>NC_072794.1:22317231-27317231 GCF_028583425.1 Eublepharis macularius
AACTATAAACTGTAAACATTTCATAGATAGGGGGTTCGTCAGGATTTGGAAAAAAGAATGGGAAATGCTGCTCTAGGCATTGCCACCTACCAGACCAGCCCATGCCAAGGAATTTTTGTGTGCATTGTCTGCCACTAACCCTCCTCTGGTACACATGTTCTCCTTGTGGGACCTCTATCTGGTCCCAGCAGCCTTAACTAGGCTGCCATTTGAGACAAGCTATCCTGTCGCCCTTTTCTTCCATACAGCTCAGCACAGCGTATGTGGTTCTCCCTTCCTCTGTTTTATTGATTAGGCTGAAGGAGGATGGCTAGCACAAGCTCAGCCAGCAAGCCAAGATCTAAACTCCGGTCCTCCTTGGCCCCAGCATAGCACTCATGAACCCTGGTCCTGAGTCCAGCACTGGCTCCACAGCAAAAGTATAAGCACTGTGAAAATTGTGCCACAAACCATGGTAATGTTGACTTCCAAGACGGAAAATACTTGGCCAGACCTCATTCAAAACTGAACAAGTTTTCAAACACAGCATACCAATTCCTGGAATGCTTTCAAATGGAAAGAAGAAATGCCCATTTTCTATAGTGCAATCCGCTGTGTTAAGCTGTCAATGACTTCAAAAGTCTTCTGGATTAGCATATTCAGTAAACCTTCTGTGATTGGTTGGTGAAGGTGCATTCCTTTGATGCAACCTGAAAATGCTCAACCATGTCAGTGACACCCCTGCAGCACCAGATAATCCTTCAAGATCACTATCTGCATTAGTTTCCTAAAGAAGTGAAATAAGACATTGTCTTCCTGTGAAACCCACCTTATTACAGGGATGGATTGGACGTCAAGTCCACCAGAAAGATCCTGGTGGGCAAATGGCCTGAGGGTGACCCCCCTGCCGACCGCTGGGGCCACTCTGGCCCAAAGAGAGAGGTTGACATGAGTCCCTGCTGCTGTGAGTCAGAAGCAGAGAAAAGTAGACATTTAGCCTGGACTCGCACTGCCCAGCACACTGACGGACATGTGTGGTCTCATACTTTGCAGCACCCACCCTTCTCTCGCCATAGGGAGGAATGTCCCACCCAGCCTGGCTTTGCCATGGCAAGGGACATTCTCACTCAACTTGGTGAAGGAGGGGCTGGGAAAAGCCTGGGCTCACACCACCTGGCCCCACAGCCTAGCCAAGTATGTCCTGCCCAGGGCTAGTTGGGCTTGTTTTGCTCCTTCATGGGGGGGGGGGAGCATGGCAAGCTGAGGCAGGTCCCTTTTCTGGGACTATTTGGCCCTCTCTAACCCACCCCTGCCACGCAAGCCCCTTTGACATGAGGCTCTCCTTATCCTTACAAAAGGCCTCTTCAATATATTTGTACTTGTTCTTCAACTAACAGATTCAAGGGCATCTTCTTTGGGCCAGTAACTTTCCGACAGCCATCTATCACATCTGTAACAACTTCTTTACTTGGACAATACACATGATATTTAACATTTTAGAATGAGGCTAGTAATGTTTCTGTCTTATATTTAAAGAACAGCTGCACTAAATGTTTAGGTATTTTCCCACCCGTAAGTAAATTTAAAATCATTTAGCAATTCAAAACTGTCTTCACGGGGACTGAGATACTGACATTTATTCATCTTGTTAGCCGCTGCCAGCATTTTTTAATAAGGCAATTGAATACCAAGATTAGAAAGGTGACTCAGGAGGCTAAATTTCTTCTTTAGCAGCTCAACAGATTTAAGAAGCAAAACAGGTCTGCCAAAACATCCCCCACAAGCTTCATATATATATATATGATTAAACCAATAATGATTTTTTGTGTTTAAAGGCTCGGACCTGCCAAACAATGGAGTATTATTCACTGAAAGACAAATGAGATTTGTAAGTTATTGCAATATCCAAGTATTGTAGTAATTCAAAATCAATCACGTAAGTACCAAAATATTGACCTTAACTTACCTCATTAGTTTTGGCTGTCATTTTTTAAAATGGTGGCCAAACACCAAGATTAAAAAAGTGACTCAAACTAAATTTCATCTCAGGTACTTCAAAAATTCTTCCCAGCTACAAGAACCCCTAAAATATATATATCACATGGGAATCATATATATATCTGGGATAATCTATTGCATGGGGAAAGTACAGTGGAAATCATGAGTACCAGATGTTTAATTTTTATTTCACTAAGACTTCCTCAACAGTGGAATTTGGGAGATATATGGATTTCCGCCCCAGTATTGAACGCCCAGCAATGCTAACAGAAATCACCTTTCAATATTCTCAGTGCTACTGGCTTGAAGTTAATAGGGGGAAAAAGCACCATTTAAAAATATCTAACCCATTTCTATTCTTAGTTTGTATCTTGCAAATAACTTGGCTGAAGTAGAAAAGACCAGGGAGACAGAAAATAAAAAGCAATTTAAATTCTGCAAAGGAAAAAGAAAGTGGCTTAAACAGCGATTATTACATCCTATTTCTTATTTTAAAATCCAGACTGGAACAATATAAAATTCCATATGAAACCTCTGCATTAAAGATGAAAAAATCTCCAAGACAAAAGCTGCAATCCTAAAAACACTTTCCATTGAATAAGACTGAACTTATTTCTAATTAGGATTTCTACCAAATTCTTGCAACCTTTTTAAATGTTTAACTGTCTTTTATCCACACGTGAGTTTTAACTTGAGGTCATCTATAATTTGTCAATAATAGCCAGCTTTCAGCTATTGCAGGAGCTTGAACAAGGAACTTTAACTAAGAATGGCTGGCTTCTTTCAGTTTCACTCCAATTAAGATTTATCTCTTTTTAAACTAGAGGCATTGCTTCAATGATCGTTCATTGAATATGGTACACTTCCAAGGCATAGAAGAAGCTGGGAGATTGTTCCTCCTCAACTTTATTATTTTAAATCCCACAGTATCTACTTTTGCAACCACAAGGATCAGGGAAGCTGGAAAAACTGTCTCTCTGTATTGCTACATCAAACAACAAATTAACAGCCATTCCTTGAGAACTGCCTGGACCTGGACAGATCTCAGAAGCTCAGAAGCTAGTCAGATCTCAGAAGCTAAGCAGGGTCAGCCTTGATTAGGAATTGGATGGGAGACAGGGTTGCAGAGGCAGGCAATGGCAAACTACCTCTGTTAGTATCTTGCTGTGAAAAATCCACCAGGGGTCACTGTAACTGAGCTGTGACTTGAGGGCACTCTCCACACCACCTTGAGAACTATCCCTAACTGTGCTGAAAAGTTAAAACTACAATAAATATATACAGGGCTTGTTTTGAATGAGTTTCTAATTCTGTTTGTTTCTACATTCCAAAATATGGGTGTGTTTTCCCTCAGATCCCTATAGAACATAGAAAACTTTTTTTTAAAAAAATCGCCTGTCTTTATGGTGTGCATGGACTGGAGGGAAAAATCCCGAAGTGTAACCCTCCACCCTAATTGCTCATCAGCCACTTAGAAATCAGTGTGATCCCAAAGAGCAATCTCAACGGGTTGAGGTTACCGCCAATGTTAACCATCTGTAGTGCTTTCCATCTGTTTTCAACAATGCTGCCTAGAGGCACCGCTTTTTACCTGAGCTTTTAGAACCAATGCCTCTCACCTGCTCAGATACTCAGCTTTGTAATTTATTGCAATTTCTCTTGTTCAGGAGGCTTTAGCAAAAAGATCCAGAGCACTTTATCGAACACTGGAAATGAGTGGTGGAAGGGAGATGCAATTTCCACCTACAACCAAATGGCTGCTAATATATATATATATATATAATATATATATTATATATAATATATATAATATATATATATATATATTAGGGAAATGTACATAATATTGTTAAAAAATACATTCTGCAGTAAGATCCAAAAGTACACACAGAAAATCACAGTAATAAATTAAAAATAGCACAACAGCCATCCTTCAAAGAAGGAAAGAGATACTAACAAGACAGGCAAATAACCTTAATACATGGCCCAAGTCTGAGTTTTCAAAATTAAGTGTCTGCGTTCAAGGTAAAAGCCTGCTCCTCACACCCTGTCTTCTGAAATTTATCTCACCGAATTCGACAACTGGTCTGCATTCACTTGCTCTTCATCTTTTCATTGGGGCGATTAAAAGCACTTGACCAAGCCCCTCGATAGCTTTGCCGACCTTCCGCCGACACACTTCCTGCCGCTGCTTCAGTTCTGCCGTCAGTCTGATTTTTCTCTTCCTCAGCTCACTGATTACACTGGTTGCAGTGACTCCTTCCACAACAGTTTTCTTGGGTTCTGGCCGGGCGAAACCAGTTTTAATGGTGCGCGAACACTTGCCTGTAAAAACAAGCCTGTATGGGCCATGCACTTCATCGACTCCACAGGGACTACTCTGGCCTCTAAGATCCGATAGTTTCCGCCTCACGGTTTCTTGTGCTCTTTGGACAGTCCTGCAGAACTCCTTTTCACCCAGTTCTTGCTTTCTTGCTTCGACCTGTGAAGAGAAAACAATGATCAGGTTGTGTTCGCCAAAACAGCAAAGCTAAAACAGAGCTTCATTGTATGAGCTGGAAGACAGGGAGAGTTCAGTGGAAATCTGGGTGCCAGTGGAAACCCAATCCCCACGACCATTTTGGTTTACCATTATCGTTTTTGTACTTTTCCCTCTCTTATAGTAGTAAGTGATAATGAATTTATACAATAAGGGTTTAAGAGGTGGTGTAAACTATAAAACATACAGACATCAAACTCTAAATTCATAAACCTCATGTCACCCACCTGGTATGTAGCAATCAAATGAAAGACAATGCTAAGAGATTTCACTGTAGGTCGTGGTTTATGCCAGCACTGCTTCACACTGTTGCCATGCCAGCATGCAGAGCCACAGGGGTGCTCTGCCAGTGGATATTTATTTATTTATATTATTTGTTGTTATTTGTAGTTCACCCTTCTCACTGAGACTCGAGGAGTAATCCTCCTTCAGTCCCAGAGAGAAAGGTGAACTATAAATAATATATAGAGTGCATTACAGCATTCTGGTCTCAATGTAACTGTAGTGTGAATCCAGGTAGGCAGCTCAGTCATGTCAAGGTTGGCGGCCATCTTTCAGGCTGAGTTGGGAGAAAGACTTTTCCCCCAGCTGCATTTACTTCCTTCTCTAGCTGTAGTTCTGGATCTAGTATAAGCCCTATACTCTTAACTGAGCCTGCAAGTGTCAACTGAAACCCCATTGAAGGTGGGAAGCACAATATCCTTCAAGATCTCTGCCTTCCCAACCAGGATCATCTCTGTCTTGTCTGGCTTCAATTTCAACTTGCTTGCTTTCAGTCACTTTATCATAGATGTCAGGCAGCGACTTAGGGCCTCTACTGCATCACCAGGAGAGATACAGAGCTGGGTATTATCTGCATATTGATGACATCCAGTACCACAGCTACAAATGATTTCTCTTAGTTAGAGGGTGAATAGCATGGGGGTAAGACTGCACCCTGTGGAACCCTGCAAGACAATTCTCACTGAAGATAGCTGGTCACCAACTTAAACCAGACCAATGTACATCCCCTGATACCTACTTCTGCCTCCAAACATCTCAACAAGATGGCATGGTGTTCTGTATCAAAGGCTGCAAATAGGTCCAGGAAGTGTGTCCATGCTTGGAGAAACACTGGCTCCCTGGATGCTTTCAGGTCCTGCACCCAGACTGAGCTGTTAATTTACTAAAATGCTGTATGCTTCAGAAAGAAGACTGAAGATTTCAGGATATGATTGTGGATCTAAAGATCTACACATAACTTAAGCACATCTTAGAAATCTGCATAGGCTTGCACACAACAGCTAAGCGCGTGTGTTATCATCCTGTTATATGTGTTATATACCCTATTTTACTTGAGTAAAATACCAAGGACATTTTGAAAAACCAATACATTCACATCTCTGTATCTAGTTTAAGGAATTCTGCAAGGAATTCTGCCACATACAAAATCAGTCCAGTCAGGGAAGGGATGTAAGACGTCATCTATCTGAATGAGGAGTGATGTACATGTGATGTTCCAAATCATTTACTGGAAACGGTAAATAATACATACATAAGAAAAAAATTATTTGTAATTCACGAGTTGGGTAAACAAACTAGGTTGCAGAATATTCTTTCCTGACCATCATTTTACGAGTCTTCAAATAGGATAGCTAATGGTTCTGAGACCTGCCTAGCTAAGCCCCTTAGGATCCTTGAAGCTCACTGTCTTCAGGTTCTGCTGAAGTGAATTAATTCAGGCTGACATGCACTCCCTGGTATGGCTTCCTAATTTCTGCATCCAGGAGCTGCATCTTGCTGTGTTTTGGTAAGACAAACTCATTTCTGATAGCTAATCACACCAAGAGGGAGGGAAGGCTGCACGGTACAGCCTGATCGTGTCGGCTCTTGGAAGCTAAGCAGGGCTGGTACTTGAATGGGGAACCACTAAGGAGGGCTCTGCAGAGGAAGGCAATGGCAAACCACCCCTGCTTCTCACGTCCCTTTAAAGCCTCCTGTTGAGATTGCCATAAGTTGTCTGCGACTTGACAGCATGTACATTCATAATCACAGCAAGAACATATGCAAGGGAGAACCTTCCCAAGCAAACAGGGAACTCTTACCACCCAGCACACAGCCTACCTCAAAATTACACCCAGCACACAGCCTACCTCAAAATTACAATCTTCCCCCATTATCCATCACAAAGTGCTGAAAGTTAAAGCATAACCATTCCTAAGTCCAAACAAATGGCATCCACCCACCATTTTGTAAAGTTTCACAGCTTCCACTGACAAAGTCATGGCTCCCAAATGACATTAACATTTCCCCATTTCCAAATCAGGGCAGTCTTAAATGCACCAAACCACACCCTTTGGGCCCTGGATCGCGTCAGGATCAGTGATTTCCTGCAATTAGTGAACAATATGCGCAGCCCTGGCACATACATTTTGAAGCAAGGTGTTTCATTCAAAGCCACCTCAGGAGCATTAATTGTTATTTTGAGACACATTGAAAAGCAGGAGGCTGTGGGACTGCAGAAGGCTGATTTCATCCCAAAACAGGTGGTTCTTAACAGAAGAAAACAGAACCCTTTGAAAGGTGACTTAATCTAAGTTTTGAAGCTGGATGCTGGAAAGAAAGAACTGCATTACGAGTAGAGTGCCCAGAAATAGTAAGAGAAAGCACAGCCATTGTGTACTCAAATTAGTTCTCTTGCATTGTATATTGTACGCTTCTGAGTCCTTTTGGGACTCTGAAAGCTTTTACAAAACAAATGTCCTCAGTTTCTGTCAGGGAATGCAAGGCACCGAAGTGAAACACATCAACGGGGAAAAATATAGCCAAATATTATCTGCACTTTGAAAGAAGGTGAGATTAAAAAATCCAAGTAAGTCAGTAAGTCTCTCCTAATCTTTACCAACAAATCTGGTTTTTAAATGAACCCAGCTGAGTGACTGCAACGATTCCTTAATATAACTATTGACGAATGAGAAAACACAAGAATGGTGAAAGAGAGCAAAACGCAGAGATGCTAAGCACATTAAGGCAAAACACAAAACGAGATTCTTCTCAAAACAAAAGCAAACCAAATCAACAACAAAAACTCAATTAAGACACAAGAATTTGTTTGGAGATAATCAAGTGCTGGTGTCTCTGTGATATTGCAGAGAACAAGAATATTAGCGGGGGGCATCCTATTGAGACAGTGGGATACAAACCCTCAGAAGGGACCAACTCCCAGCAGATGAGCAGATAACTTCTCATACTGAGGATATATCTTGTAAATGAGTTGCATCCCTCTAGTTTTCAATGCCTTTGTTGCCATCACACAGCCTAAAGATTTTGGTAAAGTGGAAGAGGTAAGACATATCCGTGCTTTCCCTTCTCAGATGACGGGCTCACCATCACATCCGTTTACTCAACAACATTCCAGCTTCCCCATCTGATGTTTCCAAGCACATTACAGAGAAGACAGGAGAAAACTGGATAGGAGCTCTGTGCTGCTTATGTAGCAGATCTTTCTGCTCAGGAATCTGGAAGGCGGCAAACTCTGTTCCTCAGTACTGCAGTTAGGTGAAAGTATATGCCCTTGACCCGAAAGGTGGCAACTACATGGGTAGCATCTCTGGTATTCTCCTAGCGCATGAAATCCTGGCTTTAGGCCTGTGACAGCAAGGAAGCACAGCCCATCTTTGGAAAGGGCACAGGCACAATCTGGTAATATCTGTTCTCTTAAATCTGACAGGTAACGTCTGTTCATTTAAGATCTCTGGTATAAACTCTAGAATTGGTTTTGTTAGGCATTATGCTCAATCTGAACTGCACAATGGACAACATTTCCACCTTGCTTGTATCCCTCATATGTCTGGATATAGTTAGGAGAAAGTATTGTTTAGGAATGTATGTGGCCCATTCAGTCAATGTTGGCTTCATTGCTGTCGTGAGCGCACAAGCAAAGTTTAGAGCCCTGATAAAATGCCAAAGAGGCATCTCTGGGTTTTCTTGGGAGGATGGTCCAAAGGTGGCAGAACCAGCCCAGCTAACCCTTCCTGACTTTTAACTGATGGACCCTGCAAACTGTACCTAAATATATCACAATCTGCTCAGTCAAATTTGTTAGAACATGCAGCAGAAGAAGTAGGGGGGTTGATGATATGAGTTCTCTAACTAATGTCACGTGATTCAGGTCTTCGATGTCTTTTACGGAAGTGGGAGGAGAACAAACGGAGGCTCTAAAAGAGAATTCCGACTTCAGTAAAGCCAACTTTCTGATCGACCCTTACCTTTCCTTGGCAGCTCAGTTTCCTGCACCTTACGAGTTCACGCACCATGTCACCGAGGGCCAGCAGATCTTTCTTGCATCTGCCAATTTCTTCCGCAATCCTGTCAACACTGTAGCATGTCACGCCAGAGCTTGGTGAAATAATGCATTTGTGACGTTCGTTGTGATGTCTTGTCTCTTCCGCTTCAGGACCCAAAACCGATTCCTGAAGGAGTGGTTGGGGGGGGGGGGGAGATTTCAAAGGTTCATTACTTTCTTTTGCAGTCCATAGTTTTGTACAGAGGCTCGCTACCATACTTGACCTAAAAATGATACATTTTAAAACAAGGTGAATTAGACCTGACCTAGTGAATTTTAGATACTAAAACAAGGCAAGATTACATTACCTATTTGTCAAATAATATGCAGTTCTCAAGAGACACAGATTCTGTCCTCAGAAAATACAAGGCAGCTCATTCCCAGCAAAGGGGATTGCTATGTTCTTGCACATGGGAATGGTGCTACAGCTGCCCCAACAGGAAGGAACACAAGTCCGCTAGGTTCAGAAGATCACACACTGACACAGTATCAGCACTGTACAGCAGTGTCCTTGTTCTAACAAGTTTACAGGGTGCAATAACCAATCATGGTCAGTCTCACCCACCAAAAGATGTTGTTGTTTTTCGCTTGTAGGACCAGGTTATCAAACTGGAAACCAAGGAGCATGCTCCTCTGCATCAAGGAGCATGTGTTACTCTAGTCTTTCCAAGCTCATTCCTGGAATCCAAATTCTGGCCTACACCTCAGAACTGTCTCACTGGTGGCGATCAAGTCAGCAGGTGTGGGCACCAGCTCCTTCTTACTCAGAAACTTACCTGCCCTGTTTTTAAAATGGTTTTAGAGCCACAATACAGCAGAGTTTTCTCATGCACCACCAACTTAAGCCGTCACCCTATACCCATGCAGGCTAAGGCTCCACTAGAACATTAGATGCTAACACATCTCTGCCACAATCATTAACAGCCCACAGCAAATCATCCCAATTAATGTGGTTTGCAGCATGTGCTTTAATGTGGCGCCCCAGTTAATGACAGAAATTAGACCCACTGACCTCTGAAATCAGAGGAGAGTTCATGGAGGAAAACAACGGAGTGCTAACCAATGGTTGTTTTCCCCAATTGGATAATTTCTACTCTGATCTCTGGGGGAAGGGTTGAGAGAACCCTGTACCACCATCCGCTTTTAAAAGACAGATGTTCCTGAAAATGAAATTCCTACACTTACTAATTCAGGTAACTTGAACATTGAGCTTAGTTCCTTAAATTATTAAATTAGGTAATAACTTGCTAATTAACGAAGTGTGAAAACAATCAAGTAGCTTCTTGAATTCACTGTAAGTATTTAAATTGGATAGTAACCGGGATGAAGAAATTCTGGGATCTGGTTGGTAAACCCACATTCTTTCTTAGGAATTTTCTAGCTTCTTAAAAATTCCTAGGATTTCAAAATCTTTTACAAGTTTTGGTTATAAACCTTAAAGACAACACATAATTCAGTACACATGTTTTTAAGCTTGGGAAGTATTTTATGGGAAGACACTTTATCCCAGTACTATTTAGAAGAAACTTATCGCTAGATGCCACTGGTTTTAAATAGTCATTATGTGAAAACAATTTCCTACAGCTGAAAAAGTATTGAAGGGTCATATTTAAGCAGAATGGATATACTTGTTTCTCATGCTATCTTATTGATTTTTCACATAATTCAGTGCCATTCAGGGAAATCTGCAATTCCAAATATGCTACCCGACTGCAATTTCAGGCAGTTCCCAAAATTTAGTGCCCTGTAATGGTACTGACATTTAAGTATCTCTCTTTGAAAAAGCCATTTTGATTATAGCAAACTACGTACTGCCATATTTTAAAAGGCATAAAGGAAGAACAGGCATTTCTATTTGTGATAATGAATGAAAGGAGGTTTTCTCCTATCAGCTGGAATCTCATTGTGCAGTCGAGACAATGATAAGCAACTAAATGACTGAACAAACACTGGCTTGGATCCAGACGATCATATCTGCTAACAGAAAGCACTTCCATTACTAGAATGGGATTCCCCTTGTCTGTCCCCTCCCACTCCAGCCCATTAATCCCCAAATGCTGCTCCTGGAGGACAGGGGATGCCTCCCCCCAAACCCCACGACCCTGGAATCTGTATGCTGAGCTGCTTCCAGAATGGAGATAATTTTAGCTGCATTCACCGTGGCAACAGAGCATCCACAGGGAAAATTTCCCTAACCTCATCCCTACACAGCTGCCATTTCCCCCTGCCACTGGACTTTGTTAAAAAAAAATCAATAAAAGATATAACATCAACATAGGAGTTCCCATTTTTGCTAAAATTTTTGGTAGTATATTTTTAATCAATGTTTAACTGTGGATGGTTTTAACTATTATCATCATTTATCTGCATATTTGAGCCAACTCAAGCCTTCTGGGGAAAAGGTAGAATAGAAATATTTTATGTAAATGTAGATTCTCTTGTACATTGCCTAAGTTTTATTAGACACTTAATAAAATGTATTGTTCACAATCATTTGCCTCTCCCCCTTCTTACTGCGCTCTGCATTTGATGCCTATCTGGAAGGAGGAGAGAGCAAAGGAAGTTTATGTACGTTATTTTTAAAACTAAGACAAAATTATACTACATTTCACAGTATTAATTTTATTTTGATGTGCATATTATCTATTGACTGGCATATGCCACCCTGAATTTGAGAAAGGCAGTATAAAAGGTTTAAAGTAAAAACATTTGCACCATACCATCCAATGCCAATACACCAGCTCCAAGGGTTTCCACTTGAGAAAGGCTTCCAATCGGGAGCTTTCAGACTCCATTAACTGCAACATCTGGGAGGGGGGAAAAACAGTTTGGCATTATTACTGGTCTGTAACTGCAGTGAGAGGGCCTCTCTCAGCTTCATACAATTCTACACCACTGCAATTCTGAAAACAGCTCCCTGATCCTGAAGACAAAATTGTATTACTTTATGCTGGGGGCTGCAAGTTATGGCTCTAGAGCCAAATGTGACTCAGTACGGAACCAAATATTGGCTTGAATCCCATCTAGATTTCCATGGGTGCAGGAGTCGGGACAATTTTTGCTGATAGCTCCCAGTTGTGGTAGCCCCAAACACATCCTGAAATGCTGCTCCTAGAGGATGGGGAATTCCCAGGAATAGCGGGGGGGGGGGGGGTGGAATCAGCGGTCTCCTGCAGGAGGAGAGGGATTGGGAAAACTTGCCCCCACCCACGTGTCGGTGGAAAGCTAGGTGAGATCCAAGCCATGGTTCTTTTTAAAAAGAAAATTAAATCATTAAGGTACATTGGAAGGATAAACGTGATGCTAGAGTAACTAGAAAACAAAAATTTTTATAAGAGTAAAGGACTTCTTAGACCTACTTTACAAAAAGGGAAATAATCGGCAAATAGTTGCCAGTAATCTAAGTATGAAACATGCACAGATTTATGCCAGTTCACTGAAACAATCATACAGGGTGCTCCTGTGTATTTTGTCAGATGGATCTCAGGTGTACCACTTCTTAAAATACACAACACAACTATTAATTTTGGGGCTGCAGGAATTTATGGATTATTAATCAAGAGGTTACCTGTCAGTAATATTAAGTTGCATATTTTCAGTTATGCACATGGCTCTCATATATTCTTTATTGTTAATCTCTTGCTCCAAATGTTGCCATAATTTGGCTCTTTAATTGTAAAAGGTTGCAGACCCCTGCTTTACAGAAATAAAACTAAAGCAATTATTATTATATTGAACATTTGCATAAGGCTTAAGTGCCTCGAATATATTATTGTAATATTCTGTTCAACCCTTTATCAGCTGCCTTTTAGCAAACCGAAAAGTTGGGCCTGAGTAGCTTGGCACAGGCCACCAAATGATTTGAACTGAGAACCTCTGTTTCGTAATTCACATTCTTAGCTAGCCTACCATGCTATGGATTGCCTGGCTCTTACTGAGGCCATAAACCTGTATTTGGGCTATTCCCTTCCGTTAAGTGAAAGCTCATCCCCCCCCTGCCCCCGCCACACACACAACAAATGCCGCATCAAAAACGACCATGGCAGGATCAAGGTACATCTGTGCTGGTCAAATAACAGCCTGCTAAGCAGTTTGTGAAGGTGCAGGAGCCTGGTGAGAGAGGGGGCAACCCCACAGCTGCCAGAGGCACACAGGTCAGTGTAGCCACTAGTCAATTACAGGCTTAGCAAAGGAGTGACCCTGCAGAGTCCATCCAAGCCTTTGCTCGAGCTAGGAGTCAAGACAGACACATGAATGGTATAGTGTATTGGTTCAGAATGTCAGACTAGCATCTGGTAGGCCCAGGAAGCAAACGGGGTGACGTTGGGCCCATCACACACTCTTAGCATAACTTACCTCACAGGGTAGCTGTCATGAAGATAAAGAGGAAGAAAAGAGAACCATGTGAAAAGCTGCTCTGTACCCCCATTGGGTTGGTGGGGTCTCCATTTAATGATGGCTACGAGCATAGATGGCTTTAAAAGGCAATCGGACAGAACCAAACTACAAGTGACAGTGGCCTCTTGTCTAGCCAGCATTTTAAAAGCAGTTGTAGCTCTTTAAATATTGCTGCTGGGCTTGGCTCCAGATTGTGCAGCATGGTAGACCCCGGTCTCCCCCCCAACACACTCACATTTTCAAGCACCAAAACAGTGAAGATAAAAATTTTGAGGGAAAGGGATGAAACGGGTGTTTTGCTTAACCAGAAGTGGAATTTATTTGTAAGTACATATATGAGATGGTTGCAGAGTAATGAGAAGAGTATTACTTCCAGAACAGCTTTATAAGCTTGGGAGCTTCAAAACAGTCAAGTGTTCTTAAAGGTAAGTTCACAAACCCAGTCACAAGGACTTATTTTTCCACACAATTCTTCACACACGGTGGTGGTGGTGGTGGTGGTGGTGGTGAGGCCTCTTCTAAAGAAACCATCATTGGATCCCGCTGACCCAGTCAGTTACCTCCCGGTCTTGAACCTCCCGTTTCTGGGTAAGGTGACTGAGCGGGCGGCAGAGAAACAGCTGCAGAGATTCCTGAAGGATGCCTCGGCCCTGGATCCTTTCCAGTCCGGCTTCCGCCCAGGACAAGGGATGGAGACATTGCTGGTCGCCCTCATGGATGATCTTTGCAGACACCTGGATCAAGGTGGATCGGCACTGCTGATACTATTAGATCTTGCGGCAGAGTTCAAAACAGTCGATTACAATCTTTTGACCCACCGCCTCACCGATGTGGGGATACAAGGGATGTCACTACAGTGGCTTGTCTCCTTTCTCCACGGTTGGGGACAGAGGGTGGCGCTGGGGGAGAAGTTGTCATCCCACCACCCGTTGGTATGCAGTGTGCCGCAGGGGGCAATACTCTCCCCATTATTGTTTAATATCTGTATGTGCTGCCTCTCCCAGCTGCTGTGAAGCCTCAAACTTGGGTGTCACCAGTATGCTGATGACACCCAGCTATATCTGTTGATGGACGGCTGGCCTGGCTCTGCCCGGATGTCCTGGAGCATGCTTTTGAAGCCGTGACTGGATGGTTGAAGCAGAGTCAGCTCAAATTAAAGCCCACAAAGATGGAGATCCTGTACTTGAGTCGCAGGTGTGCGGATTTGGGGCTCTGGCTTCCGGCCCTTGCTTACGCCAGTTCCAAGAGTCAGGAGCCTGGGGGTGATCCTAGATGCCTCCTTGAAAATGGAGGCTCAGGTCGCAGAGGTTCTCAGGTCTTCTTTTTTCCATCTTCAACAGACCAGGCAGCTAGACCCCTATCTTTCAACCCGCGATTTAACCACAGTGATTCAGGCAATGGTCACCTCTAGGTTAGATTATTGTAATGCACTCTACGCAGGGTTTCCCTTGAGTCTGATCCGGCGGTTGCAGCTGGTCCAAAATGCAGTGGTGCGTGTCATCACCGGAGTGCCTAGTAGTGCACATATAACATTGGTATTACGCCAGCTGCATTGGCTGCCAGTAGAGTACCAAATCAGATTCAAGGTTTTGGTACATGCCTATAAAGCCCTATGCGGCCTGGGACCAGCATATCTATGGGACCGCCTCTCTATGTGCCCCAGAGGATGCTCCGATCAGGTGATAAACAACTATTAGTGGTCCCTGGCCCCAGGGAGGCCCGCCTAGTCTTGACCAGAGCCACGGCCTTCTCAGTCCTGGCCCCAACCTGGTGGAACACTCTGTTCAATGAGACCAGGACCCAGTAGGATCTGTTATCTTTCTGCTGGGCCTGTAAGATAGAGCTGTTCCGCCAGGCGTATGGGCTGAGGCTGAGCTGGGCCCCGACCAGCTGAATAGAGGAGAATGGGTCCCTCCCTACTAGAGGCATCAACCATCGAACTTTTAAAGGAACTTTTTAAGTGATGGCTGAGTGGCAGATTGCTTGATTACTTCTGTGCTGCTTTCTTGTATCTTTTAAATATTTACATTGTACTGTTTCTATTGTTGTTTTAAATTGTTAAATGCAATTTTATTGTAATGTTTTTATGGAGTGTAATCCGCTCTGAGCCTGCCGGTGCGGGGAGAGCGGGATAGAAATTGAAACAAATAAAATAAATAAATAACTCTCTCCTCTAAACCAACAGACATAGATTCTCTCAGGCTTCTACACAGATTGCCCGAATGAACTAAACTTTCCCTCTGCTGCTACTTAGGTTGTGTTCATCCACAAAACAGAACGCACTGATCTCCACACAGATTGACTAAGTTAGACTTAATGAGAAGCTCTCAAGCTTCCAGACAGTTTGCCTGACAGCCAGAATGAACCCTTTTTCCTCAGCACTCTGATTAAAAATTGCAGTTCACGCCCTCTGGTACAGCTAACAAGCAATCTCAGCATGCTCCACTCACCCATCTGGCCCTCTTCTTTCTTCCTTCAGAGGCCTGCACCTCTAACTACAGTAAACACATGTTCAAATCTTCACATTCATATACAGAAATAAAACAAACATACTTGTTTACATGGCAAATCATTACAGTAGTCCTTAATAATGTTGCTGTTACCTCTGGATTGAAATCTGAGAGTGCAGGATGTAATAATAACAGCAGCAACAACAGTGTGCGTATATATCGCCCTTCTGCACAGTTTAGTGCCCACCCAGAACAGTGAACCAAATCAGTGTTATTATTATTCCCATGATACCACTGGGGAGCTGTGGCTGAGAAGAGTGGCTTACCCAAGGCCACCTGCAGAGTTCATGGCAGTCGTGGGAGTTGAACTAGCAGGATGCTGATTTGTAGCCCAACCACTTAGCTCCTATGCTACAGCAGCTCTCAACGGCATAGCCAAATAAACTACTCCCAGGTAGGTTCATGTTGACTGATAATGAGGGGAAATGTTGGACTTAACTTCGTCACGAACAGTATCCTACACAAGTGAAAAAGACCCTTCCCCCCTGCATTTCCCACCCCTCCCTTGATGAGTGTCAGATCTAGTCTCATCTTTTTCTGCTAGCTGTCTCACAGATAATGCAGAATCTGAATATTTTTAGCTCTAATGCTTTAAATTAGGGTGACAGTGCTGAATCTATTAAGAAAAAAAGCCCTGTAGCAAGGCTAAAAACTTGTTTCAGAATCTGAAACAAGTCCCAAGCGGCAGGAGTAACTGGGATTTTAAATTATTAGGAGCTAGTTAGGTTTTGAGAGTTTATTTTTACACTTCATTAAAAACACACACACTTCAACCTGCACCGAGTCTTATAGCTGGGACCAGAAGCGAATTTTAAATAAATAACTGGAGATCAACAAAACCCCAGGGTTTTTTCATAGAAAGACCTCCCTTCCTCTCTAATTTGTTCAAGCTGTCATTCGTGTCTCTGGCAATGTAATGTAATGTTTTGGCAGCTCTCCCAAGTGTTACGATTTGGAAAAAAAAAATCAAATGTTTACAGCCAGAAGCTCTTAGAATATTCATATGGGGCATCTCCAATTAAAATTCCATATGCAAAAATCGGTGTTCGATGCATCACATCCATGCAATGTCTTGTAAACTTTTCAAGGATGAAAACTGAACTGTCCATTTTTGTTGCAAATTGGCACAGTTGATCAAGCATATCATGCTAGGCCAAAGGAAAGGTGGAGAAAGTCTTAAAGGTTATGTGGGGTCCAAGGAACTACAGGTTAAAGCTAAGATGCTGCCCAGTTCCCTCCAAACCAGAATGCAGTCCAGGTTCTGGAGAGCCACATTTTTTTCTGGATCAGAGCAGCACTTGCAAAGTTCACTGTATTCTACCCTGACCATAGCATCCCATCAACGCACTTGGGCAGAGGAAAGGCTTGCTGAGCGTTCCTGGGAAAGGCTAGCAGTGCCTTAGGAGGCCTTCCGGAAACTGGGTGGCCACATGTGCAGAGGCCTCCATACGGTTTGTGACAGTTCTAGAAGTCTGCACATTTGTAGCAAGGCATAGCACAGCCTGAGACTACCCCTAAGCTATACTCCCTCTTGTTAACGTTCTGCTAAGTTAATGATGAAGCTGACCTGACAATGAAATTGAGCCTACATTGGCTACGAGGGCCTAATCCAGAGTTCCTGGTGGACTTCAGGGAAGAGTAGATTGGTTAGAGAAAGTGTGGGTTGAGCTAGCTATCAAAGCCACTTGGGGGCCATCTTTGCTGTTTCCTCCCTAGGCTGATTTTCTCTTGGAGGGGGGAGCCAGGAGGATTAAATGAAAGGCATGGATTGCTGCTCAGAGAGCATGGTTGCCAAAACACTGCACTGGCACGGCAAAGTGAAGCTCCAGGTACCATCAGCACGCTGAAGCGCTTTAACCAGTGCACCTCCGGATGCTTTCGTTCTTCAGTAAGCACACCTTAGATATGTGACTAAAGCTTTTCAGATTCAGAAAGGACACCACTCCTGCATGACCAGAAAAGCTGTTTGTAGCCTAGGGGCCTTTCATGGCAGTCGCTGTTTAGAGCACAAAAGCACAATGCTTCTTGCCCATCTGTCACACTACCCAAATGTCTTTCCTCAGGGACGTTTCTATTGTGAGGATACTGCATTTCCCCGCAATAAACATGATATATTCTTTACCCGAGGGGAAATGGGATTCTTCCCTCCAATAGCACGTTCTCTGCATCGATTTATGATTTTATTTTTTATTAGAAGGCAAGCATTCCAATGCGGAATCAATCCCGGGCAAAATGCTCATGTAGCCTTTTTGTTAGCAGGCAAAAAAAATCAGCAATGGCTATTCTTTTCCTTACAGACATCAATGTAAACCTTTTATTCTTATTTTGGGGATGTCCATTTCCCTCTCCAGCAATGAAGCACATGTTTGTTTGCTCGAAATGGGACCAACAGCCTCTCACAGGAAGGTAATTCTTGCCACCGCCATCTCAAATTAATTCTCTAGGAACTAGATAAACTAAAAAAAGATAGGTGAATGGAACACCCGCTGTTCAAAGGCAGTCCACCTCTGAGTGCCAGATGCTCGGAAGTGAAGACAGTTATCACGTTAGGAGCTTCCTGTAGCACCTGAGCAGCTGCCTTTCAACTAAAAGCAAGATTCAGAAGAAGGCTGCATTTTTTTAAAATAACTTATTAAACAAAAGAGCAAACATCCAGTATTGTTCCCTGAAAGCAGTCGGGCAAAATATGCAAATTCTAAGGAACTGTGACAGATGACCTTAATGAAACCAAGCAGCCCTGGACACACTATATTATATATACACATTTTACAGGTGGACCTTGAAAGGTCAGTGAAGAGAGGATTCTGAAACCATCAAAGAACTAATTTAACATTGAGTGGCTAAAAATGAAAGGAGGGAGAAACAACAATAACTGTATATGCACTGGAAAAAGAAGATATCTGAAAATTCACACATTGAGCTTCCTTGCAAGATATGATCAGACTATGTAGATCACGGTCAGACTGATTTGCTAAAGCGGGTCAAAGAGACTGGCCCATGAAACGGGATGCCACCATTCACATGCAGCACGAACTGGCTACACCTGCAGGGGTCCCCAACGTCGGGCCCAGGGTGCTTGGTATCTTTCCAGGCGCCCGCCAAGAGTTTTTAGAAAGTGCCTGGGACCAAATGAGGCTTTTGCCCAACGGGGCCATCGGACCTGGAGATCTGATAAACTATGCAGCAGCAGCCACCCCAGCACAGGAATCTTCTCTGCATCACTGAATGTAAGCTGTGTGTATGCAGCAAAGTATTTTAAAACAATACGTTCATTTGAAAAGCCCCCGCGCCCCACCCCCGCTAAACAGAGCTTCTGCCTGAACAGTTGAAGAGTTACTATTACAGTTTATTTATTTTATTTATGTCATTCATAGTCGGCCTTTCTCACTGAGACTCAAGGCGGATTACACAGTCTGAGATTAGTATAATCAGTATCAAGCACATTTCAATACAGTATCAAGCACATTTCCATAAACAATGCCATAGGGTAAATAGTACAAGTTTACAGAGATATAGCATTAGCAAGAATCCAGTACAGAGCAGAAAAAATACTGAAGCAGAACATAATCAATTCTAGGACTACTATTAGGCAACATGGAGCACTGGTGGTACATAGAGGAGTACATATTTAAAGCAGTAGATAATATGTAAGGCGATATACTGAAGTCTATGGTCCCTAACTCATTAGTGAAGCATCTGAGACCCCATCCCTGCAATACAGCCCTCCCATTTGAGTAAAAAGCCTTTTTGAATAGTTTGGTTTTGCATCATTTACAAAAAGCCAGGACAGTGCATAACCTCACTCCCGAACATTTTGTGGCTGGCTCCGCCTCCTGCAGCAACCATTTTGTGGTTGTGTCCTGTGTCAGAATTCCAAAGGTGCCCACAGGCACCAAAAGGTTGGGGATTCCTGCACTACAGCGATGCTGCCTCTGGGACACCCAGAGATTGTGGCCATAGAGAACTTTGGGGCATTGTGCCAGAGGCATTTCGGATGCCAACTGCAACTTGCTCTCTGAGTTTCAGAACAAGGATCTTTTAATCAACAAAAAACACAGAGGGAATAAGTTGGCATTAGGGAATTCTAACAGTGCCTCACTGTCCGCTTTGATTATTGTATGAAACCAATGAACCTGTCATAATACAAGTCCTGTCATGCCATAACAACCTCTTGTTCAAGGACAATTCCACCTGGTGTTCATTGCTGCAGTTTTCCCCAGATTTCTGAAGGGCAGACCCCTGCTGAATAGAGATCTTGAATCTTCAGGGGTCTGGGAAAAAACAGGTTCAGTGTAATCCAGCTGTGGGAACCGAACAGGTAGTCCAGTAGAGAAGGCTGAGTAACCATCAACGGTCTTCAGTTATGCTCTGCTTCATAAAATGATGAGATTTAGCTTGTTTTCTGCAATTTAAGATCTGACCATCTGTCCCCACTATACCAACTTAGCTCCTCTGTGTACCAATGGAAACTACTTCACTGGTAAAGAGCAGACAGAGTCAAGTCCACCATCAGATCATTATTCCAAAGGCAAACTTAGTCTTCAAGAGCATGACCACTGGCTTTGATGGATAATCCTCCAGTGTGTTCTGGAAACACAGGTAAATCTCCAGAACAGAGGCTGAAAATATAACAGTTATGTGAATTCCACATACAAATCAGCTCAATGCATATATCTAACTTGGCTTTCACTGATTAGCAAACTACCTACTTCGTTTATTGCCTTGAGCAACTTAAGAGCTAGGGAAGGATGAAAATGAAATAAAGAAAGCAACACAGGTATAACATATGATAAAAATCTTCAGAGAGAATACAAACTTTTTTTTATTAAGTACGTGCTAAGCTTTTCCAGAAAAGGCTCGGCATGACTTTTCTATTTTAATTGAAACACAATTGCTGCCTCACTATCAGTTCCACCTTTTTTCCTGTCAGAACTAACTCCCTCACTTATAATAAATCAGAACAAGTCACCTCACGGGAACGCTTCTGTGAAAATTTGTTCTTCGATTCATTAAAGGCAAGCGGTGTCTCCTCTGGTTAATTCCAGAGCCTTCCTCAGGCTCAATACGTCTATTCTTTGAAGGATAGCAAGCAGACAAGGTAATTTATAACACCCGCTAACAACAGGCATATTTACAGTAAAACGCGCAAGCTTTTTTCCTGGGTTTCATTCCAGGTAACCTCTCTGGAAGTGTTGGCATGCTCGGGGAATGACACAATTTCTTCTACTATTTGGCGCTATACGTACGAATGGGAGCTAAAGCCCCCCACTCTGAAGGGAGAAAATGCCATTAAAAAGTCTTTTATTAAAACAGGCACGGGCAATGCAAAGGTGTTTCTCTCAGGACTCAAGGCTGCTTACAAAGGCAATGCCAGATTGTAAAAACAGAACAAAAATACCAAAATCAAATTATACTTAACGGGCAGCCTACGACCACTCATCTTCTACATCTCCCACAGAAATGACAAATTCTTAGCCACTGCAGAAGTCTCCCCAAATTAAGACGCCCTGACACACTTTACCCAAAAAAAAAAAGGGGGGGGAAGCGCAGGAGCCCTCTGCCCTTGCCTGAGCTGCAGAGGAGTTGACTGCCTTGAGAGACGGCACAGCAAAGAGGTGATCATCTTAGGAGCAAAACTGGTGCGCATGGGATATATCGGGAGATGCAGTCTCTTAGACCCCCCAGGTCATTAAATGCTTTAAAAGTAAAATTCAAAACCCAGAAAATCCACGTAATACCTTGGCCAAAAAAAATGTGCAAATTTTTGAGCTCACCAGAACTCTTCATAATGCTGGATGTTATAAAATTTTAAAAAGGCATTAAAAAGTCAGATTGGTCACGTCAAGATGGTCTGATCTTGCGTACGCCCTCAACACAAGCAGGCAATTAGTTTCACTGTTGCTAGCATGATTAAAGAAAATCGAACACCTTAAGGGCCCAGAAGCAAAGAGGTAACCAGGGTAGTTGGTGAAGCATCGGTGTTATATGTTCCAAATGGCCAGCCCTAGTTCTTAAGCTAAACTCTGTAATTTTAAAATATTTTTTTCAATTGTCGAAAAACAGTTGACAACTTCCCTAATAGCAAGTCAATTTCTTTATTTACATTTCTGCTGTGCCTTTCTTCCCAGTGGGGACCCAAAGCAGCTTACATCATCTTCCTCCTATCAATTTTATCCTCACAACAACCCTGTGAGGAAGCTTAGGTTAACAATGTCCTTGGTCTAAAGTCACCCAGCAAGCTTCCATGGCGGAATGGGGATTTGAACCTGGACTTCCCGGGTCCTAGTCCAACACTCTAACAACTACAGCAAGCCGGTTCTCAATGTAGGGCTATCCCCAGGTACAAGATAGCATCAATTTATTTTTTAAAACATACAATTTGCATTCAGTCAAAGTTAAAATGTGCAAAAAGCTTCAAAGCCAATCTCTGAGTAGCCTGATGTAATAAACAAAGAAAGAAAACAACTGACATGAAATTTGCAAGGGGAGGAAAGGGGGAAAAAGACAAACGGAAGACAATTAGTGAATGACTAATCTTTTTAAATGATCTTCTTGCAAGCTGCCTCCACCATTCATGAGAGAAATATTTGTACTGAAAATTTTAATACAGATAAACAGACCAACAATTAGAAGCGGTAACTTCTTGCTAGTTAAAGGCAGGATTCTACAGAGAGGCCAAAAATTATATTAGCTTCAAGTGGAGGGGCCTAAAGAACAGTTTTCAGTGCCTGAAGATGGTGAACTTCTTGAGATCAGAATGTGAGTGCATGAGAATACATGTGGTCATTACAGAGCAGCTGGACATATGTTAGTTTGCCACGAACGCCCCAGCATGTCTGGAAGCATCATAAAACTTTGCAACCTATGGCACATCTTTCCCCTGGTATCTACAGGCCTCCTTGAGGTCCAGTTTATCAAGAAACTAACCACCATGCCACTGAAACTATGACCTAAGAACATGAAAATGCCCTGCGGGATCACTCCAGTGATCCATCTAGTCCAGCATGTTGTTTTAGAGTGGCCAACCAGTTGTCCTAGAGGGCCAACAAACGGGGCATAGGCTCAATGCTTCCCCTGAAGCTGCCCCCTAGCATGGGTTTCAGTGGTTCACTGCCTCTAAATGTGGAGGTATGGCAATGACCCACTCACAGCCTTTCACACACTCTGCCACCCACCCTAAGCCTGCTTTCACAGGCTTGGGGCTTCCCAGGCAGGTAAAGGCTGGGTCACCCCATGCCACTTGTCTAGCTTGCACTACAGCAGACAGAGAGTCTTGACCCAAATCCTTACAGGGCCCCCTCTTTCCTCTGCCAGATTTTAAACTAATAAATTAGAGTTAAACAGAGAATATTTCAATATAACAGAACAAGTTTGTAATCAGCTGTGTGTGTTGCCTACCCTCAGCAGAGTCAAAACCCTTCTCTTTGAGCAGCTCCCCCAAAGCCCTCTCTCCTCCAACGGACACTTACTCTCATTGGCCTAGCATCCCACCCACTTCCATTGGCTGTCTCTCGGGAGATGTGGAGCTGGAGTCAGTCCTGTCCAACACAGGTTTTCTTTATTTATTGTGGTTAGCAACCACACAACCAGCAAGTCCCACGTTACAGGCAGAGTACATCAAGAGGATTGAAAACAGTAGTGAAATTCAAATATATACAAATAGTAGTGAAATCCAAATATATACTAATTTACTGGGGGAACCTCTTCAGCTGATTTCCAGAGCATCATTATGACACACAAGGAGAATTACCTGCATGCAACTATCTGGATGTCTCACAGCATCTGTTTCCGTGACGGAGAAATGGCCAGTTGTGGGGTTAGCATGAGAACCGATTGTGTATGAATGTACCTGGAACAAAGGTTTGAATTACAAACAGTGATGAACATGCACTGCCTCTCACACTGTCAATTCTTTCATGCTGTCAGCACGTATTAGGGGTTGGTGGGTTGTATCCAACCAACAGCAAGTGGAGTGCCACTCACAGAACCCCCTTTCTACACATATACACACCATTAGGGTTCCCAACCCAGCCACAGTAAATGCCTGAGATTTTCAAGGTGGCACCCAGGAAGAGCAGAGCTTAATAAGGATGTCATGCCCCTTTGGGGTGATGCTTTAGGCTGGCTCCCCTAGTCTATATGGTTTTTGCCAGAAAGACATGGGGAAATTCTTAGAGCATCACTATGTGGAGGCCATTTTTTTCTCCTGCTCTTCAATTCCTCAGGGACAGGAAATGGAGGCTTAGAACAAGTGAATCCCTGCTCCTGGTGGGTAAATAAGAGACCTACACCCACTCCGCTGCTGCAGCTCACTCCTATCCTAGGGTTCAGGGGCTGGCCAGAACAGCACTAGGTGTAATGCAAGGGTCTGTAACAGGAGAGCAAAAACATGTAACCAACTGCATTTGTTCCCTGTCTCAATATTACTAAGTACTCTTTTGAGCCTTTAAACTAGCTCGACACAGTCTGAATCAAAAGTACCTGAAAGACTGCCCATCCATATGCACCCATCTGTACTCTAAGACTGTCGGAGCAGGTACTGCAGTGACAACCCACAACTGCAGAGATGCATTAGGTGCGGACCTGCACCGGGACCTTCTCTGTGGCCGCACTAGAATCTAGAACTGCCTCTCTCAGGAACAATTTCTGGTCCCTTCACTACAGGCCTTCTGACACCAGATGAAGACTTCGTTTGGCAAGGCTGTTTAAATTAGATTAACTCTTCGATTTCAATTTGTGCTTTAAACACCAAGTATAGGCTAAATCTGCTTTAACTCTCTTCTTAGACAAGCTGAAAGAAGAACTAGAAGATTCCTTTGCCATTTTGATCCCTAAGAGTAGCTACCTTGTGCCAGAGTTTGCACTGCTCTTGCTGGTCGGTGTGCCAACTCCGCCACTGAAACTGCAGGCGGCCATTTAACCACTGCAGGTATCGGACATCTCTTTGGCCTTTCGAGTGGCTTTCCGGAGCCAGGTCTTTCTCTTCCTTCCAGCTTTTCAGAGTTGTATCACACTAAGATTGAGAGACAAGAAGAAGCAGGGTGTTTTAAAAAATGCAGTGTGACTGACTGATTGCCCACATCTCGTCTAACTGTCCTGTGAGGCTGCAATTCTAGGCACACATATTTGAGAGTAAGCCCCATTAAAGTGCACAGGACCTGTTCTGCACGGAGGTGGGCCAAGAGGGGCTTGCCTTAGGCAAGAAGGAAGATGTGAACCGAAAATGACCACTAGTTCTCTTAGACAGTATGCCACACCAGCCCCTTCCCACCTCCAATTAATCTCTCTCAACCTGTTCCAAATAGTTCCCCTTATTACATTTTTTCTCCCCCCCCCCATGCCAATTTGTTTCTCCCGGTGCCCTCCTCCACATCATCCAGATTTTTCTTCTAATCTTTCATTTCAAATGATGACATTACTTAAACAGCTATTTCACAGTGCTTCTACGAATCAGAAAAATCAATTGACATTTAAGCCAGGGTAGGCGATGATCTGCAATCTTCATAGCCAGTGGGTCAGGCAGACTCAAGGGCCCCAGAGAGACACTTCCTGCAAGTACTTACTACAGCTCAGCTGCCATAGCCTCCAAGAGGTCTGTGATGGATGTCTGCTCTGGTACCAATATGTTTTAAAAAATGTTTTTATTTTGAGGAGCTGGTTACTCATTGAGCAGCAGCCAACCGCTTGCTGCGACCAGCTCCCTATCTCCGCAGCAATCAATCGCACTCACCAGTGTTTCCATCAAGTGACTCACCAAAATAAAAGGGTCACCAAACTTCCCAAGCCCTAGGAAGATGGGCAAAGAGACCAGCGTGCTGCAACAGACTGAAGCAATCCTGGTGGCAGCCATTTTGACCAGGATATGCAACTAGTACGTTTAAAAACAAATGGAGAATGAAAATGTCATCCCCAAATGTGTATGCCAGGGCATCAAGCAGCAGCAATACCATTTTATTTATTTAGTACATTTTAACCTACCTTTCCTACAAAGAATCCAGGGAAGTGGACATTGTTCTGTGTGGCTCCATTTTCATCCTCACAACAACCCTGTGAGGAAGCTTGAGAATGACTGGCCCAAGATCACCTTGCGAAATTCATGGCCAAGGAGGGACAGAATCTGAGTCTCCTAGATCCTAGTACGATGCTCTAACCTCTACACCACACTGGCTTCTAGCATCTGCTCAAGGCACTACAAGGCTATGCTCAGAAGCCAATTTTTTAAAATTGTTTTAAAAGATCATGTTGCTCTTCAGAATGCTACTAACCAGGAAAACTAAAGAACAAAACACGGTTTCTCACCCACCCTTGGTCCAAACTCATGATGATAAAAGTTTCCTGTAGGTTTCAACAGGACCCCATTACAGTGGTACCTGTGGCATAATTAGGCTCCCCCCCTCCCCTCTCCTAATTTAAAGATATCATATCCTTGTTTTCTGTTGCATTTAAGCTGGCTAAGTGTCTGTTCTGCAGCTTGATCCCTGATATGGGGAGGGCGCTGCAAGGCATCTCTGCATCAGGAAAGCTTCGCGGAACAAGCTCCCTGCCTAGAAGAGGCAGCGTTGCCATGCAGCTGCCACCTGCTGGCAAATTGAGTGAGCACAACAAAAGTAAAGCGGACAAACATTAGCTCTCCTCGCAGACGTAACTGAGAGGTATTTTAAATTGCTCCCTTCAAATGCTGCTTGCAAAAAACCTGGGCATTCTCATGAAATAAAATTTTAGTCTCCCGCTCCTAACCCTCGGGGGCCAATTTTAAGTCTATGAGGACAATTTTCTGTTTGCCGCATCCCAGTAACTAAAAAACATGACATTTACTACTGGAAACAAGGGACGTATTATTTATCTGAATTATCTGTAAACTGTTCTCAATAAAAACGGGAGGTGGTTTTATCATTGTAGCAACGTCCTAGGATAGCAGATTCTGATGGCCCAGGAGACTTACGGATTGGCTTGGGAAGAAAACCAGCCTGTTCCTTATCATGTCTGTGCGTGTGCATGTGTGCACGTGTGAGAAAAAGACAGAGAATAAAAGTTGTATCTCATTGGGATCACTGAAAGAACTTTGGCTCTTCCCTAAAACGCTGACATTTCGAGTTACTTCTCTTTCATAGGAGAAATGCAAAATCCCCTCCGGTGGGTTAACAGTGTTCTGCTGGAAACCTGGTAAAAGCTTCTTAGAGGTGGGGTGGTGGTGGTATGTGAAGGCAATATCCAAAACCTCCACTATATACAGTGCAATATGCTAAACCTCCACTATATACTGGCTGGGAAAGGCAGCGGTATATCTATTCTAACAAGTACTCTTCCACCACTTTCCAGGACTTTGGGGAAAGGCGGCACAAATACCCTTCTCTTGGTTTTTGCTAGAATTGAGGCAATCGGTGGATAACAGAGAAGAATGTGCCTTTTCCTAAAAGGCAGGACAAGCAATATGGATAGCCAAGGAATGTTAGGAGCTATTCCTTTAAGCTCCCTGACCACAAACCAGCACTGTTCGTTCCAATGAAAAGAGCTACAGAGACTTTTTTTTTTTAAAAAAAAATGAAAGTTGGGAATTCAGAGGAACTAGCAGATTGTGGCAATAGATCATTATAACATTGTTGCGCTACAGCACAACAGCAATTACTTATTTTTTTAAAACCATGAAAAAGCCCTCTGGTGCTGTGGTTGGGAAGTGGCCATGGATGCTGAGGCAAGGAAAATGGCACAGATGTGGGTGGGATCTTCTAAACTGTGCATCTTCCCACCTGGACGGCTTGCTAATGTACGTGGTCTGCATTCTTTCTGGAAAAGATCGTTCCAAACTAGGTCTGACAAAGAGCATACCATGGACAAGTAAAGCCCGGAAAGTGGACAATTAGGAAATACTGTGAACTTGCTCTAAAACTTCCGCTATGGTTTGGAAGCCAAGGTGGAGGAAAACCTCTGTTTGCATACTCTGTGCTCAGTTTGCTTGTGTGGCTTAGTAAGATAAACCTTTCTGTCTTAGATCTAAAAGCTAGCTGTAGTTATCTTTGTCTTTGTATTCCTCACCCAATACCCCTGACAGAGCAGTGGAACTCTTTAAGAAAAAATGAAGGGAAAAAAACCAGAAATAAACAAGCACCTCTATTAGCCTTCATATGAAACGACCATGAAGACTTACTTATCATTGACAAACATTTAAGGGTATCTAGATAAACAGCACTTTAAAAGGAACAATTACCAGAAATAAAACAAGATGGGTAGCCGTGTTAGTCTATCTGTAGCAGTAGAAAAGAACAAGAGTCCAGTAGCACCTGTAAGACTAATAAAATTTGTGGGAGGGTATGAGCTTTCGTGAGTCACAGCTCATACCCTACAACAAATTTTGTTAGATTTATAGGTGCTACTGGACTCTTGCTCTTTTCTACTGCTACAAAAATAAAAAGAATGTATGGAGAGGCAATGGCTGAACTGAATACATGGCATGCTTGGAATGCAACCATATGTTTTATATACCATGAGGATTGCAACCATCTGTTTGTTCCTGACTGTGATCAGACTGTGTAGCAAACAACACCTGGGGCCCAGGCTAGGGAATTCTGCTCTTCCCAGTCTCCTGAATGATCTCATCTTACATTAAAGAGAATTCCACTTTCAATGGCAAGCAGAACACGACTACAGTGCAGCTCCCAAAGGCTCTTTCTCAGCCCAATCATGTTTAAGAGCATCGTTTTGTGACCCCTCCCACAGAACCCAACAGGACACTGACCGTTACTGACACTGGAAGCCCAGCCCAATTTCAAATGAGAAAAGTCTTTTGTTCACTCAAGAATAAAGAAACTGATCTGATGTTTTCTTATAATGAACATATATGGAGACAAAAACGGCAATTTTCTTGCCGCTATAGAGGGGCAAGTTTTCCCACTAAGTTCTGGATTTTGGTGATCAACAGAGCAGCCATTAGAACAGGTGTTTGCTGAGAGTTACAGCAAGAGAGAGGCAGGACGCTACAGTAGCTGGCGTCAGATGGAGGCAACCCAGATTCAAATCCCACAGTCACGAACCTCATTGGGTTACCTTGGGTCAGTTTCACTTTCAGCTTTCCCCGTTACAGAGCTGTTGTGAGAATAAAGAAGGGAATGGTAGCCTTATTTCCTAAGAAATGGACATTTCATCAGGATAGCTTTCTCCCGTTTTCCTTTTAATGACCTGGGTCAGGGTATCTAGCCATTTCTATTAGTAGTATAGAAAGCAGCCTCTTGGGAAGGCACTGTGCAAGGACTACTTACTGCTGTCTCTTGCAGAAAACAGACGTACAGTGCTGTATAGACTTCCAACAGCAAGGCTTCTAAATAAAATTGGAAGTTGTTCCAACTCTTCCTCATAACCCTGTGGGACGGGTATAACAACTTCTGCTACCCACCAGGGTATTTTCCAAGGGGATAGTTTGAGGATGCAGAATGATCCCTTAGATTTAAAACAGTGATCACATCCACACAACCATCAGGGAAAAGTGCTAATACATGAGAAGAAATGGAAGATTTTGTTAATGTCCTGGGTCACCATTTACATGCTTGGACTCTCCTCCATATGGGACCTTACTGATGTGAACAGTGATGAAGAACGTTTCCCCTGAACAAGTCATTACACTAAGAAGGGATTTTGATAAAGGCTTCTCCATCGGTGTAGTCTTCAATGGCTGGCGTAGCATTTTAGTGATGAGAAATGTCAAGTTTTGCAATGGAGTCTCAAGGTAGTGGGTAAATGACTGATACTGGGGAAATGGATATTCTCTGAACAATCGCTGTTCATTGGATGGTGCTTAACAATGGTTATTTTACCATGGCAAGTCACGGAATGAACTATGCCTTGGAATTCAGTATTGCAATGTTTCCAGAAGATGACACTGTGAAAGCACTTTTTTTTTTTAATGATCAAGGCCTCAAAGTTTTAAAGGACAAAAATAGCAACAGACATAGAGCCTTCTTGGTCTCTTTTGTCAAGAAACTGCCTATACCTGATCTCTTGCGTGGCCTTTTTCAAACATTTTCAGGCTCCTGACCTAGTTAGAAGCAGAAAAGGCCTTTTCTTCTGGGAAAGGGCAGTCACGATGCTACAAGTTCTCAGACACATAAGCATGAGATGGAACTAGTCACAGGTGCAGAGTACAGAGCTTCAAAAGCAGAGCTCAGAAGGGAGTTTTGCACTCAGCACTCCATCTCATTAATGCATAGCATTCTGGGAGTGGAGTGACTAGCTGCTAATTGTGAGGACATGCCAGCTACAGAGACATCTTGTCACAAGGTAAGCGACTCACTGATTGGTCAAGCTGGTCAGGCCATACTATGGGCAGGTGGCCTTAAAACTTAAGCCCTCATTCTAGTTACATCCTTGCTCTTGACAATGTCTTCTTTTGGGATGGTGGCTGGTGGATGCCTGTGGCCATACATCATTCTTGGGCCCAGGTACGAGGTTTTGCCTGGACTCGTATGCTCTAGTTGCATAAAGTTAACATTTGGTTAAGGACTGAAAGCCTGTACAGTATTATTAGGATAGTTATTTAGCTTATTGTTATTTTCTTCTCCCTGTTGCACACTGCTGTAACTGTATTCTCTTGCACGTCTTTTAACTATTAATTACATTCTTATAGTGTTATTTGGATTTCAGCACTTCAATCTGAATCTGGTACTTTGGCCTATTTGCCACAGCAACTCAAGTAATTATTTTGTAGAACTCAATCAGCAACACGGCCTACCTTACAGGGCTGACTTTTTTTTGCTTAATACCCCGTAGGACTTGAGATTTGCTTCTTGGTCTCAGACTGAAGGTTAGCTAAAGAGACCAGTCAGGATTTTGCCACTCTGGAAGTGAGGTTTCACTCTCCAGTTTTCAGTGTTTTGACTTTTGACCCCCGTAAGAAATTTCATTGTGGGACAGGACGGTTTCGACATCTACCAAGTGCAAAAGGTGAGGGCCGGACATTTCTATATGGTGACTTGAACTGCTTTGGTGATACATGAAGCAAAAAGAGTGCCTTTGGCTACCTGATTCTCTCCTTTAATACGCTAACTATTGATCATACCACCAAGCCCCAGGCTTTCATAAAATATACAGCAACATCCAAGGGCCCCAGCCTATTCTCTTTTTACGCAAATTGAAGGAAAATATTCAAATATGGTTCAAAGCCACTAACGACTCACTGTGCATACTGTGACTTCATCCCAGGGCTTCACTCTGTTCAGCATCAAAAGCTGTTCCATCAGGTTGATTCTACACAGGAACCAGGAAAACACCAAGAGAAGCTCCCTGCTCCCTGCCGAACCGTCACAAGGAAGATCATAGAACGCCAGCCTTCTGTACCCATGGCTGAAGGCCACACTTTTAACAAATCGGACCTGAGAGCCTGAGAAGTAGGTAAGACAGAAAACAGGTTGCTTGTCTGTAACCAACTGGACATATAGCAGGCACACATGGGCTGTGAGCAGAAACAGGTTTGGAGCAGACTCTAGCCAAAGAACCAGGACTCAAATCTTCCTCCTAAGAGATAACTTTGTCTTTCAGTCATAGATCCAGAGGAGTTAGCCGTGTTAGTCTGTAGTAGCAAAATCAAAAAGAGTCCAGTAGCACCTTTAAGACTAACCAATTTTATTATAGCATAAGCTTTCGAGAATCAAGTTCTCTTCATCAGATGCCTGATCAGGCATCTGATGAAGAGAACTTGATTCTCGAAAGCTTATGCTATAATAAAATTGGTTAGTCTTAAAGGTGCTACTGGACTCTTTTTGATTTTGTCTTTCAGTGTTTACCTTTCTCCATAATTCCTTCAGACCTCTAGCTCCCCCAGCGACAGATAAAGTGTGCAAACAGGGGAAGAAGAGCAAGTTATGTGATTTTACACATAATTATTTGAAGAACATCAGCTGCAGGGTAATCAAACTGTCTTTATTTGGGGTCTCTAGAGATCACAGGACAGCCTACCGAAACGCCCAGACGTCAAGGCATACTATGAAAGAAAGGCAGAGGAGGCCATCCAAGTCTCTAGTCTACACAGCTCCATAAGCAGTGAGCTCATGCGAAGGTCAAGTTTTTAAAGTGGGTTGAACACTGGAAGGAAATAAAGCTGGATCTTGAGTCTTGCAAGCCTGGCTACCAAGGTACTGACTGCCATTAGGCTGAGCAGATACTGGATTGCGCTCTTGCAGAACAAAACCACAGGCCCTGTATAAGGGTAGGAAGACACAAGGCACCGTGGCATCAAGGACTGAGCCAGTGAATTATATTTGATAGGTTGGAATGAGGTGAAACGTCTCTGCGTTGATACAGAGACCTACAGTGCAATCCTAAGCAAAGTTACTCCAGTCAAAGCCCATTGATTTCAAATGGCTTAGACTGGAGTAACTCTTCTTAGGATTGCACTGCAAGTCTTAGAAGTAGAGAAAGCATAAGCTGGATATCGTATTTCCAAGATGTTCAGACCTGGAGTTCACAACAGGAAGCCGGTTGTCAATGCACAGGCCACAACAGTCAAACCAACAGTACTACGACCTGAAGGACTTAAATGTCTGATGCAAAGCCTACCTTGATTTCCCAGGAGGTATTTTCAATAAGCTGGTCAGTGGGCAACAGATGCAGCCAAAGCACCAACACCGCAGCCAGGGAGACCAACCAAAAACCCCATCCAGACACTTACGAACCTCATTACTAATGACAATATCCAATTGTTTACATTTCACTTAGTAGTTCCACTGATACTACTTTTATTGACAACATAAAGGGTCTAACCTAATTAATTTGAAATTATCTTTCATTAGTTAACAGCATACTTATCTTTCAATATTGCTTGGATTTAATGAACAATATTTCTATCGTACATTAACATTAAACAGACTAGTGGCATATGGGCACAATGGCTCAATTCAGACAACTGTTACCAAACCTTGGGCTCATTAGACATTTCTTCTTCAGCATAAATTACGCTTTGTCACGATCCATTTATTATTTAAATCAGAATCAGAAAACCACTTCAAACTTTGGTTTCTGGTTTTGCTTTGGTAAGCAAGCATCGTTATCTAATGATTTAGCAGCTTTTAATTAGAACTTGATAATGTTAGGCTGCCTTCGTTTTATTCTATACAGACATTCTATATGTTTTATTGTATACTACTTCAAACAACTCTGATGAGAAACTATACAAATGTATTAAGAATAAAAATAACAAACAATAAACTGATAAGGAAGCCACAAACACGGGGCAAGGAAGCATACAAACTTGCATCTTATTTCTTATCCTTCAAATTGGTAAAGGCAGTAGGACATAAGGGTTAGAGAGGCAGACTAGGATCTGGGAGAACCAGATTCAAACCCCTACTCTGCCATAGAAGCTTCCTGGGTGACTTTGGGCCAGACAAACATGCTCAGCCTAACCTACAAGGTTGTTGTGATAATAAAATAGACGACAGGAGAATGATGTACACCACTGGAGATAAAGGTGGTATAAAGGAAGTAAAGCATAAATAATCTGTCAGATAAATGCTGGAAATGTAAAAAGCATGAAGGATCATTGTATCATATGTGGCGGACGTGTGAAGTAGCTAGACAGTACTGGGGAGATATTTTAGAAGTAATAAATGAGATTTTGCAGACCCAAATAAAGAAGAACCCAGAGCTATTGCTACTGAATTTAAGTATGGAAGATGTTCCTATGCAATACAGAACATTATTATTCTACATGACGACGACGGCAACAAGACTTTTATATGCGCAGAAATGGAAGGTGCAAGAAATACCAACTATTGAAGACTGGATATATAAATTGCTGTACATGGCAGAAATGGATAAAATGACAAGTAAGCTGAGAGATCAGAATCTGGCAGAATTCTTTACTGATTGGGGAAGACTGAAAACATATTTAGAAAAGAAGTGGGACGTGAAAGGGGAACTATGGCAATTCGAAAATTATTACAATGGGTTTCTTTTTATTGGAAGAGATGGAATCTTTACCATATGGAGTGAAGTATTAGCTAATTGTTAGCTTAAATTTAAGTGGATTTGGATGTATTGTCGAAGGCTTTCACGGCCGGAGAACGATGTTTGTTGTGGGTTTTCCGGGCTGTATTGCCGTGGTCTTGGCATTGTAGTTCCTTACGTTTCGCCAGCAGCTGTGGCTGGCATCTTCAGAGGTGTAGCACCAAAAGACAGAGATCTCTCAGTGTCACAGTGTGGAAAAGATGTTGGCAGGTCATTTGTATCTACTCAGGAGGGGTGGGGTTGAGCTGAGTCATCCTGTAAAAGTTTCCCAGGGTGTGGAATGCTAATGGCGGGAGGCTTCACTATATCCTGAAGAGGTTCTTTTGCATATGGATTGGGGCTTGATGTGCTAATCTTCTCTGCAGGGCTATTGTTGAGTATAGAGTGTTTTGTTAGCCTGGTGTTTTTCAGAACTGGAAACCATGCTCTGTTCATTCTTAAGTAGTAACACAACTCACTTCACATCAGAGAATCACCCAAACACAATTGCTGTCAAAAACGGTGAAGTGGGTTGTATTATTTCGTGTAGTACACTGCTATCATGCCCTGTTGTGCCCTCCTACTGTATAACCTAAAGCTGTTCAAGAAATAAAGTGTTTTTGACAGGAATTGTGTTTTTTGTGATTCTCTGATGTTAAGTGAGTTGTGTTATTTTTGTGTAAGATACTGCTGCCATGCCCTTTGGTGTGCCCCCCTGCTGTGTAACCTAAAGCTGTTCAAGAAATAAAGTGTTTTTGTCAGGAATTGTGTTTTTGTGATTCTCTGATGTCAAGTGAGTTGTGTTATTTTTGTGAGGTGGAATGCTGGAATGTCCTTTGGTGTGCCCCCCCCTACTGTGTATCCTAAAGCTGTTCAAGAAATAAAGTGTTTTTGACAGGAATTGTGCTTTTGTGATTCTCTGATGTTAAGTGAGTTGTGTTGTTTTTGTGTAAGATACTGCTGCCATGCCCTTTGGTGTGCCCCCCTGCTGTGTAACCTAAAGCTGTTCAAGAAATAAAGTGTTTTTGACAGGAATTGTGTTTTTGTGATTCTCTGATGTTAAGTGAGTTGTGTTATTTTTGGAATGCTGGAATGCCCTTTGGTGTGCCCCCCTGCTGTGTAACCTAAAGCTGTTCAAGAAATAAAGTGTTTTTGACAGGAATTGTGCTTTGTGATTCTCTGATGTTAAGTGAGTTGTGTTATTTTTCTGTGTGGGGGACTGCTGGGCCGATTCCAGACGGCCCCCCGCCTCGCGAAACGTCGCGCGTCGTCGCGCAGAAAACGCGAAATATCGCGTTTTCTCGCGCGAGTTTTGCGCGATGTCGCGCAAAACTCACGCGAGAAAACGTGATATTTCGCATTTTCTGCGCGACGACTCGTGACGATGCGCGACGTTTCGCGAGGAGGGGGGGCCGTCTGGAATCGGCCCTGGTGTAATGTGTCATAATGCTTTGCCTACTTGTACTTTGAAAGGGAGAAAATAATTTTTAAAAAACTTTATTTTGTGTTGTTCGTGTTTTATTCTTTGTTGTGCAGTTGGTTCCCATCATAGGGAACAATGGGGCTGGCTGGCCAGCCATCTCTGTAGGTGGGGGGGGGGAATTTGAGGGAGGGTGTCTGTGGTTCAGGTGCTCTTTCACAGGGACCAGCTGGCACTCAGAAGTGTGCCCACCATTGTGGCACCCCTGGGCTGTGCAGAAATGCCCAGGGAAAGAGAGTTTAGAAGTTCCCAGCATAGGGAACAAAGGGAGAGGGCTGGCCTTTGCCAGCCTGTTCCTGGAATTATGGGTGTGGGGCTGCTGGGGGTGGATTTGGGTCTGTGAGGGGCTAATGTGGGGATTTGGGTCTGTGTGTGGCAGCTGGGGGGGGAATTGGGTTTGTGTGGGGCTGTAAGGGGTGGACTTTGGGGGCTGAGAGCACCTACTTGGGGAGGCCATGAAATGCCCCCCACAAGTGGGAGCAGGCTGAGCCTTGGTGGGGGGTGGGAGGAAAGGTGGGAGAAGGGCCCCTGAGGGTTGGGGGGCATTTTGCATGCAAAATGCCACCCCTGGCAAGACAAGCCTCCCCCAGCTGGAGTAGAGAAAAGAGCACCTACTTGGGGAGGCCATGATATGCCCCCCCAAGTGGGAGCAGGCTGTGCCTTGGTGGGGGGTGGGAGGAAAGGTGGGAGAAGGGCCCCTGAGGGTCGGGGGGCATTTTGCATGCAAAATGCCACCCCTGGCAAGACAAGCCTCCCCCAGCTGTAAGTAGTAGAGAAAAGAGCACCTACTTGGGGAGGCCATGAAATGCCCCCCCCAAGTGGGAGCAGGCTGAGCCTTAGTGGGGGGTGGGAGGAAGGGTGGGAGAAGGGCCCCAGAGGGTTGGGGGGCATTTTGCATGCAAAATGCTACCCCTGGCAAAGGAAGCCTGCCTCTTCATTTTTTCCCCATAGGAAATAATGAAGAAGAAATGAGCAGCAGCAAGCTAACAATATGCTCACCCTTCCCAGGATAGGGGGACCTGGTTTGGGGGGCCATAACATGGCCCCCCCAAAGTCCAATCGGTCTGAAACTTGGTGGGTTGTTAGAAAGGAGTTAGAGGAAGGTCCCCACCAATTTTGGCTTGATTCGGTGGGAAAATGCCTCCCCCAGGCATCCGGGAAGACGGAGGCATTTTCCCATTGAAAAAACCCGAAAGAAACCCGAAAGAAACCCGAAACGCTAAACCCGAAACGGCTAGCCGTTTCGGGTTTTGCTGTTTCCGAAACAGATTCTTGTTTCGGGTAAACCCGAAACAAGAAACACGAAACAGAGTGCCTTTGCACACCCCTATTCTTAAGGTTTCTTCTTTCCTGTTGAAGTTTTGCTTATGCTTGTGAATTTCAATGGCTTCCCTGTGCAGTCTGACAAAGTAGTTGGAAGTGTTGTCCAGTATTTTGGTGTCCTGGAATAAGATACTGTGCCGTTTGAGTTAGGCTACGTTCAGCCACTGCTGATTTTTCAGGTTGTCCAAGTCTGCAGTGTCTTTCATGTTCTTTTATTCTTGTCTGGATGCTACGCTTTGTGGTCCCGATGTAAACTTGTCCACAGCTGCAGGGTATACGGTATACTCCTGCAGAGGTGAGGGGGTCTCTACTGTCTTTTGCTGATCGTAGCATCTGTTGTATTTTTCGGGTGGGTCTGAATACTGCTTGAAGGTTATGCTTTTTCATAAGCTTTCCCATCTGATCAGTAATTCCTTTGATATATGGCAAAAACACTTTTCCTGTAGGAGACTGTTTTTCCTTGGTTGTTTGATTCATCCTGGGTTTGATTGCTCTTCGGATTTCATAGTAGATACAAATGACCTGCCAACATCTTTTCCACACTGTGACACTGAGAGATCTCTGTCTTTTGGTGCTACACCTCTGAAGATGCCAGCCACAGCTGCTGGCGAAACATCAGGAACTACAATGCCAAGACCACGGCAATACAGCCCGGAAAACCCACAACAACCATAAGTGGATTTGGAGTTAATAGATATTGGTAAAATTAATAAAGTAGATATTTTATTTAATTGTTAGCTTAAATTTAAATATATCTGAAGTTAACAGATAGTAATAGATAACAGATTTTAAGTTAATAATAATAGATTTGAAGCTAACAGATAGAGCTTAGCTTAACAAAGTAGAATGTAAACATGATATAATGAGTTATAGAAAAAGGGGATAGATTAGGAATAGATTAAGATATAGGGTTGGAAAGCTGTTGGAAGTCCTGAAAAAGGGGGGGAGGGAAAGGGTGGGGGAAAATGATATTGAGATGTTATTTGAAAGTTGTATGTATTAATATTCTCACCTGATAAAAAATTTTTCAAAAAAAAACCCAAATAATCTGAGAAACTTATTTTGGGCACTTACAGTGGTTCATCATTAATTTCCTTTCTGTTAGTGCTTTCTCTTTGCAGCCATGCAACATCACAACATTACTAATAGATGATTCTGTGTAAGTGTGGGTGCACCCAACTCCCCTGAAATCTAACAGAGGAACGTTTAGCAGAAAGGAGTCATCAGACCCCTCCAAGGGATTTAGGCATACCGAACTCTGCATAAGATTGCAGAACAATTAGCACAGCATTTTACTACCTGTATCAGCAGACTCCTTCCATTCTCCACCTTGGATTTGCGTCAGAAGAGAGTATAGTAACTTCCAGAAGATGATACTCTGTTTAATAGAAGGAGACAGCAAACCTCATGAGATTGCTGGGGGAAAAACCCTGGATCAGCCCAAAAGTCAATAAGGTTCCTGCTATTTCCATACAACCACATGCCTCGAGAAAGAACCAGGGTATGAAGCAATAGCCCTCCCCTGAGGCTTCCCAGCAGCATACTGACTCAGAAAATGGAGGTTCCATTTAGCTGTCACAGTTAATAGCCTTAAATAGGACATAAATTTGTCCAATGAACTCCGACTTCCACGAATTAGTCCAATTCCCTTACAAAATCATCTAGGCTAGTATCTATCATCATATCTGGCAGCAGTAAATGCCGTAAGTTAATTAGGCATCGTGTAAAGTACTTGCTTCCCCCTGTCCTGAATCTACCAGCAATCAGTTTCATCAGTGGAGAATAGTATAAGGTTTAAAGTGTTAGACCGAGATCTAGGAGGCCCAGGTTCAAATCTCCAAGATGAGATAAATTCAGGGAAAAGAGAATTTTTATTGGTCTTTAGCTGCAGTAACTATGTAGAATTATGTTCAGAGGCAATGTACACCTGAATACTGGATGGCAGCACCAATGTGGGGGGGTGGGGGGTCAACCCCCCTGATGCTATGTTTGTGAGCTTGCAAGAGACATCTGGCTGACTGGCTGCAGGAAACAGAATATTGTACTAGATGGGCCTTCTGAGAGGATCCTGCAATACAGTTTATGATGTTTGTGTTGAGATCAGTGACAATATTCAAAATTCCTTTTTCTAAAGGAATGACGACTCGGATGGAGGGTCTGACTCCCAAATAAATGAATCTGTTTATGTAAAAAATAAGGGGTTTTAACTTACAACTACTGAAACAATCCAGATAAGGTTTTGGCTACATCTATATATCTAAGACTTTAACCAAATTCAAAATCTTTTACCACATATTTAAAATGCAGAAACGTTATGCGGCTTTTGTTTACATTCTCTATGAAATTGCAAAATGGCTTTTATCAAGATTCTTATGACATGGTTCATAAATGTTTTAGTCTGACTATATACATGAAAGTTTTTAAAAAATAAGTATTATATATTTTGCATCTTTTCAGATCTTGGAAATTAGCCTGTAAAGAATGCCTGCTTGGGCATGATTCAATAACATATAGCATTTGCATTTATTTATTTACATCATGCTTTTCTCATCAGATGGGACGCAAAGCAGCTTAGAACATCATTTTTCTCTCCCCTATTTTCTCACAACTAACCTGTGAGGTAGGTCAGGCTGACAGCATGTAGAGTCCAAGGTCACCCAGTGAGATTCCATGATAAAAAGTGTAGATCCTAGTCCAACACTCTATCCTCTACTCCATGCCAGCTCTGACATTGCATTTCTGCTATTTTAATTCTATGCATTGTGGAACAGTTGTAATTATGAAATTCTGTAAACACATCATCAATTAAGACAGTAAGCTGAACTACTTTTGGTCTTTTACAACAAAAATGTTCTACAGATTATAGGTATGCTGCTTATTTATTAAAGGATATTTAACTTGCTTAGATAATATAGATTTTGAAAAGTGGATTTTTATTTACGTTTTACATGGAAGCTTGCTGGGTGACCTTAGGGCAGTCACACACATTCTGAGTCTAACCCACCTTACAGGGTTGTTGTGAAGATAAAATGGAGGAAAGTCTCTGGATCCCCATTGCAGAAAAAAAAGTTGAGTATGAAGTAAATAAATAAGTCAGTAACTTTTCCCTGTTTATTAAAATAATTGGAAAGTTTTAGGTGGGTAGCTATGTTGGTCTGCAGAACGGCACCTTAGAGGCCAACCAGATTTTCAGAGGATGAGCTTCCTAGAAGATTCAGGTTTGAATCCCATGGAATCTTGCTGGGCATCCCTGGCCTGACCATTCTTTCAGTGCCTGACCTGCCTCACAGGGCTGTTGTACGGCTAAATTGTAGGCGTATCGTAAGCCACTCTGCCCCTGCCCACCCAGGGGCATAGCAGAACATAGATATATTTTTTAAAATACATTTTTAACAGGTTTCTTGCTTCCCTAAAAATCCAATGAACCGACAGCTTTGCTGGTACCAGGATTCGTCCTTTCCCACCATCAGGCCCGACCACACACGCGACAAAAGCGCGCCTCCGACCTGAGGAGGCAGGAACGGGACCCGCTCGCTTTACACATTGACGTCTGAGACAAAAATAAGGGCAAGGGCGCCCCTGAGCGTGTACAGAGTGCCCTCTCCCCTCAGCACCCACCGCCTCCGGCCGGTCGAACTTGGCCAAGCGGAAGGTCTCTGGGGAGACTCTCGCTCCGGGCAAGGCCAGGCTGAGCGCCCCAATGGCTGCCGGAAGATCCGCGGTCGACCGGCCCGGCTTCTGCCTCTTCATCGCCCCAGCCGCGCCACTCGTTTGAACCGAGCTACTGCGCATGGCTGGCCACTGAAGCGCGGGGGCGCATGCGCGGAAGGAGCCGGCCTCTCCTTTCCCGGGCTCTCAGTCGACGGAGCGGGAAACGGAAGGATATATCAGAAATCAAACAGAAACGAGACAAAATGTTTAAAATAGTCCTTCACCTCTCGCACGAATCCATGCGCGGCGCGCGTTTCGCCCCAGTTCCAGTAAAAGCTTTGGCGGGATGGGGCGTGGCTCTTCCACTACAGCGGCCTGATTATGTTGGAGGAGGAGTATAAAGCAAAACAGCACTGAGCAGGAAGTACAGGCTGTAATGTCACCGGTGCACTTCCATCAAGCAACAACGCTAACCGCAAGGCTATGGTTTGCCAAGGCAGTCGGTGGCTGGAATGAGTTATAAATCTCGGGTTGCCAGCTTCCAGGTGGTAGCTGGACATCTCCCGGAAATATAATGGGACACAGAGATCAGTTCCCCTGAAGAATATGGCTGGCTGAAAGGGGAAACTTTGGCATTATACCTCACTGCAGGCCTTCCCAATCCGTGACCTCCCTGATTCCTCATAAATCTCCAGGAATTTCCCAACCTGGAGCTGGCAACCTTAATTTCCTAAATCGTTGGGGAGGGTGGTCGAGGAGGAGGCGTGCAGCTTCCTAGTAAATTCCTCATTTAGCAGTTTCACACTGGTTGCCCACCTTTGAAGCTGTTTTGTTGGAAAATTGTCATTTTGGGTGGGGCCCCGTAAGGTCCAGCGGCACCTTAGAGACTAACTCGATTCCCAAGGTATGAGATTTCGAGAGTCAAAGCTCCCTTTGACTTTTGAACCAGCAGCCCCGTCCTGCTGGTTGAAATGTTTTCCCATTGGTTTCTCATATTGACATTTTTAATGTCAGACTGGTCTGTTTATTCTTTTCCTTGGGGACTGCCTCTTTCGCCAGTGTGGTGGGTTGCTTCTGCTGCGACATGGCAATGCCCCCCCTCCCATTGTACGCTTAACTGCAGAGGCAGTTGGAGCAACCAACCAAGGCCCTACATCCCCCTCATGGTCAGCCACCTTGTTCCCCTGTGCCACAGGACAACTTCATGCAACCACTAGTAGCTATAGCAGGGGGGTAGATGTTAAAAAGTCAGAAGGCCCACCCAGTCCCCCAGGAGGTGGGTAAGTTACATAGCAGAGCAAAGATGAAAATAAGAGCCAGTCAAAAGAGAAAAGGATCCAGCCCTTGATGAATGGGGTGATTCTGAGTAATATACATAAACCTGTAAGGAGAAACAATTAGATTTTGTAAACGAGTTCATGGCCATACCTCCTGCTGAATCCAAGTCTTGCAGAAATGATACATACCCCCTGCCGTTCCTTAAACACATCTGAAGTCCTCTTTCTCATTAGCACTTAATAGCTAAACAAAAAAAATGCTTTAAAACTATCTGTTTTAAAGAGGTTTTGAGTGGGTAGCCTTCTTGGTCTGTAGTAGAAGAGCAAGATCTGTGTCAGTAGCCCCTTAAGGAATAACAAGATTTTCAGGGTTTGAGCTTTCAAGATGCTGCCCTTACCACATAAATACTTTTGTACACTTTCAAAAGCAAATTTCAAATAATGTCGTGTGGGGTGGGGCAAGCTTCCAAGGTGACTGCCCTAGAACACAGAGAGATATGACTGAGTAAAAAAAAGTGAAATGGCAGCTGTTTTAAGGTACAGGACTGTGTTGCAACCATATGGAACTTTTTTGTAGATAGCCTTGGCGGGCTTGGAAACCATCTGACCTCTGCCTGGAACAAAGTCTACAACCACCATCCGCCCAGTGGCAGCAGGTTTCATTTCCCCTGCATATTGCCCTTTGTGCATGGTGCAGTGGCTGTAAGTCTTCCTTGCCTAGAAACTGAGCTAGTGAAGCAATCCCCTGTCCTCTTTACTCAGGGCCAGTACTGGCCAGGCTAAGAGCAACAAGTATAGGATCCCTGTTAGATTCAACATTCTTGCTGCTGGAGGAGATGGGCTATGTCCTTTGGCACCAAGCAAGGGCTGAATCCAAAGCTCGTCAAAACTGGGACACAGGCCAAGTGGAGCAGTGAAACGCTTCTGGATGTCTGCATTGCTGATGGCCTGGCTGGTGGAAAGGTGCCAGCTTGATTCTGGGTGAAGAGCCATAGCTGGTTAATAAGCTGCCATAGGTTATAACTGCAGAGCAGCAAAACCTGAACGGTCTGGGATTTATACCTGTTTCCTCCCAGTTAGAAATTGCAAAAGGAACCACTTCTACGCTTTGCAAAGCCTTGTTCTTCAAGTCTATAAGCCCAGGAATCAGGCGGAAAAAGGTGTCAAGTTGCTCAGAATGGCACGGAGGAATGTATTAAAGTGCCCTGTTGTGCTCTTCCAAGTCCAGGGAAATGTAACAGAATAGGCTGAGACACTAACTATGCAGTTAGTCTATGGCTGCCCCTCGGATTTCTAACCAGGAAAAGGGGCTAGAGCAGTTTGCCACAGAAAACATCCGGTACCAAAAGCCAAGAACTGCTGTAGGATAGTGGTTAAGTGACTGGGCTGCAAAGCAGCCCTCTGCTGGTTTGAATCCTGCTACTGCCATAAACTCTCCAGGTGGCCTTAGGTAAGCCACTCCTCCCAGCCCCAGCTCCCCAGCTGTATTGTGGGGATAATGATACACTGACTTTGTTCACCACTCTGAGTGTAGTACTAATGTGTCCAGAAGGGCAGCATATAAGCACACTGTTCATTATGATGAGGATTAAGAAAGCTCGAACAAATTCCAACACACAAAGCAGAACAGCCAACAGTGGTTCATGTTGGGTTTTATTTATTTTTTACAAAAGTCAGTCACGTCAGAAGTGAATTTCATTCTCAAACATTTTAAGCCCAAGAAGCTTCTCAGGAAAACGCACAGTTCTGGTTGATCCAGCCAAGGTGCTGGAAAGCGGAACACAGGGCAGTCCCTGCCAAGCCCAGAAGAGCAAATGAGCCAATGGCTCCTCGGGAACGCTTTTTGGGATCTGCAAGGAGAACACAGGGGGTTCACATTTTGATTGTTGCAAGATTTACACCCCACCCTTCCACTTAAAAATATTCAAGGTTTACAAAAAAAAGGCTATCCAATATATAAAGACAATTAACTAAAATGAAGATCCAAACAACGGTATTTTCTACTCTTTTACACATGAAGCTGCCTACTGAGTCAGACCCTTGTTCTATTGTCTACTCTGACTGGCAGAGGCTCAAGCAGAGGTCAGTCCCCTCACCTACTCCTTGGTCACTAATAGGAAATGCCAGGGACTGAACCTGGGATCTCATGAGGGCACTGCAGATGTTCTACCACTGAGCCATGGCCCTTTCCACTTTACTCTCGGGGCACTGAATAGTCTTCAGTAGGTGCTGCCAAAGACTCTTGAAAAGAAACCCAATAAGCCCCATGTTATTTTCCCTTTTGCCATTTTTTATCGCGGTGGGGTGCTCAGTTTAAGAGAAGGGCATGAATAGGGACAACTCTCCAACTGGCTGCCGTGCTGCCTAGCCCTTGAGCATAACACAGGAGGGAAAGCACCGAGAAGTAGAGTTCACAAGCAAACAACGTGGGCCCAAGGGAATGAGTTGCCTGGAAGCAGCAGCTTATTGTAGTTTCCAAATACTCACCTCCTGTGTAATAGCCATAGGCAAAGAGCAGTCTTCCGATGATCCAGGCTACACCAAGTCCTGCGGCAGCACGCTGGTGAGAAAACAGCAACAATTAGTGTTCATTAGGAGTGGTGTTGGCAAACAGCTGGGTGTGCAGAGGAGGAACTACCCGGTTCTAATTCCCCAGATGTTAACCCTGATGTCGCCCACAGAAGCGACCTGGGGCACAGTAATCGAGTCCTCCTCACTGAAGGACGCAGCCAATATTAAGGTTTTAAAATATAACAGAGGGGAAAGGCTAAGCTCTACACTTTTGTTAGCCCAGCATCATGACAAGACCTTTTCAGATTTTATAGCCGCATGTACCCAGAGCCTGCCCGCTATGCATATCAAGAGTATGCATTACTTACAATCCTCCTGATACGTGCAGTTGCCGTTTTTCAGTGCTACACCTATGCTATACCTGAAAATATGCATGGTGCCTGTGTCAGACTAATTGACAACTGTGCATAGCAGAAGGATCATAGATACATCTGGTACACTCGGTCGGATACTCCCAAACGTAACATCTGAAAAAGGGAAGAGTGACAAAGAAAAAAGACGGTGTCAACACAACTGAGAACTTGGGAGTCCTGGAGTGGTGAGTATTAGCAACACAGAGCTGGCTGTTAAGCCAAAGCTGTTTGTTAACTTATCTTTGACCCACGTTGATACTCTTGCCCTGGGAAGATCACTCTGGAAAGGTTATAGGAAGCCATCTGACAGCAGCAATCCGCTAGAAATTTGTCAGCACTTCTCCATAGATCGTGTATGGCCCAAATTGAGAAAGACAGTCACACGTATCAAAATGTATTTTATCACTGTCTCTAATTCAGGACTGTGATCCAAGAAAATGCAAGCAGACCAGCTCTGAAGTGACAGGATCAGTCACGCTTAATCCCATGTTATGTTCCACTGGGATAGCTCCACTCTGCAGATCAAGGTTTATTACAGATTCCATCTTGCAGAGAAGTCAGAACAGCATCTGCTCGTTCCGTTCCTCTCTCCATAATGGGTCTCATGTGGTGAAACAGCTTTTCTGAGCATGCCAGGAAGGCCCGCACATTACTGGTTTTTCACAGGCTGTGCAGAACAGAATTATTGGGACAGATATTTATGTGAACTTCCATCTTTTAGGACATGGGAGAAGAAAGAGGTTTTTGCTTTAAGATAATGTTACAGTTGACATGTTGACATCCTGATCAGGCCAGCCGGATTCAGGTGAGGAACCTGCCAATGTGTTTCCTGGTGCCTTCTTCCCCAAAACAAAGAACCAATCCCAGATTTCCTCCAGCAAGCATCAAATTGATGGAAACCCCGTTTGGAAACAGCCTCCATCATAGGAGGATGTTTGAATTAGAACCTCCCAGTGTTTTGTGACACGCCCCAGTATCCATGGCAGCCATTTTGTCAATGTCCGTACTCTGCCCACACTGGGAGCCATTTTTGATGATATCCCCTACTTGTTCACAAAATTCCAGAAGCACCCAGGGCCGGATCGAGGGGGGGCAGGGGGTAGTCTGCCCCTGGCACCACCAGGGAGGGGGCGCTGGAAGCAACTGCCAGAGGGCACAGGCAGCAGCGTGGGCAGCCTCACAGCCCGGGCAGCCTCGCAGCCCCCTGCACTGCCTTTCGCCTGCCCTGCAAGACAGGGGGCGGCTGGCTTGCCGCGCACCCCCTCTCCTGCAGGGCAGGCAAAAGGCAGCACGGGAGCTGCAGGCCGCCCGTGCCATTCGCCTGCCCCGTAGGACAGGGGGCAGCCAGCAGCAGCCCCCTGTCCTGCGGGGCAGGCGAATGGCGCAGATAGCCGCGCTGCCTTTTGCCTGCCCTGCAGGGCAGGGGGTGCGCGGCAAGCCGTCCGCACCCTGTCCTGCAGTGCACGCAAAAGCAGAGCGGGGGGCTGCAAGGTGGTCCACGCCATTCACCTGCGGGGAGGCGAATGGCGCAGGTGGCTTCCCAGCCCCACACGCTGCCTCTGATGTTCCGCCATGCGTGATGATGTTAGCGAAGTGCCGTCATCACGCAGCACGGGGAGCGTGAGCGCACTGCGCGCACGCAAAGTCATCGGCCTAGGGTTGCCCCGGGCACCAGCAACCCTAGATCCGGTGCTGGAAGCATCCACAGGTTCAATAAGGTTGGGGACTCCTGCCAATATATAGAATCCCAGGGTATGAGGAAATGCTATAAAAACTTGGCTCCGAAAAAGTGGGAAGTTACGGGGAACCAACTGAGTTAGATTCTGCAGCCACATACTGTTGTTACTGAGAACAAGCAGTCCCGAGCCAAGAAAAGGTATTGTCTTTTGTGGGACAAGCTGCATTAAAGCTAGGCCACAGCTTTGTACTTACTGGGTGATAGACTCCACCTGTGGCAAGAAAGAACAGGACAGAGGGGTATACTTCCAACCTGAAAATACAAAGACAAATGTTTGGAAAGGGCTATAATGCCTTAAATCTAGAACCAGTGTCACCACCCTTCTGATTCCCACAAACCACCCTGGCTCAGACCTGGACATCATTTTGAACAACAAAATGGCCCAAGGAAGAGCTTCTGATTGTCCCTGAACTTGCAAGAATCCTAAGTTGTACAAGCTGAACTCTCAGCCCCATTAGAGACCTTCGGATATGCAGACAAGCTTCCAGGCACGGTTAGGGCCTAACAATTCTTTACTAAGTTGTTCTTCTCAATGTATTCCTCTCACAGAAATTCCTTATAGCATTTCCCCCTGCAAATTAGGGGCAAATACATCAGGAACTTGTATGCATGCAGTTTGCCAAAACCAGTTCTAATTGAATCACGAGGAGCTTACCCATCACTAAATGTTACTCAGTAACTGAGTTTTGTATCTAGAAGAGAGAATACTTATTGCCATGGAGGGCTCACATCTGTCCCTCAGCCATTCCCAATTTCTCTCTTGCGGGCAATGCAGCAAAGTCAGCACTCAACCTCCCCCCTCCCCACACCAAATAGTTATGGGTTCATTACAGCAATGACTAGGGCTTTTTTTCTGGGAAAAGAGGTGGTGGAACTCAGTGGATTGCCCTCGGAGAAAATGGTCACATGGCTGGTGGCCCCGCCCCCTGATCTCCAGACAGAGGGGAGCTTAGATTGCCCTCCGCGCCGCTGAGCAACACAGAGGGCAATCTAAATTCCCCTCTGTCTGGAGATCAGGGGGCGGGGCCACCAGCCACGTGACCATTTTCAAGAGGTTCCGGAACTCCGTTCCCCCGCATTCCAGCTGAAAAAAAGCCCTGGCAATGGCCACTCACGTGTTCTGATGTGCCCTCTGGATACAGTTGAACATGTGCCCGTTTTCAGGGTCTGCACTGTACATGATTGGGTACTGTTGAGGGAGATAAATCAGTTAGTAGACAGCCAGGTATCATTAACTGAAGATTCTGGTTAAGCTACAGGAGACCGAAGGATGCTTTGCACACCATTTGGCAGCACACACATTACCCCCACACTGACTCTCTATGTATACTTTATCATTCTTAGGAACATACACTTGATGAAAAAAAGTTCAATATATACACTACAATTTTAGGTGTATACTTTCAAAACAATGGTTAAATTTGCTCCTGCACTGGAGGGATTTCATATTTCTTTTAAAGCCTTAAATGCAGTTGCATGGCAAAAGTCTAGTTGCTTCTCAGCTCATCACATTTAAGCTGGATTCGTGTTCTCGTGAACCCATTACATGTTTATTGAAAATGCCTTTGATACTGACTGTACTGACACACACTGTGTAATCCACCTTGAGCCTCAGTGAGAAAGGCGGACTATAAATGACATAAATTAAAATAAAATAAAAATAAAAAACACACAACGCTGCTTTATACCGAGTCAGATCTTTGGTCTATCAAGAGTCAGTGTTCCCATCTCTGACTGGCATTGGCTCTCCAGGGACTCAGACAGAGATCTTCCATATCACCTCCAGTTTGGTGTAGTGGTTAAGAGCACGGGACTCTAATATGGAGAACTGGGTTTGATTCCCACTCCTCCACTTGAAGCCAGCTGGGTGACCTTGGGTCAGTCACAGCTCTCTCAGAGCTCTCTCAGCCCCACTCACCTCACAGCATGATTGTTATGGGGATAATAATAACATACTTTGTAGACCGCTTAGTGTGGCTGTTAAGTGGTCTTGAAAGGCGGTATATAAATTGAATATTATTATTATTATTATTATTGATCTGTTTTAAACTGGAAATGTTAAGGATCAAACCTGGAACTTTCTGCATGCAAAGAAAGTGATCTACCCCTGAACGAAGGGCAATGAAGGACAAGCCACAAGTGGCATTAAATATCCCAAGTATACTGACATAAAGCTGCCATCCGACACAAGGCTCAGACAAAGCCATCCGGATTTTGAGGACCTCACCAAATAGTCTTCAAAAGGAGCCTGTGAATGGGCTGAAATCCTGGTCTAGATAAGGTTCACTCATATCCCAAATATGCACAGGTCTGTCGAGGAACAGAATCATCTAGTCCAGTTCTCAGCCACAAAGGGAGGAATTCCTCGTGTGTAAATCCACACTGCCTATTGTAAGGGAGGCATTTTGGCACCCTTGGCAGAAGGATGTATACATCCTGTGCCACTCCCAGAACCCTTCCTTCTACAGGGCATGATTCCCCCAGAGTCTGAACTAGTCGCTCTCGCTCAGCAGCCAGGGTGGACATATTCTTCTTTTTCAGAAGCCTTTCTTTTTTAGGTCTGCCCTCTGAAATATCCGGGTTTTGAGTCTGTCCAATAAAATTGACAGAAGTGGCTGTGGAGACTGGATTCCTGAGCAAGCACGGGGGACCCAGAATTCCCTGCAGTTGGAAGGAGAGCTCCTCAAGGTAACCAGGCTGAGGTGAATTAGACAAGGGGGAGGAAGAAGGGCCTTGATAAGTTTCCCATCCACAGTCAGACCCCGGATGGAATACGGCTGCACCATGAGCTGTATTTCTATTTGATCGGTACTAATTATATGTAAATTTGAGTCTCTGAATGTAAGTTAGAATATGCAAATTTTGCCCTCTTGTTGAATTATCTGGAGGTAGATCAGCAGCCTGGTCTGCAGCTTCCTGCTGACTTTCCCCTTTGAGCTCTGCCTTGCCTGATTTGTAGAAGCAGCATTGGTGCCATGGCAGCACAAGAATAAAATACTTTCCCACCCTGCTGCTCTCATGTCAGAGTTGCTCTTTTGAACAGCTGCGGACAGAGTGCCAAAAACCATCATGGCGCCTCAAGCACAGCTAGAAGCAGTCTTCACAGCTACACATCACTCTACACAGGGGAACAGAAGCCCAAACCCTAGGGACCCTCAGAACTGTGTCCAATAACAAACTCTTTGCCTAGGTTAATCTAGTGTAGTGAATCCAGCAAGCGCAGTTATTTGCCACACATAGTTAGAAAGCTTTGTGATGAGGCGCTTACGGGAGCCAGAGCTGGCCAACCTTATGGTTGAGGCACTCCACCCTTTCCTCAGCCAGGTCCACAGAGCGAGCGAGCGAGCGAGAGAGAGAGAGAGAGAGAGAGAGAGAGAGAGAGTGTGTGTGTGTGTTTGCAAGCTCTACCCTGCTGGTTTTATTTAAACCCATTAAACATGCATCTGACTCAGAGGGATGAAAGCCGCGTACACACCCTTTGGCTCTCTGCCCAGCTGTCGCCCCAAGGCCTTCCAATGGTAGCAGAGGCCAGCATTTGCTTGGAATGCTTTCCTCAATTTCTAGAAGACTCTGACATGTCAAAGATCTCTAGAGGCCCATTCCCTGTCTCCTCTCCAGTTTTAGGCCAGGGCCTGCCTGTTCCCAAAGACACAAACACACACACACACAATAGTAGCAGCCAAGGACTATACTGGCAGGAGTGGCTCTACCACTGGCAGGCCTGTGGATCTGATTTTACTATTAGAAACATTTCTATACTGCCAACGAGTGTGGGCATGTTTACAAAATCCTGATGCGCTACCAAATTCCTCACAACACTGCAGAGGCAGGATCAGTCTCATTTAGATCACAAGAATTGGCGTTGTTACAATATACCGGGGATGGAGGAGAGTCATCTAGTCCTGCATCCCAATTCCAATGCCTCTGGATAGCATGGAAGGATAGGGGATGGGGACATATGTGTGTGTGACAGTAGAAACATCACTACATCACTTCTAGGTAAAACCCAGAAGTAACAACAGGTAACTCTAGGAATCACTGCAACTCTATGGTAAAACTATTTTATCATAGAGTTTCCAACGATTCTTAGAGTTACCCACAGTTACTTCCAGGTACAACCTAGAAGTGATGTGCTGACAATTAGGCCAGAGCCTTTTTTCCTTTTATTTTTCTCCCACTGTCGCATCAAGCAGTGTCAGGCAATGGAGCAAATCACTGGGAGATTGCCTGCCATAAACAGACACATGGTAAGCCTATGTGGGAATCAATCACAGGTGAGTGGCAATCAGGGCATCAAAAGATAGAGCTTAATGGCAAGTAATAGGAGCTGCACAGAGAACACAGCAAAGGAGCTATAGTGCAAGCCAGGCACTTTCATACAGGCCCAAGGTACTGACAGTCCAATTCACAGTCCAGGTAGCAGAAGAGCTTAAATCTGAGCCCATCTGCAACCAGATTCTCTAGTCTGCTTTACACTGGAAAGTGGAGAAGTGGAGAACCTCACTTCCTTTTCCTCATAAGAAAAGTGGTTATCTCACTTCCTTTTTCTCATAAGAAATTTCCAAAGAGGCCTTTCAGAGGTGGGCCTAACTCACAAAGAATCCAGCTGGTCTTCTTGGCTCTTGCTAGCCACTCTATTCTCCCTGAAGCAGGTTATTTGCAGAGTCTAACTGCAACCAGGAGACTTATCTGAGATCTACACAATTTAGAAAGCACAGAAAAAGCACCTTGGTGGGGGGCATGCTACTACTGCCTGACCTCCTGGAAGCTTCCCCTGAGAATGGGCCTGGGAACACGGACCATAGCAGGCAGCAGATTTTGGGTGCCAGAACTGGTAGCACTGCAGGGAAATTCTCCTGCTCAAGCTCCAATAAAGTGAACAGGAGTGGCACAGAAGTATTTTCCAGTATCTTGTACAAATGGTACAAGATGGTACAAATCAGTTTCCCCACCTCATAAAAATTATTTATACTCTGTTTCCCGCCCAATGGAGACCCAAAGCAGCTTATATCTTTCTCTTGTCCACAAACTTATACTCCTAACTACCATCCTGTGAGGTAGCTTAGGCTGTGAGAAAGTGACTGGCCTGCATCACCAGAGAGCTTCCATGGCAGACTGGGAATTTGAACCGGGGTCTCCCAGATCCTAGTATGACACTTCACCATCCTAGTTTGGCATGTCGCCCATCCCCGCCTCTCATTTCTAAATTACTGTATTGCCAACATGCATTTTCTGCAGCCATGAGGTAAAAAAAAACATTCTTAGAAAAAAGACAGAGATGAAAGATTTGATTTATTAGAATCCTGGAGGAGGTATTGAAATTTGTGTCAGATTCTCTCTTCCCAGAGGAACATTGTATCACTAGAATTCTACTAACACCGTGAGGAATAGTATAGGAAGGCCCCAGGTTATGTAATTCCAGTGTCTCCACAAAGCCTGATCTCAAGCGCTGAACACTGTAAGAATTTGCATTAAGGCCTGGTCTATACTGCTAGCAGAAGGCAGTAGAACAACAATATACCATTTCCGCATGCACGTGCGGATACCATTTCCAGTGTTAACACACTCAAAAAACTTCCTCCCAGTTACAAGAAAACCTTAATACATTAGGGAGAGAGATTCCAATCCCACCTGTTCCATATTATGCTAATCTTCTTTAAGGAATCACAGAGAAGAAAATTTAAATGACAAATAAATAAATAAAACATTCATAAATGTGATCCCTATAATGGTATGATCCATTTTACTGTTCAAGAATTCTGCCACTGCATTCAGCTTCCGGAGCAGACTGGGTCAAAGATTGAGTGTTACAGACAACAATAGTTTTCATAATGGACAGAGAGTCAAGAGGTCAGGATATTGCCCCCTCCCTTCCCAGGTCATGAAAAACTGTGCTTTCTAACTCTTTAAAAAGACACAAGGTACAGTAAATCTGAGGCCATCCACAACTTACCTCCACATTATATTTCTTGCGTGCTTTCCCGACATTTATTGCAAGGTGAGTTACTAAAATAAAACTGGCAGCACCAGTCAGGACCACATAGCCGTATTCCTTGGACAAAACCACCATCTTGCCACTGTGAACAAAATAAAGGGATGTGTCAGTCCTGGCAAGAGAACCAGAGGCCCCCCAAATGTATGGGCAGAATTCAAAAGATGAACATGGGTCACAGGATACCACCTTATGGTAGAGTGTTAAGGGACTGGTCCTGTCCCCTCAAGATTGTTGTCACCCAGAGTATGTCATTGGAGAGGCCATTGGTCTATTTGGTTCAGCATTGTCTATCCTGGCAGTTGACCTCCACGGTTTCACATAGAGAAGGGTCTTTTTCCAGGACCTGAATGCTTAAATTCTTTCACTAAAAATGCCAAGGACTGAGTATGGGGCCTTCTGGAGATAATACAGGAGCCATTTTGCCAAGCCCTTTCCTGAAATGAATATGGGATCACTCAAAATCCAAAGCAGTAGCAAGACTACAGTGGATGCTAGTCTCAATAGGTTGGTAACTCAGAAGGCCGAGGCCTTAGTTTCTTTGTCGCCAACAGAGAATGAAAAAACAAGTCATTTTCTGCACCGAAAATCCCCAAACCTACCTAGACAATTTTCCAGTCAGAAGCTAGAGGAAGAAAACTAATACAGAGTTTCATATTCAAGTCCTCCCTAATCCCTTCAATTGACATAGCAATGAACCTACTAGTTGTCTTTTTAGAATATTCAAGGGGCTGAAATGTTGCCACAGATTGTGTTAATGGTGGCAGACTAATACTCCAAGAGCCCTTCAGCTTGCATTAACACTTTTCTATAGACTCTGTTACCGGCTCAGCAATTAGCAGAGTCATGATCACTTTGACCGATAACGGCAAAACCAGTATTTCACAACTCTATGATGCTAGAACTGGCTTTACCTGTTCACATAGCACTCACTGGGTCGAAGGTTCAGAGCACCACGTGTAAGAGTCCTGTGGCTTCTAACGAATTTATTGTGCTATTATCTTTCCTGAACCAGCACTCACCACACACACATTTAGTAGGCACAGAAATCTAAAGCCGAAGCTTCAAACAGCCGATGGGTAATGGAGCATTATTACATTGTTACGAAGCATTATCACCAGTAAGAGGTCAAAATCTGTTTTCACGGCTACCCCTCTTACATTTGTCCTTGAGGAAGACGAAATAAGTGGAAATCCATCAATGTCATTTTAAAAAAAACACCCTTGTGTAGATACAGAGAGATATCATCTTTTTATTGTAGTGCAAACAGCTGGAAATCATGCCAAATGGGCTCAGGTTGAAACATTTATTGCTATCTACATACTGCAGAGAATATGGTGGTAGAATGAGCCAGACACTCCCAAAGAAACTATATAACTATCTGATCATCCTGTACAGTAGATGAGAGAACCGGGAACTTTCCTTTAGACCAGGACTCTCAGATAATGAACCAGTCTATCCCAAAAATGTGCACCTGGGAGGGTTTTTTTTTCCGTATACAAGTCAAACCACCTACAGTAGGTATTCTACAGAAATAAGAGGACACGAAAAGCTTTAAACTCCTATATGATGCATGGATCCACCACAGAGGTACTACTGACTCCCTCAGAAATACTATCGATCTGTTCAGCTGCAAACTGAGCTAGGCAAAACAGTGTGTCCTATCTTCTTCTGCCCTCCAGATCCACAGAAATAAAATAGTTTCGTGCTGACCCAGAGACTCATTTCAATGTCTCAGACTAATGAAATACTTCCAGTACCAATGGATCAACACACCAGTCCTCCAAATGGTCAGATCCCCAGACTGGAGAGTATCTGGATTCTCTTTGCACTCTTAGCCACCATCCTGTCTCTATGTTCTGTTCTTTTAATTCTTCTGTTGACTTTAGCTTACCATTCTCCCCCAGTAGCTGTTCATAGGTGTGGATATTCTCCCACCTTAGTAAATTTGGTTGGGTGAATGCTTCCACTGGTGATATCCATCTTGGTGTTTTGGTATATATTTGGGGTTTTATTTTCTCCCAGACATTCATCGGGGATTTTCTTATTAAGTGATCCTTAAAATATTTATGTGTATCTTTTTTTTGGTACCAGAGGTAGGCATGCCATCCCATTTTAAGGTTATGCCCTTCTAATTTTAAAAGCCTTGGATTGTGCAATAAGATCCATTCCTCAGGTAGGTCACATCCTGCTTTCTCTTTGGAGTTCTGTAGGACTTTGAATCTTATTCTTGGTCTTTTACCTTGCCATATGAATGTTGAAGTTATTTTGCTTAATTCTTGAAAATATGATTGCTTTCTTATAATTTCTTATAATTGGGATAGTCTGAAATAGGAACATGAGTTTTGGCAATATGTTCATTTTAATTGTAGCTATTCAGCCCAAAAGAGATATATGCATGTCTTTCCATTTATTCAGATCTTCCTTAACTTCTTTTAGCAATTTCTGATAGTTATCTTCCATTAAGGAGGAAACCCTATTAGTTATGTGGATTCCTAAATACTTCACTTTTTTTCCCCATTGAAAACCGGATTTCTCCATTAGCTTCTCGATTTGTATTTTTGTCATATTCTTAGTAATTATTTTTGTTTTTTGGTAATCAAGTCTCATTCCTGCCATTTCGCCCCACCCACCTCACAGGGTGTTTTGTTGTGGGAATAATAATGACATACTTTGTAAACCGCTATGAGTGGTCATTAAGTTGTCCTGAAGGGCGGTATATTAATCGAATGTTGTTATTATTATTATTATTCTGCCAGCCTCTATCTTTAGGCTGAGGAATACAAAGAAGAATCTTGTAACCTGCTGAAGAATCTTCCTATATAGGAGCAAAACCTATATGATGAGGGGGGTATCTATCTATTACACAAGATGCACAAAATGTGGACTTCTGGGTGTCCCATCATCTCAAGAGCTGGCAATCTCACTTCAGGAGTGTCCAGCTATGTCGACTCCACCCTACGATTCCATGCCACCGGCACTCTTAGATGTTTGCAGGATATCATTCAGTCCATTGATGATCTTCCTGAAAATACCATCCTGGCCCCCAAGAATCCCTATACACCAACATCCTAGGCTAAGATGAACGACAGGTCAACAGGAATGTCATTCCTGATGATGCTACGGTAAAACTGCCTGATATACGCTTTAATTTTGTCCTCACTGACAACTATTTCTGTTTTGGGGATGCACCCATCTTCAAGCCAATGGCATCCTTAACAACCCCACAGTCAGCCAACGTATTTATGGCAGATTTAGAACAGTTCCTCAGCTTTTGTCCCCAACTTCCTCTTCTCTACCCACGATTCATGAATGGTATTTTTATTACCCTGACTTATAAGAAATAAAATGGAGAGGAGATTGATGTAAACTGCCTTGGGTCCCCACTAAGGAGACAGGCCTGGTATAAATGAAGTAAATAAAACAATAAGGGGACTCTCAAGAAATTCCACCACCAGTCTTAGCCCAGACCTGTTGCATGGACTGGCCCAATTTTGGGACACCACTGTAAATGGGAATAGAATACTGCTCTACATCAGAAGCCTACTGATTACATCCATACTTCTACCTGATATGTAGAACACACCACACAATCAATTGCCTACAGTCTCTGAGCACATTAAAAACTGCCTTCTACTGAGTCAGACGCTTGGTCGATTGAAGTCACTATTGTCTGCTCTGATTGGCAGTAGCCCCCCAAGATCTCAGGCGGAGGTCATTCACATCACTAACTACCTGATCCTTCTATCTGGAGATGCCAGGGATAGAACCTGGAGTTTTCTGCATGCCGAGCAGATGCTCTGCCACTGAGCCACAGCTCAATTAATCTGCACCCCTCTGCCATGTTTTTACCTTCTGCATCCTCCCTCCAAGAAGTGAAGCTGGACTACTGGTCAGATTCACAACTGTAAATCATTGTGTTAGGCCTAAATCAGACTTTATTCTAGAGGTGGGCAATTGCCAGTAAGAAAGCAAACCATAGTTAGCAGCTTGTGGATCTGGTTTCATTAACCTTGCAAGAGTGTACAGAATTGCTTCTTAAGCAGTAACACGCTTCCAGAAAAATGCCTCTGTTGGGTTTTTGTCTGCAAGGAGTACTGCGGCACCTGCATTTCTTTATCATTTTCAGGACGCTTACAGTATCTTGGCATGATCATTACAACAGCCTTGCAAAGGCAAGTCACTGCAGCTAGGGGAGTGCCGAGTCTGAGACAGTGGATTGCATAAGGTTACACGTGAGTTCACGGCAAAGATGAGATCTGAACTGGGAAACTGCCTTAGCCACTGTGCTGCGCTACCTTAGAGACTGGAGGCCAGTTCACTGAATTGTCAGCGGCTTCCATGTTATCAGTGGGGACGTGAGTGCACCTGCGCTCGGATGCACATGCAGCAACAGTTGCATGGAGGGCATATTCAAGGAAACAGAAGGATGTGTGCGCAATGGGCACGTCTGATTGCCACATCAAAGAGAGGCATGGGATCTGTCATATATACCAGGGTGCACATCTACTGAGCCAGAGGTGGCTGTGTGCAGTCCTAATTGGGCTGTGAACTGGCTCCAAAGCGTTTTATTGGTTTATCAAACCTGCTCGCCCTGTGTTGCTTATACTTGAGGCCGGCAAGTTACTTTCCCCTCATCTGTCTTTGCTGTTTTATTTGAAATGTGCTGGAGGAGAGTTTTGTGGATACCATGAACAGCCAAAAAGACAAATAAGTGGGTATTAGATAAAATCAAGTCTGAATTGACTAAAATGACAAAACTGAGGCGATCGTACTTTGGTCACATCATGAGAAGACAAGATTATCTGGAAAAGTCAATAAATGCTAGGAAAAGTGGAAGGAAGTAGGAAAAGAGGAAGACCTAAAATGAGATGGCTTGACTCAATCAAAGAAGCCACGCCCTCCAGTTTGCAGGATCTAAACAAGTCTGTTAACGATAGGACGTTTTGGAGGTCTTTCCTTCATAGGGTCGCCGTAAGTTGGAGGCGACCTGATGGCACATAACACACACACACATCTTTGCTGACCTGTCCGTGTATGTCAGCAGGCATGAGACCTGTGAATGCATACACAAGAGGAGCATCTCTCTGAGCAGCTACGTAGCTCCCCTGAAAGCCCAGCCAGACCTTACACAGTTTGCTTATCTGCCCTGGCTTCTGAATTCCCTATTGAAACTGAGATTCTCAGGTACATGGGGGCAAAATTGAGGTCAGGACCACATCTTGCAGAGAGAGGGCATGTAATGTAATTGTGGAAGAACCACCAAGGAGGATTAAGAAATGGTGTTGTTAGGTGGTCCAGTTCTGGCTTTAAGGATACCAGCACTAACTACCCCTAGCCATAAGTAGGTGCAGGATTGTCTCCTCCATGCAATCTCCTGAGAAAGAGCTGAAAAAGCTACCAGAGGGCCAGGTACAGATTGCCAGGTGTTGTTCATCCGGGAAGCTGCTCCTGGTAAGCAGAGGCACAGTATATAATAGGAGAAGGAAGCGCCCTGCCTGCCCGCCCGCCCCTGAATTAAGGGATTACTGTTTGTTTTCTCTCTAAATTGAGATTGTTGTTTTGTTTCTCCTGGGGTAAGGGAGTGCTGTATGCCGCCCCTTCCCATTAAAGCCTTCATCTTGCCTCAAGATCCAGAGGAGTTAGCCGTGTTAGTCTGTAGTAGCAAAACAGAAAAGAGTCCAGTAGCACCTTTAAGACTAACCAACTTTACTGTAGCATAAGCTTTCGAGAATCACAGTTCTCTTCGTCAGATGCAACTGTGGTTCTCGAAAGCTTATGCTACAGTAAAGTTGGTTAGTCTTAAAGGTGCTACTGGACTCTTTTCTATCATGCCTCAAGTGTGTATTTCTTGACTTCCCAAATCCCCAGAAGAACCCCTGCCTCTGGCAGCACAAAGTATCCTCCTTGCACCCTTTTTCTGGCTTGAAAAAATCCCAAGGAACCCCGTTGATGAAACTTTGGTTTATCGACAGGTAGCATGGACATGGAAGATTGGAGAAATAGAACAGCAGGGAGTCTTATGCTCTCTCTCCGTGCCTGCCATAGCCCTAAAACAAACTGGGACCCCACGTTTCTGAGAATCAACGTGGAGCTTCCTGCTTTGCAGGACTCGAGGTGGACACACGGCGAACCTATAAACAGTATAACTTGTAGCTGTGACCTGAGAAACCATTATTACTCCCCATACACTTAAGACTTGTGGAGTAGAATTTCCAGGCCAAATTGTGCTCCCCTGCTTTCATTCAAAACTTAACCCCTGGATCATGTCCCTTGGGGTATAGCCGCTTGCGCATAAGCACATGAATCCAGGCGTTATCATTCACGGATTCAATGGCCTCTGTGCTTGCCCTCGCGCTTTCCACATCACCGGCAGAGGTCACACACACTGTACAGCCACCCTGGGACGAGAACCTCTCATGTGATGGGAAAGAGAGAGCAGCAATCTGACTCTTCTATTCAGAATTCTGTACAAACCCCCAATGCCCCCATCTGCATAAAAAGGAAGCTAGAGGCAGGATCCCACTTTTAAGCCAATGCAGGAAACAGAACAAGAGCTGGGACGTTCTTTCCTTCCCGCGCATGTCTCTTCCCAGCCATGCACGATGGCAGCTCACACCCACAACTCCCGGGCGCGCTTTCAAGGTTGCTGAAGTTTCTGCCAACCAACAGCCATTCATTGGCATCAATGCACAATCAGACACAGCCAAGATGATTCACAGGAGGCGAAGGAAAGGGGACGGGAAGGGACCTTTGACTCTCAAAAGCTGGAAATCTGGTCAGTCTACAAGGCGCTACTGGACTCGAATTTTGCTCTTAAGTATTAACATGGCTGACAACTGATTATATGAACGCTGTAAAGGCAAAGAGGTCCAAGGTCATACTAGCTTCCGATCTAAGAGGCACGTTGGCTGAAGCACGCTTGATATTAGCCCGTGCAATCCTTGAAACCTTAAACAGTTACCAACTCTGGGTCGGGAAATTCCAGGAGATTTGGCGGTGGATCCTGGAGAGGGCAGGGAGGGATCTCAGCAGAGTATAATGCTATACGCCCTCCAAAACAGCCCTTTTCTCCTTGGGAACTGATCTCTGGCATTTTGGAGAGCTCCAGGGCCCACCTGGAGGTTGGCAACCCTAACTGGGAGGTAGCCAGAATTGGGGGAAAGGCTCTCCGCACACGCTCAGAGACACTCTAGGAGACTGAGGACGAGCTTTTCCGCAGTAGAGTGTCAAGGCAGAATCCACATGAGAAGCCAGGACTCGGCCTCCCCCGGCAACTTCTGCAACCGGTATGCAAGCGACGCGCCCGCGCGGTCCAGCTCTCCACCGGGAAGGGGCGGCTCGGAAGGCAACGCCGCGCTGCTGCTGCCGCTGCTTTACAGCATCCGCCCCTGTCCTAAAGCTCGCCGGAGACTGTCCCTTCCTCCCCACCTGCACGCGTAACTCACCGCCGCCGCCGCACGATCCAAGCAGTCCCGGAGCGAAGGGAACGAAGAAAGCGAAAGGGGAGGCGTCTCGGGGAGGGCCGCCCCAGCCCAAGCCGGGGCGGACCCAGCTCAGCCCCGCTTCTGGCCAATAGACGCCGGAGTATGCACCGTGTGGAGACAGCCTCTCGGGGGCGTTTGACCGGGAGGAGTTTCATGCGTGGGAGCGGGTGGGGGGAGCAAGATGCAAACGGCCTTTCCCAGCTCCAGTGTTGCTCCTTTCCTGGGAGGGAGATCGCTGATGAGCAAAAGCTTCATTTCTCCTAATGAGTCGGGAGACTGAGTTAGATCCCCTGGAAGCGAACGTTGCCGGCTCACAACGTTCCAGTGCCTTGAGCAGAGTGATTCCGAGCATGTACAGAGTTCCTCCTGAAATAACTTTTGAAAAAAAGTTTTAGGTAGGTAGCCGGGTCGGTCTGCAGTAGAACCGCAAGATTTGAGTCCAGTGGCACCTGAGGGGCCTACAAGACTTCCAAGGTATAAACTTTGGAGAGTCCAAACTCCCTTCTTCGGATACAAGTAGGAGGCAATACAAGGAATCCTACTTGTATCCGAAGAAGGGAGTTTTGACTCTCCAAAGTTGATGGTCTCTCAGGTGCCACTGGACTCATATCCTGCTTTTTTTTAAGTGTGTGCTTTGTGAAAGAAATGTCTTTTCAGGGTTAAATTGGGCCTCCTACGATTTGTACATATCCTGTGGCAGAGATCCCACTAGATGAGGTAAAAGGCTGGAGGAGGAATCTCTTGTCCGCAGGCTTCTCTGTTTTACGACGGTTGAAAGACCAAACAAACAGAAGTCCGGTGGCACCATAAAGACTAACAAAATGTGCTTCTGCGATTTAAAGATCGCTTAGTCCGAAGCATGAAGTGTGCATCTGTAGGAGATATAGAGAGATTCCACACATGTTGGATAATGCACTTCCAATCCTCTTTATCCATCGTTTGAGGTAGATTTTTTGTTCCGCACACAAAAAAATCCATTCCAAATGATCTATAAAGAGGATTGGAAGTGCATTATCCAACGTGTGCGGAAACACTCATAGTTATACTTCAAGCAACAGAGAGGCAGGTGTGGGGAGATGTGGCAGAGAGGCCTGTTTGAAATAGGAACCAAGAGAAGAGAAATCAATCCATCCCGAGTGGGTACGACACTCCCAACTGGAGACAGAGAAGAAGAGCAGGAAGAGCATAAAATCAGATCTAATCAATGAAGACGGATCTTGAGATGTGACAAGGAGATCCAATTGTGCAGTGTAGAGTCTTTATCAAAGTACAGTCAAACTAACATCTGTAAAGGATAGGCCATGCTGAACTATTGGAGAGAGTGAATAAACCCAAGTCCTTATTCGAGTCGGGTGGCAGTTTGGGAAGGCAAGGAGAGTGCTGATCTTGATGAATCCTAATTCAGCACTTTGGCGTTGGAATCTGCACTAGCTCTTGCCCAGTAAAATGGCACCCATAACCTCAGTGATCATTTGATTGAGAACACACAGTAAGAGTACACGCTGCAGTATCAATGTACACATGTGCTTTGTGCTTAAAATGCAACTTCTTATCTCCGTATATCTTCATGTACTGGGATATGCCAATAAGAATGACTCCGTGTCTGTTTCTGCCAGCTTCATATCCTTTGGGACTGGCAGTCAGCCATGAGGATAAAATTATGGACGGACCTGTAAAAATTATAGGTAGGAGCTCTAGAGGAAGATAATATGAGAATCACTATCACCCGTAGTGTTGCATGCTCGTGATCCCTATGATGTCTTTGTTCCTAAATTCCTAATTTTTTTTGCAGTGTGTCAAAACCTTTCTGATCAGTGATTGCATTAGAATAAAGAGTATGACCTTATGAAAATGTTCTTAAAAACAATTGTGTCCCATCTACATGTTTCCCCTCTCACATAGAATGTGCTTTATCAAATAAACAGTAAGCGAGTATGGTGCTTTGAGAATTTGTTATGGCCACTTAATTAATGCAAATGTTGTGGGTACAGAGGGAGGAGCCCTTGAAAATCCTGTACATTCTGGCTCTTTCTGCTCATGTGCAGCCAGGAAATATAACAGACATCTACTTTTGACTAGAGATGCTCAAGCGCACACCAATTCAACGTGTGGCCTGTTTGCCAGTTGCAAATAGGAAGCCACTTTTTCAGCGGACTGTTTGTCAGTTTGGTGGCCTGTTTATAGACGTCTGACAGGTTGCTTCACCAATAGGCGTTTTATGCCTGCACATGCTTACACTGAGTCTATTTTCCCCATCCTGTTGTGCTGCTGGTCTGTCTGACAACAATTGTTTAAATACATCATTAAATCAGTCATAAATCAGTAAAAAATAAATGCTTCTAAAATTGTACCATTTGCTTTTCATCTAAGTAGACCTTAGCAACAACAACGGCTACAGATCTGTTTGAATTGCCAGTTTTCACACGTGCAGTTTTGAGAAGCCCTTTGCAAACCTGTTTGGCAGATGTTCACATCTTTCGGTGCTGAAGTGAACAGACCCAGGGATCAGCTCATATCTGATTATCAGAGCTGAACATGGAAAATGTGACAAAATGCATTCAGCATGAAATTTGCAGCATACTGGATTTTATATCGTGTCTTTATGTTTGCCTTCTGGCTTATCGGCCTAGCTATTTTCCCTACTATTTAACTGTGTTTTATGGTCATGGTATAATCTTTCTGTAGCTGTTGTGCCATATACCCCCAGAGCTGGTCCCATCCCATCTTTACTGTAAAATTTCAAGGGTATTACTATGTGTATATCCAGTAACCATGCCCCCTTACTACCAATCATGGGAGACTATTAAAGTGACTCCATGAGATTTGCATTACAAACTTCTTATGGCCCTTAAAGAGCTGTCTGATGCAACAAATGTAGCACAGATTAAGTTTTATTTATTAAATTCTATGATAGAGGCACTGAAGAAGTGCTAGAAAAAGAAGATGGAAATCTCGTATAGAAATATAATTAATCATGTTTAGAAGTAAAAATCATTTTTATTCGTTTTTTAAAATGTTTAGAGTAAATTGAACTGATACATGTGCCTGGAATATTTGAAAGCAAGTGTGGTGTCATCATTAGAGTGTCAAACTAGAAAGACCTGGGTTCAAATCCTCGCTGTGCCTTGAAAGCTTGTTGGGTGACTTTGAGCCAGTCACACACTCTCAGCCTAACTTACCTCACAGGGCTGTTGTGAGGGTAAAATGGAGAAGACGAGAAGGATGTAAAACTGTTTTCAGCCCCCATTGGGGTATAAATGAAGTAAATAAATTTTTTTAAAAATCCAACAATGAACCAAGGAATATTGCACTGGCCTACACAAGTGGCAGACACATGTTTGGATGATTCTTTTCTACTGATTGTGATTCAGTAGCCTCACAGAAGTTTTAACTTCATCTACCAGTGAACTTATGGGAGTATTTTCCATGTAAGATAAAACAAATGTCCAGTGGATCTGAACCTCAAAAGGTTACGGGTGAGTGCCAGCCATCCCAAATGTGCAGAAAATCATCAGTGGATTTTGAACCACTTAACATACTGATAAGAAAGGTTCCCATACATTAATCACTGAACCACATTAGTTTGAAGGAATTCTTGTGTGAACAAACATACAGTAAACATATATCTGTGGCACCTTACATCTCAAGGCTCCGTGGCACGTCAAAAAAGCCCTTCAGCACCATTACATTTACATTGTCTTCCTTGAATTGGAACAATCCTAAGTAGATCTACTCAGAAGTAAGTCCTGGGTTATTTAGTGAGAGAAGCCTGTGGTGCAGTGATCCCCAACATAGCGTCCTTTTATGTATTTCCTGGTGCCCATTTCATTCATCCCAAATAACCTCTTCCTCAAACCAAAGATCCAATCCTGGCTTTCCTCTCCTCATTGGAACAGGAGGTGCTTCAGGAAACCCCAAAAGAAATCACCTTTATGTCAGCAGGGAGGAAGCACACATTTGGAAATGGTATCATTGTAAGAAAACTCTTTTTTTGGAACTCCCCAACATTTTGTGACTGGCCCTATGGCAGCCATTTTGTGGCGATGCTCACTGCTTACCTCCAAAATCCAGAAATGTCCACCGACTCAACAAGGAAGGGGCCTCCCGCTCTGAGAAGTCACAGAACCAGAGGGGACACTTCCAGGAAAGTGCAGCCTAAGATTGACAGGGTGTAATTGTATTTTAATCCATCTTTTCAGTCAAAATCAGTTCCCCAAAACAGCTTTAACACATGTAATCGCGTTATTCTGTGAGGAGGGAATTCTGAGCTGGATTGGGATCCAAGCTTTCAGGGAAGGGGCTGGCTACTTCCTGCCTTCCCTTTGAGGGTCCCATCCAGAAGACACACTGCCTTTTGATGTTAAAGTCACAAAAGCTAAAACAGAATGATTTCAAACCAGGCTGCATTCAATTTTGTCATGTGCTGTAGCTAATTCGAATGTTGCCCTGACAACATCTGAGAATCATGCAGTAATTAGTGAAACATAGTGTCGAGGTACTGAATATTGTTCTACCCACTGGTCACGTTTTTATTCTGCCTTTCCTTCAAGAAGCTCGGGGTGGTTATACAGGTTTCTCCTTCCGTTGTTTTCATCAGAACAAGGAGTCTGAAAGACAGCAGCTTGCTTAAGGCCGCAGGAGGTGAAAGCATATCTCTCTAGTCCTATATCAGCTCTCTAACCACTACACCACACTGGCTTCTGTCCAGAAGAAGCAGATCTCTCTATGGAGTCTCTCTCAAACTGTGCGCGTGTGTTTGTGAAAAATGTAAAACAGTGAAGCTCCTGGACTGACTCCTAATTGAAGTGTCTCAAACCTCCCAGTGGGAGGTAGGCTCATTGGGAGGTAGACCTGGCACTCATCTTGCTTGTTGTCCTCGCATGCACTCCTGGGCTATGCAATGATATCACTTCTGGGAAGTGACATCATTGCGCAGGGCATCATGCTGCCCCTGGGAGCACTCCCACGCTCCTCAGCGGGCTGATTTCGGCCCCAAATGGGACCAATTTGGCCCACTGCAGAGCATAGGAGAGCTGCCAGGAGGGCCCTAGAGAGCTCCTGTGCTTCACAGTCCCAAATTAAGCCCCAAACGGGCCCGATTTGGCCTGTTTGGGGCACAAATTGGCCCACTGCAGCACACAGGAGCGTGCAGTGCCACCTGGGAGTGCACCTTGGGAAGCACATCCCCCTCCGTTTCCCCCCCCCACTGGCCAGGTAAGTGGTGGCAGGGACAGAAGGTGGGAGTGGGGGATCCCCTGCCCCCAGTGGGGGACTGGCAACCCTAACCCATGTTGATGCTCGGAGGACATGCTCTCCACTTGCCTTGAGCCTTCTGCCTAAGGGTAAACTGCCTTTTTATTTAGACTCCTTGGTTAGCCCAAAGTTATGTAGACCCTTTATGCACTGACGACTCAATTGCCTCTTTTCAATAATATTGCTGGATCGTCAGATCGGTTAGGCCCTTGTCCTCTCCAGTCAGTCGACTCTCTTGTACATATTCTCTTGCAGTGTCCTTATGTATCTCAGTCTAGGCTAAAATGGATTATGCCATGCTTTGATAAATGGACTATATTTCTTCTAGCGACATTAGAGCAAAAGGTTCAATACCTCTTAGAGGATTCTGATCCTAAACATACTTATTTTGTTGTTTGATTTCTAGAGGCTGCAGAGAACTGTTGAAGAGAGGTGTTTTTAGATACGGCGGGCTTTATTTAAGTTTTTCAGTTTTATTGTTCAAGACTTTAGTCTAAGAACAGGGGGATGAAAAGAAAGATTTCCTTTGTAGAATGGCAGGCACAGGCTTTCTGAGACAAAGTAGGCCATTTCTTCTGCAATCCTATACAGAAATCAAAGGGTTTAGACTGGAATTTCTGCATAGGGTTGCATTGTACAGAAAGCAGCGCGCAACCCTAAGCAAGTCTACTCTGAAGTCATTTTTTATTAAATGACACTTACTGCCTGGAAAGTTTTAGGTTGGTAGCCGTGCTGGTCTGCAGTAGAACAGCAGGATTTGAATTCAGTGGCACCTTAGAGACCATCAAGACTGGTTGGTCTTATAGTCTTTAAGGTGCCACTGGGCTGAAATTCTGCTGCCTGGAAAGCGTTCTTGGGATTGCAGTCATAGATTACTAATATGGTTGTTGTCAGGGCTTTTTTTCTGGGAAAAGAGGTGGTGGAACTCAGTGGGTTGCCCTCGGAGAAAATGGTCACATGGCTGGTGGCCCCGCCCCCTGATCTTCAGACAGAGGGGAGTTTAGATTGCCCTCCGCGCCGCTGAGCGGCGTGGAGGGCAATCTAAACTCCCCTCTGTCTGGAGATCAGGGGGCGGGGCCACCAGCCATGTGACCATTTTCAAGAGGTTCCGGAACTCCGTTCCACCACGTTCCTGCTGAAAAAAAGCCCTGGTTGTTGTGAATTTGTATAATTGGTGTGTGTATGCATAAGGTATTCCAATTGCACAAATTATAAATATAGTCATAAAGAAACACACAAAAATAAACAGACGTGTGAAAATTTAAAGTCAGATTTTTGTAACATCCTTGTCAATGCTCATTCTCCATTCACATGCACCCATTCGTGTAAGTTTGCTCTCACAAGCTCAGCTTGTACCCCATTCATACATGAACCACATACCCCATTCATACTTACCACTTATCCCTCCCCTTCCTTGCACATTTGTAGACAGCCATCAATAACCAAGGTCACTGCTAATATACAATTGGTAACATTGTACAGTTAAAATATTTGCAACTACAGTATCATTTATGGAGATTCTTATTTCTCAACCTTTGTTGGTGGAATTCCTTTGCAGGATATTAGCGGCAGCGTCAAGGAAAGTGTGACAGGCTGTGTGCACAAACGCATCCAAAGATAAGTCTATGGAATTTGGTTGGGATTTTTGCAAGTGTCCTACCTTCAGTCATGAAAGAGTTAAATTGTTATTCTGTTTGTTTAGTCAGATAGCTAAGCATAGGACCACTTAGGCCTGGGGGCGGGGGCGGGGAGTTCCTGCATAGAAAGAGGAGTCTTTAGTCTTAATGAAGGAATCTAGGATTGTCTATTGGATGGGCCAGTTTATTGGGGTGCAATTAGCAACATATACTAAGGTTTTATTGCTCTTCTTTTCAGTCAGTCTAAGGGCTAAGCTACAAGTGACTAATGACACTTGAATGGCAAGTGGATCGCGTGGAGAGCAAGTGGAGGGCAAGTGAACAGGGAGCATTACACTTGCCTGGCAAGTGAACAGACTCACGTGTATTCCTCCCTGTTCACTTGCCCTCCACTTGCACTCTACTGGCAAGTGAACAGGGAGGAATACACATGAGTCTGTTCACTTGCCAGGCAAGTGTAATTCGTCACTTGTAGCTTGGCTCTCAGTTTCTCTCTCTAAGCTCCTAGTCTAGCCATCAAGATGTAGTTATTTAGCTCTTCTTTATTTTTCTTACCAAATGTACCCTTTTTCCTTGTTATGTAGTAAAGTATTTTTATAGAGCTAAACCCACAGAAGTCTGCCTACTTATTTCCAATGCGCTGTTATCAAACTCTGCGACCTTACGTACCCCTTTTTAACCTACACCTGTCAACCAATTTTCATGCTCGCTCTTCTCCGTTCTGTTTTCTACCAGATGCCACTTCCATCAGATCAGAAATTGTCACTTAAAAGTAGCATTGATCTTTTTGAAGCAGCTTAATATGAAGAAGTCAGAAAAATTTCCACGTGCTCAACCTGTGTGCACCAGATGTCTGTTAATGGCACAGCAGCATGGCCAAAAAAAGGGGGGGGCGGCAACCTGAAGTAGATTTCTTGTGAATGTTTCCTTGCTGATCAATAGAGTTAGGCCCAAAGAAGATGAGACCGAAGAACCACATGTCTGTATCTAAAGTAGGAACGGGGGCCTATTTACTAAAACCAGAACATGCAGGTAAGAGGAGCTTGTAGGCAAGGGGAGGTCTGTGGTGCAGAGCATCAGGGCAGGACATGTGCGTCCTGCACTCTGCAGTTAGGACAGTCCGGTTTCCTCAAGTTATATATATCTTGGACCTTGTGGACCAATTGATCCAGTAAGGGAGGCTTCCTAGGGCTCAGCTTAAATAGGCTGGGAGAAAAATTGGTCTCAGTTGCACTTCCAGCAGGTGCTGAAGTCCCTAAGACTGCAATGGGGATTGGCCAGAATCTTGCAAGGAAGTACTATGCGTAGCACCGTGCTTTGAATCTACAGGGAGGTTGCGTGTGGCCTGTCTGGCACTTTGCCTCCTTTGTGCCACCTTAGCCTGGGCTTTCCACCACCACTGTTCCTGAGGAGTGGGAGAGGGTCCTGGGGGAGGGGGATACAGACCCAGGTTCAAGTCCTGCCCAGCAGAGGCCTAGCAGCTAACTTGTCTCTGGCAGGCTCTGACAATGTGGACTCTGATGCCACTCGTACATCCTCAACTGGTACCTCTACAGTGCTGGGACCCTCTGATCCTCCACAAATCCTCACCTGGGCTGCTTCTGGAGGATTCGGAGATGGAGTACCTGAGCAGATCAGAGGGGGTAATGACAAGGGGAGTTCTGCCCTGCGGAGAATGCTGAGAAGGGGAAACTAAACTCTGCCCTTCTCCTCTACCACCTCTTGATCTGCTCTATTCTTTTGTAAATCTCTTCCAGATGAGATACAATAGTGAAATAAGAGAGGCTGAACGAACAGGGAAGCGATAGAATGCAGCAATTTAAAGCTAAGAAGCAGGTCAGGTTTAGTTCCTCGTGCCCGTTTTGTTAAAAAAAAGACCTTTCCCCACCTTCCTCAAATATGAATGGGTGGACATGTATACAAATGCACATGGATCCCCCACCACTACTAGTTTGGCCCCCAGCATTTCAGATCTCGATAAGCGCATCTTGTTTGGACATACTGCCTCTTCCTAGTACTCCATCGCCAGCCAGTAAAAAGCAGTTGCGAACCTTCACAAAGTAAAAGGGGAAAACTGCATTTCAACCTAGCATTGGATGTGGATCTTAAAAGAACCTTGTAGCTCTCCCAAGTTAAAAGGTCGGACCAGGATATCTCGCTGTATTTGGTGGTACCTTTTATATGTTTGTCTGAGTTTCTCCAGTGTGCTCCCAGTGGCACTGATAAGAGCAGGATTAAGTTTACACCGGTGAAAAGTTACATTAGCCAAACGTGATAGAAAGATATACCTGGGCCAGGGTTTCACCTTGGCCGTGTAGGCTGAGCTGCATGCACCACAGCCAATCCCATTTCTCTTAGACCAAGAGCCATCCGTCTTTTCATGCACAGGACCCACCTTTAATCAAAGGCTGCACCACTGTTGAGTTTTGTACCATATTTGCTGTTCGCTTTTCTTTCAGGTTCTGAGAGCAAGAGATCACTAGTCTTTAACCCTTTAATAGCACTACAGAAGGGACAACAGGTTCTGCGTTTCATAGACTGGTGAGAAACGCTAAACCAATCTCTCTCTGAGCCCCTGCCTGCAAGGGTGAGCTTGGTGGCTGATAGAGACAAGACATTTTCTGTGGTGGCCCCTCATCTTTGAAATGCCCTCCATCTTGAGGCTTGCCTGATGTTTACCTTACTGTCCTTTAGACACCAAGTTAATATGTTTTCTTTTACCAGGCTTTTAACTGAGAGCTTCCATCTCTTTAAGCTGTCGTCATAGACTGAGGACTGTTTTATAAATATCATTTTAGGGGACTGAATGTTGTTTTATGCTGTTTTATGGCTTTTTAAATGACTTGTTTTAATACTGGTGTTTCTAATGTTTTATAAAGATTTTATTATATTGTTTTTTTACTTCTTGAGCTCCAGGGCTCTGGAGAGGCAAAATATATCTCTTTAAAATAATATTATTAACTTCAGTTATACTCCACCTTTCTCCCCAAGGGGACCCAAAGTGGCTTACATAATTCTCTATTCTTCCAGTTTATCCCCACAACAACCGTGTGAGGTAGGTTAGGCTGAGTGTATGTGACTGGCTCAAGGTCACTCAGTGAGCTTCCTTGGCAGAGCAGGGATTCAAACCTTGTTCTCCCAGATCCTGGTCTGGTACTCTAACCACTACACAACATTGCCTCTTCTTTGCTTTCCCCCCTGTACATCTCTCTGTCTTCCTCTGGTGTTTTCCTATCACAACCTTCTCCCCAAAAAAAGAAAAGAAAAAAGGTGGATCACACCAAAGTAACTCCACTGTTATGATGTAACCAACTTATGGGCCCCCATTAACCATCTGAAGACCAATGCTCTACTTTCTTTATACCACCAGGCCAGACCCTGGTGTAAGGTCTTAACCTGGTTCCCCCCCGGTATCCAAGCACAGAACACTTTATTTCTGAAAGTTTCATCTAGCCAAGCTACATGACTGATCTTCATTTTTGTTAGCCTATGAACGTAACTGTGTCCATGGCAGAACGGAGCTAGTGCTGGGTGTTTGGACAATGTAGGACAGCCCGAGTTGGCTGTTAAGAGAACTCTCTCTAGTTGCCCTCAACACAGTGTCAGTTTTCTTTAACAAGTCAGCCATGTAGTATATTAGCACATTATTCAGATTTTTGTTTTAGGTATTCCCAAACTGGCATATCTCCAGAAGAAGGAAGATGATTTGGCCATGGTGTGTAATGTTTCCAGTTTCCAGTCCCAGTTTTCAAACCGTTGGAAAACTACCGGTGCAGACTCTGTTTCATTTCTTCTTTTTTAACACGAAAGGTTTCCTCTCAGCAGCTGCTGTGCACTGGCTTCCAGGTCTCGCAAGATGCTTAAGCATTTGCTTCATGCACTGACCTTTATGTACCTACCATTGTACAATGACTTCTAGTGAGTGGTTTCCTCTTCCTCTTCGCCTTCCCCTCCACCTTCACCTTCCTCATCCTCATCACTGGCGGTCAGGAATTCATATATGACTGCACAGACTCCCAAGAGCCAGGCCAGCACTGTGCCGGCCGAGAAGATGCAGAAGCCAATCAGACCCAGGAAGAGGTAATCTTGGTCGTCAAAATGGATGTAACACTTGTAATGGAGCTGTTCTGGGCCCTCTTCCAGCATACTTAAGCCATGCATGAAAGCTGGGCTGTAGCAGGTGGTGTTGTCTGCGTCTGTGGAGGAAACATAGGAATGAAAACAAGATTTGGCTTGTAGAAAAGAGCAAGAGTCCAGTAGCATCTATAAGACTAATAAAATTTGTGGCAGGGTATGAGCTTTCATGAGCCACAGCTCACTTCTTCAGATACCAATGAGCTGTAACTCATGAAAGCTCATACCCTGCCACAAATTTTATTAGTCTCATAGGTGTTACTGGACTCTTGCTCTTTTCTACTGTTACAGACAGACGAACATGGCTACCTATCTTGATCTAAGTCTTGGCTTGTATATAAAGACATGCCAATCAATCTATAAAGTATTGTACATTGCCCCACCACACCTCTTTTAGTTTGCCTCTAATATCTTCTGTTCTCTTGGTAATGATCCAGCCTACCAGTTCTGAAGGCCCTGCCAATGTCTGAGTGTGTGAGGTCCCCAGATGGTTGGTTTTAACTTTGAAGTCCTTCTGCCCTTTACACACGTGATCTGTGTGTTGTGTGTCAACAAGTTGCTTCCGATTTATGGTGATCCTATGAATTAATGACCTTCAAAGATGTCGTATTATTGACTGCCTTACTCAGGTCTTACAAATGGAAAACTTGCTTTTATTGAATCAGTCCATTTCATACTTGTGAACTGCACATCTACCAAGAGAAACCAAGGAACATTCTAGGAGGAAGAATAATGAAAGATCACTTCTCCCAAAAAGGAGGTAAGAACACACCGAGTGACTGACCATGTGCCCAAGAAGTATGTGTATTAATCTCCACATGAAACTGATTTGGTGTGGATGACTTCTGGAGTCAAAGGAGAAAAAAAATAGTGGAAACCCACAAAAAGGTCTACAGTTACGTATTTCAACAATAATGAAGTTAGATAAACTCCCAATAAGCATTTTGTATACATTGTGACAATGGAGTTTGTTGTAGTGACCACATTAAGAATAACTACAGGAGAGGGGGCATGGCACAAAAAGGTCTGGGAAATCCAGATCTGGGTTTCAGGGATCCCCCCAAAAATCTAGGATTCCAGATTTATTTGGCCATTATTCCCTACAGGGGAAACTATTCAGGGGTTATCGTGGGGGGGGGGGAGCATTTTTCAAGCAAATTCCACCAAATTTCCAGGGCATCTACTCCTGACTGTTCAATAAATAGCTCCCAAGTTTCAAGAAGATTGGACCCTGGGGTCCAGTTCTATGGGCCCCTGAAGAAGGTGTTCCCTGCCACTCTCCATTGTTTCCTATTGGGGGAAACATTTCTAAGCAGAAACACACACAGGGGAAAGACTGCCAATGACCAAAGGCATGCTCCCAAATGCAACTTCAATCCAGAGAACCAAACTGAAGTTCCCCCCCAAACCTAAGTGCCCCCTGGATAACTGCCCAGCCATTCTTGCAGCTCAGAGATGCTCGTAGCTTAGCTGTCACCCAGTCCCTCCTGCAGCAGGTGTTTCAAGGTGGGGACCACCCACCAACCACAAGCCCTAAAAAGTAATGGCTTTGCCCACTTTCTTGGAGCACACGTTGGGGAATGGTGTTGAGAAAAGCCATAGGTGGCATGTCAAAAAGCTGCATATGGTTTCCAAGCCACTAAGGTAAAGGTAGTCCCCTGTGCAAGCACCGAGTCATTACTGACCTATGGGGGACATCGCATCACGATGTTTTCTTGGCAGACTTTTTACGGGGTGCTTTGCCATTGCCTTCCCCAGTCAGCTACACTTTACCCCCTGGAAACTGGGTACTCAAGCCACTATCACTGGTCTAATGACTGCCCCTTTCAAACATTGCATTCCTAGGGCTGTGTAACTGCGTGCATTTGGGACAAACAGCCTACATGCAATGCTCCCAATAGGTATGATTTCCGCTCCTCCTTCAAGAAGCAATGTGTGTATTTTCTGCCTTAGTACACATGTACCAGACACCAGTTTATTCTGGTGTACAGAATACATAGATGTGAGTTCTCTCCAGCTGCTGTGCACGTGGTACTCAATTTTTTTTCAAAGTTATATTTATTTTATTAATAGAAATAAAAGCCCATAGAAAAGGCAGAAAACAAGAATAAAGAAAAAGTAAAGAAAGCTTACAAGCAAGAGAAAAGGGGAAAAAAAAAGAAAACAGAACTTGGAACTTAGAAAAGAAAAAGAACAATAATACATACTGCATTTTCATTCTTCTCTACATTATTTTAACAAAGTTACAATCTCTCCAAAATTTTCTTTTCCACTACTGCCTCCTCCCTTCTATTTGTTTTACATGCCCCCCCTTATCTTCTTAATGATCGAGACCACAAATCATCAAGCCACTAGTCCTCATTTCGTGCAGGAAGTCAATGAAGAGTTTCCAGTTAGCCAAAAAGATAGACAATGTTTTGTCTCTGATCAAAGCTGTAGGTTTCACCATTTCCACTAACATGGTACTCAATTTGAATTGGGATCACCACATTTGTGACAAAAAGGTTTAACCGCCCCCCCCCCCCCATTTCCATGCCATTTTCCGCACCTGAAATAGTCCCGGCAGGCCTATTTGAAATACACATGGGTTTCTGCAACAGGCCAAATAGCACCTCCAGGACTGTTTTGCTCAAGGAAATGCCATAGTAGGGAGGCTGAAGCTGCTTCTCCACATGCGCTGTGGTCCCCCAATCTGAATCGAGCACTGCACAGGAATTGCAGAGAACCCGCAACTCACATCGGACCCCAGAACCACAGCTGTGTGCTCAATAATGGGGGAAGCTGCCTGAAGAACCCACTTGTGCAAGGTGTATAGTAGCGTTCAGATCGAGCCCCTGTGCTATCAATGCCATCTTGTACCAGCGGCTGACATGGAACAAGGTGTGTCTTATTTCGCTTCCAAAGGGAAAGAAGAGCCATGCCGCCTGATAAGCTTACACTGAGCATTAAAGTTTAACTGCTGCTCTCACAAAAGGCCCAGAGAAATTGCAAAATGATGCGTCTGTTTCACACACAGCATCTTGCAAAGCTACAAGGGAGTCACCCGGAAGAGGTGAGAAAGAGAGCAGCCTTGGCTAGCCTACCCTTTCTTTCACCTCTTCACCCTCCATTCATCCCTTGCCATGATTCTTGGAAAGAAATAAGAAGCTTCCTGCAACATAACTTGTTTTGTGTCCGGAGTAGCGGTGTGTATTCATTTCTAAACAAATGAAAACAAAAAAAAGGCTGAGCCATTCATTTGTGCAATGAACATGAATGGAAGTGGGTAGGGGAATGTGGTATACTAGTTATTAAATGTCAAATCAGGACCTGGAAGACCCAAGTTTGCTGCCATGAAGCCTACAGGTGACATTGATCCAGTTATACTCTATTGGCATAACCTACCTCACAGGGTTGTTAAGGATAAAATGGAGGTGCATGGAATAATCTAGGCCACCCTGAGCTCCTTCGAGGATAGATAAAAACGCATAGGATAGATAAAAACGAATTAAATAAATGGCTTCGTATTCATTCATTGCCCTTTGCCTCAGAAAATTCTCCTCCACACCCTTCTCTTTGCAGTTACTGCCTTGCAAAGCAAGACAATTGCCAGACAGGTAGTATGTGAGCAAGAAGAAAATATCAGATGCTGTTTCTGATGAATTGGAGGTGGTGTACCCAGGAAACAAAGTCCTGAGTATGGTGGGGGAAGAACAAGCAGGAAAGAAAATATTCTATCCCCACCACCCACTGGTCCTTTGCCAGCCTGCCAGCCAAGCTTCTGCTTCTGCTGAGAGCCAGTTTGGTGTAGTGGTTAAGAACAGCAGGACTCTAATCTGGAGAGCCGGGTTTGATTCCCCACTCCTTTGCTTGAAGCCACCTTGGGTCAGTCACAGCTCTTCCAAGTTTAGGTTTACTTTTTAAGACAAGTTAAAATATATTATAATGACACAGCAATAGCATAAAGTTCGACTTCCTAGAGTTATCACAATACAGCTGTAAAAATAGGTGCAGCTGAATAGTGCTATCGGCCGTGTAATTAGGATGCAACAAGGTCTTACTAATTAGAGTAGTTACACCCTATTGTTCTTATTCTCTTCTTTCCCTTGTTCCACCACCCACCCAATCAGAATCAAACAGTAGAATAGATAAAATAAAATAAATAAAATAACCCCCTCCACGACCAGGCTGAGAAGAGAGAGCAAAAATGTCCTCCAAAGCAGGGGGCAAAACTCACACACCCAGCAGCAGTCTGGAGTGGCCACTAAAAACACTGGCCAGCTAGGCAATAGAACAGGAATGAGATCGAAGGAACGAAGAGCAAAAAGAACCAGTTAAAAAAGAGACCGCAAAGAGTACGCAAGTTTGCCACCTAGAATAAATAGGAGAAATCAATCCCCTTCCTTGCTAGTCAGCCCACAGCTCTTCCAGAGTTCTCTCATCCCCAGGGTGATTGTTGTGCGGATAATAATAAAACACGTTGTAAACTGCTCTGAATGGGTGTTAAGTTGTCCTGAAGGGTGGCATATAAATCTAATGTTGTTGTTACAAGCAGCAGCATCAGAAGCCAGTGCCTGTCACTCAGCCAGTGCAAGCAGGAGGAGGAGAGGGAAGGGAGCAGGCATGGTTCCCAAGGCACAGGCAACATGAAAAGAGGAAAAAGGATACGTTCAATAACAAACGCAATTAATGCATTTTTTAAGATGGAGTCGGAAAAACACTTGCAAACCTCTACTGGGTGGAGGACATGGCTTGGGAAAGGGGACCCCCAACGTTGACAAAAGGGACGGCAGTTTGCAATGCAGGGAGGGGTCATTGCTCAGAGATAGAGCATCTGGTTTGTATAGAGAAGATTGTAGGTTCAGTCCCCAGCATCTCCCTTTAAAAGGATACCATAGTAAGTGATGTGAAAGATCTTCTTAACCTGAGACCCCAAGAGCCCCTGCCCATCACAGTAGACAAGGCAGATCTTGGTAGAATGAGGGGCTGACTCAGTAGCTGAATGTTATAGCTTGTTGGGAAATGGGTGCAGCAGCAGAATGTACATATTGTGTGGTCAAATTAAATACAGGCAGACTTGAAATGAAGCTCCCTACATCATGGCATGGGTGTGTATTGTCTCAACAACAACAATAATGCCTCTCAGTGAAGGAATCCTGAAGTCGAGGAAGGAAGGGGGATGAAGCATGAGAACTGGAAGAGCCCCCAAGTAGCTCCACTCATTCATTTGCTTGCAACCCTACTAAGTGCCTGAGCATGCGTGTGGTCTATGGCAGTTGCCGGATATTATTCCTTCTCAGTAAGGTCTATTTCTTTGCTTCCTTTATCTACGGCATGATCTGTAGTGGCCTGGGCTCAGGCTTTTTCAGTGGCTGCCCCATATTTGTGGAATGGCCTCCTGGAAGAGCTCAGGGCGGACTTCTACCTTCCTGGCTTTCCAATGAGGCTGCAAAATGGAATTATTCCCAAGAGCTCGGAGGCCAGTCTGCGTCTTGACAAAAGACAACCAGTGCAATCTAAGCAGAGTTACTCCAGTCTAAGTCCACAAATGTGCACCGGGAGTTCTGATTTGTGATTTTCATGCAGTGTTCATGTATTTTATATTTGCTGCTTTAATATTTTCTGTTTTTCGTGGTTTGTATACAGTTTTATTGCAGGGCTGTGTTGGGTTCTTACATGCTCAGGAAAAAGCTGGGCATATAAAGATTTTGAATAAATAAAATTTTAAAATGTAGTATTGTTCCTGCCTAACGGGTCCTAAGTTTGTTCAGAAGAAAGTCATGCATATAATTAAATGACTACGTAAACTCCTGCTCTTCTGTCCTTCCTGGCTTATTTTAGGTAGTCCTCCAAACCGGATGTGTAGAGACACACAGAACAATATGGAAATGTCACCCAACAGCTGCTGTGGCCAGAGGGTATTCAGCTGCTCTACTGGGGGGATGCCAACTCTCTTGTGTTAGTAGGGTTCATCTCGCTTTGCAACAGAGAGGTCCTAAGGAGAGTTACACCCTTCTAGGCCTCCAAAACACTTAAAAAGGTATAACTCTGGTTAGAACTGCGCTGCAAGCTGTTTAAGATAGTTATGTGATGGTGATGGATTGGGCTACAAAGCTAACACAGAGCTGCAGTGATTTGACCCATTACCCTGTCTGGCATGTGGCTTTCAAACAAGTAAGGCGTCATCCCCTTTATCTGACTTGCCTTTAGAATTCCATTAGAGAAGCTTTCAATGAAAATTCGGATTGCTTCACACCTGTGGCTGTCTGTATTTATGAATGATGGGACACAGGGATCATGCCCCAGCCCATGGCTTGTTACTCACATCATCGGTCTTTAAGATAAGACTTTCACAGGGAGGGAGGCCCAGAGAGTCACATGTGAACACACAAAGCTTCCTTGTGTTGCAGTGGTATGATTAGTTTGTCAAGGTCAGTATTATCCCTCTTCAGAAGTTACAGTGAACATACAAACAATCCGTGTACAGGGTATGCTTATTTTTCTATATACGGATGCTGAGTAATTCTCATATTCAGAACACATGCAGCTGAATGTGTTACTGAAACGGCACATTTATCCAGGTACTGGTCCCCAGTTTTAATGGCAAAGTAAACATGTGATGGCTCTTTGTCACAAATGGTTGAACATGCAGGACTTACGTGTGTTTGCTGTAACATGTGATTGCAGTCATTGTCTACTCTGGTTGGCCACAGCTCTCCTGGGTGTCAGGTCAAGGTCTTTCATGCCACCTACTGCCTGATCCTTTTTAAATGGAGGTGCCGGGAATTGAACCTGGGGCCTTCTGCGTGCAAAGGAGGCGCTCTTTCACCGAGCCACAGACCATCATCTAAACCATCTTGAGACAGTGGTAAGGTGGCATGGTATAGCCCATTCTCGTCAGATCTCAGAAGCTAAGCACTCAACTTGGATGGGAGACCACCAAGGCAGACTTGTGTTGCTCTGCAGAGGAAGGCAATGGCAAACCAATGGCAAAACACCTCTGTTCCTCACTTGCCATGAAAACCCACAATGGGGTCACCTTAATGCAAATTGATGGCATGCATATCCATACATATACTAAGCCAGACCATTGGTTTATCAATGTCCATACTGTCTACTATGACTAGCAGCATCTTCCCAGGCAGAGGTCTTTCACAGCAACCGTTCCTTTTAATTGGAGATGCTGGGGATTGAAGCTGGTTCCTTCTGCATGTAAAGCGGCTGCTCCACCAGTGAGCTACGGCTTCTCCCCAAACAGTACTCCATTCTACAGCTGCTTTTACATTAGCAAGGTGCTATTCCAGATTTGTGTGCATGAGATTTCAGTGGAAAGAGGCAGGATACCACACCGTTCAATGGCCTGCTCTCCAATAATTCAGAATCCAACTTCCCAAAAGCATTATGTTTTAAGGTCATAAACAGTGCGTTCCTAATAAAAGTTACTCTGGTCTAAGTCACCGATTCTAATGGGCTTACACTAGAGTAACTCTTCTTAGGATTGCACTGTATGTGATTTTATTTTATACTTCTGCATGTGGTTTTATACTTCATAATCACCAGGGCTTTTTTTCCGGGAAAAGAAGTGATGGAACTCAGGACCGCACAATGACGTCACTTTGGGTCAGCTGGAACAAGGGGGGAGTTTTTTAAAGTTTAAATCACCTTTGGTGAAAATGGTCACATAGCCGGTGGCCCCGCCCCCTGATCTCCAGACAGAGGGGAGTTTAGATTGCCCTCCGCGCTGCTGCACAGAGAGCAATCTAAACTCCCCTCTGTCTGGAGATCAGGGGGCGGAGCCACCGGCCATGTGACCATTTTTAAGAGGTGCCGGAACTCCGTTCCACCGCGTTCCAGCTGAAAAAAAGCCCCGATAATCACCGTTCAAAAGTCATTGGTGCTTTTGAAAAATAATTGTGTGTGTGGTTGAAACACAAGGGGAGGGGACGGTAAGCCCGTGCTATACAGGACTGGTTCCCCTGTTGGGCCTACATTAGGAAACATGAGATGGCTGCCTCATGTTGCAGGTTGATCCACTGGCCCTCTCCACGGGAAAGGTCTCCAGTGCAAGGCCCTTTTGATGGAACAAGAGCCATATAAGCCTAGTAGTAGTCAAATGAAACAGGAGTCTCATGGCGCCTTAACAACTGACAAAGCTTATTCCAGCTTAAGCTTTCCTAAACCAGAGCTCATTTCATCAGATGTAGTGGAGTGCATATCTGTTGGACTGATGCTTTTATGTTTGCAACAGAAGAGGTGAGAGGAGAAGTTACAAAATAAAGTCCAATTTGAAAAAGTCTAATCAAGAGAAGAGTAGGTTCCCTCCGAGTGGGTGAGGGCCACCCACGTCAGTTAGTTCAGCAAAGTAGGATTAGCACAAACTCTATTAGAAGTCAATCCAATACAACAGGAAGTTGCAAAAGGGTAAGGACGATTAGAGTGAATGAGGTAGACCTGGGGAGTAAATAATTTTGGACTTGTTAATGAATGCTAATTCAGCAGTTTCACATTGGGTCCCCCCTTTGAAGTTCCCTTGTCTTACAACAAACAAGCCTAATAATAGTGGCTGCCACTGGGTTTTCCTCTCCTTCACCAAAATCTCTTGGACCAAGTCCCAGCATATGTGTATATGGCATTGGGCAAAGGATGTCAGATAGGATTCAGAGTACCTTTTACTAGGCCATTAATGGCAGGGCTTTTTTTCAGCGGGAATGTGGTGGAATGGAGTTCCAGCACCTCTTGAAAATGGTCACATGGCCAGTGGCCCAGCCTCCTGATCTCCAGACACAGGGCAATCTAAACTCCCCTCTGTCTGGAGATCAGGGGGTGGGGCCACCAGCCATGTGACCATTTTCACCGAGGGTGATTTAAACTTGTAAAAACTCCCCCCTTGTTCCAGCTGACCCAAAGTGACATCATTGTGCAGTCCTGAGTTCCACCACTGAGTTCCACCACCTCTTTTCCTGGAAAAAAAGCCCTGATTAATAGTATTGACTGGGTCTGGGCCTTGTGGACTCCTTATCCACCTTTCTTTGAACTGAATAAAGTCTTGTCCTTTATTGGCAAGGCTGAATGAGGTAGTGGAACACTGCCCCAAATACTCACCTAGAAAAGTTACTCCACTCCCTTTCATCCAGGCGAACAGTTCCACAAAGGAGCAGTTACAAAACCAGGGGTTCCCACTTAAGCCAAGGCTTCTCAGGTTGGGCAGATCCCGGAAGGTGCTCGTGTCTATGAACGCCAAGCTGCAGCGGCTGATGTCCAGGTGCCTCAGCCAGGTGTTGTTGGCAAAGGAATTCTTCTCAATCTCCACCAGGCTGGGGTTGTCTGAGAGTTTTAGCACCACCAGGCTACTGAGCTGGGAAAAGGTCCCAAATGTGACTTGCGTGAGGTTGTTGAAGCTGAGGTCCAAGTAGATCAGCTTGATGATGCTGACAAAGGTGAAGTCCAGTTCCTCCCCTAGTGTGTTGCCGCTGCAATCGAGGTAGATCAAGTCGCTGAGGAAGTTCAGCTCCACTGACGGCAAATAGCTGAGCTTGTTTTGTGCCAAAATCAGTTGCCGGGTGTCCAGGGGGATGGCGGAAGGAAATTCCTCCAGATGCTTGCCTGTGCAGTTCACAGCCAGATACTGGCAAGTGCATTCCTTCGGGCAGCTAATGCTTTCCATCACACAGCCGATTCCAAAAAGAAGGACGATCCATACACCCTTGGAACTGTTTGAAGGGGATGAGACGTGGCATCTCAAGCAGCCCGCCTTCCCCCCTGCAGTTTGCTGGGCTCGGTGCTGTGCCGAGAGAAGAGAAACCATTTCTCCTCACCGCTCACCCTGAAGGGAGCTTTGGTCTTTGGGTTCCTCTTGGCTCACCAAGACCTCTGGTGAACTGTCAGTGAAAGCATCTGGGACACAGAGAGAGCTTATCTGCTGAAAAGTGTAGAGTAGCCACAGGCTGCTGGAAGGATCTCCGTGTCATGTTGACTGTCAGTTGACACCTTGATGACGTCCCCGGGGAGCTAGTAAGCAGAGGTGGGTTTGGCACTATCTATGTCTCAACTCATGTGTGCCTCCAGACTTGAGGTGACTTAGGGGTTGGCTCGTGCACCTGCTTTTCAGTTTCCAGATAACGGGATGAATTTTAGAGTAGGCAAATGGGAAAGGTACACTCAGATTTATAACAAGCAAGCAGAAGTTATGAAGGACACCCACCACACACCAATTGCTGCAATTGGTGTTATTTTGTAATTTACAAAAATTGTGAATTACAAGGGAACTCCCAAGCAATCTTTTTGCAATCTACTTTGCACAAGAAGTGATTACCTCTAAATTTTGTTTACTAATGTAGTTCATTAAATTTACTAATGATTCCATGTTAGAAAAAAAGGGATCTTCTTGCGTCTATCAGTTTTCAGCCTGACAGATGCTGAAAGAGACGAAAGGGTCTTATTTATCCATTCTGATATTTATACCCCACTTTTCTCTGCAAGGGAGACCCAAGTGACAGACAGTGCGATTCTAAGCAGAGTTACTCCAGTCTAAACCCATTGATTTCAAATCTCCAGGAATTTCCCAGCTGGGCTTTGGCAATCCTTCACCTTCTAAGAGCATTAAGTTCAGTGGACTTAGAAGGGTGTAATTGTGCATAGGACCACCCTGCCAATGTCCCAAATAAGGCCCGGTTCAGATTTAACACTGTAAAGAAGGAGGGCAGTGTTTGGATGGTTGGGTGTCCTAAAACACTTTCCTCTACCCATGAGGTTTTAAATTATGGGTCTGATCCAACCAACTTTTCTGCTGGTGAAAAAAGGGGGGAGGGGTCCCTTTTGACCTCCAAAAAGACATTGTTGGAGATCATGGGACCTGCCTAGAGAAAAGTCATTTGGGACAGGGGCTATAATAAGGAGCAGGTTGAGTGAAAAAGCTGGCTGGATCAACCCCATGTTGCTCAAAGTGGTCCTGTAGTGAAGTAGGAAGCAGCTCTGGAAATTCTCTCTCTGCTGAGTGGCAGCCAGGCAAATATGAATTGGAATACCCACGGGTAATACAGCACTGACACCTTGTGGCTATATTAATCCCAACCTAATCTTGATTTGGAATATTATTCACTACAGTGTGTTATTCCTCAGGTATCACGAAAAATAATTCTACTTACAGTAGTGAAAGAAACAACGTGGTATGGTGTAGTGGTTAGAATGTCAGACTAGGATCTGGGGGACCCAGGTTTGACTCCCTATTCCACTGTAGCACAGTTGTTAAATAGTTTGGCTGTGAATCAGCACTCTGCTGGTTCGAATCCCACTACTGCCATGAGCTCAGCAGGTCGCCTTGGGTAAGCCACTCCTCTCAGCCCCAGCTCCCCAGCTGCATTGTGGGGATATTAATAACACTATCTTGTTCACCGCTTTGGGTGGGGCATTCGTCTGTCTAGAAGAGCGGTATATAAGCACTATGATGATGATGATGCCATGGAATCTTGCGGGATGCCCTTGGGCCAATCACATGCTCTCAGACTAACCTACCTTACAGAGTTGTTGTGAAGATAAAGTGGGAGAGAGGATAATAATGCAAGCTTCTTTGGGTCCTCATGGGGAGAAAGGTGGGGTAAACATGAAATAAATAAATACATACATGCCCTTGAAACTTTAACTTCATGACCTATTTGTAACCTAATTAGCAATCCTAACAATGCCCAACAATGCCATCCTATGGAGAGTTATTCCAGTCTAAGCCATTGACTTCAATGGTATAGCATGACATTAATAACATAGTTGCTGCGGAAACAACAGGAAAGGTAGTCATAGCAACACTGGCAGACCTTCCCATAGCTTCCCTGGAAACCCTACAAATCCCTGCCCATCAGGATGTCAATTGCCAGGGATGCAACCAATCAACTGAAGGTGATGGCTGAACAACCCCCTGATGTTATCCAACTCAGCACAACACAGAGTTAAGTTTCTCTATCTGCAAGTGGCTGTGGCATGCAGAACCACAGACTACCTACACAGAATAAACTGGGGGCGGGGGGAGGCATTTTCAGAATAGTGCATGTTTGCATTGCTGTCTCTATGAGACACTTGTTTTGCAAGGATTGGGGCCATCTGCACAAAGTACTATAGAAGGTACATCAGTAAGCAGTGCACATGCTCCTTCATTTCCCTGGTAGGAAAGTGCAATTTAATGGAAAATGGGAGGCAGAGAAGACAAAGGCCAACGTTTGGGGATCCTAATAGCAATAGTCATTTTGCATTGGGAAAAAAGTGAGATGGGGGAAACTAGAACCCAGATCTTCTGCACTGCAGAGCAATACCAAGTAAGAACAATGCTTGCTGAGACTTTCTGGGGCTGTTCCATAACACTGACACAGGGAAACACATGCATTGTGCTCGGCAGATCTCCCTGCTGTATAGCACATTACTGAAGAGGCTCGAGATAGAGACCTACCTCAGCAGAACAGCACAGGCTGCGGGTTTGATCTCTGCCTGTAGTCTCCTGGGGAAACAGGCTGAAAAAGGACTAACGTATCATTTACTCCACTTGTGGAAGGGTATGAGCTTTCGTGAGTCACAGCTAACGGTGACTTATGAAAGCTCATACCCTACCACAAATTTTGTTAGTTTTAAAGGTGCTACTGGACAATTGGCCACCCATCTTGATTGACTCCACTGTGAGAGTTAACTTACCACACCTCTTTTTTCAGGCATTATGGCGGCAATCCTGAGAATATTTTCCTGGAAATAAGCCCCACCTGTTTGCTTCCTATTAAGTAGTTTTCCGGGGAGGGGGGTAAGACTGACCCAAATGAGAACAGGACTCCAGTGACATTCCTTTCCCTTTCTGCCATATCCCCAGTTCCATCCCATTTTTCCCCTGGCTGTGGTAGAGTTCTGCCAGTATAAGAGCAGTAACTTCCGTCTTGAGCAAAGGTATCGTCGGAATCACTCTTTCCATCACCATAGGGTTGCGCTTTGTTGAAGCAACCACATTCTGGCACGTGGGCCTAATTTAAGGACAGAATAACCCTGGTTTTGTTGATTGGATTTATCATATTGTGAGCCTCGGCTAGAAAATGGAGGGAAAGTTTTAAAATAAGTGGGACGAATGAGTCATCGCAAATTTGTTATAGTCTTTTAAAAATAAATTAAACCCATTTCTCTCTCCCCCTTTCTCTCTCTCTCTCTCACACACTCTCTGAACATAACCATTCATTGTCAGAAAATTTAGACTGATAAAAAAAATAAATGCAGCAGCAAGACCCCCACCCCACCCCCGCCCCAGTGTTTGCAGTCTCTACGGTCTCTGAGGAAAAATGGGCCTGGTGGTAGGTTTGCAGTGTTCTTTCAGACTTCCTATAGGCCAAACTCTGATGTGATCTAATGGGGAAGGACACAGATTTGATTGCAGACTCCATCTCAATAGGATTTTGCAAGCACTGTAAGACTACTTTGGGTCATCTACAGTACAAATCCTCTCTACCAAATGCAATTTACACTTTTCATTTCAGCATTCTCCTGAATAAGCAATCGAGTACTTCACCATAAAAAGGCAAACTGGATCAGTGGAAAGCTTGGCTCGTATTATGCCAAAATATTTTCTGCAAATCTTATTTATGATAATCCTGCTAGTTTGCCATAGCATAAAGACACGGTGCAAATGAAAGTGTCCCTCGAGAGTGTGGTGTAACGGTTAGAGTGCTAGACTAGGATCTGGGAGGGCCAGGTTCAAATCTCCACTCTGGGTCTCTTTACACGAGATGCCAGGACACGTGTTCGTCAAGTGCCAGGAGATGCAATGTTAGCCTGGAACTTCTGGGAAGGGTAGTTTTAAAAGACCGAGCCATCGGAGATCACTCTGGAGGGGACAGATTCTCTCACAGCCCTCCGCCACCTCTGGTGTGCTGCCCGACTGTTTCCCCTTCCAGAGCCTTTGAATGTTGCCCTTGCTGCATAAATCTTTGAATTAACCAAGCCTCAGCAGGGCAAAGGCTCTGGAAAGGGAGACAGTCCAGCACACCAGAAGTGGTGGAGGGCTATAAGAGAGTTCATCCCCTCCACTCCTGGCTAACATTACTTCTCCTGACACGTGAAGAACATGTGTCAGAAGTCTTGTGCAGAGTGTTTCTCTGTCATGAAACTTTGCCGGGTGACCTTGGGCCAGTCATATACTCTCAGCCTAATCTACCTCACAGCGTTGTTGTGATGATAAATGGAGGCAAGGAGAATGATGTAAGCTGCTTTAGGTCCCCACTGGGGAGAAGGGTGGGGTATAAATACAGTAAACAAAATAAATAAATAATATATTGATCTGCTCCCACTTGCAGCTGCTCTTAGCATTTTTTTTAAATATGATGGATCCTTGGCATTGGTCAATTGGTCCCTCACTTTCTGTTATTGCCAAATAAAATAATTTTGGTGCACAAAAACAGGTAACTGTTTTTTTTGGAGAGGAAAGGGAGTGGAACAGGAGTCATGACCTGGTGAGAAATCACCATAAATCTTTGCAATTAATGGAGAGTATATTTTCCCACAGCTGTTGAAAGGAGAGGAAAATTATAAATATGTACAGCTGTTGTACAAACCTATAGCCCCCCAAATCTATGTACTTATGAACAGTGCCAGGCAGAAATCTTTATATTTTTGAACAATAGCATTTCATTAAAACATATCAGACAGGAAGGAAGGTGGCATCGTACAGCCTGATTTCATCCGATCTTGGAAATTAAGCTGGGTCAGTACTTGGATGGGTGACCACCAAGGAAGACTCTGCAGAGGAAGGCTCTGGCAACCCCTTCTGCTTCTCAATTGCATTGACAGCCCCTTGCTGGGGTCGCCATAAATTGGATGGGACTTGACAGCACATACTATTAAAGAGAAATGTTCTGAGTCTATTTTCAAAGCTCAACTCAGCCACCCTTTCCTCCTTACCAGCTCACCAGGGTATCATTTTGAATCTAGTTTCATGGTTTATTACCAAATTCAAGAATCCAATTTCCTCTTCCTATGAGAATTATTTTATTTTATTAATTGGACTTCTATCCCGCCCTCTCCACAAGCGGGCTCAGGGTGGGTTACAACAATAAAACAATTTACATTTTAAAACATCCACGAAACAGCAGAATTCCTGTTGACACCGCCCCCAGACAGCGGCCTTGCAACCACCCCCTGCCAGTAAAACACAAAGAGGCAGGTAAAAAGAGTGGGAACAAGCCTTATTTGATCAGGAGGTAACTCATTGCTACCATTGGGCAAGTTCACTGTGCCTTTTCTTTGTCTGTGAGCCTGTGCATCTTGCAGCCGGGAAGATGCCAGAGAAAAACCGGCTATTGGAGAATCTGTTAGCAACATTTCTCTCCCTGGGAGTTGCAGTCCTTTGGCTGGCAACCCCCTCCCCTTAAGAAGCTCGAAGCTGTTAAGATGATTACAACTGCAACAGGAGATGAATTCCAGAGTGGTAGCCCTGCTGTTCTGGCCTGCGTGTTGCAGCAAAAAGATCCACGAGTTTTGTAGTCTGTTAAAGTCTAACAGATGAGGGGGACAATCCAGTGTAGTGAGAGTCCTGTTGGGAGTTTCAATCAGTATCACAGCTTGGGGTCTGTTACTCTCAAAGTCAAAAGGACAAGGGCAGCGTAAGAAATCTCCTTCTAGCTGGGTGATGGCCATCCACCCATCAGAGCACTGTTCCTGGTAATGCTCCCATATTGCCCATGCAGGGAAGACACAAATTCAGTAAGCAGCAAAGGGGGAAAAGCCTAACACGCCCCCCCCCCCGCACCCCTAGAAAAAGTCTAGTAACGGGCTAAGGAGAATAGTTGCTTTTACTAGCAGGATTTGAGTGCAGCGGCACCCTAGAGACCAACATTTTTCAGGGTATAAATTTTTGAAATTAAAACACTTTCTTCAGGTACAGGGAGGAGTGGCGGTCCCTGAGCCTTTATGTCCCCGAAGAAGGAAACTTTTATTGCTTTGAAAATGTGTTTGGATTTAAGTTGCTGGATGCTTATGTTTTGCCCCGGCAGCTTTTTCAGGGTTGCCAGCTCTGGGTTGGGAAATTCCCGGAGATTTTGACGGCGGAACCTGTAGAAGGCAGGGATGGGGGAAAGAAAGGACCTCGGCACGGTATAATGCCATAAAGCGCCCCCCTCCAAAGCAGCCATTTTCTCCACGGAAACCGATCTATGTGGGCTGGATCAGTTGTAATTCCAGGGGATCCCAGGAGGTTGGCAACCCTGTTGCTACTTTGTTCTGCGCCTTGAGATTTGCAAAGGATGAGAAGAGGCTGAACTCATTTAAACGGCGACGGCCACAAATTGAGCAGCGACGGCTAAGGCACCCTTCTCTTCCCCGCTTCCCAGTAGGAGCCATTTTCCAATGGAATACTTCTTTCCTCCCATAGCTACAAAAAGAGCACCCGAACTCCCGCCTCCGGCTACTTCGAGCACAACTTCCGGTTCCCTCCTGGTGAACATACGTTAGAAAATACACCATAGAGATAGGATAGACCGTCCCTGCAAGGCCGCCATGACACTAGAGGCGGACGTTGGGAGGGAATAGGCTATGGGGGCGGAGCAAGTCATGCCCCTTTTTTTATTTCAAACTTCCCTTTCATTTTTTTTTTAAATATGGTTTCTATTAATTGTTTAACTGCGAAAATAACTGAAAAGAGAAAGAAACAGAAATAAAGCTTCCTGTCAGCCAGTCAGGGGGCGGGGCTTCCGCCCAATTTGAAGGGCCGGCGGGCGAGGTTCGTTGCAGGAGGTTGGATGATAAGGGAGGTAGAGGCGCGCTCTCGAGCAGCTTCAGAGGCGAGGTTTGGAGAGCTGGCTAGCTGAGTGGGATTTGGCAAGGTTGGGTGGCAAAAGAGGCGCCTGGAGAAGGGTCTCGGGTTAAAATGGCGGGCGGGGAGTGAGTGGAGCCTTCGTGGGCAGACGCAGCCTACCGCTGTTGGGGGAGGGAGGAACAGCAGGATTTGAGCCCTGTGCAATACAGTCCTATACAGAGTGACTCCATTGATTTCAATGGGCTTAGACTGGAGTCACTTTGCATAGGATTGCACTGTTAGAGACCAACAAGATTTTCAGGGTGTGAGCTTTGGAAAGTCAGAGCTCCCTTCGGATACAAGTAGGAGTCCTTATATCGACTCCTACTTGTATCTGAAGAAAGAAGCGTTGACTCTCCAAAGCTTACACCCTGACAATCTTGTTAGTCTTTCAGGTGTCACTGCTCTCAGATCCTGCTGTTCTGCTGCAGACCAACGTGGCTACTTACCTGAAACTTTCGTGCCGGTGACTTCTGATCATGCTGCCTACTGGCGGGGAAGAAAATATCTCCCTTTCTCTGCTCCCTTAGCCTTTGATTCTGTTTTTCTTATTTTAGAAGAGGGTTTGGTGGTCTTGCGTTTGTCAATAGAGGAGGGAACTGCTGGATCTGACTGGTGGGCCATCTGCGTCAAGTATCAGAAGCCAGCCCCCAACAAAATAGCAAATTGGTTGAGGCCCCCTACTGATGTTGCCTCTCTGCACTGGTACTCAGAGTTTAACTGCATCTGGATGTGGAGGTTCTGTTTAGTCACAGTGGCTAGTAGGAATTGTTAGACATCTTATCCATGGCTCTGGCTAGTTGCTGTAACTATGCCCACTGACAGTGAATTCCATAGTTTAATTACTTGTTGAGTCAAGAAGTGCTTCTTTTTTTTATCCTGAATTTATGGCCCATTGACTTCATTATGTGCCTTCAGTTCTACTGTTGTAGGAGAAAAAGTTTTCTGCCAATTTGATATTTGATAAACTTTTTACATGCTCATCATTCTCCTTTCCCCTCCTAAACTCCCATATTCTTTAGCTTTTCACCATCCCCTTAATCATCTTGGATGCTCTCTTTGAGACTTTCTCCATCTCTACAATATTTTTTGAGATATTAGACTGTTCCAAATGTGGCTGCATCATAGATGTATACAAAGAGTGTTACTATGCTGACCTTTTTATTTTCAATCTCTGATCAAAGACTTTGCCTTTTCCCTCTGTATTCAGGAATTTATATTGTCAAGATATCCTATTTGTTTTGATTTTTGATCTGTCAATTTATTTGGATTCTCACCCCTCTCTTTTCCTAAGTCTCAGGTCAGAATTTATAGACTCCACAGTAGATCATATGGTGGAGCTTTTAAACAGTCTTTACTTACGGAAGCCTTTTAGCAACAATGCAGATCTGTAGCATAGTGTGTTCGCTGGCTCTGATCAGTGGCAAAGGTGCAGTGAGGATATCCTAACAGTTTCTCCTTGTTGTATCAATGGTTTGAATGGGGGATGTAATGGGAAGTGTAGTCCCTAAGTAATCCCTGGAATTGTCTTGGGGCTGTTTAATATTTGACTTCTTTCTACCCAGATTAAGAGATGCTTGTTGCAATGTACGAAGAATATTTTGTTACCTTCTTCTGTAGATTCTTGGGTTTGACTGTTGGATCATGGTATTCTAACACTATTCACTAGGACTGCTAAGTGCTACAGTTTATTTGTCAAGATGAGTAGCTGTGTTACTCTGTCTGTAGTAGTAGAAAAGAGCAAGAGTCCAGTATCACCTATAAGACTAATAAAATTTGTGGTAGAGTATGACCTTTTGAGAATCACTGGTCATTTCTTCAGATATAGCTAGATGGACTCACATTCTAGCTGTATCTGAAGAAATTAGCAGTGACTCATGAAAGCTCATACCCTACCACAAATGTTCTTAGTCTTATAGGTGCTACTGGACTCTTACTGTCTTCCACTGCTACAGTTTGTGTTTTCCTTAAATGTACCCTGTCCTTAACGTGTGTTGGTTTTCTGGGGAAAATTTCCAATTCAAATTTGAATAATATTTGCAAAATTGAAATAGTATTAACAAAATAAGGCAAATACCCCTATACAAGCCTGGCTCATGTACAAGTCCTGGGGTTTGTCCGTGGTTCATATCCCACACTAAGCCCAGCTAACATGATTGAACTGCAGCACAACAGCCCTGACAGCTATGTATGCGGGATGGAAATTTTGCAATGGAAAAATATAGCATCGGAAAAATTTCCACCCTATATCACTGGACTGCAAAAAAAGTATAGCAGGTGTTCTTTCCTTGCAGAATGGAGAGTTGTACCTTTCCTAAGTATAGTAACAATGACATTGTTCTGCACATCCGCAACTCCTTGCTCGCAGGAAGCGAAGCCAAAAACTTTTCCAAAAGTGACTTATTTCCAAACGTCAAGGTAAGTGCTGCAAAACTGGTTTATTTGCTTAGAATAATTTAAATTGCCATTGGGGCGATTGCCTAGCATCTTTTTTTCATTCCCCCTCTATGCAAAATTCGTGTTACTAAATCCCTCAATGAAGTTAACCATACTTACTTGGGTGAGCTAAGGATGATATCTTATGAAAGAAGTTCTGACTCTCAAAAGCTCATTCCTTGGGATTCTTGATGGTCTTTAAGGTGCTATTGGACCCAAATGTTGCTCTTCTGCTACAGACCAACACGTCTACCTGCCTGAAACTATCTTGACATTTGTATTTCAAGCACGTGCATACTAAGTTTTGCTTGGGACCAGAGTTTCACTTCGTGTGGTGTTCTGACCTATGTTCGGCCATAATTTAGTGGATCTACTCGTATCGTGTGAAAGGAAAACTTTCCTGGTCTGTATCTCTTTATACTTCCTTTGGGATGGATGGAAATCTAGAACGAAATGCTCTTGCCCCATTCTTCCCAGTGATGTGGATTTTCCAGGAAAATATGAATCAGAAACTTTTTGGGAAAATGTCCAGTGCTTTAGTGCGATCTGATTTAGCATATTTATTTGGACATGTATTTAGTAAATAAAAAGTAGTGCATATTAATTTGATGTCCTGATCATTACCAGTACTTGAACTGAAATATTGGATTAGGAAAAAAAGTAATCTAGTATGGTTTAAATACTGTGTTTAGAACTTCAGTAATCCAGTAAAAATAATTTCAGCAGTCTTGTAAAAGAGCCATGTGAAACGGGGGACTTACTCTTGGAAAAATGTTTTTAGGACTGCAAACTATAGCATGTACATCATTTGTTTGTTTAAGACAACCCTCCAAAGATGCCAGAAACTATTGATACAGTGACAGTGCAATCCTGCCCAGATTTCAAGAGATCTGTTTAGGATTGCATTGAAATCTCAGTGCGTGATATGCTGTGGATGTGGTTATTCACTCATTTCTTTTAATGGAATTTACATCTGTTCTATGAAAGTCTTTGGGACACCTCAGTTTCATTGTCATTCTCCTTAGCATCACTTGCATTACTTGTTAGTTCCAATCAGACTGATGATTACAATATCTCTTCTACCATTTGGGAAGAGATGTGGTGGTGGTGGGGAGTGCCGTCAAGTCATAGCTGACTTATGGCGACCCCTGGTGTGGTTTTCATGGCAAGAGAGTAAGGGAGGTGGTTTACCATTGCCTGCCTCTGCAACCCTGGTTTTTGTTGGTCTTCCGTCCAATTACTAATCAAGGGTGACCCTGCTTAGCTTCTGAGATCTGACAAGATTGATCTTGCCTGAGCTATCCAGGTCTGGGCGAGAGGAGTCCTATAAGTAAGAATTTTAGCATTGGTTTTGATTTCTACCCAGCCGATCAGGAGAATTTATAACTTGGCTTTTTAATTTGGATAATTCATGTTTTTGTGGCTTTATCCATTTGCTTCTAGTTTACAAATTTAAGAAAACTTACGTGTAATCTCTCATAATTCTTAGGGACTAATGCCTGAAAAACATCAATTGCAGCTTTGAAATTGCCAATGTTGTATTAACTATGGTGCCCATTGATTGCTAATTTTATGAAACAACAGATCTTTAGAAAGGTAACCTTTCTGTAGAAAAATAAAAGCACTGGAACATTTTCTGCCCCACATCTCTGGTTCTTTCTGCCCATAAATAATTGATAGGGAGAAGAGTTCAGGCTAGTTTTCTCTCTGATACTTCTGTCTGATAAAATAATATTTTACAGTGTGAAGGAAGAAAATATTTTGGACTGGCTTTTTTTTTTTACTGAATCCAGAGAGGATTCTCAAAGGATGGGAACAGTAAAAATGCTTTTTTTAAACAAATGTGTATTCTTATGCTTCTGTCTTTCAAGTAGAACATAATTTCTTAGTTTAGATTGTAGATTCTAGCCAGCATACTCTTCTGCTTAAAGAACGCCACCTTCAAAATTTCTGGAGAGCTTTTATCACTATACCCATTGTAGAATGAGGATCTCCCCAGAATTCTCTCCGCTTTGTGGGATAGGGAGAGGTCTCACTTTTCTACTGATTTAAATTTATGGCTGCTGCTGTGCAGCCCTCTCTGTGGAGTGCTGCTTGATCATTCATCATAATGTAGTGCCATGTACCTACGACAGTATTGTAATACGACTTTTGCTTCCAGCGATGGTGCATCATTAAACTAGGTTGTCAATTACTGAGAAGTAAATAAAATCTGTTCCTAGTCTAATCTGGGGACTTGGTAAATCAATTTTTCCTCTTTTTTCAGCCTGAAGTACTGCATATGATCTTCATGAGAGCCTTGCAAATTGTTTATGGCATCCGCCTGGAACACTTTTACATGGTATGCTTGCAGTAGGCTATGGGATAAAGATGCTGAATCCGGACTGAAGCTGGAAGCTGAAATGTCTTCCATAGCGAAAAGGGGAATCAACTGAAGCAGTTGTGGTTGTTCTTGAACAGCGATTGCAAACTAAAGGTCCTGTTTAGCCCCCTCAAGAGATGAGATGATGTTAATAACTTGCTTTTGCCTCTATCAAATAACCATCAGTGTAGTAAAGCTGTCTGCTAAGTCAGATCACGAGGGAGCCCAGTAGTGTGTTTGCCTAACCAGCAACAGCTTTCCAAGGTTTCAGGGGGAAAGGTCTGTCTTAGCACTGTCACATGAGGCCCTTTTTAATTGCAGACGTCAAGATCTGAACCCACCACCTTCTGCATCCAAAAACAGATACTCTGCCAAAGAGCTTTGCCTCTCCCATAAAATTACCCACAGGGTTCCAGAAGGATCTTTTGATGTCAGAAAAGCCAGTCCCCCTGTAGACAAATAATTTCGAGTGGCTGATGATCTGGTCCATGTGGCATTCTAGTTCTCATGCCTCAGTCTTAAAACCTGATGTACTAAGACATTGTATGTTATGGTGATGTGAGCCAATAGTTATGGCAGGTGAGCATCATAAAATGAAAGAATTTCACTATGGATGTGCTGCCTTATGGAGGCGTGGACAATGAATAGTCAAGATATTTGGGGTTTTGTTAAGTCTGCAGTGAAGGAAATTGTAGATGTGGGCTTGAATCCCACAGAACCCCTATGGGTTTTGAGCCCACATCTACAAGTTCCTCGGTTGTATAAGATTTTCACTGATTTCTTTCCTCCTGCTTATAGACCTCCACCCTCCCACTCCAGTATTCATGATGACCTGTGCATAAACATAAAGTTTGTTGCAGTGACTTAGATTCTCTGCTTTCCTTTCACTTGAGTAGCATGGTCCTTTCTGCTCACGTAAGGCACAGAGTCATGCATCAGCAGAAAATGTCTAGTGGGGTGCAAATGGAAGGAAAATGCAGAATGCAGGCCAAGATCATTTGCTGGCTTGGGTGCACAGAAAGTAGCTTGTAATGGAATGCACGTACATATTGAATCTGCACTTGTATCTTCACCCACATTCTTAAAGTCATGTGTCTTTGTTACGGCTTACTTGTCTGCTGTGCTCTTAGATGCCAGTCGCCTTTGAAACAGCATATCCCCAGATTTTTGAAGGCCTCCTACCTGTTATCAATCTATTTATTCACATGTGAGTATGCTCAGATCGGCTTCATCAGCTAACCTTCTGATTTCCTCAAATTTGATTTGTGATGGGTTTCTGTGCAACTGAGGCAAGTCTGTAGCTAATTTTGGTCATAAAGAGATGCTCTTCTTCCGTTAACATTCTAAAAGAATCGAGCAGGACTCTGGACTGGAGGAGTGGAAATATTGTAAGTAAATAAATAAAGGATTTCGCTCTTGATTCAGAATTTCTGCATGTGCAGGAAATGGGAGAGATAATCAGTGGGCCCATGTTGAGGACATACTAATTGTATAGAAACAGCATTCTGATGTTGGCTGTTATTCACCTTATCTCCTTCCTCTCTCCCTGCACGGAGTGCAGAAACAAACTCGGGGTGCTCATTATGTTCAAATGCATGTGCCTCTATGGATTGAAGTTAATCTACTACAAGCTTGGATTTTATGATGGGACAGTATCTTGGTTGGAGGAGTCAAATGAAGTCTGATTCTTTTGGCTGCCTGCATTCTGATGTCAAAGGCAATGGGATTTTGTTTTGATGCTTTACACGAAGAGAGTGTGATCATGGCTATCCAGTCATGCTCAAGTCCATTGCTAGTAATTGGATATCTGAACATGGCCATGTCAGACCGTGTAATACCAAGAAAATACTTACTGTGCTAAAAGGTCTGTTTGATAAAATTATTAATATTCTGTAAAACTTTGACAGGGAGCAGTTTTTCCCAGTCTGCCGTGTCAATGACTTCCAGATGGCTGATATCATAAGTCCAAGTAAGAATTTGAATACTTGTTTTTTTATACTGTCTTTTTTCTGTCTTGTGAGGTAGGAGAACGGCTGCTAGTCTTGCATGGCAGCGGCCATTTTGCTACAGGAGTATCTAGATTTATTGATGATGCTCTGCCTAGAGGTCTCTTGGCCTAGGCCCTCCTTAAAGTCACAACACAATCCATGTTGTGGAGCTTTGTTGAGTGCTGCTATCTTGGATGTTTGGCGCAGGGCAGACATATTAATTGTGTGGTGGTCCTACACAGTTATCCTAAGGACAGTGTGCCCTACTCTAGTTACACTGAAGGGAGGCTAGTAAGTTTGTCTAACAGCACTGAGACTGTGAAGAAAAAAGATAAGCCACTTACTATTAATCTGGGTCATTTATTGGGCAATAAAGGTAAAGGTAGTCCCCTGTGCAAGCACCGAGTCATTACTGACCCATGGGGGGATGTCGCATCTCGACATTTTCTTGGCAGATGTTTGTTACGGGGTGGTTTGCTGTTGCCTTTCCCAGTCATCTACACTTTGCCCCCAGGAAACTGGGTACTCATTTTACTGACCTCAGAAGGATGGGAGGCTGAGTCAACCTTGAGCCGGCTACCTGAACCCGGCTTCCGCCAGGATCGAACTCAAGTCGTAAGCAGAGCTTGGGGTGCAGTGCTGCAGCTTACCACTCTGCACCAAGGGGCTCCTTTATTGGGTAATACCTAACTAGTAAAAAGACACAATGCAGAGCTGAACTAAGCAGTTTGAATCAGTTTATTGGGGCATATATAATGGAATTTAAATCTCTAAGAGATAAACAGAAAATGTTTATGAATGAAACAGCAGAAGGGGGGAACCTTGAAATAACTAAGCATGATAAATTCAAGTACATACTGTGGGCATTATCAAAACATAAAAACCTTATGATGCGTTTAAGACAAAGCAATTAACAATAAAAATTAACAGCTTAATGGCAAAAAAGCTCTATGGTCTAACATGCCTCCTCCGCATCTACTTCGTAAGCTAAGTTTAATCTTCTAGATCCTTGTATCCGGCTCCACGTTGCCTCCAGTTCTGCTAATTAATAAACTAAACTAAAAGCCTCCTCAAATCATACTGCTAAGTTACTAACAATACACATTCACCTGTTTCAGATCCCGTGATGGCTGCTGGGCAAAGATAAAATTAAGTCAACAGATGAGGGCCTAAAAGATAAACAAAAAAAAATGCCGAGGCACTGATAAAATCTTTTGCAAGAATTATAGTAAAGCAGTTCTGCTTTACTACATATATAATTTGAAAAGTATAAAGTACCATGCATAACAAAGCAAGAAAATATTTAGATAAAAAGTCATGTAGCCCAAACATGTCTTGACTTCTTCAGTGGTCTCTAGAAAATGGTATTGATTCATAAAACTGCATGTATATGTCAAGAGAATAAACATAATATAAAAGTTGGTCCAAGATCCTTCAAATAACTCTTTACAGACCTTGTTTTAGAAATCCTAAGGATAAATAAAAAACATTATTTTATCTTGTGATGTTTCTTAATTTTAAAAGATAATTCAAAACATTTTAAGAAAATTTTTAAAAATATTTTTTTGCAACCATGATGTAGTATTTCTACTGTAATATATTTGCAAGTGTGCTAAAATGCCACCTGTTGGTAGTTGGAATACGCTTACAAAAAGATGACTGCCATCTCCTAGGAGATAAAATGCTCTAAAGTGATATTGCTGCAGTTAAGTGCAGTACCAAAGTTGATAGCTAAATAAGGAATTCAGATAACTTACCATTTTAAAACAAAGCAGTGGAATTAATGGTCTTGTAGGCACAAAACTGGCATGCACGTATCCTGCGTGCCACCTATGCAAAAAAGCCTGTATGCAGAGTGAATAGTAGTCAGTCTACTTAAGCATGGTCCTTAAAGGCTCTCGATGCTAGATGATACTGTGGGGAGCTAACTCTTGTACTTATGGACCAAAGAGTTCGAGCTGTAAAATACTTAACATCACCTGTAAGGAATTCTGGAAGGCGTGAGCCCATGACCCTTTATCTTAGAGATGACAATGAAAACTTGCCCTCAAATTATAGTTGATATATGGCAACCTCTGCTGAGGTTTGCACGGCAAGAGACTAACCGAGATGGTTGGTCTTCGTTGGAGGTCTCCCCATCCAATTTCTAACCAAGGCCCATCCTGCTTAGCTTCTGAGATTTGACGAGGTCAGGCTTTCCTGAGCTATCCAGGTCAGGGCATCTTAGATATATAGTCCTAAAGAGTTCTTGTCTCTTGACTTTCTGTTAAAGTGTAAGCCGGACCATCTTCTCCGTGACCCAGCATCTCTGATCCTTTTCAGTACGTCCCATGACAATGGAGCCTGCATTTTTCTAGTTCTCGTGTAACTCTTACGATCACAGATCCTGGTCTTGACCATCCCTGCATACAATAACTTGTGAGGACATTGTGCAGCAAGTATCACCCCCTTAGTATTGCAATCAACAAACAACCAGATGCAAAGCCTTTTAGTTTCTGTAGAATCTTCAAAAAATGGCACCCTCCAGCAGTTGATACGTACGTTACAATGTCCGCAAGGGAAATTTCCCAAGGTTACTCAGCAAGCTTCCGTGGAAGAACGGGGGGTTTGAACCTGGTTATCCTAGATCCTAGTCTGACATTCTAAGCACTACATCATGTCATGATACCGTATTAGTCTGGCGAGTGCAGTAAGGTTCACCATAACTCGCCTTGTTTGAGTGCTGATCTGTGCTGTCGAACAGAACCTGCCTCCCCTGTTGCTCCTGTCTCTCGCTGTTCTCTCACTGCACGCTCCCCAGGAGGCTTCCCTGCTTCCAAAACTTGAAGATGGATTTCTTCCTTTGTTCAGCACAAGAAACAATTTGATGCGCTCCTGGAATCCTCCACTGCTGTAGTCTCCTTTATCCTGCAACATCTTCCAAACGATTTAATGTTAAACGTCGTACAGTCTTTTTGAATTTGAAAAATAGCATGTCCTGTTCCTCTAATGAAAGAATTCTTTTTTTCCCCCCCCTTGCGGATGAAACTCTAGAAACCAAGAGGACAGCTCATTTCTTGAGTGGCCTTATTAACTTCCTTTTATTCCGTGATTCCCGCCGTGAGGCCTACCTGGAAATCCAGAGCACGCATGTAAGATTCCTTGTCCTTTTTGCAAGTCAGATTTTTCAGAAGTTGCATGAAATGGGCTGCATTCGACTGCTTGGGAAAAATTCTAGCCTCTTGCACGCTTGCTTAGCTTTTGACTAGAGGCAGAATATAGTTTGCTCACAAGAGTACACAAGGTTTCTCTCTTACTCACGTAGAAATGACTGTTCCAACCGTGCACCATGTTAGCCTTCAGCTTGAAGGAGTAGGTTTGTGTGTTGGGAGCTTCCAGTTGTATCTTTCATTGCAATATGCTGAGTTCTGTCATTTGCAAGAAGCTCTTGGTCTCTTGCAGTGACTGGCTAAGCCACTAGGAAGAGAAACTGTCAGTAATAACAGCAACATGCTTGCAACAGTTCAGCTTCTGTGAGTAAAAGCAAGTCAATTTTGAGTGTGTGTGTATGAGAGAGAGAGTGAGAGAGAGAAACTTACACAAACCAAAAGGTCCAACAGAAGTTAGGTGCACTGGGTAAGGAGACTGAGTTCAGTCTAAGAAGACTGAGCCAGCCTGATTCACTGCTGCTTCGTTTCCAATCCATAACTTCCTCCTCTAAGAGCAATGCCTCCATAGTCCTTGGAGTCTTTCTTGCCATCCGGTTCCATTGGCCCTGCTTTCTTTCTGAACCTGAGTGCCTTTGTCTTGTTCCCATATCCTGTTTCTCAGTCCTCTGTATATTCTTGTCAGTTTTATCCATGGTACCGCTGGACTCCTTGCTTTTCTGCTTCCTGGGATCTCTTCCTCCCAGGCTTTCCAGTTCCTCAGCCTCTTTGCCATGTCAATGTATCTCTCTTACTGTCTATTGGGTCTATGTAAACCTTTTCCTTCCAAATTGACCTTTCACTCTGCTCACAGAAGCCGGATGGTTGAAATCATCCTGTTGCTGACAGCTGCATTTTCTCAGCAGTTGAACAGATATCCTGTGGCAATCCATGCAGCATGACCAGTCACTGAGAGAGAGACCCCCCCCCCCTTTCTGACAATCATGCACAACTACTTGGCATATTACAAAATAGATACCAACAGAGACCTACTCTGTCTAACTGAGCGCAGTCCTGATATAAGCCCTCCAAGGACCTGTACCCTCCCACTTGGCTTAGCAAACTGTGAATCCTTCCTCCAACTGAAGTGGCTTTTCTGTAGGAGGAAGGCCTCCACCTTCACTGAGTGGAGTGGTAAGATACGGGCCAGTCATCACAAATGGGGACCCGCAGCAAAGACTATTGCGGCTTACCCGCGATCTAAGATTCGCCTGCTTGCTTAGCAGGCGGCGCTGCCTAAAAGTGGAGCTATTGGTTTTTGACCGAATTAAGTTCAGCTAATTCACTTGACTTGTAGAATCAAGCTGGATTGTCCAATCAGTTATCAATGTTATACAAACTACATGTTCCGCATTTTGTGTGATGTGTGTCACATTTATTAATAGAACCAGTTTTTATTTTGCAGAAATTAGCTATGGAAAAAGTGCAGCAACTTCAGATGGCTATCCAGAAGGCAACATTGAAGCTGGAGAAACTTGAGTAAGCTGAAGTAGGATTTAGTGATCACATCTTAAAACTGTAGCCTATGTTGAGTTCATAGACCCGAAACCATACATTTTACATGCAGATCTTCCCCCCATTAAGTCTATAATCTCCTGTATTAAGTGGCAAGCGGAGCTCTCAGCTGCAGCAGGCTTCAGATCCAATCAGAGAAGAGGAGTATCTGGTTGCCACCTCTGGGATCTTTTGTCCTGATGGTGGTTGGAAATAAAGGAGGTGGTTATAAGCTGGAGTTGACTCCAGGCACAATGGAGGGCTGCAGGGCTGCAGTCTCCCCCTTCTTCTGACATCTCTATAGGTGGTAGTCCCTTGTTACTACCAATAACTTCTTACAATGTGCCTGAGGACAAATGCATTGCAGCAGTTTACTCTTGCAGACAGTGATGCTTGGTTAGTCTTGGGTATGATCAGGGCTTTTTTTCAGCGGGAAAGCGGTGGAACAGAGTTCCGGCACCTTTTGAAAATGGTCACATGGCCGGTGGCCCCACCCCCTGATCTCCAGACAGAGGGGAGTTTAGATTGCCCTCTGTGCCAGCGGCGCGGAGGGCAATCTAAACTCCCCTCTGTCTGGAGATCCGGGGGTGGGGCCACCGGCCATGTGACCATTTTCGCCAAGGGCAATTGTTCCAGCCGACCCAAAGTGACGTCATTGTGTGGTCTTGAGTTCCACCAGCTCTTTTCCCAGAAAAAAAGCCCTGGGTATGATCAATGGAATCAGTGTGAGGTTTGTGTCTCCCACCCCATAGAAGCCACTGGCTGCTACTGGATGATAAAGAATAAAAGGCAGTAAAGCTTTTCATCTCACAGTTGTCATGTTGTCTTGCTGGTCTTGGGAGGGTGATTTTTAAAATGGTATTTATTTACAATGTATATGTAGGCACCTGATACGCATAGTTTACTCCCCCCGTAGAACATCCGTCTCGTTCCAAAGTGCAAGTCTAGGAAGACTTCCTTCCTTACAGTCTTCTCATTGTTCCTCTTTCCACACAAGGTCTCCGAGTGGGATGGGGCAAAGTCCCTTGCCTCCTTATGGAATACCCACTAGGGAATGTGGGTGGGGTCATTTGGGAAGGAGAAGCCACTGCAATAACTTCAGGACAGCCAAGCTGAATGTGCTTGACGAACCTGTGCTGCACATCCTATCGCAGGGGCTTGCTGTGGGTTGAGGAGAAGGAAGGGAAATAGAGCTGTGCATGTTATTTCCCTTCAATTAATCCCAGTGGATTTGAGATTTCAACCGTGGGAGCCGATCTCTGCTCCTGAGCACTTAGCAATTCCAAAATAGATTTGCCCAAAGCTTTCCTAATAAGCAGAAGTCTGTGCATATTTGCCCTGAGTGCCCAGCACCGTTTTCCTTGTGTATCTAGTACTATCCCTGCTGATCAACAAGAGGAGTTCAAGGAGCTTTCTCAAGATATTCAAGAGTTGCAGCACAAGCTCAAGCAGGAATATCAGCAAAAAGCGGTATGCATTTATCTTGCCGGAGACTGCTTGAGATGCAAGACTCCTTTAGATTTGCTCTCTAAGAACTTGGTCTCAAATGGCATTTTTGTGTTTTGGATCTTAAAATGTGACCTCTGTGCCCTGCAAGCTCATTCTGTCACCTTCTGTGAAATGCCAAAGTCAATGGCTTGTTCTTCGGAGGTTGGCCACCTTGTGCAGCTGCAAGCTTAGAAAAACGTGCAGTTTCTGTATAGCTGCAGGCTAGATGGGATGTCAGACAAAGGTCTCGGCTCTGCTGGAGCTCGAAGTGAAAAGCCGAGTTTCTTGTTCCCTTAATTGTCTAACAGTTGTTTTTTCCACTAGAGTGCTTTGCAAGAAGTGATCAGCCAGAAGAGAACGAAAATTACAGAAAAAACCCAAAATCTGGTAAGTGCATCTCAGCAGGGAATTGACGGTAGACTTTAGAATAACCTCAACATGCAGCGATGCCCAGCTGAATGCATTTTTATCTTCAACTGTCTCTATGCAATGTATTTTCAGGTAGGTAGCTCTGTTAATCTATCGTAGTAAAACAATTTGAGTTCAGTAGCACCTTAAAGATCAACCAAATTTTCCAGCGTATGAGCTTTTGTGAGTCAAAGTTCATTTTGTCAGATACAAATGAGAATGAAGATCCCTCATCCCTTATATGCAGATCAGAAGATGGGAGGGGGATTACAGACAAGGGCCGGTTGGAGTCAGGATGCAATGGGACAAAGCAAAATGTAATTAGCTTGCTTAGAACTAGGAGATAGGCATAGAGGTGGGATAGGCATAAAATTAGCATTTCTTATTGAGCCCTAGAACTTCCCGATGCTTCCTGGAAAGTATGTCACGTTACATTCTCATGTAATATGTGAAACTTTCAAGTGCAGTAAGGATGATGCTTTCAGGTCATTCTGTTCGGTACTACATTTGAATTTTCTCTTGTAAGGTTTTCCCTACTAGTAGAGCTTTACCTACTACAGCAAAAAATGTATTCCAGCTACTCAAATGAATCCTCTGCTATGCACTGAAACACTAAGAAGCTCCATTTTGATTTCAAAAATAGCAACCTTCCATGTGCTGTCTGGAATTGTGAGCAATCTTATACAGGCTCTTTTAAATTCAGTTTGGAGATAAGGTTAGGTCAACTGAATAGTCCACTCTTGACAATCGCTATAGTTGTGAGCAGGGCAGCAGGTGCTGAGAACCCTGGATGCCCCTTTCATAGAACCAGTTCTAATGCTTGGAAAAAAACTGAACAAAGCTACCGCTTGTTGCATTTCTCTTCTCTGGCATAAGTGGAAGACTTGGCTGCTAGTGACATTTCCTTATTTGTAGACCAAAAAATGACTGATCACTGGCTACAGAAAGGCTTGCCTATGGACTTCTTGAATCCTGTTGGATGGAAACTTGCCTTGGCATCAGCTAAAGTCTGCATTCGTTCTTGTTCATTAGAATGAGCTGAAACGTACCATATGTGAACTAAAAGAGGAACAAGAGCAGTTGAAGTCCAAGATCACCGAGTCTCCGGAGGAGCTGACCAGCTCAAAAGAACGTTTAAAGGAGGCACTCCAGAAGATCAAGAAGGACAAGGTGAGGCATACAGTCACTTCCTTTGTGTTTTATTTAGCAGCAATGATCAAGCCAAGTTCCATACAAAAAATAATAAAATGTATTTTATCTACAGTATTTCTGATGCTTAGGTATTTATATCGTTTCAATTGGGTTGCTTTGCCTTCCGGCATATGGTTAGCACATCATGGATTCTATAGCCAAGGTGGGACTCTGTTAAATACCATCAGTTAATTTGTTGTGACTGTGTATCCCTGCACCCTCAGTTGCACTTCTTGTGTATGCAACCACACAACAAGCACGGGATGTTTAAAAGTCTCTGTGCACACCCCTAGTCTCTTGGTCTACTGAGGCTTGTAGTGTGTAATTGGCAGTCAGAGAGATCTCTAGCCATAGCTTTTATATAAAGGCAATATACTTTCTTCTTTTTCTCACTTACTATATCTATAGACCTTACTGTATTACTCCCCTCCCTTCATGATTTGACAATGCAATGTTGTGGAAAGCGCAGAGTTCCCGGAGCAATTATTCAAAGCAATTATTCAAAGAATATGTTTGCCTGCTTAAACGTATGCTGTACTTTAAATCATAAGCCACCAGCTTTGAGGATGCAGTCAGTATCACTGTAGGTTAAGCTGAAACATGCATGGTGTCTGTTTCTCTGAAAAGCTAGTCCATGATATCTGCCTTTAGCTCAGGTGAATTTAACAATTGCTAATCAGATGTCAATTGGAAAATGGTAGTTTAGAGATCTCTCTTAGTGCTGATCTACACTTTTCTAGCATATGTTCTTTCTCCACATGTTTTGGGCAGGATCCCATGCAGCTCTAGTGAATAGGGTGGCACAAAAGAATCTTTCCCACCTTCTCCTAGCACTACCTATGAGCACTGAAAAGACGGTGCTGTTGCGGGAGAGGGGCATTGCATTTCTACTGCTTTCTACTGCCCTGTGTTTCTACTGCTGGTGGACAGCTTCTTGCTTCAGCAGAAAGAAGGACATAGTGGCCAAACCTTAGTGAGTAAATGATGATAGCACCCCTAAACACCTGTAACTGGAGAATCTGGGGAAACTTTCATCTCTTAAAAAGGGTGGGGTTTTTTTGGATGCAGAGAAATTGGCAGCATTATACTAGCTTATGTGAAAGACTGCCTAATCCCATAGGAACCTGACCTCTAAGGTCGCCTTCTGAGGACCATACCAATTTTATTGGACTCTACTTTACACAGCCGTTTGAAATTGACATACAAGAAGGATTTCCCCTACTTTGATTGTAGTCTTCACATACCAGCTGAACTTTTGCAAATTGGGACCTGTAATTAGGGATATTGCTGGGTTGTTACTATGCATTTGCACTTTATGGACTATATGTGCAATAAAATTGTATAGCATTTTGTAGCACCAGCACTTTAATATTTTTAGGTAACCTGTTTTTAGCAATTGTGCAAAGGATTTTCCATGTGGGAAGTGAAGATTTGTATGTATAAATAGATTTTATTATGTGTATTGTGCATGAATGAATGTGTAAATAAATGAATTACTGAAGTTGTTAGTTAGGCATATACGTCTTGCAGATTAGGCAGGTGGCAGTCTGAGACAAGGCCACCTTGGTTGTGCATCAAACCTATGGAACTCTCTCCCCAGGGATTTTTCTCTGCCACCTACCATCTCTTGTCTTCCACCAGCAGGTGGAGATTTTTTTTTTTTGCTTCATCTGGCATTCCCTCCTTCCTGCCTTACGTTTTAATGTTTGTTTTATGTTTTTTTATATATGTGTTTTAGTTTTGGTTTCAGTCGTTTATATGTTTTTATTATGCCTTGTTTTGGCACAATACCTACTTCAATCAGGGCCTTAGTGGCCCTGACTGAAAGGTGGCCTACCAATCTTGCAAATAAATAAATAATAAATATTGAAGATTGGGCTTGGCCAGACATAACTTGCGGTAACCATTGGCCCTTCCCCTCCTTCTTCATGTGCAAAGGAACTTGGAGGAGGAGCTTATGATGAGCTCTGTTTTGATACCAGGTGGAAATGCCGCCAAGAGATCCATGCTGCTCTTGCCACCCGCACGAGAGCCATCTCCATGTTGGGGAGGCTTCTCCTGGCTTGGTTGGGGGCAGGGGGGAGACACCTGTCTTGATGAGTAAATTAGAGGAGGCCTCTGCTTGGAAATAAAGGAAAACAATCCCAGCATAATTTCAAGCTCTGGGATAGTGTGGCATACTGTACCGTTTTAATTAATTTTAATTAACCTTTTCAAACTGTGATACTGGATGTAACTGTTTGTTAGTTGATGTTTGGGAAATTTGTGACGGCCTATGGCTATAGACAATAAACTCTTTGGTACTGGTATTGATAATTTCAAGCTTCTCTATTTAGCTTCTCAAGCACTCTTCGGTTTGCCAGGAATTGTTTCCTGAAAGTGAAAGCATTGTACAAAAGCGGGCTGGCTCATGTCGATTAACAAATGTCTTGCTGAAGAACACCGGGGACCTCTACTGCAATTCATCCACCTTGGAGGAAACCGCAGTAACTTGTAGGACACAGTGCCAAAGGGAAAAACTTGGATTGCAGTGGTCAGGGCTTTTTTTCTGGGAAAAGAGGTGGTGGAACTCAGTGGTGGAAATCAGGACCACACAATGACATCACTTTGGGTTACCCAGAACAAGGGGGGAGTTTTTAAAAGTTTACATCGCCCTCAGCGAAAATGGTCACATGGCCAGTGGCCCCCGCCCCCTGATCTCCAGACAGGGGAGTTTAGATTGCCCTCCGTGCCGCTCCAGCGGCCTCTGTTCCGCCGTGTTCCTGCTGAAAAAAAGCCCTGGCTGTGGTAATATAAATGCAAAACTATTTGCAAATGTGGGAATTGATGCAGTCTTTTGGATAAACTGAAGGGTACTCTGTGTGGTTCTGTCATTTATATGCCAGTGCTGGTTCTATTATATAACGTTTAATGCTTTATATTTCGAGACTTTCAAACTTGATGGCTAGTTGTTTCTGAGTACTTCTGAAGTAGAAATGCAGGATAAATTGTAGAATAAAAATCAAAACCCCATTGTTCAGGCAGACGTGTGCTATGTTGGCTTTCTAGTACTGATCAGTAACTGTAAATCATGCAACTTCTCTGTCATGATATTGAGGCATGTGACCAATCTTGAACACTTAATAATCTACTTAATGTAAAATGGGAATACTAAAAGTTCTTGGTTTTTAATCGTTAAAGGAAGAAGTTATTAAGAAGTATGAAGTCTACAGAGACCTGGTAGAGATGCTGCCGTCCTGTCAGACAGAGATACAGATGTATCAGGAGAAAATGCGAACCCAGGAGGCGAATGTGGATAGGCAGTCCAGTGTAATGGCAGAGGTTTGTCTTTACATCTCCTTCTAACTTGAGCTACAAAACTGTTGTTGTTCAAACACCTGGAGCACAGTCTCCTGGTGTGAGCACCACACAAAATAAGTTCCATACTGAGCCTTGGGCTGGGGGCAGAAGGCTGGTTGAAGAACCAGTAAGCAGGCCAGCCAGGCTGTAGCAATCCACGCACGTGCACCAGCAGACTGTTCTGTTAGGCCTTATAGCAATCCTGAAATGTATGCAGCAACTTATTCATTGCTATTTTTAAACCCCCCTTTTCTCCTGAAAGAAGACCCAAAGCAGCTCTACAGCATTGGTCTCCCCTCTATTTTATCTTTGCAAAAGGCACCCTGTGAGTTGTACTGATGGCCCAAGGTCACATGGCAAGCTTCCATGGCGGAGTGGGGATTTGAACCTGGGTCTCCGAGATCCCAGTCTGGCACTCCTAACTACAGTACCACACTGGCTTTCTGGCAGGGGTTTTGGCATTTAGTTTCTGGGTTGAAAGATGTACTCTTTGTGCGCTCCAGAGCAAGTATGAATAGAAACTGTATGTGCAGTGCAAAGCTGTAGATTTCTTGGTATCCTTTTCTAACCCTGTAGTAAATTCCAGTTCGTGCTGGTTTATATTCACATCACCTCTTGCCCAAAGACATTCCAAGGAAATGTAAAACATACATGAAATTTTGTTAATATATATTGAAATGGATTCTCAGAAGCCAGCAAGATGCAAAAGTCAGCTAATCTAAGACTGCCTGGCACGGAGAGATCACTATACCCAATAGTAAAATGGCTGGCACCTGTGTGGACAATGAAAATGGCACAAGAGAGCCACTCACAGACAAGGCAAGGGTCTTTTATCTATTCAGGGAAAACCACCCCCCACATATACAGAGCTACAACTCTGGTTAATTTAGAAAAGATTAAAAAGACATAAACTGACTCTGTGAAGATCTGCAAATGCTCCAAAAGGGACAGAATGTTGACTATGGCAGTTCGTTTGGATATTTCCAAAATGGTGCCCGAGCCTTGCTTTGTTTGAGGTATTTTTGGTCAGAAACAATACAGGGATTTGGGGGCCCTGTTTTGGATCAGAAATACCCAAATGCATACCCCTGATGTTGGCAGTAGTTGAATGTCAAAATAAAAGGCAGGGAGGGTTGGCCAGTTCAAGCTCCCAAGAGCTTAGAATTCTGAAGGGGGTGATTTGAGTGATAAGATGATTTCCAAAATTGTCTTCTGCTCTTGATCTTTGTGGAGACACCCCCCCACCATTAATATGATAGGGGGCTACAATTTCTAACCTGGCCTTCCACCAAATAGTGCCCAAGGAAATTGAGGAAAACAATAAAATGACAGCATCCTGAAACAAATCTGAGTGCCTGAACATGCCAAGTCTTTCTCTTTGCGTATGTTTGTTAGTTATGAATTTGTCTTTGTTTTGCAGAGTGGGCTCTGACTCTGTTAACACTGGCCGCCCAGATATTGCATCTCTTTACCTTGTAGTAGTTTGTTGTCCAGATGAGAGGACTGTTTCCATAACTGCTTCTGACATGTCTTCCAAAACATTCACGTTCCAGATCCGAACCTTAGAGCACCAGATTGAGAGCAGCAAAAGCGGATTCAGAAATTCCAAGACGGAAGAGATGTCCTTGAAGAGGCTGGTTACTACAAAACGGGAAAAGCTCACCACTACTGAAATCAAAATAAAGAAGATACGGGAGGATATGGAGCAGCGCAAGCAAGCAATAACCGAGTATGAATGAAACTGGCATTGGTGTTTGTCCTACTTAGTTCTCAAAGCAATTTAATGTAACTTCAAAACTAGAAGAAAGCATACTCAGTCTTCTGTTCTCTTTTGAGAAATGGGTGGAATAGTTATTTGGGTATGAAAGCAACTGTGTTTATAGGCAGATGGTATGGTACATTAATGTCTGCATTGCAGTTTCACAACAGTGTTTTCAGTGTTTTCACTGACAAAGTGAGCTTTAATTCCTGAAGGCTTATACCCTGCGAAATTTTGGTCTCTGAAGTACTATTAGACTCTACTTTTGTTCTGCTGTTAAAGACTAATACAGCTACCCACCAGAAACTTTCAGTGTAGTACTAATTCAGGCCTTGATAAATTTTCTTTGGCTCTAGGCACTTTCATGTTTTGTATCTTAATGACCATATTTTCTGATGATTGCTACCAGAAAATTGAATCCTAATCACAGTTTCTTGATAATTTTATTGATGCAATGACAAAAGTGTTGTAGCACATAAGTAAATATGCGGGCAACCCTGGTTGTTGGCACCACAAAACAAAAAGCTAACCCCTAACCTAACCTCCCCAATTTCTCATTAAGAACATTTTAATGACAGTAGATATCAGAGTTGTATTCAGACCTATGACTTTGTTAAGAAATCAAGAAATTGCCTTTCAGTAGTGGCAATTCTTAATCTAGATGATAAATAGAAGAATGAGGGTCAATTAATGGAGAATCCAGGGCTCATTTCGAGGGGGAACGCACAGGAACGCAGTTACGGCAGTTTCCCAAAGAGGTCACATGTCAGGTGGCCCCGCCCACCTGACTCTCGACTATTTTGGGCCCGTTTAGTCCTGGATTGGGGCTGAAACGGCCCAGATCGGGCCTCTGACGGGTGGTAGATCACTCTCCTGCTCAGCAGCAGCCTGATCCTGACCATTTTGGGCCCCTTTTTGGCCATTTTTAGCCCCTTTTTGCCATTTTGGGCCCAATTTCAGTACTGAATGGCCAGGATTGGGTCCAAAACAGCCAGGATAGGTGATGTCAGGGGGTGTGGCATATGCAAATCAGTTATGCAAATGACACATTTCTGGTGATGTGGCATATGCTAATGAGTTCCTCCAGCTCTTTTTCTACGAAATGACCCCTGGGAGAATCTAATCATAATAGGACTGATAAAGAAATTCTTCTCAGGCTCCCAGTCTGATTTTTCAAATATAGTTATAGTTAAGCACAGATCCAGCTTCTCTTCCTATATGGCTCTTAAAGCAGCCTTCTTTCTTAGTGGCCTACAAAATAAAACTGCTGAAGGTATAAGCCGGGTTTGGTAACTTGTTCCCACAGCAGTTATTTCAACAGCCAGATGGCAACAGCAACGCTGGGGTATGAATTTTTAAAAAGTCATGTTGTTAAAACAGTGCGTGTCCAACTCCGCTGGGTTCAAAGGTTTTCCTTTGTGCCATTTTTATTCCAGTCACATTCAAGAACAATGATTTCAGTTTTTGCTTTGAGAAATGTTAGTGGGCAGCTTGGTTTCTAAATTATGAAGCAGAAAAAGGTGCACAGCCATATTGGCCTGTGTAAAATCCGAAACCAAGAATGAAGTCCATGCAATTGCCTTCATTGTGTTGTGGTGTGTCCACTGTCTATTCTCAAATTTCCAGAAGTGCCCACAGATCCAACGAGGCTGGAGACCAGTGCTATAGACTATATGAGAAAGAACTGAATGAGTACTTGGGAAAGGAAGGGGACTGACCAGTAATAGATGGGAAGGAACCCCACCCATTGTGCTTAAAGTATATGATGAGGAGGCAACAAAAGAAATGGCCACACGGGAGGTATTTTCAGCTTGCATTTTTTGGTCAGAAAAATCTTCAGGCGGCTGACCAGAAATATAAATGAACATCGAAAAGTAGACAAATGGAAGGGACTTGGCTGTCTCTGCTTCTGCAGCTGCAGGGTCCCTGTTGACAAGGAAGTTGATCCTGTTGATGCGACAGCTTGTTTAAAAATATATCTCAATTTATTACGATGCCACTGGTGTGCCTGACACTTGACAGTAACATGGGCAAAAGACAGGAAGCTTCCAGCCTAAATTTAGAAAAGGGCAAGGGAGGGGTGGAGGGAAGGGATGGCAGGAAGGGATGAGAGTGAATGAGTGAACCTGTTTCTTTTCGATAAATAATCCCAATTTCCTTCGTTTAGAAACTAAGTTGAATTAAGGTCAAAGATAGGGTGGTTCTGTAATATTCAGTCCTGGATGTGTTCTAGCCAAGGAAGTGGTGCTCAGGTCATCGTGCTCTGAAGGCAAGGTCAAGTACTCCATTCTTTTGTGATTGCAGTGATAGCCAAAAGCTTGAAGGGTCACCTCCTCAGCCTTTCCTTCCGTTTCTCACCTCCAGCTTCTTTTCTTTTCTCCCTTTTCCATTCTTCTTGTACTAAGTTAGGCAGATCTTGTCTCTGTGTCTGATTCCGCGGTTGTGTATTTAAGGCACAGCAGTTTACATTGAAATGTAGTCCTACTTATAGGAGCAAGTTCTCTGAACACAACTCAGGCCATCTTGTCAGGAAGGTAGCATAAAAGCCTTTCCTCTGCTGTCACTGGTTTATGAGCCAGCTAGAAGGAAGTGATTGTCTAGTCGCTTGTTGAATAGCCTGCAGCTTCTGCAGCTGATGGATCAAAGTCTACCTTCTTTTTCTACACATAGCAAATCAAATGTTTGTCTCTAGGCATAGGACTGAAAACTTAACAACCTCCTCTAAATATTACCGGTCCAGTCAGTTATGCTGTATCTACTCGTCTGGGTTCTCTTGGAAGCAACTAAGAGCTCCTGTAGCCTGGATACCTTGAAAATCTGTACAGGTATTCTAACAATTTTCCCCAGGCCAGTTCGGCTAGGGATCTTTCTGGTGTTCTGTCATCTTATGGGCATGGAGCAGGGGTCACTGTGTGTGTGTGTGTGTGTGTGTGTGTGGGGAGGTAGTTGTGAATTTCCTGCATTGTGCAGGGGGTTGGACTAGATGACCCTGGAAGTCCCTTCCAACTCTTATTCTACCTGCTGGCTTTCCTTCACGTATCCAGTCTGCCCCAAACGATGATTAAGCATTATCATGCACAAACAAAACAATCCTTGCAGTTAGGCCATCATGAATGCCTCCAACTACCTAACCTGTGTGGCTAATTCTCTCCTGTGGGCTCGTCTTCTATCCTTTCGGAAGAGCTGGTTGCCCCAGTCTGAAGGAACTGAGTAGCAAAGCACTTGCCTCTCCTTTCAGAGCATGTACAGAGGGGCAGAAGTCCCTCAAGGAGATAGGACCATCAGTTAGAGACTTAGAATGCTTTCGAAGGGGCTTCTGCACAGGAGCAGCATCCCAGACATGCAACTGTGCAAAGACTATTGGTTGGAAGTAAGCAGCTTAGTTTTGTTTGATGATTCCTGGAGCTGTTTAAAATTGGTTTAAAAACTACATCTGGCTGTGGTTTTTTCTTGAGCAACATTAGTTTTTCAGAAGAGCTAGCAGGAGAGAGTGAAGCGACAGCTGTTCAGTTACCAACCTGCAGAGCAACTCAACTCCAGTTCCTGTTGCAAGAGGAAAACTTAACACAGAAAATATAATCTGGCATTTGCCAAGAGCAGGAAATATTTGTGAGGAGCGTGCTGATGGATGGCTTTCCTTTCCTCAGGTATTGCAACAAGTTTCAGGAGAAAAGAGGGGCTGTTTGTGAGAAGCTGACCTCCATTCACACTGAAATCAAGCAACTCAAAGCAGGGATTCAGCAACTAAATGGCAAGGTTGGAAGAGAGAAAGCAAAAGCACAGGTGAGTGAGTGCATAGAACAGGTGTGTTGTAGGAAACTCCCACTGAGGTTGGATAGGACCAAACTTAAAAGCACGCACGGAAGACCAAGGTGGCCATGATGTGGTGTTTGCTCAGCGGAGTGCTGGGAAAGTAGACTGCTGACAGGGTTGTCTGGCTCTCCACTAAGTGCATCCTCAAACCCCTTTGGAGATATGATCTGGCAGAGCTGCAAAGAGAAACCTGTGGAACACTTAAATGCTTTCTTTTTTGGTGGTGGCCACCAACCCCAAACCCCAGCAGCCATGAATGTGCTTCTCACCTTAACAGATGCATGAATGAGACTGATAAAAACAGTATGGCGTTAAGGCTTTCCTGTGTGTCAAACATGAATTGGGGGCATGATCCGGAGATTAGGAAGTGTTGTAGGAGCAGTAGGACTAGGCTTAGCAGACCTGGTGCAGTGGCACCATTTGTGCCAGCAGTAACTAGATTTGGCCAGCAGCCTAGCTGTTGCAGGAATGGACCAGGCTGTCTAGGGTTGATTGTGGATGGGAAGCCCCTTCCACAAAGCCCTCCAACCCCATATACCCCCTCCTTCCCACAGTCCCCTGAGCAGACAAGGGCCCTGGATAATACTGCCACAGCTCTGGTTCAAGGGCTTGATTGGGGAGGACCTAGAGCACCCCACCCTCGCAGATCCCTCTTCAATTGGGGTGTGTTCTGCTGTAAAGTAGAGTACGAAGCATGAAGGACCCAGAAAAGACGAATTTATTAACTGTTCTCATAAGCAGAAAGCGCATTTTTGGTTTTGTAAATATTGAATCCATCTGAAAGGGCTGAAGAATATTGAGACCTGTTGGGATGCTCGGTGTATTCCTTACTTTGAATAAGTACATGACACGTCTTTTCCTCCCTCCACTTAAGGAGATCTATCTCAACCTGAGGGTTGGCTTGGAAAAGTACCATGAAAATCTGGCGAAGATGGTGGACAGCTGTACATCTGCAAGAGAAAGCAAAATTATGGAATTAGAGACTCTTCTGAGTGCATCATTCCGCTCTTGATTTCATACTCTGCTTTTATTGCACTTGTTTTTCTGGTGCAGGAGACAGTTTTAAGAGTGGCTTTCTTGGGGCATTGATGGGAGGGGATTGGTCCCCATTTTAATGCTGGAGTGATCCAGCATCGGGCCTGTTGGATGGAGCATGTTCATACCTTCTTCATTATATTCTCTGCCAGCCAAGTCACGACAGCACAACGAATACCAGAATTACGCAAGGTCAACAATGGGATTATTTGCAACTGGTTGGGAGGGCTGTAGAGTGGGTTGGACTTCTTTTTATCTGGATAAACTCCATTTCTGTGTTTACATATCCTTTGATGCCTTCTCTTCTGTGCATCAGAGATGATGCACTTTGTGTTTCCAGAATGATCTTGTAATTTTTTTTTTTTTGTAATAAAAGAGCCAAGTCATCTTGGTAATTATTTTTGGATTAACCCATTGGTTGCAGAAGGTCTAGAATCTGCATGGAATCCTCAGCTGGAGAAGAATGCAGAGTGGAAGGCAGCATCCAGGTTGAACGTCTCTAAGCAACAACTGTCCTGGGGCAAGCAGGCAGCAGCCTTCGGGTGAGAGCTTCAGTCAACTTCCACTGGTCTGGCTGGAGGCTTTCTTACATCTTAAATAGGAGCATGTTTTTCTGTGGTGGTAAGGCCACTGCTCAGCCTAATGTTGCGTGTGCATCTGATACACTATTTTTGCTGTGCATTTATGCCCGAGTGCCATGTAACTCCTGAACTGAAGTTTTTAGTTGCATTAACCCACTGAATCTTGATTAAGTCTTGTTAGCTCGACTTTTAATTTAGGCTTTGATATTTTGCATTAAAATAAAATAATTGCTTGCATTTGGCTCTCATCAATATTTTCATTGCCCTCTTATTCATTCAAATGTCAAAGTCCTCCAAACAATTCAGATTTTTGTTGTGGATTTTCCGGGCTGTACAGCCCGGAAAATCCACAACAACCATCGTTTTCTGGCCGTGAAAGCCTTCGACAATACATCAATTCAGATTTTGTCTATGATTACTCTAGTGGGAAGAGGTAGGGGATTTGGATGATGTTTGCATTAGCCCAAAGATCTGTCCACTTTACTTTCAACCTGTCCTTGGACTGCCAGGTACTCTAGGAATACTTTTCCCACTGCTCCTGTGCAAGGATAAGTGTCAGCAATCTGTATCTCAAACAAGAACTTGACCTGTATATACAGGCCTCCCATTTAACTGCCCCAGCCCCAATTTCCCATCTCCAAGGAACAGTGGAGCAGGAGACAAAATGGCCTCCATAGTGACACTCTAGGATTTTGCCCTAGTTTCTGTGGTAAAGACCATACAGAAGGCATCCCAGAGTATCACTCAGAAGTGATATCACATCCTCCCTAAGCTCCATTGCCCCTGATATCCCCCAGCATTTTCCAAGGCAATGTCTGGCACCCTACTGATAGATGTTTCAGATGCTTGTGTCAGGTATATTGCTTCTACCCCTGGCTCTATATCCCATTACTTGAGGGGTTGGCTGCAACTAGTGTTTTAACTCTTGCTTTAATTCTCATCACTACAGCCTCCATCCCAGATGGCTTTGTATATGCAAATCCCATTATCCTCAACATAGTCTCTTTTAGTGGTCAAAGGGAGACCATAAGCTCCCAACACTGATCCAGCCTCCAAATGACAAAATGTTTCTTGCTGAGCAGCTTCTTCACCAAGCAGGATTCATGCATATAACACTGACTGCTTCCTGTCCTTCCTCTTTCTCTGATGTGTCCATCAACGGAAGCCTGGATCCTTAGCTGTTACTTTATTTATTTAATGTCATTTATAGTCCGCCTTTCTCACTGAGATTCAAGGTGGATTACACAGTCTGAGATTAGTGCAATCAATATCAAGGACATTTCCATACAGTGTCGAGGACATTTCCATAAACGATATAATAGGATTTCACAAAGACATAGCATTAGCAAGGATCCAGTACAGAGTTGAAGAATTGCTGAAACAGAACATAATTCTAGGACTGCCATTAGATAACATGAACAGGTAGTATATAGGAAGGAGTACATATTCAAAGCAACAGATAATAGGCAAGGCAACTTAGTGGTGAAGTCTATGGTCCCTAACCCATTAGCAAAGCATTTGAGACCCCCCTGCCTACAATACTTCTATCTTGATTTAAAAAAAACCTTTTTGAATAATTTGGTTTTTCATTGTTTGTAGAAAGCCAGGAGAGTGGGAGCTCTCCTGACCTCCTCAGGCAGCCTGTTCCACAGGGTAGGGGCCACCATAGAGAAAGCCCGTGTGTAGGCTGCTGTTGATTTCACCCATGTGCAGGGTGGCACCTGCAAGAGACCCTGTTCATCTTCGTTCTTCTGTGCCTCCACACATGGGACTGCGCAGGCGCAGGCCAGCCACCGGAAGATTTTTCATCGCTTTCCTCAGCTCCGAAGGGGCCGTTGGGTGCGCGCCTCAGCGACCGTTTCCCGCCCAAACGGTCATGTGTCCATTGGCGACCAACGACCCCTTCCCTCAGTTCTCTTCTTGCCGCCGCTAGAAGGGAACGTCTGCTTCGCAGCTCCATGCTTTGTAGTGATTGTTACTTCGTGATTGATATTTTGGTTTTGATACTTGGATTTCGGACTTGGCTTACTCTTCTTCTTGCTGATTTGGACGGACTTTGGACTCGGTGTGTATTGACTCGGACTGTTATTCGACGGCGCGTATTGCTGAACCCCTTAAACATGGCCTCTAAGGCCTTATTCAAGCACTGTGCTCAGTGCCAGACAAAGATGGCCCAAACAGATGGGCATGATCTGTGCCTTTTTTGCCTTGGGGAAGGTCATATTGTCCCAACGTGTAAGATCTGCCAGAAGTTCACCCATAAGGCCAGACAGGAGAGGTCTGCGCGCTTGAAGGCATCCCTGTGGCAGAAAGTGTTGGATGGAGAGGAGACCTCCAGGCCCCCTTTGGTGGTGAGCAAAACTCCGTTGTCCTCCCCAAAGGCTGCCCTTAACTCCTCGGCCGAACGGCATTCACAAGCGGGCTCTGTGGCTTCTGCTAAGTCGGTGTCGACATCTCGACCGGCGAGTATAGCAGCACCAAAAGCGGGTTCACAAGTGGCGATGTCTCCGAAATCGCCGAGAAAAAAGGCGTCGTCGAGGCTGGATCCAAAGAAGTCGGTTTCGGGATTGGATCCGATGGGGTCGGATCCTACCTGCCTGTCGACTCCGACGCCGGATCCGAAGGCCGCTGCAGCACCGAGACCACACTCCGCTGGCAAGAAGTCCTCCACCAAAAGGGCGTCGGATCCGAGAGCCTGCTCGGAACCGCCGTCGAAGAAGCCGAAGAAGTCCAAACATCGACACTCTCGGTCCCCACGGCGCAGGTCTGCTGATGAGGTAGTGCTAGTTTCTCCACGCACGCCTTCCCCTCATCTGAACTCGCCAGACCGTTCTGCTCCGGAGGAAGTACCGGATCTGGGTACATATGTTGTGGTTTCGAGTGCTCCGTCGCCGGAACCGAGCCCGGCTGCCCCTTGTCGGATCCGATGCACACCCAGGTAGCGCTCCTCCGCATCTCCAGCTTCCTCCACTCGGAGTCGACGCCCTGTCTCCGATGTGGAAAGCGTCGGTTCCGAGCGTTCCTTGGCTTCCCGGCACCGACAGGCCTCCTATATTCCACCTCCTTACCACTGTCAATGGAGTGGGGCTCCTGCGGGGTATGACTCCTCGGATCCAAGGCCATCAACATCCAGGCAGCGTGAGTGGCTACCTCCACCGTTTCCAGCTGATGAGGTGTCGGTTCCTGCTTCTGATGAGGAGGAGGCTGCTGTTGGCTACGAGTGTGGCTCTGAGTCCTTGTTGGAACCGTCTCCGGATGACAATGTGGCTCCCAGTACGAGTTCCCCGTATGAGGATCTCCATATCTACGCTGACCAGATGGCCCGTATGGCAAAGGCGTTGGAAATTGATATCTCTTCAGCCACGCCTAAGACGAAGGACAAGCTCCTGTGCCGCATCTATGGCGACAACCCGGCTACGGTGGGTTTTCCCATGTTGGAGGGCGTAGAGGAGATAGTGGAGAAGGTGTGGAAGGTGCCTTCAGATCTGCCAGCTACATCGAAGCGCATTGAGCAAATGTATAAAATCAAGCAAGGCACATGGCAATCGCTTGTCAAGCATCCTCCACCTTCATCCCTGATTGCTGAGGAGATCCAGCACCGTCGGTCAGGTTCCTCTTCCGTCCCGCCAGACAAGGAGGGGAAGAAGATGGACGCCCTGGGCAGGCGCCAATACTCCATCTCGGCCCTGGCCCTCCGTATAGCCAACTACCAAACCATCATGGCTGTCTATCAGCTCTACCTGTGGGAGAAGCTGACGCCTTATGTCGCTGACTTGCCTGCAGATAAGAAGGCGGTGGTGTCCCTGCTGCAAAACGAAGCCATTCGCCTCTCAAAGCAGCAGATGAATGCGGGGAGCCATGCAGCTGATACTGCGGCCCGTGGTATGTCATCAGCGGTGATCCTGAGACGGCACTCTTGGCTCCAGTCGACAGCTCTCCCGCAGGAGGTGAAGGCCAAAATTGAAAATCTGCCTTTTGAAGGGGACTCCCTCTTCTCATGGATTACCATGGATGAGGCGCTGAAGAAGAAGAAGGAGGATAGGCAGACAGCTCGGTCATTGGGAGTGACCTCGGCGGACAGGTCTGCTTTCAAGCCACGGTACCCCACGAGATACAACCTGTACCAGTACCATGGGAGATACCAACAGCGTCCCTACTTCCATCAATACCCTGCTTTTCAGCGCCATTACACTCCCACGCAGCAACCCAAGAGGCATAGGCCTTTCAAGCCCCGTCCATCTCAGCCTCCTGCTCAGCAAAAAGGAGCAGGGAGGCAATTCTGATGGGATGAACCAGTCACAGCCCTAACTTTCTCGGACAGGCTGAAGCCTTTCCTATTTGAATGGGAGTCAATAACATCTGACTCATGGGTCTTAACAATTGTAAACAAAGGATATGGGCTGGAATTCACTGAACTGCCTATGTGTATCTCACCGTTAAAGGCTGTGAATAATACCATGGCTGAGCTAGAGGATGAGATCATATCTCTCTTGGCCAAGGGTGCTGTGGAGGAGGTGGCATACGAGGAGTCTGAGAAAGGCTTCTTTTCTCGTTTCTTTCTAGTCCCCAAAAAGGATGGGGGGGTTTACGCCCCATTCTAGATTTAAGGGGTCTTAATGCCTTTCTAAAAGTGACAAAGTTTAAGATGGTCACGCTGTCTGCTGTAATTTCCTTGCTAAAGAAAGGGGATTGGTTTGCTGTCCTTGACTTGAAGGACGCCTATTTCCATGTTGGAATACTAGAGGAGCACAGAAAGTTTCTGGGCTTCGTTTACAAGCGAAGGGTGTTCCATTATAGAGTGCTTCCCTTTGGCCTATCCACAGCGCCACAAGTATTTACCAAGTGTGTGGCTCCTGTGGTGTCTTTCCTTCGAGAGAAAGGCTGTGCCATCTTTCCTTACCTCGATGATTGGCTCATCATGGCAGACTCTGAGGCTGGGCTTGTGCACTCTGTAGAGTTAGTACTGAGCACATGCAAACGTTTGGGTCTGCTGGTAAATTTGGATAAGTCAAAACTGGTACCCAGCTGTAAGGTCTCTTACATTGGTGCCGTATTAGACTCAGTTGAGGGTAAAGCACTACTTCCACAGGAAAGAGCTAGGTCTCTTAAGGGATTGATTTCCATGTTCAAGAGAAATCGTTTCCAATCTGTGCGCATGATACAATGCTTACTGGGTCATATGGCAGCTGCTGCCTCAGTAGTACCCTTTGCAAGACTGCATATGCGTCCGCTTCAAAATTGGTTTGTGTGGAGGTACGATGCCACCCTCCGTCTCAAGTTATCCATACCTAGGGTCATTCTATCCTCCCTTGACTGGTGGCTGTCAGATGACAACTTGTTTATGGGGACCCTGTTTGGCTATCTGCATCCTGAGGTTACAGTAACCACTGATGAGTCCCTGCAGGGATGGGGTGCCTATTGTGGTGCTGTGTGCGTACAGGATGTATGGTCAGAAAGGGAAAGAAACCTGCATATTAACGTTCTTGAACTAAGAGCTATTCGTTTTGCACTTGTGTCCCTTGCAGCACTTCTACAAAACCGTCAGGTGTTGGTGCAGACGGACAACACAACTGCCATGTATTACCTAAACCAGCAAGGGGGCACAGCATCTATGATTCTCTGCAGGGAGGCCACGCTCGTTTGGCAATGGGCGATCCAGAATGGTGTGATGCTTCGGGCAATACACGTAGCGGGATCAGACAATGCTCGGGCAGATGCCCTGAGCAGAGTGCACATGTTGGACCACGAGTGGGAACTAAACACAGAGTACATTGGGCCGATCTTCCAAATGTGGGGCCAACTGAGCATAGATGTGTTTGCAACGTCAGCAAACACCAAGGCCCAGATATTTTGTTCAAGGGCGGGGAGCGACCCCCTCTCTATTGGGGATGCCTTCCAATTTATGTGGACCCACAGGTTGCACTATATGTTTCCACCATTCATCTTCGTTCTTCTGTGCCTCCACACATGGGACTGCGCAGGCGCAGGCCAGCCGCCGGAGAATTTTCTAGAGCTTCCATGGCTCCGAAGGGGCCGTTTGTCGCGCGCCTCAGCGACCGTTTTCCCGCCCAAACGGTCACGTGATCCTCCAGCGACCAACGGCCCCTTCCCTCAGTTCTCTTCTTGCCGCCGCTTGGAGAGAACGTGAGCTTCGTTGCTCTGTGCTTTTGTGCTTCGTACTTTACTCTAACTGATTGCTTGGCTTTTGACTTCGGACTTCGTGACCTCGACTATTCTTTGGATTTCGCTTTGGACTTTGACGTGGACTCGGTAATTTGACTCGGACTGTTCTTGACCCTTCTTTCGCGTGCCCCTGAAGATGGCCTCTACGGCTCTCTTCAAGCATTGCCTGAAATGCCACACTAAAATGGCCAAATCCGATGGCCATGATTTGTGCCTTTTTTGCTTGGGAGAGACCCACAATGTCTCGGCCTGTAGGATCTGCCAGGGTTTCACCAGCAAGGCCCGGCAGGATCGCAAGGCCCGGTTAAATTCCTCGCTGTGGCAGAAGGTCATGTCGGAGGGAACCCCGTTACGTCCGTCCAAGGCCGGCCCTAGCCCCTCTGCCGAACGGCAATCAAGAGCTGGCTCAGTGGCCTCCGCGAGGTCGGGGTCGAAACCGCTTCCCCCGAGTGCCTCGGCGTCGAGAGCGGCCTCTCCAGCGCAGGGACCGGTGCGGCCGCCCCGTAGCGCGTCATCTACCAGGTCGGATCCGAGACCAGCGTCGGAACCAAGGATCCTGGTACCGAGTCCCCGGTCGGAACCGACGACCGGTTCGATCCCGATCAAGGCGAAGAGGTCGAAGCCGAGGTCCCCTTCGAAGGCGAGGAGCGCGTCGGTTCCGAGGTCTTCTTCGGAGCCAGCGAAGAAGAAGAAGAAGACCAAGCATCACCGGTCGCCGCGTCCCGCTCCTCAGGAAGAGGTCATCGTGCTTCCTCACACGCCTTCCCCTCATCTGGGCTCCCCGGAGCCAGAAGACATCTCCGTGCCGGTGCCGGATCCGATGGCCTTCGAGACGGTGCCCGCAGAATTCTCGTCGGGGCCGGAGCCGAGCCCGCGCCGTCGGAGCCGACCATCGCTTCCCCTTCGGTCGCCGAGGCTGGAACCGAGCCCGTCCCCTCGTCGGAGCCGTCCGTCGCCTGCCCGTCCGTCTCCACCTCCGGTCGGTCGTGAGCGTCATGGTTCCGGGGACAGTGTCCGATCAGTCCGGTCCGCTGCGTCCCGACATCAACAGGCTTCCCGCCTCCCCTCGCCATACCGTTGCCAATGGGAGGGGGCACCTGCGGGCTTCTCCGTGTCGGAACCGAGGCCTTCGACATCGAGGTCGGCGTGGGCTCCCCCTCCGCTCCCGGTTCCGGAATCCCAGCTCGGTTCCGATGAGGAGGATGTGGAGAGCTTTGGTGGCTGCCAGTCGGAGTCCTGGTCCGAACCATCGCCAGCTGAGGAGCTAGTGCCATCTGCGGACTCGCCATTCGAGGACCTCCACATCTACGCCGACCAGATGGCTAGGATGGCCAAGGCTCTCGAGATGGACATCTCTTCGGCAGTCCCCCAGACCAAGGACAAGCTCCTCAAACGTATTTACGGGGACAATCCAGCGTACGTTGGCTTCCCCATGCTCGAGGGTATTGAGGAGATTGTGGAGAAGGTGTGGCAGGTGCCCTGTGATCAACCGCCAACATCCAAGCGCATCGAGCAGCTTTACAAGATCAAGCAGGGCACCTGGCCGGCGTTGGTGAAGCACCCTCCACCTTCCTCCTTGGTCACAGAGGAGTTCAACCCCCGACGATCGGGTCACTCCTCGGTGCCTGCCGATAAGGAGGGCAAGAAGCTGGATGCCATGGGCAGGCGCCAGTACATTGTCTCTTCACTGGGTCTGAGGATCGCCAACTACCAGACCATCATGGCAGGGTACCAGCTGTACCTCTGGGAGAAGTTGGCATCCTACACTCGAGACCTCCCACCTGAGCAGAAGGCTGTCGTCTCCCTGTTGCAGACAGAGGCTGTCAGGCTGTCTAAGCAGCAGATGAATGCTGGGAGCCACGCTGCTGACACTGCTGCTCGGGGAATGGCTTCGGCGGTGGTCCTCAGGCGCCACTCCTGGTTGCGGTCTACGGCCCTGTCCCAAGAGGTGCGTTCCAGGGTGGAGAGCATGCCCTTTGAAGGGGACTCGCTGTTCTCCAAATCGACCGACGAGACCCTGAAGAAAAAGAAGGAGGACCGGCAGACGGCGCGGTCCTTGGGTCTGGCTCCAGCGGACAAGCCCTCCTCCAGGTCACGGTACGCTCCCCGGTCTGGCCCTTACCATTACCAGGGCAGATACCAGCCACAGCGGCCGGGCTACCAGCAGTATCCTGCCTACCAGCAGCGGCCTTACCCTCCCGCACAACAGCAGAGGAGGCGTCGGCCCTTCAAGCCTCGTCAGGCACAGCAACCGGCCCAGCAGAAGGATCAGCAGGGCGCCGGGAGGCAGTACTGACGGGTCACGCCAGCCGTATCCCCGAACTTTTCGGACAGACTTAGTCCACTCCTCTCTGAGTGGGAGTCAATAACATCTGACTCATGGGTCTTAACTATTGTTGAACTGGGATACGGGCTGGAGTTTGTTGAGCTGCCTAGATGCAGTTCACCCCTGACAGCTGTCAATAACACTATGGCCGAGCTGGATGCGGAGATCGTGTCGCTCTTGGCCAAGGGTGCTGTGGAAGAATTGCCCTATGAGGATTCTGTAAAGGGTTTCTTCTCTAGGTTCTTCCTGGTCCCCAAGAAGGATGGGGGCTTACGTCCCATTTTAGATCTGAGGGGCCTTAATGCCTACCTCAAGGTGACCAAATTCAAAATGGTTACGTTGGCGGCTGTGATCGCCTTGCTGAAACAGGGAGATTGGTTTGCGGTTCTTGACTTAAAGGACGCATACTTTCACGTGGGCATACGGAAGGAGCACAGGAAATACCTGAGCTTTGTTTACCGGCAAAGGGTTTTCCGGTATAAGGTGCTCCCCTTTGGCCTGTCCACTGCCCCACGAGTGTTCACTAAATGTGTGGCCCCTGTGGTTTCCTTCCTACGGGAAGAAGGCTGTACCATCTTTCCGTACCTCGATGACTGGCTCATCGTGGCTGAATCGGAGTCTAGGCTGGTGCAGGACATTGGCTTGGTACTTAGCACTTGCCAACGCCTGGGGCTCCTGGTGAACTTGGAGAAATCCAAACTGGTGCCCAGCTGCAAGGTGTCCTACATTGGCGCACTCTTAGACTCTGTGGAGGGTAAGGCCCTGCTCCCCTTGGAGAGGGCTCGGTCCCTACGGGGCCTAGTGTCCATGTTTAAAAGGAACCGGTTCCAGTCTGTGCGCACTATCCAGTGCTTACTAGGGCATATGGCAGCGGCCACCTCTGTGGTGCCTTTTGCTAGGCTGCGTATGCGCCCGCTCCAGAACTGGTTTGTGCGGAGGTACGATGCTCTGCTACACCCTCCGTCCCTCAAATTCTCTGTCCCAAGGGTCATCCTCTCCTCCTTGGACTGGTGGCTGTCTGATGACAACTTGTTTAGAGGGACCCCTTTTGGGTATCAACACCATGACATCACGGTTACCACTGATGCCTCTCTGTTGGGATGGGGGGCTTACTGTGGTGATGTGTCTGTGCAAGATGTCTGGTCTGACAGGGAAAAGACCCTCCATATCAATGTGCTTGAACTAAGGGCCATTCGTTTCGCACTTGTGTCTCTTACAGCACTGCTGAAAAATCGTCAGGTCTTGGTGCAGACGGACAACACGACTGCCATGTACTACGTGAATCAGCAGGGGGGCACAGTGTCCATGGCCCTGTGCCGGGAAGCCACACTCACTTGGCAGTGGGCTATCAAGAACGGCGTGTCGCTCCGTGCTATACACGTGGCTGGGTCAGACAATGCCCGGGCAGATGCCCTCAGCAGGGTCCCTTTACTAGACCACGAGTGGGAACTGAACGGAGAGTGCATTGGGCTTATCTTCCAGATGTGGGGTCATCCGGTGATAGACGTGTTCGCCACTGCGGCGACCACCAAGGCCCACACGTTCTGTTCCAGGGCAGGGAGCGACCCCCTCTCTATTGGGGATGCCTTCCAGTTTACGTGGACGCAGGGCTTGCACTACATGTTTCCTCCGTTCCCCTTGATTCCCAGGGTCCTGTGCAAGATAGAGGAGGACGGGACGGACTGCATCCTAGTGGCCCCCTTCTGGCCACGGCAGGTTTGGTTCCCGAAGCTCCTGCGGATGTCCCAACGGACATATGTGAGTCTGCCCCCTCGGCAAGACCTTCTCCTAAACGGGAGCCTAGTCCACCACGATCCCAGGAAGCTGCACCTAACGGCTTGGCGGATCGTTCCTCCCCTGTAGGCTTTACTGACGAGGTACAGAGGGTCCTCCTGAATGCCCGTCGGCCATCCACTAGGCGCGCTTATGCGGCCAAGTGGCGCAGGTTTGAGCTCTGGGCACTTGCCAGAGGAGTGGTGCCTGACAGCAGTCCCTTGGGGGTTGTATTCGAGTATTTGTGCCACTTGCGTGGCCTGGGCTTGAAGGTGTCCTCCCTCAAGGTACACTTGGCAGCGATATCAGCTGCTCACGCCCGAGTTGAGGGTGCTACGGTGTTTTCTCACCCACAATCCCGCCAGTTCCTTAAGGGCATGTACAATCTTTACCCACCTGTGTCGGCGCCAGTGCCTCAGTGGTCGCTGTCCTTGGTGCTCTCACGTCTCATGTTGCCTCCATTTGAACCTATGGCTACATGCCCCTTGGATATGCTGTCCTACAAGGTAGCATTCTTGGTGGCCGTCACATCGGCCAGAAGGGTCAGTGAGCTGTCTGCACTGCGGTCTGACCCTCCCTTTCTTGTGTTTCATCCCAACAAGGTGGTCCTGCGTCCCTGCCTCGGGTTCCTGCCCAAGGTGGTGTCCGCCTTCCACCTCTCGCAGGATATCTCACTGCCTGCATTCTTTCCTCAACCTTCCTCTAAGGGGGAAAAGGCCCTTCATTCCCTAGACTTGAAGAGGGCCCTAGCCTATTACCTGGATAGGACGAAGGAATTCCGCTCCTGTCCTCACCTGTTTGTATGTTTTGGGGCCAAGGACAAGGGTAACAGGGCTTCCTCACAGACCCTGTCTAGGTGGATTGTGACGGCCATTAGCAAGGCCTATTCCCTGGCAGGGGTGGCTTGCCCGCTTCATGTCAGAGCCCACTCCACGCGGTCCCAAGCATCCTCTTCGGCACTCCTCAGGGGGGTGCCCCTGGTTAACATTTGTAAAGCAGCCACATGGTCCTCTGCAGACACCTTTGTCAGGCATTACGCCGTTGATGTCAATGCGGAGCAGGATGTATCTGTGGCCAAGGCTGTCTTACACTCCCTTTTTTCCTAAGGGAGTTTTGGAATGACTTTCTTGGCGTACCTGCTGGGTACCCTTGAGTGAAAGTGTGTATATATGTACCTGGGGGTGTGTATATATGTAAATATTGAGTATTTATGTGTCCTTACACAGTTTTTTACATAGATGTATATATGCATATCTATTTATTGTTGTTCTTGTTTGTTCAATAAAATTGTGTTGGACTTCACCCCCGCCTTCCTTATTGTGTGAAGCTTGGTACACTCCCATGTGTGGAGGCACAGAAGAACGAAGATGAAAACAGGGTTAACATACCTGTAACTTATGTTCATCGAGTTCTTCTGTGCTGACACACAACCCTCCCTCCTACCCCGCTGTGAACTCCAATGCACAATAATGTGATGGCTGTAACGGAAATTGGTGTTTTTAAGGTGTTATGGCTGAAGTGTGTTGGTCAAGCGGCGGCAAAGGAGAACTGAGGGAAGGGGCCGTTGGTCGCTGGAGGATCACGTGACCATTTGGGCGGGAAAACGGTCGCTGAGGCGCGCGACAAACGGCCCCTTCGGAGCCATGGAAGCTCTAGAAAATTCTCCGGCGGCTGGCCTGCGCCTGCGCAGTCCCATGTGTGTCAGCACAGAAGAACTCGATGAACATAAGTTACAGGTATGTTAACCCTGTTTTCCCGCTGATACCAAGGGTGTTGTGCAAAATAGAGAAGGACAATGCAGATTGCATTCTGGTAGCACCCTTCTGGCCAAGACAAGTGTGGTTCCCCAAACTGTTGCAGATGTCCAATCGGACATATGTGAGTCTGCCTCCCCGGCAGGATCTTCTGCTGAACGGGAGCTTGTTCCACCACGAGCCCAGGAAGTTGCACCTGTCTGTCTGGCGGATTCTACCCCGCCTGTAACTTATTCTGAGCAAGTGGAGAAAGTCATGCTAAATGCAAGGAAACTCTCCTCTAGACAGGCTTACAAAGCTAAGTGGCTTAGGTTTGAGGCTTGGGCAGTTTCAAAGAACGTGGTGCCTGTTAGTAGCCCCTTAGGGTTCGTCTTTGACTATTTATGTCATTTGAAAGACCAAGGGCTTAGGGTTACCTCCCTAAAGGTACATCTTGCGGCTATTTCCGCATTTCACGAGCAGGTTGACGGTAGTACAGTGTTCTCACACCATAAATCTCGTCAGTTTTTAAAGGGGATGTTTAATCTTTACCCGCCTGTGTCACCACCAGTGCCTCAATGGTCTCTCTCCCTAGTACTATCTAGGTTGATGCTGCCTCCCTTCGAACCGTTAGCTACATGCACTTTGGACTTACTGTCTTACAAAGTAGCGTTTCTGGTGGCTGTAACATCTGCTAGAAGGGTTAGCGAGTTAGCAGCACTCAGGGCTGACCCCCCATTTCTTCTTTTCCATAAGAATAGGGTGGTCCTGCGGCCGTGCCTTAAGTTTCTGCCCAAGATGGTGTCCACCTTCCACCTGTCGCAGGAGATCACGTTGCCTGTGTTCTTTCCGAATGCATCTTCTAAAGGGGAAAATGCCCTTCACACCTTAGATTTGAGGAGGGCCTTAGCCTTTTATTTGGACAGGACTAAGGACTTCCGTAGCAGTCCCCATCTTTTTGTCTGCTTTGGAAGTAAGGACAAGGGTCATAAGGCATCGTCCCAAACAGTGTCTCGATGGATAGTGTCGGCCATTTCTAAGGCCTATGCTCTGGCTGGGGTGGATTGTCCACTGGGGGTCAGTGCCCACTCCACACGCTCTCAGGCAGCTTCGTCAGCGCTTGTCAAGGGTGTACCGCTTGTCAACATCTGCAAAGCGGCTACGTGGTCGTCTGCTGACATGTTTGTGAAACATGCTATGGATGTTAATGCAGAGCAAGATGTTGCTGTGGCCAAGGCAGTCCTTCACTCCTTGTTTGCATAACAGTACACTTGAATGCTTTGCTCCAATGATGGAGACTGAAACTCTGTATGTGTATATACGTATATAGTTTATTGAACAACTCTAATGTTTCTTGAACAAGTTATCTTGTGCTAATATTTTTGGTACATAATAAAATTGAGTTGGATTTCACCCCACCTTCCTTATTGTGTGAAGCTTGGTACTCTCCCATGTGTGGAGGCACAGAAGAACGAAGATGAAAACAGGGTTAACATACCTGTAACTTATGTTCATCGAGTTCTTCTGTGCTGACACACATCCCTCCCTCCTGCCCTGCTGTGAACTCCTACTACAAAAAAAAAAGAAAAGAAAGAAAGTGTTATTAAGAATTATTACAATGAGAATTAAATTTGTGTGTGGGATAGCGGCGGCAAGGATGAACTGAGGGAAGGGGCCGTTGGTCGCCGTTGGACACGTGACCGTTTGGGCGGGAAACGGTCGCTGAGGCGCGCGCCCAACGGCCCCTTCGGAGCTGAGGAAAGCGATGAAAAATCTTCCGGTGGCTGGCCTGCGCCTGCGCAGTCCCATGTGTGTCAGCACAGAAGAACTCGATGAACATAAGTTACAGGTATGTTAACCCTGTTTTCTGATGAGCGAAGCTGCCGTGGAGGGACATAGGGAGGTTTGTGGTCCCATAGGTTTGCTGGGCCAGAGCCATGAAGAGTTTTGTACGTAATAACCAATACCTTGAATTGAGCATGGTAACTGATAGGTAGCCAATGGAGTCACTGTAGGATGGGAATGATGTTCATGCTCCTACTCACTCCTGCTAACAGTTGATGCATTTTGCATCAACTGGAGCCTCCTAGTTAACTTAGATGGGAGACCAATGTATAGTGCATTACAATAGTCAAGTTTTGATGTTACCATAGCATGGATCCAGGTGGCCTGGTTGGCCGTGTCAAGGTAAGAAGCCTCCTACTTCTCTGGAGGCCAATCTCTTCTCCAGGGGTGCCCATTGGTCCATCTTTGTCTTCCTACCACTCCAGTCCCTAAGAATGAGCTTAGAGCAAATATGAATCTTAATGCAGAACATGTTAGGCAATCATGGAATGCATGAATCTGCCTTATACTGAATCACACTATTAGTCCATCAAAGGCAGCCTTGTCTACTCAGACTGGCTCTACAGGGGTCTCGGGTAGGGATCTTCAACATCCCTGACTATCTGATCTTTATAACTGGAGAACTGCATGTCCAGCAGAGGCTCTACCATTGACTCAGCCCCTACCCAAGGGAACTGGAAACTGCATGCAAAGACTTTCAGTAGCTCATAGTTGGTGCTTTTGTTGAAGGAGAGAGTGACTTGCAATTTCCTCTCTTCTAGAGATGTAACATTTCTAGAAATTTTGAAACCCTAGGCAAAAAAAATTGTTTTGGAAAAAACTCTGGGAGAATTTGAAATATATGCTATACTTTCCTATTATTCCTAAAATTCTTTTAATGTGAAATGCATCCTTTATGACTTAATTAGTATTTAAAATTGAACTATTGACAGCATCTTTATGGAATTTCAAAGTATAAATGCCTTAATACTTGAGAAAGTTGCAAACTGCTGCACCTATGCTACCATGACATACGTATCTTTAATTTTTGCTATCTGAGAGGAAGGAGAGAGAAATAAAAGTTGAAGATTTACAATTTCTGGAGTAAACGAAAAAATATTCTGAGAGAAACTCATAGAATCACAACAAGTAGGATTGCCAACATGTTTAGATATTAAGCTGAACTTTATACTATATTGTAAAGCTTTTCAGTACACTGGAAGTACTGAACTGAACTCTAATAATATATTATACACAGCATATGAATTGTTGGCTAAATTAGTTACTTTGAAACAAAGAAGACAGGGTTAACATACCTGTAACTTACGTTCATCGAGTTCTGTGCCGACACACATGGGTACTGCGCACGCGCAGGCCAGCCGCCGGAAGATTCTTCACCGCTTTCCTAGCTCCGAAGGGGCCGTTTGCCGCGCGCCTCAGCAACCGTTTCCCGCCCAAACGGTCACATGCTCCTCCAGCGGCCAACGGCCCCTTCCCTCAGTTCTCCCTTGCCGCCGCTCATCCAATACACAAAGCCATAACTCCGACTAAGCAACTAGAACTATAGCCCAAAAGTACAGCAATCTGCGTTGGAGTTCACAGCGGGGCAGGAGGGAGGGTTGTGTGTCGGCACAGAAGAACTCGATGAACATAAGTTACAGGTATGTTAACCCTGTCTTCATCTTCGTTCTTCTGTGCCTCCACACATGGGAGAGTACCAAGCTTCACACAATAAGGAAGGTGGGGTGAAATCCAACTCAATTTTATTATACAGCAGGGAAAAAGAGCAACAATATATACACACATATACATGTGGAAACATACCAACCCCACAACATCTAACAAGTACATATAGATATACATATATATATACACTACATACAGAGACTCCGCCTTCCCCATCAGAGCAGATTAATCAGCATACTCCTAGGGAAACAAGGAGTGGAGGACGGCCCTAGCTACAGCCACATCCTCATTGGCATTTACATCAACAGCGTAATGTCGTACAAAGGTATCAGCGGACGACCAAGTTGCAGCCCTACAAATATTAGCTAAAGGTACACCCCTGAGCAGTGCCGAAGATGCCGCCTGGGACCGTGTGGAGTGAGCCCTGACACCCAAAGGACAGTCCACCTTAGCCGTGGCGTAGGCCCTTACAATGGCTGTCACAATCCAACGGGACACCGTCTGAGCAGACGTCCTGCGACCCTTATCCTTTGCCCCAAAACACACAGAAAGGTAGGGACTGTCCCTGAACACCCTTGTCCTTTCCAAATAAAAAGCCAGTGCCCTCCGCAGATCCAAACTGTGGAGGGCCTTTTCCCCTTTAGTAGAAGCTTCAGGGAAAAATACAGGCAGAGAAATCTCCTGTGAAAGGTGGAAGGTTGACACCACCTTGGGCAGGAACGAAAGACACGGTCGCAAGACCACCTTATTCGCATGAAAGCGAAGGAACGGGGGGTCCGCCCTAAGAGCAGCCAGTTCGCTGACCCGTCTGGCAGAAGTGATCGCCACGAGGAATGCCACCTTGTAGGAGAGCAAGTCCAGAGGGCATGTAGCCAAAGGCTCAAAGGGGGGCAACATCAACCTAGCCAGGACCAGGGAGAGAGACCACTGGGGCACAGGGGGTGACACAGGCGGGTAAAGATTAAGCATCCCCTTCAAAAACTGGCGGGACCGAAGGTGAGAGAAAACCGTGCAGCCATCCACCCGGTCGTGGAACGCAGAGATGGCCGCAAGGTGCACCTTCAGAGACGCCACACTAAGGCCCCGGTCCTTCAGTTCACAAAGATAGTCCAGGACCATCCCCAAGGGGCTGCACAGAGGCTCTACCTTCCTAGAGGCGGCCCAAGCCTCAAACCTACTCCACTTCGACTTGTAGGTACGCCGGGTGGAGGGCTTCCTAGCGTTCAATAGGACCCTCTCGACTGGCTCAGAGAAGCCTAGGGACGGGGTCGAATCCGCCAAGCGGTCAGGTGTAGTTTCCTGGGCTCGTGGTGGAAGAGCTTCCCGTGCAGGAGGAGATCCCGCCGGGGCGGAAGGGCCACATAAGCATGGCCGGACATCTCCAGCAGCTTCGGGAACCAGAGCTGCCGTGGCCAGAACGGAGCCACTAAGATGCAGTCCGTGTTTTCCCTTTCCACCTTGCATAGCACTCTGGGTATGAGAGGGAAAGGCGGAAACATGTAATGTAGTCCCCGGGCCCAAGTAAATTGGAAGGCATCCCCAATAGAGAGGGGATCGCTCCCTGCCCGAGAACAAAAAATCTCGGCCTTGGTGTTCGCCGATGTCGTGAACACGTCTATGCTCGGGCGACCCCATTTCCGAAAGATCGGCCCAACGTACTTTGCGTTGAGCCCCCACTCGTGATTCAGCATGTGCACCCTGCTGAGGGTGTCCGCCTGCACATTGTCCGACCCAGCCACATGAATGGCGCGAAGCGTCACCCCATTCCTGATTGCCCATTCCCAAATGAGCGTGGCCTCCCTGCAGAGGATCATGGACACCGTGCCGCCCTGCTGGTTCAGGTAATACATGGCGGTAGTGTTGTCCGTCTGCACCAGCACCTGATGGTTCCGCAAGATCGCTGTGAATGACATAAGTGCAAAACGAACAGCCCTCAGTTCAAGCACATTAATATGGAGACCCCTTTCTCTCTCAGACCACACATCCTGAACACATAGCTCCCCACAGAAAGCCCCCCACCCTTGCAGAGAGGCATCCGTGGTCACGGAGAACTCGGGATGATGGAAACCAAATGGGGTCCCTTTAAACAAATTAATATCCGACAACCACCAGTCAAGAGAGGATATAACGGCTCTGGGGACAGAGAATTTAGCAGTCGGAGGATGCTGTAAAGCATTGTATCTCCTCACAAACCAATTCTGGAGCGGGCGCATCTGCAGCCTCGCAAAAGGGACCACCGGGGTGGCAGCAGCCATATGCCCTAGCAAGCATTGAATCATGCGCACTGGCTGAAAACGATTTCGTTTAAACAAGGACACCAGGCCCTTCAAGGAACGTGCCCGCTCTGGAGGCAATAAAGCCTTGGCCTCCAATGAGTCGAACACTGCCCCAATATAAGGCACAACACGGCTAGGTGTCAGCTTAGATTTTTCAAAGTTAACCAGGAGGCCCAAGCGTTCGCAAGTGTCTAGCACCAATGCCACATCTTGCAGCAGCTTAACCTCCGAGCCCGCTGTTATAAGCCAATCATCGAGATAGGGGTAGATGGTACAGCCCTGCTCTCGAAGAAAGGAAACCACAGGAGCCACGCACTTAGTAAACACACGTGGGGCTGTGGAAAGGCCGAAGAGGAGAACCTTGTAACGGAATACCCACTGCTTGTAAACGAAGCACAGAAATCTCCTGTGCTCCTCCAAGATCCCCACGTGGAAATAAGCGTCCTTTAAATCCAGGACAGCGAACCAATCCCCCCTCTTCAAAAGGGCAATTACAGCAGGCAGTGTGATCATCTTAAACTTGGTCACCCTTAAAAAGGCATTTAGGCCCCTAAGATCCAAAATTGGACGTAGACCCCCATCCTTCTTAGGGACCAGGAAGAACCGGGAAAAGAAACCCTTCTCAGACTCCACAAAGGGCACCTCTTCCACAGCACCCTTAGCCAAGAGGGACCTAATTTCATCCTCCAGCTCAACCAAGGTATTATTCACCGCACTCAGCGGTGAAGTACACATCGGCAGTTCAGTGAATTCCAGCCCGTACCCCTTATCAACAATCGTTAAGACCCATGAGTCAGATGTTATTGACTCCCATTCAGACAAGAGAGGTCTGAGTCTGTCCGAAAAGTTCAGGGCTGCCGCAGGGCCGGGCCTTCAGAACTGCCTTCCAGCCCCTTGCGGATCTTTTTGCTGGGGCGGAGGTTGAGACGAGCGGGGCTTGAACGGCCTACGCCTCCTGCCCTGGTGTTGCGCTGGTGTGTACTGGCGCTGCGAGGGAGGGTACTGCTGATAGTATGGACGGGGTTGATATCTGCTGCGGTACTGGTAGGGGTTATACCTCGACGAGTACCGAGGCTTGAACGTGGACCTGTCCGTCGGGGTGACCCCCAGGGAGCGTGCCGTCTGCCGGTCCTCCTTCTTCTTTTTAAGCGCCTCGTCGGTGGTGGTGGAGAAGAGGGAGTCACCCTCGAAGGGCAGACGTTCGATCTTGGCCTTCACCTCCTGCGGGAGGGCAGTCGACCGCAACCACGAGTGCCTCCTCAGAAGCACCGCTGACGCCATACCCCGAGCAGCCGTGTCAGCCGCATGACTCCCGGCATTCATCTGTTGCTTTGACAATCGTACTGCCTCCATCTGCAGCAACGACACCACCGCCTTCTTGTCAGCAGGGAGGTCAGTGACATAGTTCGCCAGCTTCTCCCAGAGGTAGAGCTGATAGCCCGCCATGATCGTTTGATAGTTGGCTATCCGGAGGGCTAAAGCAGCAACCGAGTACTGACGCCTACCCAGTGCGTCCATCTTCTTTCCCTCCTTATCTGGCGGGACGGAGGAGGACCCCGACCTCTTGTGCTGAATCTCCTCGGCTATCAGGGATGACGGTGGAGGGTGCTTGATGAGAGACTGCCACGTCCCCTGTTTGATCTTATACATCTGTTCGATGCGTTTGGACGTGGCAGGCAGGTCAGATGGTGACTTCCAGACCTTGTCAATGATCTCCTCCAAGGCCTCCAACATAGGAAAACCTACTGTAGCCGGGTTCTCCCCATAGATTCTGCACAACAACTTGTCCTTCGTCCTCGGGACCACAGAAGACACGTCAATCTCCAAGGCCTTGGACATGCGGGCCATTTGGTCTGCATAAATCCGCAGGTCCTCGAAGGGAGAGCTGGTGGAAGGGCCAACATTGTCGTCCGGGGATGGCTCGGAGAACGACTCAGAGCGGTAGCCGGACCCTGCATCCTCGTCATCCTCATCAGACGCTGGTGCTGACACTTCCCCTTCTGGGAAGGGTGGAGGCAACCACTCACGATGGCCAGATGACGACGGCCCCGGATCCGATGACCTGAAGCCAGGTGGAGCCCCTTTCCACAGGCACCGATAGGCCTCCGGTAGACCTGAAGCCTGCTGGTGACGTGAGCCACGGACCACTCGGATCCGACCCGCTCGGATCCGACACTCCCCTCGGACCAACACCGCTGGCTACGGACAGACTGTGCAGGCGACGGATCCCTAGTCGCCTCTCGGATCCGACGACGCGGAGCCAGGATCGATTCCGGTGTTGGCGAACGCCGTCCGCTCGACAGGACCACATAGGCCCCCGGATCCGGCACCTCTTCCTCAAGGAGGGGACGGTCAGGGGAGTCCAGGTGAGGTGATGGCGTAGGTGGAGACACCAGGACCACCTCTTCCGTAGACCGGCGCCGAGGGGACCGAGAGCGATGCTTGGACTTCTTAGCCTTCTTCTTCGGAACCGACTCGGAGGAAGCTTTTGGAACCGACGCCCTCTTGGTCGATGCCTTCCGCGCAGCCTCCGGTCCCGGGACTGTCGCAGGCCCTTCGATTGACGCCGGGGCTGACCTTATCGGATCCGACCCGCTCAGTTCCGGCCTCGGAGCCGACCTCCCCGGTTCCGACCTCACCGACGCCGACTTAAGCGGAGACTTCGACGACTTCGCCACCAAGCTTGCCCTTGACGCCGGCTTGCCCGCCGGGCGGGATGTAGCTACTGATTTGGAAGAGGCCACAGAGCCCGCTCGAGACCGGCCCCCGGCATGGGTGGGGGTTCGGCCAGCCTTCTCCGCGGCCCCCGGCTTCTCCGCCTTGGAGGGCCCAGGGGCGTCCAAGACCCGCTGCCACAGTGAAGCCTTGAGGCGGGCGGACCGCTCCTGCCTGGCTTTATGCGTGAACCCCTGGCAGACCTTGCAAGTGGGGACTATATGTTCCTCCCCCAGGCAAAGCAGGCAAAGGCTATGCCCATCCGTTTGGGCCATTTTAGCACGGCACTGGGCACAGTGCTTAAACAGGGCTGTAGAAGCCATTCCGAGGGGCAAACCAAAAAGCGAAGTCAAACACAGTCCGGGTCAAATACTCTACCAAGATCAGTCCGTCCAAATCACTAAGCAGAAGAGAAGTCAAATCCAGAATCCAAGTCAAGTCACGAAAAAGCAATCCAAAGACACAAACAAGCACGGAGCTACAAGCGAACGTTCTCCTCAAGCGGCGGCAAGAAGAGAACTGAGGGAAGGGGCCGTTGGCCGCTGGAGGAGCATGTGACCGTTTGGGTGGGAAACGGTTGCTGAGGCGCGCGGCAAACGGCCCCTTCGGAGCTAGGAAAGCGGTGAAGAATCTTCCGGCGGCTGGCCTGCGCGTGCGCAGTACCCATGTGTGGAGGCACAGAAGAACGAAGATGAAGTTATTGTTGCATAAGTCTACAGTATACGTTTTTCTTTAAAAATGTACTAAAATTTTCAACTGGAAAAATTGAGAAAGCCTTCACATTTTTTTCATCGCGCACTTTTTGAATGAGTGAAATGCTTTGTAAGCCGAAGTTTTTTCACTCAAAATGAAAATATTTTATAGGCGATTTTCAAAACTCCCCCAATTTTCCCCTTTTTTAAAACAGGGAAAAATTGAAAATAGACCTTAAGAAGTTTTCACACTCAGAATATATAGCTTGAAAATACTTGCCTTAGGAAGCATTTTACTCATTTTAAAAGATTATTTCGCAGGAGTTTTCCCCCCCAGTGTTTCTCCCAAATGTTTCCATTTTTTTCATTGGGAAAAACTGCGGAAAATCCTCATGGAAAAAAGGGAATGATTCCCCCCCAAGCCATTAATCTCTACCCCTCTGCATAATCCTATTCCACTGTCCCACCCCTCTTGTTGTTTCAGAGTTTGCCCTGCTGAGGTAATTGTAGCTTTGGGTGTGTGATATAAATTGGAGGGGAGGCGCAGGAGGAAAGAGTTAAGCTCCAGTTCTCCAGTCAGAAAAAGGGGGCTGCTAATGTAGTTTTAAAAATAAACCTACTGGAATTGCAGGTCTCCTGTGATCCCAAGAGACTGAATTGTACCTCAGGAGATCCCTGGTACTAATCTCACATTGGCCACGAACCCCTTCAACATACCATTCTTGCTAGGCATGCCCTCTTCCCATCTACCTTATATGGATAATGTTGCTGTGATCTGCTTTACAAGAATTGCTGTTCGGTTGTGTGTGTGGAGCATTTTTACTTACAGACACATCACTTAACTGCTATCATCTATCACTGGCCCTGCTCTTGTTTTGGTTTCCAGGGGGGATACATTTCTTTGCCTTATTTTTGGACTTACTGTAGAAATGTTTTATTGATCGGAAATGCTTGTTTTGTTATGTGTATTGGATCTTGCTAGTGTTACGGGAGTGTGTTAAATTGGCCAGGCTATAGTTTGGGTGTTTGCCCTTTTTTTTTTTTTAGGATAAGTAATTTTGAGGGTTGTCCACTGGGTGACACTGTTGTACCCTGAAATGTTTGATGTTGGAATCGAATGAATATTTATTTCTAGCTGCATATCTGCCAGAACAAAGGTGAATCGCCTGCCTTTTGACAGCCCCTCAGAAAGCAGCTTTGAACACAGCCAGCCCTGCATGTCACAGAACTCCCTCTCAAAACAAAGGAAAATGTTCAGGTTTCTGTGGCTTGTTTCTCCTCTCCAGGAAGACTTTGGGTACAGTCTGGCAGATCTTAATCAAAATGCCCAAATCCAATTCTGTTTTTTAAGGTCTTGACATCTGGAAGAAGGTGCTGAGTTGCTGTAAACTTTAAAAAGCAATTCTTAATATTGTAAAAATTCAAAAGAAATAAAGGGCAAGAAAAGGCTTCCTGAGGGACCAGCATAATTTCTTTAAAAGATATAATCCTGTTTTTCCGTCAAATATAGGTCTCATAGCTTAACTATTTGTAATAAAAAGTAAAAATAAAGCTAAATGGCTCTAGTAGCTGAGATTAAATACACAAATTTCAATGCTGATAAAGCATTAAAGTGTTTAAATTGTCCCCAAAATAACACAGAATATTCATTGGAAGAATGTTGGAAAAGGCCCTGACCTCAGCAGCCAGTAACCTACTTCAGAAAGTAGAGAGGCAGTTGGAGCCACAATTCAATAAAAATATTTTTAGACATAGGCAAGTTCATATGGGAGGAGATGGTCCATCTAGGCTGCTTAAGGATGTAAAAAAAAGGCAACAAACTCTAAGTAAATAAGTACTGGCAACATACGAATCCATCTTGGAGGTCCCAGTTGGTAAACTGGCTGCTATATTCTTACCTTGGGAGAGTTTTGCAACGTTTGTCAAACTCAGGTCCAATGTATAATGCATGATTAGAGATGGGCACAAACCGAAAAGCGAACCAAAATTAAGCATGAACCAGGCTGATTCATGGTTTGCAAACCACGGTTTGTCAGATCCCATTTCTGATGAACTGCCACGAACTTTTAGGCTGGTTTGTTTGGTTCGTTTTTTGGTTTGTGACTGCAGACAGCCTGGTGCCAATCAATCAGTTTCCTAGGCAACAGGGGATGGACTTCCTGCAGACCTTCTGCTGACCCGGAAGTGAACTTCTGCTGGCCCAGAAGTGACCTTCTGCTGTCCCGAAAGTGATGCTTTTATGACCTGGATGTGACATTTTCACGAACCAAACGAATTGCTTCATGAACCAGGGGCAGGTTCCTGAAAATTCGTGGTTCGTGAAATTTGAGGAACTGCGAACCGCATGGTTCGGTTTTCCCCTGGTTCATGCCCATCTCTCATCGTGATAATCTATCCTGGAAGGTAGCAAAGCATGGAGGCAGGATTCTAGGAGTAGCTTTGTTAGTCCACTGCAGCAAATTAAAATAACTGTCCAGTGACACCTTAAAGACTAGCAGCATTTATACCAGCATAAGTTTTTGCAAGTTGGAGCTTGTGTTATCAGATGCATAAAGTGTGTATAAATATATCATTATGGATGTATGTTCTAGATATCTGATGAAACCCGACTTATGAAACGTATGCTGGAGTAAATTTTGTAAGTCTTTAAGGCGCCAGTGGACTGCTATTTTGGGGTTAGTTGGAGGATTGCATTCTTACATGAAAGCTTGAAGCTGGCCTACCTGTACAGGTGGTGAAGACATTTCAGTTTAAATATGTTGCTTTGGGGAACATCAAAATAACAGGATACTTCAGAAATGGTGTTAAAATAAGCATGCTTAATCAGATGACTTCTTCAGAACATTGGATATTTTCCAATTAATATTTTTCAGGAAACCCACATTACTAGTACAATAGCCCGTGGGGATACAAAACCGCTTACAACAGCATTTACTACTCTTCTTCGCAGCAACCCTGTTAGGTAGGTTAGGCTGAGAGAATATATAATTGGCCTAAAGTCACCCAGTGAATTTCCATGGCAGAGCAAGGATTCAAACATGGGTCTCCTTGATCCTGTTTCATTACTAACTGCTGTATCATGCCAGGTTTTAGCTTTGTGTCTGCGGGTTTTTTTTAAATTTAGAAACAGTCTCAGTTGTAGCAGGATGCTTGGCTTGGTACCTTATACAGTGGTTGCCATTTTGTGGTGGCATCAGGTACCTTTTTTCAAAATTCCAAAAGTACCCATTGAATCAAGTGCCTTTTTTAAAAAAAATGGACTGGTCTCAGCCATCTCCAAGGCGGGTGATCTACTGCTGCCTCATGTCAGGGGCTGAGAACGAGGCTGGATGCCAAACCTCTTCATTCTAGCAAAAACAGAGCTGAGGAAACATGCTGGCCTTGTATTTGCAAAAGACATGTTTTATAACTGCCGGCTGATAGCGTAATAGAGCCTGAAATGCTGACTAGCTCTTCCCTTTCCGTGGGCTGATAAGGCAGATTTATATGATACTGAATATTGCCAACAATATTCTTGTACACGCCACTGCCCCCACATGGGAAAAACTGCATTACTGAAATAATTCTTTGCTAGCAGCCAGGGTTGCCAACCTCCAGATGGGTTCTGGAATTACAACTTAGCTTCATGCTACAGAGATGTGTTCCCCTGGAGGAAATGGTAGCTTTGGAGAGTTCTGCTGAGCTCTCTTCTATTTTCCAAACTCTGTCTTCTCTGGGCATTCCCCTCAATTGCCTGGAATTTCCCAACTTGGAGCTGGCAACCATGGTAGGATCTTCTCTACACTGTTGTTTTTAAGTACAATTTTATTTGTCATCACCAAAGGCCTTAGGGGGTGTGCTGGAACAGGTCACTGACTTGCAGGCACTGTTGCATCTTGCCCTCCAAGATGTCTGGACACCAGTGGCCTCTGCCTGGCTCATGCCACCCCCCCTCCCAGAAATCCCAACTCTTGGAAGGGGCTCCTCCTTTCCTTTACTCATTGCTACCATGTGACTTTTGTAGGAATTGCCCATGGGGAGGGACAAGGCTCCCCACTCCCCTGTGCCTTGCACTTGAATCTCCTCCTATCCAGGGACTGGTTACCACGGGAACTCTTTGGTCCTGGGATCAGCAATTTGCCAACAAAGTCTGTTTGGTACAGAGAACAGGTACCAGCATTCAGGAATGAAAAAAGCATTATTTAAAAAAGAAAAAAAAATGTTAATTTAATTTAATTTAATTTATTACATTTATATTCCGCCCTCCCCGCCTTCGCTGGCTCAGGGCGGATAACAAATACAAACATGTTTAAAAACATTTAAAAACATTAAATAATACATTTAAAAACATTAAATATAACAATTCATGCTGCATAGTGGTTCATACATGCCTCTGTGTTTGCATAGGGGTGATGGTTTAACCCCCCCTTCACGGAGGGGGGGGCACTGCCCGGCGTTAGCCATATGCCTGGCAGAATAGCTCTGTCTTACAGGCCAGGCGAAATGCAAGCAAATCTTGCCGGGCCCTTGTCTCGCAAGACAGAGCATTCCACCAGGTCGGGGCCAGGACTGAAAAGGCCCTGGCCCTGGTCGACGCCAGGCGGGCCTCCCTAGGGCCAGGGACACTTAAAAGATGTTTTCCGCCAGAGCGGAGAGTCCTCCGGGGCTCATATGGTGAGAGACGGTCCCTCAGATATATCGGTCCCAGTCCGCGTAGGGCTTTGTAGGTTAACACCAAAACCTTGAACCTGATTCGGTACTCCACTGGCAGCCAATGCAGCTGGCGTAGCACTGGTGTAATATGCTCCCACACCGGTGCTCCAGCAATGACCCGCGCTGCTGCATTCTGTACCAGCTGTAACCGCCGGATCAGGCCCATGGGAAGCCCAGCGTAGAGCGCGTTACAGTAATCCAACCTAGAGGTGACCATTGCTTGGACCACTGTAGTCATGTCACGGGGAGACAAATAAGGGGCAAGCTGCCTGGCCTGCCAAAGATAATAAAAGGAAGACCTGGCAACTGCAGTGATCTGGTCCTCCATCTTCAAGGAGGAATCCAGAATCACCCCCAGGCTCCTAACCCTCGGGGCCAGTGTAAGTGCTGCCCCATCAAGTGTAGGAAGCCGAGGTCCCAAAGCCATCTCCCCACGACCCACATACAGGACCTCCGTCTTCGTGGGATTCAATTTCAGCCGACTTTGTCTCAACCAACCAGCCACAGCCTCAAAAGCACGCTCCAGGGCATCAGGGGCCGATCCAGGCTGCCCGTCCAACAACAGATAAAGCTGGGTGTCATCCGCGTATTGGTGACACCCAAGCCCAAATCTCCGCACCAGCTGGGCGAGGGGGCGCATATAGATATTAAATAATAATGGAGAGAGTATCGCTCCCTGTGGCACACCACAAACCAGTGGCCTACGAGATGACACCCTCTCCCCGAGCGCCACCCTCTGTCCCCGATCATGGAGAAAGGAGACCAGCCACTGCAGTGCTGTCCCCTGAATCCCCACATCGGCAAGGCGGTGGGTCAAAAGCTCATGATCGACCGTATCAAACGCTGCTGACAGATCCAGCAAAATCAGCAGTGCTGATCCGCCCTGATCCAGATGTCTGTGGAGATCGTCTGTGAGGGCGACCAACAATGTCTCGACCCCATGTCCCGGGCGGAAACCAGACTGGAAGGGGTCTAGGGCTGAGGTCTCCTTCAGGAAATTCTGCAGTTGCTTCTCTGCCGCCCGCTCAATCACCTTCCCCAAAAACGGAAGGTTGGAAACTGGTCGGTAATTGAGCAGGTCAGCAGGATCTAATGATGATTTCTTCAGAAGAGGCCATACCACAGCTTCCTTCAGTGCCTTGGGAAAAACCCCAGAGCTCAAGGACAGGTTTATAATCGCCTCCAAGGAATCCCGAAGCCCGTCAACACTGGCTTTCACCAGCCATGACGGGCACGGGTCCAAGGGGCACGTGGTAGGCCGTACCACATGCAGAATCCTGTCCACCTCTTCCCCGAAAAGAGGGCTGAAATGATCTAATATGGGTCCCGAAGACGGCCAAGGGGCCTCTAGTTCATTTACTGTATCAACTGGGGCTGGTAAGTCGTGGTGGAGAAGCAAGATCTTATCAGTAAAAAAGCTCGCAAAAGCCTCACAGCTTATCTCCAAATTCAACTTTTGATGGTCTCCACCTGATTGGGAGACCAATGAACGGACCACATTAAATAATTTAGCTGGGCGAGAGCTAGCTGATGCGATGGAAGCTGCATAATACTCTTTCTTCACAGCTTTCACCGCCATCTCATAGGACTTCATAAACAGCCTATAAGATGTTCTTGCTTCCTCGTCACGAGATCGCCGCCACACGCGCTCAAGTCGTCTTAGCTCCCGTTTCTGTTGCCGCAGCTCCTCTGTATACCAAGGAGCCCAGCGATTCCGGCAGCGAAGAGGACGATGGGGGGTGATTTCATCGATGGCCTCAGAGAGCCGGACTTGCCAGCCCTCCACTAGCTCATCTAATGAACCACCGTGGAGCATTGGTTCCCGCAGAGCATTCTGGAACCCAATTGGGTCCATAAGTCTCCGCGGGCGAGCATAAATTTGCTCACCGCCCTTGCAGGAGGGGGGTGGCACGCCCAGCCGGGCCTTCACAACCATGTGGTCTGACCATGGCACCAACTCTACTTTATCCAGAACCACATCCAATCCCATCCCGAAGATCAGATCTAGCGTGTGGCCTGCTTCATGTGTGGGTGCCGATACAAATTGGGAGAGTCCCAGTGTTGCCATGGCTAACACCAGGTCCGTGGCCTGTATCGAGGTGGCATCATCTACATGGGCATTGAAATCCCCCAGCACCATCAACCTGGGGTACTCCAAGGCCCACCCAGCAACCACCTCTAGCAGGCGCGGTAAGGCGTCTGCTGGTGCGCTGGGCGGTCGGTACACCAAGCAGACAGCCAAACTCTCCTCGGCATTCCACACCAGGCCCACACAATCAATGCCAGAGATTTTCAGGGCGGGAAGCGGCTTGAAGGAGAAACCCTCCCGGACAAGGATTGCCACCCCTCACCCCCGACCCTCAGTTCGTGACTGATGAAGGACCGCATAACCCGGGGGGGTCAGCTCACCAAGAGCAACTGTTTCTCCTTCCCTCACCCAAGTCTCGGTCACGCATACCAGGTCCATATTAGCTGCCATAAAAGTATCATGCAGCATACTGGTCTTATTATTTATGGACCTGGCATTGCACAACATCAGTATCGAAGGAGGATTTTTCCTAGCTCCAACACCGGCGTGCCTCGGGATGGGGCGTAGGTTAGAAGGGCACTGAGCCTTTCCACATCTCCGTGACCTTCTCCCTTTAAACCAGGCCCCACCGCCATACCTCCCCCGTCCCCAGAGGACTGGTATCCCTGGCCCTATCTCAGATGCCTTCCTCATATCCATCCCCTTATCACAGCATACAAACATCCTAAGCAGCAATAAACAGCACCAGTTCTTCAGCAGCAGCAGCAGTCCCCGGCAGCAGCTCCTTTGAGGCCAGAGCACCCAGGGGGCGGGGCTGAGCAGGTGGAAAAGCTCAGCCCTCGATGGAGTAGCCTCCCTGGTCAGTAGAGCGCAGGCAGCTTCAGCAGCAGCAGACCCCGGCAGCAGCTCCTTTAAGGCAAGAGCACTCAGGGGGCAGGGCTGAGCAGGTGGAAAAGCTCAGCCCTCGATGGAGTAGCCTCCCTGGTCAGCAGAGCGCAGGCAGCTTCAGCAGCAGCAGTCCCCGGCAGCAGCTCCTTTAAGGCCAGAGCACTCAGGGGGCAGGGCTGAGCAGGTGGAAAAGCTCAGCCCTCGATGGAGTAGCCTCCCTGGTCAGTAGAGCGCAGGCAGCTTCAGCAGCAGTCCCCTCGATGGAGTAGCCTCCCTGGTCAGCAGAGCGCAGGCAGCTTCAGCAGCAGCAGTCCCCGGCAGCAGCTCCTTTAAGGCCAGAGCACTCAGGGGGCAGGGCTGAGCAGGTGGAAAAGCTCAGCCCTCGATGGAGTAGCCTCCCTGGTCAGCAGAGCGCAGGCAGCTTCAGCTGTTCTCACTCTTACTTTCTAGTACAGCAATACATTGAGCGAGAGATTTCAAAAGAAACATGAAAAAGCAATTCCGTGGTTCCTTATTCTACACATGCCCTGACTTCATCTTATCCTAAGGCAGGTTCTTTAACTTCAGTTACAGTTTACTGAAATGTTTTCATACCTGGTTGTCCTGATTTAGGCCTGCAGCTCCCCCTCACCCCACATGCCAATGGCTGCTGTCTGTAAGGTGGCCAAGTGTGCACAGCTTCTTCCTACAGATACAATTAGCAAAAGAGAATTTTCCCTCTACATCAGGGAATTTAATCATCTCGCTCACACTCCAGGGCAGGTGAAAGAGGCTTTTCCTGATGTCTATAGGAAAAATCTTTGCTGTCATTTTAGAGTTCCAAAGCTCTGTGTGACCCCCACACTAGGGTTGCCAACCTCCAGGTGATGGACTAAACAAAGTTGGCTCCCCCATGAAAAGACACTGTCAAAAGAGAATATAATACAGGAAGGACAAAATATAGTAGTTTCAAAGAACAAAATTTTAACCACTTATATCCATTTAGCTATACATTACACTCTAAAGCCAAACGTTCTCATATCAACTTGTGAACAGTTACATCACATGAAATTGTAACAAAATTTTCTCTGTGAATCCAGTTGACGTCCCCAGAGGGAGGACATAGGGGTGTGATGGCAAAGGTAAGTCTTTGGCAATGGAATGTTTGTTGTGCGTATTTTCTTCCTTTTTATAGATGGTCTTGAGACACTCCAATTCAGGAGGATGGAAAGCACAGTCCCAAGTATAGCCCGGAACCAAGGCCGGCAATTTTCTAAAGTTCTTCGTCCAAACAAACTTCCTCAGCGGCAAGAAACCTTATTGAGTTCCATTGCTAACACGCCAAGAGCAACACCCAATAAGAGTTGGTGTTGATATGAGAACGTTTGGCTTTAGAGTGTAATGTATAGCTAAATGGATATAAGTGGTTAAAATTTTGTTCTTTGAAACTACTATATTTTGTCCCTCCTGTATTGTATTCTCTTTTGACAACCTCCAGGTGATGGCTGGACATTTCCTGGAATTTCAACTGGAGAAACCAGCTGCCTTGAAAGGTGGATTTTATGGCATTATACCCAGCTGAGGAGCTTCCCCTCCGTAAACTCTGCCCTCCTCAGGCTCCCAAATCCCCCAAATCTCCAGGAATTTCCCAACCTGGAGTTGGTAACCCTACCCCCACACACACACCTGGAAGGGTCAACTTTTAGCAAAAAGTCTCAACAGGCCCTTCCTTTGTCTGCAGCCAGTCAAGGCATCTGCATGTCTAAAGATTCTGGAACAGTCCAAACTTCCAAACTAAAACTCATTTCTCTGCTGGGGTGGGGTGTGTGGCCCAATGTGGCAGAATTAAACATCATAATAATTTGTATAACAATATTAAATGTTATATTATTTGTACTGCTGATATCCATGGCACATATAATAACAGAAGCAAAAGCCAGGACCTTGCCATAGGAAGCTTACACTTAAAATGTTGAAGAAAGACAGAGCAGGGAGTCGAACGGAGGCAAGACTTAACAAGGAGCTCTTTGCAACCACGGTAATTTTCAGAAGAGACAGAGCAAAACGTGACTCTCAAGGTTCCAAACAACTTAGTAACATCACCATTTTTTGCTGTGTTCCAAGATCTTAAGACAGCCACCAATTCCTTCCTGCTGAGTCTTGTTATAAGGTGGAATTATACGGATTTTAAGAAACGGTTGTTTGGTCTTAGCCTGATATAGTGGTTATAATATCAGAGTAGTATCTAGGAGGCCCATAATTTGGAGGCCCGTTCTGCCATAGAAGCTCGCTGAGTGGCCTTGGGCCAGTCACATACCTTCAACCTTGCCTACCTCTGAGGGTTGTTGTGGGGATTAAATTGAACAGATGAGAATAGGGTTGCCAGGTCCACTTACCATCCTGGTGGGAGGCTGGGGACCAGTGTTCCCGCTAATGTGAGCACGTGAGCAATTGCTCACAGATTCTGACTCCTCCGCTCACAGCTTCTCAGATGTAGCTCACAGAAACTAACCCTCAGGCAGCCCCGCCCTCCCAGTCAGCCAGCATCTGCAGGCGGGCCCTATAGGGATGGAGCAGGGATGGAGCCTCATCCCACTTCTCTCCTCCCTTCCTGGCTGTGGCTGGTTTGGCCCCCAGGGTAGTGCCAGAGAGCGCCTCCAGCCACTGCTGGCTCTCTAGCTGGGGAACAGAGCAGAGCTGAGTGATCGGGTCTGGCCTGACCTGTGCAGCCTGAAATCGCTAGGATCCCCTCAGCCCCAGAGAGCGGAGGAGAGGAGGTAGCGCCTCAGCCGCCACCATGGTGAAGGCATCATTTAACTTGGCCTTGGCGCAGGAGGCTAGAGAAGTAAGCACTGACACACAAAAGCTCATCTTGAAATAAACGTGCTAGTCTTTAAGGTGCCATTGCGTGTCTGCTTTATTTTGTAGCAACAGACTAATACAACTACCTCTTTGTAATCTGCATGGACATACCCATTTTTATACAGAAGTATACTCTGATTTTTGTGGCCCTTTCACCTAATGGCTTTTATTGTTAAATTGTTTTTGTAATCAAAACAATTGGATTGTAATTTTTTTTTAAAAGGAGGTGCACTCAAAACTTTAATAAAAGTTGTTGTTTCGGCTCACAAAGTAGATTTTTAGCTCACAACACTGCAAAGCTTAGAGGGAACACTGCTGGGGACGTGGCACTTACCTTTCTTGTTGCCCCAGCGCATGCGCTCTAGCGTCTGCGCAAGAATGTCATTTCCAGTGATGTCACTGTACGGGTGCAGGAGCACATGCACACTTTGCAAATTGCCCAGAACGGCCTTATTGCAAAGTGCATGTGCGCTCTTGGGGTGGTGCAATGATGTCACTCCCAGGAGTGATATCATCACGCCGACCTGGGAGCACACCTGGGAGGCCTGTTCTCGTGCCTTTCTCCCCTGCCAGCCAGGTGAGTGGTGTTGGGGAGTGAAGGGTGAAAGCGGGGCATCCCCTGTCCCTACTGGGGAAATGGGATCCCTAGATGAGAAGGATGGAAACCATTTTGGGTCCCCGCTGAGGAGAAAGGTATGCTATACATGAAGTAAATAAACATTTTATTTTCCCCTATTATAAATAAACAGTGGCTTATCCAGTCTTAAAGCAGAGTTACACCCTTGTCATTCCATTGCTTAGGATGGACCTGCAGACAGGAAAAAGGAAGTGCAAGCAAAAGTATAAGAGGGTGCATTAGGTTTTCCTCCTAACAGGGTTGGGGGCGGGTGTTGGTGTGTTCTTTGAAGCTTCTTTGATGTATGTGGAGTGGATTTCGTTCCTGTCCGAAGAGATTTTCATCACTCCGCACACGTACACCACACAAAGGTATGTCAATAACTCTCATTGGCAAGTTAGGATGAAGCTGCTTGAAGCAGAGGGAGACTGAGGCATTTAACTGGCCATTTTTAACTGAGCAGATCTAAGATGGGGTGGGTGGAGCTGCAGCTTGGTGGTAGACTGCATAGGCTTGAAAAGTCAGTGCCAAGCAGACTAGCTAGTGAAGGGAGAGCTGGACAGCTGGCCTCACTCCATCTAAGGCAGTTCTTTCTATCTAACGGCACTCCTGTAACTTTCCCGTCAGCTACCGATTAAACTTCCTCCCTGTTTGCCAAAATCAGAGCACCCTTTGTCCGAAGAATATATATGCATTTGCAAAGCTTATTTCGACAGGCATTAAGTAAATTATTTCTTTAAGATCATATAGTATGTCTATAATTAATTAAACCTCTCCACAACATTAGTACAAGATGGTGTGGCCTTTTTTTAAAGGTATGTGTAATTTGCCAATGTGGTATTCAGGAATGTATGCCCCAAAATCAATTCCTTTAGTTTCCTGAGAATAGAAATGAGAAGCAATCTCATTTTAATTATATCTCTTTATTGCTAACAAAGGAATGATTTATGCAATTAAATTAACTGGCTAGAAAATTATTCTCAGCTGGGCTGTCCTAATTCTTTGCTTTCTGAATTGCAGGCTCTCACATTTTTCTATGGAGATTAATTTTTCTGATATGCAAACAATGCTCCTTGTGTTCAGTTGGAACATATTTTTTTTATTCACCTCCTCTTTTGCTTCGCACAAATTACATGAGTAATATTTGTGAACTGCTAGGCTCTGAGTCGGAGCTTTTTTAATGCAGAAAGGGGGGAGGAGGAGAAATCTTTTCTTGACTGCCATTATTGCCAGCACAGAAAATAAGGGCTTTGAAGTTATCTTCTATGTTGCCAAAGTATATGAACAAATCGCAGAGATACAAAAGATGCAGATGCTGAAGCCAAGCGCTGGAGCGAGAAGCCAGCTTTTTTTTTTTGAACTCCCTCACAAACTTCACAGTCTTCTCTGTAACCAGAGGGAGGAGTGGGGAGGGACTTTACTCAGGAGATACAGAAACCGCCCGTCTCACTTCACTTGACTTGTTTTTCCTGCCCTCAAAACTGCTCAGATTTATTTACTTACTTCATTTACAAGCCACCTTTCTCCCAGAGACTCATGACAGATTACAAAACATTAAAATCCCAACAACACAATAAAAACCATAAATACTATAAAAAAAGCCAGAAACACAATAAAAAACTATCTTGAAAATTTCCACAGACATTAAAACTTAAAAAAATTAATAAACATGCCCTCCCAAACATCTCCATTTTGTTCAGTCTGCAGAACAGGAATAGTGAGGGAGCCTTCCTGACCTCTTTAGAAAGTTCAGTCCTCCCTGTGGGAGCCTCAACAGCAAATGCTCAGATATGGGCAGTGCCAGCAATGGATAGGGTTGTCAGGTCCAGGCTGGGAAATTCCTAGAGATTTTGGGGGTGGAGCCTAGAGAGGGTGGGGTTTAGAGAGAGATGAGGCCCCGGTGGGGTATAATGTCATAGAGTTCACCCTTCAGAGCAGAAATTTTCTCCAGGGGAACTGGTCTCTGTTGCCTGGAGATCAGTTGTAATTCCAGGAGATCTCTAGCTACCACCTGGAGGCTACACAAAATATATAAGAGGCACCTTCACTCCCAAGCACAATAAACCAGGTAGATTACGACACGTGAAGGACAATCAGGGAATATACGCTTCAACTAACCAAATAGTCCAAAGAGTTATGTAATCAATATTTCACATACACAATTCTCATTCTAAATTCCACACAAGGGTAATAATCAGAACATACAATCCATTACAAAACATTTTTCACAATTTACAAATTCCCACATGAATGGTCATATCCAGTCTGCAAAATCCCTAAATCTTTTTCCTCATCTTCCAAAAAATCTCCTGTCCAAAATTAGAGATGGGCACGAACAGGAAAAAAACTCGAACATCATGTTCGTTGTTCGTTGCCCCACGAACATGGATTCACGAACATCGATGAACATGACCTGTTCACGAACATGTTCATAGTTGGAGGTTTGTGGGAGCCAGAATGGCCCCCATGGGACTTAGCTGAACTTGAGCCGGGAAAGGCATGATCCATGGGTCTCCCCCTTTAATGTCATTTTCTCTTCAGAGTGGCAAAAACTGGACTGTCTGCTGGAAGCTACTTTGAGGGGTTACAAACTGACCTTCCCAATGTCCAATACCCACCAAAGTTGCAAAATCTTCCTGAGCCTACTGGCAGTCTCTCTACACATTCGAATTACCTGGGGATGCTCAAGTGCAGGATTTTATGTGTGATCCTCAATTCACGTGCAGGCTGTTCTTGCTCGGTGCCACTTTCATGGAAGCTCCCTTTGTGTGATTGTATCTTCAAAGTGAGTCTAGCTCTGTTTTCGCTGCAAGGCTCATTTGACTTGCCAGTTTGCATTTCTTTAAGGTGTGAGAAAATGTCAAGATCTACATTTCAGTGAATGGAGGTGGAGGAAACTGGGATATGTTTAGCAGTTGAAGAGGAACTGATATCGGACACGTGAATGTACTCACAGGGAGAACATTGAAGTGTGACTGTGTGAGCAAGTGCATAAGAAGTTGGAGGGGGGGACACATGAAATGAGGTTCATTTGAGCATCCCTAGCTACTTCATAATGTGTAGAAAGTGTGTGAGTCATCTCAAAGTCTCGATTAAAACATGCCTCCTTGCCCTGCCAACCACAAGGGGCCCTGCTTCTCTAGCCCTGGCCCATACTCTTTTTCCTTCAACAATTCCTTCTGGGCTCATTACAGTGACTTCAAAATTGGATAATGTACGATGCCTAGCGCACCACTGGTGCTAAAATGGTGCTTAGCAGTAATTACCAGTATCTGCAGTTCTATAATATTATGACTGTTGCCTGGCCCTTCCTTTGTTAGGTTAGTGGCACAGAAATGGCTGGCTGAGCTTTCCTCAGGGCAAGAGAATAGTTAGGAGCCTGTAAAATCATGAAACTGTCAGAGCTCGGAGAAGGTGACCTCCCCGCAACACACACATATCAGAGATGGAGCAGCTATGGTAAGAGTGAAAGTGGATAAGAGGGAAAAGAAACAGCTATTTGAGTCTAGAATATAAGGAGAAAGGAAGGCCTGAGGTGGAAAGAATATGATGAAATCCTTGAGGGTGCGTGGTCAGTTTGTTTTTTTCCCCCTCTGGGAATTTGCTGCCATGCCGCCACTGATCTTCTCCTTATGTATCTGAAATATTGTAGCCAATGTTATAAAGACACTGTAAGTCTCCTGTGATTTTTTATACAAAGAATATCCAATTTAGATATCCAAACTTGAACACCTGAACCCTTGGAGATGTCGGAAGCATGTAACCTCTTTTTATGTCTCTCCTAAGCAGTTACTTCAGTCTAAGCCCATTGAAATCGATGGGCTTAGACTGGAGTAACTCTGTTTAAGATTGCACTGTTTATCTAGCAGCAAGCCACACGTTTATCCTTCATTTGGTCTCTGATCCACTTGGAAGACTTTCTTTGTGAAGCTATTTTTCAAAAGGATAGTGAGGGCTTCCTTTTTCATAGACTGGTAGTTGAAAACAAAACTCAAAGTAGTCCAATATGCCCTTTCCCCTTATACATTTGTGAACAGTTCTGCCCATTTGTGATACTTGTACTGATGATTCATTTATTTCTTTTACGTATTCAGATGCAGTTTATATGGTATTTATATATGCAATATATATTGTCTTACATATACATATCATGTACAGTGCTAACAGAGCCAGTTTGGTGTAGTGATTAAGAGTGGTGGGACTCTAATCTGGAGAGCCTGGTTTGATTCTCCACATGAAGACAGCTGGGTGACCTTGGGGGGGGGAGTTCTCTCAGCCCCCCCCCCTCACAAGGTGATTGTTGTGTGCAGGGCTTTTTTTCAGCTGGAACAGGGTGGAACTGAGTTCCAGAACCTCTTGAAAATGGTCACATGGCTGGTGGCCCCACCCCCTGATCTCCAGACAGAGGTGAGTTTAGATTGCCCTCTGCACCGCAGCGCGGAGGGAAATCTAAACTCCCATCTGTCTGGAGATCAGGGGGTGGGGCCACCAGCCATGTGACCATTTTCTCCGAGGGCAACCAATTGAGTTCCACCACCTCTTTTTCCAGAAAAAAAGCCCTGGCTGTGGGGATAATAATAACATATTTTGTAAACTGCTCTGAGTGGGTGTTAAGTTGTCCTGAAGGGCGGTATATAAATCAAATGTTATTATTATTGTTATTATTTATGTACAAATAATGTTGAAAAAAGTGTACTGTTGATTTTCAGAAGAGAGAAGCAGAACCAAAATGGAGAGCTGAAGGAGCAAACTTCCAAAATCGAATAGCTTCCCTCACAACATCCCCCCCTTCTCCCCTTTCCCTCTTCTTTCTTGTGTCTTGGAATCAATTTCTTCCCATCCCAATTTATGGTAACTAAGTCTCTCCCATTCCACTGCAGAGATCTATCATTAAAAGTCAACGCTTAAGTGTAATTACTAGGTTCTCAAAGTGTGGGTGAGACACCTGCATAGGGCTCCATGAATATTCAAACTTGGTGATTATCTGCTGCTTTTAGAAGGAAAACATAGTTTTCACTCAGGACAGCCCAATAGACCCCTGTTGCCTGGTAAGGGAGTGGGAGCTGTGCTAAAATAAGCTTTAACTATATCCACAGATTTTCACCCCTTGGCAAAATATGCAGCATGACATATGAGAACCTTCATAAGCTCCTCCATTCCGTAATAGATCGAGAATGTGAAGGATGCATGCATGTACATGTCTGGGGTCTTGGAAGGAAGAATAAATTTAGAAGGGGGACTTTTTCGATAGGAAAGCAGGAGAAAAGTCACTGAAAAATGCCTTACTGTCATGACTATATAAAGAATACCCACGAGAAGGGAATGCATCAAACAATACCTTGGCAATTGGAATGATTTCAGCAGACCAGAAGCATATTGGCCCATGGCTGCTAATGGAGTGAAAACGTGAAAGCTCTAGTCATGGATAGACATGGGCACGAACAGAAAAAAAACCCCAAACACCCTGTTTGTCATTCGTTACTATCCACGAACAATGAACAACGAACATGGACGAACATAAACTGTTCCCGGACATGTTCGTTGTTCGTGGGGGCCAGAACCCCCCAACCCCCCCACACTTAGCCCCCCTCCCCTCAAACCCACTTACCTGGCCCTTTAAAGGTCCCTTTAAAGGGCCCTGTCCTGGCAGTGTCAATGCTGGCAGCTACTTTCAGGGGTTACCAACTGACTTTCCCAATGTCCCAATACCCACCAAATTTGCAGGGGACATAGTCCTCACTGTCCTCTGAAGACCTCCCAAGTTTCAGAGAGATTGCACCCCGGGAAAGGCATGATCCACGAGTCTCACCGTTGGCTGTCATTTTCTCTTCACAGTGGCAAAAATGGGACTCTTTGCTGGAAGTTAAAGCCAGAAAGAGTTCAGACAGAGTTCAGTCCCTGCCTCCTGTTGCCAAGGGGATTGATTGCAGGTGCCAGACTGTCTGGCTTGACGAATGGCTGCCAAAGGAAATGAACGAGGCTTGCAACGACCACCTGATCGTTTAGGTTGGGGCATCATGAACAGCTTGTTTGCAAACAGCAGATTGGGCTGTTCATGGTTTTTTTTCTGTTCGTAATGCTGTTCATGCCCATGTCTAGTCATGGAGAACTGCCATTCTTCTGTGAGGGAGGCTGCTGCTTACATGTAGTGGGTTCTTCTCAAATATCTCCTGCTCTTGATAGTGTCATTCATCTGAGCAAAGTCTTCTAAAGGTACCATCCTGGAAACGGGTTAGATCAGCAAGTGCCCGGTCACATGCATTCTCATTGATCCAGAAGAGTTAGCCGAGTTAGTCTGTAGTAGCAAACTGAGTCCAGTAGCAACTTTAAGACTAACCAACTTTATTGTAACATAAGCTTTCAAGAGCCACAGCTCTCTGCATCTGACGAAGAGAGCTGTGGCTTTTGAAAGCTTATGCTACAATAAAGTTGGTTAGTCTTAAAGGTGCTACTGGACAATGTTCGCATTGATGGCTCCTGCCTGAAGGAATGGCCTGCCCAAGGGCCTCCACACTTTGATCATTTTGCAGCATGGACAAAACAGAAATGTTCAGGAGATGATTTCTCTAAAGCAGCAGTTCTGGAGGTCACTTCAATGAAACATAGTACTGTAGTCTTTTGCAGTGTTTATTGTACATATCACCACCCATTGTATTATAATGTCTTCTTCCATTGTTTGTAACCCTCTTAATTCATTATGGTATATTATGCCTCAGACCATTTTTGTTGCCTTAGACCGGCAGTTCGGAACCCTTTTTGAGGGGGCCCATGGATGCCTTTAAGAATCTGAAGAACGCTATGGACCCCCTCCCCAGAAAAAAACACCTTAACACAGTGATGATGATAAGTATATATTACTGGACCATGTCCGGTAGCATCCCATGTCACTCTTCACTTGTCTGGAGTGAACCAATACAATAACATGATTTGTGTGGGGGAGATCGTTTTTCACAAAGACAATTTTCAAAGTAAAACGAAGGAAATCGAGGGGAAAAGTAACTTTTTTGCACCCCACTGAAGCCCATCCATGGACCCTGAGGGAATTCACTGGTTAAGAACCCCTGCCTTAGACAGTTTTTTATTGCATTGTTCCCCAGTTCTGTTATCCTGTTCCTACTGTGTTCTTTATTGGAGGTCCTTCCTGTCTGGTTGGATTGCTTTTCATCACTGTAATCTGCCTTGGCACTTAGTAAGAAATATGGGCTATATAAATGAAGGGGAGGAGGGGGCCAGGATTGGCTCTTTGCATTGAGCAAGAGATGCTTTAGGGAAGAAGCTAGTGGCACCACAAAACACACCGGTTTGTGCAATGATACTCCTCCCCCGATCACATATTGGGGATCACGGCTCTAAGTTCTCACTAGACTGAGCCGGTAGGTTTGTCCTCCTGCACTTTTCCCATTTAATTTATGCTCAGTTGCTTCCAACGTTTTGTCCTTTCTGGAGCCTATTTGGACTTCATCCGACTGGTTTCTGGGAAGGGGAGGCTGCATTTGGTTAGTTTACAAACAGTGCAATCCTAAGAATGCATCCCTGGGTGTAAGGCTCATTGAGTTGAGTAGTATTCTGAGTAGACTTGTTTAAGATTGCTCACATAGTTCTGAATATCTGGGGAGTCACCTGAGCAAGCAGATCTGAGAGTGGCCCTGTAGTGTTGCTTTCACAATCCACACAAGGGTCAGCAAGTTAGAGCAATTGTAACGGTCATGGCTGGAGTCAAGGTCACTGGCAAGACCAGCGCGGAGGCGAGACTTGCAATTCTTCCAGGAGCTTGTTAAGAGGCAAAACTCAACTTTTCTTACTGAGAACCATCATCTTCTGAGATCCATCTCAGCCAGTTCGATGGATTCTAAACTTCTTTTGTAATCTTGCTATAATGAGGAAGCAGCTTGGGGGACGCAGGTTTTTGTAGACTCCTTTGGCCTCTGCAGACCTCACTTTCATGCAAATTAAACTTTGCCAGATTGTGTTACCCCATTGAAAGGGTAGTTTCAATTAGAAATTCAATTACATTCTCTCAGGGAGACAGAGCTTGACAGTTTCTTTGAATTTGGCGCATTATAGAAAGTTCCAAAGAACCATAAATCTGCTAATTGATTTCTGTACCTGTAGTGTTTGATTAGGTGTACTTTATTGTCTCCTTGGTTTTAATTAACCCCGTGCTTGTCAGAGTGCTTCCGTTGACAAAGGATATATGATGAACTGTGATAAACTATTAACAGAGTCTGCCTCTTGTCAGTAATTGCTATCATGCCTAAGAGTTATTAGAAATTATCATACCCAAAAGAAGAAGAAAATCTGTACTTTTGGAAACAACCTTTATTGGCCGCAGTAAATCTCTGGCGTACCCCCAACGTGCAAAAGATAAGCAAATGTGAATGACCTCAAAGTCCCACCGAGGATCAATCACTTGCTGGATGACTTATAAGTATGAAAAATGACAAAAAAGGAAAAAGTTATGAAGTCTAAGTGCTGAAAATTAAACTGATACTAATATTCACAATTGGTTTACATTAGAGTTGCTAAGCAACGGCTGGGGTGGGTAGGCGAGAGCATGTTGGGTCTCCAGTTGGGGAGTGAGGAGATTTTACTAATTTGTAGATAACATTAGGCCTAGGGCTTTGAAGTTCAGCCTGAAGAGGTCAACCACTGGACTGAGATTCCTCCTGGGTGTGACTTAAGTGGACTGTTGAAGTGGTTTTGCGGACGGGCAAATGAACCACATTCAATGAAAAAAAAAACCCAGGCAAAATATGAATGAGAAATATTCCTCACCAGTTAGTTACTAACACAACTTAGATTTAGAATTAATGTGAAAGTAAGTACTATATATATTTCAGCGTCTCTCCAAATTACCATTTTCCCCCAGAAAAAGTGTGAGTTTTTAAACCAGTGCTTCAACATTTTTGTAAACTTTACCTTTCCAGATCTTCCTTCCTTGCTTGCTAATTCTGTGCCCTTCCCCCAGCATATTCTGCTTCATTTTTTCCTCTAGAAGATTATCAGCATCCCTTGGGGTCTGAACTAAAGGTGGACACCAGGGCCAGAAACAGGCTAGGCAACCCCTTGGGACACAAGGCTTGGAGGGGCACCTGTCAGAGGCTATTGACGCAATTATCTACTCAAGAACTGAAACAGTCAAACAGCTCAGTCACAGTGGGTGCAAATGTTAAACAATAGAAAATAATGTGCTCCTTGGTCTGCATGCACACCCAATTGTCATTGAGGGAGCTGGCAAAGATGCTGCTTTCCTGGGTCATAATTTGGTCTCGGGTCAACTCCAGTGGAGCCAACTCAGTGCCAATAGCATATAACTTACTTGGCTGTTGAAGATCGACACCTGTTTGGTGCCTGTCTCCGGTAGGTCAATTTTATACCCTTAACCGCCTGCTCAATTCATTTTTCTCTTTCTTGGCTATTTACTTTCCTTTAGGGTAGCCAACTCCAGCTTGTGAAATTTCTGGAGATTTCGGGGATGGTGCCTGGAAAGGTTGGATTTTGGAGAAGGGAGGAAACCAGGGTGTGTGCTATCAAGTCCTGTGATGTCACATCCTGAAATGACACTTCCAAGTCAAAGATCAGCTCCTCCAACTTCTCCCATTCCTGTGAGGTCATTTCCTTCCCCCCAAATTCAAATTTTAAATTAAAATTTCCTGCCTCATATCACTTTCTCCTGCCTTTTTCTCTCACCTTTCATCACTTGTAGGCTTCTATATTGATGTGTTCCATATAGCATACAAGCCCTTTGGTTCTAAATATCTGTGGCAGTATAAGTGGCCGTTTTCCAGTTCCACTCAGCATAAAAGCCTCTGAAAATCAGGTTTTTCATAATGTTAAGGAGAAAAATGCACTCCAAAAAAACCCGTAAGAGGATGCCTGTCAACAATGTTTTGATCAGGCATCTGATGAAGAGAACTTGATTCTCGAAAGCTTATGCTATAATAAAATTGGTTAGTCTTAAAGGTGCTACTGGACTCTTTTTGATTTTGCTACTACAGACTAACACGGCTAACTCCTCTGGAACAATAACCCCATCTCTCTTGGCTACTCTTTTGATACTGTCTTCACTAAGATCTGCTCTATCTGCTATGGGATACCCACTGTCCAACCATCAGTGTACCTCCTTAAACACTGCACATAGAACACTTTCCCTATGCTCTGGCTCTATCCATGACTTCCAAGTTCATTGGTTCAGTGGCTTTGTCCTCTCATCCATCACTCATTTCTGTCTCCACCTCATCTATTTTTTGATTCATTTGCCTTAAGTAGAACAGCAGAGTTTGACTCCGGCAGCACCTTAGAGACCAACAAGATTTCCAGGGTGTAAGCTTTCGAGAGTCAAAGTTCCTGTCTTCAGATATTCAGGTATCTGAAGAAGGGAGGTTGGACTCTCGAAAGAGTATACTCTGAAAAACTTGTTGATCTCTAAGCTGCCGCTGGACTCAAATTCTGAAATTCCCTCCCTTGTTATCACCACCCATGATTCAGTGCAGCTGGGTGCCTCTGAAGGAGAGCAAAACAGTTGGCTGATTTTGTCCGCTGTAATTAAATGACTACCAGCCTGTTTTCTTTATATGAGAATGAGAAAGCTTGTGTTAAAGATATCCCCCGTCACATTTAGCTACCCTCTGTTTTCAGTTAATTAGATTACCTGCCTTTGTTCCTTAATAACAGTGCATCAGGGAGGGGGAGATACCTTTATGAGGGAAAAGGGGTGGTAGGAAAGAGTTCCCAATTCCTTCCATCCATAGATATGTTTAAAGAAAGTTAAAGACGTATTGTCGAAGACTTTCATGGCCGGAGAACGATGGTTGTTGTGGGTTTTCCGGGCTGTATTGCCGTGGTCTTGGCATTGTAGTTCCTGACGTTTCGCAGGAGTATACCGTATACCCTGCAGCTGTGGACAAGTTTACATCGGGACCACAAAGCGTAGCATCCAGACAAGAATAAAAGAACATGAAAGACACTGCAGACTAGGACAACCTGAAAAATCAGCAGTGGCTGAATATAGCCTAACTCAAACAGGGCACAGTATCTTATTCCAGGACACCAAAATACTGGACAACACTTCCAACTACTTTGTCAGACTGCACAGGGAAGCCATTGAAATTCACAAGCGTAAGCAAAACTTCAACAGGAAAGAAGAAACCTTAAGAATGAACAGAGCATGGTTGCCAGTTCTGAAAAACACCAGGCTAACAAAACACTCTATACCCGACAATAGCCCTGCAGAGAAGATTAGCACATCAAGCACCAATCCATATGCAAAAGAACCTCCTCAGGATACAGTGAAGCCTCCCGCCATTAGCATTCCACACCCTGGGAACCTCTTACAGGATGACTCAGCTCAATCCCACCCCTCCTGAGTAGATATAAGTGACCTGCCAACATCTTTTCCACACTGTGACACTGAGAGATCTCTGTCTTTTGGTGCTACACCTCTGAAGATGCCAGCCACAGCTGCTGGCGAAACGTCAGGAACTACAATGCCAAGACCACGGCAATACAGCCTGGAAAACCCACAACAACCAAAGTTAAAGACATCGAAAAATTTTGTATTCTTTCTAGTCATGGATCTCTAGGGTCTCCTCTGATTTGGCCTTGAGAATATCAGTTTGTCTGAGGTCAGTCTGTTGCAGCAACAAGAAACAGAGGTCTTTAGGCACTTCACAAACAAGTTTTCATCCCTGTGTGAGCTTTTGTCTAGAGCTCACTCCATCAGATGCGTCTTTCAGTTACTGATTGTAGTCCGTACACATTACTGAGAAAGAATGGCAGATGCTACTGAGGTGGCACGTATAGGATTTGTCGACATCTTTTCTCTGGGTAGTGGTGTGCAAAAACAAAACAAAACAAACATTCTTCTTGGTTCTTATGTTCTATCAGAAAGCCGAGTTAGATTTTTTAAATATCAGAACGAAAGCTAGTTGTAAACCAATAGTCATTTCAGTTTCAACTTCAGAAAAAATGGCTGATCACTAATATTGTGAGTGACTCGCCTCCGTATTTTCCTTGATGAGATGTGAATTTGACACAATTACATTTTACCCAGGACTTCCTGAAATTCATGGCCCTTTGACCTGCTGTTTATTTTCTCCCCATAACTTCATATAGAAATGTCTGCCTGGTGAAGAAGATCCACCGCTTGCATCTGAGAAAACGAGCTCTTGTCATCAAAAGCTTATATTAGACTGAAAACTTACTGGATAGAAATGGCTCGTCAAAAGTTGGTAGAGGGCCTTCTCAAGGACTCTAACTTCCTGAAGCCAGCCTGGCTGTAAGGCCATGGGGACTGGGACATGGTGAGGCAATGGGATTTAGAAGGAACGCACAGGACGTTCCTAGCCAGACTGCCTGTCTTTGCCTTTCCTCACTCTGGGGGATGGTTGCTAATAGCCTTGCTACCTAACTCTCTCTCTCTCTCTCTCTCTCTCTCTCTCTCTCTCTCTCTCTCTCTCTCTCTGTTTGTTTAATGAACAAGCTGATGAGTTATGGGCCGTGCATGGGCTGCATCCCAAGCAGGAATCTCTCCAGGTTTATTATATTCACATAACTCAAAAAACGGCCACATTGATTTCATTTCCTCCTCCTGTAAATCTTGGGAGTGGATTTAGTGCTGTCGGACAGAGGTTGGACCGGCCCTATGGAGAGTGAGGCTCTGAGGAAGCAGAAAGTGGTCAGGAAAGAGAATCAATCTGGGTGGCTATTCTGCTGGTTTCTCAGTTCAAAAACCAGGCAAAGAGGCAAAAAAGAACAATGACAAGGAGTTTGAGGGGGGAGTTGACAGCTAACTGACAGCATTAGGAGACGAGCGCTGTTGCTTGTGGTGAGAAGGTCCTTTCCAGTGTTGTGTCTGATAAACAGCCTTTGCAGGGTTCTGTAGAGCGTCTGAACTCTAGCTGACCAGGGGTGACAGCAGGACAAAAAGAAATGAGTCTGTACGCCAGGTAACAATGCCTCTGGAAGACCACCTTTGGCTCTCTGAAGAACGATCATTTACCTCCCATTTTGCAGGCTTTCCTACACAATAAATCTGAAGACAACCCTCGCCCCCGTTTGGACTGCATCACAAAGCTACAAGGTCCTTGTGTTAACCAATGTGTCTACATGGTCCTGTTGACCAGATGTGCTCTGGGAGGTCAGGGCTCAGAACTTAATTCCTGGGATGCACAGGGTTGAGTCATGTAGAGATGGGACTTAAGCCTCCCTTCCTGCAGTTTTTTGTTGCTGGAAATGGCCTGAGAAAATTAGAGCCAAGCTGCAAGTGACGCCTGACACAGGTTGGACACTTGTCAGCTTCCCTCAAGATTTGATGGGAAATGTAGGCGCCCTGGTTTTACAGCTTGGCTCTCCATTACAGCTGCAAGACCAGGATGCCTACATTTCCCATCAAAACTTGAGGGAAGCTGACAAGTGTCCAACCTGTGTCAGGTGTCACTTGTAGCTTGGCTCTTACTCTCTTGCCTCACTGGGAACACATACAGATGGGCTGGACTTAAGGATTTTCATTGGATAAATATTGGATCCCCACAGCAATTCCAAGTTGGAAAAATGGCATGAGGGGAAGACTTAAACTTCCTCTCCCTGGGGTCCTGGTTTGAATTAGTCCTTGTATCCCCGGGAATTAGAGTTGCCAGGCCAATGCTGGTGAGGGGTATCTGGGAGTAGGGACATGCAAAATAGGCATAGTTCCGTAGAGTTTTTGGGAAGGGCTAGAGTGTCACACCAGAGATGACATTGCAGCATTGGAACAATGCCTATTCCCCACCCACCCACCCGGCCCGGCCACCATTTTCTTTTGCTGCCCTAATGAGCAGTGGCAGTCATAGTGGGAGATCTGACTACTCTGCTGATAATTAAATGTCAACATGGAAATCTCAGCTCACATCTAGTTGGCAGGACCAGGGTGGACTCATGGGGAGCATGAGGATTTTGTAATGTATGGACTTGGCCCTTAGGTGAGCAGAATTTGGAGAAAGAAGTCCACAGAACAGGGTGCATTGAGTTTTTTAGTTCAGTTATATGAAGTACCAACACAGAGGCCCCATTTATTGCCTTGTCACATTAGTGGCTGCTGGACAGTTTGATTGCTTGTTAACTAAAGCTACCTGTCTTTACAAAAATAGGGTTGCCAACTTCAAGGTGCTGGCTGGTGATCTCCTGGAATTACAACTGATTTCCAACTTTTAGACATTAGTCCAAAGAAACCGGATTCTTTTAAGGGTGGACTCTATGGCATTACACTCCAGTGAAGTCTCTCCCCTCCCCAAACCCCACCGTCTCCAGGATCCTCCCCACCCAATCTCCAGGTATTTCCCAAGTGTGAGTTGGCAACCATTATTGAACCTTTAAAGTGGAAACGGCTGTAAACAATTTAGCCTTGGTAAGAGACTGGTTGTTTGGGGAGCTGAGGGGATCCTTGAGGCAGTGGCAACTTTTGGCAGTTGAGGCAAAATGCCAGGTGAGGTGGGGGCTACTATGCCCTTTGTTTTTTCCTCTTTCATTTTTCTTTCTGGATTTAGTAATATAACTGAATAGAAACTGAAATGAGTTTTATTTAATCTGGGGTATAACAGGATAATTTGATGAACTGGATAAACTGAGTGACCTGTGATTTATTAATAATTAATTTGATTTTTGTAATCAATGAATTTGTCTAATTAATTGTTAAAAACCCTCAGAAAAAAAATCCTGAGATGTTAGATGGTGGAAGTACATCCAGAAGTATCTTTTCCCCATAAGGAAATTGTTAATGAATTCGAAAGTTTTGAACTTAAATTGATGAAAACAATAGAAAATAAGATTATTGCAAAATGAGGCCAGAAGAAATTGTAAAGAGTATGCGTGAAGTTTAAAAAAATAGCATAATAATTAACTAATTAAAAGTGAAATCCTAAGCAGAATTGCTCCAGTCTAAGTCCATTGAAATAAATGGGCTTAGACTGCAGTAAGTCTGCTTAGGATTTCACTGTAAAAGACTCAGTTGAGGGTTTGGAATCTAAAATGAAATGAATTAGTTGTAAAACAGGTGTGATGATAAGATCTTGGAACAATTTAAGAATAAGATCGAATTAGACAATAAAAGTCAAGGGGCTATCCTAAAAGTAAAAAGAGTAAGAGAGGAGGGGGCGGGGGGAACAATTTAGCTGAATTCCTTGAAAACTTTTTTTTTTCAGGCATAAATAGGATCTGGTTATGTAGACGGCATCAAAGTAGAAAGAGCATTTAGAGCAAATCTGCTGAGAGCCAGAAAGAGACAAGTATGTCAATTGCATTATGTCTTGCTTGATTACCTAGGTAGGTAGACCTGGCAGGTAACCACTAACCACACTGGTCTGTAGCAAAATACAAAAATTAAAGCCATGCAATACCTTTAATTAGGACTAACCAAAATGGCACAAAACATTTTGCAAAGGGTTGAGTCCTCCAGAGGGCTAATGGACTGAATGTTAAATAAAAGGATTGGGGGCAAAAGATGTTTTAGGCCCTGCTCTTAAGGCCACTTCATCAACATCCTATGTTTAATGCCTATAGAGTGTGGGAAAGGGTCAGCAGCCCTGGTGTACTTTCCCACCCCCAGCCCCAATCTCCCACCCTTGAGAAACTGAGGAATGGGATGCTCTAGGAATTTACCCAATTGCTATAGTAGACCACAGAGATTAGGGGGTATTCCTAGAGCTGCATTCAGAACTGGCATTAAATCCTCACCCAACTCCATCCTTCCTGGGCACTGCCCCCCAAATCGCCCAACATTTTCCGAAACAATAATGGGAACATGGTTCTCAACCTCTAAGTGGGTCCTGGAGATCTTCCAGAATTATAGCTGATCTCCACAGACTACAGAGATCATTTCTCCTGGATGCTTTGGTGGGTAGACCCCATAGCACTATATCCTGCTGAACTCCCTCCACATCCACTCTCCAAACTCTGCTCTCTCTAGGATTTACCACCAAATTTCCTGGAATTTCTCAACCAAGAGTTGGCAGCCCTAGTTGGGAACCCTTTACATTGGTGACTGTGACCTTGGGACCCTGAAAATGAAATTTAGGCTTCTAGTAAATAGTTGAAATCCAGGACTTCCCTGGGGTCCTGTTCAGAAATGCTACCTGATCTTTGTTCAGTCTAAATTAAGGTTGTCATCTCTTAAGAGGCTCAAATCTGGAAAGAGCTTACCCAGATGGTGAGCACATCAGATGGATCTGAGCAGCTTGTTGCTGTGACAATGCCTTTAGGCCAGTCAAAGTGCGTGATGGGGAAATAGTTTGGGGAGAAAAGGCCATCCAGAAATAGTCACTTCAAAACCATCACATGGAATAGAGATGGGCACGAACAGAAAAAAAACCGGAACATGATGTTCGTTGTTCTTTGCCATCCATGAACAGGGACGCATGAACATTTACGACCATGACCTGTTCATGAACATGTTTGTGGTTGGAAGTGCGTGGGGGCCAGCAGGCTCTCCTCCAGCCACCACTCCTAGAAACCTGACCTGAGCAGGCACCAGGAAAGGTACCAATAATAAATAATAGCTTGGCCCCAGAGCCTGGCAGCAGCCCTGGAACCTGAAGGAGTAGATCCCTATCCCACCACACACAACGAAAATTCAAGCTTCAATGCACTCACCCTGTCTCTCTATCAAAATGCTAACAGCAGCTGTCTCTTCCTCTCCACTGTCTGCAAAGAAAGCCAGAGCTGGGAGCCCCCCCTCTCCACTGGTCTTTGCTGCCTTGTAACAAATTTGGAGCTCCACACTTGGAAGACTTGCCTATCAAGCTAAATTGGGCTTAGATTGGGGTTTCCAGGGCAACAGCAGGAGTTGGTTCAGACAGAGTTCAGACAATCCCTGCCTAAGTTGCCAAGGGAATTGATTGCAGGTGCCAGACTGTCTTGCTTGACGAACGGCTGACGAACGCAACGAACGAGGCTTGCAACGACCACTTGTTCGTTTAGAATGGGGCCTCATGAACAGTTTGTTCACGAACAGCAGATTGGGCTGTTTGTGGGGTTTTTTTGTTTGTATTGCTGTTTGTGCCCATCTCTAACATGGAATCTTCTTGAAGAAGGTATTTGAATCTCACTGGGTGCCATGGGAAGTGCCCTGCCCCTTGCACAATGGCTAGGGGTGCTCCTTGTGTGGGTGGAGTGGGACTGCTCAGACCTGGAGCAGACTTGTTGGTTAGCCATGATCTGATGCTATTTATTCCCCTTGATTATGCATTCCGGCTGCAGCAGAATGGGCTGGCAGGAGCTGCTCTCTTGTGCTAAATAATTTGAACAAATTTCCATTTCTATTGCTTGTTGACATTCGCCCCCCTCCTCCTCCCGGAAAAAGCAGCACAGAAAACATGCAGATCCCTACAGTAGGGAGAAAGGAGAGTGGCACATCTCCCTCCCCCCTCACTTATTGCTGCCCTTTTCTGAATTATGTCTTCCAAGTGTTATAGTTTTAGCCTTGCTTTGTTTGTGAATCACAAATTACCAATACCATCATTCCAACAAATCCTCTCTGTCAGCCAACATAGATATCGGAGAGGAAAGGAGCAGGCAGTAAGGCCATAGGATAGGATAGGGAATGGGCTATATCTGTGAGGTGTGTGTTCAAATCCCACCTCTGTCCTGAGTTTATCTCTCTCTTCACTTTGGAGAGCAGAAATGTAAGAAATAATAAATCGTGTCCCACTCAATCTTGTGATGATGGCAATGAATTATGAAGCACTTTGTAAATGGAAAGAACTATAAAAACAATTGTTCTGACCGGGTTAGCCCAGGCTAGCCTGATCTTTGTGGTGAAATTTTTTGTTTCCCTCTTGCTGCTGGTGGGGGTGAATTTTATTGGGGGTATGTGTTAATTTCCACACCACTATTGGGAAGGCAGACAGAGCTTACTTCCCAGCAACACCCTGCTGTTTCTGGGTTTGTTCCATGGCTCCCCAGCTAAGGCGACCCCAGGACGGGTGCAGTTTCACTCTCCTTCCCTTAAGAAAGTTGAGGCTACACACTTAATATGATGCTTAATAAAGAAAAGAGTTTTATTCACTACAGAGTCTAAGACCACAAAGCAATTCTATACATAGATGAATGCTTAACACTATACTCTAAGACAGAATACAACTTAACACTTTAAACCTATGGATATAAGGCACACTTAACGCAATAATACTTAACCTAAGTCATGAGGTCCCCTTGGACTGAGCTTAGCCGGGTTTGGAGGCTTCCTAGCGTGGGAAGACTCTTCCACCGTTCGGCCAGGGCATCAGCCGGGTGCCAATGGCAGGCACCCACTTTTATGGATGTTTTCTAAGGGGTGTGGCTTACGTGGCAGAGCGTTGTCTTGCCAAGGACTCCATGAATCCTACCTTATTGCTTGTTGGTTTTCCTTAGATTGGCAAAGGCCTTTGGCACTCGTTCTAGTGTGCTCAGCAGAAAGCAAGGGACTTCAGGCTAAAAAAGCCTGATGTGCTCTGCAGGCAAAAGCGAAAGGACCTTGGGGTGTCACGATATCAGTGTGCTGAATTCTTTCTCTAGCTTGCTTGTGGGGGAGTCGGATGGAAACGAAAGTTAAAGGAAGGGAGGGCAGAGGCCAAAGGGCTCTCTTTAAGAGTTTGAGAGCCTTTTTCTCATAGGCCTGGATTGAACGTTGTTAATGGCCTGGGATTTTCAGAACCAAACTCCATAATTCTCACAACAATCTTGGCAGATTTCAGAAGTTTTAAGCAGGGGTAGCTCTGGTTAGTACTTGGATGGGGGGGGGGGCACCAGGAAGTCTAGGGTTGCTATGCAGAGGCAGGCAAAAACAACCATACAGGGTTGTTTTTAGGAGGGCTAGGTCCCTATACCCTCCCAGTGTGTGTGTGGGGGGGTGACCTGGCACTTATCTAGTGCTCGTGGTGTGCCCTCTCTTCCAGTTGTCATGCCGGCCATGGGAGTGCCGTGTGTATTCCTGGCGTGCCTGCCAGTGGTGGGCAACCTCAGGGGGCTTGCCACCTCCTGCTGATTACTGGCAGATCGGTGGACAAGGGGGCAAACTGGCGGGCACCTGAGAACCCTAGTTGTTGTAAGTTGCTTGTGACTTGATGGCACTTTCCATCATCATGAAAACGATTAGCACAGTATCAGAGCTGGTGTACTGCAGTGGTACCAGAAAGAGCAAGAAGTCCCCAGTTTGAGTCTCACTTCTGCCTTTAACACACTGAGATGCTTTAAGCAAGCCTTTCTCAGCCTCAGTGCTCTCCCCCCAATATATAATTTGTAGATAACAATACAGATCTCCTTCACAGGGCTGTTGTATTCCTTACAAACCAATGTATGTGAAGCATGCTGAATTCTCCATACACCTGCAAAGTTTGATTCCCCACTCCTCCACTTGAAGCCAGCTGGGCGACCTTGGGTCAGTCACAGCTTATAGCTCTCTCAGCCCCACCCACCTCACAGGGTGTTTTGTTGTGGGGATAATAAAGGCATACATTGTAAACTGAGTGGGCGGTATATAAATCGAATTGTTGTTGTTATTGTTGTTGTTGTTATTTCATATTCTTTTTTTTAAAAAGTTAGGTCCGTATCTTTTGTCTTTCCTTCTAAACAGTCTTTTCTGCTTACTTCTCCTGATTAATTCCTTGGCATTTCTCAAACACATAAAGTGGCATGCCCAACAGAGAGAAGTTTGGAAATGCATCTCCAGCTACACCAGATGAGTCTGAAGGGTTCTACATGGAATCCCATTCACAGAGAGGTCAGGTGGCTGCTTGGGGTTAACCTCATGGGAGCCTTCTCATTGGCTTTCTGATCACGTGAATTCTTTGCTTGAGTTTCTGGCGCTCTTTACTTTCTGGGTGCCTTGCTGTTTCCCAGTCCTTTCTTGAGAGGACTGAGCTAGGGTTCCCATCCCCCTTCTCGGGGCGGGGGATCTCCCGATCCCACCCTCCTTTACCTGCGCCCACTTACCTGGCTGGCGGGGGGGGCGTGCTCCCTGGGGTGCCCCCTCCCCGGGTGGTGTGGCATGCCCCTGGATGCAGGGCGCACTCCTGCGCCGCGAGAGCAGGCAGTGGCAGAGAGAAAGCAGGCAGCGGTTGCAAGAGCATGCCGCTCTCACTGCCGCTGCCTGCTTTCTCACCATGGCCGCTGCTGGCGCTCTGCAGCTGGCACCAGCAGGGTTAAGAGGTGCAGCAGCAGCGGCAGCAAGAGAGCGAGCTGCGGTGGCCACGGCCTGCTTTCTTGTCGCCACCACCTCCGCGCCCCTTGTCCCTGCCAGCGCGTCACAGGGGCAGCGGCGGCAAGAGAGCAAGCTGCGGTGGCCACAGCCTGCTTTCTCTCTCTTGCCGCCTCCGCCATGCCTCTTGACCCTGCCGGCGCGGGCAGCACAGGGGCAGCAGCGGCCGCGGCGCGTGTGAGAGCTCTCTTGCCGCCACCGCTGCCCGTGTGCTGCCTGCACGGGCAGGGACAAGGGGCACGGCGGCGGCGGCGAGAGAGACAGAGAGAGCTGCCCGCTCTCTCTGCCCTTCCTCCCTGTGTGATGACATCAGAAGTGACATCATCACGCACACCGGGAGCGCACATGCACACGCAAAGCACTCGCATGGGCACAACAAGGATAGCCCCCAATGAGGTAGGAGCCAGCATCCCAGTCTCCTGCTGGGAGACTTGAGGGACCTGGCAACCCTAGACTGAGCTCACTACTTTGACCCCTCCTGTCTGGTGGGAACACCCATAGACGTGTCTGTGCTTAACTATCACAGATTTATTAACAAAAGAAACCTACTTTACACAATCCAGGCAAAAAAAAATGCATTGCAGAACACTGCAGCTCGAACACTGTCGGGAGCTGGGAGGAATATGAATATTACTTCCATTCTGCAGTCATTCCTGTGGCTACTATCAGTTACCAAGCTCCATTCAAAGTATCAGTTATTAGTTCTTCATGGCCTTGGTCTGTCATATCTATGGGACTGCCTCTCTCCCTGTGTTCCACCATGGCAGCTTCACTCATCTGCAGGTGCCACCTTGCACATGGGCATAATCAACAGCTGCCTGTACACGGGCATTCTCTGTGGTGCCCCCCCCCTCCTTATGGGACAGCCTACTTGAAGGGGTCAGGAAAGCTCCCTCTCTTCTGGCTTTCCACAAACAATGCAAAACTGTATGATTCAAGAGGGTTTTTTACTCGGATAGGAGGAACGTACTGCAAGGAAGAGGTCTCAAAGGAATGTATCCATAAAGGGATAGGGATTATAGACTTTACTGCTATGCACTATCTGATGCTGTCAGTAGGATCCTACTGGGTAGTTTCTGTGTTGTTTAATAAGTCAGTCTTATGCTGTTTCAGCATTTCTTCAACTCAGTGTCGAATTTCTGCTGGTTTTAAATCTTTACAAATTTGCATCTATATACCCCATTACATTGTTTATTGAAATGCCTTTTAAACTGACTGTACTGTCTCACACTATGTAATCTGCCTTGAGTCTCAGTGAAAAAGGTAGACTATAAATAACATAAAAATAAATTTAAAATAAACATTGAACATGTAAAGAACACCAACGTTCCCCTTCTGTCATTGTCTTTGTTTTCTTTGGTGTTCCCTCAATGACGCCTGCTTTCCTCCCTTATATTTTAACCAGGGCTTTTTTTCTGGGGAAAGAGGTGGTGGAACACGGTGGGTTGACCTCGGAGAAAATGGTCACATGGCTGGTGGCCCCGCCCCCTGATCTCCAGACAGAGGGGAGTTTAGATTGCCCTCCACGCTGCTGGAGTGGCGCAGAGGGCAACCTAAACTTCCCTCTGTCTGGAGATCAGGGGGCAGGGCCACCAGCCATGTGACCATTTTCAAGAGGTTCCGGAACTCCATTTCATCACGTTCCAGCTGAAAAAAAGCCCTAATTTTAACAATCAGGGGACCCACAAGGACGTCTTATTTCCCCCTCCCCCACTATTTCTTCTTTCCCTGCTCTGCAAGCTTATAGTTTCTCTCATTTTCCTGCTTCCTTCTCTCCTTCCCACCCACCAGCCAGCCGTCTTTTTACTTTTTATCTGCCCCCCCCCATCTTCAGCTATATTTATTATTTCTCCACCAATCAATATCCCCTCTTCCATTTTATCCTCACAACAAACCTGTGAGATAGGTTAGGCTGGGAATGTGACTGGCCCAAGGTCACCCAGTGAGCTTTCAAGGCTGAGTGGGAATTTGAACCTGTGTCTCCCAGATTCTAGTTGGAAACTCTAACAACTATACAACACTGGCTTTTGTGGGGTGGGTGCTATTCAGTACAGCTGGGCCTGGGTAAGTTATGCAAGTGGGGTGGTAGCAAATAACATGGAGGTTGCTACCTGGTCTGGTCCCAATGAGTCCTCTCTCCTATGTCAAAAGAACCCAGAAAGGATCCTTCACCTTCCACTGCCTTTTCATGACAGAAACCAAGGCGTGAAGGCTGACAATACTGTTGTGGTTTCCTAGCAATGGCCACTGTGGGCATCTATTTCTTGAAGTAAGTTTTGAGGGTTTTATCTCCTCATTTTTTAAAAAAAGATTGCAGATTTTTATAGATGTAGTTAGCTTAGGTTTTAACAGCATGGTGTGTTTATAATTGTTAGTTGCCTTGATGGCCCTAATTGGGAAGAAAGGTGGGATGAACTTTTTGGAAAGAAAGAAAGAAAGAAAAGAAAACTGAAAGTTCTTGGCATCTGCTGAGTCCTAGTGCTGCAATTGCCACAAAACCCAACTACTGAACCAGTGCCTAGAGACAATATATTGTATCCAAGACCACTATGGTAGGAGATCTCCTGGTGACAAGCAGCTTTGCTTGCTGCCAGAGAAAACTTTTTTTTAAAGCCCAGCAATGTCACTGATGTCTCCAAATTACTTCTGGGTACAACCCCAAACTGACAAAAAGTAGCTCTAGGAATCACTGGGAACTCTGTGGTAAGCACTTTAATTAGGACTAACCAAAATGGCACAAAACATTTTGCAAAAGGTTGAGTCCTCCAGAGGGCTAATGGACTGAATGTTAAATAAAAGGATTGGGGGCGAAAGATGTTTTAGGCCCTGCTCTTAAGGCCACTTCATCAACATCCTATGTTTAATGCCTATATAGTGTGGGAAAGGGTCAGCAGCCCTGGTGTACTTTCCCACCCCCAGCCCCAATCTCCCACCCTTGAGAAACTGAGGAATGGGATGCTCTAGGAATTTACCCAATTGCTATAGTAGACCACAGAGATTAGGGGGTATTCCTAGAGCTGCATTCAGAACTGGCATTAAATCCTCACCCAACTCCATCCTTCCTGGGCACTGCCCCCCAAATTGCCCAACATTTTCCGAAACAATAATGGGAACATGGTTCTCAACCTCTAAGTGGGTCCTGGAGATCTTCCAGAATTATAGCTGATCTCCACAGACTACAGAGATCATTTCTCCTGGATGCTTTGGTGGGTAGACCCCATAGCATTATATCCTGCTGAACTCCCTCTACATCCACTCTCCAAACTCTGCTCTCTCTAGGATTTACCACCAAATTTCCTGGAATTTCTCAACCAAGAGTTGGCAGCCCTAGTTGGGAACCCTTTACATTGGTGACTGTGACCTTGGGACCCTGAAAATGAAATTTAGGCTTCTAGTAAATAGTTGAAATCCAGGACTTCCCTGGGGTCCTGTTCAGAAATGCTACCTGATCTTTGTTCAGTCTAAATTAAGGTTGTCATCTCTTAAGAGGCTCAAATCTGGAAAGAGCTTACCCAGATGGTGAGCACATCAGATGGATCTGAGCAGCTTGTTGCTGTGACAATGCCTTTAGGCCAGTCAAAGTGCATGATGGGGAAATAGTTTGGGGAGAAAATGCCATCCAGAAATAGTCACTTCAAAACCATCACATGGAATAGAGATGGGCACGAACAGAAAAAAACCCGAACATGATGTTCGTTGTTCTTTGCCATCCATGAACAGGGATGCACGAACATTTACGATCATGACCTGTTCATGAATATGTTTGTGGTTGGATGTTCGTGGGGGCCAGCAGGCTCTCCTCTAGCCACCACTCCTAGAAACCTGACCTGAGCAGGCACCAGGAAAGGTACCAATAATAAATAATAGCTTGGCCCCAGAGCCTGGCAGCAGCCCTGGAACCTGAAGGAGTAGATCCCTATCCCACCACACACAACGAAAATTCAAGCTTCAATGCACTCACCCTGTCTCTCTATCAAAATGCTAACAGCAGCTGTCTCTTCCTCTCCACTGTCTGCAAAGAAAGCCAGAGCTGGGAGCCCCCCCTCTCCACTGGTCTTTGCTGCCTTGTAACAAATTTGGAGCTCCACACTTGGAAGACTTGCCTATCAAGCTAAATTGGGCTTAGATTGGGGTTTCCAGGGCAACAGCAGGAGTTGGTTCAGACAGAGTTCAGACAATCCCTGCCTAAGTTGCCAAGGGAATTGATTGCAGGTGCCAGACTGTCTTGCTTGACGAACGGCTGACGAACGCAACGAACGAGGCTTGCAACGACCACTTGTTCGTTTAGAATGGGGCCTCATGAACAGTTTGTTCACGAACAGCAGATTGGGCTGTTTGTGGGGTTTTTTTGTTTGTATTGCTGTTTGTGCCCATCTCTAACATGGAATCTTCTTGAAGAAGGTATTTGAATCTCACTGGGTGCCATGGGAAGTGCCCTGCCCCTTGCACAATGGCTAGGGGTGCTCCTTGTGTGGGTGGAGTGGGACTGCTCAGACCTGGAGCAGACTTGTTGGTTAGCCATGATCTGATGCTATTTATTCCCCTTGATTATGCATTCCGGCTGCAGCAGAATGGGCTGGCAGGAGCTGCTCTCTTGTGCTAAATAATTTGAACAAATTTCCATTTCTATTGCTTGTTGACATTCGCCCCCCTCCTCCTCCCGGAAAAAGCAGCACAGAAAACATGCAGATCCCTACAGTAGGGAGAAAGGAGAGTGGCACATCTCCCTCCCCCCTCACTTATTGCTGCCCTTTTCTGAATTATGTCTTCCAAGTGTTATAGTTTTAGCCTTGCTTTGTTTGTGAATCACAAATTACCAATACCATCATTCCAACAAATCCTCTCTGTCAGCCAACATAGATATCGGAGAGGAAAAGAGCAGGCAGTAAGGCCATAGGATAGGATAGGGAATGGGCTATATCTGTGAGGTGTGCGTTCAAATCCCACCTCTGTCCTGAGTTTATCTCTCTCTCCACTTTGGAGAGCAGAAATGTAAGAAATAATAAATCGTGTCCCACTCAATCTTGTGATGATGGCAATGAATTATGAAGCACTTTGTAAATGGAAAGAACTATGAAAAACAATTGTTCTGACCGGGTTAGCCCAGGCTAGCCTGATCTTTGTGGTGAATTTTTTTGTTTCCCTCTTGCTGCTGGTGGGGGCGAATTTTATTGGGGGTACGTGTTAATTTCCACACCACTATTGGGAAGGCAGACAGAGCTTACTTCCCAGCAACACCCTGCTGTTTCTGGGTTCGTTCCATGGGTCCCCAGCTAAGGCGACCCCAGGACGGGTGCAGTTTCACTCTCCTTCCCTTAAGAAAGTTGAGGCTACGCACTTAATATGATGCTTAATAAAGAAAAGAGTTTTATTCTCTACAGAGTCTAAGACCACAAAACAATTCTATACATAGATGAATGCTTAACACTATACTCTAAGACAGAATACAACTTAACACTTTAAACCTATGGATATAAGGCACACTTAACACAATAATACTTAACCTAAGTCATGAGGTCCCCTTGGACTGAGCTTAGCCGGGTTTGGAGGCTTCCTAGCGTGGGAAGACTCTTCCACCGTTCGGCCAGGGCATCAGCCGGGTGCCAATGGCAGGCACCCACTTTTATGGATGTTTTCTAAGGGGTGTGGCTTACGTGGCAGAGCGTTGTCTTGCCAAGGACTCCATGAATCCTACCTTATTGCTTGTTGGTTTTCCTTAGATTGGCAAAGGCCTTTGGCACTCGTTCTAGTGTGCTCAGCAGAAAGCAAGGGACTTCAGGCTAAAAAAGCCTGATGTGCTCTGCAGGCAAAAGCGAAAGGACCTTGGGGTGTCACGAGATCTCAGAGCCAAACTACAAGTGATGCCTTACACAGGTTGGACACTAGTCGGCTTCCCTCAAGTTTTGATGGGAAATGTAGGCATCCTGGTCTTGCAGCTGTAATGGAGAGCCAAGCTGTAAAACCAGGGCGCCTACATTTCCCATCAAAACTTGAGGGAAGCTGACAAGTGTCCAACCTGTGTTAGGCGTCACTTGTAGTTTGGCTCTCAGTGTGCTGAATTCTTTCTCTAGCTTGCTTGTGGGGGAGTCGGATGGAAACAAAAGTTAAAGGAAGGGAGGGCAGAGGCCAAAGGGCTCTCTTTAAGAGTTTGAGAGCCTTTTTCTCATAGGCCTGGATTGAACGTTGTTAATGGCCTGGGATTTTCAGAACCAAACTCCATAATTCTCACAACAATCTTGGCAGATTTCAGAAGTTTTAAGCAGGGGTAGCTCTGGTTAGTACTTGGATGGGGGGGGGCACCAGGAAGTCTAGGGTTGCTATGCAGAGGCAGGCAAAAACAACCATACAGGGTTGTTTTTAGGAGGGCTAGGTCCCTATACCCTCCCAGTGTGTGTGTGGGGGGTGACCTGGCACTTATCTAGTGCTTGTGGTGTGCCCTCTCTTCCAGTTGTCATGTCGGCCATGGGAGTGCCGTGTGTATTCCTGGCGTGCCTGCCAGTGGTGGGCAACCTCAGGGGGCTTGCCACCTCCTGCTGATCACTGGCAGATCGGTGGACAAGGGGGCAAACTGGCGGGCACCTGAGAACCCTAGTTGTTGTAAGTTGCTTGTGACTTGATGGCACTTTCCATCATCATGAAAACGATTAGCACAGTATCAGAGCTGGTGTACTGCAGTGGTACCAGAAAGAGCAAGAAGTCCCCGGTTTGAGTCTCACTTCTGCCTTTAACACACTAAGATGCTTTAAGCAAGCCTCTTTCAGCCTCAGTGCTCTCCCCCCAATATATAATTTGTAGATAACAATACAGATCTCCTTCACAGGGCTGTTGTATTCCTTACAAACCAATGTATGTGAAGTATGCTGAATTCTCCATACACCTGCAAAGTTTGATTCCCCACTCCTCCACTTGAAGCCAGCTGGGCGACCTTGGGTCAGTCACAGCTTATAGCTCTCTCAGCCCCACCCACCTCACAGGGTGTTTTGTTGTGGGGATAATAAAGGCATACATTGTAAACTGAGTGGGCGGTATATAAATCGAATTGTTGTTGTTATTGTTGTTGTTGTTATTTCATATTCTTTTTTTAAAAAAGTTAGGTCCGTATCTTTTGTCTTTCCTTCTAAACAGTCTTTTCTGCTTACTTCTCCTGATTAATTCCTTGGCATTTCTCAAACACATAAAGTGGCATGCCCAACAGAGAGAAGTTTGGAAATGCATCTCCAGCTACACCAGATGAGTCTGAAGGGTTCTACATGGAATCCCATTCACAGAGAGGTCAGGTGGCTGCTTGGGGTTAACCTCATGGGAGCCTTCTCATTGGCTTTCTGATCACGTGAATTCTTTGCTTGAGTTTCTGGCGCTCTTTACTTTCTGGGTGCCTTGCTGTTTCCCAGTCCTTTCTTGAGAGGACTGAGCTAGGGTTCCCATCCCCCTTCTCGGGGTGGGGGATCTCCCGATCCCACCCTCCTTTACCTGCGCCCACTTACCTGGCTGGCGGGGGGGGGGCGTGCTCCCTGGGGTGCCCCCTCCCCGGGTGGTGTGGCATGCCCCTGGATGCAGGGCGCACTCCTGCGCCGCGAGAGCAGGCAGTGGCAGAGAGAAAGCAGGCAGCGGTTGCAAGAGCATGCCGCTCTCACTGCCGCTGCCTGCTTTCTCACCATGGCCGCTGCTGGCGCTCTGCAGCTGGCACCAGCAGGGTTAAGAGGTGCAGCAGCAGCGGCAGCAAGAGAGCGAGCTGCGGTGGCCACGGCCTGCTTTCTTGTCGCCACCACCTCCGCGCCCCTTGTCCCTGCCAGCGCGGGCTGCACAGGGGCAGCGGCGGCAAGAGAGCAAGCTGCGGTGGCCACAGCCTGCTTTCTCTCTCTTGCCGCCTCCGCCATGCCTCTTGACCCTGCCGGCGCGGGCAGCACAGGGGCAGCAGCGGCCGCGGCGCGTGTGAGAGCTCTCTTGCCGCCACCGCTGCCCGTGTGCTGCCTGCACGGGCAGGGACAAGGGGCACGGCGGCGGCGGCGAGAGAGACAGAGAGAGCTGCCCGCTCTCTCTGCCCTTCCTCCCTGTGTGATGACATCAGAAGTGACATCATCACGCACACCGGGAGCGCACATGCACACGCAAAGCACTCGCATGGGCACAACAAGGATAGCCCCCAATGAGGTAGGAGCCAGCATCCCAGTCTCCTGCTGGGAGACTTGAGGGACCTGGCAACCCTAGACTGAGCTCACTACTTTGACCCCTCCTGTGTGGTGGGAACACCCATAGACGTGTCTGTGCTTAACTATCACAGATTTATTAACAAAAGAAACCTACTTTACACAATCCAGGCAAAAAAAATGCATTGCAGAACACTGCAGCTCGAACACTGTCGGGAGCTGGGAGGAATATGAATATTACTTCCATTCTGCAGTCATTCCTGTGGCTGCCTATCAGTTACCAAGCTCCATTCAAAGTATCAGTTATCAGTTGTTCATGGCCTTGGTCTGTCATATCTATGGGACTGCCTCTCTCCCTGTGTTCCACCATGGCAGCTTCACTCATCTGCAGGTGCCACCTTGCACATGAGCATAATCAACAGCTGCCTGTACACGGGCATTCTCTGTGGTGGCCCCCCCACCTTATGGGACAGCCTACTTGAAGGGGTCAGGAAAGCTCCCTCTCTTCTGGCTTTCCACAAACAATGCAAAACTGTATGATTCAAGAGGGTTTTTTACTCGGATAGGAGGAACGTACTGCAAGGAAGAGGTCTCAAAGGAATGTATCCATAAAGGGATAGGGATTATAGACTTTACTGCTATGCACTATCTGATGCTGTCAGTAGGATCCTACTGGGTAGTTTCTGTGTTGTTTAATAAGTCAGTCTTATGCTGTTTCAGCATTTCTTCAACTCAGTGTCAAATTTCTGCTGGTTTTAAATCTTTACAAATTTGCATCTATATACCCCATTACATTGTTTATTGAAATGCCTTTTAAACTGACTGTACCGTCTCACACTATGTAATCTGCCTTGAGTCTCAGTGAAAAAGGTAGACTATAAATAATATAAAAATAAATTTAAAATAAACATTGAACATGTAAAGAACACCAACGTTCCGCTTCTGTCATTGTCTTTCTTTGGTGTTCCCTCAATAACGCCTGCTTTCCTCCCTTATATTTTAACCAGGGCTTTTTTTCTGGGGAAAGAGGTGGTGGAACACGGTGGGTTGCCCTCGGAGAAAATGGTCACATGGCTGGTGGCCCGCCCCCTGATCTCCAGACAGAGGGGAGTTTAGATTGCCCTCCGTGCCACTGGAGCGGCGCAGAGGGCAACCTAAACTCCCCTCTGTCTGGAGATCAGGGGCCGGGGCCACCAGCCATGTGACCATTTTCAAGAGGTTCCGGAACTCCGTTTCATCACGTTCCAGCTGAAAAAAAGCCCTAATTTTAACAATCAGGGGACCCACAAGGACGTCTTATTTCCCCCTCCCCCACTATTTCTTCTTTCCCTGCTCTGCAAGCTTATAGTTTCTCTCATTTTCCTGCTTCCTTCTCTCCTTCCCACCCACCAGCCAGCTGTCTTTTTACTTTTTATCTGCCCCCCCATCTTCAGCTATATTTATTATTTCTCCACAAATCATTATCCCCTCTTCCATTTTATCCTCACAACAAACCTGGGAGATGGGTTAGGCTGGGAATGTGACTGGCCCAAGGTCACCCAGTGAGCTTTCAAGGCTGAGTGGGAATTTGAACCTGTGTCTCCCAGATTCTAGTTGGAAACTCTAACAACTATACAACACTGGCTTTTGTGGGGTGGGTGCTATTCAGTACAGCTGGGCCTGGGTAAGTTATGCAAGTGGGGTGGTAGCAAATAACATGGAGGTTGCTACCTGGTCTGGTCCCAATGAGTCCTCTCTCCTATGTCAAAAGAACCCAGAAAGGATCCTTCACCTTCCACTGCCTTTTCATGACAGAAACCAAGGCGTGAAGGCTGACAATACTGTTGTGGTTTCCTAGCAATGGCCACTGTGGGCATCTATTTCTTGAAGTAAGTTTTGAGGGTTTTATCTCCTCATTTTTTAAAAAAAGATTGCAGATTTTTATAGATGTAGTTAGCTTAGGTTTTAACAGCATGGTGTGTTTATAATTGTTAGTTGCCTTGGTGGCCCTAATTGGGAAGAAAGGTGGAATGAACTTTTTGGAAAGAAAGAAAGAAAGAAAGAAAGAAAGAAAGAAAGAAAGAAAGAAAGAAAGAAAGAAAGAAAGAAAGAAAGAAAGAAAGAAAAGAAAACTGAAAGTTCTTGGCATCTGCTGAGTCCTAGTGCTGCAATTGCCACAAAACCCAACTACTGAACCAGTGCCTAGAGACAATATATTGTATCCAAGACCACTATGGTAGGAGATCTCCTGGTGACAAGCAGCTTTGCTTGCTGCCAGAGAAAACTTTTTTTTTTAAAGCCCAGCAATGTCACTGATGTCTCCAAATTACTTCTGGGTACAACCCCAAACTGACAAAAAGTAGCTCTAGGAATCACTGGGAACTCTGTGGTAAAACCATAGAGTTCCTAGCAATTCCCAGAGGCACCCTTTGCCACTTCCAGGTTGTACGTAGAAGTGATGTAACAATCCCACCCACCCCCCATCCTTGTTCCCAGGCCCCCCACTGGTTACCAGGCTTGTGATGTTTGTGGCAAGACTGTACTAGTTTTCATATTAATATTAGCACCAGCGTCCTTTCTTTTTGTTCTGATCAGCTGAAAGGAATTTTATCATGAGCTGCCCTTCTGCAGAGCTTATCCTACAGAGGCTTGTAATACTGTTTCCCCTTCAGTTCACGATACTTCTGCAAGAAATGATTGGTTTGTGCTTTAGATCAGAGCTGCGATCAATAGCCAGCCCTTGCTGGCATCCTATTAATTGAGTCTTATGCTTAGAGTCCTGGGGATATTGATTTGAACAGTAAGTTCTGCTGAAATTTGGGAAGCACTTATTTGACGTCTGAAAAATCAGAGCAGAGAACATTGCCTTATTGGATTGGCTTCATTTCCAGCAGATTACCCTGCAGTAATTGCAGATGTCCAGTCACTTTCATTACTTATAACCCTAATAAAAATGCTATGAACATCGCCACATTTCTCTCTTTGGTCTGACTTCGCTGTCACCCTGGAATGCCACCAGTGGCTCTGTCACCATAGAGGAATGCCTGGATTTGCTTTGAGTTAAAGAGCTTTTTTGTTTCTCTTCTTTCCCCCACCATTTTTTTTCCCAAGAGAAAAGCGTATGGATGAGGTCTCGAATTTTGCATTGACCTTCTGGAATATTTTTAAAAAGCTGCACGTGACATGGCTTCATATGGAATGGAAATGGAATAGAAAAGGTGGCAGTTGAATAAATATTGGACATTGTCCAGACAAACACTGAGTACTTTTGCAATCCTAAGAAGCTTTATACCCTTCTTGGACCATTGAAATCAATGGGCTTCAAAGAGCTTCACTCTGTTTAGTACAGCACAGTCATGTTTCTGATTTCAACAACACACACTTTCTCCTGTTGAAATCTAGGCAACTTAAAAGTGCTGCATTTGGCCTGGATTGTGCTTATTGCCTCCTTCCAACTGTGCATTTACTGTGGAGTTTCAGCATGCTGCTCACTGAGATCTACCAAAGTTATTCTAAGGGCTGAATGAGTATTTAGACTCTCCAGTAAGGTTGCTATAGGGTTGCCAGGCCCACCCCCATGATCCCCAGGAACTGTATGAGGGCAGAGCCCAGGAGGGGGAAGCATCATTGACTTCCTCCTGTGACACTCTAGGAACCCCTCCAATCTCTATGGTAAATAACGTGAAGATTGGTTCAGTTCCTAGAGCATTGTGGATAAGGCAGGCTTTGATGTCATTTCTGGATCTTCAACCAGAGGGGCTGTCATAGCACCAGCAATGTTGCCCCCTTCCATTTTTCACTTGTTCCTCTCTAGATTGAGAGTAGGCAATGGAGGGTGGAGGAAGGAGTTCCTTTTCCTGCGGCAGGCATCTGGCAATCCTAGTTTTCTTCCAATTTGTAGACAGTCAGCCAGTCTCGAGATGCTCATATTATTTATTTATTTACTTCATTTATAGCCCGCCTCTTTTGCTGAGACTGAAAGCAGATTATACAGAGTAAGTATTGCAATCAATAGGCATTCAACACACAATGCAGTGGAACTTGGATTATAAAAATTAGAAACACTGTAAAAAAAAGTGTCAGGCATGATACATCATAAAGAGTGCAAAAATGGAATTGCCAAAGTCGTGCAGTAAGAGCCAGATGCAACAAATAATTTTATTTATTTATTCATATATTATTTGCTTTATTTTTACCCTGCCTTATTCTCCAAGGGGGACGAAAGTGGCTTACATCGTTCTCTTCTATATATCCTTACAACAACCCTGTAAGGTAGGTTAGGTTAGGTTGAGAGTGTGTTACAAGCCACAGGTCACCCAGCAAGCTACTATGGCAGAGTAGGAATTCGAACCTGAGTCTCCCAGATCGTAGTCTGACACTCTAACCACTACATCACACTGGCTCTCAATTAAAATCATCACCATTCAAAACCAACAAACTAAAGCCCGAATAACACCCCTCCACAAAGTATACCTGCTTATGGCGACTCCAGCATGGGGCTTTCAAGGCAAGCGAGAAGCAGAGGTCGTTTGCCAGTGTCTTCCTCTGCAAAATCTTCCTTCGTGGTCCCCCATTCAAGTACTGACCCTGCTTAGCTTCCAAGATCGGACAAGATCAGGCTGTACTATACTGCCTTTCCATTTTAAAGGCCCTGGCAAATAAAATAAAATAGAACATGCTGTGTTTCACTTGTGAGCCAAGACTTGTTCACCTCGTTGCTGTCTTAGTTGAACAGCTACTGAACAACTTGGTGCCTAAGCTGTAGCTGTGGTGGTAGAGTTTTGCTTCCTTGTTGTGTGAACCACTTTTGGATCAGGGCAATAGGTGAAACTGATTCTTCCCCATAGTTATGGATAGTTGGGTCAGGTAATTAAATGAAAGGGGGACTATATCTCCCATAAGATTGTGTGAAAATTTATTTCATTTATTTACTTCATTTACACCCTACCTTTCTCCCAGATGGAGCCCCAAAGTGGCTTACATAATTCTCCTCTTCACCATTTATCCTCACAACAACCTTGCACGGTAGATTAGCCAGAGAACGTGTGATTGGCCCAAGGTCATCCAGCAAGCTTCTATGGCACATCTGGGATTCAAACTTGGGTTGGGTCTCCTAGATCTTAGTCTGACATTCTAACCTCATCACGCTAGTGCATGTGCAAAAATAATAACCTTAAAATGGATTTCAATAAACATCAAATCTAAGGCTTTAAAAAAAACCCTGTTTATAATCACTGGCTGACTGATGGTTCACTATTTATACATTTGGCTATGATGAGCATAAAATGACAACCAGTCTGCAGGAGAGAAGGGAAACTAGAACTGTCTGTGAGAATGTGCTGTTGGTTGTACAGTACCGTTTGAATATGTGAAAAGAAACCTGATGAATGGGCTCAAACAACTTGTGAACAGCTGAACTGATGAATGAAAAATCAGCTCCCTGCTTGCAAATGCCAAATACAACATGAGCTGAACTGGTGAGTATTTGAGCATCCCTAGTTAGGATGACCTCATTGCATCCCTTAGTGGGAACTTTTCAACAAAATCTCTTCCACAATAATCCCAAAGAACCAACAGGATCTATTCATTTGTTCTTTTTACAAAAGTTGTCTTTGGGTGGCTTGCAAACGATGCTGCCTTTTAAGATTCATGTTGATGTGCTTCTGCCTGATTCTATTACCCAATTTAAATGCACGACAGTCAGAAAGCGGGAATGTGCTGAGTTAATACAGTGCCAGAGATCTCCGTGCAGTTGTTTGTTAAAAGCAAATCGTTCCTGTTAAGGGGCTGGGAAGAGTGGAAGCACAAACACTGTTAACTGCTTTACCAAAATTGACTTTGGCGCATTCATTTCAAAATTGAAATGGAAATGTTTTCAAAAGGTTTATTTCGCTCCCCCTGCCCTCCCCCCAGCAAATTTCCGTTACTTAAAGCTAACTGGGATCGTTTCTTATGATTACTGAAAAATGCATCATAACTTTTGATTATACTGCTATTAAGGATGCAGAGCAGCAATTGTTGCCTCTCGCTCTGACAAAGAGGGGATGAAAATGCAAAAGTATACCACTGGGATCTTGCAGAGATAGTATTCTTCTTTGCAGTGATGGGGTGTCAAAGCACACAGCACTCGGGCTGGATCTTGCAGTGTGGAACTGGGAGGAAAGGGCCATTCTGTTCCTTAGTAGAATACACACCAGCTACTGACTTCAGGATTGGCCCAGGTATACACTTCTTTAGCATTTGGATGCTTACAATCTTCCACCTCTGCCTTCCTTATTTTTAATCACGCCCGGTCAACGTTATTTAAAAAACGAAACAACCTTTCCTGAGCTTTGCCACCCCAAATAATTGATTTGATAGATTTGATTGATTTATTAGATTTCTAGCCCACCCTCCCCGCAAGCCAGCTCAGGGCAGGTCACATCTCAATCCCATAAATACAAGAATATTAAACATATAAGTACTTTAAAAAAGGTAAAGGTAGTCCCCTGTGCAAGCACTGATCATTACTGACCCATGGGGGGGACATCACATCATGATGTTTTATTGGCTGACTTTTTGTTACGGGGTAGTTTGCCATTGCCTTCCCCGGTCAGCTACACTTTACCCCCAGGAAACTGGGTACTTATTTTACCGACCTCGGAGGGATGGAAGGCTGAGTCAACCTTGAGCCGGCTACCTGAACCCAGCTTCCGCTGGGATCGAACTCAGGTCATGAGCAGAGCTTGGGCTGCAGTACTGCAGCTTACCACTCTGCGCCATGGGGCTCTGTGCACAGGGCCGGATTGAGGGGGGGCAGGGGGGGTAGCCTGCCCCCGGCGCCACCAAAGAGGGGGTGCTGGGCACGGCTGCCAGCTGCCCAGGAAGCTGAGTGCATGGTTGGGAGACCCTCGCCAGCCCTGCCAATGGGGCGGCTGGCTGGCTTGCCATGCAGGACCTCCCAGCCCTGCGCTCAGCCACCAGCATGGCAAGCCAGCTGCCCCAGCGCATGCCCTCGCTGCTGCCAGCTCCGCAGCTCACCGCGCGCTGGGGCAGCTGGCTTGCCGCGCGGGCGGCACAGGGCAATGGGGCACGCCAACTGCACGGAGGGCCTCCTAGCCCTGTGCTCAGCTGGCTGCATGGCAAGCCACCCCAGCACCTGGTGAGCCGCGGAGTTGTCAGCAGCGAGAGCATGCGCTGGGGCAGCTGGCTTGCTGTGCGGGGTGGCTGAGCGCAGGGCTGGGAGGTCCTGCGCGCATGGCAAGCCAGCTAGCTGCCCCAGCTCACGCCCACACTGCCGCCAGTTCCATGGCTCACCGGGCGCTGGAGCGGCCGGCTTGCCACGCATGGCTCCTGCCCTGCGTGATGATGTCACAAAAGTGACGTCATCACGCAGCGCCCAGAGTGCACGCGCTGCATGCATGCGCGGAGCGCCCGGACAAGGTTTGCCCCAGGCGTCCGCGTGCCTGGATCCGGCGTTGTCTGTGCATATAAGTACTTAAAACATCACAATAAATACATCATAAAATCCAATATAAAATACAGAAAATTACAAAATTTAAAAAATGTCTCCAAGATATGGCAGTCAATATACAATCTAATAAGTAACCTCGGTCGCTGTGATTTAGACACAGGGAGATCTACCAAAATCCAACCATCAGGAGCGAAGGAGTCAAACAAACTACTGCAAGAAGGCTGGCTGGAAAAGTCACCCATGCCTCAACCATCACCATAGGCCTGGCAAAATATCTCCATTTTACAGGCCTGGCGGAATTATAATAAGTCCCGCAGGGCTCAAGTTTCTATGGAGAGAGTGTTCCACCAGGCTGGTGCCAGAGTCAAAAAGGCTGTGGCCCTGGTTGAGGCCACGTGAACAGTCTTGGGGCCGAGAATCACCAGCTGAACATTGGTGTTGGTCTGCTGAAAACAGTGCCCTCCAGGGAATATATGGTGAGAAACGGTTCCACGGATATGCTGTCCAATCGTTCTGGGGTCCCCACCTTAAGAAAAGCATTAGCAAGAGCATTATATTTCAGAGCCAGTCAGGAATGCTATTCTATTTGAGAGTAGACAAATCTAGGTACAGCCAACTAGTGACATGAGAAGTTAGAACAGCCCAGGAGCAAGCTGGGCTGAGTGGTATTTATGGTGCTACAAGCCAGCATTGCAGGGCTACTCTGCTCAGACTTAGAGTCTCTCTACACAAGATGCCTTGGTGCATGTTCGTCAAGTGTAGGGAGACGCAATGTTAGCTGGGATGTGTAGTTTTAAAAGACAGAACCCGCTAAGATCGCTCCTCAGAGGGTTTGTTAATTTCATCATTGCCTCCCTGAAGGCTCTATCAGTTTCACCTCTCCAGTCTAAAACTGTGTGGGATCATTCACAACCAGAGTGCAGTAAGGAATGGAAATAGGTTGGAGCTGCCTTCCAGAGCCAAGCTTGGACCTGGAGAGGTTATAATGGGCTGAAGTTTCCCTTCTGACATTTCACACAGCTCCAGTGTATAACAAAGCCTTTGCCCTGCCACCGGCTCTGTCTTTTAAAACTATTATTTCCAGCTAACATTGCATCTCCTGACACGTGTTCTTCATGTGTCAGATGTCTCATGTAGAGAGATTCTGAGAGCCAAGCTACAAGTGATGAATTACACTTGCCTGGCAAGTGAACAGACTCAGGGCCCAGCTACAAGTGACAAATGACACTTGAACGGCAAGTGGATTGAGTGGAGCGTAAGTGAACAGGGAGAAATACACTTGCCATTCAAGTGTCATTTGTCACTTGTAGCTTCGCCCTCATGTGTATTCCTCCCTGTTCACTTGCCCTCCACTTGCGCTCCAAGTGGAGAGCAAGTGGAGGGCAAGTGAACAGGGAGGAATACACGTGAGTCTGTTCACTTGCCAGGCAAGTGTAATTCATCGTCACTTGTAGCTTGGCTCTCAGCCAGTGACAGCAATGATGGGTGATCTGTTCCCTCCTCCTGCATCATTGCCAGACCACGCCTAAGCTGAATAGCCCCTGCTATTCTGATAGCACTGCTGGGTTTTGGCTCTGTTTGCTCCTGGCTGACAGTGGCCCTCCAAGACAATGACCCACATGAGTGTAACAACCAGTCTGCCTCTTGTATCATATCTATGAACCACACTTAGCATGGGTGCCATAATGGGAGAAGATTGATTTGCTTCAAATGCCCTCCTGGATCAAGCAGCTTTCCAGCATTTCCTGTACAGTGCCACGATCGGTACTCTCCCCACTTCTGTAGGAAGGCCATTACAAAGGTGTTGGGGCTACTACCCAAAGAGTTCATGGTCTAGTGAAGCGCATTTAATCATCAGGCTCCATCTATACACTACAAAGCCCTCGTGTTTGTTAGGGAAACAACACAAGGACTTTGCATCACAGGTGTGATGGGATTTTTGTGCCTCCCTGATGCACACCGGCAGGAAGAAACCGCTGCAGCCCTCCCCCGGCTGTTTTCACAGTTTCAAACTGCCTCAAGGTGCCACTACTGGCTCAGTTGTGAAACTTAAGTAATGTGATTCTTACAGTGGAGCCAAGCTGCTTCTTCCTGCCTGTGTGAGGCACTAGACTCCCATTGCACGTGCAATATACAGACCTTGTGTTGTTTCCCTAACAGGAGGGCTTTGTAATGTGTAGATGGACCCCTAGGTGAGGACACAGAGAAGAGAAATTCTTGGGAGGACCAGAGCTGGTTCACAGGGAGAAGCAGTCCTTTCAGCTGTGTGGGTCCCAGGTCATGAAAGGCTTTCCACATCTTGGATAGAACCCCACAACAAATAAGGAACTCATGAAGATGTGATTGATCAAACCCATGCATAAAAGGCGAGTGACGGCATTTGCCCTGCTTTCTAGATTCGTCTTCAAGGGTAGTCCCACATTCAGCATATGACGATTTATATGATGATGGATCTTAGAATTTTATCTGATGCCCATTGCTGTGGTCAGATTTAGTTATTTCACCACATCTAGTCCCTTAACCACTGCCAAAATTCCCTAAACAATTGACACTCTTACAGTACAATCCTGTGTTACTCCAGTGTAAGCCTATTGAAATCAATGCACATAAACGGCAGTTACTGTGTGGATAGGATTGCACTCTTATGGTGCTGACAGAGAGCTCTCATTCATACATCCGGGGCTTTTTTTCAGCAGGAACGCTATGGAACGGAGTTCCGGAACCTCTTGAAAATGGCCACATGGCTGGTGGCCCCGCCCCTTGATCTCCAGACAGAGGGAAGTTGAGATTGCCCTCCGCACCGCCGAGCCATGTGACCATTTTCTCCTAGGGCAACCCACTGAGTTCCACCACCTCTTTTCCCAGAAAAAAGCCCTGCATTCATCTATAAAACTTTTTGAAAAACTGAGCAAAAGCCAAAACCATTTTATTTTCAATCCCTTTCTTAATAATCCCTCACACAGAACTTGCCCTTTTCATCACTATCACAGACGGAGTCAAAATTTTCATCAAGCTGTCCTCCATGCCCCTTTCCATCCAAATAGCTGGGCCAGTGTCACTTCTGATCCATTTCCACCTCTCTTAAGGAAACTATCGTGTCATACTTCAGGCGGCTTGCCTGAAAAAGTGTGTTCACACACTGTTTGCACACACGGTGACCTGTAACAGGGAGAAATGGATTGTGAACATGGAGCTGCAGCCCTTTCAAGCCATGAGGTAAAAAAAGAGTTATCTTCATCAGAATTTCCTTACTCGCACAAGAACAGAAAATGTGCTACAGCCAAAAGATACGGTATGAGAAATAATTTACTATGAACTGGATTACTTTTTCTAAACCAGCCAAGCTAAAACTGGTTAATGGAAGAGACCAGTTTGCTGAAGAAAGTATAGTGGGGCATGCCTGTTAATCATATTTCTTTGCTTTTTGAACCTCAAGGGAATCTTCCGGACTTTCTACCAACCTCATCTGCAAAAAAGTCATTGTACCCATCCCACCTCTCACCCCTCTCTTTTCTCAGATTTTAATCTCTCATCGAAATGTAAGACTAACAATCAGGCATCCTTTGAAGGATTGCTAAGGAGAGGTAAGAGAGGGGGAAAAAAACCTTTTTAATCCTGTGAGGAATTCTGGTCCTCCTACCTCAAAATTTGTCCTGAGGTTCCTCCCTAGTCTCTTCTCTCCTCAGAAATCCCTGGCTGCTGAGATAAAAGGGATATAATGAAAATGTAAACAACCACCACCACCACAAAAAAAAAAAAAACTTTAGACCAAGCTTGGCCTGACAGAGGGAAGATTGATATCCCATGATGCTTTGTCTTGATGAGACAATGAAAAATAACCACCCCAGCAGCTGTGTCAATATCAGACTTGGAAATGCCCCACTAGCTGTGGGTTTTTATTTAATCCGCTTTGCTTTAAGATGATAACGGTTGTTACTTTTCAGTGCCTGTCTGTCAGCGCCACACCATTGCAATATTCTTCCGCAGCTCTGTGAGCCGGTTTCATTTATTTTAAAATACCATTTCACACACTGCTGACTTTTAACAGTGTTCCGTGTGAGTTTGTGAGATTGAATAGTGACAGAAACAACACTTTTTATGAGAATACAGAATATTAAAAACGGGGCACAATATACAGACGGCCGTCTTCACTACAGCTTGTTCGCTCCCCCCGCTCTGGCTCCTGCTACTCAGCTTTCCCACTGAATGCATTTGTAGTAACAGTATAAATGTCACTTCCACTGACGGCCTTTTGGCATTTTATTTAAATGGGAATTCAACTCTGGCTCCTGCTGCTGCCGCCGCCTCTCCTTCTCTGGCGTCCATTGCCTTTCTCAAAAAAACAAACCCCAAGGAATATACCTAGTTTTGGATTGTTCCAGCTCAACTTATGTGTGGCAGAGATGACCCTAAATTACTGTTCTGAAGAACACATACAAACCCCTATATACATAGTGCAGGGAATATCCATATAATCCACACAATGTGCATATGGACACTCTGCAGAAGATGTTTTGTGCATTGAAGTTGGCCTTGTCATTTGCCTGCTTTCAGGGAGCAATCTCTTGCTGACTTTTCCCTTTCCCTGCTATTGCTCAACTGAGAGTAAAGCTACAAGTGACTTTCTTCACATGGAGAACACTAGATTTTTCTCGCAAGGTTACCTGGGAAGTGAAGTCCGAATGGTCCTTCCCCTCTCTGTTAGAATCGCTGCCTGAAGAGCCACAAGAGCTGCTCTAGAAGCGGCAGCATTGGTGAAGCTTCAGCCACAGCGACAGTGGAAGAATCTGCAGCAGATCCTTCCACTGTCGCTGCGGCTGAAGCTTCACGGACACGGCTGCTTTCTCCAGAGCAGTTCCCCGGGAGCAGGCAGCCTGCAGGATGCCCTGGGAGAAAGTAGCAGCTGCCTGCCCCCAAACGAAGCCCCCTTGTGGCTCTTCAGGCAGCAATTCTAACAGAGAGGGGAAGGACCACTCGGACTTCACTTCCCAGGTAACCTTGCAAGAAAAATCTAGTGTTCTCCATGTGAAGAAAGTCACTTGTAGTCACACTCTGAGTGGCAGGGGAGAAATGGGAGAGGCACGATGCTCTAGGAATCATTCATCAATGGTTTTTACCATCGGATCAAGCAAAATCCTAGAATGTCAGTGATATCACTTCTGGGTTCCACATGCCTGAAAACTTAAGTTTCAAAAACCACCAGGAGCTTCAAATATGTGAGACTTCCTGAATGCAAAAGTATGTGCTCTACCACTTTACTGTTCCACCCTCACGCTATTAATGCTTGGCAAACTTGCAATTGAAAATAAGCATTCTTATTCTCTTGGGCCACATGTTGGAGGGCACAGAGATGCAAGCACATGGCACCATTACCACACAAATCATTGAAGGGGCTCAAAATAACAGAGGGCTTTTGTTCATTGCTGTTCTCCCCCTGTTTGTTTTTAAAGGGGAGCAAACGTGGGGGCCCTTTTGGAATTTTGAGAACAGGTAATGGGTGCCACAACCAAATGGCTGCCATGAGACCAATCACAGATGGTCGAGCGGTTCCATGAAATGTTAGAAAGTTCCGAGCCAAGTGTTCATCTATGATGGAGGCAGGTGTTTCCAAATGAGTCCTCCCTGCAGACACAAAGATGATACTTCCTGAGCTCTTCAGAAGTACCTCCTGCTCCAATGAAGTAGCTCTGTTCTTTGGGGGATGGCAGTGACTGCCAGAAAACACCTCAATGGTGTCCATAAGTATGACGTTGAGGACCTCTGAGAACTTTGCTTAGCAAGAGAGAGAAGACAAACTCTTGCAATGGGGCATCTGTGTTTACTGTTCACATGCGTGCCCCATTCATAGATAACCTGGCAAGTGATTTTTAACATCAAATAGAATGCACTGCTGACAGAAGTTGTATAATGTGAGAAAAGTGAAAAAAACCCCTCCTGTCTCCTTTTTTTTAAAATGACAATTGATTACTATACTTGAGATCATTTCAGGGGCTTGGTCATCAATGGCATACCATCCATCCATCCATCCATCCATCCATCCATCCATCCATCCATCTGTTCTTCCTTCCACCCATCCTATCTTCTTACCAGCCCTACATTTATTTTGCCGTTTTCTGGATTTTTTTAACAAAGTACATTTTTGTACCTCTCATGCAGGGAAGCCTCTAATTTATGAGGGACTTGGGAATGAGCACTTTTGTTTTCCTCCAGTCCAAGCTCTTGACTGGCAGGCTTTCTCTGTGTGGCTGTGCTTCTTGCAAGCACAACAACTCAACATTCCTAAAGCTCATTTGTCTGGCCATCGCCGCTCAAGCACCTAAACGGATTACTTGATTTATACGACTCTGCTGAGAAAGATGCCTTCTTCTGGGCTGCTGAGGATGATTTGTTTCCTGATCATTTTGGGAGGTGTGATCAGTGGTGGAATAAATGTGGCAAGTTTTACATTCAGCTGCCACGGTCCTTTCCTTACACAATGCTAAAAGTTAGCCCTGGATCACTTCCTTTCAGATCCCACAGACTTGAAATCATAAAGTGAGCTGTCCAGAAGATCACACAAATAGTGGTATTCCAACAATATAGCTATGCTGAGCCATGTCTGTAATGCCTTCACTGGGTTGGGTGGGGGGTAGGGGGGGGTCAAATTTAAAACAACAACAAAAATCTCTGCAGGGTAACAGATGAGCATGGACAAAAAATGTGCCTTTAAGCAGGGGAACCAGAACCGTGTAGGCTTGGTAAAATAGGTTGTAAAGGATGGGAGTGAAAAAAATGTTTTGGCATTACAAAGAGTCAGGCGGAGTCCATGCTTCTGTTCTGATTTTCAGGTAACAGGGTAACCTTTCAGCATAAGAGTTACAAGTGCAGGCTAATTGATACTGAATACTTCTATATGGCCCAATATAGTAATTTTATCTATAACAGCAGTGAAAACCAGGGCTTTTTTTCAGCGGGAACGCAGTGGAATGGAGTTCTGGCACCTCTTGAAAATGGTCACATGGCCGGTGGCCCCGCCCCCTGATCTCCAGAAAGAGGGGAGTTTAGATTACCCTCTGCACCACTGGAGTGGCACCGAGGGCAATCTAAACCCCCCTCTGTCTGGAGATCAGGGAGTGAGGCCACCGGCCATGTGACCATTTTCGCCGAGGGCAATTTAAACTTTAAAAAACTCCCCCCTTGTTCCAGCTGACCCAAAGTGACGTCATTGTGCAGTCCTGAGTTCCTCCACCTCTTTTCCCAGAAAAAAAGCCCTGGTGAAAACAATACCCTCCCTTGGCCGCCCTCAGAAAGTTAATCCCGCCTTTGTCATCCCAAAAGTGATGTTGTAGGAACGGCATAAAGAAATGAGACTCTAATGTACATTACTAGGAACTATTCTGGAATATCTTGGGGAAAACTTAGAAACTGTGCGGCCCAGTTACTAAACCTTTGACTTTTTACAAAGGCAGCTGCCCCTGTGTCCTTCTAGATGAAACAGTAGCTAGTTACCAAGTGAAAAGCAGAGTATCTTCTGCTGCTTCAGAAACTTTTCGTGCATGGCAACAATTCCCTGTTGTGCACTCATTGCATCGACACACAGTATTCTCAGCGTTTTTCCCTGTATCCCCTTGCTTTATTCAGAAATAGGGCAGCCAAGTAGATAACAAACCTATCTGTCCTCCTCATGTCTCCTTTGGACCACAGAGACGGACTTCCTCCCACCTTCTTTACTTGGGAGTCAAGGTCAGAAGTGTTGTCTTCCATACGGAAAAATTAATTGCAGCTGCAGAGACCGGCAAAGGTAACACAATTCATTGCAGAGCAGCCTTGGATACTGCCCCCTCCCTTTTGCTTGGTTTATTGGAAGAGGAGGGAAGCAATTAAACACCAAGAAGAGCTAGAAATGGTCATTACGACGACTTGCTGAAATCCCTTTTCCAATTGTGAAGGAAGATAAGGCTGCCCCTTGATTGCTTCCTCTTATTACTGAAACTGAAGCGAGGGGGGGGGGGGGACAGGGGCTGGTTGCAAAGACAGAATGTGAAAACAGGGGCGACAGAGGCAGAACAGGAAGATGCCCACGATATTTGCGCCTATGCATTTGAGCCTGTCAGTGTAGCATTTGTTCTGAGGTTTCTTTGATGAATGCTTCTTCAAGCTTTAATCATAACATGCAAATCAGGTTTCGGGTTTTAAAGCTCCACCCAATTTGCCCTCCACAGGGTGCCATTACCTTGTTTTCCTTTCCTTGCTTATAAAATCCTCCCCTGCTGAATTTCCACCCGTTACTGGAAATGGCAGAACTCATATTGAAATTCGGAAGTTGTCTTCTCAGAATGCACTTACAAAAAGAAGTAAAACATAGTTCAATACAATCTTCCTTCAGAACTAACCTTGTTTTGCTGAAAAAACCCAGTTTTTTTTTTAAAAAAGAAACATTGAAGAGGAGTGTAATAATTCTCTCCTAAGCAGAATGACACTTTTCCAAGTCCCTTGAAGTCAATGGACTTAGAAGGGTGCTTAAGATTGTACTGTGATTCTTCTTGTATCATAGAAACAACAACAAAAATAGAAGATCCTCCGAAACTAAGCTCACTTTTATGCCAAAATATTCCCCGTCTGTATGTGCTGTCAAGTCGCAATTGACTTACGGTGTGGGCTTTCAAGGCAAGCGAGAAGCAGAGGTGGTTTGCCAGTGCCTTGCTCTGCAGAGTCTTTCTTGGTGGTCGCCTATCCAAGTACTGACCCTGCTTAGCTTCTGCGATCAGTGAAATCAGGCTATAACGTGCCACCTTACCGCCATCAAAATATGATTTTAATTTTAAACTGATATTAACAATTAATGTTAAAATCTTAAAAATAAATATTTTGGGATAAAAATATTCTGTTTGGTTCTCTGTGTTGCAAGACGATTGTAATTGTGCATGTATTTTTTTCTACATTGCAGAAGTGCACAATTACAATCTTCTTGTATGGAAAGAAACAATCAGAAAAAAGAGACCCCCTCAAACTAGCCCTTGGTATGCAGAAAGACATTTTTTCCTGGCATATAAAGGCCTAGTTTTGAAGGTGTTTTAATTTCTTTCCAGCGTTGCAGAAGAGCACAGTAGCTATCTAGTGCAACAGAGAAAAACAGATTTGTTATTGAAAGCTAGTATAAAATGCAGAAATTAAATACATATGGGGTATGGGGTAAGTATCAGATTCATGACTTTTTGGCAAGAAGTACTCAGGCACTGTAACAACAACAACAACAACATTTGAGTTATATACCGCCCTTCAGGATGACTTAACACCCACTCAAAGCACTTTACAATGTATGTCATTATTATCCCCAAAACAAAACACCCTGTGAGGTGGGTGGGGCTGAGAGAGCTCCTAGAAGCTGTCACTGACCCAAGGTCACCCAGCTGGCTTCAAGCGGAGGAGCTGGGAATCAAACCTGGTTCTCCAGATTAGAGTCCCATGCTCTTAACCACTACACCAAACTGGCTCTCTGTAGGATGATGCTAACTGTTCATTTATTTATTATTTATTATTTATTTATTTGCAAGATTTTTACCCAGTGTTTCTGCCCTCATGAAGGCACTGAGGCTAACAATTGTAAAACATAGAAATTAAAATCTCATCTTAAAAGCTAATAAAACCAATACAGAGATGCATCATTGTGTTATGTGTGTGTGATGTGCCGTCAAGTCGACTCTGCCCTATGGCGACCCTATGAATGAAAGACCTCCAAAATGTCTTCTCATTAACAGGCTTGCTTAGTTCTTGCAAACTGGGGGATGTGGCTTCTTTTACTGAGTCCAGCCATCTCTTCCTTTTTTCCTACTGCCTTCCACTTTTCCTAGCATTATTCCTAGCTTCATGAAAACAATTTAAAACCAGACTTTAAAATAAATACCAAAGATGATAACAACAGTTTAAAAGGGAGGGCTCACTGAGGGAATGCTAAGCAAAACAAAACAAAAAAAGTCTTCACCCTCTGGCAGAAGATGGCAACAGACAGGGACAGGCAAATCTCCGTGGGGAGAGAGTTCCAGAGTTTTGATGGCATGACTGACAAGCAATCTCCTTGGATTGTCACTTCCCTAATTTTGGAAGGCAGGGAAGCCCAAAGCAGGGCTTGGTGAAGGGTAAGCCATCATTTACTGGGCTTGATTCAAGGTTTTGACCATCACAGATAATGCCCTTCATGGCCTTGGCCCCTCCTACCTGTAGGACCGCCTCTTTCCCTATGTTCTGCCCTGGCAGTTTCTCACATCTGAACAAGGGCCTTCTACAGAAACCATCCTCCAGCTGGGTAAAACCAACAGCTGCCCATTCTCTGTGGTAGCACCTGCCTTGTGGAATGGCTGTCCTGAGGAGGACAGGAAAGCTCCCTCTCTCCTGGCTTTCCACAAACTCTGCAAAACTGGATCATTCAAGAGGGCTTTTTACTCAGGTAATAGGATGGTGCTGTAAGAAATGGCTCAGATAGATGTCTGGGTAAAGGGACAAGGGCTGTAGACTATTCTACTAGGTACTGCATGTTGTTGTATATATGCTCCTACTGGATAGTTTTCATGTCATTAAAGTTGTCATGTTTAATTATGATATGTTGTTTAATCAATTTATGTTGTTTAATCAACATATCATCTTTGTGTTTGGATTTTTGCTTGTTTTCAGATTTCTGTGCCCCCTAATCTATGGTGATCACTGACCCCAAGGAGGTTTGCCTTGCCTCAACCAGGGCCAGGGCTTTTTTGCCCTGGCACCTATCTGGTGGATCTCTCTGTCTGTGGAGGTGCGGTCTCAGCAGGATCTGTTATCATTTCACTGGGCCTGTAAGACAGAGATGTTCTGCCAGGCTTATGGTGGTTGAGACAGGCGGATTGCCCAACCAGCCTCGTGCCAGGGTAGGAGGGAATATGTGCCCCTGACCATGTATTAATTAGTTCTTGGCCACCCTGCCCAGTGGACCCTGATGATGTCTGAGATGTGGGAAGCAATCTGTGCTGCTCTAAGGTGTTTTATTATAGTATTTATATGATAGCTACTAGTGTTTTTACCATATGTTTTTATTATATGTATTTATTATGTTGTTTATCTGCTATGAGCCCGCTTGTGGGGAGAACCAACCAACCAACCAACCAGCCAGCCAGCCAGCCAGCCAGCCAGCCAGACAGACAGACAGACAGACAGACAGACAGACAGAGTGGTATTTGTCCATGGAATCATAGGTTTGCCATCCGCCTGCCAAGGGCCAGGGAATTCCCCACCTGCCATCCCTGGCCCCTCTCACCTGGCTGGTAGGGGGAGGAAGGCATGGGGAGGGGGAGAAGCACATGCTTCACCCGTCTCTGCTGAACTGGCTTCCGTGCGCCCGGAATGATGATCCCGACAGCGCAGCCAGAGCGGAGAAAGAGGCCCAAATGCTTCACGTTCTCATATTCTGACGATATTCTTACGTCCTGCAGCTTTTCTGCTGGTTTCCCGTTCTGTCTTTTGTATCTTTTCTTTTGGTCTTTCCCCCTTTCCCCTTATTATCTGCCTGGAGTGCTTTGACAGAAAGATGGAACATAAAAACGATTAAATAAGAAATAAATTTAAAACATCGTTCACGTTGGGGCTCAGGTTTGGCTCAACTGTTAAGATTTAGGCCTGGACGTGTGTTTCTCTCACTAGTTGGAAAGAACCCAGGAAAGAAAGTAAAAGTCCTCTTTTCTTTCTTTTCTTTTTTACACAAAACCCTCCTCTGGAAAGCGGCAGGGAGGAGTGTAACACGGAGTAAATTGCTCGCCACCTTTTGCGTGTCCTCCCCTTGCTCCCCCGCTCTCCTCTCCAACATATCAGTGAGGTTTATTAAGAGATGACAAGTCTATCAGGCCTCATAAGCAGCCTTCACAAGGAGGAGATCTTACATCCAGAGAGCATCATCAATCTTCTCTTTGCTCTGCTCTCCTGAACAGCTGAGAGCAAACAAGACTTTGCCTAACCCTCCCCCCCCTCAAACTGTGCAGCACGAGATGTTGTTGGCGAGAAGCACATGGAGAAAATGCAAGGGACCCCACAGACCATTTCAATCTCCATGTTTGAAAATCGGCATGTTGGAAAACATTGAAAGAAGGGTGGGGTGCAAATGTAATAAAAAACGAGTAACACAGCCAGGTCTTGAATAAGAGATCTGCCTTTAAGGGTGTCCCCCCCACCCGCCCCGCTTGAGATGTTAGTAAAGTCTGAGAATACCCGAATTAAGGTACTGCCTTGACTCTGCAGCTTTTATGGACTCTTTCACATATATAAAATTCAAGGGCTGGTTTTCGGCTTAGGAAGGATGCAGTCTTAGGAATACATACAAGGGAGTAAGAACATAAGAAGAGCCCTGCTGTACTAGACCTGTGGTCCATCTAGTCCAACATCCTGTATCACACAATGGCCAAGCAGTTCCTCTAGAGAGGGCCAAGAACAGTGCATTGAAGACAAGGCCTTCCCGTAATATTACCTCCTGGCTTGGGAGGTTTACTGCCTCTGAATCAGAGGAGTTAGCTGTGTTAGTCTGTACTAACAAAATAGTAAAGAATCCAGTAGCACCTTGAAGACTAACCAACTTTATTGTAGTATAAGCTTTCGAGAGCCACAGGTCTCTTCGTCAGATCTGATGGAGAGAGCTGTGGCTCTCAAAAGCTTATGCTACAATAAAGTTGGTTAGTCTTCAAGGTGCTACTGGACTCTTTACTATTTTGCCTCTGAATGTGGACTAAGTTCCTTCCTAAATTTTCTTCCAGTGCAGGGGCCATTTTGCTGGTTCCCCTCCCTTATGGCAAACCTCCACCCACCCACCCCCCAGCTAGTTCAGAGATTCCCAATCCCCCTGAGCAGCATTGGAAGGAGAGCACTTTGGGCTGCTGCAGAAAGGGAGAGTCAGGGAAGCAGCAATTGCAGACGGAAATCCTTCTGCCCATAGAAATTCCAAGCCCAATACAAGCCATTAGGATTTATTTCTGCAAATAAGAGCGCACTGTCAGTTTGTCTGACTACTTAGGTTAGTTTGCCTGGTTACTTAGGTTGCTGTGTCAAAGTTTGTGGCTGAATTCTCTGGACTGTTAAATTGGAGCCTAGTTATTTATTTAAATCGAGATGCTACTTCCCCACCCTAAATGGCCTTCAGATTAGCTTACAACAAACACTGAAACAATATTAGAAAACATCAAATTTAATCAAATATAATAGTTATATTTAAACAATTAATTAAAACAAATATAATCCAAAACCAATAGGAGTAGCAAAAAACCCAAAAAGTTCAGTGAGCTTAGAAATGTTGGAATAGAGGTGACTCAGCATGCCTGGACACTTGAGGGCGCTATTTTTTCCTTTTAGTAGAATGAGGTTGTCTATGTGAGATGCCTCTCTTTGTCTGAGCTCAAAGCTTCTATCTGACTCCTCCTCTTTCTGTGCTGTTTGTTCTCTCTCTCCTGCTGCTCTTGTAAAAACAAGACAGTTCTGCAGAAGAGCTATCTTGTGCAAGCTTGCAAGAGCCTCACCCATGCTCCCACTCGCACGCAGCTGGATTAGCTGGGCCCTTGTAATAGGGAATAACGTTTTTTAGGTTTTATGTTTTTCTTCTGCTACTGCAAGAATGCAAGTGGATGTGAATCAGATGCATTAAACGCAAGTTTTATCTGATCACCACATGCGATTCCAGAGTTTCCTGACTGTGCAAAGCTGCATTAACTAACTAATATCCCTACTAGAAGTTATGGTAGGCAGGGCAAAAAAGAGTATTTTCCCAGTAGCACTCTAAATACTGCAGCTGAGAAAGCCTGAGAGACCTCACTCGAAAGAGCATTTTGCAATAGCAGTGTCACCACTGAAAAAGCTCAGCTCTTCCTGCAGGACTGCCTTTTCAATGAGAATAGGGACAATATAAACCAATGGTTGTCCTTTTGTTCTTAATTCATGTGAGCGCGTGGGGGGGGTACATCTGGTAGAAGGTGTTCCCTAAGATCATTTAGGACTTTATAGGTAAAAACTAACACCTTGTCCTTGTCCTAGGCCTAGGAACCACTAGGTAATCAACTCAAACCAATGCTGATTTCGGGACCAGTTGAAATTTAACAAACTTTTTTATGGATCAAACCACTGACATTACACTGGGCAGATTTTACACCAGATATTTTAGTCCCTAAATTACTAACAGACTCAAGAGTGGAAAATATACTCATTTTAGCTAAATTTTTAGTTCAGGCCATGGGAATTTGGGCAACTTATAAGAAATCACCCCTTTTGTAGTTTGTGGACTAACTTTCTCTGGCCTGAATTCTTACTTTCTTCCTCATAATCTCAGTTACTACTTAAGACTTATAGGTCAGAAGAGTAGAGCAAGAAAGACAGTAACAAACCTTTTTCAAGAACAACCTTATATGATGGTTGTTGTGGATTTTCCGGGCTGTATTGCCGTGGTCTTGGCATTGTAGTTCCTGACGTTTCGCCAGCAGCTGTGGCTGGCATCTTCAGAGGTGTAGCACCAAAAGACAGAGATCTCTGTGACACTGAGAGATCTTTTGGTGCTACACCTCTGAAGTTGCCAGCCACAGCTGCTGGCGAAATGTCAGGAACTACAATGCCAAGACCATGGCAATACAGCCCGGAAAACCCACAACAACCATCGTTCTCCGGCCGTGAATGCCTTCGACAATACAACCTTATATGAATTGCATTATAGTTGTCAAATCAAGGAATGACTAGAGCATTTTAGCCACCCAGAAAAGGCTGTGGAGTCATGTGGACATGACTGATATCAGAGCCAGAACCAAGAGTACTCTCAAGCCTGCTCTGTAAGGAAGCTACCCCCCTCCCCCATATACAGATCAGTGGGCCCTCCCACCTTCCCGTCTTGCCTGGATTCAATTTTGGCTTATTTACCTTCATTTAGACCATTACTGACCTTGGACAGGCATTTAAAGAGAACCATGCCCCATGTGACTCAGGGGAAAAATTCTCTATGCCCCATCACCATACTAATGGCAATGTGCTCCGACCCAGCAGAAACAAGATGGGACTCCTGCAAGACAGCTCCGCCATAGTCTCATTTGTGCTATCTAGAACCACCCACGAGGTAGGAGCAGAACCTCTCCAGAGCAGTGCTTCCTACTGCCAACCCATGCAAATGATCCGGAAGGGTACCTTGGTGGATAAGGGCACACACTTTTTTTTCTCTTCTAGTTATCTACCTAGTAAACTACAGATCACTTACTAGGGCAACCAAGACAGCTTCCATCCTAACCCCCCAGCCAGAAGCTAGGTTGAAATGTATCTAAAGAACTAATTTCATCCGAAGCACCCGGAACCGATATGCTAGTGCCCATTTGATCACCTTGGGTTGGAACAGGAAGGAGGAATCTGGAAGCCCCCAGATCTAGTAGGTTGAGAGAAGTCGTCTTTAATTGCACTCTAATAGCAAGTAAAGAACAATCATGAAAAGTTTTCCAATTCATTAACCAGCAGGGGTTACCCAAAGTCGTAATTAACCTGATTTCTATTCAAACCATTGTGCTGTTTTTAGCACTACTGCGAATATTCACTTTCGAGCTTAGTTCCCTGCTCACAGTCTTCCCTGGAGATAGTATCTGAAAGCACTAAAGGCATGACCATGAACAAAGATGTGATGCAGCTGCTGTGCCTCCTACTGCTCTCCACTTGTCCATAAGTGGAAGAATAGAACAGTGAGTGGAATAATGGCCATGCTCAGCACATTTGCAGTTATTGGCACCAGTTCTAGGTGAAGCTCCAGCAACCCTACTTATTTAATTAAAATATTTGTATGTCACTCGTCCACCCAACGTAGAGTCCCCAGATTCCAAAATATGTTACCGTACAAATCTGTCTCTCTCTCTCTCTAATTTTAAAACAATTAAATAAAACAAACACAGAGACAGGGAGGAAATCTAATAAGAGTTAGGCCATTTCCGCACATCCTTAAAGGGACAGTCCACCCACTGAATGCAGGCGGCTTTCCCACTTCACTCCAGATGTTTGCCAGCTGTTTGGCTTCTGTTTTTTTCAGCGCTTTTTCTGGAATTGGACTTTCCCACAGTGCCAGAAAAGGCGCCGAAAAAATGGAAGCCAAACAGCCTGCAACCATTTTGAAAACGTAGACGTCTGGAGTGAAATAGAAAAGCCACCCGCGATCGGTGAGTGGGCCATCCCTTTAAGGACGTGTGGAAACAGCCTTAGTGAGAGAATGCCCAACTAAATAAAAAAGTTTTCACCCACTGGTGGAAGACAATGATAGAGGGAGACAGAGAAATGTCTTCAACAGTTATCTGTCTGGCTGAGTTGGACTGGATATAACTCTAGTCTGTTCTAGCAAGGGCAGGCTTCTGGTGTTTTCATATTCTTACTGTTTACTCTCAGAAAAACAAACTAGGCACAGCCCCAGATCTCCTATTTCCTGTCCTACTAGACTACATCTCCCAGCAAGCAGTGCTTCCAATTATAGCCACTACTGTAACTAAGGGTGTGCAGTTCAGTTCGGAATTTAGCTTAAAAAGCCAAATATTGGTTCACTTGGTAAAATCTGGATATTCCAAACAGGTATCCCGAATTTTCAGGGAAAAGATCGGTAAAATTCGGCCATTGTTTTCAATGGGAAAATCACCGTAGGGGCTATCTGGTGGGCTGAGGGCCATTTTTCAACCACTCTTCACAAAATTTAGAGGGAACCTAGTCCTGGCTGTCCTCTAAATACCCCCCTCCCAAGTTTCATGAAGATTGGACCCCGGGGGCCAATTTTATGGGCCTCCAAAGAAAGTGCCCCCCCCACTCTCCATTATTCCCTATGGGGAGGGAGGTGAAGCTGTCATTTTCCAAGAAAACTCCACCATATTTGCTAGGGACCTGACTATCCTCTAGGAACCCTCTTTGCCATGTTTCAGGAATATTGTACCCCCAGGGCCAATTCAACGGGTAGTCCTAATTAGAGAAGTTGTATGCGCTCCCAGTCACTCCATTGTTTCCTATGGGAAAAAAGTCAAAGCTGATTCCCACTGCAGAAACACACTGAGGTAAGGTTGCTATGGCCAAGGCACACTCCCAAATGCAAGCTGACCTCATCCCAGAGAAAGCCCAACAGAACCAACCTGAAGCACAGGAATGGAATTCCCCCAGAAACAAAGTGAAGCAAGAGGACCAATATCACATCAGAGAATCACATCCCTTCCACCCAAACCAAACTAAGGCAAGGGACACTGTTGCAACTCAGCCTAACAGAAGCAAACTGAAGTACAGGAATGAATTCCCCCCAGAATGAAATTAGAGCAAGGGGACCAACATCACATGAGAGAATAACACTTATTTCATTCAATCCAAACCGAAGCAAGGGATGCTGTTGCAACTGAGCCCAACAGAAGTGAAGTGAGGCAAGGGAATGCTTCATGCTTGTGGCTGAGTACTGCTTGGTTCTGTTCTGGAGAGTTTACCCACTGGCTGAATCCAGTGCCTGGCTGCTATCAATGACACTGTCGTGAGAGAGCAGGATGCTATAATGGGAATGCATGGTGTAATGGCCTTGGGATTGCTGTTTAATTTGTACTGTGAACCCTCAGAGGTTAAGATCAAACCACCTTCCTAGCTGGAGTAAAGATTGTAGAGCATGTGTTTCTTCCAGCAGTGAAGAAAGGAGTGTTAGGTGTTCCAGGTGGGGCAGAGGGGAGAGATGGTGAGAAGAAGTAACCACAGGATGGTGTGTGTGGGGTGGGTGGGTGGGGGTCAGCAGCCTCAGAGGAAGCAACCCTTCCTGAGCTCCTTAGAAAGATGGGACATTTGTCCTGGAGTCATCCTGGAAAATAGCTTTCTTTTGTCAAGAGAATGGAACACCAGGAGTATGGGTAAAAGTAACTTACATTTCTCATTGGAGTCCAGCGGCACCTTAAAGACCAACAAGATTTTCAGGGTATGAGCTTTTGAGAGCCCAAACTCCCTTTGTTAGGATCCCTGAAAATCTTGTTGGTCTTTAAGGTGCCACTGGACTCAAATCTTGGTGTTCTACTGCAGACCAAAATGGCTACCCACCTGAAACTTACATTTCTCATTGGTACTGTCTCAGGGGACTCCAAGCAGAAGATGGAGGAGTCCCACTTGGGCCACTTTCTTAGTGGTACTCAGTATCAGCTTGTACCTGATTATTTTCCCAGGAAGTGGACAGGGGTGTAGATTAAGAACCAGACTCCCCTGGGAGCATCCTGGTGGCAAATCAGGAAAAATGTGAGTGACTATTTCAGGAGCTGTTTTCTATTGAAAAGAGTCTTCTGGTGAGGAAGTAAATGCTCTGGTTTTGCTAGGCTGCAATTGCTGTTGACCCACAATGTTCCCAACTCCTACACATGCCTAAAAAAAAAAATTCTATACATTAGTTGATACAGATAAGTGTCAGTATGATGTCTTGATATAACATTTCATGCTTCAGTTTGCTTTTTATATGACACTTAGAGGCTTTTCATGGAGCTGTATAAATAGATTATATAATTATGCTCTTACACGTTTTGAGTGGGCTATAAATATAGGCAACATAATGCAATGCGGCAAAACACACACACACACCAGCACATACACCGAGGGATGGGGCAAGGAATAACTCATTCTCTCAGTGGTGTTCATTGTCCCTTTTGCCATACAGGGAGTAATTTCTGTGCCCCTTTGGTACATCTGTTGGGCAGAGCAGGCAGGCATTCCTCTTTTGTGATGCTTTCACACTAGGGTCGCCAGGTGCATACCTGCTACCCCCAGGAGACTCTGGGGGCAGGGCATGGGGAAAAAGAGATCACGTACATGTCAACATCCCCCAGAAGTGACATCACCAACACTTTAGGATTCTGGCAATCTCCCTCCCTCCCATTTGTCTGAGCCACTGCAGGGGCCTGGAGGGAGCAGTGGCAGGAGATCACCTATCATAGTGGGCGATTCAGCATGCCTGTTTCCTACAGACCTTATGACTTTGTACTGCTAGCTGTATGACTCAAAGGGCAATTCCACCATACATTCTTCCTGGGTGTGCCCCCAGGCCCTGTCACTCAGATGTGCACCAGGAGTACTCTGTTGAAACTTAAGAGATAAGATACAAGTGGTGCCAGACACGTGTTTTTTTAATGTGTCGGGGGCACAATGTTACCTGGGAACTGTGGTTAAAAACAGTGTTATGTCCCTAGCACAGGGAGGCAGGGGAGGGGAAGACAGAGCCATGTGGGATCGCTGGGGGAAAGGAACTTTAAAATTGTTTTCTTGCAATCTAAATGGAGAGAGGAATACAGGACCCTGTCCCTAGAGCAGGGAAGCAGGGGAGGGGAAGAGCTGGTAGTTCACCTCTCCGTTGAGATTGCAAGAAAACAATTGCAAAGTTCCTTTCCCCCAGCAATCCTGCGAAGATCTGTCTTTGAAAACTGTCTTTGAGAAGCTCTTCCCCCTCCCCTGCCTCCCTGCACTAGGGACATAGCGCTGTTTTCAGCTACAGAGCCCATGTAAAATTGTGCCCCCAACACATTAAAAAACATGTGTCTGGTGTCACTTGTAGCTTAGCTCTTAGATGCCAGGGAGCGTGGGGCAGGTTTGGATCAGTATGCAGAAAGAGGCTTCTTCCCCCTGAGCCATTTCCCCAACCCAAAATGGTCACCATTTTCCCCAATAGGAAAATGTATGAATACCCATGGGCTACTTTCTACCAATGTGTTTCATGTAAGTTTCCCCAATGGGGCAAACAGCTGTTCCCCAGGGCTGTTTCAGGTCAGAAAAATGGAACAGGGAAGAACGCTTCAGCCCCTCTCCCCCTGGGTGCCAGGGTTCCAGCCTGAATGGTTCCCAAGCACCTGAGAATATGTTTCAGGAGAAATTCCTGCCACGTGTCAGATTGACAGGACCTGGGGTCGATCCAGGAAAAGAGGCAGGAACTGTGTATTGTGTCATATGTATGGTATGACTGAAACCTCTTAATAGTAGATTCAGAATACGATAACCATTTCATATTACGTGCATGTACTCTAGCTTTAAGTTTGCAAAATAATATGGTCTTCCAGTCATATTAAACAACCAACTGAGCAGAATGAATTTCAGCCCCTTCTCCCAATAATCTTTCAATAGCAAAGGAGGAGCAGAATGCACAGCTGAAACCTACCCCCTCCCTCTCTTGAAGAAATACATTCTTCAAAAACAGCCAGAAAATGGGGCCAATAACACCTCCTTGCAGCTGTTTTGGCTCAGGCAAACAATATGGTGGGGAAGACCAAAGCCCCTTCCCCCTTGTCTTGGTCTTGATCCAAATTGTGCCTTGACATGCTTGGGAAGTGGCTGTAGGGAGCCTGAGGTTGAGTACCCCTGCCAAACATAACAGGAAAAACTTCCTGACAGTAAGAGCAGTCCCTCAGTGGAACAGGCGTCCTCGGGAGGTGGTGGGCTCTCCTTCTTTGGAGGCTTTTAAGCAGAGGCTAGATGGCCATCTGACAGCAATGCTGATTCTTTGAACCTAGGCAGATCATGAGAGGGAGGGCAGGAAGGGTTACATCAGTGCTTTGTTCTCATGGCCCCTTCTTACATGTCCAGGGTAATGCCAATCACCACTTTGGGGTCAGGAAGCAATTTCCCCCAGGCTAGTTTGGCTAGGGATCCTGACAGTGTTTTGCCATTTTCTGGGCATGGAGCAGGGGTCACTGGATGTCTGTGTGTGTGGGGGGGTGAGTTGTGAATTTTCTGCACTGTGGATGGGGTTGGACTAGATGACCCAGGAGATTCCTTCCAGCCCTATGATTCTATGTAGTTTGGCTTCTAGAGAGATGGAGCGATGCAGAGTTTACATATCTGTGATTGTAGGCTGGTTGCAGCACAAGAGGTCTGCTAATGCTCAGGAGCTGACTGATCTCTGTATTTCAGGGTTCGGCTCTCTTGCTTGAGTTATCTGGGACAATTTGCAATGCAAGTTGCAATCAAACTGGGTTAATTTTTGGAGGGTAAATTATTCTGTTCCTGGGCAGAGGGCTGGATTGGGTAACCTATACTTTTCAGCTCAGTGATCCCCTCCCCAACTCAGATTGTAAGGCCGAGCTTGGCAACTGGCAGGATGGCTGGGGGCAGGAATAAAGATGTACGTGTGTGATGACATTACCAACATTGCTACATAACTTCCAGGTACAACCTGAAATTGACAAAGGATAGCTGTAGGAATTGCTGGAAACTCTGGTAAAGCCATAGAGTTTCCATTGATTCCTTGAGCTACCCTTGTCACTTCCGGGTTGTAACTGGAAGTGACATAGGCGACATTGTTATTTTTTTAATTTTACTTTTCTCTTGCCACTGCTCTGAGCATGTTACCGGAAGTGGTCTCCTTGCAATAAATAATTTGTGGGGGAATTAGCAAGTAAGGAGGATGGCTATCAAGAGGCTAGTTACCGCGTGGATCAATCACCAACTTTAACTGAGTCCCCTCCCCAAAGTAGCAAACGAGGGTGGTTCTTTACATCAAACAATTACTTTTATTAAGAACAAGGCTTCATGCACATATGCACAAAATTACTGGGGAAAATGATTACACGCATGCACGCACGCAAACACAGAGTCCTAGGAAACTTAGCCAGAAACTGGGAATAGAGAGAAGGAGCAAGTATATCTACCTATCCTGAAGAGTAGTCCAGTCCACGGAGAATAGGGTAGCTTTGAACGCCAGTGTCCTTGGCTTAAGGGAGCAAGAGGCTTGGGCAAACCTCAAGGGAACAATGCTTATGGATCTGGAAGCATGAACGATTTGAATGAGGCCAGGACCTTACCTTTATAGGTAAAATGTGCCCCGAGGTGGAAGAGCCCACCTAGCCGTTAGAACAAAGGCTCCAACGGTTAGCTCCTGGGTTAGACAAAAGGCTTGAGTACCTTGATCGGTAGCTGCCGGGGTGTGTGAATACAAATGTAAAACTAGTTCTAGCACTGCACAAAGAGGATAGTTTGCTGATGAAGTCCACCGGAGCTAAGTTAATGACTTTAGGTGGGGAATGCACTGTCCCAGGAACGACTGTATATACTTATGAATGCCATTTGAGTAGCTCCTCAATCATGGACAGGAGATCTCATCATGGAAGAAGGGAATGGAATGTACTAAGTGGGGATGACTCTGCGAGGCCTTTGTTGCATTGGGCACCTGCGGAGCTGCAGAGATAGTAAATCCAATCGCCTCTTAATCACTCCGCATTCCTGTGCGGCATTCCATTCATGCCGTGTTCTCCCAGGCGGGATTCAGCAACTGTTAGAGGCTCTCTGGTGGCAACACAGCAGCCATTTTAACGCCAGAGGCCTGAACATCTTTAATATCATAAGCAGCCGTATTAAAATGGCTATTAAAATGGCGGAGGCCGGGCCAACTGCTTACAAGCATTGTGGCTTGTTCTAGGCTGATAGGGAAGGGCCAGCCATGTAGGCAAAGCTGTGTAATTTCTCACCTTATAAGCAGATCTTCATTGGTCTTTAAAGGGCTCCTGGCCTTAAACCTTGCTCATATTAAGAACATGAAAACAATAGAACTATAGTAGCAGAAAGAAGGGGGGCAAGTCAGCAAACAAGATTAATAATGGGAACATTCTCACAATTTAAATTTTTTTAAACAAATATTTTTGGTTCCCTCTGGAAATGTTACTTTTGTGGCCAGACCAAAAGGAGAACATTTGTAGGGTGCAGTCATTCAAAACATGCCTTCTGCTACTGAGCTATAGACTTTGCACATTTACAGATATATTCCTTTATATGTGCTTGAGTAATTTCCTCCTCAGTATCTGAAACTGACCATGCGACTTTAGTGCACGAACTGGTTTTGCTACCAGTGGTCAACAGTCCGTCACAGAGAATTTTCACAATCTCCACACGTAGGCACATCTCCGCAAGACTGGCAGCCACAGCTCTGGACAGAATGAGAATGGATTCTGAATTACCTTGCTCTCCCCAGAGACCACCCGATCTGCAAAGGTCAGGGTTAAGGCCATTACTGAGGCAACACTTGGAAGCTCTGAGCAGGGCTGTCTTCCTTGCTGCCTGATATGTGGATAAAGAGAGAACTTCAGTGACTGACAACATTGACACCTCAGAGACACAGTGCTGAGTGACTGAGAACCAAACTAGATGTGAGACTGTGAGATCCACTCATGGTAAATAGCAGTCACCTGGGAGCTTGATCCAGGGTGCGGCTGAAATGCAGGGGGAGAGGGAGATTTACCCTTTCCCTGCTGTGCTGCTCCCTTCTGGGCTAAAATTAGCCCCCAAAGAAGGATTTCCCCCCTACGCTAGGGTTCATAATAGTGCCAAGAGGCAGTGGTTTGGATTGGCAAAATAGGACATGGTTAACCTAGAGTTGCCAACCCTCAAAAGGGGCCTGGTGTTCTCTTGGAATAACAACTGACCCCCCAAATATAGGGCTTTTCTGCAAGGATGATTTTCACCAGTTTCGGCCCCATATTGCTTTGGGTTTTCTTCTAAATTCCACCCTCTTAACTCCCCCTTCAGATTTCAATGCGATGTTTTCAAGGTTGTAGCGATCAGAGGAGAACGCGGCAGCTTCGGAGGGTGAACTCTGTGGCACCACATCCCTGCTGAGCCCCCTCCGTCCCCCAGACTCCACTCTCCTTAGACTCCACTGCCAAATCTCCAAGTTTCTTTGCCCGCTGCCCCTCAGAGAGGGACTAGGAGGAAAAAAAGTGACTTTGCTGAAGTCACTACATCGCTTCCAGGTACAACCCGGAAGTGATAAAGGATAGTTCTAGGAATAAGAGTGGTTGAATCCAGAAGTGACATAGTGATGTTGGTGATATCGTCACCCCCCCCCCCCAAGTCCGTGCCCCCAGCCCTTTCACAGGTTCCCAGACTTGGCCTCGCAACCCTACCTTGGCCTCGCAACCCTCGCAATCTTGCCATGGAAGGGATAAGGAATTGAAACCTGGACGCAAGAGTCCTGTTCATAAGTTACAGTGAACACACACTCAATCTGTGTACATACGCTTGTTCTTTGTATGTGTGTTGAATAATGCTTACATTACAGACAGTGCGTGTGCAACTGAATGTGAGATACAAATCCCACATTTATTCAGGTCCACCATTTCATTTGTAAAGTGATCGCACATTGGGTCACTCAAGTAGGTTTATGCATGTACAGGCAGGATGTACATGTATTCACATGTAACATACAAATAGGGCTAAGGGGCTGGGAGCAAAGGATAACATGAGTTAGCAAGGAAAGAGGCACACTTTCATATTTCTATCTCACACCCTTTTAAAATTCAGTCTGTAACTTGTTAAAAGTACTTCTTTGTTCTCTCAAGCCTATTGAATGTGAACATTTTGGTTTTCTGCAAAATTAATTAGAGCAATGTGATGTTTTAAAGCCTCTTTGTATAGGGAAAGCTCTACGGAACGGTCTAATTCTACATTACATGACTCTTGCTGTAATCTATTCTGTTCTTTTTTTAAAAGATAATGCGCAACAATAAAAAGATTTTAAACCATAAGAATTATCTCTAAAATACCATTTCCGGAACATGCAAAATATTGTCTCTAGCACCATCAAATCTATTATAGAGCTACTTTACCTTGATTTTCAAAAGATTCCCAGAGGAGAAATGTTGGGCAATGCTTGCAAGATGGTCTATTCAGTTAGACAAAGGAAAGAGTAAATTCCACAGCCTCGGGGCTACTACTGAAAACCCTTGTCTATACACTTGGCCATCACTTACCAGATACCAGGATAATACCCTCAGCAAAAGCATTCCCAGTCTTTTGGGATTTTGCTGACTGAAAAGGATTTGCAGGCTAAGCTGTGTAGAGCATCTGGAAATAGTGCATACATGCACATACATGAACACACAAAGCTGCCTTGTACTGAAACAGACCATCAGACCATTCGGTCAGTACCATCTACTCAGACGGACAGCAGCTTTCCAGACTCTCACCTGGAGGTCTTTCACATCACCTTCTACCTGATTAAACTTGGGAGTGGGACCTTCTGTATGCCAAGCAGATGCTTTATCACTGAGCCATGGTACCCTTTTTATACAGCACTTCTTATTCAGCACAGATCGGTAGCTGTGTTGGTCTGCAGTTGAAAAGCAAGATCTGGGTCCAATAGCTCCTTAAAGACTAACAAGATTTCCAAGGGATGAGCTTTCAGAGCTCCCTTCGTCATATTCTGTACAGTTGCTCCTTCTGTCTCTGTGATTTTACTGCACTTTGCAAAGAATTGAGTGATTTGACCCCCCTGTGGATGCTCAAACACACGATAGTTCTGCTTACTACTTGTTTGCCAGTTGTGAACAGGGGGCCAACCATCTGACAATCAGTTTGCTGCTCATGAACAGTTTGAGCCAGTTTGTCAGGTTACTTTTCAAGTATTCAAATGGTACAAGAAAAGGCAAGCTTGCAGGCATGCTTCGCATGAAGAAGGTCCCAAGTTCAATTCTTGGCATCTCCAGGACCAGGCATTAGATGACGTAAAAGACCTCCACCTGAGACCCTGGTGAGCCTCTGCCAGTCTGAACAGATGATATTGATCTAGATGGACTAAGGGACTGATTCAGTATAAGGCAGTTTGTGTGTTCAAGGATAAACTCCACCACAGCTACTGCACAGCTGCAATGCTTTTCTATAGCCATTCAAGCTAGTAAACGAATGGACAGTCATTCAGCTCACAGATGATCATAGCTGTTGAACAAGGTGTGTACTGGAAAAGCGCTGTTGGCTATTGCACAGGCATGGGTCATACTTGTCAAATTGGTGAGCAAAATGGACCTGGTGAAAGCCATACCTGATCACTGCCTCCAGGCTGTGATCTTATGCACACATCTTTGGAAGTCATTCCCACTGAACATACTTGGAGGTGAAAGTGTACATGATTGCGCTATTTTTTTTGACAGTGCTCTTACTTTCTTTTCTGACTTTGATTCCCTGGTGCATTTAATGCGGAGGGGTGGTGGAGTATCCCCTGCTCCTTTGCATTGCTATCACCAGGTGTGCGGTGCTTCTAATCTAGGTTACATTTGCCCTCCTCTTTCCAGTTGGATAAAAATGTAATCAGTAGTGTTCCCTGATGGGAATTCTAATGAGAAGCAAGACATTAGCAATGCAAGCAAATCTTTGCAATTCAGTGGTGCAAATAGCTCTTTTGGATGGTACAGCTGAGATGGGTATAGCTCCAGCAAGCTGCAAGATTTGCTTTTATCACTGAACTGAATTCTTTGTGAGTTTAGAAGAGAAGTCATGTAGGGACTGTAGGTGGACTGGCAATAATGCTGTTCCGTGGATTGGTTGGGAAGACTGGCTCAGTTTATCTGTTGTATGGTTTGCTTCAGTGCTGTAAGCTTGACAATTCACCCCAGCTGTACCTCTGCTTTTTTTTTTTTTTTGCATTAGTCACACTACTTTCTTCCTTGTATCGTTCCATTACCCTCCCACCAACTCATGTTTGTTTATTTGTTTGTTTATATATCTATACCCCTCTTTTCTCCCCAATGGGCACCCGAAGCAGCTTACAACAGCGTTCTCTCCTCTTCTGTTTGATCCTCTCAACAACTGTGCAAGATACTTGAGGCTGCAGGAGAATGACTGGTCCAAGCAGGGCCGGATCGAGGGGGGGCAGGGGGGGTAGTCTGCCCCCGGCGCTGCCAGGGAGGGGGCGTCGGGAGCAGCTGTCAGCTGCCGGAGCGCGCAGGCGGCAGCGCGGGCAGCCTCGCAGCCCCCCGTGCTGCCTTTTGCCTGCCCCGCAGGACAGGGGGTGGCCAGCTTGCTGCGCACCCCCTGTCCTGCAGGGCAGGCAAAAGGCAGTGCGGCCACCCACGCCATTCGCCCCTGTCCTGCAGGGCAGGTAAAAGGCAGCATGGTTGCCTGCGCCATTCACCTGCTCTGTAGGACAGGGGGCGGCTGGCCGCCCCCTGTCCTGTGGGGCAGGCGAAAGGCAGCGTGGGGGGCTGTGAGGCCGCCTACACCATTCGCCTGCGGGGAGGCGAATGGCGCCTGCGGCTTCCCAGCCCTGCATGCTGCCTCTGCCGCTCTGCCCTGCGTGATGACGTCACTGGAATGATGTCATCACACAGCACCGGGAGCATGTGCACGCTGTGTGCACACGCGAGGGGGTTGGACTAGGGTTGCCCTGGGCGCCAGCAACCCTAGATCCGGCCCTGGGTCCAAGGACACCAAGCAAGGTTCTATTGCAGAGCAGAGATTTGAACCTGATTTTTCAAGATTCAACGTACTTTCTTTTCCGTGTGATCACAAGACTGATAGTAGAGGACAACGACTTTGATGCATGCAAGAGCTGGTTTGACCTATGGTGTTCCTTTATTGTGCAAGAGGTGTGTGTTATTTTCTGTAAGCACATAGTTACTCTTGTGCTTCTGAGTTCTCAATGGTGTTTCGTATAGCATCAGTGCAGAGAGCTTCAGATGTTAACTCTGGATGCTGCCATGAAAAAAAAAATTAATTGTTCTTTTACTATACCCTACATCATATATGCTGTTCAGATCATTTACATGGATTTAAATCAACTTTCCTCTGGATGCTTCTTTATGTTTCCTGAAGAATAGTGGAGATCAGTCCACAAAAACATTTGTGTGCTGAACATTTGCACGATCTAGGAACACATAGTTTAGAGTATCATTTTTAGATAATCTTGTTTCAATTTAATAATTTTTAGAACACATTCCATGAATACGCTGCTTATTTAATGGATAATTTTTTTTATTACCTACATAAACCAGAACTAGCTGTGACCTGGATAGCCCAGGTGAGCCTGATCTTGGCAGATCTCAGCAGCTAAGCAGGGTTGTAATTGGATGGGAGATCTCCAGTGAAGACCAGGGTTGCAGAGGCAAAGCAATGGCAAACCACTTCTGTTCGTCTCTTGCCATGAAAACCCCACTGGGGGGTGGGTTGCCGTAAGTCAGCTATGACTTGAGGGCATTCTTCACCACCAAACCAAAACTAAATCATGCATACAAAACAGTCCATATTTATTTACTTATTTGACAAAATTTATATGCTGCCCATCTGCCCTCAAAAGGGGGCCATCAAAGCATATACTTTTTATTTAGAGACAACTAAGGGCCCAGAGCAATCCTGAAGAAAGGGCTGGTAGTTACTGGGTAGAATCCTTTTTTTCATGAGATACAAAGTTAAGTGGTGTCGAGGGATTTGGGTTGATCCTGATTCAGACCCCCACTCTGCCATGGAAATTTGCTGGGGAACCTTGGGCTGGTCACTCAGTCTCAGTCTAACCTTCTCCCCAGGGGTATTGTGAGCATAAAATTGGGGAGAAGAGAATGATATTGTAAGATGCTTTGGCTCCCTGTTGGGGAGAAAAGTAGGATAAGAATATATAAATAAGTGTATGTTTGGAAGATAGACTCCTAGCGTTGCCAGGTTCCCTTAACCTCCCAGCTGGGGGAGGGGACCTGGCACTTACCTATGCACGTGCATGCTCCCAGCAGACATGATCATTTCACTTCCAGAAGTGACATCATCACACCTGGTGGTGGGCATGCTCCCATCTTTCACAGGAGCCAGTTTTGGCCCCTGTGAAGGGCAGGAGCATGCCCATGTCCAGGCGTGATGACATCACTTTTGGAAGTGATGTCATCATGCCCGCAGGGAGCGTGCCTACTGCGCGCTGGCCCAGGAAGCTTCTTGCCTCTTGGGTCTGTTTCATGGGGGCCTTTCCCTCCCACCAGCCCGGTGAGAGGTAGAGGGGCAGAGGCTGAGAACCCCCACAGTGGGACTGGCAGCCTTATCCTCCTGACTCTAGGTTTGTAGTGCCAATGAAATCGATCTGCATTTTTCTGCCCCAGTCTCTGCAGTATCCCCCCTTGCTTATAGATATGCCAATTACCCTCAACCCCCCCCCCCCAGTGGTGTGGGAAGGATGGCTGCCATGGGGATGTGGGACAGGAAAAATGGTGACAATATAGACAAGACCAGGAAAATCCAGATATTCCTTTCATCCCAGATTTGCTGCGATCATTCCCAGAATATCTCAGCAAAGCAGGTTTGGGAGAGATTGCAGGGAATATGGAGAAAACCCAGGAGAAACAGGAAAGCATCATAATGCTGTGAGGAAGTAGGGGGGAAATCCCTACTTCCCAACATGGGCAAAAAGCTGTGATACTAGGGTTGCCAGGTCCAGGTTGGAAAATTCCTGGAGATTTGGGGGGGTGGAGACTGGAAAGGGTGGGGTTTGGGAGGGGAGAGGCCTCCGTGAGGTATAGTACCATAGAGTTCACCCTTCAGAGCAGCCATTTTCTCCAGGGGAACCGGTCTCTGTAGCCTGGGCATCACTGGTAATTCCAGGAGATCTCCAGCTACCACCTGGAGGCTGGCAACCCTAGGCCCAGAGCAGAGCAGTGTATCTAAGCTTGTGCAGAAATAACAGAGAACAGCGCCTCTGCAGAGCACTTTCCGTTCTCAGAGGAAAATTCTCTTCACTCCATTCCCTGTTTTCATTGTAGACTGTAATTTCATTACAATGAAATGAGGGGAAAAAGTAAAACAAAAGTAGGTTATTCTGACGAATGTTTATGTGTATTTTATATTTGTCTTTTGGAGATGGGCACCCACATCTTGCAAGTCCCATTAAGCAAAGCGGAAGAAGCTTTAGTAAAGCAGAAGAAATAACAGTTATCTGAAGATGCCAGCTACAGCTGCTGGCGAAACGTCAGGAACTACAATGCCAAGACCATGGCAATACAGCCCGGAAAACCCACAACAACCATAGTTATCTGAAGAGTTAGCCTGTGGCCTAGTCCCTCCAAACAGGGAGTTCCAAGCCTGGCAGCTTGAGAGAGCTACAATTCTCTCACAAGGAATCATCTCTGAAATCTCTCTCAGCCTCATGCTGATGAGAGAGCTCGTTGATATTCAGAGGTTTAATCATTTTAGATTTTTTTGTGTGGGGAACCCACCCCCTAGACCTCCCCTGGGATATAGTGACAGAATTTACAATTACAACTGGTAATTTACAGACTCACCCTAAATTCACACAACCCTCATTTATTCTAGAACAGACCTTAGAGACTGCTACACAAGAGGTTTTAGTCACTGTTCATATGAAAGTTGTTTTAAGCCCTTCCTCATTGTGTTTGTCTCTTTGGATCCAGAAATATTACACTCAATACACTCTTGGTTGCTCTTGGGGCAGTGAGGAACCCAAACTATACACATAGAGACCACCTCATGCTGTGTTGCACTGTGACAGGAATGAGACAACCTATTGGTTCTGAATAGACATGGGCATGAATGGAAAAAAAAAACCCGAACAAGCTGTTCATTGTTTGTTGCCATCCACGAACAATGAACAACAAACAGTGACGAACATGACCCTGTTCACAAACATGTTCATTGTTCACAGGCCCTTAAAGATCCCTTTAAACTATCAGCTGGCAGTGCCGCCTGCCAGCTGATAGTTTAAAGGGCCCTTTCCTGCCAAGTGCAAGGGGAAGGGCCCTTTAAACACCCCACAAACTGACCTTCCCAATGTCCAATACCCACCGAATGTTCAGGAGACATAGTCCTCGCTGTCCTCCGAAGACCCCCCAAGTTTCAGAGAGATTGCACCCTGGAAAAGGCATGATCCATGTGTCCCCCCCTTTTGCTGTCATTTTCTCTTCACAGTGGCAAAAACGGGACTGCCTGTTGGAAGGCAGCTACTTTGAGGGGTTACAAACTGACCTTCCCAATGTCCAATACCCACCAAATTTTTAGGGGACATAGTCCTCACTGTCCTCCAAAGACCCCCCAAGTTTCAGAGAGATTGCACCCCAGGAAAGGCATGATCCACAGGCCATTTCCTTTGTTGTCATTTTCTCTTCACAGTGGCAAAACCGGAACTGCCCGTTGGAAGGCAGCTACTTTGAAGGGTTACAAACTGATCTTCCCAATGTCCAATACCCACCAAATTTGCAGGAGTTATAGTCCTCACTGTCCTCTGACAACCACCCAAGTTTCAGAGAGATTGCACCCCCAAAAAGGCATGATCCATGTGTTCCCCTCCCTTTGTTGTCATTTTCTCTTCACAGTGGCAAAAACGGGACTCTCTGGTGAAAGCTACTTTGAGGGGTTACAAACTGACCTTCCCAATGTCCAATACCTACCAAATTTGCAGGGGACATAGTCCTCACTGTCCTCCAAAGACCCCCCCCACAAGTTTCAGAGAGATTGCACCACAGGAAAGGCATGATCATGTGTCCCTCCCACCTTTGATGTCATTTTCTGTTCACAGTGGAAAAAATGGAACTGCCTGTTGGAAGGCAGCTCCTTTGAGGGGTTATAACTTACAAACTGACCTTCCCAATGTCCAATACCCACCAAATTTTCAGGGGTCATAGTCCTCACTGTCCTCCAAAGACCCCCCAAGTTTCAGAGAGATTGCACCCCGGGAAAGGCATGATCCATGGGTCCTTCCCTTTGTTGTCGTTTTCTGTTCACGGTGGCAAAAACGGGACTCTCTGCTGGAAGTACTTTGAAGGGTTAAAGCCAGAAGGAGTTCAGACAGAGTTCAGTCCTTGCTGTTGCCAGGGGAATTGTTTGAAAGGCCCCAGACTGTCTGGCTTGACGAACAGCTGACGAAGGCAACGAACGAGGCTTGCAATGACCACTTGTTCGTTTAGAATGGAGCCTCATGAACGGCTTGTTCACGAACAGACGAACGAGCTGTTTGTGGGTTTTTTCCATTCGTAATGCTGTTCGTGCCCATGTCTAGTTCTGAATGCCAAGGATGAAATTTGTGGACCCACTGCGGCGGTTTAAGAAGTGATGGGCTATTTCTGCTATTGTTGCTTATGCGACTGAACATTAGAGATGTGCAGTTCAAAGTATTCTGCAGAGGCGAGCATCTGCTGCAATCAAAGTGTCGTTGCCATAAGACCAGCGTAGCTCATGAGCTACCATGTCACAACGTGTGCTTCCTGTCATCTCCTTGAGGAGATCAGGAGTAATTACCTTTCGATTCTGTTCTCTGCTGCTGACTTCACTTCACGTTCATGTATTTGTTGACAGGAGGGAAGGTTTGGAGAGCCATATTGTTAAAATTGTCAGGGCAATATGCTGCAATGCATGGTGGGAATTTGCATTATGGGACAGGAGGTGTGATTGCCATTCTTCTACCACTGTTTGGAAGAAGGATTATGGAATAAATCTAGCTAAGAGAGATCTTGGTTCTGCGTTTGTGACTTTGGGCAGTGCAGGCAATAGGGCTTAAAAAAACTGTTGTAGAGATGTGGCAATTTGTGTACAAATCTGAACTTGATTTCCATATTACTGCAAACATTGGAATTGCCAATAGAATTAAATGGAGAAGCAATTTCTTCATTGGGTTGGAAATTTTCTTTCCAAGGGTCCACCAAATTTTCTGCCTGAAATAAGGATTAGATATCAGTTCTGAAGGATGTGGTTAATAATCTGTGTGTTTTTGCCAGTGTAGTTAAGTCCAAGGAGAGGGATGAAGAGATGATGAAAAGTGGGGTTGGGAGGATTTGGGAGGGGCGATGGGGGAGGGACCAGGCAACAGGGCAGCGCAAAAGGGGAGGAAGCTGGGGTCGGAGGGATGAGGTTTCCTCTCCCTTGTAAGTCCTCTTGTAAGATATTAAAATGGGACAATCTTGATTTTGATCCAGATATTCTCCCCCCACTTTTAAAATCCCCTTCCTACTTTTTACCTTAAAAAAAACACCATGTACCTTAAAGATTTAAACTAGAATGAGAATTTGATGAGGGAATGAAAGCCACTGTCCCACAGAGAGCTAAACATGTTTGCTTTTCATTGGACTGAACAACAAAAAAAGTATAATTATTTTAACCCTGTCTTGTAGAGTAATCCTAAACAGACTTGTCCATTGAAATCAATGGGCTTAGAACCATGCAACACTGATTAGAGTTGCACTGTTACTTCTCACAGGACCCCTCTCTAGATAATACTTTTCTGCATGGACATGTATTTGTTTTAACGTGCTCTCTGCAGTCATACAGCAGCTATGGGGAACCCCTTTTTAAAAATGGAAAGTGCAAAGGGACCCCAAATGTTACTGCTGGGGGAGGAGAGGCTGCCCTGCCCCCAATGCAATTTTCTTGCATGAAAAGCACATGGGGAGGGGGCGTTATTTCACTCATTTTGCTTTTCCATATGGAGTGTTATGTGCAGAGATTTTTATTTGTCTTTTGAATATACCGCTGTTTCTTTCTTTTTCTATGTAACAGTTACAGATGTTACAGAAGTCTGCCGAGTTCAGTATAATAGTTTTGCTGGCACAAACAGCGATCCTGAACCCACCTTCTATCCATTCCCATCCACATTTTTCAGAAATTGTTATTAGCTGCTTAGATGCTTGGGCAAGGTAGCTGGAAGTTGAAGAAAAGTGTATGCACTTCTGAATGTGCACTTAGTGAATGCGCTCAATGCGTACTGAATGCGTACAGCTCAGGGAAAGCAAAGAGGAGCAATATTCAGATGCACCTTCAGTTAATAATAATAATATGTTTATTGCTTTTCCGGCCGAAGCCATAAGCCATACAAACACCAACAAAATAAGAACTGTACACTTGAACATACCCAATTCACATAGACATAACTCGTCATTATCACTTTAAACTATCTAAACTCATGAAAAGCTTGTTTCTTTATCACCATGGCTAAAAAGGACCTTCAGTTTATGGCCACAGTTTCTAAAAGGAATGACGCCCCAGGTGCATTGCATGGTTTCTGTACACATATGACACAATGAGTGGGGAAGCAGGAAACTCCAAAGGAAGCGCATCCTTAGGAAAAAAGGGAAATCATTAATGTTCATCAATATTCCTTCCTTCCCTTGCAATTCATCCATTGCCTTTATTGGATTCCCTTGAGCAGGCACTGGAACTTCCTTGATTGACAGTTCAATTGCAGCTGACTGATAAGTTTCCATTCTCTTGCAAGTGGTTCAGTCTTTGCTCTGTGTATGGGGAAGGCGTCATTTCCCAAACCAGGTGCCTGTTCTGGGGAAATGAAGAGGTCGTGTGGAACACTCTCTAGAATATAAGCCCCAATGAATAAAATGGGACTCACTTCTGAGTAGACCTGGTAAGGATTGTTCATATCGCTGCCATAGAAATATAATCTGGATAATAAGCATCAGAAGAAATACGCACAGGGACCTTTAAGACAAAAGAACAGGGCAAAGAGTGTGTATTCTAGCTGCACAGACCCAATGGACTTTGTCAAGATCTCTCTCTCGTATTTTCTTCCTGTCAAGGGTTCAAAGAAGCTTTTGTTGTCTGTATGTTTGCCTCCATTGGTTTTGTTATATCCTGTTTTTAGTTGATAAGGTTCACTTTGAGGTCTGGAGCCGAATGCTTCTTGCTTTGCAATGAAAAGCTCGTATGAATTTGGAATTGTATTTTGGTGGTGGGGGGGAACAACTTCAAGTACTTTCACTGCAAGACTGGGGGGTTCTTAGAACAGAATGTGTTATTTCTGTTGACTTGATTGAAATACAGATAAATGCATTTCTGAGATTATAAACGTGGTTCTGTTTAAAGCAAAAGCAGTTTCTCTCATCTTTCCTTGAAGGGAATCTCTGAAATTATCCGGGGAGCTAGCTGGCCAGAAGTGGCCTGGTCCAACAGTGCCCCCTTCATTATGATGGTTGGTGATGAGTAGAACCAGCTTACTCTTTCTATTTTGCAGCCTGTAAAAATATTGCTGTAATCATGTGATTTGTACATTGGCTAAAATAACCTTGAGCAAGGTTTCCAACAGGCCTGGAAAAAATGACTCCCTGATTTAATGGGTAACCTCAGCCTAACCTGCCCTATCGGAAGGATTGCCAACTACTGTTTGGGAAGTTATTGGAGATTTTGGAGTAGATCCTGGGGACAGAGAGTTTTAGGGAGGGGAGGAACTTCAGTAGGGTATAATGCCGTAGAGTACACCCTCCAAAGCAGCCATTTTCTCCAGGGCAACTAATATTTATAGTTTACTGTTGAGTTGTAATTCCTGTGGTTCTCCAGGTTCCAGCTGGAGGTTGGCAACCCTAGGTCCACCAGGTTGTGAGGATAGAAGAGGAGAATGGTGTAAGACACTGAGTTTGCATCAGTGAGAAAAGTGGGGTATAAATAAAGTAAAGTAAAATAAAATAAAATAAAATGGAAGACCAGGGTTGCAGAGGCAGGCAATGGCAAATCACCTCTGTTAGTCTCTTGCCATGAAAACCCTGCCAGGGGTTGCCATAAGTCAGCTATGACTTGATGGTACCACTCACACACTCACAAAATAAAATAAAATCTTTAAAAGGCAGCACATGGAACTATTTCAGAAGGCCATTCACTCTGCACTGCACACACAAAATCATGTTGCTGGCCTGAAGCCTCGTTTATATGAGCATGTCAATAAGAGAAAAACAAGGTAACCCCCCCTCCCCCATCATCTAGAAAGACTCTCTGGTTTGTGGAAATCATCCGGCTAATGGGCTTGTATTGTTCTCCTTCCAGCCAGGAGATGGCTCTTTAGCACATGCAACGGTACAAGCCCGCACTTCCTGATCAAATCCCACAAAAGCCGTCTCCCAATGAGAGTTAAAACAGGAAGCAGATGTTTCTTCTTCTTTTTGTTTATGGAGATGAGACGTATGAATGGGCCCTGACATACATATGCAAATGCAGTGACAAAGAGAAAGAGAAAGCGCAAAAGAAAACGATATGCCAATTTAAGGGAGATGTAAGGTGCGTCTCTTATCATGAACAAAAGCCAGGCTCATCGCAGGCTTCTCAGTTGCAGGGCTGTAAAACTAGAAGATGGAAGAGAATCAAGGCTGTGAAAAAGAGAAAGAAAGAGAAGATGTTCTTTGTGGAGAAGGAGCCAAAACTTTGCTTTCCCAAGAAAACGAGAAGAAAAGATGTCTGGTTGACTGCTGTTAGAAATAGAATTCTGGAGGGTCTGATCCGGCATGGCTAAGGAGCAGGGAAAGGAAGTCATATTGGCCGAAACTAAGGAATTTTCTTCGTCCATGATAGGGAAAACAGCAGGACATGAATTTGAATAAAGAAATACCAGTGGCATGTAATGTTAGGGCGGCTCTGCTGGGTTCCTCCAACTTGTGCCCCTCACCCCATGCGGCACAGGGAAGGAGGTCATGGCCTGGCCAAGCCCCACACACCACGGGGATAGAGTCTTGCTGCCTGGCGGAGGGCCATGTGGGATGGGGAAGAAGGAACTTGACCAGGCTGAGCCCCATGCCCGGGAGGGAAGGAGGCATGTGGCTGAGGGTCTTCCTACCGCATTCCTTGGGAAGGCAGGACTGGGGCCAGCCAGGGGGCTGGACCCTTTTGTCCTTCCCACCTGCCCCTGCTCTCAGCTCACAATCTCACTAGCAACTGATGAAGTTGCTAAAGGTCTATGAAAAAATCATCTTCTGTAAATAAAAAGCAAAGGTATAATTGAATGTTCTTACTATTTTGTATAAAGGTCGGCATGGCCAAACTTGAAGAATTGCTACTTATGCTATTTATGAATTGCCTAGACTTGCAAAAATACATTGAAATTTGAGTTGGGCAGCCAGTTGAATCTATCTCTGGTCTGCAAAGTGTGGAAGTAGTTTTGGTGTCTCAGTCTCCTCATTTTTATTCTGTAAGTCCCTACCTGAATTTATCTGATCCTAACTATATGCTTACATACATATACTATATGGAACATAAACTGATATTGTTTCATGCTTCCCATGCTACTTTCATGCAGCATGAAGACTGAGACTTGGAAGAGCAGCTGTCAGGGACCTAGAGAAGATCCTTAAAGATAAAGATGTCTCTCTGGGGACCAAGATCCAGATAATCCAAACTACGGTATTCCCCATTGCTATGTATGGATGTGAAAGTGGGACAGTGAAGAAAGCTGACAGGAAGAAAATTGATTCATTTGAAAGATGGCGCTGGAGGAGAGTTCTGCGGATACCATGCAGCTAAAAAGACAAATAAATGGGTACTAGATCAAATCAAGCCTGAATTCTCCCTAGAAGCTAAAATGACAAGATTAGGGCTATTGTACTTTGGTCACATGATCATAAGAAGACAAGATTCTCTGGAAAAGTCAATAAAGCTAGGAAAAGTGGAAGGCAGTAGGAAAAGAGGAAGACCTAAAACGAGATGGCTTGACTCAATCAAAGAAGCCACGTTCTCCAGTTTGCAGGATCTGGACAAGTCTGTTAATGATAGGACATTCTGGAGGTCTTTCATTCATAGGGTCACCATAAGTCAGAGGCGATTTGTTGGCACATAACACAACACATCCATGGACACTGAACACTCCTGGAGGAGAGTGGCATCATGTCCTCACCATACTGGCACTGACTTGAATGTTCAAAGGTCCTATGCACATAAAAGTGTTGGCAGATTGGGTGGGTCTCTCCATGAGTGGGAACCCTGCTTTTTCAGGGCTTCTAATTGCCTACATGTATACATTTTGACCTTCATATGCCTTCACAAAAAGATGCTTTTATTGGGGTGGAGCATGTTGCCACCTTCCTGGGTTCATTTTACATAGATATGTTGCTTTAAATTTAGCTTTGCAATGTAAACATTTGAATCCTGAGAAACTGAAGGCATTGTATACAGTACCAACATATATGGATTTCACAGTAGTTTAACCATCATAGCTTTCTGCAAAGAATTCTGGGAACTTAACTGGCTGCTAAAATTGTATTAGGGTCTCTTAGCCACCTTACTGAATTACAGCTTCTAGCTTCCCTGGGGAAAACAAAGGACTATCAAACCAGTTGGTACAGCTATGCCTTGCTGTGCTCTCAGTTTCTTGGATACCAAGCACTCGGGATGCTCAAGCACCCTCTGGTTCAGCTTGTGTCCCAGGGCTTTTTTTCAGCTGGAACATGGTGGAATGGAGTTCTAGCACCTCTTGAAAATGATCACATGGCTGGTGGCCCCGCCCCCTGATCTCCAGACAGAGGGGAGTTGAGATCGCTCCAGCGGCGCGGAGGGCAATCTAAACTCCCCTCTGCCTGTAAATCAGGGGGCGGGGCCACCGGCCATGTGACCATTTTCGCTGAGGGCGATTTAAACTTTAAAAAACTTCCTCCTTGCTCCAGCTGAACCAAAGTGACGTCATTGTGCCGTCCTGAGTTCCACCTCCTCTTTTCCCAGAAAAAAAGCCCTGTTGTGTCCTGTTCACCAGTTTTGAACAGAGACTTGATTTTTTTGACAATTAGTTTGATAGTTCATCAGTCTGTTATTTCATTGTATTCCTTACCAACCATGTCGTACACTGACTTTTTGCACTCCTGCCCGATTGAGTTCTACTACCCCTCTCATCCCTGCTGCATAATTCAGTTGGTGATTGCTAGAAGACAATTAGATCACTCACAAATCATATACATTAGTCATCAATAAATGCTGTTTTCAGTGAAATCCTATCATTTAATGTTTATCGAAGTCAGAGGCAACATAGGACCCACCAACATCTTTCCTGTTGCCTGCCAAACGTTTCTGGAAAGTTGGTGGGGCCAGTTGAGGCTTTTGCCCAGCAGCACTTCTGATTGACCATTGGAGATATGATTGGCTGTGCAGATTTTTAGTGTTGCTTTGACAGCAGCTGCCACCACAGCACAAGGATCTTCTCTGTGTGACTAAAGATAAACTGTGTGTATGCGTAACCTTACTTGCTGACATTTTGTATTAGGCTCCGCCTCCTGCAGCAGCCATTTTGTGGGTGTGCTCACCATGCTATGTCTGAATTCCAAAGGGACTTGTAGGCTCGAAAATTTTGGGGACTCCTGTTGTAAGTAACACTTAGTGGGACTAATTGCTACTGATCAGTTTGAATTGGCAGTGTCTTTGCTCATGCATGGTTTTGGAACAACCGTATGTAAACTGGTTTGGCAGGCATTTGCAGCTGCTCTGCATGAAACAAACAGACGGTGTTACTGGCTCACATCTGACTGCCACCTTCTAGCACAGTAACACTGACAGTAAAAAGTGTTCACAGCAAAATTTGCAGCATACCTGGAAACCAAGAGCCCTGTGGCGCAGAGTGGTAAGCTACAGTACTGCATCCCGAGCTCTGCTCACGACCTGAGTTTGATCATGGGAGAAACTGGATTCAGGTAACCGGCTCAAGGTTGACTCAGCCTTCCTTCCTTCCGAGGTTGGTAAAATGAGTACCCAGTTTCCTGGGGGTAAAGTGTAGATGACTGGGGAAGGCAATGGCAAACCACCCTGTAAAAAGTCTGCCAAGAAAACATTGTGATGTGACGTCCCACCATGGGTCAGTAATGACTCGGTGCTTACACAGGGGACTACCTTTACCTTTACCTACCTGGAAACCCCCAGGGAGACCTTTTCTGATAACTTCCAATCAGGCTGTGCTTGAGCCACATTCAAGTCATGCTAGAATATGTTGTGCCCCTCTTCCTTCCCCCTACCACCACCTAGTCAGTGAATCTCTTGTCGTAAGTTCTCCTTCTCCTTTTACCTGAATCACAGTGACTCTGGATTCTCAGGCTCTCGTGAGGTTTACAGTAATACTCTTGAGGTTTTTCAGTAATATAGTAATACCCTCCCTCCCCCCAAGCCAATCTAGAGAGGGATCTTTGTAAAATGTGAATATTTATGAACGTCGCTTATTATTGATTCACTGGAGGCTTCTGAAAACGTCGCACTCAAACTGTCAGAGAATTCACCAACTGCTGGCAAGTATGATGAAATCAAATGTAACATAATTGATTGGGACTCATTTACGCGCCCCTATTACGTTAATTAGAGCCACATTCCTGCCTCCTTTACATAGCAGAAGTTGGATGGAGAAAATCAAGGACAATTTTTGGTATGTGCGGGGAGGGGGGGAGATTATGAAAACAGACTCGTTTTACTATTTTATTGTTAGTTATGAAAAACGTTGACGGGGCCCATTCATGAAAAATGATACTGATGTATGCTTCTAGCTTATATGGGGTGTACATGATGTCGATTTTAATGAGGGATTGATCCGGTAGTGGGAAGGGTCAGGTAAAAATGGGCTTTCCATTATAAGGAGAGCATCACAGCCACTGAGGGAGTTAGCAAATTGGTATAGCTCAAGGAAAAGGTAGACTTAACAGTACAGTTCTATGCTGAATTAGTCCCCCTTATGCTCATTCAAATGAATAGGCTGAGACTGGAGTAACTCTGCATAGGATCGCACTATTAGGCATATATGTGAACTGCAGGTACAAGAATTCCATTTTCCTCTTCTAAGCAACAGATTTCTGCAGAAAACTCAACTGCCTATTCAAATGTAACCTGGCTCTTGTTTTCTCCATCAACGTTGTCATTTTGCTTTAGCTAACGGTCCTACATTTTTTTTTTGTATTTGGCAATGATGGGGAAATGTGGACCCAGTGAGACGAGGCACGGAGAGAGCCAGGAGTGGATATCTTGAGCATTAGAGAATTTGTGTGTGTGTATAAACGGGCAGTTAGCAGACTTGTGCAGTTCTTTCATTATTAATAACAGTACTTACAAAACTGGGGTGTTCTATAATTATAGTAAGTAATATGAAAACAAGACAAATTCTCTAAACAGCCTATAACGAAAAAGAATATTTTCTTTAATTTTGTTTGAGCAACTTTCAGTGAAATCCTAAAGAGAGTTGCTCCAATCTAAGCCCATTGATTTCAATGGGCGTAGACTGGAGTAACTCTGCTTAAGCTGTCACTGCTTCTCTCTGACCTGACCTGACTTTTCTCTCTGACGTGTTTTTCTAATAAAGGCATAAACCTGTATTCCTTATTGGGAGGGAGGAGACAGCCTCTGGGCCTTCTGGATCGATTGCAGACTGTGACTCTTAAGATTTACATATATGTGAGAGGTAGTCCAATCCTGAAGCATACAAGGTGGGACTTTGAATCAGATAAGAGTTTGGTTCACATTCTGGAGCATGCCTGTTTGTAAGAGAACCAATTCAGAAAGAGCAAGAGATTGTTTGCAAGCTTTATTGTGGCAAAGTACAGTGTACTATTTTATACTATATTATTCCTTTCTTTGCTTTCTTCTTGAATACAGTTTCTTTTTGTGTGTGTTTGTGTGTTTTCTAATTCTTTCTTAAGTTTTTTTTTTTAACTTGGGGCTTGCTCCCACCTTCCCTGCCTTATTAGTTGATTTGTGGCTTGTCTTCTGGCTTCTTTCTAGAGTTGCCAGTTCCCCTGGATCCCAAGTTGGGGGATGAGGGGTCATGGGGGCACAGGGAGCTGAAGGGGGGAACTTACCTTGTGCATGCCGTGGTGCTCTTCCTTGTTGCGCTAGGAATGACATCCTTCCCAGCATGACAAGGAAGGAAAGGCCACCTGTGGAGGGCTGATTTGATGAAAATCGTCCCCCAAGGTTATTGATCATCACCAACCTTGCTACCTGGCTCCATTCCCTGTGCTTCCTCCTCCGGCAGGCCAGATGAGTGGTGGAGGGGCAGAGGCTGAGAGCCAAGCTACAAGTGACGCCTGACACAGGTTGGACACTTGTCAGCTTCCCTCAAGTTTTGATGGGAAATGTAGGCAGCTTGGTGGAATGTTGGACAAGTGACAGTTGAAAAGTCCATTGGACAGCAGTCGGAGAGCCAAGCTGCAAGACCAGGATGCCTACATTTCCCATCAAAACTTGAGGGAAGCTGACAAGTGTCCAACCTGTGTCAGGCGTCACTTGTAGCTTGGCTCTGAGAGTGGAGTATCACTCCACCAGAGGACTGGTAACTCTACTTCTTCCACTTCTGGCTGTTTATTTAATCCCCCTAAGTCTTATCTGTTTCATTAGTTCTTTGTTTCAGTGTGTAACTTGTTGTGATTGTGCGTTGCCTCAGTGTCATCCTACCAAACCCCTTTTGATTTCTAACTGCTCCCCACACTGAATCTGCTGCAGTTCTCCCATAATTAATTATAATTAAGTTGGGATCTGTCTGTCTTGTGTAATTCAGTCTGTGTTGCGTGTCTGGATGTCCCAAGTGTAACCCAACCACAACACTTTTATTTGTTTATCATGCACAGCCCAGTAATAAAATTACATAAATTTCATACACACATTACGCTATCTTTATCTGACATCCATGCACAAACAGAGCACATCCCGAATGGCAGGGAATTTTCTGGTTCTGGTGGGAAGAATGTGGGGGCAGATCTTACAGAGCGAGAGGAAGGGGTGGTTTTGAAAAAGGAGCAGCAGCCAATAGTAGTAGCAGTCTACCTGGCACTGGAAGCTTCCCCTGCCAGCTCAAGCTATTGTTCTTCAAGCTAAGCGGCTGCCGTGCCGATTCATCAAGCTGCTTTACATGTTACTGTTTCCTATTACTTCTCTCCCATAGACTTTAATGTTAAACAAGAGCACCTTTCCATGCCTCAAACAGGGGGACCTTTTTATTCTATCTGTCTGATATTTGGCAGTGCAGACATCTTAGTAGAATACTGCAATCCCTCTGAGCTTTGTCCAGTTCAGATAGTAAACCAGGAAGGTACAGACCCAAGAAAGGGAGGGGGGTACTTCCATTGAAACCAATGGGAAATAATAACGATATAGAATTCTGAAAATGAAACAATAACAAAAGGAACAGTAATGATACAAAACCATACAAAACAACCCAATAATGAAACAGTCTTTTGGGGAATTAATAATAAAAATGAAATAAATGGGAAAAAACCTTCCATGCGCAGGTCTACCAGCCAGCCAGCCTGACTGGGGAAGTGGCGCAGTGATGTGTTGCTTTTTGTTTGCAGGGGTCCCCTGACCCTTGAAAATGTTTCATTTCATGTGCCGGAAGGCCTTCTTCTACAAGCACACTGCACTTGCGGTTTATAGACTCCAGTCTCAAATATCTGAAGATGTTCTGTGTTGCACAATTTCTTAAAGTATATGTAAAATATCAAATATTATTTACTTAGTAATTCAATCAAGCACAGATGAAATGATCATCACTAACCTTGCTACCATTGAATCCTGGGAATAACTGAGTTTTATAAGTGTGCTGGCTGAGTAACAGTTTTATTTTACAATATTCAGAGGAGTTAGCCGTGTTAGTCTGCAGTAGCAAAATACCACTGCAGACTAACACGGCTAACTCCTCTGGATCTATGACCATGGAAAGCACCACATTCAGCCAAATGGAGAGGAAATCCATCAACCTCATGAAGAAACTGGCACAGATACAAACAGACATCATCTTCCTTTCTAAATGCAAAAAACCTGGACATTCTATCCAAGGGACTGTGTGTGAAGAAATCCAATGGGAAGCTGCTGAATTGGAATTCATATGCAAATTTGACTCAGTCAGGCTTGGATTGAATAGAGACTATGAATGGTTATCTCATTATCAGAAGTAACTGATTTCATTATCAGAAGCAAACTGATCCCATTATCAGAAGCTACTGATTGCATCTACTCCCCCTCCCCTCCCCTATATATATCTGACCAGTTTCTTCATACCCTCCATGCATCTGACGAAGATAACTGTAGTTCTTGAAAGCTTATGCTACAGTAAAGTTGGTTATTTTACAATATTGCTTTCAAAAGCACCTTAGCATTTGGAAAGAGAAAACATTTTATAACCTGTAACCCCCCTCCTCCAATTCCATATTTCAGAAAAAGCATTTTATATTTTAGTCTTTTCAACTGTTATCTAATCTGAACCAATGAAGTGGGGTCAGAGAAACGGAAAATAAATATATAAACAAATCTCCTGAACACTGCTGAACTTTGCTAGCTGCCAAATCCTATGTATTCTTCACACAAATGAATTACAAATGCCTAGAAATTATTGTGAACACCTAGGAATTAATATAAAATGGAGAAGGGGAGAATGTTGTAAGTAAGCCACTTCGGGTCTCCGCTGGGGAGACAAGTAGGGTATAAATGAAGTCAATAAATTAACAAAATCCACTAGAGTTGTGTCTCTTTTATGTTTCTGGGAATGGCTGCAGCTGCAGAACAGACAGCGCTGTAGTCTGGGCACGATATATTGGCAGGCTGGACAAATAAAAACTTGTATGAAGTACCACAAAGCTGCATTTTTTCATTATGTAAATGGAGCACAGCGGGAGAATTAATTGATTATTCAATTACTATGGCTCTCTCTGTAATGTCTTGGGGAGATGAGAGAACCTTATCAAAACCCTCCAGTGACTGTGTCATAACAAGAAAAAAAAAGGAAATATAATCCTGCTTACCCCTGCCCAGGCACAATTCACAATTTACTTTGGGGAGAAGGGAAGAAAGTACCCCAAAGACCTTCTTGTTGCTCCCAAAGACACACAACTTTTTGTTTACACATTAACTTCATATAACACAACAACGATGACAGCTGTGGTTATATACTACTCTTCTAGACAGATTAGCACTCCACTCAGAGCAGTGGACACATTCAGTGTTATTATTATTCCCAGAATACAGCTGGAGAGCTGGGGCTGAAAGGAGTGGCTTTCCCAAGGCTACCTACTGAGCTCATGACAGTAGCAAGATTCAAACCAGCAGAGATCAGTAGTAAGTTTGGGAAATCTCCAGCCACCACCCCGAAGTTGGCAACCCTATGGTGTATCCTGGTTTGGTCTGAAATAGGAAACCAAGATTTGAGTCCAGAAGCACCTTAAAGTCCAACAAGAGAGTCTGATGAAGAGAGCTTGACTCTCAAAAGCTTATACTCTGGAAATCATGTTAGCCTTTAAAAGTGTTACTGGACTCAAATCTTGGTGATCGCCAGATAGGTAAGAGTTAGGAAATGAGGGGTGGGGGTGGGGGCACTTGGACTCCCTCTGCGTGTGTGAGCATGCTGCCAATTGCACTGTTTGAATACAAGGAAAATAACCGGCTGAAAAGACTTATGCGGCTCACAAACAGACAAACGGCTCACTGAAAAATCGGCTCTCTGCTTGTGACCAGTGAGCAGAATGCAAGCTGAATCAGAGGATATTTAACCATCCCTCAATATTAGCCTTATTTATTGATAACCATTCATTCCATGCATATAAAGCTCTTTTTAATTGGATTATGTTTAACACTATTACTTTTAAAGATGGCTGTAGAGTCGGTTCAGGAGGACTACTCATTGGTACTTGCAGTTACAAAGTTAGAGCTTGGAGTGTCTAAATGAGAACACACTTTTGAATCTTTGATTTACAACGTAAAAAATGGAAAGGGTAGTTATCACAAATTTATTAGATGTTGTTGGATTCAACCCATGAGGCTGATTTCAGTAATAAATAAGAAAGAATGTTGAATATTTCTGATTTACCTTAAGAAGTCATTCTAATTGAACTATCACCTTATATGAACACTAATGACAACCACTGTAAGAACTTTTGTCTCTGGTACTCCACACAATTTAAGTAAAACATGTTAATACAAAACCATTGTTGAAGGTGTTTACAACCCGCCACAACTGCTTTTTATGCACATGTGGTGTCAATGGCCGAAAACAATAGCTTTCTTGTTGAAAATACTTTATTAGTTGAATGTATAATTCGTGGAGTTACACTGTACAAGACATTGATTGTGTTATTTGGTCACCTTAAAGGGAACTTTAATCATGACCACAGCAAAATGATGTGCAACTTTCTTATTGGCAGCAAATACATACCTTTTAGTCTTGCTCAGTAGATGGCAGATTCATGAGTTCAAAATATGGGGCGCTGTTTATTAACTTGAATTCGAATTTGTATTCTAGAACATTCTGTTGTTTGTGTTCTGATTGTTACGTTCTTTTGCCTTTTAATTCATTTATAATTGAAACAAGAATTAGTAACATAATGTTGGGTCAAGGGATACCTGTCTCGAACAAGCCTCTTGGCATTTAAAATTGAGAAGGTGGAAGAGTAGCTTTTAAACTGACTTTTGTGAGAAAGCTGACAGCCGCTCTGTATGATGTTCTGTGTTCTCAAAGTGGAGGAATGGACAAACGTTGACAACTAGCACAATAAATCCAATAAGAGTCAATCAAAAAGATGGAGGTCTCAGAAGTCTCTTAAAGATGGACAAAGTATCCAGGTGTTTATATACCAAGGCTAAAAAACCCAAAGCCACAATCTGCTCCTATTTAAAAGGGAATGGAGATATAGTTGGTGCTGCAGAGACTGAGGGATGTAACAAATTACATATGGTGCTCTGGGTCTGCAACTGAATGGACAACTTTCCTCCATTCTAAGGGGCGTGATTCCACATTGCTCCCATGTGTTGATCTGCATCACTTCAGATGCTGAATATGTGGCTGAGTGCCTAGAGATTCCCTGCCCTATGCTAAACCCAAGCTGCTTGCACTTGGGGACTTTCCCCCCACATGGACAGCAAAAATGACCTGCACTGAAGGGGAGGATCCAGACAACATCTTACCCAGTAAGAGCACAAATCATCTGGTTCCTTTCTCCCCTCCCCTTCCTCTGAAGCAAAGATAAACCTCTTTTTTTTTCAAAGTACAGGGGAAATTAGGAAGTGGCTGTGGATGGCAGGGGCTGTCTTAGCTGATGGGCAATAGAGGCAGCTGCCCCGGGCTCCATGCTAACGGCCCACAGCCTACCCATCCCCTGATGGAGGGGGGGGGGAGAAGAAAAAGAGCAGGATCCCCCTGCTGCCTCTTGCACCCATCCTGTTGGGGCATAGGGCACCTGCTTGCAGTGACAGCCACTTGTGCCTGCCCCATCTGGGACTTGGGCAGCTGGCTTTCATTGACAGCTCCCACTTGCCCCATATAGGGTGAGGCCATTCATTGCCTGGCTCTGGCAGAAGGTTCCCATCCTGGACTTTTGGCCAGATTTATAGAATCACTAAGACTACTCTTGATGGGTAGAGCATCCACCTGGACACTGTTTCGTAGCCACCACAGGAATGGGGACAGATCTAAGCTGCACTTTCAAAATGGCTTTTTAAAGGGCTTTTTAATTTCTTTGTTGAGATGCACAGTAGTGCTACAGTGTGGCTGGCAAAGGGAAAGGGAGAAAGCCCTCTAATAGGGCTTTAGAAGGGGAGGTGGGCTGGGGGGGTGCATAATACACGCTTAGGAGGAATGATGGGAGAAGCAAGGTGGGGGACAAGCAACATTGAAATGGGATGTATGAATGCTATTCTCATCCTGCTTGTTGCCGTCACCACAGTGGGGCAAGGTGCCACGTTCTGGAAGCAGCCCCAGTGTATGATTCCGAAAGCAGGTTATGTCCTTGCGAAAATGTCACAGTCAAGTTTCCTACGCTCCACATATCTGCAAAGGAAAATGAGGATGCTCTTGTGCTTGAGGGAATGAAGTCTGGCCGCCGAGCAACCTGGTCTGCTGGATATTGGGCCAAGAGACCCTTGGACGGACCAAGTACATACAACACATGCATACATGATAAAATGGAGGAGAAGAGAATGAGGTAAATTGTGGGCCAAGCTAGATGTGCAGGTTTTTAAAGGGCCCAACTCAGGTTTCTACAGCCATACGGCAGTTAAGTGTCTGTTTAAAAAATAAAAGAGAGGCCTAATGGCCTCAGAAAGCCTCCGTGGGGAAAGGAGGGGCTTCTCCCTCCCCCCGTTCAAGCCATTTGCCCATGTCACAATAGCACAAGGGGAGTCTTTCCCCCATTTTTTTCTTTTTCACATGCACAGAATACTTCATATGGAGCAGAAAAAACAAGGGAAAAAACTCCCTCTCCTGCTATTTTGACAGGAGGAAACGGCTTGAGGGGGGAGGGAGGGGTCCCTCCTCCACCCACGGAAGCATCCTGAGGCCATTTATACTCTCCTTTATTTTTAACAGCTCCTCTCCAAATTTGCTGTGTAGCTGCAGGAACCCAGACCCAACTCCTTAGAAGCCTGCACAGCTAGCTTGGCCCTGTGTTGGGTCCCCATTTGCGGGGGGCAGGGGGGCGGGAAGTAGAGTATAAATGAAGTAAATAAATAAATAACATTATTTGTAATTCACTTTGGGCAGGTTTCTGGAGAGACGGCACATACATTTGAGAGGGAGAGAGAAAGAACTCAAGGTAGCATCCATAGATTTCCAGGAGATCTGCTGTCCAGGCACTGACTAGACCCATATCTGCTTATCTTCATAGACATTTCTGCATCATGGACTATACCCCGGGACCAACTTTGTTTCACATTTTTGGCCCTGGCTGACTTTCATGATCTGAGTACACTTGGGGAAGAAACTAGCCAATAGTGAGAGTGTCTGATTTCCAAGTAACAATTAAAGCTTTGAACGAAAAGTTCAGAAAGAGAGACCGCTCTCCATTTGACAGCAAAGTGCAAAGGCATAGATACCACTTCAAGCGAAAGATTCTATGTAATGCCTGCTGGCTTTAGCTGTCAAATATATATTGCAAACAAAAGATGGAGCTGTTGCTTTGAAATTGGGACGTATAGAGCATAGAGATTTTCTCTGGGATGGGGTTCTGGGTAGATGGGGGCACTATAATATCCAACCCAAAAATTTGTTGTGTGTGTGTGTTTGTGTGTGAATGATTTCTTTCTCAAAATACTAACCTTTGCCATTGATCTTTGGTGCCCAGCCAGATAAAATGCAATCTACCTGCTTGCAATATAGTGCTGAACAAATATTTGAATTATTTTGCTTTTTGTTCCTGCACCCCCCCCCCTTTCCATACCCACTTAACTTTATAAACCTTGGCACATCTCATGAACTACACCCCGGGACAGGCTCTGTTGCACATTTTTTACCCTGGCTGCCTTTCCTGATCTGAGCATGCTCAGCTGGCAGAAGAAACCTCCCAGACTGCCATTCCTTGTGTTTGGTTGGTGTTCAAGTAAACGTGTGAGTTCTGATCTGAAGAGTTCTGCCTACATCAAGAACTAGGCTCTATCAGCAGTAAGCCTAAACTGGAGATCTATTGCTTAGAGATTGGAAGCTGTCAGAACTGCAACCCACTACCCCAGTTCAAATTCTGCTTTCATAACAGCACACGTGAACACAACATGAAACTGCCTTATACTCAGTCAAAACATTACTGTAGTCATTGGGGTACAGTTATCCTTGGATAAATGGGTTGTATTACGGGTAGCATGTCAGAGAAACTTTAGAATACATTACATTTGGAAAGAAACCAATTAATCCTCCAAGTCAATTGTGAACGACCAAGCCAAAGCAGTAATATAATATTAGGGACATTCCGTTAACACTTCTAACTAAAACTCTGAAGATAACCTTGACGTGCAGAAGAAATCAAGGCTGCAGCCTAACAGGAACGAGTCCCAACTACTCTCTAATTGAGTATGTAAATATGTAAATTTGGATCAAAAGCAGACGACTAGAGAAATGATCCATCCTCTTATAGGACCTGTTGGGATCACAGGAGGGGAACTCTAGGCTGCTTAGCAGAGCTCTCTTTTTAATCATAGCTGGTCCTGAAGGACATGCACAGAGTGTGTGCACATTTGTAGTGCTCTCATTTGTACTGCCCGACCATTGTTGATGGGAAGCTGCTATGTGCCTCCCGCATAAAGTTGCTCAATTAACTGCTGGTTTGGCTCATGGTCTGTTCATGAGTAGCAATCAACATGGTTGCTTAACAAACTAGTTGATGGGGTTTGAACTGTTCAGTTCTTCTAGAAAACCAGTTGCGCATATGAAACCTCTTTGAGCTTTCCTGCAGGTTTTCTTCCTTGCCACAGCTCCTGCCACAGCCTTTACTTTAAAAAAAGTTTCATGGTGAAGAAGAGAGCAGGCAAAGTGTTCATACCTAGAATTGTTGCACATGCATATTTTCGCAGAGCCTCATGGGAGTTGTAGTCACTTCCTCTTCCTTCCCTCTGTGCGGAAGCCAGCTACTGGCAGAAGAGGGAAAAGGAACTGATAAAATACAGATTTCCCCTCATCACAGAGTTGTCCTCTACATGGGCCATTTCCACACGGCTTACCTTCCCTCGGAATGACCTGGAACATCGCGCAAAACCCGTGGAAGATCGCGTTTTCTCGCGCGAGATTTGCGCGACATTGCACAATGTTCTGGGTCGTTCCGAGGGAAGGTAAGCAGTGTGGAAACGGCCATGGTCATAGATCCAGAGGAGTTAGCTGTGTTAGTCTGGAGTAGCAAAATAGTAAAGAGTCCAGTAGCACCTTTACGACTAACCAACTTTGTTGTAGCTTTCGAGAGGACTATTTTGTCGTCTACAGTGATGCATTTGGTTGGCCAGGTTCTCCTAGCCTTTAGAGAGGATTTTCAGAGCAACAATGGACTTCCCTGTTCAAACTGTTCAGATGCAGGTGAATGCCCCATTGAACCTTTGGCTTCCCTGATCTGCACACACACGGAGACTGCAAACCAAACCGGCAGATAACGGCACATCCCCTGTTTTATTGCTTTGCAGGTTCTTAATTTGTCAGTTTGGTTTGTCAGATTCTATGGAGATTTTAATCAGTATTTTAAGTGCTTTATTTTTGAGCCACCTTGAATGGGTATTATATCCAAAAAGGTGGCTTACAAATTAACGAAATCCTTCTAATCATTGGAGTTCTGCTTGTTTTTCATTGGGAGGCACTGCAAAGCATGTTTCTCCATGCTAATCCCTATATTGCAGGAGCAGGAATGTCGCCTGCATTTGCTGTGTCGTTAGGCTTGCTGCATTTGAGGAAATCGTTGGGTTAGATCGAACCACAAGTAGAACAGAACAATCTACTAGTGCTGGTCTACAAAGGCTTATGCAGCAGTTGGTGCGAGACACTTCGCCGTACTGAATAAGGCAGTTTCTTTCTGCTTGAGCAAGTGGCAGAACATTTGGGGATTTAGGGTTGTTTTTTCACAAAAAACACTCTGTTGCCAGGAGGACAACAGTCCCGCCACACGTGGATGACATCTTCCTTTGGAAAAGTAGGACTGCAATCTCCAGGTTGGGAAATTCCTGGAGATTCGGGAGCGGTGCCAGTGGAGGGGGAGAATTTTGGGAGGGATTTCACCTAGAATCTATGGTATACCATAGCATCCCCCCTCTGATGCTATGCGTCCAGGGAAACTGTTATCTGTAGTTCGGAGATCATTCGTAAGTTCAGAAGATCTGCAGATCCCACCTGGAGGTCAGTTAAAGCCACTTTTGGCTCTAACCCAATCGCAAATTTCTGACTATTCTGCTCAGCAAAATTGGAAGTCTTCTTCCAGCCTAGGTCCCCTTATCCTCCCAGTGAGAAGTTCTTTGCACATGTGTGCTCCTGGGGTGACACGATGATGTTACTTCCGGGAGTGACATCATCATGCAGGCTATGGGAATGCTGCCGCGCTTTGCATTGGGACAATGCTTAAAGAATTGGCCTCTTTGGAGCCCAAATTGCCCCGACACAAAGCACGGGAGTACCCTCACAACCTGCGCAATAACATAACTAATGGAAGTAATGTCATTGCATCGTGCCAGAAGAGTGCCCTGGGAGACCTGTTCCTCTGCCTTTTCCCCCCGCTGGCCCAGTGAACTCCCACGCTCTGTGTGGCTGATTCAGCCCATTTGAGGCCAAAATCAGCCTCAAACTGCGGGAGCGCTCCCATAGCTGGTGCGCCCCCTGTGAGTGTGTGTGCTGTGCATGTTCCTGAGGTGCCTGCCGGTGGCGGGCGACCTCCGGGGGCTTGCCACCTCTTGCTGATCACTGGTGGATCGGTGGGTAGGAATGCAAACCTCTGGGAGTTTGCTTGCCACTGGCGGGCACCTGAGAACTCTAGGGGCAGTTGGTGGGAGCAGGGGATTCCTGCCCCCACTGCATGACTGGAAACCCTATTCCAGCCTCAGAAGTCTTCTTCCAACTTATGTGGCTCTTCTGCCAAGCCACTCAACATAGAGGAAGGCTTCTAAGTTAGCTGAGCAAAAGGGTAGATTGCAGGCCACTGTCTCTACCACAGAGTTCTACACTAAGTCGAAAAGAGTGGCCCTACTTCAGAAAATCACACACTCGTCTTTTATTCCTCTCTCCCTCTTTATTATCCCTCCCTGTCTCCTTCCTTTGCTGTCTCCTTCTTGCTGAATATCAGGACAAAGGCAGGCCCATTTTTATAAAGTAGTGCTGTTGGGAGGGGGGAGCAGTGTAATATATTCTGAAAATGCTTCCATGTCAGCAAAACTCCGGCAAACTCTTCAATAGATTAATCCTGCAGCTGAGCTGAAAGTGATGGGTTCCCCAGCCATAACTGAGATGGGGAAAAATTGATTTTCATGTTCTTGTTTTCTGAATAAGATAAAAAAAAAACAGACCAACGGCCAACAATTGGTTGGCACAGCCTAGCCTAGGATTGAGAATTTGGAGGTAGCCTCAATGGCATACCTAGGACAAAGCACAGAGGCACAGAGATACAAAGCTAGGGTTTCCAGGTCCCCTGGAGCCCAACCGGGGTATGGGCGGGGGTTGTGGGGGGTGCATGGGGGGAAACCTACCTCTTGTGAGCACAAAGTGCACACCTGCTCCGAAGCTCTTCCTCGTCGCACTGGGAATGGCATCATTCCCAGTTAGGGTTGCCAGCCTCCAGGTAGTGGCTGGAGATCTCCCGGAATTACAACTGGTCTCCAGCCCACAGAGATCAGTTCACCTGGAGAAAATGGCTACTTTTGGGGGTGAACTCTATGGAATTATGCCGTACCAAGGGCCTTTCCCTCCTCAAACCCCACTTTCTCCAGGTTTTTCGAGGTTTCACCCTCCAGATCTCCAGGAATTTCCCAACTTGGAGCTGGCAACCCTATTCCCTGTGTGACATCAAATCAGCCCCCCACAGGGGCCTTCCCTTCTATGTCATGCTAGAGCTCTGGACCCATTCCCCACACTTCCCCCACTGGCTGAGTGGTGGTAGGGGGCAGGGGCTGGGAGCGGGGGATTCCCTGTTCCCACTGGGGGACTGGTAACCCTATACAAAGCATTCACCCCACCTGATTAAAAAGCTTGCTAGCATGCGTGGGCCATTCAGGCTTGCCAGTTCCAAGACAGCAGGGCCATCACCGGAGGCAAAGGGGTGCTCTTTGTATCCCACAGGGTTGTATTGCCCAGGAATAAAGAGCAATAAGGAACTTGGAATAGGGGATTTCTGGCAACCCTTGGTAGCCAACGCAGAGGAATCAGTGGGAAGCATTTCAATAGACTGCAAGAGGAGGACACACAAACTTCTTTTGGAGCCAAGAACATTTGGACTTCTTTTGTGAGTGGCAGACCCACAGACTTCTTTTGGAGCCAAGAACATTTTGCATTTGCCGTGCATGGTTCCCCCTCCCTCCATTCAGATTTAAACTGCATTTCATCCCAACAGGTCAGGTTAAGGACAGAGTTCCCAGATCACCTGAGGACACACAGACATAAGAAGGAAAGCCGTGAGAATTAAGGGTAGTGTGGCATATTGAAGAATGCAGGCTGGGAGCTAAGGGGAGGTGTCTAGCAAAAGACTGTCATGGCATCACAGCAAAGTAGGATTGCCAGCCTCCAAATGGGGCTTGGAGGTCTCTCAGGATTACAACCGATCTCCAAATTGCAGAGGTCAGTTCCCCATGGAGGAAATGGCTGCTTGGGAGGGTGGACTCTATGGGATTATACCCCACTGAGGACCCTTCCTTCCTCAAACCCCTGCACCCTGCAATGGGCGATTCAGTCCTTTGGTGAGCATGGGAGCACATGCCGGGCCACCCTTTGACCCATGTGATGATGTCACTTCCAGGAAGTAACATCATTACACACTCCGGGAGCACGCGCATGCATAGCCAAAGGGCACAGAGGATGCATGCCAGGTTCCCAGTCCCCTGCCAGGGGACTCAAGGGACCTGGCAACCCTACGCCCTCCCCAGGTTCCACCCCCCCGCCAAAATCTCCAGGAATTTCCCAACCTAAGGAAACACTACTACAGAGTCTTAAGGCACCTAACAGGTGCATATGAGGGCATCTGTCTTGCTTGGAGAGAGCCTGCCTATACCTTTGATTCTTCTTCCCAGCTACAAATTTCCCAACCAAATAATTTTATTTACTTTTCAAATCAAGCCTGAATTCTCCCTAAAGCTAAAATGACAAAACTGAGGTTATCGTACTTTGGTCACATCACAAAAAGATGAGATTCTCTTGAAAAGTCAATAATGCAACGAGAAGTGGATGGCAATAGGAAAAGAGCAAGACCTAAAATGAGATGGCTTGACTCAATAAAAGAAGCCACATCTGAACCCCTGCACCCTGAACCAAAGGAAAGGTCCAAAATGTCACCAACACATTTTAAAGGCTGTTTTTCAGGGTATGGTAAAAGTAAAAGTAGTCCCCTGAGCAAGTAACGAGTTATTACTGACCCATGGGGGGACGTCACATCATGACGTTTTCTTGGCAGACTTTTTGTTATGAGGTGGTTTGTCATTGCCTTAATATCTCTAAAATTACCAAAATAAAAGGGTGGGGTAGGAATGCATAAGCGCCCATATTCATATTCTTGTATATTTTCTGTCTGATTTATTTCTTCATTTACAAAATTTATATTGAGCCTTTCTGCCCAGTCAGGGCCACCAAGGCAGCTAACCATTAAAACCAGAGCATTATGAAAGTACACGGTGAAACAAATTTAAACCAACGCTAATATAAACAGCCATTAAAAACAGCCATTAAAAACATAAGGCAGGAAGCAAGGGTCGTTGATGGAATGCCAGACAAAACAAAAAGTCTTCGCCTGTTGGAGGAAGACAGTGATAGAAGGAGATCCATGTGACTGGTACGGCGGTTTTGACCCAGAGTGGGAGTCAAGGTCTTGGTCTAACAGAATATTGCCAGTTAGTGTTTCCCAGCTGAAAATTAACAGCTAGGAGGCGGCCTTTGGATAGTTTTCTTGGTCAAGACTAGTCCATCAGACCTCGACAAAGGCAACCTTTCCAGCGGAGGTAAAGGGCCCGGTATGTGTGTAGATATGAAGAAGAAGCCGTTGGAGGTTTGGCAGGAATGAAGTCAGAGAAACACAAAGAACTCCCTATTGGATAAACGCGGAGTGAGGGATGCTCCAGCACTCTCTGAGGATCTGATCCCCCTCTCTCTGCCTCTTCAGTTTTTGTCAGTACATTTGCAATTAAAACAAAGATTGCTAAGACACCATCACTCTCCAGTTCTCTCTCTCATCCGAAAGAAATCAAGCTCTGATTATGCTGCCATTGGGACTTGTTTAGGAAGTGGAGAGCATGCAGGGCTGGTGTGAGGGTATAGTTGCATTTCCTTTGTGTGTGATCAAGCCATTGTGGAGAAAGTAGCTGTGCAAGCGGAGGCTTCTTGATACAAAACCTGCCCCTAGGAGAATATTTTCCAGCACACTAGGTCAGCATGAGAACATTAACAATGCAATCCTAAGAAGAGTTACTCCAGTCTAAGCCCATTGATTTCAATGGGCTTAGACTGGAGTAACTCTCCTTAGGATTGCACTGTAAAGCATCCCAACAGAGAAGACAGTCTCAAAGCAAGCACGGAGACCAAGTCCCAAGGCAAATGTAGAGTCTCAAAGAGAAGCATGCTGGGCACCTCCTAAATGTAGCCAAAGCCGAGTCTGGCTTCCTCCAGAACATTTGTTAGTTAATCTAGCAAAGTTGCAGAGTCAGGAAAGCATGGAATTAAGTGTGGTGAAACACTCTTCTAGCTGGTATATTGCAACTAGAGGCAGGCGCGAACCGGGAAAATGGTGGTTTATTATGGTTCATGGTTGTGTTTCGTAAACCACAAACCGGCATGAAATTGCCCGGTTTGCAAACTGGTTCATTTGGTTCGTGAATACAACACTTCCGGGGCAGCAGAAAGTCTGCAGAAAGCCCATCCCCCCGTTCCTTAGGAAACTGATTGACTGGAACCAGGCTGTCTGCAGTGATGAACTGAAAAATGAACCAAAGAACCGCCCTAAAAATCACAGCGCCTTCCGATGACCTGCCGGTTTGCAAATCAAAAAATGGCCTGGTTTGTGACTAACTTTGGTTCGTGTTTTGGTTCGTGCCCATCTCTAATTGCAACAGATAAAACTTAATTTTATGGAAACAGATTCATGTTCAATTGAAACTTTTCATAGCAGAGGAAACAGACACCTAATCTAAATAACTCTTATTCCCTATTACAACTGGCCAGTTAATACAACTGCATGTGATTGGGAATACAGGAGCATGGGTTCTCTGGTATGCTCACACCAGAGAGATATGCAGAAGCATATTGCTTCTTGCAGCTCCATGAGTGGGGAGAGAGAACAGAGGAACAAAAAAGAGGAGGCCTCAGACAAATACTCAGTCTTGTTCTAGATCTCGTCCTAAATGCTAGCCAATAAGTCCTTGCCACTGAAACCGTTTTCAGATGATTACAGGTCAGGTATCCATGGGTGTTCCAGACTCAGCTGATGGTTTGGTCTCCCCATTGGATGAAAACTGTTGGCTGGATTGCTTAAACAAACTTATGCTGCTCCCTGGGCTGTAGTTATATAGTACAAAAATGATTGCTATGATTGGATCGGTGGGAATTTCCTTGCAAGCTAAAACACAAACCTGTCAGCTCCGTGAAGTGCATGCCGTTTGAGCCATGGAGCCCTCTGATGCCAGCAGGGCACAGAGTAACAATTAAGCAGCATGAGATAACAGGAGGAGGGAAGAGAGGCATCCGGTAAGTCAGAGCGTGATCATAACACCTATTGATTATTTATACAGTAATGGGACCTGGATGTTTGGAAGGAGGGGCTGTAATTAGAGTTGCCAAAACCAGGTTTGAAAATTCCTGGAGATTTGAGGTGTGGGGCCTGGGAAGGGTGGGGTTTGATTAGGGGAAGGACCTCAGTAGGTAAAATAATAACATTAATATCATTTGATTTATATATCGCCCTTCAGGACAACTTAATGCCCCAGAGAGGTTTACAAAGTGTGCTATTATTATCTCCACAACAATTACCCTGTGAGGTGGGTGGGGCTGAGGGAGCACCGAGAGAGCTGTGACTGACCCAAGCGGAGGAGTGGGGAATCAAACCCGGCTCCCCAGATTAGAGTCCTGCCCCTCTTAACCAGTATACCAAACTGGCACTACACCAAAATGCCAGAGTCCACCCTCTGCAGGAGCCATTTTCTCTAGGGGAACTGATCTCTGTAGTTTGGAGATCAGTTGCAATTCCAGGAGATCTCTAGTCCCCACCTGGAAATGTTGACCCCAGTTCTGCCACGTAACCACTTGGGCTGCAGAATGGTCAAATATGGAAATACATTTTTCTTGATGTTGCAGAGGTTCTTAATTAACAGGCCTTTCATTCTTTGATCATCTGAAATTTTTCTCATTTGAAGAATTGTGCTCTAATTGGCAGTATTACTACTCCATTCATCAGGACTGGAGAAGGATTAAACGTTTTGAAAACCCCGACAACAGGAAACCTCCCCAACAACTTCTAGCTGCTCTAATTAGTCCTCACAATGACAAGCACACAAACCCGAGTGTCAGCCGTGACAGGTGTAGCAAACAAGAAAGCTGATGTATGCAAGTGTGTGCAATTAATACCAGGCTATGAAGATTAATGGAGTATCCCTTTCTGATTGCAGAGGAGGCCTTTGGCTAGAGGTTCTCTAATACAACATTCCAGTCTTTTCCTCCCTAGATTTTTTATGTTACCAGGAGGGGAACCCTCCCACCTTAATATTTTATTTCCAGCATAGTTGGATTGTCAGGTGCCTGCTGGTGGCTGGTAAACTCCTATTAGTTCACCCCTCTGCCTGTCAATCGCTGCCAATCAGTGGGAGAAGGCAAACCACCTGACTATCACCCGCCATAGTGTTTTGGGCTGATCCTTAAGGAATTGGCCCTCACATGAAGCACACATGTGCTTCTGACCCACATGTGATGACATCACTTCCAGGAGTGACGTCATTGCCATGAGGCACGGATGCACACGGATGAGTAATCCCCCGTCCCCTCTATTCTCCCAGTCTCTTGCTAAGCATAGTCCTCCAAGGCATACATCTTTTGTTCTAGAATTGCTTGAACCAAAATCCATGGGGACAAGTCTTAAACACAGATAAGACTGACTTCAGAGTTTATTTTTCAGGTGCACTTATGAACAGAGGCGACGTGGGTGTGCGGCAAAGAAGCTAGAGAATGGCTGGAATGAGTAGAGTTGCTGGAAAGGAGTTAGAGTGAGAGGAACCTATAAAAGGGCAGACTGGCCATTTATCTTACAGGGAAAGTTCTTGGTCGGCCACTGCCTTGGGGAGCTGGTGGCAGCCAGGAGCAAGTAGAGTTAAACCTCAGTAACTGTAGCTATGCTGAAGGCATTAATCAGCTGAGCCGATTGGCTGTGCTGGCTTGTTGGCTTACAAGCTTGTTGCCTGGCTTTCTCCTGGCCCATTTTAACTTTCCTGTACACCTCTGGGGCAATGGGAGGGGCAGAAACAATTATGAATGGGGAACTGGGGATTCAGGGATAGGCTGGAGCCTTTCTTCCTATTCCCCACCCCAGTTTGTGAAATTTCATGGACCATTTCTGAGTGATGTAGATAAAAGCCAATTCCTTAACACCGTTAAGCTGCAAAGCACTTACAGTGCTATTAGTCATCCTGTCCTCTAGAGGGCAATGATACATTGCTGCTATATCTTTTGCAAAAGAGTTGTGGCCAAATAGTGAATGGCAGCCATTCATTTCTATTGCTGAAATTCAGGTGTTTCTCTTGGTGAAGCTGTTATGTTGGGGGAGAAATATGAACTCTATGAACTCTATAGACTCTGACATTGGGTTCACCACTGTTGTGTTGGTGGCTGGGTTTGTCTGTCCCAGCAGTTCCCCCAATAATGCCACATTTTACTTTCTGCGCGACAAGCCTGCAGGTTGGATATGGCGTTAATTTGATGTAGCACCTTCAGAGAAGTGATTTTTCATCAGCTTCCTCTTCCCACAGCAGCCTCTGGTGTGCTTGCAATTCTGCTGCTGTCCAGAACAGGATTCCAGGCATCGTGATAGGATGCAACAAAGAGAGATAATCAAAATGCTCCCTCTACCCTCTCTCTTCCACAAATGGTATATTGTTGTGCGAGCGGTGTAAGGATGTGCATTCTAACATTTCTGCGCTGAAAATATACCCCAAATTTGCTGTTTCAAGTCAGCTTGGGATATCCAAAATGGCAAAACATACTCCCATAGTTTTCGGGAGTCAAAAATACACCCTCCAAAAATTTGGGGAAGTTTTTGATTTTGGGGTTCTACTGTTTTCAACGGGCAGTGTCCTGGTAGACAAGAGCATGAACAGCATTACGAATGGAAAAAACCCACGAACAGCCCAATCTGCTGTTTGCAAACAAGCTGTTTGTGAGGCCCCATTCTAAATGAACAGGTGGTCGTTGCAAGCCTCCTTCGTTGCCTTTGGCAGCCGTTCGTCAAGCCAGATAGTCTGGCACCTGCAATCAATCCCCTTGGCAGCCGGAGGCAGAGGCTGAACTCTGTCTGAACGCCTTCTGGCTTTCCTTCTGGTTTTAACCCTTCAAAGTACTTCCAGCAGACAGCCTCGTTTTTTGCCACTGCGAAGAGAAAATGACAGCCAACGGGGAGACCCGTGGATCATGCCTTTCCCGGGGTGCAATCTCTCTGAAACTTGGGGGTCTTCAGAGGACAGTGAGGACTATGTCCCCTGAAAATTTGGTGGGTATTGGACATTGGGAAGGTCAGTTTGTAACCCCTCAAAGTAGCTGCCAGCAGACACTGCTGTTTTTGCCAGGACAGGGCCCTTTAAGCTATCAGCTGGCAGGCAGCAGGAGGGAATCCCCCCCTGTTGCCTGACAGCTGATAGTTTAAAGGGATCTTTAAAGGGCCAGGTAAGTGGGTTTGAGGGGAGGGGGGCTGTTGGGGTTGGCGGTGGTTCTGGCCCCCACAAACAATGAACAACGAACATGTCCGGGAACAGTTCATGTTCATCTATGTTAGTTGTTCGCTATTCGTGGCAACAAATGACGAACAGGGTGTTTGGGGTTTCCCCCCCCCGTTCGTGCCCATGTCTAGTCCTGGTATCTGGACTCTGGATGCCCTGTGAACCACCACTGTTTTCCGTGGGTTGTGGACCTAATATTTCTAAGTATTTTTTTTAAAAAACCATTCAATGTAATAATTCTGGTCTGTGTAAGGAGCTAAAAGCTAAAGGAATGTCTTTGCATCTTGAATTAATAAAACATCAGGCAAAAGTACATATGGGTGTGATTTTCACAAGTTTTAGAAGAATGTACTGTTCCAGGCTTCTTTAAAAATTTGTTAAGCTTTCACCCCGTTTCTCTTGCCATGCGGCAAATGAAAGCCTTTTAAATATTAAAATCATTTCAATTCTTTATTCCTTATTCCAACCCCAACTAGGTGTGTGCATTTGGATGTTTCATTGAAACAGTGGCATAAACCTGACCTTTGGTTTCTGGATGCCAGGTCTACTGCCCATTGAAAACATTAGTGATGGACCCAGTCTGCAGAAATATATTTCTGAAATGATATCAATTCAGCTGAAATTTTGATAAAGTGACAATCATACCTTTTCTGAAATGAAACAACATTAAAAATGAATATTTTCTAAATGTATACCCCTAGAAGAGAGGTAATGTTACATTAGTAAAGGTGTCCCCTGTGCAAGCACCGAGTCATTACTGACTCATGGGGGGATGTCGCATCACAACGTTTTCTTGGCAGACTTTTTGTTACGGGGTGGTTTGCCATTGCCTTCCCCAGTCATCTACACTTTACCCCCAGGAAACTAGGTACTCATTTTACCGACCTCAGAAGGATGGAAGGCTGAGTCAACCTTGAGCCAGCTTCCTGAACCCGGCTTCTGCCAGGATCGAACTCAGGTTGTGAGCAGAGCTTGGGCTGCAGTATTGCAGCTTACCACTCTGCGCCACAGGGCTCTTTTAATGTTTAATGTTTACCTAATGTTATAGTACATTATTATCTAAATATTGGATGGCACTGAGGAATCAGTGAATTGCCTAAAACTATGCAGTAACTTTGCAGCTGAGAATGGAATTAAGGATTTCCAACCTTACAGTTTAGGAAAGGAAGGTGGCATGGTATAGCTCGATCATGTCAGATCTCGGAAGCTAAGCAGGGTCAGTACTTGGATGGGAGACCACCAAGGAAGACTCTGCAGAGGAAGGCAATGACAAACTGCCTCTGCTTCTCACTTACCTTGAAAGCTCCAGCAGGGGTTGCCATAAGTCAATTGTGACTTGACGGCACTTTACACGCACGCAACCTCACAGTTCATCCTCTGACAACTAGTTTATGGCACTTGCTATTTGATTTGATTTGACATGTGCCAAACTCAGGCCCTCACTTCCAAGTGACATCATCACGAGTGCAGGAGCGTGCACACACTTTGCAACGGGCCGATTTGGGCCTCAAATGGGCCCAATTCAGCTTGTTTTGGGCCCAAATCGGCCCGCTGCAAAGTGCGTGCGTGCTCCCAGGGTGAATGCAGTGATGTCACCAGGAGTGACATCATTGCACCACCCCCAGGAGTGCACCCGGGAGGCCCGTTCCCAGCCCTTCTCCCCCACCAGCCAGGTGAGTGGGGGTGGGTGGCAGAGGGTGAAAGAGGGGGTTCCTCCGGCCCCACCAGGGGAATGGAATCCCTACTTGGAGGGCCAGCAAATAGGGCATAGAGGCCAAGACTTCCCCTGATGTTGCTTCTTAGCAATAGTTTTGGGAAGTTACCTTTAGTCATTGATGGACCTCTCCTCCATGGATCTGTCTAAACGCCTTTAAAGACATCTGTGTTAGTGGTCATCATTGTGCCCACTGCCCATACATCCCACCCTTTAATTATCCATTGAGTGGCAATGCACTTCCTTTTATTCATCCTGAATCTATTGCCTCCCCCACCCCCAATCTATCGGGGATTAGTAGGAAGCAATGTGCAAACAGGAAGAACACCTGACTTGGTCTTAATGCCTGACGTTTAAACAACTTGCACATTATTTGGTTTCAAACCCCTACACTGATATGTACAGAGCAATCCTAAGCAGTTTAAGCCCACTGTGTAACTCTATTTAGGATTGCACTATTAAATCTGTGTATGGATGAATGCATAGAGGGTGTGTTTTCCAGGATTGTGTTTGCTGTCCCTGACCCTGAATTTCACATGTTCAAGGTTGCTTCTGCATAGAGGGTTCTATATGCAGGGCCGTATTATTTATAAGGTTGACTAGGTTGAAGCTAGAGGCCTCACAGGGACTAGGGGTCCATCATTTTTTTTTGCTGAGTTACCTGCACCCTAGGGCTTCTATGGTTAAAAGCACTTTGCACTGTGCCGAAGCAATACGCATACATATATATTTATCCATATATATATATATATATATACTATCCTAAGTATATATGAATAGAATTCTTCAGGAGACCCTCAAAATTGATATATGGCTATAATAACATTCGATTTATATAATAACATTCGATTTATATACTGCCCTTCAGGACAACTTAATGCCCACTCAGAGCGGTTTACAAAGTATGCCATTATTACTCCACAACAATCACCCTGTGAGGTGGGTGGGGCTGAGAGAGCTCCAGAGAACTGTGACTCGCCCAAGGTCACCCAGCTGGCTTCAAGTGGAGGAGTGGGGAATCAAACCTGGCTCTCCAGATTAGAGTCCCATGCTCTTAACCACTACACCAAACTGGCTCTCTATGTACTCCAGTCTAGTACCTACCGTACCGGGGTCAGGCTGTCAGCTGTAGTGGGGTGAAAGACTGACGTGCCAGAGAGGGCCCAAAATACCTGAAAGCCTAGGGGCCCGGCTATGGGTTAATACGGCTCTGTCTACATGCACCCATTTTTGCAGGGTACAGATTCTAAAAACTCTCTTTAGGCATGTACGTGCATCAGCCCTGTGGAAACAGTGGGTTAGATTCAGCAATGCGAGAGGGGGACATAAATGGCATTACCCCAGTTCCACTTGTGCAAGATCCTGTGCAGCACCTAGCACTTTCCTCTCTCTATACTATCGAATCCAGAAATTTGGTTGCACAAGATCTTGCACAAGCAAAATATGCAAGTGAGGATACAATGATTTTGCATAAGTGGCTACTGATGTCCTTCTCTTGCATTTCTGTTTCCACAAGAGTTCCAGCGCAAGAACAAATTTTGCTCTGGATCCTGATCAGTGGAATGCATGCAGGGCAACCAGTGGTACTGAGTCTCTAGGATCAGGTGAAAGTCTTCCTTTACTGATGGCTTGCTTCCCCCCCCCCCCCCGGTGGAAATAATGAGAGAATGTTACATGTTGAGTGGATTCTGGTCCCTTTGTTATGCAAAATCTTTTAAAAGTTCCAAACAGGTTGAGGGTGGGGGGGTGTTGGCATTTGTCCTTGATTCTTTGAGCAGAAAGTTGATGAGCTGGGCTGAACAGAAGCTTCTGTGAAGCTCCTTTTAATACTGATGACTGACGTGGGATCTATCACTAAGCACATAAAAATAGAAACAGTGTGTCAGCACAGGGTGGTAGTGTGGCGTCACTTAAATCTCAGTGTCAGCTTTGCCACACCATGGTTGTTATTTATAGACCAGCCACACGCTGCCATCTTGAGAGAGGAAGATCAAGACAACCGAAAGGCTCAGAATGATTCACTTGGTTATTTTAGGTTATTTTGCTTAGCTTGGCAGCATCTGCATAAAGGAACAGCTATGCTCAAATTAGCAGAAATCAGAACAGCAAATCATCACTGGGGATAAAAAAAAATCCATGGCTTTATCTTGAATGCTATCAGAGCATAATTATGGATAAAGGATGTATGGACTCACTATCCTTAGTTAACTTAAGGAATGATCAAGTTTAATCAAATCAATCTCCTGGCTATTGTTTGAGTGTCCCCAAAATGCAGGCTAACCAATAATTTCATGGCACCCACTTGCTTTCCCCAAAAAATACCTCTTCCCCAAAGCAAAATGCTGATTCTGGCTATCCTCCATGTCACTGGAGCAGGAAGTGTTTCAGAAGACCTCAGGAGATATCATCTGGAGAGACTCCCTTCCTATCATAGTAGGATGCTTATCTGGGGATCTCCCAGGCTTTTGTAATTGCCCCCTAAGATTACCAGCCTGGAACTTTTGGGGGATGGGAGTAGAAATGGGCACAAACCGAAAAAACCCCAAACCATGCGGTTCGTGGTCCATCAAATTTCACGAACCAGGAACCACAAATTCACGAACCTGCCCCTGGTTCATGAACCAGTTTGTTTGGTTTGTGAAAACATTACATCCGGGTCAGAAAAACGTCAATTCTGGGCCAGCAGAAGGCCACTTCTGGGTCAGCAGAAGGTCTGCAGGAAGTCCATCCCCTGTTGCCTAGGAAACTGATTGATTGGCACCAGGCTGTCTTCAGTCACAAACCAAAAAACGAACCAAATGAACCAGTCTAAAAGTTCGTGGTGGTTCGTCAGAAATGGGATCTGATAAATCGCGGTTCGCGAACTACGAAACGGCCTGGTTCGGGCTTAATTTTGGTTTGTATTTCGGTTTGTGCCCATCTCTAGATGGGAGCATTTGGGGGAGAGAAACTGGGGGAGATGGTGCCATAGAATCCTCTAGGAATTTCCCCAATCTCTATGGTAAAAACCAAAGAGATGGGGGAAATTCCTAGAGTGTCATGAGACCCTCTGCCCCCAGTTTTATCCCTGAGTTAGGATAGGGGCCAAATCAGCTAGGACAGGAGATAAGTCTTTTCTTACCCTTTCTCAAAACTCCAATCATGCCCACAGGCTCATCAGACTGTTGCGAAGCTGAATTAGCAAAGGAATGCCAAACACTGCATGCTATAGAAATGATCAATATTATTAGTAGCAAGATGGCTAGAACTTGCAAGAGCATGCCAGTGATTACTGTGGTGGGACCTGATAGGGCAAGGGCACCAGCCTTTTGCAAGGACTAATCTCTCTGGGCAGTCCCTATAGCATCAAAATGCATTGCGGGCTGTCTTGGCTAGGGATGTGCGTTTCGGCATTCTGAATGCCGAAAGAATGCCGAAACAAAAGTGTTTCGGCATTCTTCAAGAATCCCGAAACGTTTCGGGGAATGCCGAAACGTTTCGGGATTGCCGAAAGAAAAACCCGAAACGTTTCGGGATTCTTTCGGCATTCTTTCGGCATTCGAGAATCGCCATTTTGATTTTGCTAGCCGTTTGCCTTAGCAAGCGGCTAGCAAAATCCTGCTGGAAGCAAAGGCTTCCTGCAGGCTCTTAGAAGAGGGGAGGGGGGGAGAAGGAGTGAATCACTCACTCCTTCTGTCACCCCCCACCCCTCTTGCAAAGGAGGATAGGGAATCCTGCTTTGCCTTGCAAATGCAAGGTGCAAGCATTGCATTGCACTTTGCATTTGCAAAGCAGCAGAGATTCCCGCCAAAACTAACAGGTAGGGGAGGGGGAGCAGGAGGAGGGTGGCTCTTGGAGTGTGGGTGGGGAAAGGCAGGGGACTGGGGACTTTAGGAGTCACCAATCCCACTGCTGCATTCTCATGCCAGCCAATAGATTTAAATCTTTGGCTGAGGCTGCAGCAGGGGATTTAAATTTGGAGCAAGACTGTCTGGAACACTTCTGTTGCTGCTGCTGCTGAGCTGTGACCGAGAGAGGAGAAGAAGAGAGACTGCACCTGGAGCCTGGAGGACATCTGCCTGGAGGATCAACTGTGCTGGACATCCTGAGAGGACACCTGGTAGGCCTTTTTAAAATTTTTGTAAATTTTTTTGATGCTGGGCAATGTGCTGCTGTGGCCTGCCTCTGCAAAAAGGTGTTGCAGTTTATTCTTGGCATGGCCTGGGGGACAGGTTGGGCAGACAATGTTTAATGGTGGGGTGGGGGTTTCAGCATTGGTTGTTGTGCTTGCCTTCTTTAAGCTTGATCCACTGTTTTAAGATTAAAACAAGAGTGTGCCAGCTTTGGGCCTACACAGGCCAGAAGCCTTTCTTCTGGCTGGCTCTCACAGTTGTGCTCCACAATCTGGAATGGTGTGGCTTGCTTTTCTGTGTCTGGTCCCCTGCTTGCAAGGATTCCCAACAGGCTCCGTCCTGATCAACTGTGCCAGCCTGTGGGCCACACACAGGTATGGCCTGGGGGACAGGTTGGGCAGACAATGTTTGATGGTGGGGGGGGTTTCAGCATTGGTTGTTGTGCTTGCCTTCTTTAAGCTTGATCCACTGTTTTAAGATTAAAACAAGAGTGTGCCAGCTTTGGGCCTACACAGGCCAGAAGCCTTTCTTCTGGCTGGCTCTCACAGTTGTGCTTCACAATCTGGAATGGTGTGGCTTGCCTTTCTGTGTCTGGTCCCCTGCTTGCAAGGATTCCCAACAGGCTCCGTCCTGATCAACTGTGCCAGCCTGTGGGCCACACACAGGTATGGCCTGGGGGACAGGTTGGGCAGACAATGTTTGATGGTGGGGGGGGGGGTTCAGCATTGGTTGTTGTGCTTGCCTTCTTTAAGCTTGATCCACTGTTTTAAGATTAAAACAAGAGTGTGCCAGCTTTGGGCCTACACAGGCCAGAAGCCTTTCTTCTGGCTGGCTCTCACAGTTGTGCTTCACAATCTGGAATGGTGTGGCTTGCCTTTCTGTGTCTGGTCCCCTGCTTGCAAGGATTCCCAACAGGCTCCGTCCTGATCAACTGTGCCAGCCTGTGGGCCACACACAGGTATGGCCTGGGGGACAGGTTGGGCAGACAATCTTTGATGGTGGGGGGGGGGGGTTTCAGCATTGGTTGCTGTGCTTGCCTTCTTTAAGCTTGATCCACTGTTTTAAGATTAAAACCAGAGTGTGCCAGCTTCGGGCCTACACAGGCCAGAAGCCTTTCTTCTGGCTGGCTCTCACAGTTGTGCTTCACAATCTGGAATGGTGTGGCTTGCCTTTCTGTGTCTGGTCCCCTGCTAGCAAGGATTCCCAACAGGCTCCGTCCTGATCAACTGTGCCAGCCTGTGGGCCACACACAGGTATGGCCTGGGGGACAGGTTGGGCAGACAATCTTTGATGGTGGGGGGGGGGGGGTTTCAGCATTGGTTGTTGTGCTTGCCTTCTTTAAGCTTGATCCACTGTTTTAAGATTAAAACCAGAGTGTGCCAGCTTCGGGCCTACACAGGCCAGAAGCCTTTCTTCTGGCTGGCTCTCACAGTTGTGCTTCACAATCTGGAATGGTGTGGCTTGCCTTTCTGTGTCTGGTCCCCTGCTAGCAAGGATTCCCAACAGGCTCCGTCCTGATCAACTGTGCCAGCCTGTGGGCCACACACAGGTATGCTGCTTTGGCCAAGGTAACCCTTTTTGGTTGCTGGCCTGGCACTCACAGTTGTGCTCCACAATCTGGAATGGTGTGGCTTGCGTTTCTGTGTCTGGTCCCCTGCTTGCAAGGATTCCCAACAGGCTCCGTCCTGATCAACTGTGCCAGCCTTCGGCCCACACACAGGCCTGCTGCTCCGGCTTTGGTAACCCTTCCCGTTTGCTGGCCTGGCACTCACTGTTTTGCTTCACATTCAGGTTGTTTATCGTTGGTGGACCTCTTCTGGACTGGACTGCACTTGGTGGACATCGGCCTGCAGATCTCTGCGTGGAGGATCAACATTGCTGGACATCTGCACTGGTGGACTGGTAGGGTTGTTGTTAAATTTGGTTTTTGAGCTTATGTCTGCTGCTGTGCCTACCTGCGAGCATATGCTTTGGCTCTGTCTTTATGGCTTGGGCCGGGGGGGGGGGGGCATTTTCTGGTTGGGCAAGAGGATATTGTTTGGGGGTTAGGGGGGCCAGCATTGATCGCAGTGCCAGCTTTCTTTCATGTTTCATTTTTCAAGTTTGAGTGTGGGGTGGGCATGAACTGCTGTTTCACAGGACTAAAAAATGAGTGTGCCAGCTTCTGGCCTGCACAGGCCAGAAGCTCTGCTGGGTGGATGTGTTTTGTTTTGCTGCTGGTTGGCCCTAGCCTTTAAGGGGGGGGGGGGCTGACTTGGCTTGTGCAACGGGGCCTTGAATTTTGGGGTTGCGTGTGCGGCGTGTGGTGTTGACTCTGCTAACATTTCCAATTTTCTTGACAGCATCGTGGAGGAGAGGAGGACCAGCTGCAAGACCGCCTGAACATCGCTGGACTGCAGGACTGGTGTTAGTGTGAGCGAGTCCGGGTTGACATTTGGGTGGCCTTGGGGGTGGGTTCTTGCTAGCTTGGGAGGGGGGAGGCTCATCTTCAAAACACCACATCCACACCCCACACCGACATACCACAGATACATCGGTCCCGCTAAATAGTGTCTCTTAGGTAGGTAGGCCAGTTGGTAGGTGATCAGTGGATAATTGCCCTCAACATAATTATTAGGGAAACCGAGCCTAGTTTTTTTTAAAAAACTAAATAGGGACTCAGCAGGGAAAGCATTAGTGAGTGAGTGTTAGGTTTGAATTCTATATATATATATATATATATATAAAAATTTGTAATAGCTGTCAATAGGCTTCCCATTAGTGCCCCCATAACTAGGGTTCCACTGCCCATCTCTGGCACACGTGGTGGTGCCAGGCCGGCCCGGGCATACTAGTGTGTGAGTGTTTAAGGCTTCGTCACCTGTTATTGGGGTTTAGGGCCAGCTCAATTCCAGAGGAATTCAGCTGATTGGCAGGCTCAGGTTCCCTGACATAAATAGGGTTGCTTAAAAAGGCACTTGATTGTTCATCTCCAAGTCACAGAGCCACTAGAAACACAGATTTATAGCAGGTTAGTTAGGTCTTGAAAACAAAGTTGACCTTTGTTTTCTAAATCTTTTCTGATTAGTTAGGGTTGAATTTGGGAGGGGAAAGTATGTCAGAGAGGAAAGCAGAGAGGGGACCCGGGGGAAAGGCTAGGGAGAAATCTAGAGGGGAGGAGGGGAGGGGGAGGGGGACTGCTGCGGCAGCCCCTCCATCTGAGCGGAGGAGGCCCTCCCCTGCGCTGCTGCCGTTCACCAGCCTGGCTTCTGGTGACAGGAAGAGGGTTCGCAAGACTCTCTTTCCTGAGGCAGCTGCTGGAGGGCCACCCCCAACCCGGGTGCGTGAGGCAGGGGCTGGCACTGGGCAGGGGCCTGCTGCTGAGGCTCCTCCTCCTCCAGTGGTTGCGAGCCAGCTGCTGGAGGAGGGGCAGCATGTGGTGTCTCCTGGGATGGGCGCGGAGCACATGACTTTCCCTGCGCTCCCGCTCACCCCAGGAACCCGGAGGATGTTGGAGGAACTGCCCGTGAGACCCCCCCTGGGGCGGTCCACCCCAGTTTCCTCTGAGGCCAGCAGCAGGCCTCTCGCGGCTGTGCAGGAGGAGAGGACGCGGGAGGAAGAGGCAGAGACTGTGGTGGAAGAGCCCACATCTCTGCCCCTTCAGCCTCGTCCATCCCCACCTGCCCGGCCGAGAGTGGGACACGGTGTGTCCGGCCAGAGCACCTCACAGGAGGTGCCGCAGGGTGGTCCCGAACGCGCTTCTCCTGGGAAGCGTGGGATGCCCTTTTCCTCCGAAATCTGGAAGCACTTCCAGACAACGGAGGATCCCCGAGCAGCCCTGTGCCTGCATTGTAGGCAGCGCGTCAGCCGTGGCAAAGATGTGTGGCATCTCTCCACGTCTGGGATGAGGTACCATATGAAGAGGCACCACCAGGCGGTGCTTCTTCGGGAGGAGGGTTCGAGTGGCGCCGCACGGCCGCCAGCTAGCCAGAAGGAGGCAGGCTCCTCTGGTGCTCTCCCCCCAAGGGTACCTGCAGGAAAGGGACGCCAAGCCTCTCTCCCGGAGATGCTTGGTATGCAGGGCGCTAGTGTGCCCAGAGAGGGGATCCGGAGGGCGAGCAGGCGCATCACGCGCCACATCGTCAACATGATAGCAGTGGATGGGCAACCGTATTCCGTAGTTGAAGACTTCGGCTTCTCAGGGCTGCTCCAAGATTGCTTTCCCTGGTACGCCGTCCCTGCTCGCACGTCGTTGAGCAGATCGGTGGTGCCCTCGTTTTACAGGGCTGCCAGGGATCATGTGAAGGCACAGCTGTCCCGGGTTGCCGGGAGAACTGTGCACTTCACATCGGACATCTGGACCTGCCCAAGTGTGCAGCAAGCGTACCTCTCGCTTACTGCTCACTGGTGGGAACCCGAGTCGGTTCTGGGTGGGGGCCGGGGGGAGGTGCCTAGCACAGCTAGACAGGGAAGGATGCGAGACCGCCAGGCCGGCTACTGCAAGGCCTTGCTTCACGCCGAGGTGCTCGACGTGTCCCACACGGCGGAGAACATCGCTGCCACCTTAAGGAGACAGTTGGACGAGTGGATAGGCCAGGGACCCGCCACCGTGGGATGCATGGTGACGGACGGTGGCAAGAACATGAGGGCAGCGGCGCATCTAGTGAGCCGAGAGAGCGTCTACTGTGCCGCTCACAAGCTTCACCTAGTGGTGAGAGATGCGCTGGGGTTGGGCTCCTCGAAGGAACCCGTGGATACCCGGACCCGTGAACTCCAGTTACTTGTCCAGAAATGTCGGAGGCTCACGGGTCACTTCTCGCGCAGCGTGAAGGCCACGCACGAACTGCGCCAGACACAGGTCAGGACAGGTGTGCCAGAGCACGCTCTGATCACTGACGTCAGCACTCGCTGGAACTCCACCTGCGCCATGCTTGAGCGCTTGGTGGAGCAGCAGGCCGCACTCCACGCGTGGCTCTCCGAGCACCGCGGTGCGAGTCAGGTGGGTGAGTTCAACCGGGAGGATTGGCTCACCATCACCCAGACAGTGGAGGTCCTGAAGCCCTTCAAGGACTTCACTGTGGCGGTCTCGTCAGACACGGCGACCCTCGGTCTGGTCATTCCCCTGGTGCACACGCTCCAGAGGAATCTGGCCACCCTTGCAGACCGGGTCGCGCCCCGTGCTGACCTTGTTCCAGCGGTGCGCGCATTAGTGAGAAGGCTGCAGCAGGGCATAGCTGCCAGGCTAACTCCTCTCACTAAGGAAGAGTCATACATGTTGGCGACCATGTGTGACCCGCGCATAAAGGGCACTTTCGCCGAGCGGGACGGGAACCTCACCCAAGCCAGAGACGGGCTCTGCTCTTGGGTGAGGCGCAGGCAGGCCAAGAGGGGACGCCTGTCGACAGGGGGGACGCAAGAGGGGCCCTGCCGTGCGGGTCCCTCTGACGCCCCCTCTGCGCAGGCCCCCCCCGAGGCCACCACCGGAGTGCCGATGGAGATGGAGATGCTCCGGTGGGCCCTCGTCCCCTCTGGGGTCGTGAGGACCGTGAGAGAGGATCCGGCGGAGGCGATGGTCAGGGACTACCTCGCGGAGCCCTGCGAGTCGCTCTCCACCGATCCGCTCAGCTACTGGGCCAGGAAGGAGTCGGTCTGGCCGGACCTCTCCCTCGAGGCGCAGCGGCTGCTCTCATGCCCTCCGACGAGCGTGGAGAGCGAGCGCGTCTTTTCACATGCGGGCGACATTGTCGGCCCACATCGCACTCGCCTTCTCCCATGGAGAGTCGAGCAGTTGACCTTCCTGAAGGTCAACTCTCGCCTCTTCGATTTCTCAGGACTGGACTTCCAGAGTGACTGAGGTGAGCCCAACTTGTGGCCTGCATCCTCTATGAGTCCAATCCTTTGGAATCGCGCTCTCCCCTGTATAAAACCCTGTATATACAGTTAAAACCGGCCAGTAGAGGGAGGGTGGTTAGGAACCAGTGGCAAAGGGAAAACACCCAGCAGTTTGAAAGCCCCCCCCCCAGGGTATTCAAAACATCTCCCATCACTGAGACATACCCTGTGGGACCAAATTTATTATGAAAAATAATGCCCCAGAAACATGGATTGCTACTGGAGGGAGAAACAGGTTAGATAGGGATTGCTTAGGTGTTTTTATCAGATGAAATCATTGTAAAAAAAATTGTAGAAGAATTGTTGTACTGTTTTTTGAAAGTTGATGTTCTGTTCATGTAAAAAAAAGGAAAAAAAACCAAAAAAAAATGTTGTGATTATGTTTTTTAAAAGTTGATGTTCTGTTCATGTAAAAAAAAGGAAAAAAAACCCAAAAAAATGTTGTGATTATGTTTTTTAAAAGTTGATGTTCTGTTCATGTAAAAAAAAGGAAAAAAAACCAAAAAAAAATGTTGTGCTTATGTTTTTTAAAAGTTGATGTTCTGTTCATGTAAAAAAAAGGAAAAAAAACCCAAAAAAATGTTGTGATTATGTTTTTTAAAAGTTGATGTTCTGTTCATGTAAAAAAAAGGAAAAAAACCCAAAAAAAAATGTTGTGCTTATGTTTTTTAAAAGTTGATGTTCAGTTCATGTTTAAAAAAAAAAATTTGATGTTAATGTTGGGTTTGCATGGTTGGGGGATGCGGGAAGAGTGGTGGATGGGCACCGGCCAATGATGATCTCTCACAGATGTTCCCAGGTAAATTCTGAGGCTGGTGTGGGGGTGGGGGGAGACCTCTGCAGAACTGCTCCAGAAATACCATTGTCCAGTGCCTTGGAAGTGCCCAGTTCAGCTTTGTGTGTCTGAACTGAAAGCACAGCCACAGGAAATGACATAGGTTCTGCTGGACCCTGTTGCAGTGGTTCCCCCCCATTAAGTCGTTTTATGGAGGGAGAGTTGTATTAGGCTGGTAGTTATTATGATCATCTTCTGTTTCCATGCCCTGTTGTGCCCGCTCACTATGTAACCTGTTGTAATGTTCAAAACTTTACTGTTTGTCCATTTCAAAAAAAAAATTGTGTTTAAGATTCTCTGATGTGTAGTTAATTGTGTTGTGTTGTGCTATGAGGGACAATAAGTGTAATATGTTGTGATTTGTTGACCACTTGTAATTTGAAAATGAGAAAATAAAGGTTTTTTAAACTTAATGATTGTGTGTCTGTGTTCCCTTCTTTGATGGGAGGTTGGTTCCCAGCATAGGGAACAATGGGGCAGGCTGGCCAGCCTGTTCCTGGGGTACTCGGTGTGGGGCAGCTGAGGGTGGTTTTGGTTCTGAGAGGGGCTGAGTGGAGGATTTGGGTCTGTGTGTGGCAGCTGGGGTGGGGGAACTGGGTTTGTGTGGGGCTGAAAGGAGTGGACTATGGGGGATGAGAGCACTGGTCGTCCCTTTTGCCCAAGTAGGCCCCTGCTACTGTCCTGGTGTGGGCTTCCATGCCTCTATCAGTTGCTGGCCCTCCTTTGCCATCTTTTTCAGAAATTTTCCTAGGGCTGCCAAACTCCTGGTTGGGCTTGAGTTCAGGTTAGAGAGAGTAGTTCCCTACAGATAAACTGGCTGCTTCCAAGGGCAATCTCTTTAGAGGGCAAATGCGGACCATGGATTCTGGGGGAGATCCCTACTCAGATTTTCCTTTGCACAAGTCCCACCCCCAAATTGCCAGTAACTTCCAAGGCCAGAGTTTGCCACCCCAGAGAGATCCCGTTCCCACCCTCTTAGCCTTGGCATGAAAGTTGTAGCCACCATGGAACGCTTCCAGGTTCCTGATTCCAAGCCCAATGACACCAATGTAAGACAATCCAGACCTCCATCAAAAATGGATTTTAAGTAGCAGTGGGATTGGGCTGCATTTCAGTCATTCACATATCTGGTTGTGTTCCCAAACATTTAGCTTATGGTTTTTTAAATCGGCGTATGGCACTTAAGGACACTTTTAAATGGTTCTAAAAACATATTTTTATTATGAAGTATTTAATGTGGCATTGATCAAGGGCAGGCCTTTTGGCCAAATGAGCAGTATCAGTACAGTAAAATTTAGACAAAGCTCATAGGAGGAAAAAGCATTCACACTGTGAAGTGGGAAGAAAGTTTCAATTTACATGTACCATGGACTCCGAAAAAGACATGTCCAGACCAAATCAGGCCTGCTTTCTCCCTTGAAGATATCAATTGATGATAGTGCTTATGTCACATCATGAGAAGACAAGGTTCACTAGAAAAGACAATAATGCTAAGAAAAATTGAAGGCAGTAGGGAAAAGAAGAATACCCTAGATGTGGTAGATTGACTTCGGTTTGCAATACATGGACAAGGTTTTTGGGATACTGTGGAGCTCAATATAATTCTAAAGTACACCACAAGTGATTTGAATGCATAAAACATACAGACACATACACATAAAATGTATATACCCCCTCCCCACCAAATTAAAGGTTTATCTTATGCCCCGGTTTTCTCCCCCATGGGAACCTAGAGTGGTTTACACATTGCTGTTCTCCCTTGATTTGTTTCACCCTCATCACAACCAGGCTAACAATAGACAGCTGCTCCATGCCTCACATTGGAGTGACTCCACCGATGGCCTTCTTAGTTGTATGAGGGGGTGGAGGGGGGGGAGGAAGGAAACAACGCACTCCTGCCCACTCTATCTGGGGCCTAGGTTGCCAAATTGCTTGGCCTTGGCAAGGAGCCAGTGGTGGGGCGGCACTGGTTCTGGGGCCCCGTCAAGAACATTTGTCCAGGGCCCCAAAATCACCTAGACTGCCTCTGGAAAACACAACACAATTGTTTACTTAGGCTGAGCCAAGAACATCCATCAAGCCTACAAGGCACAGAATCAGAGTCTGCCAGATTCTAGACCAACTCTCTAGCCATTGCACTACAGTGGATATCTAAAAATTGTTCATACCCCCACCAGCAACTTGAACATTTTTCTCCAAAAGGCACACAACTTGGCTGGGTCTCAAAAAGGACTATGATGCATGGGCCTGTCAATGCATACTGGTACTAAGGCTCTGGCCGGGGGGAGGGGGGCATTGTGCCAATGCCACCCTGGCTTTGGAAGGGGACAGTAAAATAGAAGAAATAATCTAGCTTCAGTGCCTCCCCCCCTTCTCTCTCTCTCTCTCTCTCTCTATAATGTGAGTGAAAACATTACTATACCATCACTGAAGCCTACAGGATACATAGGGTCTGTTCACACACGCATGATCATTTAATGGCAATGCTCTGGCATGATGATGTCTGTTCTAGGAAGTGATGTGATCATCACACAAGGCTGGGGAGCACGCACAATTCACAGCAGGCAGATTTGGGCCACAAGGGATCCTGCTTTGGCCTGCAGGGCCCAAATCAGCCCACTGCAAAGCACAGGCATACTCTCAGGGCAGCCAGATGACATCAGTGACATCACGGCAGCAGCCCCTGGAGCGTACCTTGAAGGCTCATTCACTGACTTTCCCCCTTCGGGGTGATAGGTGAGAGTGGGGGATCCCCCACCAAGGGGAAACGGATCCCTAATTGTGTCTGAGGTTGTGGAAATCAAATGGGTCATATTGCTTCTGTCTTTGAGGGACTTACATGCACATTATATTTAACTCCAGATTTCTTGATTGTCAAGGAATGCATGTGGTGGGGGGTGGGGGGAAGGGTGGGAGAAGGGCCCCTGAGGGTGAGGGTGGCATTTGGCATGCAAAATGCCACCCCTGGCAAGACAAGCCTCTCCCAGCTGTCAGTGGTAGAGATGAGAGCAGAGCACCTACTTGGGGAGGCCATGAAATGGCCCCCCCAAGTGGGAGCAGGCTGAGCCTTGGTGGGGGGATGGGAGGAAGGGTGGGAGAAGGGCCCCAGAGGGTTGGGGGGGGGATTTTGTTGCAGTGGTTCCCCCCCATTAAGTCGTTTTATGGAGGGAGAGTTGTATTAGGCTGGTAGTTATTATGATCATCTTCTGTTTCCATGCCCTGTTGTGCCCGCTCACTATGTGACCTGTTGTAATGTTCAAAACTTTACTGTTTGTCCATTTCAAAAAAAAAAATGTGTTTAAGATTCTCTGATGTGTAGTTAATTGTGTTGTGTTGTGCTATGAGGGACAATAAGTGTAATATGTTGTGATTTGTTGACCACTTGTAATTTGAAAATGAGAAAATAAAGGTTTTTTAAACTTAATGATTGTGTGTCTGTGTTCCCTTCTTTGATGGGAGGTTGGTTCCCAGCATAGGGAACAATGGGGCAGGCTGGCCAGCCTTCTCTGCGGGTGGTGGGGGGGTCAGGGGGGTGGTTGTCTGTGTGCCAGGGCAGGTGCTCTTTCCCAGGGACGATTTGGCACTGCCACCATTGTGGCACCCCTTGTCTGTGCAGAACTGCCCTGGGAAAGAGAGTTTAGGGGTTCCCAAAAGGGGAGGGCAGGCCAGCCTGTTCCTGGGGTTATGGTGGGTGTGGGGCAGGTGGGGGTTGATTTGGGTCTGTGAGGGGCTACTGGGGGGATTTGGGTCTGTGTGTGGCAGCTGGGGGGGAATTGGGTTTGTGTGGGGCTGTGAAGGGTGGACTTTAGGGGCTGAGAGCACCTACTTGGGGAGGCCATGAAATGGCCCCCCCAAGTGGGAGCAGGCTGAGCCTTGGTGGGGGGTGGGAGGAGGGGTGGGAGAAGGGCCCCAGAGGGTTGGGGGGCATTTTGCATGCAAAATGCCACCCCTGGCAACACAAGCCTCCCCCAGCTGTCAGTGGTAGAGATTAGAGCACCTACTTGGGGAGGCCATGAAATGGCCCCCCCAAGTGGGAGCAGGCTGAGCCTCGGTGGGGGGTGGGAGGAGGGGTGGGAGAAGGGCCCCTGAGGGCTGGGGGGCATTTTGCATGCAAAATGCCACCCCTGGCAAAGGAAGCCTGCTTCTTCATTTTTTCCCCATAGGAAATAATGAAGAAGATGCTCCTTTATGGGAGGATGGGGGGACCTGCTTTGGGGGGCCATAACATGGCCCCCCAAAGTCCAATCTGTCTGAAACTTGGGTGGGTGTTAGAGAAGGGTTAGAGGAAGGTCCCCACCAATTTTGGGCTTATTTGGTGGGAAAATGCCTCCTCCAGGCGTCCTGAAAGACGGAGGCATTTTCCCAGCAAAATAACCCGAAAGAATCCCGAAAGAATGCCGAAATAATGCCGAATCCCGAATCCCGAAAGAGATTCTTGTTTCGGCATTCGGCTAATGCCGGTAGAGAATCTTGTTTCGGGTAATCCCGAAACAAGAAAGCCGAAAGTTTTTTCCTTGCACACCCCTAGTCTTGGCAGGAGCTTCAGTTACCTCCCCTTGACCGCTCGGCAGCCTCTGGGGAAGGGGAGCCAACAGTTCCCCAGCTGGCTCATCTTAATTCAATCAGCCACACAGTCCAGACACCTGATGGCTGCTGGGAATATGAGGCAAATGATTAAAGTTTAAAAGGTTGTATAGTATTGTAATACCAAAAAAGAAACTTTATGATTCATCGTTCCTGAGGTAATGTCATCCGTTTAATAAAGCTGTATTTCACTCATTTTAATGGGCCCATGTTTCCAAGAGCATCAAGGCTCCTGGCATCCCCCCACCCCACCCCTCCCCACCCTCCTGTCCTGTTTCTCCCTATACCAACCCGAGATTATAGGGAGTGTTTAAAAAAAGAAAAAGAGCGATTGTATCTTAAGAGTTCTATATTTACAATATCCTTCAGCCGCTAGTTGAATGGGTGTTATTTATGTCAAACTGCTACTTAGCCTGAAATATTGGGAGAAGGGAGAGCTAACAGCTGGATATGCTAATGAGTAAATAAACCATGTGTCTCTTTAATGATACAGCGCATGAATCTGTGCCGCTGATGGCAACGGACAGCAATAAACGGGATTGAAATGGAGGGACCGGGGAGCAAGGGCACCGAGATGTTATGATACTGAGAGCTGGGAGGATGTGTCTTTGGGGGGTGGGGGCAGGTAGTATTGGCAACCCAAATTTGAGACATTCTGGCACATGAAGCTGCCCTACACAAAGTCAGATCTTTGGTCTATCACGGTCAATGTTGTCTATCCTGACATGCAGCAGCTCTCCAGGGTTTCAGCTCAAGGTCTTTCACATCACTGACTACCTGCTCCTTTTAACTGGCGACATCGGGGATTGAACCTGGGACTTTCTACATGCACAGCGGATGCTCCACCACTGAGCCACAGCTTTCCCCCCTTCCAAACCCTGCTCTCAAACTTAGATACTGCTTGTTCTCTCCTCTACTCTTCTCCTCTATTCTATTGTATGAAATTCCCATAGGATGTCCTTCCTCCTCTTCACAATCATACTGGTCATTAACTGGGTCTGCTCTGAACTGGTCACCCAGATAGCTGATATTTGTTTCTTGGAGGGGACAGGAATCACATCCCCCCTCCTTTTAAATTGCCGTGTTAGGTTTGTTTGGCCTCATAATAGACTTAAAGACAAAGGAACTCTCAAGTGCTTTATATTTAAGATCCAACAATGGTCTTGAGAGTTACGCATCATTTTTAACTTTGCTGGTGGGTAGAACTGCGGTCTAGATCGTTAAGTTCCTCAGTGGCGTGGGCCAGGAGGAACACATATAGACTATTTCCTCCTGTTTCTTAATTATTACTAAACTCCCAAAGTTCTTTTCTTCTTTTAAAAAGTAAATTCCTGATTTTTTTCTCACTCTTTTGTGTTGCAAATAAAAGTGGTAGAAGGACAGTAAAACACATCGATCGTTTGAGACACCATTGTTAGACATCAGTTCACGAACATACACAGGTTTGAACTAGTTTAATAACCTTTGCTTAGGATTGTACCTGACCTCAGCTATCAGGCATGGGGGTGGACTTTCTTAGGGTTGCCATGCCAACCTACAGATGGGGAGTGGAGTTCTCCTAGAATTACTACTGTTCTCCAAAACAGAGATCAGTTCCCCTTGAGAAAATGAAAGCTTCAGAGGGTGGACTGCATGGATTCAAACCCCCAACTGAGCTCCTTCCCCTCCTTCCCCCAAGAGCCAGTTTGGTATAGTGGTTATGAGAGGCAGGATGCTAATCTGGAGGACCAGGTTTGATCCCCTACTTCTCCGCTTGCCGCCGGCTGGGTGATCTTGGGTCAGTCACAGCTTCTCAGAGCTCTCTCAGCCCCACCCACCTCACAGGGTGATTGTTGTAAGGATAATAATAATACCCTTTGTAAACCACTCTTGAGTGGGTGTTAAGTTGTCCTGAAGGGCAGTATATAAATCGAATGTTGTAATTTTATATTAAACTCCATCATTCCCAGGTTCCAAGCCCGATTCTCCAGGAATTTCCCAAGACGGAGTTGGCAGCCCTTATCCTACCATATGTTGCCTGCTCCCTGGTCCTTCCTTCATCCTTATAGCACTCTCTGCTCAATACATTTCCCGAGCAGCAGAACAAGATATGCGCCAAGACTAGAGAGGAAATGATGAACGTTTACAGATTTATAATGGAACAGCTCAGAAGGTTGCTTTTTTAAGAGATAGGGGTGTAGTCTTATTGCACTGTTTATTGTATGTATCACCTTGCTTTTACTGCATTATCTTCTCCCTCTGTACCTCTCCATCATGGTATGTCATGCCTTCAGCAATTTTCATTGTCCCCAGCATTTTTTTAACCTGCGGGTACCTTTGGAATTCTGACAAACTCTCTGCCAAAGGAGATGGAGCCAACCACAAAATGTTAGGGAGTCGGTTTATGCATAACTTTAATAGCAACTATTCAATATTTCAGGCAGGAGTTCTGTTTAGCATGATGCTTTTAAAAACAAACGTATTATTTTAAAAATAGTTTGTTCCATACACACTGCTTATGTTCAGCCACACAGTGAAGATCCTTGTGCTGTAGTGGCAGCTGCCGCTGAAGCAATGTTTTAAAAATCTACGCAGCCAATCAGATTTCCACTGGCCAATCAGAAGCTCTGCTGGGCAAAAGCCCACTATCTAAAAAACACTTGGTGGGTGCCAGTGAGTGCCATGGCTCCACCTTGGTGACCATGCTCTGAGTGTGTGTTATGTACCGTCAAGTTGCTTTTGAACGATGGAGATCCTATGAATGAAGGACCTCCAGAACATCCTATCATTAACAGAATTGCTCAGTTCTTGCAAACTGGACGTCGTGGCTTCTTTTACTGAGTCAAGCCATCTCATTTGAGGTCTTCCTCTTTTCCTGCTGCCTTCCACTTTTCCTAGCATTATTGACATTTCCAGAGAATCTTGTCTTCTCATGATTTGACCAAAGTACAATAGCCTCGTTTTTGTCATTTTAGCTTCTAGGGAGAATTCAGGCTTGATTTGATCTAGTACCCGCTTATTTGTCTTTTTGGCCATCCATGGTATCCGTAAAACCAGCACCACATTTCAAATGAATCAATTATCTTCCTGTCAGCTTTCTTTGCTGTCCAACTTTCACATTGTTTTCATTGTTTTCTGGTTGTGTAATCCTAGTTTCGCTGTCTAGTTGATTGGAGGTCTCTATTGTTTAGTTGATTTTTATATTTTTCAGTCTTTCTTAGTGAGAAAAATGGTCTATAAATGAAGTAAATAAAATAAACAAAGCATTTATTTAGTTACTTCATTTATATTCTGTGTTTCTCACAGAGATCCACTGAGATTACACAATTCAAAACATTGAATAAAAACTGGATAAGACACAAACAACAGTGAATAAAACTGGATTTCAAAATTGCACAACAATGAAATAAAACAGTGTAATTAAGCAAGGAAAGCGAGAAACAAAGCAAACTGTCCATAATTTCTCAGCTGTCGACTGTACCCTCATTCCCTATTATACAAATGCCATCTTGAACAATTCAATTCTACACATTTTTTGGAATGAGAAAAGTATGGGAGCCTTCCTGTCCTTTTCAGGCAGACTATTTCACTTGTTGGTTCAAACCATTTCCAATTTTGCTCTTCAGTTTTGCAATTTGAATTCTGAATGAAAAATTTCAACTTCAAATTTGCTTTTTGAATGTGAAATGTTGAGCGTGAAACAATATGATTTTTTTTTAAGTCCTAGAATATTGAAATCTCTTGAATGAGGTTATGAAAACTGAACACTCAGCTTTCAGATATTAAGTTCCATTTCATGTTATATATCAAATGCCCTAAGATTAAAAAAAATACAATTTATCAACATTGCCTGCTTACTTAAATACTGTAAAGATGTCATTATCCTAGTGTGCTTGAAATGGTCTCCTAAAGAGCCCTGGTGTCACAGGCTGGGCTAGCCCAAGCAGGGTGGTTCAAATCCAAACCTTAAGGCCAAAGTCAAAGGGGAGTTCCAAGAGCAAAAGCCAAGTCAACCTGGTGGTCAGAGCACGAGATAAAGCCAGGAGTGAGTCCAGAGTCCAAGAGCGAGGTCAGGCACAGTCCAAGGTCAGTCACCGATAGCGTCAGGTCCAAAAGCAGGAACAGGCAAGATTCACAGACCATGGCATGATTGCAAGTAGTAGACACATTACTTCCACACCTGGCAGTTCCTCCAGACTGGCTCTTATAGCCAGGCATGGTTTTCAGCCAGCTGCTGGGGCTCCATCCTGACGCTACTCATCGTCACTCTCCAGCAGCTGGCGTTGGCTCAAGAGGCGAGCACTGCGCCGTCTCTCCTGCAGTTCCAGTCTCTGGCTCTGCCTGCGGCGTTACTTGGGTGTGGGTGAACCTGGGGGGGGGGGTGGAGGCTCTTGGCTGCGCTGCACCTGTAGAAGTCCCTGGCTGAGCTTCCCCTGTGGTATTGGAGCTAGAGGGTGCTGGTGTCTCAGCTGCTGGCTGCAAGCTCTGATCAGCCAGCAGCTGTTGCTCCTGATTGCTGGCTTCTGCTGAATCAGGGCTAGGGCTGGCTACACAGGGCTCCTCTTCTCCTGAGGAGTCCTGGCTGGCTACACAAGGCTCCTCTTCCCCAGAGGAGACCTTGCTCTCAGACTGGGCCACGACACCTGGGTTCTTCACAACTTCATGAGAAGACTCCAAATAGCAAACGAGCTTCCTTGAAATCTTCCCTGCTGATCTCCCTTGCAATGCACGGCTACAGGGGAATGCTCTGAGTGTTCTGTCACCCATTCTTAGTGTCCAGTGATTGGTGCTGAAATCCAAGGAGCTCCATGTGATTTGCTGTTGCCTCCTAGATCATACCCCATATTCCTCTACAGAGATTGTAGGGTCTTCTTGGCACAAAGTCTGACCATGACGTAACAGTGCATATCAGCTATCAGTAAAGAGGTGGGTGGAGTCCCCCCCCCTCCAAAATTTCATTTATTTGCCTTCTATGTTGTATGTGTTCGTTTTTGTGATTGCATTTTTGTTTTCCTTGCTACTGGATTCCATGAGAATGTGTGTGTCTCTTCTCCCTCCTTTGCCTCTCCTTCCCAACTAGGGTTACCAACTCCAAGTTGGGAAAAAAAACCCTGGAGATTTGGGGAGTCTGGGAGGGAGGAAGTTGGGGAAAGAGCTCAGTGGGGTATAATGTCATAGATCCCACCTTTCAAAGCATCCATTTTCTCCAGAGGTGCTGATCTCTGTCATCTGGAGATCAGCTGCAATTCCAGGAGATCTCCAGCCCCCACCTGGAAGTATAACACCTTTAAAATGTGTGGCTTTATTTAGGATGGCAGTGTTACTATGCTGGCAGCAGTTGTTGCTGCTGACATTGACCGGGCAGGTACCAGCTTGCTGACTAGTTAGCCAGTGGAGTAGTTTGCATTTGAACATCTGTGTGGGCAGATGCTTAACCCCTCTTTCTTCAGTACTACAGCTTTGTTCTGAACTGGGCCCAATGTGGCTGCTTCTAAGAAGCTACAGCTGTTCCAGTCACAGACAGGGATGCTTGATCACCTGCCAGTTGAGATTCTGTCCTGCTCAGAGGTAGTAACCATGGGATACAAACGTCTGAAAAAATGCCTGTTTCAAATTTGTCCAGCTGTAGAAAAAAATGACTGTATGTGAACAGTTAAGTACTGTTTTGCTGCAGCTGCCATTCTGAAGTGCAAGCGTCTACTACACTGATGCAGAGATACTTGGCACTATGATTGAAGTGGTGGTATGGCAATCCAACAAGGAGTGGGCTCAGCTTGGGTATAAATATAGAGCTAGATCAAGAGGAGTTCTGGTGGCAATCGTGTTCATGTCACAATCTTCAGCATCCCTCGTCACGGGTGTTCCGCTGTCTCATCTAGATTGACCTTAACCAGGCCTGCTGACCCCCCCCCCCGTTGGTGTGGGGGATCCCCTGCCCTAAGAACCCATTGCCTACTGCTACTCTAAGTGCCAGCAGGGGAAAAACTTCTTAAAAATTACTGACACGGCAAGAGTTATGGCATCACTTCTGAGGAAAGCCCAGAAGTGAAAGCAGTAGCACTAGCAATAGGCAAAAACAGTATGGTAAAATCATAGAGTTTCTGGCTACTCCTAGAGCTAACACCATTGCTTCTGTGGTTTCCCTGGAAGTGACATCATCACGCTTGTGATGCCAGCCTCCCACTATGTTCCTTCCCCCAACTCTGGTATTTGATAGGCTTAACTTGGTAACCCCAAAATATGGATTACAATCTATCATTTTTTTTACCCCCATCTTTAATTCAAGGAGTATTTGTGGTTCTCTCTTCTTCAATTCTGTCCTCACATTTTACACTGAGAGACAAACTGGACTAAAATCATCTAGAACACTTCATGGCTGGTCTTGGAGCCTAACTACAAATTACTTTTTCCTAGACGATGTTCCTGGGATGTGTGGAAAGGCATTTTCTGGAGTTCTGCACTCCCCAGGCAAACAGAAGTCTAAGGGTTGCACTACAAGTGACGAATGACACTTGCCTGGCAAGTGAACAGACTCATGTGTATTCCTCCCTGTTCACTTGCCATTCACTTGCTCTCCACAGGGAGGAATACACGTGAGTCTGTTCACTTGCCAGGCAAGTGTCATTCGTCACTTGTAGTGCGGCCCTAATTTGGATAGGAACTATGGCATACAGAGAGAGAAGACTTACACCTCATTCTCTACTTGAATTTCAAGGGCCCCGGGGCACTGTTTGCCCTGTTGGGGGTTACATGTATCCTGTTAAGTTACAAGTTATGTATCCACAATGGGGCAAATAGGGGCCATCTGAGGCTGTGATAATATTGGGGGTGGGGGTGGAGGTGGGGGTGGAACGTAAGCTCCATCGCTCTGCATGCTAAGGTCCCAATCCAAATCAGGTCCATGCACCTAGCAGAGCCTGCCTCTCCACCAATTCTGGAACCATTTTTGTTTGCTTCCCTTTTGCTTCTTGGTGTTTGCATGGTGGTGACTTCGGGTTCAGATAAAGCACATCTACACTGAAACTTGCCCATCGTTTCCATGATGTAGTTATCACTGGAACAGAGCTGGAACAATAAAAGTATCTGGTGGGACAAAGCCTTAAGTATTGTATTTCATTTTCCAATGAAATAACATACATCTGCGCTTCTGAGAGTCATAGGTCTGTCCATATGTATTTTGGTTATTAGGAAACAAAGAGACAGTTCCCACATTTGGCTGCTGGCTTGCGTCCAGAAATCAGTGCTCATACATGACCACTGTAATGTTGACACTGTGAACTCACAGACGATCACTATGAGAGTTTCCTGTTCTGACATTACACCAAGCAAGTTTGTAGAAGTCATCTGGCAGCGGAACATGGGAACTGACTTTCTGTTTCGTAAAAGGGAACAGCTTGCGGGAGCGTGCTGCGCTTTCTAACTGCACTGCAAGAGAAAACCAGGGATGCCAGATCAAATGTTTGAAACTAAAGGAACATTGAAACTTTGGGGTCTAAATTAAGGGCTATCCAGTTCTGTAGAAGCTTAGAAATACAGGATAGCCATAAGGTTTGACAGGATTAACATGCTGTGGAATAAGGAATCATTTACCGTAATGTTTTACCAGAATATTTTTTTTGTACGTGGTTGGTTTTATTTCAATTTTGTTTTTCATTTCCTTCCCGCAAAATGATATATAAAGTGACATAAAATGCTGGAGCCTATAAAGGAGACAACATGTGTTTAATATCACTTGGAAGAAAGGAAAGCGTTGTGGGAAAGAGTGGGTGGAAGAGTGGTGTATGTTTGTTTATATTTGGTAGCAAAGTTATAAATCCAATGAAAGTTAACAACAGTAATAAAAAAAGCAACAACTTTGCTCTAGGAATGGAGGATGACAGGCAACATCAGTGATGTCACTGGCATTATCCAATAGGTGTCTGCAATCTCTGCGCACCCATCTACTACACCAGTACTGGTTACAGTGCTAGCATATGGTGGTAGAGAGTGCCCTCAAGTCATAGCTGACTTATGGCAACCCCTAGTGAGGTTTTCATGCAAGACACTAACAAAGGTGGTTTACCATTGCCTGCCTCTGCAACCTTGGTCTTCGTTGGAGGTCTCCCATCCAATTACTGACCAAAGTCGACCCTGCTTAGCTTCTGAGATCTGACGCGAGGCTCACCTGGGCTATCCAGGTCACATAGAGCTGGCTTTATCCAAGTAGTGAAACACTTAAGAAATCTGTAGTTTGATCTGACAGCATGATAGGACGGGGGGGGGGGATGAAGATGTCTAATGTGGACAATTATGACTCTTTAATACTACTTGTAAACATCTCAGGAAGTAGTCTTTGAGCACAGGTTCAGAGCCAGTGACAATTTCCTTATATGGGGGGGGGGGGGGGGAATTCAGCCAAACAGTATATCCTCCCCCCATCACAGCCTTGCAGGTACAAAACTGCACTGAAGCTTCACACTTCACAAAGATTAGCCGTTGTGGAAAGAATATAAAGCTAAATCAAATGTGTTAGCTGGTTACCAAAGTCGTCCACTTGAGATATAATAGAAACATTGGTTCTGGCCCCACACTGTCTGGATTCATCCCCCGAGTTCCGCATGCATTTTTTGGCCTACAGTTTTCAGTTTGAGTAGTTTTGGTTGCCCCATCCCTTTTTCCCTGTACTTTTGAGACCACTTTTACCTCAATCTTTTTCTGGAAGCCAATTTTAAGCAATTTTTTCCTTGTACATATTGTTTCTTTTGGTTTTGTTTGTCCCGCCCATTTCTACCCACTTGCAACCCACTTTTTGATGACTGGACATTCATCATCATTAAACTATCCCCCCCTCCTGTCTTCCATTTCCCCTTTCCTGGTTTGGTTTTGATCTCTTTAAATAGTCCATTTCATAGCCAGAGATCTATCTATAATTGTAATAATAGGTGCAGCAGGTTCTGTGAATTTCCAGGATTCAGTTGAAAAAAGAAGTAAGTCTCTAGCCTGTTCTGTTACAGAGCAATGCCTTTTCCCTTATATCGCCACAAAGGGGCTAGAGACTTTTTAAAATTGTCACTTTCCTATTGATAGATTGGCCTAATGTTGTAACAATACATGCAGTAGGTTCTCTGAATTCCCAGCTTTCAGTTTTTTTAAAAAAGTAAGTCTCTAGCCCCTTCTATTACAGAGATATGCCTTTTTCCTTATATCTCTGCAAAGGAAGGGGCTAGAGACTTAATTTTTTTCTAAAAAAATGAAAGCTGAGAATTCAGAGAATCTGTTGCAAGTATTGTGACAACAGTAGGTCACTCTATCGATATTAAATTATTGATTTTTTTAAAAAAAAATGCAAATGCCCTGGTGGCCCAGGGGAACAGGTGGCCAGTTTTGGCACTAGAAAAGGCAGCACAATTTTGAAAAGCACCTAGCCACTGCTCCGTCCCAACAGAGGACAATTTACCCCACTTGTACTAGCCTTTGCTTCCTGGATCTGGGTCAGTCTGGGCAGGGCTGTCCAGTTTAGATGGGGGCAACGTACGTATGGGTGATGGAGCTGCTCTCCTGCTAGGCTTCCCCATGCAAAGACTTCCTTATGGGTTCATTTTCAATCTTTAAAAAAAAAAACAATTAGCCCATCTGTCCTGTCCTGTCCTGTCCTGACCTGTCTGTCTGTCTATTGATCGAAGCATGCAGGGCTTTTTTTCAGCTGGAACGCGGTGGAATGGAGTTTCGGAACCTCTTGAAAATGGTCACATGGCTGGTGGCCCCGCCCCCTGATCTCCAGACAGAGGAGAATTTAGATTGCCCTCTGTGCCGGCACAGAGGGCAATCTAAACTCCCCTCTGTCTGGAGATCAGGGGGCGGGGCCACCAGCCATGTGACCATTTTCTCCTAGGGCGACTCACTGAGTTCCACCACCTCTTTTCCCAGAAAAAAAGCCCTGGAAGCATGCACAAAAAATTAAAAAGGGGCCATGCTGTGATGTCACCAATAATGCCACAGATGACAAGACCACACCCTTACTTGAAAATCTTGATCATTTAAGTCACACACAGAACAAAACAAACCAACTCCACAACTGTAAAAATGCAAAGGGAGGGCAAATGTGAGGAAGAACTATACCCAAATTTATTCCAATTCCTGAGGATTAATTGCTAAGAAAATATGGAATAAATTGAGCGGGTGGAAAAGCCCACTTAAAAACCTGTCAAGAGTCCTGAAAAGTTCCATTTTACACATTTGTCTGGCAATGCCGTCCTCCTGTTCACCCCCCTGCAGTAGCAGGCCCCTTCTTCAGGCCCCGCAACACCATCTTTGGCAATACCACAGCCGCAGGTGCCTCTACAGGGCCCCAGGCCTCCTCCACCATTAGGCCAGCAGCAGCCGACACACAGGATCAGCCTGCAGCCACCCACCTGACTCACCCTTCTCCTGTAGTTGCCTAGGCAGCTCCACCTCAGCCTGGTCCACAGGTGACTGCCAGCAGCTCAAGCCAGGCAAGCACAGCTTCCCCAAACTGGGGAGGATCCAGAAGCGGCAGGGCCAAGCCAGGCAGGGAGCAGACCAACTGCCCAGTCCTAGGTGGGGATGGAGTGGGTGGGACCCGAAGACTGCAGAGTCTACCCAGCACTTCCATCAGATAGGTTGGGAGCAGGGCCAGTCAGGGAGGCTGTGTGGCGATTGGGAGAAGAGCCAGGGAGGTGGGGCAAGGGGAGGCCTTTAAAGTCAGGTTCCTGTGAGGGCCAAGGAAGAAGTGAAGGGGGAGGCAGCTGGAGTGTGTTGGCACTCCCAGGGCAGGAGAAGGAACAAGGTGGTGCAACCCCCTTCCCTGCCCATCTGAGGCTGGAGGGTGGCAGGCTGTTAGGTGGGAGTACCAGTGAGGGAGGAGCCTCACAACATTCAGGGAATGAAATGGGAATTTTCCTGTCTTCATGGGGGCATATACTGGGGAAATTAACCAGTCCACTTCTGTAAAATGGAAGAACGCTTTCCTTTCCAGAGAAGCAGGACATTTCATCGCACTTACAGAAACCCTCCCCCAGGAGCACAGGAATTATTTGAATATATGACAACTGTGTTCTGTTAATGCATAATATTAGTTTTAAAAACAATACTTGGGCATACAAATTCAACAGGTGGCCTTCTGATGTGGGAAAAGCTGCACCTGTTGAATTTCAGGTTTTTCCCTCAGCTGTTAAAAGCACCGAAATCCCAGGAATAATTGGGAGAAAGCCCTAGGATAGTTGAATATTCAGCCAGGCAAAAAGGTCTTCACCTCACTGTCTGGGCAGCTCTTAGCCTAAGTATCTAGAATTATGAGGGAGAAGAAGGGAGCCTGAAGGCAACAGAGGAACGTAAAACTCGAGAAAGCCATAAAACTCCAGTGGCTACTTTCACAACTAGTCAAAACGAAAATGTTGCAGGTAAATCATAACTGAGGCCAAAGGCTGAGCAAAGAGAGAGAAAGTTGCTACTTGTACTTGTCTGAGGTAATAAAAAAGGTGACTTGTCCGATTATTTACAGTCACTCATAAAGGGGAGTCCCTGGTTGCCTGGCAGGCGAGGCAGTGTGCTTTGCTCGCAAGCGGCCGGACCTTCACGGCAAAGAAGGGAAAGGGTTAAGCCGACATGGATCCTCCAGCTTTTGGGGGGAATTAAATCCAGGTGGCCTGATGTGTGAACAGACAAAAGATAAAAATCACAGAGGAAATGGCTCTGTCTGAGCCCACATCATGACGCCTGGTGCTGACCTCACAACCCAAGCGCCATCAGTCAGCGTGTCCTTCCCATGACTTTTCACCTCATGCTCTGTAGATCCAAAGGGGGGGGGGGAAAGCATCCCCTTTCTCCTTCTCCTACCCTTCCCATGTTTAAGAAAGGGTCAGGAGTTCTCTCTCTCTCTCTCTCTCTCTCTCTCTCTCTCTCTCTCTCTCTCTCTGGCTTTCACTATTGCAAACCCAGGTGTTTTAACAGACTATTGAACTCTGCCTCTTAAGAGACAGCTCAGCATAACCTTCTCTGAGGAAAGGCCACCAAGACAAATCTCGTGTCCCACAGTCAAAATCATCAGAATGAATTTTGGAAGTTTTTTTGCTGCCTTTGCAGTCTCTGTCTGTCTGTCTGTCTGTCTATCTATCTATAACAACAACAACAACATTCAATTTATATACCACCGTTCAGGACTACTTAACGCTCACTCAGAGCAGTTTACAAAGTGTATTATTATTAACCTCACACCAATCACCCTGTGAGATGGGTGGGGCTGTGAGAGCTCTGAGAGAACTGGGACTGACCCAAGGTCACCCAACTGGCTTCAAGTGGAGGCATGGGGAATCAAATCCAGTTCTCCAGATTAGAGTCCTACCACTCTTAACCATTACACCAAACTGTCTGTCTGTCTGTCTGACGACCAAACTAACAAAAACTACCACACTACATGACTGTGGTCCAACTGAATATATCTTCTTCATCTCTAGTGTGTAATATCTTGGCCAAGAGATCTGACACATTACTGTGGAATCTGTGAAGCCATTTTCTCGGATATATTCAGGTAGCAAAGAGGCAGGGATGGTTATAGTAAAGGGATTAGAAACATTCTCTCTCTGTCTGTGAGGTGATACAGCCCAGGTACAGGTGCACCACCTTAGTAAGAATGAAGCCTTCACATTCTTTAATACCACAAAATCTTTTTTCAATATTTTTTCCAAGCCAAGAAAGAGAATGCAGTCTGGAAATATACTGGGGAAGGGCTGGAGCTCTGTAAATAAAGGAAGAGAAAGTTTTCAGAGTTTCCCACTGAATTCTAGAAGGTGAACTAGGCGCTGGGTTTAGCAAGGAAGATTTGGTTCGCTCCAGTGTTTTCCCTGCATGACCCTATTGCGTGTGCCCATAAAAATGAACGATTGCAATTCACTCCTATAAAGCACTCCATATGGAGATAAGTTGCGTGGGGGGGGGATTAAACCTGCCCATGGGTGAGTGTCTTAAACAGGGAGTTCATGCAGTTAGCATGTATTTGTATGCAGAGAGCACCGGGATACTTTGCAACACGCACAGATACACAGACACACACAGACACACACAGTATATTGCAATATATTTGCAATATACTGTTTAGTTTCTGAGATCTGATAAGATCGGGCTAGCCCAAACCATTCAGGTCCAAGTGGAAAGCTATATTTTACCATAGTGTTTCTATTATGGGAGGGGGGGCTTATCTTTTGGGATGTCCCCTTAGCTATTGTTTTCACAAGACCAAATTGAGTATGATTTGGATAATGAGTTTTTTTAATGACTCCCATCATTCCATCTAGCTTGGAGGACTGCTCTATCTCCACCATGGTATTTTGTGGACGAGTGTCTCACAGATCATGACGCTGCCTTATATAGCATCAGGTCTTTGGTCTATCAGGGTCAGCATTGTCTACTCTGACTGGCAGCAGCTCTCCAGTGAATCTGGTAGAGGTCTTCACATCGCCTACTACTTCATTCTTTTAGCTAGAGGAGCCAGGAATTGAACCTTGGACCCTCTTGCATGGAAAGTCAATGCTCTACCACTCAGGCACCTACCCACTGACAAAGGAAACTTCCTTTTCCCTCCTTTTCCTGTTTTCAGACATTACCTGGTGGTGTATCTTTAGTGAATCCCAATAGGCAACCTGGATAAACAAATTCCTGGAAATTATCTTCTGCAATTAATAGAGGAGCAGTAGGCTAGGTTTTAGACCAGAAAAAGATAAGACTCCCACTAGCTCTGTCATAGTGCGGAGACTGGAAACAGACCAGAGCAGAGTTTTCACCCGTTAAGGGTAGTTTAATCTGTGTTAAAAAAAAATCAGTAGTGTATCATTGCCATCCTGTGCCATGCACCCTAGATCTTACAGATACCTCTTCCCTAAGGGACTGAGCTTTGGAGAAAAACTTTCATTTCTGCATTCCCCCTCCCACAAGCATAAAGAATGCAAAAGAGAACAGAGTCTTTGTTGCTGGGGGGGGTGTCTTTTAAGTAGTAGTAGTAGTAGTAGTAGTAGTAGTAGTAGTAGTAGTAGTAGTAGTAGAGTGCCTTCAAGTCATAGTTGACTTATGGCGACCCCTGGCGGGGTTTTCATGGCAAGACAGAGGTGGTTGGCCATTGCCTGCCTCTGCATAGCGACCCTGGTCTTCCTTGGGGGTCTCCAATGACTCATCAAGGCCAACCCTGCTTACCTTCTGAGATCTGACAAGATCAAGTTTACCTGGGCTCTCTAAGTCAGGGCATAAGGATTAGTAGGAGAAGCTAAATTGACAGAGTAAAGCAATGAGGCTTGAGGATTCCTTTAAACAGCTGCCTGCCTTCCCCCTGTTGAATGATGGGGGGAATATAGTGTTTGGCTCAGCCGCCATTTTGGTTTTTTAGAACACAGTTGTGATGGGTTCTGCATTGGACCAGCACAGTGGTGGTGAAGGAGGGTATGTTTAACCATTTGCTCCCATGCTCTTTACCCAGTTTATGCTCCAAAACTCCTGTTAGGTCAGTAGGGTTTGGGGGCAGCATGTCCATTTCCACAACATTGACATTGTGGGCTTGAGGTGTAAGCGTGCCATCCTTTGCATGCAGTCATACTAGCCCTTTAAGCTGTCTATGCCAATCTGTGCTGATTCGTAGTAACAGCGTTTTAATATGAAGGATGACAGAGCACTTGAAATCAATTTGCACAAAGAGGTGACAGTTTTGAATGTCAGCCAAAGTGCAAGCCCTGTCTGGAATTCGGTGGGTGCAGAAAGCAAGAGAGACAGAGAGAATGAATGAATGAATCAATGAAAAACAGAATATGATATAAACATGGTCTTACAAGGTATAACAAAGAGCAGTACTATTTCTTCCAGAGTTCTGGAAATAATGCTGTTAGTGCAATCCCAAATGATCTCCGCTGCAATTATTACCCATTCAGTTTTGCTGTCAACTCTGTAACAGTTGTTCCTTCTTGTCCTATAGGAGATCTGTTGTGTTCTACCAGCTGTAGTTCATTTTATTGTTGATGTTTAGAAGGTTGTCCCATTTGGAAGACTTGCTGGGCAGACTAGAGCCCTGTAGACTGAAAGGAAGGAAAGCAGCAGGGGAGGAAAAAGGAAGATAGAGGGGAAAGTAGAGTGAGGATGTAAGAAGAGCAAAAGAATAAAAACCCGTGTTAAGAATCTTGCCTTGTGCTGTCTCTATGCCTGCATCAAGCTACAAAAAGGCCTTTTCATGACAATGAGATAATCAAGAATAAATTTCCAAGAAAAAAAATCTGACACTCATAAAAGGAGAGTAACCACAATGGCCAACCGAAGACATTTTGGTGCCTGAAGCAGAAAATTGAAATGGCATCTCACCGCACACATGTGCGTGCACACACAAACTCACTCATTAATGGCTGAAGAAGGGAGCTGTAGATGCTGGTCCATAAAAACTTATGCTGGAACAAAATTTTGTTAATCTTTAAGGTGCCATTAGATACGAGTTCGCCGTCCACTGGGGATACTTTCCGCTTTAGCCTTATTGCAATGAATTAAGACCGTGCAAAGGATGATAATGCTTAGTTCCCATTCATTTCCGCGGGGCTTATGCAGGAAAATTTATTTCCTCATGGTTTGTTCCCGAGACCCCTTTATTTCATATGAATTAGCTTTCCAGTTCTACAGTGCAGCCATTCAGAATTAAAGAGCAAATGTTTGGACACTGCATTGCTAAGATGATGTTCATTATTTAACTCTGAGGAGGAGTTGTATATTTATTTATTTTTTAAACTCCAAACTGAATTTGTTATTAGACGGTCCAAAATTGCACCTGTTTACTATAAAGAGATTCCTGTATGGCTTGCTAGCTGGAACTAGTTAGCAAGCTATGCTAATTCGCTCAGATAAAGCTAGTGGATCAATGCAACATGGTTCTCGTTTTGTGGACTGACACAACAAATTTATTTTAAAGGTATATACCCCACCTCTAGGTCAGGGCTACAGTATGAGAGAGAGGTATCTGAAGAAGCGAACTTCAGGTATCTGAAGAAGCGAGCTGTGACTCACAAAAGCTCACACCCAACCACAAATTTTGTTAGTCTTAGAGGTGCTACTGGACTCTTGCTCTTTTCTAGTGCTAAGAAAGACTAACACAGCTACCATCTTGATCTATCTCCATGTTCAATCATTTATTGTCACTTCTAGTTAGACCAGCTGAGGTGAGAAGCCAGCACCTAGCACCTGGCCCCTAGGGACCCACCCATTCACAATAGGAATGCCAGAAGGAGAGTGGGGGAGGGGACATGGAGGTGGCTGTTGGTGATGGCATGATATCACTTCTAGGGGTTTCTTGAAAGTGATATCACCTCTGTAGGAATCACTGAATTCTCTATGGTAAAACTTTTCTCTAGAAATGACACCAGTCCTCTCTAGGAATTACCGAATTCTCTATGATTCCTGCTCTGCCCTGGATAGCCCAGGTGAGCTTGATCTCATCAGATTTCAGAAGCTAAACAGAATCGACCTTGGTTAGTAATTAGATGGGAGACCTCCAATGAAGACCAGGGTTGCAGCTGCAAGCAATGGCAAACCACCTCTGTTAGTCTCTTGCCATGAAAACCCCACTAGGTGTTGCCATAAGTCAGCTCTGACTTGAGGGCACTCTCCACCACCACCTATAATTCTTAGAGGCATGCTAAGTTTTTCCTTGGAAGTGACATCATACCCTTGCCCAACAGCTTTTAATTTTTTTTTTCTTCCGCTGCCACATGGAGCAGCAGTACAAAACAAGTAGCAAGGGCAGGTTATTCCCGCTGGGTGACTGACAACTCTACAAGGGAATTTATGCTCTGTCATTCTAAATAAGGGTGGTGGGTGGGGGTTGATGCCTCCCTTGAAATTGGGTAAATGAAACTGGAGGGATGAGAATTCTTTTTATTTTTTCTATTACTTAATTATTACTAAACTCCCAAAGTCCTTTTCTTCTTTTAAAAAGTTAATTCCTGATTTTTCTCACTCTCTGGTGTTGCAAATGAAAGTTGTAGAGGGACGGCAAAACATATTGATGGTTTGAGACACTGTTGTTAGGCATCAGGTCACAAACGTGCCCAGGCTTGAACTGGTTTGATAACTTTTCTTGTCCCTGAAGAATCCTGAGAATTGTAATTTTGTAAGGGGGCTGCTAAAGATCGGCCTCTGTTAGAGATGTCCCAGCACTTCCAATATTCTTGTGTCCAGTAGATAACCTATTTATCTACATAGCAAAGCATTCACTCCTCATACTCAAAGGTCTCCATTTCAGCAAGGGTGTGTGTATTTTTACCTCCCCCTCACTGGATCTAAAGTCTATCTATGCCAGGTTCCTGCCTCACTTACTGCAAGGCTCCAAGCCAGGGAGGGGAAGACACAGATACTGTCACATGGACCTTACTTCCTGAGGTGCAGAGAAATTCCAGATGGAGCAGTTACCTGGAAAGATGGCAGTGGAGTCTTACAGTGTTTTTGTAATTGCTTTATTTTCAGATCTACAGGTAGAATAGAAGCAATGATGCACTTCTATTGGGCAAGTGATCTGTTCTTCCACATCAGACCAGTTTGGTGTAGTGGGTAAAAGCGGCAGGACTCTAATCTGGAGAGCCAGGTTTGATTCCCCACTCCTTCACTTGAAGCCAGCTGGGTGACCTCGGGCTAGTCTCTGGAGCTCTCTCAGCCCTACTCACCTCACAGGGTGTTTGTTGTGGGGATAATAATGGCATGCTTTGTAAACTGCTCTGAGTGGATGTTGTTGTCCTGAAGCAAAATAGTAAAGAGTCCAGTAGCTCCTTTAAGACTAACCAACTTTACTGTAGCATAAGCTTTTGAGAACCACAGTTCTCTTCATCAGACGCTGATGAAGAGAACTGTGGTTCTCGAAAGCTTATGCTACAGTAAAGTTGGTTAGTCTTAAAGGTGCTACTGGACTCTTTACGATTTTGCTACTACGGACTAACATGACTAACTCCTCTGGATCGTTGTCCTGAAGAGCAGGATATAAATTGAATGTTGTTGTTGTTATTATTATCATCACCCAAGAGAGATCTTGCATCCCCACCTTTTGAAGGGCAACTCACAGCAATGTTTGCTTCTTCCTCTGTTGCTTCCAGGATAAAAAAATTCTCTCTTTCTACATATACACAATTTGGTGCCCTTTGGGGGCAAGTGAACATCGTACCTGGGGCCCATAGGGTCTTGAAAGCGCCAGCACAGTCTCTGTCTTCTTGCACAGGTGGTTTGACTGGAAGCTGAACAGTCCAAGTAGCCGAAGGTGTGGTTAGCTTCTTCTGCATCAGGGTTACAATACATTACAAGGGAGAAGAGCCGCAACCCTGTAACCTCCTTCTTTGCCTTGCTGATTGAAATAAGTAAATATTTATTTATTCCATTTATTTTTAGACTGTGTAATTCCCGTGACTGGGACAACTCAAAAGTGAACAACCAGGTGGCAAAAATTCCGATGCTGCATCATGGCTGGCTAAAGGCATGCTGTAACTGTTCCTTAATTCAGTAAAAAAAATAAACAGAAACTTCATTGGTCGGTTAACTCATCAGATGGTGAGCTGCGTTGGAGCCGGGCGCACTAAGCAAACGTTGCTACTTTTATTATAATAGATGGATGTTTGTCAATGAAGAAAGACAAACGGTCTCATTTTTCATTCAGAAGTCCGCCAGGGTTATGTGGCTGCACTTGAATTATCCCGCTGCTATGAAGACTATTTACGCCGAGGTGTGAAGAATCATGCTGAGCATCGAGTTTGTGACAAATGTGGATCTTGCTGCAAGTCACTTTAGGGGAAAGGCAGAATGTGTGAGTACCAAAGCTGATCACTTTTTGCACTAGATGAATCACAAGACGGCTCACGTGTACGAGCGGCAGCTCTTGGACTTTGAAACTGCGGTCCAAACAAGACTGGCAAGTATTCTTTTTGGCATTCATCATGCAGTGTTGATGAGAGTTAAACCGTTTCAGATGATCTTTGACCACAGAAGTCTTTCCCATCCCCTATGATTTCCTTCCGTGTTCTGCAGAAACGCTATAGGGGGCATATAACTCCTCTACTTCCTCCAGCTGATAAACACTACCTGCGGACTGCTATTTTTTATTTTTTTTAAATTTTATTTCCATTAATAAGCTGAAACACCTAGGATATAAGCTACAATTATGCAACAATCTAAATCATACCTCTACAATCACCCACTACTGCAATCATCAATAATAATCTAAAGCATACATAAAACCTAAACACATCACCTGGATCACATAGGAAAAAAACCCCATAATGAATAAACTACTATCATTTAGGTAAGAGCCCCATGGCGCAGAGTAGTAAGCTGCAGTACTGCAGCCCCAAGCTCTGCTCACGACCTGAGTTCGATCCTGGCAGAAGCTGGGTTCAGATAGCCGGCTCAAGGTTGACTCCGCCTTCCATCCTTCCGAGGTCAGTAAAATGAGTACTCAGTTTCCTGGGGGTAAAGTGTAGATGACTAGGGAAGGCAATGGCAAACCACCCTGTAACAAAAAGGCCGATTCCAGACGGCCCTCCCCATCCCGAAACGTCGCGCGTCGTCGTTTTCTCGCACGAGTTTTGCACGATGTTGCGCAAAACTCGCGTGAGAAAACGTGATATTTCGCGTTTTCCGCACGACGACGCGCGACGTTTCGGGATGGGGAGGGCCGTCTGGAATCGGCCAAGGTCTGCCAAGAAAATGTCATGATGCAACGTCCCCCCATGGGTCAGTAATTATTCTTAATTTTCAACTATGTAATAAAACATTTCCCCCATTCTTTCTCTTTTTCTTCCATTCTTTTTCCATTTCCATTTTTGCTGAAGTTCTGAAATTGGCCTGTTGTATATATAAGATGTTAATTTTGCCATTGACATATATTCATATAGCTTATTCTTCCATTCCATCAGATCGAGACATCTCTCTGCCTTCCATTTACCTGCAAATACTACTCTTGCTGCCATCACCATGTACTTAAATTGCTCACTACGCATTTTTGTAGTATTACTTGATAAAATATTTAATAGCATATTTTTGGGATTCATCACAAACTTAAATTTTAATATATTTTGCATTTCTTCATGTACTTCTATTCAGTATTTTCTTGCCTTCTTGCGTGTCCACCACATGTGATAAAATGTTGCATCCATGTTCTGACATTTCCAGCACTTTCCGTTATAGTCTTTATTAGGTGTTGCAATGTCTTTGAGAGCAATATACCATCTGAAGAACATTTTATACCAGTTTTCCAGACTGCTATTTCTTGAACTGGGTTTCGGGTAGGCCTGAAGTTTAATGTAGAGTTGCCAACCTCCAGCTGGTGGCTGGAGATCACCCAGAATTACAACTGAATTACAACTGGAGAAAATGGCTGCTTTGTAGAGTTCATTCTATGGCATTATACCCCTCCATTCCCCAAATCCCTCCGTCTCCAGTCTCCACCTTCAAAATATCCAGGCATTTCCCAACATGGACCTGGCAACCCTATATTCAATGTGTCCTTGTTGGGACAGGTTTGGCCTGATCTGCTTCTGTATAAACCTCTTCTGATATGAAAGCACCAAAACTGGGATCGCAACAGCATGTATTTTATAGATGCCATCACTAAATCTCCAGCCTGGTGCTTGGCTAAAGACTTGACTCGTCCAATTACAACAACAAAAGAATATAGCTGGACCATGGTGTGAATACAGAAAAAACCAATAAACACCGTGCTGTAAACCAGCAATTAACAATGCAAAGTTTACTCTTTCAATACTTGACAAATTAAAATAAGGAGTGTACAGGCAGATATACAGTCAGATGAAAGTCATTCTCAATATACAGGGAACTTTCTTCCCACTGTTTCAGTCTTTTATCTTCTGTAATGCTGTTAATGAACACACGACCTATGCACATCCAGTTATAGTGTGCGTTTCAATGCCTTCCTCAGAGTTGCATTTCACAATAGCCTACAAGCAATAAACATACGGCTTGTGAGCTTGCTCCTACTTTAGAGGGTTCCACCTCTCCCTACCCTTCAATGCAGCCCAGTCGGTAGCTCCAGAAATTGAAAGAGTAAACTTTGCATTGTTAATTGCCAGCTTACAGCACTGTGTTTATTGTTTTTTTTCTCTAAAGACTTGACTCTGCAGAGTCTTCCTTGGTGGTCTCCCATCCAAGTACTGACCCGGCTTAGCTTCTGACATCTGATGAGATCAGGCGATGCCATGCCACCTTCCCTCCCACCCACCAGCTATAGAATGAGAACGTTTCTGCTTCATGTAGGCTACCTCCACGTGAGGATTCTTCTCTCTCCTGTTTTGGAGAGCTTCCACATGACATTGTGCTTTTTGTATTGTCGAAGGCTTTCACGGCCGGAGAACGATGGTTGTTGTGGGTTTTCCGGGCTGTATTGCCGTGGTCTTGGCATTGTAGTTCCTGACGTTTCGCCAGCAGCTGTGGCTGGCATCTTCAGAGGTGTAGCACCAAAAGACAGAGATCTCTCAGTGTCACAGTGTGGAAAAGAGAAGAGATGTAGGTCATTTGTATCTACTCAGGAGGGGTGGGGTTGAGCTGAGTCATCCTGTAAGAGTTTCCCAGGGTGTGGAATGCTAATGGTGGGAGGCTTCACTGTATCCTGAGGAGGTTCTTTTGCATATGGATTGGTACTTGATGTGCTAATCTTCTCTGCAGGGCTATTGTCGGGTGTAGAGTGTTTTGTTAGCCTGGTGTTTTTCAGAACTGGCAACCATGCTCGGTTCATTCTTAAGGTTTCTTCTTTCCTGTTGAAGTTTTGCTTATGCTTGTGAATTTCAATGGCTTCCCTGTGCAGTCTGACAAAGTAGTTGGAAGTGTTGTCCAGTATTTTGGTGTCCTGGAATAAGATACTGTGCCCTGTTTGAGTTAGGCTATGTTCAGCCACTGCTGATTTTTCAGGTTGTCCAAGTCTGCAGTGTCTTTCATGTTCTTTTATTCTTGTCTGGATGCTACGCTTTGTGGTCCCGATGTAAACTTGTCCACAGCTGCAGGGTATACGGTATACTCCTGCAGAAGTTAGGGGGTCTCTACTGTCTTTTGCTGATCGTAGCATCTGTTGTATTTTTCGGGTGGGTCTGAATACTGCTTGAAGGTTATGCTTTTTCATAAGCTTTCCCATCTGATCAGTAATTCCTTTGATATATGGCAAAAACACTTTTCCTGTGGGAGACTGTTTTTCTTTGGTTGTTTGATTCATCCTGGGTTTGATTGCTCTTCGGATTTCATTTCTGGAGTAGCCATTTGCCTGAAGTGCGTGGTTTAGATGATTAATTTCCTCATTGAGAAAGTGCGGCTCACATATCCGTCTTGCACGATCCACTAAGGTTTTCATTATGCCTCTTTTCTGTCGGGGATGGTGATTGGAGTTTTTGTGTAGGTACCGATCAGTGTGAGTTGGTTTCCTGTAGACCTTGTGACCTAACTGAAAGTTTGCTTTGCGGATGACCCAGGTATCCAGGAATGGGAGTTTTCCCTCAATTTCTTTCTCCATGGTGAATTGTATGTTCAGGTGGATGTTGTTGAGATGATTCAAAAACCCCATCAATTCTTCCTCCCCATGGCTCCAAATGATAAATGTATCATCCACAAACCGGAACCATACACTAGGTTTGTGGGGTGCTGATTCTAGAGCTGTTTTTTCAAAATGTTCCATGTAGAAGTTTGCTATAACTGGGCTGAGTGGGCTCCCCATGGCCACCCCATCCATCTGTTCATAGAATTCGTTGTCCCATTGGAAGTAACTGGTTGTCAGGCAATGGTGGAATAAGGCTGTTACATCCTCTGGGAAAATCTGATTAATCAGTGCAATAGTGTCTTTTACTGGAACCTTGGTAAACAGGGATACAACATCAAAACTGACAAGTATGTCTTGTGGATTGAGTTTCAGAGAACTGATTTTGTTGATGAAATCTGCTGAATCTTTGATGTAAGATGAGGTTTTCCCGATGTGGTCCTGCAGGAGATCTGCCAGATGTCTAGCTAATTCATATGTCGGTGAACCAATGGCACTCACAATGGGTCGGAGTGGGACTGAATCCTTATGTATTTTGGGGAGTCCATATAGTCTAGGTGGCTGTGCTTCAGTCTTGCATAGTTTTCTGTGCATGTCGGGATGTAGTGAGGAATTCTTGATCAGCGCATTTGTTAGCCTGGTGATTTTGCAAGTGGGATCTCATTTTAGTTTTTTGTAGGTGGAGGGGTCCAGGAGTTCCTTAATCTTCTTTTTGTATTCCTCTGTTTTCATGATCACTGTAGCATTGCCTTTATCAGCTGGTAGAATGATGATGTCTGGATCTGCATTGAGGGTCTTGATGGCATTTTTCTCTTTGCGTGTTATATTGCTGGTGGGAAGCTTTGCCTTTCGTAGAATCCTGGCTGTCTCTCTTCTTATTTCCTCAGCTTCCTCTTCAGGTAGATGACGAATGGCAGCTTCTACATTTGCAATGATGTCTTCCACAGGAATTCTGGTGGGGGTGACTGCAAAGTTTCCTCCCTTTGCCAAGATGGAGGTTTCTTCTGGTGAGAGTTGACGGTCTGTCAGATTGATGACAATGCGTGCATTGTCGAGCATGGGGCTTGTCTGTCTTTTTTCCTGTAGTTTGTTAAACTTCTGCTTCTGTCTGGATGTGTGGTTGGTAAAAACTTGTTCCATCTTCCTGTAGGTGAGATTATCGACCTTGTCCCAATCCTGACTTCTCATTTTATGGCTGGTGTTGATATGCAGCTCTAGAATCAGCACCCCACAAACCTAGTGTATGGTTCCGGTTTGTGGATGATACATTTATCATTTGGAGCCATGGGGAGGAAGAATTGATGGGGTTTTTGAATCATCTCAACAACATCCACCTGAACATACAATTCACCATGGAGAAAGAAATCGAGGGAAAACTCCCATTCCTGGATACCTGGGTCATCCGCAAAGCAAACTTTCAGTTAGGTCACAAGGTCTACAGGAAACCAACTCACACTGATCGGTACCTACACAAAAACTCCAATCACCATCCCCGACAGAAAAGAGGCATAATGAAAACCTTAGTGGATCGTGCAAGACGGATATGTGAGCCGCACTTTCTCAATGAGGAAATTAATCATCTAAACCACGCACTTCAGGCAAATGGCTACTCCAGAAATGAAATCCGAAGAGCAATCAAACCCAGGATGAATCAAACAACCAAAGAAAAACAGTCTCCCACAGGAAAAGTGTTTTTGCCATATATCAAAGGAATTACTGATCAGATGGGAAAGCTTATGAAAAAGCATAACCTTCAAGCAGTATTCAGACCCACCCGAAAAATACAACAGATGCTACGATCAGCAAAAGACAGTAGAGACCCCCTAACCTCTGCAGGAGTATACCGTATACCCTGCAGCTGTGGACAAGTTTACATCGGGACCACAAAGCGTAGCATCCAGACAAGAATAAAAGAACATGAAAGACACTGCAGACTTGGACAACCTGAAAAATCAGCAGTGGCTGAACATAGCCTAACTCAAACAGGGCACAGTATCTTATTCCAGGACACCAAAATACTGGACAACACTTCCAACTACTTTGTCAGACTGCACAGGGAAGCCATTGAAATTCACAAGCATAAGCAAAACTTCAACAGGAAAGAAGAAACCTTAAGAATGAACCGAGCATGGTTGCCAGTTCTGAAAAACACCAGGCTAACAAAACACTCTACACCCGACAATAGCCCTGCAGAGAAGATTAGCACATCAAGTACCAATCCATATGCAAAAGAACCTCCTCAGGATACAGTGAAGCCTCCCGCCATTAGCATTCCACACCCTGGGAAACTCTTACAGGATGACTCAGCTCAACCCCACCCCTCCTGAGTAGATACAAATGACCTACATCTCTTCTTTTTTCCACACTGTGACACTGAGAGATCTCTGTCTTTTGGTGCTACACCTCTGAAGATGCCAGCCACAGCTGCTGGCGAAACGTCAGGAACTACAATGCCAAGACCACGGCAATACAGCCCGGAAAACCCACAACAACCATTGTGCTTTTTATTGGCACAACTTGTGGGGCATCCAGGGCCTTCCCCTTTTAAGCTGGAACACAAGAAATACTTCCTTTGCTTTGACTTAAAAGGAAAATGGTGGGGAGGCTATGGGTAAAGCCTTCATGTGGAAGCTTGGTCTGCAGCTGATCTAGGAGATGGTGGAGCAAAGTCCTGTTTTTCTCTTCCCATTTCACCCCCATGATAGAGGGGAAGGGGAAGGGGAAGGGGGTTGCTGCTCTATGGGGTAGGGGCCAGAAAGATACTTGTTACATCAGTGCTTCTGAGCTGATGAGATGGCGGGAACAGAGATAACAATAAGTGGTGAGGGAAGTTCAGGGATGGTGTACGTGGACCCATTTTGGGTTTTGCCATCTTCTAGGCATGGAGCAGAAGTCACCGGGGCCGTCAGGGGGGCAGTTGTGAATTTCCTGCATTGTGCAGGGGGTTGGACTAGATGACCCTAGACGTCCTTTCCAACCCTTTAATTCTATGATTTCCCATCCGCTGCCATTCTACTCACTGCAGATTCCACAAAGGGGGCAGTTGTTCCTGCCTCCTATGTGGAAACAACTGTAAACTAACCTACACTTGTAGGTATGTGCTGTCAAATTGCAACCAACTTATGGGGACCCCAGAAAGGGACTTTCAAGGCAAGTAAGGAACAGAGGTGGTTTGTCAGTGCCTCCATCTACAGAACCTTCTGTGGTGGTTCCCCATCCAAGCACCAACCCTGCTTAGCTTCTGAGATCTGATCAGATTGGGCTGTACCATACCATTCCACATCTGCAACCTTCACACATACACCATTATTTTTAAAGTTCTAATTTTTGAGTCATACCCTGATCTGGATAGCCCAGGTGAGCCTGATCTCATCAGATCTCAGAAGCTAAGCAGGGTCAGTCTTGGTTAGTAATTGGATGAGGGACCTCCAACGAAGACCAGGGTTGCAGAGGCAGGCAATGGCAAACCACCTCTGTTAGTCTCTTGCCATGAAAACCCCACCAGGGGTTGCCATGAGTCAGCTATGACTTGAGGGCACGCTCCACCAATTTAAGTCATAGCTCAGTTACTCCCAGTAATATGATTTGATTTGATTTGATTTGATTTACTTGTTTCCAAAATGTGTTCATGTTTAAGAAATCTGGAAATGCACAGTTCAAATGTCTGCTCAACTCCATGTTGCCACGTGATTACTGATCACGCATATGGTTTTTGCCACCCACTCGCCCTTAACTTTTCCCTTCAGTTTTGTCAAAATATGCACATATATGAAACGGCAAACTGCTATTAAAATACAGAAACATATTTTTCTTGGCTGAATACATCTTCAACATAATTTAACAATCAGACAGTAAACAGAGTGATGTGCTAGCAAACAACATGTACATTATTTACTATACAAGACAGATGCATCTTCCGACAAACCAATTCAGGAAATGTCTTTGAACCTGAAGCATCTCAAAAGATTCCACAAGAACAGACAGTGGTGGTGCACTTGTCATTTGACCAACTTTCTGAAAAAGAAAGCAATTTGCTTTTCAATTGAATGTATTCTAGATCATACAGGCAATAGAGAGGGCGGTAATACTGTTTCTGGATGACTACACGAGAAATAAAGCTTTATTATTTAAGCAGTTGCCTTATTTTATTTACTTTATTTATATCCCACCTTTCTTCCCAATGGGGACCCAAGGTGGCTAGTATAATTCTCCTCCATTTTATCCCCACAACAACCCTGTAAGGTAGGTTAGGCTGAGTGTGTGTGACTGGCCCGAGGTCACCAAGTGAACTTCCATGGCAGAGTGGATCCTAGTCCGACATGCTAACCACTACAACAAACTGGCTCTTTTTCCCCTCCCTACTGGAGACCCAAATTGGCTTACAAAACGCACAAAGTTGTATGTCCTCTCCCATAATTTCCATCTCCTCTTCAAGGAGGAGTCAACTGGGAAGTAAAAACAGCCCTAGAGTAAGTTGAGCTGAGTGGCCCCTGCTGTGCTATGAGTGAGCACTGCAGAGTACAGATGGGCACGAACAGGGGAAAAAAACGAACATGATGTTCGTTGTTCGTTGCCATCCATGAACAGGGACTCACAAACAACCACGAACATGGCCCTGTTCATGAACATGTTTGTGGTTGGCTGTTCGTGGGGGCCAGCAGGCTTTCCTCCAGCCATCATCCAAGTCAAGATCCCTACTGCACCACTCCCAGAAACCTTACCTGAGCAGGCAGCAGGAAAGGTACCAATAATAAATAATAGCTTGGCCCAGAGCCTGGCAGCAGCCCTGGAACTTGAAGGGGTAGATCCCTATCCCATCACACACAAAGAAAATTCAAGCTCCAATGCACTCTATCAAAATGCCAACAGCAACTGTCTCTCCCTCTCCACTGTCTGCAAACTAAGTCAGAGCTGGGAGCCCCCCTCCTCCCTGCTCTTTGCTCCCTTGTTGTAACAAATTTGGAGCTCCACACTTGAAAGGAAGACCTGCCTATCAAGCTAAATTTGTCTTAGATTGGGGTTTCCAGGGCAACAGTAGGAGTTCAGACAGAGTTCAGACAATCCCTGCCTAAGTTGCCAAGGGAATTGATTGCAGGTGCCAGACTGTCTGGCTTGACGAACAGCAACGAATTAGGCTTGCAACGACCACCTGTTTGTTTAGAATGGGGCCTCAGGAACAGCTTGTTCCCGAACAGCAGGTTGGGCTGTTCATGGCTTTTTTTTGTTCGTATTGCTGTTCGTACCCATCTCTACTGCAGAGTGCGGACCTTTCAGCTCACTGGGCCAAAATTAGCTCACCCACTGCATCATTCCACCCCCAAACAGGTAGCAGCACAGGAGGAGACAGTTGGTGAACTGCTATAGTTGCTAGGGCTTGGCCCTGCTTGCTTCTGGCCACCAGTGGCCCTCTAGGGCATTGGCCACTGTGTGAGTTAAATGGCCCATCCATCTCTAACTTTACAGGGTTGAAATTTCACCTCAGCTGCCAAAATATCATAAGCCTTCTATCTAAGGTTCTCAGGTTGTAGCCAGTAACTCTACAGAGGAATGGGGGGGGCAGGGCCTGGCCTGCCAGTGTTTCACTGGCATTCCCATATCACTTCTGGTAAAAACCAGAAGTAACATCTTTTGAGGCCCTATTATTTACAAAAACTTTAAAATGCTAGCGTGTACCCCAGGTAAAATGCTGGAGCATCCAGTAAAAACCAGTAGTGACATAAGCGTGGCACCAGTGTGCATTCCCCTCCTTTTCCTCCCACTGGTATCTGAGGCACTAGTGAGCAATGAGGTGGGATCCCGGGAGGACATCCCTATTCCTATGCAAGGAACCAAAGAAGCCTCACTATTATCAGGGTGCATGATCAGTGCGCAATAGCTGTTGCACTATTATCATGGTAACATGATCAAAATGGACCATAGGCAAAGGATATTATAAAAAGCCCAGAAACAGAATTGTAATAAAAAGGAGAGATAAAAATATTTATAATGAAGGCAAATCAAAAATATACATGACACTGAAAAGTAGAAAACCTTTTATTAATATAGAGATGTTTGAGCACTCGCTGGTTTGGTTCTTATCCTACTTGCCAGTAGTAAACATGGAGCTGATGATCATTTCAGCGGTTCATTAACTGGTTCGTAGCAGTTTGGCAGACTGCTTTGCTTTTCTAACAGTGCACTACAACAATGGCAAAAAACATAAAAGAGATGCACCGATTTGCCTTTTTTAAACTTATTGTTGGTTTAGTGTTGCCTTTTCATTTCACCCACATGTATGGCTGATGTCCCTAAGTTTTGGTTTCTTTTACAGCCTCTTACACTCTTTATATACCAAAACAGCACAAAACTAAAATTTGAAAATGTTAATATTAATGAGTAAAATTAAAGGCAAGGAAAAAGGAAGTAGTGCTTTAAAAAAAAACCCTCCTGAGTTTGATTCACACAAGAAACCAAATAAAAACAGGAATGTTTCCAGGCAAAAAGGTGAGGCTGCAACATTTAGCAACATAAGTGTAGAAAATAAAAGTAGAAAATACCAGTGTCCCATACTGCGATCAGGCCTCAAAGCTAAACATTGCACAAAACTTGCATATATGAAAGTCATTCTTTGTTCAGCCACAAATACCAAGGAAAGGCCAGGGCTTTTTTTCAGGGGGAGCGCGGGGGAATGGAGTTCCGGAACCTCTTGAAAATGGTCACATGGCTGGTGGCCCCACCCCCTGATCTCAGAGGGGAGACAGAGGGGAGTTTAGATTGCCCTCCGCACCGCTCAGCTAATGCTAAATGCTAAAATGCACCATTGTACAAACACATTTTGACCAGTCTCTTCTCTTCTCTTCTCTTCTCTTCTCTTCTCTTCTCTTCTCTTCTCCTCTCCTCTCCTCTCCTCTCCTCTCCTCTCCTCTCCTCTCCTCTCCTCTCCTCTCCTCTCCTCTCCTCTCCTCTCCTCTCTTCTCTTCTCTTCTCTTCTCTTCTCTTCTCTTCTCTTCTCTTCTCTTCTCTTCTCTCTCTATCTACATACAAACTATTTAAAATGTGGACAGGAATAATACAAAGGGCTGAATCCACTGCAAAGTTTCTGCTTGCACCAGAGCTGTTGCACAAGTGATATACCACATGCACTAAGTCGTACTTATTGTATCCCCACTTGTGTTTCCATTTCCACAAGATCTTGTATAATCAGTTTAGGGTCACTGTAATATACAGAAAAGAAAGCTCTAGGTGTTGCACAGGATCTTGCTTAAATGGCACTGTGCTAAATTGGTTTTTGTTTTTGCTTGTGAGTCCCTGGTTTCAAGCCAAGGTTTTTACAGACTTATGTAGAAGAGCAGAAATATGTCAAACATATAACAGGAGTCTGGTAACCTTCCTGTTTCAACTTCTTCAGATATTGTCCTCCAAAATTTTGAAGATATCATAAAGACTTCTAACAGTGCAATTGTAAGAGAGGGTTTAATTCTGCTTAGGGGTACACTATGATCAGTGTGTGTTTGATAACATCACGTTACTATTTGTCATTATCCACATACAGGTAAAACTGAATCTTAAAACAAAGGAATCCTAAACCTCCTCAGCTGCAGCGTAAACCTAAATGCAGACTTGGCTTGAACATAGTTTCATTAACAAACACCATTATTTTTTATTTAGGATTGCTCTTCTACAAGGCAGTTCAAAACGGAGCCAGTTACATGTTCTCTCAGAATAAATGGGACAGCAAGCAATCTTGGCCGATTCCAGATGACTAACCTTAAGGCATTTCATGCTGCCCTCTTCCGGATTGCGACGGGGAAAATGCAAAATATCGCGTTTCCTCGCGCGAGTTTTCCGCGTCGTCGCGCAAAACTCGCGCGAGGAAACGCGATATTTCGCATTTTCCCCATCGCGATCCGGAAGAGGGCGGCATGAAATGCCTTAAGGTTAGTCATCTGGAATCGGCCCTTGTCTTCAAACTGTGTTTGGGGCAAATATCTGTGTAATCCTAAGAACACTTTCCTGGGAGTAAGCCCCAGTGAATAAGCGAGAGTAGGATTCTGAGTAGACCAGTTTAGGATTGCTCTCTAAAACTAAAGAAGCTCCCCGACTAATTTCCCAAACCAATTCTTGTTTTAACTAGTCAGCCAGGACTATTTCTGAAGCTTGTTCTTAACAGCTATCCTTGCACATATAAAGCCTGAGGCTTAATTCTAGGTGGTGACTGGTTTTTGAATCTTGGTTCTGGTGATCCTCGTTAACAGAGCATTTCTAACTCAATCTGCATTGTATAAGCTTTATAAAGAATATTCTTCCAGTGCTGACATGAATTTTTTTCCTTCGCATTCAGAAGAAAGTGATGAGCATCCTTCCCCAAGCTCTGTTTTGGTGATCCGTCCCATACAGAACAGTGGACTTCAATCTGGTTTTGGACTGCCCTATCTTGAATTTTTGATCAGTTGCTCTTGTTTAAGTCTATGAGTTGGCACCTTCGTTGCATTTTAGCCACTTTGAGCTTTGCCATTTCACCAGCACCAGTGTTTTACTTACCCCTCTTTTACTAGAACACTGCTTGCCTCTTTGTCCCCACTCCCGTTGTCCCGGGATGTGAACTTCTCCCGTGGGGGCCCTGCTGGAAGTAATGCATTTGGTCATTGCACCCACGGGCTTCCACCTGCAAGAGCCTGTGCCGTGTCCAAGCTGTAGGCATTTCCCATATAGCAAAGAAACTGACAGAGTTGCCTCCTCGCTCCAGTCTCTTCACGCCTTGTTGGCTTCGTTTCTTATGATGGATGACATGACACACGGTTCACGGGTTTGTCAGTACCTGCTCTGTAAATGACGGCAGCAATGCAGGACTGAAGGTGAAGTGACCATCTCTCCATGATAGCTTGAGGGATTTCTAAGATGGCAGACACTGATCAATGATTAATGTAAACCAACAACCACATGGCACACACAGAGGCATGCCTCAGCGCCGAGTGGCATGTCTTTTCAAATCCAAACATCATTTTGCCTCTGAAACAGAATTCTGGTTTGTGAGTAACTCAGCTTTCATTCTTGTTTTTAAAAAATCAAAAGAAAACAAAAACACTAAAGTGCAGGTTTCTAGCTTCCACAGCTATGAAGAAATATTTGGGAAAGCACCAGCAGTGTTTACAAAAGGCAGCCAGAGTCAGAGGCTGAGTTTCTTCCCCCCTTGTTTAGAGAACCCCACCTATTTTTATTTATTTTATTTTACAAATGAATGTATCCTACCTTTCTGCTCTCCTAGGGCCACAAATTAAAACATATGTAACAAAGTCTCCTCTTAAAAAGGCATTAAAAGCAACCAACAAACACATCATAAAAACAATTAAAACCAGGGCTAAAATAAACACAAAACACAGAAACGAAAATTAAAATATTGGGGAGGGAGGAGAGATCACTATGGGAAGCCAAACAAAACAAAAAAAAGTCTTCACCCGCTGACAGAAGATGGTAACAGAAGAGGAATGAGTTCCAGAGTTTTGGTACAATGACAAAAGGGTTCCTCCTGCCTAATATCAGAAGGCGAAGGCAACCAAATCTGGGCCTCCGAAGACGACCACTGTGATTGGGTAGGTTCAACCCTCCCGCCCTATAACGCCCACCCTCAACTTGCCTGCCTCTTCATTGTCCCTGGAAAACGAAATACTTTCACAGCTGAAATCTGGGGATCAGAATAAAGCCACCACACTGAGAATGTTTACGAAAAGCCAACAGATTTGCACGAATTGTGTTGTACGGAGTTTCGTTTGAGTTCAAAAAGTTTGAATTAGGGATGCTGCCTATTTCGCCATGAATGTATTCAACAAATTTACCACGTTGAAGATCAGATGTGAGCCTATTAGTCAGTCCATTTGGTTTGTACCAATTAACTTGAACCGCAGCCAGTCAGGTTTGTGTTTTTTTTCCAAACTGCATGTGCACTAAAGTGCTGTTAACCCAAGCAAACCAACAGACATTACAATTTGCCATTCTCAAATTGTTCATGGCTTGCAACTGATTTGATTGTCTATTTAAACCATTTCCTGCCTATTGGAACAGCGGTGCAACAAGAGGGGAAGGGGTAAAACTTAATCAGATGGTGTGATTAATCGGATGGCGCATGCACAGAAAGCCGATTGCATGTTAGGAAGGAATATGGTGAGGCAACCTGTCGGATAGCTGGAAGTGTTTGTGACAGGCCAAAAAGACATGAACCAAACCAGAGGTTGTTCAAGTATGCTTCGTTTGAACTTGTTTTGGTGTTTTGGACTTTAGAATTCCCACATTCATTTTATTATTTTATCTATGTACCAGGAAAAGAAGGTGATGGCGCTAACAGATTTTCTTTGGCACCATGAAAAGTTTTTGTATATCTGTTTTCCTAAAACCTGTAGCGCTTAGATTACTGGATCAGATTCTGGGAGATCTAGTTTCATGTCTCTACCCTACCATGAAGCTTACTGAGTAATCCTGGGCCAGTTGCGCATGCTGTCTCTCAGCCTAACCTACCTGTCAGGTTTGTTGTGAGGATAAAACAGAGGAAGGAGAACTATGTATACTATCCTGAGCTTCTTGAAGGAAGACTGGGATAAAATGTACTAAACAAACATGACGGTGCAACTTTAAGATGAAAGAGTCCAGTAGCACCTCTAAGACTAACAACATTTGTGGTAGAGTATGAACTTTCATGAGTCGCCGCAGCTCACTTCTTCAGATACAGCTAGAATGTGAGTCCATCTTATATCCCTCCAAGATATAAGGATAGATGGGCTCACATTCTAGCTGTATCTGAAGAAGTGAGCTGTGACTCACAGAAACTCATACCCTACCATGAATTTTGTTAGTCTTAGAGGTGCTACTGGACTCTTGCTCTTTTCTACTACTGCAACTTTAGTTTGCTTTTATAGTATTTAACTATTTACTGTCCTGCAAAGAATATGAGGAATTTCTATTTGAGAAGAATGTCCAGTCTGCTTTCCTGTGAATTCCCATTGTGCTTGTTACCTCCTGTAGCCTAGACACCGAGTGATCTCCCTTCCACTTTCCAGGAGGCAGGTTCTTTGAAGAATGACTAAGGGCCAAGCTACAAGTGATGAATAACACTTGAACGGCAAGTGTATTTCTCCCTGTTCACTTGCCCTCCACTTGCGCCCGCCACTCAATCCACTTGCCATTCAAGTGTCATTCGTCACTTGTAGCTTGGCCCTCAGTGGCAGACTGGAGGCAGGAGGCATCTCCTACTGCCTCCCTGAGTCAGCCTTCCTCGTCTGTTGGAGATGGTCTCAGTTCCCAGGCTTTAACTTCATTGCAGCCCAGACTAAATAAAAGAGACAGATGCTAGAAGTCGCCAAGAACATCACACCTTGCAGGGAAGAGCTTTTTTTACCCGTATTTCCTCAACAAAGGCTTCACGAACCAGCTCCCCATCTGCCGCACATCTGCCTTTTTCCTCCTTGAGCTCAACTTAGCTGCCAGTGTCTGTTCAATCATCAAGGACCATCCCCCCCCCCCACACTGGGCTTAGGCTTGTAGACCCTTGTCCCTGCCCCTTATCCCTACATCATGTGGGTTTTCTCCTCCATCCTCAGGTAGCATTGAGCTCTCAGATTCCAAGCAAAGTCCCCTAAGAAGTGGGGCAGGGGCTCAAGAAATCAGTCTGACTTCTGTTTGCAGGTGGCTTTCTCCAATGGAAAGTGTGAAGCAGGGCCGTATTCTTCATAAGGCTGACTAGGCCGAAGCCTAGGGGCCCTGCAGGGACTAGGGGCCCATCAATTCCTTTTGCCGAGGCACACCCCTGCGTAAATTACAATTAATTGATTCTCTATTAATCAATTAACCTCTATTAAGATAATTAACTACTTCCTAATTGAAGTGAAACAAATTGTCTCTGAAATTAAAACAATTATCCATAAATTATATATTTTTACTAAATAGTAAAAATTTTATTCACTTCAAAATATTGCAGGATTGAATAATTATACCCCCAAAATGTGCTTTCCTAAAGAGTTCTACTTGCACAATAAACATATTTTTTAAAAAATTTGTGAACAGAATTCTTCAGGAGACCCTCAAAATGGATATAGGGCTATGTACTGCGGACTATACCGTACCTGGGTCAGGCTGTCAGCCGTAGAGGGGTGAAAGATTGAAGTGCCGGAAGGGGTCCGAAATACCTGAAAGCCTAGGGGGCTGGCCATGGGTTAATACTGCCCTGGGCTTTACAACTTTATATTGCTAGGGGAAGGGAAAAGTTCATTGTAGGTACTTCCTAGAGATTTGGTAAGGATTGTTTGTTGGGATGTACCAGCCCTTTTTTTCTTTTTTTAAAAAAGAGGAGATGGTACTCATGATGTTCTACCCTCTCAGCCCAAGTCCTGAATGCCCAAGAAGTGCTGGTACTCCACAAAGAGCTGCTAATATGCTATAAAGAGGTGCTGCACTCCATACCCCTTGAAAAAAAGCCCTAGGAAGTACTATTCTGGGTCTGTATCTCTGTCTATCACAGTTACTCCTCTCAAATGCACAAGGAGCAATCTGAAGTTGCCAGTGGGAGGTTGAGGAATTCCTGGAAATTTGGGGTAGGGCACAGTTTGGGTAGGGGAGGCATCACAGTGGGTTATATAACACCATAGAGTCTACCCTCCAAAGCAGCCATTTTCTCCAGGGGAACTGACATCTGTCATATGGAGATCAGTTGTAATTCTGGGAGATCTTCAGACCCCACCTGGAGATTGGCAACCCTACCGCAACCCTCACATGCTTCTGCTGGGCTGAAATGCAGGCCTCTACTAGGAAGAAAACCTCAGTCTTTAAACTGTTCAGCGCAAGAATGGCACCGTTTCAGACTTTTCTGGCAATGAATGTGTCTTAGGATCTGTGTATATCTTAACGTTTTGTGTTACCTGTAATTGATTTAATGTAAGGAGTGTTCCTCCTCCATTTTGAGGAAAATGTATAGAAGACTTTGGGAAGTAAATTGATCAGTTAATGAGACCCACATATATTTAAATGTATATAATATAACAACTGCGCTTATAACAACTGGTTCAGCTGTGAATCAGCACTCTACTGCTTCGAATCCCACTACTGCCATGAGCTCAGCAGGTGGCCTTGGGTCAGCCACGCCTTTTGGCCCCAACTCCCCAGCTGTATTGTGGGGATAATAATAACACTAACTTGTTCACTGCTCTGGGTGAGGCACTAATAGGGTTGCCAAGTCCAGGTTAGGAAATTCCTGGAGATTTGGGGGGTGGATCCTGGAGAAGGAGGGGTTTGGGGAGGGGAGGGGCCTCAGAATGGTATAATGCCATAAAGTCCACCCTCCAAAGCATCCATTTTCTCCAGGGGAACTGATCTCTGTCACCTGGAGATCAGTTGTAATTCTGGGAGATCTCCAGCCACCACCTGGAGGCTGGCAACCCTAGGCACTAATCTGTCTAGAAGAGAGGTATATAAGTCCAGTTGTTATTATAATATTATTTATTTTTCAAATGTATACACTACAGTTGGGGATCCAAATGGGCCCTCAATTCAAAGTGCCTTACAGTATATTCACTGTTTTCTCTGTGTAAGCAGTTATTAACCTTTAGGAGGTAGCAGTTCTCCCCAGTGAAACTGCTGTGGGGACATGAGACTCCGACTCTTTGTGACCACGGGTCATTTGACTAAGTGGGCAGAATTATTACATGGTTGACAACTGATTTGTCAGTCTGTACTTTTGATGGGCTTGACTTGACCTGAACATTCCAGTATCTAGGAGCTCCCAAACGTTGCCATTGATCACGTGACACTAATAACAGCTTTCCTGGAAGAAAATCTAATGTGGCGGGAACTGGCGGCTGCTTCGGAGCACCGAACGACCTCTGAAGAAGGGGGTTTGTACCCCCTCTATAACTCCAGCCGCCTCTGCATTAACAGCCAGAGAGCTTTCTCTTGCGGCCAGGGAGTTAATGGGTTTAGGTTATTTGTAGTTATCTGGATTTCAGATTGACACCATAAATATTCAAACTCTGAACCCGGCTGGATGCAGCTGCTCCTGACTTTTGTATGACCTAGCTAGAAACTTTAAATCAGCTGCCTGCTTGACTTTCAAGGGAACAAAACACTCCAGACCTACCAGATAGCATCTCCTCCGTGTTTTATTACCTCCAGAAGACCTTGCTACAGGATGGACTCGGATGGAAGCTTCCCCTATAGAACACCATGCTTTTGTTAGCATTGCTAAATCATTAAAACCCGTTTGGGGAATATGAGTGTCCTAGTTTGTGACTGCATGCGGGATTTATAATATAAAATAGATATGATTAATATATAAGGAAGAATTTAGAACTGCTCCCGATGCAAACAAAACAACATGTTATTAATGGGCTAGCTGAGATTGCTATCAGTGGCTTCCCCCGCCCCTCCTGTTTCTAAGATCTTGGGGAGAAGGAAGAGGGATTTTTTTTTTTTTTAGTGTTCATTTGTCTTTTTAGATGCATAAGACTTTGCAATTTAGGAAGTTCTGCTGTTGAGAGATGCTCCAGCTGTTGGGAAGTCACATGTTTATATTACAAAATGCTGACTCCGTTTCATGGGGGGAAATAAAGGCCTGCTGAGATCGGGGCCTGCGTACAAGGCAGTCTTGGTGCCTGGCTTGTTAACTCCCCCCCCCTGCTTTTATCCCAAGATTATTGGAGAAATGAGTCTGACAGGATCTGATGTTCCAGGAATACCTGTCCCTCTGGAGTAGCAGCAGCAGCAGAAAAAAAAAATGCTAATGAACACAATAGGGTTATGTCTCTGTCTTGAGAAGGTGAGGGTAGCATTCCCTTCCTGTGATTCAGTTCTTCAGTAGGACTGCTGCTGCAGCATCTAAATATACTGTTCAGTAGGGATTTAGCTAAACACCAGTTTCTGTTCTTCCTTTCACTTACTCCCCAATATGTATGTTATTATGTATCTACTCAGTTGCCATACAGTAAGTTGAGATAAGGTTGCCAATTCTGGGTTGGGAAATTCCTAGTGGGGTTTAGGAAGGGAAGGGACCTCAATGGGTTATAATGCCAGGTCTACCCTCCAAAGCAGCCACTTTTTCCAGGGGAACTGATCTGTGTAATGTGATCTGTAATTCCAGGAGATCTCCAGGCTGCACCTGGAGGTTGGCAAACCTAAGCAGAGGCCTTCCATGCCCTATGACTGTCTGGGAAATCAGGAGAAGTCAAGGACATGATAACATACCCATGAGTAAATTCTACCTTGGGGCAAGATAATTTTCAAGAGAACCTCATGAATTCACCATAAGATAAATGTGAAGTATACGCAAGGATGTCTACTAGAGATGGGCATGAACCAACCCCCCCCGAACCATGTGGTTCATGATTTGTCAAATTTCATGAACCATGAACTTTCACGAACCTGCCCCTGGTTCGCAAACTGGTTCATTTGGTTCGTGAAAACGGCACATACAGGCCAGAAAACTGTCACGTCCGGGTCAGCAGGTCATGTCCGGGTCAGCAGAAGGTCACTTCCGGACCAGCAGAAGTTCACTTCCGGGTCAGCAGAAGGTCTGCAGGAAGTCCATCCCCTGTTGCCTAGGAAACTGATTGATTGGCACCAGGCTCTGTGCAGTGACGAACCAAAAAATGAACCAAACAAACCAGCCTAAAAGTTCGTAGCGGTTTGTCAGAAATGGGATCTGACAAACCGTGGTTCGCGAACCACGAACCAACTTGGTTTGTGCTTCATTTTGGTTCGCATTTCGGTTTGTGTCCATCTCTAATGTCTACTAGTGGAGACAAAGATGCTTAGGACATAGAGCTTTGGGAAGGACCTTTGCTTCTGATAGGAGTTGGACTTGATCACTTGGAGTTCATAGTATCATAAAGTTTAAAGGGATCTTGGAAGTCTTCTAGTCCAACTCTCTGCTCAGTGCAGGAATTCACAATTACAGCACCTGCAACGGCTGATTATCTAGCTTCTGCTTAAAGACCTCCTGGGAAGGAGAGTCAACCATCTTTTGAATAGAAATTTAGGAATTTAGGCAGTTTCTCCTAGTATTTAACCAAAATCGACTTCCTAATAATTTCCACCCATCAATTTTAATCCTGCCCTGGGGAGCAAGAGAGTGCAAGATCTACTCCATCTTCTGTGTGACAGCTCTTTAGATAAGTCAGCAAACGCGTGTTCCCTTAGTCTTCTGTTCTCCCTGCTAAATAGGCCCAGCTCTTTTGATCTTTTCTTATACAGCCTGGTTTCCAGACCCCTCCCTAACCTAGTCACCCTCCTTTGGATGTGCTGCCTTTTTTCAATGTCCTCCTTAAATCTAGAGTTTAGAACAGGACGTGGTGTATTGGCTTTGTTTCTAAATGAATGAGAAATGCATGCTGTTCATTAAGCTAGGGTTCTTTATGCACAAACTCTTGGAGTCAAGAACTGGCTTTGCCCAAATTCCTCCTATCCAATTGGCTCTACCCAATCTCTCCCACTGTACATTTACATCTAGACACTTTGGGAATTTGAACGCTAAGCTTGTTTGTATCTTTGCATGCCAGGGGCTCAAGAGCTCAAAATTCCTTGGACCCCTGTGAGCAACCAGAGTATATTACTCTTGCACATAAATCTGGATATCACCCACCTCTCCCTGGAATCACAGAGTACGAGGGACTCTGCTGAAAGAAACATGTGGCCCATCTGCTTGAGCTTCTGTCTCTTTATTGAAAGAGTTCTCTAGAGGAACGGATCCTCTTATACTTAGGCGTAAAAGACGCTTATGTTACCCCTCCTCTTGCAGCCTCTCCTTGCACACTATTTCCCCCAATTTGCAAGGAGACCCTCCTCATTGGGTAACACATCATGGCCAGTGTTGTCTACTCTGACTGGCAGCAGCTCTTGGGTCTCAGGCATCTTTTGCATCACCTTCTGCCTGGTCCTTTTAACTGGAGATGTGAGGATTGAACTTGGAACCTTCCCGCTGAGCCAAAGCCCCTCCCATGGGCCTCTGGACATACCTACCTTTATATCTGGTGTGGCAAAATGGGGCCTTTCCTCCTACTGGTAGACCCCGCTCTGCCTACCCCTCCCTTTTTGCCTCTGGTCAGGCACCTGAAGGGGCTGTCTCCCTTTCCTGTCTCCGGGTAGTTGCTGCCACCATTGTCCCTGTGTGGGGTCCTGGTTAGGTGGGACAGCCTCCTAACCTCCCTTCTCTGCTAGTGGGCCCAAGCGGTTGGGGGACTATGTGGAACAGAAGAGCTTTCTTCCTTCATAAATTCCAAAACTCATTTATTTAACTTCTAACTATACACAGGCAAATATACAGTGAATGGAAGGAATAATAAAATATAAACAGAAACCCCTACTCTCTCTCCCTCATGCCCTAATTGGATGTTGTGTAGGGCAGGCACGATCCTTTGATACCTGTGGGTTACATTAGATCTACCTCTCCCCTCAGAGCCATGCCTTCCTCAGCCCTCCAGACACCAACTGTCAACTTCCAACTCCCACTGACTTGCTCTCCCTCCAATCACATTCTACTCCAGAACTGGCCCCTCCCCTCTGCAGCCCATAGAAAGTTAACTCCACAAACAGAATGGCACTTTTCCACACCTGGGGACAGTTTGGGCAGCAAGAAAAGCACAGTTTAAGCATTGCAGTTGGCAGCAGGGATGTTTCTCCCATTCCACTGACTTGTCAGGAAAAATGCAGGCATATAAATATATTAAGCATATAAAAAGCAAGCAAGCAAATTTAGTTTCTAGGCTAAGAACTGGACATTAATAGAGTTGGGCTGGAAATCTGAAAGGTTTGGATTGCTGGAGCTCTCTTCATTAGGGCTGTTGTTCCTTACAAATTTGCTGGAGAGAAGCACCGTTAGGGGTTTAGCACAAAATAGAATATCAATTTATAAATGATTTCTTTCAAATATTCCTCTTTTGAGTCACAAACTGTGTCCACTCTTGTGATCTTGTCTGAATGGTGCAAATTTTATCTCTTCTTCTTGTGGTGGTGATGTTTTAGCTCCACTGTTTAAAGTCTGAGGTTCTGGGTGGGGCATAGAAAGGTATAAACGTATTCCTATTATAAACATAACTTGAATTTTGTATATTTAGAGTTATACTTTCTAACAACCCCCTGATGAAGCCTTTGTCAATACTTTTTTGATGATGATGATGATGATGATGATGATGATGATGATGATGATGATGATGATGATGATGATACTATTGAGTGCAATCCAACGGGGTTGAATGAGTTTTAAGAACCTTAGGTGCCAACAAGAGAGCCATACAGTGCCATCCTATGCAAAGTTACGCCCTTCAAAGCCCACTGAATGAAAATATAGATTGACTTCAAAAGACTTTGACGGGTGAAACTCTGCATAGCATTGCACTTAACTTTCCTATTGAAATCAGTGGAACTTCAGGATTCTTAACTTTGCCTGGACTGTACCCCTTAATGGTAAACTAGCAAAATTCCCATCGTTTATGATGCATGGCTCTTTCATAGCAGAGGTCTTAGAGATGCTTACTCTCCACCTCCCATCCAAACAGGTATCTGGGTAGGAAGAGGAACGATGCTATAGGCTGCATGGCAGAGTCTGTTCCCTGTGTACTGGGTCCTGGGCAGACAGTGCCAAGCGGGCCCCCGTATGCCCATCACCAGCTCTCCCCACTCCCCGTTCCACCTCCATTTTGATAAACATTTCCATGGGGCGGGGCTGGCTTCAGCACACCTTGCGGTGGAACAGCTATCAGGACCCAGAGCTGTGGTGGGACCCACTGCCACTTGCTCCCACCCACATACTTGTGCATCCTTCTCCTGCTCACAATCCCTCCCACCACCCATACTCAATTGCCTGCACCCCCTGCCTGTCCTTTCCCTGACTGCACTAATTGGTGCATTTACCTGAGAGTGCTGCTGCCATGGCCTCCAGGGGTGCTGCCCCTGTGTCCTTCCCATAGACCCTTCCTTAGTGATACTGGGCACCTGGGAGCAAGGGTGGTGCAGCAGTTCAAGCAAATAGGTGGGGAAGGGCCACCTGTAGGCAGGCGGCAGGGGAGGTGTGTGGGTGGGAGCGAGTGGCAGTGGGTCCCACCAGAGCTCAGTGTCCTGATTGCTGTTCCACCGCAAGGTGTGCTGAAGCCAGCCCCGCCCCCATGGAAATGTTTATCAAAGCGGTAAAAACAAATACCTCGAACAAAAGAGCTTTAATGCTCAATATAATGAACCTAAATCAATTTTTTAAAAACATTAAAAACAATGAGCAAAACAAAAAAAGTTACGGTGCACACCTCTACAAAGACGCCATTTGCATTTAGGGCAAATGCAGTGCAGACTTTCCTGGAAGAAGATGTGAGCAGCAGATCTCAGGTGTGCACACTTCAGGAACTTCAATTTGTCACTCATGGTCTGTGTGATCATTGCTCTATTTGAAAAACAGGGATGAGGTCAGACAGACACATTGGCCTGTAAATGTGAATTTTCTACATCGCTAGACTCCTGCGAGGTTATCAGCAGGGGAGTTCTTTGATCACCCTCAAAGCATTCCCAACCCTGGAGGTATCGAAGGCGCTGCAGACAGCCAAGCCCCAAAGGACCTTGATTCCTGATTCCATTCAGCACTCTGTGAAAGTGCCTGAGGAGGCGCACCAATCTACTACCCCTAGAACCTTCTTGCACAACATGGTATGGATTGATCTTGCACTTCTGGGCATTTACTGAACAATGTTCATTGATGAGCTTGCAGTGGCTTTAGCAGCTTGTTTTCAATTTGCTGTAGGTTTAGAACTAAACAGTGCTTAGCCTACTGAAGTCTTCGGAGGACTATTTTACCTAGGGTTACCAGGTCCAGGTTGGGAAATTCCTGGAGATTTTGGGGGTGGAGTCTGGAGACGATGGGGTCTGTGGAGGGGAGGGGCCTCAGAATGGTATAATTCCATAGAGTCCACCCTCCACAGCAACTACTTTCTCCAGGGGAACTGATATCTGTCACCTGGAGATCAGTTGTAATTCCGGGAGATCTCCAGCCTCCACCTGGAGGCTGGCAGCCCTAATTTTACCACATGTGCTGAGAGTTTCCTCTCCTCAGGGTCCTGAAGCTGGGAGGAGTGAAATAAACCAGCTAATTTTAGAGGCCATTAAAATTCCTCCCTGTAAAGTTGGCATGGGAATTCCTGAGTTCCTGCCATGGGAATTCAGATAGGGGCAGGGTGGGGGCCTTTTAAAGATATATCAGGATATATAAGGCATGCCAAACCCAGCACCAGAGGAGGTTCAAGTTATTTTGTATCCCCATTCAAGGTTGAATTTTTGTCTCCCCCTCCTCATTAGTTCTTGTACAACAGAACATTTGTCCATGGAAATAGCCTTGTTTCCTGGGATACAATTTTATTTTGAATACTAAATATATCTTATTAATTAATTTACTGCAAGGGATCGGAGCTCTGTACCAGAATGCATTTTAATGGATTGCTTCCATACTCTTTTGGGGAGCTCTCTTTTTCTGAGCCAAATGGCAAACATGTACCCCAATGAAACTTCAGTGACTTCACAGTTCCCACGTACGCAACAATCTATCTTCTTTTCAGGTTTCTATCCTTCTTCAAGTGCCCTCTGCCCCAATACAACATCCACCAAAACATTATTTAAAAACAAATTCTACACATCAAGCTTAAGTCAAGCTCCCTGAGAACCAATGGTCTACTCAACACTTTGAAAAACACTCCTGCCTTGCCCACAGCAAAAGAAAAAAATATTTAAAAAAATAGGTCTGTTTAGGCAGTCTGTCACGGGCGGGGGGAGGATTCAATCATGCTGCCTGCCTGCTTGCGCTTGGGCAATGCAGGTCGGTGGCAATTAATGGAAGAACACCCTATTTTGCAGTGGATTTGCCCCTCACCGTGGGAGCAGCACTGCAAAGCACAAGGAAACATGGTAGCACCAGGCAACAGCAGGACACAGAAGTATTAATTTATTGACACTATCATCACTTAGAAAAAGAAAACAGTGAACACAAAGCAGGATTTTTTAAAAAGTTGCTGCCCTGTGCTGGTTGGAGCACTTTTCTGCTTGGGCTCTGCCCTCCATTACTGCTTTGCCAGCCAGTTTCCCACCACAGTGTGCTCCTGCAGACACATGCTTTCTTCAGGGTTGGTGGTTGTTCTCTGTGTGGGCATGTGTAGTATACTTGAGGAAAAACTTGGTGGGTCGATAGTTTAGAGGAAGGACTGCGTTCTGTGTGATTTTGGTGCAAAAACAGCTGCCAATGAGCTTCATTTTCCCAACCCCCCTTGAAAAGAGCAGTGTGCATATGCACAGCTTCCCACCTGACCAACACTTCCCTTGATGCCTTCCCCAAATGTTCTTTGGGATCCATCAATACTGAACCCATTGTTGTGCATGCTCAAAGTTGGTTGGCTGAAGATTTAGAGGGAGGACTGTATTCTGTGCAATTGTGGTCTCGTTAAGTGCAAAGACAGCTGCCTCAAAGAGCCTGGAAACATTCATTGCAAAGTACAGGGCCAAAACTTATAATTATGGGGGGAAAAAACCCAAACAGATTAGATCCAAACTAGCAATGCCTGACCTGGGGGAAAAACATTAATGGTATATAATTTATTTGGAAACTGGATTCAAAACTGAAATTTTCTCAGTGCACACCTCTACTCAGCAGCTGAAGGCCAGAGATGTGGAATCTTTGCAAAATATGGGGAAATCTCCTAACCTAAAGGATGTGGACATTTCTAACCAAGATGACAGATTTATTTAGAAAATGTACATGCTGTCTCTCCAGAGACCTGCTCAAGGTGATTCATATAATAAAAATGACAGAATAAAAATCATAAAAACAACAGCATAAAATAATCATTAATAAAATAAACTGTGAATACAAGCCAGGGGGCATAAAAACAGCATAAAACAACATACAGCAGCCTAAAACGATAGTCATAAAACAGTCTTCAGTCTAGAAGCAGATCATAAAAACAACAGAAAGTTAAAAACCTGGGGAGAAAGAAATATTTTAGCTTGGCAAGCTAATAAAATACCATAAAATAGATGCTAACCAAGCCTTAGAGGGAAGAGCATTCCAAATCTGAAGTGCCACCACAGAAAAAGCCCTGTCTAAGGTCACCATCTTCCTTGCCCCCACAGGCAGGTGAGAGCTTGAGAAGAGAATGCAATAAAAGACAGTTATCTTTCTATCATAACGGTTCTAAGCTCCTTCAAGAAATGCCATCAGCTAAAGCAAAGATTGCCAATCTCCAGGTAGGTTCTGGAGATCTCCAAGAATTACATCATATCTTCAGACTAGACATCAGTTCCCTGGGAGAAAAATAGCTGCTTTGGCATTATACTCCTCAGAGGGCCCTCCCCTCACCAAACCCCACCCTCCCCAGGTTCTACCCACAAGTCTCCAGGAATTTCCTGACCCAAAGTTGACAATCCTAGCTAAAGCAGAGGCCTAGAATAAAACTTTGCAACTCTTCATACTTCCTGCTGCTGGATTCTCTAGAGTGACTTAGATCGGGAATGAAACAATTCAAGTCCAGAATTCTACAGTCTGAGGATGTGGCATATAAATTTCTCAAAGTTTGCAATCAGGAAAACATCTGCTCGGTGATGTTTCCACTGGACAAGGCCAGCCAGAGGCTCCTGGACAAAATGTGCAGAGGTTGCGCCAATCACTACCCGTCTGCTCCTATAATCAAGTTGATTTTTTTATGGGCCTGACATCAGCTTTCAAGATGCATGATCTATGTGTTTATTTAGCTGTCTTTCCTGGCGTCCCCTGGATCTGAACTCCCGTAAATCCTCTGCTGTTGGATTTCTGCGCTTGGAAGAGATTACGTTTTCTGACAGCACATTTCTTCTCCCCGCTTTGCACATATGACAGCTTTCTCTGTCTTCAAGCTGGATTCCTTAGTGTCAGGCTACAAAGCCCTTGTTGTAGTCCATGTGTTAAATAGATGGATCCACACACCCCACTCATTGGAGTCCCTTGGGAAACCCTAGGCAGTATCACTGCCCCCTCTGCTGCCCGTATACAACATTGCTTGCCCCCTGGTTCCTACAGGTATTCTTCCTCTGATGAACCTAGTGGGTGGGGCTATCAATAGCCCAAGACTTTGTTCTTGTTCCCTACTTTTTTTGAAACAACAACAACAACAACAACAACAACAACAACAACAACAACAACAACAACAACAACAACAACAACAAAAGAGAATGCCCCAAACAAGTTGATCCTCTTGGAATTGTCCCACTTGGCATGGGTAGACACAGGCCATTTAACTTATAGGGGAATTTCCTGGGGGGCCACTACCCTACTGGTCCCCTGGTGGCCAGAAGAAAGCCAAGGCCAAGCCCCAGTAATGGTGTCAGTGGCTCAGGGCCACTTGCTCAGACCCTTCATTGACAATGGTAAGGCCTCAGGGGTCACTCAGCTTAACATGTCCCAGGGTTGTTTTCACTTCCCAGTCTATTCCTGCATTTCAGAATGCAGAGGTTGGGAGGGGGGCACTGGATTTCACTGGGTAGAATTTTGCATTTTGTACCAATCTTAAAGACAGAGGAACTGTCTCAGCTTTTCGGGTTGGCGACTTCAGAGCTCACCAATCCAGACTGCACTTTTCAGCTGGTGGCACCCAGTATAATGGGAGAAGGAAGAGGGGACTGGGAAGACCGTGCCCAGCTTTGGAAGCAACTCTTCTAGCTGTGCCTTTAGTAATCATTCGATCGGCAGCAAATAGTAGGTGATAACTCTTCCCTGCAGTGAAAAATAACTTCGGCAGTAAATCTCTGCAGGGCTAGTTGCTATTAAAGAATCAGACCAGTTCATTCTGTATCCCTCACCCCCTTCTATCAGGATGCGTAAGTTTCCCCAGCAGCACAAACCATGCCCTTCTGGAGCCATTGGGGGGTGGTGGTGGTGGTGGTGGAAGGATTAAAAAACCCTCCTTGTTTGCCATGATCCCAATCCAACTGGGCCTCAAATGCCTATAAGAGACTTGAAATAAATGCTGGCATCCCCTGAGACGGAAGTTTGGAATGTATTATTCAGTTATGGAAAAACAACTAGAACAGACAGTGAAATCCTAAGCAGAATTACTCCAGTCTAATGCCATAGGAGTTACTCTCAGGGCTTTTTTTCAGCAGGAACGCGGTGGAACGGAGTTCCGGCACCTCTTGAAAATAGTCACATGCCTGGTGGCCCCGCCCCCTGATCTCCAGATAGAGGGGAGTTAGATTGCCCTCTGCGCCACGGCTATCTAAACTCCCCTCTGTCTGGAGATCAGGGGGCAGGGCCACCAGCCATGTGACCATTTTCTCCGAGGGCAACCCACTGAGTTCCACCACCTCTTTTCCCAGAAAAAAAGCCCTGGTTACTCTGCTTAGGATTTCACCAAGAGTTCCCTAATCCATTTCTCCTTGGAAATCAGAATTGAAGGCTGCAATTAAGAGTGGGAAGGAGGGGGGATATTAAGGGATTGTGTATCCCCTTTCCCTTCTTGCTTTTTGTTCACTCAATATAGCACAATGCATGTAGTTCTCCTACCCATAGGAAGAAAGATGGAATCCCTGTAAATTTTCTCCACACAGAAAGGGAGGGGGGAGAAGAGATCAGAAGAGGATGATTTTCTGAGTTGAAAAAGGACTAAAGGGGAAGGGTTATGCAACATCTCTCCCTCCCATTCCTCTGTGCAGGCTGGTAGCCAGCTGAAGCTGCTTTCGATTGAAAAAAACACATGGAACAAAGTAACACCTAGTTAAAATCCAAGATTTAATCCCCCCCCCATTTTCGAGGCCACACACTTTTAGAATGATAGAAAGACATGCAATTGATAGGTGCCTGTTAAATACCATGAAAATCTTTGTTTCAATTTGGAGATCAAAGCATTTCGTTCTTGTGCTAATTGTGGGGGGCAACTGCCACCAAACTGCTCTTAGCTCTCAGGATGAGGATTTGTAAGAATATAAGACTTCAAGTACTCTGATACCTGTTGAGAGACAAATGCCAGTGGATATCGAATGTCCGGCGAATTCCTGACATGCCTCATTGACAACTTCCTCTTTCAGAAGGTAGAGGAATCTTTGACTTAATCTCATCAATAAGGAATACATGGAGTCTCTCTACACAAGACATCTGCCAAAGATGAAATTTCATCTTTGCCTCTCCCAAGGGGAGGTGAAATTGACAGAGCCTTCTGGGAGGCCAAGATGACATTAACAAACTCTCTGAGGAGTGATCTCTGCAGGCTCTGTCCTTTTAAACTACGCTTCCTGGCTAACAATGTCTCCCTACACTTGCGTGTCCGTCTAAGATGTCTTGTGTAGAGAGACTCTGAGTCGCTAAGGGGATAGTAGTAGGAACTTTAGGAGAAAGTGACAACCCAATGGTGGAATTCTTGATCCTTTGGAATGTTCAAGGTAAGCATAGTTAGACAAGTACTTTGAACTTCAGGAAAGCTGTTAAACTTAGACAAATTCTGCATGTAGGCAAGAAGAATCAGCTGCACAGAGACAGGAACGAGATGAGCTATACCTCACTGAATAGTACAGCATGCAAATAGGATCTAAGGACTGCAGTCAATCACAAACTGAGCATGAGTCGGCAATGTGATACGTCTGCAAAGACGGTAAATGCATAGTAAGCATAGTATTCAAGTCATAAGACATAGTAGTTCTACTCTACCCCATGCTGTCTGGAGTTCTGAGCCTCTCCTTAAGAAAGACATCATAGACAAAGTGGAACGGATTGAAAGGAGGGCAACAAAGATGATCTGGAAAACAAGTCCTATGAGGAAAGGTTGAAGGATATGGGAATCTTTGGCCTAGAGCAGAGAAGACATAGGGGAGATATCGGAAGGGCTTATCCATGGAAGAGGGCAAGGACTTGTTCTTTGCTGCTCTAGAGGATGAGACTAGATCAATTCGGCTTAAGTTCCAAGAGAGTTGATGTCAGTTGAATGTGAAGATTGTTTTAACTTTGGATTTTCTGCATTGGGCAAGGGGTTGGACTCTATGCATAATGAGGTTTTTTCCAGCTCCATGATCCTCTGAATTTATGATTCTTGTGTGAATGCTGTTCTAGCATTCCTCCTTTCATCTTTTCTGCTGAATGGACTATAAAACAATAACAACCACAAACCTTGCAGCCTCTTTCAAGAGGGGCATTAGCTCTGTTCACACTTAATGAAGCTAGAGAAATAGTGACAGGTACAGCTGGCGCCATTTAATAGGGATGTTCGCATGGAAGACACAGCTGGGCGATCATTTCCTGCCATACGCTGCACAGGTCTTAAAATCAATTTTATTGGGACATGTCTGAGGCTGGGTACCAGATTCAGAAGCTGGTTCATGCCTTGTAAGCATAACACGGTTGAATTAAAATGCAGGACGGGAGCAACTCCGCTTCACAAGTTCTGTTACCAAAACTTATGTTGCGTTTTCCTCCTAAAATGGCTGAAAGATCATCTCACCTGGATGGCAGACCTGGCTGCCTGAACTAAGTGTTACAGGAATGACTGACTGTGGCACATTCTACACAGAACCAAACCCGACTTTGCTGCCGAATTAACAATCCATTTGGGAGTTATGGACAGTCATGGTTCCCTGATGAGTGTGTACCTAACAATGGCCGTTTCCACACAGCTTACCTTGTTCCGGAAAACAGCAAAATCTCACGCGAAATCTCGTGAGAAGACAGCATCTTCACACAATAACAGCGTCTTCTCGCGTGATTTCATGCGAGATTTCGCTGTTTTCCGGAACAAGGTAAGCCGTGTGGAAACGGCCATTATATATGTTTGCAAATGTGGGGGTTGTGGTTCTTACATTTCACTGTGAAACCTAACACATCTTAGGTGTAACCCTACAAAGCAGATTTTGCAAAATGTGTCTAAGTATCTCCCACTCTGCCATGGAAGCTCATCGGGTGACCTTGGGCCAGTCACATACACACAGCCTAACCTACCTCTCAGGATTGTTGTGAGGGGGAAAAAAGGAGAGGAGTATGATGTAAGCTGCTTTGAGTCACCATTGGGGAGGAAGAAGGGATATAAATAAAGTATATATATATATTAAAAAATCTAGTTTGAAAACTTCAGAGGCTGAGGCCCTGATTTTTCAGTGCTGTGTGTGTGTTCTGTGACAACACATCACTTCTGGCTTATGGCAACTCAATGAATTAACAATCTCCAAAATGTCCTATCATCAAGAGCTTTGCTCAGGTCTTGCAAACTTAAGTGCACAACTTCCTTTATTGAGTTAATCCATTTCATTTGGGGTCTTCCTCTTTTCCTACCGCCTTCAATTTTTCATAGCATTACTGTCTTTTCCAGTGAGTTTTGTCTTCTCAGTGCTAGAGATACTCCCAAATCCTTACCTGGAGATGGAAGAAGCCTCTCTAATGGTCAAAGATCAGGAGTGCATCTTGATGAGATAAAGATGACATTAGAACTTTCGGTCCTTGAAGTCTCTAACCTCTTTGATCCACCTTAAGCCAAAAGGAAAGGTGGGGTATAAATATGTAAATAAATAAATACCTCCCCTTTCCTGCTTTTAAAGGGACACCACCATCACCCTTGAATGGAAAAGATGGATGGATTGCCCAGTCAGACTGGGAGAAAGATGGGGAACGCCAGATGCCTCGGTCTTTGTATTATGAGACTGTGATGAGATCTACACACTTTAATTCAATTCCCTTGTCCTACAGTCTTCTTTTCGGAATGCAATAAAACAAATGAATTATGTCTTGGCAGCCTTTTTTCCCCCTTCTTGCAAAGAAGAAAAGCGTATTGACGCCTCTAATGAAAAGCTGGGCTCTATTTTGCCATCATGTCTACAGAATTATTAATCTGTATCATTTATAGGACACCGATAAGATCGGAGCCCTGCTTTTTTCCTTAGAGCTATGAAAATCTTTACCCCACCCCTGCACAAACCTTTCCATACTCAGCAGTGGGAGAGGGTGGGGCCCGAAGCATACCAACTGTATAGCTAAGCTGGGCCGATCCAGTTGTCTTCTGTGACTGGACATGCATTTACTAGATGCCATGCCAGATTTGGATTCTTGAGAGTCCACGTTTTGAGTTTAAAAAGCCTAGGAGCATCTAGTCCTCATGGCTGTGGAGTTACCATAATTTCTGAAAAGAAGGATGCCAGGAGTCACTCTCTCAGACCTCAGTCTGATTGATGGGAAGGGGCTGTGGCTCAGCAGCAGAGCATCTGCCTTGCATACGGAAGGTCCCAAGTTCAATAGTGCTCATGTCCGGATTAAAATGGTTCAGGTAGCGGGTGATGTGAAAAGCCTCTGTCTGAGACCCTGGAGAGCTGCTACCAGTCAGAATAGATAAGACTGATCTTAGACCAAGGGTCTGACTCGGTCTAAGGCTTCATGTGTTCACTTGTGATCCCTATTCCCTTGTACATGTGGAGTAGACTGTGGCAACTCAGAAAGGAGAGAATTATGCTTGAGCCACACTGTTCTGCTCCACAGCTTTCATGGGTGTGTAACCTTAGTTAATTTCCAAAACATCTGGGCTGAGGGCAAACCAAGCCCCAAGAATGCCCTTTGAGCTTTTAGGAGGAGGAGGAAGCTTTGAGTCTTGTCTTCACTGATGGATTCTTGCATCCAGAAGGCATCTTGCCAATGTTCGTGAACAGGACCTTTCGGATAATTTGGTTCTATACATAAATTCCCCTTTATGATGTATGGATGTGAAAGTTGGACAATGAAGAAAGCTGACAGGAAGAAAATGGATTCAGTTGAAATGTGGTGCTGGAGGAGAGTGTTGTGGATACCATGGACAGCTAAAAGGCAAATAAATAGGTTCTAGATCAAATCAAGCCTGAAATCTCCCTAGAAGCTAAAATGACAAAACTGAGGGCACCGTACTTTGGTCACATCATGACAAGACAAGATTCTCTGGAAAAATCAGTAATGCTAGGAAAAGTGGAAGGCAGTAGGAAAAGAGGAAGACCTAAATCGAGATGGCTTGACTCAATAAAAGAAGCCACGTCCTCCAGTTTGCAAGATCTGAGCAAGTCTATTAATGATAGGATGTTTTGGAGGTCTTTCATTCATAGGTCGGAGGTGACTTGACAGCATATAACACATGCATACGTGTTATGGGGAATGTCTTTCATTTGACAAAGCCATTTGCATGGGAACAAATACACTATCACGTACATGGAAACAGGTGTAGAGGGTGGGCTATCACAAGACACGCTCATAAGGTGCCTGAGGTTTTCCATCTCTTTTTTATCCCTTGCCAGATGGCTTCACAGTTTAGCAGAAGGCTTTATTATATGAAGCACAGTGTCAGGTCTTGCCAGGTATTTCCCCCAAGCACTTCACTGCATCACTCAGGTGTATGAGTTAAAGCTACTTTATTAAAGAAGAATACTAGTATCAAGATGGTCAGACAGGATCATTGGCTGAAGTGACGCAAGGTAGCAAAGCAAGGTTAATTATAGGGCAAACTCCCCACCCCCAATGGGAAAGGAAGTCCGTTAGGATTTTGGCGCTCTGGGTCATGGAGCCAGGAGAGAGGGGAAAAGGATGAGCTCTGCTCAGTCTCTTAGGAGGTTGATGCAGTCTCGTCTGGAACTTCAAGTCCACGTTCACAGGCTGGCCAGGAAATGGAAACCAAAACACCTGCAAGATAAGCAGCTAGCAACCAGCCAGCAAAACAGGTTCCCTCTGCATGTTCTCAGAGGTACACTACACACTGCAGCAAGAAATTCATAACACATGGCAGATTACTGCTTGAACATCAGCAGCCCCCCTCCCCCCTGCCATGCAAGTGGCTTTCTGTGGATTTTCTACAGCAGAATTCTGAGAAAGAATCCCAGCTAGGTGCTGAACCAGTGTGCAAAGCAAAAATGTTCAGGAGTGTGTGTGTTTTATTAAAGGGAATAGGGCTGTAGTATAATGGAATGGTCCAGGAAGGTACTTTTATAACAGAGTAGGACTTCTATGCACTTTTATAGTATTATCATCAGGGCTCATTTCAAGGGGGAACACACAGGAACGCAGTTCCGGCAGTTCCACAAAGAGGTCACATGTCAGGTGGCCCTGCCCACCTGACTCTCGGCCATTTTGGGCCTGTTTTGTTCTGGATTGGGGCCGAAATGGCCCGGATCAGGCCTCTGACAGGTGGTGGATCACTCTCCTGTTCAGCAGTGGCCTGATCCTGATCATTTTGGGCCCCTTTTCAGACACTTTCAGCCCCTTTTTGCCATTTTGGGTCCAATTTCGGTCCTGAATGGCCAGGATTGGGTCCAAAACAGCCAGGATAGGTGATATCAGGGGGTGTGGCATATGCAAATCAGTCATGCTAATGACACATTTCTGGTGATGTCAAGGGGCATGGCATATGCTAATGAGTTATGCTAATGAGTTCCTCCAGCTCTTTTTCTACGAAATGACCCCTGATTATCATGATGCACTTTTATGCACTTTTATCTTTTACGATATTATCATGCACTTTTATGGTATTATCATCTAGCTTTTCTGCATTATCTTCTACCTTTGTAAGACAATAATCAGCCAATCCTTAGGTGGGAATGGTGAAAAAAGCCACCAATGGTGTGCCTGCTCCAAAGTTACCGTAAGTGGAATGGAAAATATGCACACAGCCATGGGTGCACATTCTCAAGACTAGGAAGAATGTATGTCAATGAATGGCATAAACTGGTTATTGGGCATATTGCTCAGTCCATGTAAATTAGTTCCAACTGATGCTGAGAATGTGTTTCTTACATGATTTCCAGTGAAATCCTAAGAAGAGTTATTCCAGTCTAAGCCCATTGAAATCAATGGGCTTAGACTGGAGTAAGTTTTCTTAGGATTGAGCTGCAAGTCACTTAGCCTGGTGCAGTGTAACAGCAAATAAGCTCAGCTACAAATCAAGAAGTCCCCAGTTCAAATCAGACTTCAGTCATGAATTCATGACCCTTAATCAAACCAATCTCTTATCCTCAGCCCTGTTCCCTAAGCAGCACACCTTACAGCGCAATCCGAGCAATGCTTTCCTGGGATTGAGTCACCATTTAACAGATCTCTGTAGGATTCTCAGTAAATCTCAGGATTACTCTGAATTGTAAAGATTACTGCAGTACAATGTATGTGGAGTGATCCAAACATCCAGAACCGCTAAATACAGATAGCAATGATTCCTCCAGACACTTTATACAATTTATTTATGTATTTAGTCATTTATAGTCCACCTTTCTCACTGAGACTTAAGACGGATTACATAGTGTGAGATTAGTACAATTAGTAGCAAGGACAAGGGCAGGCATTTCCATACAGTGTCAAGGACATTTCCATAAACAATGTCATAGGGTAAATGAATACAAGTTTACAAAGACATAGTTTTTACCTAGAGTATTATGTTCAGTTTTGGGCACCACAATTTAAGAAGGATATAGACAAGTTGGAATGTGTCCAGAGGAGGGCAACGAAGATGGGGAGGGGTCTGGAAACCAAGTCCTATAGGGAAAGGTTGAAGGAGCTTGGTGTGTTTAGCTGGAGAAGAGATGACTGAGAGGTGATATGATAACCATCTTCAAGTACTTGAAGGGCTGTCATATAGAGGACTGCACAGAGTTGTTTTTTGCTGACCCAGAAGGTCGGACCAGAACTGATGGATATAGATTTGGAGGTTTTTTATATATTTATTTTTATATACTAAACCTATGCTTTTTCAGTATTACATGCTTTGCACTTTTTCTATGCTCAGGAGCCAAAGTACTACTTGTAATGTAACCTGTAAGAATTTGACACTTGAAACAAGAAGACTTGAAACTCTGTAAGAACTGATATACTGCTTTTAGGGCTGCACTTATATTATATATTATTCTATAGATTCCAATAGAAATCAGTACCAGAGAGCCTTTTGTAGAAAACTGATTTGATGCAGCAAGCTGGTTTTGGCCACCTGTGGTATTATCTTCCTTAAAGCTGAGAAGGAACTGGGGGAAAGGGCACGAATAGGAAAACATCCCTTCCTATCCACAGATTTCAGTTATCAGAAGATATCAAGGCACCAGATTGAGATTCATTGGCGCCCTTGAAAGTATTATGCCCAGAAGAAAGTAGGTAAAAGGTTAGACAGTGTCCTTCCAAAATGAGGGCAGAGGAAAAAAACTGTGAAGACTGGAATTCCCCCAAATAGAGGGGCCAGCCCAGAATTGCATCTTCAAATCAGAACTGACCCTAGATATGTTACGAGCCAGTAAGATATCAAATATTAGAATATTGTAATATTGTTATGATTATCTGAAAGTATTAATTGCCTGTGTTTCTATTGTAATTTTGATGAGCTCCGGACACAAGGAGACCACCTACTCCTGTGAAAAAGGGGCTCCTCCATTGTTTAAATTAAAAAATCATATATTGCTTCATTCTACAGGACTCCATGGTGTGTGTGTCTCTTATTGTGATTGGCGAGAGGGACACCTAAGGCACAAGTTTGTGCATAACAAGTGGGGCTTCGTCCATCTGTGCCCTGGTGGCGCTGCCCTTGGCGGGCATCAACATCTTCCCAGAAAGTGCACTCCAGCTCAAACTTTGGCTGGCTGGTGAGAGTTGGTGGCCGGTGAGGGGTCGGTGCCCCAGGGAAAATGCAGCGTAATCCGGCAGGAGTCCTGGAGAAAGGAAGCGGAGGAAAGAGTGTGAGCGCGCAGGAGAAATGAGGTAAAAAGGGCTCCCTCCTCGGGCAGGGATATAGAAGATCTTGATAAGTCCCAGTAGGTGGGCAGAGGCATTATTTAACGCGAGGAGGGGAGGTGGGATCCCACATAAATGAGTACAGGAGAGTAATGGGAACTGTGAAACCTAGGTGTGTGTGTGTGGAACATTGGCGCCAATAGATGAGTGTGTTTGATGGCCAAGGGTTGCCAAGCAAGGCATGGCCAGGAGCTCAGAGGAGCTGAGCAGAAGGGTTTGCAAATGCCTCAATGAGAGCGCAATGGGTGTTCTGGCAAGAGAACGCCAAGTGGGTTTGTGCGGGGCTCAGTGGAGACCGCAAGGAGAGACTCATGGGAATGGGTCAGAGGTTTAAGCATGCTCCCGACGAGGCGGGAGCAGGCGGGCTCAAGAGAGTGAGCCGGGAGATGTTTGTGTAGACCGCGGGGAAGGGGCCGCCGCTTCTGTGTGGAAAGAGCCTGAAACATAGGCTTGACTTTACAGAAGCGAGGAAGAGTGAGCGCCTCACTGGTGTAAAGGGATTTTCAGGGTTAAGCACATCAACTGCCCAAGAGTGCGCCAGACCGGGCAAGGTGGGTCTGGAAGGGAGTAAGCAACTGGGCAGTGTGGTGTTGCATAACAGAACCAATGGCCTGAAATTAAATCAAAAGAGTTTTCAGCTAAACATTAGGAAGAACTTCCTGACAGTTAGAGCAGAGTTAGACAGTGGTACTGAGGGTGAATTCTATATTCTCAGATCCTAGAATGTCCCATGGGAGATTGCTTAGATCAGAGGCAACCTAGAATATACAGAATGCTCTGGGAACACCTGAAACTGCAGTCATGAAACTAAGCATGTGGGGTCCTGATCACTGCCTGGAAATGTCCCTCCCCTAAACTGCTCTGATCTTTTCAATGAAGGCTCGCTGGACTAAAAGCATATCAGTGGACTCGGTTATAAATGGACATACTAATCCTTTATCTCATGAAAGGGATGGATGGAATGGGGCAAAATTATGTGAAAGGTTCTGGATGAAGTGACTCTTACCCATTTCTCTTTATGCATAAGAAAGTGTGTATGTGTGTGTGTGTAGAGAAGAGAAAAGAAGAGAGATGTGTTTAATCATTATACTGCAACAGATATTGTGCATCTCCCCCCCAAAACAAATATCTCTCCATGTTCATGGCCTGTTACTGCTAATGGCTCATGGTAGGGCAGGTTGGGCTTACAGTGAAGGCCTTAGATCATAAAGCTGCACTGAATGGAAACAGATAAACATTCACTACAGGTAAAACCTGGCCCAACACCAGCCAAGGGCCCACTGCCAATCCAAAGTGCCAGACAGTACTCTCTTGTGTAGCCTGTGTGCATATGCAAAAATATACAGAAGGCTGTGTCATTTCAAGAACATCAGCATTCTGCTTTCTGCCTCCAATCATGGACAGCCATTTGCTTCTGGATGCTGACAGGCGGGCCATGAACACAGTGAAAACTCCCTGTTTGTTCCTAGCATCTCTTTTTCAGGGGCGTACTGGCCCTGGACATGGCGGTTCCACATAGCTACCATGGGCTAATAACTATCAATAGATTATGTTCCATGAATTTGTCTGATCTGTTCTTTTAAAAAATCTAAGGTAGAGGACATCGCTGCATCTTTGCATGCTGTGTGAAGAAGTACTTCATTTTTTTCTGATCCAAAAGCTATTGACAATCCATATCAGTGGTGACCTGATATTCCAGTAGCGGGGAGAAAAATACCCTCCCCTTTTCATATACTGTTCATTACCTCTGTCACCTCCTCTGGAATGGAAACAGATAAACTCACAGATATTTGTAAAGCAGCCTTCCCCAGAGACTGACCCCTGGTTTAGAAGACAAGCAAAGTCCAGCACAGCTGCACCGGAAAAGCCTTGTCTTGATGCAATTAAAAGTTCAGCTGGGACCAAGCCAAGGGGAGTAAAAGTAACGGCCACTCTGGGGACTTTAGCCCTCATTGCCCTCCAGATTTTTTAAACAGGAGCTGTCCATCAGGAGGTACAATATAGGCTGCTTCCACACACATTGGATAATCCACTTTCAATACTCTTTAGTGAACATTTGGAACTGCTTTTCCATGTGTGGAACAAAAAATCCACTTCCAAAGGAATGCTAAAGTGCATTGAAAGTGCATTGTGGGGACCACCTCTCCCCATATGTTCTCTGGAGGTCGCTTCAATCAGCCAATAAGCACTTGTTGATGGTCCCTGGCCCCAGGGAGGTCCACCTGGCTTCTACCAGAGCCAGGGCCTTTTCGGTCCTGGCTCTGACCTGGTGGAACTCTCTGTCTGAGGAAACTAGGGCCCAGCAGGATTTGTTATCTTTCCGCCGGTCCTGCAAGACGGAGATATTTTACCAGGCATTTGGTGGGGGCTAGGCTGTCCTCTCACAGGCCATACCACTGAAGACCATCCATCACCCATGCAGGAGCTCATAAGTGTGATGCAAGGCATGATGCAAGAGCCAAGCCTTGCTTCTAAAATGCTGTATTTTAATATTTCTATCCGCCAATTTTAATTGTATATCGAATAATGTTTTAATGTTTTTATAATGTTTTAATTGTTTTTAATCTTTATGTAAAAATTGTATGTTGTTACACTGCCCTGGGCCTGTCTGATGGGGAGGGCGGTCTAGAAGTGTAATAAAAAATTATTATTATTATTCAACGTGTCTGGAAATGGCCATAATCTCTCTGTGGAATTAGGCAGAAAATGTACCACTCCTACTGGTATGAATAACAAGGATTTAGAGGAGGTCAATCTTGGACCATGTCCCCAAATTAGCTAGGAAATGACAGGCAGACCAGTGAGTTTCTCCAGCTCCCAATTTAACAAGATGCTAGCTGCTTCCTGGAACCCTACTGGGTGATCTGATGGGAAGCAGGACAAGATGAGTCCCAGACTTAGTCTTGAATGAAGGCGACCCTGAAGGCAAAATACACTGACACCAGCCGGTCATTATTTCGACACTCCAACAAGCTACTTGGGAACATGCCAGCCTTGAATATTTGGACACTTGGCAAATAATAAATAACTTGTAGCTGTATTCAATGTTTGGCGATGCCAACTGTCTCTAATTTATTTGTAAAAGATTATAATTTCTGCTCCAGTAATTTATTGCACAGTAACATAAATGAAGCTCATGAGATGATGGGGTGAAAGGGAATGCTGAATAAATTCCCAAGGTAGTACATGAACATCTTTAATAACGCTAGTGTTTTATAGGAACACAGGGGGGAAAGCATACAGATAAAACAATAAACAAAAGTACATTGGAGAGAGAGATATTTAGCTATATATTGAATTTGATTAAAGTAAACTCCCTTTCTTGGGGATACAAAAAAAAGAGATTACTAAACCTTGGATCCTATTGGGAGTGGTTCTGCTCTTGAATTGGGATGATCCAGGGAGCTTGCTGTTTCAGCACCCTGGATAGTTCCTCTGTTCCATAATCAAGACTGAAGATGCTCATCATTACCAAATAAATCCTTATAAAAAGGAAAACATTGTGGGTAGCTAAGAGAGAAGGAAGGAGGAATCAAATGAACCGGGGCTTACAGCCAGTCCAAAGCATAATAATCACATATACAAAATCTTGTGTAGGATATAGCCAACGTTCTCACTCAATCTCACCCAATTCCCTTTCTTACTATAGCCCCTTGTCTCGCATAGGTTTAGTACATGTGGATTCCATGATTCTCAGCATAGCTTATATCGGTGGTCAAAAGGAATCACTCTTTCCTTTTTTTACAAAAGCTGGTTGGATCCAGAATCCTAATGACTCATCTAGGTTTTGAGCACAACAAATCCACAATAGGCTCCTGAAGTTCATCTTCTTATGTCATGGGAACTGGGAGCAAAACCCCCCACTTTTTGACTCAAGTGATGTTCAAGAACAGCATTGGAGAGGGCTTTTTGAACCACAGCTGTGTTATTCCCCAACAATGAGCTCAAATCCCTGTCTGACAGGAAGATTTGTGAGATCAAAGGTGGGGCTGTTTTGATTGTACGGAGTTGTACAATGGGCGTGAGTGCATGCAAATAAGTGTTGCTTTGATGTTCAGGAAGTCAGTTTTCCCACATGGTTCCCTTTGGGTTCAAATATATTACCAGTTAATAGCTGGGATGATCTTTAAGAGGGCATATGGGCACCCTTCTCTGTAGCAATGTGTGAGGTTGAGTGTGAGAAAATGAAATGTCTTGGCTACTTGTTCAGTTAGTTATCTTGCTCAGTATTTTTTTCTTCCCACACATTGAAAGACATTGTCGGCTTACTTGAACTGCTGTGTATCACAGTCACCACTAGGGGAGCTGTTACTCCCCAGCTATGTCATATGCTATGACGATTGGGCGTTCCACTAGTATAAAGGAATTTTGCAGTGGGTCAGTCAGCATGGTGCCAACGAATACTGCGTGTCTTTTCTCAGGAGGCTGGGGGTGCATAGAAAAGTCTTCCTGAATGATATTTTGCTTTTGCATTGCCTTTCCTCCAAATGCCAAATGTTCACTTGCCAAGTTGCCACCAGTGGGAATGCAAGTGTCACCCCTCTCTCCCATCTCTCAAGCCTCTTGCAAATGGCTTACACGCCCTGGTGTCCTTTTGTCATTCACTACAGGTAAAACCTGGCCCAACACCAGCCAAGGGCCCACTGCCAATCCAAAGTGCCAGACAGTACTCTCTTGTGTAGCCTGTGTGCATATGCAAAAATATACAGAAGGCTGTGTCATTTCAAGAACATCAGCATTCTGCTTTCTGCCTCCAATCATGGACAGCCATTTGCTTCTGGATGCTGACAGGCGGGCCATGAACACAGTGAAAACTCCCTGTTTGTTCCTAGCATCTCTTTTTCAGGGGCGTACTGGCCCTGGACATGGCGGTTCCACATAGCTACCATGGGCTAATAACTATCAATAGATTATGTTCCATGAATTTGTCTGATCTGTTCTTTTAAAAAATCTAAGGTAGAGGACATTGCTGCATCTTTGCATGCTGTGTGAAGAAGTACTTCATTTTTTTCTGATCCAAAAGCTATTGACAATCCATATCAGTGGTGACCTGATATTCCAGTAGCGGGGAGAAAAATACCCTCCCCTTTTCATATACTGTTCATTACCTCTGTCACCTCCTCTGGTAGTTATCTTTTTCCTAAACTGAAAAGCATTATTTATTTTATATTTTACTTCATTTATATCCAGTCCTTCCCCCCAGTGGGGAACCAAAGCAGCTTAGATCATGTTCTTCTCCTCCATTTTTTCCTCACTTTTTTCCTGAGAGGTAGGTTAGGCTGAGAGTACGTGACTGGCCCGAGGACCTCCAGCAAGCTTCCAGGGAAGAGCAGGGAATCAAACATGGGTCACCCGGATCCTAGTCCATCACTCTAGCCACTATACCAGATTGGCTCTCACATTCAACTTTCCTTATAGAGAATAGGTTCCTTCCTAATTTTAGTTGCCCTTCCTGGAACAATTTTGAACCTATGATACATCTGAGTGCCTTAATATAGGCTAAAGTTCTAAGATACCTAAAGTTCTCAAATACCTATTCCTATTCTGTTCGCCATTTGTGAACAGAGAGCCAATTTTTGGATGGGCTGTTCATCTGCTTGCCTTCTCATTCATGGCTGTTCAGCAGGTTGCTTCATTGCATTCCTTCCTTACAGTACCGTACAGTGCAACCAGCTCTTCATCCATGTACTTTCTGATGTTCTATTCCCTCCCTTGCTGTGTCACTGCTTCAATTGGCAGGCAATTGTCTAAATAGACAGTCACAAATCATACTGGAGAGCCAGTTTGGTGTAGTGGTTAAGAGCGCGGGACTCTAATCTGGAGAGCCAGGTTGATTCCCCACTCCTCCACTTGAAGCCAGCTGGGTGATCTTGGGCTAGTCACAGTTCTCTGGAGCTCTCTCAGCCCCACCCATCTCCCAGGGTGATTGTTGTGGGGTAATAATAACATACTTTGTCAACCACTCTGAGTGGGCATTAAGTTGTCCTGAAGGGTGGTATATAAATCAAATGTTGTTGTTGTTGTTGTTGTTGTTGTTGTTGTTATAACACACTTTGTAAACCGCTCTGAGTGGGTATTAAGTTGTCCGGAAGGGCAGTATATAAATTGAATGTTGTTGTTGTTGTTATAATATAAACAGTATGCTTTCAAAAAATACCCTACCATTTGGTGTTCATTTAAGCAATGTTAATGGAAGTAACTTTTTAGCAGGAATTTAATTTAAGCAATGTTAATGGAAGTAAACTTTTTAGCAGGAATTTAAGTCATTTAGGGCCAAACCACACAGACCCAATTGAACAGAGCAAGAGTCCAGTAGCACCTATAAGACTAGCAAAATTTGTGTTAGGGTATGAATTTTCATGAGACACAGCTCACTTCTTCAGATACAGCTACATTGTGAGTCCATCAGTCCTTATATCTTGGAGAGGGGAGTGATTACAGAGGCCAAATGACAGTATCAGGTAAATGACAAAAGCCAGCGAATGACAGTAGCAGGCGTGATTGGATAGGGTGGAGTATGCAGAGTGGTGGTGGGTGTGAAAAAATCAGAAATCACCCACCACCCCTCTGCAAAACCCGCCCTATCCAATCATGCCTGCTACTGTCATTCACTGGCTTTTGTCATTTACCTGCTATTGTCATTCGGCATCTGAAATCGCTCCACTCTCCAAGATATAAGTACAGATGGACTCACATTCTAGCTGTATCTGAAGAAGTGAGCCGTGGTTCACGAAAGCTCATGCCCTACCACAAATTTTGCTAGTCTTATAGATGCTACTGGACTCTTGCTGTTTTCTACTGCTACAAACAGACTAATACGACTACCCATCTTGATCTAGACCCAACTGAGTAGCTCCCGTTTGACCTTCATAGCTCAATAAGCTAAACTCAGCCACCAAACAAGCTTCATGTAAAATTCATGGCATCCCTAATGCTAACATGACAGAAATGGCTCTGAGATGTAGGTTGCCAAGTACACATTCCGAGACCTGCTCTTCTGCATTTCCTGACCAGTCCCTCATACAGCCAGGGCAAATTCCTCTTAGCTGTGCACTGGCTGAGCTAGAGATGAGTTCCTTCTCCTGTGATTTGATCCAATATCCCTGCCCCCTTCTTCCCTTTTTTACAGGCAATGTGTTTTCTCGCTAGCTTGGAGGGGGGGTGCATGAAAGGAGGACTCTGACAGCAGCTGCTGATGACCAACATCCTGGTGCAAGCTCAGCGAATGGGGCCATGATGGATGGACGTGCAGGGCGAGAGGTAATAAAGCGGGCCCCAGTCATGTAATCTTCCATTAAAATGAAATGCATACCAGGAACGCAGCATTTCTGCAGCTTGTACCATCTCCCACAGAAGATCATGAATAAAAGAGGCAACTGCACTGCTGACAGATGCCGGCATGCATAAAGGACAGTTCCTACAGAAAGGCAAGGTCCCGGCTAACAGATGGACCAAAGATGTGAGATGCAGGAAAGATTTAGCTGGCTAAATAATTCAAGGGAATGTCGTCTGTTGAGCCGGTGCTTGGTGATGAGAGCCAGCAGATGGAAAGGCCGGACAGGCCTTTCTCGCAAACCCATTAAGAACGTGGCTTGTCTGAGTGACAGCATGTTACACCAGGCACCGGAGTGGAGGGGGGACTTTGCCTCCAGCACTCCTCCTGCAAGGTCACAGCAATGGCTCATTTCAAGGGCTGCAACCTTCCCAGGATTTCTCTTTGTCACCGCTGGGTCCTTAATCCCACCTGTAGGGGACATGGAAATATATATATATATATATATAGAGAGAGAGAGAGAGAGAGAGAGAGAGAGAGGTGCTGTGAGGGATCGGGTGGTCCAAAAACAGGTAGAACTGAAACTCACCATCTTCTTCATGCTTATAAACGGTATTCCTTCTGGAGTTATTCTAGGTAGCTCGGATAGTAATAAGAGAGAATATGAAGACCCTGTGCAGGGGGAAAAGCACACATCCTCTGACACTTGCCAGATGGAAATAATAAATCCACATGCTCGAGATTATGTGAGGGTAGCCGTTTCCAAAGCTTAATTTGAAGCAGAACTCCCTAGGTAACAGTGCCAGGGCCTGTTTCAATATCAAGGCCTAGTCTTGCAACACGGGACAGAGCTCGTGAGCCAGCGTGGAATGCTTTCTCCATTGCACTATGCAGGTCCCTTCACAGCGGGACACAGAGACAGCTGCAACAGACTGCCAGTACAACATTTGCCCACCTCCAATCTTCTAGCACCTCGCCTGATCTCCAAGAATTCTCAAAAGTAATGGACAGAAGCTTAGAAATTACATCTGCGAGATCTTTTAGTACTCTTGGGTGCAATTCATCTGGCTCTGAGGACTTGGTTTCATTTAAAGAAACAAGGTATTTATGTAGTACCTCAATGTCAATCATAGGCTGTAAATCCCTTCCTCCATCACGTGTTCTGTTATTGCCATATTGAGTACCATCTCCCTCGCAGGAGAAGACTGAGGAGTAGGACCTGAGTAGTTCTGCCCTCTCTTCATCACCTGTTACAATTTCACTTCCTTTCTCTGCAGTGGGCCTACCATGTCCTTGCTCTTTTTCTTACTTTGAACATAAGCAAAGAACCCTTCTTTATTGTTTTTAGCTTATCTTGCCAGCCTAAGCTCATACTGAGCTTTAGCTTTTCTAACACTCTCCCTACAAGCATTGGTTATTTGTTTATAGTCATCCTTGGTTAGGCCCTCCTTCCATTTCCTAAATGAGTCTTTTTATTTTTCAGTTCATTATAAAGCTGTTTATTTATGAAGCCACTGTGGCTTCTTTAAGCTCCTCCCATTTTTCCTTCTCATAGGAATAGTTTGTGATCGTGCTTGCAATATTTCGCCTTTAAGAAATCCCCACCCCTCTTGAACTCCCTTCTCCTTAAAGTATTTCTGACCGTGGGATTCTACCCAGCATAGCTTTCAGTTTGTTAAAATTTGCTTTCCTGAAGTCCAGCCTATATGTCTGACTACGTACAGCTTTTCCCTTCCCCAAGACTGTAAATTCCAAAGTTACCTGGTCACTGCTACCCAGGGTGCCCGCTACTTTCACCTCGTCAACTAGTTCTTCCCTGTTGGTGAGCATCAAGTCCAAGACAGCAGAACCCCTTGTTTCCCTCTCCACTTTCTAAAAAATGAAGTAGTCAGAAAGACAAGTCAGGAATGTATTTGACCTTTCATCTTTAGCAGAATTAGACTTCCAACAGATATCTGGGTAATTGAAATCTCCCATGACCACTGTGTCCTGTTTCATTGTGAACTTGGTAATTTGTTCTAGGAGTTTCTCATCCAAGTCTTCTGCTTGGCTTGGTGGTCTATAGCAGACCCCCACCATAGTATCACTATTATTACTTATTTCTTTTATTTTTACCCAGAGACTCTCAACTGAATTTCCATGCTCAGATACACGTATTTCTTCACAAATATATACATCCTTTACATATAATGCTACTCCCCCCTTCCTTACTTGTCTATCTCTTTTGAACACATTGTAGCCCTCGATCCTAGTATTCCAGTTTTGAGCGTCATTCCACCAAGTTTCAGTAATGCCTATTACATCATAGTCCCCTTCCTGTATTAGAACTGCAAGTTCCTCCTGCTTGTTTCCCATACTCTGTGCATTAGTGTAGAGACACTGGAAGCCATGAGGTTTTTGTTTCTGTGCTTACCTGCAAATTAATGTTTCCTAGCATATGTTCCACTCCCTGCAGGCCTTCAGTGTCCAGTTATAGGCTTTGAATTTTTGTCTCTCTCCCCCATAGGATTTACTTTATAGCCCTCCTTATCAGGCTTTGCATGACTCAGAGCAATGCCTTTCAGGACAGCCACAGCAATGAGGCAAGAGGCCTTCCATTTTGTGTTGATCACTAATCAAAATTCAAGGATAGACTGGTGTGATGGAATGTGCCACCCTCAGGAGGTATGTGGTAACAGCATGTTGAAGTGTCAAGGATCTATCAATGATAGAATTGTCAGATCTCCTTACCCTCCTTACCAGTGGGAGGGGGCCCAGCACTCACCTTTTTGTTGCTCCTCGCACACACACAAAGTGTGTGTGCTCCTGGGCCTCTCTTCCCACTACTGATGAAGTGAACTACATCTGACGAAGAGAACTGTGATTCTCGAAAGCTTATGCTACAATAAAGTTGGTTAGTCTTAAAGGTGCTACTGGACTCTTTTTGATTTTGCTACTACAGACTAACATGGCTAACTCCTCTGCATCTCTTCAGATAGGATTCTTCAATATATCAAGAGAAGGATGTCATATCTCACTAATGTGGACTTCACTGCTGTTACAACGTATTTCTCCTACTCAACAGGTAGCACCAATTGCGACTCCAAGGTATTGTAGAAGAATCGTGTCTCCGGACCAGAAGCACTATGGCATGATCCAAATCAACCCGATTCGTCCTGACAGGATGCTAGCTACTTGCCTGTTTCATGGAACCACTTTCTCAGGGGATAATAATCATTTCCTAAAATATAATATATTATATTATATATGAAACCCCATTCAAAACTAGCCTTGTTATAGTATAAATAAAGTGTTGAACAAAAGATTACTCACAGTTTTTTCCCATCATATAATCACAACCAAGTTCTTTCCTCAGTCAATGAGCTGGTGATTCACTAGTCCCTGATTGGGTTCTTAAAGAAAATCCTAATTTAACCTCCTACTAGCTGAATTCCATTTAAAGGTATGTGTCTCAATAGCATTTAATGTAATACAATCTTGCCAAATCCTACAGATAACAAGTCAATAAATAAATTCAAACCACGAGGTTTAATGCAGTTCAATTCTTATATCCAAAAAACTTCTCTCCTTAATAGTTCCCTTTGAAAGTCCCTAGTGTGCCCCTGAAATTAGGGTTGCCAGCTCTCTCGAGAGTTGGGGGTGGAACCTGGGAAGTGTGGGGTTTAGGGAAGGGAGGGCCCTCAGCAGGGTATAATGGTATTGAGTCCACCCTCCAAAGCAGCCATTTTCTTCCTGTAGTCTGGGATCAGTTGTAATTCCAGGAGATTTCCAGGACCCAACTGGAAGTTGGCATACATCCTTATTTTCATTTATCACCACTTTGTGCAAGCAACTGCCTCCTCACTAAGTTAGTATCATTGAGATGCCTTCACAGGTTCAGGCCCAATAAAGGCCATGAGACCCAATGGGGCTGCAATTCCAAACTGTGAACGCTCAGACCCGGGCACAGCATTTCTGCCATTCTCTCCTTCCCTGCCCTGGATTCCTTCAGATTTTCACAGTATGTAGGTTGCTCTTACCTTGCCTTTGCCCCCTAGGTTTGGGGCATAATTACTCATCCCCATCTGTGGCCAGCAGGGGACCTTAAGGGAACCACAAACTGTCTCCTAGGGGATCAGGAAGGGTGGCCACACTTATCACGAAAGTGGCTTGAGCACACTCTGATTCTGGGAGCAAAAGGGGTGACATTTCCCACATGGAAGGATCTGACCTTCACATTTCCCACGTGGAAGGATCTGGGCACAGCAGACTTTCAGGTGAAGAATTACGTGGAAGGCATTTCCTGGGCATCCCAATGGAAAAGGACCTATCTGTTCTAGCTATCTCTCCCCTGAAGGTGGGAAGGAAAACAGACCACACAAAGGAGATCTTGAAGCCTGGGCAAGCACACATGGGAGCAGAAGGTTCTGAAGGCATGCTGCTCCCATTCCCAAATCGTGTAGGGATTTGAGAAAACTAATAGTCTGAATTGATCTTGGAAATATCCAGTCAAAGTACTAGCAATCTGCATTGTCGTATCCGTTAGCAAATGTGTTGCTGCTGCCATTTTGAACAAGGACATTTCTAAAAGGCTGCCCAGCACAAATCAAGATAGTTTAACTGGACTAGAGCATGAATGGTAACAGCCCCGTGGCACAGAGTGGTAAGTGGCAGTACTGCAGCCCAAGCACTGCTCACAACTGGAGTTCGATCCTGGCGGAAGCCGGGTTCAAATAGTCAGCTCAAGGTTGACTCAGCCTTCCATCCTTCCGAGGTCGGTAAAATGAGTACCCAGTTTCCTGGGGGTAAAGTGTAGATGACTGGGGAAGGCAATGACAAACCACCCCATAAAAAGTCTGCCAAGAAAACGTCGTGATGCGATGTCCCCCCATGGGTCAGTAATGACTCGGTGCTTGCACAGGAGACTACCTTTTCCTTTTACCTAGAGCATGAATGTTACTAGAGCATGAATGGCTACATGAAGCCCAAGACAGTGTGGAAATAGATAGGCTTGCTGATAAGATTAATACAATAGTGGGAAGATGATCTTATGTTCAGAAAAATACTTCATTTATAAATTATTGGAATTTGCATCCAGATATTCTTCAGTTTGATAGGGGTTTAAAAATAGTATGGAGATTAATTGAGATAATTATTTTTTTATTTTTTAAAATCTGAGTTTCTGTATATGAAGTTCAACAGGGCCACAGTCCTAGTTTATTTATTTTACCAAACTAAAATAAAATAAGCTCCTAGAACTGGTTAACGGATAAGACTTAGATGAAGTGCCTCTGATACCAACCGGCACTTAAGTGTTCCAGAAGAATACCGTGGTTGATGGCATCAATCATTTGAGAAATTCGGAAGAACCAACAGGGATACACTGCCTTGTCTTTCTCCTGGCATAGGTCAATCTTGAGGGGAACAAGACAGCTGCTACCCCCAAACCAGGCCTGAAGCCAGATTGAAATGGGTTGAGATAACTGGTCTCACCACCGGGAACTGAACACCTAAAGCACCATCCACTTGAGCACCGTGCACAAGAAAGGGCATGTTTGCAACTGGTTTATAATTACGTACACACTCTAGGTCCAAGAAGGACTGCTTAACCATACAATCACTTCCTTCATTGTGGATGGGACTTTCTCCTTTCTCAATGAGACGTTTACCACTTCCCAGACTCAACCAATCGAACTCCTCCAGCCTGTTGTTAAGAGACAAGATGGGCAAAGATTGCATGTACAGTAAAGGCAGTAGGGCTCACCTCTCCAAGCAATCTGTCAGAGTCCTTGAGCCATCCAAGTGAGTATGGTTTTTAAAAAATAAAGGAGAGCCCAATTGAGCTGGGAACTGTGGCATGGGGGAGGAGGGCCTCTTGCCTATGCCCCCGGTCTTTCCCCAACACCAAATGGCACAGGGTGGAATTATTTTGGTTGCTCCACACACAGAGAATACTGCTAAAAAGGGCTCCTCCGGTGCTGTTACTTTTTGGGAAAGGTATGGAGGAAATGCAAGAGCCCATCCTCTCCAACATCACAGTCGCCAGCTCTATCAAGTTCTCCTTTATTTTTAAACAGACAATCCCCATAGTTGCTGTGCGGCTACAGTGGAGAAAGCCTTTTTTAAAAATGTAAAGTTTAGTTTCCCCCAAGCTAGACTCAGATGCAAGTGATTTTATCCACAAAATGCCTTGCAAATATGTCTGAGCAAGCCACTGATTTATCTAAATGTATATCATCCTGGGTCAAATGAAGAAGACCTGGGCTTGCTAGGCCTCCTAGTACCCTGAGATGCCTGCTCTCGGGGAACTTTGCTGCCCTCTGCTGCTCCAAGTGGTGGTAGAAGAAAAGTTAAAAGACAGTGACATCACTGATGCCACTACGTCACTTTTGGGTACAACCTGGAAGTGACAAAAGGTAGCTCTAGGAATCACCAGAAGTATAGAGTTTGCAGTGATTCCTAGAGCTACCCTTTGTCACTTCCAGTTTATACCTGGAGTGATGTAACAACATTACTGACATTACACCCACACCTCGTGTCCCCATCCCAGCCCTCCCATCAGCTGCCAGACTTGGCCTGGTAACCCTAAGAAGCTCCCCTACCACCTCATTTTTGTAATCTAGTCAACAAGGCCAGTAGCCAGATCTTCCATAAACTCCCCAACGGCCATCAGGAATCCAGGGGGCAGACCATCTTAATGTGACCCTCTGATACAGAGTACCAAGTCCATCCCCTTTTTCGTAGCTGCCAATCTCCTTTGTACCCTAGTGGCCAATCCTACGTATGTTTACTCAGGAGTCACACTGTTAAACGAGTACCCTTGAAACCTTTGGAAAGAGAAGGGAAGGGAAGAAGCGGAGGGAAATAAGCCGTTTAACTGTTGTTTGAACCAGATAGGATTTAGAGGTTCCTTAAACAGATCAGGGATCTTGCTTTTTCTCCAGTCCCTTCTGGTGCAAGTGTATTGATTAGTTTGGTGACCTAGAGTGGCACACACTCATTGATGGTTCTCATATATAGACTTTCAGGGTTATTTGGAAGATACAGAGCAGGCAGAGGTCTGCAATTTAAAACTGCTCTCATATAATGTAAAAGGAAAAAGTAACAACTTTTAAAGACCAAAGTAGTTGGGCAGTTACTGGTGTTCTTCTCTCCTCGCTGACATTTCTGTCATGAAACTGTATCTCCATAACTTTGTCTCTCAAAAAGTTACATTTGTATAAAGTTGGTCCCCAGTTTACTTTCCACTCGCTGTAAAATAAACCTTTTTTCTTGTTACGTTAAATCTCTGCTCTCCTCCTTGGAATATAAAGCACAAAACATAACCAGGTTTTACCAAGATAGGAGAGAAGGTACCTCAGAAACACCATCATGACTTACTTTAGGGGTGGCTAATGATTAATAGTATCAATCACAGGCCAGACAACAGATTTTTTTTTGCCTCCCTCACAGCTGTGCTTGGTGGTGTGATGTGGAACTGTGGTGTGAGCAGTAGACCTCAGTTAATCCCCAAATCAAGTCATGCTACCATCAAGAGGGCAATGGCACTGGACTGAGTGAGAGTTTTGCCTCCAAAAACGTTTTAGTGTCTCTTACTGCCACCCCAATGATATCTCAGCCCCCTACCCTTTCACAGGTTCCATATAAGAACTAGGGGCCTATTAGAATACTCTAAACCCACCTAAACCTCATCAAACCTAAAGCCCATCAATAACGGTTTGTGTTAATGGGATAGTTGTACAAATCCAGACAAATCCAGACCAGGTCCAGGTTGAGAAATTCTTGGAGATTTTGGGGGTAGAGCTTGCACTCAGGTGGAGCTTGGAGAGAGCACGGTTTGGGGAGGGGCCTCAGTGGGGTAGAATGCCATACAGTCCACACTCCAAAGCTGCCATTTTTCTCCAGGGGAACTGATCTCTGTCACTTGGAGATCACTTGTAATTCCAGGAGATCTCCAGCCACCACCTAGAGACTGGCAACCCTAAGACCACCATAAATTTGATCAGAATAGATGGCGCAACCTGCTAAATGTGTGAGTGAGAAGATATTCTGGAAGAGCCCCACAGTTGTGACAGCAGCCATCTTGACCTGTCTCTGTTAAGGGAGACTCAACGTGGCTATTGCAGAGAAACAGAAAGATTTGGGACCTCAAATATCCGTTTTAAAACTACCTCCCACAACTCAGTTAGTAAGATAGTTATGGAATGGGATGGATGGCTCATGACCAATATCCCAAATCCATCAGCAGAGTCCAATGCACGAGACATACACAAGAAACTGGAGTTCTGTTTGGCAAAATGCCTATAAAGGGTGATGTGGTAACTCCCCAACCACCAAATCTAGGTTGCCACTGCACTAGGGTCCTTGGTGGACATAACTGAGACACATCAACTTGGCCCAATTCATCAAACTAGGTCTTAGTGACAAGTCAGATTTGCTCCCACATATGGGATTAATTGCTGGATAATTAATGTCTTATGTTGGACTGACCTGATATTTCAGCAACAACACTTTCAGACTTGGTGGAGGCAGATAACTGTTGTCATGGAAATAATAAAAGAGGAACCAGACTGAGGAATAAGCATTTATTGTCTATCAACTATTCCCTAAAATGGCCCATTTAGGGCTGCCAGGTCCCCTGGGTTTGAAACAGGAGAATGAGAGGTGGGGGGGGGGCACACCAATGATGTAATTCCTGGTGTGATGAGGAAGTGCTCTGAAGAGTATACTTGCAGGGCTCCCAGGCCCATTCCCATTCCTTCCCCCTGTGCTGGCCAGGTGAGAGGTGGGGGGGGGAGGGCTGAGGCTGGGAGCGAGGGATCCCCCACCCCCACCATGAGATCTCCTACCTGTAACAGCAGCTGAAGGATTGTCTCTCTTGATATGTTTCCATATGCCAACTGCAGTCCTCTGGTTGCCAACTTCAAGTTATTCTTCTGTTTAAGGTGGCCCACTTGGTATCCAATCAAGTCTCTTTCTTCTCTATAGTGGATCCAACCTCAGGAAATGGGATCTCTAAGGAGATGAGGGGGTCACCATCTTTAGAAGTTTTTAGGAGCTTCTCTAGGGCTGTTTGCTTTGCAAGGATTTTTCATGGGATTTAAGCTGCAAGCATTTACTGGAGGTGGGGGGGGTTTCATAGGGTTTTATTTATGGTTTTAATCTTTGAATTGTAAGCTGCCTTGAGCCTCAAGGGAATGGCAGGATATAATTATTTAAACAAACATGCTTCATAGCATTTCTACCTTCCCTCCCCCATCTATAAAATCCAGGCCCATAATAATGCTTTAAATCTATAACTCCCCCCTTAAAGTAATCAGTCCTTGCCCAGAGACCTGGAGTAGCAACCAAATGAAGCAACCCTTTCAAGTGATGACCCATTGGCATTGAGTCTCAGTCAGTAGCAGTCTCTTAAAATAATAGCTATTGGGAATGCAATAGGAAGTGGCAGGTGGGTGGCCACTCTAGGCACTTCTTCCCCACACCTCTGTTGCTCTGCTGCTTCTTGTTGCTGGGAGCATAGGGCTTTTGGTGGATGGCTGCATCCATCCCTACAGATCCATGATGGTCTGGCTGCTGCAGGGGAAGCATTTGCCAGGTCACTCACTGGACAGCCACACTGAGGGTGGAACCACATGAGACTCAGGCGCATGTCGGATCCTGCAAGGATCTCTGGGAAATGTAGTCTTTAAAAAAAAAAGCCACTCATTCTGAGCTGGGGAGAATTGCAACTGGAAGGACTTTCTCTCTCACGCACACACGCACACACACACTTTTTCTTTCAAAATCCTCCAGGAGCTCGGGATGGGGGTTGAAGGGGTAGGGAATGATGTAACAAGAAGCAGCAAAAAAGACAAGGTGTTTTGCAAGCGAGAGAGAAACCCAGTCCCTCCCATTCTTCTTGTCCCGGCAAAGAATCAGAGCACGGATTCCCCGCCCCCGCCCCCGTCTCTGAGCTCCTGAAAGAAAACTGAAGAGAGTGGATTTTTGAAAGTTGAGTGGCTGTTCTTTGTAAGAAAATCCACTCGGATTGGCTTTCCTCCAGGACCATGGAAAGGGGAGAGGGTAGGACTACTGCTCCCAGGGAAGCTTATGTGACTCAACCCATGCTCTTCACGTGTAATTTGTCTTGTATGTTTCCACTCTGAGCCACTGGGAATCTTATTTTGCAGGGTGTAAGGGGAAAGGCCATAGTTAGTTGTACTGTGCAATAGCTATTGATATATCTATCTTCCATGAATATGTCTAACCCCTTTTTTAGAGGATAAGGACTCCTGACAAATTCTCTCAGAAACACCGTCAACTTTTTGGACTAATACCAGACATTTGGCCTGCAAAACCTTGGGACAGCAGTCCATCAAGCTCTCCTGTCCTATCCAATTACCTATCAAAGGCAAGTTTACTCTTTCAAACTACTAGGACTTATTATTTTATTTTAGGAATGCTGCAGTTTGTGATAAGTTAAATTCATATATATTTTGAATGCAGCCTTTTACATTTTCCTGGCAAAGAATTTTGGCTTGGCATAGAAATGGGCTGCCACGCAGTATGAAAGCGCACTCTTGGCATCACTTCCTCCAGAAGGTGGTGATGAAAGAGGATTTCCGGTTTTGATAGCGTTCTTTCACCTGTCTGTTTCATTAATGAGAAACAGAAACCGTAGTACAACCCTTTCTTCAGTTTCAGGCTTGGCTGATGAGGTCAAAGCTCTTTTTTTCTTTTGCTATGCAAAAAAAAAAAAGGAACAGCCAGAGAGACAGAGATCAGGAAAGTTCGATATCAGGACCCAGCAGCTGTTTGGTGCAGATTGTGGCCACATTCTCTGTTCGGAGGTGACACGTTCTCTGTGTCTGCTGCACATGATTAATCGCTGGTGTCAGAGTCCCTAATCCTATTCAGTGGAAGACAAACATAGTGGCACCCAGCCACTCCTTTTTGCTCAAGCAATTAGCAAATGTACATGAGCCAGGCACACGGTGACAAAGGTTGGCCAGGAGGGCCCTTGGAAAAGAAACCACAGCAGTCAGTCTCTAGTGAAGTTTTGTTCTGGGATCAGTTTGGCTTCTAAACAGCCTTCAAGATATCCTTGTTCAACTGGCGATGAGCTGCCAGCAGATAGGGTGGTATTCTTGATGAGGTCCTATACAGGCAGCACTTTCCATGTGGTGCAGAGAAGTCCACTCTGAGCCAGTGTAGACTTGTGGTTAGAGTGTCAGGCTAGGAGCTGGGAGTCCCATGTTCAAATCCTCATTCTGCCATGGAAGCTTGCTGGGTGACCTTGGGCCAGTGACATGCTGTCCTCCAAACCTACCTCACAGGGTTGTTGTGAGGATAAAATGCAGGAAAAGAGAATGCCATAAGCAGCTTTGGAAGACAAGGTATAAATGAAGTAAATAAAAAAAATTAATGGCTTGCTTTTTCCTGAAAGCATATCCTGCAGTTCTGCTCCATCCCGAATACAGGAAGAACTAGAGATTTGTTGATATATGTGTTTATTTATATGCTACTTTTGCTCTGGCCTGGATGGCTCAGGCTAGCCCGATGTCATCTGATCTCAGAAGCAAAGGCAGATCAGCCCTGGGTAGTACTTGGATGAGAGACCACCAAAGAGGTCCAGGGTTGCTATTCAGAGGCAGGCAATGGCAAACCACCTCTGTGGCTGCTGGTTTGATCCCCAGATGGGGAGAAGGTAGAGGAAGGCAAATGCCCTGAGGTTGACTTTTTGCCCCTGCAAATGACAGCAGGGGGCACTGGGCAGCGTAGCCAACGTGCTTCCCCAGATAGCTATCATTTTGGTCGGGATGCCACTCCAGACCTCCCTCTCTACTGCAACTGTGGTAGCAGATCCGTGCATCTTACCTGCCCTTGCACTAACAATCCGTTGCCTGTAGTGCTGTGGCAGAGGGTGGGACCCAGCCTCCCCCCTTCCCAGAGCAGCCATGTACCGCCTTGGACCACCCAACAGCCCATACCCCACACAAATTGCACACAGCAGCCAGCAGATTGTAAGTATACAAACATACAAAGATCAACTGCCGATCAAACATTTCTCTAACACCAAACAGGCCACAGTGAACCATTAAACAGCTGAGAGCGTAAGTAGCATGTAATAGTTCAGAGTTTGCTAATCTTCAGGTGGTGGCTGGAGATATCCTGGAGTTAGGATTCCTATTCCCCGGTGAGGCAGGGTACCCCCCCTCACCTGACCAGAGGGGGGGGAAGGCATGGGAACCCTCCAGTGCACTTCCACGTGCTCTGGAGCTCTTCTGCATCGTGCCGGGAACAATGTCATTCCTGGTGCGATGCAGAAGAGTTCTGGAGCATGTGAGCACTGTGTGAACACAAGAGGTAAGTACTCCTATCATGACCCTTGTGTTCCCCATCCCCCACTTTGAGTCCTGAGGGACCTGGCATCCTTACCTGGAATTACAACCAATCTCCAGCTGACGGGTATCAGTTCCCCTGGAGAAAATGGCTCCTTGGAGGTTAGACTCGAGGGCATTTTCCCTTCCGTAAGCCCCACCCACTCCAGGCTCCACCCTCAAAATCTTCAGGAATTTCCCAACCCAGCCCTGGCAACCCTATGTATCGTTACTCAATCTGCAGACAGCTTTGAGAGTGTAGTGTCAATTCTTGAGCAAAGCCACTAGAGGTCCTGTTGTTATTTCTGTATGCATTCTTGATGCATGTTAATACCTGCGCTGAGTTGCTTCCATTGCTACCAAGCAAAGATCCAGCATAGAGAGCAAGGGAGAATTTTCAGTTTGGGCTTATGATCTAACTACACCGATACAGCCAGACGATGGAGAAGCAGGCCCAGGTCAAAAAAGGAAAACTGCTCCCTAAAACTATTATTGCAGGACATAAGCAGACTCGGTGATGCAGTTACGTTGTTTATGAAAGTTAACAATACTGTTGATAGTTAACTGAAAACTTACTGCTCTGAACGGTTAAGAAAATCTGATTTTAGCTCACTTTAAATCCCTCTTTTTTATCTTCTTTGTACATAAAGTTGGTTTCCTTGGGAGAAAAAATCTAATGCTTTTTATGTCTAAATGGAGCTAAAACAAACAAAAACCAATGTGGATTTGTGTGTGTGTGTAGGGGAGGGTGGGGGGAGATTGATTCAAATCAAAATGTGTTTGTAAAAAAATTATTTTCTTCCATATAGAAAAAGAAAACATATAGTTTGGAGTCAATTTATAGCCATGCCCCGTTCATTAATATCTGGATGTCAAAAGGTATTGGTTTGAACAAAAATATGCTGTAATAAAAATGCATTGTTTTGAAGAAATTTATTGGTCCCATGAAAACCTCTTCGATTTTGAAAGATATGTTGATCTCTCCACGAAAGTCTGTTTGTTTTGAAAAAGGAAAGGGAGGGCTGAGGAGAGAGGAGCGAGAGTGCACCTGGGGGAATAAAAGGCCACAATTCCATTAGTCAATCAGTGCGCTTTTCAAAGGGACATCTCCTAGACATGACCCAGAAAGTGCGAGCAGTGTCACCATGCCACTAAATAAAGGATCAGCCACTGGTCCTGCCGATACAGGAATGCTAGGCAGAAGGAAACTGGCCAGATGGAGAAGGAAGCATAGATCAATTGGGGTAAGAGATGAAGGCATGGAGAATGGCACAGCCAGAGAGACATCTGCCTGTAGCATTGGAGTTCCCTGACATGTGTAAGGTGCAAGTTTAATAGGGTTGGGGTACACTAAGCTCTTACCCTCTCGACACGCAAATGAGCTCGTTCCACTCCAGCAGGTATCTGTATTGTCATCTATGGCCCTGGGGTGAGATGTGGACTAAGGAAGGCATGGTTGGAATGGAACTTGGGCTGACCTATCTCCATCATCTTTTCCAGCTGTTCTCCCTGCCTAGGACAGGAGTATTATCCACTCAAGACACTCAGCAGCAAGTTGCTTTTTTAGATGAAAATCAATAGGCAAAGCAAAGGCATCATTACAAAGCTGTTATTATTAATCACGTCTGAAGCATTCTAAAAGTGCAAAGCGTCTATTACAATATCGGATTTATTCCCGCACCAAATCAAGCGAGGAAGACCCCATGTTATCCTTGCTTTATTATAGAGAGAAAATTGAGGCTGAGGGACTGCAGAAGGAATTTCTGAGGTGTTCTTTTCACGTCTAAAACATTTATCTTACCTGGAGCGTAATTTGGAGAGGAGGGAGCCAAATCCAGACCTCTTCGTTCCAAGTGCAATGCTGTGTCCACTACATCTACAGCAGCAAGAAAATTCAGCTTACAAAAATGAAATTTCAGAATACTTTTGGAGATGGATAGCTTAGACAAAGCACGCTGGAAATTTCAGATGAAGCAAAAAAAAGTTTCACAAGACTAGAGATCTTTCTCCACATATCGGTAATTAAGCCAAAGCAGCCATAGCTCAGAGGAAACAGGCATGAATCTCAACAGTGGTGGCTACCTGAGGTGGTGGCAGTGGCAATATTAGCTGCCATCTTACTGCTGCTCCCCCCACCCAGGAACCAGAAGAGTTAATCCTTATTAGCTTTTTGTTGCCCTAGTTCACTCTAAAAATAGCAAATATGTAGAATAAGGGTTTCCCTAACCTTTTTGAACGTACATGTGCCTTTGGGAATCTGACATAGGCACAACCACAAAGTGGCTGCCACAGGAGGTGGAGCCAATGACAAAATGGCTTCCACAAAATGTCAGGTGTCATGCATAGACATGGGCACGAATAGAAAAAAAAAGAACATGGTGCTCGTTGTTCGTTGCCATCCACGAAAAATGAACAACAAACAGTGACAAACATGACCTGTTCACGAACATGTTCGTTGTTTGTGGGGGCCAGCAGGTTCTCCTCCAGCCATCAAGATCCCTACCACACCACTCCCAGAAACTCTACCTGAGCAGGCAGCAGGAAATGCACCAATAATAAATAATAGCTTGGCCCCAGAGCCTGGCAGCAGCCCTGGAACCTGAAGGGGTAGATCCCTATCCCACCACACAAAGAAAATTCAAGCTCCAATGCACTCTCCCTGTCTATCTCTCAAAATGCCAACAGTAACTGTTTCTCCCTCACTGTCTGCAAAACCAGAGCTGGGAAACCCCCTCCCCCCTGCTCTTTGCTTCCTTGTAATAAATTTGGAGCTCCACACTTGAAAGGAAGACCTGCCTATCAAGCTAAATTGGGCTTAGATTGGGGTTTCCAGGGCAATAGCAGGAGTTCAGACAGAGTTCAGACAATCCCTGCCTAAGTTGCCAAGGGAATTGATTGCAGGTGCCAGACTGTCTGGCTTGACTAACAGCAACGAACAGCAACAAATGAGGCTTGCAACAACGACCTGTTCGTTTAGAATGGGGCCTCATGAACAGCTTGTTCGCGAACAGCTGATTGGGCTGTTCGTGGCTTTTTTTAGGTCGTATTGCTGTTCGTGCCCATATCTATGCATAACTCTTCAGTATTTCAGGCAGAAGCTCTGCTTAACAGGACGCCTTTTAAAATGAACGTTAAAACATTAAAATGAACGTTTTAAACATTTTCTTGCATGCACACAGCTTCACTGCCTGAGAGATCATTGTTCTGTGGTGGCATCTGCTGCCAAAGCCATTTTAAAAAAATCTACAGAGCCCATCAGATACCCATAGATGCAGAGAAGTTAGCCGTGTTAGTCTGTGGTAGTAAAATCAAAAAGAGTCCAGTAGCACCTTTAAGACTAACCAATTTTATTTTAGCATAAGCTTTCGAGAATCAAGTTCTCTTCATCAGATGCCTGATACAGAGACTGGTCAAATTTATACTGTTTGGTAGCATGTAAGCTTTGCATTCCGTTGACTCCTACTGCACTGCTGTTGGTTGCTACCATCATCTGAACTGCTAGCCACATCTAGGATGAGTGACCCTTGAAGCACCACAAAGGCCATGCCACATGGCTTGTTCCTTGGCCATTGTAGCTTCCCAGCCACTCCTAAACGAGGGCTGTGTGGCATTCACTGTTTACAATGATAATGCTGCTTTAGATGGGATTAGGTGAAAAGCTGCCATGACATCACCTGAAATCCACCTAGCTGCATTTTTTAAAATGTAAAGCAATCAACACATGTTTGCCATGAGCTTTGCTTTCATTACAGGCCGGCTCTGCTATTTAATCAGCTTGCGGACTCTCTGTGTTTGCACAAGGAGCTGCTAACCCAGATTAAAGGGACAGAGCCTGCCTCAGAAATGTCAGTGGCAGCCTGCCATGGCAAACAGGCTCTGGTTGGAGTAGTGAAGGCAAAAGGTTCCTTCTGATTCATGTTAATGGAGCCGTGGGTATTAATAATGTTAATAAGGCTGTGTTTGTCACGATCACCTTGCTTAATACCACACCGGGGGGGGGGGAGAGGTGGGGAGAAAAAGGGAAAGTAAAAGGTGTACATGCCACTCATGAATCGTTTCATCAGGAAGAATTCAAAGCAAATCTTTGCCTCTAATTAACCACATGGACTAATAGCATATCATATTTATTCAGGCTTTTTTTTTTTTTGCTTGATACATCCAAGTCAGGTGGTATGTATTATGTATGTATTAGGGATGCTTACAAAATTCTCCCGAGATGTGAGTGTTTTGAGTTACCTGATCTTGTTTCCAGAGCAGCACCAACACATTCATAATTCCTCATCCTTTTGAGTCCTGGATCATGTCCAGTTTAACGTGCATGTAAATGTGTACATCAGTTACATCCCAAAGCAAAAAAATCTTGACACGGTCACTTTCAACGAAAGTTTGGTGGCACCATAAAGACATTTATTTCAGCATAAGCTTTGTGAGTCAGAGCTCAGTTCATCCGACGCATCTGCCTTAGGGCTGTTAATCTCCCGGTGGAACCTGGAAATCTCCCAGAATTACAACTGATCTCTAGACAAGAGAGATCAGCTCCCCTGGAGAAGATGGCTGTTTTGGAAGGTGGACTGTATGACATTATTCCCTGCTGAGATCCCTCCGCTCTCCAAACCCCACCCTTCCCAGGCTTCACTCCCCAACAACAATAACAACAACATTTTATTTATATACTGCCCTTCAGGACAATTTAATGCCACACTCAGAGTCTCTCAGCACGAGACGTCTGACACATGAAGAACACGTGTTGGGAGATGCAATGGTAGCCGGGAACGGTAGTTTAAAAAGACAGAGCCGGCGGCAGGGCAAAGGCTTTGCTATACACTGGAGCTGTGTGAAGGGGCTGTGAAATGCCAGAAGGGAAACTTCAGGCCAGTATAACCTCTCCAGGTTCAAGCCTTGCTCTGGAAGGTAGCTCCAGCCCATTTCCATCCCTCACTCCATTCCTCTGGTTGTGATCCCACACAGTTTTAGACTGGAGAGGTGAATTAGAGCCTTCTGGGAGGTGAAGATGAAATTAACAAATCCTCTGAGGAGTGATCTCCACCGACGCTGTCTTGTTAAACTACCCTTCCCAGTTAACATTGCATCTCCCTACACTTGACAAACACACACTGAGGCATCTTGTGTAGAGAGACTCTCAGAGCTGTTTACAAAGTGGGTCATTATTATCCTCACCAAAATCACCCTGTGAAGTGAGTGAGGCTGAGAGAGCTCTGAAAGAACCATGACTGACCCAAGATCACCCAGCTGGCTTCAAGTGGAGGAGTGGGGGATCAAACACAGTTGTCCAGACTAGAGTCCTGTTGCTCTTAACCATTACACCCAACTGGAGTTGGCATGTTCAGAAAAAGCTTATGCTGAAATAAAATTTGTTAGCTTTTAAGGTGCCGCTTATGGCTGCCACGTCCCCCAGTGGGGGCTGGGGATCCCTTGCTTTCACCCTCCATCCCCTTCCACCACTCACCTGGCTGGCGGGGAGAAAAGGCAGGGGAACAGTTCTCCCAGTTGTACTTCCGGTGCAATGCGATGGCATCACTGAGCACGCCCGGGAGGCCTGTTCCCCCACCTCGAGGCCCAAATCAGCTCAGTGCAAAGCCTGGGAGTGCTCCTGGGGCCTGCTCAATTATGTCACTCCTGGAGGAGCAAAAAAGGGTGAGTGCCAGGTCCCCCCTCCTGCCGGGAGGATAAGGGGACCTGGCAACCCTAGTGCCACTGTTTGGTTTTACTACAACTGACTACCTTTCTGGAATTATTGAGGCAGTTGTGACTCACACCAACAGCAGCATCCTAAGAACACTTGTCTGAGACTAAGAGCCATTGAATCTACTTGATTAGCATTTCCAATAGACCTGCATAGGATTGCTCTCTGGGATCCCTTTTTGAACTGATTTAATCAATGTGCTGTGCGCTCATGCGCATTGCCAGTCTGTCAAGGCAGGAAAAAACCCAAGATGTGAATTGAAAGCTGTTGCAAACTACTCATGTGCCCGTTTGAAAATTAATTTTAGAAAATCTGTCGATTCCATTTTTATCCCCTTTCATATAAGGGGCACAGAGTAGAATATATGCTGGTCCCGGCTCTTCTTTTTTATGGGGTTTAGGGCCTCCAGGCCTCCCACTATGACAGGGGGGCCTCCTGCCAGCAGCCTCACTGCCTGCCCCTGCAGGAGAAAGATTTTTTTAAAAAGCAATGTCAGTAATATCTTAATGATACTTCTGGGGAAAACCCAGGGATGACATAGGGTAGCTCTAGGAATCACCAGAAACTCTGTGGTTTTACCATAGAGACAATTGACATTGCCCCCCCCCCCCATTTCCCAGTCCCCAACCCTTCTGCCAGTTGTTTGGCCTGGCAAACCTAGTTATGCTGAGAGAGTGTGACTAGCCCAAGGTCACCAGTGAGCATCATGGCAAAGTGGAGATTTGAATCCAGATCTCCAGTATCCTTCTCCAATATTCTATTTTTTATACTATACATAACATGGGCTTCCACTGCTTTGGTGTATATTTGGCCACTGCAGATGCCAATCACTCCAGTATTATGTAGGGCAATCTATAAAATCAGTACAGTATGATGTGAGTAGGTGAGTGTGGAAGATTTCAAAGGCACAGACAAAAGTTTACATGAATTTATTAAAAAGGGAGGGGGATCAGGATTTACATGATATTTAAAAGCTATACAGCAGGAAACATAACATGGGGGGAAAGTTTATTACTTTACTTAGGAGGCATACAGGCAGCCTGTCTGGAGACTTGCTTAAGGTTGGTAACAAAGTAAACAAAACAATAAATTCCTAACAGATAAAATAATAAAAGGAATCAATAAAAACTAGCCATAAAATCATTGATTAAGCCCCAGGGAAAAAGTATTAAAAGCGTAACAGGAAAAGCAGCAGTCTTAAAACAGCAACAGTCATAAAAACAGCAGTCTGCAGGACATAAAACAACCAACCAAAAAGAATGAGATAAAACTTCCGTTAAAAGCAGGGGTGAAGAAATATGTTTTGGCCTTGTGGTAGGAGGGCATTCCAGAAATAAAGTATCACCCCTGAGAAAGCCCCGACTCTGCTTGCCAACTGCCTTACTTCTGTATTACTTAGATACAAGAAAATTTTAAAATACTTCAGTCCTCAGGGGTGGTCCTGTAGGAAAATAAAATTCCTCTGGAAAACTAAATACAATGTATTTCATATTCCTGGGACAGCAAACAGGCAGATTTGTGACTAGAAGCCACCCTGGACATGTTTCTGGAAACATGGCATAAGTTTTTTCCTAAATAATATAAAATAGTAAATACATAAATAGAAAGGGCAGACTTCCTCTGCATAAGACCATAAGAAGAACCTTGTTGCATCAGACCAGCAGTCCATGTAGTCCAGCATCCTGTTTCATGCAGTGGCCAGCCAATCACCTTGGGCGGCCAACAAATGGGGCAAAGAGGCCAAGGCTTTCCCTAATCTTGCCTCTTAGCACTGGGTTTCAGAGGCTTGCTGCATATGGAGATTCCCTTTAGTTGTTGGCCATTTTCACACTGCTTACCAGCCATGGAACATCACATCGAGCTCCCGGAACAGCAGCGTCTTCCTGGTGCAATTTTGCGTGAGAACTACCGTTCTTGTGCGAAATCACGCCAGGAAGACGCTGCCATTCCAGGAGCTCGGCGCAATGTTCCGTGGCTGGTAAGCAGTGTGAAAACGGCCACTATGACTACTGGCCATTGATGGACCATTCTTCCATGAATCTGTCCAATCCCTGTTTAAAGCCATTAGTGCTGGGAGCTATCACAACATCCAATAGTAAACAATTCCATAGCTTAATTACTCTATACAACGGAGAAGACCAATTTCACACAACTTTTCAAATCCCACCAATCAAAGCTGCAGTAAAGTATGTATCCTCAGTCATCAACCAAATGGGAGACTGTAACCGAGAAATCAAAAGGAGATTCAGAACTGGAAGGCAGCCGTGCAGAAACTAGAAAAGATCCTTAAGGACAAGGATGTGTTTCTGGGGACCAAGATCATGATAATTCATACCATGGTATTACCCCTTACTATGCATTGATGTGAAAATCAGATGACGAAGGAAGCTGACAGGAAGAAAATTGATTCATTGGAATGTGGTGTTGGAGAAGAGTTTTATGGATACTGTAAACACCCCAAAAGACAAATAAGTGGGTCCAAGAGCAAATCAAGCCTGAATTCTCCCTAGAAGCTAAAATGACTAAATAGTGGCTATCATACTTTGGTCGTACATCATGAGAAGGTAAGACACACTGGAAAAGACAATAAAGCTAGGAAATGTGGGAGGCAACAGGAAAAGAGGAAGACCCAAATGTGATGGCTTGACTCAGTAAATGAACCGGTGGCCTCCAGTTTGCAAGATCTGAATGAGTGTATTAATGATAGGACATTTTGGAGGTCATGGATTCATGGGGCCACCATAGGTTGGAAGCGAATTGAGGGCACATAACACACACACACACACACACACACACACACACACAGAGTATATAATAACCAGGGCAGTGAGGTTGAGAGAGAATAGCTTGCCTAAGGCGACAGTAGGGAACTTCTTTAGGTAAATCACATTCCCTCTCATTCTCTTTCATGTAGATCTTTCCAGCTGCTGCTCTGCAGACTTGGTATCCAGAACTGAACACCAGATCCCAGAACAGTACTATGGTAGTATACATTAAGTGACATTGACCCAGTTTTGCACTGCTGTTCGTGTGAGCTGTCTCTGGCATTTTCTGCAATGCCTTCCAAGCAAACGAGGGTGGGCATGGCATATTCTCTAGAATTCACTGAAAGCAACCCTACTGTCATGTTTCTTCATGCTACCCCAAGAGACCACTGGAAGAAAAGAATCAAGCGAGACATAACCTAATCATTTTAAAAGCTCCCTGAAGATGTCGGTAACGGCAATAGCACCGCATCGCATGCTAATAGCACCACTAATCCTCTGCTAATTTATTTTATCAAATTAAAAAAGTACAACGTTCTCTGAACACCAGGGACGTTCCATTCTTAGGGCCCCAACAGAAAACCACATTATCCATTTGTAAAGAGCCCTCTTCTGCCAAAAATATAAAATTAATAAAGCAGGATTAAGGGGAAGATAGGGTTTTTTGACTGACTCCTTAATCCCAGTGAATAATTAATGATAGCAATTCATGATGCAGTAGTGAATTCGTTCCACATTTGAATAATAAATAGCATCACAGAATGAAGTGCGAGCGGAGGCCAAGCTTCAGACGCCCTCTAAATGGAGACTCCTTTCCACAGTGACTGGTGGTTTGTAACAGCACAGTGTGCAGGAAGACACTACATGGCCAAGATGGGATGCCAGGAGGAGTACATAAATATTATGACAACAATGAAAACGTTCGTGCTGCTGCTGATGCAAATTATAAAATAGTCTGCATTATGTAAGGACTAAGCAATATTGGGGGAGGGGGAGTTGCTGCTCATTGACTTTCAAAGAGACTGTGGCATCTCCCCAGCTGATGGTCTCTGTGATCTGGTCAGTGAGAAACCTATCATGGGTGCAATGTAGGGAAAGTCCTCAGGTATTAACACTAGAGATGGGCACAAACCGAAATACAAATCAAAATTAAGCACGAATCAGGCTGGTTCATGGTTCGCGAACCGCGGTGCATCAGATCCCATTTCTGATGAACAGCCACGAACTTTAGGCTGGTTCATTTGGTTCATTTTTTGGTTTGTGACTGTAGACAGCCTGGTGCCAATCAATCAGTTTCCTAGGCAATGGGATGCAATTCCTGCAGACCTTCTGCTGACCGGGAAGTGACCTTCTGCTGACCCAGAAGTGGCAATTTTCTGACCCGGATGTGACGTTTTCATGAACCAAACAAGCCGGTTCGCAAACCAGGGGCAGGTTTGTGAAAGTTCGTGGTTCATGGTTCGTGAAATTTGACAAACTACGAACCGCATGGTTCAGTTTTTTTCCGGTTCATGCCCATCTCTAATTAACACAGGTGATTTTGTTGTCATGGTGACCACACAGGAGGAGCCTGGCATCAGCGTCACGGCTGACACAATGGGACAGGGAGAAACCACAGCTGAGATGCCTCATAAGCATTGGCTCTCAAATATTTATGGCATATACAGGGTAAAAATAGTTTTAGGTGGGTAGCTGTGTTGGTCTGCAGTAGAACAGCAAGACTTGAGTCCAGTGGCACCTTAGAGACTTAGGGTGTAAGTTTTCGAGAGTCAGAGCTCCCTTCTTCAATTTCTGCTCTCATCAAGCCGCATTAAACCATTGTACCTTGACATCCTGACATCTTCCTTTGCTATGCCGCTCCTGTCTAATCAAGCTGTATTGTTCCTTTACATCCTGATGCCCTCCCTTGTAACACCCCACCCACCTTTGGCTGGGATATAAAGGCTCAGGGATCTCCATTCCTACTTGTGTCTTGAAAAGGGAGCTTTGACTCTGAAAATCTTGTTGGTTTCTAAGGTACCAAGGGGGGGGGGGAATAGATGTGCTTATGAGGCAAGCTCCTTATTGGGCCTTGAGTGTCATGAAAACCCACACAGGTGGCTTCTCCACCGAATCTATTCTTCGCACACACACTCTTATCGTCTCATGTAACATATAGCAAGGTCACATTTTTCATTGCAAAAATGTTGAAGGGTATGCAACGCTGAGTTGTTTCTCTCCATTGAATTACTATAACTACAGAGGACTGCAGGAGAAGTGATATATGGCATTTACTCCAAATATGAATATTGCAATGCAACCCGGAGGCTCCTCTGGAGATTAGCTTGGATTTTGCAAAGGAATTTACAGCAACAAAACTGAGCCAGTTCCAAAAAGGAAGTCCCGGTCTCTCCTCTGTTTGTGTCACTGAGAGGATGTAGGCAAGATAGAATGAAAGCAACAAGAGCTGGAGGTAGATTACAGGATTTTAATTTGACTCTGTGCAGTCTTTGGGTTACGGTGTTGGACTTAGAAGGGAACGGTCTGTGTTCAAACCCTGGCTCAGACACAGGACAATTGGGCAATCTTGAGGGCAGTCCTTGTCTCTTAGCATAACCTACCTCAGAAAATGGTTCTGAGGAGAAATGGGAGAGTAGGCCGGGCCTGGCAGGTTGTCTCTCTAGCTCTTTGGAGAAAGGGCAGAATAAAGAATAAGAACAGGTGTGCAAAGGGCTGTCAAATCGCCACTGACTTATGGCTGACTACCCCATCAGGTTTTAATCAGGAAGGCAGAAGAGACAGAATATCTGCAAAGGGCAGCAGGTCTGACAGTTAGACGGCAGGGTGGGCTCCTCTTTTCCTCCTCTCTTCTGTCTTTGCATGTCTCCCGATTGGTGTTCTTAGGCTACTTCCTGCTTCTTCCTGGAAGTCCCTCTCTTCCTGTTCAGTGAGGTAGTTAGTATCTATTCTGTTTCTCTCCTTTCTGTCAAAGTTGTAGTTCCTGAATAAACTCTCTTCATTCACTCAAGATTGTTCCAGATATGCCATTGCCTGCCTCTGTGTACTGACTCTGGCCTTCCTTGGTGGTCTCTCTTCCTAGCACGAACTAGAACTGACTCTGCTTAGCCTCCAAAATCTGATAAGATTGGGCTAGTCTGGGCCATCCAAAGCAAAGCAAAAATTAAATAGATACATGTAATTTATCATTTTCTCATTTATGCAGAAGACAAGTGGACTTGTGGGAGTCACTTTATTTTCTCCTTCCCCACACTATTTCCTTTTTCTTCTCTCCTGACTGCCCCCATACTGTCACCTTTCCCTGCTTCCTTCTCTCTTTCCGACTCACCACCAAGCCTTTCATTTATTTGTCCCCCTCCTCTGTCTCAGCTTTATTTATTATTTATTTACTTAATTTATAACATGCCTTAGTTGCCAATGGGGGCCCAAATCAGGTTATATCATGGTCCTCTCCTTTTATCTTTACAACAACCTTGTGAGGTAGGTTAGGATGAGAGTGTGTGACTGGCTTAAGGCCACCTAGCAAGCTTCCATGGCAGAGTGGAGATTCGAACCTGGGTCTCCAAGATCCTAGTTTGCCACTCTAATGCACTTCACAACACTGGCACCCAGATGTATTTCCTTCCCTCCCTCTGCTGGCTTCTCCCGGGAGAATATCTGGCTAAATTGCACAAGTGTTGCTGTTACGAAAGTTATGCTGTTGCAAGTCACCTGGGCAAGTTATGTGGCATCAAGTCATAGCCACTGCCATATCTGGGTAAGTTGAGCAAAGTGTACAGCAGCAAGTTGTTCAGTGGTTGCTGCTGGAGCTAGCCATGATAAGTTCTCCCACCAGGACAGAAGGGAAGGAAGGAGGAGTGCACTGGAGGACATTTATTTCTTAAAGGTACAGGCATTGCTTCTATCATTTTGTGTGTGTTTTTTAAAAAAACCCTATGTATTTTGCTACTTGGCAATTTTGAGAATTAGATATACTAATATGATATGGGAGTGGCTTCTGACAGTCATGTGTTAAAATGTTAAGGGTTGGGTTTGATTATATGAAATAATAAAAATATTATAATACTGTGCTTATATACAGCTCTTCTAGACATATTAATTGAATAAAATGGGACTTACTTCTGAGTCGACCTGCTTTCAGAGTCAATGATCTGGGATGAAATTTGCTTGACTCTCCAGTATTGCTAGCTACTAACCCTGAAATTAAATTAGAAAGAAAAACTCTCATTTCCAGGTCACATTTTGAATGCAGAGAATTAGTTTCTTCACCTGTAGTATGAAACAGACTTGATATTTTTCCCTTTGCCACAATCTCCTGGTTATCAGCAAGTGGCACCACAAAGTTAGCTGGCAGCTTCTACTACAACTGCAAACGTCAGATGTCCGCAACATCCTTGGCATGCTGAAAATCTGACTCCTCCTTTAAGCAGGGGCTTGGTTCTCCAGAAAATTTTTGTAAGACAGCATGTCTCTCTATGTGCAAACTGATGTGGCATTGCTTGGGAGCTGCTGGCAGCCATTACTGGCTGAAATTTCTAGGATTGTTTCTCTAAAATGAATGGTTTCATTGTATTAAGTCTATATATGAGTAGCACTCAAAGTTATGCAGTGTTTAAATAGGGGGTGGGGCGGGGGGGAGCTCCGCTGGGCGCTACAAGGTAGCAATAACATTTAAATAAACAGCTATGCCTGACAGGTGAATAGTATATTTTTCAGTGTGCCATGGCTTCTCCTGGTAAATCTAAACGTTAACCGTAACCCCCTCGATGCTGGTGCTTGTTTATCTCTCTGAGAAAAATGCTACCTACTGCCTTTCATCCATTACGAGGCAACAGTTGTAAAGAAAACATTAGACTGTAATTTTGTATACAAAGCTGGGTAAGCCATTGAGTGCTATTGGGCGCTCTTCACTGTACTTGGGGCTCTCATGTGGCTATAATTACCACCAAGAATGATGTAGAATGGGCCCATATTGTCAAAAGTCACCTTAGTTCTTGCTGTTGAGGTGCAGAGTCAGACACAGCTTGCTCTATAATAAGGTAATCTGAGGCACTCGCCTCAGGCAACAGAGTTTGGGAGGCAGCAACCTCCTGTCCGACCCACCTGGGGCTTCCTCCACCTGGGTGCAGAGAAGATAATCCTCCTTACTTACCTGATTCCCCGGATCTCTTTAAAAGCAGCCCAGCAAGCCGGTTACCCTACTGTCTTATTGGGAGAGTTGGGCCACAAATTCGGCTTACCTATTGCCAGGGCAACCAAAATCATGGCTGAACTCTTGCAAGGAGTAATCTCTCAAGAGTTCAGGAAGCTCTCTATGGTCATGGCTTTTTGTGCTATTTTTAAAGAGAATGAGGCAGCAAAGAAGTTGTCTCTTCTGGCTTTAGGGTGGAGGTAACAGCAGCATTGGTAAAGCATGGGCGGGGGCAGGGGTGGTTATTGTCCCTGCCTCAGGCAACAAAACACCTTGAGCTGCCTCTGGGTATGAATGGGCCTTGTTCAAAGGGAAAACCAGTTTTTCCTATACCACCCACCCAGTATACAAGGGGTGTGCAGCTAGAAAGTTTCCATTTCCATTTTGGTTCTGGTATTTCTGGAACAACCCAGTTTCATTACTAGTTTTCTCCGGCTGGGCTAATCCCAGCTCAGAACTGATCCATTTTGGTCCATTGTGAGTACTTTGTCCACACATACGCAAACATACACTGCTCTTTTCAGGGATGGGTGGATAAACAAGGCTCTGGGGCAGCTGTTTTCACGCTTAACCAAAATCAGCATCAACCATTAGGCCCCCATGTTGTTAAAATGACTGATTCACTGAATTTTTCCTCAAGCACCATAATACACACAACAATGGGCTTGTAGAAAGTGAGTGTCGGCAAGTAGACCATGTGGCAGCGGGCCATTCTCAAGTAGGAGAGCATTGAAACAAATGCAAAAACTATCCTGCTTCATGTTCACTTTTTTCTTTTTCTATAGTCCCAGTCACTTATTACCTTTGCATTCTGTTGTTGCCTGTTGGTTTCATGTTTTCTTGTGCTTTGCTTCCACAATGAGGGGCGAATGCAAATCCATTCTTTTGATACTCAGCATTCCTCTGCAAAACAGGGCATTCTCTCTGCCAATCTTTGCCATTGCCCAAGTGCAGGCAGGCAGGAGGAATGATAGGCTGCTTCCATCTCCACCACAGACCTATGTTTCCCCCATAAGTCTTCCTTTTGCTGTGGGGGCAGGCGGGATCGTTTTTACGGTTATAAATTTTTCATTTAAGCAATAAACAGTAAACATAAAAGATAAGAAAAATGCAACAATCTAAAAAACTGCACTAACAGTACATATAAATATGAAATAACAAACAGGACAAGCAACTAATGATCATAAAAAGAAAATACAATTTAAAAAGATAGGGAAAAGAGAAAGAAAAAAACTAAACTACAAGTTGAGTTCCGATTTTCTCCACAACAAATATATCTCGTTTTCAAAGTCTCGCTTATTCTATGTTAAACATAAGAGCCCTCTTTTTTCTATTGTTCATGCTTTTTAATCCATAAATCCAGATATCATCAAATCATTGTTATCTAGTTCATGTAAAAAGTCTATAAATGGTTTCCATTCATCCAAAAATGTAGATAATGTCTTTTCTCTAATCAGTGAAGTAATTTTTCCATTGATGCAAACTCCAAACCTTTTATCCGCCATTCCTCCATTGTAGGCAATAGGGGTGTGGAAAGGCACAGTGGTTCGGCTTTCCCGATTCGGGTATACCGATTCGGGTATACCGATTTGGGCAAGCCGATTCGGGAATGGCGATTCGGGGCGATTCGGGGCGATTCGGGAAAGCTTTTTCAATTGGAAAAAGCCTCCCCAGGCTTCCCGGACGCCTGGGGGAGGCATTTTCCCACTGAATCAAGCCAAAATTGGTGGGGGCCTTCCTCTAACTCCCCTCTACCAACCCCCCCAAGTTTCAGACTGATTGGACTTTGGGGGGCCATGTTATGGGCCATGTTATGGCCCCCCAAACCAGGTCCCCCTATCCTCGCCTATAAAAGGGCATAGCTTTAGGTTGCTGCTGCTAATCTCGTATTTTGTGCTTGCTGCTGCTGATCTCCATTATTTCCTATGGGGAAAAAATGAAGAGGCAGGCTTCCTTTGCCAGGGGTGGCATTTTGCATGCAAAATGCCCCCCAACCCTCGGGGGCCCTTCTCCCACCTTTCCTCCCACCCCCACCAAGACACAGCCAGCTCCCACTGGGGGGGCATTTCATGGCCTCCCCAAGTAGGTGCTCTCAGCCCCCAAAGTCCACGCCCTACAGCCCCACACAAACCCAATTCCCCCCCAGCTGCCACACACAGACCCAAATCCCCACATTAGCCCCTCACCTAAATCCACCCCCAGCAGCCCTACACCCATAACCCCAGGAACAGGCTGGCCAGCCCTCCCCCTTTGTTCCCTATGCTGGGAACTTCTAAACTCTCTTTCCCAGGGCAATTCCGCACAGCCCAGGGGTGCCACAATGGTGGGGAAACTTTTGAGTGCCAACTTGTCCCTGGGAAAGAGCACCTGACCTGACACACAGACAACCACCCCCTGACACCCCCACCACCTACAGAGATGGCTGGCCGGCCAGCCCCATTGTTCCCTATGATGGGAACCAACTGTACAACAAAGAATAAAACACGAACAACACAAAATACAGTTTTTAAAAAATTATTTTCTCCCTTTCAAAGTACAAGTAGGCAAAGCATTATGACACATTACACCAGCAGTCCCCCATACAGAAAAATAACACAACTCTCACTTAACATCAGAGAATCACAAAAACACAATTCCTGTCAAAAACACTTTATTTCTTTAACTGCTTTAGGTTACACAGTAGGAGGGCATAACAGGGCATGATAGCAGTGTACTTCACAAAATAATACAACCCACTTCACCGTTTTTGACAGCAATTGTGTTTGGGTAATTCTCTGATGTGAAGTGAGTTGTTATTTTTGGTAGTACACTGCTTTCATGCCCTGTTGTGCCTTCCTACTGTGTAACCTAAAGCAGTTAACGAAATAAAGTGCTTTTGACAGCAATTTTTGGGGTGATTCTTTAATGTGAAGTGAGTTGTGTTATTTTTGTGTAAGATACTGCTGCCATGCCCTTTGGTGTGCTCCCCTGCTGTGTAACCTAAAGCTGTTCAAGAAATAAAGTGTTTTGACAGGGATTGTTTTTGTGATTCTCTGATGTTAAGTGAGTTGTGTTATTTTTGTGAGGTGGAATGCTGGAATGCCCTTTGGTGTGCCCCCCCCCCCCGCTGTGTAACCTAAAGCTGTTCAAGAAATAAAGTGTTTTTGACAGGAATTGTGTTTTTGTGATTCTCTGATATTAAGTGAGTTGTGTTAATTTTTCAGTGTGGGGGACTGCTGGTGTAATGTGTCATAATGCTTTGCCTACTTGTACTTTGAAAGGGAGAAAATAATTTTTTAAAAACTGTCTTTTGTGTTGTTCGTGTTTTATTCTTTGTTGTGCAGTTGGTTCCCATCATAGGGAACAACGGGGCTGGCTGGCCAGCCATCTCTGTAGGTGGTGGGGGAATTTGAGGGAGGGTGTCTGTGGTTCAGGTGCTCTTTCCCAGGGACAAGCTGGCACTCAGAAGTTCGGGGTGATTCCCCGAATCACCCCGAATCAGGGTGATTCGGGATTTTTTTGGGATTCGGATTCCCGAACTGCACACCCCTAGTAGGCAATATTGGGGTTTTCCATTTTGTGCATACAATACTCTTGCTGCCGTGATCATATATAAAAATAAAGTTCCAAAACTTCTTTCCACCTGGCTGTTCATCATTCCCAGCAAGAAAGTGCCTGGTTTCAACTGGATTTTCAAAATCTTCTGAACCAATGATTGTATCTGCAACCAGAAACTTTTTGCTTTCTTACTTGTCCACCACATAAAATAAAACGTCCCTTCTTGTTTAGCACATTTCCAACATACATTTGAAGCATCCTTGTACATTCTAGCCAATTTTTCAGGAGTCATATACCAAAGATACATCATCTTATAGAAATTCTCCTTAATACTAGAACTGTGAGATTATTTTTGAAAGGGTAGAGGATTGGGGGGGGGGAGCAATCCTTAAAAAGATCTACTAATGTAAGATGTAAGTCCCATATTGTTTAATTGTGCTCCCAGGTAAGTGTCTTTCAAATTGCAGCAAATGTTTTCAAAGCCGATAGGCAGGGAAGGGAGGGGTCTCCCTTTGTGAGGACCTAATTGATAGGGGTGGGGGTCTCATTCCCTCTTCATACCAATTAATAACATAAGGTCTCTCTCCTTGGGATCTGATTGGCACTGTTCAGGCAAATTAGTTGCTGCGCTGACCAGTGAGGCGAGCCTGCCCAGTTTCAAAAGTATGGAACAAGAACAACAACAACAACAAAAATACACAGACTTTTTAGTGGGAGGGACTCATTTCAATTTACTTTCTCGGTTTGGTTCAGCGTTCTAGAAGCTGCTTTACCAAGCCGAACCAGCAAGTTCTGTGTGTAATTTCAGCTTGCTTTTCCATTATGCACACTGCTAGAAATGAACTTGTTTTTCTCCCTTGTTCTTGATAATCTGTATTATCTCTCAGTGTTGCTCTTCAAACAGCAAAAAATATATCCTTTTACATACAATCTTGCTGTCTTGTTTTATCTCACTTTTCTTCAAAGGAGCTCAAGTCAACATACATAGTTTGGCCAGCTCTGATATTTTCCTCACAACAAGCCTTTACGGTAGTTAGGTTGAGAAAATGTCATGAGCTGTGTTGTATGGCAATGGAAACAGGGGCCACAGCTGGAGGAAAAGCTGATTTCACAACATTGCACAGTTCTGTTCTCTAATCTATCACAAAACCCATTGGAGCACCGGGATTCAGACAGTCCATCGAACGTTTCCACCCTTCAACCTCTAAGAATCTCTTTTCACAATACTCCTCAGCACATGTTCATCAAGTGTAGGGAGATGCAATGTTAGCTAGGAAGCATAGTTTAAAAAGACAGAGCTGGCAGAGATCGCTCCTCAGAGGGTTTGTTAATTTCATCCTTGCCTCCCCGAAGGCTCTGTCAGTTTCACCTCTCCAGTCTAAAACTGTGTGGGATTGCAACCAAAGGGCAGTGAGGAATGGAAATGGGCTGGAGCTGCCTTCCAGAGCCGGGCTTGGACCTGGAGAGGTTATAATGGGCTGAAGTTTCCCTTCTGGCATTTCACAGCCCCTTCACACAGCTACAGTGTATAGCAAAGCCTTTGCTATGCTGCTGGCTGTCTTTTTAAACTACCCTTCCCGGCTAACATTGCATCTCCCGACACGTATTCTTCACATGTCAGATGTCTCGTGTAGAGAGACTGTTAGGTTTCTGTACAAAGTTATCTCCTGTCCATGGTTAGATGTGCCCTTAGAACCCTTTGGCAACTCAGTAAAAGCATAACATTAATGAGAATTGGGATTCTTTTCTTCTGTAGTTTCTTTTCTGAATACAGAAAGGAAATCGTAGATGACTGTACTTTGGAGTATCATTTACAAAGGCACAAATGACAATAGCCTAAAAGGACAAAATTATAGAGCCATTCTTCTATCCATTCTGCCAAAAAAAAAGTACAAACGGGGTGGAATTTTTCCTATTGGGAAAAATCAATAGAATTCTAAGGTTGTGTTATACCCAAGAAGTTTTTCTATTTACAGAAAGAAAACCATAAGTGGTCAGTGGTTGTACCTTGGGAACACTATTTATTAATTTGCAGAATACAATGTCCTAAAAGGACAAAGTTATAGACTAACTCCTCTGTGCATTCTGTGCAGAAAAAGTACAATTTGAGTGGTCATTTTTCACTGACTACTGTCTAATGGTTAGCCCGTATTGAGATCATCTACTGAGAACAAAGTTTTCTCCTGTTTTTTCCCCGCCAGCTTTGATGCAATTCTTTAACCCTTCCCTACAAATGCTTACTTCCAAGACAGTCTAGGCACACCTGACAGACCTAGGTGAGTCCAACAATAAGAAATAAAGTAATAAGATGATGATTAAAAGTATACCTTGATAGTATAGTATCCATCAACCTGTCATGGAAAGTGTATCTCTGCAGCTGGTTCCACCAATATGACCTTTCCATTATTACTCACAGATCACAATTCTAAGTGTCTATAATTCCTGCCTTGAAGGAAACCTTCCCTATTGGTTCCCCATATAAGTTCTGATTATCATGAGACCTTGTGACACAAGGGTCTGCTCTGATGTTACCACAAAAAGACAATGAAATAAGAGCATGTTGCACCGATTTGATCAAAGAAATGGAAGTAAAACTGGGGGTTGCTGGATTCCGTTGCTGAAGACACACGAAGGTGCTGGTAGCAGAAACACATGACGGGCCCATGGATTAAGACATACTGAGGCCCTAACCTGTGTTGAGTTTAAGAGGCTCCACAGCATTACAAAAAATGGTAATATAAAATTTATTGTACTTGTTTTGTATTTATTGGCCCCTCATAATCGGAGGCCTTAAACTGTACCTTATCTAGCTTGTGCATAATTTTTTAAAGAAAATATATCCTAGGGGTGTGCATCTAGAAAGGTTCTGTATCAGTTTCTGTTATAGAACAATCGCGGCCCGTTACCGGTTTGTTCCAGCTGGGGCTGTGCCTACTCAGAACTGATTGGTTTGGTTTTTTTGTTTCATGAGTTCCAGCTCTTTGTAGATACATTGGCCACGCACACGCAAACTCGCGCTCTTCTTTTCAAGAGGTGAGGGTCTGAGGCAGCTGTTTTCGCATGCAACTGCACCAAAATCATACAGAAAACACAGTGCTCCCTCTAAACTATCGAATCACTGAGTTTGAGAGCAAGTCACAATGGGGTTCTGTGTTTATGGACCCCGAGGAAAGCTTGGGGTAGGCGCGCTCCAAGGCGAGGGTTGGGCAGCTGTACGCGCATGCACGCACTGTTCACATCATTCCAAAACCCATCGAGCCAACAAGTTTATCCTCAAACACATGAAAATGAATGGATTCCAAAGAAGGTGAGTGTTGGCAGTAGCCACACACACACAATGGCGGGAAACAAGCAGTGCTAGTACTGCATGCAGAAGGAGAGTGCTCCATTGCCAACCAGTTTGGCACAGCACAGTGAATTTTTTTTAATTTCCCATTTTAGTGACAAAGCCAATAAATTTTACCATTAATTTCTGCTATGCCATATTTCCCTGTGCCTTCTAGTTTTGTTTCCATGATGAGGGGCCTTTTGGGCAAATCCTCCTCCCTAATTTGTGCTGGAGTCTGTTCTGGGGCTCCTAGTTGCTGGTCTGTTCTCGTACTGTGCGTAAAAGCACACAGAAAGGGGAGCCTAGGGATTTTCCTTCACAGGAAGGGGAGGGAGAATGCCCCCCCCTATTTTAACTAGTAAAATTGGAAGCCAGGACAGGTTGCTGGCTGCCAGTCTCCCTTTCTTTCTCCATTTTTTAAAAAAAAACTGTTAGCCAGTTTGGTGTAGTGGTTAAGAGCGCGGGACTCTAATCTGGAGAGCTGGGTTTGATTCCCCACTCCTCCGCTTGAAGCCAGCTGGGTGACCTTGGGCTAGTCACAGTTCTCTGGAGCTCTCTCAGCCCCACCCACCTCACAGGGTGTTTTGTTGTGGGATAATAATAACATACTTTGTAAACCGCTCTGAGTGGGCATTAAGTTGTCCTGAAGAGCAGTATATAAATCAAATGTTATTATTATTAAATTCAGGACAGTCTTCCATTCATAATTCACAGAACATTTCGTCATTAATGATGAGCACTTACAAGGACAGCAGCCATCTCTGAGATGCATGAAGAAAGTTGCCAAGTTAAGGAATGCCATCTGGAATAAAATGTTCTGAATTAAGAAGCAGAGCTTAAAATATTATTAAGTTGACACAGCTGGTCATCTCAGTCAATTTTATTCATCGTTAGGGGTGCTGTTGTTTGTCCACAGAGATGAATGGAGTGACTGATGAACAAATACCATGTTGTCAGCCCATCTTCCTTTCTCTGCCCACTCTCTTTTGGTCTGCTACAGTCTCAGCTGTAACCTGAACAGTAGCCTGAAGCAAGATCTGTAGTGTGTTTTGGTAGGAAAACACTGTCTACAATTGTATTTATTTATTGAGAATTTTAGCCCACTATATGCTCTCTCAGTGTCAGTGGCTTTTTTCATATTTATATGACGCCCTCATGTACACGTTGATGCCTAGAGATCTATAGTTTTTGGTATCTGAAGATGTGAAAATCTTAGGGCCAAACCAGTTTCGATTCTGGGAATAGTGGCTGGACCAGAGTGCCTTGAGCTTCTCCATAAACATAGCCATTGCCTTCAGCTGTGCAAGATGGGAACTTGCTGGCATTTATGAGTTTGTGGTCAACAAGCACCCCCTTTCTACATAGGGAATTTACACCCTGTTTGCATCTCCTTTGGTGGAAGAACCACTATTCTATGTTGAGTGAGGGAAGACCACTTAGCCAAATACACAATTTCCCATTTTTGCAGGGAGGGGAGAAATAGTCCACATTTGAAGATATGTTTTGAGGCTTAGATTTCTACCTTACTTGCTTACTAGTGTGCTCATCCTTGCATTCCTGATTTTGAGGAATGGTGTTTCATGGCTGTTTCCACACACTCTTAAATGGACGGCCCACTCATGGAATGCTGGCGGTTTTCCCCCAGGAATCCAGATGTCTCTGTTTGCAAAACAATTGTGGGCTGTTTGGCTTCCATTTTTTCAGTGCCTTTTCCGGGAATGCACTCTCCACGGTCACAAAAAGGCGCCGAAAAAAAAACGGAGGCCAAACAGCCCACAAACATCTTTTGCAAACGGAGATGTCACCAGCATTCTGTGAGTGGACAGTCCCTTTAAGGGCATGTGGAAAGGACCCATGTCTGCCATTCTACGAAGAGACACATGTTAGTAATAGACTTTTGCTGTATAGTGATCTTTTAAAAAAGAATTATTTCATTTATGGCAGAAGTGCTGATTGCAGTTCTTCTAAGTGCTGCGTTCCTGCAAATGCTTCCATCGGCTTGTGTAGCCCACTCAATGTCTCTGTTGCCCTCAATGGGTACACAGCTGATGCCCTCAATGGGTTGCCCTCGATGGGTACACAAAACACCAAAGAGGGCACACCAGATACAGAAATGTCAACAACACGAAATAGATACCGGTGTAAAGGAATTACTCAATCCAATAATTTAAATTTTTACTCTCTATATCTGCTCAAAGTGCAAAAGTGCTCAGTGTTGTATGAAACATAAATAACATTACAACAGTACATATAGTGTCAAGCATATATCACATAGTCCTCAAGTATGAAAAGTTCATGGGTCAATGGAATACTATTTCTTCAATTATATTGCACAATGGCCCAAAAGGTGGCCTCCTGGTCCAGAAGACGTGGATGTGTGGCTGAACTTGTTCCTCAGCTACGGGTTGCAGCCAGCAATTTTTCCAATACCCGTTTTGTGATTAAAACTTCATCAGGCAATAGTGTCTTTCCGGACTGTAAAGGAATTGTATACAATACAATAAACTACTATAATAGTAATATAAACAATAAGAAACATTGTATTGAAATGACAGAACTTACTGGTCACCACATAACTCTCACGCATTCATGACCCAACCAGATTAATGCATAAGGAGCAATGCCGGTAAGGAACCACAAACTGATTACACTATATATACTCACATTGATATAAAGTTACAACCGTTACAAACACAGTCAATGGGTACATGGCTGATGGCTGCACTAATATCATTTCTAGTAAGTGTATAGATAACGGTAACCACAGATTCGTTTTTCTTGCCACAGCCTCAGTAGGGCTCTCATAGGTTTCCCATTCCTAGAATTCAGAGGTCTTTCAAAGTTCTTTGGTTCCAATCTCACAGCAGTCTGGGGGGAAAGTCAGGCTGTAGCCAAAATGGGTCCACATCTGGAACATCACCACATCTGGAACCAACAAGCTATAGCGGTTTGAGTGCCAGAGTAGGATCTGGGAGATCCAGGTTCGAATCCCCACTTTTCCATGGAAGTTTGCTGGGTGACCTGGGACCAGTCACACACACACACACACACACACACAGGGGGTAACCTATCTTACAGGATTGTTGTGATGATATAAGGGAGGAAAGAATGTAAGCCACTTTGAGTCACCGCAGGATATGTATGTATGTATGTATGTATGTATGTATGTATGTATGTATGTATGTATAAATAAATAAATAAATAGCCTCACAAGACTTTGTTAAAATCTGTAATTTTACATTTGTGCTATGATAGCTTCTCTTTCAAGAATGAGAGCTTATTTGTAGAATGTGAACATTTCTGGTTTCAAAAAGTTGGCGTCAGCGGTCATCTCCTGCCCCCAACCCCGTTCCTGACTTGGCAGTGCTCTAAATCCCATTTGCATCAAATTAGCAGTTCTGCTCCAACAAGATTTCATAGTGGCCTGGGGGTTTTATACCCAAACCAATACCACCTTTATCATGTTGCGATGACCCTGGGGAAGAAAATAATCTCTACCTATAGCTTCTGTTACTCTGAACTGGCAGGGTACTTAAAAGTGAGAAATGGTGACACAAAGAAGTCACTCATTTAAGGGAAGTATTCATTTCTTAGAAAATTTCTGAAATTAAGGCTAATTGTTGTTATGGACCTGATACAGTTCTGATGCTAGCAATTCATAGACCCCTAAAGTACACATGAATAAATTTGCTAAGAAACGGGTTTGTAAAAGTTTCTATTAGTCAGTACAAAACTAGTTTACTGAGAAAAATGTATATGCCAACTTGCCCAAGAGATGCTTGAGGTGGCACACAAAATAAAAACAATAGTGTAAGGATTGTCAATGATAAAACTACTATGCTGGGGGCATAAAAACAGCACAAAACAATACTGGTCATCCTAAAGGTAAAGGTAGGTAAAGGTAGTCCCCTGTGCAAGCACCAAGTCATTACTGACCCATGGGGGGACGTCACATCATGACGTTTTCATGGAACTTTTTGTTACAAGGTGGTTTGCCATTGCCTTCCCCAGTCATCTACACTTTACCCCCAGGAAACTGGGTACTCATTTTACCAACCTCAGAAGGATGGAAGGCTGAGTCAACCTTGAGCCAGCTACCTAAACCTGGCTTCCGCCGGGATCAAACTCAGGTCGTGAGCAGAGCTTGGGCTGCAGTACTGGAGCTTACCACTCTGCACCACAGGGCGCGGGCATCCTAAAAGGATATCCATAAAACAATCTTCAGGCTAGAAGCAAGCCATGAAAACCATTTAACAAGGTGGCACCCCTCAGTTACAAGGCTGGTTGAAAGGAAATGTTTGGGCCAGGTAGGCCAAAGGTGAGCCTCATATGGTGCGCCTCCAGGGGGGGAGCATTCCAGAGGAAACGTGCCATCACAGAAAAAGCCCTATCACTGGTAGCTGGTTCTTTCACCTCTGCAGGCAGGGGCTTAGAGAGCAGGAAAGAGGCAGCCAGGTCTATATGAAAGGGCCATTTCCCATTTAAACGTCTGAAGAAACTTCTGGAATGGAGGCAACTCCATCTTCTGAAGAAGGCTGATTCTGACCTGAAGGTTTGTGACTCTGGAAGCTGAGCTGGCCTAACTCAAAGGGCTGCAGCTGATGGCATCTGTCAGAACTCCCAAGGAAGTTGCTTGCCACAACTTTACAAGGATGTGTGTGGTATGTCCCCCTTTCTTCCTCCAGTCCTCTAGAAGGAGTTAGTATGTAAATTCCAACCTATTTTAAGGGTTATTTTCACTCAAGTGAAATCTATCAAGGAAGGAGGTTATTTTTACAGTGCACCGCAACTGCTGGTCACCATGACAACGGGCTTGGTGAAATGCAATAAAGCATCCCTCTGTTATCGTAAACACAAAAGGGAACCACTGAAATCCAAGAGAAAGGCAATTATTATTGGGGCGGGGAGGGCAAAGAAGTGTTTCCAACATCACATGGTTCCTTTTAGCTTAGAAAATCATCTCTGAGAGGCTTTTGCCACATTCCTGACTCAAGAGCAATGAGGATTCAACACAGGAGAACATGCAACAATAGCAGGAATGACATTTCCGACTCGATGTGGACTTTTCCAGATCATTTATGAAAGCAGGAAATAGTTGTATGTAACAATATTAGTGGGAATATTAGGAGGAATATTAGTGTTAGACTCTTGGTCTATCAAGATCAGTCTTGTCTATTTTGAGTGGCGGCATCTCTCCAGGGTCTCAAGTGGAGGCCTTTCCCATCACCCACTGCCTGGTCCTTCTAACTGGAGATGCTGAGGATTGAACAGGAAACCTTCTACATGTCAAGTAGATGCTCTACTACTGAACCAGGCCCCTTCCATAAATGTTCCTTAGCAGGAGCAGATACTGTTTTGGGTAAGCAAGCTGAGGCCTTTGGTTTAACTTGCCTGCTTGTCATTCTTGGTACGTTTGTAGGTTTAGTTGCAGCACAATATTCTGCTTGAAAAATGGAGAAAGCAGAATAAAGTTTCATGCCCATGTTCAGCACATCTCAAGTTCATCTCATCTCTACATATTTTTAAGAGCAGCTGGAAAGATGTAATATCTCCTGTGCCTGTAGTGTGATATCTGTCTTGAGAGCTGAGGTATCACAATGAAGTTTAGGCAAGTATGTTCAAATATTAACAAATCAAATTCTGTTCTTTAAAAAAAAGTGGATGAAGGGGGGCTAGTTTTAAACAAAAACAGAGTGCATAGGTGTCCTTACTTTGCCATGCTCTAATGCCGGAAGCATTTTTCTCCTGGCTGATTAGAAGCAAGTCTGGATGGGGGGTCAGGTATCATAGCACAGTGAGATCAAGGCCGTTTTCACAAGACTTTAAAATAGCGCAATACTCATGGAAGGCTTCCAGCTTCTTTGCACAATTTTTTATGCCATCCGTTTACAAAACACCATGAAAGCACCATTATCACCGCCTGCCTCCGTTTTGTAAACGGGTGGCACCAAAAATCGCATGAGGAAGCCGGCAGCCTTCCGTGAGTATTGCGCTATTTTAAAGACGTGTGAAAATGGCCCAGGTGGGAGGGGGAGCAGAACTTAGCTGTCATAAACTATGTTTTCTTTAAAATAGATACTTTCACCCCTTTTCAGATATAAATAGGTAGGCTGCACATAAATACACAAGGATCCTCCAATTATTATATTTGATTTGTGCCCAATCTCTGCTTCCTTATGATGCTCAATGTCTCCCTGAGGTAATCGAAAACCGTCTGGTTTGGTTCACATTCTGCTCACCAGTTGTGATCAAGGACCTAAATGGCAACACTGGTAGCAATTCCCTCAGGTGACTGCACTGGTTCCCTCCTGGCAACCAATGGAGAGAGGGGGGAACTTACTGGATCATGGAGGCTTGCTAGTGATGTCATAATGTTGCTGGCAACACTCTCACATCACTCCCTTGCACCAAGAAGTGATGTCAGTGTGTCATCGGGGAATCTGGGGAATCTATGGTTTAACCATAAAGTTTTGCTCAAATACCAGAGCGTCCCCAGTGTTACCCAAAGAACAGGTCTCCTTGTGAGTAGGGAGAATTAGCAACAAGGAGAAGCTTGCAAGGGGGGGGGTAACTGGGATCTTTTGCGCCAATGTATATGAGGACCCCTTCCTCTAGAGAACCCTTTCAATAAGCAGGCAGATATTCAATAAAAAAAAGGGTTTTATTTAAAATACTACAGATAAATTGCACACAAAACACACAGCGCACACACAGAGCTAACTAGAAAAAAACAGGGGGGAAGGTTAGAGAGAGTTGCAGAGTTGGGTTTATAATTACCAGGGCTGATTCCAGACGGCCCCCCACCTCACGAAACGTTGCGCGTTGTCGCGCAGAAAACGCGAAATATCGCGTTTTCTCGCGCGAGTTTTGCGCGATGTCGCGCAAAACTCGCGCGAGAAAATGCGATATTTCGCATTTTCTGCGCGACAACGCGCGACGTTTCGCGAGGCGGGGGGCCGTCTGGAATCGGCCCAGGTCCAAAAGATTGAGAAGGTGTTCTAGGGAGAGCAGCTTCAATGACCAGCACTTCATGGCAAGAGGGAGAAGGGGCTCAGACATACCATCTGAGGGCATGTGGAAGGTCCAGAGCACACACACACTGAGCACATGGCAGGACAGTCAGATATACTGTGAAACATGCCCTAAGGCAGGACTGAGAGCGGGACCACAAGTGACGCCTGACACAGGTTGGACACTAGTCAGCTTCCCTCAAGTTTTGATGGGAAATGTAGGCATCCTAGTCTTGCAGCTTGGCTATCTGACTGCTGTCCCATGGACTTTTCAACTGTCACTTGTCCAACATTCTGCCAAGCTGCCTACATTTCCCATCAAAACTTGAGGGAAGCTGGCAAGTGTCCAACCTGTGTCAGGTGTCACTTGTAGTCCCGCTCTGAGTCTCTGACCTAAAACAATGCCTTAATGGTTCTTCCCAGGGTGGGACAAGGGACTGGGAAACTGTCTCCAAGGTGAGACAATGAACTAGGAAGGTCTGATTTGGTCTTCCTGAGAGGAACTATAGGTGTAAAATGATTATTTGATGACCCACGATGGCTGGATAGGTGAGGCTATAATAGGAGAGTGGGTAAAGGGTAGAATTGGCAGGGTGTGTGAAAGGATTCATTCAAGTACTTCTGGAGACCTCCATTGTTCTATGGTTATGTACAAACTCCAGGGTGTGGGGCTAAGTTAGTCTTACTTCACTTCTCACATTCCAGTACTTTTCCATCTTCTGCCTAGTCAGGCAGCTTCTCTGTGTTTTGAGCAGAGGGGCTTATGCTATTGTCATATTCATAAGGCTTAATATCATGAGGGCAAGTATGACCACTTACGCCAGCATCTGCTGGCCGTGCACTGGCATCGCTTCTGGGTACATGGGAAATGAAGTCACGGTGTCAGGTCACCACTGACATTCTCCCCCCCCCTTCCCCAATTCCTGCCATTTCCCCACTCTGACCAGCTGAGCAGCTGTGAGAACTGCTGGCTGGTGGCAGGGGATCCACTGCCAGTTCCAGGGAATGGCAGTCCTACTGCAAGCAATTCCATGTTTTTCAAGCAGTTCACTTTCATGACAGAACCCTCACTTCAATGGACATGTGATTCTTCTCTGATAATTTAAAAGAGCCAAGCTACAAGTGACGCCTTACACAGGTTGGACACTTGTCAGCTTCCCTCAAGTTTTGATGGGAAATGTAGGCATCCTGGATTTACAGCTTGGCTCTCCATTACAGCTGCAAGACCAGGATGCCTACATTTCCCATCAAAACTTGAGGGAAGCTGACAAGTGTCCAACCTGTGTCAGGCGTCACTTGTAGCTTGGCTCTGAGTTTGTGAACTGTGGAAGTGGGAAAGCAGCTGCAGAAATCTGTTACATAGCCAAGATCTGCCTTGGCTTGTAGCATAAGCCCCTCCTGCACACGCACGTCACTGCTTCACATCAAGCTCAAGACAAAGTTCGATAAAAAAACATTGAGCTGATCCAATCAGGAGCTTGCCTCATGTGTAAGTAGGGTTGCTGGCTCCAGGTTAGTAAATTCCTAGAGATTTTGGAGGTTGAACCTGGGGAAGGCAGATTTTGGGAAGAGGAGGGACCTCATAGGGCATAATGTCATAGATTCCACTCTCCAAAGCAGCCATTTTTTCTCCAGGGAAACTGATCTCTATCACCGGGAGATCCGTTGTAATTCTGGGAGATCTGCAGCCACCATATGGAGGATCCCCAGAAACAAAAGGCAAAAAGGCACTGCCTATCGGAGGGAAACAACAATCTATGATTTATATACTTTTTGTTTTAATGTATATAAAGTGCAAAGGTGCTCAATAGTGCAAATTGTCACAGTTATGATTAAATTCAATGGGCTTGGACCACATGGAGGTTGGCAACCCTATGTGTAAGTCACCTAATTATCATGTTCATTTTGAAATTCTGGATCACCCTCATTCAAGTTAATAGCAATGAAAATAATAAAGAAAACGAGTCACATTATATAACAAAAACAGAGTGTTAATTCTTTTTTATGCAAATGACTCTCCCAATTGCACACATCTCTAATAGAATCTCCTATGTACATTTGTAGTACAGTTCTTGGATTAAGTCTGGATACCGGTTTGACCTTTGACCTTATTTTTAAGAGCTGGGAAGATTAAAAATATATATTGTAATAGGATATCACCTGAAATCAGTCCCCTTGAACAAAGCGATATCGCCACATTGAGACAAATACATTTGTAAAATGTTCCTGGTTTTTCAGCTTTGGAAACCTATGACAGAGAATGGTGCATAGTGGTTAGAGTGTCAGGCTAAGATCTAAGAGACCTAGATTTGAATTCCCACTGTGCCATGGACAGTTGTCCGGTCTTGGCCCAGCCACTCTCTCAGCCTAACCTAGGTTTGGGAGTATAAAATAGAGGAGCCACTATGGGTTACCATTGGGGAGATAAGCAGGGTGTGAATGAATGAATGAATGAATGAATGAATGAATGAAATAAAAGAGCTGCTCCCAATACTCTTTCTCCTGTCAGTAACGGGATCTCGGTAAGAACAGAAAATGAGCAATCCTGGCCATTCCATCTCCCTTTGTTGCCAAGAGGAGAAAGGGTCTCTAAATGGGAGATGTCACAGGGAGAGCATCATGGGTCCTGTGCCTTCCAGGCTTCTCATATTATGTCTCCTCTAGTTCAATGTTAATATAGCCCCACTCACCTCCTCCAATAAAACAAACACAGCCAGGAGCTTTTACAGGCATCCAACGGGTTTGCTGAGCAGCTGCCATTGAATTTCTGTCATGGCCAGTTCCCTTGGGATGCTCAGCAATCTCAGTCTGCAGCTTCATCTAGTATATCTCTTACAGAACTAGATTGGTCTTTTGTTGTTGTTCTTTCTTCCCCTTCCCTCCCCTGTATTACACAAATCCAATCTATAACCTAGCCTTTCATTTCATATACATAAAGTATTATCTTTGTCCCCAAACACCTACGGAACCCCTGAGCTCATCTCTGCAGATAACTTGTGCAAAAGGCAGAAATTATGATCGACTTTTAGACTGTTCAGCCCCTTTGCAGGAGAGGTGTGGAGGACAATCCCTGGTTTGACCCTGAGAGGTTAGCCCCTTATAATTTGTCATGGAGCCTGATTATAACAACAACAACAGCAAACAACAACAACATTCAATTTATATACCACCCTTCAGGACAACTTAATGCCCACTCACAGCGGTTTACAAAGTATGTTATTATTATTCCCCATGACAATCACCCTGTGAGGTGGGTGGGGCTGAGAGAGCTCCTAGAAGCTGACTGACCCTGGCTTCAAGCAGAGGAGCGGAGAATCAAACCCGGCTTGCCAGATTAGAGTCCCATCGCTCTTAACCACCACACCAAACTGGCTCTCCATGAGTTACGTGCACTTCATTTCTTTGAGTGGTGAGAAGTTCTAGGACCAACACTAACCTGGACTTCTCTGGAATGAATATTCATAAGAACATTTTTATAGTGATTCCACATTTATTCCCCCCCCCCGCATCATAATTATGCTTTTATGGACCAAGGTTGACCAAATGGGAGCACAAATGCTGAATGGTATGGGCAGGAAGAATTTGTCTGGAAAAGAGGAGGGGAATGTCCACTATAGTTACCAGCTCTTCCTCACCAAATGCCAGCAGATTTGGGCAGGGTAGAATTTGGGGTCAATGAGACGTCATTCTGGGTGATAGTCTAGGAAGTTCTCCTAGTCTCTGTAGTAAAGACCATAGAGAATAAGGAGGTCATTTTTTCCTCCCACTCCTCAATTTCTTGAGGGTGTGGGATTGGGGCTGTTGGGTGGGAGTTTCCCTGCCACAGGTGGGCAAATGGTGAGCCTAGCCTCCGTGGGCCTTGCTGTGTTATGAGCTACGAAGTCATGTCTAGGCACCTACTTTACTCTCCTGTGCTGTTGCCCGTTTTCTAGCTTAACCAAAAGAAAATTTACCTCATCTCAGCTGGGGTGGGGAAAGTTGCTGAACGTTTATCAGTCATAAATAAATGCTGTGCTTTAAAAAAGGCGTATCTAGGTAGCTCTTAGCAACATTGAAGACTGCTGATCTGCTTGGATTGGCATCTTTTTTTCACCCATGAGCAGTTTGGGGAGAAAAAACCTGAAGCAAACGTCTTGGTAGGCGATCACGTCATACACTGCTCAACTGAACAGATTTGGTGATTGGCTCCCAACAGATCATCACAGAGGAACAAGGTAAATTTAACTCTCAAACATGTTTAACATGAAATTCATGGTATCCCTATGTAGTTGAAAATAAAATGAAATCTTGCCCTCAAGTCATAGCTGAGGTATGACACCCCTGGTGGGGTTTTCATTGGCAAGAGGCTAACAGAGGTGGTTTGCCATTGCCTGCCTCTGCAACTCTAGTCTTCTTTGGAGGTCTCCCATCCAATTACTAACCAAGGCCAATCCCGCTTAGCTTCTGAGATTTGACAAGATCAATCTGTCCTGAACTATCACAGTGGAACAAGATGAGTTTAACTCTCAAACATGTTTGACGTAAAATTCATGGGATCCCTAGTTACTTGGTGAAATTAAGTGGGGCTTGTAAGGTTAAATCTCCTCATCTCTACTGTGTAGCTTTAGTCCAATTTTAGCTCCCACCCCTAGTGGTTTTGCTCCCCACCCTTTCCAAATAAGGAAGATGAGGGGGGCATGCTGGGGCACCAAGCTCCCCGCCAATCAAGGTCAGGGAGAAGGCAAATCTTTTAAACTTGTTCTTCCTCTGTAATGGCTCTTGTTGTTCAGAGCTGCCCACCTGCCCATCCTAGTATTTTGGCAAGGTGAGACTAGGTGGTCACTTTTAAGCCAAGCAGGAATTTTTGGGACTCTTTCATATTGGCTGAGAAAGGGTTCTTTTTTGCCTGCTTCACTTCACTGCTTTGTTGAGGTGGGGTGTTCTGATTAGGCCTGGTTAAGACTGCTTAAGCCCTACAGGGATTGGCCTGAACAGTGCAGACTTTTATTTAAATTAAAGGACTATGGTGAGCACCCTGAGACATCTGGCTTCTCATGGCTTACCAGTAATGGGTGGTGATGATGACGGGGTCCCCTCCGGGCTGGGGTTTCACCAGTCAAACCTTAGTGTTTGCAAGCAAGGAGGTTAGTAAAGTAACAGCCTCTCTTGAATCTTTCAAGAGTCACCGCTCCCTTCTTCAGACCTCACCTTAGAGACCAAATCTTGTAGATCTCTAAGGTACCACTGGACTCAAATCTTGCTGTGCTACTGCAGACCAACACAGCTATCCACCTAATCTATTTTTGTGCTTGGAGCCAGGGTGGGATTGCGATCAACGCTGGCATGCCTTAGGCATGCCCAACCCTCACTGCAGGCATCTCCCTACTTGAGATGCCTGCACTGAGGGTTGGGCATTAATAAGGGTCAGATCAGTTTAATAAATGAATCCTGGTTGAACCCAATTTTTTATGCGTGGTGTCTTTATTTTGGGGGTGGTGGGGCAAATTGCAGCTACATATGAGCAATTTATCTTTTACTAAGGTTGCCAATGCTAGCTTGGGAAATTCCTCGAGATTTGGGTGCAGTGCCTGTGGAGGAATATGTTTGAGGAAAGGAGGGAGCTTAGCAGGAAAGTGATGTCACAGAGTCCACAGTCTGAATCTGCCATTTTGTCCATGTGAACTGATCTCTGTAATCCAGGAGCATGCCAGGCTCCACTTGGAGATTGGTAACCCTATCTTTTACAGACGGATGGAGATCGATGGTCTACAACATATCTATTTGGGCCCTCTGTGTAAAGTTTCTGCATTCCTATCTCACACCAAATTTTATCACACACCAAATGTTCTGATCAATGGGTTCACCACTAAATCCATCAGAATTTCTTGAGCAGGAGAAGGATGCTGTGATTCCAATTATTATTATTATTATTATTATTATTATTATTATTATTATTATTATTATTATTATTATTATTACAGGGTTACAACTAGAGATGGGCACAAACCAAAATTAAGCACAAACCAGGCCGGTTCGTGGTTTGCGAACCATGGTTCGTCAGATCCCATTTCTGAAGAACTGCCATGAACTTTTAGGCTGGTTCGTTTGGTTCATTTTTTGGTTTGTCACTGCACACAGCCTGGTGCCAATCAATCAGTTTCCTTGTCAACAGGGGATGGACTTCCTGCAGACCTTCTGCTGACCCAGAAGTGAACTTCTGCTGACCCGGAAGTGATGATTTCTGACCTGGATGTGCCATTTTCATCAACCAAACGAACCGGTTCGCGAACCAGAGGCAGGTTAGTGAAAGTTCGTAGTTCGTGAAATTTGATGAACCACAAACCACATGGTTCGGGTTTTTTCAGTTCGTGCCCATCTCTAGTTACAACCAATATGAGTAATACCCTTGCTGAAGGCCTGTCCCACAAATTATTTCCTCCAGAATAATCCCTTTGTAGCTTCATTGAGATCTGCAGGATTATCCATGATAACTGCAGAGTAAATGTAGATCTGCAACCTAAGTCTAGCATCTTCAGCAATGAAAAGATTGTTGAGGACTGAATCAGGCTTGCAAACAATGGCAGATGTTCTCTACTAGGTTAAATGTAATTATTCACAGACAACTGAATACAAGCAGACTAGTTCCAAGCTGTACTATTGCTAAATTGTGGGTACTCAGAAGTACGCATTCTTTATCACTATCCACATTTTACATCCCTCACTGAATCAGCAAAAAAGATGGTCTGGTAATAACAAAAAGTCCATTATAAAACCAGCTTTCCACCAGAATTGCACAAAGATCTCAAGTTCTAAAAATAGGAGCACCAGTGTAATGTAGTGGTTGGAAGATCTGGGATCCTGTAGGAACTATGCATGGGGGGGTTGCACTGACCTCAATAGGTCATTGTTGTGCAGGCTGGTTGAAATACAAAGAACATCAGGGTTGTCAGTCCCCTGGTGGGGGCGAGTGATCCTTCGCTCCCATCCTCCACCCCCACTCACCTGGCCGGCAGGGGGAAAAGGCGGAGGAACAGGCCTCCCGAGGCGCACTCCCAATGTGGTATGATGTTGTTACCACCAGGAATGATGTCATTGCGCAAGCCCTGGGAATGCTTCTGCACTTCATGCTGGGCCAATTTCAGCCCCAAATGGGCCAATTCTTTAAGAATCAGCCTGGTGCAAAGTGCAGGAGCGCTCCCTGACATTACACACAGAAGTGATCTCATCATGCTGCGCCGAGAGAGTGCATGCATGAAGAAAATTCAGAAGGTGAGTGCCAGATTTCCCACCCCCCTCGCCCAGGAGAGTAAGAAGTCCTAGCAACCCTAACCATCATGAACTATCTGGTTCAGGTTGTACATCTCTTACTGGTGACACTCCAGCCCCATTCATAAATACCAGCCCATTTTTTCAAGTTGGTTCCCCCTGAGACCTTCCATTTGAATTCTGCACTTTCCCTCCTGGGTTCTCTCACATTTCTGCCACAGTCACTTAGCCTTAATTCCTTGCTTCAGGAGTTAAACACAACCCTTTTCCTGAGAAGGGCGGGAAATAAGTCATTACAGCATCTGGCCACTGTAAAGAGGATTGCTCAGAACTGTAGTACATGAGATTGACTTGAGAATTTGGGAGCACATTTGCAACACGAGGATATTCCTCATGTACAATACCTGCCCCTGGAGTACATGCTGGCAGTCTTGGCCCAGATGTCTCTTTGTTTTCCTAGAGAAGACTAATTGCCTTTCTTGTTTCAGTCTGAGAAGTTTTCCTGTTGCAATCTCCAAATAATGGGAGACATTCCTTGAAGTTTTCCAGGTACTTTCTTTCTCTTGGTGGCTTTTTGTACACATGGTTGCTCCATTACCTCATGTTCAGAGATGCAACCCTCATTTGCAAGGTTTCGTTATCTCAGCAATATCGACTCTCATGCTGAATTCTGTCAGTTGTTCAATGTTTTGGCTAGCAACTAGAAAATGAGACATAAAAAACAAAAACAAATGCTCTGTATTTCACCTCTGGTTTGTTCCTGCTCTACTTACAATTGGAAATGTTTTAAGGAGACACCATTTTCTTGAAAGAGGTGACTTTACATGCTGACAAAAAGTGAAAGCCCCTTACTTTTCTATAAAGCAGGCAAACCTTTGCAGAAGCAAAGGCTTATTTGATTTATTTGTTCAATTTATAGCCCACTTTGACCATAAAGCGCTTAAAGCGGCTTTAATTTTAAAATACAATTATGAATTACTTTTCCTCCTTTCTCAATATGCAGTTTTCCTTTGGAGAGTTTAAAATGGCAGTGCATTCCAGCTTCTAGAGCAGAGATGTTAAAAGGTCTAAGGAAGAAGTACTTCCTAGGTAATCTGCTTCAAACAGCAGAGAAAATGGAAATGGCTATAATATTACAAGAGGCATTTTTGCATGCACAGAGGACTAATGCAGGATTTTTCTTTATCAGTTGTAATTTTCTAAGAAAAAATATTGATTCTTTTCATCCATTTTCAAAAGTCTGCTAACTAGTGCTCTGTGGTTGCTTCCACACACATTGGATAATGCACTTTCAGTGCTCTTTAATGATCATTCAGAACTGGTCATTATTCCACACACGTTGGATAATGCACTTCCAATCCTCTTTAGAGATCATTTGGAACTGAATTTTTCATGTGTGAAACAAAAAATCCACTTCTGAACAATTGCTAAAGTGCATTGAAAGTGCATTATCCAACGTGTACAGAATCAGCCTGGATTTTCATGTGTGGAACACAAAATCCACTTCTAAAGAACTGCTAAAGTGCATTGAAAGTGCATTATTCAACATGTGTGGAAATGGCCTGTGAGAATGTATTAATTTATAATTTGGGGACTAAACTATGAGAGTGTATTAATTTGTAGTTTAGGGACTAAACTGTAACTGTTGATTTCCTATTGGTCATACACTCCACTACAGTCAAGAGGTGATGACGGTCTGCCTGGCATCGGTGAACCCACTCCCTCTGGTCCTGGCATGAAAAATGTTTCCAGTTTGTGAATAACAGTGACAGTCTCTTCATAGTCATTTTAAAATAAGAAGACAAAATCTGGACATGTTTGGGCTTCTACAACTGATGTACAGGCTGATTGTAGCTATGTTATGGATTTACATATAAAGCCTGTGGAAGTCACAGTGCGGAAAAGTCAGCTAGGTGAATCATGGAACATTCTCTTTGCATACAAGCAAAAAGAAAGTGGCAGCTCTTTGTGTCTTGGAGAGCTCCCAAGAGCATGCTAAATATCTATGAAGACCTGTGCTCAAAACGGATAATGTTGCAACATTCCGTTTTAGAAGATTCTGAATAGCACATGAAAATAGGTGTGTTTCAGTATTTCATGTCTATGATGTAAATAAATTAGAATTATATTATAGTTTGTTGTTGATCCTAATTTTGAATTTGGGAGCACAAATCTTGTGATTTAGATTATGTTTCTTTTGGGAGTGTTAAAGGGTATTAATTCATCCATCTGCTCTTCTCACAACCAGCCTCACCATAAGGCAAGGTGAAGCCATTACATTCTTGTAGCTGATTTTGGAATGCAGAAATATTTAAAAAATCAAGATGGCTCGCAAAGGAAAACATGATGAAAGTCATAAAAACAATAAAAAGCATTCAAATTAGCCAACCATAAAAACCCAGCCATTACAAAACAGCTAGAGCATAAAACCAACACAATCACTTACAGTGCAATCCTAAGCAGAGGTACTCCTGTCTGAGCTTATTGAAGACAATAGGCTTAGACTGGAGTAACTCTGCTTAGGATAGCACTGTTAGTACCTAAATAATTGTATTAAGATTATTCAGGTGGATTCTATGTAATTTTCTGTTCTCATTTAAAGGTGGACTATTTTGTTTGATTTAACAAGTTTAAATAATTTTTTAAAAGTTAAGTTGCCTAAAATCCTTATAAAATGGTCCCCTGGCTAGAAGCAGACTATAAAAACAATTAAAAAGATCATACCCCTTAGATCAAAGCCTGGGTAACCTGAAACATGTTGCCCTGTCCATTGAAAACTTGACTTCCTGTTCACAACTGGTGAACCAGACATGAGCCAAATTGGTGGATCTTCGAGCATCCCTACTCCTCAATTGAATTTGGCAAGACACCTGAGTTTGCTTCAGGGTCCAAGACTTGTACAATTCATGGCAGGCTTATGAACACTGGAGCATTTGCTGTGAGAATATTTTGGGTACAATCTACTGGGAACTTCTGTGTGCAAGCTATTGAATTGGATGCAAGCGGTGCAGAGTCATGCTCTGGTACCCGCCATTCATCTCCATGTGGTTCAAGCAGGAGGAATGTGCTCCTAGTCTGTGGGGAAAAAGCTGCCAAGGGAGAGCATTCGGAGCTCACTGCTACACATCTAGGGTCATTTCTGCCTGTTAGATATGGCTATACCAAGCTCAGTTCCAAAAGGGCAAGGTGGCGTTGGCTGCTACCATCAACACTGCATTTAGCTGACATAATTACTTATTGTTACAATCAGTGGCCATTAGGTTATAGCTAAATTATAGTCTCAGTCCTAGGGAAGTGCCTATTACAGCCCACCGAATATGCAAAGTTCATCATTCATGATTAACGCTGCTGCTGCCGCCGCCGCCGCCGCTGCGGCAAATGCAAAAGAAATTAGCAAGGACCTGCCACTTACTGTAAAGTGCTGCCAGATTATAGTATCAGGGATGATGTGTCAACTGTTAAAACTTAATAATCCATGCCATATCTCTGATTGCCAAGTTGATTGAGGGGGAAAGCTGATTGGCTGCTATTTCTAATGAGGAGGCCAATAACCTACATGGGTCAGGGAGTCACTGACCGGAGCATTAGAAAGGAAGTCTGTAAACAGAGTGGTTAATATCACTGCGAGCCTGGGGAGGTGGAATGAACTATAATATTACAAACGGCCCTTGCTGCATGCACTGAGGACTAATTTAGGAATTTTTTTTTTCAAATTCAGATTTGGTAAAAGAAAAATATCATAATTACAGAACGTCAAAGCCTGTATTGACTGTAACATGCGAACGGCCCTCTAAGAGATACAAAACCTGAATATTTTATCCCAATTGGGTTGGAAAGGAATTGTACTAGCAATGTGTTTCTTGTTTGAGCCAGTGGAAACAACTATTGGATATATTAACTGAAACAAATTGCTTTAATTCCAGTGGTAAATGAACTGATTCATTTTCTAAAAGACAAAAGAACTCGTTGATAATCTGATTTTTTTCCTTAGTTTGGTAAGGTGCTAATTATTCTCAGTTATGGAGACCTAGTCCCCTTGCCTAGACTATAATCCCCAGGGGTCCTTGGGAAGAGACAATGACTACTAAGTGGCATCATTACATGGAGGCAAATTTCTTTCCCCCAAATTCACTTTTTAGATATAGCTATTGTTTCCTTTTATTCTTTTTTTCAGGGAGGCAAACTTCCCCCCAAAATTCACTTTTTAAATATTCTTATTGTTGCCTCTTATTCTCTTTTAAAAGGGTGATTTTTCTTTCATTTCTTTTTGATCTCTCTCTGTAAAAAAAATCAACGCACCCTCTTTGTAACTCCAGTTCTTGCCATTGTTTTATGTTACACACTACAGGATGGTGCTCTATCAGGAGGATAAGAAGGTTTGGGAAGATACTGCCTGCCTCAGAACCTCTACAGAGCGAAATTCAGAAATTTCGTAGAACCTCCCTTTCTGCCTCTCTTCTCTTTGAATTTCTTTTCAATCAAAACGGAATTGATTAGAAACTGACTGCAAATTTCCCCAAAGAGGAAAGGAAACAAATTATACAAGTTTATGGAGAAATTGGGTAAAGAGAAATAAAGAGTATTGTCGAAGGCTTTCACGGCCGGAGAACGATGGTTGTTGTGGGTTTTCCGGGCTGTATTGCCGTGGTCTTGGCATTGTAGTTCCTGACGTTTCGCCAGCAGTGAAACACTGTGACACTGAGAGATCTCTGTCTTTTGGTGCTACACCTCTGAAGATGCCAGCCACAGCTGCTGGCGAAATGTCAGGAACTACAATGCCAAGACCATGGCAAGACAGCCCGGAAAACCCACAACAACCATAGAAATAAAGAGACTTAACAATGCAATGGTGGGCACTCCTTCTTTGGAGATTTTTAAGCAGAGGCTACATGGCCATCTGACAGCAATGCTGATTCTGTGAACCTAGGCAGATCACAAGAGGGAGGGCAGGAAGGGTTACATCAGTGCTTAGTTCTTGTGGCCCCTTCTTACATGCCCAGGTTTATGCCAATGGCCACTTCTGGGTCAGGAAACAATTTCCCCAGGCCACTTTGGCTAGGGATCCTGATGGTATTTTGCCATCTTCTGGGCATGGAGCAGGTGTCACTGGATGTGTGTATGTGCGCGGGGGGGGGGGAGTATTTGTGAATTTCCTGCATTGTGCAGGGGATTGGACTAGATGACCCGGGAAGTCCCTTCCAACCCTATGATTCTATGCCACTATTAAACTAGTTTGTAGAATTAGTATGATAGACCTTCAGATCCCTCTAATTCCTCATCTCTAATAATTTATAGGCATTCTGCTTCTAGTTGTTGTTGTTGTTTTTAAAAAAACCTTTTGAGTCAAGAGTACTTACAGATACTCCCCTAAACTGGCTCACCCCCAACTCCTAAAAGGGATTGGGGATAGTCTGCCACAGCGGGGAATGGGAAGTAGAGGGAAACAACCCATGTGGCTGTTCATCATGCTGATGTGGGAAACAAAGAGCCCAGATGCAGTCAGAAAGCAGCACAAGAGCTTCTGCTCTTGGGCTGTTTCCAAAGAGTCATGGATTGCTGGGTCAGAGGGTCAAACAGCTCAGGCGACAGAATGGGGAGCCATCCCCTTGCCCTTGCTCTGGCCAGAGGTTTCTGCCTGAGCATCATTCTGCGCACAGCATCAACATCAACACGGCTGTTTCTAAGGCCATAAATTAGCAGTGTGATGAGGCACAGCCAGCTGTTGCTAGACGTGATTTGACTGCCCAAGTAGATTTGCTTGCTGTTCTATCACCTTCCCCTGGCTGAGAAAGTGGCTGCTCTGGGGCTGAGACTTCTGCCATGAAGTGGTCATAACCTGTGCACTGAATCTCTCAAAACAAGCAGCATACTTGACTAACATTAAAGATGGAGGAGGAGGGTGTTCGGAAAAGACCTCACAACTAACTGGCATTCAAAATAGTAGAAATCCCCATTTCCTATATGAAGCTACCATCTTACACTGGTCCATATCCTTCAGTATTTCCCACTCTATCTGGCTTTCCAAGGAATCAGATGGTCTTTCTCCAGCCTCGGCACCTGAAATTTTTAAATTTGGATGCTGGAGAAGAAATCTAGGCCCATGTGTACACAAATACATGGTCTACCACTGGACCCTTCAGCTATCCCAAAAAGCAGTGAGATTGTCACATAAGAGCTTCAGGCAAAGGTCTCAGCCTGTCACCCAAGAACCATTTATGATCATTTTCCTGGGGATGAGCCCCAGATCTTTGGATTACAAAGTATATGCCCAACCCTGAGGTTGTCCCACTGGAGAGGCCAGGGTTTGGGACTTATGATTATGTAGCTTTTCATTCATTCATTCATTCATTCATTCAGTCAGTCAGTCAGTCAGTCAGTCAGTCAGTCAGTCAGTAAATGTATTCTCTTTTTAAATCAGAGCCTGCAAAGAAATGGCTGGTTGCTAAAAACAGACACACACCCCTTATTCTTCTAGAAGAGGTCTCCTTAAGCCACCTTGACTCAGCCAACATGCCTTCCTGTTCTGTCTCTTTCCCTCATTCCTGCCAACTGCATGAACCCATTTTTCTTTAGGTCCTATGATGTTCTTTCTCTAGCCACCTCCTTTAATTAGCTTTCCCTTTTGTCATTGTCAGCGCTCTGCCTTCTTTACTCTTCCTTGAAGTTCTTCTTTATTAATCCACTGCCTACCTTGTCGTCTTCTCCCAGCCAATCAGCCTCCTGAGTCATATGGCAGTTTCTGCCTCCTAACTTCCTTACTCCCGTGACCTCCCACTAGTGTGTGCTGCTGCTTATCTTGTTCTACTAGGTCCTCTTGTTCCTAAACCTACATGATGGTTTTCCTCAGCAAGCCAACTGAAAAAAAGCTGGAGCGCTACAAAAATTCTAAAGTAGCCAATTTTCTTCAGGCAATGGAATGTTATCAAATATTCCAACATATCATATGAGCTCAAGCTAGTTGGTGCCAGAGACCTTATTTCCAACATGCCACCATTATAAAATCTATTACCAACTGCATTCTAGGTGGGACCACAGAACCACTTCTCATCAAGCTGGCCCACTCTGCCCTGCAATATGATTTCATCAGAGGTGAAATATTCCATTAGTTGGTCCTTTCGACTCTAAGCTATGACTTTCTGGCTAAAATCTTAAGGACAGGACAAGAGCTTTTGGCTCTTGCCTTTCAGTTTGTATCTTTGGGCATGTCCAGGCCTCACCTAGCTGTGTGAGCAGGAAGAAAAACAATGTCAACTAGATGTTCCTCAGCTACTGCTACAACTAGCAGGCTGTTCCCTGGTTCCTCCTCTGCCATTACTCCAGTCTAAGGACTGCATGTATGAAAATCCTGCCCTGTATCATTTACATAGGACCCTTCCCCTCTATGTAAGGCAGCTTCATTTTAAATATTGTACTTTGTTCATGCTCGTATATGTTCTGATTCCTATATGGAGATGATTGCATGTGAATCAACTTCTTGTGTACCATGATGAGAGAAGAAGGGTGGAGTAACAATCATGGCTGTAGCATCATGCATGTGTTCTATGCACATCCTTCTTAGGTTAAAACAGTGCCTATTGATGCTCTGTGCTGAGAATTCACTGGGACTGCCTTCCTCTTTTACTATAAGCAGAAATGACTTGTGGGGGGGGGGGTGTTGCTCCCTCTCTTATCCTTTGATTTGCTTGTCCTAAGGGGTCAGCTGCCTGCTCCCAACCAGCGGACAAGGAGTAAGCCATGCCAGAAGATGTTCAAGCATTCCTAGTGGGCTCTGCTGGATGAACAGACTTTTTTTGCGTGGTAGTTGTTATGGATATGAAGGCAGCTTGCAGCACGAAGAACACAGCAGTTAGTGTGCCCCCGGCTGCTCACGCCGGACAGCAAGGAAACTCTTTTTCCTGGAGTTTTGCAGCATGAAGACTCAAAGCCAGCAAGGAAAGCTTTTCTCAATAAGAAATGATAAATTGGCAACAGAACCTTATCCCACAAGACAAGATGGGCAGTGTTCTCTTGTTCCATGCTGAGTCCAGCAGCACCAGACCATATTTCTTCTCCATAAATAATATAAGATAAAATAGATTATTTGACTGCATCTCCGGATATACTTTAGCTTGCATTGATATGAATAAGAGAACAGTGCTGAACGTTTCTCTTGGAGTTATTCAGAGGTGGTTATTATTGCTCTACTCTCTATGTGCTTGTATAAACTAGACTATAGGAGGGGTGCTCAAAAGGACAGTCAGATTCAGATTATTTTGAAGTTTTAAAAAACCTGACTTAGATTCTTTAATATCAGAATTAAAGTAAGTCCAATTAGGAATCAGTCAAACGGTTGCATAAACCATTTCAATTGAAATTGGTTGTAAATATCCCTTCCCATCCCCTTGGGATGAAAGTCACAGGCTGTCTCTCTCAACCAAGTGATCCTATCACTCAAATCTCAGAAAGAGAGGGGGAAAGTGTCTTTGCTGTATAGGAGATGAACTGTGCAATCCTAAACAGAGATAAATCCTTCTAAGTTCTCCAGAGTCAATAGGTTTTACTAGGTGTAACTCTGCTCTTAGTAAAATTCTCACTTACTCAGCAGGCACGGGGAGTCATGGGGTGGGGTATCTCAGTGAGTTCCTAATCTTTTCCTGACTCCTCAGGTGGAGAAGGAGTCTCCCCCATCCCCTCTTACAAATACTGAACATCACTTCTGGGTAGACTTCAGGAACTGAACAAATCTCCATGGCAATTATCATAGAGTCTGTAGAGTTCCTAGAGGGGGCAGTGACATCAGCAACACATTCCCTTCCCAGGCCCTGCCCCCCAAACAGCTCCTGATGAGCACAGGCATGGATCTGGCATCTCGAGATGTTTGGATGTGACTGGCTTTCCCATGACAATCGTAGGTGCAGCAGAACTCACAGAACTCACAAAGAAAAAGACCTTTTCCTCTCACACACAATGAGGATTAACTATGCTCTAGAATGGATGGAATATTAAAGTCAGGGATTTGCCTCTTCAATCTCCTGAGAGTTTAGAGCACAGGTCTCTAGTCCTATTGAGCTACCATCGGATTTCTGGGAATAGGCAGTGGGCACCAGCACAAAATGGCTGTCCGAAGGACTCAGGCAACCACAAAATGGTGGCTGGGGGCATTTGGTGATCCTCAACCCCTGAAACCGCCTATTGTCTTGATATTCCTGTGCTTATTGAATGTTGCAGCACATGATAGAATTGGTTGCAACTTGTAAACAGCAGGAGAGTGCCAGTCCATGGGAAAGGTGACTTAAGCGCCTGTACCATGTTCCCATCTGTTGTGCCAGGGCTTATTTGTTTGCATTTGGGCTAAAAGGGGTTAACAGAGCTCTGCGGTAACACATGATTGGTCTTTATGAGGTTGGAGCTCTTGTCTGTCTGAGGCCTACAGATGATGCTAAAGAGCCAATAATGACAGCAATTCAAAGCAATCTAATTATACAAACGGGAGGCTAAACAATTTCATCATCCTTAAATTAGATTGTCCTAATGAGATAAAGACACCAATTAATCCTGAATTAATTTCAATAGCCTATTTCAGGCAAACACTTTAATATGCAAATGTAAATGAGAAACAAAGCCTCCCGTCAAATGCCAGAGTTCAGAACCTCTCTCTTCACAGCTGCAGTGGGTGTAAATAGTGCCTAATGAGTTTGCACGGAACGACACAACCCCCGGAAAAATTTCAGACTCCATAAAGCACAGCCAGGCACTTCAGGTAGGTGCGGTTCTGAACCACGTGGGAGGCAGCGAACTGAAAAGGGAAGGTGCTGTGAAACAGATCAGATGCTCCCCTGCATCCCAGCAAGGGCCTGCCCAGAGAAAGCCATCCCTACAGCCAACAGCCGAGCATCGGGTACCTGGCCAGCTGCCGTTCAGGGACACCAAGCTGATTCTAATTAGCTCCCGCTTAATTGTTTTAAATTAGCCATTTTCCATCACCATATGAAAACCTCAGCTCTTATTTTAAGCGAGGGGAAAGAGATTTGGAAACATTAGAGGAGAGGAGAGAGTTTAGATCTAAATGGGCAATGAACAAAGCGAGCCGGTATACGGATGGTCCTTTTTGGCCCTTTGCCGGGAACTGAATCTTGCACACAGTTATTCCAGCCACAGTCATTCTGCTTTGTTTTGTTTTTGTTCTCCTGCTGTGCTAGGAGGGGTGGGTGGCCAGGCCCCTTGATCCACATCCTGCTCTGATATTGGGCCTGTTCCATATTCCCGCTCTCTCTTTCACTGGCTTGTCTAAAACCAAGCCACAGGGGCTATGGGCTTTTAAGGTCTCATTTATACAAAATCAGGGAGGTAAAAAACATTGGTCTAGAATGTACCAGTGAGAAGAATTGCCTTGTTGAATGAAACCCATGAACAAAACACAACTTATACATAGAACATGAGTTGCTTAAGGTGATGGAACTCAGATCTTTGTCCCCACACATACAGGATCAGATCCTGTGCAGCATGAGCAGAGTCGTGCTAGAGGAAAGCAACTTCTCCCTCTTGCTGCCGCCATCTATGTCTCCTGAATTTTTGCCCAAAGGAGTCATGTGTGGAACAAATTAGGAACTGGCAGCAGGAAGCGAGAGGCAGCAAAAAACGTCCCTCCTTTCTTCCACAGACAGAAAAGCCAGGCTATCAGAGGAGCTGTTTCTGAACCAATGGCACCTTAGGAGTAGGGTTGCCTCTGGGGGCGAGGCTGGGCATTATGCACCATCACACAATGCTGCAGCATAAGTTCTGGTTGTGTAAGCCATAGTGATGTCACCTGATGCTGGTATGTTCTAGCAATCCCTCCAAACTCTATGGTTTTACATGACTGGAAGTGACATGGTAGCATTGCCACCATATCACCTTTTTGCCCAAATTTCTCCTGCTGCTACACTTCCCTACTTAGAAGCCAAGAACTAATTTTCAAATAAAAGGTATTATGTGGCTGTTGTTTTTCAAAATAGCCAGAAGCGCATTGGATCAATGCACAACTTCTTGCTTATTTTGGAAATACCTGAATTAAGCCAACCAAGGGCATTTTTACATGGCGATATTGTGTTGGTTCTGGCCCCAAACTGCTTCAGTTTATTCCCCGGCTTCCACAGTTCCCTTGAGCCATTAGTTTTCCCAGGTTTTTTTCTGATTCTTTTAGAACCACCTTTACCCCAATCCTTTTCTAGTAACCAAATCTGAGTTGTGTTTTTTCATGTATGAAATGTATCCTGCAATTTTATTGGTTCCTCCCACTTCCTGCCTACTTTCCATTGGCTGGGCCATGATGACTGGGACAAACCCAACCTTGCCCTCCCTCTTCCCTGCCTCAGTAATTTTTATCCTTTGCATTGGCAAATTTTCAAGTGTTAATTGAAAAAAAATCCACCCAGGTGATAGTGCTGTATCACTATAAGAAGGCGCTGCATTCTTGCAGCAACTGGTACCTTTTTCTTTCTCTACCTTGAAAAAAAATTATTGTTGCTACGGCTATTTGCTTCCTTGCACTTTCAGAAGCACAGGACAACTCCCTGCTATTTCTGGCCACCCAGTCTTTGCATCTGTGCCTGGCCATCTTGATATGTCCCCTCCCAGAAAACAAGAATTTTTTCCCTTTACGTAGGCAGTATTTTATTTTTAAAAAAATCCTCTGATATCTCTATGAGATGTGTGCCTCGATATCCAATCCCCCCCCCCCCGTGCTTTGTTTATTTTTCATGGAAATGTGATGTTTTGTGAGTTTGGGGGAGTATTTGTTATCACTTTTGATTCTGGCAGGGACTGTCACAGAGCAGCCCCACTGGCCCAGCTCTCAGCCTGCTAGAGATATTTGCACGACTGAACATTAAGTACTAGCCACTTGAAACCAATTGACTAGATGAGTGAGCAATTGACTGCTCTCCATTTGTCTGTCATTTGTTGACAGGAAATTTTTTTAAAACCAGTTTGCGGTTCCAAATGTCCAAACATCGGTGTAAACTTTAGAGCAGAGGGAATTTCTCCAATATGGAGATTCTCACTCAAGCTCATGCCTAGTCCCTCTTTTAATGGTCAATATTTTCAGTATTCAGTAGGTCAATATTACGCATGTACAACAACAAAACAAAAAGGGTGGTGGTGCCACTGTGACACTGACGATGACAATAGCATTCTTGCTTGAAAATCCTGAGTTTTTAAGGTATGTCTGTAAGAAAATAAACCAGCATGGCAACCATAAGAATGTGGAAAGAGGGAAGATGTGTGGAAGGCACGTGCCCAAGACAACGGCAATGCTAGCAGGTCGACTGGCATAGTTGCTTGTGCAGAAAAGCCCCAAAGGCCAATTCACACACAGCTTTTGCAACAGAGCAAATATGCAGTTCCCAGGGCCACTTCAGGATATGAAAATGGCAAGGGAGGGAGAGGAGGATTCAGCCCCTTCTTCGTGCATCCCATTGGTCACAATCAAAATTTGGACCATGTGTATCTAGGAGGCAAAAGCTCCCCATCACATATCTGCTACCGTGTCCTCAAGATAAGCACCTGAACTTTAGATCATGTGACAGCCAAGCTACAAGTGACGCCTTACACAGGTTGGACACTTGTCAGCTTCCCTCAAGTTTTGATGGGAAATGTAGGCACCCTGGTTTTACAGCTTGGCTCTCCATTACAGCTGCAAGACCAGGATGCCTACATTACCCATCAAAACTTGAGGGAAGCCAACTAGTGTCCAACCTGTGTAAGACGTCACTTGTAGTTTGGGAGTCTTCGATTGGAAGGGGAATGATCTGGGAAGAGACTGGTTCTTATGAGTTTTAACCCTCCCACATACACTAGCACCGGGGACATGGCTCAGTGGAAAAGCCTCTGCTTTGCATGTAGAAGGTCTGAGGTTCAATCCCCAGCATCTCCAGTTAAAGGGATTCAGGCAGCAAGTGATGTGAAAGACCTCTGCTTGAGAATCTGAAGAGCAGCTGCCAATCTGAATAGACAGGGCTGATCTTGATGGACCAATGGTCTGATTCAGTGTCATGTGTGTTAACTAGGTAAATACTACATGATTTGGCTTCCTTTGCCTGGTGTATCATCTAAAAAACTACTAATATAAAGTATAACCACATGAAAGGGAAAACCCTGAATCCCACAAATTTTTTCCTTCAGTGTGGTTACACTTTATATTGGTTGTTCTGGAGGTTTCCCTTTTTCTTTTCTTATGTTAATATAATGACCACCATATTTTTTTCTGAGGCCCTTAACTTTTGAATTGACCGGTGTATTCCACCTGGTGTTAGGGAAATATTGAATTAACTTGCGGTTTACAATTGGAGGCTATGACAGTTTCACTGTTTTCTTTCCAGAAGGCCAAAGTTGCAACCTGATGTCAGCACCACCACCCAGTGCCTATGAAGTCTGCAGGGCTTGCCAGAGAGAATGCAGGTAAGATGCCTCAGGACCATGGCCTGAAAAATGTCCTCCAGCCCTAACCCCAGCCTGACAAAGCATTCTGGAGAACCCAAAGGTTTGCACCCAGTTTTGCATAATACCTAATCAAAGGTTTTCTTGGCCTTTGAGTTTGGATTTTACTTGGGAACAAGATGTTTCCTGGGAGCCTCTGTATAGCTTTCAATATACCTGAAGGTTTTTCTTTTCTGAATTGCAGGAATTGTCAAACCTGTGTCACACACACACACCCTGACCCAACACATTACTACAGTCTGAAGTTGTACACTCTATGCTGGCTGTATGAACTACAGTGTCATCCTAAGCAAAGTCCTGAGTCCACTAAAGTCAAAGATCCAGCAGCTCCTGTGTGTGCCAAAAGTAGGGATGTCAGCCCCCAGGGGGGATTCATCCCTACCTTTTGACTCCTAGTGCTACTCACCTGGCCGGGGGGGGGGGGCGGAGAAAGAAGCAGGCCAGGAACCACCAGAGCACACAGTGATATGGTGTGTGTGTGCCAGAGGCCCCAGTGATGCACTTCTGGTTGAAAACCGAAAGCTATGGGGCCTCAACAGGGCCAAATTGGCCCCAAACATACTGAAAATGCAATATTTGAGGCTGATTTGGCCCTGCTGAGACCCTGTAGTTTCCAGTTTTCATCATCAGGGCATCTAGAGTGCACATGTGCACAGGCAAGCTGGATCTAGGCCCCTGCCTTCCTAGCAAACCCCAACCCCCCATTTTGTCATTAAGTGTGGTTGGCAACCCTAGCCAACAGGCCTAAGAGGCAAGGCAGGAGCCACTTTAAGGTGCAGGGCTGGCAGTTCCAGTCCCCTTTCCTCTCCTGCTGAATGAAAAGGGCCTGCGGACCAGTGAGCCCCTGTGGCTCGTACTTTAAACACCCCTAGCCTGATGTCGTTTTTGAGAAACACTGCCTGAGAATCAGTGTTTGAGACATGCTGGAGTGAAGTTGCTGTGTCATTTAATAAGACTGGAACTTGAAGATTTATTTAAATTAGATGGATTCACTTAAATAGGACCCCACATGTACCTATTTCATTATAGGAAAGTTTGCAGTAAGAGGTGAATTTAGTTTCTTCCATCAACAATGACTTCTGATCAACGTTCCAGAATCGTGCGTCCCTTTTGCAAGCAAGCACTTTCTTAAATACTAAATTTTGTTTACCTATGAAGGCTGAGATTTGCCCATTTTCAGATACTTTTATTGTAAAACTTGAAAAACTTGGCTTGAAATTGAATCTGAAACTACCAAGAAATTAAAAGCAAACAATGAAGCTTAAATGGACAAATATTATGGAAAGTGTAATCTTGCCATGGGGATTTTTTTTTCTAAAATGAAATTTTCAAAGCAGTTTGTCCGATTTGAATATTATGACTAAGCTCTCTATTAGGTGGTTAATCTAAAATGAAATATATCACTGTGGGAAACACTGCAATGTCCAGTTTCAGTAACCCACTCCCAAGGCCATTTAACATAGGATTTTGGAGTGTACACATTTGTAAATATCTGTTTTGTTAAACATGGTTTGACTCTCTAATGGCCTGCAGACACCTCACAGAACTTCTAGAGTTTTGGACCTGGCCTTTTCCACACATCCTTAAAGGGATGGCCCACTCACCAAATACTGGCAGCTTTCCCCCTTGACTCTAGACGTCTCCGTTTTCAAAATGGTTGCAGGTTGTTTGACTTCTGTTTTTTCGGCACCTTTTCTGGGACTGTGGGAAAGTGCCATCCCAGAAAAGGCACTGAAAAAAAATGGAAGCCAAGTAGCCTGCAACCGTTTTAAAAATGGAGACATGTGGAGTCAAGGGGAAAAGCTGCCAGAGTTCGGTGAGTGGGTCGTTCCTTTAAGGACGTGTAGAAATGGCCATGTTTACTCCTCTTGATATCAACACAATTCTTGGAGGTTATCCCATAACCCTTCATTCTTGAATCCATACCTGATAGGTTTGTGCCTTATATATTGTCACTAGAGATGGGCACAAAACGAACCACGGAACAAAATTCTGGATGGAATGGCTGGTTCGTAGGCAAAGAAACACATGTTCTGTGGGGGTCTCGTTTTTATGAAACAAACGACTTTTTCCTACCGTTCCGCGGCCAGTTCAGGAAGCCAGACACTTGGGCACCATTCAATACATTGCCCAGGCAATGGTGGCCAGTCTTTTGGTTGCCCCCAGTCTGAGGCTTCCACGCTTGATTGGCAGCTATCCCTGCCAACTAGACAGCTCCCATTCTGGCCCATCCAGCCAGGAAAAGGGGAGGACTGTTAGAATCTCTAAGACAACTGAGGAGATGGGCCTTCAGTAGCCATGGCAACACCAATCTCTTCCTCCCAAACCATGTTAGGCAGGTCTTTCTGCCAACCAGAGTGCTCCTGTTTTGCTCAATGTGGGCATTTTATATAAAAAGGGAAAGCTCTGTGCCTCGTGGTTTCAGTTTCAGCTGAGAGGGAGAGGGAGTCTTGGTGGAACTTGGCTTTTGAGAGAGACTGGGATCTTTGGCCTGCACTTCTTGCTGGAAAAGGGACTGAAAAGCCTCTTTTCTCTTGCCTTTTCTTACTGGGGAGGTGTTTGGGAAAGGGTGCTTTTTCCTCTCTCCCCCCAGCCTAGTATTAGCTTTTCATCTCCCCCTCCCCAGCCTAGCCTTAGGCCTTTGAGTTGAACTGGGGTCTTGCTTGACTTGATGGCTCCAATTCTATCAAATGGGACTTTCCTGGGGCTGCCAGATTTGGGGCTCTATAACTCAGAGATCTGTATTGCAATCTTCACCAAACTTGGAGGGTGGCTGCAGGAGAGCCTGCTGAAAACTCCCTGCAAATGTGAGCTCTCTGAGCGAGAAGGGGGCCATTCTGGGCTCCCATGAACCACGAACCAGTTCACGAACTGGGTCAAGTTTGGCAAAGTTTGTGGTTTGTGGTTCGTGAAACTGGACGAACCTCGTAGTTCAATTTTTTTTCTGGTTTGTGCCCATGTCTAATTGTCACCACTGAAGGCTCTATCATGTCTCCTTCAGGACAATTATGTGACTTTACTTCTAGGTGACAAACTTGTGCAGGATGACTTTACACACCCTTCACTTCTCTCCCGATGAGACTTGAAAGCCCACTGTGTTGAAAACAAAAGTAGGGCCCTTTGAACATAGCCAGGTTCTAGTGGCCTCTTGCTACAATATCCACTGCTACAGTCTTTTACTTCCAAGTTCTCTACTTCCTCTAATTCCTCTCCCCTTCAGGCATTGTGCTCTTCTGTTGGGGGTGTTCCCATATATATCAGTTTTCACATTTAACCCCAAATCCTGCATGGGAGACCAAACATTGAACCACTCTGCTGTAGCACAGTGGCTAAGTTATTTGGCTGCGAATCAGCACTCTACTGCTTCGAATCCCACTACTGCCATGAGCTCAGTAGGTGGCCTTGGGTAAGCCACTCCTCTCAGCCCCAGTTCCCCAGCTGTATTGTGGGGATAATAATAACACTAACTTGTTCACTACTCTGGATGAGGCACTAATCTGACTAGAAGAGCAGTATATAAGAGCAGTTATTACTATTACTATTACAAACCCATTCTACTTACTCAGTACTTTTGCCCAAGATCCCATGGGGAGGATCAAACATTTAATTATTTCCCAAATCCCAGTGAATTTCCTTCATGGACCTTTTCTCTTTCTGGTTACTATTAGGGATGCTTGAACACCTGCCAGTTCAGCTCATGCTCTGCTAACTAGCCAATTTTTTGCTCAGCAGATCGAATTTTGTCAAACAAATTTTCACATATTCTGCAATCGGCAGCATTTCTTTTTTTTGCATCATGTTCTCAGACAACTTGTTGAGAGCCCTAGTTTCCCCCTCTGTGGCAGCTTTACCATTGCTGCTGGCTGCTCAGCAGCCAATTGTATAAATAAGCAGTGAGTACTGTCAGCCATCATTTATAAGTAAACTCTGTGGTCCTTCTCTGCCATGTCTTCCTGTTTGGTGTTCATTTAAGCTTGTGTTATCAAAAAGATTATTTTGCATGCGTACAATTTTGAACTGCCTTATGGGAGTCCTAGTATACACACACACACACACGCACGTTATTTAACTACCTGACCTGACCACCTATGTTTGGAGGGGGGCGGGAATCAATTTCACTTACTGCAGTGATGTAAAACCAGATTGTAATGCAGGAGGAAATGAATCTGAAACACCTCACTATCTGTGCAGCTGCAAAGCTGTTCTATGGCTGCTTGAATAGGATGGTGGAAAGAACAACTGCGGCTTGGTTCATGAGCAATCATGGCTGTTGGGCGTGGTATGTTTGCCTGCTAAATCTACACCATGAACTTTGTAGCATTCCTAGTTTCTATACGCTACAGATCCCCATGTGGTGTGTTTGGCTATGGTTTTCTAAATCCCCCCAATGCTGTGTGTCTTCTCTATGAATCCCTTTCCTCTCCCAAATTACATTCCAACTTTGACCAACATCCAAACCAACCATTTTATGTCCTTCTCCTTGCCTGTCCTCAAGCATGTGATTGACTCCTCCCTTCCCACTAGGGCACTCTTTTGTTCCCCACAAGGAACTTTTAAAGCACTAAATTAATGAAATGATGGTTTGTTGTAGTTTCTTGGCCTCCCTTTCAATAATTCTTGTCCTTTGTTCTATTTTTAATATAGAGGCAATTGTAAATGTTCTCTTATCAAAGATGTATTATGAGGTGGTAGAACAGATGCACATTTCTCTTTAAGCAGCATTAGTCATATAAACACTTTTATGCTTTTCATTTGTGATAAAAGTTCTATTGAAAAGCAAATTTTTTAAAATCCTGTGTATTTTTGTCCTCCTTTTCATAGAGAAGTACCTATAAATAAGGCATAGTTTCACATGAGCTTTTCATGGAGTTTGGGGGAGTAAATGTTGCTTTTAAAGCAATTTTAGAATCTGATATTTGTTCAATTTATCTTTCACACACACAGTTCAGTATACGTGGGTTGGATTCAGTGGAAGAGTTCACAGAAGGTGTTAAGGGAGAGGACTAGAGGTGGGCACGATCCCCCCAAAAATAGTGATCAAGCTGATCGTGGATCCGCGCCAGCAACGACCCCAGATCACCGATCCACACCGATCAAGTCCTGTTTCTGACCTGGGACCGGGGAGGCCAAAGCTGAGGGGCACCCCCCCACACACACGCACACACACTTAGAGCATGGGGGGGGAGTTTTTAACCCGGCGAAGAGCCGCCTCCCCTCAGGGAGGGGACGTTTTCACACACACACACACACACACACACACACACACACACACACACACACACACACACACACTTAGAGCAGAGGGGGGGGAGAACATAAGAACATAAGAACATAAGAACATAAGCAAAGCCATGTTGGATCAGGCCAGTGGCCCATCCAGTCCAACATTCTGTCACACACAGTGGCTAGAAATCCAGTGCCATCTAAAGGACTGTCAGTGAGGCCAGGACACCAGAAGCCCTCCCACTGCCTTCCTTCCAGCACCAAGACAACAGAGCACCACCTCCCCACAAAGAGAATACCATCTATCTCCTGTGGCTAATAGCCACTGATGGACCTCTGCTCCATATATTTGTCCAGTCCCCTCTTGAAGCTGGCAATGCTTGTAGCTGCCACCACCTCCTGTGGCAACGAATTCCATGTGTTTATCACCCTTTGTGTAAAGTAGTATTTTCTTCTATCTGTTCTAACCCGACTGCTCAATAATTTCATAGAGTGCCCACGAGTTCTTGTATTGTGAGAAAGGGAGAAAAACACATCTTTCTCGACCTTCTCTAACCCGTGCATTATCTTGTAAACCTCTATCATGTCTCCCCTCAGTCGTCTTTTCTCCAGGCTAAAGAGCCCCAAGCGCCTCAATCTTTCCTCATAGGGAAAGTGTTCCAACCCTTTAATCATTTTAGTTGCCCTTCTCTGTACTTTTTCCAGTGCTATGATATCTTTTTTAAGGTGTGGCGACCAGAACTGTACACAGTACTCCAAATGAGGCCTCACCATCGATTTATACAGAGGCATTATGATACCGGCTGATTTGTTTTCAATCCCTTTCCTAATAACCCCTAGCATAGCATTAGCTTTTTTTATGGCAGTCGCACACTGTGCTGACGTTTTTAGTGAGTTATCTATCATGACTCCAAGATCTCTCTCTTGGTCAGTCTCCGCCAGTTCAGACCCCATCAACTTGTATTTATATTTTGGATTTTTGGTTCCAATGTGCATTACTTTGCACTTGGCTACATTGAACCTCATTTGCCACATGGATGCCCACTCTTCTAGCCTCGACAGATCCCTTTGGAGTGCCTCACAATCCTCTCTGGCTTTCACCACCCTGAACAATTTCGTGTCATCTGCAAATTTAGCCACTTCACTGCTTAATCCCAATTCCAAATCATTAATAAACAAGTTAAAAAGCATTGGACCCAATACCGACCCCTGTGGCACCCCACTGCTCACCACCCTCCACTGTGAGAAGTGCCCGTTTATGCTCACTCTCTGTTTCCTATTAATTAGCCAGTTTTCGATCCACAAGAGGACTTGGCCCTTTATCCCATAGCTACTGAGCTTACTTAGGAGCCTTTGATGAGGAACTTTGTCAAAAGCTTTCTGGAAGTCAAGATAAACAATATCTATCGGGTCTCCCTTGTCCACTTGTTTGTTCACTCCCTCAAAGAACTCTAACAGATTGGTGAGACAAGATCTTCCCTTACAGAACCCATGCTGAGTTTTCCTCATCAGCTTTTGGTCATCAATGTGCCCACTAATTTTATTTTTGATAATAGTTTCCACCAACTTACCCGGTATTGACGTCAGGCTGACTGGCCTGTAATTTCCCGGATCTCCCCTGGAACCTTTTTTAAAGATGGGGACAACATTAGCTACCTTCCAGTCCTCAGGAACAGATGCAGAGTTTAATGACAGATTACATATTTTTGTGAGGAGATCTACAAGTTCACACTTGAGTTCTTTCAGAACTCTTGGATGTATGCCATCTGGGCCCGGTGATTTATCAGTTTTTAAATTATCTAGCAGTCGCATAACCTCCTCTCTCGTCACCTCAATGTGACTCAGGTCTTTCAAAACCCCTCCCAAAGTCAGTGCTTCCGGAGTGGGCATGCACTTCTTATCTTCCACAGTGAAGACAGAAGCAAAGAACGCATTCAGCTTCTCGGCCATTTCCCTATCACCCTTTAGTAATCCTTTTACGCCTTGGTCATCCAAGGGCCCCACGGCCTCCCTAGCTGGTTTCCTACTTCTAATATATTTAAAGAATTGTTTATTGTTTTTCTTTATGTTCTTTGCAATATGCTCCTCATATTCCCTTTTTGCCTGTCTGATCACAGACTTGCACTTTTTTTGCCACAGCTTATGCTCCTTTTTATCAACCTCACTCCGACTAGTTTTCCACTGCCTAAAAGAATCCTTTTTACCTTTTACAGCTTCTATTACATTGCTTGTTAACCATGCTGGCCTTTTCCTAAACCTATTTGTGCCTTTCCTAACCAGCGGTATATATTTAATTTGAGCTTCCAGGATTGTAGTTTTAAATAGTCTCCAAGATTCCCCAAGTGTTTTGACCTTTTTTACTTTCCCTTTCAGTTTCTTCTTCACGTACCCCCTCATCTCAGAAAAGTTACCCCTTTTGAAGTTAAACATGGCTGTGTTGGTCTTATTTGGCAATTTCCTATTTATACATATGTTGTACTCAATAACATTATGGTCACTGTTCCCAAGTGGTGCAATCACATTTACATCTCTCACCAGGTCTTCAGCATTACTGAGGACCAAATCCAGGATCACCTCTCCCCTAGTAGGTTCTGTAACCATCTGTTCCATAGCACAGTCATTGAGACAGTCTAGAAACTCACTTTCTCTCCCCCGATTCGAACACCCATTGGCCCAGTCAATGTGTGGGTAGTTAAAATCACCCATTACAACACAGTTTTTTTGTTTAGCAGCCATCTTTAATCCTGTCATCATTTTATAATCCTCCTCTATTTTCTGATCTGGAGGGCGATAACAAACTCCCACAGTTAAGTTTCCATTTGGGCCCGTAATTTCAACCCATAGCATTTCCAGAAGCGAATCTAATTCAGTTACCTTCTCAATCTTACTGGAATGTATACCTTCTCTGACATATAGAGCCACCCCACCACCAACCCTTCCCTCCCTATCCTTCCGATATAATTTATATCCAGGAATCACCGTGTCCCACTGATTTTCCTCATCCCACCAAGTTTCTGATATGCCCACAATGTCTATGGACATTGTTTTTAACCCATCCCTGCCTCTCCTAATAGAGAGAGAGAGAGACACCCCGTCAACATGTTTCAGCCAGCTTTTTAAAAAAAACAGGGACAGAATCCTCCATTCCTCCCCACCCGATTTTAAAAGCAAGCAGCCAGTCTTCCAAAAGCATATTTTAAACAGGAAGAAAGTAAAACCAGGATCCACACGGATCCTCGCGGATCCTATGGTTTTTTAAATAGGAAAAACACAAATGAAACATCAAATCACATATCACAGCCAGGTCCACAGACTGAAATATAAAAAATACAGATCCAAAAATATTTGGTGCTGCCACGGTGAAAAAACATGAATCTGAGACACGGATCCTCATGATGAATTCATATGATTTTTACATTGAAACAAAACAAAAAGGCTGCCATATTTTAGATCTTTTGGTCCTGTTTGTGGCATTGGACATGATCTGGGACAGTATACTGGATTTTGGGTGGCCCCACGTAAAAATCAAGAGAATCCATGAGGATCCATGCTTTTGAACCATGTTTTTGCACCGTGGCGCTGCCACAAATCGGTGGAGGAATTATTTTTTTTGGTCCCATTTGTGGATATGGACATGATCTGGTTTTGTATGGTGGATTTTGGGTGGCCCCACGTAAAAATCAAGAGGATCCATGAGGATCCGTGCTTTTGAACCATGTTTTTGTGCCATGGCGCTGCCACAAAGCGGTGGAGGAATGATTTTTTTGGGTCCTATTTGTGGCAATGGACATGATCTGGTATTTTATGGTTGATTTTGGGTGGCCCTACATAAAAATCACGAGGATCCATGAGGATCCATGCTTTTAGATCATGTTTTTGCACCGTGAGAGTGCCATGAAGCGGTGGATAACTGATTTTTTTTGCCCCTTTTGTGGCAATGGACATGATCTGGGATTGTATGGTGGATTTTGGGTGGTCCCATGTAAAAACCTAGAGGATCCATGCGGATCTGTGCTTTTGAACCATATTTTTGCGCCGTGGCAGTTCCATGAGGTAGTGGATGGCTGAATTTTTTGGTCCCATTTGTGGCAACAGACATGGTCTGTGATTGTGTGGTGGATTTGGGGTGGCCTCACTTAAAAATGAACAGGATCCATGCGGATCCGTGCTTTTTTAGCATGTTTTTGTGCTGTGGCAGCGCCACGGATTAGTGGATGCATGATTGTTTTGTTGCTGTCTGTAGACTAGGACATGATCTATAATATGACAGCCTTTTTGTTTTGTTTCAATATAAAAATCATATGAATTCATGAGGATCCGTTTAAAAGCATCTGGATCCAGCTTTTACCCACTCCCTTTTAAACACACACACAGAGCCGTGAATGAGGTTTTCCCACAAAATACAGTGTTTTAAAAGCAGGTTAAAAACAGAGAGTGACAGATAGAAAAACAGCCATTCCTCCTACAAAAAAAGCAAAAAACATTTGGAGTGCCCATGGCTACAGAACACCCCCTTCCCCCTCCCTCCCCTCTCTTCTCCCAAATGGTGATGCATTGCTGGCTGCTCCATGGTTGGAAGGAAGCCCTGCTGATCAAGGAAAGCTGGGCTTCCATTTGCGTTTCCAGGGCGACAGAAGGAGGGCAAACACAGCTCAGACATTCCCCTGGCTCCGTTGCCAGGGGAATAGATTGCTGGCGCCTGAGTGTCTGCAATCCCAAACAGAAACCGATTGATCCAATCAAGCCCTGAACAAGCAAACCCCCGACCGCTGGATCGGTTGCCGTGGACGGCACTGATCAGCTGGGTCCCGATGGCGCGAACGCCATTATCGGGGTTTTTTTCAACTCGTAATGCCGATCGTGCCCATCTCTAGAGAGGACCTTTCCCCCTGCTTAGTACTGGGCCTGAAACTCCTTTCTGAGGTCTGTAGTGACAAAGGGGAATTGAATAAAATTGCCTATTTCCCCTCTTGCAGTTGGCATCCGCAGGAAAGGGGAAAAGAGGAGATTTTACGTAATACTCCATCATTACTCCAAGCCTATGTGTGTTTTAATTGGGAGAGGCACGCATTAACTTCTGCCTCTACATGCCTTCAAAGAAATAGAGTTGCTTGGCCTGGCTTGGCCAAGTGGGAAACCAGTAGGAGGCAGGGACATGGAAGGGCAGCCATCAGCAACGGTTTGACGTCACTTTTGGGGTTTTCCTAGAAGGAAGTGATGTCACTTCTGGGTTTTCCCAGAAGTGATATCACTTCCCTCTAGGAATTGCCAGACACTCTGTGGTAAAACCAGGGAGTTTTCAGTAATTCCTTCTACCATCACATCTATGAAAAATCCATGCCATCACTAATAGCATTTTTTAAAAAAATTCTTTCTCCTACCAGGTGTTGGGCAAGATCTCCTGTTCTCTGCACGCATAGAGCAACCCAACTTAGAAACTTGGTAGAGAATGAAGTATAAAAGTGGACTGAAGAAATAAAAAGCCCCCTTCCTCTTTCTATGCTTATAGGATAGCTGGGGAGGTGATGTGTGATCATCTGCCCCTGGTTCCCATGATTCTTGTAACAACACCATGCCGTGATTCAGCCCAGTATTTTAGACTACCCTGAATTAACTACATGTCAATCCACTCCAGAATTTATAGTATTTATAAATATACAAATTTGGGTAGACATGCGCCTCCCTAACTCTTTTAAAAATGTTTTACCTCATTTATTCCTCACCTTTCTTCCCAATGGGGTTCCTACATCATTCTCCTCTCCTCTGTTTTTTCCTCACAACAATCCCGAGAGTGTGTGACTGATTGAAGTTCACCCAGTGAGCTTCCATGGCAGAGAGAGGGGAATTGAACCTGGGTCTCCCAGGTGCTAGTCTGTCAGTCTTGCCAAGAAACCAAACTGGCTCTCTGTGCTACTGGCACTACAGATGGCATCATTGCAGATCTGAATGATACACAGTTTTTCTCAAAGCTTGATTTTAGGACTGGTTGCTTCACCCCAAGTCCAGATATATCCCAACGTTTTCAACACATGGGTCTTTACCATTACAAACATCTCAGTTCTGGCATTTCTTCAGCTGGAGACATATTTCAAAACACCATCTGTGAGGCTTTGGCTAGATTCCCAGAGGTTCTTAATATAAGTGATGATATTTTAGTATCTGGTACCACATCTGAAGGAACACAAATGCACACCTTGCTGTTGTTTTATGACAGCCTGAGAACAATGTGACATTAAACCAAAGCAAATGTTCAAAACACCCACCTTGGAATTCTTCAGATACATCTTTTCTAAAGATGGTAGCTCTGCTGACCTCCCCTCCCCCAGTGAAGGCTGTATGCAATGCTGCCACACCCACCAATTCTACAGAAACTTGCAGCCTGCTATGCAAAATATTGTGGTAGATCCATACCCAGATTAGCCACCATTTCACAGCTTCTCTGGCTTTTCACAAGGAAAGATCATCCATAGGAATGGTCAGAGAATCATGAAATGGCTTTTAATTTAATATTATAATAATAATAACATTCAATTTATATACTGCCCTTCAGGGCAACTTAATGCCCACTCAGAGCAGTTTACAAAGTATGTTATTATTATCCCTACAACAAAACACCCTGTGAGGTGAGTGGGGCTGAGAGAGCTCGGAGAAAGCAGTGACTGACCCAGGGTCACCCAGGCTTCAAGTGGAGGAGTGGGGAATCAAACCCTGCTCTTCAGATTAGAGTCCTGCACTCTTAACCACTACACCAAACTGGCTTTCAGAATGCCCTTATAAGTGATACAGTCCTATTATACTGTGATCTGCCAAAGAGATGGAATTTTTGGTAGAAACCAGCCATGTTGACCTGGAAGCAATTCTCACACAGATTGATCTTCATGGCCATGTTTCCACTGCCTGTTCCAGAGAACCCCAATCTTCTTGTGCCTGTGAGAACAGGGAATGGGTAGTATTGCCAGCCCTCCTTACCTCAGAAACGGGGGACAGAGGGGGTCACAAGGCAGGAAGAGACCTTGATCCAGGCTCCTTGCACACTTGTGGTCTGGAAGCCCTGATGATGTCACTTCCAGTTGAAAACTGGCTGCTAGCCCCAAACGTATTTGGGACTGATTTTGGCCCCACTGAGCCCCTGCCCAGTTTTCATCTGTGCCTCCAAAGTGCACACACAGCTGAGATCCCTAGAAATGGGACATCCCCACAAATTGGCTGCTATGCGGAGATGGTGCCAATCAAAAAATGGCTGCAGTGGGGTACCCTGCGAATCAAAAAAGATTATAAAGATGCAAGTCAAAATCAAACATCTTTCTATTATGAAGTCAGTTGTTTCTGGGTTCTTCTGATCCATTATTGCGGAAGAAAGCCAGGGTTGGCTTTTTGCTTTGGAGAAAGAGATGCTTTTTGAAGGAAGGAAATGAGCACCAGGAAAGTTATCCGTAGACACCATGGTTCCTGCAGAGTATGTTTAAAAAAAAATTCATTCTATGTGGGACACATGGTTCTTGTTTTAAAAAATTCAGCCTCAAAACATACTATCACTGCCTTTCTCTCTTGCACGGTATCAAATCCTACATATGAATTGAATAATGGCTATGATGCAAAAGGGGAGCTATAGAATCATAAGAAATGTATCTTAAAGTGTAATTCACTTTGTAGTGCACCTCAGTCTTCAAAAGTAGGCACTGATGATGATAACTTCACTCACAATGATGATGCCCTCCAATCTTTGCACACAATCCAGAAATAGTACTGGCTCCAGAAACAAACTATTAAAATTAACCACAGGGCCAGCTGTCATGGTTCAAGCAATCTGCAGTGCATTCCAGAGAAGAGTTACATCCTTCGTTAAAGCCAATCGGCTTAGAAGGATGTAACCCTTCATAGGATTTTACTGTAAATTTGTAACCCTGAAAGCAGCCTTGAGTTGGAAGCCATATTCTTTGGTCACTTCCATGACTTCTCGGGCCATATGCTGTCTGAGATTACAGGAGGGACTCCATGTTTGATATTAAAACTGAAACACTGTGATCAAACTGCAGGTAAAAGAAAAACTGACTCATGGGGAAGTCGGCCGGTCATCCTGGCGGCCGGGGCACTCCCTTGACAATAGTTCTATTTGCTGGCTTCCGAGGCCTCATCACAAATTCAGGCCATGTGCAAAGATCAAGGTTTGCTAGACAATAATTGACCTTCTAGGACAATCCAGGAATCTACTTTACAATGCAAAGTTCCCTGGAAACCTAGTCACAAGCAAGGCCAGGGCCATCTACCATCTTCTAGCCTTTATTAATCGGATTGCCACTCAGGTAATTCAATCACAGATCCAGAGAGAGCCATCAAGCCACACTACACAGCCTTTGTCCAACAGGCCTGAACTGGCTAGTTTTCAGATAAACCAATCATGCCACGTTGACTTTTCCATACTTTCCCTCTAATTTTAGATCATGCTCATATCTGGAGTTCTTCCTATCTTTCACTGCCCTAAAATCCAAAGCTTCCAATAAGATTCAAAGTTTCTACCCTGAACCCAATCCTGTTGCCGCAGAGACATTGTCCCTTTCTCAATCCAATTTAAGGTGCAACCTTGGTAGATTGATTCTGGATCCTATCTGCTACCCCGACTCCATGGTTGTCTACTGTTGCTGAAATCACTAAGTCTTCAACATGGACTCCCAAATGCACTGGATCTCTTCTTCTTCCACCTGATTTCTATACAGAATAGGAAAGGTATTCTTGTACTTCCTATCTTAATCTCATATTTTCCAACCCACACTGCACTACACAGAAGGCTGGCATTTTGCTCCTCTCTGCTAGTTAGAATTTCATTCCTGGAAGACTGGACATCCCTAGATAGCTCCTCATAGCTCCCTCTTTAAGAAAAAGATCTCTGTTTCTGTACCCTGCACAAACACACAAACTAATTCCCCGTGTCAGTCTAAACACTTGTGTTGTTCACATGTTTGCAGAGGTGTGGTAACATATTACATAAATTAAGATCTATTTGGGGTCTAGACTCTGCTCGGTTATCTCCATTCCTTTGCTTGCACAGTTTTCACTCTTTCATTCTCCCTCTCCCTCTCTGTAATGTATGGAGGGATGTGTTAGTTGTAACAACACCATTCCTTGATCCTGGCCAGTGTTTTAATCTGTCCAGAATGAATGTATTAATTTAGGATACCTATAATCCACTTTTGTACACTCAGTTGTAGACTCAATTAGGCTTACACTATTAATCCCACATACATCCATGCAGACTCAACAGAAAAATAAAAAATATTTAAGCCATATTAACAGATGTATCATCAACAAATTAATGCACAGGGAGGGGAGGGGCAGAACATAGGGTTGCTCATCCTCAAGTGTGACCTGAGTTCTTCCAGAATTACAACTGATCTCCAGACTATCGAGATCAGTTCCCTTGGAGAAAACGGCAGTTTCCAGAGGGTGGACTCTATGCATCACATCTCTGCTGTGCTCCCTCCTCTCCTTAAACTCCACCTTTCCCAGGCACTGCACCCAAATCTCCAGGAATTTCCCAATCCACAGTTGTAGGGTTGCCAGTCTCCAGGTAGGACCTAGAGATGTCCCTGGATTACAACTGGTCTTCAGACTACAGAGATCAGTCTCCTTGGAGAAAAGGCTGCTTTGGGGTGCAAACTCTATGGCATGCCCTGCTGAGGTCTCTCCTACCCGCCCCAAGCTCCGCCCTCAAATCTCCAAATATTTCCCAACCTGGAGTTGGCAGCCCTAACAGTTGACAACCTGAGCAGAGCAGACAGAAGCAGCTCTACCCTTGAGAGCAATGGTCCGCCTCCCCGAGTAGACAAGCAGGCAGGCAGGCGAGCGCTCCCTTCCTCCCAGACAGCAGCTCTCCTTTCAGCTTTCAGGGACTGGAGGGAAAGGGCAGAGCAAGTGGAAGCAGCTTTGTCCTTGATGGAGATATTATGTCTCCCCAAACAGGCAGATCTTAATCCATTCCAGACACATTAACCACATGGTAATCCACTCCAGAATTTACAGTGGGTTGGAAAGACAACAAAAAAAAATGTTCTACAATAGTGATCCGCCATGTGGTATCATGCCACGTGCCAATGTATTTCCCGGTGCCCGTATTCTTCTTCCTCAATGCATTTCTTCCTCAGAGTAACTAGCCAGTCCTCCACCTCATTGGAGCAGAAGGTACTTCATAAGAAACCAGGAGGCATCTGCTGTATGACTGCAAGAAGACCCAAGAGACAGAGTGGCTCTTTTGCCCTGGAATTCAGCCTTGCATTCTTCCTCAGACTCAAAACACTCCACCCTAGAACCCACTGCAGCCCCCAAGGTGTTTCCCCCAGTTGCATCTCCAAGCATCAGAAGGTCAAGAAACACCTCAACCACAGTGGAACACTTGCCACTGTAACCAGATACGGTCCCTTTAAGAGGTGGTAGCCTGTTCCTACAGAGGCGGAGCTTCTGTCTCTGCCTCCTTGCAGGAGTACTTAAGGCCTCAGTCCACTTTCAGAGTTTGCTGGAATGAGGATTGAGCTCATGATAATGCTGGCTCACAAATCCATGTACTTTCCTTACGATGAATATTAACTTCACAAAAAGAAAGTCAACATAGGCAAGCATTCAAAACAAGATCCTGACCCTGTAGCCTAAAATAACAATAACAACAACAATAATAATAATACACCACACCTATTGCATGTTAGGGAATGTGTATTTGTTTATTGACTAATGGAAATCTGAAGCAAAAACTCCCACTCTTTATCACTGTTGTTATAGCAAAAAACAATGGGAAAATTAATGAAGTTTGTTAATGTTAGTTATTTGATGCCTGGCTGTCTGGCTTACAGAGTTCAAGAAGAGTTCAGGCTCAGAGAGAGGGGCCATTTCCATATGGCTTACTGCAATGTTGTGGATCGTGCCGGGGAAAACGCGAAATATCGCATTTTCTCGCGCAAGTTTTGCGTGATGTCGCACAAAACTTGCGCAAGAAAACGCGATATTTTGCGTTTTCCCCGGCACGATCCACAACATTGCAGCATGGAGTGGCTTCAGGTAAGCCATCTGGAAACGGCCAGGGAATAAAAATTAGGGGACAGCGAAACTGATGGAACTTTTTAATCATGACGGTCAAATAGTTATTGCATAAATAGTCCCTCCCCTCTTGGTAAACCTTGCTTGCCATAATGACCTGGGGGAGAGACTTTCTTTTAGGGGATTCAGTTAATTTAGGTTGCTCTGAGGTGTACATGAGATCACAGAGAGAAAAATTTGACTTGTGAAGAAAGGTCTCCTGGGGATGGGCAGAACGCAGAGGTCTTTTTAGCCTGAACTCCTTCCCTGATCTCCCAAGATTCCTCGATACAACCAAAGTTCCTCACCCAGTAACACTGGGTTTTATTCCACAGAGGAGGAAATACTTTCACCTGAGGGATGCTTCCTGCCAATTGTAGAAAGAAGAGAGAAAGGCATTCCATTTTACAACCCATTAAAATTGCCCCTTGCAGATTAGTAGGGCTGGCAATCTCCCAGGATTAAAACTGATCTCCAGGCAACAGGGATCACTTTCCACTGGAGAAAATGGCTGCTTTGGAGGGTGGACTCTATGGCATTCTACCCCACTGAGGTCCCTCCCCTCCTCAAACCCCACCCTCTCCAGTTTCCACCCTCAACATCTCCAGGAATTTCCCAACCTGGAACTGGTAATCCTACGGAGTGATAAATGATTTATTTCTCTTTCACCATTGAGAATCTGATCTGATTCTTTGTAAACAGAAATATCTATCTGTCTCGTATATATATTATTCCCTTCTACCAAAAAATGCAGATTAGTATACGTGGCTCTTCCTAATTTTTTCTGCTTCTTAATTAGGGTAGCCATCTTACAGCCTGACTGCTTAACCAGTATGCTACAGAACCAACCTGCATTCACTTTACAAAAGAAACTGAGGACCAGTCGCTGGATAAATGTGGGGTTTAAAAGCACAACTTCAGCAGTGCATGCCTTGAACATTACATGAGAACTCTTCTATGCGCATGTAAAGAAAATTCAAGCGTATACGTACATGAATTGCATGTTTATTTGTTGTAACCTGTGAACAGGGCTTTTCTAGCCATTCTTCTTTGTGCAGAAATTCCCCCTACTTGCCTCTCTATCGTTAGGCTGCTGATTAATGGCAAAGAAAGCGAGAGGTAGCTCAGGGCTGCTCCCCTCGCGTTTCTTCTTGTGTCTGAGGTGTGGAGTTTGGTGCCAGGGTGCCAGCTGTCTGGTGTCTGCCGAGCTATTGGAATCCGATACGGTCCTCGGTTGCAAAGTAAATTATCCCCTTACCTGGGCGACCTCAAAGCCCACTGAACTAACCGTGCTTTCTGAGCTTATTAATAAGCGTCTCCTGCGAGTAACCGAGATGTATTGAGTAGGGACTCCCCAAGTGCAAGCAGAGCCAGAAATAACTTTGACTTTTCTGGATCTCTGTTTGTTTTTTTTTAATTTTACCTGCTGAAGCTGTGGGAACCAAGCAATCCGTTTGTCTGTCAATATTTCTGCAGTAACGGCGGCAGCCAGGCCTCCTGAAGGAAAAGAGGGGGGAATAGAATGGCTGGAAGAAAAACACAGATGCTGTAGCTATGTCACCCACTCCTTATCCAAGCACACCTGATAGGATATAAAAGACAACAGACAAGGACTGGATAATGAGGCCCGAGCAACTTTCAAAGGATGGTCTTATAAGCAGAGCATTACAGAGCTTATTGGAAGCCTCAGCTGTTCCCTCCTGGGTCCTGCTTTTTTCCTCTACCCTCTCCTTAATACATTTTCCTAAGAGTCCTGGCATTTTGCAAAGATTTGCTGTAATATTTTCTACGCTTTCCCAGCAAAAAGTCCTCTCCTAAAAGCAAGCATTTTCCCAGAGGCCAGAGTGGGTTTTTTAAAAAAAATGTAGAATGCTTTGTTAGCTTGTAGGGCACTTAAACCTACATCTAAGAGTTTTAAAAAGGTTGAACAGTCTGGGTATTAGTGTGGTTAAAAGGATGGTGAGATCGTTCGATATTTGGTGTAAAAAAAGCTGGGTTTGTTTTTGTTCCTACTGGCACTTGCAGGATGTTTTGGGCAAAGGTAGGGATCCTGGAACATATTCAGCTTGCTGGTTGCAAAGAGGGGGCTGATTTTTTTCCATGGGGTGTTTGTTTGTGAGCAGGAAGACCCTGTTTGTTGGATTACTTTTTGCATATTGAAAAGTACAGTACAATGCAGCCAGCTGTATTTCATGCGCGTGCACTGTTGCGCAATGCAATGTGAGTCCTAGGTATCCCCCTCCCCTACAGACCTGTTGTGACTGCCACTCAGCAGCCAATTGTATAAATTAACAACAAGCAAAGTAATTGGTCAGACCTTGATAATAAATAAAAAAGCCTTATTGTTTGGTGTGCATTCAAGTCTGTGTTTCTGTTTAAACTATTTCACACCTGCATGTTTTCACCCAGACTTACTAGAGTTGTGGTACCCTCCCAAATCATTTAATTCCTTGATCCAACCATACACAGTCCTGGGGGAGAATCCATTTCACTAGCTGCACAGACACAAAGGTGGCTTTCAGGGCAGAAGAAAATAAAACGGAAGCACTACAGGTTCTGGGCAACGGCAAAGCTGTTCTACAGCGGTTTCTGGTGGACAGCAGTGAGGTGAATTGATTTGAGGCTCAGCTCCCAAGTGATTAAGATTGTGGGACGCGGTATGCTCATCTGCCATACCTGTTTGCCACAACATGTGGCATCCCTAGGCAAAAGGGGCAGCTGTCCAGGGCCTACCACTGACAGGGGTCCGTACCAAACCCGTAGAACGATCCCCTCCAAAGGCAGCACCACCACCTCCACCACCACATCATCTCCCAGAGTTTCTTGTTACTTCCCGTTTCCCCTGAACCTTGGAGGGGAGTATGGGGCCATGAAGTTCAATTACTGACTCAGCCAAGGTTACCATCTCTCAGACTACCTTACAGGGTTGTTGGGAGAATAACATGGGAGCAGGGAGGGGGTTGGTCTGTACACATTGCCACGAGCTCCTTGGAAGGAGAAAGGGATAAAGACGTGATGGGTACAGAACTATTTCCCACACGAGTCCCAAGGAAATGAATGGGACCAGAGCAAGGGCAACGCTAGATCTTCCTGCTGGATCATGGCCACAGGAAAGAGTCCTGCAAGTAGGAGAGTGGCATAAATGATCTGGATCCAGCTACACAGTTCCTCTGACAGAGCGGCATTTCTGTTTGCAAAAGAGGAGGTGGCAACATATGCTGATTCCCTCCTCCCACTGCAGACCCCTACTGGGTTTCCTGTGCTGTTCTTGAGGGTCTTCTAACTTCCGGGAAAAGAACTGGGGTGGGGGCTTAGTGGAGTGCAGCAGGAGGGGGAATTTGGAAAGTTCCTCTCTGTGCAGGCAGTGAACGGTTGGGTGCACCACAGTGGGTCCATTGCCCTACCCGGAGCACAGACAATCGTTCAGAAAAACACCTAAATAAGAAGTCTCTGTTCAAGCGGATTCCCTCCCCCCTTTTCCTATGCGCTTTTGAAAACTGGAGGCAGACAATTGTCAGTAGTGGAGTAACTGTGGTGAAAGAGCACCATAATCGCAAGAGAAAGCAGAATGAGCCTGTGAAATGGACACATCCGGATTAGTTCAGATGCATCTGAACAGCCTACCGAATGATCGACTCATGGCTCCTACTGAATGATCGACTCATGGCTCCTGTCCATCAAGCCGGATGTGAACCCAACGGCAGGCAGTGCCAGCAACCTAAGCATTTCTTGACAGCTATCTCTCAAGTGGTCTTCTTGGTTACGAGGAAATCCCTGATGTCCCCTTCATGTCTTTTCACGACATTCATGGCAATGGATGGCCCTTTGCTTTGTGTATTAAACAAAGCTATATCTGATTGAGAGCATTATCCTTCCGTCCATGTTTCAGCCTTGATGCAGCCCTTCCCAGTTCCAGCTCTCACTAGGTAAACAGTGCAAACGATATGCACACTCACGCATACACACAACGATTGCGCATGGTGCCATTTATCTTGTATACATTGCATTTATGCTTGGCGAAATGCTCCAGACCCAAACTCTCTCGAGCGATTTGGGGGGGGGGAATAGAGAGAGGGTGATAAGTACCTTCCCCATCATTACAGCTCCATTTTATGAGGGCAGTGATAGAAATAATGGTGGCTGTAACCCCCATCAAGTCCACTTAGCATGGCTCATTTTCAAAAGCCACTCAACGCCTTTTGACAGTCCAACCAGGCTGCAAGAAAACATCGCTTAACCCTGATGATCAGACAGAGACTCGAGTGGGAAAAGCAGACTCCCATAGTCATAGAAGAGACACCAAGGGAGGGGGAAGAGGGAGACCATTGATTTTATGACAAAGGTGAGGCCCCTGTCAACGCAGCCACACATGTTGAGGGAATGTTTCAATTAGTTGTTTCTGAGAGGGAGAAAGAAAGGTGCCATACAATTTGATTTGTCTTTTGGGGTGGGGACAGGAAGTCCTATTCAAATGGAGGTGAGCAACACCAGACTGTGTAGTTCCCGTTCCTTCTGATGAGGGGAAATTTTTCCAGGAATTTTGCCCTCTTGGTTTAAAACACTCAGAGAAGAAGAACCCCCAAATTAAAATCCCCATCAACACAATGAAAGTTGACATGTTATAATTTCAGAAGAAATGCCCTTCCTGATGACTCTGCGGCCTGTGGTAATTATACTGGCAATTTGGCTACAGTGAGTGTTAAATGGGCATAGCTCAGGCCTGGCTGTCTCTCAAACACCCCTACTATTATATAGTGTAATATGCTTGTCCTTGTCACATGTCCATTCAATCAGAACAAGCTTTTTCTCTGTTTTTTCTTTTGGAAACTCCCTCTTGACTTCCTGAGTGAAGTCAGAAGATAGTGGTTTCTTGGCTGGTCCCAAAGACAGGAGATTCAAGACAGGCAAACATGATTATTTTTTTCCCTCCAAGGTAAATTGCTGTAGAGCATGCAAGTTTGAAACTTCCACAGAATTCTTTCAGAGCAAGATTTCAAGGTTGCAAACCTCCAGGAAATTCTCCTAGTATGACGACCACTCTCCAGACCACAGTGATCATTTCCCCTGGAGGAAATAGCAGCTTTGGAGGGTGAATTATGTGGCATCACATCTTTGCTGAACTTCGATCCCAAACACTGCCTCTCAAATCTCTAGGAGTTCCCAAGCTGGAACTTAGCAGCCCTGGTGCAAGTACAAGGAGTAGGGTTGCCGGGTCTCCTTACCCTCTCGGCAGGAGGGGAGGAACCCACCACTCATCTTTTTTTGCTCTCTTCCAGGAACTGATGTCGCTGTGCCACCTCAGCAGGGGCGGCGGCAGGGTTTCTAGTGCCTGCAGCTGCCCCTACGTGCACGCACACAGAGTGAGCACACGGCCTCCCCAGACTGCGTGATGACGTCACTGCGTGTGACATCATCACACAGCAAGCGCCCCCCATTGGCTGGCGGGTGGCTGGGATGGCACGGGGAGGCTGGGGAGGTTCTGCACGCCGCCTCAGAAGCCTGCTGTGCCCGGCCCGCAGCTGCTGAGCCCGGCCAGGGGCGTGTGTTGGCTGTGGTGGCATGGGGCTGGCCAGCTGCAGCAGCTGTGGGCCAGGCATGCCAACTCTGTGGCGTGTGCCCCCGCCCCCGGCGCCCCCTCTGGCACCCCCTTCAGTGCCTCAGCACTCGAGGCGGGGGCTGGGCCTGCCACAATGGGTGCACCAGCCCTGCACCTCGGGAAAACACCTGGGAGGCCTGTTTCTCCACCTTTCCCCCTGCCAGCCAGGGGAGTGGTGGTGAGGGGCAGAGGGTGGATTGGGAGAGCCAGTTTGATGTAGTGGTTAAGAACAGCAGGACTCTAATCTGGCAAGGCAGGTTTGATTCCCCACTCCTCCGCTTGAAGCCAGCTGGGTGACCTTGGGTCAGTCACAGCTCTCTCAGACCTCTGTGAGCCCTACCCACTTCACAGGGTGATTGTTGTGAGTATAATAGTAACACACTTTGTAAACTGCTCTGAATGGGCGTTTAGTTGTCCAGAAGGGTAGTATATAAATCAAATGTTACTAAAATAACAACAACAACAACAACAACATTCAATTTATATACCACCTTTCAGGACAACTTAATGCCCACTCAGAGTGGTTTACAAAGCATGCCATTATTATTTCCCCACAACAATCACCCTGTGAGGTGGGTGGGGCTGAGAGAGCTCCAGAGAACCGTGACTAGCCCAGGGTCACCCAGCTGGCTTCAAGTGGAGGAGTGAGGAATCAAACTCGGCTCTCCAGATTAGAGTCCTGTGCTCTTAACCACTATACCAAATAAATTGGAGGTGATGTAGGGGGGCATGGAGGGCAGCTATAATATCTGATCTTTTTTTCTGCAGATAACAATCCCATTATACTCCCCTATGCCTTCTCCTTAAGATGCCCTCTCTTAGCGTTATAGATATAGTTACAGTGAGATTACAGGCCTTCTCCATAGTGGGACCAGACAACAGAATTGAATATTGGATAAACTGACCTTTTTTATTCTGAACAGCCTTTACATGTTCAGTTGTGCAAGGGAGGCTGATTATGCAGGCTCAGGCAGCTTTTCTATGGCTTCCCTTGGTCTACCTTTCCATTCCACTCATTTACTAATGCTCATAGATGAAGCATACCAAAAACATTTACAAAATATATAGTGATGAGTACAAAGTTTACATTATAAAATATCATTATTTAAATGCCATAGACAAGAATTAAACACCATAGACAAGAAAGAGGGTCAGTGCTTGCTAACAACTTAGCTAAAACCTTCAGCAGAAAAGCTAAGGTCCACTTTTGAATGTAGACTGTAATCTACATCTCAAGATGTACCATAGTTGTTACAGTCAGGGCTCATTTGGAGGGGAAACGCACCAGAACGCCGTTCCAGTAGTTCCTCCAACAGTCAGGTGGCACCGCCCACCTGACTGAAAAATTTTGGGCCATTTAGGCATCGATTGGGGCCAAAACGGTCCGGATTGGGGCAGAAACAGCCCGGATTGGGTCGGTGCCAGGTGGGGGAATGCGCCGCTGCCTGGTACCAACCCAATCCAAGCCGTTTCGGCCCTGATCCAGGCCAAAACAGGCCCATTTTTTGGCCATTTGGGGCCCGTTTCAACCTGGAACACAGCCGAAAAGGCCCGGATCAGGGCTGAAACTGTCCAGATAGGGTCAGTGCTGGGAGGGAGAAGCCTCCCCCTCCCAGCACCGACCCAGTCCCAGCCGTTTAGGCCCTGATCCCAGCCGAAATGGGCCCAAAATGGCCATTTTGGCTGTTTGGGGCCCATTTCATCCTAGATTGGGGAAAACCATCCTGATTGGGTCAGTGCTGGGTGAGGGAAGCCTCCCCTGCCCAGCACTGACCCAGTTCCGGCCATTTCAGCCCCAATCCGGGCCCAAAATGGCCATTTTTGGCCATTTTGGCCCCTTTTCCCACTGGGATCAGGGCCGGAACAGCCAGGATTGGGTTGGTGCTGGGCAGGTGATCCCTTATCTCATGTGACACTGACTTGGTCTGGGCTGTTTCAGTCCTGATCCAGGCCTAAATGGGCCCCAAATGGACATTTTTGATCATTTGGGGCCCGTTTCAGCTGCAATCAGGGCCAAAACCACCAGGATTAGGTCGGTGCCTGGTGGGGAACCCCTACCCTGCCCAGCTCTGACCTGATATGGGCCATTTTGGGCCTGATCCAGGCCAAAATGTGCCCCAAAATGGCCATTTTGAGCCATTTTGGGCCCCTTTTGGCCTGGATTGGATCGGGTCACTTCCAGGTGGGGGAACACTGCCCCCTCTGGCAGCAGCCAAATCCCTGACATTTCGGCCTGGTCAAGGGGCGTTGCATATGCTAATGCATTATGCTAATACATTATGCTAATGAGTTCCTGCAGCTCTTTTTCTATAAAATGACCCCTGGTTACAGTCATTGAAAAAATGCCAAATGGTATGTAGTTTTTGGTCTACCGTGATCCCTTGGTCTTACACAACTGCTTCCCCCTTGCTTTTCTGATATTTTGTCATGTTCTGAAAGTACATAAAACATTTAAAATTCACAGGTACAGACTTATAGGTTCCCCTTTGTCTCTTACAACTGCCTGACTTGGTGCTCATTAATTAAAATGTAGTGGAGCTATTCAGATATGGAAAAATTCGTGCATGTGTAAGCCTGTACAGAAAAAAGGGTTTGGGACCTAGGACGTAAGTCTGATTAGTAGACTGCAGATACTTAGATAGATCTTAGGCCAGACCAGACTAACAGACAACTGATGTGTACATAGGTTTGTATTCATTTGCATGTTTAGCGAAGGTTCATAGGGCAGGTGTTTAAAAAGGCCATCATGACTAGGAGAGGTGGTATAAAGCAGGACTGGGCTAGCTGAAAAGACTAGGAAAGGGAGAGAAGTGCTGAAGCTAGTGCTCTTTGAAAGGCAAAGTTTGTTTCCAAGCATTGGTTCTAAGAAGGACACAGAGCTGAAACTGCTAGCTTGGAAGAATTGGACACTTCTCCTTGGGAGAAGAGCAATACCCGGGAAGAACTGAAGAAAGGAAGAGCAAAGAGCAGGAATTGCTGACAGCTGAAATCTTCATCGACTGTCTGAGACCAATACCTGAGAACAGAGCTGCCCCACTTTGTCTTGCCAGGAGGAAAGGGGAACTGCTCCTAGGGCAATGAACAAGCTCAAGGATTCATACAGCATCTTCATAAAAAAAGAGTTCCTGCTATTGCAAGACTTTCTGGATATTTGGGACTCTGTTCCAGGCATAGCCTCTGCCAAACCCACAGTCCTGTCTGCGCCCCCTACGAAGTGGATTGTGAGTAGGACTTTGATCTGAGGATACTGGTTAGTGAGCCAGTATTGATAATTTTGGGAACGTTTTCACAGTTGTGTTCTGTTATACTTAAATACATTGGATTTTCATTTTGAATTTGTAAACATTACTCTAGACATTAAACCTGGCCCTTGGGACTCTGGGGGTTACACTGCATCTCTGCATCACATAACATCATGGGAACTGAAGGGTCCCCCCCTCACTCCCCAAATAAGCTTTTGGTCATTTAAATAATGTATCCTGAGTGTTCAGGTGCAAAGAAAAGGTTCGATGTGAGAGACCGGTGTTCAAACAGAATTCACTTTCATGGCTTAACTAAGACTCTGAGGGCCATGGCGATACATGCCATCAGCATGAATCAAAAAGGCTGTTGAAGCATAGTGGTTAAGTGGTTGGACTGCAAATCAGCACTCTGCTGCTTTGAATCCCACCACTGCCATGAGCTCAATAGGTGGCCTTTGCTAAGTCACTTCTCTCAGCCCCTGCTCCCCAGCTGTATTGTGGGGATAATAATAACACTGACTCTGTTCATCATTCTAAGTGATAAGTGCAGTTATTGTTGTTGTTGTTGTATGGCATCTGTGCAGGCACGAAAGATACCGCAAGCTGTAATACATAAGTTGCAAACATATCTTTAAATTTAAAAATAAAAATTCTATGACTCCATGATGTTTGGAGAGTTTGTAACGCTCAGGTAATCCATTTTCCTAGAGGAAATAGTCACAGTCAGACTGTTTTTGTCCAAACTCTGTTTACGTATGTTGTTGATTGTGAAATAGGGATATGAACTGTGTCTGATCATGCCCCTGTCTCAACCTTATTAGAGCCTCCCATTTGTTAAATTATATGATGTTTTCATGAATGAAAGTCTGGCTGCTTCAAAAACAAAAAAAAGTATAAACTCTTAAATCTGATCCTTGTTCAGATTTTGGGAGATTATTTGGGATGCTGCCAAAGCATATTCAAAATTGACTGAATTAATGTAGCTGAATAAACAAAGTGCAAAAATTCATTCAGAATCTGTATAAAGTATTAAAGACCTGTAAATTCTTCATAAAGCTTGAGATTTAAAAAAACACTAGTGAGGCCCAAACAATCAAATCTTAACAAATAGGAATGTTTTGAAAAAAGCAACAAATGCTCTTTGAAAAGCACCATTTATACTTAAGTAAAGCACCATGGATTTGTAAAAAATTACTACCTCTATGTCAATTAATGTGAGGGGAGAGGTAGAATTGATGATACTAGATAATTAATTTGATAAATGATTGTGATTCTAATAATAGAGAGTCAATCTTTATCTTATTTGCTTCAGAAAAGGCATTTGATTGTGTGGAATGGCAAGACATGTTTGACATTTTAGAGAACTTAATTTTGGAAACTTATTTTTAAATTTTATGTTAACAATATGTGAGAATATTATATATAAAATATACAAAGCGCTCAAACAGGCTATTGCAAATAAAATTCATTAAGGCTTTCAGTAGCTAAGAAAGCCTTGGTTGATTTCTTTTTCATCACCCTGGGAGAACACAAAGTAGAAATATAATGCCAGGTTTGTTGGGCTGCTCAGAGGTCCCATGGCTCAGGAGTCAGTCCCCGAACCAGAAAGCAGACTGTGTTAACTACCCTAAAGTCTGAGATTAGAAAGGATACTGTCATAGATACACAAAGTGTTTTTTTTTTTAGATTCAGCTTTAGTAGAAGTGTTTACTACTTTTAGATTCAGCTTTTAGTAGAAATGTTAAATTTGACTATCTATGATTCTATTTGGCAAGTTATTTTAACTGGAACACTTGTCTCCATGTATGAAATAAAGGGAAATCAGCATAGGATGATGATTTGCTGGTACCCGAGTCAGCGTTATTTGAGTAAAATTTATCATAATGAGCACAATACTTTCTAGCAATGCCTGCAGTCAGCAGTGGATTTACACATATGTGGTGGTATTGCCCTAAGATTAAGATTTGTCGAAGAAAGATATTCATATAATTTTATTAATAATGGGACATTCTTTACCTTGTAATACATTTATTGGTTGACTTGAAAATTCTTTGAGCAAAAATCATAATAAATTAATGTGGATCTTAATTCTGTAACCAAAATTCTTGTTGCATCAAAATGATGTGAACCAGAATTACCATCTAGGAAAGAATAGATTGGAAAGATTTGGAAAACAGCATACATGCTATTCATCTTAATGAAAGCAGAAAACAGAAGGCTGGATCCATCAGTGGAAAGTTGGTGGAATGTTACCATGCACACTCCTTTCTGACACAGGAAAGTTGGTTCTTGGTGTCATGGGACTTAAGTGGAATAACAGCAATGCAGGTCTGTGGTATGTAGTGAGGCAAAATTCACCCCTCTTCCATCTTACATAAATGGAGCAGTGCTAGCTGAAACAATACCTGGAGAAGAAATGGGAGGTGGGAGGAAAACTGTGGCAGTTTGAGAACTACTGAAATATAATAAAAGTATAAAAGAGAGGGGTGACTTTACCGGGGGAGGAAGAGAAATGTGAATTTATAAGCAGTTAGATTAATTGATTGAGATATATATAGATATGTATAGGTCAACTGATAGAGAATAATTAATGATAAGGTTTAAACATGAGGATTGACTAACTAACAATATTTTCTTTCTTTGACAAGATTTATATGCACCAAACTGAATGTATAGAAGAGTTAAATTGATTGAGTATCTGAGGAGTTACATAGAATTACCATAAAAAGTTGAAATGAGTAATATATAGAGAATAAATCAAATTGTTTGATTTAAATGTGGGAAATTTTTATGGTTTATATATTTTTATAGGTTTATATAGAATTATTCAAAACTGGAAAATGGGATAAATTGTTTATCTAAAGACGTATAGTTTGGGTGTATAATAATTAAAGGAGTTAATGATGCACTGCTTAATATAATGGAGAATGTATATCTGTTTTAGACAGAGGAATTTAATAGAAGTAAGGGAAAAGGGACAGAGGGTGGGAAAGCTGTTGGAAGTCAACAAAAGGGGGGGAAAGGGAGGGGGTTAGAAACGAAAAATTAGGGGAAAATTGATTGTAATGTAAAAATAAAAATGTTCTAACCCAATAAAAAATTTTTCAAAAAAAAAAAAAAAAAAAAAATAAATGGAGCAGTGCTTGCAGAAGAAAGAGCAAGAATTAATTCTATCCCATTCTTCCTCATTGCTACAGCCCCTTGACCCATCTGGCTAATAGTCTATGTGGGTCCTATGAGCCATGGATATAACTCTCCTGGGGTCAGAAAAGACTTTTAGAGGTAGGAGGATATAAGCACTCCATCCACTCCATCCATTAACAAAGATCTAACCCCAAGGTTTTTCAAAAGCATTGGTTATATTTTCTTTCTTTCTTTCTTTCTTTCTTTCTTTCTTTCTTTCTTTCTTTCTTTCTTTCTTTCTTTCTTTCTTTCTTCTACTTTAAGATACTATCTGGGCTTAGAAAAATACACGTACCCCTCATTGTTTAGTTTTGTATTCTGTGCTGTATGTTTTTGTTATATATATATATATATATTTAAAATTGCAAATAAATAAAGAATAAAAACAATCAAATGAGCAATCTGTCAACATCCTTTAAAACATCTAGAACAAATATATGAAAATATATTCATCAAAGATGGGTGGGGGGTCACTTAGAAAGGACATGTGAATATTCAGTAACTGCTAATTAAGATCTGATCTGCTAGTTTATAAATATCAAAAAATGTTCCCAAATCAGCACAAAATTATTGCAAGCATTTGGGAGAAGTTGGAAGTCTTCGAATCTGACTGTTATTCTGGTGCCTTGCTGTCTGGATTAAATTTCATGGGCGTAAGGAGGCAAGAGGCTGAGATAACATGGGAAAAGAGTAATTCAGTAGATATTCAGATGAGACACATGAGATATTACAGAAAAGATTATTTAATGCATTTCTATCCCCCTTTGATAATATCAAAAATAATTCAGCTTATAGCTATTTAAACATAACAATAGCCAGAATCAGTACCCTACATAACCGGTCGCCCAAAAACATCATAAACAGTTCTGCCCTGTATATTTTTCCAAAAATTGAAAAAATGGGTGCTTTCTAGATACATTCAGTACTATCATTCCACAATGTAGGTAGCATTATTGAGAAAGCTGAAGGGAGCAGTGAGGAGAACTGTTTTATCCCATGGCTTACTCTGGTGCTTTCTATCATTTTTTTCCTGTGGCCTGGTTCTGTTCGTTGTTTTTATTGTTTATTTTTTCTAAGCCACTAAGGAGAAAAGCAGTGTATAGATGGATGGATGGATGGATGGATGGATGGATGATGCCAGAAATCAGCAAGGCTGGCAGAAAAAATGAATTGGAATGTAGTAAGGTCAAATAAGGGAGAGTAGAATGGGAGAGAATTCAACTTCTCCATGCTGCCTCCATTTTTGTTCCATTTTTAAAAGTAGATTCTCTTCCCAGCACTTGATGATCTGGAAAAGAGGAGGAAAGGTCTCTCACACATCAGATCATATTTTCTTACATCTACTGTGAGTGTGGGCTTTAATGGCCTATAGAAAAGGGAGGCTTTCTGCTCTCTCCCTGAAATTTGAGCAAGAGGATCCTTGGATGAGGGCACAATTCCTGAGAATTTCTTCCCAAGATATAGGTGTGGGGGGGGGGCAGAGATCATAGCTGCAAACGCGTTTCCCAGGGCTTTTTTTCAGTGGGAACGCAGTGGAACAGAGTTCCAGCGCCTCTTGAAAATGTTCACATGGCCGGTGTCCCACCCCCTGATCTCCAGACAGTGGGGAGTTTAGATTGCCCTCCGTGCACCAGCGCGGAGGGCAATCTAAACTCCCCTCTGTCTGGAAATAAGGGGGTGGGACACCGGCCATGTGAACATTTTCACCGAGGGCGATTTAAACTTTAAAAAACTCCCCCCTTGTTCCAGCTGACCCAAAGTGACATCATTGTGCAGTCCTGAGTTCCACCACCTCTTTTCCCAGAAAAAAAGCCCTGGTGTTTCCTATTATATCCAATAGAAAAAGGCTGGGCTTTATTTGCGCCCGCTTTACTTCTAATCGGTTAAAAAAAGGGACTTATGATGACCCCATTTTGAACTCAACTTTATTTTAATGCATCTTCAGCTAATGGCCACAGATAGACTTTCCCTCCAGGAACGTGTCTAATCCCCTTTAAAAGTCATCTAAGCCGGTGGGTTTAGATTGTGAATATCACAAATTAATTATGCAAATAAGACTAGAAACCTAGATGTTTGTAAGGAGAATTGGTTATAAATCATGGGCCCACAAAAGCTGCTGAGTTCACCTTGCTGAAAGCAGAGTTATGGTACTGCTCACAGCATTATACAATCTAGAGGTGCCTTGCAAGACAGTTTCGAGCTACTCATGAAGATCAGCAAGAGAAGAAAATATCTAAGGGGCCATGTTTGCATCCTCTATCTGATACAAATCTAATCTTGATTTAAGTGGGTCAACTCATATCTGACACACTAAATAAAGAGTGAGGAAAACTGAAACAAAAGACACCCCCCCCCAGAAGGAGGAGAAAAAAGTAACATTGTGCTAGTGCGTAGCAAAGAGGCCATGCGCTTGAGAGCAAGATCTGTGGTGCTCTCGTGCTGCTCCCATCGTTGGTTGGGGGGGGCGGGTCTGTGCAGGAAGCGGGTTGTTGTGCCCCAAGTGTGTTTTTTGACCTAGTCTGTGTGTGTCTCTGAGCAAATTGAGCTAAATACCCCTTTCTGGAATTTGCAGAATTCAGTTCTTTAGATTCAATTGTGTCTTTGGGGCCGCCCCCCCTTCCTTCTTCTCCTTTTGCCAGTTTCCAGTAACCTGAGCCAGATAACTTGGTCTGTAATAAAATGTGACTGCTCGGGCTATTTTTACAGAGCTGGCATTCATTTGCATGCTTGCGAGCTGTGCGTGGGGCCCAAGGCGATCCCCTGTCTCTGCCCTCCCCGCCACCTCCTCCCCCGCTGGCATCGCTCTGATCAGAAGTGACAACAGAAACACAGGCCTGTTTCCTGATGCTTTTACCCTGTTAGATGATGAAAGCTCTGGGGAAAAGGAACAATAGTAACAGGGGCTTTTAAAAATAATAATAATAAAGGTTCCTAAACTGATCATTTTCAAATGTCAGTTGGTGGGAGGCTGCAGCATTCTGGAGCTGGCTTATTCTTGCTTGATACTGTGTGAATCAGGCCAGGGAGGTAGAAGATCACCTAGTTTTTGGCCCGATCTAATGGCCTAAGCATACTTGATCTCTTAGGGATTTTGTCCAACCTCATTTAGTTTAGCTAGAAGAAAGGGACACTACTGTTAGCCTCGGGTGATAAATCTCCAGTTGACATTTTGTCATGCTTGTAAATTTTCCTTTGATAATCATTTTCTTTGCTTTAATGCTTCTCCACTGGTATGTGCATTCTTATTCCTTTCTACAGCCCTCAGACCAAAATTTAGGAGACCTGTTTGAGCCATGCTTTAAGCAAAAGAGCATGTAAAAAGCACTACAACTTTGAGTTGATGCAACCCCTTTTCAATGGTACATGAAGTGAAATTGCACAGAAGATCACATGTGCAAACACATCTTTCCCCCTTCACAAGCCTTTCCTCCACACCAAGCTAGCCAGTTCCTGCTGAGGTTGGGGGATCCTCTGCCCCGAGCTCTCATTTCCTGCTGCCGCTCCTGTGGCTGCTGGGGGGAAAATGTAAACAAATAATCAATGGCAATGGCATGATATCACTTCTGGGGAAAACCTAGATGTGAAGTCAGTCCACTCTAGGAATCACCAGAAACTCTATGGTTTTACCACAGATTTTCCAGCAATTCCTAGAGAGGAATGAAGTCACTTCCAGGGAAAACCTGATAGTGGCTTCATGACATCACTTGATGGTGCCCCCCTGTCCCTTCCCCATCTGCCACTGATTGCCTGCTACTACTGCACACACATGAATCCAGAGGTCTTGTAAACTTGCACACTGTTTTGCTCAAAATAGAGGTCTTTTTCCTGACTGGCCAGTTTTGTATGTGCTGGGAATTTTTGTGCATGAAGAAATGGTGAATCATATCACATGCTCATACGCACAAACATACATTGTGGGAGAGACCAGATATGATTTCAGTGAGAACAAGGCCTTACAACCAGTTCAGACAAGCAACAACAGTTCTGTCGCAAGCCCGTGCCAATTCAGAATGCTCTTACAGTTGGCTCGCCTGAAAATATTCCCTTCAAACTTTGGGTGTAGAAAATGAATACAAGAGGACTTCACCGACTAAAAATCATCTCCCTGGATTTCCTGAGGCACCAAATCCTTTCCTGAGCCTTGACAACACGTTTTCCCTTTCAAAACACGGGAGGTTAGAATATTACTGACATTTTAAAGATTCTAATGGGAGGGTATTTAAATGGGTCAGATCCAGCCAGCTTTTTAAACTCAATCTCACCAAATGTACAGCCCCTCTCTCACATGACTTGTGTACATGCAAGCCCCATGATCTCCAGCTTGGGCTGCCAACTCCAGGCTGGGAAATTCCTGGAGAACTGGTGGTGGACCCTGGGTAAGGCAGAGTTTGTGGAGCAAAGGAAGTTCAACAGAGATTCGATGCCATACATCCCACCCTCTGAAGCCGCCGTTTTCTTCAGGGGAACTGATCTCTGGAGTCCGGCAATCAATGGTCATTCCAGGAGAACTCCAGGACCCACCTGGATATTGACAATCCAGGCCCCAGCATGCTCTATTTTTAGCCGTCAAAGGGGACTCCCTTCTTCATTTTTCACCAGCTGAAAAGCTGGTTGGATCCAATCCAGTATTTTTAATACATTGAATAAAAATAGATGATAGATTTGGGGTTGAATCCCTGATGCAACTGCCCTCTTTCCTGCTCACAGCATATTCTAATCACCCAAGAAAGCTGGGGAGGGGCTCTTTCCATGGGACTCTTCACCTCTTGATTGCTCCAATGTTACTTCAATGTTCCCCGCTCAAGGCCAAGGCAAGGGAAATCAGAGGCCTCTATAATTCATGGTCTTTAGTCATACCTCCCCTCACCCTCCTGTCCTCTCTCTCTTGCTCGTTCTTTCTCTCTTTCTCAGCCCTGGTCTCAAGCTTCTTGATCACCTGCCAGCCGGTATTGATTTTTTGCTTCCCAATCCCCATGCTGGATGGAAGGAAAAGATTAAAAACAGTTTGTCAGTTCGAAGTTGAATAAGAATTCAGCACAGGGGACGTCTTAGAAGTGGGAGATTGGAAGGGAAGGGGGGGGGATCGAGGGGCCAAGGCCAGAGTTAGTATTCTGTGATGTTAACCGTTTCCCTCCTCAAATACTTGGCTCAGAGTCCCTTTATACACCACCCCCCTTTTTACTGAAATCTATTGCCATTCATAACCACAGCGGACCCTGCTTTATTCTAGGACAGGATTCAAGCCCCAGACACTCACATCTAGTTGAAGGGCAGGGTTTACATGCTGCAGGAGACTGTAGGTTGGATCCTTCCAGCTTTTCTGCTGGTAGGAAGAGGAGGAGTGGCCCTTTTGGACTTACAAAAACACTAGGCCATGAATCACGGAGCTCACATGGACAAAAGCCACACAGGATGGGGGCTGCAAAGAAGAGCGGATTTGAACAAGATTAAGCAGAAAAGCTGGTAGATTCAACTCAATGTGTGGACCTCAAGGGAAGGCAAGGCATATCGTCCATCCTGCCAATTCAGATCTGCCTTACAAGCCTCACCTCTCTGCCCCCTAGGGTTGCCAGATCCCCTTACCCTCCTGGCAAGAGTGTGGGGAGCCCCAGCACTCACTTTAATCTTCTTCGTGTGTGCGATTTGCACATGCGTGCCTTGCACTGGGCCGATTTGGGCTCGAATAGACCCCATGTGAAGTGCGGGAGCATGCCTGGAGGCCTGTTCCCTTGCCTTTCTCCCCCGCCCCCCACTGGCCAGATGAGTGGGGGGTGGTAGAGGGTGGCAGCAGGAACCCTAGTGCCCCACCTTCAAAGATGAAGCAGGTGGCAACCAGAGAAAGGGCCTTTTCAGTTGTGGGTGGCACGTTCCTTATGGAATGCCCTTCCTCTTGAAGCTCACCTATTGTCTATGTTGCTCTTTTAGGCACCAGGCCAAAATGTTTTTGTTCATCCAGGGTTTTAATGAAGGCTTTTAATAAAGGAGTTGATCTTTTAATACTATTTTAGTCTGGAAACTGTTATTTTAAGCTGTCAGTGATCTGTTTGTATGATCCATATTTATATGCTGGACTGGGGTTTTAATGCTGATTTAATTAATATCTTTTAATGTTTTGTTTTTATTATTTGGTATTTTGTAAGCTGCCTTGGGCATGTTCCTGGAGAGGCGGATAACAATTTCTAAATAACTAGTAGTTGTTCATCTTTAGTTTATCACACACATTCTGCTCTTCCTTTGGGAAGAGTTGTAGAGCTAGTTTGGTATAGTGGTTAAGAGTGTGAGATTTTAATCTGGAGAACTGGGTTTGATTCCTCACTCCTCTGCTTGAAGCCAGCTGGGTGACCTGGGGTCAGTCACAGCTTCTTGGAGCTCTCTTAGCCCCACTCACCTCACAGGGTGTTTGTTGTTGCGGGGGATAATAATAAAACACTTTGTAAACTGCTCTGAGTGGGTATTAAGTTGTCCTGAAGGGCGGTATATAAATCAAATGTTGTTGCTGTGGTTATTGTTATTATTATTATTAGCTTAGTGGTAGAGTACCTACATGCTCTGTATGTAGATAGGCCTGCCAACTCTGGTTTGAGAAATTCGTGGAGATTTAGGGGATGGAGCCTGGAGAGGGTGGAGTTTGGAGTGGGGAGAGACCTCAGCCGCTCTTAATGCCATACAGCCCACCTTCCAAAGCAGCCATCTTCTCCAGGAGAACTAACTTCTGTTGTTTGGAGATGGGCTGTAATTCCTGGAGAGCGCCAGGTCCCGCTTGGAGGTTGTCAACCCTACGTGTAGATGATTTCAGAGTGGATCTCTGGCATCCCCCAAGCAAGGCTCTCCAGGAGCAGCCCTGCGAAAGACCTTTCCCCAAAACCTTGGAGAGCTGGCCTGAGCCTGGGCTAGCTATTCTTACTCAGTGAGAGGCAATATTCTTATGCTGAAGGTCTGCTATGGAAAATGCAATCACTGAGAGGCAGGGCACATGCATATGCATACAGCTGGGCGCGGGTTCAGTTACTGGCAGGTCCAGTTCAGGAAATCAGGGAATATATGTTCGAAAGGAGCTCTGTGTGCTTGAGACCCTGAAGAATTGTGGCTAATTCAAGTTAGATGGACCAATGGTCCGACATGCTACGGCAATGTATTTTCATACCAAAGAGCCCAGCGTGACTCAGCACCCAAGGCCAAGCGGTCTTCATTTCAGCAATGAAACTGCATCAGGCATCTTTCTCAGACCAGCAGAAAGCAAGTGCAAGCCAGATGACCACTTGTGAGAAGCTCTGTATGCAAGCAGGTTCGTCCTACAGAGGGCCAAGGATTTCTCCCGGAAACAATTCCGACAGTTGTGGCTGCTAGGAAAGTTGGAGGGTCAAAGACAGTCATCCAAGGCATATGCTCCCAAGGAACCAAAAGCAACTCTGGTCAGTCTGTCCTAGGAGAAAATCTTTCCTCGTTGCAAACATTTACTATTTCTATTTGTCATTTACATGCAACAGTCAAGAAATGTGTCATGTCTTTGATTAATGTGTGATCCCCTATTTGGGGGTTTTTTTGCATTGCAGGGTAAGACAAGTGGGAAGAAAAACCAAAGGAGAGGGCTGAGAGATACAGTGGCTAAGATGCTAGTTTGCAAATCTGTAAGTCCCCCATACAAATCTCACCTCTGCCAAGAACTCACTGGTAGACCCAAGTAACCCATTCTGTCTTAGCTCCCTGATTGCAACACGGGGTGAATAATGCTGGCATATTTCAGAAGGCCATTGAAATGACTGATTCATGACAATGTGTACAAAGTGTTTTGCTCGAACACTCACAAATGCTAGATATAACTCGTATACAGGGGTTTTTTTCTGGGAAAAGAGGTGGTGGAACTCTCAAGAGGGAAATGAGGAAGAAACACACGGGATTCTTTGAAATAATATTATTTTCAAGCACTATTTCTGAGTATTTTCAAGAGGTGCTGGATCTCTGTTCCGCCGCGTTCCCCTTGAAAAAAAGCCCTGCTCGTATACCACATGTACACCATGTGTGAGTGAACCGATGCAGGTGGAGTTTTGATGCTTAAATTTATGCCTGTCTAAAATTTAGGGAAAGAAAAAAAATATCATCTCCTTTGGCCTCGCGTCAGTCTTCAAATGCTGGCCCCCACTCTGCAAAATGCAAAAATGAGGATTCGTAACTTGCCTAAGGCGAGTAACAGTTGGTAGCGTTTCTACTCTGCTGTTAATAACGTCCCACTTCCATGAGTGGTGAGACATTCCAGGGGCAGCACTACATGGCTTATTCTCCTGTGGTTGAGAACACCCGGGAGACTTAGACTGCCTTTTTTGTTTCATTTACGTGTGTATAAGAGCCAGTAGACTTCTACAGCAGGCAGCAAAGAGCCAACTGCTCTGCCACTCTCATAAGAATACATGAAGCTGCCTTGTACTACATTAGGCTCTTGGTCTGTCAAGGTCCTTATTGTCTACTGTTAACTAGCAGTGCCTCTCCAGGGTCTCAGGCAGAGGTCTTTCACTTCACCTGCTACGTGATGCTTTTAATTGGAGATATCGAGGATTGAACCTGTGACCTTCTGCATGTAAAGCAGATGCTCTACCACCCAAAACAAACTCACTCCGGACTGATTGCCTGCCCTTCCCACAAGGTGGAGGGCGCCACCACCTCCACAGCTGGAGAGAAACACCAGATTATTTGTCAAGACCTGAGCTGCTCCACAGTTGTTCAGTGATAGATGTGTGCACCATAATCAAGACAGCCAAATGCATAACTGTTCTTTAGCATGTTCCAATGGCTTCATTTAACATTATCTCAAGAACAGTCTAAATTAAGGCTTGGCCTGTCCAAGTCGAAGGCCATTCACTGGAACCCATTCACTAGAACCCATTTCCCCCTTTCCTGAGGCCTTCAGAAAGTGCAAATATTCCAAGTGTATTTGTGAATCCAGAACTCTCATTTGTCACATTCATTAACTGGCTGGTGATGGAATGAGTGCAGGAGATGCAACCTCTCTGGAAACAGGAGTAGCCTCCCCCAAAGAAAGAGTTGGTTAATACACCAACATTAAATGTGCATCCTTATGTTTCATCCCTTAAAATGTGGGAATGGAGGAATCAGTACAATGGCGGGTGAACAAGCACCTTCGAACATTTGACCAGTTAGCTCTTGCATGGCCTTTGTACCCTGCCTTTTGATATACAATTTTTAAAGGTCTATTTGTAATCAAACAGATTCTTATTTTAAGAAGAGGCGGTGTGAATGAGCTTTTCTCTTTTTTCCAGGGGAGGAGTTCTTTTTTATTTTAAAAAATAGATCATGGGGCGAAGGGAGTTAAACTGCACATCCAGTCCCACACCTTGCCTTGTTTATTTCAGCATGCTTCTCCATGCCTGGCTGACTTTTGGCATCAGAGCCTGGCTGAGAGAAACCTTTCACTCTGCCTAGCAAGTGGTGGGTGCAATCCAAGGGAATAGAAATAGCGTGGAAACAGGACTTGTGCTTATGTAGAATTGTAGAGGCAGTGGGATAGTAGGGTGACTGGCAAAAAGAGAAATGCCATGCACAGTACCCTTAATTGGTATGATCCTGTTAGGTGTGAAGATCAGCTAACTGTTTGGGTTGGAAGACATCCCCATCAGGAACATATCTGCTGAGTCATTCTCTCGTTTCTCCTCTTGCCTCCTGCTACCCAGACAGCAAGTTGCTAGGAAAATACAAGTCAGATCAAAAGACTTCCAACTGTTTCCAGATGCCAGGAGTAATTCTGTTCATAGGATTTGAAACATTTACTACATTTGTGAATGGGTGTGGTTTAGGTTTGATATTAATTTAATATAATTCTGAATGCATAGTCCTAAACCACTGGCTTCGATGGGTTTCAAAGGGAATTAGACAAATGCAAGGAGGATAAGTCTATCAAGGGTTGTTAGCTATGGTATGTAATCTTTATGTTCAAAAGCACTATGCCTCTGAATACCATCTTCTAGGTTTATAGGGGGCCTTCTACCACTGCTTGTGGGCGTCTGGGAACAGTTCCTTGTTGGAAAGAGGATCACAGACTAGATTAACCTTGAACTGGATGGAACAAAGTTCCTGTTGTATTCGTATGTAGTTAGAAGTCACATTGTCCAGTGGAGTGGGTATGTATATTGAGCAAGGTGCCACAATTGATGAGGTACACATAGATGCAATGAATCTTCACTCCTGGGGTGAGGAAGAGGACAGGCCAACAGTCATTTCAGCTGCCCACCAGTAGGTGTCAGCAGAGGCTTCCGGTGTTAAGAGAGGTAAGGACGGGCATTTCATTGCAATGGGAATGTCTTTCTGTAGGAATGACTGGGTGTTTGGAGTGTTCACAGTTCTTGATAGGCGAGGCTGATTAAGATATAAGATCTTTAAAAATTATTTGGATTTTAAGCACACCTGAGCATGCATTAGGAGATGACTGCTGGAATACACCGAGTCATTGTGCTACCACATCGTTTGACCTTGTATTCAAGAGTGGCATTTAGTTACAATTATTATATGAAAATTCATGAAGAAGTCTACTGCCAAAACAGGGCAAAAAGCATCCATCAAACTTGCAGTTTATGAATAATACATTCAAAAGAACTGCCGTTTAGAATTTCGGTGGGGCAGGGCAGCTCAAGATAATTTGCTGTCCCGAGAAGGTCCTGTGGGATGCCACATCATGGGCCCAGCCTGAGCCCCAGTGATGCTAGCTGAGCACGGGGGTTTGTCTTAGGTCCAGTTGGACAGCATAGATCCAGAAGATATATTGCTCCGTAACGTATTGCCGTGTTCTGTCAGTGGTGCTATATTAACAGAGCCCTGATCCGGATAGCCCAGGCAAGACTGATCTCATCAGATCTTGGAAGCTAAGCCGGGTTTGCCATTGCCTGTCTCTGCATAGCAACCGTTGTCTTCTTTGGAGGTCTCCCATCCAATTATTAACCCAGGCCGACCCTGCTTAGCTTCTGAGATCTGCCTAGAATGAATATTTTGCTTTTGTGCCTGTGTAGTTAACATTGCATTAGTGCATGCTCAGAACTTATAGGACTGAACTACAGTTCACAGGCAACCGTATGTATCTGAGGTTCACTTTAGAACACTCCGTTGACGTGAACACTCTCAACATGCTACTCAGGCAGGCAAAATGAGCAAGGCCTGAATACTAGAATCAAGGCTTGCAGCTTGCAGAATTGAAACTACTGAAAACAGCACCTTTTGTAAGTTAATATGTTTCAAAGGCTGCCTATTCTCTTCTGTTCAAAGTACTGGAGGTTTCTTTTAAAGCTGTGGGTGGTTTGGTACTGCAATACCTAAAAGGGCACTTGCTCACTTATGAACCTGTTTATCAGTTAAGAGATGCTTTAAAAAGCCTGTGTACCCCTACCTTCTGAGAATGGTTACCAGGCATGGGGCCTTTTCTGTGGTGGCACCTATATTATGGAATTCCCTCCCCATTGCTAGCTAGGGCGTCCATATACTGGTTAAATAGCCAGATTTATGCTGATCTAGCAAAATCCAGCTAAGCCAGTTCAAAATAGAGGATTCTGGATCAGATCCTGATGTCTGGATTCCAATGGGCCAGATTAGACCAAGTTTATTTGGTTTAATTTGACAAATGCTGAAGCTTACCTTTTTTTCTTTCCAGGCATGGGTGGGTGGAGGAGAGACCATCTTCCTTGGCCTGTGCCCGCATGGCTCCCCATGCTCCCAGCTGGATCCTCTTCCAGCCTTTCTGCCTGTTGCCTCCTGTCCATGCCAGCCTCGTGCTGCTCTCCTGCCATGGTGTGGAGCTTGCCTCTACTTCACACTGCTGCCCTCGTGCACTCTGCTCCCCTTGCCTCATGGAGGAAAACAGGCAGCAGAGGCAGAGCAGCAGTGAGCAAGAGCGCAGCAGCGCAAAGTGGAGGCAAGATCCATGCCATAGCAGGAGAGCGGCACAAGGCTGGCGAGGGACAGAAGGCAACAGGCAGAGTAGATCCCCATACTGCCTCCACCCCCAACCAAGCTCCAAAAGAGCCCTTCAAGCCCCCACCAGCTGCCTTTTAAATTAAACTCCACAGCCTGTCCAGCGAGCCTCACTCACCACCCCTTCAGTTTGAGATTCTCTGCTTTGACATTGAGATACTCTGGTTTGACATTGGTTCCCTTGCTGTAAGTTGGTTCTGTTGGGCTTAACTAGTTCTGTTTGCATTGGGAGTGGGATTTGCATTGGGGCTGGCTTTTCACCAGGAGTTGCCTTTGCATAAGATTGTCTTGGCATAAGACTGGAAATATTTCGATTTTAGGAAACAATGGAGAGTGCCTGGGGGCACCTTGTTCAGGGGCCCATAGCATTGGACCCTGGGGTCCAATCTTCCTGAAACTTTAGGGGTCTTTAGTGGACAGGGAGGAGTAGGCACTCTGAAAAATTGGTGTAGTTTTCTTGAAAAATGCCTGCCCAACCCCCTCGGATAGTGTTCCCCATAGAGAATAATGGCCAGAATTATTGAACAGAATTAGAGAATCTGACCCAGATTTTAGGGATATTGAATTTTTATGGCATCCCTGATTCCAGGATCTGAATTGATTGAATTTTTTTTGTCTGTGTGCGCACATCCCTAGTGCTAGTTGTTTAAGATTTAGGAGCCCGGTCACACTTCTTGAGTGTTTCATTGATTTGTATTAGGGGTATGCATTCTGAAATTCCCAATCCAAAAATAAACAGGAAAATCTCTGTTTCTGAGATTATCTGGAACAATTCTATAAATCCAGGATTATTGGGCATTATAACCCACCCCCCTCCAAAAAAAGTCATGGTTTTTCGTTTTGGGGTGTTTACTATCAGCAAAGGGCATCTCGTTTTTCTTTGACTCTCTGAATTTCCGAGGCAGAGGCTAGGGAAAATGGCTCCCGTCCACTGCAAGCCAGGTGCAGGTCCTGGCAAAGCTGCAGGGTATTTATGACCTTCCCAAAATCCAAATCTGAAAAATACCACCTTTTTTATCCCGGAGCAAATCCTTAATTTGTATATTTTGTATTATAGATATGTGTACCAGAGGGGGTTTTTTTGTTTCTTTGTTTTAAATCCTTCTCTCTTCCTCTCCCACTGAATGAGTATTTTATCCCTCTAGATCTTATCTCGTGCTGTTGGGCTGCTCTCTGAAATTTGATCATTACTATTGTGGTTTCAGCAGGAGTGGGAGGGGAAGGGTATTCCTTCTAACAAAAGACGTATGAGCAGCACAACTACTAATACTTATAAGAATGGGGAAAATATTGCTGATTTGGTTAATTATTCGTTTTCGTGGCATTGTCTTACATCTATATTGTTCATGTTGTTAGTTGCCTTGGAAGCTATGGGATAGGCATCCCCGCTCCCCACCAAGAGATAGGTAGAGAATCTATCTGAATTGTCATTGGGATAATTGTATATATGTATAAACATTATATGTTCTAATGCAATGTTAAATGTCTCTTTTTTGTTTACTACCGTGCAATTAAGCAATTACCTTTCAGAGATCCTGCCCCCCCTTCTTTTTCAGTCACTAACCACTGCAGGCTGTGGGGCTGCCAGCTGACTTGCACGAACCCTTCTCGTGGCTGTACTTCCCACATTACCAATGCTGCACAAATCTTGTCTTGCTGACATGGAAACCAGCGACCCAGTCTTTGCTCCTGCCATCAGAGACTCCTCTCTCCATCCAGGGGTGGCTCTCCAAACGTTATTTTTTAGCGCCATCTAACAAAGATGGCTCTGTATAAATATATTTTAATTAATTAATTAACGGGATGTAATGAATTCTGGCAGGGTGACATTTGAGCACTGAGAGAGGCTTAAACAGATCTTGACAAGTGTTAGCTGGGAAAACAGAATACGCTCTCACACACACACACATCTTTCCCATTTCTGCAGTCGTGTTACGTAATGCACTGTGGGGCGTACCATGCAACAGAAAGCAATAGCGTGCCTTTTGCCAAGCCACCAGTCTCAAACTTTTGAAATTCACTTTGAAGATATGATGGTGTGGACTAGGAGTCCCCAACATGGAGCCAGTGGTCACCATCAATCCAGAGGAGTTAGCCGTGTTAGTCTGTAGTAGCAAAATAGAAAAGAGTCCAGTAGCACCTTTAAGACTAACCAACTTTACTGTAGCATAAGCTTTCAAGAATCACAGTTCTCTTCGTCAGATGCATCTGACAAAGAGCCAAGCTACAAGTGATGCCTGACACAGGTTGGACTCTTGTCAGCTTCCCTCAAGTTTTGATGGGAAATGTAGGCATCCTGGTCTTACAGCTTGGCTCTCCATTTAATTGAAGTTTACAGAAACCTCCCCCCCACACACACACACACCCAGCGGAGGGGAAGGGGGGCACCCAGCGAGAGCCCAACACCTGCACTCCCCTCCCAACCATATGTTCTCCCTCCCATAGACTGCCAATCTGTAAACTTCAATTACACAGAGAGCCAAGCTGCAAGACCAGGACGCCTCCATTTCCCATCAAAACTTGAGGGAAACTGACAAGTGTCCAACCTGTGTCAGGCGTCACTTGTAGCTTGGCTTCTCGAAAGCTTATGCTACAGTTAAGTTGGTTAGTCTTAAAGGTGCTACTGGACTCTTTTCTATATTGCCAGTGGGCACCATGGCACCCATTGATGCTTTTCCTGGTGCTTGCCAACTGTCTTTAGAAAGTGGACAGAGATAGATGGGTATTTGACCCGGTAGGGCTTCAACTGGCCTCTGGAGATCTGATCGACTGCGCAGATTTTTAAAAAGTTGCTTCAACAGCACCTGCCACCGCAGCACAAGGATCTTCAGTGCATGACAGAAGGTAAACTGTTTGTATGCAATGAAGTATTTTTAAAGAATACGTTCATTTTAAAAGACATCCTGTTAAACAGAGCTTCTGGCTGAAATGCTGATGAGTTACTCTTAGAGTTATAGATCCAGAGGAGTTAGCCATGTTAGTCTATAGTAGCAAAATAGAAAAGAGTCCAGTAGCACCTTTAAGACTAACCAACTTTACTGTAGCATAAGCTTTTGAGAATCACAGTTCTCTTCATCAGATGACGAAGAGAGCTGTGGTTCTCTAAAGCTTATGCTACAGAAAAGTTGGTTAGTCTTAAAGGGGCTACTGAACTCTTTTCTCTTAGAGTTATGCATTACATCACTTCCCGACATTTTAAAAAATTTGACTTCGTTCATACTCCGCCTTTCTCCCCAGTAGGGACCCAGGGCAGCTTACGTTGTTCTCCTCTTTTGCATTTTATCCTCACAACAACCCTGTGAGGTAGGCTAGGCTGAGAGTGTGTGATGGCCCAAGAACACCCAGTGAGTTTCCATGGCAGAGCGAGGAATTGAACTTGGGTCACCCAGATCTTAGTCTGCCACTCTAGTGACACAAGCTAGTAAAGTGGTTCTTTTGTCCATTTTGAATCTACTTTTGATCAGGGTGCCTAGCGTTGGAGTACCTCGTTCTAGTATTATGGAAGAGGGGAAAGATGCTCTTGTTGTCCGCTTTTTGTTTTCTAAGAGGATAGTTATGAAGTTTTATTCTGTCTCTTCTTAATCATCTTTGGTCAGCTGAAGTTTGACACTTCCTTAGCTAGGGAGGCAGTACAGTTCAAAGGCTGCAAATTCCTTTCAGACGATCAGCTTCAGAAAACGATGCCTTCGTGTAATCTGAAGAGGTAGCAGTCCACTGGTTCCCTTCTGCACAGTCAGATTTTGCATTTTTCTGAACCTAATCTTACAGTCTCTCAAAAACCAAATCAGCTGGTCCCTAGGATTTTAACATATTAAAAGTTGGAGGGAAATTGCCTTGATTTCATCCTTTGTCTTACTTTTAATCCCCCCCCCTTTTTTTTGCTTCAGTTTGCAAATTCTGACACTGAGGAAAGGCACCGTTCGGGGACCAGCTTCAACATCTGTCACAATCCCAGATGGTTTGAGCATGTTCAAGAAGAACTGGTTGCAAAATCCATCCAGAATGTACTTGCTAGTTCTGAACTGCTGTGATGAATGTCGATTCTTCATTAGGAATGTGCCACCGCCGTTTAACTAATCAAAATCCTAGTGAAATGACGTCCATTCATAAATGTAGTAAATGTTCTGAATCGGAACCAAATTACTTCTGGCATTTGGGGGCGGTCAGAATTTAGCCTTCACATCTGACTGTTGCTCTTGCACCTCCTTGTCTAGTTTCATTTTCCCAGGCGGGGGCAGAAAGGGGGGAGAGAAGGTTTCGGCAGATTTTGCACCTAACAGGTTGTCGTCCAACAAGAACAGGTAGCCAATCTTCCTGCCACAAAGGATAAACTAGACAGCATTTCTGTGCACAGTGTTCCAGGCAAAGTTAACTCAAAGCAAAACTGAGCAAGGAAAGAAGGGGAAAGCCCACACAGCTTAAAATCAAAACCACAGCGGCTTGCTCATTTTCGCTCTTGGACGATAAATGGGAGCAGGCTGGTCAAAACACAAGTCAGGGGTAGGTTTTGTGCGACAGTATGCTGGGCTGTCACAAAACATAAAGGTAGAGTTGCCAAGCTCCAAGAGGGGGCTGGAGATCTCTCAAAATTACAATTCATCTGCAAGCTACAGAGATCAGTTCCCTTGGAGAAAATGGCTGCTTTGGAAGGTAGAGTCTATGGTATTATACTCTGCTGAGGTTCCCTTCCCTTCCCAAACCCTGCCGTTCCCGGGTTCCACTCTCAAATCTCCAGCAATTTCCCAACTTGAAGCTGGCAATCTGACATAAAGCCAGTCTGGTGTAGTGGTTAGGAGCAGCAGGACTCTGATCTGGAGAACCGGGTTTGATTCTCCACTCCTCCACTTGAAGCCAGCTGGGTGACCTTGGGTCAGTCACAGCTCTCTCAGAGCTCTCTCACCCCACCCACTTCAAAGGGTGATTGTTGTGACGATAACAACAACACACTTTGTAAGCTGCTCTGAGTGGGCGTTAAGTTGTCCTGAAGGGTGGTATATAAATCAAACGTTGTTGTTGTTATACCAGTTAGAAAAGTCTGAAGACTTCTTCCAGTCTAAGCAGCCCAGCTCCTTACAGAGCTCTCCTGGTAGTGGAAGGTTCCTTATGGGGAAGAACCATCTTAAGTTGGAGGAAGATTCCTCAGGATGGAGAACAGATAAATGTCCAAGCGAGTAGTTTTTTACCTTGAAGATTTATATGCTGCTTTTCTTAAAATCAAGGGCTTGCACCCAACAAGTTCCGTTTACAGAGCAGAACTTATACTGCAGATCTTTCTCATCTCTTTGCCCTCTCTGCAGTTTATTGATTCCCCCTGTGGATTCTCAGGAACAGCATAAGAGCAATGTAAGGCTAAGCAGCAGGAGAGAGAAATCAGTGGAAATCACGTCCCCCTTGTCTGAAAATCAAAGTGTGCTAAAGTCTTCGGAAGTGCATGGTTGGATGCAAGCCAGGACAGTTTACATATATTATAACATCAATAGCAACAATAAATACATTTAACAATAAAAAAATCCTAGCAATAAAACCACACAGGACAAGTCAAACAATGCAATATTTACAATCTGAGAGCAGCTCATTTCAGCAGGGTGAGTAACACAACGGTTAAATATTCATCTAAAATGAAATATTCTGAACACCCTGCAAACGTTTTTGAGAGTATTTGCTCTCCTGACCTCTTCTGGGCATGAATTCCAGTGGAACTGCTCATATTGGATGGGTCTAAATTGGCCGGAGAGGGAAGGTAGCATGGTATAGCCCGATCTCATCATGTCACAAAAGCTAAGCAGGATTGGCACTTGGATGGGGGACCACCGGGGAAGACTTTGCAGAGGCAAGCAATGGAAAACCACCCCTGCTTCTCACTTGCCTCGAAAGCCCCTTTCTGGGATTGTCATAAGTCAATTGTGGCTTGATGGCACACACGTAGGTAAGTTTGTCTGTGGCCTCATGCAGGGAGAGTGCAGTGCTTAGTTCTTGTGCTCTGGTTTCTGGTTGCAGATACAATCATCGATTCAGAAGATTTTGAAGATTAAAATCCAGTTGAAACCAGAGACTTTTTTGTTGGGAATGATGGATAGCCAGCTGGAAAGAAGCTTTGGAAATTTGTACTCTATGCACAAAAGTGGAAAACTCCAACAGTTGAGGAACAGTGGATAAAAATACTGGAGTTTGCGTCAATGGCAAAACTTACTTCACTGATTAGAGAAAAGACATTAGTTACATTTTTGGCTGAAGTGAAACCGTTTATAGACATTTTACACAAAAGAGACGATAAGATTTGATGACATCTGGATTTATGGATTAAGAACTAAGAACATTAGAAAAAAGAGGGCTCTTATGTTTAACTTAAAATAAATGAGATTATGAAAATGATGTATACTTGTTCCGGGGAAAATTGGAACTCAATTTGTCGTTTAGTTTTGGTTTTTGTTCTTTTCTTTCTTCCTTTATTTGTTTATTTATTGTTAGTGTGCCTTTTTTTAGAATGCTGTGTTTTTTATCTTTTATGTTTATTGACTATAGTTGTTATAGTTTAAATAAAGAAAATAGGTACAGAAAAAAGTTTGTGCGCTCTGTGTACCACTGTGAACATGGTGTTATTGTGGCTCCATGCAGCCAGTTAGATGTAGGGATTCCACAGTGAGCATGTTCAACAGTCCAACTCACCATGTTCAACGGTGGGATGTAAGCTGATCGCCAGGTCTGCTTGATTTGCCACCTAACAACTTAAACATCTGCCAAACAGGTTCTCGTCTTACTTTTCTGAACTGTGCATGTGTGAAAATGCTGCCAGTCTGAACAGATCAGCAGCCATTGACACAAAGGACTACTTGGATGAACACCAAACAAAAGGTTTTTTTTAATTTAAACACAGTGTTTCTTTATGACTGATTCATATGATTTGTGACTGATTTACCTGGCTAAACACTTACCTCCATTGCTAGGAGGAGGAGGGAAGTAGAATTCGATCAGACTGAGAATGCACATGTGCAAGAATCCAATTGTCTTGCAGCGCTCTGTGAAGGAGGAATATAGTGAAGCAGCCTGCTGAATAGCTGTGGATGAGTCAACAGACAGATGACCAGTATGGCAAAAAATGGTGGCTGGTGAACAGAATGTGAGCCATGTTTGAGCATCTCTACTCAGATTTGGATATGTGGTGGTGTCACTAAGGGAAAATAGAAGCATCCCATTGCCTCTATTCTGAATAAAGGAAAGAGGGAATACATCCCCATTCCCCCAGGAACTAGGCCAACCTTCCTTGCCTGCCGCAGTGCAGCAAGCCTTTTTTTCTAGCCCATTTCACACCTGGAGCAGTTACCAATGTGCAGAAGAGAAAGAATGCAAATGATGCACACCCCAGTGAAAATTATGCCATGCAGGTGGAAGATACGGGCATTTGGCTTGACACCTGGACACCAAGGTCATTATGTTTAATTGGAGGTATGCTTGAAGGTACGTTTGGATATGCATCCCTATATACAAGCTCACTTCACACAGCTGGGTCAGGATGAGTGAATTAGTCTAGTTGCTTTTGTTACAGGTACATATTTCCCATTCTGCCTCTGAAAACTGCCCCTTTGGGAACATTGCTGAAATGGGTCCCATTATGGGAGAGTGAAAATGTCCATAAAATGCACCTTGCACTTTGCCCTGCCTTTTCTTTGAGCATCCAATGATCCAATGGCTGATTCTCTCCCACCAGGACCTTGGTAGTATTCGACACTTTGCACTTTAACTAGGCACCAGCCTTGAGCAGGAGACAGACATCCTTGCGGGGGGGGGGGGTGATGTCACCAAAAGAGCAAGTCAACAAATATGCCACTGCTTAGAAATAGCCTGGAGAATTCTGGGAAATGGATGTGTGTGTGAAAAGGCACAGGAAAATCAGAGGCAGAGGCAGAGTGGATGATGGTTGGGGACAAAGGTTGCCTGGATTCTATGTCAGATGAGGACAAGCAAAACATTCCACAGAGTGGGAAGCCTTCTGGTAAGCAATTGGAAGCATATCCATCTGTTCAGGAATCCTGGCTGCATGTTTGGATACCATGAGCCTCAAGTCTGGGACTTCTGGAGACAGACCAGCTTCTAAGCACATCATTACTGCAGCCTGAGACCTGAATTTGAAGTGATGCTGAGAATATGTGTGTAAGGCTTAGGGTTGCCAGCTTCCAGGTGGTGGCTGGAAATCTCCCAAAATTACAACTGGTCTCCAGGCCACAGAGATCAGTTCACCTGGAGAAAATGGCTACTTTGGAGGATGGACTCTATGAAATTATGCTATGCCAAGGTCCTTTCCCTCCCCACACCCCACTTTCTCCAGGTTTCACTCTCCAGATCTCCAGGAATTTCCCAACATGGAGCTGGCAACCCTAGTAAGGCTCCTACTCATTGCTGGCACCTGGAGGTATGGCTGTTTATTTCTTTTGATTTTTAGTAAACTTATATATCACCTTTCCATTCTATGGACACATGTGTATAAATAAAACAAGCCATGCAGTTTTTAAAGAACAGGACACAGAAGCAATTAAAATGCCAGTTCAATGTAGACAGCCCCTTCGAAAGGCCTGAAAGGTCTATTGGGAGAAATACATTTCCAGACTTTTCTGGATGGCTTTTAAAGACAGAGCCGGGCCTCCTGGGGCATACCTTCTTCATTTTTATGGCAGCAGTCAATGCAGTCCTTCTTCTCATGTCCCTGCAGCTCCGAAAGGGAAAGGATAGGAAGCTGCATTGAGGATCCCGTGGTGATCTCAGAACCTGGTCCAGTTCCTGCAGGGACAAGTGCTCCTTCGGGTACTTTGGATCCTCGGCTTTGAAATTCAAAATCAGTGCTTTAAATTGGATCCCATGCAGTTGACCCCATACCGGTGCGACATGCTCGTTGTGGTAGATTCTAGACATGGGCACGAACCCAAAAAATTTAATGAACCAGCGGTTCATGGTTCGGTGCTGATGACGAACTCAAACCAGCAAACCGCAAAGAATATTTCCTGCTGATGAACCGGTTCGAGGTTCGTAGTTCGTGGGCATCAGGATGGCTCCCGTTGGACTTAGAGAACCCATATTCCCAAGGAGCGTTTAGCAGGCTCTCCTCCAGCCAGCACCCAAGTTTGGTCAAGATTGCAATAGGGATCTTGGAGTTATACCTTCTCCAATCTGAGGCCCCCAGGAAACTCCCATTCGATACAATTAGAGCCACCAGTTGACATTGGCCCAATGTACAAGGGGTTGGCCGTCAGAACTGCCTATCAGGGTTTGCAGGGATGAGATTGGAGTGCCCATGGCTACAGAACACCCCCTTCCCCCTCCCTCCCCCCGAGTGTCTTCTCCCATGTAACCAATTGTAACCAATTTGCAGCTCCATGGTTGGAAGGAAGACCTGTGGATCAAGGTAAGCTGGGCTTCGATTTGGGTTTCCAGGGCAACAGAAGGAGTGCAGACAGAGTTCAGGCATTCCTCCAGCTCTGTTTCCAAGGGAATTGATTGATGGTGCCTGACTGTCTGGCTTCACGAACCGCAGGCGAATGCAACAAACCAGGCTTCCAACGAACACTGGTTCATTGGCCATGGACCCTCATGAACCGCCGGTTCACGAACAGACAATCAGGCGGTTTGTGGGGTTTTTTTGGTTCGTAATGCGGTTCATGCCCATGTCCAGTAGATTCCTCTGAACAGTCTGGATAGTAGCTTAAGTTTCTGCTCTATCTTCTAACAAGACAGCCCCACATTGCTACAGTAGGAATCTGGATCTTGTCAAGGCATGTGTGGCTATAGCTTTGATCAGAATTGGCCTCAAATGGTGACCCAAACTAAGTTAGTAGAAAGCATCCCAGGTAACTCCATCACCTGTTTTTCTGGGAACAAAAGGAGTTCAGGAGTCCCTCCGTGGTCTTTCCTGGCAGTTTCATGTAGATTAAAAGCATGGGGGATGAGATGGAAGCTTGAGGAATCTTGTATGATAAAGGTCATGAGAGCCAAACAGAAATTCCCCAGCAATGCTCTCCCGGGCTTGTCCTACAAAAAAGACTGAAACCAACAGGAGACAGTCTAGATCAGACAAGCCAGAAAGATGCCATAGTCAGTGCTACTAAATGCCTTCAGGGTCCAGGAGAACCAAAAGGGCCACGAACACCCTGACTTTTGACTGGTGTAGATCATCTCTCAGGGCAGCTATGGTGGCTTCCATCCTATAAGCACATTGCAATCCAGACTGAAAAGGGTTCAGGTGCCAAGTTTCATCCAAGAAAATTCAGAGTTGTTTGGCCATTATTTTTTCTAGAATTTTGCTCAGGAAGGGCAGATTGGAAACAGGTCGATAGCAGTTCAAGAGAGTCAGACGGCAGCAACAGGAAACCTGAAAGGGAGCAGAAGAAGAAAAGGATAAAGGCCATCAGAAGCTCCATCGCTAACAGTGGGACCCTTTGCAGACCCCGCCTGCATTTGCAACAGCAATTCGCAGGGGTGAAGTTTGACCCTGGAAATGGGCAAATGCCTCTGAAAATTTTGCAGTGTAAATGTCCCGGATGGCATTGACAGTAAAGAAAATAGGAAATGCTTCTTTCCACCCACCCCCCACCCCCCACCCCCCACTGCCCAGTTCAGCCCCCTACAAACGTGGATTCTTTGCGTGCGATGTCTGCGTTCTCCTGCAATTACTTTTGTCTAGGCAGGGACAATAAAAAGGCTAATCTGGGCAGCAGATGCAGAAGGCAAGAGGGCAAACATGGTGAGAGGTGAATTCAAAGCACCGCTCTTTTCAAACCTGCCATGTTGTTTCACCTTCACAATGATTGCAGCTTTTGCAGAGGAGATCAAAAACTACAGTTGGTGTGTGTGTGTGTGTGTGTGTGTGTGTGTGTGTGTGTGTGTGTGTTTGTGTGTGATATTTCTGTGTCCACAGAGAGACTCAGAACAAGGAATGGCTTAAAACAACTTTAGTATGAACAGCAACTAAAACAAAAGTCTCAAACAGAAAGCTCTTAGCCTTGTACTAGAACAAACTATGGATTTGGGGGCACGTCCACAAGTAACCAATATTTTCAATATTAGAGAAATAAAGAATGTCTCTACACTGTGAATTCCATCATGACAGGGGGAATCGGTCTACTTTCTTGCACCTTTGGTCTGATATGCAGGAACCAGTTTTGTCCCTTCCCATCATGCCTGCTAATGTCCGCGTTTCAAACTTTTGTCAAAGGCACACTGGCAGGTTCAGACGTTTGCAGCCCCGCAAGTGCATAAGCCTAACCATGCTCCTTATTGTCATGGTCCAGGAGAGGCACGCTGACATTTTCCCCCCTCCTCTTGCCTTGTCGAAGCAGGCGGTTGGCATGCCGTGGATTTCAGAGTCTCCGAGGACCCCCTGAAATCTCCGTCTCAGTCAGAAAGCTGCAGGCAGCTGCTCTTTTTCACCGGAGAGAGCCTGATAATGTGTCCTCCCCCATCCCCCCCATGTTGCTGACAAGGGCATTTTGCTCTCCTTTTATGGAGTTTAAGTATAATACACTTAATAGCAGTTAGTGATGTCAGTGCTCTTTGGTATAACAAATCTCTGGTGTGAGATAATCTCGGTTAATGATCAGCATAAAACAGAGTGAGGTCGGGGTTTTAAGGTTGCTATAAATCCTGCCTTTGCTGTGATCGAATGGGAAGGAGGTGATCCCATTAACTTTCCCATTGTATCAACGGCCTGCTCCTTTTCCTCTGGTCAGCAGGGCAAAGGTACCAAACAGTTATCCGAGAGCATCTCATGTCACTCTACAGTGTGCTGCCTATCACTTGTCTCTCTTCCCATGAAGGTAGAGGGCTGCTTCTCAATTAAGTGGTCATCTGGTGTCTCCTTTGCCCCAACCAGGGCCAGGTCTTTCTTGGTCCTGGCCCCAACTTGGTGGAACTCTCTGTTTGTGGAAACCCGGGCCCAGCCAGATTTACTATCTTTCCACTGGGCCTGCAAGACAGAGATGTTCCGCCAGGCATATGGAGCATGAAGCGGGTGGGCTGAAAAACCAGCCTCCTACCAGGGAGTGGGAGTGTTGCCCCCCACATAGTTGTCATCTGGTAGCTGACCGCCCTGCTCCACAGATATGTTTTAATGTTTGGGTGATGCGACTGATGTTTTAATCTAATTTATGTAATTATTTTTATTGTATTTATTACTAGAGCCCAGATGGTGGGGGCATCCAGAGCAGAGCCTCTGAAGATGACTGGAGTAAATGGGCAGGCTCATACAAGAGAAGGCAGTCCTTAAGGTATACTGACTCTGAGCCATACAGGACTTTAAAGGTCAATGTCAGCACCTTGAATTACATCTGGAAGCAAATTGGAAGCCAGTGCAGATGGAATAAGGTTGGAATGATATGGTCCTTACAAACCACTCCAGTCAGCATTCTAGCTGCAGCATTTTGTACCAACTGCAGCTTCTGGACAGTCTTCAAGGGCATCCCCATATACAGTGCATTGCAGTAATCTAGACATCACCAGGGTATGTATTATAGTAGCAAGATCTTTTGTGCCCAGAAAGAGCCACAAGTGGCTCACCAGCTAGTGAAAGCCACCTCTGGCAACTGCTGCCACCTGTTTATCCAACAAGAGGCCCAGATCCAGCAGCATTCACAAAGAATGAACCTGCTGCCTTACGGGGAGTGCAACTCCATATAGAACAGGCAATAACCCATTTCCAGAGTCAGGGCTTCCTCCCACCAGTAGCACATCCATCTTGTCTGGATTAAATTTCAGCTTGTTAGCTTTCATTGACTTTAATATTGCCTCCAGGCACCTGTTCACCATTTCCACAGCCTCTCTGGGATCTGCTGGTAGCTCAACGTAAAGCTAAGTGTATTCTGCATATGGATGGCAGCTCAGGCCAAACCTTTGGACGACCTCTCCCAGTGGCTTTACATAGATGTTGAAAGCATGGGGGAACCTTGAGGCACTCTGTAGGCCAGAGGCCAAGGGCCTGAGCAATAGTCCCCCAGCACCACACTCTGAAACTTACCCTCAGTGTAGTACTGGAACCACTGCAGAATAGAGCCTCCCAATTCCAGTCCCAAATGGTGGTATGTAAGGATACCATGACTGATGCTATCATAGGCCACAGATAGGTCCAGGAGAATTAATAGGGTCACACTCCCCCTGTTCATCTCCTGGCACAGGTCATTCACTCGGGTGACCAAGGCTGTTTCAGTCCTATAACCAGACCTAAAATCAGTTTGAAACGGATCCAAACAATAATCCACTTCATTCAGGAATCTCTGGAGCTGGCCAGCCATCAGTCGCTTAATCACCTTGCTCAAGGTGTCATCCTCAACGACAATAACAGCAACAACAATGTATACCACTCTTCTGGACAGATTAGTGCCCTCTCAGAGAGGTGAACAAAGTCAGCGCTATTATTATCCTCACAATACAGCTGAGGAGCTGGGGCTGAGGAGTGGCTCACCCAAGGCCACTGGATGAGCTCAGGGCAGTCGTGGGAATCAAACTAGCGAGTACTAATTCGCAATCCAACCGTTTTACTATCCTACAGCTGCTCCCCACACACAGTGAGAAGCACACCGTTGTATATGCTTCTAAGCATTTCAGTCTAATTGAATTAAGTCAGGTCCTCTAAGAATTATCACAGGCCTATCAAAGTCAATGTTGCCTATTCTGATTGGTAGGAGCTCCCCTGAGCGTCAGACAAAGGTTTTTCACGTAACCTACTATCGGATCTTTTTAACTAGAAATGCCAGGGATTGAACTCTGGGACTTTCTGCAGGAAAAGCAGATGCTTTACCATGAAGCCATGACCCTATTCATTTATAATCCACCTTTCTCACTGAGGCCGTATCCACATGTCCTTAAAGGGATGGCCCATTCACTGAACGCTGCTGGCTTTCCCCCTTCACTCCACACGTCTCCGATTTCAAAATGGTAGCAGGCTGCTTGGCTTCCGTTTTGTTGGTGCCTTTTCAGGGACTGTGGGAAAGTGCATTCTCAGAAAAGGTGCTGAAAAAACGGAAGCCAAACAGCCTGCTACCATTTTGAAATAAGAGACGTGTGAATATACTACAGGATTTACTCAAATGCAAGGCTAGTTTTTTTACAGGTACGTCATCATAAAAAAGAGTGGGTTGTCTCACATTCACATACAAGTTACAGGTACATCCAGTAATGTGTGTGTGTGTGTTTGAGTGTGTGTGTGTGTGTGGTATAACACTTTTAAGGTGGCTGTTTTACATTCAGGGTCGTCTTCCTTTCGAGTAAACGTGGTACACACAATAAACAATGCAATTCTTCCTCTCTCTCTTCCAGACGAGTTCATTCCACTCCTGCCTCGTTTCCCTTCCCGCTATCCGAAAGCATCCACAGAGAAGCCAGCGGGCAACTCCATTTTTTCAAAAAATATTTTCATCATTTGAGCAAGCGAGAATTTATATCACTCAGGTCTCTTTAAATTAGTCCAAGAGGATTTCATTTTACGGGCCTGCTTGACTGGGATCCTTTTGGCATGACGGGCTCAGCTTTGTATACAACTGAGATTCATATTTTATGTGGATATAAAAATCGGAGCCATGAATCTAGTGGCTTAGGGCTTCACCTTCCTTCTTTACAACTCAATTCAGACTGAGTGCTGCATTTTGAAAGGCAAACGGCAGGAAATGGGGGGAGGGCGTGGAACGTGGGGGGGACGGCAAAGCCTCGTTGGCTCCCTGATGGTCTTGGAGCAGGACTGGAGGCACCAGTTGGATGAGAAAGCTACAGCTTTGCTATGGAAGCCTCAGACTTTTAACGGGCCTCAAAGAAAGCATGATCGGTCTTGGATCAAGCAATTCAGTGTCGCTGCTATCAAGGCTGGGAGGCTTTTACAACCATCCGGCAATTACCAGAATGATAAATTTTAAACTCTGCTGTAGCGGTACTAGTCGCTTGGCATTTTTTACGTCTGCATTCATTTCAGTAAATTAATATATGGAAATGAACAAGGCCAGGGGAGACATCACAGGCCTGAAGGGGGTTGGGGGAGGTTGGATCCAAAGGCAATGAGTCACGTCCCCTTGAAATCCATGAGTTAAAATGGGCACAACTGTTTCTATCGCTGTCAATGAGGCTAAAAGAACCGACTTAGAGGTATGTGAGCAAAACAGAGCTCTGCTTCCTCACAAAGTACTTTCAGGATGGGGTGATTTGCACTGAAGAAGAGGCGGAAGGGCAAGGAATCCTTAACCTTTCCACTACGCAATTGCTTTCCCCCAAAATGCTCTAACTGCATTCAGTTTTGCCAGAGTTTTTGCCCCTTTTTGTCTCACAAACATGCTTCTAGGGTTGCCAGGTCTGGCTTGGGAAATTCCTGGAGATTTGGGGGATGGAACTTGGAGGCAATGGGGTTTGGGGAGGAGCAGGGTATAATGCCATAGAATGTACCCTCCAAAGCAGCCATTTTCTCTAGGGGAAATAATTTCTGTAGCCTGAAGATCAGTTCTAATTCTGGGAGATCTTCGGGCCATCACCTGGAGGCTGGCAACCCTATTCTAGAACCATGAAGAGGTAAAAGCAGCTGGAAGGAGGGAAGTTTCTAGAGACCAGACTTTGTCAGGGGAAAGGGAAAGAAGTAACAGTTTTCCTTGTTTCTTTTCTCTTGTGCAAATTGCCCCCTCTCACAGGTGATTACAATGGAGAAAGAACTGATAGGACTTCTTTAAATATGATCACAGTGTAATGTGTAGTCTGCCCATAACTCTCTGTAGATTGAGATCTGCTGAGTTCTCTATTAGTTAGCCCCCCCCCTTCCTCTCTTCTTTATTTAGTGCTTTTTATCCTGCCCTTCTTTCAAGGAGATCAGGGAAGTGTACATAGTTCTCCCTTCCTTCAATTTTATCCTTATACCTATCCTGTGAGGTAGGTTATGTTGAGACAGTACAACTGGACCAAGGTCATCTGTGAGCTTCATGACAGCATCTAAATTTGAACCTGGATCTTGCAGATCCTAATCTGATACTCTAACCTGAGGATCCCCAACCTTTAGAATTCTGACTCTGTATAGTGGGCTCAGCTACAAAATGGCTACCACAAAATGGCTGCTGCAGAAGGCGGAGCCAACCACAAAATGGCTGCTACCACTTACCTTCAGTCACACAGAGAACACCCTTGTGCTGTGGAAGCAGCTTTTGCCAAAGCAATGCTTTTAGAAATCTACACAGCCAATCGAATCTCCAATGGCCAATCAGAAGCCAGGCTTGGTAAAAGACCTACCTGGCTACACCCACTTTTTGAAAACAGATGACAGGCACCATGAAAGGTGTTGATAGGTGCAATGGTGCCCACGGACATTACATTGGAGATCCCTGCCCTAATCACCCCCCCATCATTCCTCAAAAGGTTGGGTGCTTAGCTTGTATATTACACAAATATCAATGGCATATCATAACACAGCCGGTATTCAAGTGGCTCGTTTGAAGAGTTTTTACTTTTCAAATCAAATTTCAAGGTGTGCTAACTTATAAATAATTGTATACAGGTACCATTTCTCAAGAACTGTTCCTTGTTCCTTGAGATGTTACAAAAAGCAGGTTCTTGCTGTTCAAAATAAAAACCTGACCAAATTCAATTTCGTTCTGAAACTACCAGCGCTCGTGTCATGTCACTGACTTAATTCATTTTAAATTATCATCTCAGCTGCAACAAGATTTTTTTTTAACCTGTAGCATCTCAGGAGCAAGGAAAGAAAGAGGGATTATTCCGTGAGAAAGACAGAGAGACAGTGGTAGCGAGTAGCGACTAAAGCTGTGATCAGTCTCTTTCACGAAACACACCTAAATGTGGGCCATCCCAAACAGTCTGTAATTTTAGAGTAATAATCCTAAATATTCAAAGAAATATTTGGGTTTGGATTCAGAGCATGTTTGGTTCAGGCAGTGACCTTTAAACAAATTAAACATTGTTATCCCATGATCCGGTTTTGTGTAAAAATGGGGAGGAGGGGGCTAAGATAGCTCTGTGGGATTACTAACTAGTCAAGGTTTCCAGTGGGGGCAAACTGCTTTCAATCCAATCTGAAGGCAACAGTTTTTCTTTGGACAGATAATCACAGGCAAGGATAAACCCTTCTCTTCCAAGAACTTGTCTGTCTTCTTTGACAACCATCTATGCCAGAAGCTATCATCCCGTGGCAGCAAATTCCATTATGTAAAGAAGGAGGTTTCTTTTGTCTATTCTAATCTATTGTCCATTGGTTTTGTTGATGGTCTAGCATTAGGGAAGATGGGAGGGAAAAGTTCTGTCTGTCCACTCTCTCCACAGCATGATTAATTTTGTAAACCTCTCTTATGCCCACCTTAATCAAGGGGCGTTGATGTGGTGGCAGAGCACTTGTTTTGTATGCAAAAGGTGCCAGAGTCTAATCCTTGGCATTTCCAGTTTTAAAAAGTAGGTGATGTGAAAGACACTGGAGAACCACTGCCTATCTGAGCAAGTCTTGATAGGCCAAGAGTCTGACGGCTTCGGAAGTTCTGGACATTTCAGCCTTTTTTAGTAAGGAAAATACTTCAACTTTTTGATCTTTGTGGCTGTCCTTTTCTCCATTTTTCCCAGTACGAGGCATCCTGGGTCTAGCTTAGAGGTTTTAGGCATTCATGGTGAGAATGATCCCTCTCATTTTGTCCTCGAACCCAAACACTGTTTCCCAGTGGGTGAGTTTTAAAAGATTAAAGCTTTGTTGGATTTATCAACCCCGTTGTTAAAGCTTCGAGCTGCTTAAATTTACTCCCCGGCTTTCTCATTTTCTCATCTGTCTCTTCCACATTCTTTACAGCAAAATCCACATGCCCCTCTATATCATTAACACTGCAGCTGAGCTCATCACATTTAGTACATGGAATAAAATCAAGTTGGCTGTGGGAGCAGGCTTCGGAGCAGGGTAGAGAACAAGTACAGATTCCCCCAGGGCTGGCCTTCCTGGGGATAAATGGGGATGGAATATAGGAGCCGTTTCCACGCTTCTTACTGGCCTCCGGAACGCTGTGCAAAACACCCAGAAGGTAGTGTCTTCTCACGTGAAATCACGCCAGGAAGACGCGATGTCGCGCAAAACTCCCAGATGATAGCGACTTCCTGGCGCGATTTCGCACGAGAAGACACTATCTTTCAGGTGTTTTGCACAGTGTTCCGGAGGCCGGTAAGAAGTGTGGAAACGGCCTTGGAGAAGAAGTCTAAACCAGAACACAACTTTTTCATCCTAAATCCTAAATGTACCATTCCATCACATCTTTTATGGTGGTAAGGTTTCATGAAAGGTGGGTGCTAGTCACTCATTTGAAAGCCTTGTTTGTTCACAGTACCTACCAGGCCCACCTAAGGAGAGCCACTTGGGTGTTTCACTACGGCAACATTTCCCAGAGGAAAGGAGGGACAGGTTTATGTTCCTGTAAGAACTCTAATCATATCCTCAGCATGGATGGACTGGCATGAAACTTAGTGGCAGGCCACACCGCAGGAAGGCCATTGGCACACAGAGCCAGGCCACAGTATTTCTGCTAGTGCTGTAGGGACCACTCAGCTCAGACCAGGCCAATAGTGCCAGCGACGGTTTCAGTTCATGCATTGCTTCCCATCATTGCTAGGGATGCTCAAATATCTGCTGGTTTGCCTCATGTCCTGTTCACCAGTGGCAAACAGGGAGCTAATTTTTGGATGGACTGTACATCGGGTTGTTGACCGCTCTTGGCTTTCTTCACTGTAATCCCACCTAAAAGTACAGTGAAATTGGCTTTTCATGCAGGCTTGGCTGCCATTTTCCCCCAGTGTACCACTGGAGGGCTTTTTGAGTTTTCTTTTTTAAATCAGAAATTGCTGTTGTGCTATTGCATACTAACATTCTAGCAGTCTAAAGCCACAATCTACGATGTCCCAGTTTTTTTTTTTAAGTCTCTAGCCCTTTTCATTACAGAGCTGACTGCAATCTTTTTTTTTAGTAAGTTGGTGCACAGCAGGGGGAAAGTGGAGCAAAAATGGTGGCCTGCTATGTGGAATGCAGCCACAGAGAGCTGAATCAATCGCAAATACTGAAAAGCAGAAATAAATAAATGCTGTGTTTCTTTAAAAATCCTACCATTAGTCTAAGTAACCCTCGGGTGCCAATTTGTTTGGATTGGTAGCACTTTACATAATGCTGTTTTGAAAAACCCAGTGCAAATGTATTTGGCAAATTGCTACAGATAGGAAGGCATGAAAGATGCCTTTCCTTGCTGGGAACCCCCTTAGATCAAGCTTTGCCTGAAAAGCACCCTGGTAACCAGCTGCCCCACTCAGGAATCTCCTGAGAAAATCTAGACTGACCAGCTGAGAAAATGATTTCCAGCTCTGTTCTAGCACAATAACAAATTAAGAGCGGAACTACAAGTGACAAAAGGCACAGGTTGGACTCTTGTCAGCTTCCCTCAAGTTTTGATGGGAAATGTAGGCAGCTTGGCGGAATGTTGGACAAGTGACAGTTGAAAAGTCCATTGGACAGCAGTCGGAGACCCAAGCTGCAAGACTAGGATGCCTACATTTCCCATCAAAACTTGAGGGAAGCTGACAAGTGTCCAACCTGTGCCTTTTGTCACTTGTAGTTCCGCTCTGAGAGGGTGGAAACCCTAGGAAACACATTATAGCAAACTAGGCAGTGCCCAGGCGATCTGAAATGTGGGTAAAGGATTCTGAAAAACATCCCAGAGAAATTTATTGTACTAAGGAACCTAAAAATTAAAAAGGTCTTATAAAAAGTTTATTATAGAAAAAAGGGGGAAATAGTGGATGAATTCAAAAATACAAAAAAAAACGGGAAGAACGCACTATCACACAGCACGCATGCAAGCAGTTCAATGCCAACCAAACAGACTGGCTAAACCACTCACACCTGATTGTTACATTCAACCAAGGCCAGTTTAAGTGCTGAATATATTTGATGCGAATTTCATAGCATCCGTAAACAAGCCTGAGTTGGGGAGTTCCCACTGCCATACTTGCTTGTTGCACTGCAGAGAACACATGAAGATGCCTTTTTCAGAGTTGGACCAGGGGTCTATCATTGTCAATCTTGTCTACTCTGACTGGCAGCAGCTTTCCGAGATCTTTGGCAAAGGTCTTTTGTATCAAGTGCAGATGCTGGGAATAGAACTTGGAACCTTCTGCACGCAAAGCAGATGCTGTACCACTAAACCATGTTCCCTGAGATTGGTCATTGGAGTTGGAGCCTGAAGTTCAGGAAGCAAAAGATATTGTTCCAGTGACCAGATAAAGGCATAAGGCCAGGTTCCTAGTACTGATAGCAAGCCCGGCTAATCCAGAGGTCTCATTCTACCTGCCAGTCATCCCTCTTCCCTTCTGTGCTAGACTGAGATTTATCTTGAGTGTTTGCAGTCAATGAGCAGATTTGCCTGCATTTGGAAGAGAACTTCATGCGTGAAATAGCAGACAAATGTGTGGATGTGCAAGAGATCAGTGTCTGTGCGTACAATATTTGCCCGGGACGGCCTATAAGGGAGATTCCTGGGTGTATTTTGCAAGATGCGTGTCCAAGAAATAAATATTGTCCTGGATCTTGATTCGACAAGAGAGGGGGACTGTAGGCAGCAAGTGCAGATGGGCAAGGGTGGGGGGGGGCGAAGGAGGAGGTGAGTGACAGAGAAAGAGAACAGGATGGGGAGCGATTGTAAGAGGGAGGGGGAGAAAGAGACAAACAGGGGATGCAATTGCAGGTAGAAATAAAGCAATCGAAACCCAGGTGGAATTGATGCAAACTCTTCTCATCAACACCGCTACTCCCTCCTGTCATGGGAACTGTCAGACAGGCCCGGCTTGTAATGAAAGGAAAAATATTTTATTCAGATTTATTAATTTGAAAATGAAGCCCGCCTGTCGAGAGGGGGGACAGTTCTTCTCAATCTGTCATCGTTGAACCACACGCTCCTGACACTGGGATTCATTTGTCTTGTCGGCGCTGACAGTCGGATTCTCCCAAAGCACTTCCTGGTGGAGCGCCCTGGGATTTTAAACCGGATGAAACGCATTCCGACAAGGAACAGCCTCTTTATTAATGCAAATTACACAAGGAAGGAAGAGAGAGCAGGAACATGTGACGCCAGCAAGCCGCTCGGGTTGCTCTCCCCCGTATCAGTCATTTGTTATTTACATTTATACGCATTTTTCAGTTTTAATAAAAGGAGACCTGGATTTTCGGTGACATTTATGGACAGTTTGTTTTAAAAAATGATGCCATTGCTGCAAATGTGATATATGTATGTGTGTGTGTGTGTGTGTGTTACATACACATATATACACATCAAGCTGACTTCCAATGATAAAAAGCAGTTACATCTATCTTTCCTATCAGCCTTATTGTCCAGCCATGGAGCTGTTCATAGTTCCAGCTTTATCGCCGAATCACGATGACCTCTTAGCCGGTCAGTGCCTCATCTGCAGACCACCAGTTGTACACAATGAATGCAGCATAACTTCTCCTCTCAGGTTTCATAACGGCTTGGGTTCCCCGCTGTTTTGCCCATGAACGTGTATTGGGAAACAATTCATTCCTTATAGCCTTTTAAAATAATGATAACAATTTGATGATGATGGGATAGGATCACCATCCAAGTATCATCCAGCAGGGGCTTGATCACCTGTGCTATCTCCAGCTATCTGTCTGAAACTGCAAAAATGGTGGTTGCCCAGCAAACCACAATATATAGTTAGTGTGTCAGACTACGATCTGGGTTTGAATCATCACCCTGCTATAGAACTTTGCTGAGTGAACTTGGGCCACCCACTGTCTCTCAGGGCCAAGCTAGAAGTGACGAGTTACACTTGAATGGCAAGTGAACAGACTCACATGTATTCCTCCCTGTTCACTACATGATCGAGTGGAGTACAAGTGGAGCGCAAGTGAACAGGGAGGAATGCATGTGAGTCTGTTCACTTGCTGTTCAAGTGTAACTTGTCACTTCTAGCTTGGCCCTCAGCCTAAGTGACCTCATAGTGTTGTTGCCGTGATGATAAAATGGAGGGGGACAACGTTCTAAGCCACTCAGGGTCCCCTATTAGGAAGAAAAATAAATGGGACATAAACCTCTAAATAAATGTAAATAAAAATGTTGGGTGAGCTGTTTTGTTTTGCTTTGCTTTGCTTGATGAGACACAACCTGTACAAGTCTGTTACGCGTATGCATTAGCCACTTATGTGACAGATCTAAGACAGATCCTAGAGAGGACGGTCTTATACCTTAGCCTGGACTATATGCAGACCTGCAAAGTGCTTGCACCTGTGCTCTCTGTGAAAGACAAATGGACCACACCCCTCCTGCTGCACAGCCAACCAACAGCAATTTCATTATAAGTAACTCCCAGGTAGTTTGCTAGAATCGGCCCATGAGGTAACTGGGTCAGCCCCCCAAATCCTGTACCTGCTTCCACTACGAATATGTGCATATCTGGTAGACATATAGTGACTAAAACGCATGCCCTCATGGACAGCATGAATATAAACCACCCCTTGTCCTGTGTAACTCAACAGCACCACCCATTTCTCAGACATGTATGTGGCGCTGTTATTCCGGACACACAATCTTCCTTAGTCCAATTGGTAATCGAAATCAACTTCTGAAATGGTGAAAGTGGTAGGGAAAGCCTCATTGGCGTAGAGAGAAGGGTTAGTAAAGGAGGGTACATTTGATCATTGCGGAGGGAGTTTGGGAGAGGTATTATTTTCATTGATTTTTGGGTTGAGTGGTAGTTTAACGCTTGGTCTGGTTTGATACTGTGCCTTCCTTTTTGTGTGTGCTTCTGAGGAGTTTGTTTGTTGTTTTTCATTGTGGATTTTTTTCTTGTTTTTTGGGTGTGGTGGGGTAACCTTTAGTTAGTGGGTTACCTATTTTCCACCTTTTATAGATTAATTAGTAATTAATTAGCAATTTTGGGTAACATTTCATTTTCTATTACTTAGGTTTGGATAAGTTGGTGGGGCAGGCAGTCCTCTTAATAGAGAGAGACTCTGGAAGGACTGTTTTTACTTGCTATTACTAAGTTTTGTAAAAAGAAAAATCGTCCAGAAAACCAACAGCCCTTTCTGTGCCCAATTCTACTATGCCAAGAGGATGGCTAGGAGCACCTTATTCAAGGGCTGTAAAATGGGACCCATTGTCCAATTCACTTGAAATGTAGGCCATTAGAAGAGAGGGCAAATTGGGCTCCCTAATATTTTGATACCATTTGGTTCATCCATTTGGTTTTCCATTTGGTTTCCCCACATGGAAAAGAATGGGCAGACATCTGAGATGGAATATCTGAAATGGAACCCAACCAGTCTTTATGATACAAAAACAAATTTGTTTGAGTTTTCTTAAAACCGATATGCCTTCTCTTTCTGAAATTAAGATATGAAATTGAAGTAAATTTTCCACTGTTCGCCTTTACCATAGAAACTATGGTTTCCCACCCTCAGTTCCTTGAGGGTAGGAAATTGGAGCTGGGGGCAGGTAATTCCCTACCCTAGGTTGTTAAAGGGAAGCAGATCCTAGAGGTTTCTACGGTAAGTGCATGAAAGCCAGGACCTAGTGATCTCTAGGAAAGTCCAAGTATGTCAGCATGGCTTGTGTCTCTGCTCATTCAAATAGATCAAAGACCTTCTGGAAGTTCCTGACAACGATCACTGTGCTGGTCATACAAAACCATGGTTTAATTGAATTAAGTATGGTTAGTGTGATTGTTTGAATGTGAACCACTCCACTAATTATGGTTACAGTCTATCGAGCCAGAATCTAAAGTTTGTTTCTTAACCACACTTACAGTGCAATCCTATGGAGAGTTACTCCAGTCTAATCCCATTGACTTCAATAGGCTTAGACTTGAGTAACTCTCCATAGGATTGCACTGCTAGTCTTAACTATTGTTTCACGTGATGACTGAATGCAGAATCTTGGAATAATCCTGATTTCACCCTGCTTTATTCTCTGGTAAGGCCTTTTAGACTTGTAGAGAGAAGGCAGTGAAAACAGCATTTGTTAAGGCAAATAAAGATTTGTGTCTAAGAGCTGAATCCTGGTTCACAATCTTCTAACCATAGTTAAAATAAAACTTATAATTTTGAGTTCTGTCTGAACAAAAAATACTTTCCCTGCCACTGGTGACAGAGGCACTTGCCAAAATATTTACTTCAAGGTGAGAGCTGATGAAAGACTCATACTAACTCAGCTCATCCTGTTACTCTAATTCAGACTGGGATATCACTGTATTTGTGTCTTATCCTCAGCCCCCTTTGCAGGTACAACAACTTGTTGGACTGGTCTGTTGTTTCTCAGTCTATTGACAGACACAGGCTGTTTCCACATGCTCTTAAAGGGACGGCCCACTTACGGCTGGCAGCTTTCCCCTAGGAATCCACCCTGCTCCATTTGCAAAACGGCTGCAGGCTGTTTGGCTTCTGTTTTTTTGACACCTTTTCTGGGAATGCACTTTCTGCATTCCCAAAAAATGGAAGCCAAACGAAAGCCAAATGGTTTACAGCCATTTTGCAAACAGGGCCATTTGGATTCCTGGGGGAAAGCCGCTAGCAAGTGGACTTTATTTGGTGAGTGGGCTGTCTCTTTAAGAGCATGTGCAAATGGCCAGAATCTCCCAATCCAAGGTGACATGTAGAAATGTTTGAATATTCACAGGTTCTACTTACACCAACTAATGTTTGCTGATAATGAACATGTAGCAAATTCTGCATCAAACTGCCCATGATGAGCTTATTCAACAGGTTACCTTTAACATATTCAAACAGTACAGTACAGAACTGTGCAATTGGTATTACTTCATGTATGCATAGTGTTGCACAGCCCAATGGAAATCCTTCTTTTAGGGTTGCCAGGCCTCCTGCTATGGAAGAACGCCTCCTGATGATTGCGGCTCTTGCCAGCCACCTCTCTGAGCAGCAGAGGGAGAAAAATAGAAATCCTGCCAGCCTCTGCACCAGTATGTCAGTTCTGGGTACAATCTGGAAGCAATAATTGGTTGCTCTAGAAATCACTGCAAACTCTATGGTAAAACATTTGAATTTCCAGTGATTCCTAGAATTACCCATTGACACTTCCAGATTGTACCCAGAAGTGAGTTAGTGAGTGATATCAGCAACACTGGCAATGTCACATACCTCCCTTGTTCCCACCCCCGCCCCTTCTGCTGGTTACAAAGCTCAACCTACTTTCCACACTCCCACACAGACCTGTTGTCACACTTACTACTCAACAACCAATTGTGTAAATAAACAGTGATCAAATAAATCAGTCAGTCAGCTAAGTTTTTTTAAGTCTTGCCACTTGGTGTTTAAGTCCATGTTATTGACATTATTTTGCACATCTGCATTTTTGCACAACCATGTAGGAGGTATGGTTCCCCCTCGCACCATTTAATTATCTGACCTGACTCTCCATGACTCTTGGTAGAAGTATCTCACCTACTATGCAAACATAAAAGCACCTGCAAGGCAAAGGAATGAAACTCCACCATCACAAGGAAACAAAACTCCCTGATCCCAGCTGCACAGCGGTGTGGCAGCCATTTGAGGTGGACAGGTGAAGATAACGGAAATGCGGCTCACAGGAGAGCACAGCTGTCGAACGGTACGTTTGCCCTTCAAACACGTTCAACACAAAGTTCGTGGCATCCCTAGAGACATGTCAACTTCATACCCCTCCACAGGGAGCGCTCAGGGCACTGTGGTATCTTCCTAGATGCATGACAGAACCCTGATCGTAGTGCACTGTTGTGAAATATACCCATAAGGCTTAAAACTCCCCTTTCTCTTAGAAACAAACAAACAGCCCAAGCTGAGAGTCTCCTCTAACAGCCCAGGGGGAAAGGAGCCTGTTAACAAGAGGATGGCGGAGGGTCCCAAGAGACCCCTTTGGCACATCCCCGCTGTGTAAAACAAATGCTAAATCCTGTTGGGTAGGAAAAGAGAGGAGCCGAACGTGCGCATCTAATGATGTCTCCACAGTCTATAGAATGAATATTTAATAGTGCTTGTCAGCAAGATCTTATAAAGGCCTTTCTTTTGTAAAACGTGCGTTCATTCTTGTGGCTTCCACCGCCATCCTAGTTTAATGTTTGAATCACCTGCTGAGTTGCTCCCCTAATAAAGCATATTTGCATTATTTTAGCCTTAAGGGTGCCAGAGGGCATAGCAGGGATGTGAGTGTATGTTTGTGTTGGCGTTTCACACAAATCAAAGGTATCCTTAGAGGGCAGGCTTGCTTTCTTCTCTCCTCCGGTGCCACTGAACAGCTCTGAAATAAACCTCTCAGCACAGGAATTATGCCAACCAGAAAGCAAGGAAATGAGATCTGGAGAAAAGGGCCTCCCGAAAACACAAATATGTAAAAACTCCACCGCCCTCAAATGATGTTGCTAAAATCAGCGTTAAGGTGGAATTCAGCTTCCATGGGACCTGACCCACAATCACTGCTTCCCACAGGGAGTAGAAACATTTCTCAAATGAGCCCAGGACTCCCAGCACAGGGAGGCCTTGAGCGTAGAGAAGGGAAGCGGTTTTTCCTCTCTTCCCTATCCTGGGAGGCCTTGGCTGTACTCGGCAGAAATCTATCATAGTCTCTTTGGCTGCGCTATTTTCTCTTTCCTACATCCTAAAAGTCTCTGACCCAGTTACCATTTGTACACTTACTCTTTGACCAGGGATGGAGGGGGGAAATCCTACCTTCAGGCCATGCTAGGGCTTTTTGCTCTAGCTGGAGCAAAAAGCAGGGGTGGAGAGTAACAGTGCACAATGTCATCACATCACTTCCTGTTTGTACCTGGAAGTGATTTCATAATGTTATATGGCATCATTCTTTGCCCCCCCCCCCAAATATTCCCATTGGTTGCCAGCCTAAGAAGAAGAGTATATTGTCTAATTCTTGCCCAAAACATGGGACGAATGTCTGTGATTCAACAAAATGGATGACCTCACAGTGGAGTGACTTGCAGAAGACCTGAGTTTGGGCCGAGTACAATTCCGCATTCTGGCAGAACTCCACAGAGCGGAAATGCTTGCAACTTCCCATGGAATTTCTACAGATTTCACCTAAGTCCTCCAAATCTATATTTACTTATCAAAATATGTTTATTCCACTTTATTTACCCACAGGCCCTCCTGGAAGCTTACCTCAACATACAATACAATACAATCACAAGAATGCTAGAGATAAAATGATTTTAAAAATCAACATCATATTATATCCAAGAAATACAAATAAGAAATGTAAGTCTGTTCATTAAAACAAAATAGTTTTAACTTTGTTCCTGAATAATACCAGTGAGAGAGCCTGCAAACCTCACTCAGTAGGGCACCTCATAAGTTAGGTCCCATCACTGGAAAGGTGCCAATCTGTCACTGCCTCCCACCACACGTGCAAAGCACATGGAATAAAATTTCGTAAGATGATTTAAATATGTGGGGAGAGTCATGCAGAAAAAGTCATTCTTAAAATACCATAGTGGCAAACCATTTGGTGCCTTGAAAGTCAAAACCAGCACCAACTGGGAATTAAAATTTGTGGTGTGATGGTGTTCCACATATCTAGCTCCATTCAAGAGCTTCACAGCTGCATTCTGAAATGGTTTTCCTTTCCACGTAGAGTGCATTGGAGTAGTCTAATTTGGAAGTCACTGATATGTGCAACTATGGCCCAGTCATTCCTGCCATGGAAAGTTACAACTAGTAAACTAGCCACAGCCTCTTCTCTATGACCTGGAGATCCGGGTGTCACAAAGGATCAAAAGATTCTAAGATATGAACTTGAGTCCTTGGGGGCAGCACAATCCTGTCAAAAAGAGGTTGAACATCTTATCCTAGGTCACCAGGGTTTCCCTAATAAAGACTGGTTTGTTACCTTGACCACTCCTCTAGGATCAAAAGGGAAAGCAATAGAGAGCCGTATCATCCGTATATTGATGATATCCCTAGACGACATCACTTAAGTCAGTGGGTTCACATTAAGTAGAATGGGTGACAAGATAAAGCCTTATAGCACCCATGAGGCAACAACCATAGGGGTGGTACATAGAGATGGGCACGAACAGCAATACGGACAAAAAAAAGCCGCGAACAGCCCAATCTGCTGTTCGCGAGCAAGCTGTTCATAAGGCCCCTTTCTAAATGAACAGGTGGTCGTTGCAAGCCTCCTTTGTTGCTGTTCGTTGCTGTTAGTCAAGCCAGACAGTCTGGCACCTGCAATCAATTCCCTTGGCAACTTAGGCAGGGATTGTCTGAACTCTCTGAACTCCTGCTGTTGCCCTGGAAACCCCAATCTAAGCCCAATTTAGCTTGATAGGCAGGTCTTCCTTTCAAGTGTGGAGCTCCAAATTTGTTACAAGGGAGCAGGGGGAAGGGGGGCTTCCAGCTCTGGCTTAGTTTGCAGACTGTGGAGAGGGAGAGAGTTGCTGTTGGCATTTTGATAGAGCGAGTGCATTGGAGCTTGAATTTTCTTTGTGTGTGGTGGGATAGGCATCTACCCCTTCAAGTTCCAGGGCTGCTGCCAGGCTCTGGGCCAAGCTATTATTTATTATTGGTATCTTTTTCTGCTGCCTGCTCGGGTAAGGTTTCTGGGAGTGGTGTGGTAGGGATCTACCCCTTCAAGTTCCAGGGCTGCTGCCAGGCTCTGGGGCCAAGCTATTATTTATTATTGGTACCTTTCCTGCTGCCTGCTCAGGTCAGGTTTCTGGGAGAGGTGCAGTAGGGATCTTGACTTGGATGATGGCTGGAGGAGAGCCTGCTGGCCCCCATGAACAGCCAACCATAAACATGTTCATGAACAGGGCCATGTTCATGGTTGTTTGTGAGTCCCTGTTCGTGGATGGCAATGAACAACAAACATCATGGGTTTTTTTCCTGTTCATGCCCATCTCTAGTGGTACAACACCATCTTTGTGATTTAACCTCCAGGAAGTATTTGAGAAACCACAATGCAACACTTTCCAAAACCTATCCCAGCCAGGTGATCGCATGGTCAATAGTATTACAATTTTTCTACATTATTTTTATTTTAGTTAGATATTTTATACTTTACTTTTCTCTCCTATGGGGACCTAAAATGCCTTACAACTTGGTTTCCCCTCCTCCATTTTATCCTCACAACTGCAACCTTGAGAGGTAGGTTAGGCTGAGAAAAAGTCACTGGCCCAAGGTCATCCAACAAACTTCCATGGCAGAATAAGGATTCAACCCTGGGTGTCCAGTTGCCACTACACCAAGTTATTGAGAAATCCAGGAGGGCTAAAAGGAATACACTTCCTCTTTCATTTTCCAGTATGTCCGCTAGTCTAACCACAGTGATTTTATTCCAAAACCAAGTTAAGAATCCAAATAGAAGATCTTATCCTGTTCTTCCTTCTTGGAGTATATGATTCTTTTTTGTCCTCCCCAACAGCTCTAGAAGGTAGATTGAGCTGAGGGAAAGTGACCAGTTCAAGGCAGTTATATGTTCATTTCAGAACTGTGCATGTTTCAAAAGTCTCAGCAATAGAGCTGGTTGGGGGTAGAAGTGGTGAAAGTGGGAGAAGTGTTTCAGGGCTTGGAGGTCCTTGTGGATAGAGATCCTAGCAATTTCTGCCAGTGCCTTGGCCACCACCAGGAGAACTTTCAAGGAAGAGGTGAAAGCCCTGGTACGTTGGCATGGTTTAAACTGGAAGTGGCAAGGGATACTCTGGCATTTCTCAAAGAATCTATGAAAACCATTGAGTTTTTGAGGAATGCAAGAGCATCCCCAGGGATGCACTGACATCACTTCCAGGCATACAGGGAGTGACATCAGATGATGTCAGGTGATGTCAGGACATTGCTGATGAAGTAAGTTCTCCTGCTGATTGCCAGTTTTGGCCTGGCAATTCAACTTGTGGATTGGGTTGGGCCTAAGGGTACAGCCTTGAATATCAGAAACAAAAGAGCATAGGAGGAGGTCAGAAAGAGTACATAGATCCCATTTGTTAATGTTGTAGAAGAGTGTTCCACATGTATAAAACTCCTTGAGCATTGTTCTACAGTACATGATGGCCCAGATGAAGAGAAAGAACCTGCTCACATGAGGTGGCGCAAGACAAACCACTTTCCTTGTAGTCTGACATATCCAAATAAGCTATGCGGTGGGGATATGAAACAAAGTCTCCCAGGTCCCCAGCTGATACTTTAACTTCTGCGCTATGCTGCTTCTTTTCTAGAGAGACATTTTCACTCCTGCCCCTGGACAAGGATAATCATCAGGAAGGGAAAGCAATTATGGCATGTGGAGCTGCATTCCAAAAACTGGCAGAGCTCTGTAATTCCGGAGACAGTCTACAAGGGGCCAACTGGTCTGTGGTCTCTTCAGAAATGCCTCCTGGCATCATCGGGTCTCATGTTTGAAAAGGCTGTGGAAATAGTTATGCGCATGGTAACTGCAACATGTGAATCACAAGAGTTTCAAGCAGGAATTAAACCTCTACTCACAAGTAGCATTATATTCCAAGAAACAAACCAGGTTTAAAAGCATAGTGAAAGCACTTTGGCAAGGGATTGCCATCTCCAGAATAAGACCTTTTGGTATTGTGAGAATGAGGACACACGCACACAAGCAGTTTAAAGCCATCCATCCAGAATTTTAAAAAAAATATAAATAAGAATAATCCTGGGAAGGCATTTTTAAGGTTCATGCCATAGAAACAACGGTGGATGTAGCTAAAAGATAAAGAAGCGACAAAGGCAATGTAGAGGGAGGAATCCTCAAGCTTGAGATAGATACAGGCTTAGCTATAGCTGTCATTCCTTACCTAAAGTTCATCAAAAAGATCGCTTGTGTGCAGCTTAATGGAACTAGTATTATGTTGAAAAGGTATGTCCATTTCAGAATGTGCAGAGTCATAATCTAGACTACAGAGACTGAAAGACTTTTCTCACAACAGAAATCTACTCAAAATTGCCCGAGGCTGTTTGATGTGGGGAAGTTATGTGATAATTCCTTAGGAGTTACAGGACAGAATTGTGAAAGAAATGTGTGTGGGACATGCATGGAATAGTCAAGGTGAAGATACTGGCCAGGGGGGTTGTTTGGTAGTTGGGTAGGAATGAGGAGCTCAAAAAGCCAGATGAAGTTCTGGTTGCTTGTGAATACGTGCTGCATCAATGGAGTTCACCACCACCAGCTTCTGGAGAGTACACCCTCCTGGATTTTCCAGACCTGTTCTTCGGTATAACTTTCATTGTGATAATTGGTTAGTGAATATTCCAAACGGCTCAAACAGTTCTGCATGCCATCTACTAATCTGCTGAGCACCCTAAAAGTTCTCTGAAGCCTGTTTATGGCTCTGCAGAAATGCTTAGTCACATTGTTACAGACAATGGTTCTCAGTTTGTATCAAAAGAATTAAAAAATACCAAGAAACAAGACAGTATCAGACATATGAGATCTGCACTGCATCACTCTGCTGCAAACGGCTTGACTGAGCGTCTTATTCAAAGCAAGAAGAGTGTTTTGAAAGCCACAGAAGAACAACCTGGCCCCTTAACTTTTAAATTTAGAAACTTTCCATGGGCGTATAAGAATGCTCTGCATACTCAACAATCTCTGGTTCATACTGGATGTGCTAAAATCTGCATTAGGTAGGAATGTTCTTATCTAGCAGGCTGATCAGGTAAACTACCATGGGCACTCTCAGCAGACAATCTGATCAAAAATGGATCCCAGATATTATCCAAGCTATGATGAGACGATGTTCTTAGGCAGTTACTATTGTACTTAATGGAACCTGGCATCACTAAATTGAGCATATACCAATTTGGTGGAAAGTGCCATCAAGTCGTAGCTGGTTTATGGCGACACCTGCTGAAGTTTTCAGAGCAAGAGACTAACAGAGGTGGTTTGCCATTGCCTGCCTCTGCAACCTTCATCTTCGTTCGAGGTCTCCCATCCAATTACTAACCAATGTTGACCCTGCTTAGCTTTCGAGATCTAATGAAATTAGGCTTGCCTGGGCTATCCAGGTCTGAGTAAATTTCTAGTTAGTTTGCTCTAAAAACTACTTGGCTCTGCCTGTGCCAGACTTGGAAGAACTGCCAAGTGAATTCTGGCAATGATATGACCATCAACTCATGTTACATGTCGACAATAACCAACACTGCCATACAATGTATTTTTGACACCAACATCACAAACATCTGCTGAAGCAGGCACTGTGGAACCTGAAAAAATGTTTGTGTGAAGAAACCATACAGTAGGTTAAACCTGTATTTGGACAAACTGATTGATTAACACATGGTCTGGGACATACTATATGTTATAGATGATATGATAACAATCATATAGATATGATTGTTAAATGTTATGTTTCATGTTAAGTCTCCAGAGGGTTTCACATGTTTCTGTGTGTGTTAGCTTAGACCAAAGCAAGCAAGGAACATTTCTGCCTAACACATAGCTAGTTAACTCCTGCGCTGTGTCTACGTCAGAACTTGTTAGCAGGACATTCAGATTTAACACCACCTAAAGAGCTTCATGGCTGAAGGGAGATTTGCACCCAGATCTCCGATATCCTTGTCTAACAGGATATCCTTGTTCAACTCTGGCTCTTCAAGATGAGCCAAACTTCTGTGAAAATTTGTGCTCGTCTTATGAAAACTATTTGCTTTTGGCCTGAAAAATTCTTTAAGAGCAACATCACTTGACAAGATCCTCTAAATATACTTTGGACTCCATTTTATGCAAATTACTGTGTCACTCTCTGTACAGGCATGTCTATCTATTAAGAAAGAGCAGGACATGATAATATTCACATCCGTTGTCTGGAATGCTCTTCTTTTCTCGGAGACAACAGCAATGGGGCTGATCTCCTAAAAGCAAAGACATTTTTATACCAGAAAGTCTCATGGGATGGGTTGGGTGATGTTCATTGCCTACCTGGTGCAAGTCATATTTTAGCCTGAAATGGAGTCTTCCCTCTCCTCCCAATCAGATTGGCTGGCACTCTTGGATTTTTTCCCTAAAAATATATTCACCTGCACTATACAGCTTTATATTATCCTGCAAGGTTAGGAAATTATAATCATAAATATTATTTATTATTATGGGTGGAAATGACACATGGGGGATCCTGCCAGCAGAGGGCAGAACTAGGTAATTTGGGAGGTTGTATCATTTAAAGGTGTGATCACATGGTTCAGATGAGTGAATGTTTACAGAAATGTCTTCCTTTAGAATTCTACCTCTACCCTCCAAGGAAGTCAAATTAAATATTTAAAAAAATATATACCGGTCCTAGCAAACCGATTGTCCTTCTTGTCCTGTCTCTTCCAAATACGGCAGGTTTCCCAAACAAGAAGCTGAGCGTAAGGCTGGAAAAAGGGACAGTGGATGAGACACGGTCCTTCCCCCAGGTCTGCCAAACTTCTCTCACCTTTGACCCTTCTCTTGTAACACATGGGCAATGTTATTGGTGCAGCATCACCTCCTCCAATGGAGTTGCTTTTCTTTTTGTGGACGAGGGGAGGACAATTCTCACAAGGCTCTGTCAATTTCCCCTCTCTACAGAGCCTCAAAGATCTCACCTCAGAGGGTCTGATTATTATCCTCTTCGCCTCCTAGAAGGGGAGGTGAAACTGACAGAGCCTTTGGGAGGTGAAGAGGAAATTAACAAACCCTCTGAGGAGCCATCTTTGCTGGCTCTGTAGAGAGGGGAAATTGACAAAGTCTTCTGATCTGTCTTTTAAAACTCAGCTTCCCGGCTAACACTGCAACTCCCTTCACGTGCGTTTAATTCGTCTCTTGTAGTTTAGCTCTGAGTCCCTCCTCCTGGTGTAGCCTCACATCTTGCCTGCCACACACTGTTCTTTCAGGCCCACTGCAGGTCCAATCATCCCCCCCAAAGGGGGATGATTGGGGGGGGCACAGAAAGCTGCAATGAGAAGGAGTAGAAGGAAAACTCTGCTTGTGCAGCTGATGATGCGAGCCAGGCTTTTTAAAGGCTTTTTGAAATAAATCATGGGGCCAATGGAAAATCTCTTGATTTTTGTGTCTTAAACCCTCTAATTTGTAATTGGTTTCTGGCTTTTATCATCTTAACCAGGAGAATTCAGAATTCTGGCTAGTTAAGAATATATTGTACTGAAGGATTGGGAGATTTGGGCTACCAAAATAAAACAAAGCAGCTATTTTAAAAAGTGTGTTCTACATTACGACCTTGATCAGGATAATAATACATAAATGGTTTCTAGGTTATCTCCTAATCAAAGATTCAAACAATTAATCACGTTCATTTAAATGATTAATTAATTAATAGATGCCATGTCAGTGCACTTGCGTATGAATAAAACCATTGTTTTGAAGGAAGTGGGGACATGCATTTGTTTGTTGTCGGAAAATAGAATTCGATATTACCAAGCCTATTTTCCCCAGGCTAGTGCAATTTCATCAGATCTTGAAAGCTAAGCAGAGTCAGCCCTGGTTAGTATTTGGATGGGAGACCACCACAGAAGTCTAAGGTTTCTATGCCAGCTTCTCTCGCCTTGAAAACTCTGTGGGGTTGCCATAAGTTAGCTGTGACTTGAAAGCAAAAAAAAAGAAGAAGCCATTTTCCCATTCAGATAATGAGATGGAAACATTTAGCTCTCAATTGGCCAGGATTTCTCAGCTTGTTCATATGCACAAAGTGTACAGTCTGTGGAGTAGAAACATATTTTTAAAAAAGTTAAAAGACCCTCAAATCTTTGCTCAATTGATCAAAAAACTCTATTGGTTTATCTAGTGGATTAACTGATGAAACATTGCAGCCCTAACCAGTTTCCTTCCTTGAAGAACCTACAGGAACGGATGTGTAGGTGAACTCAATTCAGCAAATACGGGCAATAGATTTTGTCCTTTGACTCCAGGGGGACCTCTTGAGAGCCACTGAAAAGTTTCATTTCGCTATAAGACCACAAGGAGGGCAAGCCTAGGCTCTTGTCTTTTCATCTGCAAACTCCTCCCTCCCTCTGCACACGCATACATCCCTTCCTACCTACAAAATAATGCCTATTGCTTGGATTTTATCAGCTACATTGCACGAAAATCCATTAAAAGAAATAAAGGCAGGTGCAGCCAACTCTCGCTTTCACTCTCTGTCTCCCGCTCCTTCACTCCTGGTGCTTGCTAGTTTGTATGATTAATTTTATCAATTTTCCTGACCTGCTTTGCCACTGAAATAAATATGACAGCTGTGGTGCTGCCTCAATTCTTTCTCTTGCCAGGCAAGCTGCTGAGATGTGTTTTCTTGTTGATTGCAGACTTTGGTAAATATCAAGTAAATAGACTGAAGAGGATTCATTTCAGCCGCTCAGCTCGTCAGGACCATCAAGGCAGGCACAAATCCTTCAGCATGAAAACGAAACCTCATCGAGCCACCTTTTCCATAAAGTCATAAGTGGCCCATCTCCAAACAGGCTCCTGTACGCGGGGCTTTTTTTCTAGGAAAAGAGGTGGTGGAACTCAGAGGGTTGCCCTCGTTGAAAATGGTCACATGGCTGGTGGCTCCGCCCCCTGATCTCCAGACAGAGGGGAGGCGGAGGGCAATCTAAACTCCCCTCTGTCTGGAGATCAGGGGGCGGGACCACCAGCCATGTGACCATTTTCAAGAGGTTCCGGAACTCCGTTTCATCGCGTTCCAGCTGAAAAAAAGCCCTGCCTGTATGGCACAACGAAAGGAGAAAAAGTCACCGGAGAGGGGATGACGGGAGAAGTTGGTCTGTTCGTCACCAGATGAGTCCAACAATCAAATGATCAAATTTTTCTGGGACTGCCCTCGGCCATCTGCTATGCCCATATACGGACCCCAAATATTTATTTAAATAGCCTACTCCTGGACTACTTTAATGACGTTTTAAAAACTATTATTGATTTTATGGTTTTTTGACTTTTAATGTATTTTTTAAATGTTGTTAGTCGCCCTGAGCCCATCTGTGGGGAGGGCGGGGTATAAATAAAATAAAATAAAATAAACGAACGAACAAACGAATGAATGAATGATTTGCACGTGTGGGAGGGCCGTTCGCAAATTAGCAGGACAGGTTGAACAAGGTCAACCGACATCTAAAAGGAAGCAAGCAAATATGAAGAGTTCTGCCTTACTGAAAGATTGCTTTTACACACACACATGTTCCTCACTGGATGTCTGCAGCATCAAGTGATGGCAATGGTTGGCTTGAATCAGCTTCCTGAGGTCCTGCTCTCCAATTAGCTCCATTATCATGCACTGGATTGTCCTTTTCAAGACGAGAGGACCATCTGTGGTCCCAACCCCATTCTGATCCCTGTTAGAAGGAATAAAATAGTAAAGATTCCAGTAGCGCCTTTAAGACTCACCAACTTTATTGTAGCATAAGCTTTCGAGAGCCACAGCTCTCTTCATAAGATGCATCTGATGAAGAGAGCTGTGACTCTCGAAAGCTTATGCTGCAATAAAGTTGGTTAGTCTTAAAAGTGCTACTGGACTCTTTACTATGTTGCTACTACAGACTAACATGTTTAACTCCTCTGGATTTAGAAGGAATGTTTCCTCCTAAAGCCTCCAAATGATGTGTACATCCAGTTGTGCTGTCAGGGCTAGACTTTGAAGTGGATGTGCAGGGCCCTGGGTCATGAGCTTAGCAAGGCCCTCTAAAAGCAGGCTGTCGCTAGCAAAACCTATCGAACACACTCAGATAAATATCAAAATAAATGTGAATGATGTATGCTTGTTTGTGGAGATGGCAGGACAGAATGAAGCAAGTTTGTCCAGTATTTATCCTATGCCTTTCATTTGATGTATCAGCAACTATAGAAAGAAAACTCAAAAGACTTTTAAGTCCAGAGTCTTGAATTACCTCAATGCACTGCTGGAAGCATCTCTGTGAAGTTTCTTGCCTTAAATTGAAGGCCAAAGCCTCTCCTTGTTGCTGTCCGGTAGTGCCTTGCCCCCACTAAATATCTTGACTGGAATGTTAAGGCGATATGATACCTCAAGTAGACTGTATTTGTTCACATGCAGGGAACCTTTCCCTTGTGGTAAGTGTGAAGTTTATTTTTACAAATTAGCCTTTGAATTATGTTGTGCAGTGCTTAGAGTGCTGGACAAAGAAACAGGAGACCTGGTTTGTGAGGCAATTTTGGGTCAGTCATGCTCTTTCCACCTAACCTCCCTCACAGGGCTGTTGTGAGAATAAAATGAAGGATGGGAGAATGATACATGCCATCCTTGGCAGAAAGGAGGAATCAAAGAGATTTGTTAGCCCAAGGACCACGAAACCTCTGAGCAGGGCAGACTGGCCCTGGGAAAATTCCTTCACTCCACTGAAGGGCTACCCAGGCCGGCTTGCTCTGGGACATTTTTTAAGGGCCCAAGCCACCCCTTCATCTGAGGCAGATTGTTCATTTATTCAGTTCATTTATTTATGGGCTGCCTTTCAACTAAAAAGTCTCCAAGGTGTTTTACAGCACAATAAAATACAAGTTAATAAAAAAAAACCCTAACAAAATAAAATAAAAATTCCATTAAAATCAGTTTCCCAATATTGCTACTCTCCCTGTCGTATCATTTTGTCTTAATGAAAGGCCCTCTGTTGAAGGCAGGTCCGCAGAACTATAGGAAGATGGTTAGTAAAAGAGCTTAAAGAATGTTTTGACGTTGGGAGGCAACAGCCAAAGAAGCCCTTCCCCCAGCCCTCACCTGCTAAGGTTTGGCTAAGGTGGATTCCCAGAAGAAGGACTCTGAGCCATCCTCAAGGCTCCTATTAGTTGAGACAGGTGGAGGTGGCCCTTTCGGTTTTCTGGATCAGGTTTTAAAGGTCAAATCCATCACCTTGTATCGAGCATGGAAATAAATCAGATTCAGTTCAAGGTTACTTTCAGAACTTGTGGAGCTAAGTCATACCAGAATTTGTACATTATTTTGCAAAACACAACCTTATAGCAGAAGGGCACTGCCCCTACTGTAAAACAGCATCACTTTGGCTTGGATCCCTTTCTTTCAGAGCAAGGGATTCTCTCCTAAGGCAGCCTGAAATTTCCTCTGAAATTCTGTTCCAGGGTGACAGAGGGCTTCCGGGAATAGGGTTGCTGGGAGTATTTGGGGCTGCTGTGGGAGTGGGGAGGCTGGAAAATAATCCTTGTGGGTTGAGCTCCTTACACCCATAGAACCAGGTCCCCCTTGCCCCCATAGAACCAGGTTGCCAGGTCCCCTTACCCTCCTGGTGGGAGGGAGGACCTAGCTCTAACCTTTTCACTGCTCCCATCATGCTCCTTGAACCTGCACGATGACATCACTTTTGGGAAGTGACGTCATCGCACAGGCATAGGGGCCTGCTGCAAAGCACAGAAGTGTACCTTCCCCCCTGCTGGGCAGGTAAGTGGGGGGGGGGGACAGTGAGGGAAAGCGGGAGATTCCTCACCCTCACCAAGGGAATGGGATCCCTATCCATGACAGGGATTTTAAATGCCTGCACAAGATCCCGTGCTCCTGGGTTCTCAACTGGGAGGATTTTATTTGATATTGAATATTGAATATTTCTGCCTTTGTGAGAAGGAGCATGAAATCTGAAGATAGCACTAAGTTAGGAGGCACTGTTGAAAAACTGAACACTTTGCAAGATTAATTAGAAGAGCTCATGAACAGAAGGAATTTCAACGATACAAGGAGTAAGATGTAACCCTGTGGAATATGGAGAGGCTGGGAAACCTCCGGTCTACTGGACTTCTACTCATGATGGCTTTTAACTGGGGCTCAGGACAAAGAACTCGTAAGCTGATTTATCTGTGTTTTTACATAATAGAGACCTTTTAAAAATTTATTGCTCCCCCCCCCCCGAGTGCACTCTGCAGCATTTTTAAAGGCCAGTGGAGACCGCCCCCCAAGCCAGTTCAGTGAAGCTCCAGGTGTGTGTAATCAGATATGACCCAGACTACAGCCGTTATTATTCAGATATGACCCAGACTACAGCCATTTCTTAATATTCATTAATGCGCTGAATCAGAGCAGGTTTCAAGAAGTCAAATGTGGTCAGATGCTGCCAATCTGCTAGTTATTCTGGTGTTGATTTGTCTGGAATTAGTGTCTTGGGCAGTGACTGGTAGGAGGGGAAGTGAGAAGGAAGAATGACTTGATAGATTAGTGAGTGACAGGGATGTTCTCCAACCAGAACAATATGTTGATACTTCTGCCAAACAGGATCATCCTAATCAGTTCTACTGTATACAACACGCTCAGGGCTAGACTAAGACATGCCGAGGCCCTAAGCTATGCCAAGTTTAAGAGGCTCTATACCATTACAAAAATGGTCATTTAGTAATGTTTAGTACGTTTTTGTATTTAGAGGGCTCTCATAATCTGAGGCTGTCAAATGTAGTTACTTAGTTTGTGCATAAATCCAATTTTGAGCATGGTGGGACACAAATGATCTGTGTTTTGCAAATATTTTTCCCAGTAGCATCTCAAAGGGGTCTTCTTTTGTGACAATTCATTTTAAACTTTGCAAAAATGTTTGCCTTTTTGTTTGGTTTGCCATGAGTTGCTTTCATGCATGACATAATTACCTTCCATAACAGCATCATATAGGCAAATCTGATTGACTATGTAGCACTGTGACAGCATGCATTGTGTTAATTGGTGATTGGATTGACTAATCCTAGGAGAAGGAATAAGTAGCAATCTGGGGAAATAGAACCAGGGCAGTAGAAGCTAGAAGGAATAATAGTATTTAACAGGATTTTAAAAAATTAACATATATTTATGCATTTATTAAAATAATTATTCTCTTCTTTCCAATAACTGTTGCAGGTCAGCTCACACCTGCCAAAAGGGACAAACCATATTCAGAATTCAGTGAACTGCCTGGACAGCCTTCAAGGGCAACTGTGCATACAGCGTGTTACAGTAGTCTACCTTGTAAGTCCCTATTGCCTTGTGTGGTGGTGATGAAGTATCTATGAAACAATAGCTTCTTAGTGCCATCTTCCAGAATCTACTTTCCAGAAAGGACTGGAACCACATCAATGTGGGACCCCCACCCCACCCCTAACCCAGAGAGAGAGAGAGAGAGAGACACCAGAAGCAGTGCTTTTTTTCTGGGAAAAGAGGTGGTGGAACTCAGTGATGGAACTCAGGACCACACAATGATGTCACTTTGGGTCAGTTGGAACAAGGGGGGAGTTTTTTAAAGTTTAAATTGCCCTTGGTGAAAATGATCACATGGTCAATAGCACCGCCCCTGATCTCCAGACAGAGGGGAGTTTAGATTGCCCTCCGAGCCACTGCACGGAGGGCAATCTAATATCCCCTCTGTCTGGAGATCAGGGGGTGGGGCCACCGGCCATGTGACCATTTTCAAGAGGTGCTGGAACTCCGTTCCACCACGTTCCTGCTGGAAAAAAGCCCTGACCAGAAGGATTCATGGTTGATGGTATGAAAAACTGCTGAGATGCCCGTGAGAATCAACAAGATCATACCTCCCAGCTTAAGTTATCAGTCACCTACATTCCTAGTCTCCATGCCCGGGTGACAAAGGATCCATCATAAGACTGCACTGTGCAACCAAACAGTCTCAAGGCATTTCCAGAGGACCAGAACTCCTGCCTTTAGTGGGCTTTGGGACTGGTTTATGTGCACGTTTCATTGACACAAATCACCTTGGTCTAGATGGAGCACACACAACCGCCATCTCTCATCAATTCAAATCTCTCCCCCCCCCCCCATTTTTGTCAAGGACTTCAGGGAGCAAAAGTCTTGCAGTTGGCAAGATTTATACATTCCCCTCTCTGCAAGGGTTAACCTCATCTCATGGCCACTATTGTCTCAGGACAACTTGTCAGTCTGTGAGAACGGACGGTAATGGATTTGAAGTGGATTGCTCAGCCCATGGAGAGGAAGATGCTGTATTTATTGAATAGACATTAAAAAGAACATTTCTCAATTTCTCAGCACTGAACTCAGGGTCAATGGATCTTCTTGGCAGTGACATGCTGAGTCAACTCCTAGCGCAAAGCTTTTAGAAGGACCAGGGTTAGATTAAAGGATTAGACTCCATCTTCAACGTTTCCCTGGCAAAACGGTTTGGGTCTTAAATCATTTATGTTGCTCTGCAGTGTTTTGCTTGGCTATTCCCTGCTACCTTTGGAAGGCAAAATAAAATAAAATAAAACCTTTCCCCTGTTTCAGATCTAGCTTTCAGAAGCTGCACATTTCCATCATTCTGTGCCAAGATATCATGGATGGAAAAACCTCCAAATGTGCGAAGTGATGGACCGGCAAGATAATGGACTCTACAGAGATTGCTGGCCAGTCTTCTTGTGCCCTTCCTGCCTGCAGCTAATGATAACTGGGAAGCTGATACAATAACATTAATGCCACTTAGCATTTATACTTTGCTTTACAGTATTCTTCACATCGTGCTATTCAAAAATACTCAAAGTGGAGTGAATTTTTTTAAGCATCGTTGTCACCACCATCTAGATCACCCCCACTTTCCTCTGATTTTCCCCAAATGTACTATGATATATTTCATTCATTCATTCATTCATTCATTCATTTATGTCATTTATAGTTCACCTTTCTCACTGAGACTCAAGGCGGATTACACAGTATGAGATTAGTATGATCAGTATCATTTCAATACAGTATCAAGGACATTTCCATAAACAATGCCCTAGGGTAAACAGATACAAGTTTAACAGACATAGTATTAGCAAGAATCCAATACAGAGCAGAAAAAAAATATTGAAGCAGAACATAATCAATTCTAGGACTAAAATGAGACAACATGGAGCAGTAGTGGTACATAGGATAGCATATTTAAAGCAGCAGATAATATGTAAGGCAATATAGTGATGAAGTCTACGGTCCCTAACTCATTAGCAAAGCATCTGAGACCCCATTCCTACAATAGAGGCCTCCCATTTGAGTAAAAGGCCTTTTTGAATAGTTTGGTTTTGCATTGTTTACAAAAAGCCAGGAGAGTGACAGCTCTTCTGACTTACTCAGGCAGGTCATTCCACAGGGTAGGGGCCACCACAGAGAAAGCCCATGTACGGGCTGCTGCTGACTTCACCCATGTGCAGCCTGGCACCTGCAGGAGACCCTGTTCAGCGGATGGGACAGTGCACATTTTTGCAGGTCCTACCTGCTTCAGCACCATTTCCCTTGCCCCAGGACCCCTGAGCTGCAATCCCCACCAGGGTATCACCAGAGGGATTTTTTTAAAATGACCATTGACATCTTGCTCTAGCATTAGGCTACATTGATATGCCAATTAAAAGTGTGCCTGAGAAAATTTTCATTGTAACTTTGAATCTGGGCTTCAGGGGGAAAATTTTTAACATGATTGCTTATTTCTGGGTAGAGCATTATCGGTTCAGATTTTTTTGTGGATTCTGGAGTTCCAGAACTGTTATTTTCAGTGGGGAATATATACAAGGGGTTAGGGCAGCTGTTTATAAAGGTGATGGCACCAAAGTTGCCTAGAACACAGTCTTCCCTCTAATCTAAAGTCCCCCCCAAGTTTCAAGCAGATTGAACAAAGGGGGTTTAATTTACAGACCCTCCTAAAGAAGGTCTCTCTCTGCTTAGCTGCACTAAGTTCTCTCTATGAATTCCTAAAATGCCCATCAAGCAGCAATCAGCAGGAGAGCTTCAGCCAGCCACCAGCATTTAAAAAAATAAAACAGCCCTGACTGCATTCTGTTCATTTCCCTTCTTCTTACAGTGACTGACAATAAAACAATTTTTACCTTTCCCTGAAAACTCTGCATTCACCATCTTTCCTTGTCGTAGTTCGTTGTTTGTTTCAGAAAGTGAGGGAGGCTTTTAATCTTATTAATAAAATTTTAAAAAATTACAAGAAAGAAAGAAAGAAAGAAAGAAAGAAAGAAAGAAAGAAAGAAAGAAAGAAAGAAAGAAAGAAAGAAAGAAAGAAAGAAAGAAAGAAAGAAAGAAAGAAAGAAAGAAAGAAAGAAAGTGAGGGAGGCTTGTTTCGGGAATTCCATTCTGCACACCCCCTAATGTTAATTACCAGTTTAAAGCTACAGCTATATGTCAAATACCAAATATAGAACATACCATAAATAAGGTTTAATTTAAAAGGAGCTGGATTCCATGAGTTGCTGCAACAAATTGTGCTGCCACACACCAATTTCACCACTACCACCAATTTACTTTTGGAAAATGGTTATCACCATTTTCAGCCCTGTTCACGAGTCTCCGTGAACACACCTATGATGTGTGTACAGTGTACACCTGAGAGTCTCTCTACACGAGACATCTTACATGGGACGCTCAAGTGCAGGGAGATCCAATGTTAGTCAGGAAGCAAAGAGTTCATCTTCGGGGAGGCGAAGATGAAATTAACAAACCCTCTGAGGAGTGATCTCCTCCAGCTCTTTCTTTTTAAACTACCCTCATGTAGTGTGGAGAAATTGACAGAGCCTTCAGCTCTTTTTAAACTATGCTTCCCAGCTAATTTTTATGTTACATTCAACACATGTACAGCTGACTGTGTGACTGAAACCCCACATATAGGCAGTACTGGTCCCCAGTTTCTTTTGTAAAGCGAATGTGCATTTACTTTTTCTTACAAATAGGTGTTAAAGGCAGGCTGTATGTGTGTTAACTGTACCATGTGAACAGGGCTACCATGCTTGCCTTGAAAAGGCAGGCCACATTTCAGACAACAATCTTCAGAAATACCTTTATTTCTGGCCAACTTACTGGTTGTCCATACCAACAGTGAACTCCTACGCAGACTTTCTCCAGTCTATGCCTATTGATTTCCATGGGCTTAGACTGCAGTAACTCTGCACAGGACAGTACTGAGAGGGACTAATTGTCAGTGGGCATTTGTGCTGAGTATGCGCGTCACTTCACTTTAAAAGAGATGACTATTGATAACTCAGGATAGCATCATTAAAAATTCTCTTATATATCAATTTAATCTGAAATGTATCCAACAATGTATCCAACAATGGACTTTTAATCGATGAGAATCTACCTCCCATGACCTGCGACTGAAATATCTTTGGCTGCTAAAATCTGGAATGGTATGCCTTGATTTTGAGATTTGTATCAATGAAAGGGCTGACGACAATCATAGCAGTTTGAAATAGCAACTTGGAATACATTGTGAACATACCCAGAGCATACTGAATTTGGACCCAGCTCATAATGGGGTTTGGCTCTGGTTTCCCACCTCTGCTAGCCAGCCCTCCGAAGGGCAATCAGTGGCAAGGAATACCTGCTAATGATGGGAGAGAGTTGCTTGCGGGCATTATTCTTAACTGGAAGGCTCAGCTCAGAAACATCATTTCCTGTTGGAGGATATGGGATCTGTAGTTCTGCCTCCCTCCCAAGACAATTAATTAAGCTGAGAGGCAGGAGAACCTAAATCCCATCCTCTTCAGCTGGAAACAACTTCCATCAGCATTCTCAGGATTACGTTTTCTTGTTATGATTACAAATGACTTCTGCAAGCAAACTTGTCTTGTCACCAGCAGATACCGGGGGTGGGGTGTGTGTGTGCATCCCCTTCTATTTGTTGGTATCTTTAATACCACTAATCTGATTGTGGGAAACAATGACAGTAATATCTGGACATCTCTAGAAATTAAGAGGTAGGCAAAATAATGTTCAAGTTCCCAGTTTTCCATTTCCATCTTCTGCCCTGGTTTTCTTCAGTTCACCTCCTGAAGGCATCCTTTTCTTCAGCCAGCCCACAAGGTGTAAAGAAGAATTCTCTCTTGACTGCATAACTTTTACCTGGTGGAACATTCTAGGCAGAACTGGTATCTTGAGCAAACCTGTCAGACAGAGAGCAGATTTATTGTCTGCAGTTTTCAGGCTAAAAGCTATCCAAAGAAGTGTGTTCTATAGCTTCTGTTCTAGCCAATAAAGTTGTTTTGAGGTAGCCTTCGAGCATAGGCAGAGTACAGAATTAAACACTTCCAAAATTTGAAAAGGATCACCTCTACCCATATGTCCCCTCAGGTTCTCTTCCCCTTAAGGTAGCCTACCTGGCATCAGCCAGAGTCTGTGCTTTTTCCATCATAGTTCTCATGTTATGGTGGAACAAACTGCCTGAAGAGATGAGGGGGTGTTATCTTTAGGAGGCACTCCAAGGCCACTTTATTTGCTAGGGCATCAGCTGCACTGTTTCCTGGTTCAATCAGACCTAGCCACAATATTCCATGATTTACCTCTTGATTAGACTACTGCAATGTGCTCTACTAGGGGCTATCCTTGAAGAGCGTTCAGAAGCTGCAGTGAGTGCAGAATGCTGCAACTCAGATGCTAGTTGGGCTAGCTACTAGGAACATGTGATCCACATATTACAGCAATTCCACTGGCTACCCAATTCAAGATGTTGGTCTTGTCCTTTAAAACCCTTTATGCCTTGGGACCAGGATATCTGAAGGAATATCTTTTCCCATGGCTGACGTGTCCATTGAGGTGGCGGGGGCAGCTGCTGTGAGTGCTGAACTTAGAAGGAGGTGCTGTCCCCATTCGCCTCTCCGCCCCTTCGCTGCTGCTGCTCGCCTCGGCTCGAGTCCCTGCAAGCCGGGCGGCATGGCGGCATGGCAGCGAGCAGGGAGATGAGTGGGGATGCGGGCTGCCCAGCTCGCCTCTCCACCCTTTTGCTGCAGCTGCCCAGCTCGGCTTGGTTCCTGGAGAGCCAGGCGCCTCGGCAACATGGCAGCGAACAGGTATCTCGCCTCAGGTGCCAGAAACACTGGCCCTGGCCCTGTCTTTCCCCATATGTTCTTGCCCAGGAGTTAAGATCACAGGAAATGCCAAACAATCTCATCTGTGGGTACATGAGAGAGAGCCTTTTTGATGGCAGTCCCACAATTCTCAAACAACCTCTCTAGGGAAGTTTGCCTGGCCCCTTTATTCTCAATTTTTAGAAGGCAATTGAAGACAGTTTTACATACAACTGCATTTGATTAGTTGATAGTTTTAGATAGTGATTTTAAACTGAGGTTTTTACTTATTTTTATGTATATTGTAAGCAGCCTTGAGTGCTAGGGTTTATAATAGGGCAGTTTTGGTTCAGGCAGTTTTGGTGGGGGTGGGTTGTTTGGGGTTTTATTGTATTTTGTTATTTTTTTAAGATTTTGTATTCTAAGTAATCTTGAGCCACAAAGAAAAGGCAGAATAAAAACGTTTTAATAAATAAATATTGCCTAAGAACTCTGTGAGTTGAGGTGTCTTTTCACATTGAACATCTTTAATTTCATGTAAAAGTAGCTTGCCAGTTCCCTGATACAATTTGTCTCTCCTCCACCTTACACTGTAGGGGAAAAAATATGCAGCCATCTAGTCACTTGTACAGAAAGCAAGTGAGGTCTACTTTTAAGTAAAACTGGAGCACTCAGGTGAGGGATCTAAAACCTGCTCCACACTAGGCCTTGCTGAGGTAATTGTTATTTTAGGCTATTTTAAATCCTTGTAAGCCATCTTGAAGATTCAAATGGTAGAAAGGCAGGATATAAATCTTTTAAATACATGCAGACATACTAACTTTATGGGTCTGTTTGTTCAGTTTCTGGAGTCAGAGTAGATTGCCTGCATTTTCAACGGCATTGTAGACCTGACTTACAGGGGAAAAAATACTATAGGTACTTAAAACGAGGCAAGGTTCTGAAATTTTAAAAATTTCCCAAATTACTAGCCCTTCTTAACAAAGTGGAATTAATATATCAGGAAATGTCCATGGGTCTATTTTTCATTTTTGAATTTTGGACACAGTATAATACACAGTTTGCCTCAGTTTTATCAATGTATTTCTTTCTTTTCTCCATCCTCTACATTCCTGGTGCATTTGTGTGCTTTAATAAAACCCAGCAAAAAAGCAATGTCTATATGAGCACTTGGCATCCAGCTCCTCTGCTTGAAGCCAGCTGGGTGACCTTGAGTCGGTCACAGCTCTTCCAGAGCTCTCTCAGCCTCACCCACCTCACAAGGTGATTATCGTGAGGATAATAACAACATACTTTGTAACCTGCTCTGAGTGGGTGTTAAGTTGTCCTGGAGGGCAGTATATAAGTCGAATGTTATTATGATGTTACTATAAGCCTGTTCATTCCACCGTACTCCCAGGAATGTGTTCATAGGATTGTATGGCTGAGCTGTGGGGTTTTTTGCACTTTTGTAACTTAGAGGGAGGAGAAGAGCAATAGATAGGAGCAGGGCTCATTTTGAGGGGGAACGTGCAGGAACACAGTTCTGGCAGTTCTCCCAAGAGGTCACATGACAGGTGGCCCCACCCACCTGACTCAGCCATTTGGGGCCCGTTTCGGCCTGGATTGGGGCTGAAATGGCCCAGATCGGGCCTCTGATGGGTGGTGGATCACTTTCCTGCTCAGCAGCGGCCTGATCCTGACCATTTTGGGCCCCTTTTCAGCCATTTTCAGCCCCTTTTGCCATTTTGGGCCCAATTTCGGCCCTAAATGGCCAGGATTGGGTCCAAAACAGCCAGGATAGGTGATGTCAGGGGGTGTGGCATATGCAAATCAGTCATGCTAATGACACACTTCCGGCGCTGTCAAGGGATGTGGCGTATGCTAATGGGTTATGCTAATGAGTTGTGCTAATGAGCTCCTCCAGCTCTTTTTCTATGAAATGACCTCTGGATAGGAGCGAATGCTGAAGCAGATGGCACATGCACCGATTCCAAAGTTAAGTTTAGAAACTGTCTAGCATTAAGGAGGAGCAGAAACCATGGCACAATTAAAAGTGAGGGAGTAATAATTATTCCATTAAACTCTTTTTAGCATTCCAGTTTAGTACATGCGTTCCTCTGAAAACAGTTCTGTGGAAATCAATGGGACAGCTCCGCAAATAAAAACTTCATTGCTAAGGCACACCATTGTTGGTTTCCTGATGGTCCAAAAAAAAAAATCATTCAGCTTCTCCCCGATCTAGCCCTCAAGTCCCTCTTTCTCTTAGTAGCCAAGGGAGCCCAACTGCAGGGCTAAAGCTTTTGAAAGCAATTCAACAAATCAAGTGCAATCCGTTTTTATCATAAAACCCCATAAAAATAAAAGGGAACATCCACTTTTAAGGCAGCACTGCAGATTTATGAGATCATATCTAGCAGAGGACAGCCTAGTTAAGGGTAGGGGGGGAGCTGTAGTAAGGAATGGAGTGATAGAGGGTATGAAGGGTAGTAAATATGTAGCCGTAATGAAGAGGGTCCATTACACAACAGGTGATAAAAAGGGCGCCAAGGAAAAGATGCAGTAAAGTTTAATCCCATATAAGCAAATGTAACTACATTTTGCAGTCTCATAACATCAGAGCAAATTTTCAGGGCAAGTGGTGCTTGTCTGTGTGTGCCTAATGCCAAGCAGACTCTGTGACTAGAGCTCCTTTGAAACAAAAAAGGACAGCCTGGAATAGAAATCATGCTCAGTGGGCAGTGGCATGTGCAATGTGCACACAACACACAGAAGGCAGTATGATAGTGTGGTGTAGTGGTTAAGAGCGTGGGACTCTAATCTGGAGAACCAGGTTTGATTCCCCACTCTTCCACTTGAAGCCAGCTGGGTGACCTTGGGTCAGTCACAGCTCTTTGAGAACGCTCTCAGCTGCACCCACCTCACAGGGCGATTGTTGTGGGGATAATAATGGCATACTTTGTAAACTGCTCTGAGTGGGTGTTAAGTCGTCCTGAAGGGCGGTATATAAATTGAATGTGTTGTTGTTGTGGTTGTGGTTGTGGTTATAGTGTCAGACAAGGATTAGGGAGATCTGTGTTCAACCCCTCACTCATCTATGAATCTCACTGGGTAACTTTGGGCCTTTAACACTCACTCTCTCTCTCTCTCTCTCTCTTTCTTATCCTGACCTGCATCACAGCATGGTGAACTGGTTAGAGTGTCAGACTAGGATCTGGAAGACCCAGGTTCAAATTCCCTCTCTGGGTGACCATAAGTCAATCACTCTCTCTCTCTCTCAGCCAAACCTACTTCACAGGGTTCTTATCGTGGGAATAAAATGGAGGACGGGAGGATAATTTTATGACACTTTGGGTCCCCATTAGGGAGAAAAGTAGGGTTGCCAGGCCAAACATTAGGAGGGCTAGGGGCAGGGACAAGGGGCATGCATGTGATGTCAGCAATGTTGTTTTTTGTATCAAAGGGTAGCTCTAGGAATCGCTGGAAACTCTATGGTCCAGTGTTTCCTAGAGCTATCCTTTCTCACTTCTGAGTTGTACCTGGAAGTGACATAGCAACATTGGTTATGTCACCCTTTTTAAATCTTATTTTTCTCCTGCGGTGGCTCCAAGTGGCAGCAGGCAACAGGATTCCTGGCTTCCATAGCAGGAGGCCTGGCAAGCCTAGAGAAAAGCAATTTTGAAATACCTTTGTTATGCTATTATTTATAGTTATCCTGCCAAGGAATGAAGGTCACTGGATGGGGTCATGGCTCAGTGGTAGAACATCTGCTTGGCATACAGGAGGTTTCAGGTTCAAACCTTGGCATCTCCGGTTAAAAAAGAGTTGGGTAGGAAGTGATACAAAAGACTTCTACCTGAAACCCTGGGGAGCTTCTGCTGGTCAGAGGACACAATACTGACCTTGAGGGACCGACGGTCTGAGTCGGCAAAAGGTAGCTTCATGTGTTCATGACAGGTTTAGGGAACTGAACCTTGGCAAGGGAATGAATTAGGGAATTTCATTCAATATTTAAAAAATCTGTGCAAAAGAAAAAGGTCAGTTTTGCAGCATCCTTGAGCTTCTTCTCTTTTGGTCTCCCGCCAAATCTCTTGCTGAGACAAGCATCTTAACCTGCTTTTACGTTTAAAGTCTTTCCTCCTCGTCTTTCCAGTTTCTCTGTCAGCCAAGAGCACTCTAGCGGAGGCGGGGCAAACCCTGGGTCAAAGTTCCTCTTGTGCCTTGCCAGGGCTCATTTTGAGGGGGAACACATAGGAATGCAGTTCAGGCAGTTCCCCAAAGAGGTCACATGACAGGTGGCCCTGCCCACCTGACCTTCAGCCATTTTGGGCCCGTTTCAGCCTGGATTGGAGCCGAAATGGCCTGGATCGGGCCTCTGACAGGTGGTGGATCACTCTCCCACTCAGCAGCGGCCCAATCCTGACCATTTTGAGCCCCTTTTCAGCCATTTTCAGCCCCTTTTTTGCCATTTTGGGCCCAATTTCAGCTGTGAATGGACAGGATTGGGTCCAAAACAGCCAGGATAGGTGATGTCAGGGGGTGTGGCATATGCAAATCTGTCATGCTAATGACACACTTCCGGCGATGTCAAAGGGCGTGGCATATGCTAATGACTTATGCTAATTAGTTCCTCCAGCTCTTTTTCTACAAAATGTGCCTTGCCTTTCAAAGCCACCCGTTTGAAATTGCAACACTTTGGAGAACTCACCTCGATCCCAAAACTTTGGTGGAAAAGAAGAAAGCTTCTCGGATTCACTCAACCAGATGTCTCGTTTCACCAAACTGCAGTTCTGCCAACTGATTAAAATGCTGAGTTGATTAACTGTGTTTCTTTAAAATGATTAATTGGTCAATTTATCAATTAGGTTCTAAAAGGCTGAAAAGACTTAATACAGCTTTATACCTCACAAGTCATTGATATTTTCAAGGCTGTAATTCTACTTTCTCCGGCTGCACGTATTTCAGCGTTCCATTTATCTTTATTATTGGAGTGGTAATTTTAATATTGAGGCTATTCCTTTTATATTATTTGCAATTCATGCATTCATTGGTTAGTCAGCTAATAGCTGATTGGTTGCTCTGATCTGGATAGCCCAAGTGAGCCTGATCTCATTGGATCTCAGAAGATAAGCAGGGTCGGCTTTGGTTAGTAATTGGATGGCGAAAGATTTATGCGATCTGAAGAGAAACCCATAAGCCAGCTATGACTTGAGGGCACTCTCCACCACCAGCTGCTTGGTTATTCTACTAAACTGCTGTGAAGAGAATGAGTGTATGGACACACCTGTTTTGAATAATTAGGATGCTATGCAACTTCATTCCCTCTTTTTTGCTCCAATGTACCATCTTCCCTGAAGGGAACAAGCTTGGGAGAACTGATTCCACTAATTTCCAGTATAATATGTATGTGCGCAGTGTTGACTGGCTAGTGCACATGCTATCACAAAACCACCTTCCTCTCTCCACTCTCCAAAGATGTTTTTCATGGTTTAAAGAAAATAAGATTCCAAACAAATATTTAACTAGACAAACTTGCAAGGCACATTGTTTTAAAGGTGGTCTGCCCACTTTGAAGCATGAGAAGAGATGAAGAGAAAGAGGATATCCAATAGATTTGGAAATATCTGCATAGAAAAGAAGACTGGATAGAGAGGTGAGTTCACTTTGCAGCAGCAGGAAGTAAAATGGCTGAGAGTAGGGGCTGTGGGGTGGAAAGTTTTGAAAATTTCATCTTTCTATGAATACACGAGGCAGCTTTGAGCAAGCCACTGGCTTTCAGTCTCCCCCGCCCATCTGAAATACAAGGATGGTAATAATATTTCTAAATGTAATATTTCTGGATCCACAGATAAAGTCTCTGAGAATGAAAAATGGCTGAAAAGAACTTTAATATGAAGAGCAACTAAAACATCTTGTACAGAAGTCTCAACGCCCTTTTCTAGAACCAAGGTCATGTGGTCTTAAAACATATCCACGAATTAATAGGGAGCTCTGACTCTCAAAGCTTAGACTCTGAAAATCTTGTTGGTCTCTTAGGTGCCGCTGGACTCAAATCCTGCTGCTCGCAAATTACAGGTTCCATAACATGGTTAAATATAAGGGCACGTCTCCAAGTTATAAATTCTTTCACTACAATGACTTACCTTACAGAGTTGTGGTAAAATTTACTGAGAGAATGATGCACTCTGATCATTCTCAAGTGCTAAATAAATACCAGGGATCCGATTTTGGTACTTACAAGTTATATTAAATACTAATACTTATGATGAGGCCATTCATTAAACTATTACTAGGAGTTTACGATGACTAGGTTTTCTGGCATGAATGCCGCAAGCCAAATCCAAAGTATACTATGATCGCATATAGGGATACCATTTGTCAGGGGGGAAGAATCTCTCACTTCTGGACTCCAGGCCTCCTGGCTTTCCTTCACCTCATTGAAGTAGGAGCTACTTCAGGAGATCACAGGAAGCGTCTTCATCACCTTTGTGGCTTCAGGGAAACCGTTGTATCTGTCATAAGAGAATATCGCCTTGCAACCTCTGACATTTTATGATCGGCCTCAGCTCCCATGGCAACCATTTTGTGATTGTCCTACAAGGTGGCCATTTTATGGATACTCCGACTTACCCTTCCTCAAGAGTCCCAAAGTGCCAAAAGACCCAACAAAACGGTGAAGCCCCTGCTGTCAGCAATTAAAAGTGAGTCATAATAATAACAATAATAATATTCAATTTATATACTGCCCTTCAGGACAACTTAATGTCCACTCAGAGCGGTTTACAAAGTATGTTATTATTATCCCCACAACAAAACACCCTGTGAGGTGGGTGGGGCTGAGAGAGCTCTGAGAGAGCTGTGACTGACCCACGGTCACCCACCTGGCTTCAAGTGGAGGAGTGGGGAATCAAACCCGGCTCTCCAGATTAGAGTCCCGCGCTCTTAACCACTACACCAAACTGGCTCTCATATGTTGCAGGTTAAGGTTAAATGTGGGGCTTTGGTCTGAAAATGTGGAAGAATGCTGATTTCAGTTCTGCATGATTTTACCCATCCTGTGCTGCAAAGGTAATAGATGCATTGAAGTGGAGTAACAACATGCATCCAGAAAGTTATCGGGAACTATCATCTGGTACTTTTGGACCTCAGACCATGAATAATGAAAGAGGCTGTTCCTGAGGGAATGCAAGCTTGGCTGACTCCTCACCACCTCCACGTCTACCACCTGCTACCCCCCCCCATCCCTGTATCCCCCCCCCCCCCCGGTAAAGCCTTCACAACCTTTTGTGGCACCCTCCTGTCAAACAATTTGCACCTTTGTCTCCAAAATGTTTTGGCAGTGGCATCATCTCTAAGTTTTGACAACCTTGTGAGGAGAGACACTCAATTATTGCTAATGGAACATTATGTTTCTCTTTGGGAACTTCTGCATGAATAAAAAGGGTCATTAATGGCGTCTACTCCTAGCCCAGAAATTATTACTCAATGCTAAGACATTGTTTTAACTGCTGGCAATTTCATTTCTTCCTCCCCCCCCTTCCCCCACGGCAATGTCTCAAGAAAGTTCTTGACTTGAACATAATCTTGACAGGATCCCTGAAAGCCTCTGGAGTATTTGCTTCTTCTGAAAGATTCCCTCTGCTTTATCATGTTTTTCTCTATGGTGTTAAGAGGGAAGGAAGGTGGCATGGTACAGCCCGATCTCATCAGATCTTGGAAGCTAAGCAGGGTCAGTACTGGGATGGGAGACCACCAAGGAAGATTCTGCAAAGGAAGGCAGTGGCAAACCGCCTGTGCTTCTCACTTGCCTTGAAAGCCCCTTGCTGGGGTCGCTATAAGTCAGTTGTGACTTGGTGGCCCTTTACACACACACACACAGCTTTAAGAAAACCAGAATGAGCCTTAAGATCTGTCTATTGCATGGCCAAAGCAGCCCCTTCTGAACCTTGTGATCTCTTCCAGAGAGATCTCCTTGGCTTTAGTGGGAATGACAAATGGACAGAGGTTATGCTGAGCTGCTGTATCCCACCCTGGATGAGATCCACATTCCATGGGAAGGAAGTGGTAGAGTATCAGCTTTGCACACAATAGAGTTGGTTTCAACCCTCAGCATCTCTAGGGTAAGGTATCAGATAGGATGTGATGTGAAGGACCTCTAGATAAGCCCCTGGAAAGCAGCTGCCAGTCAGAGTAGACAATACTAACCTTGATGGACCAAGGCTCTGACTCAGCATATGGCAATGCCATATTCATGCATTTCTGCTAGGGCTGTTCCAGAAATGAAAACATGGGACAGTCATCTCTCTTGAAACTCTTTGTCCTGACTAATATCCCAGTGGTTCTGCAAGCATGCCAGTGCTAGAGTTTCCCCCACCACTGGCTTACCACTGCAAGTACTGGAGTGTAAAAAAGGAGGTGCTGTAAGCCTGTATGAGGTCACATACCTAAAGGGCTCCACCAACCTGCTGTGTGGACTACAGGAATCTATATGGTTCCAATGTGGTTTGCACTGACAGGACCCATGGAGTCAGTGGCCCTTAGAGACGTGTACTCTTAAGTCATAGAGGGAAAAGATAGAAGTGGCAATGGAGGTCAAGGGCTTCCTTATTTGCAACGGTAGCTGGTATTTTCTCCTCTTCAGGCTACATTTGCACCTGTTCCCATTAACCTACATTTTCTCTCCTGCTTTGCTGAGCTACAGATTTTTATTCTGGGTAGAGAGAGAATTTGGAGATAAGGGATATTTATTCACAGGTGAGGAGCAAGATATACTTTACACGCACTCTGAAAGAGGAGAATTGAGGAAGAAGGAGAAGATTTAGGGACTGCTAGATTATTACACTAAAAGGGTTTATTATAGATACTGAGGCTGTTATATGACTTGCATATGATTTGCAGTGCATTTCTAAACAGAGTTACACCCTTCTAATTCCATGGAAGTTAATGGGCTTAGAAGGGTGAAACTCTATTTAGGGTTATACTGTTGCGGCCTATTCTATCCTAGAGCATGAAGGTTCTTGGTGGAACTGCCAGAAGACAATGGAGGCCTTGTGATGGACATAGAAAGCTATTTGTGATCCTTTGTGGTGTAGTGGTTAGAGTGTTGGACTAGGATCTGGGAGACCCAGGTTCGAATTCTCACTGCTATGGAAGTTTGCTGAGTGATCTTGGGCCATCCACACACTCTCAGCCTAAGGTGGTTGTGAAGATAAAATGGAGAATGATGTGAGATGTTTTGGGTTCCCACTGGGGAGAAAGGAGACGTATAAATGAGATAAGAAAAATAAGTAAATGAAAATCTTCTCAAACAATGAACCACAATAAAGCGCATCAGACAATCTGAAAAGTTGCTTGATAGGTTGACACAATCTCCTTTTTCTGTTGTCAATGGAAAAGAATATATCTCAATAAAGTGACATTGTTGGACATAAAACTTTCACTCAAAATCAACCAGGAACACCTAGAATTTATATGTATTTAAATATTTATATCCCATTTTTCTTCCTAATGTGAACACATCCTCTCCTTTTATCTTCACAACTACCTTGTGAGGTAAATCAGGCTGAGACTATGTGACTGGCCCAAGTTCACCCAGCGAGCTTCCCTGGAAGAGTGGAGATTTGAACTGGGGTCTCCCAAATCCTAGTCTGAAACTCAAACCACAACACCACACTGGCCCTAATGAGAGTTTACAAGAAGATGCAAAAGAATATGGATCACTTTGATGTTGATTGTGTGATAAACTGGTCTAGAGAGTGCGTTGGATCCTATCTAAATTTCCTACCAGCAGAACAGAACTTTCCTACTTCTACCCATGACATGAGGGAATTTTGCAGTGGGAAGGGGAAATAAATAGAAATTACCAATTTAGTTTGGGTCCAGCAAACTGAATGTCTACTACCATATGTGGCAAAAGACCTCCAACATTACAGGACAGAAATCTGCTCATATTTGAAGCTCGAGAAGACAGACAGACAGACAAAAGCATTTTTATATTCTTCTGTTACCACAAAACCGTTCCAGTTGATTTCAGCTGATTTCCTACCCTTGAAAACATATAATAGAGAATATGGACACTTCTTGCTAGTTATTGATCGTTTTACACACTTTACTCATATTTCCATGAGACACAAATCAGGCTGAACAGCAGCAGGCAGAAATTTTAATGATTTTATTTTGAAGTTTGGATTCCGTGTGATCAAGGCGGCAAGTCTGAAAACCAGCTGTTTCACAGATGACGGCAGTATTGTTAAGTAATTGGATCTCAGTCTTCTTGCCATCCCCAAGGAAATGGGCTGGCAAAGTAACTGAACAAAACAGAGCGAGCAACGCTGAAGTCATTTCCCAAAGAGCACGGGGTTAGGAGGGAAGATGCTTTAAATAAGAAGGCTTATGTGTCTGCCCCATAGCCAAGTCGGACACCAGACTGAAATGTATCTAGACTAGGATTGTCCGGTTGCTTACTCTGGTGGGCAATCTCCTGCACCCAGCCTCTATGCTTCTGCTACGGGTTGATGGATCAGGGGGAGCAAAATGGGGAGGGTGGGACAGATGGAGTAGGAGGAGCAAAATTGGGGGGAGATTGGTGTCATGCGATGCTCTAGGAATCCCTCAAATCTCTATGGTTTTTACCATAGAGCGTTGGGAAATCCTAGAGCATCACATGATGCTCCTTTCTCCAGTGCTCCTAGGAATGGTAAATCCCATTCTAGACTAATGGTGTCACCAAGGAGGGTGTATAAATGGGCAGCCACTACCCACTCAAGTAAAAGAGACTTAGCACAGGTTTATAGTTTGTTCGGATTTACGAATGGCTTCTTTCAGAATGGACTCACAACTGCCTCCTTCAATGAGGCCAGGTTCACATCCTTGTGCAAGGACACCTTTACCATAGCTTGGGCCCAACTGGGGACTCTCCTCTGGCAAGATGTAATCAACCAAGAGAGTCAATGACCAAGGATCCAGGTCAAAGACCACACCAAGCCCCCTCTTGACATAGTAAGGAATAGAGATGGGCATGAACCAAAATATGAACCAAAATTCGTGATGAACCAGGCCAGTTCGTGGTTCGCGAACCAGAGGTTCATCAGATCCCATTTCTAATGAACTGCCACAAACTTTAGGCTGGTTCGTTTGGTTAGTTTTTTGTTTCGTCACTGCAGACAGCCTAGTGCCGATCAATCAGTTTCCTAGGCAACAGGGGATGGACTTCCTGCTGACCCAGAAGTGACCTTCTGCTGGCCCGGAAGTGATGGTTTTCTGACCTGGATGTGACATTTTCATGAACCAAATGAACTGGTTCGCGAACCAGGGGCAGGTTCGTGAAAGTTCATGGTTCATGGTTCGTGAAATTTGACGAACCACGAACCACATGGTTTAGGTTTTTTTCTGGTTTGTGACCATCTCTAGTCAGGAATCAGATGCAATAACCAGAACCCATCCCAAACACCTTGACTAGAGTTGTACTGTCTCTTAAAAGTTGCAAGAGTTGTTTTGCTGCTTTGTTGTGGCAGAAGACTATTCCATGTGGGGTGTGTGTGTGTTAACAGACAGCTAAATGGCCATCCTCTGACTCTGAGTGTACACTGGGGCTTAGCCAAACATTGACCACTAGAGCTTGTATCTGAAGCCAGAACTCTGAGGGTGAAAGGGCAAGGCAGTAACTCTAAAATGGAAACTGCTAAACAAGAAATAGATTCTTTTTCCAAAAGTTCCTTGGAGGAAAGAGATTTCAACCCGTTTTGATTTATGACCTACTGTAGGATATTGAGACATTATTTACAATCGATATATGTGCCTGCAAGTCTCCCGCTGGAGCCATAGACCTTGCCCGGTAGAGTAGAGGTTGGTCCTCACGATACAGTGGAAGTTATAGCAGAGCGAGCAATAAATGCTGACCGAGCTGTATATCTTGAAGAAAACAGACCTGGCTACACATGTCTTTGGACAGCTGACACAAGGGGAAGGCAGCAAGCGCTTCGGTGGCGCAGATGAGCTGTCCCAATAATAGGATCCTTGATACTCTGTGTTTGCAACCAGGAGCTTAGCGGTTGTAAACTGGAGTTGTTATGTCACAAGTCAGAATTTCATCAGCCATATTTTTAAATTAGCCTAGCTAGCCGAAAATGAGTTTCAGTGTTGAATTCAGAATCCTTTAACCATTGTTTCTTCTAAATTCAAGCAATTCCTAGGAGGGAAAAATGTAATCCGAGATTAATGCTTTAATGGATTTATTATACTCATTAATCAATTAATGGTCTAAAAATAATCTATTTTATTTGTATTCAGGACTAGCTGGCTTGCTTTCTTGTTGGCAGAACAGCAAGAGACCAGGCCAGCCTTATGATCCCACAACTGTACCTCATTGCAACGTACTCCAGTTCCATCCCAAATGACTGTACTCTGTCCCTTTACCTGCCCCATGCTGCTGATCTCTGCCAGTGGTTCCAACAACGTATCTGCTCTGATCTCTGCTCCTAAACAAGAGGATAAGAGGATTGGAGGGGTGGAGACAAATGGGAACAGTATTATACGATGCTGTGATGTCATTTCTCACCAAAAACTGGAAGTGATGTCAGTGCATGCACAATGCTCTAGGGATAGGGTTCCCAGGTGCCCGCCAGTGGTGGGCAAATTCCCAGGGATTTGCCCCCTCATCTGCTGATCACTAGGTGATCAGTGGGAGGGGGCAAGCTCCCAGATCTTGCCCGCCACCGGCAGGCATCTTAGGAGTGTGCACCGTGCATGCACTCCCTACCAGTGCAGTGACGTCACTTCCGTAAGTGATGTCATCATGCCACCTGTGGGAGCGTTTCTGCACTTCATTTAGGGCTGATTTGGGCCCCAAACTGGCAGAATCAGCTCCGTGTAGAGCACAGAAGCACTCGCACGGCCAGTGTGATGACATCACTTACCGGAGTGACGTCACCACAAGGAGCTCCGCTACACATTTTTTAAAAGCTTATTTCCCATCATTGTGGATGATTTCCCACCCTGCAGAAAATTTGTGTTTGTTTGTTCGTTTGTTCGTTTGTTCGTTTGTTCGTTCATTTGTTTTGTTGGATTTATATCCTGCCCTCCCCGCAAGTGAGCCCAGGGCGGGTCACACATCATAAAATCATAAAAACCACAACGTAAAATACAATAAATAGTTAAAATCATAAAAAAATAAAATCCACAGATTTCATAAAAAAGTGGAGTGGAACAAAGGAAAACAGGCAAAGGACCAGCAGGATAGTTCACCAGCTTCTCTTAACCACTCTTATAGCCTGGCGGAACATCTCTGTTTTACTGGCCCGATGGAACTGTATGAAGTCCCACAGGGTATGGGTCTCAATTGGGAGAGCGTTCCACCAGGCCAGAGCCAGAGCTGAAAAGACTCTGTCCCTGGCTGAGTCCAAGCAAACATCCTTGGGGCCAGGGACCACCAGCAGATGATGATCTACAGAGCATAACACCCTCCGGGGAACACACAGGGAGAAACAGTCCCAAAGATACGCAGGTCCCAATCCGTTAAGGGTCTGAATGATGCTTTATTCCCAGGCTAGTCTTTATCAGCCAAATGTTAGTCCTGATGATGAGAGAGGCCAGAGTTTCATGGCAGAGCTTTGTATGCAGGGCTGGATTAAGACATGCTGAGTCATTAAACAATGTTAAATTTAAGCAGTCCCATAAGGGGATTTTTTAGTAATTTTTACTAATATTGGTCAGCGGCTATCAAATACACCAATTACAATATACTATTACTTTCCATTGCAGGTGCTGTGATCAGTCAGGAAGAAGTGATGGAACATCACCGGCAGTTTTCAAGAAGAGGCTGGATGAATATTTGTCAGAGATGCTTTAGGCTGATCCTGCACTGGGCAGGGGGTTGGACTAGATGGTCTGTATGGCCCCTTCCAACTCTATGATTCTATGATTCTATGATCAACGATTAAACATAACAGGTAAGTACTTGAAAAAATGATTCTTCAAAAGTGTAAATATTTTCTTTATCTTTCGCTTTTCACAGGTGCTGTGATGTAAGGGGCACAAGGACCCCTGCGACTCGACAAGGAGCCAGCTAATAACTTGTTTCAAGAATCCTTCCTCAGGAGTCACACCAACAATCACACCTGAAAAGAAAGGAACCACCTTGAGACTCTCTGGTGGTACATCATGCACCACAAAATGCCGGATAAACATCGGATCTGTTTATCAGATGACAAATTACCTCTCCCGAGAGAAACTGTCCTTTCCACCATGTAGCTTAGAAAGTCAGGAATGGCTCTTTAATCACACGGGAAGATTCACCTTTGCCCAGTTCCTTTAAGAGATATAAATAAGAAGTCAATGAGGAGAAGCAGCTTCACAAGTTGCTAGGGGTAGAAAGCCTCCAGTCCTGTGGCTGAAGAATGAAAGGATGGGGAGAGAAGTATAGTGGAGGAAATCAAGGGATCTGTGGCTTCCACCTTTTGGAGAGAAAAAACTTTGTTTACCTGAGTCTATTTAGGGAAGGGGCTGTGTGGTTCAGTGTTTGAACACCTGCTTTGCAGGTAAAAGGTTCTGGTATGTCTCCAGTTACAAAGATCAGATAGTAGGCAATATGAAATATCTGAGATCCCGGAGAGCCCCTGCCAGTCAAAGCAGACAATTCTGCCCTTGATAAACCATCTGCCTGACTCTGCAAACCATCTACAAATTCAGGTACTTGCATGTCTTATTTACTCACAAGTAAGCTTTGCTATGTCTAATGGGGTTTACTTCTAGGTAAATGTACATGGGACTGCGCCGCATTCAGTCCACATCCCAGGAACAGTATCATCTAGCAATCTGGAAAATCACATTTTGTTTTCATTTTGAAACACACTTTCTATCTTTTCTTTTCTTTTGGGGGGGGGGGGGGGCTGGTGGTGGCAGGCCTCACATCTCCCCCCTCCCACACACCATTTTCATTCTCTTCTCTAGTTGCCGGGAAAGTCTTTGTACAACGATCAAGGGAAAGGCATTTTCTTTTAACATTCCTGGAGAATTGGTGGGTGCATAACCCCCTTAACTACCCCCCTCCCCGTAAGAGAATAGCAATTACACAAATAAGGCATGGATATCTTCCTTTCATCTCCCCAGCCCCAATAGCTGCCTGCCCACTTTTTAAAAACATTTTTTTTTGAAATTGTTATCCTTGATCTATATTCAGCTGGTTCTGGTTACTCAACGTGTTGAAGTAGTCAAAATCACTTTTTATGACTTAATAAGTCTTGGTTCAAAGTAAACCATGTAATGCCCAGGTCCTGTAATGTCTGTTAAATTGACGTGGGTTAGAAGGAAAAGGGCATATGGGAGGGTATTTTTCTTGAACTGGGCCAATCAATTGTCCTTGGGATATTAAATACTAAAAGATCCTGCTGCATTTGGCTGGCTCCTATAGTAAAGTGGAGTTAGTTCAGTCTGTTCAAGAGGCTGTCACAGTCCTGCTTTGGATGCAGGACAGGGAAGCCGGACGTGGGAAGCATATTTTCAACTTGGTATTTTGCTTTAGTTTGCATCAAATGCTTATTAGGTGAGATTGATGAGGTTGAGAATTTGGTAGGGCCCATGGCTCAGTGGCTGAGCATTTGCTTAACATGCAGAAGGTCCCAAGTTCAATCCCCAGTATCGGGTGGTAGGTGAGTTCTTACCCTGGAAAGCTGTTGCCGTTCAGAGTAGTTGATACTAACTTTGATGCAACAAGAGTCTGACTCAGTATAAAGCCTGTCTATGGTACGTGAGATGAGAAATGCAAAATATAATTCAGCTTTCAGATTCACATGCTAAAGCTCTAGATTGTCAAAACTGCTAAGAAAGGTGGAGGAAAGGCCAGAATGGTTCTTTGCTTTGGGGTACAGAAGCTTTGGGAAAGAAGGAAGTAGAGACTAGAGATGGGCACGAACCTAAATACAAACCAAAAGAACCCACAAACCACTTCAGTTCGGGGTTCGTGGACCTGGGTTCGTGGAAGCTGGTTTCCATGAACTTCCACGAACTGGACTACTGGTTCGTTTGGTTCGTATTAAAGGGCCAATTTAAATGGCCATTTCCTTGGGGGAAATGGCCATTTAAACTTTTCCTGCCACTTGCAAGCGGCAGGGCCCTTTAAACTATCAGCTGGCAGGCGGCAAGGGGGGATCCCCCCCTTGCCAACTGCCATCTGATAGTTTAAAGGGACCTGCCATTTGCAAGCAGCAGGGCCCTTTAAACAGCCCAACCCCCAGCCCCTCATCCCCTCCAAATCCCCAGCCCCCCCACTTACCTTCCATCTGATGCTGGGGTGGTGGAGGCCTCCTCCACTGCCCTGCGGGCATGGGGGGCTAGGGCTGGGGCTTGGGGGGTGAGGGGCTGGAGCAGGGGCATGGGGATTGGGGATGGGGGATGGGGTGGGCCATTTAAAGGGCCCTCCTGCTTGCAAGCAGCATGTCCCTTTAAACTATCAGTTGGCAGTTGGCGAGGGGGGGGATCCCCCCTTTGAATGATTAAATGCCCCTTTTCCTGCCGGAAAGGGGAATCTAAACCCCACGAACCATGAAACACGAACCACAAACCACAAACTGGTTCATAACTGGGACAGTTCCATGCCAGTTCATGGTTTGTGGAAACCCCACGAACCACAAAATCCATGGTTCAGTTTTTTTCTGGTTTGTGCCCATGTCTAGTAGGGACCATGGTTATCCACTTAGGCAATAGCTTAGGAAGCAGGCACTATGGTTATCCACTTAGGCAATGTCTAAGGAAATAGGTGTCCGGGGTCTGGGTCCCAGCCCCCAGACTTGGTAGGAGGGAACAGCAGGTCAGCCGGGCTGATGGGCAAACAGAGGGGGCAGCCAGCAGACAGCAGGTCAACTGGTCAGCCAGCTGACAGCAGGTCAACCGGTCTGACTGGCAGGCAGAGGGGGCAGCTGGGGGACAGCAGGTCAACCCCTCCCACAGGCAAATGGAGCCAGAACCTGCCGGTGCCAGGGGCAAGGAGCAAAAGCCCAGGGCCTCAGGAGGCAGGGGGAGACAGAGAGAGGCCAGCGAGTCCCACTCCCCTAGGGAGGGAAAGGGGGCTAGGCAAGGCGGAAGGGGGCAAGGGCAGAGGGATTGGGAGCCCAGCAGTCACCCACCCAAAGACCTTACCTGAGGAGGAGAAGCAGCAGCAGCCCCAACAACCCAAAGCCATGCCCCAGCTAGAAAATAGTAGCCTGGCCCAGGAGTTGCCAAAAGCCAAGCCACTCCAGGTGGGGCTATTGGAGGCACTCTGCAGGAAGCCCTGGGCAACCAGCCAAGGAGCCGCAGCTGGACCCACCTTCAGCCATCAGCTCTGCCAGGGAGGCTGGGCTGCTAGCCAGGGGACTGCAGCTGGACATGCCTTCAGCAATCAGCCAAGGCAGGGAGGCTGGGCAGCCAGAGAACAAGGCACAGCTGGTGCTGGTCAGTGGGGCCAGATCAGCTACCCCAGCTGCAACTGCTTGGTGCAGCCCAAGGCCAGGCTGGAAGAGGGGTGGGGCAGTAGAAGGAAGCCCTATAAAAGCTGGCTGGGAAGAGCCCTGTGGTGGTGGGTGTGAGTGAGGAGTGATGATGTGGAGTGAGAGCAGTAAGACGCAAGGGTGGAGGTTTGGAGGAGAGTTCTGGAAGGAGGAGATGAAGGAGGACGCAGAGGGTAAGCAGGCCAGGTTGAGCAGGCCAGCGAGTGGACTGAGAGGGAGTCTGGGTGAGGTATACCGCCCCTCCTTCCACAGAGCAGGGTCCTGCAGAATCCCTGGCCCCCCTGTGACGTCAGGAGCAGACCGCCCAGTGCCACGCCCAGCGGCAGCGGCGGCAAGCCCTGACAAGTTGGTGGCCCGTACGGGGAGAGACGTTCCAACGCAGGCACCAGTCAAGGGGCGGCCTCCCAAGGCCGCCGCCCCAGCGGAGCTTGGACCGTGGCTGGAGGAACGCCAGGATAGGATGTGGGGAAAGCTGGAGGCAGCCTACCCAGCCGCTCCAGTAGAACTAGCACAGACAGCGGAGCTGCAGAGGCAAGCCGGCGTGCTCACTGAGGCCTTGCCAAGGGTTTGCGCCCTCGTTTGGGAAAATAACCCACCGCCTGGCAAGCAGGTGCAGAGTCTATGTGCCACTGTGAAGATAGGCCGGCTGATCCTACAAGCCCTGTTGGACTCTGGGAGTGCAGTCTCAGCAATTCGGCCCCAGCTCCTCCCAGCTGCCACCCCAGTGTACCGCTGGATCCCAGTGACGGATGTGATGGGCCGCACCCAGCCGTACCCTACGGCCCTAATCACGATAGAGTACCTAGGGGTCCGCCACCAAATGGAAGTTGCCCAGTTAGCTCACCTACCCGTACCAATACTGCTGGGAAGAGATGCCCCAGGGTTCTTCAGGCTCCTCCAGCAGGCAGCGAAGAAATTGGGAAGAGACACCCCAGGGACTGCCGGGTCTCGGCTGAAGGCGGCAGGGGAAGTGACAGACCCACAAGTTGCCACCGCTCTGCAAGTGGAGGAGGCCAACGACCCGGGAGAGGGTCCCTCCACCAGGCCAGGGGCAGAACCACGGGCTGGAGGCCCAGCTGGAACCCTTGCAGACCGCCCATTCCGTGATGCCCAAGGGGCAGATGAGTCCTTGCAGCGCTTGCGAGAGACAGCCGCTCATGAGGAGGAGCAAGTGCGGGATGAACGGAGGTCCCAACGGCTCCCTCGCATCGAGAAGCAAGGAGGGGTCTGGGTTCGCATAGCTCGTGCCCCAAATGGCCAGGGGGAGGTCCGCCAACTACTTGTGCCAGCAGCCTATCGGGCGGAAGTCCTCCGCACGGCCCATGAGCATGCTTGGGCCGGGCACCTCGGGCACCACAAGACCCTGAGGAAGGTTCTTGAGCAATTCTTCTGGCCCTCCGTGAATGCAGACGTGAAGGCCCACTGCCGCTCGTGTCCCACCTGCCAGCGGGTGGCAGCCCGCCGCCCGCCGAAGGCCCCCCTCTCCCCGCTGCCCGTCATGGAGACGCCCTTCCAACGCATCGCAATGGACTTCATCGGACCGCTGCCACGCACACCCCGGGGCCATCGCTTTGCCCTGGTGATTGTGGACTATGCCACGCGGTTCCCCGAGGTCATCCCGCTGAAGACCATGCAGACCCCGGGGATGGTACGGGCCCTGTCCAAGTTTTTCGCGATGGTGGGGCTGCCAGATGAAATTTTGACGGATCGGGGGGGCCCGTTCCGTGCCACAGCCATGCGTCAGCTCTGCCGGAATTTGGGGATCCAGCAGGTGTTCACCTCGGCGTACCACCCTCAAACAGACGGGTTGGCAGAGCGGCTGAACCAGACCGTCAAGGAGGCTCTGAAGAAGATGACGCGGGACAAGCCTCACCAGTGGGACTTGTACATCGACCCGCTCATGTTCGCCCTCCGGGAGACCACGCAGGCCTCCACTGGCTTCAGCCCATTCGAGCTGCTATATGGGCGCAAGCCAAGGGGGATGCTCTCCCGGCTGACGGAACGCTGGGGGCCCCGGGCCAGCAGCCCCGCGCCCCCCCATACAGGAGTACGTGAGCCGGCTCCGTGACCGGGTGCAACAGTCCCAAGCGGAGGCAAATCGCAGACTGACTCGCACCCAGTCAAAGCAAAAGGCCGCCTATGACCGGGGTGCGCGGATGAGGACTTTCCAGGCCGGAGAGAAGGTCCTCGTGCACCACTCGGTGTTCCCAAGAGAGGAAGGGGACCCATGGAGGGGTCCCTACCAGATTCGAAGGGTGCTGGGCCCCACCACCTACGAAGTCCAGTGTGGGGTCGGCCGGCGTCGGCGGAAGACCCTGCATGTGAACCTCCTAAAGCAGTGGCACGAGCGCCCAAAAGAGGAGTGCGGCGTGGCTGAGGACCCGCTAGAGCTCCCTGACAGTGTGCTGCCTTGGACCACTGATGCCCCGGAGTTTGAGGAGCCCAAGGTGGACCCTCAGCTCAACCCAGCTCAGAGGGCCCAGCTACAAGACCTCTGGGCTCGGATTCCCGGGGTCTTCTCCCGCAGGCCGGGCAGCACGAGCCTGATCCAACATGCCATTCCAACGGACCCGGGGCAGACAGCCCGGGCTACCTGGCGCCCCATCCCCAGGAAGCGGTGGGAGGCAGTGGAGAAGGAGACCGACGAGATGCTCAGGCTTGGGGTAATCGAGCCCTCGCGAAGCGCTTGGAGGAGCCCGATAGTCTTGGTGCCCAAGCCGGATGGGACCACCCGATTCTGCATCGACTATCGCGAACTGAATAAGGTGGCCCGGTTCGATGCATACCCCATGCCCCGAGCAGATGTGTTGGTAGACCACCTAGGGTCCGCCCGCTACCTGTCGGCCCTAGACTTGACGAAGGGCTACTGGCAAGTGCCCGTGCGGCCAGCGGACCGGGAGAAGACAGCCTTTGCCACCCCACGAGGCCTCTTCCAGTTCAAGAAGATGCCGTTTGGTCTACACGGGGCAGCTGCCACGTTTCAGTGGCTGGTGGACCAAGTGCTGGGAGAGTGCCGGGCGTATGCAATGGCGTACATAGATGACATCATCATCTTCAGCCCGGACTGGCCCACCCACCTCCAACACTTGGAAGCTGTCATGAGGGCCCTCCAGCGAGCCGGACTACGGGCTAACCCAAAGAAGAGCCACCTGGGGTTCCAGGAACTCCAGTACCTGGGCTTTGTGGTCGGGGGAGGCCGAGTTCGCCCACCACCAGACAAGGTGGCCTCAATAGCTGATGCCCCCCAGCCCCGGACCAAGAAGCAGGTCCGACGTTTCCTGGGACTACTGGGGTATTATGGGCGGTTCATCCCCCACTTTGCCTCCCGAGCCGCCCCCCTGACAGACTGCTTAAAGAAGGGGCTGCCCAACCAAGTCCGGTGGACCCCAGCACTAGAAGCAGCTTTCAAGGACCTGCGGTCAGCCCTCTCTAATACCACAGCCCTGTGGAACCCGGACTTTGACCGACCCTTTACGCTGGCCACAGACGCTTCTGACACCGGCCTTGGGGCAGTCCTGACTCAGGAACGTGACGGAACCGACGTCCCCATCCTCTTCCTGAGTCGGAAGCTGCAGCCCGCAGAGAGGCGCTATGCAACAGTGGAGCGGGAGGCCCTAGCGGTCAAGTGGGCAGTGGGGGCCCTGCAATACTACCTGGCCAATAATCCCTTTGTCCTACTAACGGACCATGCGCCCCTGCAGTGGCTCCACCACATGAAGGCACACAACCCCCGTGTGCTGCGGTGGTACCTCTCCCTCCTCCCCTTCCGGTTCACCATCAAGTACCGCAAGGGGGCGCAGCATGTGGATGCGGACTTCATGTCCCGCATGTTTGAGTCTGACCCTGACCCCCACAACTCAAAGCTAAGCGGGGGGGTGTGTCCGGGGTCTGGGTCCCAGCCCCCAGACTTGGTAGGAGGGAACAGCAGGTCAGCCGGGCTGATGGGCAAACAGAGGGGGCAGCCAGCAGACAGCAGGTCAACTGGTCAGCCAGCTGACAGCAGGTCAACCGGTCTGACTGGCAGGCAGAGGGGGCAGCTGGGGGACAGCAGGTCAACCCCTCCCACAGGCAAATGGAGCCAGAACCTGCCGGTGCCAGGGGCAAGGAGCAAAAGCCCAGGGCCTCAGGAGGCAGGGGGAGACAGAGAGAGGCCAGCGAGTCCCACTCCCCTAGGGAGGGAAAGGGGGCTAGGCAAGGCGGAAGGGGGCAAGGGCAGAGGGATTGGGAGCCCAGCAGTCACCCACCCAAAGACCTTACCTGAGGAGGAGAAGCAGCAGCAGCCCCAACAACCCAAAGCCATGCCCCAGCTAGAAAATAGTAGCCTGGCCCAGGAGTTGCCAAAAGCCAAGCCACTCCAGGTGGGGCTATTGGAGGCACTCTGCAGGAAGCCCTGGGCAACCAGCCAAGGAGCCGCAGCTGGACCCACCTTCAGCCATCAGCTCTGCCAGGGAGGCTGGGCTGCTAGCCAGGGGACTGCAGCTGGACATGCCTTCAGCAATCAGCCAAGGCAGGGAGGCTGGGCAGCCAGAGAACAAGGCACAGCTGGTGCTGGTCAGTGGGGCCAGATCAGCTACCCCAGCTGCAACTGCTTGGTGCAGCCCAAGGCCAGGCTGGAAGAGGGGTGGGGCAGTAGAAGGAAGCCCTATAAAAGCTGGCTGGGAAGAGCCCTGTGGTGGTGGGTGTGAGTGAGGAGTGATGATGTGGAGTGAGAGCAGTAAGACGCAAGGGTGGAGGTTTGGAGGAGAGTTCTGGAAGGAGGAGATGAAGGAGGACGCAGAGGGTAAGCAGGCCAGGTTGAGCAGGCCAGCGAGTGGACTGAGAGGGAGTCTGGGTGAGGTATACCGCCCCTCCTTCCACAGAGCAGGGTCCTGCAGAATCCCTGGCCCCCCTGTGACGTCAGGAGCAGACCGCCCAGTGCCACGCCCAGCGGCAGCGGCGGCAAGCCCTGACAATAGGCACCATGGTTATCCATTTAGGCAATGGCTAAGGAATGCTTCTGTGCCATTGATTAGTGAAATCAATATATTTGCACATGCTGCACCTATAGACATCAGGAGTTCTCCTTCACAAATCCCATTGAAATGAACATGAGTTCTCCATCACAAGTCCTATTGAAGTACAGAAGAACTTCCCAATGGAATAAGGTTCTTCCTTTCTAATGATCCATTCTCACCTTTTGCATTAGCTGACATTCTTCAATTTGATAATCAGCCTCTGGTCACACAAGGACATCTGAAACTTCTTCAAAACTTGGCAGTTCCTCAAGCAAAAGATAATTTCCAAGGGCAGGAAGACCGAGAGGCAGGAGAAATTGAATTAAAAAGTAGATGAAATGGAAAGGGAAGAATGTGTAACAGAGAAGCACAGACTTCCCAGCCAGCTCAGGCTTCTTGCCCAAGTGAGTGACTCTTTCATCAAGAAGTTTCTGAACACTACACGGCAGACAAAGAGGCTACAGACAGAGAGGGACCAATGGTGCCGATAATCCACCCAAGCCTTCCCCTACGGATAAAGTCATGTGGCTGGAAAAATCAGTGAAAATACAAAGATGGCCCTTGGAACAGATAGCCATTAAAATCAAGTGATTATTACCCCTTCAAAGGATAAATTTATAAAAGCTCCATCACCTACAACTGCGTGGTCCAAACTGGAGCAGGAAACTTACATCAATATGTACTTACACCGTGGGGGACAATAAGCAAATAACATGATACGTCCCTAAGATTCAAAATGATTATAAAAAGTCAGAGAGCATCCTTTGTCCTTGGTTTTCATTTTCAGAGGATCAGTTTGGTACAGGCATGAGTGGTACAGTTGATCCTAGTATGAAGAACCTCCCCTCAAGGTAAAGAATCAAGCAGAGATCTAGGAAAAGGTCTGCAGTTAGATTACTTGTTTTAGTCTCTCTTTTGTGGTCACTTTGAGTAAGGTTTGCATAATTACTTCGCCTCTTAAGTAGAAGTACTTATTCCAAACGACATTCTCCATCCTCTTTTCAGCAACCTGAGAAAACTTCCTTTATTTTTGAAGATGCCATTTGTTTATCCTGGGCCGTTTCCACACGGCTCCCCGCTGCTCGTAACAACCCGGAAGATCGTGGAAAAAAACGCAGAAGATCACGTTTTCTCGTGCGAGATTTGCTGTCTTCCGCATTTTCTTCCAGGTTGTTACGAGCAGCGGGGAGCCGTGTGGAAACGGCCAAGGTCTGTGTCGTCTCCTCTGACTAGCAGCTGGCCTCCAGGGTCTCAGGCAGAAGTCTTTCACATCACCCACCACAACCTGATTCTTTTAACTGGAAATGCCAGCAGTTGTTCCTGAGGCCTTCTGCATGCCAAACAGAAGCTCTGCCACTGAGCCCTGGCCCTTGCTACAAACCACAGGATCTTCCTTTTTTCATATTTATAAATATGTAGGATTATTAAGCAATAGGCTAAAATCGAGATGGGTAGCCATGTTAGTTTGTCTGTAGCACTAAAAAAGAGCAAGAGTTCAGTAGCACCTATAAGACTAACCAAATTTGTGGTAGGGTATGAGCTTTTGTGAGTCATGAAAGCTCATACCCTACCACAAATTTGGTTAGTCTTAGAGCTAAACTACATGAGACGAATTACACAAAAATGCTCAAGTGAAGGGAGACGCAATGTTAGCCCAGACGCATAGTTTGAATTTCACCTCTCTTTCTACAGAGCTGGCAAAGATCACTCCTTAGACAGCTTGTAAATTTCACCTCTCTACAGAACTGGCAGAGACCGCTTCTCCTAGGGTTTGTTAATAATTGGCAGAGCCTTCCGGGGAAGGCAAAGAGGAAATTAACAAACCGTCTGAGGAGCGATCTTTGCCGACTCTGTAGAGAGAGGTAAATTTCAAACTACACTTCCCGGCTAACATTGCGTCTCCCTTCACTTGAGCGTCCTTGTGTAATTTGTCTCGTGTAGTTTAGCTCTTACAGGTGCTACTGGACTCTTGCCCTTTCCCACCAAGCAATAGGCTTGTTTCATGGCCATTTTATACCTTATACAGATGCAAATCCAAACTTGCCATGCAGCTTCCCAGCTCCTCTGTTGGTTCACCTGATTCCTGATTCCTCCTCCTCTTTTTCCATCAGCAGGAGAGTTGGGATAAACTTTTGGGACCCAACCGATGACTTGAGAACCACTTTCCTAGGCTGTGTTACATAAAGAGAAATATAGTTCCCTTGTTTCAAGAAGCATCTAGGGGGAAAGCCCCCCCCTTCACCCCTGACATTGGGAAGCAGCTTCCTGTACATGATTTTTCCAATGGGAAGATTAATCTCTATGTCTGAAAAGTAGCATATGGGAGAAACTCTTCATTTCCTTTTAGGATTACCCACTAACCAGGAAAAGAAATCATCTCAGACATTGGAGGGGTAGGGGTTCTTTCTGCTCCTGGGCTAGTTGCCAGATTGCTTTGTGTAAAACCCAGACATTTGGGATGTGGCCAGAATTGTTTTCTGTAAACCCAGAATATTTTTATATGCAAGCCAGTGGCATGTTTGAGTTGCATAGCACACTCATGCACACAAGGGCCTCAAGTCAATTAGCTGGATCCCAGAAGACCATTCCACATTCCACACTCCCTGCCAGCATTAACCACAGGAACAGAGTTGCCAGCTGGCTGGTCTTCCATGGGCATGACCAGTTTTCCCACCTTCTGGCTGATTCCAAGTCGGATTTTTTAAAAAATACAATGGCATGGACAGGTAATTTTTTTTTTTACTTTACTGTTTGGTGCCTTTTAAGTCAAAGGAATTTGCTATCTTGTCTCTTTAAGATCTTTGCAGCCCCAGGTGTTTAGCCAATTTTAACAAATTCTCAGCCAATGCTTCAAAAGCAGCTTCTCTAAACACTACTGCTATCTTTGGTGGCCTTTCCTGCTTCTCTCTCTCTTTTTTTTATTAGAACTGACAAACTGGATAGGAAAGAGGAAAGATAAGCCTAGCTTCTTAGCTAGCTTGAGAGAGAGTGAAGAATTTAGGGTTCTGGAAGGACAGCCTAAGGCCAAGCTAGAAGTGACGAATTACACTTGAATGGCAAGTGAACAGACTCACATGTATTCCTCCCTGCTCACTTGCGCTCCATTTGCACTCCATTTGATCACATGGTAATCGAGTGGTGCGCAAGTGGAGCACACGTGAACAAGGAGGAATACATGTGAGTCTGTTCACTTGCCATTCAAGTGTAATTCATCACTTCTAGCTTGGCTCTCAGATTAGCATTCTGTAGACGGACAAGGGGAAATGTCCTTAAGAAAGAATATACTTCCCCTACAATGCTGTGTATTTAGAGCTTGCTTCCCCCTGCAGGATCTTTTTTATACTACACATTTTTATACTACACGTTGCTATATTCTGACACCCTTTTCCTTCTGCTATCACCTCCTCTAGAGAGCTAAAAACAGCTGGTGAACTGTGGACCTGAATTGGCCCTGCCTCTTGATCCCACTGAGCTCCTCCTCCTTTTACTCCATGTTCCTGCCCTATGGATGGTGGACCCTGAGTGAGGCTCCAACCTTTGAGTGGCCTGCCCCCTCTCAGATTTGTGCCTTCCAAAACTTGACAGCCTGACACACCTATGCTTATAGGTGTTTCATGGCATCTGATTGGTCACTGTTTGACTCAGGATGATAGGATAGATGGATCCCTCTCCCAAGGAAAGCCTCAGATAGTGAGAAGGAGGAGTTATTTTGGATGATCCAAGTTCTCTCTCTGCATTCTGCCTCCTACATTGCCACTCATTGGCTTGGAGGAACCTAGAGGCAGAACTGTAGAAGTTGCCCTTCATTACGGGCACTCCTGTTCCCTCCCACCAGTATAAAAAAGAAAGTTAACACAACAGCATGTACTCTGGCTTCCTTTTTTAGTGCTTCTGTTGGTTTTGTTTCTGCCTGTTTTAAAATATTGGCACAAATGTGATGTCCATTCTCTAATTTCCCTAACATCTCTCTTTCTTTTCCAATGGTAAGAGAAAGTTTTTGGTACCTCATTTCTTAAATTTCTGCACAGAACTGTGCCAAGGTCCAATGAGTGTTCTGGCTGGGTTGCCTTTTTTGTGGAGGAGATGGTGGGGAGATTCCAAGTAGGAAATGTGAATTTTTTTTCCAGTGTGCCAAATGGATAAACTGCCCAGTTGGTTTTCTACCTAAGTTTTAACTTCGAGAAGAGCACTTTTTCCCATCTCCCCAACACAAACTGAGAAAGAATGCAGGCGCACAGATGTGCTCACTTCACTCACTCTCAAAGGCCAGAGTTGGGAAATAGAAGAGTGGCATGTTGACTTTGAGGTACACCAACTGCTCACCTCTCCAGGAGAGCAAGTGAGTTCGATGAGTGCTGACAATGTGGCCTGCATGGGAGAAGACATGTTAGCTCTACATGCTCCTCAGAGAGCATGAGAGATGTGGCCAGACCACCTCTTTCTTGGCCCAATACCACCAAGGACACATGGTACGCAACTTGCAAGGGCCAAAGAGGTAGTACCTGACTATTGCCTTTGCCAAATCCAGGCTCATGCCCCTCACATCCTCGATGGCCTCCATCTCCATGGATGTCTAGGAACTGCCCGTGGGGGAACCCTGCTGAGAAGGGGAGGTGTGGGGAACAGCAGAGCTGCTCTCCCTCTCTTCCCCCTCTGCTGGCGAGGTGATCTTCTTGGTTTGCCTATGCTGTGCCCCCCAAGAGAGCTGCTCTCTCAAGCTGGTGAGCTTTCTAGCCCTCTTGAGGATGCTGCCCTTAGGGTGCAGGTCACACCAATAAGTACTCCTTTTTCTCAGCAAGGCGGGACTCCATGCCTTTTGCAGCTTTCATATGAGAGGATATACTGCTGAAACAAAGTCTGCATGCCTGGGTCTAGAAATGCAGCTATCTTCCTTGGAAGCATTTGGATCGAAGGAATGATCAGACCCAGGGCTGTTGTGTCAGATGAGACCATCATGGTGAAGTTTTTAAAGGGCTTAAGGACCATCTGAGATATGGTCAGCCAGTCCTCTTGGCTGAACTGACCCCCTCCCCAGTGTCGCTGTCCAAGAACCACATTGTGAAGCCGATCTTCTGCTCCACCGAATGCTCAAGTATGGCATGGGTGGAGTTCCGGAGAACACTTATGCTGCTGATCAAGCAATGCTTGGGCATGCCTGCGAGTACCTGCTTCTGGCGCACCTGATGGGTAGCCTTCATGTTGCCATATTTTGTGAGCACTAGAAAGAATGGAGGGCATAAATCGCCTCCTTCCAAGACAAACAACAGTATTTGTTGCCTTGCACTAGTTACTCCAGGCTAGGAAAGCAGTTCCACTGGGGCAGCCATCCACATAATGAGCACAAATGGCTGGGGAAGGGGAGCCATTTAGGAGTTGCAGCAGGGGACGGGGGGGCTGCTGTGCCAACAGAGCTTGTCTGGATATCTGTGGGAGTCGGGGGCAGGGGGAGACCCCTCAGCAGAAAGACAGGGCTTCTTCCACGTTATGGTTTTTAGACATCTATGAAAGAACTTTTAGACCCTCGGCTAAATTGTAACTTATGAAGGTGACAAACAGGTGTTTGCAAACAGATACCCCTGATGTCCAATCACAGAGCTGGGATTAGATGACTGTTAAATGCACTGAATATGGAAATTATTAGCTACTGTGCATTTTATAAAATGGCCTTTTTGCTATGCAAAAACATCATATTTTCAGGCTGGGCAGTGGGATAGAGTTATCAGATATATATGGTCGTTTTTGTTGGTGCCCTGCTGTGGTGTCTGCTCTAATGACCATTTCAAGGATTTTTTTTTAAAAAATGCTAAGGATTTTTCTCAAGAGGCCTGATGATTGTCCCCAGAACAGAGACAAAGTCTGATTCATTCATTTTTATCCTACTAAATAAAAAACAAGCCGTATTGACGACGGCACACTTTTTAGCCCTGCGCAGGTGCACTCGCAGGGATAAAATGTGAGTCGCTGGGCAACACGGCCCTCCGGAGGCTCCATTGCACTGCTGCAGGCAGAGGCAGTGGGAGAACAGCTAGAACAAGCCAGCTATATAAAAGCTGAGCTGTCTTGGCAACATGGCCTCCAGAGGGAAGGCCAGGTGAGCCAGTGTGTCCCTTTGGAGGCTGTGGTGGCAGGAAGGGCAGGCGAGGCAGCACATTCATCCGGAGGTGACGGTTGAGGCAGGGAGGCATGTTATGGTGCACCCCTTCCAACCATTTGCTAGAGCCCATTGCATTTTTTCACGCAATGGACTTTGTTGCTAGTTTATTTATATTATTGTTATACCTCACCTTTCCTGTTGGCTCGCAGTGTCTAAAATATGTATATACCATTTTACCCTCATGGCTCAAGGCAATAATTTCTCAGATGTGTGAGGCTGTATGCACTAGCTGCTACCTGGGCTTTCACTGAAGCCAAACAAGACTGTCACATGTCTTCTAGGCCTCAGACAGGCTGGCTGCCCTTGGGTGGCACCACGCTGCCACAGAAGGTCACCCGCGTCCAGCCCGGGCTAGCTGGCTGCTCCTGGGTGGTGCCACACTGCTGCAGGAGGCTGCCTGGGCACTTGGAGGGGCAGACCACTTTTCAGGCCTAGCAGTAGCACCACACGACCTCAAAAGGCTGGGTGGCCAGGCCAGGCAATCAATAGGAGAGGGGGAGGGGCTGGGCCCAGGCCAAAAGTCTGGTATTTGGGGGATTGTTTTCCCAGATAATCCCCCCAAATACCGGATTGTCCGGGCCAAAACCGGACACCTGGTAACCCTACCCACAGTAAGTGGGCAAATGGTAAGCCAAGAGGCTTCCAGCTGCCAGGAGAAGGTTTCTAGATTTCAGATCTGGTGTGAAACTGAGGCTGTGGTGAATGGAGCACTTGTCAAGCAGGAGGCTCCATCTTTTGACTGTGCTCCAGGTCCCCCCACCCCATCTCTCCTGCCATTCCAGTTGTTGTAGAGTTTAGATTTTCATTTCCTACTCTACAATATTGGGGACTGTTGCTGGTCTCCTGGAGCTACTTCAGTGAGGATTCAGTGAAGTACAAAGCTTCTAGAGTGTGTTACCACGGAAAATAGGTTTGCCAGTTCCCCTTATCCTTCCAGCAGTAGGGTGGGGGACATGGCACTCATCTTGTTTGCCTCCTTGTTCTTTTTTGCCCATGCTCCTAGCACAGTGCCATGACATCACTTCCAGGAGTGACACCATTGTACAGGCCTAGGATTGACAGATAGGGTCCAGCCTAATACCGGACTATGGGGAGAGGCGGGGGGAGGACTTACCTTTTGTTCCTGGACAGTGTGATGATGTCACTGAAGGAAGTGATGTCATCCCATCAACCTCCCCTTTCCAGCCAGGCTGACCAATCTTGGGTGCTGCCATGCTGCCTGCAGGAGGCTGGGCAGCTGGGCCAGGCAACCAACAGAGGAGGGGGAGGGGCTGGGGCCAGGCCAGGTGTCTTGTATTTGAGGGACTGTTTTCCTGGACAGTCCCCCCAAATATTGGATTGTCTGGGCCAAAAGTGAACATCTGACAACCATATGCAGGTCCTGGGAGAACTCACGCACTTCGCAGCAGGCTGATTCAGGCCCCAAACATGGTCAATTTGGCCCATTTGGGGCCCAAATTGACCTAGTGCAAAGCATGGGAATGCTCCCAGAGCCTGCACAATTATGTCCCTCCTGAGAGTGATGTTATTGCACTGCTCTGAGAGGCCTGTTCCCCCACCTCTCCCCCTCCCCCACCAACCAGGTGAGTGACGGCGGAGGGTGGAGGGTGGAGTTCACCTAAAAATGAAATGTATGAACGAGATAAATGGAAAGTACTCTTCACAGAAAGCCAGGATTTGGCTAAAACTTGCTGTTATATGGACCTTTACAGCAAACCCATATTTGTTTCTGTATGTGTGTGTGAAATGGACGGAAGATAAGAGGACTGGCTGGCCTGTTATCAAATGGATAGCTTCCTCAGAGTCCATTGTCAGAACTGTTTCCTACTTATAAAAGCAGATGATCGCACACTTGCCAGCTCCCATGTTGCTTTAAGGCTACTTATTTTGGTAAAAAGCAAATTACACATTCAGAAATATGGACTGCGGCTGGGCAGGAAGGGGATTTAATACTTCAACCAGTTTTGCTAATCAGATTTGCCAGTGTTACGTTTTTTGAAGAGTAAAAGATGTGTCTATCACTGCCACGGACACTAGATGGCGCAGTTTTGGCTCTCTGTTCTAAATCTGCTGCACACTTAAGCCCCGCCTCCAACATGGAGCACGGGCTTAACTCATCACTGGTTGTTAGTACCCTTTTGGGGGGTTCTGTTCCTTTAAAGGAAGTGAGGATAGCCCTGCAGGTAACACATCACACTTTGAGTCTTCATAGTCCCCCAGTCCTATTCCTATGCTACTGATGCCTTCAGGGAGTCCATTTTAGTTTCCTTTTACTTGCCCCCTCCCTGCCAGGCACTTGTGCACTACTGCAAAAGTCAGTCCCTTCCTGTTTGGATCTGTTCACTTCTGTCTCGTTCTGAATCACTTCCATTTGAACCTGTTCTATAGCCTCCAAACTTGCTTTTTCCCGTGGCCTATAAGGAATATATGCAGTGTGCTACACAGTGCTTCTTGCAGACTGCTGCTCTGTCCAGGGGTACAAGACGCTGGACAGACAGCCGCCCTCTATCTTTAGAGGATGAACTGCCACATCCCGGGTGGTGTGTTCAGCATCTGCCAGTCTGAGAATCAGGATGTATTTTTCTGTGCTGCTGTGAAAGCAATATGGGGCCCAGCATATGGTGTAGCATTTAAGTTGTTGTTAGATTCTGTCACTGATGCTCACTGGGTGACCTTGGGCCAGCTGGTTTCTCTCATTTCAGCCTACCTCACAGGGTTGTTATGACTGTGAGGACAAAATAGAAGAGGGGAGAATGAGGCCATAAGCTGTTTTGAGGCTCTGTTGGGAGAGAAGTAGGGCATAAATATCCAAATAAATAAATGCAATCAGAACTACAGCCATATCAAGGTTTTCAGGTCTATTTTCACTTTGTGGCTGGTCCCACCCAGTAAAGGGTTACTTTTACTTGTGGAGGTGCCATTCGCTTTCCCCAAATTGTTCCTTTGACCTCCCTCTGCAGGGAAACCAGTGTCAGGAGGTAAGATGACACTTGAAAATTCCAATTACAAAGATTGGCTGCTTCTTCATCAAAAAGAGCCAGCCGGCAAGAATGAAGCCTTTTGAATCTTGCAATCATTAAACCAATTCCTCTTTTCCTGCCCAGGCCCTCCTCCCCGAATGTATGTGAAATGATCTTTGCAGCCGGCTATGCGGCCATCAGAGGGTATCGATCCACGTGTGGAAATTGCTATTGACTGCAAGGACGGCTGCTGCTGCACTGTGCACTTCTCTGGCTTTTAGAGATACACTGTCCAGGTGATTTCACTTTGCACATGACACGGCTCAGGAAATACCAACTGAAAAGAAATTATTAGAAATTGGGATCTGCTTTCCTTCCATTTCTTACTGGCAAAAATGGGTTAGAAAAGAGGAATCGCTTTTGGCGCAACAGGCAAAAGGGTGAGGCTGGCATTAGTATTTATTTCATCAGGGATTATTGGCTGTGAGCATCATTTACCCCTTTATATCTATATGTTTAGGAACATCCTGTGACCTTGTTCCCACATTAAGACAACTTTTGGACAAGCGCTTGAGGTAGATAATACACAAGTAAAAACTTCTCTTGTAAATGAGGACCACAGCACAGCCTGTCTTCAATGTCGTTGAAGAGCATCCAAATATTGCTTGCCGTGTTTTGGCCACGATCCAATGTAAGAGAGCCTTTTTTCTTTAGGTAAGTCACTCCTCCGAGAGAAGATGGGATTTAGAACCATCCCGAGCATTCCCCCTAGATAATTCCGGGGATTGCCAGTCCAAAGGGCTTGAGCAGAATCCTCAAACACAGCACTGGATATTTTCCCCTCTCTTTGAATGGTGACACTGGTCCTTTAATGGAAGGATCCTGCCAAAACACATCAATGAAGCTTGAGAACGGGGAACGGCAGAAAAGGAACTGAAAATAATGCTCAAGCTATAGGACAATGGCCCTGATGCAAATCCCTGGCAGAGCCAAATAGGAATGCTTGAACACCCCCAGGTTTGAGCATGGCCATCTCTGGTGGCTCAGAAGATGCCAAGGGGAGAATTGTACCTTTGCTTCTGAGATATGTGTCTCATTACAGTATTATCAGTGCTGCCTTTCATCCTCGTGTTATTCAGGAGGCTGTGGGGGTAGGGAATAATCCTGGAACGAGCAGCAAGTCTTTTACAGTGAGAATCTTCTACGGTATATAATACTGAAATTGAAAGGAGTACCTCCTAATTCAGGGGTATCGCGTATACCTTCCTGTTGTCGAGAACAGGGTAGTTCATCAGTAGAAAATACTCTTGATGTAGGAGATACCCCCTTTGAATTTCAGTATTATATACAAGAAACTATTGCAAATGGGCTGGATGCATACTGTAAATGTACTTGACCAGTTTCTGTACCATGCATCTGACGAAGAGAACTTGATTCTCGAAAGCTTATGCTACAATAAAATTGGTTAGTCTTAAAGGTGCTACTGGACTCTTTTTGATTTTGCTACCACAGATTAACACGGCTAACTCCTCTGCATATGCGAGTAGTGTGTCTGTGAATAAAGTTGAGTGTCTTGTGCGAGATGGTCATGAATAAGACTATGGCTGCTTCCACACACGTTGGATAATGCACTTTTAATGCTCTTTTTAGTGATCATTTGGAACTGGGTTTTCGTGTGTGGAACACAAAATCCACTTCCAAAGGATAACTAAAGTGCATTGAAAGTGCATTATTCAACATGTGTGGAAACGGCCTATGTATCTGAAATGGACCAATAGACAGGTGCGTTGTTGATTGAAGCAATTTGTTATGAAACTGAAGAATTCGTCATTCAGATATCTCCACTGGTAGGAGAAGAATGACATGGTAGAACGGACTGTAATGGGCAGTATTTGTGATCTGATATGCAAAATGGAACAACATGGACCATTTCATTCTGGGAATTTTTTTCTTTCTAAATTAACCACCTTAAAGGATGTCTGATATTTTGTGACATAAGCAGGGGCTTAGTGGTACATTGAACAGTGGAACCTAATGAACTTTTATTCCAGCATAAGCTTTTGGGGACTGGAGGCACAGACAATTCTGTATATATCAGCTAAAAATAGTGATAGTTCGCAACTATCTGACAAAGGAAGCCCGCCTCTCAAAGGCTTATACTTCAGAAATCTTGTTGGTGATATTGGAATTCGAATCTAGTTTGCAGCTAATACATACAAAAGTTATTTCCCCCTTTTTTCTAGAAATAAATTAAAATCTGGGAGGAAAATGAAATACTTCATGTGCAATGGTTACTTTCTTATCAGGCCAAAATTAATTTTACTGCTTTAACATTAACTGCATCATTTATAACTTAGCATATTCAATTGTACTATTTGGCATATTTCTGAAATCTAAAAGTATAAATGCCTTAGTTTTCTATAAGCAAAGCTGTAAATATACCTGTTGCCAGTGAGAGAGCTATAATCCAGAATCTGAAACATTCCCAGGAGCTATTGGGGAAACCCATGAATTCCCTGGGGTCAGGGGTCATTTCGTAGAAAAAGAGCTGGAGGAACTCATTAGCATAACTCATCAGCATATGCCACGCCCCTTGACATCACCAGAAATGTGTCATTAGCATAACTGATTTGCATATGCCACACCTCCTGACATCACCTATCCTGGCTGTTTTGGACCCAATCCTGGCCATTCAGGGCCGAAATTGGGCCCAAAATGGCAAAAAGGGGCTGAAAATGGCCGAAAAGGAGCCCAAAATGGTCAAGATCAGGCCGCTACTGAGTGGGAGAGTGATCCATCTCCCATTAGAGGCCTGATCTGGGCCGTTTCGGCCCCAATCCAGGCCAAAACGGGCCCAAATGGCCAAGAGTCAAGTGGGTGGGGCTACCTGACATGTGACCTCTTTGGGGAACTGTCAGAACTGCGTTCCTGTGCGTTCCCCCTCAAAATGAGCCCTGCCTGGGGTACATATAGGTTTCCCCCCAGACTGTTCCAGGCTGTAAAACTGGTGTAGAGTGGAAGAATGAAGACCCTTCTCCACACGCACCATGGTCCTAATCCTAGGCCATTTCCACATGCTCTTACAGAGTCAGCCCACTCACGGAATGCTTCGTGCTTTCCCCCAGGAATCCAGACGTCTCTGTTTTCAAAACGGTTGAGGGCTGTTTGGCTTCCATTTTTTCCGGCACCTTTTCTGGGTCTGCTGGAACTGTGTTCCCAGAAAAGGCGCCAAAAAATGAGAAGCCAAACAGCATGCAACCGTTTTGAAAACAGAGACATCTGGATTCCTGGGGGAAAGCCACCAGCATTCCATGAGTGGGCTCTCCCTAGAAGAGCATGTAGAAACGGCCCTAATCAGGTATCACACACGCATGAATTGTGGAGAACCTGCATCTCATGATATTGTGTTATGCCTAACACAGGATGGGAACTCCAGACTTGACCTCTGTACTCCATAAAGTCTCTACCAAATAATTTTCTGTACACTTATTGCCACACTCAACAAAAAGGTTAGTGAGGCAAGGCTTCCCTTTATGAAGCCATGCATTTTATTATTTCTCATTCAGATGTATTCCTTTATACATATATAAATTCTAGCCTTATTAAAGCTTCCATACACCAATTTGGCTGGGAGGTTAGGTTTGTGGGTCTGTAATTTCCTGGATCCTTATTAAAAAGGTTTTAAGTTTACTTCCATTTCAACCCACTTGAAAGGAGGTTGACTTTATTGATACAGATTTTAGCAATTTCTTATATGAGTTAAGAACTTGGATAAATGCCATTGAGTGCCAGTGTCTCGCTGCATTTAATAAGGATGTGCCAAATGTTTGCCTGTGTTTAATTTAGACTACTGGTAGAGCTTTTGGAAGGGCCAAAATATTTCCCTCTAAATCCTTTAATATTCAGCCTTCTAAAGCCTCTTTGGGCAGTTCACTGCCATTGCTTCCCTTTTCTGCTGTGATCTTACAGCTATTTTACTCTACTCTAACACTTCTTTCGACTTCCTACAGTGATCCCTATCCAATCAGCATTCACATAGTAGACTTCAGGAAATTACAGCGGTTATGCAGCCAATCAGATTTAGCTACAGGATAACATCTCAGAAGACAAATGAAGCCAGGTAAGAGTGAGAGCATTGCATCATGTATCTGTCAAAGGGGTGATCATAAATAACCGATTCACTGATTGATCTCATTTTGCACGGGCACTTTGATACTTTAATCGCCATTTTAAAAAATTCTCTTTTTATTGTTCTCGGGGAGTTCAATATTCTCCAATCAAGCATATACAAGTGGCCAGGGCATAATCAGCCTTGGCAATGACTTACTAGGCTGCAATTCTAAGAACACTTTCCAGGCAGTAAGTCCTGATTAATAATGGGACTTGCTTCTGTGTAGACCTCCTTAGGCTTGCTCCCAAAGATGAAATTCACCGAGGCTTTCTTAGCCGCAGAACCCAATGGTCAATTTCATCCTCAATATGCTGGACCATTGCTTGAAATTTAAAAGCCCACAGGTCTGAAACTCCCAGCCTAAGAACCTACAACTAAACTGACCAAGGCTTTCTTCTCCATGGTCATGTTCAGCCTTGGTAAATACAGAGCCTAATAATAATAATAATAATAATAATAATAATAATAATAATAATAATAATAATAATAATAATAATAATAATAATAATAATAATAATCTATTTATATCCCGCCCTTCAGGACAACTTAATGCCCACTCAGAGCGGTTTACAAAGCATGTCATTATTATCCCCACAACAAAACACCCTGTGAGGTGGGTGGGGCTGAGAGAGCTCTGAGAGAGCTGTGACTGACCCAAGGTCACCCAGCTGGCTTCATGTGGAGGAGTGGAGAATCAAACCCAGCTCTCCAGATTAGAGTCCCGCGCTCTTAACCACTACACCAAACTGGCTCTCAGAAAAACGGGAGAGAAAAGATTCCCGTCTATGGAGCTTTCATCCCCTATGGAGAGACAGCTTCTTTTGTAAGTTGATTGGAGGGTGCGAGCAGAAACCACGATCGCAAAGCACAGAGAGAATATGCATTCCCCTAGTGTTCCTGATTTGGACAGCTCATCTTACTTTTGTATATTAACAAACACTGGGTAAGGCTATAAGGGACAGAGGGAGACACATCTGTAAGTCGCTTCACTGTTTACTTAAAGAATATGGCCAACAGTGGACGGGAGGGGAAAGTGGAGACAAAGGATGGGGGAGGGATGCAGGAAAGCAGTATGAGGACCTACTTGCGCAATCACCTATTTTTGCACATGTGAACTTTTTGAACAGATGTGAACTATTTGAATACAAACTATTTGTCGAACATTCGCCTGCCCCGATTTGCAATTTGCAGAGAGCTCGCGAACCAAACTGTGGGGTGATTGAACCCTCCTGCTCACCACGGCCGGTTTTGAGAAGCACGCAGTCACCGCCTGGTGCGAAAACATTGAGCTCATACAAACGGCACAAGAGAAACCAGATGAGAAAATGTGAACAAAAATTAACAATGGAAATGCCATCATTTTTACTTTATAGCACCCTGGGGAATGAAATGAGAGAGGGAATACTATATTATGTGGAGTAATGAATGTAGTGTAAAGAAGTATAATGACATGTAATAGTAAAATGTTTAAAGTGTTATAAACGAAGGATATACTCACATTACTTCACTTGTCCTGGGTCAAAATGACAGGTCAGGTCTTCTTGTGCAGCTGGGAATCTATCCCTGGAGTATTATTTTCCAGGAAAGCTGCCAATGCAGATCCAGTTTTTTTTCCACTGTAAGAATGTGCACTTTGGCTGAGCCAAATGTTGATGAAATGAATGGTGATCCTCACCAAATGTTATGTTTACTGCACTCTTATTTGCCAATTTTAGTCTTCGCAGCACGTAACTGGACTGGTCCACCAAGCAACATCCTCCACGGCTTCATATCTGGCCTTCTGTCTCACGGAATGGGATTGTGCACGATATGTTAAGATGCTGATTGCAGGAAATTGTCAGCATGGAAAAGTCCAGAGTTGGCCATAAAGCGGTCTGTCTTACAGTTATGGGGGCACTTGCTTGCTGTGTATTGCATGTGATGTGGGGGGGGGGTCTCAGGATGAGAAGATAAGCTCTGTATCTGTAGACACTAGCCCCTACTCACATTATACACACTGAAATCAATATGCATAGCAAGGGAGTAAGCATGAGAGTGCAGGATCCGTCCTGCATATGGAGTCTATGTATATAGGTCCAGAGGAGTTAGCCATGTTAGTCCATAGTCGCAAAATAGTAAAGAGTCCAGTAGCACCTTTAAGACTAACCACCTTTACTGTAGCATAAGCTTTCAAGAACCACAGTTCTCTTTGTTAGATGCATCTGATGAAGAGAGCTGTGGTTCTCAAAAGCTTATACTACAATAAAGTTGGTTAGTCTTAAAGGTGCTACTGGGACTCTTTACTATGTATGTAGGAAATGTCCACAGCAGGCTACTTCCATGTGATCAAGATTGCTACTTTTTAAAAAATGTCCCTGATCATAGAGAGAGTGAGCTGCCAATGTGCTGTTACCCCAACAACTCGATGTACACCGATACAACCTTTCTTAAGTGCACCTAAAGCAGTCTGGTTTTTTGGGCTCCTTAAGATGTGTGTATCCATGGGTCAAACTTGGTATCCTATTTCCAGAAATGGAAGGAGGCAAAGGACATTGAAATAATACACTTTTATTTAGAGTAAAAGAGACAGCATGAAGAAAAGTGGAGAAAGAGAAGTAATCCAGGGCTCTGACCTGCATATCCCGGGCAAACTCAGCCTTATCAGATCTCAGAAGTTGACCTTGGTTAGTAATTGGATGGGAGACCCCAATGAGGACCAGGATTGCAGAGGCAGGCAATGGCAAACCACCTCTGTTGGTCTTGAAAACCCCACCAGGGGTCGCCATAAATCAGTTATGACTTGAGAGTACTTTCCACCACCACCGGTGGCAATTCAAAACTCACCAGTTTGTCCTGCAGAATATCATATAAGCCAATACCCAACCAAGTCCTATGAAAAGATACTGAGTGTTGCTGCCTGAATGGGGAATACAGGGGAGAATGTAAAATACATTTTGCCTGTTTAACAAGAGAAAAGGTGTGTGTGTGTGTGTGGTCTGGGATTCATTGAAGATTGTTGAGCGGTAAGATGATCATTGGGTGAGACAGAGTTCTTGCCTCATTTCTAAGGGTGTCCAAATCTAAATTGTAGGGTGAAAGAGCCCCTTTATATATATTTCTTGTCTCTTAGACCATTGGGGTATGAATTTGCAGGGGGAAAGAAACAAGTTTTGGTAGAGCTACCAGAGCTTGCTGAGCATGGGGAGCTTGATTGAATTAAAATGAAAAGACAGAGGTTTAGCTTGGGAGGTGGTAGAAACTGGATGAGTCAGTGTCCCGCTTCTCTGGATGAGGCAGGATATCTCCATTCATTCTGGGTACAATTGAGTAGTTTATGACTCTAGGAAGGTGTTGTGGCATTCACAGGTTTCATGCAGGTAGAGTTAAAGGAACTACCAGGTATCCGAGACAGGCCCTTGATAATAGATGCCTTGAGACTCTCTTGGGCTTGGTTGGCATTTTGTTTCCCCTGTATGCAGGGCTTTTTTTCTGGGAGAAGAGGTGGTGGAACTCAGTGGGTTGCCCTTGGAGAAAATGATCACATGGCTGGTGGCCCCGCCCCCTGATCTCCAGACAGAGGGGAGTTGAGATTGCCCTCCATGCCGCTCCAGCGGCACGGAGGGCAATCTCAACTCCCCTCTGTCTGGAGATCAGGGGGCGGGGCCACCAGCCATGTGACCATTTTCAAGAGGTTCCGGAACTCCGTTCCACCGCGTTCCAGCTGGAAAAAAGCCCTGCCTGTATGTAAAGATAGTTTTAAAGTTCTCTTTAATGGCAGAGAATGTACTTTCCAAAAAGGTGGAGGTAATCTAGGGACCATTTTCCCTTGTCTAATACACCAGAAGTACAAGATTTTAAGAATGGGGGCCTCCTGGGTAGCTTCTCTCTGGTGTGGGTGGGTGGGTGTCTTCTGGCAACAGTGCATAGGCTCCATGCTCATGAGCCAGAGATGGTACATGGTTTTCAACTTGTGTACTGCCAAGTGTAGCAGACTAATGTGAACAGGACAAAGGCTTCAGGTCTGCCACAGGCACTGCGTGCTGAGAGCAAGATAATTTGGGCAAGGGGCAGAAGAGGTAGCAACGAAGGTTGCCAGCTGGTTAAGTTCTGGGAAGCCACAAGCCCAAACTGAATGGGCCAGGAGTGAAGCAGGGATGTGCTTGCAACACTGAGTGAGGCTGGACCACATCGAGGCTTGGCAAGGTGGGGCCTGTAAGCACTAGACAAGAAGCAGCCGAGAGTTGTTTAGTCTGTCTGGGATGCAGTGTCAATTCCAAGTTCAATGGCCGGCCCTGGTCTGAGGCCAGAGGAGTGAATCATCAAGAGGATCAAGTGTGCTTCTCACTCTGAGGCATGTTGGAGCTGTACCAGAGGGGACCAGGATACTGACCAGTGTGGTGTAGAGGTGAGAGGAAAGGACTGTGGCTCCGCGGTCCAGCATTGGCTTAGCACGCAGAAGGTCTCAAGTTCAATTGCCAGCATCTCTAGTTTAAATCGATCAGGTAGGAGATGATGTGAAAGACTTGGCCATGCAAACGTGGAGAGCAGCTGCCATTCTGAGTAGATAATACTGACCTCGATGGGCTTGATAGAAAGCAGCTTTATGAGTGCATGTGAAATTGTCAATGAAAACGGTATATAAGATCATCTCCCGCCTGCGGCCTGGTATGGTCCATTCTATCACCGTAGCATTCTGTTATTTCATTCTCCTGCATGTCTAGACCAGGTGGTTTGCCAAAGGTCACTGAGTGAGTACATGGCAGAGATGAGATTTAAGCCAGCAACCTGCCAGATCATAACTCTTTTTTGTTGGACCCAACTGAGCATAGCCAGGCTTTTTGCTTCCTGTCCAGATATTCTGAACAAGGACTCCTTAAATAGCGTGGGGCTTCCTAATCAGAATTCAGCATTTTGAAGACAGAACACAGTTCTATTTGGCAGGAGAACTCTGGTGAAAGGCTTGGTCTACTTATCTACCCACACATCAAAAAGAGGAGGTGGTGGAATCTTGAGGTAGTTGAGCAGGCAACTTCCAATTAGTGGTGCTATTGAAATCCACAATGACCTGACTTGGGCTGTTTCCACACAGCCAGTAGTTCCCACCCTTTGCCGGCTTTTTGTGTATGTTTTGCTGAGTTGCTCTGAAAACTCAGCCTCCACACACACTCCCCAAAAGCGCTTACTTTACGCTTTGAGGGCTCAGGACAGCCTTCACAGTTCTTAGAAAAAGCGCTTTGGGAGGGGAGGTCGGACACTTTCGTCATCGTCGCCCGCCTTCCTTTCAATTTTTTTTTGCTCTGCACATATGTGATTGCATGCTGAGAGCTTCAGGGGAGGAGCTGGGCTGTGATCGGACGATTCCTCAGAATGTTTTAATCATTCATATGCCCAAGAACGCAGAAGAAGTGCTCAGTCAGCCTGCGACAAAAGAAAAGACCAGGGAAAGTGCAGTCCCAGAAAAAGCGCCGAAAAAACAGAAACCAGCCTGCAACCTTTTTGCAAATGGAATCGTCTGGAATCATGGGGGGAAGCTGCCAGCATTCCGTGAGTGGGCCATCCCTATAAAGATGTGTGGAAATAGCCTTGATCTATAAAGATGGTTGGTTTGAAATACCTGGCATACAAGTTGAGCGTCATTTCCCATAGAAACAGCCCAATTGATTCTTGATTGAAACTTGATTGATTCTTGATCCCAAAGCCCAATTGATTCTTGATTGAAACTCTCAGCAATTCTTGGGAAACACTACTGCTCTATACACTATACATATGTGGGAGTACATAGAAGGGAAACTGGCTTGAACATGGAAACCCTCTCTCCATCTGTGTGTGGTTGCCAGCTTGTGATCACGAAGTCTACAAGAATAGAAACTGCATGCACATAGACTCCCTCTCCTTGATCAGGAACACTTTTTGTAACTGTCCATGTCCTATGTAGATAGATGCCACGTTCAAAAGCCAGCAATCTCATGTAGGGCTCACGCCTGCTTCTTTTTTATGTGCATTGATTTTACGGCATGCAATGCTGTGTGTAAAGAAAACTACTAGGTCATTTATGTGCAAAAAGCTCTATCATATTTACATCTTACTCTTAAGGAAATTCATCTTTGTTGCTGTGTGCTCAGATCACTCACTGAAGCAATCTTTTGTTTGTTAAGCAGGGGCCAATCATGTTTAAGTTTTTAGAGGATATTTTGCATGGGAGTTGCTCCTCGTTCGGACCCCAAACCTTCTCTTAGTCCTGGGTATGTTTGTTTGGGGTGTACATGGATTTGCAGCAGATCTCTGCCGTGGGGTGGGTCAAGGACATAGGAAGCTAAATAGCTAATCTACAAGGAGGAAAGACTGCAGTATGCATGAACATGGCATTATTAGCTCAGATACGGCAACCTTATGAGCTGGCAGAACTCATGGAAGCTGGATGACTTTTTTGAACGCTCATTGGAAAAGCTCATGAAAAAGCTCATAAATATCGAGCCAATTTTCTACCGGGCCGAGGGCGCTATGCCTGTGGCTAGTTCAGACTGCAGATGGAGAATTCCATTTCTTTCTCCCCTGTACATTCAGGCTTGTCTTTCTTTAGAGTAAATATGACGGAGCCATGAAAGCATAATGGGAACCCACTTGATAGGCTCAGGAGAGATGGTACCTGGCCCCAAAGAGCCCAGGGAGCAACTGATCCAGCCATGCCCTGAGAGCTCTTAGACCTTATCAAAAGGTACTTTGGCTCTGTCCAGATGCTTCTTAGCACCAGCATCTTGTTGTCCCACCACCTTCCATTTTAACAACAACAGCAACAACAACAAAAGACCCCAGGGTAACATCAGCGTTACAAAGATTCTGTAACTAAGACCATGTCTAGCATGTAGGATTGCTAACAGACCTGGAGAAAAGTGTCCTTTCCTTTGAATAGAGAAATAATGGGATGTTATTTATGTCCATTCCATGAAAAGCTTCATTTGTTCATTTCCTCACATTAAGATCCTGTTAAAGGGACAGGATGTTTTTCTCCGGGCCTGCAAGCAGCCCTACTAACATACCCCCCCTTCCTATTTGAAACCGTCTTTCCTGCTCTTATTTGGAGAAGTTCCTAATCACCAGGAACTGCCTCTGATATATGCTGGAGAGCCAGTTTGGTGTAGTGATTAAGAGTGCAGGACTCTAATCTGGAGAGCCGGGTTTGATTCCCTGCTCCTCCACTTGAAGCCAGCAGGGTGACCTTGGGTCAGTCACAGCTCTTTGAAGCTCTTTCAAGCCTACCCACCTAACAGGGTGTTTGTTATTGTGGGGATAATAGTAACATACTTTGTATGTTAACGCTCTGAGTGGCCATTGTCCTGAAGGGCGGTATATAAATTGAATGTTGTTGTTATTGTTATTATTACCCAATTAGAAGGCTTGGCTCTGAGCTCATTCACCTTCCCTTCTCCTTCTCAAACCTAGAAATATCAGATGTTTTCTTATTATTCCCTGTCTCTTGTACCTGTAGTTGCAACAATCCCTCGAGTATGTTCAACGTTTAGATATTTGCTACAGATCCCTTAAACTCAGCATGATGGTCTGAGTTCAGATCTGATCATGGTCCTCTACCTGGGTGTTAGAAGCAAACTCTGCAGCTCCCGTCTAAGAGTCTCTCTACATGCGACATCTTACACTGGAAGGCTCAAGCGCAGGGAGATGCACTGTTAGCCAGGAAGCGTCGTTTAATTTCAATTTCACCTCTCTGTACAGAGTTGGCAGAGATCACTCCTCAGAGGGTTTGTTAATTTCATCTTTGCCTCTCCAAGGGGAGGTGAAATTGAGAGAGCCTTCCTGGAGGCGAAGATGAAATTTACAAACTCACTGATGAGCAATCTCCCCCTGCTCTGTCTTTTTAAACTACGCTTCCTGGCTAGCATTGCATCTCCCTACACTTGAGAATCCCTGTGTAAGATGTCTCGTGTAGAGAGACTCTAAGACAGAAGTGATGGACAGCACTTGGCTATTTTGTGTGGGTCCAGTATGGAAAGCCCGGCCCATTCACACAGATGTGCATCTAACATCCATGCGCCCAGACCATACACAGTAACAACTTGAGCAGAGCATCATTTGAAGATCCTGAAGAGTGAAAGATTATCTATAGAAGCAGATGTTTCTTTTAGTATCTTGGACCAAACCAAAGGCTCTGAAGGCCTCTTGAATTGTGCTTTCAAGCAGATGCATAACCCAGAAAATTCTGAAAGCACAGCTGTAATGTGCGTCCTCTTCTTTATCCCTGATAGTAAGCAGTTGAGACTTTTGGCTCATCTAAAGTTCCCAGGCAGTCTTCATGAACAGTCTCTATATAATCCACATTGCCAAAGTCTATTCTAGATGGTGGCAGGTCCCTTTGTGTCAGTAGCGGCCATAGCTGGCAGATCAACCTAAGCTGGTAAAAGGTACTCTTGGTCACATCCGTCATCTGAGGAAGCAGGCTGGAATCCTGAAATTTAAAAGAGAATGTCATTCCATCTACGAAAAGCATTTCTACCACAAAACAGTCCTCTGGATTTTCTACTAAACATCAGCTTCATCTTGTGTGAACTGAACTTCAGCTTACTCATCAATCCATTACTGTCCTCAGACACCCGTTTGGAACAGTGATAAGAAGAAACAGAGTTCTGTATTCCAAAGCTCCAGATGGCCTCTTTTAGTGGCCGCATGCAGTTGTTAGATAGCACGGAAGATATGATGGAGGTCCTCCAGAAGAAAATATCTTGGAGAAGATCTATACAACGCAGTCTTAAGTCTTCCAAGCCCACAGCCATCAATGGACTTAGAAGGATGTAACTGCTTAGGACAACACGGAGAGTTTCCCAGAAATACCTTCTGAGATCTACATTTCAGAATCTTATTTATTTATTTATAGCCACCTTTCTTGTTGAGATTCAAGGCAATCTAAAACAAGGTAATCAAGTGGCCTAAGACTTCCAGTAACAAAGAAATTGGAGCAAGACATCCAATAAACAATGGGATAGAACTAGGGTTAGAAAAGCTAGCAAAACAAGAACTAGAACCACTGTAAAACAGGAAGTCTTGTCCAACTCTGCAAGAAGCCCCGGAAGGATACCATGGTTATTTAGGGAGCAACCATAAACAGGTCTTCTTGAAAGTAAGTTCAATTTTGTTCAATGGGGCTTCTTCTCAGGGAAGTGTACTTAGGATTGTTGCCATATTTATTTACTTCATTTAATGCCATCCAAAGCTGCCAAGATGTTTTTAGGATATTAGCTAAGTCACACTCCCTGTCCTTATCTCTGAAACAGTCCTCACTCAAAGCAGTTCCAAATCCAGACCTGAAGGACAATTGAACAGAATAATCTGCTTCATATACCTTTAAAGCTCTCTACGGCCTGGGACCAACATTCCTGAAGGACTACTTAGTCCCGTATGAACCAACCTGACCACTACAGTCATCTTCAGGGGCCCTTCTTTGGCTACTCTCACCATCTGAGCCTAGATGGGTGGCAACGCGAGAAAGGGCCTTCTTGGTGATGGTACCAAAATAATGGAATTACCTCCCAAGAGAAATATCTGTCCACCTCCATCATTATCTTCTGCCGGTGGGTGAGGACTTACCTGTTTCATTTGGCATTCCCTCTCTGGCCCTTTTTCTTGTACACATAGTTTGTGTATGGGTTTTGTTTAATTGTTTTTATACTATGCATCTCAAAAGGTTTTGATTGTTCACCGTCTTGGGGATCCTGTGCTGGGCGGCAAGGCCTTAAAATGTTTTAAATAAGTAAATATAAAATAAATAAAAGCAGAGGGAGGTGGTCTGTTACCCCCCCCCCCCAGAATCTTGCCTAAGGAAGGCAGTATTGAAACTGGCCTATTTATTGTCCAGGTCAGACAGGGCCTTAAAGTGATACAAAATGGTCAAATTATTAACAGGAAATAATAGTTTTATTTGAATCATGGGAGAAGCAAAGTATTGTGCCAGACAAGAATTTTCACATTTGTGAGTGACAGTGGGGAACCATTCTGTGGTGCGAGTTTGAGGTATTTACCCTACTGATTTGACCCGCATACAATAAATATTACTAAATATTAATCAGTGTATTTAAGTAGTAACCTACCAGCTTTTCTGCAGGCAAAAGGGAAAGGAAAAGTCCCTTTTGACCAATGCAGAGACTATGGTGGGAGATCACGTAGGCTGTGTGGCCTAAAGCCACATGTGTTAGGAGTAGGTTGCCAACATCTAGGTGGTGGCTGGAGATCACTGATCTAGAGGACATAGAGATCAATTCTCCTGGAGAAAATGGCTGTTTTAGAGGTATTATACTCCATGAAAGTCCCTACCCTCCTTAATCCTTCCCTCCCCAGGTTCCCTCTCCAAATCTCCAGGGATTTCCAACCAAGAGTTGGCAACCCTAGCGAGGTGAAGTAAGGAGGGGTATGTGTGAGATAATCAGAAAAACTGTTCTGCTTCTCCCAAGTGTGATTAAACAGTAATTTGTTATGGCTGCAGGCCTAAGAACACTTTCCAGAGAATAACCCCTATTGGATAAAATGCGCCTTACTTCTGAGTAGATCTGAGTGTTGCTCCCTTCTGTGTATTCACAATTAGACATTATTTACGGGGCAATCCTAAGCAGTCTAAGCTCATTGATATAACTGAACAGGATTGCACTGTTCATTATGAAATAAAGCACCAACTTTTTGCGCATGCATGTGTTCGGTGCCGACTCCATTCCCGGTGGGTAGCCATGGTGGTCTGCCGCAAAATAGCAGGATTCAGGGCCAACTGGGCTTCATGGGGCTTCTGGCCCCGAATCTTGGGCTGATTCCGCACACGTTGGATAATGCACTTTCAATGCACTTTATCAATCGTTTGAGGTGGATTTTTTGTTCCGCACAAAAAAATCCGTTCCAAATGATCTATAAAGAGGATTGGAGGTGCATTATCCAACCTGTGCGGAATCACTCTGCTCAGCCCGTTCGAACCCAACCACAGCCCCGCACTTTCCTCTTTCCCCCTCGTATCCTAAGCGCCCAAGTCGGTGTCTGAACCGAAACCGGCTCGCGGGCGATCCCCAGCGGCAGGAGCTCCTTTCCCAGCTGCTGCTGCGCGGCTGGGCTTCTGCCCCGGGGGCTGTTGCGCCGCAGCCCCGGGTGGGCGTCCCAGCCGCCCTCCCCGTTCGGGCTCGAGCCGGCCTCTTTAAGGGCCGGAGCCTGCCGCGCTGCCCACCTCTGAACCCGGAGAGTGACAGGCCGCTGCCGGGGCGGGGCGGACAGGGGCGGCGCGGGAGGCTGCCAATCCGGGCGGGGAGGCGCCCGCTCGGCTCTCTCCGCCGCGCCACCCCTCGCCGCGGCTCGGCTCTCCGCCCTCCCTCGCTCCCTCCCTCCCGTGCCTTCCTCGCCTGTGTCAGTTCCAGGAGTCCGGAGCCGGAGCCTGAAACAAAAGCCGGAGTTGGCTGCGGCGCAGAGCCTGCCCGGCTTGGCCAAGGCGGTGCCTGGCGCGGCGCGGCGCCCTTCGCGGAGAGCCTCCGGCCGGCCGGGGGAAAGTTTGCTGGGGCTGCGCTCCGCCCGGGCTCGGCGCCTTGTTTTTGCCCCGCCGGCCAGCGAGCCAGCCGGCGGCCGCAACAAAAGCGCCGCGCAGCGCAGCGCCGCGCCGCGCCGGCAGCGGGCTGGGAACGCCGGCGCGCCCGGGCGGAGAGGAGCGCACGCCTCGCCTGCGGAGCCGCCTCGCGCGACTTCGTCGCCGGCAGGTTCCGAAGCGGGGCCGGCGGAGGCGTCGCCGGAGGAGCCTCTCGGTTGCCGACACGAGCCCGGCGGAGGCAGCGCGCCAGCGCGGGCGAGGAGCCGAACAAAGCCGCCGGCGCCGCTTCCCGACGAAGCGCCAGGAGGCGAAGCCGCCCGCGCCGAGCCGTGGCGATGGATGACCAGCCCCGGCTGATGCATTCTCACGCCGGGGTGGGCATGGCCGGGCACCCCGGGCTGTCCCAGCACATGCAGGACGGCGCCGGCGGCGCGGAGGGCGAGGGGGGCCGCAAGCAGGACATCGGGGACATTTTGCAGCAGATCATGACCATCACGGACCAGAGTTTGGACGAGGCGCAGGCCAGGTGAGAAGCGCTCGCCCGCCTCCTCGCACCGCGGGAAGGCGCATGGCATTTTTGGGGCCAGGTTTGACTTCTCCGCAGCTTTCCTTACCCGCACGATCGTGACCTGTAACATTCAGCCTGGCTTGCCCCTGCGCTCTCGGGAACAGCCGGCCGCCTTCCCAGAAAACGTCCTTCCTGCACGCGTTCTCTCCCCCAGATGGGTGGAAGAAGAGTTGTCTTTGGAAGGGACGCGAAGCCGCGCACCGACTTGGGGAGGAAGCGTTGAGGTTCCTTGGGGCTCCTCTTTCCCCAAGTTAGGCAGGCAGGGCTAAGTTAGCTCTTGGCTTTGGGCAGCCACATCTTCCTGGGTTGAGTCCAGTGGCACCTTAAGAGACCAGCGAGATTTTCAGAGCTTGAGCTTTGGAGAGTCAAAGCTCCCTTCTTCAGATACCAGTCGCAGACCTGTGCAATAGATTCCTAACTTCTCGGGGCACTGCTTAAAGCCTGGTCCCCACAAATCACAGAATTTCTTTTCCTTGTATGGAATTTTCTGCAAACCGATTAGCTGTTCGGATCCTGCTGTCTGAAGAAGAGAGCTTTGAATCTCGAAAAGCTTCTACTTTGGAAATCTTGTTGGGCTCCAAGGCGCCACTGGACTCAAATCCTGCTGCAGACCGACCCTGCTGCCTACCTTAAACTATCTTCCCGGTTGTGTGTGTTGTGTGGTAAAGCCAAGTGCTTGAAAGCCACACGTAGCCGCTGCTCCTTTATTTAATCCAAAAGGTCACACCTTATAATATTCCTTTAGGTGAGGGGTTGGGGGGGTACTTGGGATGCCTGTGCTGTTAGGAGATTTCTTTCTGCTAGCCCGCATTTGAACTGGGGCTGTGTAAATTGAGGCAATTGTTTTGTGTCTGCTGTTATCCCCATAAATATTTCTAAAGATTTGAAGCAAACTTTTCAGAAAATTAGACAGGTGGCTTAAATTTTTTTTTACACCACAGCCGGTGGAAAAGGGAGGCTGTTGGCTTGATTTCTCCTTTTGGAATAGAAAGCCGACCCCATAATAAAAAGGCCACATATTTTATTCTCCTTGAAGCTGATTTACTCTGGCCTCCTTACCACGTCGTCTCCTGGGTCACAATTGAGCCCAGAGTTAAATAGGTGTCATCCCCTTGAAATCAATGGGCTTGATTTCACACAACATCACACTTGTTGGATTGTGGCCCCGTGTGCACAAAGGGTATAGTTTGCTTTCCCCTTGTATTAGCTGCTGGAGCTGACTTTAATTGGAAACATGTGTCTCCTTGTATGGGTTTGTATGTAAAAAGACACAACACGCAGGGAGCTGAGTGGCTTGTTTGTTAAAATAACGAGTTTAATTGTAGGCAGAAACTGGTCACTGCTCTAGCTTGCCAAGTGAACTCTGGTAACTAAGAATCCAGCCACTAAATACAGCTTTATACATAGTCACCGACTTCCTACATTTCTTATATGAAGAAGCATGGAAACCCATCACCTCCGCATAGGTTTCTTCTTAATCACAGCCATTAATTTTGTGCTTGTTTCATTGCATTAAACCACCATGAAAAAAGAAGTAATTATTTATTTTAGATATGGGTGAACGTGTTTCAAAATAACTCAGTGAACCTTATGGTTATGCGTTCCATTTGGAGGATGTTGTTTCTGCATCTATTCTTTATTTTTAAAAAGCATATATATATATAGCTGGTAAATAGAATCCGATAGCTGGCTCAGCGTTCTGCATAATATATAAGCTGACAACATCCGGAATGCAAGTTAAAAAACGTGAACTTTTGACTCTGTAGAGGAGAATGGGCAACACAGAGTAAGTAGTCCAATATTTCCCTAATGTGTTTTTAGAATTTTTTTTAGTTGAAGCTTTTAACATTTTGTGGGTTACCACAAGGGCTTCTTCCATCAGCTAGAGCAGATTTCTAGACTCTGTTTGTGTCAGGGAAAAACTACATATCCCACTAACTACCTTAGTAGCTGGTTAAACTAAGTTTTGCCTCCTTGGCTGAGCTGGAAAATGCGAGGTTCGTAAAACACTGGCAGCCAAGTGAAAACCCAGAGGTAAAATTTCTGTCGGAAGATGCTTGTTTAGCAAAGCCATTAAAAGGCCAAGTGTAGGGAAGGTGCTGTCGCTGAAAGTTTCAGGCATTATGTTTTGTGTGGTTTGAAAAAATGTAGTGGCTATAGTAGTTTAGTAGAAAAACAGTAAGAATTGAGGGATGCTTTTGTAGTCAGTTACTGACTTTACCACAGTACTTTTAAGTACAGCGGTAACATCTCAGCAAAACAGTTTTGTGTGTGGTTTCATCTTTTCCTAGCCTACTGAGTCCCACATATGTTATAAGGGATTCCCACATATGTTATAAGGGATCCCTGAAGGGATGATACAGTTGCAGCCTTTTAAATTTTCTTATATTTTTTTGTTCGTGTGCTTGGCCAAAGCAATATTTCCGAGCACAAATGGGGATCTGGGGACACTGTGAGGCAAGCAGCACGTTTGGGGTGCCGTCTAAGGACAGCAAGGTGGAATCTTTTTCAGCAGATGAGAGTAGTAGACCTCTTGCACTGAACCAATAAATCTTCGCAAGATGACTGATCTGAAAAAAATAATAAAGAACCTTAGATTGTTTCTTTCCCGGAGTGGGCACCTGCGGTGACATGAAACCCATTGCTCTAATAAGCAAGCAGTGACCCCTTCTCTTGAATATGTAAGAAAGCAAGGGACATGAAAAGATCCATACAAAATCTAGCCTCCTTCCTATATTCTAAAACAGAGAGGTAATTTTTCAGATTGTAAATCATGTTCCAGTGATGTGTGTGTTTTGAAACATGCTCGGATTTTAATACAGGCAGATAAACGAACAGAGTAATAACAGCATAAGAATAATTATGCCCCCCCCTTACACATGCGCTCGCTTCTGGCAGCGCATCACTACATTTCTCACATAGGGACTGAAATTCCATACATGGAAGGGCTTTTCAAACACTGCCAGTCCAGTGGCTTCTACACAGTGAAACACAACACTGGATGAATGAAAAGGAAAGGTAGGAGCGAGAGAGTTCCCTGCCTGGTTGAAGCTGATCATCCTTACCGTTTTTTTTTAAATGGTTTATACGTACTCCTCGAAGTGACCCCGTTAACAGTTCAGCTAACAAGCCTGGTTCGTGAATGCTGCCGAAACGCTGTTACTAAACAGTTCTTAGACTGGCGGTGTTTATGTTGTTATATGTGAAAGCAGGCTGATATCATATTCTGTATGAAGTTATAAGCTGGTTTTTGTTTGTGCATAATTAAATTGAGGCTTAAATATCCCCCCCCCCTTCTTCATCCCTCTCCAAGTTCTCTTGGGCTTTTATGGATCCTCTATTTTAATCCATTTGGTTTCTTTGCAGGAAACACGCTTTAAACTGCCACAGAATGAAGCCAGCACTTTTTAACGTCTTGTGTGAAATCAAAGAGAAAACAGGTAGGGAAGAACTATCGGGTTTATTTTAGACTTCCTTGGCCACTGTTCATTATGGTTCTCAAACATCTTAACTTCACTCTGCTATAATATTTAAAGGCAGCTATCGAGTTATATGTACGGCATTATATTTTCCTAATGTATAAGGATCTAAGCAGCATTAATGAAATCTAACTTGCCTGTGTGCTGTAGAGGGATTTTAAAAAATGCACCGTATGCCTAGCGCTGTTTTAAATACTAGTTTAGAAATACAGAAATAAGAGTTCTTTAAAAAAAATACCCTTTTTAAAAAGGGTATCTGCCAGAGGAAGCCATGGTGTAAAAAAAAAGTGTTTTTGTGGGAAATAAAGTGAAACATCCATTTGGCAGTTACTGCACCCAGGTAACGTTATGCAAACATACAGCGATGTGTATGTATGTATGCTTGTGTAGGGGAAGATCTGCCTGCTAAATTATTGGCTATTTTAGGGTCCTATCAAGGGAGGTGTGTGTGTGTGTTTTGTTCCAAAGGTGCTAATAACACAAGGATGCTAATTCGGTGTGTTCTCACTCTTCAGGCCTCCTGCCATGCACTAATACACTTATAAAATGTCTCAGGGGGGTATTTAAATTTTAAAAGCAACAATTAAAAAATAGCTGTCATCAATCAAGGGTGATCTTAAACAGCAGATGCGCTGAGTAGAGGAGCTGGTGACATCCACAACTTATTTCAATTTTCAAATGTTCTTTTTGGAAGAGGGAAATCTGGGCTTAGCCAGTGGGGAAACACAGTGGCCTATGTCTCTACCCCCCCCCCCCCCCGCTCCTCGAGTGGCCTTTCCGTGGCAATGTGTTGCATAATACCTACCTTTTCCTTCCCTCCCTTTCTCATTTTTCCCCCCAACGAGGGCTGTAACGGTTGGTAATTCATATCTCAATCATATAAGTGAGGGGCATGACATGAATGGAAGTGACAATAAATATGATTGCAAAGTCGGATTGAAAAGTTATGAGAACAGGAGAGAGGCAGCTTTCGGGAGAGGGGAGAGGGGGGAAAATCTGAACCTGTCGCCTTGCCTTTTAAGAATTCTGTGTGAATATGCTTCGTTGTGTGAACAGCTGAGTGAAATGAGATGATTTGATTCCAGCGATCTATGCGATGACTAAGGAGGCCTTTGTTAAATCTTGTTTGTGCAGTTTGTAACGTAGACAAAGCACCTAGCATCGGCATTCAAACCTCCAGAGCCTTTAAGGTCTCCTTCAGAGCTTGAATGCTGACCTTATTGAGAAACCATTCATTTTGTGACTCCTATAATATAATGTAAAGGGGTCTCTCTCACCAGCCCTTTCTAGATTGTCGTGCGGCACAACTTGAACGTAGAAGGGTAGGAACGTCCACATCTTTTCAAGCTTTATTTTCTTGCTCTGCTGTTTACCCCAAAATGCAACCATCCTGTTTTAACAAATTGCCTTTTGTGTTCAAACAATCTTTTATATGATTTATTGGGAATTTCAGTCTCTCATCTGGCAGGGCCACCTCGATTTGATATTAAAGCAGTTGTAACTGATGGCTCTCTTGGGGTTAGTGAAAATAAAACCTTTTTTTTTTAATATGGGGAGGGAATTCCTTCATCCCAAGTCTTAATATTTTGGAAGGGGTAGGTATTTGGAACGAAGTGAAGAAAACGGACTGAATTTTAGGTGCATTGTTAGCAGTTAGGGCAGCAATGAGACACTTGTCCAGTCGCACTAGGAATCTCGTCCTTTGGAGCGATGCAGCTAGTTTGCATATTATTTGCATAATGATAATCTGCCGACTGTCCAAACGTGTCCAAAACACTCCAGCCTGGTTGATGCGCATTTTGCCCTTGCGTTGTTGTCATTTATGCGTTTTCTCCAATGGAGAAGATTTGAATTGCAAAACGGTGACGTGAGCGTGGCTTTAGGAATCATAAAAATTGTAATGAGAAATGGGGTGGATTCTTTTCTCTCTCTGTCTCTTCTGCTTGTTTGTTCCTGGTTATTTTTCACTTTCAAATGCTGTTTGTGCAACAGGAAACTTGGGGGGCGGGTGCAAAAATAAACTGTAATTCTCCAGATTCTAATGATACTGGCCATAGGAAAGTGTCGGGGAATGCAAGAGGGATCCATGTGAATTACATGCTGCCTGCTCATGTACTACTCTGATGGCTAAGTGGGAGCAACCGCCCCCCCCCCTCCCCCATGCTCATGGATGTGTTCTCAGTTGTTGACAAGTGATTATTTTTTTTTACTCCAGTGTCCATATGGGTGCACAAACTTGCAGGCACATTCTTATTTCCAAGTTGTTCAGGAAGTGGGATTTATGGATGCCGTTTTGGCCCTTAGGTATAAAACCAGAATATTCTAGTCCTCTGCATTAACCAAGGAAGGAAATAAGATGCAGAATATATTTTGCCCCGTCACTATATGTGCTTCTGATTTCCAGTGAATGTAGAGGCATTGGGATGATTGACAAATGATTCAGGCTTTTGTTCCTTTAAATATTCAGTTAATTTTATTAGCGTTATTTAGTTTACTATTGTATACTGTATTTGTTTAGAAGGGGTTTTTGTTGTTGTTGTTCAGCATTGATTTACAGTCCCCCTCTATTCTCCTCTGTACCCATTTCAAAATTTCTAGCTACAGGCTACTATATTTGTGGTTCTTTAGTGTGTGTGTGTGTGTATGTGCTTTCAATCCAAACTGTCAGATTAAACAGATGAATGAGATGATCTTGGGGGAAGAAGGTGTGTAAATTCAGAAAGGAACATACAGTCCAACAGAGGAGAATATTGTAACAGATTCTATCAGAATCATCTTCTTATGAAGATTAAAAGATGAAAGGAGGGGGATGTATTGCCAGATAAGAATCCAACTCTGCTGAAATGCTCTATGGTGTGTGGTTTTTGTGTGTGTGTGTGTGTGTGTATGTGTGGTTTTTCCCCTCACTTCTCACAACCCTGGCGTCCCAGTGTTTGTAAATGGGCATTTGCTTTTCCATTGTTTGATTTAAGTGACTCCTGAGTCCTGCCTGCAACATCGCGGCTAATATTTCACAGTGTTAACATTGTCGGAACAAACCCAAAATGTCTATAAAGTTGTGGCGGGGGTGGGGGTGGGAGAGATCAACTTTACTGGCCAAAGAGTTGCCCCTTGTCTCCTGACATTTCAATTTATTTTAAAGGATTTATGGATACTTTTTATGTAAGCTTGGGTTTGGGTATCCATTGATCTTTGTTTTATGACTACTGCTGTATTTTGAGTGGCGGTGGAAATCTGACCGTTTATTATTTAAAAACAATAAAAGGCAAGGTTTGATTTTGAGGGGGTTGAAGAAGAGCAAATACCACGTAATTTATTTGAGAGTGAGGGAAAGAAATGTTGCTGAATGAGAAACTGGTTGTGAGGCTGACTTATAGTGATTGATTAGCTCTTTTATTGTTTGAATTACTAATAAAAATAAATTTGATTTCACAGTCACTAGAATTTTTAATGGCAGATGCTCTGGAGAGCGTGATAATGTTGGATGTGGGTGGTTTAGATGTGCCCTCAAACTAGGGTTTAACAAATAGCAGTGCCAAGCTTTGTTCTGTTTTAATATATAGGTAGGAATGGTCTGTGTGTATGGGGTGGGGGTGGGTGGGAATTGGCATGACACTTGTAAAGTAAACTAGTGGTATTCTAAAGTCGCTTGTTGATCTAGAGTTGATTCTTTTTTTCTGTCAGGTATGGGAGGTTGTGAAAAACACTTATGAATACCTTTTAAAAATACTTGTAGTAGTAGCAGGACTACTACTGGCAAAAATTGGCTACAGATAGTAGATACCTGACCAAGAAAATGTTGATCTAATGTGATGATAGGTAAGAGTGCAATGCACAAACATTTATGGAATGGAAAAAATTCTGTGCAACGTTTATTTATTCGGAGCCGGCAACTGTTTATCTTACATTAGAACAAAGTGATACTGGTGGAAAGTATAAGATTAGAGTATTTTCTCATGTACAGTAAATAAGTTATCTAGGCATGTATTTACTTTTTTCCCTTGCTGTTGGTGTCTATATACAGCTTATTAGATTATTTTACTTGTAGGAAAACAAAACATGCCCCCCCCCATGGTTTGGTGTTGCACATGCACAAGGTGTGTTGATAAACTCCTCACTCCCCACCCCCCTTCCTGGTTTTTACAACCCTGGTTTGAATGTGATGGCAAATTGCGGCTTGCACTGCAGTGGAAGCAACTAACAGAATTGACTGTAAGGGGAGGAAGAATCAGGCAAATGCAAGGCCTGGAGCCAGGTATGAACCAAGCTTGTATGAATCATAATGAGCCTTCCTTAAGAGAATGTGGGCAAATATGATTTTTTTTGCCAGCTGTTGGGCCTCCTTCATTTCTTCTTGTAAACCCTTCCAACTCTTTAGTTTTTGTTTAAATTGCTTTTGGGAAAGGAGGTGCGAGTGTTCCACTTAAAATAAAAAATATATATATAAAGCTTCCACAAAGAGAAGAACTGGGACGAGTTGCCTTAATCGAAAGGAAGATGAAATTTAAATGTTGTAGATGAAGGCTGTGAGCTCTGGATGCAGAGTTTCAGAAGCTGGGCCAATAAACCTGCATTCTGAAATTGTGATTTGGAGGGGGGGCGGGGGCGGTCCACTTAAACTGGAGTTTTTCCTTAATTTAAGGCCACTTATTTTTGCTCTACTTTGACTTTTAAATACATGCATTTCATACAGGTTGTTCTTGGAACCCCAAATACTTTCTTCTCTCCTAAAAAAACCCAAATTGTTTATCAGCAACATTGATTGCTCTTTAATTGCTGAGGGATAGTTTATTTTTGAGATCGTGATATGTATTATACCTGGTGCTTCTATTATCCACTGTGTTTTATGGGTTGGCTCCAACCAGCTTTTCTGCTCAGTCTTAATAATTTCTTTTCCTTACTATAACCTCCCTGTTCTACGTGGCTTTTGTACCTGCAGATCCCATGATTGTCTGCATACCTTTTTTTCCCGGTGGTCACAAGGGATCCAACCCTGTAACTTCAGCGGTTACCCTAGGAGAGGGAGGGATTTTGAATTTTTAAAATACTGTCTGTACTATTCTTCTACTATATTAAAAATTTTTTTTCCTTCCTCACCTCCTTCATGTAATGGAAGCCTTTATTTTTCTTTAAATATTTCATACTGTATCTCAACAAATGTAAGAATTACATTTTGAGCAATTAAAAATATTTCACTATAGGCCTAAGGTCTCTGTCTTGGCAATTTTTTTTTTCTGTTTGAGCTTTCAGGGTGCTTTTATGTTCTGCTTAAAGTGAGGTGGTGACCTCTGAATTCACCTCGGCAGGCTGTTAAAAACACGGAAGAGGGGGTATAATTTTGACTTGGAATGCAAAAAATGCCTAGTAATAAAATTAGTTAATACAGAATCAAAGTGAGTAAAGGCAAGAGAGGATAAGTAGTATTCATATGACAGTGGGACTTCTGTGGGTAGGTTTAAGTCAGCTAGAAATAGCGCTGAATTACAAACTGGATGTCTGCCTTGAAAATGCAGGAACAATGGACAAACTTTGAATTAAAGGCAGTGAGTGATAGCAGCACCTATAGATGTTTCAAACTGAAATGTGCCTAAAAATTATTCTTATGTATTCATTGGGAGCAGCAGTGTGAGGCCTTAAGGCATGGAACCCCAACCTCGTTCAGCCTGTGTTCACTTCTGGAAGTATGTGGGGGAAGTGGGGACCACCACAAAATGGCTGCCATGGAGGGAACGCTTCAGTCCTTCTGTTTCTCTGGGGCACTGCGAATCTTCCATTTAGATATATCATTGCCCCACTGCTATGGAGCAGCCTCCCATAAAATGTGAGGCAGGCTGCTCCCATTGGGGACTTCTGGTAAGGGTATAAGTAGGGATCCCAGGTGCCTACTGGTGGTGGGCAATCTTCCAGAGGTAAGGGGCCACACAGAGATTGCCCGCCACTGGCAGGCACCCTGGGAACAACACGCACACTCCCAGCGGATGTGATGGCATCACTTCTGGAAGTGACATCATTGTGCCACCTGCTTCCGCACTTCATTTGGATCCAGTTCTCAAAGAATCAGCCCTGTGCAAAGCGCAGGAGTGCTCCCGCAGCCAGCGTGGTGACATCACTCCTGGAAGTGACAGTATCACATTGGCACCGGGAGAACTTGTGCATGCGCAAAGAACACGCTCCCGCTAAGTATCAGGTCCCTCTCCCACTGGGAGGGTATAGGGACCTAGGAACTCTAGGCACAAAATAGAACTGTTTATAGGAACATATGGGGTAGCTTGAATGGGCTCTAGTTTAACTGTCTGCTTTTAATTACTTATTTTTACTTATTTTTATGTTATTTTTGAATTATACAGAATAATGTTACCTATCTTGAGTCCTAACTGTCAGGAAAAACGAGGGACTAAATAAATACTTTAAATAAATTTGAGCTTACATTTGGAGGGTGTGTGTTGGATGTTCTCTCCATCTACAATCACCTCCCTCCAGTGCTTGGTTTTTTAAAGTTACGGTTGAGGAAGGTTTAGAAATTTTCAGTTTTTAAAGAGACTCAAAGCTTCTTTAAGTAACATGGAAATTGCCCTCGCTTACTGTGGCGGATAGATTCACTTGCTATCCGTTTGACTTTATGGGACTGGGAACTGGTAGAAGAGTCCAGGGGACTAGTAGAAGAACTTTATGGGAATGGCAGAAGAGTCCAGGGGAAGTCAGTAGTCTGAGTTTATCTTAATACAGAGTGTACCATTATCTTAGCCAAACCTAGAATTTACACCCATTAGATGCGTTAACAAGGTAGCATAATGGTCGTTGTATTTTTCTTGATTAGATTTGAATTTCACGTAATTACATTTTATTTTATGCTTCCTGCATTTATGGCTCTTGCCGTTTGCTGTTTGGTTCCCCCCACCCCCTGCCAAAAAACCCTCCTACATAATAAATCTGCGTATTGAGAGTCCACACATGGCATCTGAAGAAGTAGACTGTAGCCCATGGAAGGTTATATTATTTTTTTTAGCTTTTACGTTGCCACAAGGCGCCTGTTCATTTCCCTAGTGAGGGTCTTTCCCCACCTTCCCTTTTTTGGTGGCTTTGAAGCTTTTGTGATGAAGTAAGTGGAGAAAGGGAATGGATGGTGTGTGGAAGGTGACAAACAAAAGGGTGGGAAAAGAGGGAGTGTGAGAGGCGAAGGAGGATGAAGAGAGGAAGGGTCATTGAGAAGGATAAGAGGTATCACACACTAAGAGAAGCAAGCAGTGTGAGAAAACACTTGTGGCGCCTGCATGGGCCCCACATTGCGGATCTTTACTATGCTATGAGTGCCTGAGGACAGAAGTGCACAACCCGGTTTGCACTACAGGAGTGTGGCTTGAAAATATTCAGCCATATAGTGAAGAGGTTCTGAGGTTCCCTCACTGACAAAGCAGTCAGTTACACCCTTCTGAGCCCATTTAGTAGACGTAAAAGGATGGCACCATGAGCGTGCATCTTGCCACTCCAGTTTCTTATGCCAAAAAGCAAGGAGGGTAACCGTATGTTTAAGGTGAGTTGTGTTTGTGGGGAAGCGGTTGCACCACTGCTTCACAGGCACAGCCTAGGCTGAGAGCCAAGCTACAAGTGATGCCTGACACAGGTTGGACACTTGTCAGCTTCCCTCAAGTTTTGATGGGAAATGTAGGCATCCTGGTCTTGCAGCTGTAATGGAGAGCCAAGCTGTAAAACCAGGACGCCTACATTTCCCATCAAAACTTGAGGTAAGCTGACAAGTGTCCAACCTGTGTAAGGCGTCACTTGTAGCTTGGCTCTCAGATATGGTCAGCCTTCATTCTGACCCCCTTGGGATTAGTTATTTCAGTCAGCAACAAAATGGGCAGACTCGATTTGGGGCTCCTCTCGTTGTGGAGTATGTATAGGGTAAGTAAGCCTTTCTGGTTTAAGTGGTGCTGACCTCTGGAGACGTGTAAACTAGGAGAGGCTTTCTGCCTCTAGGGTACCACAGTAAAGATATGGAAAGCTCATCACACACCGCTTCTTTGTTCAGAAGTGTTTGTGCTGCTTGTGCTGATTCTGAAGTGCCATTGAGAAGACATTGGGGGGAGGAAATACATCATTTAAAAAAAAATCCAAAGGTTTTATCCAGCCCTGATGCTGAGTACATTTGAAAGGAACAGCGACGGTGGAAGAATTCTTACCTTGGCTAACCCTGTCTGCCTCCCACTCCCTCGTTTCTCAAAGGAATTGAAGCAATGAGATCCGACTTCTTGTCTAAATAGCAGGATACCTCTGTGATAAGAGCCTTCCATTTGAACAGTAGCCGTCTCTTTTTCTCATTTTATCCTGTCGGAGGCCTCTGCAGTAACCCTGGCTGGCTTAGTGCTTTGCTGGGCATTGGGTGGGTTAGTGCGGGGGTGGGGGTGGGGGAAAGAGGGGCACATGTGACAGAAAAAAGGCCAAGGGATAATGGCTAGGCCCTGTGGGTTTTTTCAGTTCTGGTGATGGTAATGGGGATTGGAGTTCTATGAGCTGAAGGAGGGGGTTGTCCAGGGTTTTTCAGAGTTTGACTTCATCCCTAGCCAGGTTTATGCCTTGTCAGTTGCCACTGGACACTACTCTGCCATGCCCCCCTTCCCGACTCTCTTGTGTGTGCCATTTTTAACAGTTTTTTTTTTACCAAAACTAGAAGTAGAAGGGGCAACTTTCACAGCTTCTTTAATGTTCGTTGGAGGGGCAGACTGCTCTCTCTCCTTCTTGATGTTCTCGGAGAACTCAGGGGAGATATCTGTGCCATGGGCAAGGGAATTTGTAGATCCCTGGTTAAGCTCTTATAGGGTTAAGCTGAGAGTCTAGGCTCAAATCATGACCCCATAAGCAAGTGAAGATTTTTCTGTGATAGAGTTGCCAGATCCAGGTTGGGAAATTCCTGGATATTTTGGGGGTGGAGCCTGGAGAGGGTGGGGTTTGAGGAGGGGTGGGGCCTCAGTGGGGTATAATACCATAGTGTTCATCCTTCAAAGCAGCCATTTTCTCCAGGGGAACTGATCTTTGTTGTCTGAAGATCAGTTGTAATTCTGGGAGATCTCCAGCTACCAACTGGAGGCTGGCAACCCTGTTCTATGAGCAAGAGGTGGCTTAGAAGGAATCATGTCATTGATGCTAATCGTCAGTCTTTTTATTTATTTGAAATATTTATATCCCCTATTCTCCATTAAGTTAATAATGTCCCAGGTGCCATTCATAGGTATACTAGCTTGATAACCGTGCTTTGCTATGGTATTTAACTACTTTAAATCCAGTTAGAATACTTACAGGTATGTAACATTTTTTAAAAATTGGTAACTTTTAGGGGAAGACTGGGAGGTGCATTTTACCTCAGGGCACATTCAATGACTCCCAGTAGCAACTGCAGATTGTTTAGAATGTGGGGGATGAGGACCAATCAAGCCACATCTGCAAATGACCGCTGTGTTCCATTTGTCTTGGGGGGGTGGAATGAGGTGTGGAATGTGAGCCCCAATCAGCCCGCATATGCAACTGATCTTGAAAGGCTGGCCCAATCAGAGAAGAGTGGCTGAGCTGGCAGTGGGCGGCCTGCCAGCCACACACGCAGGGAAGCTGTATCCCTTTGGGAAAACACATTTTACCCCTTTTTACCCCTTTAAGGGGTGAATTTCTTAAAATCCCTTCTTAGTGGGTGTTTATATCATGAAAGGAATGTTCTCCCCAAATTTCATGCTTCTAAGTCTAGGGGTTTGGGCTGGGCGTTGATGATGAGTCAGTCAGACTCAGGACACTTGTCTTTATATAGGTAGATTCCTTCAGTGGTATGAGGTTGTCCATAGGAGAGTTGCTTCCATTGTGGATCAGCACTCTGTGACCACAGAAGCAGTTGTTGAAGAAGAGGGAAGCTTGAATTTCCCATATGTCCCGTATGGATTGGGAGAGAGTCTGGGAAGAGGATCTGCCTCTCAGTAGTTCTTGCTGCATTGTTAAGGTGTCAGTTTATAACCCTGGGACGAGCTGGCAAGATCTTACATTTTTATTTCTAATTAATTAATTAGTTAATTCAAAACATTGTCTACTCCCTGGCTCATTACAATCAATTATGCAAATTGGAATTTCCATTCTACCATATGCATGTATGCGGACGTGGGAAGGGCAGAATCTATCCTTTTACCTTTTTAAAAACTCAGGTTGTTAGTACAAGAAGGTGTTTCTTTCATTGGTTGACTTGTTTACATTTTCAGTCTGCCCTTCCCTTAGCACTTTGGCCAGGCGGCAGTTCTAATAATAATTTTTTTAAAATCTCAGAATCCTTGTTCTTTGGAGGTCTTGTAAGTCTACCATTTTACAAAACCACAAAAGCATGGGTCTTTCAAATGATCAGAGAGTAAGATTTGGGGAGGGGGGCAAGATTTGGCACTTTCAAGACCAACTAGATTCCCATGGTATGTGCTTTTGTGAGTCAAAGCTCCCTTTGTTGGATACCTGAAATAAATTGTCAGAGCTGGCCCAAGATGTTCTAGTACCTAAGATGGGAAATCCCGATTGTTATTCCCCACACTTCTGCATGAGACTTGTTGTAATGGATGGACGCAGTGCAGAAGGATATATCAGAATGTCTCCCGTGGATTGTACACTTGGAACTGGATGTGGGACTGTTGGACATCCCTGATTCAAATTAGTAAAGAGTCCAGTAGCACTTTTAAGACTAACCAACTTTATTGTAGCATAAGCTTTCGAGAACCACAGCTCTCTTCATCAGATAAGCTTGAAAGCTTATGCTGCAATAAAGTTGGTTAGTCTTAAAAGTGCTACTGGACTCTACTATTTTGCAACTACAGACTAACACAGCGAACTCCTCTGGATCCTTGATTCAAATGGCATGGCACAGATCGTAGTTTTTTAAACCACGGGCATTCAAGTTTTATATAGAGAAAGATCGCTTGTATTGTTATGCTATAATTATAAAATTGCAGTGACAAAGATAATGGAATTTGGACTGGAAGATTGTTTTGGATCATGGTTGCACAGGGAGGGGAGATTTTTTTTTTAGGTGGCGGGAGGCTAACTCTTCAATCTCTGCTTGTTTTTGCTGATTGAAACCAGGCGACCACAGCTCTTACCTAATCTTTGTAGACCCATTTGATGCCTGGTGATTTTACTTGTTTCTGCCTGGGTTCCAGCCCTGTTTTTTGCCAGCACAAGAACCCTCAGCTGGTTATTTCCAGGACACGCGAGTGGTGGAAGTCTATTAGGTTGAGGGGCTGAATTGTATCAGAATGTTTTGAGTGATACTATTTTTTAAAAAGCTGAATTTACAAATTAACAAACAATCGGAAAATCGGCTCTTAAAGACACACAAATGCCTCAAATTGTCTCCTTGCCACCCCTGTTCCTAATTCTTTTCTTCCCCACCCATTACTGGCCTCACAACGGAAAGCTTTAATTTATTCAGCATACAATCTCTTTACTCCACTGCTTTCTGTAATTTATACCTCATACTGCCTGCTGTCTCGAATTATTTAACTCCGTAAGGCATTTAGTGAGAAGGCTGAGTACGAAATCGCTAGGCAGAGTAAGGCGTAGTTAGACAGTCTGCCTTTCACATTATTAACCGGATTTTAAAATATGGCCCTAATCACATACTCCCAAAGGAATGGGCGACAAGAAGAATTGCACATCAAGGCCAGTTTATAGTTATTTGCTTCTCCACGTGACCAGCCTCTCCTCAGCCACATGCGTGGTGAACCAAAGATGGAAGGATCAATTGCTGTGACTGTAAGAGCCCCGAGAATGTGGGATACAGTCATGGAAATTTCTGCAGGGCACAGGTAGGCCTGTTCCCATCTTTGTCTCCCCCCATGGCATCATGAGTGTTACCCACAAATGAGTCATGACTCTTGTTGGATTGTGATTGTTTGTGCTGATTGAAATGCCCCGAGAATCTAGGATCCTTGGTACAGCTTCCCTGTGAGTTATCCATCTACAGTCAACACAAAGGTTGTATTGTTAACGGTGAGTCAAGAAGGTACGGCCGTCTTTAGGGGTAATGGGGCAGGTTGGATGCCATTAACAGCAGCAGGGCTGGAGGCAGGCAGCTCAAACCCATAGGGCACAATCTACAGGGAAGTTCTCGTGCCTGAGCCACAATTGAACGAACATGATCTGCAAGAATATAAGTCAGAGTAGGAAGCCTTGGAGAATTTTTGAAGTTTGGCACACAAAATGCATGCTGCGATGGATGAATGGACACAGCAGCCCGTTTGTTACCAGGCTGTGCCCATCGGGACAGCATAGTATGTCTCTTTGCTGGCTGCCTGTTTGTTTCCACGTCCACTTTTAGGTGTTGGCACTTGCCTTTAACAGTGTTTGTAACTGGAGATCATATATTTGAAGGATCGTTTCTCCAGAAAGGAACCAGAGAAGCAATTACGCTGCTCACAGTAGGGTCTCCTAGCACTCCCCCATCTCTCTAAAATGTACTCTGTTACGGCCCAGGCTGCAACTGGTGCTGCTGTGGGAACTGCTTTTTGGAAGGGGTGAGGCATGCACCCATCTTTTGGTCTTTTCAGCAAAACTGTAAAGACAGAATTAATTTAAAGGAGGTTATGGGGGTTGCTTGACTAGGCTGCGGCGTCTAAACTGTTTTAATGACCTGTTTTAATGGCCTCCTTTAACTTGCCTTTTCTATTAATGTCATAGGTTATTATTTTGGTGTTGTATCATTGACCACCTTGACTGTGTTGGGAGAAAGGCAGGGTATATAAAGTTCTAAATAAATAAAACCGTGCAGTAGTGAACGTGAATTGCTGTAGGTGGGGGTTGGAAGAGCGTTGCAGTCTGAAGCATGTCTTGAGAAAATATTGCCCATGTGAAAAGCATTTGCACCATGTTCATAATAACCACAGAATTAGGTTAATAAATCAAAATCTTTTTTTTTAAAAAAAAGGATTACAGTGGTATGGGGTATGTGATAGGTTCCATATAGGCCTGTATCAGCATGGAGAGACATGCTGTTGAAGAGTTCCTGTTTCTCTTTCATGTAGGAAGACAGTGTGCGATTCAGCCCTGAAGCCGGCATTTTGCAACTCCCAGTTTTCTTACTTAACCCTCTACCCTTTTCCTTCTCCTCCGGTGAGTTCCTGAGCAAATACCCTTCTCCGTAGGCTTGCAAGGAAGATTAAGAGTAGGGGTATCTGCCAAAGCTTCCCTGGCCTCTCCCCCACTTCCAAACTGCTGCTTGCTATTTGCAGAGCTCGTGCTCTGAAGTTGTTCCATATTTCCCAAGGTGGCTGAAATTTGCTTTCTGCCTGTTAGGACCGCGATTTGACATTTGCACACCTGGGGTGCCTTAAGCTTCGCATACAGAACGACACGTGGGGCCTCCCAGAACCCCCCTTGGCCTGGGCGTGGCGATAGGAGGCTCAAGTGGGGCTCTTTGTGAAAGTGGGGGGGGGGGGTGTTAATAGGCTGCAGAACCTCTTTCCTGGCCTGCATGCTTTTGAAGAAAGGGTTTAGCGGGCACCTGTCAGAGATGAGTATCTTTTCTATGGCCTAGAGGCTACCTCTCTAGTATATATGCCATGGATTCTGTGGAATTCACCCTAACAGGAAGGAGAGGGGCTGTGATCCATTGGTAGAGCATCTCCTTTGCTTGCAGAAGGTCTTGGAATCAGTCCATGGCATCTCCAGTTAAAAGGATATCAGGCAGTAGTCGTTGATGTGAAAAACCTTTGGGCCGGAGCCCTGGAGAGCCACTGACAGTCAGAATAGACAGTATGGAGTGGACCTTGGTTGACCAAAGGTCTGTCTCTTGCTATAAGGCAGCTTCATTTGAAGGGATTAATAATGTTTAGAGAACAAAGGGATTTCCTTTCTGTGAATGCTGCGTATGGCTGCAGTTCTGATGGCAACTCGTTCCCGGTGTTGGAGTGTCATCTTTGTTGGAGCGGTGCAGAATAGCTACACGGAGAAAATGCTCAGTGTTGTGTGTGCAGGACTCCAGCTCGGTTTGCTTGATCACTCAGTGCATAGTGGCAGAGGGTCAGTCTGTTGCTTCTAAGCCATGTGCAGCCTTATTCTGAGTGGATTGGCTTTGGGCACCTAATGGCAAACAAATTGTTCAGCTTTGGACTCCTGCTAGTGTTTTTCTTGTACCCCAAAAGTCACTGGACCCTTAATTTTGCTTTACTTATCTCTTGTTCTCATGTTCCTGTGGCGGCCTCCTATGCTCCATTAAAGCTGGCACATAACCATGCTTGTTGAAAAAAAGATCAGTATCCTTTTCATGGGATCAGTGGGAAGTCAGCCACGTATGCAGACCGGACAAAAGTACCAGTGGGTAGGGCTGCCGAGAGAAGGGGGACTGTGGGGTCCAAATTCCTGGGACCCAAAGTCAGCTTGAGGGCCTTGAGCTGGGGCTCTACAGCAGCCAAAACAGTACAATTTAGCTTCCTTTGATTGTCTCTGCCCTTTCAGCTTCTGCTTCCAGAGTGTTGTGATTACACACACAGAGCAAGAGATGGATGCAGGGGTTTGTTTCAGCTTCCACTGCCAGCTCTCATGTAGCCAGCTGTCCAGCTTCACACACGGGGCTGTGCGCTGGGAAGGCAGTACGTTCATCATGTGCTCCTTCTCCCTCACACAGTGAACTGCACAACAACAGCCAGTTGCTTGTCGTTATCCTCCTCCTTGCATCTTTCTTGCAAAAAGTCCACCATTTCCTGCTTATTCCCTTTCCCGTTTCTTCAGCTGTGCAGAGAGACTTCTCTACTCCAAGAACTGTATTGTCATCAGGTAAATGAGCCCCTTTCTGGAAGAAGTGGAAAAGGTGGGGGGAGGCAGGAGTTCTCAACTCTCTCACACCCCAGAAAAGGGGATGAGGGAGGGGCAGAGCTATGAAACCTCATACTGTGATGCTGGAGAGGCAAAAAGGTTTCCACACAGTTGCTCGGAATGAGCATCAGGGCCAAGGAAATACAGATCAGGGTCTCAAAAGCAATGGGGAGTTCCAGATCGGGTTGCCAGCTGACCAAGAAAGAGGCTTGGCTTGCTCCTCTTCCTTTTATGGAAGATTGGTCTATAGAAATCAGCAAGTGGAACTTTTGACAAAACAGAGCAAATGCTTATTACTGGCTCATTCCTGCTGTGAGAAGCACAGTAGGAGCCAGTAAAAAAAAATTGGCAAGCTCTAGATCAGAATAACTGCAGGGGGTTGCGGGAGGAGCATTTGGTGCTGGTAAATGGAAAGAGGGTGGATGTAGGATGGATTTCGGGGTGGGGGAATTGGGGAGAAGAAGTGATTTAAGGTTGCAGTCCTCCTGGGTAGAGATGGGCACAAACCGAAATATGAGCCAAAGTTCGGCACGAACTGGGCCGGTTCGTGGTTCGCGAACCAGCAGAGCCCATTTCTGACGGACTGCCACAAACTTTAGGCTGGTTTGTTTGGTTTGTTTTTCAGTTTGTCATTGCAACAGCCTGGCGCTGATCAATCAGTTTCCTGGGCAGTGGGAGATGGGCTTTCTGCAGACCTTCTGTTGGCCTGGAAGTGACCTTCTGCTGACCCAGATGTGACGTTCTGATGACCCAGAAGTGATGATTTGCTGACCTAGAAGTGCCATTTTCACAAACCAAACAAACTTCGCAAACCAGGGCAGGTTCGTGAGAAATGCAGTGAACCACGAACTGCCTGGTTTGTTTTTTCCCTGGTTCGTGCCCATCTCTACTCCTGTGCATATTTATAGCAGGACTTGAGTCTGGTGGCACAGAGACCAACAAGATTGCATTAAGGTGCCACTGGGCTCGAATCCTGCTGTTCTACTACAGACCAACATGGCTACCTACCTGAAACTGCATATTTATATGCAAATAAGCCCCACCATCCTCCATCATGCTTTGAGTTAACAAGGACAGGTTCTGGCTAACTGAAGCAAAGCTTAAGAATAGGAAATGTGCTTGCTTTAAAAAACCAAAAAGAAATCTCGCACTCTCTAACTGGGAGTTGAGGATGGTGCGGTTTGTGCATGTGACCTATGTCGCCTGTGCGTGTGATCCTTGGAATCAACTTGGCAATGGGTATTCATTCCAAGCAGTATGCGCAAGCATGTTTTTGAATGTGCAGTCATGCACTTTTGTGCACAGTTTTTAAAAAACGGAAAGAAAAAGGTCAGCCAAGTGCATGCTAACGTTGTATATGCTCAGTGTGTTTCTCCATCAAGAATGCACAAGGAAAAAAAGGGGGGAAATGAAGCCAGGCAGCTTTGAACTTGCCAAGACCCATTTGCAACTTTATATGTCTCTTATGGTAGCCAAAGGCATTGTTTTGCCTTCAGACGGAGGAAGGGGGGCTGTTTCCTGGCCATGCTCTGCTTTAGACTTTAGTAAGGAGACCTTAGGTCTCCCCCTGGGGGATTGGGGAACGTTCTCCGATTCAGGGCTTGTCACAAAAATAAAGGTAAATCTTAAGGTGCAACAAGAGCTGGGCCCTCCTCCCTGCTTGGATCGTATTTCACGTCTGAATTTGCAGCATTCACTGACGGCTTTTACATATTTCCAGCATCTGAGTTTCAGGTTACCTGTTGGAGCAGGAATATTCAGAGGTTCTGGCTCGGCAGCTCCTTGATGCAAAGGCTAGAATGGAGTGGCAGTGGGGCGGGGTGTGTGTGGGGGGTGCCTTCTGTGGAATGTAGTTGCCACTGCTGCCAATTTTCAGTGCAGTCCTTGAGAGCCTGACATACGCTTACTAAGGGGTAGTGTAGGGGGAGGCTGCCTGAACGGTTGGACTTGCTAGTGTTATGTGGGAGCAAGAAGGGGACAGGTTTGGTGGGAGACTCTGGCCCATTAAGAATTAACCCCCCTTTCCTTGTGCCTCCCAGTTGAAATTTCTAGGGAAGGGGGATCCTCTGCTCAAGCAGCAGGAGAAAGGGAGGAGGGGGCAGGGGGGAAGGCAAATGAGAACCATATAAAGACAAAGGGATTCTGGCACTAGGAAGAGAACGAAGCAGTTTTTCCCTGGAAAGGAGGGGTGTTGGCTGTGGGGATCTGGATAATAGCTTTAATTGGGCCCCTTCTCAGATTCCTCGCAGTCCTTTCTTCCTCACAGCTTTCTGCTTTCCAACCTCCGTTTTCACCTTTGCATTCTTGTTTCTTTAAAAAAACCCTGTTTTCCAAACCTCTCTCTATCTTAAGAGTTGGCTTCGGCAAGATTTGGGTGACTCGCCTGTCCAGTCCATGATAATCCTGGTCCCCCCCCCCAATCTGATTTCCTTGCTGCAATCTCTCTGACAAAACACTTTTTTTTTTGCTAATCTATTAGCAGGCAAGTTTCTAGCTCCCTTACCTTACCTTTTTGGGTCAAGTGTGCAACAGAAACATCTGTCTCGCGTCTTAGATGCCCCGTTGTTCTGATGTCGAGTGTCTGAAGCCCTGTGCACATGTTACAGTGAACACACATATATCCTGCCTGTATGTGCATCCTCTAAGAAAGACCCATTGTGCACAAACTGGAGACCACTAACTGGATGTATCTTGGTTTCACTCATATGTTCAGTTATATATGTGTTGAAGGTAACATGGGAATTATTCAATACATGTATGAAGAAAAATCAAGTGTACACAGATTATAGGTGCTTTCATAGGAACTTGAGAACAGGGCTTGACTATAGATGTGAAGAGACGCAAAGGGTTCGTTCTGTTACTACACCCGCGTCTGAGTTACACAGGACTTTTCCTTTGGCAGCAGGGAAAAATGCCTATTGCTAAGGTCTGAGGAGAATTATCTAAATCAACACTTCCTGTGTACACTTATCTGAAAGAAAATCCCACAGGGCTCTCTGAGGTTTAATTCTTAGTGAATATGTATGTGCATGTAATTTCTTTGCAGCTGGATGGAAGTGAGCATTTGAGCCAAGGATTGTTTTCCTTCTGGGGAATTCCTTGTTTTTGACTGGAACTTTGAAAGTTTTCTTCTGCCACTCCAGAACCGAGTTGGCTTCTGTTGAGTGACAAGCAGAGTTTCCCACAAGGAACCGAGTCTCCCCCTGCTTACATAATAAGGGCTTGTTCTCCCTTTTTGGCTTCATGGAATAGAGAGGTTTTGCAACGGGGCACTAACTGCCTCCTCCCCATTCCTGAATTGGAAAAAGTTGTAAAAATTGGATAGAATTGCCCATGTGTTCTGAAATGCTTTGGTTAGTTAAAACAGTGCACCTTGCTGTAACTATTTTTATTGAGAATTGAAAAGGGAGGTTGAACTTCAGAATATATTTGTGTCAAGGAGTGGCATATTTTATATAGCCAAAGAAACCCACATGGAAGGAAGGGGGGTGCTGGCTGTAAAAGAAAGTAGACTGGTGTGGGGTAATCTTTAGCCGTGGCCCTGATCTGAGGATACTTAAATCTGGAGTTTGGATACATGAACAGACAATACAGGTCATCCTACACACCTGAAAGATGCCTTAGGTTTGCAGGAAAATATGAAGCCTTAAAAAAAATACATGGAGGGGTTTAAAAAAAAAACCCAAAATGATAAAAGGAGCCCTTGTAGCTTTAACCAGATTTGGCTGTTGCTAGGCAACTGTAACAGTTTAGGTAGGATTCCAGTGGTTTCTGTCAGTAAAAGGCAGGAGTGGAAAGGCCCTTTCCGGGGCTGGCTGAATCCAGAGATCTCTCAAATGAGGCCACCATTTTCTTCCTTACCTACAATGGCCTCATGGAGATGCTGTTTCCTGTTGGGGCAAAGATACAGGTACTACTTGTGCCTTTTCTCCAAATGAGGCAAATAGCAGCTCTCTGCCTGATCACTTCAAGCCAGGCGAACAAGACTGGGGAAAGGTTAAACTCGTGGCATATTCTTGATCTGAATTATGTTCCTGTGTTGTCACTTTTTACAAAACTGAAAATGTTTGGAAGCTCCAAACAAGGAACATCGAGCATAATTTGAAGCTGCTGGATGGATACTCTTTGAGACAGAGAAGATTAATAAAACTGCCTCTTATGTATGTTAGGATGCAAGCAACACTTCCTGCATTTATGGAGTGACAATTTTATATCGCCACCATAAATTGTGACAATTTAGCTGTGCATAGTGACTTTAGAATTTTTGGCACATTCATTTTCACAACATCCCTGTAAGTAGCTCACTGGGTTTCTCCTTCTGCCGATGAAGAACTGAAATGGATCATTGCCCTGAGACTCTCAAGTGAGTTTATGGCTGTTTTGGAATCTGAGCTGTTTTCTTTCCTAGGTCCAAGCGTAGCACACAGTCTTGGGGTTAATCCTATTTATTTCTCAGCATTAGAAATTTCTACATGGGACTGGGCTTGAGAGTGTTCTAAAAAGGTCTGTCGTACATAAATCAACTGGAACTGGCAAACCTAAGAAATAAGCCTTACTGAATTATTCACTCTTCTCAGGACATGGTTTAATTTGAATATCCAGAGACTTCAAAAAGTCACCTTGTGGCAAGGAGAAAATAGGTGTGTGACTCCACAGTGGTAGAGTAGATGTAAAGAAATATACCAGCCACTGAGTCCACACGGTTCATGTCATCTGTTACCAGTTGGTATCTGTCATGACTGGGCTTATCTAGTATGCACCCTGAACTAGAAATCTCTTCAGCCTCAATCCTTCATTTATTTAATTGGAAATAAGTCTCCCAAATGCCAAGAGGACTTCTTTTTAACAGAAGCATAGTTAGAATTGAAACTTTTAGCTGCCTAATAAAAAAAACACCTAAGGCAACTTTTTGGGATTTCCTCTGCCAGTGCTCTTGAAGATCTGAACTGTATTCACTGCTGTGTTTGAAACATATTTCTCTTTGCAAAACTGGACCTATTTTCCACCTTCTGTACCTCAGGGTGAGCTTTACTTGTTTTTTTTTTTTTAATGTCATATACCTGGACCCCAGTATCCGTTGGTCTGGTTGCCTCATCCCTGCATTTCTATAGGGGTCAGCTGTCACTGTGATATACACGCCACTTGCATGCTGTGTTCAAAGGTAGGCCGGACATTTGGTGCGGCAGGTAGATATAAACTTTCCTGAGGGAGGAGAAATCAACACTGGACCCTGTTGTCCCACTGTGGATTGAATATACGTATTTTTTAAATACTTTTTCAGATGAACAATAATGGTTCAAGAATAAATTAAAGAGCTGTAACTAAATTAACATAATCAGGGGCAAGTTACATAGATGTTTGCAATACATAGACTTGTATTGATGAGGAAAATTTATAATTTTATGGCGTCATGGATTTCATTTTAATCTCACTTGCTTCCTTACAGACACTAATAGCGACAAAGTTAGTTCGATTTTGATTGCGGGAATCTGAATTTCATTCATATAATCTAAAAGCAAAATTTGGGAGGGGGATTCATGACATTTTGTATTTGAATTTATTTTTATAGTACAGTACCTAAGATCTTTTTACATGAGACAGGTCCACCAAATATGTCTCTAAGTGCCTTTTGGTCCACATCTCTTTATTTTGCTGTTTCTCAACTCTTGAATATTTATGTTTGAGATCCACATCTGAAGTTGGGGAAAGACTGGAAAGGGGATCCTGGTGAAATATTAGGAACCTGATATTTTCTCCATCTATCCCATACATTCAGTGTAATTGAGATGTATGAATAATGTTTACAAGGCCTATAACTTTGTTTCCCATATTAACTTTTCCTGAGACAAGTTTCATCACGGTTTCCTGTTCTGAACTGTGGCTTTCCAGCTTCTTTGAGTTTTCAGCAGAATATGTGTATGCTAAAGGCGGTGGATCCCTAACTGCCGAGTTGCCTGCTTTTCCTCTCCCTAAGACTGTGTAAGGGGAACAATTGTAGTGGCCTTTTCTTCTCATAAATGCCATCCTGGGCTAGTTGCTGGGAGTGAAGTGAAATTGTTCATGGCCCCATGATAAGCTTCAGGGGAAAAAAAACCCACTAATAAGTTTCAGATAAGTTCCTTGGAGATTTGGCAGTGAAAAACTCCAACCATTAAACAGTCGAGAGTACAAAGTGGCCAAATGAGTTCTTCGTATGCAAAGCCGTTTCCTCTGTGGGGCTGCCTCTCTTTCGGTGCTTTCATTCCTTCTCAGTACATATCTAGGGGAAAGTACGCCATCTTGCCTTCCCTGGGGCTCCCTTCTTTCCCTCCACCTTCAAACTCCACTGTGACTTTAAAAATAAAAAAGAATTCTCACTTGGGGTTTCTGCTAAATACAGACCCTTCTAGCTGGCCCCTAGCTCTGCCGCTGATGGATTTGTTTGAGAAAGGAGATGTGCTGGCATCCTCCTTTTCTGAATGTACCCCCTGGGAAGGCAGCTTGAATATCCCTCTGTCTTTTTGGAGCTTGGCGCTTTCAGGGCCTGTTGTTGTGTAGAGGGGGATTCAGAAGGACCCCTCCCCTCCTGTGTGGTTGTGTGTGTGCGTTTTTGGGAGGGAGCTGTGCCTGGTGCGTTTCACCGGTGCTCCTTCCTTCCCGACGGAGTTCATCGAAAGTTCGTATCCAGGCCTCTTTCTGACTTCTCACCCTTTGTCCTCTTCGTTCCCGTTCAGACAGGAATCCAACGCCACCAGGGGTTGGCAAGCTGGGCACAACTGTTGAGGGAAAACAGTTTCACCAAACCAGAGAGGTGGCCAAATAATTAAAAAACAAATAAACAACACCCCCCCCCCCGTTAATAGTTCCACATTCATACCCTCCTTTCGAATGAGGAGTATGATTAAAAGCAAGAGGGATTTCTGCTTTTGAAAATGATCAAATCGAGGGTTTTAAAAAACATCGCAGAAGTAACACAAAGCCCGTTTAGGAATGGTGACACAGTTTGTTTCCTTAAGAGGTTTTTCCAGAAACAAACACTATCCCTTAACTCGCTGGTATTTTTATATGGTTGGGGTTAACCAGAGGGCAAATTCTGTAAAGGAAGGAAAGCAATTAAAGGCTCCTGATTTGCCTCTTTCTTGAGGTAAGTAATTTTGTGTAAAGATGAGCGCAGTTATTCCCGTGAGTAACCATAGTGTAGGTAATTTGTAGGGAGCTTACTGCTTCATCTGACTAGGTGGTGGTTCCCAACCTTGTCGAGCCTTTGAACATTCTTGGATTTTGAGGACATGTAGTGGGTGCTGTCATAAAATGATTGCTGAGGGGGGCATGGCCACAAGAGGGGCTGGGGGCCAGTCACAAAATGTTAGGCGGTTCCAAGCCAAGCATCGCCCTGTGATGGGAGAAGCTGCTTCCAAATGGGTGTTTTTCTGAAGTACCTTCTGCGACAATAAAAAACAGAGAGAAGTGGCTACCAAGAAACACATCAGTGTGCACCAGGTTAGGAATCAATGGATTAGATCAGAGTTCTCCAGCATGGTGCCAGTGGGTGCCATGGTGCCCGTCAGGACTTCTCCTGGCACCTGCCAAAGTGTTCCGAAAGTGTATGAGGCTTTTGTAATGCAGGGCTTGTTAGTGACTGCCCTGGTTCAAATGAAAGGGTTTTCCATGAATGGAATATCAGCAGCAGCCACTGGAGGATTAGGAAAACTAGTAAGCACCCAGATTTGTGGTTTCATTCCCCTTTTGAGTTTCCATCTTTTTATCCCCCTTGCTCTTTCTCCCTTCTTCCTTTAGCTTTCCTTAGTTTCTTTTATTCCCCATCTGAAATACTTTTGCAAAGGAAGGACGGATGGATGGTATTTGTCTCTGCTTTCGGAGGCAGCCATTTTGGGTTTGGCTCCACCTCCCGTGAAAATCTTTTTGAGGTGGTGTTCGCTTCCCCCTCTCAAAATTCCGAAGGTACCGACAGGCTCAAAAAGGTTGGGACCCCTGGATTAGATTATGGTTGTATTGTCGAAGGCTTTCACGGCCGGAGAACGATGGTTGTTGTGGGTTTTCCGGGCTGTATTGCCGTGGTCTTGGCATTGTAGTTCCTGATGTTTCGCCAGCAGCTGTGGCTGGCAACTTCAGAGGTGTAGCAAAAGTGCTACACCTCTGAAGATGCCAGCCACAGCTGCTGGCGAAACATCAGGAACTACAATGCCAAGACCACGGCAATACAGCCTGGAAAACCCACAACAACCATAGATTATGGTTATTTAGACAATACCACTGCCAGGCCTAAGCCTTTGAACAAGAATGTAGTAAGTATAGGGGAAAATGAGCACGGTATGGGATTATTTATATTATACTAGGGCCTGGGCTTGTCTTAAAATAGTAAGACTACTCATGTTCAAATGTTCGGAGTTTTATCTCCAGTGCAGTCAGACTAGACATAGAGCTCTTCATATTTGTTTATTTAGTAGGGTTGCCAGGTCCCCCGACCCTCAGGTGGGACATCAGAGGCCTGGCACTTGCGCACACGCATTCCTGGCTTGTGTGATGATGTCACTTCTGGGAAGTGATGTCATCATGTGGATCACAGGCCTCCCTGGGAGTGCTTCTGCACTCCCCAGGGGGCCAAATCAGGTCTGATTTGGGCTGAATCTGGCTGATGCTAAGCATGGGAGCACTGCCGCACTCTGCAGTGGCCCAATTCAGGCCCGATATGGGCCCAAATATGGGTTGATTCGGCCCAAATAGGGCTGCTGCAGAGTGTGGGAGCACTCCGGTGCTCTGCAGTGGCCTGATTTGGGCCAAGTTGGTCCTCATTCAGGCCAAATCAATCCCAAATCCAGCCGATTTGGGCCCAAATTGGGTTGCTGTGGTGTTTGGGAGTGCGCTGCGCCACCCAGGGGCACACAGCGCCGCCTTGGGGCGTGCCATAGGTGACACATCCCCCCCCCAGCTTGCCAGGGGTGGGGGGTGGAGGGTGGGAGCAGGGGATGCCCCACCCCCAGCAGGGGACTGGCATCCCTGTTATGTAGTCAAGTGGAATCATGCTTGTGTTAGGCTATCTGGTACAAAAGTTTGACCTCTGCTTTCCCCTTTTTTGAGAAGAAAACACATTTCTATGTTTATTGATACAGAGATCGATTTCCAGACCTGCAGGCAGTGTTTGCTCTGTACAAGACCCGAGAACACAATCTATTGTAATACCTTTTATTAGCACCAGCTTGTGACATGTAACAGTTTGCAAGCTTTTGAGTTCACCAGGACTCTTCCTCAGGCATTATGCTACAAAAAATGTTTTAAAAGAGCTTTGGGAAGGTAAATTGCTACATGATATGGTCTTAGGTCCTATTAAAACTTTCATTGCATGTGAGACACAAAGCCGATTCAAATGGAGCTGGGTTCAGGTGATGTCTAGTCTCTCTTCTGAAAAGACTTGACACCATGTCCTGAACTATTTTCCCTTCCCAATGTTCTTTCTAAACTTTTTTTTTATGACATCTAGGCTGAAGAAGAGTTTTGCTGAACTCAGAAGCACGCTGTTGCGTGTTATTGGGCTGGTTCTAATAAAAGGTATTACATGATTATCTTGTTTTTTTGCGTTTTTCTTTTGGACCAATACGGCTATTTGTTTCTACTGTTTGCATAAGCCTCCATGTTCCTTAAGTAAGGTCAACCTCTCCTAGCTTAAATTGTACATGGGTATGAGCAATATCTAAGAATATTTTACAAAAAATTGCTTTTTGATGCAGTTTTTTAAATTGGCTCCCCTCCCCGCCTTAATTTGCGCATGTACTTTCTTGGACTACAGCTTGGGAATTGTACTGTGGGGGCAGGCAGTGTGTTGCCTAGGAAACTGTACAATGCTCCCTCTCCTTCGATGTAGATAATCTGCTTATTTGCATTTGCTCCTTATTTATCAGTATATAGATTTTGTGTTGGTGAAGGAGGAGGACATAGGGTTTACAATGACAGTTACAGTACTTCAAGTCAGGCTCAGCAATGTGGGCAGTTTCCTTGAGCACAAGTAAGAGATTAAAGTACTCCACCAACAGCGGCCGGCTAACAGTGGTCACCAGCTTTATCTACCTAGTCAAATGAATACCAACAGTACACGTTTATATTGTAAGCCGCCTTGAGTTCCTGCAAGGTAGAATGGCGGCCAATGAACATTTTAAATATATAAAATAAATGCAAAACAGCATGTAGTTTCAAAATGTATCTTGTGTCTAATTGGGAACTGGGTAGGAATTTTAGAATGGGGGGCTCAACTCCAAATGAAAATATTAGGAGCTTGGAATGCTTGTATTACAACGTTTGAACATTGGCCCAGCTGTACAAAGAAGACTTACGCCCATCCCATGATGTCCTTTTGTTATGTTGCCCTACAATCCAACATTCATTGATTCAGGCTCCTTCTATCAGCTATCACGCTACACCTTGCCGTAGCAAGTGTTGCTTCTAGCTGAAGGATGCCCCTTTCCTGGTGCTCTTTCAGCAATTTCTGTGGCCCAGTTTAAAGATGATGCCAGCCAGGGCTGGCCTCTCAAAAGCTCTCGAAGAACTTCACGTGGCTGCTATAATGTTGAAAAGTCTCTTGTGCTCAGTTGAGATGTAATGGCAACCCATGGTTTGCTGCTATCTGTATGCACCTTGGAGATACTTGGGTACATATTCTTCCTTCTCCTCTAATGTGCATCTGACTAACGAAAGGCTTCCACTTTCTCAGCAAACCATAGTTTGCCATTATATCCAAACTAGGGAACTGTGGCTTTGTGTTTTCCCTGCGAATCAGGGTTGTAACATGGCAGAGTAGGGATTTAAATTAGGGTCTCCCAGTGTGGTGTAGTGACACGGGCTCTCAGTTGTTGTTGTGATTTCTGGTTTTGTGACAAAACACAATAACTTACTTGGCTACATGGAAAGAGGGAGCAAGGAGTGCATGAGTCTAAGGATTTCCCCATGGCATGCTGATATACACCATAGTTGGCTTTTATATTTTGACTGGAGTCTGTGTCAGAGCTGCAACATATCTGTTTGCTGGGTCTACCTGACAGTGCAGCCCTCATGGAGCTCTGTAATAGCATATGGTAGCTGCACAAGTATAAGGTACCTAATAGAATGAAAAAAATGTGTTCTTGTCTTTCTAAAATTAAATTTTTATCTCTGTCTTCAAAGTGGCATATGTGGACAATCCCATTTTTGCTTCTCTCAATAACCTAGTTAGGTAGACTTAGGCCCAAAGATAGTGACTGGTGGAAGGACGTGAGCCAGGGTTTCTGAAGTCCTAATACGCTCACCAGTAGTCCATATGGGTGTTGGTGACCTTCATGTTTCAGTAGACTGTAGAACTACAGTAGTTGGTGGGAAGAGTACTGGCTGAAGAAGAACTAGGTTCTAATTTCCATTGTACTATGAATCAGGTTGGGTGATCTCATTATGTCAGTGTAACTTCTCTCGAGATGTCAGGACAAAATGGTGGTAGTGGAGACACAGCCAGGTCATCCTGGACTTTCCGGAGGAAGAGTGGTCTGAAAGGCAGTGTAATATTTAAATTCCATCTGTATACTTCAAGGTCCATTCTGAAGATGACGCGTTCCTCAGTATCTGTCTTTTAAGGTTTATACTGTCAGGCTGTTTAAAGCCCTGTACATACCAACGGATGACAACTGCATTGTTTTCGCCATCATGAGTACCGTAGATCTGCTCCATCATTTAAGGGCTTTTCTGAAGATTAAAACAAGTTTGTTTTCATTGTCTTTCCCCCAAAACAAGTGCGCACATTTGTATTTGTTTATGTCATTTATAGTCTGCCTTTCTCACTGAGACTGAAGGCGGATTACACTGTGTGAGTTAGTACAGTCCATTTCAATAAACAATGGAATAGGGTCTATAAATGGAAATTTGCCAGAATTTAAAACCAATAGAATTCTAATACTACTGAATGAGAGCATAAGCAATTCTATGAATGAAACATTAAATGACATAAAATAACCTAGAATTACTCGGTAGGATTATACACAAAGCAACAGATAGATATCAAACAGTTGAATAGCACATAGTAGAAAGATCTACGGTCCCTATCCTTCTACTGATGCATCCCTCTGAGCCCATTTCCTTAAAGCACAGCCCTCCTATCTGAGTAAAAAAGCCCTCTTGAGTAATTCAGTTTTGCAAAATTGGGAGAGTGAGAGTTCCCACAGCAAAACAGATACTGTGCACCCCATTATCCCTGTCCTTTCTCTCCTCTACTCCTTCTTACCACTTTTACATTGTCATGAAATACTGTTTCATAGGGAAATTGTCTGCATACACTAATACGAATTTGTTTCTGGAACATGGTCATTTGCATAACCCTTGCCTTCTCTCTCATTTTAAATGATGAGCCGCAAGTGGTAAGTGTCTTGTTTTCAACCCGTAAATCTACCTCAACTAATTTATTTTCCATAAATGCCTCATCCAGGGCACAGCCATTTTCAAACATGAGATGTGCTTTCTGCTGAATAACCAGGTGATTTGGTACTTTGGGGTTAAACTCTGCACTTGTGGGGCATAGTAAAGCCACAGTCCTGGGAAAACTTGGGTTACCAAGCCTACTTATTATGGGTCTCACCTCTGTTCAGGCAATGTGGCGACTGTACTCCATAGGAGAATCTGCACATGGTTTTGAGGCTCCCAATATGCATGGGCATAACATCTGAAAAGGGCTTCACAAGAGATAAGAAATAGAATTGTGAATCAGAAAGAGACGGGTCTCCCGTTTTCCCGTAAACTCAAAATGTGGCTTTAAGCAAGTTAGAGACAAAGGGCATGCCAGTATTCTGTGACCTTGCTGTGGTGTCAAGTTGGTACTGAGAGATGGTGGATTGGGTTGTATAGACAAGGGCCGTTTCCACACGGTTTACCTTCCCTCGGAACGACCCGGAACATCGCACCAAAAATGCGGAACATTGTGTTTTCCGCGCGAGATTTGGGCGACATCGTGCAAATCTCGTGCGAGAAAACGCGATCATCTGCATTTTTTTGCTGATGTTCCGGGTCATTCCAAGGGAAGGTAAGCCATGTGGAAACGGCCATTGTGGGTGAAGACCTGTTTTGAAGTTTCTACTTGCCCAAGTGTTTTTTGGGTGCTTCTATAAACTTTTATCACCCTTCCTCAAGAATAAAATGAGAAGATTAATGATTTTTTTCTTACAAGCCAGCATAAATTTGTCCAGATAGACAATGTTTTTGTCAGGTTTTGGAGAGCTTCCAAGGAAAGAGCGCACAGAATGCCTCTTTCTATGTCCTTGTAATGTGGAGTCTGTGGTTAGAAGGACTTGGGTCAAGTAGTTGCTCTTGGGGTATCTGCCTCTGCCTAACCATTGTCCCCTTAAACTGGATTTGACGGCATATTAACTTACTTATAAACTGAAACGGCTTTTATACAAAGCCATGCAGACATATTTTGGCATTAGTTGGGCTGGGCCAAAACCCAATGAAATGAAAATCTCTTCCAATATTTCCTTCTGCCCACTTGGATAAATGTGAGATGGTAGCTTCAGAAGTGTTGGGGAGAGGTCTGGTTTTAATGCAAAGTCCTGTCTTCAGTAAAATGCTGTGATTTTTTTGCCCCCCCCCCACCTTCCCCCAGACTCACACCTCTTTATTTTGTAAATGAACATTATTCTAACTTAACTATCAGTCCCCATGTCAGTAAAAATAAGAGGTCCCTTCCAATCCTATGATTCTATGATTGACTCACTACGAGTAATTTAGGTTCATCTTGATAGTTTTCATATATTCTGTCTTAATGGAGCACTTTCCCATATTGACACATCCGCTGTGGGACTTGCTTGTGTTGTAGAGAATTTCTGGGGGCTGTTTAGGGGATGCGGTTCATCTTGTATGTTGGCCCAGCCCCAGTTCATTGCACTGTATGAACCAAGGGTGCACCGATGATTTCTCGATAAACTTCCAAGGAATCTCTGGGTATCCTGGAACACAGTTCGCTAACTAGCAATTAGTTTACAAATTTGTGCATTTTTTAATGCTTGGCTGTAGCTGGCTTGAGAGTGCTGTGCTTAGAGCTAGGGTATAAATATTGTTAAAATAAATATTATGAATTGAGCACCATTTCTCCTGTGACGTTCTTTTCTAGCTCAGAACGTTAGATGAGATTCTCTGCATGGATGACTGGTAGTTAGGAACCTCAATGAAATGCTCAATGAAATTTGCACCGAGTGTTTGAAACCAGGTGACCAGATCACAGGACAAAGCCAGGTTCTGTGTGGTACGTATCTTCTCTAGATAGCTCAGTGCTTTTAATTTGGGTCATGTGACTGTTTCCCCCCATGCTGATCTAGAAGTCCTTGTTCTAGGGCCGTTTTCACACGTGCCCCAGGAGATCGCGTAAACTCATGGCATGAAGCGTCTCCCGGCACGATCCCCTTTAATGACCTGATGACGTCAGAAAAAGTGCCATTAAACAAGAACGTGCCGGGAAATCATGCTAGGAAGATGCTTTTATGCCATGAGTTTCGTGTGATCTTCCAGGCGCATGGCCATGTGAAAATGGCCTAGGTGTGTGTGTTGCCTTAACTAGTACTGGTTGGTGGGCACTGGGCCAGTGAAGCTAAACTGGGAATTCCTGGGAAACCAATTCCCAGGAAACAGGCAAGCTTCTTGCAACTGCTTGCTGAGAAAATCGGTGAATACCAAGATAACCGTGTTCTTTGAGTTTTCCTATATAACTTTGAGCACCTCAAACTTCGGAGCTCCAACAGACTTGTCTAGAGTGTTGACATAATACAGCATTTTCATCTGTATTCTCCTTTACGCCTGCTTTAACTTTTCTCCACTGTTGTCCATTCCGAGCTTCTGATTTTGGGAATGGTGGTGGTATTAAACCTCCCCCCCCCCAGGAGTAAGGCTTTTCATCTCCCATTTCATCTCATGCACTGTAAGGCAAACCTTCGCCTGTTCCTATGCTATTGCCATCTGCAGGTTTGTGCACGCACCTTTTTAATTCTGGCCTTTTCTCAGGGTAGGGTTAATAGTTCAAACTCATCATTTTTCCTTGGCAGTTCAAGTTGTATAAAAATGGCCTGCTGAGAGATTGTTCTGGTATCTGGGGCCCTTTGGGGGAGTGGGAACAGAGGTGGGGGGAGCTGAAACTTCCGAAGGAAAGCTGGGAAAAGTTATGGGGCTGGAGTCTGACAAAGCTGAAATCTGTGAGCCTGTTTCCTCCTCTGTAGCTCTTGACATTCCTGCATTCTACAGACAGGTTATCTTTGGGGGATCTGATGCAAGGAATTGATAAGGATCCTTTTAAAAGGGCCGATACGGACCCTTTGTGGGGCTCCAAAGGCCTGCATTTTTTCTGGGTTTTTTTCATACTTTTAGTATAGATTAACAAGAAGAAACTTTGGCCTATGTGGTGGAATACTTTTTTTTATCGTGGCGGGGGAGTACGAGTGAGATTGAAAAATTTGGGAGCCCACGCTGTGGTTTGCATTCTGTGCTGAGAACGTCTTAGAATGAATGGGGGTGGTACAAGATCAATGATGGAGCCTGCACAGAGTTCTAGAAAATTGCTCACTTGTGCCAACATTCCTAAATGTTAAATTGTTGTCAGGCTAATTGAAATGCTCTTTCACAAGGCAGATGACAGTTGGGTTGAAAGAAGGCGGAAGTACTGGCTTGGTTCGGATCCAACACCAATGGTTTGATGCTGTGTAAATGAGCCTTGAAGCAGCTTCAGGCTCATCCTCTGATTCCATCTCCCTTTTCCTGTCTATTGTAAGTGATTCCTGCTTTTTCAGCCAACCGTCATATGTTATAGCACTCAAAAGTGGCAAGCTATGATTTGTGCTTTCCCTGAAATCCAGTAGTGGGATCAGGCCATTTGTTTGCAACCCTGGCTTGCAGGGCAGGTGCAACCCATAAATTACTGGTTCAGAGATGGTTTCCTTGTTCTTTTTTTTTTTTTTTTTGAAAAATTTTTTATTGGGTTAGAACATTTTTATTTTTACATTACAATCAATTTTCCCCTAATTTTTCGTTTCTAACCCCCTCCCTTTCCCCCCCTTTTGTTGACTTCCAACAGCTTTCCCACCCTCTGTCCCTTTTCCCTTACTTCTATTAAATTCCTCTGTCTAAAACAGATATACATTCTCCATTATATTAAGCAGTGCATCATTAACTCCTTTAATTATTATACACCCAAACTATACGTCTTTAGATAAACAATTTGTCCCATTTTCCAGTTTTGAATAATTCTATATAAACCTATATATCATAAACCATAAAAATTTCCCACATTTAAATCAAACAATTTGATTTGTTCTCTATATATTACTCATTTCAACTTTTTATGGTAATTCTATATAACTCCTCAGATACTCAATCAATTTAACTCTTCTATACATTCAGTTTGGTGCATATAAATCTTGTCAAAGAAAGAAAATATTGTTAGTTAGTCAATCCTCATGTTTAAACCTTATCATTAATTATTCTCTATCAGTTGACCTATACATATCTATATATATCTCAATCAATTAATCTAACTGCTTATAAATTCACATTTCTCTTCCTCCCCCGGTAAAGTCACCCCTCTCTTTTATACTTTTATTATATTTCAGTAGTTCTCAAACTGCCACAGTTTTCCTCCCACCTCCCATTTCTTCTCCAGGTATTGTTTCAGCTTCTCCCAGTCTGTGTTGAACTGCCCTGAGTCCAGATCTCTCAGTTTTCTTGTCATCTTGTCCATTTCAGCCATATACAGCAATTTGTAGATCCAATCTTCAATAGTTGGTACTTCTTGTACTTTCCATTTCTGCGCATACAAAAGTCTAGCTGCTGCAGTCATATAAAAAATCAACGTCCTATGATGGGCTGGAATTCCCTCCATTCCCAAGTTTAGCAGCAGGAGTTCTGGGTTCTTATTTATTTGAAACTGTAAAATTTCACTCATTTCTCTTATTATTTCCCCCCAGAACTGCCTAGCTACCTCACACGACCACCACATATGATAGAGGGAGCCCTCATGTTTCTTACATTTCCAGCATTTATTAGAAGTATTCAAATTCCCTAGCGCAATCTTCTTTGGTGTCATGTACCAACGATAGATCATTTTGAAAATGTTCTCTTTAATATTAATACATGTCGTTGTCTTCATTGTAGTTTTCCACAAGTATTCCCATGCCTCCATTGTTATTTCTTTATTGAAATTTATAGCCCATTTCACCATCTGTGTTTTAACTATCTCATCCTCAGTATACCATTTCAGCAATACTTGGTATACCTTGGATATTCTTTTCTTGTCTTCTTTAAGAAGGGTCTGCTCTAGTTCCGAGTTCTCTATTCGTATGCCCCCTTTTGCAAAGTCTGAGTTGTATAAGTCTCTAATCTGTCTATACTGAAACCAATCATAGTTAGGTGATAGTTCCTCTTGCGTCTTTATTCTAAGTTTAGATACTTCAATCTTAGTTATTTCTTTATACGTTAAACATTGTTGTTCATTATCCACAGCTCTCGGATCTATCACCTCATATGGAACCACCCACAAGGGGGTTCCTTCTTGTAAGTAAGTTCTATACTTCTTCCAGATTGTAAATAGACTTCTCCTTACAAAATGATGCAGGAACATCGAGTTGACCTTTACTTTGTCATGCCATAGGTATGCGTGCCATCCAAAAATTTTTTTATATCCCTCTAGGGCTAATAGTTTCTTATTCTTTAATGTCATCCACTCTTTTAGCCAAACTAGGCAGATTGCATCATGGTAAAGTCTCAGATTGGGCAGTTGCATTCCGCCTCTCTCCTTTGCATCTTGTAAAACTTTTACTTTCACTCGAGGCTTCTTGCCTGCCCAAACAAAATCTGATATTTTCCTCTGCCATTTTTCAAATTGTTTAGAGTCTCTGATGATTGGTATTGTCTGTAACAAAAACATTACTCTTGGTAACACATTCATCTTAACTGCTGCAATCCTGCCCAACCATGACAGGTTCAATCTATTCCATTTGATCAAGTCTCTCTCTATCTGAGTCCATAATTTTTCATAATTATTCTTGAACAAATCTATATTTTTTGCAGTCAGCTCAACTCCCAAGTATTTCACCTTACTAGTTACTTCACAATCCGTTGTTTCCATTAACAATTGTTGTTTCTGCTTAGTCATGTTTTTGCATAATATCTTTGACTTCTTTTTGTTAATGAAGAAACCTGCCAAATCTCCAAACTCCTTGATCTTGCCTATCACTTTTGGCATGTTCTCCAGTGGGTCTTCTACAATTAACATTATGTCGTCTGCAAATGCTCTGACCTTATATGAGTAGTCCTTTATTTTTATTCCTCGTATTTCCTCATCTTGTCGAATTTGTATCATCAGAATCTCCAATACTAAAATGAACAACAATGGAGATAACGGGCAACCTTGTCTTGTTCCTTTACTAATCGTCAATTTTTTGGTCAATTCATCATTCACTACAATTGCTGCAGTCTGGTCTCTATAGATTTCCTTGATTGCTCTGACGAATCTTTCTCCCAGTTGTAGCTTTTCCATAGTGGCAAACATAAAATCCCAGTTTAAATTGTCAAACGCTTTTTCAGCGTCTACAAAGAAGAAACCAACCTCTTTGTCACAACGCTTGTCGTAGTATTCAATAGCATTGATCACTGTCCTTAAGTTGTCTCTTATTTGTCTGTCTGGCAAAAAGCCTGCTTGTTCCTCCTCTATGACTTCCGAGAGCCACCCCTTCAATCTCTCCGCCAATATCTTCGCAAAAATTTTATAGTCATTATTGAGTAGTGATATAGGCCTATAATTTTTCACGCTAGTCAGATCTTGGCCCTCTTTTGGGATCAATGATATATTCGCTTCGCTCCAAGTGTCTGGAATTCTTTGATCCCTAAAAACTCCGTTCATCACCTCTTTTAGGAATGGTGCCAGTTCATTGGCCATTGTCTTATAAAATTTAGCCGTAAGTCCATCTGGCCCTGGCGCCTTTCCTAGATTTGCGGATTGTATTGCCATATTTATTTCCTCATCAGTTACTTCACTGTTCAACTTATTTCTCCAAGCTTCCGAGATCTCTGGAAGTTTGGTTTTCTCCAAATATGATGCTATTGATTCTTTGTTTACTTCTTTTTTATTATACAGCTTAGCGTAAAATTTATAAAAGGCTCTGCTAATGGTAGTCTGCTCCAAATACGTTTTGTTTTCTTCACAAATTTTATTTATTATTTTCTTTTCCCTTTTCTTCTTTAATTGCCATGCCAAATATTTCCCAGGTTTATTAGCACCCTCAAAAGCTTTTTGATTCAGTCTTTTAAGGTTCCACTCCAATTCTTTGTTACTCATTGCTGTTAACTGTTCTTGAAGAATTTTGATTTCCTGATGTATTTTCTTTTTCCCTGGTCTCTTTTTTAACTGTACTTCTTTGGCCTTTATTTTCTCCTCAATCTCTTGTCTTTTCTCCTCTTTCTTTTTCCTTGCTCTACCATTTAAGTCCATTAGTATGCCCCTTACAACCGCCTTGTACGCGTCCCAAACTTTACTGGTTGGTACTTCTTTATTCACGTTGTATTGTATAAAAAACTTAGTCTCTCTTCTCAGTGTTTCCATATTCTCACTTTCCTGTAACAGGTCCTCATTTATTCTCCAGGCTTTCCTTTTTCTCCTTTTTCCAAATTTCCACATAATTGGGTTGTGATCTGAGCCTACCATCGGCATTATTTCTACCTCCTTAGTCCATAGCGCTAAGTCCTTTGAGGCCCAGATCATATCAATTCTTGATAATGTAAGATGCCTTGCAGAATAAAAAGTAAACTGTTTGGTTTTAGGATATTCTCTCCTCCATACGTCTTCGAGAGTCTCTTGTTGAATCAACTCAAAAAAAAGCTTTGGCAATAGTCCTCTTTTCTTTTGTGCTTTTGTAGTCTTTTTGTCTAATTCCAAATCTGTCACTCCATTGAAATCTCCAGCAAGAATTATCTGGTCATATACAAGATCGTCTAGGTGCTTCCTTAAGTCCTCAAAGAAGCTTTCCTTTGCACCGTTAGGTGCATAAAGTCCGACTACCAACACTCTCTTTAAGTTCCAATTACATTCCACTGCTACAAATCTAGCTTCCACATCTCTCATAACAAATTTTGGCTGCAGCTCCTCTTTTATATACAACACCACTCCTCTTTTTTTCTTGTTGGAAGCCGCTACAAATTCTTTGCCCAATTTTCCAGATTTTAAATATTTTACATCCTGTTTTCTAATGTGGGTCTCCTGCAAACAAACAATATCACATTTTTGTTTTAGTAGCCAATGAAAAATATTTTTTCTCTTATTCGGTGAGTTTAGTCCATTTATATTCCAAGATAATACTTTACACTCCATATTCATGGTTTTGTTGGTAAGTCTTTTTCATTGTCCTTGATAAATCTCTCCATCTCCCGCTCAGATCTGATACGTTTTTTTGCCCCTCCAAACTCAAAGGACACTCCTTCCGGTAACTCCCATCTGTATCTGATATTCATGTCCTTCAAAGTCTGAATTAGCACTCTATATTTTTTCCTGTCCAATAACACTGATCTGGGCAGTTCCTTCATTATAATAATCGTCTTGCCATCAATCTCCAATGGATCTTGAAATTGTTTGGTCACAATCCTCTCTTTCATATTTCTAGTTGTAAACTGCACAATCACATCCCTTGGTAGTTTCCTCTGGGTTGCAATTCTCGAGTTCACACGATACGCCACATCTAGGATAGCCACAATTTCCTCCTCCTCCTTCCCCAGGTAATCAGCCAACACCTCAGTCATCTGTTCTTGCGCTGACTTCCCTTCCACTTCTGGCAGACCACGAAAACGAAGCTGCTTCTCCATGTGTTTAGTTTCTGCAACTGACATCCTCCCCTTCACCAGCCTCATCTCTGTTTGTTGCGTGTCTATTAAATTCTCCATCGCGTCTTCTACTGTTTTAACTCTCTGCTGTGTTCCTTGTAATTCACTGCTAATCGTTTCCACACCTTTTTTCACTTCTGACAGCTCCGACTTTACTGTCTGTGTAACTTCCTTGACCTCTTTAATAAGCTCCAATTTCGTGTCCTTAAGTTCTTTCATCATGTCTATAAGTTTTTTGTCCAAGTTTTCTATTGCCGATTGCCACTCTTTTTTCGACAACGTGGGGCTTGCTTTAGCTCGCTCCCACGAATCTGCTCTCTTCCTCAGCTCCGTGGCGTATAATTAAACGTTTTCCTTTTTTTTAAATGTCCCAATCTTTGCCAAAATTAATTTTTTATATCCAAAATGTCGGGCGTCTTTTCTCTATGGTTTCTCTATGTTATTATAATCCAAGATGGCCTACTTCCTCTTCCGCTGAAGCCACGACCCTTCCACTTTCAAAGATGGCGATTCCCCACTTCCTGTCCTTTGGCAAGGGCCGCTTCCCTCCAGCCACTCTATTGTTGTTACGCACTTCCTGTCTCCCGTCTTCCCACAGCAGGTCTCGCGATGGTGTCTTTTTCCCACAGCTCCAAAACCACAGGTATTCAAAACAATAATCCGATTTTTGTAATAACTTCTTTAAACTTAGTCTCTTTTAAAATACAACTCCTGCCGAGTCTTCACCTCCTTTTCGCTAGTCTGTTGCAGTTTAAAAGTCTACTTTCTTTCCTCTCTGTTTTTGTCAATCTGTCCCGTTTCAAGAGATAGCGATCTTTACCTTCTCTCCAGCTTTCTCGGGTTGTAATCGCTGTTTCGATCTTAAATTCTCCTCTCGACTTCCCTCCCCGATCGAAGCTTGGGTATGTAGGTCTTATGCCAGCCGAATTGGCCCCAAAATTGCCGCAGAGATTATAGCCGACCCGTCGCAAGGTGGGACCTCAAGGATCGGGGGGGAGACTCCTTGTGTAGAGCCCCCCCCTCGTCCGAGATCTAACTCACCCTAGGGTCTTGAGCGTTCTTTGCCTGCTCCCCGCCTGAGAGCAGTCGGCCGCGGGTTATTTTCACCCCTCCGGCCGGGTTTCCTTGTTCAATATGACCGTGGAAGTAACCAATTAGCATGCTGGGCAGGGCGGGATGGAGGGAGACAACCAAGCCGTATCAGCTTCAAGGCTCTTTAACGTGGCACCCAGATACCTTGGTTCACAAAGAACACCAAACATGTCACAAACAATCATCCTGGAGTCCAACGTGATCAAGTTTGGGCAGAGATTGATATAACCGTGTTTGACCCATTCAACTTGAGTTCCATAAGATGCTTCTACAATGTACCCGTTTCCTTTACAAAGTTAGGCTGTGAAACAGAATGAGTACTCATATATATATATATATATTTTAAAAAAAGACTTCATAGATAAATGCCTGAATGTTCTTTTAGTGGCTTCATAAATAAAAGTGCTGCCTATTTCACACTTTTATTTTAATCCAGAAAGAGAGTTCTTATTATTTTAATCCAGAAAGAGAGTTCTGTCATTTCAGTGGTAAAGCTTGGGAGAAAGATGGGCTCATCCTGTGGTTGACGGATGGAGCTGCTTGTGTTCTGAGCCTATCTTCACCTTCAGAAAGTGGGGTATAGCTTCTAAGGTTATATTCTCAGATGAAGTCTTGACTTTGTGCAGCTATATATGGTGTGTGTGTGCACGTGTGTGCATGCGTGCCCTGACCTGGATAGCCCAGGAGAGCCTGTTCTTGTCAGATCTTGTCAGAAGCTAAGCAAGGTTGGCCTTAGTTAGTAATTGGGATGGGAGACCTCCAACAGAGACCAGGGGTGCAGAAGCAGGCAATGGCAATCCACATCCGTTAGTTTCTTGCCATGAAAACTCCAGCAGGGGTCGCCATAAGTCAACTATGACTTGAAGGCAGGATTTCATTTCGTATATATACATACATGTGTAAAAGATCTCAAGAGTATCAATTAGGAAACTAATATAAGGAGGCATAGGACAGCAGTGGCAGGGAGAGGGATCATTCTTTTTAAGAACTTGATTTTGTAATCAAAAAGGATTAAAATGAGTTGAAGTGTAATAAAAAAGACACTGCACAGAAACTATGAGGATTCTCTGTGGAGTGAATATGGGCTAAGTGTTCTGGCTGGATGGCGAGCTTGTCAGGTGCATATCAGTTGAGTTGCTGTCTTCCTTTGCTACTTTATGACTTCTTACTCCAGGGAAATGGAAACCAAAAGTAGAGTAGAGCTATAGAGATTGCAACGTCATCTGAAAAATAGCCATGGCTGGCCTCGTTGGTTCAAGTATGGAAGTCAAAGGAAAAAAGTTCATTTGAGCTAGTTAACCTTCCAACTGTAACTAATAGGGATGTGTTTGACAGATACTAATTAGTTACTTTCTAGATGCACATGCCTGGTAGAAATTCATTAAGGTTGTTCCTGTTGGCCATGCACACACCTAATATGGCTTTACCTCTCTAAGTACCTAACTTCATTCACCTTGCTCGGAACCCTGCAAGAGAAATGGACTTTGCTAATTTCCGGTAGATAGTGGCTGTTCACATCATTGATTGGCATTTATGGTACCATGAAGCCTCTGAGTTCCTCATTTCCTTGGAGCAATGTTTTAAATTTTAACCAAGCTGGTTTTTAAAAACAAACTAATAAAAATATACTGAACAAACATTTAATTGGTAAAGTTGCAAAATGCTTCAAGCTCTAAATGGCAGAGTTCTGGCCTGGAGCTTAGTTGTGGGGAGGGATAACAAGAAGAAATGGATTTGGAGCAAGTACAGGTAGGTTGGAGACAAGACAAGCTCCCTCCCCAGCAAAGAATCCCAAGTGACTTTGGTTTGTGTATCTCAATCCAAAGTTGTTGTTGTTGTTTTTAAAGTGATGGTAACCCCGGGTGCTTACTGGACCCAGGCCGTTTCCACACGACTTACTGGCTGATGAAACGTTCCGCAAAACACCTGGAAGATAGCATCTTCTCATGCAAAATTGCACCAGGAAGACGCTATTTCGCACAAAACTCCCGAATGAAAGCGTCTTCCTGGCGCGATTTTGCACAAGGAGACGCTATCTTCCAGGTGTTTTGCAGAACGTTTCACCCACCGGTAAATTGTGTGGAAACGGCCACTGTCGAAAAAAAAGTTACTTTTCTTTCTCAGTAGCTTTGGATGCAGAATCAGTTGCCAAATTGATTCTGTTTTTTTACCTCTTTTTAAAACAAGAATATGCTCCATAAGACTTGTAGACCATAGTTCTATTCATTCTTTGGCCTTGTTGGTGCTTTTTGCCGTCTTGCGATGGCTTAGAAATAGGGGTGTAAAATATTATACATTTAAACATTTAAGGTAATGCCATTTATGTATCGCTGCAAACATTTAAACATTAAAATAGGAGGAGGAGTTGGGCAGATCTTGTTGCATTAATGCAAGGATGCATATGGAGCTTGCTGAATGGAAGATCAACCACGTCGCTGCTGCTGCTGTCCCAGTGGGTGATTCTCCAGTGGGAGCATTGGTTGTCCTCAGAGGAAGAGTGATCTGAAATAATCCAAAAGGCCAAACACCTCTGAGGCTTCCAGTTGGCAAAAAAGTAGACACTCCGCCCCTCATTCCTCAACATTTTTCTCAGCGAACACTGATAGACTCGAAACAGGAGCATGCAAAAAGGAGTGGTACTTCCAGTGTTACATGAAATATAGAATTTGTCTTTGTTAATGATTAAAGAATACAATTGTAATAAATGGTTGCTTTTAAAAACAAAGCTTATGTCCCCACCTGGAAAGTATTTTGCCTACAAATTGTACTCCCCCTCCCCCAACCCCGGCTGCCAGTTTTCCTCAGCCTCATCGAAATGAATCCTTTCTCAGGTAGACAGGCCCTCTTTTTGGGTCTTCAAGCTAGAGCTAAGGAGCTTGGCCCGGTTTCTCCCTCACCAATGTGTATTGTTAATTATTGTCTCTAGTCTACTAATGATTATAAATTAGTGGATGAGTGTATAAAAAGTTAATGAAGTTCTGTGTGTGGGGGCCCATTTTGAGTTCCCCAGGTGACACGTACAGGTTCGCTGCTCTGATAGATAAAGGAAGATAGTCAACTGAGAATGTGACCTCTCTAGGTGTCCCGTTTCTGGAAGAAGCCAAAGCTAAGTTTGAAAGGGTTCAGGGGGAGCAAAATAGCTTATGCTGGCAAAAGATTGCCCCTTCTCCTTCCAAGTGATGATAAATGCTAAAATTAATGAATACAATAACAAATAAAATAACAAATAAAATTATATGTATTTTTATACAGCCATATACAGTTTGATGTAGTGGTTAAGAGCGGCAGGACTCTAATCTGGAGAGCTGGGTTTGATTCCCCACTCCTCCGCTTGAAGCCAGCTGGATAACCTGGGGTCAGTCACAGCTTCTCAGAGCGCTCTCAGCCTCACCCACCTCACAGGGTGATTATCATGAGGATAATAATAACACACTTTGCAAACTTCTCTGAGAGGGTGTTAAGTTGTCCTGAAGGGCAATATATAAATCAAGTGTTATTGTTATTATTATTATATACTTTGTTATAAGTATTCTGAATAAGTGTTAGGAATGACTAGTTCAGTTTCTCTAGAGAAAACACGGCCGTTGCCAGCTTCTCCCCTTCACCAGCTTGTTACGAATGTTTTCTTTCTTCTCCCTACAGTTTGCCAGGTTTTAGTACTTGCGTCCCCATCTGGTACTGGTCCTCATGGAACTGCTTCCTTTTAAGAATTTTGTGTATATTGATGCACAGGCCTCCTTCCTCTTGAGACAGCTTGAAAAGCCCCCCCCCCCCGCTCCTGTTTTGAAGGGACAGGGGACCCTCAGAATTGGACTTTCAGGGGCTCTTTGGGCCACTGCAGGCAGGAGAAGATGGGATAAATACACTCCAAAGACAGATGTCCTTGCACCTGTGGTAATGCTAGTCTGGATCCAAGTCGTAGATTTGGCACGAGGGAGTGGAGCTGTTTTGCCTGAGTCACAGCTGACTTCATAAGAAAAAAAAATATTGGACCATTGGATTAAGAAGCAGTGAAACCCTCCCGTTTATTTAACTTACCTTTTCTTGTATCCTGCTTGTGTATCCAGCTATTTCTCCCTTCTCTCTGTTCTTTGAAGAATTTAACATATAATTTATATAACCATCTACCGCCATCTATTTCAAAGTTGGTTTAGGAGGGTGGAAATTTGTTTAGGATTGCACTGTCAGCTGCTCACCTGCTTTATCTGAATCATCTAGATTGGCAAGTACAACTTAAAAGAAAAAAAAAAGTAAATGAGATGTTTACTGAGAACATGGAGTGATCCCAGCTAGTTTGTTGTTCTTGTGGAGTGGATTTCTTTTAAGGGGAAAAGAAATCAATACTGCAATTGATTCTGCATCTAACTAAATTTACTAAAAAGCCAAACCATTGCTACTGAGAAATATTAGATCAAATATAAAATAATTGCAGGTTTAGAAAGAGAAAAGTTAAACTTTGGATAACAAGTGCGTTCTTGGTGGTTTAGAAATTCATATGTGAAGCTTCCTGTTTTCCCTCTCTAAGTTCCTATGTCCCCCATGTGCCCCCCCCAGGAGGGAAGACTATTGGATATTCCACTGGTACCTAGTACAGAGAAGAACAGTCCTTTAAAGCCCCATTGATTTATATATCTAAAATGCCAAACTGGAAGAAACCTTTTTTAAAAAAATCAATGAAGCTTTAAAGGATTGTTCTTCTCTGTACTAGGTACCAGTGGATATTCTTGTAAACAGTCTTCCCTCCCAGAAACAATGTTCAGATGCCATTCTTCTATTTTTCTTCTTTTAAAGAAATCATCTCACTAATGGATTTCAATTGATTGGTGTGACTCAACATTATTTTAATATTTCTTCACTCACAGAGACATGCCTCTTGGAACTACCCAGTAGGATCATACTTATCCCCAGTTGCAGTTGAACTAGCCATGTTGTGTGTAGTTTAAACAGCTGTCTTGCTTCTTCCCAGAGGTGGCTGCATTTGAACCTTATGTTAAGCAGTTACATGGGTAAACAGATGGTTATGTTTCTCCAGCATGTGGACAATAATAAAAAGAGTCCAGTCCCATCGTTCCAAAAAGATTGACAATATGTTTGGCTTCTTTGCCTATTTCACTAAATTAAAAGCAGGAATTCCAAGAAGATCTCACTTCCTGTTTCTCCTACTGGGAAATGGAGGCCATGTTTCTCATAGTGTAAGAGGTGTACCCTAAGGAGCTCCATTTATTGCAAAGCAGTGGATAACCTTCATATAATTTGGGTTGTATTGATGGGGCAAGATCAGGCTCAGTGGTAAAACATCTGGTCTACCCACAGAGCTCCGTGGCGCAGAGTGGTAAGCTGCAGTACTGCAATCTAAGCTCTGCTCACGACCTGAGTTTGATCCCGGCAGAAGCCAGGTTCAGGTAGCCGGCTCAAGGTTGACTCAGCCTTCCATCCTTCTGAGGTCGGTAAAATGAGTACCTAGTTTCCTGGGGGTAAAGTGTAGATGACTGGGGAAGGCAATGGCAAACCACCCCATAAAGAGTCTGCCAAGAAAACGTCGTGATGCGACGTCCCCCCATGGGTCAGTAATGACTCGATGCTTGCACAGACTACCTTTACCTTTACGTACCTACAGAAGGTCCCAGGTCTAGTCCTCGATAGCTCCAGTTAAAGGTTTTCGTGCTGTGTGAAAGATCTCTGCTTGATACCCAGTTGAGCCATGGCCTATTAGACCAGGGATCTAAATAAGTGTACGGCAGCTTCGTGTGTTCAGAGGGTATCTCCGGTTGCTCCCAGTGGTGATGAGAAGAATAGTTTAGTTAGAGAACAGCTGTAGCATAGGAGTTAAGTGGCTGGATTGCAAATCAGCACTCTGCTGGTTTGAATCTCATTATTGCTATGAGCCCAGTAGTTGGCCTAGGGTAAGCCACTCCTCTCAGCCCCGGCTCCCCAGCTGTATTGTGAGGATAACAGTGACTTTGTTCACTGCTCTGAACACTAATCTACCTAGAAGAGCAGTATATAAGCACAGTTGTTGTTGTTGTTATTAGATTAGACCTGCTTCACACTACCTGCCACCCTATGGGAGATACTTAACTGATGATGCAATTTCATGCACTGCAGTGGTTTTGAGTAACGTGATTTATTGTATGCGGCCTATTCCCCCTTCCCTTCAATCAGGGTGGCATTAAGTTGATAAATGTCAAGGATCCTCCATGAACTACTGGTTCAGGTCCTGTCATACTTGCTGGTAATGATCATTGGACCTGGATGTTTGACATAGTGTTCAGATGCATATGAATAACTTGAAATATCTAACTGCAGGGGAGGGGGGGGGAGCCCAGTGTACATTTGTTGGCCGCAGCACCATTTTTACTGTATCTGCTGTTACCACTTCCACTTGTGAAAGGGTGCATTCATTTTTTTAAAAAAGTTTCTTATTTTAAAATGAGACTTACTATTTGGGTTTCCTAAGGCATTAGTTGCTCCAGTGTCTGTCAGTGGCTCCTGGGCTATCTGGATTTGTATTGGTTTGTTCACGTACACGTTTGTTCTGCTTTACGAAAATTGCTTCTCCCTTCCTGCTACAACCCTACGTTTGTTTTTAAACTCTTGTGCTGCCGAAAGATGTGATTTGTGGCCAGTTTGGTGTAGTGGGTAAGAGCGCGGGACTCTAATCTGGAGAACCAGGTTTGATTCCCCACTCCTCCACTTGAAGCCAGCTGGGTGGCCTTGGGTCAGTCACAGCTTCTAGGAGCTGTCTCAGCCCCACTCACCTCCCAGGATGTTTTGTTGTGGGGATAATAATAACATACTTTGTAAATCTCTCTGAGTGGGTGTTAAGTTCTCCTGAAGGGTGGTATATCCTCCTCCTCCTCCTCCTCCTCCTCTTCCTGGTGTGCGTTACCTACATTGAAAACTAAAAGGAAAGGCAGTCAAATTGTCATATTTGTGAATAAATTCATGCAAGAGCATTCTCATACTGCCTCGTGTGAGTTGTAAGTATTGGGTGGGAGGGACCTGTTTCATGGACAATCTCTTAGGTTGTGTCAAAGGCACAAAGCTGCCTCACAGGGTAGATCAAAATAAGTAGACGTGTTTGTAGCAATAGAAAAGAACAAGAGTCCAGTAGCACCCATAAGACTAACAAAATTTGTGGTAGGATATGAGCTTTCGTGAGCCACAGCTCAGTTCTTCTGGACTCTTGCTCTTTTCTACTGTTTGGTAGGGCAAATCAAATGTTAAACATTATTAAGGTGGTCTAATGTGGTGGAGCGGGGGACTGGATCAACTTGTGTGTAAATTAGGAGTTTGATCAAGGCAAATTCAGTCAAGAAAAGTTTTCAGCATCCTAAAGATCCATGTGATACATTTGTCATACAGTTACATGCGTGCTGCAGTCAAATGGGATTGTCTCATGAAGAAATACACTAATGTAGGAAAGCAACTGAAAGGTGACTTAGGCTGGAATCTTAATACTTTTTTGGGAGTAAGTCTCATTGAATCTGAGAGGACCTGTTTAAATTGTTCTTTCTTGAAGAATAGTGTGTTTATGAAAGTGGTTGTAACTTGAAGTAGTTCTGCCCTGTTTCATTTTTTTAAAGGACTTTTAGAGAGTTGATGGTTAGGCTCAGGTATAAATCAGGGTATGAGCTGAGTATCAGTTCTGACATGGACTTAGTTGGACAAGGTACTCTGTTCCGTCTCTTCTTTCTGAGGTAATAAAGACAACTCTGTGTGTGTGCGTGTGTGTGGGTATTCAGGCTAACTGACTTTACATGGTGGTTGTAAAGATTGCAAAATGCTTCGAATGCTTGAAAGCGCACCCATACAAGTGGCAAGTATTATTCTTATTCTTGTTCAAATGCTGTAGAACAAACAAAAAGGGATATCTTGAAGGGTTAGAGGCGAGTCCCTATAATCCACAATCTCTCCATCACCAAGTCATTACTCTTCCCCTGTGCCTAATTTTCTGTTAAGTGTAAACATTCCAGGAATTTGTAAGGACTTATAGGGGGGAAGGGGTAGGAATGGCGGAGAATGGGAGGCAGAGATGACTCCTCGAATATAAACCATCTGCTCTCCTGTTTCCAGAGCTGTATCGTCTGGGATGAAGTCTCTGATCTAAACCAGACGTTGTTTCAGACAATAAAACCCTATTACATGTTAATGAGAATATACGTTGCAGAAGAAAAGGTGTGAGGCTCTCTGGGTGTTCTTGCCACTTTCTTGTTGGCCAGGTGTGGCTCCAGAGACTAGGCTTCTTCCTATATAGGAAATTTGTGTGTGTGTTTTTTTAACTTTCACAAATTAGCCCTTCAAAATTAACTACAGTTTCTTGGCTTTTGGTGGGATACCTCTGGGGTTCCCTCAGGTTTGCAGACCTATCTGGTTTTGTAGCCAAATGGACCCAATTCTCGGATTTAAGTATCTTCTCATCAACACTACTTGGCTATTAGATAGAGGATGGACAATTGAAGGAAGTCTACCATTTTTGCTTAGCAGTATCTCTGGTGGAGAGTGCCCTCAAGTCATGGCTGATTTATGGCGACCCCTGACAGGGTTTTTATGGCAAGAGACTAACAGAGGTGGTTTGCCATTGCCGGCCTCTGCAGCCCTGGCCTTCATTGGAGGTCTCCCATCCAATTACTAACCAAGGTCGACCCTGCTTAGCTTAGCTTCTGAGATCTGACGAGATCAGGCTCCCCTGGGCTATCCAGGTCAGGGTTAGAAGTATCTAATCCTGCTTTAATCCTGTATGAACACATGAGACTTCCTTAGACCCTTGGTCTGTCATGGTCAGTATCATCTACTCGAACAGGCAGCACACCTCTCCAGGGTCTTAGGTGGAGATCTTTCATGTCCTTGGCTACTTGATCGCTTGTTAACTAGAGGTGTTGAGGATTGAACTTAGACCTTCCACGTGCAAAGCAGATGCTCTACCACTGAGCCACCATATCTTTCCAGGTTATGGGCTAGTCGATGTGATACCTTTTGAGTGTGTGGCATGGTCCGCAGCTCAGGGGTAGGGCGCCTGTTTTGCACTTAAGAAATCTCATTTTTCAAGCCTGTCCATCTCTACTTAGAAAGAACTGGGAAAGTCTCCTTCCGGAGTTGATGAGGAGCAGATGTCAGTTGGGGTACACAGCACTGAGCTAAATAGACCACCGATCTGAGTCCATCTAAAGAAGTTTCATATGTGCAGCTGTCCGCTCCTTTTTTATTACATGTATGCAGCTAAGTTGCTAACACTGCTTGGAGACTTGCATATTCAACATGGATTTGGAAGACAGGCATTGGAGTACAGTGCAAAATTGAGACGTGCAAAATTGAGACATGAGGCCTTGAGTTGTTAGGCTGCTTGCACAGATAGGATGCAGGTTCGTTTTTTTCATTTTTAAATCTTTATTTGTATTCTGCTTTTCTCCTCAGTGGCTTATGTCATTCTCCTCTCCTCCATTTTATTCTCACAACGGCCCTATGAGGTAGGTTAGGCTGAGTGTGTTACTGGCCCAAGGTCACCGAGCACGCTTCTGTGGCAGAGTGGGGATTTGAATCGGGACCTCCCAGATCCTAGTCCAGTGCTCTAACCACTACACAAGACTGGCTGTCCATGATTGGACACAGCTGAGCATTTCCGGATGGACTATGCAGCCTCGGGATCACATCAGCCTCTCAACTCTGCCCTCTGAAGTGCTGCTGCGAAAAGTGGCCTCTTTTTGCATTGCTGTAGTATCTCTGCCTTGTGCTTAGGCTGTATCATGTTGAAGGATTCTTAGATGCCAATTTAGGATTTGGCACAGGCATGGATTGCGGTGCTGCCAGCTCTGGCTGGACCTTTTTTGGACAGGAGGGGGGATGTGTTTGAATGAAAAAGGAACACACAATGTTTGGTTTCAGAGTGGCAGCCTGCCTGTCGCCGCTCGGGAGAGGCTCCCGTTCTGTGTTTCTTTTCTTTCTGAATCTTCTTGAGCAATAAATTTGGAATCCCTTCCTCCTTTCTTCTTGTCCTGCCAATGTTCTCTTTCTTTGCTGGTTTTGTGTGTGTTTATTTCCGAGCTGTCTCCAAAATATTCCACCCCCCTCCCCCCATTTCCAGACCATTTCAAAGCTCAGAAGTCCTTGTTGTTGTTGTTGGCCTTACTGTGGCTTGTTGTCTATTGTTCAGGCTTCTCAGCAGCTGCTGCCGCCTCAGATTTTCTTTTTTTCCCCTTTCCAACTTAGCCTGCCTCAGGGCCAAAGCGTGTGTCAGAGACGTAGGAAATCCACGATCAGGTTGCTTGACATCAAAGATAATCTTAAAAGCGGACACACGGGCCCAAATTTAGATTGGAGTTTTGGAGCTGGGACTGGGGGGTGGGGTTAACTTTTCCCTTTTATTTCTCTTTCAAAATTACTGCCGGGGGCAATTAGAAGTGGTGGTGAGGGAAATAACAACAGCAGCAACAACATTCAGTTTATATACGGCCCTTCAGGACAACTTAATGCCCACTCAGAGTGGTTTACAAAGTATGTTAATATCACCCTGTGAGGTGGGTGAGGCTGAGAGAGAGCTCCGGAGAGCTGTGGCTGACCCAGGGTCACCCATCGGTACCTGTCTTCTCCATGCCCCCCCCCCCCAAACTATCAGCCCCTTGTGACTATCAACAACTCCAGGGTAGTTTCAGGTGGGTGTTTGTTTGTTTGTGTCATTTATAGTCTGCCTTTCTCATTGAGACTCAAAACAGATTATACAGTGTGAGATTAATCCAGTCAATATCAAGGACATTTCCATAAACAATGCCATAGGGTAAATAAACACAAGCTTACAAAGACATAGCATTAGCAAGAATCCAATACAGAGTTGAAGAAATGCTGGAACAGAATATAATCAATTCTAGGACTGACATTAGACAACATGAAGCACAGGTAGCTTATAGGAGCACATATTTAAAGCAAAAGATCGTACATAAGGCAACATAGTGGAGAAGTCTATGGTCCCGAACTCATTAGTGAAGCATCTGAGACCCCCTCCCTACAACACCGCCGTCCTATCTGAGTAAAAAGCCTTTTTGAATAATTCGGGTTTGCATCATTTGGGGAAAGCTAGGAGAGTGGGGGCTTTCCTGACCTCCTTAGGCAGGCCGTTCCACAGGGTAGGGGGCACCACAGAGAAAGCCCATTTATGAGCTGCTGTTGATTTCGCCCATGTGCAATAATAATAATAACATTCGATTTATATACCGCCCTTCAGGACAACTTAATGCCCACTCAGAGCGGTTTACAAAGTGTTATTATTACCCCACAACAATCACCCTGTGAGGTGGGTGGGGCTGAGAGAGCTCCAGAGAACTGTGACTCGCCCAAGGTCACCCAGCTGGCTTCGTGGAGGAGTGGGGAATCAAACCCGGCTCTCCAGATTGGAGTCCCGTGCTCTTAACCACTACACCAAACTGGGAGTGGGAGACATGGGTGAGATAATTCTGTGCACAATAACTGTGTGAAGAATCAAAATGAGTAGCTTTGGCATGTACTCAAGGAGGGTCTGGCCCCTGTTTCAGTCACCTGAGTCTTCTTTCTCCAGCGTCACAAGTCTCGACTGCTTGCTTCGACTTTACCCTGCAGTTTTCATACTGCTTATGGTCTCCTGGAATTTTGTACTTAAATATGAGCAAAGGAGTACTTTTTTTTGTTCCTTCTGTTTATTATGAATAGAGGACCCTGAACTTGGGGGGGGGGGTGAAGGATTTATTTTAAGAAAGGAAGAGGTGAGAGTGAGTTTGAAAATCCAACCGTGGGGGTCAGGCGGGGTGGATCCATAATGCTTAAAAAAAAACCCCTTGCAATCTTATTTAACCCCCTCCAAAAAAACCCTCTCCACCTCAGGCCATGAAGCTGTGGACCCACAACAATGTCCTCTTTCTTCTCTGCTGCTGGTGTTTTGATAGTTTTATGTTACATCCATCCACCCTCCATTGTGGATTGGAGCCGAAGAGGGGGGCATTTAAAGAACCTGACACGGGCGACATGATGTAATGTTTTTTTTCCAGCGAAGAAACGAGGCAATTTTTCACCCAAGGTCAGCAAAATTTATGTCGAGCCCCAGACTCCTCACTGGCTGTGTGGAGGGGGGGAGGAGGAGGAGGAGGAGAAGCATTCGGCATGGCAGGCACCTTGCCTGCCCCCGTCTTCTGCTCCTCCACAAGTTGGAATCCGGTACAGAGGGGCCCAGGTCTGCTCTGTAACTCCAACTAAAAGTATTACATCTGCAGTATGCAATTGGAAGCCCAATTTATACCCTGTGTTTTGTTAATCAGTCATCACATCTGTTTCCCATTGAAAGCCTATTTCGAGGGGAGGGGGGCAGAGAGACTTTTTATAGTTTAATGATCTTGGAGGCAGTTCACGGAGCCTTTGCTGATTGTCCGCTAATTCCCACCCACCCCCCACGCTTCTTGCTGGTCTTAGTGATTTTCATTTTACTTTCCATTAAAAATAAACTCATGTATGTTAAGAGACTCCCTGAAATGTTCTGCATGGCTCCCTCTTGTTTCTGTTTCTTGGATATCCCATTCTTCTTAATAGCCCATGAAGTGCGAGTCCATCATTTCCTTTTACTTCTCCTTTTCGGAAGTTTGCTTGTGTTGGCATTTGGTAATGAAGGCATTAAATTGTAGGTTGTTGGCTATTTTTGGATACAGAGATGTCTCTTTGGGGAAGTAGGTTTGGTGGTAGAAAGGCCCCCTTTGTGACCTCCAGTGTCAGCTTTTCAAGCCACCCCAAACTAATGCTCACCACCTCCTTTCTTAAAATGAATCTGTGCAGGTCAGGCTCCTCAAAGTATCAGGTATCTGGGACAAAGGCAGGCTTGTAATTAATGCTACAACTATATAAACAGTAGTAACAGTAACACACCCCTTAGCTGCTGTTGATAGAGTCGGAAATGGGCACTTCAGGCTGCCTAGTCCAACCTCTTGCTCAGTAGGAAAATCCAAAATCTAACAGTTGTCCAGCATCTGTTTGAAAACCTTCAGCTCTAGCTGGGGGTCTTGCTATAGGCCTAGCTTGCGGTCTGCACTTGTCTTGGGAGTGGGCAAAGTCCTTGCCTTTGCACTTGCCAGAACTCTGCAGAGTTGCCTGTAGGGAGGCAAGAGAGATAATGGCCAGCAACTACAGCAGACGATTCCTGTGGGGGAGGGAATAAAAGAGGGCTACCACCCGACTCCTCTTCTGCACCGTCTGCTGCCATCTCCTCCATTTCTCCCCCATCCTTGTGGTATACATAGTGTCCACATTTGAAGAGACCACTGTTGTGGCATAATATTTGTTGTGGAATAATATTTACCCACCCCCTGTAGGAGTTGTTGTGAGATTTCCACTGCAGATACCACGTGTTCTGCTCTATATACAGTGGATCCAATCCTGCAAGGAGTAATGGGTAATGAGCATTTGGGTAGCAGGGGCAATGGCTGGAGGTGATAGAAGTTATTCACTCACAGAGGTAGCTCACCACTGCTTTCATTGCTGCTTGCTGGAGCTTACCTGGAAGTCTGGGTCATAGCCAACAGTCCTTACCATGTTTCTGTGCAGTGCAGCCTCCTACCCTGTGTAGGAAACACCTCCACTTCTTGATCAAGAGAGAATTATTCAACTGTTACAGTTTCTCCATATTGGTTGGTGAGTTTATACGTGGAGAGGAGACATGGGCATTTGAAGAAGTTGTATTTTGTGGCATGAATTTCCTCTCCTTGGCTTGCTCCTGTGAGGTGCTTTGTTGATTTGTTTCCAGTCACTGCAGTGGAGGAATTTCCTGTTAGGCATTTGACTCTAAAATCCTGAAGTAGGCTTCCTGTAAAGGATGGGAGAAGACAAAGATGAGCAATATGTCCTTCCAAAATTAGTCCTCAGGCCGAGTGATTAGTTATTTGTGGGGAGTCCTGTTTCACCCGAGTTCTCATTACCAAAGTCTCCCACCTCTGCAAGTTCTCTGGATGTGCGGATGCCTTTGTGTAGTAATGGGCTATGTAATCTCAGATGTGTTTGTGGTTTTTATTCTGCCATTGCTGTGCCAAGATGGAAGAGTTGGTTGATACCATGTTTTCCATGGCAGCTTTGGAGGTGGAACTGGGAGGAGGTTGGTGGGAGTACCTGTAACTTATACAACTTTTTTTGCAGGTGTAACATTCTAATGTTACTGGCAATGGGAATGTTCAGTGAGAGCTTGTAGGATTCCAGCTAAGTCCCACTTGTGCCCCCCCCCCACGGCCATTCCTGGCATTATCTACTTTGGCCCTACCCTAGCAAACTTGTGCTAGGGGTTTTAATATGTTAATATGATTAGTATTCTGGCAGTCGGGTACCCTATCACATTCTCAGGCTCTACCAGTACAACAACACTTAGTTATTATCCTACCTTCTCAGCATAGGGGTAAGTCAAGTATATAATGGTGCTGTTGAAGAAGCTTGTGGCTGAACAGTTCCTTCAAAAACCTGCCTTCAGTCCATCTGCCCCACTTTTTTACTTGGGCTGGGGGACTGAGGAGGGCATCAACTCCTACCAGTTAGTGAGCTTGCCTTTCTGGTTTGTGCAGCTCTGTGCTTCTTTCTCTGTGCTTCTTACAGTCGCGTGTGATGGGGCACGGCTCTCTTTTGAAGGTTACTTTATTTTACTCTCTTGAAACTCGTCAGCGTTTCCTGTCCCGCAGGATGCTAGTGTCTTGGTTACAGATGCTGAAGGGAAAAAAATTAATCTGAGATCCCTAACTCTGCAAATCGGGCCCAACCTTTCCAGAGCTTTGTGTAAATTTAGCTTTTGGTAAATAGCTCTTCTCTGTATTCCTAAAACAAAAAATATTTCTCCCGCCCCAGATTGTCTGTCTCTTAATGTTCTTGAGCTGTTCTGAATATTATCGTTACAAGCGTTGCAGTGGAAACTAGAAACTGGATCCACATAGATGCATAGATTTATTTGAAGTAAATGGAAGCTGAAGAAGGGAATCTGGCATAATTTGCATAGGGCTTACACTGGAGCAATTATCAGTAGATTGTGCGGTAGAATTATAGGTGCAGTTGGCAAGATTCTTTGAGTAAATGGCCAGTGAAGAAGATAGAGATGTCCTTTTGTACATCTGTCCCCCCTCCCTGCAATCTTGGCGCCCCCAAACGAACTCTTCCTTAATCCCAAGGTTGCTGGCTCCCCTTGGACTTTTTTTTCTGGGATTCTTCTTTTTATCCCCCCCATCTCGTTTTTTTTGTTTAGCTTCATTGCTTTTGATGTTCTCTGCCTCCTATCAGCGCAGTTCCCATAATGCCAGCCCCGTGCCTTTCATTATCACGTTAACAAACTTGAGTCGTGCCTAACGAGGACGCCTCATACGTTATGCTAATGATCAAGAGACATGTTAATGATATTTTAGAAGCCTAATTAGTGGAATATATAACTATATGCAATTTGGTAATGGACTGTGACAACAAGTTGTTAAGAGGGGGCTTGACAAATCCGGTTGGATGTGGCCTCAGATAAACAGTCACTGAGAATGGATGAGCAGGAATGCGGAGGAGGGAAGATATTGGTTGTGTGCGCACATATGCATGTGTGTTTTGGTACCTACGAATACCCTTTGACCTTTGTTTTTGGTATCTAGATCCTAACGAGACTATGGCGAACCAAGTTCCAACAATTTCCGGGGAATTTGCTATCACAAAACTATTCCGTTCTGATGTCACCTCAGTGTTTTTGCACGCACGCACACACACTAGTAATTTTCTGCATTTTATCTGTCACGCTTGCAAGCACCAACATAAAACCGAGTGTGTTTGTTTACAGCGCAGAGTCTCTGTTAATCCTCCAGAGGATTTTGCTAGGCAGGGTTCAAGTTTGCTTATGAAAAACAGAAAGCTGGATTTCGTGGCTGGAGGCATATGCATTCAAGCCCCAGAGGCAGCACTGTTTCAGAGGACGAAATTGGGCTTGTCACTTGGGGTTCTCAGTTTCCCTGTATGTAAAATGTACATTAGAATTTACCTGTCTTGCAGTTCTGTTGTGTGAAAGACAGAGAATTGTTGAAAGACATCATGAGGGTAGGGTTGGAGAAGTCTGAAAAATATCCTGGCTTTTGGCTCTAAAAGGCAGCTTTGTGGGGGAGCAACCTAAAAGCCACTTTGATTTGCGATGCATTCTTTGTGGATGTGTTTTGAATTCAATAGGTCTCAAACTGTGAAATTTAGGTGAGCTTACATCAAGATAGCTGCCAGTGATTGAGACTGAGAAGTGCCATTCATTGGCATAGCCTAAACCGTAACATAGAAATAAAGCTTCTCAGATTGTCACTGTAAAAGGTGAAACATTACATTAGTTCATCATTTAACTGCAGCTGTTTTCGAACACTACATTTGGGGGATTATCTGACTGCCTCTACTGGAAAAATGTGCTACCCATAATCCTCTTGATACACGCAGTGGCCATTTTGTCTGAATAGAGCGTTGCATGTACTGAAGTAAAAAATACACACGATTCAATTCAGACAAAATGGCAATTGTGTGTATCGTGAGTAGGGCTGTGCGCTTCGTTATTCACTTTGGGTAAAAATACCCGAAGCGGTGCCGATCTGGAAAGATTCTTGATAGGCCCCGATTCGGAAATCCTGAATCAAAGCTTTCTGAAGCTTTGGGCCAGAGGAAGCGGAGAAAGCCCCATGGCCATTTGAGAGGCAGGAAGGGCTGGAGGAGGCAGCTCTGGCCTTTCCCAATGCCCCAGAGGCTCAGGTGGTGGTGGTGGCAGCACGAGGCTGCTGCGATGGCATGGAGGCTCCAGGCCATCACAGCCTCGTGCTGCTGCCGCTGCTGCGACAGCAGCCTGCAGCACAGCTGACTCTCCCACCAGGTAAGGTAAGTGGATGGGGGGGTGGAGGGGTTCCCCAGGGGGGTGGGGGGTGGAAAGATTGTCCCAGGGGGGTGGGGGGTAGGGGAGAGTTGTCCCCCTCGCTTCAGTATGCTCCAAATATTTACGGAGCATACCAAAGCGAGTAAAGTACCAAAGCGGGAAACCCAAATCAACCCCCTCCTGCACACCCCTAATCGTGAGTAGCATGCATTTCTGGCACACAAAGTTGTCATACTCTCTAGTATAACATCCGAAAAGGGCTTAAAGCATTGTGAGTGGACCATCACAGATCTAATAACACAAGACTTTTTCACACAATTGTGTTCACATGTTGAGCTGCCAGGCATAAAGTGTAAACTAAGCCATTGATGCATGTATGAACCGGCCCCATGGTCTTATGAAAGCCTGGATTGAATGAATAGTCTTGGACGAGGAAGAAGGCCTGTGGAGCTTGAACTTGGACACCAGCTTGCCTTGCTTGGTCCTTAACCATAAGGAAAAAATAATGTGTAAGCTGTTGTAATGCTGTGTTCATTGCTAGGTGGGATTTTATGGACCCTGTGCTCCAATACAGGTAGCCGGTTCAGGAAGAGTAGAGGTGAAACTCAACCCTAAATTGCGTGTTTTTAATACATTACTGACTCCCCAAGATAGCAAGAGGAGGAATAAGGTCATGGGCCAGCTTGAGCCCCGCATACTTCTGGTATTGGGTATAGGAATGCTCCTCTGAACAGAGGCCAAAGTCTTGGTTTTTATGGCACCGAGGGAGTTGGTTCCTCTCTGTTCTTGGCAGGCAGCCTTGGGTCTAAGTGATCAAAAGCGTCCATAAACTTTGGAGTGATTCCCCGTTCTCATTACAAATTTCTTAATAAGGGAACTAAATATTCTCCCCCCCCCCAACTCAGCTACTTCCCATTAACCCTTTTATGCAATTCTAAATAGGTTGCTTGACCTGTCAAGTTGCGTATTGCTTTCCACTCAGAAAATTTATGTTTAAACCGAATCATTCCTTTGTTCCCTGGTTGTTTTGGTTTAGGGTGTGTCCCTTTCTAGTAATGGGGTAGATACATCAGGTATGTTCACCATAAAATGCTCTGTTAGCTTCCTCTTTTTTCCAGCAGCATGATTCTTTAATTTTTTTTAGCCTCAGGAGAACTATAAAGATATATTTTGGGGAGTCATCATTTCAGTCTTTGGGGGGGGGGGACGGGTTTGCGGTTTTTTTCAAGAAGAGTTTCTTTAGAGACTTGAGCTATTCTCCCCAATGCCCCAATACAGAAATGGTTCATAAGTTCTCTTCCCTCCTGTTGAGGGTTCTGGAATTCTGAGCCATCTTGTATAAAGGGAAGAATGCATCTTTTCAGTTTGGATTGGTGAGTCTGATCTCGTCAGATCTCAGAAGCTAAGCAGGATCAGCCTTGGTTAGTAATGGGATGGGAGACCTCCAATGAAGACTAGGGTTGCAGAGCCAGGCAATGGCAAACCACCTCTGTTAGTCTCTTGCCATGAAAACAGTTTTTTTGCATTCTCTGCCTACCATACTCCTTAACCAAGTGCAGGTGGCTGTAAGCACTCAAGAGAGATTTCCCAACCCCCCATCCTGAGTTCCCAGTTGGTTTTTGTACCTAGACTGGGCCAATTGTTTCCTCCTTTTTCTGAAGCAGGTGGCCTGCTTTGAACTGAAACACTTGAGGGCACATAGTGGGTTCATGGCTGAGGAAGACTTTGGGATGCCATTGAAAATAATGAAGCTGTGATGGATAGGATCGTGATACCAAGTGTGCAACTGGGTGGTTGCTACGGATATGAGCAAATGAAAAATGAATATCGTTGTGAGATGTCTGTTGTGTTTAACCTTGGCAGCTGTTGTTCTGTTCCTCCCTCACACCTGTTTTGTGATCGAAGGTGGCATTGTGGTCTCCGTTCTGCCATCTTATAAACTGTTCAAAGATGGATTATCGGGCTTCTTCCGAACACTGTAGGACACAAATGTATTCTATACTGAACTTCAAGGGAAAGCTGACACTGTGGTGTCTCCCCTGCCCTTGAAATTGTACTTTAGCATCCGGGACCCCATCCTTTCCCACTTCAAACTCCTCCTGCATCCTGCGGTGTCATCACTCACATTACATCATATGAATGAAATTCTGGAACTGCTATATTTGACAGTGTCACAGTGTGGCATGGAACTTACGGCGTGGCTGGAATGATGTCATGGCAGCTTCCCCCACCGCCTCTGAGAGCCAGTTTGGTGTAGTGGGTAAGAGCGGCAGGACTGTAATCTGGAGAACCGTGTTTGATTCCCTACTCCTGTACTTGAAGCCAGTTGGGTGATCTTGGGTCAATCCCAGCTCTCCCAGAGCTCTCTCAGCCCCACCCATCTCGCAGAGTGATTGTCATGAGGATAATAATAACACACTTTGTAAACCACTCTGAGTGGGCATTAAGTTGTCCTGAAGAGTGGTATGTAAATCGAATGTTGTTATTATATTCTCACTAGAACCAGTTTTTGGCTGCAGTGGAGGGCAGAGGTGAGAAGGTTGCATTCCACAGCCTAGAAATTGTGTGCTAAAAACATTATTTTGTGGCAAAACTTCACGCGAAGGAATTGTTGGGGATGGTTGTGGCCCTTGGCACTTGTAATGTTTGGCACTTGTAATGATCCCAGAAGAATTACCTGCAAATACGAGCCAGGTGCCTTATTCCCATTTCATGTAGCTGTGGAAGAAGTACTGCAGCAGGTCCCAGGAGATTTGTGGCCTACCTCAACACCCCCTCCTCCTGCCTGCAAGTCTTTCTTTCTCGTCATTAAGCAAGTACAGTAAAGCAGAAGAATCTTTACGTTTTTGCAATTTAGACCACGGATCAAAGATCAAAGCAGGGCACAGTGACCATAAAAGTAACTGCTTTTTCAATTTTACAATGCTTTCAGTGGTAAAGAATCAAATAAATTTAATATTAATTAAACACTTAGCTTTTAACCTTCTTCTGCATCCACATTTGGCTGCTTATTGGGGGAAAAAAATTAATTGGGCATCTTAAATCTTGCGTTACTAAATGCTTTGACAGAGGTTTCAGAAGCACTTACAACTTAAAGCTAAAGGCAGGGGGGACCGTTTGTCCTTGCACTCACTTAATTGAAGTCTGGGATTGAATGGGGGGTGGGGGGGAGAGAAAAATGGGGGAAGTGCCATTTTATGGTTGAGTTTCTTCAAAAAAGCATAACTTATAGCTCCAATATTATGGTTTCTCCTTTAATTCCCTCTCTGCCAGTGACACCTCCTAGAATGGAAACAATTGATCTTCTGTTACACATGTCCTATTGATCCTGAGCCACACTGGAAGAAATGTTACCTGTAGCTTTACATATATAACATTTAATAATCCCCCCTCCCCCATATTCTTTTAATCCCAGGGCCTTTAGCAGGATCTGGACACAGAAATAAACTTGATATGAACTGAGTCTGCCTTATTTTATTTACAGCTATGATACTAGTAGTTTCAATGATGAAAGAGACTTTACAGTTCTTAATGTGAACTGTCGAATATTGATTTGAAAATGCGGCTGCTCTGGGTCAGGGGACACAGACCTGTAACGGTGAGCAGCGTCAGCGCACAACCAATCCAAGGCAGGAAATGAAGAGCCATGGAATGTTGCATAACTGGAGGGTGGTGAATAAATTTTGATAACAAATTGTAAAATATTGCCGAACACGGATATGGAGTGAAACACAAAAATTACAAGCTTATTCAGTGAAACAGAAGGTAGGGAAAACCCATTGGGTTGTCAGCGTTTCGTTTTTAGAACATTAGCAGCACGTTGGGATGAAAATGCTTCTAAACATGGGTGGAGTTTTTGTCTCCAAAGGAAACATTCCATTCCTTGTCCTGAGACTGTTGGGGCATGAGGAGTGATTCCGTACACGTTGGATAATGCACTTCCAGTCCTCTTTATAGATCATTTGGAACGGATTTTTTTGTGTGCGGAACAAAAAACCCAACTCAAATGATTGATAAAGTGCATTGAAAGCAGGGTGGATTTGATTTAAATCAAACTGATTTAAATCACGATTTAAATCACGATTTAAATCACTAGTCATTAAGGCTTGATTTAAATCATAGTTTTCTACATAAAGACTAATTCTTGCTGGTATAACTTTAATATGCAAGTAGATGCCTGCCTTACCGATAGGTAAAGGAACTTCATTAAAGTATTCCCAAACTGGGTCTCTTTTACGGCCTGCTGCCATTATAGGTTTTTTCCTCCAAGGAAAGAATGTGATAAACCTCGGGTCATACACACAAAAGATCCAAAGACTTGTGCAGTATTGTGCTAAGAAAATTTCACTTTCGTTTTGTACTGCTTGCCCCTCCCTCCTCACATTTAGTTTCTTCTTGTGCAGATCTATTCTACTCCAAACAATCAGAAAAATATTGTTTCTATTCACTGAACTTCTTGAAACTTAGCACTGGAGGGGTTGATTCTGTCTTCATAGGTTTGTAGAACAATAGGATTAAGGTCTTTTTCTCAACTCTGTTCATGTTGTAACATTTTTGCTGTGAAGAAGAGGCATGTGATCTCTGCTGAGCTGACACAAATTCAGTTTTGAGAACTGCAAAACCAAGCATCTGTGATAATATCTTGTAGGCAGAGAAACTGCCCAATAATCTTACAAAAACCTCTGGAAGAGCATGACATTGTGAATGGATTAATGGAATTTATTTACCAAAAAAATTAAACATATACAGCCTTATTCTACATAATTAAAAACTAATCTTTATTTCATGATGGAATAACCTTTGGATGGTAATATATTTTTCTCAAAAAGCATTTTATTTAAAAAAATCCGATTTAAATAAAAAAAATCTGATTTTTTTGATTTTTTTTTAAAAAATCATTGATTTTTATCCACCCTGATTGAAAGTGCATTATCCAACGTGTGCGGAATCAGCTGGAGTAGAAGCAGGAGTCTTACCTCTTCCCCTTCATCCTCCCTGTCTCTAACTAATTGGTAGACAGCCACTTGGCTGAGCAGGGGAAGCTGGCTAGTTTGCCTGTATTCCCTGTGCATGCACTGCCACCCCTGCCCCTTCTTAGGGGCCGGTCTCCAAATGACAGCACATTACAATACATTAATGTAATGTAATGTCATCTGACCAAATGATTTCCAATCTTTACAGACATAAGGCAAAGGGGATGCTGATTGGTAAGACAGGTTGTCCTAAAGGAGATTGTGCAGCCTGCCCTGGAAAGGGTTGGTTTACCTCTCTCAGTTCATACGAAGATTGGGGTTTCTCTAGAACCTAGTCTTGTTATTAGAGAAGAAGTTTGAGGGGGTTTGATTTACATTGCAATCCTATACAGAGTTACTCCAGTTCTAAGCCCATTAAAACCAATGGGCTTAGACTGGAGTAACTCTGCATAGGATTGCACTGCTAGAGTACCTTCATTCATGTTGCCCCCTGGATTCTAGCCTGGCCTATCCATGCTCACTCCGGCGAGACTGCTGCAGTAGGGGCCGTTTCCACACTACTTCATCCGGAATGCTGTGGAATGTCACGAAAAAACCACGGAAGATAGCATCTTCTCACGTGAGTTTTACGTGATGCTGCGCAAAACTCGCGTGAAAAGACACTATCTTCCGTGTTTTTTCGCAACATTCTGTGGCATTCTGGATGAAGGTAAGTAGTGTGGACACGGCCAGGGTCTATGTGGGGCTTCCTGTGAGGACACCCTCAAATTCTCTACAAGGAGCTGCTCCTCTTTTCATTGGAGTATGTATATGTAGTAACATAAGAGCATGTAACGTTTCTAAAACGGCTTCATTAGTTTTCTGGTTTTCTTCTAGACCAATTCAGATTGTAGGTGTTCCCTTGAAAATCTCTCTCATATCCATTTCCACCTTTACTGGTATGAACCCTTACTTGGTGAGTCTTCTCATAAGACTGTTCAGCCTCAGCCTGGTTGTAGGCCTCTTCAGTCAGGACACCAATTTTCTAGTAGGGTTTTTACTGAGAAGCTGAAAAGGACACCTACGTACATTGCTGACTTTTTGGAGGCTCTGTAAGACAGTTTTGTCCTCTGTTGACTTGGCGGTTGAGCTGCTGATGAATTTCTGTTAACTCGGATGGGGTGGTTTGTTTATAACACATCGCCAGAGTAAAATGGATACCACTTTGAGTTCTTTTACAGGAAGGGCAAAGTTCAAAAGCTGTCACTATTGTAAACAAACAGGAAGGTTTTATCTGGGCTTAGTAGTACTGGATATCGCCATGAAACAACTAAATATATAAATAATCTTTCCAATTTCTAAACTGGGCCATTTCCAGATGGCTTACCTGCCTCCGGAACGTCGCACCATGTTGTGGGGAAAACGCGAAATATCGTGTTTTCTCGCATGAGTTTTGCGCGACATTGCGCAAAAATCGCGCGAGAAAACGCGATATTTTGCGTTTTCCCCGCAACATGGCGCAACATTCCAGAGGCAAGTAAGCCATCTGGAAACGGCCCTGGTTTTCTATTTTAAAGCAAACTGAAATGGCGTACAACATACATAATGATCATAATAAGTCATGTTCCTTAAAAAAAATTCAGAAAACGAACATCCCAATAATACTCTTACAATGTGAAGTTCAGGGCTATTAATACATTTGGCTATTTAATCGAACCTTATAATATAACACTTAACTCTTTTAATAATGCATTACCACCACTCGCTGTAAACAAAATTCCTGAACCAGCGCAATGCCATTTAGATAACATACATATTAATGTAGAATTATACTGAAACAGCCCAAGTTTCTTTTTCTGAGCACAACCTGTACCTGAAAGCTTTGCCTGCAAAAGTACATTTTTTCCCATATAGAGACACCCCCCATCCCCGATTTTTGGCCTCTCTCCAAGTGTGGACATCCTTTTTCCTGACGGAGGAAGGACTGTCTCTGAGAGGACTAATTATAGTTACACAAGTACGCGTGGGGATACCCGTATCTTCCTTCTACCCAGACCTGTAGCTACGGAGCAGGTGAGGGTATTGGTATCTCTCTGGATACGTCATACCCAGCTTTCATTTTTTACAAAAGTAAATCTCTAGTTTTCTTCCTTATGAATATACCGTGGAAATGCATGAGAACAGTTTTTTATCCAGTTTCCCAGGAAGGAACAGGGGTGATGAATCTGCAATTTGGCTCTGGATTTTTGGTCCTGAGTAATTTACGGTGAAATCCCAAACATAGTTACGCCAGTCTGATCCCATTGACATCAATGGGCTTAGATTGAAGTTAATTTTTTTAGGATTTCACTATTAATCCTTTATTGGCTGAATTCATTTGCGACACCCCTGTTCTATATCCGTTACTTCCTTGTCCTGTGTGTACTTTCCTGTTTGTGGCTCTCTCCACCTTAATCTCAACAGCAGCAATTAAGAGCACTAGGCAACATTCTGTGAGCATCCGTACTATTTCAGGTTGCCTCTGCTGTTTATCTATGGGAATGGGAAATCTCCTTCTGGAGTAGCTTGGACTGTGGGAAAAGGGGGAGGCGCAAGAGGATTAAAATGGCTGCCTGGTCTCATTCAGCTGGGCATTTGGTTGTTTTGCATCATTCATTTCAAGCCATTTTGCTGCAAATTGCCTGTGGGAAAGAATGTGTGCCTCTGAGTGTGTGAAGAATGCTGTGAATATCAAGTTTATACTTGCCTTCCCCTGATTCTGAGGTTAAGGAGACTGAATAGTGCATAACACTTTTGCAAACAATCCCTGAGCCTAACACTGTACAAGGAAGAAAGACCAGCCTTTTATAGGGGGAAGGACAGAGTATTAAGCCCCACCATCCCTCTGTGCAAAAAGGGTGGATTTAATGAGATCTGGGAATAAGCCTGGCTCTCAGTATGCAAGCAGTTAAAGACAGTATTGCTAGGTGTATGCAGAGTGTCTTTCTCTCACTATATGGTAACTGAACACACCTACCTGGTATTAAAAGATTAGTTTCTAGGTGGGAAAGCGTAACTTGAAGGCAGAAGGCACTAGAGATGTTAAATTACCCACATTTGGAAGTTACGGAAAGGAAAATGTTTTCCTGTTTTTGGGGAAAAAATGAAGATTTTTAGGGGGCGATGGAAATATTGCATATTTCAAATCAAGTTTAAATGTAATGCCTTAATAAATGCATCATTTATAATTTAGCATGTGCAATTGTCCTATTTAGCATGTCGATGAAAATAGAAATAAGTGCCTTTCAGCTCAATCCTATGCAGTGTTACTTCAGTCTAAGACCATTGATTTAAGTGGGATTAGACTGGTGTAATTCTTTTTAGGATTGCACTATTTGTCTTCTGTCAACAAAAGTATGACCATACCCAGTGCCAGAGAGAGTGAGAGCTAAAAACTGTTCCACTTTATTCTACCTTACCACAGGGATCTACGTTTTTTATCCTCTTAGAAGTGGAAGAATAAGTTATATAGAAAACAGATTGTGTAATAAGCAGGGGAAAAAAGAGTTATACTGACAAACTTGCATATTGTCATAATAGCCTCCCAACATATTTGGACATCCAGTTAAACTTTATTGCATAATTCAGTGCTTTCAGTATTATAGTGCATTAGACACACAGTGTCTAAGGGACAAAATTATCATATGTCTACAATTTACACACAAATTGTCATTCTCAAATCTGGTAGATTGCTTTTCTTCAAAAGAAAAACCTTCATTCTGTGTAAAACCTCGTCTTAAAATGCATTTCTTTCATTCCCGAAGAGATCTTTCATATGAAGTTTTTTTCAGTGTTCTCCCAGATTTCCTGTTTTCTGTCAGAAAAGATGAGAGAACTGGTCAGGGTGATCGGAGACGAGTGCGGGGGGGGGGGGCTTTCCCCACTTTCACAAATCTAGGTAAAGCTCTGACATCTCCCATCTAAATCATAAGAGCTCTGGTAAATAGCCATGTTCCCATCATCACTATCTCACCTTTCCCAACAGATTTTACCTCACATACTACTTCAGATTTAGGCCCTGCACCATCTCTTGAGAGGAGAATGAATTTTATGAACATGACTTAAATCTGGAAAGGCCTCAGAGTACGGCTTGCAGCTGGTTGCTTTTCCTGCTTGAGTGATGGTGTGTCACCTTACAGATTTTTAAGCTTTACAAAACTAAAAACACATTTTTTTGGACATTGTAGACACATTAAACTTGTGCTCCTTCTTAGGAAGGGCACTGGTAGGAGAACATCAGCTTGGTCCCAGTTGGGTGTGTAAATGCCTGTTAATACCTCATCTCCTTGTTCTACCACTTCCGAACTGATCTCTCTGCATTGTGTTTTCTCTCCAGCCGTTGCGTGTTGTGTCTTTTCAGTTTGTAAGTCTTAGCAGAAAGGCTTTTTCATTTTTGCACAGCATCCTCAAGCACCATTTTTGTATTAAAATTTAACCGCCACTTCGGGGAGACCGCTTTTGTTTGAAGGGGGGACACACAACATCAGTGTGAATCTCTTCCTAACCATCCACCTCACTATAGGGTTTCCCTACTGATCAAGATGAGTCTGACCCCTGGCTGCACAGGCCCAGATGTGGGTAATACAAATATAACGGATTTACCAGGACACAACTTGCTCATAATGACCGTAGCATACATTAAAATTTATTTATTTAAAATATTTTTATGCCACCTTTCCACCCAGTTCAGGGTTCCAAGGGCGATGAGCAGCCACACATTTAAACAGCATTTAAAATGTGTGCACGTACATACATATATACAGGGATTTTTTTCTGGGAAAAGAGGTGGTGGAACTCAGTGGGTTGCCCTCAGAGAAAATGGTCACATGGCTGGTGGCCCCGCCCCCTGATCGCCAGACAGAGGGGAGCTTAGATTGCCCTCCGTGCCGCTCCAGCAGTACGGAGGGAAATCTAAAGTCCCCTCTGTCTGGAGATCAGGGGGTGGGGTCACCAGCCATGTGACCATTTTCAAGAGGTTCTGGAACTCTGTTCCACCACATTCCGCTGAAAAAAAAGCCCTGTATATATATAAAACAATATGTATAAAACAATAAACAGTTCAGCAAAACACAAACTCGTAGACAAGTAAACTTAAATGTGAAGGAGTCAGTGAGGGAACACTGGACAAAATTGACAGAAGGCAGTGATAAAGTAGGACAATTGACTTTCCCTGAGGGGGAAATTCCATGATTTTGGTGCAGTGGATAAAAAGGCAATTTAAGCAGGGAAATGTGAAGAAGGGGATTAATATGCAAGGTAGGGTTGCCAACCTCCAGGTGGGACCTGAAGATCTTCCAAAATTACAATTGATCTCCAAGCAACAGAAATCAATTCCCCTGGAGAAAATTGATGTTTTGGAGGATGTACTGTATGGCATTATACCCTGCAGAGGCCCCCCTCTCCCAAAGCCCTCCACCCTCCCTCAAATCTCCGGGAATTTCCCAACCCAGAACTGGCATCCCTAATGCAGAGACAAAACCACTTCTCGTAGCATCTGGTCTGAACTTTAAGCAAAACAAGGAAGTGGTCCAGTGAAGTTGTGTGTACGCAAGTAGTTGTTCATGGTAGGTTCAAATGCTGATGCATTTTTGTGCAGCTTGTAGCATTCTAGGTTAGTGAAATCCTTCAGTGGGGGATGGGGTGGGGAAGGCCACGGGTTTCTGGAGCGTGAACTTTGCAGGAGGGTGACGCGGTACCCTCGCCACGTGGAATCCAAACAGCTTGAACTTAAGCAAGCCTGGCGTATGATTTTAAAACAGCCCTGATTCTTTCTTAGTCCCCTCTGTTACCCCAGCAGCCAAGACTAAGAGCAAGTGTAAAAATACCCCCCCTTCTCCCCCCCTCCTGTTCCTATCATGCTTTCTCTTTCAGTGATCCAGGGGAGAGGAAGGGGGGGGAGAAGAACAACTGTATAAAAATGTTAATTTATTAATCATTGCCTATATAGCAGTTCATCTGAAATGCTGTTGCTATGCCAACACCCTGGGAGTTTATTTTCTTAATCCAAGTGAGGAGCTCCGGGTCTCTCGGTCCCCTGCTGTGTCATTTGAATATGGTGTACTGCTGCTTCTGCTGCAGCAGTATCTGTTTTTAAAAGGAGGTGTGGGGAGGGGAGAGAAATGAGGGGTTTGGGGGGGGAGGAGAGAGAAAGGGAGGCTAAACCACCAAAGCAGTCAAATGCAAAGCAGTAAGAGGCCTTTCTCAGTACGACTTAGTAAAAATGACACAAATTAATATACTCTACTTAAACCAGACCAAGATTAATGGTTCTCTATCAGGGCTGCTTAGTCCAACTGTCACTCGCCAGGCACGCGTCCGACAAAATCAACACTAATCAACATTTATTCCTCTCTTGCCCTTGGGTCCGAGGAGCGAGAGCGGGCGGGAGCGTTTCTCCCGCTTGTCTCGCCACGCTTTTCACCCTCTATCCAGCTTTGCCATATATCACCCTTTCTCGCCGTGCCTCTCCTTGTAGGGATCCACACACTCAGCTATCAGACGACATTAGAGCCATGATAGATTTTCTGTTTTAATTTACATCTATTATATTACAACATAACAGATCTTGATTCAGGGGAAGGCTAGTGTCTCCGATAGCCGGCCTCAGCGGGGAGGAATTCTGCATTAACTTATTAGGACTGGTTAAGGATGTGCTTTTAAATGGACTCTCTCTCTCTCACGCTCTCTCACTTGCTCGACTTGCAAAGGATGGCCTGATGCGATTCATCTCCAGAGAGGTTTGGAGGGTGTTCTGCTTTCTCGGTGAAAGTGAGTTTTCTGCTTCCTTATTAAAGGAGCAATGAGCCCAACGCAGGGCCTACTTAGGCACAGAGGTAGATGCCCGGAAGCACCGATTAATAAAGGAGATGAGGGGTGTGTACTTTAGTCACGCCTTATACAATCTGTTCCATTGGCCCCTGGTTCCCCCTTCTTCTTGTGCTTTATTTGCTTGGATTGCATGTTCCACCAATACAAGCGAACAAGTAAAAGAATCTTTCCACTCTTAGGGCTCAGCATGGAGCTGGAGTGGAAATGCTAAGGAATGGATGTGTGTGTGTGTGTGTGTGTGTGTGTGTGTGTGGAGGGTGGGGGTCAGTCTTGCTCCTCCACCTACTTTCACCCCCACCCCTTTCCAGGACCATCTCCCTCCACTTCCTGGTTGCACATGAGTACGGCTTGCTTTTCGGGTACGGCTTGCTTTTTGTCAGATGCCCCAGCAAGACCCATTCAAGACGGCCCTCATTAAAAGATGCTCGTAATCTGAATAGCTCGGAAGAGATGATACGCTGCACACATTTCAATCAATAGTGGAGGCCAACAGTGTGTGTTATCTTTTAGCAGTTCATCGCTGCTAGGCATTTACCCCAATTTTATAGGGTTTTGTGCAGAAGTTGTTTGAACACTCACCAGTAATTTAATAAGAAGCATTTGGTTGTTCCTACCAAGAGATGCAGCCCCCTCTTTCCTCCTCCCTGTCCTATTGAAAGCATCTCTAACAATAAGCTGTTTGGATAAACGAGGCTAAAGCTTGAAGCTAGGATAGGCACTTCACAGGTGCAACAATTTCTACCCATAGAGTACAATTTTTTGCCTCCTGTGACAGCCCAAAACACCATTTTGTTCCGAGGGGGGGGGGATCTTCCTCCCCCGTGAACAGGATTTGGGGGCGTACCAGGCTGTCATGGGAGAGCGATGGTGAGGAAATCATACTCTATGAGCAGAAACTGTTACGCCCACTCAAATGGTAGTGTGGATCCAATCCTAAAATTTATTCTTTAAAAGATTTTAAAAGTATTCCTTAGAGGATATGCTTTGTTCTTGTATCTGTGGAACTCATTGTGTCTTGGTAGGAATGAAAGATGGATATTGTGGAGACAGCCTTTGTGTGGAGATGTAGTGTAAGTATAAGAATATCAATTTTCCTGCTGTCTGGTTCGAAACAGTTATCTGACTTACTTAAGACATGATTATTTCCTATATGCCTACAGTGTGGTTTTCTGTTCATTTCATTAGGTGCCTTGCCAGCATTTGCTCACATAGGTGTACGGACCCCAAAAGGCTTGGATCCTACATGACTGTAACACAAATTTCTTTTTTTTAAAAAAAGAAGACACTTCCAGTAATGGGGAGATGCTGCATATTGAGCATGTCTCTGGAAGCTGGCCTCATTAATTTTAATGATGGGAGAGATTCTCTTGATGGAGGAGGGGGGATGGAAAACACTGACATCTCTGCCCCTTGTATGCAGAATCCGTATTTATGCCTTCGCTACAGCCTGTGCATCCCAACGGGTGCAAGAGAGAAGCTGCTAAACATGGAAGCAGCTGCAAACCAATCTTGTAATATCTGTAAGTTTGGAGACTGTGACTTGCAATATGATTGCTTTACCAGAACATGGGATCCTAGACTCTGGTAATGGACCCAGCCTACTGTATCTTGAGAACTGATATTTAACAAATACACCTTCCCCCAAATGCAAACTCTTCTAGCTCTCATGTTTGCTAAGAAAAGTTTAGAAATATAGGTAATGCCAGCCAAAGAGTCTGAGGGTGATTTAAGTAGTATATTCCTAAGAGAGAGGATCACTGCGGACTTTATCTCCAGTAGCATTTTCACTTAGCCCTTACTCTAGAACAGAGGTGGCCGTCTTCTGAAGACATGAGGGATACGCTCTTCTCTAGACAATGGTTTCAGGGTGTGGGGCGGTCAGCTTTAGCTCGCCCTCTAGAACAGAGGCCCTCAATCTTGTGGAGAGCCAGCGTGGTGTATTTTATTTATTTATTTAATCAATTAATTAATTAATCAGTCAATCAATTAATTAATTGTCCAGGATCCAAGGTGGAATTAGATTGTCAGACTAGGATCTAGGATACCCCCGTTCGAGTCCCCACTCTGCCATGGAAGGTCACTGGGTGACCTTGGGCCAGTCACGCACATGCTCAGTCTAACTTGCCTCACAGGGTTGTTGTGAGGATAAAATGGAGGAGAGGAGAATGATGTAAGCCGCTTTGGGTCCCCGTTGGGGGAAAATCACGGTATAAATGACTTAAATTAAATCTAGTCTGTGCGCTCTTTGGAGAGTTTGAGAACAGGGAATGGGCACCACCACAAAAATGGCTGCCAGGGAAGGCAATCACAAAATGCCTACCGTGGAGTGCTGGGGCTGAACACTAAGTGGTGGGAGATTGTAAGATGAGCATCATTCTGTGATGGGAGGCACCTGTTTGAATGTTTGCTCTCTGCAGACACTAGTCAAAAGAGGAGGAAGAAAGCCAGGACTGGCTTGTGCGTAGCAATGCTTTGTCAAAAAAAAGAAGGAAGAGGAACTGGGCTTCAGGAAACCCATTGGAGGGTGCCCTGGTGCCCACTGGCATGCTGTTTAGGAACACTGGCCCAGAAGGAAGAACTTCACAGGGAACACATGTTCCCACTACTTACAACTCTTGCCTACTTAATACTGAATACAAAATCAAAACTGAACCTCAATCCAGATGAGACGATGGATAGGTAATATACCCAGTGAAGGACTGTGAAGGTCAGTGTGCTCTAGGCTGGTTGTGTGGTGGCAGAAAGTGCCGTAAAGTCATAGCCAACATAGGCTGACTCTGCTTATCTTCTGAGATCTGATGAGATCGGGCTTGCCTGAGCTATCTTGGTCAGGGCAGGCTGGTTGTATTTGCCCCTAAAAGAACAGGTTGGCAACTTGCTGATTCCGCACACGTTGGATAATGCACTTTCAATGCACTTTATCAATTGTTTGTGGTGGATTTTTTGTTCTGCACACAAATCTGTACCAAATGATCTATAAAGAGGATTGGAAGTGCATTATCCAGCATGTGCGGAATCACTCAGAGCGTGATATTTGATCATGTTTATAGATTGAGGGGCATGTCTTTGAGCCCACATCATATCTTCACGTCACTTCTGGAGCACCAGATGCAGCCTGTCCTTGAACAGTGAGACTTGTCCATAGTTATCCATGCTCTAATTTGATCAAGGTTGGACTACTGCAGTGTGTTTTTTCATGAAGCTGCCCTGGAAGACTATTCAGGAACTGCTGCTGCAGTGGTGATAGTTGTCATCATTGTTGGTTGTTAAAAATATATGCCATTCTATCAATCAAAAGATTCCTGGGGCAGCTAGCAAAGCTCACAGTTCAATATAATAAAAAACAATGATGCACTAACAAGCCTACCAAAAATGAAAAGCAGCTATAATATTCATTACAACAGACATCTAAAAAACAAGTAGCAGATCATAAAATAGCTAAACCAAATAAAGCAACCAAGATCACAGTAAAACAGTAATAAACCCAGAGTAGATTATAGCAAAATTCACTTGTTACAAAATGCAACGGATAGATTTCTGGGTATAAACATGGGTGTTAGTTCATACCGGGTTCTGTAAAAAGCCACCTGCTCCTATCCTTCCCTGCCTATCAGTGAATACTTGACAGAGAGGCCCTGTATGCCCCCGTGTTTGAACATGAGGTGGGTAGACTGGACTTTCTCTGATGTGGAACTCTTCCCCTGCAAATCTGCCTGGTCCGTATCTTGCTTAGTTTAAGGCATCAATTTAAAAATGTTTCGCTTTGCCTGGGCTTTCTTGTTGATACAGTAGTGTGGTTTGGTGATCTGTTTTCTTCTACTCTCTCTGCTTTGTGTGTTCTGTGTGTGACTTCGTGCGACAGTGCTTTAGGCCAAGGGTCCCCAGTCTTGTTAAGCCCATGGACCTTTGGGGAATTTCGAGAATGGGGAGCGTCAGTCGTAGAATTCCGGAAGGTTGCAAGCCAAGCATAATCTTTATGATCGAGGTAGCTGCTTGTGAATGAGCATTCCATGCAGACCCAAAGGTGACACCTCGGTTCCTCTGAAGCACCTTCTACTCCGCTGAGGTGCAAGAAAGCCAGGCCTGGCTCTCTGTTTTGAGAAGAAACAAATGGGTGCCAGGAAAACCCATTAGCACGGAACACGGTGGGGATTACTGCTTGAAGCAGCTATTTCATTGTAGGGATTTTGCTGTATTTTAGTGATTTCTTTTGTCGTTGGTCTTTCGTATTAATTACTATGGTTCTTAATAACAAACTGAAAGCGTCCTTGAGAAAGTTTGTAGCCAAAAAACTCTTTAAGCAGTCGTTACCTCATAGTTTTCCTGTGTCCTTTTTTTTCCAGTTTGACTCTGTTATCCCCAGTCTTATGAAAGTCAGAAGGGAAGTAACTTTACAGCCCTTTAACCTCCTGTGCAGACCAAGCATTTTGCTTTAAGCAGGTCTTTAATCACGCATTCTGCAAGAGGAGAATGTGCGTGAATATATGAAATATGCAGTTTAGGTTCCCTAGGTCTGATGAAATAATATTTCATTATAATTTGCACAGATTGTACAATATACAGGGACCCCACATAGATTCTGAAGGCAACAGTAGCATATTTGTCCACCAGTTGTTTGCACGGTCCCAGGGAAAAAAAGCTGTCAGCGGGCAGAAATGCACCCTGGATTGCTCATCCTGTCCCTTCCCAGACCTCTACCCATTGTTCCTCTCCAGTCAGGCTCCCCTGCAGGAGAGCAACTCCTTGTGGTGTGCAGGGCAGACGTGTCTGTCAGAAGCTTCAAAGCTGGGAGTAGGTAGGTTGGTAAAAATTTCTCCCCTGCTGTGGCAGAATAGCGTTAGCTGACTTATCTGCAGGGATATTTTGCATTTCACTGAGCAGCTCCTCTTCTATGGCTGCTGAAGTGGCTGAGGAAAAGAGATGCTGGTTTTCCTCCTAGCTGGGGACCAAGGGCACCGTTATGTGGGGGATCTGTGATTTGATCGTTGTGTGTGTTTTGCTTAAATACAGCTGCAGGGAGCTGCCAGTTGATTCGTAAGTGTTTAACCCTTTCCCTTGTGCTGTTTTCATAATCTGTTGTCCCCCTCCCTCAATTACTACTTAAACTCCAAGGAGGAATCCAGTGTGTTCTAGAGCTGACCACCGGATGATACAGCGTTTACCTCCAGCAGACAGGGTAAAATTGCTTACTGGACTGTCTTCGTATTGTTCAATGCATATTATTGCAGGAAGATGTCTGCGCAAGCAGGCAGCTAACACGTTTTGTATGTTTATGCTGGAAGCTGACTGCAGAGGGCAGATTGGTTAGAACCAGTGTCGTCATAAGCCCAGCTTTCTCACCCCACCCCCTCTGCAGGAGCTTTCCACCTTTAATTTTTAAAAAAAAATTAAGATAAGGAATATAATATGCTGCTGTCAAAATAAAAAAGGGCTAGCCTGACCAAGGACGGGGAGATGAACAATATGGGCTTGTGAATATACATTCAAATTGCTGGTCAATATGTTTGCAATATACTCTGTAAGAATGAGAGGAAGCCAGACTCAACTGATGGGATAAAAAGCCGCTGCATTTCCTAATTCTTTCTTTGTTCATATTTTCCATGGAGAAAACCCTAAATTAATTTTTCAAGTTCCGAGGCATCCTTACCTATGAAAATACTTACAGTTGATGGTGGGGAGTGCAATTAAATTACTGCTAAATTATCGTGAAGAAAGTTTATTTGTAACGAGATTATAAAATACCAGCTTGCGTAACCTCCATCATTGTGATATTAGGGGATCTTTGGAATTTTTCCTGGTATTTCAAAGTTTTTATTTGTTTATTCCATAATTTTTTATGGAACCTGGCGATGCCCTTGGAACCCTGGTTTGGAAACATTGGTATACCGATTTGTGCTTCCCTTCTACACTCTGCAAACCATTTTGCCCTATTTGTGGACTTCTGTGTTAAGTGTGCACACTGCATATTGGGGCCAATACAAATAGCGGGGGGGGGGGGACAAGTTTGCTGCCCTCACCTCTTTCATGTGTTCACTGTACATGGGTGCTGTACCCTACAAGTTGTGTGTGTCCCCGTGTGGGCTCTGACCCAATGATCCCATATGTTCCTGACTCCAATCATCGCATTGTCACACACCTTAAATCTCCATTTTACTGGCCTTGATTCCTGCCATTCAGCCCTGTGACTAACTCCAGAGGCTTGCAAGCTCAGTCTTGGCCTGTATGTCTAATAATAGGATGTGAATTGGTAGGAAACAAGAGCAGGACACCTATCTTAATTGGATCATGGCCACCCTGACACAGGGGCTGCTCTGCGAGATGCACAATAGTCCCAGAGAAACGACACTTGGCACAGAGAGAAACTGACCTAGTCATGCATGGAAGGCTCTTCATTCAGGGTGATTCAGCATATTTTTAAAGTATTTAAAAAATTTACTTTATTTATAGTCCCTCTTTCTCACTGAGACTCGAAGCAGATTACACATTACAAGTCAATACAATCAATAGCTGGGACATTCAGTAAACAATAACAAGAGAGTGTGAATTGCAGAGATTTGAAAACAAGCATAGAAACGAATACAGGTAGGAAACACAATTTTTGGTTTTGCCAAGATGTTTTGAGGCCCAGTACTCGATCTTTCCACATTCCTTTCTAACCAAAGAATCTCTGGTGACACAGACATACAGTGATGTTTTCTGGCACCTCACTGCCATGTACATGCTCCCTTTCTGCCCCAAACCTTCCTCCCTCCCTCATTCGCACCTGGGAACTCCTCCTCCTCTCTTCGCAACCAACTGGAAAGTTTGCCTCTGATTTCACTTGAATTTTCTGCCTCTCTCCAGTCCGGGAAAACCAAATGTATTACCTTTCTTCTTCTGTGGCTCCTGTGTCAGGAGCTGTTAATGCCACCCCAGCTTACATTCAGCTCCGAATTTTAATACGATCCAAGTGTGCACCCCAGGCATCAGCTCACTTGTTACACCCAGTCCTGCTACCTATGCCTTCCTCTCTGGATCACTTTTTGGAATGATGACCTGAACTTCTGCTTGGATTCACTCTTTGATCCCTCCTACCTCCTTTCCTGGAGTTTCAAATCTCTTGGTTTGTCCAGGCCCAAAGTCCACCGGCCTAGGCACCTGCTACCTCTGGTGAATTCCCATGGAGTACAGAATAAGTAATAAAATCCTCTGCTCTCCTTGCCTCCTTCTCTCTGTCCCTTGAAGTGACACATTGCGCAGTTGTATATGTGGGAGTAAGAATATCTTGCATCTACTCTGAAAATTTTGGTATTTATTGTGTGTTTCATATGTATTTGATATTCTGACTGCGTAAGTATTTTGCAATAACTTCACTCTATAAACTATCCATGATTATTCTGCTGTATTCCAGTCTCCATTTTAATTTTTCACCTTCCCTTTGTCCTGTTGTTTTCAGGACTGCCCTCTTAGAAGGGTATGTTCTGTTCCTCTTCCTTTTAGGCCACGTGTTAGAACCTGAGACTGCAGCTCCTTTAGAAATGTGTTTGAGAAGTGGCAGAAGACAGGTTTTGCTCTTAGGCTTGGTTTCCCCCAAGAAAGAAGGGTGCCTCTTTCACACAAGTGTGTGCCAAATGTATACATGTCTACTAAAGCACTCACAGTAACACATTGAGATGGGGCCTGCACTAGGGTTCCCAGGTGCCTGCTGGTGGTGGACAAACTCCCGAGGATTTGCCCTCTTGTCCGCTGATTGCCCAGCAATCGGCGGGAGGAGGCAAGCCCCCAGATCTTGCCCACCACTGGCAGGCACCTCGTGTGCTCCCTACCAGTGTGGCGATGTTACTTCCGCAAGTGACATCATCGCGCTGCCTGTGGGTTTGTTTCTGCGCTTTGTTTGGGGCTGATTTGGGCCCAAAACTGGCAGAATCGGCTCCATGCGGAGCGTGGGAGTGCTCACACAGCCAGTGCAATGACCTCACATACAGAAGTGACATCACCATACAGCTGGCACCATACATCAGGAAGTAATGTCATCATGTTGACACTGGAGTGTGCGCAGGTTTAAATGGAGCAGGCAGAAGGTAAGCACCAGGTCTAAACCCTCCCAGCGGGAGGATAGAGAGACCTGGCAACCCTAGCCTGCACGCTTGTACAGCATATGATAGGGTAGAACCCATGCACTGGCTCCTGCTCCTCCTCCTACATCCACTGACTTCTACACCAGCCTGTTGTGTGTACAAGGCACCTCTGCAGTTTCTTTGGGATACTGGTGTGCTCTTGCAATATTGGCTTACAGCAGCTCTGCCCAGGACACTTTGCTGTGGGGCCGGCTGTGTACACAATGATTAGACCCAACTCCTTTACAGCTGAAGGCAAGGAACTCCAGCCAAAGCCACTTTGAGTGTCCTCAGTGCTTGGATCAATAAACAAATGTCACTCAGAAACCTTTCCGAGGGTCAGAAAGTCCCAGAGCCAAGCTTCAAGAAATGAATTACATGAGGAGGAGCATGTGAAGGGAGTCACAATGTTAGCTGGGAAGCTGAGTTTTAAGAAACTGGAAGGCTTTGTTAATTTCTCCTCTTTACAGAGCCAGGGAGATAGCTGTTTAGAGGGTTTGTTAATTTCCTCTTTGCCTCCCCAAGGCTCTGTCAGTTTCTCCTCCCCTTCTAAGAGGCCAAGAGGAAATAAACAAACCTTTTGAGCAGAGATCTCCCTGGCTCTGTAGAGAAGGGAACTTGACAAAGCCTTCCAATCTCTTTTAATACTCAGCTTCCCAGCTAACATTGCGACTCCCTTAATGTGCTCCTCCTCGTGTAATTCGTCTCTTGTAGCTTAACTCTCTGTCAAAGCTGGTTGGTGTAAAAACGCTTCCTGGTTGCGCAGTTTTTTCCTTTGGTTAGAGATGGATGTCCTTCTACAAGCTGGATTTGAGTCCAGTGGCACTTTAGAGACCAAGAAGATTTCTCAGGATGTAAGCTTTTGGGAGTTAGAGCTCCCTTCTTCAGGTCATTGTTTATGGAAACATCCTTGATACTGACTGTGCTAATCTCACACAGTGTAATCCACCTTGAGTTTGAGTGAGAAAGGTGGGCTATAAATGACATAAATAAAATAAATAAATAAATAACATAATCTTTGACTCTCAAAAGCCTATACCCTGAAAATCTTCTTGGTTTCTAAGGTGCCACCGCATTCAAATCCTGCTGTTCTACTGCAGACCAACATGGCTGCCCATCTAAAACTACGTTTACAAGTTCTTCTCAATAAGATATCTCAGATGGCCCAGTTTCTCTGCGAATAAAAGTTCTGGCCCAAGATAGCTTTCAAATTCTGCTGTGTTTGGGCAAGGAAGAGTTCTCTTTACCCCACTTCTGACAACCGGGAATGGAGACTTGTGAGGCTGTGAAGGAAAGGGTGTTTTGCTAGGTTAAGCCAAAGAAAGGAGAGATGAGGGGGAGGGGGAACTAGGCTTTCCCAGGGTTCAAAGGTATCTCAAGAAAAGGAAAAGAACTGTTCCCCACATTATACAAAGGCTGGGAGGAGAAGCTGTGTGATTTTAAAACTACAAGCACATAGATCCAGGCCAAACATTGGACGTTTCCTATCTACGAGAGCAGTTTGGCATTGAAACAAGTTGCCTCAGGAGGCTGTGAAACCTCCAGCCTTGGAGGCTCTCCAGAGACGCTGGGCCAGCATGAGGAAGGGGAGGGGGAGGAGAAGGAGGGAGAGAGAATAAACGGTTGGTCTTGGCTGTGACTTGCCTGTACGTTTGGCAACGTGGGTCCCGAAGATTTGTGTTTTAAGTTCTTCTCTTCTAGGGCATGCAGACTAAGGTGCTGGCAGCGGGGTTCCGTCTGCAGTGGGGACGTGTTAAAACAAAGCCAGGCTTTCTATTAGACATGAGGCCTACATCTCCAAGAACGTGGGGGGATGGGATGTCAAAGCACGTCCTGGAGAGAGCTTCTGGATTCTTAGGCGTTGCACATGATGTGCTCCTTGCATGTTCTTGCGTGATGTGCTCATTACCCCTCCTGTGTGATCTGAGAGTTTCTAAATGTTGTAATTGGGAATACAAACCAGAAAAAAGAATAAGGAAAAAAGAACAAATCCAGCAACGGCTATCCCTTTTTATGCTCTCCCCCCATAGTTGCTATGTTTGGAAAAAGTCTCTCTCCTCTCTTTTGACTTGGCTCCCCTCCCAGCTGAGGCCTGAATGACATCATAGGTAGCACATATCACAGCAGGATTCAATAAGCGACCTTCTCCCTGGGTCAATAGTTGCCAGGGTCAGTTGGCTGCTAAGCTGCATATCAGCGATGTTTTCCCCTGCTGGCGTTAAAAAAAAAAAGCAAAAAGGAAGAGCTTGCAAGAGGGAGAGAGGAGGGAAGGAGGGCTTTTGTGCAATGGTTTTCAGTGTCAGGGCCATGCCAAGAAAATAGAAATTTTAGAAGAATGCCCTTGACCATATGCAGAATGCCTTTCTTTCAGTGTTAGCAGGAGTATGCTTCTGTTGCCATTAGAATCTCTTTGTAAGCTCAAAGTGTAAGATTGGGCTCAATCCAAAGAGAGTTACTTGTATGTCCCCTTAGTCATCATGGGAAAGTTAAGATCATGCTTGAATCTGCTCCATTAAAACTTTGCTCTACTTGGACTGGATTGTTTTTGCAATATAATGAGAGCAGATTACGAAGACCGTAATGCTCTTGGTGCTTTTTACAGAGAAAAATATATAGAAAATAGGGAATGTATACAATAGAAGTGGCCCAATATTACTTTCTGACTTCTTTTTGCAACAATTAATGGACCTTAGAGGGATGGTTCGGCTAGGTTTTGGCCCATATCTTACCATTCCAGGCGCAGAATAAGGTTTTCCGTGCATCCCTCTCTGGTCAAGCAGCCCTTTTCAGGTCCTGGAAAGATCATTCTCCAGGGTTTCATGACCTGCATAGAGATTAGCTGCCCAGTTTAAGGGAAGGACATGGTGGTGGAATTGGGGCACCTTTCTCTTCTGCAAGTTCACCTCTGCTGGGCTGAGCCAAAGAGGTTGATTTTGTTCTCTTATCCTTCCTCACTCCAGTCCACATGGATCAGGAATAGGGTTGCCAGTCCCCCACTGGGGGTGGGGGGATCCTCTGCACCCCCATCCCCACTTACTTGGCCGGCAAGGGGGGAACGCGCTTCCTGGGGTGTGCTCCCAGGCCACGTGATGCACTCTCATGCACTACAGCAGCCTGATCCGGGCCCGAATCAGAGCTGAATCAGCCTGGATCAGGCTTGATTTGCCTTGTTTCAGGCCACTGTGGAGCGCAGCAGCGCTCCCGTGCTCCGCAGTGGCCCGATCTGGGCTGAAGTGCACACGGCCAGTAAAGAGCAGGTAAGTGCCGGGCCCTCCCACCTCTCGCCCGGGGGGGGTGGAGGTAGGGGGACCTGGCAACCCTAATTAAGAATGATCTTTTGGAGGGCAGGAAGGGGGTGCAGGAACAATGAGGGATGCAAGAAGAGTTTCAGTGAAATCCTAACCAGAGTTACTCCAATCTAAGCCCACTGAAATAAACAGGCTTAGACTGGAGTAGCTCTTCTTAGGATTTCACTCTTAGTGTGCTTTTCCATGCATGGATATACACTGGTATCTGATGAAGACTTAAAAACATGTAATATCATTTCTAAGAAACCTAACACTAATAGTAATTATTATAATAAAATGCTTGTTTATAATAGTAGCATTTGCACAGTGTTTTTCCTAAGTGTTATAAGTCCCGTATCTATTATCTCATTTTCTTATGACACCTTTGGAAGAGGGGTAGGCTTTTGTAATTGCCCCCAATTAGAAGAGCAATGGAATTGTTTTTTTTTAAAAAAAATATTTAATAGCATTTATATTGTCGATTTATTCCGTTTGCACGTCTACTAGCTGCTGTGTGAGAATGGCTTCCTGTTACTGCAATTCTACCCACTGCAGTACTCATATGAGTAATGCAGCCATATGGATGGAACTGGTGGCATGAGCATTTCCTACTCAGTTGTTTTCACCTTCCTGGCAAGGTGACATCCCAGTCATAGAGACCAGGTATGCTTGATCACTTGCTAGTTCAGCTTGTGTCTTTCTTTTAATCAGAGCTGAACGTTTGAGACCCTGTTTTGTTGCATTAGAACAAGTCAACCATGGCTGATTCTGCACACGTTGGATAATGCACTTTCAATGCACTTTATCAGTCATTTGAGGTGGATTTTTTGTGCCGCACACAAAAAGATCTGTTCCAAATGATCTATAAAGAGGATTGGAAGTGCATTATCCAACGTGTGCGGAATCACTCTGATTGCAGAAAAAAAGATGTTTCTATATGTTCAATAATATACTTTCCCACTGTGTTTACTGCTGTCACTTCCAGTTGCTGACAGGCAGATTTGTTAGAAGAAGAAAAAATGATTGATATTTTGAGAAGAGACTTGCTACTTTGGTTTCTGTGTGTCATTTAGAATAGTGTCACTCCAGCATCAGTCAGTGGCTGCTAAACTGTCTGGCTTGATATGGATTTGAATATATGCGTCTTTGCAAGGCCTTGTGGGAATTGTAGTCTTTTTTCTCTTACCTACATCCTCGAAACAACTTGTTTTAAAGCTTTTATATTACTAAAAGAAATGTAGTTTCTGGTATGCATCATCCATGTTGAAAACTAAAATTAAAATGCAGCCAAGTTGTCCTGATTAGAGAGAAATTGGTGCATGAGTGTTCTCATATTGTTTTGTGGAATTTGCTCTTTTTTCTTTCTGGGGAACACCCAGAGTTCCCTGGGCAACTTCTTGCATTGTGATGACACAGCGTTCGAACTGAGCAACAGCATCAAGGGTAAGGTGACTTTACTCACATATAAACAAAGAGCTAAATCCAAGTACGTTCAGCTGGCGTTCCTATTGAAGGTTTTTAGCATTTCTGGCTAGCTATGCCCTGACCTGGATTGTCCAGGTAAGCCTGATCTAGTCAGATCTCAGAAGCTAAGCAGGGTTGGTGTTGGTTAGTAATTGGATGGGAGACCTCCAACAAAGATCAGGGCTGCAGAGGCAGGCAATGGCAAACCACCTCTGTTGAGCCATGAAAACTGCACCAGGGGGGGTCACCATAAGTCAGCTATGACTTGAGGGCACTCTCCACCACCATGGTTTGACTGGGACAGAAAGAGTGAGCGTTTGAGCAAATCCAGACCTAGCTGAAAGCCATCACAACTGTGGAACATATCACTTAACAAGGTATCAAAATTGAGTGATGGTCTTCATGGGTTTCATGAATTTGGCGCATGTGAGTCAAACTAGATGAGATGATTGAAGATGGGTTAATTATTGCTTTAAAATGTTCATATGCTCCTTTTTCTCATAGGAGCCCAAGACAACTAGAATGGATCTCTGTACATTTTTCCAAATTAAGGACTTTGGGGGGGGGGGATGGGAGGTGGGGGGGTTACCTATTCTCTCACACAGTTTTCTTAGTTTTTGCCCTCTGAGACATAGGGAAAAAGTAAAAGTTTGTTGCAAATAAGAGTATTCTCTGCACGAAAAGAGTCTGGTACAGTTATAACAGGCCTAACAGCATTATTGATTTAAATTTGATAACACTGAGTATTTCAATAGTGTATTATGCACATTTTGGTAGTATATTAATTGCTGACAGAATTAGTCCAATTTAAATCCTTGAAAATAGTTGTATTATAGTAAACATTGGAATTGTTATCTAAATCTGGGGATTGTGTTATCTAAAAATCATCACACTACACATTCTGAGTGTCTAAAACTTTCTTTTAAAAAAGCGTTTCGTTCATTCCAAAAGAGAAAATATTTCATAGCGTGTTTTTTCAGCGCTCACAACATTTTCCATTTTTTTATGTTGGAAAATTGGACAAAAGTCCTAAAGAGGGGGCTTTCCCTCTTAATTTCCTCTTAATGTTCGCATTTATAGTGTTCCTCCCCTTCCTTTATGTGCAGAGCAGAGATTGAACTTGAAAATCTTCAATCTCGGTGTGTTGTGATGTCCAAATCTGGGCTCTCCAACAAATTGGACTTTATTTCTTGTTCACAAACCAGAATTCCAAACCATGATGAAACCAAGAAGTCTTCAGGCTTGTGCCTACGTAAATGAGCCCGAGACTAAACTCATCTCAAGCTCTTCATGAGTACATCAGAACTTGTTTGTAACATTTGAATACAGAACAGTTATCTTTTTCACTCGGCTTAAACATCTCTTATCTTAAAAGCTCCAGTGTTCTGGAATGGCTTGCTTAATATCCCCTAGGCAAACCAATATTCCTACAACATCTGTAAAGTAGTCCCCCACTCTGTGACATGAGTATAATAAAGCTGATCAGCTTTGCAGGGTCATTGAAGGAATTACTCAGGTAATGTACATTTATGGTTTGGAACAATAAAAGTTAATTATTGAGTTAAAAGTGGGAAGGGAGTATTATTGCTGACTATCCCAACTCTTAACCTGCCTATGGCCAGCCAGCTGTTCCTTCTTGCACGGGTCCAAATGTCATTGAGAACCGTATTTTGGCGTTATGTCAGAAGCGACCTGCTTGATTTGGCCGACAAATAATGAATCTGATGGTTAGCTTGGTGGAATTAATTTGGAGTTTGGGATGTTTGTGGACAGGGTAATGCTAGCACAATTGCTGGGCTTTGAACTGGGATCTCATAGCCCGTGGCTGGGAGAATGGTGAGAACTACCTTGCAGTGTGGGCTCAAGATATTTTGCCATCCAAAGTAAGACTGGGAGGTGTTGGGCAGGATGGTAGCAAGTGTTCAACGCATCACACGTCTGTGCTGCCTGTGGCCAAGGCTGAGGACAAAGGTGAGTGCTGCTAGAATTCCGTTTCTTCTAAGAGGAATGGAATGTGCAAGTCGCAGCCATTGGTGCATCCTGTGCTCCTGTCTTTGTTATATTCTGGCACTCCCCCTTTTTAAAGATCTTTTTTAGTTTTTAAAACAGAAAGGAGGATACAGAAAAGCAGGGTTTTTTTTCTGGGAAAAGAGGTGGTGGAACTCAGTGGGTTGCCCTCGGAGAAAATGGTCACATGGCTGGTGGCCCTGTCCCCTGATCTCCAGCCAGAGGGGAGTTTAGATTGCCCTCTGCACCATTGTGGCATGGAGGGCAATCTAAACTCCCCTCTGTCTGGAGATCAGGGGGCGGGGCCACCAGCCATGTGACCATCTTCAAGAAGTTCCGGAACTCCGTTCCACCGCATTCCAGCTGGAAAAAAGCCCTGCAGAAAAGAAAGGGAAAGGGGGAGAAAAATTTAAAGAAAGAAAAGAAAAACAGAACTGTGTTACAAGGGCTACCAGAGTGCAAAAATCTTACAACATTTAAGATACATATTTTCAAATAAACAGCACGTACAAAATGCAGACCCACTCCTCATCTTAGGAGAAAAAACTCATTATTACCCTTATCTTATCACTGCTTTATACTTACATATTTCCTAACAGTATTTCAGTACTGGCTTCTTAACAATATTCCAGTATTCGCTATAATACATTGTATTCTACTAATTATCTTACGTTGATCAAATTGAAAAAACATCTCTCTATATATACTATATATGTCTTTTTAGTATGTAACATGTTTATCCATCCATTTATTTAAAGCTGAAAACAAACAAATCTCTGTGGCCTCTAATAATCAGAACTCATAATCATCATCAAATTTACAGAGCTACTTGCTTTATTCATTTATTTCTTTCCCGTTTTATATATTATAAGCAAAATAATGTCCCCATTTCTCTTCACATTCTTTAATCGGTCTTCTGTTTATATAACTCGCCAGTTTTGCCATTGCTGCATATTCTGACATTTTATCTTTCCAATTTTCTCTGGTTGGCCATTCTTCTTTCCATGTGCTTGCTGCTGCTGCTACTACTACTAGTACTAGTAGTACTACTACTACTAGTAGTAGCTGCCTTGGACTTATTTATTTATTTACTTTTTGGATTGATATCCCGCTGTCCCCGCAAGTGGACTCAGGGCAGGCCTATGTTCAGGCCTTAAATCTCTTCACACAGAAGGAGCCAGCAGTGGTGTACGGTATCCACTCCTGTCATTGGCAGGCATTGTGAATCCTCTGGATTAGTTAGGCCTGCTGTAACTAACTAGGATCCTGAACTGCTGCTCTCCACTGGTCAACAGAACAGTGCCTTCTGTTTGTTATGCTTCAGGTCACCTCCAGCAATTTACCTCTGGTACCCTCAGCCGGATGCACCTTCCAAATCTAGATTTGGGTGTGGCTGTCCATGGCCTGGCCCTAGCAATCATGGTTCTGGTACAGCACTTTTTTTGTAATTGGGTCACAATCCTGCCTTGCTTTTAAAAATGCATTCTTTCATGCCACAACAGGTAGGAGGCCTTCTGTTCAGCTCCAGTATCTGCCCAGCGAAAGGAGCCTACATCTACTGGGAATCTTACTTTTCTAGTTTTTCCTCTGCTAACATCATGATGGCTATTCTCTTAAATGATTCATTATACAGTTCTTCAGATTGTGCTGTTGGGCAACCCACTGTACACATTCTTAATACACTAATGTTCTGGCACAGAATGTGTACAATTTTTCCTCACCTTCATTGCCCAAGCAGTGATTTTAAGAGATGGGACTATCTCGACCCATTTCAGTTCATTTGGTTTTGAAACTGAAACTACAACAGAGAGATGTCAGTTGGATCCTGTTGATTCTCCTGGACTTCTCTGTTCGCTTTGCATATATAAATATTTATTACATTAATATCTCAGTTTTCTTCCATCATGGATTTCTAGATGGAATACCTTTCTTTCTTCAAATAAATCAGTGATGGTGTTCTTTTGGCCCCTAAAGTTAATGCTTATGATGAGAACAATAAACTGTGACTTTGTAAAGCAGGAAGTTACACATCTCTGTTCTACATGTACAGGGCGGAAGGAGTATGCAAGCCGCGGATTTATGGCTCATTCGCATCATAGGCAAATCGCGGTTTGTTTGCAGTGTCTGAATGAAACTGGTGTTGTGGGGGGGAACGACACATCTTTCCTGTTTGAGAAGAAATTCGCTGATTGCCAAGTTGCTTCCGGACACAATTAAACTGCTGGCTCTTGCATTTAAAAACCTGAATGGATTTGGACCAGAGCATTTGAGGATCTGCTTGCTCGTACGGATCTGCTTGCTGGATTTCTAGAGAATTCCTGCAGTGTGTTCCTCTGGCTTCCAAGGTAAGATGGGTGGCAGCCAGAGATAGGAGTTTTTCCATGGTGATCCCTTCACTTGGGAATTCCTTCCTTGCTGAAATCTTCCTGGTACCTGGCTGGCTAAGCATTAGGTAAAACTTTCAAATGAATGCTAATGAAAATATTGAAAATTTTGGGGAACACTGAAGAAAAAGTACAATGAATTATTTTCTTACTTTGGCATGAGCAAAGTGCTTTTTCAGGCAAGATTTTACTCTCTCTGAATGTATAGTATCAAGATTTTAACATAAAGCAATTTACATTAGATAATGAAAATCCCTGTGCATACTTCAGACTTTTACAACATATTTTCAATGATATGTTTGTTGTTCAAATGTGTCTTAATTTGGTCCACAGTTAATTTACTAAAATGTGAATGGCAATTATGCTTAAAAGTTTAACTTTCCGTTCAGATATGCTGGTTGTCCTATTGTGATTCTATTATGTCAAAAATCCAAACACTTTTTTTATTTTGGCAGGATAGAATCAGAATGCCAGCATATTTGGATGACTACAAAATTTGTGTGTTTTGTTTTCAAACTGCCCTGCCCCCACCCTGGAGGGCAAATGCTACATGTATTTGCCTACCTTGGGGTAGAGCAGTTTGTGACTTTCTCTTTCTGGTATTTGTTAGAAACCTAAGGTAGTTATTAGAGGCGGGTCTGAACGAAATACGAACCAAAGTTCATTCACGAACCGGCGGTTTATGGGAGCTCATTTCTTATGAACTGTGATAAATTTTAGCCTGGTTCGTTTAGTTCGTATATCGGTTTGTCACTGCAGACAGTCTGGCACTGATCAGTCAGTTTCCTCGGAAACGGGGTGGGGGGAATAGGCTCTCTGCAGACCTTCTGAAGACCTGGAAGTGAAGTTTTCACAAACTGAACGAACTAGTTTGTGAACCGGGGCAAGTTTGTGAAAGTTCGTGGTTCATGAAACGTTTCAAACCACGAACTGCACGGTTCGGAATTTTCCCAATTTGTGCCCATCTCTAGTAGTTATACTTTTCATATATATGCCAAATAGTACAATTTTATACATTAACTAAGTCAGAAATTATCCATTCTGTGTTAAAGCAGTTTTATGTTTGATAAGGAAAAGTATTGCATATATCAGTTTTTTCCCCCTCAACATTTCCACCTGGAGATGTTTGTTTTGTTTTGTTTGGGGGGGGCAGAGAAAAATTCCCCTGACCCTCTGTTACTTCAAAATGTCTGGAAATTTTACATCTCTGAGTAAAACCTTGTTCTCACAGGTATTTGGCTGAATTCTGTGCATGCACACGTACATACATATACCTGGCTCGATTGTCATTTTTAACGCTAGTGGTATCTTTATTAGTCTATAAGATTGTGTTTTATTATTTGCCGCTGCCTAATATTGTTTTATATTTTTCATGGCGAGCCTCTTCTGTTTTATTGTCGTGATTTTGTGTGAGCTTCCTAGCATGGAAATGAGTGGAATACAGTGTTTTAAATAAATAGCAGCTTGGTAAGGTGGGTAGGTTAAATGGGGGTGGGGGAGATGGGATGGTACATGAGATGGCTCCAGTGTGACCCCCCCCCCCAGCCTGGTTGTATGTACATTGTACACCTGATTATAGCCTTTCAGTGGGAATGCTGATGGGTGACATGTACGTGTTTGCACACGTGGTTTGTTGGGGAACAGATTCTCCATGCAAAACAGGCCCCTCCATCCTCACTAATGCTTTGCAAGCCCCAGGAACTTGCAGTTCTGCTGTGAGTTATCAGACAGGGCTCATGGATATCGCCTCAACCTCCCTGATGTAACTCTGTCTCTTTTCTCCTGGTCATTCACTGCCACTGGAATGGGTTGGTGAAATGTGCTCCCTTTTATTAGATGCATTGCTGCACTGTTGGATTTTTAAAGGTAACTCCAGGGGAAACAACACTTACCCCTCTTGAGATGTTCAGTGAAGGCATTGGGTGGGGGGTCCTCTCCTGGCACTTCAGTGCCATCCCCCTGTGTGTTGAACTTACAGAGTAAGTGGCACGTGTGTTGGCACTTGCATGGGACATGCAGAGGCTGGGAAGTTGGGTCAGCACATGGGCGCGATCTCCCATTCCCCTCTTCACAATGCAGCCACTGAACATCTGAAAATGGCTGGTTTGTTTGCAACAGAACTCCTGTTCCTCCCTCCTCCCCACGCGCACACACATGCACCCACTTAATGTTTCCCTGAAGGAGGAGAATGGATCTGGTTCCCGCTGACATTTAAACTGATAAATGTAATTTGTATGGTAAAATGCTGCTAATTTAATTGCATTTCCTTTCCTTCATCTCCTCTGCCCCCCCCCTTGTCCCAGCCCTTTCTTCTCCCAAGGAAAAGAGGATTGCCAGGCCAGGGCTCTTTGCAAGGTGTCGCTTAGCATTGTGTGGAATGGGAAAGGTCTCTACCTGACTTATTTTGTCCCCTTTGCTTCAGCTGTCACTGCTGACAGCCCTCATGTTTATTTCATCTCGCGCGGTGGCTGTCTCGTTTCCCTATCCTCCGATGTCATTAACGCACAGAGAGTGGGGCCTGCAGTGCTGAGCCTAATGAAATCCACTGTGGCTGTTCCGCTCCCCACCTCGTTACCGAGGCTCAAGGTGTCAAATTAAACCCAGCCTGGAAAAGGAACGAGAAAGTGCAGCGGGGTAGGGGGGGCAGAGAAAAGCTGAGGCCCAGAAGCTGCGAAGGAGAGGAACACGTCGTATGCCAGGAGCCGATTTCTACCCCTGGCCTAGGTGAGCAGGCTGTAGACCCGTGCCCGCCACCACGGGACCCCTCTACTAATTTTCTTGCTCTCGCTTCTGCTTTTCAGCCTGTTTAGTTTAACACTTGCACAGATGGAAGGTAAGGAAAAATGAAAAGGCAGGCTTAGCTGCTTCACTGGACTTGGGGGATGTTTGTTGCTCCCCCCCCCCCCCAGATGACGGCTGTATCACATATTTTGCTATATTACTAAGACTACCATAGACTAGTATATGGACGGCGGGAGACGTCTGAACTTGGGACAGGTGGTTTTGTTCCATCATTGGGGTTTTAAATGCTTGTTTTGCCTGTGATATGGGAATAGGTGAAGACGGGGTGGTCTTCCAGGCACAGATCTTGGATTATGTCCAGAAGAAACATGGAATCGCAGAGGGGAAAGGAGTGCAGCATGGCTGCATGTTCCCCGATAGCATCGCCCTCAGAAAGTAGGCCACAGAATACGCAGTGAGCCTTCCTGAGGTAATTTGGCTGACAAGTAGACAGAGACTGAGCTGGTGGCGCTCTTTGAATTAGGCTCGGAACAGTTTGGGAAATATTAGTTTAAATGTAATTTATTATTCATTAGGAAGCTAAAATCAATAGGCGGCGTACAAAATATATGAAAAAGAAGGAGGGGAAAGAGAGTGCCCACAGGCTTAAAAATCTGAAGAGATAAATGCAAAAAGAAGAAATAATAAAGACGAATCAGGAGATGAGGATTTGTATCTTCATGGAGGCTTTGTTCTGTCATACAGCTCTCTTGATCCCCTGACAGGGGAGCAAACACTGAAATTTCTAAAGGAATTAAGAATCTTTGAGATTCTGCAACTGCCTACAACTTCTCAAAAAGGGAGAAAGTCAAAGACACATGTCACAGCTATCCTGATGGACAAGGCCTGAATTGGCATTGCCCCTAGGGTTGCCAACCTCCAGGTGTAGTGATTAAGAGCGGTAGGACTCTAATCTGGAGAAGCGGGTTTGATTCCCTACTCCTCCACTTGAAGCCAGCTGGGTGGCCTTGGGTCAGCCACAGCTCTTCCAAGAGCTCTCTCAGCCCCACCCACCTCACAGGGTGATTGTCGTGAGGATAATAATAATACAATTTGTAAACCTCTCTGAGTGGGCATTAAGTTGCCCTGAAGGGCGGTATATAAATCGAATGTTGTTGTTATAACTGATTTCATGGCATTATAACCTGCTGAAGTTCCTCCCCTCCCCAAACTGTGCCTCCCTAGGTTCCACCTCCAAATCTCCAGAAATTTTCTAGCCTGTAGTTGGCATCCCTAATGCCCCTCAGACCTATTGAAAACAACTGTGCTTGGGATAGGAGCCTGATGTTGTGGGTGAGGCAGGGACCAGGATTAGAGCATGATGGCTGTGCCTGATGCTTTATGAGGTCTCTCTGCAGTTTATCCTCCTGCCAGGATTCAGCAGGATAGAGAGTATTCATGGTGGTGGAGAGTGCCCTCAAGCCAGAGTTGACTTCTGGCGACCCCTGGTGGGGTTTTCATGGCAAGAGACTTAACAGAGGTGGTTTGCCATTGCCTGGCTCTGCAACCCTGGTCTTCGTTGGAGGTCTCCCATCCAATTACTAATCAAGGCCAACCCTGCTTAGCTTCTGAGATCTGACGAGATCAGGCTCACCTGGGCTATCCAGAAATGGGTGAGAGTACTCTTATTGCTCACCAAAGTTCAGCGTGTCAAAGGCCACCACCTTGCATCCTGCATTCTCTCTAAATATTATTTGGAATGTGGTGCTGACAATCAGAGTCTCTCTGATGCTGGGGCTCAAGCTGCTCCAAGGAGCTTTCGAAAAGCTAAATCATTCTGGCCTCTGAAATCTCAATCACGGTCAAGTCTCATCCCCAGATGAGTATGGCTTTGAGTGGGACCCATGTTTGCGCCACCCTTTTCCTGATGGAAGTTATATCTAGCCTTCTGGTAAAACAAACTAGTTGAGTCTGAAGGAAGTACTCTGCACTCGGGTCTTATGATGATCAGGAGAAGCAGGCGAAGCGCTTGAGTGATGGGGCATGTACATCTGTGGGTCGTGTGCCACTCCCATCGGGAAGGAAGCCTTCCCCCCAAATTAGGAGTAGCTACTTTTCTTCCACTAAAAGAAGCTTAGATGTTAAGAGCAGACCTAGCAGTACGTATTGTAAGATCTATGGCAATGGTTTGTAACCGTCGTGATCTTGTTTGTGTAAGTATATTAGCCGCTTTAACTCAAAGAATGATTTTTCATTATTATTTGCTACAATTTATATTGTGCCATTAAGATGTATAGTGCTTCCTGGTGCAACAGCTACAAAAGGTATCTGCCCAAAAGAGCTTACAGTCTAAAAGGGTGGAATGCCCTTTCATAGTAATGACTTTGAACAGAATAGTTTATCTCTTGTGCGTGGCCAGCATGGGCTCTGCTCGAAAGTTTATCTCCACTGTTGCCAGTATGTTTTGAGATTTGTCAGTGAGCCAGTTTTTGATCTTTGTGATTAGAAAAAGTTAATTATATGTCAATTTCATATAATGCAGGCTGTAAATCAAAAATGTCAGGTTGAAAATTCCAAGGAAGTTATATCAACATGTTATCATCTGCCATTTTCTGCTAAAATGATAGATTTTGTTTGACAAGACCTGTATTTTTTTTTAAACATTGTCTGCTATAAATTATATTTTTGGCTCCTAACTCTTTGTTGCTAACATCTTAATTTAACCATTCTTTTACGTTTCTGACAGATCTCTTTTCGTCATTTGCCTGACCTTTTGTTAAATGCTGCCACTCTGCTTGTCTTGATTCAGTCGCGGGGAGTTTTCTTGGGTTTCCCAAGATTTACATTTCATAAGCTGCGTTGATCAGAGAGGCCCTCAAGAGGGACTTGCCTTACTAAAAGTATGGCGTTTAATGTGATCATTTGTTGTTGATATACTGGGTGAACCGAGATGGACATGTAGCCCTGACTTTTCTTTCAAAGCTGCTTGCTCTCTCTGCTACAGTTCATCTTACAAAAAGGTATGGAGAAAAATGCTCCAAAAATGATCGGAGCAGAACCAAATCTGCAAATATCCACAATGAATTTTCCCATTTCTTTCAAATCTTCAGTGAAGATTTCCAAGTTTGAAATTTTTGAATCCATTAGTTGTATCCGTTAATTGTTTTTCTTCACTTAGAGCCAAACTACAAGAGACACCTGACACAGGTTGGACACTTGTCAGCTTCCCTCAAGTTTTGATGGGAAATGTAGGTAGCTTGGTGGAATGTTGGACAAGTGACAGTTGAAAAGTCCATTGGACAGCAGTCAGAGAGCCAAACTGCAAGACCAGGATGCCTACATTTCCCATCAAAACTTGAGGGAAGCTGACAAGTGTCCAACCTGTGTCAGGCATCACTTGTAGCTTGGCGCTCAGTCTCCACCAGGTCTTCTCCTTATTACAGCCCCTGTCCTACATAGCTTTGGTGGGTGTGGAGCCCATTATCCCAGCATAGTATTTTTCATGATCCAAAGGAGCCCTTCCTTTCACCACCAAAAAACCCTGATTGGATCCAATCTCACCTTTGGGAATATGAAATTCTCGTCTTGCAATTGGAAACCCAAATTTCCCAAACTTATTGGCAACTCTTGGTGGTTTTGATTTTTGGCAGGCTTCAGCTCTGAAGTCTCATAAATTTTTATAGACACTGAATGCCAATTAATCTTACATGTTATCTATCAAATGCTTGCATGTTACCTGTCAAATGATACATAAGTTAAATTTTAAATATTACGGTATGCCAGCTCTCTAATACTTACAAATTCGTTATACCAAGAATTTTGAAGCTCTTTTCCAGGTAAACGTGGCTTCCTTAGAAGCTGATCATAGTGTTCTTAATGGGATCAGTACCAATGGACCAACTTCTCCAAAAAGATTTTGTCTACAATGTGCAACAACAGGTGAACATCAGGCACGTTGTTGGTTCACAGTGGGCAGTGGTGCTGCCCTAGCGTTGCCAGCTCCAAGTTGGGAAATTCCTGGAGATCTGGGGGGTGGAACCTGGAGAAACCTGGAGAAAGTGGGGTTTGGGGAGGGAAAGGACCTTGGCATGGCATAATTCCATAGAGTCCACCCCTTAAAGTAGCCATTTTCTCCTGGTGAACTAATCTCTGTGGCCTAGAGACCAGTTGTAATTCCAGGGGATCTCCAGCCACTACCTGGAGGTTGGCAACCCTATGCTGTCCAAAGGTTCCCCATGTAGACTGAGTGTGCACCCTCGAACATGCCCCCAAGTCTTTCACAGTGCGTAGGGGGATTCTTGATAGATAAATTGATGTGGGAAGTGCTCTCTGAAACGAGAAACTTCAAAAAACACTGTGATGTACCAATGTATATCGGCTCTCAGTACTATCAAGTACAAAATCTCATTGTACATGTTGAGTTGCATTATACCAAGTCAGGCCATTGGTCTGTCATTGTCAGTGTTGTCTGCTTTGAGTAACAACTGCTCTCTAGGCTCCAAAGTTGGACATGTTTTCATCACCTGCTACCTCATCTTTTAACTGGAGGTTGAACCTTTCTGCATGCAAAGTAGACACTGCCCTGCTGAACTGAAGACTCCACCCCTGCATTAACTATCAAATACTCTAAATTACCAACGGTCTATTATTATTGGCTGTGAAACGTCGATATATAGTACTCAGAAAAGACATGCGTAATTAGAGAATATTGGGAGGAACTGATTCTGCACACGTTGGATAATGCATTTCAATGCACTTTAGCTATCGTTTGGAAGTGGATTTTTTGTTTCACACTCAAAAAATTCAGTTCCAAATGATCTCTAAAGAGGATTGGAAGTGCATTATCCAACGTGTGCGGAATCAGCTAGGGTATTTGGCATCATTGGCAAAGGAGGTTTTAAAGGTTTTTTTAAAAAAACAAGTCATTTTTCTAAAGATGCACTTTTTTGTAATTTTAACAAAGATGTTCATATGGATCATGCAGTCTAGAGACAGTCCCAAGTCCTAGTAAATTGCTTTTATCCTGTGTCAGTGTTAAGGGCTGTCTTCTGTCCTCTTCTTTTATAATGCCAGAAAAGCATGAACCAAGGATAAGCAAAGGAATATCTATCAAAAAGGTGCCTTTTCTTGCATTCCCATTTCCTTCTTCCATTACCTACTCAACTTAGCTAGTTTCCTCCCCTGAGTTGGGGGGGGGGCAAGGAATATCCCCAGTGCACCTCCATTCTCTGCCCACCCACCCCCTTTTGTGGAACGGCCAGCCTGAGGAGTCCAGGAAGGTTCCCACAGTTCCGTTATTCCACAAACTATGAGCAGAACCACAAGTGACAAAAGGCACAGATTGGACACTTGTCAGCTTCCCTCAAGTGTTGATGGGAAATGTAGGCAGCTTGGCGGAATGTTGGACAAGTGACAGTTGAAAAGTCCATTGGACAGCAGTCAGAGAGCGAAGCTGCAAGACCAGGATGCCTACATTTCCCATCAAAACTTGAGGGAAGCAGACAAGTGTCCAATCTGTGCCTTTTGTCACTTGTGGATCTGCTCTATGTAAAACAGAGTTGTTCAGGAGGATGTTTCTACAAAGGAACAGGGCAATAGTATAATGGAATGGCTCTGGAAGGTGTTTTTATAAAAGGAACAGAACTGTGTTCTATACCACTGTTTATGAGTATGTATTACCTATTTATTATACGTATTATGATGGTTTTTTTGCATTGTTTCTAGTTCTTGTAATCCTGGATCCATTGTACTGTTTATTGGATATCTCATGCTATGTGCCTTGTTTTCTACCATGTGATCCACCTGGCATCTAAATAAGAAAGGTGGGCCGTAAATCAATAAAAACACAGCGCAGGCATCTGCTGGGGCATTGGGTTCAGTTGCAGACATCTTTTCTGAATTAAGATCAGAGCAGTGAGCATGGGTCTATTAATCAGTATAATTAATTGACTGTGATCAGATTTTTCATTGTAGGTTATAATTTTTGCTCCCTGGTTAAATAGGTAAGCAAGGTATCCAACGTAAGGGTGGTCTGAAATGCACTGATAGGCCAACTCTTTGCATCAAATGTAATGTCCGCAATTCCAGCCCCCAAATGGAAAGAGAGAGTTTCCTTTCTGTTTTTATCGGAAGTAGATGTCAGTTTGCCTTTCAGGTTAGAGCTGCTGTGCTTTTTCTTTTAGCTATAAGACCCACAGGCAACTGAAGCTGATGGGGCTCAAATGAAATCAGTGTCAATCCATCTTTTAGACCAGGCTCCCCTGTAACATTGATGGGCCTTTTACGGAATGGCTTCTTAAAAGCCATTTTGACTCTGGCTTTTTGTTCACTTCTAATAAGAAATACTTCACGTTTCCAAATTTGCTGAAATGAAAAATGTAAAAGGTGGCTTTTCCTTCCAGTTGGCATTCAAAGCTGGCTGGTAGCTACATTGCAAGTTGATCCTTCGGAGACAGAAAGACTGTCTGCTTGCCCCGGGATCTTTACAAACTTATCTCTGATGAGATTTTGCAATATATATATTTAGGCTTAATCAAATTAATTTATCAGCTAATTCATAAAAGCCAGGCAGTTAATTGATTTTTTTTTTTAACAAAATAATTGGTTTGCTAGTTCGATTGGGTGAAAAAGTGGAAAATAATGTAGAGTCAACCCAAAAACCTATAGGGATTTTGGCTGTGCTTCTCTTAGGGAAAAGATGATGAGGCAATGGCTGTTTTCAGATTATAAAAGGGTGCGAAATGGAAAAGCCCACAGGAGACAGTGGGTTGTACCCAGCCAAATTTCCTGCCGGTCAAAAAGAAAGGAGGGTCGGTTCTTTCATAACCAAGAAATGCTTTCTTTCATAACCAAGAAATGTGCTGGGGTTCATGGACCCTGCATGTACAAAAGCCACATGGGACAAGAGTTGTAGTAAGGAGACAAACTGCGGCCCTTTCCACACGTTGTTAAAGTGATGGCCCACTCATCAAACTCTGGTGGCTTTTCCCCATGTCGACAGACATTTTCGTTTTCAAAATGGTTGCAGGCTGTCTGGCTTCCATTTTTTCGGTGCCTTTTCTGGGAGCATATTTTCCCACGGTCCCAGAAAGGCACCAAAAAATGGAAGCCAAACAGCCTGCAACTGTTTTGAAAACGGAGACGTCTGTAGTCAAGGGGGAAAGCCACCAGTCTTCGGTGAGTGGGCTGTCCCTTTAACAACGTGTGGAAAGGAGTTGGGTAAAAGCAACCAGAAAAGCTGGCTGAGTCCAACATGCTGGACTTTGGTTGCTACTGCAGCCGAGCAAAAATCAGGATATCAAATGCTTCCTAACAAGACAGTGGAAGAAATAGCCGAGGGAAATTCTATAATTTTCCTCCCTAGAGGTTTTATAGAAAAAATAGGCTAAGCATTGATTGGGAGATTGATTGGGGTAGGTCTGTGTAAGAAATTGTGCTATTCAAGAGGGTTGTTTCAAGGACTCCTTGATGCTCAAGGACTATTCCAACTTAGCGAGCCCTCTCACAGAAACTCATAGGTCACTTGAAGTTGATGGATACTTTTACTTTTTCGTACAGGTTTTATTTGAAATGTCAAAGGATGTTGAGCGTGATGGAGTGGGTATTTGGGCATAGAAACTCCAAGCTCATTTTCTTCCTCAGCTTTGAAACTTGAGGGGTGGCAATAGGGGGAGTTGGCCTCAATTGCTTCAAAAGCATTTATTACTTACTTGCATGATGTGTAGTGCTCCTTTCTCACTATGACTCAAGGTGGATTACAAAGTGCAAACCAATGAACTCAACAGGATTGGGCATCCGGTAAGCAGTGTAATAGCACTAGGATTTGCAAAAATCTGAAACAGAGCGTAAGTATTAACATGCCGTGTTAAACAAGGCAGAAATTACATAGGTGGATAATACATGCAGCAACAGATAGTACACATATACACAGTAATATATTCTGCGGTCCGTTTACCTTTTTTAAAGCACACCTATTGGGTTGAGTCAAGCTTCCCCCCCCCCATTTTTCCCTGTCCTTCCTTCCTGTAGCCCCTGTACCACATAGCCTTTTTGCATGCAAATCCACGATCCCCCAACATACTATTTCTTGGTGGTCAAGAGGAGGCTGGTTGGTTTCACCTCACTACTGGGCAGCCTGCCCTTCCAAAGAGCTCAGATACCGGGGACCAATGTCTTCAGCCACTTTGGCTAGGTCCTTCCCCTCTCTATCCTAGGCAATACCATGCAGTAAACTGAGTATTAGCAAAATGGGGGGGGGGGTGTTTTGTCAAAATAATGGCTGTGGCTCAGGGGTGAAGGCCTGATCTAGACAGAGCAGAATGAGGTGATAGAATGGGTTATTCTATTTCACAATACAAATGAAGGATTACATTTATTAGTTCCCCTAGATTAATATTCCTCTGTAAGTAGAAAACTAGCGCAGTAAGTGATGGACCTTTTCCCCTTGATGTGCTAATTTTTATTTGCAGGGAGTTTTTTTTTTAAAAAAATTGGGAACATTAAAAACGTGACCTGCCTCACCTGCAATCTGAAGTGGTACAGCCCATTATGCCACCTCAAGAGTGTATTCACCTTATTCTGGGGCATGTGTAGAATAGGCTAAACTGTCTGCAGCCAGTGCTTTCTATGAATTTTGCCTTACCTTTCCCCCCTGTAGACTATGGTCAGTCTTGCAGCCCATCAGCTAGCGACCATCTGGGTTTCTCTGAACCATTGGTATATTCTGTGCATGCACATACATGCATGCATGTGCACAAACACTGCTACCTGCCTCCCCCCCGCCCCAATTATTATTAATCCATCTGTGATGTGCTGCTGTCATTCCCAGTTTTGACACAGTATAAACAGAAACATTGGCGACTTCTGCACATAGCTTTCGGGAGCTGTGTTTGTTGCTGCCTTAGTTGTGGCTCTTGATTTTTTGGTCTGGGTCCGTGTCAAGTCCTTCTACCCAAACGGGTGCCTCCACCATTTTGCTCAGCAGCAACCACCCTCCCCAAACAGCTTGGCATCATTTGTGTAGTTACTGATTACGATGTGACTGGCCGCTGTAGTTGGAAAACGTATATGCATGTTGGGATTGGTATGGATGCGACCATAAACACCACTCAAGGTCTATGTATCAAGGGGCGTTGGTCTAGCCGCCTCCTGGCTTTTTTCACTGGACTCTAGTGATTGATCCTGCGATACAACAGTATGCTGGGGGGAAATCAGGAGATTTTAGGTCATGAAATGGAACCATTTGGGAGGTGTAATTTGCAGTGATATCCCTAAACGTACAGATTTGATTTTACTGTGTCTATCCCGAATTATCATGCTTGCAAAACAAAACAATAGATGTCTTCATGTTTTCACATCCACGTTCAGAGGAGTCTTTCTCAAGCCAGGTTTTCCTGTCTAATTTCCTTTGTATCCCTGCTGGGCTTCTCTTGAAGTGGGGGTGGGGGTGGGCTGGGAGGAAGGTGATGGTTGGCCTTGTGCTGTCGGTTATGCACAGCCTTGGGGCACCTGCCATTCCGTGGCTCCGCTGTCCTGTGACGAGTCCCTGTCTCTGTCCAGTGGCAGAAGGACACAGCTGTGAGGCTCAGTATGAGACGTTTCCCTGTGCTTTTCCTGCAGCATCCGTCTCTGGGCTGCCAGCATGCGATCTGTCAAAGTGCCCTCTGCCAGGAGAGAGAGGGAGCAGAGCAGGGGGCTTCGTACTGAAGTCAAAGGCAAAGAGCTGCCTTCTTGTAGCCTCCAGCTGTGTTCTGGGGCTTCTCTCTGGGTTTGGCTGTAAATAAACAAAAGGGGGAAGAAATGTAGCCTTGCAGTCCCTTGGCAAGCATTTTCTTTTCCTCCTTTTTGAGAACCTGAACCTGTCCACTTTAAGGCAATGACCTGCCTGCGGTCATGCAACACATCCATTGGCTGAGCTGGGTTTTTGATTCAGGGTTTTAATTAATATTTGGATCTTTAGCTGCTGAACCATGTTCCTTAGCCTTTTTCTTTCCTTCCCTCTAAAAACTAAAAACCAAGTTGGGATCACGATTTGTTTTATATATTTTGTTAGAATTCTTGCTTCAGGAGTTTTTAAAATCCTTTTTTGAACTTGTGGCTTAAAGTGGAATTGGATGCAAGCTCTAAAGTATTCACTCACTTTCACAGCTAAGGGAGGCTGCAATCCCAAATGTGCTTCTTGAGGAGAAAGTTTGGTTTAACTTGGTGAGGCTGATTTCCCAGGGAATGTACTTTTTGAAAATTGCTAGTCAGATGCAAATTTTGAAGGCAAGTTTGCATTGGGTCTGTGCATGGGGTAGTAGTAGTAGTAGTAATAACAATAACAATAATAATAGATTTATATACTGCCCTTCAGGACAACTTAACGCCCACTCAGAGCGGTTTACAAAGTGTGTTATTATTATCCTCAGGACAATCACCCTGTGAGGTTGGTGGGGCTGAGGGAGCTCTGGAAGAGCTGTGACTGACTCAAGGTCACCCAGCTGGCTTCAAGCGGAGGAGCGGGGAATCAAACACGGTTCTCCAGATTAGAGTCCTGCCACTCTTAACCGCTACACCAACTGGCTTGAGGTTATACCTTCTAGACTTATTTCATGGGACCTTTATAAAAAAAGCAAATTTCATAGTCAAAAAGCTGAATTTGGGGATGAAACTTTAGCAGAGCTTCATATGCACACTGTCAAACTCGTTTCATCTCGGTTACCGATTTTTCTTTCCACTGCAGTTTCCGGTGGAGTTGATTTCCGTGTTCCCTAACTGAGATGAGCTGTTGCAATGCTTTGTGTATAGGTCCTATTCACAAACTTTCTGTTCCCTTGCATGATTAAAAATGAAACATGCAAGCTGCTGTAGCACAGTGGTAAAGTGGATCGGCCGTGAATCAGCACTCTGCTGGTTCGAATCCCACTACTGCCATGAGCTCAGCAGGTGGCCTTGGGTAAGCCACTCCTCTCAGCCCCAGCTCCCCAGCTGTGTTGTGGGGATAATAATAACACTAACTTGTTCACCGCTCTGGGTGGGGCACTAATCTGTCTAGACGAGCGGTATATAAGCACAGGTATTATTATGCCAATCACGGGTATAAAGGAAGGGCTGTGGCTCAGTGGGAAAACTTCTGCATCTAAGATTCTGAAGGATGGTTATGGTGTAGGGAATTCCTTTTTTTGAAATACGTTTTTTTATATATAGCTATTGATTCCTCTTATTCTTTCTTTTCTCTTTTGCGAGCAGGATTTCTTTTTCATTTCTCTTCAAAGAGAAATTGGGAAGACATTGCCTCCTACTGACCATCTAAAAAGTGAAATTCTGAAATTTTGCAGGATCTCCCTTCCTGTTCCTCCAAATTTCTATTTGTTCAAAAAGGAATCAGCTAGAAACCGGCTCCAAATTCCTAAAAAGAGGGAAAGAGAAGGATTGTTGAATTTCAGGGAGAAACTGTGAAAGAGGAATTTGCCCAATTGCCAGTAGAGTGGGCATTTCTGATTTTGATAAAGTGATTTTTAAAATTGGCTTCAGGCAAGCTTCTTGTGTTAATGGGAATTCTTCTCATAATCACAGCAGATGGGGAAAAATTGCACCATAATCCCTGATACTGGCCACGTCTTGGTAAGTATCAAGACTGTTAAAATTACTTCCTTGATTGCAAAATGTACTGCGCATGGTGGCTCTAACATGTTTGGGAAGCAATAGGTCAAACCCTAGCGTGTGTGCTCCTCCCCTTCCATTATTTGGCTTCACTGACATGCTTGAGCCATATAAGTTTTGGTTTCTGTTCCTCGAATCACGAAGGTGTCCCTGGCCAAAGAAGTGGTTCTTCTCTCCTTTCTGCTTTAGGCACACAATAATTACAGCCAAGATTAAGGTCAGATTTGCATCTTCTTTGAGGCTTGCTTGCAAGTGTCACTGACCCACTGAAATGTCAACCCCCAATTCAGGCCTGTTGCTTTGCCTGAACCTTGCTAAGAGAACCTGAACAGACCTCTTGATGAATTCTAGTTGAGGAGATGGATCTTTCCATGAGAATGCCCTGTGGGCCATAATAGTGGTTTCTGTGGTGAACGTCCTCTAAACCCTGGAGAAAAGTTCTATGAATCATCTCTAGCAATATGCTGGAGCCTGGCAGCTAATTAATGCCCAGGGGCAGGAGTTGGGCACTGTGGCTTCCTTTTTCCTTGTCCTTGCTGCTAGGTACATGTCAGCCTCCCCACTGAGCCTCAGCTTCTTAGCCAGTGTAGTATTGAGAGAGCTGCACTAGAGACAGAGAAGGATTAGGTTACAAGAAGATGCTTCTAAACGGGAGACAGACTTTGGGATCAGGGGCCTCTCCCCAATACCTTGGCACTCCAGATTCTAGCTCAGATTGGGGGAGGGGGGGAGGCTGTACTGACAGATCAGGCATACGAACCTAAGATGAGCTAGCTGGATTAGGCCAAAGACCTATTCTGTTCACACAGTGGCCAACCAGCTAATGTTAGGACATTCACAAGGAGGATAACTGCAATAGAGCGAGTTTGGCGTGGTGGTTAAGAGCAGCAGGACTGTAATCTGGAGAACCGGGTTTGATTCCCCACTCCTCTGCTTGAAGCCAGCTGGGTGACCTTGGGTCAGTCACAGCTCACTCAGAGCTCTCTCAGCCCCACCCACCTCACAGGGTGATTGTCCTGAGGATAACAATAACACAATTTGTAAACCGCTTTGTGTGGGCGTTAAGTTGTCCTGAAGGGCGGTATATAAATTGAATGTTGTTATTGTTATTATAGCATCCTCCCATTTATGCTCCCCAGCAGCTTATATAGAGAAGCATGCTGCCTCTGATACTAATAGCCCTCATGACAAATAGCAATTGATAGCCCCGTCATCCGTCAATTTGTGTTCCCCTTTTAAAGCTTTCCAAGTTGGCAACTGTTACCACATCCTGTGGCAGTGAGTTCCACAACTTACCTATGAGCTGTGTGAGGAAGTACTTCCTTTGTCTGTCCTGAAACCCCCACTCATCGGCTTCAGTGGATGACCCTGGATTCTAGTATTATAAGAGAGAGAGAAAAGCAACAAAACCATGAATGGTATCCATGCAATCTATTTATTTATTTATTTAGATATTTATACCTTGTTTTTCTTCCTAAGATAAGAAACTTGTTTCACAATGGAGGAAAGAGCATGAAACACCATCCTATTTTTTTTTTAAAAAAGCTTTAGTAAAACGACTCCTTTAAAAATCGTCGGTGTTCGTATAGCGAAGAATGGATTTTTCCTCATTCTATTCCATTCTTGGCTGCTCTTCTTCATGCACCACCTCTCTCTGCTTTCCAGTTTAACTTGGAAAGTTTCTAAAAGTAATTTTGGAATTGGAATCTTGATGCTATTAATGTGATTCAATTAGTGCTCAAATGCACTCATGCAAAAGATCACCTGGAAGGGTGGCGTGGGAATCGATATAAACGATTGGATTGTACTTGTGCACTGGTCTCAACGACGTCTGGAGATCCAAAATGGGAGACTTCTGTGCCATTCTGGAAACAAAGCTAAGGTCATTCAGCACCCTAACCTCCAGGGAGAAACTTGATGGGAAGAGCATCCCAAGTTGGATGGTATCCAAGGATCACCCATTCCAGCTCCTATATGCCTTGAGCTGCTGATGAACTACATCATCCAGATAGCGCTCCTCAAGAGGAGATTTGAGACCCAATTCTAAACATGGCACTGGGCATGCGCAAAAACTCATTCATGTGCCCACTTTTAAAGGGGCCGTCAGATGGTGTGTTAATACACTGGTGTGGCATCGACTTCAGCTCTTGATCCTTGGTATGCTAACACTGCACAGCCAGGCAAGGTGACCTGGCTTAAACAAGATGCATGGATGGCTGCCCAGGTATACTCTTGTCTTGGCATCCTGTTTAAATCAGGCCCAAGAATGGACAACATTCCCTGTATTTGGAAGGTCTCGGTGGTATTACCTGTTAATAGCAATAAGCTAATTACCAGATTAATTGAACAGCGAGAACCCCTATGGAAATCAGCCCCCCCCCCATTCTTTTAACCTCTTTACTAAATGTAGGTCAGAGATGGAACTTGGAAATCCGTGCCAAGATCTGGAGAGGAAAGCCAAAATGTCTTATTTAGTTTTATTGCCCTCCCTGTAGCCAAATAGGTTTCACCAAATCTCCTCTTTACAACCACATAGTCAATGTGGCCTTGAGCAGATAGACATAGGGCGGCATTATTAGTGACGTACTGTTTCTGTTTTACAGATAAGGGGATTGTGGTGGCTGGCCATGACGAGGAAAGGGAACTTTCACATAGAGGCAGCAGACCTCTAAAACCCAGGGCTAAAATGTAGCACCAGGGGGAATGCCTTGGCCTCTGTGCCCTATTCATTGGCCGCTGCGTGAAACAAAATTTTGGACTAGCCAGACCACTGGTCTGATCTAACAGGGCTCATCTTATGTTCTTGGGTTTCTGAACAGCTGTTCTAATTTCCATATGACACAGTTCTGACCCACACTGATAGTCAAGGGAGTGGTCTTTCCAGGACTGCTGCTTTTGAGCCATGTGGCAAGTTTTGGCTCAAGTTTGGTATCAAGTTTGATACCTGGGGAATCTGAAAGTTAGACCACACGAGAACACTCAAGTGAAGGGAGACACAATGTTAGCCTGGAAGCGTAGTTTGAATTTCACCTCTCCCTACAGAGCCGGCAAAGATCGCTCTTCAGAGGGTTTGTTAATTTCACCTCTCTACAGAGTTGGCAAAGATGACTCCTCAGAGGGTTTGTTAATTTCCTCTTTCTTCCTGGCTCTGTCAGTTATTCACAAACCCTCTGATGAGCATCTTCCTTGCTCTGTAGAGAGGTGAAATTAACAAACCCTCTTAGGAGCGATCTTTGCCGGCTCAGTAGACAGAGGTGAAATTCAAACAACCCTTCCCGGCTAACATTGCGTCTCCCTTCATTTGAGTGTCCTCGTGTAATTTGTCTCATTTGGTTTAGCTCTTGAGTGCTGTGTGCTGGGCTGTGCCATGAGATGGGATTGACTGTTAATTGGCACTTGTCACTTCTTTTTTTTTTTAATGTAAGAGGTATACCCCCTTTTATGACTTTCTAACTTTACGAGATCTAAGCTTGAACTACAGAATCCATTGTTTCTATGTATGGTTCCAGTCTCCATATGGACACATATTTCTAATTGCCCGTCCTAGTTATGCCCACCAAGATATTGAGATACTCAGAGGCATCTAATACAGAATGTTGTCAGTGTGGTTTGTAGTTAGAGTGTCGGACTAGTGTCTAGATTCTCAAGTACCTCCCAGCCCAGTCTCACTTTGGGGGCTTCCTCCTTGGAATTCCTTTGGTCTGTGGACGGGCAATCTTGGCGTTATCTTTGGGATTATACCATTTATTTCTTGTCACAACCAGATTTTGGAAGGGCTCATATGTAATTGCATAGATTTCAGATATTCCAAATCTACCCAGTTGAATATTAGAGTAGGTCATACAGGTACAAATACTACTGAAAAACTGAGGGTCTTAAAATCAGTGTTCAGGAGATGAAAATGTTCTCCCAATGTGATGTTTTTTCAGGGTAAAACCAAGAACTAGAAAACTAAATTCAGATAAATGGCTTTCCCTGGTGCAGAAGGGATTTTTTTTTATCCTTTAGTAGAGCAAGCCCCAGTTTCCTCCTTTGCTTGTTTGTTTATTTCATGTATTCTCTGCCTTATATCGATCTCTTCTCCATTTTATCGTCACAATATTCATGTGAGGTAGATTAGGCTGAGTGTGTGTGACTGGCTCAAGATCACCCAGCAAACTTCTGTGGTAAAGTGGGGATTCGAATCTGGATCTCCAAGATTTAGTCTGAAAATTTTACCATTACCGCATGCTGTACGGAACTTGAGTCATCTGAGGCAAAAATTGGAACTAAAAATACAGGATCTGATGAATCTGTTCCCACAGTAGCTGTTCAGTCTGGAATTGTCATGAATTCATTCAGCTGTAATGGAGAATCCAGATGATGTGATTGTATTCCATTGTTTTCCCTGTTGTCCTCCCATATTTTTTGAAACCTTATTTGTGGCAAATTAAAATGAAATGAGATTTCAGCACCAGAGTGTTACTTTTGGAATCAGTATACTAAGATTGCTTGCCCAGTGAATTAGTTTCAAGAAGTGCCACTTGGGAGTAATGATCCTGGGAGCCTGAAATGAAATTGATCAAGGCTTTCTTGTCCACGAGGTGTCACTTTTGGAAAAAATATAGCCCACGTCCAAAAAAAATAAAAATAAAAGAGGTTCCTAAAAACATTACAGAAATGTGCATGCCCAAAATAGTTCCTGATCCAGACACTTCACCAGCCTTTTCTGTTGGTAAATGCTGTGTAAGGGACAGAAAGAGATGCCTCACTTCTCTAAGTCACTTGCTGTGAAATGTAAAAGTTTTACTCTTTAAAAAGTAGTCAGGGTAAGGAAATGTCAAGAAAGCAGCTGGAAGATCTACACATGCAGTTGTTTGAGGATGTATACAAGCTCTTTGAGTTGGCAGCAGTGCAGATGAAAAGGATCTAAGGGTCTTCGTAGACCGTACACTGAATATGAACCAGCCATACGATGATGCAGTCGCTAAAAAGGCAAATGTGATTTGAGACTGCATCAACAGAAACAATGATATCACTTTGCTCTGGTTAGATCTCACTTGGAGAACTGCGTTCAGTTTTGGGTACTACATTTTCAGAAGGATGTTGACAAGCTGGAATGTGTCCAAAAGAGGACTATGAAGATGGCAAGAGGTCAAGGGAACAAGTCCTGTGAGGAAAGGTTGAAGAAGTTGGGTATGTTTAGCTTGGAGAGGAGATGACTGAGAGGGGATTTGCCAGCCATCTTCAAATATTTGAAAAGCTGTCATATAGAGGATGGAGCAGAGTTGTTTTCTTTTGCGAGAGAGGGTTGGACCAGAACCGACAAGTTAAAATAAGGTTTTCAGCTAAGCATTAGGAAGAACTTACTGACGTTTAGAGTAGTTTCTCAGTGGAACAGTCTTCCTCAGGAGGTGGTGGGCTCTCCTTCTTTGGAGGTTTTTAAGCGAAAAACCAGATGGCTATCGGTCACAATGGTGGTTCTGTGGCTCAGTATGAACTTAGGAAGATCATGAGAAGGAAGGAAGGAAGGAAGGGATCAGCCAGGTCTCAGTTCTTACAGCCCTTTCTTATGTGCCCAGGGTAATATTCCTTCAGGCCAGATTGGCGAAGGATTCTGGACCTTTGTGCACTGAGCAGGGGTCACTGCGAGAATGGGGCTGTCATTTCATGCATGGTGCAGGAGGTTGGAGTTTTCCTCGAAACAAGGTCCTGAGAAACAGGTACTGCCTAGGGGCTGACCCAATTATTCAGTGCTGGTTAGTTTCTTGTATATTTTTCTGGATTTAATATACATACTTAATATATAACGTTTAGGTTTTCTGAGCTTGTTGGCTCAGACTCAGAGAGATGGAGGAGGGAGACGAGGGAGGCCCAGCTGAAATGGGGTGAAATGTTTACAGGCAAATCTGGATTTAGCACTGCTTTTAGTCGAGCTGGGATTTGGTCCTAGAACATGCAGAGTGTTTCTGAGCATAAAAAGAGTGCATTTCCTTACCACTGGATACCAACAGCCCTTGACAACTAATCTGGGATGAATGGTGGGCCAAAGAGTTTGCCCCTCCGTTTCCTGATCAGTTTGTCTCTACACTCCTCTTTTTAGTGACTGACCCCAGATGTGTGTTTGGATTGAATGTGGTGCTAGCGGCGGAGCTGGACTTTTGTCGTGGTCTCCCAGCTCCCCTTACCACTCCGTGGTTAGGGCCTCCCCTCCTACCCATGGAAAGTGGCCGAGTGTAATTATGCAGAAAGCTCCACTGGAGCTATATCAATAAGACAGACGTCTGTTGTATCATTCTCTCTCAGTAAGGCATTTCTTCTCCCCAATTGCTCATATAGAATCATAGCCTAATAGCATCCCATTAACATAATTGCCAACACAACTAGTCTTCCGTGTCTCAGAGCCATTTACTTACTTTACGATAAAAAAAAAAATCCCCCACCAAAACCAGCCCGAAAATCTCACTGAGGAGATGCGCAGGGAGGCTGCCTTGGCTGCCTCCCCCCACCTCGTGGTGCCGTTCCGTTGTTTGAGACCTGGGTGGTGGAGAATAACCCTGAGAAGGGGCTCAGCTGCAGGACGTGGGAAAGCGAAGCCGTCGGACCAGACTCCTGAGCAGACGTGTGCTAAGATCTAAACGGATTCTGCCAGGCAAAATGAAATTCCCATTATTTTTAATTAATCCTTAATTAAAATATATTACTCCGCAGATTCCGCAAATCTCTCTTAATATGCAAATGCGGCCCATTCAAGGATATTTACATATCATTAATTAAAACGGCACATTCTTTCAGTCTAACAAGCTGAGGGCCGTGGCTGCTGCCACGCTGGTGCACGGAACTGGCCCTGGCGCAGTTGGGGCCTATCAGCACAAAGATGTTTGGAGTCAGCCTCTCAGCAAAAGGTTACAGTGATGTCCTTCCATCCCAAGAACTCTGTTTCGATTCAGATGCTGTGTTCCACCCTTCATGTGACAGGTCAGCTAACGTCAAGACTTAGTGCGTTTAGCGCACTAAGCAATTTCTTGGGCTCCTATGTTGGATACCTGGCAGTACTGCTGTCCCCTTGTACACATTAGTTTGTGGTCTCTGCTGGTAGGATCATTCAACAGGCACATCATGCAACTCTCTTACGGAGTGATTCCCGAGAAGTAAACTAAAACCCTTTCAGAGTGACCTCATGGATTATAGATTGAGCGTCCATGATCTGATTTCTTAAGAGAGAAAAATGTGAACCTGCTTAACAAAGTGGCTAGTTTAGCTTTGGGAAAGGTTCCCGGTCAGCTCACCTGGCCATTACTTCTTGGGTCAGAGAGCTCATGTAGAAATGTGAGCCAACCCATATGGGGCACCTGTCACAGGGTTGTTTATATGCCCACGAGATGCATCGTTCGCTGATGTCACAGCATCATGTGTGTGGCTGCAACTGGGTTTGGGAAAAGGTGGCGCTAAGGAAGAGAGAGACAGCCAGCTGACCTCGAACGTGCACGCCATTGGCTTCAGGAAAAGGAGGAAGTTTCAAGATCCCCCCTGAGCATGTCGTTCATGAATACCCTTCTACATTTCTGCTGATTATGACTACCACATTTCAGCCACTTTTGCAAGATTTTGTACAGAGAGCAACTCCTGCTGCAGAATGTTATCCTTGCTTCTGCTATTCATGGCTTTGGCTGATTCCGCACGCGTTGGATAATGCACTTCCAATCCTCTTTAGAAATCATTTGGAACTGAATTTTTCGAGTGTGAAACAAAAAATCCACTTCCAAACGATAGCTAAAGTGCATTGAAAGTGCATTATCCAACGTGTGTGGAATCAGCCCTGGTGAATAATCAAAGGGAGAGGTCGAACATCTCAGAATTCCGCACATGCTTGAATTTTATGCATGTTTAACGGGGGGAAATGTGTATGTTCCCCCTTTAAGTGGTACTCTTTGTCTATGTTGTGGATCTTCTTGCTCAGAGAGGTTCACCTAGCATCCTCCTTAATAGTTTATAGCAAGCAAGTTAAGGCAACTTTAGATTAGATACCTTTTACTGGGTTAATGGAAATTTTAATATGGAAAATTCTTGGTTGTCATTCTAGTCTTGGGTAATGTGGGTTGTAAGGATTATATTTCAATGGAAGGCTGATTCTGCTTTTTATTGTTTTCTGTTGTTCTAGTGGCTTTTGAATTATGCAAGCTATAGTATAACAATGATATGTCATATAAAATTAATTATTATATTATATATAATAATATATATTAATATATATATTAATAATAATTTGATATATATATCAGATGGTGACCTACCAAAATATGACCCAAATACCCCCATTCTTCAATACAGCTATTATACCAAATCTGGATTAAAAATAATTACTTGCAGCAATAATTGGGTAAGCTCCATTAATCCTTTGTATTGTGGTTCCTTAGTGACACTGTTTGTTTGAGAACAGCTGGAAGGAGATAATGAATCAGCAGGCAATTTAAGTGACAGATACGTTGACCAACCAATGAAGTTTATTGACCTTGTCACCAAAAAGGATTGTGCATGTAAATTCCTTCATGCAACTGTTTTTCTGCCCATTTGCACCGGTGTCATGAGTGGTGGGGGAAGCTTTTTGGATCCCATACAAGCAAGGAAAAATTTGCCATTTCACTGCCTGTGTTGTATATTTTCTCCAGCAAATTGAGCCATTATGAGTTCCTTATTGCTTGCTTTGCCTTGCTGTTGCTTTGCATTATTGTGCGTATGCGATTGAATGTGATTTTGTCCTTGTCATCTTGAGGATCTGAAACAGTGTGTGTGGGAGGGGACTATTTACTTTGTTGTTGAATGGTAATGCATAGCTCAGTAGTGCAAGTGGAGCCCACAACAGGAAAATAGTGCCTCCCCAGGCCATTTCAGGTCAAGAAAATGGTGTAAAGGAAAGTCTAACTCTCTTCTCTCATTGCATCACATTCCCAATCAGAACTGGGCCCGTGCATGCCTGAGAAGCGCAGATCTACAGGACTTACCTCGCCATCCAATATGGGCTGTTCCCAGAGAAAACATAATGTATAGGCCCAGAGAGCACATTTCTGCAGCCGTTTGTTTGAAGTTGGGCCTGCTAGTAGAGTAACTCCATGCTGCTTTCCCCCTCTTCAGTATAAATGCAAGAATCTTGCATAGTTTGCAATTTTATTTTTCAGGTTTAGTATTTATAACAATGTAGTATTTCTGAAATATTACAAGCTTCCTACATTTTGCAGAGACCGAATTTTCTATTCATGTCCCAGAGCTTCCTTTCTTAGCTTGCCCTGTGCCACAGCGTGAGAATTCTTTATTTTCTTTCCCCACAACACCCCTGTGAGGTAGTTTAGACTGAGAAAGAGAGAGAATGATGGCTCAAAGTCACACCCAGCAAGCTTCTATGGCAGAGGGAGGATTTGAACCTGGGTCTCTCAGATCCTAATCCAGCTCTAACCATGCTGACTCACTGCTTAAGTGTAATGAATCTGAAAAATTATTCAACGTATGTGCAACTATCAGTGTGGATTTGGCTAGAATTAGCATGGAAACCAAGATGTATTATTTTTTCAAAGACAGGCTTTGGATCATGGGGCAGGGTGGGGGCCTTATTTGGTATTGTCTCCCATCCACATTGTAAATGTATAGCAACAGAAATGCCTTTTCCTGAAGTGTGTTGTATATCTGATTCCCAGTCTGCCCCTGTCAGAATTCTACCATTACTTTCCAACCTTTGTTTCATGCCAATCATGCTCTCAATCGGTGGTGGGTCAGGACGCTTGACTGGGTTGTATAGTTCCACTTCTTGGAGCACGAGAGCCCCTACAGAGCTGCTTCCCCCTGTTTGCTTTTTGAAAAGAGCTGCTCCCAGTGTGCAGGTGTAGGGAGAGAGCTCCTCGTGCCCCTTGCCTCTCTTTGCGGGCCTGGAGAAAAGCCGCAGGAATGCAAAGTGATCTTAGTCATCAGTGGAGAGGATTTCTTCTTAGCACAGGTGGGCTCAGACTTTGTTCCTTCCTCTTCCAGTACCACGACTTGAGTTTGATGTGCCTGCAGTGCAGTGAATTCCTTACTGTGCCTGGCTGTTAAAGATGGATTCCGGGTCTGGAAAGCTTTTGAGCTCCTTGCTCAGAGAGCAGCCCAGCAGTCTGCATTAAACAGCTATGAAGAAAATGTTCACACTTTTACAGCAGTGGATCTGTTCTGGAAAAGCTCTTCCCTGGGTTGCTTACCTATTTCTCTCCAGGGTTTTAAAAGGTCGGTACTATGCCTGTAAGTTTTCAGCAGAACACATGAAGCTGCCCTACACTAAAGTTAGACTATTGTCTTATCAAGATCAGTAATGTCTGCTCAGACTGCAAGCGGCTCTCCAGGGTTTTAGGTCTTCCACATCCCCTGCTTACCTGATTCTTTTAACTGAAGATTCAGGGGATTGACTCTGGGACTTATCGCATGCCAAACAGATGCTACACTACTAAGCCATGGCCCTTCCCTGAAGCCCACCCATATATGGTACTAACAGGGCTTTTTTTCAGCTGGAACACGGTGGAATGGAGTTCCGGCACCTCTTGAAAATGGTCACATTGGCCAGTGACCCTGCCCCCTGATCTCCAGATAGAGGGGAGTTTAGGTTGCTTTAGATCTAAACTCCCCTTTGTCTGGAGATCAGGGGGCGGAGCTACCAGCCATGTGACCATTTTCACTGAGGGCAATTTAAACGTTAACCCCCTCCCCTTGTTCCAGCTGACCCAAAGTGATGCCATTGTGTGGTCCTGAGTTCCACCACCTCTTTTCCCAGAAAAAAGCCCTGGATACTAATAAGCATTTTATTTTTGATATGATCAAGAACTGCAATCTCCAGAGCACTTTGTGTTGTAGGAAAGCCTATGGAAATAGGGAGGATCTCTTAAAAGGGGTAAGACACCAATTTTGATATCACTGGTAACAGAATTCCATTCTCTCCTCTGTTATGTACTGTCTCTCCTGTGTGTAAAGGGAAACACTGGCCTAGTAATTTATGTCCAGGTGTACTTACCTGTGTGTTTGAGTCAACCTACACGACCCACTATAGAAATATAAATTCTTGAGGCTCTGAGTAGGGTGTAGAATGCTGAGAAGCTTGAATGGATTTGCGTACACACTAATTTAGAAAAAAAAATTGGTATCACTTAAAGGCAAAATGAGGCTAAGACACAGGAATTACCCCTGTAAATAAGAACAGTGGGAACATAAGGAAAAAAATTCTTTTATTTAAATATAATAATTTTATTTTATGTATTTATTTATTATTCGATTTATAAACTGCCCATCCTCAGGGGCTCTGGGCAGTGAACAACAGGTAAAATCAAGAAAAACAAGAAAACAATAATTCTAAAATCAACATACGATAAACAATAATAAAATAAATTAACCAAATACATTAAAGTGCAATGGTGGGGAGAACCCCCCACCCCAAAGGTGGGAGGCTGACATGGCACTGCCCCCTTCAGCCACTGAACACCTGGCGGAACAGCTGTCTTACATGCCCGGCGGAACGACAATATGTCCCGCTGGGCCCGGGTCTCCATTGACAGAGCGTTCCACCAGGCTGGGGCCAGGACTGAAAAGGCCCTGGCCCTGGTTGAAGTGAGGCGGGCTTCCTTAGGGCCGGGGACCACCAGTAAACATTTATCTGCTGATCAAAGTGGCCTCTGGGGAACATACAGGGAGAGGCGGTCCCGAAGATATGCCAGTCCCAACCCGCTCAGGGCTTTAAAGGTAAGAACCAACACCTTGAACTTGATTCGGAATTCAACCGGAAGCCATTGCAGCTGCTGCAGGACAGGTGTGATATGTGACTGGTAGGATATACCGGTCAGGACCTGTGCCGTCACATTCTGGACCAGTTGTAGTTTCTGGATCAAGCCCAGGGGTAGCCCAGCATAGACTGAGTTACAGTAATCTAGCCTGGAGGGTTCAATTTCAGCCTGCTCTGTTTCAACCATGCCGTCACAGCCTCCAGAGCTCTGGCCAGATTGTTCAGGGCCGTGTCTGGCCAGCCGTCCATCAACAGAAAAAAGCTGGGTGGGTAATAATAACAACATTTGATTTATATACCGCCCTTCAGGACAACTTAATGCCTGCTCAGAGCGGGTTACAAAGGATATCATTATTATCCCCACAACAATAATCGGCCTGTGAGGTGGGTGGCATGTAATTTTTAGGAAATAATTAAACTTGCCTTGATGCAAAGGGAGCAAGAGAGGGCGAGATTAAGGGGCCAAGGCTGTGTTTGGTGTTCTGCCCCGGCAGAAGTGGGGAGGATGCTACTTCTGTAGCACATTTCATAGTACGACTATGCTTGTACCTATGATAAAGTGGTTTTTTTCAAATATGCCTGTGAGGTAATATATATAGAAAGGTAAAACAAGGCATCAAAATACATAAAGGTAGGCCAGCTTACTGTGTAAACAAATTAATATACTCATATGCAGAGTAGAGGCATGCGTGTCAAAAATCCATTTTCATTTTGTTTCATTATTTCAGAAAGGGTTGTGATGATAGTTTTCTCAAAATTTTGGGAGAATTCTTGAAGTCTGTTTTAGGGTTTTTTGGAAAATATGCCTCCGGACACCAGGTCTACCCCTATTGATTCCCCTGGAAGCCAAAATCACTCGAGAAAAATCCTGCCATTTCAAGATATAAATTTTGAGAATCCTGAAATTTCAGGTGTGCCTTGCTTCATATTGAGTATTTCCAATTAATGGAATTTGGGGCACTGTTTAGGATTGGAAATATCCCTAAATGGCTGGGGCTAGGGTATCTGAAGGACTGTCTCCTCCCATACTTTCCAGCCCGCAGATTAAGATCTGCCTCTCAGAGGTGAGGCAGGTGGCGAAGAGATACGGGGCATTTTCTGTGGTGGCACCTTTTCTCCATGAGGCTTGCCCAGCGCTTGCTTTTCTTTCTTTAAGGCACCAGTCCAAAACAATCTTTTAATAATCTTTTAACTCTGGCATTTAGTTAAGGGTTTCATCTTACCAGCTTTTAAAATGGTCTGCTTCTGTTTTATACATGGCTTTTATGCAGTTTATGTTTTTATGTCGGGATATCATTTTAACTATAAGCTGCCTCTGGCTGAATTCAAAAGAGACAGCATAGATCTATCCTAATTAACTAACTAAATATCTGAATGCACAGCCCTAATGCAAATTCAATGTTATTCAAGCAGTTCCCTTTCCAGAAGGAAGGGTAGGAAAGGTGGGGAATTGCTTTCAAAGTTGACCTGTTTGTCATCGGTGAGCAAGTTAGAGATCCCGGAGTTGAAAACATGGACCTGCAAGTGCCATCTTTTTAAATAAAACCCAAACTTTGAAATCGAGTTCTAAACAGCAATGAAAATATCCCGACTACTCATGCTCGGAGTATTTCAAACCCTTAGCTCTGTATTACGGGGTGATCTTCAAAGCGCCGCTGGATGGATAGAGTCTCCGAATGCATTTAGCTCAATACGGAGAGCCAGAGGGTTACTGGTTCAGACGATCAGAATGCCAAGGAACGTTTTTTTTCAGGTTACGGGAGGGAATCAGGTCAGTAGTCATGTGAGGGGTCACAGCTGAGACGCTGGCACCCTTCTTCCTTTAGGGCTTCCTTGCTAGGAAGCTTGCTAGCAGGATTTTTTCTAATGCACACAGCAGAAGTGCCATTTGTGGAAAGTGTCCCCTTAATAAATAACCTCCTAGTCGGCTCCCCTATCAGTCGGTGACATTCTGCATTCCTCTTCCAGGCTGCATCAGCCCAAGACATTTAATGATGTGGCACTTGTTAGGGGATGTGATGTCCATGCTAAGCGTTCCTAGCTCTACAAAATGGGAAAGAAAGGGGGCAGGCGCTTAACCTCACCCCCCCTTTAAAAAAATGATGCATTTAACTACCTTTCTGTCACTGCTATCGTCCACTGCTGCGCATGCACATCACACACACACACACACACACACACACAAACCCTTTCTCTCTTTCCTCCCCATCCAAATGAACCTTCACTCGTTCTTGGCTGCTGGTGGATTTCATTAACTGAATGAAGTAAAAAATAATCAATTTCACATGTTCTTGGTGTTTGTGGTAATGGTCTTTCTAACCGTTCTGATTAGCTGTGTGAGATGGAATTTTTCTTTTCAGCTACGGCATGTTGACATTAAATATTAGGGAACTTTAAGGGGAGGGTGGAGTGGGTGGGGGGGTGGAATCTTTGCATTCCTCCCTGTCATCTTCCTTTTTTTGCTCTTCATCATTTTTTCTTCTTCCCTGCCTCTCTTCTCCCACACCAAATACACCTCCCGTGAGATTTTTGTGATTGTGTATTAAGCTGTCTGTATTGCTGAGCAGTCATTGGATTTGAGGGGGGGCTGCCCATTTCCCAGAGGGCACAATTCTGTAAATTTTGGCTCAGATCAATAGGGATCCTGCACTGGTGATTCAGGGTGTGTGTGTGTGTGTACATTAGAGAGAGAAAATCTGCCCTTCTATACTAGTTTGAGGTTGGCAAAAATTCCCATTTTTCAAAGGATATCTCAGCAGACTGCGCAATATCTGCCCCCACCCAACCTGGATTCTTTGCAGTTCTACAGAATGAATAAATTACACTCAACGGAACCTCTGATGGATTTTTCCATTATTAATTTTGTTATTTATTTTTAGTCCCTTTCCCTCCTTCTCTCCTCTCCCCCCTTTCTGTCTTTCTCGCCCCTGTGCGACTAAATTTAGGTGCGAATTCGAGCAATAGCTTGCTGTCTCGATGTGTGTGTATGTCTACAATAGAGGGGAGAAATGCTGTTTGTACTTTTCATTTTGATAAGCTGACATCTCCCCCAGCCCACCCCCCGCAAGTGCTGTGCGGGGATTTGATCTGAGCGATCCCTCGACCCCGTTGGCAGACATTAAACACCCGCCCAGACCCCTTACTCTGTCTCCATCTCTGAACCTTTCACTCTCCTTTAATGAGAATTTCTCCTAATTATTTCAGTGGCTGCAGCACAGGGACCGCAGTGTACTTAGATCTCGATTCCGGGGACGTGACTGTTATGCTGATCAAGGCAAGGGATCAATAATTTAGGCTCCAGCTTTAATGGCAGAGCCGAGAGCTTAAGTGTCTGCAGTCAGGCTCCCTTCTGGTGATTCTTGGGAGTATTAATGCTTTCCACTAGATTTTTGCCTGGTCCTGCTGCCACTGCCTTTTGAAATAGCCTTTTTCTTTAGCCATAAATGTTATATGCACACCGATTTATATACAGGTTTAATTTCCTCCCCCTTCTGCCTGCCACGGCACCTCCCGTTTTAAGGTTGTAGATGACCTTAAAACATGATCTGCCTGTTTGCGGGCATGCCTAAGGCCCAAGGACCAAAGCCCAGGTCCTTGCTTGATAGATAAAAAAGTCAGTGCGTACACATATGCAAATCCCTCTCTCTTTCCTGTGTATGTTTATACTTCATGTAGGATGTGACATATAAACAGGTGTTGTGCATTAAGGAAACCCGGATTTGGCGCTCAGGGTAAATCATGCAAATGTAAATGCATATCGATTTCGTTTGCATAATTTTGTCTGTTGTCAAGATTCAGAGTTGTTAAAAGATTGCGGGGATTTTTTTTTTTGCCTGTTTGTTTGGGTGGGTGGGAGAAAGGAATGGCATTTCAAGACTAGATGACCAAGTGGTTGTGAAGGAAGGATATGAGTGATGGGCGGACAGCCCCATATCTGATCTGTACATACACTAGAGTAACTCATACATTCCTCCATGAACATTCTCTTTATGTTCCTGGATTTTGGATTGGGTCCAGATCAACCCCTCAGCTTCAGGCCACTGCAAAGATGTTGGAATAACATGAGGCAGAGAGACTGGGGCCACCTTCAGAGTCAAGCACAGCCTCCACTCTGTTGCTCTGTTGGCCATAGTCATAGAGGTTTCGGAGACAGTTTATTTGTGACCTTCAGCATAGATAACTTAAACAATCTTGGACTCTGGTGATAACTACATCCTCTAGACAGTTTGTGTGTTTCTACATATAGGCAGACAAAGAAACTTTCAAAGCTCTGTATACTTTGTCTAGTTTTGAGAAAGCAAGCAACATTTGGGGGTTACAAGAATCCTGCCTAGTGGGGTTTGTTCCAGATGTTGAGCTTCCCAAGTGCAGTTCACCCACCCTAGAGCTTGTGAATAGAGGGCTGGAGCTCATTCATGTTGCACTGTGCTTCTGAGTTTCTTACAATACAATCTTAAGCGGTATTGTACTTTCTACAACATCTCATCTCCCTCCTCTTGGTAGGGTTGCCATCCTCGTGTCAACAAATCTCCAGAGATTTTGGAGGCAGTGCCAGGGAAGGGTGGAGTTTCAGGGGATTTAACGTCGCTTCTGGGTGACACTCTTAAGAATTTCCCCAGTCTCTATAGTAAAAGCCGTAGAGACTGTGAAGGTTCCTAGAGCGACACAGAGGAGATGACATCATGTCTGTGTGACATTTTGGGAGTCTTATTATGTTACTTTTGGATGATGCTTTTGGGTGATGCTTTAAGCAGGCAAATGGCAAGCCTCTCCTTTGGTACAGGACTTGGGATTTTCATGCTTGCCGGAGGGAGAGGGACACATGTCGAGATGTGTGAATTTTTGCCACTCTGCAACACCCCCCATCTGACCCATCACTCTCTTATCTGCAGTGTAACAAAGGTCACTTTTATGCTGATATTTTGGATCTGCTTGAGTGTTAATGTGCAGGGTTCTCCCCCCCCCCCCCCAGCTTTTGCACAGCATTGTAGTGCATTCATGCACTTCTAAGTTTCCCCCTGCCTTTCTATGACCTTTCCTAAACCCGATTTACTATAATGTTTTTGAAAAGATTGTAGTCAAAGATGCTGTGTGGACTGGAAGTGGAGATCTTTCCTGATCTTGCTCATTTCAGCACCATTTTCCCTGCCCCAGGCCCCCGTGGCCCTCACCCTGTGCCAATCGGAGGGCTTTTCAATTGGTAACTGACATATCACTATAATGATATGTCAGTTACCAATTAGAAAAAGAAAACAAACCTCTGGTAGCGTGGAGTTGGGTACAGTCATGGTGCTGGGGCAGGGAAAGTGTAGGGGAAAGCCCCCCATATGGAATCTCCATTGCTGCTATGGCTGATTCTGCATTCTCAGGGCCAAGCTACAAGGAACGCCTGACACTAGTTGGACACTTGTCAGCTTCCCTCAAGTTTTGATGGGAAATGTAGGTGTCCTGGTCTTGCAGCTTGGCTCTCCAACTGCTGTCCAGTGGTCTTTTCAACTGTCACTTGTCCAACATTCCGGCAAGCTGCCTACATTTCCCATCAAAACTTGAGGGAAGCTGACAAGTGTCCACCCTGTGTCGTTTGTCACTTGTAGTTTGGCCCTCAGTCACATCGAGAAGAGCCCTGATGCCATGTGGAAGGAGCTTAAGATACGACATATCTACCTTTACTTGTAAAGGAAGGCTCATTTTGCAGAGAACCCTGGTTCCCTCCCATTTTCAGGAGGCCAGAGGTTGTCTCATTCAGGTTTGGCCTCAGAGAACCAGCAGGATTTTTCAGGGCAGCAGAAGAATGTGCACTCTTGAGAGGTACGCTCTACAGTCTTGTGATGTTGCAGATAATGTTGAAAATTAAGCCTCAGTGTCCTGACAAGGTTTACCTTTCTGATGGGAAAGAGCAGCCATTTGGGGGTAGTAAATAGTCATGGGCCAACCATGCCTCCTTGTTGACTCATTTTAAGAACTTCTGATTGATGAGAAATTTCGAGGCAAACGTAGCATGCTCAGTTGAAGAATCTGTGAAAGTCTAAAGGTTTTTTTAAAAAAGAGTTTTTGTTAGTCTAGCTACTGGGTGGATTCATGAACCGAAAAGTGTGCTATCATTATTGTGCTCGTTTTAAAAAGATGATTGCATTTCTTGGGCACGTGAGGTCATCTTCAGCGGAGCCTGTTCCCAAGCTTGTATCTTGGTCTTGGGGTTGCTTGTCATTTTGCCTGCCTGTCTACTCCTCCTGGTTATCGGCATGAAAATGTGCAGGATCATCGCTGTCCATTTCAATATTCTGATTAAACCAGACTATGCCAGAAGGGAATGAAATACCTGGCTCAGTTTTTCCTCCTTTGAACCTCCATTCGCTAGTCCGTCTCATCAAATCCCGTCTTCCCAGTCCTGGTTAGGTGCAGGAGATAACCCTGGTTTCTCCCAGGGACTTTGCGGGGTGAAGCTAGGCATGAGTGACTGGCCTCCCCGAAGTGTTTAAACATCAGAATTGAAATTAATGTCCCCTCATTGCTGGCTGGGCTGATGCTATGCTACAGCAAACCACCTTCCCAAAGTGGAATGAATGTTTGTTTATCCTCCTGAAATATACATCAAAACATACTCGTAGTGGGAAGCCTTTAATGAGAGCAAGGGGCTGAGTTGCGTTCGGTCCAGGCTCAGGGGGTGCTCCCCCATGGCTTCGTTTTCAGAACTTTTATTTTTGCCCGCTAACCTGTCCACAGCTGTGTCTCGTGCGCATTAATAGGACTTTAATGGAAATGCCAGTTGATCTGTCCAAAGATATTGATGAGCATTCCACAATCATATTAATCATCTCATTGCAGGAAGAAATGAAGGGGAGGGGCCCCTGGCTTCCTGTCATCTGCCACTCCAAGGGCCGTACTGCCAAGCGGAGCTGGCTGTATTGCTCAAAGGCCAGAGCGATGGGGGGGGGGGTCTTCTTTAGGATGAAATGACCTATGGACAGGCCAGACCAGGAACATTCTAGGCTTCTATTTAACATGAAAATCATTTAAAGTCTTGCCAATAAATCCATTACAGTTAATTATATCGAGAGGGCTAATGATTCCTCAACAATATTCTCCCATTGATTTTCATTCGTGCCAGATCAGGGCCCCCGCTTTAATCTCTGCTGGGTGTTTTTAGCTCTTGCGGCGATATGATTCTCTCTCGTTTTCTTTCTCTTTCTGGTGATACAGTTTTTCTCCCCCCTAAGTGCTGAATGTTTCTTGATAGGGAACAAGCTACATTTCTTTATGGCTTATGGCAAACTGCCTTGATTACTTCTACTGTTGTACCCATTATGTGAATTAAATATGTATTCAGTTGCACGCTGCTTGCGATGTTATTGCTGGGTGACATATGGTACCGACTCAATTAGAATGAAGCTAGCATTAGATAACCCTTCTGATTTCATGCCTCCCCGACCCGTTCTTTGGGCTGGCTGCTGCAGTGTCTGCTGACTTTGCAGTAATGGGCGGCCAGGGCAATTCTAGCTGCTGGTGTCCTGGCCATGGTAGCAAGTAACTGTGGGTGGGAGTGTGACACGGAGGGGATGACTGGTTGTGCAGTCTCCTTTCTTCACTTCTCCATTGGCACCTGATTCAACTGCGAAGTCAGGCTCGCTGCTTGATAGGAACCATAGCAATCCAAAAGACTTACGGCCCCGTAAATACTCATTGATTTGAGAAAGGAAATCTTTGGAGCACACCGAATGAAGACAAATTGATATGAATATTACTCCTTGAGAAAGTTAGTACAAACCAGGAGAATAGCTAGCATTGTGTTGGGAGGACATGATCCTCCGTAGTACTCCTGGGCTTGTGGGCGTGGACGGCGTGTTCAGCCGGGATCCCGTGCAGTGGGTTTGGGTCACCGTGGTGGTGAACCTAGAGAGACAAGTGAGAATTAATTCCATTTGTGTCAAATCACTCAAGGACCTAAGAAAATAATTTGGATCCTCCCGCACCAGCACTTTTGGACAATCTACCCCCACCTACCCATATCAAAGTACAGCCTTACAGCCTTTCTATTTACGTATGATAACGTAACGTATCAATTTATTATGGACTCACTTTTATCATAATAGTTATTACTATATTTATTATACTATTTATTCCTGTATTTATTATATATATTCTTGTATTTATTGTAATGTTTGTCAGTGAGCATCTGAAATTGTAAATGACACCTCTGACGGGTATATTACTTCAGAGAGTGTGCCGGTGGCTGATGTGTTTATTAATCTGATAGTTTCAATTTGAAAGTGATCCATTCAACTATTATATATGCACTTATATTTTTGAGCACTTTGCACTTAAAAATTGATACATTTGTAATTGTGACTGATTGATTGTATTTACAGGGATGTAAGTCTTTTGGATCGCTGTTGATTACCCGTAAGAGCCCTTATTTGTTGTTATTGATAGGAACCGTAGTCAAATTTGGTTCCTTGAGGAGTATACCTGTACAATTCCACAAGGTGGGGGCACTCACTTTGTATATTCATGTGTTCAGATGTACACTTAAAGTATATTAGGCTGGGGTTCTCATTCCTTGTTGAGCCTGTGTACACTTTGGGAATGTTGAGAATGGCGAGTGGGTGCTGCCATAAAATGGCTGCCATAGGATATTGGGGCAGTCACAAAATGTTGGGAGATTGCAAACCAAGCATCCTTCTATGACAGAGGTGGCTTTTCCTGAATGGAACCTTCTTGCAAATCCAAAGGTGGTGCCACCTCGACTCTTCTGAATGGACCTTCTCACAAATCTAAAGGTGGTGCCCTCTCGACTCTTCTGAATGGATCTTCTTGCAAATCCAAAGGTAGTGCCTCCTGGTCTCTTCTGAATGGACCTTCTTGCAAATCCAAAGGTGGTGCCACCTCGATTCTTCCAATGTACCTCCTGCTTCAGGGAGGTAGAAGAAAGGCAAGACTAACTATCTAGTTTAGGGAAGAAGAATGTGGGCCCTAGTAAATCCATTGAGGATCACTGCTCTAGGTGTGCTCCTAAAAGTATAAGATGTGAAGTAGCTATGGGCTGATTCCCACATTATCTTCTCTCTCCCTCCCCATTTCACTTTCCTGAAACAAATTATGGGATGAATGACCACGTCCTTTTTTGTGCTAATGTTTATGATGAATATCACTATGTTCCTTTGCTACATAGATGGCAATGGAAACTGAAAGCTGATATCCTTATGGGCTGCAAAAATAACCACGGAGTCTCGTGGCACCTTAAAAAGGCGAACATAAATTTTAAGGTGCCCTTAGGTTCCTGTTTGTTTTTGCTGCCTCAGGCACACGTTCCCCTCTGGAATTCCTAGGGGCTAGCAATTCTGTTTCAACTCCTGATGCACCCTTTTAATGTGTATAAAACCAGAGGCCAAAGTAAACTTCAGGGGTAATAGACCTTTTAAAGATGTGTTACAGAGCGTAGTAAAGCATGGGATTTAAAAATCTCCACTTGAAGCAAAATGTTGTCATTGTTCCCTGTGAAAAGAAGCTGCGCTGACAGGATGGAAGGAAGGAGGCCATCCTGTACAGCTCTTGGGTACCTCCCTTGGGGCTGACTCAACCTAGGCAAAAGAGCCATAATTGCCCCCTTTAATAACACTTTTTGGAATAGTTTTATTTAATAGTCGTGTCTCACACCCATTCCAGTCCTTGGTAGATGCTGGATTCATTGTTTCTGGTGGACTTCTAGCTGCTTTAGCCACATATAAGGTATATGGGGACATGCTATCATCACACCTTTGCTTCGGTCTGAATATGTTTTATATACTTCCCCACAGTTGCAGGAAGAGTTGTGCTTTCGTCGGACCAATGCAAATTGTAGGTTAGCTATTTCCTATTTTCTCATAATTTTTTATTTAGTAACGATGCAACGCCCCCCCCCCATGGGTCAAGAATGACTCGGTGCTTCCACAGGGGGCTACCTTTACTTTTAGTGTAGTAGTAGGATAAGGAAGATTTAGTGTAGTAGTAGGATAAGGAAGATCTTCAGTAATATTTTTTACTTTTGCCTGCTTCAACCTCCCCTCCTCACTTTTGATAAGAGAAAAGGAAAGGCTCACTCATTCACAATTCACACTCTGCAAAATCCTTGTGACTTCCACACTGCAGGTCAACAAATGTGGTTTGGGAGTTCCATGGCTGGAATTTTAACTTCCTTGCATGTCCAGGCCAGACTTGGATTCGGACCACAAAGAAAAGAAGCTTGAGCATTTATCTCCCACTGCTTTCCTGATTTGAAGTAGCCCTGGTGAGCCACTGTTTGAACCTTTGGGAAAAGACCGGTGTAGCCATACATGGAAGGTTTCCGCAGCGAAGCAAAAAGCAGCTCCCTGTGTTGTTTCATTTCAGGACAGTTGTGCAGGAAGAAGGCTGAAGCTTCATCTTTCTACGCTCCTGATCTAAATTTGGTCCATGTGAACCGGAGAACGCAAGTTCCCCCAATGCCTAAATGATGGAAATTCCTCATGACGTCCAAGCGGCGAAAATGAGGACTTTGTAATGTATGAATGGGTCTTAAGAAGACACATTTAGGGGAGTGAGGAACCAGAGATATGTTAAATCCCTCCCATGACACTGTGAAGAAATGAAAGAGCAGAACAGGGCAAGAATGAGCGTGGTCCAGGAGAAGAATCCTTCCTTTATCTGCTGTGGACGTGCGACTTTGCCCCTGTTAACTTGTTAAGATCCTACTGTTCTTCCCATGCATGCACATTCTCCCCCCCCCATTGTAAAATAAAATAAAAGTATAAACCCCCAGCAGAAAGCAAGCTGTGATGCTGTCGTCCGCAGCGTTGATGTTATTTATTTTCCTCAGTTGCTGCTCTGGAAGCCCGGAGTTGACAGAGCGGTTTTGTAGAATAGAAACATTATAGACTGTTACTGTCAGAGTGTTAAATGTGATGGATAGAGAAATAGAGGAGAGGGAGGGGACTTTATACTAGCCATGTCTGAGAGCCAGGGTGCTCATGGGAAAATAAACCATCCGCATATAAGAAATGAATGAGGTAATGTGGCGGGAGGTAATGGGCTCTTGCAACGCGCCAGAACAGAAATGCTTATTACAAGATGGACTTAACCCTTGCTTTGCTCCTCCATTCCCTTGGCACGTTCGGTAGGGCTGGAGTTTTGTGCACGTTTGTGGGATGTTTCATTTTTATTGCTATTAGCGGAGCATGCAGCATTGCGATAGGTGGTGTGTGGGTGTGTGTAAGGATGGCTTGTAAATTGTAGGTAGCCCTGAGTGTGTCCATTGGTGGAGGCTGAGCTACCTGGGGCCAAAGAGGGCTGGCCAGTGCTGCGATTAATCCCCAAGGGCAGAGTCTTGACAGCCATTCAGTTGTATGGAAGCAAGTAAAGGCGTGTGCTCAGGCGCAGCAGTGGAGTGACTGCTAAACATGTGCCCTCCGGTGATCCCTTTGGAATGAGGAATGAGCTTTGCTCCTTTTAAAACTGGGCCTTGGGCTCGATCTAAACACGACACCTGCAAAGCCAGAGCATTTCCCCCATGGGACTTTTGCACCAACACAATGCCTTGTCTTAATGGGACTGCCTCCTGTGCAGAGCAGCTGTGTAGTGTGAAGGTTAGGTGTGCCATGTAGCTGATTTGCGCTGGTGGCAGCCTGGTTCATGCAAGACACTGTGCAAGTGCAAAGTCCACACAAGAACGTGCTTCTGTTATGCTGGTGTTGTGTTTAACCAGCCCTTCAATTCCAGCCTTAGGAGAATCAAGTTGACCCCTATTTATATGTAGCCCATTCCTGGTCTCTGCTGCTAGTAGCATGTGACCAGTTGTGGCAGCCAAGTTAGCAATGTAAATCCTGTCGGCCTGCAGTGGAAAAAGTGGTTGGTCTTATTACACTAGCATGGGGGACAGTCATTCATGAGGGTTTAAGTTGTAGTAATGATAGTGGGCCAAAACAGCCTGGGATTTAGAGGCCCCCTTAATTCCATGCTAAAAGATTGAACTGCATGTATTTCCTTTAATATTTTTTGCCCTGCAGCTTGTAGTTGCACTGTTAGCTGCCTTGAGTCCAAGGAAGTAAGGCAAGATGTAAAGATTATAAGTAGAGAACATTACATTATCTCGTTAATAAATACAATTCTTTTGTACGTGGCTTGCACACATTTTAATAACGTTACTGTTTTGCTTGGGATATGTTATGAATTAACTGGGGATTGAATTGTTAAAGGGTGGGGGTGAAGCTGCCAGGCGGCTAGTAGTGGTGGCTAGTAGTGGCAGAGTCGCTGCTGAGGTTGTGGTTGATGCCGCTGCGAGCCTCAACCATCCCTTCTCACAGAGAGGGGAAGGAATTTAGCAGTGGTGGCAGCTCCTGCTGCTGCTGCTAGACACCTAGCAGCTTCAGGCTCCCCTTGCTGACTCGTTCCTTCCCATCCTGCTGCTGACTACACTACCCAGGTAAACTTGCAAGAAACCAACACGTGTTGGGCATCTCGTGTAGTTTAGCCCTTAGACCACAGGTCCCTCAAGGTCAATATTGTCTGCTCACACTGGCAGCAGTTGTCTGAGTCTCAGGCTGAGGTCTTTTACATCTTTTACACCTACCGTCTGATTGTTTCAGCTGAACATGCTGGGGACTGAATCTGCAGCCTTACATATTCCAAGCAGATGCTCTGCCATTGAGCCACTGGTTCATCTCAGATCATCTAGTTTGGGCATCTGTTAGTCGCAATTCAAACTTGCTAGATTGTGCCCATTGGGTTTTGGGTCTTTTAACAGAATTGATTTGATATACACAATCCAGCAGGCACTGATTCAAGTCGAGCTACAGATGACTGTCTCACCAAATGGTGGTGGAGGAGAGTGCTCTCAAGTCATAGCTGACTTATGGCGACCCCTGGTGGGGATTTCGTGGCAAGAGACTAACAGAGGCCTCTGTAACCCTGGACTTCATTGGAAGTCTCCCATCCAATTACTAACCAAGGCTGACCCTGCTTAGCTTCTGAGATCTGACGAGATCAGGCTATCCAGGTCAGGGCATCTCACCAAATGGAAGGATTTAATGCTGTACAGTGGCTCTGATGTGTACAAGAAGAAACCTCTGAGGTTACCACATGGCCAGTGTCACAAGCAACATGCTTTCTAGTTGTTTTGTCTCCTATGTATTTGCTTGGTTGTGTGTGTGTTGCCTCTCTCAGGCACACACGTGCCAATTTCATTGACAGTCTCTAGTAGGAATGCTTGTCTACCTATCAGTTTGGCTCACATCCTGCATGCCAGTCACAAGAAGGGAGCCGGTCTCTCGACAAGTTGTGGGATGTGCCTGAACAAATTGGGACGTGCTTGTTTCATGTGATTTACACTCCTTTCTCAAACACATTGGAAAGCATAGCGTCAGCTGTCAAGCAATGTTTGCAGCGGTCACTATATTTTAGTTGGAATTGGCTCCATTCTACCCTTTCTCCTATTAAGCAGTACTCCTGATATCGTGGCATCATAGAGCTAATGGGCTCAAACATAAAGTAAACATTACAGAAGTATATTTCTACAGTGTCAGTAGCGGTTAGGTCACCATTGCTGTGCTCTTTGGCAGCACCCCCAACTGCAAAAATCACATATTGAAAGAAAGATGTTGCTTGAATTGAGACTTACTATTTAGATGTCTCTTAGTGCCTTCAGTTGCTACTCCTTATGATCCTTAATCTGCCCCCCCTTTGGTGATGTCCACAGATGTATACCTTCCCCCAGTTTGAACAAATTACTGCTGATGTGCCCGTTCTTTTGCTTAATGGTAGAAATAACAATTATTTTTGTTTCCAAATGCACAGCATATATAGTCTCTGGAAGGCTTTAAATGTGCCCATTTCAGCCTCTTCTACAGGCTCACAGCTTAGACATTCTGGCAACCCATTGGAAAATGTTTCCGCACAAATGCGGTGACAGGAGTGCCCCTGAGAGCTCCCGTTCTTTTCAGTGAGGCTTGTTCAGAAGAACGTCCTGCTAGGCTGGGCTCTCTTTTTCTAAGTCTGCTTTCGTTCATTCCAGGGTCCATTTCATCTGTCCACTTTTGAACCCTTGATGTATTCAGGCTGGCCCCCGTTTTCTTAATCTAAGGAAGTTGCTTCTCCTGTCACAGTGGGGAAAAACATAACGCTGAGATTTCCAGGGGCGTAATAGATGCTACCACACTGGAAAGCAAACGTTGTGACTTACAGCCATGCAGTGTAAGACTCCCTTTTGTATTATTCTCTAATATCCAGTGTGCAGAAAAGGATGGGTCCCGGTGTTGTTTTTTAACTGTAAAATTAGAGCACTGGTGACTGGCTTGGTAAAGCTATTGTGAGATATAATGAAAACTGAGAAGTCCTTTGTAAGTTTAAAAATATTTTTGTGAGCTACAAAATGTTGTCCTAGTAATGGTTAGTCTGCCTTTCTGAGGCCAGCTCCTTATTCTCTCTGATCCTTTGGTCTACATATTGTTAGGTATTTTGCCACTGCTCTTATAGCAATCACTCCCAACTGTATTGGAAATGATTGTTACAGTGTAATAGCCAACAATGTGAAAACATACTTAAGACTCAAAAATCTGCAACCAACGTTGAGAGTTATTTGGAATGTACAGTAGGATTCTTAAGACTGTAGCTTGTGAGGAACCCCCTTTTAAGGCCTGTATACAGTGAAAAGTCTTTGCCACATCTCCAAGAGTTCAGAACCCTGTAAAAGCTGGTTATCTCCCATTTTTAAGTGTTCCTCTGGCATTTCACACAATACTTCTGTCTACTCAGGAGGAGGCTGCAATTCACAAAGGCGTGGCTAGAAAGCTTGCGTTAACCATCGTGTCCTGCAACCCAAACAGATCCGCATGCCCGATCATCACCCCTGCTTGCCACCTTTAGAAACGTTCTTGCAAATCCCCTTTTATTAGTGTCTTCTGCATTGAAACCTCTCTGAATCACATTTGAATCAAGTGACGAGTAAACATACACGTTTATTAATTTTTTTCCCCCCAAGAAAAAGCAGCTCTGACTTAGCTTTATTTGGTAAAATGTGCAATTGACGCTTGTCACAAGTAATTTATTCCTGCTCGCTGTAATCTGAAGGAATACAGACACAAGACCTATAGGATGAAACACACACACGCACACACAACACCAAGTATTCTAGCTTTCGCTGACAGTACAAAGGTGTCATATACAAGAAGGATTGACACAGACCAAGGGGTCTTGTGGGAAATATGATAATAACTATAAAGAAGACAGATTATTCCCCAGTTGCCAACATTCAAACCTTTTTACAGTCAGTTCAAACATATAAAACTTTATTGCTCTAGCAGAAAGGGGAACAATTTCCAGTTGCACAGCTTTCCCTGGGCTGGCTTTATACCGTCTGTGTTATTGCTCTATAGTGGCATTTTAAAGTTTATTGAACAAGACTTTTACAATTGAAGGAAGTATATAAAACTGTAAATTTATTAGATTTTTCAGGATAAGTGCCCTTTCTAGTTGTGCTCAAGAATTCGGAGCTACGAGAAACCACTAGTTACAAGACTTATTAATATTGAAGACTCAGAGTGCGCACATTTTATACCTTAACTGATCTCAAAAATAATATTATCACATTACTGAAAGTCAGAGCTGTCACGGCATGGAGGTGTGTGGGGGATATGAGTTTATACAAGTGCCTGTGGATTTCTGTGCGACACTCCAGCTTGAGCCCAAACCAGTTAGGCCAAACAGGCTACAAGCCAGTAGTCAAACTGTGACTACTTGGGCTGAAGTCAGTTGCGGGCAATGGGATGAAATTTGTATCAGTGCTAGCCAGTTTGTAGACTGGGCTTAAATGCCCCATGAAAATCTTTGGGATGTTCTAGGACAGCATCGTCATCCACAATCTAGCTGTATCAAGGTGATAAAATAAGCTAAAATCGAAGTATTTTAGTTAAATTGGGTTGTGGATTTTTGTAAGGAATAGTTCAGCCTCACCTAACCAAAATTAAGTACTTTCAAGTCCCATTAATTTCAGTGCAAATGTTAAATATACGCTTCGTCCTCTCCCCCAGAAATCAATGCACTTGATTTTGGTCAGCTCACATGTACTCTCTTGTCTCGGTTCAAATGTTGTGTGAAAGCAGGATTCAATTAAACTATGGCTCATTAATCATCCAAATGTAGATGCCTCACTAATTATGGTTAATTAAGCTGCCTCCAACCATGATCTGAAGTCATGGTTTGAAGTTGGTTTATTAACCACAGGTAGTCTGAACTATAGTTTCATGTGCTATATAACTGTGGACATCCTGGCTGGGTCCCAAGTGTCTCCGGCTACAGTGATGCCTGGCCAGAGTGGCTCAGTATGAGATCCTTTCTCACCTTTAACAGCATCTCACTAACAGTCTTCCGGGCCACACCCTTGTCTCCTAGTCTGCCCAGCAATCATGCTTGGTTGTCAACAGCCTCTTAGAACCTCCACCTTTGAGAGGTCCTGGAACACAAGTTCACTCCTTCCAGATGCCCAGAAGGGAAAAGAAGCAATGCCAGCAAATCCTCCACTTCTTTAATTTCCTGTCCTCCAACAGTAGATTTATTAGCACTCAGTTTAAGCTTTTTCACAGAGACAGGGGCTCATGAATTTGGGGCGAGTGGGTGCAAGTTGTGGGAGAAACAAGCAGGACATTTCACATGTTCCTACATGCAGAGTTCTTTCTTAGAGCTGACTAAGGCAACGCATACCAAGGTAATGCTCTAGGTCAGGTGTATTTTTCTAGGAAAAGTGGGGTGGAACTCAGGGCCAAGCTACAAGCGACGCCTGACACAGGTTGGACACTTGTCAGCTTCCCTCAAGTTTTGATGGGAAATGTAGGCATCCTGGTCTTGCAGCTTGGCTCTCCAACTGCTGTCCAATGGAATTTTCAACTGTCACTTGTCCAACATTCTGCCAAGCTGCCTACATTTCCCATCAAAACTTGAGGGAACCTAGCAAGTGTCCAACCTGTGTCATTCATCACTTGTAGTTTGGCCCTTAGTGGGTTGCCAGCACAGGGGGCAACTCCTGGCAGGAGTTGGTGCCCCTGGTACCACATACGCATGTGCAAAGTGTGCGTATGTTCCAGGGACCACGCAATGACGTCACTTAGGGTCAGCTGGAACAAAGGGGGAGTTTTTTAAAGTTTAAATCACCCTTGGCGAAAATGGTCACATGGCTGGTGGCCCCGCCCCCTGATCTCCAGACAGAGGGGAGTTTGGATCACCCTCCACGCCAGCCACCGGCCATGTGACCATTTTCAAGCAGTGCCGGAACTCCGTTCCACTGCGTTCCAGCTGGAAAAAAGCCCTGCTCTGGGTGTAGGGAGGGTGTTTGTGTGTGTTTGTGTGTGGGGGGGTTGTACTTAAATTATCAATTGATGTTTGTTTCTTTGGGCTCAGACCTTCAGCAGCGTGTGTTGTCAAGAATGGCCAAGATTCCCAAGACAACAAATGTTGGGCATCCCTCCCATGGCAATGGCCAATGGTTACCACAAGGGTAAGGCAGCTGCTGTCACAGCAAGAGAGGATACAGCTGGGTACTGCAATTCAGGCCAGTATACTAGCCAGGTCTTTTGCAGGAGAGATGAGAGAAATGTCGAAGGCATGGAAACCAGGATTGAATGATTATCTATGAGTCGAATCCTGGTTTCCCTGTCTAACCACAACAAGCTGAATTTTTTTGTTATGTCTGAACTAAGCCATTATGTCTATATTTCCCTGTGCATACTGCGCAGACTTATACTCAAGGAAAATCCTTCTGATTCTGACCTACAATGATGATGTGCCCAGGGCCTAGTTTGGCTGGTGAGTGAATCAAGGATGGATTCCTGGGGTAAGGACTAAGATGCTTCCCCTCCCCCTTGAAAGCCACAAACTAGATTTGCAAGGAGGAGGAAATTGATGGGCCAATATGGGTCAAAGTAAACTGAAGTTTTGGCCCAGATCGCATCCAGTTGCCTGTCCCTGGGAGGTGTGTATTTTTGTGTATTTTTAAATTTTCCAATATGTATTATAATATATTAAATATGTATTAATGTGTGTTTGAGTTTTATAAAATGGCATTTAAATGGAGCATTTTGAAGGGATGCTTTCATGTTTAAAACCTTACGTTTCTGACATATATTTTCTCATTAATCTTGTTATATTCAAATATCTTTCAAATAATAATAGATACTTGCTTCTATGAGGATACTTTCTTGTTTGTTGGTTTATTCAGGAGGGCTTTCTTACATAGGTAACAGGACTGTGCTATAAGGAAATGGTTCAGAGAGATGCTGCAGTTAAAGGGATAGGAACTGTAGAATATACTACAATGTATTGTCTCTCGCTGTAAAAATGCTCCTTCTGGATAGTTTCCATGTTGTTTAATACGTTGCGTCAATTAGCTTAGGTTTTGTTTCAGCATTGTGTTCAACTCTGTATCGGATTTCTGCTTGTTTTCAAATTTCTACAGTTCTTACCCTATTGTTTTGTTTATTGAATGTCCTAGCTGACTTACACTGTGTAATCGACCTTGAGTCTCAGCAAGAAAGGTAGGCTATAAATAGCATAAATAAATTTAAAAATGCATAACATTAATATATAATGAATTTGGAAATAAGTTTGGAATAAATATGGCTGACTCATTTTAATGCTCACTAAATGCTCTAATCGAGAGTAGAGATGTGAAGGCCCAGAGATGTGAAGGCCCAGAATGCTGGAGTAGAGATGTGAAGGCCCAGAGATGTGCTAGAGTAGAGATGTGAAGGCCCAGAAATGGGAAGGCCCAGAATGCTCTAATCTAGAGTAGAGATGTGAAGGCCCAGAGATGTGAAGGCCCAGAATGCTGGAGTAGAGATGTGAAGGCCCAGAGATGTGCTAGAGTAGAGATGTGAAGGCCCAGAGATGTGCTAGAGATGTGAAGGCCCAGAAATGGGAAGGCCCAGAATGCTAGAGATGTGAAGGCCCAGAGATGTGCTAGAGTAGAGATGTGAAGGCCCAGAAATGGGAAGGCCCAGAATGCTCTAATCTAGAGTAGAGATGTGAAGTCCCAGAGATGCGAAGGCCCAGAAAAAAATCAGAGTGGGGAACATGTATTTAACTTTTTTTTAATCCACTCAGTTTTTCCACTGGAAAAAATTGGAAATTTTGGGGAGCACTGAGAAAAATCTATAAAACATTATTTCTGAGTGAATGAAATACTTTCCTAATTCAAGTATAGTTTGTAAAACATGTTCGATATCTGTAATTCCTATATATACTGTAGGAATATCCAACATATTTTCAAGGATATGTTCATCATTCATTGAAATGTGACTAATTTCGTTCTGAGTTTCTTTAATATGTCCTAAATTGCTTTAATATGTATGTTAATACACTATTAAAGAGCTATTACATTATTAAACAATATTAGTGTTTTCAGTGTTATAAAGTTTAACTGGATTTTCAGATATGGTGCTAATCATTATGTGACTGCTTGTGGTTTATATTCAAATACAGTTTCTGTTTATTTACTACAAACTTTATAGTTTCTGTTTTCAGTTCTCGCCCCTCCCCAATTGCTCACATGGCCTAAATCAATCAATCAATCAATCAATCAATCAATCAATCAATCAATCAATCAATCAATCAATCAATCAAAAATTATTTTGATACAAAATCAGCTCTGGAGAATCAACAGTAATAATAAAAAAGAAATGAAGGTGATTGATTGATAAATTAATATATATGTGTTAAGGTAGCATACAGTGCAGTAGTTTGCAGCTCTCACTTTTTCTCATTGAATATGTTTTCAGTTTTGCTTCTGCAAAACTCACATTTATTCTTTTAAATTCTATAAATATGCCAGTTAGTACATTTTTATGCTATTTTAAGGTAAACATGAATTTATGTTGAAGTCGTAAAAAAATTAATTTAGACTTCAAAGGAAAGTATAGCATGTGTTTCCGTTTCCCCCCAAATTTTCATTTCTCCCCCTCATGCCTTCAGAATTTCCTGAAATTTTACATCAGTTTTAATATTTATCTATAATTTTTGTTACATATATAATGTAATGTAAAGATATATAATGTAAAGATTGCTTCCTAAACACATGTATATATTTGTGTAACAACTTTCTGAAAGCAGAAGTCACAATCCACCGGTGTAGTCGTAAAGCCTACTACCGTTTTGTGATTGGTTTACCCTCGGTGGGTTTTATGAAGCAGAACTTTCTGGGGGATTCTGCTTTGCTTTCTTCCTAGTGTTCTGGACTCTGGTTTGCCCACGGCAACTGCACAGTCTCAGCAGTCTTTCCAAAGGACATCAATGACTACCAGTTTTTACTTTTTTGCCACGGCCAGTACAACTTATGCACAGATTTTGTTACAGGGACTATGGTCGTACTAGGGAGTCACAGGGACCTATTGGACAGCACCCATTACGTAACTGCAAGGCATCTCCTTGGATAGGAGGGGAAGAACTGAGGGCAATGACCAGAGGGAGAGGCATTTATTGTCCTTGAGTCTCCTTTGCTGAGTCCAGCGCTAGTATAAAACAGGACAAACCACCGGGTAGCCCTACTTAAATAAAATACCTGCTTGCTTCGAATGGGTCTTGTTGACGATGAAAGGAACGTTTCTTAATCCCCGCATGGCTGTCATAGAATGAGAAGGTAGGGATCCCTTCCAGGCACTGAAATTTCCTCGCCGTTTGTGCCTGTGAAAGGAGAGCGGGCTCCTTTTTTGTGACAGCTTTTGAACAGCGCACAACGGTAGTTGAATGCAGGGAAGTCAATAAGGCCTGAATTTTTGATGAGACCTTGGTTATTCTGATCACAGCTCTGCTGGCGTTGAGATCAGAATACAGATTATGGCAAGAGAGCATCTGCGACTGAAAGCCTGTGCCTAAATCTTCCCAAGGTTTTTGTTGGGGTTTTTTTTTTTGCTTAGCCTATGAATATTAGGCTGTTTGTTTTTCTTTATCTGGTGCTCACCAAAGAGGTAAACTGCTGGACCTAGGTGCAGCTGCAGGAGCTGGGTGCACCTGGAGACAGAAGGGGTCAAACCATTACTGCAGCAAACGGGGATCAGCAAACATTATCTTCCTGTATTTTTAATAGCAAAATGAGGCAACGTTGCCGGATGTGGGGAGTAAAAGAAAAGGCAAGCCACCCGATCCTCTGTAAGCCTGCATGGCAGAGAAGTTGCAGTGTTGAGAGACCAAAGGGCTCTCTTGTGGGATTCATCTTGGATTTCTCGAGGTGAAAACGGAGGGAAGGAAACCCTTGTGCAGAGATGAATTAATGCCAAAGTGCTTGCCTCAGGAATGCAAATGTGGTTAAAGAATCTTTCAGCTAAGCCACCCATTTGGGAAAGGGGGGGGGAGAGAGACTTGACATAAAAGACACCAAGGGAATGCAAAATGAAGGTTTTCACTACAATGAGCTGTCCTTCATTGTAAAGGAAATGGTTCTCTTGCCCAGATGGTCAACAGGCCTGAGCAGTATGGAGAGGGAGGGGGCACTGTATACTGTCAGCAGCCTGGAACAGAGGACTCAGACTCCTGGACTGTTGTGTGTATCGCAGCCAGTTTTGGTATTCTGGCTTTGCACAGCCATCCCAAAATCTCACAGGACTCTCATCTCTTTACACAAAGAGTGGACAGAGAGGGCAACTGCTGCTGCAAAAAAAGTCGCACGCTGTCTTTGATTAGGACCAACCAAAGTAGTGTCCAAGCTTCATCAGGCTAGATGTTAAAAGGGGTGGGGGTAGGAGGGGGAGATAATGCTAAAATCTCTTGTATTTATGATGTGCCAGCTCTGCAGGCTCAATTGGTTTAGGTCATGCTGAGAGGCACTGGCATCAAACTGAACCAAAGCCTTCTGAGATTAAGAAGGAAGCAAAATGGCAACCTCCTTTTGAAAATACAACAGCCAGGAGTTGAACAAGATTCAGGTCTCGTAGCACCTTAAAGACCAACTCGATTTCGTGGGTATGAGCTTCCCAAGAGTCAGAGCTCTGACAAAGGGAACTCTGATTCTTGAAAGCTCATACCCAGGAAATTTAGTTGGTCTTTAAGGTGCTACTGGACCCCGAATCTTGCTCTTCTACTACAGACCAACATGGCTACCCACCTAAGCCAGGAGTTGATGCCGCTGTAGCACCCACTGGAACACACAGGCCCTTTAAAAGGCTGAGAGCAGAGGGAAAACGTGGAGGTTCCTATATTTGCGAGCTAGGTGAGTTAAACAAAAGCTGGAGAAAACAGCCCCTAAACAGTGGGGCTGTTGCCTCTGTTTCATTGTTAACGTAAAGGTCAGCAAGAGCGTCATGAGAGAATAATGCCTTTTTGTTGTTGAACCTCATTAAAAATAACATGGCTGGGGCATATCAAAAATTCTGGATGCACTTTGGCAGGGAGATATGAGCAGATTGGAGTGGGGGGTGCTATTTTGAAGCTAAAAAAAACATAATGTCCTGCCAGGTCTCCACACAACTACCAAGTACATGCAGATGCATATAATAGATGCCCTGATTAGTGTTTTTAGTCAGTCATTCTATCAGGGCATCTATTTCCATGTATTTTTTTGCCTGTGAGAGAAGGAGTTAAAAGTGTGAAGTTCCAATCTTGAATTTCTCTGACTAAATAAACAACCTCTGAAACCATCTCTTGGTATCTCTCTATAAATGAAAGCAAAGAGTCAACCCTGGCTTTCCTCCACTTCCTTGGAGAAGGAGCTGCTTCATAAGAGAAGAAGACACCTTTGTGCCTCTGTCATAGCAGGATGCTTACTTGTGGAACCTTCCAACATTTTGTGATTAGGCCCCGCTTTCATGGCAGCCATTTTGTGAACATCTTTCCCCTGGCAGGTATTTTATTGTTGTGCTCATCGTTCATTTTCAAAATTCTAAAAATGCCCACAGGTTCAGGAGCGTGGGGGACCCCTGGTATAGAAGGCGATGTGCTCAGGAAGGGAAAGGATTGGGTTTTGATACCTGCATATGTATAATAAATATGCCGATTAGTATGAATGGCATTGATATAATGCATTTGGTGTGTTCAGAGCACCTTATATACATTATCTTGGTAATGCTTAAAACATCACTGTAAGATAGGCCGGTATGATTATCTCCATGCTACAGACAGAAGGCTGAGGAGAAATGGTTTGCTTAAGGCCACTCAGTGATAATTTTTTACCTGAGCACTTCCAGCTCCCCCTTTCAGACTGCTCTCATATGCCACGATTCTCCACAATTTCATTTTGAAAGGTTTACATTGGAGGTTTGCTTGTGGCATGACTGAAGTCCCTCCTTGTGCCCTGTAGCTGTTTGGATGGCTTAGATGATACCTGCAGGCAATATATATATAGATCTCATCAATACCTGCACAGTTCAACAACAGCTGTAATCCTAACCCACTAACAGCGAAATCCTAAGCAGAGTTATTCCTGAAATCAATGGGCTTAGACTGGAGTAAATCTGTTTAGGATTTCACTGTAAGGCTTGTAAACCTGAACATCTCTACGGTGTAATCCTCACTGAAAGAGGAGAGGTGGCAGATTGAGTTCCACTGCAGTGGTGTTGCCTTCTGTTATTGAATGCATGGCTTTCATTGCTAGGGAGAGAAGCAGAACAGAACTCTTGGGGACGTCGAGGTGTGGGCATCACCTTTCTTCTTCATCTCTCTTCTGATACTGGGTGTTGGCCTGAACTGACCGGAATTCTCTATCAGAGGAACATAATATGTTTTTGTGCCTCCCCTTCCTGTGTCATAACTAGAGATAGGCATGAACTGCATTACGAACTTCAGAAACCCACGAAATTGGCAATCGCAATCCAGCGGTTCATGATTGTCCACGGCCAACGAACCAGCGTTCGGGAGAGGCCTTGTTCGGTGCGTTCGGCCGCAGTTCGGGAAGCCAGACACTCAGGCGCCAGCAATCAATCCCCTGGCAACGGAGCCGGGGGAGTGCCTGAACTCTGTCTGCGCTCCTTCTGTTGCCCTGGAAACCCGAATGGAAGCCCAGCTTACCTTGATCGGCAGGTCTTCCTTCCAACCACGGAGCTGCAAAGCGGTTACAAGTTTGGAGAAGACACCCAGGGGAGGGAGGGGGAAGGGGGTGTTCTGTAGCCATAGGCACTCCAATCTCATCCCTGCAAACCCTGATAGGCTGCTCTGATGGCCAAACACAGACCTCCTGCATTGCTCAATGGGATCTGTGCTTATAAATAGCCGTGGGCTCCCAGGCTGGGTTTCACTTTCAATGAGCAGTGGAGTGGGACAGAGCTCTTGCTTGCCACTTGCTAGACTTTGGGGAGAGAGACTGGGAGTATAATTCAGCTTGGATTTTTGTGGGAGTTTCCTGGGGCCTTGGATTGGAGAGGGTATAACTCCAAGATCCCTTTTGCAATCTTGTCCAAACTTGGGTGATAGATGTAGGAGAGCTTGCAAAACACTCCCCAGGAATATGGGCTCTCTAAGTGCCACGGGGGCTGTTCTGTGCCCCACAAACAGGTAACCGGTTCGGCAACGGAAAATGTTTGTTGCGGTTCGTGACCTTGGGATCGTCGTCGGCACCGAACCATGAACCGCTGGTTCGTTAAATTTTTTTGGTTCATGCCCATGTCTAGTCATAACCACTGGACATTTTGTTAACAGAATTAATTTTTGATGCTATGCAGTAATATGGATGGCCTTTGTTTTTAAAGGCCCTGGTCAAAATACTCTTTAATTATGAATTTTTTAATGTGTCACATTTGCTCCAGTTTTAAGGTTCTACAAATAGCTCAAGGATGGCTTCTCTGACCATATTCTGAAAGATGCAAACCTCCTTGAAGAGCATCTCTTCCTTGTGTATTCCTCTTGGCTTGGCACTGGATCTGTTTCTATGAAAGGTGCCACCATATTTCGAGGACATTGGTTTTTTGGACAAGGACCAGAAATTTGTAATTGACTCATTGAGGAAGGGCTTTGCCCAGTAACCTCAGGCCCTTAATGAGTCTGTTCGGGCCTAAACTTTCCCTTTGGCCACAGTTTATGGCTGTTTAAGGAGAATTGTTTACACCTATGAAACGTGGTTGGGCTGTTCCGATCTAACTGTTGCCCTATGTGAATGGCAAGGTAGGCATTGTCAGTGCATATAACTCACCTTGTGAATGCTGCTTTCTGGAAATGCCTAACCTTTTTAAGGTGCCAATCAAACACATATTAGTTTTTATTGTTGTAATTTTGAAAGCGCAGACTTCCTGCAAGAAGGTGACCTATTTCCAAGCGATCATAGCCCCTGTGCAAGCCTCAGAAGTTAATGAGAGCTGGCAGAAGAACTTCCTTGAAAATTTTCTCTGGTGGGACCAATCTGTTTCTTTCTCACTCTCCCTGCTGCCCTTACTACTGGTCCAAATCAGCTGCCTGGAGCAGCCATTTCAGCTTGGCTTATGGTAGTGTTGTCTGAGAGACACTGATGTGTCTAGAGGCGAGATGTTGGAGAGACTCGCTGGATTGATTTTGCTTCATTGATCACCTTGTTTGGGGCAGTGATATTTCCCACTGATCCCCATTTATAACCTGGCATCTATATCCCTGTGCCTGTATTGTCACAGAATCCTTTTTGCTCACTTGGCCATGTCATTTGCTGCAGCTGGTTCTGTGGTATGGCACAGCTTGTTCATTCCTGCTTTCACTGGTGTCTTTTGCGGGTGATATGGTTCTTCGATTTAATGGGTGGTCTGGATGATGAAATTCTGGCTTTGGAGGTCAGAGGAGATCTGACCTTTTGGTTCCTTAGACATTTAGGGTTAGACATACCATTTTCATCTATGGCCTACAAAAAGGGGCTGAGGGGGATGCTGGGGACAGTTGATGTATTTTCTGAGATTTGGGCAATTGTAAAAGATCCCTCTGTTCTGACCGCTGGGTAACTGGACTGTTTGGGCTGAGAAAAAGGTTGTTTATTGCAATCACCATTGTATTAGTTGAAACTTGGTAACAACAAGCCATGGTTTGCTTTGATAAAAACAGCCCAAAGGAAATCCCTTCCGTCATTGCATTCAGCTAAGAAGCTAAACGTTTCTGTGCCAAAGCATACCTCATCAGTTCATCTGAATGAACTGTGGCTTGTTCTGTGCTCAGAAGCTTTGTCTCTGGTTTAGGATCCTGGTTTAGTGGACAGAGAACAAACCCATAGTTTGAGATTCAGGCAAACTACAGTTTGCTGTGAATGCAAAAGCTGTGCCTGAGGAAAGGAGTGAGAGACAGGAAGAAGAGGGGAAAGCCCCAGGGTTCCTATAATGACCAACTGTTATTTGCATTGTTACAAATGTGTGCTTTTTAACATCCAAAAGCAAAGAATGGTACAGAAAAAGCGAGAGAAGAGGGAGAAGGAAGTGAGAAAGAGAGCGAGTGAGGGGGAGCAGCTGCCAACTGGGCAGTTGTGTCTGTTGTCTGTTGGCTGCTGCTACCCACTCGTTACAATTAAAATGAAGTGTCCGTCAGCGGCTATCTTCGCTGTGTGGCCCATATGTTTCTGAGCTGATACTGTCCGGATTATTCTGTTCGGAAAAACGATAACGGCTGTTTATAACCTTGGCAAAGACTGAGGCCTAATCAGACTGGAGCACATTTTCACAGACTGCCTGATAACAGGCTGTTAGCAGCCTTATCACCAGGGAGAGATAGGCCAAAATAAGCAAGATCTGTGCGCGCAGGAGCCCAACCTCGCGGTGCACGCTCTGGCCCTGGCCTTTCTTTCAAGACGCCTTTTCCCTGGCTGATTTGGGAGAGAATTGACGGCACACAGGGGAGGATTAATCAACAAAGGATGGATGATGTATGTCTGGGTGTTTCATTCAGATGTAGCTTAAATAGAAAGAGAAGCGAGAGAATGGCAGGACCAGAATCAAAGGGGAGAAATCCCCGGGAGATTTCCTGGGCTGCTGTCTTTCCAGAGCTGGAAGCACTTTTGTGCTGTTCACTCTGAGGCTCTAGGAGGGCATTTCTTGTCCTTCTGGGCCTCACACGCACAATCAGTGGTTTCCTCTTCTCAGTTTTGCTTCCAAAAGCTGATAGTAAAAGCATACCGTTTCAGATTTTAAAAGAAACACAAAAAAGCACTTTGTGCCAATTTGCAAGACGTGTAAAGTACTTCTTGAAGAATAAGTTTCTGAATCATATTCCGTTTGCATGATTAATTTCAGTTGCAGAATTTGTGTGTTCTGATTGGAACCAAGTCCCCCCCCCTATCTTTTTCAAAGTTCCAACTCTGAGATTTCCCCCGGAATGGCTGGTTATGGCCATGTGCAAGATTTAGTATCCCTTCTGCAGGGAACATGAGAACAATCTCTCTAGTTCTTTTTCCTTAAGGAAGTCATAATGGAGGAGCTTATGGTGCAGGGGAGGAAGGACCCCAACCAGTATGATTTTTGGTAACTTCAAGATGGGATACTGTTTTTAAACATGGGAAGCCTTCACTCTGTGTTGAAGAAGCCATTAATGATATGATGAAACCACTTTGCTCTGGAGCCAGAGGAGGTGCCCATTGTCAGATCAGCAGTATAGTTAATTGGAAAAGTGGTGTCTATGTTGGCCTCAAAGTAGTATTCCCAAGGTTCAGATTGTGTTTCCGTGAAAGCAAAAGACCTAAAGAAATATTATTTGTCACTTTACGGTTTGCCCACTATCCGTTGCTGGTCCAACAAATGCATTTCTTAGAACCATTTCGTATTCTGTCTGTTTTGGAATATAGTTGATCCCGTTTTGAGGGCAATGTCCCGTATTCTCTATCCCCATCTCCTATAGCAAATGACTTAGGGGCAGGACTTGCAGGGAAGCAGCAGATGGTATTAATAATGTTTTGGGATTCTTCAGGAATACAGAAAAATCTTGTCTCCGGTGGTACTGCCACAAGAGAACATAATGTGCGACCTTGGCTGTTCACAGATACACCTGCATTTTCCTGGAATTGATAGCTCCCATGAACAATGGAAGAAAGAAAAATGTGAAAATTGCCACTGGAAACCTGCAGCTGTGTCCATGGACACCCCAGCTGCCACATTCCATTCAGTGGAACATTTCATGCAGAGAACAGTGCGTGGTTTTCCAGAAAGATTCCCTTTAGAAGCAGCATTTTTGGAACTTGAGCATCTTTGAGGATTTCAGGTGTATCCAGAGGAAAATGTGTCGGTAAAAGCAACTACTCAGGAGTGGAGGACAGCCGTTTAGAATTAGGTGATGCTCTTCATTGTGGCCGTCCGTTTGATTTTCTTTACTGCGTGGCAGCAAGAGGGCAGGTGCCAAGTGCATTGTGCTTGGATTTGCACACTTGAATCCATGGAAAAGGTCCAGATTTCCCTACGCAGGCCCTCCCTGTTCTGTTTCTGAGTAGCAGGCAGGTGTTCAAATAAATAATGCAGCTAAAAATACCTTCTGGCAGCAACTGGGAGTTCTTCTCGGCAGCACTGGAGTGGCGAGAATGCCTCATCCTGCTTCATGGGCAGGTGTGTGAGTGTGTGAGCATTAGAAAGGTAGAACAAACACACTCCAGGCACAAGGCCGGCAATGCCTCCTGGGTCCATCTCTGAACGAGGAACCAAACCAGTGTTTATTCCAATTTCTCTAGCTTGCAAAAGAGGCATTTACCATGCAGTAAGCCTTACCATTTGTATGGGTGTACTTAAAGGCAGTGATATGCCAGTCTTCGCAGTTTCATCCACAGGTGCTGGAGGTAGCCTTCCTGTTTGCCTCCAGCAGTGCTCCGGTGGTTATGCTCCACCCTTGGAACTTGCCATTAGAGGAAGTTCTCTTGTACAAGATCCTGGCCGTTTCCACACGGCTTACCTGTGTGTGTTATGTCCCGGCAGATCGCGCAAAAAACGCGGAAGATCGTGTTTCCTCGCGCGAGATTTGCGCGATGTTACGCGACGGCACTCAAATCTCGCGCGAGGAAACGCGATCTTCCGTGTTTTTTGCGCGATCTGCCGGGACATAAAGCACACAGGTAAGCCATGTGGAAACAGCCCCTATTTGCTTCAGCAAGGCTCCATGTCCTTGTTTTGCAGGAAGCAGTCATTTTCTATTCACCCGAGGGATTGGTGCATTTTCCCACCACTATAAACTGTAGACCTGCTGAGAACTTGATTATCTCCCCCCCTCCCCACCCCGCCCTTTGCCACTTTTGCCCAGCAGCTGAGTCTGGGTGGGTTGTGAACCCTGTTTGGGGTTCTAGTTGTTGTTGCAGGAACTTGGGTTGTCTTTTGGAATTAGTTGTTGTTGCAGGAACTTGGGTAGATTCTATTAGCTGGCTACTTATTCTGTCACTGTGCATAATCTGTGTTGAGAGTCTCAGCCATCCCTTCTTTTTTTAAAAAAAATGTAGTACCTGTCCCCCTTCCATTGTATGAGGAAAAGATATTGAGCCGAGGATGCTGAATTAGAGACTATAATACAAATGGGAAAATCTGGGAACGGCATTTTGAGAGAATGCAGCAGCCTATGCTTCCCAAGGTACTTCTGGGCCGTCGGCAGAGTTGTATTGGATTCATTTAGATGAAAAGCTTCTAGTTCACATGCATGCCAGATTCACTGCAAAATGCGAAGACAAAAATATCGCAATAGGGTCAGTACACTATATCCACTTACTGTCTTTGGAAACCCACTGAGTTCATGAATGTGGCCTGCAAAATATCTCAAAATGCATGCATCTTTGGTTTCTTGGTTCATGGATTCCTTCTTATTTGGAGACACATTCTGAGATGAAGCATTCATAGACATTTCCGATTCTCTGTGCGTGACTTTAACAAACCTTGTAGCCCACCACCGGTCTCCGCAAACTGAGAGTACTGTCGGTGCTGCAAGTGGGGGCAAGCTGACTCTTTCCATTTCATCCAACAAGGAGAACGAACATCCCCAAGGTAGGCTTCTGCAGTCTCTCAGTGACCTTTTCGTAAAGCATTATAATCAAATCGAACATTTCCAGTTGTACCATTAATGTGTTCCCCTTGGGGAAATGTGTCCTGTTATTTATTATCATTACTGCTATTATTATTGCATATTTCTGAGACACCCTTTGCGCTGAATGCAAAGTGACCACTCCAAGATCCTGCTCTGGGGTGTCTCTTGGCAACGGAAACAGAGGCTGGATGCAGTTCAGTTCTGTGTGAGTCACGTTGACAGCGTCTAAGACTTGCTAAAGGGGGGCATTTGCCTTTGCCTTTTTCTTTTCAGACTCTGCTCTTGTCAAAAAATTTTAGGGTTCCCCAACTCTGGTTTGATTGTATCTTGCCGCCTTTTGTTCCTTTCCCTTGTTGTTGGTCCAAGTTTGTATCTCTTCTGACCTTTCAGTGGCGGTAGTAACTAAGGCCCAGTAGTCACTGAGAAGGTAATTTTCTGTCTAAGCTATTGTGTCTTCTGTCTAAGGTTCATGTGTCTGAATGGCCAAGCTGGGATCAGCAAGGAGGCAACTGTCCTCTCCTCTTGCAGTCTGAAATGGTTTTTGCATAGACAAATTTCGTTCCTTAGTGAGAACACGGCCTTAAATCCTGGCATTGAATGAAGGGGATCTAGGGAAGAAGTAAGGAACTCTTGCAGGCAGTTTGTTGGCCGCCTCTGCTTCTTATTAGTTGGGGTGTCAGTCTTGTATCTCACATGTGGACTGTTCCTCATTGACTGGATCCACGACAGGAACAGGGTGCTGCGTCTAGGCTACCAATCCATTCTAGAAAGAAGGTTCAGAAGTTCTTCTCTCACTTCTTTTTCCTCCACAGAGATAATGCACACAAAGAAAATGTAAGCACTAGAGATAGGCACGAACCATCTCGTGACAAACCAGGCCAGTTCGTGGTTCACGAACCAGCGGTTTGTTAGATACCATTTCTGATGAACAGCCACAAACTTTAGGCTGGTTCGTTTGATTTGTTTTTTGGTGCGTCACTGCACTGCCTGGTGCTGATCAATCAGTTTCCTAGGCAACAAAGGATAGACTTCCTGCAGACCTTCTGCTGGCTCGGAAATGACCTTCTGCTGACCAGGAAGTGACCATTTTCTGACCTGGATGTGACATTTTCACGAACCAAACAAACCGGTTCGTGAACCAGGGGGCGGGTTCGTGAAAGTTTGTGATTCGTGAAATTTGATGAACCACGAACCACATGGTTTGGATTTTTTCCAGTTCGTGCCCATCTCTAGTGAGCACATTTGAGACATTTTGGAAAGACAGGAAACAAAAGTTTGCAAGGATCAATTACCATTCCAAAATGGGCACCTTAAAAGAGAGAGGGGCTATTTCCAGAGATATAAGCAACTGTACACACACAAAAATCAAAAGTGATTTGTCTGCTTTTTGGACAGGTTCTCAACAGTATATGAAACACAGATTAAGCTGATTCTCCCCCCCTCCCCCCATCCCTGGGTCTAGGGAGTTCTGTGGTTCTAGAGTTAGTCTATAGGAGGCACCTCCAGGAAACTTGTGCGTTTTGAGTGCAAATAAGCCTTGCAGACCCTGGATCTCTCTAACCTTCTGGGGGCAGCTTCTCAAAATAATAAAAGCTTGGTAAGCGTTTATTCTCTGTAAGCACTTCTGTGTATGTGACCAGGCTTCTAGTCCCACAAACTGGTGGGAGGGCTGAGCCCAGTAATATTGCATCCATCCTGGAAGCTCTGCAGTGGCCCTTGATCATTTGCTGTGCTAATATTGGAGGGGGAGGAATTGGGGTGGGGGTTGCGGATTAGGGAAGCAACCTGTAGACTCCGTCAGCCTGCGCTGAAGTGCCAGCCTTTTGTCTTATGAAGTGACCGTCCACTCAGATCTGTGCCGAGACATTATCTCTGGAGTGTGCGACTGCTTTAAAAGCCCTTCTGGCACAGCTGACATTTTGCTTGCAATGACTTGAAACGATGCATATTTATGAAGAGTCGGGCAACTCGCTGGGGATTTGCTGGACTCGGACCTGTGACCTCCTGAGACACTGAGCCAGGGCTGGGGGCTGGCTTATGGGTAGCCGTGGCTTCTCATTGAAGCATTCCAGCCATTGTTCTTTAGCTCCTGTCAGCGAGGGGAGGGGAAGCAGCCTGTTCCCAGGGTTTTCCAAGAAGGACATTGTTGATAACAGCAACCTCTGCAGCTGTTGTGGATCTGACGGCAGGATTGCCCGTGCAGTTGGGATTCTACCTCCCAGCTTCCTTCAGCTTTGGCAAGAGCAACGTTAGCCCCCCTTGGAACTCCTGCTTCTCCCTCCATCTTTGTTGGCACAGTCTTTGGAGAAGACTGCATTTGACTTCTTGTCCTGTGATTCTGTGGGCCAAAAGGCCTCTTAGGAGCTTGTCTGCAAATAATCCATAGGTGCTTCCATTTAATGCATATCCCTCTTTCCCCCCAATGCAGCTTATCACACTCTGTCACCCTCCACCTTATGCTCACAACAGCCCTATGAGGTTAGGCCTAGGGAGTGTGACGGGGCCCGAGGTCACCTGGAGAGCTTCCGTGGCAGAGTGGGGATTCGAACCTGGTCTTGACACACTAGCCGCTATGCCTCACTGGGCTATCCAAAGAACGAGCAGAAAGGTTGCCTCACTGCTGATTCAGGCTTGGTCAGGGAGGTTGAAACTTCTGTTTTTGAAGCCACTGAGAAAAGCTTGGCCCGTGAGAAAAAAAGGGTACTGTTCAAAGCACTTCAGACACCACATGTACATTTCCCATAACTCATGACTAGAATGCATGCACATGAACACATGAAGCTGCTCAGTGCTGGGTCAGACCATTGGTCCGTCAAGGCCTGCATTGTCTACTCTGACGGTCAGTAGCTCTCCAGGGTCTCAGGTGGAGATCTCCCACCTAATCGCCTGCTTCCTAACCCTTTCAACTGGAGATGCTGGTGACTGAACCTGAGACCTTTTGCATGCTAAGCAGATGCTCCACCATGGAGCTGCGGCCCTTAATGCGTAATGCCTTTTTTTAAAAAAACCCTCACAACCCAGTTTAGCCCGGATTCTACCTAGTCGGCCAGTTTCTGAAAAGAGGAAAACAAAGTCAAGCTGATCAAGAAGAGTAAGAAATAGTCTGGCTGCTTGCTCCCTTTGGTCAGCTGTGAGGAAACTGGTGTCTCCTTTCTGCTGGCTTGCGGGAGGAGAGCCATGGCTAAGTTAGTAACTATTGATGGTAGGCTTTCTGCAAGAATGCACTTTCCGTCACTCCTTCGATTCTTTCTTTGTTTCCTGGAAGCCTTTTTCTCCTTGTGCTGATTACCTCCCTTCAGTTTTGCTGACAATTCTAAAGCAATGATTACTCCATAACCACGGCGCTCTAGCTGGACAGTTCCACACGGGTAGCAATGAGGCAGCTGTGCATTGGTTTGGCAATAATCCTGATCACCTCGAGTGGACCAGGGCAGGACCGGAGTGGAGAGAAGCCTCCAGTTACATGGGCTGCAGAGATCAGATGGCAAAGCAGAAGTTGTTGTGATCACCGAATTAATCCTGTCTGGATATGCACCAAGAATCCCATTCTAGAATAGCGATGGAAATGTTACTTATGTTGCATCCCTCTTCTGTCAAACAGTATCCAGGGCACCTTACATAAATTTAAACAATTTAAAAGGTTTTTTAAAAGGGGAGTGTCAAAGAGTATGGGGGAAAAAACTAGGTATAAGCAGTCATTGGATCCTCTGCCTGAAATACAGGTGTTCAAGGTGATGTCAGAAGATGAACGGGGTATCTTGAGTTAAGTATAGTTGGATGTTGAATGTCTTCATTTGGTGCTGACTGTGTTGCCTCAGATAAATGGTGCAGATTATCAGACTCCTTACAACAATATGTAAGAACAGGAGTCCTGTTGGATCAGACCCGTGGTCCATCTAATCTAACAGCCACTTTCTCTGGAGGGCACTGATACCAAGACTGTCTCCTTGGCCATTTCCACACATGTTGAATAATACACTTTCAATGCACTTTAGCAATCCTTTGGAAGTGGATTTTTTGTTCTGCACATGGAAAAGCAGTTCCAAATGTTCAATAAAGAGTATTGAAAGTGGATTATCCAACCTGTGTGGAAGCAGCCGTAGTGTTGCCCCCGGCACTGGTTCTCACAGGTTTACTTCCTCTGGGTGCCGGTTTTCCCATTTGTCATCGTGGCTAGAATCCATTGAAGGACTTCTCCTCCACGAATCCCCTTTTGAACCCATCCATGCTGTTGACCATCACTACATCGACTGACTGTTAATCCCACATCTGAGTTTCTTGCTGAGTGGATGCTGTAGTAATACAACAGTTCAGTTCAAAGAAACTGACAGGACAGCCACTGTGGGAGCGTCCGTGGCTCAGCAAGTGGCTTATTTACTTCGTATGCAGAAGGTCCCAGGTTTGAGCTGTAGTTTCACTCATTTAAAAGTATCGGGTAGAAGGTGAAATGTGGGGGTCAGGGGGTGTTGGGTTGCAGAAAGTCGCACTGTGTGGGGAGAAATCCATCTGCGGAAATGCTCCAGTGGCCCCAAGTTTGGTTGTAGAAATCAAAGAAAGGAGAAACTTACGCACTTATGCACAAACCTGTGTTCCATTTCTGATTTCCAAACCATTGTTTAAAGATACATGTTACGCCTGAATTGAGCCAACTTCTTGAGAAAGGCAAGGGCCCTTGGCTGATTTTTTATTTTTTTTGCCTGCATGAAGTAGCTTTTTATGCTTACAGGTAAGTTTCAGAACGTGTTGCCTACATAGCTTGCTCAGAGACATTTCTGCGAAGCGAGTAAGCACGGCACATTCTGACAAAACATTTCCGTCTGTTTCCGTGTCATCTGTGGGCCTCATTCCAACAGCCGTCCCATGGTAGCAGTACCTTGTGTGCAATTGTTTCTTGGTTGTGCGTGTGGGGGGGGGGCATGTAGGAAAGAATTCAGCCAGACTAAAATGGCTTACACACACATGCAAACTTTTTGCTCCAAGGTTCACTAGAGAGCTGTCCTCTGTCTCAGTCGAGCTTGCCTGTCAGAGGTTATATATCTCTGCTGTGTTCATGCTCATCCTCTGTAACCATTTTCTGCTACGGAATCTTCTGGCTGCTCGCTGAAGCCTTAATCCCTAATGCAGCGATCAATGGGTGTGCGCCTTTCTCACTCGGATGTTCATTTTTTAATCCCCGCTGCCTCCCTCAATGTCATCTCTTTCCATTTTTCTTTTATAGAATTTCAGGTCTGCTGTACCTGCTGATTACTTAGCGGACATCTCCCTTAGTTAATTCCATCGATTTTCAAATCCCGCCAGGTTTGGGGGTCCTTAGATTTCTCGAAGCAGCTTATATAGAATGTCTAAATCCCGACGTTTTCCCTTCTATAAACTGTATGTCCAGGGAATCTCTGGGAGGCAGCGCTTTACCATTCTTTATTTTGAGGGTCCATTATTGGCAAAGAGGGCTTAATTGTGTGTCCTTCCAAGCCCAAGGCTGCAGTGTGACTCGAGTAGGGAAGGTGAAGTGGTTGAAATGGTGAAAGCTTTTTTTTTTTGGTGCCCAATCAGTATTGGTTAAGGAGCAGCAAAGATATAAGGGGAGGCCTCTGTCTGTTTGCAGGTACCTAAGCTCTCCCTTCCTCCATCCTTGTTAACTCCTTTATCATCTCCCCAGCCATTACTTCACTTTTATCCTCTCCACGTTGTGTAGCCTGCGCTCATTAATCCTCATTTGATGTGAATTTGATCTGCATTTCTCCTGCACCTTCCTTACCTTATAGCCCCTGAATTGCTGCATCAAAGCTTCCCTCAGCTGAAGAAGTGATAAAGAGGCGTTGCCCCTCTGTATATCACAGGGCATTGTGTGCCTACAGATCCCCTCCCCCTGGGATTGGCAATTGAGTTTAGGGAAGCAGTGTTTTAATGCAAGCACCAAATTCAGACAGGGACATGGTTCTTCTCGTCTTTTAAGTGCAATATACTATTGAAATCAATGGTATTTTTTTCAATAATGTGCGCAAAGGATTGTAACCTAAAGGCAGCTAGACACTGAATGGTTTCAAGTGCATGATTAGCTTTAAATAAACCAACCATCTCCACTCTGTCCACCAAGTTTGGCTTAACCATCTGTGTGCTGAATTTGCAGTGCCTTGGGCTATGCGTTTAGAGAAAAAGGGCAAGTGGGCTTTGAATGGAGGGCAGCAGATAATAATTGTATCCAGCCATCAAGATTCACAGGGTTTGCCCATATTCCCCTCCATACCTGCAGTCCCCAGTTCCAGAAAAATCATTTCTGGATTTGCACATCTTGTGTAATAAAATCTCCGTATGGGTTGCAAAGGAGAAAAAAGGGGATGAATCACTGTCTTCCCTCAGTGGAGCTGTCCTTGCAGAAGATTGAGGAGGAGCAATGTCATCCTTTTCTTCCATCTCCTGCCCCCCCTGCCCCCAGACCTCTATACAGGTACCGTGAGAGACTGTAAGAATGATTATTCTAGGTTTTGGAGGGGGCTGGAGGAATAGATGAAAAACTAAGTTCCACGCAAGGATGGCTGAAGATAGGCCAGTACATCCTGGAATAGCCCGATGCCTCTTGGAATGCTTTCTCTGCTCAATTTGATGCCAGGGCCGCAGAAAAGCACAAGGCCTCCCTTTCCAAACCCGGTGACCATGCCTGGAGAAGGTCGAGGTGTCCAAAATGGGCTAATCTCCGCCCAATTCCATCTATTTACCGAGCTGGCCTAGCAAAGGGACCTGGAGGCACAACTGGGGAGAAACTCTGTTGCTATGCACAGCGAACTTAATTTTATTATTACTCTCCCCTATTTAATGTCTGTCTCCCAGGCAGCTGGTGATGTTTTAATGAAGCTGGAATTGTATAGTCTGTAGCCCTGGATAAATGCGAAGCTGCCGAGTCAGAATCAAATTAATAATTCATGAAATTAAAGTGTATAATTAATTCGAGCGGTGCAGATGAGGAGAAGGTTCGAGCCTTCAGCCTGAAAGGAGCTTATGTTGGGTACTGAGAGAGGGAATGCGGGTGTGTATTAATATCAGGTGCTGCTGCAGTGATGGCTGCAAGTTTAAGCTGCCACGTAAGCACTTACAGTCTCGCTCCCTGGTTCTTCTTCTTGAAGCCTCAGAGGGTCTGTGTTTATGAGGAATGTTTCTAGGCTAGAAACCTGATGCAAATTGACCCTCCTTTTCAACACGTAACACACACACACACACTTCTTGGGCTTTCTCCCGCAAGATAGGTTTGAAAAAGATAATCCTTTTTTAAAAAGGAGTGATGAAACCAGGAAAAATGCTCCAGACACCTCAAACAGAGGTGATTTATAGAGATAATGGTTGGAATTCACCAATGGTATGTGTCTGCCTTCTTGTAGGGACTCGGCTTGACCCAGAAATGCTGTGAAAGATAAGGGTCATTGAGATGACAGACTCAAGTTAAATGGCTTTAAAGCCCTACTAATTTCAGTGGGATATATATATATACACACCACAATGGCCGTTTCCACACGGCTTACCTTATTCGGCAAAATACTGAAATTTCGCGCGAGATTTTGCTATTTTGCAGAATAAGGTAAGCCGTGTGGAAACGGCCAATCTTAAACGAAGTTGCACCTTTGTAAGCCCATTGAAGTCTGGTTGCAACTTACTAAAGGCTCGGACAGAGGTCTGCGCTACCAAAGAACATTTTGATAGCTACTTCTTCAGGGATCGAACCATGAGACCTTCTACAGGCAAAGTCTGAAAGCTCCCAGAGGGCTTAGCTAGCTTCTTTTTCAGGGCTTCAGGCCTGCCACCTCCTCTCAAAAAAGGCAGAGGAGAATTTTAACCACAACATGTAACATGTAATTTTCCCTACTGTCCTTTAGCAGCCTGGTTTTGTAGTTCATTTAGATATCACAGATCCCCCCCACCCTCCACCCCCCCCAGGCTTTCAGTCCAGTCTAAGAATAAGGAAACTGTTATTTTAAAAGGCAAACAGGTACTTCTTAAGGCTGTGCTCTATTATTAGAAGTACATTCAGTGCCAGCCACAAAGTGGGACACACGGAGCGAAATTAGGCCGTGTGACTATTAAATAGGTACAGTCAGAGAAAGGCTTGTGATTGTTTAAGCAGCACAGGTATGTGCTCGCTCCATTTTGCGGACGCAGTGATGGCTTCTCCAACATTTTGTGTTCAGAGCTGGCAGTTAGGCTGCCTTTGAGAAGCTGCTGGGCTCACCTTTGAACACCTCTCCAGATGAGAGGGCTCAGTTGAAAAAGAGGGTCAGTGGCCCCTTTTTCCTCAGTAGTTCCTGCTATATTCTATTACTATCATGCCCCATATTTTCAGTTTCAGTGGAAATGAAAAAAAAATGAGAGAAGTGGACTTTTCTTCTTAACAATTTATTCATCTTATTGTAATTTACCTTCAGCTTTAGATAATTTGTCCCTTGAAGTGAGGATTCTGAGAAAAGCATCTTTGTCGATGTGTTCTAATACCTGGAATGTATTTATTTTTTTATTTACTGAAATTTGTTTGCTTTTAAGGAATCTATTGGGAAGCAGAAAACCAATGTTTTTTGTTTTTAAAAAATTTAATCCGTTGAAAACCTATGTTGGATCACTCTAAGACAGTTGCCATAAGTTAGAAATGACTTGACGGCACATAACACACACACACACCCTGGCCTCGAGGGTCCAGGTGAGTCTGATCTCGTCAGATTTCAGAAACTAAGCAGGGTCTGCCTTGGTCAGTAATTGGATGGGATACCTCCAGTGTAGATCAGGGTTTCAAAGGCAGGCAATGGCAATCCACCTCTGTTAGTCTCTTGCCATAAAAACCCTGCCAGGGGTTGCCATAAGTCGGCTGACTTGAGGGCACTCTTCACTACCAACACACACACACACACACACACACACACACACACACACACACACACACACTGGTCCATGCAAAATCCAAACACAAGTTAAAGAAAAACCTGTGCCAAACCTTTTATTAGGAGTCCAACCAAAATGACTCAAAATAGAAGGGGTGAGCAGATTTTTCAAGGTCAGGATCTTTGAGCCTCGTCTTTTGCTTCTATTCTGTGTAAAATGCTGCAAACATACAGATTTAAATTGGTGCTGGTGTCAGGTTACACTGCTAAGCATTCTGGGAGGAAGTAAAGAGGGAGTTACCTCATTGCAAACATAAAGGCCAGGAGTAGCCCCAGTGTCTCTCAAACTCTTAAGGTGAGCCAACTTTGCTGTTGTGTGCATGAAGTGATGATGGTACACACAAGATGCTTATTAATGGTCATCAGGCCTAGGGTATGGTCTAAAATATGTGTACAGGTGTAGTGCCTCCCTTACTTAAAGGCTACTGCAATTTAACTGGAATAATTCCATCTACTGTAATCCCTCCTGCACCCTCTGTCTGCTCGGCAAACAATGTACGTATCTTCAACTGGAGGCTATAATATACCAGAAAAAGGCATAGAGTCATCAATGCCTGTGGGCCAAACCACATGCTAGCTTGGAGATTGATGACTGGATCTCCAAATAAGTATTTCAAAAAGCAGCTACCCAGAACAGAGTTAGACCATAATACTGGAAAAGGCAGGGGATCGTTGGTGAGGTTTTTTTTTTTTTAAAAAAGGAACTAAACCTTGTTTCTGACGCCTCTTGGCCGCCTTACCTTGGTGCTCTTAGTTGATTTCAGAGTTTTGTTCCCATCCCAGCTGACTTCCACCAAGGAGCAAAATGCTTGGGCACTTGAGTAAGATACAACAGATAGCAGTTCTGGTTTTGTTGAAAAACTGAAGGGAAAACTATTTTTTAAACCGTATTGCAGTCCCGGCGCTGAGCAATCAGTTCCCTAGGCAATATAGGAGCAGCCTTCAGATTTTCTGCTGCCCTTGAAACACACCAATCTTAGCCCTGAGAATTTTGATAGGCAACTCTGGCTGCCAACCAGAGAGCTCCTATTATTCTCTATGTGAGTGTTTAGTATATAAGATGCAATGTGGAGCCATGGTTTCACTTTCCAGTGCACAGTCTCCGAGCAAGAAACTGCTTGCTGCAGGAGGGTTTTTTTTTCCCCATTGCGTGTCGCAAGAGGGAGGCTTGGGGCTTGTGCTGCAGCAAGGCCTGGGGAGCAAGCTTATTGGGTTTCCCCAGCTGAGGGCTCACTCTTCTGTTTAATACTTTTTTCCTTTCAATTCTTATTTGCTTGTGGGGTGGTGGGCTAGCCTAGAGCTGTGCCACAACCAAGTCTCAGAGCTGCAGTCAGGCTCTGGGCACAAGCTTATCAAGTTTCCTCGGCTGAGGGCTCACTCTTGTTTCTCCATTTTTTCCCTTTCAATTCTTATTTGTTTGTGGGGCAGTGTGCCCCAACCCAGTCTCAGAGCTGCAGTCAGGCTCTGGGTGCAAGCTTATTGGTCTCCTTGAGGGCTCACTCTTCTGTCTCATTTTTCCCCCTTTTGTGGGGTGTTGGACTAGCCTAGGGCTCTGCCAATTGCTGCAAGCCAATGCAAGTTAATTGACGTTTGTGGCTCCTATTCTATATACTGGAAGTTTCCTGGGGGCAGCCGCTTTGAGGGTCTGTAACTTGGAAGTCCAAAATGCAATCTTGGCCCAACTTGGAGGGTGGTTGGAAGAGATCTTGCTGAAGACACATTGGGAGTTTGACATCTCTTAGTGTAAAGGGGGACGTGGTTAGGGCCCCTAGAAGTGACAGACCATGGGCCGACAAACCAGTCTGCGAATGAGGCAGGTCCATGAATGGTCCATGGTCCGTGAAACGGGACGGACCACAGACCAACAGTCATTGGCTTTTTCCTGGTCCGTGCCCATGACTAGTCTTGAAGATGCTGGTTATAAGCTCCTTGGAAAGTGGTGTCTGCTTTGATTCCCTTTAATAAACCAAGATTCAGATGCAGTAGCACCTTAAAGACCAAAAAGATTTTCAGGATATAAGCTTTCAAGAGTCAATGTTCCCTTCATCAGATATCCAATGAAAGGAGCACCCCGGAAATCTTGTTGGCCTTGGAGGTGCTACTGGACTCTTCTAATGCAGACCAACCCACCCCAAACTATCTAATAAACCAAGGGTTTCTGAGATTTGCTGCGGAAGAAAGGGTTTTCTGGAACATGGGGAGAAGATTGAGCATCTTCTGTCTGCATTTTGGAAAGCTCTCTTAGTTGCACCTTAGAAAATTTCTGAAAGACCAATTTCCTCCTTAGCAAGTCAGCAAACAGCCAACTCCACCAAACCTGTTCCCCGCAACCAAAAGTAGGATGACCGTATACATTGCAAGTAGCTGTTCATACTCTCTCTGCCAAAATGCTCATCTCTCTCCACCCTGCTGACAGTTTCTCTTTTCCCCCGTGAGTGAGGTTTGTGGATCATTTTGCTTGTATAGAAGTCAGCGACTGGGGAACAAACAAGCCTGTTGTGATTCCAGGGCAATTTTCTTTGGTCTTGAAAGGCCTGGGCAAGAGGTCTGTGGTACGAATGTAGTTAAAAGGGTTACTGGGAAAAGAAAACACAAACATCATGCAAATGAGACCGCCGCAACAGGTAGACTTAATCAGAAGCTGTCAGATGAATTCAGCATCTCCCCCGATTGTCGCCTGTGCTAGCCTCCCTTTCGGAAGCCCTCATCTGCTCCAGATGTGGTTTAATTTACTGCGACTTGGCTAATTACTGTAATTAAGGATTAATTACTGTTAATTACTTTCACATAAACTCAACGCCAGTCAAAGAGCGGAGCCTTATGAAGCCTGCCACACAAGCGAACACAAGCGCGCCAGGCTGGGTGGGCCTGGCAGGTCACTCTTTATCCGCCTGGTCGGCTGCGGCATATCACCGCCAGCCCGCCGCCGTTACCTCATTTTTTTGTGAGGGCTGTGGGGAGCAAGTGCCTCAACACCCCTACTTCAGCGTTAGAGCACAGGATCCTCAACTCCACATGCTGGCATAAATGATACGGTGGCAGGAATGAACAGCCATGGCAGAAATCCAGAAGGCACAAACAGTGGCAGGCCTTTAGAACCCAGTTCCCATTTTATCTCCCCCACCCAACTTTACAATGCAAATAGAAACACACTTTGGCTGGGGGCTGCGGGCTGTTAATCACAGTGCTAGGGAAGGAAAGGGAAAAACACATGTATTTGAGCCTTGGGCTCAAATAAATTTCGCAAGTCACATAGCAACAAACTCAAGCTCTTGCCGTGTCTTCCTAACACAGAACTATAGTGAAGTCTAAGGTGACAGGAGTACTATAGCACCTTAAGCGCTTGCAAAATGTTATTCCACCACCAGCTTTTGTGGACTGGAATTGCAGCAAAGCCTGGCTCTCCAATGAACATAATTATTTATTTCTTTTATTTGTACCCCTTTATTTCTTCACAGTGTGGACCCAAAGTGGCTTGCATCCTTCTCCTCTGTTCCATTTGGTCCTCACAACAACCCTGTGAGGTAGGTTAGGCTGAGAGAGTGTGACTGTCCCAAGATCACTCCTCAAGCTTTCACAGCAGAGGGGGATTTGAGCCTGGATCTCCCAGATCCTAGTCTGATGCTCTAACCATTACACCACATCTGCTCTCTGTGTGATACTTTTATTCAAACATCCAAATTCACACATTATATTTTTAGGTGTATGCGGGGGTCATTTCATAGAAAAAGAGCTGGAGGAACTCATCAGCATAACTCATTAGCATATGCCACGCCCCTTGACAGCACCAGAAGTGTGTCATTAGCATAATTGATTTGCATATGCTACATCCCCTGACATCACCTATCCTGGCTGTTTTGGACCCAATCCTGGCCATTCGGGGCTGAAATTGGGCCCAAAATGGCAAAAAGGGGCTGAAAATGGTCAGGATCGGGCTGCTGCTGAGTGGGAGAGTGATCCACCACCTGTCAGAGGCTGGATCTGGGCCGTTACGACCACAATCCAGGCTGAAACGGGCCTAAAATGGCCACAAGTCAGGTGGGTGGGGCCACCTGACATATGACCTCTTTGGAGAACTGCCGGAACGGCATTCCTGCGCGTTCCCCCTCGAATGAGCCCTGGGTGTATGTGAGAGTTTTTTAATACGTCCAGTTAAAAAAACATTGTGTGAAGAGGCCCTTAAGCAAACTTCTTTCTTTTTTTGCAGAAAAACAGCCTCTAATGCTTCTGAACATTGAAACAAACAAACAGTTTCTTTGATTCTGGCCTTATTTATTTGTTCCCAGTCCTCTCTTTTGTTTCTACAGTTCTTTTTCATTGCTGTGGATATTTTTTTTTCTCTTATGGTCTGCATTTCATAGTAAAGCAATAGCAAGCTGTAAACAGTGACATGGGTGCGGCTTCCTCCAAATGTGTCATCTCCTTTTAGATTGCCCTATTTGTTGCTTCCATACTGCTGTTTTGCTCATGTAACCAAGGAAGAGTATATAAGGAGAGGGCAGTAGTTGTGAGAAAAATCATGAAACAGCTCCTCCGATTAATATCCCCCTTCCGTTATGGATGGAGCCAGACAAGTATGTCGCTAGGGAGTATGCCTGGGCCTACCTCAGGCCTAGACCTGTTTTTTGTTTCCCTTACCAAGCCCTTAATCCCTCACTTGATGTTGATAGGAGTTTCATTTTTTTAAAAAAATGCTCTTCAGTATAGGAGGGGGTTGGTCTTTGACTTGAACCAAGAATAATATACCTCAGGGTAAATATGTGAGATACCACACAAATCCTTTCCTGTTACTTAGGGGCAATTGCCTCATCGGGACAGACTGAAGAGAGTCTGTAATAAATATGTATGAGGGAGAACATAAGCTGCGCTGTGTGAACTGCCGCGATGATGCTGGAAGCCGACTCAAATAAGATCCAATTGTTTCTCTCCGCGAGAGAGTGAGATGGGAGCACGGGGCGGGTCCATCCGCCGGTTCCTCTTTTACCTCCTCGTGGAGTGATGGGGAAGGGGAGGAGGGGAGAGGGAAAGATGACAGCCAAGCAAGCCCAGATGCCTTTTAATAAGTGGAAAGGGAGAGGGAAGCATCTCCGTAGTTTCTGATGAGGCTTTCTGTTCTGGCGACGGCTTTATGTTCTGCTGACACAACAGTGCGAGGTAGCCTGTTGTCGAGGCGTAACGCAAAAGGACAATATTGCTGCCTTCTACAAACGGGGTTGGAACCGTTTGTATAAGCAATGTTTCTGAGTATAAATGCATGAGGTGTGCACGAGGTACACAAATTCTGTGCCTGTCGCACCGCCGTTTCCTGATGGATGAAGGAATATCAGAGGTGGAATATTTGTCTACCTTTTGATGGGGAGAATTGGGGTGCGCAAAGAGGAAAAATAAAGAGAGGGAGGAGATTAGATTACGATTGTTCCATCAGGTCTCTGTTTTCTTTGCAAGTGTTCCTCAGCACTTGAAGATGAAACATATTCATTTAGCTTTCAGAATGAATGGCTTTAATAAGGGCAGTCAGCTGGGGAAGCAGGGATGGGGGAGAAGAAGAGAGATGCTGACGGCTTGGGAGACCCATCAAGTCTTTCCCTAAGGCCATTTCAGCAGTGACATGGACCACACAGCCATTAACACACCGCGAGCAGAGCATGTTTGCGGCACTGCCTCCCCTATCCTTCAGCTGTGTTTGGAGCTGGATAGATGTCTATCAGCAGTAATGAGATTGTGCCCAGGGCCCCACGATGGAAGCCAGAACGCAATCTGAGATTACCTGATTGGTTGTGCTGTGAATTTTTGCAGGGAAGAATTCACTCTCTATATGTGGGTGTGTGTTCACATTATATACCTCTCAGAATTGAGGTGTCAGAATTGTTCAGTTATTGCCAGAACAGGGCAGCTGGAATTTTGTGCACACATGATCCAAGACATCCTGTTTGCTAGAAATGTCAGACCCATAACAGAGGGCGCCACGCTGGCACAGTGAAGACTTGAGAGCTGTGAGGATGGGATCTAGGGCTGTAGGAGTTTCAACGAAACCTAGGCGAAAAGGCAAGGAGAGTTTTTCAGCACCAACCAGAAACATATCTGAAGGTGGAATAATCAATATGAGGAGAGACTCAGAATTTTACAGACAAAAGTTCCCAAGTTGAATCCCTGTTTTTTCTCCAATTTAAAAGCATAATAGGGTTGCAGACAAAACTGTTATAGAGAGCTGGTCCCTCTCCGAATGGACCATATTTATTTACTTGCTTTAGAAAATATTATAGCCCATCTTCTTTTAAACTCAAGGCACTAGCAGCAGTGTTCTTTAAAAGAAACAGTAGAGCAATCTGAACAATTAAATGTTCTGCAAAACAGCAAATTAACAGATCCTTTAAAAAGCCAATTTGTAATACAACAGTGATAGAAAATATCTATAAAATATCAAATACAATAAAACCGTCAAAGCGTATAAGCTGCATATTAAAATCAGTAGAGCTTTAAAACCAAAAGGTTTGAGAATAAAACCGTCAAAAGGCCCTCTAGCATTAAAAGACTTTACCAACTTTGAAAAACCAAAAAAGAGAAGGCAAAGCAAAACTACTGGAGACAGGGGATTTTATAAACTACAAAAAAAATACCCTGCTGTTGTGTCAGCACTGAGGTGGATGGAGCGAAGCTCACCTCAGGATAAGGGGCTTTGTTTTTTCTGAGGATCACCCCATTCATTTTCCGTGATAGGGGCTGTCTCATTTCTTTCTGCGTCTCCATTTCTGGGAGTCTGTAAGACCGTGGTCGTTGCTTTAATATATCTCTTTTCATGGCGTGCACGTTTTGTTGTTTTTGTTGTTGTTATTGTCACAGCCTGTTTTGAGCACTTCTTTTGGAAGAAAAGAGGGATCAGCACCTTCAAACAGAGGGCAGGGTGTGAGACAGTTAGTGATGCTCATGTCCTTCTACAGAGTATTGTGCCAGGTTCCCTTATTCACGAAAGACAGCTTGCCCAATTCCATTTGCTGTGCTGCAGTATTGGCCCACTGGTGATCCTCTTCTTTCCAAATGAAAATAGAGCCCGCTGCCTGTGCATTGTAGGTCCTTCCCCCCCGCCCCCCCCCCGCCCCAGACGCAGCAAGGGCCCTGGCATACCCAGGCATCCACCCCCTCCCCCTCCTCCTGACTGCTTCATTACAATCTGCCTCCGAGCTCAATTTGGCCTGCTTAAGCCTCAAATCATTATAATTACCATTATTAGAAGTAGCTGCAGGGGGACCATTGGAACACCAAATGCAACGGGCGAGGGGCCCTCTCCAGCCGCCATCGCAGGTTTCCAGCTCAAAGGACCATGAGAGACGAAGGAGCCACCAAAGCTGACTGATGCAGGGGCTGTCAGCTTGGCTCACCCCAACTGTCAAACACCCAATGCGGCAGGCTTCATTTTTTTAATTGACACCTTCCTCTTGTGCTCTGTGCGCGTGCACAGAGAGAGAGAGAGAGAGAGCTCAGCCTTGTTTGCTCTCAGTCGCTTTCTTCTCTTTAGTGGAAAAATCTCCTCTCCGGTCCCTCAAATAAAGTATCAGTCCTGGAAGGGAGGTGAAAGATGTGGCAAGAATCTGTGTCCTATCGAAGCAGCATGGCACAGGTGTCGTTTTCTAGGAAGTACGAACACAACAGCAGACTCCAGAGACAAGGCGTGCAACACTTGAGAAGGGCAGAGCAGAACCCAAGAGAAGTGTCTGTATTTATATGCTCTCTCTCTCTCTCTCTCTCTCTCTCTCTCTCTCTCTCTCTCTCTCTCTCTCTCTCTTCCTCCGTCTCTCCCCCCCCCCAACCAGTCTAACCTACTTCATAGGGTTGTTGTGAATATTAGCTCTCAGTGCTCCTTCGAAGAAGGGTTGGGATAAAAATGGATGAGGTAGGTAGGCAGCCAGTCCAGGAACTAGTTGTCAGCTGCTGCTGTTTAGGCACTGGAAAATGTGCAGAAATAATCAACAGTCCATCCGAGCATGTGAAAAGTATACTTTGCTCTCATCACTCCGATTTTACCGACATGCGACGGGTAGTTTAGTGTGTGCAATTAGAATGCATATAGTGCATTCTGAACTGATGTTTTGTGGGTAGGTGGATTTTCATGTAAAGGATTGGGGGGTGCTGAATACTTCCCCACCTGCATTTTCCCTCTGAAATCCCACCCCCAGTTGCTTTTCTGTTGGCAGGATTCTGTTCCAGCTGGGGAAAGGAAGAAGAAAACTTGAATGGAAGAAAGGTTCCACACACCCCTTTCCTTCTCCTCCTAAAATAGGCTTTTCACCTGTTCAATGGAAATGCATGTTCTAAAACAAAGGTTTGCCACCATCACATTTAGTTTGGCCCCCAGCCATCTCCAGGGTAATATGTTATTAATATTAGGGAGAAGAGTGTTGCTTCAAAATAAGCTGGAGTCCCAGGACTGCTGTGAAAACGATACATGATTTCTGTGGACATTCTTCTGCATATGGGCTAGTTTTAAAAAGATTGAAGAAGTGTGCTGTGAACACAAAGACACAAACATTTCACATCTCGCATGGGACTTCTGTTCATCCTCCATAGTAAATACTCTGGATTTGTTCCTGTGATCCATCAGTACAAGGTGTGTGCCATCCCCCCTGTTGGTGGAAGAGAGAAGTGGCGGTGGGTTTGCTTGATGCCCCCTCAAACAAAATGCCCTGGGACAATGGGGGTGTGTGTGATCCATATCTGTGAGCACTTTCTGCAAGAGCTTCACCCTTCTGTCTCCACATTTCATTTGATGTATGCAGTTGTTGCTGTGTTGGTCCTAGAGAATAATAGACGGGAATCAGATGAGACAGGTTTATTAAAGCGCCTTCTTTTATTCCAGAAGCATGCAAGCTTTCAGATTTCACAGGACGCTTGCCTGGCAGAATGGAAAAAGTGGCTCACCAAATACTGAGATTCTGAGCAGGATTTTTACACAGACGATGATAAATCAATTAAAAGGTCTTATTCAGTGATGCCTAATGCAAAATAGGATTACACTGATTTCCAAACCAGCTGGTGTCGTTGGAGACACAGGCCCGCATTTCCTGATGGGTTGAGGCCCAGTTCTTCAAAACCAGAACGGAACACAAAGGCAGCCCAGCTCACAGATTTTAAGCAAGGCCAGCCGACTTTGTCGCTTGCAAAGCTAGGGTATTTTGTAACCACTGGATGGCGGCTTTTTTATTTCTGACTTTTTTGGTGGCAAAACAGGTAACTGCACTGGGGACCCCCTGCCTTTTAGTAAATAAGCACGTGTGGAATTGCTTGCTGTTTTGTCTGTTTTCTTTTCCGCAGAGGCTGTGATGTGTTACCTAGCAGGCCATATCGCTTGGTTCTCTCAACACAGCTTGGGGTAACGGCAATTACTCTGAGATTCAATGAATACCTGCTATTCCCTAACCACTCAAACTGGTCTTTTGTTAGTGGTTATTGAGAGAATAGGCCCAGCCATTGACCTACTCAATTCTGCCTCAAAAGAAAGGAGTGTTCTCCTTTTCCCCTCTCATTGCCATAAGCAGATACAGCAATTTGTTTCAATTGCCTCAGTTAAAAGTTTCAATGAGCATTTTTTTTAAGAAAAGGCACTTTTTCTGCTCTCATCAAGCTCATTTGCAGTGTACTTAGCCATAGAAAAGAGTGAGCTTTGTAAAGATTTAAATTATAAAACTGACAAAGAGTATTAGCATGTATGTGGGCATTTTTCAGATATACCCATGAGTTAGTGGCTGCAATATTTGTTTTATTTACTTCATTTAAGGGTAAAGGTAGTCCCCTGTGCAAGCACCGAGTCAAATACTGACCCATGGGGGGGATGTTGCATTACGATGTTTTCTTGGTAGACTTTTGTTATGGGGTGGTTTGCCATTGCGTTCCCCAGTCCTCTACGCTTTACCTCCAGGAAACTGGGTACTCATTTTACCGACTTCAGAAGAATGGAAGGCTGAATCAACCTGGAGCCAGGTACACGAACCTGGCTTCCACCAGGATCAAACTCACGAGCAGAGCTTGGGCTGCAGTACTGCAGCTTACCACTTTGTGCCACGGGGCTGCTGCACGGGGATCACTCTGTGCCACGGGACCCTTTTAAAGGTAAAGGTAAGTCCCCTGTGCAAGCACCAACTCATTACTGACCCATGGGGGGACGTCGCATCGTGACATTTTTTGGCAGACTTTTTATGGAGTGGTTTGCCATTGCCTTCCCCAGTCATCTACACTTTACCCCCAGGAAACTGGGTACTCATTTTTTCAACCTCGGAAGGATGGAAGGCTGAGTCAACCTTGAGCTGACTACCTGAACCCAGCTTCCGTCAGGATCGAACTCAGGTTGTGAGCAGGGCTGCAGTACTGCAGCTTACCACTCTGCTCCACAGGGCTCTCCTTTACTTCATTTATGCCCCACTTTTCTCCCCAGTGTGGACTCAAAGTGGCCTACATCATTCACTCTCCTCCATTTTATCCCCACAACAACTCTTTGAGGTAAGTTGTGTGATTGGCCCAAGATCACCCAGCATGTTTCCATGGCAGGGTGGAAATTTGAACCTGGGAGTTTGTCTGACTGAAGCTACTACAGTTTGTCTGACTGTTGCAGCACTACAGCACAATGGGCAGAACTGATTTGTGTAAGCTCCTGTCGTTTAGTGCCCAGTGCAGAGCATTCTGTTGCCCAAAACAGATGGTTCTTGCTGATCTGATGAGTGGAAGTGGGCACGAACAGTAATACGAACACACACAAAAAGCCATGAACAGCCCAGTCAGCTGTTCGCGAGCAAGCTGTTCATGAAGCCCCGTTCCCGACGAACATGTGTTCATCAGCCCTTCGTCAAGCGAGACAGTCTGGCGCCTTTCAATCAATTCCCTTGGCAACAGTAGGCACGGATTTTCTGAACTCTGTCTGAACTGTTGCCCTGGAAACCCCAATCTAAGCCCAGGGGCACTTCATCCCTGACTCAGCCACTTGTCAGGGAAAACCCTGACAAAAGCTGATTGCAGCCTGCCGGGGTTTAAATTTCCCTCTCCCTGCTACTGCGCAGTGCAGGAAGAGGGACATTTAAATCCCCCATTCAGCTGTTTGTCAGGGAAACCCCTGAAAAGCGGCTGAGTGCAGCCTGCCGGGGTGAAATGCCCTTCTCCCTGCTGCTGCAGAGCAGCAGGGAGAGGGGCACTTTACCCCTGACTCAGCCGCTTGTCAGGGGGTTCCTGACAAAGTCTCCCCCCTCCCTCCAGCCAGCTGGAAGGAGGGGGACTTTGAAGCAAAGGAGGTTCCCCCATGCCATTTGCAAATGGCATGAGGAACCTTCTTCTCTTTAGAGTCTTCTCCCTCCCTCCCACGAACAGCCAACCATGAACATGTTCGTGAACAGGGGCATGTTCGTGGTTGTTCGTGATTCCCTGTTCGTGGATGGCAGTGAACAACGAACATCATGTTCATTTTTTTCCCCCCTGTTCGTGCTCACCTCTGCTGATGAGCATTGAAGAATTGGGCTCTTTGAATGGAACAAACATGCCATTTGATGTGAAGGCCCAAGCCTGCTTATTCTTATCCTGTAACAGCCGACTTTTTTCATTCAAAGACTGTCTTAGAATTCAGCAACTCTGGCAAGATCAGGGCACTTTAGTTATATTTATGGGATGGTTAACAGACATGCTCATCACTCCATTTCTTCTCTCCTTTTTGATTACGGTGCATTTGGTAGGTAGCAGCAGATTGAGTCTCTGTCGAAGAAAGCATTACGTTGGAGGTGACATGAATGTCCTATCCATGGGCTTATCAGTCATAATATAATATCGTGGCCTTCATTTGCAAACTTCCAGTGTGGGATCTCTGTAACCTTCCATGTTACCAGTTGAGATGGTGCTCGTATTACTCAGACTTCAGGATGTGGAGAAGGTGACTTGACCCGACTTTTCCAAGAAGGAGAATTATTATCCCTCCTTTGAGCTGATGTTTTATGGGATACTTGGGGCACAGCTATCTACTTGTAGATAATTCAGTGCCAAAAGAATTAGGCAAGGCTTAAAGTTCCCTCTGGGCTTCCATGCAGCTATATGTGCCCCAGGTTAGGTTGGACTGTTCTGTGGAAAGGTGACTCAGAAATCTTTATAGAAAAAAAGAGAAGGAATTAGGAATACATCTTCCTGGCTGCTGTTATATTCATCCTTTGCTATTCCTTTTCCGCTCAGAAATGGGGACCAGAGCCTGCACAAGACACTCTGATGCCCAGGGCAGAAAATCTAAATGGCACCCTCTCTCACTAGTTAATATAAGAACTTGTCTTCATATTTAGGGATGTGCAAAGCCTGTCCTTTTTTCTCTATGGAGTTTCCTCCTTCCTGCCCCTGGGAATATCCATGGAAATTCCACAGAACGTTTCCAATATTCTTGCTTTTAAGAACTCTGGTTATATGCACCGAATGCATGCTTGTGGAGTCCTTTGCTTTCAATGGGGATACACATCAGGATACACTTCCTGATTTTTAAACTCCTGGCTGGCATAAACAAGTGCTAGTTTTTTCAGCCCCTGATCCCCCCCACACCCGGCACTGGAAAGTAAATCATTTAGCACTAAATAGAATGTGCATGCAGAATACCTGCCCAGATTGGTAGAAGTACATGTCAGAAATCAGGAATGCCAGGTTTTATTGGCTATCCTATAACTGCACCCTTGAAGACCTTGAAGTGATGGCAGCAGAATCTTGCTCCCCAGATTGGCTTCTCCCTGCTGTCTAATTTGGTTCCTTCCCCCCGCTTCCAAGTCCTAAATTCCCACCCCCAAAATATTGGGAATGCATGATGATAACTGTAGAGTTGTGGTCCCAAGCACTTCTGCAGGGTGGTGTGGCCGAAGTTCCTCATTCCTCCATTCAGTATTCTAATAAAGGGGCTCACAACTTCCAAGTCATGAGAAAGTTGACTGGTTTGGCTGCACCTGCTTGCTGAACAGTACATCTCCAAGCATCCTGCAGGTTGGGTTTCTCCCCTCCCCCCAAATTTGGGGGTGGGAAGGATTTGTAGGCATGGACATTCAGTGCAAGGTTATATTTAGCTGTTTTTCAACTAAAAGAACTCAGAGCTGCAAAATGCAGAGATGCAGTACACAAGCCATTTTTTTTATTAACCAGTTGGGTCTCTGCATTCCAGATATAGCCAGGTAGGGATCATCAAGACTTTGTGGTTCCGTCTGATGGATTCTTGACTCAACCTTATGAAATCTTAGATCCTTGTTAAGAGGTACTTATGCCTGCCTTTCAGAAGGAGTTTGGATGCTGTTTGATGGATAGGACGTGTGAGTAAGGAAAGCAGCTTGGAGAAGCTAGTTTCCATGGGGAGCTGGAAGGCTTAGAAAAGAAAAGCAGTGGTTATTTCTGGATATGGATCTTTCCAATCTGGTATAAGTATGCTTTAAATAATGTGGAGCCAAATGTTCTCCAGGTTCAATTTTTGCTTCAAAAGTACATTAGAGGGGGGTGGGGGGGAGTGGTTAGTCCTTTCTTTTTCTGTGGGTGTTTGCTGCTGTTCCTAGCCATGGTTTCAACTGGTGTTTTTGTTTACCCCTCTGCTGCTCCCTTAGCTGCTGTTCTGTTCTGTTTCATTTCTCTTTGAGTGATCCCAGCCAATCAGCACCTTGAATTGTATCTGGAAATAAATTAAGTTGTCCCAGCATTTGTATTGTTTGACCTTGGGAAACTCACACGGACACTTGAGAAACAGTATTTTTCACTCTTTGTCCTGTTTAAATAACTTTCAAGGGCAGCCCCGTAGATGGTAGTCCAGCCTGGATGATCTTAAAAGCATGTATTTAGTGCATCTAGGTCATGTGTGCCTAAAAAGGAGGAAAATGTGCTAGTAAATACGGGCAATAAAAGTATTCCTAGCAATCACCCCCAACCTGATCTTCAAAAAGTAAAGTTGGGAAAGTGTGTGTGTATTATGTGCCATCAAGTCGCCTCCAACCTATGGCGACCTTATGAATGAACGACTTCCCCGAAATGTCCTTTCGTTAACCGACTTGCTCAGATCTTGCAAACTGGAGGACGTCGCTTCTTTTATTGAGTCAAGCCATCTTATTTTAGGTCTTCCTCTTTTCTTGCCGCCTTCTACTTTCCCTAGCATTATTGACGCTGAGACATGATTTTATAGTGTTTTCAGGGGCTGGATGGTACACCATCTTAACTCTGTACTCTTCCATATTCTACCTGATGGAATGCAATCCAGCTTGCTTGTACTTCACTGGTACCTCTTAGGCCCCTCTTCCAACCCCTTCAGTAGACTTAGATGGTTGTTGTAGAGGCTTATTTCACTGTCCATCAAAGTACAAGTAAGAGCTATTATGGCCTGGTGTAGGAAGGAGCATTAAAATGCCTTTATGTATCCTGATTGAAGTGGCTAACTGAGGGCCAAGCTGAGCCTGATATAGCTTGGAAATTATGTTGCCACTGACTTCTTGAAGTCTAACACCTTAGTTGGAACCTGGAGTACAGCAAGTAGAAGGTGCCAGACAGACAAAAGGCCAAATTTCTAAGTATTTATCTCAGGGCTGGTCAATCCAGAGACTCCATATTGGTTGTCCACTACAGGTGCTCAAGTTTCATGCTCAACTCTCCCTTCTAGTCCTTCAAGGCCTCAGTATATGGAGTTCACATGTCACTTGGCTTGATTTAAAACATGAGACTACTTAGGGATTTAGAGCATAGGAAAGCAAGAGGAGGAATGACTTAAGAAAACATCACCAGAATCTTCCACTAACATGACTGTTTCAGGAAGGATAATTCTGAGTTTCCTGTGGCCCTGAATAGAAGGGAGATGCTACAGTGTTGGCCCTATGGCCATTTGCTTACATTACTGGTCCCAGCCTTCTTTTCTGCTGGGTTATGTGGTGGGGCCTGTGTATGTATCAAGTTGCCTAAAAAACAAAAGAAGTTATTTTTATTTGCAATAGCTGTAGACCAGAGTGTGCTATCAAGGCATCTGCGTACATAAAGGGAAAGGAGCCCTTGCTCTTCCATTATCTTCTTGAACTGGACACATTTCCTCACCTTTGTTTCTGAAGCTCATGCTTCGTAGGAGTGGAAGATGCTGATCTCTGCTCACAGGGCAATTTGGATAAGTAGGTTTTACATGCATGCTGTTGGAGGTCTTGGTTCTTTCGAGGGTGCTTGCATGTTTTAATGTATTTGCCAGCTACCTGTGGTACTTGAGCAAAAGTAGAAGCTCATTCTTCCTCTTCATGAGAGCTCTCTAAAGTGGGAAAGGAAGTAAAGGAGATGCATTTGGGGAGCGGATGGTTAGAGTTCATGCACTTTGTTTAACCCAGTAGAATAAATGGTTTAGCTCTTTACAGTTCATTGTAGACTCCACCTGTCTTAAAGGAATCTCTACAGTGGTTGCCACTTCGATGCAAACCCACTGGCCTTTATCCTACCACTCTCTTATGCAGGGCTTTTTTTCAACAGGAACGTGGTGGAACAGAGTTCCGGAACCTCTTGAAAATGGTCACATGGCTGGTGGCCCCGCCCCCTGATTAGACAGAGGGGAGGAGGGCAATCTAAGCTCCCCTCTGTCTGATCAGGGGGCGGGGCCACCAGCCATGTGACCATTTTCTCCTAGGTCAACCCACTGAGTTCCACCACCTCTTTTCCCAGAAAAAAAGCCCTGCTCTTATGAAATACTTGGAGCCTTCCTCCTGCTTAAGTGGGTTCTTCTTTCAATGGAAGCGTCACTGATGTTGGAGGATAGCTGGAGAACCTTCTGTTCTAAGGTATGATACCTCTCACTACCTTGTACCACTGGACTTTGAATGGGTATATAACAGTCCTGATGATGGCTTAAAGTTCCTGCTGGAAGATGTGGGCACAGGTTTGCCTTCTGAATGTCTCTGGTGGCAGAAACTTTTAAATGAGATGTTCTCCTGGAAGACAGCATAGTTGGCCCTCTTTATTTCACGCTGATTTCAGTGGGACTTGAGCAGGAGAGTGTCTTGGTTCAGCATCCTCAGAAGTGTTCTCTATCAGGATGTCCCCCCAATGAGTCCTTCACGCCTTGCAGTACATTTTAACTCTATGTGCATTTTCATTGGTTTCTGTCGTGCTTCAGAATACATGCATGTGCAATATACATGTTGAGCAACACAGATTGCATTCTAATTGAGTATCTCAGAGCGTTTTAAGCATCGTCGCGTTTGAAGCAGCTCAGCTGATGGGACGGGGATGAAGACATTTTATTTGCATTTTTTAAAAAAGAAACCTCCCGTTACTGTCCAGGTTATATCTTCTGTGGAGCTAAATCTGTACCTCTCTGGAGAGTGTGAGCCTCTTTACGTGGCCGTAGCAGGAAAATGTGGAAGCCAGAGTAGAAGATTGTAGATGTAGCTCTCCTAATTAAAAATCTTTGGCTGTCTCTACTGTTTCAAAGGCAAGCAAGAAAAGTCTGCATATCTTGAATCTCGCCAGGCTTCACTTTGTGTTCCTTTCAGAATCCTCTGTGCATGTATCTTGGCGTGGTTCAGTGGATTCACTAACTATCGTGTGCCTGTGTGCATTTAAGAAGTGCGTATTGTATATCTGCTGTGTGTATATATTTGTATATATGTCACATGCATGAATATGATATTTAAATCACATTAGCAAATGGTAACGGGGGGGGGGGTGAGAGATTCAGAAATACTGTATCATTTTATGATTATGTTACGGCTATTGTCAAAATAGCATGTTACGTTGACAGACTCTTTGTCTTCCCCCTTGGAGCATACAAAGAGAAACTAGTTTCTTAGCAACTAAAATGTATCCTCAAACAAGGCCATTGAAGAACAACCTTTTTTGAAAAAAAAAATAGCATCAACAGCATGAAAAGCAGCTTGTGGTAACCGGCCAACATATTCTCGTTGAAATGGATTGCAGGCGACTGACTGGTAGGCACGTTAACCTCCTGGGCAAATGATGATTTAACTCTTGGTAAGCATTATCTGGAGTCATGCCCACATGGATCTTTAAGCCCCAAGCACTTGAGTATGTGATGGATTGTTTATTTAGACGAATAGCTTGCCAGAGGTTATTGCAGTTCCTGTTTTGGAAAGGACAAAAAATGGTGACTTGCCCAAGGCCATTTATTTATTTATTTTTCCCTGCCTTTCTCTCTAGAGGGAACCCACAGCAGCTTACATAATTCCCCTTTCCTCTATTTTATCTTCACAACAATCTTGTGAGGGGTAGGTTAGGCTGATGGTGTGTGAGAGGCTGAAGATTACCTCGTGAGGCTTCCAAGGCAGAGTGGGGATTGGAACCCGGGACTCCAAGGCCCTAGTCTGACACTAACTACTACAGCACACTGGCAGAGATGGGATTTGACCAGACCTTCTAAGTCTCAACAGGGCATCCATTGAACAAACAGGAGATCATGATGTAGTACGATTTTAAGAGCCTGGAAAAGTGAAGCAATTGTACCAATATTTCAAGTAGAATGGGTAATCAGCTGATTATTAGCTATGTGTAGGACACAATTACTTACTAGTGCAAATTATTTTAATGTATTTTAGAAATAGCTGCCTTTCCCTTTTAGAAATAGCCGCCTTTCCTTTTTGACTCATGAAGAATCCTGTTTAGTGCTGAGAAGCCCGGTCGTTCTTACACCAACTGAGATGGTTCCAATAAAACACTTTGTATTTCCTGTTCTTTGAGACAAGTGCTACAGCAGATGACTGTAAAACCAACGGTTCTCAGTGCTTTAAAAACTGAGCAGGTTTATGCCTTGATCCAGGATGGACTTAACCTACTGAAATCAGTGGGCCTGTGTACTTGGTGTTGAATTGTTTTAAAAACACACACAAATGCACAACTTGGCATTTCTGTGCACAGATCTAAAGGACTGTCTTCCTCACCATTGTTCTGACCACAGTTTTCTCAAAATGTGTTCATACTAAGATCTTGACTGTTGATTTATGTCACGCCAGGGGTGGATCCCTTATTACATGCAAATATTTGTGGAATCAGGTGTCTCTTTGGTATATTTTAATTATCAGATGCTAACCTGGTCTGGAGATTGTCACTCTTTTCGTGCCCCTTCTTTTCTGCCTGTTGTAAAGTCATGATGTACAGAAATGAAGCAAGGTTTTAAAAAAAAAAGAAGGAAGGCTGCAGAGTCCTGTGTAGTGTTGCCAGGTCCGGGTTGGGAAATTCCTGGAGATTTTGGGGGCAGAGGCTGGAAATGGTTGGGTTTGGGAAGGGGAGGGGCCTCAGTGGAGTATAATGCCAGAGAGTTCACCCTTCAGAGCAGCCATTTTCTCCAGGAGAACTGATCTCTGTGGCCTGAAGATCAGTTGTCATTCTGGGAGATCTCCAGCTACTACCTGGAGGCTGGCAACCCCTAGTCCTGTGGTACCTTAGTGACTAACCATTTTATTTGTGGCATAAGCTCTTGTGATGCAGAAAAAGTTACCTGTATATAAATGGGTATATTTCTGCTAATGGAGGATAATGCTTTATGCATGTGAGGTCTGTGGTTTCCAAAAGTTTGTGCCATAATAAAATGAATAGCCTGTGGCTTGGGTCCTATGGAGTGTGCCTGTAGGGATGGTTAATTTGATACCATTCTTTCCTATCTTTCCCATTTCTCCAGTGGTTCCTTGAGACCTCCAAAACAGTGGTGCTGGAGGTAGTAGGATTGACATAGGCAAAAAGCCACATGATCCCAGGATCGGTGAAGGATCAAGGGAGACTGCAGCAAGGAAGGTGAAGAACCCAGTGAGATTACTTTCGCCTTTGTTCAGTGGTGCAGTACAGGAGGCAGCGCCAGCCTGGTTCCACCTTCTCGGTGCATCTGTCCAGGCCTTGTGGCACTTTGTCCACACAAATCAGATGGTGAGTGATTCCGCACACGTTCGATAATGCACTTTCAATGCACTTTATCAATCGTTTGAAGTGGATTTTTTGTTCCGCACACGAAAAAAATCCGTTCCAAATGATCTATAAAGAGGATTGGAAGTGCATTATCCAATGAGTGCGGAATCACTCTACATCCAGTATCAGCATTGGGATGGTCTCTGAGGGGGGTGGGGTATGTGGGGAAAATGGAGGTTGGAAAAGAACCACATTTCTGCACACCTTTATGCATATATTCAATAGTATCCAAGTCTTTGTTGTTTGGCTAAAAAAAAATATGGAAACTGCAACCCTCACCCCATCCCAACTAGAATCTGACTACACATCGCCATAACAGCATATTAGACAGACGGTAGAAAAGGCAGCTTTTGCTTAATTTAGGTGTTATTATTTCTGCTGTCAAAGGCCCAAGTGCAGGGCCAGTTTTTTTTAAATAACAATGGTGTCAACTTGTCATCTTGACAATATAGTTTTTACCTTTCTGGGTGAAATATGAGAGCCAATGATTTGAAAAAAAAAAAAAGCTTGGCACATTAAAGTAGAAGCCACATAAGTGAAAAATAATATTGAGGCTAGGTTGCATTTTATCTCTTCACTGTTTTGATTCTCTTATTTTTACACGTGTTACCTGTAAATATGAGGACTAGAAACTTACTTTAAACAAGTTGGCACCGTCTGTGTGATCTATGGCTGTTCTAAGGAGTGCACAGATGCAACATTTTCAAAGGAAAGACTGCATGGCCACAATGTGTATTGAGAGAATGAAGCAAGAACCCTTTTCTGCAACTAGGTGTATAACAACTAGTTTTCAGTACTGCTTGAAGGCATCTACGTCTACTTCGGATCTCAGAGATTCAAGGGTAACGTGTCCACTTAAATCCCTTTGGATATTCACACCTTTCTTATACTATTTTCTTTCAGTGTTTTGACTTCTAAAATCATACAGGGCTGCCAGGTTGGCTGGACCCCCACCCCCGGCCAACTTTTCTATTTGTTTCACTTTCCTTTTGCAATGTGACCAACTAAGATGAAATAAGGAGATTCCTGTTTCTATTTAGTAATTACCAAAACAGTTAAAGCACCTATGTTTGTAAGCCAGTTGAGGGAAGCTCACTGACAGCATGGTGTGGCAGTTAAGGGTGTCAGAGTAGGATCTGAGAAACCCAGGTTCAAATTCCCATTGTGCAATGGAAGTTCACTGGGTCGTGTTAGACCAGTTGCTTTCTTTCACCCTGACCTGCCTCAGAGGGTTGGCGTGAGGGTGCAGTGGAGGAGGGGAAGACTAATGTATGCCTTCCTGAGCTCCAGTAAGGAAGGATTGAGTGAAAATATTCTAATCCCAGGAATTAATGTCATTTCTGGAACAGCTCAGTTACAGTAGCTTGTTCGGAAGTGGTTCATGGTTTTGTGACCGGAGGATCTAAAAAAAAATTAGAGGATGTAAATGAGAGATTTCAATCTCATGCTGTGTGAAAATTTGTTTGGGATTGTGTTCTGAAGTTTCTTTTGGGTGCTAGCTTGCCAGGGGTTCATTTATCTTTTTTATACACACACGCACACGCGCACACACATACACATACATACATACATACACTCAATAGACAAATATTACAATGATGTGAGGATTCTAATCAGATTAGAATCCCTTGCCTCCTCATCTCTGTGGGACTTGTTTGTGGTGGCTCTCAGAAGGAAGGTAATCAGTACATGCTCAGAGACTCTGCATTCCTCCTTCTTACAGTTTCCAGGGAAATGCCCTCATGCTGAAAATGGATTCCAGTCTTATAATGGGCCAAAGCCACCAGGGACCTTTCCTGGGTGAGTCAACATTGAAATGAACAACCACACCTGTCCTCTCACAAGTTACATTTTAGCAGTAGTTGTGCAGGAGAATATCCCAGTAGATTCTAACCCAGGAGAACGGAGGGTAGAAAACTTATTAGTATTTAAGTGTAACGAATAACTTGCTCTTCAGTACCGGAGAGTCTGATTGTGTGCTTCAGCACCTTTTGCATTGTGACTTCGGAGTGCGATGTGTTTATGGGAGTGGGAGAGAGAGCCTGTGTGAATTCAGATGGCTCCCAGAAGGAAGCTGGGAGGAGCTGTTGTGAAATTCCTTGGCAAAGGTTCCCCCTGTTCTCTTCAGAGCCCGCCTTCTTTGAAGCCGGGCCTGGTTCTTGTGTGTGCGCTGACGTTTGAAAACACGAAGAGGGAGCCGCAGCAGGAGCCAAGTATCTGCCAGGCGGTGTCGGGAGAACTTTTATCATTTCTGTCAGAGACATCACAACTCGCTTGTCTTACCATACATCTTCCTAAATGTGACAGAATATTCAGCTGTTATTAATTGAATACTCTCTAATTTAATGGCTTAGCGGGAGAAAGAGCGACTGGTTTGTTTCCACACGTATGGCCGTTACAATGGTGTGTTTTGTTCCAGTGGAGGCCATTAGGAACCCGAGTAACTCAATTAGGGTTAGTTTATCGAGGGGAGGAAATGCATACTCCAGGCCCCCGTCCTGCGGTAGAAGGCCTTCCCGAGTGGAGGAGATTGTGCGACTGTGGAAATCTCTCTGCCCATACCAGCTACTCAGAAGGGGATAGAATTTTAAATAATGTTTTAAATAACACCATATGCTATGAGAGAGTCTCTTCACTGTGAATGGGACACTAATGAGCGAGACACTATGAAAGCCCAGGTATTATTAGTATTATTAAAAGAAGAAACAATCATGAGTTTTCTGCCATGTTCTGTAGAATAACCTTAAAAGTGAAGCATTGCTGAACTTTAAGCATTGTTCTAAAATTGGTGTATGATGCTTAGATAAGTTATTTCTGGGGTGTTCCAGCGTAATGCCGCGCCTCAGCCACCCGCTTTCTTGGGTCATTCACAGCTTGCTGTATTTTGCTGTGGAACTGGTTAATCGACAGAACATGTCTGTTCTCGAGAGCTATGATCCAGCCCAAGTGTTGTTATGATTTGGGGTCAGATTTGGGGTGAGAACCAGAGCAGGGTCATTTTCACACGTCTTGGCATAGTGCTTAACTCACGGAACAAGGGCATCTTTATGGCGCGATTTCTGACATCATCGCGCCACGATTCTGTCAGAAATCGCACCATGAAGACCCCCTCATTCTGTGAGTTTAACGCGATGCCAAGACGTGTGAAAATGACCCAGGGTCAAGGCCCCTCATTTTGTTAGTATGGTCAAAGCGGGGAGCTACTGGGCAAAACAGGTACCCTACCCTATGTTCATCCTCGAACAGTGGAATCACTATGATAATGTTACATATATCTGAACACCTACGATTGAACCCCTTTAGCAGTAGGGATGGGGTATCATCCTCAAGCTGTGAGAGAAGGGAACATGATGTTAAGGGAAGGGCCCTAACTAAGTTCTCCTGCATATGCAAGGTTCAATCCAAGCCTTCAAACATCAATCCAAGAGCTTCAAACATCGGGGCTGGGAAAGACCTGAGTTCTAAATAACGAATAGACTAGGATGGAGGTTTGGATCCAGACTAGGTTAGCCATGTCCGCTCATTCCCGTTTTCTGCTGCAGGCCCTGTTCATGTCATTCCTTGGGGTCCTCTGTCTCTCAGGGTCAGCACTTTGTGCAGTGCAATCCTGACCAGAATTGCATCTTTCTAAACATCTTTCTAACCCCTGTATGCTTTCTAAACCATGTATGGTTCTGTATGCTTAGGTGTTTAGGATTACATTGCTGCAGAGGATCTTATTACAGTCCCCAGACTTACCCCATCTTTTTCATGGTTTGTTTTTAATGTAGCTTAGGGGGATGACTAAAATAATCTCTAGTTCAAAGTGTAGACCAGTTCAGAAACTACAGTTTCAAGAGCTTGAACTCAACTTTCATCTCTGTCTGAAGTACCCTTTATGATCTGTGGAATAGGTTAGTCTCTCTAGTTAGCAGCTCTTTGTTCTCGGTCCTCTCACACACATTTTGAAGACACTTAATGACAATTCCTTCTGGGTGTTAACAATGGCCAAACACAAATAACTGAAACAGAAACGTGTGTAGCAAAATCAAAAAGAGTCCAGTAGCACCTTTAAGACTAACCAATTTTATTGTAGCATAAGCTTTCGAGAATCAAGTTCTCTTCGTCAGATGCCTGATACCGAGACTGGCTAACTCCTCTGCATCTAGAAACGTGTGCGTATCCTTGAGACAAACCAGTCTGTCAGTTGTGAGATTATCTTTTGTTTAGGGCTTGAAAGTATTACTTGAATTAAAGTGTAGGTTGATTAATTAATTGTGGATTATAACTGTGAATTTTAAGTTGTAAGAACTATCCTCTGTAAACTGGATTCTGTTGGGATTGGCTTGTATGGTAACATCTTGATTCAGAAGGTCCTTAAAGCACAATAAATACATTTTGTTTGTGTTAGATGCTGTGTTATTGTCGTCCACAAGGAAGCGTCATTCAGTATCCTCAAAATACTGCCTTATTGGAGAAAGATATTTATTTCAATCCATTTCCCTAATAGCCAGACAGTATAATCAACTAGAGCATTTAGTTTATCCAAACTCCAACTTCTATGAATATGTCTTCCCAAAGGATCCCTCAAGTTAGTCTGTGAGTCTATAGAATACTCATTCTATGAGCAGAAGAAATAACCCCAGCATATTGCAAACCGCTCATCCTGGGCAGCTGTGTGTTCGCAATATGCTGGAGATCTTTCTTGTGCTACTTTGTTTCTTATGATTGTGAGTATATTTATAATGGTCTTGTGTACTCTTATGTATTTATTGTATTTTTGTATAAATAAGTAATTTATCAAATTTTTAGTTTGTAACTGCCAGGAACAAGGTTCTACAGAAACGGGACGTTGGAATGCTAGCACACCTGTAGCAGTTATGGAGCAGAATAATTTGGATTAATATCCCCTATGGACTTCTTGGACTTTGTTCTTCATGAATTAATTCGATGTTGAAATATTTATGAATTTGTGAGATAACTGCGACTTCGTAATTTACGTTCTTGAAGTTCTTATGAGGCACTGACACTTTAACGAACAAGCACTGGCCACTTTCATTGTTCCAGTGTTGTGGAATAGGTATACAACTTAGACTTTGTAATTTGTCACTTAGCACTTTATTCGACTCATGCGGACGACTCTGAGTATCTTGTTCAATTTGTGACCTATTTTTGCTGTTCTATAAGGTTTGATTCTGTTGGTGACTGCCTCTGTGGCATTATTATGTAATTACAGATACAGGAGTTTTTTTCGATGAGTATTCTATAAACATTCATTTTCATTCATAGTTTGTTGTTCTATAGTTTTTCTCTTAGTTTGTCACGGCGCTTTTGCTTTTTTCTTTTTCTTGTGTGGCTTACCGTGACTCTCTCATTCCTGTCTTGTTAGGATGAAATGGATGCCTGGTGCAACTCCATCAAGACACATTTTTTTGCAAAGATTCTTACGGTCAAGATCGTTGCTGTATTCTGGACCAGCTGATGTTTCAAAGCAGTATTAATTTAAACTGCCTGTCCCTTGCCTATTCCACGTACTGCTGTGTGAAACAGGTTGCTGGTTTAGATGGGCCGCTGGTCTGATCTATCAGAATGTGTGTTCTCTGAGTCTGTCCTCTCCATATTCCAAAAAAGACCCCCTTCTTAGAATCATAGGGGTGGATGGGACCTCCGGGGCCATCTAGTCCAATCCCCTGCACAATGCAAGAAATTCGCAACTACCTCCCCCCCACACACACACCTAGTGACCCCTGCTCCATGCCCAGAAGATGGCAAAACACCGTAAGGATCCCTAGCCAAACTGCCCTGGGGAAAATTGCTTCCTGACCCCAAAGTGGTGATTGGCCTTATCGTGGGCATGTAAGAAGGGGCCACGAGAACGAAGCACTGATGTATCCCTTCCTGCCCTCCCTCTCATGGTCTGCCTAGGTTTACAGAATTAGCATTGCTGTCAGATGGCCATCTTGCCTCTGTTTAAAAACCTCCAAAGGAGAGCTCACCATCTCCCAAGGAAGCCTGTTCCACTGAGGGACCGCTCCAACTGTCAGGAAGTTCTTCCTTAGGTTTAGCTGAAAACCCTTTTAATTTCAATCTGTTTGTTCTGGTCTGGCCTTCAGGGTCCTTCAAAAAATGGGAAATTGAGCTCTGGGGGTTCAAGATCTGGGGTGTAGCCCCCCCCCCTTGCGAATCTTTCATTTGTCAAGGAGGAGTTACCCTTTTTCATTGCTGAAAGATCCCTTTTTTGCAGGGGATTTTTTAGTGTGTGCAACATTTGGTGTTGTGTAAGAGAACTCATTCTAACTTGAGTGGCCCAGGCTAGCTCAGTCTTGTCAGATGCTGAGCAGGAGCGGCCTGGTTAGTACTTGGACGGGAGAACACCAAGGAAGGCCAGGGTCACTATGCAGAGACAGGCAATGGCAAATCACCTCTGTTTGCCCCTTGCCTTGAAAACCTGATGGGGTCTCCACAAGTTGAAGTAACACATGCAAGAGAACTTGTGCGACATCACACCAAAAGGAAGAATTAGTAGTGCATTAAAAATACTTAATAAGGGGCAGGACAACTCTGGCGCGGTGGCTGGTGCTGCAAGTGTCCGGATACAGCAGTGCCCCCCCCCCCCCGGAATCGTCCCTCTTGGCAGCTGCTTATGTGGGCTGAGCAGAAAAGGAACAAGCTGTATTCTCTTCCCGATCAGCTTTTGAGGGCCTGGGGTTAGCTAGTGCCAGTAGCACGAGGGAAATGCATGTATCCAGTCCTTGCCTGGGTGGTTTGGGTCTTCTTTCCCCCTTTCAGATAATTATCTGTAGCTTTGTTGCTGTTCTGCATCGCTCTTCCCTCCATTTTCCCTGCCTCTTTGAAAACGGCCTTTATGCAAAAGTGTTCATTTGCATAAATCTGTTTCATTTGCATAGTTTGCTCAGAGATAAAAAGATCCCTGAGTTATTCAGCTGAGGAGTACGAGCGTGCCGTAAATGCCAGGCTGATGTGTATGACCCCTGCCAAAGCAGCAGCCACAGAATAAAGGCCTTCGGAAAAGAGTCCACAGTCTTCTGCTAGTGTTTGAATCACTCATTTTCCAGGATGGTAGTTAGCCAGCCTTATGCTTCTGTTATGTAAGTTGCCCGGGGGCGATCCACTCTTAGTTTCACCCATTTAAATTGGAGCCTGCGGCTGGAGCATGGCCAGCCGGGCATCGTCCTCTTAGTTGTGTCCCCCCCCCCTCCGCTCTTTTGCAGCATTCCTTTAAACAACAGGCTTTGCTGTTCATTATTGCTTAAATATATCATTGCACTGTGTCATGGCTCAGGGCTAATGAAACTCCCACACTGAGTGACTGCAACCCGCCTTGGTAAAAAGCGACACTGAAGGCCGCAGGCATTTCCCAAAGAGTCGGGTTTTTAGTTCTGCCGGATGCTGGGGATTGACCTGTACTCCACTGAGTGGAGGGTATTAGAGAGCATATGAAGTAAGGGTCATTGCCTAATGGTGCCTGCCAGAGACTAAGGGAAGGTGGCTTCCGGGTTACTCGTGGCTTGGAGCTGCGTTCTCCCTGGGTAACAAACACCATTTACACAGCTTCCAACAGTCAAGCAGCAGACAATGAGTAATGAAAAGCAGGCATTGGAAGTGTGCTGGGCATACAGCTGCTCTCTCCTTCTCTCTTTTTCTAAGAATATTCCTGTTCCATCGCCAGCTGGTCCCGTTTGCAAATTCAAATATGATCCATTCCTTCATGTTCTCAAAACCTTCTGCTTTTTTGTATTTCTGTCCTTTATCTTGGCAGACGTTAAGCATCACAGTCCATCTGAAGACCCGCCAGTGTCAAATGGCGTGTTAAGAGTTTACATCTCCCGTACCGTGTGTACAATTTGCATTTGAACACACGAAGCAGCCTTACATCAAGTCCAACCATCGGTCTGTCTAGCTCAGCACTGTCCGCTCTGACTGGCAGCTACTCTTCCGAGATCCTTGAATGGGAGGGGCCAGAGATTGAAATCGGGGCCTTCTGCTTGCAAAGCGGGTTTTCTCGCACTGAGCCACAGACCAAAACTTGGCTTCTGATTGGATAATAAGCCTTGTGTCAAAGGCATGCCAAGGATTTAGCGAGCCTGGATGCCATCTCAAAGGAGGGTGGTAGCCTATGAAAGACTTTCCCTATGTAAACATTCCACATGATTCCCGTTTCATAGAAACGTGATTATTATATGCACCGGCCTACATGCAGTACAGGATTTGCACATAATAGTGCATTTGCCCAATCTCAAATGGGTTGGAAAGTGTGTATATGACCTCTTGCATGTGGAAGGTATCTTTAAACAAGGCAGGGGGCCATGAGGAATACGTACTCATGAATCAGGCCTGAGATGTCAAATACAGACAGTACTTCTAGTTCATAGGGAAGCAAAGGGAATTTGCTTGACCCCGTGGGTTTCTGAATAAATTGTCCTAGAGCACTTTACTCTACACTGAGTAGCTACACTCTGTCCAACACACCTAGCACCCAGGCCAGCTTGAGCACCCAGCAATCAGCGTCCCAGTTGCTACCCTTGAAGATACCCACAGAACTGAGTAGATCAATTGCTCTGTTGGCTTGGTTCAGAGATAACAGTCAGGCACATCTAAGGCTGCATCCACACCTTGTTGTGGTTGCCTCATGGCACAGAGTGGTAAGCTGCAGTACTGCAGCCCAAGCTCTGCTCATGACCTGAGTTCGATCCTAGCGGAAGCCGGGTTCAGGTAGCTGGCTCAAGGTTGACTCAGCCTTCCAACCTTCCAAGGTCGGTAAAATGAGTACCCAGTTTCCTGGGGGTAAAGTGTAGATGACCGGGGAAGGCAATGGCAAACCACCCCGTAAAAAGTCTGCCAAGAAAATGTCGTGATGCAATGTCCCCCCATGGGTCAGTAATGACTTGGTGCTTGCACAGGGAACTACCTTTAGCTTTAAAGAAAGCTAATAGTGCAACAGTAGCACAAAGTCTAACAATGTGTGGATGCAGCCCAAGCCTTGGTTTGGAAGATCATGAATGTACCCCGAGTTACAGGCTCCCTTCACCACCACTATCATCCCGCCCAGGCTTCCACTTCAGTGATTTCCTGGCTTCCGACTTTGGTTTTCAGCTCCATTTTGGAGGGCAAGTTCAAACCCTAATTTGAACTTCATGGCAGAATCAAGAGGCTGGGGAGGGGAAGATAGACAAGTGTGTGAGTCCTCGGCTCAGATCTGGTCATCAAGCCGCGGTTTGGTTGTTACGTATGAACTAGGTCATTGATATGAAGAAATCAGAATGGGTTTGATTCACAAAAGCCACACCTTCCTTTCAATACCCCAGGATCGTCTCCAGGTTCAAATCATTGCACAGATTTGTTTCTTCTCAGTAAAACTTCTCCCAGGACTTGTTTACCCATTAAGAGAGCTAAGTGGAGCAATTCTTTTGTCTTGTAAAGCATCCTGGATGTGTTAACAGAACTTACATATCTGTGCCCTTCTCCCCCAAAGTGCTGCTTTTTTTCCCCTGTTCTGTTAATTCATGCACTAGAAAGCCCAACTTTCTTTTCTTCTCGTGCAATCCTCACTTACAAGTCAGTTTTTTGTAACCCTGTCATTAAAATGCGAGGTAGCCTACAGTAATTTGAATATTTCATTCCGCCGGCTGCTAGCGCGCTCTGCCTTACAGATGGTGCTTGCTCCATCCTTCTGGACTGGGTTCAATTATAAATGAAAGTGGGGAGCTCAGATTTGTCTTTTTGTCTCTGCTTAGTTGGAATAACACAATAAAGCTTGATGGGTAGGAACTGCTCACACTCCCCTCCCCTCTTGCCAAGATCTTTGCCCACTTAACTCTCTCCTTGCCAGGGCAGGATCCACTTTTCTGTCCAGTTTAAAGATAGATAGATAGATAGATAGATAGATAGATAGATAGATAGATAGATAGATAGATAGATAGATAGATAGATAGATAGATAGATAGATAGATAGATAGATAGATAGATAGATAGATAGATAGATAAAACAAATCTTTTTGCGTTGTGCTATTTTCTTCCCTTTTTGTTGTGGCTTTTTGTACAATATGCAGGGCTTTTTTTTTTCAGGGGGAGCGCAGGGGAACGGAGTTCTGGCACCTCTTGAAAATACTCCGCAATAGTGCTTGAATATAATATGATTTCAAAGAATCCCATGTGTTTCTTCCTCATTTCCCTCTTGAGAGTTCTGCCACCTCTTTTCCCAGAAAAAAAACCCCCTGACAATATGGATGATCTGAGGGGCAGGCAAGGCCCGTGCCACATTCATATGCCATGACAAACTGAGATTTGTCGGTAACCCTCGCGAATGTAGCTGCTAGCTGTGCTTGTCTCCTCCTTCCCTTTCCATCTTTCCCTTTGTATGCCCGGCACAGTTGAAAGCTTCCTGTTTTGGGCAAGCCTTGAATCACATTCCTATTTGAGGTGATGTCCGAGTGCAGGCAAACTGGAGTTCCTGGTACTAAACTAGTTTTAGGGAAGTAGCTGTCCTGGTCTGCAGTAGAACAGCAGGATTTGAGTCCAGCAGCACCTTAGAGACCAACAAGATTTCCAGGGTATCAGCTTTTGAGAATCAAAGCTCCTTTCTTCAGATACCTGAAGAAGGGAGCTTTGATTCTGGGAAGCTGATACCCTGAAAACCTTGTTGGTTTCTATGAGTGTGACTACAAGTGACTTTCTTCACGTGGAGAACACTAGATTTTTCTCGCAAGGTTACCTGGGAAGTGAAGTCCGAGTGGTCCTTCCCCTCTCTGTTAGAATCGCTGCCTGAAGAGCCACAAGAGGGCTTCATTTGGGGGTGGGCAGCTGCTACTTTCTCCCAGGGCGTCCTGCAGGCTGCCAGCTCCCAGGGAGCTGCTCTGGAAGCGGCCGCGTCGGTGAAGCTCCAGCCGCAGCGACAGTGGAAGGATCTATTCTTCTGCTGTCACTGCAGATGAAGCTTCACCGACGTAGCCGCTTCCAGAGCAGCTCCCCATGAGCAGGCAGCCTGCAGGACACCCTGGGAGAAAGTAGCAGCTGCCTGCCCCCAGTCGAAGCCCTCTTGTGGCTCTTCAGGCAGCGATTCTAACAGAGAGGGGAAGGACCACTTGGACTTCACTTCCCAGGTAACCTTGCGAGAAAAATCTAGTGTTCTCCATGTGAAGAAAGTCACTTGTTGCTTTGCTCTAAGGTGACATTGGAGTCAAATCCTGGGATTAAACCTGGAAGCTTTCCATTGCCATCTTTAGGATGAAGCAAACGGAGCATATGAGCATGACCACAGCTTGCGTTTGTGACCATCCCCAACTTCTGTTGCTGTAGTATCTGAATGTGGCCCCATCCTTGCTTCTTCCATTTTACTTTGGCTCTCCTTTATGAAGGAGAGGATTTCCCCTTTTCCATGCCTTTCACATCCCATAATTTTGCATGAGTTCTATTCCTCCTGATTTTTATGTAGGAGAGTTCCTAAAATTTTGCTGGAAATGGAGCTCTGCTTGCTTTTTAGTCCCTCTAGTTCACTTTTATCTTTCCCCCTACTATGTTACCAGTGTGCACCTGCACGTTCAGGGATAGACTGGGAAGTTGCAACGGCCCAGGAACAAGCCAAGCAGAGTGGCCTTGGTGGTGTTTGAAGGATTGCTTGACTCAGATCTGTCCAGCAGTGACAACAATGGGTACCAACCAACCGCAATACAGTAGGAGGAAGTGGGTGAACTGTCATCTGTTGTTGGTGCCAATGGCCAGTCTAAACTGGCAGAGCTATTCAATCTTTGTTTCATTTGCTCCTGACCTCCAGGACAGTGGCTCACTGGGAACATTCCCTATAAGTTACATGGCCAGTCCACACGCGCACATTTTTTTGAACATTGTATCATTCTCAGTATGATTGTATGTATGATTGCATCCAGATATTTTTTGTGCAATGAAAGCCCATGCACTCCTGCTCTTTTGGAGAACACCAGCTCCAAGAATCTTGATACACAAATCACATTCAAGGTTGCTTTTCCCCCTGTATTTTCTCAGTTTACAGAAGTTCATTTGCATATCCATGAAATACTGCACAAAAAGAACCTGGATGTAATCATACAATCACATCAAAGATTGCCTTTTTTGCAGCGCTTAATCAATGTATATGTGTAATGCAGAGAGGAAAGAAAGACATCAAAGTATTGAAAGGAACTGAAATGCATAGGTAGTACTCTGGAAATCAAGAACAGAACTACGGAGAATTCTCTATGCATGAGTTCCACTCCACAAGCAAGGGTGCTTGTAATTTGGAACTCCCACATCTGGGGAGAAAGTCAGAGAAGGAGAATTTTGGAAGCATCGCTATCATTCTCCAGGCTGTCAAACATTGTTTTCCTTCTCTTTGTTGTTCTGTGGCAGAATTGTGACTAAACTCTGGAAATAGGGTGGGCCATACATCTAAATAAATACAGAGACAAGTATAATTCTACAACAAGGAATCCAAGCCTGACAGTTGGAATTTCTGGTGCCTGTTACAGTTACTAACAGTGCAGTTCTGTGCAGAGTTTCATCCGTCTGCATCTATCGGGCGTAAAAGCATATAACTCTGCTTAGGATTGCACTGTTAATGTGCCATATTTAGTTGGTTCTGCAGTTGTCTCCCATGTCACCACCAATTTTGGATATTTTCTTTTTATCCCCGCAAGAGCTAAAATAGCAACTGGGAATAAGTCAGTTGTATTTTTTGTTCATGCACGTGCCTTGATCGAAATTATTCCCATTGGTACACCACAATAGTAACTATGATCTAGTGAGAGGTGTTTAATTACTCGGGCGGTGTTCTTCCTTAGTTGTAGACATGCAAGAACGGTTGATCACATCTTCTGAGGAAACAGATCTCAACAAGGTTGGTACTCACACTCATTCTAGCAGTGGTCTCTTGCTGCCACAGACCCTGCATCCGTAGCATGAATAGAGATATTCCAGTGTAGTGGCATAGATGGGAGTGTGTTGGAACATGTTTGAGGTGTTCAGCATGTCCTCTACTGGATGACTAGTTTCTGGCACTTTCAAATAGCATTTGGGTTAAATGAACTTCCTTTTACTGTTTGCTTTTTGGAGATAAGAATTTTCTTCTCTGTGGGGTTGTTTTTAGATGCATATCCTAGGGCAAACAATTTGTTAGTTCTTAATTAGTTAAGACTTGATTATGTTACATGCCCGTTTCATCTCCAAGGACCCATAGACTTTTGTTGTTGATGCTTCTGTTGTGTAAGGGAGGCTAACAGTGGAGTGTCAGAACTACATTTCCCAGAGTTCTTGGTGGGAAGTCATGACAGTGAATGAATTTTTCAATCTGGTTTAGGCTTGTGGTGCCAAACATTCCCTGAAACCACTCATAACCCACAACCACTCTCCCGAACACAGGAAGTTGCCTTGTAGTCTTGGTCTGTCAAGGTCATGAATATCTACTCTGACTGGCAGTGTCTCTAGGGTCTCAGGTCAAAGTCTCTCACATCACTTCCTGCCTGATCCTTTTGAATGGAGATGTTGAGGACTTAACATAGGATATTGTATAAGCACACTGGATGCTCTGCCACTGAGTTACAGCCCCTCCCAGTCCTTTGGCCATTCTTCTCTCTTTTGAATTGAGAGTATAGGCAGTAAGTTCAATTCCCTGCTATAATGAGATCAGTTAACGACAGGTGAGTACTTGACATGAGCAAATAATTCTCACTCTCAGTTCTCCTGTCTATAAAATGGGAATGATAATGGCCAACCTTCCAGAGGTTGTATGAAAATGAACAATTTTTAGAAGATGAAATATAAATCCAGATTCTTCTAGACCCAGGATCTCCAACACAGTACCTGTGGGCACCATGGTGCCTGCTGACACCTTTCCTGGTGCCCACCCCACCAACTGTTTTTAGAAAGTGGGCAGAGCCATGTGGGGCTTTTTCCTGGCAAGGTTTCTGCTTGGCCATTGGACATTTTATTGGCTTGACAGATTTTTTAAAATGTTGCTTCACCAGGAGCTGCTACCACAACACCAAGATATTCACTGTAGCTGCCATTTTGTGGCAGCCATTTTATGGCCACGCCCACCATTCTGTGTGAGAATTCCAAAGATTCCACATGCTCAAAAAGGTTAGGGACTCCTGTTCTCTGGCTCAGTCTGCAGAGAGCTGAACGAAAGGGAAATGGAGCAGGTTAGCGACTGGGGAGGAGATCACCTGGTAACCCCACAAATACTGCCTTGAGCTGCATGGAGAAAAGATGAGTTATAAATGTAAACAATATTTAGACGTTATAATTTATTGCAATTGTATAAGGGGTGGGATCCAGCCAGCTTTTTCATTCAGTTGCACTCAATTCTTCTCCTTCCTGCAGCCCCCCATCCCATGCGACTTTTGTACATGCAAGTTCCGTGATCCCTAGCATAGCCTTATGTGGCGGTCAGAAGGGAGCCCCTTCTTCCTTTTCAACTGGCAGAAACACCTAGCGGGGTCCATCCCAATGTGTATATATCATAATAGTGTGATACAAATTACACCTGATGATCACCGTTGGAGTACACAAACCAAACTCCATGCCGTACATTTTCTTTCCCCCCTCTTAGGGGCATCCTTTCACCCAGTGGAAGAACACGGCTCTGGTGTACTTTTAATCTTCTTTTACTTTTACAAGGACCAGATGGTTTGCTGGGGATGAGTTTGATCTGCTACACAGCAGGAGTTTTCTACTCCCTTTTTAGGTTCCTGCCTGCTAGTGTTGTGGGCCTTGCTTAACATAAGGTTGTCATCGTAAAAATAAGAGCTTAAGTATATCAGAACTAACACCCAGCCATGTCTTGTCACAAAGTCTGGCTAGCAACAGATGCTGGGGGCTGTGTCTACACAGTCAGTTATCCTGAGATAACAACTCTTCCTTGTTTCAAGTCTCACTCTCTTTCTAGTTTGTTTTTTTAACCCGCTCAGGATGTTAATCATCAGTTGATATGGGCTGAAAGAAGTGAGAGAAGGACCCCCAGATGATTAGGGATCTCTTGACTCTTCTTTGCTTCATCTCTGTTTAAATGTCCAAACCTGTGGCAGCATTCTTTGTTCAGGTATGCAGAGGAGCAGACATGAGGCATACTTGTGCTCAAGGCATTCCTGGCTCTGTAAGCCTTCAGAGGTAAAATGTTAGGCCAAGGGTATACATGTTCATATCAATCGTTAACCAGCTTGGTGGTCCACTTAGCAAGCACCATGCTTACCTACGCATTCAGTATGCACAGGGGCATGCACAGATTCATGGAATGCTAGTGCGGAGCTAATGTTAAAAAGGTATAAGGTAAAGCACCTGTGCAAGCACCAAGTCATTACTGACCCATGGGGGACGTCGTATCACGACGTTTTCTTGGCAGACTTTTTACGGGGTGGTTTGCCATTGCCTTCCCCAGTCAGCTACACTTTACCCCCAGGAAACTGGGTACTCATTTTACCGACCTCGGAAGGATGGAAGGCTGAGTCAACCTTGAGCCGGCTACCTTAACCCGGCTTCCGCCGGGATCGAATTCAGGTCGTGAGCAGAGCTTGGGCTGCAGTACTGCAGCTTACCAACTCTGCGTCACGGGGCTCCTGTGCTAATGTTACTTTTCTACAAACAAAATCATGAATATGTGCATTACTAGAGAGAGAGAGAACATGCATCTTAATTTGGACCATCTAATAGATAAGAAAACTAAAACTTGTAAAGAGAAAAAATAAATTTTGGGGAAAGCCGTTTCCTCCTGAAATTTTTCTGGGCCTTCACGTCTCATCATCATTTATTCTGTTTATACGGCCATAGGCCTTAAACGTGATTTAATACAGTTAAAATCAAGTACAAATAGGAAATTACTAAATAACAATAGTTTAAAAGTACAAGATCTATAAAATGGAAAATATATGGTAAATAGGATATTTTATAAAATAGACAAAAATGGACCATATAATTAAAATATGGCCTTCACTTCTCCAGGATTGCCCACTGTACAGAAACCACCTTTGTCCTCCTAATTATGATCTGTGCTGGTCTACCTCCAGAGAGAATGTGTCCATGTTAGTTCTCCTGAACCTTTCAGTGTCATTCAACCTAGCTGACCCCAGTATCCTTACAGGAATAAACCTGAATGACAAAGTCCTCCTCTGGTCTCAGTCTTTTATAGAGGCCAGATCACAGAACATGTTCCTGGGGGACTTATGTTTTGCCCCTTGATGCTTTATTTCCGGTGTACCGGTTTTAGTTCTCCCAGTTAGTCTAAAGGATGTATATAATATCTTCCTATTTGCTTGTTTTAAATACACAATTGTCTCAATAGCAAGCAGGACTTAATTGACACAGGCTTCAGCCAGAAGACCAGCAGATGAACCTTTACTAGGGATGCAATAAACAGGTCAGGGTATGGAGGGTTGGTCGATGGAGAATCAAATATGTAGCCGATATGGGTGAATGTCAGAAAAAAAGTATAAACTCATCTAGGTTCCGATTCATCAGCAAGCTATAGATTATGATGGTTCGCTACAGACTTGGATTAGCTAGATTACTATTCTTCAGACTTCCAGATGTGGGACTAGGGTTCCCAGGTGCCCGCCTGTCACGAGCAAACTCCCGAGATTTGCCCCCTCATCCACCAATTGCCCAGCAATGGGCAGGAGGGAGCAAGCTCCCAGAAGTTGCCCACCACCAGCACCTCAGGAATGTGCACTGCACATGCACTCCTAACCAGCGTGACGACATCACTTCCAGTAGTGATGTCGTTGTGCTGGCCATGGGAGTGTTCTTGCACTTCATTTGGGAGCAATTTGGGCCACAAACAGGCTGAATCAGCCCCGTGCAGAGCGTGGGAGTGCTCTAGCGGCCGGTGTGGTGATGTCACTTCCAAAAGTGACATCATCATGCCGGCTCTGCAGCGCACGTGTGAAGATCAGCATGCTGCCAGTGTAAGGTAAGTGCCAGGTCCCCAACCCTCCCAGTGGGAGAATAGAGGGACCTGGGAACCCTATGTGGGACCCTCAGAGCATCAGGTCCACTAAGCTGCAAAAATATAACACTGGTTCATGTGAAATCAGAGCCACATGATGGAGTGGTGGGAGCCAGAATTTTATGCCTTCATTGGTTTCAAGCTCAGGACAATGTGGGCAGTAGACCAAGGAAGGGACAAGAAAGGCAAGCAAGGCATGAGGAGGTGTACATAACAAGAGCCAGAGGCATAGATGAATGACCTAGCATCTCTGGCCTGCTGCTCCTCCCAGATAGAACAAAAAGAGTGCATGAAGGAGGCACCCTTGCTCTCTATGCATGCACAGTAGTAGCCGGTCCTTCCAAAAGGCAGCAAAAAATATGGCTGCTCAGTAGAGGTTTGCAGACCCAGCAAGTAGGGCTCATGTCACATGTGAGGTTCTCAGCCCATGGGCTTGAAGACCCACAGGTCACTAAATCATTCAAATATAATTACTTTTCCAAAAAGGTCATGCTTAGACTCCAGTGTGTATTCACAGCAGGAATCAGATGACAATAATACTTAGCAAGTAGATACCTATGGTGATCCCTGGCCCCAAAGAGATTCGCCTTGCCTCAACTAGGACCAGGGCTTTCTTGGTCCTCCTGATACCAACCTGGTGGAACTCTCTGTCTGAGGACACCCGAGCCCAGCAGGATTTGTTACCATTCTGCCAAGCCTGTAAGACAGAGACGTTCTGCCAGGCATATGGGGGCTGGGGCAGGCAGGGCACTCTGCCAGGCTCCTGCCCAAAGTGGGGTATATGCCCCTTTGGTTTTGCTGCCTTATCATTCGGCCACCCTGCCCCACAGATTTTTTAATACTAGAGGGTTATGCAGTATGCACCGTGCTGTTTAAATGAATTTTATACTGATGTTTTAGATCTTTATGCTACCCTGTTGATTTTATATCTTTTTGTTGTAATCTGCTCCGAGCCCACTTAACAGGGCGAGCAGAATATAAATCTAAATAATAATAATAGTGTATATTTAGAGTGTTCAAGACATTTTATGTTACAAGAACATGGTAAAGTAGGTTATCATACTCAGCCCCACATTGCAGATGTGGGAGTGACCAGGTCCTATTTGAATCATGTCGCTGGTGAGAGTTGAGCCCAGGGGTCTTCCTTGTTCATAGCTCAATCCGTTTGCTGCTGCTACCTCAGCTCCTGTTCAGTCCTGTGCATCAAAGAGCCATGGGTCAGTCCTACGATCACAGTGAAAAGGGAAGAGAAAGGAAACTGCAAAGCATGGCTTCCAGAATGGCGATCCTGCCAACCAAGGGGAAAGTGTGGCCACTTTCAGATGCTGGTTTTTCCAGTCACATTTGCTTCGTACATAGAGCAGTGGCTTTCAAGCTAAGCACATCTCATGGAGCGGGGAGGCTGACCTTTAAACAGGACAGCAGGTTCCAGAGCCAGTTCTTTTTCTTTTTTAGAAAGTCTGTTTTTTTTCTTTCTTTCTAATATCATGGCTCAGCTTGTGGAGATAGGGCTGGGCCTGCTTCCTCTCTGAAGGTCCCAACTGTCATTAACAGATGCAGGTCCTTCAAAGGCCCACTTCTTTTCAGTGGAGGGGAATTCATATGCAAAGCATCATACTGCAGGGGGGAAGAGGTGAGGGGGGGGAGATGGCTGGAGCCCGACGTAGGTCTGAGGCTGCTTTCTAAGGAGTTGCTCTAGCCGGGAACACTTGCTCTCCTTGTTGGCCATCCCCATGTCCCTTTCCCACTCACCTGCCTGGTCCGTTCCCATTGCAACCACGCTGGTCCTTGAAATAATAATATTCAAAAACGCGTATAGCAGACTGAGAGCAAAGCAAGCACACGAGAATGCATTTGGTGTGCAGGAAGCTCAATGACATAATTCCAGTCCGGTTTCCGTCCTGGCCATGGGATGGAGACAGCATTGGTCACCCTCACAGACGATCTCCGCAGGCACCTGGATCGAGGTGGGTCGGCGCTGCTGGTATTGCTGGATCTTACAGCAGCATTTGACACAAGTCAATTGCAATCTCTTGGCCCACTGCCTCGCCAGTGTGGGGGTAGGTGGGACAGTCTTGCACTGGCTGATCTCTTTTCTCCATAATTGAGGACGGAGAGTGGCACTTGGGGAGCCGTTGTCACCACGCCTCCCTTTGGTATGTGGCATCCCCCAGGGGGTGATACTCTCCCCAATGTTATTCAACGTCTATATGTGCCCCCTTGCCCACCTGGTGAGGAGTTTCGGATTGGGTTGTCATCAGTATGCTGATGACACCCAAGTTTATCTGTTGATGGATGGATGGATGGATGGACTCTGCCCCGGATAATCTGTCCAGGGCTCTGGAGGCCGTGACTGGGTGGTTAAAACAGTCGACTGAAGTTGACAGAGGTCCAGCGTCTGGACCATGGGTTATCAGGGTTGGGGATCCATCTCCCAGCCCTTGATGAGGCACTTCTTAAGCCAACGGCAACAGGAGGAATCTAAGCGTAATCCTGGATGCCTCCTTGTCAATGGAGGCCCAGGTTACAGCAATTGGCAGGGTTTTTTAACCTTTGCCAGGCCAGGCAGCTTGCCCCCTACCTGTCGACCTGTGATCTAGTGGCAGTGATCCATGCAACAGTCACCTCCAGGCTGGATTACTGTAAGTCGCTCTACTCTGGGCTGCCTTGGGCCTGCTCCGGAAATTGCAACTGGTCCAGAATGCAGCAGCACATATTTTGACCAGGACTCCGTTCCAGTCACATATTACACCTGTTCTATGCCAGTTGCACTGGCTCCCTGTGGAGTTCCAGGTCAGGTTCAAGGCTTTGGTTTTGACCTTCAAGGCCCTTAAGTGGACTGGAACCAGCATACTTGCAGGACCCTCTCTTGTCCTATATTCCCCGGAGGTTACTTTGATCAGCAGACAAACGGTTACTGGTGATCCCTGACCCCAAGGAGGTTCACCTTGCCCCAACCAGGGCCAGGGCTTTTTTGGTCCTGGCACCTACCTGGTGGAACTCTCTGTCTGTGGAGGCCCGGTCTCAAGAAGATTTGTTGCCATTTTGCCAGGCCTGTTAGACGGAGATGGTCCGCCAGGCTTATGGGGATTGAGGCAGGCAGATCATCCAACTGGCTCCTCCAGGGGAGGGAATATCCCCCCCAACCTGTATTTATTAAAGCTCAGCCACCCTGCTCCATGGATCTTAAGGATGTCAGGTGTAGGGTGCAAGATGGGCTGTCTTAATATGTTTTATTGTGGTATTTATATAATTATTTTTATTATATGTATTTACCTGTTATTAATCCCCTCTGAGCCCCCGTGCAGGGAGAGCTGCAGATTGGTGACTACTGAATGCGGGGTGGAGAATTAGGACTCCCACTAGACTGTGTGGGAACACACATGCATGAAGTACTACTGGCTGCACCTTACCGTAGTGTTTGAATATGCAGAAAATAATCTGCCAGACAGGTTTCCAGCTGCTCACAAACAGCCGAACTGCTCAACAAACAAAAAAAATCGGCTCCCTGATAATGTACAGTGAGCAGAACGTGACCTGAAGCAAAGAGTAGCTGAGCATTTCTATAGCACATCAGGCGAACAGGTGAAGGCCCCAATGGCTGAATGTTCCTTCATACCAGGAAAGAAAATTCCTGCATACAGAAATCTAGAACCATACTAGCATGCTTGTATTCTGTGCAGAGATGCAAACTACGCAGAGCAAGTCTGTGTGTGTGTGTGTTGCCACCCTAGTGAAAGCTAACCTTCCGCAAGCCACTTCTGCTTGTGTTTGTGGTTGGGAATTGTAGAAGGCACCTGTCAGACTGTTGTATGCTCTGTAGGAGTTCTCCATGTTCTCTCCAGTCCTTTCTATGAGAACACCTGCAAAAAATTTTCAGAATAACAACTTTACCTCCCCTTGGTGGATCTGGAGATGAGGAAAGTCTCTGGGTTGCAAGCCTACTCTCCATTACTGCCATGAGCTCAGTAGGTGGCCTTAGGTAAGCCACTCCTGTCAGCCCCAGCTGCATTGTGGGGATAATAATAACACTATCTTGTTCACCGGTCTGGGTGAGGCACTAATCTGTCTAGAAGAGCAGTATATAAGCACTGTTGTTGTTGTTGTTGTTGTTGTTGTTGTTGTTGTTGTTGTTGTTGTTGTTGTTGTTGTTGTTGTTGTTGTTGTTGTTGTTGTGTGGTAAAGGGTTCTAACAGGCACATTTTTTCCAATGGGATCAGAAAGACTTTCAACACCTCTCTCTAAAGGAAGGACTTAGAAAAAAATACTGTTAAAAATAGCAAAGGCTTGTTGTGTCACAATAAAACATCCTTTTTATCTAAATGTCCACAAATGTGTGTCCTGGCCTAACTCATTACAGTTAATGGATCTGATCTTCTGGTTGTAGAATTAAGGATTTGGCATGCGTGTGCAACGATACACGCACACACCTTGTTTAAAGATATCCCTCTTGTTGAAGAAAAACATCATGACTTCGGTTTTCTCCTGTTCCCACTTTCACCTCCTTGAGGTGCGGTTACACTCACAAGCATTTAATGCTTATTCAGGTGTGGTGAACCGAGCAGCAAAGTAACGGTTCAGCTAAAATACACTCTACAGACAGACTCTGGTGCACCTTGGAGGGGGGTGGGGACTGCTGCAAGGGAAGCTACCAGGTCCTACATGGTTAGCTTTGCTTTTTTTCCTTCTCCACCAAGAATGTGTGTACAGATCTGTGGAAGACCGGTATATATTACAGCATAAGCCGGCCTGCCACTTGGAAAGGGACCAGTGGCAAGGCTCCACAAGCTTTTCTGGGGTGGGCTTACACACGGAGAATACCCTTCATTGCTGCAGCTCTGGCCTGCTAATCCTCTTCTGCTTAGGAAACGGGAACTGCTTCATTAGATAAACTGATTATCGCCTGGCGTGTGTGCTCCATGCTGAGCAAGAATTCTGTTTGTATTTGGAATTAGTCTGGTTGGATTCCACACTTCCCTGCCTTGAGTCAACTCGCCAAGAGGTCAGCTGTGTCAAAACAGCCCAAAGGCTTCCAGGCAGGACATCTGGGGGTCAGGTCAGGGACACCTAAAGGAGAACCTCCACTGCAAGCATGTCTAGGGAGGCCACTGAAATATTTTCTTTTAGTTTCTTCAAGGGGGAGAGAAGTGGGCAAAACTTAAGACAAATAGGATCTTGACAGTTTTGATCTCCTGGGTCCCGGGGGAGTAGGGCTGCAGGGTCAAAGATCAGCCACAATATTGTGGGGCAATTAAGTCTGCCCAGTTTAGTTGCTCATTTAATTACACTGAGAGTTGAGAGGGAGGTCAGGATTGCCCCATCACTAGGACATCACCTCCTTTGTTTGTTTGTTTATTTGGTTTGTTCTTCCAGGCTTTTGATCTCCTAAAATGCTGAGGAGGTGGGCATGTTGAAAGGAATCATCTGCTATTAAACTACTGGCTTGTAGTTCCCCCATTGGATCTCCCTAGGGGCAGCAATGCTTTCCTAAGCTCGCAAGGCACAGCAAAATAGATGACCTCTTATGAAATTAACATGGGGGCCATTATTCTGCTTCAGGGCCAGTTGCCAGTGTACCCTGAGGTTTGGCAGCTGGGGTCCACAGCTTATGGTGGGCTCACTACTGCCACCCCTTCACCCTGCTGCCCACATGTCCTGCTCTTCCCACTAACTTGCAAATGCTCTGCCACTTACAAGGAAGGGGGTGCATGTGATACACAGTGGTGCAGTGCTCCCGGCTGCATGACAGCCCACCATTGCCACATGTGGGTGTTCCTCCTAGTTGGCATTCCCAGCCCAGTGTCATTGGGGAAGGGGCAGTTAGGGGTTGTGGGGAGCTGTGAGTGCAGGTATTATGGCTTCTCATGATGCATTCAAGGTCACATGAAAAGTTTAGCCAGTGCCTGCAGCCCACCCAAATGTCTGCTCTTGGATAGAAGACTAGGCAGTCATGGAAGCTTCCAGTCTGTATAGCTTCCATTGGTGACATTATAGTGTCATGGTGGAAGAACTAGCCCTGCTGTGGACTGCAGTGGGAGTTCTTTAGATGGAATGCTACATGTTTGCTTGGTAACAGCTGAGGGACGTAGCGTTGTCATATTCTTTCCAAGGGCTGGTGCTTACCTGTATAAATTCACCAGCAATAAGCAAAGCTGTGGCCCCTCTGCCGCCGCCTCCATTCCCTTACTGGCCCTTCACCCCCTGTGGAGCACAGTTAAGGGTCCTCTTGATCACTGCAAGCAAGGAAGTAGGGTGGAAGGTAGTGCAGCAACACTGTTTTTTTGGTGTATTTAACTAGTGTCTCTGGGTTGCCTTTTGAGGTAGAGCCAAGCCACAAGTGACGCCTGACACAGGTTGGACACTTGTCAGCTTCCCTCAAGTTTTGATGGGAAATGTAGACATCCTGGTCTTACAGCTTGGCTCTCCATTTCATTGAAGTTTACAGACCCCCCCCCCCCACACACACACAGTGGAGGGGAAGGGGGATGCCTGGTGAGAGCCCGACACCTGCACTTCCCTCCCGACCACATGTTCTCCCTCCCATAGACTGCCACTCTGTAAACGTCAATAAAATGGAGACCCAAGCTGCAAGACCAGGACTCCTACATTTCCCATCAAAACTTGAGGGAAGCTGACGAGTGTCCAACCTGTGTCAGGCATCACTTGTAGCTTGGCTTGTAGTCTTTCTTCTTATTGGTGGGGAGACAGTCAATGTATCTTACTCCATTTGCTGCAAGCCCAAGTAGAAGTTTTTCATATCACTCAGTTAACTTTCAGTGAGGACAGGTGAATGTTCTACAGACAGAAGCTATGTGAGCATACATTTGTGTTATTCCAGAAAATGTGTGTGGAGATCCGTTTCACCACACTTAGAATTTCTGTCTTTCTTCACTCTTAATGGAACTTTCCAAAGGACCGGATGTTGTTCTCCAGCTATATCCTACCATTTGCTTCTCTGAATGAGACATCCCTCCCTCACTTGGAAGTGAGATGGTAGGCCATGCCTCTATAGTTGTGGTAACGTCTCTTCCTCCTAAGGGGTGCCTACATTTTTCCAGCATGTTTTAAGCACAGTGGAAGCAGGAAAAAGCCCTTTTGAAAATCACAGACTAATCACTCCCATCTGCTCCCGTGCTGCTTCTTGGAGCAGCTTGCCAAGATTTTCGCCTCAGAAACTAAGTAGCACATTATTTTCTATATAAGTTGCAATCATTTACTTTAAAAACTCCTTCCCATTTAAATGTCCCCCTAGGAAAAAAATGAGGGAGGGGCTAAGACTATTTAGCAGGTTGAGAGGGGTACCCTCCCAAGCATAAATTGTAACTGGAATTCAGTTGTTCTGTTGTGCTGTATGCACATTCATTTTGTTTTAGAGGAGAACGGGAGGGTGGCTATGAGAGAAAGTTCCAGTCCAACATTTCTGTCTTGGCAAATAGTTCTAGGTGGAAACAGAAAAGACGGCCAAGTGAGAGAGTCCTCATTTGGAGATGTCAGTGAAATCTGCCACCCTGAATTCAAAAATCAAAACTTGTGTATTCTGAAGAATGAGTTTTGCAAAGGCTACATTTTGGATTGTTTTCCCTGATTCGGGATGTATAGTGCTCAATACTTTTGAGGTCAAAACTGGCATGTTTCCAGGGACTGGCATGTTCCAAAATCTATCCTTTGGACTCCAAAATGTGTTTGTTTCTGTGTGTGTGTGTGTATGTGTCTCTCACAAACATGAACAATGGAAATGAAATAAACCGTTTCAATATGTCAGGGAGGGAGGGATGCCTGTGGTAAAACATAATCTGGGTTACAGATTTAAAATGCTTAAATGGTCATTTCTAAAGGTGGGCATGAACCGGGAAAATGGTGGTTCATTTCAGTTCATAGTTCACCACGTTTCACGAACCACAAACCGCCATGAACTTGTCCGGTTTGCGAACCAGTTTGTTTGGTTCGTCACTTCTGGGGCTGCAGAAGGTCTGCAGAAAGCCCATCCCCCCCGTTGCCTAGGTAACAGATTGCTTGGCGCCAGGCTATCTGCAGTGATGAACCAAAAAACAAACCATATGAACCGCTCTAAAAATCATAGTGGTTAGTCAGAAATGAGCTCCGATGAACCGCTGGTTCGCAAATCAAAAAACGGCCTGGTTCATGATGAACTTTGGTTCGTATTTCAGTTCGTGCCCATCTCTAGTCATTACCTTTCCCAAAGGAACCCTCTGACAATCACATATCCCATAACAACTATTCAGATTACAAAAATCGACAAAGGCTCTTGTCCTAGGGTGTATGTTCCTCGTTCAAACCTCCCTACTTTAAAAATAAAAATAAAAAGTTTTTTAAAAATCAAAATCATCTGTGCAGGTGTAGGTGGCATAAACAAAATGAGTGACATCTCATTTTGCACAAAAACAAGAAAAGAGGAGAACGGTAAGGGATTTGCTGAAGGAAGGGAGGGGAAACTGGATGAGCAGGCAAGATGGTAGGAAACCAGGCCATTGGACAAATGGTAAGGAATGGGGCAAGGAAAATAGGCAGAAGAATTGAGCAAGCAGAGAAAGTGATAAAACCAGGCAATTCAGAAGTGAAACAGACAATTGGGCAGGTGTAGTCTGGAATAAGTGTCCTGGCTATTGTTATCACTGCGTGCCTGCATTCACTCTTTGCTTCCAAGTTTGTTAAGCACAACAGTCTTTGTTCTCTTAGAACAAGTTCTGTTGGTTGGCAGGCATGCAGATACATCTGAAAGGAGGTAGGTGGGCTTGATGCTATACTTTGTCGAAGGACTAAAGTCTCCCTTAAGCTAGAGAAAAGAGAGGCAGGCTCTTTTTCCAGAGGAAGGAACACAGATTTGCCCCAAACACTGTTTGTTCAGTCCCTAGGATCACCCTCTTTTGCATAGACAAGTAAATGGGTCAGAAGGAGGAAAAGCCAGAACGGGTGGACACATCAGCCTGTGCTTTTTCCACTCTGCTCAGCAAAGTCTGAAGTCTTCCTCTGGCCTAAGGAGCCACCCTCTAACTTCCTTTCTTCAGCTATAAGACCTCTGTAAATTGGTTTCCAGCTTGGCTGTGGTCGTGTTAAGATTAGATGCCCAAATCATACAAGTTTCTTCTGTTATTCATTATTATCATTTCTGTAGGACATTTCAGTAAACAAAAGGCTTCCCAACCAGCAATATGGATAGTCAAAATCGGCCTAGAAAGGGTGGTCCTGATTAGACATGGGCACGAACCAAAAAAAATTAACGAACCAGCAGTTCGTGGTTCGGTGCTGCTGATGAACCCGAACTAACGAACCAAAATGAACTTTTCCCACTGACGAACCGGTTCGAGGTTCATGGGCATCAGAACAGCCCCCGTTGGACTTAGAGAGCCCATATTCCCAGGGAGTGTTTAGCAGGCTCTCCTCCAGCCAGCAGCCAAGTTTGGTCAAGATTGCAATAGGGATCTTGGAGTTATACCCTCTCCAATCCAAGGCCCCCAAGAAACTCCCAGTCGATACAATTAGAGCCACCAGTTGATGTTGGCCCAGTGTACAAGGGGTTGGCCGTCAGAACTGCCTATCAGGGTTTGCAGGGATGAGATTGGAGTGCCCATGGCTATAGAACACCCCCTTCCCCCTCCCTCCACCGGGTGTCTTCTCCCATGTAACCAATTTGCAGCTCCCTGGTTGGAAGGAAGACCTGCCGATCAAGGTAAGCTGGGCTTTGTTTCGGGTTTCCAGGGTGACAGAAAGAGTGCAGACAGAGTTCAGGCATTCCCCCAGCTCCGTTTCCAAGGGAATTGATTGATGGTGCCTGACTGTCTGGCTTCACGAACCGCGGGCGAACGCAACAAACCAGGCTTTCCAACGAACGCTGGTTCGTTGGCCATGGACCCTCACGAACCGCCTGTTCACAAACAGACGATCAGGCGGTTCGTGGGTTTTTTTGGTTCATAATGCGGTTCATGCCCATGTCTAGTCCTGATATCCCCACAGCCCCCATCGCAGTTTATTCTCAGCCCAGCCCTCTTTTGGATTGGGATCTGAGGAAATAAGCTTTATCTTAAGATAGCTGGTTGTTTTGCTAAAGTCTTTCACCCAAGCTTTTTGGAAATAAAATCCTGGATGGCCCCTGACTGTATCATCCCGCAGAAGCCTCACTGAATTGAATGGAAGTTGTGTGTAGCAGCAACACGTCTAGTGATTGGAACCTCCATCCGCTTAAATATGGTCTGAGGCAGGCCATATGGGGGGGAGGGCAGTGAATAAATCCTGGACTTATACCCCACCAAAGGAACTAAGCTATAATTCATTCATGTTTTCATGACAAGCAAGAGGGGTCAGAAGAAAGGTGGTGTGGTTACATATTTGCAGAGGTGAACAAGGTGTGTGTTCCTTTTTATTATTATTATTACTACAATTATCTGTTTTTTAGAGCTGTGCCGGTCCTTTGTGAAGAAAGAGTACCCTCTAGTGGATATCTCTGTGGCCAGCAGGGTTTTCAGAACCAGCAAGCAGATACAAGACCTTTCTGCTTTTTTCCGCTTCCTATTCTCACCCCCCTCCTCATGTTTGGTGATAAAAAGAGTGTCTATCGAGTCACTTTGAGGCAAGAAGAGGCAGAGCACCCCTCTGCAACAATGCCCAAATATGAGGAAATGGTGACCTTATATTTTTTTTAAAAAAAAATATTTTAAATCTTTTTTTTTTGACTTGCCAAATTGTTAACCATAAGTAGCATCATGAGGGAAATGTGGCATTGCTCTTTGTGTCATTATCTTTCTCTGAGTGCTGCGAAGCACCAAGAGAGGCAGGTGTGGTTGGAGTGTTTTGTCTTGAAAAAGGTTTCATTCCCATGCAAATGTGAAGCATACAGGAGAGGTTTGCGGCAAGCCAGTGTTACTCAGCTTAACCTCTCTGGGTAGTTGTGAGGGCAAAATGTAATCTTATGTCCATCCTTGGAGGAAGGTTGGCGTTGTCTCCTTCAGCCAAGAAGGCTGATTGGCATGTGAAATCTCTCTTTGGCCACACTGCTGTAACAGCTTCGTGGACCGATACATTGGCAGTGTGCTAAACCCAAGAACAGAAGGAGAATCTATGGTGAACGAAAGACATTTTCCCCACATTAGAAAACTGGTGATCAAAATAAAAGGTCGGAAAGCAGGCAGGCAATGCTTCTATGAGCTCTGTCAGTGGGTTTTTTTGTATTTGGATCCCATCAATTGGACCCATGGAGGGGGCATGATGGTTTTATTAGCAACTTCCTCATATGCTTACCGCCCTGACCTGGATAGCCCAGGTAAGCCTGATCTCATCAGATCTCAAAAGCTAAGCAGGGTTGGCCTTGGTTAGTAATTGGTTGGGAGACCTTCAGCAAAGACCAGGATTGCAGAGCCAGGCAATGGCAAACCACCCCTGTTAGTCTCTTGCCATGAAAACACCACCAGGGGTCACCATAAATCAGCTGTGACTTGACGGCAATCTCCACCACCACATATACATACTACAAGACTGGCAGGGTTACCCTTTTCTAAATCCAGGGGAGACCATGGGCTTAGAAGGTATAACTCTGCTTAGGATGGCCCTGCTCTTTCTAAACCATATTGTGGATTTGCCTATGTAGCCACTTTTGGGCATTTATCAGATGCAGCCTGGGCCTGTGAACTCAGAGATGAGTTCCTGGCATGCCTCTTCAAACACCATAAGGAAAGTTTGCAATCTTGGTCCAATGTGCAATTGGTCCTTTTTGCACATGTGATTGTCCAGTCGGCAAGATTCAAGTTCAGTGGCAACTTAAAGACCAACAAGATTTTTAGGGTGTAAGCTTTTGAGAGTCAAAGTTCCCTTTATCAGCATAACCCAAAGGGGGGGGGGAACCCACAGCATTTGTGAACTGGGAGGCAAACTTAAGTAAATTGGGGTGATGAGGCTGTTCCGCACTCTGTTAAGGTGCAGAAGCTCAAATAATTTTGAGGTATAAATTCAGCAAGAATTGGCTCTTTTTGTTGAATTTACACCCCGTTATTCTAGCTGTGGATCCCGCTCCACAAGTGAAACATCCTCCGAACTATCGGTTTACCAGCTTCGTGCTTTGCTAAATTGCCTCATGTTTCTTCAAAATATGTGTTATTATGCCCTACTATTATATATGTATAAAACTATATATTAACAAACTCAAACTAGATTATCATAATGCTGTTCCATCTGAATGCGTGCCTAATAGCATGGCATAATAGCATTTTCTTTTATGTGAGAGTGTGTAAGATTCCTATTATTTTTTCCCAACTGTCACTCCCGGTTTGGCATTCCGTTCCTCCCTGAAATCCTGGCTGGAGTTTCTGTTCTTCTGGAGGTTATGTTGTCTTGTCTTCACCCCCCCCCCCCCCCAAAATGTTATCCGTTGCACACAGAGTGTGGTGGAGGGAGAACTGCCAAAAGCAACAGGTGCGAGTCATGTCAATACAGCAAGGAACCTGATTGTGTGCAGTTGTGGGTTGCTTTAGAAAACAGACAGTGAAAGGTGAGCATTCTCCTCTCTGGTACCATGGTGAGGCTGAATATATTAACAGACAGACCGAGAAGAGCTTTTAAATGTTTTGTCTTCATCTTGCAAGAATATAGACTTTCAACAATAAATGCTGGACATATTGGTGTGTTTGTTTATTTCTGCCACTTCATCTGGCTGACCAGTGCGGTTCCCTTCAAACTGTAGTGCCTGCATTCTTACACAGTGAATGCCCATAATCATAATGACATAATGAAACCTACCCTGGATTCAGGAGACCTCAGTAACTATCAAGTAGTCTCAAATGTTCTGTCCTTGAACAAGGTGATTGAACGGGTGGTAGCTGGACAATTTCAAGCATTCCGGGAGGAGGCAAATTGCTTAGATCCTTTCCAGTCAGGTTTTAGGCCTGGTTATGGGACTGAAACAGACTTGTGTCACTCTGGTGGATGACCTGCACTGGGAGATGGACGGAGGGAGTGTGACACTGCTGATTCTCCTGGACCTCTCAGTGCCTTTCCTCCCGCTCTCCAGGTGCATTGCTGCATTTCCCCTTCCCCCGCTCACGCGGTCCAGAGCTACATAGCCTACTCGCACGGAGCATCGCTGCACCCCCCCTCGCTCAGCCCCCGCAAAGCGACACTGGACTATGCAGCTCCGGGCCACGCGGCTTCAGGCGGGGGCCAGGCGAGGGGAGGGAGATGCAGCAATGTTCTGGGCGCCTTTCCTCCCGCTCTCTTGGTGCAGCCTGGCGTCGCTCTGCGGGGACCAGGCCAGGTGAAGGGGGGAGATTAAGTGACGCTCCATGCGAGTGGGCTGTGTAGCTCCAGGCCGCACAAGCAAGGGGAGGGGAAATGCAGCGGTGCACCTGGAGAGCGGGAGGAAAGGCGTCCCATGCCTGCACTTCCCTCCCTGCCACTCTGTAAATTTTAAACTTTAAGCTGCAAGGACACCTACACTTCCCAACAAACCTTGAGGTAAGGAAACACAAATTGAACTCTAGTGTCTTGTCACGTCTGTTTTGGCTCAGAGTTTCTGGTGATTCCTAGAGAGGTGTGGTGTCACTTATGAGTTTTCCCCAGAAGTAACGTCATGCTGTTGCCTAGTGGTTCCCCCCTCCATGTCCCTGGATCCTAGCCACCATATTCTGTGATCTCATCACCACTGTTCCATTTTTGCCTTGCCACATGTTGGCTTTGCTTTGTTTGCAGCTAAGTTTTAAAATGCTCAGTCTGTTCCTTTAAAGTGCCCCATGCAATCACATAGCAAAGAATGGTATAATTGTCCAAGATTCAGTGTAAATCGGGACTTTAGATTTTGACAGCTCTGGTTAGTCAGATCTCTTGGTATTTATTTCTGGGTCTTCTTGTAGGTAGCTGAGCTAATTTCTGTTATAAACCCACCAACATTCTTACTCTTTCTTTATTTTGGTGATACTGGTTATTATTTTAATTTCATATCGCATTTACTGTGTCACAGTTTTGACTTCTTTGGGGCTTTTATGTGACATTTCAAACATATAGGGGGAACAAAACCTCAAGTTCTGGAAAGGATTTGTAGCCAGACCATTATCATTTTGAAGCAATTTAAGGTATTTAATCCTTTGAGTCTGGAATGCATCTTTTATTTAAATGTACTTTCTGTCAAAAGTAATTGAATAATTCAAACATTCACATGGGACTAGGGAAAACAGATCTTTGAAGTGATCACATGATTGTGAAAATGTTCCATTGAAGTAAGTTAGATGATCATTGGAGGGGGGGGTCTCCTCCCCCAGGCTGATAATTGAGGAGCTTGTCTTTGGCTGCTGGTTTGACTCTTACTGGACTGGCTTTGTACATAACCTTCGCCCAACCTATGGCTTGTATCCATTGGTAATTTCAACAAATATAAAGGATTTTAATCCGCAGAGCGTGATTTCCTTCCTCTCTTTCTAACTCTGGCTGCAGTCCCCAAATCCTCCCGAAATTCTGCTCCTGGGGGACAGAGGATCCTCAAGACCAGTATGAGAGAGGAGCTGGAGGTATGCAATGAGAGGAGGGAATCAGTAAAAAAATTCCCCAATTGTCTTCTGTCTGCAGAAATCCTCCAGTGGATCCAAGTGCATCTGTTTGGTCCTTGAGACCTTTGTGAGATAAAATGCTTCCAGAACTGTGTATACAAGTTTCTTGGCCAGTTGCTGTTGCATGAACTGTGTTCTTCTTCCTGTCAAGCCGTGAGTGTCTTCCTGCATCCATTGTGATACATTTCTGTACCCAGCTTCCTGTTCTGCCAGCCCTGTTCCTTAGATGGATTCCTTCAGTCAGCTGGTAGAGTCCAGTAGCACCTTTAAGACTAGTCAACTTTACTGTAGCATAAGCTTTCGAGAACCACAGTTCTCTTCGTCAGATGCATGGAGGATAAGAAGAAACTGGCCAGATACATATGGGTGGTGAGGGGAGGGGGGAGTAGATGCAAATCCTTTGCTTCTGATGAGATCAGTTTGCTTCTGTTGATTAAATCAGTTACTTTTGATAATGAGATAACCATTCATAGTCTCTATTCAATCCAAGTCTTACTGAGTCAAATTTACATACGTCCATCTGTTCTGTACATTGGACAAACCAGCCAACCTCTGCGCAAAAGAATAAATGGACACAAATCTGACATTTAAAATGGCAACATCCAGAAACCAGTGGGAGAAGAATATACCAGGACATTCTATCAAGGACTTAAAGGTCACCATAGTTCAACAGAAACCTTTCAAAAACAAAATCTAACGGGAAGCTGCTGAATAGGAATTCATATGTAAATTTGACTCAGTCAGACTTGAACGAAGAGAACTGTGGTTCTCGAAAGCTTATGCTACAGTAAAGTTGGTTAGTCTTAAAGGTGCTACTGGACTCTACAATTTTGCTACTACAGACTAACACAGCTAACTGGATCTATGACCATGGAAAGCACTTCAGTCAGATGACACCTTGGCTTAGCCCTACATAGCTTGGCTTAGTTTTACGTTGCCTGCTCTAGATGGAGCCCAGCAATTTAAATCACGCCTTCTTTCATTATGGCCACTATTCACTTTTCAGCTACTGGACTTTTCCCGTGGAAGCAAGCTGAACACATGAAGTGGCCTTATACTGATCTGTGAAGGGCAGTATTGTTTACTCTGACTGGCAGCAGCTCTCCAGGCCCTCAGATGGAAGGCTTGCAAAATGCTAATTACTTGATCCTTTTAGTGGCAGATACCAATGATTGAACCTTGACCTTTTCCATACAAAGCTCTGTCACTGAGTCAGCCCCCCCCCGCCCCGCCCCTGCACAGAGTTCCTTGAGTCTTGACCATAAAATCACTCCCAGCAAAAGCTACCAGCAGTTGTTCTCAAACTGCATGGCATGGCATGAAGAAGATTCAGCAGGATTATCTTATGTAGATACATCTCTGTATGTCAGTGCCCCAGGTTTGTTTCTTTTCATTCAGGAGACACATATTGAATCCCAGTCACTCATGCATAAACACAAGGGGGAAGCTCATTTGAGGGTTAGTATATATAAGTCAACTATGACTTGAGGGCAAGATTTCATTTTGTAAACACACACACACACTACAAGCATGCAAAACTTTCAGGTGCAGAAATAAAGTTTGGCAACAGTTTTAATTCAGGAAAAAGAACTGCATTTAACTTAGAAGTTTGAGAAGTGCCGCTGAACTGTAAAAAGAAGCAGGCTGGAATTTGGGATGTGATAACAGTGCTTTACATTCCTTTGGGGTCATGTTCACTGATTTAACTCAGGAAAAATTACTTCACTAAAAACAAAAATGTGTCAAGGAAGTATCGCATTGGCTTTGTTTGGGTTAGTTTGCAAGACTGCCCAAAATTCAGTATTTGTTGAACTCTAATTGGGACAGCAAATTGGTGATTATTTACTCTGTTCAAGTATAAGTTTGTTGTGGGGGGGAGTCACTACAAGGTGCTGTAATTCTATTTTGGTAAACCATTTTTAGGAGCCTAGAAATCTGATTTGAAGAGATGAGAATAAACCGTAGTTTGTGATTCAGACAAAATGACAGATTTTGGGATGTATCTTACCTTAGGCTGGAGGCTGAAGGGACATGATAACGTTCTTAAATGGAAAACACTTCTTTATAAGCTGTTCTTGTGCATATCCTATGTCATTTAATGTGTTCAACATTATCAAACTACATACAAAATCAAATTGTGCCCCGAGGAGTGAAGCAATCAGTAGAAATGTCATGGCAGAAACCATTTCTGAAGACACCAACCTAACAAGGAGTCTTACTGAAATCACCACAGTGTTTTGTCTCTTACAGGAATAACTGGTTTAAAAGCTGCTGCCACCACAAACATACAGAAAGGATTATGCATGTCCACCTCTTCCAGGAGGGGCTCTGAGCTATCATCATTATTGATATATATTGGTACGAGATAGTAAGAGAAAGGTTAGAAATTCCTTCAGTCTGAGGAGACTTCCCCCAACGTTTCTTTCAGTGGAAAAGCCAGCTTAATTCGGACGAAGGATTCTTAGACTGAACAAAGACTTCAAAATTTGCTCAATGGAGTAGTAGGATATATACCTATGGTTGGCCACAGAAGCGGGATGATTAATTTTTGAACGAAGCACATACTCAGCATAAACATGGGATTAGAACCTTCTTCATTCAAGACCCTGTTGGTTTCATCCCTCTTCTAAATACTGTAATACTTTTCTGTACAAACATAACCAAAAGAGAACAAGAGGCATAATTTGGAATCAATTTGCTTTACTGGTTGTTCTCACCACAAATAGTCTCAGATTTGTGCAACTCTTGAAAATCTGAGAGATACGGTTATTCATCAATAATTATTTTAGAAGTGAGGTGCTTATTTTAAAAAAACATGCTGATGCGCCTTCTCCACTGAAAGGGTAGTCCATGTGTGAACAGTCTTCTGCCTGGTCTTGTCATGAGGATAACATGATGCCCTCAATAAATAAGTGTCCTTTCGAATTGGCCTCACATCCACCTTTGCTGTCACAACCTCATGTGGCTGACCTGCAAACACTACAGAAGCAACTAGAACTGGCAACAGCCTACAGGGCTTGACCAGGCACGCACAGAGGGCACGACATTTTCTGTATTTACTGACTGATTTGAACATTCTAGCTGCAACTTACTTAACTCTTGTTGCGCCAGCTGCAAATGATTTTACTTCCCCCTGAACGATGACTTATGGTAGAATCCTACCATTTTAGCTATAGTTCACTGGTATATTTTTGTAGCTTGCAAGCCGTGATATATATGCAGCATGAGGAAAGCAACGTCGTCGTCCATTCCTAATCTATAATAAAGATGCAATGTTTTATATTGCTAAATTTTCTGAATTGCACGTATGTGTAATTAACCACCATAAATGATTTTGTCTAAAGAGCGGCCTCCAAAAGACTTGAGACTGCATTTTAGAACACAGTAAATCCCTTTGAAATCAAATCTGTCAAATATAATATGTTGACCTCGGAGGCGTTTGAGGACCTTGTTCTTTTTCCTTATTGAGTTGTAAACATTTTATAGATCAGTGTTTCAAACTATTACCCCACAAAGGGATTTTATTCAGAGTGTGTACCTTCAGGTGTTCCAAGATACAAGCACCTCATGTGAAAGAAATCTTTGGCATACGTGACTTTTCCTATCACGATGGTGTGTAATAATTTCATAAGACATTTTAGAGGTTAGGGTAAATTATCACAAAAAGTCTCCTTGAGGAGAGTATTAATTATCAGCAGATAAGCTGAAAGGAATGATTCCTCTTAGTAGAAATCGAGCCAGACTTTGTCACAGAGGACAGTTTGCTGCTTTTTCTGTGAAAGCCTCTTTGATGAGGGCCGGGGAAGCGGGCTTCACCCCTGAAGCAGTCTTCCTGAAGCTATGCTGTTGTCTTCACCCCTCCCCTGCCCCCGTGTTTGATGGGAAATGTAGGCAGCTTGGCAGAATGTTGGACAAGTGACAGTTGAAAAGTCCATTGGACAGCAGTTGGAGAGCCAAGCTGCAAGACCAGGATGCCTACATTTCCCATCAAAACTTGAGGGAAGCTGACAAGTGTCCAACCTGTGCCATTCGTCACTTGTAGCTTGGCCCTTAGACTGCTGATTAGGGTTGTCCAGACCCCCAGAGCCCAAACTGGGGGGCGGGGAGGTCATGGAGGGTGTGTATGGGGTGGGGTGGGGACTTACATAGATAGCTACTAACTAGCTTTAGGGGCCGATTTTTATCAAATCAGCTCCGCATGAGGGCCTTAACTTCGTTGTCACACCAGGAATAATGTCTCTCATGGTGCAACAAGGAAATCCTCCAGCGCTCCTGGGCCTAGTCCCTCACCTTTCTCCCCTCATGCCAGCCAGGTAAACAGTGGCAGGGGGTGGAGGCTTGGAGCAGGGAATCTCCTGCCCTCACTGGAGGAATGGGATCCCTATTGGTAATAGGAATGCCAGATAGTATCCCATGGGGGCAAACTTGGTTCAAGGCCCTTGTGGCACTTTGCCCCCTTTATGAGACTGTATATTTCTGCCTCCTGGACTTCCTTAGAGTTACCAAAAGGTTTTTCCTACCACCAAAATCTCTGGCTTTTGATTTCACTTTGACTTGTAGTATGGGAAGTCTTAGTTATAGATAGTAGTATGACAGAACAGTCAGTATATGAGGGTGACTCTGAAGTAAAAAAAAAAGGGTATCCTTTATTCTAGATGAAGCAGGCGTTTTGCTTAACCAGAAATCATGTTTATTTATAAGTATATATGTGTGTAACGGTTTCAGAGTAGTTTATAAGTGCATTGGTTTCACAATTCTTCATAAGTGTGGTGGTTTCAGAATAGGCACACTTCTTCAAGTATTTGTACGACTCAGTCACAAAGACTAGTTTTCCTCACAGTTGCCACTTAGGCTAAAAAATATCCCCAAAACAGAAGAAAGTGGAATTCTCGGAGTTCCTAGAAGTTCATCTGCCACATAGACTGATTTCATCCATAGAGTAAAATCCACAGACTTCTTTCCTCAGCACTTCCCTCACAGAATAACATTCTTCCCTCACAGACACAGGATTCGACATACTCTACTCCTTCTCTCCCCTGAAAACCTCTCCACAACACTAGAACAACACACTGAACTGTTTCCCTCAGAACAACTCTGCCTAAACTGCATTCCACTCCACCTCCTTGGGTACAGCTACTATCTAATCTACCACTGATCCAGCCCCCCTCGTCCTTTCTTTTAGAGGCTTGCATTTCTAACCATAGTAAACATACATTCAAAGCACCTCCTAATTAGCTGAAATAAAATACACAACATGATAAAACTTTACATCCTTCCAGTTGGCAGCTTCTAGCATAGGATCCCCCAACTTCAGGGATCAGCTTAAATGTGTAAATAATACCAAGTAGTCATTTCAGTATACCTATAAAGACCTGTATCTTCAGATGACTCTAGACTCTTAAGCGTTTAAGAAAAACATCAACAGTTTTATATGGACATATCACATAATAACCCTTCTCCTCTGTGTGTTTGTGTGTTTTCATTTATTTGTTCATGTCATCCTCTATTTCTGGTTATTCTTTCTTCTGAGAAGATTCATCAGCTCTGTTTTAAGCAAATATATTTCTCATTTAATTAAAGAACTTGTGTGTTCCTGCCAGGAGCTGCTTAGGTACTGAAAGCTAGTTTAACCTCTGTACTTCATGACTCCTTTTGGAGAGAAACAACTATTGCTGTCACAGACGTTTGTCTTTACTGTTTCCTGGAGCTGGCTGTACAGATGAGTTGTTCAGTCCCGTCCCGTCCCCCCCCCCCCCAATATACACACACACTTAAGTTGTAAGAGTATTAATGCGGTAGGGCCCAATACTCTATGAATAATAGTAACAACAACAACAATAACAACTGCCATTCAGGACAACTTAACGCCCATTCAGAGTGGTTTACAAAGTGTGTTATTATTGTCCCCACAACAATCACTCTGTGAGGTGGGTGGGGCTGAGAGAGCTTTGAGAGAGCTGTGACTGACCCAAGGTCACCCAGCTGGCTTCAAGTGGAGGAATGAGGAATCAAACCCGGTTCTCCAGATTAGAGTCCCTCCGCTCTTAACCACTACACCAAACTCGCTCTCCAATATATAGCTATTCGAATTAATACATTATAATAATGGGTTTTTGTGAGTTAATGCCATGACTGCTTATTGATAATTTTTAAAAATTTAAATTTAAAAAAAAGCTAACAGTTGGGGCATATTATAATTCATAAAGGCGTATTTGTGCAGTTCTAAGTGAGGGTTTAAGGTCTGCATGCCAGTCATTTGATTGCCAATTGTCTTTCTACAATTAAATAATCAAATATTCCTGTAAAAATGGTAAAATATTCCTTGCAGCCAAACATGCCATTGTATGGGTAGTTTCTTCCCCCACCATTTCATTATGGTGTCATTTGCTAGCAAGGGCAAAAGTGGGTAGATGAGGAGCTTACTCCCTCTAGCAATCTGGGACAACCTAGCAATGCTGCAAAATTTCTCTTCCTGGCCACCAGCATATAACTCTCATCATGTCTGAGCAGGAAGAACTGGCCTGCCTGTATACTTAGTACAACTGTCTAGAAAAACTGGCATTTATATTTAAGAATTGTCGTTACTTTGTTTTCATTTAGTTTTTTTTTTAAGTACTTGAAGGATGGCCCCAATTTTTTAGATTAAAAGCCAGAGAGAACTGTTCACCAAATCTTTTACAGTTATAGAAAATGTACCAATCATTATTGAGAAGTAATGAAAATTCATTATAATTTAATGTTAATTTCATTGTTTCACAGCCAGTAGTTAACTATTTTGGATTTATTTATTTTTTTGCAATTTGTATAAGTGGCAGACCTGTTGCTGATTTTTTTTCTTTAAAAAAGGGGGAAAGCTGTAAGATACTTAAATGCCCTGCTTCAGAAACCAAATGCTAGAAAGCCTATGGATTGAATAAATTGTGTAACAGGCAGGAATGAACCTGTACTTCTGGAAGGGAGAGCCACCATTCTGTGTTTCTTAATATAATGGATGTTTCAGATACAAGTGGCTTAGTTCTCGCCTCTAAATCGCTACAGGATATCCAGCTCCAATGCAAACAAATTGAGTTGCATCCAACCAGCTTTTCTGCTAGTAAAAAAACCCCTTTGACCACCCAAAAAGACTAAGATGGAGATTATGGAATCCGTATGTATAAAAGCCATGTGGGATGGGAGCTGTGGTAATCGGGTGAGAGTGAAAAAAGCTGGCTCAAGATCCAACTCATTGTTAGGACATAACCCAAGGGGAATTGTTGCTATCATTTCATAGTTTAATTCTGCCCCTTTTGCTCTTCTCTCTCACAGTGTTGAGTATTCGAGGGGCACAAGAGGAAGAACCGACAGACCCTCAGCTGATGCGCCTCGACAACATGCTCTTAGCAGAAGGGGTAGCAGGACCTGAGAAAGGAGGGGGCTCAGCGGCGGCGGCAGCAGCTGCAGCAGCATCTGGAGGAGCCGGCTCAGACAATTCTGTGGAACATTCTGACTACAGAGCAAAACTTTCTCAAATTCGACAGATTTACCACACTGAGCTGGAGAAGTATGAACAGGTACCAGTCTTGTATGTGTGGTAGTTTAGCACAGCAGAGGCCAAAAAAATTAGCGTGGTCCTCTGGACATGGTGTCCGCTTTATCGATTGGTGATTTCCGCTTTATCGGTTGGTTTGTTGGGCCCAGTTTATATACATTCAGTAGAATTAAGAGAGAGAGGGTTTTTTTCCTGCACTTTAGGCAACAAGCGTTGTGTTTACAAGTTCAACAACTTCCCAGTGAACAAAGTCTCCCTGCAAATAGAGCATGCTTAAAGAAGGCTAAGCGGAAGTCCTTCTCTTTGACTTTCAAGTTTTCTCCAGGCAGATGCTTTAGCTCAAGGAGAGAGCATTCCAACAGATAACCAATCTGTTCCATTGAATGCATAAGCCCTGATTTAACATGTGATGCTAGTACACAAGAAGTGATCTTTAATGTACCCAGTATCTCGTTTAAACCAGATTGCTATGCCTGCTGGGCTGCTGCATGTACAACGTTAGTACACCAGCGCAGCACCCGCCCAGGCAATGGGATTTTTGCAGTGATAATGCATATGAAGCGGCTGAGAGCCTGGGTTAAATGAGACACTGGGCGCGTAAAAGATGACATGGGAAAAATCTTCTGACCCAATATCATCATCACATTTAAATCGTACTTTAGATTCCAGGAAAAGCTTTACCATGTCACTTAAACTGGGCCTTCGGTGATCTTGGCCAAGATGTCACACCTCTGCTGTAAAATAAATATTAGTGTGGTACAGCAAGAAGACTTTTGGTGTTAGACTCAGTAGACCTGGCTTTACATCCCCGTTCAACCATGACACAACTTGTGAGGTCTTACACCAGTAACTTTTTCTTATCCCACCTTATCTTAGGAACAAAGAATTACATGAATGTCAGGAAGAGCCTAATGAAAATAAGAATGTGGTCATTCTTTAGTTCAGAGGATTATTCTGTGGTTTAATTAGACGTGCAATCATTTGGCAGGCAAACTTTATTTCTAAATATTTTAAAATGGTTTCTCATTGGTCCCAAAATAATGCAACGAGTCAGATGTCTCCAACTGGAAAGAGCAGTGAGTTGATTTCTCTGTAACACAAGACTATGTGTGTGGCATCCAGTTAAATTCCCCTCTCTTAATAAAGGAGAGGCGAAAAAACAAAAAGGATGAGCATTAATTGGCCTCTTGGCCCTGTACATGTGAAGCTGCCACATACTGAGTCAAACCCTTCGTCTATCAAGGTCATTTTTCACTACTCTGACTGTCAGAGGCTTTCCAAGATCTCGAGCAGAGGTCTTTCACATCATCTACTACCTGTTCCTTTTGCCTAGAAATGCCAAGGGTTGAACCTGGGAACTTTGGCTTTACCGTTGAGCTTTGACCCCGCCCCATCATTATCAGATGCACACCCAAACTTGCCGGAGGCAGATGTCCTACTTTGTACTTGGAGTGAATTGACCTGTGTTGTCCCCAGAACTCTTACAGCTAGTCTACTGTGCGCCTAAGGGTCAAACTACACATTAAGTTTTTTAATGAGTCAGGGTTGCCTGAGCCTGATTTCCTTTAAAATGTCCTCTTTAAACCTGTGGTAGCCCAATTCAGCTCAGGACAGTAGTGTGGGGGGAGGGGCTCCTGCCTTCTACTCTGGATCATTTTCTTGAGTTGAAATGACCCCAACAGGAAGTTATTTGCATCACTTTGGAGCTCCACATGGCGTATTCTAAGCACATGCATCTCCAGAGTTAAATAAAAATGTATCACGTAGTTTGTCCCTAAGTCATTGGCTGATAGAGGTTTGACTCGGGGTAGCAATTGAATTTAGTCTTTGCTAGAGCACTGACCATTGAAATAAGACAGAAAACAGTAAGCACCACTGAGCCACAACCAAGAAGGGGGGAAGACCCACAGCTTACTGGCGGACATCCGTTGGAGGTAACCTTGGAAGCAGTGGCTAAGAGTTCCCTTTCCTGTTGATTGCCACTAAGCAACAATGTCAGTTTACTTCTTTCTGATCCGTTTTCCTAGTCACTGCTTTTTGCTAGAGATTCGTCAGGTTGCACCAGCCCTTATCTTGGCAGTGACACCACTTAGCCCATTGCACTCTATCCTCCACAGCACTTATTGTTAGCCATGCAACACCTCGACTTATTGTTGGAGGATCACTGATGTAAAATAGAGGTGTGCGATTTTATTTTCGTTTCGTCGTTATTCTTAAAATTTCATTTTCATTATCTTTGTGGTTATGTGTGTTCATGTTCATTTTTCATTGATTTTTGTTTCCTTTAGTTTCATGGTTCCGTGATTTTTGCTTCTTTAATAATAATAATAAAATTCAATTTATATACCGCCCTTCAGGACAACTTAATGCCCACTCAGAGAGGTTTACAAAGGATGCCATTATTATCCCCACAACAAAACACCCTGTGAGGTGGGTGGGGCTGAGAGAGCTCCAGCCCAAAGTCACCCAGCTGGCTTTAAGTGGAGGAGTGGGAAATCAAACCCAGCTCTCCAGATTAGAATCCCGAGCTCTTAACTACTACACCAAACTGGCTCCACCAACTGGAATGCAATTTTTCTAGGGCTGTGCCCTCACCTGAGAAGCTGGCTTTCAAATTTGAGTGAGATGTGGAAGAGGGTTTGAATTCTATAGGCTATAAAAATTAAGTCTCATCACGAAATTTCTTTTAGAAAAACACTACTGGACTCTGCTGAATTTAGCAACCAAGCAGCATTATAGAGTAGATACAGGGAGGTTATGGCCATAGTAGTGGACAGTGGCTGGCACTTGAAACCCTCATACAGTAGAATGAGCAGAAGCTGGTATTTGTAGTCATTCAGGAAAAGATGATCCACTAACGTTAGGAACCATAGACTTCACCAATGTGTTGTATTGGATTCCTACTAATGCATTACAGGTATAAGCTTGAGTTCGGCAGCTCAAAAAAGCCAGTGGTGTTACACAGTGGTTAGTGACTCACATTTATTACTTCAAGGAAAGCAGAACAGGAAGCAGTGGAACAGCAGGGGGAGGTGTTTGGCACCCCTAAGATCCTGCACATCAGCAAAATCAACAGCAGTCCATACATAACACAAGCTTTTTCTGTGGTGGCCCCCACCCTGTGGAATGGCCTGTCTGAGGATGTCAGGAGAGCCCCCACTCTCCTGGCTTTCCGCAAACAGTGCAAAACTGAATTATTCAAAAAGACTTTTTACTCAGATAGGAGGGCTGTATTGTAGGGAGGGGATCTCAGATGATCCGCTAACGAGTTAGGAAGCATAGACTTCACCACTGTGTTGTATTGGATTCCTACTAATGCTATGTTTTTGTGAACTTGTATCTATGGCTTTGTTTATAGAAATGTTCCTGATATTGACTGTACTAATCTCACACTGTGTAATCCACCTTGAATCTCAATGAGAAAGGCGGACTATAAATGACATAAATAAAAATAAATAAATAAGACAAGGAAGCTAGAGAGAGAGTACAGAGGTGGACATTATTCTACTAATTCAAGGTAGACAGGCAAGGGGGCACAAATATTGTACCCTGAGGAGGAGAGGCAGAGTTACCAAAAGAGCAGAGAGGTAGACAACATTATGCTTTTACCTCCAGGAAGACAGGTACAAGGTAGGGACAGAGACAGACTATGTTTCCCCCTCTAGGAAGGCAAGCAAGTTATTCCCTAGGTCTCTGTGAATCGCCTGTGCTTGCAATTTCCTTGCTGGGATGTCAATGCTCAGGCACAGAGGGTTGAATTTGAATTGAGTATTGGTATTTATGTACCGCTTGTCACTGGAGCGGAAGTTCTCCTCCAGGGCCATCCCAAGTCAGCTAAACAACATGGAGGGGGAGGCATAAACACCTCTTCTCTGCACAACACTGTCACAATCCAAATTGGGCATATGAGCACCTGGGAATTGGCTACACAACACAGAACTCCGGGCTCACATCTGATTGTACATACTTGGGGTAGACCATGGGCAAATGTAATGAGTAATTAGACCATAACTGTTGATATCACCCCAGTCTTTTCTTGGCACAGTGTCCTTGGCCTTTGGGATGGGTCATTTGAAGAAATGGCTTACAAGTTTATTTTCTGGTGATTCTAAACAGAAGGACAGATTTAGTTCTGTATTGCCTTCAGCCTCCTAGTGAGCCATTTCCACCATGCCGCACTTCAATATTTGTTTTTAAAGTAGCAATTTTAGTGTTGCCTAAACTTCAGGTAACCAGTGCACAGTTTTTCCTCATACTTATTACTTGCGTACAGGCTTACTTGTCGAGTATGTAAGGATTTCCCTCTTTCAATAGAGCTCACCCTTTAGGTGTTTCTGCATGAATCTCTAATTTGGGCACAGTTCCTGGCTGGAAAGAGGCTAACTTAGATCACCAACTGATGCAGAGGTACAACAGACAGACAGCCTTTGTTTCCCAGTGCCTTTCCAATGAGGATGAGTGGCTTATATAGAGAAGCAACTGATACCTTCCTAAGCAGAAGGCAGTTATGGTGCCTGTACGCTTCCCACAGTAGCAACTGAAGGGAGGAAGGCTTATGTCAGAAAAACCTATTACATTTTACACACAAACACACACACACACACACACTTCTACATTGCTGTTTATATTTCAAATGCTGCAAGAGATGAGTTCACAGATCTCCCACTGTCTCATCTTCCTATATGTGACCTTCTTTAGGATGTGTTAGGTCCCCACCGAACACATATCTGTAATAGAGACAACATATGTGATTAAGGAATGTTAGCACAGTGTAGAGATATTTTGGCTGAAATTGGTCTGATAAGAGACTGAGTGCTAATTTATAACTATTCTCCTTTGATGCAATATGGCAGACGATTTTAGAAAACCTTATCTGATATGTAGATCTTATACATTCCACTCTCTCTTTTATCTCTCTTTCAGCTAAGTACAAACCGGGGATAATACTTTTCACAGCCATCTCCTTTTAAAAAGCCCTTCTTTATACTGCCTGTTGCTTTGCATTCCTCACCCATCAAGTAGCACAAGCAGCATATCTGCAAGTGGTTTCCTTTTCAGAGTGTGATTGTTTTCCTGATACTGGCTCTGAATGCAATATTGCAATTGCTTGCTTGGAAAGGTACCCGATCCATCACATGGTGATAGGAGGGAAGGCCGCTGGATTATTTACAGTGCCATCCTGGGCAGAGTTACACCCTTCTATTCCCAACTAACTTCAGTGTCCTTAGAATGGTGTAACTCTGCTTAACAAAACACTGTCAAGTCACAACTTCACTTTCCCTTGTGTGCATATGCATGCTCACATCCATACATATGCATGTGTCTTCCATCCGTAAATGATTGCTGGGCCATCTTGTCCTTAATTGGGTGGGGGGCTCCTTTAGGGTGTCATTGTAAATCAACAGATTCAATTTCCTTTCCAAATATTGCATTTATATGAGTCCGGACAATTATCCTGAGCTTTCTGTGGATAAAACTCTGTCTGCCCTGACCGGGATGGCCCATGCTAGCCTGATCTCATCAGACCTCAGAAGTTAAGCAGGGTCAGCCCTGGTTAGGACTTGGATGAGAGACCATCATGGCAGTCCAGTGTTGCTATGCAGAGTCAGGCAAAGCAAACCATCTCTGTCTCTTGTCTTGAAAACCCTACAAGTGCGCCATAAGTCTCATGTCTTGATGACATTTTCTACCACCACAAGTCTATTTTTTTTTTTTTGCTGATGGGATAAAATTATCAGTAGCTGCAGCTGCAAATACTTGCTCAAGCTAGCTGGTGGGACGGAGGGCAGATGCACCTTAAAAGCCAAAGATTTGTACCTGGTTTTAGATGTGCACTTCATTTTACACAGGCAATTCCCAAAAGTGAGGATTTGCTAGACAGGCCACATTGTTGGACATCTAAGACCATGGCATGGGAAAACTCTCTAGCCAGTAACAGGGCAGGTTTTGCATAGTATTGGTGCCAGCTTGTAGGGCATCCCATGACTCATACGGTCCTGAGGGTTTCTTCTTGCTATTTCTCCTGTTGTCCCAGGCATGCAACGAGTTCACTACCCACGTAATGAACCTACTGCGGGAGCAAAGCAGAACCCGACCCATCTCGCCCAAGGAGATAGAGCGGATGGTCAGCATCATCCATCGCAAGTTCAGCTCCATCCAGATGCAGCTCAAACAGAGCACGTGTGAAGCGGTCATGATCCTGCGCTCCCGATTTCTCGACGCACGGTGAGCTTTGACCTCCAGCATGTAAATAGTTGCTTGGTTGAGGCAAATAGAGTCACTTGCAGATGACCAAGGAGGAAAGTTCGTTGTACATTGGTAAAGAGTTGGTTCTCTGCCCCCCCGCCCCTTCCGCACAGTCTGTCAACTAACATAGATAAAAGGTGGGCTAGCAACAAACTTTGTGGACTGTAAACTTAGCAATAAGGCTGTTTTTCTTGTTTCTTTCTTTAAGAAAGCAGGCAGGTATTGAGCCGTTCAGATATGAAACCTGGAGTGAACTGTTGCTAAAAAGAAGTAGCGCACCTTGATGGGGATGGAGATGGGCAAGCTAAAGCAGGATTACCCAATGTGGCGCCTGTTGGCACCATGGCACCTGCCAAGCTTTTCAGAAAGTGAGGGGGGCTTTTGGGGGGGGGGCTGCCCTTTCGGGAGGACTAGTAAGCACCTGGGATTTCCTAGGTCATTTTGTGGTTTCATTCCCTCTTCAGGCTTTCCTCCTTCTAAGGAGGTGTGAAGAGGGCAGTATCCCAATTGGGTCCACCTCCTGTGAAAGGCATTTGGGTTTGGCTCTGTGTCCTGTGGAAGCAAGTTTTGGGATAGTGCTCACCACCCACTCTCAAAATTCCAGATGTGCCTGTAGGCTCAAAAAGGTTGGGGACTGCTGAGCGAAAGGATTATTTCCCAGCACAAAAGCACATAATCGAACTAGGGCAGGAACTTAATGATCACGGCTAGGACTGAAATAACAAATCATGTGAAAGAACTCTGATCATCCTTCCATAATTGATTGTATTAGGAAAGTTTAGAAAATGCTTTATACAATTAAATTAACTTCACTTTATATATGGTTAAATTAGACGTAAGGAGCAGCTTATTACTTTGAATTCATTGCATAAGAAATTAACACCACATATGCATTATTTAGAGTCTTCATTTTGCTCAAAATGCTAATAATAACTGAAGCATTTTAATTTCGTCAGTTATTCTGTTGCAATGTCAGTATGCCACTTATGTGGCAAAAAAGATGGAGAGGTCAGTTTTTAAAAGCTGAGTAAACCTGATCAGACACGATTCAAACTGTGAAGAAGGAAGGAACAGGATTTGGATACAGGGATGAGTTTTTTTGCAACATAAACCCCTAGAAAAGACCTGCATGCTGCTGAGTTTGCATATCAGCGGGTGATCAAGAAATGCAACCAATCCTTGCAGTCATCACATGATGGGGCTTCAGCTCCTACTCAGACAGCTACCAGGCAATGGCTAGTAGGGGTGTGCGCTTCGAGTATCCAATTCGGGATAAATGCCTGAATTGGACCCAATCCGTAAAGATTTGGGGGTTCCGAATCAAAGCTTCCCAAAGTGATTCGTATCGCTTCAGGGCCTTTAAACTTTAAAAGGCTTCCCTCCCTCCCACCCACCACCCCACTTACCTGGCCCTTCGCTGTGGCACTGCTGTGGCGGCGCGGGCAGTGGAGGCAACAGCTGCTGCCTTCCCTGCCGCCCAGCTGGCCACCGAGGAGGCAGCACAGGCGGCAGAGGTGCCGGATCCAGCCTTCCCCACTGCTCCACAGGTCACTGCTGTGGCGGAAGAGGCGGTGCGGGTGGCTGAAGCGCCAGCTCCGGCCTTACCCACTGCCCAGCTGGCTGCTGCAGCAGCAGAGGAGGCGCCAGCTCTGGCCTTCCCTGCCGCACAGTTGATGTTGCTTCTGGACAGGTAAGTGCAGGTGGGGGGACGGGGGAGCTAAGTGGGGGTGGGCTGGGAGACAGCTCCCCCCCACACTAGGTATGCTCCAAATATTTACGGAGCATACCGAATCAATTTAAATTCTCGAGTTTTTACAGATCATTTTACGGATCATTTTATGGATCATTTTACGGATCAAAACCGAATTTTTTTACCTCCGTGCACACCCCTAATGCATAGGATGCCAATGAGAGCCCTGCATTGTGCAAACCTGGCTTCCTGTTTTTGAATCAGGAAAATAGGCCCCTGTCATCTGCAGGGGCCATTATCATATATCCAGACGTTTGTGCTGTATCATCCAACTGGAGGGCACCATCAGCATGTGTTGTCATTGGAACGGTAGCCCTTCATCTCTCTTTCCAGAGCCAGTAGCTAAAGAGCTTAGTTAGGTTCATAAGCCACTGTGTGTTTCAAATAAATTCCAGCTGGAGGGGGTGGGGGTGCAGCTTAAATGAAAGAAAGCTTCAGAACTTTGCAGGCCTGGTCTGAACATGAATTGGGTAGCAGAATCCTAAGGTGGTTGGATGGAGTTTGGAGCACCTTTCTTTCAAAGAGAACCTGAAAAGTCTGAAGATTTTCAGATTGGAAAAAAATTGCCGGGGGGTGGAGGGGCGGCATGATACATATTTATAAATTTATGCATGAGGTGGAGAAAGTAGGGAGAACTTTTTCTCCATCTCCCCTAATACTAGAATTCGGGGGCACCCAACATAGTTGATGGGCAATAGATTCAACACAGATATAAGGAAGTACATGGGTCAGTTTCTGAGTTAGCGGCCAGTGAATGTAATGATGGCTATGAGCATAGATAGCTTTAAAAGTTTCGTGGAAGAGGAGAGGTCTGTCAGTGACTACTAGCCATGGTGGCTGAAGGGAACCTACAGATCCAGAAGCAGTCAACCCCTGAACTCTAACATTAGGAGGCAACAAGAGGCCTTTGTGTTTTGTTTAGCCTTCCAGGGCAACTGATTGGCCGCTGTATGAAACAGGATGCTAGTCTAGATTGACTACGGCTGCTCTGATCCAGCAGTCTCTACTTATGTTCTTACATTAGTATAACTGGTGCAATAATGCTTAACTAGTGACTCTTATTAGGCCTGGAAGCAATGGAGAAGGGAAGGATGAGTGAGAGTGCACCCTATTCAGGGCTATACCATGTATATGAAACAACCTCCCAAGTTTCTTTGTAATGAAAAGCAGCCTTTGGAGGCTTCCATCAAGAATGAAAAAAATGGTCCTTGAGTAGGGGTACTAAAACTCTTCTCTGGCTGGCTCATTTCTTCAGGTTTATGTTGGGAAGCCTGTGTTGATCAGAAAGGATTCCAGGGTGGAAAGTGTTAAGCATCTCTTCCCTCCTCCCTCACTTCTCCATTCAAATGTAGGGCTGCTTTTCATTTTTAAAAATACAAAACAAAAGCAGTATTGGGAGACAAAATTATATGCCTGTGCAGGTTTGGCCTTTTGGGAAACTCTGGGACAATGAGAAGTTTCTTGGGTGCAGTTCATTTGAATCCTGCAGTGGGCATCATAGGGTAGGGGAGTTATGCACCTAGTGACTATGAGTGGCAATCCCACTGGATCACAAATGCTAACTATCTTTCATTTCCCTAGACGGAAGAGACGAAATTTCAACAAGCAAGCTACAGAAATCCTCAATGAGTATTTCTATTCCCACCTCAGCAACCCTTACCCCAGTGAGGAAGCCAAAGAGGAACTAGCCAAGAAATGTGGCATCACAGTCTCACAGGTAAGACCTACCACTGACTGGGATGTAGAAGTCAAGCAGTTTTTTCTGGGCTGAGCGCTTGGCAGCTGATGGAGAGTCCACTCTTGATATCTGTTGATTATGGAGAAAGAAGGAATAAGCAGAGGACTTTTACATAGAAAAGGGGAGTCACGGTGGCTGGGAAACGGGCAAGGAGAAGGCACAGTGGGATTACAAAGCCAACAGACTTATGAGGGCAGGAGCAGGGAGAAGTATGAATTTAAAAATAAAGTTGTTTAGAGAATTTGGAAAATACTTGGCTTTTACCAGGCACTAATTAATTGCATTCCATGGTATTTGGGGCACTTGGGCAAGGGGTTAATTTCCATGCTATGGGATTATATAATGACCCAAAGAAGATCAGGGCATACGGTCTGTGGCTTTTAAACCACATTCTGGGCAAGTCTGGGATTTCCCCAAATCTTCGCTTGGATTCGTCCCAAAAGGCATCTGGTCAGACACTTACAATCTTCCTCAGCGAAGTCCCAAGGCAAAGGGCATTCTCAGCCTGCATAAGAGAACAGTGAGGTCCAATAAACTTGGCCAGCGTGTGACTTCACTGTTCATCCTGAAACATACTCCAGAATCTTTCATAAGGTAAAGGTTCTGTGGCAGACACGAAGGGATTCCTTGGTAGAAAAGTTGACATGGAACTTAAAAAGTTTGGAAACAACTGAGTTGTGGATTGTTCTGTGAAGACCACATGGCTGTGAGATGGGGAATGTCCGTCTCACTGACCCGTATGAGGAACACTCACGGTTATATTTGCTGCTGGACATAAACCTTCTTCATTTTCCTGTCCCCACTATTTTCTTTGGCTTCACATGTTTTCCATATCTTTACAGTGGTAGGGGCAGAGTTGGGTTGATTGGGTATCAAACTCTGCCTAGCTGTTGGCTATCAGTGTCAAAGTCCACTCATTCATCCTTCTGTACTTGCTTGCTCCTAGGAAAGGACCACAACTTTGTTGTGGGATTCATGCTGCTCCTTGATAAGGAAGTTGATGAAACAGATTCACACTCAGCAAATCTGCATCATAAATAATTTACAGTGCAATCCTATGCAGAGTTACTCCAATCTAAGCCCATTAAAGTCAATGGCCTTAGACTGGAGTAACTCTTCATAGGATTGCACTGTTAATCTATATTGTTTTGTTTAGTGAAATATCCATGTCTTGTTGAGCAAATGGATGGGAAAAAACCCACCAACCTGAATCCTACAAGAATTTAACCTGTTCTTGGTTTTGATACGCTAATGCCTCTCTAATGACCACTGGCTAGACAACATAAATTTTTATAGCACTGTAGACAACTTTCCTAGAATTTTGGGTACTGTATGAGATCCAGTCAACATCTTCTCAAAGGAAGGCTGCTGTCCAGTTTAAATTTTTTGGAGATTCCAGCCCACCATTAATATCAAGTGAAATAGAATTTCTGACCAAGTAGTGTTTGGGCCCATTTCTTCAGTCCATTAATTTTTCGTTCTGTTATCTTCTAACATGGTACCAACTCCTTCCTCTTTAGATCATCATCAGTTCTTGAGCCAATAACTGCTGAGACTGTTGAGCTACAGATGAGCTATAACAGATCTTGGGAACCACACTTGTTGTTTCCTTCCAAATAAATCTCTTTTGTGAGAATTGTCGACCAGACATGTATCCACTTAATAGTTACTTCATCTGTCTTAGTTAACAGTAGCTCCATCTGTCCTATGCTCCTTGCTTTGATAAGAATAGGACACATGGGACCGGCTAATTGCTTTAGTAAAAGTCAAGAGCTATTCTGTTCCAAGAAGTTCTCCTAGCCCCGTTAAAAGGAATAAGATTTTTTTTTCAGAAAAATTTTCTTATGGGTTGTGCCCCAAAATGCACAACTTCATCTCGCGGTGTAGTGGTTGGAGGATCTGAGCGACCCAGGCTCAAATCTCCATTCTGCCAAGGAACCATGCTGGGTGACCATGGGCCAGTCACACACACTCAACCTAACCCACCTCATTGTGTTGTTGTGAGGAGAAAATGGAGGAGAGGAGAATAGTGTAAGCCACTTCAGGGTATAAATGAAGCAAATAAATATCTGCCTTAAAATATCTGCCTTAAAATGGACAGAACTTTAGGGGTGTGCGCTAAGAAAATCCAAATTGGACTTGGGGGGGGGCTTACCATAATTGCTTATTTCCAGATAGGATATTATCAGTTTGGGAGTCCAATCTGTGTGGTTTTTCTTTGAGACCATTATTTTCAATGGGGAATCTATTCAGGGCCCTGGGTCAGCTGTTTATAAAGATAATAGTCCATATTTGCACAGAACACTGTCCTCCCTCCCTAAGTTACAAGCAGATTGAACAAAAGGGGTTAATTTTGCAGACCCCCCAAAGTAGGTCCCTCTGTGCAACCTGTATTTTCTGATGCCTAAAATGGTGGCAACCTAGCGGGAGAGCTCTAGATGGGTATCAGCATTTTTTAAAAAAACTGTCTGCATTAATTTCATTTTCCTACTCTTACAGTGAGCGACAATATTTTTTTTTTAACCTTTCCTCTGAAACTCTCAATTTTTCATGCGTCCTTGTGGTCTCTTTGCTTAACAAAGTGTGCCTTGTCCATTATTCCCTATGGGAAACTTGGAGGGGGGCAGGGGCAGGGAGGCTGTTTTTCCACAAAATGACACCAGAATTGCAGGGGAGTGACTACTGCCTATCCGCTCAAGACCACCCAAATTTCAAACTAATTGGACCAAGCATTCCAATTCTACAGCCACTGGATCCCCCAGGCTTTCTGCTTTCAAAGAAAAATCCCTACAAAGGAGTGTGGAAGGAGAAGGCAGCTCTCTGTAGCTTGGGATTGACTGGGAATGCTCTGTGCTTCTCCCTTGCAAGGATCTGATTGGAAGGGAATAATGCCATTGTTCAGGAAATCAGTAGAACCAAAGAAAAAAAGTTCTCATGCTACATGGCTGGTAAGCACCTGAACTTTAAAAAAATAATACAGATTCTTTTCAGGGAGGGGGCTTTGTAATTCCCAAATATCTTGCATTTGTGTTACCATTTCAGAAAATCAAAGTAATGATTCCAAACGACTTCTGTGTATATCTTTGGCTGGGGGATTTCGTTATGCACACCCCGACTGAATTGTGCTTGCATGCACGTTACTCATAACAAATTTATATAGACCAGTGGACTTCATCTAAAGCCACTGACTTACAGGCATGTCACAGGACGTTACACTGGGTCAGAGTCCTGTGACTTGAAGAGGGTGAGGCAAAATTATAATCTCACCAATGTCAAAGTCAGGACCAAAATTGCTGAGGACGAGAGGCAAGAAGAGGGAGGCCCAAGTCAGAGCTGTGGAGAAATCTTCCCCATTCATGAGTGACCCCACCTTTCTAACCCCATGAGGGTCCTGGCTAGGGTTGCCAGTCCCCCGCTGGGAGTGAGGGAACCTCCACTCCCACCCTCCCTCCCCTGCCCCTGTTTACCTGGCCGGCAGCAAGGAATGCACCTCTTGGGGTGCACTGCTGGGCCGTGTGGTGCACTCCTGCATGCTGGAGAGGCACCCCCACACTCCACAGCAGCTTGAATCAGGCCCGATTCAGGTCGACTCAGGCCTCTGCGGAGAGCAGGAGCACTCCAAGGCCCCTCACACCACCTGGCCGGCAGCACTCCCGTACACCGTAGCAGCCAGATTCAGGTCAAATTGGGCCAAATCGAGCTCGATTTGGTACCCTGCCGAGCGCAGGAGCGCTCCCAGGGTGGCATGTAGCCTGCACAATAACGTCACTTCCAGGAAGTAACATCATTGCGCAGGCCAGAAGCGTGCTCGCACAGAGAGATCATAAGGTAAGAACCAGGCCTCCGCCCTCCTGCCCAGGGTTTAGGGAAACCTGGCAACCCTAGTCCTGGCCCATATATTGAAGGCAAACAATACAAACTATTGCATCATATCCTGTCTCTGACATATGGATTTATTTGTATATATTACAGTGCCTTACCTGATACAGCCAACACTCACCATCGTGTTCTCAAAAAATCCTGATTCTCACTTTTATGGAGCAATCCTAAGCAGATAAGCCATTTTAAACCCATTGAAAGGAATGGGCTTAAAAGGGCATAACTCTGTTGAGGATTGCCCTGTTAATATCTGGAGAGGAAGTTGAATGTATCTCCTTAGTGGTGAGGGGAAAGTATTACCATATGCTCAGAGGCACATTTTTTATATTTCAGTAGCAGTTGTGCCTTTAGAGTTCTCTAAAATCAAAGTTGTTGCGGTTCTCCTTGACTCCCCATTTTAGACATTACATTGTTCACAAGAATATCCCATTTGCATACAAAATTGTTTACAGGGAATTGAAATCAAAGGAACTCAATATTCAACACTCCCCCTGGATCCCATTATCTCCATTCCTTCCAGTCAGCATTTTATCGTTCCTTTCAACATTAGCTCTGAATTCTTGACAGATGTTTCTGTAGCTCTGAACCCAGGTCAGTGTTAACGATAAACTTCAGAGCAAGAGGTCTGGGGGCAAAAGACCAAGGCAGAAATTGAGCTCATGGAACTAACAGTTACAGGAGCACAGCTGTCTATGCTGCTTATATGGTGTGCAAGTTAAAATGTGTCTTAACTTAAGATGTCCATGTTCCTTAAACATAAGTGAATTTATAAATTCCTTAACTCTTCTCTTATAACAAAGGGATGCTTTTATCCTAGGAATTTCCTTGGAGCAGGGGTCCCCAGCGTGGTGTCTGTGGGTGCTCTGGCCCACCAATACTTTTCCTGGTGCCAGGGACAGGTGGGGCTTTTGCCCAGCAAGGCTTTTGATTAGCCATTGGAGATTCGATTGGTTGTGCGGATTTTTAGATATTGCTTCAGCAGTGGCTCCCACTGCAGCACAATGATCTTCACTGTGTGACTGAAGGTAAACTGCAGTAGCCATTGTATGGCACTCCGCCTCTGTGGCAGCCAATCTGTGGCTCTGCCCACCACAGTATGTCAGAATTCCAAAGGTGCTTGCAGGTTCAAGAAGGTCGAGGACCCTTATCCTGGAGCATACCGTCTTGTCCTGTTATTGCAGTCCACTTGAGTAATTTTGCTTTCACCCCATGCTTTCTCATCTCCATAAATTCCTTTTTACACCCAACTGTCGATTTTGAAAAGTTGGTAAAAGAAGCAAGTCACATACATACGAGATTCTGTCTCGCTCGGTTGTTTTGCTCTAATCCACTGCCCTCACATCGTTGCAAGGCCACGGACCTGTGATGCTGTGTTTGCACAGTGTCCCCATCTGGTGCCCTCACGATGTCATAAAGAGGAAACACCTCCATCCCAAAGGACCTTTGAACATAAATGTATTGTCTGAACAAAAGGTTTTCCATTTTCCATTATTAGATCCCTCTCACCAAATAACCTGTTCTGCTAAGACAGCTGCCACTGTCTTTTCTGCAATCCCCTTATGGCTATGCAGTGGCCATTTAGGGGGGCACACATGTGCTGAGGATAATGCTTATTTTACTGACCACACAACAAGCCAGTGCTTTAAAACAAAATTACAATGTGAACATTAAAGCTTCATAACTTTATTAACACAGGCAGGAATTTCACCAGCCCAGGTTAGGCCATAATTCTTGGAACATTTCTGAATATATACTAGGGGTAAGGTAAAGGTAAAGGTAGTCCCCTGCGCAAGCACTGAGTCATTATTGACCCATGGGGGGACGTCGCACCACGACGTTTTCTTGGCAGACTTTTTACGGGGTGGTTTGCCATTGCCTTCCCCAGTCATCTACACTTTACCCCCAGGAACCTGGGTATTCATTTTACCGACCTTGGAAGGATGGAAGGCTGAGTCAACCTCGAGCCGGCTACCTGAACCTAGCTTCCGCCAGGATCGAACTCAGGTCGCGAGCAGAGCTTTGGCTGCTTACCACTCTGCGCCACGGGGCTCCATATACTAGGGAAAGAGATAGAAAAAGTATATTTTGCTGAGAAGCATGCTTACATGAGCAGACAGATTTAACTCCACGGCTTCATGCTAAAGGCAAAATGTCTACCCTTCAGAAATTCTGCTATTTTAAAATGCTTTTCTAATGAAATGTGGCCAAATTACACTCCTTCCCAGGTAGGTTGTCTGTGCCAAATCTCAGAATGATGTAATAAATTGTCTGGTTTATGAGGAATAGAAGTTTTCAGAAATTATGATGATATGCCTTTGGTTGCCCTTGGATCTGAACTTCTGAAATCCCTCTCCGTAGTTTCCTTTTCAAATATGTTTCTCTATGAGGATTACACGCTCCAAAATTTGTGGATATTATATAAAGCCTGTTCTCTGATCACTTCCTGAACAAGGGCCATTTCCGCACGCCCTTAAGGGGACGGCTCCCTCACAGAATGCTGCGTACACCTCTGTTTGCAAAACGTTTGCCGGCCATTTGGCTTCCGTTTCTTCGGTGCCTTTTTTTGTGACTGCAGAAACTGCATTCCTAGGAAAGGCACCAAAAGAACAGAAGCCAAACAGCACCACAACTATTTTGCAAATGGAGACATCGGGATTCCTGGGGGAAAGCTGCCAGCATTCAGTGAGTGGACCATCCCTTTAAGGGCATGTGGGCCATCCCTTTAAGGGAGATGAGGATAGTTCTATCCTCGTCCCATCTCCCAGCCTATACGTTCTGCTTTGCTACTGCTTTCTACAATCAGAAAATGTGTGGCTTTCTTTAAGTAGAAGCTGCCACAGTGTGTTCCAGAAGCTCTGATCATGGGATTTTGAAGGGAAGGTATCCTTTCATTATTTCCAATTTGAACCTTCCCTCTCACTAGCCTTTTCCCCACAGATGGTGGTGACCTTGGGTTTCTAATTTCTTGACCCGAGTCTTCCCTGCATTTTCCCTGTTTGTATACTGGGGGCTTGTACCTTTCCAACATATTTTGATGTTTACAGGTTCAACATGCCACTTTTTGCTAAACCTAGCTATTGTTGGGGAACCTACAAAATACAAAGTGTTAGGTTAACGTAGCGAGATGAAATAAACATGGATCTTGAAAAATCCAAAGCTATGAATATCTTGCATTTCAGAGAAGTTGTCCTTGTAGACATTCATTACATAAAAATGAAAAATTCCTTGCTGTGCCAGGCGTCCATCCGGATCAAGGGAGGGGCTACATCACAATCACAGATCAACCGCTTTGTATGCAAAAAGTCTCTGTTCCGTCCTCAGCATCCCCAGTTAAAAGGATCAGGTACTCCTCTCTGTCTGGAGATCAGGGGGTGGGGCCACCAGCCATGTGACCAGGGCCACCAGCCAGGTACAGGGGATGCTTGAGACCCCCAGGAGCTACAGCCACTCAACTGACCTTTACAAGTCATAGTCTGACTCCATATAAGGCAGCTTCAGATTGTTCACAGGGTGGAAAAAGTGGATATAGATAACTTTTTCTCTATCCCTCCCAATAAGAAAACTCAAGGGCACCCAGGGAAGTTGATGGCCTTCAGCTTCAGGATAGACTTGACTCATCAAATAATTAAGGGGTGGAATTCCCTTCCAGTGACGTCCACTAGCATGGATGGCTTTAAACGGGGCTAGAGTGCCCAAAAAGGTTGGGACCAAAGACCAAACTAAATATTGCTCCAAATATAATACAAACAAATAAAGAACCAGTACCATATAAGAATGTAAATAAATATAGCTATGCCACTGATATTCCTGTATATCTACAAACTGGTTTTTCATTACACCAACATTGCAAAGTACTCATACACGTCCAAGTGGGTAAGAACATAAAGTTTAACTGCAGTTTTAAATTCATAGCATTTTGTTTTGCTTTCCTTGTGGCACAGTTATCTTGGTTAAGGGCTTGAGGGAGCTACTAATGGGAGAGTGGTAGGAGTCTGTGATTCTGTAAGTCATATCAAAACAGTATCAGCTTCCATTCAAGAAGTAAGTCTCTAGTCCTCATGATTAGGAAATGCTTGAAACATGATTTTAGAATATAGCCAAAAGGTTCACACACTGGAAATATAATCAGAAATACACATCACTATAATTTTATATCCAGGTATAAAAACTGATCATTTTAGGAGGGCTCTTGTGATTTCAGGAAAAAATGCTTCATTTCAAACTATTTATTCCACTCCCGTTCTTTCCCCCTCGGTTTCCCCATCCTTGTTATCTCTTCGACTTCTTATTAACAGTTTTTTTTTATCTTTTCTCAAACTTGCTTTAGGTATCAAACTGGTTTGGAAATAAGCGAATCCGGTACAAGAAGAACATAGGTAAATTTCAAGAGGAAGCCAATATTTATGCTGCCAAAACGGCTGTCACTGCTACAAATGTGTCAGCTCATGGAAGCCAAGCTAACTCACCCTCAACTCCCAATTCAGCTGGTTAGTTTTTTTTTCCTTTGGGTTGTTATTGTTCTTTTTTTCTCTTTTTTCCCTTGGGGTTTTATTTTCCTTTAGTATCGATGTGTTTTATTTTGAATTGGTTTCCTCTTTGGTTTGTTCACTTTTGGGGGCAATGTATTCATTTAGGATATTTTGTTCCTGTCTGTTGTTTTTTTTTCTGTTTCCAAAGGCAATGTGGTCTTGTGTAATTAAATGTAAATGTGTTAGAGATTTTTTTTTTTTTGCATGGATAACGTTTTGCCCGAGTTGTTAATTCTGCCCGGAGAAAGGTTGTCCATGCATATTTTTGTGTGTCTCACCAGGACAGAAGATTTCATCTTTTGGGTGACCCTGATACATAGAATTCAGCACATAGAGGGGGCACAATCAGCCGTGAAGTTCTCTTAATGCGAAGTTGAAATTAATAGGAGCTCTGTGTGTGTACACTTACTTTGGTGGGCTGTGCATGAACACACATCCTCTTGCAACTGAACTTCCCAGTGGATTGTGCTCAAGATGCACACACAAACACACACACAAACACACACACACACAAACACACACACACACACACACACACACAGAGTCATGCTATTTGAGTCTGTTTGGGGTGGACCATATTCCTGGATTATTGCTCGCTTGCTCTGTGATTGGTGCTTCTCCTACAAGTAATACTTGCTGTGTCTAATTTCGTTTTTCTTTGGTGCCAGAGGGCTAAAGAGATTCGAATGTGGTTTGTTCCTCTGTCTTATCTCTGGCTGATTCTGCGCACGTTGGATAATGCACTTTCAATGCACTTGAACAATCGTTTGAGGTAGGTTTTTTGTTCCGCACATGAAAAAATCTGTTCCAAATGATCTATAAAGAGGATTGGAAGTGCATTATCCAACGTGTGCAGAATCAGCCTCTCTGTGGTCTTGTGGTGGTTCTGATGTTTGCTTGTCGAGGCACAGATTGGTTTTTATCTAACTCCGTGTTGCACATTTGCAGCCTATGATGCAATCAATTGTGTTCATGTCTAATTGTGTACAGTAAGATGGACTGGGACATTCTGGACTATGGAAAACTTTGGTGTATTATTTTTGGACGAGGATGAAATTGAGAACTGGAGTGTGGTCATACACACACACACACGTACACACACACAAATGCACATTCTTTTGGTTTAAGAAGGGGGAAATGCCAAATGGGCTGAGATGCGGGATATCTGTCTTCCTTCCAGGTTGCAAATCATATTGGGTTCATCTAAATATGAGGCATTTGTTTAAAACTGACTGAAGGCTCATGTTAATAAAGCATTAAAGTTCCAAGTTCCTCCTCTTGGAGTGTTGGTGATCATGGCAGGCCCTTCATCAAAATCGCGGTGGAAGCTATTCTAGCCCACAATTCGGGACAGCTGGGGCACGAGACCCGCCTAGTGGAAAATGAAGTCCAGTGAGCCTGCTCTGCATTTTGTCATTAACAGAACACCACCCTTCCTGGAGTGCACAGTCAATATCAATAAATTTCAATAAATGTATATGTGTATAAAGTGCAAAAAGTGCACAATTTCATTAATAAGTTACAATAAATATGTCCCATTTCATCAAAAAGCACAATAAATATGACAGTAGATAAGCATATTTGTACAGTATCCAACTGGTGGGAAAAATACAGTATCCAAAGTTAATACAAATTCAATACAAAAATTGTTCATTCATCTGAAATGCACGCTGGCATTCGAGCTAAATCCAAATGGTAACTTTCAAGTCAATCTTCTAATGTTATGCAGTTGCCTGCTGGTGTCTGCGAAGCCACAGAGCTTCAAAGTGCCGCCTACGGGTTTTGCCGGCATATGTTATCCAATCCTGTTTCATCCATTCACTTCTTCATAGGCATTTCTTCAATCCAGCAAATGCTTCAATCAACAGTACACCACCATGTTGGCATTCCCAGGACGGTCCTGGGAATGCCAACATGGTGGCATACTATTTATTGTCATATTTATTGTGCTTTTTGATGAAATTGGACGTATTTATTGTAACTTACTAATGAAATTGCGCACTTTTTGCACTTTATACACATATAACTTTATTGAAATTTATTGATATTGACCATGTACTCCAGGAAGGGAGGTGTTCTGTTAGTTCCTTGGGTTTCCAGAGTGCCGTTCATGGTTTTGGCTGCATTTTGTCATGGCAATAGTGGGAGGGCAGCTCTCACTATGAATACAAAACCTTTGGAATCCTTAGCAGAAAGAATCCCCACCCATTAGGCTGCTGATATTTATGTTTGCTGAGGGGATAAAATTTGGAATCCCTGGCAGTATCCCTCCTCTTTCGGTGAGAGTCCGTTCCTGCCACTCTTGTCTTCTCTGCCTGTTTCATAGAATCATGGGATTGGAAGGTACCTCTAGGGTCATCTAGTCCAACCTCCTGCACAATGCAGGAAATTCACAAATACCTCCCCCCCCCGACTGCCCCGGTGACCCCTGCTCCATGCCTAGATAGCATCACCTGGGCAGTTGCTCTAGGACATGGGAATGTTCCATAGGCGTTTCCTCCTGACCTCTCTGGGTGAAGGAGTCAGTGGGTTGACAAGGCAACTGAAGCTTACAGGGTTTGCAGACCAAGTGGAAATGGTCTCCACCATTGCGAGCATTTGTCTCCGGCCTGCCACATTGAAACAGATGTGGAGAAGTAATACATCAGCTCAACAAAGCCGATTGTGTGAAACAAAGCAACTAGCCCTATCTATTAGCTCTGCTCTCTGTCCTGTGAACAGCAACCATTTTAAAAAAAATCCTGGGTTTGCTCTTCTGTAGTAGCAATGAGTCAAACTTTCACAAGACTGCGTTTCATGTCGGTTTCCTCATAGGATGTTCACAACAGTCTCCATTTAGAAGAAGAAATGAGATTCTTTAGAGTGTTGGATTTCTGGACAAGATAAGGCATTTTGCTATGTCTAGTTTCCAGGTAGCCCAAAATGGCTATAAATCTTAGAGCTGCTCATTTTTAAGTGTATATGTAAAGGCTGTTGGAGTTTTTTTTAGTGTATATCTTACGTTTATCATGTGAATGTGACAAACACATGCTTGCAATAATGTATATAGTACATGAGATAGGACTAGAGAGAAGGGGGTTCAAATTATTGTTTAGCCATGATGTTGATGGGTGACCTTGAGCCAATTTCTCTTACTCTCAACCTACCTCATAGGGTTGTTGTTAGCATAAATGGAGGGAGGCAGAAACTTGCCACCTTGGTACTTGCAAAAAGGTACTCTCATCAGAGACCTGAAAGCAGCTGCAGTGTCATGAGGAAATGTACCCTCAAAGGCAAATTCGGGGTGGGAGGACGTTACTGAGAGACCTGTGAAACCACTAGCTTATTTGTAAAAGGACGGTGATGCCATTTAAGGGAGAACTGGCACGTGCTAGACTCTAAGAAACGTAATTGATGAGATTTGTTTTCTCTTAGCAAACCCAGTGAGAATGGCCCTTTTATCTGTGGAAGGAAATTAGGAGCAACCAAACTGACACACAACAGTGTGCAAAAGCTTTTGCGCTCAACAGAACTCTTTGCCAGGCTGTATGTTAACAGAATTTGTGACATTCTGTCTGTGGGTCTAACTTCATAGCACCAGCCTTCCACAAAGTCCCCTTTCATTGGTGCCTCATTTAACTCTCAGATCTGACAACGTTGGGAAACATTGAACCAGACACTTAGGGTATGGTGGATGTCTTGTTCTTGGCTCGTGATGAGAAGCTGCCACTAATTATTAGGGATGTTTTGTGACACCCTCAGCCTTTCTGTGAGTCATTGCAGTTAACGGGAATGAACCCAGGGCTTTTTTTCTGGGAAAAGAGGTGGTGAAACTCAGTGGGTTGCCCTCGGAGAAAATGGTCACATGGCTGGTGGACCCGCCCCCTGATCTCCAGACAGAGGGCAATCTAAACTCCCCTCTATCTTGAGATCAGGGGGCGGGGCCACCAGCCATGTGACCATTTTCAAGAGGTTCCGGAACTCTGTTCCACCGCGTTCCAGCTGAAAAAAAGCCCTGAATGAACCTATTGGCCTTCTAGCGCCCCTCTGCTTTCCTGCCAGGTGAGGCTCATGTAAATCAAACCCTCTTCATTTGGCCACTTACTTTTCCATGCCCATTGATTTAACACATGCTTTCCCTCTTCTTCTGATTGCAATTTTCTGATTCTCCCTCCCCACTTCCAAAAACCTCATTCTTCTCTCTCTGGCTTTGACACCGTCTCAAACTCTCTCTTTCTGTCTCTTCCTGCTGCTATGTATCTTTTCTGATCTTCTCCTTCTCCCCTGCAGTGTAAATCAATCATCCTTGGCAAACTGCTGCTTCCTCCTAATCCAGGTGCACTTAAGACAGCATCATCCTTACAGGCCTGGAAACAACTAAATTGTTAATTTCTCAGTAATTTAAGCAAGAGTTAGACTGAATTAGGTCTTTATTCAACATGCTACATATTTAACTGGATGGATATTATTGCCATTCTCCCTTTTGCTTTAGACATTTTTTTAATGTACACCTCTATTGTAAAGGAGGCACTGGTGGTAAAAAGGAAGTATTGAAAATATAATAAAGTTAGCTATAAATGTATCCATAACTGTTAAAATAAAAGCCATCCAAATATTTATTTTTTATTTGATCTATTTCTCTTACACATCTACACTCAAAAGCCAAGAAAAAAAATCAATCTTGAGCTAATTTGGTAAATCTATCAGATAATATGATTCCGTTGAATAGAAATGTAAAAAAAATACGACAGATACTTTCTCCAGTCTTCTTTTACAATTTCCTTGTAAAAATAATACTGCTTTCAATATTTGTTTCGTTGATCGAAGCTGTGGCGGGGCTAGAACAAACAAACACACAAAAATAAAAATTGCCTAGCAGGATCAGACCTGGGGTCCACCTCATCCAAACCGGGACCAGCTTAAATTCATTGCTAGAAATAAGTCTGGAAATCAAATCCTCTCGCTTGAAAACTCTGAGACCCCCTAATCTTAGAAATATGGGGAGAGGCTGTGCTACTGCGTGGTGATAGAAAATGGAATCCGCAGTTGCTCAAAATGTTTATTTTCTTGCTTCATTCATAATCCACCTTTCTAGCTAAGACTTCAGGTGGATCACAGAGTTATAAAAACAGCGCCATAAAGATGAGGATAATACATACAATGGACAGTGCAATAAAGCTAGAATACACAATTACAGGATAGTGGAATAAAGACAGTTGGAATATATCCAATAACAATGTAGTATAAAGCAAAGGAAAACGGCTTAAAATTTTCATAGGTGATTGAAATTAAAACTATATTACCTTTCTAGATAGCGCCCTTAATTTTTAATAGTTCTCAATGACTGTTTTTTGTTGATATCTACCTATATGGCCTCCAGCTCACCAAAGAATTCACAAAACCTCTGTCTAGCATGGACAGTAGTCACAGATAGATCCAGGGCCGGTGCTACCATTGAGGCGGTGAGGTGGGTGCTGAGGCACTGAAAGGGGCGCCAGAGGGGGTGCCGGGGGCGGAGGCGCGTGCCACAGAGTTTGCGTGCCTGGCCTGCAGCTGGCCAGCCCTGCACCACTGCTGCTGCCACCAACACACACACCCGGCCGGGTGCAGCAGCAGCCACAGGCCAGGCACAGCAGGCGGCCAGGGCGGCGTGCGGAACCTCCCCAGCCACCCGCTGCGCCCAACTGGGAGCATGGGCAGCCTCTGCGTGCCATCCCAGCCACCCGCCGGCCAGTGGGGCCAGCTTGCTGCGTGATGACATCATCACACAGTGAATACATCACGCAGTACGGAGGGCGCGTGCACATGGGGCAGGCGCCAGAAACCCTGGATAGATATGTCTTCCATGTATTTTCCTAACCAGTCACAGCAGAATAATTCAGGGCTAATATTACTTTTCGTTACATGTAGTTCCAAATGGGAAATGGAGACAGGGATCGGACACAATAGCAGGCCAGCCAGTTTCGGGCCACTTGAGTTGTATTCAACCATCCCAGCACAAAAAAGATGCATGCCCTCTATGATGCACTACAGAAGTTTCCCCTTTCCTTGGGAGGAGTTAGAATGCTGCCTCTCAGGTATTCTCAGTCAGCTACTTGCTGTTATAACAAGTGCAGTGTCTTGGGGGCTCCAAGACACTACAGTAGCAGACGCAACCTCTCCCCTCTTCATAGGGGCAGGTCCTGATGAAGACATGAGTCAGGGCCTGACGATGTCACAGACTGGTCTCCTTTAGCTCAATTCAAGAGCCATTTATGGCCCACACAATTGTTTGAGTTGTGTACCGCTGGATTAAAGTTGTATCCGGCCATTCCTTGTGGCTCAAGGCAGCTTGCAAGTCACATTTCAAACATTAAAATTTCAAACCAGTACAATAACCCAAAACAGATAACCACCTTTCTTTAGACGATACCTGTCTTTTATACCTCATATCTCCCCAGGAAGCCCATTCCTCAAAACGGGAGCAACAGTGGAGAAGGTAGAGGTTTTGGTCGATGCCTAGGTTGTCAGCTCCTTGTTGGGAAATTCCTGGAGATATGGGAGGTGAAGCTGGAGAAAGCAGGATTTTGTGGGGGGAAGTAGGGTTTTAGGAGGGAAAGGACATAGAGTCCACCCCCCACACACACCTAGGGTTGCCAGCTCCAAGTTGGGAAATTCCTGGAGATCTGGGGGGTGAAACCTGGAGAAAGTGGGGTTTGGGGAGGGAAAGGATCTTGGCATAGCATAATTCCATAGAGTCCACCCCAAAAGTAGCCATTTTCTCCAGGTGAACTGATCTCTGTGGCCTGGAGACCATTCGTAATTCCGGGAGATCTCCAGCCACTACCTGGAGGCTGGCAACCCTACCCCCACCCCAAAGCAGCCATTTTCTCCAGGTGAACTGATCTCTGTGGCCTGGAGTTCAGTTGTAATTCCAGGAGATCTCCAACTACCACTAGGAGAGTGGCAACCCACCAGGCAGGCTTCCTTAAGTGGAGGAACAGCCAGTAAGTGGTAGCTTGAGACTGTAGTTGATGACCCAAGACTTATGGGAGGAGGGGTCTTACAGATATCTGGGTCCTAGGCCATAAAGGGCTTTAAAGGTCATAACCGACCACTTGGACTTGTAAACTGGCAGACTGTGTCGCTTTTTAATGATGGGAGAGAAATGTTCCCACCAGCTAGCCCCTGACCATAATTGGAGTGCTGCACTCTTGACCAGCTGCAGTTTCCAGACTGTCTTCAGGGGCATCCCACTGCAGAAAACATTACAGTAATGTCTAAGTCAGATTAATCAGGAAATGCAAAATGGTTGCTCCAAAAAAGATAAATTGCTTCAAATATATCTCTGTACTTCAGGAATCAGAATTGTATGTGCAGAGTAGATTCGTTTTCACTGATCCAGAGGAGTTAGCCGTGTTAGTCTGTAGTAGCAAAATCAAAAAGAGTCCAGTAGCACCTTTAAGACTAACCAATTTTATTATAGCATAAGCTTTCGAGAATCAAGTTCTCTTCGTCAGATGCCTGATCAAAACTGGGCAGATACAGAAGAGGAGGGGGAAAGAGAGAGAAAAAAGGGAGGGGGCATAAATCACAAGAAGGCAGAATGCAATTAGCATGGAGGCTATCAAAACATTCCTTTGCTTGGAAATGTAAACATTTCCTTTTGGTGTGCAGTCAGTTTGTAGCAGTGAAGGTATCCAATTCCTATGTAGTATAAGCCTTCGATGACCACAGCTCTCCCTGCCAGCTGCATCTGACAAAGAGAACTGACAAAGAGAACCACAGTTCTCTTTGTCAGATGCAGCTGGCAGGGAGAGCTGTGGTCATCGAAGGCTTATACTACATAGGAATTGGATACCTTCACTGCTACAAACTGACTGCACACCAAAAGGAAATGTTTACATTTCCAAGCAAAGGAATGTTTTGATAGCCTCCATGCTAATTGCATTCTGCCTTCTTGTGATTTATGCCCCCTCCCTTTTTTCTCTCTCTTTCCCCCTCCTCTTCTGTATCTGCCCAGTTTTGATCAGGCATCTGACGAAGAGAACTTGATTCTCGAAAGCTTATGCTATAATAAAATTGGTTAGTCTTAAAGGTGCTACTGGACTCTTTTTGATTTTGTTTTCACTGATGTATTTAATTTGCATAATTTTGGTTTATTTGAATATATGAGGGCTTTTTTAGAATTTGGATTTTGGGGGTTAAAAAGGAGAACGGGAAGGTAAGTAGAATCAACTGCTACGCAAGGAATGGGGGAAATTACCTAGACAGGAGCAATGAGGGGGAATAATGGTGCTGGGTTCAAAATTGTGTTTGTTTGTTTGTTTATTTATTCATACCTTCCTTTCCTTCCCAATGGGGAACCAAATCAGCTTACATCATTCTCCTCTCCTCCATTTTATCCTCACAACAACCCTGTGAGGTAGGTTAGGCTGAGAGGGTATGACTGGCCCAAGGTCACCCAGTGAGCTTCCATAGCAAAGTAGAAGTTTAAATCTGGGTCTCCCAGATCCTAGTCGGGCCCTCCAGCCACTAAATCTCACTGGTTCTAGATGAGCCCTTCGTCTTCCCTTTGATTGCTCCTCTCGGCTTTCTTGCCAGTCGTTTTGTAATCGGTCCCACATCCCATGACAACTTTTTTGCCGGCTACTATTTTTTTTTTCAAAATTCCAGAAGCGTCCACAGGTTCAGGCAAGGTCAGGAGCATTATTTTAAACCTTTTCTCTGCAATCAGAATGTCTGAAAATACTCTTACAGAAAGGTAATATTCTCAGTGTTCCCAAGTTGTCACTTGATTCTGGTGTTTTCAGTCAAAGGTAGGCATGTTTCCAGATATATAGGTAACATTTTTCTTTGTAATATTCCCAACCTTGTAGATCTGCATTTTCCCACCCACCCCCTTATTATGTGACATTACGTATTCATACTGAAAATTAATTGAGTAGGCTGTAGGGAGTAGCGAGCCTCACTTATTTTGTGTTTAAAGTACTTTTTCCCTTAGAAGATTTGAAGATGTCAGAATGTTATTAACTGAAGTGTCTAGGAGGAATCCCCAACCATTTTGAGCCTGCAGGCAAATTTGAAATTTTGAGAGGGGGTGAGAGCCGCCCCAACAACGGCTTCCACAGGAGGTGGAGCCAAACCCAAAATGGTTTCTGCAGGAGGCAGAGCCAGATGGAATAACACTTTCCTCCCAGCTCCTGGGGAGAAGGAAAACCAGAAAGGGGAATAGAACCACACAATGACTGAGGAAAGCCCAGATCCTCCTGATCAAATGAGAAGGGAAAAAAACCACTTTCATTTGAATGAAGGCAGCCAATAAGATGTCATGCCTTAAAATGGCCTCACCCACTTACTGAAAAACTTGGTGGGCATCAAGGAAAGTCATGGATGCTATGGTGCCCATGGGAATTGTACTGGGAGCCCTGGTCTAAGGTGTTTTAAAGTACAAGAGAGTTTTCAGTATGAGTATTTCTCAGGTGGTGGAGGATGAGCCGTATATCTGTAAAAGTAGTCCCCCTGACTATCTTGTTCACTGCTGCAGTAGAACCCTGTTGAATGATATGGCTTATGGAGCAAAGGTCTATCCTAACATGAAAGAAAGGCAGGAATTTTTAATTGCACTTTAGATCATGAAAGTTGGGTACAGTCATTTTCTAGACCAGTATCTCAGTAGGCACAGGGGAAAGGTTCTCTAGGTAGAGTCCCTTGCCTTCTTATTTATCTCGCCAACTGAAAATGGCTGTCAAAGCAGCAATAGCTGCACAGTCACAGAAACAACAGAAGGGTCCAGTAACAAGGTCAAAAACAATCCAAATACACAGTTTAAAAATGCAGCCAGAACAATTTCCTCTCTGCCCAAATGCCTTCTAGAATGAAACCATCTTACATGCCTTCCTGAAGGCAGCAAGTGAAGGGGCTCACAGCTCTCCGCACCCCTAGGCCATTACCAAGGGATAAACCTATCTGAGAAAACCGCATGATCTAACTGTTGCCAAGCTAACAATCCTAGGAGAGGATGCCACCAGAAAAGACTGTCTGAAGGCAATAACTGGCACATGACAGTATTGTTAGTATTGTACACAAAGTGCCTTGGATTGGGTTGGTGTTTGTATGTTTGTTTTAGGTGTTTCTTCTCCTTCCTCCAGACTGGTGCAGCAGCCCCGGGAGCTGTTTCACCAAGACCGTCCACTTCATGTATTCCCCCCCTTCTCCCCAAGAGCGCAAACTGATGCCAGAAATGTTGAAGCAGCACCACAGATCTTGCAAAAGGCCATCTCAGTAATTACTGCTCTGACATAAAGTGCATCTGTACAATGCGCATATCAATGGTATGCGCATATTTATCTTTACTTCTATAGCAGCAAAACGCAGCTACCACTCAGATATGTGCATACGTTAAAAAAGAGAGAGAATCCTAGGCACAGTCCACAGGGAACAGCATGCCATATTGAAATGAATGGGTGCTTCACAAGAACAAAATCATGATTTTCCATTCATTTCTGTGAGGTCTAAACAGGAGACTCTCCTGACAGGTTGTACCTGCTGTCATAGTTGCAATGTATATTTTGTAAATAGCAAAGTTCACTCTACATTTTGTAAATGGCACATTTCACTCCCTTTATAGTTTCCAAGTTACTGGTGAAGTATGGAATGATGATTTGCGATTGCTAAATCAGTCCGGATAGTTAACATTCACTGCAACATCAGTAAAGTGGGTGATTTATCTTTAAGGAGTCATTGTGGTGTTGTGGTATGTCCAACTAGATCAGGTTTTAACACCCCGCTCAGCCATGAATCTCACTGGGAGACGATGAGCCCAAAGTTCACTTTCAGTCTAAGCAATTGTTGTTGAGAGGATGAAGTAAAAGAGGGAAGAACCATGTATGTTCCTTGGAGGAAGGGCAAGATAAAAATGTAATCGATACTTCTTTTAAAGTAAGGGGGGGGACATGGCTCAGTGGTAGATCACCTGCTTTGCATACAGAAGATTCCAGGTTCACTTCCCAGCATCTCCAATTGAAAAAGGATGAGGTCGTACATAATGAGAGAACCTCCATCTGAGAACCCTGGGGAGCTGCTGCCAGTCAGAATAGACAATATTGACCTCGATGGAGCAAATGCATGCAAAATAGCTCTTTTATTCAAGTCGGTGGTGGAAGGAGGCAGAAGTTCAGAAGCTACCTGTGTGGACAGAGAGCCAATGTGATGTAGTGGTTAGACTCGGGGGGGGGGGTGCCAGCGTTTCTGGCGCCTGAGACAGCGTCAGGTGTTAGTGCGTGCGCACTTTGCGCACACGCGCACCTGGACTGTGTGATGACATCACTGCGTGTGATATCATCATGCAGGGGCAGGGACGGCACATGTGTGGCCTCCCAGCCCTCCCGTTCAGTTGCCCCATGCTGCCCTGGCTGCCTGCTGCGCCTGGCCCGCAGCTGTGTGCTGGTGGCGGTGGCAGCAGCAGCACAGAGCAACTGTGCGGGACGGCTGGGAGGCTGCCCGCTCAGCTGGCCCATGCTGTTGCCACCAGCACATGCTCCTGGCCGAGCACATGGCACGCAGCTGGGATGGGGCGCTTGCATCCTCCCCCAAGCTCAGTTGCTCCATGTGCCACTCCTGCTGCCTGCCGCGCCTGGCCCACAGCTGTGTGCCGCTGGTGGCAGTGGCAGCAGCAGCAGCACAGAGCTCCTGGCTGGGCGCAGCAGCACGGGGCAATTGAGCTCCGTGGTGTGCACCCCTGCCCCCGGCGCCCCCTCCGGCGCCTTAGCACTCGAGGCGACTGCCGGCCCAGCCTTAATGGTAAGACTGTTAGAGTAGGATTTCGGAGACCCAAGTTTGAATTGCCACTCTGTCATTAAAGCTTGCTGGGTGTCCTTTGGCCAGTCGTACACTGTCGGCTTAACCTACATTACAGGGTTGTTATGAAGATAAAATAGAGGTTGGGGGAGAATGATTTAGGCTGCTTTGGGTCCCCATTGGGCAGAAAAGTGAGGCATAAATGAAGTAAATAAATAAAAAGCTGGGAACCACACAGCATTCCAGCGGTCTTCTCTTGGTGATATCGTTGGCTTATTATGTGACCTTGGAAATTTAGCTCATTTATTGAAGCCATCTGCTAACGGGAGAAAACAATGCTTTCTTCCCTCCTAGAGCATTCTTGTGAGTCTTAAGTAATTAAATAATTCTCAGGTGTCACATAAGGCAAAATATCGGTATAATCATGACATTGTTTTTTGCATTCAAACTCTTGGTAAGTATACAGAGCATAGACCAGGAACAAGAGAATTTTCAGGAAGCGATTGACACAATTTCCAGTAGACTGCCTGGATTGTTCGTTGTAAAACTGTGATCATTTCTCCATAATCTTTGACTGTAGTCGAATGTGCATTTCATTGTTGTTGAACATATTCCTAGCCATTTGTTCTAAAGAGTGCTGAAGTGAGCGGGGATCTTTCAGATAGACACTTTGAAAAACATCTCCGCCCCTGTAGATTATTGTAAACTCCTGGCATCTGTAGGCCTTCAGAGGGCCTTCTGTAGCAGAGGGCAAGAAAGGTGGTGTGAAAATTGGGCAGGACAGTTGTTGACAAAGAACCTTCCAGGACACTGCTCCCTCACCTCATGTGTTCATGCTCTTCAGATAAGCCTCCCCACTTTGCTTTAGGAACAAAGGTTTGTTTGCAAAGTCAAAGTGCAGCTGAAAATTCTCAGCGCATCTTATGAACGTCATTTGGGGACAGTTCCCAAAAGAGGACCATAGCCACATATCTTCCAGGGAGGGCACAGTTTGGTGTTGTAAGACTGCAGTGGAGCTGACCTGGGTCCCCGAAGTCTCTCCCTTTGAGCCTAACATCATGCTTGGAACTAAACCTTGCACGTTGAGCTTTCTCACACTTAACACAATGAATTGCACGAGAGTTTTGGGGTAATCCCTTCCAATCTTATTTCATGCCTTCCAGTTACATTGCTGTGAGGTTTTTTTCCCCCTGTGAAAAGGGGCTTAGGTATGAAATAACATTTTAGTCATATGTGATGATTGTAAAGAATTCCTGGCCTCACTACGTACTTTCAGAAATAATCGCTGATACTAAGATGCCATCTGTTAGATCAGGACAGCTCTAACATACTGTGCTGGTCCATTTTCTGTTCTGGCCAACAGCTGACAGGTTGGGTGCCTACCTGGATGCGTGGGGTGCCAGTGGCCATCACTTGTCACCAGGCCACATTTTGCTACCCTGCCAGACTGGTTAAGATGGATCCATTGCAGGGCTATCATCTGTCCCCCTTTGTGCTTCTAAGCATGGCACGCTCCATAGACTTTTCTGTATCATCAGTACTTACAGGAGCCATATATTCTCAGAAGGCTTCCTAGTTCTAGAAACTGCAGCCGAACAATTTCAGAGGTTGCGAAGGAATTCAAAAACTCACCACCATAATAGAACTACCTTCCCACCCTAAAACAGGAAATATGTGCTCCAATGAAATAACAGTACCACATGCCAGTGATGTTCCCGCGAGTTCTGAAGGGCTCCATTCTGTTGGGAGGACAAGTTTTGTTTTGTAATCGTTACAACTCTTGCAGTACATCCTCTCTCTTTATTTTAATTTTTGCTTGCTCTATCCTCCATGCTACTAACCTGACTGTTTTTGTTTCCTGTATGGGGGATTTGCTTTGCATGTCATTCCTTCTTCTTGGCTGACCGGCGTGTGGTGTCAATCCCTCTTCCTCTCTATGATTCAGGTGCCTCACTCTTTCCTTTCCAGGTTCTTCCAGTTCTTTTAACATGTCAAACTCTGGAGATTTGTTCATGAGCGTGCAGTCACTCAATGGGGATTCTTACCAAGGGGCCCAGGTTGGAGCCAACGTGCAGTCACAGGTAGGGATCCATCGGATATACTGCCCGTGAGTGCATCAGTGTTGGAACAAAGAGCCTTTGATGATCCTATTGGCTTTCCCCATTCCTGTCCCAAGAGAGGAATCAAAACTTTGTACCCAACTTTTAATCACACCAGTCAACAACAAAAAAAAACACCAAAATCTTGCTTCAAAAAAAAAGTTGTCCACACTTTGTGAATGCATTTGGCTCTGGCTTGATACTTGCACTAAAAAGAATGAGATTTAAAAGTCTGAATTGAAAGAATACCAAACATACAAAGCTCTATTTGCTGAATGGGTGTTCCGGAAGAAGGGACAAAGTATTTGTATGAAAACTTCTTTTTCAACTGCCATGTTATCATCCTCTGCTGAAGTCTGATGAGAGAGTGATGCTGAACTACAGAAGTTCTCTCATCCTCCTCTGCCCCGTTTCAAACCAGACCTATGCAACCATTTTGTACTAGAATCTAGTTCGGTTACGGAAGAGCATGGGGAATTATCTCTGCAGCAGAAACTTGTTCTTCTCAATGTAAAAAGTACCGCTGCAGATGTTGCTATCCAGACTTGTAGACTTCTTTTGGGGCCTTCTCCTATTTCTGCCCTTATTCCACTGGCAATCTGAGCCATACTGACAGCCATCCAAGAATTTCTGTTTCTCAACGAAGTGTCTTGAAAGCCGAGACAAGTTCCTTTGCTGCTCAAAGGGCAGAGAAGTGTTTGTGCTAGAAGGCAGGTATTTGACGATGGTCAAGAGAGGTGAGAGACCCTGAGACTCAGGGTGTCAACACTCTTATAGTCTCCGATGTTGTCAATTCTCTTCAGTTCCAGGTGGCATTGAGAAACCTCGATGGATGGAATAGCAGGGTAGATTTCTTGTCCTCATATAGAATTGCAAATCTCAGCCAAAGTTCTCCAGTCCACTTGTCTGCCCCCTCCCCTGCATATTTTTCTTCCAACCATCCATTGCAATGCTAAAAATCCAATGTGGAATGCTAGTATCAGAGTTTGGGACAACGGGCAGGGTACAGAAAGTGGGAGGAGGAAGCTTCTTTCTCTTTTTCGTGTCCTCTTATGGGTGATGGTTGGGAGGTCTTGACTTTGGTCATATTGTCAGACTTGACTGTGCCAAAATAAACATAAGCGTTGCCTTTTAATCTCTGTGCTCCTTCTAATTCTCTCTTTGTTGTCGTTGGTCTGTTTAGGTGGATACCCTTCGCCATGTTATCAGCCAGACAGGAGGATACAGTGATGGGCTCGCAGCGAGTCAGATGTATAGTCCGCAGGGCATCAGTGTAAGAAAAATAGGCTTCCTTTTTTCCTCCCTTTTCTCTTTCTCCCAATTATTTCAAAGCCATAGGGCTCAGAATGCCACTTAGTACGACTTGTCTTAGCTTTACGGTCACCTAGTTTATTGCTTCTCTATCGGTCATGCCAACGGCAGAGTTCTATCTGCAAAAGGAGGGGAGGAGTGGCGACTGGGCAGGCCTTGTGCAGGCAGCTGGCGTCTAGGGCTGTCAGACCCGATCAGCATTCTCAAGGCACCTGCGGCCACTTGCGTTCTGCTGAGAGGAGCTGCTAAACAGGTGACACCTAGTGCAGGAGCAGTCGGGGATGTCACCGCAAGGACCCTTGATAGCTCCAACAAGGAGGCCAGTCGCTGGAGTCCCTCTTGCCACTACGTGTGCCAACTAAAAGCAGTGCGGGCCCTCTCTCCCATCAGAGTCAAGTTCCTGAAATAACGTTACTGTTGTTGTTATTTTATCACCATTATCGTTGTTGTTGTTATTATTATATAAACATGACAAAAAGGAGGGGTGGGGATGGAGGAAGGGAGGGAACATCTTCTCCTTGTTCTGAGTTGCGCTGGCGGCTCCTGGCTAGCATGAAAATTCATAGCGACAAGCTGTGTCTTACAGAGCGAAATCGATCAGACAGACACAAGGAGAACCGAGTGTAGATTCGGGACAGCAATCCAACTTCATTTCTCAGATCAATCATCCGCCATCTCAGCAGCAGTGACAGCAATCTGGGACAAGAGGGCAGCCTGGAAAAGGAGGCTGCCACTCATAGCATCAGGGGCTCCTCTTTGCCTCTTTAGAGGTCAGAGGGAGACCCTCGCTGGTTGGGGATCAACCTGAAAACACAAAAAGACTGGTTTCAAACGCTTTGGTTTTCTTGGCTGACATACCGTGGATGTAAGGGGTGCCATTTGGGGTGATTGTGGGAGGTCCCATGCAGACTTTAGAGGCTTCCCTCTCACCTATTCCAGCTATAACCTTCAGGATTTCTACAGCCCTTGTTGCTCACCAGAGTGCTGAGCGAAGCAAGACTTTTCTCAGTGAGGAATGTACAGCGTACTGCCATTGGCCCCGGCAGGCATTCTCCGTGAGCTCACGTCAGTTTGAGATAAAAGTAGCACAGATAAGATGTGATGTGAGGGGAAAGCATTAAAACGGCTTGCTAAGATCACAGCTCTCTTACTCCCTTCATTTTTTGTTATAACACAGAGAAAAAAACATTATTGCTAGTGAAAGCCCAAGTGTTTCGATGACCCAGGTGTATTCCAAGCTTACCCGTGAGCAAGTTGGGTGAGAATTGTTCATGTGAAGGACTTGGGAATTATATACTGATCATAATGTGCTAGGCAGGTTGACTAAGAGCTATTGGATGCAACATGAAGGTGGTAGACAAGAGTGACTGGAAACAACAGGGGCAGCCATGTGGGTTGTTCACGTCTAAAGTAGGAGACGGAGATATTTTCAACATCAGCTGGCACAAATTAGAGAAAAGAGCTGGACACCTTTTACATCCCAAGCAGGTGCTTTTCTACCATCCTTGCCCTGGTACCAGAAGTGAGATGGGCTGGATGATGTGTCCAGGGCAGGTTAGAGTTATGCTCCCTTCCTCCGACATGTTTCACTTGATTGAAAATTACACAGAGACATTGCTAGCGCATGCTCAAGGTACATGAAGAGCCAATTGGGCCACCCTCAAGGACATAGGTTGAATACTAACGTTGATAGTGCATCACAAAACTTTCAGAAGCATTATGGCTCCCAAAACAAACTTGAGACCTGGAGTTCCTTAGGAGGAGGATCCAGTATCCTTACCGGTAGCTTGGCTACCACCATTGAGAAAAGGCTTCGAGGTTAGGGGCAGAGTTTAGATACGGAGTGTGGGAATGAGCACCAAGGTGGGAATAGTGGAGCAACACACATGCACACACTTCTTTTGGTTTCCAGTTTGATTTGGGCAATCCATCCATCGCTGCCTGTTCTGCCTGCTGGGCAGAGCCAGCCCAACTCCCAACAGAAAGAAAAAAGGGGCTTTGTTTGGTGGGTAAGACCAGCCATGATTGGTAGGGCCAAGGGTACTATTGTGCAGCATGTGCTATTGACACTACACCTCTGGGTTGCCCCTTCTAATACAGCCCTGGGGGGGGGGGGGTAGAATTTTAACCTGTACATACCATCTTTCATAGCTCCCCTACAGAAATCAAAAATATCATATGTGTAGTAACCGAGCACACCATAAGGAATGGCTTAGTATTACCTTCCCGAGATGTTTTGTTTGTTTTAGATATTTGTACCCTATTTTTCTCTCCAGCAGGGAGCCCAAAATAGCTTACATTATCATCCTACATTATTCAATTTTATCTTCACAACAACCACCGTGTGAGATAAAACTGAGAGGCAGTGACCGTTTCCGCACTACTCACCTTCATCTGGAACGGGGTGCAACGTTGCGAAAAAAATGTGGAAGATAGCGTCTTCTCGTGCGAGTTTTACACACAAAACTCGTGCGAGAAGACACTGTCTTCCGTGTTTTTTTCGCGACGTTGCACCTCGTTCCAGATGAAGGTGAGTAGTGCGGAAACGGCCAGCGACTGGCCCAAGATCACCCAACATGTTTCTGTGGCAGAGTGGGGGAAGTCTTCCAGAACCTTGCTCAACACTTTTAGCCACTGTTCCACATGGGTTTGCCACCTGCAGGGACTGTTTTCCTCCCTTGCATTTGGAACTAGCATGGCAGTCTGCTACTTTGTCTCACTTGGCATTCACCAGTGCACTGCTAATGTGCCCAGAGGAGCATTTGAGCACTAAGGGGCTGATTCTCCAGTCCCAGGGCCATAACAAAAGTTTTGCAGTGGCTGTTATCAGTGCAACATCTCACAATGCGCATGGCTTCTTTTTTTCCAAAACAAGAGGAAGCTTCATTATTTGAGGGTTTTCCATCACAAGAAATGGCTTCTTGTGAAGCTCCTGTTAAGTGAAAAGGGATGGTGAGCAGATCACAGTGCCTGAATCCGCCATCTTTGTTGTTTGCGTTTCAAGCGGGGCTTCCTCTGAATTCAATACAGGCATCTGCACTCCCACATTTAGCACCCAGCCCTGATGTCAGCAGGCAGAGACAGCAAAGCACTCTGAAGTAAATGCAACTGAACATGTGCCGGCATTTATGTCTGATTATATAAACCCCCTGCAAAAAGCGGGCTTGGAAAATGCCACGTGAAAGAGCCCATCGTTCCATATTAATCTCCGGTAGCCGAATTCATTTCCATCCTTGGCTCTTTAATACCAAGGAGTAAATGAATCGGAGGCTGATTGTGATAAGAGATGATACTTCGGTACACATTAAGCCTTCCTCCCAACCTCCTCTCTTCCCCTCCCCCAAGATGAAGCTCAGCTCCCTACATCTGAATGTATATACATACATACACACAAAAAGTTAATATTCTGGGTTAAGCTACAGCACAAAGGGATTCACCACTAAAAAAGGAGGCACAGAAAGGAAGAAAAAGCAGAAGCCAAAGAGAACGCTGAATTTGCCCCCACTGCACTCCAGGTGCAGAACTGAAACTGGATAATTAAGAAAAGAGAATCCGCAAAATGTGACTCAGTAGCAGTATTGAAAAGGCCACAATGTAATATGCTTTTGCCTTCACACCATTATAACCAAGTTATTCTGGAAGAGGGAAAGAGGGCCTGGTTAAAAAGGGGGGGGGGCATTAGGAAAAAGGACAATCTGTCCTTCGTTCCACAAGACATAATTAATTTAAACTTTAAATTAGAAATTGGGAACCTCTTCCTAACTCAGAGCAGAGTGAAAAGTGGAACAAGTCTGCAAAAGTGGCTGTGGGACCTCTTTCTTTGCAGCTTTTGCGAGGGGAAGCTGGAAGAGACATGAAAGAAGGTATAAGTGGCAGATAACCTCATGGCAACCCTGTATATTAAGACTATAGGATAAGTCTGCAATAGATCATATAAATTAATCAGTGGAGCTTTGCGTTCAGTCCGGCCAGCATTAGAGGCATCACAGTCAAGGAATAATGATAGGATCCATCCTTTGACACTAAGTTTCCACTGTCTCTGTAGGTTGTATTCACGGGCCAGGGCACCACATCCTCTTTACTGGGCACAAAGTCAGATGACCCTGATGAGGAAGAGACTGTTGACCTGGAACCAACCTAGGAGACGCATTCTGGGGCCCTCCTTAGACCCTGAACCCCAACCCCAGAATGGGCCTCAGCCCTTTAGTAACTGGTCTCGCAAGTCCCACGAGGCTAAGAGGCATTCCAGCCTCAAGCATTTGTGTGGCACCTTTTAAGTACCTGCAGCCTGTTCTAGAGAAGCAGGGCTTTGCATTCCCAGTTCTCTCAGAAGTACTTAGGGCCTCAGTCTAGTTTGCCAGAAAAACATCTAAACTTGTTTCTTTATTTTATTATTTTTATTATTTTTTATTCTTCATTTAAATGCTGGTTTTCCCTATTTATATTTATATGCTCGGTCTCCCAAAGCAGTTTATATTGGGCCCCTCTCCTCCATTTTCTCCTCACAAAGCCTCCTCCATTTTCTCCTCACAAAGCCCTGTGAGGTAGGTTAGTCTGAGAGTGGCCCATAGTCACACAGTGAGCTTTCATGGCAGGGCGGGGTTTCAAACCTGGATCTTCCAAATCCTAGTCACTACAGCTCAACTTTGAGTGGGACTGTTGCTGACTATGGTCCACTAGTGTTCACCAAGAGATGTGTCCTCCCATTGAAATGAATAGGGGAGAAATGAGGAAATGGCGGGAGAAGCTCACACAAACATAAGATGTTGATGTCATTAATATGCACTAGGATCCCTACCCCATGGAGCTTAAATCTACACTTTGATGAGAGGAATAGAGACAAGACTAAATGTGGCAAACATTCAAGTTTGGTTGCAGGAACATGTTTCAGAAGGATTAGGATTTATTTATTTATTTATATTCGACGTATTTATTTATAAATGAATTCCACCCTCCCCGCATCAGCAGGCTCAGAGCAGATTACAACATATACTTTATAAAAAACTTTTAACTTTTCAACTTTTCAACCAATAGACAATAATACATAATTTAAAATCTAAAATACAGAGTACAAAAAGCAGCAGCACAGAAACAATTCATATAATCCTTCATCAAACCGTCCCTAAAAAAAATCACAAAAGGGTCAGGTGGAAGCTATTTCCTGATAGGGAGGGATGATCCCCTCTGCTCTACCGGTGGGGGGCCCTGCCCAGCATCAATCATACGCCTGGCGGAACACCTCTGTCTTACAGGCCCGGCGAAAGGATAGCAAGTCCTGCCGGTCCCTGGTCTCATCAGACGGTGCATTCCACCAGGTTGGATCCAGGACCGAAAAGGCCCTAGCTCTGGTTGACACTAGGTGGGCCTCTCTGGGGCCAGGGACCACTACTACTGGTTTTCACTAGAACAAAGAGTCCTCCAGGGCTCATATGGGGAGAGGCAGTCCCGCAGATACACTGGTCCCAGTCCGCATAGGGCTTTATAGGTTAAAACCAGAACCTTGAACCTGATTTGGTACTCCACTGGTAATAAGGACTAAGCCAGGGCTTGGTCTAAATGCGGAATAGGTGAGTCTTGAGGAAAAAATTCGAATGGCGGAGGGAGCCTTGACATACACAAATAGCACTGACAGGGGTGAATATCTTTTAGCAAGGAGCTGCAGGTATCCATGTTTACCGCATTCTTGCCAGATGACCAGCTCCCTTCCTCCACCAATTGCGTACATGGTCGGTCACCAATAAAACTGATTGTAGCTGAAAATGACCGTTATCGAATGGGTGAACTAAACAGATACATATGCCGGGTTTTTAAAATCTGTTTCTGCTTTTGCGTTTGGAGGAGAGCCCCTGGGGATGGGCGGTATATAAATTGAAAAAATAAATAAATAAAATAAAAATAAATTGTGGCAATTTCTAAATTAGGGCATTTACCTCCTTCAACACCAGCAGCTCCCTTAACTAAACAAGGCTGGTGGAAAAGAACGAGTCCCTTTGCGTTGTTCTCACTGGAAGCAAAGTGGCTTCAAAGCCCCCCTTCCTTACTTCATTACTCCGAGCATCAGGATTGGGGACATATTCCTGCTTTGAGACAGGAAGTGTTACATCTAACACAGTCTTAGACAGATGCTAGCCCAAAACTATATTTCACCAACCTTACTTAAATTCTTGCTGTGTTAACTTGAAGCTATGATGTGAAGTGATTGATTTTTATAGAGCTATGAACATTCGTTTAGCAGGTGGCTGCCTGCAGAAAGCACTGTCCTTTTTGATATGTGTGGGATTGGTTATGCAGTGCTACAGATGTTTGGGTTTTGCTGGTAAATAGATTTTATGTCTGTTTGTTATTTTCATTTCATTTGGCCCCCTTTTCCCCTCCCCTTCAAACCGTTTAGCTGTTAAATTGAGGACAGAGATGTTTTCATTTGGTGAAAGTGCTTTAAGCTGCTCTGTGTAGTCTCCTGGAAAATACCTTTGCCCCAAATTTTAGAGAGCTGCCACTGGGAAGAGGTAACCAATATTCCTCAACATGGCACCAGTCAGTTTGTTTCCTGGTCCCCACTTCTTCCCCAAAGCATCAGGCCAATCTTCACTGCATTCCACCTCATTGGAGCAGGAGGTGGTATGTGTTTAGATGGACCACTGATTCCAAAACAGCTGCCCCCAACGTAGCCAGTTTGGTGGTGTGGTTAAGAGCAGCAGAACTCTAATATGAAGAGCCCGGTTTGATTCCCCACTTCTCCGCTTGAAGCCAGCTGGGTGACCTTGGGTCAGTCACAGCTTCTCAGAGCTCTTTCAGCCTCACCCACATACTTTGTAAACAGCTCTGAGCTTTAAGTTGTCCTGAAAGGCAGTATATAAATCAATGTTGTTCTGAAGGGTATATAAATTGAATGTTATTGTTGTTATAGGAGCATGCTTGGCTTGACACCTCCCAACATCTTGTGATTCGTCCCCCACTCTTGGCAAACAGTTTCTTTTGGTGCTCATTACTTGTTTTTTAAAATTCAAAAAGTACTGGACAGTACTAGGCTAGGTGGCCCAATGGTCTGACTCAGGAAAAGGCAACTTCATTTTTAATAAAGTAATAAATACTTTTTTATGTTTTATATTTATATTACTTTGTCTGACAGACTGTTCCATTTTGCACCTCTATTTCCCTGGCAAACTTTGTAAATACCAATGTGGTGCAGAGGTTAAGTCTCGGGTTAGGGTCTGAGAGGCCAAGGATTGAAGCTTGCTGGGTGTCCTTGGGCGAGTCACGCACCCTCAGCCTAACCAACATCACAGGATTGTTGTGATGATAAAATGGAGGAGAAAATAACACTATAATTTTATTTTATCAAATTTTATTTAATAAAATAAATAAGAACTCCACTTCCTATCTTGGCTACTCCAGTTGTGTATCCCATACCTTCAGTTTCAAAAAGAAATGCAGTAATAAAATCTGGTGTCTGCAGTCTTTACTTCTAAAAGCCTTGTCTTTTGTTTAGAAGACCTTGGCGTCCAGAACTTCTGGTTCTGAATGTTATAGCCTCAGTCTGCCAATTAATATTCAAAATCTAATAAATAATCCTCAACCTTCCAAATCTGCTCAGGCTTCCATTGTCTTTGGGATCCTTTCCTCTCAAGGGTCAGTCAAGGGTGATTATTCACCCAGCCCTCTTTCTTTCAGTGTTCTTCCTGGCAGTGGCATAGCGTGGGGGGCGGCAGAGGGGTGGCTGCCCTGGGCAAAAAAATTATTAGGAGGTGCCGGCTGCTGAGGAGAACCTGTTCCATGTCCACGGGAGCTGGGAGGCTACCCGCACTGCCATGGCCCTCTGCCGCGCCAAGAGGGGCGGCTGACTTGCTGGGCGCCAAGCTGGCCCTCTGCAGCTGCTGGCTGAGGAGCACACCGAGTGGGCAGTGGTGGCGTGGGTGGGTGCAGCGAGTGGCTGCAGTGGAAGGATGAGGGGCAGGGAGGCGAGCATCCCCAAATCATGTGAGCACTCCTGGAGGGGGGGGCAAGTGGCTGCGGTGGAGGGGTAAGGTGTGGCGAGGTGAGCGGCCTCAAATCAGGAGAGCGCTTGCGAGGTATGGCTGCGCCCTGTGCATTGCCATCACTTCCTGGAAGTGATGTTATCATCTGGGGGCTCAGGAGCGTGCGCTCAGTGCCACAGGCACCATCTCCTGCCGGAAGTTGCCCCAGGCGCTCGCAACCCACACTACGCCGCTGCTTCCTGTGCCCCTTCAACCCACTGTCCATTTCCATATAGCAAATGATCCTCCCCCCCCCCCCAAAAGCACAAGACATCCCAAGGGGCTTCGTTCGTGTCCAAGACGCCATCACTTCACCTTTCCAGTCAGGAATCAAATGTTGAGGTGATAACAGAGAAGGATCTTCCTGATACCCCCTCTTCGGGGATGAGAAGATCCTAATTCTCTGTCTCCAATTAGCCACACTCAAGGATTGTATGGGCTTTAGGATCCCTTGTCAGCTTGGTTTTTTTCCCAAGAGATCAGTTTCCTGCTCTTACAACTAGTAGCAGACTCTGGAAAATGTTTACTCATTGCACTCGCTTGTTTTTCCGTGTGCTTGTATCTCGCATCAGATCTGAACTCTGACCACTGCATCCCTTAACCTTTAGTTACCCAAAAGGCAATGTATGTGTGGAATCCTGGACTGCAAGGATTCATCAAAGCAATTCTTCTCTGATATCCATATTTTATGATGTACGCATGAAACAACATGGAATTTTATATTGTAACAAAGAGAGACCTTGTTTTAAGGAGTCAGGAAGCTTTTTCCTGTCACGGTAAGAGAAGCTTCAGGATGCCCATGCTGGCAATCTCTTGGAACCAGCACCTGTCCCTACTCTTCATAGGACAGTGGGTTCCCACCAGGGCTTTTTTTCTGAGAAAAAGAGGAGGTGGAACTCAGTGGGTTGCCCTCGGAGAAAATGGTCACATGGCTGGTGGCCCCGCCCCCTGATCTCCAGACAGAGGGGGGTTGAGATTGCCCTCATGCCGCTCGGCGGCGCGGAGGGCAATCTAAGCTCCCCTCTGTCTGGAGATCAGGGGGCGGGGCCACCAGCCATGTGACCATTTTCAAGAGGTTCCAGAACTCCTTTCCCCCACGTTCCCCCTGAAAAAAGCCCTGGTTCCCACACATGCTTTCAAAATAAATGGAGATTACTAAACGTGAATAAAGTGAAGTCTTCCTAGATTTCAGAAGTATCATTGGAAGACAAGGCAGGGAGGTAAAGATATGTGTTGTATAAAAGATTCTCTCATTCCCCCCTCCTCTTTCTCATTTAATTGGGTGTCTACAATAAAGCCCCTTCTAAAAATAAGTTGAGTGCACAATAGGAGCTGTTCCGAAGAAGCCCCTTCCTCCCCTCCCTCTCCCCGTTTCCCGCCCTCCCCATTTTCTGTTCCCCGTAATGACCCTGCAAACACTAAATGTCATTTGAGTGCATTAAGCAGCAAACTCTCCAGTGACATAGCAATTACAGTTCTGAAATAGATTTGGTGTGTCACGGAAGATAAGGGTTTTGAAAGTTTCTGTTGTGATTATAGCTTGTAAGGCCCACAAATAACAGGCTTCGAAATAAGAGGCTGCCAACAGGGCCATTGTGGCTTTCCCTCAGTGATGGCACGTAAATTGCTATTAATGTCCTGAGTGTACTTGAATATGCCAGTCTCCGGGCGGCAGAGTTGGCTCAGTGTCTCTCTTTACGCGGCTTGTCATTGTCGGGACTGATAATCTGTGGTAATTGCTGCCTCTTGCAGTGGTCAGGAACGTGGAAGAGCAGGAGAGCTCAGAAAGAGCATCTTCTGGAAAGGCAGCGAGGAGCATGTGTGGAGCGATGTGCATGTATGAGGGAGCTTATGTTTGCAGAAGTGCCGGGCAAGCAATATTGTCAGCCCTACCTAGGGAGGGAAGGCTTGATCTCCGAGGAATGATGTATGTGTATGGAGGATATTTAAGACTTAAAAACAAGGGGGTTCAGATCAGGTTCTTGGCTCTAGGGGAGGAGAGGGTTAGCTCTTCTCTTCCTTGTATCTCATATCAGAAATGCTTCCCCCTCTCCATGCTGCACAAAAAGACAGGCATGATATAGCATTTGTCTTCCTTTCCAATTGAGGCTCAAAACAGCCCCAAGGAAGGGAGGGAGGATAATGTTTCTGACCGGGGAATCATTCCAGGCTGGAAAAAATAAGCCTAAACATGAAATCTCAGGATCACGTGTGGTTAGGTTCTTCAAAAGCAGAGTTATGGTCATTCGTGCATGGATTGGAATCCTAGCAAACTAATATTTTTAATTTGCCAACTAAATTATTAACCACAGGTACAAATTTACATCCAAGGAACCTGACACCCAGGCCAGGACTCAGAATTTTCCTCTCCTGCTCAGGCCACTTTCATCTGTGCTTAAATATGATAAAAAATGTAATTGAGGGCGGACTTTCCCCCCCCAGATTTGCAGAGATCTATATTTTGGGACCAAATAACTGAAGCGTATAGTGCTTGGATGTCATCAATATCAGATCTTCCTCCCCTCTTCCCAAGTTTATTTTTATGATAGTGATAAGACTTGAAGTTGTTTACTTTCTGAAGCCATTTTTGATCCTAGTATGTTACTTTAAGTCATTATCCCAGGATATGTGTCAAAGACTCATGATTCAGCAACCTTGCTGAAGCTAAGAAGGTGAGTCTGGTCAGTGCCTGAGTGGAAGATCTCCTGGGAATTCTGCCTCTTTGAGATCCATAATGGAAGAAGAACAAAAATTGAGTCCGATAGCACCTTAAAGACCAACAAGGTTTCCAGGGGATAAGCGGTCCCAGTTCTCTTCAAGAGATCATGCCTCTTGAAAGCATATACTCCGGAAATCTGGTTTGTCGTTAAGGTGCTACTGGACTTGAATCTTGCTCTTCTATTGCCAGCCAACATGGCTACCCACCTGAAACTATCCTAATGGAAGAAAAGCACGGTAAAAACAACAGCTAAATTAAATACCACTTATGACTGCTGCAGTGTATAGCTTTACAAACATGGAGTGATCTGATCATAAAACTAGAGATGTAAAATTCCCAAGAAAATTTGAAGCTATGGGAGAAACCCCAGAAATCTGGGGGGAAATTGAAATATTTAGTTTCTCCATATCCTTTTACCTGCAGCCTTAGCTGTTGGATTTCCAGAAAGAAATGGGAATTTTCCTTGCAGACAGTTTGGACACTGTTTGTCCCACAGTGGGACTGTCACCATGATCATGCCAGTCCTTCATGGTGGATGAAGGATTGGCCAGTACGGAGTCGGGGATCCCAGTCCTTTGGGGGCGAGGGAGGTATGGCAGTGGGACTCGGGCCAAGATGAGAAGGACACGGAGATATGGTAGAGCTCAGTGTCCTTCCAACCTGTGTCCCATCCTGAGAAATGCTGGGTGTGGAATTAGGAAATTTAGCCCCCCTTCGACACTGATGTTGTGCAACATGAGGTCCATAAATAATAAAATTAGAATGCTGCATGATTATTTTGCAGCAAATGATAATGGAGGCACAGGTTGCAGCAGTTGCCTGGTCTTCATTTTTCTATCTAAGACAAGCCCGGCAGCTTGTCCCCTACCTATCAACCCATGACTTAACTGCAGTGATCCAAACAACGGTCACCTCTAGACAAGACTACTGCAATTCGCTCTACACAGGGCTTCCCCTGGGCCTGATCCGGAGGCTACAGCTGGTCCAAAATGCAGCTGCGCGAGTAATTGCAAGGGTCCTGATTAGGGAACATATAACACCTATACTACGCCAGCTGTACTAGTTACCAGTTGAGTACTGGGTCCAGTTCAAGGTTTTGGTGTTGACCTATAAAGCCCTATGTAGACTGGGCCCAGCATATCTGCAGGACCGCCTCTCCCCATATGTACCCCAGAGGATGCTTCGTTCAACAAATAAACAACTGTTGGTGGTCCCTGGCCCAAGGGAGGCCCGCCTGGCCTTGACCAGAGCCAGGGCCTTTTCGGTCCTGGCACCAACCTGGTGGAACTCTTTGTCTGAGGAAACTAAGACCTGGTGGGATTTGTTATCTTTCTGCCGGGCCTATAAGACAGAGGTGGAGGCTAGGTTGGGCCCCCACTGGCCACACTAAAGATCTGTCCACCACCCCACATATGAGCCAGAGCTTGAAAACCAGTATTTTATCATCGCCATCTGAAGAGAAGCTGTATTGTATTTATTGCATAAAGCTGTTTTAATGTTATTTGTATAATGTTTTATCTGTTTTTAATTCTTATTTATGTAAATTGAAATGTTGCGCTCCACCCTGAGCCCACCTGGTGGGGAGGGCGGACTAAAAATCTAATATAATAAATAAATAAAATGCCAAAGAGTTCTGTGATGTTCCCTGTTGCTTTCAGGTCAGGGATAGGATACTCACTCCAGTTTCTGCATTTAGGATTACATAACATAGATGGGTGTGTTCAAAACAGCATCCATCTATTAGCACAGAGATACAGGGACGGGAGCAGATGGGTTCAGGACAAGGGAGATTTGATGCAGTCTACAGTTATAATTAACAAACAGCACTAATGACCAGGGACTCCACTCCATTAGACTAAACCAACACACACAGATATCTGAGCAGGAAACAGACTGTTCTATTGTAATATGTATAATGAATTCATCACAGGCTCCGGAGGTTGTTGAGGCCTGCAAATCAAGAGCCACAGCACAGGATATTGGAGGCTGTGCATAGTGTCTCTGAACTGACCAGATCTTGAAGCACCTGAGAGCAAGCCCCAGTATGGCAAGGGACTCTCAGGTGGTCTCAGTTTAGCTCTTCCTTTCCTAGGCTTGACAAAGATTGAGCCTGCCTGGTTTGTGACTGATAGAATCTTTCATGTCCTTTACTCTAAAAAAAGATACAGTCTTGTATGTTGACAGTATTTGCTGTACAGTGGTTGGGAAGAGACAGACAGAGTATAAGTAAGCAGAGTCGTCAAGTTTCCTTACAGGAGTTGCACTTTCAAAGGAAGGAAGACTCCTAGAGATGTGTGTGTAATTTTTGCTGTGCGTAACAGCTACTCCTGTGCAGCCAAGCAGGGGGAAAGCCATCCCCTGATGTTTAGGTGCCAAGTAGGGGTGCCAGGTCTCCTGCTTCAGCAGGAGATCTCTCTCCCTCTGCCAGCTCTGGCTGCCGCTGCTCAGCTGGATGATGGAGGGAAAAATGCTTGTGGAAATTGTGTGGCAGGCATTGGTGACATGCTGTTGCCATGATGTCACTTCCAGCACATTCACTCAACCATATGGGTCATGCTGGAAGTGACATCGCTGTGTCACTGGCAACACCATAACATTGCTGGTGAGGTCCACCCCCCAAGGGTAAATTGGCCACCAACAACCCTAGTGCCAAGGATTGCACAACTTGCACTTCAGATGCAGCTCTGTATGGCCAACCTTTGTATATGCCTTTTTAGGCATGTTTGGATTCAGGGACAGTGGCTTCGATCCTGAACAGTGGCCATTTCCACACTGCTCACCTTCCCTTGGAACGACCCAAAACATTGCGCAAAAAATGCAGAAGATCACGTTTTCTCATGCGAGATTTGCACGATGTCGTGCAAATCTCGTGCGAGAAAACGCGATCTTCTGCGTTTTTTGCGCGATGTTTCAGGTCGTTCTGATGGAGGGTGAGCAGTGTGGAAATAGCCAGTGTCTCCACAGGCACAAGGATTTCCACTATGAAGTACGACTTTCTCGCCAGTACAAAATGCCCCCAAAATCCTGTTCATGAGGTTCCAGGAGGCATTCCAGGCAGCCACAGGAGAGGGGAGAGGGGAAAATGATATTTGAGGTGGGTGGGAAGAAATACTACTCTGGATCCAAGCCGGTATCTTTACATTTTCCTTTCAGTCTCTACCTATTCCAGAGCTTGGGTCCCAATCATTATACATTTCTATAGTTGTACCCCATTTTCCAAGTTTAAGGTTTCAACATTAAGTCTCTTTCCTGGAAATGGACAAGTATTTATGTTGTTTGTATATTTATTTATTGTCCACCTTGTCCACATTCAATGAACAACACTATAGGGTATGGGTTGCAGAAATGTGAAAACAAGCATAAATCTTAATTCAGAGCTGAAACATTGCTTAAACCAAGCATAAGTAATTAAACAAGACATATTTAACAATGTGGAAATTACCCAGCAGGAGCATATCTGCTGTAATGGGCAGTACCCAGCAGTATAGTCTGCAGTCCCTGTACTTTTACCGAATGATCTCTCTGAGCCATGAAAACAAGCACGAATTTAAAAACTAGTATAAATAATGAAGCGTAAGTCTAGCTCCTGGATTCCTACCTTTAAATAAATGTCTTCTAACATAGCTGTGCCAGTGCAGGAACCAAGGACAGCCATAATCTAAAAGGATTGGATGAGGAAGAACCCCTACTAGGAAGTTTTTAGGGCTCAGGAGGCTCATTGCGAATATGACTGACATATTTCTTTTCTTCCTTCCTAGGCTAATGGAGGTTGGCAAGATGCTACGACTCCTTCGTCAGTGACCTCCCCCACAGAAGGCCCTGGCAGTGTCCACTCTGATACCTCCAACTGATCTCCCAGCAATGCAGCATTCCTTTCTCCCCGCTGCCCTGCAACCAGGCAGAGGTGGGGGCTGAGAGGGAAGGGGTTTTCTCTCCTACTGTTGAAGCCATCGGGTTGGATCCAGAACCAGTTGGCGAACACAAGAGTCTCCTCTTCTCTCTGTTGGGATGCTTTTTTTCAGCCAATCTGGACTCTTCTTTATACTCTCTTCCCTTTCTTTTCTGGGTAGAAGCCACCTTTCACCACCGCCACCAAAACACAACAAAAACTCTTCTCAAAGTAGTGGTTCATTTTCATGATTTTTGTGTTTCTTCTGAAGATCCGATCTTTACATCTCTTCAATCTACCAGGCACCCGCCTCCTTCTGTTTCTCTGGTGTTCTCACTACCTCTTTGCAGGAGCCACCTAAGCCCCCCCCCCCCACCCTACCCCAGCCTACAAGCACCACTCCTCCGTTCCATATAAGGACAACTCTCTGTTCCTCTGAAATCTTGAACCCTTCTGAGTTGCCTCTGTTACAGGATGGATAAATGCAATCCTGGTTCTGCCAGGCATGTCCAGGACATGCCCGCCCCCTTTCCCCTGTTGCCAGGAGGACCAGGAGAATGTTAGCAGATCTATTCGTTGCCGTCCTTCTGTGCCTTGCATCAAACTCCCAGTCATGCCTTCTTCCACTTAGCCCTCCTCCCCTGCCGCTCATGGTATCATAATTAGGCCTGGGAATACTTTTGCTCCAAGGAAGTGCGCGTTTGGTGCTTAGATAAAATAATAAGAATGCAGTGTGTTTGGGTAGTATGCTTCCTGTGCCTAATTTATTATTGTTCCTATATCCATGTCTTAAAAGTTTGGGAAAGCTTCGGGTATCATTTTGAAATGTTATTGAGGTTGTAGCATAAAAAGTCAGCCAGATTAGAGGGAAAGGTAAACTTCACAAGGGGCCGAGGAATGGAGAGTGGGCAAGGCTACGTTACGGTCAGACTTGCAAAACTCCTGTAGGCACTGCTGACATGTTTCCAGGTGGCTGTGCCTAATCATCAGGTTGAGAAAACTTTTTTAAAATATGAAAGTGAAGATCTCAGGCTGCAGTGTCCTAGACAAGGTATCTGTCTCTGGTCTGGAGACATGGAAAAATACAGCACTGATTACAGTTCTGCTTTGTTGCGTTGGTAAGGAGGAAAAAAACCAATGCGACAAACGTTGCATTGTCTGACACGTGCATTGCATTTTACGGGCAGCAGATCAAAAGCGCTGGGAACAAGAAAGAGGAGGAAGATTACCAGAGTGAGGAATCATTCAGAGCCCTGGAGAAGCCCCCTTCATGACTTAAGTGACCTCACCTTGCTTTCCTGCTGCTCTTTTCAGTATGTGTGCAAAGAGAACCAAAGAAGCATAGCATCGTTGCTCTCTTCACAGCAGGTCTTCCCAAAAGGGAGCCCCCCCAAAAATGACCATTTATTAAAGTCCTGCAACCTTGCGGTGGGAGGAAGGCTTCACAACCCACCTGAGGGTCGCAGACCATGGGCTGGAGATTTCCAATCTAGCCCATATCTTCTGGGTCTCCTGGACGCACCTGTGTGACTCCAGAGCACTGCAGTGTCTTTGCATGAGGTCGTTGATACCTCTAGGGATGCGTGAATGCCTGAGTGCTCTCATTTACTTGCTTAATGTAATTAAATGTAATGAGTGCAATTGCAGTTGATTGCATTACTTGTGTGATCTTTTCTTTATCACACTTGCCACTGTATCCTAAACTATAATGTATGATTAAGAGGCACAATCCACTGGAAACATATCTTACTCGATCCCCATTCAAATGTGTGGTCACGCAGTACTGTTCAGCATGCTGGCTTTATTTTAAAGGATCTTCATTGTACAATGTCAATCAATGGCTTGGCAGTAGAGACAATGGCCGTTTTCACACTACTAACCTGCTTCTATAACGTTGCGAAACGTCGCACAATGCGAAATGTTTTTGCGCGACGTTTCGCAACGTTATGGAAGCAGGTTAGTAGTGTGAAAACGGTCCACATTTTTAAAAATAGAGAGAGAGAGAAAAAGAGATGGAACTGCATTTATCTGCCTGTAACAATATACCTTCCTCCTCCTGGGCTGTCCTGGTACGATACTCATTCATGGTACATACACTGGGGAATGGTTCTTCTTGTATCCAGATTTCCTATTTTTTATTATAACAATGATGAGTATTGGTTATTTTTGATGCTTCTGAGTTGCGTTTTCTCATACCCCTTTTTTTTCCTGCCCAGAAAAATCCGACTTCGATACCAAAAACGAAAAAAAAAAAAATAAAAACTGCAGAAACGAAAAAAAACTTAAAAAAATAATTGAAAATTAAAAACTTCAATTCTTTCAGCTTTATTAACATTTTCCATTGTTTCTTGCAATTTGTGTCTTGTTCTTTGTAGTATTGATGATAATGAACATTTGATAATGAATGTTCTTGTATATTCAGATAAAGGAAAAAAAACCAAAAAAGCAGTCTGAATTTAATAGTGTTTATAAGAAAAAAAAATTAAGACGTTACCCTCATAGCACGCATCAAAGGACAGGCCATCCCAACCCTGTCCTTTCTGTGGCAAAAAGGCTCTTCATACCTGTATAGTTTTTAACACCAGACTACCTACATTCACCCTTCTTTCGTTTCCATTTTTTTTTATTTTCATGCATTTGTGAATTAGTTTAAGAATGCTAGAAAAGTGTAGAGTTGTGCACACTCATTTCCTGTTACACAATGTTTAAAAAAAAAAGTGACAGTAATTCATTTTTGTAAAACTTTTTAAAAAATGGTTGGGATAGTGAGCATAATAGGGATACCTAATAATTTATGTTTACTAACTTTGAGAGCCAGAAATTATGTTTTTTTAAAAAATGTTTTGCATTCTTTGAAGGGGGGCTTTTATTTTAGGGCCCGGTTTGCTGAGACGTTTGCCACCACGAGCCTCACTAAACTGAATGGGAGCTGTTCTGTTCATTTTAATGCAGCTTGGCCCGCAGGAGTACTTGGTGGACTGGGCCTGTAATATATTTTTATTGTCAGACTATGGCCTTGAAAAAAGTCCCTTCCTTGCCTTCCCGCTTCCTCATCCTTTTCAGTTTGTTCAAAGTGATGTGAAAAAAGGAAAAGAAAAACAAGTTTAGAAGGGTTTTTAAAAAAAAAAAACACGGTATTTGCATGATTTGGTTGGTTAATAAAATTCATGTGATTCCCTTATCAACAGAATGCTTGAGCAGAAGGCTAAAAACCAGAATAACAAAGTGAACAAAGAGTGAAAAACTCTAAACAGAACCACAAAACTCTAAGCAGGACTACTGAGCCTCAGTCCTCAGGGTCATGTAAGGAGACAGGGGCCGTTTCCACACGGCTTACCTTGTTTCGGGAAACAGCGGAATCTCGCACGAGATGTTATCGCGCGAGATGACATGATAACAGCATCTTCTCGTGAGATTTCGCTGTTTTCCGGAACAAGGTAAACTGTATGGAAATGGCCAGGGTTTAATCCTTCAAAGGGTACTCATTGAAACAGTGTTCCTTTTGGTTGTTGTGGGTTTTCCAGGCTGTATTGCCGTGGTCTTGGCATTGTAGTTCCTGACGTTTCACCAGCAGCTGTGGCAGTGACACTGTGACACTGAGAGATCTCTGTCTTTTGGTGCTACACCTCTGAAGATGCCAGCCACAGCTGCTGGTGAAACGTCAGGAACTACAATGCCAAGACCACGGCAATACAGCCCGGAAAACCCACAACAACCATTGTTCTCCGGCTGTGAAAGCCTTCGACAATACAGTGTTCCTTTTGCTTTTAAGATGTTTTTAACGGAGGGAAGTTTTTAAAGGATGTAATCCCCCCTTTTAAAACACAAGCAACAGCGTGGGAAGCCCAGATTTCATGAGCAAAACCGAGCAGCAGTGAAACGAATTTTCTTTGAGGGAAGACTGCTTTCTTGCAGAAGTGAGTACGGGTGGGCCAATGTCTCAACCCCTCTACCCCATAAAATAACCAGCTAGTGAGTTCTATAACTACAGATTGACACTATTCTTGCCAAGTTAACAAGTTTAGTTCAGGTACAGCATAATGATTAGTGTTGGGCTAGCAGCGTCTAGGAGATACCATGTACAACAGGATAAAACGGGGGAGGGAAGAACCATGTACGCTGCTCTGAGCTTCCTTGGAGGACAGGCAGGATAAAAACGTACTAGACAGATCACTGCTCTCCCCTCTAAAATGATCAGAATTTTCCACTGAAGAGGAAACTGGGCTGCTCTGTCCAATGTTACCATTTCCATTCCAGGATACAGTGGGCCAAGTAGCTTCTGTGAAGAGAACTGCAGCATGAAGACATGATAATCTCTACAGAAGGGGTGGGGGTCACTGCTTTTGAATGTTCCCCTGAACTCCTGTCAAAAGCTGTTTCACATTCGTGCTACTCTGAATCCCAACAGAGCTGGGAAATAGTGCTTTTTTTCTTTTCTGTTCATTGCTGACAGCTTTTAAAACATTCCATAGGTTCTGGCTCATCCACCTACCGGAGCACCTTCAGAGGGAACCCCAGAGCCAAACTAGATGTGACAGCAGCCAGGATTCCTTCCCATGGCGGCCATTGCCATTTTAAAAAGGAGTTGTGGTTCTTTAAAATTGCCATGAGGCCCTGATCCAGATTGTGCATACAGTGCAGCAGCCCCGGGAGCTTTTGTCATCCCCCCACCCACCCACCCCCATGCCTTTTCAGGTGCTAATATAGCAATGGTGGCTGTTTTGGCATATGAAAAGGTGCCTCATGGCAATTTGTAAAGAACTACAACTGTTTTTTAAAATGGCGACTGTGGCCGAGGGAAGGCATCATGTCTAGTTTGGCTCTGAGGCTCAGCAGAATTGAGACTGAGAGCCAAACTACAAGTGATGCCTGACATAGGTTGGACACTTGTCAGCTTCCCTCATGTTTTGATGGGAAATGTAGGCAGCTGGGTGGAATGCTGGACAAGTGACAGTTGAAAAGTCCATTGGACAGCAGTCAGAGAGCCAAGCTGCAAGACCAGGAAGCCTACATTTCCCATCAAAACTTGAGGGAAGCTGACAAGTGTCCAACTAGTGTCAGGCGTCACTTGTAGTTTGGCTCTTAGTTCCCGGCAGTTGCAAGGGCTTAGCACTGAGAATATACATGATCAGAAAGATTAAAACATTGCTTTATATGCCTTTCCCGCACCTCTTGAGTTACCTGAGCAGGCCGCTCTAGGCCAGGGACTCCTGAAGAACAAAGATCCACTAGCGGTTCTTTAGCTGTTAACCACAGTGACTCTACTGCCACCACCAGACGGCCACTCAGACCGCATTTTTGATTGATGTGAATGAGCCACTCAGGGCATGGCAAACTTGTTTTGCTTACCTTAATTGCCCACAACATTGTTCAGGAATCATTGGTGAAGAAAAGGACACTTGTGAGAGCCTGAGCATGGTAACCGTCACAATTAAAAAGCACTAGGTAAGATTTAAGATATCAAAGTGGAGCCATTGTGGGGTGATTTTTTTGTGCTCTGAAAAGAACCCCCCCCCCAAATACTGGTAATTTTGTGCAGGCTCAAACAAATGCAAAAAGATTCACAAGGGGGTGTCCTATTGCTGACAGGACAATCAGCTCTTCCATTTTGGCTATGCTCTACTGAAATCCGCAATCCGCACAGCACAAAAAAACAAGAAGTCAGCGATGGAGCTGGGTCCTCTCCCCTTACTCAGACTGAGGGCAAAGCTGGGGACTTTATTGTCCTCCTTGATGTCATGTTAGAGCCCAGTCTTTAATTCTGTGATGTGTGGTCCCTTGTTGGCTGAGTCTGTGCCAGGAAAGGCCCCCAGTGACACCGCAGCAGCAGCAGCAGCAGAGTGTAAACAATAACAGTTGCAAGCAAGTATGAAAAAGGAAGCTGGAAACTTTCGAGCCAGGGACCTTTCCAATCCTCTTAAAATCACGGTTTTTCCTTGAAAAGATTTGCCAAGGGTGGGGTGGATTGGCATCATTCTAAAATTTTAAACACTTCATGGTATTATCTGCCCAACCCCATAGTCTTCTATCATATACAATGAGGTTAACTTGGCAAGGTTGTCTACTCCACACAATTAGGAAATAGTCTTTGGCTTTGTAATTAAAAGCAAGCATAGCTAGGCGTGCAGGCTCTTTCTGCCTTATGCATGCACTTTATACATGTTCTAACTAAATGGACAAAGCCACAGAGTAGAATTGTCCTAACTGTGTTAGTTCATGAAATTTGTACATCTGGGCTTACTTGGAGGGCCAAATATATGCTCCTATGGAAACCTAAGCTTCTCTGAGTTTGTTCCTGAATGGTAAGAGATGGAACTTTTTAGCAGGGGAAACTGCAACCTGATGAGAGTCTTGGCTGCACAGCCCACTTCACAAGGAGAAAGGCATGTCCAACTTAGACTAAATCCTAAGGTCCCGCTCTAAGTCCCTTCTTTTTTTTCTGTGGGTGGCTCATGGGGTGTGTGATGATACAAGCAGGATCAGACATTATTTTCCTCTGAAAAGGGGGTGAATGTGAATGGCTGGGATTCTTCTTTAAGCCTGGCATCTGCAAGCATTTACAAAACTGTTCACTTTGGGAAGGCAGTTGGAGGCACATGTCAACACCTCAACCCCGTCAAGTTTTCACATCCCTCTTTGCATCAGCCCCTTCATTCCCCTAAAGCTTCTTAAAATATTATTACTGTTAGTATCAAAGATGTATTACAACATGCATTTGTTTGTTCTTATTGCAAGCCCTTTTGTTTCTTGTAAAGACATCCCGCTTTGTTCTGCATTGCTTTGTCTGTCTGTCTTTTACTTCCAGTAGCTTCCCAATATAAATCCTAGGAAGGCTTCACTCTGACTTACATTAAGCTTTTCTGCTCCTTTGAAGACAATGGCCTGTGTCTTTTTTGATTCCCACTGAAACTTTTCTGTTCTATAATAATACTAACAAGGTGTAGGTTTTACAGTCTCCTGATTTGTACTGGTAATGCATATTCCAAATAAATAGTTTCTTTTGTTGCAAAAAATTGATGTATCTCGTAATTTCTCCCCTTCCGCCACATACACAGTTTAGTAAGGGGGCGGGGGGGGGGAGTCCTGGTCATCTTCCATTCTACTCGTGGATGGTTAGATTCGTCGTTCAGTTATCAGCGCTGTAGATCATAAAGGTCCAAACTAAACTCAGGATGGGGCTGTTTTGTAGGGCTGATTCCGCACACGTTGGATAATGTACTTTCAATGCACTTTATCAATCATTTGAGGAGGATTTTTTGTTCTGCACACAAAAAAATCCGATCTATAAAGAGGATTGGAAGTGCATTATCCAACGTGTGCGGAATCACTGTAGGTGATTACTAGGAGCGAGCTGGTTGTGTTCAGCCTGGGGTAACTTGCAGGGTGAGGTCTCGGGGACTATCCCAGCCTACAGTACTGAGTGCTGTTGGAGACAGAAATAGCATCCTTATTGGTGGGTGTTGGGAGGTGATGCCAGAGCCATTGCTTCAGCACCATCTCCACACACCGCTATTGAATGGCGAGCAGAACCCAGTTTCAGCAAGTAATGTCATCGTCTGCACCAGATGCTGCCTAGCTGTGCTTATGCACAGTGCTGCAGATACGGCTCCAGCAGTTACGTGCCATCTCCTGTTGCCCTCTAGTAAGAGTGATACCTCCTCTTCCTTCATCAGTGGTAGGGGCTGAGATATTCCCTATGACCCACCTTGCAAGTGTTTGCTCTTTCCAGCTATGTGTACGCTATCAGTGTGTGTGTTATGTGCCGTCAAGTCACCTCCAACCTATGGTGACCCTACGATTGAAAGACCTCCAAAACGTCCTATCATTAACAGGCTTGCTCAGATCCTGCAAACTGGAGGATGTGGCTTTTTTATTGAGTCAAGCCATTTCATTTTAGCTCTTCCACTTTTCCTACTGCCTTCCACTTTTCCTAGCATTATTGACTTTTCCAGAGAATCTTGTCTTCTCATGACATGACCAAAGTACGATAGCCTCAGTTTTGTCATTTTAGCTGTCAGTAGCCATTCATTAACAAGGGCAAATATCTGAGCCAGTGTGAACTATCAAACATGCCAATATCTTTGTCATAGGATCTAGATGAACCTTCAGGTGCCATCAGGAAACGTATCTACAGATCAGGCCAAACACAGTTTCTTCAGATCGGGCCAAACACCACCATTGTTGTCATTCTGCAATGACAGTCCAAGAACCCAATTAAAAATGATGTACGATTGGATCATTTGCCACAGCTACAATCTGCTTGAAACCTTTAGGAAAGCAAGAGCTAAAAGTCATCGCTCAAGGGCCAACATGGATTGTTCCATTTTCCTTGCCAAGGGAGATCTTCCTGTACAAAGTTCATTGAAATAAACAGTAGGTCGCCCAGTGCTTTCAAGCTCATGCTGCTTTTCAGACCTTTAATGCCACCTCTGTTGAAAGATCATATCACATTGAAGAGAGATCCCAGTAATGGAATTAAAGGCAAATCGTCATGCCAGTTCTGCTTGCTTGAGTCTTCCTGAGCTTTAAATGTCATTACCTTCTGGTCATAGCCAAGACTGTGAATGAGAGCAAGAAGAAAATGTCTCTTCTAATGCTTGGTTCTCACTTTCCGTGACGACAGATGTCATTTCCATACCTCTCAATTCTCATGCCCCAGTCTCAGAGCAGTGGCTTCCAACAGCAGGGAGCTCCAGTCTTTGCTATGGGAATTAAAACTTAAGAATAGATGGTTTTAGTCAACTCATGTCTCGTATCAACACAAGGGATTTTTGCAAAACTTTACAGAAGTTACAAAATGTGCAATCCTAAGAACAGTGCAATCCTAAGAACTCTTTCCCGAGAGTAAGCCCCACAGAATAGACCTTTGATTCTATCTCTAGATCCCATTTGTGGACCAAACTAATCAGTTCCACAATAGATGGCTCCTATGGCTTAACTACAAATTATATTAAGAGCCTTTTGCACACGTATGCTGTGATCCAGAGGGTCAGCTTACTAACCATATCCATCTTGCAAAAGGAGTAAAGTAAGGCTGTATGTTGGCCCCCACGCTTTTTAATCTTTATGTAAACAACATGGTGCCTTTCATTTAAAAATATGCCCACCATGCACCCATATTAGCTGGCCAGTAATTACCCATACTACTATATGCAGATGATCGGTCTTACTATTGAGATCTGAAGTAGGCCTCCGGAAAATAAATAATGCCTTTGATTCGGTAAACTATAAGAAATCGAAAATTAAAGGTGGTGAAATCGAACTAACAACCCAATTCAAATACTTGGGAGTAACCTTTAGCCAAAACCTATCTTGGAAACTGCATCTTAAACTAGCCCCTGACTGAATTCACACGTATCGACATAGCGCTAAACTGTCGGGATGCCAGCATCTTCCTAGCACGATTTCTGACGTCATCGCGCCACAAAGACGCTGGCATTCCGACAGTTTAGCGCTATGCAGGTACGTGTGGATTCAGCCAGGGATATAGCCAGACCAAACTCAAATGCTCTCATTAGGTTTTATTTTTCAACTGGGGGCCAACATATCCTGATGGCTATTAGAGCATTTAACGCAAAAATAATCCCCCGGTTTTTATACAGGGCAGCCATCTGGAATAGACCTGAACAGGATTCTGAGTAGACCTGCTTAGGATAGTTCTGACAATGCTGTATTTGGAGTTTTACAGAATAAAAGGAGAACTTCTGGGCCAGAATCCCCCGGTGTTTGAGAACTAGGCTCGCCTCCATTTGTGAATGTTTTGTGTTCCTGAACTGCTGTCTACAGATGCCAGAAGAATTAAGCCCTCTCAGGGACTGTAATTAATAACTTTATAAATGTAAGGGGAATTGAGGTAGCTGCAGTCCTTTAGTCTATTATCTTCCCTTGCTGTAGTGAGCAGACGCGATGCATAGAAGGCAGGAAGGTGGTGCAACGAGAAAGGCTTGTAGGAAATGGCTACCACCCGTTTCGAGAGACAACAGGGATTATCCAGAGCGGAACCTAGTAACTCTTGGTCAAAACACCTCAGATTATGGGGTTTTTTTGTTGGAAAATTGGTTACTCTTCAGGAGTGAGGATGATAGTCTGCATTCCTATTATACAATCCTTTTCAGCTCTATCTGGGCAATGTTAAATTTTCAGTATTTGCCATTTCCCTAAGAGTCTGAATACCAAATACAGAACATAACTCACACTATATGAATCTCTTCTGGTAAGCCTTTACAACTATCCCACAGGGACAACTATGAGGTTGTTTGTTTGTTTTTCCCTGACATTTTCTTGGCAAATCTCTTCCACAGTTCATTCACTGAAGGCAATAGCAGGTTAAGAGTTCACCTATGTATTTAAATTTATATATACGTATAAACATATACACACACACATCTTGCCTCTCAAGAGGAGGTTTCTGAAACAGTTTCCACATAAATTCAAGAGTTCAAACAATTCAATAAATAATCGGTCATAAAAATAACCCAAGGCTTGAGTGAATAAAAATATCTTAACTTGATAGATGGAACAGCAATGACAAAATACCTAGTGGGCAGGTATGATGAGGGGTTTCCACAGTCAAGGTGCCATCATGGAAAAGAACCTTATCTCTGGTAAGCAACCCACCACACTGTTGAAGGTACAGTCTCCCAGAAAAGCACCTCCAGGGAAGATCCAAATTGGAGTCATAGGGAACTAAATGGTCCTTTAAGTGCTCTGGTCCTAGACTGTTCGCTGATGCAGTGGAGAAGTAGTTGTGAGCAAAACAGATGAAGCCACACTACAGGCATAACCTGTAGCGTGGGTGGGTTCTACAGAACAACGCAACAAAGGCTGATATAACTAATGCTCAGTAGAACGACGAACAGAAGCTTGTAACGGCTAGCATCTCTAACTTCAATTAAATAGCAAGTTCTTGCTTGCAAAAACTTGGTTGGGAGTTACGACCGTGGGGGATGGACATGGTGGGGGAACTGTCAGCAATGGCATGGCATCTCTTCCAGGAAAACTCAGAAGCAATGTCATTCCTCTTTAGGGAGTGCCAGAAACTCCATGGTTATCATAGACAGGACTGACATTACTTCCTGATGATCATCTTTTAATTTTTCTCAGGGAAGCAGGCAGCTCTATCACCAGCACACAGACACTTCCTCTGCTGCTAACCTGCGTTCACCAGCTCTGCCCCTTCTAGGCTAAACCTTCTATGTATTCAGGGTCTCAACAGGGGTGGGTGAGGGTACACTTCACTGGGACCCAGAGGGACCTGACCCATGCTACAATCTCCATTACCATGAAAAAAAGAACTGAGAATAAACTGTAGATCATGATGACTAAGGATATTTATAGAAACTTACTTCCTTGTATCTGTTGTCCGGCTCTTGTGAGATTTGCTGGAGCCAAACAGAAGCAGAGTTAGAGCCGCAAGTCTCAAGCAACATGCTGAACTGCTGAGCCTCCTGGATCTATCCTATCAAGAAATACTAGGATTACCAGGTCCCCTTATACTCCCAGCAGGAGGGAAGAGGCTCCAGCACTCATCTTGTCTTCCGGGAAGTGACATCATCATGCAGGTGTGGGAGTGTGTGCATGCTTTGTAGCAGGCTGATTTGGGCTCCAAATCAGCCTGCCGTGAAGCACGGGACGGGAGCGCTCTCGCGGTGGCACAATAACGTCACTCCAGGAAGTGACATCAGCCATTTCCACAAGTCTTAAAAATAGCACCCCACTCACTGAATGCTGGCGGCTTTTCCACACAATTTCTGACATCACCGTTTCCAAAACGGATGCAGTCAGTTTTGATTCTGTTTTCATGGTGCCACAAAAACGGAATCAAAACTTCCTGCATCCGTTTGGGAAATGGTGACGTCAGAAATCACGCAGAAAAGCCGCCAGCATTCAGTGAGTGGGGCACTTTTTTTAGGATGTGTGGAAATGGCCATCGTCATGCTGTCCTGGGAGCTCTCCTGGACAGCCTTTTCCCGCACTTTTCCCATCCTGCCAGCTAGGTGAGTGGGGGTGGGGGTGGGTGGAGGCTAAGAGCAAGGGATCTTGTGTTCCCACTGGCAGACCTGGGATCCCTAAGAAGTACCAGTTTCAAAGTTTTCCAAATCAGACAAGGCCTTTCTGCAGTCAGGCAACAATATAGTCCCTAGGAAAGCAGATGAACAAAATCAAGGTGAAAATGATTTCAATATAGAGACAGTGTCTGTGGCAACTAATTTTCAATGAAGTGTACATAGTCCTGTAGATTCTGTAGAAAAAGCTGGAAGATGTTTCAGCCAAGCCGGAACTCATCAAAAACTGCAGGTGTTCTTCAATGGGGCAAGAATGTTTAAGCTGCTTAGCCATCTTGTCTATGGAATGTGAACTTGCAAGAGAAATTTAATGTGGGGGGACTAGTTCAAGATTTTGCGATGAAAAAGGCCATTTTTGCAGCCATTTTGATCCATTACATTTTTTTAAAAAAGATCTTGACAGGATAATCCCTTTTCAGTGACCAAAAGGTTACAAAATACTTACCAAACTGGTAGGACTCTCAGGCTGGTTTTTGTTATTAAGCAAAAGTTGCCAAAGCAGACTTTTTTCAGAAATGTAGAATATGCAAGAGTAATTTCATAACTATAACAGACTTCAGAGTTCGTGAGATTGAATGTATGGGTTGAGGGATTTCAGTGTGGGAAGGTGGGGCGTTTTATGAGTTTGTATGCGGTCCAAAACGTAATGATGGGGCCCTGCATGTATCCTCCTTTCCCACGCTCATAGTGAGCCAAAATTTCCTAGAATCACCAGGGGAAGAAGGAAGGCGATTGAAATGGCGGACAAGATGGCAGGAGGCCCTGCAGATGCCTGTAATCTGTCCTTGCTGTTGCAGAACTTTGAAAGGTATACGCAGTATCTTGAAGCTGCAGCAGCCCTAAAGATTTAGAAGCTGTGACAGTCTTCAAGAAAAGTAAGAATTACTGAGCCGTTATGATCAGGGGCGGCGGGCCTATTGAGGCCAGGTAGGCGGTGGCCGCAGGCACGGGGTGCCGGAGGGAGCGCCGGAGGAGGCTCGGCGGGCGGGAGCGCGCGCCACAAAGCACCAGCCTCCTATCCCTCCCACCCCGCACCGCTGCCGCCGCCAGCACAAGCCCCTGGCCAGGCGCAGCCACCGCGGGCAGGCATCTGCGGCGGCGCAGGCAACCGAGCGGGAGAGCTTGGAGGCCGCCCGCCGCAGCAATCGGGCCAGCGGCGGCGCGTGCGCTCCCGTGATAACGTCACGCGTGACGTCATCACGCAGGCTGGTGCGCGCGCACTCGTGCGCGTGGGGGGGCACCCGGCCAGCCGGCCGCGAGCGAGGTAAACCCTTGCTCCGCCCCTGGTTATGATTAGGGATCTCAGGTGCCTGCCAGTGGCAGGCAACCTCTCGGTAGTTTGCCTGCTTGCTCACCGATTGCCAGCACCTGCAGGGAACTTCAAGCCACCCGGCAATTTCCTGCCACCAGCGCAGTGCGCACTCTCTCGGCAGATGCGATGATGTCACTTGCAGAAGGACGTCATCACGGCAGCTGCAGGAGTGCTTCTGCACTTTGCCTGGGGGCCAATTCTCAAAGAATCAGCCTCGCAAAAAGCAGCTGGTGTGTGATGACATCACTTCTGGAAGTGATGTCGTTGCATTGCCGGTTGGAGCACGCATGTGCGCAGAGCAACATCCAGTGAGTACCAGGCCCCCCTCACACACACCAGGAGGGTATACAGACATGGCAACACTAGTTATGATCCATAATTCAGTAGGGTTCTTGAGATAAAACTTCTCTGTAGTGCTTTTTGGTCATGTAGCCAGCAGTTCTTTAATATCCACCTCACGACGACACTTTTCTATTTGGTTCCACATAGCTCCTTTTAGCAGAATCCTTGTCTCATTGACGGTAGAGAGTAGGAGGAAACCAGAAACACATCTCTGCAACTAAAACTGCCATTCCTCTCCCCCCCACACACACAAGCTAAGGGAGTTTTGTGTGTCTCAAGTTTCAGTGTTGTCCTTATCTCCTAAAACAGGATAAACTGGGGGAGGAAATTATTTGTTCTCTGCTTCAAGCCCTGCTGCTTTAAGAGTCCCCTGAGTTTTGTGGATTGCCAAGACTGTATCAAACCCACTGCCTAAAGCTTGCAATTGTATTACTTTAATGGTTATTTAAAATTGATTCTTTGCTTGTTAATATGAAATTTACTTTGCAAGGCAATTTGGAGGTCTGAATGCTATTTCCAAGGGAAGGCAAGAAGCTTTGGGACTATGAAAACTGTCAAAATTATCCTCATTTGGAATTAAAGTTCCCCTTAGTTCTTTTTGCCTTGTTAGGGCTTTGTAGGATACCACCCTTCAAAAATCCCTAGAGAGAGACCCTGCCAGAGAAAGTTACCCTTTGGCCTTAAAACAGTAGTCATTAGCTACAGTTAGGGCCAGAAGATCTCTCAGAATTACAATTGACCTCAAGACGACAGCAATCGGTCCCCCTGGAGAAAATGGCTGCTTTGAGGTGTAGATTCTACGGCATTTTATAGGGTTGCCAGCCTCCAAGTGGTAGCTGGAGATCTTCCAGAAGTACAATTGATCTCCAGGCCACTGAGATAAGTTCCTCTGGAGAAAATGGCTGCTTTGAAGGGTGAACTCACTGGCATTTATACCTCACTGAGCCCCTCCCCTCCCCAAACCCCACCCTTTCCAGGCTCCACCCCCCCAAATCTCCAGGAATTTCCCAAGCTGGACCTGGCAACCCTACATTATACCCTGCTGAGATCCCTCCTCTCCCCAAAGCCCACCTTCCTCAGGCTTCAGCTCCAAATCTCCAAGTATTTCCCAACCCAAAGTTGGCAGCCCTAATAGTTACTGTAGTCACTTCTGAATGCACAACACGTTTCCTACATTGAGAAGCATCTTAGAGCTAAAACGGCTGGGGAAACTGATTAGTGGAACTGAAGCGGAGAGGTGGAATATGCAGCTTCTAAATAAATAAATAATACATTTGCAATCTAGCCTTTTTTCAAACTAGACCTTTGCACAACAAACTTAAAAATAGTTGTTGATTTCAATGGCCTTAATAGGGTTGCTCACTAGCCAGTTTTCTTCCGCCATGACTCCACACCCCACCCCTCCATCCAATTGCCAGACAAGGTATTTTTCACCTAATGAACACGTAAGAGACCAGTTTTTAATTTAATGCAGTTTAAGGCAAAAATATTGGTTGTGCTATGCATTTGAAACCTTTTTATTACTAGGCTTGCAGCTGATTTTTACTTTCATTTTCACTCAAAACTTTTCTGTGCCTCAAAAGCAGCTTCTCCTAACAGTGCAGCAGTCTTTGGCTACCTTTCTAATTCCCTTTCCTTCCTAGTATCTCTTTAGTTTTGCTGAGCTGTGCACCTCAGATAAACAAACTTTTTCTGTAGCCTCTGTCACAAGACCCTTTGACAATTCAAGGTCTTTCCTCAAGAGTATGGCCTCTTGACCTTAGTGAGAGCCACCCTTTGACTTTGTTAGTCCTACCCTAAAGTGGGTTGGTCCAGGCCTTGGGTAGGGATGCTAATCCCCCCAGAGTCCAAACCAGGGGGGAGATGATTGGGGGGTGGAGGAGAGCAGACGCTTATCCCTCACACAGGCGCTCCCACACCCACCCATCATACCAGAAATGATGTTATTTTCTGGCACTATACAGAAGCCTGCCCTGCATTGTCCCCCCCCCGCCCCTGCACACGTGCAACAATGAATAATGTCATTCCTCATGCAACAATGAATGCTCCAGAGCGTGCCCACACTTTGCACCTGTGCATGGTAAGTTTGCCCCATGCACACCCCCAGTTTGGGCTCCCAGGGACCTGGCAACCGTATCTGTGCCACAATGTCACTTCTGGGGAAAACCTGAAAGTGACATGGCATGGCTCACCACCATACAGTTTCCAGTGACTCCTAGAGCTTACCCCTCATTTAGACTACTGTAATTCACTCTACGTAGGGCTACCCTTGAAAGTGCTTCAGAAATTTCATATCATATATTGATTTTGAAGCAGCTGCACCGGCTTCCAGGACCGCCTCTCCTGGTATAACCCCTCATTTGCCCTGCATTCTGCAACTCAGGGCCTGTTGGTGGTTTCTGGCAACCCCATACACATTCATGGCACACCTCAGCTGGAATGCTGCATGCAGTTCTGGTCACTTTTGCAGCCCTAGCAGTAAATGGTGGCTGAAAGCCGGGCATGATACAAAGACACACAAACACATTTGCTGGAATATAACAAAGGGAGCCAGTCTGGTGTAGCAGTTAAGAGCAGCAGGACTCTAATCTGGGGAGCCGGGTTTGCTTCCCCACTCCTCCACTTGAAGCCAGTTGCGTGACCTTTGGTTAGTCAAAGCTCTTCCTGAGCTCTCTCAGCTAGAGTTGGCAGATTGGGCCGATTTGGCCCTGTTTCTGGTCGATTCAGCCTGGATCAGGCTGCTGTCGAGTTTGGGAGCACTGCTGCGCTCTGCAGTGGCCCGATTCAGGCCCAAACTGGGTGGCTGTGGTGCGTGGGATCATGCCGTGCTGCCTGGGGGCACACCCGCCAACCTCCGGGAGCTTGCCACTTCCACTGACCACGGGAAGTTTGGCGGGCAAGGTGGCAAACCCCTGGGACTTTGCCCACCACCAGCAGGCACCTGGGAACTCTACTCTCAGCCCCACCCACCTCACAGGGGGATTGTTGTGGGGATAATAATAACACACTTTGTAAACAGCTCTGAGTGGACATTAAGATGTCCTGAAAGGCGGTGTATGAATCAAATGTTGTTGTTGTTAAGGCCACAGTGATATTGATTACAGCTGTAGAAGTTGGGCTTGGCATAGGTCAGGGACCCAGACACTGGACACCCTGCCTGACATTGAGGAAAGACTCTGTTCATCAGCACACCTGCTGAGGAGAAAAACTCATGGATGGCAGAAAATGGGATCCCGCATGGGCTCAAGCCATTGCATGGTTCTCCTGCCACCTGAGCTGAGCATGGCTCTGGAAGCGCCCAGCCCCAAGGTCCCGTAAGGGGGGCCCCCAATGGTGATGATAAGCACTCAGGTCCTGTCCTCCCCCAAACAGATCCACCAACCACATTGTGACAAAACAAACAGTGCAACCAAAGCAACAAAAAACCTGTATCGAGTAGCTGTTACATGACCCTTGCTGGCCCAGAAACAAGACAGGGAGGGTGGGAAGGCAGCGAAAGCTGACTGGTGCTGCTCTGACTGGGGAGCGATTTTGTGCTGGACCAGATGGACCAGAAGGGGAACTAGCCCTCTGCAATCCACCCACCTGGCCCGCTGACTGGCACAAGCTGCTGCAGGAGCCTGTGAAAACTGCACAGCCCCCTAGGAAGGAGACAATGGGGAAGAAGATGGCCCCTGACCTAAAGATGGCTCCTGTGCTATGTGATCTTGGGATTTGGCATGCAGTTCCCTGTAGGCCTTCCTTTGCAGCAGGAAGTGACCTAGACTCTTAAGGGAGTACAGTTTGGGATTGGCAGCCACCTTGTGCCCACTGGGGGGAAAAGGCAAAGACTGGCAGGGGTTGTGTGTGAGAGAGAAAGAGCTGCCAATGAAACGCTCAACAGCTCTTGCTGAACAGATAAGCTGGTAAGCAGATCTGGCAAATGGACAGAACTGAGTCAATGCCCCCCCCAACACACCCACACACACCAGTCCCCAGCATTCTGCATCTGGAGTCAGAGTTGCTGTTTGCCGTGCTCTTGGCATCCCGGATGGATTCCTTGTCAATGATTATTCAATTTCCAGCTTGACCTTTCGATTCTAAATAGCACAGCAATATCAGTGTGGCCCAGCCTGCAGCTCTGGTGCGAAATTAACCGTATCAGCCGCTCACAGGAGACCGGCGAAATCCCGGCGGTAGCTGAACTCAGCCTGCTTTTCTAAGCCGCCCCAGGAATTATCTCCTTCTCCGGCAGGCCTCCTAATGCTCGTCTAAATATCACTGCACTCCCAGCTGTTTAATTCTAATAAATACTCATCTATTCTCCAAACAGACAAATGTTAGGTCTCAGGTGGGGCTTGAGCTCATCGGCAGGCAGGAGGGGAAAATAAAAAGGGAAGAGCCAGCTGCTGGCAACCGACTCTGGGTTCCCATTCGAGGGAAGAGTGAGTGGTCTGTGTGTGAGAAAGTGGGGGAGGAGGAAGCTGCAGAGCGGTGGAGACGACAAAGGGGATGTCGGACTATTTACTTGGAGCTTTTGAGGTTTTAATATACTTGTGTGTGCCAATCACCAGGGCATCTGGAAATCGGTCAGTGCTGAATATGGCCTCTGCTGCGAAATGCAGTTTGTAAACCACGCTCAATGACATGAATGTCGGTGATTTCCCATCCACAAAACCACTTTTCAGAAACTAGATCTATGAGTACCAGGAGGTAACCATGTGCAGAGGATACTCAGCTCTATCACATACTTCTAGCTGATCCTTGGGAGGCTGTAGAAACTCTGAAGCAGTACCTGGGGGCAGTTTTAGAATGGATTCAGGCTGGGGTTGTTGACTCTGGGTTCAGAAATTTTAGAGATTTGAGGGGTGGAGCCAGGGGAAGGGAAGGAGCTCAGCGGGGTACGATGCCATAGAGTAAGCAGTAAGCAGAAGGTCTGGCCCTCCAAAGCAGCCATTTGCTCCAAAGGAACCCAACTCTATCTTCTGGAGATCAATAATTCCAGGAGATCTCTAGGCATTATCTGGAGGATGGGAACCCTAATGCAAGCCAATAAACTGAAGCTTAATCACAACAAGACCAGTAAGCAGAAGGTCTGACCTTCAATTTAAAGTGTCACATGTTCCGGATGGAGTTACACTCCCCTTGAAGGAAAAGGTCTATAGTTCAGGGGTTCTGATGGACCCAGGCCTACAGCTCGATAAGCAGGTGACACCTGTGGCCTGAAGTGCCTTTTACCAGCTTCGATTGGTTAGCCAGCTGCAGCCTTTCCTGGGCAGGAAAGGTTACATGGGGTGGTGGAGAGTGTCCTCAAGTCAGAGTTGACTTATGGATGACCCCTGGTGGGGTTTTCATGGCAAGAGACTAACAGAGGTGGTTTGCCATTGCCTGCCTCTGCAATCCTGGTCTTTCTTGGATGTCTCCTATCTAATTACTAACCAAAGCCAACCCTGCTTAGCTTCTGAGATCTGATGAGATCAGGGTCACCTGGGCTCTCCAGGTCAGGGCTGCTACATGGGGATGGCCTTGAAAATTGTTTGGGAAACTTTAATTGGTGCAGAATGCTGCAGCCAGGATGTTGCCTAGAGTTGGCTGTAGGAACCATCTCCCTCAAATCTTGGCACATCTATGCTGCCTGCATATTTGTTTCCAAGTGTAATTAAAGGTATTGGTGCAGATGTTTAAAGCTGTATATGATTTAGGACGAACATACCTGAAGGATTGCCCACTTTCTTATGAACCTAACCACTCCTGTCATCTTCTATGGCCCCACTTTGGGTTCCCCCACCTTCTGGGATTAGGCAGGTGGCAACCTGGGAGAAGGCCTTCTCAGCTGTGGCACCAAGATTCTGAAACTATCTCCCCAGGAAGATTCGTTGTGCCACCTTCTGCCAGAGGGTGAAGACTTTTTTTGTTTTACTTGGCATTCCCTCAGTAATCTCTCCTTCCTGCCTTTGTTTTAACTGTTGTTTTTATGTTTCTATATGTATTGTAGTTTTGGTTTTAATTATTTTAATGATGTGTTTTTGTTGGCTTTAATAGTTGTTAAAATGTGATTTTATTGTGTATGTTTTAATTTGTTAGCCATTTTGGTGGCCCATATGAGGGCAGAAAGGTCGGTATAAATTTTGTAAAAAAAATGTTTATGATGAGTATGCTACTCCTGATGGTTGCCACACTGTCTGAACAAAGGTACTGTGTATATTTTACGTGCATGTACAACTGTAGTATACACAAACCAAAACTAAAGCTTTATGTGCATGCAAAATACATGTGGTATCCCTGTTCAGACAACATGGTGACTGAACATATTAGGAGTAGAATGTACCCAATATATATAGTTGCTGTCCTCCTGGTGTGTGCACACATGACATCTGAAAAGGACTAAGGTGAAATCATACATTTACCATTTGCTGTTTTATGATCTCCTAGGAGATGGTGAGAAAGAACATAAGCAAAATACCTCCTTACATAAATGTGACCTTTTTAAAATCACACCCTAGCTGTAATAGGTTAAGAATTTTGCCAGTGATAATATACTCCTTTTTTGTACCAGAAAGCAAATTTGGATGATCTACTAGAAAGTTTAGAAATCCAAAGTGCCAGCAAATTAATTCGAGGTCCAGAATAAAGACTACAAGTATAAATGCTAACTTGTATGATTAAGTCTAGCCAACAACATACAGAATTTCTGTGCTCAGTGGATCCTAGAAGACTTGGCTAACAACGCAGGTGTTCTCTGAGCCAAGTTGGTATATCTAGAGGCTCCAGCTACCAATTAGTGAGTGACACAGCAGCCATCGGTTTGTAAACACAGTGACAAAATAGGAACCCGTATCTATTCAAGAGGCATGTTGGAGGACTTGCCTCAAGCCGTGCCTTTTCCGCATCACCCCTCCAACCTGTTCTCATTAACTGGATGCAGATGAACGTGATTATCAATTTTGCAACAGCTACTGGGATCAAATTGGATAAAACCAGCTGCTGTTAGGAGTGTATAATTGAATGAACTCGTGACTGCATTTCCAAGATAAACTGGAGAAAAGAAAGGACATCCTAGAAGGTCCAGCTTAGGCACAGAATTCGGAGTCTGGTTCTGGATAAAAGTTCTTCCCAGCACAGCTGTTGGAAGCAATTCATCAACTGTAGTTTGGAATCTCTATTCCATTCTCCATTACAGAAATGAACTTGATTATAGTCATATTCTAGATTTTTTTAAAAAGGCTTTTGATTAAATCCAAAGTTAAAGCATTTGCAAATTATTTCATGCTCCAGAAAATCATGGAAAATATTAACGCAGGCTGTCACCTCAGTTTCTGTGCCAGGCAAGCCATACGGATATTGCACAATCTGATATTTTGTGACTCACGCTTATTGACAACTCAGATTCCATAAGCAGCATATTTCCTTTTAGATTTTTTTTTTTTTTACAAACCAGTACGGCTGTCATGGCATCCATTCCTTCAGATAGTCACTCCATGTAAGTAGGGTTGCAAACTTCAGGTTGTGAAATTCCTGGAGATTTGGGGGTAGAACCTGGGGAGGGACGGTGTTTGCGGGGGAGACCTCAGTGGGGTCATATTATCCAGGAGGACTGATCTCTGTAGTATGGAGATCAGTTGTAATTCTGGGAGGTCTCCAGGTCCCACCTGGAGGTTGGCAAGCCTACCCCTAACCCATGGGCAAGTGACAGGTAAGCAGGACAACATCAGTGTGAACTACTTCAATTGTGTTCATGCAGTGTGGAAGTTAGAGTAGCAGACTCAACTGACAGATCTGATCTTTTTAGAGAGTGCGTGAACTTGTATTTAATTCTCTTGAACCAAAAATTTAGGTTTCATTCTTTTTTAAAGGAAAATTATTCTATCGGATGAGCCCTCTGTATTGAGAGCTGTTGGCCAAATGTCTTTTCCCCCTTGTCTTTTCACAAAAGTGCAACAGTCCAAAAAAGAAAACTCCAGGGCAGCTACAGGCAAGAACAGAAAATGAATGGTATTAACAAGATCAACGCATTTTTCAAAAGACGTCTAGAACATATCCATTTTACATTGGTGTTTCCTAAAGTTTGGTCTGATCAGATAGATTTCTTGTGGAAAGTTTTAAGCCAATGAAAGAAATTTTAATGATGTAGGTATTATAATACTAGTGTATTTTTAAAAATACAACACACCTTAACTATACAGCCACTTTGGGAGCTGTATTGTATGCAGCTGTCTTCATTAAGTTACACAACTGCTTAGTCCCAGGCCAGGACTCTCCAACAGCAATTCTTTATTTCCCCATCTCTGCTACCTACATTCCATGCCTTTGAAGATCCCAGGAAATGAGGGCCAAGCTACACATGACGAATGACACTTGAACGGCAAGTGGATTGAGTGGAGGGCAAGTGAACAGGGAGAAATACACTTGCCATTCAAGTGTCATTCGTCATGTGTAGCTTGGCCCTGAGTCTCAGACCTTCTGCTGGCAAAGCATGGCTCTACCACTTAGCTATAGCCTCTCTTGGTGGTAAAAAGTGCCATCAAGTCATAGCTGACTTATGGAGACCCCTGCTGGGTTTTTCAAGGCAAGAGACTAACAGAGGTGGTTTGCCATTGTCTGCCACTGCAACCCATATTTTTGTTGGAGGTCTCCCATCCAATACTAACCCAGGCCAACCCTGCTTAGCTTCTCAGATCAGGCTTGCCTGGGCTATCCAAGTCAGAGCATAGCATCTCTTATTTTTCATCAAAATCACATCTGGTTAACTGGGAAGCAGGAGTATCAGGCCACACAGGGAGTTTTCCTTTTGCAGGTTTCATCATCTGGGTTCCATAACATTTAACGTTTCCCATATAAAAATCGGGGAGCACATTGAACACCCCTATTTCTATACCAAGGATTACTGCTAAAGTTCTTTTTTCTGCATAGATGAAGGAACTCCATTTTCAGGCTCTTAAAGAGAGGCTATGAATGGGCATCTAGTCTATCAAGCTACGTCATGGTTTTGTGAAAGCCTTTTTGAATGAACACAAGATGCTTATTGGGTGGGCCGCTCTGGGTCTGTGTCGCCTCATGTGGAGCAGCCAATAAGGAACAGAGCAGCTATGTAAGTTTATTTTGTCTGCCCCTTGGCAAGCTTTTGCAAGCTGAGGTTGCCCTGGAATCCGTCAACCAAACAGAAAGTAACTTTGCCAGCATGCAAAATGGCAAGACTATGCTCTGTGTGGTACCTGAGTGCATTAATGTGCATGTGCATTAATGTACAGATAAAGGGGCTCTATTCTGACCTTTGTGTTGACCTGGATAGCCCAGGCAATCTCTGTCTCATCAGATCTCTGAAGCTAAGCAGAGTGAGGGCCAAGCTACAAGTGACGAATGACACTTGAACAACAAGTGTATTTCTCCCTGTTCACTTGCCCTCCATTCAATCCACTTGCCGTTCAAGTGTCATTCGTCACTTGTAGCTTGGCCCTGAGCCTTGGTTAGTAATTGAATGGGAGATCTCCAAGGAGGACCAGGGTCTTCATGCAGAGGCAGGCGATAGCAAACCACCTATGATAGAGCCAAGCTACAAGTGACGAATTACACTTGCCTGGCAAGTGAACAAATTCATGTGTATTCCTCCCTGTTCACTTGCCATTCACTTGCGCTCCACTTGATCACGTAATCAAGTGGAAGGCAAGTGGAGGGCAAGTGAACAGGGAAGAATACACGTGAGTCTGTTCACTTGCCAGGCAAGTGTAATTCGTCACTTGTAGCTTGGCCCTTAGAGTCTCTCTGCATCTCCCAAAGTGAAGGGGGAGGGGTGAAATTGACAGAGCCTTCAGGAAGCTCAGATGAAATTAACAAACCCTCTGAGGAGAAATCTCCTGTAGAGAAGTGAAATTGACAGAGCCTCCGATTCCGTATTTTAAAACTACACTTTCCAGCGAACACTGCGTCTCCCTACACTTGAGCGTCCTCCTGTAAGACGTCTCCTGTAGAGACACTCAGTCTCTTGTCTTGAAAACCCCAGCAGGATGCCTCTAGGTCAGCTATGACTTGAAAGCACTCCCTTGACCACCATTCCTCACTTGAGATTTAACTCCTGGGAGAGACTTAGTCCCTGAAGGTCATTTTAGCAGTCCACATGAGCTTAAAATAGATATCTCCAACACTTTACCAGTGTGGGTTCCACAAAATAGGAACTGTACCTTGTAAAGATGGACAAATAGAGACGAGAATCTGTTTCTCTGGTATTGATGACATTGATATAACTCTTAGGACGGGGCTGTGTGTCATAGGCGTTTTCAGAGTGGGTGAACCTGTCCTAAGTGCCAAGAGCTGGACTAGATTTCCCTGGAGACCCTCTCCAGCTGTGACACTTGAATAACGGAATCCTCAATTTTTACGGGATTCCAGAGTTGGCTTTAATGGGCTGAACAACATTGTTTTAACCACATTCTGGGCCCAAATTACTGGAAAGTTCTTGTTCATAAACTCAAATAAAATAATAGTGAGAGTTGTGCAGAGACATAGTGATGCTCACATTTGTTTCACTGGGACTCACATAGGAGACATTCCCGGTGGTTTGGGCCATCTGCAGCTTGGGAGTGATATCAAAAGCTTTCCGAACATGGCCGGGGTGTGCTGGCAAGCAGGCTTCTTAGCCTGTCACCCCGATGAGAGTCTTCTCTGTTTTCACGCCACGCACACAGATTCCTTCACGCATTGTGACCTTTCAAACCTGTTCCTTTTTAGAATTGCCGAGCGGTTATTTGCATTCCAAATGAGCGGTGTTCAGGTTGTGACACCCCCCCTTTCCCTATCCATGGGCAAATTGCCACAGAAGTTGTCAAAGACTGGGGGAATCCAGCTGGCCTGCTCTCTCTTGACATCCAGAATGACTAGCGATCAGGCCCTGTGAAAGCCATGTCAGCAGGATCCTGCCTTTCGGAGCCAGGTATGTGTCAGGCATGCAAGCCTGCCTAATGGTCTGGTGTCAGACTTGGACCTGGAGCTGATCCGTATCAAGGCAATGCAGCTGAAGTCCAATGACACGGTTTGTTTAGCAAGGAACGATCTGACAAGATGTGCCTTCCGCTGTCTCACACAACAGGCTGGAGAGACATCGCCAGCTGCTGACATGGTGGATGGGCGGGTGTCTGCGGGTGCCACTTCTTCTCATCAACATGTCGGCATTTACTGCTTATGCAATCGTCATGAGCTTCTTCACATTTCTCCCTGGTTCAGCATGATGCCAGGCAAAGATCAAGTTGCAGGACAAGCTCAAGCCAGGGTGTGTGGCCTCCTTCCTTGGCCTCCCAGATATCACGCCTGGCCTCCTTCTCCACCCTGATGCTGTCAGAGGGGGTGTTGGCTGCCCTTAATCCTGGTGTGTTCTCCAGTGATGACTTTGCCACAATGCTGGCCAGGATAGCAGCTGGTTCTCTGAGGGGAGATAGGGGGAAGCGTGAAGGCATTTGTTGAGACTAATCAGAAACTAGCAAAATCCTAGTTTCATAAACAAACTGTAGTTATACCAAACCATGGTTTAATTTGTGTTATGCCTGAGCCAAGTCTGTGTGTGTGTATTTCAATCAGCAGTGCACATGGACTTGCTATTCTGCATACAGCAATCACCACAAGAAGGACAAATTCACACTGAAATCACAGATGGGGAGAGAGACGGATTTTAGCGAACCACCATTACGCCCACAGGTCTGAAGTTAGTGGCTTCAAGGCCAAGGGAAATCTGTTTGCTTATTTTGGAATCAGCGTGTTTTTTATTTCCTGACTGAGGTGGGAACGTTTCCCAAACACTTCAAATAAGAACAGAAACACTTGCCGTGGAAATCTTGAGTGAGGTTTATGCTGTTTTCTCTCTTCAGAGACCTTTCCCTCCATCACTCGCCGCTCAAAGCAGCTCTGAGCCCCATATTGGCAACTCAGGAGCAATTACATCACTCTCGACTGTCCTGACACAACGGGAGCTGGCGACACCTGAACATGAGCCGATGAAGTTGACAGTGGTGGAGGCCTTTGTGGGGAGAGGGCATGGCAAGCTGACAGATGATGTAGCACTCAGCTCAAGTAAGGGAAGCTCTTTCCCTCATAGATGGCCAAGCCTGAGACAGAGTTTCAGGCTTATTTTCATTCCCTCAACAGCGACTTGAATTTTACTTCAGTCCTGACTTCTCCATACTTCCACTTGCCTTTAATTTAAACTTATTCCCTGCCTAGGGATAAAATAATTCCTTGCTAAAAAAGCACCCCGTGCTGTGCCCCACAACAACAAAGAATGTGCTTTGTGTTGCTTGTAGGAAATATAGAAAGGTAAGCCCCTGACAAACTTCCAGTAAGAAGAGACTCTAAGAATCCCTCCTTACGTGACCTCACCAACCATATGCAATATAAGGAGGGAACTCCGGGTTCACTGAGATGAGATAAAGATGGCCTGCATGCTTTTTGCTTGCAGAGAAATGGCAGTTCTTTTATTAACAAATAATTATACCTAAAATCAGCAGATGCTATACACAGAAAATACAGATGTAACCATTGTTGCATTTATCTCATTTGGGGGGGCGTCCTTTGGAGAACTATATATTATTTTAATGTAACACAACAACCCTGTAAGGTAGGTCAGCAGTTTTTCCATCCCATTGAGAGTAAATGGCTTGCCAGAGCCCACTTTTTGAATCATTAGCAAAGGCTGGGTTCAGAGCAATGGTTTTGTAATTGATGGGACGTGGAGGCCCAGTAGAAAGAAAACCCGGGGGGAAACCGGGAAAGTCTTTTTCTGAAACTTCCTTTCAGTTTTTCTGATAGAAAAAAATAGAATTTGTTTTTACTATAAGGCTTTACTCACTCAAAGATTTGCATTAGCTAATGATCATTCTTGTACACATACAGCATATTTTCAAGGGTGTTTTATTGTTTAATTTTATCCAAGGTTAATTTGATATCATATGTATGATGACTGAAGGGGGTCAGTATTTTCAATGTTGTAAAACTTAACTCAACATCCAAATATTCTGGTATTCCTATGGTGAACCCCACATTTTCTTTTCTTTACTACAAAATGTGTGCTTTCTATTTTCAAAGTATTTTGTTCCCGCCACCCCAGCAAAGATTTTTGTTGTTTTTGTTTCGTGCATTGCAGGGGGGAATAGTTGTTTTCTATGGCTTCAGAATTTATGGAAATCTCCAGCTGAGGCCCCTATTACACTACTGCATGGGAGTGCTAGCATAATATCTGTATAACTTTGTCTTGCTGCCAGGGGCAGGGGGGCGGGATGCAAACTACTGCCGATTCTGTAACTCTGTTTCCTTGCAGTGGAAAAGAGTAAGAGTCCAGTAGCACCTATAAGACGAACAAAATTAGTGGTAGGGTATGAGCTTTCGTGTGCCACATGTGGTATTTCGTAGTATCTGAAGAAGTGAGCTGTGGTTCACAAAAGCTCATATCCTACCACTAATTTTGCCAGTGTTGTGTTGTATGGAATGCAGGGGTGGGGTAGATTTGAGAGTGCACACCTCAGGATTCGGTTTCGTTTTCTCAGCCATGCCGGACGCTCCTCTCGGCTGGTCCGGGAGGAAACGACCGGGCACCCTGACCGGGCGGCTGATCCGCAAGGATTAGCCCCCAGGACTCCCAGGGAGGGAGCCAGGGTCTGGGACGCGGCGGGAAGAACTCCCCGAAATCAATGCGGGGGGGGGGGGGGAATTGCCCGTTTGTCCCTATGGAGGCCGGCAGATGTGCGCGGCGCCTCAAGTGCCGCCGGGCAACGAGAAACGGCAAATAAAAGAAACAGGCGGAAGCCTGTAAACAAGCGAATCCCTTCTGTTCTACAAGCGTTTGTGAAGGAGAGGTTGATCTGAAGAAGACTCGCTCTTCCCCTTCGTTGAGTTCCAGAATTTTGTTGGCGCCCCCCCCCCCAAATGGCAGCAAAGAAGCAAAGTCCCGCTCTCGGTAAGTCAATCTCGGCTACCTTGCAGAAGGGGGAGTCGCTGAAGAGTTGGTGCGCAGGGCGGTGGTGGAAGCTATAAAACCCTTTGTTGACAAGCTGAACGAAACTGATCAAAGGGTGGGCTTAATTGAAAGCGAGGTGAAAACCATTAAGGCAGCAGCGGGGGGGGGCAGAAAAGTCTGCTCTGGAAAGTGCGTCACTTGTGAAGGCTACAAAAAAGGAGCTGAAGTTGGTGGAGAACCAGCTGATCGGGCTACAGGTGGAACGAACGCAGACAATTTTGCGTCTCCAAAACGTGAAAGAGGAGGAAAATGAGGATCTGTGGGATTTGGTCTCGGAACTACTGGCGACACCCGCGAGGACGACTAAAGAAGAGGTTAAAAGCGCCATTTTGGAGGTCCGTCGGGCTTCTTCAAAATATGCAACAAAGCGACAGTTGCCTCGTGAGATCATTATTGACTTTTCATCTAAAAAGATTCGGGACACCATCCTATATAACTCATACAATGCGGATTTGGACTTTATGGGTTTGAAAGTGAAGATTTTGAAGGACGTTCCATTTCTAGTCCGGAAACGGCATTTTAAATATAAAAAGTTTGCAGCTCTTCTGAGGGACCATGGAATAAAGTACAAATGGTTATTCCCGGAAGGAATATGGTTCAGATATAAAGATCAGGCCTATAAGATATTATCAGAAGATCAACTAAAGGATTTTGAGAATAAAAACCCAGAACTCTGCTGCACCAAGAACGAAGAAAAGGAGGAGCCGGAGGGGGGGGGGAGGAGGAGAGCATCGCAACAGCAGTTGCACAGAGAGAATTGCGTCCGGGACCTAGAAGGGGGAGGAAAGTTTAATCAGAATTTGAAATGTTTATTCTCTGTATGATTAACCACTCCATCATTATTCTATGGAGCTATTTTTGTATTATGACAGTATGAAGGGAAACATTGAAGTGTAGTGTTTAGTGTTTGTAGTTCATTCCCCCCCTTTTCTTTTTCCACCTCCCTTTGTCCCTTCCCTCTCCCCTTTCCTTGTGATAGTCTGGTGTAGTGTTTTGTAGCTATGAAAAATAAAAAAATTAAAAAAAAAGAGTGCACACCTCAAATCTATTCAAAACGGAACTTGTGATCAGAGGACAAGGGGAGGAAACGTGTAACAGCAAATCTGATGAACAAGACTTGGACTGAAAATTTGTCCTTTCCTTGTAGCAGGATTGATGTTGTTAAAAGAGTGAATCTTTGGGTGCAAGCCAAAGGGAAGGACTTAAACGTTCTGGAAGCTTTGTGACCCATGGTAGAACCAGTTGCAGCCTGAGATGACTCTGTGATTTACCACCTGCTTCAAGAGTGTGTGGAGATCTAATAGGTTGTGTATTTCAGGGGTGGTTCCATGTTTTGGGGGAACCCAGGCAGAGACGGCCTAGGTCCCCCCACCTGACACACTATCTGCTCATGCCCCTTTCCTGACTCCCCACCTGTTTACCCCTTCCCCTTTGCCCACCTATACGTCTTACCTCGCAAGCTTACTTATGAGCAAGCCCTCCCACTGCCTACATTCCAAGCTGTGTATAATGCACATGGCTTCCCCCAGATGGAGCTGAGCAATGCATGTGACTGGGAGTGGTACTACTGTGCACCACTCACATCCTTTTCCCAAGTGGCACTGGGCTGTTATATGTAGCTGGGAGTGTGGGTGATGGGATGGGTGATGGGAAGAACGTGAGATGGCAGGCAGAAGGTTGTGCCTTTTGGTGGCAGCATTGAGCAACTCTGGGAGCTCTAGGCCCTGGCAGCTGCCCCACCTTGGGGTATGCTGACACCAGACTTGGTTTAACTATCATGTGTTCAAATGTTCAGTTTATTCCACCTCAGTTATGGTTAACCATTCAATTATTCTTTGATATCCAATGAGTGCTGCATGATCAATAGTTGATGATATTCAACTACTTGATTACCCTCCCCCCGCCAACAAGAGGGTTTCCAAAATGTATATTTTGCCAGTCTAAGAGATGTCCAGGTCAACATAAAATGCAGACAGGGCTGCTGCAAAGTGTGAAAACTTATTTTGCCAATTTGGAATGTAAAAAAAGAGTAGAATTCTGAGTATCTGGTTCATTTTAAATGTTGAATCCCTCCCTAATCAAGATACACAGGGTTTTGACCAATGTTGCAGTTTTCTTTCTTTCTTTTTTTAACTATTCCCCTTTATTTTAAATGATTTAATTCTGCTGATATTTCTAAGAAATCTAGTGTGTATATTTCTAAATACCTGATCTCTGAAAATTTCCGTGGCACTTTAAATAATTGGAATAGATTATTTTTCTGTGACTTTTGTGTGATATTACTTGATCCAAATTGTGTGATATTACTTGATCCAAATTTTTCTGTGACTTTTCTGTGATATTACTTGATCCAAATTGATCCAACCAACCCAAATCCAATTCTAAATAATTATACAAATCTGAGTTCATCAGGAATAAGAACATAAGAGAACATGAAAGCAGCCATGCTAGATCAGACCAATAGTATACCCAGCATCCTGTTCATACAGTGGCCAATCAGATTTCTCCAAAAGGACTACATGGAGGGCACAAAGGTCAAAGCTTCCTTTTTTGATTGCCCACAGCACTGTTATTCAGAGGGTTACTTCTGAACATGGATGTCCCATTTAGTCATCGTAGCTAATAGACATCCATGAATTTGTCTAATTCCTCTTTAAAGCTAAATTAGTGACCACCACTACATCCTCTGTCAGTGAATCCCACAAGATAATTACTGCTTGAGTACTTTCTTTTGTCTTTCTGGTATCTACTGATCTTCAACTTCATTATGTTACATTGAGTTCTAGTATTCTTGAAAGGGTAGAAAGAGCTTTCTCTATTCACTTTCTCCACCACATGCATAATTCTATCCACTTAAAAACAATGCCCCCCTTTTGATATTTGAAGACATTTCACAGTTAACAAATGGTACCAGCATACAGAAAGGTGGATCCAACAAGCTTTTCCGCTGGTGATTAAGGAAGAAAAGATTCCTTTCAACCACCCAAAAAATATTATGGTGGGAATCCAGGGATCTGCATGTACAAAATTATAGCTTCAATCCATTTTGCAAAACTATCTCCCATGTAAAAAAAAAAAAGTTTAGAACATATCTTGAATAGGATCGTTCAACTTGATCAAAAGCTTTCTTTGTGTCAAAAAAGAGAAGTGAGCTTTCAAAATACTTATTTGTAATTGTTTGCTTAATGTTTACCATTTTTGATATTACAAAACTGTTTTTGATTGTTGTAAAACCTGAATAATAATATTTACAGAGCAATCCCAAGAAGAGTTATTTCAATCTAAGCCCACTGAAATCAATAGACTGGAGTAACTCTTTTAGGACTGTATATATTTTGAAATAATATCCGGTAGACTCTGCAGTAAAATGTCAAATTCCCAATTGTATAGGGAGATTAGTTAGTATCAGCCTGTGGGTGTTAAATTTTCAAGAAGCTTGCCTTCTTTCCACCTTTCTGGTCTTTGCAATCTACCAATATTTTCATTTATGTTAATATCAGGTGGCTGCTTCATTTATAAAAGGTTGTGTAGTAGTTTGCTGTTATCCTATCTATCCCTAAAATTCTTTTGGCTGATTCCACTTCATATTTTGTTACTAACAATAATTTTGTATTTTTGATCAACATGTGGGAACCAGCAATGTACTTTTAAACCTCTAATAATAATAATTTATTGATTAATTGAGGTAATGTGTTCTTTTTATTCAAGGCAATCACAATTCATAGAATTCTTAATACTTATGTATGGATATCCCATATGACAGAATAAGTCACATATGGTACAATATGTTAATTTTATCTCTGTTTCATTTTGAAGTTAGTATTCAACTGCTGCTGTACAAAATACATTTGCTTCCTTAATGGGTATCACTTCATATAATAGAAACATGATCTGTAAAGATGAATTGATTAATATCTACTTTTCTTGTGGCATAGCAGGGGCATCAGCTATGGTAGAATACAAAGCATAATCTTAGGCCTTCAGATGATAAAATTTTCACAGATCTAGCAAATTATTTCTTAACAACCTTTTACAAAATGGTACCATCCCAAATATGGACAATCTCTTATTTGACCCATTTATTTATGTAAGGATGAGTGTCATGTCTTTAGTTTGATAGCTGGAGTTTCTTTTACCGTTTCTCAGTGCTCAGGATAAAATTACAGTTAGCTATTTAAAAATCAAACTAACAAAATTTGATAGCAAAATTGATTCCGGTTTTTGTACATAAATGGCAAATTGTTTGTTTGTTTACGTCATTTATAGTCTACCTAGCTCACTGAGACTATTACATGAGTAAGTAGTGAGTACAATTAATACCACAACATTTCAATATACATGTAACAGCATCAAAATATCATAAAAGGGGGAAATAGTAAAAATGTTGCAGAGTAAAAATGCCATCAAATAAATCAGTAAAATCAGAAATCTCACTAAGAAAACAAGTTTTGACAAAATCCACTCATAGCCAATATGTATGAAAACAAACATTTTGCGCATCCCTAGTAGTACTCTGACAACTTGTACACATACCCAGTTTCTAAATCTTGACTACTATTGTCACTTTCCTCAGAATTTTTTCTCTATCCTTATTAAAAGTAGATGAACAAAACTTAGCTACATTTACTTCATCTGGTTTCAGGTAGGGAACGGGACTCAGGCCTTAGCTCACACACACACACACAACTTCTTTCTTCTTTGGTTGTATCCAAATAAAAACAAAGGCTCTGTACCTTATGCAGTGCTATAATTCCATCTTTCTTGAGGCAGAGGCATCCCTCTTCCCAGACTTCAGCAGGAGAACATATGGTTTTTGACAACTGTCATCAAATGGGATTCTCCTCAATGAACCACTATTGAGTAATTGCTGGCCAGTGTTGTAGTTGTACAGTAGCCATGTGGGTAGAATTTTCTTTCCTTCTGTCTTCTGGCCGCTTTTGCACACAAACACTAAAATCAACCCCCCACCCCGGCTGCCAGGGTCATGGATAATTAAATAACATGGGAGGAATTACAAGTTTATAAGCCTGTGTGAAAACATGCATGTGTGCAATGTAGTGTTATTATGGAAAAGGGCATTCTTTTTTTAGGGCATTCACTTTTTTAGATGTAGCCAACGGTCCCTCTTATTCTCTTTTTTCTCTTTTAAAAGAGAGGTTTCTCTTCCATTTCTCTTTGCAGAGAAATCAATGCACCCCTTTATAACTTCATCCCTTACAGTTGTTTTATGTTACACACCACAGGACACTGCTCTGGCAGGAGGTCTGGGAAGACACCTTTAGTGTCAACAGAGTGAAAATCTGAAATATTGCAGAACCTCCCTTTCTCTTTGAATTTCAGTTTGATCAGAAAGGGATTTATTAGAAACTGATTCCAAATTCCTAAAAAAAAGAGAAAAAGAAATAGATGGCTGGATTTCAGGGAGAAATTGGGTAAAGAAGAATTAAGATAATTTCTCTAAACAATGCTAGTGAACTATTTCTGACCAAGGCAGAGCAGCAGCCTCTATCACCAATATATATGGATTAGATGAACACTGAAATGTAAGAGTTTTTTTAAAGTACATTTTATTTATGGAAAGGTTGCTTTGCTCACACTTTATTTAAACAATGGGCTATGGAGTGACTTGCAGTGATAACAATCTTTGTGTATGTGCGAGCAGGTTATTACAACACATGTTGGGCTTCATAAAACCAGCCTTCCACAAAATTCTGCTGATTGCTCTGCACTGCTCCCAGTGAATACATGGAAAATAACCATCAGACTGGCTCAAACTGCTCATGAACATCCAATGCTTAGCAAGAAACCAGCTCCTTTCTTGTGACTGGCACGCAGAACCTGCTCCAAACTGGCAATTGCTCAAGCATCCCTAGTCGAGAACATTTTAGGTTCATGGATATTTCCTCCTTTCAGCCCTGTTGTTCCACTCTCTTGACAGACAATTAAGTCTGTATGTCTATGCTAGGGCATAGGGCAGGAACATGCCAACAAGTTCCTCTTGCTTCTACTTGTAGAGTTATTGCTTGGGCCTTAGGCAAAAAGGAGAGGTGGGGGTAGATAAGCAAAGTCAAGATGTCTGGCTTTCCCCCTTTCTCGCTCATGATGTGGCACCAATCCTAATCTCCCTACCCCCTCTTACACACATAAATGAAATGCAATTTACTGTTCATCAGATCTTCCAGCGTCATGTCTGGTTTGGCCTTCAGAAAAATAGAAACAGAGAGTGCCACAGGTCTCAGACATAAATACAGGTGCATGGTGACCCCGAAAAGGTTAAAATATGAGAACCTCTGGGTCTGACTCCCTTAAACACAAGTTCTAGGGAGTGGGCACAAAGACCTACTCGGGTTACTAATAACGCATCTGCAAATAATGCAGTGGTTTGGAAGTATTAGAGTTATAGATGGCTGTAAACCCTTGTCTGTTCCCTGGTGAGTTTAATATATTGCATGAAGTTTTACCCATAAAAGGCAATTGTTATGTTTCCTCTAGTTCACCAGGAGTATATAACTTACGACCTCCATAAATGTGAGTGGGTCTCACGAGTGAATCCATCAGTCGTCAGAGTAATTCTGCTTCATAGTAAAATATTTTATGCAGTCCTCTGCATGAGGCAGGATTTTTTTCTCCACAAAGATGTTTGTCAGGGCCTGAATTGGTAGCCAAAATGGAACAAAAGAAGAGGATTTTCACCAACGTGTTTCTTAAGACATGTACATAATTCTTGTTTTGCCCAGCAGGTTACGTTGTTGAAAACAGTAAGATTGTGGTAGGTAAAGAATGCATCTCTCTCAAAGCCAGTTCTCCTCGTTTTTAATGCTTCAATCTCCAGCCTTCCCCCTATACCACACCCACCAGTCAAAGTTTCAAAGAAGCCATATGTCCACCTACAGTTCCACAGGGTTGCCAATCTCCAGGTGGGGTCTGGCACTCTCCAAGAATTTCAGAGATCATTTATTATAGATAAAACTGCAGTACCAGAGGATGAACACTATGATATTGTCCTGCTGAGCTTCCCCCACCGAAGCGCCAGCCTCGAATCTCCAGAAATTTCCCAAGACAGAGTAGGCAACTCTACCTTAGATAACCTTTTAAAACCTTTTAAAATAATAGCATTCAAAAGGCTTGTAAGAAAATCAACATTCTTACACATGAGCAAAAAGTATCTTTGTGGCCTACACGCTCTCCCTCCCCCCACCCATAAAAAAAGAGGTTAACTTTTCATGTACTTTTGTACTTGGACATATTATGTAAAATTTAACACATTTAAAACTGAAGATGCTTCCTGCGACTTACTGTATTTCTGCATCTCTGTTGTGAAGAGTGTTTTTTGTGTCCCCCACACTGTGGGGCTGAAACTTAGCAGGCACCTCGACATCTGATGATTTCTGCGAGTCTCAAAATGATTATTCTGTATGGAGAAAGGCTGTTTTTGGCTTCTGCTTCCAGACCCACTGGGAAGTCTCCCGACTCTCCATCCTCCTGGCTGCCAAGCTCTGTGAATTATCCAAGGCACCAAATACAGGATATATCTTTTCAGCGACCCTACCTTGAAGTGTGATCTATTGGGAGTACAGGCTGCACCTTTTAATTATGGCTAATGAGAAAGAACTTTAATGGCTTTCTATGAAAATTGATGGGCCCTTCTGTGCATTTGCTGCCTCAGAGAGAACAAGACATCTTGTTAAAATAATAATCTGAATAATGAGGCAATGGATTCTCAGGTCCCAGGTACTAGGTGGCGTAAAGAGAAAGGAGGGGGGGATGGTTAGGGTTAGGGTTAGGGTTAGGGTTAGGGTTAGGGGGGAATAGGTTGCCCAGAGGAAGAGAATTAGGGATTTTGGGAAAGTGTCCCTGACTTGCAGGGAGGAGAATTGTACAGTTTCTTGGGTATTTGCCACCTGTTTTCTCTGTGTTGTACATCCTAAACTGGAATCATGCTAACAAAAATACATTTAAAGGAATAATGAAGTGATAGACTCCACGCCGATATTGCAAGGATGGTTTTGAAAGGGATGACCCAAATCTTCGGTATTTGCCAGTTTCATGCTGAGATGCTTGACTATCTCCCAAAGCAGAGATTGGAAAAGCTGGAGGGACTTGCCATGTTTCCCTAGGGTTAGGTTGTACTGAAAGAGTTACTTTTCACAGATGATTGCTATGGGGACTTCCACTCAGATATCAGATGCGAGTTCCCCATGAGCAGGGCTCAGGGCCCCTCTCCTCCTAATTCTGAGCGCTGATCACAGCCACTCCAGCAACCAAGCAGATGGGGGGCACATTCTCTTTAGTTTCCTGAAGGTCTTGGCTTTCCAAGCTCTGGGTTTGTTCTGGGGTGTACCCCCACCCAAGTCATGAATTCCAGACTTGGCTTAAATAAAATTTAAGGAGTAACTGCAGTAAGCATACAGCACACTCACATAGGCATCAGACATAAAACAAGAACACCTTACTGTTGCCACATAAATTTCTGCCTAGCTAAAAGCATAGGAGCTTGCTACCTTAAACATCTCTGGTTGGCAGCCATTTGTTGCTCATCTTACCCATCTGGTAGAATGTGTGCCCCCCTCCCTGCCTTGTTGGTCTAGCATAGGGACATGCCAAGGTGGAAAGGGTAGAGAAGGAAATTTGGATCTGGACCACGGCAAATGGGGAAGGCAGCTTTCGCTTTCCCAAGTCATTGTCCTCGCCCAAAATGGCCACAGAGCATTGCTATTTGGCCTGTTGGCAGCTGCACATGTAACCACTCAGAATACATGCCAATGAAGCAAGTATTCTGGTGGAGCAGTTTTGGGTTGGAAAAACGGCTCAGGATAGGATCCTTCCCTGCATGCCTCATTCCTGATCCATGTTGGGGCCCTGTATGCTTGAGAACTGAATTCCTGTGGGTATTTGCAGCTGATGTTTGACTGTAAGTCCCCATGGTAGTCATCTGTCAAATGTAATGTGTAGTTCAGCCATGAGATTCTGGGAGTGTGGGTGGGGGGAAGATCAGAGATGGAGTCTGGTGGGGCCTGGTGGGAGCAAGGATGACTCCAGGCCAGTTGGGAGAAGATGCCTGTGTCACCAGGCTTGTGTGTAGCTGTGCCTGACATGGAAGGTCAGGCTGTCATCAGGTCAAGCAGAAAACAGTCCATGCCTCCCCTCAGTTCCCCTTCATGCTGAAATTTTACTCTTCCCAGTGGAAAATCTGAGAAGGAGTCTGAACATCTGAAACTAGAGGTCAAACTTTCAAGACTTGTTTTCTCTAGGAAAGGGGAAAGGGTGGGTAGTACTGAAAGTATCAAATCAGAGAGACCATTTGTCTCCTTCTCCTCCAAAATGCACTGAATATAAAGTGGCCAGCTCTTTGCTTAAATGTTACAGATGTATAATACGGATGCATTATGAAAGGTGTCTCCTGTAACTGCATTACTGCAGTGATATTTTATTTTTTAAAATTTATTTATGTCATTTATAGTCTGCCTTTCTCACTGAGACTCAAGGAGGATTATATAGTGTGATATTAGTACAGGCACTATCAAGGACAGTTTCATAAGCAATGCCAGAGGGTAAATAAACACAAGTTTACAAAGACATACCATTAGCAAGAATCCAGTACAGACAGTTGAAGAAATACTGAAAGAGACATAAGCAATTCTAGGACTGACATTAGACCACATGAAGCACAGGTAGCTCATAGAAGCAAATATTTAAAACAACAGATAGTACATAAGGCAATATAGTGGTGCAGACTATGGTCTCAAACTCATGAGCGAAGCATCTGAGACCCCCTCCCTACAATACAAAAGCTTTTTAAAATACTTTGGTTTTGCACCATTTGCCAAAAGCCAGGAGATATCATTCCTCCTTTCGCTGCTCTCTCCCTTTCTCGTTAGTTACCAATGGCTGGCAACCCTATATCAAGTGCAAATTCAAGGGTGGGGGCAGGCAATATCACAAGTGTGGGTGGAATATGTGTGTCCCATGGGCTGAATGTTGTCCCTCTCGGATTCAAAAACTTTTCAAGATCTTCATCCAGAGGGGATAAGAGATTCTGACGAGGAACTGACACTTAAGTAAAGAAGCTAGCTCTTAAAACAATGATTAAGAAGTCAACAAGATCAAGAATTTGGGGTGCATCTGAAGAGAGGTAGGAGCATCCGCAGGACTTTAAAGTAGGGAGTTTCCAGTCCAGGAAAATTCATCGTGGCCAGCCAGCAGATAAAAATAGGACCAAGACCACAAGACAGCATGGGGGCAAATATTAGGATCCAGGTCAGAAGGAATGTACGGACACTTCGAGAATCCAAGAGGTTGTCAGCTCAGTAACAGCATAAATAGAGCTGGATGGAGCTCAGTGGCCGAGCATCTGTGTGACATATACAAAAGACCCAGGATGAATCTCTGGCATCTCCGGTTAAGGATCAAGCAGTAGACAATGTGAAGACCTCCACCTGAACCCCTGGAGAGCTGTTATCAGTCTGAACAGACAATCTTGACCTTGATGGACCAATAGTCTGATTCAGTATAAGCCAAATTTATGTATTCATATATGTGAGACGGTTTACTGCCTGCAGACAGCAGATCATTGGAAAACAGAGGGCAAGTCCTTGTTATTGCTCCAAGGGCCTCTTCTATATGCCAAGTGGCTCATTAAGTTGAGCCACCCAGACTGGAACCAGTGATGTGATTCCCTGGAGTACTGAAGCAAGCCAGGACTTGGATTGCCCAAATGAAGCAGCGAGAATCCAGGCTGGAAGTAGGATTCTGATAAAGAATCTTGTAGAGCTTAACTTCATCTGATCAGTTCCACTCGGACGGGTTTAATTTTTCAACTTGGATCTGGCAAGCTTAACTTTTTCATGTTAATAAGCAACACTACCAGGCAGAAATCTCTCATCCCAAAGCCTTTTTAAAAATATGTAGTCTGGGCGACAGTTTAATGTCTGTGAAATTTTGTTGTAATGAAATTAATCTGGGCTACTAAAGGCAATAGATGTAAAGAAGTAACATGATGCAAATAATCTGCCACATCTGATAGATTTGGGGGACAATGGTCTTGTTTTGTTCATATATAATGCATCCTTTGTCCAGCGCTGCAGAGAACACACATTTTTAATTCTGAATCAAAAGAAGATTATTTCCATGTTAATCTCCTCTGTCTACCATCACATAACCCTAAACGTGTGATGATAAAAGGAATGATAGGGAATGACTGTTTGGATGCTTTTGGTTCCTTCCAAATGAGTATAAGAGTGGGTAGATTTGTCTCTTGGACCATTAGAAAGCATTAAACCAAAAAGGGAGTGATTACTTAAAAGGTGAACATTTTAGAATCATCCCTTTACCTTGAAAAGTAGAGGGTACACAGTTCTAAATAGATGTTCGAGCACCTGTCTGTTTGGCTCAGGTCTTGTTCGCCGTTTGCAAACGGAGAGTTCGTTTTTTGACAAGCAGTTTGATAGTTCATCAATTTGTTCATGGGTGTTCGGCAGGTGCTTCACTGTATTCCATCCTAACCATGCAGCATGTCACAATTGGTGCATGCCTGTTCTCACACAGTCTGATTGAGTTCTGCTACCGCCCCATCCTTGTTGCATAACTGCTCCACTCAGAAGGCAATTGTTTAAATAGACAATTGGATCACTTGGAAATAATATAAATGTGTGACCAATAAACATTGTGGTTTAATAGAACCCTAATATTTGGTGTTTGCTTAAATACTTCCTAGTGAATCTAATGGTCACCGATCAGTTTGAACTAGAAATGTCTTTGTGCATGCCCAGTTTTGGGAACACATGATGCAAATCAGTTCCGCATGTATTTGCTGCTGCATGGCATAAACTGGACATACTGAGTGATCAGCTCACATCTGATTGCCACCTTGAAACACAGTAAGTTCAGTAGCTGAACATGACCACGGCAAAATTCACAGCTTCTCTAGTTCTAAGTCTCTCTCCCTAATGAAACTGCAAATGAAGAGTTGGACTTGTAAGCTCACTTAAATCTTCCAGAAAAGTGTTAATGGCCAATCTGGAGACATGATTCTTGAACCAGCTACCCCTTCCCTGAGCTATGTTCTTTCCAGGCAGAGCATGAGGCTGGAGAGTTCTGCATCACTAGAGCTATGCAGTGATTGGTAAAGCACAAACATTCTGTCTGTGCTCAGCAAGGATCCTGAGAACTCTGCAGCAATCATGTTTGGCAGACAAACGTGATTTTTGACAGTCGCAATCACTCAACAGCCAAGCTTCCGATCTGGTTTCACCACCGTTCGACTCAAACAGGGTGCTGGACAGCTTCATGGCTGCCGCAGTACCGAGTTTCATTTCCTTCTGCCTTGCAGCCTCTGTTGCTCTTGTTCAGTAAGTGAAACTGAATCTCCCTTCGAGTTGGTTCAAGTAATAACAGTGCAATCCTAACCAGACTTACTCCAGTCTAAGTCCATTGATTTCAATGGGCTTAGACAGAAGTAACTCTGCTTAGGATTTCTCTGTAAGTGATGTAATGGAGTAGGGGTTATTATAACTTCCATAAACTTGTATGAAAATGTGCATACGTGAAATCATGTTGGTAACACTGACTTAGGCAAACACCAAGCAGGAAGATTATGATAAAGTGTTTGTAAATAACTGACTGGTTCATTTTAAAGATTGAAACGATTCCAAAGACTAGTTCCAAAGAACAGCTTAAGGAAAACTTTTGGCTGTGGAGTGGTACACAGCAATGACAGGTCAGGGTAGTGGAGGAACTAGGACTCCATTGGACTGTGTAAGAATTCATATCACTCTTTACTCTCAGGGTTTTTTTCTGGAAAAAGAGGTGGTGGAACTCAGTGGGTTGCCAGCACAGAGGGCAACTCTTGGCGGGAGGTGGTGCCCCTGGTACCACATGTGCACGCGCAAAGTTCACGCATGCTCCCAGGGCCAATGATGTCACTTTGGGTAAGCCGGAACAAGGGGGGTGTTTTTAAAAGTTTAAATCGCCCTCAACGAAAATGGTCACATGGCTGGTGGCCCCGTCCCCCGATCTCCAGACAGAGGGGAGTTGAGATTGCCCTCTGCACTGAGGGGGGCGGGGCCACCAGCCACGTGACCATTTTCAAGAGGTTCCGGAACTCCGTTCCACCGCGTTCCAGCTGAAAAAAAAGCCCTGTTTACTCTGAAAACTACCTTGAATCTCAGTGAGAATGTTGGGCTATAAACAAACTAAATAAATATGAATTGCTGCTAATTGCACTGTACTGTTTTGATGAGAGGAAAGTAACCCACCAAACAGGCTCCAGCTGTTCATGAACAGTTAAACTTCCTGAAAAAAATAATTGGTTCCCTGCTCACAAGCAATGAGCAGAATGTGAGCCAAACCAATGAGTGTTTGAGCATGCCTAATGCTCAGATGTATGTAGCGCATGAAATGGGGACTTAATCTTGTCAGGTTGCTGTAAAATTTTGGCAAGATCTGGTCTCCTTTGTAGTTGGCCAGTGCTCCAAAGCCCATGAAGAAAGTGACAGAAACCACGTTCCACTCACTCTGCATTTCACTAGGTATTTTTGATGTTTTATCTCGTTGGCTCATCTTTCCTTCCTCTTTGATCAGGTCCACTTTTACCCCACCCCTTACCATTTTTTGGAACTTCTTGAAGTAAACATCAAATATTATGCAGTAAAGAAAAGTACCTCTGAGTCTGTACAGAGCACTTTCCCCTGAACAACTGAGCTTGTGGTAACATTCCTGTACCTCTATCAAACCTTACTCCATAACTGTCTGAACCAACCAAATCTTACCACTAGTGTAAACACTGAGAGCTGCAGAGGAGGAAGAAGTCTCTCTTTCCACCATATTCTCTTTGCCACCCATATTCAGTCCAAGATAGCTTCCGTCCTGGTGCATCCAGACATTCTGTCCCAGGTGTGTATCTGGGAGTGGTGGTGGAAAGTGCTGTCAAGTCATATGTGCAGACCCCTGCCGGGTTTTTCAAGGCAAGAGACTAACAGAGGTGGTTTGCCATTGCCTGCTTTTGCAACCTTGGTCTTCACTGCAGGTCTCCCATCCAATTACTAACCAAGGCTGACCCTACTTAGTTTCCAAGATCTGACAAGATCAGGCTTGCCTGGGCTATCCAGGTCATGTCTCATCTGGGAGAGAGGAGAGAGAAGAAGATGGAATCCCAGTAAGCCAAGACTTCAGTCTGGCACAGGATCCCAATTGTTAATGTATTTTTCTGTGAGCAGTTTGACTTACCACCTTACCCTGGAAATGTCCTCTCCTAAATAGAAGCATGTTAAAAAATCCATTCAAATCTATGGACCTTAATAAGCTAGTAGCTAGCAATCAGCACGGAAAGGTTTTACTGAATGGAGGACAGGGTGATTAACATTTCCCAGCCCGAATAAGGCATGATCGGTGTAAGGGCTGTAATGAATGAGTACAGGGTGCTCAATTAATAAAGGCCTTTGATGCTGCCAAAGGCCAATTAGCCAGTTAGTTTGCTGACTTGGCTAAATCAAACTATCCCTGCCTCCCCTTCTTTTCTAATTAAGCTTCAGCCTCTCACCTTGTTAATGAGCTTCCTCTGTATTTGCATAAAAGGAGAAAGAGAGAGACGGAAAGGAAGAGAGGACTCTTATCCCCTTCACTGTGGGGCTAATTTTTATTTCAGAAATATTTAACCTTTGATTGTGGCAGAGAAACATCTGTCCAGCCTATGCACTGAGCAAGCAGATGTGATGGATTTCACTAGTGGCTACAAGCCACCGGGCGCATCGCTTGCACCAGCCGCATTGAAATGAATGGGAGCCATGCAGTTCATGTTCCAGTGCGGCAGATGCTCCTAAGGGACTGGGCCACTTGGATCTTGCAGAGCAGATGACGGACAAGATGAACAGCCCCGTTTAGCGGAGCAATACCGAGAGGTTCCATTCAATATCAGACAGATGCTAAATCTTGTCACCCGACAGCTTCATCGACAGTCCCAGTGACCTCAACAGGAGTCCATAATTATGGTGCGTATTTTATTCATACAAAGGCCCAGTCCACTGCTTAATTGGGAGCAGCCACACTGGAGTGTTAGTGTGCGGAGGAAATGCAAAGCATCCCATTTCTATCTGGAGTGTTTTGGGCTCTCAGAGTTTACAGTGGCTTTTCACTGGTCATCTGCTCTTTTCCAAACTGAGGGCATTCATACGCCACTAATGTTAATATTGGTGGTTGGGGATGGGCAGAATTCCCATGTATCCATAGTGCTTCTTTGCAGAACATTTCTTTGGTTAGCAAAGAACATTTATGAGGGTTTTTTTTGGCCCCTGTGTGGTTCAGGGACTCCACAGCAGCACCAAGTCACAAGCAAGCACACACATGCAATAAGAAGTTGTGTATTGAATGTTAACAGGTCTTCATATTCCTGTGGACCTGTTGGCTTTGAGGAAGACATAATCCTGGGCCTGAGAGATTAGCAGGGAAACCATACATGGCCTTGTTTTTTTCTGACACTGTGTGATGACATCTGTTTTGAACAGCTACTGATGACAAATATCTGGGCAGCTTGTCCTTTGGAGCGTGTAGACAGTAGAAGGATAGGGCAGGCAAATCAGCCACTTGCCTCTGTGTCTGTATCATTGGCCGGGCTTTTTTTCAGCTGGAACGTGGGGGAATGGAGTTCCGGAACCTCGGCGCGGAGGACAATCTAAACTCCCCTCTGTCTGGAGATCAGGGGGCGGGGCCACCAGCCATGTGACCATTTTCACCAAGGGCAACCCACTGAGTTCCACCACCTCTTTTTCCACAAAAAAAGCCCTGATCGTTGGTATCTGGAGTGGCGGGTCAGTTCTCTGGGGCTCCCAAGTGCTAGCAAAGTTCACTGCCTGGAGCAGGATACCCAAGTAGGTTTGCCCACCTCCAGGTGGGGCCCGGAGATCTCCTAGAATTACAACTGATCTCCAGAGACCGGCTCCCCAGGAGAAATTGGCCGCTTTGAATGGTGGACTGTGTGGCATCATACCTCACTGAGATCTCTCCCCTTCCCAAACCTCACCCTCACCAAAGTCCGCTTCCAAATCTCCAGGTATTTTCCAGATGGCAACACTATGGGGCCTGGAGAGCTCCCGTAATCAAAACTGATTTCCGGACTACAGCGAGCAGTTCCCCTGGAGAACGTGTCAGCTTTGGAGGTTGGACCCTGGCATTATACCCAGCTGAGGCCTTTGTCCTGTCCAGGCTCCACACCCAAATTTCCAGGAAATTCCCAACCTAGAATTGGCAACCCCACACCCAAGTTCTTTTTTATTTAGAAAATATCTGTGCTGCCTTTCCAGGGAACCTGTTCAAGGTGGCTTACAAACTAAAGCAGCATGAAAATAGTTTGAAATGTACAAAAAATTAACAACACAGCATTGAAAACTCAGCCAGAGCATAAAAAACAAACACAAAACATTCATCGGTCTAAAACGAGACTCACAAAACTCAGATTGGAGGCGGACTATAAAAGCAATTTTGAAAGATTAAGCCCATACTTAAAAGCCTGGGGGGGGGAGCAGTGTTTTGTTCTTGTCACCTGAAAGAGAATTCCACAGGTGAGGCAACACTGCTGAAAAAGTCCTGCGTCTGATTGCTACCCCTTGTCATTGCAGCAAACACGGCACAGACAGCAGATGTGAGAAAGGACTGGTTAGGTTCAACACTAATCTCACAAAAAAGGCACATTCTAAGCGGACACTGTAAAGTTCTGTAACACAGATGTAAACTGGTTTAATAGCACGTTTTGCTTTCCAAGGTACCATGGAATTGTAGTTCTGTGAGGAGGAGGGGGTCACAGAACTTGTAGAACCATCACCACACTGCAGTTCTCTGGAGAAGTAACGACAATTAAGCTGATGGTGTGGTGGTTAAGAGCGGCAGGAGTCTAATCTGGAGAACCGGGTTTGATTCCCCACTCTTCTGCTTAAAGCCAGCTGGGTGACCTTGGGTCAGTCACAGCTCTCTCAGAGCTCCCTCACCCGACCCACCTCACAGGGTGATTGTTGTGGGGATAATAATAACATACTTTGAAAACTGCTCTGAGTGGGTGTTAAGTTGTCCTGAAGGGCAGTATATAAATTGAATGTTGTTATTATTATTATTTACATGAAGGATGAACTGGAGATCTGCAGTGGATTTGCTATTTCCCTCTTTGTTGATGGAAATCCACCACTGGAGTGATTGAATAAAGAGTGACTTATGGATGAGGCTTAAAGGGGGAATTGAGGATCATCGGGTGGGGTGGGGGGGGCTTAAAGTAGGCCATATCTGGTGTCAAAACCTTTACACTGAATCCTTTCTGGGCAGGTTAAAACCTGTGGTGGAAAGTGCCCTCAAGTCACAGCTGACTCATAGTGACCCCTGGTGGGAATTTCATGGCAAAAGACTAACAGAAGTGGTTTGCCATTGCCTGCTTCTTGTCTTCTTTAGAGTTCTTTGTCTTCATTGTCTTCTTTAGAGTTCTCCTATCTAATTACTAACCAAGGCCGACCCTGCTTAGCTTCTGAGATCTGACAAAACCAGGCTCATCTGAGCTATCCGGATCAGGGTGGTTAATACCTAAATTAAACATTTTAAACCTAGCTTAGATCTAGTTTAGCTGTAGCTGATTTGTTCTCACAGTTACAACAGAACTAGAGAAGGCATCATTTCCACCCGTATATCAATGAAATTTCTTGTGGTCAAGGTCTTTTTTCTTGTGGTAGTGACTGAGTTCAGCTCATAGTATTTCAGAATTAGATGCTGGATCTTTTCATCCAAGGGATGAGTTTTTTCTCAAGGATAAGGTGGCACTCAGGATGGACCCAACTTTTGTGCTTTACATCAACTCTGAATTTCACAGATTCCCCAGGATTTGTCTTTTGCTTCAGTCTTCAGCATCCCAAGGAAAGGAAGTGGTGGTTACTTAATATGCACAGGTTGGTTTCGATGTATCTGTATCTCAGAAGAACCTTTGACAGCCAGATTCTCTGTTGCCTCCTTTCTTGGCTGTTAAAGGCAAACAAAGATTCTCAGTCAACTGTGAGTCATTGGATCAGGGATTGCTTCTCTTAGCTTTTCTAGTTCAGAAGAAACCCATTCCCCAGAAGGCTATTTAAGAAGGCAATCTGCAAGGCTGTGATGTAGACTTTGGCCAATGTGGGTCTTGGCCTCCATGTTTGTTCATCACTGTGGAGTTGACTCCATCACTTCAGCTGGCACTTGAAATGGAGAGTTCTTCAGCTGATCATTGGCAATTGGCACACCTACCGAGATGTACTTTCAGGATGCCTGCTTCCTGTAATGGAGAACACTGGACTTACAGACATGTATCCTTACCACTCTGCTCAATAGCATCTGGAGCCTTCCTCCAGGAGCCTTCAATAGCATCTGGAGTCTTCCTCTAACAGAAGTGGCTCTTCTTCTGGTGGCAAACCTACTTCTGTTAGAGGAAGCCTGGGGGAAAGCTTCACATTCTGCTAAGTAGAGTGGTAGAATATAAGCCATCATGAGTGCTCCTCTTCAGAGTTAAGGAGGGCATTATGCTTCCACCCAACTTGGCTAAGTCTGATTGTCTTTGGGGAAAAAAGAGGTTTCTCTTTCTCCTTGGATTCTAATCTAGAGTTGGGGGAGAAGGTGCTCCATTTTATCAAGGTTTCTGATTGTGTTATGCCATATTGTTGCCTCTTTATTTCCTTTTATGGCTGGCAACAGAAGTTGTGTATTGTTTGGACAGTGTCTTCTCCACAGTGGTTAAGAGGTTCGGCTGCAAATCAGCACTCTACTGGTTCGAATCCCACTACAGCCATGAGCTCAGCAGGTAGCCTTGGGTAAGCCACTCCTCTCAGCCCCAGCTCCCCAGCTGCATTGTGGGTATAATAATAACACAAACTTGTTCACCGCTCTGGGTGAAGCACTAATCCATCTAGAAGAGCAGCATATAAGCGCAGTTGTTATTATTATTATCTTGAGCTGAGAAATGGTTTTCCATCAATGTAGGAGACAGGAGGCTGGGATTCAGCTCTACCTCCAGAGCCTGATGGGAGGAACCAGCTTCATTTCAGGATGTCCTCCTCGCCTCCAAAGAAAAGGAGTCCAGTTTTCATCCCTACACCAGGCAACTCTTCGATTGAACCATAGCCACGAAAGTATCATCAGGGGTTGACCCAATAGTCCATCGGGGAGGAATGCACAGCCACCCCATGTGAATTTCTTCAAGCCCATCTCATTGCATTTGACAGGGAGATGTAACATTTCTAATAAATAAGTGAATCTTTTATTAGGGAGTCACTCCAGCACAGAGACATTTAGCTGATGCTAAAGAGCTTCAGCAAGGAAGATCCAACACGAGATCTTCACCGTCTCATCAACTGTCTTGCAAAGGGGGGAAGAAAGTTAATTGGATTCTTTTTGGCATATTAGTGTAGACAGGCTTATTAGAGGCATTTACAAGCTAATGATATGCATATACTTAGCTATCAAAGGCAAAGGCATTTAAATAAGTTGATTTACAGTTCAGCTGTTAACATGCCTTAACCAGCACTTTCCCTCTCACATTATACAAACTTAATTGGCTTTGAATTTTAACTCTTTTTTTATATTTTGCATTTCACTGTTGGCTGACATCTTGCCATTAATTTAGTCCTGTCCGTCAACTCCAGGACCGGACCAAGATGTTTTAGAATCCAGCGTGGAAAATCAAAATCCCTCTCCTCTTCCAAGCAGCTGACACTGGGCAAAAGCTTTTATTTTATTGGAATGAAGATGAGTACTTTGTTAAACCCAACTCTTCGCTTCTCCCTTGCAACAGCATTTATGACATTCCTATACATTATTTTACATAATTCTTACAAATACCACTACTTTTACATTCATTTATTTATTTAGCTATTTATACCCTGCTTTTCTCCCAAATGGGGACCCAAAGCAACTTACAACATTCCTCCCTGTTCCATTTTCCTCTCAACAACAACCTTGTAAGGTAGGTTAAGTTGAGAGAGAATGACTTAGTCACTCAGCAAGCTTCCATAGCAGACTGGGGATTTGAAACTGGATCTCCCAGATCTTAGTCTGACACTTTAAACACTATGCTATGCCAGCTCGCTACATAGGTGTTATTACTCCTATGTTATAGATTGGGGTTCAAGGCTGAGATTAAGCGTATTGGAAATTTCATGGAAGAGGCAAGATTTAAACCAGAGACTTCATGAATATGGATGATATAAAAACAGCTATTAAGCATGGGATCACCCCAGACTCTGGAGCCTGTACCCTGCAAGCTGCCATAGAAGGGTGTCTGCTCCAAAGCAGGGTTTTTGCACAAACAGGGTGCCCCCAGGACACTTTTAAGCTTGCATTGGTAAAACCTGGAAAATATGGATCAAGAGGCAGTTGTACCACAAAATAAGATTAGACTACTCCAGATTATATCTTTCCAAGCTCTTAATCCCCACGCTGTGAGTCTCTCTACACGACATGCCTCGGTGCATGTTTGTCAAGTGTAGGGAGATGCAATGTTAGCCAGGAAGGGTAGTTTAAAAAGACAGAGCTGGTGGTGATCACTGCTCAGAGGGTTTGTTAATTTCATCTTCTCCTCCCCCAAGGCTCTGTCAATTTCACCTCTCCAGTCTAAAACTGTGTGGGATTGCAACTAGAGGGCAGCAAGGAATGGAACTGGGCTGGAGCTGCCTTCCAGAGCCAGGCTTGGACCTGGAGAGGTTATAATGAGCTGTAGTTTCCTTTCTGGCATTTTACAGTCCCTTCACACAGCTCCAGTGTATAGCAAAGCCTTTGCTCTGCTGCTGGCTCTGTTTTTTTAAACTACTCTTCCCGGCGAACATTACATCTCCCAAAATGTGTTCTTCACATGTCAGATGCCTCATGTAGAGAGACTCTGTGTTATGCTAATAGAGCATTGGAAGAAGTGGTATCAAATGAAAAGCCAGAGGAAAGCTTTTCTTCTCATATTCCAAAGATGCTTTGCTTCTAGTAGAGGCTGACCTGGCCTCTAGTGGTTAGAATGTAAAGAAGCTGGAATCTAGAATCTTCAGGCTACATTTGTATCAACTAGAAACAGGGCCTCCCTCATTAAGTGCAAATTTTTGGGACAAGGCAGTCTCTTGAAGTAGTCAGGGCACAGACCACTGAGGGCTTTGTATACAACAGGCTAAAGCCAGAACCTTGAACTTTGTTCAGAAAAAGAAAGCTAAGCAATGTATTTATTTTGGGATGGGTATGTGGACTGCATATGATAATGTTTCATGCCGCTTGCAGATTTCAAACTGTCCCTATAGGCAGGATTGCTCAGCTTCTGCTGCGGGCAAGGGATTCTCTACTCATGGAACTTGTTTCCTGCTGCTGACATCACCTGGAAGTGATGTCAGCACTCTCTAGGAATCACTGAATACACTGTGGTTTTACCATAGAATTTCCTGCAATTCCTAGAAAAGCATGATGTCATTTCTGGGTTTTCCGAGTCTCCTGCTGATTGACAGGCCACGCACAGGCCTGGCAATCACAGTATGTTTCCTGGAGTGATGGTATGGGAATTTTCTAAATAAATAACAGGGTTGTGTATTATCAACATATTAATGATACTGCACTCTCTGCTCCAGGTCACCTCCTCCAGTGATTTTGTGAGAATCAAAATTGCTTCTCCCATGGGGAGGCCAACGTCCATAGGAAGGAATGATACTTTCCTAGCCCTTACTTCTCCTACCTCTGAGAATATGCCCAGAAGAATGCCATTTTGATAGTATGAGTGCTGCTGTCATCCATCAAATAAATTGTTCCTCAAACCCAACCCAAAGCCCAACTGAGATGGATCATATAAGTCAGCTGGCGTTCCACTCTAAGCGCACTGATTTTATTTATTATTAACCTGAAAATCATTATCCTTGACTTCCATAGAGTTTATTGTCTCTCATGTTGTACATAGAGTTATGGTCTTGAAGATGTGCTTGAGAATATGCTCTCCAGTCAAACAGTTTAATGCACTTCGTAGTGTATTAGGAAACCAAATTAACTAAACAGGATAGCTGAGCTAAGAAGTAGCTACCTTGGCATAGTTTAGACAATGAACAAAAAGGGTATTAAAGATAATATGTATTTAGATTTATACCCCACTTTCCTCCCAAGTGGAGACCCAAAGAAGGTTACAAAATCATTCTTCCCTCCTCCATTTTATCCTCACAACAGCCCTGTGAGGTAGGTTAGTGTGTGACTGGACCACATTCACCCAGTGAGCTTCTGTGGCAGAGTAGGGCTTCCAACTTGGTTCTCCCAGATCCTGGTCCAACACTCCAATCACTGCACCCTGTTGGCTGATAATGATTAAAATCAAGTTTCTGTGACTTTTTTCTCAGCTCATATAAGAAAACAAACATTTAACTCTCCCTATCAGTCCTAATTCATCCAAAATCTATACCAACAATTCTAGTCTCTAACTAGAAATGATGCCTAGGGACTGCATTGCTAAATAGGCTGGAGTGAATGTACTGAGGATTATCTGCTTTTGTGTATGGAAGTTTTACCTACCCTTGACATGAAATCATCAATGCATGCCATAATTCAATATATTTTGTACCCACCAAGAAACGAACCTTGAGACAACATCGACGACTTTGTTTTCCTCCTCTCAGAAAAGTAGATGCATCTGTGAAGTACAAAAGAACGACTTGACTCATCAGCAGGCAGATTTGAAATTTATTCTTGTTAAAGCTTTCAAAGGTGCTCTCCTAAGGAAGGTTATCCTCTGAGAGCCAAACTACACGAGGCGAATTACACGTGTAAGACGTGTGAATGCACTTATATGTATTTCCCCATTGCTTTCTTGTTTACTCACACACCACAGCCACACTGCACTCGATTCCATGCTCAGACTGGCACAGGTTCCATTCCTCCCAGACGAGAGATGATATCCCATGATGCACTTTCTCTTCACGCATGCTCAAATCTTCCTCTGCAGCTTTTCTGAGAGGGAGAATTGTTGGATGTATCAGAGAGAGAAAAATGCCTGTTTTCCTGTGGGGAGGGCTAAAAATGGGGGTTCCACATCTCTGCTGAGATCTTGCATCTTGGCCTGCCATGAAGGGGAGACATCTATGCAAAGGGGGGTGGGCAATCCCCACTTTGGGAGCTGTGGGACCATTCCTTACTATCAGCCAGAATCAACTCATTCATGCCTGTTTGTCCCCAGCCGTCTCCCATCTCCATTATTACCTATGGAGAAAACTATGGGGGCTATCCAGGGGGATGGGGGTGGCATTTTGCAAAATAAATCTACAACATTTTCAGGGGACCTACTGCTAACTGTCCTCTAAAGACTCCCCAAGTTTCAGGGAGATTGGACCTTGAGTAGCCATTTTATGTCCCTCCAAATAAGGTGCTATCAGCCACCCCATTTTTTCCTATTGTGGAGAGAAAATGACAGCAACTGGGGTGAGGGTCTTTAGGAGACAGGTGGGACTAGCTTCCCTGCAAATTTTGTGGATTTTGCTTGCTAAATGCCACCTCCATCCCCCTGGATAGCTCCCCTAGTTTTCCCCACAGGGAATAATGGGGATTGGAGGTAGCTGGGGGCACCTTCTTTTGGGACCCATAAAATGGCCCCCCGGAAGTCCAATCTTCATCAAACTTGGGGAGTCTTTAGAGAACAGCTAGAAATAGGTCCCAAGAAAATTTGGTAAAATTCAGTCCTAAAATGCCCCCCAGACCCATAAAAAGCCCCAAATCACATTTCCCATTGTAAATAATAGCCAAATTTTACCCAATTTGCTCTGTATTGCTGAACCGAACTGGAGAATGAGTACTCTTCCCCCATCCTTTTCAGGTTCATGTATGAGGCATGTTTCTGAACTTTTGCTCAGATGCTTAATCATGTTGCCACGTTCTTTCTTCCAACCTCCTCCTTATCTCAACTGAGGACACTGCATGGAGAGGTGGAGGAATAAGTTAAGGGGGGAGGAGGGTGCTGGAAGGAGGAGTAGGGAGGCAATAGCATCAACTAGAAAATGGGAGAATTTAAAACATGCTATATTAAAAGCAAAACAGTTTGGGGGTAAGCTGGATCTAAGGGGGGGAAAGGGGGTGATGGAAGCTGAAGCTGCTCAAAATTGACACTCTGCAATGGCGACTCAATGATTATGACTATGGACACTCGCAACCGTGACTACATCAGTTATCCCACATGTGCACAGATTAGCTACAGGACACGTGTTCACCGGGGTAAAATGGACATGGGCAGGTAGGAACAGACATGATTCTAGACGCTCTTGTAATTTGTCTCATCTAGTTTGGCTCTGAGTAAAACCAGGCAGGCTCATGGCATTATCAAAATAGCTGTGAGACCTTTGGCCCCTGTTGTCTCCTCTCCTGCCTCTGAAGGTCAGGAACACCAGATTTCCTTGTGTTTGTTACAGCAGTGGTTTGCCATTACCTGCCATTGAGTAGCAACACTGGTTTTCTCTGGAGGTCTCCCATCCAGTTACTAACCAAGGCCAACCTTCTGAGATCTAATAAGATCAGGGTTGCCTGGGCTATCCAGGTCAGGGGATTAAAGGTTAACGTCTAGATATTAGTAACACCAGAAACTGCCTTCTAGCCACTGTCCTCTTTCCTTCCTGAGTGTGACTGCAGATTCTCCAACTCAGTGACAGATTTAGAGAAATGTGGAGGACACCCTATCTGAGTGGCAAAATGAATGTGATAGCAACAGAGCTCTGAACCAGGTCACTGCTGACGGCTGGGAGTGTGTACGGGGTGGAGAGAGACGGGCAAGAGGGGGGTGCTGAGTTCTTTCTCCATCCACAGGCCTTCAAAACAGCATTGCTTGAGATCAAAAGGAATCTCTGTTAGGAGAAGTGTGGACCAAAGGAAGCCATTTTAGGGTAGGGGAGTGCAAGGGAGGGAAGCACCAGTTTGGTGTAGTGGTTAAGAGCGGCAGGCCGCAGGACTCTAATCTGGAAAATCAGGTTTGATTCCCCACTCCTCCCCTTGAACCCAGTTGGGTGACTTTGGGTCAGTCACAATTCTCTCAGAGCTCTCTCTGCCCTACCCACCACACAGGGTGATTGTCCTGAGGATACCCACCTTTGTAAACCACTCTGAGTGGGCGTTAAGTTGTCCTGAAGGGCAATATATAAATTGAACGTTGTTGTTGTCATTATTATTATCCCTCTCCTATCCACCAGCTCCGGATGCATGTTTAATTATCTTCCCACCCCAAACTTTATAGGAAATCTGAACGATGCACATTTGGTCAAGCAGGTCATGCCGCCAAATCATCTACTTCGTCCCTGATGTTGGAAGACAGTGCAGCGATGGATGAGAGGAGAAGAAGGGACCATGTTATTGCCATTTTAAAGGAAGGGTCACATGTAGGAATCCTCATATCTTGGCCTGCGAACAAACGAGGAAGGTTTCTCCCTCACATTCTGGTTGTTCAGATTTGCATGTGGAAATCAGCAGCATTTCAAATTGGGTTGCTTCTTAGCAACCTGGACACTAGCCACAGCCCCTCGAATGGACAATGTGGATATGGTTCCTCTTACCTGGCCTCTCTAATCTTTTTGTTTTGCTTCCCTGCCTCAGGCTGAGGCAAGCAGAACTCCACGCATGCAGCACAGTGCATAATGGAGGGGAGGCAGAAGGCACGAGGGAGCAGAGACCCGGCAAAAGCAGCTGCAGTTCCTTCACCTCCAGTTGGTGTTTTGAAAAGCTATTTTAGAGGACGGCTGTTTTATTTTTCATTTACACAAAACACAAGAGCCCTCGGCTCCATAGTGCTGCCATGTTTTATACTGGGCTGAGCTATGGGGACTGCACTGTCTGTGGTTCATGCTGGTTCTTAGGCTAGAAAGGAGACGGAGGCCGCTATATGTAGGAATGGTGGATGTATAACAAGAAAGCACAGTGGAGGTTGTGTGTGCACCCTTTATCCGTGCTGCCATGGAGCTGAGCAGGCACATGGGGATAGTCTAGGGTTGCCAGCTCCAACTTGGGAAATTCCTGGAGATCTGGGGAGTGAAACCTGGAGAAACCTGGAGAAAGTGGGGTTTGGGGAGGGAAAGGACCTTGGCATGGCATAATTCCATAGAGTCCACTCCCCAAAGTAGCCATTTTCTCTAGGTGAGCTGATCTCTGTGGCCTGGAGACCAGCTGTAATTCCGGGGGATCTCCAGCCACTACCTGGAGGCTGGCAACCCTAGGATAGTCTAGTTGTGGAATCATGGTTATTCCACTTGGACTTAATGCCTTGAGAAAGGTGAGTTAATCTGAACATTACCTGTGACAAAACCCACAAGACAGAAAAAGATTGTGGACACTTTAAAGTTTAGGGGTATAAACCAGACAATTTCTAGTGAACAGTGTAATCAGGAATGAAAACATACACTTTAGCCTCCCTCCTGTACCCCAGAGGCTTCCTTAGATGAGCAAATCTGTCGCTGGTTCCTCCTGCCAGTTTCCAAGAGGGCATCAGTGACATGAAGTGTAATAGAACCGCTAATTTTCCTTTGTGTTGCAGTTCTAGTCCTGTAATTAGGTGTTGCCTTTAGATGCAAGCAACCCACATTAAGGGCTTCATTGCTCATCTTAAATAGCGGAACACACACACAAACCTAGCCCAACATTAGCGCACACAGACTGGCAAACGATTATTCTGTGCTTGTTAGGTTGCCATGGATTAACAGAAATCTACTCTGCCCTTCCCATTTATATTCCACCTGATGTCCAAAGCAAAATCAGGCATTCTGTACTTTAGGCACAATTAAGCCATGCAACAGGGATAAGAATTATACAGTATTTCCAAGAATGCGGTGTCAACCGCACACAACACTATTTTCAGTAGGAGATGCAAGTCAGCAGCTAGAAGAATTCAGGGTGCTGGAGACCCCATTTCAGGATTATGATAGCTTGAACAGATGCCAAATGTTTGATTTAGAAAGAGGACAATGGTACTTTCTATCCAAGGCTTCAATAACCAAAGATAGGGATCATGTGTGTTCTGTTCTGTGCTGTCAAGTCACCTCCAACCTATGGCGACCCTATGAATGAAAGACCTCCAAAACGTCCTATCATTAACAGACTTGCTCAGATCCTGCCAATTGGAGGATGTGGCTTTTTTACTGAGTCCTGCCATCTCATTTTAGGTCTTCCTCTTTTCCTGCTGCCTTCCACTTTTCCCAGCATTATTGACTTTTCCAAAGAATTTTGTTTTCTCATGATGTGACCAAAGTATGATAGCCTCAGTTTTGTCATTTTAGCTTTTAGGGAGAATTCAGGCTTGATTTGATCTAGTACCCACTTATTTGTCTTTTTGGCTGTCCAAGGTATCCGCAAAACTCTCCTCCAGCACCACATTGCAAATTAATCAGTTTTCTTCCTGTCAGCTTTCGTCACTATCCAACATTCACATCCATGCATAGTAATGGGGAATATCATAGTTTGGATTATCTTGGTCTTGGTTCCCAGAGAGACATCTTTATCTTTAAGAATTTTCTCCCTCTATCATTATCTTCCACTGGCAGGTAAAGGCTTCTTAGTTTTGTTTGGCATATGCCCAGAAACTCTTATCGGCCTTCCTCTCTGGTTGTATTATATTTGTATGTTTCTGTATTTTTTGAATTGCTTAATTATTTTAAATGCTTTTTTAATGTTTAAAAGTTTTGATGTTTGCCACCTTGGGGACTCTGTTAGGGTGGAAAGGCAACATAGAAATGTTTTATATAAATAAATACTCATACTGCCAGGAGGAAGATCTTTAGGTTATGTATGCTAGTGGATAGAATAGTACACAGAGAGAAAGTGTGCGTTTTTTGCAAATGGAAACGAAACACACGCTTATTTCTGTTGTTGGATTTCATATGTACGGTGCTCACAGTCCTTTGTTCAGAGGGTACTCTCTGATGTTTCGGTGCCCTTGTACACTCTGCGAGGGAAAGCTCCAAGGCCCTGCCCTTTGCTCTCTTCTCTTCTCCATTTACAGTGGGCCCCAGGATATTTTGTTGTTCATCCTCGGCCATCTCATCTTCACTGATGACTTCAATGCCTCCTCTCCCTTGCTTTTTAAAAAAAACTCTTCTGTGGGTGTTTGGCCAGACTGCTGATGCTTCTGCCCCCCAAAGCACAAAACGTCCCCTTTGTCCTACAGCTGCATGTTTGCCCACCTTAAATTCTAAAGATGTTTTGCATCTGGGAAATACACCTCTCAGGCCCATGATAAATGATGAAGTAAATGAGCATCTAGTTATTTTGCAAAAATTTAGACCAAAAAAATTACCACCAAAGAATGTTGACTTCTTCCATCTTTTTATGGTGGGGACTTAGTGCCACTGGGACATCCGAAAAAGTGCAGAGCATGACTGACTCCAGCAAAGAATTCTGGCTTGTCCAGTCAGCAATACTTGCAGCTAACAGCATGCATTCCAACGACCTAATTCCAGCTGATTCCACCATAAAATACTGCAGACAATAGTAGAAACTGTTTCTCTGAATCTACTGTAGGAATCAATACACCCAACATTATTTCATGCTGGGGGGAAAACTCTCCTGAGTTGGGGAGGATCCGTATGGCCTATGGCTGCCAAACTTCAGGTGGTGGCTGGAGATCTCTCAGAATTACAACTGATCTCCAGAGAACAGTTCCCCTGGAGAAAATGGCTGTTTTGGAGGGTGGACTCTATAACATTGTACCCTATTGAGGACCTTCCCTCCACCACTCCCTGCCCACCCAGGTAGAGTTGCCAGGTCCCTGGCAGAGGTGGAGGGACCAAACAGATGAGACTTACCTTCTGCCAGGGTGCCCACCAGATATGAAATGATGTCACTTCCGGAAGTGACATCTTTATGTTGCTGGCCCACCTGAGCCACTCTGGTATTTGGGCAAAAATTCAATAGATTTTGCCCATCTACCAGGGCTTCTTTTGGTGATATGATGATGTCACTTCCGGTGTTCAGGAAATGACATCAGCACATTGCTGGCAATATCATTACATTGCTGGCAAGCAACCTAGCAGCCAGTAAGGCCCCCCCATCCCCCCACTTCGTCCCCCACTGGCTGGCTGAGCAGCTGTATGGGTGTGAGCGTGAGCTAGGGGTGGAGTAACCCTGATTGGCAACTCTACTCCCAAAGCTCCACCCCCAAATCTCCAGGAATTTTTCAACTTGGAACTGTCAACCCTAATCTGGCCAGCTATGGTAGATCTTTCATAGTCCCACCTTAACTAATTTAGGGCGGCATGCATCTGATGAAGCAGATGTTGCCCATAAAAGATTATGCCATGGTAATCCAGTGTCTTGCCTCCAATGCAAAAGTACTTTGAAATAAAAAAAAGTATACCTCTTTTCCTTAAGTACACCTCCTTTCATTTCACATTTCATATGCACCCTTCTGTCCTACTTTTTCCCACTTTTTCATTTTATATTTGTAGTGCAATACAATGAGCAGTGTAATACAAAATACAATGCAAAACAGAGAAACAAAAAATAGTCTTTCTCCCCAGCGAGGACCCAAAGTGGTTTACAACATCATTTTATCCTCACAACAGGAACCCTGTGAGGAAGGTTAGCTTGATATGAGGTGAGAATGGTTTGCATCTTGACAAGACATTTCTGTGGGTGCAAGAACTTCTGACACCGGAGTGCAATTTCACTGCCCCCCACAGCAGCTCCAAATACCCCTTGACATGGTGTTCCAGAGAAGGAGGTCCCCTCTCCACAGGAACTGGATTTCAGGGGGGATTTTGTGCTGCCACAGGAGGGGAGAGAGGAGGCAGGAAAATCATGTACCCTGGGCAGTTCTTGTGGCCCTGGAAATGTTAGTCTAAAGCAACCCCAATGACTGGATCAAGGTCACCCAGTAAATTTCCGTGGCACAGTGAGGATTCGAACCTGGGTCTCCCAGATCCTAGCCCAAGCTTCTAGCTGTTACAGTATGCCGTTTCTCTGTTGGAAAAAATGTATTTGATTATTGCCTAGGCAACAGTTTAGGGGTGCTGTTATACTGAGCAACACCATTCTTGCTTTAAACACCACATTACGTGTTTCCTCACTGGTACTTTTCCATCATCATTGTAGTTTTTTTTTTATTGTATTGATGTCTTTGTTTACATAGCCATACATAGTCACTTTCATCATTACATTAACATAATCCTACCTCAATACAACCTTTCCCCCTTTATGTTAGCCTCCCCCCCCCTTCCCGTGAGCAACCAATTGGGAAAAAAAAACTGTATATTTGCAACCATAAGCACACCCTTTGGATTTTGTCAAATCTATCTTTGTTGCCCCCCCCTTCCCTTACCCAGCTTATATACCCAAGCCATTTCTTCCTTATCTCCAATATATTATCCTCCCATGTCTTTTCCTGTTTTAATATAGACAGAATGTCTGATTGAATCATTTGATATAGATACAAGTTCCATCTACCCATAGTCCACTTTGCCGCATCCTTCCAGCCATAAGCTATGACTGCATGTGCAGCAATAATCATTGTTTTAAACAACTCCTGTTTAGACTTATCTACTTTATTATTTCCCAGAACTCCCATAAACAATACCTTCGTTGTCAATTCTAATTTAACTTTACATAAATCCTCCACCTTTTCCAGGACCATTTGCCAAAATTCAGTTACTTTGGGACATTCCCACCAAAGATGAACATAATATCCCTTTATCCTCTTACAATGCCAATAATTTGAATTCATTCCCTTAATCATATAGGACAACTAACTAGCCTCTTTGCAGATGTTGAAAAGAGCAAGGCTAAGCCACTAACAGAGAACATTGAATCACCACATATTCAAGGATCTGTAAGTCTGCCACAAAACATGACTTGGTAAATTAACCAAAGACAAAAAACACCGATGGTTGTTGGGGGTTTTCCGGGCTGTATTGCCGTGGTCTTGGCATTGTAGTTCCTGACGTTTCGCCAGCAGCTGTGGCTGGCATCTTCAGAGGTGTAGCACCAAAAGACAGAGATCTCTCAGTGTCACAGTGTGGAAAAGATGTAGGTCATTTGTATCTACTCAGGAGGGGTGGGGTTGAGCTGAGTCATTCTGTAAGAGTTTCCCAGGGTGTGGAATGCTAATGGCGGGAGGCTTCACTGTAACCTGAGGAGGTTCTTTTGCATATGGATTGGTGCTTGATGTGCTAATCTTCTCTGCAGGGCTATTGTTGGGTGTGTTTTTTCAGAAACAGTTCTGAAAAACACCAGGCCAACAAAACACTCCACACTCGGGTGTGGAGTGTTTTGTTGGCCTGGTGTTTTTCAGAACTGTTTCTGAAAAAACACACCCAACAATAGCCCTGCAGAGAAGATTAGCACATCAAGCACCAATCCATATGCAAAAGAACCTCCTCAGGTTACAGTGAAGCCTCCCGCCATTAGCATTCCACACCCTGGGAAACTCTTACAGAATGACTCAGCTCAACCCCACCCCTCCTGAGTAGATACAAATGACCTACATCTTTTCCACACTGTGACACTGAGAGATCTCTGTCTTTTGGTGCTACACCTCTGAAGATGCCAGCCACAGCTGCTGGCGAAACGTCAGGAACTACAATGCCAAGACCACGGCAATACAGCCCGGAAAACCCCCAACAACCATCGTTCTCCGGCCGTGAAAGCCTTCGACAATACAACAAAAAACACCCTTTAAAATGTCCTGAAGCATAGCGGTTAAATGGCTGAGCTTCGAATCAGCCCTCTGCTGGTTTGTCTCCCTCTACTGCCATGAGCTCAGCAGGTGGCCTTGGGTAAGCCACTCCTCTCAGCCCCAGCTCACCAGCTGTATTGTGAGGATAATAATAGCACTGACTTTATGTCTTACACTGAGTGGATACTTATCTGTTAGAAGAGCAGTATATAAGCACACTATTGTTGTTGTTAAAATGCATCTTTAGGGGCACAATATTGCGAACATTTGACAGTCAGTTAGATGAAAGTGTGTGTGTGTGTGTGTAAAATCATCTTACTCAACTCCACAGGAGCCTACAGAATCCTGGAGAGAGAGATTCTAGGGGGTAGAAAAGGATTTCCAAATGGTACCCCCAACTCACACTTGTAGGGCCCCTGCTTCTTGTTGTTATAATCTTTGCAAATCATAATACCTGTCCTGCCACATTTTACATTTCTGGAGTAGCTGACTAAATCCAATATACGGATGAAGCAATCAATTAAATAAGTCTGAGAGAATCATTAGAGATGAAGCAGTAGAAGAAGAATATTGATATCATATGTGTAAGGTGTAATTTTTTACAGTTTGATGATAGAGTTGCTTCTTTCAGAACGTGGCATTTGTTGCTGAAGAGAAGGGTCCTCTTGTGGAAGGAGGTGCTAAAGATTTACAGAGCCTGTGAAGAGGTATTTCACATCTTCCTTGACTCCTCCTGATCATCAGTTAGATTGTGGGCCTTCAGAGAAAGCCGGAAGGATGATTTGCTAACTAGTGCAGAGATGCTTAATTTCTAATATAAAAGGTGTTTGAAAGGTACATCTTCTGACCTGGAGTTTAGTGAGTTCATTCACAAATTCAGAACAATGGACAGCCTCCCCTGCCAGCTGAACAGGAACATAGGATTCTAATCTCACTACAGATGCTCACTTTCTGTATTCCCTACTTCTAATCATTCCTCCCCTACTCTAATCAAGCTGATTACATTTTGCATTGTACCTTTGCATCCTAACCCCTTCTTTGCTACACCTCTCCCACCTCCCGAGTGGGATATAATGGCTCAGGGATCTCTGTTCCTACTTGTATTTGATAAAGGAATCTTTGACTCACAAAATCTTATATCCCGGAAATCTTTTTTGGTCTTTAAGGTGCTACTGGAGTAGAAACTTACTCTTCTACTGCAGACCACCATGGCTACCCACCTGAAAGAATTTATTCACGAAGCTTTTGCTGGAGTAAATCTTGTTCGAACTTAAATCTTGTTAGTCCATTAGACTTCTCCTTCATTTTGGTGCTACAGAAAAATATTCCCACCAGGAATTATATAATGAGCTGGGAAGCTTTCCTTTGTAATCCTGAATAAATGGTGGTGATTCAGTAGTAAGGGAAAGTGACTCCACAAGTGCTTGAGAATGCTCTTTATTATTGCTTCCAGGGGTGCTTCTTATAAAATAAATCTGAGGCTTATCTCTGGGGAGACAAAATATAGCCCAGGAGGCAGACAATGTTTTCGGCATGCACATTTACACCAGGTTTTCTGAGTATTCAGTCTATGAGGATCGGATCCACGTCAGACCTCTGTAATTCCACACTTGACGGAGTCAAACTGTTTACTTTTTTCTGCACTAGAAAAATGCCCCATTTCTGCTGCAGGCTTTCTGTTTTGAAGACTAGTCAGTTTCATTAGTGGATCAGATAAAGATGCCTTAGCTTTGTCAGTTGCTTGGCTGAGGACAGATCAGTTTCCTCAACTGACCAGTTGATTAAAACATGCAGGGTGTTTTTGTTTTTTAAGTGTACCAAGGTTGCAACATTGCAACATTGTTGCTAAAATAAAAATTAAGAAGGGATTTACTTCCAACTGTGAAGTTAGCATGCAGACACAACACATTCTTTAATCCATTCTTAAAATTCCTGTTAGCCACGTTGCAGCTGATAGGCTGAAGGGACTTGCAAGATTTTTTCTAATGCATCAACGTTGCAACATTACAAAGTTTTGTTTTTTAAAAAATTAAAGAAAAAAACTGGATTGGTTGCTGTTTAACCAATCAGGATGCAGGAGGATAAAGGGAAAGGGGAAAAGCAGGATGAAGGCTAGGCCTAGCACTGGAGATACCTTGGCACATGTTCGTCAAGTGTCGGGAGAGGCAATGTTAGCTGGGAAGTGTAGTTTTAAAAGACAGAGATGGTGGAGATCGCTCCTCAGAGAGTTTGTTAATTTCATCTTCTGGCATTTCACAGCCCCTTCACACTGCTCCAGTGTATGGTAAAACCTTTGCCCTGCCACCTCTCTGTCTTTTTAAACTACCCTTCTCTGCTACCATTGCATCTCCCGACACGTGTTCTTCACGTGTCAGACTTCTTGTGTAGAGAGGCTATGAAGAAAGCATTTTGCACTTCAAAAGAGCCATCGTTTGACTTTGCTGGGAAAAAAACATTGGATTATGTGCGCAGGGAGAAAACCTGGAGGAAAATCAATCCTGAAGCTGATGCAACCTTTCACTGTACAGAACTCAAAAAAAAAATTGGGAAACAGTTTAGTGACTGACTTGGTGTATTTTGACCATGGCCGTTTCCAGATGGCTTACCTGCACCCGCAACATCGCTCCACGTTGCGAGGAAAACACGAAATATCACATTTTCTCACGTGAGTTTTGCGCGACGAGAAACGAGAAAACGCGATATTTTGCATTTTCCCCGCAACGTGGCGTGACGTTGCGGGTGCAGGTAAGCCATCTGGAAACAGCCCATATATTCAGAACTCTGAATTGATGCAGTATGCGGCCAGAACCAACAAAAAAGCCCAATGCAAAAAAGACAAATTACACAGTTGCAGAAACAAGATGAACAAATACCCCTGTGCTGAGGGGTGGCTATCCCAAGAGAGACGGTTTTTCAAGACCCTTCCATCTCCATTGTTAGCAGAGGCAGAGGCCTGGCTTCCGCGTCTCGCTGCAGCTCCCTTGCTTGCTGTCAGTTTTTATCAGAATCTCCTCAGTTCATGCTCACATCCAGTCATTATTTCTGGAGCCAGGATGAAAATGCAATGGATTTTATGTGATTAGCTGCTGAGATAAACCTTAATTAGTTTTCAATTTCCATAAAGTACCCACTGACAAAAAGATTTGTGAAATCTGCTAGTGGCTGCCTGGGATCATTCAGAAACTGGGGAATGGAGAAAAGATGTGGAAAGGCAGAGAGGAAGAATTCTGTCACGATGAGGTTGAAACCACATGTGAAGAAGGAGTCTTTCCTCTGTTTTTTTTTTAAACCCAAAGCAGTCGCTCAGAGAAGGACTTCTTTGCCTTCCTGTCATTTTTCATCCTGCAACTGTCCTTCCCACTTGCTTTTTTTGCCTCCTTTTTATCCACAGGGAGCAGGGAAAGTGGGGGAAATCTATGGACCCTATTAATCGTGCTGACTGGCCAGCCTTCCTTTGAAAGAGAGCTTTGCACCATAGAGGATTTTATATTTTCTGTTTGCATCATCCCTTGCCCTGGCATGGATAGCCCAGGTGAACCTGATCTCATCAGATCTCAGAAGCTAAGCAGGGTCGGCCTTGGTTAGTAATTGGATGGGAGATCTCCAAGGAAAACGAGGGTTGTAGAGGCAGGCAATGGCAAACCACCTCTATTAGTCTCTTACTATGAAAACTCCACTGGGGTGGCCATAAGTCAGCTATAACTTGAGGACACCACACATGCACACACACACAGTCCCTTGTCTGCTTTGCTCCACACTTTAACCCCTAGGCTGTGTTTCTAGGCACATAGGCTTTGCTCCCTGACCCCACTGAGCTCCCCCACTTGACCCCACTGCCCCACCCCTGGGTGGGAGGGGCCTGGGTCTGTTTTCACCCTTGAGTGGAGCCCATTCTTTGTGCTTTCTAGGGGCTGGCAAGCCTAGACCCTATATATTTGAGAGCAGAAAAAACATCTAGGATGGGAAAGAGGTATTTGGAAATTTAAAAAATTGCACGGAAAAGCGGAACAGTTGCTTCTTCCCATCCACTGCTGCTGGTTGAAAAAACACCTCTGCAGAAGCAAGAATCAACAAAATCCGCCTAAATGTGTAATTTGATCTTAGGAGCAGAAAGAAAAGCTTCACATACGGAGAGTGGAGCAAAGTGCAATTCCTTGGGGCGTGATCTGCCAAGGGTCTCTCTTTTATTATCTACAGGTAGCTTTGCAATTGTATCAACAGAGAGCTGAAGCTTTGTCCATAACTTCACCGCCTGAATTTCTGCAAAGCTGCACCGCCTGAATTTCTGCCCGCTGCTGTCTAATTTGAAAGTCTGTAGTACATATACTGCTTATTTTTTTTAACCCAGCGCAAGTACATCACATTGTGTCCTATAATAATTATATGCTAGGGTTGCTAGGCCCCCCTGGCAACCAACTGTGGGGGCAGGGGAAACTTAGTGGGTGCCATCGCTGCAAAAAATCTGTCTTGATGTCTTCATCCACATGGGAGCATCAAGAGTCTTTCTGTTTGGTGTTTCAGTCAGCTGCGCTCCTGTGTATTGGCATAACTCCTCACAAAAAAAGAATCTTGGCACAATCATGGATAGGATCGTTTCATCCCAGTCTGCTGTGTTTTTATCAATGTAGGCGTGGTCACAGAGAAATGAAAGGAACATAAAGCTGAAGCAAACTGTAAATGTGCAGCGCTCTGTGCAAAGATTTGGAAATTGGTGGCAAAACAATGGAGGATTCCTAAAGCATCAGTTTCCTTTTGGAAACAAAGCTTTAGTCATTTGGCACTCCACGATCTGGGGAGGAATTTGAATGAGGGAAATTTTTTACCTAAGTTTTTATGATAGAACCATTCCTTGGTCTTAGTAGTCCTAGTCTCTCCCAAGTTTTATAATAGACTGACAGAAGAGAAGTCATACTGCGAGGATCTATTGGCATATGGAGCTAGGAATGTATGTGCTGGCCTTCAAAACCAAAAGTCTCAAACCTTGTCCTTGATGTATGATATTTTTGAAGGTCCCACTGTACTGGACACAATCCTGACAATGAAAGAAAAAAAATGAATGCCCCCTGAAGCAGGGGGAACAGAACCCACAGGATTCCATCAGTGAATGAGATCCAGTCATTTTTTAAAAAATTATGTATTTGTGGGAAACTCAACAGAGACCCAAAGCAGATTACAATTCCAAGATCCATGATAAATAAACAAATTGGAAAAGAAACCAGCTCCATTTGCCAGACTATGCTCAAGTCACCTCAGCTTTCTTCCCCCTCCGCGGCAGCAATATTGACATGTAAGGTAGGGCAAGCAGGAAGCAGTTTTCAGGAGCCATTAAGGTGTCAAAACAGGTGATGGACGTATCTGATTCATGGCAGCACCATACAAGTTTATCAGTTAAAACATTTTTATAACCACCTTTCTCCACCTACCTGCAGGCCCTAAGCCCTTCACAGATAAATATAATGTAAAATCCTCATTTTAAAAGACTACAGAACACCAACCAGTAACAATAACTGATCAGTCAGCCATACTTTTCTCATAGCACACTTCTGCCAGCATCATCAACTCAGTAGAGCTCACACTAGGCCTCATCTAGATGCTTCTAAAAAGAGAAGCACCTCGCCAAAGTAGGGTTGCTAAATCCCCTTCCCCTCCTAGTGGGGGGAGGGGACCTGGCTCTTACTTCCTTCTTCCCCATGCGGCCCATGGCTGCACAATGACGTAATTTCCAGTGACATCATTTCTGGTGACATCATCATGCAGGTGTAGGAGTGCTCCAACTCTTCTCAATAGGCCAATTTGGGCTTCAAACAGGCCCAATTTGGCCCATTTGGGGCCCAAATTGGCCTGTGGAGAAGCACAGGAGTGCTCTCAGAGTGGCACAATGACATCAGTGACATCGTCACACCACCCCAGGAGTGCACTCAAGAGGCCTGTTCCCATGTCTTCCTCCCCTGCTAGCCAAGTGGAGGATGAAAAGTGGGGGATCCTCCACTCCCACCAGGGGAATGGAATCCCTACACCAAAGCATTGGGACTACCACCAAAAAATTCTTGGGATGGGTCACCACTATTTGAATCTCCCTATAAGATAGGGTTGACACTTACCGGATACTGGGGAGCTCCTGATGATGGTTTCAGGGTTGCCATTCTCCAGGTAGGGTCTGGAGTTCTTCTAGCTTTACAAGTGATCTCCAGTCTACAGAGATCAGTGCCCTTGAGCAAAATGGCAGGAGTAGAGGATGGCCTGCCATGCTCCCTCTCATCTCCAAATTCTGCCCTCTCCAGGATCTGCCCCCAAATCACCAGGAATTTCCCAAATTAGAGTTGGCAAGCCTAGATACTCCCCATCCCCTGCCCTTGCTCAAAGTAGTGGTGGCGTGAAAATGGCATTGCTCAGTGCCTGGATGTCACCTCCTGTTCCAGAACAGGAAGTGACATCATGACGCAGTAAAAATTTCAAAATCCCCATGGTAACAATCATAGCACAGTAAGATCTGTTTCTTTAAGTTTGTGAGCCTTGAGCTGTGCAGGGCTTTAAACATCTTAAACTGAGCCTGGAAACATATTATCAGCCAATGAAACTTCTCCAGGACAGGTATAATATGAAAAAGGTTCCCCTGTATGTCCCCTCATGAAGTAATCACAATCGTGTTTTTTTTTAGGAGAGTGGACTGTGACCATTTTAATTTGGAGTTTTCCATCCTGTCACCAAAACTTGGGGCTGCCCCAGCTAGCAAATCCAAGAACCAAAGACCCTCCCGCTATCAGTAGAGAAGGGGAGTTGTCTGAAGTCTGACAATCTTCATTATAGATCTCTGCAGGAGAAAAGAGGGCAGAACCCTGCTGAGAGAAAGAAACGCTAAACGGTTGTGAAAGGCCCGCTGGAGCTACAGCACCTCAGTGCTCATTTGGCTTTTCTGAACTCCTTTGTTGACACACCTCCAAAAGCCAGAGCAATGGACTGCAAACAAAATTAACTCTTTGGAGATGGGCTGCTATTTCCTCATACAACATGCACTTTTTGACTCCTGGCTGTAAACCATGGCCAGCCAGGGTTTGACAAGGCTTTGGAAGCCTTTGTGATGCTCACAAAGACTTCCAGAGACTTGGGAAGGTTTTCAATGCCTTGTGAATGCCTAGACAACTGCAGTCTGCTGTGAAAAGCCTGCTCGCCAGCTTAATGGCCCGGCAATAGGGAGCTCATTCCCAGCTTCTGCCCCCCGCCACCACTCACCTGGCTGGCAAGAGAAAAGGCATGGGGAATGGGCCCAGGGCATCATTCCTGGAGCAACAAGGAAGCGAAGGCCTCCACACAGGGCTGGGTTGATAAAAATCAGCCCCCAATCTAAGGGCCAATCCTGATGCACATGCCCCCCCAAACCCCTCCCCCCATCCCTCTGGTTTGGGCTCCAGGGGACTTGGCAATCTTCCCCAGCTATCATTCTCCAGCTGTCAAGGCCCAGGCGGGCCAGTGGCTGCAGAGAAATGCCAGTAAGCCTTCTCTCCCTTTTGTCAGTGGTACGGTGGTTAAGTGCAACGGGACTCTAATCTGGAGAACTGGGCTTGATTCCCCACTCCTCCGCTTGAAGCCAGCTTTGCAAGGTTGGGTCAGTCACAGCTCTTCCAGAGCTCTCTCAGCCCCACCCACCTCACACACTTTGTAAACCATTCTGAATAGGTGTTAAGTTGTCCTGAAGGGTGGTATATAAATCGAACGTTGTTATTATTATAATATGTTGTTGTTATTAAAGGGCCATGGGGTGGGGGAGGAGGAGCCTGAAACCTGGAAAGACTCCCAGAATTCTGGTAGATAACTTTTTTGTTATTCCTGGAATTCCAGCTGTGCTCGTTTTCATTTGGATAAACTCAAGGCAAACCAAAATGGCTTATTGGGGTATATTTTTGACTCGAGTATATTTGGAGGCAAACCCCTAATCTGAATGCAGCCATATTTATTTGAGGCTGCTTCTGTCCAATGGATTCTAGCAAAAGCTTATTTTGGCTTGTCTTGCGTCTTCTCTGTGCCAAAAACATAAAAGTCATTCATGCATTTCTGTGCAAATTCAGAGCAATTCAAATTGCTTTAAAGATAACTGAAGAGCATTAAAGTGAATTGAAGTGCACAATGTGATTCTTTCATTAACTGTCAGTAGGAGGGCTGTTCCTTAACTCCACAGTAAATTTTACTGGGATTATATGTCTTGTATCACTGGTAGAAGCCCTGAAAAGTGCAATGTAACAGCAGTTGCCTTGAGGCAAGAGAAGTAGATTGTGGTGTTTGTTGTCCCATTTTGATCTCATGAATCTCTGTGTGTAAAGAGGTTATTTGTTTATTTAGAAAATTAAATGCCGCCTCCCCAGAGACTTGTTCAAGGCTGCATACAAACAAACAAACAAACAAACAAACAAACAAACAAACAAATGTCCATAAAGGCTGGAAGCAGACACACTAAGGTGGCAGAGGGCTGTCCCTGTAAACAGGATGATGTCATTTCTGGGAACAACCCAGAAGTGATGGTGTTAGCTCTAGGAATTGCCAGAAACTCTATACTAAAACCATAGAGTTTCTACTGATTCCTAGAGCTACCACCATCACTTCAGGTTTCCCACTGAGTTTATTTTCCCCCTGCTGCTGCTTGGAGTAGCATCAGGCAATGTAAGCTTGGGGTGGAGGATCCTCTGCCCCGACTAGGGAACTGGCAGGCTTCAGGAAAAACCCTGTCTCTAGTCACCACCTGATCCACCTCTGCAGATGTGGGGATGAAGAGCAGGGCTTGGGAAGTAGATCTTAATTAGCGGACTGTAAAATGCCAGAGGAGGCAGTTTAAAAGAAAAACAAAAAGGACATTTTATTTTAGATCCTCAGGTGATCATTCATGACTTTTGGACCTTCCAAGTCCCAAAGTAGGAATAAGCACTAGAGGCCTACTCCGGCCCCTGATTCCAAATGTCTCTCTTGCATTCCTTAAGTATCTCAGATACTTATTGCAGAACAAAGGACTCTTGAAGTAGAGCATATAAAAACAGAGTTCTCCTCCCAGCTATTCATTCCCACATGCACGCTGAGCGTCAGATAAATAGAAGTGAGTGGCTGAAATATTGACCTGCTGCAAAGGGTGCTCATAAAGGGAGACCGCTGATAAAACTGCCATTGCCATTCACTCTGAGAAGGAGGTGCTGCTCTGATATTTTGGTCCATGTATGACTGAGCCAATGGAGCGTAACAAAGGTCCAGCTCTTATTTAGTTCAAATGACATCTTTTGGTCCAAATTTGCTAAAAGGACTGAGGCAAAAATGGGGTGGGGGGATGGGACTTCACTCCCTGTGAAAAAGTCCCTTGTTTTGGTGATGGGGGGAGTGGGCAGTTAAAAATAAAGGAGAGTGGTTATTAGGGATGCCAGGTACCCACTGATGGTGGGCAAACTTCTAGCGATCCATGCTTCTGATAGCCAGCTGATTGACTGGAGGAGACATGAACTCCTGCAGGAGGAGGCAGGCTGGGGAAATGGCTGTGCAAGCCCTTGAGGCCCTGGTTGATGACATCACTTCCAGCACAACCCAGAAGCCGCAGGTCTTAAAGAATTGGCCCAAAACATAGCAAAACTGGTGTGTTTGAGGCCAGTTCTTAAAGACTGAACCCTGAAATGATGCCATTACTTCCAGGTCACACCGGAAGTGATGCCATCAGCCAGGGGCTCAGGCACACGTTACCGAGCACTTGCACAAACAAGAGAGGTAAGTGCCTGCTGCCCACCCCCAGATTCTTCCAGTTGCCGGGGGATGTGGCAAGCCTAGCGCTCATGAATTCAGAGAAACAGACATGAGGAGAACAGGAAATACTGTCCTAATTCTGAAAGGGCTTAATTTGCATTCAGTGACATCATCCAACGGCCAAATCTGTCAGTGTGGCATTTTAATGTCGTCGCACTCCCAGCAGGATCCTTAAGTGGCTCAGTGAGAGGGCCATGAGATTCACGAAGCCTTGCCCTCAGTCTGAAGCTCGTTTCCCTTCTGTGATGTTATTATCTAGCCAAAGCTGATTGGCTGTGTGATGACATCACTATTCCTGGAGATGGGAGACAAATGGATTTTTTTAAAATGCTGCTGCTACTGAATAGGTATGGGGGAAAATATTAAAAGGCAAACAAGAGAAGTTGAGGGGGGCAACTGGGACCCTCCAAAAATCCCATGTTCACTCTGAAAATATCTGTGCGCACAGCCCTCCTGCAGAGAGCCTCACAAAATGCTCCAGTTCTTCAAGCATTTGGCTTCTCCGCCGCAAATGCATGCCGAGCATCTGAGAAGGCTCACACCATGCTTTTTGGTCTGTGCTGAGGCTATTTGTAGGGACAGGCAGAGAAGGGGGGGAGCGGAAGCGGGTTTGTGTTTCTCGGCCTGCTGTCAAAGCGAACTTTCCCATTCCCTTTAATGACTTTGATGCTATGAAGCTGGACATCCTCACGTCTGTGTGAATCATTTTCATTGCTATTCCATATTCATAATGGCCTAAATATAGTTGGTGAAATGGGACTGGCGGGCAGAATTCTCTGGATGGTCATAGCGGCTGACTTCTCCGCTGAGAGGAAATGGCACAGCTACCCACCCCGCTTGTTTCCCGCCAGGGGGAGAAAGCCATACTCCTCTCCTCCAGAAAAAGCATGAAACTCTGCCATAGCTGTTGTTAGGTTTTTTAGCCCTCTCTCCCGGTGGCCAAATTCAAATAACATTCCATGCAGCCTGGGCATTTCCCCCCTCTGACTTGTAGAATTTTCCAGTCTTTTCTGCTTAAGGACTGAGGCAGCTTTTGTCAACCAACCCCTTTTCTCTCCAATGCCCTTGTGGCCGCTTTCAGTGCCAAAGCCCTGAAGTCATGTTTTTCATTAAACGAGAAGGTTAATGATTTCAATTATGTAAAAGGAAGCAACTAAATGATTATAAATAAATCCTTCCCTCCCCTCCCCTCAGCTCACAAAGGGTTGGGAGGATGGAAGAAAGGAGGAGTGTGAGTGAAGAGAACTTCCTCACTATTTCTGAAATTGGGAATTGTTAGAAGGAAATCAAAATGGCGGCACAGCATAAGAGCCCGTTTTAGAGTTCACTGACTTCGCCTGATGTTCCAAAGAAGGCAACACCTCCCCAACCAGACATGTTTTGTTTTGTTTTGTTTTAGTCCATTATATTCCACTTTTCTCCCCCAATTGAGACCCAAAGCAGCTTGCATTATTCTTTTTTACTCCATGTAGGGTTGCCATCCTCCAGGTAGTGGCTGGAGATCTCCCGGAATTACAACTGGTTTCCAGGCCACAGAGATCAGTTCACCTGGAGAAAATGGCTACTTTGGGAGGTGGACTTTGTGGACTCATGCTATGCCAAGGTCCTTTCCCTCCCCAAACACCTCTTTTCCAGGTTTCTCCAGGTTTCACCCCCCAGATCTCCAGGAATTTCCCAACTTGGAACTGGCAAACCTACCTCCATGTGAGGTTGATTAGGCTGAGAATTTGTGACTGGCCCAACATCACCTATCGTGATTTCATGGCAGGGTGCGGAATCAAGCCTCGATTGCCCAGAACCTTGTCCATCACTCTAGCTACTACACTACACATGAAGTTGCCTTATACTGAATTATACCTCTACGGAGCACAGGAGTGCTGCTGCGAGGGTCCTGGAGAGGTCCTGCCCTTTACAGAGGGCCAATTTAGGCCCCAGATGGGCCCAATTTGGCCCATTTGGAGCCAAAATTGGCTGACTGCAGCACACTGAGCATGCCACACTGCCCAGGAGTGGACCCCGGGAGGCATGTTCCCCCCGCCTTTTTCTGCTGCCAGCCAGGAAGTGGCAGGGAGCCAAAGGTGGGAGTGGGGAATTCCCTGCCCCGAGCAGGGGACTGGTAACCCTACTCCTGCTATATTCCGTGACAGAGAGTTTTCAAAGGATCGGGGGTTATCATGCTGTCCCTCCCAAAGACCGTAGGTCTGATGTGGGGCTGGAGAAACTGACAAAAGGGGGAAAAAATTAAAAGACTAGTGAGGCTATATGGACACCAGGAGTGGATGCTGTGGGAAATGTGTAGCAAAACGGACAGCTTGCTGGATCCCCCAAAGGCAAATGGACCATGTCATTGACTCCACTGTGTAGGAGAGGAGTGAGTTTTAGACCTAGGAGGAAAGAGTATTATATTTATTGCTCAATAATTGTTAAACAATGTTGTATGCATTCTCTTTGAATTGACAGCAAATACAATAAGGTTATTTTTTTCCTTCCTCTTTATAACATTGGCCTGTCTGCCCCCGCAGAGTCTAATTTGATCCAATGTGAAGGTGGAGAGATACCTGCCTGAGTCTGAATTACTCTAACAAATGAGATTCTGAAGGCTTCCCCTACATCCAGGTTAATTTAGAGTAGGTGGCTGAGAAAAGCCTGGGATTGTCAATTTGAAGATGAATCTTTAGAGAGAGTCTCAAGAACTATACAGGCATGTCTCCATGTTTCAATGTGGGCAGCAGTGAAGGAGTCTTATTTTTGTTGGGGGAAAGAGGCACAGTTGGAATAAAGCTGGAAATGTGAACTCATTCAAGTCTAGAAGCTTGAGACCTAATTCTACTCGTTAAATTCAATTAAGAAACAAGGTTAAAGAAATTCAAATCAAGGGGCCAAAAATTAAAATCACTACTTGCAAAGTATGAATATATATCAGTATACAACAAAATGCATGTGTTTATTACAGGAAAATATAAAAACTGTTATAGGCACAAACATTGCCTTAATAGGATTGCCAGCCTCCAGGTGGTAGCTGGAGATCTCCCAGAATTACAACTGATCTCCAGGCACCCTCTACCCCCCCCCCTGCTTACCTGGCCAGCAGGGGGAAAGGAAGGGGAATGTGCCTCCCAGGACGTACTCCCGGGCAGCGCAGCATGCTCCTATGCTCTGCAGTGGGCTGATCTAGGCCCCAAATGGGCCAAATCGGATCCATTTGGGGCCTAAATTGGACCACAGTAGGGTTGCCAGCTCCAGGTGGGGAAAATCCTCAGCAGGGTATAATGCCATAGAGCCCATCCTCCAAACCAGCCATTTTCTCCAGGGGGACTGATCTCTGTGGCCTGGAGATTAGTTGTAATTCTGGGAGATCTCCAGCCATCACCAGGAGGCTGGCAACTCTAGACCACAGTGAAGAGCAAGAGCTTGCCAGGGCCCTCCCAGCAGTGCTCCCGTACTCCACAGCAGGCCGAATTGGGCCCATTTGGTGCCAAAATTGGCCTGCTGTGAAGTATAGGAGCACTCCAAGGCCCATTGTGCTGCCCCTGGGAGCACTCTCGCACTCCACAGTGGGCTGATTTTGGCCCCATATGAGCCTGATTAGGCCCCAAATGGGAAGAAATTGGCCTGTTGCGGAGCGCAGGAACACTCCCGGGGCGGCACAAGGCCTGAGCGACGTTGTCACTTCCTGGAAGTGATGTCATTGTGTAGCCCCAGGAGCATACAACACATCTAAAAAGGTGAGTGCCAGGTCTTCTACCTCCCACCCAGAAAATAACAAGACCTGGCAACCCTAATTATACCCCACTGAGGCCTCTCCCCTCCCCAAACCTACCCCTCTCCAGGCTCTATCCCCAAAATCTCCAGGAATTTCCCAACCTGGACCTGGCAACTCTAGATTAAAAGCATACAAAAGACTCAAAATAGAACTTTATCTGACCAATGGTCTGGTGATATTCAGGCATGTAAGACTGTAATACAGGTGATATTTTTATATTATCCTGTAATAAATACATGTATTTTGTTGTATACTGATATATATTCATGTTTTGCAAGTAGTTATTTTAATATTTGGCCCCTAGATTTGGCTTTTTTAATAAAAACCTTCTTGATTCTTAATTCAGTTTTGTTTCCCCCCTCTTTTTGTCCTTCTAAATTCCACATCACTCTAGTAGCTCAGGGTGCCTGTGGGGTTCATTTTTCTGCACGGATTATTCCTCTGCTTTTAAGTTGTAACACAGAAAACAGCTGCAGCTGATACAACCTCCATGATCTGGTGCGCCAGTCTACTTTTTTTTTTTGGCTGAAGGGCCATATGACTGGTAAGAACACGGGAATGTACACCTGCCACACAGGTGCCCTGAACTAGCCAATATTAACTGTGTAGTGTGAAGCAAGTAAAGGTAGTCCCCTGTGCAAGTGCTGAGCCATTACTGACCCATGAGGGGACACCGCATCATGACGTTTTCTTGGCAGACTTTTGTTACAGGGTGGTTTGCCATTGCCTTCCCCAGTCATCTACACTTTACCCCCAGGAAACTGGGTACTCATTTTACCGACCTCGTAAGGATGGAAGGCTGAGTCAACCTTGTGACGGCTACCTGAACCTGGCTTTTGCTAGGACTGAACACAGGTTGTGAGCAGAGCTTGGGCTGCAGTAATGCAGCTTACCATTCTGTGTGCAGTACTGCAGCCCAAGCTCTGCTCACAACCTACGTTCGATCCTGGCGGAAGCCGGGTTCAGGTAGCCGTCTCAAGGTTGACTAAGCCTTCCATCCTTACGAGGTCGGTAAAATGAGTACCTAATTTCCTGGGGGTAAAGTGTAGATGACTGGGGAAGGCAATGGGGAACCACCCTGTAACAAAAGTCTGCCAAGAAAACGTTGTGATGTGACGTCCCCCCCACCCCCATGGGTCAGTAATGACTCGGTGCTTGCACAGGGGACTACCGTTACCTTTAGTGTGAGGCAAGATCTGATGGAGGGAGTTAGGTAGGTTTTGAGTGCTGAGAGTTACCAATTGGTAATTGTGAATCTGAGAGAAGGGTTAGTTTACTAAGAGTGTGATGTAAAGATCTGTGGATCTCCACTCTCCTCAGACAATTCTTGTGTGCTGAGGAGGAGTTCCACCTGATCGTTGTTGTGTGGTGCGCTTTCAGTAGTAAACAAGCCATACAAAACAAGCATTCCATTTCTTCCCTCAGTGTGGAAGAAGGGGTCTATCCGAATTTATGAGAGCTATGATTCGCTTTCCTTTGGGGGGAGAAGGGTGAGCCATTGTTTACCACTGAAACTCTAAGGGGAATTGGGTTCTAAGGATGCCCTGGGATCTTTTAAGCCGTAGAGGTGCCAGCTCCTTTAACTGATGAATGGTCTCACAATTCCCCTTCCCCTTGCAATGGCTGCCCTGCACCTGAGGGAGGGAGTTAGGGATTGCACATTATCATCTGCAGCCAGAGAGATTCCCTAGGGACATGGAGGAAATGTATATGTGCAGGGCTTGCTTACCATGGTTTAGTGGATTTGATTGGGCAGCAGGGATTCATTCCAGCCCCTTGCTATTTCTGTAGAAGTAGCAAGACTCACTTCCCCGTTTCCTCTCCCCTCAGTTTCCCACTATTCTAGACTTTACGATGACTTGATTTTGAAAATCTGTCGGCAGACTGAGGGCCGATTCTGCAGAGCCACAGACAGAGCAGACAATACTGGCCTTGCTAGACCAATGGTCTGGTTCAGTATGAGGTAGATTCATGGACGTGTGTGTGTGTGTGTGTGTTTATCGTTATCACACAAGACTTTCTCTTGAATGTTGACACACACTCACAGGGCTGTCATTTACTTGTCCCATTTAGTTAGACCTGGAAGTCCCTTCCTTTTTCCTCAAGGAGGCTGTTTTGAAGAGATTACTGATGTCTGAATAGGACATCTTCGGCACATGCCTGAACATGGTTTGAGGCTTGTCAAAGATACGCTACAGTTTCCAGGGCCTGACAAGATACAAACAAATGGGTTGGAAACCAGTTGTCTCATACACCCTTGGCACAGTTACAGATAAATACACACCCTTTCCCTGCCAGCAAGCCTTTTCTATATTGCAGCCCATTTTCTATATCCCTTGTTGGATATCTGTTTGACTGTCTGTCTGTCTGTGGTATTTTCATCATGCTCTTCCAAAAGCCCCCAAGAAGCAAAAATTCTTACTAAAAGGTGTCAATCAAGAGCACCAGAAGGTTCAGTCACACATAAAAAGAGGCAGCAAATGCTAGAATAGAACATAGCATCTCTGAAGCTAGGGGTGAGGTAGGGAACCCCTCGACAAAAAAGCCCTCAGAAAAACAGAAAAGGTTTTGCTTGGCACCAAAACTCAAAAGATTAGGCACAGGCAAACGAACGCAGGAAGGTTTTTCAATCACACAGTAGGAGCACCATAAATGAAAAGGCCCCATCCCCAGCATTTGCTCAACCCACCTTTGAAAGTGGGAGCACCTCTGTGTGAGAGATCATAACTAATGGTCAGGTTTATAGGGGATATTAAATATTCCGATCCTGGATGGTATAGGGATTTTTATGTAATAAATGAAGAAGAAATGTCTTCTTCCTTCTTTCGTCTGCACCAATTGTCTCTTCATCTTCTTTTTATGTAATAAATTGGACGCAGAAGAAAATCAGCAGTCCATACAGACGCTTCAAAATTGCTGAGACATGGTTCTCTGTAAGTGCCCCAACAAGCAACTGTGCAGCAGCATTTTTCAGCTTTAAATTCTGAAAGTCTTCAAAGCCAGCCCTATCTAGCCCAACCTGTGATCAGAAGATGGTTACTTTGGGGCAGATTATACTTTTTGAGGAGGGGCAACAGGAAAGAAGCCAATGGAACTTGGCCTGAGGCACAACCCACCTCAGAGAAGGCTTGTGCCTCCATCTCTGTAGAGGGCTCTAAATGCACCCCAGACTGCAATCTTGATTATTCTAAGTGTAAACCCACCTAGAACAGACTGACGCTGCATTCTTTATTGTTAACCAACAGCACCTCAATATTTTTAGGACTGATGTTTAATTTGTTGGCCTTGAGCATGACATAAACTTTCAAAATGTAACAGGCTAAAAAAACCTCATCAAATAATCACAGAATTCTTGAGGTGGATTCCTGAGGTGGCAAACTAACAACCTCCCAAATGCAGCCCTTTTACATGAAAAGTATGTGAAAACAGAGAACTACCTATTAGAGGTGAACATGGACCGAAAAAAACCCATGGACCATCAGCCCGTGGTCCGTCGCGTTTCATGGACCACAGACCATCAACTTTTCACAGACTCACCCCATTCATTGACAGGTTCGTCAGTCTGTGGTCCTTCACTTCCGGGGGCCCTAGCACTGCCCCCTTTGCACTCAGAGATACCAAACTCACAGCGAGGTTTCAGCAGGCTCTCCTCCTCCAGCCACCCTCTAAGTTTGGCCAAGATTGCATTTCGGAGGTCTGAGTTACAGACCCCCATACTGACCGCCCCCAGGAAACTTCCAGTAGATACTAGGAGTCGCAAATGCCAATTGACTTGCATTGGCTTGCAGCACCAAAAAGTTGCAAAGAAGCAGAATCAAACAGAAAATGGTGAAGGGAGAGCCCCCTCACTCACCACACAGACACTTTCCCAGCCATTGCCTAGGGAATTAATTCTTGCTCCTTGCTCGCATAGAGGAGAATGGGAGCTCTCTGGTTGGCAGCCAGAGCTGCCTATCAGGTTTTTAAGGACTAGGATTGGTGTGTTCCCAAGGCTGCCTCCATTGCCTAGGGAATTAATTCTTGCTTCTTGCTCACACAGAGAAGAATGGGAGCTCTCTGGTTGGCAGTCAGAGCTGCCTATCAGGTTTTTAAGGGCTAGGATTGGTGTGTTCCCAGGGCTGCCTCCGTTGCTTAGGGAATTGATTCTTGCTCCTTGCTCATGTAGAGAAGAATGGGAGCTCTCTGGTTGGCAGTCAGAGATGCCTACCAATTTTTTGAGGGCTAGGATTGGTGTGTACCAAGGGCTGCAGAAAGTCTGCAAATGTCCATTCCATTGCCTATGGAATTGATAGCTAGGCACCAGGATGTCTGCACTCAATGACCATTGATAGACGCATCAGCCCAAGCAGACCAAAGTTCATGAAAAACATGAGTCCCACAAACCGTGTGTTCACGAATCAAGAACCAGGCTGGACCGTATCAAATTTAGGTCCATTTTGCGGACCGTGCTCACCTCTACTACCTATGGTAAGTGTGTAATTTATACTGGGCCTAAATTACATGACAGTGGCTTAAGTTTTCTCATGATGGCTGATATGTTTTAAGTTTTCTCATGGATATGACAACGATCATCTCTTGCAACTTACTGTGTATATCCTCTTTGCAAAGCATTGATTGTCCTCCATTTCTGCCCATTTCACAGCCTTCTGTGACTGTGAATATCCTATACAGGAAATACCCTTATGAGACTCTGCATATGGAAGAGAGTGGTTTAAATTAAGGAGCTTAGAGAAAACATTTGGGTCATTGGCTTACTGGTAAAAACCAATGTCTCTACAGTGCAAAATGGAAATGTTGCTAGCCAGTGGAAAGAGAATTGTTGCAACAACAACAAAAAAGTGGTATCTCCTTCCTTGACACCATTTTAATTTTTGCAAGAGATGCTGACTGTTTTTAGGGAGTTTGATCTTTAATAAGGTATGGTATTTGTATATTGAGGTATCTTTTCATCATGGCTTTTCATTATGAAAGCACCTAGTATATGCAAACTGAAGAAATACCCGGAGGCTGACCCAGACCTTCAACAGAGTTGCTTTGGCACACTCAGTCATCAAAAAAACTCAGTCTCTTCCTTATTCCTGAAACGCCTCATAATAAACAGGCTTATAGGGAGAAAGCACTAGGGTGGTCATGAATCTTTTCTTTGACCATATCGAATTGACCCATCTTTTCAGCTATCCATATTGTTTTTAGTATGGATAGTTTATATTGTTGTTTTTATTGTTTTATTGTTTTATTTGTGAGCCGCCTTGAGTGGTATTGAGAAGCAGCATATAAATTTCCTAAATACATACATAAAATACATAAATAAAATTCGCTTTATGTTGAACTGCCCTTGGGCCTACTCCAGAGGTTGCAACTGGTCCAGAATGAGGCGGCGTGGATTTTGACCAGGACTTCATTCCGATCACATATTACGCTGGTCCTGCGCCAGCTGCACTGGCTTCCAGTAGAGTTCTGGATCAAGTTCAAGCTTTTGGTTCTAACCAGGGCTTTTTTTCTGGGAAAAGAGGTGGTGGAACTCAGTGGGTTGCCCTCGGAGAAAATGGTCACATGGCTGGTGGCCCCGCCCCCTGATCTCCAGACAGAGGGGAGTTGAGATTGCCCTCTGTGCTGCTGCGGCGTGGAGGGCAATCTAAACTCCCCTCTGTCTGGAGATCAGGGGGCGGGGCCACTGGCCATGTGACCATTTTCGAGAGGTTCTGGAACTCTGTTCCACTGCGTTCCGCCTGAAAAAAAGCCCTGGTTCTAACCTTTAAGGCCCTTAGTGGTCCGGGACCAGCATACCTGGAGGACTGCCTCTCACCATATGTTCCCCAGAGAGCACTCCGCTCAGCAGACAAACATCTATTGGTGATCCCTGGCCCCAAGGAGGTTTGCTTTGCCTCGACCACATCCAGGCCTTTTCAGCCCTGGCATCTTCCTGGTGGAACTCTCTGTCTGTGGAGACCTGGGCTCAGCAGGACTTGCTATCAATCCACTGGACCTGAAGACAGAGATGTTCGACCAGGCGTATGGTGGTTGAGGCAGGTGAGCCACCCATCCAGCCTCCTTCCATAGGGGACACAAGTCTCCCTGTTTTCTGCCGCTATAACAACTGGTCACCCTGCCCCACGGGTTCTGCCAGTGTTATAGGGTTGTTGCATTATTGTGCACTGCTGTTTTTATGATATTTATTGTGATTTTATTCTTACACGACCATGTTTTAAATTTTATACTGTTGTAATCCGCTCAGAGCCTGCTTGCGGGATGGGTGGGCTAAAAGTTGAATAAATAAATAATCCAGCCTCTCAGCCTCTGGGGTCATAAGTTCTATCACTTCCAAAGACACAAAATACCCTATGTATGATGATACAAGACTCGTCCCTATTTTTAAAGCTAATTTTTGTTGTTATTGTTGAAAAACACCTCAGAAAGCGGAAATTGCAAAGCAATGAAAGCCTTTAAGAAAAAATCTTTGGCTCTTAAGGTGCCTCTTCAAACTTAGGTTATAGGATACAAACCAGTCATAGATACATACAAAAATGTGCACATAGGTGAAAAAAGTGAACTAAACCACATGATTACAAGTGAATTGGAACCTGTAATAGAAGGTTGATCATTTATACAAAGCTTCCAGTTTAGATCTTGGGACACAGGATTCCATGGAATATTAAAATCAAATTGTGGTTGGATGTAATTCTAGCCCCATCTAGTGGCCAATGTGCAAAACTATCGCTATTATATTGTTTGCAAATGGGCATTCTGAGAGTCTTTCTACACAAGACATCTTACATGGGGACATAAAAGTGACTTGCTTTCTGTGTGGTCTTATATTCAAGCGCACTCTGTCTCCCTTGCAGTGCATGTGTATCCACAATGGGAAAACAAGTGTAAGATCTTTCACTTGAGCATTCCTGTGTCAGATGTCTTGTGTAGAGAAACTCTAAATTAGGTCATACAGTCTAGCAGCATCCGTGAGCATCAGAGGATCGTTTTCACATTAAACAGAAACCCAGTGGCACTTTAAAGACTAAAAAAATGTATTCTTCTGTGAGTCAGAGCTCTCTTCATCACATGCATCAAGTGTATATTCATAGGACATTTATACTTTGTTATTTATACTCAACATGCTCCTAAAAGCCATTATGGAAAGGGGTTGATGATGGACATCCTTTGGGAGATTGTATCCTAGTAGCTCAGAAACTGGAAAAAAATGTCAGTTCCTTGCAGATGCCAAATGTACCGTTCTGAGTGATGAGATGGGCAAAAAATAAACCCTCTGAGAGAACTTGGACTGGTGCATGTGTTTATATTACATGCTATGGTCACTTCCAGAAATTTTAAGGAAAACTGATTCTTAAACCGTCTATGATGAAATGCCCTGCACTCCAGAACTTCCATTAAAGCTTACTATAAATGATTCTATATTTTAGCCATGCTCAGAAGTTATTAATAATAATAACAACACACTTATACACTGCTCTTCTAGACAGATTAGTGCCCCACTCAGAGCAGTGAACAAAATCAGTGTTATTATTATAATCCCTGCAATACAGCTGGGAATCTGGGTCTGAAAGAAGTGGCTTACCCAAGGCCACCTACTGAGCTCATGGCAGCTCTGGGATTTGAACCAGCAAAGTGCTGATTCAAAGGCCAATCACTTAACCACTTTGCTACAGCAGCTTTTTAAGGTGCTTTCCCCCTGGCTAACAGGCATCAGAGGGAAAATAAATGGGGGATGACTCATCTACCAGCAGAAGAACTAGCCAGTTTTTAACTGACCTCCAGAATACAGAGATCAGTTCCTCCAGGAGAAAATGGTAGCTTCAGAAGATAGACTCTATGGCATTATACCCTGCTGAGGTCCCCAAACCCTGCCCTCCCCAGCCACCACTCACAGATCTCCAGAAATTACCCAAGCTGGAGTTGGCAACCCTGGAAAGAGCCAAATGGAAGGCGCAGTTGCAGAGCGGACCCTTCTAATGCAATGCAATAAAGGAGTGCTAAAGCACTAGCCGTTTATCAAGGGAAGCTTGTAGCAACCAAACAGAATGGAAAGGGGGAGCAGAGAAAGAGACGAGCCGGGCTGGGCAGGGATTCAGGAAGACTGGCTAGGTTTTTCTCTCCCACATGTGCAGAAATGGAACACCCTCCTAAGCAAGCGACTCTGCTCCCATTCCTTTACAATTATTAGTCTCTCTCTCCCTATTCCTTCTATACATCCTTTGCTTTTTCTACCTTTTTTAGTTTTCTTCCTGTTCTCTTTTTTTGCACCACATCATCCCCCATTCCTGGATGTAGTAGTTGGAACATGGAGTAGCTGTACACCTTGTCACTCTGGTGACTCTGCCTGCCCAATATGTCCCCACCCCCAAACTTCCTGCCAGTTGCCAGGCTTCATACCCTACCTAGAGTTGCCAGCCCCCCCCCCCGCACTGGCAGCAGTGGAATCCCCTGCTCCAAACCATGCCCCTTGCCACTACTCAGCTGGCTGGTGGGGACAAGAAATGGGTCTTCCAGGGGACATTGTAATGTCAGTGGTGACACACCAATGTCACTTCCTGTAAGTATGGAAGTGACATCGTCATGCCACCAGGGGAAGCCTTGTTATTTCAGCAAAAACCCATAGAGTTTTTGCCCAAATACCAAGCAGTTCCAGCATGCCAGTGATGTGATGATATCATTACAGGAAGTGACATCAAGTCACTGGTAAACACATGCATATCTCCCCTGCTTTCACCATCTCCCCTTGCCTCTCATCGGTTACTATCCATTGCACAATACTGTCTCTCAGTTCAGTTTTGCCCAATTAAGTGTGATTTACTCCAATGTATGGAGCTGTAGCCATCACCTTTTGGGGACACTGAAAAGGAAATTTTAAAATAAGAGTAGTGAATTATAGGATTGAAATTCCAGGAACAAGATTGATTCCAGGAACTGATATTTTCATATATTTTGTGGCAGCACCCCCCCCCTCCCCTGGCAACTGTAACAAATGTACTCTTGATAAGGAGATGCAGGCAATCCTGGCAGGCAACACAAGTTCATAAACACAGAATTGTTGTGTCATTCTTAACTTGGTTAAGGGCAAAACTGTGTGATGCAAGAGACTTGTAAGTAGCCTCCTGTGCTTCTTTAGAAATTTTTGTGCAGCTAATAAGTAGATTGCAACAGCATTGGGGGAGGAGGTGCTTGATACAACTGCTTCCTATAAAATTAAAAAATGGCTGTTGGACTGATAGTATGACTTAGAAGAAACGTAGAGCTGGAAGGTGCACCAAGGGTCATCTAGTCCAGCCCTCTGCACTATGCAGGAAATTCACAGCTACCTCCCCCCCCATTACCCCTCCAGTGGGCCCTGCTCTATGCCCCGAGGAAGGCAAAAAATCCTCCAGGATCCTTGGCCAATCTTGCTTTGAGAAAAATTCCTTCCTGACTCCCAAAAAGTGATTGGCATTACCTTGGGCCTACAAGAAGGGCCCACAAGAGCCTAGCACCAGCTCATCCTTCTCATTATCTGTCTAAATTCACACTGAGTCACAGAATCAGCATTGCTGCCAGGTGGCCATCTTGTCTTTTCTTAAAATCTCCCACAGAAGTAGAACCCATAAAGTGCCAGGTCTATTTAGCCTCCTGGTGGCGGCAGGGGACCCAGAACTTACCTTTTTTCTTCTCTTTGCACGTGCGTAAAGCACATGTGCGCTCCCGATGCGGCCCGATGCTGTCATCGCACAGGTTCGGGAGCGTTCCTGTGCTTTGCACCAGGAACCAGCGTTCCTGACCCTCTATCAAGAAGTTCTTCCTGATTTTAGCTGAAGACACTTTTGATTTCATTTTAACCCATTAGTTCTGTTCCAATCCTCTGGGGCAATGGAAAACAACTCTGCTCCATTCTCTATGTGACAACCCTTCAAATATGTGAAGATAGTTATCATATTACCTGTCATAGCATGGGAAAATCTTAATTATTTTATGCCTCTATGAATCACTAGAAACTCTATGGTTTTACTATAGAGTTTCCAGCAACTCTTACATAGGAGTGACATCATTTCTGGGTTTTCCTGGAAGTGATGTCATGCCATCACTGAGGTTCCTCCCATGCCCCTACCCCCCGTCTCATGCCAGTTGCTTGGGCAGTCCTAGCAACCCTACTCCAAAATCTTAGATATTTGTTGAAAAAGATAGTATATGAAATTGATCTTTGGTGTCCCTAAGTTTCACTCCACTCAGTCTAATAGCCCTAATGGCTTTGGAGCAGGGTATTTGAAAGACTGCTCTTCCTGTACTGTCCAGCCCACCAGTTACAATCCTCTCCTGAAAGCCTACTCTCTGTGCCCCTAACTGCAGAAATGATCCAGGTAGTGACCAGGATCAGGGCCTTTTCAGTGGTGGCACCTCACCTTTGAAATGCCTTCCTCCTTCAGGTGAGCCTGGTGCCTACTACCTTATTTATTTTTAGACATCAGGCCAAAATGTCTCTTTTTATGCTTTTTACTGGCTTCTAGCTAGAGGACTGTTGAATGGATATCATTTCAGGCTGCTCAGTATTTGTTTTATGCTCTTTTTATGCCCTGGCTTGTTTTAAATGATTTGTTTGGTTTTGTTCCATAATTGTAGCCAAGAGCCTCCTCGAGCAGGTCTCTGGAGAGGTGGCTAATACATTTTCAAAATAAATAATGAATTAATCTAGTTCTTACTGCCAGAGAGCGCTTTGGTTTCTTGAGATTCTTTAGTAAGCAAGGTCTACCTTCTTTTGCCTTTTTTGGCAAATGAAATCTTTGTGCTGCAGGGAGATGCTCAACTTCTCAGTATGACTTTGCATATTATTACCTCCCCACTCCAGACAGATAATTGTGATCCAGCTCCCAGTATCTTTCTTAACCACCTTGTTTGCATCCTTCCGGATCCTTACAGTTGTGCAAGCAGACTTTGCTTTATCTGTCTCTTTTACCTCTCTGCAAATCACGTAACATTGGCTGGCTTTCTCTCTCTGGGCCGTCCTTGTCGTGGCCAGAGCTTTTGTAAGCAATCTCTTCCTTTACGACGCACCGCCCAGCGTCAGCACAGTCATTAAACATAAGCTTTCTGGATGCGCTTCCTAACGAGGCTGATACAAAGTGATCACTGGTGTCTCGTATGCAGACAAACCGAAAATTGGATAACATGGTAAAACAGTAATTGGGGAAAGGGTAATGGCTCTGGTGAGGATGCCCAGAAACACACCATAATTTCATACACCAATCGCTGCTTATCCTTCTCCGCTCACAGCAGCTGCTCAAACAGCTATCATCAACAGCTTCTGAAGACTGTCCCAGTTTGGTTGGAATAGCGACATGGAAGCAGAAGCCCCAGCGATGCGCTGGCACAGACTTTTGGCAACTGTGCTGCTTGGCAGAGAACCTTGGGACTGGTACACCTGTGATCCCCTTGAAGAGGAAACCATGTCCCAGAGAATTCAATGGGTGCAATAGGGATGCTCGAACATCTGCAGGTTTGGCTTATACTAGGCTCACTGATTTTGAGCAGAGAATTGATTTCGTTTTTGTCAACCTGTTCATTAGTAGGTAGTATGTAGAGCCTGTTCAACGAGTTACTTCCCACATTTTCAGACAGTACATTACTGGGTAAATGGCAGCATTTCACACATGCGTGTTCTCACTTAGCTAAGTCCTAGTTTCCCTTGGAACAGATTGGACCTTGCTGCACAGCTCCACAGCCGATTGTTTAAATACAAAGTGAGTAAACCATTCACCTGTTTCCTTTCCTTTCATGGTACAGATTTATTGGCCATAGCCTTAAGCATAACCAGACTGGTTTAAGGGCAGAGGGCGTCCTATCAGTCCTGCACTATATAGGGTTTTTTAGTTTTAATTTTATTCTGGATTACTAGCAGGAAAGAAGCCAAAGACTTGGTATTCAGATCATTAAGAGAAACTTTGATTAATACTCATAGATCCATCCTTCCCTAGCAACAAAGTTATCCATCTTTCTCTATCTCTGCATAATAAAGGGCATTCATGGACTAAATGAGCCAAAGTACCTATCTTCCCAGTAAAGAGTCAAGTAGCACCTTTAAGACTAACCAACTTTATTGTAGCATAAGCTTTCTAGAACCACAGCTCTTTTCATCAGACAAAGAGAGCTGTGGTTCTTGAAAGCTTATGCTACAATAAAGTTGGTTAGTCTTAAAAGTGCTACTGGACTCTTTACTATTTTGCAACTACAGACGAACACAGCTAACTCCTCTGGATCTATCTTCTCAGTAGAGATGGGCACGAACCGAAATACGAACCAAAGTTCGTGACGAACTGGGATGGTTCGTGGTTCACGAACCGGCAGTTCATCAGAGCCCATTTCTGATGAACTGCCATGAACTTTAGGCTAGTTTTTTTGGTTCATTTTTTGGTTTGTCACTGCAGACAGTCTTGCGCTGATCAATCAGTTTCCAAGCAACAGGGGATGGACTTCCTGCAGACCTTCTGCTGACCCAGAAGTGACCTTCTGCTGGCTCGGAACTGACCTTCTGCTGACCCGGAAGGGATGATTTGCTGACCTGGATGTGATGTTTTCACAAACCAAACAAACCAGTTCGTGAACCGGGGCAGGTTCGTGAAAGTTCGTGGTTCATGAAATGTGACAAACCATGAACAACACAATCTGTTTATTTTCTGGTTCGTGCCCATCTCTACTTCTCAGTGTTACAAAAGCACCAAAGTTTTGAAAAAGGAGTTCCTGCAAATCAATCCTTTAATTCAGGCGACAGTATGGCATTTAATCTGGCAGCCAGAAAGAATATTACAATATCTAGGTATAGTTAAAGATTATAAATATTCAGGGGGAGGGTTACTGGGAGATCTAGTACATAGCAGGAAAGAGAACGCACTCTTCTAGCATACAGATTTGTACTTCTAAAATCAAGCTCCTGGGCCAGAACTTCTTTACCAATCACCATTGACAGTAATAAGGCAGAAGTAAAGACTAATTGTTTTAATCTTTGACCCATCGGCCTCTTCCAGTTACTTGGAATCTTCCTATAAACAACAGAGGATCCTGGATCTATGATTTAAAAGAAACTTAATCCTTAGTCTAAATGCATCCAGCCAAGCAGCTGATTCTAATGAAAGAACTGCAAATTCTTGCTGGATAGCTATACTGGATACATAATTAGGCAATCTAGTTATTTTCCTCAAAAATTTTAACAGAAAGGAATCAATGGCCTCAGAAATACTTTCAATCCAGACTCCGCGACGTTGTGGAGTCAGGTAAGCCATCTGGAAACGGCCCTCGTTGAACACCCTGAAAGATAGGAATAGAATCTGTAGTCTGGTCTCCCATATTGCATCTTATTTTAACTTCAGTTCCTTAATGTAATCTAATCAGCAGCCACAACAAACGCCTACTATTTGTAGTATCTTTCCGTTTTCACCACAGCCTAGTTCAAGAAATGCTGTCAAAAGCCAAAGGTAGGTCCATAAAAGCTGCATGTAAACGATTCTTTGCTGAGGAAGTATACTTTTCAATCAGATTAGAGAGGACCAGACAACGATCAACCACGGAGCAACCTTGGTGAAAGGATGACAGTCACTTTTTTGTACACACTGGGTTTTTAAACAAAGGTTTTACCATTTGGTGTCCATCTACATCTATGCTATCAGTGTCATTTTGCACACATGAGTTTGTGTACAGCCATTGTGCCCCCCCCCCACTTATCATTTCATTACCTGACCCAATCATCAATAATGCTGGTGGAGAATCCTTTTAACCTGCACAAATGCAAAAAGCAGCAAAAGGAGATAAAATTCTACCATCACGGCTATTAGCCTCAAATCTGTTTGGCAGCTGCTCGAGTCAGATGAGGGTGAGATGAGTCATTAAGAGGTCCATTAAGAGAAAATATGGCCTGGAAGGGGAGGTGACCCTCCTAGACCATCCTCAGGATTTTCCCTGGTGGCCTTAATGGCCAATTTGCTCCCATAGGGTCTTTCAAAAATTGTATGATCATCTGCAAAATTTGTTTGTTTGTTTATGTCATTTATGGTCCACCTTTCTCACTGAGACTCAAGGTGGATTACACAGTATGAGCTTAGTACAATCAGTATCAAGTACATTTCCATACAGTATATCAAGAACGTTTCCGTACAATATCAAGTACATTTACATACAGTGTCAAGGACATTTCCATAAGCAATGCCATAGAGTAAATATAAACAAGTTTACAAAGACATACCATTAGCAAGGATCCAATACAGAGTAGAAGAAATGCTGAAACAGAACATAATGGATTCTAGGGCTGATAATAGACAACATGAAGCTGAACAAGAACATAAACAATTCTAGGAAGCACGGTAGTACATAGGAGCACATATTTAAAGCAGCAGATAGTATGTGAGGCAACATGGTGAAGTCTATGGTCCCTCATTACTGATGTATCAGCAACTTAATCCCTACAATACAGCCCTCCTATCTGAGTAAAAAGCCTTTTTGAATAGTTTGGTTTTGCATAGTTTGAGGAAAGCCAGGAGAGCGGGGGCTCTCCTGACTTCCTCAGGCAGGTCATTCCACAGGGTAGGGGCCACCATAGAGAAAGCCCGTATATGGGCTGCTGTTGATTTTGCCCACGTGCAGCCTGGCGCCTGTAGGAGACACTGATCAGATGAGCAAAGCTGCCGTGTTGTGACAAATTTTGTGATATAGAACCAATATTATCATAACCCCACCCTTGGTTACATTCTTTCACCGCATTAGAGGATGTCGATGAGCGAGAAGTCAAGAACTGTCTTTTATATATCTAATAAAATCTCACTACCTGCTTTGTTAAACCAAGACGCTGAGATTTGCACAGCATTATTTGCAGCTAGACCGAACAAAATCATACACAATTACATCAATCGGGCTTTCTCCCCAAAAGACAGCAGTTGGGATAACTTTTGCTAGAACACTTACTTCTCTTAGGCTGTTTAATGAGCAAGAGGGAGACACGTTTTCACAAGGAAGAGATTAACTGAATGGATCAATGAAACAAGTGAATGAAAAGGGTGGTTACAGTGTTTAAAAGTTTAATTGATTCAAATGAAGAAACGGTGGGAAATGTTCATTATTATGCCAGATGTCAAAATCCTGCTGATCCTAGGGCCAAACCTCGTATTATATTTCCCCCGCTCAACCTTGGAGTCATGTGCACAAGGATGTGAAGTGAAAGTGTGAATGGATGCAAGCGGTCATAATACCAGTGGGATGTCCAGTATACAGAAGCACAATAACCCTTCCTGTGAGAAAGTCCCCGTTTCCTGCAGTTGTCATTTCATTTTACTGTGTGGCTTAGGCTACAGCTCTGCTTAGTATGCTACAGTTTTTGATTTTTGGACTGAAACAAACAGATTCAGCAGGGTAGACATTTTTGATGACCCCCAAAACCCACAGTTTCTGCTGCTTCTACTCTCTGACCCGCATGAAACGGACAATGTTTCATCATTTTGGGACTCCATCCTGAAAAGACTTCAGATTCTGAGTTACCTTAAATAATTGTGCTTGGTGGGAATTAGCCGATGCAATGGTAACTGGGACGAAATCTTCTTGTCACTGCCACATCATGGGTGTTCAAATGGTCTCTGTGGCATGTTCAGACTTGGCTAGAGCCTTTATACCAATGACATTCTAGTTGTTGGTACACAGTCCTTGGTAAACCAAGGTGCCAGAGTCTCCTAGAAAAGGGTTCCGGAAACAACTCTGCCACTTGCCTTTTTGAGCGTGACATTCTTAGCCCTCACAACAGACTTGGTCGAGCACTCTTAGAGGTTCTCAGAATTCCCAAGATGATTCTATTTTCACACATTTCAAGTGGGTAGCCATGTTGGTCTGCCGTAGAAGAGCAAGATTCAAGTCCAGTAGCACCTTAAAGATACAGTGAGCCCCGAAAATGTCTCTGAAAAACTAGGAGTACCCTTGGTTTAGAATGAGCCCTACCATGTTTGAAGTATAAAATCTTTTTATTATGGCACATATCTATCTCAGTGTGCTTTATTTTGACTTCTCATGTCACGTATCTGGTCAGTGTCAACAATAAATAAACCTCCTTTCATGCCTGGAATAGATGCTAGAGTCTGAAGTGGCCGTGTACATTTTGGCCACAAGATGGAGACTTCTCCATTTAAACAAGGAAGGCTGTTCTTTGCTGGGAAGAGTGGGTGTACTGTTTGCAAAGGAAGGTGACTCTTCCTCTCAAGAAAGGTAATCACGTCCCAGGTAAGAAATGTACATATAGCCATCACTTCTGACAGTGCAATCCAAAGGCAACACATTGTACTGAAATTTCCCCCGATTTCTTTTCTGAATGCAGTTTCTAGCTGTCTGTAAGATTCTTATAATACCAAAAAGTGATAGGAAAGAACATTTCCTAGACATCTGCCAGTCTGGAAGGTAAAGTTTGGGCAATCTGCACAAAAGAAAGTCCTTGCGTTTGCTGGTGGACAATGCATGGACTTTGTATCAGATGTGCAAAAAGAGTTTTGCACCTCCCAAACACATGCTAGTCTTTTTCTGTGGTTTGTGGGAAGAAGTAGCTTCAACCCGCCCCCCCCCCCGAGTTTTGTGTCCTCAAACTGTGCATCTTACAAGGCAACACTTAGTTTTAAAAACAGAGTTGATAGCAACTTTGAGGAGGGGGCCACGGCTCAGTGGTAGAGCATTTGTTTGGAATGTATAAAGTTCCAGTCCCCGGCATCTCCGATTAAAAGAATCAGGGAGCAGGTGAAGTAAAAGACTTCTACCCATGCCCCCAGAGAGCTGTTGCCAGTCAGAGTAGACAGGACTTACCTTGATGGACCAACATTCTGATTCAGTATAAAGTTGGTTTGTGTGTGTTCTGTGCACTTCCCACAGCCACCCCAGTTTCCCCTTTGAGTTTAGATCAAAAGAGGTTTTTTTAAAAAAATCTGGTTCAAAGTTTAAAAATACAGGAGCCAGATGTGTTGGACATGATGTTGTCTGGATGCTGCCAAATACTGTGATGGTTTCATGCCACTCATGTCAGAAAAAGCATCCCCATATGGACACATCTGTGACCTCCCCTCAGTCCCACTGCCACCCACTTTAACCCTCCCTTCTTAAATTCTGGGCTGCACAGGCAGTTCAGAGTGATCGCAATTCACCACCTGTCTAATCCCTAATTATCAGGCAAGGAGCGTCAAATTCACACAGGGCCTCCCTCTCCTCTTCCCAGAAAGGCAGTTGATATTCACTACCCCTCACCAAGGAGAATACTCAGGTCTGTTGGAGTCAGGGAACTCAGTATTTCTTTCCCTTCTATCCTGCCACCACTTATTTAATTTGATATATTGGCTGTGGCCAGAAAGATCGGTGTGTGTGTGTGTGTGTTACTTTCCGTAAGACACTAGACATTAAGTCTGCAGGGTTTAAACAGAGAAAACAAAACCTTTCATTTACAAGATGAACAACATTGGAGTGAGATATTCAAACACTTGGATACATTGTTTTAAAGATGTGAAAGGATAACCCCACACTCTTATATCAGAATATGGTTACAATATAATATAAGAGGTGTCAGCAACCTAAAAATCCTTCCCACTCCTTAACTGTTCTAATGGATGTCAACTGCTCAAAGCCCCAGCATTCCATTAGCTCTCATTGGCTGGTTGTTTTGGAGAGAGGCAAAACTTAACCTGTCCATTACAGCAACCAAGTTTGCTTTTTTTGCAGTGGTTGATCAATGTGCACAGGTGCCTCTGTGATTATTTATGCGATTGCATTAGGATTCTATTTCTACGGCTTTTAAAAGATACAAAGGAAGCATATGTGCACATCAGTAAGATACTGTACAAAGAGAATTTTAGCACCATCATATGTACAGTCACAACAAGGTTGATTTTCTAAAGAGTTTTATCAATGCGCATCAAAGGGGAAACACATGCATATACCCTGAGGGAAGTGAAAACAACAGTCAACTGTACATGGTTTGATACTGGAATTAATTTTAGAAATTATCCCTCTTAAACTGGAATTAAAGAGGAGTGGAATGTACTGGGGGGGGGATAAACAGAATCAGAAAAGAACAAAAGGGGAGCAATCCATTCATCCCTATATGAGATAAATTATACGATCTGTATAGTGGTCCATACCAAGCCCCATTCATAGGGATCTGTCTACAAAATCACCAATGTTCTCAGAGTTGCTAACAAGCTACTTGATGATTAATAGGCCATAATACCAAATGCCATTTTGTACTATATAAGATCCTGATCAGAAGGAAAGAGGGGTTTAAATGATTGTGCTAGCTGACTCACTTTTTGGACTGCATATGATATCAAATCAGTGTTATGGACTACTGTGGTTCTCTGGTTTTAGTTGACCCTGTCTTGGAGTCACCTTAGCCCAGATAACAGCATGATTTCAGAGCCAACTCTATTTTCTGCCTCAGGTAAGTGACCTGATTGATGTGGGGAAGCTAAGATGGAAGGACAATACTCCATGTGGAGAGAGAGAAAGAGAGGGAGAGGGAAATAAGCCCAGATCTGCTTTCCTGTCCAAGTCTTTGAGTTGCCTTCTGCTCTCCTGCCTTGTGGTGCTTCTCACTTGAGGTGAGAGGTTGTAATGACTTTGTGGCTGAGGTGATTAATTAGAGGCATTGTAGGATTGGGGAACATGTGTCGGACTCCACATCTGCCCCATGACAGCAGGACTCAAGAAGTGAAGTGTCGTCCTTTCCCACTCTCCTCCTTTCCTGTCTAATCGGCTGTGACACATAGACCAGCTGCTCAGAGAGGCAAGCAATTCCCCCCTCTCCAGAAATTGTTCCAAAGAGGGTAGGACAAGGCTGTGCCAAACAATGGACATCAGCCGGCAATGCCTGAAAGAGTCAAAAGAATATACTGCATATACTTCGTTAAACAGAGGAGGTACATTCAAGTTAGCAGCATTGACTTCTCTATGCTTTCTTGCTAAGAAATAAATCACAAAGTTTTGGACTCAAATAACGGTTTGTTGTTATTCATTTGGCAGTGCAGAATTTGTCCTTTCCAAAGGCAGAATTTGAGCATCTTTGGAATCAGATTTTGGAATTTATTTCTCTTTTGTTGTTGAAGGTTGTGGATTTGGGGCTCAAGGTCATTTTGATGATATTACTTCCATAATAACACAATTAAGACAATGCGAGTTAGCTGGCTTCTGTCTAGTATTGTGCTTCATTTCATCTGCTATTTTTGTGAAAAAGAAAAGTGAAAACCTTAAACATTTAAACATGTGACAAGGAGGAACACACTGTGTACAAATGTTTGAACACCTGCCTCACATCCTGTTTTCCAATTCTGAACAGAGAGCCGATTTTTCAACAGGCTGTTTATTCATCAGCCCATTCATTGAATCACTTCAGCTATTCCTTCTTAACATTACAGTATAATGCGTTTGGCTTCGTGAGCAGGCACATTCTCGCACAGCTCAGTTGAATTCTACTTCCCTCCTTCCTTGTTACTCTGCTTGGCAGGCAATTGTTTAAATGGACAATGAAATTATTCACAAATAATATAAATCAGTCATTAATAAATGCTGTTATTTAAAAAAAAAAAAACAGCGTTTGTCCAAGTAGTCCTTAGAAATGTATTGTCGAAGGCTTTCACGGCCGGAGAACGATGGTTGTTGTGGGTTTTCCGGGCTGTATTGCCGTGGTCTTGGCATTGTAGTTCCTGACGTTTCGCCAGCAGCTGTGGCTGGCATCTTCAGAGGTGTAGCACCAAAAGACAGAGATCTCTCCAGTGACACTGAGAGATCTCTGTCTTTTGGTGCTACACCTCTGAAGATGCCAGCCACAGCTGCTGGCGAAACGTCAGGAACTACAATGCCAAGACCACGGCAATACAGCCCGGAAAACCCACAACAACCATAGTCCTTAGAAATGTTAATGCCTGCCATTCAGATTGGATGGGCAATGTTTTTGCACAGGCACAGTTTTGCAAAAAAGGGTGCAGACTAGAGATGGGCACAAACCGAAATACAAACCAAAGTTTGTCACGAACCGGGCTGTTTTTTGGGGGGGAGGGGTTGCAAACCGGCAGTTCATCAGAGGGCATTTCTGATGAATCACGACGAACCACAACGATTTTTAGAATGGTTCATTCGATTCATTTTTCAGTTTGTCTCTGCACACAGCCTGGGGGGTGGGCTTTCTGCAGAGCTTTTGCTGCCCCAGAAGTGATGTATTCATGAACCAGTTCGCGAATCAGGCAATTTCATACCAGTTCGTGGTTCATGAAACGCAGTGAACCACGGACTGCAACAAACTGCTAATTTCCCAGTTTGTGTCCATCTCTAGTGCAGATCTAACTGGCAGCTTTTTTGCACTTGTTCTCTTTTGCAAAAACCTGTGCAGATCTGTTCAGTAGGCATTTAAGTTATTCAGTGCTGAATCAAACAATCCCAGTGAACACCTCATGTCTGATCACAATGAATGAAAACATTACACTTGACTTTAACACCCCGAGGTTGAAGAGAAGAATATAAGTTAATGCAGAGCTGGTGATGTGTAGTCACTTTAGAGCGTAGGACTGGGACCATAGAGACCTGCTTTTAAATCTGCACTCAGCCATGAAGATCACTGAGAGACCTCAAACCAGACACTTTTTCTCATCCTAGCCTGCTTTGCAGGTCTATTGTACAAATATGTTATAAAGAAAATGAGAAACAGATTGTACTGATTAATGCACACATTTTATGTGTTTGTGAAATTAACTGGCTAGTAGTAACTTAGATTTCATAATACTCTGTAAGGTCCTTGTTCTTTAGCAAATGAATCACCATAATCAGCCCTTCTGATTTGGTCCCAGGTTTAACAGAGTGAAACAGACGATGCAATCCTAAAAAGAATTACTCCAGTCAAAGCCCATTGGTTTCTATGAGCTTAGACTGGAGTAACTCTTCTTAGGATTGCACTTAAAGTCACCCAGTGACAAGGAAGGCATGAGGAATACCACCTAGGTTGTCTTCCCAGGAATGCAGGAATATGTGTAAAACAACAACGACAACCAGATGCAGATTGAACACGCTCTGTGCTCTCTAGGAAGCACAGAATGTTGAAAGGAGTTAAGTTTCCGTTTTCTTAAAAAATAAAACAGAAGTTAGAGGGTAGGTAGGTAGATAAGCTTATTGCCTATAGCCAAAGGCCATTATAATCTAAACACATAAAGCACTCTGATATAGATATATAAGTCATAACTACACATATCAACAATTGAAATAGTTTAACCAAAATTACTAAATAAAAACATTTCTCTCCCTAAATGCAGCTCTAGCCCAAATTTTCTTTGCTGCAATGGCAAAAAGCGATACTCTATAAGAAACAAATGGGTCGGTGTCTGAGAGGAAAAAATATAAATTCTCAGAAACTGAGGAAAAAATTAAAACTGGTCACTTCAAACCCGTAAGAGCTGGTAATATCCAAGAAAGGGAGATTTAGGATAGGGAAGAGAATTTCCCAATTATTTACCCCTTCCAGGATCCCAAGTCACCAATTAAAAAGAGTAACTACTGACAATTGTGGGGGAGGGGAATTGCAAGGTACAATATATCTTTAAGCCTTTCAGACACCATACACTTTTAGTTTATTTGCAGCAACAGATTAACACAGCTACCCCTTTGGAGTTGACTTTAGTACATCTTCTTCACTCGAATGTTGATTTCTTAGTTCCAACATAAATCCAATCCCTGATCGTGAAAACAAAAATGTAAGATATTTGTTTCTGGTTGAAATCCATTCAGAAATTATTTGGACAGCCATAGGGTGAAAATTTATAAATGAAACGAGAGAGAAGCTAGAAAATCTGCAGGATTGTTTCCCCCCATGTTATTTGTGAGAAGTATCAGCGGCGCCTTAGCAGTTCATGCAACAAATACATTTTTTGGAAACCAGGGTACAACTATATGATGGACACATAAGATAAGTGCCACCTTATACTGGAAAACTACCAGTCACCATACATATCTGCATTCTAGCTATCACCAAAAGGTTACTAAAGAGTCTGAAGGCTTGGAATCACTGTAGATGCAATGTAATAACAGCAACAACAACATTTGATTTATATACGGCCCCCCTCAGGACAATTTAATGCCCACTCAGAGCGGTTTACAATGTGTGTTATTATTATTCTCACAACAATCACCCTGTGAGGTGAGTAGGGCTGAGAGAGCTCCTAGAAGCTGTGACTGGCCTAAGGTTACCCAGCTGGCTTTAAATGGAGGCGCAGGGAATCAAAACCGGTTCTCCAGATTAGAGTCCTGCCGCTGCTAACCACTATTATTACATTGTATCTAAGCCTTCAGGCAGGAGAGGTGAATCCAGTCTTCTTTTTCTGCTTGTGAAAAAAAGGAAGGAGGGATTCCCTTTGACCACAAACTCAAAACAAAACCGTGCAGGGGATCATGGGACCTGCATTTGCAAAAAGCATGTGGAATGGGACCTACAGTAGGAAGGGGAATTGGATGAGATTTAATACAAAGCTGGCTGGATCCAATTCAGTGAGTCTTATTTGAAGGATATACAAGAGATATTCTTTGGATCACAAAACCCGATGAAATAAAGACGCACATCAACAAAGCCAGACTGGTACCCAGAAACAGTCTACTGCAAGAGGGACCCAAGAGGACAAAACAAAGGAGATACCAGCCTCTCCTGAGCAACATTTTTCTCACAGGCCTTAGGTGACAGTCCTTTCCTTGCTTACAGACAATTCAAGATTGTCAGAAGGAGGGGGGGGGATAAAGAAGGAGTAACACAACAGATTTCTAACTGACAGGGTAATTTACCAAACTGCAAAATCACAGCACAGACCTTGCGCTAATAGAAAATTGCACTCAGTCTGCTTCCAAAGGACCAGTCACATTACAGCGCCACTAAGACAGCATACACAATTACAGTCATGGCTTTGAACCCATAGCTTTCAAGGCCTAGTCTGACCACTACAACATATGGACACACTGTTTAAACAGTGGACCAGAGTGTTATAGGTGTTTTCAGACCATTTTCAGCAAAGTCCAGGACAATTAGAATTGTAATTATGCAATTTAGTAATGGCTAAAGAGGACTCCTGAAAGTAGGTGTAATATTTCTTGGTCCACTGATTAAAAACTACCAGAATGAGGAACAAACAACTAAAACATTTTGTACTTCTGTATATAGGCCTTGTTCTAGAACAAACTAAGGTCACAAACTAAGGTGATATTAGGGCAAGTCTACAAGTTACGAAATTCTCAGTACTGTAAAATATAAGGGAATGTCTCTAAACTGTAAATTCTTCTTTTTTCTTTTTTTCCTAAACTGGAAATTCTGTCACTTCAGTTGGGAATTGCTTTCCAGTTTTTAGAGAAGGTGAAACTGGGGGAAGGGACAGAGGAACAGGAAAAAGCATGTTGGAAATCTGAATCAGAACAGAAAGCGAGAAATCAAAGCATGTCTATCTGGAGCTAGCTGGAACTCGGGGTGGGGGAGGCAGCTTTGGGGGAGGCACACTAGATGCTCTCTTGGGAATCTGCTGCCTGCTGAAGGAGTGCCCGCTTGCCTCCACTTATGTGATGTTCGTACGATAATTTTTAAAAATAAGACGTTATACATCTACAGTGGTTTTTCCAAGCCCTGTAGAGCTGCTTCTGGAGCTACTCAGAGCTCATAAGTAGGTGAGTGAATGTGAGCACCCTTACTGATGGTGTTTCTTGTCAAAGCCAAAAGAAGTTGCAAAGTTCCTTACTATGTAGGGTAAGTTTCTGTCACCCCCATTTCTACAAGTGGGCACAAAGAAGACTGAGCAAGCAGGGGCTGGTATGGGCCGTCAAACAGCAGGGTAGTAATAACCTCATTATTAGCTCAGAGATACCAAGGCTGCCGACACAGCAGCCCTTCTGCTGACCACACTCTGCTGCTTGGCAGTTTGCAAAGTCTGTAATTGCAAGGAAGTTTCCTGCTTCACACCTTGCATCTCATTAGCTCCCCGCAGCTCTGCCACATGGGCAGCTGAGCAGGAGGGCTTGCTGAGACTCTTTGCCTATCTCAGCTCTACTGGCTTCACCACCTCACAGAGAGCAGAGTTTTGGTCAGACAAACAAACTGGGGAGCCTCAACGTACTGCATGCCTTCTGTGAAAGTCATGCAAGCAACAGCTTGGTTGCAACATGGGGTGAAAACAGGCCACCACGTGGTCTTGGCTTGGAAACAGTCCATGGGCTGGATGTCACCCATGGATCATGAGTGGTCTGTAAATTGTGACAAGCTGAACAACATGAGACTCAAACTTATGGGACGAACTATACCAAGATTTGGATGGCCCGGGCTAGCCTGATCTCATCAAAACTCAGACACTAAGTAGTTGGATGGAAGACCACCAAGGACGTCTAGGGTCGCTTCACAGAGGCTGGTAATGGCAAACCATCTCTGAACATCTCTTGACTTGGGAACTCTACAGGGTTGCTGTAAGTCAGCCGTGATTTGATGGCACTTTGATGGCACCAAAAATGGCCTCGTCAAATGAAGTTGGTGGAACGCTCCATCTGCTAAGCACTTCCTCCCGTTTCTTCTTCTCCATCTTCTTCGTCGCCATTCTTGTTTGTTCTGGAGAACTTATAAGCTTTCTCACTGATCTGAGATGTTTTCAGTTGATCTTAATAAATGTTCTCATACAACTGGTGGAATTTTGTTGTTGTTGTCTGGAAGTGCGCAATCATTAGTGTGATCAAGAAGTTTCACCTAATGAACCAAATGCCAAAGTCCCTTATTTTGCAGGGCAGCTCAGTCTTTTCATCCATTTTCTGACATGGTGTGTCAGTCCCAGAAAAGAAAGCAAGAGAAACTACATATTGTTGCCTACAGAACTAAGGGACAACCACTTGTATCATCAACAATCCATTCTGAATGATGACTCTTCTCTCAAACAGGCCTTGGGAAACAGGCCTTCGCTTGCTCATACTATACTCCAGGCAGGGATCCCATCTTGACAGGTCTGTTTTTTAGAGATCAAACATGCATGAGGGAAAATCTTCATGGAGCACTTCCTGGTCCATATTGCAGCCTCCAATAAGGAGAAGGCAACAAAAACAGCTCCATAGACAAGGGCAGACAAGCAGGGTGTAAGAGAGACCAACGGAGCTTTACTTTAACAGTAAATGGTAGCTGGAGGCTTGGCCTGTGACCAAAGATATTTTATTTCTTGAAAGCAAAGGCTAAAATAACATCAGCACATACATTATATTTATAAGAATGCGTGCAGTTGTGTCGGGGAGGGGGTGTTTAGCACTCTATTGCGTGTGCATGCCTGTGAGTCTAGCTCTAGTAATTAAAAAATTTCAAGTCAGATGCTGTACAGATATTAGTTGTCACATTGTGTTAAAGGAATCCTCAGCTTATTCCCTAGAAAGGAATGGACTGCCTGCCGGCCCGTCATCTGTTCATGTGCCTTGGATATACCCAGACAGAATGTCTCATTGGCAGGTTCTATGGAACAGCAACCTCTTTGTTATGGGGGGGGGGGGGGATATTAACTTTTTAAGAGTTCAAAGAGAGGAGGGAGTGGAGACGTGTGCTATACTCTTGATTCTAACGAAGGCCAACTATTAGGCATGGCTAGTCCAGTAAATGTTACGGGATGGGAAAAGGAAGGCACTGAAAACTGGTTGGATAAGTGGGAAAAAGGTAAACTGTCTGTGTGTATGAGTGTGGGAGGCTATGAGATGAAGTTTCACTCAATAATATTCCTGCAAAAGATGATGGACGAATAAGAAAGTGACTTTTCTGCTCAAGCTTTGTTTTCTTGGAGAATTCCATATGCAGACTGTATGAGAGCTACCAACTGCTGAAGTCCATGTGGCAAGAGCAAGAACTAAGACCCTTTTAGCTACTGGAATGAAAGAGGAGCATTTGATATCATAGTAGGTTGATTCCAAAGCCTGTTTTTGTTAAAGGAAGGCGCTTCTGTTAGTGGAACGGAATGTTTTTACCTCCCAGATCCCACTGCAGCCCACCGATCCCTGAACTGGTTCCCTGACCCTCAGGGGCAGCATTCTGAAGAGATCAGTGGGGTGAAGTGGGACAGAGAGGGGGGAGTCAGGAAAGATCTACTTCACTGATGGAAATTCTCTTGATGGAAACCAAGTTTTGAATCCAACCCAATATTTTCAATATTCCAGTAGTTAAATTATTACGGTCAGAGTAGAGTATCATAGGTTCTGTATTTATTGAATGGCAAGAAACTATCAGAGGTGGTTTGCCATTGCCTGCCTCTGCAACCTAGGTCTTCATTGGAGGTCTCCCATCCATTTACTAACCAAGGCCTACCCTGCTTAGCTTCCGAGATCTGACAAAATCAGGCCTACCTGAGCTATCCAAGGTCAAAGTAAGAAAAATTTTAGTTTCATATAAAATAGTAACTGAATGAAAAAAGCATACAGATGAAACTCCTTGATGCTGAAGAACAGGATGTATTTTTTTTCAAAAACTGGGTTACTAAGGAGCCCCAGGAAATTGACCTCTGTGAGCACTCTAATGGAGAGTTCTTTGCAGCACCTCCCCCAAAGTACATTTCCCAGGATTACTTGGGAGAAGTTATGGCGGTTAAACCAGTATAACAACTGGTGAAGCTTTGTAGTGTAGTTCGGCCCTTTATTTCAGGTTTGATACCGATGCTGATTGATGCAGGAGGACAGGGAAGGTTATAATTAAATTTCATTAAGGTTTTTTTGTGGATTCAGTTGGTATCATCATGGGAAGTGATTCTTAATGAAAAGTGTTCTATAATTTTCACAGCTTCACAATCACCTGTGAAACCAGTAAGCCTGAATTGTCTTTTCAGTGAAGCAGGAGCATTGAGAGAATGGAGCGATTCCTTCCTCACGAATACACAGTCTGGTGTCAACTTGGAGTCCCTGTCTGAGCTTTGAGCTGGCTTCTCCATCTGTTCCTGATGACAGATCTATGATTCTCTCTAAAAATCTTAGTGGAAGTTTGAGATAAGTGTAAAATTATTCAGAACGAAGTCTGCACTAGAGAGATCGGAATTGATCCCCAAATCTCCAAAAGCCAAATTCACACATACCAGTTAAAGTGCTTTTCAGCCCTTATCCCACTATCCGTATATGTGTGTGGAAATCAAAACAGTTGCTCTGAGTACATCAGTATCAGGTTTTCAAAATGTGAAAAGTAGAAAGGCAATTTTTAAACACGCTTGGACGGGGTATTCTGGACTGATGAATGGCCATGCAGGTTTGAATGACAATCCTATCTTAATTTTCCTCTACTTCAATTATAAATTGAAAATAGTTATACTCCAACTTTGCTCAAAGCACACAGATCAGCTTAAATAAATATGCATCAGCAGTGGCATTAAAATTCACCTATATTAAAAAAAAATTATGGATGCTGCGAATTTCATTTTAGATGTATTCAACAGTCAAACTTGCCCTGTTTGACTACGACAATTAGACATGAACCAGTCGCTCTGTTCAGCTCAGCACTGAATACCTCAAACACATGCCAAATGGGTATGCAAGCACCAGGCTTTTTTCAAAACTGCACATGTGTGAAATGCACTGCAAGCAAAACACATAGGCAGCTATTAACATGGCCAGGGACAAGCATTAATGGAAGGTATGTGTGTGAGAGAGAGTGGTGGGACAGTATGGTGTAGATCTCTCATCAGGTCTCTGAAGCTAAGCAGCACTCGTACTTGGATGGGGGGGCCACCAAAGAAGGCTCTGCAGAAGAAGGCCATGGCAAACCACCTCTGCTTCTCACTTGCCCCTTGCAGGGGTCCCCATAAGTTGGTTGCGAATTGATCTCACACACACACAGGCAGCATTTATTTATGATTGATTTATATGATTGTGAATGGTTTATTTAAACAACTGCTTGCAGAGCAAGGCGTAGAAAAGTGGGAAGCGGAACCGAATTCTGTACCAGACCATGTGAGAATGGCAAGCTGATTGCACTGTGTTGCACTGGAACGCAGTGAAGAAACCTGCCAAACAACCGCGAATGGGCTGACAACCAGGCTTCTTGTTCACAACTGGCAAACATGACATCAGCCCAAACAGCGGGTGTTCAAGCTTCCCTCGAAACTGGTTGGGAATTTGCAAGTGTTTCCATTTCGATCATGAAAGAGTTAAACTGTTTGTGTAACCTACTTAATTAGTAAATTTACTTTGCATGTAACCACTTAGGCTTCGAGCAAGGATTTCCGCCATAGAAGGGGAGTCTGTAAGCATAATGAAGTAAATTTAGGATTTTCTATTGGACAACTTGTTTTTTGGGTGTGCAGTTATTGAGTGATGCTGTGTACTGAAGTTCAGTTCAGGCTTCATTCCGTTCTCTCTCTATCTATACTAACAAGATGTAGTCTACTTAGCAATTTATTATTTTCTTCCAAAGTAACCCCATTTTTATCCTTTTAGTAAAGTATTCTTACAGAGCTACACTGGAGAGTGTGTGTCAATTCTCATTACTTCCAATGCGCAATCACTGCATTTACTCTGCCAATTATCTATCTACTCTACTAATTATCTATCAAGGGTAACACAATCCACCATCAAGAATATAAAATCACCACTGACAAACCCTCATTATTAAAAAAAAGTCCTCAAACAAGATTTCTGAGGCAAGGCAGCTTTGCTTCAATACGCATTTTATTGGTGTTTGAGGGGTTTTTGATATTAAGGTCAAAAAGAGTCCAGTAGCACCTTTAAGACTAACCAATTTTATTGTAGCATAAGCTTTCGAGAATCAAGTTCTCTTCGTCAGATGCCTGATCTGTATCAGGCATCTGACGAAGAGAACTTGATTCTCGAAAGCTTATGCTACAATAAAATTGGTTAGTCTTAAAGGTGCTACTGGACTCTTTTTGATTTTGCTACCACAGACTAACACGGCTAACTCCTCTGCATTGATATTAAGGGTTTGTCAGTAAAGAGCTGACATTCTTGATGGTGGTTGATCTCCTCAGCTGAGCCATTCCACAAGGTCAGAGCGGCAACCAAAAAGGCCTGATCCCAGGCTGAAACAGAATGAACACTCCTACGGAATGGCCCAACAAACAGGAATTGCTGAGAGGAAGAGAACTGACGCATGAGGCTCACATGAAGAGATTGATCTTTAGATCTGCGCATACCAGATTGTGCAGAGCTTTAAAGGGAAGACCCTGCACCTCAAATGAAGCCTGGAAAAAAGTGGGGCATTGAGTCCCCTGCTTGGACTGACTTACAGGATTTTGGACATATTAGGAATGTTATTATGAATGTATGAATGCACTTTTGCACATTGTATTATTGTTGGAAACACTACATTGCTACTGTCCTGTTATATAGATATATTTTCTCATTTCCCCAGTGGTTTCCCACTTTTTTTGCTGCACTGGAAAAAAAACCCAGGCAACCAATGGAGCTGTTCATTCAGTGTAGTGATTAGATTAGGATCTGGGAGACCGATGTTTCAATCCCTGTTGCGCCGTGGAAGCTTGCTGGGTGACCTTGGGCCAGTCACACGCTCTTGGCCTAACTTATCTCATGGTATTGTTGTGAGGACAAAACGGAGGCGAGGAGAATGATGTAAGCCGTTTTGGGTCCCCTTTAGATAGAAAAGTGGGGTATAAATAAAATAAAATATTCGTATCAGCTTGTCAAAGCAAATAAATGGGCAGCAGTATTTTGCCCTTTTTTGAGATGTAAGAACATAACACTAGCCAAGTTGGACCATATCAATAGTCCATCTGATCCTAGCATCTCCTTTCACCCAGTGGCCAACCAGAGGCCCTAGGAGGTCTACAAGGCCAAAGCCACGCACTGTTGTGCCCCCAGCAGTTCAGACTGTTCTGTCTGCAGAAAGAGGACTGAAAACAATGAGGAGTAGAGATCATCCACCACACCGGCCAAAGCTGTCCCCTTTGCAAATGTGGGAGCAGCCCAACTGAAAAGGAATTAAAGGCAGATGCTTTGCCACCTTCTAGGTTTACCCATTGCCTGCCTCTGCATATCAACCTGGTCTTCTTTGGAGGTCTCCCATCCAATGACTAATCAAGGCCAAACCTGTTTAGCTTCCAAGACCTGACAAGATCGGGTTAAAAAGAGTAAGATTAAATACAATATATGCAATGCACTTGTGATTTCAGCCCTACATGTACAACTAACTCAGATGAGTTTTACTAACTGACTAAATTTAGTGGCCTCCTGAAGAGCCACCATTTGTAAAGACTCCATAGCTTGGAAGAAAGCTTCAAATTGCACCGAGCAGAGTATAGGATACAAGGATAAAGATCTATGGACTGAAACTGGGTGCAGACTTACCAAATTAAGATCCCCTAGAATACAGCGGATCTCACTTTTGCAGGAACATGCACAGGATCAAGCTGCAAGACTGCAGTCCCATACACACTTACTTGGAAGTAAGTTTCATTAAATTGAGTGGGACTAACTTCTGAGTCGACGGAATGAAAAAAGGATCGCACTGCAAATCAATTGAAGCCCATATGTTCTGGTTAGAGGGAAGGGAGGGGGGAAATCAAAAACACACCCATATTTCTGCTTCCTAAACTCCCTGTTTTCTTTTCATCTTTACTCTTGATTAGCACATCAACCATTGTGTTATCCAGGGCCATTGCAGAAGTTCATTTCCAGTGGCCCATATTTCCTTGGGGACAATCTCTGTTTTCTGCTACCCAACTGTCCATTCTCTTTTGCCTATCTTTTTTTTAACCCTTGGGGAGAAGTTTGTAAATGATTTTTAAACTTGTTGGTACAAACTGCTAGAATTGCCATTCTCGAGGTCTTCTCTCTCAGGATCCTAGATGCTAAGTCTTGGAAGAGAAATGCTCGGTAATTGTTGCTGCTGGAAGAGGGGTGTTACTACCACATGAGAACATCCCTGTTGTAACCTGTGAAATGTCACAAGGAAAATGGTATTTTCTTCCCACAGCAATGCTCTTGCATCAATTCTGTTAGGGTTGCTTGCCACACCTATACTTGGCATAGGTGGGGGCTTTGGGGGATGGGGGACGTAGAGGTGGAGTGTTGTCAGACACAGTGATGTTCCTTCTGGGTGAAGACCCAGATGTGGCATCACAGTGTTGAGTGATGCTCTAGGAATTTCCCCAATCTCTACAGTAAAGACCATAGAGATTGAGGGAATTCCTAAAGAGTTGCTCAATGTGGCAGTGTCATTGAGCAAGCATGGGAGGAAGAGGAGCACAGGTCAGAAGTTGCCCACCATCAGCAGGCAATGGGTAAGCCTAGATCCTGTTCATTTCTGTAAGGCAGGTGCAGGAAAACTTTCTTGTCATATTTTATATCTGCATCTTTACCTCTGCATCATGTCTGTGTGTGTTTGTGTGCTGAGTGTTCAGATAGACAGACAGACAAGTACACATGCCTTTTCCATATGCTATCCCTTGGGTACCAGGTACCCAGCAACTGCATGCATCAGGAGAGCTACTCCTCAAGGCTCATTACAAGGGGGAACGCACAGGAACGCAGTTCTTACAATTCCCAAAAGAGGTCACATGACAGGTGGCCTGTGTTTGGCTGTCAGAGCTGCCTATCAGGGTTTGCAGGGATGAGATTGGAGTGCCCATGGCTACAGAATACCGCCTTCCCCCTCCCTCTCCTGGGTGTCTTCTCCCAACTTGTGACTGCTTTGCTGCTCCGTGGTTGGAAGGAAGCCCTACTGATCAAGGAAAGCTGGGCTTCCATTCAGGTTTCCAGGACAACAGAAGGAGGGCAAACAGAGCTCAGGCATTCCCCTGGCTCCGTTGCCAGGGGAATAGATTGCTGGCGCCTGAGTGTCTGGATCCCCAATCCGAGCCCGAACGCCCCGATCCAGGCCTCTCCCGACCGCTGGATCGTTGGCCATGGACGATCACAATCCGCCGGGTCACGATCGCGCAATCGCCATTATCGTGGGTTTTTGTCATTCGTAATGCGGATCGTGCCAATCTCTAGTCCTGATGTTTGATGTTCCCAATACATGCAGTTGTCATGTTGTCTGAACAAAGCAATGCACATATTTTACATGCATGAATCAGAAACGTGGAATACGTAGTGGTGAGTTTGTACACACGGAAGCTGTGTGCAAAATACACGTGTTGCCCCATTCAGACAACATCGCAACCATGCATATGAGGAGATCGTGTATAGCACAGGATACCAAGATGCACGGCTGCTGGAATCCTGGTACCTGTGGATGTAAAATCTGAAAAAAGCACAAATGCCAGAAATTGGCGCCAGTATAGAGTAAATGCCTTGGACAGACAAGGTCTTACTCAGTTTTGTGATTCTTCCAAGTCCCTCTTGCGGTGCCTCCCCTTCCCAAGTTATCTGCTTCTTCTGGTTCGTGCCCAATTCTTTTCCCTTATGTGCTGCAGAAAAATGTGAAGCATGAATTGGCCTTAGCTGCCAGTGGGCAGGAGTCCGTAGCAAAGCGCTCCGGCTATGCATGGTATTCCCCACCCCGTGCCAAGGTAGGAGATTCACCTGTGTGGTGCAGACAGTGAAGAATTGTTCCAAACAAAACACTGTGCAATCAAGTGGAGATAGTGGAGGCAATGGGGTCAGGCAAGCTGCCCAGGGTGTCTTTCATCTCCAACTTATATTGGTGGGGTGCAAAGGGCGTGTTGGACGGCCCGATGGGCAGCTGAAAAGCCTTCTTGTTTCAGCTCTCTATCTCCCATCTCGTGAAGGTCACAGGTTTCGTTCAGGTAGCTCACTTCAAAGGCTCTTTGGTGGGGCACGGCTTTTTTCTAAAGTTGGGGGATAATAGCAACGCTTTTCAAAAGCATTTTGCTATGCAATAAAATCAAATATTTTTAAATGCAGTCGGGTGGGCTAGCCCAGACTGAGCAAAGCAGCTTCGCAAAAGAGGCCAAGAAAGAGATTTTGAAGCAGGCTCACAGAAGAGAAGCTGTGTGGTTTTGCTTCCTTGTCTGGTCAAATATCTCCCTTTGGGAAGCCCGTGACGTTTGGTGCTGGTAGCAGAAAGTCCAAAAAGGAATAGCAGGATTCCAGGAAATAAAGATATTGCAGGGTCTAGAACTTTGCTTCTCCCATATCACTGAAGAGCTCTGTTCACTTCTCCAGGAAATGTAAAGGGCTACTCTAAGTGACACCCCACAGTGGAAGAAGCAGCTGTAATGAGAAGGGACCTGTAGGGTGCAGGATTTCAGATTCCAAGACACTGGAATGTAATTTTTAGAAATAAATTTTAGAAGCTCAGGTGCCATTGTGATGAAACGAATTTGATATCAAAATTTTTAGTGACTGTTTTCCTCCTCACTCTGTCTGCCAGCTGTCATACTGGCTATGTCATTCCCGCAAAGAGGTTCAATCACAGGGAAGAAAGCAGAAGTCACATCCAAGAAGGGTCCTAGGTACACCTGAAGCTCTGTCTGTGTTAGGGAATGCTCTCAACAATTCTCCTCAGCTGAGTTTTCCCCTGGATTTTAAAATGTCAGGTTGCTTGTTCTTGCTTCTGATATAGAACTGATGTAGGCGGGGCCCAGGGTACTTCCAGAATGCTTCCAGTGATATCCATCCTACAGAGACCAGTTCTCCATGAAAAAATGGCAGCTTTGGGGGGGTGGACTTCTCTGCTATGTGCATGGTGACTCCTTTAGAATTGGCCCCCGTGTGTCCGTTTCTGCCAGGCAACCCCCTCAGATACTTCACTGCATCAGACCAGGCTATTTATTAGAGGATCACAAGTTCATGACTCCAACAGGTCATTGACAGGAATGCTGGTACAAAGAAAACCATCTACGGTTATACCCTCCTCTTCCCCCTCGTCCACCCCTCTTTTCCCTAGCCTGGACCATGAGCTCTGGTGCGAAGCTTCTAAGCAGGAATTTGTTAGTCTGTCGTGTGGGAAGAGTTCCTCAAGGCCACCCCTCCTCGGATATAGCAAGAAGGCATGTATAAGCACTAGTAAGACACAGATAAGGTGGTGGAAGCTAGCAGGAGGTTCACATTATCTTCCCCTTCCCCCACACCCACAGGGCTCAATTAGATAGCTGAGATGTATGGCAGAAATCTAAGCATGTCTGACACTGTGACGCTCGGGATCACTCCCATGGCAGGCATGATGATGTCACTTCAGGAAGTCACACTGTTGTGCCCCGCCCTGTGCTTTTGCCTGGGTTACCTGCTGATGGCAAGTGATCACCAGGCGGTTTGCATGCAATAGGGCAAACCAGCGGGCAACTGGGAACCCTAATTGTCAACTAACACAAACATTTGCTCATCAGGATCTTGAGTAAAGGTCTTTCTCCTAACTTACTTCCTGATTGCTTTAACTGGAGATACTAGAGTAGGGTTGCCAAGTCCTCTTGCGCTCCTGGGGGAGGCAGCGGCACTTACCTCCTCGCCACTTCTATGATGCTCTTCACGCACAAAATTCATCCAGGAAGTGACATCATCCTGCAGATGCAGAGGCACATGCGGGCTTCAAATGGGCCCATTTGGGTTCCTAAGAAGTGATGTTGTAGCACTACCCCAGCCTGGTAAGTGGTGGCAGGGGACAACGGGTGAAAGCAGGGAATTCCCTCCCCCCACTAGGGGAATTGAATCCCTATCCTAGAGGTTTGTATCTGAGACTTTCTGCATGACAAGCAAATGCTCTACTCTGAGACATGACCCCTTCCTAAAGTGGAGGCCCAGTAAGGAATCGTGGGCAATGAGAGTAAATGGTGGATAATTCCCCCCTTTACTCCTTCCTTCACTGCTGGCTTCAGCTACCCCTCCTTCCCTTTCTATCTCCTTGTAGCCATTGTCTCTGCACCTCTTTTCTTTTCCTGGCCACTCCCTCATCCTCATGAGGGGTGTCATGAGGGGTGTCATGATCTGGCTGTGCTAGGAAGGCCTAGCAAGGCCTCAGAAGCCTGTTAGCAGTGAGAGTAGGCCTACCTATGATTCCCAGGAGCCCCTGGGCTGTTTTGGCGCTCTTTTTGGCCAACTAGAACACAGGGGGCTAGTGCTATATAAGTCTGGGAGGGGGGAAAGCCTGTGTTCTTTCTCCCAGGGAGCAGGCCAGAGGAGGTTTCTGCTAGGGAGAGGCCCTCATCTAGGTAAGGTGAGAAGACAGGCCTGGCAGACAGAGGGGCAGAGAGTTCAGTTGCACTAGGGCCTTTTGTTTATTTTACTTTCACCCATCTATTGTTGCTAAGGCACCTTGCTTGTTTGTTTGATATTAAATGACCTCCTTGTAAATAAATCCTTTTGTTTGTTGTTATTCTGCTGGGTCCTCATGCCTGTTTATTGGCCAAGCTACGGAGGTCAGAAGGGTTAAGAGGGTACTCTGGGCCTTCCCAAGGGACCCTAAATCCCAGAGTGGTGGCAGTGTAAGGGGGCTCACCCCACCTGAGACATGGCAAGGGGACTGGGTAAGACTTCAGCTGCCATTTTGAATTCTCATCAAAATCTCAATTGACTCAGGCATCCATGTTGAGGTTTGGCATGGGGCCTTAGCACAGAGAACCTGGGGTTTCCCCTCACATTGCAGAATTCTCACTGATAGTCATGCCTGGCCCTATCGCACAGGTATTTATATTTATATTTATATTTATATGAGGGGCAACTCTTGTAATTAGATGTAGTAATAATGTTAATACTGCTGTACTACTTGCCTTGGCCATTTAAATCTGTTTTCCCCAGAGTTCTGAATACATTACACATGGCACACTCGTACGGACTCATATGGATTTGCAGTGCTCCTTGATGGAGTATAATAGCTAACCTGTTTGCCTGCCTGTCATTCTTTTCTAGCAGGTGGAAGATAATTTGGGGGGGAACCAGCTCAGCACACCTGTGTTCATTTGAGCAGAGTCAAGAATGTTCCACATTTTCTAGTTGCAGAAAACCTACCAGTGACGGAAGAGGGGGCCCTTACGGGGATTTATTTTTTTCTTATTCTTCTGTGTTCTGATTTGTGTTTTGCTAGCTAATTCCTGGAAACTTCTGGGATGTGATGCTGAACCTGCCCTCTGATTTTCTATATTAAAAACATACGACATTCACAGCTCTTAATTGTGTGAATAAGAAAACCAGTATGGTGAATAGTGTTGAACTGGGATCTGGAAGACCTATGTTTGAATCCCTGCTTGGCTGTGAGGTTTGCTGGGTGCCCTTGGGCTGCTCATACTCTTTCAACTCAACCTAACCCACAAGGACGTTGTGAGGATACAGTGGGGAAGAGAGAATCATGTTCACCACTCTGAGCTCCTTGGAGGAAGAGGGGAATGAAAAATGCAATAGGTAGGTATAGTGTGATGTTTGGGACAGGTATGATGTTGTTAAAGCCCCAGGTGGGAGCAGGGCTGCTGAGAGCCACCATGCTCCCCGCCCCCAGGCAAAGATTCCATCTTGACCCTCCATGTGACCCTGATGCAAACCAAGTATCATAACAAAACAAATCACTTGGCTTGCTGTTACCATGCATCTAGAATAATCCAAGGAACTATGTGTCTGTCAGGTAAGCGAGGGCGGGGGGTGGAGGGTGGGAGCAGGGGATCCCCCACCCCCAGCGGGGGAATGGCAACCCTAGATAAAAATAATATGATGATGGGAGCTGAATATTTTGATTGAGATGATAGCACTGCAGTGCAGTGATTGTTTGATCTTAGATAAACCACTCCTCAACTCAAACTTTTGAGTTTCCATTAGAATTTCCAGTTCTTTATAGGTAACAAGATATTGTGCCATGATGTACCAACTTCACTTCAGTTTTGTTTTGTTTTCTCACGTTATGCCTGCCATGCAGATGTGCTCCGGCGGGCCCGAAACAGCCCGGGTCAGTCCGATTCACCCCTTTCTCACCAAAACTGAAATAAAACTGGCCACCAGCTTTCAGATGATCATGGGGAGTTCCAGCACCAAAAATGAAGGGAATTGAAATATCCCAGCCCAGATTATGTCCAAACTCCACCACCTCCCCACCCCATGCTATTTGCAATGGGAGCCAAGGTTCTCCATTTGTGGTAGGCATAATTCATCAGAAAAGATAAAAGGCAAGCCGTGTTGCCAACAATTCACTTTTTATCGCCATGCAGGCATACTTATAGACCCCTCTGTGGGGATAAAAAGTGAGTCATCAGCAACATGGCATGCCTTACCACCACCACAGTGGCTTCCTTGGGGCCATGTAATAAGGGCTCTTTTAAGCAACCTGCCACGTATCACTAATGCTCAGATCCCCACTCTACTATGGAAGGTTGCTGCGTGACCTTGGGTCAATCACACACACTCAGCCTAAGAGGGTTAAAAGCATGGATTTCTGGTATCAGCAAAATAATTAGCTGATTAATCACCGATGGGCAAATTTTAACAAGTGGGATTAGAATTCAAGTGTACTTTGATTTTTAAGGCTATTATTATTATTATTATTATTATTATTATTATTATTATTATTATTATTATTATTATTATTGGGAGGGAAAGCAGCATGATATAGCCTGATCTTGTCAGATCTCAGAAGCTAAGCAGGGTCAGTACTTTGATGGGAGACCACCAAGGAAGACTCTGCAGAGGAAGGCAATGGCCAATTGCCTCTGCTTCTCACTTGCCTTGAAAGCCCCTTGCTGGGGTCATCCTAAGTCAGTTGTGACTTGATAGCACATTATTGATGATGATGATGATGATGATGATGAAGAAAACACTGAAGGTAGTACTTCTCATAATGAATTTATCTAATTGATTGGTACTTTTTTGATGATGTGCCAATTTGTTTAATGCCATTAATAAACTAAATTAATAGCACAGGTAATTTAAGATTAAAGATCCAAACCCTAATAAATACCACCTTACATTCAAATGAAAGGTCCAAAATTAGGAAGGAATATGACTTTGGACTGATTTAATCACATCCTAAATTAATGTGAGAATCCTTAGGTTGCGGATAACACCATTAAAGCAAGGCTCGCCCTTCTGCTTTCTGCTTTGTTTAATATTTAGATTAAAATGAAGTCTGCCTTATTGTTACACCTGGAGAAGAAAGCACCCTTGAGAGAAATAAACAAAATTCCGTGCTCGCTGCATCAAACTTTCTGCAGACAGAATTCTCAAATCACCCTGAAAGTGGTTCACTGAAGTCACTTTGGCCCTGGAAGTGAAATGACAGAGATTGGCCAAGATGGTGAGGAAGCACCTTAAGGACAAGTGAAGAAAGGGCCATCTACAATTTCAAGTCCATTGCTTGAAGATTTTCCTTGCTTACCCATGGCTTTGTTCTTGCCATCTTGCACTCTGCCTCCACTGACCTTTTCCCAAGAAACAAAATCCTCGCAGGCATACAATGCGCTTTCTGTCCTCGGGGTGATTTTATCGGCGCAAGCTTGGCCCGGTGAGCACAGTCAGACAGCTGCTAATCTGGGGTGGCCGAGGCTGACAGAGTGAAACAGGAGCCCCTGATCCCTAGTCTAAGGACACACCAGGCTTTGTGAGGCCTTTGGGGAGCCAAGCACACTTTGGTTTGTGAGCTGTTGGCATGTCAGATTCCCAGCTCCCCGACAGAGATGGAGAGTCATGTGCGTGCAGGTGCAGAATTGTCGTTCTTGCTCATTGGCCTAGCTTAATTCCTTTAAACATTCAACAGTGCCCATTGCCAGAATACACCTACATCCACCATTGCCTGATAAGATGAATATTCAACTACCTAGGGAGCATCTCCACTAGCATTTAATTTGATGGAATGCCTTTAGAATTCTCACCCCCCCCAAAAAAACTTCCTATCTATAGCCACATGCCATCAATCTATGCAACGTTTATTGATCTACTTCATTTATACTCTACTTGTCTCCTCAAGAAACCCAAGTGGCTTACAATATTTTGTTCTTCTCCATTTTATCCTTGCAAAATGCCCATAAGGTAGGTTAGACTGAGAGTGTGTGACTGGCCCAGCAAGCTTCCGTGGCAGAGAGGGGATTCGAACCTGAGACTCCCATATCCTAGTTTGACGCTCAAACCACTACACTGCACTGGCATGCCTACCACCTGTTTCTAAAGTTGCCAACCTCTAGGTGGCATTTCAATTTCAATTGCTCTCCAGACTACAGATGTCAGTTCCCCTGGAGAAAAGAGCTTGGCAGGCGATCTCCTATTCTAAATTCTCCCAATGGTTTAAACTATTCAAGAAGGATCATGTTAGAGCCCGCTATTTGATTAATATCCTTCCTCACAACCTTAGAACAGCCTTTACCTCAATTAGGTTTCAAACTATGCCCACAGCGCTGTTAGCTGGTCACTACGCCAAAATGCCTCAAGCTCTTCGCTACTGTATTTGTGGAACCCATGTTGTAGAGGATCTCCCCTACGTATTATCTTGTCCACTCTATGCAGAGCCAAGGATTAAATTCCTAGCATAGTTTTTAATGAGTCTGAACTCCTCTTCTGACTCTGAGAAGCTGCTTTTTCTCCTGTCTGATACTGTTGCATTTGTTTCTTATACAGGCTCTCTTTTCACTTGAGCAGCTGAGAAAATTCGGGCTAGAGCTGTTTCCAGTGATAGTACGACTTTTATCTGATTGGTATTTTCTGCCTAGATCATTTTAATCTGTCAATATCTGTACATAGGTTTAATTGCTGATTTGTATATACAACTCTTTTATATATGAGCCGAAACAGACAAGACGAGTTCCCTCAATTCAACCTGGGTTGAATTGCCTCAAGGTTTGACGGGAAATGTAGGCATTTCTCCTTCCTATCGCTTAGAGGAGGGGGGGGAGGAGGAGGGCTCCTCTCGCCCGGCTGCCGCCGTTCCCAAGCGCGAGGGACTCAAGGAGCCTGGAAAGTGGCGGGGAGATGCTCTTAGGCTGGGGCGCGGCGGCGGTGGCGTTCTTGCTGCTGCCGCTCCTTGCCGCCGCCGCCTCTCTCACCGCTGGAGAAGGAAGCCAAGAGGAAGGAGGATGAGAGGAAGAGGCTGGGGCGGGTGGGCGGGGGGCGGCTGGAGCAAGAGCGCCGCCACTGCCGCACCCTAACCTAAGAGCATCCCCTCACCACTTTCCAGGCTCCTCGAGTCCCTCGCGCTTGGGAATGGCGGCGGCCGGGCGAGAGGAGCCCTCCTCCTCCCCCCTCCTCCTCTGAGCGATGGGAAGGAGAAATGCCTACATTTCCCATCAAACCTTGAGGCAATTCAACCCAGGTTGAATTGAGGGAACTCGTCTCGTCTGTATCGGCTCTATGTTAGACTGTTTTGTGTGTCTGGATTGTAATGGCCTTTGGCCACAAACAATAAACTCTACTATTACTACTACATCTCTTTTATTTGCATCTCTTTTTATCCATCCCAACCAAACTCATTCTTAAGCTTTGCCCTCTTATCCCTCTGCTCATAATTTCCACTCCTACAGCTCAACAACCTACTGTCAGCCATCTCCTTACCCTTCAAATGGCCCCCACTTTTTCTTCCTTGCTGTCCTTTATGACTGGAGCTGCCTCCTATACCAACCACCCTGATAATCACCTTCAAGTCTCTCCTTAACCCCCATCATTTCCGCAAAACATTGGTCAATTCCTTAGGTCCACCCCCTTACTGAAATTCCTCCAACGGGCATCTAATGTCACTTAATCTCCATTCCTGCCCCTTTGTTTTCTCTTTTACTTTAGACTGCAAACTTCTTAGGGCAGGGATCTAAGAAGGTAGGACTGTGCCTTAGTAGCAGAGCATCTGCCTTCCATGTAGAAAGTCACAGGTTCAATTCCTGGCAACTCCAGCTGAAGGGATGAGGTGGTAGATGATTGAAAGGCCTTGGAGAGCCATTTGGAGTTGCCTAGGGTTGCCAACTCCATGCTGGGAAATTCCTGGAGATTGGGGGGGTGGGGCTAGAGATGGCAATGTTTGAGGTGGGAAAGGATCTTGGCAGAGTTTAATGCCATAAAGTTCACCCTCCAAAGCAGCCATCTGTGAGCCAAGCTACAAGTGATGCCTGACACAGGTTGGACACTTGTCAGCTTCCCTCCAGTTTTGATGGGAAATGTAGGCATCCTGGTCTTGCAGCTGTAATGGAGAGCCAAGCTGTAAAACCAGGATGCCTACATTTCCCATCAAAACTTGAGGGAAGCTGACAAGTGTCCAACCTGTGTCAGGCATCACTTGTAGCTTGGCTCTCTGCTGGACATCAGTTGTAACTTCGAGAGTTGTGATACAGACCTCAATATGTCAATGGTCTGATTCAGTATAAGGCAGAGTCTTGTGTACAATCTGTCTCTTTGTATGCTGTAGAATACACCATTTTCTATTTGTGCATTTTCTATTTAATAGAGCATGTCGTCATTTACATTGTCTCTTTTTGCTGTCTTTTTCTCAGTCTTCTTTTCCACGCCCTTTGAACCCCTCTGTTGTGTGTTGCTGGATTTTGAGTCTGAACGAAGGTTCCTGAGACCTACATGGCTATTGGGTGATTTTGCACTGGTAACGGCCAATCATAACTGGTGCCTTATAATCCAATCGCTGTGCTGTAAATTGTATATAGTTCGTGCAAACGAAGGATTCTAACTACTTGTTTTGTATTGGTTGTTACTAAAAAGGGGTGCGGTTTTCTTAAGAATAAATTGGCTACTGTTGAGCCTCGTTTCAGTCGGTGTGCTTCCAGTCTTCAATAAAGTTGTTGTTATGAGCTGTTAATCACAGTACTTAATACCCGCCATCCCCCATGGCTCAGGCATCAAAACAAACATTTGTTTGCTCCTTGTGTGTACTGGCCTGAGGTGAGTGGGGCTGCGGTAGCTGATGCTCTAGAAGGGAAAAGCCAAAGAAACAGATGCGAAACTGCAGGAGCAATTAATTAAGTGATAGCTCCATCTTCTTTAATAGGCCTGTTTGCATTTAAAAGCATTCTGGAACAAGCAATTATTACTTGATTGATGGTAATTTCTCATGTGGTGGAAGGATAGGATATGGTACCCTGAAGGATATGAGTTAAGAAAATGGTTATGAGCTTTGAGTTGTGAATTGTCCATTCCGTTGATTAGGCAAAATGGGATTGGAGGAGATTATTTGGATTTATGATTTGCCTTTATAACAGACATTGTCAAAGATGACATTAAAAAAATTAATACAAAAAGAGAGTCGGGTGATATTAGCATACCATTAGGAAAGCATATGTTTGCAGAAGAAAATATTGTATGCCCTTCAAGAGGACAAGTGACACAAAGGTGGCTGTCTATCTACACAATACTTTGACACGTTCTTCACATATCGGGAGACACAATGTTAGCCAGGAAGCGTAGTTTTATATGACAGAGCTGGCGGAGATCGCTCTGAATGGAAAGTTTTGAAAAAAAATATAACTGGTATTTCACAGCATTAACAGAGTTTGGGAACAGAACTGAAATCTCATTCTGCGTGTGTTAATGTATACTTTTGATCCAGTCCATGTTTCTGACCCATTCTGGCTCTACACAACTTTGCTCTCCAAACATAACTGAAAACTGAATCATCTATGCTATTTTTTTTACAAATCAACCCATTTATCATGGGAAGAACCAAGAATGGATGAGGAGGCAAAAACAGCCTGGGAAAGGGGCCCTGCTAGGGTTGCCAGCTCCAGGTTGGAAAATTCCTGGAGATTTGGGGGGGGGGGTTGCAGCCCGGAGATGGCAGGGTTTGGGGAGGGGACCTCAGTAGGGTATAACGCCATAAATTCCATTCTACAAAGAAGCCATTTCCCCCAGGCGAACTGATCTCTGTGACCTAAAAACCCGTTGTAATTCTGGGACATCTCCAGCCACCACCTAGGCCACGTCCCCCAGCCAGCATTTTCTGGCCCTGCTTCCATGTCTGAGAGAGCAGGAGGAACCAAGAGGAAGAGCAGGTTGCCAGCCTTGGGCAGGGGGAGGGCTGCCAGCCCATGCGAGACAGGGGCTGGCAACAGCAGCTCCTACCCACCTTGCATGAGACAAAGACTGAGTCACAGCAAATCCTTCCCACTTTGTATGAAGCTGCCAGCTCACATCTACCTTGTGTGAGATGGGGGCTTCCAATTTGCAGTGGTTCATGATGACTGCCTTGCACATGAAGGGGGCTGCTGGTTTGCAGTAGCAGTTGCATCTCCCTTGCATGGTGCCAGGGCCAACAGCTCCCACCTACCTCATGCAAGGCAGGCACTGCCCACCCACCCCCTCCCAATCTTTCCCAGAATTGTTCTGTACAGCACCACAACTTTGCCCCCCACAGGCCTCGAACTGCGAGGGAAGCAGCTGCGGGTGTTCAAAGCCGTTCTGTAGGAATCAGCTTTATGCCAAGGACCGGGCAGGTGTCGCTGCCAGCTCCAGGACTGAAAGTCTATTTGTATTCAGGAGTGGGTCACCCAGGGAGAGAGCTGACCCTTTCTTCACATGCAGCAGCTGCTGCCTTGTGGCACCAAAACATTCTCAGGTATACCGTTTGCTCATGCTAGAAGCCTTGTTGGTATTTCATTTCCCCCAGTGCTGTGGCTCAGACACTGCATTATGCATCAGTCTCAATGGTTTTGTCAGTCTGTAAAGGGCCGTGAGTTTGAGCTGTAGCAATCAAAAGGAAACAGTCTCTACACCCTCAATTGATAACTGGCACAAAAAAATCTGGGACCATTATATATCAGAAAAGTTATATGATAAAATTTACATATGCAAATATATAAGTAATCTGTCAATTTAATATGTTAGAAGTACTTTATATTTTTTCAGATATATGCTCAGATATAACCCTCTAAACTGCTTTAAAATGCATTCAATTGTTACTTATTCTGACGTGTTATAAGTTTATTAATTTTGATGTATGTATTTATTAACGGATTTTAGTATTAACTTCTTGTATGACTGCAAATTCATGATTGCATATAGTTTAATAGTTTATTGTTATAATTTTTTTAAATAAAGATATATTGATTAAAAAAAAAGGGAAACAGTCGTTTGAGAGAGATCTTGTCCATTTACATACCTGACAAAACCACGTTGACTCCAAGAGGCTAATTTTACCCTACTTGGTGAGTTAGCATATCATTACCTCCAACTGAGTAAGGTCGGGTCAGTCTTGAAGGTTTGATCAGAAGCTTCGTCTTCTGAGAACCTCCAGGGAAAGGAATACAATCTCTGGGTGAAGGACTTGAATTAGGAGGCCGGCTATTTTCTGTTCAGCTTCAGAGCTTTTGCTACTTGTTGTTCCAACCTTAGGGTGGTGCCTGAAGTTCTCCTGAAATTACAGCTGATCTGCAGACTATGGCAGTCAATTCCACTGAAGGAAATGGCAGCTTTGGAGAGCAGCCACTATGGTATACCATAGAATCTAGGAGGCTCAAAAGTCTTAGAGTGGCTACAGAGGGTGGATTCTTCTGCTTCTCCTATGGCATGCCATAGAGACTGAGAGAAACTAAATGATTCTTTCCTGTAAACTTAGGACTGTTTGGAAACTGATAGAAGGAATAGACTACTGTGGGCTGGCGTCTTCCAGTGGGTCTTCAGAGCTTCCCCCACCCAAGGCTAGCAGCCAATTATATTTTTTTCAAAAATTGGGATCAAAAAGCTAGTATGACATACATAACACATGTGTACAGAAACCAACAGGTGATATCAGGTAGGCGAAAAAAAGTTATAGGAAGTGGGACATTTATATTTTGGATTTGGTGGGAGGAAGTATCTTTATGGGTATGGGAGGATTTGGAGAGGCAGATATTTGACCTGGATGTGCCATCACATCCCCGCTGAAGTTCTTCCTGTCCACAAACTCTACCCTCCTCAGTTGTACCTACAGTTACCAACTCCAGCCTGGGAAATTCATGGTGACTGGGGACGTTGCCTGAGGAGCAAATTCGGGAAGAGGTTTCACTAATAACAACCACAACATTTTATTTATATACTGCCCTTCAGGACTAAATACTACACTCAGGGGGGTTTACAAAGTGTGTTCTCATTATCCTCAGACAATCACCCTGTGAGGTGGGTGGGGCTGAGAGAGCTCTGAGAGAGCTGTGACTGACCCAAGGTCACTCAGCTGACTTCAAGCAGAGAAGTGGGGAATCAAACCCGGTATACCACACTCTGATGCTCCCATTTTCTCCAGGAGAGCTGATCTCCACAGTCTAGAAATCAGTTGTAATTCCAGAAAAACTCCAGGTCCCTCATGGAGGTTGGCAATGCCAGGTGTGCCCCCACCCTGAAGCGCTCAGTGCATCCCATTTCTCCCCATGACATACTAGGTATGACCCTCGGACACTACTAGGCTGTGTCCTACCCCACCAGGTGCCACCTCCTGATCCACCAGGCCAGAATCTCAGGGTGATATAGATATACAAAACTTTTAGCTCAACTCTGTACATATTAAATCGGGCTTAATCACAACTGTGCCTAGGAATCCTAATAGCTCAGCCCTGCCGCACAATATCCCCTACCTTCTGCAACATTTTCTACATATATTAATAGAGATCCCATTATCTGGAAGGTGGGGGGTGGGGGTTCGAGGAATGGGCCTGGGAGTTCTGGAGTGAGCTCCAGCAGGCTCCAGAGGACTTCCTTGTTTTACTGGGAGTGGCATAAGTTACCCCTGCAAAAGCCCCCCACAACCCCCAGGTTGGACCCCGGAGGACCTAGCAACCCTACATATTAACCAGTTTATAGATTCGCACACCATGCTTTGAGTATATTGTGTTGAGTCCCCCTCTTTCATCCTCTGCCCCTGCTCACCTGGCTGATAGGGGGAAAAGAGAGGGGAAGCAGGCCAGGACCCACCAGAGCACATGGTGAAATGGCACATGTGTGCATTCTGGAGGACCCAATGATGTCACTTCCAGTTGAAAACCAGAAACTACAGGGTCTCAGCGAGGCCAAATTGGCCCCAAACATAGTGACATCAACAGGGCCTCGGGAGTGTGGGAGACAGCAGGATTTAGGGCCCCCCACCTGCCTGGCAACCTCCACCCCCACTTTAAAGGGAAAGGAAACAGGCAACCCCAGTGCCAAGTTGTGGCTGGGAAGTGCAGGCAACAAGGATACTCAGTGAGGAACCTGAAGTGCAGGCAGTGGAATTGGATGAGTGTAGGGATCAGAGCAGATGCATTAAGTAGAGAGTGAGCAGCTGTGGGGCCCATCAGAAGCCACGGGCCCTGGCAGCCGCCCCACCTTGCCATGTGCTGATGGTCCTCTTACCCTCCTGGTGGGAAGGGGGTCCTCCTGGCACACACCTTTTCCTTGTTCCTTGCACAAGTGTGCTCTTACACCTGTGTGATGCTGTCACTTCCAGTGATGGCACTTACAGGTGACATCATCATGCAGGTGCAGGAGTGCGTGCGCACTTTGCAGTGGGTCAATTTGGGCCCCAAACAGGCCCAATTCAGCCCATCTGGGGTGCAAATTGACCCACTGCGCAGCATGGGTGCACTCTTGGGGCAGCACAATGACTTCCCCGCTGGGAAGTGATGTTGTCGCGCCACCCCAGGAGCTCGCCTGGAAGGCCCGTTCCCATGCCTTTCCCCCCTGCTGACCAGGTGAGTGGTGGCAGGGGTGGAGGGTGGGAGCAGGGGATTCCCCACCCCCACTGGGGAACTGGTAAACCTATACTGGTGCCAGCCTTGCTTGATGAAACCCTGGCCAGGGCAGCAAGCTTGCTGAGGTCCTGCGGTGTTCTATCGGCTTGAATCCAACATGTTTGTAAAGCTCTTCTTCATATAATCTTTCTATAAGTCTTTGCGATCAGCTAGTTTAAGGTCAAACCATATCAAGCCACTCAGTGGTTGACTTCAGCCCAATGTCTGCTCCCAGATTTCTTCTCCACTCTCTCTCTCTAGCTAGCCAGGATGATGCATAACCTCTTTTGCTGGAAGCTACGTAATTGACATAATGTTGTTCAGAGCGAGCTTGTTCTTTCCTATCAGTAGCATCTAATCAGCATCCTTACCTGAAAGGTAATCTCTGCTGATCTCCTGCTGGCCCATTGTGCGGCTTCTCAGAATAGTGGGCCTTTGTCTGTTGAATGTTACACAGCTGAGAAAGGAAGGTCAAACGGCCTCCTCAATGCCCTCCCTTCTTTGTCCTTAGGTAGAACAGCAAAGCAGGTAAAGCCTAGGTGTTTGTAGAGATTTCCCCACCCCCTACACACACACACAAAAGGACCCCAATGTTTACAGGATGAGCAATAAGGAATGAAGTATACAGAATAAGAAATCCCAAGATTTTTAAAACCATCCAGTCCTTTTCATATGCTCATGTGTAATAGGAGCACGTGCTACTTGTGGTCCTCCCGATATGCACAGTCGCCATGTCGCCAATGTGGGCAACATGCATATTTACCATGAGCACCCAGCTTCTTTATGAGCCAATTGACTCATAGATTTTTTCAGGCTTTGTACATGTCCGCACATATATGTATGGTCAGGGCTTTTTTTCTAGGGAAAGAGGTGGTGGAACTCAGTGGGTTGCCAGCACAAGGGGCAACTCTTGGTGGGAGGTGGTGCCCGTGGTACTACATGTGCACTTGCAAAGTGCGCACATGCTCCCAGGACCAATGACGTCACTTTGGGTCAGCTGGAACAAGGGGGGAGTTTTTAAAAGTTTAAATCACCCTTGGCGAAAATGGTCACATGACTGGTGGCCCCGCCCCCTGATCTCCAGACAGAGGGGAGTTTAGATTGCCCTCCGCGCTGCTCCAGTGGCGCAGAGGGCAATCTAAACTCCCCTCTGTCTGGAGATCAGGGGGCGGGGCCACCAGCCCTGTGACAATTTTCAAGAGGTTCCGGAACTCCGTCCCACCGCGTTCCAGCTGAAAAAAAGCCCTGTGTATGGTAAATACATGGGTTGCCACAACACAGCATGGAGGAGAACTATGTAAGCTGGCTTGGGTCCCATCAGCGAGAAAGGTGGAGTATCAATGAAGTAAATAAATAAATTGGCCAACAGTGTGAGTCAGGAGACTCAAAACAGCTTACAGTGTTCTCCTCCATGTTGTATGAACACTGGCAACACGTGTATTTACCATGCTTGTATGTGTGAACACATACAAACTCTGAAAAATCCACGTCTGAAAAGTATGAAAAGTTTTGATAGTGCTAACCCCCCCCTCCTAATTTTAAAACTTTATAAACTGGCTTTCTAAGACCAAAATACCTTGTTATTAACTCAATTACGGATATTTAATTTCATGGGATTGTGGTGAATAAAAGCTGTCAGTGTGACATTTGTTTGTCTTCATTCTAACAAATTATGGGGAATTTTCACTCTTAAGTACTGAAGAAGATGCTTTTAGCAGTATTGAAATGAGTCAGACCCTGGAGCTTTTGTTTATTCTGCTGTGAATTACTGTATTTTTGGTAGTGTTTGGGCACTGTTGATGCTCTCCTGACATTGTGGAAATGTATGTATGGATGATTTATACATACAGTACTCTTAAGTTTTGTTCTGCTGAAACCTATTGTTCTGGATGTAAAGTATGTTGAAACTTTTTTATGCATTGCATATTATGTTCATTCGGCTGTGAATTGTGTCTGTTGTAGAACTCATTACTTCGCTTTATGGAAATATATTGGTGTGGACATTTCTACATGTAGCACTCTATGTTTCATTCTGCTGTGAGTTATTACGCTGTTGTAAAACGTATTGTAACTAATTTTTCATGCATTCCGTATCGGTTTATCTGTTGTGACATACAAATTGTATGGTTTTGTTGAAGTCTTTACCTGTTGGTTTGTTCTGTTTGTGGGGAATCTTTTCCTCTATGCCATTTTCCTAAGCCCCAGATGGCCCTCCAAAGCTGCTAAATGTGCCTTTGGAGGAAACGAAGAGGATGTAGACAGCCTCCTGGTGACCTTAAGTTTTCTTCCCAACATGCAGGTAAAGAGGCAACCTCTTCTTCTACTCAGGTCACACAACTTCAAGCACTGGTAAATGGATATGGACTGCAGACTATACTACTGTGTATTGCTGCAAGTATGACCCTACTGAGTATTTTCGGTGCCATTTAATATGTCACGTTAATTGTTTATGCTTTGTTTCAGCATTGTTTCAGCTCTGTATCGGATTTCTGCTTGTTTTCAAATTTCTACAGTCCACGTGCTGTCTATTGGATGTCCTAGACATTGATTGTATTGACTTACACGGTATGAGTGTCAGAGAGAAAGGTGAACTATAAATAACATAATAAATAAATAAAATTCTGAACTAGGGGAGGGCAGTCCTGGGGCTGCTATTTAACAATAAAAACAGTGACTGCACCCTGTCTATTGTGGCCTTCAGATTTTGCTCCTAGAACATCAGATTTGCTGGAGATGCCTTTGAATACACGGACAATGCTGTTGTCTTTCCCCTGAGAACCCAACGCCAACTTTTTAAAAAATGGCTACTACAACCAAGAAGTAGAGCTTCCAGATGCTATTCAACCTGGTGTTCATCATTTTACAATGAAGCACACTTTCTTTCTGAGAATCTCACATTGCCCAGAACTCAATAGCACCTCAATACATTTTCACAGTGCATTGGCCATTTTGAATTTTTTAAAAATTATTTATTTGATTTCCATTAAAGTTCCAGTTTCAGTTTGTCACACCTTCTTACATTCATGGTATGGTCTTTAGCACAGTATAAACCAACTGAAGTACAGTTACTTTCTATTCAATGTTTCTCTCTTGTATATAATTTATGAATAAAGGGCTCAAGATTATTAGGCAACACAAATTATAATGGAGCGAGGTGTGAGTGTGTGCCTGTGTTGACCTCAGAAGGACTCTTAAAGGAAAGACTTTTTTGCCAACAGCCTCCCTTATGAAAATACAGTTGCAAGGGGAGAAGATATCCTTGCAAATCTGACTTTGCAAAGAAAAATGTTTGCAGACAATAATCGGCTTTACAGAAAAGCCTGCCAAACCTATTTTAGCAGAGGAAGAAGTAGGTTGAGGACCTTACTAGAACAAATACAGGGCTTGATCCCATGGAGGATTTCTGTTGATGCATGAGGAAGGAAAATTTTACTTATTCCTTCCTCCCCTTGCAAACTTCTTGACTTCCCATTCGCACTGTTCCCAGAGTTGTCTTCTTCACCCCAAGGAGCAGCATTTGGGAAGGCATATTTTTGGCAGGATCTAAGATCTCTGTGCAGCCTTAAACTTCCTGCGCATCAGTGGATGACTATGGGGTTTCAGGAGAAGGTGGGAGGAGAGGGAGAGAATAATCCAGTTATGTTTCCAGTTATGGGGAGGATCATGATAGACTCTTTTGTTCCTCCTCCTCTGTCTGTCATGGGGGCTGAAATCCAGGTCCATCCACACACAGAGGAAAGAAAAAACCTGAAGCTGCACACTATGGAGACCCAAACTGGCCTGGCTCCAGAGACTGCTACTGAGAGCCATATGAAAAGTGGCAGCCCAGAGGTTTGAAGAGAAGCCTTGAAGTAGTGCTTCAGTCTGGTCAGATGAATAGTAGGATTTCTCGGTTCCATCGGCAGAAGAGCGAACAGGTCTCACACACCAGGAAGAACATCGTGCAGAGCTGAATGCAAAACCTGTGGCATTTACTAGGAGTCCTTCCTTTAGCTGCAGCTGTTGCTTTGGCCTAGATATATGTGCAGGATTCTGCTGTCAGGTTCATGGATTCTGCGTCTGTTTTGCAAATCCAGTCACATTCTTTCCAGTGTATTATATAATCTCCAGGAACAACGGAGGTTCTGGTCTCTGGAAGGAGCCAAACAGTGAGCTCATTGGCAACTTGAAGCATTGCCCTTTGTGAATATTAACAGTGGGATTCATGGATTCTTTGCAGAGCACAAAAGGTGTATTCTTCTGCGGCTCGTTTAAAAACCTCAATGGCAGTATATCCATTGCTTTGAAAGATGCATTCATTTTGAAAAAGAATTTATTTTGTGCTTATGAAGCTAGTCTCTTTGCCGGTCATGGTATAAGAAGTCAGATAAAACCCAACACGTTTTTTGTGTGTGTGCCATTCTTTCTTTTAAGGGTAACAGTGGGTGCAACATACATCTCACTGAAGTTAATGGCATAGCTCTCCTGGAGAACTAGATTGCATGCACTTTGAAGTCTTGATATTTCTGGATATGGATTTCTATGGCGGGCAAGGAAACAGAAATTGCCTCTGGCAAAGAGTGTGGCTCCTTCTAGCTGCTAAGTCTTTGCAAATGAAACACAACATTTGTTTAAAAAAATCACTTCTTTCTCATTCCATAACTTAAGTGCATTGCTTCAATATGATTCACACATGAAATAAAGTTAGATTGATTTGGGTGGGGCGGGGGTGACTGTACAGTATTTTCTGACATAATGAGGAATAAACCTGATATAATATTAGGTGCACCTGTGTCTTGTATATACAAGCACACCTCTCTAAATGCATGCACACTCACTCACTCACCTTGTCACACAGCACTCCAGTTTCTTGGCAGGTGCTTCACGTGTTAAAATGGGGAGGAATATAAAAAATCATGCAGTTTTCTAGAGTGCATGAGGAAATTTAATCATGGGCTGAGCTCAAACCTTAAATTCTTTTTTTGCATACATTTCCAGCTACTCCACAAGTGCCTCCCCCTTTCAATTTTCATCACTCCTTGCAAGAAACCTTTGTGTATTCATTTTCCCACTCTCAATTACCCTCACTATCCCTCAGTGACATTAGTGTGCAGCCAGATCTACTTAACTATATGATAGACAGATGCGCAGTATTGTGATGTCATCTCATTCATAACATGATCCCTGATTGGGTGAGAGCAGACATGTGACTAATCCATGAAGGACGAAGCAGCAACCATCAGGTGAAAGACACAATCAAAGGCACAGCATCCAGGAGACAAACAGGAAGTCTAAGTACTGGGGGGACAACCCTCCCAGTCACTACTTTCCATCCGAAAGTTGAAAGTCGGGAATATTTACTGCAGCCTTAGTCAAAGTTCAAAGCACTAATTTCCACAAGTGGCTTAAATAAAATATGAATTTTAGTAGGAGTTTGATTTCTCCTATGTATTCTTAGATGTTTTCCAAATTTTATATACAGATATTTTTTCAATTTGTTCTATAAAACGGTGAGAAAATGGAGATTAAAATTTTGCAACATTGTTCACAAAGGGTCCAGGTTTTCAAGTGGGAAACGAATTTACAAGTTTCCAGATATGTCAAATAGTCAGTTCTTGGCTTTACAGGAATCCTCTTGAAACAAACAACTCTAGCCTTCCAGTGGTGCTCAGCCCTTCCCTCTTTTCTCACTCTAACTGGGGCACACAAATGATCCAGGCACTCAGTCTGTCCAGAGCATCAAACCCCTCAAGATGTAAAGTAGGAGCTCTGCATTGAGTACAGGTGGTCAATGGGGTTTCCCACTCTTGATTGCAGCGGCCCAGATTCTGAGGTTGCTAAGAAACAGTCGCCCAAGTTGCTGAGGGACGTGTCGTCGCTATCGAGGTCGTGGAAAAGCGGCTCAACACCTTCAGGAGAGATAAACAAATGTAGTTGTTTATTGAAGGCCCAACCCATCACAAAGTTCCCCCTGCTCAAGCTCCTATGAAATTAATCAGGGTTTCTCATGAGTAGTGCTCTTGAATAGTTCCTCATTCATTTCAAAGTCTTGTGCAGGGGACCCTCCTTCTGGATTATACCTTTAGAATTTTAACCCACCCACTCCTAGGAGGCTTCAAATATGTAAACGTAAATACTATATACAAACCAATTCAATAAATGAAACAAACAGTAAAATGCCAGTTTAAATAATACTGAAATCTATTAGACAGGGAAGAAGGATATTCCAGTTTTGGGTCACCTTCTCAAAGCTGTCTTTCTATAGGTGTTTCTTGAAAGCACCTAACTAGTATTCTTAATAGAATCCTCTTGCTTCATCTATTGCAGGAAGAAGTGCTTTATGAAATAATGCAACTTTTTCTTTCGATGGTGCCTTCAGAATCGGCAACATGCAGTATCTTCAGTCCTTACCATAGGGGTTCATGTGGTCCCCAGGCATCTGTGGTGGAGTGAGTCCTTGCCGGAAGGGATCTGAGCTATAGACACTTTGATCTATAGCCAGCGTTTGCTGTGGGGGTGGTGGCAAGGTAGTATACGAACTCATGATCCCCTCGAGGCCAGCATTACTGCCAGTGTGTGTTTGAGCTGGAAGACACAGAGAGAAGCAACGGTTCTTCAGGAGTTCTCCACCTCAGCCTTCCATCCCACCTACTTGGGCAAGAGCTAGTTCTCATCTGTCTTGTTGACTTTTCTGATGACAGTCCTGAACTTCCAAGCCTAGCAGCTGGGAACTGCTTGCTATTTCCACAACATTTAAATTCATGCTAGCCAAACCCACCGAGTGATACCTGCTTGTTTCTCAGTTGCAGCACAGATGGGCTAACCTATCAGGGAACATCCAAAGGTCTACAGGACTTAATAGCAAAAATCTATCTATAACGTTTCTCATCTATGTAATACAGGAGGTCTCAATATGCCCAGTCTCAATGGTTTCTCATTTATAGATTAAATGCATCCAGTTCCTCCATTCGTCTGCTATTTGTGCAAGACGGTGGTATGTTCATTCAAAACAGGGGCAGCGGGGATTGAAGGAGACACCCAAGACAGTGTGGGAAGACTAATGAATCACAAAGGTTGGAAGGAAGGCCATGCTGGCCTATGGAACATTTTTTAGACCTCTGAGAAAGCTTACAAACAGCAGAGGAGTTTTCTATTGGCCACCAGTTGCCTGTTTTGCCCTGACAGGTCCTACTCCCTGCTCCTCTCCATCTCCCGCATTCTGGCCATATAAAGGATGTGCAGAAGTTGGCCCAATAAACAGTGCGCTCTGAAAAGAGAGGAAGTACAAAAAAAAAAAAAACCTTTGCACTGGTGTCAGTGCCTCCCTAGAAAGAGAGCATCTCCCATTCTGAGATTCCTGGCTGGATGCAGCAAAGGGCATAAGGAGATACAGGGTTCCCCTGACAGAAAAGTAACCCTTTAATTTGGCTGTACCAGAACTGAGTCGCTGTGTGTTTTGTTGATCTTGCTGTTGCTGTTGCTGTCGTCTTGCCAATTTTTTCATCTGTTACCAGAAAGGAAAAGTTAGAACAAGTCCAACCCAAGCATGTATACACAGAATATTATCCTACTGATGCCACAATCTGTAACTGCTGAGACACCTAAGCAGATCATAACATCCTTGACAAATATTTTAGTCCAGCCATGCCCCATTAACCTATCTGGCTCATAGCGGCTGCTTAACTGTCCATTCAGGTAACTCCTCTGTGGTCTATCAACATTATATGAAATGTCTAGCTCCCCATTTGCATGTCAAGATAACTGCATTGGGCTATTGCCTGAACTACCCTTGAAAACATGAATCCTACTTCTTCACACAATCTGATTCTCATAGCAGCTCTCATACAGCCATTTAGTATACATAAGACTTCATAAATAATCTGGTTGCCCATAACCATGGGAGAAGAACACAGAATTACAGTGCAATCCTAAACAGAGTTACTCCAGTCTAAGCCCATTGAAATCAATGAGCTTAAGACTGCAGCAACTTTGCTTAGGATTGCACCATTAATCTTGTAGCTGAAAAGATGGAGAAGACCAATCCTACAAACCAATCTGCTTCCAGCAGAAGTCCACTGTGCTTTCAAAAATTCAGTGTAAAAATATACGGAGCTTCAACTTTTCATATAATGATTTCAAGTTTTAGAATTCCCCCCTAAAACCAAACTATCCAGAAATTTGCTCCCAAATTTCTATTCCTCGTCAAGGAGAAAAGTTCCAACTATTGTACATTATATTTCCAAGAAATAGTGTATGAATCTGACGTTTCAGTTCAAAATCCCCCTTTGTTGGAACCTTGAACTTTTTAATATAGTTTGAGCACAATGACCACACACACACACACCATGTACACTTTAACTTGGAAAAATATGGCAGTTTGAAATCTGATTTTTTAATTTTAATGTTTGGTTTTCAAGATGCAGCTTTCTATGCACAGAATTAGAGTGGCATGTTTGTTTCATCCTAATTGATTGAGATCTATTATATGAAATTTCTGAACAGCCACATTTCCTGCATGAATTCATTGCCTGTTTTTGCCTCTTACATTCTTCTTAGCATTTCCAGAAACATGTCTCCTGCCCCAAGAAAACGCCTCAAGATCATAGCCTTATTTTTCTCTTTCCTTACTGATCCCTGCAATCAGCTGGGAATCTGCTTCTGATCCCCCCCCCAAATACTTTGCTGAGTACAGAGCAAAATTTCCCCAGCAGGAGATCAGTAGCCAACTCCCAGCTGATCCCTCATCAGCTGGGAATGGGCATCTGAGGGCTGCAAGTAGCGAACAGACGCAAACAGCCTGTCAATTTATTGACTGCCTGATCACCACCAGTGAACAGAAAGCAAGCCGAGCTGGCAGGTGTTCAAGCATCTCTAATGATGATGGACTGGGTCTGGGAACTGATGGTCTAAGCCATATGTCAGACATTCTCTTTTTAGATGGTGGCTGAATTGGTACTCCAGGCATGAGTTTCAAATCTGGACCAACTGTACATATTTCACTCCAGTCTAAAGGCTTATGCAATAAAATGGTGAGTTTCAGATCTGGACTAATTGCACATATCCCACCCCAGACTAAAGGTTTTGAAATAAAATGGTAAGTTTTTTAAAGAGAAAGATTACCTTAGCTCTTTGATTCTGGAACCAGACCTGCACAACGCGGACACTCAGCCCTGTCTCGGCTGCTAATGTTTCCCTCACCTTCATGGGAATGTCAGAACAAAATAACAGAACCCTGTTATTTATTCTTTCAAACAGAACAGAAGATAGAAGATAGACACTTATATATAGATTTGCCAGCATTTGATTTGTTTGGATTTTCTTTCTTTTTTTGATTTTGCACAAATAAATAAATAAACAAACTAATAAATAAATATTTTTTTAAAAAGAGCTACAACCTCAATCTACTTTTTGTTACCATGCCTAATGTTATAATAGTCTTTTTTTCTAATGTTTTGCCTGTCCACACAGTGAAAAACCAGCCAGAGAGCTTTCAAGTTGTGATAACAGGAGGAGCCTACCCAGGGCTCTTCTCCCTGCTCAAAAAGGAGGTCTATTCAAGCACCTGGTTGGTCGCAATCCATGACTGATGGGTTCCGTTTGGTCCCTAGGGACTCAAAGTGGCACCTTCAGACCACAATATCTAGGATTACAACAACATGGGTCCCTCCCCATGTGAGCAGATGATTCAACGAGGTCTTATGCAGCCATCTCCAGCAGTTGAAATGCTCATGATGCCTGTCCGTTTTTTACCTTCCTACATGGCTTAGAGGACACCTCAAATGATGCTTTGAATGCCCGGCGCTGTTGCGTTGTTAGGATTGTCCGGGGTCGCTTGGGCCTCTTTTGATCCTTGTTCTCCTCAGACGCTTTTCTGGTGCCTGCCCCCATTTTGCCCAGGCTCTCTTCATCGTCACTTTTACCTAAAAAGATTTATAAAAGTTTCACAAAACGGGATTCAGAGCGTCATTTTTACTTTAAAAAGTTGCAGCCTTTTAACAGATACACTCCATAGTTGAGGGGCAGCTTAAAGCACCTTCATTTCAATTTTACCCAAGATGAACTAAACAACATAAGACAGTATCTGTGAACTAACTAAAATTAGTGTACGCTGTGTTACCAATTACAACATTCCTCTTCTGCTATTACTTCTTTAGGGGATCTTAAAGAGGAATCTCTTCTGGAGTTAAAGAAACATTTGATCAGCTGTTGGTCCTTCTGTTTCCAGTGAAATGTGTTCATTTTTTACTACTACTTCCCAGAGGGACAAACCTGACACCAGAACCACACCAAACCTACATACCTTCTCATTGCCTCATCCTAGGACTCTAGTATCATAGCCTGGGACATTTTTTTCTCCTTCCCTCTATATTTTTTAAACATCCAGATTGATAGAGAACTTTGGATTTATCTGGATGAGGGACAGTAACAAGGGAAAGCTGACCTGGGGAACCATGCTGGTACTGCACAATAAACCAAATAACAGAAAAGATTTTAGTCATAATAAAACAAAACAGAAAATTACACCAGGGCTGGAATGAAAGAAACCCAGATACAGCCAGCCGGAAGAAATGCCTTCCTAAAACATGGAAGTTTTAACTAACTTCATGAAAACCAGAAGCAAGTTGGGCATACGGTTTCCCCAGGCAAAATGTTCCTTAGGGAACTACACCACTACCTAGAAGGCCCTGGGTCTAGATGCCACCTACTGAATTTTAGATGGCAGGGCTTTCAAGGACTCTGGATCCCAAAACATAAGGCTTTAAAAAGTCAGCATCAGGACTTTGAAGTGAGCCAAGAAATCGTTTAGTTCCTAATAGAGTTCCTTAAGCTTAGCCTGCAGTCTAGCCTCTACGTTCCTCACCAACTGTAGTTTCTGAATACTCCTCAAAGGCAGCTAGACCCAGGATACATAGCTAGAATCTAACTCCAAGAATGAGACTATCAAGTTGTGAAGCTTGGGGGCCACACCCCATGCATTAACCTTTCCAATGGCATGTGCATCACTGAATTAACGTATGTTAATTTTTGCAGATGGAAAGGACATTTTCCTTGATAGATGAAGAAACCATCAAAAATCAAACATCTGGGATTAAGGTTTGAATTCCACTGAAGTCTTCTGCAGTAGTGGTATGTGTGTATACACACACTCATATACATGCATAAGGGACCCACAGCAGATTGAGATAATCTGCCCCACTTCAGAATGTAGATGGAAGATCATATTTTGAATGGTACTCCGTTAACTATCTCCTTGTGGTAGGATTACCAGGTTGTCCTCCATGGTGGGGTAACTTCCTGCTCCTGCCTGGTCGGCCCTGCTCTTGCAGCAGGAAAAAAACAGGAAGGTGACTGCGGAGGCAGTGACATCACTTCCCGCTACTGTATACCCAACACTCTAGGAATTTCTCTACCCAGTCCTGCTATTCTTCCCACCCAGGGGTCATTTCGTAGAAAAAGAGCTCCAGGAACTCATTAGCATAACTTATTAGCACAACTCATTAGCATATGCCACACCCCTTGACATCGCCGGAAGTGTGTCATTAGCATAGCTGATCTACATATGCCACACCCCCTGACATCACCTATCCTGGCTGTTTTGGACCCAATCCTGGCCATTCAGGGCCGAAATTGGGCCCAAAATGGCAAAAGGGGCTGAAAATGGCCGAAAAGGGGCCCAAAATGTTCAGAATTGGGCTGCTGCTGAGTGGGAGAGTGATCCACCACCCATCAGAGGCCCAATCCTGGCCATTTTGGGACCAATCCTGGCTGTTTAAGGCCCGATTCCGGACATTTGGGACCAAATCCAGGCTGAAACGGGCCCAAAATGGCCAAAAATTAGGTGGGCCACCTGACATATGACCTCTTTGGAGAACTGCCAGAACTGTGTTCCTGCATGTCCCCCCTCAAAATGAGCCCTGTTCCCACCTCACTCAATCAGAGGGCAGGGCTCTTTACCAGGTAGGGCTCCTGCAAGCGCGATGACGTCACTTAGTGATGTCACCACGCAGCCCATTTGGGCGCAGATCGGGCCCGTTGTGGGCCCCTGCGGAGTGCAGGAGCATTCCTGCGCTCTGCAGGGGCCCACAACGGGCCCAATCCACGCCAAAACGGGCCCAATCTGCGCCCATTTTGGCACGGATCGGGTCCTTTTTGGTGCGGATTGGGCCCATTTAAGGCCCCTGTGGAGCATGGGAGCATTCCTGCACTCTGCAGGGGCCCACAATGGGCCCGATCCAAGCCAAAACGGGGCCGATCCGCACTCATTTGGGCGCAGATCGGGCCTGTTTTGGTGTGGATTGGGTCCGTTGTGGGCCCTTGCGGAGCACAGGAACGCTCCCGTGCTCCACAGGGCCCCTGATCCAGGCCAAAACAGGCCTGATCCTGGCTGCTGCTGTGCGCGGGGGCGCACAGCACATCAGGGGGGCGCACATTGAAGGTGCACCCCCCCCCGCTGGCCAGGTAGGTGGGGCAGGGGTGGGAGGGGGGGCGGGGGATCCCCCGCCCCCACCGGGGGTCTGGCAGCCCTATTGCCAGGGATGTTTTTGCTTCCCAGCCCGCCGCTGCATAGCCTCCTCACTCTTCTTTACCACATCTAATCTTTCTGAAAGCACATGCATACACCAAAAAGCACAAGATAAAAAGAGGCAGCCCAATAGAGACTCATGATCCCACAAGGATCTTAAACATGTGCATGGGCAGCCTCAGTCAGGGCTTCTTGGTAGGGGCACATTGTGTGTTTGCTACCAGAAACAACAGCGTTAACACAATACCAGCATCAAAGATGATCAACACACAATAAGTGAACCTATTCCTAAGCAAAGAGGGTTAGGAAGATTTCTCCAGTTCTTAAGGTTTTCAGCATTTTATAACCACAATGAGTTGCTGATAACCACCAACACCTTGACTTGCAACATTTTCCAGTTCTTATAAAAATGACATCTTCTGAAACTGTGATTTCCAAGCTGAAGCTTGAATTTTGATCTTAAAATTTGAATGCAGACAATGTTCGAAGCTATTCCCTTTTACCCCAATTTCTTTTGAAAAACTATCACGGGAAGCTGCCTTTTTCACAAGTTACTGTACAGCTTAACATGTGATTTAAAGCCCATATTTATCTGGGTACTGGTCTCTGGTTTCATTTGTAAAGTGAACTCACATTGGTTCTTTCTTACAAATGGATGTACAGAGACACATGAAGGCTATACGGGCATTCACTATACCATGTGGGCTGCGCTACTGAGTCTGAGGCAATCGCTCTGTCTGCTCTGACTGGTAAGGTCTCCTTTGCAGGTCTTTTGCATCACCTTTTACTTGGTCCTTCTAATTGGAGGTGCCAAGGATTGAACTCAGTACCTTCTGCCTGCAAAGCAGATGCTCTACCACACAGCCATGCCCCCAGTTTGCAGTTGGGTGTGTGAAAACACAGTAATGGCACGTCTGCCATTGGGTCTGGCCTTGCAGTTACGTTGCTGCTATCTTTAGTAACCCGAGCAAACAAGCACATCCTAAACAGACGGGCAGATAGGTAAATTTATTGTATATGGCCACTGGCCTTTACAAAACAAAACATATATACAAACTACAACCATAAAATTTAAAAAGAATTCTAAAATACCAAACATTAAAATTATTCAAAACACAAGCAAGACCCAGATTTACTGCTCAAACTGATGAGATGCTTTCTTAGAAACTGTACTTGCTCTTGTTTTTCTAGCGGCCAAAGCAAAAAGTGCACTTTATAGGATACAGAGGCATCTACATCAGATAACATGTAGACTATGGCTGATTCCGCACACGTTGGATAATGCACTTTCAATGCACTTTATCAATCGTTTGAGGTGGATTTTTTGTTCCGCGTATGAAAAAATCAGCTCCAAATGATCTATAAAGAGGATTGGAAGTGCATTATCCAACGTGTGCGGAATCAGCCCAATTTATCAGAGAAGGAGTATATGTTATTTAGGGTCTTGGTCAGGAATTTCTTTCTGGGTTCTGTATACAAAGGTCAAGCAAGAACATAGTGAAGAAGGTCCTCTACCACATAAACAAATGCATTGCTCCTTTGGTTTTTTGCCCCAGTTTGCAGTTGGGTGTGTGAAAACACAGCAATGGCTGCACGTCTGCCATTGGGTCTGGCCTTGCAGTTACGTTGCCACTATCTTTGGTAACCTGAGCAGACAAGCACACCCTAAATGGTATTTCACAGCTTCTAGGAGTCCTTCCTGTTTCCAGTTCTCTTTATCAGGGTGAATATTTCAAGAATAGTGGCAATAAAATATCTTCCGATCTGGATACGTGGAAGAATGAAATAGGGAAAAATCTTTGAAACCACTGGGAGGAAGAAAAAACTCAACGCACAACAGGACAAGAGGATCCCATCCTGTGAATGAAACGTGGTACACAGTACCCCCACCCTCGCGAACACCTGCTCGCCAAATCCCTCGGAATGATGGGAAGTTGATTCTGCTTTAATGTAGCTGTGCTTTTAATTAACTCAGCCTTTCAAGCCTACCAGGAACAGTGTAGGAATTAATTAATCTTTAAGACTCCTCCTGATGTCACATGGGAAAGGACTATGGGCGGTTTACATTGTCTGGAATGACCCCAGTGCAACCCCCAAGGCCCAACTGGGAGGTGGCAGGGATGGAGAACCGGTTTCAAGCATGAAGATGAAGAAATTCTTTGGTTGGAGGGAATTAGGGAATGGAGAGATGTTAGTACACTTTTAATTGGAAAGCTTCCCTTTCAGAGGCCGCCTGTTTACTTAGGCTCAAGCTCTTGGGAAGAAGTCATTGAACGGAGGGCTTTGCAGCTTATGACCAACATATGGCTTCCAGTGCTCGGCTCTTTATCTTAATTTTCTCATAAAGTGACCCTAAGTTTCTATTATGCTCCTTGGCCTCTTCTATTTTCGAAGAGGGCTTTCAAGACAGATGCTGGCGGGATAAGAATACATTGTAATCTCCCAGCCTGATAAAATATCATTAGAGATGGTCTTATCTGGCTTGTAGTCATTAATTGCTCCTTATTTATTTTTAAAGCTTGTCATTTGGCCAGGTGGACAGTTTCTAGCGATGTAGGCTTCATTCCCTGTGAGACGCATAGATTCTGGTTGCTGGAACATCTGTTTTCTTCCCTAGTGGCACCAATCTGTGGGTTTAAGTATCTGTGTGGGGACGAGGATGGTGACGTGACTATTAGTATATAAAACAGCTCTGAGCTAACAACAGGCTATCAAATCTCAAACAAAAAACTAGGTTATTTAGAAAATGCAACCAAGAATTTGATCAGGAAAATTGTCTTCTGTTACAAGATCTGTATTTATTATGTTGACTGGAAACATTCCCTGTCAGTTTCATTTTTTTCTGATCCTCTCTACCTAATTCAGGAATTAACTAAAGCTCTCTAAACCATACAACCAGATTCTGGAATAATTAATAATAAAATTAAGCAGGTTACTTGTGGGATGGATGAAATGCCCCCGCAGGCCAGATGTAGCCTACAATGCCAAAACATCTGTGTTGGCAATGCGAAGTCCACACACAGGAACACTCTGCCATTTCCCCATGCTTAGATAAAAGATTTCAATGCTCCACATTTTATTAGTCATCTCTTCTTCACCATTTTTACTACTTGGCAGGATACTCTTCTCTGCTCCTTTTTCATCAGGTAGTCCACTGTATCCCGACTAGCATAGGCATCATGGAGCTGGTATCCCATGCCCTTCCAGCAGAAGTCAACTGCGCAATGACCAGTTAAGAGCAAGAGCCCCATCAAGACTCAACTCAGGCAACAGGGACAGGGGGCAAGGGCATGCAACCATTCAGTGCAACCTAAAGTAGAGTCAAGCCCATTGACTTCAATGGACTTAGAAAGGTGTAATTTTGCACAGGGTCCTACTCTTCGTCTTCTGCTTCATTGGATAGATTCCAGCCTAGTCTCCTTGTATGTCAGGAAATCTCTTTGGAAGAGCGACATTTTTTCTTCCATCAAAGAGGCTTCCCTCTCCTTTGTTTGTCCAGTTATTTTCCTCTGGCTGCCACGAAGCCAGCTGTTTCCCAGTAGATGGCAGCATTTTGCTGATTTTGATCTAGACAGCAATGGAGTTTTCAGGAGAGGTCACTTCCCTGTCAAAAAACCCTGACATCACCAAAGCTTGCATTGGACTGCTGCAACCCACTTGTAGAAATTTTTTCCACATCCTCCCTCTCCTTGCAAGGAATTTTGCCCAACATCCTCTTTGGTTTGCTGGAATTGGAAAGCTGCCACTGCCCCACCCCTCAAAAAACTACTGTTGTGTGCATCAGCTTTGATTCCAGTTTTCCATCTTTCTTTCCTCCAATGGCTGCAGGGTACAGGCAGAGCGCTTTGGTATTTTTTTACCCTGGAGAGAAATGGCCTGCTTTGCTTTGCAATTTCCATTAATACAAGGAGTCCCTCGCAAGGCATTCATGCTCCTCAGAAGAAAGAACCTGCTTTTGAAGCAACAAGAAACACGGTTGCTAACCATGTGTCATGATCTGGCTGTGCCAGGAAGGCCTAGCAAGGCCTCAGAAGCCTGTTAGCAGTGAGAGTAGGCCTACCTACAATTCCCAGGAGCCCCTGGGCCGTTTTGGCACCCTTTTTGGCCAATCGGAACACTGGGGGCTAGTGCAATATAAGTCTGGGAGGGGAAAAGCCTGTGTTCTTTCTCCCAGGGAGCAGGCTAGAGGAGGTTTCTGCTAGGGGGAGAGGCCCTCATCTAGGTAGGGTGAGAAGACAGGCCTGGCAGACGGAGGGGCAGAGAGTTCAGTTGCACTAGGGCCTTTTGTTTATTTTACTTTCACCCATCTATTGTTGCTAAGGCACCTTGCTTGTTTGTTTGATATTAACTGACCTCCTTGTAAATAAATCCTTTTGTTTGTTGTTACTCTGCTGGGTCCTCCCGCCTGTTCATTGGCCAAGCTACGGAGGTTAGAAGGGTTGGGAGGGTACTCTGGGCCTTCCCAAGGGACCCTAAATCCCAGAGTGGTGGCAGCATAAGGTGGCTCACCCCACCTGAGGCATGACACCATGTCTTTCTGAGTCCCGTAGCTCACCCTCCCCACCTGTCTGCAGAAGCCAGAATGACTTCAATTTTTCCCATAGTGGGCATGGTATTCCGTCTTTCTCCCCACCGAGAGACTCAAGATGACTTACAAAACATTGAAAATCTATGTAGGGATAGGCAGAGTGTTATCTACTTTGGCCCATATACTATGGTTTCATTTTAAAATAGACACTTTCTTCCCCCTGCTTTACACTTGGGGTGCCTGGCTTCCATCTGTGTCCATTGCAAGGTATGTGGGTAGTTTACAAGCATTGTACCAATGCCTGCCTATACCAAAGAGGCCCCTAGCATCCTTACCTGTCTGCCAGCATATACAAGCAAGGTGTATTCTCTGCAGGGCAGGCAGACCACCTGTCTATCACTGGGGGCCAACGCCTGTATTCCCCCTCCTGACCTCCACAGCCCTGCCTGCCAGTTTTTACAAAAAAAAAGCATTTCCTTCTGTCCTCTGGAGGGCAGGTAGGCTGGCAGCCACGCACGCATTGCCTACAACATGCCTATTGGAGAAAGGAGCAGCATAGCATCCACACTTCTTCCTAGCTCAATATACCCTGCCATACAGTAGATATGAGTAAAGCATATCATTGCTTCCCTATTCTAGCATGCATGCAACCCCAACAATCTCAGATTAAAGTAAATTCTTATGTTAAGCATTTGCTTCTCTGAGGACTGAGAACAATCTTCACTCCACCCCCTTAGCAGGGCCATGGCACAGTGATCGAGCATCTGTTTTGCATGCAGAAGGTCCCAGGTTCAATTCCCAGCATCTCCAGTTTAAAAGAACAATTAGTATTTGATGTGAATGATCTCAACCTGAGACCCAGAGTGGACAATATCGACCTTGATAGTTTAATGGTCTGACTCAGCAGAAGGCAGTTTCATGTGTTCTGACCACTGGTGATTTTAATTATATATTAAAATTATTTATAGTTCACCTTTCTCACTGGGATTCAAGGCAGATTACACACAGGAAGTTAATACAACCGACAGCATGGAACATCCAATAAACAATGGTCTTTCCAACAGGGCTTTTTCATTGATTCTGGCTCTATACTGCATCGATTTCTCTCCACAGTTCTGTACGCACAGTCAAAATACCCCAATTCAGTCTCCAAAGTGCTTCCCAGCCTTTTTTGCATTCTGCATGAAGAAAGGCTGCATCTGCCGCAGAACTGAGCTTTCCTCGGTTTTTCTCCCTTCATCTCCAGAGTTTCATGCTCCCAGACTGGCATCGAAAGAAATACCACTGTTGCTCTATGCTAATGATTCAGTCCTCATATCTGAAATGAAGACTGGCCTGAAGAATGGGTAAGGCAGAGACCCTGTTAAACATCATCTTATCGATTACAACAGTATGGTGATACACACTTGTGGGGTTTGCTCAACCCAGTTTCTTGGTATCTTACCCTCCTACATGAGAAATTTAATAGCTTTTCATTATGTTTGGGCATTTGCCCTAGCTCGATTGAATCCTAACCCCTCTGAAGTACTGAGTGACAGATTTTATTATATTCCATACTCAAATTGCTTTTGTTCTTGTGATCAGGGTTTCATAAAATATTTGTCTCATAAAATACTGGAATTTCCACTTTTTACTGTTTTTAGGAATCGTTAGATTTTACCTCTTTTAACTTGTGCCCCAGTTAATAATTTTCCGGGGAAATTCTTCCCTATCTGATGCTAGATAGTGATCCAAATATAACCTTGTTGGTTGCTAAATTTCTGTCCTGCATATTTTCCTTTAGAAATTAATTTATTATTCTATTATTCGTTGCTCAAGATTATTTGATCACAGAAGCTGAAAAGGAAAAGGTGTCTTAAAAGGAAAAAAAACTTGCAACTGTTGGGCGAAAGATGCTGCAATATGGCAAACACAAAAACTCTGCAGAGAGCCCTGAATCCCGCTTGATATTTTAAAGTTTTCACCTGTGCTTTTTAGTCCATTCTTTGGCGACTTAAAAAAGTTAAAAACAGCAACATTGCAAGGTTGGTGCTATTTAAAAAACACAAAAAATCTTGTAACTTTCCTCAGCGATCAACTGACGAAACGGATGTGTTTCCCAGAAAGCCTGCTGCAAAAACGGCATTTCCCTAGTGCAGAAATTAAAAAAAACAGATACCACTTTGGTTCAACTACCGCAAAGTGTAGAATTAAGGAATCAATGCAGTACGAGGACGGAACTGATGAACAAAGTGGATCCGATCTCATGGGTTGAACTTGAATACACAGAAAGTCCAATGTAAAGTTCACCATGTGGAAGAGACCAATGATGTAGGATTTATACTGCAGAAATTTGGAATCAACCAGAAATCTAAAAATAGAACTGAAGTGGAATGTATGTATCCACATGATGCATTCAATGATGCCAGGTTTACATAGTGGGATCCTACTCACAGCAACAGGCAGCCCGAGATATACATAGTAGTAGATCACAATCCCTAAACCTTTACCCAAATAGCTTTCTAAATCATTCCATACAATACAGCCCTATTACTTGTTTAGAAAATTCAGTTTTGCATAGTTTGTGGAAAGCCAGGACAGTGGGAGACTCATCAGGGAGACCATTCTATAAGGCGGGGGCCACGACAGAGAAGGTGTGTGTATGGGCAGTTGTTGAGTTTGCCCATTTGCAGTAGGCCCTGCTCCGATGAGTTAAGCTGTCGTGGCAGAGCATAAGGGAAGAGGCGTTCCCACAGATATGACGGACCAAGGCCACAACATGATTTTAATGCATCAAATAACTTCCAAACCAGATGGCAGAAATATCCTCAGCGGATGACTCTGCCTTCTCCTGCAAATTTTTCAAGAATCTCAGGCTTAGTTCTCACTAAGGTGCAAAACTTGTGAGCTGTACCACTCATGTGATGGAGTCATGTGATGGAAAGTTCCATCATCGAAAAACATTCCTTAGGTGCAAAAGTGAGCATATCGAATCCTTTTCCCTGGCATGTTTATTGTCTGCCTGCAAGGAATATTTAATGTGGGAAATCATATTAACCATTATACCATGTTGTCGCTATCTTTTGATCATGAAATTAAAAGCGCTTGTAGCTGTGGAGAGTATCATTGGGAAAGCTTGTTTCTTTGACCTCAAAAGGCCTACCACCAGCTGTCTTGCAATGGTTGAGAGCGCAGCAGGAAGGTAAAATGGCCCTGAGCAAGCCAGGCTGAAGGCCCTTTGCAGTGCTACAGGCCAGTGCTGCAGGGCCACTCAGCTCAGACTTGGCCAGCGGCACCAACCATGGGTGGTTGCGTCCATCTCTTCAATTGTCATTCATCATTGGCACCATTGGCCAAGTCTGAGTCAAGTGGTCCTTGCAGCACTGGCCTGACTCTGGAGATGGGGGTGGCTTGACTTTCTTGCGCCTGACTGTCAACGGTCCTCCACAGTGATGGCCCACCAGAAACTTTCCCAGAAAGTTAAAACGGCCAGTCTGCCCCTAGTGATGGTACTCCACCATCCAAGATCTGCCATCCTACCACCTTACCGGAATCGGATGCAGCTGGGCTGACTAGGCTGAGCAGTTCCCGCTCCTTCTCGAAGTCGCTCTTGCACAGGAGCTGCCCCTCCTTCAGGACAAATTCATCTCCCTTCTGGAGCCGCCTATCACAGACACAGCAGCAGAAGCAGCCCACATGGTACACGCTCTTCTGGGCTCGCATGACGAACTCGCTGGGGGCGATGGCTTCCAAGCAGCTGCTACACTTTACTGCAAAGAGCCTGCCGTGCAAATAGAGCGAGGTTAAGGTTGGGTTGGAAGGGTGGCAATCAGTTAAGCAACAGACGATTGACCGGGCTGAAGACCCCACAAATTCCTTTTACTGCTTTATTTCAGATTCTTATTTTTATCCTGCTTTCTCGCTGCTCTGCACGCCTCCTCTGGCAAGGTGTTCTACAAAGGGGAGTCTACGGAGAAAGCTGTGGGCCTAACAAACGTTGTCTCTCGACAAGGAGGGATCCCCAACAGATGACACTGGGCTGACCTCAGCTGACGGTGGTCATGTAGTGGGATCCTTCAAATATTTGGCCTCCAGATCTTGAAGGGTTTTGTAGCACCCTGAGCTCAGCACACTGAGTAGATTGTTATTTATATTCTGCCTTTCTATCTGAGACTCAAGGTGGATTACATAGTGTGAGATCAGCACAGTCAGTATCAAGGACATCTCAATAAACAATGCCATAGGGTAAATAAATGTAAGTTTACAAAGACGTAACATTAGCAGAAATCCAATACTGAGTTGAAGAAATGCTGAAACAGAGCATAAGCAATTCTAGGACTGATATTAGACAACACAGAGCTACCCAGTAGGATCATACTTAAAGCAACAGGTAGTACATAGGAGCACATACTTAAGCAACAGATAGGACGTAAGGCAACATAGTGTTGATGTTTGCCCAGAAATACCCTGGGAACCAGTGTAGTTGTTGCACAAGTAGTGTGCGTCACTTATGTGGCAAGGCAGTTAAGGCTCCAAGAGAAGGCAGAAATCATTTGATGCTCCATACTCCTTAGTTTGGGCTTTTGCATTTATCCTGATTTTATGATTTTATTTTAATAGCAATAAATGGGGTTCCCATGTTTTAATGCCTCTCCCTATTAAATAAAACTGCCTTTCTTAGAAAATTAGGCAGATGGAATTGTAGCCTAGCCATTTCACTGACATTGTCATTGCCAGACTTTCATTTCAAAAATCTTGATGGTCTGTATCCTACCACGCCGCTCAGCAAAACTGGAAGCCTTCTTCCAGCCTAAGGAACCTTCTTCCTTTGGCTTAAGGGGCTCTCCTGCAAGCAGAGGGTTTCTAAAGTGGGAACGCCACATAAGGAAGAGGAAGGCTACTAAGCTGGAGGGAGGCTTCCAACATTGCTCAGGTGAGTGCTAGAATACAGGCTGATATATGGGCACGGTCTGGAGTAGGACCATTCAAGGAAGCAGGTGGGAGGCTAATCCCTTTTGCTGCCACTGCCACGTCATTGTCTTGCTCTATCATCAACCACCTTTGCTGCCAGCGGGGTTACCAATCTTAAAGAAGGGCTTGGACATCTTATGGGACTACAACTACAGAGATCTGTTCCATTGCAGGAAATGCCAGCTTTGGAGGGTGGATTCTATGGCATCGCATCCCCACTGAGTTCCCTTTCCTCTTCAAATTCCTGCAAAGCTACTCCCAGGCAGGCACCTCTCCAAAATCTCCAGGAATTTCTTAAGGCAGTATTGGCAACCCTAGCTGCCAGCATCAGAGCCGGAGGGCAGCTTTGCAGGAACCATGCATGTTCACTCTACAATCTGACATGCAGCAGCATGTGAAATTGTGTACTGAGGTAGCACTCTACAGCCTGGTGCAGGAGTGTGTGTGTGGGGGGGGGGGGGTTACATGATTTAAACATGCACAAAAAGTAGAAATGAAGCTGCTGACTTTCACTCAAAAAGCCTCTGCTTAATTCCAAATGTTGGCAACCAGGCCTAACTTTAACAGCACACATTACTCTGGAAACCAACTAACTGGTCAACCGACCAGATGACCCAGGTTTGGTACCCCATACAAATATGAGAATTGCTTTTGCAGGAACTATTTTTCCCACGGTGAAGCATGCAGCCACACAATCCCTGACTTGTGCTCTGAAGGAATATCTCCACCACCTCATCTATTTTGAGGATCATATTGGCTTGATCCTACCTAACATTTCCACTGACAGAAGGATTTCAGACCATGCAATATGAATCCCCTGCTTTCTCCCTCCTGCCACAACCCAAAATGCTGTTTAAATGCTGCTTGAAGGAATATCCTGGGAAGAAATTGGTGGTTTGCAGGAGCGGGTGTGTGTGGGAATGTCAGCAAGAATTGCCTCCCTTGCTTTCCAAGCACATTTTTTGCAGGACCAAAGGCTAGGAGTTTGGAAGAAGGATTTCTTTGCCAAACGGCGTAAGTAAACAGCCCCAGGACCTCCTCATACATTAACAAACTCAAGTTTGCATTGGACAAAAACCTAACACCCCCCCCCAAAAAAAACTACCTCATGTTTAACATGTGATAGGGAAAGTCTTTACATCCCTCTTTCACACACACACACACACCATGCTTTAACCAACCAACAACAGCCATGGGGTAGAGGGCTATTTGCGTTACTGAAGATTGTACATGTCTGCCAAGGATCTTCTTGTATTGTTTAATTCATAACTAGGGATGTGCGTTTCGGCATTCAGAATGCCGAAAGAATGCCGAAACAAAAGTGTTTCGGCATTCTTCAGGAATCCCGAAACGTTTCGGGGAATGCCGAAACGTTTCGGGATTGCCGAAAGAAAAACCCGAAACGTTTCGGGATTCTTTCGGCATTCTTTCGGCATTCGAGAATCGCCATTTTGTTTTTGCTAGCCGTTTGCCTTAGCAAGCGGCTAGCAAAATCCTGCTGGAAGCAAAGGCTTCCTGCAGGCTCTTAGAAGAGGGGAGGGGGGGAGAAGGAGTGAATCACTCACTCCTTCTGTCACCCCCCACCCCTCTTGCAAAGGAGGATAGGGAATCCTGCTTTGCTTTGCAAATGCAAGGTGCAAGCATTGCATTGCACTTTGCATTTGCAAAGCAGCAGAGATTCCCGCCAAAACTAACAGGTAGGGGAGGGGGAGCAGGAGGAGGGTGGCTCTTGGAGTGTGGGTGGGGAAAGGCAGGGGAGTGGGGACTTTAGGAGTCACCAATCCCACTGCTGCATTCTCATGCCAGCCAATAGATTTAAATCTTTGGCTGAGGCTGCAGCAGGGGATTTAAATTTGGAGCAAGACTGTCTGGAACACTTCTGTTGCTGCTGCTGCTGAGCTGTGACCGAGAGAGGAGAAGAAGAGAGACTGCACCTGGAGCCTGGAGGACATCTGCCTGGAGGATCAACTGTGCTGGACATCCTGAGAGGACACCTGGTAGGCCTTTTTAAAATTTTTGTAAATTTTTTTGATGCTGGGCAATGTGCTGCTGTGGCCTGCCTCTGCAAAAAGGTGTTGCAGTTTATTCTTGGCATGGCCTGGGGGACAGGTTGGGCAGACAATGTTTAATGGTGGGGTGGGGGTTTCAGCATTGGTTGTTGTGCTTGCCTTCTTTAAGCTTGATCCACTGTTTTAAGATTAAAACAAGAGTGTGCCAGCTTTGGGCCTACACAGGCCAGAAGCCTTTCTTCTGGCTGGCTCTCACAGTTGTGCTTCACAATCTGGAATGGTGTGGCTTGCTTTTCTGTGTCTGGTCCCCTGCTTGCAAGGATTCCCAACAGGCTCCGTCCTGATCAACTGTGCCAGCCTGTGGGCCACACACAGGTATGGCCTGGGGGACAGGTTGGGCAGACAATGTTTGATGGTGGGGGGGGGGTTCAGCATTGGTTGTTGTGCTTGCCTTCTTTAAGCTTGATCCACTGTTTTAAGATTAAAACAAGAGTGTGCCAGCTTTGGGCCTACACAGGCCAGAAGCCTTTCTTCTGGCTGGCTCTCACAGTTGTGCTCCACAATCTGGAATGGTGTGGCTTGCTTTTCTGTGTCTGGTCCCCTGCTTGCAAGGATTCCCAACAGGCTCCGTCCTGATCAACTGTGCCAGCCTGTGGGCCACACACAGGTATGGCCTGGGGGACAGGTTGGGCAGACAATGTTTGATGGTGGGGGGGGGGGTTCAGCATTGGTTGTTGTGCTTGCCTTCTTTAAGCTTGATCCACTGTTTTAAGATTAAAACAAGAGTGTGCCAGCTTTGGGCCTACACAGGCCAGAAGCCTTTCTTCTGGCTGGCTCTCACAGTTGTGCTCCACAATCTGGAATGGTGTGGCTTGCTTTTCTGTGTCTGGTCCCCTGCTTGCAAGGATTCCCAACAGGCTCCGTCCTGATCAACTGTGCCAGCCTGTGGGCCACACACAGGTATGGCCTGGGGGACAGGTTGGGCAGACAATGTTTGATGGTGGGGGGGGGGGTTCAGCATTGGTTGTTGTGCTTGCCTTCTTTAAGCTTGATCCACTGTTTTAAGATTAAAACAAGAGTGTGCCAGCTTTGGGCCTACACAGGCCAGAAGCCTTTCTTCTGGCTGGCTCTCACAGTTGTGCTCCACAATCTGGAATGGTGTGGCTTGCTTTTCTGTGTCTGGTCCCCTGCTTGCAAGGATTCCCAACAGGCTCCGTCCTGATCAACTGTGCCAGCCTGTGGGCCACACACAGGTATGCTGCTTTGGCCAAGGTAACCCTTTTTGGTTGCTGGCCTGGCACTCACAGTTGTGCTCCACAATCTGGAATGGTGTGGCTTGCTTTTCTGTGTCTGGTCCCCTGCTTGCAAGGATTCCCAACAGGCTCCGTCCTGATCAACTGTGCCAGCCTTCGGCCCACACACAGGCCTGCTGCTCCGGCTTTGGTAACCCTTCCCGTTTGCTGGCCTGGCACTCACTGTTTTGCTTCACATTCAGGTTGTTTATCGTTGGTGGACCTCTTCTGGACTGGACTGCACTTGGTGGACATCGGCCTGCAGATCTCTGCGTGGAGGATCAACATTGCTGGACATCTGCACTGGTGGACTGGTAGGGTTGTTGTTAAATTTGGTTTTTGAGCTTATGTCTGCTGCTGTGCCTACCTGCGAGCATATGCTTTGGCTCTGTCTTTATGGCTTGGGCTGGGGGGGGGGGCATTTTCTGGTTGGGCAAGAGGATATTGTTTGGGGGTTAGGGGGGCCAGCATTGATCGCAGTGCCTGCTTTCTTTCATGTTTCATTTTTCAAGTTTGAGTGTGGGGTGGGCTTGAACTACTGTTTCACAGGACTAAAAAATGAGTGTGCCAGCTTTTGGCCTGCACAGGCCAGAAGCTCTGCTGGGTGGATGTGTTTTGTTTTGCTGCTGGTTGGCCCTAGCCTTTAAGGGGGGGGGGCTGACTTGGCTTGTGCAACGGGGCCTTGAATTTTGGGGGTTGCGTGTGCGGCGTGTGGTGTTGACTCTGCTAACATTTCCAATTTTCTTGACAGCATCGTGGAGGAGAGGAGGACCAGCTGCAAGACCGCCTGAACATCGCTGGACTGCAGGACTGGTGTTACTGTGAGCGAGTCCGGGTTCACATTTGGGTGGCCTTGGGGGTGGGTTCTTGCTAGCTTGGGAGGGGGGAGGCTCATCTTCAAAACACCACATCCACACCCCACACCGACATACCACAGATACATCGGTCCCGCTAAATAGTGTCTCTTAGGTAGGTAGGCCAGTTGGTAGGTGATCAGTGGATAATTGCCCTCAACATAATTATTAGGGAAACCGAGCCTAGTTTTTTTTAAAAAACTAAATAGGGACTCAGCAGGGAAAGCATTAGTGAGTGAGTGTTAGGTTTGAATTCTATATATATATATATATATATATATATATATATATATATATAAAAATTTGTAATAGCTGTCAATAGGCTTCCCATTAGTGCCCCCATAACTAGGGTTCCACTGCCCATCTCTGGCACCCGTGGTGGTGCCAGGCCGACCCGGGCATACTAGTGTGTGAGTGTTTAAGGCTTTGTCACCTGTTATTGGGGTTTAGGGCCAGCTCAATTCCAGAGGAATTCAGCTGATTGGCAGGCTCAGGTTCCCTGACATAAATAGGGTTGCTTAAAAAGGCACTTGATTGTTCATCTCCAAGTCACAGAGCCACTAGAAGCACAGATTTAGAGCAGGTTAGTTAGGTCTTGAAAACAAAGTTGACCTTTGTTTTCTAAATCTTTTCTGATTAGTTAGGGTTGAATTTGGGAGGGGAAAGTATGTCGGAGAGGAAAGCAGAGAGGGGCCCCGGGGGAAAGGCTAGGGAGAAATCTAGAGGGGAGGAGGGGAGGGGGAGGGGGACTGCTGCGGCAGCCCCTCCATCTGAGCGGAGGAGGCCCTCCCCTGCGCTGCTGCCGTTCACCAGCCTGGCTTCTGGTGACAGGAAGAGGGTTCGCAAGACTCTCTTTCCTGAGGCAGCTGCTGGAGGGCCACCCCCAACCCGGGTGCGTGAGGCAGGGGCTGGCACTGGGCGGGGGCCTGCTGCTGAGGCTCCTCCTCCTCCAGTGGTTGCGAGCCAGCTGCTGGAGGAGGGGCAGCATGTGGTGTCTCCTGGGATGGGCGCGGAGCACATGACTTTCCCTGCGCTCCCGCTCACCCCAGGAACCCGGAGGATGTTGGAGGAACTGCCCGTGAGACCCCCCCTGGGGCGGTCCACCCCAGTTTCCTCTGAGGCCAGCAGCAGGCCTCTCGCGGCTGTGCAGGAGGAGAGGACGCGGGAGGAAGAGGCAGAGACTGTGGTGGAAGAGCCCACATCTCTGCCCCTTCAGCCTCGTCCATCCCCACCTGCCCGGCCGAGAGTGGGACACGGTGTGTCCGGCCAGAGCACCTCACAGGAGGTGCCGCAGGGTGGTCCCGAACGCGCTTCTCCTGGGAAGCGTGGGATGCCCTTTTCCTCCGAAATCTGGAAGCACTTCCAGGCAGCGGAGGATCCCCGAGCAGCCCTGTGCCTGCATTGTAGGCAGCGCGTCAGCCGTGGCAAAGATGTGTGGCATCTCTCCACGTCTGGGATGAGGTACCATATGAAGAGGCACCACCAGGCGGTGCTTCTTCGGGAGGAGGGTTCGAGTGGCGCCGCACGGCCGCCAGCTAGCCAGAAGGAGGCAGGCTCCTCTGGTGCTCTCCCCCCAAGGGTACCTGCAGGAAAGGGACGCCAAGCCTCTCTCCCGGAGATGCTTGGTATGCAGGGCGCTAGTGTGCCCAGAGAGGGGATCCGGAGGGCGAGCAGGCGCATCACGCGCCACATCGTCAACATGATAGCAGTGGATGGGCAACCGTATTCCGTAGTTGAAGACTTCGGCTTCTCAGGGCTGCTCCAAGATTGCTTTCCCTGGTACGCCGTCCCTGCTCGCACGTCGTTGAGCAGATCGGTGGTGCCCTCGTTTTACAGGGCTGCCAGGGATCATGTGAAGGCACAGCTGTCCCGGGTTGCCGGGAGAACTGTGCACTTCACATCGGACATCTGGACCTGCCCAAGTGTGCAGCAAGCGTACCTCTCGCTTACTGCTCACTGGTGGGAACCCGAGTCGGTTCTGGGTGGGGGCCGGGGGGAGGTGCCTAGCACAGCTAGACAGGGAAGGATGCGAGACCGCCAGGCCGGCTACTGCAAGGCCTTGCTTCACGCCGAGGTGCTCGACGTGTCCCACACGGCGGAGAACATCGCTGCCACCTTAAGGAGACAGTTGGACGAGTGGATAGGCCAGGGACCCGCCACCGTGGGATGCATGGTGACGGACGGTGGCAAGAACATGAGGGCAGAGGCGCATCTAGTGAGCCGAGAGAGCGTCTACTGTGCCGCTCACAAGCTTCACCTAGTGGTGAGAGATGCGCTGGGGTTGGGCTCCTCGAAGGAACCCGTGGATACCCGGACCCGTGAACTCCAGTTACTTGTCCAGAAATGTCGGAGGCTCACGGGTCACTTCTCGCGCAGCGTGAAGGCCACGCACGAACTGCGCCAGACACAGGTCAGGACAGGTGTGCCAGAGCACGCTCTGATCACTGACGTCAGCACTCGCTGGAACTCCACCTGCGCCATGCTTGAGCGCTTGGTGGAGCAGCAGGCCGCACTCCACGCGTGGCTCTCCGAGAACCGCGGTGCGAGTCAGGTGGGTGGGTTCAGCCGGGAGGATTGGCTCACCATCACCCAGACAGTGGAGGTCCTGAAGCCCTTCAAGGACTTCACTGTGGCGGTCTCGTCAGACACGGCGACCCTCGGTCTGGTCATTCCCCTGGTGCACACGCTCCAGAGGAATCTGGCCACCCTTGCAGACCGGGGTCGCGCCCCGTGCTGACCTTGTTCCAGCGGTGCGCGCATTAGTGAGAAGGCTGCAGCAGGGCATAGCTGCCAGGCTAACTCCTCTCACTAAGGAAGAGTCATACATGTTGGCGACCATGTGTGACCCGCGCATAAAGGGCACTTTCGCCGAGCGGGACGGGAAACCTCACCCAAGCCAGAGACGGGCTCTGCTCTTGGGTGAGGCGCAGGCAGGCCAAGAGGGGACGCCTGTCGACAGGGGGGACGCAAGAGGGGCCCTGCCGTGCGGGTCCCTCTGACGCCCCCTCTGCGCAGGCCCCCCCCCCCCGAGGCCACCACCGGAGTGCCGATGGAGATGGAGATGCTCCGGTGGGCCCTCGTCCCCTCTGGGGTCGTGAGGACCGTGAGAGAGGATCCGGCGGAGGCGATGGTCAGGGACTACCTCGCGGAGCCCTGCGAGTCGCTCTCCACCGATCCGCTCAGCTACTGGGCCAGGAAGGAGTCGGTCTGGCCGGACCTCTCCCTCGAGGCGCAGCGGCTGCTCTCATGCCCTCCGACGAGCGTGGAGAGCGAGCGCGTCTTTTCACATGCGGGCGACATTGTCGGCCCACATCGCACTCGCCTTCTCCCATGGAGAGTCGAGCAGTTGACCTTCCTGAAGGTCAACTCTCGCCTCTTCGATTTCTCAGGACTGGACTTCGAGAGTGACTGAGGTGAGCCCAACTTGTGGCCTGCATCCTCTATGAGTCCAATCCTTTGGAATCGCGCTCTCCCCTGTATAAAACCCTGTATATACAGTTAAAACCGGCCAGTAGAGGGAGGGTGGTTAGGAACCAGTGGCAAAGGGAAAACACCCAGCAATTTGAAAGCCCCCCCCCCCAGGGTATTCAAAACATCTCCCATCACTGAGACATACCCTGTGGGACCAAATTTATTATGAAAAATAATGCCCCAGAAACATGGATTGCTACTGGAGGGAGAAACAGGTTAGATAGGGATTGCTTAGGTGTTTTTATCAGATGAAATCCTTGTAAAAAAAAATTGTAGAAGAATTGTTGTACTGTTTTTTGAAAGTTGATGTTCTGTTCATGTAAAAAAAAGGAAAAAAAACCAAAAAAAAATGTTGTGATTATGTTTTTTAAAAGTTGATTGAATGTTCATGTTTTAAAAAAAAAAAATTTGATGTTAATGTTGGGTTTGCATGGTTGGGGGATGCGGGAAGAGTGGTGGATGGGCACCGGCCAATGATGATCTCTCACAGATGTTCCCAGGTAAATTCTGAGGCTGGTGTGGGGGTGGGGGGAGACCTCTGCAGAACTGCTCCAGAAATACCATTGTCCAGTGCCTTGGAAGTGCCCAGTTCAGCTTTGTGTGTCTGAACTGAAAGCACAGCCACAGGAAATGACATAGGTTCTGCTGGACCCTGTTGCAGTGGTTCCCCCCCCATTAAGTCGTTTTATGGAGGGAGAGTTGTATTAGGCTGGTAGTTATGATCATCTTCTGTTTCCATGCCCTGTTGTGCCCGCTCACTATGTAACCTGTTGTAATGTTCAAAACTTTACTGTTTGTCCATTTCAAAAGAAAAATTGTGTTTAAGATTCTCTGATGTGTAGTTAATTGTGTTGTGTTGTGCTATGAGGGACAATAAGTGTAATATGTTGTGATTTGTTGACCACTTGTAATTTGAAAATGAGAAAATAAAGGTTTTTTAAACTTAATGATTGTGTGTCTGTGTTCCCTTCTTTGATGGGAGGTTGGTTCCCAGCATAGGGAACAATGGGGCAGGCTGGCCAGCCTGTTCCTGGGGTACTCGGTGTGGGGCAGCTGAGGGTGGTTTTGGTTCTGAGAGGGGCTGAGTGGAGGATTTGGGTCTGTGTGTGGCAGCTGGGGTGGGGGAACTGGGTTTGTGTGGGGCTGTAAGGAGTGGACTATGGGGGATGAGAGCACTGGTCGTCCCTTGTGCCCAAGTAGGCCCCTGCTACTGTCCTGGTGTGGGCTTCCATGCCTCTATCAGTTGCTGGCCCTCCTTTGCCATCTTTTTCTGAAATTTTCCTAGGGCTGCCAAACTCCTGGTTGGGCTTGAGTTCAGGTTAGAGAGAGTAGTTCCCTACAGAGAAACTGGCTGCTTCCAAGGGCAATCTCTTTAGAGGGCAAATGCGGACCATGGATTCTGGGGGAGATCCCTACTCAGATTTTCCTTTCCACAAGTCCCACCCCCAAATTGCCAGTAACTTCCAAGGCCAGAGTTTGCCACCCCAGAGAGATCCCGTTCCCACCCTCTTAGCCTTGGCATGAAAGTTGTAGCCCCCATGGAACGCTTCCAGGTTCCTGATTCCAAGCCCAATGACACCAATGTAAGACAATCCAGACCTCCATCAAAAATGGATTTTAAGTAGCAGTGGGATTGGGCTGCATTTCAGTCATTCACATATCTGGTTGTGTTCCCAAACATTTAGCTTATGTTTTTTTAAATCAGCGTATGGCACTTAAGGACACTTTTAAATGGTTCTAAAAACATATTTTTATTATGAAGTATTTAATGTGGCATTGATCAAGGGCAGGCCTTTTGGCCAAATGAGCAGTATCAGTACAGTAAAATTTAGACAAAGCTCATAGGAGGAAAAAGCATTCACACTGTGAAGTGGGAAGAAAGTTTCAATTTACATGTACCATGGACTCCGAAAAAGACATGTAAGTGGCATCCAGACCAAATCAGGCCTGCTTTCTCCCTTGAAGATATCAATTGATGATAGTGCTTATGTCACATCATGAGAAGACAAGGTTCACTAGAAAAGACAATAATGCTAAGAAAAATTGAAGGCAGTAGGGAAAAGAAGAATACCCTAGATGTGGTAGATTGACTTCGGTTTGCAATACATGGACAAGGTTTTTGGGATACTGTGGAGCTCAATATAATTCTAAAGTACACCACAAGTGATTTGAATGCATAAAACATACAGACACATACACATAAAATGTATATACCCCCTCCCCACCAAATTAAAGGTTTATCTTATGCCCCGGTTTTCTCCCCCATGGGAACCTAGAGTGGTTTACACATTGCTGTTCTCCCTTGATTTGTTTCACCCTCATCACAACCAGGCTAACAATAGACAGCTGCTCCATGCCTCACATTGGAGTGACTCCACCGATGGCCTTCTTAGTTGTATGAGGGGGTGGAGGGGGGGGAGGAAGGAAACAACGCACTCCTGCCCACTCTATCTGGGGCCTAGGTGACCAAATTGCTTGGCCTTGGCAAGGAGCCAGTGGTGGGGCGGCACTGGTTCTGGGGCCCCGTCCAGAACATTTGTCCAGGGCCCCAAAATCACCTAGACTGCCTCTGGAAAACACAACACAATTGTTTACTTGGGCTGAGCCAAGAACATCCATCAAGCCTACAAGGCACAGAATCAGAGTCTGCCAGATTCTAGACCAACTCTCTAGCCATTGCACTACAGTGGATATCTAAAAATTGTTCATACCCCCACCAGCAACTTGAACATTTTTCTCCAAAAGGCACACAACTTGGCTGGGTCTCAAAAAGGACTATGATGCATGGGCCTGTCAATGCATACTGGTACTAAGGCTCTGGCCGGGGGGAGGGGGGCATTGTGCCAATGCCACCCTGGCTTTGGAAGGGGACAGTAAAATAGAAGAAATAATCTAGGTTCAGTGCCTCCCCCCCTTCTCTGTCTCTCTCTCTCTCTATAATGTGAGTGAAAACATTACTATACCATCACTGAAGCCTACAGGATACTTAGGGTCTGTTCACACACGCATGATCATTTAATGGCAATGCTCTGGCATGATGATGTCTGTTCTAGGAAGTGATGTGATCATCACACAAGGCTGGGGAGCACGCACAATTCACAGCAGGCAGATTTGGGCCACAAGGGATCCTGCTTTGGCCTGTAGGGCCCAAATCAGCCCACTGCAAAGCACAGGCATACTCTCAGGGCAGCCAGATGACATCAGTGACATCACGGCAGCAGCCCCTGGAGCGTACCTTGAAGGCTCATTCACTGACTTTCCCCCTTCGGGGTGATAGGTGAGAGTGGGGGATCCCCCACCAAGGGGAAACGGATCCCTAATTGTGTCTGAGGTTGTGGAAATCAAATGGGTCATTACCTCCATATTGCTTCTGTCTTTGAGGGACTTACATGCACAGTATATTTAACTCCAGATTTCTTGATTGTCAAGGAATGCATGTGGTGGGGGGTGGGGGGAAGGGTGGGAGAAGGGCCCCTGAGGGTGAGGGTGGCATTTGGCATGCAAAATGCCACCCCTGGCAAGACAAGCCTCTCCCAGCTGTCAGTGGTAGAGATGAGAGCAGAGCACCCACTTGGGGAGGCCATGAAATGGCCCCCCCAAGTGGGAGCAGGCTGAGCCTTGGTGGGGGGATGGGAGGAAGGGTGGGAGAAGGGCCCCAGAGGGTTGGGGGGGGGATTTTGTTGCAGTGGTTCCCCCCCATTAAGTCATGTTATGGAGGGAGAGTTGTATTAGGCTGGTAGTTATTATGATCATCTTCTGTTTCCATGCCCTGTTGTGCCCGCTCACTATGTAACCTGTTGTAATGTTCAAAACTTTACTGTTTGTCCATTTCAAAAAAAAATTGTGTTTAAGATTCTCTGATGTGTAGTTAATTGTGTTGTGTTGTGCTATGAGGGACAATAAGTGTAATATGTTGTGATTTGTTGACCACTTGTAATTTGAAAATGAGAAAATAAAGGTTTTTTAAACTTAATGATTGTGTGTCTGTGTTCCCTTCTTTGATGGGAGGTTGGTTCCCAGCATAGGGAACAATGGGGCAGGCTGGCCAGCCTTCTCTGCGGGTGGTGGGGGGGTCAGGGGGGTGGTTGTCTGTGTGCCAGGGCAGGTGCTCTTTCCCAGGGACGATTTGGCACTGCCACCATTGTGGCACCCCTTGTCTGTGCGGAACTGCCCTGGGAAAGAGAGTTTAGGGGTTCCCAAAAGGGGAGGGCAGGCCAGCCTGTTCCTGGGGTTATGGTGGGTGTGGGGCAGGTGGGGGTTGATTTGGGTCTGTGAGGGGCTACTGGGGGGATTTGGGTCTGTGTGTGGCAGCTGGGGGGGAATTGGGTTTGTGTGGGGCTGTGAGGGGTGGACTTTAGGGGCTGAGAGCACCTACTTGGGGAGGCCATGAAATGCCCCCCCAAGTGGGAGCAGGCTGAGCCTTGGTGGGGGGTGGGAGGAGGGGTGGGAGAAGGGCCCCAGAGGGTTGGGGGGCATTTTGCATGCAAAATGCCACCCCTGGCAACACAAGCCTCCCCCAGCTGTCAGTGGTAGAGATTAGAGCACCTACTTGGGGAGGCCATGAAATGGCCCCCCCCCAAGTGGGAGCAGGCTGAGCCTTGGTGGGGGGTGGGAGGAGGGGTGGGAGAAGGGCCCCTGAGGGCTGGGGGGCATTTTGCATGCAAAATGCCACCCCTGGCAAAGGAAGCCTGCCTCTTCATTTTTTCCCCATAGGAAATAATGAAGAAAGATCAGCAGCAGCATGCTAAGAATATGCTGCTCCTTTGCTTTCTTATGGGGAGGATGGGGGGACCTGCTTTGGGGGGCCATAACATGGCCCCCCAAAGTCCAATCTGTCTGAAACTTGGGTAGTTGTTAGAGAAGGGTTAGAGGAAGGTCCCCACCAATTTTGGGCTTATTTGGTGGGAAAATGCCTCCTCCAGGCGTCCTGAAAGACGGAGGCATTTTCCCCAAAAAAACCCCCGAAAGAATGCCGAAAGAATGCCGAAAGAATGCCGAATCCCGAATCCCGAAAGAGATTCTTGTTTCGGCTTTCGGCTAATGACGGTAGAGAATCTTGTTTCGGGTAATCCCGAAACAAGAAAGCCGAAAGTTTTTTCCTTGCACACCCCTATTCATAACTGTCCATTCACCCACACCCATTTTAAAGGTAATTTTACAGCCACAAGTTAAACATGAGGTGGTTTGGGGTTTCATTCAAAGCAAACTCCAGTTCAGAGCCCCTGAGGATGGGCGGTTTATAAATCGAAATAATAAATAAAAATGTAGCATGTGAGGATCCCCAGGTCTCACTTTTGTTCCACAGTCTGTGATCAGATCCTATATGTCCTCCAAAGCCAAGGTGGAAGAAAAGATAATCTTGCAATTCCGGCCAGGGGTGGCAGAAGGAGGAGTTTAGATCCTGAGACAGACATTCCACTGAGCAGCCTGGTAACAGGAGACTTGAGAATGCTCTTGACCCCCCCCCCCTCACCCGATGGATGGAACAATCCTTTGCTGAGTTTGTGACTCACCACTTTTCCTGTGGTTTGTGTAAGATGAGCTAACACTACACTGGAGATTGTGCTATGCCAGATATTTAGCTCTTCCTCAGCCTAAAAGATGCAGAAAACAAAACCCACCATATGGTGAAGCTAATTGCAAACACTTGCTGTCGTGACCAAGAACTCTATTTTTCAAAGGCCTTCAGAGATCCAGCTACAACAGTGGGGGGAACATCGAGCCAACCCTGTATGCCTTTTCCCATGCATCTGGGGTCTTGCAACTCTGTAGGCCAAAATCAGCGCTCCAAACAGTTCATCTACATCAAGATCACACCCCTTCCCCTCACACCACCCCTGATGCATGGGTGTGGAATCTCTATTGACTCTGCATTCACAAATTTCATAAGGATAAGGTGAGTCATCAGCTAGCCCACTTGATGCAATGAAAACCATAGGCTATTGCATAGCATTTTTTAAAAAAAATTTAAAAACTTGAATAGCATTTTAAAGAAATTATTTATTTAGTTAATTGGAGCCAACTTATCTCTTCAATGGGGACCCAACATAGTTAACAACATTCTTCTCCCCTTCCGTTGTGAGAGTTGGCATGGTGTAAGTGGATAGAGTGACAGACTAGGATCTAGGGAGACTCAGGTTCAAATCTCCACTTCTATCATGAACGCTCGCTGGGTGACATTGGGCCAATTACACACTCTCAGCCTGTGAGAAAATGGAGGAGAGGAGAATGACATTCTAAGCCGCTTTGAGTTCCAAAATGGTGAGAAAAGCAGGATATAAATAAATAAATCAGGACTCATTTCGAGGGGGAACACACAGGAACACAGTTCCGGCAGTTCCCCAAAGAGGTCACATGTCAGGGGCCCCCGCCCACCTGACTCTCAGCCATTTGGGCCCATTTTGGCCTGGATTGGGGCTGAAATGGCCAGGATCGGGCCTCTGATGGGTGGTGGATCATTCTCCCACTCGGCAGCGGCCCGATCCTGGCCATATTGGGCCCCTTTTCGGCCATTTTCAGCCCCTTTTTGCCATTTTGGGCCCAATTTCGGCCCTGAATGGCCAGGATTGGGTCCATAACAGCCAGGATAGGTGATGTCAGGGGGTGTGGCATATGCAAATCAGTTATGGTAATAACACACTTCTGGTGATGCCAAGAGACAGGGAATATGCTAATGAGGTATGCTAATGAGTGTCTCTAGTTCTTTTTCTACGAAATGACCCCTGAAATAAATAAATAAATAAATTGTATTCTTGTAACAACCGCCCTTTGAGGTAGGTTAGGCCGAGAGTGAGTGGACCAAAGTCACTCAGCAAGCTTTCATGGCTGACTGGGGATTCACAGCTGGGTCATCCAAATCCTAGCCTCACACTCTAACCGCTACACATACTAGCTGTCTTCTAAACACACTGACACTGTAATCCTAAAAAGTGTTACTCCAGTCTAAGCCAATTTAAATCAATGGTCTTAGCTGGAGTAACTCTTCTTAGGATTGTGCTGTGAGGTAACCGGACTAGGTTAGAGGTACAATTCTGTACAGAGTTACTCCACTCTGGGAGTCCACTGAGGTCAATGGGATTACACTGGACTAACTACGCACTAAATTGAAGGTTATTTTGGTTTCCTTGGTTGTCTTTTCTTTGCACAGAGCATTAACTGTGAAGCTGTTAAAAGGGATGGTGCTGAAAGAGTAGATGGGATTTGTCGAACAGACTAAGATTTCTCATAACAGACAGCATTTTTTGGATATGACAGAATAGAAGAGAGTGTGACTGACTCGGCCTTCCGGACCGTTGTCTGTTTCCGTGATAGCTGTCCACATTATATTTGAATTATAGTCTTCAGAATCCCTCTGGCACAAGCCATGGAGGGTCAGGGAGTCCATGATTAAATACTAGATGAACAGGAATAAAAAAAGCTGAGGGTTTTGTTATACCTCTGAGTAGTTTAAATGTGAAGGCATTATTTTGTGGTATAGTTTTTCAGGCAAGCTGTACCATCGGCATTTTCACTTCATGAGAAAAGAAAGAAAAGGAATTTCTTCCTTTCTCTTGCAAAGAGTGGAAACAAACATTGATTTAAAAAAAATCAAACTTTGGCAAACTCTGATTCAAATTCCCAGTCTGACATAAAGCTTGCTGGGTGACCTTGGGCCAGGCAGGCTTTCTCTGCCTAATTTACTTCATAGGTTTGCTGTCTCTATAAAATGAAGCTATTGCTATGCTGTAGGGAGATCAAGTCCTGCAAGGAACTGACAGGATTCTTTTTTGAACCACCTAACACAGCACAGGGGATGCTTTTTCCTTCCTCCTTTAATGTTTGTAATATTTTATTTACTTTACTTGTACTCCACCTTTCTCCACCATGGGGACCCAAAGCAGCTAACTATGTTCTCCACTACAGATGGGCGTGAACTGAAAGATGAACCAAAGTTCGTCATGAACGAGGCCGGTTCATGGTTCGCGAACTGGCGGTTCGTCAGAGCCCATTTCTGATGAACTGCAACAAACTTTCGGCCAGTTTGTTTGGTTCGTTTTTCGGTTCGTCACTGCAGACAGCCTGGCGCAGATCAATCAGTTTCTTAGGTAACCGGGGATGGGCTTTCTGCAGTAGAGGTGTGTACCCTGCCACTTTTCAGCTGGTGGGAGGGGGATCCCCCATCAGCTGAAAAAAGCTGCCGACGTTTGAAAGCAGCAACACTTTTCTGGCGTGAAGCCTCGGTACAGTTTCAGGCTTTCAGGGCTCTGCAATTCACTCACGCTTTTTCTTCTGTATTAAAAGGTACGTTGAGAGATGGCAGGAAATTGGCTCTCAGGTAAGCAGGATAGTTAGCATTTACCAAGGACTTATCCCATCTCTTTTTAAAGGCACATAAGTGCACCCGTTCTAGAATATTCAGCAGGCAAAGTTTTTTTTTTTAAAAACACCTTAAACCTCTCTCTAGCTTGCCTCAAATGCCAACCAGCACCCAAATTAGCAATCATACTAAAACACACACATCAGTCATATAAGCTATAATTTAACAACATCACCACCACAATTCAACTTCACCCAAACAAATCGCCAAATCAAAAACAAATGAACACATACCATCAGAACAATCTTCAGATTCACATGAAGCGACCGTATCCTGTCCGACGCTTTGTCTATCAACACCCTGGTGAGCTGCTGCCTGTCTGAGTAGGCAATACTGACCTAGACTGACCAAAACTCTAATTCAATATAAAACAGCTTCATGCGTGACAGGCAGCAGGTTTCCAGAGTTTAAGGTCAAGGTTGTCTTCTCTGACTGGCAGCAGCTCACCAGGGTCTCACGTAAAGGTCTTTCACATCCCCTACTACCTGCTCTTTGGAGATTACAGGGATTAACAGTGCAATCCTAAACAAAGTTACTCCAGTCTAAGACCACTGAAAGTAACTCCGATTACAATTGTACTGTGAATCTGGGACCTTCTGCATGCCAAGTAGATGCTCGGTCTCTGCACCATGGCCCCTTCCTAAGTGTTCCCAAAGTCAGGGGCTCCCAAAACACCCTGGACTCTTAAGCTTCAGATGCTCCAGCCTCTTAATCATTTTGGTTGGTTATTTGGTTGCCTGCACTCATGTCTCCCAGCTCTGCATTCACAAGCTGTGTAGGAGGTCTGCCATCCAAGCACAGACCAGAGACTTACAGCCAAGCTACAAGTGACGCCTTACACTGGTTGGACACTTGTCAGCTTCCCTCAAGTTTTGATGGGAAATGTAGGCATCCTGGTTTTACAGCTTGGCTCTCCATTACAGCTGCATGACCAGGATGCCTACATTTCCCATCAAAACTTGAGGGAAGCTGACAAGTGTCCAACCTGTGTCAGGCGTCACTTGTAACTTGGCTCTGATATATTCAGATTCAACAAGGGTGGTGTAGCATTCACAATATAGGCTGGGCTTAAATATTCCGAATGAACACACAGTCTTCACTGCTGGTGTTAAAATATTTGTCCCAACTTTACCTGGGCAGCAAGTCTGGTTATTAAAGAAGAAGAAGAGATCCTTGGAGAAGAGATCTGTCGCTCGCCACCAGGATGACCAAAGGGAACCTCTATATTCAGAGGCAGTTCTCTAAATCCAAGTGCTAGAGGGCAAGGTCAGGAGGAGGTCTTGGCCTCTCTGCCTTGTTTGTTGCCCCTCCAGGGCTTGTGGTTGGCCACTGCATGAAAATGATGCTGGCTTAGATGGACTGCTGGCCTAACCTATCAGGGCACATCTTATGTTCTTATGCTTGCCTTGTTCTCTGGGATGAAGAGTGGAATGTAATTGCGACAGATAAATGTACCCAAGATGGGGGAGGAAATGTGGAATATCTGGAGAAGATTATTTTTACAGAATGAAAGAAGAGTCACACAAAAGGTCCCTTATTGACCACACAAGACCAGTTAGGGTTGCCAACTTCCAGGTGGGGCCTGGAGATCTCCCAGAATTACAAATGATCTCCAGGTGAGAGAGATCAGTTCCCTTGGAGAAAATGGCTGCTTTGGAGTGAGGCATTATATGGCATTATACCCTCTTGAATGTCCTTCTCCTCTCTAAACTCTGCCCCCAGATCTCCAGGAATTTCCAACCCGGAGTTGGCAACCTACTCCCCTTCCTAAAGCCCAGGCTTCACCCTGAAATCTTCAGGAATTTCCCAACCTGGAGCTGGCAACCCTAAGTCCAGTTAATTGGACAAATATCCTTGAATTTGCATCGACTCTTGAAGCAAAATCTTGAGATTAAGGCTCCAAAGGGCATCCATGGTCAACCCTTTTAAACTTAATGGTGTTTTCTTACTGTAAATAAAACATCACCATTGCCAAACAAGCAGTTGGGCGGGGGGGGGGGGAGCTTTTTCAGAGTTGTTAGAACAATCCCTTTCTTCCTAGCCTCCCCACCACTACCCACAGAAGACAAGTGTTCACTTTACTGCCTGGCAACCGGGTTGGGGCTAAGCCTGCAAAAATATGAGTGTTTTTTTGGCTGCTGTACCAGAGGGCCTGCAGCCCCACCGAGAGAGAAAAATTAAACACCCCATGCTATGGCTCCAGAAAGGGGAAGAATTAGGTTTCATACCGTGCGGGCCGGACCATGGCATTCTTTAGCTAATGCTTAACAAACCCTTCCACAAAAGGAGCCAACCTAGCTGCGTGGTCGTAAAATGTATTCTCAGCAGAATCAGGTTTATTAAAGAACTTTGTGGCTTATCCTCCTCTCCTAGCCCGTCCCCCATCTCCATCCTTTGGCTAAATGCATACCCATCTTTGCCAACAGAGTGCAAACTTCCATGGTCTGAGAGGTTTTTAGCTACTAGACCAATATGTAATAGATATAACATTTCAAAATCTCCATTCGCCACAATGCAAAGCCCCCCCCCCCCCCGGACTGTCACGTATACAGTGCAAATAAAAAGAATAAGACAATATTGTCGTATAAAAACTAAGGCCATCTTCTAGCATTATATTTCCCTACTAGTGATTTTACTGATTATTTTATTGCATTGTATGAAAAGAATTATACTCTGCCTTTCCACAGGGGCTCCAGAAGGTTTAAATTCCAGGATTTAAAACATAAGACAAAAGCCAATTTACTCCCCTCTCCAAGAAAATGCTTGCAGGCAGCTTAAACCTCATTAAAATCTCTCATAAAGAAAATGGACTTAAAACTCCTCATAAAAACATCTAGAGATGTCCCCCCCCCCTTCCTCAGGGAGTCCATTCCTTGAGGTGGGAGACATTTCGGGTTCCCTATCCCCTGGTGGGAGCAGGGGATCCCTCGCTCCCAGCCTCTGCTCCCTGCCACTTCATACATGGCAGGCGGGGGTGGGGGCGACATGTAGGGAACATGCCTGGGAGCCCTGGAGCACATTCCCGTGCAGTCTAGACCCTTAGTTGTTGCGCTGGGAAGGACGTCATTCCCAGTGCGACAATGAAGGGTCCAGAGAACACACATGCTTTGTGTGTGCAGTTGGTGAGCACCCCCGCAAGTGTGCCTCCCCCAAGACAACCCCTCGCCCCTTGGTTGGGAGCTCAGGGGACCTGGCCATCCAAGAGACATTACAGAGAAAGAACAGACTCTAGTAGATGCCAAAGGCCCATCATAGTTGGGAGAACAACTAGAAGGTGGAAACTAGAAGTCCACAATTGGTGCACAGGGATATTTGGGGAGAGATGGTTCTTAGATATGTGAATCCCAGACCATAATGGGCTTTAATGGTCATAACTAGCTCCCCAACAATAATTGAGTTGCCTCATTGAAAACCTATTATAAAGTCTGGGTTGATTTCAAGGGCAGCAGAACATATTTTAAAAGACGCAGTTAGAAAGGTAAGCATAAAGGGATTAAGGCTGCAGTTCTAAAGAAATTTTCCTTGGAGTGAATCCTACTGAATAAAAAGAGAAGTTGTGACTACTTGTGACTGATTCCCTAATTTTACTTTTACCATATTGTTTCTAAATTGCAATAGGTATATCAATCTTAATTATAGGGTTGCCAGCTGCCAGGAGAAACTGGAGGGTGAGCACAGGCTCCTGGCATCGCACCAATACGCAATGTGACTTCAAATGCAAAACTGAAAATTATATCATCAAATCTGAGCGACACTCTAGGACTCTCCCAGAAATCAAACTATAATGTTTTGAGCAAATCCTAGAGCATCGTCCAAACACAATAACATCACTTCCAGTTTTGCACCAGAAGTGACATTGCATGTCAGCACAACACTGGCCAGCCCCCTTCATTTTTCTCCAACCAGCCTTTGAAGTGATGGCAGGAAAACAGGGGAGCAATGCTGGTCTCCCGTTAATTGATTTCTTATATGAAAAGAAAACATGGCAACAATTCGTGCAACCACCAATATTGGGACACAGTCCACTCAGAAGTCCTGAGCCATCGCTGCCTGTGGTTTGCATACTCTCTTTTTTTCCCCACTCACATATTCAGTCAAACAGATTTAGTAGGTTATTAAAACCATTCAAAAACCTATAGAAACTGTTTGAACGGGCTGATAAAATGATACTGACAAAAATGAGTGCACACACTACAAACAATGATAGCTCTATTGCACACCCTTAAATTCTTTTAAAAGCTATTGTCCACCCACAGCCAACATCTCCTAAGTTTTCTGAATTATCTGGTGTACACCAGGGTGGGCACAGTCTACTGTTAACTTCTACACAAGCCCAGTTGAGGCAAACAAGAGCCATCCTGTTTGTTTAGATGAGGCTGATGTACGAGTCTTTTTTTAAAGGATTGCACCCTCCGTCTCCGTTTTCATTTTATACAGAATGAATTCCTGAACTGTCCAAAAACGGATTGCAAACTGTCTCTTCCCTGCTTGATTGCAGTGCCGGATAAGCGGGAGGCAAGCTTCACGCCCACTTAGTTAATTAGAAAAAAGCTTGCCCCGAAGAAAACAAATATCATCCAAAAAACATAATATTGCCAGTCAAATTTAATATCAGGAAAAAGAAGGGAGAAGCAAGAGGTCAGAATTAATTACACCCCATCAGGCTGCAGGGCAACCCGTAGAAATGTGTCCTTTCCCTGAGGGGACCAAAAGCTTCCAAAGAGGGTACAAAGAGATTATGCGCCAGTGCTGATTTAAACATACCCTCAGGAGATTTTAAGCATTTTTTCAACACAGCTTTTGTTTATGCTGAGATTAATTATTACAAAGAATGCATTCTCCTAGTCATTCATTTAGGTGGAGGAAGAACCCTTTGCTGTCACATCTGGGTAAGATACTTTGGCAAAAGAAGATACAGGAGTATGCGTCTCCAAAGAGTGCAGGCATTTAGTAAATTAAAAATCAACAATGTGGGTTGGGGGGGGGAGGAGCTGAGTAAAAATGTTGTTGCATTGATAGCTACAATTAAGTAGTTGCTCCATTGTACATTGAACAAAACTTCATTCTTCATGAATGGCAATGTATGCAAAGTATATGCTAGGCCTGAACCAAGGAGAACCAGATTCGAACCTTTGCTTAGACAAGAAATGATTTTGGACAACTCACTCTCTTTTGCCAAGCGAAACATTATGTTTTCCCTGCATCCTCTCCAGTCTGCGTAAACTACATGTTTGCAAATTCCTCACTGAGAACAACTCCCAGGCATGTGGGACCCAATTCAGACAGAGTAGAGGCCATGACATGCAATGAGAAGCAGTTTCACATACACACAAGCAATTTTCCCAATCTGAAACAGCCTTCAGGGTTGCTATTGGCCCTGTTGGGAGCACCACACGTACTGATGGAGTAAAGGTTTCCCTAACTGGGCAAAAAGCACTCCCAGAGCCATTTTGGATCAGGAAAGCAGCATGGGTGAAAACACCACCAACAGCCCTGTAGCCCTAGCTGTACTAGGGATAACTCCTCACTTTCCCCGGAATCAAGATGAAAGGCATGGAATCAGCTTGTATGTGGCCAGTCGCACCTCTCATCGGAGCAGTGATGAATCGCTAAGAAAGCTCCATTCCTGTCTCCTTCTCTGTTGCCCCCTTGGATTTGTTTCTCCACCATGGGATAAAAAAGGAATCTAAAACTCAATTATTTATGATACTCAGATATTTAGCCCCCCATACAATATTCCCACCAGTGCCAAAGCAAAAAGAATAAAAAGGGAACTACCCCCTTTGATTCATCGATCCTGCGTTGAACTTCTTAAAAACCTCTTTTTTAAAAAAGGAAAGAGGGGAGGGGGGAAGAATGGAAAAGAGGGAAGATGGAGTGGCTGGCTAGACAAGAGTAGCCAATCATAATGCAGGGGGCTGGCAGGGGGCAGAAGAGGGGGGAAAGGATGGAACACCAAAAATGGAATAAAGAGCATGCAGAGGGAAACAGCCTACCGCAAAGAAGATTTTAAAAATAAGTCATGTTATAAGTGCTCCCAGGAAAGCTGGGGAAAAGCCGCATAGTGGCCAGAGTGACTACTCATGGTGGCAAATTTGATGCAGATGGTCATGAAAAAAGCGCTGCAGTATGGGATGTGAACTGGCAAAATAGACTCGTGCAGACTCTTCTATGTCACTTCTAGGTACAAGGAAGTGACAAAGCATAGGCCTCGGTATCACCAGAAACTATGGTTTTATAGCTACCTTTTGTCACTTCCAGAATGTACCTGGAAGTAACGTAGTGACATCAGTGGTGTCACACACATGACCCCTTGTCCCCATCTCTAGCCATCCTGCCAGTTGCCAGCCTGAGGCAAAGGGGGGCAGGGGGGAGGTTAGGGTTACCAGCTTCAAGTTGGGAAATTCCTGGAGATCTGGGGGGTGAAACCTGAAGAAACCTGGAGAAAGTGGGGTTTGGGGAGGGAAAGGATCTTGGCATGGCATAATTCCATAGAGTCCACTCCCCAAAGTAGCCATTTTCTCCAGGTGAACTGATCTCTGTGGCCTGGAGACCAGTTGAAATTCCAGGAGATCTCCATCCACTACCTGGAGGCTGGCAACCCTAGGGGGGTAGTCTTGCTGGCAACACTGTGATGTCACCAGTAATGTCACTTCTGGTGCAACCTGGAAGTGACATCATCACATGGGGTGATGCTCTAGGAGAACTCTATGGTTTAACTCCTGCAAATGCTAGACCATCATCCATTATGTCATCACTTCCAGGCCACACACAATGTCATGGCATCAGTGCAATACTGATGGCTCCCCTTTCCCCCAGCATTGCCACCACCCCCCGCCACTGCCCACCTAAGCAGCAGCCAGCAGAGCTAGTAGGGGCAGGTGGTCTCCCTGGGGGTAACCTATAAGCACCCTAACCCCATGCATCACTTTCTGATATGAATCACATGCCTGGGAACTGAATTCCCAGAGGAAACCCCCAAAGCACAAGTGTCTCACATTGCAGACCTAGGCTTGACTCAAAGACTGCATGTTATGCAGTTAAGCCCTTCAGTTATTATACAAACTATGCAGAGTGCTGTGGAGAAACACCTTCCACCCAGGAATTCACCCCAATGTTTCAATTATTGTGGCTGCTCTCTGTCCACTGACAGGAGCCCTTCTGAAGAATATAGTTTCAGCTGTGTTGGTCTGTAGTAGAAGAGCAAGAATTGGGTCCAGTAGCACTTTAAAGACCAACTAGATTTGCAGGGTATGAGCTTTCAAGAGTTAGAGCTTCCTTTGTCAGAGTAGAAAAAGGAAGGGGTCCTTATAAACCAGGCAGAAGGTAAGAGGGCTATTGTAAATTAGAGTGTCAGGAAGCTATCTACAATACATGTTGTAGAGCATGATTAGAGCCTGGGTATGAAGTGCAGAAAATTAGCATCTGTGATGAGAGAAAAATCCTATGTCCCAATTCAATCCTTTGTTTGTTCCACATTTGCAAATAAATTCAATTCCAGCAATCTTGCGTTATAATTTTCCTTTAAAATTTCTGTGCTTGAGAACTGCAATGGAACGTCCTGGCAGATTGAAACGTTCTCTCATTGGTTTTTGAATGTTGTGATTTCTGAGATCAGGTTTATGTTCATTCATTCTTTTGCAAAGGGATTGATCTGTTCCATAGAGAGAGCTGAAGGGCATTGCTAGCACTTCATGGAAGATGTTGGAAGAGGAACAAGTGAATGAGCCTGAGATAGTACAACTGGTACTGTAAAGGTGGGAAACTCACCATGCCTATTCAGTCTAGCTATCTGAAGTGTGGTACCCAGAAGGGGCAGCAGAGAAACTCTCCATCCCTGGAGCACAGTAGTTCTAAAGCATGACCTTGCAATAGATCACCCCCACGCTCGCTTCTAGAAGGGTAGTGGGAGGTGTAGCAACTAAGCAGTGTTTCTTGATGGCAATGAAGGTGTCACACATATGACTCTAACATGCAATGGGGGCAACCCCCTAGGAACCTAATACAACACTACCGGGTGTGTACAAACTCATTTAGTGATGAAAGTGCAAATGCAAAATTACTATGTTAATCAATACAAAAGGGCTATACAATTGCCCAAGTACTTGCAGAATATTTACAGTCCCGTACTTTCTCAATAAAGTCTTCCTTTAGACAATAAAGATGCAATAGTCCATCAATGTTCAACAGTTGCAGATAATTTCACCAATGATTCTTCTGCAAGTACTTGGGCAATTGTATAGCCCTTTTGTATTTATTAACATAGTAATTTTGCATTTGCACTTTCATCACTAAATGAGTTTGTACACACCCGGTAGTGTTGTATTAGGTTCCTAGGGGGTTGCCCCCATTGCATGTTAGTAGTTAATTTGGAGCCTCTCCTTGCTGTTTTCGTTCTCTTACACATATGACAGTGGCCGTTTCCACACACGTTGAATAATGCACTTTCAATGCACTTTAGTTATCCTTTAGAAGTAGATTTTTTGTTCCACACATGGAAAATCCGTTATAAATGTGCACTAAAGCGTATTGAAAGTGGATTATCCAACGTGTGTGGAAACGGCCTCTGTCAAGCAGAAGATACTCCTAAGAGTCATTGGTGGCAATTGGTGGTTACTAAGTGGGCAACTGGCTCCCTTGGGGAGTGAGGGAAAGGGATGCATTGCCAAGCTGAGACTTGAGATGGCCACTAGGCTCTTCTGACGTTCTGGGGGCCAATGAAAAGGAACAAGGAAAGGCTTGTGAGTCTGTTCCTTTACATGTGCTATATACATTATTAATCCACAGAATATACTGAGAAATTTTGGGGAAGAAGGTAACAAGAATTGGACATACCGGAAATCATTTCTTGATCTTCGGCTTCAGCAAAGATGCAGTGAAGTGAGGACTGGAGCCTCACTTCTGTTTGAGACTGTTTGAGATCTCTTAGATTACAATTAAGGACTGGATTTCTCTTCTTTAAAGCAGAACACACATATCTAAGGCATGGGGGGTAGTGATCCATACACCTGCATTGATGTTTCCCTTTGATTTTCAGGCTTGGTCTCTTATCATGAAAAAATCTAATTAGAAAAAAGACAATATACTTAGGACAAGACATGCTAAATTCTATTTCCACAGGAATTATCTGCCATCAGATCATTAGATAATATATTAAATTTTACATGGAATTGGAGTAAACTGTAAAGCCGCTGTGCAAACCAGCTGTTTAAGCCAACTGTAATAAATGGTACTTGAGAGTTACCAGAATAGACTGGGGATTGTGAAATGGAGTTATCCATTTCCAGTTAGGCTCTGGCTTCATGATCTAATCTTTCATCTTTGCATTTATCAGCTCATCCCCCTGTGGCAGGTGGAAAGTTATTTTTGTTGATCCTTCCATTTAACAACAGGGAAAAAAACAGCAATCGTTGAAACGTGCAGTCCTCTGGTTTTCAAAATCACAATTCTTGAATGAAAAACAGCTGTCGGGATATCGGTTACAAACCAGATGAGTTTCTTTTAAACCCCAACTGGACAGTGGATCTGAGTGTCCCAGAAGAGACGTTTTTCATTCACACAGCTGCGTGTGCAAGCATCCCACTCTACGCCTTCTCTACGCTCTAGTTTAGTCACGCCACAAATGCCAGGGAAACATGCGCTAGAGCATCCTTCAAAAGAAAATTGCAGGCTATGTTCATGCGTTCATGTTTACTGGGGAAATAAATACCCTCAAAATCTATGGAACTTACTTCTGAGTAAGCAATAATAACAATAACAACAACATCAACAACAACTGCAGTTATATACCGCTCTTCTAGACAGATTAGTGGGCAGGAAGGCAGCATGGTATAGCCCCATCTCATCAGATCTCAGAAGCTAAGCCGGTTCAGTGCTTGGATGGGCAACCAGCAAGGAAGATTCTGAAGAGGCAGGCACTGACAAACCACCTCTGCTTCTCACTTGCCCTGACAGCCCCTTTCTGGGGTCACTATAAGTTGATTGCAACTTGATGGCTCACACACACAGAGACAGATTAGTGCCCACACAGAGTGGCGAACAGTCAATGTTATATTATTATCCCCACAATACAGCTAGGGTTGAAAGGAGTGGCTTAACCAAGGCCACAACGCATGGAAACTAATGGCAGTAGTGCGAGTTGAACTAGCAGAGTGGTAATTTGCAGCCCAGCTACTTAACTACTATGCTATAGTAGCTCTTCAATTAGCCAGAGAGGGACATTATTTCAACCCCATATTGTTTTACAGTATCTCTGTGTGTAGGAGATCACACACCTGCAACAACTAATTCGGTATAGGTGTAAAGGCACTTCCTATAAATGAACCAAGGATTAAGAGCTGTACTCAAATGGCTCCTTGCTCTCCTTTGCTATCCATCAGCACCAGGGCCAGCTCTGGAATGAGGCGAGGTAAGGCAGTATCCTCAGGACACAAATGTGGGGGGCTGGCAGCCTCAATTACTACCCCATTCTTGAACATATGATGCTTCCTTTTACTGAATGAAGATTCTTGGTCCATCAAGTCAATACCCCGACTGGCAGTGGCTCAGTGGTAAAGCATCCGCTTGGGATGCAGAAGGTCCCAGGTTCACCTCCAGTTGAAAGGATCAGGCAGTAGGTAATACGAAAGATCTCCACTTGAAACCCTGGAGAGCCACTGCTGGTCAGAGTAGACAATGGCTCAGTATAAGGCAGCTTCCTATGTGTTCATGTGTGTTCTCCTGGGTCTCAGACAGCGGCCATGAGTACCACCTACCACCTGATTCTTTTAACTGAAGGTGCTGAGGATTGAATCAGGGACCTTCTGCAGGCCAAGCAGATGCCACGGTCCTTTCTTGAGCCCACCATTGCCCTCGCATCACCCTTCCTCCCACCTCTCACCTTTCCCTCTGCTCAGGTGTGTATGTGTAAGGCTCTTTCCCTTCTAAAAGCTCTGGGAAGCCATATTGAACAAGAAAGACTTGCAGCATTGTGGCTTAGAGCCAAAACACACGTTAAGAAATACCTAGGTTCAGAACGTGTTCTCTTACCTCAAGGTTTGCCGGGATCTGTAGGCGTCCTGGAAGCTTAAAGTTTAGCATTTACAGAGCAGCAAAAAGGGGAAGGGAAATACAGGCGCCTGTATTTTAAGCTTTAAGCTTCCAGGACGCTTACAGATCCTTTAAGCTTCCAGGACTTTAAGCTTCCAGGACTCCTTCAGATCTTTAAGCTTCCAGGACGCCTACTTTAAGCTTCCAGGACGCCTACAGATCCCGGCAAACCTTGAGGTAAGAGAACACGTGCTGAACCTAGGTATTTCTTAACGTGTGTTTTGGCTCTTAGATCCTATGCCTTGCTTCCAGTTGTGCTATGTTGTGGGGGAGAGGTGGGGGGCACTCTATTCTGAAGCATGTTTTCTCCATCACTAAGAAATGACTCCATCATTTCTGAAGCATGTTTTCTCCATCACTCCATGACTCAGGAAAGAATGGCCTCTTTCAAAGAGCCAGAAAGCAACTTGTGCCAGAGGGGGCACTGCACAGTGGAGAAGGGGCTCCATGACTGATAAAGAAGGGTGAAAACAGAAGCAAGACTCATGCTGCAAGAAACTTGGGGAAGAAGCAGTAACTGGATGGCCCCTGGACAGGGATGTTCAAACCCGCAAGCAACCATGTTTGCATTAGTGGCAGAAGTATATATGACTTCTCAAGATGAGGAAATCCAATCTGGCCCATTATTTGTTGCATAAAAGTTATTCCCACCAGCGCCAGGCAGAGGATATTAACCTCCCTCCATTTTATTGCTTCTGCTTTTTAAATATTTGCTCAGGAGAGAAAGGGTTCATTTTCCGTGATATCTGTCACAAAAGGCCTCTTTAATTTCTGGTCCTCTTAAATCCTCTCCCCCACCCTCAATTGCGCTTAGAACTCAAATATTGATCATACCAATTAACTGGTAGCTAAATAATTTAAAGTTGTTTAATGTCTTCCATTCTATACTAACAACAATATGAACTTGATGCCAGCCGCTGAAAACTAACCTCAAGCACACACGCAGCACATGGAAAGGCCATCTTGTTCTGTTGAGGGAGCCTGAAAGAGACACACATACACAATGTTGCCTAGCAACCAGTTCCTGGTCCACACCAAAGCTTTTCTCATCTCAGGATTCCTGACAATGAGGTGCATCTCCTTTCTTTCTTTCTTTCTTTCTTTCTTTCTTTCTTTCTTTCTTTCTTTCTTTCTTTCTTTCTTTCTTTCTTTCTTTCTTTCTTTCTTTCTTTCTTTCTTTCTTTCTTTCTTTCTTTCTTTTCTTCAGTCCACTCACAGAACTTCAGAAAAGGAGAAATTTCCCTGACTGTGCTTCTTTGGACCACAGAATTTTGAAAGGCGCATCATCTAGGATGGCTTCCGTTTACTCCAGTTTGGAATTTTAAAAATGGAGAGGGGTTTTGGGGAGTAACTAATGTGATGTTATCCTTACCAGCCAACTCTCTGGATTTGTTCCTTGCTTTGCTGAGATCTTTCCCAAACCTGGTTGGGTATGATTTGCTTTGAAATATTGTAGTCAAAGAGAAGTGGACAGGGAGGTGCATGTTTTTGAAGGTCCACCCACACCTGCCCCATTTTCCTTGCCTTAACCCCCACCCAACTGCCACCTCTCACATTAGGGCTTTGGGGGAGCTTTTTAAAAAAATCAGCAGTTGCTAGAATGTTATAAAGAGCTCCTCTGTATTCCCAGATTTAATTTCTTTAAAGCAAGTCTCTTGTTTTTTATATTCTCAGGGGCCACTCTATTTTCTAGTTAAGGGCAGTTAGTATATTTTGCTTAAAGACTGAATGTCATATGAGTGGTTGAGGCTTCACAATCAAGTCAGGGCCTTCTCACAACTGTAGAACAAATCATGTGTTTTACAACTATCGCAGCCAACTTATGGTGACCCCATAGAGTTTCCAAGGCGAGAGAGAGGTGGTTTGCCATTGCCTTCCTCTGTGTAGTGACCCTGGACTTCTTTAGTGGTCTCCCATCCAAGTACTAACTGGGACCACCCCTGCTTAGCTTCTGAGATCTAATGAGATCAGGGTAGCCTGGGCTATCCAGGTCTGGGTGTGCAGGGCATGTTTTATAACTGCTAGACAGTATATTCCAAATTCAAAAAAGATACATAATGTTAAGAGTGTGGTAAGATTTTAAGATCTTACAACATTAAGACTGCAGGCAAGATTTTTAGTATAACTTGAATAAGATTTGATAAGGCTGCCAGAGGCCAAATGCAAGTACCAAACTTAACATTTTAAGTGTGATGGAAGTGGTTCAAACATGTTTAGAGAGGGTGCTGAGATTTCTGTAATAAAGAGGTTGAGAAGAGGGAATTACTAAAAAACTCTTAAATCTGTGGTGTAGATATGCCCCACCAGTGTCATCATAAAGCGCTCTCCAAAATAACAGAGTGAACTTCTAGCATACTTCTCTGTGTGACTTTATTGTCTACATTTCACACAGAGATGATGCATTCCAAAAAGATACTCCTGGCCAGTTTATGTAATCCGTTACCCTGGAAAGACCACTCCCAACTTCATCTTTAAACCTCAGATTTGTTTTATTGGAAGCTTTCCTTCATCTTGGAGTAGATTATCACACAGACAACTCATAAAATTATGATCTATGGTGGGTGGGGTTGCCAGTTCGATAGAGAGCACAATAACCTGCAAATGACCCCAAATAATCAGCAGAACTGAGACATGGATTTAGTTAACCTCAAGATAATATATATGGGGTAAGACTCCCTAAGATGCTAAACTCTGGATCTTGCTTACATCAACCATCTCCTAGTTTCTTCTGTTGATTATCATAGAGCAGAGGTCACTGAATCCCACTGCTTGATCTTTTTAACTGGAGATGCTGAGGATTGAACCCAGGACCTTCTATATACAAGGCAGATGCTCTACCACTGAACCACAGTCCCCGTTGCTACTCTCTTATTTGAGTAAATGATCTTTTTGCAATACTGCAATGGCTGACGGAAAATTGGATGATCAGGTTTTCTGCTAAACAGAATGTGATTTTGTATTGTCGAAGGCTTTCACGGCCGGAGAACGATGGTTGTTGTGGGTTTTCCGGGCTGTATTGCCGTGGTATTGCCGTGCCACGGCAATACAGCCCGGAAAACCCACAACAACCAGAATGTGATTTTCTTTTTTCTTTCCTGCCTGACTGGCTGAAGAGGATTTTTTAAAAAAAATCTAATGTAGAAAAGAGGAGGAAGAGGAGGTTCTTCTTTCTTTTCTTTACCACACATGCATCTGTTTAGCTCATCGGTTTACAACGGAGGCTCCTGGGGGTCTTTAAAGCATGCAAAGCATTGCACAGGCAAACATTCTAAAGAGAAGGGCCTACAAGCAATGCTTAGAGGGCTGATGTTCTTCAGGTGCATGTCACATTGGGCCTTGGTCAGGCTAGCCTCAGAAACCCCAGGCAACACAGCCACTGAAATGGCAGTAGTGGTGCGTGGGTCAGCTGTCTGCCCTCATACTTCTTTTCAAGGCTTCATGGATCCTTGCAGTTCAACCAACTGGCAACAGCAGGTTGGTTTGATGCCAAGCCCACCTGTACCAGGTCTGTAGGGAACAGTCACCAGCAAGAGAACAGTCAGGTTCCACTAAGTACAAACCTAAGCATAGACCCTTCTATGCCCATTGAAGTCAAAGGGCTTAGGACTGCATTGTGGTGGTGGTGAAAAAAGAGACTGTCCACACTTACATATGTCAAGGAAGAAAGAGAGGATGCCTGTGTATTATTATTTTCCCAGCTGTGCAGCAATACTGGTCTGCACGATTCCCTTACTAGCAGTTTCATTGTCAGGGATCTTTTCGTCTCAACCATCTTTTTCAGACATTATGGTCACATGTACTAGGAGCCTACCAAGTGCATGTAATGAGAGCCTGCATTTCCTGTGATCCTCCCAATACACATGGGTGCTGTTTTGTGTGTACACAAATTCAGCATGCACATACCAGCATTGATGGGTGTGATGCTGAACTCTGAAAAATGATCCAATGGTCAGTATGCATACATCACAGCTAGAAATGCATGGTAAATATGCACACTTCCCTTGTTCACAGAACATGGTGGCCGCGTGTATTGAATGAATCCTGGGTACGCACATTTGGTACACTCCCAGTATGTGTGATTGTAAGGTCTGACAAGGACTGCTTCCATGATGTTCCCTTCTTCATGTCCTTTGGTGGGTGAATCAACTCTTGTGGGATAGACCATTGAATCTTGTCTCTCTTTAAAGACTAAAAGTTTGATTATGGCATAAACCATTGTAAACTAGACTCTACTTCACCAGATGCGGAGCCACAAGGCCTTATAGCACAGATGCTACAACTCTATTTTTTGCTTGTGTTTTCCCTTAGTGTTTCCACTTATCCCTTGGGACTTGGGTCCACCACTTGACTCCGCCCCAAAACCCCACCCAAGTACCAGAAGTTTATCTTTCATGAGTTGTCAACCCTATTGATTGAAGATAAGTTCCAGGCCTACGTGAGGCATGAAATAGGCCAAGTCTGAAACTGTTTGTACTTGCTCAGAGAAATGTGTCAGCATTTGCGGGGGCTGCATGTCTCTGAAGCTACCCAAATGAGTGTCGTTTTAAAAATAAGAAGGAAAGAAAAGGTTAGGAGAACCCTGCTAAATGTGTACAACTAGTGTCAAAACTCACAGCACAACTCAAAAGGTGTACTTGGGAGGTAAAGAATGCCTAGGATTCTATTCATCTGCAGAAGTATACAAAGTCAAATAAAAAATCTAACACACTGCTATTATGTTACTGCGATGTATTTTGAGAGCCAGCAGGGTATAGTGGTTAGAGTGATGAACTAAGATCTGGGGAGAACCAGGTTCGAATCCCTACTCTGCCAAGAAAGCTTGCTGGGTAACCTTGGGCTAATCCCACCCGCTCGACTTAACCTACCTTCACAGGATTATTGTGATGATAAAATGGAGAAAAGAATGATGTAAGGTACTTTGGGTCTCCACTGGGAAGAAAGACAAAGTATAAATGAAGTAAATGAACCTTCTCTCCCGGTCAAATTCAGTAAGCAAAATGACATCTCTTAAAAGCTGATTTGCAATATCAGGTCAAGTAGGTGTGTTGCAGAGTAATACTAAAAAGAGTTAGACACTCTGGATTCAGTGTCTCATCCCTCAGTTCCCAAAGGCTTGGAGCCTTATTGTGATTTACTGCAATTTCCCTGCACCCTCCCTCCCTCTACAGCCTCCAATATCCCGTGAAATGCTGTTCCTTGGGGGCAGAGGATCTTCAGGAAAAGCATTAAGAGGGAGTTGGAGGGTTGCTGCAGGAGGGGGAAATCAGTGGAAATCACTCCTCCCCTTAAGCACACGGATCTGCCCCTCCATATAAATATCCAGGGCTTTTTTTCAGCTGGAACGCGGTGGGACGGAGTTCCGGAATCTCTTGAAAATGGTCACATGGCTGGTGGCCCCGCCCCCTGATCTCCAGACAGAGGGGAGTTTAGATTGCCCTCCGTGCTGCTCAGGGCAATCTAAACTCCCCTCTGTCTGGAGATCAGGGGGCGGGGCCACCAGCCATGTGACCATTTTCTCCAAGGGCAACCCATTGAGTTCCACCACCTCTTTTCCCAGAAAAAAAGCCCTGTAAATATCTATTAGGTGTCTTACAGCACATTTCCAAATGACAGAACAATTAAAATGCTAGACACCACAGGAAACTATTGCAGCCATAAAATGAAATTAGAATGTGTGAGGAAAACCTATGACCAGATTACAAAAATCAAGCTAAGGTCTGAAAAACTCAAAAATACTCTGCATAAAGGCCAAGACTAAACTCTTAAAACAGCAGTGGAAACAGAACATCTAATAAAGTTCTACCAGAGAGAAGATCTTTAAAATCTGAACATCCAAAAATGGGGTAATCAAGTAACACTGCATCAGGAAGAAGAGGATTTTTTAAAAGTCTTGGAGAATAAAATGAAGGAATAGCACTGGTCAAGAAAATCAGCATTAAAAAAGGGAAAAGGGAAAAACCGTAACAAATTCAAGGGTATCTACGCCCACGATTCATCACAGGCAGGCAGGTTTATCTGGGAGATTCTTGTCCTTGAGGTATCCAAGAGTCCTAGACTATGTAGAGTTTTATAAGCATTATACATTGCGCCCATAAGCAAAACGACAGCCAGCGTAATATTTTAAAAACTGATAAAGTATAATCCCTAGAATTTGTACACACAGGCTGTACAAAGTTCCATGTAATAAGAATAAAAATAGGGTTGCCAGATCCCCCTGTGCTCCTGGTGAGAGGTGGGGGCCCTGGCACCTACCTTTTGGTTTTTTCCTGTGCAGAAGTGCAAGCATGCACATGTGCCCCCGGGCCTGCGGGGCTGCCCTGGGAGTGTTCCCACACTCCATGCGGCGGGGGGGGGGGGAGGAATTCGGGCCCAATTTGGTCCAGATCGGGCCCAAATCAGCCTGGAAAGGGTTGCTGAGGCATGGGGCAACACTCCGCCGCCCGGCAGTGGCCCGATCCGAGCCATTTCAGGACTGAATTGGGCCAAATCAGGCCCAAATCAGCCTGGAACAGGCTGCTGCCACACATGGGAGCACTCCTCCACCTGGCAGTGGCCTGATCCAGGCCATTTTGGGACTGCACCACCAGGGCTTCCAGTGATCCAGTTCAAAGCTTTGGTTATGATAAATTAAATCCTAAATGATTTGAGGCCTAAGAACTTTGAGGACCATCTTCTCCAATATGAACCTTTCTTGTTTAGGCTAGCTGCAGAGGCCCTCCTCTGAGCCCCACTGACACCACCACTGGAAGTTTGATGGATGCATATGCATAGCAGAAATTTCTCTCTGGAGACACAATACAAACAAACAAACTCTGGAATGATCTTTTCCAAGATGTACTGTCTGTTGCTGTAAGTATGCTCCTACTAGGAAAGTTCTGCATCGTTTAATGTGTCATGCTTAATTGCTTATGCTTTGCTTCAGCATTGTTTTAGCTCTGTATTAGATTTCTGCTGGTTTTCAAACTTCTGCAATCCAAAACATATTTGTTTATTGGATGTCCCAGCTATCCGTTGTATGGGCTTGTGTAATCTACCTTGAGTCTCAGTGAGAAAGGCAGACTATAAATACATAGCTTGGGACTCGGGTATCTGAAGCAGAGCTGTATTATTCATAAGGCTGACTAGGCTGAAGTTTAGGGGCCCTGCAGGGACTAGGGGCCCATCAATTTTTTTTTTTGCTGAGGCACTATTTACCTGCGCCCTAGAGCTCCAATGGTTAAGGCCCCCTCAACCTCCCAATGGGGGACAGGGGCCTGGCACTTATGTTTGGGGAGAGGGGGGTGCCCACAGGCGCAATGACATCACTTCAGCAGTGACGTCATCGCGCGGCCCCTGGGTAGGCCCGTTTTCGGGCGCTGCAGAGCACTCCTGCACTCCACAGCACCGGAAACAGGCCATTCTGCCGCAGATCGAGCCCATTTTTGAGGCACTGTGGAGCAAAGGAGCGTTCCTGTGTTCCGCAGTGCCTCAAAGTGGGCCCAATCTGCAGCAGAATGGGCCCATTTGGGGCACTGCGGAGCACAGGAACATTCCTGCGCTCTGCAGCTGCTCCAAAAGCGGGCCCAATCTGTGCCGAAACAGGCCCGTTTTGGAGCGCTGCAGAACGCAGGAGCACTCCTGTGCTCTGCAGCTGCTGAAAACGGGCCTGGTTTGCCATGGATCGGGCCCGTTTTGAGCACTAGAGCGCTCCACAGCAGCCCCAATCCGGGCCAAAACAGGCCCAATCCCTGCAGCTGTGGCGTACGGGAGCACACCGTGCCGCGGGGGAGCACACAAGGAAGGTACACCCCCCACTGCTCAGGTAATTGGGGGCAGGATGTGGGGAGCAGAGGCGGGGGATCCCCTGCCCCCACCAGGGGTCTGGGATCCCTATTGTCCATATTTCTATTCCAGTATTCAGGCAGGAGTAATAAAAGGCAGCAGTGTGTGCTCGAATGTTCCAACAGGCCATTGGGACCAGCCAAAACAGTAGTGGGGTAAAAGACTGAAGTGCTGAAGGGGGCCTGAAATACCTGAAAGCCTAGGGGCCCAGCCATGGGTTAATATGGCCCTGATCTGAAGGGCCTTCTTCTCCCTTATGTTCCTGCCTGGGAACTAAGATCACATGGAGAGGCCCTCCTGACTGTCCCATCAGCTAGAGAAACTCACCTGGTGGGTACATGAGAGAGGGAGGGCCTTTTCGATGGCAGCTCCACGATTATGGAATAGCATCCCCAGGGAGGTCTGCCTGGCCCCCTCACGGCTGATCTTCAGGAGGCAGCGAAAGACTTTTTTTAAAATTTAGGACAGTTTTTAATTAACTTTGCATTTATGTTCATTGGCAGTCCTAAACTGTGTTTTAAAGCTTTGTTTATATTCATTTTATTATTGTTATTTTATTTATATTGTAAGCCACCTACAGTTCCTGCAAGGCAGAATGGTGGCTAATAAAATGCTTTAAACAAACAAATAAAAAATTTAAACAAATAAATAAATGTATATCCCTCCCCCTCCTTTCAAAGTTTCAGAACACTGAACAGTAAATTTGGGGCTGATTTTTACTAAAGCAGCCTACAGCATAACCTGTCACTTGCGCATCGTGCTGGGAATGACTTCATTCCCAGTACGATGAGGAAGCGTTCCAGAGCATGCGCTTTGGGCCCCTGGCAACCCTAGCTGTGGCTGCAGAATGGTCAGGGGAGAGTTAATCCCCACCTCCTTTCCCTGTGCCCACCCTTCACCCCCCAAAGCAGCTCTTCAGAAATAATTCCAAACATATTGTACTGATCTGTGCCTGATTTGGAACTCATAACTACCTGCCAAGTACTATCTCAAAAACTGAAAAGCCTTGTTAGTCCACACACCTCGGTGTAAATGTTCCCAGCTTCTTGTGAAATGACAAACTGTTTATTGGTCTGTTTCACTGCTTCCCTGGGCTGGTCCAGCATTTCACCTTCTAAAGGCCTACCCACAGATGGTAAAGCAGTCCCCTTAATTTTAACTAACTCCGAATTAATGGTTTGTGGTTTGCTCCAGTTCTTTCATGTTAATCCCTTTGGCTGTAGCTTCCAGAGAAGACAACTTGTTTCTGTTTCCAAGTGAATCGTGATCTCCGTATGAACACACTTACCAAAAGTTCCGCTGTGGAAATGACTTTCAGATGTGCTTTCCAAGATCATTTACGTTACGTTACGTTACGTTACGTTACGTTACGTTACGTTACGTTATGTTACGTTACGTTATGTTATCCATAGTCTGCTTTTCTCAATGAGACTAAAGGTGGATTATGAAATATAAGTTCTATGATCATTGGCTGGGGCATTCAATAAACAATTAGAAAAAAAGTAGCAAATTCCATGTTACACTGAATGTGAGGCAGGGGACCACAGCAATGTTGCATGGGGTTGCCTAGCAGCCCCCAAACGACGGCTGTTGTTTGTAGGCTTGCAAGATCTTGAATACTGCTAAAGTTTTTTTTTTTAATTATGATGTCTGAGCTTGAATAAACAGTGCATCTCCATTTTTCAAAATTCCCCCCTCCCCCTTTCCCCAAGATAGCAGGCGCACAGTAAGGATTTTTTTATCTGCGCAATGTGTGTATTATATATGTAAAGATTCTTCCCATACCAGACCTGTCAACTGATTAAACATGTTTTAGTTGATAAATCATCTGTATTTTCACTTTCACTTATTAATTTATTACATTTAAATAAATGTTATTATTACCAAAATCACACTATAGGTGTGTATTGTGAGGCCACTAAAGAAAGTTTTTCCCTCTTTTGCATAAGAAAAGGAGTCCAACAGAATCCCATCTTGACCTGGATAGACCAAGCAAGCCTGTTCTCAGGCCCGGCGCATCCATGGAGGCAAAGCTGGCAGCCGCCTCGAGCGCTGAACTCTAAAGGAGACACCGTGCCGGCCCTCGACACACACCCCCGATCCAGAAGCGGGCTGCGTCCCCGCTTGCCTCTCCACCCCTTCGCTGTTGCTGCCTGCCTCAGCTTGGCTGTCGGCATGCCAGGCACCCAGGTGGTGGGGAAGCAAGCGGGGAAGCAGGCCGCCTCCCTGCCCCTTCACTGCTGCCACCCACCTCAGGTGAGGAGGATGCTCTTGCGCGATGGCATCAGAAGTGACATCATCATGCAGGGCCGGAGCATGTGCACACTTTGCATGTGCACACGGGCGAGGAGCACAAGTAGGTATCTCACCTCAAGCACAAGAAACCCTTGCATCAGTCCTGTCTGTTCTCATCAGATTTGGGCTGCTAGGCAGTGTTGGCCTTTGTTAGTAGTTGGATTGGAGATCTCCAAAGACCAGGGTCTCTGTGCAGAGGCAGGCCCTCAAAAACCACTTCTATTAGTCTCTTGCCTTGAAAACCCCAGCAGGGGTCATCATAAGTCGGCTACAACTTGACAGCACTTTCCACCACAGTTGTCAGGCCTGGCTAGGGGATTCTCTCAGACTCTCCACGTCATCAGACAAAGGTGTATGAGTTGAAGGTCTTTATTAGAGATTTGCTCCCTAGAAGTACACTGTACATAGTAATTGCCTGGAATGCCAAAGCAAAGTCCTCCCAGAAAAGTTATATCCCCAGTCTCCTCCCCTCCAAGTTGAAATGACAGGCAGTTGAAGTTGGCGCAGAGCTGCGAAGCGCGAGAATCCTGGCAGAGATGCAGAGCCGAGTTTCTCAACATCAGTCGGTTCCCATACGCACAATCCCAGCTGTACTGATAACACTGCTGAGCTCAAACGGCAACAAAGCCTAACACAGTGAAGACACAGTGACACAGTGAAGCAAGAAAGCAACTACACTACTACCCATCCCCCCAGTAGATAGATATTCACAGGTATGACAGACAGGCTGGCTTGCCTGTCTCACAACAGTGGCATCTCAAACACTAACAAGATTTCTTTTCAGCACCAACTTTTGTGACCTACAACCTACTTTGTAAAATGCATGGAGTGGGCCCTCATTCTGCAGATTCCTTTAAAATCTCAGAAGAAAGTGTGAAGCAATTGGCATTTTAATAATGGAAGTTTACTGATAGATTTAATATTTTCTTTTTCATTTCATTATGGCAGTAACACAACATAGCCAATAAGAAACTTGGACTGGTTGACGCCGTTGGCATTGCTGAGCAAGTGCCAGAAGCCCTCAAAACTCAGACCCACTACTTTGCCCATCTCATTGGGGCTGCATCTCCCCCAAAGGAATGGTAGCCTTTCAGCACTGGAGAGACTAATGGTGTTGTGGTTAGCCACCGTTGCCGCTCATAGGCCCTGGTGAAGAAGCAAGTGCCAGTAGTACCACTTCCCTCCAAAGTGGCATTGGCTACCAAACTTTTCCCACCCCCACCCCTCACTGATGTTGCCTGAAGCAAGGGGACGAGCTGAGGCACTTGCTGCACCAAGCAGTGTGAATATACTTGCTCTGCTGCTTGGAGGCAAGGATCATGAAAGCTGGGGGACCCTTGATGGCAACGTGCTCAGATCTCCTCAAAACCTAAACCAAGACCACCTTGAAAATGTCTCGGTCAAAGTTATTCATATTTTCTTCCATCAAGCAAAATCTGTCCCCACCAATCATTCAAATAAAGCTGTGGATGGTTAACCTCCCTGTTGTACCAATTTTAGCTTGTAGCAAAATGCTTAATTAGTTAAGGATGGTTACATTTTTTTTTGCTAGCCTCCAAGTCATAAAGAATTGTGCCATTATGAAGAGAGGAGTTGCCTTTCTATTTTTTTAAAGGTAAGTATCTATGTCTAGTGGGCCATCTGGTTGTAATGGTTCCTTAATCTACCACTTTGGGGGGGGGGGACATGTTAATACGTTCCTCTGTTTCTCTTCTGTGCAAAACTATGACTGCATCCTACATTATGGATGCTCAAAAGCCTGCTGGTTCAAGCTTATATTCTGCTCACAGTTCAGGATCAGAGAGCCATTTTTTTGTCGAGCAGTTCAAGCTTGTTATTGAGCTCAAGCCTGTTTGACGTACAGTGCAATCAGCAACATTTCAAGCATGCACATTCTCACACAACCCGAAGGGAGTTCTAGCCCCCTCCCAAGACCTGTCAATAGGGTTGTTAGGCCAGGCCTTGCAAATAGCAGGCGGGGACATGGTGAGGGGCATCATTGGAAGCATTATGGCACCATTAGCAACAGAGCTCATTTTTTTAAAAAGGGGGGCTCTAGAAAACGGAATGCAGGAACACTGCCCTTCCCACCACAGCAGCCCTCTGAAAAAATGGGCCAGCTCGCCTGATCTTCTGCGGTGGCGCCCTCCAGAGGCCGTATTGGTGCAGGTGCATCAGATTAAAAAGTGAGTCATCGCCAATATGGCTTGCCTTTTATATAGAAAGATTGCAGGGAAAACCCAGAAGTGATGGGGCAGTAGCTCTAGGAATCACCAAAAACTCTATAGAGTTCAATTCCTAGAACTATCACTATCACTTCTGGGTTTTCCTCAGAAGTGGCTGGATATTGGTGATTTTTTTCCCTTGCCACCACTTGGAGAAGGGGTGGGCAATAAGAGCCAAGGGTGGGGTATTCCTCTCCCCAACTGGGTGCTTGGCAGCCCTGCCTATCAATGCAGGTCACCCCTCAGCAGTCAATCATTTAACTAAACACTGTGCACCATTTTAAAAAAAACTTTTACTGTACAGTGTACACTAATTCTGTGTTAGAAAGGTTATATCTTGTACACACATTTTCACACAACCTATAAGAGTCATAGTTCCTTCCCACCATCTCACGCACACGTCATTTAGCAGCCTGACCCAACCATCCATGGCTCTAGGAGAGAGAAGATTTCATATGCTCTACAGGTTTTTAAAAGGGCTGAAAATCAGAACCAAATAGAGTTGCCAGCCTCCAGGAAGTGGCTGGAGATCTCCCAGAATTACAACTGGTCTCCAGGCCACAGGGATCAGTTCACCTGGAGAAAATGGCTACTTTGGGGGGTGGACTGTATGGAATTAGGCCATGCCAAGGTCCTTTCCCTCCCTAAACCCCCCTTTCTCCAGGTTTCTCCAGGTTTCATCCCCCAGATCTCCAAGAATTTCCCAACTTGGAGCTGGCAACCCTAGAACCAAATGAAATTTCACCTTTGCCAAAACGGTACGTCCATCTGAGGAACATTTTTGCTGCCAATTTGGAGGCATTCCTGCCCACAATATCTTGTCCGCACATTCAATTTGGCATAGAACAGCTATGACTAGAGATATCATTAAGAGTGTGTGAGGACAGCAGAGTCTCAGTAGCAGTTCTTTGAAACAGAAAGAAAAAAAGTTAGCAGCAATCCACAGGAGCTACTAAGCAAACACCAAGTGCTTTCTGGAGGGTCAGTCGCAAACATCTCCACACTCCAGCACCCACTTGTAAAATAACACCTGCTTGTGGGAGTCAAAAATAGCAATATCAAAAAGAGTCCAGTAGCACCTTTAAGACTAACCAATTTTATTGTAGCATAAGCTTTCGAGAATCAAGTTCTCTTCGTCAGATGCCTGATCAAAACCTGACATCTGACGAAGAGAACTTGATTCTCGAAAGCTTATGCTACAATAAAATTGGTTAGTCTTAAAGGTGCTACTGGACTCTTTTTGATTTTGCTACTACAGACTAAAACGGCTAACTCCTCTGAAAAATAGCAATGACGTGCTAGTATTTATCTTGGCTTGCTAAGGTGACATAAGAGAGAGCAGGGCCAAAAAAAATGGCTCTGTCTCAAATTTATAGAATCACAAACCTAACCTGCAACCTTAAAGAAGACACCAAATTGCATTCTGGATAACCCAGGTGAGCCCGAGTTCCTCAGATCTAAGAAGCCAAGCAGGGTCAGCCTTGGTTAGTAATTGCATGGGAGACCTCCTACGAAGGCCAGGGTTGCGGAGGCAGGCAATGGCCCTCCAAGGGTTGTCACAAGTCAACTATGACTTGAGGGCACTCTTCACAATTCAGGAATGAAAGAGAACTAGTGGCTTTGGTTGGTGACATGGGGCTGCTTTTGAAAATGTCTTAGAAGCTCCAGTAAGTACCAAATGTGGTAGCAGGGCTCTTCTCTGGGGTCAGCCACTTAGAACACATAACTCCAATGCTGGATAGATAGCCCTGGCTATCTATTTGCTTCCAGGCCCAATTCAAAGAGCTAGTTATTATTACCTTTAAAGCTAGGGTTGCCAGCTCCAAGTTGGGAAAGTCCTGGAGATCTTGGGGGTGAAACCTGGAGAAACCTGGAGAAAGTGGGGTTTGGGGAGGGAAAGAACCTCGGCATGGCATAATTCCATAGAGTCCACCCCCCAAAGTAGCCATTTTCTCCAGGTGAACTGATCTCCATGGCCTGGAGACCAGTTGTAATTCCGGGAGATCTCCAGCCATTACCTGGGGGCTGGCAACCGTATTTAAAGCCCTTCTCAGCCTAGGGCCCTCATACTTATTAAACCACATCTCCCAATATACTTCCTAGCTGCAATTTTGTTCCTCAGTCTACTCCTTAAGGTACCCTCCCTTAGGATAGTCCACATGACTACAACAAAATCACAGGCTTTTTCTGTGATGGACCCAGTCCTTCGAAATGGCCTGACTGGGTGGAGAGTTTCTTTGTCACTTGCCACATTTAGGAAGACATGGAAGACATTCTTATTCCAGAGAGCATTTGGTGGAGAGTAAATTGTTTCAGCAGAATTGGCTGTGCTCATTCTACTTCGATGTGTTTTTAAATTTTGACTGCTTTTAAATTTGCCATGTATATACATTAATCTGTGTTTTAAGTTTGTCAATCAGACGATTATAATTTGTGTCCGCATAACCTGGGCCGTTTTCACGTCTTTACATAGCGCAAAACTCACAGAACGAGGGTATCTTCATGGTGTGCTTTCTGACGTCATTGCACAATGTGGTGCAATGACGTCAGAAATCGCACCACGAATACGCCCTCGTTCCGTGAGTTTTGCGCTACGTAAAGACGTGTGAAAACGGCTCCAGTTGCTATACTAATTGGAATCTAAGGAGATAAGACAAGACAGAAAAGTTTTAAATCAATCAACTACCCGTCAGATATCAAGTAGTGAAATCCTCTATCATTGGATGATAAATTAGGATTGCCAATGTACTTGCAGTAGGGATCCCAGGTGCCCGCCGGTGGCAGGCATTCTCCCTAAAGTTTACCTGCTTGCTCGCTCGTTGTTAGTGAGTGGTGGGAGGATTTGGGCCACCTGGAGATTGCCCACCACCAGCAGGCACCCATGAAAGAAGCATGGCGTGCACGCACTCCCAGCAGACACAATGACGTCACTTCTGAAGTGATGTCGTTGTGCCAGCTGTCAGTGCTCTCACAGCTCTGGAAGTGCACACAAAGACATGCCCAGAAGGCATGAGGTAAGTGCCAGCCCCCCTCCCCACCCCCCGCTCTCACTGGTAAAGTATAGGTACCTGGCAACCATAACTTGCAATGCCTCCAGGCCCTCCCTGCCACTCAAATAAGGGGGAAGTGGGGGAAAATAAAAATATGTTGTTGGTGTGTCAACGTCACGTATAGTTAAACACAGGATGTGATACCAATGTTTTATGATTTCACCAATCATTGGTGAAATCCTAGAGCATCAGTGACATCACTTCCAGGTTTCAGTCACCTGCCATGCTAATGCATGCCCCCCACCCACCCAAAATCTTCCGGAGGCCATCCTATGCTAAACACCTATACCAAATATTTAAAGAATAGTTAGCAAATATTTGTGCATTTGGGAAATATCTAGAACATTTTTGACTTTTAAAAAAATTTATTTTACTCCATTTATATTTCAACTTTCTCCACAGTGGGGACCCCAGGTGGCTTACTTAATTCTCCTCTCCTCCATTTTATCCTTGCAACAACCCTGCAGGGTAGGTTAGGCTGAGAATGTGTGACTGATCCCCATGGCAGAGCAGGAATTTGAAATCTGGTTCTTCCAGATTCCAGACGGATGCTCTAACCACTACACAAACTGCCTTATATGGAAAAGAGGAAACTTGGGTGGAGAACTAAGGGAAGCGATTTCACTCCGCCTTTGTTTGGCAGAAACCTTGACCATGAATACATCTTGACATACTGAAAACAGGTAATCCTCTTAACCATCCATCTAATGCAGCCTAATCGTTCAAGTGCATAAAAGCAGCTGTGGATTTCTGGTGAATGCAGAGGGCAACATGCAATGCCACGTACATAATGGTCTAAAGGCTCTCAGAAGAGATCCGTGCCCAGAAGAGTTTACTGCAAACTATTACCTAATTGGCTTCCCTACATCACATTACCTAAGGATTTACAATGGGCACCTCTTGCTGAAACGGCTTCTGGTAAATTTGTTGAGAGAGAGAGAGAGAGAGCTCTATTGCCTCCACGGGGTTCAGGGTCAACAATGCATTAACCGCAACAAAGCATTTAGCCCCTAACTCATTCCCAAGCAAACTATTTTATTCATGTGTTTCAAATTCAGGAAGCTATTAATAGTTGCCACAAAGACACCATTCAGTGAGCAGAGGGAGAGAGCAGATGATAAAGAACGATGATCTATCACCTTGGTCTTAAAGACATGTACAGACATCAGCTAAGGAAACAAGGAGAATCGGAAAGTGTTGTCCTAATAAGTTGGATACAGCCCAATCTTATGCATGTTTGCATAGAAGTAAGTCTCATTGAGCTCAATGGGACTAGCTTCCAAGCAAGCATACATATTGCGGGACTAGATTTACGAAAAAGTTAAGAGTCCAGTAGCATCTTTGTCAGATGCATGATGCATCTGATGAAGAGAGCTGTGGTTCTCGAAAGCTTATGCTACAATAAAGTTTTTTAGTCTTAAAGGTGCTACTGGACTCTTTACTATTTTGCAACTACAAACTAACACGGCTAACTCCTCTGGACAAAAAAGTTAGTCTCTCAAATTCTAGGTAGGTGACAACACTTACTTAGCTTGTTAGGCATTACCCATGATCAAACGCATCATCAAAGTCATTTGTTATAGGTTAAGATCGATACCATTTTACACATACAGAAGGTCAGAGGATATGACCTGTATAAGACCAGAGCACATAGGTTGATTTCAATCAAATGCCATTCACAGGATATGGGCTACAGATTCAGCCACTGAACTGTCACAAAGTCATGTTATCAAGGATATAGGTAGAAATATAGGGGGACCTTTGATGGATTTGACCAAGAAGATCACAGAAGGTTTCTTTGCACATAGGGTTAGCCTGGCCCCTCAGCTAGACATGCTGTAAAGGGAGTGTGGAGGCCCAGAATAGAAGAACCTTGGAGAGGGGCATGAAACAAAGGAGTAACACAGTCACGTGCCCTGGGGTAGAGTAACATACTTTGTAAACTGCTCTGAGTGGGCGTTAAGTTGTCCTGAAGAGCAGTATACACATTGAATGATGATGATGATGATGATGATGATGATGTTGTTCTTAGAAGAGCCACCTAACCCATATCAACAGATATTATGCATTGGCGCCCAGGTGCTGAGAGTGTCTGAGAATGGCAAGAATGTCTCACTTCACAGAAGTGAAGATATGGGCCGTTTCCACACGGCTTACCTTCCCTGGGAATGACCCGGAACATCGTGCAAAAAACACGGAAGATCGTGTTTTCTCGCACGGAATTTGCATGACGTCATGCAAATCTCGTGCGAGAAAACGCGATCTTCCACATTTTTTGCGCGATGTTCCGGGTCATTCCGAGGGAAGGTAAGCAGTGTGGAAACGGCCCTGGTTCAAGGATGGGTGTATTGGTTGAGGGCCAAAAGATATTAATATGTATGAGAAACTTGTAATCACTCATTTTTACATTTACATTTACATTTGCACACCAGCCAGCCAATCAATGGTAGCTGGTCCTTTAAGAGTCAGGCACCTGCTGGCAACTGGCCCTTTGACAGACAGCTGTCTGACGATCAGCTGTTTTGAAGCTCCATCCTGGGGGTGGAGAAGGGGAGTAACAAAGCAGAAATTGTCCGGGAGAAACTATTGGTCCGTCCCAGGCTGGGCCACACCTTCACAAAGCTTCTGAGTAGAGGGAGGCTGCTGGCCATGCCCCAGCCGATACAGGGCCTTCAAAAGGCTCAAGAGAGGAAGCCAAGGAGAACAGACGGGCTCTGGCTCCCAGATCAGAAGGGAGTGCAGCTAAGAGAGAAGAGATGGATTAGGATGGCACCAAACCCACACCCCTCTCTATCTGAGGCCAAAGGAAGGCATTTCAGCCCTGGTGTATGATGGCTGGAGCGGAGATTCCTACGTCACCCTGCCAAAGCTTTACCTTCTTCCAGCCTCCTGCTCAGCCACTTGGTTCTCGAATGCTCCATGCACATTTGCAATGTAATGCTCCCTCTCCTTACAGGTGTAGCCATAACTTTGGCTCCTCTTCCTGCCATATGAAGTCTGATATCATGGTGACTTCCTGTCATATGAGAGCCAGTTTGGTGTAGTAGTTAAGAGCCGCAGGACATTAATCTGGAGAACCAGGTTTGATTCCCCACTCCTCCACTTGAAGCCAGCTGGGTGATCTCGGGTCAGTCACAGCTCTCTGGAGTTCTCTCAGCCCCACCCACCTCACAGGGTGATTGTTGTGGGGATAATAATAACATACTTTGTAAACAGCTCTGAGTGGGCGTTATTATTGTTGTTGTTATATGGTTACAGCTCAGTGAGTCCTATCTTGCTGCCTTGGCATTAAAAGTAAGCCATGGATTTGGAAAAGCTGAAGATCTGTTTTATTATCAACTAAGGATGCTTATTATTTTATTATCTTTATTACTGACTAAGGTTACTTTCACAAACTTCAAAAGGCATGTCACATTCTTGCTCCTGCCTCAGCAAAGCAGGGAATTTGCTCGACTGGTATACTGTCCTTATGGGTTCATAACCCACTTGTAGAGCTCCTCACCCTTTCCTTCCTCCCTACAGATTTTTTCCCCCTATGCTTCACCCGTTTATGGACTTTCATTAGCCCTTCTCCTCACTGACCTCTCAAGTTTGTAGGTGAAACATGAAGCACAGAGTTCTGTAGCCAGCCCACTTTGTAGACCCAGGAAGAAAAATGGCCGCTTGTTCTCCAAGCAAGCCAGTACATGCGGGCAGGGCTTTTTTTCAGCTGGAACCGCGGCGTGGAGGGCAATCTAAACTCCCCTCTGTCTGGAGATCAGGGGGTGGGGCCACCAGCCATGTGACCATTTTCTCCGAGGGCGATTTAAACTTTTAAAAACTCCCCCCTTGTTCCAGCAGACCCAAAGTGACGTCATTGGCCCTGGGAGCATGCGTGCACTTTGCGCGCACACATGTGTTACCAGGGGCACCACCTCCCACCAAGAGTTTCCCTCTGTGCTGGCAACCCACTGCGTTCCACCACCTCTTTCCCCAGAAAAAAAGCCCTGCATGTGGGTATACCATACTCTTAGCAGCCTCTGGGAACAACAAAGCGTAAAGAAGCCTGGCTCCATTACGTGATGAACAGAGTCTTCTCCAAGTGCAAAAATGTACCACCATCATTAATGACTGTGTTATTAGCACACACATGATCCCAGCCTTCCTATTGCTCCTCCCCGCTCCCTGCTTCACTGATGTAATATTGTGTGACTAATCTCCTCAGAGACCTCCGGTGTTGCCCTTTCTGAAGAAGCAATATTGCAGTCTGCGTAGGCCATTCCAGTTCCCTGAAGGGGCAAGCGGTGCCCTTTTCCTTTATGTACTGTTCACACACACGGAGACTTCTCCAGCAAGAGCACGGGGAGGGGGAGATAAAGGGGGAAAGAAAATTACTGGTTTGGCTGCTGATAATCCTGCCCTGTGGGGTGATATCTACAAGTCTTTATTTGTCATTTACCTTCTCTCTCACACATAGACCTGAGTTTTTCCTGCTCCTTGTCTCAGCAATTCAGAGATTTTGTATTTCTGCAGACACTGAGAATATTCGTGAGCAGGGCTTTTTTTCAGGGGGAACGCGGGGGAACGGCGTTCCGGGACCTCTTGAAAATGGTCACATGGCTGGTGGCCCCACCCCCTGATCTCCAGACAGAGGGGAGCAGCGCAGAGGGCCATCTAAACTCCCCTCTGTCTGGAGATGAGGGGGCGGGGCCACCAGCCATGTGACCATTTTCTTTGAGGGCAACCCACTGAGTTCCGCCACCTCTTTCCCCAGAAAAAAAGCCCTGTTAGTGAGGTTCCAGATGTGTAACTAGAGAAGTCTAACCTGTGCTGTTACATCCACCTCTCTCAAAAAAAATGTATGTGTATATAGCATGAGTGGCCAAAGCTGATCACCCTGAGAGACTCGCCGCTCGGGGAGAGGCAGGTGTCCTGCTGGCAGAATATAAGGCCACATACATTTTATTTATTTATTTAAAATATTTCTGGCCTTCTTTCCCCTTGCCTCTCAAAGGAGGCCTGTTGCACCCTGGCGGTATAAAAAATAAATGGGCTTGCCAAGTGCCCGCTGGTAGCATGCAAACTGGCGCTTTGCTTCTCTGCTTGCCTATTACTAGGTAGCCCCTGAGAAAGCTTGCGCTGCGAAACAAACTCGAGCTAGCGGTTTGTCGGGCTGAACTTACTGCCAGCAACTCCCACGAAAAATTTGACCACCGTTTGAACTACAGGCATTTTGCGGAGAGAGTGGCTGGCCGTATTCAGTAGTTACATCTTCATTTCGGAACGGACTTTGAGATTGTGGAACCTTGATTAGTAGTTTTCCGACATGGAATGTATGCTTACTGTTTGAAATGTTAATGAACTGGATTCTGGTTGTTATTTATTGATTGTATGAGTTATTCTGGTATGTTTATCGTAAATATTGATTGGCTGATTGGAGTATATATGTATTGAATTGTTGTATATTGATTCTAATGATTATATTTTTTACTCACTTATTGCACTTTATACACTATTAGCACTTTATTAAAATTGTTTACAATCATCATACTGTATAGCGATAGCATAGAGGGGAATTGCTGGTTTTTCCTATTACTAGTGATCACCAGGAGGCAGGCCGGCCACACAGGAAAATGACCATTTGTGCACGTTCCTACACACTGCACAATGACAGCACTGCATGAGGGTCAATTCTTTAAGAATCATCCCAAAAACACTATGTTTGGGGCTGATTCTTAAAGAATCGGCCCTGATGTGATGATGATGTCACTTCCAGCATAACTTGGGAGTGACATTTTTGTGCACATTCATGGCTATTTGCTCGGGAGCAGAGTAAGTACCCCCCCCAACCTCCCAGTGGTTGCATAGGGGGTCCTGGCAACCCTAAATATTAAATAAGTAACTATAGAGCATTTGATACAACTATATACCGCAATCTGAATATGCTTGCCAAAAAGAGAATTTTAATAACAACAACAACAACAACAACAACAACATTTAATTTATATACCACCCTTCAGGATGACTTAACACCCACTCAGAGCAGTTTACAAAGTATGTTATTATTATCTCCACAACAAAACACCCTGTGAGGTGGGTGGGGCTGAGAGAGCTAGGAGCTGACCCAAGGTCACCCAGCTGGCTTCAAGTGGAGGAGTGGGGAATCAAACCCTGTTCTCCAGATTAGAGTCCTGGGTCGAATCCACATTCACCCATTACCCACATGTTTATCGGATATCTTCCGTTTGCCTCCAATCCGTGATTTCTTCATCTTCGTTCACATTCCTGCTTCCAATCCGTCTTTCTCGCGCGTCCCTCCGGTCACACGGCTGCTTGAAAACTGCTTTTTTGGGCGGACCTTTTTTTCCTGCCCATTTTTTTATTATTTTTTTGAGCGCACTTTCCCGTTATTTCGATCTTGCCTTATAAAGAAACATCATTGAAGATAATGATGCCTCTCTTTCCCCCACTGGCAGCACTGATGGCTCTCTCCCGTTTCTTTTTTGGAAATTTGGAAGCATGTGGGAAGCTTTCGTGGGCATTTCCTATGCAGGACAGTTCAGTGCCTGAATTTTACTGAAGTTTCACTTCCTTGGAGTGTCATTATTTTGATATTTCGTAATTTCGATATTACAGTAATATAAAATAAAAAAATAAAAAACAGTTAAAAAAGAAGTTTCGCAAGTCCGTTCTGAAGATGGATTCACCCCAAAATGATTTTTCAAACTACCAGATTTGATTCAGAAACAGCATAATCAATAAATCCAATGCTATGAAGTCAAAAACAGTCTTTTGCAGACCACGGAGCACTTGCAAGTTGAATCAGCCAATAGGAACTTTTGGAACGGCCGGAGAGACAGGGAGGGGGGTGGTTTTTTAAAAAAACGCATAAATTGCGCATTGGACCATTCACGGCCACTGTGAAACTCCCGTTGAAAAACTGTGACCACATATTCGGGAGAAATGCGAATGAAATGCGTCTGTTTAATGAGGTAATGTGACCGGCACTCGGGATTGCGTGGGGAATTCGGGGAACATGCGACTTAGATTGAGTAATGTGGATTCAACCCTGCACTCTTAACCACTACACCAAACTGGCTCTTTCAGAAACAAAATATTAGCCCAACACATGGATAAGACATTTTATTGCAAAAGATGGTCATACGGACTCTTTACCTCCTCCTGAAGACGATTGGGTTGGGGGTACTACTGAAAAGACCTGTGATTGGGTCAAGAAGGGCCTCCCAGTCCTATGAGGTAAAATGGCAACCAAATCTGCTGGGAGGAGTGACGCTGTTGCATGGGTACATACCAAGAGATAGTCCTTCAAATATATGTGTCTTGAAGCATCAAACTGACAGGGTGATGTCGATTCTGTGTAGGGTTTCCAGGTCCCCTTACCCTCCCAGTAGGAGGGGAGACCTGCATTTACCTCTAGTTTATTCTTGGCCGAATTGGCCCCATGTGAACCCCAAGAGCACTCCGAAGGCCTGTGCAATGACATCACTCCTGGAAGTGACATCATCACGCTGCACTGGGAGCATGCCCTGGGAGACTCGTCCCTGCGTCTTTTACCCCACTGGCCAGGTAAATGGGGGAGAGGCTGGGAGCAGAGGTCCCCCACCCCCACTGGGAGACCAGCAACCTGGGTTTACAATGAAGTGATGTTGCATCATCCGCATGACATCATTCCTGCTGTCCTCGCCTTCCTCCCTCTCCCACCAGTTGCCAGCCAATGGCAACCCCAGGGGAAATGTTAAGAGTGTCAATTGTTGGAATGATCGGTTAGCTGGGATTATCAATAGGACCAATGGTGCCATCTTCTTCAGTCTTGCGTGATCCTGGCTCCTTGAATTTACTGACAGGGTAGGAAACATGAAACCAGCTGAGAGACAGGTGTACTACAGGCAGTGGGCAAATTGAGCCAAATCAGACCAAGCAAACCACAGAGCCCATTTATCAGGCCTATGAAGTGGCAGCGAGAGCAGCCGAGAATCCATTCTTCTCTGCCACCATTGCATCAGCAGCGAATCTCATCCAACAGAGCTGTTCCAAGTGACGCATTAGGCACAAAGTATTATACCCAAAAAAAGAGGCACCAGAAGGTGAAGCACCTGCAGCTCACTAGGACCATTTTGCCTGATTTTTGCAGAGATTCAGATCCAACCTGACGTAAATGCAAAAGTGAAAGACATCAGATTGCTCAGTACACTACCAAATTGTTTCACACTACATGTCTTCGCATCAGCTAACAGTGAGCAGAGCTGAACCACTGAAGAGTGGACAAGAGGGCCTGTCTATATCGAGCTAAGAATGAATGCAACCCACACTCAAATGATCATTTTTTGAATAAAACATCAATGTTTATTTTCTAGCATCAGCCCCTGATAAATCACTGCTTCTATTTACCCTAGGGGAGATGCAGTTGTAATGGGTGTAAATGTCAACATGTAGCTGATACAAATGGCTGGAGATGTTTTCCTGAGCTTCTAGAAGCAAAATCTCTAAGTGAGAGGGGATCCTTCTTGCTTTGAGTACATAAATGCATGCATCTTGTACACTAAAGGATCAGGTGGTACACAGCCTGACATTTCATATACTGCAGCAGGAGAGGTTAATTTTGAACTGTTGATAACCTAATTCAGGACAATTATGTTTTTTGACAGTATTTTTAAATTATATTTAAAAATACCCAAATGGAGTAAAGTTAGTTGTGAGTAGAGTTGCCAGGCATGGCCTGGTAACTGGCGCGAGTCAGGAGGGGAACTCCCAGAAGAGACACCATGTCTCTCTAGGAATTGCTGGAAAATCTATAGTAAAACCATAGAGCTTCTGCTACAGTGTACTGATGTCACAATTTTTTAAACATTATTTTTCTCCCACCAGGCACAGGAACAGCAGTGGTTAACAGGAGCTAGGGCTGGGAAATGTCCTGCCCCTGTTATAGGGGGTGAGGGATCCCTGCTCCCAGGCTCCTGCCCCCACCAACACTTACCTGGCTGGCAGGGGAAAAGGTGCAAGAACAGGCCTTCTGGGGGGCGTGCTCCCAGTGCAGAGTGACAACATCACTCCCAGGAGTGACATATCATCAATAACTTGGGCACCGTTTATATACAACTGATGCAAAACAAATTTGAATTGCCTAAAGCTGTTGGGGGAAAATATGTCCAATTCTCTCCAGTTTATTCTCCTGGAGGGAGGAAATGACAAGCTAGACGAAGAGGGGGAAACAATACTGAGACCTCTTGGGCTGTGAGGGCCCATTTCTCTCCCATTACCTCTTCCTGATAGCCATCTTTATAATGCAACTCTTCATCAAATGAGCATTTTAACATACCCTGCAGGTAATGGGTGTGATAGAAAGTCTTTCCTTTTCTGGTTAACCAGCGTTCTCAGGGCCAGCTCTGAAACACAGCAAGGTCTAATAGCCATAAACATTTTAAGTGTCATTAAACTTTTAAGCTGGCCTACCGAGGTTCTCCCGTAAGCCTCTAATTATTATGGATGAAGTGGGGAGCGAAAGAATCATTTACCTGAGCTTGTCTTTAAGTAGCTTTGCCCCTTAATGGTTTTCATACCCATGCACCGTGGCCATGCTACCATTTGAAAGGATGTATACATTTAATATGTCCTCCACCAGCTCTTTAACTGTCAGCAGCCAAGTCAAAAGATATAAATAATTAAATCTCTCCCTCCTCCTTGCAAGTGCTCTTAGATCCCTATTGCCTTAGCAAGTTTGTGTAGGGTGGGGGCAGAGGGAGTGTGAAAGAGATGGTAAGTTTACACCTGTAAAGCATGAAGAGGCTTCACAGCCGCCCTGCCCTTCCCAAAATCAGTGCCTGGGGTATTTGATTCGTCATGGTGTGGAGAAAACGGAGAAGGGAAGAATATTGTAAAATCCCATTGAGGAGGAAAGTGAGGTATAAATGAAGGAAATAAATGTAGCAAAAATGCACCTGGTTGTCAGGCAAAGATGAAACAGTGTTAAAGGAAACAACAGAAAGAAATTTGGTGTAAGCCAGTCCTTGGCTATACGCTGATATGTAAGGTTGAAGGACAAAGGATACCATTTTGTTAAAGTTGGGTTGGATCCAGGGCAAAGACCCTACAAGTATCATGGATCTTTCCCATTTTCCTCTCTCTATGCAGCCATTTCCACCTTCTCCATCTAAACCTACTCATCAAATTGGGTCATCTTCGGAGGCCCTGGTTCAGGCAGCCCCACCATATGAGGCTAGGCAGGTAGCAACTCAAGAAAGGGCCTTCTTGGTTGTGGTGCCAAAACTTTGGAACTCCCTCCCCTGGGAATAGGGTTGCCAGCCTCCAGGTAGTGGCTGGAGATCTCCTGGAATTACAACTGGTCTCCAGGTCACAGAGATCAATTCACCTGGAGAAAATGGCTACTTCGGGGGATGGACTCTATGGAATTATGCCTTGCCAAAGTCTTTTCCCTCCCCAAACCCCACTTTCTCCAGGTTTCACCCCCCAGATCTCCAGGAATTTCCCAACTTGGAGCCGGCAACCCTACCTGGGAGATTCATCTGTCCCCTTCTATTACTGTCTTCCATCAGCAGGTTAAGACTTTTTGTTTTGTTTGGCATATCCTCAATAACTGTTATTGGCCCTCCTCCCTGGTTTTGGTATTATGTATGTTTATATGCTTTTAGTGAATTATTTTATTTTAAAATATTTTAATGTTGAAATGTTTTAATGTAGGGTTGCGGGTCCCCTTACCCTTCTGGTGGGTACTTCCTTCTTCCCCTCTTCATGTTTTACTTGTACACACTGCCCGCATGTGGTCCCACAGCTGCACGATTTATTTATTTATTTATTTATTTATTTTATACCCCACCCTCCCCACAAATGGACTCTGGGCGGCTAACAACATTCATAAAACACAGTGAATTAATCACAAAACCATAAAATCAATAATAATCTTTAAAAAGTCATTAAAATAGTCCAGGCGCAGGCTATTTAATTAAATATTTGGGAGTCCGTATACGAGCATAGTAAATGTCCAAGGGCAACCCCAGAAAAAGTGGTGGTCTTAGATGGAAGAAGGGGGACACCCGCTGGCACTCAGTCAAAGGCCCAGCGGAACATCTGTTTTACAGGCTCCGTTTTACAATGCTGTCACTTCTGGTGACACAGGTGCAGAAGCACACGTGTGCTTCACAGTGGAGTGATTTGGGCCTCAAACCGGTCCAATTCGGCCCATTTGGGGTCCAAATCGGCCTGCAGTGAAGCGCAGGAGTGCTCTTGGGGCGGCGGGATGATGTCAGTGAAGTTGTCGTGCCGCCACATGAGCTTACCCGGGAGGCCCGTTCCCGTGCCTTTTTCTCCACTGGCCATATAACTGGAGGTGGGGGCGGAAGGTGAAAGCAGGGGATCCCCCACCCTCACCAAGAGAATGGGATTCCTATTTTAATGCTGTGATGTTTGTTGCCTGGGAACCATATTTGGGTGGCAAGTTAGCACAAAAATGTTTTCAATAACATAAATAAATTTCCAGCCCTATGAAAGCTGATTCCTGAAGTTGCAGGGCCCATGTAGAATAATTGCTGTGATGTGGGTCAGGAAGATAACAACAACAACATTCAATTTACATACCGCCCTTCAGGATGACTTAACACCCTCTCAGAGCGGTTTACAAAGTATTTCATGATTATCCCCATAACAAAACACCCTGTGAGGTGGGTGGGGCTGAGAGAGCTAGAAGCTGTGACTGACCCAAGGTCACCCAGCTGGCTTCAAGTGGAGGAGTGGGGAATCAAACCCCGTTCTCCAGATTAGAGTCCCGCGCTCTTAACCACTACACCAAACTGGCTTTTCAGTTGGGGGGAGGAATTATGGGGCACAGATATTACAGAAGTTTATAAAAATTATACCTGGTGTGAAGAAAGAAAGAAAGAAAGAAAGAAAGAAAGAAAGAAAGAAAGAAAGAAAGAAAGAAAGCAAGCAAGCAAGCAAGCAAGCAAGCAAGCAAGCAAGCAAGCAAGCAAGCAAGCAGATATGGTGCAATTGTCAGTGTGTCACACTAGGATGTGGGAGACCCGGGAGACTCTGCCAAAGAAGCTCAATGGGTGACCTTGTGCCAGTCACACTCTCTCAGCCTAGCCTACCTCACTGGGTTGTCGTGAGGATAAAATAGAGGCGAGGAGAAAAATGTAAGCTGCTTTGGGCCCGCAGTGGCAACCAATAGGGGCACTATAGCACACAGGGTCTATGAATTGTGGTCCATAAATATTGTATTTCATAAGACAGAAAGCTCCTGAAAATGTGGATTTTTTGCATAATTAACCAAAACAAGGAAAATAATAGAGTAGAGCACATCTGCCCAATAGTCAGCAGCAGCCAGAGGGGCTCACTGCTTTGGGAGGCGGATTTTGCTCTGTTCAGATGCTTTATGGTGCCACTTTTTCCATGAATCAGGGCACGGAACAATGCAACCAGCTCTTCCCATTCCAGGGGACAGCCGTACAGGGGAAAACGTTTTCATGGTGTCACTGGGGGTAACAGAGAGGGGGGAGGAAGAGCGGGAAGAGGAGAGATGGCTCTGTTCAAAGGGATTTGTTCCGCTGTCAACAAGAGCAGCATTTAGGAAACGGAGCCCACGGAGGGGGAGGAGAGTGGGACAGACACTGTATAGCCAACCGCCACAGGGGAAGCAGTTGGCCCGGATCAATACAGGGCCCTGAAGGGCTTGAGAGAGTACAATTAGTGTCTCGAGGACAGGTCGCTAATATGCCATGCGCATCTAGGAATGCCTGCCTGAAAGTTCGGTGGAAATCCGAGACAGCGAATCCCATCAAATGTTCCTCAAGAGAGTCCGTGTAACTCACTCTGGGGCTGTCCCTTCTTTGTCATATTAGTACTCGGCTGTCTTTAACTCCAGAAACCATGAGAAGAAAAAGGAATGTAAGCAGGTAGAGAGGCGAAAGAGTGCAACACCTTCCCATAGCATACATTCAAAGAATAATATAATATCGGCTGCTCGAGACCACTGGGTTGAATGAACAGTAATAGAAAAGAAAGAAAAAATAATATAACACTGTTATTCGTTAGTTCCCACCTTCCAGGATCCTCAGAACAGCTTACGCATGCCATTGAAACACAGCCTATTTCAGACAAATCAGGCCCTGGTGTATGACGGCTGGAGCGGAGATTCCTACACCACCCTGCCAAAGCTTTACCTTCATCCAGCCTCCTGCTCAGCCAGTTGGTCCTCGAATGCTCCTTGCGCATTTGCAATGTAATGATCCCTCTCCTTACAGGTAGAGCCATAACTTTGGCTCCTCTTTCTGCCATATGAAGTCTGATTATCATGGTGACTTTCTGTCATATGAGAGCCAGTTTGATGTAGTGGTTAAGAGCAGCAGGACTCTAATCTGGAGAACTGGGTTTGATTCTCCACTCCTCCACTAGAGGCCACTTGGTGACCTTGGGTCAGTCACAGCTCTTCCAGAGCTCTCTCATCCCCATCCTCACAGGGTAATTGTTGTGGGAATAATAACAACACACTTTGTAAACTTCTTTGAGTGTTGTCCTGAAGAGCGGTATATAAATTGAATGTTGTTGTTGTTGTTAAGTATCAAATATTCCAATGGGAGCAACCAAATCAAACAGCTTCTGAACTACTTATCATGTTTCTATGCAACTCCAAGGAACTTCGAGGATCGTACAGAGCTCTCCCCACCTCATTTATCCTTTCTGAAACCCCATGGGGCAGGTTTCAGTTGAGAGAATGTAACTAGCCCAAGGTCATCCAGTGAGTAGCATTGCCAGCTGTGGGTTGGGAAATCCCACAGGGCATGGAGAGGGCAGAGACCAGGGAGGAATGACAAAGACAGTATCGGAGATAACCTTCCTTTCTAAAACTGAAGAGTGGCTTTTGCATGTTAAGCGGTAAGTTATTTTGCATTTTCTTCAGTGTCTAAAAAAACCATATTGAAAATTCAAGAATACTTTGAACATAATGAAACAATTGATCGACCACCCTGCTAAAAGGTACGTGGGAAAATCAGCTGTTTTAAATCATTGCCTGTCCCACATTTTTTATTCATTGCATTGGTTATGGTTTCATTAAATTAAAGCTGATTGCTGTGATATAAAGCAGGATTCAGAAGCTGGTAGTCGGGTAAAATTAAGACTTCAGCCGCATGCTAATCCCATTGTGACCAAACAAGTGGCGGACTGAAGGACGGGACAGTCAGTAAAAGCAAAGTATCTTGAAAAGTGATCAGTCGTAATGTATTATATAACAAAAATGTTGGCACCAGTTAAGATAATTTACAAAGCACAAAGGATTAATTCTATTGCCCAAGATGATGTCCGTAGCTGTTGGATAGCAGGCATCTATTCGGATCTGCAAAAATGTACTTCTGCTTCTGATGGGTAAGCAAGATGCACTTGCTAAAGCTACCATTAATGGGCTGCATTCCATTGGAACGTGGTCTTGCCTATCCCCCACTGACATTAATGGAAGCCACCTGAGAGCACAGTAATGGTCATGCAGCACTTTCATTCCGTTCCATACGACTTCCATAGAAGAACTCCCTAATGTGTTCTGCCCCAGGATATACAGGTAGCTCTTTAGCCTTTGAAAGATGCCGGTATACACATTCTTTGCAGCTTACTATTTATATAGTGGCCGTTTTCACACTGCTTGCCGGCCATGGAACATCGCGCCAAGCTCCCGGAATGACAGTGTCTTTCTGGCGTGATTTCGTGAGTTCTCACGTGAAATCTCATGTGAAATCGTGCCAGGAAGACGCTGTCGTTGCGGGAGCTTGGCACCATGTTCCGTGGCCGGTAAGCAGTGTGAAAACGTCCAGTGCTTTAGAGGGTTCAAATCACTGCATGCATATGATCACGGCAAGCCTTAAAACAACCATGCAGGCAACAGGGGGAAAGGGGATAGCTGAGGACCAAACTAGACATGACAGCATCATTGCGGATGCCACAAGGACACCACCGCCATTTTAAAGTCATTTTAAAATGCCACAAGAGCCCAGTCTTGAAAGGACCTGCCATACAGGGCTTGTTTCCTCCCTGTGCCTTTTGAACAGCTGCTGGGGGTCAGCTTTTTCAGCTCTTGAAAAAGTGGAGGGGCAAGAGCACCAAAGTCCATTGTGCTGTGGGTCAAATTAGGATCGGGCCCTCGCCACCTTTTTAAATGACTTAAAAATGGCAGCAGCCATGAGAAGGCCATCACTCCTAGTTTGGCCCTGAAATTGAAAGAGGATTGGCTTGCTTTAAGGCCATCTAGTGTGATTATGGCACAGCCAAGATTTGAACTAGGGAGTATTTCAGTCAGAGCTCAGTGGCTTTAGCCGCTATGCCACATTAAGCACTTCTGTTAATAATACATGTTGATGAATTGCAGGAAGCACGTTGGGCTGACTTCAGAGTAACTCAGTATGTTGCATCTTGAAATAATAAGTCACTCTCAGAAAGTAAAAGGGCAGATAATACAACCATCACATTCCATGGTCTTGTTTGCACGTCTTCAGAATGCTATCAACGCCCCCCCCCCCCCGCCCTGTAAATGCGGTGTGACCAAAGACAATAGTGGGATGAATAAGCACACTGCAGGCAACCAAGCCTCACCTTTCGTGACGCTGTGAGAAAATTGTGTCCACTTCTAAGCTAACTAGGGTTATCAGGTTCCCCTACCCCCCCCCCCAGACCGGAGGCTAGAGGCCTGGCACCTACCTTTTTTTGTCGTGCTCAAGTGCGTGCTCCCGGCCTGCACAATAACATCACTTCTGGGAAGTGACATCATCATGCAGGCCACGTGCCACCCTGGGAGCACTTCGGTGCTCTGCAGGGGCACAATTCGGGGCCAAATCAGCCTGAATCAAGCTGCTGTGGAGTGCAGGAATGCTGCTGTACTCCACAGTGGCCTGATTCTGCCCAATTCAGGCCCAAATTGGGCCACTGAGGAGGCAGGAGTGCTCCTGTGCTCCACAACAGCCTGATTCAGGCTGGTTCAGGTCCAAATCAGACTGCTGGGGTGTGTAGGATCATGCCATGCTGCCCAGGAACACACCCTGGGAGACGTATTCCCTCCTCACCCGCCAGGTAAGTGGGGGTGGGCAGTGGAGGGTGGAAGCAGGAGATCCACCACCCCCCAGCTCCTGGGTGGCAGGGCACACTCCTCTGCATCACAGTGGTCAGATTCGGGCCCGATTCGGGCCTGAATTGGAACACTGAGGAGAGTGAGAGTGCTCCTGTGCTCTGCAGTGACACAATTCGGGCCAATTTGGGTCTGAATCGGGCCGCTGCAGTGCGCAGGAGAATGCTGTGCTGCCCAGGAGCACACCCCAGGAGATGCATCTCCCCCACACTGGTCAGGTAAGTGGGGGCATGGTGGAGGGTGGGACCAGGGGATCCCCACCCCCCAGTGGGGGACTGGTAACCCTAATTCTAACTCAAGCTCAGCATGTCATGAGTTCAGAGTTTCACACTAACTCCAAGAGCCTGTCTCTGCTGAACAAAGTCAAATTGTGGTCCAAGAAGAGTTTTGTGCCTAGCAACAAGGGGTGAATGATGTGTATATTTGGCTCGTCTGCCTCTGGAAAGCTTACTCTGTCTGTCCATGGGAGGAAGCCCAACTCTACGGCTGCCAAATATCTATCACAGCTCTACTCTTTCCTATGCAATGATAATTGCAAGACACAAATCTAATTAGGGGTGAGGTGAGTGGCAAGAAGCCAAGTCTATTATTTGCTCTCTTTCTAAAATAGAGTCCTTAAAGTGGACAAGAGAGGTCACTTCACCTGTCCTTCAACTGTAGGGTTTAAGAAGTATTTTTAGTTGTTTCTCTCATTAGGGTCCGATTGTAATGCAATGACATCATTCAATATTAATCCCGCATAGAGTGTCATGTTGGTGTTGGCTAAATGGCCTCAAGGAACTTTTAATCAAAGATCGGTCCATGCTCTCTTCTCTCTCAGTTATTCCACCAGAACTGATGTCTTGTGCAGCCTCCTGTGACAGCTAATTTGCTTCTGTTGTGTACATATATTATCCATGCACATTTTTCTTAGCAAGGGATAAGAATTTTGGGGACATGCCTGTAAGCTGCCCGTGCTCAGCATGAACTTGCTTCCCTTCCTGTTGCAAGTATTTAAACTAGTCATGGCAAGAAGATCCTGGGTGGAGGGAGAGAATCTTGGTGGAAGCTTGAATAGCAGTTGTGTAAGATCTAGGCTGTGCTTTTGTTTCTTTTCCTGGGTGTACACAGTGGCATGACTGCCTCTCCTGCTACGTTCCTACAGCAACAGCTCTGCTCTTCTGAGCAAAACCTCCTAAAGACGCAGGGTTGCCAGCTTCAAATTAGGGGGAGGAGGGTGTGGGAGCCAAGGGTGACAGGTGCTTACCAGTGCATGTGTGCAAAGCATGAGTGCATGCCTGCATCCTAGACAGATGATGTCATTTGCAGCATGACCCGGAAACAACGAGCCACACCTGGGCCAATTCAGTAAAACTTGGGCCAAAACATAGCATTTGGGGGGGGGGGCTAATTTTTATTAAATCAGTCTTGGAGCAACTCATCACTTCTGGGTCACACTGGTAATGACGTCATCTGCTGGGGGATGTGGGTGCATACATGCTCAGATCCCTAGCCTGCTTCCTCCTGATTTCTCCCTCCGACCAGGTAAGAAATGAGGAGGGGTGGCAGTTGGGGGTAAGATATTCCTCACCCCCAGCAGAGGACTGGCAAGTCTGTACAGGTGCCAGCCTGCAAACAGATAAAACCAACAATTGCACGTTCATGCACACACTCTGTGGTGGCTCCTACATTGTGGATAGTTTACTGGAGGCTATTAGAAACCTCTCGTGTATCTATGATTTGGCGAAATGTGCAAAACAAAACTGTTCACTGGGGGCAGGGGATCCCCTCCAGGTCTCCCCCCCCCCCATGCCACTCACCTGGCTGATAGAGGAAAATGGAGGGGAAATGGCGAGAGGAGGGCAAGGACACAGGCTGGGGATATTGTTAGCGACATGACCCAGAAACGACAGGTTGCACCAGGGCCAGTTCCATCAAACTTTCCCCCCCAAAAACGCTATGGTGTTTTGGAGGCAAGAATCAGGGGGTAAGAATCCGCCCAGATGCGACCCGTGTACATCTATTAAGTCCATGCATTTTTATTCATACTAGAAATGAAAGGGTGGCAGAGGTGGAAAAAGAGCGGCCAACAAAGCAGGATCAAATAAAAAGAGTAATACATTCACTTAGAGTGGGCAAGACCACCCCCAATGACTGTCAGGCAAAGTACAGTTAACAAAGTCTAGCACAAGATAAACCGATGCAAAGAGAGGTTCTAAAATATATTAGCCGCTCCAGTCAGGGCTAGGACCTGGTGTTCAATCTTGTTTCTATTTCTCCTTTTAAAGTTCACTAGACCAAACAGAAGAATTTAGAAGATCACCCACATTAAACCGATAAGAGATCAGTTGAAACACAATTGTGTCCACCCATGATGTTTCAAAGGTTCTGTGGCTGTAAAATTTCATACATTTCAGATTCTTAATTGAATATAACTACAACCACAATTCTCTGCAGAGTTGCTCCAGCCCGAGTCCACCAGAATTCATCCACTTAGATAGAGGAACTCTGTACAGAACTGCACCACATAAGTTGCAAATGTGTTTTTTATTTTCAAAATTTCCCCCGATATAAAACGAAAGTCTGAGTAATCGATTGTGATTGCAGTCGAGTCAGTGGAACTGTCATTGCAATCTTCACGTCACTGCAGCTGTCACTGCAATTTTCTCATTAGGACCCAAACTTCATCTTCACTCAAGCCTAAACCCATTGTGATGAAACACAGCCCCGTTTTATCTTCATTTCTTCCGCTACAAAACATGAGACTTGCAAATGGGAGTGGGAAAGAACAATACTGGCAGTGAATTCACTGTGCTGCAATGGAATCATTTGTTGATTGTGAAATAACAGCTTCCAATTCTCCAAGCGCTTCGTTGGCCCTTGTCCCGCTGAAGTCAGCAGGACTTCAGTTCCAAAGAATTTTGGAAAGAATTGCATACAGTGCCCACCCTACCATTAGGTGGAGTAAAACAACCATTTCAAGTAGCAAATTCTGGCTGCCTTTGAAGGGTTGCAGATTTTTAGCATCTCTACCATTGAATTAACCGAAAGGTTTTACAGCACTACCTAACTAATCAGGGCCATATTAACTAGAGATGGGCATGAACCTGAATATGAACCCAAAAAAACCACAAACCAGCCCAGTACACGAACTTCCATGAACCTGTCTACTGGTTTGTTTGGTTCGTATTAAAGGGCAGCTTAAATGGCCATTTAAACTTGCAAGCGGCAGGTCCCTTTATGCTATCAGCTGGCAGGCGGTGGGGGGATTGCTCACACCGAAAGGGGAATTTAAACCCCATGAACCACAAATCAAGAACTGGTTCGGGAACTTGCCCCAGTTCGTGGGAGTTTGTGGTTCCTGGTTCGTGGAAACCCACGAACCACAAACTGCATGGTTCGGGTTTTTTGTGGTTTGTGCCCATGTCTAATGTTAACCCATGGCTGAACCTCTAGGCTTTTATGTATTTTGGCCCCTTCTGGCACTTCAATCTTTCACCCCACTACAGCTGACAGACTGACCCTGGTACAGTAAGTACTAGACTGCAGTACATAGCCCTATATCCACTCTGCTTCGGCACAAAGTGCAAAGTGCCTTTAACCATTGCAGCCCTAGGGCACAGGTAACTGCCTCAGCAAAAAAAATTGATGGGCCCCTAGTCCCTGCAGGGCCACTAAACTCCAACCTAGTCAGCCTTATGAATAATACGATCCTAATACAAAGACAATTCTTCCTATTTATTTCACTCTCATTCTGCTTGGCTCAAGAATTTTCTACAGTACAAAGCCCGTTCTGCAGAGATTATTGTTCTTTTGATCACCTGAAATCCCCATGTGAACATTGGCAGAAATGTAAAACAATCAAGAAAGGAGAGAAGGTTCCCCCACCCAGAAAGACCACCAAAGTGCACTCTGAAAAAGATGATGGGCGTGGGACTAAACAGACGAAATCAACAAAAACTGCCATTCAAGTAGTCAGGAAATATAGTTGTCATTGCTTATTACTAGGAGACAAAGTCCAAAAGACGTCCCAAAAGGCTACGCTTGTCTTTTTGCCTTGTGTGTGAATTTGTAGAAGGGAAAAGGACATCCTTATAATAGTCTTCTTGGGTATCAAAATACCTTGGGTTGGCCCTTACGACATCACCACTTTTCAGCAGTATTCTACTTTTTAAAGGGAGGCTGAAATCTCATGAAAATTTTGCAAATTCTAACAGAGTTAGAATTAAGAACGCAACAGGGATCCAAGAGCTTGAACTGGGCAAGATGGGTTTAATCCCATTAACCTAAAAATGTTATTTAAAATTATCCCTCAACACTGAATTTCAAAGAAAATTTTAAAAATGCAACCTCAAAAATTTCAAACTCACGTTTTAATATTTTGCCAAGGTTCTGCAGTATTTTATTTCTAAATGCCTCTTTCATGGGAACATTTGCAGTCCATTCTTTTGCCCGATAACATTCTAAATGCAGACAAAATAGTTGAAACAAAAAATTGATGGCAGCTCTTCAAACTTCTGCTTATAATTACAGTGCTATAAAATATAAATTATTCCTAATCATTGCACAAATGTACCACGAGAGCTTCAAAACTTGTGCCTATTATCAAAATTTAATACACCAATAAATAACCTTGCCATCTAAAAATCTAGTTCCAGTCTGCAGATCTGGGGCCCAAGTAACTGAATTGTGCGAACCCAAATGCAAGCAAACACATATTAATACACCCTTCCCATAGAATCAAACCAAATATTCTTCTAAGAATCTGCAGGAATGTATTTCCCTTGTGGATGTAACAGGATGTAACATTCCAATTTGATTCCAATTTGGTTTGTATGCAAGAAAAATGCCCCAGTCCAGCTTGGAGCCAGACAGACCAAGACACACATATCCTTAGCAGCAAAATGGTAGAGTCCAATAGCACCTTTAAGACTAATCAACTTTATTGCAGCATAAACTTCCGAGAACCACAGCTCTCTTCGTCAGATCTGCTGTGGTTCTCAAAAGCTTATGCTACAATAAAGTTGGTTAGTTTTAAAGGTGCTACTGGACTCTTTACTATTTTGCAACTACAGACTAACACAGCTAACTCCTCTGGATCTATATCCTTAGCCATTCACAAACAGGAATCCTACGTTCTTCCTTTAATCCAGAACTGGGGTTGACTGCATACCACTCCATTTGAAAGCTGCTGGTAGTGCCTCTGTTTAGGGGAGAGGGGGCAGATCCTGAATTTAATTCCCTTTGATGTCCCCCATCACCAGGCTGATTGGCACAAATACTCCTTTTCTATCTGGGCTCCATAACCACAGTCCCAACAATTGTGCAAAGCTAATTAATTGAATGTTCAGAGAATATTCAGTGTACACGTAACAAGATTTCTCAGAAAAGAACTGGGCGGCGGGGTGGAGGGTAGCGGGGTGGAGGGTGGGCATTTTGTGACATCACGCAAAACTCTCACGAGAAGACGCTAACTTCCGCGTTTTTTGCGCTACATTTTGCGATGTTCCGGAAGCATGTAAGTAATGTGAAAGGGGCCAGTGAGGGGAGTTTTGACAGTCAGAATCACCTTGAAAGAGACCAGAATGGATTAAATAATAGGACTGTTAAGAGAAATGCTCTTAATTCCACTTTACCAACTTTCTCCCTGAACTCCAACAATCTGTTTCATTTCATCTTTGTCAGAATTTGGAGTCAGTTTTGAATCAATTCCATTTTGATCCAAGAGAAATGCAAAGAGAGGAGGGGAAGGAAAGGAAATTCTGCAAAATATCATAATTTCACTCTGTAAAGGCTCAGAGGCAGGCACTGCCTGCCCAAACCTTCTTATCCTCCTGCTAGATCACTATACCCTGCGGTGTATAGTGTAAAACAGCTGCAAGGGATGAAGTTATAAAAGGGCTCATTGATTTCTCCACAAAGCAAAATCTCTCTTTTGAAATAGAAAAAAGAGAGTCTTGGTATATAAAAAGCAAGCCATATTGGTGACAGCTTACTTTTTATCCCCGCTCAAGTGTACTCGCAGGCCCTTCCGCAGGGATAAAAAGGGAGTCGTTGGCAACACAACTTGCCTTCCTGCCACCATGGTGGCCTCCTCGGGGGGCTCCAGAGGCCTGGGAAGACCTAGGGCAGTGCCAGGAAGGCCCTGCATGGCAGCCTGGCCCTCCAGAGGCCCGGGAGAGCCTGGAACGATGGCGGGAAGGTCCAGCACTGTGGCCTGACCCTCTGGAGGCAGTTTTCTAGAGCCCGTTGTTAGTAAGAAGAATAAATGGATAGTTTTAGGTGGGTAGCCAACTTGGTCTGTACTAGAACAGCAGGATTTGAGTCCAGCAGTGCCTTAGAGACCCACAAGATTCAAGGGAGCTCTGACTCTCGAAAGCTTAAACCCTAAAAGTTTTGTTGGTCTCTAAGGTGCTACTGGACTCAAATCCTGCAGGAATAAATTGCTATATCTAAAGAAGTGAATTTTGGAAAAAGAAATGCTCCTCCCTACATCAACCCTAGTAAATAACCATGCTGTAGACAGGGCATCATGGTCATGCTTTCTTCATGGCCAAATCCACACTTACCGGCATAGTGCTAAACACTTGGAATGATAGTGTCTTCCTGGCGTGTTTTATGATGTCATCGCACCACGATGCCGCTCTCATGGTGCAATGACATCAGAAAAAGTGCCAGGAAGACACTATTATTCCGACAGTTTAGTGCTATGCCAGTAAGTGTGGATTCAGCCCTTGTCAAGGAGAGCAAGGATTCAGCCACAATTTTCTAAGCATGGACCTCACTTCCCCATACCATGAGGAGGCAAGGATGGATTGGGACGTTAAAACAGCCCTGGAACAAGCTGAGTTGGGCCTCTAGGTGGTGGCTGGAGCCTCTAGGTGGTTGCTGGAGATCTCCTGGAATTACAACTGATCTCCAGGTGTCCAAGATCAGTTCCTCTGGAGAAAATGGCTGCTTTGGAGGATGCTATGGCATTAGACCATTCTGAGGCCCCTCCCCTCCCCAAACCCTGCCCTTTCCAGGCTCCACCCCCAAATCTCCAGGAATTTCCCGGCCTGGACCTGGCAACTCTAAGCTGAGTCAAGTAGTCCTTGAAGTACTGACTGCACCACATGCATCACATGTCCCAGACCTAGCCAATGACAGCATGTAAAGATTCGCTCAGTGGCTGAACCTCCACCCATTGTCATACTCCCCGCAGGCCAGGTGCAAATCAATCAGCACCTATGATGTGTCAGAGGCACCGGTTTTGCTTGGCTCAGCTTATCCTTTCAGAGTAGCGGTCCATTGGAAACTTTTCTGGTACGTTAAAGGGCAAGTCCTTTTCTGCATCCCACAGAGAAGCGTCACCTCCATGCAAACATCATAGCCCATGAGGGCTCTGACTTAGGGCCAAGCTACAAGTGACAAATGACACAGGTTGGACACTTGTCAGCTTCCCTCAAGTTTTGATGGGAAATATAGGCGTCCTGGTCTTGCAGCTTGGCTCTCCGACTGCTGTCCAATGGATTTTTCAACTGTCATTTGTCCAACATTCTGCCAAGCTGCCTACATTTCCCATCAAAACTTGAGGGAAGCTGACAAGTGTCCAACCTGTGTCATTTGTCACTTGTAGCCTGGCCGTCAGAGCTGAGCGTTCTACAGATTCCTGCTCTAGTTCTTTCACTGTGACCTGACAGGGATGATTGTCTTTTGAAACAGGCTTCAGAATTCTGCTTAATAGATCAAATACACCCCTTCATACTCTGCTGTGCAGATGTCTATCCATCTCTTGTAAAACAAAGAAGTTAGTTGAGGAGTTGCTCTTCTGTAAGAGCCAAGCTACAAGTGACGCCTTACACAGGTTGGACACTTGTCAGTTTACCTCAAGTTTTGATGGGAAATGTAGGCGTCCTGGTTTTACAGCTTGACTCTCCATTACAGCTGCAAGACCAGGATGCCTACATTTCCCATCAAAACTTGAGAAAAGCTGTCAACTGTCCAACCTGTGTCATTCGTCACTTGTAGTTTGTCCCTTAGAGACTTGTAAAAAAAAAAAAGGAGTGTATCAACCACTGCTGTATTCAGACCCATAGACAAATGGTCACATGCCTCAAAATCTTGAACAAAGTTGACTGGATAAGGGCTTTCAGAACATTTCCGCTAAAAGCTTTCCAGCTGAGCAGTATCTAGCTGTGCATGGAACTATATTCAGATTTGATTCATTTAACCAACTAATAACTATCCTGGGCCGATTCCAGACGGCCCTCCCCATCGCGAAACGTCGCGCATCGTCGCACAGAAAACGCGAAATATCACATTTTCTCGCACGAGTTTTGCGCGACGTCGCGATATTTCGCGTTTTCTGCGCGATGATGTGCGACGACGCGTGACGTTTCGCGATGGGGAGGGCCGTCTGGAATCAGCCCTGGTTTTCTTTATGATATTATTAACCTTCTGGTTAAGCTCATATGTAGTATCTACTGAGATTCTTTTTGCAACTATTTCCTTGTTTCTATTCGTTTCCAAGTGAGATACTTTTCTGGTCACAGTTTTTCTTTTCAACACAGTTGGGAGGAAATTCTCAGGCATTGTACCCCTTGCCCAATTCTGACAGACAAAAGGTTGGTTAGAGTGCCGGACTAGGACCTGAGACAGCCAGGCTCAAATCTCCATTCTGCCCTGGAAGCGCCTGGGTGCCCTTGGGCCAGTCAGCCGCTCTCAGCCTCTCTCAGGATAAATGGAGGAGGAGGGAATAATACAGGTTGGTCTGGATTCCACTCGGGAGAAAGGTAAGGGATAAATGAAGTAATAAAATAAACATGCTTGCAATACAGGCACAGAGGAGTATTTGGAATCAGCAAATGAAATCACGCAAAAGCTTGCAGCTGCCTCCACAAAAAAAGTCACCGAGTCACACTGTCTCACGCACAACTTAACAACTGCAAAGCAACAACAATGCAAAGCACATGGCAGAGAACAGAAGGAAAGAACTGGACCTGGTATGGGAGATACCATCGCTCTGCTTATATGAACAGCAAGCAAGCAAGCAAGCCTTTAATGGCATATATAAAAATATATTTTAAATACAGAAATGAGTCCATGCAGAATGAGATTAAAATTACAGATAGGAACAGGGCAGCGGTACAGCAAAATCAGTATAGAATATTACTTGTCAGGGTGTGTAGCCATGGCACTGTAGAGACACTTTGCTACTATTTCAGTTATTTCCCCATCTGGGTTGTCAAGCAGAAACTGAACCTTAAAATCATCAGAAAACTCTGAAAGTTGGGCTAATATAGGATGTAGAAGATCCCGGCGTGGTGCCAGATAAAAATAGTGCTGGAGAAGAACATGGGAAACAGTTTCAACACAGTCCATCAAACAAGGACAACAGCTGCTATAATAAGGAATCCCATGAAATCTACCAGATAAAACGGCTGAAGGAAGAACATTAAATCTGGCCAGAGAAAAGGCTCTACGTAAATTGGGAGCCAGGAGTTGGTAAAGGTATACTGCTGGGAGACTTACATTTGGGACAATCCCCAAGCTTTGGTTATATAGGATCAAACACTTCCAGTCCCCAACAGAGCAATGATTGGTGGAAACATTGTGCACAGAAAGCAAATGTAGCAATGCAATCCTTTTGATGACAAAGGTCAAACACTGATTTGTCAACATGCCTGTCTATCATTTCCATTTCCTGGACTCTCCACACCCATTGCCTTGGCTCACAAAACTGAAACAGTATGTGAGGTGCCAGAAAACATAACATCAACCATCTTCCCCGATAATAATTAATTTTCTAATTTGGGATTTGTTACAATAACCGTATTAAATAATAATAGTGTATTGTTCAGTTTGGGCTCTGAGTCCTTTCTATCTGAATAAGTGTCCCTAATTATTGAAATAGTTATGGACATAACCTGTCAGAGTAGGCACATTTAAGTATACTGATGTCTATTGTTGAATTAAGCCCATCTTAAAATGTGCCCTACTGAAATTCCATGAGATTGAAATGTATTTAACTTTGGCTGGATCCTACCCTTCACATATCTGTAACAGTTTATACCTATTGTTCTTATAGTTGCTTTAATATTTAATTCTGTGGACCTGTATAATGAATTAAAACACATAATAAATAGCATCTTCCAATCCTATTTGTGCCAATTCTCTACTTCCCCCTGATGTGAACCAAGTTGTATCCATTAACTTTGGATAACTTCTGTTCAGGTAGGAGGGGCAGTTTTGTATAACCTGATATCATCTAAAAAGTTCCTACCAAATGAGCTTCCTGAGAGAAATGAAAGTTAAAAGGAGAAATGAAGTAGAAACAAGAAATTGTTCAGGGAGCCCTTTTGATAAAGGGAATTGGGTCATAGTGAACGTCAGTGAAATGTCAGGTCATTGTAATTGCACACATTATACAGTCTCTCTGATTTTCTAATGCCATTTTATTTCATCTACCATATGTATTGTACTGTCTTATTGTATATGATACACTGTTTCTAGCATCTATGAGAACAATAAGTATTAATTATGTCTGATATGCAAAGAATACAATCAAGTCAAAATTAAGCCTTTGAAAGTCCCACAGAATTTCAGTGGGGCACATTTCAAGACGGCCTTAATTCTTTGCTGTAAATTAGCCAGCCTTAAATGTGGTTAATTTGTTGTGACTATAACTATTCTCTAATCATTACTGTCTAATTTAGTAATCCTGTCTTATTACCTTGTTGACTGTATTATACTGCTCTGACATTGTTTTTAATTGTCAGATTCCCTTTTAAGTCTCAGTGAGAAAGGCAAACTATAAATGAAATACATACATACGCACAGTCTTTCTGGGAAACAAAATCAAGATAATCCAAACTATGGTATTCCCCATTACTATGTATAGATGTGAAAGTTAGACAGTGAAGAAAGCTGACTGAAAGAAAATTGATTCATTTGAAATGTGGTGCTGGAGGAGAGTTTTGCGGATACCGTGGACAGCCAAAAAGACAAATAAGTGGGTGCTAGATCAAATCAAGCCTGAATTCTCCCTAGATGTTAAAATGACAAGACTGGGGCTACTTTGGTCACCTCATGAGAAGACAAGATTCTCTGGAAAAGTCAATAATGCTAGGAAAAGTTGAAGGCAGCAGGAAAGACCCAAAACAAGATGGCTGGGCTCAATAAAAGAAGCCACGTCCTCCAGTTTGCAGGATCTGAGCAAGTCTCTTAATGATAGGACGTTTTGGAGGTCTTTTCTTCATAGGGTCACCATAGGTCGGAGGCAACTTGATGGCACATAACACATGCACACACAGAGTAGACAAATCCAAAGTCCTTGGTTTCCCTTGAGTTAACATATTAAGACTGTGGTTCTATGCCCGCTTACTTCTGAATAAGCCTCACCAAACACAATCAGCCTCACCAAGCAAGTTCAGAATCTGGCTGCTATTTAGGGGGTGGGGGATGTTTCATGGTAGAGCGAAGTATCCACTTGATGAAGCATTTTATTCTCAAATGTTTGCCCTGGGCAGAGGTGGGTGGGATTTTTAGTCCATTGCATGGTACTTCAGAGCCACCAGCATGCCATTAAATAGCAGAAAAGCAAAGAGCAATTAAAAAAAACCAGGACAGTAGCGTTAGCCATTTCAAAACAGCAGCAAAAACTAGGTCAAAGTTTTACATTCAAGACTGAACATTTCATTCATGTCCAGTGAATGTCTGCTGGATTTTTAAAAAAGCCAGTTCTAATCATTCCAGGCTAGGAATTATGATGTTGTAGCAGCATCATAAAACCAGAGTCCTCCAGATACTTAAACAGAATGCATTCCCACATAAGCTTTTGATCGTCAGATCTCTCTTCATCTAAAGCACAGGAGCACAAAAAGCTGCGCAGGAAGAAATGTAGGGTGTCATGATACTCCTCCCTGCCGGTATTTTTAATACGTGTCTGCTTCATCTACACTGTTCAACTATGAATGTTGTGCAGGGGAAAAAACGGGGTGCTTAAGCCTCACTCGAGTCAATAAAAGGCAGGAAATTTCTTGTGGTACTAACAGGTTAATTGGTGGTTTTCATGGGATCAGAGCCATTGGCTTCAATTGGACCACTCATCTTATATTCCTTTAAGTTCTGCCTGGAAAGGACACACGTCTATTGCTACCCTTGCATTTCAGAGCCTTCTGTTTATTTCATTTATACCCAACTTTTATCCTCAGTGGGGACCCAAAGTGGCTTATATTCTCCCTTTTCCATTTTATCCTCACAAAAACCCCATGAGATAGGTCTGTCTGAAAGTGCGTGGCTGGGCCAAGGTCACTCAGCAAGCTTCCGTGGTGGAGTGGGGAATCAAACCGGGCTCTCCTAGATCCTAGTCCGACATTCCCAGCACTTGCTCCCTAGCTCCACTGTGCAGATTTTTTTGCATTCCCCTGAGTTTAAGTACATAGCACTCATTTCGTTTTCTCTGGATTATGCCCAATTTTATTTTTAAATCTCTCATTTTTAAACAATTAATGAGCTGCATTTCATGCAATAAACCGGGGTTGAATTTTTAGAATCAGGGCAGGTCTGTCTGGGAATAGGATACAGTCATCCCTTGTATATGCTGTTCTTCAGCTGGATCTTCAGTTGGAAAGGGCAAGTACCACAAGATTTTCATAGACAGAATGCAAATGTAATTAAAAAAAATATATTTCTAGCTCCAGATTTCGGCTGTAATTTGGATCCAAATTTGGGCAGGCAGATCATCAGTAATTAGGACTATTTAAAGATTTTTTAGTTGAACTATCCCCTACCTTTTAACCAACTAAGAGATGAATCAATTACATTAAAATAAATGTGATTTGTTTCATTTGTGCAACTCCAAACAGACGCTAAACATAAATGCTCCCTTAATCAGACATTGATATACACCCTCATTGATCAAAACTGTTTACAACCAATTAATCAGCAGTGCAATCTTAAGCAGTTACTCCAGTCTAAATCCATTGATTTTAATGGGCTTACACCGGAGTTACTCCGCTTAGTATTGTATTGCATAGATTTTGTTCATTAATCTGCTGATATAAACCAATTAAATCTTGCACTAATAGTTAATTCAATGTTTGCCACAGGAACTTGCAAGTCAATCAAATTATTATGATGTGATTGTGGGCTTTATCACGGAGCCAGCTGCCTGGATTCCTATCATCAGCCCCTTAATAGGTGGTTAACTGACCAGACAAGAAAGAATAGTTCAAGATAAGAAGCTCCATGTCATCTTCACAACCACAATTTACTGCGAGGAACACTGTAAGCTCCCACCATAAATTGGTTGTGGAAACTTGAGGCAGCCCTCCCACGAAGTAATGGGAGGCATCAACTGCAGCTGACAATTTTGGGACACAATCACAAAGCCTCTTCTGTAAAATGAACGGGAATTGTACAAATGGAAAGTTATCATTTTCTATCAGTTGCCGGAAAATAACTTGGTGGATTGTGGGAGAAAGGGTGCCATTTTTTCATTCCAGTTCGTCAAATGTACTGGGCTGCTACTTTGGAAACAATCGCAAATTGCAGTGGAAGGGAGAGGCTATACTGTGGATAATTAGAAGCTGTAATTATTTCTGTAAATACATAGTCACGTACATAAATTGTGTGATCTGGAGGCCCATTTAGCCAACGAACGAACAAAAGAATGAAAGAACGAAAGAACAAATCCAGCTCTTACACAAAAGAGGTAGTCAATACAATATCACAACAACTTGCAAAAAAAAAAGAGAGATCAAAATCAACATTTTGCCACGTTATTTGGTGTGCCCAATTCACACCAGCTTTCCACTCACATTCTGCTCTAAATATCACAGTACTGTATCTACCATACAGCTTTTGACGGGCTTATAAGAGGCAGAAAGTGTCCCTCGGTAACAATAGTGCTGATCTCTTATAATAAAGGCCATTTGTCCAAATGAACTTCTCTGTGCACTAATGTTTCCCAGCACCTACTCAAGGTCTCTGTGCAATCTGGCGCTGTCAATGGACAGGGCCTATGAGATTCAAAGCTGGTAACAGGCGAGCTCTTATTGATGCAACACTTCTTCATCCCAGAACATGCTTATTTTTCAGTGACCGAAAACTCAGCAAATCAGGTGGACTAAATCCTCGGCTGTATGCACAACATCGTTACTTAAGAACGGAAATATTTTCAGTCAGCTTGGTAGATCAATAGTGGTCCATTCACCAAACATTCATTCATTCATTTATGTAACACATTTACATGAAGCCTCTTCAGAGATCTGCACGAGGCAGCTCACAAAATAAAAAAAGATCATCATATAAACCAGCCAGTAAAAATCTGTCTACTAAAATCATAGAATGTGCTTAAAAGCCCAATAGAAGAGCACAAAGACATCTAGCAAGCTAAAAGAACATCATACAGTTTGCAGACTGATGCAAATTTTTCAAACAATTAGAAGATCAAACCCAGAGTTAAAAATCTAGCTACCGCATTTTGGATCAACTGATTGCCATACTGTTTTCACAGGCAGCCCCGCATAGAACATATTGTGGTAATCTTGTTGTATACAAATAGAGCATGTATCACTGTGGCCAGATCACACATTTGAGCAATGGCCGTAGCTGGTCTATCAGATGTCACGTACACTTTAAATACTTATAAATTGTACAGACCACATAAAACTACTGCAAAGACTTAGAAAATTCATATAGACCGGCAGGGTGATGTAACAGCAGAGACTTTAGGAGTTCCTTCACACACATACTCCCTCTGAAAACCAGTATAAACTGCCCCCCAACACAATCTCCAAATCTAACAAAGACAACTGTTGCTGAGGTGCAGCTGTTACGCTAGTCTAGCAATGGCAACTCAAGTTGGGTTGTCCCACAATAAAAGCAAAAGAATCCAAAAAGGAGCAGTAGAACTTCTTCTTAAGGTCCTAAAGCATTTTGAGCTTAAATCGTTCTTTGCAGTTCAGGATATACTTACACTACACTACAATTTAACTGTTGTGCTTTCTCCCCAAAAGTTATAGGAATTGCAATTTGGTGAGGATGCTGGGAGAATGAAAAAGAGCAACTGCCAAACTGTCTTAGGCCCGTGGTATAGAAGTAAAACTTCTGTATATGTCTTCCCCCCAAGAATTTGCCATAATTTCTTGGCTTTATAAAGGTTATAGAAGAGGCTCCGTCCTGACCCAAAATACCTGTAAGTGTTCCATTAGTTTTTTGAAGGGGGTAGAGGTTCTTTCTTGTTTCTTTTTGAAAGGATAATATGCATCTCTTATGAGTCATTATATCCCCTACCCTAGCAAACCTCTTCTGCTAGATCCTTCAACGCACTGCCTGGACAAAAAGCTTCCTCGTGTTCTTAAATGAAACCTGAATTCTTATACTGTTGTAACTCTGCATAGGATTGCACTGATGGTTTTTACCCAAAATGCAGTTGCCAACATGAGACATTCCCAGTTTTCCCAGTTATTCTCCCATCTTTTTCTATACTTGATTGGTGGACATTTTTTAAACTTAATTTTAAGCTTGTCCGATCTGCTCTAGAGCCAAATGCTATTAATGATCTCAGGGCCACTGTGACTTTACACTTTTCTCCTTTGTTTCACATCTGCTCCCACCTGCTTATAGTTACTCCTTGTTCACACCTGCAGTATGCAACATTTGGAATAAGGCGGTTGGGAGTTTACTACTTTTTTCCTTACAGTCAAAGCAACTGCTTTGGTTTAATTTTTATTACCATTACACAGTTACAGAGTCACAATTGTGGAAAAGAAAAATGAATGAGCAATAGTTTTGGGGTTCAAAAAGGAGTCCTTTTGAGTGCAGCCCCCTTTTCTCCCCGCAGGGAACAAGAGCTAAGAATTAGAATCAATTCAGCAATAGTGACAAGTGGGCCAAAAGTATCTAGTTATATTTTATAGGAAAAGCTGTAAGCCAAAAGATAAAAATAATAAATGGGACTGAACTGGACTTAATTTCCAAGTAGGAAGAATCTTGACAAGGCATTGCTAGATTTTGATAAGAAAGAGTTTCACGTTTATGGTGAACCACAGAACCACTATGCCACACTACGGTGAACCACAGAACCACTGTGCCACAGAATCCTGCTTGCAGGTGATTGCAGAAAATGGATTCTTGGGCAGGGTGAAGGGTCTGCTTGTTTGAGCAACATCAAAGGGAGTGTGCCTCTGAAAGCCACTTGCTCAGGGGTAGGACAACAGGTGAGGGCTGGTGCATCTTCATGCCCTGCTTGTAGGCTTCCTGGGAGCCTCCAGACGGCCAGTCTGGGAAATAAGATGCTAAACTCAATAGAAAAATGGTCTGATCCAGCCTCTCTCCCTCTATGGTCATCTGTGCTGGGAGCAAATTCTGGGCTGAAAAGTGTCATCTGTGCTGGGAGCAAATTCTGGGCTGAAAAGTGGGCCTTTTGTCCAGTAGTACTGAAACTTTAAAAGGTACCCGATTCCCTTTGCCCACCTCTTCCCTTTATAGTTGCATCCTCATCAATATCTGTGTCAGCCACTTCACACCAGATGATTTCTTACTCAGATAATGCTAAAGCCTTGGACGCAGAAAAAAAAACTTGGTGGCAGGTAGGACAAAAATGCACACCTGTTTACACAAGACCCTTTTGCTGATCATACCGATGAAAGGAAATAACTGCCCACTGTGGCACCCCAAGGGCAGCCTAGACATGCACTCTTAATGGCATTGGTATAAAATGGGGATATTTCTCTTGCAATAGATCCAGAGGAGCTAGGCACATTAATCTGTAGTCACAAAATAGTAAAGAGTCCAGTAGCACCTTTAAGACTAACCGACTTTATTGTAGCATAAGCTTTCGAGAATCACAGCTCTCTTTGTCAGATGCATCGGATGAAGAGAGCTGTGGTTCTCGAAAGCTTATGCTGCAATAAAGTTGGTTAGTCTTAAAGGTGCTACTGGACTTTTTATTATTTTTCTCTTGCAAGGCTGCCCAGTGTTTCCTAACAAAAGAGGACCTCCCTACCACCGCCTTGGGGCTTTTCTTATCTCCACCCCCACTTCAACAACGGGGCTGACATTTTCACCTGTTTGCCTCCAAGAAAATGTATTTTGAGCAAGTGGAGAAGCAACAGTTTTGTTACCCACTCCACAAAACATGGAATTTAACTATCTAACCAAAAGGATTGCAAGGTCCTTTGAAATTTGCCTTTGTCATCCTCACTCCCCCTAGTCCTCAAGCATGGATGAACATATTTCAACAAGGAAGGCATTCCTGCCGTTCTTTCACATTTATCAAGTTAAATGAGATTAAATCAAACATCCCCCTAATTTTTTAAAAAAAAATATTATGAATTTCTGACCTAAGCCAAACTAAATTCTGGCTCAGTGTTTGAGGCAGGCAAAACTGGAGGAAAGGAGTTCTTTAGTCTACAGATCACTGATCTTACTTTTTGTTCAATTGCTTCTGATTTTGTACTGATTCATCTTCTACAGCAAGAGAAAAACTCTCGAAAGTCAACTGGTGGCAATATTTCTCCCTTATCCGTCATGTGACCATTTCCTAGAATCCCTTGCAAATTTTTCTTGCTACACAATTGGTTGTTCTCCAAAAGCTATAGCCCACCTGATCCAGTTAAAGCTGCACATTTTTTAAAGTCTCACTGATTTTTTTTTTGCAGGAGTGAGAAATAATCCTGTGGTTACGTGAGGATTGCACTGTTAAAAATATTTCAGTTGGAAGAGATGCAGGGCTATTGCTGCAGCCAAGAAGCAGGCCTCCTTTAAAGCACCCAACTGGATTTTCTGGATGTTTGCTTGAAAGTAACCCATATTTCTAGATAAGCCTTCATAGATCTGCAGCCTGAGTGTCAAGTGGAATACTGGATCTAAGCTACCGTATGCACAGCCCCTACAGCTTTCTGGAGCAGACCTGGACCTATATTTGTGCAGTATTGCAGCCTTCCTCGGGAGTCAGCCCCCTTGCAAGCAACAAGATGACCTTCAGAGTCAATATCCTTTCAAACTGGCTGGACATAAGGCCGGCCAGACCCCTGGACTCAGCGGGGCTTCCTTCCTTGCTCGCTCCTTCTCTCCCTCCGCAGCAAAGGGGCTCTGGGTACTCACTTTTCGTAGTCCAGGCGGCAGTAGAGCTTCTTCTCGCGGTAGAAGCAGGTGCTCTCCAGGGGCTCCTGGCACGAGGCGCAGCGCACGCACCGCTCATGCCACAGCGACTCGTTGAGGCGCAGCAAGAACCGCTCCGCGATGACGCCCCGGCAGCCTTCGCACACCGAGCGCGGCCGCCCGGCTCCCCCTGCAAGGAGCAGACAGAGAATGACGCGGGGGCGGCCCCGGGGTCCCCAGCCCTCCCGTCGCTTCTGCCCCATGGATTGACCCAGCTGGAGAGCCGTAAGCTCCGCGGGGCAGGGGACCTTTCCCTCCTTGGTGAAAGGGGATGCTGGTTGCATTGGAGCGATCCCATCTGCGGTTTTATATTCGCTGATGCTCTTGGGGTTTTGCAGCCCCGTTTCCTCAGCCAGATCGCTTTTCCCCCGGATCCACTCGACTAGACGTGCTCTGGGAGTTCCGTGTCAAGAGTGCCCTGCGATACTTGATTGAAGTCATTTATAGCCCGCCTTTCTCAATTCTCTCTATTGAGGTTTTTTGAGAAAAAAATCCTCTGGGATTTCGGTACACGGAACTCACATCTGATTTGGACTTGCCTTGTACCTTATCAGGAAAGCGCTCCGCCAACTTAAGCGAACCTTTCTCTGGATACAGAGACAGATCAGTTGGCTGAACTGGGGAGGGGGGTTGCTGGATAACAACAACAACATTATCGCCCTTCAGGACAACTTAATGTCACACTCAGAGCCGTTTACAAAGTATGGCTCGAAATCCTGTGACCGCTTTCCTGGGAGTAAGTCCCACTGAACACAATGCAACTTACTCCAGAGTAAGCACCCACAAAATTGCCTGTACAATTCCTGCCTCCAAGCAATCGAGCCGCGGCCAAAACGAATGCTACCCTCGTGGGCTTAACAAAGGGACAAATTATTCATATTATTGTTGTTTTTCATGGCAATGTTGTTGTTGTAGATCCTACTTTCAATTATTGTTCTTTTGGGGAGAGTGGAATGAAGTAAGGATCCGGAATAAACTTAAGAACGGCCCCCGCCACACACACACCAGCAACAGAAGCTCTCTCTCTCTCTCTCTCTCTCTCTCTCTCTCTCTCTCTCAAAGATTGCTTCTCCAAAACGAATCAGGTCCTTCCTCAAAAATGCTGGCTGAGAAACAACTCGATGCGCCTTTTTTGTTTAAGGACCCCGCTGTAGAACACTAATCCTGTTCACACATGAATACACGTCCTGCATATATTCACGTGTATATTTATTTGTAAGAAAAAGCAAACAACGTTTCCTTTAAAAAATAAAAAGGAGCCAGAATCTGGGTAGAAGTGGGGGTTTAAATCCCAGATTCAGACGCACAAGAGCGGGATGGGACACAAGAATTATTATTCAACTCGCATATAATAAAGGGATATAAAGGGTCACATGCACACCGAACAAGGGCTGTCGGTGACTTTACTGTAACGTGTGAATGCAGTCTTTGGTTTACATCCGACTATTTCTCCCAGCGGTCCCGGGTGGGGGGATCGCTTTTTCTGCTCCCCTCCCCGGTTATGTCAGAACAGGAGGTGGCTGTTGGGGTGCGTGTGTGAATTTTGGTAACAATAACAGCAGCGAGGTTGCTGCTGGATGCGTTAGTCAAGTCGGAAACAAACAAGGCGACGAGGGACCCCCGGGGAAATTGGTTGCAAAAGCCGACTGAAAACGAAAGGATTCGCGAGTCTGGAAGCCTTTTCTCGCCTCTCCTTTAAACGCGGTTTCTTTCTCCTTTCCTTTAAATACGGCTATTATGGGAACAAGTTGGGCGAGCTTGGGTTGAAATAAATGAAAACGTCTCCCCACCTTTCTGTCCCTTTGGTTCCAGCTTGGGACGGGAAGGAAAATATTATTTCTTTAGACATCTAGGGAATATCGTTTCTTTGGAAACAAAGGGGAGAAAGGATTTGTCCACTAAAAGGGGGAGAGGTGTCCCCCAGACTATATACATATTTTACCTGCACGGAATAGATCCTTGACAAATAGATTCAGGGCCTTTTCGCCCCTATTTTATCAATTAGAGACAGATACAGACTTAAGCTTTTGTATCCATCAAGGGCGCGAAAGCCAATATTTCTGGATGAGCCACAATGGGAGAGCGATGCGCCTTGCGGTCCAGGACTTCAGCCGCTGCCCGTCAGATTTGTCCGAGTCGCCTCCTCGCAGGAGCGCGACCCCGACACAGGCTTTTCCAGGGCAGATCTGGATCGAGGCCCACTGTCAATCAACCCGCTCCAAACCAGCCGCTTCCATTTTAAAATTTAAATAATATTTAAACAAGAATTCCCTTCAAGGCAAAACATCCTCGACCAAGCTCGATTCTTTTGCATAGCAGTAATCATTAGCGTAGAAAATTGTTTATGCCGTCCCGGAGAAGAAATAACTTTTTGACCATTTAACTTTAAGCCTGGAATTCCACCCGGATAGATGCCAAATGTAACATCCTATCGGTGCCAATGTGCGTGTTTGCGCTGTGAATACGGTAAATGAAGCTGCAACCCTAAGAACACTTTGCTAGGAGTAAGCCCTATTAAATGAGACTTACTTCTGAGTAGACTTGCTTAGATTTGCTCCCCAGACAGGTACGCATTTATATACAGGGATCTATAACAAGGAATACCGTTTCTTCTTTCTTTTTATTATTGCGAGTTTTCCTAACAATCATAACTGACGCAAATAACAGGCTTAACCACGGCCACGTTTCTCTTGCACCCGCGTTCGTCCCCTCTTTTCCCTCGCCAGGGAGCTAGCAGTTGGGGCAGGACTTTCTCGCGATCCGCCTTTCTCGGAAGCGGCCGGTTCCTCCCCTGCAGCCCGTATTTTCCAGCTCCGCTGGTTTGAAATGCTTCTGGTTCCAGACGGAAGGAGGACCGGGCAGGGGCAGACCGCGCCGCAAACGCCTCCCTCGGGATGGAGGTCCAACAAGCAGCCCCTTCGGAGGTAGGGACGGGCGAAGACACCCGCCGGGAGGGAGGGCTCGGGGCCCCTGGCTGCGCGCAAAGGCGAGGTCCCTCGGGGACGGCTGGCGGGGGAAACGCGGCTCGGCACTTACCCAGCAGGGACGGGAAGGGGGCCGGCGGCGGCTCCAGAGCGCTGGGCAGAGGCTGCTCCATTTTCAGGCCGTCCAGCATGGCTCAAAGGAGGGCGGGCGGAGGGGCGAGGGGTGCCCTGGCTGCGAAAGAGCAAGGCGGGTGAGAAGGGCGAGGGAAGCGGGCGCGGAGAGCGGCCCCCTCCCTCCCTCCCTCCCTCCCTGCCTGCCTCCCTCCCCTGCGGGCAGCACCGCCTTCCCGAGAGGCCACCGACAGCCCGGAGTTCCCCTCTTGGACTCCGAGGGCTCCGCGACGGAGCGAGCCAAAAAGCAAGCGGCGTCCCGCGACGGCTCCCGGTCTCCGCCGTGCGCCCAGGGCGCACAGCGCTCGGCCGTACGCCTAAAGCAAACGGATCCGGGCTGGCCGAGAAGCCGGCGGCGCTTACCTGGCTGTTGGAGCGGGCGGCTTCGGATCACGCGGAAAGACGAGCGGGGCCCCGGCTTGGCTCCTCAACGACGGGGCAGAGGCTTGAGCCCAGAGAGGGCGTCAGCAGGGGCCGAGAGGCTGCCGGCTGTGGGGCCAGCGTCGGCGAGGAGCCCCGTGCGCCATCCACCTCGGCTGCCCTGCCGCTGAGCTCTGCCGCGCTCGGCTCCCTCCCTGCTGGGCGAGCCCCCGGGCTGGAGGACGGAGGTTGCCACCCCCCCTGGCCGGTCTCATCCCTGCCCCCACCCCGCCCTAGGCCGGTCAAGGCAGCCCTGGAGGCGAGGCGGAAGGTCCGCCGGCGGACATCGCTGCTGCGCTGGCTGGGCTGCAAGAAGCGCGTTCCCACGTCAGGGCAGGGCGGGGGCTGGCCTTGGCCGGCGCGGCTCGGAAGAGAGATCGGCGGAGGCTCCCTGGGGAAGCGGGAGGGGCGCCCCGTCAGCCGCGCCTTCCAAGCCAGGTGGCCAAGAGCTCACAGGCGGGGCAGCCCAAATTGGCCCGGCGCCCAATCCGCCGGGAAGGGATCCTGCGCAAGGCCCACTCAAAAGTCTCTTGGTGACCAGCGGGGGAGAAGGGTCAAGTCAAATGTCACGTCTGAAGGGTCGATTGCGCGCACAATCCGAGCCACCGGGGATTCTCGACTTGCTGCGGGGAGCTTCCAAGGGGCAGAGCGCCCGGAGGCTCAAGTCCCGAGTTTCTGCGCTTTGACTCGGAAGCAAACCCGCCCGCACGAAGCCGCGGAATTCACACCGCAATGGTCGGATCGACCCAGCCACACAGTCGACCAACCGCATTGGAGAGGTTAGTTGGTGGCCGACGAAGCGCGCAGCGCAACTGGCACACTTGGAGAAGCGCGCACACAACCCGTCCCTCCGGCTTAACTGGGTTCTTGCGGCTGATCCGCAAGAAAGCCGAGGGCTTGGGCGCTTCTTCGACTCGAGGAGCTCGTAGCGGGTTCGGAGCCCGGTTCTTTGTAAACGGCCCTGCAGGGCAGCGGAGACGCCTTGGGTTGGGCTGCGCCTGGCCGGGGAGAGGGGCTGCGCGGCAGGGAAGTCTTTTAGGAGAGGCTACTTTTAGGCTACTGCGGAGGCCTGGCCAGACGTGCGCTCGGAGATCCGTGTTCCTAACTCCCCGCGAAGTTCTAAACTTCACTTCCAAGCCGGCGAACACGGAACTCGCCTGCGCGTCAAAGGACTTGAAGCTCAGCCAGTTTCCTTCGTACCTTTTCTGTCTTTACGCAAGTCTCAGGGAGGGGCTATAAAGGAAAGTGAACTGCCGACGGATCCCTGCCCCGAAGAGCTTACGTTTTCGGTACAAACCAGGGGCGCCTTAACGCGGCGCTTCTCTGATCAGGCCCATTCAAACAAACCGGTTCCGAGACCGAAATGCAAGACGCCGCGATTGGGAGGTAAATCCCATTGATTCCGGTGGAAATTGCTTCCGAGTGAAAAAAAGGATCGGGTCGGGTCGTTTGCTTGGGCGCTCAAAGAACTGCACCCGAAGTCCGCGGCAGAAACCTGCCCGAAGTGGGCGTCGAGTTAGCTGTGGGTGCTGCTGGAAGTGGGACCAGACTCCCATTCACACGTGATAGCTGTCTGATGAGGCGTCCTGTTTCTCCAGCCCAGCCCAGATTTCACACGCACATCTCTTTAGCTCCGTGGGTACCAGAAGAGTCCGGGAGATCTCCCGGAATTGGCTACCGAGATCAGTTCCCCTGGAGAAAATGGCTCCTTTGGAAGGTGGATTGTATGGCGTTGTACCCTGCTGAGGTCCCTCCCCAGCCCCCACCTCCCCCAGGCTCCATCCCCAAATTTTCAGGAATTTCCCAGCTCAGAGTTGACAACCCTACCAGTTTTGCTAGTGGCAGATAAAAATGCAAACCCAGAGCATCCGTTTGAAATTTTCCTCATGCCCCACCAGCAGCATCCTTGGATGCCAACGAGAGAAAACCCGTTTTTGATCCCCTCATGAAATCAGCCAGGGCAGCTTTGATCCTCAGGGAAGTTCACCTGCGCAAGCTCTTCATTTCAGTGGCACTTCCACAAGAGAACTTCCTGGAGGACTGAACCCGCCCTGCCATCATTTACCAGCCAGGTGTGTTCAGAAGGGTCCTTGGCCATTTCCGTCCAGCTACTGCATTGTATTGTTACCCCACCCTTCCACCCAAGAAGCTTTGGCAGGGTTCTCTTCCCTCCTCTAGTTTATCCTCACAACGACCCTCTGAGACAGGCCAGGCTGAGAAAGGATGGCCCAGGGTCACCCAACAAAATTTATGCATGACTAGACTTAAATAATATTGTAAGATAATAATAAGCAAATTAGAATACCGAAAGTCTTGTTTCATTCCAGCCATGTTTCATTGCTGTATTCTTGTATTTGAACGTATGCTTCTTTTCACATTTCTGCCCTGCATACCCTATTGTATTGTTTATTGATTTCCCCAGCTGTTGAGTTTGTTTGTTTGTTTGTTTGTTTGTTTGTTTGTTTGTTTGTTTGTTTGTTTGTTTGTTTGTTTGTTTGTTTGTTTGTAGCCTGCCCTCCTCGCAAGCAGACTGTGTAAGCTGCCTTGGGTCTCATTGAGAAAGGCAAAATAGAAACATAAATAACCTTGGTGGCAGAGAGGGGAATGTCCACTCCATTTTATGCATACAATAGCCCTGTGAGGTAGGTTAGGCTGAGAAAGAACAGATGGCCCAAGAACACCCACAAGCTTCCTGGCACAACAGGGCTAGTTGGAACCCAGGTCTCTGGGACCCTCTTCAAGCTCTGTCTCTCTCTCCCTTTTTAAAATTGGATGGATTTGCTCTCTGTGTAACATGGGCCAGGCTGCAAAGCAGAGGGGAGTCTCAAAGGTGACCTGGGAAGCTTCCGCTGGAGATTTCACATAGTCTGGTCTGGAATGGAACAGGATATTTTTCCTGCTGAAAGTGACTGTTGATGTCCACTGCAGATGTATTTGTATCTGCTTACCTGGAAGGAAGCCAGTGGCACTGTGACCTCCTTTTTGTAACTCTGTAAGCCCTCTCTTAAAGAAATATCCTGGCAGTAATAAAAGACTGGACATTCCGTTTGGTATGATTGCTGCCCCATGATCTTTCTATAGGAGCTGGCCTTGCCTTCTCACTATTTTTCACTAGACTCATTTCCTGATTTACAGTGCAATCTTATGCAGAACCATTCTGCCCCCCGAAAGTAATAGGCTTTGACTGGAGAATTTCTACAAAGGCTTTCACTGTTAATCAATTTCCAATTTGGTTTTGCCAGATAATATCCTGATGCAAATTACAACATAAGACTGGAGAAAGTGTTTTAACTTCAGGATAGGAAAGAGAAGGGAACACTGGGACAAGTATCCATTTCACTTCCAGAGTCTGATTTTCTGCACCTGCTAAAATCCCATGTCCCTTGGAGCAATGAAATATTAATAACATTTGAACAAAATTCCTAAACCATTCTAAGCTCATTGACCTCCGTGGACATCACATTGTCTATGCCTGCACTATCAACAAAGCTCAAAAGTGGTTAATTGGGCTTGACCATTCATTCCCCCCCTTTTGGTTGCAATATCTCAGTCATCGTCATTCTCATCATCATCACCATTTATTTATTTGTTTGTTTGTTTATTTATTTATTTATAGTCTCTTCTCTCCATGAGCAGGCTCAGAGCGGATAACATCAATGTTTAGATTTACATTAAAAATGTCCATTCCATTCATCTGTTTTATCCTCTTTGAGTTTTGATTCTAAAATCATACTATAATTTGGATTCTCATTATAGGAGGAAAAATATTTTATTTTATTTACCACATTTATACCTCACTTTTTTCCCCAGTGAGGACCCAAACTGGTTTACATCATTCTCCTCTTCCCTACTTTAGCCTCACAACCTACCCTGTGAGTTAGGTTAGGCTGCGAGTGTGTGACTGGCTCACTGTTACCCAGCAAGTTTCCATGGCAGAGTGTCAGGATTCGAACCTAGGTCTACCCAGATCCTAGTCCAACACTGAAACCACAGCACTATACTCAGTCTCGTCTGTCTATAATCAATGAGAAAAAAATGATTTCAGTGTTCTGCTATACTGCGCTTATAACTGTAACCTAAGTCAGTACATTATAATTCATTTTAAAGACATCCAGTATTGCCAAAGAAAGGAGATAATAGAAGTATGCTAATATTCTGGCCAATCAAGATTTTGGGACAGAAGCCAGACAGCATTAGTTACTTACAAATTTCACTAAATCCAGATTGCTTTTGATAGGACTTGGTTACAACATCCAACGTTTGCGGGGTTTGGACGTGCTAAATAGTTAGATCAAAGCAGTGAAATAAAGGTGTAGATTTTTTAAGTTCAAATAAAGGCACTGAGTTTTGCCGTTCTGTTGTAAGGTAAATGGTATGATTGTATTGCCAGCACGTCTCCTTGAAAAGAAAAGGAGTCCATCGATTTCAGTGCAAATTCTGCAGGAGAACTTCTCAGTGGATTTGAGCCCCATTGGTCAGAGCTTCTACTGCACAGTCCTGAATGACACTCCAAGTCTTGGCTCATCGGATCATAAAGGGAGGAGGCAGAGGGAAGACAGCTGCAAAAGAATCTCATGGGGTCAGATCCAGCAGATGTGTTCCACTAGCAGGGATGCTTCCCTTGGGTTCTAGGAGCCTTCTCCTGAAGCAAGGCTCCTTGTGCGGAAGGAAAGCACCTCTGCTAGACTCACAGCATCTAGCCCATAATATGACGGACGGAGCTAGAGCTCATGAAAGTGTACTCCTCCTGACTCCCCTAAGTGTTATCTGTAGGCACAACTAGATGTACCGAGGAATGCAAGGCTGCTGCTGAAAATGGCATCCCTGCGTCAAGTTTTCCTTCAGTGGTGTAGGAAGCAGCCAACTTTAAACTGGTCCTTCTAGCCAACCTTTAAATATAAGCTTGGTTTTGCAGCAAAACCCAGGTGCGTTTACCTTGATGCCTTGAAAAGCTCCCGCTGACCATTTCTCCCACATTAAGCCTCTCTTAAAGGATCAGAATATTTGTTTCCTGGCCAGTTGGCAACCCTATTCTGAGGCCATCACGCTGAGTGCTTCTCTGCCCCTGCTTCATGTTAGTTGTCGCTGCTTGACAGCAGCAGAAAAACTCACTGGATGGTGAGGTCAGAATACAGGATCAGTCGCATGTCATGCTATGGAGGGAGAAGTCATCACAATGCCACCATTTTGTACAGCGGTGCCATGTTTCTTGCATCAAGCAGCTTATCCTTTTGTCAGGTTGCTTCTATTGGGCAGTGATAGGGTGATACGAGCTTGTAGAGTTTATTCAACCCAATTTCTTGGTATCTTATCTCCATTGTCCTTATCGCCCTACACAAGAAATTTAATAACTTTTCATTATGTTTGGGCATTTGCCTTAGCTCGATTGAATGCTAACCCTTCTGAAGAACTGAATGGCAGATTGCATCCTATTCCATATTCATACTGCCTCTGGTCTTGCGGACAAGGCAAAATTGACACTTCGCTTCATAAAATATTGGAATGTCCTCTTTTTACTATTTTTAGAAATTTTCAGGGGGAGATTCTTCCCTATCTGATTCTAGATAGAGCTCCAAATAGAACCTTGTTGGTTGCTAAATTTCCATCCAGCCCAGTTTTCTTTAGAAATTATGATTCTATTAGTCGTTGCTCAAGATCGTTTGACCATAAAAGCTCTGAAAAGGAAAGGAAAGGCTTCTATTGGGCTTCCTCCAAAGCAGGAGGCAGTTTACACATTTTACAGATATTACAAATAATATACTGTCACTTAAATATTTAAGAATACAACGTATGTGAACGCAAGAGCAGAGGCTCTGTTTTTAACCAAACACTTTTTGTGCATGAATGTCTAAGTAAGGTTGCAATCCTAAACTTGCTTGCCGGGAATACATCACAGTATCCTCTATGAGATTTACTTCTGAGGATACATGTTTATTATATTTTAACCCCCCTTTTCTCCCCCATAGAGATCTGAAAGAGCATCCAGCATTGTTTCCCCCTCTTTTTTTAATCCTCACTACAACAACCTTGTGAGGTAGGTTAGGCTAAGAAAGTGACTAGCCCAAAGTCATCCAGTGGGCTTCCATAGCAGAACAGGAATTCAGGTCTGGGCCTCCTAGATCCTAGCCTGTGCCCATGGCCTCACTATTCATGTATTTATTTAGAAAAACATTCATGCTGCCGCTCCAGGAACCCGCCAGTGGAAACTTACAAAATAGAATCTAGAATAATCTAGAATTGCATGTGGCCATAGGCCATTACAATTGAGCAAATAAAACACATAAGTGAAACTTACAAAATAAAAATAATAAAAACCAAGCATGAAAAAGTATTAATTAAAATCCAGCATTTAAGAACTTGAGAAGCAGACACAAGGTTCCCCTTCTCCATAGGTTCTCTTCCCAATGTGTTTGGGCTAAAAGACATCCCTTCTGTGAAAAATTGCCTCACTAGCCACTTCTGTCGGTTAGATGGACCAACAGTTTTATGCTATCAATTAGCTTCAACCTTCTATTGCCCCAGCCAGGTTTGGAGACTGCCTCTTGAAGCAGGGGAACCAGGCTACAACTGCTGCCAGAAGAAAAGATGACAGCAACTGCTTCAGAGCCAAGCTACAAGTGACGCCTTGTTGGACACTTGTCAGCTTCCCTCAAGTTTTGATGGGAAATGTAGGCATCCTGGTTTTACAGCTTGGCTCTCCATTACAGCTGCAAGACCAGGATGCCTACATTTCCCATCAAAACTTGAGGGGAGCTGACAAGTGTCCAACCTGTGTAAGGCATCACTTGTAGTTTGGCTCTCAGTTTGGTGTAGTGGTTAAGAGCAGAGGGACTCTAATCTGGAGAACCGGGTTTGATTCCCCACTCCTTCACTTGAAGCCAGCTGGGTGACCTTGGGTCAGTCACAGCATTTCCAGAACTCTCTCAGCCCCACCCACCTCATAGGGTGATTGTTGTTGTGGGGCTAATAATAACATACTTTGTAAACCGCTCTGAGTGGGCGTTAAGTCGTCCTGAAGGATGGTATATAAATTGAACGTTATTATTATCCAGTCCTCTCAGCAGCATGCTAAGAAACACACAGTTGTTTCCCCGTGTCTTCGAATGCTGTCTTAGCATATGCTGTGTGACTTGGTGCCCTGTTGCAAAAGTCAATGCAACTTGTGGAAGGTGAAAGAAGTGGTTGGTAGCAGGTGCCCTTGATGTAGTGTGTGGAAGGGTGTGTTTTCCGAAGGAGGAAGGCCCTGTCCCTTTTAACAGAGGCTTAATGGGATGTTATTTACTAGGAGATGTGTAAGAAACAGCAGCAGAAATTTTTCATGGCATACATCACACCCTGTTAGGCCTCTGTTTAAAGGGGCAGGACATTTTCTTCCAGACTCTTGGCAATCCCGCCTTGGTCAGCCATTCTCTTTTATCCTAACCTACTTTACAGGATGTAACCCCCTTTCATGGTAAAATGGAGATGGAGAAAACAAGGTAATCCTGAGGTCCTTCCAGGAAGCGAGGGATAATACGTTCGTTTTCTTTAGTACCTTTTCATCCTGCCTTTCCTCCAAGGAGCTGAGTACTGCATACATCATCACCCCACATCCTCCACGTTTTCCACTCCTTTGCGATGATCTTTCCCAAGCCTCCATGTGGGATGATCATTGGGGAAAGATTGCAGTCAAAGTGCCTTTGCAAGCTTATGTGGATGGGAAGGTGTGTATTTTTGCAGGACGTGCCCGCATTAGCACGGTTGTCCTTGCTTCAGCCCCTCATGGCCACCACCGCCCCATGCTACTGGAGAGATCTGGGGAGGGACTGAGGAGATTTTTTTAAAAAATGGCACTCATCATAGCCTCTTCCGCATGGTGAACTTTATATTGGGCATTCTGCATATTCAACCCATGAGGATTGGATCCGCTTTATGCATCGTTTCTGGCCCCATATTGCTTTGATTCTTTAATTCTACACTTTGAGGGAATTGAACCAAAGTGGTGCAGCTATGCTGTCAATGGTATTAGAAGGGAGATATAAAAAGATCCCATATGCAGAAAGATTTTGCCTTTGCACTATGCACAAAGTGGAATCACGGGAACATTTTTTTTTGCTTTTTTCGTCTTATTGTTGTTGTTTTGTTTTTGCTGCCCTTTTTACCAGGAACTTCGAGACAAGATTCTTTCTCCTCGTCTTGATAGACCAACAGTTTATGCAGATAGGACCTGCTTGGAGAAAGTTTTAATAGATGAAGATCCAACTATCTCCAGGATTATAGCCAAGTTCTGTGCTTATGTAATAAAAATTCACAGCAAGCAACAGGGTCATACATGGAGACTTATTGCTCCCTCCCCTTTAGTAGGATATTAACAATATTAATGCTTTTAAATGTGTATTTTAAATTTGATGATATATTTATATATATATTATATACAGGAATTTAGGACTGTTGTAGCTGTTCTGGTTCTTTTTTTTGGCTTAGAATTTTCTTTATTTAAACTATAAACAATAACATAATGACTATAAACAATAAACATAGAGGATAAGAAAAACACAGCATTCTAAACAGAAGATACACTAAGAGTGATTCCGCACACGTTGGATAATGCACTTCCAATGCTCTTTATAGATCATTTGGAACGGATTTTTTTGTGTGCAGAACAAAAAATCCTCCGCAAAGGATTGATAAAGTGCATTGAAAGTGCATTATCCAACGTGTGCGGAATCAGCCTAACAATACATATATAGCAGCCTTGTATTTGTAATGTAATGTTTTAAATTGATTTTTTTAAAAAAATTTAAAAAAACCCAATACATATATAGTTAAAATATATATATATATAGTTTTTTTTAAAAGACCCTAAAATGACACTACAGGTTGAGTTCCAATTGTCTCCGCAACAGATATGTATCATTTCTAGAGTTTCACTTATTCTAAGTTAATCATAAGAGCCCTTTTTTTTACTATTGTTCATGTTTCTTACTACATAAATCCAGGTGTCATCAAATCCTTGTTATCCATTTCATGTAAAAAGTCTACAGCCATTGACCGTAAACAATAAAACAAACAAACAAAGTTCTGTTTTTTATTTCTGTACTAGAAAAATGCCCCAATTCTGCTACAAGCTTTGAGGACTCCTCAATTTCCTCCGTGGATAAGCCGAGGACTTGTCAATTTCCTCAGTGGACTGAGGACCAATGAAATTTTTTTTTTAAAGGCACCAATGTTACAACCTTGCCATTTAATTTTTTAAACAATCAGGGGGAAAAGACTTGATTGGTTGTTTGGTGGGTGACCTTGGGCCAACCACACACACTCAGTCTAAGCTACCTCTGAGGGTTGTTTTGACGAAGATTATATGGAGGGAAAGGGAACAATGCAGGCCATTTGGGGTCCACACTGGGGAGAATGGGTAGATATAAATGAAATACATAAATAAATAAGGAAGACAAGCTACTGTTGCCATATGGATACAGCATGCATCTCAGAGAACTAGATTCTTTATCTACTGTCATTTGTGTGACATCGTGCATTGTTCAATTTATCTTTTATGATTCATAATTATATTCTGTTTGGTTCCTTTCCCTTGCTTCTGTACTGATGTGTTAAAAACCTGCTCCTCCCCCTTTTTGGTTTGTTCTCTAGGAGTGAAAATTCCAAGCAGGGAATCTGTAGCTCATCCATTATGGGAGCAAGCCTAAGCAGCTCTACTCAGAAGTAAGTCCCATGTTATTCTATGGGGCTTACTCCTAGGAAAGCGTCCTTAGGATTGCAGCCCTGCCCCTCTTAAGGAAGGTCTGTAACTTCTGCAAAGTTCTGCACCCCTGAACCACCTTGGGTGTCAATTAATCATGGCTTCGTGTTTCCCTTTGCCCCAGGCACCTTCTTGCCTTTGAGAATCCAGTTTGCCTGCTCTGGTATCTTGGCACCCAATTATGGTAACTTCCCTGCCAGGTAGCTCCCAGGGTTTGAAAATGGGAAGACCTACAAAGCAGACCTTGCAAGACACCCCCCCCCCCCCGCCCACACACCATCTTAGAAGTAGGGGCCAAGAAGAAAGATCATGGAGGTTTTTCAAAACCTGGAACAATAGGCAATGAGGAGCAAAGGAAAGGGTTAAAAGATGGACCAAGTTTGCATGCTCACGACACAGGGCGCAATAAATCTATTCTGATTTTCAGGGGTCATTTCATAGAAAAAGAGCTGGAGGAACTCATCAGCATAACTCATTAGCATATGTCATGCCCCTTGCCATCACTGGAAGTGTGTCATTAGCATAACTGATTTGCATATGCCACACCACCTGACATCACCTATTCTGGCTGTTTTGGACCCAATCCTGGCCATTCAGGGCTGAAATTGGGCCCAAAACAGCAAAAAGGGGCTGAAAATGGCCGAAAAGGGGCCCAAAATGGTCAGGATTGGGCTGCTGCTGAGTGGGAGAGTGATCCACCATCCATCAGAGGCCCGATCCAGGCCGTTTCGGCCCCAATCCAGGCTGAAGCGGGCCCAAAATGGCCGAGAGTCAGGTGGGCAGGGCCACCTGACATGTGACCTCTTTGGGGACCTGCTGGAACTGCGTTCCTGTGCATTCCCCTCGAAATGAGCCCTGATGATTTTAGCTATCATGATTTCACACACACATACACAAGCACCACGGCCCAAGAATCCTGGAAATTGTATTTTGGTGAGGGAGCTGAGAATTTTCTTAGAAATCCCTAGCTGTGGTGTTTCCGGGGAAGGGGAGTAGAAGGCTCCAGAGGGAGAGGAAAGCCAGTGAAAATTTGCTTGATGAAGTCACAGCACTGATGTAACTTTAGATGTAACCCAATGGCTTGGATCCAAGAGAGCTTTTTTGGCAGTGGAATGGTTTCCTCCCACTGGTCCTTACTTTCTCACTTCCTCCTTTCTGACAGTTCTTAATGAAATGCTGTTTTTAATGGTTCCTGGCTGTCCCCCGAAAGCAGCATTTTGGGAAGCATTTTTGGGGTGCAGTGGGAGGGAGGAGGCGAGAAAGTCCCGTTCTGTAGGTGGAAATCCTTCTGCTCACGGAAGTGCTCCAATGATGACTTGCATGAATTCTGAGCGGAATAAGGTCCCAGGTACATTAGAGAGTAAGAAGGACCTCCACTCTTTTGTGCTGAACCTCATTCCTTACCATGCCCACCTGAGTCCCAGAATGTCAAAACCATTAGCCCACCAGCAATCGCCAGCTTGCAGGAGATGAGAAAGAAGGATCCGTTGTTTTAATGAAAAGAGCCGTTTCATGCAAGAAATCTCTCTTCTGAGAGATGAGACGGCAACTTATCAGGTGTTGGAAATGAATGAATGGACAAGGCCTTGCAGGATGGGTCTGATACCTTGTAGATGTGTGGATTTCCTATGTGTGTATGTGCATAGAAAATACACATGCTGCCCCCTTCATCCAAAATGTTAACCACACGTATCTGGGGGGAAAGTGTCTTGTTTGGCCCTTCAGGGCAACTGTGTAAAACAGATGCTGAACAAGTAGGGTTGCCAGGTGTTTGGTTTTCACCCGGACAGTCCAGTATTTTATTGGACTATCTGGGGAGAAAGGCGCTCAAAATACTAGACACTTGGAGGGGAGGGAGTGGCGCAGTGTGAGGAAGCCGGTCCACCTGCCATCATGGAACAGGTGGGAGTGGACTTGGCCTGGGGGCCAGAGTTATTTGCATGCAGGAGCCCACAGCACGCCGGCCTCTCCACTCCCCATCAAGAGGCCTGCCCCTGGGAGAGCTGGCCTGGCCTGGCCAGGCTGGCTCCCCACCTCCAGTTCCTAGTGGAATGGCTCCACCTCTGAGAGATTCGGGGCCTGGGGCTGCACAGCCTGCAGTGATGATGTCACTTCTAGAAGTGATGTCATCATGTCATCACTCTGGGGATGGGAGCATGCAGGTGCAAAAGGATCCTGCCTAAGGTGAATACCAGGGCCTCCCCTCTCCCCAGTGTCCTTTTTTTGGCGGGGAGGCCACTTGGTAAAGCTGTGGACAAGACGGACTGCTAGTCTGATCCAGCAGGGCTCTTCTGATGTTCTTATGAGGGCAACTCCCATAAGTGGGTTCCTGGAAAGAGTGTCTGTAATGTCTGGAAAGGGCTTGGATGCTTGTCTGCCCAATGTTCTGAAGGGACTCTGGAAGCCAATAGGAAGCCCCTTCATCTGGTCCGTGGTTACCTCTTCAGGAACAAAGCAACATGCCTCTGATCCTTTTAAAACACCTGCAGTTAATTTAGCTCTATTGTGGTGCGGCGGTTAGAGTGAGAGGGCCAAGCTACATGTGACGCCTGACACAGGTTGGACACTTGTCAGCTTCCCTCAAGTTTTGATGGGAAATGTAGGCATCCTAGTCTTGCAGCTTGGCTCTCCGACTGCTGCCCAATGGACTTTTCAACTGTCATTTGTCCAACATTCTGCCAAGTTGCCTACATTTCCCATCAAAACTTGAGGGAAGCTGACAAGTGTCCAACCTGTGTAATTTGTCACTTGTAGTTTGGTCCTCAGACTCAGATCTGGGAGACCCAGGTTCAAATCTCCACTCTGCCATGGAAGCTTAATGGCTGACCTTGGACCGGTTACACCCTCTTGGCCTAACCTACTTCACAATGGAGGAGAGAACAACGTTGTAAGCTGCTTTGTGTCCCCATTGGGGAGAAAGGCAGGGTACATTGTGTGTGTTCTGTGCCGTCAAGTCGCCTCCAACCTATGGCAACCCTATGAAGAAAAGACCAAAATGTCCTATCATTAACAGAGTTGCTCAGATCTTGCAAACTGGAGGACGTGGCTTGTTTGATTGAGTCAAGCCACCTTGTTTTAGGTCTTCCTCTTTTCCTGCTGCCTTCCACTTTTCCTAGCCTTATTGGCTTTCCCAGAGAATCTTGTCTTCTCATAATGTGGCCAAAGTACGATAGCCTTAGTCTTCTCATTTTAACTTCTAGGGAGAATTCAGGCTTGATCTGATCTAGTACCCACTTATTTGACTTTTTGGCTATCCATGGTATCCGCAAAACTCTCCTCCAGCACCACATATCAAATGAATCGATTTTCTTCCTGTTAGCTTTCTTCACTGTCCAACTTTCACATCCATAGAAAACGGAGGAGAAGAGAACAATATTGTAAGCCGCTTTGGGTCCCCTTAGGGGAGAAAGGAGGGGTATAAATGAAGTAAACTACATAAACAGTTTAGCTACGTGTAGCTGCATTCATGTGAACGATTTGCCACTCTTCTTTACCCTGCACTAGAAACATCTAAGAAGGAACTCCACAGCTACAACAGTAACTTCCACACCAACCATTTAGGTATTATTTTATTTGTTTTTATTGTAAGTGAAAAAATAATTTAAACTCCATTATTTGTCCTTGTGGCAAGGTTGACAAGCTAAAGGTTGCTGTGCCATGCCTAGCTGCCAGTTAAGAGGTAAACCAGGAAGTGTACAGCAGTTCAAAAATGCCACATCTACAAATTTGTAGAAGTTTCCCTATCCCGAAGGACAAGGGAACGGGCATGAATGGAGTGGGACCCCACCATCCTCCACAGAAATCACTGTCATCTTTTCCCCTCCTCCCCCCACTCAATCCTTCAATCCTTCGGGCCTGCTGGTAAGAATTCAAGTGATCTGCAGAGGTGTTTCCAGCATCTCCATGAGAAACGTGTCGATGGGGGTGTCCCCAATCAGCTTGAAGAAAAAGAGGTGCTCCAGGCACTTCAGCCCAATGGATCGCAGGGCAGGAAGCCTCAGGAGGAGCTTCGCAAATCTGAAGGAACAAGAGAGGCAGGGAAGCCTGCAGTTAATGGCTATGAGAAACATCCAGGTGTATATCATTAAGACCACAAAGACAGATCAAGATGGGGAGCTGTGTTAGAGGCAAGCTACAAGAGATGAATTACATGAGGAGGAGCACGTGAAGGGAGTCACAATGTTGGCCAGGAAGCTGAGTTTTAAAAGAGATCAGAAAGCTCTGTCAATTTCCCTTCTCTACCAAGCCAGGGAGATTACTGCTCAGAGGATTTGTTAATTTCTTCTTTGCCTTTGGAAGGCTCTGTCAGTTTCACCTCCCCTTCTAGGAGGCAAAGAGGAAATTAACAAACCCTCTGAGCAGCCTTCTTCCTGGATCTGTAAAGAGGGGAGATTGACAAAGCCCATCTGATCTCTTTTAAAACTCAGCTTCTCGGCTAACATTGCAACGCCCTTCATGTTCTCTTCCTTGTGTAATTCGTCTCTTGTAGCTTAGCTCTTAGTCTGCCTGTAGCAGGAGAAAAGAACAAGAGTCCAGCAGCACCTATAAGACTTAACAAAATTTGTGGTAGGGTATGAGCTTTTGTGAGCCACTGGTCACTTCTTCAGATACAGCTAGAATGTGAGTCCAACTGTCCTTATATCTTGGAGAGGGGAGTGATTACAGAGGCCAAATGATAATAGCCGGTGAATGACAAAGGCAAATGTGATTGAATAGGGTGGGTTATGCAGAGGGGTGGTGGATGATTTCTGATTTCTTCACACCCACCACCCCTTTGCATGCCACACCCTATCCAAACACGCCTGCTATTGTCATTCAGCATATGAAATCACTCCCCTCTCCAAGACAGAAGGACAGATGGATTCGCATTCTAGCTGCATCTGAAAGCTGTGGCTCACGAAAGCTCATACCCTACCACAAATTTTGTTAGTCTTATAGGTGCTACTGGACTCTTGCACTTTTCTAAGACCACAAAGAGAGACCACCAACAGTGGCTTTGGGCCAGGCTTCAGGTTGCCAACAGGCATGGAGAAAAACATCTTATCCCTTTGGGACCCTAAAGTAGCTTACACAGTTCTCTTCACCCGCATTTAATCCTCACAACAACCCTGTAAGGTAGGTATGCAGAGTATGTGTGACTGGTCCAAGGTCACCCAGCAAGCTTCCATAGCAGAGTGGGGATTCAAACCTGTCATTTCCCAGACCCTTATCTGTGTCTAATAACACCTTAAAGAGCAACTTGATATCCAAGGTATGAAGTTTCAAGAGTCAACGCTCCCTTCATCAGATACCTGGTATCTGACAAAGGAAGGTTTGACTCTCGAAAGCTCGTACTGTGGAAATCTAGTTGGCCTTAAAGGTGCTATTGGACACAGATCTTGCTGTTCAACTGCAGTCCCACACCCCACCCAGCGGAAACAGATCCTAGCCCAATATTCTGAGCTAAAAACCTTGCAGATAAAGAAAGCGGAAACTGAAAGTGAGTGTGTGATGGGGGTGAGTGGGGTTTGAGGTATATCTATGGAACTTTTTTTGTAATTTTTGTTCATGCAGTATTGTTTATTCTACACATTTCTGCCCTGCTTGCTGATTTAAAACCTTCCAAAGGATTCACAATGCATAAGAATAGTGTACTAAAAATGTTTTTAAAATACAATTGTCGTCAAATGCAGAATGTCAAATTATAGCCAGCATCAAGAGGAGGAAATTTTTAAAAATCATTCCATCAAATGCTTTCTAGAGGTCCTCAGCATTCTTTTTTTAAAAAGAACCCGGCAGCAAAGGTAACAAACTGCGAATGTTGGTACATTGCAGCATTTTAACTGTTCTGTGTCCTTTTTGTGTTTCTCTTCTTACATTTATTTCCTATGAAAATCTTTGAGACTTCACTCAGAAAGTTGTGGGGGGAGGGTGGCAGGTCTACAGCTGTATTTTGCGGGCATCTTTGGGCTGTATCTTATTCGAAAATCTATGTTAGAAACAGACATTTGGGATTTTTCTTTAAAAAAACCCAGTGCCTAAATCCACCAAAACAATGCTTCAAAAGCGGAAGGTGGTCAAAGTTATAAAGGAAGTACAACTTTTAAATAACTTTCTTAAAGGACAGAATGGCTTTTTTCACTTGTTGCATTTCTGCATATTGGCCAGCAGAGGGAAGCAGTGCACTACAATAGATACTGCAAGCAAGCTCTGCAGTTTTTTTCCAAAGTGAATTCTTCATTCTGTAGAACTTCCTTTCTTCAAGCTTCAATAGTGCTTTAAACCGAGAGGTAGGGATAAAAAGGAGAGCGCTCAACAGGATTCAAACTCACCACCTTTGACTAAACGATTATGGGACACAGAAGTCGCTCCTTTCAAATTATTCTTGGAGTGCGGATATTTCCGTTCCCTTCCAGTGCTCTCTCATAACAAAAAAAAGGCACTTCCACCATGCTGAGAAGTCATGGCAGAAGTTCACATTCCTAAGCAGCCTTATAACTGGCACATGTCCTCCTCCACCATGGATAAAACCAGGGCTTTTTTTCAGCTGGAACGCGGTGGAAGGGAGTTCTGGCACCTCTTGAAAATGGTCACATGGCCGGTGGCCCCGCCCCCTGATCTCCAGACAGAGGGGGGTTTAGATCGCCCTCCGTGCTGCTGGGGCGCAGAGGGCAATCTAAACTCCCCTCTGTCTGGAGATCAGGGGGCGGGGCCACCGGCCCATGTGACCATTTTCGCCGAAGGCAACTTAAACTCCCCCCTTGTTCCAGCTGACCGAAAGTGCCATCGTTGTGCAGTCCTGAGTTCCACCACTGAGTTCCACCACCTCTTTTCCCAGAAAAAAAAGCCCCGGATAAAACAAAACTAAATTCAAACCTGCCATGTGTTCAGGAGGAGGAAATGTGCAGTTCCCACCCTGGACACAGAATCTGTCATATGCTCCAGACATCCCACTGTGAGCCAGTCTAACACAGTGGGCAGAAGACCTTTCTTCCAACCTCGCTGGAGGACCTTGGGCCATTCCCACTCTTGCCTCCCTGACAGGGATGAACTGAGGACAAATGGAATGGGCTATTCCTCTCCTCCTACAAAGAGGCAGCAAACATCTGGATGCCAGTATCAGGAGGCAACCTCCGGGGAAGGCCTCAGCCTCTCCTCTATGCCCCATTTGCTTGCCCTCCTCACGGGCAACTCATTGGCCGGTATGAAACAGGATGCTGGCGAGAGGGACAACCAGTCTGATTCAGCAGGGCAGCTCTTAGGCTCTTATGTTAAACTAGGGTTCAAATGTTGTGTTTGGGATGGGGGGGGGAGTAGATCCTGGCTGTGATAGGAGAGAAAAGTTTGGTGACAGCTAGTTTGGTGTAGTGGTTAAGAGCGCGGGACTCTAATCTAGAGAGCCGGGTTTGATTCCCCACTCCTCCACATGAAGCCAGCTGGGTGGCCTTGGGGTAGTCACGGCTCTCTGGAGCTCTCTCAGCCCCACCCACCTCACAGGGTGTTTTGTTGTGGGGATAATAATGACATACTTTGTAAACTGCTCTGAGTGGGTGTTAAGTCATCCTGAAGGGAGGTATATAAATCGAAATTATTATTATTATTAAAACTGTTCGTCACCGTGATTATCCCCCCTTTTCACGACCTCAAGGCAAAAAGGCTTCCCACAGAGGCCCAGACCAGATTGCTTCAGTTACTACGGCCAATGGACTTTGGCTCATCGTTGCCTCTTCAGCTCTATGTATGCTTCTGCTCCGGCTAAGCCAAAAGGAATAACATACCACTACAGTGATCTGTATTTGGTGTAGTGGTTAAGAGCGGCCAGGTCCGGCACCACTGTTGAGCCATGAGGCGGGAGCCACGGGGCTGGAGGGGGTGCCGGAGGGGCCCCAGGGGGCAGAGGCGTGCGTCCCACGCCACCGCCGGCCAGCCCCGCACCACCACCACCCGCCGCTGCCTGCCCCCAGGCGGGTGCAGCAGACATGGGCCAGGAACGATAGGCAGCCGGGGCGGCATGCAGCCGGCCTCCTCGCTCCGCCCCAGCCACCCGCCAGTGGCACTGCGTGATGACGTCATCACATGATGATGTCATCACGCAGTCCGGGGCTGCGCATGCGCTCCAGCGCCAGAAACCCTGGCGCCGGGGCTGAGAGCGGCAGGACTCTAATATGGAGAATCGAATTTGATTCCCCACTCCTCCACTTGCAGCCAGTTGGGTGACCTTGGGCTAGTCACAGCTCTCTTAGAATTCTCTTAGCATCACCTGCCTCACAGGGTGATTATTTTTGTGGGGATAATAATGACGTACTTTGTAAACTGCTCTGAGTGGGTATTAAGGTGTCCTGAAGGGTAGTATATAAATCGAATGTTGTTATTATTTTCCAATACGTTACAGTGGTGCACAGTCTATCTTCCCTCCACACTTTCTGAAGTTTTTACTTTTATAAATGCATCTTTCTAATAGATGTACACTCCAATACATCTGATAAAGTGAGCTCTGGCTTACAGAAAGAAAGAGATCGGGCGTAGTGCAGTGGTTAGAGTGTTCTACCAGGATCAGTGAGACCCCGTTCAAATCCTTATCTTGTCATGGAAGCTTGCTATGTGATCTTGGGCTAGCCACCTACTCTCAGCCTAACCTACCTCACAGGGCTTTTGTGAGGATAAAAGGGAGAGGAAGAGAATGATATAAGGTGTTTTGGGTCCCTGCAGAGGGAAACGGCAGGGCATCAATGAAATAAATGCATAAAAATACAAGTTGTTAGACTCTGAAGTGCCACTTCTTGTTTAATTTTGCTGGTACAGACTGGCCCGGTTACACCCCTCATAGCCTGTTCCTGTTTACCTTCCAGGTTGTTCAGGATACTTCTGTTTGGTGTATGCCTCCAGAGCAGCATACACTTTCTCCCGTAGCAATTCTACTTCTGCTGGGCTGGACAGTCCTTTGGCATCTGGGGAGAGAAGAATAAAATTCTATGCTCATCTGCAGGCTGCAGAGTCAAGAGGGGGAAAGGGTTACAATCACCAAATCATGCAATCATATTTATAAGCACTAGAGGGCAGTATCACCCTAGACATTCATGCACATGAGGGGGATTACACCTGAAAACCAGTGAGACTGCGAAGAGGGCTGGCCTAGACCATGACACACCTCTGGCAGCCCTCACCTTTCCCTTCCAACAATATCCAGGTAAACCCTCACCCCACCACATTCAGCACCTTTGTCCTCCTGCCCCTCCTGATGTTGTTTGGCTCTCTCTCCTCCAGCGGTGAGCAAATCTCCCTCCCTTTTCACCCCAGCCTCTGTTCTTCCCTCCCTGTCGCTGCCTCCTGCTGTATCCTGGTTGTCCAAATGCCTCCCAGCAACCACCAGCAGCAACAGCCTGGCTCATGAACGAAGACAGCACCCAGAAACCAGTGGAAAACAGCCTTGACAGCAGAACCAGCAGCCAGGGGTCAGCCTGGAAGGCACTGTTCAGAGTCCCAGACAGTTCTTGCAGTGGGCCCAGGGCTGCTCAATGAAGAGGTTATTTTTTTCCTGGGCATCAGCTACCTGGATTGAACAGGACGATGGCTCGGAGGCAGCCCAGCTCAGATTTGTCCATCTGCATGTCTTTCATTTTGGACACAAGCTCAGTGAGAACTCTGAATGGATAGGAGAAAGAGAGAGGGAAAAAACTGAGACACAAAGGTTTTATAGCGTGTAATCCGCCTTGAGCCTCAGAGTCTCTCTACACAAGGTGCCTGGGCACATTTAATCAAGTGTCAGGAGACGTAATCTTAGCTGGGAAGCGTAATTTTGAAAGACAGAGCCAGCGTAGATCACTTTGGAGGGGACAGATTTTCTGACAGCCCACCATTGCCTCTGGTGTGCCAGACTGTCTCCCCTTCCAGAGCTTTTACTCTGTCACCATCCCTGCTTAAAACTTTGAATTAACTGAGACTCGGCAGGGCAAAGGCTCCGGAAGGGGAGATGCCAGAAGGCTATGAGGGAATCTGTCCCCTCCAAAGTGATCTCTGCCAGCTCTGTCTTTTGAAACTACACTTCCCGGCGAACATTGCGTCTCCTAACACATGAAGAACATGTGCCAGATATCTTGTGTAGAGAGACTCTCAATGAAAAAGGTGGGCTTTAAAAAGAGTAAATAAAATAAAATATAAGACCCAAGAGCTGCAGCAAACTGAGATCTTGAGTGTGAAAGGCAAGACCGAGGGCCTAAAGACATGCTATGTACGAACGCTTGCAAGACTTAGAGCAATTTTTAAAGTGCAAAGCTTTTTAAAATGGCATTTAGAGCAGAGAAACTGGAAAGAAGACATTTCACTTCCCGTCCATCAATTCACCCCAAATCACATTCCTTTCATACCCCCCACCCCAACATACAGGATTCCAAAAACTTGTTTGCCCAAGTTCAGGTTTTTATTCCACCCAATACAACCAGAATTAATTTAGGAGAGGAATTCATGAAGTTAAAGACAAGGATTTTTTTTAAAAAAATCATACCTGTCGAAAATGGAGCCCACCCCAGCACTGTGGGCGCTGCTCCGGTGTACGTGTAAACCCGTGGCCAACAGGATGCCATCCTGCACAGAGACCGAGCGATGGGAGAAAGAGGCAATCAGAAGTTCATTCCAACCTGAAAAGAGAAGATAGGAGGGATCAGGACTGCTGAGAGCCCCGGAAAAACGTTTTCTTTGGGGAATTTGTACATTTCAAGAAAGGCAAAATTTGGAAGGAGAGGAAGAACGACGGAAGGGTGAAGATAGTTTCAGGTGGGCCGCCATGTTGGTCTGCTGTAGGAGAGCAAGATTCAGATCCAGTAGCACCTTAAAGACCAACTAGATCTCCATGGACCTCAGTAGGATTTATTTCTCCTCCCTTTCAGAACGGCCGAACACAAGGATAATTCTCTCATCGTAACCCCCTTAGCTGGAAAAGCTAGCAAGTGTTCCTTCATTGCAGGGGACACTTGATATGAGTTCAGGTCAAGCAAATGGGGGCAATTAAGGATTTCTAGGGATGCATCTAGCTGTTGCTGGAGCCCACAGACTGAAGCTGCCAAATAGAACCCACAGGTATCGTGTTTGCTACTGCCTTACTTTCTCATGAGAGCAAACTGACTGCTTCCCAAAGGAATCCTAGCCTTGGAAGCAAAATATGAATTTCCTAGGGGGACATTCTAAAAGACCTTCCTTTTTAAAAAAAAAAAAAAAAAGATCAATTAACTTGAACTGGACCAAATTACACGTGTTGTAGTGTGTCAGCTTCTGAGTGACACAGAAATCTTTATCAGTTTGAATCAAAACTACTCTCTCCAAGCTAGCAGTATGAGTTCTTGCATTACAATTGTTCAGGAATGGGTGTTTTCAGGAACGGGTGGCTCCTCAGAGTGCATTTTAATTGGCAGAGATGGAAAGGGTGCCAAATGTGACAGGAAATATAAGTGCCGGTGATTTCAGTTACCCCAATTTGTAAGTTTTCATGAAAACAAGAGAGAAGGAGATGACGTGGGAAGGGAGGCAGACAGAGGCTCTTAGCTTCCTTGCGTCTGCTTCAAAGTGCGTGTTTCCCCCACAAGTGGGATAAAACGCCGTAACAGTTTGGTTGTATCGATCTAGGAAGTTTGATACGCAGAAAATTTAGCAAGTGACATTTTGTCCATCACATTGTTGTCTTTGCAAGAGCAACTTCGTTTGCTGAATTTTTACCAGTCATGCAACCGTTTGAGGTACATGAGCTCTGCCCGGGGTGTGAGGACCCTGCGGTGACTAGACACACTTAGAAGGGTGTGACAACATTTAGGATTGCGTTGTCAGGATGAGGCTAGGTTAATAATAACTACTGAACCTATCGAGACCACATTATAAGAAGTGCGGGCGTTGGAGCAACAGCTATTTCCCACTTGACTTAGGGCACGACGATCTCCTTCTCATTGTGGCTCCGAGATGCAGAAAAGAAATCAACTGTGTTCAAACCGTGACAGGTCCTTGCTGCTATACTGCCTCCGGAGCACAAGCCCCAGCCCAATCCCACCCCAACCAAATCTCAATTGTATCCGTTTCTCCCTAGCTGTTTCCTGAACGGACGGCAGATGGCACCAGTGCATGACTTTACATACAGCGCTGGAAGACGGACGCCACCTAGTGGCTGCTGTTTATCAGTGATTTCATCTCATGTCTGGCAGTAATCTTTAAAGGTCTGGCTTTGTATGGAGGGGTGTGTGCCTTCTCACCCATTCATTAACCAAGAGACGATTGCATGCAAAGGAAACAGTGCAATTGGCCCTGCCCATGTGATGCCAGATTGTCAAACACTATATCAGCAGCATGGCTTAGGGTTGCAGGTCAATTTCTATAGGCCTTGAAAGCTACTGTGCATTCTGCTTAAAGGGCAGGGGGTTGTGGGCAGGGCGGGGGGACCCAGCAGCATTGTAGGACGGAAAGGAGATCCCCTACTAGGTTTTATATTTCAGTTGGATGCTTCCATTTACATGCCTTCTTCGCAGAGGACCGGAGATGCAACCTGACCATGGGTTGGATCCAGCCAACCTCTTCATTCAATCACACCCAATTTCCCTGCTTGCTACAGCCCCTGCCCTGTATTGCTTTTGTTCATGCAGGTCCCATGACCCCCCAGGAGAGACTTCTGGATCCAATCCAATGGCTCTGCCAGTATCATTTTCTTTATGCTCACCTCCTTGAGCATACACATGCCATTTGCAAAAGATCTTAAGAATATAGCCTGAAAACTATCTTCCCCCTCTCCTTATTTGGTTTTTTTAAAAACATTTATTCTGACAGAGTTCTGGAGAACTCAAAAGTATGCATCCTGTTTTGTGCTGTTTGGGTTGGTTAAAAGAAAATGCACTGCAAGGGGGGTGGGGTTTGCTTTGGACAAGTGCAGCTATAAAAATAATACAGAAAACAGGGAGAATGGGCAGTTGTGCCTTTTCACACATTATTCAGTGTCCAACCTGGGTGTCCTATTGAAAGTACTTTTGACAGTCAATCCCAGCTCCCTAACAAATGAAAGTTCATGAGATGTGAATTTGCAAACACCAACTTGCTTCCCATCTGTTGTTCATGCATCCAAATTCCAGGTGTTAAACTTTTAAAAAACCCACAAAAGTCATGCAATACCTTTTTATAAAACAATATGCAAGCTTTCAAGTCCCACAGAATTCTTCAGCAGGGTAGATATTCAGTACAAAACAAAAAGGAAGGGTATGACCAATGTAACATAGGAGCCCCTAACTTGTAGAACTGTGAACTAGCATTGAATTGGCAAACTAGCAAAGCAATCCAGAACAGAGTTTCTCCAGTCAGAACCCATTAAAAGCTAGTGAGTTTAGACTGGAGTAACTCTGCAAAGGTTTGCACTGTTAAGTTGGATAACATCGTGTTGAGAGCAAAACAATTTTCAGGATCCAAACAAAGTCTCCTGGGTTTGATGATCTAACTAAATACATAAAATAAAATGGCCATACTCCTATTGAGAATTTAAAAACCAAATCCTAATTAAAAGATATTACATGACTCTTCTTTTTGGAATTCTTCTGTGGATCAACAACACAGCTAACTACATTTGTTACGATTAAAAGACAAATAGTGCAATCCTAAGAAGAGTTACTCCAGTCTAAGCCCTTTGAAATCAGTAGACTTAGATGAAAGTAACTCTGCTTAGGATTGCGCTGATGTGAATCAGCTCTCAGTGTAGCCCCAGATGATCAGAGCGCTCAGCATTAAATACAGCTGTCAAAGTGTACAGCAGAAGGATATTGTTTGGATGCCAATTTCAATTCTCCCACCTGAATTCTCTTGGATAAGGAAAAAGTCCCAGTATTGACAAAACTAGTATACCCGGGGGAAGAAAACTAGGCCAGTTTGGTGTGGTGGTTAAGAACACGGGACTCTAATCTGGAGAGCCGGGTTTGATCCCCCACTCCTCCGCTTGAAGCCAGCTGGGTGACCTTGGGCTAGTCACGGTTTTCTGGAGCTCTCTCAGCCCCACCCACCTCACTGTTTCCACACGGCTTACCTTATTCTGCAAAATAGCAAAATCTCGCATGAAATCTCGCAAGAAGACACTGTTATCGTGTCTTCTCGCGCGATAACAGCGTCTTCTCGTGAGATTTCGTGCAAGATTTCGCTATTTTGCAGAATAAGGTAAGCCATGTGGAAACGGCTAGGGTGTTTTGTTTTGTTGGGATAATAATGACATACTTGGTAAACTGCTCTAAGTGGGCATTAATTTGTCCTGAAGGGCAGTATATAAATTGAATGTTGTTGTTGTTAGGCCAAAATCCATCTTAAAGTGCTTTAAATCACTCTGGGAGTTCCCCCCATAAAATGAACACTGCAACCACTCACAAGTGAGGTTGTTCCTTTTTAAAATGCTGCCACATCCTTCTCCACCTAGCGCAAACACCCCTGATGCTCACCAGTAATGGCTTGCAATCAGACTCAGATATAACCCCTTAAATTTCAAATCTTCCTACAAGGAATGTAACATTACTTGTGGTCAATTATAAGACTGCTGCTTCATTTTCATTTTCACTTGTTTTGTAAATGGAACCTAATATTCTTCCAACATTTCCTGTGCGATAGGAAATGGAGTTAGTACTTTTCCTTTTTATTAACTTTTTTAAATGATTTATTTGAATGGAGGCTGTGCAGTTCCTTGCTCCAGGACTGGCCATCTGGACGTGAGGGCAGGAAACTCTGGTAAATTTCAGTGTTGCCTTTTAAGCAAGTTGAAGGTGTGCTCCCATTTTCTTCCTTCTGAAGGAAACAGAGGTCAGCTCAACTGGGTCTTTACCGAAGCTTCTCTTTCTTCCCCTCTGCCACTCAACCTTCCCTCCCTTGCTAGCCCTCCACTAGGGCCTAAGTACCATCTCCAAACCACAGACATGGGGGAGTTCTGTCTTCCAGCCATTTTAAAAACTTAATTGTCCGATATCTTGTCAGATATCGGAAGCTATAACAACCTAACAAGAATCGGAGGTGCTAATATGTATATATGAAATGAATATATTTAATAAAGTGCGAAGTGCCAAAAACAATTTCGTGTGTGACAATGTCATAAATACATAAATAACCTTATAAATATATCATAAATACAATTTATCTGTAACTATTTATACACAGATAACAGACCAAATAATTCATATCAAGTCCATATGCAGTCTAAGCACAATAAACCAACCGGTGCAGAGTCCAATAATACAAATTGCCAAGTGTGATATTGGATAGAATACGGGTCTAAGCCAGCAGTTTTTTCATTCCCCGTTTATTCCTCGAACTTCCTCATGGGCAATAAATTATGAATCGTTTTCAACCACACCTATTCACATCACTCAGTTGGTGCAAAATGACGGAGCAATGACGGAGCAATACTGTCATTTTGCACCAACTGAGTGTCCTGAAGGGTAGTATATAAATCGAATGTTGTTATTATTTTCCAATACGTTACAGTGGTGCACAGTCTATCTTCCCTCCACACTTTCTGAAGTTTTTACTTTTATAAATGCATCTTTCTAATAGATGTACACTCCAATACATCTGATAAAGTGAGCTCTGGCTTACAGAAAGAAAGAGATCGGGCGTAGTGCAGTGGTTAGAGTGTTCTACCAGGATCAGTGAGACCCCGTTCAAATCCTTATCTTGTCATGGAAGCTTGCTATGTGATCTTGGGCTAGCCACCTACTCTCAGCCTAACCTACCTCACAGGGCTTTTGTGAGGATAAAAGGGAGAGGAAGAGAATGATATAAGGTGTTTTGGGTCCCTGCAGGGGGAAACGGCAGGGCATCAATGAAATAAATGCATAAAAATACAAGTTGTTAGACTCTGAAGTGCCACTTCTTGTTTAATTTTGCTGGTACAGACTGGCCCGGTTACACCCCTCATAGCCTGTTCCTGTTTACCTTCCAGGTTGTTCAGGATACTTCTGTTTGGTGTATGCCTCCAGAGCAGCATACACTTTCTCCCGTAGCAATTCTACTTCTGCTGGGCAATGACGGAGCAATACTGTCATTTTGCACCAACTGAGTCACATCACTCAGTTGGTGCAAAATGACGGAGCAATGACGGAGCAATACTGTCATTTTGCACCAACTGAGTGATGTGAATAGGTGTGGTTGAAAACGATTCATAATTTATTGCCCATGAGGAAGTTCGAGGAACGAAACGGGGAATGAAAAAACTGCTGGCTTAGACCCGTATTCTATCCAATATCACACTTGGCAATTTGTATTATTGGACTCTGCACCGGTTGGTTTATTGTGCTTAGACTGCATATGGACTTGATATGAATTATTTGGTCTGTTCTCTGTGTATAGATTGTTACAGAGAAATTGTATTTATGATATATTTATAAGGTTATTTATGACATTGTCACACACGAATTGTTTTTGGCACTTTGCACTTTATTAAATATATTCATTTCATATATACATATTAGCACCTCCGATTCTTGTTAGGTTGTTACAGCGTGTATTTCGGAGGTTTCCCAGAGTTTTTGAGATATCGGAAGCTAAGCAGGGTCAGTACTTGGATGAGAGACCACCAGGGAATACTCTGCAGAGGAAGGCAATGGCAAACCACCTCTGCTTCTCACTTGCCTTGAAAGCCCCAGCGGAGGTCGCCGTAGATCAGTTGTGACTTGACGGCACTTTACACACACACGGGTTGAACTATATTAGCAATGTCTACCAATTTCCCCCTTCCTATTGCACCCCTCCTCATGTCATTCCTCAGGGTCCCCTATCCCCCAGGAGCAGCATTTTATGGAGATCAGTAGTGAGGAGGCAAAGAAGTTCAATTCCACTATCGAGGCAATCAGGTATCACAAAGCCAATCAGATCTGCCAACCTGATAACATCACAAAACCCAGTCACAGTGACTTGTTTCAGCTCAGCCTTAGTTTTTTTTTAAAAAAAAAAACCACGAGGCATCATTCAGACGGGCAATGCTTTGATGTGTCGTTTCTTCTCTTAAGGTGAACTGGTTCCGAGTCCTTGAGCGCATTCGTACAACATCAAAGCAGGAGAGACAAGGGCTGTACCTGCACGGAGAAGGATGACTTGGTCTTCCAGTGTCAGGTCGGAGAAGTGGGGGATCCGCTTGGCCCATTCCACCAAGGTGAATAGCTGCTTATCAGCAGCGTGGCATATATTAGTGACAGGATCGTTGGTCTGAGAAAGGAATGAGAAGTTCGTGTCAGTCCAACTAGTAATCGCTTCCTTCCCACACAGACTTGGTTCCCGGATATTACCATGCAACATCCCCATTAAAATAGCTGGAGATCTAAAGAAAGGAGTCGTAACTAGGGTTGCCAGCCTCCAGGTAGTGGCTGGAGATTTCCCAGAATTACAACTGTTCTCCAGGCCACAGAGATCAGTTCACCTGGAGAAAATGGCTACTTTGCGGGGGGGGGGGGGTGGATTCTATGGAATTATGCAATGCCAAGGTCCTTTCTCTCCCCAAACCCCACTTTCTGCAGGTTTCACACCCCAGATCTCCAGGAATTTCCCAACTTGGAGCTGGCAACCCTAGTCATAACACTTGCTTTTCCAGAAACACTTCTGACATCCAGCTTGTAGCATTTCACAGAACAGATAAAACAGAACTGTTCAGGAGGGCATTTTCATAGAGGGACTAGGGATGGAGCAAAGCAGAATTCTACGTGAGGGCATGTTATAAGCCTGGGCCTAGTGAGGCCTAGTGGTTCTGGGGAAGCCTGCACTAAAGTGACTGCAGAGCTTACATTTTCCAGGTCCCCTTTGGCCCCTGTGATTGGGTAAGAGGGGATTCTGAGAGGGAAATTGCACCAATAGGAAAATAAGGAGATGGTGCCTGAGAGAAGGGATAGTGTTAGGGTGTTACAGTTTTGTTTGTTCACCAACCTTTACTATTCTCTTTACTTCACAACTTGTACCAGAGTGGTGGCATCCTATAGAGAGCTTCCCTGGGCCTGAGCCCAGAGCAATTTCTAAGTTGGTAAATAAGGTTTCAATTTTAAGTGCCAAATTGTTCAGCACTAGCTGTATTTTTCTTCCCCTTTTTGCTGCATGGATTACTGGATGTTTTAGACAGTTCAGCATCTTCCAGTAGTGAATTCGAGTCTATGCGATACAGGATTATGTTTCTGTTTCATGCTTCTTTGACTTGTGTGACGTAGCTGATTCCATCAGTATGTCAACTGAGAGATGCTGCTTTAACCTTTGCCCTGAAACTCTAGGCAGCAGGTGCCTGTTCTACACTATATTTGAATTATTTCATCACCTTTGACCCTGCTGTTGACAACTTCGGGTATGTAAATGTGGGGGACAAGGTGGGTGCTAGCATCCTCCCCTCAAGTGGCAGGTGACCTCTATAAAGCACAAAGTCCCATCTCAAACTGCCACCTACTGAGTTGTCGACGCTCGTGTCGCTGTAAGGTTCGGTTTTGGGTTCCACGGCCATTTCAGCTTCCAAAATCCTCTCCACAGGCATGTCTTCACTGCCACCACCACTGCTGGTTGATTCTGCTTCATTCTCACTCCTCTCTCTGCTCCTCTGCCTCTCCTCTTGAACAGCTGGAGTAAGGAAAAAAATCACCATGTTTTATCCTAAACTTGACATTTCTGGTTCTGTATCTCTGAAAAAAACCCTTTTCCTTATTTTTTCTTCCTCATCTTGTTGAGACATATCCCTTACTCCAGGGATCACCAACATGGTGCCTGCTGATGTGTTTCTTGCTTATTCTAGAGTATACCTTGCCTCTGAGCAAAGAGCCAGTCCTGGCTTTCCTCCTCTTCATTGGAGCAGGAGCTGCTTCAGAAGAGCCCAGGAGGCATCATTTTTATGTCATGGATGTCATGTGGATGTCACATGACATCCATGGACGTCATATGATATCCATTTAGCAACAGCTGCTTCCATCATTGGAGGATCCTTGGCTTAGAACCTCCTACATTTTTCTGGAGTCTCCCAATGTTTCGTGAATGGACCAAAATCCTATGGCAGCCCATTTTGTTATAGCTCTCCCTTACCTCTTCTTAAAATTCCAAATATGTCCACAGATTTAACTGGAATGGGGCCACCTACTTTACTCCTTTCTTCCCCTCCCATGTTCCAGGCTTCCACCATGTCTGTAACAGACTCGTCAGGGATTTTTTACTGGGAAAAGAGGTGGCGGAACTCTCAAGAGGGAAATGAGGAAGAAACACATGGGATTCTTTGAAATCATATTATTTTCAAGCACTATTGCCGAGTATTTTCAAGAGGTGCTGGAACTACACACACGTTCCCCCTGAAAAAAAGCCCTGTGTCTGATCATCTGTCTGTAACAGACTCTTCCTTCTTGGTCTTCAAATAGTTCTTTTGCAAAGGTTTTCTTGGCTTACGGCAATCAGTACACTAAAATACTTCCCCCCCTAAAATTATGGAACTTGAACAAATTTGCACCCTTTGGCTGATTTTACACAAATGTATTATTATGGGTTATTTATGGAAGAGGATGAGAAACTATGCATGTCACTGAAGCCCCACTCCAACAACTAAGAATTCTGCAGCTCCCCGCCCTGCCCCTGAAATTGAAACACCCACCGCCCTCATGATTTTGAGCATAACCAAGAGGGCTAGAAACTTGCTTTTCTTCTTGAACAGAAAGTTAAGACTCTCACTCTGTGCTTTTCCTTTTTTCCTGCAGAGTAATGGCATATACACTGCTCCAAACAGAGGTGGATTTTCTATGATTTTTGGCTTGCTGTTAATGTCATCTGAACAGTCACATGTTTTTTTTTAAAAAAGAGGTTTCACCTGAATTTTCTATTTGCATTCTCATTGGGAGGGGGGCTGAACTATCATGGTCAGAGCTAACAGAAACTTTAATAGAGTGCTGGTTAAGAGCATAAGGTGGAAGCCCCCTCTTCAAAATGCAATTAAACCTATTCTCTTGCAATCCTTGACTCAGCATTGACCTGAGAAGACTTCTCAAACAAATAAGGAGACTCTACAAGAGCCAAGAAGCCCCTTGTGGTCTCAACTACATGTGCAGCTTCCTGAGCCCAAGGGAAGACCCTCTGCCTTCTCTACCGTAGCAGGCTCCCATTCACAAGCCAGTAGACACATCACTAACAATGAGGGTACATCCCAATCCCAGAATTATTCCTGCTGCCCTCTGCAGACCCTGTACCTTTCCTCCAGTTGTCCAGGTAGAGAATGGAATGCTTCATGTCTCTCACAGGAAGATAACAATATGGCCCACCTTATAAGAACTGATGTAAATCTCCGTAAGTATATGTAACTCTTTTTGAGCAGTCAGGGAAAATACTATGGAAATACTTAGTATATAGGAGATTGTCACTTCTTCAGAAATGTTTCTGCATCTCCATAACAGGGTTGCTATTGTTAATTCCACTTTAGTCAGTTTCTAATCAACTCCTTTTTAAACAAAGAGATATTTGAAGAAAGGAGGGCAGGAAGGGAGGTTCTGCAACATTTCAGAATTTCACTCTGTAGAAGCTCAGAGGCAGGCAATATCTTCCCAAGCCTTCCTGTCTTCCTGCTAAAGCACAACCCTGGGGTGTATTACATGAAACAGCTGCAAAGGCTGAAGTTACAAAAGGGCTCCTTGATTTTGCTTTGAAGAGAAATGAAAGAGAAATCCTGCTCTTAAAAGAGAAAAAGGAAACCGTTTTCTTTATCTAAAAAAGTGAATTTCAGAAAAAGAAATTCCCCACTCTGTAACAACCCCACTTGCCAATAATCAACAGCAAGCCACTTGGGCAAAGAGTTGCTTTGCAAAAAAACTTCCCAGGCTGGAACAACTTTTAGTAATGTGGGGTGGAGAGGTCCCCGTCTCTTTAGAACCATGCTAGAGATAATGTGACAACAGCAGCCCCAAGCGACTGAACACGGGGCCCGTCCATATCATGAAGAAAAGGGAAGAAGTCTTTTAAAAGCTAAAACATGAGAACAGAGAAATCTCTTGTTCAGGGTCAACCCCCCTCACAGCCCATCTTTCTAGGTGCTCTTCTAAACAGGACCCTAGTCCTAGAAGGGACTCTAGCTGAAGCACCGTGGTGGTGGGATGGAGGGCTCTCCTTGCTCGCTCATCACTTTCATTTTTCAGAACTGACAGCTAGACTCTCATTTTCTACAATTCCATGGATTTTTTATGTGAAAATTCCTGGCCTTGCTGCCGTCTAGCTTCACCCTTAAAGAAATGAAATTCCTCAGACGAAGAGGGAGATATCAAGTAAAGTAATCTCAGCCCTCTCTCAGTGGTACTTGAGAGCTTCCCCAATTTATGCCTGTGGTTTCAACTCAGATGCCAAACATTTCCATTGTTTCCAAAGGCCAAGCCAAGGATGATGTTGGAGATTGGTGAGCAGATCCCCCCCTCCAATGTCTAGCTTAGTCTTACAAGCAGCTACAGGGGGAGGGAGAGAAGAGGAAGCTGCACATAGTGGGAGTTAACTCCTTCCCTTGCACTATTTCTTTAGTTGAAACTGGCTCTTCTTAAGTGCTAATATGGCTGCAAGGGGAACTTTCTCTGTCTTTTTTCATTTTGGGATTAATAGCAATCAGGACAGTGAAATGCTGGATGAAAGAGTTAATAACTCCTTCATTAGTGTTGTGGCCCTAATCCCCTCCCTCCTTCCCCCTGCCCCTTGTTATTGTTAAGGCTTAACATGAGGGTGTCTGCAGTACAAACTTACATACAGTAACTCCAATATAAGCCTGTTGCTTTCAGTGGCCTAACCTGGAGAAACTCTGTACAGAATGGTATCTTACTATATAAAAGGCTAACTGTGTTCCTGACAACTCACTTCCTACCCTGATGTGCCTCCAGAGGGTGCTGCCATGAAGGAAGCCCAGATGAGACTGCCTGTCCCTCCAGAGAGCGCACCCTGGCGGGAAGCCCAGGCATGGAGCAGGCAACAATGCCCCCCCCCTGCTTTCACCCAGCTGCAATCAGAAGCGGAGAAGGTGGCAATGCCACCCCCCCTCACCCAGCTGGGAACTGGAGTGGAGAAGGTGGCAATGCCGCCCCCCCCAGCTTTACCCATCTGGGATCAGAAGCAGAACAGGTGGCAATGCCAGCACACACACCTTTCACTCAGCTGGGAACAGGAGCAGAGCAGGTGGCAATGCCCGCCTCCTGCCTTCACCTAGCTGGGATCAGAAGCAGAGCAGGTGGAAATGCACGCCCCCACCTTCACCCAGCTGGGATCAGGAGCAGAGCAGGTGGCAATGCCCGCTCCAACTTCAACCCACCAGAATCAGGCACGGAGTACGGAGGCAATGCCCGCTCCCCCCTTCAGCCCATCAGGATCAGACATGGAGCAGGCAGCAATGCCCGCCCCCCTTCACCCAGCCGGGCAGAACAGGTGGCAATGCCAGCACCCCCTCTTCACTCAGCTGGGATCAGGAGTGGAGCAGCCGGCAATGCCTGCCCCCTTCACCCAGCTGGGATCAGAAGCGGAGCAGGTAGAAATGCCCGCCCCCACCTTTACCCAGCTGGGATCAGGACGGAGTGGAGCAGTTGGCAATGCCGGCCCCCCTTCACCCAGCTGGGATCAGGAGCCGAGCAGCTGGCAATGCCGGCCCCCCTTCACCCAGCTGGGATCAGGAGCAGAGCAGCCGGCAATGCCTGCCCCCTGCCTTCACCCAGCTGGGATCAGGAGCAGAGCAGCCGGCAATGCCGCCCCCCCTTTCACCCAGCTGGGATCAGGAAGGGAGCAGGTGGCAATGCCCGCTCCAACTTCAACCCACCAGAATCAGGCATGGAGTAAGGTGGCAATTGGAGCATTGGAGCAACAGTATGTTTTTAAGGAAAGCAGCACAACTCTTCAGTGTGACAGCAAGTTGGAATGAGTCCCCATGTCCCAACTCATGGCAGATGTAACATCTGGTTTGGTCTTCAGTTAAAAGCTGGGAAAGAGCTCAGCAACAACCTCAGCTTAACTAACCCCAATTAATAGTTGTCTGTGTCTTCTACGTTTCTTCTTTTTTGACCCATTCTAAAAGCATCTATTCTTATGGTGAGAAAGGTTTGGTGATGTCATCACCAGCCCATCTTCAGATAAACCCTTTGGGCTTATCCCAGAAGTTCAAGAAAATCCTGAACAGGTGACTTTTTTAAAAAACTGGGCAACGTACTTGAGAAAAGAACTTTGTGCTCCATGGAGCCCTGCGTGGAATAAGAGTTTTAGTTTTACTACTTGTATTTTGCTCCCTCCTGCCAGCAGCAGAACTCAAAAATCACATTGCCAATGAGCAAGGGAATAGGCTGGTTGTTTTTCTGAGTGTTTTCCAATCCCAAAAACTACAGGTGAACTCGCTCCCAACCAACACAGGTTCCATTTGATTCGGTGCAGTGCTCGATCAAAAAAGGGAGGGATTCTGAGTCAGTATTTGCCCAGACAATTCTGACAGATCCAGCCAAGGACAGATGCGTGTACCTCCCCACAGAGATGTACCTTCTCTCTTCATGCCCATTGCCAAGCATTTCTGATAGCGGCAATACTGGCAGCGATTCCGCTGGCGCTTGTCGATCAGGCAGTCTTTGTTATCGCGGCAAGTGTACAGAAGGTCCTTCCGGATGGTCCGCTTGAAAAAGCCTTTACATCCTTCACAGCTGTACACCCCATAATGCTTTCCTTGGAGCAAGAGAGCAGGCAGAACATATCAATAGATGTTTGATTTGGAGATCAGAGCAAACCAGAATTGGGGCGAGAGTGACCTTTTTGTTTTGAGAAACCCTCAGTCCAAAGATGATGCCAGACTTTTGATGCAGCGTCACAGAAACTGCTATGTTCAACATATATCAAAAACCAAGACCAAGACTGGAGGCATACAACTGGGTTTTAGCAGGGGCAGACTACAAGGCCAAAGTGGTACAGGAGAAGGTTGACTGGCAGGAGGGCTGACTGGTATTGGCAATGGCAGACAACGTGCCCAGGGTTGGGGGCCACCCTGGATGAGGGGAAGCCAGCGCTTTTGATGTTGCAAATGCGATGCATTTCTCTATCCCACCTCTCCAATGGCTTGGGGTGGCTTTCAAAATTCATAGCACACAAATAAAAAGAGTGAATTTTTAGTTATTTTGCCAATGCACCCCTAGCACTGGGGCGAATGAAACCCTCTAAATATTGACACTGAAACCCAGAGTTGCATTCCAAAACAATAGTGTAATATTGCAGCAGAAAGACTGCTTACTCCCATATGAACCTTCACAACCACTTTAGTCATCTTCAGAGGTCCTGCTTTGGAGTGCCCTGTCATCTAAGGCTAGGCAGGTGGCAACCTGAGAAAGGGCCTTCTTGATGGTGGCACCAAAATAATGAAATTCCCTCCTCAGGGAGATTCATTTTTCTCCCTCTATCAATGTCTTTCATCAGCAGGTGAAGATTTTTTTGCATGGTTGGCTGTCCCCTTATTTATTCTTATTAGCCTTCCCCTAGGGTTTCCAGCTCCAGTCTGGGAAATTCCTGGAGATTTGGGGTGGTGGAGCCTGGAGAGGGTAGGGTTTGGGGAGGAGAGGGACACAACAGGGCATGATGCCACAGAGCCCACTCCCCAACTCACCATTTTCTCCAAGGGATCTGAACTCTATGGCCTGGAGATCAGTTGTAAATATTCCAGGAGATCTCCAGCCAACCATCTGGAGGCTGGCCTCATCTATTTTTTAAGCTTCATTTAATTTATTTAATCTTTTAATGGTTTGTAGCCTTAGGGACCTTGATTTGGGTGGAAAGGCAGAATAGAAAAGTTTTAAATAAATAAATATGGTCCACTGAAAGACTAACAATATGAAGGATGACTTAGAACAACTTTAATATGAACACCAACGAACATCCTGTACAGCAGTCGCTACACTAGAACTATGGTCATGTGATAGGGTTGCCAGGTCCCTTCACTCTCCCAGCAGGAGATTGGGATGCTGGCTCCTACCTTCCATATCTCCCTTCGCGTGCGCTCCCGGCTGGCGTGATGATGTCACTTAATCACATGGGTCAAAGGGCGGACCGGGAGTGCTCCTGCACTCGCCCAAGGGCTGAATCTCGCCCCCCTGCAGGGCCTGATTCAGCTGAAACAGGGATGCTGTGGGGCATGGGAGCACGCCGCTGCTGGGTGGGGGAGTGCGCCACGCCACCCGGGGATGCACTGCACCACCAGGGGGTGCCCCTGGGGAGGCCCCCCCTGCTGACCAGGTAAGTGGGCACGGGGGGAGGGGAGCTGACGGCAGGGGATCCCCCGCCCCCAGCGGGGGAATGGTAAGCCTATCATGTGATCATATGGCACGTGACCAGCCTAACAGGGTTTTTGTGAGGATAAAATGGAGGAGAGGAGATCGATGTAAGCCACTTTGGGTCCTGATCATGGGACCCTCAAGATGGCGGACTCTCCTCCACGCTGTTAAGGAGAGATTTGTTATTTTGTTTTCTTTTGCTTGATACTTACTGAGACAGGTCTTTTAGATCTGCATTGAGTGCTTCCCCTGGTGGAGGGAGTTATTTTGTTAGCTTGGGGAGTGGTGAGACTGGACTTTTGCCCAAGTAACGCTATCAGATCTGTTAATTAGGAGAACTCTCCTTACGATTCACCAGAGACAGTTTTATCCAATTATTAAGAACTTATATTGGACTAAACAATTCTAACTCTCCCCCTGGCTCTGAGAATGAAGAAAACAAAAAGTGGAGTGAGAAAAAGGAATAGAAATAATTCTGACCCTGATACATCCCCGCCCCCCCAGCCTTAAAGCATCGAAACAGCTGTGAATAGATGGCTTTTTAGACTTTGTAATACCGTTAAATGTAAGGAAATGTCTCTTGATGATTGATTGAATTAAGACAGAGAGCATGAGAGAAGACTGACCTGCAATGAGATTTTCAAGTTTTCCTGTTTTAGGACTAGCTAATATTAAAGTGCCCCACAGTATATTATGTTGATGTGAAGGACTTCTGGAACTGAGCACGGAAGAGAAGTTGGTATTTTAATGTAGCCATGCATATAACTGGAGCAGCGCTTGGGAAATGCTTCAAAAATAGGGTATGGAAAAGGAACAAGGTGTGTGGATATGGAAAGGAAGTCATAAGGAGCAAGGCATACCACAAGCATGATAAAGACGGAAAAATCTTCACGGCATTGCTTCCTCGGATATCATTTGCCCTGCTTATACTCTGGACTCTATTTGCAGCCAACAGTGAAAGCTGGCTTTGGTACCTGATGACCTGTCCCCACAGATTGCACAGATGTGCTTGGTCAGGGATCCTGGGCTTGTGGATGCATAATTCACGGCTCCCATCCCTGGTAGGTTTGGCAGCGGTTTCAGATCTTCAGAGCTGCTGATAGCATTCATGACGTTAAGCTGAAGATAGAAGAGGGAGACAGGACAGGGTGAGTACAACACAAGTTAGAGCAGATATTACAACTGTGTTCCAAAGATTTCAGACAGAGTTCAAGGTCCCCATCCTGCTTGGGTCTGCAAAGGCAAATATTGGCCATTTCCACATCCTCACAGTAGGAAGAACTCCTGTGCCCACTGTGTCCGATGGCTAAGGAACTCCATGCAATTCGCGATAGCTCGGGATCTCCACCCAATAGGCTACGGGCCCGCCAGCAATTAACTTTGCTCGTTTCGTCAAATCTTCATCACAGTCAATATTTCATATAGCTAATACACCCAAAAAGCGGACTGTATGCCCTGCCTATATCTCTCAATCAAACTTCAAACCCGTATATTTCCGGTGTATGGTTTGGGTGGAGATCCCGAGCCTTCACGAATTGCGTGGAGTTCCTTAGCCATTGGACACAGTGGGCACAGGAGTTCTTCCTACTGTGAGGATTATGCCTATCATTGGAAAATTGTTTATCTACAACTGTAGAACATTAATGGACTATTGCATCTTTATTGTCTAAAGAAAGACTTTATAGTGAAAGTACGGGACTGAAAATATTCTGCAAGTACTTTGGCGATTGGATAGCCTTCTTGTACTGATTATATAGTATTTTTGTATTTGCACTGTCACCACTAAATGAGTTTGTATACACCTGGTAGTGTTGTATTAGGTTCCTAGGGGGCAGCCCCCATTGCATAGTTGTAGTGATTTTGGAGCCTCTCCTTGCTGTTTTTGTTCTGCAATATAAAAACGAAAATGGAAACAAACAGAGGAAGGGAAGAAATGTTTCTGAATACAAGGCAGGTCATCTTCTCTGCTAGCAGATCTTCCACTCATCTCTAGATTAGGACCCCGTAGGCTAAGAGCCAGAGGTCAAAGGCCCTTTGGCTAGCTAGCAGCCCAGGGCTCATGCCCTGTTGCAGAGGAGAAACAAACCCAACCAAGTCTTATTCAGCTTTGACTAGTCACTCATTTGTCATTTGCTGAAGTTTGATCACTCCTTGCTGACTTTGAGCTTCCTTTTCTTCTCCAGATTTCTCTGTACTCCTAACACACTTACTTGGAAGTAAGTGAACTCAATGACAGGCATAGAACCAGGTTGGAGAGGACCGCCCCCCCCCCCCGGACAAAGTTGAGGATGGAGAGAACTGTTGTCTCCTTAAATATCTGTGGAGTTTGGCTCCTGCATGTTAAGCTCTGATGTGTTCTATCTGGGACAGATGCTTGAACCCAAATCCATTAGCAGACTGCCTGCACATCCCCCAAGGATCAGCTGTCTCATCCCATTAGCAGGAAAGCAAGTGAAGCGCACGCCTCAGAGCTGCCCAACATGACAGCCTGGCACTGCTTGCGTGCTCTGAAGGGCCATTTTGTGATGCACTCTGATGCTGGACAATAACAATTCAAAGGTGTAGAGAGTTCTCTTTCAAAGACCCTTTCATCAGAAGGTCTACTACAACCATGCAGTACCACAATTCACAAAAGCATTATTTAGACTCCCAAAATCCTTGCTTTGTGGGGATAAAATGTGGAGGGTGCCATGTAAAGTGTCCTGAGCACTTTGGAAGAGGCAGAGGATAAAAATGGATAGACTGAATGAAATACAGGTCGAGAGCCAGTTTGGTGAAGTGGTTAAGAGTGTGGGACTCTAATCTGGAGAGCCAGGTTTGATTCCCCACTCCTTCACTTGAAGCCAACTGGGTGACCCTGGGTTGGTTACAGCTCTCTCAGAGCTCTCTCAGCCCCTCTCACTTCACAGGGTGTTTCGTTGTGGGGATAATATAACATATTTTGTAAACCGCTCTGAGTGGGCATTAAGTTGTCCTGAAGGGCAGTATATAAATTGAATGTTATTAGTATTATTATTATTATACACCAGCATATTATTATTATACCCCGGCATATCGTTTACGAAACACCATGAAAACGCCATCATCACTGCCTGCCTCTGTTTTGGAAATGGGTGATGTCAGAAATCGCACGAGGAAGCTGGCAGCGTTGTGTGAGTATCGTGCTGTTTTTAGACCATGGGGGAATGGTCCTTGACTGCATGTTTGATGTTCTGCCAGTTTCCTTGCCTGAGGAAGGTATGGAAACACCAAAACGTGGGAGTCAACCGGAAGCCCTATCTTCACTATTACCTGTGTTTTGAATATTGTGTAGACTCATTCTTGTGGACTTTTCCCCTAAGAGGGTTTTTTTTGATATTATATTAACCTTTGTATCTTAGTGCTGACTGACACGTATAGTCCATTAAAAGTTACCAGGGGTCATTTTGTAGAAAAAGCTGGAGGAACTAATTAGCATAACTCATTAGCGTATGCCACGCCCCTTGCCATCACCTGAAGTGTGTCATTAGCATAACTGATTTGCATATGCCACACACCCCTGACATCACCTATCCTGGCTGTTTTGGACCCAATCCTGGCCATTCGGTGCCGAAATTCGGCCCAAAATGGCAAAAAGGGGGTGAAAATGGCTGAAAAGGGGCCCAAAATGTTCAGGATTGGGCCGCTGCTGAGCGGGAGAGTGATCCACCACCCATCAGAGGCCTGATCCGGCTGTTTCGGCTCCAATCCAGGCCAAAGTGGACCCAAAATGGCTGAGAGTCAGGTGGGTGGGGCCACCTGTCATGTGACCTCTTTGGGGAACTGCCGGAACTGTGTTCCTGTGTGTTCCCCATCAAAATGAGCCCTGAGAGTTACCAATATACTACAAAGAATATTTTCAACATGATTTTATGCCTAATTGTTTGTATTTGGGTAGTGCTGCATTCCACAGTGGTTTTCTTTCTTAGCTCACAGTTTACACTGTGATTCCTCTGATATTATAGTTGTGAAGGCAAGGCAAGTGGTCACAAAATATCAATAACAAATCAGCTTACTATACCGATCCATCAAGAAGGATGTACCTACCTGAGGGCTAGTATGGGCAGTAAAATGTATGCCTTGCGGTGAGGACAAAGGAACTGACTGAGATCCAACAGAAGATGTGATGACTCTGTACTGAGAGCCCGTGGTATGGCCAGACCCTATAGAGTTCATTGGGGAGGAGAGCGTCCTCGAAGCATTGAGGGGAGACTCGAGGGAGTTGGGATGACCATCTATGGAGTTCATTGTGGGAGGGGCCGGAGCCAGATTTGCAGGAGTTGAATTGGTGTGAACTGGAGAATCTGAAAGGAAAGAAGGGAAGTGATTTAGCAAAGCGGGAACGGGTACCAGCATTTTTGTTTTTGTTATGTGCTTCCAAATTCCTTCAACAATACAAAGCCCAGGGATGGTGCTGGAGAATTTTGCTTCTTTGAGATGAGAAAGCATGAGAGATTTTGGGGTGCCTTTGGTCCTGTAGGTGTCACCCTGCACATGGGCAAAATCAACAGCAGCTTTCTCTGTGGTGACCCCTACCCTGTGGAACAGCCTGCCTGAGGCGGTCAGGAGACACCCCCCCCCCCCACTCTCCTGGTGCAAAACCGAATTAATCAAAAAGGCTTCTTGGTCAGATAGGAGGGCTGTATTGTAGGGAGGGGATCTCAGATGATCTGCTAATGACTTAGGAACCATAGACTTTACCACTATGTTGTACTGGATTCCTGCTAATTCTCTGTCTTTGTGAACTTGTATCTATTTACCCTATGGTATTGTTTATGGAAATGTTCTTGATATTGACTGTACTAATTTCACACTGTGTAATCCGCCTTGAGTCTCAGTGAGAAAGGTGGAATATAAATGACATAAATAAAAATAAATAATAATAAATACATATGCAGGCAGTGCATACAGGAAGCAAGCTGGCAGCACAACCACTAATCCTACGTTAAGATGCCCAATGAGTGAGAGATGCACCCAATTGCTTCCAACTCTGGCTCAAACTCACAGCTTTCTTCATCTTCCTATGCGCTGAAGTCAATACCCTAAGGAGTTGCCTCTCTGGGATGTTTCCTGTTTTTATACAATGCAGCCAAGTTGAAGACAGGTGAGAGGGGGAAGACACTTCTTAACTTTCCCCACTCATGCAATTTTTATCCAAAAAATCGCCCACCAATTCTGTCTTTACAGTTTTGGGGATAGAGGAAAGATACAGAAAATTGAGTACTGCATTGTGTTTTATTATTGCTATTATTATTATTAATGATGATGTGATGATGATGATATTTCTAATCCGGTCTTACCACGAACAGGCTCAGACCAGAATACAACATATATAAAATACATAAACATGTTAATTTAAAACCAGATAAAAACATCAATAAACATAACAATAGCATTTCTAAAAGACAGTGGCACACATAATGCACAATCCAAACAGCAATCCATGGGGCCGGATGGCCAACTACTAGATGTTAACAGAACGGGGGATAAACCACCATCACCACCCCAAGGCAGGAGACCAGTTTCACGGTGCATCTTCCTCAGCGACCATATGCCTGGCAGAACATTTCTGTCTTACAGGCCTGACGGAAAGATAAAAATTCTGGCTGGGCCTGGGTCTCCACAGACAGAGAGTTCCACCAGGTGGGAGCCAGGTAGGATTGCCATCCTCCAGGTGGCAGCTGCAGATCTCCTGGAATTGCAACTGATCTCCTGACTACAGAAATCAGTTCACCTGGAGAAAATGGCTGTGTTTCAGAAGGTAGACTCTATGACATTATACATCACTGAGGTTACTGCCATCCCCAAACTCTGCCCTCCCCTGGCTCCACGCCCCCCCCCCCAAAACTCCAGGAATTTCCCAATCTTAACCTAGCAACACTAGAGCTAGGGCCGAGAAGCCCTGGTCCCGGTTGAGGCAAGGCAGACCTCTTTGGGGCCAGGAACCACCAAGCGATGTTTGTCCGTTGAACAGCGTGTCCTTTGGGGAACATAGGGCGAGAGTCAGCCTCGTATATATGCTGGTCCCATTCCACTAAGGGCTTTAAAAGTTAAGGCCAAGGTTAAGATTAAGGTCAAGACTTTGTAAAAGTGTTTCAAAAAAGAATCATGGAACTCTATATGTAGCACACAGATTTAAAAAAAAAATTGGGCAGAATGATTGTGATATTATTATTATTGACAAAAAATCAAGTGGGTTTACAAGTGATATACGTGTGGAGACGTGAATTTGGGGGGGGTTTTTTGTTAAATATCTTGTCTATACTTTTATTCTGTCACACACAGTGCTCATATACAGTTTCAGTACCTGCACACATACAGATTCTTCACACATACAGATGACCTTCACAATTCTGTTTCGCTTCACTCCTGTAGCCCTTCCCATCAGCAGCCCCGCCTGTTCCAACAATTTTTTCAAACTCCTGAGTAATGTTCCATAAAATCTAATCAGTCAAGCTGATGACCTGGGATGTCCCATTTCAATATACATTAGTCAATAACTGTGGAAGTTTCAGCAAGCACAGGAGGGATTTACCTCAGGTTCTGTTTGTTTGGTCAGGTGTTCTGATCTGATTTTATATTCTGAAGATGCCAACACTTGCTAAGAGAGGCTTCTGCTGCTCCTTGAATTTTTTCCAGTCAGATAATTTGTTGTCCTTCCCACGCCACCCCAAACCTTCAGTATTTTTTCCTAGCTTTAAATAAATATGAACAGCAAAAAGCAGTGATATCACAGCCCATGGTCTCTTGGAGACGTCAACATGTCTTCTCGATTAGTATGGAATGGCCTGCCCATCTGAAAGCTGTTTTGCAGTTATTTTTGTGAGACCTAGGACTTACGCTACCCTATCTCAAGAGGGTTCCATCTCCACAGATAAGGTTGCTAGCCTCCAGGTGAATCCTGGAGATGTCCCAGACTTATAACTGGTTTCCAGATTACAGGAATCATTTCCTCTGGGAAAAAATGGCTGCCTTGGATGGTGGACTCAATGGCATTATACCCCACTGAGATCCCTCCTCTCCCCCAAACTCCATCTTCCCCAGGCTCCACCCCCAAATCACGAGGAATTTCACAACCCAGAGTCGGCAACCATAAAGACCGCCGCTGCAAATAGGAATAAATCTTCATTGTGCACCCTTCAGTAGAAAGACCAGCTGCTGCTCAGAAACCACATCTTTAAAATTCACTCCTTGTGTGATAGATTTTTCCATCCACGGAAGCTATAAGCGCACAGTGGTTTACCTGAATGACTGGGCTATGTCTGGACACTGTTTTCTTATAGAACTCAAAAGCATACAAAAACGACCCGCAATCTTTCATACAATTATACCCCATACTCTTAGACGCACTGCAGCTCTCAGGATGGCTCACATGAAAACATTACCACAGAGATGACAATTGATTAAAAACAAAGCTGTCGTAAAAATAATGAAAATACTGACATTTAATCAGGAAAAAAATGAAAGCAGGTGGCTGAAAATAAATATTAAAATGAGTGACAGTTTCATATGAGTGTGACAGTAATTGGGGCAGAAGTAAAAGCAGGTAACACAAGGAAGGATGTGATGTACACACACATGTTATGTTACATTATGTTATACACACATGATGAGTACAACATAACTTAATGATCAACGTCTGTGGGAAAACCAGTTCATTTTATCCCACTTAAAGAGTGCCAGGTGGCTGGATGTGGGGACGCCATTCCACGCCCAGGGTACCACAATAAAAAGATCCAGTCTCACTTTTTCCTGTCTTACTTTAAGTGGTGGTGGGTTAAGTAGGTGGATTAGAACCCAAGAACACAATCACTAGACCAGCTCATATGGGAACAGATGGTCCTTTAGGCAACCAGTTCCTAAACAATCTAGGGCTTTAACTTCCTTAAGGTGCAAAGGAAGAACAAGACTCTTGTAAGTCCACCAGATGCTCCCATCACTCTCTGGCAACATGCATCAACTGTAAAGGCTGACTGGAATGTTCTTGTCTGCCTCTTTTGGGTGGGTAGTCCTGTGAGCCTGATCTTATCAGATCTCAGAAGCTAAGCAGGGTTGGCCTTGGTTAGTAATGGGATGGGAGACCTCCACTGAAGACCAGGGTTGCAAAGCCAGGCAATGGCAAACCACCTCTGTTAGTCTCTTGCCATGAAAACCCCACCAGGGGTTACCATAAGCCATTTATAACTTGAGGGCAGGATTTCCCCCCACAATGTCTCTCCCCAATCTTTGGCGCAGGTGGGACAGGAGTGAGCTTGCCATTGGATTTTGCCTGAAGTAAAATCTGAAGCAAGTTTCGTGGGAAGTCTCCTTAGGCAAAACATTTAAGGAACTGAGAGGAGCCTAAACTATTTCAGTCAAACCATCAAGGAGGACATTCAGTGTAAGTCCCACTGAAGAACTGAGTATGCCATATCCTCCCCCTTTTGGGAAAAAAAATGGCTTGCCAGATGAACATACCATTCCCATTTCACAAAACAGTATTTTTGTCTGGCCCTGCACTGCCGAGGTAAGATTGCTTTGGAGAAAGGTCAGTGCTCGCCATCCACAATTGCATTGTCTCTGTGTTGGCAAGTGAGGCCGCTTTTTCTATTTCCCCCTGCCCCTCGCTATTTATTGAGCACATTGTTTCCGGTGACAGAGTCTGTTATTGTACCTGAAGTCTCAGTCAAATCTGATTCGAGGAGAAGATGCACAGTAAAAGATAAGCAAAGGTCAGCTTTCTGAATTACATTAAAGACATTTGTCAGCGTCAAAGAAGGCTGGTTTCTCCTGTGATCAACCCGTTTCAGATTTAATTCTGCTCAAGGCAGGTGGTGGTGGGGAGTTCTTTGCCTATCTTTCTCTAGATCCATTTTCCCAGTAGACTCATAATGCAAAAGAGTCAACCACACTTTCTCTAGCCTGATTTTAACAGTTGGACCTGGTATAGGAAACGAGTGATTCCGCACGAATGGTTTTCCCTGCTTCAGCTTCTAAATGACCTCGATTTTTTCTTGTGTTTCCACACGTGGGAAGGCAATCCTAGCAGCAGATTCGAAGTCACTGCACGTTTTGTCTGGTTTTTTTCCATCCTGCTTTCCCCCAACTTATTTGTCCATGCGCAGCAGATTAGGGATTTTAATCATGCGGAATTCTTTATCCAATGTTCTCCCCACCCTTGCCCTTTTCTCTCGCCCTTCGAATCAACTTAATTTGATTGGCCAATCATGTTTTCTAAGCTACACCCACTACCCTTTCCCTTCCCCTCTTTTTAAAAAAAAAATGTAAAAAAACATTGCAACATTTCTACAAATCTATGCAGAAACATATCCTGTGTCACATGACAACAGCTGACCAATAACGGGTCCATTTTACAACACGCCAAATTTGTTACTTGTTGCTCGCTGACAGCTGACAGCTTCTGAGGTAGAGTGAAAGTGTGATGGAGGGACTTCAGCGTTCAACTAGTGGTCTAGGCATTTCATGGAGGGAGAAAGAGACCGTCCTCAACACAACACCTATCACTAAACCACACTGCTCACGAAGAAAGCGGGAAAGATAGACGCGGGGTCATTGGTAACAATTTTCCCTCCAAATGTTAATAGCCAATACTCTTCCACAATATCGGCGGGAAGTGCTCTGTCCTATCCAATATGTTTATTTGATGCAACTTTATGTGTAGCAATGGTTTTTTGTGAGAATTTTTTTTCTAATGTGTTGGTTTGATGCAACGATTATGTGTAGCAATGTTTTTTTTGGGTGGGGGGAAATAAAAAAAAAATGAAGATGTGCATCATTTGACACTTCCCCCGGAAAAAGCAATGAGGAATTGATTTTTATCCTGTCAAAAATTCCGCATGATGGACTTTGAGCCGATGAAATGTGCGAAACAAAAGCCTAATGTGGAATCGGGGAGAAGTGGATTCGTAGGACTCCACCGCGGTATGACTGCTCAGAAAGTCCGATCAAAATTGATCATGTGGAATCCCCCATGATTGCCACATAAAGGCAGTTCTCATTGGTACTCTGTGACCTCTGTGCAGCCTCCCATTATGAAGTTATTTGTGCACACCAGTCTACCCAATGTGGATTGGATGATCCCCCACCCATCCCTTTTCAGTCCCTCTCTTCAGAGGGGGCGTGAGACATTAATATCAGAACTGCAAATGTTATGAACTGCACTGACTGCCAGCTAATTTCCAAGATGCGAGTTTTGATTGCTTGAAGTGATAAACAGTCTACTGCTAAGAGCCAAGCTACAAGTGACGCCTGATACAGGTTGGACACTTGTCATCTTCCCTCAAGTTTTGATGGGAAATGTAGGCATCCTGGTCTTGCAGCTGTAATGGAGAGCCAAGCCCCTCCCTATTATTTTCTTCTCTGACGTTGCTCTGCCCAAGACCTGTTTTTGAGGGGTGGTGTCTTTGTTGTGTATTGCCCCAGTTTTGTGGAATTCCTTCTACAGAGATCCTGCTGAATTATTTGTTTGTTTGTTTGTTTATGTCATTTATAGTCTGCCTTTCTCACCGAGACCCAAGGCGGATTACATATTGTCAGGGGTCATTTCGTAGATAAAGAGCTGGAGGAACTCCATTAGCATAACTAATTAGCATATCTCATTAGCATATGCCACGCCTCTTGCCATCACTGGAAGTGTGTCACTAGTATAACTGATTTGCATATGCTACACCCCCTGACATCACCTATTCTGGCTGTTTTGGACCCAATCCTGGCAATTCAGCGCTGAAATTGGGCCCAAAATGGCAAAAAGGGGCTAAAAATGGCTGAAAAGGGGCCCAAAATGGTCAGGATCAGGCCGCTGCTGAGCGGGAGAGTGATCCATCACCCGTCAGAGGCCCAATCCAGGCGGAAATGGGCCCAAAATGGGTGAGTCAGGTGGGCGGGGCCACCTGACATGTGACCTCTTTTGGGAACTGCCAGAACTGCGTTCCTGTGCCTTCCCCCTCAAAATGAGCCCTGCATATTGTGAGCTTAGTACAATCGATATCAAAGACATTTCCATAAAAAATGCCATAGGGTAAATAGTACAAGTTTACAGAGATATAGCATTAGCAAGAATCCAATACAGAGTTGAAGAAATGTTCAAACAGAGCATAAGCAATTCTAGGACTGATATTAGACAACATATAACTACCCAGTAGGATCATACTTAAGGCGACAGGTAGTACATAGGAGCACATACTTAAAGCAACATAGTGGTGAAGTTTATGGTCCCTAACTTCTTAGTGAAGCATCTGAAACCCCCTCCCTACAATACAGCCCACCTATCTGAGTAAAAAACCTTTTGAATAATTCAGTTTTGCATTGTTTGGGGAAGGCCAGGAGAGTGGGGGCTCTCCTGGCCTCCTCAGGCGGCCTGATAGGGGGAGAGGCAGTCCCGTAGATATGCCGGACCAAGGCCCTGAAGAGCCTTGTATGTGATAGCTATTACTTTGAACTGTGCACAGTAACTGATAGGTAGCCAATGGAGTGACTGCAGGATGGGAGTGAGATTCATGCTCCTTTTCACGCTTGATAACAGATGAGCCACAACATTTTGTACCAAGTGAAGTCTCCTAGTTAACTTAGACAAGAGGCCCATGTATAGTACATTACAATAGTCGAGTCTTGATGTTACCATAGCATGGATCCCAGTGGCCAGGTCGAAGTAGGAAGCTATCTTCCAGGCTAGAGAGAGGTTGTAGGAAGCATTTTATATGGCTGCCTTCACTTGCTTTTCTAGTAGCAGTGCTGGATCCAGTATAACCCCTACGCCTCTGCCCCCACAATTCTTATTTACCAGTTTAAAATACTTTCCAAATGCCTCCTTGACAGATCTCCCTTTAGTTTGTCCGGTTTCAGCCTAATTGTCCAGAATTAGGAAAAATGTGTGTAACACAGAGGAACATTCCTCTGCATTAGGTGTGGGTCTGTAGTTCAGTGAAAGAGCATCTGCTTGGCATCCAGAATGCACTAGGTTCAATCCCCAGCATCTCCACTTAAAACAATATCAGATAGAAGGTGATGCTAAAGACCTCTGCCTAAGACCCTGGAGCACCGCTGCCAATTAGAGTGAACAATACTGTCTTGAATAATGTTGGAAGAGGTATGCCTGGACAGTGGGGGGCACTATTTTTTCCTTTACATTAGAAGCCAACTGTGTATTTCTATGCCTCTATTTAGCCAATCTGGATGCTTCTGGCTACCTCCTCCTCTTTCTGTGCCCTTTTGTTCTCTCTCTCCTGCTGGTCTTGCACGAAGCAAGAAGCTTTCTGCAGAGCCCTCCTGGGCAAGCTTGCAAGAGGACACCCATACTTCCAGTCACATGCAGCCAGATTAGCTGGCCAGTTGTAATAGTAAGTCGTGTTGTTTAGATTAGGTTTCTATATTTTCTTCTGCTACTGCAAAAGTGCAACTGAATGTGAATCAACTTCAATAAAAGTAAGCTTTATCTGTCGCCATATGCTGGTTTGTTTGTTTTAATTTTATTTAAAATGTTTGTATCCTGCCTTATTTCTTTAATCTCAAGGCAGATAAAAACAGTACAACAATCCATCAACAAGATATTCCAATATTGGGATTTTAAACGTATCAATAAAATAAAAGTATCGGGGTGGGGGGGGGGGGAGATACTCCCCTGAATGCTCTGTGAAATAAAACCATTTTACATGCCTTCCTGAATGCAGAGAGTAAAGGTGCCTTCTGTATCCACCCTGGTAATTCATTCCAATGAACTAGGGTTGCTGTTTTGGACTCTATGGCAGTATATACAATATGCTGGTTTGGAGACTGTTTCACTACCCGTAAGTTATAACCCTGCAACTTTGCTGCATCAACTTAACAAATATCCCGACTCTGCAACTTTGCTACATTAACAAATATCCCCAATAGATAAAATCAGGGCTTTTTTCCAGCTGGAATGCAGTGGAATGGAGTTCCAGAACCTCTTGAAAATGGTCATATGGCTGGCGGCCCCGCCCCCTGGTGGGCCCTGCCCACCAGCCATGTGACCATTTTCTCCGGGAGCGATTTAAACTTTTAAAAACTCCCCCCTTGTTCCAGCTACCCAAAGTGATGTCATTGGCCCTGGGAGCATGCATGCATTTTGCACGCACGTATGTGGTACTAAGGGCACCACCTCCCGCCAAGAGTTGCCCCCTGTGCTGGCAACCCACTGAGTTCCACCACCTCTTTTCCCAGAAAAAAGGCCCTGGATAAAATAAGGCAACTTTATGTGTTCATTGATTTTTTTCCTCCTTCATAATCAGAGACAAACTCTGATAATTATTAAGTAGCCACCCCTCAGGTTTATTGTTGATCCCGTTTAAAGAGTAAGTCTCTGGAAATGCTATGAGATATGCTTAGAATTAGAGGATATTGTGTGAACGTTCCCCTTAAAGGTTCTCTTTCCCTGTTCTTTCCCTGTGGGAAGAAAATCCCAGCGTGGAAGCAGCCTCAGTTATCTTATAAAAGTGAGCATGCTTGCCAGCTCTGGCTTGGGAAATTCCTGGAGATTTGGGGGGTGGAGCCTGGGAAGAGTGGTGTTATAATGTCATAGTCCACCCTCCAAAGCAGCCATTTTCTCTGGGAGAACTGAACTCTGTAGCCTAGCCTGGCGGTCAGTATAATTCAGGGAGACCTCCAGCCCCCACCTTGAGGTTGACAACCCTCTCCCTCGAACAGTTTCACATAAAATGATCGAGGAGGTAGATTTCTCCCTATAGGTTTGATTTTCCAGCTTGTAAAAGATTCCCTCTCCACTTCCCTCTCCTATGGCTGCTATTAGCACAATTCCTTCAACCTTTTAGCCCAGGGCTCCCTCTCAAAGGTGTTTTCTGCTAGCAAACAGAGCAGAACATAAGACTGTTCTAATCGACTCCTTCTAAGAGACAGATTTAGGTGAACTTAAGGAGCTTTTCGTAGTTCTTGACTCATCCCATATTACATGAACTGATGGTGGATATTTGAAAAACAAACAGTGCGATCCTAAGGAGAGTTACTCCAGTCTAAGACCAGGGCTTAGAATGGGGTATCTCTGCTTAGGATGGCATTAAAAAGGATGTAGGGGAGAGTATTTGAGATTATAAAGCCCCATGTTGTAGTTTTCACTTTGCACCCTGATTTATGCCTCTTTCTCTCTCATTGGCATATATTGACGAGGATCCACAAATGAATTTATATACAGAATAGGCAGGGTGGACTTTCCCCCCTTTTAATATCCAGAGTCTTGTTTGCTTCTTGTTACATTAATTTTCACATTCATATCATTTTATTTTGATTTCTCTGGGAAACGCATTCCTGGCCATAGTTTATTTTGTTTTCCATCCAACTTGGATGAAGTTTTCAGGCATTGTACGTTTTACCAAAGGTACTCCGGCTGCCAGATTTCAGACAGAGGAAGGAAATCCTCTCTGTTTTAAGGTCAGGTTATGACCAGGAAAAAATGCTTCATAGAATAATTATTGTACAACCTTATACTGATTTTAGTTTCCAAAGGTCTTTGATTGGGGCTATCAGAAGGGAACCCTTCTGTCCTCCCTGACTTCATTGCAGTTCAGATTGCCAAGAAACATTTTTATTGGGTTTTGGATTAAGTTCTCATTCCTGAAAATCTATTTGAGAGCCAATTTTTGACAGACAAGTAGGATCAGAGTATAGCAAACAAAGTATTATTCACAGTGCAAGAGAGGGCTCACTTTAGGTATCTAATAATTACAATATATTTTGCATTAACCCCATTTTTTAGAAACAGGTACTGGAGCGCAAGGGTCAAGCTTTGAGAAATGTAAATATATTCTATAGCAACAGTCTTGTGGTGGGAAGTTGCCACTGTCTTTAAACCTAAGTATAAGGGTGCTTAATTTGCATCAGCATTTAGTTATCTGTTTCAAGACAATATATGTATAGCTGATGAAAACAAAACATTGTTTTTAGCCAAGTCTGATTATACCTAGGCTACTTGAAGGAGAGGCTATACTATACTGTTCCTGCTCACCATGACCATAGGTAGCCAGATTGTAGGGTAGTGGTTAGAAAGTTGGACTAGGATCTGGGAGACACAAGTTCGTAATCCCACACACTCGCATCCTGACCCACCTGACAAGGTTGCTGTGAGGATAAAATGGGAGAAGAAGAAATCTGAGTAAGAAATCTTAGGTCACCATCAGAGAGAAAGGTGGAGTATAATAAAGGAAATAAAATAAAAGTGTGTCTATCTCTGGGCTGGAGGAAGCAGAGGAGAAAAACAAGTCCTTTCAAATGTCTATTGACTTGAGACTGCTGAATTGTTGGTTCCAACACAAAAGGGTACCTCTTCAAGCTAAAAACTGTTATAGGTACCTTAAATGACAATACAATATCTAAATGCCCAGGAGAGAGTGGATTTAATACTTTAATTTAATACTTTTTTTTCCCTAATATTGAAATGAGGGCCCTGACCTGGATAGGCCAGGATAGCCTGATCTCATCAGATCTCAGAAGTTAGTATTCCTCCAACGAAGACCAGGGCTACAGAGGCAGGCAATGGCAAACCACTTCCGTTAGTCTCTTGCCATGAAAACCCCACCAGGGGTTGCCATAAGTCAACTCTGACTTGAGGGCCAGATTTCATTTTCATTGAAATGAGGGGGGCAGAACTCAACCTGGGGAAGAGTTGTAACAAATAGGACAGGGGTGCCAATCAGTTTCCTAGTCCCATTTTGCCAGTTAACTGATCAACTATTTAATATTGATCATGGTAAAACGCAGCATTCTAATCATTTGCTTCGTGGACTGTCCTGTCTGGATGGACAAATCCAGGAGATGAAGGATTATAATACCATAAGAAACAATAACATGTGGACCCAGCCAGAGTTAGAGTTACCAAACTCAAGGTGGTGCCTGGAGTTCACCACAAATTACAACTGGTCTCCAGAGACTATAGAGATCAGTTCCCCTGGAGGAGGTATCACCTTTGGAGAGCTGACTCTATGGTATACCATAGAGTTTAGAAGAAACAGAAGTCCTAGAGTGATTTCACTCACATCTCTACTGAGCTCCCTTTCCAGGAATTTCCCAAACTTACCCCCTCTCTCCAGGAATTTCCCAAACCAGCATTGGCAACTATAGCAGATGCTAAAGCATGGTGGCTACATATCTTCTCTTTGCATTATAGGATAGCAATGGAGAGCTACATATACATAGTAGTGGTGAATGCATCTGTAGTGCAGTTCATTGTAAAGGTTTAGGTCTGATGAACCCAGATGGGCTGCTTAGTGCAGCTTCATGTATTGGTATGAAAACTATAGATGTGGCTGGCACCATTTTACAGGCTGCATTCAAAGACACTACCTATGTAGGGTCTTGTAGCTAAGCCCAGAGTAGTGCCCAAGATTATTGTTCTCATTCAAATGATTGCCTGCCAGATGCCCAAGGCAGTCCTCAGACAATGCAACATTTGTGTGGAAACTTCCTCCCAAGATAGGTAAGTCTCTAGATTCTACCATCTCCCAGCAGATGAAGAAGTATTTCCTTCATGGAAGAAAAATGTTCTGCACACACACAGAGTCATCCAATATCGATTTGCAGAGCATGTGTAAAACAAAGTGTGGCAACCCTACACCAATTACAAGTGCCCAGGAGCTGGGATTACTCACTTTAGCAGATTGCCTGCCAGAACAGACAACCTCATACCCTTACTCAATAGAGCTGCAGGAGGAAAAATGGGGGGAGGAATGTTGGCACAAACATCATGACATCACTTCCAGTTGATTGCCAAGAAGTTATGTCACATAACCCATGATGATCTAGGAATTTTTCCAATCTCTATGATAAATGGAATTTTTAGAGCACCACAGACAGACCCTGTGACCTCACTTCCAGCTACTCAACTAGAAGTGCCACCACCACATTCACGAGGCTCACGCTCCCCAGCCTCTGCCCCAAAATGCTCCCAAGTATTGCCAGCAGAAAGCTGGTAACCCTAGGGACTACCATTGTGTTCATTACATTTGCTGGGGGCAGGAGCTTCCATGTAATTCGGCACCGTACTCTGCAAAGCTTCTGGAAGAACCTTCTAGAAAGGTGGTGGTCTACCTTTCTTGTCTCAGAACCCACCTTTACCCTCCCCCCACCCCTTAGAGTTGCATAGGACCCATCAAGCCACAAGCATGCAACATCACAGTCACGTGGCAGGAAGTACTGAGACATCATGTCCACAGAAGGCACAAAGCTACAAGCTCATGAATCAATGCCAGGGCTGAAGGCAGTGTCTATAGACACACAAGCACACAAAATGCCTGAGAAGGAAAGTGTCCCAAAGCAGGAAAAAGGCCAATCAATTTAGCTGTTCTGAATTCCCACAAAGAATCCTGGTAATTGTCAATCTGGGAGGATCCCCATTATATACTTAAACGGTTTGTTAGAATTCATAGATGCCATTGGAAGTATATTTTAAGTCCTGCTGCTAAGTGTACATGTGTGAAAGGCAATTCTAATCGATTGTGATTGTTGTCTTCTTATTCTGAAGTTGTTGGTATTTGAGGTGTTAATTGCTAAGGCAATGCAACAAAGCTTATGATGAATCTACTGTTGGAAGAGGAGGGTCCAGCACTGTCCCTCTCCTCGGGTTTCAGAGGGGGACAAACCAAAGAAAGATAGAGAGGTCAGGGCACTCTGTTTACTGCTCTGACTATTCTTTAATATGCAGATTGCTATTCTCAGGATTTCCTGACTTCCTCTCACTCCTCCTCTTCCTGGCTTTGTTCCAGGCAACACCTCTCTCCTTCTCCTCCCTCCATCTTGGCAGCATGGATGCAGGACTTGCCCTGCCATCCATGCCCATCCTTAGAGTAGATAGTTAGGATCTGTCTCTCCTCCTTTCCTATCAGAGTATGGAATTCCTGCAATTAAGAACTCTTATTTCCTTTCTAAATATAAACCAAGTGTATGATTTATTATTTTCATTCCTGCACATACACCAGCCAGCAGAACGAGCTCACACCACCCCCTATAATCACACTTCCTATGCCACACGATAGACTCTGCTAACGGCCCAAATATGGAATCCTTAGCTTTCTGGGGCCTACATAACGATTTATTTATCGCCTACTTACACTGGACTTCTAAATCAGCAAGTGGCCATGTTTCATTTCAACCTTCTTCAATGCTACTGTGCAACTTTGCTGATTCCTTTCCCACCAGGAGCAGTGGTTGCCTGACAGAATCCTCAATATCCTGGCCATGTCAGCCACTGCAGAGCAATGCTTCCCACTGCTGGGGGCACGGAGAACTCTGTTGGAGATCCTTAGCCTCCTTTGCAGAGCCCCCCAAGGAAAATGGAATGACGGTTATATGGGACTATAAAGTAGACACCTAGGATGTTCCAAGGCTGGGCAGCATTGAGTCCCATGCCCTACAAACACTGCCGTAACTGTGCCCATTACTGCTTTTAATTTTTTTAAAAAACACTTAAAAATGAAATTCAGAATAGAAACTTTTAAAATTCTATTTTCAGTGCATTCTTTCTCTCTCTCCATTTATATGTCCTCAAACAGTGACATACAAATAATGGGATGGTAGATTTTCCATGCCGTATAGTTCTTTTTTCCATGTTAAATTCATAGAATCATAGGGTTGGAAGGGACCTCCATGGTCATCTAGTCCAACTCCCTGCACAATGCAGGAAATTCACAATAACCTTCCCACCACACACACACACAGAGTGAACCCTGCTCCATGTCCAGAAGATGGCAAAACATTATCAGGATCCCTAGCCGGCCTGGGGAATATTGCTACCTGACCCCAAGATGATAATCAGCATTACCCTGGGCATGTAAGAAGGGGCCACGAGAACTAAGCACTGATGTAACCCTTCCCTCTCATGATCTGCCTAGGTTCACAGAATCTGCATTGCTGTCAGGTGGCCATCTAGCCTCTGCTTAAAAACCTCCAAAGAAGGACAGCCCTTCTTACATCCTTTTGTCTGTTGTTACTTCTCTTCAACTCCCCTATGCCTAGTGTAAGAACATACTTGTCGTGATAAAACTTACAGTTTAGATATAGTCCTTTCCAGTGTTAAGGACTCGGTAATTTGTGGATTAGCCTTACAATCACACCACCTCTGTTAGTTGTAAAGACTGCTGTATAAGAGGTCTTGGTTGCTGTTCATATTAAAGTTGTTTCAAGCCATTCTCCTCATAGTCTTTGTCGGTGGGTCTCAGAAATACTACAACTCCAAGGAGGCCTGATCTTCAGATAACAATGTTATCTCGGGCTTGAACAGAAGCCCTGCTCGGCAGCAGCAATCCAGAGGGACCGAAATCTCAGTTATTCCAGAAGGCTCCAGTACACATGACATTTAAAAATGGGCCATGGTGGTCCCTGTACCTGTCAGGCAGGTAATGCAACCTGACAGATGATTCTGCTTACCACGCTGCATCGTTACAGAAGGGAGGAGAAAGCACATTCCCTTGTTAAATCAAGACTGGTTTCATCTCCTATCTTGCATTTCAAGAGGGGCAAAATCATAAGTCTTCGTCTGGCCCCAAGAGTGCTTTCTTTATACGCACAATGGAAACTTCATGTGTGTGTTGCACTAGGCAATGATGATCAGGAAAAGCCCCTTCCTCCAGCTAAACGGTCACTTTGGCAGGGTTAACTTGGAACAGAAGACAGTATTAAACTGCAAAACTGAGCAGATCTACTGGGCAGGGTTAGCCTTGCTGCACCGGAACAACCTGCCGTTCGCTTTATATTATATTATGATCAGCATCAGAAACTTGCGGAGAATGTTGAACTGGCAGGTTTTAGAGGTTATGAAATCCTGTGGGAAATGCATTTTTTTAAAAATCCCTCACTCCCAGATTTTACATCTCTAGGCAGTACTGCCACAAAACAACTTTTTCTGAAAAGACGGCAGATACAGTCAGGGCTTTTTTTCAGCTGGAACGTGGTGGAATGGAGTTCCGGAACCTCTTGAAAATGGTCACATGGCTGGTGGCCCTGCCCCCTGATCTCCGGACAGGGGAGTTTAGATCACCCTCTGCGCCACTGGAGCTGTGCGGAGGGCAATCTAAACTCCCCTCTGTCTGGAGATCAGGGGCGGTGCTACTGACCATGTGACCATTTTCGCCAAGGGCAATTTAAACTTTTAAAAACTCCCCTCTTGTTCCAGCTGACCCAAAGTGATGTCATTGGCCTTGGGAGCATGCGTTCACTTTGCGTGTGCACATGTAGTACCAGGGGCACCACCTCCCACCAAGAGTTGCCCCCTGTGCTGGCAACCCACTGAGTTCCACCACTTCTTTTCCTAGAAAAAAAAGCCCTGGATACAGTTATGCGTGAGGCACCAATTAACAGCAAAATAGTCCTTACTGTTAAACAGCCAGTATTGTGCAGAATTCCTTACTTGCACAGACATCTCCTAGTCATTCTAATAATGGTAAAGCAACCTGACAAGGAAAATCTCCCAGGCAGCCATCGGTGAAACAATGATATAGCAAAGCCAAGGATGCATATTCATTATGCAAAAGGTGCTGCATCAAGTTCGTTTGGTAGCAAGGAGGGGAACCCCAGCAGACTCCTTCATAGCACAGGCAATGAAAGAAAGTGCTCAGACAGGTGAACCAGTCCAGGTTTCTGTAGTGGCAAAGATGTGTCTGTGTCAGAATGCCTATGGCGAGGAGCCATCGCCAATTCCAGCTGTGGAGCACATGTACCAGTACAACACAGGCAGCATCAAAACATGTGCCGGTTGTATAGATAGTGAGAAGACATCTTACAGTGCAATCCTAAACCAATTTACCCTTCTAAATCCACTGACTTCAATGAGACTTAGAACAGTTTAACTCTGTTTAGGATTGCACTGTTGGAGCACCTTTTTTTAAAAAAAAAAAAGAAATGTGAAACTATTAACACTCACTCAGCACCTAGAGTGAAAACTACTACTGGGACAGATCATGATCCCTTCAGTTCAATAAAACTAGTATAGCAAACACTAAATGTGTACTTAAGGTCTATATTACATCATGGACTCCTTTCAAATAACAAAACATTTGAGCAGTAGTGGTGGAAAAGACTAAGAGCCACCCAGTCATGCACGCAGATTAACACTTTCTCATGCGCTTCCACATCCAGTTACCAGCTTGTTCAAGCATGTGGGGAAAAGGTATTAATGTAAAAACAGTAAAACCAATTTTTTAAAAATAATCAGTACAACTTTGCTTCCGCGCTAGTGCTTTTGTCTGGAATTGCCAGATGAAGCAAAGGAGGCAGCCAGCAGCCCGCAAACGGTGCATATGAACATGTACGCATGCACGCACGCACACACCTCTCTCTCAGCATCAGGGATGGGGTGAGGGAGTACTTTCAGTATACAAGTATTTAACTACTCCTTTGCACAGCATTCCAAGAAAAGCATGCCCAGAAGCCGGTTGCCTGCTGCCACCTCCTTCCCTTGCCACAGCCATAACAGCACCAGGCTTCATAGCCCAGAATTTGGGGTTACCAGCATTGGAGGACTTCAGGTCCCCTTTGGTATGCTCAGTTGGGCACTTCCTCAGCAGCTTGGGCCTTTTTCTGCCAGCAGCCTGTCCTGCTCCACCCATCCTCGTGCCTCCATTGTATGGGACAGCAGGCATCCCTGGCTCTATCCCCTCTTCCTTTCAGAAGATTCTGTTCAGATCAGACCAGTGGTCCAACCATTCCCGCATCCTGTATCACACAGTGGCTTGCCAGTTGCCCTAGAAGGCCAACAAAGAGCTGAACCACACGATACGAATTACACGCAAATGACACGAAAACATACACGTGTTCCAACGTTGTTTTCAACTACATGCACCAGGACTGCAGGACCTCCATCGAACCCGTGTTCGTGGTGGCCTGGGTTTTCTCCATGTACCTCCAAGATATCCCATCATGCATCTCCACTTTGCACAGATAGGAAGCAGAAGATATAGGAAATAAGGATGCTCTGCATTGCTGACTTACTGATCGTGACTGTGTACACGCGCCATCGCGGCTACACTGGAGCAGAAAATTTTGAATGCATGCCTGGACCAGGACACGTGCTCATCGATAGAATGCTGGACACGGGCATTTGGGGTAAGACAGGACTCCTGACACTTGCTCGGTCTTGTGTAATTCGTATCATGTGGTTCAACTCAAATACGGCAAAATGGCCAAGGTGTCCCCCTGATGTTGCCTTCTAGCTCTGGCATTCAGAGCTTTTACTGGCTCTTCTCAGAGGCAGCCTCCTTTACACTTGAAAAATCTTAACACTTGGTGCCATCAGCTCCTCTCCCCCACAAAACCAAGCATAGAGGTGGTGGTAGTGGTAGTAGAGAGTGCCCTCAAGTCACAGATGACTTACGACGACCCCTGGTGTGGTTTTCATGGCAAGAGACTAACAGGTGGTTTGCCATTGCCTGCGTCTGCAACCCTGGTCTTTGTGGGAGGTCTCCCATCCAATTACTAACCAAGGCCAACCCCACTTAGCTTCTGAGATCAAACTTACCTGGGCTATCCAGGTCAGGGCAAGCACAGAGGATTAGCGAATAAAGCATTTCCTGCGAATTGCTATCTCTTTTCCTGGAAGGCCGTATGTGCCTTCCAGTGCCGCATGACAAGCCAAATTTCATGAAGGGAACCTTCTCTCATCACGACATTTATGAGTCAAGGAAACATTTACAGGCTGAATTCCAGTTGCTTGTGACTTAGGTTGCCAGCCTCCAGGTGGGATCTGGAGTTCTCCCTGAATTTCAACAGATCTCCAGACAACAGAAATAAGTTCCCCTGGAGAAAATGGCTGCTTTGGAGGGTGGTCTGTATGGCATTTTGCCCTGCTGAGGTTCCTCCCCTCCTCAAAATCAACTTTTGCCAGGTTCCACCCCCCAAATCTCCAGAAATTGCTCAGTTTGGAGTTGGCAACCCTAAGGGCCCTGCCACCAAAAAAAAAAAAAAGAAATCAACAACTCTAGTACGCTAAGAATATCCATAATCATAGCATAGTCTTTTGTTGGGCTGGCAAGGGGGAGAAATTACTGAATTGAACAGCTGTCTAGTTGCTGGTAGGGTTGCCAGGTCCAAGTTGGGAAATTCCTGGAGATTTGGGGGATGGAGCCTGGAGAGAGTGGGGTTTAGGAGGGGAGAGGCATCAGTGAGATATAATGCCATAGAGTTCACCCTTCAGAACAGTCATTTTCTCCAGGGGAACTGGTTTCTGTTGCCTGGAGATTAGTTGTAATTCCAGGAGATCTCCAGCTACCACCTGGAGGCTGGCAACCCTAGTTGCTGGTTATCTGTTTTGTTAACCTGAGATCATTGTATTGTCGAAGGCTTTCACGGCCGGAGAACGATGGTTGTTGTGGGTTTTCCGGGCTGTATTGCCGTGGTCTTGGCATTGTAGTTCCTGACGTTTCGCCAGCAGCTGTGGCTGGCATCTTCAGAGATGTAGCACCAAAAGACAGAGATCTCTCAGTGTCACAGGACTGTGACACTGAGAGATCTCTGTCTTTTGGTGCTACATCTCTGAAGATGCCAGCCACAGCTGCTGGCGAAACGTCAGGAACTACAATGCCAAGACCACGGCAATACAGCCCGGAAAACCCACAACAACCAACCTGAGATCAATTGATCAATGCTCAGTTACATCATGTCTTCCAGAATCAAGAATATGGTGACTTTAGGGAGCATGTACTGACATGCACGCACACACCAGATGAAAGTATTTTGCTTGCCCTTTTCATTGCTTCCAGCATTGATTCAGGTAACTGTGCACTCCTTGGCTTACCCATTTGCTTGTCTATTAAAAACATGAGTTATCACTACATATGCAGCCCTTCCAATTCGAGATGCTCAAACACCCTCTGCTTCTGCTCACATTCTACTCACCAGTGGCAAGCAAAGGCTTGATTTTTCATCAAGCAGTTCAACTGTCCATGAGCAGCTCACGCCTGTTTGTCAGGTTACTTTCCATGTGTTCAGACAGCACACAACACAGTGCTCACAGCAGCATTTCACACATGCATGTTCTCACACAGCCTGACAGGAGTCCTGGTTTCCCCACACAGAGAGACCTGTAACCTCACCATGTTCTGCAGCCAGTTATTTAAATGAAGAATAAGCAAAGCCATCAGTCACCCAGTAATTATAGTGGGTTTTTTAAATGTCTTACCATTTGGTATTAATCTAAGACAATGTATTTTGCACATGCACATTTTCACACAGCCTCCCAAGTCATAGTTCTCTCCCCCTGCATCATGTAATTACCTGACCCAACCATCCATGATCCTAGAGGAAAATCCACCCATTGCAAAAGCAGCTGCAATGCAGAAGGACATGAAACTCCACCACCAGATACCAGACAGCTGCAAAGCGATTCAGCAGCTGCTTGAGCCAGAGGGTCCAAGGCTGAGCTCAGGAATGATCACGGTGGTCATAAGTGGTATGCTTGCCTTCTAAACACATTCACCCCAAAGCTTGAGGCACCTCTATCCATGTGTGGTGTAACAATGCCATGGGTTGTGGTCATCTTGATGTTATGGGGATAAAGAAGGAAAGAGGGTTTGTGGAATGACAATTCAGGGTCAGGAACTACAATGCCAAGACCACGGCTATACAGCCTGGAAAATCCACAACAACCATCAATTCAGGGTTGCCAGCTCCACCTTGGGAAATCCCTGGAGATTTGGGAGTAATGCCAGGGAAGGGAGTTGAGCAGGGATGCAATGTCATAGAGTTCACCATCTGGAGCTGTCATTTCCTCCAGGTGAACTGATTTATTTAGTCTGGAGATCAGCTGTAATTCCAGAAGAACTCAAGGGCAGACCTGGAGGTTGGCAACCCCATGCAGCTCCAGGTCTTTTTCCGCACAGGTACCCAAGACTCAGCACATACATGAACCTGAATCTTCAGTGTCCTGATTAATGCTTCTAATGAAATCCCAAGTAAAGTGAAACCCTTCTAAGCAAAATTCTCTTCAACGGAAGGGTGTAATTTTGCTTAGGACGGCAGTGTTACTTACCCGTTCACTCATGTATATTTCCCAAGGTGAGCCAGCTACTCGCAAATGTAGCACATTCTACGTCTAAGCCAAACAAGCTTAAGAAGACATCCTCACTTGCTCTCAAAATAGTTTCCGGCCTAGTTCTCACCCACAGCACCACTCAATGCCTTGACCATTTCAGACTGCAAGTAGGGGACTCACGCGGATGAAAATTCTGTCTCGTACATAATATCCCTGCCCACAGAACAGTCTTTTCCCTGATACGTTTTCTATGTGCACATATTTGGAGTATGAAAGCGCATTCAACCCCATGAGCTCACACACAGTCTAAAGCGTCAATAATACCAAGATTTACTATCTGGGCGCATCAAGTACAATCCTAAAAACATTTTCCTGGAGTAAGCCCTGTGGAACACAACTGGACTTACTTCTGAGTAAATCTGCATAGGATTGCATCCCTGCGTGAGTAACTGTGAAGAATGTAAGGTGACAGGGATAAAGAGGAAAGGCCGTTCTTAGGATATGATTTGGACGAGATAATCCATTTTATCCCTGTAATTCTGATAAAAGTCTGTTCATTAGAGGCACCATGTGTGAGAAGAGGGTGCAACAGAATTCTGTTACATGGACTACACAAACTCACAATATATAAAATCTGCCAGTTTAACTAATGCCTCAGTACAAAGTTTAAAGAAAACTCAAAGCTGCTCTGATACAGTAAAAAACATGGAGTTTCTTCCTAATTAGAAAACTGTCTCTGTTTTAAGAGGTACAGCAACTTCCTTCTTGTTTCCTAAACGAGACCAGAATGCTTTTCTCTGTTTGTATCTTTTTCTTCTGCGCCCAGGCTGTTGAATCGCTCTTTGTATCTAAAACCAGAAAGCTGAAACCGCCCGTGGAAATACTTACTGCCAAAGCCTGTGGGAAACTTGATGAAGTGTGGATAATTCCCATACATGTTTAATCTTCAGTGCATCTCTTCCTTTGGAATTGCAACGATGTCTTCAACTCCAAAAACAGTGAAAAATATTCAGAGCTGGCTGGCAACCTTGGGGCGAGGAAAGCTCTCTCCTGAAATTCAGTGGCAGCTGCCTGTCGAAGCGAAGCTGCAATGTTGCCAAAGGAGGTTCTCTCCAACTCCTGCTCACCCTCAAGGCTTCAGTGACTGCTCTCCCATTCCGTTCTGGGCAGGGCTTTTCCTCTCCCCCCACCCCTCCTCTCTATGCACTTGTTTTGTGTCCAAGCACCAGCTTAATCCATCAGCCGCACAACCAATCGATGCTTCACAGCCCTGGTATAGGTCACAAATCAAAAGCAGGGAGAAATAAATTGGGAGGAGAGGGAAAGGGGATTATTTGAAGTATGTACTAATCAAAAATCAATGCTTGTTCAAAGTAATTAATTGAGAGGGTGACATATGGTAACATACACATGCAGCCAGCCATTGATCTCAGAGAATAATCAGATATTATCAGGCCAAAGTTTTGTCTGATGTAAATTCTTAAGTTTCCAGCTACTCTATGCTTGCTACCTGGCAGAGCTCCTATGCCTTTAACAACCATGACAGGCAGAAATTTAACAGCTTTTTCTTTCTCTACGCCTCCATTTGGGAAAGGGCCATCTGTTGAATATCAACCTGCTTTGGAGGTGTTAAAGGTACAAGAGTGCTACTGAAATAAAAGGAGGCAACTTTAGGAGAGATTGAATTTCATCATTATTTCCTCCTTGTATTTCACTGACAAGAAGTTACACAGAACTCATAAACCAGGCAGAGCACAAATTAGGGGCTTAGATCCAGACAAGATGTTTCTGTGGGTGTAAGCATTTCTGCCTGCAGAATATGCTTTTACCTCCTATCCCATGGCATCCCCAAATGCCCCCTGAAATCCTGTTCCCAGGAATCTCCTCTTCCCAGGAGCAGGTCGAAGGTGAGGAGCTGCGGGCTGCTGAAAGAACAGGGAGGCAGGAAAATTATGGTCTGTGGGCAGAAATCTTTGCATTCTGCAATTGCTAGTCCGGATCCAATCCAGGGATTGATTGTATCAGCCTTGCTTCTGTTGATCTAGAAGTATACAACAAGCATTCAAGCTACACAGATCTCTGAACTGGGCAAGATAGGAAGACGAGCCCTTTTCACCTAGAGCGAGCACAGGATTAATTATTAATATTAGGAATTCAGTGATATTGCTGGCGGCCAAAGCATCATATTAAAAGTTTGGGGACTTGCTTTAATTTGCTAAATGTTTTGTGCGGAGCTTTTACTTGTTAACTTTTACCATGTTTTATGTTTTATTTTGTTTGTTATCGTATTTTATGTCGAGCAAGTTCACTGAAGAGATTGTATAGCAATTCTCTAATTAAGTAAATCAAAATAAGTAAGTTTTGAGAGCCTGGGAGACACCTAAGGTACTTGGAAGAAAATCCCATTTTAGCAAAAGGGGCTTACTACCAGAAAAGTGATCTTTGGATTGCATCCCTCATTTCTCAGTGTTAGGGCAGTATATGCCTCAGGTCATTAAAAACCATCTATGTTTAGTACATAGCCTTGCTCTCTCTGGCACGGTTTGCTAAGAATGCAACTTTGCAACCGGTAGGTTCTGCCTAGCAAGACTGGTGCACTGCAGAATGTGCTCGTGATCTGACTTCCTCCCTACATTCCCCTGGCTGTTATAACAAAGAGGACTCCAATGGTGGGGTGGAGGAAGAAATACTGCCATCCCAGGCAGAGTTACTCCAGTCTAAGTCCATTGACTTCGATAGTCTTAGGCTGGAGTAACTCTGCTTAGGACTGCACTGAAAGTGTATTAAATGGGGCAGGATGAGATGCATTCTGCCCTATGGCCTCAACAACTTCCAGCTCTGAGACCTGTATAGTGGTTAGAATGTCAGACTAAGATCTAGGAAATTCAAATCCCCACTCTGATATGGAAGCTGGGTGGGGGACCTTAGACCAGCCTCTTTTTCAGCCTACCCTCTCTTGTAGGGTTGTTGTGAGAAAAAAGTGGAGAAGGGGAGAATGTTGTAAGCCACTTCGGGTCCCTTTTGGGAAGAAAAGTGGGGTATAAATGAAGTAAATAAATGTATATAATGTAGATTGCATGTTAGACAACCAAATAAAGGGTTTTGTAGAACTTATCTCTTCAGTTTATCTGCATATTTATACTCTGCTTTTCTCCCCAAAGTGGGGACCCGAAGAAACAGAGCTGGAAGAGACCCCCAAGTGGCATCTAGTCCAGCCCCCTGCACAATGCAGAAAATTCACAGCTATCACCCCCACCTCACCTCTCCCAGTGACCCATGGCAGATTGGCCAGGGGTCCTGGAAGATTTTTCCTCCATGGCTGAAGGAAAGCAAAATCTTCCAGGATCCCTGGCCAATCTGGCCTGGAGAAAAAGCAGCTTGTAGCATCATTCTTTCCTCCTCCGTTTTATTCTCACAACAACTTTGTGAGGTAGTTTAAGCTTAGACAGAGTGACTGGCCCAAGGTCACCCACCGAGTTTGTTTGTTTGTTTGTATTCTGCCCTCCCCACACAAGCAGGCTCAGTTTCCACAGCAGAGTGGGGGGGTTCAATTCTGGGAGCCCAGATTCTAGTCAGGACGGAGCTGTAACCACCAGCTCTCAAAATCTTGCAAGCTTATTAAATTGATCGAATTATGAAAAATGATCTTCATGTCATCCTGTGTTGTATGTTGTATGAACATTGCTGAGTGCTCTGTGGACAGGGAAAGACAGTCTCTGCTTTATTGGGCATGTTTGAAAAGGCACTTTATCCTCCATTATATAATAGTTTTAAAAACCAGCCAGAAGAATGCAGAGTTCCACTCACAGAATGAAACTATTCACAGCGCTCCACGATTGTATACCCTGCTGTTAGAGGCTTATAAATAAACAGAGACAAGTGGGAAAAGCCATTTGAATTCTCTCCAATGGCTTGGCAATGTTTTGTTTCCGAAGAGCAGAGAGAGGTGATAGGTGTAACCAGGGCTTTTTTTCTGGGAAAACAGGTGGTGGAACTCAGTGGGCTGCCCTCGGAGAAAATGGACACATGGCCGATGGCCCCACCCCCTTATCTCCAGACAGAGGGGAGTTTAAATTGCCCTCCGCGCTGCAGCAGTGCAGAGGGCAATCTAAACTCCCCTCTGTCTGGAGATCAGGGGGCGGGGCCACCGGCCATGTGATCACTTTCAAGAGGTGCCAGAACTCCGTTCCACTGCATTCCCACTGAAAAAAAGCCCTGGGTGTAACTGTCAAGGGTGAGAAGCTGAGGCTGATCAGAATATACAAAGAACATCCTTAGCATGATCTAGCAGTTTCACCATCATGGTAATCCAAGAGAACATCAGAGATTTAAAGGGCTAACATTTGCGAACTGCCGATAGTAGATCCTCAACATAAAATTCCATGGAATTCTCTCACATGGCAGCATGGTGTAATGGTTATAGGGGGAGGATCTGGGAGGCTCAGGTTCAAATTTCCCCTCAGCCGCTGAAGTTTGCTGGGTAACCTTGAGAAACGCATTCTCTTTCTGCCTAACTTTCTTCACAGGGTTGCTGTGAGGAGAAAATGGGAACCGGAAAACCATGTATCCAGCCATGAACTCCTCGGAGGGATAGTGGCATAAAAAGGTACTAAATAAAATAATAATGGCAAGATCAGCCAAAGAATAATGAGTTATTGCAGCCAAGATCAATAGATAGTCTCCTCTGTGTCCCACCAATCACTGTCAGTCAACATGCAGGATACTAACTAAGCAGATGCTAACCTAGATCTACTACAGATAGGCACTACATAATCCACTTACTTTCTTGGGGCCTCAGCATCTGTAATGAGCTCAGACGTGCCCCACCCCCACTCTTTCCTTGGTCGAATCAGGTATGATCAACAATTGTCCTTTACATCCCTCTTCCAATAAAAATTATTCAAACCCCTTGATATTTATTTAAAAGATTAAAGGTGGCCAACATTAAAATACATAAGAGCATTCTTCCTTTCATTATAGTGTTTTTGGGTCAATTTTTATTGAATTGGCCCTTGTGCCAGGTCGCAGCATTGTTGTTGTTGTCGTTGTCATTTATTTATTTATTTATTTATTTATTTATTTATTTATTTATTTATTTATTTATTTATGTCCCGCCCTCCCCACAAGCGGGCTCAGGGCGGGTGACAACAGAAGATAAAATATACAAGATAAAATCACAATCAATTAACACAGCTTTCCAATAAAACACCTGCTCACCATATAAAAACAATATCGCATCTGACGGAGGTGGAGGTGCGGCTTAACCATGCATGGTTGCTAATATATGGGGGGAGGGTAGATGGTCAATACGCCCTACAGACATAGAGGAGACCAGGTGAGAGGCTCATTTGGTGGAAAACCCTGATGGCCTTAACCATACGCCTGGCAGAACATCTCCATCTTACAGACCCGCCTGAAGGAGACAAGATCTTAGTGGGCTAGGGTGTCCTCAGACAGAGAGTTCCACCAGGTCGGGGCCAGGACCGAAAAGGCCCTGGCCCTGAATGATGTCATCTGCCTGGGACACAGGCACACATGGACCTGCCTCCTGGCCTACATTCGTCTGTTTTCTCTCCCTTTCCCCTGCCAGCCAGAGGAGTGGTGGGAGGGGGGCAGTGGCTGGGAGGTGGAGTATCTCGTGCTCCCAGCAGGGTCTGGCAACTCTGCCAGGCCACTGGCCCACCATGACTTCCCCTGGTGGTTTTAATGGCCAATCCACCCTGGAAGGAAGACTTCTCAATGCAACCAGGCTGTTTGAAGTGAATAAAAGAAAGGCAAGGAAGAAGGGCATTGAAAATTTCTCCAGTCACAGTCAACACCAGGGCGGCAGAGAGAGCTGGCATTAGGATAAGTTGTATTTCTATTTAAGTAATACTAATCATGTTTCAGTTTGCTTATGTTGGGTGCAAATTAGTATATGCAAATTTTGTTCTCCTTTTTTGGACAGTTACCAACTTCCGAGTGGGGTCTCCTCAAATTAGAAGCGATCTCAAGAATAGAGAGATCTTATTCCCCAGAACTGAAGTCCCCGATATGGTGTCCATTGGCTATGCATTTTTTTAAAATGCTGCTTCGGCAGCAGCTGCCACCACAACATTGTGATCTTCACTGTGTAAGGAAGGGGCGAAGAGAGGAGAAGAAGATGGAGGTGTTCCAGAACATTCACCATGAAACTGGAATCTAGTACAGGAACTACTTCATTCAAACCTCTCTCACAATGCCCAAATAAACAACACTTACGGTGAAATGCTTAGGATTTCACTGTTTGTGTGTCAGAATAGTACTTGAGAGACTCGTGTTCAGATCCCTGCTCTTCCATGAAGCTCGCTGGATGACACTGAGCCCATCTCAGCCTAACTTACAGGGCTGTTGTGAAGATAAAATGGAGGGAAAACAGTGTAGGCTACACTGAGCTCCTTGAAGGAAGAGCAGGATAAAAAAGTTACTAAAAATTAATGCGATCTTTTTGAGAGTTTGTTTATTCACTACATTTATATCCCTCCTTTCTGCCCAGTGAGAGCCACCAAGGTAGCTGACAATTAAAACAAGCATAATAAAATACACCACAATACTTATTAAAACCCAGAGTTAAAAATACCTATATTAAAAACAAGACAACATGTTAAAATGTAAGGAAGGAAGGAGAGATTATGGAGAGAATGCCAGACCCAAAAAAAGTCTTCATCCACTAGGGAAGGAAGACCGCGACTGAAGAGGAGGACAGACAAGTATCACTGGGGAAGGAGTTCTGTAATTTTGGTGTCATAACCAAGAAGGCCCTCTCTTGGGTCGCTGCCTATCTTGAGTTGCTCTGAACTTAACAATGGTAAGAGGAAAACTCTTCTTGTGGTCTTGGGACCAGGTAAACATCTATATTAAGTAAATATCCTAATGGGTCTTCCAAATCAGTATAGCTAAAACTCGCATTGTAAAACACTTCTCTCCCTCCCCTCTGCTTTCTATGCATGGCCAACTAAATTGGCCAAGTTATGGTTTGCATTTTCCATAACAAAAGTTTAATCCATTGCAGAGAAAGCACAACCCACATCCACTGCAAATTGAGATAAGGGGCCACAGAGAAAGGATGTTAAGTCCGGTTGGGTCTTGTGTTGATATTTTTGTTTTTATGGAGTTTCATTTCAAGGCAACCTACTTCCTTCCACTTAATGTGTTCAGGGCTTGGGTGTTAAAGAGATACCTGCTGGAAACACATTAATGAAATTAACACCGGACACCCCAGGAGCTAATTCCATTACCCAGTGCAGCGCGTTAAACCAATGAGATCCCAAGAACACCTGTAAATAGAGACAGTGTCTTCTCCCAGAACACCCATCTGTTCAAGCACATCCTGACTTCAGAAGAACTATTTCGGTTTTGCTCTCCCCTGTGCAGGCCCAGCTAAAATCTCATCAATAAAACAATAACCTAGAGAGATGCTGGGAAATTCCTGCCTTGCACAATGCATCAAGGCATCCCCAGACACAGAGATAATTCAGAAGCTATTTACACCTGGGGAGACCTTTGGTTGCCATACTAATCCCCTACTCAATCCTTGGGCACTAATGAGTCATGTCGTTGAGATGTCTTATACTTAAGAACCTCCTGCAGATTTGCCCAGTTGTGAGTACAGTTATCGCTTCTTCCCAACAAATTACCTCTATGATCGGATATAGGGGACGGGGGGAAGAAGGGTGTTTCTAACAAGTTCAGTGCGGGGAGCAGGACAGAGAAAGTTTGCCTTGTTCTTTGGCACTACTGCTATATAATATTCACAAAGCATTTGTACACAAGAACTATTGATGCTTGCATGCTTTCATCCGTCTTAAGTGGTAGCAACAATTAAGAGCCACAATTTTTTTTCTGGCTCTGGGCAGTGCCTTTAATAAATACCAGGCATTTAGGAAGTAAAACTTTTCCTGGCATGGAAATCTGTGGTGGCCTCCACCTTATGAAGTGGCCTGCCTGAGGTCAGGATAGCTCTGAATCCACACTCACTGGCACAGCGCTAAACAGGCAGAGTGAGAGCGTGTTTGTGGCGCGTTTTATGATGTCATCGCACCACAAGAGTTGCATCATGGGGCGATGATGTCATAAAACACACCAGAAAGATGCTCTCACTCCATCTGTTTAGCGCTGTGCCGGTAAGTGTGGATTCAGCCTTATTCTCCCGGCTTTCTGCAAACTATGCAAGACTGAATTATTCAGAAGGGCTTTCCACTTAGATTATAGGGCTGTGTCATAAGAAATAGCTAAAAGAGATAGCTCGGTAAGGAACAGAGACTGTAGACCAAGCTTTTGGGTACTGTGTCGTGATCTAGATACACTCCTAGTTCAATGTTCCTAAAGATGTCACATTAATTACTTACAGAAAGGTTTTGTCTGTGCATTCGGTTTTGTGCTAGCTTTCAAATTTTGTGACTACCATACTCTGTTGTATTTGTTTTCATTGAATGTCCCAACTGTTGATCATATTGTATTGTTGCTCTGTGATTGTCATAGCTATTGGTTATATTGTATTCACTTGTAGTACCTTGGCTCTCAGTGAGAATGGCGGACTATAAATAAATAAAGAACAACAATAATAAGGTGACAAGGACAGCTTAAGCAGCTGTTTATCAATCTGCTGTTAAAAGTACAAGAGAAGAGGCCGATGAAGTTGTGGCAGCCCTAGCCAATGGAAACTGGGTTTGTGCAAATTCAGGCTTGCTTAATTGAATAGCAGGGATGTTCAATCAACCGCTGGTCTGCTTGTACCAATTTTTCAACTGTTCGTTCATTAATCCATTCGTGGCTGTTCGACAGGGTTGCTTCACCATATTACTTTGTAAGCGTGCAGTACGGCTCTACTGGCTTTTCACATATGCACATTCTTATACAGTCTGGTTGAGTTCAACTTCCCCCGTGCTGTGTTGTTTAGATATGCATGTTTATAGACGTAACGGTTGTTCTAGGATGTCTATCAGGCCTATGTAACTTTTTATATGCTTTTCAAGGCTGAATGTTTTCTATGAAGTTCATTTTGTTACATACGGTTTCTTGTTCAGAGTCACTGGATAAATTTTGATATTTTCATTGCTTGTGGGCGTTGGTTTTTGTTGCCCTTCATGTAGTTTCACACTCTTTCCCAGGTTTCCTTTATTCACCACGGCTAGTAGCCATAGATATACCGGACCTGTCCTCCGCTTGCTAGGGGTTTTTTTCCAGTTCTGTGTGAAGGATGCTTGTCCAGGAAAGGGTCTGAGCTACTCCAGAGACTCCAACATTTCCCTCCCCCCTTGCAGAGCAGAAAATAAAAAGGAGGGGAGGAGGCCACTAGCATACTGAACTATATCCTGAGGCAGAAAATGCATTCAGAGCCAGGCAGGGAAAATTGAGTCAATTACATGCTTTCTGTGCTGCAGAGCTGCCGACAATCCCATCTTTTGTGAGAGTCAAAGAATCACCCCCTATGTGTTTCACTGACTCTTCCTTGCCAGAGTGGAAAGGTCACGAAGAAGCATGTAATGGAAAGACGTGTAGCAAACTTTTCCCTGGGAGGAGAAGGAAGAGGGGGAAATCGCCAGAAGAGACCTCTGCAAAAGGACCTCTGCTTGGCTTTCAGAGGGAGCTGTATGCTGGGAGAGTCACACGGGGGTTACCCAGGGCTTTTTTTCAGCTGGAACGTGGTGGAACGGAGTTCCGGCACCTCTTGAAAATGGTCACATGGCCGGCGGCCCCGCCCCCTGATCTCCAGACAGAGGGGAGTTTAGATCACCCTCCGTGCTGCTGGGGCGCAAAGGGCAATCTAAACTCCCCTCTGTCTGGAGATCAGGGGGTGGGGCCACCGGCCATGTGACCATTTTCTCCAAGGGCGATTTAAACTTTAAAAAACTCCCCCCTTGTTCCAGCTGACCCAAAGTGACATCATTGTGTGGTCCACCACTGAGTTCCACCACCCCTTTACCCAGAAAAAAAGCCCTGGGGTTACCAACCTCCAGGTGGAGTCTGGGATTCTTCTGAGATTTCAACTGATCTCCAAACTATAGAGATCAGTTCCCCTGAAGGAAATGGCAGCCTGTGATGGCGAACTCTACAGCATCACATCTCGATGAGCTCCCTCTCTTCTCCAAAATCCACCCTCTCCAGACACCATCCTCTAATCTCCAGGAATTTCCCAGGGTGGCATTGGCAGCCCTACCCTTGTGGCATGAATGTGGGAAGCTGCAATTCACAGGCAGATTAAATACAATGACCAATGTTCACATATGGAACTGCCATACACTGTTCTAGCCCCAATGTGAAATAGATATGATGTGGGGTTTTTTTTGAGGGGCGGGGGGTCATTCATCTGACCTTTGTTAATATACATTCACCATTTATAAGTGTATGTCAGGAACTACAATGCCAAGACCATGGCCATACAGCCCGGAAAATCGACATCAACTAACATTTATAAGTGTGTTTGCATTTATGAATGCCTTCATCACACAGTATTTAAAATCAACTATGGCTGCACCCACACTTTATTATGGGTATTATGCTATCATTGCTCTATATCAAGGTTCCCCAGCATGGCACCCATAGGCAATATGGTGCCTACCAGGATTTCCATTGGTGCCCTCTCAGCTTTTCAGAAAATGAGTGGGACAATTGTAAGGCAGGGCTTGTTTTGGGCTGCCCTCATTCAAATGAAAGGGTTTTTCAGGAGGATTGATAAGCATTTGGGTTTATCAGTGACTGGATCAAGGTAAGGTAAAAGATAAAGGTAGTCCCCTGTGCAAGCACTGATTCATTACTGACCCATGGGGGGACGTCACATCACGACATTTTCTTGGCAGACTTTTTGTTACGGGGTGGTTTGCCATTGCCTTCCCCAGTCATCTACACATCCCCCCAGGAAACTGGGTACTCATTTTACCGACCTTGGAAGGATGGAAGGCTGAGTCACCCTTGACTCAACCTTGACTATGTGAACCCGGCTTCTGCCAGGATTGAACTCAGGTCGTGAGCAGAGCTTGGGCTGCAGTGCTGCAGCTTACCACTCTGCGCCACAGGGCTATTCCAGGTAAAGGTAGTCCCCTATGCAAGCATCGAGTCATTACTGACTCATGGGGGGATGTTGCATCATGATGTCCCCCCGTGAGTCAAGGTACACTTCCTTTTATTTAAAAAATATTTTTTAATTTTATTAATGAGATTAAAAGGCCAACAAAGGGACAGAGAAAAGAAAAATGAAAGAAAAAGAAATAGAGAGAAAAAGAAACACAAATTAATGAAAGGAAAAACAAAGAAAAATCATTCATATTTCATTTTCCATTTTCCTCTTCAACACCTGTTACATCTTTATACACATTGTACTTGTAGTTTTAATACCTCTAAAATTTACCTTTTCAATATTGCCCCCTTGTATTTATTTTTCCCAAGTTTATCTTCTTAGAAATCAAATCCACAAATCATCAATTCATTTTTTCTTACATCACACCGAAAAGTCAATAAGGGGTTTCCAATTAACCATGAAAATAGACAGTGTTTTATCTCTGATCAGAGCTGTAAGATTAACCATCTCTGCTAACTCCATAATTTTAACAATCCAGTCATCCATTGAAGGCAATACTGTACTTTTCCATTTTTTCGCGTATAAAAGCCTAGCTGCCATTTTCATATGCAGAAATAGAATACCATGCTTGTTTTCCAACTGTTTATCCATTAGTCCCAACAAACAGGCTTCTGATTTAAATTGTATATTGAGCTTCAAATTTTTCTGTATCATCATATGAATTTGTGACCAAATTTTTTTTGCTTTAAGACAAGTCCACCAAAGGCAATAAAACGTTCCTTCATATTGTCCAACATTTGTCTGACATACCTTTACTTATTTTTGCTAATTTATCAGGACACTTAAACCACTGATACATCATTTTGTAAAAAATTTCTTTTAGTGTGGAACTCAAAGTGAATTTAAGCCCCTTTACCCACATATTTTCCCACTGGTCCATTTGTATACTATACCCAAAAGTTTTAGCCCATTTTACCATACAGTCTTTCACACATTCTTCTTCCTTTTCAAATTTCAACAAAAGTTTGTACGATGGTTGTTGTGGGTTTTCCGGGCTGTATCGCCGTGGTCTTGGCATTGTAGTTCCTGATGTTTCGCCAGCAGCTGTGGCTGGCATCTTCAGAGGTGTAGCACCAGAGGTGTAGTTTGGTGCTACACCTCTGAAGATGCCAGCCTCAGCTGCTGGCGAAACGTCAGGAACTACAATGCCAAGACCACAGCAATACAGCCCGGAAAACCCACAACAACCATCGTTCTCCGGCTGTGAAAGCCTTCGACAATACAAAAGTTTGTACGTTTTGGAAATAACACGTTCATCATTTGTACAATGCTCTTTTTCAAACACTGTCTTATCGTAGTCAAACTTTTTATCTTATTTAAACCTTTCTAGTAATTGTGCATAGAAGAACCATTGATATTTATAGCCTTTAACTATTAGTTTTCCCTTGTCTTCAATTTAGTCTCCTTGTGAAAACTCTAATAATTCTCCATACATCAACCGTCTCTGTCTAGTTGTCATTTCGCCTCTATAAAAAGCTTCCTGTGTTGAAATCCAAAGTGGTGTCTTCTGTGATAGTCTCAGTTTATATTTATTCCAAATTCTCAAGATGGCTCTCCTAATATAATGATTTTTAAAGTCTATTTTATCATACCACAAATAAGCATGCCATCCATATCTCAGGTTATCATGACCTTCCGTTGTCAAGAGCCTCTCATTTCTCAAAAGCACCCATTCCTTCATCCGCATTAGACTTGAGGCAGCGAAATACAACTTCAAGTCCAGTAAACCTAAGCCATCTCTTTCCTTTGCATCTTGTAAAATTTTATATTTAACTCTTGTTTTTTTCCCTTGCCATATAAATGTTGATATATCCTTTTGCCACTGTTTAAATGGTACTTCTGAAGATAAAACAGGTATTGTCTTGAACAAAAATAGCATCCTAGGTAAAACATTCATCTTAATAACATATTCTCCCCAAAAGGACAACTGTACTTTATCCCATCTTAATATATCCTTTTGAATTTCTTTCCATGTCTTAACATATTTATTTTGAAATAGCATACAATTCATCCCGTCAGCGTGATTCCTAAATATTTTACGTTTTTTTCAACCTTGGACCTGTTATTCTCATCAGTTCTTCCTGGCTTTTAGTATCCATATTTTTCGTTAACATATTTGTTTTCTGTTCATTTATTTTGAAACCTGCCAGAGTATCAAACTCTATCAACTTCTCCATCAATATTTCAATTCCCTCTGGGTTTTCCAGGATTAAAACTAAATCATCTGCGAATGCTCTTAATTTGTATGACTCTTTTTTAATTTTTACTCCTCTAATCCTTCCCTCCTGTCTAATGTCTCTATTAAGACCTCCAACACCCAAATAAAAAGAAGTGGTGACAATGGACATCCTTGACATGTTTGTATCTCACATGGTTTAGTTCATTCTCCATTAACAGTAATTTTAGCAGTCTGTGAAGTGTAAATTGATTTCACCCATTTTATAAAATTCTCCCCCAAGTTCATCTTTTCAAAAACTTGGAACAGGAAAATCCAGTTCAATTCATCAGAGGTCTTGGCTGTTTTCACATGCGCCCCAGGAGATCACGCAAACTCACAGCATGAAGTGTCTTCCTAGCATGATCTCCCGGCATGATCCCCTTTAATGGCCCGATAACGTCAGAAAAAGAGCCATTGAACGGGATCGTGCTGAGAAATTGCGCTAGGAAGACACTTTTATGGCATGAGCTTTGCGCGATCTTCTGGATGCCTGGCTGTGTGAAAACAGCCCTTCTCTGCATCCAAGAAAATTAGAGCTGCTTGTTTTTCATTGCATTTATCCAAGTATTCCACTATATCCAATAGAGTTCTAACATTGTCTTTCAACTGTCTTTTGGGCAAAAAAATCACTTCATGAATAAAGTCATTGAGAACATGCACTGCTGCTGTTGCTGCTGCCAAGGGAGCTTCTTCCATCAAGGGCTGGGCTTTCCATCTGCCCGGCCCCGCCCCTTGCTGCTCCAGCCTACAAAGGCTGTTGTTGCCAGAGGTCTGCCTGCACTGCTGCTGTTGCCGCTACATCCAATGTCTACATCCAATGAACATGCTAGTATGTAGTGTCAGACATGGGGTCAAATGAGCAAGGCTGGAGCATAGGGACCATGTACCACACATCATCTCCTATTCCCCACCCCCAGTACATGCAATTTAAGAATTAAATTGCAATTAAAGAAACTCCTATTGGATGGTTGTAGCAGCCTGAAGACAACACTCACTGGAAAAGAAAATATTGCTAGGAAAAGTTGAAGGCAGTAGGAGAAGAGGAAGACCCAACATGAGATAAATTAAGTCAATAAAGGAAGCCATGGCCTTCACTTTGTAAGATCTGAGCATGGCCATTAATGATAGGTCATTAATTCATAGGTTTGCCATAAGTCAGAAGCAACTTGACAACATATAACACACACATTGGGTGCTTTGGAAAAATAGATCAGGCAGTGAGGCAGCCTGGGACAAAGTATTTGCATTTCAAACCCTATTAATGTTGATTCAGCCAGGCAAAATGGCCAAGGCTAGAACAGAGAGTAGAGCTATGCAGCTCCCCCTTCCAGCAGGATGAGCGCACCTCTTTGTTAATTGATGCTTGATCAATGACATTGATTAATAGATGATGGAGGAGCAACATGTCTACCATATCTTCATGGAGAAAGAAGAAATGTGTTTTCTGGTCAACAAAGACTGTCAGAAATGCTTCTGAATTCCATCTCCTCCTCCCTGTCCCCCTCCCTTCCATATCCACTTCAACCTGAACAATTTCTTCTTTCTAGAGCAGATCTATGGAGAAGACAGACTCTCACCTGAAATCGAGCAACCCTCCACACATACCTTAACAGGTATGTGGGCTACCTTAAGCAGGGCCAGCGCCAGGGTTTCTGGCACCTGAGGCTGGGGGCAGCTTCAAGCCTGCCCTCCGCCCCCTACTGCACCAGCCTTGGGACTGAGGCTGCCAGGCCTGCCGCCCAGCCCCCCAGGGAGTCGCAAGCTGTATGCCGAGGAAGAGCCACCCGCCCGAGCCTTTTCCAGCAGCGCTCCAGCGCCCAGGCTGGACAACAAGATCTTTCTTTGGGTCTTTCTTTGGGTCTTTCTTTAGATCTTTCTATGGGGAGATGAAGCGGCTGGTGCAGGGTGAGCGAGAGGGAGCGAGGGCGCCATGGTTCTTTGCAGAGCGGGACCCCTGCTTCAGAGGAGGTGGAGGCTGGGCCGGGGGCGGCATGCAGGGGAGGCCTGCTTCTGCCCCCTCGCACCCGAACTGCAGGGTGGCGGGTGGCTGGGCAGGAGAGCTGGGAGTCCGCCTGCTCAAACTGCCCTGTGCTGCCACGGGTGGCTGCGGAGGTGCATGTTCATCCTCCCAGCCCTCCTGGTCCGTTGCTCTGTGCATGGGTGGCTGAGCGGTGTGCCCCTGGCGCCCCCTCCAGTGCCTCAGCACCTGTGGCACCTGCCTCACCACCTCAATGGTGTCACTGGCCCTGACCTTAAGCACCAGCAGGAAATGACTTTAATATTCAGTGTACAGATTCCATCAAAAGTCACTGCACATTTCTGCAAGGTCAATGCTCATCAGGGTCGATGGCTCCAGGCCCCTTGCCTCTCCAGTTCTTCTTATATTTGCAGCTCTCTTTCTGCAGTAGACACTGCTAGTGATAGCCATGGTTTAAAGATATCCATTGATGCTGGGGCTAGGACTAGGGAGCAGCAAAGTGCAAAAGGCTGACTGTAGTCTGTGCACAGAAAGAGTTTTTCTCTCTCATATTATCACTGAGAAGCAAGGAACACCCTGCTCGTGAAGCATCTTTTCATTTCCCTCTGAAACGCATTCTTTTCTTGGAACTATAACTGTATGAGGGAGAATTATATCCAGCATCCATTTGGCTAGAATTTATTTACTTGCCACGAGATCCTGGAGGAGTACATAATGCTTGTCTTTACGATTAGTTACTGAACTTTCGTAAAGAAGACTCATGCAGAAATGTGGTATTTACCAGCCTCATTTCAGACTTGGGACTTGGGTATTCTTTCACTCACTGAAATTCAGTGAACGAAATCACGAGGATTATTCTGTTCCTTCCTTCATGATGGATTTTATTGTGATTTGTCTGATAGTGGCTCATTTCAGACATCACCCCAAAGCATGGCTGAGGAAGAATTTATTACAATATTTCAATTACCAGCCACCCAAAATAAAGTGTGATGCACCAAATGTGAAAGGTCTGCATCTCAACTGACAAACCATGGGGACTGGAGTACTGAGTAAACATTAGGCGTCTCTCTACATGAGACATCTGACTCGTGAAGAACATGTGCCAGGAGATGCAATGGTAGCTAGGAAGGATAGTTTTAAAAGACAGCGCTGGTGGCTGAGCAAAGACTTTCCTATACACTGGAGCTGTGTGAAGGGGCTGTGAAATGCCAGAAGGGAAACTGCAGCCCATTATAACTTCTCCCAAGTCCAAGCTTGGCTCTGGAAGGCAGGTCCAGCTCATTTCCATTCCTTGCTGCCCTCTGGTTGGGATTCCACACAATTTTAGACTGGAGAGGTGAAATTGACAGACTTTTGCATCTCCCTACACTTGATGAGCATGTACCGAGGCGTTTCATGTAAAGTGATACTTAGTAGTATAGTATGAATGCATTGTTTGAGTAACATAATAGAACGAGTGCAGGGCTTTTTTTCAGGTGGAATGCAGTGGAATGGAGTTCCAGCACCTCTTGAAAATGGTCACATGGTTGGTGGCCCCACCCCCTGATCTCCAGATAGAGGGTAGTTTATATCGCCTTCCACACTGCTGGCGACATGGAGGGCAATCTAAACTCTCCTCTGTCTGGAGATCAGGGCCACTGGCCATGTGACCATTTTCACCAAGGGTGATTTAAACTTTAAAAAACTCCCCCCCCCCGCCCCGTTCCAGCTGACCCAAAGTGATGTCATTGCGCGGTCCCGGGAATGTGCACACACTTTGCGCACACGCATGTGGTACCAGGGGAACCACCTCCCGCCAGGAGTTGCCCCCTGTGCTGGCAACCCACTGAGTTCCACCACCTCTTTTCCCAGAAAAAAAGCCCTGAACAAGTGTAACTACTTCCTCGTACATTGGAGGAGGAGTTAGTCATGTGGATGCTCAGGTGTCTGGTGTACAGAGAGCAGTAACAAGCCATGAATTGCTGGTACCTCTGAAAGTTCAAATGTGCCATATGTTTTAAGTTATATATTGGATCCTGTGGCAGATTTCTCTTTGCAAAACAGCCCCAGATCATGCAGAAGCACCCAAATTACTCCTCGCTGCCTGCTTGCACTGTGAAAGTGATTTTATCTCTATTAGTTTTTCTGCATGAGCAAGACTTAGCGCAAAGTATTTCATCAGATATAATTTCACAAACAAATGAAAGGAGATCATATAAGCCATTGTTATTTCGTTAAAATACACATAAGTTTTGTGCGTTTCTGCAGATGTGGCCCTATTTCTTGAGAATGCAGGACTGCACTAAGTACATTTTCCTTTCCGCTTATGCATTTCAGGACCCAAGTCTGTGGCTAGCACAAACCATGATTTGGTACTATGTCATAACTGAGTCATTATTATACTTTATTTAACCATATTTAACCATTTTGGAAAGATTGACACATTACACAGACCTAACCCCTCCTATACTTGTCCACTCAGGGTCCTGTTGGTCAGATGTGTGCTGTCATTTCCAGGCTTGGAACTTATTTCTCTGGCATACATAGGCCCAATTTAGATTAGGATCACAGCTCATGAGAGTAACCCTTTCCCCTCATGCAGTTTTCCTGAGCGAAGGGTCAAATGGAGATTAGGGATACCCAAACACCTGCCGGTTCAGTTCACCCTCTCTTTATCAATGCAAACAAGGAGCCAATTGTCTGTTGTTCAGTTCACTCTTCACCAGCAGTTCAGGCCTGTTTGTCAAGTTACTTTTCAGCTATTCAATCAGTACAGTGCAGCACAGAGCAACTGGGGGCATTTCACACATGTACATTCTCACAGAGGCCAATGGCTGTCCTACTTTCCCCCTTCCCCTCCCTCACAGGTAGGGTTGGTAGGCCAAGCTTGCTGTTAATGTCGTTCTGTTAGCAATGCTATTTTATGCATCCATGTTTTCACACAGGCTCGTGCGAGATGTAGTTCCCCCTTCACATCTTTTAATGCCATCATCCAACCAGCCATGGCCCAAGGCTGGATCAATCTTGCCTTCTGCATAGATGCAAAAGCCCTCACAAAATAAATGGAACTCCTCCACCACAAGGAAAGGAAACTCCACTGCCTCAGCTACTGCAGAGGTGCAAAGGTTTTCAACAATTATTTGAAATGGTCAACTGGTAGGTGAATAGATTGGATGTTCAGCTCACAGGTGATTGCAGGTACATTTGACTACCAGCAGACTTTTGTAGCATCTCTATTTGATAGGTAAGCCATACGATATCCTGTCTTAAGATGGGATATTTTAGACTTCACAATTCAGAATTTCAAATATTTATTTCATATTCCAAAGGAAAGTATTTCCTCTAAGCACCCATTCTCCCACCCTCTGCAAGGAGCTATAAGTAAGGAAAGTCAATGGCTGCAATCAATAGGCAAGTGGCTGTGAGGTGGACCGTGACTGAAAGACAATGTGCAGATCAGGAAGTGTCCAGTTTTAGAGAGGACTGTGAAGGAAATGGATATTGGCAGAAATGACAAAGCCATTATATCATCCCTCACTGTGCAGCAAAGGAAGTATCTGGGCTCTTCTGCACCAGAAGTACCACTGGGCTGCAATGATAACTCATATGGTACTTGGAAAGGCCACCAAAGAAAATTGTATGAACTCTGGTGTATGGGGCTTCTATGAACTCAAAGTTATGACAGATGCCTCCAGTTATGAAATACAGATCTCTGGAAATTCTATGGAAGTGACACAGGATAGCTCTAGGAATCACCAAGAACTCTATGGTAAACACATAGATTCTGGTAATTCTAAAGCCACCTTTTATTACTTTCAGGTTGTACCTGGAAGTGATGTACTGGTGGCCAATGTCACTGTTTTTTATTTTATTTTTCTCCCTCTGACACTTAGAACGGTGGTGTGTAATGAGGGATGGGTGGCAAGCCTGTTTTGACTGAAGAAGCCAGGGATTTAACCTGAGACTGTCTGTATGCAAAGTACTTGTACTTGTAAGCTTGGTACTTATATGCAAAGTACCACTGAGCCACAGCCCCTGAGTATGGAAATGAATGAGAGCTGCCAGGGCCAGCCCGCCCACTGAGCCAGGCCGGCAGCCTCCTCAGGCGCTAAGGCACCAGAGGGGGCGCCGGCCCGGGGCGGGGGGGGGTGCGCTACAGAGCTCAATTGTCCTGTGCTGCTGTGCCTGGCCCGCAGCTGCTGCGTCTAACCAGGAGTGCATGCTGGCAGCGGCAGCGTGGGGCAGCTGAACAGGCAGCCTCCCATTCAGTTGCTCTGTGGGCCAGGCACAGCCAGCGACCAGGGCAGCCAGCTGCACGTGGCCCGCAGAGCAACTGAACGGGAGGGCTGGAAGGCCCCCCCATGCGCACACCAGCCCTGCATGATGATGTCACATGCAGAGACATCATTATGCGGTCTGGTGCGTGTGCGCGAGCATGCAACAGCAGCCTTAAGCTGCCTCAGGCACCAGCGACGCTGGAGCCGGTCCTGGGAGCTGCATAGTACTAGAGTAGAAATATAGGTTTGTGGGGCTTCCACTTCTGGAGTAAGTTGGGCCCTGGATGAATTCCATGTCCCAGGGAGCCTAAATTTGCCCCCCCCCCTCGTCCAGTTCTATATTCTTCTGCATTAATTCCAATGAAATGATTCCAGGAGGGGGGGCATGAAGTATCCACAAATGTAAGAATTTGCTATCTAATGCTTTCATGATCCCACCAGGGCTTGGGGAAACAATAGCTGCTGATTGCCCAACTGCCTCCTAAACTATTTGCTAATGTTTTCTCTACCCTTAAAAGCCCCTTGTGGTTAAGGAGATTGCAACCTTCACAGAGTCTGTTTACAGTCTATAAGTGGCCCATAGACTGAGTCTTTTTTGGAGAGCAGAATCTTGCCTGGGTCAGAACGCTATTAAAAAAAATAATACAAGCTTGCTCCATTCTTGGTAAAAAACCATTTTCTGGCCTTGCCTGGAGTGTTTTTGCTTGCTTCCTGCAGTATCTCCCTATAGTTGCTCTATACGGAACAGTAATTGAAGCTGTGCTGTTAAAAGCATTCATATGTCAAGAAGCTCTGGTTTCAAAACAGTGCTTTCATTGGAGATGGGGGACTTTGAAAGCATCACATTCCAAAAGGTCATTTCACAGAGTGGGTGGGGGAGCAGGGAGGAAATCGGTTGCTATGGGAACCCAAGAACTCGAAGACCTAGTCGCTTCTCACCAAAGTGAAAATCCTGCTTTAAGGTAGAGGCAAAGACCACGGAGCTCAAGCAACTGGCTCTTATGCCTTTATCCACACTGATGAAATGGTTCAGGTTTTACACATAAGAGATCACAGCACTTCCACCCGCCGCTTGTAATCAGGGTTAGACCATGACTCAATGGTAGAGCATGTGCTTTGCAGGCAGAAGGTTCTAGTTCACCCCTCACCCCCAGCATCTCCAGGCAAAAGTATCAGGTAGGACGTGAGGTAAAAGTTGTCTGCCTGATACCCTGGAGAGCTCCTGCTAGCCAGCATAGGCAAGACTGACCTTGATAGACCAAGGCTCTGACTCAGGGTCAAAACACACAAGATGCACGGGCGAGTGTTGGATCCTGCAAGGATCCCTGGGAATTGTAGTTTTAAAAAAACAGCCGCTCGATGTGAATCTCAGCTCAACTGGGGAGAATCACAACTGGAGGGACTTTCTCACACACTCTCTCTCAGGAGCTCAGGATGGGGGTGGGGGGAGGTTGGGAACGACGTAACAAGAGATAGGAAAAAAGCCAAGGTGTTTTGCGAGCGAGCAAGAAACCAGTCCCTCCCATTCTACTTCTCCTGGCAGGGTCCTGTTATATCCTTCCCCCCTCCCCCTGCCCTGTCTCTGACCTCCTGAAGGAAAACCAGCTGCTTGGATTTTTGAAAGAGTGAATTTCTCTAGTTGAGGAGCTGTTCTTTGCAAGAAAATCCACTTCACTCGGTTTTCCTCCAGTTGCTTGGAGAGGGGAGGGTGAGACTACCACTCCCAGGAATGCTTCCGGGACAAATCAAGTGCTCTTCATGTGTAATTCATCTTGTGTGTTTCTACTCTCAGAATCTCTCTACACAAGACATCTTACACAGGCATGCTCAAGTGAAAGATCTTACACTTGTTCTTCCATTATGGATATACATGCACTGCTAGGGAGACAGAGTACACCTGAATATAAAACCACACAGAAAGTAAATCACTTGAGCATCCCCATGTAAGATAGCTTGTGTAGAGAGACTCTCAGTATCAAGCAGTTTAATGTTCATGTAAATAGGTCTGCAAGGTCCCTGTATGGAGATGGTACCAGTGTGTCCACATTCCCGAAGGAACCATGTGAGGCCCCAGATAGCTACCACTCCTCCCGTCCCATCCCACCACTGTTCCATGGACTACTACGAGCAATAGAATCCTCATGTTTCCTCAACTTTCAAATATACAAGATTCAAGTAGACAGTTTTTCGGAAGGGAACACTAAGCTGCGTTTGGGGTACATGATGAAAGGATTTCCCTGTGGTAGAAGGAAACTCTTCTCTGTTTTTTTAGTAACCCTTCTCCTCTTTTTAGGTTTGGGATTTTGCTGCAAACCGGGGTGTCCCTCCAGCTTTGCATAAAGATCTCTTTTCTATGTGCTTAGCCCCCAGTTTATGGATATAATGATCCACATCTGGGGCCACATGGAGACCTTAGATACAATGATATTCTTTTTCTTGCTCTCCTTTACTTGTGGCAGTTCTACTCCAATTTCTGAGGAGCCTAGAAAAGCTCAATGATAAAATTTTTTCACTTGATCTTATATGTGCAGCCAGAATTCTTTGAATTTTTTAAAATGAAAACACAGGTGGGCTTCAGGTGGGTGGCTGTGATAGTCTTTAGTAGTAGAACAAAATGTGAGTCCTGTAGAGGCTTAAAGACCAACTAAATTTTTCAGGGTATAAGCTTTCATGAGTCAAAGCTCACTGCATCAAAGTCACTTGTGTAATTATTTGATGTATGTACGTATACCCCCTGCTCTTTTCTGAGCTTTTCCTTTTCCCCTGTTGTACCGAATACATATTTCTCTACACAGGGCTGTCTTGTTAGGACAGATTCACACATGACGAACTCCACTAGTTTGTGTTCTGAGAGTTCCATGCTTCTCAGAGCCAAGCTACACGTGACGAATGACACTTGCCTGGCAAGTGAACAGACTCACGTGTATTCCTCCCTGTTCACTTGCCATTCACTTGCACTCCACTTGATCAAGTGGAGCACAAGTGAATGGCAAGTGAACAGGGAGGAATACACATGCGTCTGTTCATTTGCCAGGCAAGTGTCATTCGTCACTTGTAGCTTGGCTCTCAGCATGTTGGGAGAGGAGGCTTAGAGCATTCCCCAATGTGAAACTGCCCCAGGGAGATGCTATTTGTGTGTTAGAGAAACTTGAGAGTAGCCCTGGTAAGTTTCCTCAGTATGGCAAATAGCAGCTCCCTGGAATCATTTCAGGCTGGGGAAATGGTGAGTGGGGAAGACTTAAGTCTTCTCCACATGTGCTCTACAGTCCCAATCTGAATCAGGCGGTGCCTGCCTGAGAATTAAGTTCCAAACATGGAATTGCCTTTTCTCAGCATGTATCTGATCAGAAGTCCTTGTGCAGCCACTTTGTAATGTGTAAATCAGCCCTTAGGGAGGAAGGATTCATTAGCAATTGTCCTGGGGGGGTCAGATAGTATAGTGGATCTCAGGTAGAGTGGCTCTAAGATTTTACCACAGAGGTTCTGGTGATTCCTAGAGCTACCTTTAAAAGTTGTGCCTTCAGTGATGTTGCTGTATTTATTTTTCTCAGTCAGACAGCATAGGGAATCACAGGTAGAGTAGCTCTATGGTTTTACAACAGAGGTTCTGGTAATTCCTAGAGCTACCTTTAAAAGTTGTGCCTTATTTATTTTATTTTTCTTCCACCACCACTCCAAGCAGTGGGGGTGATGGGGCCTGCTGCCGAGAGGCCTCTCACCACAGCAGGAGGCTTGGAAAGCTTCGTTTTTCTGGAGTCAGAACACGGTATCTGGAAGCCATAATTAGCTGACCTACATTCCCAGCTTTCCTTCGCTTCTAAGTTCTAACTCTTGTAGATCCAAAGATAAGAAGCAAAATGCAAAGGCAGTATCCTCCTACATTGTTTAGTGAAAAATAAGCCTGCTCCCACATTCCATTTTTCTAGCCAATGGGAGAATGCACAGCTACGATTGACATGCCGGCTGTCTCTTTTCCCATCAAGCCTAACTGTTGTCCAAGAAGCAAGTGGAAGTAACTCCTTGTATAAGCAAATGATCCAATAGAACCATGTGCCACCAAACCTTCCACAACTCTAGTTGGTAATTGTAAGGAACAGAGCAACCTTTATATGATGCAGCGTGTGTATAATTAGCACACTATTTACATAATATGTAAACTAGTTTGTCTGGATTGGGGGAACTGAAATATGGTCACGTAACTGTGAGGAGAGAATGGTTCACAAGGTGACAACATAAGATCCTAAATGATACTCAGAAGTATTTTATGTACGCCTCTCTGTGTGTGTATACCTAGTTGTTCTCTTTCCTTCTCCTTGCCGTATTCCTTCAGAGGGACTCTGAAATAAAAGAATTTCTAGTTTATGCTATGATTGCTAAACAACATGGTGAGCTGTGTGAGAAGACCCCACCATAGTTCTTCAATTTTCAGGTGACTACGTTGAGAAAGAACAAACTAGTTGTTGTGGATTTTCCGAGCTGTATCGCCATGGTTTTGGCATTGTAGTTCCTGACGTTTCGCCAGCAGCTGTGACTGGCATCTTCAGAGGTGTAGCACTGAAAGACAGAGATCTCTCAGTGTCACAGTGTGGAAAAGAAGTTCTTCCCTTTTCTTCATGATATGGACGGGCCCCGTGTTCAGTCGCTTGGGGCTGCTGTTGTCACATTATCTCTAGCATGGTTCTGAAGAGACGGGGACCTCTCCACCCCATATTACTAAAAGCTGCTCCAACCTGGGAAGTTTTTATGCAAAGCTTTGCCCAAGTGGCTTGCTGTTGATTGTTGGCAAGTAGGGTCGTTACGGAGTTGTGGATTTTCCAGGCTGTATCACCATGGTCTTGGCATTGTAGTTCCTGACGTTTCACCAGCAGCTGTGACTGGCATCTCACAGAGATCTCTCAGTGTCAAACTGCGGAGAAGATGTTAGATAATATTAGCATATCAAGCACCAATCCATATGCAAAAGAACCTCCTCAGGATACAGTGAAGCATTAGCATTCCACACCCTGGGAAATTCTAACAGGATGACGCAACCCAAACCCACCTTCCTGAGTAGATATAAATTACCTGCTAACATCTTCTCCACAGTTTGACACTGAGAGATCTCTGTCTTTCGGTGCTACACCTCTGAAGATGCCAGTCACAGCTGCTGGCAAAACGTCAGGAACTACAATGCCAAGACCATGGCGATACAGCCCAGAAAATCCACAACAACCATCGTTCTCCCGCCATGAAAGCCTTCAACAATATAAAGGACAAACTTTCCTCCTGGTTCATGTCCCTTCCACAGCTTTGCTGAGGTCACCACATCAAGCGACCAATTGTCAGGAAGAAAACAATTTGTTCTCTTGACAATGCTGGGATTACAAGGAGGATTGTAGAAAGTGAGTTTCATACACATCACCAGGGGTGTTCATGGAATAGTGGGAATTCATGAAGCTGCCCGATTCTGAGTCAGACTTCTGATCTGTCGAGGTCAGTATTGTCCGCTCTGATGGGCAGCAGCTCTTCAGGATGTCTGGTCTTTCAAATCAAGGAAGTCTTTCAGATCACATCATTCTACCTGATCCTTTAAGCAGAGATGTTGGTGCCTGCAAAACAGATGTTTTGCACTGGGCCACAAACCCACTATTTGTGTGGTGGAGGAGCCCTTCTGTTCTACTGTTCAGATAGCCTCCGCTCTGGACAAAGCACTCAACACAACCATGCCAAACTCTGGGTCTTTATTATTTCTTTCCATCAAGGCAAGATTGACATGAATCAGGCCTCCACAGGATTGGGTGCGCCAAAAGAGGGCCTAGTTCACAGTGGAAGCTGTGATTGAGGCTGTGGGCAGGGATATGGGGTATGTGTGTGATGCCAGCTGCAGTGTCATGTCACTTCAGGTAAAAAACTATATGGGAAAACCATAGAGTTTCTGGTGATTCCTAGAGCTACCTTTTCTCATTTCCTTTTTTACTGGAAGAGATATGGTGCTGCATGTGATACTACAGTGTTTTTATATTTTTCTCCCACTGCCACTCTGAGCAGTGGCAGGCAAAAGGAATGAGGGAAAGAGCATCCCCCACCCCCACAAGAAGAATGGGACCTTTAGAGAGGAGGAACATGTAAAGTTCCTCAGCCACACTATTTCAGCTTCAGCCATGACAGAATTAATCGGACATTACTTCCCTAATTCTTAAAGATAGGTACTGTTCTGCCTGGCTCGGGACCACCCATCAGAAATTAACAATGCTGGGCTTCTCATTTGAATCCCTACAGATGATGGCCCTGGACCAGGCAAGAGCCGTGGTCAAACAGCGTATACTGGATGTCGAAAGACAGAGGGATCTTGCGAGGGTCTCCAATTTCCTAGCCCCCCCTCAAACAAGATATGTGGTTTCTCCAGCCTCCTATCTATCAAGCCTGGAGATCCCATCCCATCGTAGGGCTTTCTCATTGGCCCGATGTAATACATTTCCATCTGCAGTACTTGAAGGCCGTTATAAGAAGGTCCCAATGGCTGAGCCAGTTTGTCCATGCAAGGCAGGGAAAGTAGAAACAATTGAGCACATCATGCTTGCCTGTAAGTTCTACCATGAAATACGTATAAAACATATCCAAACTGTATTGAAGAAGCTTTCGAGCCTCGCTAACACAGAGCAAACTAATAAGCTCCTGTTCGGTGTCGATCCCCAGATCACGTTGGCTAGTGCCAGATTTTTAGCCGCAGCTTGTAGAATCTGCAGGGAATGTGCAAAGGAGTAACATCTGCTTTTATTTCTAACCCTGAAAGCCCACACTTCTGTATTTATATTGCCAAGTTTTTATATAATTATATATTTATATAATTATTTTTACAAAGTGGTGTATTTTGTGTATGATACTCACTTATGTTTTTATAAGTCTGTACTGGTTATTAACTGTAAATAAATAATCTGTTCTAACAAAATTAATGAACCAGGGCAATGTGAAAGATAATTCTACAACCACCTCAGCCTGGCCACAAGCCATGATGAAGTATTTAATATATGACTAGGGCAGCCCCATACTACAATCAAAAGTTGTTTGGGCCTAAGATGATATCCTCAGGTAGGGCTGCTAGCTTCCAGGTGGTAGCTGGAGATCTCCCAGAATTGCAACTGATCTCCAGGCAACAGAGACCAGTTCTTCTGGAGAAAATGGCTGCTCTGAAGGGTGAACTCGATGGCATTTTACCCCACTGATGCCCCCCCCATCCCAAACCCCATCCTCTCCAGGCTCCACCCCCCATATCTCCAGGAATTTCCCAGCCTGGGCCTGGCAACCCTATCCTCAGGTCAGGCAGAGAGGCATGTTCGGAAGTTCCACTCTTCCCACGAATGCACAGGCTTGATTCAAATTAGAACTATGGTGTATGGAAATTGGGGGCTTATGTCCACCTGGTGACATTTTTCCAACTTGAAATGGCCCTGGGTAAAACTGTTTGCCCCATGCACATATAGAGAAAGTGTCATGGGGGGAAGGTCTAAGGCCCCTGTCTCTACGTGCTGTGGTCCCATCCTGAATTTGGCTTGCATGCATCTTCTACTCTAAGGTTTGGAATTGCCAGATATACTCAAGATCTCAGAAATGGTCCCCAATAAAAAGTCTTTTTAAAAAACTTATCCACTGATGTGCATGGCCTTAAAGGCCTTAGAAGGTCACGATTGTATTGCTCATGATTGTACCGTGAACCTTGTTCTAGAACAAACTACAGTCATGTGACCTTAGGGTAAATCTTCAAACTACCAGTTCCTTAATATTCTCAAAAATAAGGCACTGTCTTTAAATTATAAATTCTATGACTGCAGTGTCTGTCAGGTGTTTGGACAAAGAAGGACTTAAAGCAGGTTGAAGAACCCTCATTCATGTGTGCAATGCCACAGAAGCACGATTCCACTGAAACCGCACATCCAGTCCTACACACCCCTGTCCAGTCCTCCCTTCCAAATGCCGCAGGGATGCAAAGAAGCTGGGCGCTATAACAACAGCAGGATGAGGAACCTGGTAGGGGTTTCACCTTTTAATTTGGCATCCCATGGAGGGTACATCCAGCCGTAACATCAATGGATTATTGAGATAGCGGTAAGATCTTGAGAATCTAGTCCACTGTTCTCGTTATTTCAAAATGAATATACACAGTTAGCAAACAGAAGCTGTGACAGACAGGACTGGCTCCAGCTCTGCCTCTCCTAAGAGACAGCCAATGGGAGTGGATGGAATGCTTGGCCAATCAGCGTTAGAGTCTGTTGGAGGGAGAAGGGTTGGAGATGCTTCTGAGAGCAAAGCTACAAGTGACACCTGACACAGGTTGGACACTTGTCAGCTTCCCTCAAGTTTTGATGGAAATGTAGGCGTCCTGGTCTTGCAGCTTGGCTCGCCAACTGCTGTCCAATGGACTTTTCAACTGTCACTTGTCCAACGTTCTGCCAACCTTTCCCATCAAAACTTGAAGGAAGCTGACAAGTGTTCAACCTGTGTCAGGCGTCACTTGTAGCTTGGCTGTAAGAGAGGCAACAGAAAGATAGCTGGCTATAAATCTGTTCTGTTGCTTTGAAATCTTTCCTGTTTCACCCCAGTATGTTTGTTTGTTTAAAATCCATTCCCTCCTATGTTCCATCTTGTAAATAAAATTTGTTTTGTTTTTGTTTAACTCTGGCTGGCTTGAGATTGTTAGTTGAGGGGAAATATCTGACACACCCTCACAAACATTCTGGTCACACTAAATGGGGGCAGTGAATTAAATGGGGGCAGTGTATAGGGAAAGTAACCTCCGAGTTCTTTTTTCCCCAATAGCCCTGGGCTGTTGCTGGGTGAAGGGAGGAGCATATAGGCCACTGGCTTCCTGTCTGGTGGAGTCTCTGGAAGAGGAGAGAGGGGACCTTGTGAGAATTTTGTTCCAGGCTTTCTGCCTCCTGTAGTGTGGAGGCTAGAGAAGTAGCATGTGGCAATGGACTCCTGGCCTTTATTGGCCTGGGAAGTGCCAAACCTGGGAAGGGAGGTTTGGGATGAGTGGAAAGGCGTGTGAAAAGTTTGTGAGTCTGTGAGGTGGGGTCTACCTAGCCACCCATACTCACCATAGAAGTCTACCTGTCTTGTCATTATAGGCTCCATTTTTTCCTGAACATCAAATTTCCTTTTCAGATGAGTGTATGGCAAATTAAATAACACTTCGCATAATATGTTTATACAACAATTTACTTGTATTGGTGCCCTTTTGTTCTGAAACATTTACGGTGTTGCTGACTCTCCCCGTCCCCACGCACACACAGAAAACAGGACTTCCTGCAGATGGGTTGGAAATATAGTTCTGCTTTCATACAAAAAGAACTGGACCCATTCCTCTCCATAATATAATTTTCTACTTACGGTAAGCAGAGTGTTCAAAATAAGAACACCCCCCACACACACATCCCAAATGAGTAGCCATTAAGCTCTTGAGGGGCTTTAGTCCCAAGAAGAGCTTCAGTTGGGATTCTGCACAGGGCATACAGGGCTAATCTATGCTGTGCCTCAGGGAACCGGTGGGATTAACATTCTGCATCTGCTCATCCTGTGCAGTCTCCATCCTGCTGGATGGGGGACACATTATTGGTAACTCCTTCGTCGATAATCACTTGGTAATAAGCATTTTCTGCCTAGAACGTTCCAAGAGTTATCAGTACAGTATCAGTTCTGTTCCATCAGTTGTAGCTATCCTTTGTCATCCAACAACCTCTGTCTCCCCGAAGCAGTCATCCAAATGTAAAGAAATCAGACTCCAGTATTTGCTTTCCATAATCAGGAATAACTTTCCCATGGATTGCTATAATGTTTAAAGAGTACAGAGAAGAATGAAGAAAGAAATGTGGGTGCAGAGGTGAATGGAAGAAAGGGAGGAAGAAGATCTTGTGCAGTATGCATTACTTCCTTTTATTTATTTATTTATTTATTTATTTATTTATTTATTTATTTATTTATTTATTTATTTATTTTATGCATTACTTCCAATTCCTCATGTTGTTATTGTTGATGTTGATGTTGGATGATGATGATGATGACAACGACGATGACGACAATGATATAAAAGTGTACATATATACCACCATTCTGGACAGATTAGTGCCACACTCAGAGCAGTGAACAAATTCAGTGTTGATATTATCCCCACGATACAGCTGGGGAGCTGGGGCTGAATGGCTTACCCAAGGCCACCTGCTGAGCTCATGACCGTAGTTGGAGTCAAACTAGAAGAATACTGATTCGCAGCCCAGCCACTTAACCACTATGCTACAACATAGTGCCATAGCACAGCATGTCATTTCAGATATGATAGTGGGTGGGGACCCATAACTGTTTCCAAAGAGTTTCAGATCCCAGACTGTATAGGAGATCCCATTGTGCTTTTTTGCTTTTTGTGCTAAATACTGGTGCCTAGCCAATAATCCACTTCCCTGTTTCTGTCACCATCACTTCATACAGGCATCTCACTGCTCTTCTCTCAGAATTTGGGATGTGCAGCTTTGAAACTTGCTCAAATGAACCCCCATCATTTGCTAGGCATCATCAGGGAGCCCTGTACAAACAGTTCCACCTGCTGGCTACTGTTTGCTCTCCCAGTCCGGACGTTGTTGAGGACACATTCTCTGCCAGCAACTTTATGTAAATTCCACTCATATCAAAGGAACTTGCATGGGGGGAACACCCCTGGTGAACTGTGCCCATGTGGCTGATGAGAGAAACAAGAATAGAAGCCATGCGGCCTAAATTTCCAACCCACCCTGCGTTAAACACAATTTAGACTAACAACACAACATTCCAAGATGAACTTAAAATTATTTTATTAATAATCAAATACGCAGCTTAAAAATACAATATCTCTCACACTGGCAACAGCCAGGTTCGATTCATAATTTTAAATAAATTAAATATATATCATATTCAAACCACCGTTATATTCCATAATTAGATGAAATTCAATACTGATCGATCATTCTGCTTCTAGTATGCTTTTTAAATATAAGGACATTCTGGGCCTTTAGCAGTAGGGGACAGTTAAATGCACCCTGATGCTAAATGCAATACTTGAAAGCAGGGCTTTTTTTCAGCAGGAATGCGGTGGAACGGAGTTCCGGAACCTCTTGAAAATGGTCACATGGCTGGTGGCCCCGCCCCCTGATCTCCAGACAGAGGGGAGTTGAGATTGCCCTCCGCGCCACTTGGGGCCACCAGCCATGTGACCATTTTCTCCTAGGGCAACCCACTGAGTTCCACCACCTCTTCTCCCAGAAAAAAAGCCCTGCTTGAAAGTAAAGTGCTTAGATCTGGGTGCACGAGATTCACAGTATAATCTTATACAGAGTTTCTCCAGTCTAAGAGCCAAGCTACAAGTGACGAATTACACTTGCCTGGCAAGTGAACAAGTGGAGAGCAAGTGAATGGCAAGTGAACAGGGAGGAATACACGTGAGTCTGTTCACTTGCCAGGCAAGTGTCCTTCATCACTTGTAGCTTGGCTCTAAGACCATTAACATCAATGGCTTTAGACTGGAGTAACTCTGCATAGGATTGCACTGTTGGAAGTTTGGCACAGTTGTCCTAGCTGGGCTTACTAGGAAACACATTTGATTGACATCAAAGAAATTTATTGCAGAGGAAGCTTGCATAGAATTTCAGCTGATAAGCTGTTTTCAATGGGTTTAGACTGGAGTAACTCTGTTTAGGATTGCACTGTAATTAAAGTTGTCTGTCCATGTGCTTCTCTGAATAACTACCCCAAATAACTAAATGTATACCATGTATGATTGATTTTAAACAGCTGACTGTTCTAGTACTCAAGGGTTTTGGTTTTGTTTGTTTGTTTGCAAAGCAATGCATCAACAATAATCACTTCATTCAGAAGCATTTCAAATGACAAAGACAGGTTCTATCTACATTTTTTGCAAGAACAGATTTTTCCAGGTTTTTTGGATCCGACAAAATTGCACTGAAAGAAAAATTCTAAATAAATAAATAAAATTTTACAGTACAAAATCCCATAGGGATGAAATATTTCTAAAGCCCTGAATGGTTTCAAGGAACATACCGCAACACAGATGCAATTAACTTTGATGGCATAGGAAAGTGTGGGTAAAATACCACAGGAAAGGACAGAGAAAACCACAGTGTTATCATTAAAAATGACACGAGATTTTGTATACATTCAAATTTTTGGAAATATTTTAAAAGCTCAAATAAGAGAAACTAAAACAACGTTTTCATCCTAAAATTAATTTTAGTACTATTTAGAGGGAACAGGATTGCTTAGAGCATAGCACCAAAGTAATTAAAATCTGTGATTTCCATATCTGGAAAGAGGTAGAGCTGTTCAGTTGGGCGGGGGGGATATTTGTAGTTTTGGACCATAAAGACTTGAAATCTGAATTTCACGAACTGTCATTGTGGACTGATACATCTGGCCTTCTTTCCAAAGAATAAGCATTGATTGGCACAAAGCAATGTGGGTAATTTCCTATTAAATTGTAACCAAGGCTTTACTCAAATATCTTTCAAGCAATCATCTTTTCTACACTCTTCTGCAATTGATGATATCCCTAAAGACGCTGCCATGTTGTAGCAGGAATATTTTTCTCAGCTCACTGAAGTACCTTCTCGTTTGCTTCGATCCTAGGTTGGTTAGGCCCTTCTGGAGGCAACATGTTTTGTGCAGAAAAACCTTGCGCCGAGAAGGTCGCTGGACATCGATAATGAGATCTACAACTTCACTTACTGAAAGTAAAGTCTATTCTTGTTGATTTACCACAAGTGACTTTTGCTGGCTCTTGATTCTCTTTTCTCGTATACACCAGGCATTTGTGACGACACCTTCAAATTCTACAGAAACAACAAAATTTGTAATTGAAAAGAGAGACATTCAGGAGGCAGCTTTTATGTCATCTTATTTCAAGCACTTCTGGCTGGACCATAATCTTTTATTTGAATTATACTTTCACTTTCATATAGGTGGAAATCTGTCCCACGGAATGTCCAGGCTTATCCTCTCCACGGGTGCCCCCACTTCAAATAACGTATTTATATAAGTATGTGGGCACCACCAGTATCCCATACAGATGAGTTGGGCTATTTGTCATCTGCAGAAAGTACCAGCATGACTTTCAAGAAAACTGCAAGGAAAAGAAAAGAGAGAGAGAGAAGGAGAGAGAGAGAGAGAAAGGAAGGAAGGATTCTGCAGTAGCTGTTTTTCCAACTGCAATTTTCAATAATGCTATTTCCTGAACTTTCTGCAGGCAGCTGGTCAGTCTAGCAAAATACTGTCTTTTTTGACTGGCAGTAGTCTAATAGAGCCAAGCTACAAGTGACGCCTGACACAGGTTGGACACGTGTCAGCTTCCCTCAAGTTTTGATGGGAAATGTAGGCATCCTGGTCTTGCAGCTGTAAAGGAGAGCCAAGCTGTAAAACCAGGACGCCTACATTTCCCATCAAAACTTGAGGGAAGCTGACAAGTGTCCAACCTGTGTAAGGCGTCACTTGTAGCTTGGCTCTCGAGCAGATGCCTTTTCCAATTTTGCTACAAGATCCTTCACTAAGCCATGGACTCTTCCCGATCTACTCTTTCCTCTCCACTCCTATCTAGTATTCACAATCCCCCATACCTTACCTCTTTGTCTTTGTTAAATCAGGTGAGCAGAACTTTGGAAAGTGCCTTCTGAAACAAGGTGATGGTAACTACTGTAAAACACAAAAGTAAAAAATGTTGATAAGTCAATGCTTCCTGGGACATAGAACATTCTATATGCCAAAAATGAAATTTCCCATATGAGTATTGAAAAACAACATACCTGGCTGGAGAAAATTTCTTTACTGTAAAAGAAAAAGAAGAGATATTAGCCTTTGGGTAATTAAGGCTATGGTTCTATGCACATCTACATTTAGGTGTTTAAGGCTACAGTTCTATATATATATCTGCCTGGCTGTAAGCTCCTTTGAATTCAATGGAACCTGCTTTTGAATAACTACACACAGGCTAGTACATAACTTTGAATACATGTTCGTTTGTTTGATTTTTTGATTGTTTGTTTGTTTGCCTGCTTGCAATTACTAATGGAACTTATCTGACTTCTGCTCATTTGCTGTTGCTACTGTGCTGATAAATAAATAAATATCATCATGCACATTTCACTTTTGGAACTCCCTGCAACTGGATGTAGTGATGACCACTAGTTTAGGATGGCTTTAAAATGGATGAGACAAATGGCACCATCTATAGCAATTAGCCATGATGTCTAAATGTTCCATGCTCAGAAGCAACGTACCTATGATTATCACTTGCTAGTGACCAATAACATGCCCAAGCTTTGGCCTCTGTGCCCCTGCGGCATGTGATTGGCCATTGTGGGGGAAAGGATGCCGAACTAGACCGAGCGTTGATCTGATTCAGCAGTGCTTGTCATGTTCTTAACAGCAATATGGTAGCTCTGATGATATAGGGGAAAAGACTACTATTCTTTGGTAAGGAAAAAAAATAGCCTTTGTCTGCTCTGTGAAGATTCTCACCGCCTTCTCAGTGGCCTAATATTTGCAATTTTGAGTCTAATGATGCAATCCTAAACAAAACTATTCCAGTCTAATCCCATCGAAATCCATGAGCTTAGACTGGAGTAACTCCGCTTAGGGTCACGCTGAAAGTCACTTTATTGTTGAATTCATGCGCAGCCTTTCCCCTACAGACTGCAAGTCAATCTTTTGGGGGAGGAGGGAAATCTAAGTCCTGGTACTACGCAGATGTCAACAGCATGCAAATGGACTGAGGAACATTTTAGTGAACCTGAATGCCTACTTCTGTCCTCTTATACCTGATAGCAAGAGATGCGGGAAATGACTCACCCTTCCTCCGAATACGCTTTAGGAGCCAAACGAGAAGTGATGCTATTGACAAGACAGAGACTCCAATTGCTGCTGCTGCCGCAGTGGATGAGAAGCTCACAAAATCCCCCTGAGACTGAGCTAAAGTATGAAAAGGAAGAGTTTGCATTAAGTCAGTAAGAAGGCTCCCCGCCCCTTAAACTTTCTGATTCTGTTACATCCACCTTCCCAGTTGAAAGCCAATGGCCTGTCTTTATTTTCTATGATTATGTAGATGTTAGGAGGAGTAGACGGGGCAGGTGTCAAACCAGTGGCATTCTACTGGCTGGTAGTTAGCCTCCTGCTAGGCTTCCGTAATTGGGGATTTCTTGTTCTTTGATGTTTTAAATTATGTATTGTAAGCTGCCTTGAGCCAAGAGGGGATGGTGGGATATACATGTTTTATCAAATAAAGACAAAATCAACATAACAGCTGCACTTTTGCTTGGAAGACTTGCGGTCCTCATGTAGACAGATAACCTCCTGTTCGCAATTGCTTCTATTTTCCAGGATCCATATAAATTCCAGACCATCATTTCAAATGGGATGGCTTTGGAGGAGGCCCTCCGTTATGGGGATGGGGTGTTGAATCACTGCCTTGTTCAACTGTTAGATTTATGGAGGATAAGTCTATTACTTGTTATTAATCATGGCAGCCAAATAGAACTTCCCAGGTTCAGAGAGAGAATATTTCTGATTGTCAGATGCTAGGAAGCAACCACTAGGGGGCGACTGTTGTTTGTGGGCCATTTCCCCGTGAGATCTGACTGGCCATTGTTGGAAAGAGGGTGCTGGACTAGATAGACCACATTGGTCTGATTCCAAATGGTTGCTCTTTTGTTCTTATTCCTCTCTACTTCTCAATGCATCCCAGTGGACAAATACCTTTACATGTGGGAAGTTCTGCTGTCCAGTTTCCTGAAGCTAGACACTGGAGTAGGTAGGAGGAACTGTTCAACACCCATCCATCCATACAGCTGACTTCACAAAGTGTTCTGTAGGCAAAATCTGGACGCGAACAATTCAAGAAGCCCTTCTCAGGCGCTGTCAGTCTTTCGCACTTGGCAACTAAAATGCAAAAAAAAAAAAAAAAGCAGGCAGACGTTTAATTTAATGCAACGCAATGAACAGCGGTCATTGCAAAATGTTTCGTTCTAGAACTAAGCACGTTTTAGAAGGAAGAATAGTACAGATCTTGCAGAAAAGGGGTCCTTAGCTTAACCCTAATCGTTATATTACATACCCTGCCTTCTCGCTATTTGTAGTTTCAAATTCACTGCCTAGGAATGTTCCAGATGTTTGGATAGTGTGACATGATTTTTCCTAAGATACAGCCTGGTTCTCCTAAGTAGCAGGTGAAATGGTACACCTGATTCTGGTCTGTGCCAGACTCCAAGGGCAGGATTGCATGGTTGAATATTTCTCTGTACGTGGCATAGTAGCATGTTAGAAAGCAAAGTTCTAGCTCCGCCCTCTCCTTGACATGTGGGAACAATATTTTTTTTTCAGATTGAGGCATTTGGTCATGTGACGTTCCCTCATGAAATCTGAAGTGGCAGAGTCCGCAAGCATCTTATCTAACTGATTGAGTGGACTAAGTCTGATATTCAAAAGGATTGAATGCAATCAAGGTAAAAGCCATAATTCAGCTCTGAAGGCCACAAACTCCCCACAAGAGACCCGAAGCCCTGCTTTCACACATGGGAGAGGGTTGTGATTATTACAGTTTTTAACAAATTGAATACATCTTCAAAGTTTCTCTCATAAAAAATATGGGCAGAGTCCTTTTCACATGGCCCTTCAACTATACAGACTTAAACACGGGATGTGGGGGGGGGGGTCACTCTGTCATCCCGACTTTGAACCTCTATGCACTCACTGGAGCTGTACACAGAAGTTACAGGTATAAAACTTGTACACACAGGATCTCATCAGATAATAAGGAACTCTGACTGTGTATAACTTGTACGCATACAGTGCCAGCCTAAAAAGAGTGATGATAATTCAAAGACCATTAGCTTCAATCCATTAGCTTCAATCCACTTAGAATGGTTTAACTCTGCTTAGGATAGCACCACTCTCTCTGCCCTGAGAGCCAGTAGTACCTCCCTCATGCTGGCAGCGTGTTCAATCTTCTGGAAGTGACATCACTGTGCTGGCCATGTGAGCACTCCTGCGCTCTGCACGAGGCCAATTCGGTCCGTTTGGGGCCCAAATCAGCCCCAAACAAAGCACAGGAATGCTCCAGTGGCCAGCGCAATGACATCAATTCCAGAAGTGATGTCACATTGTCGGTTGGAAGTGTATGCATGGCACACATTCCTGAGGTGCATTCCTGAGGTGCCTGCTGGTGGTGGGCAACCTCCGGGAGTTTGCCACCTCCCACCGATCGCTGGGAAATTGGCGGACGAGGAGGCAAATACCCGGGAGTTTGCACGCCACTGGCAAGTGCCCTAGCCGGTAGCGGGTTGAACTTCTGAAGTGGAGAGAACCAACAAGATTCTGGTTTTGTCCCCACAAGTTGTGCATACATGGTTTAATGACTGTGTAGATGGGGCTTGGGCATTCATGATTTTTTATTTATTTTACTTTATTTATTTATGTCACTTATAGTCCACCTTTCTCACTGAGACTCAAGGTGGATTACACAGTATGAGATTAGTACAATCAGTATCAAGTATATTTCAATACAGTATCAAGGACATTTCCATAAACAATGCCATAGGGTAAATAGATACAGTATTAGCAAGAATCCAATACAGAGCAGAAAAAATACTGAAGCAGAACATAATCAATTTCCGGACTAACATTAGACAACACAGACCACTGGTGGTACATAGGAGTACATATTTAAAGCAGCAGATAAAATGTAAGGCAATATAGTGATTATAGATGACGGAATATAATGGAGTGGAATAACTGCAGGGTTTTTTTCCCAGAATGTTGTCTAACATTTCCATGGAAGGTTGAACTCTTACCTTCACAGTGTGGCATTGGTGCTGACCAACGTCCCTGTGGAGAGCACTGAATTTGGGATGATCCTCTCAAGGTGTAGCCCTCCTCACAACGGAATTCACAGGTTGAGTTGAAGACCAGTTCTGTGTCAGTGTTGGAACAATTCACAAACCCTCTTTCAGGTTGTGTTACCGCTTCACATTTCATCACTAAAACAGACACAGATCACAGCTATAGTAAATTCAGATGTGATACAAAGGAGGTGCACATGAAAAATCAGGCATAAAATATATTTAACAAATGGGATCTGGCTTATGACTTTGAGGTTGGGGTTTGGTATATAAATGTGTGGCATACAACTTGTAATTCTAATCATTATTTTTTAAGAATGTTATTAAACATTTCCATGGAAGGTTGAACTCTTACCTTCACAATGTGGTATTGGTGCTGACCAGTGTCCCTGTGAAGAGCACTGAATTTGAGATGATCCTCTCAAGGCATAGCCCTCCTCACAACGGAACTCGCAGGTTGAGTTGAAGACCAGTTCTGTCTCCATGTGGGAACAATTCACAAACCCTCTCTCAGGCTGAGGTACCATGTCACATTTCATCACTGAAACAGACACAGACTGTAGTTTTAGTAAATTCAGATATGAAACAAGGGGGACACAACAGGAAAAAATTGGGAATAAAATACATTTAATAAATGGGATCAAGCTTAGCATTTTGAGGGTGGGTCGTGGTATATAAACGTGCAGAACAGGAATTTTAATTCTCACAATGTTTTTTTAAATGTTGTTAAACATTTCCATGGAAGGTTGAAATTTTACCTTCGCAATGAGGGATTAGTGCTGACCAACGTCCCTGTGAAGAACACTGAATTTGGGATGATCCTCTCAAGGCATAACCCTCCTCACAGCGGAACTCGCAGGTCGAGTTGAAGACCAGTTCTGTGTCCATGTGGGAACAATTCACAAACCCTCTCTCAGGCTGAGGTACCACTTCACATTTCATTACTGAAATAGACACAGATCACAGCTCTAGTAAATTCAGATATGATACAAGGGGGCACACAAGAAAAAATGGGAATAAAATACATTTAATAAATGAGATTAAGCTTATGACTTTGAGGTTGGGGTTTGGTATATAAATCTGTGGAACAAAAATGGTAATTCTAATGACTGTTTTTTAAGAATGTTGCCAAGCGTTCCCATGGAAGTTTAAAAATCTTACCTTCACATTGAGGAATTGGTGCTGACCAGTGTCCCTGTGAAGAGCATTGAATTTGGGATGATCCTCTCAAGGTGTAGCCCTCCTCACAACGGAACTCGCAGGTTGAGTTGAAGACCAGTTCTGTGTCAGTGTGGGAACAATTCACAAACCCTCTTTCAGGCTGAGGTACCACTTCACATTTCATCACTGAAATAGACACAGATCACAGCTCTAGTAAATTCAGATGTGATACATGGAGGATACTCAGAAAAGCAACAGGAATAAAATAGATTTAATAAATGGAGTCAAGCTTATGACTTTGAGGTCAGAGTTTGATATACAATTAAGTGCTATAGGGATCCTAACTCTAGCAGCAGTTTTCTCAGAGTGTTTTTGAACATTTTCATGAACGTCTGAAATTTTACCTTCACAATGAGGAATTGGTGCTGACCACCGTCCCTGTGGAGAGCATTGAATTTGGGATGATCCTCTCAAGGCATAGCCCTCCTCACAACGGAACTCACAGGTTGAGTTGAAGACCAGTTCTGTGTCACTGTTGGAACAATTCACATAGCCTCTTTCGGGATGTGGTACCGCGTCACATTTCACAGCTGAAACAACACAGGTTATATCTTTAGTAAATTCAGATATTATACAGAAAAAAGACTATAAAACATTTAATAAACAGAAACAGGCTGATGACTTTGAGGTTTGGTTTTGGTATATAATAAAAATCTTAATTCTAGCTCAATTTTTTCAGGAATTCTTTTAAACATTTTTATGGAAAGTAAAAATCTTAACTTCACACTCATTGTCTAATGTGATGGCTTCTCTTTCCCATGTCATTCCCTGAATGGTCAATAGATTGGGTCAGAACCACAGTATTCTGCCATCGGTGAATGTGTGACCCCCACAATAGGGCAAATATGACCTGAGGGCAATTTTGGGTCAGGAGAACAGCACAGAGGGAAAGCTAAACCCACTTCTCCCCAAGAGCCATTGTCCCAATCCAAATTTGGCCTCTACATGTTTAGGAATTCACCTCCCTCATGTCTAATGTCTGACTGTCTCAGTCAAAGTTAGGTTAGGAGGAACCCAGAAATCTCAAGTGTATTCTGACCCTTCACCTCAAGTGATCTGCACTGGTTATGGGTGAGTTAGAACCTGCCCAGTCTACATACCTTTACACATAGGGGTGGGTGCAGACCACTTTCCAGAAGAGGTGCACCATATTGGTTCTTGCCCAGTTGTTTCGTAACCTTCCAAACACTGGACTCTGCAGGATGAGTTGTAGATGAAATTCATCTCTGGCTTGTTGCACTCTAAAGTCCCATGTTCTGGTTCTCTCAATGGCTCACAAGTCTGCACTGTAGACAAACATAAGTAAAGAAATCAGGGAAGGCAGCTGTCTCAAATTAGATAAAAACTACAAAACTGAGACTCTCACAAATGAAACCAGGTTCGTGTACTCTTAGAAAGGAATTAAGGGTTTAATCTTACCATGTTCACAGTCACGACCGTAAAATCCAGCATCACAGTTGCAGGTGTAATTATTAATGGTCTCTACACATTCGCCATGGCCACTGCAGGAATCTGGTTTACAGGAGGCTGTAGGGGCAAATTTGTCCGATTAAATATAGCTCCAAGAAGAAATATACAGCAAACAGGAGCACAATCTGCAACTTGGAATTAAAAGAAATCCTCTATTCTCCTACATAAAGCTTTTCATTTCGCCCTACACTGATACAGAGCCCCCATATAGCTGCATACCATGGCTGATTCCACACACGTTGGATAATGCACTTCCAATCCTCTTTAGAGATCATTTGGAACTGAATTTTTCATGTGTGAAACAAAAAAATCCACTTCCAAACTATTGCTAAAGTGCATTGAAAGTGCATTATCCAACGTGTGTGGAATCAGCCACTCTCTCTTGATTATCACACAATGGATTGGATCCAACCAGCTTTTTTTCTAGTAAAAAAGTAAGGAAAGGACTTTCCAAAAAGACTATGCTGTTGATCCAACCCAATGTATTCTACAACAACTTTTGAACTGTTCTTCTGAGAACAGTATTATCCCGCATGGGGAAAGGATATTTGTAGGAATTTGCATGCCATGCAGCCCAGAAAAGTAGCTTCCTACACAAAATCCAATAAACTTTGCAAAAACTTTATAGCTGGTTTATTTTTTAAGTGACATTTTCTAGCAGATCATTTCAATGATAGTAATCAAGAGGATCCTAACTGTACCTGTGTAACACAAGGCTCCTTTCTTTTTATCACAACGTTCGTCGTTCCACTTTCCCGAATCCTTCTCTCGCTTTATATAGATTTCTACACAATCTTCATTGAGTTTTTTGCCATTTGGTTCACCAGCAGCCCAGTTTTCAGCACTTTTATTCAGCGTCTTGTTGGTTCCTACCCATCTCCATTCATTGTTAATTTTTCTCAACCCAATCCAGTAGTAATTTGCATTTTTATTAAATGTTGCATTCAAGTATTCAATTTCTTCCTTGGTTTGAATAGCAACCAAGTTTGTAAATTTGCCTTTACACCATTTTTCTGCCTCTGTATAGTTCATATCTCTGTTTGAAGAGTGGTATGTCCAGCAGGTGCCATCGTGAAGCAGCAGAAGTCCTAGAAAGAAAGACACATTTTATTTATTTCCTTCCTTTATAACCCACCTTTCTTTCCAGCGGGGATGCAAAAGTGGCATACAACATTCTCTTCTCCTTTTTCTCTTTACAACAACCCTGTGAGGTAGGTTAGGCTGAGCGTATGTTACTGGGCCTATGTCACCCAGCAAGTTTCTAGTTGCTTTCTTTTTTTCTTATTTTAAAAAATAGTTTCTATCAGTTTATCCTTTAATCTCTCTTGTTCTTTTTCTAATCTTCAGAATAAAATTTCTATTCTAAGTGAGGGAAAAAACTCAACAAGCAGTTAATTCTAGACATTTTCCAGGTTGGATAGGCATTCACTTACCATAGACAAGGATGGGCAGGAACCCAGAAATATTCACGATGTCAGAAATCATTTGGAAAGCTTCTTTCTTCACTTGGACTGACTTTGCGAAATGAGCTGCATGAAAGGAAGCAGGCAGTTTGAAAAATGAAATCTTTTTTCTGTCAGACATTTTAATCTGTTTTTCTAAAGCATTTGAAACATCGGTCAGGGTGATATTTCTTGTATAATTCTGCAAAGTGCCATGAACATTGATGCTGGAAAGGAATACTTAACTTTCTCCCATCTCCAGCAGTGGTTTACAATAATGGTGTGTGTGTGTGTGTGTTCTACTTAAAGAGGATATCAGAAGGAAACGTAAGGAGAACAGTAAGTATTAACAGTGACATCCTAAATAGAGTTACACTCATCTAAGTCCATTGAAATCAACAGGCTTAGAAAGCTTATGCGACTATAAAGTTGGTTAGTCTTAAAGGTGCTACTGGACTCTTTACTATTTTGTGACTACAGATTAACATGGCTAACTCCTCTGGATCTTAGAAGGTTTGTAACTGCTTAGAATGGCACTGTAAAGTTTTGGTTGCAGGCAACTTTTTCACTCCATGTTGCTTAATTCCTCTCCTTACTATAGCACCCATTCACGTGGCTTTTGTATATGCAAGTCTCATGAGCCCTAGCAGGCCTTTCTGGGGTGGTCAAAGGCCCCCCCTCCCTTTTTTTCACCAATGGAAAAACTGATTGGATCCAACCCTATATCGTTCCAGTAATTTACAGTATCATCTTAAGTGGAGTTACACCCTACTAATTTCATTGACTTTCAGGCTGTTTTGTTATTATGAAGAATTCTTTTTTCGTTAAAAAGAATCCAAGTGACAGAAATTAAAATCATGAAACAATTCATATACAGAATATAAGTGTCAAGCCACAGATCTAAACCAAGCTAGAAATTAAAACAAAAACCAGTTCCAAAATATAGATTGACAGTTTTCTTTAAAAAACATTACTTTGACTTTCCCACCAAAACTTAGTAATATAAACAACAAGTTGTCTGTGAAGATAATGGAAAATGCTTCCTCAGAACTTTTCAAGAAAGCTAGACCAAATGGGCTGACATCTGTTCAGAAAACTTTAAATATGAAATGCAGCGTCCTTTGTGAAGGCAGGGTGCAGGGCAAAACAAAACGTGACCATTCAAACCGGCTGCTGCCTCACAAAATACTGTGTATACCTATGCAAATAAATATGAAGTTGCCTTATATCAAGTCAGATCCTTGTCTATCAATGCCATTCTTTTCTGCTGAGGGTCTCAGGCAGAAGTCTTTCCCATCACGTACTACATGATCAATTTGACTGCAGATACAAGTAATCAAACCTGGGACCATTTGCATGGAAAGCAGATATTTTGCACGACCCTCCCTGTAGTACCTGTTGTGTATCTACAGCATACAGATATCTCATGCACAGGTGCATTTATCAGAGATGTGAGACTGGCTATGATGGGGAACCCTGGTTTGCTGGCACATACTGTAGAAAACAGCAGATACTTCTAAAATTAAAGGATCAACACAGAGCTTTCTAGCAAAGCAAATCCTTGTTTTAAGTGAGACTAGACACTGAAATGAATTATATCTATTTAGGTAGGGGTAGAGGTTTTACTCAGTTTTCCTTCTGGTATCATTAAAAATGGAATATACAAAAAATGTTTTCAAAGCCTTTTTAAACTCACCAATAATCACTGTAGATCTCTAGGCACAGTGCGGCTGTTGTTGTCTTGTAGAGTCTCTTTCCTTTGGGAAGTTAATCAATTTAGTTTTTGGCTTAAGAGACTCAGCTCAGAGCTTGCATGTGCTGGTTATAGTTTGGTTCTGAACTCACAGCCTTTATATTGTACATAGGCGTCTCCTGCCTCCTTGGAATTCCCATAACGTGACTAAGAGGCTGTCTCCAAAAAAAAAAGAGAGAGAGAGAATTTCTCTGTGTAAAAAAAAAAAGGATCTCTTGGAATCTCCATGATGGTAAAACAAGCAGCCAGCCAGCCCTGCCTTTTCCTTTTCAAAACATTGTTTCTTGATGAGTTTCCAGAGGCGAAAGTTACTTGAATTTCTTACTGGTATTGTCTCTCTTGGGGGAGTCTTGGGAGGTACTGCTTTCGTCACTTTCATATCACTTTACTAGCATCCTTGAATTAATGTTGAATTCTTGTTCAGCAGCAATTGCCTAATGGTACACATGGATATGTTCAAGCATTTTTGCTTGGTATAGCAAGACCTGGGATTTTGATTATCTCTGCACAAAACTAAGGAAACAAAACTAAAAGAAAAAAGTATTTATATATCTCACAGATATCTATATATCTAATATATCTATACACAGGGCTTTTTTCTGGGAAAAGTGGTGGTGCAACTCAGTGGGTTGCCCTCCGAGAAAACGGTCACATGGCTGGTGGCCCCGCCCCCTGATCTCCAGACAGAGGGGAGTTGAGATTGCCCTCCGCGCCGCATGGCGGCGCAGAGGGCAATCTCAACTCCCCTCTGTCTGGAGATCAGGGGGCGGGGCCACCAGCCATGTGACCATTTTCAAGAGGTTCCAGAACTCCGTTCCCCCTGAAAAAAAGCCCTGTCTATACATATATTAACATATCTATATATCTAATTCTGAACCTGACTCCAGAATGCAGCTTAATAAATCTGCACAGTGGAGAGAAGGATCAGCTGGAAGAGTTGAGATTCCCCGGTAATACCTTGCGGATCCCCTACTTATCTCTTATATTCTAGCGCCTGGTTGTTCATTTCAATCATATTACATTAGGACCCCAGACCAATCCCTGAGGGCCAAATTATACGCAACATGAAAATGTACGTATTAATAATCTAACAGTGCAACCCTATAAAGAGTTACTCCAGTCTGAGCTCATTGAAATCAATGGACTTAGACTGCAGTAATTCTTCTTAGGATTGCACTGTAACAGTGGCTTCTGTTTGGAAAAAGCAGGTTCATCATAGTTTCAGCAGAGGCCTGCCAGGGGACAGGAAGGGCTTAACATTCCTCTGTTGACTACTTTTATATGTATTTATTTAAACCATTTATAATCCCAACTTTTCCCCAGATACCTGAGACCCTTCAGAAAAAAAAGCTTTAAAAATAAATTTCAATAGAGTCTTTCCGTTTCTATATATTATGTTAATCATTCTTCTCTCCCTGAAGGTGCTTTTCCCTAAAAAGAAGCCACTGTCTGATGTAGGGTTGCCAGCTCCAAGCTGGGAAATTCCTGGAGATCTGGGGGGTAAAACCTGGAGAAACCTGGAGAAAGTGAGGTTTGGAGAGGGAAAGAACCTTGGCAAGGCATAATTCCATAGAGTCCGCCCCCCCCCAGGTAGCCATTTTCTCCAGGTGAACTGATCTCTGTGGCCTGGAGACCAGTTGTAATTCCAGGCGATCTCCAGCCACTACTTGGAGGCTGGCAACCCTAGCTCTGAGTACAAATGCATGCATCTCCAAGTAACATGTAGGTCAGTCCTAAAAGGGATGAGGGGTCCTCACAAAGACTGGATTTTGCAATCATTACTATTGGCAATGTGTGTAATAAAATAATTAACACCAATAAAGGGTTGGTCATCTTAGTCTGAAGTTCAATGTTTTATATATAATTTTATTTATTCATTTATTTAGATATTCAGGTATTAATATCCTGCTTTTCTCCCCACTGGAGGCCTAAAGAACCTCACAACATTATTCTCCCTTCTTCCATTTTATCCTCACAACAACCATGCTGTGGAATAGGTTATGCTAATAGTGTGTGACTGGTCCAAGCTCACCAGCAGAGGGAAAATTCTTGGGCCTTTGGGCCATGGTCCATTGCGTTTCACAGATCACGGACCACAAACTTTTCAATGATCCACCCCAGTTCACAGAACAGTTCGTCAGTCCGTGGTCCGTCAGCTGAAGCCAGCCCTCTGGGGGAGTGCTCACTTCCATGCCGCTTGCAAGCAAGAGGCATGGAAATGGGTGCTTTAGATCTCCAATGGGAGGTGGAGGAGTGTTCCCTCCTCCCTCTCCCATGGGAGAAAAAAGCAGCAGGGAGGAAAGTTTGAAAGCGCCCCTTTCTGCATGGCTTGCTTCAGCTGACTGGCAGGGGAGTTAAAGGGCCCCTTTCCCTGTGGCTTGCAAGCTGCACAGAAAGGGGCACTTTAAACCCCGCGCCTTGCTTCAGCTGGCAGGTGGGGAAGTCCTGGGGAAGGTTTCGGGATATCTGGATTCACAGACCAAAGGACCAGCCCAAAAGTCATTGGGTTCGTGAAAAACGCACATCCCACAGTCCTCTGGTTTGCAAACACCAAACTGGGCTGGTCCGTGTCAAATTTTGGTCCTTTTTCAGGTCCATGCCCACCTCTATTCACCAGTGAACTTCTGTGGCAGAATGGGGGTTCGAACCTAGGTCTGTGTGATCCTAGTGTGACACTAAAAACAGTGTACTATGCTGGTGTAATTTGAAATGTATTTATTTATTTATCGCTATAGCTAGGTATGTAATACTAATCCTACTCAAAAAGATTAAATATTTGGGAAATCAATTTTTCACTTCTTCATCATGATTATGTGTTTTTCCCTTATGAGTTTTTATGAGCTTCTTTCTTGCCACTGCTTAGGCTAAACTATCATTTTGTTGTTTCAAGCTCTCCAAACGTCTGGTGGGAATTTCATCGGACTCACGCATCATTAGTGGAGTTCCGAGAAGGAAGGAAACTTCAGCATGTCGTACAATTTAGTTTACAAATACCTTTCCTGCACAAATGTTTTCTTGGGTGATAAGTCAGGAAAAATGTCACAAAGCTGTTCCAAAAAGCCCCTCGCAAGTTATTTGTGTTGGCTGCATATCCAATGACTTTGGCTAGCACAAGCAAGTCTTGTTTCTATTAATAATGATATAGATAAGTTTTTTCCCATCAAACCTCCTTTTTCTGTTGTCCCCATGATATTTTTGAACTGATTTCACCGGTGGAAGATGAAACGGCAAAATGTCTAAACAAAAATTTACAGTGGCAAAAAAATTCAGATCTGTATTCTTTTGAAACACAAGGTTCATCACCATGAAAAACAACTGAATGTTTGTCCCCATATTACGAATTCTCCTTCATTTTTGACATCTCTGGCTGTCCAGGAGCTTTTCCAGCCAGTTTATGGCACATTGCGAATATATTTAATGGAAGCAGTCCAAGCCTTTCTTCCAGGTAGTGAGTCTGAAAATTGTTACAGGCAGGCCGTGGCCACACCAGGAGCGCTCCCGTGCTCCATGGGGGGCCAGATTTGGCCTGTATCTGGCCAAAACAGGCCCCAAAGGCCAGGATCGGGCTGCTGCCGGGCGAGGGAGTGCGCTTCCGCTCGGCAGCAGCCTGTTCCAGGCCTTTCCCCACTCTCTTGCCGCGTGTGTTCCCCCCCTCAGGAGCAGACTTACCTTTGCTCCAGGGGAATTGATCTCCATCTGGAGATCAGGGGCAGGGCCATCACCCAGGGAGAGGTGCCAGAACACTGTTCCTGAGCATTCCAGCAGGAAAAAAGCCCTGGTTACAGCTAAAGTCTTGATTTCTTTAGACTCAGGGATTTTGACTTCTTTAGCATGTTCTGGTATGAAACTTTCTTCCTCATTCAAAGAGGCTGTGGGAATTCAAGATGACATCTAGCTTGGGTCCTAACCAGGGATGATTCGCTTGGTTTGATCACCGTGTCTATCCTACATGACAAATGGAAGAGTAACGTATCTTAATTATTGTAAATACTCCCCTCAATGGGCCTTGCCCTGACCTAGGTAGCTCAGGAAAGACTGATATTGCCAGATCTTAGAAAATAAGCAGGTTGGACTTGGCTAGTAATTGGATGGGAAACCTCTAAAAAGACCAGAGTTGCAGAGGCAGGCAATGGCCAACCATCTCTGTTAGCCTCTTGCCTTGAAAACTCCAGCAGGGGTCATCATAAGTCAACTATGACTTGATGGCACTGTCCAACACCACCAATGGATCTCAATGGCTCTGGTTCAGCAGCCACCAGAGGTTGGATGAGGTGACTCCCAATCCTTCCCAGCTGAAAAGAGTGGACAGTTCAATCCATATGAGAAGAAAGTAGAGTTTTTATGCTTGAAAGGACAGGGAGAGAGACAGATGTATTTTTCTCAGAGAGGGTGAAGTTCCTTAGAGGTACAGGACCTTACTCTCTGAGATCTGGTGTGAGGTAGCATCTCTGTAGGAGTGCATCTTTGCTTCTACTTGTATATTTTTAATAAAGTAAATACTACAAAAACACTTTAAGTCTGCAGTTCTCTATTCCCCAAAAGGAACCAGTCCAAGTTTAGGTGCCAGTCCTAGAACTTTTTGTTACCCAAGGAAGTGAGGGTTTACATAACAAAAAGAATTAGCTATCATCCAATTCTGTCTGGAACTTCAAGACAGCCACCTGTTCTGAAATCAGCAGAAAAAGAATAACCTGGACCCCCAAAAGCTACCCTATACCAGAAATCTCAGATGAAAAAGAATGATTTCTTCTAATATTTTAAGACTATGGGGATTCACAAGAGAAGAGCAGGAAGACATGGTGGCCCAGTTGTAAAAATACTTCATGTTTTGTGGGAGATGAATGAAAGATTTATCACATTAACCTTTTCGGCATGATGTTCCATTACACTGTTTGGGGAAGCAAAGAAGAACTGAAATCAATGTCTAGCGATAGCTTCCTTTAGAAAAATTTTGTTCACAGAAAGATAATATTGCTTGTAATGTCTTTTTTTTTACACATTTTCTCTCCTCCTCCCTGCCTGTTATATTTAATGGGGAAAAGTAAACAAAGAATCCCATCATCACCAAGACATTGTGAATGTTCGGCTGTGTAAAACAGACTCCAATCTGTCTGGCACCAGGAGGAGTTTCTGAATCTTTGTTGCCAGAGTCTGGAATTTTCAGCTTGAGTCACACTGTCAGATTCAGTCAAGGAAATCATTCTTCGACAAGGGAGAGGGGAAAAAATAATGCTTTGGGCCGTTAGATATAATGGGCCAACTTGAGATGGCAGCCTGGGAAAGCCAGGGTTCTTTCTTCTACAGGGGCAACTCCAAAACAGCCAAATATGGCTTGAGGCCTATATCCTAACATTCCACTCATCAAAGTTTGAAGCGTGTCTCCAGTCTCTTTTCAACTCAAGTGGGTCTTTTGCCACAGGAAGATCCACTTAAGTTAGAGGAAGGCTTAAAACTCTGATGAGCAGAGTGGGTAGGATACAGAACACATGTTTTCATGTGAAGAATGCAACGTCTTAACGTTTGGCTTGCCTCAGATACCTCCCATTCCCAATCCTTAATGAAGACCCTATTACACATGAGATTCCCCGCCACCCCTTACAAAAAAATATTCTTAATTTAGGACAAAACTGGTGTACTGATTGCATATGAAGTAAAGATCAAAATTTGATTTTGCTGCACAAGTGCATGTAGTGGGAATGCTATGGCATGTCCTCCCCTTCATGTGCATCCTTAGACAAACCTGCACTCTGTAACTTGGGTTTGGGACACTCACCCAGAACCATGACCGATTTGAAGGAAGTTAAACTCAGTGTCAGCGGGAAACCTTTTCCCATTTCCGCAGCTTAGCTATCTTGGAAAATTTACACATTTGTCAATTGGGGGAATAGAACGTGTGATTTAGGAACCTCTACTTGGACAGTAGATAAGCAAACTCAAAATGCCTCTATGTGGCAACTAGTAACCATGAAACAAGCCAAACTTTTCCAAAATAAGGGTTAAACTTCATAGGGGAACAGGATGCTACAGTGAGCCTCCACACCAGGTTGTTCTCTGGAGCGGGCAAGGGGGTAATGGGTGGACTGGTGTCACATGGCCCAAGGGGGAAAGGACACGGAAAGGCACAGCCCACACATGGGGTGAAGAGTACACTTTACTGAGGTCCAGAGGGGCCCAGTCCAGGCTGCAATTCCCGTTGCCATGAGGAAAATATTGAAGATAAAGTGTAGGTCATGCCAGAGGACATTTATTGAAACGTATTTCCTGGCATGTATGTATCTATTGTCCAGATCTTATGAGATTTGGTTGAGTCAATCAGAAGCCATTTTAGTGCAGCGATCTCAAGCAACATTCTGAAAAGCTTGGCTCCCTGTGTCAATCAAATCAAGAACTACCAGTCCCAGAGTTCCTTTTGCATAGGCAGGAGAGAGGGACACCGGGTAGGATGCTCCTTTGGGGCAAGGAAATGTCCCAGAGTCCCAAAGAAAGAAAAATGGAGCTGGCAGTCTCTTACCAAGTGAAGGGGGAGAGAATACCACCACACTTTGGCTGGCAGAGCAGCAATTGTTATAGGAGCCAGTACAAAAGAAAAGATTGTAAAATACAGGAATTCGGGGTAAGTCTAGGATGAGCATCTACAGATTTCCTGGCTCTGATTGGATTGAGGGTGGAGGTCTTCCCTGGAGGGCAATAAAAGGTATTGTAGCCTAATGCTGATGGCGTGGAGGAGGGTGGAGGCACAGTGACAAACTCAGACCACACATTTTGCTGGGGTAAAAAATTGGCCACAACTTTATTGAAAACAGCAAGTAAGGAGCATTGGCAGTCATGTGGATCGGATCCCCTGCAGCATTGGCTGACCTGCCTGCCAGCCGATGACCCCCTCCCCCCTCAGACCCCTGCTGAGGGGGGGAACCAAGGAGTGGCATTAAAGGGGGAGATCATATGGGTGTACACCCCTCCATGATTCCCCTGCCACCTGGGAGTGAGTACGCCCTGGCAGACCCCGAGCTGGGCATGCACCTCCATCTTCACTCCCAAGATTCCTTATGGGAATCTTCTTACCGAGAACCAGGGCGGGGGCCCTGATTCCCCCAAAAGAGATCCGATCCAATGACCAACCGCAACAGAAAGTTGTGACAAGATAGGCAACGAACAGTAACAGAGAGGGAGTGGCGGGTGGGCTTTCGCCACCAGAAGCAGAATGCGGAGGCTTGGGGCGGGCGTCTGTTTAAATGCCACACCGCTGGACCAGAGCGGAGACTCCCCCCTCCCGAGGTCTGGCGGCAAGCCCCGCCCCACAACCCGCCTCCTGGCCGCCGCTGATTAGACAGCCGGGATTTAAACCCATTGGCTGCCAGCTTGCCCATGGGACGCCAGGCAAGCCGACATGGTGGCCGCCGTGCTCGCCCTTCCTCCCCACCCCACGGCAGCAAACTGGCCGCCCAGTAAGTCGGGCATCCGCGCATCGCATCCAGGCAGGGGAATACCTGGAGTGGACAAAAACCCCTAACTCAGAATATTGCATTCTTCTCTTTGGATTGTTTGCATTGCTCTTTACAGGGCCAATCTTCCAGTCTGTGGATAACAGGAACATTGACTGCTGACTTGATTGAGGGTATTATGGATAACTTTTCATCTTGATAACTTGCATACTACCTTCCAATGTTATATATGCCATCAAGTGTCAACAATGCCCTTCCACTCTCTATATCAGCCAAAAAGGCCAATCCCTACTAAAAATAAAATAAAATAAATGGGCATAAATTTGACATTAAAAATCACAACATTCAAAAAGCAGTGAGAGAACATTTTAATCTTCCAGGACATTCCATTGCTGACCTAAGAATGGCAGTCCGTAAGCAGAGAAAATTCATAGGAACATTACAACACAAGATTGCTTAAACTGAGCTCATTCAGAAAATCCAGAACAATGGATCCTTCTAGAGGATGGGCTTTTTAATCTCACTACAGATGCTAATTTCCTGCATTTTCTCTGCTGCTCTAATCGAGCTGGTTAGATTTTGCATTGTATCTTGGCATCCTAATTCCCTTCTTTACAATAGCAGTTCCCAACCTTTTTGGCACCAGGGACCGGTTTCATGGAAGACAATTTTTCCACGGACTGGGGGGGGGATGGTTTTGGGATGATACAATTGTGCACTTTATTTCTATTATTACATTATAATATATAATGAAATAATTATACAATTCACCACAATGCAGAATCAGTGGGAGCCCTGAACTTGTTTTCCTGCAACTAGACGGTCCCTACCTCGCCTGCTCCCTGGAGCTGGCTCGGCGCTCACCCGCCACTCACCTCCTGTGCGGCCCGGTTGCTAACAGGCCATGGACTGGGACCGGTCCACGGCCGGGGGGTTGGGGACCCCTGCTTTACAACATCCCTTCTACCTTCTGAATCTGATATAAAGGCTCAAGGATCTCCATTCCTACTTGTATCTGAGGAAGTGAGCTTTGACTCTTGAAAGCTTATACCCTAGAAAACTTGTTGGTCTTTAACATGCTACGTGACTCAAATCTTGCTCTTCTACTGCAGACCAGTGCAGCTACTCACCTGAAAATACCACCTCAAACAGTGATTTGCAATGAAGTTGATTTACATGTTCAGCTGTCAGCTATCAAATGCAGAGTACGCTAGAAGAGAGAAACCAAGTAATGTGGGAACTTGCAAACCATTAAACAGACATTTTAATGTCACAGGTGAACGCATTCATCAGTGTGTGCTTTCCGTACCCCTCCAAAGGGAAAAAAATAAAGGAATTCCTCATAGGACACATGATGAGAAGCAAATTGTGTAACATACCAAATGCAAAAAATGTAATATGTCTAAATTTGAGGTTCCATTATAGTGACAGCCACTCCAATATTTAAACAATCACTGAACATTTTGATTTAAATTGGCCTTTTATTCTTTATTGTGTAATTTATATCAGTCCACCCTGGGGTAATCTCTGCAAACTGAATCCAGCAGAGGTGAGGCACTGTGGAAGGAAAAGGTGTATCAGAAGCACATTGGAAGAAAAAAACTAGATTAGGTTTACAGTACAAAGAGGATGAGAGAGATTCCAAATGCCAGGTCTTAGAGCCAAGCTACAAGTGATGCCTGACACAGGTTGGACACTTGTCAGCTTGCCTCAAGTTTTGATGGGAAATGTAGGCATCCTTGTTTTACAGCTTGGCTCTCCATTTAATTGAAGTTTACAGAAACCCCCCCACACACACACACCCATAGGGGGGGAAGGGGGTGCACGGCAAGAGCCCGACAGCTGCACTCCCTTCCCGACCGCATTTTCTCCCTCCCATAGATTGCTGCTCTGTAAATTTTAATTAAATGGAGAGCCAAGCTGCAAGACCAGGATGCCTACATTTCCCATCAAAACTTGAGGGAAGCTGACAAGTGTCCAACCTGTGTCAGGCGTCACTTGTAGCTTGGCTCTCAGTTTATATAGTCCTACCACCAGGGCTTTTTTTCTGGGAAAAGAGGTGGTGGAACTCAGTGGGTTGCCAGTACAGGGGGCAACTCTTGGCGGGAGGTGGTGCCCCTGGTACCACATGTGCATGTGCAATGTGCGTGCATGCTACTAGGACCAATGACATCATTTTGGATCAGCTGGAACAAGGGGGAGTTTTTAAATCACCCTCAGCAAAAATGGTCACATAGCTGGTGGCCTCACCCCCTGATCTCCAGACAGAGGGGAGTTTAGATGGCCAATCTAAACTCCCCTCTGTCTGGAGATCAGGGGGCAGGGCCACCAGCCATGTGTCCATTTTCAAGAGGTTCTGGAACTCCGTTCCACCACGTTCCAGCTGAAAAAAGCCCTGCCTACCACCATAGTTGATTCCCCATTGAAAGCAGCACATTATACACGATATTCCAAAAACCACGTACCGTACAGATCTCATTGTGAGGTAGCAATTCATGCAATTGCTGACATTTACCATACGATACACAACTGTACAATAAAAAGCCAGCCATCTAATTTTCAAGTCAGCCTGCAGCTATGCAACCTTTTTGGGATTAGGGCTGTAAATCGTGCTACAGACAAACAATAACACACTTCTGGATTTAGTGCATTTCCTTTCAATGTTTATATTCACATGTCTAAAAGGTGTTTGGGGACTCCCAAAGACAGACTAAAAGCCTTGAATCCATTGTCAGTGCCTTGGTTCTTCAATTTTATTGTCGGATGCTACAAGGACACCACTTGTGAAAAGACGAGAGCTTTGTTTTACTTTGCTTAGAGGTAAATGCTGACTCAGCATCCTTACCATGAAACCTCTGCAGCAAATTCCATGGCACCATTTTTTATTATGTTTATAATTAACAACAAGAAGCTCAAGGATAATTAGCAATAGAAATCTCAACAGCAACTTGACAGTGGCTGTCTCGGAAGCTTCGTCTTGACCGAATGTCAGTTGTTGAAGAACTAGGATATTGACAAATGGCTTGGCACCATTTTTTATTATGTTTATAAATAACAAGAAGAAGTTTAAGGATAGCAATAGGAATCTCAGCAGCACTGACAGTGGCTGTCTCGGAAGCTCTGTCTCGCCACAGCCATTTGAATGAACTTCAGTTGTTAAAGAACAAGGATGTTTTGTCAAAGGCTTTCACGGCCGGAGAACGATGGTTGTTGTGGGTTTTCCGGGCTGTATTGCCGTGGTCTTGGCATTGTAGTTCCTGACGTTTCGCCAGCAGCTGTGGCTGGCATCTTCAGAGGTGTAGCTACAATGCCAAGACCACGGCAATACAGCCCGGAAAACCCACAACAACCAACAAGGATGTTCACAAATGGCTTGGACGGATCCATCCTACCATCTACCACACTGAACCCTTATCCATCTGAATTATTGTTTCAGGCTTGAGGGGAATGCATGGCTGGATCTAGGCATGATTTAGTGTTCTTTAAGAAGGGAGGTGATTCCTTTCAACCGCTTGGGTTGTGGCGCATCTCCTAAAGATACCCTTCCTGGGCCCAAATGATGTCAACAGCTATTGTCCAGTTATTGAGAAACACAAATAATTCTGCACTGCAGGCAAGGTGCTCGAGCAGATAGTGGCAATTCCACTCCAGACTTGAATGAACAGGATTGCTGGTATCAGTTTCATCTTGGTTTTTATCCTTCTTTAGGAAGAGAAACTGCCTTGGTAGATCTGACAGTCTTCATTGGAAGAGTCACGGGAAAGTAAAATCTGGGTGTTTCTTCTGGAACGCTTAGCAATTTTTGATACCATTAATGATGAAGTTGTTCTGGATCAGCTATAATGGTTGGGGAGAGCACTGTGCTTTGGTGGTTCTGGTTCTGTCCAGCAGACTGATACCAGAAAGAGGTGCTGTAAGGCTATTGCTTTGACCCCTTGGCAAACACTGTGGGGTCCCACAAGGATTTGTCTGATCTTGTATGTTATTAAGTATCTACATGAAACCACAAGCAGATGTCCTTGGGGAATCTGGGGGCAAAGCGTTATCAACATGCTGGTGACATGCAACTGAGTTTCTCCTTTTCGACAGTCAGATAAGGCTCTGGAGATGTTCTGAGCAGATTCTGGAACTGATAATGGGCTGACAAAGTTCCAGTAAACTACAACTCAATCCAGACAAGACTGAAGGTCAGTTAACCAGTCAAAGAGTTGACCTTTCTAGATAAGGTTGCACTTCCCCTAAAGGAGCAGATTCAGTTTGGGGTGTCATTAGGCCTGTTTCTGCACTCAGTTATCAGCTGTGGCTCATAGCTCCTTTAACCAAATTTGATTGGTGTACCAGTATATTCTTGGAAAAGCAAGATTTTGCAATTGTTCTTTGGATTATTGCAGTTTGCCTTGGGTAGGGGCTGCTTTTGAAGGCTGGTAGGAAACTGTACAATGGACCACCATTCAGTTACAAAGCTGCTGGCTAGTAAGAATTACTGAGTACGCATCTCTCATCTTTAGAAAGAATTGCACTGACAGCATCCTTCCATGCCATTATCTTAATCTAAATGGTGTCTCTGAGGCTACAATTTTCCCCATTGGGTAGGAAACAAGAATCCATATGTCCCCTGTAAATCACCTCCCTGTACTTCAGAAAGATCAGCTTCAGGTAAAAACCCATTTCCAAGAGCCATTTCCCAGATCTCATTCTTCCCCACCTGCTTAAAAAAAAATCCCATTGGAAATCTTAAATACTGTTATTTCCTGAGAGTGAGCACCACTAAGCAGAATTGAGTAGGATTCTGAGACGATCTGCTTGGGATTTATCCCATAATCATGGATCCTGCCATATCACATCTGATTTAACCACCAGATGTTGCCAAGTATAGACTTTAGGGTTGCCAGCTCTGGGCTGGGAAATTCCTGGAGATTTGGGGGGGGGGCTGAGGAGGGCAGAGTTTGGGGAGGTGAGGGACCTCAGTGGAGCATAATGTCTAGAGTCCACCTTCCAAAAAAAGCCATTTTCTCCAGGGGAACTGATCTCTGTCACCTGGAGATTAGTTGTAATTCAAGGAGATCTCCAGCCACGATCTGGAGGTTGGCAACCCTAATAAAAGTACGGTTCAGCAGCTTGAGTGTTCTGAAGCTCCTCCCCGCCCCAGTCTGCTAGGCAAACCAAATAATGCTGTACAAACACAAGTTCCAGTTCTAATTCAGCAACTGCCTCTACTAAGTAAGCAAAGTTACTCCAGTCTAAACCTATTGAAATCAACGGGCTTAGACGGGTGTAACCAGGGCTTTTTTTCTGGGAAAAGAGGTGGTGGAACTCAGTGGGTTGCCCTCAGAGAAAATGGTCACATGGCCGGTGGCCCCGCCCCCTGATCTCCAGACAGAGGGGAGTGTAGATTGCCCTCTGTCTGGAGATCAGGGGGTGGGGCCACCGGCCATGTGACCATTTTCGAGAGGTTCCAGAACTCTGTTCCCCCGCGTTCCCCCTGAAAAAAAGCCCTGGGTGTAACTCTGCTTGAGATTGCACTGTAAGAGTCTGTGGGCCAGCACTAGGCATATCTGAGCTGCAATAAGTTGATTGGCAGGTTAAGGTCTTTAGGCAATAAGTCATCTGCTGAACTGTTGTCCAAGATATAAGCCAATTAGCATTTCCTTCTCTTTGATCAAAGGTTCTTTTAGAGGAGCTGGTAAGCAGCGAACAAGTCTCTTGGGCTTTAATGAACAAAGGGGGTTACCTGGAAGCAGTAGGCTGTGACTCAGTCGGAAGTATCTAGAGACGGTTTGCACGCGTAGAACATTACTTTCTAAAAGCCAACTTGGAGCCAGACTATTTCAGCTCTCTTCCTGTATATCTGGGAGCTAATTGGACAACTTGGCAGAGACATCAAATGGGCCACAAACGGGCAATTCAGAATTGTCTAGGCCAAGGGGAATGCTCATAGAGATACAAAGCCGGTTCCTGTTTTAAATGCCTCCTTTCTTTTCATCGTCCACGACAAGGACTTTTTCTAACAGAGTAGTGCAGGATCAGTCTCAATAAAGTTCGCTTATACCTGCTCCAAACGTGTGCTAAGTTTTGAACTATCCCATTTTAGACGTCACTGGGAGACGGTCCCCTGTGAAATGTCGTAACGTTGCTACGTCTGTCGCAAAGTTTAGTTTTTGAGCAGGCTGGACTCAAGAGTAATGACCCCTTAACTAGACCCCTCAGCCAGATGCTGCAAGAGGTTGTTAAAAACAGTCATCTTGAACACTTTGATACCCACTGAGAACGAGACCCGTCAACGAGACCCACCGAGTTGCAAGGAAGTAATGTGCAGGAAGTAATGTGACATCAGAAAGAGGAGGAGCCAGAGTTATGTTTATAGAAGCCAAACACCACGAAGTATATCAGCGTGAGGAAAAAGCTAAGGGTTGGCGCCATGGTGGAGGAATCTTCTCCGCTACTAAATGACTTCAACTTGCAGCCATGCTGATTTTCTCAGCATGTGCACATAGAACCAGAGGCCTTTGCTCTCTGCGCAGGAGGTCGTTCAAAAGACAGGGTGGGGGGCAGCTATACAGACTTTTACAGCCCAGTAGCAGAGGTTCAGCACCCCACTTGAGGAGCTGAAGACCATGGGCTTAGGAGATCAGAGTCTTTCTCTGGCTGCTCTCTGGACAACAGATGCAGAGTGGAATTCAAGGCGTATACTTTCCGCTAACCTCAGTCTTAACAAAAGTCTTGGCTGCTCATTGTTCAGGCATCTGAGTGCCTATCATTCTATTTTAAGAATGGTTAGGATACAGCGCAGGGCAAATTTGGGCTTATTTTAGGCCTGGTCTACACATTCAGCAGAATGAAGTTGAATTTAGAGGGGGCAGAATACACCATATCACTTCAGCATGCAGATGGGAAAAGGTATATTTTAATTACTCGTCCATGTAAAAACACCAGTTAAAAAGTTAGCACATCAGGAAGACATGTTTTAGTTTAGCTTTTCTCATGCTGTGCTAGTATTCCAATGATAGGGAATTGTTATTGTAGGGGAACACTGAACAGTGTAGTCCCCTTTCCTGCAGTCTGGAGTGATGCAGTCCATTCTACTACTTAAGGATGCTACCACCTTATTGTGATGCATATGTACACTCCTATGCTTAGGGCCAAACTACAAGTTTATGTTTTTAAACAGTTGGATTGACAACTCCGCCCCCCCTGTAGTCATACAGTCTTTGCAAGGAATGGCTTCAGTATATCACCTTGTGGGCGAGGTGGGGTGGGGGAGGAAGGGCTCCTGCCTCCCCACCCTCAAGTTGTTTTCCTTTGCAGAAAGTTTGCTGGGAGGAGTTATTTCCCCTTTTTGCTACTCCACACGCACAGCAAAAGGGGGAAAAATAACTCTCCCCAGCTCTGTTTCCATGTAAGAAAATGGCTTGGGGACCATACGCTTGCCAACCTCCAGGTGGTAGCTGGAGATCTCCCCAGAATTACAACTGATCACCAAATGACATCACCTGCCCTGGAGAAAATGGCTGTTTTGGAAGGTAGACTCTATGGCATTATGTCCCACTTATTTATTTATTTATTTATTTATTTATTTATTTATTTATTTATTTATTTATTTATTTATTTATTTATTTATTTATTTATTTATTTATTTATTTATATTTCGCCTTTCTCACTGCGACTCAAGGCATATTACATAGTGTGAGATTATTACAATCAGTGGCAAGGACAAGGGCAGGCATTTCCATACAGTGTCAAGAACATTTCCATTAACAATGTCATGGGGCAAATGAATACAAGTTTACAAAGACATAGTATTAGCAAGGATCCAATATGGGGTTGAAGAATTGCTGAAACAATGTAATCCATTCTAAGACTTACATTAAACAACATGAAGCATAGGTAGTGCCCCAAACTCTTCCTTCTCCAGGCTCCATCTCAAAATCTCCAAGAATGTATTAAGACCACGGGAGGGACCATCATTCACCCCCAGCCTAACGTATCTCATAGGATTGTTGTGAGGATAACAGTTTCACAGAAAAAGAAACAATGAAAACGCAATAAATACAACAACAAAAATTAAGAAACCCACCGTTTGTTTCTTTCCCATTTCTTTCCCCTTCCAGCACATTTTGGCTGGTGGAAAGTAAGCAATCTGAGGGACAAGAAATTTATAAATAAATAAAAAATTAGAGCAATCCATGCTTTTAAATGTCCTTACTTCCTTGGGACACATTAGTGCCCTCCTTGAAATACTACGAAGCTGAAGTTGGTTCCCAGTTCCCAGTTCCTTATTCGCAGTTCCTAGTTCCTTATTCGCAAAGCCAAAGAAAAATCTTGGGGGGAAATTGAAAAGCTCTGAACCCCAAAATGAAGTTTGCAGGGGCACATATTATACACCTCCAGATTCAGAAGACTCAGCACTCTAAGTGGACCTATACTGGGTCATCCTACAAAACCCAGATCTTGAGTAAACAGCTTCAAAATAGAATGCCCCCAGAACAATTCAATAAGAAGAAAGGGGCGGCAGCTGCAGCAGAAAAAAACTTTGGATCACCCCAAATCACACACCCCTGAACTCCAGAGACTGTCCCCTACAAGAGGACATGTGCTAGTACTGATCCAGTCTCTGGTTCTGGACCTAAGGCCTCCTATGTGGCCCAGCTAGAAAAACCTTTTATTAGACATTGCTGTGAATAAGGAAGTGGGGAAGTATGAGCCCTCTGAAACCCAAAACAATCTTTGGATCACCCCAAATCACACACCCCTGAACTCCAGAGACTGTCCCCTACAAGAGGACATGTGCTGGTGCTGATCCAGTCTCTGGTTCTGGACCTAAGTCCTCGAATGTGGCCTCCCTCCAAGCACCCTGTATTAGACATGGCTTTGAATACGGAAGTGGTGAAAATATAAGCCCCCTGCAACCCGAAATAATCTTTGGATCACTCCAAATCACACACCCCTGAACTCCAGAGACTGTCCCCTACAAGAGGACATGTGCTGGTGCTGATCCAGTCTCTGGTTCTGGACCTAAGTCCTCGAATGTGGCCTCTCTCCAAGCTCCCTGTATTAGACATGGCTTTGAATAAGGAAGTCGAGAAAATATAAGCCCCCTGCACCCTAGAACAATCTTTGGATCACCCCAAATCACACACCCCTGAACTCCAGAGCTGTCCCCTACAAAAGGACATGTGCTGGTTCTGATCCAGTCTCTGGTTCCAGAGTTGAGGCCTACTATTTCACCTTTCTCTCAGAACCTTGTACTTTACATTGCTGTGAATAAGGAAGTGGGGAAGTAGGAGCCCTCTGAAATCCAAAATAATCTTTGGATCACCCCAAATCACACAATCCTGTACTCCAGAGACTATCCCACACAAGAAGACATGTGCTGGTTCTGATCCAGTCTCTGGTTCTGGAGCTAAGGCCTCGAATGTGGCCTGCCTCCAAGAACCTTGTATTAGACTTTGCTTTGAATAAGGAAGTCAAGAAAATATAAGCCCCCTGCACCCTAGAACAATCTTTGGATCACCCCAAATCACACACCCCTGAACTCCAGAGACTGTCCCCTACAAAAGGACATGTGCTGGTTTTGATCCAGTCTCTGGTTCTGGACCTAAGTCCTCAAACGTGGCCTGCCTGCAAGAACCTTGTATTAGACATTGCTTTGAATAAGGAAGTGGGGAAAATATAAGCCCTCTGCCCCACAAAACAATCTTTGGATCAAATCACACAGCCCTGAACTCCAGAGACTGGCCCCTACAAGAGGACATGTGCTGGGTCTTTTCCAGTCTCTAGTTCTGGACCTAAGGCCCCCTATGTTGCCTGCCTGCAAGAACCTTGTATTAGACACTGCTTTGAATAAGAAAGTGGGGGGAAAATAAGCCCTCTGCCCCACAAAGTGGTTCTGGAGCTGTGACCTCCTTTTTCGGCTGCCTCCAAGAAGCTTGTATTGGGAACAGTTTCTCTCTCAAAGCAGCCCTGGTCTCAGGTCTGCTCAGATTTGGAACCAGGACTAGAATGTTAATTTTTATCCCCTTTCCTATTCTCAGTCAGATATACTGTAAAACCAGCACATGTCCTTTTGTAGGGGACAGTCTCTGGAGTTCAGGGGTGCGTGAGGGTGATCCAAAGATTATTTTGGGGTGCAGAGGGCTTATATTTTCCCCACTTCCTTATTCAAAGCAATGTCTAATACAAGGTTCTTGGATGCAAGCCAAATGGGATGCCTTAGCTCCAGTACCAGAAACTGGATCAGAACCAGCAGATGTCCTCTTGTAGGGGACAGTCTCTGGAGCACATGTGTAATTTGGAGTGATCCAAAGATTGTTCTGTAGTGCAGAGAGCTCATATTTTCCCCAGTTCCGTATTCACAGCAATGTCTAATACAAGGTCTTAAGTCCAGAACTAGAGACTGGATCAGAACCAGCACATGTCCTCTTGTAGGGGACAGTCTCTGGAGTTCAGTGCTGTTTTGGGTTTCAGAGGGCTTATACTTCCCCACTTCCTTATTCACAGCGATTGTTTCGGGGTTCAGAGGATTTATATTTTCCCCACTTCCTTATGCACAGCAATGTCTAATACAAGTTCTTGCAGGCAGGCCACATAGGAGGCCTTACTCCAGAACCAGAGACTGGATCAGCACCAGCACATGTCCTCTTGTAGGGGACAGTCTCTGGAGTTCAGAGCTGTGAGATTTGGGGTGATCCAAAGATTATTTGGGGGTGCAGAGGGCTCTTATGTTTCCCAGTTCCTTATTCACAGCAATGTCTTATACAAGGTTCTCAGAGATAGGTGAAATAGTAGGCCTCAGCTCCAGAAGTAGAGACTGGATCAGAAACAGCACATATCCTCTTGCAGAGGGCAGTCTCTGAAGTTCAGGTCTGTGTGAGTTGAGGTGATCCAAAGATTGTATTGATGCATAGAGGGCTTTTATTTTCCCCAGTTCCTTATTCACAGCAATGTCTGATAGAAGGTTCTGGGAGGCAGGCCAAATAGGAGGCCTCAGCTCCAGAAACAGAGACTGGATCAGAACCAGCACATGTCGTCTTGTGTGGGATAGTCTCTGGAGTACAGGATTGTGTGATTTGGGGTGATCCAAAGATTATTTTGGATTTCAGAGGGCTCCTACTTCCCCACTTCCTTATTCACAGCAATGTAAAGTACAAGGTTCTGATAGAAAGGTGAAATAGTAGGCCTCAACTCTGGAACCAGAGACTGGATCAGAACCAGCACATGTCCTTTTGTAGGGGACAGTCTCTGGAGTTCAGGGGTGTGTGATTTGGGGTGATCCAAAGATTATTTTGGGGTGCAGGGGGCTTATATTTTCTCGACTTCCTTATTCAAAGCAATGTCTAATACAAGCTTCTTGGACTGTCGCCCGAAGGCAGCTGGGCCAGACTACTAGACCCTTCCCGCTTCAAACCACAAGAAGAGAGAGATCGAGGCTCTGAGAGGAACATGCCGTTTTATTGAAGCAATAGAATTACACAGGCCTGTGGGTGCCAAAGAGGAACCCAGAGGCTTCCTGAACAAGGATTTTTATAGACTGTAAATCATCACTGATTATTGACAGATTTCAAGCATCCTATCCTCATCCGCAATTTCCCTCTCCCTTTCCCCATTGGCTGAGGTACTTGGGAGTTACACCTTTCCGGTCTTCGCCTAAAACTCCGCCATAGGCCAAATTCACACTACCTTCGTTCTCGCGGCAGTTTTTCACTTCCGCAGCACCATTCCTTAATCTGTTCACACGCGTCGTCTCCGAAGCCGTCATTAATTCGGCATGGTGTCGCCACAGCCCATTGCACTTTTGTTGCAGGTTATCTTGTGACGAATAACCGCCCTCTGTTAATTTCCTAGCCTCTCTTGACCCGCCTCCAAATTAAGGAGCAATTCGCTGCCCTGCCTTTGTTCCCACCCCTTTTTTAAAAAATAAAAAAGTACCATGTCGAAATGTCGACATCTCATCATATTACTTTCATTTCAATCTAGCGGACAGACCTCAAATATCAGAGGAACAGTTTAATATATTTATTAAATTCAGTAATGTTTAGTAATCCTCGTGACACTGCAATCATGGCTCTTGAGATGGATGACACGGACTGTGCTGCCGAGCTAGGCATAGCTGTCAAGTTTCCAAAGACAAAATGAAGCTCTGCCCTGGGATGCTGCTGCAGGTCATCGTGACCGCTCACCCATCCCCTGCTGATTTCACCTGGCAAGCAGGCTGTGAAGTTCCTTGCGTTCATCAGTACCATCAGTACAATTTTAAAGCTGTTCAAATTTTGCTGCCTCCACGGGGATCCAATAACTGACCATTTCAGAGGCTGGTCCGAAAATTAACCAATGACAGGCAAGGGAGGGAACACGGCTTCGTTGATTCAAGATGATTACACGTCGATATAGCGTCAATTTGTCCTTTAAAAAAAACAACAACAACAAAACGTGGGGCCATTCGGGTTTTTCCCGCCCCTTTACCCGTCTTTTTGAAAGGGGATGTGATCAACGGATTGCGCAGGAGAAGCGCTATTCAAAGGGTGATGTGGACAAACGAGCGAAGAATGCGCAATAACAGATGGCGCAATCATTGCACAAGAAAAGTGGGAGCTAAGGTAGTGTGGAATCGCCCTTAGTTTACACCTCCCATTACTCTGATGGCAAAACCCCCTACTCATATTTGTTTTATACCATACATAGTTTGTCACACATTAGTGCACACACACATGTCTGCAAGTCTAACCACAAAGGCCATAGCCCTTGGTGCGTCTGCTACCTTACTTCCTATTTTATATAGCTGAGCGCAAGTATCTGCTACTTACTTCCTATTTTCCATGGCTGAACACAGCTATATTTATCTTGCAAAAACCCACACACCTTTCCTGTTTCAATGAGACAGAAAACAGCTATGTATAAACTTCTTTATAATCTATAGGTAAGAAAAAGGTCATAGCGAGCAAGCAAATGGTTACTTTATCTAACCCCTTGCATATATATAATATAGCCTGAGTTGTAGCTGAACCTGTGAGCAGGGCAGGGGTCTGAGATATATCTAGGGTTTGCAGGCAGGGTGAGGGCCTGAGACAGGAGGGGGGCAATTATGGATTTTCTCTTTTTGGTGCTGGCTTACAGGTTCCCCCCCCCTTTGCTCTCCTTCTGGATCAGGCCTCTCTGTGTACCTTCCTTCCTCATTTAAGAGGTTCAGCAGCTGAACTTGTTTGGGCAGAAATGCATTTATAGTCATTAGAGCTGCAAGGGGAATGGAGCTCCCTTTTTGAAGTGGTTGTGCCGGAGTTGCAACCATAGTCATGTTTGAGACAGTACTTTGTATCAATCGAGTTATGCAAGGGATACAGCATGGGAGCAGAATGATTCCAGCTAGGGCTAATGATTTAGGGGTTACTTCTGATGCTACCTATGGCCATTGTTCACTCATAAGGGGTTTCTCACACACCCAGCAATTGGAAACATTTAGGGAGGCAGCAATCTGTTTTGCTAACGTTAGAAAGAGATTTCTTCCTGGGACCGGGACAGGTTATTCCAGCCTTAGAACCTGTTGTGGTCACACTATGATGTATTGCTTACCGGTGTGCTGACAAAGAGCTGGGTTTTTTTGGTAACACCGGTCATTAACAGAGGCAACTGTCTGGAATACTCGGAGATTTCAACGGAAGCCATAACAGTGGGAACAGGAATCACAATAAAAAAAAGAAGGCACAAGGATGCTGAGGCATGCAAGGACTATCATAAGTGTGGCCATAGTTGCACAACCAGGCAATAAACAGTAGACAAATAATCTCAATGAACAATTCTACACAGAGATAGAAGATAAACAACAGCATTAAATGCAGTTCTTAGGCGCTGGGATCAGGATCCTTTTGGAACAACAGTTTGAGTCCATCAGTAGGATCTCCGTCAACGTGGCGCACTGTCCATTTTTCGTGTGCAGGGACCTTTTTGAGTCACGAGTGGTGGATCCAGGACTTGAATTCCTCGACCTTGGTGGCTGTGTTAGTGGTTAGCAGGACTCAGGCGGGTGCCGTCTACCAGGCCTGGAGGGGCTTGGTGTCCCAGATTTTGACTGCGACCCAGTCATCAGCGGCAAGGTCATGTATGGGCCCATCAAGGCTGAAGGAGTGCTTAAGCAGTGCTGCAGAACAAAGAACAGACAGGGTGCGAGACAACGACTGGACATGCGCTAGTAAAACTCTATTCCCGATGTGGACTTCCCCCCTTTGGCCTATAACAAGGGGCCAGGGGTGCCCAAAAACCCTTTCAAAAGGAGACAGCTTGAGTTTACCCCTAGGGGCTGAACAGAGGATGCTAAGTGCATGTGGGAGTGCGTGTGGCCATTTTAGACCTGTTTCCTGTCCTATTTTGGCTAGCAGTCCCTTCAGACAGCCATTTAGCCTTTTGACCATTGGCTTGCAGATGATATGAGGAATGAAATTTTCACTGGATCCCCAGAGCCTGACTAACTTGAGCTAAGACTTTAGAAGTGAAATGGGGCTCCTTGATTACTATCTATCCCCTTGGGGGACCCCCCATTTTGGCTCAAGGTTTTGGAGCAGCCACTTGGTGACTTCACATGTTTTGGCTGTTCGGGTTGCAAAAGCTTCTGGCCAACCAGAGAATTTACAAATGAACACGAGAAGATATCGGTACCCTTTTGTTTTTGGCAACTCAGCAAAGTCCACTTGCCAAAATTGTCCTGGGTACACTGAAGGGTTGTGCAGATGCTTTGGGGGTCCTGGTCCTTCTGGTCAGTTTGAGGGGTTGTTGGCTTGGCAAATGGTGCAGGACCGGACCTCTGAGGCAAAGAATGCATGCACTGGTTCTACAGTGTGGAAGTATTGCTTCCACAGAGTGAGGAGGGATTCCTCTCCTAAATGGTTCTTCGAGTGGATGCGCTGGAGCAGAGGGTGGACCAGTGCTTTGGGGATCAGGATCTGGCTTTGCATGTCCGGTAGGATAGCCCATCCCTCAGTATCAAAGGTGCATGCTAAGTCAATGGCATACTGGGATTCAGTAGCGGAGTATTTGGGATGGCTTGGAAATTCAATGCTAGCTAGGCACACCTCTGCTTCTGGAATGAGTAAGAGAGCCACCTGGCGGGTGGTGGCATCTGCCGCACGGTTTCCAGTGGCAACTTCTGAACCTCCCCTCTGGTGTCCATGACAGTGTATAATAGCTAGGGCACTGGGCAAATAGATGGCACTCAACAAACACCCGATATCAGGCCCATGCTTCACTGGGGACCCAGATGCCGTGAGGAGGCCCCTTTCTTGCCACAACTTCCCATGGGCATGGGCAATACTCCAGAGATATTTGCTGTCTCTATACAGAGTGAGTGACTGTCCTGAAGAGAGCTCAAGGGCTTGGATTCCTGCTCTGAGTTCAGCCCACTGGGCGGAGAAGCTTGAGGGCAGGGCCCCAGCCTTGACTGTTTCCCCAGCTAAAGTAACCACTGCCCAGCCCGTGTGATGAACTCCCTCAGAGACAAAACTGGAACCATCAGAGAATCAGACATTCTGCAGATCTACCAAGGGCTCATCTTGGAGGTTTGGTCGGGCTTTGGTCTGGGTGTCTACTACATCTAAACAGTCATGTAACAGCCAGACCTCGTGTGGGTCCTCAGTTGGAGGCAACAGAGTGGCTGGGTTCCATCGCTCTGAACGAACCACAGAAACCTAAGGGCTTTGAAACAGAAGGGCTTGAATCTTGAGAAGCCAGCCAGCAGTTATCTAGATGGATCCTCTGGCATCTAGTAGGGTCTGGATAGTGTGTGGGGACACTACTTCCAATGTGCCCCCCAAGGTGAGCTTGATAGCTTCTGGGACCAGAACTGCTGCTGCTGCCACTATCCTGAGACAAGGGGGCCATCCTTTGGCAGTCATGTCTAGTGGCCATCTGAAACAGTGACTGGAGAAAGTTTATAACCTCTTGGGGTTTCTTGGAGAAGCCTCCAGACATCTTCTTAAATTTGGCAAAGTCCATTGGACTCCAGGGATGGTGGTTTCACAGAGACACTGGTGGGTTGGCCCCCCTGGGGAACAACAAGTTGCGGATTCATATGTAGTGGGTACATTGAAGCTGAAGGTATACTTGATGCTGCTGTCTGCGAATTTGGAGGTGGGGGTCCCCCTTTATCTGGGCCAGAGCTATCTATCTGTGAAAGTCCAGGATATACTGGGGGTGGCCCCAGAGGAGTGGACTTGACTAGTGCCGGGGCCTGACCTCGAGTCTGTGGTGAGGGGGCGCAGGGCAGGAAAGCATAACATCCCTCGCCACCTGATGGAAAGATTTCCATATATCTAGCCCCTTCAAATTTCCCTACATTAAGCATCCAGACAAACCATGGGTTGATCAGGGTAAGACGGAAAGATCCGTTGGCATCCCACTGATCATAGTCATCTACCTTATATTGTGGCCAGATTTCTGTACAGTATCTGATCATCTTTTTCTTTCTCATGTCCCTGTCGGCTACCAGATCCCAATACTTAAGGACACACTCTAAAGGGGTTTCTCTACCAGGGATCTTGGAACTGGAGCTTCTCATCCCTCACTCAAGAGGTTTTTGTCGGTCGTCACCGAGTACTTAGATGGGAGTGAGCTTTTCTTACTGATATCTAGCTGTGGAACGGGGGCCCCTGTTTTCTTTCAATGCCGGCTTCACATCAACACACACACAGACTCTCGCTGTGAGGTGGGGTTTTTGCCAGTGAAATGCTTCTGAATCCGACGTGTCAGGAGCAAAGCTCGCCTGACCCTACAGTCATCGCCCGGCGGGGCTCGTATAGGTGTCGTGTTGCCCCTTCGTTTGCACTGACAGCAGAGGCCCTGGGCACCCCCGGGATAATTAGAGGGAAACACACGTGTCAGTTTCAACCGGCCACACAACAGCTCAGTCACACAAGATATTTACCAAAGATGCAGCAGTGGCCTCGGGAGTAGCAATTCCCCAGACACTAGGATAGTGAGTTGTCCCTCTCAGTCTGCCAGTCTCTCCGCCTCAGGGTCCGGTTCAACAGACGAGCGGTCGAGGGGCCCATGAAGCAAGGGGTCATGTGCCGGCTGGCGAGTCGTCCGTGGGTCTCACTGTAGGTCAAGAGTTGGGAGGGTGGCTGATGGCCTCAGAGTGGGAGAGCAGTGAGGTCCCCAGGAAGAGAGTTTCCTGGGCATCGGCACCAGAAAGCTGTTGCCTGAAGGCAGCTGGGCCAGATGACTAGACCCTTCCCGCTTCAAACCACAAGAAGAGAGAGATCGAAGCTCTGAGAGGAACAAGCAGTTTTATTGAAGCAATAGAATTATACAGGCCTGTAGGTGCCAAAGAGGAACCCAGAGGCTTCCTGAACAAGGATTTTTATAGACTGTAAATCATCACTGATAATTGACAGATTTCAAGCATCCTATCCTCGTCCGCAATTTCCCTCTCCCTTTCCCCATTGGCTGAGGTACTTGGGAGTCACACCTTTCCAGTCTTCGCCTAAAATTCCGCCTTAGTTTACATCTCCCATTTCTCTGATGGCGAAACCCCCTACTCATATTTGTTTCATATTTGTTTCTTGGGACATTTCAGCAGTAATACTACTGACAAGAGTTTGTCTCTCTCTTTTTCCCTCCTGCAATGTATCAATTGTGTCTGTTGCTAAGATACCTAGGGGCTTGTCTTTTGCTCCCCTGGCTTCAACTTTTAGAAAATCATCGGAGTCAGTGCATATTTGAATTCTTGCTTTTGCTCCCATTACATCTCTTCCCAATATTACTTGTATTTTCTGTTCTTTAATAACTGCTACAGGAAAAATATCCTTCCTTTCCTTTCCAGTTAATTTCTAGCTGGACTAGTGGCACTCTTTTAGAATTTCCCCACACACCTTGCAAGGATATTTGCTTATCTGGAATCAGGTTTTTCTTATCAACCAAATCCTCCCTGACCAGTGTTACTGAGGCTCCTGTGTCTAGAATGGCTAAAGCATCTCACGCATTTATTTGTACCACCTCTCTCAGTTCAGTATCCTGTGCAACCTTATCTATCTTTACCCCACACAAATAAACTGTTTCTTCAGTGTTTATGGGTAAGGCAGTGTTCTTACTAGATGTTTTATTTGTGTTTGTTGAGCTTTTGGAGTCTCTATGTTCTTTACTCTAATCATCTGAGTCAGTTCTAGTGACCCTCTATACATGCTCAAGTGTTGTTGGCCTGGATTGGTTCTTTAGACATTTGTAAGCTAAATGCCCTTTCAGATCACATACAAAACATCTTCTATAATTCCAGTATCCATCTTGGTTTCTTTCTGTATTTTTATCCTGACTTTTATAATCTCAGAACTCTCATGTGTTCCTTTCCTTTCTCCCTCTTGTCCTTTACTTGATTTAAACTCTGCTTTATAACAATAGTCTTTCTTTTCATGGCGATCCCAACCTCCTCTATTAAGTGTTAATTTATCTGCTCATTCTGATGCTTGGTTGACATTCTCTAGAAGTTTATCTTTAACCAGAAGTCTGGTCTCTGAAGGAAGTTGAAATAAAAACTGATCCAAAATCATTAGATCCCTTATTCCCTCTTTAGAGTTAGCTTTGGCAGATGAAATCCACTTATCAAAATAGTCTGTCAGTTTGGCACTAAAAAAACTTAAATGACTTCTCTTTCTGAGGCACTAGACTTCTAAACTTCTTTCTGAAGTAATCAGCACCTAGCCTAAATCTGTCATATACTGCCTCTTTGTATTCAGCATAAAAAACAGGTTTATCTGAGGGAAATGTGTTGTAGATCTCAGCCAATTCCCCTCTAATTAAACTGGCTAAATACTTCATCTATTGAGTCTCTGGCATTCCTCAGTTCTGAGCAAACCTTTCAAAAGTGGATAGGAAAATTTGTGGATCTTCTCCTGACACATACACCATAAAATCTTTTGGGGTAACTCAAGGTAAATCAGCTCTGGGTTCAGAGTTTCCCTCCTTTTTATCCCCATTCTTAAGTCTCTCCCTTTCTAATTGTAATCTTTCTGCTTTCAAACTAGTTTGTCTTTCCATCTCTTGAACTCTAAGTTCCATTTCAGCTTTCCACTTTTCCCTCTCAAACTGTTTTTGTTCTATTTCTCGAGTTCTAAGTTCTGCTTGAGCGTTCAACTTTTCCTTTTCAATCTGCTTTTGTTCATTCCACTTTTCCCTCTCAAACTGTTTTTGTTCTGTTTCAACATTCAACTTTTCCCTCAGAAACTCTAAATATTCTGGACTACGGTTGTGCAGTCCCTCAGGGTCTCTCTCCTCTGCCGTTCTATTAGGCTCCACACTGCTTTGTATCAGTATAACTCTCAGTTCCTCGACACTATTCCCCTTATGAGGTAAATTTAACTCTTTGCACTTCTGAATCAGAGCTTCCTTTTTCATACCCAGAAACTCTGATGAAGCTGAAGTTGGTTCCCAGTTCCCAGTTCCTTATTTGCAGTTCCTTATTCCTTATTCATTATTCGCAAAGCGGCAAAGCCAAAGAAAAATATTGTGGGAAAACTGAAAAGCTCTAAACTCCAAAAAGAAGTTTGCAGGGGCACATATTATATACCTCCAGATTCAGAAGACTCAGCACTCTAAGTGGACCTATATTGGGTCATCCTACAAAACCCAGATCTTAAGTAAACAGCTTCAAAATCGGATGCCCCCAGAACAATTCAATAAGAAGAAAGGGGCGGAAGCTGCAGCAGAAAAAAACTTTTGATCACCCCAAATCACACAGATCTGAACTCCAGAGACTGTCCCCTACAAGAGGACATGTGCTGGTGCTGATCCAGTCTCTGGTTCTGGACCTAAGCCCTCCTACGTGGCCTGTCTCCAAGCACCCAGTATTAGACATGGCTTTGAATAAGGAAGTGGTGAAAATATAAGCCCTTTGAAACCCCAAACAATCTTTGGATCACCCCAAATCACACACCCCTGAACTCCAGAGACTATCCCCTACAAGAGGACATGTGCTGGTGCTGATCCAGTCTCTGGTTCTGGACCTAAGGCCTCGAAGGTGGCCTCCATCCAAGCACCCTGTATTAGACTTGGCTTTGAATAAGGAAGTGGTGAAAATATAAGCCCTCTGATACCCCAAAAATCGTTGGATCACCCCACATCACACACCCCTAAACTCCAGAGACTGTCCCCTACAAGAGGACATGTGCTGGTGCTGATCCAGTTTCTGGTTCTGGACCTAAGTCCTCGAATGTGGCCTCCCTTCAAGCACCCTGTATTAGACATGGGTTTGAATAAGGAAGTGGTGAAAATATAAGCCCCCTGCAACCCCCTGCTGTGAATAAGGAAGTGGGGAACTATAAGCCCTCTGAAAGCCAAAACAATCTTTGGATCACCTCAAATCACACACCCCTGAACTCCAGAGACTGTCCCCTACAAGAGGACATGTGCTGGTGCTGATCCTGTCTCTGGTTCTGGACCTAAGGCCTCGAATGTGGCTTGTCTCCAAGCACCCTGTATTAGACATGGGTTTGAATAAGGAAGTGGTGAAAATATAAGCCCTCTGAAACCCCAAACAATCTTTGGATCACCCCACATCACACACCCCTGAACTCCAGAGACTGTCCCCTACAAGAGGACATGTGCTGGTGCTGATCCAGTCTCTGGTTCTGGACCTAAGTCCTAGAATGTGGCCTCCCTCCAAGCACCCTGTATTAGACATGGCTTTGAATAAGGAAGTGGTGAAAATATAAGCCCTCTGAAAGCCAAAACGATCTTTGGATCACCCCAAATCACACACCCCTGAACTCCAGAGACTGTCCCCTACAAGAGGACATGTGGTGGTGCTGATCCATTCTCTGGTTCTAGACCTAAGGCCTCAAATGTGGCCTCCCTCCAAGCACCCTGTATTAGACATGGCTTTGAATAAGGAAGTGGTGAAAATATAAGCTCTCTGAAACCCAAAACAATCTTTGGATCACTCCAAATCACACACCCCTGAGCTCCAGAGACTGTCCCCTACAAGAGTGATGGATATAGATTTGAAGAAAAAGGATTTTATATATTACTTTTATATATCACTTATATGCCTTGCACTTTCTTCCTACGCTCAGGAGCCAGTGTAGTACTTGTAATGCAACCTGTAAGAATATGACACTTGAAACAAGAAGACCAAGAGAAGTATGCTGAAACTCTGCAAGAACTGAGAACTAATAATATACTGCTTGTAGAGCTGCACTTATAAAATATTATGCATATGTTATATTATTCTATAAGATTCCAATAGGAATCAGTACCAGAGAGCCTTTTGTAGAAAACTGATTTGATGCAGCAAGCTGGTTTTGGCCACCTGTGGCCTATCTTCCTTAAGGCTGAGAAGGAACTGGGGGAAAGGGCACAGAGAAAAAAAACATCCCTTACCAACAGACTTCAGTTATCAGAGGGTATCAAGGCTGCTAGATTGAGACACATTGGTGCTATTGAAGGTATTATGCCCAGAAGAAAGTAGGTAAGAGGTTAGAGGGTGTCCTTCTAAATTGAGGACAAGATAAGGGGTTGCAGGATTTGGAATTCCCCCAAGTAGAAGAGCCAACCCAGAATTGCATCTTCAAATCAGAACTAACCCTAGATACTTTATGAGCCAATAAGATAACAAATATTAGAGTATAGTAATATTGTTATGATTATGTGAAAGTATTAATTGCTCTACGCTTCTATTGTAAGGGGTTGAACCTTTACACACAAGGAGACTGTCTACTTCTGTGTAAGAAAAAGGGCTCATCCACTGGGTAAATAAAAACCATCTGTTTTGCTTCAATTCAAGAAGGACTCCTGGATTTTATTTTAATTTTTATTGTGGTTGGTCAGAAAAGGGAGAACGAACCACAAAGGTGCAAAATTTTGCACGTAACAAGAGGGCATGTGCTGGTGCTGATCCAGTCTCTGGTTCTGGACCTAAGGCCTCGAATGTGGCCTCCCTCCAAGCACCCTGTATTAGACATGGCTTTGAATACGGAAGTGGTGAAAATATAAGCCCTCTGAAACACAAAACAATCTTTGGATCACTCCAAATCACACAGATCTGAACTCCAGAGACTGTCCCCTACAAGAGGACATGTGCTGGTGCTGATCCATTCTCTGGTTCTGGATGTAAGACCTTGAATGTGGCCTCCCTCCAAGCACCCTGTATTAGACATGGCTTTGAATAAGGAAGAAGTGAAAATATAAGCTCTCTGAAACCCAAAACAATATTTGGATCACCCCAAATCACACACCCCTGAACTCCAGAGACTGTCCCCTACAAGAGGACATGTGGTGGTGCTGATCCAGTCTCTGGTTCTGGACCTAAGTTCTCGAATGTGGCCTCCCTCCAAGCACCCTGTATTAGACTTGGCTTTGAATAAGGAAGTGGTGAAAATATAAGCCCCCTGAAACCCCAAGTTGGCAACTACTGTAAGGAGGTGCTTCAGACACCCAGTTGCCAATACCCAATACCACCATTGTCTCCAATTTAGGTAAAATAGGACATATGGAGTTCAGCTGAAATGGAAGGAGATCTCCAGGTACGGTAATCATAATATGGAGGGTCCTCAGTGGGGTATAATTTGTAACTCTTGGAGTTCTCTAGGTGGGTTGGCATCAATTGTCAGGTAGTACCTATGTGGGGTATAATTCCACATAGGCCAGCCTAAGAAGCCTCCATGTCTCGGAGAATGTTAAAACCCGTCATTTGGAGATCAGTTGTAATTTGTGGGGATCTCCAGGAGGGTTGGCAACCACAGTGTCATCAAGCCAGGCGGCCTTAGCATGGACCTGCCTGCTGCCAGAACTGCCACTGCCTACCAAAGAACCCCAGGAGCAGCGAAGGCTGAGGGTAAGGGCAGAGGCATGGACCAAGCACAGGAGCGCATGCCTGGCAGCCCACGGCCTTCCCCCTGCTGAGGAAATGTCAGGAGAGCCAGTACAGGATCTAATCTACTCCTCCTGAGTAGCAGAGATGAGCCAGCTTGGAGAAAGAAGCTTAATGAACCCAGCCTCACCTGTAGGAGAAACTCCCTTTATAAGGCCGCAGCTAGCATGGGATTAGCTAGTCACAATTGTGGTATTCTGGATTTGGCTGTTGGTGAGCTCTTTGGTTCTGGCTGCCTGAGCTTGGTGGGTCACAGTCTTTGATTTGGGAATCTATTACTTGACCATGGAGTTTGACCTGAGAATCTTTGTTGTTGGCCCTGTTGTCGTCAGAATTTGCCTCCAACCTGGTGAGCAGGATACTTCTAATCCTTCTGTTCTGTTTGTTGCTTTCCATTATACTCTTAGATTATGTTGCTGCTGTTTCTGTGGGTTTGTCATGAAAATATGGTTTAGAGCACATTATACTAAGTGATACATGTGTATTCTAATGAACTTTGTTTTAGAATTTCATTAGGCTGTCTTGGTTTGAGGCATAAATTGAGCCAAATGTGTAAATTTGGTTTTCTATAGTGCCTTTAATAAATGTGAATCTGCCTTTCGGATCTCTTAGTGTATCTTTACATTGGAAGGGTAAATATTTTTACTTTACCCTTCCAACATAAATTTTAAATTTCAGGCATGGGAGAGACGGAACTCTTTCAATGTGCTATCATTCTCTTCAACACCGACACCACACCCTCCGCTTTTCTCCATTTCTCAGCTTCTTCTGGTGGTAGCTAGGATAATTCACCCCATGAAGTAGGTTCAGGTATTTCTGCTTAGTGCAGAGGTAGTCAAGTCAAGTTTATTATTACAGTCTGCGACCAGTACATATAAAACCATTTGCAAATCAGTTTAAAAACAGTCGAGACTGGATACTGGGGAAGAACGATGAATAAATATAAGAGTAAAAAAATAAGATCATCATAAATTAGTAGTTTAAGCTGCCTTATGCAATTTACGTTGCTTGTAGACCTGGGCACAGAATCTTGCTACTTGATGTGGTGTCTGGCGATTCCCATCAGACAAAAGATAATCAAGTTTGATTTTATTTGAACTTCCAAGGAATCTTTCTACTAATGGACTGATGGTTTCTGCTCTAATTTTACTATGACTTGGGCAGTTGAAGAAGATGTGCTCCATTGAGTCAATTTCTCTTAGGGGATAGGAGCAAAGCCTAAGAGAGTAATGGACAGCTTTAAACTTTCCTTCCAGGATGGCAGAGGGTAGAGTTGAACTTCTAGCTAAAGCAAATGCCCTTCTGGAGTTACTGGATTCAAGAAAGTAAAAATAGGCTGCAGGAGCGGCAATATATTTAGTAGTATCTGAAGAAATAAAACCTGGTGCTCTAAGAAAATGTTTGTCTTTCAATGTCTGTCACTCTCTGCTTAATGAGTGATTTTACTCGGTCTAACCCCATGACTCGCAAACTTTGAGGGGAAAGACCCAATTTTCCCAGGGATTTCAGAATCGCCTTTTGCCAATTAGATTGAAATTTGTCTTGGAATAACAGAGGGAGTAGACGTTGCGGGTTTAGACGTCCTGACACCCTTTTGAAAATTGAAAGGATGGTGATTCTGGCCTCTACCCTTAACATTCCTGTTTCCAGTCTAACCCATGAGTTAGGCATGCATTTGGGCACTTGTAATAGGGCTGTAAGGAATTTGGACTGCACTCTCTCAAGTTGAGAGAAAGAGGAGGATGGCAGCCCCAAGAATGATCCATATAGTAATTGGGCCAATGGTTTGGCTTTAAACAATCTGAGTGCAGCTGGTACATACTGCCCCCCTTGTGATCGATAGAATTTCAGTATACCATGTGCTGTTTTTTCTCCCACATCAGCAATGAAGCTGCTATGTGTTGTTTTGGTACCTGAGGCTTGCAAAACTACACCCAAATATTTGAAGCTACTAAGTTGTTCTAACTGATGCCCCTGAAGCTCCCATCATCTGATCTTTGGATTTTTACCGAAAGCCAGGATCTTAGTTTTTTGGTAATTAGTTAGAAGGTGTTCAGTATCAGAGAATTGGGAGAATTTTTTTAGGGCTTGTTTCAGCCCTATGGGGGTCCTAGAAAGTAATACAGCATCATCTGCATAGAGCAGTACGTGAATGTGCCTATTTGATAATTTGGGAGCGTGCAATCCAGGGTCATTCAAAAGGTTTACCAAATTGTTGATGTAGAAGATAAACAGAAAGGGGGCTAGAAGGCACACCTGCCTGTAAGTTTGAATGGGGTCAGTCAAATGCCCAATTCGGCTGCACCTTACTCAGGGCAGTTTGCTTGTGCATAGCCCCCAAAAGGGACAGCAGTCGCCTATCAATAGAGGAGGCCTGCAGTTTCCTCCAAAGTCTATTTCTAGAGACTGTGTCAAAAGCTGCTTTTAAATCAACAAATGCCCAGTAAAGTGATGCTTGGTCTCCTGTAGCGTATTTCTCTACAAGGTGTTGCATTACTAGGCAGTGATCTATTGTTGACCTGCCAGCTCTAAACCCAGCTTGCTCATCAGCAATTATATCCTCCTGTTCTAGCCAGTCTAAAAATTTCTCCAGCAGATGTTTTGTAGACAACTTGCTTACAATGCTTAGTAAGCTGATTGGTCTATAATTGGATGGATCCTCCTTCTTTCCCTTCTTATGGAAGGGGACTACTATAGCCATTCCCCAATCATTGGGGATGTAGCCGGTTTCATCAATATAAGTAAATAGGGAGGCTAGGAAAGTTGCCCACCAGTCCTTATTTGTTTTTAGTAATTCTGGAGATATTCCATCAAGCCCAGGGGCTTTTGCATTCTTTAACTGGCTAATATAAGCTTTTACCTCTTCGGCATGAACTGGGGGGCATTTGGCCAGATTTTCTATTGTTAGGGCAAGAGGGGGTTGAATAAGATCATCATACATTGTTTGGAAAAAAGTCCATTTATCTGGGGGGATACAGGAAGCCAAGGGGGAGGCGGCTGTGGAGGCGCGGTTTGACACTAGTTTCCAGAACACCACTGAGTTTTTGCTCGTAGCTGCTTCAATTATATTGGCCCACAGTTTTCTGGTATGTTCTTTCTTACAGCGGGCAACCAGTGATTTATATTTCTTTTTTAAAAATGAAAGAGAACGATATGCATCCTGTCAGGTCTTTTCATCAGCTCTCAGTGCTAACTTATAGGCATAGATTAAAGCATTTTTAGCACAAATACAGCTTTGATCAAACCAAGGTTTAGATGACAAATTGGTCTTGACCAGTTTTCCCTCTCGAGCACCTACCAAAAGTGGCCTTAAAGGATTGGACGAGGTCATCATAACTCTTTAAAGGATTTTCAGATTTTGAGGAAACCTTAAAAGCTTGACTATATAGTTGTAGGTTCTAGTGCAGAGGTATTTTTCCCTGCACTTGTTCCTCTGCAGCAAGTATGCTCTGCGCATTGCTACAGCAGAATTTCCCTACTTTCCTCCCTTTTATTGCAGCCATGAAGCTGACTTTCTGCCCATTTCTTTCCAGACACAGCAGAATAGCTGTGAAGATTTTAGTGTTTTCCACTCTGCCTCTTGCTCTATGAAGTGGGTTTTTTTCTTCACTCTGGAGGCAGTTTCCCACCTTTTCCCTTTTGTTTTCCTTCTCACTTCTTGCTTGGCTTCCTCAAGTTGCTGAAAAGTTTCTTTTTGTAGCATTGGAAGCTATTTCCCCACCTTTTTCCTGGCTGGCACAACAGAGTGTCTTCTACTCCCACCCCCTTCTCATGTTTGCTGTGAGACAATGAGAGAGAGAATTATGTTGTACTTGAAAAGGAGATACTTTTGTCTGCAGTTACTTAGTTTGTTTGCTTTCTTCTTTTTAGCTGGCTCTCTGGAGAGCTAAAAAGGAGTAGTTTCAGTAAGGATTGTTCCTCTCAAGTTGACTGAGACTTCTGAGATAACTTTGAGTCTCCTAGATTATTTTGAGATGCAGCAATGACTGGCAGTATTATCTGAAAGCGAGATGATATAACTCATAAGGTTTGCCTTTTTCGAGAGTTAATGATCTCATATTGCCTATCCAAAGCCATACCATACTGCTGTTATTCAAAGAGCAATATACATTAATCGCTAGCATCTTTTTCACCTTAATAATTACTTCAACTGGTCCACTTTGTTGGGGGGAAAAGTTAAAAATAGCTTTTCTTCAGAGGTGCAATGGATCTTGAATCAATAGAGAGTCAGCACACGAGTTTAGCTTTTAAAATTATTTACTTCTAAAGGAAAAAAGGTTAACAGGATTGCCTACAAAATAACAAATGCCTGGAGCTACATTCTCACTACTGGTTACAAACAAAGAGCTGTGATAACTGAATGGAGAATCTTCTTCTTCCTCTGTCTTCTTGACCCTGAAAGAAAATCACCTGACCTGTTGACCAATAACAGTTTACAAACACTCTCAAGTTTCCCGGGCTTGCAGATTATTGGCTTTGAGCCAGGTTCCCCTTCCAGGTCAATCTAAACAATAGCATGGTAGGTAAACACATTAACCCCATAATGACTGAATCTCAGACCTTGCAACACACATATATTCCAACACATTTATGGTACAGGTTTCTCCTATTTGTTTTACATATTGGGAAATGTCTTGTTGGGGTAGTGGTGTTCATTTGAGAGTCTTTCTCCATCAGGCTGCTCCCCTTGCCAAAGATTGCTGGCATTGATTGTCTGAGCCTGGTGTGGGATGCCGAGGAGAGTATAGCCATCTGTCTGGTGTACCGATCGCCCAGCACACCAGCAGATGCTGTGCCTGGCCTGTTAAAGGCGGTGACTGGCTGGACCTTGGAGTACCCCAGGCTTCTGGTTTTAGGGGACATCAATGTCCATGCCGATGATGCTACCTCCTCACAGGCCATGGACATGATAGCCTCCATGGCAGCATTAGGACTCTCCCAGTTTGTATCAATGCCCACACATCGAGCAGGACACACACAGGATTTGATCTTTGGGTTCGGGATACAGGTGGATCTGGATGAAGCTATAGCAGTGCCATGGTCAGACCACCTCATCCTGAGGGCTTGTCTGGGCACCATGACCTCCTCCTGCTTGGGCGATGAGCTGATTTATGCTCGCCCATGGAGTCAAATGGATCCAATTGAATTGCAGAATGCTCTGCAGGATCCGATGCCCCCTGGTGGCTCATTGGATGAGCTGATAGAGGACTGGAATTCCCGTTTCTCTGAAGCTATTGATGAGATTGCTCTCTCCGCCCCCGAACTAGAGTAGCTCCTTGGTATACTGATGAGCTACGACAAATCAAATGGGAGCTGAGACGGCTAGAGCGAGTGTGGCGGCGACTCCATGATGAAGTGACAAGAACATCTTATAGGACGTTTATGAAGGCCTATGAGATGGCACTGAAAGCTACAGAGACTACTATGCAGCTTCCACTGCGTCCACTAGTTCTCGCCCAGCACAACTTTCCAGAGTGATTTGGTCTTTAACGTCCCTCACACATGGGACAAATAAAAATGTAAATTCGGTAATAAGCTGTGAGGCTTTTGGAGACTATTTTGCAGATAATATCTTGTCACTCCGCCAGGATCTGTCCACCACAGTTGATGCAGTTGATGCAGTATGTGTACTAGAGGCCCCTTGGTCGTCCTCAGGGTTGACATTAGATCAATTCAGGCCACTCTCCCAGGAGGAGGTGGGCAGGGTCCTTCATGCTGTGAAACCTACCACGTGCCCACTGGACCCATGCCCATCATGGCTGGTGAAAAGTGGTGGTGATGGGATTTGGGCACCATTAGCTGACATCATTAATTTTTCTCTGAGTTCTGGGTTTTTTCCAGACTCACTGAAAGAGGCAGTGGTGTGGTCCTTATTAAAGAAACCATCACTGGATCCTGCTGATCCAGCCAATTATCACCCAGTTTCGAATATTCCATTCCTCGGTAAGGTAATTGAGAGGGCGGTAGCGGAACAGCTGCAGGTATACCTGGGTGATGCCTCTATCCTGGATCTATTCCAGTCCAGCTTCAGGCCTGGCCATGGTACAGAGACGGTTCTGGTTGCCCTCACAGATGATCTGTGGCGACACCTGGACCGGAGTGGGTCGGCACTGCTGATTCTTTTAGATCTTACAGCAGCATTTGACATGGTCAGTCATAATCTTCTGACCCATTCCCTTGCCAATGTGGGGATTCGTGGAACAGCCCTGCAGTGGCTGAACTCCTTCCTTCACAATCTAGGACAGAGAGTGGCACTCAGGGAACAGATGTCTGCTTACCATTCTTTGGTATGTGGCATCCGTCAGGGGGCGATTCTTTCCCCGATGCTATTTAACATCTATATGTGCCCCCTTGCCCGGTTAGCCCGCAGCTTTGGGCTAGGTTGTCACCAGTATACGGATGACACTCAGCTCTATCTGCTGATGGATGGTGTTATGACCTTTACTTTCTTTTGGGTAGATTTTTCTTTTAATCTATCCCTTAACTCTCTGGGTAGTCTGCTGCCACCAGGAATATTTTATTCCAAGATATTTTATTTAAATTTTCCCTTTGGTAACGTTCCTAAGCGTCAGGCTCCTTCATGGTTCTATGTGGCCCTGAAGATAGGAATGGGATATAGCAATGACAGCTACACTGGGATATAGCAAAACAAAAATAAACTTTTATTTAGTCGAGAAGCGTATCGGTTTCATAAACGTAGTTCTCGGTTCTTAAAGTTACTTCATTTACTCTCATTCACACAGCTGGCCTCTCTTTCCCTGACTGAGTGTCCTTTCACAAACATGCTCAGTTCAGGTTCTCTCATAAACACTTCAACATATTCAGGCAGCACACAGCTAGCCTCCTTTCTTCTGACTAAAAATTTTCTCTCTACTCTCAGTCTCAAACTGCATTCACTCCACCCACCCTCTCAGTCCTCAACCAATCATATTGTCAGAAACTGTTTTAACCTAAGTAACGCCATATTTAATCGTGTAGTGTTTAGACTTCTTTCCCTCCAGGCAATACCTGCAAGGAGCCGATTCCATGGGAAAGGATCCTGTCTTATCTGCTGTTTCGACCTTGGCCAGCTCAGCACACCTCTGAGAAGTTTTTCTGTATGAACTTGGGGGGGGGGGGGAGGCTGGACTCCGGGAGTGTGAAATGTAACAACCTTTACTCTATGATTCATTCCTAGCAACCCTTTGCTCGGCCAGGATCTCTAATCCTGGAATATGCACATCTGGGCTTGAATGCTGTCTTTCACAATAAACCTTTCGAAATCAAAAGACCGCGTCTTCTTGCAGAAGGGAGTGAAACAGACTATCAATTCTGGAATGCCATAGCCTGAAACATATCACTCACTCATCCATCTCCTTCACCCCCCCACTTTTCACCTATCTCATCAAGCATTTAAAGATACATGCACACATTTACTTGGAATCATTACAGATGGCCAGTCCGATCTTGCTTTGGATTCCTTGGTCAAGGGTCTTGAGGCTGTGACGGTATGGTTACATCAGAGTCGCCTGAAATTGAATCCCCTGAAGACAGAGGTTTTGTGTCTGGATCATGGGGCAATCGAGCTGGGAACCGGCTCCCAGCCATTGATGGGGTACAATTGAAACCTTCCCTGATGGTGAGGAGTCTGGGTGTGACCTTGGATGCTACACTTTCTTTTTTTTTTTTGAAAAATTTTTTATTGGGTTAGAGCATTATTATTTTTACATTACATTCAATTTTCCCCTAATTTTTCGTTTCTAACCCCCTCCCTTTCCCCCCCTTTTGTTGACTTCCAACAGCTTTCCCACCCTCTGTCCCTTTTCCCTTACTTCTATAAAATTCATCTGTCTAAAACAAATATACATTCTCCATTATATTAAGCAGTACATCTTTAACTCCTTTACTTATTATACACCCAAACCATACGTCTTTAGATAAACAATTTATCCCATTTTCCAGTTTTGAATATTTCTATATATCATAAACCTATACATCGTAAACCATAAAAAATTCCCCCCATTTAAATCAAACAATTTGATTTATTCTCTATATATTACTCATTTCATCTTTTTATGGTAATTCTATCTAACTTATCACATAATCAATCAATTTAACTCTTCTATGCATTCAATTTGGTGCATATAAATCTTATCAGAGAAAGAAAATATTGTTAATTACTCAATCCTCATGTTTAAACCTTATCATTAATTATTCTCTATCAGTATTCTATTACTTAATCTTTACATATCTATATATATCTCGATCAATTAATCTAACTGCTTATAAATTCACATTTCTCTTCCTCCCCCGGTAAAGTCACCCCTCCCTTTTATACTTTTATTATATATTTTATTATACTTCAGTAGTTCTCAAACTGCCACAGTTTTCCTCCCACCTCCCATTTCTTCTCCAGATATTGTTTCAGCTTCTCCCAGTCTGTGTTAAACTGCCCTGAGTCCAGATCTCTCAGTTTTCTTGTCATCTTGTCCATTTCAGCCATGTACAGCAATTTGTAGATCCAATCTTCAATAGTTGGCACTTCTTGTACTTTCCATTTCTGCGCATACAAAAGTCTAGCTGCTGCAGTCATATAAAAAATCAACGTCCTATGATGGGCTGGAATTCCCTCCATTCCCAAGTTTAGCAGCAGGAGTTCTGGGTTCTTATTTATTTGAAACTGTAAAATTTCACTCATTTCTCTTATTATTTCCCCCCAGAACTGCCTAGCTACCTCACACGACCACCACATATGATAGAGGGAGCCCTCATGCTTCCTACATTTCCAGCATTTGTTAGAAGTGTTCAAATTCCCTAGCGCAATCTTCTTTGGTGTCATGTACCAACGATAGATCATTTTATAAATGTTCTCTTTAATATTAGTACATGTCGTTGTCTTCATTGTAGTTTTCCACAGGTATTCCCATGCCTCCATTGTTATTTCTTTATTAAAGTTTATAGCCCATTTCACCATTTGTGTTTTAACTATCTCATCCTCGGTATACCATTTCAACAGTACTTGGTATACCTTGGATATTCTTTTCTTGTCTTCTTTAAGAAGGGTCTGCTCTAGTTCCGAGTTCTCTGTTCGTATGCCCCCTTTTGCAACATCCGAATTATATAAATCTCTAATCTGTCTGTACTGGAACCAATCATAATTAGGTGACAGTTCCTCTTGCGTCTTTATTCTGAGTTTAGATACTTCAGTTTTAGTTATTTCTTTATACGTTAAACATTGTTGTTCATTATCAACAGCTCTCGGATCTATCACCTCGTATGGAACCACCCACAAGGGGGTTCCTTCTTGTAGGTAAATTCTGTACTTCTTCCAGATTGTATATAAACTTCTCCTTACAAAATGATGCAGGAACATCGAGTTGACCTTTACTTTGTCATGCCATAGGTATGCGTGCCATCCAAAAATTTTTTTATATCCCTCTAGGGCTAATAGTTTCTTATTCTTTAATGTCATCCACTCTTTTAACCAAACTAGGCAGATTGCATCATGATAAAGTCTCAGGTTGGGCAGTTGCATTCCGCCTCTTTCCTTTGCATCTTGTAGAACTTTTACTTTCACACGAGGCTTCTTGCCTGCCCAAACAAAATCTGATATTTTCCTCTGCCATTTTTCAAATTGTTTAGAGTCTCTGATGATTGGTATTGTCTGATGCTACACTTTCAATGGAGGCCCAGGTCATGACTGTTGCCAGGTCTGCCTTTTTCCATCTTCGACAGGGCAGGCAACTGGCGCCCTATCTTTCACCACAGGACCTGGCCACAGTAATCCATGCAACGGTCACCTCCAGGCTAGACTACTGCAACTCACTCTATCCTGGACTGCCCTTGGGCCTGACCTGGAAGTTACAGCTGATCCAGAATGCAGTGGCACGCATCCTTACCGGAACGCCCATCCGAGCGCACATTCATCATGTGCTGTGCCAGCTGCACTGGCTTCCAGTGGAGTTCCAGATCTGGTTCAAGGTGTTAACCTTGGTATTTAAAGCCCTTCATGGACTGGGACCTCCATACCTGCGGGACCGCCTCTTGCATTACATCCCCTGCAGGGTGTTGCGCTCTGCAGACAAGCAACTCCTGGTGGTCCCTGGCCCAAAGGACATCCATCTGGCCTCAACCAGGGCGAGTGCTTTTTCTGCCCTGGCCCTGGCATGGTGGAATGCTCTCCTGCTGGAGATCTGGACCCTGTGGGACCTGTTACAGTTTTGCAGGGCTTGTAAAATGGAGATGTTCTGCTGGGCCTTTGGCTGAGTGCCAGCGAGTGTCCTTCTTCTTCCATCTAAGACCACCATTTCTTCCGGAGCTGCCCTCAGCCATCTGCCATGCCTGTATACAGACTCCCAATATTTGTTTAAATAGCCTGCTCCTCGGCTATTTTAATCATTTAAAAAAATATATTATTGATTTTATGTTTCTGTGATTTTAATGTATTTTTAATGTTGTTAGCCACCCTTAGCCCATCTGTGGGGAGGGCAGGGTATACATTAAATAAATAAATAAATAAATAAAGTTACGGTGAGCTTTTGAGCTGCTTCATGTCTGTAGACAGGGCCATTTAGGGGGTGCTCAATAGGTTTTCTCAGTTGCATTTTTTTCAAGAAAGTAATCTGTATAAAACTATGCCCCTCTTGAGGTCTGTGCCCAAGGCGGCTGCCTAGTTGGTCTAATGGTCTATAGTTATGGCAAACAGAAATGGGGAAAGGGGACAGCCTTGTCTAGCTCCCCTTGCTATATGGATATCTATCGAATGTACATTGTTAGTCCTAACTGTAGCTTTTGGAGAAAGATAAAGAGCATTAATGGCATTTTAGAATTGGTCACCAAAACCCATTTTTTGAAGTACAAGTTTTAGATATGGTATTTCCACTTAATCAAATGCCTTCTCTATATCAAAGGCCAGAAGTAATGCAGGGGTTTTGTATGCTTCACAGAAATTAATTATAGTTAAAGTGTTACGTGTATTGTCAAAAAGATTCCTTATTGGCATAAAGCCAGTCTGGTCAAGGTGAATGTAGTTGGTTATTTAAATTTAGACAATCTTTTGGCAAATATGCTTGTAAAGATCTTTTGGTCTTGATTCAGTAAGGGTATTGGTTGAGAAGATTTAGTATTTGTAATATCGTTGTCCTTTTTTGGAGTAACTACTATTTCAGCCTCTGACCAAGATAGAGGGATGCTACCTCCTATCATAACAGAGTTGCATGTGGCATTTAGTGGAGTTGAAAGTAGGTGAATGTATTTTTTTGTAAAAATTTGGCAGGGAATTCATCCCTGTCTGAAGCTTTATTATTTTTTTCAAGGATTTGATAGTGACTGTAACATCTTCTGTTGTGATTGGTTGGTCCAGATATTGTTTATGTTCTTGTGAGTTGTTTTCCAAATAATTTCCTGTGATGATAAATAATTTAAAATATGATTAGTGTCAGGATTGTCTGATGTACAAATGGTTTGGTAGTATTCAGAAAATAAATTGGCTAATTTTACAGAATTATGGTTGTTGTGGGTTTTCCGGGCTGTATTGCCAAGACCACGGCAATACAGCCCGGAAAACCCACAACAACCATCATTCTCCGGCCGTGAAAGCCTTCGACTTTACAGAATTAGTTTGAGTTTTTCCTGGGTGCCTTTAATAGCTTGTATAGAATGTGAGGAGGTTTTTTCCTTTAATTTTCAAGCAAGTAAGTTTATAGATTGGGCAGCCTTTTTTGTGTTCATCTTCTAGTTTTCTTATTCTAGATATAATTTCATTTCTAATGTTTTCTTTTTGCTCTTCATGACAGGAGGCAATGGAGATTAATTTCCCTCTAAGTACCACTTCCATAGCATCCTACACGTGGATTTGAGGAATGCCACATAGTTTATTTGTTTCTATTGTTTAATTTCTAAAGACTTCAGAAGAAATTTTTGTTACGTAAACGTGATTTATTTAGTTTCCAATTTGTTTGATGTCCATTATTCTCAGTGTACATTCTGTCCAAGCATAGTCTGTCCACAACTTGTCACAAATCCTTGATATAAAGAGTTTGACTAATTAATTTAGGAGATAAGAATATGTCATTTAAATATGTAATTTAGAAGATAAGAATATGTAATCAATCCTTGTGTATATATTGTGGATAGAAGAGAAGTATGTATAGTCTGTTACCAGTGGGCTTTGAAGATGTCACTAGATCAATAAATAAAGCCTAAAGGCCATTAATTGATCTTAACAGCTTAGTAACTGTATTGTTAATTTAAATTGGTTTGACACGATAGGCAGTAAAATTTAAAAGGTCATTCAGAGAGGAGTGATACAAATGTTTACTGCTGACACATTGATGTACCCATGCTGAACGAAAGCAGAATTGAAAGCCAAGAGAATCAAGTGCACTCTGCATGAAGACAGCTCGCCAGGTTGTTTTGATCTACAAGCAGCTCTCCGCACTGAAAGCAGTGAAAGCAGCTTTCTCAGTAATCATACTTTGCGATATTATCCAATACAATTTTTAAAGTTTGTATATGTACACTCACACATTATGCAATGCATTTATATTTTGTATCACTTTCATATTTATCAAAATACTTAATTTCACAGGTCAAGGGATGGCGTCTTGGAAATATAAATAATAATAATAACTGTGCTTATATATCACTCTTCTACACATATTAGTGCCTCACCCAGAGCAGTGAACAAATTAGTGTTATTCTTATCCCCACAATGGAGCTGGGGCTGAGAGGAGTGCCTGACCCAAGGCCACCTACTGAGCTCATGTCAGTAGTGGGATTCAAACCAGTAGACTCCTGATTATGGTTTAGAACACATACTTAGTGAAACATATGCATTCTAAATAACGCTGTATGAACTTCACTGTAGTTCTTTTTCTAGTATGGTGTATAACTGGTGCTTCTTTATCTTTGACAGCCAATTGAAAATAGTGAACAGTATCAGATAAATGTTCTGTAATTGTTAGCAGAGACCAAGGATGATCTGGTCATGTAACTTTTCCTGTCATTTTTACTAACCATCTCTCTTATCTTGCAGCTGGGCATACTGGTACTCTTGGCTAGGTAGAATGTCACATAATTGGAAATAGTAAAAAAGAATTAAATTATGATTGGTTTGATATTTATCTATGTTATCATATGAAAAGATCTTAGATTTCTGCATAAGATAATATATAAAAAATATATAAAATATATAAAAAATCCAAATAGCAGATCAGGGTTTTAGGCAAAAGAAATCTCATGAAGATCTAGGCAGGAAAGTTACCCTTGTAATATGTGCTACGGTAACTTGAATGCATTTCATCGTTAATCTGACTGAGTTAGATTTCATTAAGAAATGTTAGGAAACTTAATTATTGTTGTGTTCATCTGTTCTATTTTTCTATGTTTTATGTAAGGAAACATTTATATTTTGATACCTCACTTAATGAAAAAGACTAGCGTTTGTTAATGAAAGAAGCCATTAAGCTCTTAGGAGGAGTCTGTCTCCTGGTTGGGAGAGTGCAACAAAAACATCCATCCCATTTATTTTGTACTGACAAACAGTTTCTCTGAAAAAGAGAAACGTGTTTTCAATTCTCACTTGAAGGTTTCAAACTGCTCAGGATTTAAGATAAAACCTTCGACCCATCTCTACTGAGTATTTAATACTTTTTACTTAATGTTTAAAAGGAATGTTTAATATTTATGCCTAATATGATTATAGAAGCTATACTGTTTGAATTGTCTATATACTTATTTGTGTTGGATTGTTAGAAAAATTACAATTTTATGACACTTTTACCATTTTATAACATTACAACTTTGTACCACAAAAGTTTTAAGTTTTGCATGTAGAAGAGGATGCCAAAAATAAAGATCCCCATCCCCATCCCCATCCCCATCCCCATCCCCATCCCAGAGGGGCGAGGGGCGAGGGGCGAGGGGCGAGGGGCGAGGGGCGAGGGGCGAGGGGCGAGGGGCGAGGGGCGAGGGGCGAGGGGCGAGGGGCGAGGGGCGAGGGGCGAGGGGCGAGGGGCGAGGGGCGAGGGGCGAGGGGCGAGGGGCGAGGGGCGAGGGGCGAGGGGCGAGGGGCGAGGGGCGAGGGGCGAGGGGCGAGGGGCGAGGACGAAGACGAAGACGAAGACGAAGACGAAGACGAAGACGAAGACGAAGACGAAGACGAAGACGAAGACGAAGACGAAGACGAAGACGAAGACGAAGACGAAGACGAAGACGAAGACGAAGACGAAGACGAAGACGAAGACGAAGACGAAGACGAAGACGAAGACGAAGACGAAGACGAAGACGAAGACGAAGACGAAGACAAAGACAAAGACAAAGACAAAGACAAAGACAAAGACAAAGACAAAGACAAAGACAAAGACAAAGACAAAGACAAAGACAAAGACAAAGACAAAGACAAAGACAAAGACAAAGACAAAGACAAAGACAAAGACAAAGACAAAGACAAAGACAAAGACAAAGACAAAGACAAAGACAAAGACAAAGACAAAGACAAAGACAAAGACAAAGACAAAGACAAAGACAAAGACAAAGACAAAGACAAAGACAAAGACAAAGACAAAGACAAAGACAAAGACAAAGACAAAGACAAAGACAAAGACAAAGACAAAGACAAAGACAAAGACAAAGACAAAGACAAAGACAAAGACAAAGACAAAGACAAAGACAAAGACAAAGACAAAGACAAAGACAAAGACAAAGACAAAGACAAAGACAAAGACAAAGACAAAGACAAAGACAAAGACAAAGACAAAGACAAAGACAAAGACAAAGACAAAGACAAAGACAAAGACAAAGACAAAGACAAAGACAAAGACAAAGACAAAGACAAAGACAAAGACAAAGACAAAGACAAAGACAAAGACAAAGACAAAGACAAAGACAAAGACAAAGACAAAGACAAAGACAAAGACAAAGACAAAGACAAAGACAAAGACAAAGACAAAGACAAAGACAAAGACAAAGACAAAGACAAAGACAAAGACAAAGACAAAGACAAAGACAAAGACAAAGACAAAGACAAAGACAAAGACAAAGACAAAGACAAAGACAAAGACAAAGACAAAGACAAAGACAAAGACAAAGACAAAGACAAAGACAAAGACAAAGACAAAGACAAAGACAAAGACAAAGACAAAGACAAAGACAAAGACAAAGACAAAGACAAAGACAAAGACAAAGACAAAGACAAAGACAAAGACAAAGACAAAGACAAAGACAAAGACAAAGACAAAGACAAAGACAAAGACAAAGACAAAGACAAAGACAAAGACAAAGACAAAGACAAAGACAAAGACAAAGACAAAGACAAAGACAAAGACAAAGACAAAGACAAAGACAAAGACAAAGACAAAGACAAAGACAAAGACAAAGACAAAGACAAAGACAGCCAGGCCCCCGGGGGTCGCGGCTGCGCCGCTCCCCCCGACGCCCCCCGCCCCGCCTGCGGCGGGCCGGGGGCCCCCGGGGGTCGCGGCTGCGCCGCTCCCCCCGACGCCCCCCGCCCCGCCTGCGGCGGGCCGGGGGCCCCCGGGGGTCGCGGCTGCGCCGCTCCCCCCGACGCCCCCCGCCCCGCCTGCGGCGGGCCGGGGGCCCCCGGGGGTCGCGGCTGCGCCGCTCCCCCCGACGCCCCCCGCCCCGCCTGCGGCGGGCCGGGGGCCCCCGGGGGTCGCGGCTGCGCCGCTCCCCCCGACGCCCCCCGCCCCGCCTGCGGCGGGCCGGGGGCCCCCGGGGGTCGCGGCTGCGCCGCTCCCCCCGACGCCCCCCGCCCCGCCTGCGGCGGGCCGGGGGCCCCCGGGGGTCGCGGCTGCGCCGCTCCCCCCGACGCCCCCCGCCCCGCCTGCGGCGGGCCGGGGGCCCCCGGGGGTCGCGGCTGCGCCGCTCCCCCCGACGCCCCCCGCCCCGCCTGCGGCGGGCCGGGGGCCCCCGGGGGTCGCGGCTGCGCCGCTCCCCCCGACGCCCCCCGCCCCGCCTGCGGCGGGCCGGGGGCCCCCGGGGGTCGCGGCTGCGCCGCTCCCCCCGACGCCCCCCGCCCCGCCTGCGGCGGGCCGGGGGCCCCCGGGGGTCGCGGCTGCGCCGCTCCCCCCGACGCCCCCCGCCCCGCCTGCGGCGGGCCGGGGGCCCCCGGGGGTCGCGGCTGCGCCGCTCCCCCCGACGCCCCCCGCCCCGCCTGCGGCGGGCCGGGGGCCCCCGGGGGTCGCGGCTGCGCCGCTCCCCCCGACGCCCCCCGCCCCGCCTGCGGCGGGCCGGGGGCCCCCGGGGGTCGCGGCTGCGCCGCTCCCCCCGACGCCCCCCGCCCCGCCTGCGGCGGGCCGGGGGCCCCCGGGGGTCGCGGCTGCGCCGCTCCCCCCGACGCCCCCCCGCCCCGCCTGCGGCGGGCCGGGGGCCCCCGGGGGTCGCGGCTGCGCCGCTCCCCCCGACGCCCCCCGCCCCGCCTGCGGCGGGCCGGGGGCCCCCGGGGGTCGCGGCTGCGCCGCTCCCCCCGACGCCCCCGGCCCGCCTCCACTCCCCCCGACGCAATTTAGTGCAATTTAGATCAGCCAATGGGCTGCAGGTCTCTGGGTTCACACCAGGAGGTGTGCTAAGTGCAACCGTCAGAATCTCCACTCCCCCCGACGCAATTTAGTGCAATTTAGATCAGCCAATGGGCTGCAGGTCTCTGGGTTCACACCAGGAGGTGTGCTAAGTGCAACCGTCAGAATAAATAGCACTAATTCATAAGCAATAATGAGCAATTCATAAGCAGTAGCAATTCATAGCAATAAGCAATTCATAAGGTTAAAAGCAGGGGCAGTTCATGAGCCAATTCATGAATGCCAGATTAAAAGTGGGCCAATTCATATACAGGAAAAAGCACAAGCAATTCATAGAGCATATATGCATAGATCAGTTCATAGACATGAGGTTAAAAGCAAAGGCAATTCATGGTCCCATTCATGAATGCAGGAATAAAAGCAGGCTGACTCATTGGAAGCTAAAAGCAGAGGGAATAATTCATATATTTCATATATGGTGGAAGATGGAAAGTGCAAGTAGGGCATAGACCAATTCATGAAACGTGAAGCAATTCATAGATGATTAAAACCCTAAATACATATATATATATATGATTAAAAGCAATAGACCAGGGAGTTAAAACCAATAGATAAAGCAGCAATGATAAAAGCAAGTGCGAGGACGCAATTCATGAGGGTAAGCGGCGGAACGGCTCATGGGGGCAGAAAAATAAAAGTCGCAATTAAAAGGCTAACTCATGCAGCCAGATTAAAACCAAATCCATAGAGTTTAAAATCAGGAATAGAATAACCTTTAAAAGAGACCGTTCATGAGAGGTCCCGGTTAAAACCAAATTCATAAGATGACAAATAGGCTAAAATCACTTCGGCGGAGGGAGTCAGGTTAAAAGGCAATTCATAAGGTTAAAAGCAAATTCCTAGGAAAGAAAAATTGATAGGGGATGATTAAAAGGTCCCAGTTCATGGGAAGATCATGGGCGCACTTGCAATAGATAGAGTGAGGGGTTACTTCGGGGCTAAATTCAAGGGGGTGAAATTCATGAAAGAAATTCATAAAACAATAGAGCAACAAAGATCACAGATGGCTCAGTCCGCAGTACAGCTGCTGGACTGGGTTGCATATATACAAGAACAAGCAAGCTTAGTCCATGTATTCCAAAACACACTTCCACACACCCCTTGCTGTCTGCGTCGGTCTGCAGAGCAGGGTCGGCTGGCGGCAAGAAGGGCTTCAGGCACACAGTTCTCATCCTCATGGAAGGAGCGCTGCTGGCGTTCATTTGGAGACGGGCCGTGGGCTGGGGGGCAGAGAAATATGTCCCCCCCTAGTCCACAAGAGGGCCTCAGAGCGGTGTCCGGCAGCAGAGCGTCCATGGGGCTGGTCCAGGATCCGTACACATAGTAAAATACAAGCATAGTTCATACCAGCACAAGCAATAAAATAAACAAGGGCTAAAAACGGGGCGCCAAGAACAACCATTAAGGCAGAAGGAGGTCGGGGTTGTAACGATCCAAGCGGTGAGACATCTGGAGTTGCTGGAGCTGTTGGCGGCTCCAACAGCCCAAAGAAAGTAGTGAGGCACATAACAAAACTTGAAAAGCCAAAATAACAACTATCGGGTGCAGAGCCAAATTGTAAATTCCAGTGGCGGTGGGGCTCCAGCCAAAGAGGGTCTCCCACCACGAGTGCTCACCGGTGGTCTTGATCTGTTGGGCAAGATCCAAAATCTCCTTTCCGTTGTGGGACACGACCAAAGCAGTAGTATCCCCGTCCCTCTGGATGCTCTGGAGGGTGCGGTGGAGCTGCGGGTGGGCCAGGAGCTCGTGGATTAGCTCCAGACCGATGCCAAGGGAGATGGGCTTCACATAGCGATGGATGGAGGGTGCCACCAGGATCTCTTCTTGGGTCCAGACCGGTACCGTGTAGGTGAAGTCACAGGCTGCCACCGAAGACAGGTTGCAGAAGCAGCGGTTGACTCCCGGGATCACGGGCTTGAGCTGGAACGAGTTCAGGATCACAAAGTCGCAGGCTGTTCGCACGCAGGCACATCCTTTCCCAAGGTAGACCACAGCGGAGCTGTTCTCCCGGGCGACCTCGAAGGAGCACTCGTTGAGGGCGTCGACTTGCGGGGCTACACAGCCTCCTCGGAGGCTGACAAGCTGCCATCCGGTCGGGGTGAAGCGGGCCCAATGGTCGGGGTGGCGGGCGTAGAGGACTTCGGTGTTGCTGGCTTGGAGTCCCAGAGGCACGACTGGAAACACATGGAATGACTCGTGCGCACTGGCCGTTAATAAAAATAATTTAAGCTCCTGGGTGGTCGGTGTGAATGAGGAACTTACGAGAGACCACCAGGATTCAAGCTCCAGTTCTATGGGTGACAATTTGGGCGTAATCAATCTTTTAATTTCCAGGGGCAAGTGCCCGTCCGTGGCTTGCCGAATTAGCCCCATGGCCACAGCCTGGTTTAATTGTTGGGCTTGCATACATGCCATGGCTATGGACACGTTGCGTTCAAAAGACTGCGTTCCTTTGAGCAGCAGAGAAAAATCTCTTTCAATTTGACTCTCCCAGTTAACTAAAATGGAGCTGATCTCGTGTTGCCCATTTGAAATGGAATTTAGGGACTGCACCACCGGTTTACCTAAGTCGGAGATGCTAGTCGTGACATGGGCAAACTTATTAGCGAGAGTCTCAATATTGACCGAATCCATGATTGCTAAGCCTCCGGCTGCAGGAGCAGTCCAGTCGGCGATGCTTCGTCTGGCACGCGAGAGAGAGGGGGAGGGATCGATCCACAGTTGTAGCCATGCATTCCAACCCTTGCTTCCGTCCTCCAGATAGGGAGCGTACTGCGGCAGCCTCTGGGTTACATTTAGCTCAGCTAAGTCTATGCAGATTTCTTTTAAAGACATTTGCGGGCGGACTAGAACTCTCTCTCGAATGTCAGTCTTCAAAACATGGGAGCCCACTATATGCGTGCCGCCTTGGCTTAATTGTTCATTGCTAGCAATCAAAGGGTCAATTTGGATGGTGTGGGTCTCCTGGGTCCGGATCAGCAGGGAATAATTGCCTGGTTCGTGAGTCAAATTTACAAAGAGCAGCCCAAGCCGGTGAAATTTCTCTACTAGGGGCTTGGTTTGGCATTCGGGCGCCTGTTGAACCAGTACCCAATCGGGCGGGCCGTGTTTGGCTAGGTCTTCCTCTCTTACAATTCAGGTCAGGTTCTCCCAGCGCTCTATAGCAAAGGAGAGAACTGTGCCTGAAGGGGGCATGACAGTTACTGATGCAGATTCAGTGGTAGTAGTGCCTAGTAGGATGGTCATTCTAAAGGGGTCTCCTGCCTTCCATACTGCGGCCGACACTAAAATAACTTCACAGTATGGTCCGAAAGCTTCAGTGACAAATGGCGAGGTTTCGACATTGGCAGGGGTGGTATATTTGTCTACCACCGGGACTGCGGTGGGGGCAGGCCTGATACGGGGAAGGAACATACATGGAATCGGAGCGAGTGGTGAAACCGTATCGGTAGGAAAGTAACACACTAGTTCTTGGGACATGGTTTTTACTCCCACACATAAAATAACAAGCTCTGGGGGTTGGATCCACTGCTCTTCACAACTGCGGAAGTTAGTGCGATCCGTAGGGGTGGTCATATTAATCTGCTGCACAACCTTGCAGACCATCATTTCATTTTCTGCTAGCGTATTGATACATCTCCAGTGAGGGTAGGGCATTAATTTGGACGGGCGTCCCTCTATTAGGGTGCCTGCCAGCACGAGCAAACACAGAGTATCCAGGTGCCTCATCTCCTGGCCTTCCTTTCCTTTCTGTGGCGAAAATATCCTGGGGAGACCTGCGGATATAAGTACAGGTTCCCTGAGTTTGTTGCAGCACGTAAAATAAATGAAGTGAAGTGGGGGAAAAGGGAGGGCGTTTTTCTGCCAGCACTGTCTATTAGGCGGGGTTCGAACGAGAAGTCCCAGAGCACTAAGCGAGCCTTCCAGCTTGTTGCTCTGGGGAACTCCTGTGTGGAGGTTTCTTTCTAAAGCATGTATATTTCAGAGGGGGAACGTCTTTACGTCGGGCAGGGGTCGGCTATGCGTTAGGCGGGATTATGCAAACTCACCCCAGGGGTCCCTGGGTGCCTAGACTATGTGGCCTTCAGGTGCCCCTTGCTCGGTGGCGGGCTGCGTTTATTTTGCGGGCTGAGAGCTGTAGGTCCGGCTCGGCCTGGCCTTGCTGCTTTAAAACGGAAAAAAACTAGAGAGCGGTATCCAGCAACTATAAGGGTTGCTGCAAACGGGGACCTTCGCTTAATTTCCTAAAATAGGCTCTCGTCATATGTATGCAGGACAAACAATTTTTGGAGGGACTCCCTCGGGAGGCCCCGTTTTCTGGTTAAAAAGAAAGATACACCAGGCAAAAAAGAAAAATACACTGAGCAAGAAGCATACGGGTGTGGGGTACTTTCGGGTTGCCCTCACTTGGAAGGCCTGGCGTGGCTTCATTAAAACTTCAATATGTCTCCCCCCCTTCTTTTCCCTTATACGGTACGGGCAAGGGAAAAGATTGCATTGGGCGGGGCGGGCGGCTGCTGGCGGAAAGGGCCGAAGTGGAGCCGAAGGTGCTCGGCGGCGTATATCAAAAAGCGGCGAAGACGGCGGAAATCTTCCGGCGCCGCTGGGTCTGGGTTATTCTGGGGTCATCTTGGCGTGGGGGATTCTGGCTATGTAAATGAGGCACGCTGCCCCTTGTGCGTGGCGAACGCACCTCAATAACACATTCCAGGGGTAATATATTTTCAAAATACTGGCGGGTCTTTTACCTTTGCACTAAAGCGTACTAACTGGTGGCGCCGTATAGCAACTCACCATGACGAATATGAACAGTAGTAAAAGAGGGATGTTGGGTTTCCTGGGGGTCCTTTTCCAGGGGAGGCACGGCCCTCAAAGCCAAAGCCGACCATCATGCGAAAGCGTGGGTCTGGCAGGTGAGACCCCGAATCTACGTAGATGCGGGATCTTCACCAGCATGGCGGGTGAAACATTTTCAAATACAGAGATCACCTTTATTGCTGCATCTACAGTATTGGAAATCACCTCTGGGCTAAAGCCTCTCCAAAACTTGCCACAAGGCAATTCTCTTTTGCCTGTGTAATTTTTTCCGAACATGCGGCTTAAAAATCCAATTAAGAATCACTTTCGGTGGTGGTCCTATTTGCCTTTGGTTGCCGTGTTTTCCCCCAAGGGTCCCAACTGTGGGGCCCGCCAATAAGGTTAAAGAATAGAACTGGAAAAACTTTTAACATCTACATCTACATATTCTGCTGTCTCTTTTATACTAAGGCTACGAAGGTCTGGTCTAAGGGAACACAGGGTATCTCTGGCCCAGGGTGAAGGGATATCTGGCGAATTACTGGGCAGAGGGGGGCTGGGCTGGCGGCTGTTCCCCCAGGGTCATATACTGGCGGGGCGGTTTGGAGCGGCTTTCCCTTCCCTTCCTTTAATTGGGAGGCGTGGAAGTATTTTAACCAAGTGCCTCCTGTCTTCCTCTGAATGGCTACCTGATAGACAGCTGGGGAGATTCTTTTCGTGATGGGGACTGGGCCTTGCCATTTGGCTGCTAACGAGTGCACCTTTTGTGAGAACTTTCTATATAGAACGAGCTGTCCTTCCTCCCACTGCCTCGGGTTCCTGACCCATCCTAGTTTGCGGTCCATATCCTTCTGAGCTGCGCCCAACTTCTGGGCTACTTGCATGTGGACGGCGTGTATTGATGAGAGAAGGTCCTGAACCCAGGCGTCATTAATTACTGTGGGTTGCATATCTGAAGGGAGCTGCGTGTCTAGCCAGAAGGCTTCCGGGAGCTGCATTCTTCGTCCGGTCATGACCATATGGGGTGTGAGCCCGTGGACTGCGGTGGTGCCTCTGATGGCCATTAGGATTATGGGGAGTTTTTCATCCCAGTCTCTCCCGGAGGAGCGAACCATTTTGCGGAGAGCCTCCTTGAGGGTCCGGTTGTTTCTTTCTATGGCGCCGGAAGCCTGGGGATGGCCGGCTATGTGAAAGCGTTGTTGGATACCTAATGCTTTGCAAAGCTCCTGGGTAACTTCTCCGATGAAATGTGAGCCCAAATCGGAGTCCATGACTCTCACAGTGCCCCATCTTGAAAATACGTTATTAAACAGTAGCTTGGCTGTGGTGGCCGCATTGTTACGCTTACATGGGAACGCCTCGACCCATTTGCTAAAGGGATCTATGACAGTGAGACAGTAGCGATTGCCGCGGGGAGTGGGAGGAAGGGGGCCAATAAAATCAATCTGTATGCGAGCCCAGGGTCCATCAATTCTCTGATGCTGGAGGGGAGCTCTAGGTCCGGTGGGGTCTGCATTGACCATAGCGCAGGACAGACAGTTGTCCACCCATTGTGCTACTTCGGTGCGCATGCCAGGCCACCATCCAACCTCTTTGACCCTCTCCAGAGTCAGGTCCTTGCCTCGGTGTCCCTGCTCGTGGACAAACTGAATCAGGTCGGCCCTGACTTCCAGTGGCACTACCCAGTGGCGTTCACCAGCTGTGTCTACTGCCCATACTACGCCTTCCTCTTCTCGAATCACTAATCTCCCTGTCTGGTCTCCTCCTGCTGCTAGTAGGCTACTTACTTCTGGGTCGGATGTCTGCAGTTGGGCTAGGTCTAGTGTGCCTGCGGTTCCCTGGGCCTGATTACGGGCCTGTGCCCGAGTGGTAACAGGGTGGAGGGGACAGTCTGAGGCTGGTTCCGGTAGGGGAGTACTTTCCGTGGCGGCTGCCTTGGCGGCGAGGTCTGCCTGATCATTCCAATAGGCGGTCTCTGAGTTAGTCTTTTGGTGCCCTTTAACATGCGTGACCTGCGTTGGGCCTGTGCGAGACTGAAGGAGCGTGGCCACGTGCTGCCACAGCTGTAGGTGGGCTACGGGTTTCCCATCGCTGGTCCTCCACCCCTGATTCTGCCATACCGGGAGCCAGACCGTGGCGGCTTTGGCCGTCCAATCTGAGTCTGTGTAAATGGCGAGTGGGCTTTCTGGGGGCTCAAACTCAAGCACTGCCAGAAGCGCTCGCACCTCAGCCGCTTGGCTGGAATGGGGGCAGGCTGGACCCTTTAGAGTACATGCATCGCTTACTCACACGGCGCCGTAGCCTGTCCGAGAGGAGCCACCAACGTGGAAGGAGGAGCCGTCACAGAACCAGCATGTGAAGCCGTTCAGTCGGGCTTCCTCTGGCGGGACTCCCCAGGTGACTGGCCAAACAACCTGCGGTGGTGGGTCCAGGGGGCACTTGTGCTCGGTCCCGGTTACTAACAGGCCATATGGGGCGGGTGGTTCAGTTGCTTCCCTTTTAAATTCTACTCCGCGGTTAACCAGGGCCAGGGTCCATTGTGCTATGCGGGCGTTCAACACTTGCCCGTCTTGTATTTTGCCAGATAGGATATATTTGAGGGGCGTATGGGTGGTTTGGACTATCGTGCGCGAGCCACCTATGATAAATTCCCAATGAGTCAGGCTCCAAACTAGAGCAAGGCAAGTCTTTTCGCATGGGCTGAACTTGGTCTCGACCGGAGTTAGATTACGAGAGGCATAGGCTACTACTCTTACGGTCCCGGCTTGTTGCTGGGTGAGCGTGGCTCCTACGCTTTTGTCCGAGACGGCTAACTGAATAAAAAATGGCTGGGTGACATCTGGATGGGCTGGGGCTGCGGCCAGGCTGCGCTTCAGCTCAGCTAAGGCTGTCTGCTGATCTGGTCCCCATTCCCAGGGAGTGTTCTTTTTAAGGAGGGCGTAAAGAGGGCGAGCCTTGTCTGCAAAGGACTCGATGAAGTCTCGGGAGAAGTTGAAGGTTCCTAGAAGGGCTCTAAGGGAGGGGACGTCGGTGGGTGCAGGCAGCTTGGAAATGACCTCCATTCGCTGGGCGTCCAGGGTGCGACCCTCGGGTCCCAGGGTCAGACCCAGGTACTTGACACTGGTCTGAACCAATTGGGCCTTTTCCCTGCTTGCCTTGAACCCGGTCTCGCGGAGGAGTTCTAGGACTTCCTTCGTGAACGCGAACTTGTACCAGCAAGACTCATGCAACCGGATGGAATGGAAGGCGTTGGCCAGGTCTATGACCGAGTAGAACTGGGAACCGGTGGCAATGGCCGTCAGGATCTCGTTATACTTAGCCACAACCGGGGCAACGGGAGGGGTGGTGGCATTCAGGGCACGGAAGTCGACCGTCATTCTCCAGGTCGCTCCATCTGCTTTTAGGACTGGCCACAATGGGGCATTGCAGATGGACTGCATCGGGAGTATGACGTCCCATTCAAGGAGTCCTTCTATGGTCTTGGCTATCCCTGCCTCAGCTTCTGCTGGGTACTTATACTGTCTCTGGGGAGGGGGGTCCTTTCCTTCAATTAGTACGCAGGCGCCCTTCACTATCCCACACTCGGCCTTGTCTGTCACCCAAACTTCGGGAAATTCCTGAACCCAGGGGTCTCCTGTGATAGGGGCGAGAGGCAGGGGGGCCTTAAGGGCGGCACACCGATGGATTGCATTGACAAAGTCTGGGCCTCCCGGGATGCGCCACAGGAGCCCGTTCGCCAAGTCAATGGTCAGTCCCTCGGCTCGGAAAAATGGCATGCCCAAGAGTCCGTCGTCTTCTCCCCGGTTTGCGCATGCCGAAATCCGGGTGGCCAGGCTCCCAACGGTGAGGGGTATGTCCTGCCAGACTGGGGATTCCTGCATGCCGCCTCCAAAACTGGCGAGTTCCATGGTAGTAGGGGTCTGGGTTCCCTTTGTGACTAGGGTGGGCCGGAGTATATTAAGTGAAGCTCCGGTATCTATGAGGAGAGTGGCAGGCTTCTTCTTTTCCCCGGGAGTCCCGATCCCTGCCTTTACTGTCGGTCTCCCCCATGTGTCCGGCTTTAGTTTGGCAACTATGCCCACGGAGGGAGACTGGGACTTGGGGCGGCCCTATTCTGATCCTGTGCCCTGGTCGGCGGACGTGGCACTTCCTCTGAAGGGGTTATTGGGGCTCGGGCGTTCCCGGACTGCAGCTATCGGGGGGTCTGACAAGGAAAGGCCCGGTGGTAAGGGGGGCGCTGTCGGGGGCACTGGGGGCTGCTGCTGGTCTTCCCACTCCATGATCGCCTTCATTAGAACGGACGTGGGCTTTCCATTGAATAGCTCCATGTTCGCTCCAATGTTTTTGAGGCGCATCCAAAGTTCCCAACGGAGGGGGTCCCTGGACTGGGGCGTATTGCCGCGGTCTCTGTAGCCCTCGTGGTTGCCCTGTGGTGCTCCCCAAGCATTAGACTGATCTGGAGGTGGGTAGACCTGGTGGTTGTACGGGTGCGATGCTCGAGAGTGAGAAGGGGCTAGGGGCACATCCTGTGACCGGGGCTCATGGGGCCCCTGTTGGGCGGAGGAACCGTAACTCGGGGTGGGTGCAAAGGAAACTCCCGAGCGGTAGTCCCTTGGCCCTCTTCCCCGGTTGAAACTGCTACTCCTTCCCTGCAGGATTCCTCCCCTTGCCTCCGAGTACGGGTTGTGTCCCTGCGGTCGGTACTGGGAGTGGGGGCCATGGTTGGCATAAGTGACTGCGCTTATTGGCTCGCTCTCCTTCCTACGGGAGGCCGGGGACTTCACATGGTGGATGGCGCCGGTCTCTCGCAACAGGCCAGCAATGCTCCTGATGCGAGCTTCCAGGTCTCCCCATGAGATGCTCCCGGGTTCTACTCCTGCCAGGGCCAGGCGAGTGGTGCTGTTGAGCCCGTCTATGACTGCCCTCCTGAACTCTAGCTCGTCAAAGTCAGGTACATCGCTTGCATCTAGGTCTACTTCGTCTGCTAGCTCCGCGAGAAGCTGCTTCCTAGCTAAGTATGCCTCTGGGTCCTCTCCGGGTTTCTGGGACTCTGCAATGTATAGGGCTTTTAAGCTCTTGGTGGGCCATAGGAATGCGCACAGTTCTATAATGGCTCCATACTGGCTGCGGGTGGCTAGCCTTCGGTTGGACACGTAAGCATTAAGGGCTGTGACTATTTCGGGACTGGCGTAGTGGCGGGCCAGTTGGGCCACATCGGAGCCACTAGTGGAGGGCTGAGAGGTGGTTACGTGAGTGAACCATTGGATGGCCGTGTCTCGGTTTAGGGGCCCCATACAATCCGCTATGGCTTGGAGCTCGTCGGGCCTCCAATTGCGGGTTTCCTTAACGACCCGGTCTGTCTTTCTGCCGTCCTCGTCCATGGAGACAATTTCTTTAGTAGCTATCGGATGGAGGGGCTGTGAGGCCTCTCCGGGCGGGGGAGAGGGGGATGACCAGCTGTCGGCACTATCTTTGGGGAGGGCCAAGAGGGCTGCAGGATGCACGGCGGAGATTACGGCCTGCTGCATCCCTAGGTGCTGTTTTAGGGCCTCTAGCTCCCTCTTACAAGCGGAGTGGTCTGCTGCGGCTATCTTTGCGACTTTCTGCTCTGCCATGAACTGGGCAGCATGGGTTAATTTTGCAATTTTCTCCTGACCTTCAATCACTGCGTGCTCAGCCATATCGGCACGAGCGGTGGCTACTTCAGCCTTGTGTTGAGCGTCTTGGAGAGCAGCGGCTAGACCCTGCTTCTCCATCATGAAATTAACGCGTTCTGAACGCCACTCGGCTGCCTTTTCCTCATACTCTTTCTTCTCCTTCCTTAACTGTTCTATCTCCTGCTCCTGTGTTTCCTGAGCTGCCTGTAGCTTATTAATTAGGCACACGCTGTCCTGTAAGGCAGTGAAAAGTGCCCAAGTCCCATATCTATCTTTCTTGCTAGATCTAGGTTTCTCCTTCTTGCAGAAATCCTGGAAGGCGCTTCTAACTATCTGGAGCAGGTCGGGTCCCTTGAAGAAACCGGCTTCCCAAGGGCAATCTCCCTTCTTAACTAGCCACTTCTCCAGGCGGGGCACGGTGGGGGCTGCCCGGTACATTTTTACTTTCACTTAAGGCTGATCTCGGGGGGGTTAAAGAATGGATCAGCGACACCAGGGGTGGGGCGGTTTCAAAGGTCCTAACTTTAGGGTTTAAGGGTATTTTAAGGGTCCTATACTCGGTTCTTCTCCACCGGGGGAGAAGGAAAATTCCTATTCCCGTTTCAAGCTTGCCTACAAGCCACGGGACCAGGAAAAGTTTACTGGCTCAGAGGGTGCTCTCAAGCTCTCTAAGCCCAAGAACAAAACGCTCAGTGCTCCCAAGCCTCTGCTCAGAAGCCAAAGCTCAGGGGTCTCCCAAGCCTATGTGCTCAGAAAACCAGAAAGGTGCTTCCAAGCCTCTGCTCAGAAGCTGCAACTAAGGGGTCTCCCAAGCCTCTGCTTAGGCAACCAGAAATGCTCCCAAGCCTCTGCTCAGAAGCTACAATGCTCTCAAGCTCTCTGCCCAAGAACTAAACTCAAAGTGTCCCCAGGCCTCGCGCTCAGAGACAAACGGTTAAACTGTCTCCAAGCCTTGACCAAAAGCGGGGATTGAAGCCTAAGTGCTGGCAGGAACGGGGTTTGGACGGACTTAGGAGAGACGGGGGAGGGCGGAAGAGAGTTTTATATGTGCTGCTTCAGGATGTGTATATATATATATATATATATATATATATATATATATATATATATATATATATATATATATATATATATATATATATATATATATATATATATATAGCCTACTTCTGGGATCCCACCCACATAGACGCGTTTAGGCGGCCCGGAAGGTGCCCAGGAACTTCACCAGTTCAGAGGTCCTCACCCACAGTACACCGGTTATAACGGCTGGAGGGCCTCGCGGTGCACCACAAAAGGCAAGTAGTCCAAAGCTAGCTGAAGGAGGAAATGGGGAAAAAGCCAACCCACAAGATAGAAATGCTCACTAGAGCCACACACACTCACACTTTTAATTCCCTGAGCTAAATTGCGCTCTTTACACAGAGGTCTGGAAAATTTTCCTCTAAGTCAGTTCGCTGAAGACACGCGTGTCGACTCACGTGTATTCACACGAACTGGGTTATGCCTGCATATTCTCCACCAGTAAACTGTTACCAGAACTGCTTTTTCTTATAAGGGGAAATTAGCTTTAGCAGTCTGTAACTAAAATTAGCGCGGATCTTAACCTATGTCTACGGAGGTCCCGATTCCAGACACTCTAGTGAGAAAGAGGCAGACTACAAATAGGTTCAAACATGTGTATTTTCTAATAGTGTGGCGTAAGCCTGAACTTGCACATACATACAGGAAAACATACAAGGTCTAAGAAATACAGAGCAGGAAATATAGAGACTTTCGCATTAGCAGGTTCCCAGCGATGGTAAGGGAAATACTCACAATCCTGGAGCGAAGCAGAGACACGACAGCGAGGTGGCCCAATGCCAGCACTGGGACCACAGACGGACAGCGAGGGGTTCTGGATAGGATGGCACGCGCCACGGACAGCAAGGGGGGGGTCTGGATAGGAATGGGCTAAGCACCGAGTGGTCTGGGAGAGCATCTTAAATACCCCAAAACGTACCCTGGGGCAGGTGCTGTACTTGGTGGTTCTCACAGATTAAAACAAAGGTTCTAATGGGTTACTGAATGGCTTGGATGGGCCACTTTGGTAATCTGATCGTGATAAGTGACACCTCAGGAAGAGGGGACAAAAGAGGGAGGGGGAAATCCGAGTGGGCTGAATGGATGTTCCAGCGGATAGGGCTTGTCCTGATGTCATCAGCTCTGGAATGTGGAGGTTTCTTTGAGATGCATTCTCTAAGTGCTTGGGATGGTCGGCACTTAGTTCCTTATCCGGGGCGGCTCCTAAGATATGCAGAGCGGGGCGAGGTGCTCTCGCTGCAGACGTGGTGTGCCCGCTTTGCCGAAATGGCTTCTCAAAGCAGTCTTCTTCCCTGGGTCTTCTGGCTGCCTGAGAACATGGACGCCGGCTGGGCATAGCTGGGGCTGGTTTGCAGGCTGCCCGGTAGCGAGGGCAAGCTTGGCGACCGGCTCGCGGGAGGCTCCAGGCGGGAGCTGACCAGGGAGCGCCTAGCCAGGCTCGCTGGAGGTTTCCCCGGCAGGCGCCCGGCTGCTAGCAGCGGCTTGGGCCCATATGAGGCAGGCTTCCATGGAGGCAGGGGGAACAGCACGTAAAACACAGTCCAAAGCAGGGAACAGGCACGGTCCGTGGCAGATGGCAATGCAGGCACGGGGCTCACTTGTAATAAAGTCCAAACACACACTGGGAAGTCCAGATACAGGTCAGGGCAGGGTTGCCCAGGAAAAGAGTCCTTTTGTGCAGTTAACCAAACATGGAGTCAGTAAACTACACAGTCTATAACAGCAGCAAGGCAATTGACACGCAGGCAGGAAACTGACACGTGTATCAGAACACACACGTGCAAGGCAATCTTTGTGTAGCAGTAAAACAGCAGCGCAGGAAACTTTAACACAGTTCATGGCAGGCCTCAAAGCAGGGGAGGGGGCCTGCTTGGCAACAACTGGATCAGCACCAGCACATGCCCTCTTGTAGGGGACAGTCTCTGGAGTTCAAGGGTGTGTGATTTGGAGTGATCCTAAGATTATTTGGGGTTTCAGAGGGCTTATATTTTCACCACTTCCTTATTCAAAGCCATGTCTAATACAGAGTGCTTGGAGGGAGGCCACATTCGAGGACTTAGGTCCAGAACCAGAGACTGGATCAGTACCAGCACATGCCATCTTGTAGGGGACAGTCTCTGGAGTTCAGGGGTGTGTGATTTGGGGTGATCCAAAGATTATTTGGGGTTTCAGAGGGCTTATATTTTCACCACTTCCTTATTCAAAGCCATGTCTAATACAAGGAGCTTGGAGGGAGGCCACATTCGAGGACTTAGGTCCAGAACCAGAGACTGGATCAGCACCAGCACATGTCCTCTTGTAGGGGACAGTCTCTGGAGTTCAGGGGTGTGTGATTTGGGGTGATCCAAAGATTGTTTGGGGTTTCAGAGGGCTTATATTTTCACCACTTCCTTATTCAAAGCCATGTCTAATACAGGGTGCTTGGAGGGAGGCCACATTCGAGGACTTAGGTCCAGAACCAGAGACTGGATCAGCACCAGCACATGCCCTCTTGTAGGGGACAGTCTCTGGAGTTCAGGGGTGTGTGATTTGGGGTGATCCAAAGATTGTTTGGGGTTTCAGAGGGCTTATATTTTCACCACTTCCTTATTCAAAGCCATGTCTAATACAGGGAGCTTGGAGAGAGGCCACATTCGAGGACTTAGGTCCAGAACCAGAGACTGGATCAGCACCAGCACATGTCCTCTTGTAGGGGACAGTCTCTGGAGTTCAGGGGTGTGTGATTTGGAGTGATCCAAAGATTATTTCGGGTTGCAGGGGGCTTATATTTTCACCACTTCCTTATTCAAAGCCATGTCTAATACAGGGTGCTTGGAGGGAGGCCACATTCGAGGACTTAGGTCCAGAACCAGAGACTGGATCAGCACCAGCACATGTCCTCTTGTAGGGGACAGTCTCTGGAGTTCAGGGGTGTGTGATTTGAGGTGATTCAAAGATTGTTTTGGCTTTCAGAGGGCTTATAGTTCCCCACTTCCTTATTCACAGCAGGGGGTTGCAGGGGGCTTATATTTTCACCACTTCCTTATTCAAACCCATGTCTAATACAGGGTGCTTGGAGACAAGCCACCTTCGAGGCCTTAGGTCCAGAACCAGAGACTGGATCAGCAACAGCACATGTCCTCTTGTAGGGGACAATCTCTCGAGTTCAGATCTATGCGATTTGGGGTGATCCAAAGTATTTTTCTGCTGCAGCTCCCGCCCCTTTCCTCTTATTGTAATGTTCTGGGGGAATCCTATTTTGAAGCTGTTTACTCAAGATCTGGGTTTTGTAGGATGACCCAGTAGAGGTCCCCTTAGAGTGCTGAGTCTTATGAATATGGAGGTGCATAATATGTGCCCCTGCAAACTTTATTTTGGAGTTATAGCTTTTCAGTTTTCCCACAATATTTTTCTTTGGCTTTGCGAATAACGAATAAGGAACTGCAAATAAGGAACTGGGAACTGGGAACCAACTTCAGCTTCGTTGAAATACTATCTATTGCAATCATTTGGGCGTATGCTTCATGCTTAACCATGGCTAGATCATGTCCCAGGACTATATTATTTTGTAGTTTTGGGTACATAGCTGTGTTGGTCTGCAGTAGAACAGCAGGATTTAAGTCCAGTGACACCTTAGAGACCAACAAGTTTTCCAAGGTGTAAGCTTTCGAGAGTCACCGCTCTCTTCTGAATGTGAAGGGATATCTGAAGAAGGGCGCTTTGACTCTCAAAAGCTTACACCTTGGAAATCTTGTTGGTCTCTAAGGCGCCACTGGACTCAAATCCTACTATTTTTAGGACTATATTCTGCGAATACAAAACGTTCAATCTGGGTTGCTGTGAACAAAGCTACGGCTCTCTCAGGCCCACAAACAGAACGTAAAAAGTCTCTCTGACGGAACAACGCAGCTTTCTACCTTGAATTTGTCCTCCCACCCCCCTCGCCCCCCAGCATCCAATCAGCGACTCCCTTCTGAGCCATTCGGGCCAATGAGCGCCGTCCGGTCGTATGTTTTCGGGTTCTGGCTCGGCTCCCGCTCTGGGAGTCTTCTGTGGCCCCGCGGCCATTTTAGGGGCTCGAGGAGGCCTTTGGCCCTGCGCGGCGGTTCTCCCGAAGGAGGCTCAGCTATGACGGCGGCCGGGAAACTGAGCTCGGTGCCCGAAGTAGAGATAGACCCGGACGGCGCCTTCAAGTACATTCTCGTGCGAGTGCAGCACGGCGCCGACCAGCACCGCGATATCGTCAGGGGCACCGCTGTCGCCGAGTTCCACAGTGAGGGGAGGGCGACGCTTGGGCTGGGTGGGTTGTGTTGGGCTGGGTGTGTATAAATATATATGTACACACACACACACACATGTATATATGTGGACACACGTCTGCAGACAAACGCAGGCAACGCATGTGTTTTTATGTATATACGCACACAGCGTCTGCATTAGGTTTATACGCACATACATACGTGCACAGATACATACACTCTCCATTTATGCGTTGTATAAACGTACACCCACACATGTGCATTTGAGTCCAGGGGTCCTTTAGAGACCAACAAGATTTTCAGGGTATAAGGTTTCGAGAGTCGGAGCTCCCTGAAAATGTTGGTCTTTAAGGGGCCCTTGGACTCAAATCCTGCTGTTTACCAAGCTGGCTACCCACCTAAAAAAATAGCGAAATGTATGTATGTTATTTATGTGTACATTATTACTTTAGAGCATTTTTATACCTCGGGAAACTGAAGAAGATTACAAAATAAAACGTAATACAGGTGCTCACATGTGTATATGTAGCCATTTAAGGGCAGAGCTAAGGTAACCTCTCCTTTATTGAATGCAAGTGCATATCAGTTAAGAGAGGTTTTTCCCTGTTGCAGCAAACAAATGAATCTTGCAGCAGCAGCAAGAGAAGATTCCAGTAGCAGCTTTGGGGGACTGGAGCCCTTTTTGTCAGGACAGATGCTAAGTGAAGATTCTTTTCAAGCATTGAGTGAAGTGGACTCTAATCCCTAAAACTTCATGCTGGTGTAAAATATTTCCATTCCTTGAGTAGCTGCAGAAATACTAGGTGTTGCATTCTCTGTTCACAGGTGTGTTGTGAGGCCCACAACAGGCCAAGCCAGTGCACTTCACAAACTGAGTTTGTGCCTTAGAACATCTATAATGCACTGGATTCCTAAAGCAGATATTTAAAGGTGGTTCAGCAGACAAACCACAGTGGAAATGGGACCCTTGACGGTACCAAGGTTCAAAGCAATGAGATCTTATTTTCTTATTTCATACTCCAACTTTTCCCCCAGTGAAAACCCAAAACACCTTACATCATTCTCCATTTATCCTCACAACAACCATGTGAGGTAGGTTAGATTCAGAGTGACTGGCCCAAGGCCACCAGTGATCTTCCATGACAGAGTGGGGATTTGAAACTGGGTCTCCCAAATCCCAGTCCAACACTGTAATCACTACACCACTCTGGCAATCTTTTAGTTTAATTTCTTGGTCACTAGCGTGTGTCTAAGCCTAAGTATACCTGTTCAGCTACAACAGAGCATTATACATAGCTTTAGTAGTCATCCCATTTAAACCTATTTGTATGTACAAAGTCAACCTTGCTTAAAATGCCTGGGAAGCGGGGGCAAAAAAGAGAAAGCTTGAAAAGTTTGTGTGCCCATGGAGAGAATGTGCATGTGCAATGTCTTTTACTCATGGTTTAAATCATTTTAATCGTGTCCTTCCTTCAAGGAGCACACATACATCATTCTTCCTCCAATTTTATCTTCACGGCAACCTAGTGAGGTAGATTAGACTGAGGACTAATGAGTTGCCTGAAGTCATCCGATCATAAGAAAAGAGCAGTTGAGCCTGGTTTTTCCACAGTCCTATTTTGACATTATAACCATTACTACTCTGGAGACTTTTGAACACTCTGCCTTGCAGTGCAGATCTGCATTTATCCCCTTAATGGGCTCAGTAGGGTATAACTCTGTTTAGGAATTTTGCTAGTAGTTTGTTGCCCTGCATTTGATTTTGCTGTAATATCTAATATCCAGTGGTAAAAAGAACTGATATTAAGATTGTTGCTGTGCGCTGTTGTAGACTTTACCTCCTTAGGTGCTGGAATATCTTCTTGTTTTGTTTCACACCAGTAAGCAGGTCTTTTGCATCCTTCCTTATTCATCTTCCCTACTACTATTCTCAATTTACAGATGAAGAGCTGAGAATGAGATGTCTGTCCCATGAAATTGGGCTCCCAGATTTAAACTCAGCGGTATCTTCTGGATTGTTTTCTTTCCTAATAGTTCACCAGCTGCAAGATGGGAAACATCAGTGTTTCTTTTATAATAAACTCTGGCTTCCGTTCAAGCCTAGTTCTGGCACCAAAAATGTTCAAAGGTTTTTTGTGTAATTAATATGGATGATCAGTTTCAAAGAAACCAGAATTAATCATTGCTTAACCCTACTGCTTCAGATATTTAAACTTTCAGAGAATTAAAAACAAATTGTAATTGTGCTTTATTTTTGTAAGGAAATCTTAACACTGCTTACTAATTATTTTTGTTTTTCAGATCACATATTTGAAAGAGTAAATCCTGAAATGGAGAAGCTGGGTTTTGTATGCAAGTGCCTTGGAGGAGGAAAAATTGAGCATAATAGTAAAGACAAGAAAATCCGTGTATTTGGTCTTTCTACAGTAAGTATTGACTTCCCATACTGAGAACATTTTTTGAGGAGTAACCCCCGTGACTAGCCTGGGACTTGCTTCTGAGTAGACTTTAGAACCATAATGAATGACTTTATTCACTTAAAAAGATAATGTCTATTGTCTATGCTAATTTAGAAAAATGTCCTTGGTATTATTTCTTGGGGGAAGAAATTGGGTAGGGAACAGACTTTTGTACATGTACATTTCTACAATTTATATATTACTTTTACAAAATCAAAATATTATTTAGTAACTTAATTTGTTGCATGTTCTACTAAGAAAAGAACTACAGTTGGTAGCAAAGACACAAGACACTATATATAGACAATAGCATTGTCTTTGAAAGTTTCTATAAGTCATTGAGCTTGGACTACAGTAACTGCATATGATTGCACTGTAAATCTTTTAAATTGAGTTCTACATTTAATTACAATTTTTAGTAAAACTTTCACAACTCATGGCAAAAAAATGTATCCTGAACAAATTATTAGAAGGATTCTTGAAGATGTGTCACAGGTTCAGAATATCACTGGTTGAAGCATGGTTTACTGAAATAAAGAATCTTAAGTCTAGCAGCTGCCAATTTATATTGAGCATCACAGGTGATTGGTAAAGAGTCCAGTCCTCCCACACTAGGCATACTTCTTCCATCCCAGATAATAGCACAGTCCCCTGCTTTTTTACTCGTGTTCCGTTGTTTTCTTTTCCTTCCACTTTATGGCCATAATTTCACTGGGGGACAAAATTGTCCTCTAATCCTCAGGTTCTTGGAAATATGCCTGTTTCTTGCTGTTGCAGGGAATAATGCTATCTTCTTTCCCAAAGTCTATAGGATGCTGATTCTTGGGATTATCAGTGGCCTCATTTGTGGCAGTTCAAATACCCCTAGGCAGCACCTTTGTAAAACAATTGATGTTCTAGGAGCACCAACAGTGCTGCTGTGTTGGATCTGAGATCAGTGCATAATATCTGAAACACTGGATTAAAGTGATTGTGTTGAATCATAGAACACCAAGATTCGAGTCCAGTAGTTCCTTAAAGACCAGCAAGATTTCCGCATACTGACAAAGGGAGCTTGACTCCCCAAAGCTTATATCCTGGAAATCTAGTTGGTTTTTAAGGTGTTGCTGGACTCAAATCTTGCTCTTATACTGCAGACCAACACAACTACCCTCCTGAAACTAACTTGAATTATAAACTCTTCCTATGATAGTCCCTACTCTTGTGCTTCCCTTTGAAGCTGGATACACAAAGGCCTCTGGTCTATCCCCAGCTCTCATCCTGTGTTTCACAAACATGTTTATGAATATTTGTAGGAAGGGACATCTTGGTCAGATTTTTCACAGTGAGAAATGTACATTTGTTTTAAAAAGCAGGAACAGGAGTCCTCAAGTGATCCAAAATGTGTGCTGTCCTTAACTGAAAAGTGGAGTTGATAGGAATATATGCACTCGTTTACTTTAAACAGGCAGCAACAGGAGCCGCATCTAGTCGCTCTCTCTTTGAGAACAGTTGTGATGGGCAATTCTTGCTTTTGTCTTTCAGGGATATGGTAAAGCTGATCATGCCGTGACAGTGGAACTACTGAAGAAAACCTATAAGGACTATGAAATTAATTGGTCAGATGACAAAAAGTGAATTGCTGCTGCTGTGTGTTTTAAAGTCCACCCTTTTTCTTTTCAGCATAATATGGACTTCTGTCACAACGTACAATCAAGTGTATTTCGTTTTTGCTGAATAAAAAGCTTGAATGTGAAGCTCTTTGCAATTCAAATAATATACTCGTGCTATTTGAGATTTAATTTCTGCCCTTTGACTTTTTGCTTTTCAAATCTAAATCTCTTAGCTTCTCCTGAGGATAGGGTTTTCAAAGCAGGGTTGCCAACTGGCCTGAAGAAAATGTGTAGAAATGGGCAGCTGAGGCTTTTCATGGCATGGAAATAACATCTCATTAAGCCTCTATTAAAAGGACAGGACATTTTTTCCCTCCATGCTAGTTGGTAATACTATCTACAGGGTGGGCTGATGCATATGTCTACTGGAAATATTAGCATATCTTTTGCTTTTTTATATACACACCCTTGAAGAAAGCACTGGTGTTTCACTGCTCATGAATTCTGGGTAAATGCCCTGGAGTGTTTTAGGAGAGCCAGATGCATGTGGTTCTTCAACCTATTCTGATTTGCTGGCAGGTACATTCCAGACTGATCTAATCATCCTGTGGGTAGATTATGCCTCTTTTCTTTGGGAATCATAGTGCAGTTGAGAGCCCAGAAAGGTGATGTCTGGGTATGTTCTTAGTTAATATCTAGCTGTCACTAGAATGACAGCTAAGTTTTGCGCCCAGGTGATTGCACAACAAAACAGACCATCAAATACTGGAATGGCCACAAGGGAGTCCCCTCACCCTGATTAAGTTTTAAAGACTTCTGCCTAATACCGCTTTTATATTGGGAATACAGTGAAACAAAATTCTTTCAGGATTTTGTTAAGCTTACCTCTATGTTGATGTATTAGGATATGTGTTTGGATATTTTATTTGAAGTATATGAATTTTAAACAATGTATTTTATCTTGTTTTATGCTTCGATTTTATTATGTATAGCTGGTCTAAGGACCGTTACAATAAAATACATACATACATACATAGTTAATATCTGAAAAATCTGTCACCTCCCTTAAATGGTCTTGCAATTATTACCTAAAGTTGGCTGTTTTGGCTTAGGTTCCTTGATATATCACCAGTTCCACGGGAGTTACTTTTTCACCTTTATACCTTTTTCACAGGCTGTGTAGTATGGACTCCTAACAACAGTTTTGTAATTTGCCTTGAGTCTCAGCAAGAAAGACGGACTATAAATAAAGTGAATAATTTCCTCTTTTCTAACACTTTGGAACGCAAGGAAAAAGTTTGTGGAAGGAGTTGGCAGAACAGATTTTCCTTCCTTTGCCCATCCTTCAGCAGCCCCCTGAGCTCTGCAAAAATTCTCTTGTAAACAAAGCCACAGAAGCTGTCTGTTCCACCATTCGGGGGACCATTTCGCCCAGTTTTCCCCTTCCAACCTCCCAAGGGGGTTGTGAGGGAAGATAAGTTCTTTAGGTCTGTTTGGTTATAAACAATTTTTACGCTGCTTCTCCAGGGAACCTGCCAGAGGTGGATTGCAAAATAAAACATAACAAAAACATCAAACGCTCTTGATTAAAACCCAGTAGAAAACAAAAAAAACAGAATAAAAGCATAAATAATTAACAGCAGTATTCAAGTCCTGTAGCACCTTGAAGACCAACAAGACTTTCAGGGTATAAGCTTTTGAAAGTCTCGAAAGTTTTTACCTTGAAAATCTTTCTGGTCTTCAAGGTCCTAACAAAAAAGACTTGTGAAACCTAACTAAGCAGAAAAACCAACCAAAATAAGTCATTTTGTGTGTTAATTTATATAGAATTATTTGTAAATCCCACCACACAGTAAACTGCCTTATGCAGTTAATGGCCCTCTACTATGTTAACTTAACCGGACCATACATTAAAGTGCCAGTGCATTACAGTAAATGTATAGAAACCATTCTTATATTTTATATGTAAAGTGCTGTTAATCACCAGTATTGCACTGGTCCGTAGGTGCTGCTGGACTCGAATCTTGCTGTTCTACTGCAGACCAACACAGCTACCCACATGAAAATAGTTAAGCAGCTTAAAGGGATCACCAGTGGGTGGCAAAACATCATCCCCTTAATTAAAAGCCTAGATAAACATTTTGGCCTGGCGTCTTAAAGAGAATAATGTACGCCCCAGGCAAGCCTCAAGGGGAAGGGAATTCCAGCCGAGGTGCCACTAATTTCTGAAGGCTGGGGCATGGACAACAAGGCTTATTCATCTGATCTTACTTCTTTAAACGCTATTCCTGTCATCCACAAACTTCACTGAATTGTATCACAGTTTTCTTTCCTGTTGAACAGAAAAAGACAACTTTCCTTCCTGCCAGTAGCTGCCAACAGAATTGATGCCCCATTGTTGTCTTACTTAGTTACTGGAAACAATAACGCCCATGCTGATTTCTTTTAAGGCTTTTGTATCCTTGAGTAAAACGTTTGGTGCGGATACTGGAAAAGCTAGCATAATAGAATGGACTAGATGTAAAATAATGTCAGGTTTTTAGGATGTGCCAGCATTTTTTTTTAGGAGCCTGGGCAATTGGGCACCTCTGTGACTTTTACAGCTCTTGCTTGCATTCAGTAGTTTTCCACTGTACAGGAATACTTCCGGCTTTACAGTTACATGAAAGGCATCTAAATAGAACTTTTTAGACTCATTTCAATCCGGCTTCCCATTCTGGTTATGGAACTGAAAATGCCTTGGTTCCCCTGTTGGATATCCAAGATTGCGAGATAAAACAGGAATGTCTTATTTATTCTCATTTTTTATTTATTTTATATTTCAATTTATATACTGCCCATCCTCAGGGGCTCTGGGTGGTGAACAAGTTAAAATCAATAAAAACAAGAAAACAACAATACTTAAATCAACATACAAAACAATAAAATCAGTGGGGATACCAGAAGGGGGGGCGGGGCTTGCAGGCTGTTGCTCTGCACCATGGTATTTATGATACTGCAGGGTTCTACTCTCCCCCCCCCCCCAATTCTATTTACCGTCTACCTGAAAGCTGAAACTCTTCGGAGAGATTTTCAGAATTGTGGGTTAAGTATCATCAACACAGATGACTCTTAACTATTTTACTTTTTCATCTAATCATGTGGAGATTCTGACTCGGTCTACACACACAATGGGATGTACTAATTCATTGAAGTTGAATCTAGACTAGATGGATGTGCAGTTGATAGGTAATTTGCTGGGCCATGGAAGTGGTAGCTAATCAGTACTGGATGGGTATTGTACACTCCCTTAAAATACCAGCTTTGCAAGAGGCTTGCTGTTAAGTCCCCTGTTGCTCATGGCCGTACAAGTGGAGCCTTTAATTCAGACTGCCTTCTGCCAACTTCGTTTGGCATGCTAGGCTGCATCTGCAAAATTATAGTCTTGCCACAGTGAGCCATCTATTAGCAATGTCTGGAACTGGTTACTAATAGGTATTATATAGAGAATTGGCTTGGAAAAAAATCTTTGGGAACTTAGTCCAGACTACAGAGGCCAGGTTATTAACCAGAACATCTCTCTAGTATTGAAAGGTCTTCATTGGCTTACAGTTTCTTTCCGGGCATAAAGCCCAACTGTCTGGTTTTAAGGTCCTTTGTCCCATGCAAACTTGTCTGATAGTTGGCATCATCATGAGAGGCCCTTTTCTGGATTTCCTCATCTTTGTGACTGAGATGGGTATATGCTGGAAAAAGCACCTTTTTGTGTGGTTGTCTCCCATCTCACCTGAGATGTTCACCTGACATCATCTTTTAGACACCAACAGAAATGGTTTGTGCTTTCTAGATCTACATACTGGTTTTGCTAACGGCGATTAATGTGATTTGCTTTCCTTGTAGAGTTTTGTGCATAGGTACATGCCATGTTGCTTTAAATTGTGTTATGTGGTCCATGGCCATTTTTGTGAGCTGCCTTGGGCAATATAAGAAAGGCAGGGTATAAATATTTCAGGTACATACTTGATGCTTACTCCATTGGGCTAATGACATCAATAGCATTCAAACGTTATGCATTGGATTTTACAATTCTCAGTAACTTTGATACTACTTCTTCCGTATCTTCCTATAACAGAGAATTTCCTTGATGCAAAAAGGCTTGACAGAAGGGAGCTACAGGATCTAATTTAGTAAATTGATTCCATAGGATCTAATTCTGTGTTTCTACATCTTTTGGCTGTTATATCCATGTGATAGCTACGGTGCTTTCCATTCTATGAAAGGTTCCTGTCCTAATTAGAATGTAAAAGCTATGAGAGTAAATAATATGAAACATCATTGGGAAAGTCAGGAATTTCATGACTGCTTGTAATCTATTGCACTGTTTATTGACTGTCCCAACTGTTGATCGTATTGATTTATACTGTGTAATCTATTTTATAGTTACAAAATGTTTTTTAAAAAGAAAAAATTAAGAGAAATAAAGTAACAAAAACTATTAAAAATAAGTGTCAATTTGGAGATGCCCTCCATTTTAATAAGTGGTCAGCAGAATACATTTTGGTATTCCACTAGGTGTGCCCCCAGCTTCTGTAAGGCTCAGTGCTTAACTCTTGCCCATGGTAACAAATATCATAATGAAAAAAAAGCAAGCTGCCACCTGCACAGTGACATGCTTGGCATATTTGACCACAGTCAACGATTAAGCAATAAAGTAATTGGTTGGTTTACAAATTCCCAAGCCGCCTCATGGCCCTGCTCAGGGCACAAAGGTAAATTTTGTACATAAATCACCAGTGTCAACCTTACTCTAAAAATTTATCTTCTAGACAATGTACAAAAGCACGTAATGTAGACTCCTGCAATTCCCAAATCTGGAGACTGATCCAGAATATTATTTTTAATGCATTCTACTTTGCAGGAGAGATTTAATCCACTCAAAAGCAATTCCTCCAATACCAGCAAAGTTTCTTGGCCTGTCCACATCTGATCAAAAGCAGCAGAATATCGTATGCATAATCTGTCCACCCCCAAGATATAATTATCTACTACATTAATGTTCAGATTTGGACTTTGGTTGAAAATATCAAAAAATATTTCACTCGTACAACAAATGTACGGGTTATTTAGTTAGGTTCGGTTATTTGATGTGGAGGTCAATATGAGATTAGCTATTAACATTTATCTTGCTGATGAACTACTTCGAAGTATCTAGCCAAGATGGCTTGAGTGTATGGGGCTAGATAGAACTTTGTGCAATAATCACAGTAAGTTAGTAAACAGCTATTGTGATGCATAAACGGATCCTTGACTGATAAGTAAGAAGAGAAAAATATTACTGTAAAAATTATACCAATCCCAGACATCAGGACACAGAGTAGGTAAGAGAACAGCCAGGTTGGATTCAGTGGAAAAGCTTGTGGAAGGACTTGGCAGAATGGGTGTGTCCCACCTCATACCGAAACAATCTGCTGCTTGTCTTGGAAATCCTCTCTGAGGGTCGAGAGAGGCTCACAAACAATATACCACACTAAGGGGTGCTGCAACAAGCAGAAGGAATCAGGTAAGATCACTGCCTCCTCACTCTTCCGCTGTCTCCCTTCCATGAGCTTTTCCAGTGCATTCAACTCATCAGTCTGACCAATTTCAATCCTGGACAGCATGCACCCTTTGAAATTCACAAGAGCCTGGCAAAATACCTAGAACTGGTCTACAGCCAGCACCATATAATAATAATGAAAAGGAAATTCGAATTATGTATTTAGAACAAACTATACTTTGGGTGGTGGAGAGCTAAAAGCTCTAGCATTAAAGACGGGGAAAGCAATTAAATCAGAGATAGAAGAGCCATGGAAGAAGAAAACAATGAAGAGCCAAGAACGAACCACTAGATGAGTTCGCCAAGAAAATGACCATCTTTATTAATGCACTTTTAGGCAGGATTCTTAAACACGAGCTCAATAATGAACCGCTTTAGCCCTTTGTCAATAATTTTAACAGTTCTAGCCTTGAACACATTTTTCTTTTCAACAAATGTTGTAAATAACAGAACCCCACCTCCACACCCAAAATAATGTGCTTTGCTAGCCAAATATATACAGCCAGTTGCTTTCAGTAATTTTGAAAGTGTATCGTGCAAAGCTTCAAAATAATCTGGATTGTAAATAGTTTCTGAGGTGAGTATAAGATCGTATTTTGCTAAGGGTATATTGCTATTTAGTAAAAGCGTATAAAATCCTGACCATTCCCCAGAAAAGAACTTGCACTTAAAAATTAAGTCTTGATTGAAGTCTCTTTCCTGGAGATTTTGTAGGGAAGAATCAGTAATTCCCCCAGAATCATCATTCTGACAAATACAGTTTACTAGTACATTAGGCAGAGTTATTTCTTCAATTACCATGCTGTTATAGTCCTGAAAGTGGACTTTTTCAGCATTTCCCTTCAGTGCAGTGATTCCCAGCAGTCCAGCCCCACAGCCCAGGTCCAAAACTACCTTGCGTGCAAACTGAACTTCAGCTTCTAAAATGTAGTCCATGAGATCAAACGTGCATTCCCATATTTTCAGACCTCCTTCATAGACACCTGTGATTAGGTCTGAATGAGAAGAAATACTTTTAATCAGTATGTTGTCCCCATGGGAGTAATCTGGGAGTGCTGCCTTTACTACAGAAATAGTTGCATGGCACAGGCCTTGTAGTGTCTCCACAACTTTATTTTCCAAGATTTTGCTGACGTCTTTAGGGACATTATGCTCCTTGGCAGCTACAGGGCAAGAATACTTCTCTGGCAAAGTGATATTGTTTTTATTTAAAGAGCTGTGATCTGCCACTTCAGCAGGCATTTCTGATAAAAGTTCCTGGTTAAATGTATTTTCTTCCAAGGAAATATCATTTCTGGAAATATTATTTCTTTTTTCTACCAGGTTTTCCTGCTTGTCCAGAAGGATTAAAGAATCCTGTACCAATTCTTGTTGTGACTTTCTATCTTCAAGAGCCTGTGGTCTGCTTTCTGCCATGTTCTCTATACAGAAGTTGAACTGAAAAGCCATTTTCTTGTGAAACAGTTGCAAAAATTAGTATCTCCCGGGTACAAGAATGAACTGTACTCTGCTGAAAGGCAGTTTGTGGGTTCAGTTCCTACTTCAAAACTCTCTTCTCTATTTTCTATCAGCTCTGTTAAGATTGCCTTTTAGATCCAAACGGACTTGCATTCCTCAAACAAATAAAAAAAAATAACACACAGTAAGTAGTAAAATAGTAATGCTACATTTAAGTACATATGTAGGAACAAAGTACTAGAGAACCAGTAAGCTCTTCCCCTGTCCTGCCAGACACACCTTGTTAGTGCCCAACCTCTGCTCCCTGCATCTAAGCCCATATATCCATATAGTGTTGAAAGCCCTTCCCATCCCCTCTCCTGCTTTTGCTGTGTAAGTATGAAAAGCAACAAAGGCTGTTTTGAATGTGCTCGTGCAGGATTTTTGAACAGATTGGCTGCTTACACTCACATCTTGAGTACTGCTGTACTTTACAATTAGGAGTTTTCACATGGGTAAAGCTGTTGTGTCTGTCTGCACAATTACCCCTCTCCTTACACTTTCTTGGCCACATGCAATAGGCACTGAGCTGAGAACAGGCCAATCCTAACCCCGCCTAAAACCAAGTCAAATATTTAGAACTGCACCGTGAGTCGCATGTTTTGGATACGTGTATTAGGCTTTTGGTTTTCTTTTATTCCTCTGGGTCTCCAGATAGAAGAGATTAAACAGATTGAGAGACCAGAATTGGGTGGAGTGGGGGAAAGAACAGGGACAGGTGATTTTTTTGCCTAATGATGCCTTTTCTTTTATTAGTTCTCTACACACCACATCCTTGCTCTCTAAGGCAAGAGCAAGATAAAAGTCCAGTGATACCTTAAATATCAACTAGATTTCCAGGGTATGAGCTTTCAAGAGTACCATTTCTAAATGTGTCTGAAGAAGGGAGCTTTGACTCTCGAAAGCTCATACCCTGGAAATCTGCTTGGCCTTTAAGGCGTTACTGGACCCAAATCTTGCTTTTCTACTGCAGACCAACAGGACTACCCACTTGCAACTACTTCTAGGACAGGCAATTCTTTGTAAAGACAGCTCGCTCATGAGAATGCCTCTCCCCTCAGCTGGTGTGGTGTACTGGTTAGTGTGTCCGATTAGGATTTCGGAGCCCCAGGTTCGAATCTCCACTGTGCCACGGAAGCTCGCTGGGTGGCCTTGAGTCAGTCACACAGTCTCAGCCTAACCTACCTCACAAGGTTGTTGTGAGGATAAAGTGAAGGGAGCCGAAGAATGTAAGTCGGGTCGAGTCCTCATTGCTAAGAAAGGTGGGGGTATAAATTATTATCCGTATTCATTTATTTAAATGAATGAATAAATGAAGTAAAATAGAACTTTTCAGGCCCAGCTGTATTACCTCAGGGAGAACGAGGCTTGAGCTCTCCATTTGCCACTCCAGAGAAGAAACCAGCTCGGGGTAAACTAGACCCCACCGCTCCTCAAGGAAGCACTCATCGACAACAGTCGCCTGAGAAATGCGGCGCATGCGCGGATGTTACGTTCTCTCCGGCGCGATGCCTGATGGGAGCCCGCGCGCGGTTGGCGGGCTTGAGGGCGGCCGGTTCAGGCGTCGCCGAGGAAACGCTGTGGCGGCGCCTGCCCTCATGGCCCAGGCCGAGCCCGAGGCGGTGTCGCTGCTGCGGGAAGTGGAGGGCTGGGACTCCGAGCTGTGCCGCCGCCAGCTTCCCGCCGCCCTGCCGCGCCTCCTGATATCCTTCTCTCTCGCTCCCGTGGGAAGCCGCCTTCGCCCGGTGGGGCTGTCTGTGGGGCGGGTGTGGAAGAGGGGCGGGGAGGCTGCTCTAGGAAGAGGAACGTGGACTGGAAGGTCACAGCCAGGGGGGTTTGCGCTCCCCTTTCCCCTAATGCTGCCTCCCAGTGGCAGATTTGCCCACCTCCAGGTGGCGGCGGGAGATCTCCCGGAATGACAACTGATCAGTTCCGTTGGCGAAAACCGGCGCTTTGGAGGGCGGACTGTGTGACATTATAGCCTGCTGAGGTGCCTTCCCGCCCCAAATCTCCAGGAATTTCCCAACCCTGAGCTGGCAATCCTGGCACTTGTATTCAGAAGTTTTACTGCTTCTGAACATGGAGGCTTCCATTAGTCATCATGGTGGACCTCTCCTCCATGAATCTGCCTAATCCCCCAATCCCTTTCCAAAACCATGTATGCTAGTGGCCAATGAGTGGGAAAGAGCATCCTTTTGTTTGTCCTGAATTGCCTAATCTTGTCTAATCCGGGTGTGTCTTTGAGTTGAGATGTTTTGGGAGAGGGAGAACAAGTTCTTCGTATCCACTTTTCTCACCCATTGTGTAAATTTTTACCTCTATATCATGCCCTCTGGACCCCCCCTTCCCCCCCCTCTTTTCTGTAGGTGAAACACCTCACGGTCTTTCGCTTTCCCTTTTACCTATCAGTACATAAATACATGAGAAAAGTACTCTAACCCTTTAATGGTTGTCCCGTTCTGTGAGGTTTACATTAGATTGCACTGTTGGAATTACACTCAGTCTGGATGGTGCATTTAAAGACTGGGCAGGGATAGAAGGTCTATCCCTGTTCTGTTAATGTCACCTCTTCATCCCTTCTGTCCTTTACCCTAGTTCTAAATACATAAATGATGACTTCCCTGGTGTAAAAGAGGTAACCATCTTGGTTGCAACAAAAAATACAGACTCTTCCTCAAACTTTAAAGATGTAGAAATTTATTGTGGCGGAAGATTTGTGAATGAGATTCTTGTGAAGTGGATTGCAGCCCACAAAAGTACTAAATTTGCTAGTCTTTTAGGTGAAGCAAGATACTGGTTAAAGGATACTGTCTTATGAGTGCATGTGTTAATTTTAGAATTTACCAAGCACTCCTCCTTGGGCAAGCTGGAGTGCAGGAAGTGCCAGACATACAACTCCAACTGCAATCCTTTCCACTCTTAAGTAAAACTCACTGAATTTAGTGGGACTTAATTCTGAATAAACATAGAAAGGAATGGGCTGTGACATGCATACACAAGAACATGTAACCCCTTAGCCCATGCTTATTGTGAATATTCAAAGTTAAAAAATTAGAAAATGGAGCTTGGCAAAGGCTCTTGATTCCCCCATACTTTTATGTAGTGATGTAGCGGTAATTGCCTTGTGGTTTGGTCCAGTAACTTCGTGGAGGATATGTGATGCAGCTTTTATTTGTGGGCATTTGTACTTCTGTTTTTCCTTAGTATTTGTACTCCATGTATCAGATTTCTGACAACTGGAATGAGCATATTTGTAAGTAAATGTTATGTTCAGATTGACAGTGCATACTTAAAAATATTTTCTATTTGCGGCCATTATACAGGCTTAATTTTGCTACATATGATTAATTTTTTCTAGCTATGCTTCATAATTGTACACTACAGGAATACATGTATGCAGTGCTTTAATGTACTGTGTAATATCAAAATATTCAAGCTCTCTACCATTTAACTTTCTTTTGTACCAAACAGTAGAAGTGGAAATATGAGCTAATGAACACTAGAGAATTGTTACATTTTTCCTGCAATTAATATAACTTTCCTATTTTAAAGCATGGAGCAACAACTACACTTTTGTAATGGATCTATTATTCAACAATGTTCATATTCATAGTTTGTCATGTTGAGATTAAAAAGTCATGACAGCTGAGAAACATAATGGATTTGAATAATTTGACTGTAGTATGAAGACAATATACAGCATTAGATGATAATTCCTGTGTATACTGTAGATATGCAATGTTTTAAGCATATATTTATTTTCACCCTCACTAAATCTCTACAGTTGATACGATAGAATATACACTATTGAAAAGCTCAATGTTACAACATTTAACTTGATATGAGGCTAATTCTGTTGTGACTGTATGATGCAGTTCCTGTTCAAGTACTACTTCGTTTTGATAGGTACAAGATCTGAGTTTTCTGTTGTCAGCTTTCCCCCCTACCTCTCAGATGGCTAAAATTAAGGCTGCAGAGCTAAGAACTCTTTTCTGTGAGTTAACCCCATTGAATAAAATGGGATTTACTTCTGAGTAGACCTGCTTAGGATTGTTCTCTGATATGTATGCTAAGGTAGCATAAAGTGCAGCCTGCCGTTTGCAGCTAGCTCTGACTCTGTCTCTAGCATTGGGTGTGCTTTTTGCTTGTAGAAAACTGACATTTATACTTCTAGATTTCATAAATATGTCAAATAGTATAATTTATATGATAAGTTATAAATGATACATTTTACATTGAAGCAATAAAATAAGTTTAGGTTTAATAAGAACATAACTGCTGCATTTATTTCGACTACCATGCCCAGAAGAAATATATTTTTTTCATTACTCAGTATTTCTGGAAATTTCACATTTCTGTTGTTCTGGCACATTGGCTGGCAAACCCTGCCAGTGAGTACTGAACATACAGTGAAATCTGAAGCAGAGTTATACCCTTATAAGTCTGTTAATGTCAGTAGGCTTAGTAGGGTCAAGCTCTGTTCAGAATTGTGCTAGTAATTGAATTTCACTGCAGTGTGGTTGAAGCTTTTGTCATAAGGAGGACCTTGTGTAGCCAGGCTCAGTTGTGTCACCAGTGCTTTTTTTGTTAAAAAAAGGTGCCTGTACTCATATGTAAAGTTGTACCAGTTTCCACCAAGATTTGGGAGAGACCCTTGCCCCCCGAGGTGCTGGTACTAGAGGTGTGCAAAGGCACCCTCTTTCGTTATTCTCGTTTCGGGAAACCCAAAACGAGAATCTCTACCGGCTAAGCTTTCGGCTTTCGGCTTTGTTTCAGCTTTCGGCTTTCGGCTTTCGGGATTCGGCTTTTTTCAATGGGAAAATGCCTCCGTGGGCCCTTCTCCCACCCTTCCTCCCACCCCCCACCAAGGCTCAGCCTGCTCCCACTTGGGGGGGCATTTCATGGCCTCCCCAAGTAGGTGGTGCTCTTTTCTCTACCACTGACAGCTGGGGGAGGCTTCCTTTGCCAGGGGTGGCATTTTGCATGCAAAATGCCCCCCAACCCTCTGGGGCCCTTCTCCCACCCTTCCTCCCACCCCCCCCACCAAGGCTCAGCCGGCTCCCCCTTGGGGGGCCATTTCATGGCCTCCCCAAGTAGGTGCTCTGAGCCCCCAAAGTCCACCCCCTACTGCCCCATACAAACCCAATTCCCCCCCATCTGCCAAACACAGACCCAAATCCCCACATTAGCCCCTCACAGACCCAAATGCACCCCCAGCTGCCCCACACCAACCATAACCCCAGGGACAGGCTGGCCAGCCCTCCCCCTTTGAGAACTCCTAAACTCTCTTTCCCAGGGCAATCCACACAGCCCAGGGGTGCCACAATGGTGGGCACACTCCTGAGTGCCAACTTATCCCTGGGAAAGAGCACCTGACACACAACCACCCCCTGACACCCCCCCACCTACAGAGAAGGCTGCCTAGCCTGCCCCATTGTTCCCAATGATGGGAACCAACCTCACATCAAAGAAGGGAACACAGACACACAATGATTCAAGTTAGAAAAAAACTTTATTTTGTCACTTTCAAAGTGCAATATAGGTCAACAAATCACAACATATCACAATAACTGTCGCCCACACAAAAGAACAACACAATTAACTACACATCAGAGAATCTTAATTTTTTTTTAAAAAAAAAGTTAGAAAAAACTTTATTTTGTCACTTTCAAAGCACAATATAGGTCAACAAATCACAACATATCACAATAACTGTCGCCCACACAAAAGAACAACACAATTAACTGCACATCAGAGAATCTTAAAAAAAAAATTTTTTTTAAAGGACAAACTCTAAATTTTAGAACATATTCAGGTAACATAGTAGGAGGGCACAACAGGGCATGGAGAAAGAAGCCCACTAGACAAGATTATCATAACTACCAGCTTCACACAACTCTCCCTCCACAGTTTGAATGCATTTTCTTCCTGTCAGCTTTGCAAGGCAAAGCACAGTGACAGGATTCCCTTCCCTCCTTTGCAAGAGGGGTGGGGGGTGACGGAAGGAGTGAGTGATTCACTCCTTCTTCCCCCCTCCCCTTTTCTTAGAGCATGCAGGAAGCCTTAGCTTCCAGCAGGATTTTGCTAGGCACTTGCTAAGGCAAATGCCTAGCAAAAAGAAAATGGCGATTCTCTCGATTGCCGAAAGAAAGCCGAAAAAGCCGAAACGTTTTGGCTTTCTTTCGGATACCCGAAACATTTCGGCTGTCCCCGAAACGTTTCGGGTACCCCGAAAGAAGCTGAAAGAGGTTTCTTTCGGCTTTCTTTCGGCATTCGGAATGCTGAATCGCACACCCCTAGCTGGTACTCAGTAACAGTGAGCAGCACACCACACACCCTATGTGCACATTCTGCTTTGGAAAGGAGGTTATGGGATTGGTTGCTGTAACTTTTTTTCTCGGGTTGCCACCTTCCCATCTCTCTTGCCTCTCTGTGCAGTTATTATTCATAGTTGCTCTAGAGTATCTTGATGGTTATTTGTTTCTTCAACACTTAACTATTGTACTATGTTTTTTCAGTCTACTGCTACATTGGTCTACAGTCTATAATTTCTATAGAGTAATAGGGGTGCCATGGCTCTTGGACTTGCTTGCACTGATATTCAACTTGATAACTTTACAGATCTGGGGAAGAGGCAGAGGATAAGCTTATTTGCTTCATTTCCCCATTTATAGCCCATGCAAGTCTGTGGATTGTTGAAATTGATTAAACTGATTAGTACCTTCAGATCTATTCCCTATCACAGTCATACTCACTCTGCAGCTAGAGGAGTGCCAAATTCATAATTACTGTCAATCAAAAGAGCCAGGCAATCTCAGTCCTAAACTAGGCAAGGCTTAGTAATTACTTAGTAATTGGATTGGAGATGTCCAAGGAAGACCAGGGTGTCTGTGAAGAGGCAGGCAATGGCAAACCACCTCTGTTAGTCTCTTACTTTGAAAGTCCCAGCAGGGGTTGCTTTAAGGCAGCTATGACTGGATGGCACATTCCACCACCGCCAAAAGAGCCGTATGAATATTGTCTGCCTGGTGCAACACCCCAACAGACACATAAAATAATATAGGATGTAACTGTTAACATTAAATATATAACTAACCTTTTAAATCTGGGCATGTAGTATTGCTTATCCCCACCACTGCTGAAGCTTAACTAGACCTTGTGCTTCTGAAGCGAGGGGAACAGCTTCACGCTCTCTCTCTTCTTGCTTTCTCCTCAGAATGAGGAACGGGTCATGGAGGAGAGTAAACTGGTTGTGAAGAAAAGAGTAAAATCACCTCCACCCCACTTTAATCATTGTTCTCTTTTTCTGAGTGGCTGCTGTGGTGGTGGTGGTGATATTCTCTCTTCTCTGCAGCTAGCTTGTTCTCATTGTGGCTGCTCAGGAGCTGGATGAGAGTATAGAGGCTGTGAAGGAGGGTGGATGGTGAGTTGCTGCAGAAGAATGGGCCCTTTACTTCCAGGAAATCAGTGGTTTTCCTTATCTTTTTCATTCACAGGTATCCTTAGAATCCTAGCCGGACGGTTTCTGTCCCACATTAATCTTTCTGAGTTAGAGCAAGTATTTTTCTCCAAAGTATTACCCAAGGTATGACACAGTAATGATAGACTAGCAAATGTTGGTTAGAAATCATTGAGTGTCTGCAATGAAAGGGTCTAAAGACTTTCTTTTAAAAATGAAAGCTGGGAAGTTACAGAAGGTTATGCTCAGACAGTTATAACATTGTATCAATATAATATTCATTTGCTGATCTGGTATTGTGAGGTGGGAACATGGGCTCCTGCCAGGGGGAAGGAGGCAGAGAAACAATGGGGAAATTAGCCATGCAGAAGCTCCATTGCCACTGTGTTGTATCAGCAGTCACAGCAACAACAGGGAAACGATATAATCTTGTTCCCTGTGTGGAAAGCGCCATTATCACTGAATTTGTCTAATGCTTTTTTAAAGTCATCAAAGCTGGTTGTCATCATTCTGTCTCTCAGCAATGGGTCTGCCTTTTGGTTCTATGTAATATTTAGAAGACGTATATTGGACTTTTTAAACTAATACTGTTTTCTTTTAATGGGCTTTGTTCTAACAGGCAGTACAATTGTTTGATCTTTTGATATATGAATTATCCAATCAGGCAAAAGGATTAACAAGCGAGAATGCAGAATTGCACACGAAACTGAGGAGTCACTTGAAGGTAAAACCTGGTCTTACCTGTGTCCCAGATGCTTGCCAGGTTACATTTTCAGTACAATTAAATTTTAAAAAGTCTTGCATTTGACTTCTAATATTCTGAACTGAACTGCTACATTGTTTCTGAGAAGGTATATGTTTTGTTTCCAGTTGTTTTTTTGACTGGCTGTCAGCAATTTACAACTTTCAAGCAGTTTCTGAATTTCTAGAAGACACTGTCTGTATGTAGATATTTTCTTTTACGGAGCCCATTATAGCTCCTTTGCCTTGCAGCGTACTGCACCCCCCAGAAGGAACCTGTGAAAATACAATGGGATGTACAAGAAGAGGGAATTGGCAGAAATTGCTGTCTATTGCATGAGTGCTTGTTCTTGTACCGGAACAGCTCATACAAGAAAAGAGATTTCTTCTTATCTCCCTTCATGCTGAGCACCCCTCCCCCACCCAATTCAGCATCTTGCTCTGTTGCTAAGGGACCGTTGACTTTCTGGAGCACCTATGAGGGGGTTGCAGTGTGAAGGGTGAGAGAAGTTAAAGATTTTAATATTTTTTATTGAAATCTGTATGTGTTTTCCTGAAGACCTCTGAATTGCTTGAGTGCTTTCCATAGCACTTGTTGGAGGTGGGGAATTCCCCCAGTGCCTTTAGTTTTTGTGACTACGTGATGGGGAAAGGTTTTTTAGAAAGTTGGAAACCTCTTTTGAACTGCTCATTGGAAATCCCATAGATTGGGGTTTGATCAGTTGAGTAGCTCAATGTATAAGAGAGAGGACCCTGATTTTATTGTAAAATCTGATTTAATAAGTTTTCATGGTCATCCCTAACTGTTCTTCCACAATTAACTGCTAAACTTGAATTGAGAGTTGCGTCAGAAAAAGCGCTTATATAAAATTCCTACTGGTATTACTCTACTACAGGGTTAACTCCTGTGGCTGTTTGGGCCTTTGATAGCCATGGTTTTTAGGAAGCATGCACTGCCACCCGCTGAGCTATTTGCTTGAAATCCACCTCCACTGTTGCTTTATTAATGCATTTTTCTTGCAGACTCTTGTGCAGCTGATGGAAGTATTAAGAGGATGTGTGCAACATATCTGTACCATGCAGGAGACTGTGCCGCTAGACCATATCCACAGTCTTCCCTCTTCAGTTCTTCATGTGATCAAGAACACATTTATATACTGCAGGGTTGGTGAGCTTAATAACTCTATAGATGGTTAATATTTTCGATTCAACAGGCAAAAACCATTTCTACAGGTTTTTTTTAAGCTACCGAAATACTAGTATTCAGTTTCTAAAAATCAGTGTTGCGAAAAGTAGTAGGTCATGTTTCAAGTTCCCAAGAATCCTTAGTGTATGTGGTTAATAAAAACAAAAAATGAAAAGTGGAGGAAGAGAACAAGTTGTTTTGGAGCATGATGGGAAAGCTTTATGGTCAACTATTTGTAACACTCTTAAAATAAAGTACAGAAGGAGCTATGTTGCTTCTCTCTCCCCAGCAGTCCTGGGGACAGCTAGAACTCTATTTTGTACCCAGCCCAGTCAAACCTAGTTAAGTCTGTGTATAATGATTCTAATAAAAGGTATGCTGCTATTGCTTTTAGATACTCTGTCATTTCTGAGCTATGTCCGCTGTAGCTTTGCATAACACATGTGTGTTCCCTGGTTCTCTATTTTGTAACAGGACAGTGAATCATTGTACAGTGAACATCTCCATTTGTTTACTGACTTACTCCAGTCATTGTTTAAGGAAGCCTACACTTTACAAAAGCAGCTTATGGAGATGCTTGATATGGTATCTGTGGATTCCTGTGCTGCTGGAGACAGTACAGCAATTATAGTTTCAGGTGGGTGTACAAAATGTGTATCTTAATACAGACCATCTTCACCAATGGGCACCAAAACTCAGCAAGCACCTTTCCTTCCTTGACTGCTGATTTTGCTTGTCAGTTGAAAGGATGCTAGTTTTGCCAAGATTCCTGGATGACCCTCCCCCCCCCCACATTTTTAAATCCCCCCCTCCCGGTTAAGGTGTAAATGAAAGTGAAATTTGGAAGCACACTCTGAATTTATAGGGGAAAATCCTTAGTTGACTGGATATTGAGTGTGCTCTTGGGTACGATAGTTGATAAAATTTGTTTTGCAGTTAATGTTATGTTTATTTGCTCTGCAGTGATTCACGCTGTGTTAGAGATCTGCTCTGCTATTTACAGTATAGATCATGCCCTTCATGCAAACACATGGAAATTTTTAATCAGGTATGTTTTCATGATTTTAATAATATGTTATATGAACTAAGCAGATTTTATATCTAGCCTTTTACAAAGAGGAAGTCTGATCCATTGCTATGTTCAGGTGAACTTGAACTGAAGCTAGTGCAGTTCCACTACTAAACTATCCAGGTTTTTGAGGCTGTGGCTTGGGTTGCTAACTGGAATGTTTGGGAGTTACCTACATTCACTCCTTCATTTATCTGATGTATTTGTATGCAGATTTACAGTACTCTGGGAATAAATCCGACCAAACAATTAAAATTGTTCACATTTTAAAATTAAAGGCAATTGCTGTGTTGGTTTTTATTTTTTCTATACAGTATGTGAATCTTCACCAGCCTTTGATGGGACCTGGTAGAACTCTTGGTACAGGTGGTTAGGTCAGAGGGTGACCCCCCCCACCTTCCATATACTAGTGGCTTCTGTAGTTTAGTTTATTTGATTTTTAGCCCACCCTTCCCGTGAATGGACTCAGAGCAGGTTACAGCAGTAGTACAGATACACAGAATAAAATAACAAATCTCAAAAGGGTATAACTTCCAGAGTTGAAAATCAAGAATAATGGATTCCGACGTCCTAGGATGGGGCCCCTTCACACTTTCCTGCCCACCAAACATAAGAATAAGAATGGAGGAGGCGCGAGTTGATATTGGACTGTGACATCGCATGCGTGGTGGGCAAATCACTATACAAACGACTATATAGCCCCACCCACCTGCTGGCAGGAGATCGGTAGGGAGGCTCATTTGCTTGATCTAATGCTGACCTCAACCATATGCCTGGCGGAACATCTCTGTCTTGCAGGCCCGCCAAAAGGGTACAAGATCTTGGTGGGCTTGAGTATCCTCCGACAGAGAGTTCCACCAGGTTGGGGCCATGACCGAAAATGCCCTGGCCCTGGTTGAGGCCAGCCGAGCTTCCCTGGGGCCAGGGACCACTAGCAGGTGTTTGCCCGCTGATCTAAGCACTCTTCAAGGTACAGAGAGTGGTGGCTTCTCAGGTATGCTGGTTCCAGTCTGTTTAGGGCTTTCTAGATTAAAACCAAAACATTGAACCTGATCTGGAATTCCATAGGGAGCCAGTGTAGCTGCTGCAAGATTAGAGTGATGTGTGGCCTGTATGGAGTACCCATCAGAACATGTGCAGTAGTCCAACCTGGAGGTGACCGTTGCATGGATCACTGTTGTTTGGTCATGGGTTGAGAGATAGGGGGCAAGCTGCCTGGCCTGCCAAAGATAGAAAAAAGCAGACTGGGCAACTGCCACGACCTGGGCCTCCATTGGTAGAGAGGAGTCCAGGGCCAAGCCAAGACTCCTGACCGATGGAACAGGCACAAGTAGTGCCCCATCAAAGGCCGGGAGCTGGATCCCTACATCTGAAACCCCATCTGAAACCCCACAGGACCTCCGTTACAAATTCTAGTAACTAGAATTTGTGTTTCTGTTCACTGAACAAGAGCTTTTCCTCCTGGAAGTGTGCTTTAACATGATTAACCTGACCAACAATACAGATGACCTTCCTTAGGAGGAGTAACCTGGTAGCTGTTAAGACCTGCATCCAATTCCCACATATAATTAAGGCAGGGTAGTGTAGGCTTGTTGACACCATAGGCTGGATATGGGAAATCCCTGGACTAAACTGGTAGGGTTTGCTCACTGGTTCCTTTTCCGGGTCACCCATGTGTAAGCATCACCCTTCTCTTACTCTCTTCCTTTACATCTCTTTTGCTTCACTGTGGGACATTCTCTACTACTGTTAATCCACTTCCCCTGCTTACTGTTTTCTTCTTAGATTGAGGGTCAAGCCCACCTATTTCTCATTCATTTTCATTCTGCACTGAGGATGTAATGTGGCCTAGTGGAAAGGTTCATCTGGCCAGATGTTGCTCAGGGATTGCCAGTTAGACCACATTGAAGTAGACAAATGAAATTCCCTTTGAGTCTTGCCCTAAGTGAGAACATTCCAAAGTTTGCCTTTTGTTGCACATTTGCATTTTACATTAGATGCCATCTGTGACTATAATGCTAACTCCTGAGAGTCTGAATCAATGTACTCTTTTCATTTGGAATTGTTCTGTTGTCTATCCCTCAAATATCCAGCTCGTGTTTTATATTTCCTTATGTAAGCACCATGCAAGTAGACAGATCCAGAATGACAGGATGTATTACTAAGTTCTGGGTTTTTAAGGCTTACATCTGCCCATGTAGCCATATCATATAATAAAAGAAAAATTGCAGAAAAATATGAAAGAGGACGCTGTTATTAGGATTTTTCTGAAATGTCTTGGTGAACTCATGGGCTAAAGAAGGAAAGTGGTGATTCTTGTGATGTGCTGAGATTTGAGAACTGTTAAACATCTTCCCTCGCCAGGCAAAGCATGAAACACAAATCACTGATAAAGAACAGCTTGAAACATACTGCTGTCCTCAGTGGCCTTTGTGAGAGCATCCTGTATTCCTTCCAGTCTTGTTTGCTGTTGGCTGAGCAGATGAAACAGTCTGGGAAGCAGGTAAATTGATCAGTACATATAGGCACTTGGGGCCTGGGAAGAAGCTGCCTTTTTAAAGTGCTGTAACTAAATTTGCCAGGGGTCGTGTTGCTTTAAAACACCAGGGAGCTAGACAAGGTCACAGAGGTTAACATCATTTTTATATGCTGGGTTGTATCCTGCAACTCTGTTCAGCTAAGGGTGGTGAGTCAAGGAGAGTTCTACTGTCAGTGGAGCCTCTTGTATCGGAAGGATGCACCTTGCAATCGCGGAACGCACAGCTCTAAGCTGAACAGAATGACAGGATAAAAGCCATTATACATACAGCTCATGGTAGTGTTGAACTTCCTTCTCTTACTCGCACCAGAACATGGCGAAGGGAGGAGCTGCGTATTGCCACTGGTGATTCCCTTGATCAACCTTTCATTGGCTCAGGAAAAGTGCTTATAGAAAATTTCTGATATTGATGAAAGCTATCTGCTCAATTTTGTTTTTTGTTGCCTTTTGGGTAGGAGAACATCGATTATAAGGTGTTTCAGAGGACAATCAAGCTGTGTAAGTTCTTTGCCATTTCCCTGGTGCACTACACCAAGGTAAGAGTTGGCCAACTGGCTTTAGTCAAAAGGATAACTGATATTTATTTGCATACCTTGTAATTATTGTATGCTAAAATACTATACTTGATTTGTAAAATACCCATTGTGTGAACATTGTAGCATTTTGGATAGAACAAATAATGGTATTGTTTGTTTATGTCTTACAACTTTTCAAATGTGGCTTAATTTTTGGAGAAAATGAACCAATGTTGTTTATTTTTATTTGATTTACTTCATTTATACTCCACCTTTTCCCCCAATGGGAACGCAAAGTGGCGTACATCATTCTGTCCTCCATTTTATTCTCACAACAATCCTGTGAGGTAGTTTGGGCTGAGAGAGAATGTAATGGGAATATAGATTAGAGCACATTATACCTTAGTGATACCATATGTATTCTAGTGAACTTTGTATGAACTTTAGTGTAGTTTTTAACAGGTTTTATAAATACACAGATATTCTTTTCATGTTTGACAGCCGATTAAAAATAGTGGACAGTCACAGATGAATGATTCTTTAGCTGTTAGAATGGACAAGTGATGATCTGCTCACTTAACTTTTCGTGTCACCTTATTATTTATGTAGCTTATATTGCAACTGGGCGTAGCATCATTTTTGGATAGGGAGAATGTCACATGATTGAATATCTGAATGATTAGTTAAATCTAAAACCAATCATAATTTTATATTGCTGTCATGTGTAAAAGATCTTAGATTTCTTAGCAGATATTCTGTGCAATCCTATGCAAAGTCACTCCAGTCTAAGCCCATTGAAGTCAATGGGCTTAGACTGGAGTAACTGCATAGATTGCACTGATTATATGCCAATTATTATAAAAGGTACTAACCCAGATAATAGATCAGTTTTGCTGAAAGAAATCTCATGAAGATCTAGGTGAGAAAATTGTATTTGCCTGCTCACTTATTGAAAATTCAATGCATTTCCTAGCAAATATGATTTTGAATCAATCTTAGATTTAATTGAGAGATGTTAGGTGAATTAATCCTTGTTGCTTGTAACTGTTTCATTATTTTTGGTTCTGTCTTAATAGCCCTTTATATTTTGATATCTTGCTTTATTAAAAAGGTTAGAGTTTATTTCAGTTAAAAATAGACATAAAACTCTAATGAGAAGTCTCTGTGTGCCTTGGTTGGGAGAGTAAAGCAAGAAGAACCCATATAAATTATTAGTACTAATTGACAGACTCTTCAAAAGAGATCTCAGAGTTAGGATATAAATCTTGACACTGGACAATTAGAATGCCTTAATGAGATGTATATAAGCATTTCATTTCAAGGGTGTAATTGGCTCAAGGCCACCAAGCAAGCTGCTGCAGCAGAGTGAGGATTTGAACCCAGGTCTGTTAAATCCTAATACAACACTCTAAACACTATACCACACTTCAGATTCTCCATGCAGTCCCACATTTGGGTTTTGTGCAGGAGCTGAAGGAAGTTCTGAAAGTTACAGAGTTCTAGCTGAAGATTCATGTTCAGATCCCTCCCTGAGAGGTGATAAGGTCCCCTGATGTGAGCCTTCAAGGGAGGGGCACTTGTCTTCCTGTTTTTTTCTGAACAATAAACTGTTCTGTGATATTTCTTCTGAGAACCTTCAGGATTCTTTTAGCTTCAGTTAGTAGAATTTACTTTTCTTAATTGTCTTTCCTGATCTCCCAATTTTTTATATTAGCGAGCTTAGCATCTGACATTATTTACTTTACAGGAATTCACTCCTTTCTTAGCGGATTCTTGCTGTCAGTTACATCAGACATATCTTCAAATATACAGGTGAGCAAAACATAACTATTAACTACCTTGTTTCATTGCAGAATTATCACACTATCAAATGTTATGTGTCCAAACTTGAAAGGAATGTTGAAACCATTTTCCTGGCCTCATGTAGATGTAACAGGATGATTTGCAAACCATAGGTTGCATCTGTCCATCTCTGATAACCATGGTTTTAAAACTAACCAATGGGTATGAGGACAGTCTTGATTAACTTTAATGCTAAGCCATAGTTTAAATAAACCATGTAAAGGAGTGAGAAATTCATGCTTAGAAGGGTTGATGGGTTGATGTGCACAAGCTCATAACTTTGGTTTGGCAAGGTATTGATTTTTTAAGTGTTGGAAATATTTTTCCCTAGTGAATTATTAGATCAGTAGGCCTATGAGAAATGTCATGGTTATTTTTCTTTTTTGTTTACCTTAATGTTTCTGTTTGGCAGGTCAGATTATAAGAAAATAACTGTTTTCCTTCAGAGTTTTACTTATCTTTGTTTTAAAACTCACATATTTTTACATTCAGTTATTTAAAAAACTACTAAAGTTGCTGCTTATGACAGGCTTTATTCTGGTACATGATAAGCAGAGTATCGATTTCAAAAATAATTTATTTCTATTTAAGTAGTTGGAAATATAAAGTGTATTCTCTGAGGTTGGTTAAAGACAATCTAAATAATAAATGGAACTTCTAAAAATTTAATTGTCCGTTTTTCATAATGATTGAAATCACCTTGATACCATCCACTTTGGCTTGAAGTGCTACTGTGCGAGAGAGGTTTTATATCCAAAACGTGAAGTGTAGTGTGGGTACTCTTTAATTCTCAGGAGCATGGCATGGCCAAAGACCTGCTGCTTTAAGGGCACAATCTCTGTAATTAAATAACGGCCCTTTTCACACTGCCTACCAGGACTCGCTACGACGTGGAACACTGCGCTTCAAACGCGGAAAATCGCGTTTTCTCGCACGAGATTTGCGCGATTTTCCGCGTTTGTAGTGCGATGTTCCGTGTCGTAGTGAGTCCCGGTAGGCAGTGTGAAAAGGGCCAATATAAATGAATGTTACACATTATGGTTGAACACTTTGATTATTTTTGTTTCATTTCATGTGTCATTTGTGGGTTATGGCTTACAGTTTTAGGTCCATTAACCCGTTGCACCTTGAATCATACTACGTTTCCCCATGTGAACCAGAAATGAACAATCCCTTAAATTTCAAATTGACAACTTTGAGGTGCTCCTGAAAAGGAGTACTGTGGGAGAGCCATTACAAAATAAAGAAAAAAATGTGTTTTTTCTGATATTAACACTTGCTTAGGGCTGCAACAAAATGTGTCTCTGGATATTGAAAGGCTGCGCATAAGAGTTGCTCAGCAGAACTTGCTCATCGTCATGCTCATGTTAGCAGGTTCAAAGCAAAGTGCTATGGTTTGTATTTGCCTTGATTTGTGCTTAGCTGTGGCCAGAATGCAGCGGTGATGAAACATTCTGTGTTTCTTTTCCTGCCAGTAAGTTTCCTCCAAGTCTTTATGCTGCAGGGATTTCTGAAGCTCATCAGGATGAAATTGCAAAAGGATTCCTAGTGGCACTGGATCCTCTTCTCCTCAGCTTGCTTGCCTTCAGGCCTTTTGTGGAAGCAGTGCTAAGTAAAGTTTTAGGTAAGCTTAAAGGCCCTGTTGAACTACATTGCATCCTCTTAAAGCAGAGGAGTGGTACCTGCTGTTATGCCCCCTCCATTCATTTTCACTGGGGATTTGTGGTTTGGGTTTGTGCCTCAGATCATCTGCTGCCAAATTGGGGTTTGTGCCTCAGATCATCTGCTGCCAAATTGGGGTTTCCTGGGCCTTTTCCTCTTGAATTTTCAACCAGTTTTAGCGCATTACTAGGAATTAATATTCCACCATTAACTAACAACTAAGTGATGTTCCTTAATAATACCACTTAGTCCTTAGGGTACAAAAAATGTGGATAGAGATATATTTCTATATTCATGTAAACTATTTTGGTTTTATTCCAAGCAAAGGCAGCAGACTATAAGCAGAGAATAGTGTTACGTACAAAATTTTGAACCTTTGTGGTTCGTTTTCCCTTTTCTGACCAACCACAATAAAAATTAAAATAAAATCCAGGAGTCCTTCTTGAATTGAAGCAAAACAGATGGTTTTTATTTACCCAGTGGATGAGCCCTTTTTCTTACACAGAAGTAGATGGTCTCCTTGTGTGTAAAGGCTCAACCCCTTACAATAGAAGCGTAGAGCAATTAATACTTTCAGATAATCATAACAATATGACAGTATTCTAATATCTGTTATCTTATTGGCTCATAAAGTGTCTAGGGTTAGTTCTGATTTGAAGATGTAATTCTGGGTTGGCTCTTCTACTTGGGAGAATTCCAAATCCTGCAACCCCCTTATCTTGCCCTCAATTTAGAAGGACATCCTCTAACCTCTTACCTACTTTCTTCTGGGCATAATACTTCCAATAGCGCCAATGCTTCTCAATCTGGCAACCTTGATACCCTCTGATAACTGAAGTCTGTTGGTAAGAAGGGATGTTTTTTTCCTCTGTGCCCTTTCCCCGAGTTCCTTCTCGGCCTTAAGGAAGATAGGCCACAGGTGGCCAAAACCAGCTTGCTGCATCAAATCAGTTTTCTACAAAAGGCTCTCTGGTACTGGTTCCTTTTGGAATCTTATAGAATAATATAACATATGCATAATATTTTATAAGTGCAGCTCTACAAGCAGTATATTATTAGTTCTCAGTTCTTGCAGAATTTCAGCATACTTCTCTTGGTCTTCTTGTTTCAAGTGTCATATTCTTACAGGTTGCATTACAAGTACTACATTTGCTCCTGAGCGTAGGAAAAAAGTGCAATGCATATAAGCGATATATAAAAGTCATATATAAAATCCTTTTCTTCAAATCTATATCCATCAATAGCGACAAGCAAAATGCTTGGGGAAAGTTGAAAATGGGAAGGACCTTGTTCTTTCCTCATATGTGTCAATAATAATTTGAATGCTACAAGAGGACTTTAAGTGCAAGAGTAATTGTGATTTTGGACTCCGTTAAGCAACTGAAGGCTGGCTTGAATGGGTTGGTTGAATTGTGGGTTTTTCAGGGCAAGAGACTAACAGAGGGGGTTTGCCTTGCCTGCCTCTGCATAGCAACCCTGGTATTCTTTGGAGGTTTCCCATTCAAATACTAACCAGTGCCAATCCTGCTTGGCTTCCAAGTTCTGATGAGATTGGGCATACTCCACATTACCTTTAACATAATCCACAGATCTTTTTTGGCAGCAAGATCAGGCAGATCTCTGCATGCTTATACTCCCAACATTGGTTTGGGGGAGTGGGAGGGAAAAACTTAGGAGAAGGAGTAAGCTTAGAATGTGGTGAGGTTCAAAAAGTTTGCTGAGTTACTTAGACTGTACTTTTTAAACATAGCTCTGTAATGAAACATTCACATAAATAAATTGAGGCAAATACCCTCACTTATTAAAGTAGAACCTGGGATATCTGCTCACAAATGCGTTTATAAATTTCTACCCCCACACCCCTGTTAGATACACTGTGGTGCTGTATGGCGTAAATGGCTGCTATAGTTGTAAGTAGGGGGTTGGAGTCTGTGAGAAGTCTATTGCAATGACCCTTTACAGTTTAAAGGACTGTCACAGAGTTGGTACTGCAGTCCACCTGGAGCACACTTTCCTATCTGACTCACCAGCCACCTCTCTTTCTGCCTCCCCCAAACTTAAAATGTGCCTGATAAATGTTTATTATTCCAGAAATTTGGGGAGTGTTTAGGGTCATTTCAGATATCCATGAGCCAAACCAAACAGAGAATTTCAGGAACAATTTCAGTCTAGGCATATCTGAATGCAGACTCTCCCCCTCAGCTCTAAGTGTTTGGACAGATAGGACTTTCTAGACCTGTTTTGTTTGCCAGGCCAAGACGGGGCTCTGCACAATGGAAAGGTTGTACTTAGTGATAACACTCTTTTAAAATCAAAAAGAGTCCAGTAGCACCTTTAAGACTAACCAATTTTATTATAGCATAAGCTTTCGAGAATCAAGTTCTCTTCATCAGATGCCTGATCAAAACTGGTTTGATCCCAGTTTTGATCAGGCATCTGATGAAGAGAACTTGATTCTCGAAAGCTTATGCTATAATAAAATTGGTTAGTCTTAAAGGTGCTACTGGACTCTTTTTGATTTTGCTACTACAGACTAACACGGCTAACTCCTCTGGATCTATGACTCTTTTAAAATATCATCTTCAGCTCTCTCTCCTGAACTGCACTTTGCCCAATGCCGTCTCCTGATTTCTGTAATGGACGCGTTGCCATCCCAGCCCCAGGAGGTGCAAGCACTTTGGAACACAGGAAATCATTTCCCAGAAGACCTTCCCAGGTAATTTAATTCCTTGGTGCTGTTGAGAGGCTGTGTTGACAGGCAGCACCTCATATGGCTTGACATGCTCTGGAGGCACTTTGTAAATCAGGTGAACTGGCCTTCTGAAGGAAGGGCAGTGTTTGGGTTTAGGGAAGCAAATGAAAGGCAGCAACCTGACCCAGTCTAAATGTAGCTAAAATTCCTTCAGGGATGTCTATTAATTTTTTAATTGATACTTTACTAGGTTCACCAAAAATCAAACCTGTTACCGTTTTTTAATTGTTAACGTCTCCCTGATACAACATGCTAATTCTCTCTCTCTCTCTCTCTCTCTCTCTCTCTTCCTCTCTCTTCCTCTCTCTCTGTAAGCCTAGAAGTTAATAGCATGAGGCATGATCTGCCAAGTGTTGTGTTGTATCCATTTATTATAATGATGTACGATGAGGCTTTCTTAAAGATTTGGTCATGTGGAAATCATACGGCTGTTCTCCTTGTCTCTGCAGGGTCCCCTTGTTTACTGCCCTCTTCCTCAGTCTACAGCAGTGCTCTGGAGAGCTTTCCTTTCCCGTTTTTTTGCCAGGAGTGGTGGCAACTGGACAAGCAGAGGGTTCTATCACTTTGTACCACTATGTCTGTATCCACTTGTGTGCCTTTATCACATCCCTCTCTGTGTCACATTTCCCTCTACTGGTAAGGAATAGTATTGCAAGCCAAGACTGATATTTTATTATTTTATTTTACTTCACTTCATTCATAGTTTGCCTTTCTGGGACTCAAGGTGAATTTAAGAAATATAGAAAACAATTCAATCAGAAGGCATAAGACATCCGATAAACAATGCAATAGTACTAGGATTACAGAATTAGAGAACTGTGCAAACTACCTGTCTAAGACATAATATACAATAATGCAGAGAGTTGATTACAAAGGTAGATGATAATACAACAGGGGTTTGATTCTGAAACTTTTTTAATGAATGGCTTTAGTTCTTAAGATAGGAGAAATGCTGGGATACGCCAGCATTAACAAGAATTTTAAGCTGTTCTATACAGCTCAATGAACAGGGCTTCTGTTTTCATTACAGTTAGAGTTGTGTCCAAATCTGAGTGGATGTACTATCTGTTGTACTAGATTATGGAGCAAAGCACCGTATTACATTAAACTGGTCAGTCAGGTTGTAATGTTTCGATTTGGAAGCTCTTAGAAACAATTTACAATGCTCATTTATCCAAAATAAAAATGTTACCTGCAAAAAGCCAGTGATTCTTAAGATAAACTCATTATTTTGATAGCTCTTAAACTGAAGAGCCAGCATCCTCAAAAAACGACCTTTAACAAACCACATTATTCCGATTTAGACTATTCTCCAATATGTCTGAATTGATCTCATTACATGTTAATAGCAGGAAGGAAAGTCTCAGGAGAAATGGCAGAACCAAGGCTGGCCCTTTCTTGTACAGCATCCTTGGTCTTGCACCTCTCCCAGATGGAAATTCAGCTTACATTTAGGCCGAATTTCCCCTAAAGCTGCAAGCTTCACAGTGCATGACAGCACTACTCCTTTGGCATTAAAAAGTTATGTGTGGCCAGTATTCCTGTACTTGTACCCAGAAGGGATTATGTTGCATATTTCAATGGCTTTTGATCTGAGACTTTTACTAGGCTCAGCTGAAAGTATGATTGTTTTATACCTTAGCCAGTGGAATGGTAACAAGGAGCAGCTATAAATTCATCTGAAATGACTTTCTGCTTTGGTGTGTGTTCATTTTTCTTGCCCAGGAACGGTCGCTGCTGGAAACTGTACTTGGTTCTAACATGATCACTGTTCTCCTAGCTATGGACGTATGGTGCTTCCTGGCCCGGTAAGATGAGCATCTGCTCAGGCCTTGAGCAACTATAAAAGAGGCCTAATTTTTTCTTCTTTATCGTATTGTAGTTGTTACATTTTTATCCCACACTTCCTTTAGAGCCAGTTTGGTGTAGTGGTTAAGAGCACGGGACTCTAATCTGAAGAGCCGGGTTTGATTCCCCACTCCTCCACAAAGCCAGCTGGGTGACCTTGGGTGAGTCACAGTTCTCTTGAGCTCTCTTAGCCCCACCCACCTCACAGGGTGATTGTTGTGGGGTAATAATAACACTTTGTAAACCGCTCTGAGTGGGCATTAAGTTGTCCTGAAGGGCGGTATTATAAATCGAATGTTATTATTATTATTTAAGGAGCTCAGGGTGGCTTACATGGTTCTCCCATCCTTCATTTTATCCTCATAACAGCCCTGTGAGGTAGGTTACGCTCAGAGTGTGACTGGCTAAAGATCACCTAATGAATTTCATGGCAGAATGGGGATTTGAACCTGGGTCTCCTTGGTTGGAGTTCAAAACTGTACCGACTAAGTGATGTTGCCTCTCCTTTTGTATCCTACTCTCACTCTAAGAAGATAAGGCGGCATATGTAATATTCTTATTTTCTTCTGACAATAAGGTGATATAAGTTGGACTGGGAGAGACTGACTTTTCCAATCTGTGCTCAGTGAGCTAAAGGCAGAGCCAACAACTCCGTAGTTCAAAATCAGAAGAATCTGTTAAAAACTAGGAAGATCAACCAGCTGGCTTGCTCATTTTTCTGTCCTCCTCATTTCCCAGATACGGAACGGCAGATCTGTGTGCTCATCATGCATTTACAATAGCCAGTTTGGTAAGCAGAGTGTGGTGTGTGTGTGTGTGTGTGTTTGTTTGTTTATAACAAGAGCATAATTAGATCCAGATTCTAACCCGGGTTTTTTTGAGACCTCCTAAAAGACCTTGAGCAAGTCAGTGATATGAAATGAGAAGAGTGTTCCTCTTTCATTTTCTTCAAGCGCTTGTACAGTTCTGTGAGTGCTAAATTCACAAGCAGTACAAATCTGATGATAATGTAAGCATCATTCAAATTGTACTGTAAATGATGTGGTTGACTAAAGGCAGGAACTAAGCATGTCAGATGTAAAACTGTTCATAGTGGTTTCCTTGCAAGATGCTAAGTCAGTGGGTTTCAATTCACATTTGATACAAATTTATTTATTTACTTACTTTATTTACTTCATTTATTTTCCACCTTTTCTCCCCAGTGGGTATCTGAAGTGGCATACATCCTCCTTCATTTTATCCAGACCAGATAAGCTGCTAACCTTAGATTTTTTGGAGGGCCTTCCTTGTAGTCCAGGCTTGACTCATTTGTTTGAGCCATCTGGATTGGATCACTGAAATATCACTTGCCTTGTGCAGGCAGCTCTAAAAGTGGACACCTTGATTCGTTTGTGCTTGTGGCGCAGTTTGTAATTTGCACAATGTGGGCTAATCCAGGAAGTGGTTTAAGTGGTTTAAGGTATGGCTGAGGGGCCTGATTCAGAGATCTGGCCCCAGTAGTAAACCAAGAAGAAAATTATTGTCTTGGATGTTGCCTAAAATTAAGCTCCTTGTATGTAGCTTTTGGCCCTTTAAAAAGGTTACGAAAATTTTGCCCTTTTTTTTATTTTAAAACTTTTAAAATGTGGCTAAATTGTTTGATCCCAGAGAGCTTATACTTGTTTCTTATCCTAATCCAGATAAGAGCGTGTCCTGCTGAACATTACCAGGTCTCTCTCCTGGGCATCCTGTTGAGACGCCTGCTATTTCTGATGGCTCCAGATCACCAGGTGGGTATTACTTTGACTTCTTCCCATTTGTTTCAACCTGTAAAAACGTGCGGCTCTGTGCTTCAGTCATCCAGTTTTAATCAGGGAGGCTGAGGGTTAAATTGTATAGTATTTTAGGCTGATTTAGTTTTATTAATGTAATAGGAATTACGTAATTGCATTGAAAAAATTATATACTGCCTTTGTCTAATAACGGACCTCCAAGGCAGCTAACAATTAAATCTAAAATACAATATATCACAATTTAAACCACAGAACAAACAACTAATTACTACTAACCTTGTATAAAATGGTATAAAAAATAGCATACTGGCAATAATAGTGAGCAATACTCTGCTAACAACCATCCTTCCCAAAGGTGTTCCTAAAAAGGACAGTTCTTGCTTGCATTTGGGAAGAAATATAACCCCACCCATACACCAAACTTCTCTGAGGAACAAATTCCACAGGTGGGGATCTCCCACTAAAAGGACCCTGTTCCTTCTAGCTACTGGCCTTGCTTCAGAAGGGCAGGAACTTGGAACAGGGCCTCATCAATGATGACCTAAGCTTCATATAGGGATAGGTGATCTTTCATAACCTTATTCCAGACAGCTGAATTTTTTTATGGGAATATCAGCATTATTAAGGTTGAGTTTAGTTCTAACAATGAGGGAGAGAGAGAGAGTGTTGCATTGAAAGGCAGTGCAAGAAGTTTCAGAAAGGTCCATTCTAGGGTGGCATTCCGCAGATTCTAATATCATGGAAGTTAGGGGGAGAAGATGCTCCTTTCTCATCTTCCCACCCTAAGATGCTGCTGCTTTTGGATTTGCTTCTCCAGACAGCATTCTTGCACTTTATGAGAAGAGAAAATTTGGATTGTTAGTGGGAGAAGAGCCAGTATGTTCCAGCCCCTATATTGTTTTTTGTGTTGTGTAATGAAATCTTGGAGTCAGTTACTATGGGGAGGCAGAGGAAATGCTTCAGTAGGGGTGGGTGGGGGGCTGTATGTTTTGTACAGTTAAACTCCACTTACTGTGAGGAGATGTGTCTGCTTGTATTTTCTGGGGGTACAACACAGTGCTTGTATGGCATGGTGGACAGCATTTTCCAGATGGTAAATAGCCAGATTGCAGCTGCTTCTCTGCCTTTATGTGGGAACTGTAATAGTTTAACTTTGTTCCAAGGGATTGCTGTGGGGAGGTTTTCTGCCATTCAGAGTCTTTCAGGGAAAGCCCTCAGAAGGTGGTTACTAGGGCTGTGCGATTTAAGTTTCTGATTCGGGAAAAATTCCCAAACTGGACCTGATTCGCAAAGATTCGGGATTTCCAGCAGCTGAGTCAAGCCGGTGGGATTTAAACTACCCCTCCCTATGCTGCTTATTTCTCCCGATGGGAGAGGGAGGAGGGAACCCCCTTCTCCCCCTCCCATCGGGTGAAATAAGCAGCTGGGCGGGGATGTTTGTCGGTGTGCTCTGAATCTTTACGGAGGATGTCGAAACAGGTTAAGTAAGTGATTCCTGAAGCGGCTTGCCTCTTCAGGAATCCCTTACTTACATGATATGATATATAAGTCTATCATATATAGACTTATGATTGAAGGGGAATAGAAATACTAATGTAAACAAATATAACTAAAATAGAAAGAAGAAGATAGAATGAATAATATATAGAGTATAAGTTAAACTGGCTGAATTATATGAATGTATGGTTTACATAGTTTATGATATATAGAAATATTTGAAAGTGAAATAATGAAAAATGGGATAAATTGTTTATCCATTATGGAAAAAGGGACTCATAGTCAGGGTACAGAGTATTAAAAATAGTTAAAGAAGTATTGCTTAGAATAAAGGGAGAATATATATTTGTTAGATAGAGGAATATATAAAGAGTAAGGGAAAAGGGATAAAGGGTTGGAAAACTGTTGGAAGTCAACAAAATGGGGGGGGGAAAGGGAGGGGGTTAGAAATTGGGAAATGGGAATATTGACTGTAATGTGTAAACATTTGATCCTAACCCAATAAAAAATTTTTCAAAAAAAAAAAAAAAAAGGAATCCCTTACTTACAATTTTTTTTCCTGCTTCGGGTTTCCCGAAGTGGGAAATCCGATTTTTTTTTTGCAGCACACCCCTAGTGGTTACCGTTTTGTGGTATTGCTGTAGCTTACAGTGGTTGTTGTGGCTAGTTGCATCTTAGGAAGAGAAAGGTTGAAGTCACATCCTGAGTTAGGGAGTAGTGAATTTACTTCCTACTTCCTACTGAGCCCGTCTGACGAGGAGGGCGGTTTAGAAATGTAATATAATAAATAAATAAATAATTGGGGAGAAAGCAAGAATGGAGACCATGCTTGTTGCCTGCATTCAGGCATCATGACAAACAAGGTTGCTTGTGGTGGGCCCAGATGGGCACTGGACAGTTAAATTTTGTTTAATGCCAGTTGGTGCCTTAGTGGGGAAACAGTCTCCAATTTGCCAGGTGCTTGCATTCAAATGTAACCACTAATGAGAGTTTGATTCAAGTCTTCTCAGGCTGGAAACATTCAGTTGTGCTCTGGATGTTGGTGTGTGTATATGGGGGTAGGGGGAGGTGTGCATGAGTATGAGAATAAGCTGTTCGAGCCCATCATGGACATTCATCTGAATACAGTCACTGTTTAGGCTCTGGTGTATTCCCTCTAATATTTTGTCACCCTTTCAGGTGGAGTTCATCCAAAGATTTCCTCCCAAAGAAAGGGAGAATCTGGTCTTGTGGCAGCATCTTTCTCTCCAGGCCCTGACGGTTCCGCTGAGGAAGCAAGTTGCTGATGAGGTTTTCACGGCAGGGCTTGCACAATGTGAAATGTGGCTGAGCAGCAAAAGGCCCCTGGAGGGGCTTCAGCTGGAGGTAAGGCTGAACTGGACTAAATGGATTCCTGCTTGTAAATGCTGAAGATTCCCCTCTTGGATCTGGTTAGATCTCTGCCTATTGAATGTTCTCGGGGATCCCCCACAAGCATTATACCGGTACTTTGATCCTAACATTCTTTCAAGACTTGCCTGATTTGTAACGAGATTAAGCTTGTCTTGTAATGTCAAGTTGAGGAATCTCCCATCCGGTTTCAGTGTGAAGGATGCAGAACCCTGAGAACAGAAAGCTTTCACTTAACAAAATATAGTTTTTTTTATTCTGGTTTTCTGAGAAAAGCCCAAATATGCATGGGCAGTTTCTACTAGGCACTTACCAATCTCTGTGAAGCTTCTGGTTGCTTCTGCAGCCACTGGAATAAAGTCTAGCTGATTTGCATAAATTATTCCCTTTAAAATAATGTGTAGGATCACTGAATTAATAATGTGTGATCACTGAATTCGGTATTCTTTTAAAGTGTAGCTTCCATAGAATTAAGCTTTAAAACCATTCCTTTGGGCTGTCTTGACCTCCTGAGAGCTTTGTTGCTGCAGTTTACCTCTCCGTATGTTCATGCCTTCTCATCCCTCTTCCTTTCTCTGCAAGAATGCTGCTCTCGCTGCCTTGTTGTCCGTGTGCCAGACTTCTGGAGAGACTCTGGAGGTGGGACAGCAGACGGCGTTTGTCAGAGCTGCTGGTCAGGTTTTGGCGGTTGCAAATGTCACACAGGTTAGAAAATGCTCTGTCTCCCCCACCCTGCACTCCTGCATCATCTTACCTCCCTTTACTCATGAAGAATATGGTGTATATCAGAATTATTGGATGCTATTTCCCTGCTCTATTGAGAATTGGGCAGGAGAGAGAACAGACCCTGTATTCATAACTATAGCAGGGCACGCTATCATATCCCATTATAGTATCTTCCCATATAAATTTATGGCAAAATTTCAGGTGCTGCTGGCATTTGTGAGGATGTGTGTTTTCTTGTGTGTTTAGAAGGAGGCTCTAATTTCTGCTTTCTAACACAGCTAGGGAACACTAAGCAAAGAAGTGCCCCTCTGGCAAATATCCCCAAACAGGAGCTGGGTTCAGAGGCGGCACTCTGCAGTGATCCAAAAGTGCTGTGATGGCGTTCAAACATTCAGTCTGTGGGAGGAGCGTAAATTCTGTAGGCTTTAAAATGGCAGAGTTTTTTTCATTAGCTTGTATTGAGGAATGTTGATTAGCTTTAACCTACTTTTCGCAGTGTGCCTCTGCCCAGCATCAGTGTCATTAAACATTTGATCTGCAGTCCAAGGAATCTTTCAACTATTTTAGCTGACCAGAAATGGAGGTGCAGGGAGAATATAACATACTCTTCTTGTCCTATGAAGGTCTCCAGTCAGCGCTGTCTGCAACAGGCCTTTAGCTTGATGTTTCGACTTTTGGAGCATTGCACCCAAATACTAGAGTCTCAACTGCTCATGCAGGTAAGAAACAGTGTGGTGGGCATGCTAGCTAGCCACACACGCATGTCTAGCAAGTCATTTGTCAACACGCATTGCAGCTGATAATGAAAGATGCATTCACCTATCTTGCTCCTGCTGCAGCCTTGCTTTCTCTTCCCTAGCAGTTGCAGGAACTCAAGGTGCCGAGTTAAGAAATTGCGCCTTCTGCAGATGATAGAGCCAGGTGACAGGTAGCAGATTTGTTGCTCACTCCCAAAACGGGCCATACTTTCAGTCGCCAATAAACAGGCGATAGCTGGAAGATGGAGGAGCTTCAGTTTGGAAAGAATAGTTCTTAAGAGATTTGCTTCCTGCATGAATGCAGTGGCTGTCCAGGTTGAACATACCTTATTTTGCGGAACATTGCCTGCATCAAGCTGGGTGCAGGCATACCATGGCTTGGATTCCCCTCCACCTCTGTCCCCTATTGGCCTTATCAGTGGTTCAGTGTTAACATTTGTATCAGTGGTAACCAGGGTTCCCTTCAATCAAGGTTTGAAGCAAGCCAGCAAACCTGATTTAGAGGGCTAATGTGACTCCCGGTTAGCTTCCAGGTGTAATTCAAACTGCTAGTGTTGGACTATAACGTCCTAAACATTCCTGGATGGGAATACATGAAGGACTGCTTGGTGTTCTTTCAAAAACGAGGCGCTCTCTGCGTTTATGCCTCATTTGTTCATAGGTCGCCCTCCCAGTTTGCTTGGCACATTTGGTGGCTGTTGAGTGTTTTGTATGCACGTGTGCTTTCTTTCCTGGGTCATTACATTGATTCAACATGTTGGCTAGCTAATGCTGTGGCTGAAGCTTCTGTGTTGGCTGGTTGGTTGTTTCTTTTTTAATGGCATCTTGTGGTTTGCGTTTATGAATGCAGAAGCTGCCTTGAATGTTATACTCTGGTAGAAAGAAAGCATAAACCTTTCCAAAATAAGCTAAGAAAGATTCATCCTGCGGAAGCAGAGGGCATGTTAGCAGTAAGTCTTTGAGGCATTTCTGTTCTTGTAATGATGATAATAACAACAATAACGTTCGATTTATATACCACCCTTCAGGACAACTTAATGCCCACTCAGAGCGGTTTACAAAATATGTTATTATCCCCACATCAATCACCCTGTGAGGTGGGTGGGGCTGAGAGTGTTCTCGAAGAGCTGTGACTGACCCAAGGTCACCCAGCTGGCTACAAGTGGAGGAGTGGGGAATCAAACCCGGTTCTCCAGATTAGAGTCCCGCCACTCTTAACCACGACACCAAACTGTGTAAGGGATTAGCAGCAGTATGTCTACTCTGAGCCTTTGGAGTTCAGTAATTCTGCTAATGAAATGGCAGAATGTACCCAGGCCTTTTACCCAGAGTGAAGTTTCCAGTTACATTTAGAATAATGTCTAAAAATTTGGAGAAACTCTGGCTGGGTCAGCCAATTTGCTTCAGCTGTTGATACCAGAATGGTATTCTTTATTTGTGTTGTTAAAATAAACAAGTTCCACTTGGACATAGGGGAGTCACTTTGACTGTTTGCTTCAAAAAAAAAAAGAGAGACTTTGTTCACAGTTGTGGGCTGATGTATTTTTTTGCATTGTGTATTACTAGTTGAATTTGAATGTTCCGCTTTAGGCATTCTGTTCTCATTGGGACAGAAATTCCTTCTGAAGTGCTCCTTAATTTTTATAGTCCTTAAACTTCTCTCTTCCTGCAGATATTGACATTGCAGAATTCTCTCCTCCAACTGAATCCTCCCGACCACGTTCTCCTCGCAGTCTTAGATTTCCTCTCTTCAATGGGCAAATTATTTATCCAACCAGATTGCCAGGTAAATATGGTGAGCCCGTATTCTGTCTGTCCCTTGGATATCTTTTGGTATGTGTCATTGATTGGTGAAGACAATGAAATAGTAATGCCAGAATCTTGAAAATTCATTTATTGATAGCAGCTATCAAGTAGGTAAGGAAGGTCCAAGTAAATTGAGTCTGAAAATTCCATATTGCTAATACTTTTTAGAAAATCATGCAGGAAGGCATAGATAGCGTAAGTTGTCCAGACGGAGTTTGTCATTCCCAGTTTAACTCTGGGAATAGTGGAGTCCTTGCCACTGAGTTTATATCATCCTGGAAATCATTGATTTGGCAGCTTCAGTTTAAAACTGTTACTTTCTACAACAATTCATATTGTATTAGAGTAGTTTAAGTGTGAGCAAACTGATAGCCAGGCTGATACTTTCTTTGTTGGTTGGTTTTGGAGGATGGGAAATAAGATTTCTTTGTCAACAAGAATGGCTGTAGATTTCCTGTTGTCAGGCTGTCATTTTAATAATATTCCAAGAAGGGAGATCAGGGAAATGTTACTGATATGGAAGCACAAATAATAACTGTGTTGTTCACATGTTAGGTACAGGTTCTGTCCAAGTTGTCCTGTCTGTTTGCTTCTTTGCTTGCCAGCAATACTTGGCTGATTCATCAGCATGCCCTAGAAGCCTTCACTCACTTTGCAGAGGTAAGAGCACTTCAGCTCGGGCCGGGGCAGATCAATCCCAAAATTAAGCTCTTTTAAGCTCATACTTCACACTTGCTTATTGACATCAGTAGGACTTAATAGAGGCCCTGTTCAGCTAAAAATAATTGCAACAAACCATTCCCATAGTTTCTAGTGCTACTTAGTTATGGTTAACTTGCTTGATCAGGACCATAAAGGGCTACATTAGCGCTACTACAAACTAGTTGCGAGCATGCTTATTCGTGCAATTAAAAACAGGCTGCTGAGAAGTGAGTATGTGCCATTTCTTTTCGTTTCTATGCAAGAGGTCTGTACTAACTTGCAGTGGTATTTTAGCTGCAACTTTTAACTTGATTTTTATCGAGTCACATGAGGTACAATGCTTAAAAACAACAGCATAGAATTTTGAAATAAAAGTTAAAATACATTTATTGGTTGGCAAACCATGAGAAAGGAAGATGAAGAGGGCAGAGAAAATTTCGGAGCCTGGCCTTCACTGATAGACTTAGAATGATAAGCTTCACACAGGTTGGGTTTTTTTGTTCTCAGTTCTGCTAGAACAAAGTGCTTTCGTTTGTTCAGCAGAAATGCCTTGGTGGTCCTTGATTCTTGCTATCAGCAGAAGTAACCTAGTAAACAGTTTGGAGGTGTGCGAGTGTATGTGAACTTTCCCTTTTTTTTCTTAAGGAAACAAGCCATGAAGACGTAATTCCCCAGTGCCTCAGCTCTGAAGAAACTAAAAGCAAAGTTGTTTGCTTCCTATCAAAGGTATTTTATATAAAAATGATAACGCTACTACTGGTATCACAGTTTTAAAACCAAGATGGTTTAATTATTGTAGCAGCCACAGAGTATGCCGTTCACATTCAAAGATTCAGATCTCTTTTTGGGGCCCTTAGTGCCTTATGTCATTACCTAACACTGAAGGTGACTTCCCTTCTTTCTTGCACTCTCTCTCTCTCTCTCTCTCTCTCTCTCTCTCTCTCTCTCTCTCTCTCTCTCTCTCTCTTTCTACACACACACACACACACACACATACACACACACACACACACACACACACACACACACACACATATGAGGCAGAAGAATTCAGTTCTCTGTCAGTGGAGGAGAGAATCCAGATCAGGTTACTTGCTGCTTAAGGAGGGCTATGCAAAGCAGCTAGGTATTTATAGTCCTACACTAGTGGAAGGTTTCTACTTCTGCTTTGATTTTCTTTTATTTTTTTTCTTCTCTCCCTTTCCCAAAATTTAGCAGAGATGTGGGTTCTACAAAGGGGCTGAGGTAACAGGTTCCCCTTGGAACCCCTGAGCCCCCTCCCCTATGCACTTCTTCCCAGCAGCGAGTGGAAGTACTTTTAACACCATTTGATGCTGAGGGTGCAATTTGCCCCTTTGTGCTACTTGACCATCTCCTCCGGGCCAGGCTAAGGGGAAACATCCAGCCCTAGGGTCAGAGCACACTTCTATAGCATGCTGCCTCCCTGGTCTTTTCCCCTGTGCTGGGACAATAGGTGAGGATTTCCAGAATCTTTGTAACCTTTGGGACTGGCTTTCTTGCAGAGAGGTGCAGGGCACCTGTTGCTAGTCTTTTAAGATAGCTTGCGTGGAGTCTTTTGCTGTCTGCTTGAAGTTGCACTTCTAGATCTATAAATGAGTTCTCTTCTCTGGCTGGTCTGCTAGTGACTTGGTGTAGTTTCTGTCAGTTTACTGAATTTGGTTTTGTGATGACATAATGACCATCTTTGTTACTTTATTGTACATCTTCAATTTTTATAAAATTGTAAGCCTCTTTTGAGCTCTATGAAAAGATGTATCTATAAATATTTTTAAATCAGCTTGCTATCGGGCGACATATTCTCTGATGGATAATACAGCTGCTTCTCCTTAGTTACTCCTCTTGTGGCCTTTTCTCCCAGGGCTACCGTGCAGAGGAGACAGTAGAAGCCAGAGCAGAACGAATGAGAGAGGAAAATGCTCTTTTCAGTCACATCTTGGTAGAGCCTAGAGCAGAGAGACAAAGAACTGCGATATTAGAGGTAAGTTGCAATCTTGTGGGTAAGTAGCCTCATCAGATGTGAATGTGCCAGAGGTCAGCAATGTCCCTTACTCATTGCCATTTTCATCTTCACAAGCAGTATCAAAGGTGGTTCTGCACACCTTTCAGCAAAGGAGATAATTTTGGCTGGATGTGCTGTCTTGTTAGTGCAACTGCCCTGTGAAAACAAGCCAGGAAGTGGTCCGTTCCACAATTTATTCTGGCCTCCTAGTCACCTCGGCTACTAAAAGTTTCTGACTGTTGTAATAGGGGTTGGGAGGAGGAGGTTGACAAAAGAACTTGGGGAATTTCCCCCTCAATATCCATTTTTTAAGTAGTCATCATGAGAGAATTTTGAGGCAGAGAGGTACTAAGATGCCTTATAAGACAAAAGAAGTTTGCTGAAGCATCTCCTTCCCCACCATTGAATTTCTAGGGATGGAGTCCAGCTGTTTCTACAGCATCTGTCATTATGTGACCTTCAGTGGGAATGACTTAAGTGCCTCATTTACACATGCAAATCCCCGAGAGAGGAGCAACTTCTAAAAATGTAACAAGTGGCGGCTGTTGCAATCTTTTTTTCTTTGCCAGTGCAGGTTGGGCAGGATCTACCCAGCTTTTGGGCATGTAAGAGTCCTGCCTAAGAAACTTTTAAGTGTCTAGAGCCTGAAAAGCAAATACTACCTTGTTAGGCTCTCTGGGGGCTTTGTGTGTGTGTGTGGCGGGGGGGGGGGGAGTCTTCTTACGTTTGCTAATGTTCTGCCACTGAAGACATCATGCCATACAAGTATTCTTGCATTTCAACCTGCAGTCCTCCCCGAAAAGAACATGCTACTCTCCCGATGAGGGGCAATACCAGTCTGCAATGGACAGTGCAGCAGGGGCACTGGAGGCTGTGAAGCTACTGCTGCAGAAGGGCCCACCCCCATCATGGCTTGCCAAAAAACTGGAAGCATTGCAGACAGCACTGAACAGCCTGAAGGACAGCGCATGCTGATCACTGTTACGCTTCCAGCTGTGGATTCTTTGGGTACTTATGGTTAGCAGCAGCTGCCTTTCACGGCTTAGCTTGTTTCGTACATGTCACTGCAGCCTGTTAGCTGGAAGATACTCACTGTGAACTAAAATACTTGCCACTTTCTCACACTGCGGCCTGCCACCTGGAAGACTTTTGTATGCATAATGTAGTTTAAAATGTTTATAAATGTTGGGCTGCAGAGTAGCATTCTTTCAAAAGAATCTGGAAACAGAAACTTCAGCGAAGGCACACTGGTGAGGAAAATCTGTCCTGTAAGAACAAAATGGACTTTCCGTTGTTCTATGTTACAAACCCCCACCCTGAAGTCCATTTGCCACAAGATCCTTGGAAAAATGTATCATAGCATCTTGAATGTCTAAACAAGAGCGCTTTGAGGCTTAATTTTCTAATTAAACAGATGGTACAAACACAGCTAATGAACTATTCATTTATTTTTCCTAGTGTTCTTCACAAACAACTGTTCCAAAGAGATAAAACTGTCAATCTTCAATGCATCACCTCAGTCCAAGAGCTGTTTTTTTTTCTTGCACTGAGGGCAGCAGGCCTTCCTTGCAAGTCAGAAAAGTAAATACTCATTCCAACTGGGAAAATACTCCCAAGTCCTTTGCTACTTCTGGAGTAAAAATTGTCCAGAACACAACAGAAGCAGCTCATGCCAGCATAAGCAAAGATCTTGTATCACCAGCTGGTCTCCTCTTCCCACTTCAGCTCCTCCTCTTCTTCCCAGCCAACATCATCCACCTGCAATAATGATATAAACATTAGAATCCCATGTGGTCTTGTTTGCAAAACTGATTAGCTTTGTGCCCAGGAAAGCTAAACAAAGAACAGGTCACAGCAGATTTACCTTGGGAAGGCATTTTTGGTTGTAGAAAATAAAGCAAGAGTTTGCTGGCACTTGGAAAGTTTATTTATTCCAGCATAACCTGTTGTAAACCAGAGCTGACTTCATCGGAAGCATGCGGTTTACATGGTCAATTAATGCATATCATAGGTTGCAAACAGGAAGGCTGAAAGGGGGAAGAGAGAGATCAAAGAGATGCCAGACTGAGAAAAAATAAAATGCACTCAGTGAATTTACTGCTGTTTGCAGCCTTTGATAGCTCTGGCTCACAAAAATTTATGCTAGCATAAGTTACTAGTTTCTTAAAGTGTCAGTGGTCTTCTATTTTATTTTGCTGTTGCTGCCTAAGCAGCTACCCGTCTGGAATTAGTTTGTACAGACACGTAGTATACAACACGTAGTATAAACTGTCTGCCTCCTTTATCCACCTTGTGTTTCCATGGCATATCCAAGAACTGTCAATCTCATATCCTACTTTTCACAAACTGTGTGTACCGACATTGAGAGTTCAAAGAGTCCTGTGGCACTGTACTTCAACTTGAAGTTAAACCGGAAAGCAGACATTCAGCCTTATAGTGATAAACACATAAATCTGCTTTATGCTCAGTCAGACCATTCAAGGTCAGTACTGTCTACTCAGACTGGCAGCGATGCTCTTAAGTTCAGCTACTACCTGATTTTTTGGACTAGAGATGCTGGGGATTGAACCTGGGATCTTCTACATGCAAAGCAGATGCTGAACCACAGTGTTGGAGGAATATTACACCCCCACCCCCGGCCATCCTGTCCCTTTGCATCGTCTTAGAAATAGTCTGCTTGCAGTGTAAGGTGGGGGTATGGGGGCACACAGCAAGTCTTAACAGGCGTCATCGCCAGATTCCAAGCCTTTATGGTCTCTTTCCATGACAGTTTTTTGGGTGGGTGGAAACTATTCTAGAATTATTGGAAAACTTTGTTATCCAGAGCCCTATGCGCCATCTACACATGACAGGCTGCCCTAATCTTGTATTGTTCCTTTTCTTGCTTAGTTTGGCCAGTGTAGGTGGAGGAGACAGCAACATCACTTACTGTCCAGTAACAGAGAGAAATCTGAGTGCAGCAGTGGAGTGCCATGCCTCAAGAACACTAACCCTAAATCCTCACCTCTGTAACAGCAACAGCTGCAAATTTGGAAGAGAACTGCACCTTCTGAGCATCACCCACACTGCCGGAAGCTGCATCTAAGGTGCTCTGAGCAACAGGGTAGGGCCCCAGCTCTGGCAGAATCAGGAGTGCTGAAGAAGGTTTGATATCTGGCACCATGTCAGCAAACCAGTCCAGTTCAGGGTCAGGCAACTCTTTCTTCTTCACTTGGATCGTGAATTCCTCTCCTAAACCACATTCCTGCTTTGGAGACCTTTCCAGATACGATGCCTTGGGCTGCTTGGAGATTTCATCCTGCAGGTCCTTGTGGCCATAGCCATCATGGTGGCTATTGGGCCCTGAGGAGGAATTTGATGGCAGAGTCCTACATTTTCTTTTGGGCTCCAGCATATGGGCGGGGAGCTGAGGCTCTGTGATGTCCGCAGACTCCACATCACTGGCACTATTTCCTGAGGAGCTTTTGAAGGTGGGGTTACAAGACACGTCAGCCAAAGTTTTCTCATCTGCGTGATGGTTGGCAGGACAGGGACTCCTGCTGGCACAAAACTCTTTCCTTTCAGCATTGATAGTTGCGCTTTTCTCAGTCTCTGGCTCCTCGCACTCGCTCCAGTCCGGCCAATCCTCCGTTGTCTTCTCATTTCCCATCAAGCAGCTACCATCACTCCTCAATGCATTCAATCCACCAGGAATCCCATTTAAAGACAGCAAAGAGTCTTGTCCCCCTGTGGAAGACACACAGTAGGTACCTGCTCAAGAAACAAGTCTGAAAATCCTATCGTGGATCAGGATCATGTGCAAGAGTACGAATGCTCCCAAAAGCAGATGATTTCCTGCCTTTCTCTTCTAGCTGCCCCTTTTGAACTGCTTCCAAGGGATGATTTCACCCATTTTTTCCTCCTCGCTGCAACCCCTCCCTGGTACCCCCATGGCATTTTGTCCCCAAATGCTCACTCAACCTGTGATATCAAGTTTTATTTTAGTCTGCCTTTCTCACTGAGACTCAAGGCAAATTACATAGAGTAAGATAGTATGATCAATGGCTGGGGCATCCAATAAACAATACAATAAGGTGTAAGGATAGCAGAAATCCAATACAGTACTGAGAAAAATAAGGCTGAAACACAACATAAGCCATCTGGTATATTAAACAAATGCAGAACTATTTAGGAGCATACTTAAAGCAACAGACAGTGCACAGTAATATAGTCTACAGACCCTATACCTGTACCAGTGCATCTGAACCATTCCCTTACAGCACAGTCCTGTTACCTGTGTAAGAAAGCCTTCCTGATAATTTGGTTTTGCAGTTTCTGGAAAGAGAGAACGATGGGAGCTTTCACAATGTCTTCAGATAGGCCATTCCATAAGTTTTGAGGAGGGCAACCTAATTTCTAGCCTGGTTTCAACAGCCTCAGCTGAATAATTAAGAGAAAACGCGCCATTAAGTGGAAAGTGGGCATCTCCATCTTAAGTGGCAAAATTTAGTGCTATAGAGTTCAGGAACAGCTGATACAGCATAAGCTTTGGAACATTTTAGCCACAAGAGTTGAAGCATTAAAAGGGTACGGTGATTACCTTTCTTTAAGGCCGCATGAGAGTCTTGCCTTGGCACATGGTTCTTGTTGCTGAAGGACACATTTCCAGAGTTGGGGCACTTGAAGAGTACACCTGAAGAATTATTCTGCAGGGGCTTATAGGTTAGCTTACTCTGGCAGCTCAATATGTGAGTGGGAGATTCTGTAAGGATACACAAGCAAAATATACTTACTTTTATAATGCCACCCATCAAGCTCCCAAGCTGGGAGGATGTAAAGGATGGCAGAATGCTATTCCGACAGAGAAACTGCCTGGCCTTTGCTCTGAAAATATAACCTTTAAACATATTGTCAGTACAAACTTGAACAATCTTGTGGCACAAGAAAATGTGTACGCCACCGCTCCAGAACCTGTTCAAGGCGTCTCAGAACAAAAACAAGTAGTACATAAAAACAGGCCAGTAAAAAACATGCTGGGGCATAAATGTGGTGTAAAAAAACCAGCAGTCTAAAATGACATTCTGGCTAGGAGCAGACCATAAAACAACTAAAAAAAATAGATACCTTTAATTAAAATGTCTGGGCAAAGAAAAATATTTTGGCCTCAAGAGGGAAGGCGTTCCAAAGGAGGGTTATCACCACTGAAGAAACCCTGTCTCTGGTTGTCACTTGCGTCACCTCTACTGGTGAGGGGCAAAGAAGAAAAGGTAGGCTGAAGAATACCTGGAGGAGGCAGCCCTTCAAGAGCCCTGGCCCCAAGTTGTTCAGGAACTTAAAAGAACATGTATTTTGAATTGTGTCTGGAAACAGATGGGCAGCCAGTGTACATTTTCCAAGACAGGTGATATGATCCCTGTATCCACCACCTGACAATAACCTAGCTGTCACATTCTGGACCAGTTAAAAATTATTACAGGTTCTTTTAAGTTCCTAAACAAAGGCAGTCCCCACACAGTGCATTATAATAATCTGCCCTGGACGCAATCAGATCGTGACTGACTGTGGCAAAATCACACTTTGAGGAATGGCCATAGCCATAACGTAATCCCCTGAAGCTGATGAAAAGCACTACGGGCTCCAAGAGACCTGAGACTTCAACCCTAGGCCAGAATCCAGCAGTGCACCCAAGCTATGAACCTGTTCCTTTACCACATCCTAGGACAGGCTGACTTGTCAGTCCTCAAGCAGCTTTTCTGATAGCCAACAGTAACTCAAGTCCTTTTTAGACTGAGCTGCAGTTTATTGGCCCTCATCCGTCCCATTACCTTCTCCAGGCACATGTTCAGAGCTGAGTAACATCCACTCCTTGTTTCAAACCTTTGGACAATCTCAGTTATTACATGCGTACATCGCCCATGCTGTTAGGCTGCCAAAGGATTTAGGAAAATCAACAGGGACACATTCCCCATCAGTCTTCTGGTGAACATCATCAGACAGGGTGAACATGGCCATGCCCGTCCCATACACAGGTGTAAATCTGGATTGAATCGTTTTGGGTCATTGATCTTATCGAAGACTGCCTGAAGCCGCTTAGCCATTACTAGGGAAAATCCAGATCCAGGTTTCAGGGATCTTAAAAAAAAATCCAGGATTCCTGAAATTCAGGAAAGATTGTCTGATCTGTTTAAGACAAATCACAGAATCCCTGATTTATTTGGCCATTATTCCCTATGAGAAAAACTATCTGAGGCTATCTGGAGGGTGAGGAGGGTCATTTTTCAAGCAAACTCCACCAAATTTGTAGGAAATCTACATCCTCTAAATTCCATCCAAGTTTCAGGAAGATTGCCCCCCCCCGGGTTCAATTCTATGAGCTCCTGAAGAAGGTGCCTTCAGTAACTCCACTGTTCCCAATGGGGAAAACATTTCCAAGCAGGCTCTCGGGCAGAAACACACGAGGGTAATACTGCCGGTAACCAAAGGCACACTACCAAATGCAAGAGAAAGCCCAACAGAACCAAACTGAATCAAAGGAATGGATGGACCCCCCCTCCCCCCTGATCCAAAGTGAACCAGAGAATCATGTTAAATCAGAGAATTCCACCCAAACCAAGCTGAAGCAAGGGAAACGCTTGCAACTTGGCTCAACTGAGCCAGTGTCACAGAAGCCAGGCAGACAAGGAGAGCTCCTGCACAAATTGGCAAATTGGCACTTCCCCCTCCCTGCCTCACACTCCTCCTCCCTTCCCCTCTTGGGGAAAAAGCAGGAGAAGCCCCGGAAGGAGCCCGTCGGAGGCTGAAGCCACATTTCCCAGATTTACCCAAATGTATCTGGGGGTCTAGATCTCGGTTCCCTTACCAGATCCCGGCTTCTCTGATTTGATTCAGGAAAGTTGGATCTAGCTAGATCACCTAATTCTTCCCAAAATCTGGATTGCACATCCCTAGCCATCACCCCCACAAACACCTTGCTGAAGAATGTAATGTAGGCTACCATTGGTAGCTGGGGCTGCATATTTCTAAGCAGTTTGTCTCCTGCATCAGGCCTCACTGACTGAGTCATTCATAAAACTGCTCCAATAGCATCCTGAGGCTAAACCTTAATAATGAATACGGCTGTGATAAGCTGATTAATTGGCAGGAATAATTAAGATGATGTTCCTGATTAACAAGATGGCAGATTTTTAAAGAAGGTGAATTCAAGTACTTTCAGAAACCAAACTTGCTGGACATTGTCTTGATGTGTTCTTTCTTCCACAGAAGAGGGAAGGCATTTTCAAAGATGCTGCCTGCTGCAATACGTACGTGAGTTAAAAATGAAGGATGTTTTCTCTTCAAAACTATTTTATTCACATGCATGCTTATGCAGTTTTAACAAAGTAACTCACATGACACATGGCCTAAGATTTCTTTGAATGAAACCCTACTCATTAGTACTGTGACAAAGAGTTGTGACCACAATAAAATCTTGAAAGCCCCACTGTACACACACCTGTGAATGAGAGAGATCTGTACTGGTCATAGACCAAATGAATCTGAATCAGAGAGATGTATTTCTCAGACACTGGTTAAATGAGAATGGCTTCCCTAAACAGACCCAGTATATGGGCTTCTGGATAGAGTCAATAATTTTTACTGTATTTTTAAAGTGGACCAAACAAATTTTACTATTTTCACTTAATTTCCACCTGGCAGAACCTGCCTATCAAGGCATTCTTTCTTTCTCTGCCTCCAGTATCAGGTGCATTGGTGCTTACTGCTGCATGAAGTACAGAAAGGAGAGACTGTTCTCCCCGCATTGGACAGCAGTCCCTTGACTGAGTCAGGAGAACTGCCAGACTCAACACCACACCCAACTGTATCCCTAAGGTGCTGTCGCCCATGGAGCTACAGACCACATCTTCTATCCAATAACTCAAAAGCTCCAAAACACACCAGTGTCTAGAACATACAGATCACAGATAGCTATGCCTACGCTCCTGAGTTCTGAGCTCATATTTACTTCCTGGCCTAAAAGGAGACTAGAGTGGCCAATCAGGACCAGGAGAGAGAATGTATCTGTTTGTGACAAGTTCTAAGTCTCTTGTGCTTCTGATGAGGGCTGTGTTGGCAGATGTCCTTGGAGACGACTCCTATCTTCCTCCTAATGATGATGCCACACCCAAGGACAAGAGAGATTACAAAACTGAGATCTTCCTCTGCGGGGCTAATGAATCCAACATCACAGTCACCAGCAAAGCATCAGCTCTTCCCTGGTGGTTGGCTGAGGTCATTTCAGCAGGAACGTCTCTCAGATGAGGTGCCCAACAGACTCCATGAAGTTTTCAACATGGCAACCTTTCTAGTGGACATCATACAGTATGCTGGCAGGACCACAGGGGCAACAGGTGGTTAAGAGGTTGATGCATCTCATGACTTGGGATGAAGCCATGTCCGTCACAGCCATTTCTGCATCTGCCATGCCTGAAGGGAGATCTCCTCTTTGGTGAAAGCTGCAACCGAGGTGAGAGGGGGACTCCAAGCTCAAAGTGTTACCATCTTTCCAGAAATGGCCCTTTGAGGCAAGATTGCTTCTGTTTGCACGTCTCAATCCCAATGCTGGAAGAACCATCCAAGCCATGCAGACCTTTCAAGACCTTTAAAAGTTCCAGATCTAGGGCGCAGGCTTCCAGCAAACGTGCCTCCACCTCTTTAGCTTCCCCAGGAGTTGCTGCCCATATACTTTCACACTGTTAAGTACGAGGTTCCTTTTTAAAATCAAAACAAAAACCAGGAAGATTTTGGGGATCAAAGGACAATTGGCTGCAATTCTGATTCTGTAATGACTTGGTGTGTGCACAGATACACAGAATCTAAGAAGAACTAGCACCTGCTCATCTTATTGGAAACTGACGTACAGAGATTGTAATGACCTGAGATGAGAACATAAGAAGAGCCCTGCTGGGTCTGGCATCCTGTTTTACACAGAGGCCAATGAACAAGGCCACGGCCCTTATCTGATGTTGCCTACTTCTGGATACAGATGTTTCCTTTACTCACCATGGCTAGCAGCCATCGTTGGATTTATCTTCCATGAATCTGCTTAACCCCCCCCCCCTTTAAAGCCATCTATACTGGTGGCCATCACACTGGCAGTTTAATTACTCTTCGAGTAAAGAAGTATTTCCTTTTTATCTGTCCAAGCCTATTTTTCATTAATTTCATCGGATGCCACCGAGTTCCGGCATTACGGGAGAGGGAGAAAAAGTTCTCTTTATCCACTTTATCCACCCTGTGCATCATTTTATAAACCTCTATCACACTCCCCTTTAGGAGCCTCCTCCCCCCCCCGCCCCCAACTAAAAAGTTCCAGACTCTTCAGCCTTTCTTCATAGGAAAGGTGCTCCAGCCCCTTCATTGTCTTGGTTGCCCTCCTCTGTATTTTTGGATGGTAGGGGCTTTGTCCCAACTACACAACACGTTCCAAGCCACATGCCATCAGTTTTCCTATGCTAAGCACTGGTCACCTGAACAACTTCTGCACCCCCAAGGAGAAAGCCCGAATCTAAAAGCGGCAACACCTATTCCCAGCAGACTCCTAACAGCATAACTGTCTTGGGTGCTTTCCACTGGAAAGCAAAACTGCAGCTGCATTTGAAAAGTGGTTCTCAAGTTCATAGCTTGAGATGCACTCTCTTCACCTTGCTCTATGAGGCTGAGCTGCCCTACCTCCAGCTTATGTGATTTAAAAGCAAGCTCAACACTCAATTCACTTACCTTCGGGAGAAAGGTCTGCGGTTTTGGTGAAACTCGGTGCCGAACTTTTAAAGATCTTTGTTCTGTCACCCCCTATGACAACATCAGGTCCGAGCAGAGAGACCAGCACTCCTAAGCTCTGCAGTGTTACAGCCACGAGAGCATCACTGGTATCACGCAGCCCCAGTAAAACCTAGAAAGAGGATATGCTGTCAACCACGGTCCCGCTCCCACACAGTCTGGAAGCTACACACTTGCTATCCGTTCACATCATTCCCTTCCATAAAACCCAACCATTTGGGGAAAGTCCTAGTATTGGAAGACCCAGGTTTGAATCTCCACTGTGCCATGGAAACTTGCTAGATGACCTTGGGTCACTCACACATGTTCAGCCTAGCCTACTCTCGTAGGGTTCTTCTGAGGATGAAAGGGAGAATGTTGTAAGCCACTTCAGCTCCCCATTGGGGAGAAAAGTGCAATACAGATGAAGTACTTTCAATATTTGTATTTGGCAACCCTTCAGCATCCTGGATTCTTGCAGAACAAAGAGATCTTGAACACAAGAGGCGCAAAAAATGGGACAGGAGGTTTACTGTGAGGGAATCTAACTCCAACAAGTAACATTTATCAGCCAAATGGGTAAGAGACTGACCAGCAAGAGCAAAAGAAGATGTCAGCACATACGTACTGTCCCCACTATCAAAGCTGTGAAGAGAACTGGTTAAAGCAAAGGAGGACAGGTGGAACCCAAAAGGCCCATGGCAGAATTGTATCTGCATGGAGATGGACAAGGGGCACAATCCATACTAAATGTCCCAGTGGCAGAGTGGAGCAGTCTGGCCTCCTCCTGTCCACTGCAGCCCGCTGCTCTCCACGGAATGCTGCTTGTGGCGGGCAGGAGACCCTGAGGAATGACACGAGGGGGAGTCTGCAGTGGGATCCTGCCCAGTATGCACTTAGACAGCTTTTGCCATCTCAAGTTTCTCCTCCCCAGAAGTTGGCGCTTGAGAAGCTACACTCCATACTAACCTGTGGCAATATGATGTTTTTCAGTTCTTTCTGAGTGAACAGCTCGGCATAGGCATCCATGTGAGACAGCAACACTATGCGCACGTGCTCCTCATGCACCTCAAACAGCTTCAGCAGCACTGGGCTGACGTGTGTCTGGAACACCGCTGGAGACAGCAGGCCGTTGATTTGATTTTCACCTACTTTATCTAGGGTTGAAAAAGTTGGAGAGTCACCGTGATGCCAAGGTGAAACTAGCCGTTCAAAAGTTGCTGCCACAGATGTTTAGATATATCTAAGCTTTTGAAAACTACACAGATCTTATTTTTAGCTGGGCTCTTTCCCCTGTTTATGTAGAAACTGGAAGCACAAACTAAAAGCAACTGAAGGCTTTGTCATGGTTTCCCCCACCCCTGTGCTTATCAAGATGCAAAGCCCAACCGCAAGCATGAATGGATGAGGCAGGCAGGCAATAGGGACCAGAGGGCTTATCTTTCTGACTACTATTGACATGGCTGGTCAGACCCTTTGGACTGAAGGACAATACGGAAGTCTACAAGAGCATCAAGGTATCAGATGAGAAGGGAAGGAGAAGCAGCGTTTGGTCACGGCAGCTCCCACCCCTCTCAATCTGCAGGCAATCGTATAGCACAGCTTATGTTTCCACTGGGGAAGCCAGTTCCTGTATCATTAGTTAGTATTCTTCATCAGCTTAACTGGCCCTCTCGCTCCCATGTAAGAAAAAAATGGGGTCCATTCTCCTAATGAATGAATAAATAAAAGCATTTATTTACTTCATTTATACACCACCTTTCTCTCCAATGGGTACCCAAAGTGGCTTAAAATTGTTCTCCTCTCCATTTTATTCTCACAACCACCCTGAGAAATAGGTGAGGCTGAGAATGCAAGACGAGCTCTGACAGCAGGTTTCCATGGGGCAGTGGGGATTTGAACCTGAGTCTCCCAGACCCTAGTCTGACACTCCAACCGCAGCATCATGCTGGCTTTCATGCTGGTTTAGTTGTTTGCTCTTCCACCCCTCGCAGAATCTCCCCAGTCGTTTAATGCATTTTGTTACCTCCAACCCCCCTTTCCTCCCTCTTCTCCCCTTCTGTAAGAATGAGGGTTAGTTAATTATTTCAGTCATTGAGTTGTGCTCACACATCACCCCTCTACCCCCAGCCAAGATTCCCCATTCCTTGTTTAAGGTATTCCCATAAAAAAGTGATGTGCTGCACAAAGCAATCAATAGCTTTCAATCTTACTAAATTAAAGAAAGGAATGCAATCTTGTTCTTGTATAGTCCAGAAACGCATAAGCAGAGGTTACAGTGGGTACCTCCCCATCCAGTACCTCTAAATTCACACTCTTGTTTTATTCTGAAGCAAGAATATTAACCTGTCCTTGGGCCCAGGAGATGGGGAAGGAAGCTCTTGACAGCGACTGGTTCAGCAAAGACGAGCTGATTGAGCAAGAGAGGGACCAGCCGCAAAGCGATCAGCTTCTCTGACAAGCCAGCTACTCTGTCCAGCAGAAATCTGTGTGACAAGAGGAGATGGTCAGCCTTTTCCATTACTGCCTAATGTGGGAGTTGTGCACCATTCAGCCCCCCTCCTTTTTGTCTTGGCTATTTATATGGGTGCCCATGTGATATACATATTCCCAAAATCATGCAGTTGTCTAGTATTACAGTAAAACAGAGAAGTGCAAAAGTTTCCTGCTGATAAAGGCTACTACAGAGAGAACACAGAAAGGCCATAAGCAGGAATGGCTGTGTTGCCTTTCTACAATATACACAACTTACTTACATACAAAGTCTAACCAACAGACTACCTAAACTCCTACGTATTGCTTTGGATCCACCAGAGAATTTCTACATCGGGAGTGTCACCAATTCGCCCCTCCATCATCAGTCCTCTGACTCCTCATGCTGTTCTTGAGGCTCTTCTGTCCCTCCCTGCTCTTTGGACCCTAGTGGAAGGGGGAGAGGATGGGGGTCACACTCCGTAGATGGCAATCCCTTCTGTCTGCCTTAATGTTCTTGGTGGATCCAAACCATTGTTTACTTTGATCTGCAGTCTCTCTCCAGCACTTCAAGACTCCCAAGTACTGAAGCTAGGCTTTCTACATGTACAACATGCATTCACGTGTGGACGTTTTCCAATCCTGACATTTGTTGCAGCTGCAGCTACTTCTACATCCCTCCTTCGTTACAAATGCTGGCCTTCATTCCATACCATTATGTGAAGTGAAAACAGATGCATGCTACAGCAGATGTACCTGGAGAAGTTCTGGAATCCCTTTTTGCCAGCTGCAATCTCACACTAGCAGTGGGCCTTATCCTGCAGCTGGACTCTATTGCCTTGGAACATTTCCCCAGGAATAGCTCATTTATAAGCTAGGGATTCTTCCAAGATTCCTTTAGCTTCTCTTACTGAATGCCTACATTTTGTGTACATATTTTATGCTTTTGTGATGCAAAAGCAATGGCTTTCCACACAAAGCGAACACGGCATTTGTTTGGCACTCATGAGGCGTTTGTTTCAATCTAAGCACCTAAACTAAATTGTAGAGGTAATGCCCTTTTTAACAGAGAAAATACTTGTTAAAAACCATTTGAAAACAGAAGGGGGGGATTAGCAATAAATTAACATGCACACACACACACAAATAGTTCACATTTTCAACTTACTTGAAAAATTCAGTTTTTTCCTCTTCTGTTTTCAATGTTAAAGTGTTCAGAAAGCTCACAACTTCCAGAAAATCATTCCTGGAAATTAAAATGTCCAGGAATTAAATTAAAATAGATATAAATACATTAAGCATCAAGAACTTAGTTCTGGTTGCAAGAGGAAGTCAATACCTTAAAAAAGGAAAAACTCCTGAACAGAATAAAATGTGAGGAAGCGAGGACCTCAAAATGTGATGTTCTCGTGCTCCGGGTACCCTGGCACTGATGCTGCACCAACACAGACTTGAAAGTCCAGGCCATTCCAAGCCTCCCTTAAGGAGGGTTTGACCTTGAAGTCTGTTCGGAAGGTGCAGTTTGTGCAGAAGATGGCTGTTTGCTCAACTAGGGTGGGTGGCTAGAAGAAAAACAAGTTGTTCAGCTGTGACTGAGGTTTCTCACGTGGTCATCTGGATTCCACCTGGGAACAGCTTGTGTGACTGGTTTTAACCGACAAGGCTTGACATTTGAGCTCCTGTCCATGCTGATGTTGGCTGACTACAGGGACTGTAGACGTTTGGCAGCAGCCGCTGTATACCAAACGCGAACAGCACAAGAGTGCACACAGACAATGTGTGGCTGTTGGCTACCTTTGGAACTTCAATCACTCGGAAGTTCACCACAGCCCCAGGCTGAACATCCTAAATTCTGGAAAATTAAGACCTTTATTGCTTGGAAAAGTATTTGGTGGGTAAGGATAAAACTGGGAAGGCTTATGCACTGAGCATTTTATCCTTAAAATAGGACTGCATGTCTTTCTCTGAGCCTACAGGCCAATGATATTTAAAATGTAGATGCAGAGACAGAATACTACATTTCTCTTCTTGCAAATTAAGGTTGGAAAGTATATACTTTTTTCACTGTTGTTTGTTGTGGAAATTATGACTACTGGGTGAGAAGAATATGAACCTACCCCCTCAGATTTTCTCTGAGCCTTATTTCCTTAAAAATTGAAGCACTCACATTTGCAGTATAAAGGCAAGTGTTCCAGTCTTGGTGGTCAGCCATTTTACTACTGTCATCTCATCAAAAAGGCTACATCAGTTCACATAAGGAATAACCCATATTAGGCATCCCCATCCCTCACCACATATACACAGCCAGCAGCCATGTCCCTCAGCAATCTGCTCACCTGAAGAATTCATGGGACAAGAAACTAGACAGTGGAGCCCGGCACGCTGGATCTGGATTTAGCAGCACAGAGCGCACGGTATGCTGAAAGCTGCAGAGAACGTCCTCTGAAACTGAAACAGAGCAGCAATCAGAGCTACAGTAATGAGTGAAAGGACATTTCTATGTTCTGTCTTTTTCCTAGAGTGGCTAAACCTTGTGGACCAGACCAGATGACAATCCAAGTACAAAGTAAAACCCTTCCAAAGGAAAGGGAGAGCAGCACACAGTAGAATTAACGTTAGCCCCCTCCAAGACTTAGTCCTAGCTTCTGGGGAAATAATTTTAAAGAAATAATTCAGCATCTGGTGCTGCTATCATTTTGATAGGGCTACTACAGACCTTCAGAACAGCACTTGGTGGGCCACTGTCAACCCAAGACTACATGCATTCGCTTTAAAAGGACCTCAATCCAGGTGTGTATGCTGTTGATATAAATCCCTTACCTAATTTATTCATCTGGAAATGTCTATGGCACCTCTCCAGAGAAAGTGTCAGCTTACTCTGTGTGTGTGCTTCTTTTTCTATACTCTACATGTGATTCTTGGATGCGCCTGAGAATATAATCTCAGATAGCAAACTATGGTTTTACTTATTAGTCAGTTTTCATTCTCAAGAGAACCATCAGTCAGGCTCACTAAAGCAAAACTCCTGAGGAACCTTGTCTAAGTCAGCACCATCCTTGTGGCAGGATTTTGTCCCCGTGCCAGACATATCCATTTTTAAACTATATTAAAACACTACTCAGGATGCCTTGTTTCATACATGGAAGAATATTCTTTCAATATCACCTCCAAGTCTGGATATAAGAGGAATAAAAAAATGGACAACTCACTGCTCTGGAATGAATATTTTGCAAGTATAAATCCCCTCCCCCGCATACACCAAAAATAACTCGGTAAAATAAAATCAGCAACATGGAAAACTTGGTGTTAGTTGTTTGAAAAAAATACCATTTCTTCTCTTCAAGGATTCTTACCCTCTTCATTTAAATAAGTCAACAAGTTTTCAACCATTGCACCAAATGAATAGGCATCCCGGGCATGTCCCTGGCCTTCCGGAAGAAGTTGGAAGTCGGCACGCTACAGTAAAAGAAGAGAGTAGCTTAGTCTTCAGGAACTCCCCTGTCCCTTTCTCTGCACATGCTTTAAACACACAGCCTTCTCAATCCACATATACTGAAAGTGAACAAGGTAACCAAAAAGTCACAAACAAGCCCAATACAGTTGCCTAATAATGTCCTGTGTTGTCTAGCATCATGATCTTTAAAAAATGCATTTCTCGGAACTCAGTCCCACTTCAATTATACAACTGCTCCTACACCCCATATAGCTATCATACATTCATTTTTCAGTGTTCTTCCAATATAATGTTTGTAAACTGAAACTGTTGTAAAATCAGTTTGTCTCATTGGTCTAAACTCCGGCACACAGAATCTCTCTAGAAAGCACCCACCCCCCAGCATTTCAGGGAACTCAGTGGGAGGCAGGGAAGTTTTGTTCCATTAGCAAAAACCAAGCTTTGGATCTAACTCATAGAAAGGAGAGGGCTGCTTAGGATGAAAACGGTAGTGCTTTCCCGGAAAGTCCTATCTAAGGATTTGCCGTTTAAAAAATGGTATTTTTTTCAGATTTGGGTACTGGGAAGGTCATAAATATCGGTACTCCCTATATTTGAGTCCTCTCATACCAGTTTTGTATTTTATCTCCCCCCCCCCCCAGGATTCTAAAATTAACTAGGTCCATTATTCACTATGGGGGAATCTTTACAGAGTGTTGTTGTTGTTTTTCATGCAAATCATATCAAAATTGCAGCAGAGTGATGGCTACTTGTCTAAAGACAACCCCCCCCCCCAATTTCAAGTAGATTGGGTCAAGAGGTCCAATTCTATGGACCACTGAAAAGGTGTTCCCAGCTACTCTCCATTGTTTCCTATAGGGGAAAAATTGAATGTTTTCACCAAGACAAAAAGCCTTTATGAAACACCCAAGAGCAATCATCGGCCAAAAGCCTCTCCATACCAAAAGAACCAAGAAAGCCCAATAAAACCAGTTAAACCAGAGAGCTGCTGTAGCACAGTGGTTAAGTGGTTCGGCTGTGAATCAGCGCACTACTGGTTCAAATTTCACTACTGCCATGAGCTCAGTAGGTGGCCTTGGGTAAGCCACTCCTCTCAGCCCCACCTCCCCAGCTGTATTCTGGGGATAATAATAACACTAACTTGTTCATTGCTCTGGGTGGGGCACTAATCTGTCTAGAAGAGCAGTATATAAGCGCAGTTATTATTATTAATCCCAGCAGAATAGACCCCCAAAATAAAGATCAGGTATATTTTCAGGTATATTTTCAGACTGAATATACTGAATCACACACCCCTAGTCCAATCTCACCAATTTAGTACAATCCTCTCAGAGTGTCCACAATACAGATAGGCAATAATCGCCACTCATCTAGTAGCCATTATATACTGAGTCCCCTAAAAGGCTTTTGGCAAAGCTCTTCATTAAAAGTTCTTAAGAAAGCTTAACAGTCATAAGATAAGGAAAAGCCCTCTTCTGGATTGGTGAGGTTAACCACCAAGAAGCAGAGGACAAGAATTAATAGAGAGTTTTCACAATGGAAGAAATAAGTTTTTATAGCTAGTTTATTTATAAACCATTTGAAGTCAGTAAGTTTGTGGAGGGGAGAAAAACAACCCCACAAAAGAATGGTAACCAAAGAGGTTGCATCAAAATAACAAAATATAACTCTGAAAATAATACAAATCAATATGACATGTATTTTAATCAAACAAACAGAAGTGAAAAAATAACTATGTCAATGGCTCAACAGATTAGTGCCATACCACTGTATATTCAAGTGGACAATTTTCAAATATAAAGGTATTATTATACATTTTTTTTCATGTGTGTAGAACAAGAACAAACGTTTCAGCCCAAGGGCCTTCCTCAGCAATTTCATACAAAGTGCCCTGTAAGTATAACAAATTAGTATCAAGTGCCTGCCCATGCATAGAATGGACACAAAGATGTTATATTAAACAATCGTGGAGTAAATGCATTCAAATCTTCCCATGAAAAGTCCAAGGTGGGCAACTCATCAAGATGAAAGTTTTTTCCTTTGCCCATGGATCTCTTCTTAAGTACAAAGCCATAGCACGGTCTGAATCAATATGTTTGAAAAAGGACTTAACTGACAGAGGAAAGGTCTATCAATGGCTAATAAGTGTAACCTGCAAGTTCAGAGGCAGTACACCTCTGAATACCAGATGCTGAGGACAAACCACAGAGAAGGGCTGCTGCCTTCATTCCCTATTTATGGGTTTCACAGAGGGCAACTGCTGAGAACAGTATCCTAGGATAAGATGGACTCTTGGTCTTGCCAACAGGTTCTTGTCACCAATAGCAAGACCTATACTTTGCAGGTAAGTTCAGATGATTATTCCTTGCCACAAGATCATTGTCAATGCTTAGGAAAAGATACCATGCCACAAAACGGACACCAGAGACAAACTATATATTTTTACTTATTAAAATATAGTATAAATATGCTTCAAAAAACCAGAGTGGTAGTATAGTAGTATTCTTTATTACAGCACTTAGCCAGTACATTTACCATAAAATTTAAGTGCAAAAACCAGAGTAGATTTTGGGGAGTGAGAGGCAAAATGGAGGGGCTGTGGTCAGGGACACTGATGACCAAGTAAATGAGATCCAGTCTGATTTAGACAGGGTTGCCCTCCCAACTGAAGCATCAGGTTCATAGCTTGTGGGGGGGGGGGGGCGGTGTCCTGCTTTACAGTGGCATGCAAAAAATGTCCTCTGTTACACAGTGTTTGTCACTGACATTGCCTGGGGCACCAGCTATGGCCCTTCTTGGAAAAACCAGCTCCAGCCTTCATTAGCCATGCTCTGGTAACATCCAGATCAAATCAAGTGCAATAAACTCAGTGTGGTGCCTATGAAGACTACCTAGATGCTGCAAGCAGCGGAGCAGATAACTGAGCTAAGCAGGAGTGTGCGTGTATCTTCCCACTACTCTAAGAATTTCATTCATCACTTGCTTATTTCCAGGCACAATTCAAAATACTGTCTTTGACCTGTAAGGTCCTAATCTGATGGACCACCAGCTCCCACAGGAACTTGTCTATTAAGATCCTCATCTGTGTTCATGCTTTGGGTCTCCCCCACCTTCTGAAACAAGATTTGGGGCTACCAGAGAAAGACCCGATTCTACAGCAGTACCTGGCCTGCGCAACGCCCTCTGCTCATGTGCCTGGTGCCTGCACTCAGGACCTTTAATGTGTCAGGTACAAACAGGTCACTTTGCCCAGGCTTTTAATGGTGGGTGAGAAAGGCTTGCTTTGGCTATCATTGTTGCTACTGGAATGTTGACGCTTTTTGTGTTCTATGTAATTTGAATATCTTGTTTTAACCAATGCCAATTGTAAAGTACCTATAACTCCGAATCTAGATGTTAATCCACTATAAATGCACATACAACATTTTTGCGGGTATAACTCACTAAATTATCACACGGTTTCTCATGGGCAGCCTCAGCCCAGAAATGACACAGCAACTTCATCAGCATATCTTCTAAACTGCAGGGCCACAGCAGGCAACAACGTGTTTGGTATGTTACCCGCTTCAAGTTAAGCACACATAAATGGGAAGTGTTTCCTAAATGTGCCTTAGTCAAGTTTTCCAGCGTAAGCAACCAAGAAAACCTACCATCTCTTCAGGTGGGATGCCGGTCTTCTCTCGTATTGACTCAATGCTACGTAGAAACTACAGGTAGAGAAGGAAACAGAAAGATTTCAGCAACGAACAACACTATGTGAAATGCAGTGGAAGCCTTCAATTGCTAGTCTTCGGCATTCCCATCACCCTACACCTTAAGACGCGTCCGAAGAACCAAAAGCAGACCCTTTCCTCTCCTACACCTTTTCTCAAGTAAAGTATTAGCTATTCCTTAGCCATCTAGAGTGCAAAGCCTAGAAGGGTGCTCTTCAGGCAATGTGCTATAGAACTCTGTAACAAGGTGGTCAGTAATAGTGGAAAACAAGCCACCCTTGTGGTTTTCTCTTTTGCTGCCTTAAGAGCTAGCTTTCTTTAAGGTGTCAGTACAGAACCTCAGTTGTCACATAATACCAAGCCATGGGTTGGATCCAGCAGAAAATTTCTACCAATGAAGAGGTGCTATTTTTGCCAATTTCCCCCTTCCACTGCAGACCTTTCCAACTCCTGTCCTCATGTTGCTCCTGGGGTCCCTTATCCCTCAGGAACAGCATTGGGGAGCACATTTTGGGCTTCAGCAGTAGGTTTTGGTGGTTGATAAGGAATTCCTGTTCTGCTGATGAAAATCCAAGCCTGAGGCTTGGCACTACAGAAACAATCCCTTGTGCTCACTTGCTGCCTCCTTGGAGCTGATGAGCAACTTCTGATTTAGTACAAGCCATAGTTTCCCACTACATTCAAACAGGCAAACTGGTTGCTTTCAGGTGTCATGATAAACCATGGTTTGGGGAAGCTGTAGCTCAGTGCGAGGTTCAAATGTCATATGCAACTGTGTTTTGTTTAGCCGGTGCTAAACCAGGGTTCAAAATCACAGCTTGCACCTAGTGGGTTAACTATGATTTGCACTGTCATGATGCTTGAATGAAGAAATCCCTCTCTATTCAGAGGCACCATCTGTCTCAGTCTCCTTCATACAGGGGTGGAAAGCACTCAACAGGACAGAAAGCTGGATGTAGCTGGAGCAGGAAGGCTATCAACGGTGTTTTCCCAGGACACTCCCTCCATCCCTCCCGGACACAAACTCTGCTAACAATGATTCATCAAACAGGACCGTGAACTCCAGGAAACAATTAAAAAGGTAGCAAGAAAAAGGATCTCTCTTAAACGCATGTTTTTACCCCGTTTGCCAACACACATTAGAATTTGCTTCCCTTAAACAACTGTTACAATCCAAAGCAGTTCACGACCCACCTGCCTTCCTCCCCACAAACATTAAAATTGCCTTTGTGTGTCAGGAACAAGTGACTGAGTGATCTGGTCATGTGCCCCCTGCCCAAACAAGCTTTTGTTTTCTATTTTGTTTCAGAGTTTAAAAAAAATGGTTAGGGATTTGGTGAAGCAGCTGTATGGAGGGTGGGAGACTGACTATCCTCAGACAGGTGCAAGGGAGAGAGGAGGTTTGGCTTGCCCAAGGCTTCTTTCCCCACCCAGTTTGCATTCCAATTTTTGCAGCTAGCCAATAAGTGGCCTGTACATGTAGTGTGCATTACCAGCAGTCTGGCCACACAAAGGAACTTGTAAGAGCATGTGTAGATTCTTCTTGAAGAAAGGAAAGGGATATAACTGGGATTTATAAGCAAATTGTGTTCTGTTAGGTACATCTGGAAAGACTTACTAGGGTTTGTGCAACAAACTGCAGCTTGTTGTAATATCTGGATGTAAGCTTATGTCCTGTGCTTCTCACCAAACAAGGGGTACAAACCATAGTATTAAGGTTTTCTAATTTGCTTCTGGGGGGCGGGAATCAGTCGATAATAATTTACCAGTTCAGAAGTGATGGCTAACAAACTGTAGCTTGTGCTAAAGCATAAATAACTGAATTGCAGTATGCAAAGGGAGGAGGGAGTGCACAAAACTCGTGCCCACCAAGCTAAACTATGGTTTGGTATTATACGAGAATCAAAATGGAGAAAAGTCACTCCATGTGGCTCCTTAATACTGTACTGGGCAACAGGCTGCATGCTGCTGATGCGTGCGAAATAAAGGGCCCAATTTATTTCTGGCTTGATCTTCTACTGAGATTTTAAACTCTCCAGTGGAGGAAGGAAAGATGTCTCAGAGACTGGGGAATTTGCTTGCCACTATGTAGCCTGAGGTCCATATGGAACAGCACAAAGGTGTCGTTCTACTCACTGTACCCTCACCAAAACACCACTGCATTCCCTCCCCTAACCATATATCTCTTAGCTATTGTTCACAAACACAATACCATTTGCTCTCTTGAGGAATATGGATTTGTAATATACTCTCAATTGTGCACGTGTGCACACATACATTTGCACTTCCAAACACAGTCTCTTCAGTTCCTCCACTGTGTAAACGGTGCACCTCTGATTCCATACATAACACTCTGGGAGATGCATCTTCTAGCAGCTTTCACAGCTCCTCATTTGAGTGGTAAGAGTCCAAAGCCAAGCCTATGCAAGCCCCACCGGAGGAATTCCCAATGTGGCTTATTTTGTATTCAAGGTCCACTGATGGGTCATGCTCTTTCAACTCTCTTCAGAGAAGTATCTTCAGAAAAGGCAGATACCATCGCAGAAGAGAACAAAAGGTGATGCCAAAGTTCGTAAATCATAACATTATTAAATGGTCGCCCCCTGCTGCCTACAAAAAACCAGCTGCCTTCTTGATTGTGGATTATTTAGCTCCCAAAGTAGTCAAATGTCATTATTCACAGATTCCTTAAGATGACAATGCAGCTGGATATTCAGCCCACGTACTCTACGTAACTAATGCCAAACTATTCAGTTGGGGTTGAACAGGACACAGAAGACTTAACCAGCAAATGCTTCCCCCCACCTTAGACAAGGCGAGGTGATTTGGCTTTTTACCTCCGCCGTAGCTTCATTCTGGTTGCAGACCGTTTCCATGCCGCCTAGCTTCCAATGCCCATCCTCGCTCACAAACACTGATGACAAGCAGACATTGTTGTGGGTTAGGTTTCCCTAAAAGATAGTTTTAAAAAAGGAAAAAAGAAAACACACAGAGACACAATGAGGCTGGGAATTGATGCTGGAGTAAGACTCGTTAGTACTAATTAGGTGTCACGAGATTCTAGAAGAGATTTTCCAAAACCACAGAGGAATTTTATATGCCTCCAGAGAGCTCTTGCAAGGAGAGGAAATTTATGCCACACCAAGTTTAACTAGCACAAGTCAGTTTATTACTTGTATATCACAACTTGACAAAGAGAGTAGATTACATGCTGTTCTCTTCACTCCTGCTTGAGATCTCCCATCCCCAATCGACCAAACCACACAGTTGGAGCCATTTTAAAGATCTTAGGAAATGCTCTATGAAACCCAAATCCCAGGTATGTGAAGGAAAAAATGTTCAGAAAGCACCAGGTTGATATATTCTGATGGCCGTCTCTATTTGGCTTCTTCCTTCAACCATCTCATTTAGCTGATAGGATAGCCAATAAGAGTATTCATCTCAGCAGAACCTTTAAAACTGGATTTCTTTTTATTAGAGGAAACATATTTCCCAAATTCAGGAATGAGCATTTCACAATGTTTTACACCATGCACGGCTACGTTTCCTCGTTCCAAGACTCCTTATGCTCACCTGTGAATATATAAATCTGCCTCGCTTACTCACACCTTTCCCTGCTGAAATATTTGCTCATCGCACCTCACCCTATAATTCAAAGTTCTTTAACCCCTCAAATATTAACTTCAGAATAAAGAACACAAACATAATTGCAAAAGTGTCAGATCTGTATACAATTTATTGGGCAAAAAAAAATTCCTCTGTATGCTCAAAGCAGGGCTTTTAATAATAATAAAAAAACTCTGTCTTACTTTTGGAACAGATTACAACAGGCCTGCAAAAGGGGTTCTCGTACGATAACAAGCCAAACCTTGCCACTTTATAAGCAGCAAGAGCAAGATATAAATACATCATGGAAGACTGAATGAGGCCTCTGAAGGTTGAATCTGCTTTCAGTTCTTCTTGCCATCTATTAGCAGGCCAGTTGTTTACTTTGTCCACTGGTCTTGTTACATTATCTTCACTTGATTTGATTTTAGTAGGACAACATCTTATTTAAAAAGTCCAGCCCCCTCCCCTCCCAACCATCGTCTATTTCCTCTTGGCACAAACCCTACTGAAGACGTGACAACGGGGAACTCACTCTATCATGGAGGAAGACAAGAGCTTGCAAAACATCATAGATTCCAGCACATATCTCGGAAGAAGAGAGGTTCTCCAGGACCTTCTCCACTGGCTGCACACGGTCTGTAACCAAATGGATTCCATCGATTTCCACAGTGCAAGAAAGGAAGCGCAGGAGGCAAGGGTGGCGTAATGTCTTCAGGTGCTTTAAAAATTGCAAATTAAAAAAAACCCCATTCATTATGAGGTATCTACTACATATCACACACATCCAACAGTGAAAAGGGCCAGGTTTTCCGCAAACCTTCGTGACATGACCTGTTAGCTACGTAAGTTGAATATTCCTTTTATCTGAGTGCTTTGGATGAAATTAATTTTAGCCCTCCTATGGCAGCTCCACTCGGCTGGACAAGATCTGCTAAGGATCCCACCTTGCAGGGAAGTGAAGAGAGCTACTGCTGATTCCAGATCCTTTTCATTGGTGGCCCCATCTGGAGGAACGGCTTGCCAGCTGAGATCAGGAAACCACTCAGTCCACTGGTTTTTAGATAACCCAGAGATACTCAGGCAACAATCCTTATGAATATCTGAACTTCTGCTACTTTCTCCAATGCAGTTTTGGCAACAGGAATCTCTTTTGTTGCTATTTGTATGGTATTTATTGAGGATGTTTTTATTATGGTTTTTAACTGATTGTGCAACCTACCCTCAGTCTCTCAGGGAGAAGACAGACAAGCAATATTGTAAGACTAATAAAGGATCAAATAAGATAGTCTCCTTCCTCCACCCCAAGTCAGGCTTCCTATCAACATATCCAAACCAGGTTTTAGCCTCATGTCTCAAACAACCCCCAAACAGAAAAATTCTAACAATCTATAGTCCTAATTTCCATCACAGATGTAGAGGAGACTGAAGCCAAAGTCAGACCATTCTTTAAAGTTCTCCAAATCTCCCGTAATTGAGGAACCAGCTCTTATCATCTCCATGAACTATTTCATCTCCAGTTTTAAATATCCTATTTCCTAGGGCTTGTACAAACCACTTATGGCCCTAATATCATGAATGTGGACTTGGAGAACAGAATCTGCAAGTCTGCCAAAATACAGCAATTTTGCCAAATTAAAAAGAGTCCAGTAGCACCTTTAAGACTAACCAACTTTACTGTAGCATAAGCTTTCAAGAATCACAGTCCTCTTCATCAGATGCGTCATCTGACGAAGAGAACTGTGATTCTCGAAAGCTTATGCTACAGTAAAGTTGATTAGTCTTAAAGGTGGTACTGGACTCTTTTCGATTTTGCTACTACAGACTAACACGGTAAGTTTCTGAGAATTTTCATAGGCGTCTACTTGTTTTCTGCAAAAGCAATTTCATATCAGCTCTTTTTTCTTTATTTTTTTCATAGCTGTTTTTTCTTACTCCTTTGCTTTCGCATAAGAACACTGAGAAATTTTCTTCATTCATTATGTTTCATGCTTATATACCAAAGATGACAGCGTATGAGTAGTCTGCTCCGATCACACATTTTTTCCTAAAAGGGTATTCAATAGTTAAAAGTGATGTATAGTCCACAGCACTTTTTCAGCAGAGCTCATGTTTGGCGTTGATGTGGAAAATGAACAGACTGGTGCTGAAGTTGATAGCATCAGGTACTACCTGCCTTTTCTTTTGGCTCAAGAGGGGAAAGCAGTGCTAGGGAGAAACAAGAGGCCTGGGTCATTCCCAGCCATTTCTGAAGTATCCCCAGGAAGCTATTATAATTCCAGGGGATAAGATTTCCACAATAAAACACAATATACCTTGGCAGCTTTGTTAACGTTGTCTTCGTTCTCACTCTTGTACACAAACACGGAAGCAAGTTTGCCACGCTGAAGCACTGCTGGGTAAATGTTGACTCCGGAGGGCAACGTAAATGGTGGCTCTTCCAGTGCATCACGCTTTAAAGTGCTGTTCTCCGAGCCCATTACCTTGTACACTCAAGCTGTTCTGCAAGGGCTTTTTTTCCCTAGTGTCAAAAGAGGCTTTAAAGAGAAATTATTTAAAATTTTATTTAATGCATGTGTAAGGCCAACCTTCCTCGCAGATAATTGGGGGCACAAGATTGCTAAGAGCAATAAAACCAGCATAACATATTCTAACACCAAAGTTAAAGCAACCAGCACAAAACTAATAGTAACATCCTACAGAGACCATTGTCCTTCAAAGACACACCCCACAAAAAACACTCATCTTGAAGAGCCAAAGTATCTTCTAAAAAGATGTTTTACAAGCTCTCCAGAACTACCAAAGAGACGTACATCTTCTAATTTTCCCTAGGAAACCAAAAACATCCAAGCGGCCACAGAAAAAGCCCATGAACAGGCAGAAACAGAATGTTCCCATGTGAAGGTTTGAACATCCGGAAGGTACTGCTGTGCTAAGCTAAACTGCTTCAAATTAGGCCAACAGCTTTCATTTGAAATTCCTCACAATGTCCTCACTACAAGCATGGAGGAAAACACAATAATCTCATATACGTGAATCTGGATTTTGTGCTGACACATGGGGAGATTAAGGTTCTTGGGGCAAAAGGTTCAAAGTCCAGTTAGCGTCTTGAGCTTGCACTTGTCAAAGTTCAAACTGAATCACATGCTTTTAAGAGTTGTGGGTGCAAGTACACCCACTGTGCGCTGCAAGTACACATGGACAGGTTCATCTTTAGTATAGGTTCTGCTTTTTCATAGCCTCAGGAAGCAGAAATCTGGTTGTACCTACAGCATGATCTGTGATGAGAAATGGCAGTCCATTGCTTAGAAAAGAGCACTGCTTGTGAACAGGTTAAAGGAGCATATGTACCCTGGATTTCTCAATGTATGCCCCAGCTATAAACCATGAAATAAACTGGAACACTTGAAAAACCTCAACACAGATGACAAAAGAGCTGAAAACTGGGTCGATAAGAAAATCTTTATTCGAAACCATTTGGTAGACTATATTATGGCTGATGAACTCTCTGATGTTTATTTGCTTTTCAAAGCAACCTGTGTAATCCTTTGTGGATTTGTCTCTTGAGCTTAATGCTGAAATTTCCCTCTATCCCTATAGGCTGCACAAGTTCATCCTTTCTTCTTGGCTTAGAAGACAACAGAAGCAGCTCTCTATTGGGTTCAAGACATTTATGTGTCCGCCTCTTGCCATCAGTGCGACTGTGGTGTGCTTCAGGCATTTAACAGGCTGTTTTTCTTTTCCACTAGTCCGTATGAAAGTCCTGATAAAAATGGGAAACTTTTCTGGATAAGGCCCTGATGTCTGCCTACCACCACCACCACCACCACCACCTATTCAGAAAGCAGCAGATGTTTTAGATTTCACCTGCATAGTCATGAAAGCTACTAGCCTCTACAAAATATAGCAAATCCAAGATGCTAACAAATCCTTTTTACCCAAAGAAAACATTATAGAGATACAATCAGGCAATGAGATTTTTTAATGTCTGAATGCAAGAATAAATATTTTCCTCTTTATTAGCAGAATTTAAGGCACAGAAATAGACATATCTTTAATCAGTTGTTTCTGCAAGACACCACTTGGACACACCGTGAAGACATCCTTCAAAGAGATGGCCCGACAACCAGAAAGACCTTCCCCCAAGTGACAGTTCTGGAGTCTCAGTTCTGCACTTCATTACCTGACCCAGCTTCTAGGGATGTCGCAAATTACCACACACACACATCAAGCAACCAACCAACCAAGGGAGCACCTTAAAGGCTTATTGTTACACATATTTTACAAATTAAAGCCCACTTCCATCAAATGCATGAAGGGCTGCATTACAGATGTAATGTACACACATAGGAAGATGGGGGAAACATCATAAACCCCATCACCATGGAATCAAAGCAGGAGCAGCACAAATGCCACAGAGCTTCTGCTGCCTTCATGACATTCTGGCATATCACCCACTCAATACGTGCATTATTACTAAAAACGTATCAAAAGCCCTGCTGGATCACAACAATAGTTCATTCAGTCCAGCATCCCATTTCACCAACAGCCAGGCTGAAAAGATGCTCTCAGGACTACAAGGACAAAACAAGGCCAAAGCCCCCTACATTTTTGCCAGCCCCTCCACAAGTATTTAGGGAGTTACTGCTTCTGTACACAGAGGCCGCTTTTAGTCATCATGGCTAATAAAAGCTACCAACTGCAAAAATAAAAACAAAGACAGAGGATCATAAATGCCAAAAGAATAAGTCTCAACCCAAAGCAGCCATGCTCGGAATATTTCACCAAGCTCTTTTCCAAAGGTAGGCTTAAACAACTTTGGGGAGAGCCGAAAGAGCAGCATGTGCATGTATACAATGTATTTATAATATAATATAGCTATAATATGTATGCATATAACAGCAGAACACCTATAACTAGGGCTGCCAGCTCCAGGTTGGGAAATTCCTGGAGATTGGGGTGGAGCCTGGAGATGGTGCGATTTAGCAAGAGGAGAGACCACAGCAGGGTATAATGCCATAGAGCTCACCATCCAAAGCAGCCATTTTCTCCAGGGGAACTAATCTCTGCAGTCTGGAGATCAGTTGTAATTCCAGAGTATCTCCAGCCATGACCTGGAGGTTGGTAACTCTACCTATAACACGTTTGTGTTTGTATTACCAGCATGAAGTTAGGAAATACGTGGAGATTTGGGGGAGGTGGAGCCTGGGGAGGGCGGGATTTGGGGAGGGACTGGAGCTCAGCCAGTTATAATGCCATAGAGTCCACCCTTCAAAGCAGCCATTTTCTCCAGGGGAACTGATACCTGTGGACTAGAGATCAGTTATAATTCCGTGTCTCCCGGTGTTACCTGGAAATTGGCAACCCTATATTAAACCATCTCATTTAGACAGCCTGCCCACAGAATCATTCTTGTTCCGGCTTCAAAAAAACCCCCGCCGGAATTTGCATGGCCACGCCCCCTAGTGGGCTATGATTTGCATGCTCATTTGCATGTGGCCGTGACTTTCGCTTGAACCCCCTTGCCTCTCGCGGACGCGCTTCTTCGGCCTTCGAACGCGATGTGGTTCATTGACAGAAGCCGAAGGGGACAGCGGTCAGCCGCCGGACAACCGCCCGCGACAGGAAGAGGGAGCGGGCCTTGGGTTACCCTGGCTAAGCCAACCTCCCGCTTTGCTCACCTGCTGCCCCACTGAGGGGGATACGAAGAGGGCTCCCAGCTGCCCTCCGTCTGCCGCTTCCACAACAAACGGGGCGGGGGAGGGCAACTTCCTGCTCTGAGTCACCATAGAGTCTTGCCGAGGCTCGACAGACTCTTCTGTTCTTCCTTCCGGTAGCATTCCCCGCCATATTGGATAAGGGCAACAGAGGCTGGCAAGGCAGGCGTGTTCCCTGTGCGGTTTAATGCCGCTACTTTTCTAAACGATGCTAAAGTTGCTTCCCACCTCCCCGCGGATTTCATTTTCGGATGGGGGTGTGGCTTAGCGGGGGTGGGGGGAGCATCTGCTCCTGCAGAAAATCTGTAATTCAATCGCCAGCTCCAGTTGTACGTGGTGGGAAAGATCCTGTGTCCGAGACCCTAATCAGGGCCGGATCGACCGGGGGGGGGCAGGGGGGGATAGTCTTCCCCCAGCGCCGCCAAAGGAAGGCAAAAGGCAGCACGGGTGGCTGGGAGGCCGCCCGCGCCGTTAGTCTTTCCCCAGGACAAGTGGCGCGCAGGCAAGCCAGCTACCCCTTGTCCTGGGGAAAGGCAAAAGGCAGCACGGGTGGCTGGGAGGCTGCTTGCACCGTTCGTCTTTTCCCAGGACAAGGGGCGCACGGCAAGCCAGCCGCCCCTTGTCCTGCGGGGCAGGTGAACGGCACAGGCAGCCTCCAAGCCACTCGAGCTGCCGCCAGCTCCGCTGCGCACTGGGGACAGCCGGCTTGCCGCGGGGCAGGTGTGTGTGTGCCCCAGAGTGATGTCACGGGATTGACATCACGCAGCGCCAGGAGCGCACGTGCGCGTAGAGCCTAACTACGGTTGCCCTGGGCGCTGGCAACCGTAGATCCGGCCCTGACCCTGATAGACTTCATTCACCGCAAGGCCACCTCATGTGCTTTGTAAACACCTGTCCATTTGCGCAAAGATTTACCTGAGTATTGTTTCTCCTTTAGGTTTGTTTACTGCATTTGTGTTGAGGACTGTTGTTTGTACAGTCTGCACGTAAGGCTTAAGTGCTTGGAATTTTATGTATAAGATTTCTATCTATATGTAATACCTAGAACATATGAAGTAATTTTATTGAGCCACTAGAAAGATCCAAGGATTCCAAAAATCAGAATAAATCTAATGCTCACATTGTTAGCGATTGCAAAACTAATTATAGCTTTTAATTGGAAACAAAAATCCACACCAACAATCTCTAATTGGCAAGCCCGAATTTGGGACCATTTTATAATGGAAAAACTTTCGGATCAACTTGCTCAAAGAGAAAACCAAAACTATAAATCCTACCTTCTGGAGCAATGGTCCTCAATTCTAGATTACTTAACAAAAGATGAAAATATGACAAATGCAAGCAGGAAACATGACCTCTACTATTCCCTAGCATATTTATGATACCGGTTGGCACATTAATAGGATCATCACTAAGCATTAACCAAACTTGGACAAATTTTAACAGAGCTTTTCCTATATATTTTTGTTACACAACAGCCACTCAAATAACTGAATAATGAGTATTGAACCATGTAACAGGAGGTGTACTTTTCTGATTGTTGTATGTAATATACTATGTTGTTAATTGGTTCTTGTTTTAAAAAAATTATTGAAAACGCTGAATAAAATACAATTTTTAAAAAATAAGATTTCTATCCCACTTTTACCTTGGATGTAAGGCAGTGAACAATTCAGCAACACAGTAGCAAAGACATGAATAGTAGTCCAATTGAAACACACAGACTACCAATTCAAAAACATTTAGATTTAAAACATGCAAAAATTAAAACATAACAGGTTCAGCAAATTCACAACCAAACCTGCAGGATTAAAAAACACCAAATGCTCTCTGGAATAAAGTCGAATGAATAAATATGCCATCATCCAACATATTCAGACTGCACATGTGTAATACATCCAGAGGGTTTCATAAATACTTCCAGTGAGATTAACAAAATTGTATTCTAGTATGACTTTCCACAGGGGCTAGAGCCCAATTTTTCAGATAGTATGAGTGCAGCATTTTATTCCAGCTGATTCAGAAACTCAATGTCGGACCTCACCATTCACAACTCCAGAGAAAGACTCCAAAATGAAATTGCTGGATTGGGATTTATTAACAGGTTTCACACTACCTCCCTGCTCTGGGCTGAAGTGGGATTTTTATCTCATTAGAACAGAGATTATCCTAACAAAACCTAGGACTCCCCACACTTACAGGTGTTTAATAACAAAAAACTAGTGAATGCTATTTTTCTTATTAGATTTGAATTTGACATAATTACATTTCACCCTGTAGCTCCTGAACTTGATTTTTCATGACCCTGTTGATTTTTTCCTGAATATCAGAGGTCTGCCTAGTAAAAGATCCACACAGTGCATCTGAGAAAGCGGACTCTAGTCAGTGAAAGCTTATGTTGGATTAAAAATCTTTTAAAGTCTTCGAAGTGTCACAAGAAGAGTAAGAAGATTTTATTCCAGCATAAGATTTTAGGGACTAGAGCCCATTTCATTAGATACATGCGGTGGACCCACAGGCATCTGTTCCATTCCTTCCATGTACATTCATTCCATGCATTCATGTCTACCAACTGAGGGCCTACTTTATGCATGACTGAGGGGGATCTAGTCTCTGTTGGGCTGCATTCCCTGATCCTACGATCACATAGCAGCTCCAAAAGACATGACAATCGGGGCCAAACTACGCGACTCAGTGAAGAGCTGTAACTAAATTTCCTAGCACGTGTTTTTAAAAATCTTTCCCTCGTGTGCTATTTTCCCAATCAAACTCAGGATGAATAGAACATCCCTGGTTTATAGTGCTGCAGCAATGGTCGAAAGACAACTGAGGTGGAAGTGGCGACTCCTCTCCCTTGAGTGTGTGTGATGGCTCAGAAACGGGGATGATTTTGTGTTAAAATTCAAACTGCAGAACCTTCCAAAATCAAGGCTCTGCGCAGGCATGAAGCCCATTGGTATGAATGCTGAGGCCACAAAACACAAAAACAACACACACACACAAGTTAATTCACTGAATATACATTACTGGCTCAACTTAAAGCAATCTTGCAGTTTCTGGAATACTTGGAGGAGGGGCTGGTATGTTTCTGTGGCACTTGTGTATCTATTCACGCGTTGGGAAGCCAGTAAGAACTGTTCAACTGGTCTAAAGTGTAAACTACAGGGGCGCGAACCAAACGGGCAATGCAGGTGGTCTGTGCATACATAAGGCCCCCCCCCCAGCTCAAATAAATTTGGCACTTGCGCCCACGTTGTAACAGAAAGCATCATAAACAGACAGGCTGAAAGCCATTAAAACAAATCGCTCTCCATGCAGTGCAGTAAAAAGTCTCAAGGGAGACATTTCCTGTGAGTATTTTGGACAGCAAAATGAACATGGAAAGGAATTATTTGACCACCGTGGGAGGTCTGGGTTTTTCATGCCAAGTTTTCATGTTGCCAAATGTTATTCCTGTTCCGTGTAACACTTAAGACATTAGGATGTGGTCTGCCAAGTCATTTTTGAAGCTCAAGTACAGAACTAGTCAAAACGTGTGTCGGGGTATGTAGAATGTGAACTGGGATTAATATAACTTTGTTGTATTAATTAGATACAAAGGGTGGCATAGCTGCAAAGGCGGCCTGCTGTGATTCAAGAGTAGGCCCTAAGTACCCATCAGAAGGAAAATAACTCAGTCTCTGTGTTACAGAAATGAAACTTGTGGTTATTAACCTTATTTATTTTCGATTTATATTCCGCCCTCCCCACATTTTCAGCAGGCTCAGGATGGAACCTTCCAGTGGGGTAGCCATATTAGTCTGTTGCAACAAGAAAATTTTCCATGGTACCTTAAGACTTAATTAAGCAACTAAGAAGTTATTGAAAGAGATGGAGCCACCAATCCAAGGGACAAAAGGAGGAGGAACTTCAAGGCTGCACCGGAAAGAATGCAGTTTATTGAGTTAAGGATGGGTGGGCAACTGAAACTATTATCTGAAAAGAACCACGTATGATAGCCATACACTCTGTTTGCTGACATAAGTCACAGGGAAATAACTGTAGACAGAACTTCCCATCTCTGGGTTGGAAAGGCGAAAAGCACTGCTAGATGCTGAGAGCTCAAGCGATTCCTTTCAGGAAATAGCTTTCAAGCACAAGCTATGCATGTTTCCTCAGGAGTAAGTTTCATGGGCCAATAGTCTCAGGTAAGTATACACAGGACTGCAGCCATATTTGATCTTGAGCAGGGCTTTTTTTTCTGGGAAAAGAGGTGGTGGAACTCAGTGGGTTGCCCGCGGAGAAAATGGTCACATGGCTGGTGGCCCCGCCCCCTGATCTCCAGACAGAGGGGAGTTTAGATTGCCCTCCGCGCGGCAAACTGGCGGTCACCAGCCATGTGACCATTTTCAAGAGGTTCCGGAACTCGTTCCACAGCGTTCCAGCTGAAAAAAATCCCTGATCTTGAGAAACAAGAATTGACTGAGAATGCCTAAATATGTGCATACTTTGGAGGCAATTCTATGGGATTACCAGGTAACAAAGGAGTGTAAATTGCTACAGCCAAATTTTTACTATTCAATAGTAGTAAAATAACTTTTAAAAGGACACAAACTTGAAGAATTCATGCTTCTTTCAGAATAAACTGTCCTAACACCTCTTCCAAGTTAAAGTCACAACAGTTTTTGCCCCTCTGTGTACCAACAATGCAACGGCATCGATACAAAATATTATCATTTCCAATGGATATGTTACATGTGGTCACCATTTGGAAGGAATCCCACAGTAAGATGAAAACCAGCTTGGGATTTAAGAACTTTTATTCAAGAACATGGGGTCAGGGGATGGGGGGAGGGACGCACAACTCAGTTACATTTACTACCCAATTAAATTATTGCTCATAAACAAAGGAAAAGTTCAGTTCAAAACCGATGAGAGCTGGTCAGTCAGTAACTGTAAAAGCTTTTTTAAAATAGAAATTAAGATAGTTGCTTAATATACATAACAATGTTAACTTCCTAGTTAATAGATTTTTAATATTTGGCAAACACTGTACAAAAGAAAAGATAAAAGTGTTACTGAACAGCTCACATTTCTCTGGAGCAACACTTACCAACGGAAATGTACTACACAACCTGTAAACACTACTATCATGCATTAAAGCCTTTCCTCAGCTACTCTTTTTCAAGAACATAGGTAGGGAGTAATCTAACGCGGCAGATTGTTTTAACGGGCTCCAAAGCTGTAGTAGTAAGGGTCATCTGGTCGAAATCCGTAAGCAGTGGTCGGGCGACTCGGGATACTCACAGGCTGTCCAAACCCATCCATCACAACACTGCATAGAAAAGAAAGCACTGTTAACATATGCAATAGAGAGATCATTGGCCATCCCTTAGCGTGCTGAGTTCTAGCTTTTGGGAATGCAAAAAAATAACCTGGAAAATATCGGCGTAATGCCATCCATATGGTGGGTGCTGAAGTCCCTGTCCAATTTAAACCAGACAGGCATCACCTGCTGAAACAAATGCTCATGCAGTCTACCTGCGAGAATAAAAACATCGGAGAAGCGACACACACAAGTTTGCCCTTCCCGTCTGTAAACTGAGAAGTTGCAGTTCTTCTAGTTTACAGAAGAGGAATCATGATCTTATTTTACTTTGTGGTTCAAACATCTTGCGAGAGCAGGCTGTTCCTGTGAGTAGTTATTTCATAGTGGGAAGGTGCAAAGAGAAGATGGGATCTAATAAAAAGAAAGCAGGAATTAGAGGATGGGAGAGACAGCACATGGCACCAGGAGCACAGCTCCAGAGAAGGACAAAATATTTCCGGCTACTAGCTACATATTGCAGGTGAAAGATGCTTGTATACAGCAATTTGTAACTCACCTGGGAAACAACCTCTCACAGCCCACTGAAGGGACTAAACACAACAGGATCTACTCACAAGCAAATCTGCTTAAGAGCATATTTTCTTGGTGAAAGGCATCTTAAATTCGGGATATTCCTTAAGTATACCCTTGCAAAGAACCTAGCCGCATGAACTAGCCAAATTCCATCAGCGATGACCTCATTTTCACAGGTTATGGTATTGTAGATAACGTTTTCATTCATTTTATCCTCTGGAAAATCTTGGCTGAATGTGAGGCATCCGTGTGGTTGATGAATCAAATGATCAAGAACAAGTTCAACAAATTCTGATAACCTGAAAGCAGGGCATTGACGTGTCCTGAATGCAGACAACCAGATCCCTCCATAGGCTCAGGCATTACACATGTTCTGTTCACCATTTCCACAGGCACTGCATAAGTTCTATATATCGTTTATCTGTTCACACTTCTAAATTTTGTTAAGAATTCCATGGAGTAGTTCTTAACAAAATTAAAGACTGCAAACATATCAAAAGTATGGGGAATGTGTAAAGGGATGGGAATGGCTTGGCTGCCCTGGCTTCACCAGAATGCCAAGGGGAGTGCATCCCTGTTTATTCTCTTGGACCGTTTGGTGGCTTTGAAACCATCAACTATGGAATCCTTCCGGAGCTGCTGGCTAGGCTGGGAATAGGGGTGCCGCACTACAGTTGTTACGCTCTTAGTTGGCCAGCCAACTCCAGAAGGTGGTCAAGGGGGGCTGCTTTACTTAGCCTTGTGGCATTTATGCTATGGTATCCCACAGGGATCTCACATCCTCCATGCTGTTTATCAAGGTCCTCCAGGGAACTGGGGGGAGATGTCTCCAAAATGCAGATGACAACTAGCTCTATTTCTTAATAGCTGAGTGAGTTGGGTCTGTGGAAGTCCTGAGCATGTGTCTGGAGGTGATGGGATGGATGCAGGCCAATAATCTAATATCCTTCTTTGAGGCAGAGCAAATTGTGCATTTTAACCACCTGCAATTTTTATGTTATTTCCAGGATTTTATAGGCTGGAGTTGGGGGACTAGAGTGGTTTTTAATTTTATTGAATATTATATTTTTGTATTGGTTTTAACTGTTGTAATTGTTGGGAACCACTTTGAGGTCTTAATTGAAGAGAAGCGGTATAAAAATTAAATTTAAAAAAAACTGAACCTCAATCCAGATAAAACTGAGGAGCTGTTGGTCAACGGAGAAGCTACTTGAGGAATGCAGAATCAGTCTGTCCTGAAGGTGGTTGCGAGCCCCTCCCTCATATCTTGAAGTGCTGCTGGATCCTGACCTGTGATTGGAGGCTCGGTTTTCCTTTTATCAGCTCTGGATTATCTGCCAACTATGCCTGTTCCTCAAAGAGCCCAACTTGGCCATGGTGATCCATGCCCCAATCACATCCAGGTTAGTAACATGCTCTACATGGAACTCCCTTTGACAACTGTCCAGAAACATCAATTGGTTCAAAATGTAGCTCCCAAGCTATTGTCAAGAGGGCAGCAAACAGGGACTGTATCACCCCAGTACTGAAAGATCTTCTAGTTTCCTTGTGGATTCCAAAGTAGAGCTTATAGTATCCTGGTGGAAGGAAGATACATGGCTCCCTCTCCACTGACAATGAACTCTGACTCACAAAAGCTTATGCTGAAATGAACTTGGTTAGTCTGAAAGGTACCAGTTTCAGACTCTCCCAAATATTTGCATGCCCCCTTCTCATCCAGGGACTATTGGATCAGTCCTTAGCTAAGAACTCATTTTACTAGCACTGGATTGCTGGCCTGGTACACCACAGAATCGCTCCTGGTGGTGGAACTTTGGTGTTCAATCTCTTGCGCTTCTATGCCTTAGAAAAGGGGTTGAACAGCAGCCTGTTTAACTGCAAGGGAGCCCCTAGATGGCACACTCCCCACACTTCTGGATCACCATAGCCACTTCCAGCCATTTCCAATTGACTTCAACTTATTCCAAACAACTCCTGAACATATTTTTTAATTAGGAAAGGGAGGGGGGGAAATTATGGTTTCAATTATGTTCTGATCAAATCAATCCTTGATAAACTTGCAAGTAATTAGGTGCAGAGCCTTAGAAGTTAAAGCTTGAGATGTCCTAGCTGCCTCCAAACAGCTGATGTGTTTGTGCCAGAGAGCTGTAAGGACAGTGACTCAAGGCAGTCACAGTCTGGGATACTAAGCAATACAAAGGACTGAACTAGTTTATGCATTTTGATCATTCAATGGGCGGTAAATCTGGCCTTTTTGTGGCACAGTGGCTGTTCCACGGTTGGTCAGCTCCCAGTGGGGTTGCCAGCCTCCAGGTGGTGGCTGGAGATCTCCCGGAATTACAATTTATCCCCAACCAACAGAGATCAGTTCCCCTGGAGAAAATGTCTGCAGGGGAAGGTGGACTCTGTGACATTTTACCCAGATGAAGCTCCGCCCCTCCCAAACCCCACCCTCTCCAGGCCCCCCCGCCCCAAATCTCCAGGAATTTCCCAACCTGCAGCTGACAACCCTAGCTCCCAGACTCGCAAGTCGTATTTGAAGTTTCACAATATGTGGGTATTTTAGCCGTCTGATGGAGGTGCAGTATTGTTGTGGAACCTCAGATGTTACCTGTGCCAAACTGTTATTCTTTCCTACACACGGAGCCATGCAGGGAAGGGGGGGGGGCGTAGAATAATCAACACCCCAGGCAACAGATCAGCAGAAAGCCAACCCAGACAAGATGCTAAAGATCTGTATGTAGGACCTTCTGCAGTTTTAGAAGAAGGAGTTGTAGCTCCTGGCAGCTTTTGAAGATTAGGGAGGATTCTCCTCCCACACCTCTTCTAGCATTCAAACTACACACTCCTCCTGTAACTTCCAGTTCCCTTTGTGTATGGGAAATCTGAGTACAACCCCCTGACCTTGTGTCATCCCACCACCCCTGCAGAGTGAACTACAGCTCTGGAGGGGTGATTTTAAATCATGGAAGCAGTACTGGAGGAAAGTGTTAAACATCTTCTCATACAGCAATAAGGGGCTACTAATCGGCATTTATAAATCAGCACAACAGATTCTATCCACTGATTGTTCACATCATGTCTGATTTGGTCAAGCCTCCCAGGCACACACGTGGTTCAAAGTTGCCCATTTTTTTTATTGTTAAAGCTCAGAGATCCATTCACTCCTGATTCTTAAGCAATGGCTGTCCAGAATTGTAACTGGCAGCCTAAAAGGTGTGAAACATGCATATGCCCAGAATTTATGCTCTCCACATAGGGGGAGTTATCCCAGAATAAATGACACCCTTGGAATAGCGAGGAGGCTTTAGAACGGCTGTGCAAATTCACAAAGGCTTCACCTTTATATGCTTATGAGCACAGGTTCCTGGTTCTCGGAGTGGGAGGTAGGAGGACGTGCCCAACCGAGATCTGCGGTGCTATCCGTGCACAGAGTTCTCCCCCTACTCCATGTGGCTTGTGTGTCGTGGGAAACTGCGTGTTACAGAGTCATACAAGTGTCATACAAGAGTCTGGTAGAAACTAGCTGCTGACCGAGGCGCTTCTTGCCACGTTCTCTTGCTTCTCACCAAACTTTCTTTTCAGTTTATAAGAACACAGAAAATAATTATTCAGAGTCTGTAACTGCTTCTGTACTAATCCATTGTGGGAAGACTCATCTAGCTTCTCAGCAACTATTTTTTAAAATATAATAACAACAGCATTCGATTTATATACCACCCTTCAGGATGACTTAACACCCACTCAGAGTGGTTTACAAAGTATGTTGTTATTATCCCCCCACAACAATCACCCTGTGAGGTGGATTGGGCTGAGAGAGCTCTGAGAGAGCTGGGACTGACCCAGGGTCACCCAGCTGGCTTCAAGTGGAGGAGTGGGGAATCAAACCTGGTTCTCTAGATTAGAGTCCCACACTCTTAACCACTACACCAAACTGGTATAAATGGTATACACACACCCTCATGCCATCCCTTCCTCATGCAGTTTTTTGGACCCATAACTCTTATTTCCATTTTTTTAAAGGCTGTGCATCCACGCCTCCTAATAGCAGCAAACAGAAACATCAACAGACTTGCCCAGCAATGGACAGGGCACTGCAGCAACAGACCCCAAATGGACACAGATTCTGTTCACAGAATGGGCAGCCTTATTAATGGGATCATCATCAGTTGCCGGTTCAAAGCCATAGGCTTCCTCCTCCATATTGTTAACAAGCAAGCCATCTAATTCAAATTTAATATCCACCAAACACCATCTTTTAAACCCTTTTCATTTTTATATAGCCACTTATGTATACTCTGGTACTTTGCAGATCCTGGCTATAAGAAAAATTCCTGCTGTTTTGTACAACAGTTGCACCTCTGTGAAATAAAAATAAAAGGGTCAAAGATAAAACCAGTCACTTACTGGCATCTCTTAGCTCAAGTATAGGAGATCTGTGATTAACCTCTAGTTCCCTCTTTACAAGTAAGAAGCCCTTAGAAGATTAGGGGAATGGCACTCGTGGTGGTGGTGGGGGGGGGGGTTTAGCCCTTTCATCATGTCATTTCTCTGATTTAAATCACCATTTCTCAAGCTGCAATTTGCTGGGGGGGGGGGGAAGACTAGTAGGCACATGTCCTCCCTCCCTCCAAGAAGCTTAGTACAACTGGGGGAAATGAGGGATGTAGGAGTTTTATGTAGGATATTTACATGTGGCCTTTTCATTTCAAGAATGCTCACTCTCTTCCCAGGGCCATTTCCCTGATCTTCAAAGCTGCTACTTGGGACTTTTAGTTTTTTAAAAAGAGAGATCCAGAGAAGAACCCCGTTGTGGAACTTCCATGTCATATCCGGTTTGGCCCTTACGCAGTATTTGCAAAGTATCTGCCTCCGAATATTGCGGCATGTAATGGCAGGTCTTGAGGTATTGCCTTCTCCTTGAGAGTGTTCCGGGATGACTGGGAGACATGGAGTTAAACAGAGAACAGCTTAGCTTAGCTAATTACTGTGAAATGCTAACCTCAGTTGCTGGATCATTTTGAGACCCTTTAAAATAGGAACTGTGTATTTTACCCCCCTGCACTCTTAATGATTTGTTTTTTTAGTCTGAAATCATTTCCAGCCATCGGTTATGCTTGTGGTCTTTACATATGCACTTCTCTCGAGCACAAATATTTCTTTTTCCTATTGGTCTGCCAGCCTTGTCAGAGCAAATTTCACTGTAAACTGAAGGCCGATACTTAAAACCTCTTGGATTACTCGGGCTGCTAGCAGGATCTAGGACCTCTGCAGAGTGACAGCTGAGTTTTCTAATTTGCTTGTGCGGACATGTCAAAAAGAGGAAAATGTTCCGGAAATGCACAAAGGACTGGTATATGTATATATTTCTTTTAAAGTTATGATTCAAAGCAAATAAAATGCCACATGTATTTAGGATCCTAAAAAGGGCCGAGGCACATCAAAATGTAATGAGCCAGAAACAAGACCAGTGATATTGACTGACTAAGAGATTACAAACTTCAATTCACTCCAAGGAAGTTAATGTCTTTCACAACCTCAGTCCTAGGGAGCTTTGGAAAACTGGCATCCTTCATTGCGTTCATGAAAGCTCAGCATTTTCATGTGTAGCAAAGGCCCAAATTAATCAACAGTAAAAAGCAGTTTAAGATTTAACAAAAAGTCCACTGTACAAGTTTAGTCTACTAAGTAAAGTCAACAACTGGTCAGGCAGCAAACATCAACTCCGTGGCCCTGTCCCAGAGGCTGCCTGACCCACCTTAGTTTCCATGTTTTATAGATGAACAGATGAAGCTGCCTTATATTAAGTCAGACCACTGGTCTACCAAGGTCACTATTATCTATTCTGGCTGGCAGTGGCTTTAGAACAGAGATATTTCACATCAGCTTCTACCTGGAAATGTTGGGGACTGAACTCTGAACTTGTGTGCATAAGACAAATGGTCTGCTATTGAACCATGACCGTACCCCAATGGCATTCATCCATGCAGAATTATTGGTGTGTAAGCCCCAAATAAGCAATCTTTAACCCTCAATTCAAATTGCACTTGCATAGTCATAGTAGCCTACAGAAAGCAGATACCTTTTAAGATATTATGGAAAACACGTGGAGGCAGGGGAATTAGAATCCACTGCCTCGCCATATGCCAAATGAACCTTAGTATTTCTGACCTGTACCTGAAGATGACGTAACCCTGTAGTTTTCTGCACCATGTTTACTAGTTCATTTTCTAACTGATTAGCCATCGTGTAGTTAGGAAAATAAGGTATGGTGAAATATAATAACCTAAACCTCTTGAGGTTTAAAGCGTAGGGATGGTAGGTAAATTCCTGTCTCAGTTGTCAGAACGCTGAATGGGTCGCTTGGCTTTGTATACAAACATGCACCCCGCCACATTTTGGCCACTCCTACATGTTCCAATTTTGGGGGGGGGGGTGGAGGGTCCCAGTCCCAAAGCTGCATCTTCCTGATCCACTTTGAGAACTCACCTTGCACAAGCATCATCCTCATGTGTGTTTTGTGGGTATTTGTCACGATAAAAAGGTCCCAAGACAGAAAACACGTTCTTTATCTGCGCCTTGTCAAAAATGATGTTGGCGCATTCCTGCCCGACTTTCCTTTTGGGGGGGGGGGGCGCGTGTGGGATTGCGCTATATCGTTGTCCTGTCTTTCAGCTTCTGTAGAACCTGTGCATGCGTAGTACTCCGTTCTCTCTACCATTAATTTCCCACTCAAAGTTTTAAAGGCAACACTGTTTAATAAATATGAGTATGGTATTTCAATGTGCGATTCCATATTCAAAAAATAAAACCAGAAATGGAATTCTGTTCTCAATGTTGTTCCTAGAGTGATACTTTGATTGCTGAATGATCCAATGTAGCAAGCACTGCAGTATGATTCCCTTTGTATACATTGATATTGCAATAGCACAACAACCATTAAAAAAGGAAGGGGGGATTATATGATCGCACATACAAGTTAGATATGTGTAATGTTTAAAGGAGGAGTAATGGCGAGGGGAGGGGTTGGAGATTTGTGGGAGGGTTTTTCTGAAGCACAAAAAAGCCTCCATGTGCATTGATACAGTAAAATAATCGTACGGAAAACCTGCATCAAAAATAAACACGGACCAAAACCAGTCTCACAAAAAACGCTTAAAAACCGGAATCATCATGACTCGCATGCAAATGGGAAATGATAACGTGTGCAATGAGTGAGATAACCCACCAGAGTAACACTGGTAGGCCCAGGGCTTTTTTTCAGCAGGAACGCGGTAGAACGGAGTTCCGGAACCTCTTGAAAATGTTCACATGGCTGGTGGCCCCGCCCCCTGATCTCCAGACAGAGGGGAGTTTAGATTGCCTTCCGTGCTGCCGAGCAGGGCGGGGCCACCATCAGGGGGCGGGGCCACCAGCAATGTTCCCTCTAAACTTTGAAGTGTTGTGAGCTAAAAATCTACTTTGTGAGCCGAAACAACTTTCATTAAAGTTTTGAGTGCACCTCCTCTAAAAAAAAAATTACAATCAAATCATTTTGATTACAATCAAAACAATTTAACAATAAAAGCCATTAGGTGAAAGGGCCACAAAAATCAGAGTATACTTCTGTATAAAAATGGATATGTCCATGCAGATTACAAAGAGGTAGTTGTATTAGCCTGTTGCTACAAAATAAAGCAGACACGCAATGGCACCTTAAAGACTAGCACGTTTATTTCAAGATGAGCTTTTGTGTGTCAGTGCTTACTTCTCTAGCCTCCTGCGCCAAGGCCAAGTTAAATGATGCCTTCACCATGGTGGCGGCTGAGGCGCTACCTCCTCTCCTCCACTCTCTGGGGCTGAGGGGATCCTAGTGATTTCAGGCTGCATGGGTCAGGCCAGACCCGATCACTCAGCTCTGCTCTGTTCCCCAGCTAGAGTCAGCAGTGGCTGGAGGCGCTCTCTGGCACCACCCTGGGGGCCAAACCAGCCACAGCAAGGAAGTGAAGAGAGAAGTGGGATGAGGCTCCATCCCTGCTCCTTCCCTATAGGGCCCGCCTGCAGATGCTGGCTGACTGGGAGGGTGGGGCCGCCTGAGGGTTAGTATCTGTGAGCAACATCTGAGAAGCTGTGAGCGGAGGAGTCATAATCTGTGAGCGATTGCTCACGTGCTCACATTAGCGGGAACACTGGCCACCAGCCATGTGACCATTTTCTCCAAGGGCAACCCACTGAGTTCTACCACCTCCTTTCCTAGAAAAAAAGCCCTGGGTAGGCCATCCCATTAAGGACGTATGGAAGTGGCCCTTGTCTCTGGGAAGCTGATCCAATCACAGGCTTGGGACTTTGATTAATTAACCAGTGACTTCCTCCACCTATTGTTAGGTATAACGTCCTCCTCCCATTGACCTTTCCCCACTACAACCTGCAAGACAATTAGCCTTTGTCAATTTGCTGTATGTGCAAATGCGATCTGTAAACCCCAACTTAGGGCCTTCCATTGGAAGACGGCAAGTGAAATTTCTTTTTCAAGTCCACTTTCTCTTGCAAAACTCACAGCTCAAGCTCCTTTGAAGAGCCAGTTTCTCTTCAGAAGCAGTTTCTCTATTTCGGTCCAGCACTGGTGTGAGGCTGGGACAGTTCTGATCAGCGAAGTTTTGTGAATGATCAATATAAATCTATGAGCAAACGTTTCTATTACTTTTACCTAGTATAAACACAACAGTCACACTTCTATTCACACTTGATATGCGCACAAGAAGTCAGGCCTCTCCAGAATTAATGTTTATTCTACATTTTGATTCCTGCTTAACCAGACACTGCTCAATGCCCAATAATAACAACATGAATAATAGTTATTTTCAGTTTTGTTCGGTTTTTTATGTCTGTCTTTCCAAAGTACTTCTCACGTTTGTCTCTCTTGTCTATTTTTTTCCCTTTAATCATTCTAGCTGTTTGGCATCTTTAGTACTCCTGTCTTCACATTATTTAAGTTCTTTGAGGAACACAAAGAAACCACTGGTGATATTACTAGTTTTTGTTCTCCTTCTTGTTTTTTGTCTCCTTTTAAAAAAAAATCCCCTAATTTTCTTTGAGAATATAGTACCTCCACAGAGGGGAAAGACTACAAAGAGATTTGGTGGGCTTCTAAAATTCCTTTGATTTCACTGCTACACTAATGAAAGTAATATCATAGAAATTATTTATCCCAAGAATGCTTCCATTCATTAAGTATACCAATCACAATTTATGGCCCAGGGGTCCCTGACCTGTAGGCACTTTTGAAATTTTAAGAACAGGAAGATAGACCACGAAGATAAAAAGCTGCCCTGGGAGAGAGGGGTAGGGTCAATCACAAAATGGCTGCTATGAAGGCTGATGCACTCACAAAATATTAGGAGGTTCCAAACGAAATGTCCTCAAACTATTTCCAAGTTGGTGCTCCTTACAGACACAACAATGATGCTTCCTGAATTCTTCTGAAGCACTTCCTACTCCAATTAAATGGGGCAAAGGCGGGATTAGGTTGTTGCTTTGGGGAAGAAGGAAGTGGGCACCCGGAAACAAACTGGCAGATTCCATAGTGACCATGTTGCAGATCATTGCTATAGTCCATAAATAGTTGCTTATTCATGTATTCCAAATAATACATTTTATGGCAAAGGAAATAACATAATAATCTATTTTACTAATTACGATCATCGTTTGATTCAAAAGCATCTAGTGATTGTCCCAGATACATCTGTCCCAGCACTATTCAATACTGTCATCCAGCAAACAGTTGCAAAAAGTGGATTTTGGGAAGTCCACCACATTTCTGACTATCCTTTTGCATTTCCTTGGCTCCAATTCAGAATAAGAATTAAGCCATAGATTTAGAGTGTGCGATGCTTATGCCAAATCACAACTCTTTGGAAACTGCATCTCCTACTGTTGCCTGTACACAAGTTTCTGCTTTGAAATTCCTTTGTCTTCCCTTCTGGAAGATTAGCAACCTGATCCTCAAAGTTCTCTGCTGAGGATAACTATATTCTTATAATCCCATCATTTAACTTCTGAAAGAACCTATTACACTCTGACAGTTTTGTTAACAACATATGGTATTGTTACCATTCTAGCAATTACAATTTGAGAATCATATGCCATAAAACTTGGTAATTTATAATGCTGAACCAGGTTGCTGCATATAATGGACAGAATGAATGAATTATATGGAAAGGGGGAGGCAGAGGGAGAAGAAAGTTATATTTTCCTCAAGGGGCATTCAAGTAATGAAATCAAAGCTTCAATCACAATAACGTTTAGACCAAAGCATGGCACTGGAATGACTACGCCGACGATTTAGGTGCAGCATATTGCTTCTAATCACAGAGTACTGGGAAGGCTGGAATGCATTAACCTTTTAGGTCTGTTTTGCTACACACAGACCTATTCCATGTCTAAGTGCTGATGAAAGATTCTAGAATCCAGACCGAGAGCTTCAAAAACTAAACCAGAGCAAGAATTTCTCAGCAGGCACTCTCTTTATTTTGGAGGACCATCAACTCTAAACCAGAAACCAAACTCATGGTTCCTACTATTATTCCATCCATTTTAAATAGCTTCACACAAACACTCATATTTCTAGCTATCTTTCTAAAGATCTTTCCTACGGCTAATTTTGAGTAGATTTAAAATGAGCAGTTGCTTTGAAAGCACTTCTGTCTCCTCCTTAGAGGATCAGAAAATGAAATTCCTACTGTGCAGCAAAACAAAAAGTATTTTTTTCTATATGAAGCAGGGCTCATATTGTAGTTCAGATCACTAATGGACTGTGTCAGTTTCAGAGCTTTTTCAATGTTCATTTTTCGATAGTAAAGACCCAAATTTACTGATTATTTAAACCAGTTCTTGCGGGGGACAAAAAGAGTTTTCTTGCAAAGGTGTGAGTTGTAAGTTATGCTCAGTAACTGCCACCCTAGAACAAAGACGCGATTAGGCAGTTTTCAGGCTTGAGAGAAAGTCAGTAGCAGTAGTTTTTGGCCACTGTTTGTCTTTATTTAGGTTCTGGTTCTTAGAAAGATTATGGGTTCATCACTGCCTTGGCGCCTGACTTGGAACGTTTTATGATGATTGCATTTTTTACAACATAATAATTTTAACTTTTTCACCCTGGCCATTGATCAAGGAACGATTGGAACACTGGAGAGACGGCAAGACGGAAAGGGACTGTGTTCAATGAATATTACTGTCCAATGAGAGGAACTCCAAAGCAGATCTCCCCCAGTGTCAGAATTTCAGTTGACTGCCTCCATTCGTTCAGATTGTTCTCAGCAACCGTAAAGAGAGAGCCCATAGCTCAGTCCGTCACAGAGAACCTGCTAGTCCCTCACCATCTTGATATAACTTCAAATAGCTTAGCTGGGAAAGGCACTTTGGCCTGAGACTTCTGAGACCTTTCCCAGTTGAAATGCCAATAAAAGGTCAAAGGGACCACTGGGCTGACTTCGTACGGCAGCTTCATATCAAGAGTTTAGTTCAGGAGCGAGATGTCTATATTGCCACAGGATTATTGGTATTCACTCTGCTACACAACGGAAGCACAATCAATGCCATTTATTACTAAACAGTTTCAGGATGGAGTCACTAAGTTAGTTTTCCCAGTTTATGAACTAAGAACTTGTATTGCTCCAAGTCACGCTACTGTACCATTCGTTCAGATTGTTCTCAGCAACCGTAAAGAGAGAGCCCATAGCTCAGTCCGTCACAGAGAACCTGCTAGTCCCTCACCATCTTGATATAACTTCAAATAGCTTAGCTGGGAAAGGCACTTTGGCCTGAGACTTCTGAGACCTTTCCCAGTTGAAATGCCAATAAAAGGTCAAAGGGACCACTGGGCTGACTTCGTACGGCAGCTTCATATCAAGAGTTTAGTTCAGGAGCGAGATGTCTATATTGCCACAGGATTATTGGTATTCACTCTGCTACACAACGGAAGCACAATCAATGCCATTTATTATTAAACAGTTTCAGGATGGAGTCACTAAGTTAGTTTTCCCAGTTTATGAACTAAGAACTTGTATTGCTCCAAGTCACGCTACTGTACCATTCGTTCAGATTGTTCTCAGCAACCGTAAAGAGAGAGCCCATAGCTCAGTCCGTCACAGAGAACCTGCTAGTCCCTCACCATCTTGATATAACTTCAAATAGCTTAGCTGGGAAAGGCACTTTGGCCTGAGACTTCTGAGACCTTTCCCAGTTGAAATGCCAATAAAAGGTCAAAGGGACCACTGGGCTGACTTCGTACGGCAGCTTCATATCAAGAGTTTAGTTCAGGAGCGAGATGTCTATATTGCCACAGGATTATTGGTATTCACTCTGCTACACAACGGAAGCACAATCAATGCCATTTATTACTAAACAGTTTCAGGATGGAGTCACTAAGTTAGTTTTCCCAGTTTATGAACTAAGAACTTGTATTGCTCCAAGTCACGCTACTGTACCATTCGTTCAGATTGTTCTCAGCAACCGTAAAGAGAGAGCCCATAGCTCAGTCCGTCACAGAGAACCTGCTAGTCCCTCACCATCTTGATATAACTTCAAATAGCTTAGCTGGGAAAGGCACTTTGGCCTGAGACTTCTGAGACCTTTCCCAGTTGAAATGCCAATAAAAGGTCAAAGGGACCACTGGGCTGACTTCGTACGGCAGCTTCATATCAAGAGTTTAGTTCAGGAGCGAGATGTCTATATTGCCACAGGATTATTGGTATTCACTCTGCTACACAACGGAAGCACAATCAATGCCATTTATTACTAAACAGTTTCAGGATGGAGTCACTAAGTTAGTTTTCCCAGTTTATGAACTAAGAACTTGTATTGCTCCAAGTCACGCTACTGTACGTGTAATATGGCCATTAAGGCAGAATCTGGGACATCCTAGGAAACGTTGAGACACAGCTTGCTTTTTAATTTTCTATTTCAAAAAGCAGGCATCTAGCTCTTGAAGATATGAAATGGTAATGTCACTGGATCACTGGTGGTATATTTTGCTGCCTCTTGTGGTAAGGATTAATGTGCGTTAATTGTGCATTCTATTGCCGCTTCATTACATGTCCAACTGGGTCCCAGCGCCTACACCTTCACCATACGGTAGAGGAATAACATGCCATCAAGTCTCCACTTGTGTGAATCAATCTTCACTCTATGAGTGATGGTGGCACAGGCTATCCAAAAGGTAAAGTGGCACATGGCTGCATAATTATCCCCTATGGCAACCAGAAAAAATAAGTGTGCAATTCTGCATGAGCGCTGACAATAAGTTTAAAATATAAAGGGAACGGTTTGAAGCCCTACTATAAAGATGTGTTAAGTTACAACTTTTGAAAGCAAAGTGCTTTGTAAGCCAATAAAATTCTGCCTGGCAAAAACTAAAATCTAATTATCTGACTTGTTAAACGGGCCAGAAATATAACCTTCAAGAAACAGCCCATTAACTTCTGTGTCTGGTAGGACCACTCTTGGTCTTTTTAATTTGGAATTATGCAAGCATGCCTATTCATAGCCACATACAGCCCCCCTCTTCAATTTATTAGCATTTTAAATCTTTATTTTTTCTTTCTGAGTCTGGCCTTGCAAACATGAGTCTAGAAATAAACAGGGTCACTTAAAAATGGAAAGCACAATAAAACAAATTACAAAAGACAAGAAGATTAAACCAATTGAGCCGCTTTTGTGTTGTTGTGCAACGGAGCTCTGCAAACGTTCTTGCTGGCTGTGGCTTGGCATTTAACAGCCTGCGATCAGGGCGGAGGAGGAAATTTTATTCCATTTAACTGTTGCAGATTTACTGCAGTGAAAAAGGGCTATGTAACCCGAGAAGTGACAGAATGAGGAGATCAAAGCAGGAGTCTGGAAACTAAAATAAACCTTCAGGCTACTTCCTGCAAGAAAATTCACTTTGGCAAACTAAAACAGAGTCCACCTAAAAACTGGGCTCCGTTTTATGAGCTGTCACAGCAGCTCAAGTGGTTTGGACCAGTCAAGTTCAGAACATTATATTTCCTTGTTTCTGTCTCACATACTTCTGTAAGCAGTTTTATAGGGGGGAGTTTTATTATATAAAAAAAAAAGAAAACAGAATTCTTTCCTTTAGCTTGAAATTGAGAAGGTTGCAGCTAAACTCATTAAAATAAGCAGGTCTTCATTTGCACATTCCATTCCCATTTACTACATTTTAATATTTTATTTTTGAATTTACAGCCAATGTACATTTTCTTTAATAACTCTTCCGCATTCTGTTCAATTATTGTTTAATATAGGCACAAATCAGTTTACATGGCCCAGATGGCTTGTAACCCAGGAGTTGGTCTATTCCTAGCAACACATCTGGAGGAAGTACAAGCAGCAGTGAGAATGTGGGAATTAATTAATAGTAAATTTCAAAAATGGAGGGAGGGGGGCTCCCAGGACATTCTGTGGAACCTGAAATTACTGTACTCATATTAAAGACATAGTTTTAATAGGTATTAAAACTTATTGATTAATGCTGGTCAGGCTGCAGGTGGAACGAAAAGTGTTGCCTGTGAAAAAAACCAACGCAGCCCAATTCCAGAGGTAAATTAGCAGCAAAATACACAATGGCATCAGATTATAATACATCCTGTTCAAAAATATGGTTGCAGACGACAATCCACAGGTCTTACTGATTGAAATAACCTGGGACTGTCAAGATGCTTGACAGATGCCAATAAGCAAAGCTTACTAAGCAACCCTCCATTCATTTGGATGGAAACTGTACACAGACTTTGGCAAGGCCAACTGACTTGTAAAGATGTGCCAGCCCAACCTTGGAAGATTTCACACAATGCACTACAATTCCCACTCTTTTGTTACAGCCAGGGATTTTTTTCAGGAGGAACGCAGGGGAATGGAGTTCTGGAACCTCTAGAAAATGGTCACATGGCTGGTGGCCCCGCCCCCTGATCTCTAGACAGAGGGGAGTTGAGATTGCCCTCCACGCCACTTCAACTCCCCTCTGTCTGGAGATCAGGGGGCGCGGCCACCAGCCATGTGACCATTTTCTCGGAGAACAACCTACTGAGTTCCACCACTTCTTTTCCCAGAAAAAAAGCCCTGGTTACAGCTCAGTGGCTGGGTCAGGAGTCATAGGTGGCGGAACCTCTTCAGTTATATTTCAGGCCCCTTTTCTGAATTTTCAGCGCTCATTTTAAAAAGGCACAGTAAAGGGCAGGAGGGAATGGCCAAACAGTATTCAGCCTTATTTCCCAAAAACCTGCTTCTGCCTTGCCGCATTCCGCCCAGTGCGGGTGTTAACTGACCAGCACAAAGTAACTGCTTTAGGTTTTATAAACATCAACAAAATATAATTTAGTTTTCATATCATTAAAATAGCTTTACACAATTGGGCTACCTATATGAAAGTTCGAGTTGTTCTACGGTGATCCCTCATCTGAACACTGCCCCTTTTTTCTGAAGCAGAATTTGGGAAAAAAATACATTCATGACTATTTATTTACAGTATTAGTAACGCTACCATTCCCTAAATACCGTACAGCCTTGGCTCACTTTAATGTGTTACCCTCGGCTCTTCTTGAAGGGAGATATTCACATACTCCCAGTGTATATGCCCCCTTCAATCAGGCACAGCTGAAACAGTCAAACATGACCCTTTGCACTGTTCATTTTAAAAGGACATTTGGCAAATATATATTATCTTGATCCTGTCCAAGTATCTGGGCAGATTTGATAATTTTTATCTCTCTCCTCTTCTTGTTGATCATTGCCATGAAATGATCATTGTTGATCATTCCCTTAAGGGTGGCAGAATTTTGTGCCTTGGCATGTTCAACAAGGAAGCAGTTGGATGCTTCAGGCTGTTCCTGCATTGGGCAGGGGGTTGGATTAGACGGTCTGTAAGACCCCTTCCAACTCTATGATTCTATGATCTAGTAGTTCAACAATTTCACCATCATTAATGATAACAATAAGTGTTTTGCGTATTACTTTTTAATCTGTTGTCGACATGTTTGTAGTGCATAGCTGATCTAAGAAGCACAACAAATAAATGTGAGTGGTTATAAGTAACATCCCAAATGACACATAACAGTTCATAAAACAAGGTACAAATAGCAGTGAAGATGGATGTCAATCTGAGGCTAGATTAGGGTTGCCAGCCTCCAGGTAGTGGCTGGAGATCTCCTGGAATTACAACTGATCTCCAGGCCACAGAGATCTGTTCCCCTGGAGAAAATGGCTGCTTTGGAGGATGGATTCTATGGAATTATATCATGCTCAGGTCCTTTCCCTCCCCAAACCCTGCCATCTCCAGGTGTCACCCCCCCCCCCCCCTAAATCTCCAGGAATTTCCCAACTTGGAGCTGGCAACCCTAGGCTAGATGGGTGGTAATCTGAGGAAGGGCCTTCTCAGCAGTGGCACTGAAACTTTACAACTCCCTCCCCAGGGAGATCTGTCTCCCTCCCTCTATCATTGTTTTCCAACAGCAGGTGAAGACTTTTTGTTTTTTTTGGTGTTCTGTCACTACCTCCTGTTAGCCTTCCCTGTGTTTATATGTTTTGGTTTAAATATTTTAGATGTATTGTATTTTAAATACTGTTTTAATATTTGAAATGTTTGCTGCCTTGAGGATGCTGGGTTGGTGGAAAGGCGGCATACAAATGTTTTAAATAAAAACAAACAAACAAAATAATGCAACTAAAAGAAATACTGCACATAAAAAAACTACAGTCTGATCCCTAAAAGTGTAATTGTTTAAGCAGCAAGACAACAAAATCAACAATAAAAAATTAATGAATTAGTAAACCATGGGAAAGAAACGTTAAAGCCTTCCAAAAGAGAAATGTTTTGATACCCTTTCAAATGGCTAGCAGTGAGGTAGCCAGATGTACCTCCTGGGATAGGGAATTCCAGAATCTGGGAGCAATGACTGAAAGGTCCCACTCTGCATGCCCAATTTCAGCTAACGCAGGCATGGGAGAAGAAGCTAATCTCAAAGGATGGGCAGACACGAGTGGGTGGGGAGTCCCTGCATGTACTCTGGTACTAAATCATTCACTTTAACCAGCACTTTTAACTGGGTCCAGGAACAAATGGACAGCCAATGTAATTGGGTCCAACAGGTGTTGTACAATCCCTGCGGTGCGCTCTGGTTAAAAATCCCTTACAGCTGCATTTTGGATGGAGTTGAAGTTTTCAGGCAATCTTCAAAGGCAACATTTAGCACATTAACCTAATCTGATTCAGCAGCTTCGGGACTTTCATACAACTGTTTTTGAACAAATGATAATCAAAAACAATTAAAGCTGCAGAGATTCCACCAAATGAGGGTCATCATGGTACACTAAACACGTACGGTTTTTCTTTTTTCATAACAGGTATGCAGGAACCTGATTCAGACACCAGTACAGGTGAGGGGATGTAACCCTTTCCTCATTTGTAATTTTCCTAGCCTAAAACGGTTCCATAGAACTGCTATTTACATTACAGCTCACTCTCTGTTGACCTGTGCTCCTGTTTCTTAAAAAATCCTTGACTGCTCCAGACAGAACTCCCAGTTTTAAGTGTAGCTTGGCCCCAAGCAGCCAAATATTTTAAAAGCATAGTTATCTTGAGCCCAAACTTGTTAGGTCAGAACAAACATTCACCCAGCAATGGTTCCTCTTTTGTATGTGATGTTTAAAATAGGAGTGGTCAAGATACATAGATCTCTCTCTCTCTCTCTCTCTCTCTCTCTCTCTCTCTCTCTCTCTAACTCTCTCTCATTTAAACAATGGACTCTTCTAGAAACTGAGTCTCCTGCGAAGGGCAACATGCAACCAAGCAAGTCTTGATTGAAAACTCAACAGCCAGTTTTCTGGTTTTGTGGACCCTGGTGAACTCAAAACAACAGTCACCATAAACAGAAGAATTGAAAATCTGCTGCCATAACTGACGCAGAACAACAGAGCAAACACCCCCAAATCCAGAGGATGAACAATGCCAATAGTTCCTGGACAAAAAGAACAATTTCCTGGTGGAACGGCTATAGCGTTCTTGATCAGCCAAAGCGCTAGAGTGAACTAAGAATTTGGCAGTTCTAGATATCAACAGAGATGTCTGCACCTTGTCCTTACGAAGCAATTTGGACTTGCAGTATGCTACATCATGAAGAGGAAGCAGGGTCCATGTACATGGCTGCCCAAACCGGAACTTCAGAGAGGCCTTTGCAAAGTCTTTGCTTGGCCGTGTTTGCGAGCTCTCTACTCACTCTATGCCTTGCCTTTCTTCACACTTTATCCATATCATGGGCGAATTTGGATGCTGAGTTCCCAGTGTGATAAAGTCCTCTTATTCATCTCGCATGACAACACTGCTGTATTGGCACTAATGGAGATCGAAATGGCTTGTGTAGCAGCCAGGACATTGCACTCTGAATTCAAATCTCCACTCTGCCAAAAGTGCACTAAGTGATCTTAGCCCAGACACTATTTCTCAGCCTAACCTACCTCACAGGATTGTTGTATGGAGCTCCTCAGCTCCTTAGAGGAAGGGGTAAATGGGAATTAAAAATAAAACAGAATTATAGCGAGTTATTCTCTCTCTCTCTCTCTCTCTCTCTCTCTCTCTCTCTCTCTCTCTCTCTCTCTCGCTATATATATATATATATATGCGCGCTTACTGGTTTAAACAGAAATACACTCAACATGTCTTGCAATGTTAGGTTCCATGAAACCACAAAGAAGTTTGACTATACATGCAACAAAATGAATCCCCAAAGTTTCTAGTCCTTGTATGGCTAGAAGAAAATTCCCTATCAGAATCATATGATATGGTTCTGTCCAAGAAGGTTCTTGAAACAAATTGCAAACAACTTTCCATGTTATTCCATATTTCATTTTGCTAGTTACGATGACAAAGATTTTTAATCACTTTGCACATTCAGAGTGCTCTAGGACAACAAATAAGATTACACCTTTTCACCCTAAAAACCTAACCAAACCTGCAAGTTCAGCACTAGAGAAGACGTCCTCACAAACTGTTACAGCAATCAAGACAATTCCCACTTTCAAAATAAGAAGGGTCCATACTCTCCTGCCCTGAAGTTTGGAAAACTCAACTTTTTCAGAAAGAAAATCAGAATAGCAGGCTTTTCACCCCCTCCTCAATGCCAATTCTCAGAAACTCTGGCAGGAACCTATCCAAAATTCCTGCAAGCCCTCCAACTCCCTCTGAAAGGCTCCAGAATAAGCCCTGAATAACTCTGCCATTAATTCAAAAGAAAGCAGTGACAGAAATTAAAATGCATTATTATCCACAGCACAACAAAGAAACAAGAGGGGGGGAGAGGTCTACTGATTAAGTTATAGAAACAACTGTTCTGTAAAACATGGAAGTAGTTTCTAAAACAGAAATCCTGAAGCCTTTAGAGTAACATACGGTTCTTATTAGATTTTAAAGCTAAACATAAAAATGCCCTAGAATTATGTTATGGAATGGATTACATGTACACTGTATAATATATAAAATAACCCTGACTATCTGTGATTATTTTTAATTAGCTTTCCTATCAAGTATGATTTTACCTTCCGACAGATTTGGGGAGGTGGGAGAGCTAAACCTGAGAGCTCAGGGGACTAGCAATTCCGTTTCTCATACCTCAGAGCACTAATGCATTTTACATTAACTGCAAGCATCAGGAAACCCCAGCTCCTGGCGCCAAGGAGTTCAAAACTGTAATGCCACATGTCTGAAAACTGGGATTCACTGCTCTGTCAAGCAATCTGTTCTCTTCCCCTTGTTCGGTACCTGGAGCAGAATATCTGCAGCAATGTATGTTTCCAATTAGGCAGGCTCATTATTACCTTATGGGCAGCCCCATGGATGACGATGTCAAAAAAGTATTCCCAGAAAGAGGGATGTGGATAAATCATGCCTAGGGTTTGTGGAAGTGTCTCAGTCCAATATCCCATTTCTATATATGTATTTGCCTACAATGGAACTACTGCATCAGCAACACTGCTGTATTGCAATTGCAGTATCACAAATCTGTGGCTACACAACTTTTGGCAGGTCTTACTCTACTCTACTGCCTACTCTATTGGCAGGTCCTATTTAAATGTTTGTGTGCCAGCCCAACTTGTTTTAAGCTTAGGCTGTGTAACAGTGTTTTTAGAGTAGGACCATTTGTACACCCGGGGAGCATTCTCGTAAATGAAGTAAAAGGTTTTCAAAGAAGCAAAAATCATCAGCGAGCGCCCAAGTCTCTTTTCTCCATGGTTACGTGCTGTACATTTAGGGCAAGGAACAACCACCCCCAAATTGGAAATATGTGGCTGAGAAGGACCTTTGTGCTGACAGCATCCTTCTGGTGGATGGATGGCTCCCAATGCAAACTTGCTTTGTCCCTAGTGAGGATGACTGGAAAACCACTGTAAGTGGTATAATAGGGAACTATGGACAAGGAATGCTGTAGTCACATTTGACACTCAATCCCTTAAAAAATGGAAAGTGCAGACATGTTTAAGGTAAATCCAGAAAGAATCTTAATTTTTTAAAAATTTACAAGTTGGAAATAATTTTTACTCAACATTCCTCAAAGACAAAAAAAAAGGTATAGAAAAGTATTAGCTAAGTGCACAAATGCCAGGTTGCTTTTTTTATGGAGTCAAATTTGGGGTGTGAAATCTATCCTTTGGGATGGAATGAGTGACGCCCCTGCTGAAAGAAGAGTCTCCCTTGCAGGGGGGAAAAGATCACGGTTTCTGCTAAATATTATACCGCTTGATCTCTAGTCCCATCTTGGCAAACAGGTGCTGGGAAAAAGGGGAAGGACTTCATTGCCCTGCAGGGATCACCTCCTCTGAAATCATCCCGTCTCGTTCTCACATGTCCTTAAAAGTCACGCAAATGTGGGAAGGGGCAATTTCACAGACACTGGAAGATTTCTCTAAACAGCACCCCCCACCCTCCCAGCCCGCCACCATTTTGGCTAAGAACCAACAGAGGCTTTTGGATCAGAATAAAAATACAATTTTGTTCCGCCTCTTACCTTTGAGCCAGCGATAACTGAAAAATTACTTTTCAAGATGCCTTTATCTTTTTAACAGAAGTTTGTGCTTCAAAGCACAGCAAAGTAACAGTAACTTTAGCCCAAGGACATGCTGTCCTTCTACAGCTGGAAAGAGAAGAGCTTCTACTGGCAAAGGGACAAGCTCACAAAAAAAGAATGAGCCAGATCACAGCCATCATAATCTTTCATAAGAATATGCAGCGAAGGGAGACCTAGTTGATCAAGATGGATGGATTACTGCGCAGCTGAAACCTATCGCCTGGATGGGCCATGTGCTTAATTGAATTGTGGTAGTGTGAGAGAGACTTCAGATTCCAGAAGGTGCTTTGCATACAGCTACACCCAAGTTAATCAAGCAAATATTCTTGGATAAGGAATTTAGTTCTTCTGCTTCTAACTAAATCCTTTCAAGTCCTGTAATACATCACTACAGGGGCACGGGAAGTATTCTGGGAACATATTATATTGGTACTTCTTCTCTTCCCACATGTTATGGGTTGGATCCAGCAATCCATGGATGCAAGGATTGTGGATATTTTCCATGTTCCCCTCCCCTCAGTAACCTTTCCGACCTCAGAAATTTGTGTGGGACCCACACGGACTAACAGCCATGTGGATCAGGAGGCTGCGCTCTGTGTGAGTGCATGGTGGTGGTGGGGGGGGGGACAAGATGAATTCCCTCTCACTTCCCTTTTCCATCAGTGAAGATACACCAATAGAAGTCAGAAAAGGCATATTTCATCCCTTCCTCCTACCCACTGCAGCCTCCTGACCCGTATGGCTATTGGATGCCTGGGCGACTGGAAAGCAGGAGCTTAACAATAATAGAAACCAGGGGTGTGCACCCGAAAAAGATTCAGATTTCCTGCTTCGGGTTTACCTGAAGATCAAAGCAGCACTTCTGGCAGGCCTTTTCATCTGATCGGAGTAGGGAAGAGGGAGTTCCCTCTTCCTCCCTCCCACTGGATGAAAAAGCCTGCGTGGAGTTTTGAAAGCTCAAAGCAGCCCTGAAAAGAGCTGATTTGAGCTTTTAAAACATTCAGGCTGGTTTTTTCATCCAATGGGAGGGGAGAAGAGGGAACTCCCTCTTCCTCCCTCCCACCAGATGAAAAAGAGGGCAGGGAGCAGCAGCACTTTCCTTGTTGTTTGCAAATGGCAAGGGGAGTGCTACTGCTGCTGCTCTACACAAAGCTTCCCGAAGTGTTCCGAAATGCTCTGGAAAGCTTCACTTTGGGATTCCCTAATCAGCTCAGCAATGCTGGGGCCAGTTTGGGAACCCCGAATCTACACGAAATGGGACCGATTTGGGTTAAAAACCCAAATCGGAAACCTGAAGCACACACTCCTAGTAGAAACAACTAATGAATCAAAACCCCTTGGCCAAAGTTTCCAAAATTGATGCTTGAACTGTAAAAATATTGAAAAAATTATGTGATTTAGTTTCTTTCTCCTGTTCTATCCCTATTACTTCTGAGAAGAGAGCAGAACTGCTGGTATATGACAGTGTTTATTTTAAATAAAGCAACCATCTGAATGTTGAAGCATGATAAAATGTTTAAGTTTTCATCTTGCAATTTTGTTCCCAGACTATACTTTTAAAAAAAAGAGCGTGACTTAACCTTACGCTGGAAATTTATACAAGTGGCTACGGAAGTGATCGTGTGTAATCTTAAGCAGGGGAGGCTTTTCCCCCAAAAGCAATGTACCTGCTAGGGAAAGGATGCTGGCCGACAAGGTCTCCGTTCTGAAGGTGGTAATCACTGAAGAAGTCCGGACTGGCTGCTCCATCATGTGCCATCAGCCCATCTATTAAACAAGGGGGAAAGGGTAGAGGCTGAATACTATAACAGACACAAGCAAAGCCTCCAATCTAAGGAATGATCCTCCTACTTAAGAGGCTCTCGTGTTGGACAATAAGCCACTTAAGCTGAAAGAAATCTCCTTTCAGGATGTTTGGATCCACCACTAGTCAAGAAAAAAAGTGAAAACCTCTCCCTTTTCCTAACCATCCTGCAGGAGTGAAAGTAAGCTGGCACAGGCTAGGACACAGTACCACTGAAAAAGTAGCCAGTGCCACAGTAGTACCTCCCATCTTCTGCTTCGAGCCCCACACCCTAGCCCCAATAGATAAGATAACAGAAAGAAATTTAAGTTGCTTCCACAACTGTAACTGTGAAAATATGCACTTGAGCAGACGTTCTACAAACTGAATGGTCAGGACTGTAAATGAATGAACCGTGTAAGAAAAGCCAGTTCTGTGAGAATCTAAGCTGACCACAGTTCCATTTCACAAACTGGGCAAGTTACATGTGTCTGAAGGATACTGCTGACTAATTTAGAAGATTTTTGTGCCATATCTCCAGGGGAACCTTCCTGAGGGAGGTTACAAAACATCACAAAAATATAAAACAAGGAAATTTGTTCATTAAAACCCAGCATCAAGAACCTGGGCAGATCATGAAACATTAATCAATGACTAAAATTTTCCTGGCTAAAGGCACACTTGAAAATGGTGTTAAAAGATCAATCCCTGAAATAAAAGTTTGGGTAAGCAGGAACATGTATCTGGCACCAAAAAGAAAGTATTGCAGGTGCCGACTGAGCATCAAGGTATTTCAGGTGTGTGGTGCCGCCCTGTCTCTGGTTGCCACCCACCTCATCCACACGGGTATTGAGAGCAGGGCCTGACAGAAAGATCTTAACTGGTAAGCTGGACAGGAAGCAGTCCTTCAAGTACCCTGGCCCCGAACCTTTCAGGACAGCTAGATGACTGTCAAGGGTCAATGTAGCGACTAAGCATCTTGGTGGAGGGCACCTAGAAAAAGCCCTGCCCTCACTCAATGTTCAGCATTCAGACGATTAATCAATAACCCTCAAGAATTAATCATGTGCCAGAATCAGTCACTATTCACATTTCCAATACCTAACTATAAGATCTTTGCCTGTACTGGGGTAACTCTCCATTTCAGTTCCCACCATGGACTAGTTGCCCAAACTATCCCAAATCTAAATTCCTGACCAAGCTCCATCTCATTGCTTTGCCTCTGAATACCTTCCATCTTCCACCTGGCACCCTCCACTCTTTTTACGTTTTGAATTATTCCCAGATTTCTGACCCTCCCACACCTAAGCTACCTCCCCCATTTCCAAGCCTGGAAATTAAAGAATCTTTTGTGTTTGGGCTTTGATGCTTGCTTTGGAACTAGGACACCTTGCTCCAAGATTATTCCTGAGCTATCTGTGTGGCCTACACCTATCTGTGTGGCCTACATCTGAAGGTTAAACCCAGCACCTCCTTAAGCAGCAGTACAAGGAATGTTCTTTCCTTATGTTGAGGCTATTTTTAGGGTGGATTTAGAAAATGGGCCCTGTTTCACAGAAGCACTTGTCTAGTGTACATTTGACAAATACACAAGGTCAAACAGCAACTGGTACGCATGATAGTCCATTGCACCTCAGTTCAGACTGGAGTCACAGTACAGTGCTGTTCAGTTGTTTTGGGGGCTGTCCATTGTCATTTTCCAGGAATGTAAGCATATTATTTTCTTGCATTGATTCTTCTGTAGATGTGATTTTCTTCAGTACTTACATGACCGAATAAAATCTATTTTCCTTCACCATTTGTATGATCACTAGGAGGGGAAAAGAACCATTGCCCCTTAGCAATACAATTGCTAACAGGCTTCTGATTTAAACAATGTAGTCACAAACTCTTTTTGTCAATTTCCCCAAGTTAGGACTGCTTGGTGGAGTCTGCAGGTGGAGCTCTCTCTTCCTTCTTGCAAGTGAGATGAACCAGGCAATTTCTCTTAACATCCCCTTGCAGTGGATGTAGGAAAGGAGTAGAGGAAAGTAGGTCGCTGCTTCTATCAACCTTACCTGCATTGTAGTAGAGATCTGGTCGCTCCAAAATGTCTCCTTCGTGGATATAGGGCTCAACACTGTCATCCCCGTACAAATACTGCTCATTCTCATCCATTTGCCGACTCTCTACCATTTCTAGCCAATGCGAGTTGTGCCATCGAAACTTTGCACTTTGGATTTTCTTAGCCCATTCCTCATCATACTCCTGTTAGGAAACGGAGAGAGACTTTAACACTTAGGTGTTTCAAAGCAACGGTGTAGCTCTGAAGGCAATGAGTTGAATGGGGAAGGATATTTTTTTTCTCTTTCTGTGAAACAAAAAAGCAGCAGCAATGAAGGCAATGGCAAAGTAAAAAAACTCTGTAATTAGCACTGCTGTGCGGGATTCACGGAATCTGCCATTTCCTAGGATTATTTTTTAACAGAATAAGGTGAAAATGGAAACACAAGAGTTTGGAGTCAGTGAAAAAATCTGACATTATTAAGAAGTATGGCTCTGAAGTACCGTCAATTAATTGTTTGGGTTAACTGATGCATAATTTTTGGGGAGATTAAAATGATGGACCAGTTTAGTCAAGCAGCAGGCTGATCTAAATTTGTGTACTATTTTTAATACAAGGACTTCCAAAAATCACAGTTGTCAGGCATTGTTTTAGAAGATGCATTCCTCTTATCTGAAACCAGACAGAATGCCTCGTCTAAGATGCTGCCTGATGAAACACTCGTGCAACAAACATGTGGCCTTTAGAAATATTGCTTTTATTGAAATGCAGGTTAAATCAACCAACCCAAATTCACACTGCTAACCTGCTGAGATTTCTTAAATTGGTTAACGGCTATATTGTAAAATATACCTTTCAGTACGTGGGAACTTGTATCCGTGTTAAAAATGGAATACATCTTGCTTGCCTTTAGATGGTTACAAAATCCACACTCGTACTGCCAGCCCTCAATAGCAATAGCACTGAAGGCTGCAGAGTGATATAAACCAACTAACATGATAAGGTTACCCCTGTTAACCCCAAGAGATCTATCAAAGCCTCAAGCACAGTTCCAGTTCTGTGCCATGCCAACAATCAAGACTGACAGGAATTTAGAAAGCTCTTGAAATCCAGATGCACATGAAGCTATAGTATAAGCTTTCACTCACTTTCTTTCCTGGCCTCAAAAGTGCATGTGAGCAGGGGTGGGGATTACAGGAACGTGAGAAGTCAGTAGGGTGCTTTAGCAGAACACCCTTATACAAGAAAGGCAGCTATTTCTGAATGGATCTTCCCCACTGACACAAAGGTGATGCCCCCTGGCACTTCCTGGCCCAATAAGGCGAACTTTAGGGAAGAGATGCTTTCGAAAGGAAGGAAGTGGGGAGGTCAAGAAGCATGGCTGTGGACACCATGGTGCCCTCAAGCGCCACGTTGGGATTCACTGTGCAATAGAAATAACTCCACTGCTGATGGATGAACAGGGGCTGTGCCTGCACTAAAAGAAAAACTCTAACCATCCCCTGCCTGCTTAGGAAAGCAAGTAGGAAAATACTTTTGCATTAAAGTAGAGCTTGGGGGCAGCAAAGAGACCCTATTAAAAGACAGAACCAGGAAACAGGGAGAGAAGTTCTCTCTTTCAGATGGGACATCGAGCTTTACTGGATCCGCCTTCTGCTGGAGAAAGTGTTACCTCTTCCTGCCTGTAGCCTTGCCAATTGAAGAAGAAGAAACATCCCTGCGCCAGAACCAAGGTCTCAGCTTATGCAGAATATCCTGGAAACATATTGGCAGTTTCTGTCGAACGCTCAAACTAGCACATGAGAACAGAAGCAAAATCACTGTAGCAGCATGTGCGGCAAGCAAATTCTTCTTCCACATACTGTCGTCGATCCTCTGCATTTGTACTCTACATTTAATGGCACCCTGAGCCATAAGAATTCATGGATGACACATCATTTGTTTCGGTATGAAACGTGCTCTCCTTTTTGAAGTTCTAAATTCAGCTCCTCTGAACTACTAACAGTGCAGTCCTATGCAGAGTTACTCCAGCCTAAGTCCTCTGAAATTAATATACTTAGGCTGCAGGAATTCTGCATAGGATTGCACTGTAAATCACTGAAACACTGTGACGTATTAAGTAGCCCATCAGTGGAACATAGCTGCTACCCATCAGCAGCCTCCTTTGTCACTGGCTTCTATCACACCGTGAACCTGATTAATACACGTTAAATAAAAGACAGAACTACTTAATTTGCTCTGTGTTTTACCACAGCTGATAGGAAACAGATTTTCCATTTATCTTTAATGTGGCAGGCCCTTAATTTGGTCAGTAACACGGTTCATTAGGAATGATTGTTCAGCTAAATTAAAGCTGCTCTGCAGTAAGCTGGAAGCTTCCTAAATATCCATATGTGGAGGAATAAGTCATATTTGGTCCAGCTCTCATCGCACATGTCAGATAGGGTACTAGGAAAAGGTGCGGAAAAGGGCAACAAAAAATAACCGAAGGGCTAAGGCACCTTCCCTATGGGGAAAAGTTAAGAGGTTCAGGGCTTTCTAGTATAGAAGGAAAAAGATGACTAAAGGGGAGATGTGATACAGATTTATAAAATTAGGCAAGGGGATGCAGAAAGTTGGTAGAGAGAACTTTCCTCCTTCTCCCAAAATACAAAATCTCATGGTCATGCAAGGAAGTTGAGGGGGAGCAGATCTTATCCTAGATGGCTTCAAAAGAAGGTTGGATAAATTTAGGCAGGATAAGCCTACCAACGGATCCTTCAGCGGTATGTGCCACCGAATACCAGTTGCTGGAGAAAGGAATGGGGGAAAGCTGCTGCCCTTTGTCCTGCTTATAGACTTCTCAGTGACACTTGGATGGCCACTGTAGAAACAAGATGCTAGATCAGACAGGCATTTCCTGTATCTTTTATTATTTGAACCTGTCTCTCCAAAGTCTAACTATCTAGCTAGGTAATAGGTGCGTACACTTAATGATTCCTAAAACCGACCAAAAGTATTCTACTGACAGTATCACCTGTGCCACAAGACATATTTAAAGTAACACATTCAGTGTCTGTTTTACCATCCCATCATCTGTCAAACTGAGTATCTCAAAGCAGCACTGCAAGACCGTTTACATGGCTGGTATTAAGCTGATTATAGGGACGGATGCCTGGGCTTTAGCAAGTCTTCAGAAAACGTTCTGCTACCCTCCTTGAGATATTGGAATGCATTGAACCTGGATCAAGCAGCCTTGCCTGGCCATGGCAAAAATCTTGAAAACATGTCGACAGGACGTTCTAATGACTCAGAAATATTATTTACACCAACTCACTCAGAATTCACCCAAATCATGGGTAATATTTTTGAAGAACTGAGTATAACCACACCTATTTTGAGCAGAACAGTCAGAAAGCAAGCTGCTCTGCTGCTGAAATGAGGACCTTAGAACATGCTGGATCCTCTCGGTTGGATCCAAAAATACCCTTCTGATTCAGCTTCAAACCTATGCACTGATATTGGGGAGGGAGCGCCAGTGATGACTATGGATCCACCGTCTCTTCTGCACTGAACTCAGTGTCCACCAGGCCAAGGAGTACCATGGACATGCCCTTTAAAGATCTGCACTCCTTGCCAGATGATCCTTTTACAGCCATTCACAAGACAATCACCTGATGGCTCCACCCTCTGGGTGGGTAAGGGAAGAGGAAGGAAGAGATGAATCCAAAGTCAATACAGGTCCCTTGCAGGTTTGACTAAGACCTTGTGGGGCATCTGAGTAGAGGGATGCCACTGGACATGCCCAGTCATTGCTACACCCTTTATAACGTCTCAGAGCGGAGACCAAAGAGTACACAGTAGTTCTGGCTCCCAGCACAGGTGGGATTAGAGTTATAGGAGAGGTGAAATAAAACGGGGGTGGAGAGTTTGGTCTGTGCCAGAGACCGTAAGTGGGAACTTCATCCAAGTCAGTCCTTGGTGTATGTCCTCCATAGCCCAGGACCCTATACTGAAGAAATGCTTCTGTTTCAATTAACTGATGCTTAATTAACTAAGCTTAATTCTAGGGCAACTTTTCCATAATTTCTGTGATTGTCTTATAGTTACAAAAGGTGCGCTCCTTCACAAGGTCTACTTGAAATTTGGCTTCTCTTATGTGTTAAATGAATTAAGCAAATTTGGTGTCTGTGGAAAGTATTTACTTCCTTAGAAAGAAGTTACTTTAAGAATAAAATTCAGACACCTGACAAAGTGTGCTCTACTCCACTCTAGGAAAAAATAATTGTGAGACTTCAAAGCTCTACAAGTCTCCTGTTTATTCATACACTTATCTCTTGACAATGCTATAACCACTTGTTTAGTACCATATATGATGTCAACATTCAGGCAGCAAAAAACACTATCCTTTTTCTCCCATGCATTTCCCTGAGGGACACTGGCCTCCTCTCTCATTTCTCTTATCTCCATTTGATTTTTTGGCACTGGGTTTTATACTAAATTATGAGCTTGCAGTTAGCTGCTTTTTATGATTTTTTTTACAATTCATTTTGTAATGACTTTGAGCATTGGATAGGAAAAGGCAAAACAGAAATCATTTAAAATAGACACAATTAGTTACACTGTCAGAGACTATCTGTAACTACAATCTACCAGCACAGACAATCATGTAATCACTCAGGCCTCTGATCCAGGGCCCATTCCGAAGAGATAAGATTTAATGAAGCCAGTCTTCTCCACATACAGTCCAGATTATACCTCCCCTTCCCTTTTAGCATTTGGTAGGGGGATTCACTGAAGAGGGATAAACAACTTGAAAACTATTTTCTCCCACTCACCTTATAATTGTTGATCACACAGTTGCCAAGGTATGCAAAGAAACTGGCCTAAATAAAACCCTTGAAGGTGAATTCGCTGATCTCCCCCTCCCCTTTGAACTTTCCTCCCCAAAGTTTCAATGTTAAATGTATTTACTATTGGCTTTATCCTGCAGCTGGCATGACGTCACTTCTACACACGTTATTTTATTGATAAAGCATAAAAAGCATAAGAAAAATCAACATCTTTCCCTATCTTGACAAGCTGTTTTAAAAAAAGAAACTTTAAATGAATGGAAGTTGGCAAAAAGGGGTGGGAAATCAGAACTTTTCATTTTCCTAGAGGGAAGTGACTGTGACCTCTCCTCCTTATATCTCAAGGAGGAATTAATTTAGGAACTAGTGGGGGGGGGATATTGTACCTTTTTCAGGTGACAAAATACCTTGAACCAGATCTATGGAGTACAAATATTTTAAATAACTGAACCAGAAACATTTGTAACCCAGCTCCCAGCAAAGCCACCAATCTCAAGAGAATTGCAATTCTTCATGCACATAAAAGCTAACTTCCAAGAGTCTTCTGCCTGCATCCCAGAGTGAGCCACTGAAATCCATACTAAGGAAGAAGGCTTTGCCAAAGCCACTGTTGTTCTCCCTGAAGAGGAAAAGCCTACAGAGCCCTTCGCATGTGCCAGAGACAGCAGCCACAGCCAGCTCTTCTGGCCCTTCAAACACTTCCTTAAACATAAATATGGCCGGTCCTGTTACAAGCGATAGCAGATTAAGGGATTAGACAGACTTGTCCACTTCACTTGGCTTTCTTCTGCACATCTGCTTCTTAAAAATCCCCCGTGTTTGGCCTTCATCACCTCGACATCAGGAAGCACTTTCATCTTAGTGGGGCTCGAACAGTGAACAAATCAATTGTAAGGGGGGGAAGGAGGAGAGAACACAGGACAAAAAAGCGAATCTTCTTTGGTAAGCACATAAACGCTGTTAAAGATTCCAGGCCTCCTGGGGCTGGGGCTTCTTTGATAGGGACGAAGACCAGTGGTGCCTGGAGGGGAAGAGGACAGAATCCAGCCTCTGGGGCCTCAAGCACCCTGATGGACACGTGGGGGCACAGCAACCAACACCAAAGTATTCTGGCCCTTCAGACTGAGATTTTACTGCTTGGTAGTGCAGCTTTAAGAAGAGTTAAGTTCATTCAAGTCAATGGGTTTAGAAGAGGTGTAGCTGCTTAGGAGTCCTCTGCACAACTCTTAAAATCCAGCAACACCCCCCTCCCCCCCCGCCCCAGCATAGCTCTTATGATGACATGAAGGCCTTTTCTTACTCTCAAAGCATAGTTCTGCTTGCCGCAATGCCTTTAGGTTCAGCACAAACGCCAAACTGCAAGTTAGGCTCCCCTGAACATAGAATCTTTGCAATCAGAGATCCTTATTTGTTGCTGTTGTGTTTAATGCTGTGTTCTAATGTTGTGCATTCTTTCTCTTCTGGTACTTTTCTGTTATTCATCAGGAGGAGGACTTTGAAATATGCAAGAATTCACTCAACACAGAGTTCTTTGTAACAGCTGGATTCTACCGTCCTTCCACATTTCTGAGGAGTATTCCCTTGCATTACAATTCACACCTAGAATGCAGAGTACACCTTACTGGCTCTCAGCCAGACCCATAAGCTGCTGCAAGTTCACATGTGTGCTACCTTTGCAAAAACCGGAACAACTCACAAGCGTTACCCTACACCTTTACATTATACTGCGGGAAACTGCTGGGGCTCACAATTGTTTTCACAAAAATCCACAGAATTTTACAGATGGATGAAAGAAGTCCAGCCTGGGAAACTGTGCCTGTGCAAAGAAGTTACTAACAACACTCAAGTCATCACCACTTTTTCACTAGGGAAAACCATTCATGGTTGCTACAAAAGCAATAGTGTTGGATCTATTACATTCTTAAAAACTGAATGTACAGCAAGTAATCACTCAATTGCGTCCATAAAGATGAGCAACTAGAACCCAGCAATGTTCAAGCCTGCAGATGACAATCTGATCCGCCAGGGAGAGCAAGATGTGCTATTCAATTTTATAATATTGGAATCTAATGTGGTCCATATCAGTTTGCAAATTATTATTTAGAAACAAGTATTATCCATTTCAGAGACTAGGAACTTTTTTTTATAATGCTGCACATACAGCAAAGCTGTTGATAATCTACAATACATTGGGTTGGATCCAACAATCTGTGCACACAAGGACTGCAGGTCTTTTCCTTGATTCAACCCCACCCCCACCTAACCACCAGCAGCCATTTACAACCCTGGCAAAGTTTATTCCCAGGGTCACAGGACCTATATGGACTAAAATGTGGGATGGGAGGCTGCAGGGGGGAGGGGGATGGAAGCAACAAAATCATCCTTTCCCCCCTTTTCTGTCAATGAAGAGGCAGAAAGGGTGCTTTCATTCCCTTCCTCCAGGCCTGCATGGCTGTTAGTCCACTCAGGTCCCAGAAGCCAGGAAATAAGTTTTCCTAACGTTGGAAATGGCTGCCAGAGGAGGAGGGGTGGGTGTGGGTGGGGACAGATCCACACCAGACAATGTCTTCCTCTGACAGACTTCTGGATCTAACCTAAAGAACAGTTAAAATCACATTATGTGGCTCAGAAGAGTCTGTGAAAAAGGCAGACTATACATAACACATAAATAAATAAGATGAATAAATTATATAATGCGTATCATTAAATAAATTCCTACTTGACATATTTCAGATTACACATGCTACTGCAGTTTAGAATAAAGACTTGGCATTTTCATTCATGCTTGTAGAATAAAACGTCACCTACTGCAATTATATCCAGTGTATTGTGGCAGACTTTACAGATCTCGGTGTTTTTATCATGCATTAGGTCTATAAGATATGCAGGAGCCTCTGGAAAGATATAGTTAAGGATATGAAGCAGCTCTGGTTTCCTAAATGGTGTTCAGTCCAATTCTGTGGTAAGACATACACATGAGAGCAGAGGAAGGATAAAAATTATGTATCTTCTGTAGAAGAAAGAAAAGCGCTACAGAAAAAATACTCCCTTGATCAAGAAAGGATACGGGTCTCCTTGATGATGACATCTCTAGTGGCTTGGTGGAAGACCATCTGGTAAAACACATAGATGATCTGGCATACAAATTCATCATCTTCCTGTTGGGCTACAAAAAAGGCAAAAAAAATATGGCCGATTAAATTTTAAAGCCCCAATTGCAATTATAAAATATGAAAAGAATGTACAGGATGAGTATAATGAATGGGCACATATACACAGCAAACATGTCAACTCTAAGCAAGATCTCCACTGAAACTTGTGAATGACAGTTTTCTAAAAGGCTCTGTTAAGACATCACAACCCCCCATACCTCACCAAGGTAAACCTCAATAAGTTTATAGTATCCCAAAGGTCACTACCACTTCCCAGGCCCCTAATTTCTGCAGCTTTGTTTCCTAAAGGGCTTTAAATTAGTTTGTCATTGATTTGTGTTGTGGCACCAGTTAAAGACATATTTATCATTGGTTTCTATCAATTATATGTTTGCTTTTTTAAAAAAGGGATTACTGTGCGATTTGTTTATACTGGTTTTTTTATTGTTTTATCTGTAAGCTGTCTCAGTCACCCTTGTTAGAAAAAACGAAAGCTTATAAACAAGCATTAGCAAGGAAGACTTCACGCTGATGCGTGCTTAAAGATTTGTGGAGGTGGAACCTTTGCCACCCCCACAAGATTGCTGAGTGGTTCAGCTGGATGAGCAGTACCATTGAGCAGTTCAATGAGGGCTGGAATGATCCCAGATTTGGCAAGCAGGGCTGCACAGGAGTCGTCCATGGAGACAGTTCCAATCATTATCACCACTTCCAAAACAAGGTCGTCTTCTGCAGAACCTGGTAAATTGAACAGAGAAACTGTATGGACGAATCCCCTCAGATACAGGTCTTTCCCTTGTCTTAATATATCCTATTGGAAAATAATGTTATACACAGAGAACTTCTTTCAGGATGCTCAATGACATATTTAGCGTTTTTATTTCAAGTAGTTAACCCATATTGATCATGAATTGTGTCAACTATGGCTGCTACCCTGATGAGACATCTTGGATCAATTTGCAACTAGAGATAAGTGGAGTCCCTCTATTCCATTCTAGTTGTAGTTCATTTCATCTTTACTCCCAGAGTTTTGTTCCAATGGTCTTCTGTTGAATTTCAACAGAACTCCAAGAATCAGAACCAAAAGAGAGACCATTACTCCCTGTGTTCCCAAAAAGATTCCAGAAACTCCTGAAATCTGTGCGACTCTGCAACATAGGATAAAAAAGGAGGCGTTCCTGTAAAACTAGCACTTTTTGTGGAAAAACTAAAAAATAATTAAAAATATGTGTTCAGTATAGTTTTGAAGGAGTAATATCTATTTTTCTTGTTTGTTTCTATAGCAGCCCATGAATGTGTGCTGAGATTATGAATTTATGGGACTTTAAACAACAAACCAAAAAGTCTGTGTTTCAGTCTCTATGGTTACAGGTGCAAAAATGGCAGAGGGGAAGACCCCAAAAGCGCAGACCTCACTTAGACTGCTCATCAGCCCTCCCTTAGATCAGGTTACTATCCAAAGGGCAGTATGAGTGGGGGAGCAGGGAAGAGGAACCGAGATTTAATTAAGACATCCACCCTCATCAGGCTTCACAATCATCCCTTACTTATAACCCAGCAAAACACTGCCTGGTCACTGCAGAATCCAACCCAAAGCTTGCCTGGCTGTATCACAGAGGAGTTTCCCCCCCTTTTTCTTTTGAGCAATGACTGGTTTGGAGACCTCTGAGCCAGGATGGGCAGTGTAAGATCCATGTGCCATACGCGGCCTATTAAGGTTTTTTCAACAGCTCATGAAGCATCCGCATTGCTTATTCCAGGGTAAGAGGAAAAATGTTTTGTTGTCTAACCATGCAGTTCTGATAGTCATCTGCCCCAAGTAAAGGGGATATCTTGGCTTATTTTAAGTAAACAGCAAAAAGAGAATCCAAGGGGCTATGATCCAAGGGCATCCTCTGCACCATGCGGCTATGAAAAGCCATTCCCCAAAGCCAAAAGACCTTGGTGTGCACATGCACGTGCACACACATCTGGGTTCTTGCCAGAGGTTTGGGTACTTGAGTATTTTTCTTATAAATACCCATTTTCAAGCTTTTTCACTATCACTTACATTGATAAATGTTATCTTAAAGTTTTGGTAACCTACATATGTATTTAAGTTTAATCAAGCAGCACAGACAGATAACTAACCTGTAACGAGCTTTTGCCCGTGTCTAAAACTAAGCTTCGACTAACCAAGAGAAAGATGAATCTCTCTCCTGGGAAGCTTGCAGCAATTAGTTTTAGACCTGTCAAACAGATAAGTTCTTTGAACCAGCTGTTTATCAGTACATGTATTTATATAGGGTTCAATATTGCTTTGCAACTCTTTATCAAACACACAGACACCTGTCTAGAGTTTATTTCACTTTACTGAAAATACACCCTAGTTTTTTAATGAAGCAAGTAATCAAAATATAAATGGCTATTAATATAAATCCTATAAAAACAGAACACAGAAAGGCAATAAGAAATAAGTTTGCTAACATTTCTTAATAAATCCCAAGTTTAACATGCTCAAAGTTTCTATGAAATACATAGTTAAAGATAGGTTCTCACCTAGATTCTCTCAAGAGATTTCTTCCATCAGTACCCTGCCATACTATCTGTGTTTGAAACTTTATACCTCATCATATGCAAATATTTAAGGTCTATTCACATGATAGCACAAACAAATAATGATTGGTTTGACACTTCACTGAATATTCATAATCTCCATAGTACAGCCTTCCAATTAGTGAAAAATTATGTCATATTCAGATCTGCAAAAGAAAACTATAAATCTCTGAGAGGTGTCAGGAAAAGTTAAGTTGAACGATCACCATTGGTTGAATCTCTGATAGAGGAACATTAATCTCGATAGAGTCTGCTATTTTAATTAACTGTCTAAGGATGAAAGCACACCTGTTGAATTACCTAACACACAGAAAAAAAATACACAGAAAGTTCATGCAAAGTTTAAAAGTTCATCTAGAGAATACAGGAGCTTGGCCTAGTACCATTCAGTATTGATTATTGTCATGTGATTTTAATCTATATTGGCATAACAAACCAACTACCATTCTTTAATAAGTTCACATCCTTAGAAATTTTGCATCTCCAATGAAGTAGCTCAATGTTCCACTCTTCTGACCAGCTAATCAATTTGTCTTTGTAGGCTAAGCAGTACATGATGTGTTCACTTGAGAAAAAAGAAGTACCTGGATTACCAACGCCAGTTTTGCTAAACCTGTTGATAGTCAATATCCCAGCTAAAATGTGTAGAAAAAAATAACAAAGCCATGCTAATTAATAAATCTACTATTAGGCTGCACAATAAAAAATTTAAAAGCTATCCATTTTGATACAAACCTGGCTTTAATTTATCTTTCAGGTATTGTACCAGTTTGTACTCTTTCAGCACAAGTTCCCAATCCAGATCAGGCAAGGTCAAATTGGCTAACGTTCCTAGGCATTCTATCACAAATTCCTCTTCTTCCTCATTAGAAATCTGGGCAGCTAGATCTCCAACATAATCCTAAACAAGAAAACAAGCATTTAGCAAATCTATCACACACACACAAGACAAGATACTGGCACAACTGTGCAACCTTGTAAATATGGCCAGACCCAAATCCCAGACCTTGAGCACATTAACAGTTCAATCCTATGCAGAGTTACTCCAGTCTAACCCTATTGAAATCATTGAGCTTAGACAGGAGTTATTCTATAGAGGATGGCACTCTAAGTTCTGAATTGTATGCCCACACCAAATAAGTGCCTAACTAGCAGGTTTAAGAACCATTACGGGAGCTGAAGTAACAAGTTGGTAGCTATGATTATAGAATGTGTCCATTTTTTTTCTCCTTTAAAGAAAAGGAGAAAAAAAAGCAGGAGCAGTAAACATTTAAGAACAGCAGGGTAAAAGTGGTTAAAAAAAATGTACCCAACCTTCCAGTTCCACATGTGCCTAAACAGAATCCACCTGGAGTGTCTGCATACCCTAATGCTTTGTTGTGGTGCAGTGGCTGAGACAACACACTATTAACATAGTATTTGAGTACAGCTGTCACGGCAAGTTACAAATGGACCTGTTTGAATGGGAAACACAGACTCTACATGAGAGGTGTCAATGGCTGGCTGCATTCACACAACATTAGATACTATGCTACTGCTAGACTGTAGCAATCGTTTGCAACTGGACTGTCTTGTCTACACAGGAAAATCCAGTTGCAAATGACTGCTATAGCACAACGCTAGCACAATATCCAACAAGGTTGGATGCAGCCTGTATAAAACCTCTTAGAAAGAGTCTGAGTTCACATCCGATCCGTTTAACTTAAAAGTGCAACACACTTAAATTTACATGCTTATTATAAGCATCTTACACAACTTACACTGCCCCACGATGGGAATCCAGTTGCCATATCTGCTGCTCCAGTGTATGCCACATACCATGAATATACTTTGGCAACCGGAAAGCTCCGTTGTTCATCCTGTGTCAACTTAATCCAAATATTTTTGCTGCTGAACTCAATTTTTTTTTAAAAAAACAAACACCTTAGACTTAACTTTTATATAGCGCTTGTAGAATGGTCAAAACCACCTAAATCATTGTTTTCATTCGCACAACAACTCTGCAGTATAGGACAGTTCGTATCCCCATATTACAGATGGAAGGGAAAGGTTGATGATCTTATGCCAGCAGAAGCCTCCTTGCCCTGGAAGAACATTGCCAGAAGTGCTTCATGCAATCCAACCCATAGCCTACACTCTTAATAATCAGGTGTAGCGCTAAAATATGAGCAGGCTTTTAGTCACTACCTTCTGCAAAAACAGTGGCCTGCAATGGTTCTGAACTGAAGAAGTGAAAGGAAGTGAAAGGAAAAACCCTGAAGTCCAGAATCTCGTGGAATTCATACAGGATTAAGCCATGTAACATGGAGGCATCTGCAGCATTGCACACAGCAGCTGAGAACTAGCCCCCCTGAGAAGTGACAGCAGAAGTCACCAATAAGGCACAAATACTTACAATAAATAGACTTTTGGTTGGCCCGTCATGTTGGGAAATGTTCCGAATCATTTTCATCAATAAAGGGTCCTTGAATTTCAGAGCTCGTTTCATCAGCATCTTCAGACCAGTCCCTGAGAGGAAACCACACAAACCAAAAGGAAAACATAAAAACCACTTATACTGTAAATACTTCTTATGGACACGAGTTTACAGTGGACTAAACAAGCTGGCTTACATTTGCTGTAAGTACAATAACTAACTTATAGCTAGCATTTTTTACTATCATATGTGATTGATTGCCATGCAAATAGGATGTGCAATCAACACTATGTTCAGACCCTTTGGTCCCAATTCAGGTTGAATTTCCCAAAAGCTTGCACCCTAACTAAAAAGGTACAAAACCCCATAGCTGCCTCTGCCATTTGGCTGGATAAAAATCGTCCATGTTGAAGTCCCACCTTTTCTCCTCCTCTATTTTGTTGAGGTTTCCCTTTTCCCCTTCCTGATACATACCCTAGAATAGGAAATGCACAGTGAGGGACAAAACACAACTTAGGACCCTCTTTAAAAATTTTTTTAAAAAGGTAACCTAAAATGAACACTAACTTTTTGTTTTTCATGTTTAAAAGTCTAGCATGTTACAAAAATATAGCTGTATTCTGACTACGGCTACGCCATGGTCATTAAGCATAAGGAATGACAAATTTATGATACTGCTTGGGAAGAAAATGTAACTCTGGGGGAGATGTTTAATTCTGGGGTGGAAGAACTCAAACCTGTAGGACCAATCAAGCCTTTCCTCTTTTTTCACAAGCACTTGGTAGGGCTCTGATCACCCTTCAACGCCTGGCCAAAGCCTTCTTTTGGTAAAGAGGTACCTCGTCTGCACAGGTTAAGTCAAATAAAGACGAGACCCAAGGACATAGCTGAAGGAAATATATTTCATTCATTTTAATAACAGGATCTGGGAAAATGTTACTGCTTTCTGGGCACCAACATCAGTTTTGAAGTGGCAGAGAGATGACGTGCCTAAGACCTTTCCGGTCATATCGAACACAAGGTTCTACAATCTGCCAATCCACCATACTGCTAATGCCTATCGAGGAAATACATTTGAGATGGTTAGGGATCATTCTCATATACGGTAAATTTTATGAACCTACATCCTGTTTCTCCACAGCAAGTAATCTGTTACTTGTGTCGATCAAACGTTTATTACTATTGTTGTTGCTGCTGCTGCTGTTGTTATCCCACAAATCTCCTACAACACTCACCTTCACAAATGAGTTGCACATTCCTCTTGTTAGCAGCCAGGTTAATGCAGAAGGAGATGAGCTCCAGGTCAACGTGCCCATCGGGACACTCAACCACCATCTTCATTAACTGCCAACACACGAATTTCAGGCCATTAGATTTGCCAAACAAACGGCAGCATCTTAGCAGCAGCATTAAAATAAAAAACACCTCTTCAATGGAATCCATACGTCTTCAGCCATGGCCTCTAAACACATCAGCCTCAAGCACAGCTCAGCTCCCGTAGTGGGTCTCAGTGAAAACATCTCAAGTCACAGGTGAAATGGTGCATGAACTGCAGAAGCTGGATGGTGTCCAGAACTTTTAGGCAGGGACAAGAAGGCAAAAAACAGTAGCCATGGAGCAAACATATAGAAACAGAGCGCGTTGGAGTCTCATTTCATATAGATGAGCAAATAATACTGATGCAACATGTGACGGATCATGAGCATATCGTGGCTATCACACCAGTGGTAATAAGCACGTAAGAGAAACTAATTACAGGTCTAAACTGTGAAGAAACTCCTGTTCTAAGGAAAACATGGAATTTTAGCTCGGCACTACAGTCAATGCAAATATCACATGGAGCAGGCACAGCAGTTCTATCAAGGGATCCCAGGTACCTGCCAATGGAGGGCAATCTCACGGCGGTTTACCTGATTGCCTGCTGGTTGCTGGTGACTGGTGGGAGGTTTTGGGCCACCCAGAAATTGCTTGCCACCGGCAGGCACTCCAAGAACACGCGGACGCATAGCACGTGCACTCCCAGCAGATGCAACAATGTTACTTCCAGAAGTGACGTTCTTGTGCCGGCCAAAGGGAGTGCTCCCGCTCATTGTTTGGGGCCAATTCTTCGATGTTTCTACAGCCGGTGTGACATTACTTCCGGAAGTGACGTCATCATGCAAGCGCCAGGAGCGCGTGAAAACACAGACACAGAAGGCACAGGGCCCCCCCCCTCCTGCTGAGAGAGTATAGGGACCTAGCAACCCTAGTTCTATCTTCAGTCTTTGATTTCAGATTGGAGGAGGAAAGAAAATGGCAAGATAAACCTCAAAAGAGGCATGTCTGTTTCTCCAAGAAAGGGTGGAAAAGGATACACACTGAGAAAGAATCAACCCCAAAGGCATTTAAGTACTATTACAATTTTAGTTTGCATAAATTAATCTCTCAGGAAAGCTTCCCAAATCAAACTCATTCCACTTTCCAGACATGGAACATATATTCACATTTTTGCCTTCAACCATGAAGAGCCAGGATTTTTTTCCTTCGGATATATGTGGAAACTCCACAATCCTGCAAAATATCACCACAACCTATGCAACAATGCCCTTTTAGTTCCCTAGGGAGGTTTCTGACCCCAAAATCATATTGTGGCCCCCTAATGGTAAGGTTAAACCAGGAGGCTTAACTAACATGCATTCATTATCAGAGAAATTGCCATCCAAAATAGGCTGTAAATGAGATCACTGAGACTGCAATTTAGGGATTAATGTGGTTCATTAAAGGCTTCTGTAAAGATATGTAAAGAGAGATTTTTAATCTTAAAAGGCAGATGGCTAATTTTCTCTATATAGGAATAATTTTCATAACAAGGATGTTCTCCATCGGATCTTAATTTTCTTGCAAATTGCAATCAACACCTTCAAAGATCAACACCCCCCCGAACATTTGAAAATGCCAGTACTGGATCATAAACACTTTGTGTATGGATGTTCTCACAATGCTTTGGCTTAGCTGCCTCCTCACTCACCCCCTCCACACTTTTCCGCCCAAAGCATGAAAGAAAAACATTTTTGAAGGGAAAAAAATATTTTCTATCCAGGGGGAGGATTATTAACTTGATGCCCCCTCTTCTCTTCCTTCAGTTCCTTCTTCAAAGCCCACCTCTTCCATAAGGTGGGATAAACCTCTTAAGCTCCATCCCCTACTGAAACTAAGGCTAAATATGCATTGCAGTACTTCTTCATATTCTCATTATTCTGACCCTTCCTCTGTTGCCTACCCCTGGTGTTGACTATAAGGTGCTTAGGGTGGGAGCCAGTCTTTCTACTTATGTCCCTCTGTATTAAAAAAAAAATTAACAAAACAACAACCAAGGAATCATCACTTGCTATCACATGCCAAAATTAACAAGCACTTGCGAGAATTGACCAAACAAAGGAAATTGTGTAAGAGACGTGTCCCAATAATATCCAGCTTGCACTGCTGTTAACAAGTTCTACATGCACTGTTTTTGAAGATGATCTGAACACTTCTGTGTGGAAACCAGAATGCTAATGGGTGCCTGCCACAATGAGTACATAACCCTAATTTTGGACCAACTATATTTCTTCCGACTTTATTTCCTGGCTCAATACAAAGTGCTCGCTTTGACTTTTAAAGCCTTGAATAGTCTGATCTAGATAATCTGGGCCACCTCTACCTGCATACCCCCTGTCAATGCTGAAAGATCACCCAAAGCGATGCTGCTAAAGCAACCCACACTTGCATAGATGTGTTTGTTAGGGATCCTCACAGACTCTTGAACTGTCTTCTACTGATGCGTCAGACACTTGGTCTATCAAGCCCACAATTATCTATTCTGACTGGCAGCAGTTTTCTAGGGTCTTGAGGTCTCTATCACCACAAATACCCAATCAATCCTTTAAAAAAGGAAAAACGGGTGAGGCTCCAAGTTGAATTTGGGACCTTCTGTACGCAAAGCAGATGCTTACTAGACATGGGCATGAAATAGAAAGAGCCCGAAATGAGAGTTTCATGTTTCGTCGTGATCCACGAATCATGAAACTTCACGAAATTGACACATTTGCCGAAATGATTCATTAGTTTCATGATTTGTCAGAACCCGGGGCATTTCAACGGCCCCCTTCATACCCGGAGATGCCAAACTCGCAGGGAGAATTCAGCAGGCTCTCCTCCACCCACCCTCCCAGTTAGCAATACGTATATCGAGAAGGGTGGGAAGTGCTGCCAGAGTGCATGACTGAAACAGGGACCGGGAGTTCCTGGATCAGAGGAGGACGAAGGACCGCCTGTGGTGGAGGTGGGGTGGGGTAGTGTGGAGGAAAAAAGGCACCCTCACCCAAAGACCTTCTCACAGCAAAGCCAAGAGCTGGAAATAAGAAGCTTTTTTCAGTCTCTTTAAAGCAGTAGCAGCCAAAAGCACAATCTCAAATCCTTCCACACTCTCCCACTCCAATCCCAGCAAAACACTGACATAGATCAGAACAGGAGGTCTGTGGTTGGCTGACAGACCTGCCTAACAGGGTTTGGAGGGGTGAGATTGGTGTGCCCGTGGCTACAGAAGACCCACCTCCTTGGTTGCCTAGGGGATTGACCCCCAGCTCCTGGCTGTATAGGGCAGAATGGAAGCTCTCCAGATGGCCAGGAGAGCTGCCAATCAAGGGTAAGTGGGCTATGATTGGGGTTTCCAATGACAACGAAAGGTCTGGGCCCATTGTTGCCTGGGAAATAAATGGATCGGCGCCAGCCTATCTGCAATTACAAATCATCACGAAATGAACAAAACAGGCCAAAAAGTTGTGAATTTCATGATAATTTCGTGATAACCGCAGCCCCACAAAACGCTGTTTCGCAACACACGAAATGGCCCATTTTGTGATGAAATTTACTTCGTATTTCGATTCATGCCCATGTCTAATGCTTACCTACTGAGCCACAGCCCCTTCCCTGAAGGGCCAAGGTCTTCTTGCCAGCCGCACTAAGGTTACAGAACTCCTTCCCCCAGGAGTTACATTCATCCCTCCCATTGCAGACCTTCTGGTGCCAATTAAATACCATAATTCCAGAAGACACTTTATTTAGAATATTCATCTTTGGTTTAGTCTTGGTCTTATTATTGTTAAGTTTTATCATTATTGTTTACAATTGTAATTGTGGGTTTTTTGTTGCAAATCTGCCTTGGTCATCATTTTAAGGAAAGGAACGTATACAATCATCCTAAATAAATAAATATAATTGCTGTCAAAGCAAGTATGGAGAATGGTGCCCAACAGGTATTATTTGCCACAAGGTTTTGTTTAGAAAGCAAGGTTGTCTTAAAATTATCTACAAACATCTAGACATTAAAATTATTCTCTCTTCATTAAAAGTAATATTAAATTCTACCTAAGGTTTTAAAATTATGTTGCCAGAACTGAACTGCATGCCTGTACAAAAGGGGGGAGGAGAAAAGGGCCCCGTAGTTTCATCTAAACCAATTCAAAATTTTAAAAATAATCCTCCAGTACGAGCTCCATGTTTCCCATTATGTCTTCATTTAATTTGATTGCTACTCGTGCCACTTCAAAGGGAAGCATAATTGCTGCCAAATAGGAAATATTAAAATTAAATTTGTTCTGCTTTTACTACGTCCATTGTCATCTTTTCCTGATTTAGCAGGAAAGCAGTAAAAAGGGCTACAGCGCGTGCAACGAAGAGGCAGTAGTTTTCAATCAGACAAGTCCCACGTTGAGTATCGGATACCACAGCCGAGGACTGAAATCACTGTGTCTAGACTCTCTGGCACCTGACTTCACTTATTTACCAATGACCAGAGGCCAACCCCCACAGCTTTCTGTTCCTACACCTCAGTCCAGCCCCTTCCCTGCCCCCCAGCTCAAACATCTTTGAATGATTATGCCAGAACTGCATGTCTCAGGAATCTCTCCTGACCGGCTACTCCCTAACACTGATGTTTGAAGTAATGCTCTGGTTTCTGAACTTCAGCAGATAATGGTGGACAAGAGCAAAGGGGGCTGTCAAGAGAGGACATTTACCAGCATTAAGCTAAAAAGAAGCCTGCACATCAAAGAGGGGCCAAACAGACAACCCAGGGCTTGAAAACATGTGGGTAAGTAAAGCTGTGGGGAACTTTGCATACTGCTCTGTGGAACAATATTGAATATCGTCATGACATCACTGTAAAACCATGCGCTTTGATTGGTCAGGCTATTACCTATAAATGCTTTTATAAACATCTGGATGGCATTTGCACCTGTTTAAATAAAGCACACGCTGCTGGGGTCTAAACAAGAATGGACTGTTAATGCTCACTTTTAACTCTTCCAACAACAGCACCTATTAATTCAGGCAAAGGCATAAGAGAGTTTTCCAGTGATAAGGCATCCTGTTTAGCCACTAAAAAGGTACCCCCCCCCCAAAAAAAATCAAACACGCCAGTCAATACGATGAACTTAGAAACGGCAAGCTGGCAACCCAAAGGAATTCCTAACTCACAAAAACTAAGCAATGTGAAGCCCATTTACACTTTTATGTATCTGGCAGATTCTGGTTAAAACTTGCAGAATTCAAAGTTTCCTTTTTGAAAGGCAAAGTCACTAGTTCTCATAGTGACAGATAATTATTGGATGACATCACTGCAAAAATACTAAGGGACTAGAAACCAGGAACACAGTTGAGATGAGAAACGAATCCCGAAAGCAGTAATTTCATTATGCTGTTCCACCTCATTTAAGCGTCTTTCTCAAGGACAACTTTTTAATATCTGAATGCGACCAGCTGCAAATTGAGGTACATCAAGCTCATTATAGCCAACAACTGTAGTCTGCCATCAGCTTGTCAAATGTATATTAAAAGTATATTAATCACTGAATGAATGCGTATTAATGGCAGCCTTTCAGCTTATGATAACTGCAGCATGAACATGCAAAGCTGCTCTATACAAAATCAGACTATGGGTACATCTAGCTTAGTAACTGCCTCCTCCAGATGGCAGAAGCCCTTCAGAATCTCTGGCAGCAGAGAAAAGGTCTTTCCAAACACCTTCTACCCAAGATCCTTCTGACTGGATATGGCGGGAATTGTACTTGGGACTTTCTGCATGCAAAGTGCATGCTCTGCCACTGAGCTGCAGTCCTTCCTCAACAAGTCTGGCGCACCTGGTGGTGCCTAAGAAGACTTGAGCATATGGATTCTCAGAACAGCAGGTATTTAGCCCTCAACATGGAACAGGGCTCAACAAAATGTCCGCCCACCAGATTCTACAGTAAAGGTTAGATTCAGACAGATATTGAAAAGAGGAGCCTAAATGTCTCATTATGAATTACAAACTGATCAACTGTGAGGAATCATGGAAGGGGAAAGAGACGGATTTCCCTCCCCCTATCAAAATCTTAGCCTTCAGGATTCTATACGCTCTCAGAGGACTGAGCATTTTAATTCTCCCTCCCTCCAACCCATTTTTTTATTCACGGAATGCTCAACAGCACTCAACCTTCTGTGCCTCCCGGAGCATATTCAGCCCTCATCAGGCCTTGTTTGGTTTTGCTTGGTGGGCTGTCTTTTGGTTAATTTCCAAAGCCATTTTTTTCTGCATACTTGCCTGGTGCTCTGAATATACTTGTCTATAAAATAATCTAGTTTAGTTGCTTTCATAATTAGCCCACTAGGACAAACCATCCAATTTATAATAAATTGGAGGCCCACACAGAATTGTAGGGAGGAAGAAGTTGGAAATCCCCTTACCCCAAATTCTCCTCTTCTAGAATTCCCTCAAATGCCTCAGCAGGCTAATTCCCCCTCCCTCCCTTTATCCACCCAACATTCCATGCATCCCAGAACATATTTAGTTCTCAACCAGCTGTCTGGGGTAGGGCAGAGTTCTTTTATCCTAGCTTATTTACAAAGTCATCTGTACCTACATATCTAGAGAATCTCTAGAATTAGACGTCCTTTCCTTGTCTGTGGGTAGCCTGTTTTTGTTGCTTTTCTGATTTGCCTTGGTGGTCAGTCTCTTCACTATTAAGTATAGTGATTAAGGAGGTCTCTGAGAAGTCTCTTTCAAGTCAACGGGCTTGCTCCCAAGTAAGGACTGCAGCCTCATATTTGCAAATATGCAAATGTTACCTTAAGTTGCAAAATTACATCTAAGAGGTAAACATGCCTACCAGGTGGCATTTGCACAAGAGAACATCCATTTAACATAGCTTAGCTTTGGGGACACATTCGTCAACAGGGAATCTCATGATTTTAGATTGGCTTAGCTCCTATATGTTCCTGTTTTGCTCACAGAAGGCTCTTCCATTTGTGGAACCAAAGAAGAAGGATTTTCATTGATTCCACTTTCCTGATTCAGGTTGCCACTGAGCCACATGAGGTTCCTGTGATGATACTGATCCACAAATACACAAGTTCAGAGGGCACAGAAGACTACAGGACTATGGGAGAGAAGAAGCAGGAAAGGTTCTCTTTATCTAGTGCAATTCCACTAATGCGGCACAGGATCCAAGCAAAAAGTGCAATATCGCCTTATGAACAAAAATACTGAAGCTTGCTGTTTTCACAGTATTTGTGACAATATACTCTGTGATCAACAAGGAAGTTGCAGAATGCCCAAACTACTCAACTTTGTTTTATTTTCCGCCAACATAATTAAAAATAGATTAAACTGTATATCTCATAAATACGAACTGGGAGCTGTACTTCAAAATGATAAAAGCGGTCATTCTACTAGTAAATGAAGAACCAATAAAAGAACATCCTTTAATAGATGAGACAAAGAAAAGGAGAAATCCAAAACAATAGAAATACAAAAACCACAGAAACACTCTTAACTCACAATATGAAAATGGACAGTCCAAAGCATTCTTACTGAAATGTTAAAATGTACTACTCCAAAATTGCCCCTCCCAGGGGTAATTGTTAAGCAGTAGCTTTTAATAGACTCACAATGCCTAGCATTAACTCAAACGGTGGTGTAACAAACAACAGTACAACATTTGCTAGTCAAATTAATAGGTAAAATCTTTCTCCAAGCCTAAGAAAAGCAGGTAATTGCAATAATAATAATAATAATAATAATAATAATAATAATAATAATAATAATAATAATAATAATAATAATAAATACTGCTACAAAACAAGGGCAGAATAACTGTCTCAGTTACTGTAATCTGAAATGTCCTTATGAACTCTGCTACAAGGAAATTGGAGACAGAAAATGGTTTGAAAAAAGAAAAAAAACACGTACCTGTGGTATACAGTCAGTGTATGCAAACATTGATTTAAAACGATCATCCATGCTTATGTGATAAAGAATACACATGGCCACCTGTTTGTAATTTTCATTTCCTAGGGAAAAAGAAAACCACATTAAACTGAGGGTCTGAATGAATCAGTCAGGCTGCTTGGATTTTGCACTGATTCACATTTAACTAGGTGTGTTGTACTATTATACAACTATTGTACTATAGTACTCTTGTACTATTCTCCTATTGTTCTGATTGTGTTCTTTTTAAAGAAAAATATTGTCAACGAAATGCAGTGCCAAGCGGGCAGATTCAAAATAGTACCCACTTCAGAAAAACTTCTGAATGTACACTGATGCTAAAATATGCCAGTAATTTCATCTCCTGATTTATTCTTCATGCTCGTTATTATTGTCCCCTTTTAAACCAGCCAGATCTTAAAGCCACAGGGGGCTGTAGATTTCCAGTTGCTGACACCATTCTTCCCCCCTCCCTGCATCAAGCTAAGTATCCAACAGCTGCCATTCATCATGAAATTCAAAGAGAGCTAGATTCTGAAGCTTCAAGAGAAAGGGGGAGGGAACAGGCAATATGTTTCATGCTGGAGACCGCCCCCCCCCCCACAAGTATTCCAGGCACAACTCAGCCAAAATTAAGAACTTTACTTCCATTTATTGCAATGGGAGAGTATCCTGGATATGCTTTTCTTTCTACACACTAATCAATGGAACAACATTTTTGGTTGCATAGTTTTCTTTATGTTAGAGGGCCAAAATAGTTTTGTATTAGGTGAAAAAAGCAATTTTCAGCATTACAGAAGCAGTGTTTTTCAGCAGTAGAACAAGCTGCACTAGGTCCTATAATATTCTTATTCTGGAAGACTACCTTCAAACTTCAGATACATTAAGCATCTCCTAAAGATGCATGTGAGTAAAATATTTGGGCTTTTGATTTGCCTAATTTTTTGCAAACATTTTAGAAAGGGAGCACAACATCCATAAGGACTAGAAGTATTTTCAATAAATGATGGGCTTCACAATAATCTAAAAAGAACACCTCTGGGGATTGTGTGCAGCTGTTGGCCTCCACAATGTCTGAGTTGGTTGAGTCTGGGACTACCCCACCTGTGCTTGTTACTGGATGCTGTATCTCTCTAAGACACAATACTGCAATATCTCTATATGTTAGAATGGTGAACTAGGATCTGGGAGACTCCGGTTCGAATCCCCACTGTGCCACAGAAGCTTGCTGGGTGACCTTGGGCTGGTCACACACTCTCAGCCAAACCTACCGCATAGGGTTGTTGTGAGGATAAAATGGAGGAGAGAACAACTTTGGGTCCCCCTTGGGGAGAGATGGAGGGTATAAACAAAATAAATAAATATATACATTTTTATGAGCCAGCAAAAAGTTACAATACAAACAAGAAAAAGCCATTCAAAGAAGGACAACAGACTCCATTTTTAAAAATGATCTGGCTGGAACAGGAAGTATGGCAGTATAATACTTTCCACATCTGTACAGCATTTTTGAAATGTTCTGCATGCATTACTTTCTTGTACTCCTTACAGCAGCTATGGTGGTTAGGAGAGCATCAATACCCCCATATTGCAAATGTGTGGCTGAGGCTGGTTAAGGTCACTTATGAGTTCATGGCAGAAGCAAAATTCAAACTGTGGGACTTCCTCATTCACAGCTCGGCCTCTTAGCTAATGCACTAAAGCACCTCTCCGCAATTTTCAGGCAGCTAACCCCACCTATCTTATTTGGCTGCGCTCCTCTGTCTGCCAAGGCCAACTGTGGCTCCAAAGCAGATAAAACAATTTCCTTTGCACTGTGTAATCTGTCTTGGATATCAATGGGAAAGGTGGAAGGCAGACAGATAGATGTGCCAAACATAGGAACCAGAGCAGTTAAAAAAATCTAGAAGCCAAGGAACAGACTACAGAAAGATGAAACAGTCAGAGGGAGGGGGACACAACTGTGGGGAGGAAAAGTCCTCATATATAACCTACCACAATTTGACCCTGAGATACTGAGGCAGCCCCTACCCATCCAACCTTTTATTTCACTGAGCAGAGTTAGAAGCTTTTGTCCAGTCTAAAGAACCTCCCTCGAACTTTAGTGGCTCTCCAACAGAGGAATCCTCTGAGAAGCCTTCCTCCACTTTAGGGGGCTCTTCCTTCCACAGAAGAAACACTTAAGTTGGAGGAAGGCTCCTTTAGGCAGGAGGAAGATTCATTATAGGATGGTTGGATCCACTCCAATACATGTTTGGCCACCTATGGTTCATTTGTTCAAGAGAGCTGAGGCTAAACCTTTCAACCTCTCTTATAGGTTAGGTATTGTGGGTGTATGTGAGGGGTGGATAGGTCTTGCCAATTTAGGCTGCAGGAGGACACAAATACAACAACCTATGCAAAGCTGGTTAAGGACACAGGGGAAACACTGCTAACATGTTCAGAATAAGTCGTGCTCGCTACTTAATGATAGGTTGGCCAGATCACCTTTGGCCAACAACTCAAGAAACTAACTGCCTGGCTGTTATGTACTATGGCAGTAAATCTGAGTAATGATGAGATCACTGACTAATAAATTGGGTGTCTCAGAAATACTTTGAATGTCTTCTCTTGGGCATTTACTATTAATTAATCAAATCAGTATTCTCAAGTGCTATTCAATTGTCCTTTGCATTTATACTGCCATTCCAGAATACTTGGTCATTCCCAGCTGAGGGCAGTTAATCCTTAACAAACCAGTCATTAGCAGCAGTAACTGATTTTTCTGTGGAAATTATTGCCCATTATAAAATATACTCAGCAAGTTTATGGAAATAATACCACTTAAATTTGCAGCTGCAGTTCATCTGGAGCAGCTGGGGTGGAAAAATATTAGGTCCCTTGGGCTGTTTTCACAACAAGTTTTCAATAAATTAAAAGCCTCAACTACACACACACACACAATGGGTCCAGAGTTCAACATTATTTTACATTTTTGAGCAAGCAATGTAATGGTAGTTATGGACCAAAGCTATTCTATCCTGTTCAGTACACAATCCCTACCCATTTTAAGAGTGGGTATGTGACTTGGGACTTGTTTGCCTAGGAAGTGCTGGTACAAACTTCAAGTTGTAGTGCTTTTTTTAAAGGCATGCTGCCCAGCAACCCAAATGCTATGCAAATTCCATACTGACACTGGGTCATATTCAGTGCAATCCAATGCAAAGTTACTCCAGTCTAAGCCCGCTAAAATCAAAGGGCCTAGACTGGAGGGACTCTGCACAGGACTGCATTGCTGGGTCTCAAATTGGGATTTTCTTACTCAAGAGGATCAGAAAGCCATCCATGCTTGACAGAAAATATTTGACTGTGCTCCTACAGTGTAGTAAGGCTTCACTCCAAAGCAGGCAGATCTACTATGGCACTATTATAGGCACGCCAGTTCCTATGATGCAACTAGACCCACATATGCTACAGTTGAAGCACAAACTAGCTCCCACACTTGGCAATGGCAAGATGCCCTCCATCTAGACATCCCTTCGGATGTAGTCTTCTTGTGGCCCTATCATGGATTTGGAGAAGGTCATTCATTCTTTTTTTTCTGGGACCTGCATACTCTAAAGAGAGTTAAATCCACCTTCAAAAATAATTACTGTTTTCCAGCAAACCAATCCCTTTATTCTTAATATGATTCAGCCAGTTACTGCTCTAAAGAAAGGGACACCCCAGGCAATATTCACACACAAAATATTGGAACCAGCTGTGGCAGACCTGCCATAGGAATGAAGGTTTCCCCACGTAATTGGGAAAACAGGAGGAAGCATAACATTTTACTGCCATTAATAACTTCAAGCAACCCTGATAAGGCTTTGCTGCCTTCTCAAGGTAAGACATGTGCTTTCTGTTACAAACTGCCATGTCTGACCCCCTATTGTTTGCTCACTTAATCGGGTAGGAAAACGTATGTTCCTTTATAGGATAAATTAGGCTTATTAAAATTAGAAAAACACTGCAGTAGCCAATATGAAGTTCCTGTCTCAGAAAAAAAAACAAAAAAATGTGTGAAGCTCTATATTAAGTTAATTATGAAAAGGCCAAGCCAAGCCATAAAGAAAGAGCTGGTTTAAAGGTTCTTAGAAAGATGCATTTGTAAAAACAATAGAACTTTTATTAAAAAGAGAGAGACCATAGCTTTGGTAGAAACAGAACAGGCTATTCGGTTTTTAAAAAGGGAATATATGGTTCAGTATATGAGTATAAAGTGCTGTCAAGTCACAGCTGACATGGCTTAGTATAGCAACCTATTATACAGTGACTGATTCCGCACACGTTGGATAATGCACTTTCAATGCACTTCATCAATCGTCTGAGGTGGATTTTTTGTTCCGCACACAAAAAAATCCGTTCCAAATGATCTATAAAGACGATTGGAAGTGCATTATCCAACGTGTGCAGAATCACTCCATGAGCTGCTTGCCTAAGACTTAAAACAGGTCCATTATAGTTACCGGCTTTGCCATCAATTAAACCTCGCACAGAAGGGTAAGCTGGCAAATCATCTGAGGGGCCATATACTTCAAGCCCCTCACTGGACATTTCCTAAGGAAATGGGAGCTTCTGAGCAATCAAGAGCAGCGAAAATGGTTCTGAAGGGCAGGATTGGTTGCTGCCACTGTGGTTAATTCACAAAGGGTCAAATAACGAGAGACAATTTCCTAAGACCGTATTTCTTCAAAGTATGGGATGCAAATTGCTGTGGCATTCAGGAGAGGGTCTCTTATTCAGGGTATGTGAGCCAGAGGTTCAAGGAAGAACAGGTTCCCAATATACAAAGTGAACCAATAACCAGGCTTTTAAAAAAAAAAAGGCAATGCAACACCAGAACTCATTCATATGATTCGAGATATTTTACACACATCTGTACACAATAGATTTTATAGAAACGTGCTGCAAAAAATCAGAGGACGTCAAGACTATTGGTTTAATTTGTATACATTTTTGAGCAAGCAGACTAAATAGGACACGGTAACCAAATAAAACTTCCTATTGCTTTTCGCAAAAGACGCTGGGTGGCCATACTTTATTGCCGCTCCTAAACCATTTTCTTTCTGAACAATGATCGGGGCGACAATGAAGAAGATCTAGAAGTATGAGTTGCTTAGTACTTTCAAACAAACATGTTTTTCAAAGAAGATCACAGTTTGGGGAGTGTGAACTTTACAGGAAGGGGTTGCCTGGATTTCATAAAGCCGCTCACAGCTCTTCTACAATTGAACAGCTGTGCTCGATTGACTCCAGAGCATCTAGGAATCTCAAGTAACCTGTGTTCACCGACGGTGGGGAGGAGGAGAAAGAAAGGTAGCAGCAGTGGGGGGGGGGGATGCATGTCCATGTTCTGCTGATGTCTTTCAAAAGATATTCACATGGAAGGAGGAGAAAGAAACTGTATCAGTAGAGCCCACGGCCTCCTGTGTTTCTTGGGATGCACGAAAATGATTTTTAGGAACAGGATAAATTATATTATTTACTTTACTCTGTTTGTTGACTCCTTGGGATGGCACCAGCATTAAAGACTCCACGAACACTTGTCATATTCTTACCATCTTGTTTTTCTGCTGCTCAGTACCCCGCAGAAGAGATCACAAACCTGCCAAGTGAGGCCAGAAGGAGAAAAAAGTTCTCCTTTAGCCATGTCTTCTATTCTGGTTGGCTCACCAGAATGCAATTATATCCAAAAACCCTCACACTCTATGCCACCTAACACTGCCCCTAGAACCCTCTGCAGCACAAGCAATTATTCAGCTCCATGGATCAGACAGGAAACTCTAGTTCAGAGGTTTTTCTCCTGACTGATGAAAGAATGCAACTGTTTTGCCCAAACTGTGATGACACACAGTATGTTTTAAACCACATAGCAGCAGAGACACTCTCAGACAGCATGACACAACAGGGGCCCAATGGTGGATTAATCAGCGGTCAACTTTTTCAGAGCCAGACCCACATTTCACTCTAATCTACAGTACGAGACACGCCACTAAATCCCCTCTCCCCCTTCTTCCTCCCTGCATTTCCTTCTGCATGTGGCCTAGACATTACTTTCACAATTATTACTGATGCCACCAAATGCCAGCTGTGAGAGACAGCAGGGGATGGCTGTTGCCTTCTGTCTCTTTGCGTGGGCCTTCTGGGGGCATACAGGTAGTTTCTTTGGGAAACAGGACAATAGATGGTCCTTTGATCTGGTACAACTGTGTGGTTCTTATATTCTTGGTCTGATACAGCAGCATTCTTAACATTTTTAGTGAACCAACCAATTGAAGCTAAACATTTACTGTTGACTTGGAGGCATCACAGAGGCAGACTGGCCATTTAACTTACAGGAAAAGTCCACAGTGGAAGACTCTGGCAGCAAACAGAGCCAAACCCCAGTAGCCTGGTTTAGGACTGCAAGGGCCACTTAGCCTGGATTGCCCCTGGGCCATTTTAACTTCCCAGTCCGTAAAGCAGGTTACAACTCACCACCTGAAGATCAGAGAGTCAGATAATTCAACTCGATAGACTACTTTTTAAACTAGATTCATTATCCCCTTTATTCCAAAGACACAGGATAGATCCTCATGTTTGCACAGTGTTATAAATAAATATATAAGACACAGCAGTCCAGACTAGAACCCTGATATTCCCCCTTTTCCCCAAATATCTTACAATACTTCCAGAAAATACTTACAGGAGGCTATCAAAGAAGAGGAAACTGCATAATTATGAATAAGTTAACAATAACTCATTGCATGCTCAGATCGCATGATCTTAGGAAGAAGACCAGGCAAGGAAGATGATTGTTTAGAGAAGGAAGGAGAATGGACTACCAACCCACCTAGCACTTTCAACTATTCTCAGAAGGTTCTCATAAACTACGATTCTCAGTTGGGATTGAATCCAACTCCAGAATCCCAGATAGAATTCCAATTCACCCAAGAACCTGTTTTTGGACAACATGGCAATTTGGAGTTTCTTTCAGGTCTCCTCAAAGCCACAAGTACTTTGCAAACAAGGGTAAGAGGAACAGGAGAGGAATGATGGAAGCCCAGAGGCATGACAAATGAACTGTGTTCATGTTCATCACAACAAATCTCAGCTGATTACAGCATGTTGGTTTGATGTCTGAATGCAGTCTACAGATGGATCCCCACTTTTCCTTATCATGCAAACTTGAGTTTTTTCATATACACAAATCTTTATCCTGTCCTTTCTCTAAGAGGTTTTGGGAAGGGTCCATGATCCCATTCCCCCAGTTACACTAATAACAACCCTACAATGTTAGGTTAGACTGAGCATTGCTGATTCACCCAATTTACCAAAGTGAACTTCGTAGCTCACAAGTGATCTCAATACCAGTCTCCTTGATTCAATACTATACCTCAGTGATTCTTCAGATTATATCCCCTACCATGCATACAGATGCACATTCAAAATGTTAAGTTACCTATTAATTTATGGAAACAACTATCAATAAGCTACTCCCAAAAATTCAAGCAGATGAATGTGCATATTACCCTAAGTACTACCTCTGCAGTGCCAGCGGGTGTAATTCCAAATACCGCTCAAGCTTGTATTGCTACAAAATTTTAAATTATCTTTACTTAAAAGGAAATCAGAGAATTAGAAATAATAAAGAGAGAGTAGCAATGAAAATCCTTTCTCATCAAAATCTGGCTATAACAATTCCTGTGTTGGTAACTCTAACGTTGAATTAATTGGTGAAAGAAGTACAAAACCTACCCAATAATGCAGTGAGTTTGGGAAGAAGTCCAACTTGTACCATTTTGTTCCTCAAGCCTGTGTCGAAAGAAAGGTTCAGCAGAAGTCGAAGTGTGATATTCAGCAGGTCTTCATGTTCACACGGTACTATCTTCACCAGTTTCTCAATAATATCCAGTTCAACCTACGCGAGCAGCATGGAAGAGTTAGAACCGCAAAGTCCATATTCTGCCAAACTCTAAATTCTGCTCCAAGGATTTCATAACAGTCAGATTTATTGTATAGCAGATAAAAGTTTCAAGATGCCAAAGCTTTTGCCTCATCACAAAAATGAAGTCTGCAGCAGAATTTTCTCCATAAAAACCATCTGAAGACAGGTTATGAAAATATGCATTTCCACAACAACAAAACTGATTGCCTTCAGATATGGCAAGAGAACCTACATTTTTTTAAAAACCAGAACTTAATTTAGTAGCAACCATGAAGACAGTAATGGGGTACAAAAAGTAAGCACTACAGCAGAAACCAAAACAATATGTCAATCTACAGTATTACATGGCCTCTAGGCAGCAAAATGTTGTTCTTTATTTTAACCTGCATATCCTGTTAACTGCTATAATGATTCATTTTAATTAATGCCATTGTAAAAGCTACATTCCATTGACTTAAAAGCAATTCTGTATCAATTCTGTTCAGCATGTTTCCTGCACAGACAAAAAGGGCACTCTGATAGTAACAGGCAAGTTCACACCTACTTATCCTCTCAGTGCTCATCTTCTTTTGTCTCATGTCAGAATCTTGACTTCACTCATCCCTATGCTCAGTATAACAATAACAATAACAATAGATGGCAATATTGGCCAGCTGACTAACAAAACACCGCAGAGCACTGAATTCCTGTCTGATTCTAGGTAGCTTTCTAATTGTGCAGACTTAATGAACTCTTTTAATATAATCCTTTAATATAATCCTTCCTGACAAAAGCCCCATTTAAATCAAATCTCAAGGGCCCCAACTTGCAAGGTTGGGTTAATCATTGGGTTTTTAGGGGTTTTTTTGCAACATCCTGCGTGAAGAAATTTTCTGCAGAACTCAAAAGCTTGCACACTGTCACATGTCATTTGGTTGGTCCTAATAAAAGTTACTATGTGAATTGTGTTCAGGGTGGGGTGTGTGTGGATTTTTCTTTTGGACCAGCAAGGCCAACAACTTCTTTCTGATCACACATACCCAGATCCAGAGAACCAGTTTGGTGTAGTCGTTAAGAACGCAGGACTCTAATCTGGAGAGCCGGGTTTGATTCCCCACTCCTTCATTTGAAACCAGCTGGGTGACCTTAGGCTAGTCATAGTTCTCTGGAGCTCTCTCAGCCCCACCCACCTCACAGGGTGTTTTGTTGTGGGGATAATAATGGAATACTTTGTAAACTGCTCTGAGTGGGCATTAAGTTGTCCTGAAGGGCAGTATATAAATCGAATGTTATTATTATTATTATAACAAGAAACGTTCACAGTTTTTTCTGCATCCCATCTGTTGTGCTAACATTTCTAACAGGCTGGAGAAAAGAAGTATCTCTCACTTTTACTCAGCTTTCAGTAATGACAGGAGCTGGGGAAACCTGAGAATGCAGGTTTTATTTGTATCAGATTTTACAAGGTATTTTTATATGTATTTTATTTGTATTTTTCATCTATTAGTAATCACACTGAGATTCCAGCTATATTCCTAATAATAATATGAAGTGTGCCAAGTGGAATTCTTGCACGAAATGTTAGAGAAAAGAAGGTATGAAAACAAAACCATCACCATCCATACCCTGTTTCTCTGTGTGCGCTGGGCAGATATGTATTTAGCGCATGAGGCAATACCTGAAGGCACAAAACCTGCAGATCCAAATGTACTGTAAACCACATAAACTGAAACCATACCAAACAAAAACCATGTAACCAAGGGCACATGCAGACTTAGCTACAAATGAAAACAGGAAAGAAACTCAAATGCCATTTGTTGGGAGCCTCTTCCCAAACACCATTAAGAGAGTACTTCAAGCACAGCAGTGGAACATTTACCATGTCATTTTTATTCTCCATGAAAATGCTGAGTTTCTTCAGAAAAGACACCACCAGAATCAGCAGTTCAAAGTTCTCTCGATCCAGAGCTTTCACTAGCATGTGAACAATATTCTTGTTCCGCATCTTCAGCTCGGTGCGTGTGTCTTCAGCGAGATTCAACAGCAAATAAAGGGCAACTGGGACATGGAGGGGGAACGAGAATCATAGCACTTTAAGATTAAAAATGTACGCCATTTTCAAACCATAAGTAATGTTCCCAAACATCCCCAGTACAAGACCAAATGGAATAAATAGGATGAATAGAATAAATGAATGAACAGATTTCTTAGACCCAACGAGGTCTAGCGACAATTAAAAACTCTCTATTACCACTATCTCTGTGCTGTATTCAAATGCCTTCAGAAGCTGCTCATACCTATTCGGAAGCACCTTTCCCCCTAAAGGTTTCATAAGAGGTGATCCATGATCTTTTCCTTGGGCTGGAATTTGGTGTAAGCAGAGTTACACCCTTTGAAGTCCTCTGCAGTCAGTAGGACTAACAAGCTGTATCTCTGCTCAGGATTGCATTGTAAACCACACAAAAAGCAACTTAAATGACTGTCATAATTATTTTGTTTTTTAAAAATCCACATTAGCATTTAAAAATGTTAGAGGAGCATAAAATGCATTTGAACCTAGAAGCAGAAATGGATGATAAACTGCAGCATGGCAGTCAGTAGAACTCTGGCTATACTGCACCTTGTTAGAATTTGTACAGACTGCTGAAATTTAACAGGATTTATCCATGTGCAACCAAATGAAAAAGCACACACCAATGTTTAATTCACCAAATACAACCAACAACGTTAACAACAGATGTGTTAGAGGTTTTCTGCTCTGTTGCTCCACTGTCAAGTTAACATTTCTACCAAGTGCATGAAAAATTCTACTTCTCCAAAGGGTTTAGGAAGATATTAATGCCCTGATTCTTTCTGTTATGTAGGGAGTAAACCATTAGGTGCTATTCATATTAAAAGTTTCTAAAAACTGATCATTAATCTGCTAAATATATATTTCTTACTCATGCTGTAAGCCATCACCTTACATATAGCTGCAAGTGCTTACAGCTCCTTCCCCAATGGACTCTAACTAGCTATGACCTGATTGCTGTCCACTCCACACTGCTATGAACACAGGTGTGTCCAAGCTTCTACTCATGTAACATGTTTTTTTTAAAGTAGTTAAACTTGTTGCATTTATTCACACACAAAAAATGCCAACTGAACATACAGGCTCTCAACATCAATTTCTCTATGTTTCCTCCTGGTATACCACCTCCCATCATAGTCTGTTGTGCACCATATTCTTTTAAGTACATAAAACTTTTATATTCCAGAGTGACTTACAGATGTGAAATATCTCCATCTCTTCCTCCCAGTCATCTGACCAAGAGTTCATCAATAGGCAAGGAAAACAAACTGTCTAGGAGGAATTGCACCATGATCTACATTATACCAAGGCAATTCACTCCTGCTCTGACTAGGTAAGCCAAGCACTGAAGATTCAGCTGTCAGCAAATGCTTGGGGCAGGTGAGAACAGAACATTGGACATGCCATGAAGGTTCCTTCTTCCAAAGGATGAGGACACTTTTTGGAGTGCAGGGTGGTATGCCTCTGGCTGCTCTGGTCTATCTCTGCCTTAGAGTACTTACTTCTGCTGCCTGTCTGCCTGCCTAGAAGATCCTCTTCTTGTGCACCAGGACTGATTTCAATATTGTTTTAAAATATGATCTACATTATTATAGAATGGGAGAGACTTGTCTTGGCAGCAGCTTATGTGAAAAGGATCTAGGGTCTTAGCAGATCATACACTGAATATGAATCAGCAGTGCGATGTGGAACCTAAAAAGGTAAATGCAATTTGGGGCTGCATCAACAGAAGTGTCCAGATCAAGCAAAAGATGGTATCACTTTACTCTGCATACGGTGTCCAGTTTGGGGCACCACAGGTTTTGAAGGATGTTGGCAAGATGGAATGTGTCCAAAGGAGGGCAAAAAAAGATAGTTGGGGTATGAAAACCAAGTCCTTTGAGGAAAGGTTGAATGAGCCGGGTATGTTTAGCCTGTAGAGGAGGTAACTAAGAGTCTCTCTACATGAGACATCTTACACAGGGATGCTCACGTGTACGGAGAAGCAATGTTAGCTGGGAAGCATAGTATAAAAAGACAGAACCGAAGGCTCTGTCAATTTCACCTCTCTACACCAGGGTAGTTTAAAAAGACAGAGCCAGCAAAGATTGCTCCTCAGAGGGCGCGCACGCACGCACACACGCACACACCCACCCACCCACCCACCCCTACCTCTCTTTGGGGAACCGAAACTAACAAACCCTCTGAGGAGCAATCTGTTGGCTCTGTCTTTTAAAACTGCCCTCATGTAGAGAGGTAAAATTTAAACTATGCTTCCTAGCTAACATTGCGTCTCTCTACACTTCAGCGTCCCTGAGTAAGATGTCTTGTGTAGCGAGACTCTGAGAGGCAATATGACAGCCACATTCAAGTACTTGAAGGGCTGTCACACAGAGGATGGAGCAAAGTTTTATGTTGCCCCAGAGGGTCAGACCAGAACTAACAGTTTCAAATTCAATTAAAAGCATTTTCAGCTAAAAATTAGAACTTCCTGACAGTTAGCATTTCCTCAGTGGAAGAGGCTTCCTCAGGAGGTGGTGGGCTCTCCTACTTTGGAGATTTTTAAGAAGACACTAGATCAGCAATGCTGATTCCATGACTCATTATGAAACTACGCAGATCATGAGAGGGAGGGCAGAAAGGCTCTTGTGGCCCTTTCTTGTGTGCCCAAGGTAATGCCGATTGCCTCTTTGAGGTCAGAAAGGAATTTTCCTCCAGGCCAAACTGTCCAGGGATTGTGGAGGTTTTTTGGCTTCCTCTGGGTATAGTGCAGCAGTCACTGGGGAAGGGGGAAGGTAGTTGCGAATTTCCTGCATTGTACAGAGGGTTGAACTATATGACCCTTGGAGTCCCCTCCAGCTCGATAGTTCTATTATTTAAAAGTTTTCCTTTTTTGTGGCTTGAGTGCAGGGAGGAAAGGGAAGGGAAAGGGAGCCACCCTTTATTTTCTTACTGATTCTTTTTCAAAATAAGTTTGCCTTGATTTTCCATTTCTCGTCATTTTCAATTAAATCTGTGAAGGTGGCAAGCTACTCCACAACTCCGTGTCTTAGCAAAATCAGGATTCCATACCTCGAAGTAGCTGCTCTTGCTTGACAACCAGCCCCTGGTACTTTTTGAAGGTTTTCTCATATTCTTTTTTCTGGGTTTGATTATCAGGATCGTCATCAGGTAAGGGACAACAGTTAAGGACATGCCCAGCATCAGGAAAAAAAAACCAGAGACCAGAAACTGATAAAATACTCTTTGATCAGGACTGGAGATAAGACAGCAGGCAGCCTTATACGACCGGAAGGTAGTGTCTGACAACTCCCTCCAATACTCCCACAAGTACCACAAGCATGCTGCCAGCAGGATTATTTATGGGCTTTGCCCAAAGACAAGTGTAAAACAAGCTTCCCCGTAAAAAAGCCAAGGCAAAGCCTACAATTTGGAAAAAAAATGAAAGGATATCAGCTTTCTTCTTCTTGGTGAGTTCTTCCTGCCACAGCTCATGCCTCTTCAGCTCATGGTCAATGATGTTCATGCAGAGAGCCCCAATTTTGTAGTGAGTGATGAGTCCATGAAATTGAGAAAAGCTAGATGGGGGGGGGGGGATTAACTACGTGAAAACCCAAAGCCAGGGTGACGGGTTTCAAACAAAAGCCTCTACTCCCTTAGATCTGAGGTCAATTGCCTTGTGACCAGGGAAACAATTCACCCCACCTTACAACTTTTTTGCCTTTAAAATATTATTTTTCAAAGCACTGCGTAACGTATTGTGAATTATGAGACTTACCTAGAGAAGCAGAAAAAAATGTAAATTATATTAGTAGCAAGCTCCACACTTTGTTTCCAGTCCTCTCTCAGTACTCTTGCCAAAGCACCCAGCGCAGGTTCTAAATAAAACAAGACAGAAACCAGTCTCAATGCATCTGGCTGGTTCCCTTGCATTTAAAACCAAATAAGCACGCTTGATGCTTGGACATAAACAGAAATCATAAACTGAGATCTGCTGCCAGATTAATATTAATCCCACAGTAATAAAGATGAGAAATGGAGGCAAGATGATTAGGGCTTCATCAGCTGTGGCTCTTAAAGGCTGAATTCACTGCCCAAAGAGACCTGTCTTAGCCCCTTACTTCTGGCCTTTCAGAGATCCATAGTAATAGTTTTATTCTGGAAGACATTTGGAGATTGGATTCCCTGCTAGGGTGACAGTTTATTTGTCTACTGCTGGGTTTACTGCTGATTTTACTAGTTTTACTAGTTTACTAGTTTTAATAGTCTGTAATTGCTGATGTTTTTATGATTGATTGCAGCTGCTTTTAGGGAGGGCTGCATTCATTACTTTATTTATATGTTGTTTTACAATTTGTATTCGTAAGCAGTCTTAAGTGCTGATCCAGTAGAAAGGTGGATAGAAATCCTCCAAATGAAAAAAAAAATTAAAAAAATTGGTGCCAGAATGCAGCAGATGGGCACACAGACACCCAGTCCGACCAGCCAGGTGATAGTGAGCCTGATGTGATTACAAACAAAACAAAACTGCAGCTTACCATTAAGCAGGAGTTCTTCCAGATTATCAGGATTCCTGGCCAACTGCAGAATGAGGGCAGAGCCACGTACTTTATCAGGAATATCTTCATAGAGTAGTTCAATGTATTCATCCATGTCATTGATATTGGCTACTTCATCAATCTGAAAATAACCAGGACCGAGAACGGAAGATACTAAGAATGTTACACAAGCCGTCCCAAAATTTTCAAGAGGACTTTTCATGTTACTAGACAAGGAGGTAGTAGTGGGGGGTTGAATTCTTGTAAAAAGGCTTGACGGATGCCACAAAGTCAATTTTGGGGACATACCAGAGATCATTTTTCTTATTAGACCATAGCTTTGACTAATGATAAAAAGGATGCAGACTCCTTCCTCCGGCCATCATTGTTTTGTAAAGCTAAAGAGGTCCAGGGAGAAGCTTGCATCCTTACCAATTTGAGTTAGAGGCATGATCTAAAAACCAGATGAAATGCAGCCCAATAAAATTTCAGTTCACAGTATTTCCACCTCCATCAAAACAAGCAAGACTGTATATGGTTCCTGCAAAGCTACGATTGTTCCGAGTTTTGTTTTAGAATGGACTTCTGATTGTGCATTTCCCTTGAAAACACTTATTTAACTGAATAGAGAATACACAGCACCCATAACTTCAAGGGAAAATGCACTGCAGTTTTGCTCCTTGCCACAAGCACTATATTATCAATGAGCAGGAAGAGACTCCTAATGCAACAAATGAATCCAGCATCCTGCAAGAAACGATCTTACCACATAATTCAGTAAGCAGGTTTCCAATGACTCACCCCATTTCCCAGAGCACAGGCACGTTAGTGCGCCCCTAGCGGGGATCAGGGGGAGTCGCTCCTGGCGGTGCTCACTCCCTTCCATGCCCAATCTAGCTCACATGGGGCTGAAATGGATAGCTGCCGGGTCGCTGCCCGCTCAGGGGCTGGAAGGCCAACGGAGAAGCACTGTAAGGTGGCCTGAAGATAGGCAGGGGAGAAACCGCATCGCTGTGTCCCAGCTGCCGGCCAGGCAGGCAGGCAGGCAGGCAGGCAGGCAGGTGCCTGGCTCGCTCTGCTGCCTCCCGGCTGCTGAAGACATCTGGGCACCACATGCCCCGTGCACGTGCATGCACCTGGCCGCTGGAGTTGTCATGGCAGTGACTCCAGCTCCCCCCCCCACCCAGGGTACAGCCCCTTGGAGCGCGCGGAGCCTGACCCGCTGATTGACAGTGCGGGCAGGCGGGCAGGGACTGCTTCACCTTTAACCCTCCCAGCACCAGGGCTCTTCCTGTGCCAAGGGGTCAGCCAACCAAGCTGCAGCAAAGGAGATCCCAGCTAGGGGGCTGTGAGGCTGAGCTCCCCCACCATACCCATCTGGCTGGGGTTTGAAAGGCAGGAGGCAAGCTTTTGGGTTGCGAGCTCCAGGTGGGGAAATTCTCAGGGATAAGGGGGTGGAGCACTGGAGACCTCAGTGCAGTACAATGCAATAGAGTCTACCCTCCACAGCAGCCCTCTCTTTCAGTGGAAGTGATCTCTGTCAGCTGGAGATCAGTTCTAACTCCAGGAGATCTCCAGCCACCACCTTGAGGTTGGGAAGTAGGGTTGTCAGCTTCAGGTTGGAAAATTCCTGGAGAGGGTGGAGTTCAGGGAGAGATGGAAGCTTAGCTGGATATAATGCCACACAGTCCCCTCTCCTAAGCAGCCATTTTCTTCAGGGGAACTGATCTCAGTGGCCTGGAGATCAGTTGTCATTCCAGACCTCCATCACCACCCGGAGGCTGACAGCCTGCCTTCAATGACAGAGCAAGTCAGGTGGAGAAGAGACTTTGAGGTTGCAAGCCTCTCCTGCTTGCTCAGGGGCAGAAGGAATCGCTGCCTCATGCGGGGAAGTCCACTCAGGCCAGCAAGCGGAGACTGTCTACATTTGCAAATCAGGCGCCCTCCTTGCCTGCACACACCCTTCTTTTTCTGAGATAAATCATGTATTCACAAAGTGCCTGGATAGAAGTGGTGCAGTCACCACTATTGGTCTGTAGAGCTCAGCTAGATTCCCAAGTTCACTGGGGTCTTGAGCGTGCATGTGGGAATGTGCTTAGGAGTAAGCCCCACCGCGCACCGCAGCCTTTATTTCTGCGTGAAGGCCCAGTGCTCTAAAGGGTCTCGCAGTTGCAGGGTGGTGCTTGCGGAAGGCTTTGCTCAGATGAGTGGAACCGTTGCAGCAAAGCATACTGGGAGAAGTCTGAGTCCCAGGCTATGAAGGACTTCTTCTTGCCTATAAAGAACTTGAACTGGACCTGAATATGAATGGAGCAGCTGATCAATTGGTGCAATGGGCCTACTCAGCCTAGCAAAACTATACTACCTTCGTAAACAGAGTCACACCTTTCTAAGCCCATAGACTTCAGTGGACTTAGAATGGTGTGTTTAGGAGCGCACTGCTAATCTCCTTAGCCTTGACTGTTGGGAAAAGTGCTCCAATCTCTTGATAATTTTGGATGGTTTTCGGCAGTACCCTTTCCAGCAGTACAATGACATTTCTGAGATAGAGCAACTAGAATTGTACACAGTATTCCCAATGAAGCTGCACCATAATGCCACAGAAAAATATTACAATATTGCCCCGGAGGTGGCAGGAAGGCCTGACACAGCGCATCCCTCCCAACCGTTTGCTAGAGCCCGTTGCATTTTTTCACGCAACGGGCTTTGTTGTTAGTCTATTTATCATGGCTGTATTCCACCCTTCTCCCAAGGAGCCCTGGAAGGTGTACATCGTTCTCTCTTCCCCATGTTATCCTCATAGCATTATGTGATGTTAGGGTGAGAGAAAATGACTGGCACAAGGTAGCACAGCAAGCTTCCCCAGGGAGGATCTGAACCCAGATCTCTACCCAACACTAACTCGGTGATCCATAAGAAGAGCCAATTTGTGGCTTTCCTCTGCTACACTGAAGAAGTTCCTTCAGAAGAGTTTGGAGGGTATCAAAAGGGTGTCTGCGGGGAGCACCCATTCAGAAACAGCTAGCTGGATGCATGGCTTGATACCTCCCAATGTTTTGTGACTGGCCCCAGCCCCAATGGCAGCCATTTGGGGGTTTGCTGAACCCTTGTCCCAGCCACCATTTTATGACAGTGCCCACTGTCTGTTCTCAAAACCCAAAAGTGCCCACAGACTCATCTAAGTTACAGATCCAATTACAACTCTGGCTACTAGCTCCTGGACTGTGTCCAAACTATCCAGATCGCATTATAAAGTTCTAGTGATGGCAGCAATATTTCAACAGACCACCAAATAAAAATCAGCGAATTCAAAACAAATGTTACTGTGAAGATGTGACAGTGAATTCGGTCTTCAAAATCCATTTACCTCTGTCCCTTCAAAAGGAGGTGGATCTTTGGGTTTACTGGGCTTCTCTTTTTTTCCTATGGAAAAAAAAAGACAGTAATGACATCTATACATGTAACAGTCTCTCGCCTTATTTTAATTTTGCTTTTATGCTTTGGGGAAAGAAAGGAGAGCGCAAAAAAAAAAAAAGAGTCAGCAGCTCCGCCCACAAATACAAGCCATAGTCTGCAACACGCTTCCCTGCAAAGAAGGTCGTCTTATTTTAATGTAACTTATTTCCAAGCATGCCCCGAGGATCTGAAAGTCAAGCAATATATATAAATACTTTGGATGATATACCAAATACTTAGGATGATGTACCAAAAGGCATGTTCACAAAGCACCTTCACAAAGGGTACGGCGTAGAGAGATGATTTTCCCACATGGTAACAGCCCCTTGCTCCTCAGGAAATGCTATTCTAAAGGGAAGCAGAGGAGGAGAAGGGGCTAAAAAAACCTCCGTATCCCATATGATCTTCTGAATCCCAGCCTTCAGGCTCATTCCCCCCACCCCCACCCCCTGCCCCCCTAATGCTCTACACAGAACAGAAAACACGCTACAGGGCGTTTCTCCAATTCTCTTTCTCTCACACCATGTATGTCCTATTTAGAACCAAATGTTCTAAAAAGGAAAAATATATATATATATAAACGTTGCTTGATTAACGAAACAGAAACGCAGTTAATAGTTCAGCACCAGGGTCTCCTCTGTGGGAACAGTGACACCACGGCGCCTTCGCCAGCACCAAGCCTGGCTCTGCCCACCTTTTCCTGAGGAAGCGTCCCTGCGGTTCTGCAAGTAGTAGAGCAATTGTTCCACGTCATCAAGTTTGGAAGCGTTGATGAGCTTGCACTCCTCTACCACCTTCCGAGCCAGAGAAGAAATGTCCGTGTTGGCATTGAGGCTCTTCAGCCGAATGCTGTAAAATACATTTCAGGAATTTTAACCCACAGCTGATGGAGACATCATATATTCAGTACTTGACTTTGAACTTGTATGAAAGGATTTAATTTTAATTTTACTCCATTTGTGCCCCATTAGCAACAACATTTGGCTCCCAAAATATCAACCCGTAAAGCATTAAAGGTTTAATACTGTATCGTAACCCAAGGTCATTAAAATGGGCTTCTTCACTCACTGATATCTGGCATAACTGCAACTGCAGTCTAGGCCAAGCCATCAGGATAGGGTGGGTTAGAAGTGTAAATACAAAAATGCTATTGAGAAAATTACATTAAACTTGCATGTTTATTTAATATTTATTTAGAAAAAAATTATGCTGCCTCACCTGCCCAAGGCAGCTCACAAAATACATTATAAAACATTAAAAGTTGTTAATTGATCAGAGCAGAACAATTTGAATGCATGCTCCAAGATATCCCATGGTGCATGAGCCTGTGAACAATGGTTGTAATCCGCCCTGAGCCTGCTGCTGTGGGAAGGGTGGAATATAAATCGAACATAAATAAAATAAACAATACTTCTTCATCATAAGCTGCGTAACTTCCAATGGCTGCAATGATGAGCTTTTGCACGTTCAAGAAATGTGAGCCTTATTAAGTGACTCTTTGGTGCTCAGGTTAATGGAGTGTGGGAATCTCTGTGACAGACGAAATCTTCCAGGGGTTTTCAAGGTATTTGTTCCAAATATTATTAGTGTTGTTTATCGTTAACTGAAGTAAGGACTTTTATGTGACTCCTGTGCGGGTTAGGGAGGGGGATACATGCCAGGTTGTAAATTTGGTGCATCCGGTGCATGCTGCCACACAAAATGCAGTAGCTGGGAAGTGGCACAGATCAGGAAGGGCAAATATTTCAAGTGCCTAGTAAGGCACAAGAAATATTATACACTATAGGTCAGATTTTTTAAAAAAATGGAAATGTCTGATATCCAGGCCGCTTTATTCCTAACTACTAAAAAAAGACTGTTATGAAAACGCTTACATTTTTTGACACTCCTTGCGCTCTCCCAGCATGGGATCTCCCATCTCCCCTAGTATTGTAGCTTCAACCTCATAGTGAACAATAAGTGCCTTTTCTGATGGATGAACATCGATGTTTCCTCCTTTCACCCTCCTGTAAAGTGAAAAAATGAAATGACATTAAATACAAGAAAGCTATCCACAGCAGAGGCTTGGAAAAAATGAGCAACCTTTGAATGTGTCCCGTTCCCCACCCCCCAAATGCCTGAAGAGATCATTAGGCTTCAGAAACAAGTTGGTCTCCGGTGTATTTTTAAAGGAGGGGGTGATGAGAGTAGCCCAGGTCTCACACATGGAGGGAACAACATCAACACTGACAAACAGCGCTATGTTTCAGTGTCTAAAACAATTAGATCCCTTTCCTTCAAAGGTGGTAACACTAAAGGGAAAATCTAACCCTGGAACTCAGAGTCTCTCTATACGAGACATCTTACACGAGAACACTCAAGTGTAGAGAGACACAATATTAGCTGGGAAGCATAGTTTTAAAAGACAGAGCTAAAGGCTCTGTCAATTTCACCTCTCTACAGAGCTGGCAAAGATTGCTCCTCAGAGGGTGTGTTGATGTCCTCTTTGCCTCCCCACCCCATACTGTTTAATTATCCATTACATTGACTTCAATGGAGAAATCTGTTCTTATTCTGTTTGGTATACCAATTTAGTCAACGGTGCTTTAAGCCCATTCCTATAATAATAATAATAATAATAATAATAATAATAATAATAATAATAATAATAATGTAACTGGGTGCTTATATATACTGCTATTCTAGACAGATTAGTGTCCACACAGAGTTAGTATTACTAATATTCCTACAATACAGCTGGGGTTGAGAGGAGTGGCATACCCAAGGCCACCTGCTGAGCTCATGGCAGTGCTGGGAATCTCAGTTCAAGCGCTTAACCACTGTGCTACGGCAGCTCTCCTTTCCTCCTCCTTTCCCCCACACTACATCCAAACCAATGGCTTGGCTGAATGCTCGTGTGGCAGGCAAAGCACTGGAACCTTCTGTCCAGCCAGAAGCACCAAGAGATGTTTGCAAGCTCAGCTCAAGCTCCGCTGTTTTATCTTCAAGCATCTTAATATCCTGAGATCCAAAAACCAACTAACTATAGAAGGTGTCAGTGTGGGAATTAGCAAGTGTTTTCATTTCAGTCATGAAAGAGTTAAACTGTTTGTGTTACCTACTTAATTAGTAAACATACTTTGAATGTAACCATTAGAGTTTCGAATAAGATTCCCACCGTAGAAAGGGGAGTCACTAAGCATAATGAAGCAGGATCAGGATTTTCTATTGGGCAGTTTGTTTATTGGGGGCAATTAATTGATGCTATGTACTGAAGTTTTACTGCTCTTTGTTCACTTCCACTTTTTCACTTCTTCTTGTCTCTTCTCTAAGTCACTTATGTAGCAAGATGTAGTCAGCTTCGCAATTTATTATTTTCTCCAAATGTAACCCTAATTTCTATCCTTTAGTAAAGTATTCTTACAGAGCTACACTAGAGTGTGTGCGTGAATCTATTCTCATTATTTCCAATGCGCAATCTTTGCACAATCTCTGCTATATTTTCCTACAGTCAGTCCCTGGCAGTAAGATCCCCAAGTCCCTCACAGCAAACAAGCAGGTGCATTGTTTGAAGAAACTTTATTTAGAGATCTATTCAGTTCAGGTATGCACTCATAGGGAGAAGTTGGCAGAAGTAATTATTCAAAACAATACGACTACTGACATAGAGGGATGTTCTCCTGCCCCTTTACATTCAGGAGAGAAACCAAAAAAGTTACATGGGAACAAATCAGTTTAGTCTAGATAAAGTACAGAGTGGAATCATTCCTTCCTATGAAAAGATACATTTCAGTACACAGCTGCAGCTTCGGCCCAAGGCCACTTACAAGTGAAAGTGCATATTTCTTAGAGATAACGAAGAGGCCACTTGCTCCTCTGGAAATTAGTATTAGCAGTCTGGACCCCCTCAGGTGACTATAATGCATACAATACAGTATTTAACTTTGACATCATAGCAGTATGAGTATAAGATGTAGTGTAAAATGCACAACACAATGATGGCCTGGATGCTTATATCACTCTCAGTATAAAACGCAAAATACAATGGCATGGATGCCTGCAGAACACAATAATGGCATATAACACAACAATGGCATGGATGCTGGCATACATGACAGAAGGTTCCCATATGCACAAAAAATGCTGTACAGTTTTTGGTCCTTTCCAGTCATGAAACAGAGACTTTAAATATACAGCTGTATTATGATGTAGATGGTTTCTGATAAGATTATAGACCGGATGGAACATTCTTCTTGTGCATGCGTGACATCTGCCATTGCTGCAGATTTCCCAGGAGCTCCACCTCTCCATACACACACACTGCATCCCACGCTGTTCCCTAGGGTACTGGGAAGAATGAAAGGCTGCAGGTCAAGTGCAGACAAGAAAGATACTTTTCAGTTATGAAGTTCTGCTCACAGTTCTTTGAATCCATCCCTACGTGCACTTTCTCTTGCTGGGGAGAAATGACACTGGCAGAGTTGCACAGTGAGGAGGGACCTCAAATCCCCAGGGTCTCTTCCAGGGTAATCCTAAACAGAATGACACCCTTCTAAGGCTCAAACTAGATGTAACATTTAACTCGTGGCCACCACGGGGACTTGCATCTGCAAGTTGCCCATAGAAGCTCAATTCCAACACACCACAGGAAGCTCTTTTGAACTGGAACTGTGGTGCAAGGGAGGGTTCAGCCTCCCCCCACCAACATTTTCCTGACATGTATCTTAAACAGCACCTTTTACATGCGTCTCGTTCTCCTCTTTGCCACATAAAGAATTTTGACTCCTTTTTCTCAACCCCAGTTCAAGTTCGTATTTCACTACACTTTGCGTGTACCAGTAATAAACCACAGCTCACCCATTCTTGCTAATAAACAGTGGCACAAAACACAATGAAGAAAAATTGTGCCTGATCCTGCTACCAAGAAAATAGTTATGCAGCTCTCATCATGCCATATGAATTCTTATTAGTCACACAGAACTTTTCATAAGAAATACATTTTATGCTAGTGTGCTTATCCTCAGTGCTCTCTGAGGAGAGTCACTATTATTCCCATTTTAATACATGGAGAGGAAGTAGAAATTTGATGGCACAGTAGCTATGCTACACTGCTAGCGTACATGAGAGGATGTTTCAATCAGCTGCCTCTAATCAGCTGACATTGTGATATTCTTTGTCAGCAACCATATTCCATTTGTTCCCAAGGTAACTGATATGGAACTGAAGCTGACAGCACAACTTGAGTGTTTTTACTCCCACTGTCGAATCAAGCCACTGCACTGTAAGAACATACAAAGCATGGGAAGACTGGGATATAACAAAGAAGGAAGTGTGCAACCACACACAACTCCTACAGAGCCCAACCTCCGCCACCAGACATCTCTCATCACAGAAAGAATCCTGTTTCCTGAGGACTACAACTCCCAGAATACTATGGGATCACTTCCTGCCTCCCCCCAACTTCTTTAAAAGGCTAGTCACAGGAGGCACCTGGAAGACAGCAAGGAAGATACTGATCTTGCTCACAGTCACTGTAACAGGATCCAGAGGACAATGGCACATAGTACACCCACTGCCTGCTCTGTCTCTATAGCTCAGTAAGGTTTCAGGCACTTTCAGTAGCTGGTCACTGAGGTGTTTTTATTAGTTGTTGATCAATGAGGTGTTCGACACTATGGAATCCAGCATCACTGTATTTTTGTGATTCCCAGATTAAAGGGAGTTAAGCCCATTTTGTGTTAGTTTTAGAGCCTCTCTCTTAGAGACTAAGGTCTGGTGACTAAAGGATGGAAGCTGGCACATCAGGGGGTGGAGCTGAAACCAAAGCATAGTAGCTGAGAGATCAGGATAGAGTCTGGTGACACTGGGATGGAACCGGAATTAATGGATGGTACATGACAGATTATGGGGTAGAGACTAGAGAGATGGGGTGAAGTAAGGGTGGAGCCAGAAGTAAAATATGGTGCCTGGAAGATCGGGCAGTAGAGCCTGGAAAAGGGCAGAATCTTGGAGTGAAAAGATGGCCGTACTACACTAGGACCTGGGTTAAAATACATCCCTCTCTGCCTTAGGAGCTTGATGGGCAACTTCAGCCAGTCACTCTCTCAAAGTCCAGCCACTTCTAGAATCTATCCCTGTGATGGACAGAAGATTCCACCCTTTTCTTCCCATTCCACTTGGCCCAATCAGATCTGAAAGGCTGGAGAGTTGGAGTGAGAATATCAAAAAAAAAAAAAACTGGAGACAGTTTAACAGCTGACAACCAAATGATCAAAAAGGGAGCTGCGTTCTGGAAGGAGAAGGGACAGGAGGTATCTTGAATAGGCAGGATTCCAGCAGAAACTTAAGTGCATTACTTAGACAAGCAGGGTTTGGTCGCTGTTCCTATATAAAAACAGTTAAAGCTTGTCTTGTTATTATTTCTAAATCCGAGACACTGAAAGCACAGACATCATCATCAATAATCATAAAGCATCTCTGGTAACTGCCATCCTTCCGATTAAATGGGAAAACATTAAATGTCACACTTACCAAATAAACAAACGTATGTGTTTTTATTACATTTGGTTCCTGTGTTCTCCTCAACCTATATGTAACCCAAGACACATTCTACAATATGCAGGGGAAAGCAGTCCTGATTTGTATCTGTTGCGTTTGACTCACACACCTAACACTGATGGTCCACTTTCTAGTAAATAAATAAAAGGAGGACGCGTGTGTTGAGCTGCTTTACAACTCTCCATTCTAAGGGACTTAAGAGTAGTTAGAGGGTTGAAGACCAAATCCTCACTTGTCATGGAAGCTGGCTGGGCGACTTTGGCCCAGTCACAGACACTCAGCCCAACCCTAACCTACCTTATAGGGTTGCTGTGAGAATAAAAAGGAAGAGAAGAGGACAATGTGAAACGCTTGGGGGAGAAAGGCTGGGTATAAATAAAATAAACAGCCAGTAAATAAATGAAATAAAATAACCAAAGGAAGGCCTGGACCCGGGGTTGCTGGGCCAACAAGCCCCTCCCCTAAACCCAGGCCCCGCCCCGACTCCAGAGATTCCACTGCCCTTCCGCCCCGCATCCTTGGCGTCCCCGCAGGTGAACCCGCCACGCCCTCTCCTCCCGCGGGCCTGACGCGCTCCACTCAGCCCACCCGTATCGGCCTCGGTCGAGGGAAGCGTTACCTTTTGAGGTAACGGGCGTCCTCCCCTTGCATAGCGGCGACGCAGATGCGAAAGAAGGAGGCTGACAGGCGAAGCTGCCTGCGAGGGATGGAGGAGCGGCAGGTTTGAGGGAGGAGAAGCCTCCGTTGTTACAGGGATGACAGTGCGCACGCGCACTCTAGGTTGCCCGGTGCGCAGGCGCGGAGGGAGCGTGCCCGGAAAAGAACGAAGGCGGGCAGGAGCTGACGAACGCCCTGCTGGGAGCAATGAATGAATGAATGACTGCAACATGGGCGTGGTTGGGAGGAATCGGATTTTGCAGTTAGAACTTGAAGTTCTGTGCGTTGCGCGGAGTTCTAGCCCGGTGCAAGCGAGAGGATAGCCTTGTAATTTTGTTTAGGAGAGAAAATGCCTTTTCTTCGAAGAGAAGAAAGGCTTCTCGGGGAAAAGCATGCAAATAGGCGAACCTCTGGCTGATTTCAGACAAAACAGGCGTGGTTAGCTGGAGGAGGGAATAAATGTTTAAATCGCGATTTGAGTCTCCGAGATTTTTTTAAAGTGTTTTTAAATAATTTATTAAAATGACGATGCTCGTTTCTCGAATTACTGAGCGATAGTTTCTGGAAATGAGGGATTAATTGGGAAGTTAACGTTTGGTTCTTTTGATTTAACATTCAAGGGAGGTAAACCCGATTACTGGTTGATCGCTTGAAAACTTGGTCGGCTATGTAGTAAACGCTTAACTTGACAACGTGACAACAAATTTCCTACCTTGCCTCGAACTTGCGGGTGCCAATGGAGGGTTCTGAAAAAAACCCAGGGTTTTTTCTCTTTATTTAATTGAGGATAGAGTTGATAGGCCTGTTTTTGTTGATTTTTTTTTGTTTTGGCTTTTCTTCACTGTCTTTAAGGCTCTTAAACTGGCACTCATGTTTTCTTTTAGAGCACTCTTCAGACCAGGAGGAGTAGGCAGGCCACTGGCTGTCTGAAACTTTTGAACCCTGAGATGCTGAAGCATTTCTTAGCCATACAATTTTGTCAGAGTCAAAAGTGCCAACTAATGGAAATCGCTTTGATGAGTTGCCTCTGGTGTATCTATTCCTGTCCTCTAAGAACTTTTGGGTATCTTGGCCATATCTGGTGGACATAAAAAATCCTGGAGGCTCTCTTTGCTGGGACTGGTACCATCTTACTCTGTTTGGGAACCCATAGTGAAATCACTGGTGCAGACTGTGGGCACCTAGCGCTCATTAACTTGAGCGTGGTGCCGTCGCAGTCACCCAACTGTAACCTAGGGAAGCTGGATTCTTCAGGACTCGCACTCGTCCCTTCTGTTTTCTGTTCCTTGCCTGTGTAACCCCTGTGAGGTTAATTGGTTTAGCCCAGTGGGGTGGAGTCAGAAGCTAGAGGCAGGCTGCTGAGGAGGAGGCTGTTTGCAGGGGAGCTTAATAAATTATAAGCTCTTATCACCTTGAATAAGGGCTATAATTCCCAGCCTGAAGCCTGGGGTACAGCTGCTTCAAATGGATGAGAGAGGACACATCATCACTTCTTGGATGCTTTTTCAAGGACATTGTTGATTTGGAGTTTTTTTTGTATGGTTGTACTTAAAAGTTAATTTTTTGTTAAAGTTGTATTTTATTAATTGTTAAAAAGTTTAAAAGAAAAAAAAGTTTCTTAAAATTTTGTGGAAGTTGCTTTCTATGCCCCATAGAACCCATGTAAAGAGAAGTTACACCTGCCTTTCTTATGCCTGAAAATAACTATGACTTATAGAAAGCAAAGAAATTGACACTACCATATGCCAAATTTTTTAAAAGCCAGACATCAATCTTTTGTTTGCGATCTCAGGGGGGTCTACACATGGCTGCACAGCTAAGGGAACAGTGGGAGAAGACAGGCTTAAGACATAACACAAAGCAATAAGCAGTCGACAGCAGTCAATTTGACATCCGTGGTCTTATACCACTCAAACAAAGAAGACTCCACTGAGGATATTAGCAAAGCAGATGTCCCCTTACCTTATAAGGCGCCGTGAGAGAGGGTTGAGGTCATCCTTTGAGCTGAGGAGAAGGCGTTTGGAATCTCGGTCTGGAACCTCCAATTGTGGAAGTCTAGAAATGAACAACAAACTTTGCAATCCTGTAGGATGTTTATTGATGAAGGCACAGGTGGAATCAGGTTGCATTCAGTGAGTGCAGGGAATAAAAGCGGACTTATCTTAATGATGCTGCCAGTGCCTTGAAAGCCAAAAACTACAAAATGAACATGGGCAGTTACTTGATTTTCTATTAGAGAGCTGCTGAAGATAGATGATTCATTTCCTTACTGATAGCTACCAGACTGATCTTTCCTTGACCTTTCTGTAAGTTGTAACTCAGCTAAGTGAGATGTTCTTAACTAGGGGTGTGCAAGCCAAAAATTTTCGGCTATAGCCGAAAGTAGAAAGCCGAAAGAAGATTCTCTATTGTTAAAGCCGAAAGCCGAAAGAAGAATCTCTTTCGGCTTTCGGGATTCTTTCGGCATTATTTCGGCATTCTTTTGGCTTTTTTCTATGGGAAAATGCCTCCGTCTTCCAGGACGCCTGGAGGAGGCATTTTCCCACCGAATAAGCCCAAAATTGGTGGGGACCTTCCTCTAACCCTTCTCTAACAACCACCAAAGTTTCAGACAGATTGGACTTTGGGGGGCCATGTTATGGCCCCCCAAAGCAGGTCCCCCCATCCTCCCATAAGAAAGCGAAGGAGCAGCATATTGTTAGCATGCTGCTGCTCATCTTTCTTCATTATTTCCTATGGGGAAAAAATGAAGAGGCAGGCTTCCTTTGCCAGGGGTGGCATTTTGCATGCAAAATGCCCCCTTACCCTCAGGGGCCCTTCTCCCACCCCTCCTCCCACCCCCCACCAAGGCTCAGCCTGCTCCCACTTGGGGGGCCATTTCATGGCCTCCCCAAGTAGGTGCTCTAATCTCTACCACTGACAGCTGGGGGAGGCTTGTGTTGCCAGGGGTGGCATTTTGCATGCAAAACGCCCCCCAACCCTCTGGGGCCCTTCTCCCACCCCTCCTCCCACCCCCCACCAAGGCTCAGCCTGCTCCCACTTGGGGGGGCCATTTCATGGCCTCCCCAAGTAGGTGCTCTGCTCTCATCTCTACCACTGACAGCTGGGGGAGGCTTGTCTTGCCAGGGGTGGCATTTTGCATGCAAAATGCCCCCCAGCCCTCTGGGGCCCTTCTCCCACCCTTCCTCCCACCCCCCACCAAGGCTCAGACTGCTCCCACTTGGGGGGGCCATTTCATGGCCTCCCCAAGTAGGTCCTCTCAGCCCCTAAAGTCCACCCCTTACAGCCCCACACAAACCCAATTCCCCCCCAGCTGCCACACACAGACCCAAATCCCCACATTAGCCCCTCACAGACCCAAATCCACCCCCACCTGCCCCACACCCATAACCCCAGGAACAGGCTGGCAAAGGCCAGCCCTCTCCCTTTGTTCCCTATGCTGGGAACTTCTAAACTCTCTTTCCCTGGGCAATTCTGCACAGCCCAGGGGTGCCACAATGGTGGGCACACTTCTGAGTGCCAGCTGGTCCCTGTGAAAGAGCACCTGAACCACAGACACCCTCCCTCAAATTCCCCCACCACCTACAGAGATGGCTGGCCAGCCAGCCCCATTGTTCCCTATGATGGGAACCAACTGCACAACAAAGAATAAAACAAGAACAACACAAAATAAAGTTTTAAATTTTTTTTCTCCCTTCCAAAGTACAAGTAGGCAAAGCATTATGACACATTACACCAGCAGTCCCCCACACAGAAAAATAACACAACTCACTTAACATCAGAGAATCACAAAAGCACAATTCCTGTCAAAAACACTTTATTTCTTGAACAGCTTTAGGCTACACAGCGGGTGGGAACACCAAAGGGCATGGCAGCACTATCTTACACAAAAATAACACAACTCACTTAACATCAGAGAATCACAAAAGCACAATTCCTGTCAAAAACACTTTATTTCTTGAACAGCTTTAGGCTACACAGCGGGTGGGAACACCAAAGGGCATGGAAGCAGTATCTTACACAAAAATAACACAACTCACTTCACATTAAAGAATCACCCCAAAAAATTGCTGTCAAAAGCACTTTATTTCTGTAACTGCTTTAGGTTACACAGTAGGAAGGCACCACAGAGCAGGAAAGCAGTGTACTACACAAAAATAACACAACTCACTTCACATCAGAGAATCACACAAACACAATTGCTGTCAAAAACGGTGAAGTGGGTTGTATTATTTTTTGTAGTACATTGCTATCATGCCCTGTTGTGCCCTCCTACTGTGTAACCTAAAGCTGTTCAAGAAATAAAGTGTTTTTGACAGGAATCATGCTTTGTGATTCTCTGATGTTAAGTGAGTTGTGTTATTTTTCTGTGTGGGGGACTGCTGGTGTAATGTGTCATAATGCTTTGCCTACTTGTACTTTGGAAGGGAGAAAAAAAATTTAAAACTTTATTTTGTGTTGTTCTTGTTTTATTCTTTGTTGTGCAGTTGGTTCCCATCATAGGGAACAATGGGGCTGGCTGGCCAGCCATCTCTGTAGGTGGTGGGGGAATTTGAGGGAGGGTGTCTGTGGTTCAGGTGCTCTTTCACAGGGACCAGCTGGCACTCAGAAGTGTGCCCACCATTGTGGCACCCCTGGGCTGTGCAGAATTGCCCAGGGAAAGAGAGTTTAGAAGTTCCCAGCATAGGGAACAAAGGGAGAGGGCTGACCTTTGCCAGCCTGTTCCTGGGGTTATGGGTGTGGGGCAGGTGGGGGTGGATTTGGGTCTGTGAGGGGCTAATGTGGGGATTTGGGTCTGTGTGTGGCAGCTGGGGGGGAATTGGGTTTGTGTGGGGCTGTAAGGGGTGGACTTTAGGGGCTGAGAGGACCTACTTGGGGAGGCCATGAAATGCCCCCCCCAAGTGGGAGCAGTCTGAGCCTTGGTGGGGGGTGGGAGGAAGGGTGGGAGAAGGGCCCCAGAGGGCTGGGGGGCATTTTGCATGCAAAATGCCACCCCTGGCAACACAAGCCTCCCCCAGCTGTCAGTGGTAGAGATTAGAGCACCTACTTGGGGAGGCCATGAAATGGCCCCCCAAGTGGGAGCAGGCTGAGCCTTGGTGGGGGGTGGGAGGAGGGGTGGGAGAAGGGCCCCTGAGGGTGAGGGGGCATTTTGCATGCAAAATGCCACCCCTGGCAAAGGAAGCCTGCTTCTTCATTTTTTCCCCATAGGAAATAATGAAGACGATGAGTAGCAGCATGCTAACAATATGCTGCTCCTTCGCTTTCTTATGGGAGGATGGGGGGACTTGCTTTGGGGGGCCATAACATGGCCCCCCAAAGTCCAATCTGTCTGAAACTTGGGTGGTTGTTAGAGAAAGGTTAGAGGAAGGTCCCCACCAATTTTGGGCTTATTCGGTGGGAAAATGCCTCCCCCAGACGTCCGGGAAGACGGAGGCATTTTCCCATTGAAAAGCCGAAAGAAAGCCGAAAGAATCCCGAAACGTTTCGGCTTTTTCTTTCGGCTACCCGAAACGTTTCGGCATTCCCCGAAACGTTTCGGCATTCCCTGAAAGAAGCCGAAACACTTTTGTTTCGGCATTCTTTCGGCATTCTGAATGCCGAAACGCACATCCCTATTCTTAACCATAAAAAAAACCTTTTTCACACAGTTAAGGTAAAAAAAATGTGTGTGGGGAGGGAGTCAAGTTGAAAAATGTGGGTGGGTGGGTCAGCCTTTTTGTGCCCCTACAAGCTTATGGGTTCTTGAAGGGAGGGATTCTGAGAAATGTGTGTCTATAATGCTTGACTTCAAAAGTCTGAATTGTCCCCACGTCTTTTATTATTTTACCAGCTATCGCTGCTTGGCCTTTTGGCCAAGATCAACAATGCCATCCTAAGCAGAGTTTCTCCAGTCTAAGCCCATTGAAATCAATGGGCTTAGACTGGAGTAACTCTGCTTAGGATTGCACTGCAAGTGTATATTATTTTGACAGCCTTTAACTCGCTGTGTTTTCTAGACAGCTCAGTTGTAAGAGATTGTAACTGTATGGTTGTAAATGGTTGGTGCTTGGTATTATGATTAGATTCAAGATTTGATTTCAAAATTAGCTTATTCTTTAAAAGGCATTTACTGGTGTGTGTGTGTTTAATTGTAGATTTTTATCCACTCTGGCTAAAATTTTGACCTGTTACTGTCAACCTACCAGTGACTTTTCTCTCTGCAAAGTGGACAAAACTTTAGAATGTCACAAATGTTTGTGTATCCCCCGTATTATGTACTGTATGCATTAAAGCTTTTTAGAGTGCAGGAAAATTATTTTTGATGAGGGCTTTGAAAAGATAACTTTTCTGCATTCGTACATATAGCTAGCTATGTACGCTGCACAACTCAGAATTGAACTCTGTTGTGTCTGATCGGAGAGCTCTTGGTTCAGTTCAGTTCTTATGCAAAACCAGTATTTGGTGTTACATGAGCAAAACCCCAGACTCAAGTGATTCTTTTCCCTGCCCTGCACTTGCATGCCACCCTTCCATAAGAAACCACAGTTTGTCATTACCTCCTGACCAGGCAAACCACATGCTGCCTTCAAACCAGAATTGGAAGCCACAACATCTCATTCTGCTTTGTTGTGGGAAAATGTTGTTTGCACAAACTATAGTTTACCCAGTTCATAGGTTTTTAAGATTGCTCCTTACTTGGCACAAAAGTCAAGCTAAAAATAAAAAAATCAAACCAAAAAAAATGGAAGTTTTACTGGTAGCTTTACAGTGAGCTAAAAGGCATCGTATGGAATTATAATGATGTTACCTAGTGACAATGCTGAAGAGTGCGTCCAGGGCCTCTTGCTGTCCAGGTGCTTCTCCCATCATGATAATATGTGGTATTCCTTTCTTCTCTCCCCTGCCAGCTCTCTTAGTACATATCTGAAAGGCAGCTTTGGTCAAAAAGGCATTGCTCACTGGTTGATGAGATGCTGAGCCTGAACTGTGACATCAGTATGAAATCCTTAGACTCATTGGCTACTAGGGAAAGGGGAGTCCAAGGGCACCTCTGAGACAGCCAGAATTTATTCCAGCATGACCTTTCATGGATCAGATGCATACATCCATTCAGCAGATGTGAAATAGAAATGTAATCGGCCTAATGGATTCTGACGAAGGAACCTCTAACTCGGGTTCCTCAGCCACACATCAGCAAAAACAGAGAAAAACCTCCCCTCTCAGTGCTATTTTGATCCGGAAAAGCAGCTTGGGGGGAGATAGGAGCCCTTCCTCTCCCCACAGTGGCATTCCAAGCCCGTTTGGGGAACCTGGGCTCAGCTCTTTAAAAACCTGCATGTCTAGTTTGGCCCTGAAAGAGAGAGTGTGACTGGCAAAAGATCACCAAGGGAACATCAAAGCACGGTGGGAATTCAGACCCAGATGATCTGATGGTCTAATCTCTGCAGCCCCTGAAGAAATGCTCTGTTGTGGAGGATGGCAATTAAATACAATTGCTAAGTCGAACCTCCTGCATTCAAAGGGAGTGTAAAACGGAATAGTGGTTTGTGAGGGGCATTGGGTGCAGTTGCTGAGAGCCAGTTTGGTGTAGTGGTTAAGAGCGGCAGGACTCTAATCTGGAGAGCCGGGTTTGATTCCCCACTCCTTCACATGAACCCATCTGGGTGACCTTGGGTCAGTCACAGCTCTCTCAGCTCCACCCACTTCACAGGATAATTATAATGCACTTTGTAAACTGCTTTGAGTGGGCATTAAGTTGTCTTGAAGGGTGGTACATAAATCAAATGTTGTTACTGTTATTATTTCATATCAAATGGAATCTCCCCATATACTCCCATGAAGGAGTTACTTTCTTTTGACAGCCATCTCTTGGTGTTACTGTCTCCAAAGATTGTCCATATGGCAACAGTTAGGTTGTGGGTTTTTTCTGAAATGGCCCAACATAAGTGGGAGTAGAGGGTACCTTCACTTGCTGCTCAGGAAACCATGTAGGAGAGGTATTTGGTGAAGAGTAACTTTTGGCAGGTTAAGCTATACTTTTTTAAGGTGTGGTATTTTTTATCTCGTTGATGGACTGCTGCCAAGGATTTTTTTTCCTGAGGACTAATTGGGAAAATTCAGAGGAACACTTAAAAATTCCTATGAAATGTGTTTTCTTTGAGATTAATCAAATGCTTTTTGTCAGAATGAAAGTATGAAACTCTAAGGACTTTTGGGGGTTTTTTGATGGAAATTTTGGAGAGCACTGAAAAACTCCCCCCCCCCTTATAGGAATGAGGCATTTCTAAAGACAGAGTTGTGTTGACTAATGATCATAGTATTCAAAATTTCCAGTGGAAAAACTGGGACATTTTGGGGAGGAATGAAGAAAAAAAAAGGTTAATGTTGTTTTTCTTTGAATGAAATATGCTAAGACAGCAGAGGGTGTAAAACATTGCAGTTCTCATGCTTTATGGGTGTATTTTCAATTTTGCTTGTAGAATGAAGGCATGTATATCTTTAAGATCCATAAATATGTCAGTTAATACCATTTTATATGAAAAGTTAGTTATAAGTAATTTGGGTGGCCAGCTCCTGGTTGGGAAATTCCTAGAGATTTGGAGGTGAAGCCTGGGAAAGGAGGGGTTTTTTTTAATGTAAAATTTTTTTCATGAGTTCAAAATAATGAGAAATTTTACATCTCTGTTTAGGGTTTGGTAGTCTTGCACCTGCTGATTATTGGCAGGCCTGTGAGGAGCATTCAAGGGTTGGATCCCCCCACCTAGGGTTGCCAGCTCCAGGTTGAAAAATTCCTGGAGATTTGGGGGGTGAAGTCTGGAGAGGGCAGGGTTTGGAGAAGGGAGGGACTTCAGCGGGGTAGAATACCATAGATTCTGTCCTCCAAAACAGCCATTTTCTCCAGGGGTACTGATCTCTATGGCCTGGAGATCAGTTGTAATTCTGCGAGATCTCCAGCCACCACCTGGAGGCTGGCAACCCTACCCCCACCCCAGCGTGAAATAGCCTGGCCTGGCAACAGATATATCACGCTGGGTTTCTGCTCAACTGTTTCAGTTCCCACATTATCCATAGAATCTGACTATTGCGCAACTGACCTTAGGCTGCAACTAGTTTCCATCAGTAAGGTTTCTGCTATCTGGAATCACCTTAAGAGTGGTGGTTGAACCTCACTGTAATGATTTGAAGTTAAGTGTGTGTGTTTCTTTAAATGCTTGGTGTGTTACAGAAGAATGGGGGGGGTGAAAGAGAGGGGTGAGTGAGTGAGGTGATTGGTTGATGACTGAGAGTATGGGCGGAGCTGAGAAGCGTGTCTGGAGAGAGGCAGTTAGCTGTGGGAGTGGGGAGTTAATAGTCAAGCTGTCAGGAGTTAACAGAATATCTTCCAATTTGAATCCAAAATAGTGCTGTGGAAGGCATTGGGATTCTGGGGGGCAAGGGGATAAAATACTCAGAGAGGACATATTGAGGACTAAAGAGAGTCAGATCTTGATATCGCCAGAGTATCATGAGAGAGTGAAATGAATAAGCTAGCAGAAATCTGAGTGAAAGGAGAGTGAAGTAATTGTGACATCTAAAGTCAGAAGAATAACATACCCAGTTTTCTGAAGAAAAATCATCCAACAACGTGAAACCAATATGCTTCATGTACTAATAAAGGTTTATTTTGTTTCTTTTGTTCACCCCAGAGTTATATGTGATTACTATATATACCAGTCTCACTCTCAGAGCCACATAGTCCCATGAAGGAGCCGTAACGCTTGGTCACATTATTCAGGGGGAAATTTAATTAACTAATTTATTATTTATTTATTATTTACTATTTGTTTTTTATTTGTTATCTATAGTCCACCTTTCTCACTGCAACTCAAGGCGGATTACACAGTGTGGGTCAGTTCAATCAATTTCAAGATATTTCAATACACATGTAATAGGATGTATACCTGCAAAATTCCTGGGGTCTGACAAGAGGGTACAGAAACAGTGGAAAAATAGATTTAATGGACCTTAAAACACTGTGACTAAGTCCTGAAACCTCCTTGATTGATTAGGTTCTGTGGGCCTCAATCCAACTCTTATAGTAGTTATAATTGATATCATGGTTACTGTAAAATCCGCCCTGAGCCTGTTGGTGTGAGGAGGGCAGAATATAAATCAAATAAATAAATAAATAAAATTTACTTGTTCTAACTTATATTATGTGAAAGTTCTACATTTAATTGTGTTTATATGCACATTTTTGCATTGGGCCCAGCCTAAGTAAGTACAACAAGCCGTAATTTTTTATGGACTATTTTATTGGGAATAAAACTTATTTTAAATGTCTTTATCCTGTTTTTCTCGTTAAGGTACCCAGTTCTCATCATAGCAAGTTCCTTAATTACAAAATACAATCATAATCCAAAACATATTAATTCATAGTTCAAAAACTAAGGCTATTGCAATTACGTTTATGTGATGATGATGAGTAAAAAAAACAACCCAACAATTGGGAGAAAATATGTCACCGTAGAGTCTGGACAGGCAAAAGAAAGTACTTCTTCATTGAAAGCAATGCATTTCTGGTGGCAGCATTACCGAACAAGAAAACACCAAATCTAACCACACGATTTGTTTGGGTTTTTTGTAGATATTGAGTGACTGTCATAGCCATGAAGTGCTCAAAGAATCTATTTCTTCAGCAGACAGCAAGTTCTGTACACAGTATGGGAAGGTACTGGAGATTTTTTTTCCTGCGGTTTCCCCCCCAAAGGATTGGAAAGGATTTGTGAGCCTCTGAAAACCACCAGACGAGTTAGTTTTTTATAAGCTTTGATTCTTTATTTTACATCAGGGGTAACATTCAAAGTCTGATCTGTCTTTAAAACACATTATATGTGTCTCACCAAAGCAGATGCAAAATGCTTAATCTGAAATCTTTCCAGGGAAAATAGATACCACCAGTTAAAACAAAATGAAAACACAATTTCCAGTGACCTCTTCTTTGGAGTAAAAACATTTTACACGTTAACATTTATCTTCAACAGAAGCACTGGTATTTAAAATTGTCCCCATACAAACGTTACCAGCAAGCTCTTTTAGTAATCCAGCGGAAATATCCCACTAGTCCCCAAGGCTCAATGTTTAGGTGTTGGATACATGATAAACTTGACATGGTGCTTTCTTAGTGAGATATGGTCCTCCTGGGATAGCATAGTACAACCTAACTCATTAAAAATACAATTTAAGTTTCTCTCTTTGAGTTTTCTTTTAAATTTACCTTTGTTATTTGATCCAACTCCTTATCCACAGTCTTGATTATTTCACAGTTCCTGAGAACAACCTGTACAGGTTTTATTTTCAACTGTTCAATTAGTACTGGGTACAGCAGGCTGGGTAAATACAAATCACTATTTTATCAAGTGATAACTTCCCGCACTCCACTGTGAGAGCCAGTGTGGTGTAGTGGTTAGAGTGCGGAACACGGATCTGGGAACCCCGGGATCAAGCCACCACTCTGCCAGTCACACACTTTCAATCTAGCCTACCTCCCCGGGTTGTTGTGAGCATAAAATGGAGGAGAGAAGAAGGATGTGAGCTAATGTGAGCCACTTTGCATCTACATTTGGGAGAAAGGTGAGGTATAAAGTAAATAAATAAACTATGCAAAAACTATTCAGGAGAGCTCAGGCAGAAGGGCTGTACTGTAAGGAAATGGTTCAGAGATGCTTGGTAAAAGGACAGGGATTATAGATTATACTACTGAGTACTGCCTGTTGATGCAGATATGTGCCTTGAGAAAGGCAGAATATAAACAAACAATTTATTTATTTAATCACATTTCTAGACTGCCCTCCCCGTCAGACGGGCTCAGGGCAGTTTAACAACAGTTTAAAACAATAAAAACATTATAAAACATTAAAACATTATATCAAAACAATTAAAATTGGCGGGTATAAAATATTAAAATACAGCATTTTCCTGCATGGGTGGTGGAAGGTCTTCAGTGGTATGGCCAGCGAGAGGACAGCCTAGCCCCCACCAAATGCCTGGCGGAACATCTCTATCTTGCAGGCCTGGCGGAAAGATAACAAATCCTGCCGGGCTCTAGTTTCCTCAGACAGAGAGTTCCACCAGGTTGCAGCCAGAACCGAAAAGGCCCTGGCTCTGGTAGAGGCCAGGCGGACCTCCCTGGGGCCAGGGGCCATCAGCAAGTTCTTAGTGGCTGACCGAAGCGACCTCCGGGGAACATATGGGGAGAGGCGGTCCCGAAGGTATGCTGGGCCCAGTCCGCATAGGGCTTTATAGGTCAACACCAAAACCTTGAAACGGACCCGGTACTCAACCGGTAACCAGTGCAGCTGACGGAGGATAGGTGTTATATGAGCCATAATTGGTGCTCTTGCAACCACCTGTGCAGCTGCATTCTGAACCAGCTGCAGTTTCTGGATCAAGCCCAAGGGAAGCCCTGTGTAGAGCGAGTTGCAGTAGTCTAATCTGGAGGTGACCATTGCCTGGATCACTGTCATAAGGTCATGGGTCGATAGGTAGGGGGCAAGTTGTCGAGCCTGTCTTAGATAGAAGAAAGAGGATCGAACAACCGCTGCAACCTGTGCCTCCATAGACAAGGAAGCATCCAGGACCAACCCCAGGCTCTTCACTCTCGACACTGGTGTAAGTGGCGCTCCATCGAGAGCAGGGAGCCGGAGTCCCGCACCCATGGACCCTAGACCCACATGGAGGAACTCCGTCTTCAAGGGATATAACCGTGTTGGAAGGCAGTCATCTTCAGTGTTTTGTAATATTCCATCCAATGATGAAGAGAATTCCCGCCACCCGCCCCATTTGTTCCCAAGGTTTCTTATTGGGTGCAGCTGTGGGATAGAGTTTTACTCACCAATTGACAGAACATTACAGAGCCACTGGCTTCCCACATGGCTATTGGCATATCTATCAAATGTACGTTGGTTTTCTATTCTTTGTAAGACAAAAGCTCAACGCAGATTTACAAATCATAGATCTTTAAAGATGTGTACATACAAACAGTAACATCCAAGGCTAAACTGCTATACTGGCTAAACACCTCCGCCCCCAGAAAAATACCTGCAAGAAATCCATAGCTTCTGGCTTCATCCAGGTACCAAAATTTGTATTTCATGGTTTGGATCCAGACTTAAATTTTCCAGTGGAAGAATGGATGTTTCCTGCCTCCCCGCTCCAACTGTGGCCCACAAAATGCTATGGTTGCCAGCAAGTCTCCCATCATGGCAGGAGACTTGGCAACCCTGGTGGTGCATGGGGCCCCCAAATGTAAATGAATGGCCAAAGGGGAATACAGTGAAATGAAGGAAAGTCGGGGTAGGGGGAGGATTGGAGAAAGGGAAGGAGAATAAAAAGAAGAAATGCCTGAAGGGACAATGGAACCACAAGCCTGCATGGTTACTAATGCTCCCGATCCCCTAGTGGCGGCTGCTACTGCGTCCGTAGAAACCCCTTCCATTTGAACAAGGACAGCCAATAACAAGCCCCACCTTACAAGACCCTGCCCACTTTCTGAAAAGCTCCATAGGTGCCAGGGGAAGTACTGGCAGGCGCCACATTGGGGAACCCTGCACCCAGAGGATAACCACTCCTGGAGCGTGACTTTCTCACTTCCTGCTCCTGAAAGTGAAATGTTCCCAGGGGTCTGTCATATTAGCACTAGAGAAAACAAATTTTGTTTTTATCCGCTGCTTTAAAATTGCTCTTTTAGTCTGTTGTTTTCACATTGTGTTTGGGGTTTTTTTTTATGTTCATGTTTTAATTCTGTAGACCACCTTGAACATTTCTAAGGGAGCTCAGTGGGGTGGAGATGGACAGTTTTTCATCGTTGGATATATGGAGCCATCATTGGTGTGTCCTTTCCTTACCTTATGTGTTTGTTTGTTTGTTTTCAACTATTATTCTGTCCTCCCCGCAAAGCAGGCCCAGGGCAGATTACAACAGATAAAAACATATTTATAATAACTTTCATCATATAAACCGTTTAAAATCAAACAGCACAACAGTACACTATAAAGACAGATATAAAAACAGCAGCGATCAATTTGCAATCAATTAGCTAATTGCCAATTTCCTGGTTGTCTTTGGCAAACAAAGTTTTTTTAATACTCACAAACCTGAAAACTTGTTTGGCCAGAGGAAACAGTACGACAAAAGAAATGAGTGTGCATGAGATTGGTAACAGTTTGCCTATTGTAACAGCATTTATAAAATACTGTCTCTAGCCTTACAGGAACAACCAACCAACAGAGGGCAATATGCTCACATAAAATCATTTTTGCTATTTCTCCCTTGAAAATGATTGTAAAAAAAATTCAGTCAGGATTTGGTTAGTTTAAGTATGAACCTCAACCACTTTGCCTCAAGAAATTAATAAAGCTGAACAAAAAAATGCTATTCAAGACATTTTGGAGATCTGATTCAGGAAACACGTTTTTCATTTTAATAACACAACATATCTGTATTTTTAATGTATTTGCAAGCAGTTGTTAGAACTGTTTAGAGAGCAAGTTTTGTATCATTCAGACATGTACTGTTAGAATACACATGAAGTTGCCGTACAGAATCAGACCGTCGGTCCATCAAGGTCAGTATTGTCTTTTCAGACTGGCAGCAGCTCTCAGGTTTTTCACACCTCCTTCTCCCTAATCCTTTTAACTGGAGAAGCCGGGGATTGAACCTGGGACCTTCTGCAAGCAAGACAGAGGCTCTTCCACTGAGCCGCAGCCCCACCCTAAATACAACAGCATTTGTCACAGTTTGGTATACATTAGCAGAACAGGATGAGAAAACAGAATGCACGTATTAAATTGCTACAACTGAAGTATATGTATCTCGTATACAAGAAATTTATTTCACCAGGAATGACCACACAGTCAAAGTTACTCAATGTATGTGTACTGTGCTGATTACTAAATTCATGTTTCATGTCTAAATTTCATGTCTTTATTATATGTAACATCTTAATAGCTTTTCACAGCATCCAAAGTGTTTCACATACGTTATCTACATAATTCTTACAACAGTGCTGTTGGGTTGGTCAGTATGGGTTTTCTCCAATTTGTAGATGGGAAACCGAAGCGGAGACAACAGTGGCTTCCCTAAGGTTATTTACAGTGCAATCTAAAGAAAGTTGCACCCTTCTGTTAAAGTCAGTGGCCTTAGAAGGGCATAACTCTGCTTAGGATAACACTATTAAGCGATCTAAAGGCTGCGATAAGATTCGAACGGAGAGCATCCTGGATGTAATACCCAGTTCATAGGTAATTTGTGGTTTCTTTGAGGTCCATTCTGCAGTAATCTACACTTCGCATTTTAACAGGAATTTAAGGTAACATGCAGGTGCCAAGTTGATGAGCCTGAAATTGAGTTCTGATTCATGAAATCGATCCTGACTTGTCCTTCTATGTTGTATGGGAGGTAAGAAGATGCTTGCAGGATCAGACCAAAGGTCCTTTTAGTTCAGCAGCATCATTTTCTCCTGTCATGGTCCTCCAGATGTCCCTGGAAGGTCTACAAGCAGGCCGTTTCTCCGAGGTTTGCAATGAGTCTGTCTCATATTTATATTCAAGTCCAGTAGCACCTTAATGACCAACGAGATGTCTAGAGTACAAGTTTTTGAGAGTCGAGCTCCTTCCATCAGGAACTTGACTTTCAAAAGCTTATACCTGGCTGCGTTGTGTAGAAAAACAATTCCATTTGTAGGTCTTGAATTTGCTGCCCATCAGCTTCATTGAATGCTTTGAGTTCTTTTGCGGGGAGGGCAGAGGTGAGAAAAAGTTCTTTCTGTCCACTTTCCATCATGTATAAGTTCACAAATCTTCTCATTAGTTTTTCTAGTTTTTCCTGATAGAGGAAGTGTTCCAGCCATACGCTCCCATCTTCATTACATTGTATTATTTGCACAATAAAAGCAGTTTATATAATGACAATTTGCCTTGAGTCTCAATGAGAAATAGGGTTTCCAGTCTGCAGGTGGGGCCAGGAGACCTCCAAGATTTACAGCCAATCTCCATGTATCATTTCCCCTGGAGAAAATGCCTGCTTTTGAGTGTGAACTGTATAGCATTATACTCTGTTCTTCCCACGTTCCACTCCCAACCCAGAGTTGGCAACTCTAGTGAGAAAGGCAGACTATAAATGTAGTAAATTTTTAATCTCCCTTTTTGAGAGGCCATGACCATAATATTTCAAAAGTGGTTACGCTATAGACTCACATAAAGGCATTGAAAATAAAAACACTCAGTAATGAAATCTCTTTCCTAATCATCCATGACAAAGAATTTGCCTTTTTCTAAACCACAATTGCACACAAAGTAGGCATTTTCATTAAATTATTCTTCACCATGATCCCAAGATCCGTTCTGGTTAAGTCTATCAGTTCAAACCATTTAAATTAGGGATTTCTTTGTCTTTCTTTGTTTTTACTCTAGTATGTATCACCTTATATTTTAGTTGAATTGAAACTCAATTACCATGTTGCTATCACCTGTCCAATTCAAAGCTTGTTGAAGCTTTTCGCTTTGATTTTCACAATCCTAAAGAACCTGTTGTCTGCAATCTTTGCGTTGGTCTTACTACTGATCCCTACGGTAGAATCCCGCTGCTTGTTTTCTTCCACTATAAGACCCATCCACTTCTTCCTCCTGCCTGCTCCAACAGCAGATAAGCTGCTGCATTTCACGTCTGTTTCTGAATTGTTAGGAGAACTAAGTACCTTCCTTAGCCCCTTGAGAAACAGCAGGATTAAAATGCACCAAATAAATACCGCAGAGAATAGCAAGATTGGTGTACTGTAGCACCTTAGTGACCAACTAGATTTCCAGGGTGTGAGCTTTTGAGAGTCAAAGCTTGCTTCGTCAGACACATGGATCTTAACCAGGCCTGCTTAAACACATGGAGGGCACTGTCATGAACGTTCCCTTAGACAGCTACAAAGATCACAGTAAGGCCCTGGGAGATGAAGCCATTTGCGGCAGGTGGGAAAGGTGGCCTGCATATTGGGAAAATGCATTACTTTCTGCAGTGCCCAAGAACGAGGGAGGAGATGAACTCCTGGACAATATTCCTGCCCTTTTCAAGAAGGACTGAATGGGATTTTTAAGTGGCCACTCCGAGAGCAGATATACTTTTCCCCTGACGAAGCAATCTGGCTTTTTATCGCTTCCCAGCACCTGCTAGTTTAAGAGCCTGACACTTCGGAGATTATTCTGAGCAAGTGTTAGGAGCCACTTGCCGACGGGCACCCCCGCCGTATAGAATGACAGAAATGGTCATGATTTAAACAACGCCACCACAGCACTTGAAGAGGAAAGACAGGTCTGCTTGGCGTTGTACCCGGGCAGCGAGCACCCAGAAAACCATGGACACCGAGGAGTATAAGGGAGCCCATTTAGCGTTTAAGTCACGCTGGCACAAGACAGATGAGGAACTCTGTCGGCACAGCATGTCCTTCATTCTCCACAAGGCTATTCGGAATGATTTCTTCCAGAGTTATCTCTACTTGCTGGAGAAGCTGCCTCTAGGTGAGTAAGCCAGAAAGCCATGCGGGGTCCAAAAGCGGTGTCTTGTGTGTCTGTCTAGTTCCTCTGATCCTGCCTTTCCTCCAAGGACAGCGTACATTGTTCTCTTTCCAATTTCATCTGCACAACAACCGTGCACAGTAGGATAGGCTAAGGGTGTATGAGTGGCGTGAGGTCATCCAGTGAGCTTCATGGCTGAGGGAATTTGAATACACACAGGGTTCTGTGGTGTGTGGGCTCGTGCATGTGTATGGAATATTTGATTTCTAAAACGGTCACAGAGGTTCTGGACTCCCCTGGAATCTCCACCCTTATCCTAGATAGAAGATCATGGGGCAGCTTGGAGCTGCAGGGGTGAAAGAAACACTCAGGGCCAAGCTACAAGTGACGAATGACACTTGAACGGCAAGTGGATTGAGTGGAGGGCAAGTGAACAGGGAGAAATACACTTGCTGTTCAAGTGTCATTCGTCACTTGTAGCTTGGCCCTCTGAAACATATTTCAAATTAGTCCCACAGGAGCCCACAAATCGTTTGCCAGATAAGGCTGCAGGACTCAAGTCTAGTGACACCTTAAAGACCAACAAGATTTTCAGGGTATAAGCTTTTGAAAGTCAATGTTCCCTTCTTCAGATCTCTCCAAACCTTACACACACACCCCAAATTTTCAAACCCTTTCAAATTTCAAACCCTTTTAACAGATTTTAAGGTATCACTAGACTTGAGTCTTGCTGTTCTACTGCAGACCAACTCAGCTACCCACCTGAGATGGAATCAGGCTGCAGTTCTAGAATACTTTCCTGTGAGCAAGCCCCATCAGATAAAATGGGACTTGCTTTAGACCTTCTTAGGATTGCTCCTTGGATGTAATTCCAAAATAATTTTGATTTCAATGGGCTCAGACTGAAGTGACTGCTGTAAGCCCTGTCCCAAACCAGGCTGAGGGAGGGAGGAAGAAAATTCCAAGTAGTCCTGAAACAGATCAGCAAATCTCACCCAAGTTTGGTAACTGTGTAAAGATGTACAGGAGTGAAACAGTATTAATTACTGGTAAAATCAATAGATGGTCCTGGATATGTTTGTTGAGAAGCACATGTGACTAGGAGGAAACTCAGGGCCAAGCTAGAAGTGACGAATTACACTTGAATGGCAAGTGAACAGACTCACATGTATTCCTCCCTGTTCACTTGCGCTCCACTTGTGCTCCACTCGATCACTACGTGATCACTACGTGATCGAGTGGAGCGCAAGTGAGCAGGGAGGAATACCTGTGTGTCTGTTCACTTGCCATTCAAGTGTAATTCATCACTTCTAGCTTGGCCCTCAGAGATGTATTTAGTCTCGGCAGTGTCAAAATCTTGACTTATTCGCAAAAATATTCCCTTTTCCTGTTAAACGGCCCTTATTTGCTGGCATTTTCCTTTGCCACCCTCAGTATTAATCCAGAGGCTGAGTGTGGCTGAAACACAACTGGTGGTACAGTAACCTTGCTGAAGTTAAGCAGGTATAAGTCTGCTCACTGCCTGGATGAGAGATTCCCTGGGAGATCTGTGTATTCTGCCTTTGAGACCCATGGTGAAATAAAGGTGGTGGGTTACAATAAATTCATCGGAACATTCACAGCTGTTTTATGGTGAGTCAAACACCCACTTGAACATCATCAACTGGTACTGGCAGGACCCTTTCCCCATCCCTGTTTCCTGAGCTCCTTTTTAAGTGAATGAATGAATGTTTATTATTACGATCCAAGATCAAAAGTCAGAATCATCAACAAACATATGCATTGAATACATGTCATAAATATATAAAGATATACTAAACATAAAACACAATTCTTAATTAAAATTTGCTAAGGGAGAGCTGTGTTCTTCTGCCTAATTAAACATGCCAGGGTACAAAATTAGCTACTTTAAAAGAGATTTCATTGCATCAATCACCAAGAAGGAGTGAAATATAAAATTGATTTGATCTACTTGGATGATTGTCCATATGTGGAGTGATGTATATATTCCGAATGTTCTGATAAAACCAACATTATAAGAGGACATGCTCAATTGTTTCTACCATACATGGATAGAGACGTTTCTCATATGGGATAAAAGCATATCTCCCATCAAGAAGGGCAGATGTAAGGACATTAAATTGAGTGAGGGTAAAAGCTTTACAATGTTTGGGGAATTCCAGTATATAAAGATATGAAGATGGAACAAAGTTTCGGTTGCAATTCCCCACTGCTTGGACAAGATGGGCTTGATAACTGTCCAACTGGACAGAAATGTCCCCTAGTCTCTTTATTGTTTTAGCTCCTTGGTAGCCCACTTTTAAAGTGAGAATCCAAAGATCAGACCTAGGAGGGCCTTCTGCATCCTGGTCATATGCAGTGCCATTAAGCACCTCCCTCCAAACCTTTGTGGAGTGAATGCCCTATTCAACAGCATCCATAAATGTCATTGGGGCATCACTGTATCCACTGCATAATCTGTGATTGGTTGAGTTTACTTATGCAGTTCATTCAAGAAGATGCAGCCAGTAGGAAGGAATATTGCCCCAAAGCAGCTGCCCATTTCTCTAGCCTCCCCCCACCCCCAAATTCGAGCCACGGGCCATCAAGATCAGTATTGTCTACTCAGATTGGGAAAGTGGCTTTCCAGGGTCTCAGGCAGAAGTATTTCATGTCACCTACTACCTGGTCCTTTCAATTGGAGATGTTGGGGACTGAACCCAGGAGGACCTTCTACATGCCAAGTAGATGCTTCAGCACTGAACCAGAGCTCCTCGCGGAAGTCTGTGAGCTGGATCAGGTTTGAAGGGGACATACCAGCGCAACAGCAATGGCAGATGAGAGGAAGTAAAGGGTGTGGAGCAGGCAGTTTCCATGGGCTTAGACTGGAGTAACATTGCTTAGGTTTGCACTGTTCGTTTTCTACAGAAGAAAAATTGCAAATATACCCAATACTTGATAATGAGTTGCAAACTATTGCAGTCTATGCCACACTAACACATATTTTACTTTTTGCCATCTGAGAGGTAGGGGAAAATTTAAAATGAAGATAACGAATTCTGTAGTAAACAAAAGAGAAAATATTATTTCAACGGAAACACTTTCATACAATCACAGTATGTAGGACTGCCACCATATTTGGATATCAAGTGAAACTTTCTAACACTGAATACACTGGACATTTTAATACTGCATTATCTTTAAAACACAGTATTGCATATTGTTGCCAAAATTATTCACATCTTCACAATAAACACATTACTTAAAATACGCGTAGGAATTATCATGAATGATTTAACACTGTAGATTGATGTTTAATATAAAAAAATTTCATGCTATACATCTGGAGTAAAGCCTTGCCTTAAGCATTTCACTCATTCCAAAGGAAAACCGGAGGATTTTTTTTAGTGCTTCTCAATTTTCCACTTGACAAACTGAAAAAGTCGTAACTTTTTAATACTGTACATTTTGAGTGAAAAAATGCTGTCTTAAGAGGCATTTCTCACATTCTAGAAGGGAAAACTGTTCGCAGGAGTTTTTTTCAGCATTCCCGAAAATTTCCCATTTTTTCAGTTGGAAAAACTGGAGAGAAAAACTAGGAAGAATATTTCCCCCCAGAATTTTCTCATTTTTATTTGTTTTATATGCCTTCCAGTGGGTTCTGTAGCATACTCTGTCTGCTTGCGAGTTTTCCACCAACAGCTTTCTAGACATCTTCCAGCCCTCTTTAGGTCACCCAGCTACAGAGTTGGCTTCTGCCCAAGGGCGGGAGACGTCCACAAAAAGCAATCTTGTCAATGGCTCACACAGATTTTGCTGTGTTTGACTTTGTACTTAAAAACCTGCAAAATGTGTTTGATCCAAGGTGACAATGGGACAAAAGAAATGCCTTGTACATCACAGGTGATGACGCCTCTGCCGTACCACTTTGAATATTTTCTCCTTCCAGCTGCTGGTGTTCGTATGCCTGTATTGACACCTTTAATGGATTTTGCTGGAAATATACATGTGATTAAAAAAACCTGAGATTCTGTTTCTTTCCTAGTTGCGGTATTTGGCTATATATGAACAGCAACCATGACTGCTGCGTCATCACAATCTGGAGGTTATCTGCCACTGGTTGCCGCTATTCTGCAAGATCTTTTTATGCAGAGAATGTGAAAGTAACTCAGTAAAGGGTGTAAAACTCTTCAGGTTTGATCCTTACTGGGCTTAATATTCGCTTGCGGTATACATTTCTCCAGCATAACCTCAATGTGTAATGGATTAAAGGTTTAATAGTATCCACTCAGCAGTCGTCTTAAGCATGTGATGACAAGGAGGGCTGGGAACCCTGCTTTTGTTGGATGCAGCAAGAGCCCTGCCATGCTGTTTAGATAAAACCCAAGTGCTCGTGTTCCCTCTGCCTGCTCTGCTGCAGCTTATTTCCATTGCATTTTCCAGTGGCTTGCAAGGATGCCGTTCATATAATCAAGCCAAACAATCTTGAGGAAGGACTCAGTGGTAGAGTATCTGCTTTGTGTGCAGAAGGCTCCAGGTTCGATCCCTGGCATCTCCGTTTAAAAGAATCGGGTAGAAGGTGATGGAAAAGACCTCTACCTCAGACCTTGGGGAGCTGCTGCCAGCCAGAGTAGACACTAAGCAATGAGGACAACCACCTCTGAGTGGTGGTTCTCATTGCGTAGTAGCTAAGTTGTACTCAGAGGAGCCCCTTTGTTTTTTTGCTTAGCCGGAGTAGACAATCAAGATCTTGATATATTGTCGAAGGCTTTCACGGCCGGAGAACGATGGTTGTTGTGGATTTTCCGGGCTGCATAGCCGTGGTCTTGGCATTGTAGTTCCTGACGTTTCGTCAGCAGCTGGCGAAACGTCAGGAACTACAATGCCAAGACCACGGCTATACAGCCCGGAAAATCCACAACAACCGAGATCTTGATAGACCAAGGTTCTGGTTCAGTACCGCGCAGCTTCCTGTGTGTGTTTACATTTGAATGTCTTGCAATTAATAACTTTGCACCTTGTTCATTCAGCTTCGGATCCCTTGAATAACCCGTTTGAATTACTTGGGTTCATTCATTTGCTGGCATTCTCACACTCTGAAAATGCATTTGAGCCTCACATTCATATTTGTATCGTAGCATAGGGTTGCAAGCCTCCAGGTGGTGGCTGAGGATCTCCCGGAATTTACAAGTGATCCTCTAGCCAACAAAGATCTACTCTCCTAAAGAAAATGGCTGCTTTGGAGGGTGGTCTCTATGGCATTAAATCCTGCTGAGGTTCCTCCCTTCCCCAAATCACACCTTCCCCAGGCTCTGTCTCCAAAATCTCCAGGAATTTCCCATCCCAGAGCTGACAACTGTAAATGGGAGATAGTTGCTAATGCAGGGGGGAATGTGGAAGATAAAACATTGCCTGTCCCTCGTCCCCACCATTCTTGTCTGGGAAAGAACACAGGAGGAAAGAGTTATCTGCTACTCTCACCATGGCTTTTGGATAAATTAAGGACTTTGGGTGATCAATCACAGATCTTCCATGCCTCATCTAGTTGCATCACATTTGAAAACACCATCACAGTTGGGGGAAGAGACAGGCTACGGCATAAAGGTTCCAGACTCCGGAAATGGCAACCGATAGACAGCCGTGCCAGAACAGTTGCACGCAACAAACATGTTTTGCCAGACTGTAATGTATTATGGAAGCATGTGTGTGCGTCATGTAATTAGAAACTTATCTGGTAGGCACATTGCTACTCTGCTTGAGCTTCTAGATCTTCAACGAAATTTATGTTCTGCATTAGGATCAGCTGCTAAGCAAAGCAAGCACAGAATCATTCCTTCCATGTCTGAACTGCTGCTTGTGAGATCAGCCCCTGTAGTGTCCCACAGGCTCCATCTGTCTGTCCAGGATGCTCAAAGATAGAAATAAATTGAGTCCACTTCCAAGATCAGTGGCATCCACTACTACTACATCTACTCCTCTTGGCAAACATAGAGTAATCATTCATGTGTTGTAGGGAGATGCCATTTACTGACTGCTGTGAAGCCCTGAAGCAGCAGCTCTCTCTCGCTATGCATTAGAGCAAATCTCCTCCGGTAGGGATCATTTGGTTTCGATTAGGGATCTTGTTCTTCATTGTTCACACCTGGAAGCACCTTGGCATTGGTTCAGTGGTGAGACTGCTGGACTCCTTCCTCAAAGGGAGGGAAGTTAGTACAAGGGGAGGGGAAAAGGCCCTACTTTGGCATGGCACCTGCGGCTGAGGTCCCCTAAAGCGTGACATAGTAAATGTTAAATGTGATCCCAGCAAGACTCTTGCTTCTTCCTCGGTCGACTCAGGTCTCATCATTATCACTGACAACCCAAAACAATTTAATACAGAGATGGGAAAGGCAAATCTATAAAGCACATTTTAGATGATAAAACTTGAAGAGCGTAAAATAAGACCCCACCCAATTGATTCCTATGGTGGATATTTGGTCGCCCTTTCTGCGCAAAAAGTATTTGAATGTCCTCTTTCTGGAGGGGGAAGAGTGCTTTTGCTTGTCCAGAAAGTTACCTTTCACTAAAGCAGCTGCAGCAAAATCATTTTCTCTCCCTCTACTCTCCCACCTGATTCTAAAGGACATTTACGAGTCAACCGGTCCTACCTTAGAGGGTTCTCCCTGACCCTGGAGGCTTGGCCTTAGATGGCTTCCTTCTAGACTGACTCTCAGATATCATGACTGTAATGCCATTCATTTTACTCCATTTTTTTTAATCAAAGAGACCTTCGGGACCGCCTCTCCCCATACGTTCCCCGGAGGTCGCTTCGATCAGCCACTAAGAACTTGCTGATGGTCCCTGGCCCCAGGGAGGTCTGCCTGGCCTCTACCAGAACCAGGGCCTTCTCAGTTCTGGCTCCGACCTGGTGGAACTCTCTGTCTGAGGAAACTAGGGCCTGGCAGGATTTGTTATCTTTCCGCCGGGCCTACAAGACGGAGATGTTCCACCAGGCATTTGGTGGGGGCTAGGCTGTCCTCTCGCCGGCCATACCACTGAAGACCTTCCACCACCCATGCAGGACAATGCTGTATTTTAATATTTTATACCCGCCAATTTTAATTGTTTTGATATGATGTTTTAATGTTTTTATAATGTTTTTACTGTTTTAAGCTGTTGTTAAACCGTCCTGAGCCCGTCTGATGGGGAGGGCGGTTTAGAAATGTGATTAAATAAATAAATAAATACATACATTTATTGGGTCATATATATTCACAGGGACTTAGTTTCAAAGTACTAAATTGTACCTCACTATCTTTAGGGTTGCCAACCTTCAGGTGGTGCTTGGAGATCTGCCAAAATTACTACAGGGCTTCAGACTACAGAGATCAATTCCCTCTGGAGAAAACGGAGGCTGGACTGTAAGGCAATATATGCCACAGAGATGAGGGGTGGATCTACTATGAAACTAATGAATCTTAAACTTCGGGGCCCTAATCCTAGAGGGACCCTGAAGCAACTTTTTTTTTTAATGAGTGAATTTTTCAACAAAATTAATGGAGATTTTTAAGTGTTATTAAAATAAGGCTATTTTAGTGACAGCTTCATAAGCCAATGGGTTGAAGTACTTAATATTGACCTTACAATATGCTCTAGTGCCCGTTTCATATGGCCTCAAAATGTCCCTGTAATTGGTCAAATTTCAATTTTTTTCTCAGGGGCTTGTAGTGCCTGAACCCCCAGCTGTAAAGCTCACTGAGCGTGCCAGAATCTATTCCTAGCCTACATTTTGGCAGCTGGATCCTCGATGGATGTTGGGCCTTTGGACCTTGTTGGATGTTGCCCTGTTGTTGCTGGTTAAGAAGGGGCTCCCATAACATTTCAGGCTTCAGTGTCCCAAAAATATAGGTCCACCACTGACAGAGATTCCTTCTTTTCCCAGGCTCCACCCGAAATCTTGAATCTCCCAACCTGGAGTTGGCAACCCGTGTACTTCCACTGTCTAGATGACAATGGAATTCAGTAAGAGCAGACATTCATACCTGCCCTTCCTCTCCTATCTTTTTCTGTTTTCCTTCTGTCCCTCATTTACTGCTCCTCAGCCTTTTACCCACGTCAGACTCGTGGTACTTCCACACTAGCAGTTCTTTCTTGAATTGCCACCGTCTCCTCCTCCTCCTTCCAGGAGCAGGAAATCAAGTGTCTTCTTCAGCCAACCTCCCATCCCTACACATATATGCATGAAACTGCCTTATACCGAATCAGATCATCAGTCCATCAAGGTCAATACAGTCAACGCAGACTTTGTGGAGTAAGAGAGGAAGATGCAACAGCCGGTCCAGTGACTGCAGGAATGTCGCCTGCAAAGAGGCACCTGTTGCTGTGACTCAGTAGCTATGCCATGGACCATCTTCCTCCTTGTCCTCTTCTTCAGATGGAAGAATGGCAGCTGAACGTAAGGAGTGGGTTCCCTGCAAGGAAACCTTGATTTGGGTAACCAAGGAGAGCCTGATCTTGTCAGTTCTTGGAAGCTAAGCAGGGTCAGCCTCGGTTAGTAATTGGATGAGAGACCTCCAACCCCAAAGACCAGGGTTGCAGATGAAGGCAATGGCAAAATACCTCTGTTAGTCTCTTGCCATGAAAACCCCACCAGGGGTCACCATAAGTCAATTATGACTTGAGGGCAGGATTTCATCCCCCCCCCCCCAGCAAGGAAAGTTTCTGGGGCAGAGCAAAAATAATTCAACATGATTGTTGAGCTGTAGTAAGAGCTAAGCCATTAAAAGTATGTTTTAAGGATGCAGTGGGTGGGCAGCAGGAATTGTTCCGCCTGCTAACCAACTCCATCACCAACTATGTCACGGAGTCCTTGTTCCAGCTGGGAAATAGGAAAGCTTAAATTCAGGTATGACAGAGCGTGGGGGACTTCCCACACTTGCCCCATGAGGGATGGTGAGCAGTGGAGCAGGGAAAGTTTCCAAATTTCCATGTGTCAAAACAATATGACTTGCTTATAGCACTGCCAACTCTGAGTTAGGAAATTCCTGGAGAATTGGGGGCAGAGCTTGGGGAGGGTGGAGTCTAGGGAGGGGAGGGACCTAAACAAGGTATAATGCCGGCATATCTTCGGGACCGCCTCTCCCTGTATGTTCCCTGGAGACCGCTTTGATCAGCGGATAAATGTTTACTGGTGGTCCCCAGCCCTAAGGAAGCCCGCCTCGCTTCAGCCAGGGCCAGGACCTTTTCAGTCCTGGCCCCAGCCTGGTGGAACGCTCTGTCAATGGAGACCTGGGCCCAGCGGGACATATTATTGTTCCGCCGGGCCTGTAAGACAGAGCTGTTCCACCAGGCGTTTGGTGGTTGAAGGGGGCGGTGCCATGTCGGCCTCCCACCTTTGGGGTGGGGGAGGGTTCTCCCCACCATTGCACTTGGTTAATTTATTTCATTATTGTTTTGTATATTGATTTTAGTATTGTTGTTTTCTTGTTTTTATCGATTTTAAACTGTTCAGTGCCCAGAGCCCCTGGGATGGGCGGTATATAAATTGAAATATAAATAAATATAAAATAAAATAGATCCCATCCTCCAAAGCTGCCATTTTCTCCCTGGGAACTGATCTCTGTAAATCATTCGCAGCCCCAACGGCAGGGTTTCTGGCACTGGAGGCCAGCCTCGCATGCGCGCTCTGTGCGTGCGGCCCCGGACTGCGCGATGATGTCATCACGTGATGACATCACGCAGTGCTGCCGGCAGGTGGCTGGGGCGAAGCGAGAAGGCCGCCCATGCACCGCACACCACCCCGGCCGCCTGTTGTTCCTGGCCTGTGTCTATTGCGGCCACCCCGGGGGTGGGTGGTGGCGGCTGCGGCAGTGCAGGGCTGGCCGGCAGTGGTGCATGATGTGCGCCTCCACCCCCGGGGCCCCCTCCAGCATCCCCTCCAGCCCCACAGTGCCCGCGGCCCCGCCTCACGGCCTCAACGGTGGTGCCAGCCCTGATCATTTGTAACTCTAGGAGATCTCCAGGTCCCACCTGAAGACTGATATTCCAACTTTCTTATTTGTTCCTTAATTAGAGAACCAGCTTGATCAGTGATCATTATTCTGGTCTCTTTGCAGTCAAACTGTATGCTCTGACCAGTGAAGTCATCAATGGTGAAATGCAATTCTACGCGAGAGCCAAGCATTTCTACAAGGAGGTGCCAGCATCAGAAGAAGGCATGATGGGAGACTTCATTGAGTTGTCCAGAACAGATACTGAAGCCTCCAGAGAATTCCTTAGGGAGTTTGTAGGGGTGAGTTGTGCTACTTACATCACTGTCATACACAGTTGCCCAGGGTTCAGATTCATTTGTAGGTGGTATTGCAACATTGATTGATGCTTCCCCTCTCTGTGCCCCACCCCCAAAGCTCCCAAGGGTTGAGAGCAAAGGCCTGGCAACTCTAAAGGGACCCAGTCCTATTAGGGGGTCCAAGCTCCAGGTGGTTAATGGATCCTGCTGCTGCCGCCTATCCTCTTCCTCTTGGATAGCAGCTGCTGTTCCTGGATGCTATTGATGCTTGCTCTCCCATCTTCTACCCTGGTGGGTGAATGAAGGGAATGGGGTACAAAATCCCCTAGGCACTTGTTACCTTGGGCTTCTTTTAGGTTTCCCATTTATCTGCCCAGGATGGGGAATCACCAGTGTCCAGTCCCAATTTCCTGCCCCTCTGGAACTGAGGAGTGGGAGAAAAAAATGGTGTTCACATAATGATGCTCTAGTCTAGTCTCTATGGTAATGATCATAGAGACTAGGGGAGGCAGCCTAGAGAATCACCCAGAAGTGATATCTCATTCTTCACAAACATAGCCCTCCCCAGGTATCAGTCCCAAAATTTCCTGACATTTTTGAGGCAGTGGGGCCCATAAAATTGGAAAAGTCCATAAAACCGGACAAGTGGTGATTTTATTGGTATGATGTTTGAGTTGGGGAGGGGCCAGAAGTTATCTTTGTCTGGGTTAGGCTTGCCAGACCTGACCAGACACCCAGAGGAGTGGGTACATGGGAGGGGTGACTATTGGCAATGGCTTGATATCACTTTAAGGAAGATGCAAGAGTGACAACATCTTTTAAGGAAACTCTATGGTAAACCCATCGATTTTCCAGTATTTCCTAGAGAGGACAGGCATTGGCCCAATGACCATTTAAAAAAAATTCTCCTGCCACCATTCCAAAGGACATTGGGAGTGGGGGATCTGCTGAATATCTAGTTTGCCTCCCTTCTGAAAGACTCTATATTGGAAAACTTCCCAGTGGATTGTATTGTGTGACAAGAATGTATTCAAACTTTTCAAGTTACTTGAAAAGGAAAATTGTTTTCATAAAAGGCAACCATTCTTCTCAAAGCAAGCCAAATGAATCTGGAGAAAACAGTTTTATTCTTCAGATTTGGAATTCATCAGTTGGCTCTGAGCCAGAACCAGGATTCCGCATAATAAATCCCACTTCCAGTGTAAGTTGGTTATCTTAAATGGCTCTTAAGCAGTACTTAAACCTTTGCGCTCACTTGCTTTTGTTCAGAATGAATTTTAGCTTCCAGAGTGAACCGCTCATTGGTTTGAAAGGAGTCTGTTATTGTTGCTCATAAATAAAGGCAGAAATGTAACCGTTCTGAAGAGTTTTTTGTTTTGTTTTAACTTTTATGCATTTTGCATGATTATGCTATGAGATTTCCCCCCCTTGATTCTTTAGGATAAGTTCACACCAACAGAGTACTGGAGCAATACTGGGTTCATTTATCCTTCTCACCAAGGAAAGAACCTTTAGTATGAACTGTGGTCTATGTGCATTAAAAGAAAGCCTCGTGGATGCTATCCTGCTACCCTTTCTCACACTGGATGGAGATCGTATGAATAGGGCCTCCTCATTGAGAAATTTACTGGCTCTGGTTCATGAAACAGTGTAGCTACCTGATGGAGGACTCAACCAAAGACAAATATGGCCCATCTTGATTCCTCAATGACATGCAGCATGCAGGCTCCTACCACCTCAATTTTCCTTGGGGCCAGGCAAGGAAGTGCGTTGCCAGGGGGACACCAGTGACACTCTGGTATTTGAGCAAAACTTGATAGTTAAACCATAGAGTTCTGCCTAAATACAAGAGTGTCCCCTGTGTTCCCTGGTGATGCACTGATGTCACTTCCAAGTGTGCAAGAATTGAAACCAGCAAATTGTCAGTGACATAATGAAATTGCTGGTGAACTCCCTGCCCCCCACTGTTTACCAAGGGGGGCCTGGCAACTAGAGTTGAGAGGTCTCCTTAACCTCCTGGCAGGAGGCGGGGGGATGGCATTTTGTCTCCCAGGCTTGTTCCACATGCCTTTTCTCCTCGCTAACCTAGGGAGTATTGGGTGTGTGTGTGTGGAGACTGGGGATGGGGGATTCCCTGTCCCCACTAGGGGACTGGCAGCCCTTCTGGCAACCCTATAGAAATTTAAAGTGCCACAAGACAGGGCTCTAGTGGCAGCTTAAGGACCACCAAAACTTATCTCAGCACAAGCTTTTGTGCGTTGCAGCTGATGAATTTTACCAAATGTCCCCCGACCCACAAAATCTTATGCTGGAATAAATTCTGCTAGTCTCTGAGAGGACACTGAATTCCTGTTTTATTCTTTTGCTACAGACTAACCTTCTAGAGTAGCCCTCCACCAGGTAATCTTCAACAAAGAGGCACCCTATTTTTTGAAGTCAGTGCAATTTGAAGTTTGTAACTCTGTTTAGGATTGCATTGCAAATACCTCATTCCTCCTTCAGATTTCTAAAACAGGAAAGGGAATACCAGTGCTTTTTTAAAAAAAGATGCTGGTACTCTCATACATACAGTTGCACTGATTTCCACCAATTACCCCCGCAGGACTTGGGAAAGCCCCTAAAAGTGGTTGGTACTCAGAACTGTGAGTACCACCACCCAAAAAAGCCCTAGGTAACCAGGGCTTTTTTTCAGCAGGAACGCAGTGGAACGGAGTTCCGGAACCTCTTGAAAATGGTCACATGGCTGGTGGCCCCGCCCCCTGATCTCCAGACAGAGGGGAGGGCAATCTAAACTCCCCTCTGTCTGGAGATCAGGGGGCGGGGCCACCAGTCATGTGACCATTTTCTCTGAGGGCAAACCACTGAGTTCCACCACCTCTTTTCCCAGAAAAAAAGCCCTGTAGGTAACACTATTCAAAATGGGCTTCCACTTTGATCATGTGGTGAGAACCTCTTATTGTTCTATATCCAACCCCAGCCCTGGATATGACACCACCTTTACAATTTGGATACGGGAGCTGAGGGTTCTCTTGAGAAAATCAAATAAACTGTGTGGAATGTTTATGCCGAGACCAGGGCGATAAAGAAAGCAAAGTGCTGAAGGCAGGGATGTCTGGGGAGGCTCATTCTATAGCTACTACCAGCAATTGGATGCACCCCTGGAGTATTTTTAGCACACGCGCTGCCTGCTTGCCCCTTGTTTGACCTTAAGAATCTGCTGAATCAATCACTGAAGCAGGACCTAAGAAGCAGATGATGTACAGGCGTCTGACGTTATTTACTCTTGGTCATGTTAGAAGGAGGCTATTTAGAGCTAAACATTGATCTGGAGTTATTCCTATGACAGCCAAGTTTGCGCCAGGCGGGGCTGGATTTAGATTGTAGCTTTAATTTCATCACGCCTACTATAGGCAGGACCAACAGAGAACAAGTTTCCATGTGAATGGAATATGATTTCACCACTTGCCTCTTCCTCAGACAGAAGGTATGGGGGAGTTGCCTGGTGGGTGCAGCAAATAATGCGTGCATGCATGCGTGCTGGGGAACAAATATCCGCATGGCGCCTGGCTTTATCTTTAGCAAAGAAATTTGAGTCTCTTTATGTAAGGAACTCCATTCAGGGTAGGAAAAGAGAAAAGATAGCATTTTATTTTAACTATCTAGGCTAGGATGTCAAGAGGTGCAAGAAGCATGTCCTGCGTTCATGGCCGCAAGATGGAGAAGAAAGCAGGAAGGAAGTCCCTAAGAGTAGCAATTTGCATTACAAAGGGATAGCACCAGGGTAGCAGAAAGGAAGGATGCACAGGTCCCGGCCCTTCTGTCTTTCTGTAGTCTCCTCTGTAACCTGAGACTAGAGGACAGCATAAAAGTCCTTCACTTCGAACAAGGAGGTTAAGCAACAATGGTTGCTTCCAATGGGCAACCATTGACAATGTGAGTTAACCCATACAAGGAGCAAACCGACCCAATGTTTCTTGCTACTTTAGGTGAATTTTGCTGCCACCCCATGACTTCTTATATGGTGAACAACATAAAAAACAGCTTGTAACAATTTAAACGTGGTTAAAATGTCAACGGGAAATCTCAGAGAGCAATAAAAATGCGATCACATAAAACAAAAGCGTCATCATCAAAACTTGGGATTTAATTTAAAAAATGACTAAATAACTTTGGTCCGGAAAAGAATCAGCCCTACAATAAGAGCAAGAATATGAGATTTGTATGGGAGTGAACAGAGCACAGAAATGTTCAGATCAATGCTTGATGCCTTTGAAGCGATGCTTTTTTTATATTATTAAACTGAATGTATCTGGCTGAAGAAGAAGCAACACAAGAGGTCTGATCAGTTCCCCTGGACAACTGTCTCCATGTTCCTTTAATTTATGCAGCTCAATTGATCTTAGAAAAATAATTAAATTTAAAATAATACCTGGAACAACTAGATTGTATCAGCATTTCTGATTACTATATATACACAATCTTGTGTTTTTAACAATGCACCGTCCTTTAGAAGTCACCAAACTCCAGATTTGGGTTCCATTTTAAACTGTGTTTTCTAATTGAATTTAGGTAGCCCCTCATCCCTTTCTCAGATTCTGAGGAAGTGACCTCAGAATGATTAGCAGACCAGACCTTGCCAAGTCTTAAGATAGCAGTTCCGTTTCTACACTACTCACCTTTTGCAACGTCGTGCAAAACTTGCACGTGAAGACGCTATCTTCTGGTTCTTTTTCACAACGTTGCACCATGTTCCGGATGCCCAGGAGACGTTCCAGCCCCACCCAAACACTTTCCTCCTTCACTGTGCATAGGCCCATCAACTGTCTGTCCTAAAAAGACAGGGTCTCAAATGCATAGTGACTTACCTGGGCTTTCTGTCTTGCAACTCTAGACTAATGCTGAAACTCCTGAGTTATCACAGATTAGCACTGCCGTCCTAAGCAAAGTTACAACCTTCTGAATCCATTGAAGCCAACCTGCTTAGAAAGGTGTAACGCTGCTCAGGATAGCACTGCAATTCATTTTTGTTATTTATTAAAATACTTATACCCCACCTTTTCCATGTGGCTCAATGTGGCTTACAATTCTAAAATGAAACCCATGCGTGACTGAGGCCAGTAACGGGGAAGTCAACCACAAGAGGAGACAGGCACACTAGCAACCTGGGCTCACGGGCAGGCATGGGCATGGCCCACCTGGGCACACTTTGGTGGGAAGTGAGAACAGCCCTGGAGAGACCCATCAGATGAGTGTTGGCCTGTGTTTGCAAGTGCAGCACTGACCTGAGAAAGTGTGCCCCTGGGTTGGAGGCATCACATAGAGTAGAGGCATGGCCTGTGGTTAAGGAGGGCTTTAAAAGCCATCTGGCAGCATAGCTAGGGGTGGCTAGGAGTAAACTGGGATGATTAACCCACTGGGTAGGGAATGCAAGAACTCATCCTACCTCTGTACTCAATAAAGCCTACTGTTCAGGAGTCTACTCATTTGTCCAGGCAGAGGAACATGGATGGGTGGCATCTACCTAGTCTTCTACAAAAGCTGAACTGGCTGAAACCTAGAAGCCCATGGCAGCAGCAAACCTACCCTCTGGCCCCATACCATGAACAATATGATAAAACTCCATTAACCCTCCCATGAAATGCCTGCAGTTCAAATCTCATTAAAAGCCCAAGCAAATAGAATTGCCTTTTCAACACTTTCAAGGAAGCCTCCCCCCTTACCTCCATTACATACAGCGCAAGCCACTTCTGAAAAAGAGACTGCAGTCTGGAAGTTGCCAAGCGAGCAACTGGAAGACGGCAGCTAGACTAGAGGACCACAACTGGCACAAGGGGATGTGTTGTATCCTGTCCTAGTATTTCCCCTGTAGACATTGGCCGGAAGCAGGAAAACTGCTGTGGTCAGGTCACTTCTTTCTGTGCAGGGGCACAGCTGCCACATCAACTGGTTGGCAAAAGGGACTTGGAGCTATGGCTGCCACTTGGGCCTCCAAAGGTAAGGCTGGATATTAAAATACCCCCAAACTGCAGACACGATCCATTAGGGGGATGCTGCTCCATCCCAAATAGTTGTTGATCTAAACATGCTGGCAAGCAACTTTGAAGTGAGCAGAAATCTTGAGATGCTGGCACTGGTAATTGACACGATCTGTATCCGGGTTCCACAAGAAATCTGATAGAACAGACTTTCGAGTCAAATCTTTAGTAAGAATGTAGGTGTCTTGGGAACTACGTTACCCAGCATACTCCTGGCATCTCAAATGCTGTTGAAATTGTTTCTGAGATGTTGGAGCATAGGAATAGAAAAGGAAGGAGGCAGGGATAATCTTGCCTCCTTTTGTCTGTTGGTCAATTGGCCGAATACTGCCACCACTGCTTGCTTCTACTGTAGCAATCCAGTTAGATTGGGGGGAAGAAGAAAGGAAGAGAGAAGGAAGAACTTCTTCAACTTGCATAGACAGTCTGATCTGACAAATTCAGGATTATAATTCATAAGCCACTGAAGTTGATATTCCAGAGCAAGAAATCTTTGTTATGGTGGCATCTCTGTTATTACTTAGTCAAAATATAGTCTTTATAAAGTGATTCTTTGAAAACTTCTGGGGATGAAACTAGGTCTCAAAAAACAATGCTCAAAGAAAAAAAAATGCACACCTCTAGTGGTATGACTCTAGTGGTATGTAACAGCTGAACTATGAAATATGAAGTCCCTGGTTCAAATGGCACTTGTGCCATAAATTCACTCACCATCTCACATCCTCAGACCTTTCTAATTTATAAGATGAGAAGTACAATCTTGAACTACCTTTGAGTTGTTGTGGAGCATACTAAGACTAACTATGGCCGTTTCCACACGGCTTACCTTCTTCCGGAAAACAGAATCTTCATGCGCAAAATCGCACTAGGAATATGCTGTTATTGCGGGAAATCGAGCAAGAAGACACTGTCTTCTGTGATAACAGCATCTTCTCGTGTGATAATGGCATCTTCCTGCGTGATTTTGCGTGGGAAGACGCTGTTTTCCGGAAGAAGGTAAGCCGTGTGGAAACGGCCTATATAAGGAGTTTTGAACTCTCAATATTTGCCCTTGTTGTTTTTATGCTCTCTACAGGGCCCTGGCAAAGCCAGCACCGACTTTGCCCTTGACTGTGGCTCAGGAATTGGTCGGGTCAGCAAATATGTCCTTCTTCCTTTCTTCAAGCACGTAGAGCTGGTGGACATGATGGAGAATTTTCTGGCAGAAGCCCAGAACTATTTGCGTGGCCAGGAAAAAAAAGTCAACATGTATTATTGTTGTGGGCTCCAGGATTTCACGCCAATACCCAAAAAGTATGATGTCATCTGGATTCAGTGGGTTTCAGGTCAGTCTTTTTTTGACAACAGGTAAAAATGACAGAGGAACAGAAATAATTGCTGGGCTGCTTAGCAGTTAATGCTGCTAAGTGACAAAATAGGTAGTAATGCACTAACTGAAAGTTCACCTGTTGCCTCCGCATTTTCTCTTATGACTTGGACAGACTATTATTGTGTTGTGTAAATTCAGGATGAGGGTCAGCTGGTAGAACACGGGCTGGTAAGAGAGAATCCAGTAAATCTAACTGAGAGAACAGCTAAACTGCAATATCCAGATCAGAAGCAGATGGAGGGGAAGGCTGGGACCATGTCAGAGGCATAAGCATTTCAGGACAAGCTATACCCTGCATTATATGGCAGCCAGCATGCATTTGCTGCTCAAAAAGAATTCACAGCCTATGCTGATTGCCTGATTATGTACCTGGGTTTGCCCTATTGACACTTTACGTTTTAAGGATTCCACCTATATCATTTTAGGTGTGAGTCTTAAAAAACATAACGTGTGAAGTGGTTCCGATTGATATGAACAGGGTGACCCTTGAATGAATAGAGGACAACACCAACTGAAACAGAGAACAGAGCCACATCTTTGCATATGCAGAGTTCTTGTTCACTCTGAGAGTAGCAATAAAGATTTTTTTCTCTTGCAACTCCCTCCGACCCCAACAATGAATTAGCATCTGTTTAGGATTAGAGGACTGAAGTTCCATGTAGGTCCTGTCCTAGAGCCTACCTTACTAGAATATATAACTAGAATATAACTACCAAATTTGATTCACCCACTTCAGGCTTGCTGAAGAGAAGGAATACTAAAAACTAAAGACTGATATGGGGAGAACATTGGAAGGGAGAAGGCAGAGATTAAGCTAGACCAATCACGAACTGGTAGACTGTGCAAGGGAAATTTAAAGATCATCCGTGACATAGAATTGCTCCGTGGAAGAGGTATACATGTGGAACACCATGGAATGCGTGATCTTCCAGCATTGTTGGTTTCTGCTGAATATTTTCTGGAAAATGTGCACTAGTTTCACATTCCATCCAAATACGTTCTCCAAACATTTTCCTTCATGGTATGTATCTCTGTCAATAATCTTAAATGAAAACAGAAATAACAGAACAAACTGTATGTGGAGGAAAAGTAATAAAATTACCAGTTAAATATGCAAAACTACTTAATAGTAATGTATTTAAGTACGAGAGGAAAAAGTCAACAATAGGGGTGTGCAAGCCAAAAAATTTCGGCTAAAGCCGAAAGCTGAAAGCCAAAAGAAGAATCTCTTTCGAATAAGCCGAAAGCCGAAACGGCCAGCCGTTTCGGCTTTCGGCTTTCAGCTTTGTTTCGGCTTTGTTTCGGCTTTCGGCTTTCAGCTTTTCAATGGGAAAATGCCTCCGTCTTCCCGGACGTCTGGGGGAGGCATTTTCCCACCGAATCAGCCCAAAATTGGTGGGGACCTTCCTCTAACCCCTCTCTAAAAAACCCCCAAGTTTTAGACCGATTGGACTTTGGGGGGCCAAGTTATGGCCCCCCAAAGCAGGTCCCCCTATCCTCCCATAAGAAAGCGAAGGAGCAGCATATTGTTAGCATGCTGCTGCTCATCTTCTTCATTATTTCCTATGGGGAAAAAATGAAGAAGCAGGCTTCCTTTGCCAGGGGTGGCATTTTGCATGCAAAATGCCCCCTTACCCTTAGGGGCCCTTCTCCCACCCTTCCTCCCACCCCCCACCAAGGCTCAGCCTGCTCCCACTTGGGGGGGGCATTTCATGGCCTCCCCAAGTAGGTGCTCTTTTCTCTACCACTGACAGCTGGGGGAGGCTTGTCTTGCCAGGGGTGGCATTTTGCATGCAAAATGCCCCCCAGCCCTCAGGGGCCCTTCTCCCACCCCTCCTCCCACCCCCCACCAAGGCTCAGCCTGCTCCCACTTGGGGGGGGCATTTCATGGCCTCCCCATTAGGTCCTCTCAGCCCCTAAAGTCCACCCCTTACAGCCCCACACAAACCCAATTCCCCCCCAGCTGCCACACACAGACCCAAATCCCCACATTAGCCCCTCACAGACCCAAATCCACCCCCACCTGCCCCAGGAACAGGCTGGCAAAGGCCAGCCCTCTCCCTTTGTCCCCTATGCTGGGAACTTCTAAACTCTCTTTCCCTGGGCAATTCTGCACAGCCCAGGGGTGCCACAATGGTGGGCACACTTCTGAGTGCCAGCTGGTCCCTGTGAAAGAGCACCTGAACCACAGACACCCTCCCTCAAATTCCCCCACCACCTACAGAGATGGCTGGCCAGCCAGCCCCATTGTTCCCTATGATGGGAACCAACTGCACAACAAAGAATAAAACACGAACAACACAAAATAAAGTTTTTTAAAAATTATTTTCTCCCTTTCAAAGTACAAGTAGGCAAAGCATTATGACACATTACACCAGCAGTCCCCCACACAGAAAAATTAACACAACTCACTTAACATCAGAGAATCACAAAAGCACAATTCCTGTCAAAAACACTTTATTTCTTGAACAGCTTTAGGATACACAGCAGGGGGGCGCACCAAAGGGCATGGCAGCAGTATCTTGCACAAAAATAACACAACTCCCTTAACATCAGAGAATCACAAAAGCACAATTCCTGTCAAAAACACTTTATTTCTTGAACAGCTTTAGGATACACAGCAGGGGGGCGCACCAAAGGGCATGGCAGCAGTATCTTGCACAAAAATAACACAACTCCCTTAACATCAGAGAATCACAAAAGCACAATTCCTGTCAAAAACACTTTATTTCTTGAACAGCTTTAGGATACACAGCAGGGGGGTGCACCAAAGGGCATGATAGAAGTGTACTACACAAAATAATACAACCCACTTCACCGTTTTTGACAGCAGTTGTGTTTGTGTGATTCTCTGATGTGAAGTGAGTTGTGTTATTTTTATGTAGTACACTGCTTTCATGCCCTGTTGTGCCTTCCTACTGTGTAACCTAAAGCAGTTAAGGAAATAAAGTGCTTTTGACAGCAATATTTTGGGGTGATTCTCTGATGTTAAGTGAGTTGTGTGCCCACGGAGGCATTTTCCCATTGAAAAGCTGAAAGAAAGCCGAAAGAAGCCGAAACGTTTCGGCTAGCCGAAAGAAGCCGAAACACTTTTGTTTTGGCTTTCTTTCGGCATTCAGAAAGCCGAAACGCACATCCCTAGTCAACAACATAATCCAAACATAGTCAAAGCATACATTCACTCAAAGTAAGCCGTTCCAAAGCACTGAGAGCGCAAACATATAGTTAAAGTCCACCAAAGGAACTGGTTCTGAATAAGGATCAGTCCGAAAGGAGTCAATAAAGTAAATAAATGTAATAAAGCCAATAGTAATCCTTCCATTATCTTAAGTGGATGTGAAGAATGTTGCAAAAAGCAGAATGTCCCAAAGACATGCCTGGCCACCCTACAACCAGGGCCGGCAGTATTGCCTTGTTGTTTCGTCAAGAGACATCTTCAGGGGCGGAAACACATATCACCAATGAAACATCCTAGATAGTCTTTTCGGCAAGTCAAGCATAAAAGTTAACAAGTTTGCATTTCTTCTCCCTTGTCTCCCCGGCATCGGGTCAGTGAGCGGGGGCGGCCAGTTTAAACCAGCCCTCCCGTGGCCGCTGCCTCCTCTTCACCTGATGCCAGGGAGACGGGGGAGTCTCTCTGTCTCCCTGGCATCTGGTCAGCAGTGCCGCCTTCGCCCGCTGCTGATGGGGCCAGGGAACTCCCTGGCCCCATCAGCAGTGGGCAAACGGAGCACCTGGCGGCAGGGTGCAGGCTTAAGCCTACCTCCCTGCCACTGCCTTCGCCCTCTGCTGCCGGGTCCAGGGAACTCCATGGCCCCATCAGCAGCAGGCAAATGGAGCGCCTGGTGGTGGGGTGCAGGCTTAAGCCTACCTACCCTCTGCTGCCTTCGCCTGCTGCTGACGGGGCCTCATCAGTGGGCGAATGGAGCACCTGGTGGCAGGGTGCAGGCTTAAGCCTACTGCCCTGCCATTCTCTTCACTCAATGCGAGAGGGGTGAGAGAATCTCCCTGACCCTCTTGCATCAGGAAAGCAGTGCCACCAGGCTGCTGCACCTGGTGCGAGAGGGGCAGGGAGATTCCCTTGCCCTTCTCGCACTGGGTGCAGTAATCGCGGTGATGCCCGCTTGGGCACAGTGGTGCCCCTGAAGAGCAGCTGATTCGGGGGTTTAAATGCCCCTTTCTGTGCCACTGCGGAGCAGCACGGAAGGGGGCATTTTAAGCCCCGCAGCCTGCACTCAGCCGCTCATCGGGGAAACCCCCGACGAGGAGCTGATTCAGGGGTTTAAATGCCCCTTTCCGTGCCACTGCACAGCGGCAGGGAAACGGGCATTTAAACTCCTTGATCCGAAGCTTCCCGAAGCTATACAAATAGCTTAGGGAATCTTTGATTCAGGGTTTCCGAAATGGACCCAGCATACTGGGGCCATTTCAGAAATCTCGAATCTTTGCGAATCAGGTCTGATTCAGGTATTTCTCCCGAATTGTAAACCCGAATCACACATCCCTAGTGACAAAGCTCATATGTTGAATCCCCTGAATCAGTGATAGATATAATCCTGACCTGCTTTGTGCCCCACAGGAAATCTGACAGATAAGGACTTGCTAGGGTTCCTTATCCGCTGCCAGAACGGCTTGAAGGAAAATGGCATCATCATCCTCAAGGACAATGTGGCTCGCCAAGGCTGTGTCTTGGATCAGATGGACAGCAGCGTGATCCGAGATCTCAACATCCTCCGGAGCCTTATTGAAAAGAGTGGACTCACCATCCTAAGACAGGAAAGGCAAAAGGGCTTTCCGGAGACGTGTGTGCCTGTCTGGATGATAGCCATGCAGAAGAATCCCATGCACCCCAGAAATGGGGTGACTGAAATGGGTCTGGAACTCAAGGACTTTGAGTCAAGAGAGAGACACTCAGAAGTGGCCCATGGTAAACCCCGTTAACACCAGCCTACATTAACGTAATCATAAGAAACGATTACAAAATGGTCACAAGAGCAAGCGGTCAGTCAGTTTTTCAAGTCAATAAGTCTTACTTCCAAACAGTTCTCTCTAGATGATCCTTCTATGGTACAGCTTTTTCATGCTCGACCTAAAGAAACACAACATAGTTCTAAAAATATGTTCTTGGAAATAAGTCCAATTCGTTTCACCGAAACTCACTGAAGCTAAATTCACATAACCAACATGCAGGTCCAGTTTTACTGGCCACGCAAGGAAGCAATCGTTGGATTGCTGCATCTTTCCATCGCCCACTTGCAGGTCAACCCATGACAAATTGCAACCTACGTATCGGCAAATCTCCCAGATCCTGTGACTTGGCCATACATGTGCTTAGCATTTATACTTAAGTTCTTTTGACAGACAAGTCAGGGGGACTTCAGTTTCTATGCTGAGATAGAGGGCATGCTTCCCCTTGTGGATGCAATGCTCCACTGAGTATTGTGTGGGAAGGGAAAGCAGAAAGGGGTTGTGCGTTCCTTCACCCCACCTCCAAATGCATTACATAAAGACAACATGGGGCTCTCTGTGGAGCATAAATAATTTAAAATATTTCTATCCTTTGCCAATTGCCTTTAAAGGTTTGAACTTCCAGGGTGTGGGCTATTTCTGGTTTGCGAACATCATGGTTCTTTGTGCTGTTCCTAAACTGAGGCATATAAAGCATGCATTAAATGGGAGAACATCAATGTGGTCACTTAGGGGAACACAGAGATTGGTATTGGGCACAGAATTCAACTTTCTGAACACTTATTTTTTTAAAAAAAATCCAGATAGACGCATGGTAGTGTAATGCCTACTGCTTGGTTAGTAGCCGGTGAGAGTAAGATTTTCAGTGGCTGTTGGTGAGGTTGGTTATATACTAGTGGTTTGCAAACTTCCCTGATCTGGTGCCCGCCCTTATCCCCAAGCAGCAGCGTAGGATCCACTGAGTTGCAAGTGACAGGAAGTAATGTGATATCACAGTCACATGACAGGAAGGGGAGAAGCTATCGATGCAAAATGATGGGATTGGGACCGGGGCAGCAGACTGGGAGAGCGGGGAATAGGAAATATAAGCCAAGACCCCAGTGGTATCCCAGTGAGAAACAGTGAGCACAGTCAGATTCAGAGACCCTCTCCTCTCCACAAAACCTTTCCCTTGCTCACTCATTGTCCTTGCCTGGCACTGCCTGGCCTGGCCACCCCATACCCTCATCAGCTGTCCAGTGCTCCTGCCTCCTATTGAAGTATGGAGCACCACCTACTTGCAAAATATTAGCTTTCTGTGTGGAGTGGAGGTCCCATGCCACAAGCATAGGCTTAGAGCATTGGAGGCCTGACTGGCAGGGGTGGGAACAGCTAGAATGGGAATGGATGGGAATGGCTGGGCAGGGAAAAGAAAGAAGAGCTTTCATGGGGAGTGGGGGCTCTCAATGCAATCCTAAGCAGCAGCATTACCTGCTTCTAAGACCATTGACTTTGGTGGGTTTTGGACTAAAATAACTGCATAGGATTGCACTTTCTGTGCCACATGCATGACTGTGGAGTGAATGGTGGGGGTAGCTGGGCTGGCTTGGAGAGAAGAAAGGAGAGAAGGCAAAGATCTTTTGCAGGGAGAAGTCAATGGTCAGGGACCCTGCGTTCTGTCCGCATCTAGTCTTGGATCCTATGCTGATAGAAGGGATTTTCATCAGCAGAAGCAGGATTTCCTTGCCTCCCTCTCCCACTGCAACTTGAAATGCCCCCCCATCTTGTTCCTGGGGGACAAGAAACCAGGGAACAATGTATGGTCCAGAGAGGTCCATAGCAGCAGGGGAATCAGCAAAATCATCTTCCTTTCCGTGGAAATGTACTGCTGGATCCACCTCTTTGTTTACATATCTTTAAAATTAAAGTAGCACTACAAACACCAAGCATAGTTACACCCCTGTAAGCACACCGAAGTCAATGAGCTTAGAAGGATGTAACTGTACTTTGGGCTGTGCTGCTCCAAACACCTAGGAAAACTGTAGATAAAAAGGCAGAACAGGAGGAAAGAGGAAAATTATGATTGCGAGTGGGCTCCCATTCTTCTCATTAATAATTAAATAATAATTACTCTAAATAAAATAGCCCTTACTTAAACCTTAGCAGGCCACTCAATAAATGTTTGGCACCTTTGGGAGGAAACCCAGCCATCCTAATCAGCACTCAAGAGGCACAGTCCATTAGTCAGGTCCCTCCACAATTATCATTTAGAGGAGCTTGGGAAATTCCTGGAGATTTGAGGGGGTGGAGCCTGGGGAGGGCGGGGTTTGGGGAAGGGAGGGACCTCAGCAGGGTATAATGCCACAGAGTTCACCTCCAAAGCAACCATTTTCTCCAGCTGAGCTCTGTGGTCTGGAGATCAGTTGCAATTCCAGGCGATTTCCAGGCCTGGGCATCACTAGAAAGACTTCAGGGCAACACTTGCATTTCATCACACCATAGCAGTCTGAGCCAATTCAGTGGCCTTTCATGTGACTGTAATTAAGGTCTCCGTACGCATAACTAGCTCTCCATATTGGACACACATCATCATAAAACCATCCATCACATACTGAATCTTGATTATAACCAGCATTGTAACTTCTCTGTTTCCTTTATAAACATCTCAGATTAGCATGGTTAGACAGTAGATAATAATAGCCAAATGAGTTTGAATGTGAGATGTGATTAGAACCAGTTGTGTTGATTCCCCCCCACCACACTTTTTTTCTTTCTCTCCTGAGGATGCATATACAATCAAGTAGGAAAAAGCTGCTGCATTGTTGTTTATGTCATTTTTAATGTCATTGTAACCTTGGTGAATGACTAAATAAATATCCGTATGGAAATAATTGCATTTATCTAAGGAGATTGTAAAAACTGCCTTTCACAATCAGACCGAAGATCTCACTAGATCAGACTAGAGCTCAACAGTTATTTATTTATGTATTTATACTCTATTTCTCTTGCCAATGACAATATCGGTCTCCCTCTTCCCTTTTTATCCTGCAACAACAACCCTGTGAGGTAAGTTAGACGGAGAGACAGTGACTGGCCTAAGGTCACCCACTGAGCTTCCCACTGAGTGGGGGACTCGAAGCTAATTCTCCCTGATCCTAGCCCTGTTCTCTAACCACTACACAGTGCTGATTTTCCAGATGTCATAATGATCTGGCAGGTGACCTATTGACCTGAGCCTGTAAGTCTGGACACAGTTCAATGGCCCACCTGTTAGAAGGTGCATCCTTTTTTTACAAAATTCTGACAGATCTCTATTCATTATCAGATATTCTAATAACCAAGTGTGGCCCCATCTGCGGATTGGGGTTACACTAATACTAAGCTTGTGCAGACAGCATACCTCCTCCAACAAGTGGTGGAGTGACAGAACGGACAGCCAGCTGGGAGAGGTTTGCCACTAGGCCCACCATGGCTTCCTGCTTCACTGCCAGGGCTTTTTTCCCTGGGAAAACAGGTGGTGGAATTCTCAAGCAGCAAGCCGCTTCGGGATTTGGGGATTTAAACGCTTCGGTATGCTCCTTAATGATTCGAGAATCTTTACGGAGCACACCTTGCCATTTGCAAAAGGCAACAAAACTGTTGCTTTCAAAAGCCAACTGCTTTTCAGCTGACGGGAGGGGAATCCCCCTCCCGTCAGCTGAAAAAAGCTGCAGGCTTTGAAAGCAGCTACAGTTTTCTTGCATGGCAAGAAAAATGTTTCTGCTTTCAAATGCTCCCACTTTTTCCAGCTGAGGGGAGGAGGGGAGGTCCCTCCTCCCTCTCCCCTCAGCTGAAAAAGCTGCCAGCATTTTAAAACAGCTTTTTTCAGCTGATGGAAGGGGAAGCCCCCTCCTGTCAGTGAAAAAAACCTGCTGACTTTGATAGCAGCAAAACTTGGGCTGATTGGAGAGGAAACGGGTGGGGCCACCAGACATGTGATTACTTTCAAGAGGTGCTGGAATGCTGTGCCACTGTGTTCCAGCTGAAAAAAAGCCCTGCTCACTACCAAAGACAAGTATGGCGGCTGGCCCACTATCCCCTGGGACAAGGAGCCATTGCTGCTATTGTGGTACACTTGAGGGGGGTGGGCTGGGAGGAACAGCCACCATGGTGAAGCTGGAGGGTGTAGATGGAGGGGAACTGCCACTGTGGGGGGTCTGAGGGCTGGGGGGGAGCTGCCATTGCCATGGTGAAGCTGGGGGTGGGTAGGAAGAGTGGGATGGTGAGGATTGAATCCCCCCGCATGATTCTTGCAGGTCCCCACTTTTGTTTGTTATTTTATTATTTTATTTCTTTTGTTTATTTTACACCAGTTTGATGTAACGGTTAAGAGAGGCAGGACTGTAATCTGGAGGGCTGGGTTTTATTCCCCTCCTCTGCTTGAAGCCAGCTGGGTGACTGTGGGTCAGTCACAGCTCTCTCAGACTCTCTCAGCTCCACTCACCTCACAGGGTGATTGTTGTGGGGATAATAATAACATACTTTGTAAACCGCTCTGAGAGAGTGTTAAGTTGTTCTGAAGGACAGTGTATAAATCAAATATTATTATTGCTGATGTTCTTGTCATCGTCGTCGTCATCATCACCATCAACATTATCATCATTATAGACTGCCTCTCTCACCAAGGCAGATTACACAGTGCAAGTCACTATAAACAACAGGTAGGACATTCAGTGAACAAATATAATAGGGTCCAGGTTGCAGAAATTTGAAATCAAGCATAAATCCAGACACAGAGATGAAATTATGAAAGAAAGCATAAATAATTAAACGTGACATCTTTAACAATGTGGAAACTACCCATTTGGAGCATATCTATATCAGCAGACAACACCCAGTAGAATAGTCTACAGCCCCTGTCCCTTACCAAGGCATGTCTCTGAGCTATTTCTTACAGCATAGCCCTATTACTTGAGTAGTAAAAATGTCCTCATCATTTTTGTCTGGAGATGGTTCTTTAGGTACTGGGTAGCTGACCACCTCTTTGAATGGCCAAGGAAAGGTGCCCTGAGTTATTGATAGATTTATGATAGATACTAAGGGCTAATTTATGTGGTCTTTACAAGATTTTAGCAGCCAGGAGGGCGAGGATCCAATGCACAAGTAGTAGCCTTCACAGATGCCAGGATCTTGTCAATATCCATCACCGTAACTAGGTCAAAATGGCTCAGATGAGGACCAGACGGCGTGTTAAGCATTTCTTCTGCCTCTTCTGTATTACAGCTGGCATCCAGATCAGAGTGTGTTTGCGCTATTTTAACAGCAAAAGACTTTGCAAAGGTGTAACAACTCATTGTCTGTTCTTGAGCCAGTAAGAGTTCAGATTCAGGAGTCAAAAGATGTCGAGATACCTTAAATAATTGGGATGCCCCCTCTGTTTGTGGGATCTTAGTGTCATATTCACCCTTGACTTTGCTAAGCAATGCTCAGACCATGGCACCAGGGGCCAACTGGGTAAAAATTGGCCCCCAATCTAGCAATCAGCCCCTGGCACAACCCTGCACTTCTGCCTGCCTGCTAGGTGAGAGGTGGGGGAGCTGAGGCTGGGAACAGGGGATTTCACACCCCCACTGGGGGAATGGGATCCCTGCACCCTACGTGTCTCTAGCACCGTGTGCAAGAACACTTCTGCTAACTCAGAATGGGTACTTACTGGGGAACTCAGCGTCTGGTAGGCATGCAGAACACCCGATCTTTAATTCTCAATATAAGGAACACACAGCCAATTCAAGCTATAGTTTGTATTGGAATTCTACTGGTTGAAAGAGTCATGGAGTATAATAGTAACTCCACCTCCCCTGCTGCCTGTTTTATGTTGGTCAAGGACAGCATAATTGGGTGGAGTTAGCTGGGACAGACACACCACATCATTTTCTTCCAGCCATGTATTGGTGATACAAGCCTCACCATGTTATTGCAGGAAGAGATAATGGACCTCATTACCTCAACCTGCAATAACATGGTGAGGTGTGCAGTTTTGTGCTTCAGCAATCTGGCATTGCATACTTTTACAGAGAATGCGGGGAGAAGTATTAGGGAGAAGGTGATTTTTCTGCTCCATAAAAATCACAGGAGGCATAGAGGTGGGTTTGCATTACTAGGAAAAATGCATCCTAAATGGCCAAGGAGTTTCTGGTGGGGATATCTGGAATTTACTAGTAGATCTGTGTTAAATACAACTATTTTAAAACTGGCAAAACCTACAGCTTAAGAAAAAAATTCCCATCTTTTCCAAGAAAATACATCCATCTTTACCTTAGAGCTGTTAGATTGAAGGATATCTCCGCCACTGTATTTTGGGATTTTCTTACATAACTTATATACTACCTTTCTCCTCGGTGGGGGCCTAAAGTGGCTTATATTGTTTTCCTCTCCTCCATTTTCCTTACAATACAGGTGAGTGTGTGTGACTGGCCCAAGGTCACCCAGCAAGCTTCTACGGCATAGCGGGAATTCGAACCTGGATATCCTAGATTCTAGTCCAACATAGTACTTTCTTCCAGTAAAAGGCACCAACAGCCCCACAGAGCAGCAGATTGTTATCACAAGGTATGAGCAGCTCCTTGTTCAGGCTAACAGTACAAGCGGTAGAGAGCACAGAGGTCTGGATTGCCCCACACCATGGTTTTGCAAATGTACTTTGAAACATGATTTCACAACATGATTTTCAAAGGTAATCCTGGTGAGCCTTAAGAATAGTTCAATCAGGGTTAAGGCAAACTGTGGGTCAAAGAAAGGAATATAGTTGCCAACCTCCAGGTTGGCCCTGGAGACCTCCCAGAATTATAGCTGGTTCAGTTCCCCTGAAAAAAAAATGGCAACTTGGGAGTGGAGTGGACTCTGTGGCATTATATTTCACTGAGCCCCCTTCCGTCCCCAAACCCTTCCCTTCTGAGGATCCACCCCTAAATCTCCAGGAATTCCCTCAACTTTGAGTTGGAAACTGTAGCTAGGGTTGCCAGGTCCCCTTACCCTCCCATCGGAGGGGGGAGGACCCGAGATACACCTCATATGCATGAAGCGCGCACACAGTTTCACACCAGCGTGATGGGACTATGTGTCCACAGAACCATTGTGCGAGGTGGGAAGCGCGTGCACATTTTGCTGAGGGCTGATTTGGGCCCCAAACGGGCCTGCCCATTTGGGATTCAAATCCTGCCCCCCCCCACTGAAAAATGCAGGCCCGCTTCCTGCCTTCCCCCCCTGTTGGCCTGGTAAGCAGTGGGGGGGGATGTGGGAGCAGGGGATCCTCTACCCCACTGGGGAAGGGGATCCTTAACCCTAGCGGAGAATTTGCTGTATAAAAAGGGAGTGCATCATCCTATGGCCTACTTCTGATCTCTAGCAATACGTCTGCATTAAAATATGGTATCCTGTTGATGCCAGTGAGTTTTGGATCCCTTACTCTGTAGCTGGCTGCATCTCTGTCTAAATATTATGACACACTCAGCATAGTGCTCTGGGTGGTTCCTGCAGCCTATTGGTATGGGTAGAACTTTTGTCAAAAAGAACTCCGGCTCGGTCTCCAAAAAGGCAGGGAAAAAACTTCCTTCTTCTCAGTCCAATGACTGATATGAAGTGCCTCCGCTGAGATTTCTCCACAGAGACATTGGGTTTTCCTGGCAAGGAGGCCCACGAGATACTCAGCAGAATGTCTACAGCTTTGCATGTCAAGGAGAGCCAGGAGGCTGGACATGCCAGCCAAGGGAAACACGATGCTGGTCCCAAGAACGCCTTTTACAGAGACAGAGGCACACAGAGGATTTGGAGGAGACGACTGAGGCGGGCTCAATTTTATTTTATTTTTTTTTTCTTCACAAATTCCCAGCAAAAAAGTCTCAGGATCTGAGTGGAGATAGGTCGTTGTGGGTGATGATGGTGGTTTTCTGAGTTTCTAATGTTCCCTGTTGATTAAGGAACCCTTAATCCACCGACCTCCTTTTGAAACCCCAATCGCTCATACAGAGCGGTTTGTCAAGCATGAGTTTTCATGGCCAAAGACCAAGAGAAGGGAGTTCCCCCTCTAATCAGGGGGATGAAAACTCGAGAAAGAAAAGGCAAGAATCGCACAGGTCTCTGTGAAACGGCAAGCCTGGCTGGCAGTTGCTAGACAAATAATCTCTGGAAGCCATGAAGCTTTGCTGACTGAGGAGACAGAGGGGCCTGAAGAAAGAATGAAACCACAACTGAAGAGTAAAAATGGGCCATGCCCTTCCCATTGTGGTCAGCACATTGTGACACCTCATAAATTATGTGTAAAGGTCCAAACAAAGCTTCAAAGGGCATGCTGAGGTCTGCATTTCTTTTGACACCTCCTTTCTGAACTCACAAGTTTTTTTTAAAAAAAAACAACGGTTGAAACGATTACCACAGTGAGTGAACTTTGCTCATGAGAGGGCTAGTTATAAGAATAATTACTCTGGTTCAAAAGTTGCCCCAGGCCTTCTAATCCAGTCCTGTGTCCCAAGCTGGTGGGCACAGCAGATTAGGATCTGGGAAACCCAGGCTTGAATTGCTACTCTGCCATGAAAGCCACTGGGTGACCTTGGCCCAGTCATTCTCTCTCTCAGCCTAGCTTACCTCACAGGGATGCCGTGAGAACAAAATGGAGGAGGGGAGAATGTCGTAAGACACTTGGGACCCCATGGAAGAATCAGGGCAAAAATATCTAAATAAATAAATAAATAAAGCCCCTGATATCCTATCACATAACCATATTTGCAATTAAAAACCAATAAGGAAGGCAATTCCACAAATACTTTGAGCATGTCATGGTCTGGAGCTGCAGGTCACGAAGACAAGAGATCCAAGGTTTAAGGGCCAAATTATATGTCTGGAGCTCCTTTCACAACACTGACTGGTGAAGGGAGACTAACGGCGGAACCACAAGTGACAAAAGGCACAGGTTGGACACTTGTCAGCTTCCCTCAAGTTTTGATGGGAAATGTAGACAGCTTGGCGGAATGTTGGACAAGTGACAGTTGAAAAGTCCATTGGACAGCAGTCAGAGAGCGAAGCTGCGAGACTAGGATGCCTACATTTCCCATCAAAACTTGAGGGAAGCTGACAAGTGTCCAACCTGTGCCTTTTGTCACTTGTAGCTTGGCCATCTCTCAAGGCCTGGGCATTGGGGAAGTGTTCTTTCCCCCATGCCATTTCCCCAGCTGGAAATGCTCACTTCCCCAAGAATTCTTTCAGCCACAGAAGTGAAATGATAGGAATTCATAGTGCCCCCCTCCCCCATACACACACCACCACTGGTGCTTCAAGACAGCACATGTTTCTCTCAGCGGGAGGTTTACATGTTTCCAATTGAGTAGTCAAACCCTTGTTCCCTGGTGCAGGGTTGCCAGTTTGCAGGTGGAGCCTGGATACCTCCCAGAATTAATCTCCAGACTACAGAGATTAGTTTCCTTGGAGAAAATGGCTGCTTTAGAGGATAGACTCAACGGCATTATACCCCACTGAGCTCTCTTCCCTCCTCAAACCCTTCCCTCCCCAGTCTCCATCCCCAAATTGTCAGAAATGTCTCAAGCCAGGGTTGGCAACCCTGGCAGGGCCAAGGAGAAGGTTTAGGACAAACAGTAGCAGAGGTTAATGAAGCCCAGTGGGAGCAGAGCTCATAAATCTGTGCCTGCAGCCGGCAAATAATTTTCCTAAACCTGTGTTTAGGCTCTAGTTTCAGGCAAAGAGAAGACGACACCATAGATACTCCTTAGGGTTGCGAACTCCAGACTGGGAATTTCCTTGAGATTTGGGGGGGGGGGACTGGGGTGGTGGTGGAACCGGGGGCGGGGGAGGCAGGTTGGGGAAGAGAAGGACTTTTGTGCAGTATAAATCCATAGAGTCTGCCCTCCGCAGCCACCATTTTCTACAGAGAACCAATCTCTGTTGTCTGGAGATAGTTGTAATTCCAGGAAATTTCCAGGCCTCAGCTGAAGGTTGGCAACTCTAACTCCCCTGTTCCTCTATCACCGCCCCTGGTCTCCCCAAGCACACTGGAATCTGTCAGAGGAAGCAACCCTTGTACCTGTTTAGTGTGTGAAATGGATTACTGGGAATCAACAACGGGGCTCCTTAATGTGCATGCACGAGATACTGTTCACACAGGCACACTAAGGATTCAGCTACATGTTATTTCTTTTGAGTTTATTTCAAGTTTATTATTATTATTATTATTTTGCACATGTAGCTGTCAACATAACTTTATCAAGGAGAACAGTATGGGAAGGAAGGTTCTTTCTTCCTTTCTGACAAAGGCAGCTTTGACACTCAAAAGCTCATACCTTACAAATCTAGTTGGTCATTAAGATGCTATTTATAAAAAAGGTAAAGGTAAAAAAGTAAAGGTGCTATTTATTAAAAAGGTAAAGGTAAATTTAAAAAAGGTAAATTTATTAAGTTCTGTGATTTTGGCCCATAGTGATTTCAGCCAGACAGTGATTTCAGCTCATAAGAACATCTTTATTGCCCACTATATACAGATCTATGCACCCAATACTACGCCCCTTTTCAGTAACCCCAATAAATACACATGCAACTAGGCTCCTTCATTTGCATGCACTAAATACAACGTAACATATTTACAAAGCAGCAATTGGTCCTCATCCAGGAGGATCAATTGACTGCTGCTAATCCTATTACCCAACAAGATTGCAGACCTGAGGAGCCCTGCTTTAATTGAAGCTAGCTCAGTACATAACACCATTGGACCCGGGTCGTGCTCTTTCAGCCCTGCCATTTCTTTACTGAAAAAAGCCTCTCCTGTTTTTCCCCTGCATGGAAGTACTCCTGTATTTTCTTCTGCAGCAGGGATAGAAGCAGTTCAGTTTTACCAGGAAAATTCTGACAGCCAACCCTAAATTCTAGCTTTGATACACAAAGAAATCTGGCAACTGATTGGTTGAAAACATTTTCTTCATTTATAGCCCGCTTCTTTCCAAAGCAGTTTACATTATTCTCCTTGCCTCCATTTTATCCTCACAACAATCCTGTGAGGTAGATTAGGATGAGAGTGTGTAACTGGCCCAAAGTCACCAAGCAAGCAAACCTGGCTGTACCAGACCTTACTCTGACACTCTAACCAGTGTACCACACTGGCTCTCAAATGTACAAGAACACATAGTGGGTCAAATTTTGTATAGTATCCAGACCTTATATAATAGACGTTCATTAAAAAAAACTTCCAGTCTTGCATTGATGAGTTTTATAAGTCTGATTTAGTAAATGATTATGTTAGGAACGCCGAGACCTGCTTTACTGAACCAAAAATTAATCCTGAACAGTTCTTGGAATACCAACCTGTCCCTTCATGGGTAACCTCATCCACTGTATCAGGATACAGACCACAAAAATGCCTGATGTCGTAAGTGTAATCTGTGCCTATGAGTAGACCTCTTTATTTGGATAGAATTGTGCACATGTAGGCAAGGGGCTCATGTGCAAAGCTGATAAAGAGAAAGGGGAGAAAAATGTCCCTTTTGAGAAACAGAGCTATGTTGGGGGGAAAAGAAATCAGATAATTGGGATCTTTATGATTGCTGTTAAAAATGTTCTGGAACCAATTCAAATACCAATCAGAAACCACATTGTTCAGTTAAATCACTTTCAGATGCCATTTCAGATACAGAGTACAATTACACCCAGTTTTCAAATGTAATGTTCCATCTTTAAAAAAAAAACAACCTTATTTTCCCTTATTTTATTTTTATCCCCCTTGGCAGAAGTTCAGGCCTGCCACAGATGATCTATGGATGAGCTTTCAGCTTTTCCTTCATGACTTAAGCTTTGCTCAACCCACCAGGCTGTTTTTAAGAGTCCCATTAAACAGACAGCATGGCTGTTTGCTTTCTGTATTGTAGAGGTCTGGCAGAGCTGAAAGGACCAAGATGGCTGTCCAACTGCTCTTTGGAACTTTGTACATTGTACAAAAATACCGTGATCAGGGTTGTCAAGTCTCTTGAGCCACCACCTCTAATATTTTAGGGCCTTGAACTTGAACTATTTTAGGGCCAATTAACTTAGGGGCACTGGAGAAGGAAATTGGGGAGGAGTAAGGCTGCCAGCCTCCAGGTAGGGGCTGGAGATCTCCTGGAATTTCTCCCCTGGAGAAAATGGCTGCTTTTGAGGGTGGGCTCTATGGCATTATAGCCCAATGAGGTTCCTCCCCAAGCCCTCTCTTCCTCAAGCTCCACCCCCAGATACCCAGGAATTTCTCAACCCAGAGCAGGCAAATCTAGGGAGGAGGGAAAGGGCGAAAAAAAGCTTGGTGCACCAGACATGGGGCATAAGAGAAAGAGGCTCTCAGAGGAATGCCTGAGAAAGTTCAAGGGAACATGTGCTGTTTTGTCCACAAACCAGCATGAGCAAAGCCAGAAGAAGAAATGGGAAGGAAAACAGGACCAAGTCTGAAGCTGTCTCAGCATTGGGTTTCTCCTCCACCACCCTCTGGAAATTCGTAAGGAAGGGGCAGCAGAGTCAAGTAGGACAGCAGATGGTTGGCTGACTCTCTCTGACTGTCTCTTGGTGTTCACAATGCCGCCCTATTTCCTTCATTCCTCCTGCTGTTCCAGCTTGGACTACCAATTCCTAACTCACTGCTACTGTATTTGCTCTCCCTCCCCTCTTGCGGGTTGAGTCATGCTCATCGTAGGTCCCCAAACAGAAGGGAACTTTCTCGGTAATGGCAGCAAGGAGCTTTTTACGAGCCACGTATGCCTCTGGGTTTTCACCTGGAGCCTGGTGCTCCATGATGTACAGCCTGTTTGCAGTTTGGCCAGGCCAAATGAGCTGCATTATTTCTTTCATCCACTGGGTCATGCAAAGGGCACTGTGATCCTTAATGGCTATGCCTGACTCTATGGCTAGAGCAGCCATTCAGATGCACAAAGCCTGGCTAGCTGGGTTAAATCAGCTCCATTTGTAGTGGGGTGCAGGGTGATGCCTGCAATCTCTACCATTAATCTGTTACCCAAACAGGAGCTCTCTGTAATTTGTTGGAGGAATTAACGTTAAAGGAGATGCAGCTTGAGAGGGTAACTAGGAATGTCCACCTATGTATACCAGGATTGTTCCCTTAGAGAACTCTCAAATTAATCAGGCAGATGTTCAGCAGGAAAGGGGGGGGGTTATTAAAAAAGAAATAAAATGTAATCAGACAAGCACAAAATACACTCAGCACACATACAAGGCTAGCTAAGAAAACAAAGAGGAAAATGGGAGAGAGTAATTTGGAATAGGGTGATCATTACCAGTCCTGAAGAAGGAGCAAAATGACCAGCTTTTTACGGGGAGAAGGAGAAAGGACTCAGGCATATCTGAGGGTATGTTTATGGGTCCGGAACGCATACATACAGCACATGGCTGGGAAGCCCAGTTATAAGGAAAAATGTTCTCTGGGGGAAAACTGATGTTACCCCAAAATAATACCTTACTAGCTTGTCCGGAGGTAGGGCAATAAATTGGGAAAGGTGTGATATGACTATCTGGGATAGACTATATTGCTTGATGACCTGATGAGTGCCAGGTAGGAAGGCTATCAGATGTGCTGAATAACCTGATTAGGTAAGTGGGGGAGGAAAGATGAAGGCATTGAAGAGATTAGTCAGAGAGGTATATCAGGAAGCCTTTTTTCCTCTGCTGTTTTCCAGTGCATGGAGTCAGTCATTCCCCCTAAGATTCATGGCTTGGTGACTTTCCAATCTCCAGGCGGGCCAGCATCTTGTCTGCCTGGGCCCAGGCAGTGTTTAGGACTTACGGCTAGGGGTTTATAATGTTCTATATCTATAAGTTGCTCTTTTAGCATGAGAAGAGTGTCTGACTGCTAACACAAATTGGGCCCACATGTGCCTAGGAAGGACTTCCCGAAGAATGTCTGATTGACAGGCCCCATGCTTTCCATGTGGGGGACATGAGGACTTTATAACTTGTGAATTGTCCCTCAGCTGGAAAAGTTGGGGAGATACATGGCATAGCACTGGGATGGTAAATGGTGGGTTTGGGGGCAAAATAGAGTTGCCAGGTCATTGCTGGCAATGTCTGGAAGATGCAGAGAACAGAGTCCTAGTGATTGGTGTAACTAACCTGGAAGCGGTGTCACCATATTGGAGTGATGCTCTAGGATTCACATAAAAACTATGCTTTTTACCATAGAGTTTCAAGTAAATTCTAGAAGTTCACCCCAACATGGTAACATCACTTTGGGGTTTGTGCTGTGATGCTGTAGTATCCTCTTGATAGTGATTCCCTTTCCCAACTTTCCTCCCACTGCTCCATTGAGCAGCAGAGGAAACAGCAGATCCCAGAATGGGAGGTCTCCTGCTATATCCTGGCTGCCCTAGAGAAGAACCTGGCGATTCAGGGATGGAGGCTGTTGAATATGGGGAACAGGGTAGAGATAACAGTAAAAGTTCTTACCAAGCCAAGCAGAATATAATTTGTCATCTTTGTTCTGTTCTCTCACCCTGAGATGACACTCATTTATTTTATTTGAGATTTCCATATCACCAAAAGATGAGGGATGACATCAGTTTTGAAGCAAACATGTTCAACAGTCTGATTTCCTGTGTTTGACTGTAGTGAATGATCAGATGTGAGCAGATGACAGGGTCTGTTCAGTTCAGCACTGAACTACAGTGCCTCCTGAACAAGTTTGCGTAAGGTTTATTGCAAGACTGCACATGTGTGAAAACACTGCCAATTCAAACAAATTGGCAGCCACTAAGGACTACTTAGATGAACACTGAATGGTGGGATTTTTTTAAAAAAACATAGCATTTATTTTTCACTGATTGATATGATTAGTGAATGATTTAGCTATCTATTTAAACAACTGCCTGTTGAGCAGACCAGCCACACAGCAAGGACAGGTTAGGGGGAGTAGAACTGTAACAAGATTAGCACATCAAGCACCAATCCATATGCAAAAGAACCTCCTCAGGATACAGTGAAGCCTCCCGCCATTAGCATTCCACACCCTGGGAAACTCTTACAGAATGACTCAGCTCAACCCCACCCCTCCTGAGTAGATACAAATGACCTACATCTTTTCCACACTGTGACACTGAGAGATCTCTGTCTTTTGGTGCTACACCTCTGAAGATGCCAGCCACAGCTGCTGGCGAAACGTCAGGAACTACAATGCCAAGACCACGGCAATACAGCCCGGAAAACCCCCAACAACCATAATTAGCTGATTGATACCAGGAGGTGTTGCTAGGTGATTGTTGTTTAAGACCCTGGCACTGGTGCTTGCATGTCACACAGGGGTCTTTTGCTGCTGGAGGCTGACATGAAACGCCACCATTATGGCTACTGTATAGCTGCAAAGTTGTTTGACACACTGGTCTAATTCTGCAGTGGAGAAGCGAAGAGATCTGAGACTCAGCTCATGAGTAGACATGGGTACGAACAGAAAAAAAATGAACATGGTGTTCGTTGGTCGTTGCCATTCACGAACAATGAACAACGAACATTGACAAACATGATCCTGTTCATGAACATGTTGTTCGTGGGGGCCAGCAGACTCTCCTTTAGTCATCAAGATCCCTACTGCACCACTCCCAGAAACCCTACCTGAGCAGGCAGCAGGAAAGGTACCAATAATAAATAATAGCTTGGCCCCAGAACCTGGCAGCAGCCCTGGAACTTGAAGGGGTAGATCCTTACTGCACCACTCCCAGAAACCCTACCTGAGCAGGCAGCAGGAAAGCTACCAATAAATAATAGCTTGGCCCCAGAGCCTGGCAGCAGCCCTGGAACCTGAAAGGTAGATCCCTATCCCACAACACACAAAGAAAATTCAAGCTCCAATGCACTCACTCTGTCCCTGTAACAGCAGCTGTCTCTGCCTGAAAGCCAGAGCTGGGAGCCCCCCCCCCCTGGTCTTTTCCTCTTGTAACAAATTTGGAGCTCCAGTCCACACTTGGAAGGAAGACCTGCCTATCAAGCTAAATTGGGCTTAGATTTGGGGTTTCCAGGGCAACAGCAGGAGTTCAGACAGAGTTCAGACAACCCCTGCCTAAGTTGCCAAGGGAATTGATTGCAGGTGCCAGACTGTCTGGCTTAACGAACAGCAACGAACGAGACTTGCAATGACCACCTGTTTGTTAAGAATGGGGCCTCACAAACAGCTTGTTCGCGAACAGCAGATTGGGCTGTTCGTGGGTTTTTTTAGTTTGTATTGCTGTTCGTGCCCATCTCTACTCATGAGTGATCACTGCTGTTGAAGAGGGTATGTCCACCTGCTAAGCATGTTTGCCACAAAATTCTGCATCATGCATCTGACAAAGAGAACTTGATTCTCGAAAGCTTATGGTACAATAAAGTTGGTTAGTCTTAAAGGTGCTACTGGACTCTTTTTGATTTTGCTACCACAGACTAACACGGCTAACTCCTCTGCATCTATGACAAAATTCTCAGCATCCCTAATTATCTAGTACACAAGTGTTGTCTGATTTTCACAACAACCCTGTAATGTATACTCAGCTCCAAGGGACTAGCCTTGGAGATGTCCTTGCTCCAAGTCCAGCATTCTATGCACTCACTCTACATTGGCTCTCTCACCTTTTACACTATCCAGATGGCCACTGATTCCTCTGTCACTGTATTTAATGAGCTCAAAACATTTTTAAAAGGGTCATTGGAATTGTGGAGAAATGCATTTTATGAAGCTAATATTTCAGTATGCATTCAATGTGCCACTGCCAGACCACATGGAGGTGACTTATTTATTTAGCTGGGTCACAACATGAATGCCTTAATGTTTTACCATAAACTTTAAAAAATCCTCTAAGTGTGGACCCATTTTCTTCTGCTCAAAACTGGAAGGTGTAATGCACTAAAAACGTACCTTTTTATCCCGTGCCAGGATTTTGAACTATTCAATGCTAAAAATTAGAAGGCCTTAGTCACAGATGAGAAACAGAGCTCCAATTAGAGTAAAATAATTATTTTTGAAGGGAAAAACTATAGTGTGGCTGTACTTTCAAAAATGAATCCCCACGGGCTTAGCTGGTAATGGCTGTTTTTATACCCTGCTGGCATCCATGTGGAAGTAATCTATTCGGATGCAAACAGGGAAAGATCTAGCTTGCCACAGCTAGAACTGTGCCTTGGACATAGTCAACAGGAGTGATTCTGTGTTTGCATCCTATCAGGTTCGTATACCTTGCTGTCCTTTTTTTACCTTCTCAGCTTGAAGAATACAACTTTCCTTCCTTTGCGGAAATATATTTGTGGGTTTTCCCCACTAAATTACCATCAGTACCTTTATGCATGCAATGCCTTCCACTGATATCAGGAATGCATTCTTTGCCTCCTTTCCCCCAACGACAAGTGAAACAAACTCGTGTGAAAGTATCCCACATATAAGTAGTATCGGATCATCTCAGACTCATTTCCACACGTCTTACCTTCTGCCGGAACATTGCGGAAGACAGCATCTTTGTGCGCAAAATCGCACCAGGAAGACGCTGTCATCTGGGATTTTTGCATGAAATCGCGTCTTCCTGGTGTGATTTTGCACGCAAAGACGCTGTTTTCCGCGATGTTCCAGTGGAAGGTAAGATGTGGAAACGGCCCAGGATAGGTAAGGTGTCAAAAATATTCAATATCTACCTTTGAAGGTATTGGTGTGCCAGCAAACAAAATGCAGCAGAGAGACAAGGGCTGTCTTTGGAGACCTGACTGAAGCAAACCAAGCATCGGTGGCACTTCCAGCTTCTCAGGGACTCAACTTGTGCAGGTTTGGGAGTCGGTGACAGGCAAAAGAAATGCTTGTTGTCATCTCCTGCACCACTGGTCCCAGCCAGTGCTTCATTTGCTTGGGCAGACGTCTGGTCTGAGTGCCAAGCAAAATGGTCTGGCGTGCCACTTTTGGCATGCACGCCAGCGGTCACCTGTCCCAAGGTGTGGTGGATGGAGATGAGCTTCCCTCTCATGCTTCCAGTTCATCCTTCAGTCTTGCTCTGAAGGCAGTTTCAGCGGTGTTGTAATAGGCAACTCAGTATGCCTGAACATCGAAGGCCCTACATGTCTCTCTCTGTGTTATTTTCCTGATTAGCAAGTTACTTCTCCTCTTCCTCTCTTTCTGTCTCCATTCAGAGAGTTTCTCCCTCTTGCCTCGTGGTCTCCAAAGGGAGAGGTCACATCTATATCTCTCTCCCCTGCAATGGTGAATTTGTCTCTTACACCCAAGCAGCTGAACTAGCTGACCATTGTACAGGAAAACTAATGCTTTAGACTAGGGCTGTTTCCACACTACTCTCCTTCATCCAGAATGGGGTGCAACGTTGCGGAAAAAAACGCGAAGATAGCATCTTCTCTCACGAGTTTTGCATGACGTCGTGCAACAGTCACGCAAGAAGACGCTAACTTCCGCGGTTTATTCGCGATGTTGTGCCCCGTTCCGGACGAAGGCGAGTAGTGTGGAAACGGCCTAGGTTTCTTTCTTTCTTCTACTGTGAATGAAATCTACCACAACAAACTGTAAGTTCTATCTTTTCTACAGTTAACTGCCTGAAGATTAATTACTGCATGTTGGGAAAACACTTCTGACTGGGAAACTCTGCTAGCAAATGAAATATAACTATTTCTAATAAACAGCAGGCCTCTTTATTGCTTCCAGCTGGGGGAGAACACTTCTTAATGGAGGACAAAAATACACACTACTACCTCAACACCAATACATAGGACCCAACTGAGGCTCCTCCTGTAGGCCTTGAGAGGGAACAGAACCAGGTCTTGATGGTTTACTTAAAGCTATACAGACATACATAACTGCACGTAGCCTCTTACTAATAGCCTGTTACTAACCTTATATGGATAAATGACGTTTTAAGCAAGGAAGTTATGTAAGGTTGAATATTGTGCATGTTAGCAAGACAATCCATCACAGATTTTTACATATTCTGACTTTATCATCTCCCGTTTAGATAATAACCAGCTGAGCAGAACAGTGTCCTTATTTAACCCATACAACATGTATAGGATAAGCTCTAGTGCAGGTGTCCCCAATGTGGTGCCCGTGGGCACTGGGGGGGGGAAATCCCCCAGTGGGGGTAGAGAAGCCTCTGCTCCCTGCCTGCATCCCCCACTGCCACTTACCTGGCTGGCAGGTGGAGAGGCCTGGGGAATGGGCAAAAAAACCTCCCAGGCCAATATGCAGTAAGCATCCTCCTACCAGCCATGACGACATCACTTCCTTAAGTGATGTCATCACACCTGGCAGCGGACATACTCCCATGCTTCACAGGGGCTCAAATTGGCCCTTGTGAAGGGTAGGAGTTTGCTCACCACTAGGCATGATGATATCATTAAGGAAGTGATGTCATGGCCAGCAGGAGCACATGAGCAAAAAGATTCCCCCAGGTAAGTGCGAGGTCCCCTCCTCCTGCCAGGAGGGTAAGAGGACCTGGCAATTCTGACCACACTGTGTCAGAATTCCAAATGTGCCTGCAATGCATGCTTAAAAAGGTTGGGGACCCCTGCCCTTAGTGTGTGTGGCAGGGTGGAATTTTTTAAAACAATACTCAGCTGCTCTGGTGTGTTTCTAAACACAGCAATGTTTCTCAAACTGCAGGTTGTGACTTTCTCACAGGTAGGCCCCTTGCCAAGAGGTAGGAGCTGATCCAAGATGACCCAGGAGAGGAGGCTGTGGGAGGCAAAGTGGCAAATTTACCAGCAGGTTGGCCTCTGCAGAACATGCAAAAATGGCCATGGAATCCAGCCTGTTGCTCTGTACTGTTACATATTTATAAAAACAGGAAAAATAGGCTATGAACTTGCTCAGGATTGACTGGTGTGAGTTTTCTACATTTTATGGTAAAGAGAAGGAAAGTAGCATGGATTTACCTGGTGTCAGTCCCTGGCAGTTAGGTCCCTCAAGCTCTCCACAGTTAACACACAGGTGTTCCAGTTGAAGCAACTTTATTGAGATCCATACAGTTCAGGATGTTCACACAAAGGTGGCAATTGGCAGAAGTGACAATTCAAACAAAGGCATTACTAATTATAGGGAAACTTTCCGCCCTTCGGTCCATTGACATTCTGGCGCGAAACCCCAAAGAATTTACATGGGAATTGATTAGTTTAGGCTAGATGGGCTACACAGTGAAAGTATACCAGTCTCTGCGAAAAGAAACAATGTTCACTGCAAGCAGCTCACCTTCAAGGACACTTGCTGGAAATGTGAAAGTAAATATTTTCAACAGATAACAGAGAGGCCCCACTGGCTCTCCTGCATTTTATGTTAGCAGTTAAGACTCCCTCAAGTGATATATGCAGTACACAGAATATAACTTTGGCAAACAGTTATGTTCAGCACAAAATGCATAACACAATATTGGCAGGTAAGCTGGCATACATGACATCTGGTGAGCAGTAAGTTTAGAAGTGGGTCTTCCTTTGAAAAGTTAGAGAAACATTGATGTGTAGCATAAATATGGCGATGATAGAATCGCCTCTCCCAAGGATCACTTTGCACAGCAGCTCCATTTCTCTGACCAACATTGGTTGGTTATCCTCCCTCGGTCATCCACTGTTTGATTGAGAGCTTCTTTTTCGGAAGCCCCTCCTATTTTATGGAATGGCCTTCCTGAAGTGAGTTGGAAGGTTTCTGCTCGACTGAGATTCTGCAAGATGGAGTTGTTGAGAAGGGTGTCTGACATGGCTACCTCATTGTTTTTCAAGTGATAGCCATGTTGGGGTTGTTAGTTTTGATCATTTTAAATTTTATATTCCCCAGTTTTTGTTCTTTTAAATTCTGTATGGACTTCAAAAAATTTTAATTTCTGTTTCTTCTATGTTAAGGTTTCAATGGCCTTTGGCTATCAACAGTAATCATACTGAAAATGTATATTGTAGTTTTCGTTATCGTGACCTGCCTTTCTGGAGAAACGCAGGTTAAAAATTCTCTAAATAAAATACTATTAAATAAACAAATCAGGCATTATGCTGCAGACATACATTTGTATTGCCATGTGATGTGAGCCTCAGACCAAAGTGTCCCTTCCTTTATTTTTTGCACTCAGTCATGAAGATATCAGAGCAATTTTTGTGGTGTATGTTAGGCAAGAATGTGGGAATGCCTAAGTGTGCATGCACACACACGGGCTTTATAACTCTTTTCTTTGTGTCCCAAGTCTTTGATGAAAGAAAAGATATGAAGCTGCCATGTACAGAGCCCCCTGACCTTTTGAGAAGACAGACATTCAGCATGCACAGGCCTCCTCCATATGTTTATTACCCATTGATTTGTCACCATAGGGCAAAGCTACATGTTATACTGTGCACAAATCACCAATGGGGACTGGCAACAGGGACAGTTGCGAATTCCCAGTGGCGACTCCTGTGTAAAAGTGCAGCAAGGCCCAGTTTGGATCAGGACCAGGGGGAGGAGGAGAGTCTTCTAGTTCCCCCCCCCAGCATCATTTGTTGGAGCAAATGCAGACCCCAGATGAAACAAGTTATGCCCCCCTACTGCACTCCAAACCATTATGGCTCCCAAAAATGGTACTGGGGAAAAGCAGGAGAACCTGTCCCCTATGACATGGTCCCAGTCTGAACGGGGCCTCTGCTGCACTTTTACAGAGGAGTAATTTGCAGCTGCAGTATGACTGCAAGTGCCCGTGGTGTGTAAGGCAATGTGTTGTTTGGCCCTAGGATATTGATGTGAATGAGAGTTGCCATCCCTTCCTTTGCATTCTGGATAGTCCCCTGAAGATGTCAACAAGATTCCTGGGTGTCTCTGACTTTCTCTCAGGCTGCATCTACATACTGATGATTCTTGTTGGTAAATTTATTGCCCCTGTGAATTCAGAAGAATGTATAGAATCCACACAGCCGATTCCTTCCTGTATACTTCCCTTAGTCATCCCCCTGCAGCCGCCCCTCTCCCATACACCAGAATAGCTTTTTGTCAGCTCTAAAAAAAAAAAAAAGATAAGTAGTTGTTATGTTGTTATAGTTACATACCATCTCTCCCTCCCCCCTTTTTAAAAAATTTCAGAAAGTCCTCCAGTGATGCAGCAGGAAAAACGGAGCGCATGAGGGAAGGACAGTGATAAGATGGCCTTAGTTTGGGCAGAAGTTTTCAAAATGCAACCTGTCCCAATATGGTAACCTGTTTGGGCTGCAATCTTTCGGGAAAGATCATAGCAAAGCAGGGCCGATTCCAGACGACTAACCTGAAGGCGCTGCATGCCGCCATGTTCCGGATCACGACAGGGAAAACGCGAAATATCGCGTTTTCTCGCACGAGTTTGGCGCGACGTCGCGCCAAACTCACGCGAGAAAACGCGATATTTTGCATTTTCCCCATCGCGATCTGGAACATGGCGGCATGCAGCGCCTTCAGGTTAGTCATCTGGAATCGGCCCAGACTGGAGGAAAGCTGGGGAAACCCTGGAAAGTGGACGTTTGGAGGACAACATCACATAGATGGTCTGAAAAACATCGCTCCATTTTGGAAGCTGAAGAGGAACAAAACAGCCACGGGGATGGAGTTTCTTTCAGTCAGAGAGCTGCCTGTTAGTGTTGGCAGATGCTTCCTTCATTTTCGCCTCAGTTTCATAGACTGTCACCTCAGGGTCTTTGATCCTCCCAGGAGCTGAACTTTGCCAGGAGACAAACTTCGTCTCAGATAATTGCCAGGGAAAGTTGCACAGAGTGTAAAAACTGAGGAAAGGAGGAAGCAGTGGGGTGTTCTTCTTGGGGCAGCATATTGCTCACACATTGTGCTCTCCAAAAGGTATGTTAGAGGAAACATTCCTTATTTTGATTGTCCCAAAGCCACAGGAAAAACGAACAGAGGGGAGAGGATATGTCTGAGAGGAGAGCCAGATGTGATTTTCTCAGATTCCACGTCTCCCTCTCTCCCCTTCCCCCAAAATCTGACTCAGTCAGAGAGAGAAATCTTTAGGAAAACCCCTGGATCGCTCTGCCAACAGCCTTGTGGCCACTTGGACCAAAATATGTGCAACTTGGATATGACAGTATCCAAGAGACATCAATACAAAGGCATAGGACAAGGATCCCAAACTTTTTAGAACCTGTGGGGACCTTTGGAATTCTGACACAAGGTGGTGGGTGTAATGACAAAATGGCTGCCCAACATGGCAGAGCCAACCACAAAATGGCTGCTTCAGGAGGTGCAGCTGCACCCTCAGAGGAAGCCTACGTGCACAGGAGAAGATGAATTTTAAAAAAAATACACTGAGAAAGAGGTGTGAGAGAATAAAACCATTTCCATAGTGGCAACTGCTGCTGAAACAATGTGATTTTAATCTACACAGCCAATTGGATCTCCAGCAGCTAGTCAGAAACCCTGCTGGGCAAGTTCCCACCTGTCCTCATCCAGTTTCTAAAAACACTTGATGGGAGCCAGGAAAGGTGTTGGTGGGCACCACAGCACTTACAGGCATCACGCTGGCACGGGAGATCAAATAAGGAACTGTTGCTTCACAGCAAGCTGCTTTTGAACATTCTTAAGGCACTTAACCACACCATACTTTGGCCACAAAAAGCCAACATCCCAGAGTACCAAAAATATCAGAAAATGTGGACTGGGTTTAGCTTTGGCATGTGAACAGCTGGAGTAATAGCAGCTCCTTTAGTCCAAGCAAAGCTAGAAATGAAATTATGTGGAGTAGTTTATAAAAGCAAGATGAAGCTTAGGAAAGGAGGCTTGTGGCTCACTGGTAAAACATCTGCTTTGCATGCAGAAGGTCCCAGGTTCAATCCCTGGCATCTCTAATTTAAATGACCAGGTAGAAGGTGATAAGAAAGACCTGCATCATGAGACCATCCACTACCAATCAGAATAAACCATTCTCAGCATTTGGTTTGCAGGCAGATAGTCTCAGGTAGATAGATGCATTGGGACTCAAAGGAGGTTCTCATTTCAATTCCTGCCATGGGTGATGTGAAAGGACTTCTACCTGAGACGTTGGAGAGCCACTTCCAGTCAATGCAGAAAATACTAACCTTGACAAACCAATGGTCTGACTCAGGATAAGGCAGCTTCGTGTGTTCCCTTATGCCATGATGGAGCTAGGGCTGTAGGTGGCTATGTTGGATTGGAATGTGTGTTTCCTGATTTCAGGTCCCTTAGAGCCAAGATACAAGTGACACCTTACACAGGTTGGACACTTGTCAGCTTCCCTCAAGTTTTGATGGGCAGTGTAGGCGTCCTGGTTTTACAGCTTACAGCTGCAAGACCAGGATGCCTACATTTCCCATCAAAACTTGAGGGAAGCTGACAAGTGTCCAACCTGTGTCAGGCATCACTTGTAGCTTGGCTTTCAGTTAGAACATAGGTCCTGGAGTAAGGAGGGCAGAAGGCTGCACTCTGTTGTCCAGCCAATAGCAGCAGGCCAATGTTGGCCAGTCCTGATATCTTGTACCGTTTGCTTATCACAAGAGCTGATGTCACACATCCCAATTCCCTACTGTATAAGGGAGAGCTGCCATAAGGAGAGCAGAAGATTAAAAGGGATGCCCAGCTGTCACTGTTCGTGATTCTCTATGGACACGGTCTGGTATTGCAATATCTCTTAGCATCTCTCTGGTGAAAACTTCACATATTTTGCACTGGAATTGAGAGGGGAAAGCCAGTTTGACCAGAAGTGCCAATAAAGGCTGTGATTTATTTATTTATTATGATTTATACCGCGCCTTCCCCACAAATGGACTCTGGGCGGCTAACAACATTCATAAAACACAGTGAATTAATCACAAAACCATAAAATCAGTAATCTTTAAAAGGTCGTTAAAATAGACCAGGAGCAAGCTATTTAAATAAATATTTGGGAGTCCGTATATGGGCATAGTAGATGGGCCTAGTAGATGGCCGAGGGCAGCCTCAGAAAAAGTGGTGATCTTAGATGGAAGAAGGGGGACACCCGCTGGCACCCACTGTGGTTTGGAATGCAAATTTGTCAAGCCCATAATGCTCAGTTGTGTTCTGAATCAAGTGACCTTTCCCTCCAGATGTTTCCTCTCTAGCTCAGAATACAATGCAAGGTCTTCACAGATGCAACCAGCATTCAGGCCACCTCTTTTGTAGATACATACACTTTCTTTTTTTGTTGGGAATGTTAGCCCTTTACTCTTGCTGCTCATTGAAATATTCATTGAAATTCTCGATCACCGCAAAACTATGTGAATTACAGAGCAAGGTGATTTGCTGTCACGAGTTTATAAAACATTTTAACACTCCTTGCCACCCAGTTCAGAGACTTCAAGGGCCAAAACATCAAAACAATAAAAACAATTTAGCAAAAGACACAAAGAAATATATATAAACAGGAAGGAGAGTCACTAAAGGGACACCAGACAAAATAGAGAAATCTTCACCCGCTGGCAGAAAGCAGTGATAGAGGGGGAGAAATGAATCTCCCTGGGGAATGAATTCCATAATTTGGTGCCACAACGAAGAAGGCCAATTCTCAGGTTTCCACCTCAGATGACAGCATTTAAAGAAATTCTAATCTGCCTGAGCTCAAGACTTTTAATGACTATCAATATATCTAATTCTCAACGTGGCCGCATCCGTGGATACTTAAATCTGGAGACAAGAGCCTTGAACAGACAAGACAGCTCTTTCTGCAAATCTCAGAAAAGTTCCAAGTTTGCAGGAAAATCTGCAATATAAAAACAAAAATAAAATCTGGCCGCTTGCTAGTTTTCAACAGCTTCCACCGCACAAAAGCCAGTATGGTGTAGTGGTTAGAGTCTTAGACTAGCATCTAGGAGACTCAGGTCCAAATCTTCCCTCTGCCATAGAAGCTCACTGGATGATCTTGGGCAAGTCACACATCCTCAGCCTAATGTACCACACAGAGTTGTTGTGAGGATAAAATGGAGAATGATATAAGCTGCTTTGGGTCCTTATGGGAGAAAAGGTAGAGTAATGAGAGTAAAGAGTAAAGAAGTAATGAGTAGGTGGGTTAGTAGGCAGGAAGGAGAGAAGGAACCAGGGGAAAGTGAGGATATGGGGCAGCCAGGAGGAGGGAAATAAGAAACAGTGAGCAGGGGGAAACAAGGGAAAGTGAGATGCCCCCTGCAAGTCCTTGTGTGTTTCCCCACTGTGCAACTATAATAATATAATATTATTATAGTTGCATAGTGTGCAACTATAATAATAATAATAACATTCGATTTATATACTGCCCTTCAGGATGACTTAATGCCCATTCAGAGAAGTTTACAAAGTATATGATTATCCCCACAACAAAACACCCTGTGAGGTGGATGAGGCTGAGAGAGATAGAAACTGTGACTGACCCAAGGTCACCCAGCTGGCAGCTGGCTTCAAGTAGAGGAGTGAGGAATCAACCCTGGTTCTCTAGATCAGAGTCCCGTACTCTTAACCATAACCACTACACCAAACTAGGCCCTGCAGCAGGCACCATGCAACTCAGCTAGGCTTTTCCCGGGAAGAAAACTGGACCCAGCCTAGCAACCAGCATCACACAACTTGGCCAGGGGGTGGGAAGGAGGTAGGGTTGCCACGTCCCTCCGGGTGGGAGAGGGGACGTAGCAACCCTACCCTCCAGGCCAGGCAGGAGGTGGGAGGTCTGGCACTTACCTTGCAATCTTTCCTTGTGTGTGTGCGCTCCCGGCCTGTGTGATGATGTCACTTCTGGGAAGTGACACCATTACGCAGACCACGCTGCTGGGTGGTGTGAGGGGCCTTGGAGTGCTCCTGTGCTCTGCAGCAGCCCGATTCGGGGAGAGGCTATGGGGAATGGATTTCGGGGAACATGGAAATAGTAGGGGAGGGAAAAATAAGATGCCCCAGAAACCCTTGCAGGTCTCCTACTTGTTGTTTAATAATTCCAGAAGGTTGTCTGGTTAGTCTGTTGCAGGCAAATTAACAGGGTCCCTGTGGCACCTTAGAGACGAACACATTTTTATTTTTGCTTCATGCTTTCATGAACAAGAACCCACTACGGCTGATCTTTCTTTGTCCAAACGTTTCTGCAGGAATAAAATTTTATTTTGGTTTCTGTGATAATGCATAGAATTCATATTTAGAATCCTTATTTGTGCAAACTGGGAAAATACACTTCTGCAATGAAAGGGAGATGTATAGGGGGAACTGCATGTATGCCATCTTTACTGAGAGTGCTCACTTTCACTGTAGAAGTCCCTTGGCTAGCAAAATATACAAGTTTGTACAAACAAAGAGTTCTATATTGGAATTCTATACTTTTTTTTAAAAAAACCAAGCGAAATCTTTCGGGACCAGGCACACAGATAAATGGAACTGGCTCTGGTCTCAATGTTGTTGTTGTTTTAGAAAAAATTGCTGAAGCCGCAATTCAGGGAAGGAAGGCCAAACCACAGGTGGAGAGCAACGTATGAAAAAAAGACAGTCAAAGGAAGTTTCCATGATACTTTCCACCCGTTTATATTCTCCTTTGCCCTGAATATTTTCCTGAGTAAAAAACTGGCACAGCCTTACTTTCCTCTCATGCATTTCCCTCACTTTTCTGTTCTTTGCTTTCCTTTATTTCTCTGAAATCTTAATATGCTTGTGCCAAATAGAACATACAGGGCCATAAAGATTCTCAGTGGACCAGCCATCATTAACTGCAGTCAGAGAACTGAAAGCTGGCAGTGGAAGATTCTGGAGCGCTGCAGCAGGCTCACAGCTTCTGGCTGTGCAAGAGTATCTCTGGATGTGCACATGAAGCTGTGCCAGTGTGGTGTAGTGGCTAGAATGGAGGACTAGGATCTGGAAGATCCAGGTTTGATTCCCTGCTCTGCCATGAAAGCTCGATGGGTGACCTTGTGCCTGTCACACACTCTCAGCCTAACCTACCTCACAGGGTTGTTGTGAGAGAAAAAATGGAGGAGAGGAGAATGATGTAAACCACACAGGGTCCTCAGTGGGGAGAAATGATGGGTATAAATGAAGTAAAATAAAATAAAAATAAAGACACTCCCCATGGTCAAGAGGAGGCAAGTCGACATGGTGTAGCCTGATGTCAGCTCTCAGAAGCTAACCAGGGTAGGTATTTGGATGGGGGACCACCAAAGAAGACCCTGTAGAGGAAGGCAATGGCAAAGCACCTCTTGCCATGAAAACCCCTTGACGGGGTTGCCATAAGTCAGTTGTGATTTGACGGCCCTTTACACTCACACGGTCAAGGCGTCCAAGCGGAGGAGAACAACAATGTGGATCTTCACAGAACGTTTTTCAGCAAGGCAATCTAGCCAAAGTGCCTGAGCAGAAGGCAAGATATGGTTGTAGTTTGTACAATTAAGCTGTGGTTAATTCTGGAGATGTAGTCTCGGCGAGAGGAGAGGGTACAGGGATTTGAGGTGAGAAGAAAATAATGGACGTATTAAGAGAAAGCATCTTGACACGGATTTGCTGCCTACTATAGGAGGGCATTTGTCTCCTCTATTTTCTGCTTGAATAACTGTAAATAACACTGCACTTACAAAGACACTGTAACTACCCCAAATTCTTTCATCCCAAAGCAACAAAACTCTGGTAGTATTGCCCCTCCCCACTGCTTGAAGAAATGGGGAGCACAGAAGGATATGTAGGATGCAAGAGATTGACTTGGCAGCCCATCCAAGTTGATGGAAATTATTTCTTGCTTGAACCCAAAGTAAATCCACAAACTGCGGAGTTCTATACCGGGGGTGTGGGTTTTTCCAGCACCAGCTGCCATTTCTCTTGCCTTTATTGTAAGCCAAATCCCAAAGAAGATGCAGGAAAAGCAGAGGGGAAATGGGAATGGCAGAGGGAGAGAGTTTGTCAGAGAAGAGACAGAAGATTCTCATCAATGAAGCTGCCAACTGGCCTGACCATATTTTATGGGTGAGTGGATAAATGTAAACTTGCATGAGTATAAATAAATGAATTGATGCACGTAAGATATGAAGCAGGCGGTGGAGCAGCTGATGTTTCTTCTCCATTGAAATCCTATCCTTTGCTCAACTGTCATGGGATTGTTAATTGAAGAACATGCAAATTGGTACCTGTTGCTTAGGGTGGAAATACACATTATGAAGCACCTAGGGACGCTCAAGTGAACCTCATTTCACGGGTCCCCCCTCCAACTTTCCATGCACTTGCTCGCACAGTCACACTTCAGTTTGCTCTGCATGAATACATTCACTCATTTGATATCAGTTCCTCCTCAACTGCTAAAAGTATCCCAATTTCCCCCACCTCCCACATCCATTCATTGAAATGCAGATTCTGACACCTTCTCACACCTTAAAGAAATGCAAATTGGCAAGTCAAAGGAGCCTACAGTACTTGTTCTTGCAGCAAAAACAGAGCTGAATTGACGCTCTGCCCTCTGGACTTACTCGCAAATGGACTCACACAAAGGGAGCTCGCGTGAAAGTGACATTCACATGCACCAAGCAAGAACATCCTGCACATGAATTGAGAACCACACATAAAATCCTGCACTTGAGCATCCCCAGGTAATTTGTAACGTGTATTTCCAGTCTTGGTGAGACCAAACGGAAACAAAAAGGGGCAAAACAAACAAACAGAAAGGGTTCCCATGCCCTCTGAAGAAAAAGAGCTAGCTGATATATGCAGATCAATGACTGCCTAAGTAGAAAAGAGCAAGAGTCCAGTAGCACCTATAAGACTAACAAAATTTGTGGTAGGGTATGAGCTTTTGTGAGTCACACAGCTCACTTCATCAGTAGGTAGCTGAAGAAGTGAGCTGAAAGCTCATACCCTACCACAAATTTTGTTAGTCTTATAGGTGCTACTGGACTCTTGCTCTTTTCTACTGCTACAGACAGACCAACACAGCTACCCATCTTGATCTGTCTAACAGTGACATGGAATTAGGAAGGCAAAAATTCTGTTTGGAAGAGAACAGATCACTGATGTAGTATTTGGAGCTATATTCACATTCTAATATTATTCCCTTTAGCAGGAGGACACTTCACACTCTAAATATTACATGAAAATGGAGCTTCATCATGCTATAGGGCCAAGATCAATACAATGTTCTTATTAAGAGAAAAGGGCCGCTTCTTGACCCTCGCACCAGGGCCGTTTCCACACAGCTTACCTTGTTGTGGAAAATAGCAAAATCTTGCGCGAAATCCTGCAAGAAGATGCTGTTATCGTGTCTTCTCGTGCGATAACAGCGTCTGGCAGACTTGCGCAGCACATCGCGTGCCGCCGGGCCATGGAGAACGGCAATAAGCAGATTTAAGGTGAAAACCTGTAAGTAAGCGAATCCCTTCTGATTTCTAAGCGTTTGCGAAGGATTGCTGGGAGCTGAAGCTAAGAAGGCTCGGATTTCTTCCCCTTCACGGAGTTTCGGAACTTAGCTGGCGCCCCCCCCCCTAAGATGGCGACGAAAAAGCAGAGCCCTGCGATGAGTAAATCGGTGATGGCGATGTTACAGGGGAAGGGGGAAACCCTGGAAGAGATGGTCAGACGAGCGGTCTTTGAAGCTATGCAGCCCTTTGCAGTGAAGTTAAATGAAATGGGGCAAAAGGTTGATTCAGTGGAAAGCGAAGTGAAAACCATTAAAGAAACAGCGTCTGGAGCAGAGCAGTCTGCACGTGAAAACGTAGTACTCATGAAAGCAACAAGTAAAGAAGTAAAGCTCTTGGAGAATCAAATAATAGGATTACAAGTGGACCATGCCCAAACGGTACTGCATCTTCAGAATGTAAAAGAGGAGCAAAGTGAAAATTTAAAAGATTTGGTGTCGGAACTTTTGGCGTCATTCGCAAAGGCAACTAAAGAAGAGTTACAAAGCGATATTCTGGAAGTCCGTCGGACGTCTTCAAAATATGCAATGAAGCATCAGCTGCCTCGCTAGATTATTATTGACTTTTCATCTAAGAAGACTCAGGACACCATCTTATATAATTCGTATAATGTGGACTTGGACTATCTGGGCAATAAGGTTAAGATATTGGATGTTCCATTTTTGGCTCGTAAAAGAAGATTTAAATATAAAAGACTTGCGGCTTTCCTGAGGAAATGTGAAGTAAAATATAAATGGTTGTTTCCGGAAGGCATCTGGTTCAGATACAAGGATCAAACCTACAAGATAACATCAGAAGTACAGCTGAGGGACTTTTTGTTTAACCATCAGGAGTTTCAGCAAGAAGAAAGTCCAAAGTCTGAAGGGGAGAGTGGGGGGGAGGAGGGAGCGAGCGCAGCTATTGTAGCTGCGCAGAGAGAACTGAGACCGAGACGCAGGGGTGGGGGGGAGAAGACCTGATCCTGAATATAGTCTGTATTGTATAAGATCTACCAATCTGATAGCATATTAGAAAGTTAACTTTAAAGAAAAATTGCAGTATGAAGGGAATACAAGACATGTAGATGTAGTGTGTGTTTTCTGTTTATATGTTGCTCTTCCCTTTTCCCCAGTCCCCTTTTTTCCCTTATATTTTTGTAGTTTTTTGTAGTTTTCTATGTTAGAAATTTATATATATATATATATATATATATATATATATATATATATATATATATATAAGAAATCAATAGGACTTTAAAAACATTCCGCTTTGGATGGATTGCATCCTAAAGTTTTTCATTTCAAAAGAAAAAGAAGATGAAAAGTAAGCTGGAAAGAGGAAGATTGTTGCAATTGGGCAGGGGGAAGATAAACTTAGCAGACTTCTTTGCCATCTTTTAAAAACTACATAAAGGGAATTGAGTTTAGTGGCACAGCCAGCGCACGCCCATCTCTTTAAAAATACTGGAAAGCAGCAGGGCTGAACTGAGACTTGTCCTGCCATGGTCAAGAACAAAGGTTGCCAAATCTAGCTCAACTCATTCCTGGAGATTCAGATGTGCAGCCTGGGGAGGGCAAGGCTTGGGGAGGGACCTCAGTGGAGTATAATGCCATACAGTCCATGCTCCAAAGCTGCCATTTCCTCCAGGAGAACTAGCCCCTGTACTCTGGAGATCAGTTATAATTCTGGGAGATCTCCAGGCCTCACCTGGAGGTTGGCAAAGCTGTCTAGAATTTGCTCTCTCTTTTTTTTTGCTTCCCAGTTTTTTTTTGCTTCCCAGTTTTTTGCTTCCCAGTTTTATTTCCTTCTCAGTTGATGCCTGAATGTTCTTCCAGCCTCATGTTGGCACACCTCAATTACCAATAGCAACAAGGTAATTACCCTGTGAAATTATCTTTTGTCTGTTATGTGGGATACTGGGTAAACATGGCCCGAGAGCAGTGGCCTTGTTAATCTGGTAAGCCCCATACAGACAGACCGAGTCATAACTCTATGTATATCTTTAATCAAATCCTAATAAAATACAGAGAACAAACAACACAACCCTATTCCAAAGGCCAAAGGCCGACGGCGAACCCAGTTTTTTGAGAACTTCACTCTTCTTAACAGCATTGACCTTTACAAGTCAAACTGTTTTCATTTACTCAGTGGGCTGATGAATCATAGCAAGTGGTAATTTCAGTCCAATCTGGCTGCCAACTGCTGCTCTCTCCTCTAAGAGTGCCTCTTCAGTGCTTGAAGCCAACCAAAAAGGGGCTTTTCGATCCACATATTCGATAGCAGGAATACAGATTCTTCTGCAAAGGGATGAATCATTAAACGGGCAGATCAGATCCTGTATGTGAGTCATGCTTTCTGCTGGCTGTTGGAGGCACGAGCGAAGGGAAACAGGAATTTCCCCACCCAAGGAGTGTGGCTGTTTGGGATGTTTTCAAAGAGAAGATGACCCTTTCTAGGAATTGCTCATTACCAATACAAAACGCTGAATAGATCACAGCCGTCGGACTAGTTGACCCCTATATGAAGTCCCCCACTGATGCCATGAGGACTTTGTACCAAAAGTACAATGAGGGTTCTGTGCCTCTCTTCCAACACAGCCTCAGCAAATGCCAGGGAAGTACCAGGGGAGAGCAGAGTTTGGGGAAGATGTGATGTCACTTCCAGGTGATGCTCTAGGCTGCCTCCCCTAGCCTCTGTGGTCTTGAACATAAAGATCGGCGGGAAATCCTAAGATTTCACTAAGAGGAGGCCATTTTCCCTCCTGTTCCTCAATTAATTGATGGCAGGAAATTGGGGGTAGAGGCTGGTAATACCCCACTATAGGTGGGAAAATAGGAGGCATACATGGGCCTAGTTCTGATACCTATCATGGCACACAGGTAGAAGCAGCTTGTCAAATAGCATTGTGGGATCGCTGATGCAGCTTCTATCCATGCACAGCCATGGAGACATTGCATCTTGTGTGTCAGCCCTGTGAATGAGGTCCAAGTCTTTGTTGACATCCATGCCCTTCAACCCAGAAGGATCTGTTCCTTAGTTGTGCATGTGTGTTCTGGTTCTGATTATTCAGTGATGAGAAATGAGCACTGTGGTTTTATTTGTTCCCATGTTCTAGAGCAATAAAAGATTTCTGGAGCTCTGAACTGATGAGTCCAAGTTCAAATTAAACCCATCGTTGCCAGCACAGCAAATGTCCGGAAGGTTTGAGGCTAGTGCCTGGGAAAGGTGGAGTTTGAGGAGGATGTGATGTCACTTCCCAGTGAAACTCTAGGAATTTCTCCTACGCTCTATGGTAAAAACTATGGAGGCCATTTTCAAGCCACTTCTTCCCCCACTCCTCAATTCCCTGAGGAAGGGGAATTGGGGGAAAAGGTACTGCAGGAGGGCAGATTTCAAGCTGTGAAGGCACAGGAAGCTAAGATGGTCTAAATTTAGTCTGTACCTGGATGGAAGACCCCACCTAGGTGACCTTGAGATTTCAATAATGTAAGAAAAGTGGAATATAAATGTTATTATAAATAAAGGAGAAAGAGGAGGTATCCATGTTATATCTGCTGGCAGCTATGAAGATGTAGTTCTCAGTATCCCTGAAGGCTGACATAAATATAAGTGTCCAACCTGGAAGGAAAGACCATTTCACAGCCACCAGCTGTGTATCTACAGCAGGGGTGGCCAAATTGTGGCTCGGGAGCCACATGTGGCTCTTCTGGGCATATTGTGTGGCTCCTGGTGGTCTCTGAGTATCGCCATGGCCATACATTTTATTTTATTTTAGTTTATTTCCCTCCCTCCCTCCTTTCCCTCCCTTTCCTTCTTTCTTTCCATGGAGTTCCCTCCCTTTCCTTTTTTTCCTTCCTTCCTTCTTTCTTTCCATGTCTTTCATATTTTCAATAAAAATGTTGGGGTTGCCAGGTCTGACTCAGAAAATCCCTGGGGACTTTGGGGGTGAAGCCTAGCAAGGATATGACATCACTTCTAAGTAAAAGGTCAGGTGATGGTTCTTCCCAAGCTCCATCCCTTCTGATGATGTCACTTCCAGCATACTGCACCAAAACCCCACCCTTTCCTGTGATGTCACTTTCAGGACACTCCCCCAAACCCACCTCTTCATCTGAAGTCACTTCAATGCATCATGTCTTGCGGCTCTCAAACATCTGACATTTATTCTATGTGGCTCTTACATTAAGCAAGTTTGGCCACCCAGTATCTAGTGCAAGTAGGATGTACATCCAGATCAGGTGGGTTGCAGGATGTAGGTGATTCTAGGCCAAATGATGATCTTGCTGGATATATGATGCTTAACGGCCTCCAGTGGTCCGATATTAAGCTGAAGAAAAATGTCCTTTTAATTAATCCAGTCTTTTCAAATTAGTTAGAACTGAGTATGGGCAGAGATTCTCTACCACTAGTTCAGACTCTCAACTAGTACTAGTTCAGCCTTTGCAGCTTCTCTTCTTGATGCCTTTTCTCACCCTTCAGTTTCACCAGCCACTACTAGTCAGATTCATGGAGTGTAAGCCCATGAATGAGACTAGCATAGGAAGTAAGCCTCTGAATACCAGTGCTAGGAGGCCTTAGCCTCTCTATCCTCTTTGTTGGCTGTCCAGGAAACTGGTTGGCCATTGTGTAAAAGAGGATGCTGGACAAGATAGACCATTGGTCCAATCCTGCAAGGCACATGGTATGTTCTTGGTAAATTTATCTTCTTCACTCTATCCCAGCGTGCCATTTTCCTTCTTTAGGATTTCATGATTTAACATTCTATCCCTATGCAGGACAATAACATAACCTGCAGATGCAAGAATTACAGTACTACTAGTCCAGTAGAGGTACGTAGATCTACCTCTTGCTTAAGGGCAAATATGTTGTGTTTGCACAGCAGTTGGTTGTTCTACAGGGCCAGGTCATTGTAGCTCACAGCTGCTTTTGCTCAGTCCAACAAATACATTTCCTTGATTGACGCCCGAGGTACTTAACTCCTGAGTCATAGCCCAGTCATTAAAGTGACTTACTTGCATTGTTAAACAGGGAATCACTTGCAGTTCATCTTCTTTTTGTGCGGGTATAGTCAGCCGCACCCGTTATCTTCCACATCAGCCAGATTGCATTGCTGGCTTTTTGTACCTGAGCAATCAAGAGTGTCTAGTTGAGAAGTGATCATAAGGCTAGTTGCATTCGTGGGCGGACACAGAAGGCACACAGTGACCCTAGTAGTAAGTTTTTCAGGACTGGAAAAACACCAGGCTAACAAAATACTCTATACCTGACAATAGCCCTGCAGAGAAGATTAGCATATCAAGCACCAATCCATATGCAAAATAACCTTCTCAGGATACAGTGAAGCCTCCCTCCATTAGCATTCCACACCTTGGGAAACTCTTACAGGATGACTCAGCCCAACCCTGCCTTCCTGAGTAGATATACATTACCTGCCAACTTCTTTTCCACACTGTGACACTGAGAGATCTCTGTCTTTTGGTGCTACACCTCTGAAGATGCCAGTCACAGCTGCTGGCAAAACATCAGATACTACAATGCCCAGACCACGGCTGTACAGCCCAGAAAATCCACAACAACCATCATTCTCCGGCCGTGAAAGCCTTCAACAATACCTCTGAGGAGTGATCTCTGATGGCTCTGTCTTTTTAAACTATGTTTCCCGGCTAACATTGCCTCTCTCTACACCTGACCAACACACGCTGAAGTGTCTTATGTAGAGTCTCTAAGGGTCAACCTGTATCATGGATACTACTTGTATGCTTTTCCTTATTCCAGATATGACTGAGATCCTCAGAAGGTCAGAACTAAAGTGCTAAATTCTCTATCCCAGTGACTTCAGACAGCTGTAGTCCCCTTATAAGTTGTGCAATGGTAGAGGAAGTCAAGGAACACCCTACTTCTGTTGGAGCGCCACACTGCAAGATCCAATACATGCCCGTTTTGTAGTGATGGAATTTATAATTTAAAGACACACCCTTATATTTTGCAGTGTTACAAGAAGCAATAATTTGTGGAGTTGCCTGAAGATCACATGACCGTAGTTTGTTCTAGAGCAAGGCTTTTGAGATTGCTGTCCCAAGATATTTTAGTTGCTTTTCATATAAGCTGTTCCTTGATCTAGTTGTCCTTATCTAGAAATGCAGAAATACCAGAGGAGGCGCTGTGGTTCAGTGGAAGAGCCTCTGCTTGGCATACAGAAGGTTCCAGGTTCAATCCCCGGCATCTCCAGTTAAAAGGACCAGCAGAGGTGATGTGAAAGACCTCTGCCTGAGACCCTGAACAGCTACTGACCTTGATGGACCAGTGATCACTGTGTGTGTGTGTGGGGGGGCGGGGGTATGTATTACACATTTCTGATCTGGCTGGACTCAACAGTCCTGAGATGGGGTCAGGGGAGAAATCTTCAATCCCAGTGTTCAACAGCACCTCCCCAGTTTTGAAGTTTGCCACATCTGGAGAGTACATCTGCAGGACAAGAAGATCACAAAAACACACCGAGCATATCAGCAGCCTTCCTTGAAGAGTGATCTTGGCCTCATCTTGGGAGTTAATGCAGCTGGGAAAATACGAGGGAGAGACAGGGAGGAGAGAGAGAGAGATTTCCCTGAAAGGCATGTTGAGTTCAATTAATTAGGTTGACTGTAGGATTTGTCGGTAGCAAATAGTTAATGCAAGCATTTCTGTGTCTCTGTTTCAAAGCTTCTAGTTAACTGTACTGAGTTTAATTGCTCTTGTTTAAGAATGGCTAAAGCCGATGGTTAATCCTTCTTTCCAGTCCTGAGCATGATGGATCTGCTCTCAAATTCAATATAACAAAGAGATTTGAAGTGTAACTGTAAACTCTGCAGGATCCCAGCCTTGCTCTGAAAACCAAAGATAAATTCCAGTGCCTTTCTTTTCCCCAGATATTCAAAGTGAGGGGTTGTGGGTGTTTGCTTACCAGATGTCCACCGGCCATGTGACCATTTTTAAGAGGTGCCGGAACTCCGTTCCACCGCGTTCCCACTGAAAAAAAGCCCAGAGGCAAAAGAAATGTATGTCTAGTCCAGATAATGACGCTGTCATCATACCATCTTATGATTTTAAAATCTTAAAAACTATTCTTGCAGGGCTTCTCTCTCACCCCTGACCCCTCTCTCAACCAGGCTACATCCATCTTTTGAGGATCCTAGTATGAAGAATGAAGAATTGCCAAAACAGGGTAGGGTTACCATCCCCGCCCCCAGTGGAGGTGGGGGATCCCCTGCTCCCAGGCAATGCCCCCCTAACTCTCACCTTATGTTCCCAGGTCCCAATACCCTCCCAATGGGAGGGGGGACCTGGCACTTACTTTGCACGTCCCTGGACTTTATGCATGCAAAGTGCAAGTGTGTGGTCCCTGGACTTTATGCATGCAAAGTGCACGTGTGTGGTCTTGGTGCTTGCGCGATGATGTCACTTCTGGGAAGTGATGTCATCATGCCAGCCATGGGCATGCTCCTGCCCTTTGCACAGGGCCAATTCAGCCCATTTAACCCCAGTGAAGTGTGGGAACATGTCTGCAACCAGTGTGATGATGTCATTTTGGGAAATGATGTGATTGCGCCCTGATAGGAGTATACCGAGCATACACTTTTCTGGGTTGCCTGCCAGTGGAGGGTGATGTCTGGGGGTGGGGGTGGGGTTGCCATCTCCTGATGGGCAACAAAGCAAATCCTTGGGAGATTGCCTGCCACTGGTGGGCAGCTGGGAACCCTACTCTCACCTGTCCAGCAAAGGAAAGGGGAAAGAATAGGAATGGGGCCAGAAACTCTGGAGTGTGTGGGTGCGCTGCTTCTGCGTCTCGCTGAGAATGACATCATTCCCGGTGCAACGCAGAAACAACCAGTTGTGCTGGGGGCCAATTCAGCAAAAAATTTCCCCCGAACAATAAATTTGGGGCTGCTTTTTACTGAATTGGACCCCAGAATTACCTATCACCAGGGCTTTTTTTCTGGGAAAAGAGGTGGTGTACTTACCCTTCCTCATCACTCTGCCTTCCCAGCCAAATTCACTCACTGCTGAACCCAGCCAGCCCTCAAGTTTATCAGGTCAGTGATAGATGGGGGGCATTGGGGGGGGCATGGCGGAGGCTCTCCCTCCTCCTTGCCCACCCACCTGCTTCCCAGTGCACAGTCTCAGCAGGGGATAGAAGCAGGCAGTACTGGACGAGGAACATGGGGGGGGGGGGTCTGAGGCTCCCACTCCTCCTCCCTTATCCACCCACAGTGGTGATCAGGAAATAGTTATCTACACATGCACAGTCAACTGCTCTTTGTTTTGGATCTTCCCCTACACTTCCCTCCTATTTTTTGAGGTTTGGGATTTTTGAAAAAACCTGGAGGGGTTGGAGAAAAATCTCCCTTGTTTCCAGCGTGGCCCTGATTCACAGATTCAAGTATCCACAGATGGGACTATGTTGACTTAGATGTATTGATTGACTTCATTTAGACCCCACATCACTCACCAATGGGGGCCCCAAAGTGGCTTATATCATTCTCTTCTCTGTATTATCCTCACAACAACCCTGAGAGGTAGGTTAGGCTGAGAGTGTGTGACTTTGCCTAAGGTCACCCAGCAAGCTGCTGTGGCAGAGAGAGGATATACACCTGTGTCTCTCAGATCCTAGTCCATCACTCCTAATCACTACACCGCATTGGCTCTGTACAAAAGGGGAACAACTGTGGTCAGGCCAGTAAACTTCTTGCCTGAGACCATCTGCAAGGCTCTCTTGATTACAGATTCCTTCGTGAATGCATTTTGAGCCTAAGAAGAAAGGTCTTGCCCCGAGCGCCCCTCCCTCTTTGCATCGGTAGTCTCTCAGATGGAAGCTGTCCTCCATAGTAGGAAAGGGTTAAGCTCTGTTGTTCCTTGTCACATGACTCTGGGAATGCAAGCAAGCTAAGTAAGAGCTGCTGCGAGAAAGGCACATCTTGCCTGCACATGTGGCCTAGACCACAAACACTTCAAAGTGCTTCCCTCAGACTGACAGAACATTCTGACGCCGACTGTAAATGCCCTTGACTCGCAGAGTGGAAAATATCAAACGCTTCAACGGCCCCCAAATGCCAACTGTTTTCTCTGGAGAAAAAGGGGGCCTTAATGAACCTGCAGTGGGGAGGAGAAGGGGTGGGGGTGGCAGTGGAGGTGGGAATCAGTTTCCGAACTCTTGTTAGTACTCGTCTAGACTAGCGATACGAGTTTCTTTCAAACCAGGTAGCTGGGATGTGCGTCTCGGGCGACTGACGGTCACATGTACCCTTTTTGGAAATGAACAGTCTTGAGAAACAGTATCGTGCTACACTGTTTTTCTCTTCAGTATGTCCCAGTTTGCCCAGTTTTTGTATATTTCCCACACACATTTGCTTTCTTCCTATACTGTTGAAGGTGGGTAGTTTCCAGTAAGTTTTTACAAAAAGAATAATGTTGAATGTGTGCAGTTCCCAACAATATCTCCAAAGACATTTGAAATTATCCGTGTTGTTGTACAAGTGAAGAGGTGGATCGGAAAGAAGGTTCTGCTAACCGAGAAGGAGAAGCAAGACAGCAAGCAAGATGACCTCTACTGTGAAGCTTTTTGAAAAAAATTAACTGCGAGAAGATTAACGCTACTTTAGCAAAACACTACATGTACAAAACGTTGTGTACAAAAACTGTGAGAAGATTAACGCTACTTTAGCAAAACACTACATGTACAAAACTTTGTGTACAAAAACCAGGAAGTGGAGCACTAACTATGAAGAGGCAATCCATGATAGGGCATGTGAGGAGATGAAGATTATACAAGCTTCTCCTCATACTGGGTTGGGTTGGATCCAGTGGAAGGTATTTCCATCTGCAGAATGGGACTTTCTTACCTTCTGCAGCCCAAAGGTCTCCCCAAAATGCTGCTCTTCAGGGACAGGTGGATGAATCTGCAGTGGAACGATGGATTCAGCAAAAATCTATTTGTGGATGTTTATTGCTGGATCCAACTTAATATTTTCTGTGATAGATTGTATGAAAATGATCTGGCACAAACTAGCTCTGGTAGCCCTTTCAAATGAGTCACACCCCTACTTTCCTTACCACATCTGTGTTCTGCCTACAGGTTGCAACCACCTTTCTCTTGAAAGGTTATAAGAGGTGAAGATGCTTTTAAAGACTGGAAAGGGTCCATCCATTTGCAAGCATGGATCAATAAAGTTATCTGCATCCTAATGTTTGATATGTCTAAAATGAAACTCATTTCTTTCAAAACATGTGGTCTCGTAGATGGATCAGTAGTAGTTTAGCAGGAACATGGTGAGTTTTCAGTAGACCCTTTTTCTAGCTGGAATCCTTGCATGTTGGGCTATCAGCTTCTCCCAATACCTGTTTTGGTCTATTGTCACTGAACTATTTTGGTCTATTGTCACTGAACTATTTTGGTCTATTGTCACTGAACCTGGCCTGTCAGATATTGAGGAGGAAGTGCCAGGAATTTCATAGCAATCACCTTGGGGATAAAAAATCTGGACCTATTTAGTGGCCATCCTGGGTTATTCTGAACATGTCTAAGATGGCAGTGCCTAGATGCACAAAAAGCACCCTCACCGGCAATTCCAAGTCACCCCTTTTCCAGAAGGCAACTTCTTGCCTCCTTGGCTTAGGGTGGCATTATCTTGCTCAGGTATACATGGTGATCTCTCCAGAAACATTTGAGAGGGTTAGGGCAAAGGAATTGCCAATAACTTCTTCCTTGCCAGGAGCTTGGAAGGTAAGTCAAGCTGTTGGTATATGTATGTCTAACAATACAAAACATAGGCAATGGCAGCAAAATCCATCGTACAAATTCAAACCTGACTGCTTTCAAATGCCTAAAAAGCAGGAGATGTCAGCAATTGTTTTTGACTTTGAAGTCTGTGCCCCTTGTTTCTGCTGCTATTTGAACCACTGTGGCAGTAAATCCATGAAAATCAGGGGTAAAGTCTACATTGCAGTGTTTCCTTTCATTCTGATATGTCTAAATGTAAACGAAAAGCAAAAGCATTAAAGTGTTTCCTTCTGCTATGCTTGCAGCTAAACAGGTAGACTGAAGCATGTGTTTTAAAATTCCAGTCTCGGAATCTCCATCTCTGGAAAAGGAGTTAGTTAGGAGTTTTATTCTTTGGTTGAGGTCTTCTGAAGAAACTGATAGTGGCATGGATTTGCTTTAGGGTTGCCAATCTCCAAGTGGGGTAAAGGCAATCTCTCAGAATTACAGCCCTGTTCTCCCCATACACTGCCCCCAAATCTCCAAGAATTTCCCAACCTTTTGGAACAGTTATTTCTTTTAGAGAAGGGAGGCTAAGAGGAACGTTTTATACCTTGTTAAGCAGTGAGGTGAGATACTACCAGGGCTTATTTTGAGGGGGAACGCGCAGGAACGCAGTTCTGGCAGTTCCCCAAAGAGGTCACATGTCAGGTGGCCCCGCCCACCTGACTCTCGGCCATTTTGGGCCCATTTCAGCCTGGATTCAGGCCAAAATGGCTCGGATCGGGCCTCTGATGGGTGGTGGATCGCTCTCCCGCTCAGCAGCGGCCCGATCCTGACCATTTTGGGCCCCTTTTTGGCCATTTTCAGCCCCTTTTTGCCATTTTGGGCCTAATTTTGGCCCTGAATGACCAGGATTGGGTCCAAAACAGCCAGGATAGGTGATGTCAGGGGGTGTGGCATATGCAAATCAGTCATGCCAATGACACACTTCCGGTGATGTCAAGGGGTGTGGCATATGCTAATGAATTATGCTAATGAGTTCCTCCAGCTCTTTTTCTACGAAATGACCCCTGGATACTACTAATTTAAAAGGTGGAGGTTCAGGAAAAGGAAGAGTGGCAAGAGAAGATCACCCTAGAGATTATTATCAGTTCAACTGATAAAGGCTGTACAGCTTCAACAGTATGTCCTGCCACTGCATCTCTGTGCCAGGAAAAGTTGAACTGATTTGAATTTCTCCCTGGTGAGCAGCAGTTAAAGAGATAGAAGCCGGTATAAATAGAGTGGTGGATACCTCCCCCCACCCCCCGGTTTTAAAAATCAAAACCGCAAGCAGAGCAGGAGGCTGAACCTGGAAGAAGTCTTGTGGAACAAGCTACCGCGGCTCACTCATGAGGGAATGTGCCCGGGCGGTTGATTCAGATGGTCTCAGGAATGAATGTGTCTGAGCTGTTTCCATTTGACCATCTGGGGAATATCCTCCTGCTGTTGCCATAGTTACAGGCAGTCCAGAACATACAGTGTTCATAGTGTGATCATGAACAAGAAGAGGGAAGTATGGATCTTGCATACTAGGGATGGAAAAGATCCCTTGGTTTAATCTTTTTCTAAAAAGCTCTGGTGTCAGCTTTAGACATCAGCTGCTGGGTGGGGCCTCTTTGGACTAGAAGGTGGCAGGATGCTTAGCCCTGGTCCATCTTGAAGTGGAAGACTCCACCCCTTGGACAAAATTTCTACCTGAAACCAGTAACTGCCTCATGCTTCCTTGCTCAATTCCAATCCTATAGCAATGTCAACATAGAATGCAAGAGAATAGAGCTAGATGACTAGGGAATGCAGTGGGCAACCACTCCTTCATACCCCGACAGACCATAATAACAGGCCTGAGCTTTCTCAGTTAGCCATTTATAATTAAATCCCCCCCAACTTTGCTAGAGAGAGAATCAAAAGAGTACAATAAATGGCTTTAATCTTTCCCTTCTCCACACATCTTTGCTTTTGAGGTCGACTCTCTTTTTTAACTCTTTTTTCCATAACATTCTTCAGTATGTCTTGGATCTGGCACAACTTTTCCATGGGTAGAAGGGTTTTCCCCATTGAGTGAGACTTTCTCACCTCCCCCTTCCTATTGCAGCCCCAAATACCGCCCCCCCCCCCGAGGTGTTCATTGGAGTTTGCTGTCCCCTAGAAGCAGCATTTCGGGGAACGCTGGGGACTTCTGCCCAATGTTAAGTAATGCTAGGGGTTTTTGCCAATCGAAAGACGACACTGGATCCAAGGTTACAGGCTGATAAAAGATCATTATACCCCTTATTTACAATACAGGATATATCTCTATCTCTATGTCTATCGATCCATCCATCAATAGATAGATAGATAAAATAAAATTTCATGTATCCTATCCTATCAAGTATTTGTGGTGGGTATAAGCTTGCTTTTGCAAAGCTGAGCAAAATTTGTATCTTTTGTAGCTAAAAGCAGGAAGGTTATTAATTCCTTCGAACTCTTTGAAATATCAGAGTCTTCTATGTGTCATAAGATAATGAGTAAGCAAGATAAAGTTTCAGCAGCACCTTAAAGACTAACTAGATTTCAAGGTATGAGTTTCGAGAGTCAAAGCTCTCTCAGACAACACGAGCGTTGACTCTGGAAAACTCATACCTTGGAAATCTTGGAAAGCTACTGGACCCAAATCTTGCTCTTCTACTATAGAACAATATGGCTACCAACCTGAAGATAATGGCTGTTTGGAAATTAAGTATTTTATGTTAGCTTTTCCTATGTGATTAATTAAGAACCTTTGCACTTTGGACAAGACCACAGGTGTTATGGAGAACAGCTGTTTCTCCTACATTTTATCCAGTATGTTTTGGGATGTGGATGCATACAATGGATTTTATCTGAAGTATCATCTAGTATATATTTTGTATATTTCTTTTCTCATGTCCGCAGAGATAGTTTTAAAAGGTGCTGTAGACCACAGTGAAGTCCTTATATTGTCTTTCGTTCTTCTCAATACTTTGTGCCATAATTTTAGGAACAATGGATTCTTAGACCAGGATTTCCTTGTGCTCATGTCTTGTGCACTCATGCCATTCATTGACCACTGGTTTAGCCCAGTTTAGGCTGAAGTACCCAAACATTTGGACTGTGGGTAGCAGAAGTACCAAATCAATGTTTTTGATACTTGAGATTATTTATAGATTGCATTTTTATCCTGGCCTTCCTTCCTGGAGGTTAGGATGACATCCACAGCTCCCCCCATTTTATCCTTACAACAATCTTCTGAGGTGGGTTAAGCAGAGAAAGCGAGACCAGCCCAAGATCACCCTGTGAGCTTCATGGCAGAGTGGAGATTTGATCCCTTGCCCCTAGTCTGACCCCCCCCCCACACACACACAGCCACTCAGCTGGCTGGCAGAGGAAGAAATGGCAGGAAATGGAGGGGATTGCTGACTGCAGGTTATGCTTGCCAGGATTGTAATGGCGTCACCAGTGATGTGCTGATGTCATTTCCTGTGTGCCCAGAAGTGATGTCATCATATTGTCGGGTGAAGCCCTGGTATTTAAGCAAAAACTAAGAGTTTTTGCCCAAATACCAAAGAAGTTCCAGTGGGGGCACTGATGTGATGATTTTACTTCTGGAAGTAATGTCAGTGCATCACTAGCGATGTCATTACATCACTGGCAAGCGCTCTCTGCAGCCAGTAAGTCCCATTCCACCACCCCCTGCAGTCGTCTCCTGCCCCCTATCCATTGCCAGGAGGGACTTGGCAATCTTAGCTGGAGGCTATCACTAAGGGAACACCGGACGAAGCAAAAAAAGTGCCTGTTGGCAGAAGACAGCAATAGTAGAGAACAGGTGACTCTCTGGGGAGAGAGTTCCAGAGTTCTGGTGCCACGACCAAGAATGCCCTGACAATATGACAAGAACAATACTGAAAACAGAACAATTAATTAATTAAACTGTATTTTATCATACTGTTAAAACTCTAATTTCGACTGTAGTAAGACTTCAAAAAAGAATTATGAATGTGACCCGGCAACCTTTAATCAAAATTTTATTGACATATGGGTTGGATTCGACTGAACTAAACCTCAAACTGGTGTTGTGCTAAGAGATGTTTATTGTCACGTGGCCAGAGAGCCCGCTTGGATAGCAGTATACAGAAAGTAGACAGAATAGAAGCACTTAATTACTTACTTAGCTAATTTGCTCCAGACCACCCAACTGAATACTACCATGTGGTTTTCTGTCTATGTAACCTATGTAAAAACAATTTAAAATTAATTTCACTTTTTCTGTCTTAAAAGAACCCCATTCTGATATGCAATGTGGTCCATTGCCACCCTTCCCCCCCACCACTTCACCACCATTGCACATTGTGCTTGATTATATTTGTTCCCCTCTTTTAAAAGAGTATAAACAGTCACAGGATAAGAAACAGTAGCTGTTATTGATTAAAAGTTCATTTGCCATGTCTTTGCTGCTGATTGATATTGCAAAGAAGGTCTAAACCAAGACAGAAGGGGTTACACTTAGCAGAAGGGAAAAGAATGTGTCATTAGTTTCTTCTTAGAACAATGTTAGTGTTGGAAAAGATAGAGGGTTGAAAAATAATAACTGGAAGGTTAAGCAGGAGCTGTGCCTGGGTTATTATTTTGGGGTGCAATTACCAAATGAGCATTATTGTACATGATTCCCAGGGGTGAAAGTAAGCCAGTATGGGCCGCTACAGAGAGCCAGGAAGCAAGCAGCACATCTCACTCTCTGCTTTAAACCTCCTGAGAGAAATAGTACCGCTAAGAAATGGAAGTTACTGTCATCCCTGAGGCTCTTATTGATAAGTGGCACATGAAGCCGCTACAGAGAGCCAGTTTGGTGTAGTGGTTAAGAGTGCGGGAGTCTAATATGGAGAGCCGGGTTTGATTCCCCAGTCCTCCACTTGAAGCCAGCTGGGTGACCTTGGGCGAGTCACAGTTCTCTGGAGCTCTCTCAGCCCCACCCACCTCACAGGGTGATTGTTGTGGGGGTAATAATAACACTTTGTAAACCACTCTGAGTGGGCATTAAGTTGTCCTGAAGGGCGGTATATAAATCGAATGTTATTATTTATACTGAATTGGACCATTGGTTCATCAAGGTCAGTATTGTCTGCACAGACTCTCCAGGATCTCTGGTGGAGGTCTTTCATAGCATCTCCTACCTGGTCCTTTCAACTGGAGATGCCATGGGTTGAACCTAGGCCTTTCAGCACGCCAAGCAGATGCTTTACCAAAGAGTCCCATCCCCTCCCCTCCTCTGGGCATGTGGCACCAGAACATATAATAAATAGGGAATTCCACATTCCTTTGCCAATCAGGGCCAATTTCAGCAGAATCAAATGGTAAAGCTTTTCTTACTGCCAGCTTTGAGGCTGCAGGTTTTAACATTCTTCCATTGATCTCAACATCTCTGCACACAGAAAACTAGCACATTAGGAAGACCTATAAAGCGTAATCTCGGGCATGCTAGCTTTCTCCATGCAAGGTTTTTATGGAGTAGACTGTCAACAGGAGAGCAGAACCTGCAGCTGGAAGTAAAGAAGTCCCAAAAAGCCATGACAGATTTCCTCTACCAGCATTAGGGGTTGCCTTTATGTTTACAAAGTGCACAAACATTATTTAGTCCAATAAGGTTATACTGGACCGAGTTGTGAATAGAGTAGCCGCCAGTGGGCTCCCTGGGCTTCTGCAAATTAAAATATAATTCAATTTAAAAATGAATAAAACCAACCTTAAGCATTTCAGTTTTAGTTAGGTTTTTGCTGTTTCCATTTGACTTATAATTGCCCCCTTCCGTTTGCCAGAACTGAAGCTTTTGCACTGAGATTTAGCTTTGGAGGTTCATTCTCAGAGTAGCAGGCTGAGATATCAGGGACCACATTTGATGGCTTCTTTTAAATTTTTTGAGCTTGCCTGCTTGAGATAACTCATTAAAAGAAGGCAGGCCGTAATCTGGCATCAGCAGTTCAGCTATAGTATGTTCGTGGTGGTGGCAAGTGCCATCAAGTCATAGCTGACGTTTGGCAATTCCTGCCACGGTTTTCAAAGAAAGAGACTAACATAGGTGGTTTACCATTTGCCTGCTTCTGCATAGCGACCCTGGTCTTCCTTGGAGGGCTTCCCTTTACAAGATTCTTCTTCGGTAAGTCTTGTTCTTTGGATGTGTTTAAGAACTCTGCCTCTAACAACACTTTCAACCAATTTAACCAGGACATTAAGCTAACCAGTCTATACTTCCCTCTTAGGATTGCCATAAGCATGCTGGGAGTGGGAGATCTCCTGCCCCCAGTGGGTCTTGCCTGCTGACACTCCAGTTACCAACAAGAGGAAGATTTTTTTTTAAAGTCCCCAGTGATGGTGTAAAGCCATAGAGTTTCCAGTGATTCCTAGAGAGGTGTGATGTCACTTCTGGGTTTCCCCAAAAGTAACACCACGCCATTGTTGGTGGCCAGCCTGCTATGCCTCCCCCCCCCCCCCCAGCCTCCTGCTGGTTCAGGCCAGGCTTGGCTACCCTATTTCCTTCCCCTCCTGCCCAGGTCCCTTTAAAATAATTGGTGTGAATTTGGCTATTTTCCAACCTCCTGCTACAGAGACAGGTGATAATAACATCTGTTTATTCTCTTGAGTAAACAGTCCAGTTCATCCAGTGTAAATGGCAGAATGGCATTGCAATTGTCATAACAGGAACTGCTTACAGTCCAAACCACTGTCCTAGTTTAGGGTTTAACCACAGAGTTTTGAACAAATGCTAGACTGTTCCCAGCAGCATATTGATGTCACTTCTGGGCACACAGGGAGCCACATCAATATGTCGGGACACTACCTGTTAAATCCACGCCCATTTCCCCATCATTTCCCTCCCATCACCCAGCTAAGCAGCAATGAGAAGTGCCCACTGGCTTCAGGGGACCCCCCCCCCCACAGCAGTAATGTGGCAAGCTTGGGGCAGTTTCAGTTTGGACTCAAGTGATTTTTGTGACAGACCAAGTGCAATGGAATGGGCTGCTTAGAGAAGTATGAGAAGTGATAACTCTGGAGGTCTTCAGGGGAAAAAGATGGAAATGTAATTATTTGAAAGGCCTTGGGAAATGAGCCTGACGTTGGGCTGATGGTTTGAATTGATTCTTGTTGTTTTTCACATTTATTATCTGTATTTCTGGAAATCACTTTGAGTGCAATACAGAAAAACGGCACATAAATATTTTAAATAAATAAATTGCTCACACATATATCACACCGGAGACTATGAATAAACCCTGGATGGTACAGCTAATGCTAACAGTATCACTTGGGTGAACATGAGGACAGAATGGGTACAGGATTCATTGCAGGGGCTAGTTCTTCAGTTTATATGTCTGTTGGGTGATCTATTGTTGCCTCAGGTTGAGAGGGGGGCTGCCTGTAAGCAAGAACTGGCCTCCCCCCCCCTACAAGGCCTGTGAGAGGGAAGGATCATCTTCCACAAGAGGTTGTAGACCCCAACTGTCTATCTGGAGTCTGTTACAAAGAATGAAATGAGCAAGTTAATTCCATAGGGAAAGGGGAGGAAGAACATTCAGCAACTTCCAAGGTCCTGACAGCTCCACACATGGAATCCAGATGTTTATCCTTCCTTTTTACCTTCACTTACAAATAAAAGCTGGTGCCCCAAAGAAGGATGAGCTTGAATATGGAAGATGCCAAGATGGAACCTGAGGACGGAAGTTCACTGTTGGGTTTAGCATTTGCAGACTCCAAACTATTATCTTTTACCTAGCAGCAGTCATAGCCACACACTTCTGGAAAACCAGCACCATTAATTGAATAAATATTTTTGTAATGTTACAGTGTTTGAGTGTTTTCAGTACATTATTTCAGCAGTCCTGAACCTTCAAAACATAGTATCATTATTGTCCCCATAGTGTAGCACAGGAGAAAAGCACCAAGGCTAAAAGAAAATGGCTTCTCTACGGCCCATCTAGCGAGTTCATGCCGAGATCTGCACATGAGCTTCCTAGGTTTTAAATTTTTTATTATATTTGCATTGTTTTTGTGTACAACACATCAAAACAAAATCAGTTCAGCAATTTGAATAAAAATGTAATTAGAGGAAAGGGAGAGCCGGGGAGGGGGGGGATAGGGCACAGAAAGGACTGTGGAATGGGAAAGGAAAATTAAAAACAGACCTGAGGCAAAGTTCTTTCATTCTATTTTCTAGCTTGGGGGGAGCAGTCACTGAGGTGAAGAATGGCTGCAATTGTGGGAGCTTACAGCTAGGGGGAGCAACGCAGCTGTCAGAGCTGGACTTTGTGGTGGAAGCCAAGGGCCCCAGTTCCTGGATTCAGTGAGGGAGTCCCAAAATTGGCTAGTTCTTTACACTGGAAGCATATATTACCATCTAAAAGGGGGTTAAGTCTAAATTGCCTAACTGAACCATTGTGGAAAGGGAAGAAAGGAGAACTGCCCCAGACACAGAACTACAGAGGTGGGTGAGCCAGCAGCCACCACCACTGATCAGCTTCATGGGAGCCAGAAAAGAGAAGCATTTGTCTATAATTGTGGCAAAGTTACCCCTATGTGGCAAGTGGTTAGAATGCTAGACAGAGATTTGGAAGATGCAGATTTAAATCCCATGAAACTCTATAAGTCAGTCTCTCTCTCTCTATGGGTCATGAGCTCTTTCACTCTCCTACTTCACAGGGCTGTTGTGGAGGTTAAATGAAGGGGGAGGGGGAAAGAACCGTGTTTGGCCCCCTGATCTCCATGGAGGAGGATGGAATAAAAATTTACTAAATTTACTAAAGGAAATATTCTTTTCAAATCCACTCAAAAGAGACTGAGCAGAAGGGCATGGGGCCATTTGAGAAAGTGGAGGTTTCAGAAAACCCAGTCTTGGAAGCGGCAAAACAATTTTGAGGTGAGCGTCCAGCTCCAAAGAGGGAAAGCTGGCAAGCCTAGCACAGTCTTAATACAGCAGTTCTGGGGCAGGAACCAGCTTGAATAATTGTAATACTGTGGTTGATATGCTGTGTCTACAAAATCCCAGGGACAAGAAGTTCATAAGACGTGCACTTCTTTGTGCTTGCTTGCTTTCTTGTTTTTTGGTGGGGGGAGATTTACCTTGACCAGTCATCTCTCACTGACCCATAAAGGCGGGACCCTTATCCAGAAGTTTGGCTTTGGATGAAACTCTGTCGGGAGAAAGTTTTGTTTTGGAAATGGTAAAAACATTCCCCCTCTACACATTTTTTACATCCGTCTGTTTTGCAATGTTTCATTTAGTATGGAATTCCAACCACTCAGCATTTCCATCCAGTCTGGGATGAAAACAAATGCCCAAAATATTGAAATTTCCCCCACAAGGTGGAAATATTTTCTCACCAACCACAATTTTGGCCTTCAGTGAGACTCTGCAACTTTCTTGCAGTGATTCATTTTTGTGACAAGATGACTCATGGCTAGTAAGGGCAAGAGGCTTGTGAATCCAGCTCTTCAGAGAACACTGCCAGAATTTGGATTGAAAACTTTCTGTTGAAATGCCCACAAAATGGTGGTTCTGTGGAAACATCCATTCCCAGATTGCTCCTAATTCCCAAAGTACCATGATCTATATTTCATGTTTTGCAACCCTTCCCACTCATGCATATAACCTGTTCATTAAGTCATGATGGCAAAATTCCAAAGTATTATCGGCGATGTTTTCACTGAAAGAATCTTCCTTTGTTCGGAAATTTTGTTTGGCTTAACTTTTTCAAGGGATGGTGTTATATGACCGTTGACATCCCAAACCCTCCCCCTTTTATTGGGGGCAAACCAGTCCCAATTCTTGGAAAGAGAGAACATTTGGAAGAGCTTTGTCCCAGGTGAAAGTTTGTACAGTCTCCCAGGCAATTATAATTCTCCCTTCTCATCTTTGAACATAAAGAACATAAGAAGAACCCCTGCTGGATCAAACCAGTGGTCCATCTAGTCCAGCATCCTGGACCAGTTGCCACAACAAAAATGGCACGGAGGCCAAGGCCCTGATGTTGCCTCCTAGCCATATTATAAGATTTATTGCCACTGGACATGGGCCATTTCCACACTGCTTACCTTGTTCCGGAAAACAGCGAAATCTCACATGAAATCTCACGAGAAGACGCTGTTATCATGCGAAATCACGCGAGAAGACGCAGTTATTGCGCAAGAATATGCAATAACAGCGTCTTCTCGTGAGATTTCACGCAAGATTTCGCTGTTTTCCGGAACAAGGTAAGCAGTGTGGAAACGGCCAAGGAGGTTCCTTTAATCGCCATGTCTGGTAGCCACTGCTAGACCTATCCTCCATGAATCTAATTCCTTCTTTAAGCCGTCTGTGCTCATGGCCATCATGGAGTCAAATCAGCAGTGAATTTCACTATTACTTACTTATTCAAGATGGATTTCCTTTTCTCTGTCTTGAAACTGTGGCCCCTTGGGTGACCTCAAGTTCTGGCTTTAGGGGAGAGGGAGAAAAGGCTCCCTCTATCCACTTTGAGATGGCGTCTGTTCTGCTTCTGTCAGCAAAGAGGTTCAAAGAGAAGCCAGACAGACAAGTAGGCTTGCAGAGATTTTATCATTTTGATTTAGGTGGTATCTGAGGGATACTTCTTATGAAACCTTTGCAGTTCAATACAAAGTCCATGTATAGCCGATGTCAAGAGTACATGTATTTTAATGTTGTTGTTATCTGTCCTGAGCTTGCTAGCGGAGAGGGCAGATTATAAATCGAATTAATGAAATTAAATGATTGAGCATCAGGTGATAACTGCATTTCTGGTGATGACTTGGAACAGGGTACATTTTGGAGTACAGAATTTCGAGACAGGAGCCCTTGCTGCCGTCGAACAACCAAAGATTCCGTGTGGGGCTTACATGCTGAGATCAGAGAGACTTCTCTGTGCTCTGGGAAGTTGAAACTCACAGCAATACTTTGCCCATATACTTTTTATGTTTCATTAACTTGCCATAGATTACAATCCTGTTCACTCCTTCCCCTTAAAGTTCTTTGTGTAAATGGAAAACTGTGCCCTGTTTGTTTTGTGTGTACTTGTATAATAAGACAGCTGCTGTGGACTTTTTAGTAAGTTGCATAGCTTTAGTGGGAAATTAAGTTACAAGTTCTTGCAAGTTTATGACCTGCAACTGAATGCAGTCCTCATTCATTTTATGATTAAACTAGCCAATGCTTCCCCCTGCCCCCCCCATGTTTAAGACCTGAGAGGTTGTATTGTTCACCCACCTTCTTTTTGTTTCTTTTTCTGACCTTTTTTCCTTTCTTCACATGCTCTCCTTTCTTTCTTGTTCCCTCTTTCTAGCCTTCTTTCTTTCTCTTTCTGTTTTGATCTTTCTAACTTTTTCATTCTTCCCTGTCTCTTCCTTCCTTTCTGTCTTCCCTGTCTCTTTTTCTTCTCCTTCCTTCCTTTCTTGATCCAACTTTTTTCTTTTTCTTTCTTACTCATTTTTTCTTTTTTCCCTTTCCTTTCCTTTCCTTTCCCATTTTCTGCCCATAACTAAATATCCTAGTAAGACTACAAATTTAGTCATAAAGCTGTGGTTGAACTCAAGTTATCACTGTAAACCAATAACAACTGTGCAGATTCTTATTATAGAGCTTTAAGTTACAGTCACAATAAATCTGTCATAATTGCCATGGCAACCCACTTAGTTGCACCGTAGGTGTTCCATGATGTTATCGATAAAAATCTCTGAACTCCACTCTCAGCCACTATACAGAGGAGCATTTTATTATAACAACTCTAGTTAAATGGTAATTTTATGAGGCAAGCCGTATTTATTTTCCGCAGCAGTTTTATTTCGTTTAGCTACACAGGCCCCAAATTTTGTATTGACAGACTCAAGGTCTTGTGCAAGTTAAATAAAAGCCTGCAAATTGCAATCTGATCCATGCTTTCTTGGGAGTAGGCCATACTGAATGTAATAAGATGAAGGATGATTCAATACATCAATGCATATTATATTTTCATTGCCTTACAGCAGTCCCTCATCTCCCGGATTGTCTTGCCCGCACAGGAAAATCCAGTTGCAAATTATTTCCATAGGGCCACAATGGTGCAATATGCAATGGTATGTGGATTCTCCCTTACTTCTGAGTAAATATGCATAAAACGGGACTGCATTGTGCTTGGGGATGCGCCCTACTATGTCCTGCCCCAAAGGGCATAGGATGGCAATTCAATCCTTTACTGCTACATCTCAGAGAGATGCCAGTGGCAAGTTCATCTAACAAGGCATTAGTGTTGTGCTGGTGTAAGTATACCAATTGAAATGCAATGCGGGACCACAGCATACAGACTAAATGAAGCAAAAAACACCATGGAAAATCCCTAATAAATCACTTGTAAATCCAAAATTTCTTATACAGTGATCAAAAACAATAACATAAAAGCTTTTATAATAATAGCAAAACTATAATAATATATTACATATATTACATTATTCAAGCAATATTTATACAAAGCATGAACAAATTCAAGTTATAAACATATACAGCAAATATCAGGGCAATTTGTGAAAATTGTGACGACATGAACCCAAATTAAATGGTTCTAAAAAAGCGACTGAATTTTGGATTTACAAGTTATTTCTTAGGAATTTTCCACGGTGTTGTTTGCTTTATTTGGTGTAACTATGCCAGCATAGAACTGGGCTGAGTATATCTAAGTCAGCTTTCCAAGTCCTTCCACTCCTGGATATGCCCCTGACATTGCACCAGTATAGTGCTACATCACTGAAAACCCTGGCATATCCCGAAAACATCCAACAAAGAACTATGCAGAGGACCAGTTTGGTGTAGTGGTTAAGAGTGGCAGGATTCTAATCTGGAGAACCGGGTTTGATTCCCCACTCCTCCACTTGAAGCCAGCTGGGTGACCTTGGGGCAGTCACAGATCTTTGGAGATCTCTGGATAATAACACACTCTGTAAACCACTCTGAGTGGGCATTAAGTTGTCCTGAAGAGCGGAATATAAATCGAACGTTATTATTATGTTATTATTATTATAAACAAGTCCTAAGCTATGCCTATCTTCAATAGGGTTGCCAAGCCTTCCACCAAGGAGGCCTCCTGCTGGCAGTTCTTGTTGTCCACTCCCTCTAGAGCAACAGCTAGAAGAAAAAAAGTGCCCCATGCTGGGTCTCATTGAGGAGACCTAGAAGTGATATTGGATAGTTTACTAAACCATAGTGTTTTGCGTGATTCCTAGAGCTACTTGAGGTCACTTCTGGATTTTCCACAGAAGGGATGTTGCAGCATACACAACCCCCCAGTGCAACTAGTTAGGACATCGCCATATTGCTTGACATGCTAAGTAAAAACCATAGAGATCAGGAAAATTCCTAGACCGTCACACACAGTATTTATTTATTTCTTTAAATTTGTATTCCGCTCTCCCTGCAAGTGGGCTCAGAGTGAATCCCAATAGTATAAAATATATAATAATAAAACTTGGCAGCATAAACATAAAACCAGCAAATAGCAATAGCATCACCACTTTTGGGTTCCATGTTAGTATTTTCTCCCCCAATTTCCCCCCCCACACACACACACCACTGAGGGCCAGCAAGGGCCAGTGAGCACCGGCAGGAGATTGCCTGCTTATTGTGAGCAAACAGCAACTCGACCTAACACTGGTTTAACAGTCTTGTACCAGGTTCTTTGAGAGGTGTAGTTATGCAGGAGTGGTCCATTGGGTGAATATACCCTTAGATGTAGAGCTCATGCTACCCCTTAAGCTTAGGGAAAGAGATCAAATTTCTTTGCCTCCCTAGTGATCTAGGAATAACCTTTCTCCGAGAATATTTCATCATTGTGCATTGGAACGGAAACTAAATGCCTCCCCCCCAAATGCCAGAATAACACTGGCCCAGTTTCTGATACTTCCTTTTAGACATTCTAGCCTGGTATGAGCAGCCCCATCCTAAGGCCCACTTGAGGCTCTCAGCGCATAGGTTGAAGACTGCTGTTACAGCTAGGGCTGCTGCCACCACCTCCTGCCAGGGGAGGGGGGTCCCCTGCCCATAGCTCTCATGTCCCACCACTGCTGCTGCTGCAGCCAGCAAGAGAAAAATAATCTTAAAAATACCACTACACATGCAGGCATTTTTTCTGAAAATATCTCTACAGCACAAATTCCTTACTGGTCAACCCCCAAGCAAAGATGTGAATTCTGATCCTGATACCAGCCAGGTATAAGAATTAAATGATCTTAACAACTTTATCCCACAACAAGTATTTTTTTATCAAAGTTAGAAATGTAAAAATGTGGCTATCATTTCCTGTGTATTTTTTATGTATGTACTCTTGGAAAACTGCCTTATCCTTACCTTTTTTTAAGGTTAAGGAATAACTGTATTTTCTTTGTGTTTTGGTTGTGGGCTTTCAATAAAAAGTCAGTGTTCAAATAGACTTATTCTTGCTGTGCATATTTAGTGCCCAAATTGATTACATTAAATTCCGTTGTGGGGAGCCAGAGCTGGATCAGCCAATCCAACCATACGGATTACTTGGCAAACATAGATTGTAGGTAGAGATGGGCACGAACCGAAATACGAACCAAAATTAAGCACGAACCAGGCCATTTCATGGTTCGCAAACCACAGTTCGTCAGATCCCATTTCTGACAAACTGCCATGAACTTTTAGGCTGATTCATTCGGTTCGTTTTTTGATTTGTCACTGCAGACAGCCTGGTGCCAATCAATCAGTTTCCTAGGCAACAGAGGATGGACTTCCAGCAGACCTTCCCACTCAGAGCAGTTTACAAAGTATGTTATCATTATCCCCACAACAACAAACACCCTGTGAGGTGGGTGGGGCTGAGAGAGCTCCTAGAAGCAATGACTGATCCAAGGTCACCCAGCTGGCTTCAAGTGGAGGAGTGGAGAATCAAACCCAGTTGTCCAGATTAGAGTCCCGTGTGCTCTTAACCACTACACCAAACTGGCTCTGCAAAAATTAAAAAAAATAATTTTTAAAATTCCCATTGACCAATTGCCTCTCCTGCTCCTTTCTGTTCTACTTTTCTACTGAAATGACTTTTAAATATAAGAGCATTATGAAATATGCCATCTCCCATCTGAAGTGGTACAGTCCATTCAGAAGTAGTAACTCCAGGACAGTCCCATTTGATTCTGTGTAGACCCAGAGCTCAGTTGCAAGGCATCTGAAATTGCAGGAGAAATCAGCTGATGGACATACAAATGAGAACCAGTCTTTGGACTGTGTCCTCTTGGCCACAGTCTTTTATCCTGGTCTGGATATTTAGTTCTTTTCTCTGATCCAGTAGCTCATTCTGAAAATATCAAAACTTCCTTTACATCACTGCCAAATATATTGCAGCAAAAGGAAAACCTTTTCTGCCTCTATCATAAAAGTAAATTCCTTTCATGATATAGGACACCTGGAAGCACTAAATAATGTATCACACTGGCCTGTATACGCATATATGGCCTGGATATATATATTTTTAAATGTACTTTGTAACAAACAAGTGCTTAGAAATTATGGAGAGCCATCACTATCTCTAAAACTGTCTTAGCCCATTTAGTAACTGACTGATTCTGCACACGTTGGATAATGCACTTCCAATCCTCTTTAGAGATCATTTGGAACTGAATTTTTCTAGTTTGAAACAAAAAATCCACTTCTAAACGATAGCTAAAGTGCATTGAAAGCGCATTATCCAACGTGTGCAAAATCAGCATTACATGACTTGAAAGTGTCTGATGGGAGTGGAGGAGTGTCAAACTTTCCTTTTTAAGCAACCCGAACAACAGATGAAATATTTTAGCATGATGGATTCTCCTCTGGATTTTTAAAATAGATAATATGGAGAGAATATAAATGCACAGTGCAGGAAGAACTGTGTCATTTATTCCCTGGAAGCAGATCCTCTTATGAGGCAAGGTGAGCTCACCTCTGGCAGCAGACTTTGGGTGCTATTAAGGGTGGGACAGATGATTCACAGGGCACAACTCATTATTCATATGTATTTAGAAAATATATATGAAGCCTCTCCTGAGAACTGCTCAAGGTAGTGCACAAAGTAAAAACAATACAATTATAAAAAGTAAAAACAATACAGTTATAAAAATAACAGCATAAAATTATCAATAATAAAGCAAGCCATGAAAACAGTGCAGGGAAATACAAACAGCATAAAACAACACTCAGCTGCCTAAAATGATATACATTGTTTTACAATGTTCTTGCTAGAAGCAGACCGACCGTAAAAACAGCTTTTAAAAAAATGGAACTGCTCAGTTAAAATTCTGGATAAAAAGAAATGTTTTGGGATGACACCTAATGGGCTGTAAGGTGGGTGCTGATGAGCCTCAAAGGGACTGGCATTCCAAAGGAATGGAGCCATCAGTAAAAAGCCCATTCTCTGGTCTGCACCTGCTGGTTGACTAGATCTCCTGGCAATTATCCCCCATTCCTCACAGGTGCTCCAAAGGCAGGCAAGGTGGAAATGGGGGGATACTGTAAATGATGTCATGACATCAGGGTGATGCTCTGAATTCACCCAGAACTATAGTTTAACCATAGATTTGGGGGCAAATCCTAGAACATCACTCAGATGTCATGATGTCACTTCTGGCATGATCTAGCCCCACAATTTCTCCCTGCAGGTATAGCACTTGCCTCACCTATGTAGGTGATGGCATGGAGAACAAGGCTTGGTCTGAGGATCTGAACTGGAGGGATAGACAGTACAGGGGAGGTAAGCACCCCAAATCCATGCCATTTAGGGCCTTTGAAGTAAAATCAACACTTTGAATCGAATTTATCTGTAGAAGCCCCACTGAAATTAATGTGTACAGGAAAATGTCCCAGTGAATTGTGTCCCTCTCAGGGGAGCATTTAGATTTTCCAGACCAGGCACCAAAATGCCTTGGACCAGCCCTGAAAATAATTTATACAGACAGTGATATCAGCCCATACATTTCTATGTGGATGAAGCCTACCGAGCGCTGTAACTGAGGCAGAGAGATGGAAGAGTAATGTTTCAGCAGCCAGAGGCAAAGTAATAGTCTAAATAAATAAAATAAATGAGAGCACCACATCCAAGGAAAGTACTGACAACACTTCCATCGTTGGGGCAGAATTTCACCCTGGGAGATGCACCCACAGTCATCCGCACCATGGGAATGGATGGGAAGTGGCTGGTGGTTAAAGCCAGCAGAAAACAGCAGCCCCGTTACTAGAGTGAGAGGAAGATCATACTAGAACCCTTGGTAGGGAGAGGTTTTGTAAGAGCTCTCTAAGATGCTAGGAACACGTACATTTTGTAAAAACAGCCTTTAAGCCCATTACTGGGAAAGCCACCCCCCTCACCCCCCCCTCATTTTCACTGTAGTGTTTTAAGAGAATATTTTTTCTAATTCCACCCACCAGCACTACCCTTGATACTCTCCACTGGAACAATACATGTCATGCAATGGAAGGTTCTCCAAGTGTTTCCGTGGGTTCCCGCTGTAGACCACATCGCTGGGTCAGGAATGCTCATAGCCCAGCCATCTGATTGGCAGACTCTCCCACAGGACTTCATAATCAAATATTTGTTCATCCAAATGGAATCAAAGCAAAGCAAAGAGTAAGTCCCACAGCACACAATATTGAAATAACAGATGGAAATATCACAGGACTGAAACATTCTTTCTGTGCCGAGGCTGCTTTGAAGTGTGCGTTGAGCAGAGCCAAGAATGAGGGGGAATGGACGATGTCAACACAGCAAAGCGTTAGCGCTTCCCAGAAGATCCATATCCCAGCATGCACTGATAGCAACCACGGCCTTGTGGAACGCCCTCTCGGGGCCACATCTCAGCACACACTGTGACGGAGCATGCCCCGGAGAGTGTTCTCAGAGGAAATGTTGTGGTGGCCACACTCATAACTTGGACTGGCTGCAGTTTTGTCATTTGAACTTGACATTTTGGGGGTTTAACAAAAAAAATACAGTTGGCCCTCATTTGCCCCAAGAGACATGGAACTAAAGAAATTAATTCTAGCAGTTTGCCATTCCCCCTCAGAAAGAAAGGGAGCGAGGGGGACAGAGAAAAGCGGGAAATGCACACAGTTTCTCCACAGCCACTAAATTAAATAAATAGATAGATAAAATAAATAAATAAAACCAGGACAAGCTTGATCCTATGTCTGGTTACGATGAATAGGTCTGCCCTATGGGTTTGCCAAAGAATTCAGACCCTATGACAAAAAAAAATGGGAATGTTTCTTAACAATTGTACGTATCTCCTCAATGAGCCTTACATGTTAGGATATGGCTTTGTCCACACATCCATTAGAGCCTGAAGGAGCTGTGAAGGGAACAGCCTGTGTGTTGAAAAACAGAGGTTTAGATTCTGGAAGAGATAGAGACAGAGGAAAAAGGAACCTTTTGTGAATTGACTTAAGCATCTTGTGGTGCGGGCTCTTTCTCTCTGGGAATCTGATGTCGGGTAGTAAATTTACTGCCCTGTAGGAACACCTCTTCTCATCTGCTTGTGCTATACTGAAATATTTGTAAATAAAGCAACTACTATTATTAAGGCCGTAAGTTTCTCCTCCAAAGAGAACCAGCCCTGGCAAGCACTGGTCTCTGAAACTTCTCTCTGCTTAAAGGAGTGGGAGAGCAAAGCAGTGGTGTGGTATTGTTTCCTTGAAGAGAAATTCCATTGGTGTGACTCAGCCAAGATGGCGCCATTGGCAGCAATATTCCTAGAGGGGCATGGAAGCTCTGCAGCAGGCTTCACAGCCAAAGGAGTCCTTCCTGCATGAAAGCCAACAGCCAATCTGGTCTCACTTTAGAACAGGGGTCTCTAGCCTACGATTCTCTAGCCAGATATGGCTCACCACAGAACCAAAGCTGGCTCTTTAAAAATGAAACAAAATCTTCAAGTTAAGCTATAGTGGACTGTTGGGTGGGCAATGGAATGAATGAAGCGAATGACAAAGATTGTCAAGGCACTAAAGGGCTTCTTAGAGACACTACACTAGAAGCCGACGGATTCCCTTGTTCAGCTACTACAGAAAGTGAAGGTTGATTCACAAGACCAGTTACTGAGTGTCAAGCCAGTATAATGGTCAGGGAGCCAAGTTGAAACTAGGGGCTGGGTAGGGGTGCTATAATTTGAGGAAAAATAGAGGACCCTCCCCCCCCACTCCTTTTGGATACCTACCTTGTATTCTTTTAAAACCAAGCCTGGCTATTAGCCATAATTGCCACTGAGCTACAGCCCTCCCTAATGCTTAGCTGTAGGCTCAGAGCTGAATCCAGAGAAGCTTTAGTAATGAGGAAACTTCTGACCATGTCCCAATTACCTCGTATTGACTCAGCTTTCCACAAACAGGCTTGCAGTCCCCACTCACAATACATTAATCCAATTGTTTTTGTCACAAGCCAAACAAGAAATTGCATTTTTAATAGCCGAAAAGGAGTCCCTGCATCTTGTTAACATCTGGAGGTGAATGAATTCTGGACTAAAAGCTGCGGAATGCCTCAGCAAGACATAAATCTCGCCACTTGCTGAACATGGGATCCAGATGTGAAGGAGAGAATTAATGTTAACTTGTAACACATCTGGGTGTCGGCAGCTTTAAGCAAGCGCTAGTCGAAAGGTTGCTGAACTAAAGCAGCCTAACCTCCCCTCAAAGGCCTGGCCTGACAAAGATAAGAGTCCAACCCCCAGGCATTAGCAATAAAAGAGCCTAATCGACTTTGGCACTGCCACAAGCATAAGGTGTTTTAAATTTTCCTCAGAAGTTTCATTCCACAATCCTTCCCACACACCGTTGGCCGGCCCAGCTTTGACAGACTTTTTCAGTCTCCGGACAACCCCTGAAATTTTATATGAACAAAGTTCCTGATACATAGCCTCTCGGGTGATGGAGACACAGCACGGATTAACAGGAAATATCAGGGATTTTATCTTGTGCAAAACCTCTGTCTGTTCTCTGACTATTTAATTTTCACTCTGAGATTGGTAACACTTCTCCATAAAAAAGTGTGAGAATGGTGTTTTTAGGAGATAACATCAGGCAGGATTTTTAACAACAGGTTTTATTCTTTTATTACAGGCACTGCTTTACTCGCTCCTCCATCTTTTTTTCTTCTCTTCCTCTGCTCCACCCCTCCAGTCTAGAGTGCCTAGCCCACCTAGCAACAGTCTCCCTGATGGGACACACTTCAAAACTTTAACAATGAATTAACTTGCAAAGCAGCTATTAAGACACAACGGGAGTGCCAAGTCCTAGCAGACCACAGGGCATAGCTGATGTATTATGCTAATCTTGATAGGTCACAAGTTGTGCAAGTCTCCCTAAGGACTGACACATTATTCCTGGACTAGTTTCCATTGGAGCCTTCCAGCTTCCCATGCTTAATACCATCTGCCATATTGTACCCCCAGCCTTTTCAAGAATTCCAAATGTTCAGCTTTTGTTTAGGTTTTTTATTCTTGTGCACTTTGGTTGTACAGCTAGTGTAGTTTCAGAACATTAAATACAGCATCTTTTCCAACAGAAAGTGATTTTTTCTCCAGATAGCACATTCATTCATTATAACTAGGGATGGGCACGAACAGCAATACAAAAAAGCCATGAACAGCCCAATCTGCGGTTCACAAACAAGCCGTTTGTGAGGCCATTCTAAACGAACAGGTGGTCATTGCAAGCCTTGTTCGTTGCTGTTCGTCAAGCCGGACAGTCTGGCACCTGCAATCAATTCCCTTGGCAACTTAGGCAGGGATTGTCTGAACTCTGTCTGAACTCCTGCTGTTGCCCTCGAAACCCCAATCGAAGCCCAAATCAGCTTGATAGGCAGGTCTTCCTTTCAAGTGTGGAACTCCAAATTTGTTACAAGGGAGCAAAGACCAGGGGGGAGGAAGACTCCCAGCTCTGACTTCGCAGACAGTGGCGAGACAGTTGCTGTTGGCATTTTGATACAGAGTGCATTGGAGCTTGAATTTTCTTTGTGTGTGGTGGGATAGGGATCTACCCCTTCAAGTTTCAGGGCTGCTGCCAGGCTCTGGGCCAAGCTATTATTTATTATTGGTACCTTTCCTGGTGCCTTCTCAGGTCAGGTTTCTGGGAGTGTTGCGGTATGGATCTTGACTTGGATGATAGCTGGAGGAGAGCCTGCTGCCCCCCACAAACCGCTAACCACGAACATGTTCGTGAACAGGGCCATGTTTGTGGTCGTTCGTGAGTCCGTGTTCATGGATTACAACGAATAATGAATATCATGTTCGTTTTTTTTCTGTTCGTGCCCATCTCTAACTATAACCAGGGATGCTCATTTATCCATTGGATGATGTCCTGATGCTAGGTATTTGTCTGTTTTTTGTTGTTTGCTTACATTCTGCTTTTCTGCCCAGCAGGGAGCCAAAGCAGCATCCACTTTTCTATCCTCACAACAACTTTGTGATGTAAGTTAGACAGGAAAAAAGTGACATTCATGGTCACCCAGTGACCTTCTATGATAGAGCAGAAATTCAAACCAGTCTCCCAGACCCTAGTCCAATAGCTCTCTTGTAACCCTGTTCACAATTTACAGTGAATGCACAAACAATCTGTATACTGTGTACACTTGATTTTTCTTTATACGTGTATTGAGTAATTCTCATGTTACATTCAACACATACACAGCTGAACATGCGATTTAAACCTAACATTTATCAGGGTAATGGTTTCATTTGTATAGGGAATGCACATTGGCTCTTTCTTACAGATGCACGAGCATACAGCATTCACTTTAACATGTGAACAGAGCTACTCAAACCACTACACCAGGGACCAGAGAGCAAAACATCAGTTAGACTATTTGACTACTACTGCTGTCATACACACTGAGTAATGCACTTTGAATGCACTTTGCAACTGGATTTTATAGGGCTTTTCTGCATGAGATTTTTTCGTTGGTTCTAGCCCCATATAGCTTTGATTTATCCCCTGATTTACGCACGCATTTTTTGCCTTTAGTTTTCGCTTTCTTTTTGTTCTATTTCCCCTATTTCCCCCCCAGTTCTTTTGAGACCACTTTTAACCCAATCTTTTTTTTAAAAGCCAATTCTGAGCCGCTTTTGTGCCTCATGCAGAATGTCTCTTTTGGTTTTGTTTGTCCTGCCCACTCCCCCCATCTCCAGCCCACTTTCTGATAACTGGTTGTTCATCATAATCAAACCTCCCTCCTTCTACCTTCCTTCCCTCACCTGGTTTCACTTTCAATCTTTTTTTAACGTCAGTTTCATAATGGTATAATGATATAATATTGTAATAATAGATGCAGCAGATTCTCTGAATCCCCAGCTTTCATTTTTTAAAAAAAGTCTCTAGCCCTTTCAGTGCCTGACACATGCCTTTCCCCTTATATTTCTGCAACAAAAGGGGCTAAAAACTTTTTTTAAAAATTAAAGCTGGGGATTCAGAGAATCTGCTGCATCTTGCACATGAAGGATAATAAGCTGCTTTATCACAACTGTTGCCTCCCCACCTCCAATTTAAAAGAGTGCATATGTACCATCAAGTTGCAATTGACCTATAGCAACCCAGCAAGGTGTTTCCAAGGCGAATGAGAAGCAGAGGTGGTTTGCCAGTGCCTTTTTCTGAAGACTCTTCCTTGGTGGCCATTCATCCAAGTACTGACTCTGATTAGCTCCTGAGATCTGACAAGATCGGGCTAAGCCATGCTGCTTTCCCTCCCCCCAAGTTAAAATGCATATTGTTAAGAGAAAAAAAGTTTGACATTTTGTCTAAAGACTTACTCCTTTGGTATCTTTATGTGCTTTATTATGACCGTGAAATTTGCTATCTTTTAATAACTGCTGAACTATCCAAATCCAGATCAGTTTGTGCATATATGTTCTTGCATGGCTTCATGAACAGAATCTGTCTTATATTGAACCAAACCCTTGGTCCATCTGGTTCAGCATTGTCTACTCAGACTGGTAGCAGCTCAGGCAATGGGTATGGGTGTGTTGTAGGATCAAAACAGCAGTCTGAAACCAACAGCCAGCAGGAAGCTGCTATGAGGTTGTGTCCTTAGAGGTTGCTTTCAACCTCCTTAGAGGTTGCATTGTGTCCTTAGAGGTTGCATTCAAAGTAGCTATTTTATCTTGAATGGCTGTCATTCATTCACATAGTTACTGCAGGGAACCCAGATGACACTGCTGCTAAAGCATTGTAATCCAATGCTTTTCATGTTGTCCTCCTTTCTTTTTTCAGCCTTGGATTGTGGCAATAGTTTTGACTTTGAGCAAAACTGCAGCATTAAACTAGGGATGACACAAATTTTCCCAGCATTTCCCCCCATCTGTGACAACAGATGGCTTTTAAAACTTTATTTTAAAATGTAATTGCTGTTGCTAACTAACATTCTAACAATCGATTGCCACAGAAGTCCCATTTTTTAAAAGTATGTTTCTAGCCCTTTTCATTGCCAAGTTAGAAGGGGAAAGACCCAGGCAGCACATTTCTGTTCTGGAAAACCATCAAAGGTAACAGAGTCAAATGCTGTGCTTTGGCCATGGCGACAAGTAGGTAAACAGGTGTCCTCAAAGCCACAGTTCTCTTTCTCCTGCTGCCATTCCCCGTTGAATACTGAGCTAAAGAAAAGGTAGCTCTTTGTATGTGCCCCCAGATGACCATCAGTATGGACTGGGCAATTGGTCCTTCTCCAGTGGCTTACAGCAGAGCAGTGATTACCGACATGGACTGCAAAGTTTTCTGGCTCTGTCTTTTCTGCCACACACTTCCTTCTCCTCCAAAGAGCCATTCCTCATTTTCTTCTACTTCACTAAAGCAGCAGGTGCTTCAAGAAAGCCTAGGTAGTTGGCATCTTTCTAGCCATAGGGAGCATCTATTCAGCAACTGCTACCACGGTCTTAGCCTGGAACCTCTCCATATTTATGACTGTCTCTGTTCCCTAAGGTAGCCATCTTGTGGCAGGCCACTTCCCACAGGGCAGCCATTTTATGGTGTTGTCAACCACCACATTCTCAAAAGTCCAACATTGCCCATAGACTCAACAAGTTGAAGCCCCCCTGCCATAGCTCTCCTTTCTAAAAGTTCTGCCCCCTGGAAAACCTTAGCATGCTGCATTGTCATGGTTAAGGTTCGTTATGAGCAACTAGTTGTTACCCTTCCAATGATACTGAAAATGGCTACATGTGAGGGTCAAACCCAATATAAAGCAGGCAAGCACATTTCTGTATCTAAATGTATTTCCTCTTCATATATAAAGTAGGGGATGCGGGCATCTGTTCTGACACCACAAAGGATATATGAATGAGGCGAACTGAATTCATCCTTCTGTGCCTCACTTTACCTCCTCAAGCTGTGTCGCTTCAAGATTTTTTCTCCCCAGCCTGTTTCATTTTTAGGATCAGACCTGGGTAGGGTTGCCAGCCTCCCAGTGGTAGCTGGAGATCTCCCGGAATTACAACTGATCTCCAGGCCACGGATATCAGTTCTCCTGGAGAAAATGGCTGCTTTTAAGGGTGAACTCTCTGGCATTATACCCCACTGAGGTCCCTCCCCTCCCCAAATTCCACCCTTTCCAGGATCCGCCTCCAAAATCTCCAGGAATTTCCCAACCTGGACCTGGGCTGGGAGTTGAGAACTTGAAGCAGCAGAGTGCAGGACGGTCAGACCTAGAAGGCTGAGGGGAGGTTCAAGTCCTCTCAGCTACACCCCACCCAAATTCTGTGCTTTATTCATAAATGGGCATGGATGAGGATAAAGAACAGAACAGCACCCTCATCTGACCCGTTGAGATCCTTGGAAACTGCCCCCTTTCCCTACCCCATTCTTTGTCCATTTTGGCATTAGTTATTTCTCTAGCCAAGAATGCCAGTGGCAAGGGAATTCACAGAAATCCCTTCTTAATTGGAAACAGCAAGTTTTTGTGTGTGTGTATATATATTGGTTGTCTATTTTTGATTCTTGTAAAATTAAAGTTAAATAGCTGCAATGCGGTGGTTTCCAAATTCCCACAGTCCTGTCCATTAGAGAGGAAATGCATCCCAGGTTGCTGAGGGGGAGAGTTTAATTATTAATACACCAAGACTTAGCATTAGAACAAAGCATTCGCAACTTTATAGGATACATCTGGCAAGGGCTGTTGTCTGTCTGTAGTCAGATAAGTTCTCACAATTGTCTTTCTCTGTTTCCCCCCGCCCAGACTGATTTGGAGGGGGGTGGGTGCTATTTCATACTGGAAAGGGGGGATCTTTAGTGGAGTGTTAGCAAGAACCACTGTGTTCCAGGAATGGGTGAAGAGAAGCCATGCTGAGGAACGTTAGCCAAGGGTTAAAAACTGTGGCGGCAGCCATTTTGAGTTGAGTTGTAGTAAGAATTGCACAGTGCAAAATGAAGTTTTTCACTCCCATGCTTCATCTCCTGTGGCATCCACTGATAAAGTTTGCAACAGCAAATGTTATAGCAACAATGTGTATGTGTGTGTTATGTGCCATCAAGTCACCTTTGACCTATGGCAACCCTATGAATGAAAGAACCTCCAAAACGTCCTATAATATCTCTGGTTTCAGCCCATAGTTCTAGTTCACTATCAATTAAACTTAGGGGCCGTTTCCACACTACTCACCTTCATCAGGAACGCTGCCGAACGTTGCAAAAAACCCGCGGAAGATAGCGTCTTCTTGCGCGAGTTTTACATGACATTGCTCAAAACTCACATGAGAAGACACTATCTTCCACGTTTTTTTCGCAATGTTCCGCAGCATTCCGGATGAAGGTGAGTAGTGCGGAAACGGCCAGTATTAGTATGTTCTTTACATGATCTTTGTATGTTCTTTACATGATCTTCAAACTCTTCAGGAATGTTATTTAGATTATATTTTGGCACTATGATTCTTTTTGTGTTTCTCTTCAGCTTTATTCTAATTTTTTTATATTAGCAACTCATGAACCGTACCACAGCCAGCTCCTGGTCTTGTTTTAGCAGAAAATAGAGCTTCTCCATCTTCTGATTCCAATTATGGAATCTATTTGGTTCCTATATTGGCCACCCAGTGGTTTCTACATACACAGTCGTCTTTTTGGTTGCCTGAAGCATGTGTTAGCAATGAACAGGTTTTTGGCTTCACAAAATTCTATGAGTCACTCTCCTGCTTCATTTTGAGATCCTAGTCCAAATTTTCCAAGGTTTGATTCTGCTTTGTCTCTTACTTTTGTGTTCCAGTCACCTTTGATCATCAGCATATCTTGTTTGAGTTTATGATCAATTTCTTCTTGGACACTTACGTAAAAGTTTTCAATTTCTTCGCCCTCAGCATCTGGAGTTGGGGAGTTGAATAATAGTTATATTAACTGGCCTTCTGTGAAGTCTGACTGATATTAATTGGTCAGACCTAGCATTATAGCTCTTGACTACTTGTTCTATTTCTCACCTCACTATTAGAGCAACACCGTTTCCTTTGAGTTTATCATTTCCACAGTAAAACACTTTGTAGTTTTCTGACTGAAAATGTCCCGATTCAGTCCACATTAATTCACTCACACCCAAGACTGCAATGTTTAAATGTTCCATTTCTTGTTTTACGTTTTCTAGCTTACCTGACTTCATACTTCTCAGATTCCATGTTCCTATTATATATGTTGCACAGCTTTGGATATTCTTTTTGTATCTATTCACATCAGCAACTGGACATCCTTTCAGCTTTTATCTAGTCCCATCATTAAGAATAGCGTATTCATACTTGTCCTCAGCTTTTCACCAGTAGCCAATTGAATGCCACCTGACCTGGGGGTCCTGTCCTCCAGCACTATATCTTCTTTCATTTTGGATTGTCTTATCATAGGGTTTTTAAGGTAAGAGATTATCAGAAGTGTTTTCCCATTTCTTTATTCTGCGCAGTACTAACTAGGGTTAGCTGAAGTGACATGGCCATTGTCTGTGAAAAATCTTCTGTCAGTGTCACCTTCTACTACTGCTGCTGCCCAGTAGCTAGCCTTCAAGAATTCCTCCACTCCCATTACCACTGGAACAGCCAATTCTCACCTGCTGATGGTACCGTTGATTCCTGAAAGGGGCGGATGCAACACAGGCTGTTTCCACACGGCTTACCTTTTGCCGGGATGCAGCGTGTTCTCGTGCGAAATCGTGCAATAACAGCGTGTTCTCACGCGAAATTGCGTGATAACAGTATCTTCCTGGTGCAATTTCGTGCACGAAGACGCTGTATCCCAACAAAAGGTAAGCCATGCGTAAACGGCCTTAGTCTCGTGTCTCAGCTTTTGACCATTTTGCCTTGAGTGACTCTTCCAGGAGTTTAGACTCGGTTTTAAAAACAAAATAGTCTTCTTGGAAATTGAACTGGTTTTACCAACGACACTCACTCATTCCATGCAGTTCTGGGAACCTTGTAAAATTCTCTTATAAAGGGTGTCAGGGATGAAGCAAGCATTCAGCTTTTGCTCCTGCTCACTGGTTGGCAACTAGCTGATGGGATCCAAACAGGTAACACCTTGGACCTAGAACAGAGGTTCCCAAGCTTGTTGAGCCTGTAGATACTCTTGGGATCTTGAGAACAGGTAGTGAGTAGGTGCCACAACAAAATAGCTGCCATGGAAGTGGGAATCTGCTATGGAAGGGGGAGTCTGGAGAACCAGGTTTGATTCCCCACTCCTCCACTTGAAGCCAGTTGGGTGAACTTGGGTCAGTTACAGCTTCTTGGAGCTCTCTCAGCCCCATCCACCTCACAGGGTGATTGTTGTGAGGATAATTATAACACATTTTGTAAACCACTCTGAGAGGGCATTAAATTGTCCTGAAGGGCGATATATAAATTGAATATTGTTATTGTTATAAGCTTCTGTGCATCTAGGAACCAAGTTCTGGTAAGCCCCTCACAACACACATTGGATCCCAAGGACCTTGGGTGGGCCTGAGGAAAACTTGGGATGTTGTTAGGCCCTGAGCAACAGAACAAGTCATAGTGCTGCCAATTATGAGTTGGAAGTTTGGGGGTGGAACCTGAGGAGGGTGGGGTTTGGGGAAGGCCCTCAGCAAGGTCATAGCGTCCGCCCTCCAAAGCAGCCATTTTCTGCAGGGGAACTGATATCTGTAGTCTGGAGATCAGTTTTAATTCCAGGAGATCTCCAGGCTGCCCCAGCTGGAGTCTGGCAACCCCAAGCTAGTAACCAGAAGTAGAACAACAGCTACCAGAGCATATCATGAAAGCAGTCATGGGTGTCTGTACTCAGGGCTGGCGCACCCATAGAGGCCAGGTAGGCGGTGGCCTCAGGCACAAGGGCCCTGGAGAGGCGCCCGAGGGGGTGTTGGGCGGAGGCACGCGCCGCGGAGCTGTCATGGCTGGCCCGCAGCTGCTGCAGCCAGCCAGCCCTGTGCTGCCACTGCTGCCACCACACGCCCCCAGCTGGGCGCAGCAGCCACGAGCCGCTGCGGGGGCGGTGTACAGAGCGCGGAGCAGCCTCTGCCTGCCACCCCAGCCATCTGCCGGCAAATGCCCCGGCTTGCGCTACGCGATGACGTCATCACGCGATGATGTCATTGCGCAGTCCGTGGCACGCATGGGAGGGGGATTGCCACAGGCGCCAGAGACCCTGGCGCCGGCAGTGTCTGTACTGAAGCTCTTTGGTGCCTCTTTAAGAAGTGTGCAATATTTGCTGCGTGCTTAGAAGTTCTGAGCCTAGAATTCCACCCCCTGCCTGGTGCCTGGCCCTCTCCCTGCCTTCCTTCTGATCGCTGCCCGCAGTTTCAGAAACAGATCCAAGCCACGAAAGCGCTTCTCCAAAATATGAATTATTTGGTACAACTCTTTCTCTGTCAGCCACCCAGATGAAATCACACTGTGGTTAAGACAGGCTGCTCTGTGTTTCCTATAGCACGGCTAGATCTTATCGGTATTTTATCTTCCTCTCCAGATTTGATCCATGCCGAGAGGCAAGCCACGTGGCAGTAATTGTGTTAGGAAAACAAACTAATCTCCAAAGAGAGAAAGAGAACAGGCAGCTGTAAAGTAATTGACACCAAGAGAGAAAATATACAAAAACGTGCATGGAGAAGCAAAGGGAAGGACTGTATCATATCTGAGGCTTAATATTCAGCATGAAGGCAGGCCAGCAAACGACACGTGGACGTGAGGCCATTTTGCATTCTGCATATCTTCATAATAATAACAATATTTAAAAATAAACTCTCTGCAAAAAGAAAAGTTGAATCCAGCAATCACAACACAACCGAGGCAAAGTTGTATGGTTTGTCTTGCAGGTTTTTTTAGTATTGCCCAAACTTTATTCTGCTTCTGGTACTTATGGGGACAAGTGTATATGCAACGAATGGCTGGAAACCTCATTCAGCACCCCATCTAGTTCCCGAGGCTTCATCAGCACGGTGTAGTGATTAAAAGTGTCAAACTAGGATCTGAGAGAACCTGGTTCAAAGCCCCACTCTGCCATGGAAGCTCGCTGGATGATCTTGGGCCAGTCATTCTCTTTCAGCTTCTACCTCACAGGGTTGTTGTTATAAGGATAAAAATGCAGGAGGGGAGAACAATGTTGTGAGCAGCTTTGGCTCTCCATTCGGGAGAACAGCAGGGTATAAATATCTAAATGGATGGATGGACGGATGGATTTTTTTTCCAGGCATGGACCAAAGCTTCCAAGCATACCTTTGGAACCATAAGTGCTAGAAACATGCTATGTAAAATGGAAGCTACACTGATGTAGCAGTTAGGCCAGTCTGGAAGCTCTCACTCAAATCTTTCTTCGCTATGTTCAACCCTGGAAAAAAGTTGCACGTTTCAGGCTCTGGGGACTGATTAGCTAGACTAAAACCCTAAATCCTGATTCTCTAGAGCAATTTGGCATTTTAAAAAAGTCCCCCCCTCTCTATGTATGCATGCGGTGGTAGAGAGTGTCCTCAGGTCATAGCTGACTTATGGAGACTCCTGGTGGGGTTTTCATGGCAAGAGACTAACAGAGCTGGTTTATCATTACCTCCTCTGCAAGCCTAGTCTTCATTGGAGGTCTCCCATCCAATTAATAACCAAGGGCAACCCTGCTTAGCTTCTGAGATCTGATGAGATCAGGCTCACCTGGACTATCCAGGTCAGGTTATGCATGCATGTATACATATGTACACATGTATTGAAGGTGGTGAACGGATGGATAAGTGAATGGAGATCATGTATTTCAACTGTATTTCTACAACCATAATGGCTGGTGCTCCCCCCCACCTGCATTCCTTATTTCTCAATTGTGAACACCAAGCACTTTTAGGAAGTCACTTCTGGCACAAGAAAAATGAGATTCTATGACTGGGGAATCGCAGAAAAACAGCAGGCTTAAATAAGTTTATTCTATTCCCTATAAATATTGGATTTTGAAATTTGTATATGTTGGTATTAGATAAGGACTTATATCGAAACTGTTAGTACTCTGTTGTGTAACTACTTTATTTTCTGTTTTGGGGTACTTCAGGTTGAATGTTGGTCTATTGAGTTATAAGCTTACTTCACAATCTATTGGTCTTTTTTTTTTAAATGCTTGACTTGTACTTGAAATGTTTGTCAAAGTTTCCAAAGTTAATAAAGTTGAATTTAAAAAAAAGCAGGCTAGTGAGAGCAACTCTGAATCCTTAGTCTTGCTGACTAAAAGGTGTGTCTAAGTGTGCACGCACTGTTGTGAAAAAAATGGATCCATGTTGCTGGAAAGTGTCTGTTGCGCTAGGTGGTATCTAGAGGGATTTGTGCTGAGCAGCCAGGGAAACAAAAGCACCCTTAAATTGTGCTCTCTTTAGTTTTGTGTGTGAAAAATATGTGCAGATTGTGCGTTTCCCTTTTTTTTAAAAAAAAAGAACGAACTCTTCTTAATCCAGTTTTGCTGGGCTGGATCCAAATAAAATATCTCTGTTGTTGCAGAATTACATGAAGTCCCCCCCCCTTTTTTTTCAAGAAATGAGTTGTGCCAATAAGTGATGCCAGGAAGTATTACTATTGTGCCTGGTGTTTATCCTGTACTGGAACTTCTTTAAATCTTCGTTTGAAAACAGATATTAAGAAATGTTCTTTGAAAGTATACATACAGCTTGCGAGAGAAGAATCGATTACTACATTCCGTGCAGTTAATTAACAGCTCTGCTCAGTGATGACAACTGCCTGATTGTGTCGGGTACTATAACAGCCATGCTCCGTGCTGATATCATTAATGTTGTAAAAGCATTTCCACCATAACAGCCATTTTTACAAGCTCATAACATTTTGAATCATTCACTTTTCATGTCTGGCCTTTACCCAATATTAATTAAAAAAAAGTTTTACCCTTTCATTCCTTCTTGGTTTTGAGAAAGTCGAAAGGACAAAAAGAAACTCTTTGGTATGTGATATCATTTTTTAAAAAAACCCAAGCAACATAACATTAAAGTTTTCTGCCTTTTGGAACACCTTTCAAGGTGATAAAAGTTGTAGACTTTCTGGGAAAGATTGCATTCCTTTGCATATCCCACCGTGTAATGTTTCCCCTGTTATTATCACTTTTCTATACATAAGGCCAGGGGTCACTTAGCAGAAAAAGAGCTGGAGGAACTCATTAGCATAACTGATTTGCATATGCCACACCCCCTGACATCACCTATCCTGGCTGTTTTGGACCTGATCCTGGCCATTCAGGGCCGAAATTGGGCCCAAAATGGCAAAAAGGGGCTGAAAATGGCCAAAAAGGGGCCCAAAATGGTTAGGATTGGGCCACTTCTGAGCGGGAGAGTGATCCACCAGCCATTAGAGGCCCGATCCGGGCCATTTCGGCCCCAATCCAGGCCAAAACGGGCCCAAAATGGCTGAGAGTCAGGTGGGCAGGGCCACCTGTCATGTGACCTCTTTGGGGAACTGCTGGAACTGTATTCCGGCGTGTTCCCCCTCAAAATGAGCCCTGCATAAGGCTCCCTGATACAGAGTTAGCTCCCAGCTAGCCAGGTCAGTCTTGTCTATTCTGAATGGCAGTGGCTCTCCAGGCTGTCAGGCGGAAGTCTTTCACTCCCATCTCCTGAACTGGTGATGTTGGGAACTGAACCTGGGCCCAACTGCAAGCCAGTCTTATCTACTGCCCCGTTAGTCTAGGATTTTTTTGGTATCCTAACCCCACTGACTCCCTTTCATTGCAGCAATATGAACCATGGCTTTACGTCCACTCCCATAGCTCAAGCAAACCACTGTTATGCTGCCGCTCCATTCTGTCCTTCAAAATGGGAAAGGGGAGAAAGAGTTATTGTAAGGCAACAACTAGTCTTTCTCAGATGATATGGTCACATAAATCAGGAGCCTAACAACAGTGCACAAGGAGAGCACATGCGACCTACAATCCTCTCAACATGCATAGCCACCCTGTTGTGTGAACTATCTGGGCTGCAGCAGGTGGCCATGACCCCAGCCCTGACCTTTGAGTTGAAAACTATTCCTGTGGCTGTCCTGAGAGCCAGAGGGCTGGCATCACCAGACTGGGCAATGCATTGCTCTTACATAGCACTGTGTGGCCCCTTTAAGGAGCTGCCAACAGCAGTTGCAGCCGAGCCAGACCTGCCAGACTTTCAGGCAAATGGGAAATGGGTGCGGGAGGTCAGGGAAGGCTGTTGGGCATGCCAGATTCTACAGAGCCCCAGAAGATCAAGCACGCAGTATGTGAAACTTGGCAGTTCAAAAGGGGCTTGCAGTATTGTGGGGCAGGATGGGTGGGTGTTGTTTGTGGTGCCAAAACTCATAGAGAAAAAAAGTCCAGCTGTGCACATTCCGTCCCCTGTATATATCTAAATGGGCTTCCTGGATCACAGCCATTCAGTCAAATAAAGATTACGGAGGAGATGGAGCTAAGGAAGAAAGCGGACAACATGGAAGAGCTTTGAAAGGGGAAGTGGGAAGATTGATGTAAAGGGGAGATAAGGAGGAGGTGAGCAAAGGGGAGAAGGCTGTCCAAAAGCAGGTGGGGATGTGATTTGGGACCAGGGGTTGAAATGGCCTCTAGAGAAAGGATGAGATAAGACGAGAGGAAGAAGTGCAAAGATGCTTATCAAGCCAGTGTGAACAGTGGGAACATGTTGCAGATAGGAGCCAGGCAGGGTCTGAAAGTAGGATGGGATTTCTCAGGGAGAATAATGTAATCAAAGCCTGAGGTACGGGTGAGCAGAACCATTTGGTTCCGCTCAAAAGAAAATAAAATGTTTTGGCAGAGCACAGCGGTCTTTTTCCACTCCACCCAAAATCCCAAGTGGATTCCACAATCTGCCCCAGGCATGCACAGAGAGTTCTGGCCTCGCTTGATCCCTTGGCGCATGCCCCAATTCCTCTGATGCAATGTGAGGAATGTCAAAAGACCATAAGGAACAGTGTTTACACGAGCCCCTCACCATGTCAGAGATTTCGAGGCTTGCAAGTTGGGAGGGCCCACCAAGTCCCAGGAAGATCCCCCCAGGATGTGCAAGGCCTCCACCTCATGTACTCCAAAAGCCTGTGCAACCAGTGTGTACTGTTGTCATTGCCACCATGCTATACCAGACACCTCTGGGCACAAGAGGCTCAGGTGCAGCTGAGTTCACCAACTATATACCTTACAGGAAGACTGTGCTTACCTTTCGTAGGTACTGGTTGCATTCTGAAAAGAGCTTTCACCCCATCTATCACCTCAACGTAGACCTGGGTGACCATAAGAACACAAGAGTAGGTGCTCTTCTGGAGACGGGTGGTCCATCTAGTCCTGCATCTTTTTTCACTTTGTGGTGGAACAGTAGCTCTGGAGAGCCAACAGATGGGGCACAGAGGCCTAGAATTGGTATTCAGAGCTTTATTGCCTCTGGACACAGAGGTTTCCTTCCACAATCATGGCTAGTAACTACTGATGGGCTTCTCTTCCTCCGTGAATCTCTCTAATCACCTTTCAAAGCTTGTGGCCATCAGTACATCGGCTGGCAGTAAATTCCACAATTTAACTACTCAGTCAGTGAAGAAGTACTTCTTTCACTGTGTCCTGAATCTATTATTCATCTTTACTTGGCAGCTTTCATTCAGAAAATTCCCTGTATCCTCTTTTAGCCCTGAATTGGATGGCCCAGGTTGGCCCGAACTTGTCAGATGTTGGAAGTTAAGCAGGGTTTGCCCTGGTTAGTGTTTGGACAAGAGACCTCCAAGGAAGTCCAGGAGTGCAATACAGAGGCAGGCAATGGCAAAACCACCTCCGTTCATCTCTTGCCTTGAAGACCCTTTGATGTCACCATAAGTTTGCTGCAACTTGACAGCACTTTCCACCACCATATCCTCTTTATCCACCTTCCGCATAATTTCATAAACCTCTGTGGTGACTCCCCTTGGGTATCGTTTTTCTAAACTGAAAAGTCCCAGAGTCTTTAGCCTTTCTTCATAGTTTGCTCTAGTGATCTCCAATAATATAATACTATTCTGTAGCATTCTGTTCTGAAGTTTCCTGCAGAATTATTGCTAAAATGCCAGCCGTTTATTGCTTTACTTGGGCTAGATATACATAAAAAAAGAACTGAATGAAAGTTGTCAAGTAAAGAATGCAAGTAATATGTATCCTGGGGCTTTTAGCATAAAACCAGGAAGGGCATGTATGGAACGCTGAAGAAACTCAGAGATTTTTGATACCGTCCTGCTGTGTCGTTGGATCTCTCTGTATACTTTTCTGGGCTGGAGCCAAAATATTGGAGTTGACAAAAAAATCTCCCACTCATTTGTGATCAGGATTGTACCCAACAAATAACAGCGGCCTGCTTATTAGATTTATACTGGGGGACTTTCAAGGACTTGCTGGAGAAAGGAAATAGCCTTCTCCCATTCTGACCCCATCTCCCCTTTTGTGCTCTTCTTCCCTTCTCTTATCCCTTAACCTTCCTGCCTGCCCGCTCCTTCTCCCCCTACCATTCTCCTCTGTAGGCATCAAAATGTAACCACCAAAATCTTGCAAAACCTTTGTGAAATTTCAGCAGAGATTTTTAGTTGTCTGGGTAGTCTCATGAGATCTCTCAGCTCATTTAAATTTTTCGGTTTTATTGTTTTCCTGCCCTTAAAAAAATTTAATATTTTCCAGCAAACCTGTAGATTGTCCCAGGTTTCCAATAACGTGTACCATAGCCTTGGGTGGTCCTCTTGTGCAAATCTTTTGATCTGACATTTGAGCAAAATGGAGAATTACATATATGATTTATTCAAACATGTATTTTAAATATTTGTGTCTTACGCTCTTCTTAAAACCTGATCTATTGCTTACATAACTTTTTAAAGTTTTTATAGTTTTAAAAATGAGGTGCAATTAAAAAAAAAAGAATCACTCTTAGGCCTTCATTGGATGCTTCTCCCAACGGTTTAGTTGACTTCTGGAATGAAGAAGTGACCTGGGTGCTTTTCTACAATAGGGTTCCATCCTCTAAGCAAGGACTGGAGACCTCTTGGAATTACAACTGATCTCCATGTGACACAGATCACACCACCTAGAGAAAATGGCTGCTTTAGAGGGTAGACTCTACAGCTTTATACCCCACTGAGGTCCTGCCCATCTCCAAACCCCACTGTCCCCAGGTTCTACCCCCAAATCTCCAAGAATTCCCAGCCTAGAGTTGGCAATCCTGACAGTGGATTCCGTGAATTCTACACACCCAATTGGCTCATTGATTTATGGAAGTATGGAGAGTAATTATATAGGAGGGGTGACAGCTTGAGTGTCAGGAGAGGAAATCTGCCAAATCTGACCAAACATGGGCCTGGAAGGCTCCTAACACAGGCAATGAAGAAAACTCATTTCACTCCATCCTGCGGCATTGATCTGAGTTATGGGGGACCTGTGTCATATGAGGGCACGTGGGAAGGTAGCAGAGGAACCCCCAGTGACTTACTGTGACCTGTTGGCCAAGCAGTCACAGATAAAAGCATTTGTATCTGTTTGCCCAGGATTCCAGATCCAATTCAGAATGTATCAATGGCTCCTGCTTTGTCCTGTTTTGATGAATGCTTTTTATTTGATGCCACTTGATACGAGGATGTGGACACCTTGGAGAGGCGAGGCCTAGCTCGGCCTACCACTGATATCATTGACCTGTGCCAGGCCTTTGGAGTACCTGTTCATCAGTGTGTTAATTTAACAGATTCTAGGGAATCCATGGAGGTTCTGAACTGGCATTTTGATGTCAAAAGACCTGGTGGGACAATGGCCTGGGGGATGGTCAACCTCCCTCACTGGGTCCACTCTGGCTATGGTTTCCAGGTAGGGTAGTCGAGTCTCCTGCCCCTCCCAGTGGGAGGGCAGGGATCCAGCACTTACCTTCTCTGTGCTGCTGGGATTGTCCTTGCGTGCATGCAAAGCGTGCACATGGTCCTGCACTGGCACGATAACATCACTTCCAGGAAGTGATGTCATCATGCAAGGAGGGGGAGCACACAGTTCGCAGTGGGCCCGACTCAGCCTGTTTGGGGCCCAAATCGACCTGCTGCAAAGCACAGGAAAGCAATGGAGGGGGGAGGGGGGAGCAGGAGATTCCCCGCCCCAACTGGGGGAATGGGATCCCTATTTCCAGGCCACAGTTGGCAATCCCCAAGAGTGTTTTGTGGGCGAGGACTGGCATGCCAGTGTCACGCAAGCATGCTGATGTCACTTCCTGAGAAAACTGTAAGTGATATCATGGCACACGGGGATTTGCAAAAACTTTATCTCCTTGAATTCAAGATGACAAATAGTAAAGATAGGAATGCCTGGAAAAAAATAGAAAATACTTTTTAAGGTCCCCCAACCTGGAAGACTTTTTTCTTTACCTTTTTCTTATTTTTTTTCCCAATGGATAAATCAGACATTTTGGGGAGCACTACCCCCCCCCCATATTTTCTCTTTTAAAAATAGCAAAACACTTTTAAAGACCAGGGCCATTTTCACACATCTTTACATAGCAAAAAACTCACGGAGCGAGGGTGTCTTCATAATGTGATTTCTGACGTCATTGCGCTACAAAAACAGAATCATGGCGCGGTGACGACAGAAATCGCGCCATGAAGACGCCCTCCTTCCGTGAGTTTTGCCCTGTGTAAAGACATGTGAAAACAATCAAGGTGCTTCTCACTCAGAATATGCAAACTTAAGGTTTTTATGGAAAACAATCTATGGTATTAGAGAATGATAATCCCTGCATATCTTATATATAGGCAACATATTTCTCATATTTAGTGTTTATGACTGATTTTGTCCACTGTTAACATGCAGTAATATTTACAATAATAAACTGTTAAGTGATCATAATTGTCAATGTTATAAACTTTAACTTGCTATCAAAATGGTCCGGTAGCCCTGTGATGACTGCACAAGAATGCTCCTGTTCAAATAATATACTTTCCTTCCCTTGCTACAAATTTTCTATTTTCAACTTTCATTTTTTCCTACATCTCAAAGCGACATGCTATGGTAACATAGGGTGTAGCAGTCTGCAGCTCTCTGTCTCTCATTAATAATGGGACATATTTGCAATTTTGCTTGCAGAGAATAGTGCAATCCTAAAGAAAATTTGCATGTTTCATAGTTAGTTGAAGTCAGTGGGTTTAGATGGGCTTAATTCTGCTTAGAACTGCAACGGAAAACATTTTAACTTTTAAATGTCATTAATAATACCATCTTACGTGCAAAATTATCAGTGATTCATTTTCAGTGTAACTCTAAAAGTTATACTTCTCTAAGCCCAATAAACTCTGTTAGAAGGATGCATCTATGTTTAAGATGACACTGTTTATGTTGTTAAAGCAGTAAGACAAATTTAGGCTCAATAAGAAATTAAGTATTGCATATATTTCTCTTTCCCCCAAATTCCTATTTTTTTCCCATTAATAAACTCAGAAAAGCATCATTTTTCATGGCTTCAAAATTTCCAGAAATTTTTACATCTCTACTGAGTAGACGGGAATGTTGATGATCAGGGAAGAGTTGGAAGCTGAAATCATTACACTTGCAAACGATCAAAGTGAGAATGCGGTAGACAGTCAAAGCAGATAGGTAGTTAAGCTGGTTGGTAAGCAGCAGAGCTTTTTTCTGGGAAAAGAGGTGGTGGAATTCAGTGTTGGAACTCAGGACCGCACGATGATGTCACTTTGGGTCAGCTGGAACAAGGGGGGAGTTTTAAAAAGTTTAAATCACTGTCAGCGAAAATGGTCACATGGCCGGTGGCCCCACCCCCTGATCTTCAGACAGAGGGGAATTTAGATTGTCCTTTGCGCTGTGGGAACAGCGTGGAGGGCAATCTAAACTTCCTTCTGTCTGGAGATCAGGGGGCAGGGCCACGAGCCATGTGACCATTTTCAAGAGGTGCCGGAACTCCGTTCCACCGTGTTCCAGCTGAAAAAAAGCCCTGGTAAGCAGTAATAGACAGTAGCTCAAGGTATAAAAGTTGTCCAGCCTGATAATATTTTAAAATATCATGCCACCATGTTGGCATAAAAGAATTAGGATACCTGGTTCCTAGTGCGAGTTGTGAAGACTTACACACTTAAGAGTAAGAAATCCCATCTGCAGTTTTTCAGCAGCGAGTTTAGAAAAAAAAATCTCTGGTGCTTTTCCAATTATTGTAAAATGATTGCATATTTATTTTATGTAATGAATCCTAGGTTTTGTGTAATGTCCTTTTCTGTTGGCAGTGATTAGAATTTCATTACTTTTTTGTGCGAGAAAAATATGACAATTTCATAACTAGCCAGGCAAGCGGCATTCACCGTAACCAGGAACAGCCCATGATGAATCTCTCTTCCTCGAGCTCTTATTGAAGTGTTTTGGGATTGATTCACTAATTCATTAATCCCCTTGCCTTGTGCAGGTGGTATCCCTAGTGGCCTTTGTTGTCATGCTATTAAAGCCTCTTTTGAGTGCTTTTTAAACTGCCCCTTCTGTTTTACAGATTCCCAGATTGTAAATCAGTGTTAACGTTTCCTCAGCTCACAGAGATGTCGCGTGTCCCCTCAACATCTCTGGACTCTCACAAACCAGGTCGGCACAATCTTAAAGCTTTAGCAATGACTGTTATTAAATACTCTAGAATTTACTTACAACCAGGTGGCACTGAACTCTGTTGCCCTCTTTGATGGCTTAAAGGAATGCACCCTTTTTTCTCTGCAAGTGACGGGGAGGGCTAAGAGAAGACTTTAATGCACCCCATTTTTGTTTCCTTAGGATCCTCTGAACGTAGAACTAAAGCAGGCAGAGGAACAAGGACACTTCTGTGTGTGGTTAAGCCTGAGCTCTACACTTTTGTGGTGTTCCTTGGAGAAGAAAAGCGCAGACCTGGCATCCGCACTGTGCTCTCTTCACATGACTCTTTTCCTTTGCAGAGGCATTTTCCTAATCACACATTCTCTGCACAAGCTCCTTTTGTTCGCTGCCGTGAGCCAACCTCCATGCTGCGGCAGCTGCCCAGATGTTCCCTATCAAACTCCAAGCCATGCCAGCAAACTTTGGCACACATGAAAGAAGACTGAGTAATAGGCCTCCACAAATACCTCCCCCCCCCCCCAATTTCTGCAAGTATTTTAAAATGCTAATGGGTTCCACTCAGCTGCAATCTCAAAAAGGCTGCAGGGCTGAGTCGTGTGAGTGTCCAGCAAATTAACAGTTAAGGTCTATGAGGCGCCTCAGTGCCGTGGTGCCCTGAGGGTCTTGTCTGGAGTTCTCTAACCTTGAACCGCTGTCACTCGCTTTCCTGCTAATAGCTTTCCAGTGGCTGAGCCAAAACCCCCGGTGATTTTGCTTTCCAAAATGAAACTGAGCTCAACTAGTCTGCAAGGCAAACTCCATGTTCCCCCCCCCCCACCCTCTAGGACTCCAGAAGATGATGTTGACACGGCGTGCAGGCTGGCCCGGTTCCTTCAGTATCTTGCAAACTACCTTTTTGCAATCCCCCCCCCTTTCTAGAAGGTAAGGAAAATAAATGAAGCATCAAGCCCATCAACGGCTCCATTCTAACAGGCAATGTAACCGCTTCGTATTAGAAACATATCGTGGGTTTATGACCTTATAAGAAGATAGCATTGGGGTGGTGATTGTTAAACTTTTGAAAATAATCCCACTTGACAGTTTAACTGATCACTTTCATCAGCTTTAGCTTGAGGGGGACATACCTTGTCTTGAATCCATGGCCATACCAATAACTGTTAAGAAATATACAGCTTGGCCTGCCTCTCTTATTAGGCAAGCCCCCGACTGCTCAAAACAAGGGAGACAGATTTGTGCCAGTATATCCCATCTCGAACCCCTCTACTGTCCAGTGATATTTATTTCTTACATGTATTCCCTATCCTATCAATATCCTCAAACAGCTCACATTCTAAGTGGACAACCAAATGTCCATTATTGGAGCTATGACCTCGCTGTGGAAACACATCTCTCCCATTGGGGTTTATTTATTTATTTATTGTCCACTTTTCTCACTGAGACTCAAGGCAGATTATATTGTGTGAGATTAGTACAATCACTAGCAAGGAGATTTCAATAGACAATGTCATAGGGTAAATAAATGCAAGTTTACAAAGACATAACAAAATCCAATACAGAATTGAAGAAATGCTGAAACAGAGCATAAGCAATTCACTGACTGACATTAGATAACATAGAGCTACCCAGTAGGGTCATACTTGAAGCAACAGGTAATAGTACATAGGAGTGCATACTTAAAAGTCTCTTGTATAAAGCTGTGGTTCAGCATCATTTGGAGTACTGTGTGCAGTTCGGGTCACCATATCTCAAAAAGGATATTGCAGAACTGGAAAAAGTACACAGGAGGGCAACCAAAATGATTAGGGGCTTGGAGGGCCTTTCCTATGAGGAAAGATTGGAGAGTCTGGGACTTTCCAGTCTATAAAAAAGACAGCTAAGGAAAGAGATGATAGAGGTTTAAAAATTATGCATGCGGTGGAGAAAGCGAATAGTTTTTTCTCCTTCTCCCATAATACTAGAACTCGAGAGTACCCAATAGGTTCCATTCAGGACAGATGAAACAAAGTAATTCTTTACTCAACGAGTAATTAAACTGTAGAATTCACTGGCCACATTGGCCACAAGCAGGGGTCATTTCGTTGAAAAAGAGCTGCCGGAACTCATTAGCATAACTCATTAGCATATGCCACACCTCTTGCCATCACAGGAAGCGTCATTGGTATAACTGATTTGCATATGCCACACCCCCTGACATCACCTATTCTGGCTGTTTGGGACCCAATCCTGGCCATTCAGGGCCAAAATTGGGCCCAAAATGGCAAAAACGGGCTGAAAAGGGCCGAAAAGGGCCCCAAAATGGTCAGGATTGGGCCGCTGCTGAGCGGGAGAGTGATCCACCACTCGTCAGAGGCCCGATGTGGGCCATTTCATCCCCAAGCCAGGCAAAAACAGGCCCAAAATGGCCGAGAGTCAGGTGGGCGGGGCCACCTGACATGTGACCTCTTTGGGGAACTTCCGGAACTGGGTTCCTGTGCATTCCCCCTCGAAATGAGCCCTGGCCACAAGCATAGACAGCTTTTAAAGAGAGTTAGACAGATTAACAGAGGAGGGTCCCATCAATGGCTACTAGGCACAATAACTAAAGGGAACCTCCATATGCAAAAGTAGCAAACCCCTGAATACCAGCATTGGGAGGCAGCAGCAGGGAAGGGCCTCAGCCTCTGTGCCCTGTTTGTTTGGCCCTTCAGAGCAACTGGTTGCCCACTGTGTGAAATCATGTGATGGACTAGATGGCCCCCTGGTCTGATCCAGCAGGATTTTCTGAAGCCTTCTATGGAGTCCAGCTGAGGGGAAAAGGGCTCTTCCTCCTAGGTGTCATTGAGCAATGGTGATTGGCTAGCCCATGTGGCAGTCACTAAGCCATCTCTCATACTCCTGGCAACTTTTCAAGCTTAAAAATAAAATAAGTTGCTGAACAAATGTTTAATCCAAAACACATTGGAATACGTTTAGAGAAGGAAACTGGGTGCAGACTTAAAGGGAAATTTCACGTCAACTATAGCTCTAGAGAGCTGTTGGTAGCCAGGAGCAAGCAGTGCCAATGCCCAGCCTTGCCAAAACCTCAGATGGCGGCCATTTCCACACACGTTGAATAATGCACTTTCAATGCACTTTAGCAATCCTTTGGAAGTGGATTTTTTGTTCCACACATGGAAAAGCAGTTCCAAATGTTCATTAAAGAGTATTGAAAGTGGATTATCCAAAGTGTGTGGAAGCCGCCGGCATTTGGCACAAATCTTATCAGAGTCCATTCGCCCATCGCCCACTGCACCACGGCAATTTTGTGGGAGGAGGTGACAGGTGACCCATTGTTGGTGCAGCTGATCAAGTCTGAGAAAATATGGTACTTGGATAGAGAGTTAATGAGATGTTATTTGCCAAGTGATTTCATATTCCTCCATGCTGTGAAAAGCTTCAGCTGCCCATTTCTTCACATGAAACCTCTATTAAAGGGACAGGACTTTTTTTCCCCTCCAGAGTAACCACTGTCATTTGGAAGACCTTGGCAAAACGGAATTGTTCAGGAGGGCATTCTTGTAGAGGGAGAAAAGCTGTGGTTGTAATGGTTAAGCTCAGGAGAAAAGTCTTTCCTACATTATTGTTACCTTAAACAGATACGTTTGTATGCTTTGTTTGTTTTTTCCTCCATTATACAATCCAAGCCCAACTATATTTTTTGTCTTTCTAGGAGCCTTTGCTGTTAGATTCATATGGTATTGTGCCTTGAAATCCACTTGCTGATTCGTTTTAATGTTTTTTTAACCATAGTTGTAATCTGCCTTGTGTCCAAGGGAGAAAACAAATGAAAAAAAAATTGGGAAAAATAATAAATATGCATTGAAACATGATTTGTTGGCAGCTAATTTTGGGGTGCAATACTGTTAATATCCAAGTTACTTATTCAGAGTGAATCAAGTAACCTGTGAATCAAGTAAGCCACTAGGAACTGCAAATTAAGGAATTGGAAACTAATTTCAGTCTCATCCAATGACATCAGTTTGCATATAGCTGGGGAGGGTGCGGGTTGGGAAGAGGGGAGACCTCAGTGTGGTATCCAAATCAGCCATTTTTTCCAAGGGAACTGATCTCTGCCACCAGATCAGTTGTACTTCTGGGAGATCTCCAGACACTACCTGGAAGTTGGCAACCCTACTCAGCTTCACATGACAATCTTCCCTAAGGTAGCCATTTGTCCCATTTTAAATACAGTTGAGTGTTTTCACTTGTTTGAAGCTTTGTTGAAAGCTGCTTCACTGGTAAGTACCAGACACATGTACGTTAATCTACGTAGGTATACATTTTATATTTTTGAAGAATCAGCAGTCACTGATTTTTTGCCCCCAGCATATCTTGCTGCAACCTTTACCATCTCTCATCAGGCATACAGTGTAGCTTAATTGCGGCTGCAATCAGTTAATGCCAGGGCTCATTTCATCAAAAAAGAGCTAGAGGAACTCATTAGCATACCTCATTAGCATATACCACACCCCTTGACATCATTGGAAGTGTGTCATTAGCAAAACTAATTTGCATATGCCACACTCCCTGACATCACCTCTCCTGGCTGTTTTGGACCTAATCCTGGCCATTCAGGGCTGAAATTGGGCCCAAAATGATAAAAAGGGGCTGAAAATGGCCCCAAAGGGGCCCAAAATGGTCAGGATCAGGCCACTGCAGAGCAGAAGAGTCAACCACCACCCATCAGAGGCGCAATCCGAGCTGTTTCGGCCCCAATCCAGGCTGAAACAGGCCCAAAATGGCCGAGAGTCCGGTGGGTGGGGCCACCTGACATGTGACCTCTTTGGGGAACTGCCGGAACTGTGTTCCGGCGCGTTCCCCCTCGAAATGAGCCCTGGTTAATGCACACTTAATAAAGATAATAATAATGATAATGATAATAATAGTAAATTACAAGAACAACAGTAACAACATTCAATTTATATATCGCTCTTCAGGACAACTTAAGGCCCATTCAGAGCAGTTTACAAAGTGTGTTATTATCATCTTTGCAACAATCAACCTGTGAGGTAGATGGGCCTGAGAGAGCTCTGAGAAACTGTGATTACGGATGCCATTCTCCCCCCTGGGGTGGGGGATCCCCTGCTTCCTCTGCATCTACTTGGCCAGCGGAGAGTCGCGCTCCCCAGGGCACCCCCCCCCCGGGTGGCACGGTGAGCTCCTAGGTGGCGCACCCCCATGCTCACAGCAGCCCGATTTGAGCCGAAACACATCTGCTTCAAGCTGAATTGTGGCCCGCAGCAGCCCAATCCAACCCACGGGAGCACTCTCAGCCACCCTTTGACCCTGGAAGTGGTGTCATCACGCAAGCCAGGAGTGCGCGCACGCGAAATCAGGACCTGGGCCTCAGCAAGGTAGATGCCAGGCTCCTAATCTCCTGCTGGGGGAGTCAAGAGACCTGGCAACCCTAGCTGTGACTGACCCAAGGTCACCCAGCTGGCTTCAAGCAGAGGACTGGGGAATCAGTTCTCCAGATTAGAGTCCTGCCGCTCTTAATCACTACACCAAACTTCGCTAGGAGTAAGCCCTCTGGAACACAGTGATACTAGCAAACAAACATAGGATTGAGCTGCACATCTGCCAAACACCACTCTGTTCCATTTTTAAGACCTACTTAATATGACACTAGTAGGGTTGCCAGCTCCAGGTTGGGAAATTCCTAGAGATTTGGGGCGTGGAGCCTGGAGAGGGGTATGGTTTGGGGAGGCAAGGGACATCAGCAGGGTATAATGCCATACAGTCCATATTCCAAAGTAGCCATTTTCTCCAGGGAAATTGATCTGTATGGCCTGGAGATCAGTTGTAATTCCGGGGGATCTCCAGCCACCACTTGGAGGCTGGCAACGCTAGACGGGCCAGGCAAGAGAACTGACCAGTGTAACTTTGGACATGCCCAGCATCTTAATTGGACCGTGAAAAGCATGCACGCTTAATTAACACCCTCCCAGGTTACAGATCTTTGATGCCTTAACTAAGCAGGCAAACTTACTTTGCGGGGGAAGCAACCCAGGCCAAGCCTGATTGCAATGGAATGCTGGCAAGGCAAACGAGCTTCCTGTGCAACTTTCCATACGTCTTGTTTAAACTGTACTGCAAACAGTGCAAAGTAGCTATGCGCTTGCTTATTTTGCGCACCAGACATACATGTCCACGCAGAAACTCTTGCCATGCTGCATCACCTTCAAAGGAGGCCTAAGATGGTTGTTGAATTGAAGATTGGGTAGGGGGAGGTTGTCATTCCCATCAGTATCGTTTTTGCCACTCCTTTTAAAAAAAAACATTTAAGATTCAGTTACTTTGCATGGGCTGGCCTCTCTCATTCCCAGCATCTTTCCCCCCACTCCCCCAAATTAGCATCCACCCCCACACAAAATAATAATCTTGCTGAATATGGAAACTGGCGCAGTTTTGCAACTTGTTTGTTTGAACCCGATGAAAGTATTCCTGCGACGGATGACTCCTCTCCCCGCCCTCTTCCCAACCCGGCCAGAGCGAAGGCGGCTTCCCGTTCCCATGGCAACCCGCTAGGCCGCGTCAGGCCCTAGCGAGCCTCGGCGTTTCGTAGGTCCAGGGGCGGAGTCAGGAGACGTGGCAGCGGAAGCGGGCCGGGCTGGAAGGCACCATGGCCGGGGACTGGGCCGGCTTCTCAGAGCAGGAGCTTCGGAGACTCCAGGGAAAACCCCCAGGTAATCCTGGCCGAGGGTGGCGAGGGCAGCCGTAGCCTTGGCGGGACCTGCTTTGGTGCAGTAGGCAGCCCTTACTAGGCAGGAGCAAGGCCGCTCGGATTAACCTTGCTGGGGAGGAAGTGCGTGAAGCATCCCTAGATAAGTGGTCGGTCTTTCTCCCCCATATTATTTTGCATTGAATACTAATCTCCGTATCTCCTAAAGCGTCTTTGGGTTGCTAGGTCGGTTTCTGTTGCAATGAAGAACAAGTATGGGCTTCTCTAGTCCTATGCGCCCATTCAGACGTGTATTAGGAGTTCCGTGTCTTCGGTTGGTGGTTCAGACTTGCCAGCGCCTCCGTTCGGACTCTTCAACCCAGAGCCCTTGTTAGGGGGGTAGAGAGGAAACCTTGAGAAGAGCTCAGCTGGCTCCTCTTGGGATTCTTTGCCATCCCAGGGTCTTTCTTTGTCCTTGAAAACGACTGCAGGGTGTGGAGTGGTGCTTTCTTGCCAATCCTGCTAAATAAAACCAAACCCTACTTGCCCTTTCCATGCTACATTCCCAGGGCCCCCTCCCCTTCTGTGCTCTCTCAGCGAAACCTACCTCACATGGATGTTGTGAATATAAAATGGAGGAGCATGTAAAGAACATGGTGTTCTGAGTTCCCTGAAGATGGGATAAAATGTACTTTATTTATTTTTATTTATGTCATTTATATTCCGCCTTTCTCACTGAGATTCAAGGCAGATTTCATAGTGTGAGATTACTACAATTAGTAGCAGGACAAGGGCAGGCATTTCCACACAGTATCAAGAACATTTCCATAAACAGTGTCATAGGGTAAATGAATACAAGTTTACATAGACATAGTATTAGCAATTACTTATAAATAAATATTGCCATGCCGTGCCCCAGGATTTTTTAACGATGAATGCTCACAGATGGGGATTCTCTATAAGAAAAAGGCCAAAGAGGCAAGTAAGTGTTAAATAGTTCCTCCCTCCTTCCGATCTGCCCTTCATATTGCACACCCTCCCCCCAGCAATCTTGAAAATAATCACAGAATGATGTGCAATATGTAGTTCTGCTAGCCACTCTAGGAATTGCTGCCTTGATGTCCTTCTTCAAACTCTCTATGTCCCAATGAGTGTTGTGGTGAGCAAGTCCAAGTTTGCTCAGGAAGGTATGTTTATAAAGGGAATTGGGCTGTGGTATAACAAAATAGTTCAATAAAGCGCTTTTATAGAGGGAACAAGACTGTAATCTATGCCTGTTTATTGTATGCATTATCTTGCTGTTACTGCAACTTCTGTAATTCCACTTTCTGCATTGCTTCAGTTTCATGTCTTGTACTTTTTGGTGTGTGTTGTTTTCTGTTTTGTAAACCTAGTTCTAGCGCATTGCTTATTGGATGTCCTATGCTGTTTGATTGTGTTGTTTTATATATTGTAATCTACCTTGAGTCTCTGCAAGAAAGGTGGGCTATAAATAAATAAAATATTTGCACGTGAGAGTGCAAAAGGATTGGGAAGGGGTGAGAGGAGAGGAGAATATTTGATAATATGCTGTTCTGTTAGTAAGAATTTGGATTTTATCATCAGTCTTTTGAATGCATATGTGTTTCTTTTTAAAAAATCTGTTGTATTCCTCCTCCCAAGCAATTGTGTTAAGTCACTATTCCACAGATAATAAGAGGGTAATTTCAGCTTATTTGTTGCCTATATAGAGCCTTCAGACCCACGACCTGAACAGCAACACCGGCCTGCTTCTGTAAACAAAAGTCGGCAAAAACTGCAGCGCAAAAAAGCTGTACAGCAGCTTTGTGACAAACTAGGAGTGCAGGATGGAGCAGTCTTGGCGCCTCCAGAGCAGCGGCTTTCTGCACCCAAACTTGTATCCTCCTCTCCCCAGACGTCTGGCCCGCTGTCCCAATCTCCTTCAGTCAGAGAGCAGCATGTTACCAGCAATCAGTGGGATCAACCTGGACTTGAGAAGTCTTGCAATGGTGAACTTGAGAAATCTTGCAACGGGGATGAAAGGAACCAGAATCGCTCTGCAGAGCCAAGTCATAACCTGACAAGAAAGAAAGTGGAATTGTTAGTAAGTCTAATAAACCGGCAAAAATTGTGGTGTTCCTTCCAAATTCATTGACAATTTGCACAGTAAATTGGAAGGCTCTTGTCAGATTGTGTAGTAGCTTTTAGGATGAGAATTTTGCTCAGTTCTTTTCCCAGCTTGGTGTGGCTTTATGTGTAACGGGATTCTTCAGGATTCTTTGGGGCACCTGCATTGTTTGAGGCTTTTGCTAGGGGCCAGGGAAAGTGGCTGGTTCCATTTCCTTAACTGTAAAGGCATTTTCAGCCATGTAGAGAGATCTAATACTATACACATGGGAAGCAGTGATTTTTAAACACCTGACCTTCAAGGAGTCTTTTCTACATACTTTTTTTGGTCTGTGGAACCTGAGCCCATTGAAAAGGGTGCACACTCAAGTTATGCAGTGCACTAGTCAATGCTAGGCCATCACTGGTGGCACATGTGAACAGGTAGTGTGACGTAGCGCACATGCAAGAGGTCCTTGCAGCTGCACATTGTACAGTAAGATTGGTAATGTTTGGGTGAACTGTCTTTCAGAGTACTTAATCATCTTTACTGATACTCTCATTGGAGGATACCTAATAAACTTTGGAAGAACTTTGGAACACAGTTTTGAAATGTGAACAGAGTTATCGAGGATTTGAATATCAATTCCTGGTTCCTGTGCCACGTGAGCTCATAAAGAAATGACCAGTTGCATCAGACCTGTTGTCCTTCTAGTCCAGCATACACAAGGGCCAAACAAACAGGACAGAGACCAGAGTCTTCACCTCTTGTGGCTTCATAGTAGTGGTATTCAGACATTTGCTGCCACTGGACATGGAGGTTTGTTTAGTCACCGTGGCTAGTAGCCATTGATGCACTTCTTCATTAAACTGTCCACCCCCCTTTTAAAGCCATCTATGCTTGTGGCCATTGCTGTGTCCGCTTCATCCATTCTGGTATTATATAAAACATACTACTTACTTTAAAAATTTCAGTGTTCCCTTTCCACCCAAATAGGTTCCCCAGAGTGGCAAAACATCAAAATATTTAAAACAGTAAAGCAGCATTTAAAATAAGATACATATAAAATATTCAACAATTCAATATAGACATACAAACAAGCATGCATATCTACAGGAGCAGGGCCAATAAGAGTTTCTGGGGATATACCAAACCAAACAAAAAAGTCTTCACCTTCTGGCTGAATACAATCATAGAGGGAGACAGACAGATCTTCCAGGGGAGGGAGTTCCAAAGTTTCAGCTCCATGACGAAGAAGGCCATTTCTTGGGTTGCCACGCATCTAGCCCCAGACGGTGGAGGTACCTAAAGCAGGACCTCTGAAGACGACCGGAATCAACGGGTTGGTTCATATGAGAGAAAGTGATCCTCCAGGTATGTTGGCCCCAAGGCTTTGAAGATCAATACCAGTGCCTTGAGTTGAGCCCAGAAACAAATTGGGAGCCAGTGTAGATGGAACAAGCCTGGGTGCTTTGGTCTTTACAATACACTCCAGTCACCATTCTGGTTGTACCATTCTGTACCAGCTGTAGCATTCAGACAGTCTTCAAGAGTAGCCTCATGTAGAGTGCATTGTAGTAAACTAATCTAGATGTTACCAAGGCACACACCATACTGGCAAGATCTTTCCAGCCCAGGAAGGCTCACCAGCCAAAATTGGTGAAAAGCGCTGCTGCCACCTGTTTATCCAACAGGAATCCTAGGTCCAAGAGCATCCCCAAGCTACAAACTTGTTCCTTCAGAGGGAGTGCAGTACTACCCAGAACAGGAGATATCTCAATTTCTGGGTCAAGCCCCCTGCCCCTCCAACAGCACTTCCATTGTCAGGGTTAAGTTTCAGCTTGTTAGCCCCACCACTGTTTGTTCATACAGGTTCACCATAACTAGGGTGCTATATTCTGTTTTCTTGGTCTTTTTCCATGGAGTACAAATATAGTGCTTGTAAAACAAAGAACCATATTTTCTGTGACAATTATTTTTATTTTTTGAGTTCTTAATTGAAAAGAGAAATTAAGGAGCTTTTTACCTGGAACAGGTATAAGTGTAATATCTACTGTGCAAATCAACAGGGTATGACATTTCTTTCCCAAGTTTAAAGGATGAAACACACAAATGCATTTAATAAAAGGAGATCACCTGAACCTATGAAGAATAAACTCGCCTTTCTTCTAAAAAGTGTCTTCTCCATGAACATTTATTGCGTATGCACAGGCTTAAGATTAAACATCCACATGTGGATTTGAAAAGTGAAATCCTTTCTTTGAAGCCAGCAGCCCTTGGGTGGTCCTGATGGAGTGCAGAATTAATTTAGGTTGCGGCTTGTTATGCTCGTTGACCATCTCCTGAGATGTCTGGCATTGGATTGCTAAACACAGTAGATGCCAGTGCTATGGGATAGCTCTGGTGGATCTTTCTCCTCTCTTTTATCCACAAATGTGGATGCTGAGCAGCTCGCCAGAGCCCTTACTAGAATATCTCTTATTTTTAAAAAGATGAAGATTTTGGAGAGTAGCTGAGAGCCAAACTACAAGAGACACCTGACACTAGTTGGACACTTGTCAGCTTCCCTCAAGTTTTGATGGGAAATGTAGGCGTCCTGGTTTTACAGCTTGGCTCTCCGTTACAGCTGCAAGACCAGGATGCCTACATTTCCCATCAAAACTTGAGGGAAGCTGACAAGTGTCCAACTAGTGTCAAACGTAACTTGAAGTTTGGCTCTGACTCTTGAGATGAGTCAAAAAGGTTTGTGTTCAGTCATTTTTAAATCATTCAGGTGCTTCAGGAGTTCCTGAGTCAGTGGCTTGTTCTAAGGGTCAGTCTGGATGCTGAGGGAAAATAAAAGCAATTCCTTGTTCATTGTCTTGTTTTGTCAATGTACAGGCAAGAGAAGTCTCGTTGGGAGGTCCTTCAACAGGAACAGAAGCTTATGGAGGAAAAGAACAAACGCAAGAAAGCTCTCCTAGCCAAAGCAATTGCCGAAAGGTATGGGGGCACTTTGGTTAGGTTTGGACAAGCCAAAAAAGGATGTGATATGTTTTCTGTACTATGTTGCTTGACTTGAACAAGCCTTGACTGCTTATATCTCTGCAGTATCATATAGCCAGTTTGGTGTAGTGGTTAAGAGTAGCGGGACTCTAAATGGAGAACCAGGTTTGATTCCCCACTCCTCCACTTGAAGCCAGCTAACTGACCTTGGGTCAGTCACAGCTCTCTCAGAGCTCTCTCAGCTCCACTCACCTCACAGCATGATTGTTAATGGGGATAATAATAACATACTTTGCAGACCGCTCTGAGTGGATGTTAAGTTGTCTTGAAGGGCAGTATATAAATTGAATGTTATTATTATAAACAATTTCATTTGACTGTTAAGATAGACTCCATTAGTTAACTTCTGGAAGATCCAAGCATGCAAGCTTCTTGTTTTACCTTGTATGTTTTTGTCTGAAGCTGTGGTCATTGTTACGTTCTCTTGGAAATAAATTTAGTTGAAAGCAGCGAGATGCGCTTTCATGAGAATGTTTGTACTATCATGGTACAGAAAAGACCTGTAAGGTGCTACCATTAATGAGTGAAAAAGACTGTTTTAGTGCACCATAATGAGGTTTGGAACTCAGGTGTTCTGGCATTGATGAAGCTGAGCTTCCAAGTTTTATTACTCGTGGTTCAGATCTCTTATGTACTTCTAAAATTCTCTGTAGAAGTTGAATGAGGGGTTGGGAGGTAGTTCTCATATTTTGTGTGTGCTGGTCGCCCAAGACCATCCTAATAGGGCTGGATTGTAGAATACATAGCCCTCAAACACTGAAGCCCTATGCAGATGACCTGTCTGCATTGATTCACCGCAAGAGAAGGGAGAGCAGAACAGGCGCGTTGTCCCTCTTCCATGTAATTACTTGGTGTTCTGTAGCTGAAGATAGTTTTATTTAAAACTGCATCTGACTGATGGTTTTAGATTGTGATTTGAAATTGAGTTTTTTAAAAATGTATTTTTTATGTCTGTTGTAAGCCACCTTGAGTGTCGTAGGATAGAAAGGCAGCTAAAAAATGTTTTAAATGAATAAATAAAATCTGTGCAGTGTGAACGGGGAAAGGAAATGCCAATATGCACACCTTCCTATGATTGGTAGTGTTCAGAAAGCAGAGTCACTGATCACGGGGAAGGGTGTGGATGTGTGAAGGCACTTGACAATGTAGACAGCATAGTGATTAGAGTTGGGTGCTGCTGGTGGGCTTGTGCTTGCTCTCCCTTCCCACCCAGTGAGTCAGTGCTCAGATGGGTTGTCTGCACAGAGCTTGTCACCAAACATTTCTCCACAACTGAAGATCAGACTCATGTTTTTTAAAAAAATCTAAACCATAGATTCTCTGATCCTTTCTCTGTAGCGAAAGCACATGCATTGCTCTATTGAAGTGTTCTTCTGTATTCTGAAGTGAAGAATAAATACAGCTCTAAGATGCCAACAAAGCTTTGAGCAGCATTAACAAGCCAGGAACGTCCCCACATGGTGGCTCGTAACAGCATGTTACAAAGAAATTGCCTGTTTCTTCTCTAGGTCCAGAAGAACACAGGCTGAAACAGTGAAGTTGAAGCGGATCCAAAAAGAACTCCAAGCTCTGGATGACTTAGTATCTGCAGATGTTGGGATTCTGAGAAACAGGATTGATCAAGCAAGCTTGGACTACTCATGTGCTCGGTAAGAAATGAGCGGAGAAGAGCAAAACTCCAAAGGTTGAGGAAATTGCGAGCAAGTTTGGGGTGGGTCCAGGGGGAGAGGCTGGCCTTTTAGTGTTGTTCATTACAAGTCTTCTATTGGCTTTTTAAAAACTTTCTCACCCTGTTTCCACTTACCATCTTGAGATGTTTTCTTGAAGAAAACATGTCTTGGCAGCATCTGTTTTCATCCCACTTGTATCTATTCCCTGGGAAGGCTGCTTTTTAATGCTGCTTTGTCACCATCGCTATAGACCAGTGATGGCAAACCTTTTTGAGCCCGAGTGCCCAAAGTGCAACACAAAACCAACTTACTTGTTTCAAAGTGCCAACACTGCAATTAAACCTGAATACTGCGGTTTTAGTTTAGAAACAACAACTCATACAGTTATCTGAACTAATTAACATATTTTGTCTTAAAAGAGCTCCCCCCGCCCCCGTCACAAATGAAAGTAAAGGAGCAGAGCAGAATGAATGCAAGAAGCTCGCGTTCCTTTGGAGCTCAGCACCACTCGGCTTGCACTCATTCATTTTCTCTCTCCCCCCCTCCCTGTCACAAATGAAAGTAAAGGAGCAGAGCAGAAGGAATCCAAGCAGCTTACTGTTCCTTTGAAGCCCAGCACCACTCAGCTTGCGCTCGGAGGAAAAGGATTCACGTGGGCGGGGCCAAAACCCACGCCTCCAAATGAGCCCTGGCTCGCGTGCCCACAGAGAGGGCTCTGCGTGCCGGCTGTGGCACGCGTGCCATAGGTTCGCCATCGCTGCTATAGACCATTGTTTCTTCATTGCTTTTATCCTTTTTAAAAATGACATCACAGTGCTGTATACACATCAGAAAAACAGTCATGTTATCAAGCACACGTTAACTTTGCTTGAATCCAAGCCGGACCTAGGCATTACCTAGATCACAAGTTACGACTTCTTTAAGTCATGTGTGAAGTTAACGCAGACAAGAGTCAATCATGGACCCAGTCTGCTGAGAGAAGGTTGTTTGCCATTCCAGATGAAGTCATTCAAGTATCTGAAGAAAGAATCAAAGTTTGGCTAGCCTAAGGTAGAAGCACATAACTGCGTGATTCATTGAGGAAAGCCTGCGGTCTCTTTGTGACAATTGCTGCAGGCTTGTAAACTTGCCTGTTAGCCTTTGCAGTGAGTATTGTAAGAGCTTTGCTTTGGTTGGCTAGGTAGCATTCCGATAATATCTGGGACCTTGTGGAACTGACAGCCCTTGCAAGGCAATTCTAGACGGAATTACACTATTTTAAGTTCATTGAAGTCAGTGGGCTTTGAAGGATGTAACTCTGTTAAGGACTGCACTGAGAGTACTTTCTGCAGCCTGTGAAGCTAAGAATATATTCATTTTATTTATTCATATCTGGACTGCTCTGCACAAAGGTGTAAGGTTGGTGTAAGCAAGAAAACAACAACAATAACAGCAAAAGAAAGATCAAGATGGTTAGTCGAGTTTGTCTGTCTGTGGCAGTGGAAAAGAACCAGTAGCACCTATAAGACTAACAAAATTAGTGGTAGGATATGAGCTTTTGTGAGCCACAGCTCACTTCTTCAGTAAAAGAAATGCAGATATAAGGTATAAGATCAGCTCAATTAACTTCTTTGGAAAAATGATAAAGGTCAGAGAAAATGTATTGTTACGAAGACAGGTTGAAGGAACTGGGAATGTTTACCCTGGAGAAAAGGGAGGTGGGATGGGGAGTTAAAAGGGTTAGAGGTCTTCACGTGTTTAAAAAAAAATGGAATCATTGAAGGGGTACAAGCGATCTCATACCTGCTTTGAGTAAGACAGGAAACAGGCTTACTTTCAGCACAGGGAAGATCCTGACTATAAAAGTGCTTCGGGACTACATAGGTTATAGAAACATCTTTAAAGGTTTCCAGGGAAAGCCGAACTGGCTTCTCTGAAGAATGTTCTTCTGCAATAGAAGAAGTGACCCGAAGGCTCTGTGTCCAGAGCCAAATGGCAGGCACCATGCCGTTCATTACTTGGGTGTTAAAATTTTGTAAAGCCTGCAAGGACTTACAATTCTGACCCTTTGGGTGAGGCAAAGAAGTGTCAGGGCATACCCTTTCAAGAACTGGGGTTGTAGTGGCTTTTTCTGTGTGCGCGTATAGTCGTTCCTGGAGCAAAGCTGTTCTTTTTTGTTCCTGTCTCTGTAACAAGTTGCAGTGCTTCCTATTTGTAGCTTGATTCCTCAGCTACACCAGCAGAGAAGGGCTCATGAACTGGGTTGGGGCTCGTTGTCTGCTTTCAGTTCAGTTGAGTGTGCACCTTTTTTCTATTTCTGTCACACTGCTGTATATTCCTGCTATGAAGATTACAGTAAGTGATCTGTTCCTGATCCTTGGACATGCTCCAGGCTGCTTAACCCGGGTTTCAAAGGGGTTTTGTTTGTTGGTTTTTTGTTTTAGGAAGCGTTTTGATAAGGCAGAAGCCGAATACGTGGCTGCGAAGCTGGACCTCCAGAAGAAGACAGAAATCAAAGAGCAGCTCACCGAGCACTTGTGCACGATCATCCAGCAAAATGAGCTCCGCAAGGCCCGGAAGCTGGAGGAGTTAATGCAGCAGCTAGAAGTGGTGCTCGACGAAGAGAACCTGGAACTCGAGATCGAGGTGGAGCAGATGCTTCTGCAACAGGAGGGGGGTACTCTTGGGCAAGCAGCCCCGCCGCAGAAGCTTGCTCCTGTTGACGCAGAAGTTCCTGTCCCCCAGGATTGTAACAAAGAACATGAGGACAAAATCCACCGAACCAAGGGTGCGGAACAGTCAGCAGAACAGCCTGTAGTCTCTCATCCTGGAGGCCAGGGCCAGATGACACAAACTGCTGTTTCCAGAGAAGGGGTGGTTTGTGAAGGTACCTGAACACTAACTCGACAAACTAGCTTCTGGTATGTGCCATTCTCTACTGACGTATAGGTTTTAGAGCAGTGGTTCTTAACTTTGAATCTGCCAACCCTCCCCCCCCAGCAACTATGCAACATTATCGTCGAATGCCCCACCCCCACAGTCACAAGTTAAAAACCAGGATATAAAAACAGCTCTCCGGACAAAGCAACTTTTATTTTTGTTCATATATGTATGATACGTGCATTTGAATTGCAGATCTCAGGCATTCGTTCAATGAGACCCTTGTGCCTGATGGCCATCAGCCAATTCCTTAATGTTAGGATTGATTCCTGTTTGCTGCGTCCTGCTTTTTTAAGGACCATGGGGAGAAATCTGGGTTTGGGATTTTATACCCAGAGCTGTCATAAGCCATCATGAGTGGGGAGAACAGGCTGCATAAAACTGTAACGCTTCCAAATGCCTTCTCCGTTTCTCCAGAGTTTCTGACCATCCTAAGATTTGTGAACTGCCTGCCCGCCTCCAGTCCATGTAGCCCCCATTGCAATCCCTGGTTTTGAAGCTTCCACTGTGTAACTGTCCACTTAAGTCTAGCATGAGGGTACTGCCAGGGTCCATTCCATCATTTATGTCGGCAGCCTGTCTCCTCCCTGCTCACCTTCTTTGACTTTTATTGAGCAAAAAGGTTAATTTACACAAAGGGAAATGCAAAGGAAAAGCCACGTTATCTGTATGATCTGCTGGTAGGAAGGGAGAGGCATGCATATCTTATATGACAGGAGGTCAGAACTCATCGTGTTTTATTGGCGGTCGTTACACAAAAGTGTTGAAAATATATTTTTTTATAATGGTCAATCACGTCCTAAGACTTCAGTATGGCAAGGCTGGATCAGTAATTCAGAGAAGGGGTGTATTTGTGTATATGTGTGTATATATATATAAAATGTGAATAAATCTAATCTCCGCTCTTGGGTAATACAACTGGCACTATTTGTGTGTGTTATTGATACTGACGTCGAGGCTTGTTCAAAGTTATTCCGCCAGTGCACTACATTAAAATAACACAATTTTGAATTCACTTAACAACTGGGATCTATTAAATTACAGCATTAATTTAGATCAGTTGTACTCAATAAAACACATCTGTATTTAATGGGAAGTGCTGGCAGCAAATGGGATAGATAATTGAAGGAGCCTATTCTTACCTTTTCCTTTATTTTTTTCAATCAGCAAATAATGTTAAAAGTATAGCAAATGTTTGTTATGTTATGATTGTTTGATGCAGAAATACATGAAGAAAAATCTGTCAGAGTAGCTGGCATGCTGAAAGTCTCTGCTTAATATAATTAGATTAAGTACTTTCTTCAATTAAATGTTACTTTTTTTGAAAAAGTGAAAGAGCACATTGTGCCATACGGTAATACTTTTTAATCATTACTATTTTTTCCAAAAAAATTCAACTAGAAAATGAGAGAGAGAATAAAACCAACACTGGTGGAAGTTTCCATTGAAACATTTTTTTAAAAAATCTGTATAGATTTGCAGTTGCCAATAAGATGCCCTGCTGGGCAAAATCCCCATTTGGCTCAACTCACTTTCTTAAAACACTTGGTGGTTGCCAGGAAAGGTGTTGGCGGGACCCCTGCATTACAGCATAGCTGTAAGATAAAGCCCCAGAAAAGTGGCTCCCATGCTGCTACTGTATCATCTAAAGAGCACCGGAATTCCTGCAGAAGGGGGATTTGAAGCCAGAATCGAGACATACTTCTTTGGAACTGGGAAGTCGCTCACAGATCTGAGAACCTGGCCTGCATTCAAATTCAAGGGCAATTTTGTTTCATTGGAAACAATGAAATCCCTCTTCCGCAGACCAGTTCAGTATAATTTCTGTTTTTGCGTACATGGCCCTATTGTGCCTCGGAGACCACCCGGGGAGATCCATTGCTGAGTGAGAATGCCAAACATTTACCTTTGAAGGCCAGGTTACACTATCGGCAGCATCAAGGGAGTGAAGGACTTGCTGAACTGTTCCGCTATAGGCAGCAGGTGGGGTTGCATGTTTGAAAGCTCTCTTCTACCACCAACACTCTCCTTGTACATTAAAATCTAGCATGTTAGGAGTTCAACCTAGCCTTCTTCTCAGTGTGCTGCTTGTTTTATATTTACAGAGGTTCTTTTTCTTGGAGAAGTGAGTAATCACAGAGCTTGTGTGCACGCACAGAGAGAGCTTAAAGCGGTATAGGTCAGGCAAAGTTTTCAAAAATTGTTTGCAACCGTGCTGGTCCAAAATCAAAATTCAAAACCAAGCCACAGTCCGAGTAATATCTTTTAATAGGACCAACTAAAATGACATGAAACAGCATGAACACTCTTTAAGTTCTCTGAACTCTTCATCAGGCTGAATGTTAGAAAATAAAAAGAGACGAGGGAGAAAAATAGATGTTTTGGGTTCTGATTTTAAGACCCTTTATCTCCAACATGCCTGTGCTTAATACCAGCAGATAAGTAGATATACATTGGTGCCTTTGATGTCAGGTTGCACCCTCGTTTCTTTGACCCCCATCCCCAAGGTCTCTCCCCACTGGAATTGCAAAGGCCCACAATTTTCCATGTGTCTCTCTGGCACCAAGGGAGAACCGTAGATCCCTCATGACAAAGGAATGACTTGGAAATGTTTTGACCTTCTCTGTTACCACTCATCCCATTTAAGCCATATTTCAGTTCGCTATTATGGGTACAGGGGATCAAATTAAGCGCAGCCTGCAGTAGCAGAACAGCTAGTGCAAACAAAAACTGGAACAGTGAGGCGTTTCCTTCCGTGGCTTTTATCCCGTAGCAGCGAGCCTTTCCCTTTCTTGTGGTTCACTTACTCCGTTTGGTGCTAAGTCCCACTGGTAGGATCAGCAGAATGCCTGTTCTCAGGGTTAGCAGCAAGACGGAGAAAACCTGCTCCTTCTCCAGCCTTTCTTAAGAGCTGCTGAATTATCCATCAGCAAAAGAGCAGCAGCCAAGAAAATCTCCAAGCTATGCAGAAAGGGATTGAGGAACTCCTGGACAGTGCCACAGCTGTGCACATTTTTGTAAAGGAGCTAAATCCCTTAATCCCATCTCTTACTTTTTCTGGACCTTCACAATAGCAAGGGTATTAGAAGACTAGAAGATTAATTATGCTGGCCCGTTTCCTACAGGATTCGACAGCATGGGCTCTCCAGCTGCAAGGTGTGAAATATATGTCTTGTCCCAGTGGAGGGTCTATACCAGGATTCAGCAACCTTTTATAATTAAAGAGGCAAAGGGCATCAAAATACACAGCATGAGATCATCAAACAGCCAGTATGAGAGAGCCTGTTTGCATAACTGAAAATGTACAGCTTAACATTTCTTATGATTGACATGTTCATTAATAATCTTTAAAGTTTCTGCAGCCCAGACTCTGGTTGTTGAGATTCTTTTATTAGAAGGTGACACACATGATCTCACAATATATAAAAAGACAAGTGTCCTGACTGACTCATCAATGCCCAGCCCAAACACCTGGACCTAGAAAAGTGAAATTTGGAGAGAACATTCCTTTCATGATGTAAAGACTCACTAAGAAGAGATTTTAAGAAATTCACCCCCTAAAGGAGTAAAAAGGGGTAAAATGTGTTTTCCCATACAGATACAGCTTCTCTGTGTGGCTGGCAGGCTGTTCCCCCAACCCTGCCAACTGCCAACTCGGCCACTCTTTCCTGAGGTCGTTTGCATATGCGGCCTGAATGGTCATCACCCCAACATTCTAAACAGTATGCAGTTGCTGTTGGGAGTCATTGAATGTGTCCTGAAGTAAAAATACATCTCTCAGTCTTCCCCTCTAGGGTTGCCAGTCTCCCTGTGAGGCCTAGCTTTCCTGTGTGACTGGCAGGCTCCTGTCTGCTCGCACCTCCCCCCCCCCATTGGTCAGCTGTGGAACTCTGTATTCTGAGGTAAAAGTCAGGCAAAGGAAACTGCAGACTGTTGAAGAAAGACAGTACAAGACTCCTGAAAAGGGATTTTATATAAGAGTCCGTATGGCAACTGAGTTTTTAAATATTCGTGGGGAGATGGTGCATGACCTTTCTAGGGGCCATTTCAATGTGAACCTCTCACATAAACCTGCTGAAATGCCCACCACACCACCCCTCCCTCAGTCCAACTCCACCTCACCCCTCTCGCAGCCATCACCTCTTACTGTCACCAAGAAACTTTCTGGCAGACGTCGTGTAAGATACACCGACGCTAAAAGGAGGAAGCAACTTCAAGATGTGGCAAAGAAATATGCACACTCCTGCAGTGCACTGAGTGGCAGTGGCCAAGTACCAGCAAGATCACCCTGAGATGCACAGAGCGGCAGAGTCTATGAGCAAAGCAATCCTGGGAGACGAGTAGAGAAGCACTCACTTCCATGGAAGATCAAGGCTCACTCAGGCATGGCATATGATCCTTTGCTACCTTCAAGCTGCCTCTTAACCTCATTCCTGCAGAAACATCCCTGTCCAGCATCTCAAAACAAAGGAACATGGCCCAAGGGCTGCAGAACTTGTAAGCTCATTGTTTGGAATGAGAGTACCATGGTGCTTAAGGGGTGTTTTGAGGCACTGAGCATAACCCTCAAAGATGTCAGGGGCAATGGGGGGAGTCACCGTGCTGCTGGCTGGAGACTTCTGGCAGACTCTGCCAGTAGTCCCAAGGGGAACTCGAGATGACGAGGTTACTGTGTCAAGGTGTTCTATCTGTGGCCCCTCATTAGGAAATTCTCACTAAGAAAGAACTTGAGGGTCCACTTGGGAGGCGAGGTGTCCACTGGGGAATTCTCTGAACTCCTACTAAAAATAGGAGATGGAGTGTATCCTGAATCCAAGGGAAAGGTGACCATCCCTGCAGGCCTGGGCACAGTACTGACAACCCTAGCAGACCTAACAGCCATGATATACCCTGATATCGTCACTATCATGGAGTAGTCTATGGGCTGGCTGTGCAAGGGTGCCATTCTGACCCCCAAGAACGACAAGGCTGCCATCATTAATGAAACACAACTTAACTCCCTCGAAGGGGCAGAAATGGAGTACAGATCTGTGGATTCAGTGGTGCAAATGGATGAGGAACCCCGTGGAGTTCCTCAACATGCTCAACCCTCCTGGCTTCCCAGCAACCTGGTGATCCTAGCACCTGAGGGGAAAACCACCAATGAGGTCTACAAAGAGCTCCTTCAGTAGAAAATAAGGGCTGTACGTATTTTTCACTTTATTTATTGCACTGCCATCTTTTCCTTTTAAAATCTCCGCAATAAATGTTACATTTCAAAATTCACTTCATCAGTTTTTGGCATCAACACGCTTCGCTTTATTCAAACACCTTTGTGAAGCTCGGGTACTATGCTATTATACTACAAAACCAACTTTTTTAAAAAAAACCCACAAACCAAAAAATGTTACATACTCATAAGTATTATAACTGGATTTAAAGTAGTTAAATACCATAGTGAAGCACGGGCATCAAGCTAGTAAGTATATAAACAAAGGAGCACCCTGTACGATTGTTTTAATGCACATGCATAAATCTGTGCATGGTTTGAGCTTGGAATTGCTGGCAACTGTTCACCTCATTTCCTTTTCTGTAAAGCACTTCTAAGGAGCCTTTTAGTCCCATAAAGGTCTTTGCTTGCCATTCCCTTCATGTTTGGGTTATTCTAGCATTCCACCTACCCCTCCAATGTATTTTAACTTAAAGATTTCCTTTTCTTTTTTGAAAAGAGCCATGTTTGGCTCTGGAGCCATAGGTTGCAGACCCCTGAACTATACAGGCATGTTTTTTTTGGTAAAGGCAAAGTTTTAAGTGATGTGGTCAAACATATGTTATCCAGAATTACTGGAGGGAATTCCAGGAGTCTTTTTCCTTTTACATAATTTACATCCACTGCAATACGTCTTATGCTTGTTAGGTCAAGGTGCACATTCTGATTTATCACTTTGTATGATAATTGTTCACGAGAAGCACAGATATGGAAAAAGGAGGAAAGGAACAAGATCTGGAGGAGGGAGGGGAGAGGAATTGAGGATGGATGTGGGATACAGGGCTGCTAATTGCTTCAAGGGAAAAAAGTCATGTTCCTTTAAGAGAGGCTTAATGGGATTCCACAGAATATGTAAAAAGGAATTGTTCGGGAGGGCATTTCTATAAAGGTGACAGGGCTGTAGTAAAACCAAATTGCTCAAAAATACAAAAGAACGAGGGCTGTATGCACCGTTTATTGCAAGAGTGTCTTCTTTTTACTGCATTGTTTTCTAATTTCTGTAATCCAGTGTTTGCATTTCACATCTTATACTATTCCTATTCCATTACTAAATGTTGTGGAACATTGCACCTGCATTTGTGGATTACCTACAGTGGAGAACCTTTCCCACTACCTACTTTATTGTCCATTGTCTGGGTATTGTCTGGGTATTGTCTGGGTATTGTGTACCCAGAACTAAATTTTTGGCCAGAATCCTACCAGTGACAAACACATACTCTGAAATCAAGAAGATTGTGTTTTTGTTATCTGACACTGATAATCATGTGTCCTATAGAGTCTCTCAGTTCGCACTCGCAGCCAAAAAGATAAGATCTAAGGTGGTACGGAATGAGGCTGCTTCGTGATCCCTGGGATAGTTTGGCATACTGTATTGTTTTAATTAATTTTAGTAACTTATATAAACTGTGATAAGGGACTTAATTGTTTATTAGTCAATGTTTGGTGAATTGGGACGGCCTATGGCTATAGACAATAAACTCTTTTGATTGATTGATTGATTGATTGATTGATTGATTGATTGATTGATGATTGATTGATTGATTGATTGATTGATTGATTGATTGATACTAAATGTTGTAATCTGCCTTGAGTCTCAGCGAGAAAGGCTGACTATAAATAAAGCAAGTAAATAAATAAATGTTATTTACTAGGGGATGTTCTTGAAAAGCTTCAGCTGCCCATTTCCACACATTAAGCCTCTATTAAAAGGACAGGGCATTTTCTCAAGGCTTATGGGTAACTCTGATTAGAACTGTGGTGGGAAACAGGCTTATAGTGTACCCATCACACATGTGAGGACACACCCCTTTAAACACCAGGACGTGCACCTGAGAAAGCCAATCAGGCCAAGTTTCCTAGACATACATTCATTGGTGTTTTTGGTGCAACATCCATAGGTTGCTGCCAGAAACACCAAGTTAGCACTGATGTTACCAGTAGCAGTGGTAAAATATCGAGCTGTTCTAGGCTAAATTTCACTGGCATTGGGAAAAAATTGAAGGAAGGCTTCCAGGATCTCTCTCTCTCTGTTTCCACATTTGATGTGTGTGTTATGTGCTGTCAAATCACCTCCAACCTATGTCGACCCTATGGATGAAAGACCTCCTAAACGTCCTATCATTAACAGACTTGCTCAGATCCTGCAAACTGGAGGGCATGCTTCTTTTATTGAGTCATTTGACCCAGTTCTTAAATTACAAAACTGAGCATCTGTGACAGTCAATTCTCTATGCACATTTTCAGAATGTATGTAATACAGCAACACATTCAGACCTGGCTAACTTGAAGTGCTTTCATACATGCCCCTCCGTGCCTTTAAGCCTCTCTCATGTTATTTATATGCATGTGTGAATGCGTTTCACCTGGGATTGAAAGCAGAACAAAGTGTTTCGAAGCTGAAAATACATCCTAGCTAGGGTAGGGTTTTGCACTTGAATGGCAGGTGTGGGAAAAGCAAAAAAACATCTTAGGGTCAGGCTGGCATTTCCAATTTAATCACTTTCCCTGTGCTTGCTTTCCCTCCCCCCATTCCATATGCAATTTATCCTGCTGCCAAATTTAGGGCAGAAGTTCTGGCTCCATGGGAGTTTATCAACAGAGAGAGACTGCTAAAATCCAACACATTGTCTCCCAGTCAGAGAACTGCCACCTTGGCTTTGAACTGTCACTAAAGTGGGATAGGAATGTTACCTAAATGCATTTGGGACCTCTCAAGGTCCAGCACAGCTGCCATCGCATGTCTTCTTTCTGGCATGACTACTACCTTGGGGATCTATTTCTGACATTCCTAGGTTGTCTTGTAAAGATGCTACTTGTTCATAGTTGCAGTGTTTGGTAATTTGAACATCAAGTGCTTGCCTTCAGTAAGCAGATCCAGTACATATTATGTTACCTGGATTCCAGAAGAAACAATGCTTCCGGCATATTTGTGGGGGCACAGGGAGAAAGAGAAGACAATCCAATTAGAGTTTTCTAAAAATCATAGCAAGCATCTTCAAATAAGCAGTTTTTTCCCTATGTTCTGTTAATGTATATGCAAGCAAATTTCTTAATAATTCAATCAGGAAAGAGCAACCTTCCCCAAATAAGCAAACCTTGATGTTGGAGTTGTTGCACAAACCCTACGACAGAGTGAAAGTGGGACCTCCTACCATGATCCCTTCAGAGACTGGTGCATTCAATCTATTCATCTATTTTCCACCCTTCTTCCAAGGAGCTCAGGGTGGCAAACTTTGCTATATGCTCCTCCATTTTATCCTCACAACAATCTTGTGAGGCAGACCGGGCTGAGAGAATGTAACTGGTCCAAGGTGACCCAGCAAGCTCCCATGGCATAGTCTCTCGAACCTGGGGTTCCCAGATCCTAGTCCAACACTCTAATCACATCACACTGGCTCAACAGAAACACATTCTTGACATTGAGGCATTGCTTTTCAGAAGGCATGGCTAAAAGGGGGAATAGAGGAGGCGTATCCTGAGAGTGGGTGGCTGATTTCTCATTGGTTCCTGTTTGAAACAAAAGAAACTGCAGTTGGAGAGATGTTGACAGGGGTTTAGACCTATTTTTCACCACATAGAGGGATCAGCTTTCGATCACAGCCAATGGGACCTTGTTGCTTATTTATTATTTATTTCATTTATATCCCGTCTCTCAAGGTGGCTTACATCTTTCTCCTCTCCTCCATTTTATCTTCACAACAATTCCATGAGGCAATTCAGGCTGAGGGTGTGTGATTGGCCCAGGATCACCCAGCTAGCTTTCATGGCAGAGTGGGGATTCAAACCTGAGAGGGAAAACTACACAAGATGCCCGGAACGTGTTGGTTCTTGCAAGGTTCCCTGGGTAGTGTAGTCTTACAGAGAACAGTCGCTTGATGTGATTCTCCACCAGGGGAAGAGCGATGGGAGAGATTCTGTTTCTGTCTCTTGCAAGAAACCTTTGCTTGGGTTTCTTCTGGGAGCTTGGGGGCAAGGTGGACGTAACAGGAGGCAGGAAATCTAGGGTAGCTTTTTGCAAGAGAGAAAGAGAATCCGCAATGTGATTCTCCACCGAGAAGAAGAGTTGTGGAGGGGATTTTCTCCCAATCTTTCTTACAAAAAGCCATCTTGGATTTCCTGCCTCCTGTTACAGCCACTTCCCCTTCCCTGAGCTCCCAGAGGAAAACCTAAGCTGAGGCTTTTTGCAAGAGACAGAGGGAGAATCCCTCGCATTGCTCTTCCTCTGGAGGAGAATCGCATCAAGCATCTGTTCTTTGTAAGATGACACTTCCCAGGGAATCTTGTGGGACCTGACATGTGAAGAATATGTGTTGGGCATCTCGTGTAGTTTGGCTCTGAGTTTCCCAGATCCTAGCATCACACTCTGACTACTGCACCACACCGGTTCTCTATTTAAAACCTCCGTGCCATCAAAATGCTTCCATTGGCCCCTCAAGTTGCCCTTTTCATCCTTGACTTCTCAAAGGGCCAATCTGTGATACAGAAAGATATTTTCTAGCCTTCCTCATGAAAACCCACACCAACTGCAAGGCCAGCCTCAAGACATCTCTAGGCAGCAGCTTCCTGGTTCAGAACTAATGAAGTGATGGGAGTTTGGGTTAAGTGCTGGACTGGCTTTCCTGCAAGTTACCTTGTTGCTCTTTAGGAATTGCATGGAGCAAAGGGTTGCCGGAATGAGGCCCCAGATGCCTCCGGAAGCCTGGAATGGCTGTTTGCCCTCTCTGTTATTCTGGGGAGGACAAGGGAGAGTCCAGTGGGGAAAGGGCAGGAAAGGTGAAGACAGCAGCCTGTTAGCTCATGGGGATCAATAAAGAGCAGAGAGGGCACCGTTCAGGACGTGAACTGGGAATGCTTAGAATCTATGTATTTTATTCATTTTTGCATTAACCCTGAAAAATCTGCCTCCTACACTCCACTTGCAAGTGATTATATATTCTCTCATTAGATATGCTGCTTGATCCATATTTACACAGAAGTTCTCTTGAGGTCAAGGGGGCGTGTGCTCAAGTAAGTGCAAGTAGAATACCAGCTTTGCAGTGCCATGCAATCCTCTACAGAATTACTCCAGTCTAAGCCCATTGAAACCAGAGAGGTTAGGGCGGAGTAACTTTGTGCAGAATCGCACTGTTAATGTACTTCTGGAGTATTCATGTTTGTTCTTGAGTCCTGCTTTGAAGGAGAAAAGTGGGACAAACTTTTATAAACCAATTAATTAATTTCTGAACATCCACTCAGAATCTTGTTTGTGTAGAAGCAAATTAAATAGCCGTGGAAAGCATTTCTGGTTTTTTGGGGGGGGGGGCGGTGGTGTATGTGTGTGTGGCTATATTCTAGACTTGACCTTCTTCCTTCCTGCAGATTTATTTTTGTTTGCATTTATTTTTTCTTTGCCGAAGATCCTCAGGTAGAATATTTCCCCCCAAACGTTCTAAACGAAAAATTCTACTCTGTGATTCTAAACATTCCCATTTTGCATACTTCAAAAAAGGAGCCATGCACATTGAAAAGAACTCAAATGAGTGAACAGCATGCAAATGACATAATGCCATTTTAAAGATTAAAGACAAGTTTAGAAGTCGACGAGCTTTTAATTAAATTAAATGGTACTTTAATGGTTACTTACTAGGGAGATTTATGGAAACGCATAAACTCGCTTTCCGTGAGGTAGAAGCTAAGCTTTTAAGAGTTACCTTGTGCTGTTTTTTCCTCTTGCAATATAATACCCCAAATATTTGTGAGTTGTGACTAAATGTTCAAGTCCTTTTTTTAAAAAAAGAAAAGAGGTTGTGAGGGTGAGGGGGGAGTTCAGTGGTGCCAATTTGTCTGTCCCTGCTCTGATTATTGGATGCAATTTTTTTTTTGTAGAGGAGAGGAGCTGGGGGGGGGGGGTAGGTTTCTCCCTCCAGGGTGAAAGATATCTGATATCCATTCAGCATACAGCCAGAAGGGTAAACTTTCATCTTAGACTGCAAAGAGGGGCGGGTGGGAAAAAGAGCAGTCAGTGGATAAATGTCTTGGCAAACTTTGCAGGAGATCTGTTATTTCCTCTGGGCAATTATGTCTGTTTTAGTATTTCTGATTCAAAACACTGATCTTTTCCCTCCGCTAAATGAAAAAAAATATTGATACCTTAAAAGGTATCACGTATTTATTTATTTACATATTCTCCCTCCTGACTGCCCCTGTCTCCGGTGGAGAAGTGCTATCCGTTGACCCCTAGCACTGATTAAAGTTTCAAAATGACCCCGCAGAGCTTTCGTTACACTAGGCGGGTAATAAAAGATGTTGAAACGAGTGGCTTATCCAAACTCTAGGCTTTTTCTCTGCAAAGTTTTAAAGCCCTTCAGATCCCAGACACGGACTGTATCGAAGGGGAGTTAGGAAGGAATGAGAAAGGGCCGCTTGTAACATGGCCCCACCTCTTGGAAAAAGGACAGTTAGGGCCTGCCGTTGAGTGGATGGTCTAAAAAACACTCCAGTTAGGAGGCTATGGTAGAGAAACCAATGAGTGGAGGCAGCATCAATCAAGAGGCATAACTTAACAGAGGGATGTGTTGTGTGTGATGCTAATCCAGCACAATACCCAAGATCTACAAGTGACAACTCAGATCTTGCCTAGTCTGAGGTGACCCTTCCTGACTGATGGCTAGACCGTATTTAGCCTTGTCCGCAAAGCAGGAACGTTTGAGATATTGTTAGAAAATCAAGAGGTTCTTGAATGCACGGGAGGAACATGATAATAGCACTAATCTTTATTTAATACATTTCTATTATGCCTTTGTTCAGGTTAGCATGTATCATAACTGACACACTCCCCCACACATACCTGCCTTTTGTCCTCATAACAACAACTCAGTGAGGTAGATTAGGCTGAGAGAGAGAGGAATTGCCAGCTCTGGGGAAATTGCTGGAGATATGGGGTGGACACTGGGAAGGCAGGGTTTGGAGAGGGGCGGGGGAGCTCAGTAAGGTATAATGCCATAGAGTCCACCCTGCAAAGCAGCCATTTTCTCCAAGGGAACTGATCTCTGTAGTCTGGAGATCAGTAGTAATTCTGGGAGATCTCCAGGCCCCACCTGCAGGTTTCAACGCAAAGAGAGTAACGTGGTACCAACCCACAACAGCAAAAAAATACCCACGTAAACTTACTAACAGACACTTTAGTACAAAAGGAGCTCACAAAGTCTGGTGCAGGGCATTTTGTAAGACCTAGGCCCTGCATTTTAATATTTATATCTGCCGCTGAGAAATTTTATTGTATATGGAAAAATGTTTTAATTGTTTATTCATGATGTTTTTATTGTTTTGTGTGTTGTAAATTGTTGGTTGTTATGCCGCCCTGATCTCATCTGACGGGGAGCGCGGTCTACAAATGTAATGTAATTAATAATAATAATAATAATAATAATGATAATGATAATAATAATAATAATAATAATAAAATAAACCGTAACAGTGCAATAATAGAATAGATATTTATACGTTTATTACATGGACTTTATTGTCTATGTAATAAACATATAAATATCTATTCTATTATTGCACTGTTAAGGTTTATTTTGTACTAAAACGTGTGTTAGTAAGTTTATGCTGGTATTTCTTTGCCCACCTGCAGGTTGGCAACTCTGAGAGAGAAAGACAGTGTGCCTTAGTGACCCATCAAGCGTAACAGCAGAGAGAGAACTCGAACTCGGGTCTCCCAGATCCTAGTTGGATGCCGTAACCACAATGGTTCTCGATCTGTCATAAGGGTTACAGTATGATAAAGAATGCCAAGATTCCATTGATGCTCATCACCAGAATAGATCGCGGCAACTCTCAAACACCTCCACCACGCCTTGTGTTCTTTTCCAGCAAACAACTGCTAGTTTTCATCAGAACTCTAAATGTCTTTGGCTGGCCTATCCCAGTCCTTTGGGACTTCTTCCCAAAAGCAATATTCTAATTAACATTGCTGACTCCCCTCCCTGCTCCCAATCAGTCCTGTAATGGGATGCAGTGAGCACGGGACGTTGAAACTGACATGACTGCCCGAGACCAGAGCTCAAACATGAATTTCAAAATGTTTTGGAGCGGGAGGATAAACTTTGGTTTCAAGTTGCTGCCCCGCTGCTGGCTTGATTGGGGCTCTGATGGTCTGCTCACCATAAAGCCGCCTGCAGCATTTGAAGCCTCATGTTGAAAGCGCTTGTGGCATTTCTAGATGATATCAAGATGTTTGGGCGTTTTAAAAAAAAGGTTTAATTTGCTACGGAAAAAGGAGGCTACCTGAGTCCCTAGGATCTCTTGGACAGGCACTGATTGGTGGAAAACTTCTGACTTACTTATATACACACACACTTCCATCTTTGTGTAAAGGAGAATGTAGTGGATAGTTTATGTGGTGGCTGGAAGAAAATATCTTTCATATTGTGGGGAGCATACCATCTGGCAGTGGGGGAGGAAGTGGAAAAGATCCTGCAAGCAGTAGCTGAGTGAGAACTGGCGGAGTATTTTTCTGTCTGCCTGAAGCTACCTAAGGTACAGCGTGGCCAAGGGCACAAGCCAAAGGGCACCCAATAAAGGGCTTCCTGGCTTTCTACTCTTAGCTTGAGGGCTTAGCCAAGAGCCAGCAGGAAGATCAGTTTGCAGAGAGAGAGAGAGAGAGAGAAAGGCCAGCTCTGCATTCAGAACGCCTTTGTCACTCTTTATCCTGTTTCTGTTGTATTTTTGTACTTAATTTTTGTATTATAGACTGCTTTTGGTCCTCCTTGTGTAGCAATTATGCACGCACACACCGACTTTCTTTCAAAATGAACCATCTCTATGTATCCAAGGCTATAAGCCACAGTAACTGAATTGAACCTCTGGATTCGGAGGCAGTGAAGATCTAAATATGGGCTGCCAGATGTGGAAGGGTGCTCCCTGCACGCCCTGCTTAGAAGCCGTCCTGGAAGCATCTATCTGGTGTGTGTGGGGGGAAATGGGGGCATAAATGGAATTCATTCAGCAGAGCTCTTCTCAAATTTTATCACATAAATCTTAAAGAATGATGAAGAGACGCCAGATCAGAGAACCCTGCCCCCAATGAACAGCCAGCCAATTTTAGCTTCATAAGAAGTTCTGAAACTGCTCACGTTGCTCTGGTGGCGTTGCTTAGCCGTTGAGGGCTCTCATGGTGCTGATAGAGGTGAGCTGTCCATAGATGGTCATCTGCCTATGAGTCATGCAAAATATATATATAAAGTTATAGGTCTGAGAAAAAAGCCTGTGTTGCTCGGAGCAGGCTCGAGCTTCTTCCACATGGAGTTTCACATCTCCAGTTTCAATGTCTAAACTAAAATGGTGTTCTTTTTTATGTTGTCTGCTAATTGTCTGCTTTCTATGCTACCTTTGGCTTTTCTGCAATCTCCCCCAAATCTGGTTTGACATAATCATTCAGGAACGATCATTGTCAAAGCCCGTGGCTCAGTGTGGAAAGCTGCAGTACTGCAGCCCAAGCTCTGCTCTCATCCTGAGTTCGATCCTGGCAGAAGCCGGGTTCAAGTAGCTGGCTCAAGGTTGACTCAGCCTTCTATCCTTCCGCGGTCGGTGAAATGAGTACCCAGTTTCCTGGGGGTAAAGTGTAGATGACTGGGAAAGGCAATGGCAAGCCTCCCCGTAACAAAATCTGCCAAGAAAACACTGTGATGCGATGTCCCCCCATGGGTCAGTAATGACTTGGTGCTTGCACAGGGGAACTACCTTTACCTTTACCACCACAAAGCACCTTTACACACATTGTGGATGAGAAGGCATACTTTTTTTTTGCAGGTTTCACTCACATCAGTGCCATTATCCTTACCTCAAGTCCTCTCCGTGTGCCATTGGTAAAGCTCTTTCAGGTTTTAAAAAAAGAAATCAGTAATTGACCTACTGCCCTGACCTGGGCCATTTCCACACACATTGAATAATGCACTTTCAATGCACTTTAGCAATCCTTTGGAATCCTTTTGTTCCGCACACAAAAAAATCTGTTCCAAATGATCTATAAAGAGGATTGGAAGTGCATTATCCAATGTGTGCAGAATCAGCCTCTGGAACAAAAAATCCACCTCAAACGATTGATAAAGTGCATTGAAAGTGCATTATCCAACGTGTGCGGAATCAGCCACACATGGAAAAGCAGTTTCAAATGTTCACTAAAGAGTATTGAAAGTGGATTATCCAATGCGTGTGGAAGCAGCCCTGGATAGCCCAGGCACATCTGATCTGGTCAGATCTCAGAAGCTAAGCAGGGGCACTATGCAGAGGCAGGCAATGGCAAACCACCTCCATTAGTCTCTTGCTTTGAAAATCCCAGCAGGGGGTCGCTATAAACCAGCTATGACTTGAGGGTACTTTTCACCATTAATTGACCTATCACTGTAGTGTAATGTAATTGACCTATCACTATCATTACAGTGCTAGGTCAGTTACAGTTTATGTCAATTACTTATTGCTCTAGCTTAAAATTGGCAATTGACATACAGATGTCGCTTAAAGTAGCATATGTCAATTACAATGTTAAGATAAATAAAGAAGCCCTTCAGTGGCAGCTGGGGTTCAAAGCTGGAGGGAGGTGCAGGCTCAGGAGCAAGGAAAGTGTGGGGAAAGCTGTCGTGTTGGTGCTCCGCTGCCATTGTGAATATACCTCTGCATTCACAGCAGCAATGAAAAAAATACAGGAAGGCATTGGCACGTGAATGCTGTCCATTATGTTTTCACCCTTTTAAAAAGGTGACGGTGGGTTGTTATGCATGGGACCGCCTGAAAACGTATTTTATAGTTATCCTACAACCAATTAAGTAATAGTTATGAGCCAGCAGTGCAGCAGGTTGCACAGAAAGTAAATTCCAGATGTTTACCCCATGTCAGTCGGTTGCAACAAAAACTTTAACAATCTTACAGTACCTTGAAATGCGACAGATGCAGATGCTTTTATTTATGCAGTACTTTTTAAAATCTTTCCAGGAGTTCTGGAATGTATGCATTGTTTCCTTCCCCTCTCCATTTTATCTTCACAACAACCCTTTGAGGTTGTTAAGCGGAGACAGAGCGACTGGCCCAAGGTCACCCAGCAAGGTTTAGAGAAGACTGGAGATTGAACCCAGATCCGAGTCTAACACGAGGTCTCAGCTCCAACTTCATCAGATTTATTTATTTACAATCATACCTTACCTTTCCCCCCCAAGCTTACTTTGTTCATCTATCTCCCATTTTGTCCTAAGGACATAAGATCTAGTCCACACAAAGTGATATGTGCTCTTTAAAAGTGCCAAAAGAGTCTGTTACTTTGGCAGAAAACACAATTAATTTAGAAGATGGGTTTGACATGTCATTGTCAGAAAAGACAGGAAGAAGAGGTACTGCTGAAGGAAGCACGGGCGGTGCCTCTGCTGGAATTGGGTGTTCCTTTCTGAAAGGCTGTCTCGTGTTCACAGCCACAGATGTAACAGCTATGCTGAATGCTAGATCAAAAGCCCTGAAGTCCAGGCGACATTGGACCCAGTCCTCTCTCTCCCCCAACCCATGTACTCTGAAGATGTGTGCCATGGATGGTGAAATACAAAAGGTGTAAGTAGAAGATGGGGGGAGGGGTTGGTTCTCGCCCCTCCCTCAAGACCTTCCAGGAGATCTTAAAGCGGGATTGTGCTGATTATGGAATGTATACTCATCATAATTTTTTGCTTCTATTCAAATAGGGTTTTCAGGGTTTTAATATCAACATGCAAACCCAGTTTGAGCAGAGATGGCAACTGCATGGAAGAAAGACGTGTGTACTTCCTGGGAAACTCAAAACGACATCAAAACTCCAGACTTCAGAAAAACTGTACCATGAATAATCATAAGTACAAAGAATACTCATAAAGCTTAATTAAAAGAAGAAGAAGAAGAATACTCCTCTTATACAGCAAAGTCAGAACGAATTTAGTTAGCCACTCACACCCTAGAGAATCCATTGGCTGTGCAGAGCCCAGGGAGGCACCCTCTTGTTAAACGGCCACCTTCAATTCCCCCTCTGTGGTAAACTACAGTGCAGTCCTATGCATACTTGCCTGGGAGTAAGCCACATTGAATACAGTGGGACTTACTTCTCAGTAAACCTATAAACATTCTGGGTTTCTGCTCATAGGTTTTTGAGATCAACAGAGCCATTGGAAATGGTTCTAAGAATACTGGAACAAAGAACACTACATTCTCACAGACTTGCTGATATGCTTTTTGAAAATGATAATATTGGCTTCATTCTTCCATCTGAGGCTTACAGTTAAGACCCACTGCTGGGTCCACACTTCAATAGGAATATAGCAGTTTGTTTTATTGAACAGCTCAAACAACAGTCAAGGATTTGTCCTCCGATGGCAGCGGATGATGATGGATGAAATTGTAATATAATCTTAAGACTCGGTTGGCTTTGTGTTCCAGGAAATGGTTTTGTTTCAATGCCTGTCAGCAGCTGGAAAAAGTGAGCCTGTTTGCCTGGCTGGAGGGAGGGGGCAGGTGAGTGTATGTGTGAAAAGGAAGTGCAGTTCTAGAGGCTGAAGGAGACGGAGGAAGAAGCAGGGAGCCACTACTGTGAGCTGGCTGAAGCGCCTGGATCAAATTGTTGGAAGGGGAGGATCCAGTGCTGTCCCCTTCCTCTGTTTTCAGAGGGGGACAAACCAAAGAATTAGAAAGACAGAGAGGTCAGGGCATCCTGTTTACTGCTCTCACTATCCCTTTGATATGTAGGTTGCTATTCTCCAAGACTTCCTCCTCCACATCTTCCTTCTCACACTCTTCTCTTCTTGGCTTTGCTCCAGACACCATTTCTCCTTCTCCTTCCTCTGCCTTGGAAGCAAGGATGCAGGACTTGTCCTAGCATCCATGTCCATCCTTAGACTATGTAAGTATATAGGATCTCTCTCTCCTCATTTCCTATCAGAGTATGGAGTTCCTACAATAAAGAACTCTTATTTCCTTTCTAAATATAAACAAGTCTATGCTTTGTTATTTTCTCTCCTGCACACACACCAGCCAGCAGAACCAGCTCACAACCACCTATAACCATGCTTCCACTACTAAAAGATAAACTCTGCTAATGGCCCAAGCATGGAATCCTTTAATTAGGTTTCTGGGGCCAACATACAATGTATTTATCATAAACATAGGGTGGTGGAACTGCTAAGATGGAGGAGTGTTGCAGCAAATCATCTCTGCTCTTCAGAAGGGCCCAAGAGACATTTGTGTCTGCCGGGAGCACCCATTTGGAACAACTGCCTCCATTGGAACCTCCTAACATTTTGTGATACCTTCCAATGTTTTGTGATTGGTTCCCACTGTAGCCATTCTGTGATTAGCCCTCCCCCATGGCTGCCATTTTGTGACAGCACCCATCTCCTGTTCTCAAAATTCCAAAAGTGCCCACAAGCACAACCAGGTCAGGGACCCCTCCTACAGGTGGCTGCATTCTCAGACTTCATAATCAGTAGCTATGGCAATTTGTCTGTCTTCTCCACCTTCACACACAGTGTTTAATTTCACATCTGTTATTTCATCATAGAAATGTTTTTTGGGGGACAGCTGCAGTAACTCTTTGTTCTCTTTAGGGATGCCAAAATAAGTTTGGGGGCAGTAAACTCTGTCTAGTTTTATAAACTTATCGACAGGTTGATCCATCTTTTGCTCTCATCTTCCATCAGAGATTGATCCATGTAGCTGCCCAATAGGAAGTCCATACTTTGTATGTTCTGATACTTAGCGGCATTCCTACCAAATTGTTCTCCAAAGGTTTGATCACTTTTGCATTGAATGTGGTTCACCTGATATATACAATTCACGCAAGCCATTTTGGGCACTGATTTTCACACACAGTAACCTGAACTGTTAGACAATGAAGAAAGCTGACAAGAAGAAGATTGATTCATTTGAAATGTGGTGCTGGAGGAGAGTTTTGCAGATATCATGGACAGCCAAAAAGACAAATAAATGGATTCTAGATCAAATCAAGCCTGAATTCTCCCTAGAAGCTAAAATGACTAAACTGAGGCCATCATGAGAAGACAAGACTCAATGGAGACCCGCTTAGCCTCGACCAGGGCCAGGGCCTTTTCAGTCCTGGCTCCAACCTGGTGGAATGCTCTGTCCAATGAGACCAGGGCCCAGCAGGATTTGTTATCCTTCCGCCGGGCCTGTAAGACAGAGATGTTCCGCCAGGCATATGGTGGAGGCTGAGCTGGGCCCCTACTGGCCAAATAGAGGTGAACGCCCTCCCTGCTAGAGGCATCCACTACCAACCTTTCTTTTAACCAACTACGCAAGGAATCTTAATATGGTGGACTGGTGGCGCACTGAAATTGATAAACTGATCACTCCTGCACTGCCTTCCTTGTACTTTTAAATACTTTTATTGTACTGTTTTTATATTGTTGTTTAATTTTAAAATTTTAAATCGTTGTTATTAATGTGCTGTTTTATAGAATGTAATCCTCCCTGAGCCTGCCAGTTCAGGGAGGGCGGAATAGCAATTGAAGGTAAGTAAATAAATGGAGAAGTCAACACTGCTAGGAAAGGCAGAAGTGTTGGGAATTTGCAAGTGTTTATGTTCAGTCATGAAAGAGTTAAACTGTTGCTTGTGTTACTTAGATAGTAAACCTGTTTGCATGTAACCATTTAGCTGTCGAGTTAAGTTTCCCGCCATAGAAATAGGAGTCTCTATGCTTAATGAACTAGAATTAGGATTCTCTTTTGGGCAACCAGTTTATCGAGGAGGAGGGGCAATTAAGCAAAAAGATATACAGAAGTGTATTGCTCTTTGTTCAGTCTGTCTTCAGTTTGCTCTAAGTCCCTGTCTAGTTCAGAAACTAGCAAAAATGTCACCAGTAGGTATTTGTTGTTTTATTCCAATGTAACCCCCTTTTTATCCTTTATGTAGTAAACTATTTTCTAGAGCTAAAGTCTGAAGTGTGTGTGTTCTCATTATATCCAATGCGCAACTCTGCTAACTCTACTAATCAAATTGAATATTTCCTCACAAGAAAGTAGAAGGAAAAGAGGAAGACCCAACGTGAGATGGGTTGGCTAAATTAAAGCCGGTTTGGTGTAGTGGTTAAGAATGAGGGACTCTAATCTGGAGAGCCGGGTTTGATTCCCCACTCTTCCTCATGAAGCCAGCTGGGTGACCTTGGGCGAGTCATGGTTCTCTGGAGCTCTCTCAGCCCCACCCACCTCACAGGGTGATTGTTGTGGGGTAATAATAACATACTTTGTAAACTGCTCTGAGTGGACATTAAGTTGTCCTGAAGGGTGGTATATAAATCGAATGTTGTTGTTGTTGTTAAAGAAGCCGTGGCCTTCAGCTTCCAAACCCGAGCAAGGCTGTTAGGACATTTTGGAGGTCATTAATTCCTAGGGTTGTCATAAGGTGGGAGCAACTTGACATCACATCACACACACAACCTGTAGATGCTTCTCCAGTTCCCTTAAAAGAAGGTTTGGTAGTAATCTAATAATGTTGTACGGGGGCGGGGGGGATCATTATTAAGTACGTTTCTTTTTATCTTTGGCTGTAAGCAAGATGACTCAATGAGTAATTAAATTGTGGAATTCACTACCAGCAGATGTAATGATGGCCACCACTAGCATAGATGTCTTTCAAAGGGGATTGGATAGATTCATGAGGTCCACCTGCGTCTACTAAGCCATGATGATGAAAGGGAACCTCCACCTCCAGAGGCCGGAGGCAACACCTGAAGGAGGTTTTGGCTTCCATGCCCTTTGGTTAGCTCTCCAGGACAACTGGTTGGCCACTGTCTGGATTAGATGAACCACTGGTCTGATCTAGCAGGGTGCCTCTTATGTTCTTACTCTCAGCCACTTCCCTAGGCACACACTTCTTGGTGACGACTTTAACTCAAAGGTATGTATAGGATGCTTTCTATGAAGCAGTTTCCGATGGGTAGCCGTGTTGGTCTGCAGTATACCAGCCGGATTTGAGTCCAGTGGCATCTTAGAGACCACAAGATTTTCAGGTGTACGCTTTTGAGAGTCAAAGCTGCCTTGAAGACCTGTTCAAGCCTGTCTTCTACTGTTGGATGCAAGAAATCAGCCAAAGTTTGTTGTCATTAGAGCCTCCCCATTCCCGCTCGTACATTGTGTCTGTGGACCACACTTACTCCTCATTCCTTTGCCAGGACTTTTCTGCAATCTCTGAAGAGTCTGCTGTAGTTTCCTATTTGGAGAAACAGCCCTGAATGGTTGTTTCTGTTGCCTGCTCACTAAATGGCCTATTGAAGATGTATGGTATGCCTCAGGGTATTGGTTTTGGAGCAGGTATCCGGATTCCGACTGTACGTAGCGAATGCTGTCAGGCTTGGAACGCAGGCGGGAGGTGTTCTCTTCTCCACTTGAAGACTTCTTTCCCCATCTCTTCTGTCGGCCTCTATGAGATTTTTTTTTTGAGGTGGTGGACACGGTCAAGTAATCCAAGCCAGTACATACCCATTTCAACTTTCTTGTGGTGTTTGCTACAGAATTCTTTATTGTGGGTCCCAATGAAAAACCATTGACTTTTCTATTCCAAGAACTACCTGTATTCTAACCTTGAGAAATGTTCTAAAACTGAATTATTGGTAGTGTCTCACTGTGAACTGGAGGGCAATCTTGTGAACTGCAACGGAGTGCGGTTCACAAGATGGGTGCAGGCCCATACTGAATCAAACCATTGGCCTGCCAAGGTCAATACTGTCTACTCTGATCGGCAGTGGCTCTTCAGGGTCTCAAGCAGAGGTCTTTCACATCACCTGTTACCAGATCATTTTAACGGGAGATGCCGGGGTTTGAACCCAAGACCTGCTGCAAGCAAAGCAGATGCTCAGTCACTGACCTATCCACACTATTTCATGGCTCTACACCTAAATATTGTACAAGATGACTGGCAGTAGAATGTGCAGGGCTTTTTTTCAGCTGGAACACAGTGGAACGGAGTTCCGGAACCTCTTGAAAAGGGTCACATGGCTGGTGGCCCCGCCCCCTGATCTCCAGACAGAGGGGAGTTTAGATTGCCCTCCATGCCACAATGGTGCAGAGGGCAATCTAAACTCCCCTCTGGCTGGAGATCAGGGGGTGGGGCCACCAGCCATGTGACCATTTTCTCCTAGGGCAATCCACTGAGTTCCACCACCTCTTTTCCCAGAAAAAAAGCCCTGAGAATGTGCAAAAGGCGTTTCCACAGACCTCCATAAAAACAGAGACTACTGAGGACAGCATTTTCATCCTAAAGTTTCCATTGTATTTATTGTCCTTCAAGGAGCTAAACTCCAAGGGTTATCCCATTTGTCCTCTCTCAACAATCTAGGAGATATTTTGGTTTGAAAGTTCAGTTTGATCCAGTGAATTTCATGGATTCAACTTCAGGTCTCGTTAACCCTATCCCAGTACCTTCAGCCATGTTGCCTCCCTGGCTCTCTATGCAAAAGCATGCCAACATTCATGGGAAATCTCCTTGCTTGAAGGTGACCGTTGTCCAGATCAGCTTTACTACTAGGCAGTCCTGCCACTTGTGGAGGAACTAGTCGAGGGTACAGTGGTTAAGTAGTTTGGCTGCAAATCAGCACTCTACTGGTTTGAATCCCTCTACTGCCCTGAGCTTAGTAGGTGGCCTTGGGTCAGCCACTCCTCTCAGCCCCAGCTCCATTGTGATGATAATAACAACACTAACTTGTTCACCACTTTGGGCGAGGCACTAATCTGTCTAGAAGAGCAGTATAATCTGCCTAGAAGTGCAGTTGTTGTTGTTGTTGTTGTTGTTGTTTATTTGTGCTAGAATGAGAAACTGAACATAGAACCCTCTTAATCTAAGTTGTCTTAACCTAAATTCTGGCTCTCACTGGCAGGGATGGTCATGAAATTTCCCAATCGGCCATGAAATTTCCCAAAGGGCCACTGCCCTGGAAGTCCACTGGCCACCAGGAGCAAGCTGAACCTGCAGTGCTCTGAGTGCCACAGTTTCACTTGGCTTGGATCTAGACAGTCCAGTGGGTGTTGGCTTGCCTATATTCACAGCACACACATTAATTTACTGCAGTTTCACAATTACCCTATAAGCTGGGCCAATATGATTATCATCTTGTGGCTTGAGGTGTGTAAGTGTGAGCAGGGCCAGCGCCAGGGTTTCTGGTGCCTGAGGTGTGTGTGGGGGGCAGCTTCAGAACTGCTCCTGCCCCTTCATGCACAAGTGCATGCGTGCACACCCGGACTGCGGGGCAGCGGGCAGCTGGGCGGGAGAGCTGAGAGGCTGCCAGCCCAGCCAGACAGAGCGGGTGGCTGGGGAGGTACACGTGCATCCTCCCGGCCCTCCCACTCCATTGCTCCGCACACCACCCCAGACACCTGCTGCGCCTGGCTCACAGCTGCTGCTCCCGGTGAGGGGTACGTGTTGGTAGCGGCAGCAGTGCAGGAGAGCTGGGAGGCTGCAGTAGCTGCGGGCCAGGTGTGGCAGGTGGCTGGGGCAGTGTGCAGGCAGCTTCCCATCCCTCCCGGTCACCTGCCCATGCACTGCTGCCACCAGCTCTGTGGTGCACGCCCCTGGCCCCATCCCCGGTGCCCCCTCTGATGCCCCAGCACTGGAGGCGGTCGCCGGGGTTGCCTCAATAGAGGCGCTGGCCCTGAGTGTGAGCATGTTTGTATTTCAAACCAAGTAACCCCAGATTTATCAAAGATTCACAGCCACCACATTCCATAGATGACTCATTTGAGATAAGTCGGTCCTGCGAATGCCCTCTTGCTTAAGAACAGACGTGTCTTGAAGGGTCAGACTAAAATCCATCGAGGCCTGCATTCTCTCCCCAACGCTGGTGCCTATGGTAGTGGTGAAAGATGGAAACAAGACGTGGATGGAGATATCGAACCAGGAATCTTGTGAAGCTTGTGGGTACTTTGGGGATTTTGAGACTGGGGAGTGGGGCGCTTTCACAAAAGGGTTCCCCTGCTGTGCTGGGACCACTCTCAAAATACTGGGCACTTGCAAGCCAAGCGTTCTCCAGCAATGGAGAAAGCTGTTTCTGAACAGGTGCTCTCTGCGGACACCCAGGTGATGCCTCCTGAGTTGTTCTAAAGCACCTCCCGTTTCAGTGTAATGGGATAAAGCCAGGACTGGCTCTTTGCTTTGGGGGAGAGAAGATTTGAAGGAGGAGGAAGGGGGCGCCAGGAGGCCCACTGGAGGGTTTTATGGTGCCCATCGGCTGCCATGTGCCGGACCCCAAGTCTGATCCAGAAGGACACCAAACTTCTTTAATTTATCCTTCCCAGGGAGCAATTCTAAGCACAACAATGCAGAAACAAGACCTGTGTCATTCAACGGGGCTTATTCCCGGGAAAGCATTCTCTGCCTAAGACCATAAGGTAAATTAAAAGCTGAGATGCCATTCACAAAACTTAAGACTTCCTCATTCATCCAGGCTATGGCATGGAAATATTGGCCTACTGCCAAAAAGAGAAGCCGTAGCCTATTTATTTACTTTTAAATTTTTACCCCACCTTTCCCTGAGGTTCAAGGCAGCTTAATTTTAACTTTGCATTTACAGGTATTCAAGGAAGGAAAGGCACTCTGCACATGCCCAGATGGGTTTTCTTTAACGTTCCATGTCTGTTTCTCATAAGAAAGCCACAGACCAATGATACCTACATGAGATTTCTTCACCTGGAGCTGTTCAACGCCTCCCTAAGCGGAGTTCCACCCTTTTAAGTCCATTGAAGTTGATAAGGGTGGAACTCCGCTGAGGACAGCACTGAGAAGTGTGTCAAAGTTCTCCAAAATAATCTGTGAATCTGATTCTAATCTGAAGAAGTAACCTCTGAGTCATGGAAGCTCATGCCAAAATAAAAGCTGATAGTCTTTAAGAGGCAGTTGGCTTGTGTCGTTTTTCTACAGTGAACTAGCACAGCTACCCTCCCTGCCACTAGAGAACCACCATAGTGTACAGATCCAGACGAGTTAGCCGGGTTAGTCTGGAGATTCGAACCTGGGTCTCCCGGATCCTAGTCAGACACTCTCACCAGTACACTACAGTAAAGAGTTCAGTAGCACCTTTAAGTCTAACCAACTTTATTGTAGCATAATCTTTCAAGAACCACAGGTTTCTGCGTCGGATGCATCTGACAAAGAGAGCTGTGGTTCTTGAGAGCTTATGCTACAATAAAGTTGGTTAGACTTAAAGGTGCTACTGGACTCTTTACTGTAGTGTACTGGTGAGAGTGTCAGACTAGGATCCAGGAGACCCAGGTTCAAATCTCCACTCTGCCCTGGAAGGTTATTGGCTGACCTTGGGCCAGTGGTGACCAAGGCCACCAGCCTGACCTACTTCAGCCTGACCTACTTCAGCCTGACCTACTTCACAGGGTTGTTGTGAGGATAAATAGAGCAAAGGAGAACAATGTCAGCTGCATTGGGTGTCCATTGGGCAGAGAGGCATGGTATAAATGAAGTAAATAAATAATCAGCCACAACAACAATATTTTCCAGCCTACGGAGGGACTGCCTACTGCTTGGTAAATAGCCTGGCGCATGCCAGAGCTGTAAAAAAAGAGCGAGAGAAAGGTCAGGACAAAACAGCTCCTCCCTCACCCCGGCTCCTTAATTAACTGCATGGCAGGAACCAGGAGAAGCACATCTGGTTTCGATCTGCACAGCCCTTTGATGGCATCAGACGTTCTTTTCCCAAATCAGGGGATGGTGGCGTTGGAAATCCTGGCCTGTCTGCAGCAGCTCAGAACCCAGCCTGGCTGCTGCTGCTGAAGCTCAGCCCCCCCCCTTCCATGCCCTGGCATGACTTGTTGGGGGGCGCTCCCCTCTTTCCCTCCCTCTCTCACACACACCCTGTTATTTTTTCCTATTCAGAAAGACAAGCAGACTTTGCAAATAAAGGTCCTTCCCCAAACACTTCTCTTCAAATAAAGCCATGGGCTGATTTGCACATTGGACGTACCTTGAAAGCTAAGCGGATGCTTTCTGTTTAAAATGTGACTGGGTGGGTACTTGCATATATGATTTGCAGTCATGGGTGAACTAGGTGAATGATACATGTGTTTGGAAGCACATGTATCATGCATGCACACTTGCCTGAAAGTGAGTGTGCATGCATGATACACTCGCCATGCATGCACACTCGCCTGAAAGCTGGGACTGGCTGCAGCTCCATTGCTGAATGCGGAATGAATTAAATTGCCAGGAAAATCCAGATTATAACACAACATCTCTCTCTCTTCTGGGCAACGAATGGCCATGGGCAAAGTATCTAGGCGGCAGCTTCAGTTGCCCAAATCTGCAGAACGGTCCTAATAAGGATCTGTTTTGCAATATGGTAATAATAGATGAGAAAACAGTAGGAAACTGTACATTAAAAGTTTTAAGGCCCAGAAAGCCCTTCTGGAGTGGCGCCACCACACACCACCATCAGTAAACTTTCTGAGGTTTTCCTCTGAGCATTGCCACAGAGCATAAAGTGAATGCATGCACTCTCCCCAAAATTGTGTTTGTTAAAATGGATTAGGTAAGTCGGTTACTGTATTATGAAAAGGGATATTTATGTGTGCGGGCATCTATATTTCTGTATTTATACACTGTGAAGATGCAAAATATAAAATGCTGTCAATATGTTTTAATGCTCTCTCTGTTTGTGTGTATGTATTGCACATGTACTTAAAAGTTGATTACATGTTCACCTTTTAATATAAATACTAGGACACTATCCAGTCAAAGTTATACATGTGGCCTCGTTTATTTCAACGAGAGAGTTACACAGCAATCCTAAGCAGGTTGCATCAAGTCTATTGGATGGGTCTTACTCTTAAGAAAATGTGCTTAAGATTGCCCTGCATAGCATCTGTTTAACTTTATCAATGGGGCTGAAAGATTCTTTTCATTTTGCTTTTTAGCTGGGCAGAAGATTACAGCTTCAGACCCACTACTGGGTCAAAGTAAAGTTAAATTTCAGTGGAAGAGAAGAAGCACATACTTTACTTAGCCCATTGACACAAATGGAGATTAAAAATGTTTAACATTATAAATAATGTAAATTGCAAATTGTGTACAAATGCATTTGTTTTGTAACTGCGAACGCATTGTGCAAGAACTCTGCATGCAGGCCTCAGCACACCCAGGCGCGGCCCAAAATAAGCAAACAAACAAAAACCCGCCCCTTGAATATAACAGTTATACTCAGGGCTTTTTTTCCTGGGAAAAAAGGTGGTGGAACTCAGGACCGCACAATGACTTCACTTTGGGTCAGCTGGAACAAGGGGGCAGTTTTTAAAAGTTTAAGTCGCCCTCCTGGAAAATGGCCAGTGGCCCCGCCCCCTGATCTCCAGAGGGGAGTTTAGGTTGGCGGGAGGGCAATCTAAACTTCCCTCTGTCTGGAGATCAGGGGGTGGGGCCACCGGCCATGTGACCATTTTCTAGAGGTGCCGGAACTCCCTTCTACCCCGTTCCAGCTGAAAAAAAGCCCTGGTTATGCCAGAATAGATTGTGCCAAGGCCAGTTTTGATTGACAATTGCAATGCTTACGGATGCCAGGCATGTATGAACAATCCAATGCGCTTGCCCCCACAGGCAGTGATTTCCTATCGCCACCAACGCAGCACTTCCAGCTGGATTCTGTTCATAGCTTGAACTGCAATCGTCCAACGCTGAATAATCACGTGAGATACAGGCATGTGTGAATCAGCCTCCGGGATTTAATACAGGCAGGGAGAGCGACAGAAAGGGGACATCTCTGCCCCTTCCTTTGGTGTCTCTGTTTTTCCTTGGAGTTAATAGCTTGAAGCAAAACTCTTAGAACAAACAGGAAACTTTTTTAAGGACTAGGAGAAGCTGATTAGACTGAAGGGGAACAGTCCCCCGCCCAAATGAGAATTTCCAGCTGGACCTTAAACTGTTTCTCCTGCTTAAACTAATCCACAGCATTTGCCGGGCAGACGGGGGCATGTTGACCCCGTGCTTGGAAGGAAGGGGAGAGGGTGAGATTCTTCGATCGCAACTAACTACAAAGTCGCTAAGGGGGGGGGGGCGGGTTAACCCGCGTGTGAGTTTGGCGAGGCTGGGCTGGAAAGGGTAGAAGGAGAAGCGGGGGGAGCGCTTTCTGGGGATAGGGTGGAGGCAGGAGGTCTGTAAAACGTCAGGCACAGCACAAAGCCTTTGCCACGTAATTAGAGGCTCCTATTAAGTCTGGATCTGCCCTCCCCAGGGGCTCGCAAGCTCCCCCCCCCGCCCCGCACATGCCAGGCGGGGCCGTTTGAAGTGCCAGAGCGCCGCTGCTCGGGGGGGGGGGCGGGCAAGAGGGGGCGGGCAAGCCCCCCGAACCTGCCCCCTTCTCCTCCTCCTCCTCCGCTCCTCCCGCCAGCAGCCGAGGGGATCCGGAGAGGCGCTCCGTCCGCGGCGCAGCCCAGCTGCGAGCCTCCCGCCCCGCCCGACGGCCCGCCCTCGCCGCCTTCTTTCGCCCGGCCGTCGAAGGAGCGCGCCCAGGCCGGCAGAGGCGAGGGGGCGGCCGGCAGAGAGACACCTTCGGGCAGCGCCGGGAGCCGAGGGGGACTGGACGGAGAGAGCGCCGGGCGCGCCGGCTGTGGATTGCTGCGGGGAGCTTGGCTCGACGGCAGCGCCGGGAAGGCGGCGGCGGCGGCGGCGGCGGCGGCGTGCGGAGGGGAGGCTCGCCGGCGGGGCGCCGCGTCCTGCCTTCTCCTCTCGCCTTCGCCCTCCTGGGGCCCGGGCGCCCGAGCCATGGCTTCCAGCTACGCGCACGTCCTGGAGAGGCCTCCGCCCGCCCTGGCCGGCCGCCTGGAGAGCCCCGGGCACCTGGACAGCCTGCAGGCCAAGAAGAACTTCTCCGTCAGCCACCTGTTGGATCTCGAGGAGGCCGGCGACTTGGCGGCGGCGCAGGCCGACGAGGGCGTCGGGGAAAGCGGCAGGAGCCTGCTGGAGTCGCCCGGGCTGACCAGCGGCAGCGACACGCAGCAGCAGGACGGTAAGTGGCCCGGCAGCAGAGCGGGGAGCCTTGCCCGGAGCCCCCACGCTAACTCGGCCAGACGTGCGCGGGGGGTTCAGTGCCTGGAGCGCGGGGGGTGGGTGGGTTAAAAATCACTCCCTGTTTCTCCTGCTTTTGGTGCGCAGGAGATCTTCCCCGGAAATCCGTCTCGAAATCGCATCCATAGCGATGCAGCGGCCCCTCCAGTGACCGTTTCAGCTCTAGGAAATCTTAGATTTTTACAAGGAGCCCCGCTTTAAAGCGCCCCCCCCCCCATGTCCACGAACTGGCTTTTTTAAATCAGTGCCTTGGGCGCGCTGGACTCGGAGTTACCGGCGCACATCTTTGCCCATCTCTTCTCCCGATCTGGCTTTTCTTAAGAGGCAGCCCTCTAGCTCCAGAGGGCTGGAGGCGGGTAGCAATGCCTTTCGAAAAATAAATCCGAACCAACCGCTTTCAGACTTCAGTTTAAACCACGTTTTTTAAAAACATAATCGGATTCTTGAGAACAAAACTGAATCGCGCCGTTGGTTGCCCTCCCCCTCGCCCTAGGTTTTCTGGAGACGGGAGAAAAAGTGTGAAAAATATATACGAGAATATCTATTTTAAATACGATATTTTGGATGAAGGGGCTGCGGGGATAGGGAGAGAGACGGTGCCCGAAACGCAGGCGTGCAAGCTGATGCCCGAGTCAGAATCAATTCATTCCGACCTGTCTTAAGCCGCGTGCCCGCACGTTAATATTTCCGAGGGGCTCCATCCGTTCACCGCCGGTCCTGGTTGCTACGATTGGTGCAAAGGAAAGGCTGACATGTGTTGAGGAGAGCTTTCGGCCTGCTGTGGCTTACGGGGCATCTCCGGGTCGTGTGAACGACCTGTTTTGACAGAAAGAAGCAGAGAGGGGACCAGTCCTCCAGGCCTGGCCGGGACCTGTAAGAGGTCATGGTCCTGGTCGGTGGAGGAGGGAAAGAGGCGTATGAAGGGGCAAGATCCAGCGGGGAATGGGTTGGTAGGCTCAGTGGAGAAGACTGCTGCTTTGCAATAGGGCCCTGAACGGAATCACACCCTCCGAAGCCCGAATGGCTTTAGGAGCTCCATGGGGAAGATCTCCTGCGCAAGGCCTACTGGGCAGTTCCCGATTTTTAATTGGGGCTTACGCGGGAGATCTCTCCAGCTGAGCATTCTTTAAATCTGCAATTTCATCAATCCTTAAAAAAAAAAAAAACCTTTAATTTCACATTTTAATTTCATAAAATGCATTTTTTAAAGAAAGGTGTTTGTTTAGAACCTTCCTCGCCCACACCGGTGCCCGCGCTTCCGCTTTGAAATGCTCGTTATGCCGCCTAGTCGATGGCCTGTTCGTTTGTTTAACCGATGGCTGAAAATAGTTTCTAGTTGGACTTTCCAACAAAAGCCTGGGAGGGCTGACAAGGAAAGGAAATCCAAAAGGCCAGAGGACTGCCTGGCCTGGCCTCGGGTGGGGATCCGGGGAAGTGCGGGAAGTGTCTCTGCGAACTGCCCCAGAATGAACTGGGCCAGGAGTCCCCCTTCCAGAGGGAGGCGAAGAAGACTGGGAAGTCCCGGGCCGTGGAAAGTGGAGGCTGGTTCGTCCCTTTGCCCAGCCCAGGGCCAACAGGTTTGGCAAGTTTTTGAGCCTGCAAAATCTGTTTAACCGAGAAGTAAGACAGGCATATAAACACGTGTCTGGCCATTTCAGACTACGGGTGTGGGGCGCAAGAATAAAAGACCCTTGCAGGAAGCTTCCAGGCGGAATATTCTAGCCTGGAGTCTCCCGGCCTGTTCGTTTTATAGGTGGGTGGAGGTTTGTGGATGGAGGAGCCCTAGCAGGCCCCGCGCCCTTATCTCAGCTTTTCTGCTCCAGGCTGGGGCACTTTTAGAAAAGGCACTCTGGCTGGGTTTTGCGCGTGGTAGTGGGTAACGTCAGGATGCTCATTCGCAGAACCTGTCTTCCGAAGCCATTCAACGGAGAGCCGGTGCATAGGATGCCTTGCTCCGCAGAAGGTCACAGGATCAGGTGGGAGGTGAGCGGGCAGACCCGGGAGAGATGATCCAAAGGCGACCGTGATGACCTAGATGAGCCCAGGGGCTGCCTGGATGAGACAGTTTCATGGATTTGAAAGAAAGTGATTTAAAACGTCAGGGTGGGAGGTCGTTGGGACGCCGGGCTTTGCAACAGGCTGTAGTTCTAAGTCCCGCTAGACTCTGCGCAAGGGACGCTGCTAGGATGGTATTTTTTTTACACCCTTGCAATGGCGCATTGCCCATTGGTGGGGGCACGTGCAGGATCCAGCCCACATTCGAAGTCCTTCGGCTCCATTGAAGCCAAAGAGCTTCACTCCGGCTGGGTCTCAAGAATCTCCCTTAATCCTCCCTGTTTTTATCCCCCTTGGGCCTCTCGAGTCTGCTTTGAGCTACGAGTGGGGTAGGGGGGTGCGTTGGAAAGCGAGGGTGATAGGGAAACTGCAGGCGGTGGGGAGAAAACTGACCGCTTGATTGTTTAGAATCGCTTGGGGAAAGGACAGCCCCGCTCGGGTTCCCTGATCTCATTCAGCCCGGGTTCTGTTTCCCCACCTCTGTGGGCTGATTCGGCCCAGTTTAGGCCCAAATAAAACAGCCCAGAAGTCTACCAATGTCGTGGGGTTTTAGAAGTTAAGCCGGTTTCTTTGCCTCTGCTTCTGCGGGATTCAGGCCTCTTAGGGAGGAGCATGCTTACCTGGGAGTAAGGCCTATTAACACCAGTTGGGCTTATTTGCCAATAAACACGTTTTGCTGACAACCTAAGGGGCAGTTATCACGATCTTCTCCCACCCCCTCCTTCGATGGTACTCACTCTCAAATAAACCTATACAGATTTGGAGCCTTGAACTCAAAAAGTCATATACGTCTCGCTTATTGCAGTGGGGTAGGTTTCCAAAAGAGGTGCGCGGATTGGGACCAGACTGGAATAGCCTTTGCAAACCACCGACTTCGGATTCTGGGGGCCCGGCCCAAATGTAAAGGCAAGGCCTCTCAGCCTGGGGTGCTTGAACTGGAGCTGCGGCGATCCCCAAAGCTCTTAATCCTGATTCTAAACACGGTGCAAGGAAGTCCGATTGACATCTTTGGAGCCTTAGGCACGCTGGCTTGAGAGTAGACTCCGCTGAAGCCAGTGGGACATTTATCTCCCAGTCAACACGCCTAGGATCGGCCTGCACGTGGGCACGTGTGAACGCTGCAAAGAGTTCCCGGAAATCCAAACCCCTTGTAAGCAAGGGAGGATTTGCCATTGACGTCAAGGAAACTTGCTTACCGGCTGAAGAGCTTGCAGAGACGAGGACTGGGCTGGCGAACCTTTCCCTCTTCAACGGGCTCCTGGAAACTAGAAGGTCGGTTTTGCTTCCGGAGGCGGCTGGAAAAATATCTCAAGCAGCGGGGTGTGAAGCGGAGATGCCTGCAAAACGGGGGCAGTTGGCGACCAGGCCTTGGATCTGTCGCTCCTTCCGGACGCATTCTGAGAATAAATCTTTGGTGGAATTTAAATCTTGCCCGCAAGACATCGATGAAGTCCACTCGACGGAATTAGGTAACGGGTGAAGTTAGGGGGAAGGGTATGCCCTGCGTTTCTTCGGCGCTGCGGAGTTCCCAGTTGCCCGTCAAACTAGCAAGACCGCTTGCCATAAAAACGGAGATTCCTTGCCCGAGTCACCGCGAAATGTACGAAGCCGCCCGGGTGAGGCGATGGTGCTTTAACTGTGGGGAAAACACATTCAGTCCTCCGAGCACATTTCATTGTCTTGGGTTACCCTGGCAAACCTCACAGGGCTGTTGTGATGGCTGAAAAGACTGCTGTGTTCCTTGGAGGAAGGCTGAGAGAGCTACCGCTCCCTGCTTTCCCGGTGTGTTTAGGATCTGTGGTTTCCACCGAAGATCTCTATCCAACCCAGCAAGGACTTCCTAGGCAGCCTGGGAAGGAAGAGGGACAGGATGAAATTGACCAAAGAAACCGGTCAGACGCGCTCTGTCATCTTCCCTCTTTCCGACTGTTCTATGTACCACCGCTAACCGTTCTTGGGCAGGAAGGAGCATCTGATATACTCCTTTCCAGTTTTTTTTTTTTAAAAAAACCTTTGCATTTAAGAGGAAATGGTAGCCCCCTTTTCGATTCCAGTTTATGAAATACAGATTTGCCGCTGCGATTGTACGCAAGAATTTTTTTTTACTTCTGGTGGGGAGTCTTTCTTGCCAAGATTTCTCTGTATTACCATCAACCCCCCCCCCCCGCCATTTTATTATTCTGGAATAACTATAGCCCCATAGCCTTTCTTCTTAACTCGCATTGAAATTTGTATGTGCGTGGGGGCGGGGACGGCGGGGAAACTCATCCTTAGGCTGTTCTTAAAAACACTTATTTACTAGGATGTACATATCATTGATCTCCACGGGATGTTTTAGATTTGGTTTAAAGCCACCGCAGGGTAGCTAAAGGTGTTAAGAAGTCATTAATCCGGTCTAAGTGCCCCCTGAGACTAATAACTCCCCGATCTCGAACACATTAGGGCGTGGATAATCTTTTAAAAGCCCGTCTGTTTTAAACTAAGAATGGGGGACAATCCACTCTTTGGTTCGCTAGAACCCGCCCGGGAAGAATTCTTCATTCTTCTATTGCCAACGTTGCAACGCGGCCTGAAAATTCTAGCGCAGGCCTCGAAAGGGCTTGCAAATACAAAACAAGGAGGCACGAATTAGTCTGTACTCGCGATAGAGTGGAAACCCTATGTAAGTGTGGATCCCTAGGAAGGAACACCCCCCGCCCCCAAGTCCCTGGTTCCCCTCCTTTCCGGGGAATTCTTCCTCCTTTCCATTTGGTTCTAGCCAGTTAATGGGGGGATACTCAGTTGGATACGCTCTCCGCAGTTTAGCGTTGGGGAAACTGCAGTCCGCTGTGCTGGTCTGCTACGAATTCTACATGAAGGTCTCATTCAAGGAGGAGGGACTTTGCTTTCCGAACATATTCCGCTGCGTGGCCAACATCTCGTTCCGAGGACGATCGCAAAACATTCTTAGCTTTCCGAGGACTGGTGCATCTTTACTGCCTCCCTCCAGAAACTAGAAAGAGCGGGGAAAGGCGATGGAGTTCAGGCACTGTCTCTGTGCGCGCTGGAGCGCTTGTAAATGATGATGGAATATATAGGAATCGGTCCGGAATAGCAATCCGGTTATTTTCCCTACCTGACCCACTTGTATTTACTGTGCAATCGTACGCAGGCTTCTCTAGCCTTGTCTGTTCGTTTCAATGGGTGTAGACCGTGCATAACCCTGCATATGGCTGCGCTGTAAATTTCCATAGATTTCAGTGGGTTTCGATTGGCGTAAATCTGCATAGAATTGCTTTATTTGCGCACTAAATATTTATCTGTGCTCCCCTTCACTCTCTATGCATGGGGGGGGGACCCTCAACAAAAGCCTTGTACAGTCCCGAGGAAGAGGACCTTGTTTTCAAAGGTGACAGCAGCCTCACGTGACAGTTCGCCGCCTTTGAAGTGGGCAGTGGGGAGTTCTTCAGCCCAGTGAAATTGACCAAGGGAGTTTTTATCTGTTTTCTTTTATGCTTCCAATTCTATCGACCTATACGAAGCGTTTAGTCTCTCTCTCTCTCTCTCTCTCTCAAAAAAAAAAGACCCTTGCATGCAAGATGAAACTGTCACCCGCTTTCGCAACGTGGACCTCGGGCGGGTCCAGTTCACCTTTGAATGGATAAACAGTTTCGCTCTGGCCGCCGACGTCTTTGCGCCGAAAGCCAGACTTCTCCGCTGTCTCGGCCCGCCCAGGTTCTTCCCCCAGACAGTCTCGGCTCTCGCTCGTGTGGCTGCCAAGGCCGAGATGTTCCACCGGGCGTTTTCAGACGCCTGCCACGAACCATTTCGGACACGATTGCAGGCATGGGGGAGCCAGCCGATCTCTGCCAAAAATCCTAACAGTTAGCGTGTGCGCCGTATTGAACCATAGGACATGGGCTCAACCACGCTCTATAGGCGATATCTTGGCTGGGTAAAGGAATCACACTGTTGCCTGACACTAACCATGGAAGTGTTTTGGGACTTCTGCGTCCGGACACTCCAGAATTGAATTTAAAACAAGAATTGAATTTTAAAACTATCCCTGCAGGGAATTCTCAACGCAGTCTGCTTTGGCCCCTCCGTGTGTCAATCTAGGGGGACCGAGCGGGTTGCAGGCATAGTTCACCCCCCGCCCCCCAAACATCTCAGAAAATGTTTGGAGAAACCAAAGAATCCCGGATCAAAGGAATAGAAAGTAATGCGAACGAGACCCGGAAGGAAATTTCTGCCAAGGCTTCCCCTGCAAAGACTTTGGCTTGGCTAGAAGGCCTGAATATGCGACTGAGTTTCGAGTCAAAGTGTTTTAAGTTGAAAAACAACGTGCTTAGCCACTTTTAGGCAAACCTTTGGAGTGCCACCGAGCCTGGCAACAATCGAAAGAGAAATATTTGGGAATAAGGTTCTGGTACGAAGACCTGTTCCTCTGATCTCAGTCTTCTCTTCCTGCCGCTGCCCAAGCGCTATTTCTCTGGGCTTGGCACAAGGTTGCAAAATGGCCCAGCATCCTATTCCATAGGAGGAAAACTCCCCTAATTTCTGAAAGCGGGGGGGGGGGGACCGGACCCCAGCACCTTGCTGGGCCCCTAGTAAGTATGTCCTGCCCCTCCCATGCTTGGTCTCTGTAAAAGTCACTACTAGCAACGGTAGTCTCTGGACAACGGAGAATAGATGAGTTTCCAGCTCTGTTTGCGAAAGAATTCTGTCTAGCTCAAACGCTTGCCCGCTTTGTCTCACATCTTAGGGGAGTGGGGTGGGGGTACCATGTGTATCTCTTTTAGGATGGGCTGGTAATCCCTGTATCCTATCTAGATTATCTCTAGTGCAGGGCTTGAGGGCCAGGATCCAGAAGTCAAACCGGGGTGCAGGCAGGACAACCTGTTGTTGGGACAACCGAGCCTGCTAAGCTCCATCGGGTGAGCAAACCTCTTTTCGAAAGTTTATCTAAGGAAGATTTCTGTCTAGCTCGGAAGTTCCTGAGAATACAATGAGATAACCTTGTCGCCTCAGCCCTTGCGCTACAAATTCAAATATAAGTGATGCCGTGTGTATGAATGCAGGGACATCCCGTGAAAACTCCCCCGGCAGTGCTAGATCATATTTGAGAGGGAGGCATTCCCATCTACAAGAACGACTATTATCATTTAAGACAGTAGGAATCTGCCAGAGGCGACTTTAGTTCAGCAACGTCTCTTTGTCGCCTCCTCAGCCTCTTTTAGCTCGAAAGCCTATATAAATGGAAAGCTCGCTTGTGAACAAGGACAGGCCCAGCTTTCTCCTCGTTTCGATCCGAATGTTTTGATCCGATTCGCAAGGCATCCTCCTAGAGAACAGATGGAGCCAAGGCATAGGGTCGCCTGCCCCTCGGCCCTCCTCCAGTTCTGCCGGCTCGCTGAACGACTTGCATGGCTAAAAAGTTCATGTTTTCTAGATCTAGAGGATGCCCTCCCCCGCCCAGTCTTCCCCTTCCCCTTCTTACATTGCGGGTTTCACCGCCGCCCAGTCTCAGCGAAGGGCTAATAGCAGCCGGAAGAAACGGTGCAATCCTGGACCGAGACGATCCCCCGGCAGTTTATTGATTTCAAGGGGCTTCGACTGGAGTAACTCTGCATAGGACCGCACTGTCAGTCGCCTTCTGCCGAGCTTACTCTCGAGTAATCATCCTTAGGAATGCAGCATCAAGCGTCAGGTCTAAGTTGCCTGTTAGAATCAAGAGGGAGTCAAAGGGCTTGGCATACCTACCTAGGATGGGAGTAAACCTATTATGCACAGAGGGACTTACCGCTGAGTAAATGCTCAGGGTTCACACTACAAGCGGAACCTCACAACCCATTTTACACAGACTCACACAAACCGCATATAATTTCTTCCACTTTGAGCCAGTCCTAAACAACTTATTTATGTATTTATTTGCTTTACTGATACCCTGGCTGGGATCTCTGTTATATCCTCACAACATAGTCCTCCTACGCCTCTGTTTTATCTCATAACAACCCAGTGAGGTAAGTTAAGGGAAGAGTGTGTAACTGGCCGAAGGTTTCATGGCAGAGCGGAGATTCGAACCTGGGTCTCTCAAATCCCAGTCTGTCTCTGCATCCCGGTTGGCGTTGCTTGTCCCGCGGATCCGAGTCGAGTTATTGAAATGACTCGCTTGCCGCCGGAGTTTAAAGCCCTCTTTGGTTTCCGGCGCCGGCGCCCTCTCAGAATGCTCAACGGCATTACAAATGCCCCTCCCGCGCTTTCTCTCGGACCGGATGAACGAATGCTGAAGAGCTAAAGATGCCCCTTTTCTCAGAGTGAGCCGGGCTGTGCTTAGGGGTAGACTTACACTGCCGCCCCAAGCAGACCTGTAACCTCCTAAATCCGTTGAAGTCAATGGGTAATTCTAGAAAAGAGGAAGACCCCAGTAGCCCCTATAAGGGATTGTTTTAAATTCAATTCTTGTACTTCTGTTTAGGATGGCACTGTTAATCCAAAATCCTTTTTAAAAAAGAAAACGAAACGAACTCCAAACGACTCTTGCTGTCGCTTTGAAGTCAATGCGACCCCCCCCCCTTTATTTAGGTGTGAGAATCTCGGGATTGCAAATGCTATGGGGGCTTCCGCATCGTTCCAGATCCGGGCTGTGCCCCGTGTAAAATGTACAAACGCATCGAGATTTCACTGTAAGACGGTTAAAACGGCGTGGCTCTAGGTAAGGGATCTCTTTCTCGTTGGATTCCGCCGCGCGACTGTAGGTTTCAGTTCGGAGTCAAGCAGGGTCGCCCACCCCACACCGGTCCAGTTGTTCTGAGTTTTATAAAGAGTCCCTTGGGGCTGTTTCCATCCCGTTTGCTTCTGAGCTCCGATGAGAAGCGCCTTGGAATGAAAAATGCCAGACCTGATCCGGGCCTGTGTAAATCCCATGGAGTTCAACCGGGCATAATCCGGAGTGAGCGCGCATCAAAGTCTCCCCCAAGCATGCTCCGCTGCTCACTCTGGGTTGGAAAGCAGATGGGCAGAAGACGGCGGCTGCCCCATTGGTGCCAGCTGGGACTTGCCCCTGGACCCGAGCTGGGTTTTCCTCTTTGGCGGGACGGCCCAGAGCTCCGTTCCCGAGTCACACGGCAGGGATGTTGTTGAAAAGCCTGGGAGCAAATTCTAAAGAAATATTTCCCCAAGTGAGGAGAAGATGGCTGGGGAAACAAACAATAATCCCTTTCAGTGGTGAATGAATGAAGATATCGCGCCCCCCCCCAACTCAGCTAAGGACAAAGCCATGTTAGAGATGAGGAGGGGGGCTTGAGGCTGAGATTCGCCCAGTGGAGGGCTTGATGCCCCCCTGAACTGCCAGGAGAGCCCGGCTGGGAATTGCAGCTTCAAGCCGCTGAACTCCCAATCTGGTTGGTCCTGCTGGTCCTATTGGACCGGAGGGATAAGAGATGGTACTGGACTCGCAGGATTTCCGAAAGAAACTCTCCCTTAAAAATCGAAACCAGTTAGATTTACTGCCACGTACACATACACATGGAATATAATTTCCAACTGTATCACCCGCTTTTTTTAAGAGGGGGAGAGCTTAAAAACAATGTTGTTACTATTGTTTCAACTTTGATTATTATCATGACTAATAATTAATATATACTAATAGCGTTCTCCAGCTTTATTTTCAAATCAATAATAAATGTTAATATTATTAATAATAAAAATTTCCTAAACCAGCTGACCAAAACAGGAGGTGATATATTAATATCAATAGCAACGATATCATATTATTAATGGCAATACTACTAGTAGTAATAATAACACCAACAATATTGTACTTATATCAATGATACTACTGCTGACTCTGTCAATATTAACTGTAGTATTTGTGATGAGGGTGATAAATGTAATAAATGGGAGCTTGGCCCCAATCCATCTGTAGTCGCCTGCGCATCTCTGTTCCTTCGAATGGAGCCAGTTTGGTATAGTGGTTAAGAGTGGCAGGACTCTAATCTGGAGAGCCAGGTTTGATTCCCCACTCCTCCACTTGAAGCCAGCTGGGTGACCTTGGGCTAGTCACAGCTCTCTCAGGGCTCTCTCAGCCCCACCTACCTTAGAGGGTGTTTGTTGTAGGGATAATGATAACATACTTTGTAAACCGCTCTGAGTGGGCACTAAGTTGTCCTGAAGGGCGGTATATAAATCTAATGTTATTATTATATTCTAGAGGAGATCCTTTTCGGTGGATCGTGTCCTGCGGTTTATCTGTCAGAACAGTATGGTTGATTGCATTTAACACACGAGTAAAACAGCACGCTCCCCTTCCGGCCAGGTGCGAATCCATCTGAGCCAAAACCAGTTCTGATCCGTTCAGCCCTGAACCCGAAATCTGGGGCAGAGCCCGCAAAGCAAAGAGGGCGACACCGAGTGGGTGGGTGGGTGGGTGGGGAGGTCCCATTACCAACAACGGTTTAGGTGGTGTGATTGGCCAAGTAGCCCGAACCAGTCCTTGTTCCGCTGAGCCCGGACTTCTGTGGGTCCCGATCCATATCAACGCAACCGCTGGCAGAAGAACGCAGAAAAGGGCCGCCTTGACTTGGAAGAAGCCTACTTAAAGTAGATGCAAGCTGGGGGCGAACTGGGAAATGCCACCCCTAGGACGCTTCAGGGTTCTCGAAGCTCGCCAGGTCTGATTTCCTTACTCGTTCTTCGGAAATCTAGTAAAGAGTCCAGTAGCGCCTTTAAGACTAAGCAACTTTATTGTAGCACAAGCTTTCGAGAAGCTTTCGTCAGATGCATCTGTCTTCGAGCATAAGCTTCCGAGAACCATAGCTCTCTTCGTCAGATGCATCTGTCTTCGAGCATAAGCTTCCGAGAACCATAGCTCTCTTCGTCAGATGAATCTCTCTTCAAGCATAAGCTTTCGAGAACCATAGCTCTCTTCCTCAGATGCGGATAAATGTCGGTAGTGTTTAAGGGGCAACCGGACTCCGCTACAGATCAGCAGGAATTATCCCCTCTCGACTCCCATCACAGAAACCAGGAGCATGTCGCCCCTCTTGTTGATTTACTAGCCGAATAGAAGGATTCTCTGTGCCTAGTTGAGATGACCTGGGCTGTGGAAGGAAATCCATCGAGTTCAAGGAAACGTGCCTTCCAGGGGGGAGGCGAACACAGGGTCGCAAGACCCAGTGGACGAGTGCTTTTCATAGAATCATAGAATCACGGGGTTGGAAGGGACCTCGAGGGTCATCTAGTCCAACCCCCTGCAAAATGCAGGAAATTCACAAATACTCCTCCACTCTCTGGAGGAATGAATGAATAATTATAAGGACTTTGAGTTTTGTTAAAGCATATATACATTTATTAAGCATTGTGTTGCGATGAAAAAGGCATACAATATACAATAATCACATGCATTAATGTGGTAAAAACAGTTGAGTATTTTTTCTCTCCCTTGAGGGTTCCTCTTTATTTTTGCCGTGCCCAGAAAATGGCAAAACTCCATCAGGATCCCTGGCCAAACTGACCTGGGGAAAATTGCTACCTGACTCCAAGGTTGCGATCGGCCTTACCCTGGGCATGTAAGAAGAGGCCACGAGAACTAAGCACTACTTTTCCTGCCAAATCTAAACAAGTGTCCCTGGTAGTAAAATTTGGGGACCTAAATTTCTTCTAAACTGGCTCCCTTTCTAAAACGAGAATAAGAGAGGCTGGGAGCCGTTCGAAGCTACTAGCCGCATCGGTTCAGCGGAACCTCCATGTGGCGGTGGTGGAGAGTGCCCTCAGGTCATAGCTGACGTATGGTGACCCCTGCTGGGTTTTTCAAGGCAAGAGGCTAACAGAGGTGGTTTGCCCTTGCCTGCCTCTGCAGCCCTGGTCTTCGTTGGAGGTCTCCCATCCAATTACTGACCAAGGCCAAGGCTTAGTTTCCGAGATCTGACGAGATCAGACTCACCTGCGTTATCTAGGTCAGGGCAGAACCTCCACGTACAGAAACAGTATACCATAGAGTACCATATCCTGAGAAGCAACGGCAGGAGATGGCAGTCACCGACTTTTATTGCTCTGCCTCTGCACTTTTTAGAAGAAAGTGGGGTATAATGATTTGAGTGCTGGATTAGGAACCTGGAGTTGGGGGTTCGAATCCCCGCTCGCCATAAAACGTCCTGGGCGGCCTAAGGCCAGTCACACACTCGCAGCCTAATCAACCTCACGAGGTTGTTGTGACGATTAACTAGAGAAGGGCAAAACCTCTGAAGCTCCTTCAGGAAAGAAAGCAAACGCTTATCTCCTTTTATCATCTTTACAACAGCAGCCCTATGAAGTAGGTTTGGTTGATGTGGGAAGGGGACGAAATAAAAACCACTGGCCTCGCCGTTCCTTTGGCCTGATCCGGAATGGGTTTTCCTTAGAAAAGAGCCAGAGGTTTCCCCTGAACTCCAGTGGAAAGAAAAAGAATCGGGTCGGGGAGAAAAATCAGCTCGATAAACTGTCAGCGTTTTGTCCGAGGAGGAATTCGGAAGCTCAAATTTTTAAAAAGAAACTTTAAGGGATTTTTCAAAAGAGAAACAGATCCAGAAGAATTAACTGTGTTAGTCTGTAGCTGCAAAACAGTAAAAAGTCCAGTAGCACCTTTAAGACTAATCAATTTCACTGAGGCATAAGCTTTCGAGAACCACAGCTCTCTTCGGCTAAGCTGGTTAGCCTTAAAGGTGCTACTGGACTTTTTATTATTTAAAAAGAAAGTCCTGCTTGTCCACACATTCGCTGACTTGATTTTTACCACTTAATCAGTTCGCTGTTAACAAAGGGTGACAACAGATGTTCTCATCCGTGCCTCTTGTGACTCTAAGTAAATCCATCATTTATTTGTTTCTTGGGGAAAGAAGTCTTGCCTTCCCCCTTCGCCATTACCCCTAAAACAGTGGAGGTAAGAGGCCCTCCAGGCCACTGTAGAAACTCTTTCCACCGGAGGGCTTCCCTGTGACCCGGCTCGCACCCAGCGGACTAGCCCCTCTGCCTAGAGCGGAGCCCCCCCTGGAGGAGTCTCGGAGGCGACGGCCGCTCTCGGTAGGAAATCGAATGAAGCCCGGGAACAGGTTCTGAATCCCAGCAAACCTGGTTAGAACCCCGTCTCCGGGCTTCAAGCGGCGGTCTTGCCCCGCTTTACAGCAGCGCCCCCCAAACGCACACTGCTGGAATTCCCATTCATTTCAGCAGATGAACCCCCCCCCCCCACATACACACGACCGAAAATCGGTTGGGCTTCGGATTGGACCTTGCAGTGCAGACCTAAACAGCTATATCCTTCTTAAACCTATTAACTTCAAGGGATTTAGAAAGGTGTTGCTCTGCCTCGGATTGCGCTGCGAGATTTACAACGGTTCTCACAGACGGTTTTGAGGCGCTTTGGAAACGAATCGACTTCTTGCAGGACGTAGCAAATGTATCTTTATCCCCTCCCCGCAATTCTCTGCGTTGCTTATATCAAGAACTGCCTCTAGCCCTGAGTCGGTCAGTGAAGCCTTAGCTTTAAAGAGGGAGCGGTGGGGGACTATCGGGTCCGTCCTTCATGAAAGTAAAATCGCTTCGAGCGCATGAAAAGCGTTTCTGAAACGCGCCTGGAGCATCTGAGAACGATTCAGCCCAAAGCCTCCCATTGGAGGTGATATGGACGCTCCTAAGGTTTTTACTCTGCAGGAAGCAGAAGGGGGATTTTACTGGCGAGTAAACCTATCTAGACATAAAGACAGTCGTTCTCCAGTCTCCTTTCTCTAGAGAAGGTGAGCTTTGGAAAATCATGTTTGTTAATTTTTTTTAAAAAAGTAAGAGTTCTTCTGTCATATTAACAAGGGGAGGCAAGTAAGGAGGAGGCACCGTCCGTAACACATTTCCTAGCAAGTAATCCTACTGACTGCAGTGGGGTCCTTAGATCACAGTCTTAATGGGTGCACTGATAAAAAAGGAGGCTGCCCTTCTGTGAACACCAGTCTTGGAAGTAAACCTCATTGATTTCGGCTAAAGGCAAGGTCGTCTTAGGGAAGAATCTTGAGCAGGTCTACTTGGAAGCAAGTCCCATTGTATGCACTGGGGCTCGCTTCCAGGAAAGTGTTATGTGGGGGTTGCAAGGAGACAGGAGTCTTGTTTAAACAGGAGCCCTGTGGCGCCTTGAAAACCAACTGGCCTAAGTGTTGCGGCCAGAACTCACTTCGTCAGATGTCCAAAGTGTACATTCACAGCAGAGGTATTTATGCCTAAAGTTACAAGCAACCGAAAGGCGGCAGCTGAGCGATGTTAGAGACCAGTCAGAAAGTATAACCAGTCCAAAAGGAATCAGGGCACTCAGCGTGTATGTAACTCCTAACCGTAGCAATAACGTTGTCAGATCTAATCAGGCAGGGAAAGCGCAGTGGAACACTGGGTCAGAAAAACGGATTTAAGGTCTGTAAAGGGCCTTAAGGTGTTTGATTTTGCATGTAGAGGGCCCTCATGAGGAAGACATTTAAATTGCTATGAATATTTTTTTAAAAGCAGGGTTATAAGACTCTGAAATGCAGAAAATTGAGGGAGAGCTGTGAAAGTCCGATGTGATCAAGAAAATGCAGAGGCCATTCCCAAATGTCCTGTAATTCACAACGTGGGTTTGCTAAGCTAGTTAGCTCTGAGGAGTCCTGGGTATAAGAAGATTGCCAGTGGGGCTGGATGAAAATGCCCTGTCCCTTTAATACAAGGTTAGCAAATGCAAATAGGAGCCTGAAGCCTAAAGGACATCCCATTAAGCCTCTGTTAAAAGGGGCCAGGACATTTTTCTCCACATCTGTTGGGCAACCCTATTTGAGAGATGGCCACCTGAGGCACATTTAACTGGGAGTAAGTCCCATTGAATAGGATGGAGCTTACGTTTGAGTAAACATGCGTAGGATTGCCTGTGTGTCCCCTTTTGCATAGGCTGCACTTAATATCCGGTAGATCAAGATCAGACAGGGTAGCATTCCTATTGGAGAATCACGTCTGCTGCTTTCCTGGTGAAAATCAGAAAGGCTGCGCTTCAACAAGGGATCCTGGAATGGTTCAATCAGTGTGTAGGTTAGTGTGACCGTGTGTCTGCCCTGGCCATGGATTGCAAAAATAAAAGGATTTGATTCCAAGACAAATTATTTGCAATTATTCAGAATATTTAGTGCAACATGTTTCCGCAGGAATTTATGTTAGAGCTTTGCGGTGTATTATTGTTACTATTTAATCTTTAAGGGGCTGTCCAGCTGAAAATTAGCTGTCCTTTTTGATAACTACACACTGTGACATGATAGGTTTTTATTCTTCTAAAAAACGGCCCAGCGTATTCTAAACTCCAAAATATTCTATACCTTTAAATCTTTACATGCAAACTTTACGTGCAAGTTGATATTGCCATTCCTCAAATACCTTCCCCCCAAGAAAAGGTATTTGGTGACCTTGACTGAGCAGAAAGGCAGAATATAAACATTGTAAATAAATATATATGAAAGAAAAGTAAGATCCAATCCATTAGAGAGCTGGAATGGATTTGCTTCTAAAAATTCTGCCCAGCAAGCCCCTCTGTGTTGCCAATGGATACTCTTTGTATATTTGCATATTTAAGGCATATTAGACACTGTTTGACATTTGCTGTTCTTTGATGTCGGATTTCAGAATTTGAAATGTTACTTTGATTTTAATATACTGTGCATGGTGCAGCCGAAGTCAAGGCAGCTGACTTCAGATGAGTTTAGTGGAATGCAAAATGGCTTAATTTCCTTTATATTCAATGGCATTTGACAGCTGACAGGCAGTAGTCATGACTATTTAACTGTAACTGATGGCAGGCATGATAGCTGACATGCAATAGTACTTAGTTATTTGGTAGTTGTCAAGGCGACTCTACTTCCAGATTAATGGAATTAGATAATGGGGCTGGAATTTCTTGGCTGGGGGAGCAAAATGCATGTTTGCCTCAGATTATCAACATGAATCTATCCCTGTGATGAAAGGGGACTGTATTTTCTCCCCAGAACTCCCACAGTGTACATGCAAGCCAGAGTGAAACACTTTGGCACTCTATTTATTTCATTGGGAGAGGGAGAAACTTTGCTTAGGATCACACTATTAAGCATTTGGGTTAACACACTGTAATCCCAAGAAGATTTTCCTGGGAGTAAGCCACATTTAATACAACTGCCTAGGAATCTGAGTAGACTAGTTTAGGATTGGTCACTTAAGTCTTCTAATGAGAAAGAAAAGTGTTTAACTTTGGATGAATCATGCCCATAATGTTTGGCTGTTTTTCTAAGCCCAGTGACTGATGTGAGAGAACTCTACACCTGTCCAGTTTTTCTACTGGCCTCTTGGGTTTCAAATCTTTGCATTCTTAAAAATTTCCAACAGGAACGTTTGCCTCTTGTGCAGCCATTTTAGCCATTACTCCTTCCTTATTAATTTTTAAAATAAACCTACATATCTGATACGTCTTTATTTTTTCTGCTCTTCTTCATCTCGTTCATGTGACCGTAATAGGTAAGGATTAGCCTTTATATATTGCATCCTGAGTGATCACTTCATATAGCAATGGGCTGGATCCAGACTTTGTGCTATCTTAAACAGGGTTATACCATTCTAAGCTCATTGACTTCAGCTGACTTAGAAGAGAGCAACTCGGCAAATTTTCCATCAGCAGAATAGAACTTCTTTGCTCCCCATTTCCAGCCCTCAGATCTCCCCAAAATGTTGCTTCTGGGGGACCTCCCAGGAACCGAATGAGGAATCAATCAAGGAATCTGCAAGGGGAGGGGGAAATGGTGGAAATTCATGGAAAATTCACTTTGGATTCAACCCAGTGTCTCTGCCTTTCTTACATCAACCTGTAAAACAGATCAGTGTTACTATGTAAGTATTGCAGATTTGGGCCTGCGAGGGAACGAGAGTTCATGGCGAAAGTGAAATTTGAAGCAGTCAGGGACTTGCTGATTCATATCCCATCCGTTAGCTGCTATGCTACTCTTGCTTTTAAGTGTGAGGGAGTGTATTACTAAAAACGGAGTCCTTCATTTGCAATGAAATGTACAGAGTTACCCTGATCTAACCCACTGAAGTCAAGAGGGATTAGACTGGAGTTCCTCTGCCCAGGATTTCATTACAAATCCATGAAGACCAACTCAATCTGGTTTTGGATTGGCACAACAGTTTATTTTAACCCAAATCAAAAGGCTTGAGCACCTTAGATTTACAAAGCTGACAGTTTAGACAAGGGGCATAGGGTGGGATTAGTAAACATGAAAGTCAAACTGAGTGTAATTGCTCGGACTAAGTAGATTGAGATAAAATACTCGGCAACAGGAGATCTCTTTATATGAAAGAATTAAATGGGGTTGAGGAACTTGATCATAAGACTTTTAAAATGACTTGTCACTTTTGTGAGCAGGAAGACTACAGATCTGTACTGTATTGAATTTTAATACCGTGCATAAATTAATGTATGGAATACGCTGCCATGAGATGTGGTGGTGGTAGGTGCTGTCAAGTCATAGCTGACTTACAGAGACCCCTGCTGGGGTTTCAGGGCAAGAGGCGAACAGAGGTGGCTTGCCATTACCTGAACTCTGCATAGAGACCCTGGACTTCCTTGGAGGTCTTCCATCCAATTGCTAACCGAGTCTGATCCTATTTAGCTTCTGAGATCTAAAGAGATGTGATAACGGCCTTTAAACCGATTAAATGAATTGATGGAGGTAGACCAATAGGTGACTCTAAGCTGTGACCATGAGCTCTTCATGTAAAGAAGCTGCACATTGATGCTGAGAACAATAGGGGGGTGACCATTATTACAAGGCCCCCCTTGAGAGTTCTTGGAAACAGAATACCATTTCTGAACTGGAAAGGCAATTTGTACGTTATTACAGTACTTTAGAAATATCGTGGGATTTTTATTTGTTTGTTTAATGAACACATAGGCAACTTTATTAACGTATTTTGTCAGGATGAACAAGTTCCAGTGGAATTGTATCAGAATAAGGTTAGTCAATACTGTACACGTAGTGGATTTTCCATAGAGCAGTAACAATATATTGGAAAATGGCTTTCCTCTGCTCTAGTGAATAAGCAAACTTACTATACTATCTATCTATCTATCTATCTATCTATCTATCTATCTATCTATCTATCTATCTATCTATCTATCTATCTATCTATCTACCTACCTACCTACCTACCTACCTACCTACCTACCTACCTACCTACCTACCTACCTACCTACCTACCTACCTACCTACCTTACTTGGTATCATGTCCCTGATGTTTAATTATTGCCCCTATATATTTTACCACAGAAAAATATCCACTATACTATACTATACTATACTATACTATACTATACTATACTATACTATACTATACTATACTATACTATACTATACTATACTATACTATGATACAGTTTTTAAAACATATATGTCTATCTGGATATTTTCCTCATATATATCCTTACCTGAAAATTTTGAGGAGGATGTTTTTTCCTGTTCTATCATTGTATGAACTCACCTCAGGATAATAGTATCTAATTTCCACATAGCTTGTCACCCAAACCCTTTCTTATTCTTTGAACTCTTCCCATTTTTCTTTCTGAATCTACCATCTGAAGAATGGCTTTAAAAAGAAATTTTCAAGGACTCCTAACAACATAACGTAACCTTACTATGGATCCATAGTAAATCGATGGCATGTTGTTAGGAGTCCTTGAAAATGATAGAAAACAATTTTTACTATTTGGTATTAAGGATAAATACGTTTTGTAAAAACCTCCTTACAAGTTCCTACTGCAAATTATACTAGGAAGTTCCCCCCAACCTCCATTCCTCTTTCACAACTAACTCCTGAGCTGCTTAGTGGACAGAAATGGAATATTTATACCATTTATCTTTGTGGCTTTATGCATCTTAGTCAGTGAAAGTTTAGGGCCAGGTTTCCTCCTTTCATAAAATCATAGTGATCTTATTTTGTAATGCTTAAATATTTCTTTGAATAGCTGGGCGGCAATGTAAAGAAGGCAAGGGGTGTTTTGTGTGTTTGTGTGTTTGTGTACTGTCAGAACACTGTTGTTTATTGTTGGTCCCATTGCTAACCAGCCAAGCCACTTTTCTCAGTGAACATTACAATAGTTCTTGTTAGTGGAGAGATAATGGTTAATTGTAGCATTGTTCCTTACTTACTCCTCTATGTCTGTAGGGGGTATTGACCATCGACCCCCCCATATATGAGCGACCACGCATGGTTAAGTCGCACCTCTACCTCCATCAGATGTTATATGGTTTTTATATGGTGAGCAGGTGTTTAATAAGGAAGTGTTAATTTGTTGTGATTTTATCTTGTATATTTTATCTTCTGTTGTAACCTGCCCTGAGCCCGCTTGCGGGGAGGGCAGGAAATAATAATAATAATAATAATAATAATAATAATAATAATAATAATAATAATAAAAGCTTTATCAAAAAGTAATGGATGATTTTTTTTTACTTTATTTGCACCCTGCCTTTCTCCCCAAGGGGGCCCTTAGCAAACTGAATTATCAGAATGTAATTCCATGAATGTAAATTCCGGCATTTGGATAATTATGATTTCACAAAACATGGTTAATAAACCTGGGTACAATTCAGATGAAATTCAAGTCACTATGGGAGGGAAGTGCTTGCCTCCTGTGACATTTCCATTCATTTCAATGGAGCAGATGCAGAATAACCTGTGGATTGGGCTTTTAATTTTTGGAAAGAATCAGATCCAAAATGTCTGTCAGGTTCCTCTTTTCTGAAGGAATTCTTTCCCGTTTGTACATTTTTGCCTTGTGGTAAGAAAAAAAATAGCAGGCTGTGGACGCCACTCCACCATTCTTTAGGATAGTTAAATATTTATTCATTTTTTAATTTATAGTCCACCTTTCTCACTGATTCTCAAGGAGGATTACACAGTGTAAGTCAATGCAAGCAATAGGATGAACTATTTAATAAGCCAAGTACTAGGAATAGGATAAATCTGAAACAAGCATAGAATATTTGACAGGATACAGAATACCAGTTCAGTGCAGCAAAGGGTATTGCATCAGCGGAAAATAATGCAGTGACAAGACATGCAGTAAACAGATCGATAATACTTCCAATACACAGTGGTATAGTCCACACATTCCCTTCCCTTTTATAACTGACTTTTTGAACCATTCCGTTACAGAGTAATCCCCATTATCGTTACAGAAATTTGCAGAATGACAGAAGTGCCTATTTCTAACGTTTCCCTGTTTTTTTAAATAGCATAAAGCATATTTCATCTTTGTTATTTAAAAATAAATCTGTATAATGACAAAATACCTGTTAGCACACAGGGATTTGGGAGATAAGCCCAAACCTACATTTTTTTTGGTCTACGCAACTTGACAGATTGCATTTCACAAGGATCAGCAGTCTGTCATCGGCCCCGAATTTTCATTCTAGACAGTGTAATTTAATGAAGTATGAAAACCTGATTGAAGCCCATGGGAAAGTCCTTTTTTTCCCTTTCAAAGTTGAATTGTGCAGCCGTTGCTTAGTCGACAAACTAGGTCTTTGCTTTCTGTTGAATTGCATAGTAGTTCCAGAGGCAGCTGTTTAAAGAGTAGAAGTTAAACAGCAAAGGGGAGCTAGTTTCTCTTTTTAGTTGTTTTAGAGTTTATTTTATATTATGTATTTATTAAAACATTTTAACCCCCAATTTCCTTGTAATTCAAGGTGGCTTACAATAATAGATTAAACACAGTTAAAATCAAAATAAAATAACAACCCTCACCTTAAAAGGGGCCTGTCCAAATCTTTAGGCAGATTTGTTATTGTTCTTTATATTCTGTTGAAAAGTACTTGAAGGCATTATATTTATTACCAACAATAGTGCCTGGGTGAACATTCCTGGAGCAAGTGGGGCTAAATAGCCTCTTGCATTGCTGGCAGCACTGCAAGGACTGATTTGGGCAGAGACAGTATTGACAAGGGCATGTATCCTACCAGAATTCTTAGCAAAACCGGAAACCATAAGTGGTTCTTCCACCAGAGGAAGAACCTCTTAAGATGGAAGAAGACTCCTCGGGCTGGGGGAAGATGTTGAACATTGCTGAGCAGAGTGGTACTTGCTCAATCACCTCTGAAAAATACAAAAGGTTACTGGGGAGGCAGGAGGGGAGGGAGGGGGGGATAAAAGGAAATTTAAAATAAAAGGTAGATCCTGAACTCGGGTTATGGACCCTAAACCGTTTGAGCTGGAGAACATGGAAGTATGACTATGGATTAAATAGATTACAGAAGTCATAGATCCAGAGGAGTTAGCCGTGTTAGTCTGTAGTAGCAAAATCAGAGTCCAGTAGCACCTTTAAGACTAACCAACTTTACTGTAGCATAAGCTTTTGAGAATCACAGTTCTCTTTGTCAGATGCATCTGATGAAGAGAACTGTGATTCTCGAAAGCTTATGCTACAATAAAGTTGGTTAGTCTTAAAGGTGCTACTGGACTCTTTTTGGTAGATTACAGAAGAGCGCTCAGAAGTATGAAATCGTGGGCATTTGTTTTTCAAGCCTGTTTTATGGAAAGTAGCATAGCCATCTGATCTAGGATCCTGGTGGTATACTCTGGTAAAATCTTTAGCCTTGACTTACCTTTGGGCAGTACACATGTTATTGTGGATACCTGGAAGAATGTCCACAAATTCAATGGATTTTGATGACCCTTAAATAATGTTTGTGAATATCCAATAACTCCACCATCCTGTGCTGATGACACCGAAACCTGATTGTTGGCATTTGCTTGAATATATATTTGTTGACTATTTCCAAGACTCATCAGGATTTGTACACACATACAAATTCACCAGATTGTGGACAATCAGTTTGATATATACTCTAACCATGATGCAAAACCATTAACAGGATTATTCACTTGCTACAGATTGTACTCTTCTGATATGTGTGAGCTCCGAGTGATTGTCATTTCCTATCTGTTAAAAAGCTGACGTGAGTGTGCATTCCTCATTTGCCTGAGAGGTGGGAAGCTACAGGCAATGTTACCTGGTTTGATTTCCTTTGGAAGAGAGAACGCTAGAGTCTGTAAATGATTTATTTGTGAGCAGAGCATATTAGAAGCAAATCGGCACTCCTCGCAGCAGGTAGTGCTTCCAGATTTCCCGAAGGCAACTTGTGCTGTCTAAGGCTTGTCCCTCTGTTACCAGCTGACTCTGGCTAGAATTCTCACCTCTTTCCTTTTCCTCTTTCTTCTTCTGCATCTATTTAATCAAGACAGACTTTGTTTGATTCTCTCGGTTCCCCTTCTCCAAGCTCTGATGGGTATTATATGCCCAAAGTTTAGGAGAGATTTTGAGCAATCAGAAGAACATCTCCTGTCATTTGTTGTCATTGCTGAAATATGAACAGATCACCATTAACCAGAAGTCTAACAAAGGGATAGTCAGGCAGCAACCGTAATATTATAATATTTGCTACTTGGGTGCACTGGCCATGAAAGTGACAGGGAAAGTCCTTGGTGGGCCACTGCTAGCCAGGAGCAAAGACCCCAGTAGTTCTGCCAGTACTGCAGAAACCACATCTCAGACCTGGCTAGTGATACCAGTAGTGGGTGTCTGTTCACCTGTTGCCTTGTTATGCAGGGGCCACCAAGGGGTGAGCTGATACCTATTGTCAGTACTGCTGGCCAAGTCTGAGCTAAGTTGTTAGTCTTTTAAGGTGCAAGTGGACTTGTTCTGCTCCTGGGCCACTGGAATTTCCAAGACTGCCCCTGTCCTGCTGCATAACTGAAGCGAATGGCTGCAAAATTTAGGTTGTGGTTACTGAATGCTTCACAGAGGGACCCCCTGTTAGAGCTTTATTGGTGTTCGGGACTAATAAACAATGTCCACGTATTTAGCACAGCTTTCATTGCCTTCCTCTTTAGGGGCCGTTCACAACATCACAGCAAATCCATTGTGAAAAAGTCCCAGGTCAGAGCAAGCGAGCTCCCGTCTGGGAATGGCAGGTCATACCCTTTTGGCCTCCAGCCCTGGCACAAAGACTATTTACTTAGTGTTGGGCCGGGAAGATGGGGGTTATTATGGGAATTAGTGAGCAACCCTCTCTCAGGGAGTGGTGACAGAGCAGTTCCTTGGTCTCTGTGGTTTCCCATGTTTGTGCCGAGACCTGGGATCTGCTTTCCCCCTTACCATGCTGATTGTACAGATCTTCGCCTGCGAGTGCTCTCTCCAGCAAAACCTCAGAGCCGCTTTCCCAGCATGGAATATTTTTCTTTCCCTTCTGGACACGGCTGAGGCTGCAATGTGGCATGAAGTCAGGCGCCCGGGAGGCTCTGGGGCTTGTATGATGTCATCACAGCACACAAGAAAGCTCTAGGGGCAAAGGGAGACTGGGAAAGAATGGAACTGTGATGCAGGGAGGAGGATTGAACTCTTCCCCCATCCATACAATTTTTTCAACCTTACACGGTCTCTCCAGAGGTAATATTTGGTGGCAACATACATTGCCTTTATGCTTTTTCCAGTGTGGCAAATATCGATTGGAGGATTTGGGAGACCAACGTGGGGAAAGAGTTAAACTCCCTTTCCCACCCATGATGTGATCCAAATTGCTGCTATTTTTTAATGCTCTGGATTTCTGAACACGGAATTACCTTGATAAACTGGCTGTTTTTACTGCTGTTTCTGTTTTATTGCTTATCTTTGTTTTAAACTTATTGTTTTAATAGCGTTTTAAAGTTACACTTTATTGATATTATTTTAGTTACACTATAAGCTATCTTGAGGACTTAGGTTAAAAAGAAGGTACAAGATTTTACATATAAATACTAGACATTAGAGAGGTTTGCCCGTGTTTCTTTTGTCCAACTCAATCTGTTCAACAGAGCAATTCATTTTTCAGCGGGTATGTGTAGAGTTTATTATGGTTGTCCGTGCTATGCTCTATTTATTTCAGCATTTTTATTCTGCTTTTTGTCCCTTGTGGGGATATGATGTGGTTTACAAGATATGGGGAAAAAAAGATTTTTGGAAACATAATTTAGATAATCAAATAGAATCAGATTTTCACTTATAAATTTAAAATATCCAGTGAAACCATTGGAAGGATGCAAGCAGATAATAATTTAATAGGGATACAGTTGCTTCATAATGTAGGCCAATTTAATAATGTAGTTCTTAGGGCTGCCAACTTGAGATTGGGGAATTCCTGGAGATTTGGGGGTAGAGCTGAGGGAGGGCAGGGTTGGAGGGGGAATAATGTCAAAGCTGCCATTTTCTCCAGGGGAATCGATTGCCCTAATCTGGAGATCATTTATAATTCCTGGAAGCTCTCCAGGCCCCACCTGGAGGTTGGCAACCCTAACCTGCACTGTGAATTGCAAACTAGATAATATAATAATTTCTAGCAGGTGGCACTTGCACTGTGTTACAGAACCATTTATTTATTAATGAAAATGCTTAGGTGTTGTGGCACAATAGTTTTCTTGAATGCTCTGCAAAATTCCGGGAAACCCTATTATGTATTCCATCATGCATCAGCTAGCAGTAAATGGAGCTTATTTTATTGAGTTTTACCTAGCCCTACTGCACTTAGGCAGAAAGCCGCAGATGCAAAATAAGGCAAATTTTAATCTGCAAGAAAGTCACTCTTATAGCTGCTGACAGGGGAGCTTTTAAACTAAAACTCCAATCAAGCCCATGCCATGTACCTTCAGACAGGAATTGCATATTATCACACCCTCTTATTGGCTGGTGCCCCCCCCCCCCCACCACTTGCACAGGACCCTACAAATACAGCATCAGGTCTGTGCTAGAGTGCCACTCTCCCAGTGAAGCCTGGATGTCTCTTTGCATTACAACTGGTCTCCAGATGACAGAGATCAGTTCCCCTGGACGAAATGACTCCTTTGGAGGTGGACTCTATGGCCTCATATCCTGCTGAAGTCCCATCCCAAATTCCACCCTCCCCAGGCCATCCCCCCCAAATCTCCAGGAATTTCCCAGTCTGGAGTTGGCAACCATAGCATTTGCAGTATAAAAGACTACAACTGCAGAGGGGGAGGGAGAAGTTACAGGAGTTCCTTCCACCTCTGAGCTCACCTGATTGTTCTTCCCTTTCTCCGCCTGGAGGGCAGGGACTATAATTCTACTCAATTTGCCAGTTCTGTGACAAAAGTCACACTCTTTCCCATGGTTTCTGCTACAGCCTGGCACTAATAGATTATTATATGCCTGTTGGCCCCTGCCTCTACCTTCTTGAGTGGCACACATTCTTGAATCATGTCTACCTTTGAAAGCAGTCCAAAAACTTCAGCTTGTCCAAAGCTCAGCATCCAGGCTATTGTCAGGGGCAGGATACTGGGGTAGTATCACTCCAGTGCTGAAAGATCTGCCAGTAAGATGTGCCTCACAAGCCCTCCTGTCTTTGTCCTTCCTTCAGAGGTGAGGCAGGTGGCAACCAGAGACTGGGCTTTTTCAGTAGTGGCACCTTCCCCTTGAGGCTTGCCTGGCACTTAACATTACTTTCTTTTAGGTGCCAGACCAGAATGCATCTGTTTGCCCTGACTTTTAATTAAGGGGTTGACTTCTTAGCACCATTTCAGTGTGTTTTTAGTCTGTAAACTGCCCAGTGAGTGGACTATGTTTTTATCCTGTAGTTGGATTTTTAATGCTGGCTTTTAATTAATAATTTTTAGTGTTTTGTTTCAATTACTTTTTATTTTGTAAGCATCCTCAGGCAGGTTCCCTGGAGAGGAGGCATAAAATTGTTTTAAAATAAAGAAAGTGAAATAGCCAACTTTTCTTTATGGATCAAGGCAGCTTTTAAATTACAGTTTAAAACAGCACCATTTTAAATGCACACAATAATTTGGAGTTTTATTGTGTGCATTTAAAATGGTGCTGTTTTAAACTGTAATTTATCCCTGCATAACTTAAACTGTAACTTCATCCCTGCATAAAATAGAGGGGTAGTCTGGTGTGTTGGGCTAGGATCTGGGATACCCAGGTTCAAATCCCCACTCTGCCATCAAAGCTGCCTGGGTGACCTTGGGCCAGTTTCATACTCCCATCATAACCTACCTGTGAGTATCAAATGGAGGAGAGGCGAATGATGCAACTTAAGTTGAGTCCCCATTGGGGGTACAAATGGGGGTACCCCCCACTGAGGGTAGAAATGAAATAAATAAATGGAATATAAAATGCCTGCAGTCTTTATTTTATGCATATTAACATATGGAAGCCAGAATTCTGGACAGTCAGGTCCAGAACTTTTTTGCTGGTGGAAAATGGAGGAGGGGGTCCTCTTTGACCACTCCAAAAAGGGTCCCAAACCATGAGACAAAAGCCATTTGGATGGAGGCTGTAGTAAGGAAGGGAATTTGGTGGCAATGAGTGAAAAAGCTGGTTGTATCCAATCCTGCATGTAAATGTTTCAAGCAAATGAATAACCCTACACTTTATTAAAAATCTTTTTGCATCCAATTAAATTATTTTAAAGTAAAAATGGCTTTGGGGATAGTGAGGTGAAGAGTGATTTGTGGGACCAGTGATGTAACGGATACTAGCCAATGCAACCTACAACATGCAAACTGACCTTTACCTCCTTCTGGAAGGTCAAATCAAGGTTTCCCTAATTACTTGCATGTCTGGGACCTCAAGTCTTAGCTGACTTATGGTGACCCCTGGTGGAGTTTTCATGGCAAAAGACTAACAAAGGTGGTTTGCCATTGCCTGCCTCTGTAATCCTGGTCTTCGTTGGAGGTCTCCCATCCAATTACTAATCAAGGCCAACCCTGCTTAGCTTCTGAGATCTGACGAGATCAGGTTCACCTGGGCTATCCAGGTCAGAGCCTTTTTTCTTGTGGTGCGCTAATCATTTGTGAAACCAGCTTTAACAGCCTCTGTACAGCAGGGCAAGAAAAAATGCAAAACTGTTTGTTCTGAGGACACTCTTGCTGGTCTGAAAATGTTTAAATGTTTTGTTCTACAGAACATGTTTTAAATCAGGATAAAAGATGCACGAGATAGGAAAAAGGAAACCATGCATCGTTTGCGAATTACCCCAGTTTTCAGGACTATCTCAAGACTACAAAAAAACGTTAAGAAGCGGCAGCACAAACTTATTTTCTTCCAGTAGCAAGGTGCTGTAATGCTTTAACAATCAGCCTCACACACAGAGTGACAGATCGGCTGGTATTAAGATTTCATTCTCACACCTTGTTTCCCTGCTCTTTGCGTTTCTGAACAGTTTACAGACCAATTAGGCTGACATTTCCCAGACCCACTTGTCTGGTTAAAGGTGAATATTTGGGGAAAGACTGAGCGAAAACAGTATCAGGATTTTGGAGTGAGAGGAAAGTGGGAGAAAATCCACCACTTCTCTGCGAACTGACAAGTTCTGAAAAAGAGAACCTGGCTGGGGCTTGGATCTTCTCTGATGTCACCAAATGAACATTATGGGACCAAGCAGGATCCTCTCAGGGAAATAAAAGTGGCAGCACATAGGGAAACAATGTGATTGTGCGCGTGCGTGTGAGAAAGAGAGTTTGGGGCAAGGCTTTTAAACGGGGCAGATCAGAGAACGGGCGCCCATCTGTTTTCTCTTGTTTCTTTCTAATGCCAGGCTATCTAATGCAGAACTGACTCTCCTTATCTTTTCTATATGATAGAACCTTGTAGAAATGGTTTGTTTTGGTTTCTGCTGCTAATTGGCCTGAAAAGATAGAAAACTCTCCTCAAGGATACATTAGAGGAAATGGAGAGGAGGTGTGGAAGAAGCTAGGTCAAAACCCTTGGGGAGGGTCTTCCCCTCTTGAGGATATTCCACGTCCCTTCCTTGAATGTTCCGCTTTCATTAAGGGGGGAAAAAAGTCTCCCGTCTTTGACACAAGAAGTTATAAGGGAGAATGCACAGCAGTCCCCGCTTAGAAGATATTTTGGCTGGAGCTTCCAGCATTCTAGACAATGGCTTGGATCCACTGGAATGTTTTTGTGGACGGAACAATATTTGTCCGGGGAATGTGGCTTTCCTACTACAGCGACACAAAATGCTCCCCGACCCATGATGCTCCAGTTTGGGGGGGGGACCTTTGGGGCTGCAGTGGGGGGGGTGCAAGAAAGTCATGCTCAGGCCCCCTGGCTAAAAACAGGTTTTAAAAAATTTTTAAGTAATTCATTAACTTGAATTCAACCATATAGATGCACATAGGGTGTTGTTGCTACATTTGATCTTGTATTGATATATTATTTCATTACTTAAAACCTTTTCGTCCTGCACTTCTTCTGAGTAACTCAAGGCATTCTATGCTGTTCTTCTCTCCTTCATTTTATCCTCACAACAACCCTGTGAAGTAGGGTAGGCTGACAGACTGGCCCTTGGTTACCCAGCAAGCTTCCATGACAGAGTGAAGATTTGAAACAAGGTTTCCCAGATTCTAGTCTGATGCTCTAACCACTATGCACACTCGCTCTCAATGCAACAATACAATACAATCCTAAGATTATCCACAGACAGATTCTTTTTTTATATATAAATAAATTTTATTTCTTTAAACTATAAACAGTACACATAAAAGATAGAAGAAACACAACAATTTAAAACAAACACTAACAATACATATAAACTTGAAATAACAAACAAGACAAGCAGCTAATAATAATAACAGTATAGTTTAGAAAGGTAAGAAAAAGAAAAGGACAAAAACTAAACTACAAATTGAGTTCCAATTCCCTCCGTGACAAATATATATCGTTTTCAAAGTCTCGCTTGTTCTATGTTAAGCATAAGAGCCCTCTTTTTCTATTGTTCATGATTTTTAATCCATAAATCCAGATATCATCAAATCATTATTATCATTTAATGTAAAAAGTCTATAAACGGCTTCCATTTAACCAAAAATGTAGATAGGGCTTTTTTTCAGCGGGAATGTGGTGGAACGGAGTTCTGACACCTCTTAAAAATGGTCACATGGCTGGTGGCCCCACCCTCTAATCTCCAGACAGAGGAGAGTTTAGATTGCCCTCCACGCCGCCGGCCATGTGACCATTTTCGCTGAGGGCAATTTAAACTTTAAAAAACTCCCCCTCTTGTTCCAGCTGACCCAAAGTGACATCATTGTGCGGTCCTGAGTTCCACCACTGAGTTCCACCACCTCTTTTCCCAGAAAAAAGCCCTGAATGTAGACAATGTCTTTTCTCTAATCAGTGAAGTACGTTTTGCCATTGATTATCCACAGACAGACTCTCAACATTTTTTTCAAAGCAATGCATGCCCAGCAATCTCATTTCCATAGAGTTTTGGCATAGTCTTAATTTTGATTACCATGTCTTTTTCAAGAACAGCTTCATGGGCACTTTGATCTGTTCTTATTATCACTTCAAGAGTGTTCTTTTGTTCTCGCAGCCCAACAAAAAAGTCGACACGTACATTGTTAAATGTGAAGGTTTGCAGTCTAAGATGAACAGACACGCTGTCTCTTTCTGACCTGGAATTGCAAAACTGTCCATGAAGTTTAAGTGATAAAACTACTCACCAAAGAGGGGAGGAATCCTGAGATTTCATCTCCCCCCCAAGGAAAGATGTGAAACTGAAAGGAGCTGTCCAATAAAACAACTTGTTTTAGTTTGCTTTTGAGACACACTCTGCATCTCCTAGCAAACTCCAGCATACGAAGGAAGTTCACACGCACAAAATGTGTGAAGGGTGTGTGAAGGGCAGGCATCTTTAAGGAAGGGTAGGGAGGGATTTTAATTTGGTTTTAATTTGGATTTTTAAAAATAATTTTGCATACTGCCTTGTGGAAAGACAGGGTATAAATACTTTAATAAATAAATAATATAGTGCATGTTTGTGTGTGCCCACATACACTTAACTCTAATATGCCATTAATTCCACTGTCATAGAGCCAGAGGAGTCAGCCGTGTTAGTCTGTAGTAGCAAAATAGTAAAAAGTCCAGTGGCACCTTTAAGACTAACCAACTTTACTGTAGCATAAGCTTTTGAGAGCCACAGCTTTCTTTGTCAGATGCATCTGATAAATAGATACCCACAAACAGGCCCTTAAAGGCAATTTTTGCTATTGCTATTTTTGTGTGTCATGAATAATGTGAGATGACAGTCATGTCCATGCTCACAGGGGCATGGTAAAGTGTATTTATACCCCATTTTACTCCCCAGTGTGGACCCAAAGTGGCTTACTACAACAATGGTCCTGTGAAGTAGATTGAGTGAGAGAAATTGACTCAAGGTTCTCCAGCAAGTTTCCATGGCAGAGTGGGGATTCGAACCTGGGTCCCCCAGATCTTAATCTGATGTTCTAACCACGCTGGGCCTGAAAATACAAGATTAAGAAATACAGAATTCTCATTCCAAAATAGTTCCCCCTCCCCTTGAGAGGAGAACAGAAGAAAAAATGTGTTTGGCTAGGACCCCAATTTCCCTATGGGTTTCTGTAACCATGTAACAAACAGAACACTCCATCCTCCTTCTTCTCTTCTGTCCTCTAAAGACTAATAATCCAAAATAGTCAGACCATGACAAATACATTTAGCTGGGGGTTCAGTTCAGCCTTAACAGTCTGTCAGAATACATTTTCAGCAGAAATGGGCTCTGCGTGGTGCTGATTGGCACCATGTGCTATCATCTTCCCAGAGCAATTTTGCACATTTTCTACATATAAGGAAAGTGACAAATGATTTTGGAGGAATATGGGGTAGGGGTGGGGACTAAGCCATCATTCAGTTCCTTTGTATGTCCACCTCGTGTTTCAGTGGTGAAGCTGGGAGGAAGCTGGTCTTGCACTAAGGTAGAGGAACCAGTTAGGAGTTCACCTTGAATACTGATCTTCATTTGGTTGAAGGAGTGACTGCTGTTTATACCAGGTGCAGAATTGGCCACAGGCCTGTTGCCTTAGAAGGAGAACATTCAGGCCAAATAAAATCACGGGAAGTGGTCCAAATCGTACTTCTGAAGAGAACACCAGAAAGACGTATCTTGCTGCTAGCTAGTGTAACAGAGTAGCTAAGGGACTGTACAAAGAGAGCATTGGGAAGTCTGAGCATCATGACAAAAACCACATATCTGTGGTGAATTCAGTTCACGTGGTAGGGCCAAAGAACACCTCTCACTGATGTTCCGTGGCTGTAATTCCAGGGCTGTACTAACCCATGGCCGGGCCCCTAGGCTTTCAGGTATTTCAGGCCCTCTCTGGCACTTCAATCTTTCATCCCACTACAGCTGACAGCCTGACCCTGGTATGGTAGATACTAGACTGCAGTACATAGCCCTATATCCATTTTGAGGGTCTCCTGAAGAATTCATAATTTTAAAAATATTTTTATTGCCCTAGTGGAACTCTTCAGGAAAGCACATTTTGGGGGTATGATTGTTCGATACTGTAATATTTTGAAGTGAATACAATTTTTATTATTTATTAAAAACATAATTTATGCATAATTGGCTTCGGCCTAGTCAGCCTTATGAATAGTATGGCCATGTGTAATTCCAGATGCGTTTTGGCCCTTCACAATAGCTGCATTGGTGCTGCAGCACTGAGAAAGTGGCGTTTAACTCTTCTTTTTTGTTTTCTTAGTTGAAAACAACCCTCTGGATGCTTAAATCCTGTTAGGGAAAAGGGACAGTCATAATATGGCACCCGGTTTTTCTCCTTGGGCTTTGCAGGGAGGGAGCTTTTAGGCTAGGGGTTAAACTGATGAAGCTGCCTTATAGACCAAGAGTCGGGCCCTTGGTCTATATGGCTGGTATTGTCTACTCTGACTGGCAGCTGTTCTCCAGGTTCTCAAGCTGAGTTCTTGCTCATCATCTCCTACCTTGATTTTTTTTTTTAGCCGGAGATGCTAGGGATTGAACCTCGGACCTTCTGCTTGCCAAGCAGATGCTCTAGCACTGAGCCATGTCTGCTTCACACCAGGGCCACAGCCCTAATTCTTATCCAGGTAGCTTCTTCTTAGGGGGAAATAACATCTCGCATGCCAGTCATGGAACTCCATTGTCACTCCGAGGCTTTACACAGCTTTCAGTCTTTGCAGTATTGGAATAATGACCTCTCTAAAAGAGTTAGTATAGATTCTTCAGATCAAGCATCAATCCCTGTATCAGCAGGACATTCCGTGGGTCCCCTATAGAGCTGCCATTTTTTTCTGCCTTTTGCCATGCCTTCTGACTTTCTCTGCACACATGTTGACAGCAGTGGCAGTGCGGGTCCCACTCATGTTGCCAGCCTCTAGGTGATTCCTGGAGATCTCCCAGAATTCAACTGATCTCCAGAGGTCAGCTCCCCTGGAGAAAATGGATCCTTTGGAGGGTGGGTTGTATGGCATTATACCCTGCTGAGATCCCTTCACTCCTCTCCACAGGGCAAATGGCAGAGCCATGGAGGAATCTTCTCCACAGCTGTGGGACCTCAGGTTGCCACCTCTGGGTTGGGAAATTCTTGATTTCCCAACCTGGAGTTGGCAACCCGAGGCCCCACAGTTGTGGAGAAGATTCTCCCATGGCTCTGCCATGTGCCTTGTCCCTTATTATGATATACCCCCTGGTGTTCTGTTTATGTTTCTTGTTCCTTGGCATCTTGGTCGCTATCCTGCCCCTGACACCAATAAGATCATAACTCTTTCCTCCTCTTTCTTCCTATGACTCTGATGCTATGTGACTTCCTCTCATGTGCTTCCAACTTGGCGGGCTCTGGGCCTGTCAAGGTTGAGGACCTCCACCTTAGTTGATGTCTGCCTCACCCTTTGAACTCTCTCAAGTCCCATGCTAAGTATTACTAATAAGCTTGACGTGCTGTACGCTTGTCCTTATAGAGTGAGGGATGAAAGAGGAACTGATTGTATAACATGGAGCAAATTAAAAAATCTCCAGAGCAGAGACGAGCCATGAGACAGCCCATTTTCCATCCTCGCTCTCCCGCCTGTCTGCCAAAGGCATTATAGCCCCGAGTACGCCGAGGTGCATAATCTCATTTTTGAACTCAAAGGCAAATTTGCTGCCAATAATAAACGGAGCTTTTGGAAAAGGCCGTAATTCCTCATTTAACCAATGCCAGTTGCAAGTACTTGGTGCTGAGGAATCATCTGTCCTTGCCAAATAAAATACAGAGCAGGTCTGTGGTGTGGCTGTCAGCATATTGTTAGTTACGGGCGGAGTGACAGAACGCATTCGGCCGGGAAGATAAATGTCTCAGAGCGGCCTGCCAAGTTCACTGAAAAGGGGCTTTTCTTAGACATTCTCTTCTATGTGGAAAAACCTTTCCTGTTTTCATTCCCCCACCAAACATCTAATGAGCTGTGTTTTACAAACCTATTCAGGGAGCTGTCTTAAACCGAGCGAAAGGCATATGAAACATCTCTTTTTTATATCCTGAGTTGTGTCACAAGGTATTCAAAGTGAGGCCTTTTTGTCCAGAGAGGAGTCAACTCATCATGACCTTTACAGAACTGACAAATAAAGGAGAGGAAAAGGCCTGCTGGATTAGACCCGTGCCTTCTGTTTCTGAGAGGGGCTAGTGAAATGCTGCTGGAAAGGCCACAAAGAGGCAATGAAGGCTTTCCTTTGGTGGATGGATCTTACCACTCCGCTCAGCAGAATGTGAAACTTTCCTTCAGGCTAAGGGGCCCTCGTCCAATAGAAGAGCACTTAAGCTGAAGGAAAATTCCTTGGGTTGGAGGACAGCACTGTAGGATGGAGAAGTCTAAGAGCCAAGCTACAAATGATGCATTACACAGGTTGGACACTTGTCAGCTTACCTCAAGTTTTGATGGGAAATGTAGGCATCCTGGTTTTATAGCTTGGCTCTCCATTACAACTGCAAGACCAGGATGCCTACATTTCCCATCAAAACTCGAGGGAAGCTGACAAGTGTCCAACCTGTGTCAGGCGTCACTTGTAGCTTGGTTCTAAGACTGGATCCACACTTTAGCAAATGGCCTTCTGAGGTACACTGCTCCTGAACTTGGATGTTCTCTTTAGTTCTTATGGCTAATAGATAACTTTAACAATGATTAAACAAATGCTGGAATGAGAGTTCTAAGTGGCCAGTGCTACAATGTGACACTTGTGGTAGTGAGTTAATGATGTGTCGTGTGAAGAATTACTTTCTTTTGCCAAGCCAGATCTGCTAACCATCTCATTCACTGGGTGATGCTCAACTTCCAGTGTCATAAAAGGAGAAAAATCATACTTTGGCTACTTTCTGCTCTACACCACCTCATCGCACCAGTTTATAAATTCTTACAGTGTCTTGTTTTGGTCACGTTTGTTCTTTTCATACCTGAAGTGGCTCCAGTCAGGGGAGGAAAAGCAGGGGAACCCACAGTGTTAAGAGATGCAGAGGAGAGAATGGAAGAATGAAGGCTCAAGGGAGGACTTGGAGGAATTTTGATTTAGATATTTATTTCTAAAAATAATAATAACATTTGATTTATATACCACCCTTCAGGACAACTTAACACTCACTCAGAGTGGTTTACAAAGTGTGTTATTATTATCCTCATGACAATCACTCTGTGAGGTGAGTGGGGCTGAGAGAGCTCCGAGAAGCTGTGACTGACCCAAGGTCATCCAGCTGGCTTCAAGCAGAGGAGTGGAGAATCAAACCCGGTTCTCCAGATGAGAGTCCTGCTGCTCAAACCACTACACCAAACATTTATACCTCACTTTTTTCCCAGTGAGGACCCTCGGTGGCTTACAACAGTGCCCTCCTTCCTTCCATTTTATCTCCACAACAACAACCCTATGAAGTAGGTTTGGTTGAGGGTGGGTGACTGGCCCAAGGTCACCCAGCAAACTTCTTGGGGAGAGTGGGGATTTGAACCTGGGTCTTCCAGACCTTAGTCCACCACTTTAACCACTACACTGTGCTGGGTCTCCTGCAACCCCACCCCAAATAGTAAGGTTTATTGTTACACTTTCCAAAAGTTACAAAAAGAGACTTCCAAGTCCATTCTCAGCACAGAAAATCAAAATTAAATCCTACTAACCTGAAATGAAATTCGTTTCTGAATAAAATGTGCTTAAGATTGCAGACTTTAAAAAAGGACCCTCCAATTACTAGTCAATGCTCCACTTACGGGAAAAAAAAGGCACTGTGGCTCAGTGGTAGAGCATCTGCTTGGCATGCAGACAGCCCCAGGTTCAATCCCCGGCATCTCCAACTAAAAGAACCAGGTGGTAGGTGATGTGAAAAAAACTACCTGAGACCTGGGCGAGCCACTGCCTGTCTGAATAGACAACCCTGACCTTGATAGACCAAGGGTCTGAGTCCATATAAGGCAGTATTCTGTATAAGGCAGCTTCGTGTGTGTGTGTACAAACTATTGCTTCTTGAAGTCACAGAAACACAACTAAGGGAGCAATCCTAAGCAGGTCTAATAACAAGATAGAACTTGCTCCCAAGAAAGTGTTCTTAGAATGACACTGTCAGTCACAGAAAATAACAAAAAGAGGATAGAATATCAAGATAGAACAAAGGAAACCTGGGTTCAGATTCCCGCTCTGCCATGAATCTCATGAGGCGATCATGGGCCAGTTTTGTTCACTCAACCTAACTTGTCTGAAAGGGGTTTTGTGTCCATAAAATGGGAAGGGGAGAACACGTATTCTGCACATATCCCCATTTCTGTGGTGACATGGTCCATGTTTCAACCTTCAGACGTATTATTAGTATAACCAGCCGTATTATTGGTATAACCAATGTTTTAAAGCTTTTCATGTAAAGCTCTTTAAAACATTAACCAACGTAAAGCTCTTTACAACATTGTTGATTTCAGTGAGAGAATTAAATTCATGGTCTCTTCCATGAAGACAATGCGACTTGAAATTGTTTCACTTTGTCTGGATGAGGCCCACATTTTTTAACATGGATATTATTCTTCAGTCATACAGCATCAAATTAACAAAACTTTAAGTATTCCCAGATCTCCACATCGCTGATAATAATTACTCTGCTTCTTTTTCTGTTGGGATTTTTTGTTTTTAAACAACATTTGGCTTTTTTGGAAATAAATATACGGTTCCATTACTCATCCATTTGATTTAGAATCTCAAGATGCTCATTATATTTTGGCAGGCAACCAGCAACAATACAGTCCAAATATCCATCACGCCAAGAGGTTAAGATACGTGAGATGCAACAGCATATTAACTAGAATGTAATTTTATTTCTTTAAAATACACTTTCTTTTCCCAACAAAAATGGATTCAAGTGTCTTATAATCATTAATAATGAGGCAATAATAAAATCACAGAAACACTATATCCAGAAAAAAAGAATCCATCTAGCTACACCAATCAAAAAAATATATATCTAAAAGAAATAATCTTCCCAGAAACCTTAATCAAGAATAAAAATACTATAGAAAGCTCTTAAAACAAAACAGCTTTATACCTCTTCTTAACATCTGCAAAGACAAAAATCTCTTCGCCACTTCTGGTAATCCCAGCCATTGATCTTCAGTGTGGCATAGGGTTGCCAGCTCCAAGTTGGGAAATTCCTGGAGATCTGGGGGGTGAAACCTGGAGAAAGTGGGGTTTGGGGAGGGAAAGGACCTTGGCATGGCATAATTCCATAGAGTCCACCCCCCAAAGTAGCCATTTTCTCCAGGTGAACTGATCTCTGTGGCCTGGAGACCAGTTGTAATTCTGGGAGATCTCCAGCCACTACTGGGAGGCTGGCAACCCTAGTGTGGCACCTGTGGGTATGGTATCCACATGATTCTTCCCCAAAATATTTCTTCCTCCAAAGAAAGACAAAATCCTTTCATGTTTAAACTTTTACCTTAATTATTTCCTACCTTTCCCCCCAGTGGAGACCCAAAGTGGCTCACATAGCTCTCATCTCATCCAATTAATCTTCACAACAACCTTGTGAGGTAGGTTGGGCTGAGAGTGTGGTACTGGCTCAAAGTCACCCAGCAAACTTCCATGGCAGAGTGCAGATCTGAACCTGACTCTCCTAGGTCCCAATCCAACACTAGCCACTATACCATACTGTCTCTCACATGTTTCGGTGTGCGGGTCTTGGATCATGAAGGCCTTTAAAGGTTGGAAACAGCACCTTAAAGTAAGCTTGGGAACAAACAAGTGACCTATATAATTGCTTTGGAACATATCCATGCCAACTAGTTCCTGATAAGAGGTGGACCAACACCTTTGATCCCCTTTTATGTTTCTGAATTGTCTTTAAGGGCAGCCCCATGTAGTTTGTGATAGTGTTGTCCAGCGGTGGGGTTACAAAGGCATGGGTCAGTATGACCAACTATAAAGGTAAAGGTAGTCCCCTGTGCAAGCACTGAGTCATTACTGACCCATGGGGGGACGTCGCATCACGACATTTTCTTGGCAGACTTTTGTTACAGGGTGGTTTGCCATTGCCTTCCCCAGTCATCTACACTTTACCCCCAGGAAACTGGGTACTCATTTTGCCAACCTCGGAAGGATGGAAGGCTGAGTCAACCTTGAGCTGGCTACCTGAACCCGGCTTCTGCCAGGATCGAACTCAGGTTGTGAGCAGAGCTTGGGCTGCAGTACTGCAGCTTACCACTCTGCGCCACATTGGACTAGACTGAGTCCAATGTGAATAGATGCAGAAAGCATCGGATTTAATTGGCAGAAAGTGTTTCTAGCAACAACATGTCTCAAATAACTGAGGTAGGCCCAAGAGCATCTCAAACTCTTAATGTGGCCTGCAAATGATAGTTTAATCCATTCTAAATTAACTTGTTCCGTTCTCTCAAGAACATCAACATTACCAACTAGCATAAAATCACCACCCATTTGTTATTTATGATAGGTTAAAGGTCTGTTTTCTGGAAGAATGTTACAGAATATGAGCTCTGCAAAACCTCAGCTAGTTTACACCCAAGGAAACCCACTGACTTTAAAAGAACCTCAGTTTCTACCAGACTTCTTTCACTTGTACTGGTTGATCAGATGGTAAAACACTGATAATGAATCTGTTCAGTTCCTCATCTTTGCTTTGAACTTAAGACCACAAAGAGAAATACTAGCTGGGCACCAGAACACCCTGTCAGTCCTGGTACAATTGGGTCTGTTTCAAGGCATTTTGTCATCCAAGCAAGGTACAGTCCTGCTCTCCACCCCTTCATTTCTAAACAGATTCAGAGTTTCTGGAATAAAATTGTCTTTCACTTGTAGGGTACTAGCATTACATAGATAACAATTAATTAAGTAAAAGGGACCATCACTCCATGGCAGAATGCATTTTCATGCATATTACAATTGCTTTCCTTCCTTGTCAACATAAGAGCATTTTGCAGCACCTCGAAGGCTGACAGATTTATTGTAGCATAAATGGCTACATTAGAATTTGAGGATGGATCTAATTGTTAGATGACGTAATAGATTTAACTGTTACAGCTGCTGTGAATGGTCAGTGGGTACTCATCTTGCTCTTTTGAGTTTTGCACAGAAACGCCACAAACCTAATCTCTTGCATTTCTTGGCCTTTTATCCAAACTGATGACAATTCTCCTGACAGAGGAGTTCTTGACAACTCGATAGACAATTCTCAATGTGAGCGGGCCAGGAAGGAATTCAGAGCAATGACTGGAAGGACATGCAGTATATGTGTCCCTCTTATTATTATGGTACATGTTGTAAACTGGGGAAAAGGCAAACCAGGGGATTGGATTGTCAGCTCCAGGTTGGGAAATTCCTGGAGAATTTGGAGATGGACCCTGGAGAGGGTGAGGTTCAGAGAGGGAAGGGACCTCAGCAGGGTATAATGCCGTAGAGTCCACCCTCCAAAGCCGCCATTTTCTCCAGGGGAACTGATTTCTGTGGCATGGAGATCAGTTGTAATTCTGGGAGATCTCCAGCCACTAGCTTGAGGGTGACAACCCTACCAGGGAAGGAGGGGTGGGGTGGAGGTGGTGGCAGACGCTCACCCTTTGCATGCTCCTGTATCACTGGAAAATAAAATCATTTCCGGTATGATGCAGAAGCGACAGGTTGCAGCAGGAGCAAGTCTCTGAAACTCAGCCCCAAACATAGCATTTTCACTATATTTTGTGGTAAGGTATGAGCTTTTGTGAATCACTCACTGAAGAAGTGAGCTGTGATTCACGAAAGCTCATACCTTACCACAAATGTTGTTAGTCTTATAGATGCTACTGGACTCTTGATCTATTGTACTGCTACAGACAGGCTATCCTTCTTGATCTATTATTATGTTTTAGACTGCATTTCAGAGTCTCAGCCCTGGTACAAGCCATTGCTTCTTTATATACCGCCCTTCAGGACAACTTAACACCCACTCAGAGCATTATTATTATCCCCATAACAATCACCTTGTGAGGTGGGTGGGGCTGAGAGAGCTCCAAAAAGCTGTGACTGACCCAAGGTTACCCATCTGGCTTCAAGTGCGAATCAAACCTGGTTCCACTGCTCTAATCAACTACGCCAAACCATTACACCAAAATGGAAAATGATATCATTTTCCAGCAACGTGGGTGCATGCATGCCCATTTTGGCTGCATGTGTCCCAGATGGAGTGTATGCTGTTGGGCCAGTCCTTCATACCTTCTCCTCTACCAACCAGATGAGCAGTGGTGGGATGGTGGCAGTTTGAGAGGAGGATCCCCCCACCCCTGTGGGGGGCTGGCAACCCTAGCTTACAAGGAGTGTTTGGAACTGAGAAGACATAAAGCCTTCTGGCAGGAACCAAATTTAATACTGTTTTAAACCTTCTCTTTAGGTTACTGCAGCCCCCCCCCCAGCAAGTTATTTATGCACAGAACCCATATATCTGGTCAACACAGTGTGCATGGATGAGACTGAACTGAACATCTGACTCGGGTAATCCAGGATTAAATGCTAGGTTTAGGTTAGGCTTGCCCCCCCTTACTCCTCCTTCAGAGGGAACTGCTTTCATGACATTGGCCTGAGGCATCTCCCCTCCCCCTATGCCCCCCACTGGAATTTATACTTCTTAATCTAACTGAATTCAGTTAGGTTGTCAGCTCTGAGATGGGAATTTCCTGGAAATCTGGGGTAGAAGCCTGGAAACAGCAGGATTTGAGGAGGGAAGGGACATGGGTAAAGTATAATGCCATAGAGTCCAGTCTCCCAAAGCAACCATTTCCTCTGGGGCAATTGATGTCTGTCGCCGGAAGATCAGTTGTAATTCTGTGAGATCCCTGGGCCCCAACAGGAGCTTGACGCACCTACTGCCACTCCTCCATTGCCTGTTTCCTAGCTGGTTCCTCCTGTTCTTCTCCTTCAGTAGCATTTAGTTAATCGTCATCTGTCATGTTCCCCTCACAGTAGACAGCCAATGAAGGTGAGCGTAAGCTCCCTTCCCCTTGTGTTAGTTCAACAGACTTACGTCCAAGTAAGGATTTCAGCTCTAGGTACGGTTATGCTTGTCAACGTTAATGGGCGAGAGCATCTGTAACTCTGCATTCGATTACAGCCAATGCGTTTAAAGTCAAGTTGTAAAAACCCAGCCAGCCAAGACAGCTGTGAAGAGAGGCCACCTTGGTCTGATTAAGGAAACGGGGAAGGGGGGGGGCACTTCTCAGAATGTTTTCAGTCTAGATCCATACTTTGCAAATGATGATGAGTCTGATTGGATAACAGAATATGCTGGGCAATGAGAAGGGCGGGGCTTGGGTTGGACAGTGGCCCAACTTTGGTTGGAAGAGCAATCGCTCCACTTCAACTGGTTGTTTACTTCCCCTGATAAATGGTATTTTTCCAAATAAGCAGCCTTGATTTGTGTCAGGCCTTTCCCCATATTATACAGTCCTGGGTTTGCCATGTAAACTATACTCAACAAGGCACCATCAAAGTCAGTCCTGGCTCCCTGATTTGTCCACTTTTTCTTGTTTATGCTCTATTTTTCAAGCATCATAAGCATAAATCTCCCCCCCCCGCAATGTTATTTATTAATTTACAAGATGTATATCCCACCTTTCAGCCCCAACAGGGCCACCAAGGTGGCTAATAATAAAAAAGAGAACGGCATAAAAACACATCACAAAACTCATTAAAATGCAACTAAAACACTCACGCATATATAAACAGAGAAATATCAATTTAAACAGAGCAGGAAGGAGGGGTTATTGAGGGAATGCCAGACAAAACAACTAAGTCTTAACCTGCTGGCAGAATACAGTGACAGAAGGGGCAGACAAATCTCCCCGGGGATGGAGTTCCACAATCTTGGTGCCATAATCTAGAAGACATTTCTAGCCTTGGATGGTGGAAGCACTTGAAACAGAGCCCCAGAAGATGACTATAGTGGTTGAGCAGGTGTAGGCAGTGCTTAAGCTATGCTGGCCCTAGACCATATGGGACTTCAAAGGTCAACAACAGCACCCTGAATTGAGCACGGAAACAAAATGGTAGCTGGTGTAGATGGGCCAAGACTGGAGTGATAAGGGCCCTATCACTCACTCTAGTCAACATCCTGGCCTGCAGCATTCTGTACCAACTAAAGTTTCCAAACACTTTCCAAGCACAGCCCCACAAAGAGGGCATTGCAGTCATCTTTTTACTGGAATCTGCCCTTATTAATATCTGACTAATAATCTGCCCATCTACCCTGGCAAAGTTCAGGGTGCGGAATGAGGTCTAGCCAGGTTGTTAACCAAATGTGCTTGACTCCACGTTTGCTGGCTGGTGGACAGTGAACTGGCGCTTCCAAAGGGCTGTGAGTGGAATGCCCAATCTATCCCTATCCATTTTCAAATCTTTGCGCCTGCCCATGGCAAACTCATTGGCAAACAGTTTTAAATGGACCGAGCAAGACAAATCAGATTTAAATTCAGCCTCGACTTTCCAATTTGAAAAAAAAAAAATTCTGAAGAGATCCACCATCCTAACGCAAGATGAAAAAGGTCTTTCTTCTTCCTCCATGGAATTCATTGAATAGCTTGTCTGCATTGAAAGACTAATGGAGCCTGGAATGCAATGAGCAGTCTCAGGTTGTGTTGTTATTGGATCTCGAGCCTTCATTTTTCGAGTCCTGGTCAAGACAGATTTTGCCAGAGGGACCCATAAAGCATATTAGTGGTTCAGAGCTGGCCTTCCAAATGAAAATCCGCTTACAGTTCCAACAAGATCTCGCTATTATCCTGGGAACCTGTCTCATTCAAGCAAATACTATTCATTTCTGTTCTTTTATATAATGAGCGAGGCCTTTGGTGGCCTGACCCTTATGCTCTGGCTGGTATTTACATCTTTCATTACCCAATCGGTGCTGGTGAATTACAACATCACTGCCCTTTTCCCAGCTATCTGCAACCAGACAGAGTTGGCAATGAAGGTGATCTGTAGCCGGACATCTGTGGGTTTGCAAATGGAGCCTTACAGATGGAATCTTGATTAAGCCCAGTATTTGTTTACTGGCGAATCCAGCTGGCAATGGTATCAAGACTATTTTGTGTCTGATATTTACAGGTCCTCAGTGCTTACTCTACAATGCAAGAAAATGAATTTCCAGATAGTCCAAGCCTAAGGGCACTTCTTATAGCGGGATCAAACCATCAATGGAACTCCTGAATCAATGAGTTGGGTCTGGTCAAGCTTAGCAAATCATGAATGAAGAAAAGGAAAGGGTTAACAGGAGGGAAGACTTACTGGGGACTAGCCCCCAAATCTATCACCTAAGGATTAACCTAGGTAGGAAATATATATGCATATTAAATTTCAATTTAGCCTCAACGCTGTGATTTCAAAACATTGAAAGAGATCCATCCCAGTGCAAGATGGAAAGGTCTTTATTCTTCATTCATGGAGTGTCTGCACTTAAAGACTTCTGGTTACGTGTTTAATAACCTAGTGCCTGCCCTGTCCTTTGTAACAGTGTGGTTGCTCCTGAGCCTGCATCTAGTTTCCTCTTTTGGTGTTGGTAGTCGAAAGTGCTGTCAAGTCATAGCTGACTTATGGCATCCTCTGTTGGTGTTTGCAGGGCAAGAGACTAACAGAGGTGGTTTGCCATTACCTATAGCAACCCTGGTCTTCCTCTGAGGTCTCCCATCCAATTACTCACCAAGGCTGATGCTCCTTAGCTTCTGAGATCTGCCAAGATCAGGCTTGCCTGGGCTATCCAGGTCAGGGCAGCTTCCAGTTTTAAAGAACTGAATGGGTGATCAAATATAACCAACATGTGTTTTGTTTGCAACAAAATGTTAACTGTAGACAGGTAGCTGTGTCAGTCTGTTATAGCAATATAAAACCAAACTCCAGTGGCACCTTTAAGACTAATGCGGAAATAAATGTTGTTAGTCTTTAAGATGCCACTGGAGTTTTTTAAAAATGAAAGTTACCAGTTGATGGTGCCATTATTTCAACTACTCTCTAATAACCGGTGGTTCATACGGTAATTAATCAGAAACATTGAAGGACTCATTGCTATTCCTGCCAGAGGACTTACTTTTGGGACGCCAAACATCATTTTCCATAAAAGGAATGGCACTTTAAAAATCTTAAATATCTCTATGCAATTTCCATATCTCTGCATTTGATGCTAAAATGCAAAACAAACGTATTACTCTTTTTGGCTCCTGTTTGGCAAGTAATTTCTTTGTCAGTCAGAGGACAGCCTCCTTGTTCTTGTGAGTCTCTTTATGTGGTGATGGTGTGACTTCTCTGTTTTCGCCACCTATCTTACAGGGCCGTGAAGGAGAGGTGTCAGGAATCACATCTATTGTTGAACGTATAATGTCTTGCCAAACAAGGACCCAATGGTCTACAGAAACCTGATAGATAGGGCAAATCCACACTCACTCATCTTCCACTTATCTTGTGCTGTTGTGGCAATTGCCTTTATTCTGCTACCAGGCTGTGCATCCTCACATCCACCCTTCCGGTGCGTCTTCATGGCGCAATCAGTTCTCCACACGCCACCGAGTAGTGTTACCGTGAGCGGTTCCATCCTCTGCCGTCAAAATTGATGGCGCACGTCACTTCCCTTTTTTTAAAAAAAGGGGTCAATTATCTGGTATACCGATATCTTGAATTTGTTTCCTGCATCTGCTGTTCACTGGAGATGACCGTTGTTGGAAATACAGGAACGCTCAGCTTAGCACTTCACACTCTTGAAAACTGGGGAACTCAATAGGGAAACGGTTCCCGTGCGACATGCACATGCTCCGGTGACCATTTCTTTTCCCGCGCAAACTGCTGCTCACTAGGGTTGGTTTACTGGTATACTGACCATTATGCACTGTTTAAAAAAAAGGGAAGAAAATGGATTTCCGCGAATATCACGTGGTTTGGAGGGAAGGCGCAATAGAGGCGTGGTGATGGTGGGGAACACGCGGAATGCGAAAGCGTGTGAGTATCTGCGTGAATAGCGTGCTGCTTGTGAAAAAGCCCCGGAATCAAATAGGTAGTGTGGATTCGGCCATAATTTTTTTCGCCACCTATCTTACAGGGCCGTGAAGGAGAGGTGTCAGGAATCACATCTATTGTTGAACGTATAATGTCTTGCCAATTTTATAATGTCAATGCAGTTTTAATGCAAGTGTCAATGCAATTAGTGCAAAAAGTATAATGTCAACAGTTAAAGTTTGTAGTAGAATCATCTTCCTTTCAGCCACCTAATTGATTAACTAAATGTTCATATCTGCAAACTCAAAACTTTTGAGATACTGGTGAAAGCATTGAGATGACTTACAGTTTTAGTTTCGGGTGGGTAGTCATGTTGGCCTGTAGTAGAAGAGCCAGTTTTGAAGACCAACAAAATTTCCAGGGTATATACATTTACGAGAAGGGAGCTTGACTCTTGATAGCACCCTGGAAATCTTGTTAGTCTTCAAGGTTCTACTGGAATTACATCTTGCTCTTGTACAATTTTGCTAACCAGTATCTGGGTGAAAAGGTCATCTTGATTTTTTTTTGCTTCCTTTCCTAATAAATAAGACACTGGAACTAAAAGAAGATTTAGAAACTAACAAATACTGTTAACTCTGTGCCCCGTTGGCCCTTGCTGATTAAATTCATGCCTCCGTCAGTCAGCTCAGCATGGCATGAATAAAGCGAAACACTCTCCGTTTCCAAGGATTTCAAGGGAAGAATGTTAAGGCTGTGCTTGCTTGTCTCTCATTGAAACCATTGGGATTTGATGTGCTTGTCTCTGGCTGAATCATGCCCTAAACACTAAGGGCCAAGCTACAAGTGACGAATGACACTTGAACGGCAAGTGAACAGACTCACGTGTATTCCTCCCTGTTCACTTGCTCTCCACTTGCGCTCCACTTGATCACGTAGTGATCACGTGCACTCCACTTGATCATGTAGTGATCAAGTAGAGTGCAGGTGGAGTGCAAGTGAACAGGGAGGAATACACGTGAGTCTGTTCACTTGGCTCTAAGAGGCAAGCTACAAGTGACAAATGACACTTGAACGGCAAGTGAACAGACTCACATGTATTCCTCCCTGTTAACTTGCTCTCCACTTGCGCTCCACTTGATCACGTAAGTGCAAGTGGAGCGCAAGCGGAGCGCAAGCGAACAGGGAGGAATACACGTGAGTCTGTTCACTTGCCGTTCAAGTGTCATTCGTCACTTGTAGCTTGGCCCTAAGTTGGTTCCCAAAATCAATGAGTGCAGACATTGGGGGATTTTCCTGCATCCCCTTCCTCCTCCCTCTTCCACAAGCGCCTGCTACACTGATACAAGAAGCAGAAAGATGATTTTAACCCTTTCCCTTTCTCAATGAACATCCTAACTCATGTTAGTCCATGTGGGATTTTGGCTCCAGGAAACAATTTTTCTATGTTTGGAAAAGACTGCCCGGGATTATGTGTGTGTGTGTGTGTGTATGAATTCAGGAAAGATGCTTGACTGCATCTTGGGATTAGAGATGGGCATGAACCGAAATGCGAACCAAAGTTAAGCATGAACCAGGCTGGTTCGTGGTTCATGAACCGCAGTTCGTCAGATTCCATTTCTGACGAACCGCCACGAACTTTAGGCTGGTTCGTTTGGTTCGTTTTTTGGTTCGTGACTGCAGACAGCCTGGTGCCAATCAATCAGTTTCCTAGGCAACAGGGGATGGACTTCCTGTAGACCTTCTGCTGACCCAGAAGTGACCTTCTTTTGGCCCGGGAGTGACCTTCTGCTGACCCAGAAGTGATGATTTTCTGACCCAGATGTGCCGTTTACACGAACCAAACAAACCGGTTTGCAAACCAGGTGCAGGTTTGTGAAAGTTTGTGGTTCGTGATTCATGAAATTTGACGAACCACGAACCGTGTGGTTCGGTTTTTTCCCGGTTTGTGCCCATCTCTACTTGGGATGCAGTCCATCTGTTTAATGACTCTACCAATTAGAATATTGAAGGTTGTTTCAGACCCAAGCCTTTTGTTGAAATGGCTACAGTTTTTTTTCCAGCTGAAGATTGCTCAGAGCTGTGCTGTATGTTTTCCTTCCATCCTACAACAATGCTTAAGGGACCTCCTTCTGTCTTGCTTTTCTGGGGAGATTTCCTTCAGGGTTATAAGGGCACTGGGTTCCCAGAATATAATAATTTTTTGAGAGCGCGGTTCTTGCATATTGCAAAAATAATATGTGCCATTGACATTCTTCCTACATCTTTTATCTTGCATATTTTACAATGATTGAACAAGGAATTATGATGCTCATGCTTGGAAAATTGCAACAAAAATATATGTCCTGGAGGAAATGTGCTTGTGGGAAGAAATTTACATTTCGTTCTATGGGGTATGAATAGGGTTGCCAATTCTGAGCTGGGAAATTCCTGGAGAATTGGGGGGGGGGTGGAGCCTGTGGAGGGCAGAGTATGGGAAGGAGAAGGGAGTATAATGTCATTGAGCATACGCTCCAAAGCAGCCATTTTCTCTAGGGGAACTGATCTCTCTCATCTGGAGATCAGTTGTAATTCTGGGAGATCCAGGTCCCACCTGACAACCCTACCTGTGAGTGAATCTTACATGGTACCCAATTTAAGGTATCTCATGAGTTACTGCTAACTATCTAAAGGAAGTTGTAGAAGCCGTTGTATTGAAGGAACATGATGTACACAGAGATCGGTAGATAGTCTCCGTTATTTCAGCTGGTTTGGAATCCCAACTGTATGGTCAACAGATACTAAAAGCCCCATTTCCAGAAGTTTAACACACACTTTTTTATTTCCACGGTTCAAAAAGATTATGTGGACTCATCATGGAATTCTTGAAGTGGTAAGCTATGGACTAAATAAACCAAATGCATGTGATGAACATTCTAAATGAACAAATAAATCATGTGAAAAATTCTCTGTGATGACTTTGTACTGTGTAGGCTAGACTAATCCACTGTTTCTCACAACACTTTTATTAAGAAGGGAAATAAATTATTATCAATATTAATCAGAGAGCCAAGTGGTGTAGTGCGATCTACACTAGGATCTAAGACACCTAGGTTTGAATTCCCACGCTACCATGGAAGCTTGCTGGGAGACCTTGGGCCAGTCACACACTCTCAGCCTAACCTACCTCACAGGGTTGTTGTGAGAATAGAATGGAGGCGAGGAGAAGGATGTAAGCTGCTTTGGGTCCCCACTGGGGGCAAAATTGGGATATAAGTGAAGTCAGTAAATATTGGGGAGAAAGGCAGGGTATAAATGAACAAAAATAAAAATAAATAAATAACAAAAACTTCTCAATTCTAGACAGTATTATTTAATACATATAGGAAAATCCGATATAATAGTCTCTGCCACATCCTTGTTCCTCCAAACTAGTTTTTCTAAGGTCGCCATTGATGTTCCTGGTCACATATATACAATTTGTTCTAGAAATTCACTCAACTTTGAACCTTAGCAGTGAGTTCATGGGTTGCTGCTAATTGCTGAATAAAGTATATTCACTTTTATTTATTCAAAACTTACTAGACAAAAAAATGTAATGTTTCCATAATTTTGTGTTTTAGCCAAGGCAACAACAATTATTGTTTGCAATACCAAATATTCCAGCTATGGGTCATCTGTTTCAGTGACTCTTCATACAGCAAGCATAGTCCTATAAGAATATTTTCTTGGTAACTCCCACTTTAATAGAGAAGTTTTCAGTGTTACTCAGTCTTGATATATGCTGCTGTAGCATAGTGGTTAAGTGGTTGGGCTGCAAATCAACACTCTGCTGGTTCAAATCCCGCTACTGCTGTGAGTTCAGCAACTGGCCTTGGATAAGCCACTCCTTTCTGCTGCAGCTCCCCAGCTGTATTGTGGGGATAATAACAACACTGACTTTGTTCACGGCTCTGAGTCAGCTACACTTTACCCCCAGGAAACTGGGTACTCATTTTACTGACCTCGGAAGTATGGAAGGCTGGGTCAACCTTGAGCCGGCCACTTGAACCTGGCTTCCACCAGGATCAAACTCAGGTCGGACCCCATATATTTCACCTTCTGTGGCATAGTGTCCCTTCTTAACCCTCTGCCCCTTTATAATACTTTAAGGCAACCTGTGGACCTTCACCATGCTGCTATGATGCGAAAACTGTTTCCAGGGCCAACTATACTAGAAAATCGAACTGATTATTCTGTAAGCCTCAGCAAGACAAGTAGACTTTGTTAACGTGCAGCCAGAAGTTTTTTTTTTTAACATTCCTAACCATATTCTGGATTTATCCTGTTTTCACAAGCCGTTTTCCATCTGATCAGAGAATTTCCTCTTTAACAATAGCTCTCCCTTAACTTCTTTCCAACACCCTCCCTCCTCCTTTCGTGTCATTGAAATTGAAAATTCTATCAGTGCGCTATTGGCTTTAGGGAGGTGCTGAGGACATGAGTGTTTTAAACCCTTTGAAACATCCGTTTTAAAAAGCCACAGTTCTGATGGACCTTTTTGATTTGTATGGGCTTACCCTCAAGAGGCGTGAAGGGATTATAGCCGATATCAGATGCACAGTGAAAACAAAACATCTGCAAGCATAATGTGACCAGCGTTTTACGTTCTCAATAAGTTTTTCCCCTCTTGGAACTGCCTCCTTCCCAAAGAGAGTATCTACATGAGAAATTTCAACCAGGAAGGAAAACAAAGATACCCAAATGATTTTGAAGCATATGAGCTCACTCACCAGTGTTGATAGGTCCCAGAATTTCAAACGATTCTAGAAAGGACAGATGTAAGATGTTTATTAAATAATTAAAAACCAAACAGTTTCAAGAGCTGTATAATTTGTTTAAAGTATTATTGTTATGTCCCTGGGTTCCTTTGGACAGTCTTTCCCTAGCCTCCAAGTCAGCAATGTATCCATTTTTTTTCCCGAAAACATTGCGGCTGTCAAGAATTTCTGCGCTCTGCCGCTCTCACAGATGTGAAATTGGCTTCTGACACCACCGTACTGGTTTGACCACGCTTACCACATTGCAAATGATCTGAATTACATCCATTTGAGGGGAGTGGTGACCGTGCCACACAACTGGACGTCATTCTAACGAGCTTGTAATCTGACAGAATCAATGGACTCTGCTTCTCTTCAAAGAAGAACGGCAGCTATCAGTCTTCCCATAAAAACTGGACACGTACTTAGTTCTTTGTAGCAGAGAAACTATGTTCTGACAGCTTCGTCTCTTCACAGCTCCAAAGGTACTGAAAAAAAAATGTCACTGGTGCCTAGGATTGCCAATCTCCGGCCTAGTGATTTCCAGGAATTACACGTGATCCCCAGACTATAGAGATTAGTTCCCCTGGAGAAAATGGCTGCTTTGGAGGGTGGACTTTATTAAGTTTGTGATTTCGGCCCATAGTGATTTCAGCCAGACAGTGATTTCAGCTCATCAGAACATCTTTATTGCAGGCACAAAAGATTGTCACGCTCCCGAAAGAGCCAGATATGTACACTCAAACTATGCCCCTTTTCAGTGACCCACCAATAGGAACACATGCAACTAGGATCCTTCATTTGCATGCCCTGAATAAAACGCAACTTCTTTACCAAACAGCAATTGGCCCGTATCCCAGAGAATCGATTGGCTGCTGCTAATTTACTACCCAATAGGATTTCAGACCTGAGGAGCCTAGCTTGACCTGAAGCTAGCCCAATACATAACAGACTTTATGGCATTATACCCTGCTGAGGGCCTGCCCTCATCAACTCTCCCAAGCTCCACCCCTAAATCTCTATGAATTTCCCAATTTGGAGTTGGCAACTGAACTAGAGATGTCAGCCCCCCCATGGGGTGAGTGATACCCCACCTTCCTCCCAGTCCCACTTACCTGGCTGGCAGGGGGGAAGGAGGGGAGAGGCAGGCCAGGAGCCACTGGAGCGTGTGGTGAAATGATGCGCAACAGTGCCAGTGATGCACTTCCAGTTGAAAACCAGCAGCTACAGGATCTCAGCAGGGCCAAATCAGCCCCAAATACAACAAAAATACTACGTCCCCATTGAGACCTCATGACACCATTGGGGTCTCTGGAGAGTGAGAAGGCTGGATCAGGGGACCCTATCAATGTAGTGACCACCAGTCCCCTGCTTTCAAGGCAAGGGGGACTGGCAACTCTAGGAGTAAGTTTGCACAAGATTGCACTGTTTATGTCCAGCGATTTCCCCAAACCATGGTACAGAGCAGAATAACATTAACTGACATTGTACATTTCCATTTGTGCTATGGAATTAAAAGAAACATGAGCATTAGTTTCCATCAGCCTGTCTGGGTTTCTGCTTGAATTCCTTTCTCTCTGTGACAATTCTGCTTCTGGAGTCTTTGCAGAATTTGCCTTCCTGAGTTGAAACCTGGAGCGGACTTTCCTTATATAAATATCTCTGCATATGCAAAGTCTTCAGTCTCCTGAAGGCCCAATGCCAATGGCAATTGTCTCATTTACCAAAAGATGGGAGCTCTTCACTTTCAACGGCGCTGCCAATAAACTTTCTCTCATGCTCTTCCATGGTCTCCCCGCCTTCCCCGCAATTGTATATAGCTTTGATCAGTTCAGGAATGTGTGCTTTTAAAAAACACAATTCCCCTTCCTCAAAGCCTGATTTTTTTTTTTTACAAAACTTGTTAAATATACCCCAATAGCCGAAGAATTTCAGTCACCTTTCCAAAGCAGACATTCTGTATATTTTTAAATTGGTTTTTTCGTCTCTCAGATATCTTTTCTTTGGGAAGAATTCTGAGGAAGAAAACTGAACAAAAGACAAGCTCAGTTTTACTGAATAGGCTCCAATAGCCATAAAGCAAAAAGCAAGAGGCTCTGTTCCAGTTGGGGTGCGATAAAGAATTCATAGGAGCTTGCCCAGATGTTCCCGGGAGGTGTTGTGAAATCTGGAGATGGGCTGGGCACCCAATTATACGATGAATAGGGAAAGATTTAGAGGTAGATGGCAGAGAGGCCATGTAGGAGGAAGAAGAGTTCTATACCTCCCTTCTCTTGAACTTTCTGTCTTTCTTTGAGGTAGTTAACCACAGCAGCCTTCTGGAATTTAATCCTGGATGAGGAGATTTGGCATGGCAGATGGGATTCATCTTGTCTCCTGTGTTATCTGGCAGCGTTCACTAGGGTGGCCAGGTCCCCCGATGGGAGATCAGGAGCCTGGCAGTTACCTTGCCGTGTTCTTGTGTTGTTGTTCGTGCTCCCGGGCTTGTGCGATGACATTATTTCCTGGAAATGATGTCATCGTGCGAGTCAAAGGGCAGCCTGGGAGCACTCCTGCACTCACTAGGTGGCTGATTCTGGGTGCGATTCAGCCTGAATTGGGCCTGCTGAGGGGTGTGGTTCATCCTGAAACAGGCCGCTGTGGGCACGGGAGCGCGCTGTGCCACCCGGGGGTGCACTGTGCCATCCAGGGGGGTGTCCTGGGAAGTGCGCCCCCTGCCAGCCTGGTAAGCAGGGGCAGGAGGGGAGGGGGGAGCAGGAGATCTTTTGCCTCAGGCAGGGGAATGCCACTCCTAGCCTTCACCCAGACTTGATGGTAAGCAAGGAGGAGTATCTATGGTATGTGTTCCATATCTTTGTCACGTCTAAAAAGATCCCTTGGGTAGTGAGACTTTGCCCACGGGAAAGTGGAGAGGTAGAAACAACAGGACATGTCATACTTCACTGCCCTCTCCATTGGATGATCCGTTTAAATACATATCTCCCTTACGAGACAGATTTCCATGCTGCACAGATCAAGCATGTGTTAGAATGTTGCTCACGGGAGAAAATGTGCAGGTCACAGCATCTACTGCAAAATTTTGTGCCGCCCTTTGTAAAGCCCAACAGAATATTGTAGATAATAAGGAATAGTAGCAATGTTAGTAGTAGCTGCTCTTAACTGGGGATATAAATTAGTTGGCATAATTTTATAAGATAATTTCCGTATAACTATTATATTTACCTGTTTAAAATTATTTATGGGTAAATAATTTTTCTTAGTTTTTAATGTGTTTTGGTATTGTATTTTAATTGAATCCCGGGGAAGTGTAATTTCTGGTTTTGTGTTATGCTGGTCTAGGACTGTAATAATGAATGATTGATATATTGTCGAAGGCTTTCACGGCCAGAGAACAATGGTTGTTGTGGATTTTCCGGGTCTTGGCATGGTAGTTCCTGATGTTTCGCCAGCTCTGAGAGATCTCTGTCTTTTGGTGCTACACCTCTGAAGATACCAGCCACAGCTGCTGGCGAAACGTCAGGAACTGCCAAGACCACAGCTATACAGCCCGGAAAATCCACAACAACCAATGAATGATTGTTTTGTCATGTTTTCTATATGGCAGGAACTGAGATTCTAAGGGTCTGTACTGGGTGCTTGAGAAAGCTTGGGGATTTTGTTAGAGTACTTCACGCCATGCTATCTAACAGTCTTCCTGGGTGAATGAACAGAAACAGTCCTGAATTTGTTACTGAGCCTTGTAATATTGGGGATATCAGTAGTACCCATCATCTTGCCTCTCACTGCAAGACTTCAAAACTGCTGTGACAACCATGGGGTTATCCCTGGAAGTGTTAGTTCCTACGGCAGGCCAAGCTCATGGTTTGAAGTTCTCTACTGATTACATGGGGGTGACATGGGTGGGAGAGGTGGTTCTCTTGCCACGGTCAGATCACAACTTGGTAAGCTGTAAACCTCCAGGGACTCCTCCTAAACTCTGCTGACCCACCTCTGAAATTTAATGGAAGTCCCTCAGGGAGTTTTCTGTTAATATGATTGTGCTTCCATTTCCAAGTGTCGTGTCCTGCTGGATCTCAGCTGGAATAGCAAATTAGCAAAAATAATGGCCAGGGTGGAAGTGGAGGAAAACTTGGTGACTCGGCTGGATGCAGCCTGCAACATGACAGAGCACATCGTCTCCATGACCGTGATGAAGAAATATCGCTTCTTACGACACACCACTACTTCAATGCAGAGTCATCCAGCAGAGCTGTTACAGACTGTTAACATCCCCCCCAAATATTTATTTCAACCCTTGGCAGGTTGCTATGACTTATTTGCAAAGCATTCGGTGGAAAAAACTACTTGCATCCATTCCTATCTGCATTAAACATTGTTTGCAGTACTGGTCTAGGATATTCCAGTATTCTTTTCTAGTCCCTTTCGCTTGGATCACTTTGAGTTGGTGTGAGCAGTAGATATTGACATTCTTGGAGAATAGCCCAACATCTGTATGCTCAGCTCTTGCCCATTTTGGTTTATTAAATCTGAGTGCCGATGACTAGTTGAGACCAAGAGGTAGTCATCGCATCACTGAAAAAGGGAACAGGATCAGACATCTTGAAGAAGAAAATGATGAAGCTTTCCTGGAGAAATCTTCTCTCTGCCCTGACTATTTTTCTTATTAACCAATCGCACGTTTCCTTTTGGGCAAAGTGCTGATGCTGGTAGTGATAGCTCAACTCAATGTCTGGATGAAACGGATTGTGTAGGATCAATTCAATTTGGATCCTATTCCCAACCCTGTTTTGTGAATGAAACTTCCCTGGCAACTCTGGTGGATGAGCTGCAATGGGAGAGAGACAGGGGGACCACAACCCACTAGCTTTTGATACCATTGACAAAGATATCCTTCTGGATTTGGAGTAGGACTATGGTTGGGCTGCAAACGAGCAATCTGCTGGTTCGAATACCACTATTGCCATGAGCTCAGCAGGTGCCCTTGGGTAAGCCACTCCTCTCAGCCCCAGCTTCCCAGCTGTATTGTGGAGATAATAATAACACTGACATCATTCACCACTGTGAGACACTAATCTGTCTAGAAGAATGGTATACAGTTATTATTATTATTATTATTATTATTATTCAAATTTCACGCAACACAATCAATAATAAATAAAGATCACATGTTATCATTGATTGGCCTTGCTGACCTGATACAAGCTTCCACCAGAGACCTAAGTATTAGTCAGGTATTGGTGTAATATGTATGCTGTTCCGAGTAATGCCATCTTTTGCTGTTCTGTAGGTGTTATATCAGAAAGCGGCAGTTTTTCCATAGAAGTTGCAAATTTTTTCGAAATAATTCCCAGTGCCCCAATGACAATGGGGACTACTGTTGTATGCTTCATCCGTATTATTTGATTGCTATATAGGATGGGGGTTAGAGGCCCTGCACTCTGGTAAATTGATTTTCCTGTCTGATAAGTTGATTCCAGAATGTGCTTGGTGCTGGGATATTATTGCTCAGGCCCATGGCATTTATAAAATGGGATGCTGCAGGATATCACCTTTTCCTTTATTCTATTTTTCTCCAGATTTATATATGATATTCCCAGATTAAGTGTCAATAGTAAGTGGGTGACATTAAACTACGTTTCCATCTGAGGACTTCCTCCTGACATGAAAAGTGTTTTGCAGGTGTTTGGTGTCGGCAGTGGGCTGGATGTGGACTAAAAAAAAATCAAGCTTACACCGGACAAGATGGATTTGTAGGCAGTTCAGCTGATCAGGATGCTGCTGATATTTGATGTATGCTAGACTGGATTTTGTTTGCCAGAAAGGATCTAGGTGGAGCTAAGATTTAGGCTTGTGGGTGGATGCCGAAGTGTCATCTGAGGCTCAAAGCACCTTTCACCAACTGGTGCACCAGCTGTGGCCCTTCCCGGGGAAACAGGATCTTGACACAATTATTCATGCCTTGGGAGACATCCAGGTTAGATTACGGCAATGTGTTATATGAGCCCTGCCTACGGAAAGCATTTAGAAATTGCAGTTGGTTCAGAATACAGCACCTACAGAACTGATTGCATCTCTCCAGCACTTAACAATCCGCAAAGTGGTTTGTTTACAAGGGCAACTCAAAATGCTGGTTTAGACCCACAAAACCCTAAACAACCTGGGATCAGAGTATCTGAATGACTGCCTCCTCCGCGATGGACCCACCCATTCATTGAGATTTTACTTTGCCATGTTTCTCGAAAGGTTTTTTTCCCCCTGGGGGTCTAGAACCAGGAAAAACAGGTCCAAAAACCTGCTCACCATGAAACGGTTGGAATGCCTGTTTGATCAATGTAAAAAACTGCTGCAGTGTATGCTTGGTCCACTCTAGCTCTAGGGGGAGCAGCACTAATGTATATTTTCTACAATCTAGAACTTATTGAGTGTTTCTTTTGGTCACCCCCCCCCTCCCCTGATGGCCCCTTGCTATGCATTTTTTCTTCCTGTAAGTTAGATATAGGTCTCTTCACTGGTGGAAAGCCTACAGCTAGTTGCTGGTTCTTGCAATCCTGTTGCTGACATAAACTTGATGGCATGCAACTCTGAACATGCGGGACAGGTTTATTCCTCCAGCTCTGCTACCAGAAACATACTGGGTGACCTTGGGCCCAGGGCCGGCGTGTCAATCGAGGCAGGTCCAGCAATCGCCTCCAGCACAGAGGTGCTGGAGGGGGTGTGGGGGCGCGTGCTGTGGAGCAACTGAGTGGGAGGGCTGGGAGGATGCATGCACACCAAGCATTCACCCCTATCTCCTGCCTGTTGCCTCAAAAACTGGAAAGGAGCAGAGGAAAAGTGATAAGTTTCTTTTGGGGGACTGGGAGGGGGATGGGACGGAATAGTGACAGAAGAAAGCAAAGGGGAAGGGGAAGGAGAAAGCGGGAAGGACCTAGAGAAACAGCTGCGCCTCAGGGTGTGCGCTTTGAATGAGCTGCTGAAGACTCAAATCCTTCTTCCAGGCACAAGCCTGCTGAACGCGAGGGCGCCCAAAGACCATTCCGGGGTGGGCTGCTGTTGCTCTCTCCCAGGATGCCGTCGCGTTGGGGGTGGGCACGGGGGTGGCAACAGCCCTGAAGCTGCCCCTGGACTCAGGAGCCAGAAATTCTGGCACCGGCCCTGCTTGGGCCAGCCATTCTATCTCAGCAAAACCTGCCTCGCAAGGTCGTTGTGCTAATACAATGAAAGAGGGGAGAAGTGAATATATATGCCATGCCGAGTTCCTTGGAAGAAAAAAAACTTCACTTAATAAATCAAGAAATGAATTGCCATTTTAAGTAGTCTTGTAATGCCCTTTAGGATCAAATGTTGGTTCAAAAATGGGACAGAAATCTTTTAAGAAACAAATAGATAGGGAAGCAAAGGCTCTTGCTTAATAACATGTATTAGGAAAGAAACACATTGACCTGGATAGCACAGGCAAGCCTGTTCTCATTAGATCTTGGAAGCTACGGAGCGTTAGCCATGGTTAGTAATTGGATGGGAGACCTCCAATGAAGAATGAGATTGCAGAGCCAGGCAGTGGCGAACCACACCTGTTAGTCTTTTGCCTTTAAAACCTCAGTAGGGGTCACTGTAAGTCAGCTATTACTTGAAGATACCTTCTACTACCACCACAAGAAAGGAAACAGTATTTGCTGTGATCGGGTTTAGAATTCCAGCCTTCCTCTGGCACCACATTTTGGGGGAGGAAGAATCTGTTCCGGAGGGGACAGAATGTATAAGCTTTCCCCATCCAGGACTGCCAACTTCCAAGTGGGCCACAGAATTCTCCTGAAATTCTAACTGATCTCCAGAGATCAGTTCCCCTGGAGGAAATGCCTCCTTTGGAGGATGGACTCTATGGTATTATATTCCACAAATACTCCTCTCCCAAAACACTGCCCTCTCCAAGTTCCACCAAAAGCTCCATGAATTTCCCAACCAAAAGTTGCCAAGCCTTAGGTGTACTATAGGTTCTAGGTGAAATCCCTCCCTAAATTTCCCTCTCCACATGCGCCACCCCCAAAGTTCCAGGAATTGCCCAGCCAGCAGTTGGCAGCCATATTCCCATTCCTAGTTTTAATACTTCAAATAGCACCCAGCAGCTAATTCCTTAGCAGGGTCTCAAAAGCCTGTTTCTTAGGTGGCCTAGAGGAATGGAGAGAAAAGGGGAACTCTGAGAAGGCAGAAAAATTAGGAGAGAAAATAAGTGTGCCTAATTGGGATCTGCTGGTGTGAGGAAAGGTAAACCTTGCATTAGGTATGAACAAAATAGCGCAGCCTTGTGCTGTAGGCCTTTAGTTTCAGCGTAAAGCAGCCTTGAGGGTTGCCAACTCTGGGTAGGGTTGCCAGGTGTCTGGTTTTCTTCTGGTCTGTTTGGTTTTTTCTTCAACTGTCTGGGGGAAGCAGGGTTAAAATACTGGGGAGGACTTCCTGTATGGCCTCCACCTCCTCCATGGGGGAGTGGCTGGCGGGCTGGCTGGCCAACCTGCCTGCCTGGCCTCCTGAGCACCATGGGAGTGGCTGGCAATGATGTCACTTCCGGAAGTGACATCATAGCTGTGGGCCCAGAGTGCCCATGTGCATGCATGAAGAACTCGATGGGTCAGATATTTTATAATATGCCATCTGGCAACCCTAACTTTTGGACTCCTGGTCTTGGACACGTGACTCTCAGTTTGAACTAAGTCGTCTGATTTTGCCCATCTCTCTTGCTTTAGATCTCCAGGATGAAAACCATGCCCCATCATAGCCCCCCTGTTGCAACATATAACATCACACTCTCTTTTAAGTTTCTGCTGTGGGTGCATTCTTAACATTTATTTATTTATGTATTTATTTATGTATTTATGTATTTATGTATTTATGTATTTATGTATTTATGTATTTATTTTTAAACCACCCTCCCCATAAGCGGGCTTAGGGCGGGGTACAACATTGATTAAAATACAACTTAAAATCAATCATAAAAACAGATAAAATACTGTACCCCTTTCGGGGCAACCAGTGGGAGTGGACTCTCCATACCCCTTGTAGAGGGAGACCAGTGGAAGGCTCGGCAATGATGGGCTAAAATTAGCTTCCACCATATGCCTCTGTCTTACAGGCCTGCCTAAATGATACAAAATCCTGGTGGGCCCGAGTGTCCTCAGACAGAGAGTTCTACCAGGTTGGGGCCAGGACCGAAAAGGCCCTGGCCCTGGTAGAGGCCAGCCAAGCCTCCCTCGGGCCAGGGACCACCAGGTCCTAGGGAGTGTTTCTCTCAACATGTGTTTCTCTCTCCTCTGTGTTTTGCTCACAGTCTTCTTTGCTGATGGGGTGTGGGTTCTGCCGCTTCTACTGTACTGTAAAGCACCCGTATAGGAACTCTCTCTTCTCTGTTCCTTACTAATGAACAATACAGCACTGATTTCTTTTATTCTGGGCTCTGTTCCAATCCCAGAATCCCAAGCAGGGATTTGAAGTTCAGTGACAACTCTTGACATGCTTGAACACTTTGGCATGCTGGAGAAAGTCTTTCCCTCTAACTCTGAATGAAAAATTACAATTTAATGAACAAGTCTATCCTGCATTCCCTTCAGTCTTCCAGAAAGAATTTTATGAAGATTTTTGCTTACTGATTAAAGCTAGAATTCCTCCCCCAAATCTTGTGGGTCTTTATGATGCTATTGGACCATAAAATAATAAATTACTCCCCCAAATCTGTTTACAGCCATGGTGGATACATCCAATGTATCTGTGCAATATATCCACATTCTCTGTTCTTTCCTGTGCCAGGTGACCAGTTGAATTCAGAAGAGAAAAAGAAGAGAAAACAGAGAAGGAACCGAACCACCTTCAACAGCAGCCAGCTGCAGGCACTTGAGAGAGTCTTTGAGAGGACGCACTACCCGGATGCCTTTGTACGAGAAGACCTCGCACGCAGGGTCAATCTTACTGAAGCCAGGGTTCAGGTAACGAGCCACCCCTCGTAGGCCTAGGATTGAATAAAACAGTATATGTCTATGGGCACCCCAAACACCTGAAGTCCATATCACAAAGATTCAAACCATCTGCTTAATATAAATTACATATTAATATTTATGTAGGTTTTCTTATTTTGAAGAAATTTGTTTACATGGTTTATTCTCAGATAGGTAGCCGTGTTGATCTGTAGTAGAACAGCAGGATTCATTGTTTACAGGGCTTTTTTACAGCTGGAACGTGGTGGAACGGAGTTCCGGAACCTCTTGAAAATGGTCACATGGCTGGTGGCCCCACCCCCTCATCTCCAGATAGAGGGGAGTTTAGATTGCCCTCCATGCTGTGGCGGGAGGGCAATCTCAACTCCCCTCTGTCTGGAGATCAGGGGGCGGGGCCACCAGCCATGTGACCATTTTCTCCGAGGGCAACCCACTGAGTTCCACCACCTCTTTTCCCAGAAAAAAAGCCCTGGTTGTTTTTATTTATCTTTAGTTATACAGCCCTCCTTCCATTTCTTAAATGTATTTTTTTAAATTTTCAGATCTTTAGAAAGCTGTTTATGGAGCCACTTTGGCTTCTTTAGGTCCCTCCCATTTTTCTTTCTCATTAAAATAGTTTGTGATTGTGCCTTCAGTATCTTATTTTTAAGAAACTCACTCATCTAGAACTCCTTTCTCCCCGAGTTTTTCTGACTATGGGATTTTCCCAGCATGACTTTGAGCTTGTTAAGAGTCCTCAGCAAGGTATAATGCCCTACAGTCCACTTTCCAAAATAGCTATTTTCTCCAGGGGAACTGATCTTTGTGGCCTGGAGACCAGTTGTAATTCTATGAGATTTCCAGTCACCACCTGGAAGTTGGCAACCTGTGCCTAGACGTTTCATGATTCTATAATTTCAGTCCTGTTTGTGCAACCCGGAGCACTAGAAACTTGATGTGTGCATGGGTAAATCATAGAGCAGATACCTTCCTTAACCATTGCAGGTGTTAAATTGCTTAAACATAACTTCCTTTACTTGAGCCCAAGTGGCAGTTTAGAGACTAGCTAGGGTACCAGGAGCAGAGGGTATTTTAGGGGGTATTTCAGGTTGTTGTGAAAGTCACGTTCCGCTGCAGGAGGTCTTTGCGCCCGGGGAAGCACTCCGCTAAATTTTATTCCAGTGTACGCTTTCATGGGGAAAGTGTGCTGGAATAAAATGTGGTTAGTCTCTTAAAATGCTGCTGGAGTTTTATTTTATATTGCTACAACATAGCTACCCATCTAAATTTACTTGTTATCACCTACCGTAGCCACAGTGATTGGCTTCTGTACCTGTCTAGTTCCAGAGTAACTGTGCTAGTCTGTTGTATCAAACTCATGAGTCAGTAGGGCCTTAAGGACTAACCACATTCATTTTAGCATGAGCTTTTCACGAGTCAGAGCTCACTTCCTCAGGTGTCGAATCGTATACATCCATTACATTGGTTAATACTCAATAAAAGTGCGTGCGTTGGGGGAATATTACAAAGAGAGGCAGTTGTAAACAAGATCCAATCAAAAGAGAAACCAGATCACCCTGAGTAAGTGTGGGATTCTGTGCTGTATGAGTTTCTCATTTAAAAATCACAGTCTGCTATGGTTGCCAACTCCAACCTGGGACATTCCTGGGGAGGGTAAAGTTTGGGGGCAGGGAGGAGCTCAGCAGGGATGTGATGTCATAGTCTTCCTCTCCAAAGCTGCCATTTCCTCCAGGGGAACTAATCTCTGTGGTTTGGAGATCACCCTGACTTGGATAGCCCAAGTGAGCCTGATCTTGTCAGATCTCAGAAACTAAGCAGGCTAGTAATTGGATGGGAGACTGTCAAGAAGACCAGGGTTGCAGGGGCAGGCAATGACAAACCACCTTGGTTTGCTATGAAAACCCTACCTGGGGCCACCATAAGTCAGCTGTGACTTGAGGGCACCACACATACACAGTCTGGAGCTCAATTGCAATTTTGGGAGAACTCCAGAACCACCTGGAGGTTGGTAATCCTAAAATCTTCATTTCGCAATAGTCTGTCCTACTGTATATTTTATGCACCTGATAAAGTGGACTCCGAATCTATGAAAAGCTTCTGTTTATGAAAACTGTTTATGACTTTGGTCATGAAAACGGTAATTAAGAAGAAGAATTTTAAAAAACCCCTGTTATTGTTTGAAGTGCTCCAAAATTCCTTTTTGGCTTTTTTTCAGAAGGACCCCTCAGTATGTGCGATTTTGCTAGGCAAAACATGAACAGCTTCAACATGAAGCTGGCTGAATAAATGTTGCAAACCTGGGTCCAACCAATGGAGAAGTTAGCTATGAGTTTCCTAACTAACAACTCTTAAGAGGGCACAATCTAAGTCTGTCTTGTAGAGGAAATCTACCGCAGAATGAATTACTTCAGCTATAGCGCTGTTAAATTACTTTGTATCTGCTTATCTCACTTCATTCTGCACTAGATTGGCATATTGACTATCAACCAGTTGAGCATGTTTCACATCCGTTCTGAGATTTTGTTTAGAACTACTTTCTTTTTTTCACGTTCCCCTCTCCACCTTTCTGTTGTGTAAAAAAATTGGGTCTAACAGATTTAGACTCCAGTGCATCTAATGAAGTATGCTCTCATGAAAACTTACACTGGTCTATATTTTGATAGACTTTAAAATGCCACCAACCTCCTATTTTATTTTGCCACTACAGAATATTATTACTATTCATCCAGGTACAGGGCCGCTCATTTAAGATTCCTGGGATGTGAATTATCCACCATGCTCTAGAAGCACCCAGAGTTGGATCAGTTTGAATGTATAGATAACTAGTATACCAAAATTGTGTCCATATAAATGTATTTCTGAATCACAGTATTTAATCAGGTGAGTCCAACAGCATGTCATAGCTATCAGATCAGCCTGTTGCACAAAAGTGCCTCCCCTTTGCCCCTCCGATTCGCTGAGCAAAGAGAAGAGACAGACAAGGGCTGAGGGGAAAAAGTATATTTGCAAATATAGGTACAGGCTTCAAGATGAGCTCAGTCTGTACCCCCAGAACAAAGGAGCACATGTTACTTTTAAGGGCTTGTGACATCATTTTGGAGAAACGAAAGTCACACTCAAAATAAGGCACCTGATCTCTTTTACACCTTTAGATTGGACTATTGTCCACCTTTCAGTCTCGCGACAACATCATTTGCCATCCTATTCTGGTCTCCATAGTAGCATCTTCCTTCATTCCATAACTGGTTACTTTTCTACACAAACCAGAGACAGATACTCTGGTGCTGAAATCTTTAACATTCAGATCCAGAGACTGTTTGGAGTTAGTTTCCTTAGTTTGGCCTGGATCAGGTTTAGGCTCTTTTCCCCCAGGAACTGATAGTCTCTGTACTTAGTCCCCATACTTACTAGACAGTTTGCGCTCTTTCTATAGTAGACTTAAATCAAACCTATGAAATTCCACAGTGTGTGTGTGTGTGTGTGTGTGGGGGGGTAGCTATTCCATTCTAGAAGCTGCTGCAGGCATTTTCTGTTTTAATAATCAGAAGGAACTTGGTGGAAAGAGGAAGAAAATTTATGTCTTTTAAAAATAAAATTAATGGCATAGGCAAAATTCTAAGCCAAGTAGAGCTGCCAAAAAAAATCTTGTCCAGCCATAGACTTTGCAGAGCTTCCCATAGAAGTATCCTCTCTATTTGACATCCCAGAAAAACATGCCTGCTGCGTTTGCTGAGGTGAGATCCGTAGGCTTCTCAAGACTGTCAACTGTGGCTTGAAAAGGAGGGACAAAGAGGAGGTTGTACAAGAACGTGCGTAGCTTTCTGCAGCTGTATGTAGACCAAGAGTGCCCAGCTTTTTTGAGCCTGTGGGCGCCTTTGGAATTCTGACAGAGTGTGGTGTGTGAAGCCACAAAATGGCTGCCATAGGAGGCGGACCCAGCCACAAAGTGACTGCCTCAGCTTACCTTCAGTGACAGAGTGGTGGCAGCTGCTACCAAAGCAACTTTTTAAAAAATCTGCACAGCCAGTCAGAACTCCAATGGCCGATCAAAAGCCTTGCTGGGCAAAAGCCCCACCTAGTGCCGCCCACTTTCTGAAAACTCTAGGAACAGTGTCAGCTGGCAAGATGGAATCCATGGGTGCCACATTCGGGACCCTGCTGTAGAGAATCATTTCCATGAGCAGCAGGAGTGAGCTTCTTATTATTGCCTTTAGGACACCAGACCTGAGCCAGTAATAGCCATTTTACTGCAATTTAAGTGTAATGGATGCCCCACTACCAACAAGCTTTGTTCTAGAGGGAGAAGCTGTTCTTTTAATTCCTAATTGCAGATTGCTTTCCCAAGTGCTATACTTTGCAAAACAAAACCCACATACATGATTGAGAATATGAGTTTGTCATAGGGGTGGGTATAGTCAGTCCGAAAATATATCCAAATATACTTTATAAGTATTTCCCAGGTGTTTTTGGAGATCCCAATCCAACCCAGGATTCTTCTGAGTTATACTAATATTTATGTTCCCGGTTAATTCCGAAAACATTTGAAAATATTTGGAATTAACGGATCCATTATTCCCAATGGAGAAATCATTCTGGGGGGCTGAGAGGGCTGGTTTTTTGAGCAAATGGCACCAAAATTGCAGGAGCTTGTGGACTGTTTGCCCTCTCAAGACCTCCCAAGTTTCAAGTGAATTGGTCTAAGGTGTCCAGTTCTATGGTCTCCTGAGCAAAGTCCCCCAGCTATTCTCCATTGTATTCTATTGGGAGGGGGAAATCCCGAGCTTTCTCCAGGACAAAGACGCCTGAGCCAATACACAAGAGTAACCATCACTGACTCAAGGCTTCCCAGAAAGAACTAACAAAACCCAGCAGAACTGGTGGATCCTAGCAAAGCCAACCTGTCAGAAGACTTGTACTGAAGCTGTAGCTTGTTTCCCCCCCTCCCCATGGGATTCCCATGCCAGGGAGGGAGGGGAAGGCAGAGGACTCTTACAGGTGAATGGAATCGCATGTTAGGGAGAACTAGGGTTGCCAGACTCCATGTAGTGGCTGGAGATCTCCCGGAATTACACCTTGTCTCCAGGCCACAGAGAAGAGTTCACCTGGAGAAAATGGCTACTTTGTGGGGGGTGGATTCTGTGGAATTATGCCATGCCAAGGTCCTTTCCCTCCCCAAACCCCACGTTCTCCAGGTTTCTCCAGGTTTCACCCCCCAGATCTCCAGGAATTTCCCAACTTGGAACTGGCAACCCTAGGGACAGCTGAACTGTCTGTCCAATTATGACATTTTCTCATAGATCATAATGAGACCATCTGTCTTGCGGCACCTGAAGGACTCACAATATTTTATTCTACCATATGCTCTTGCACATTACATTCCACTTCGTCAGATGTATGTAGTGGACCCTTAGCAGGCAGACATTATTATATGACTCCTTGAAAAATTAAAGAGAAGGGGTCAAAGCTCCATAAAATTCAGGATGTACAGGCTGAGATGTAATCATTTAAAATTTTAAAAGCAGGGCTTTATATATATAAAAAAATCCTTAATACCTATTGTGATAATGCATTAGAACTGTGATCTTTCCAAAAAGAATGGAGGAAAGCATTTTGGGAAAGTGCTTGCTGAGGAATGGTAAAGGACAACGAGAGCATGGTTAGAGCAGGAGGGCATGTGGCTGCTCCCCAGAATAAGGTGCTTCAGCCTGAATGGTGAAGCAGAGAAAAACCTGGTGGGGGCAGGGGATACCCCGCTTTCACCCTCAACCCTCCCCCCCACTCATCTGGCCGGCAGGGGAGAAGGGCGTGGGAACAGGCCCCCTGGGAGTGCTCCTGGGGGTGACGCGACTGTCACCCCCAGGAGTGACATAATTGCGCCTCCTCGAGAGTGTGCATGGGCTTTGCAGCAGGCTGATTTGAGCCCCAAACGAAGTGCACATCTGCTCCTGCACCCGCGTGATGACCTCACCCAGAAGTGATGTCACTGCGCAGGCATGGGGCCGTGTGCACAAAGCGTGCGTGAGTGAAGCATGCTGGGGCCACAAGGAAGGTACGTGCCAGGTCCCCAGCCTCCCACCAGGACTATAAGGGGACCTGGCAACCTTAATGTAGAAGCACATAAGCTAGTTAACAACTCTAATGACTGAGGAGTCCTGGGACACAGATCCATTTCTTATCAGTGCACATACTCTAAGGGGAGGCCTGGCTATCAATCCCAGCTTGACAACATGGATTTGCAAATACATCTCATTTACTTGTGTATATTTTCCTGTGTATTGCTGCCCTGAACTTCTTGCCACACATTTTTTTGGGCAAATATGCTAAATATGCTATGTTTATACCTTAAAAGTCTGACAGAAGATTAAGCATCCAATAACCAGAAGTCCCCCAAATTCACTGTAAATGGTCTTTATTCCTTTGGCAGTGGGCTTGAACAAACGGACTGTTCAAGGAGCACACAGATGCACGCGGTAGCATGTGACTGCTCTCACTGATGAATTATCTTCCTTTCCTAGGTGTGGTTTCAGAACAGGCGGGCAAAGTTTCGCAGGAATGAGAGAGCCATGCTGGCCAACAAGAACGCATCCCTCCTCAAGTCCTACTCAGGAGATGTGACTGCAGTGGAGCAGCCGATTGTACCTAGACCAGCTCCAAGACCCACTGACTATCTCTCCTGGGGGACCGCCTCTCCATACAGGTGATTTTCTAACAGGTCTCTCTATGCTATTGACATCCCCCTTTTGCATCTCACCAGTTCCTAGGTACAAATGCTTTGGATAAATCTTATAGAATAAACAGCACAGGCAAGAATCTCTGTTCCAGCAGTAATCTAGGATCTGTTAAGAAGAAAACTTTTCCAGAGGGGTACAGATTTGTGCAGCTTTGTATGGTGTGTGTGTGTGTGTGTGGTGGGGTCCCACAGCCACAGACGTAGAGGCAAGTGGGTGGGGGTGTCTGCTTGGACCTTAGGACTCCTCTTGGTGCTCACTTGCACTTGGTTGGAGTGGGTGACCAAGAATGTCCTTCTTGGCTACCTCCCAGCTCACATGTAATTATTTATGGCAGGTCACATGTGTCTCCTTGAGGTCTCCAGTCTCTTGTGATGGGTTGGAGGCCTAAGCTGTTGCTAAGGAGATCTGCCTCCCAGCATCTCCTCTTGACTGCTCTAGCAGGAGTAGCCACTGCCTCACAACCTGCTGTAGCTTTATTGTGGGCAATCTGAACAGCTCCCAAGTGGAGCCGCAGCCAGTCCTGGCTGGGTGAGTCCACGTGCGTACACGATGTGTGGTGGCAATGTAGATTTTCTTTTTTGTTATTGTTTGATGCTATTTTCTCCTGTGAGTTGGAGGTGGCACTGACCTCCTCTGCCACCTGGCTTGAGAGAGAAAGGGAAAACTAGCCCAGAGCGGAAGGTCAGGTTCAATCTGAGAATTTGTTGTATTGGAACTTGTTGTGCCTTAGTTTAGTGGTTCTCAGCTGGCGGTATATGTGGTGGGTGGCACGCAGAAGTAGTCTAGGTGGGATGGACAATCTTCATAGCAATTACTAAGAATTCCTTCTCCATCAATCCCCAAGCCACCCTGCAAGTGTGATGTGCTGTCTCCAGCCATCCCTTATCTACCACAGATTGTCTATCTGTGGCTTTTTGGTATAATGATAGTAAACTTGGACACTTGGTGTTTCTCCTCATCCTCGGTTCCCTCTGCCTGCCAGGTATGCCACTTCCTGCTGGTCCTAATCTGTCAGGATCCAGAGGAGTTAGCTATGTTAGTCTGTAGTAGCAAAATAGACAAGAGTCCAGCGGAGGTCTTTCACATCACCTCCAACCTGATCCTTACTAGAGATGCTGGGGATCGAACCTGGGATTTTCTGCATGCAAAGCTGCTGCTGTGCCCCTGAGCCACAGCCCCTTAGTCCCACAGTATAACCACTACACCACGCCTCTGCTTAAGATATGCATTCTTGATGAGGAGGCATTACCTTCAGCACACATGGCCAAGAAAAAGGAGCCCAAGGATGCCTGTGCAGATAATGGATGGCTCAACAGCTCCCATTTGAAACAAAAGAATCTGCAATCAGGAAAAGTGGGGGATAAAGCGGCTTTTTCCACATGGAGGGGTCAGGTTTAGTCCCCAGCCAATGGGGCACTTGTTACTTTCCCCCTTGCAAGCAAATGGCTGCCACTCACTCCTACGGGGTAACGTACACCACTACACTTAGGGATACTGTAGCAGAGGATACTGCCCATCCTTTGCTGGCCTGGACCCCACAAGGGATGCAAATTGCCTGTTGCCAGAGATCCAGCGGCTTATTCTCTGAATTTTGGAGGTTAGCGAGTTGGTCTGTTGGGCTTGTAAGATTAACAACAATAGGGATCCAAAAGCATATTTTATTTGAAGTACATCTTGTTCAAACTTTCATAAATAGCCTTCCCTATCACATCTCGGTAGATTGACCCATATTATGTTTAGTGTAAAGGATCCCAAGTGGATGTATTTATTTACTTGCATTATTTTTTTATATCCCTCTTTTCTCCCCAGTTAGGCCTCAAAGTAGCTTCGAACATCACTTTCCTCCATTTTCTCACAACAACAACCCTCTGAGGTAGGTCAGACAATGTGGCATGTCCAAGGTCACCCAGTAAGCTTATCATGGCAGAAGTGGGGATTCGAACCTAGTCCAACACTCTATCCACTTTGCCGCACTGGCTCTCACACTGGGTGTCAGTTTGCCACAGAGCTGAACAGAGTGTTTTTTGGGCTTTCTGGGAATATCCCAGGGGAAAATCCTTGATCCTGCCTTACTTGGAGCTATTCACAGCTGTTTGAAGCCATTCTTTCCTACCCCTTTCCTCTTTGGTGACCATTCTTGTCTTCTATTCCTCTGTAAGCAATCCCAGACAATCCAGGATTTCTTTTTCACATCATGTCACAATATTTTGCAGCCAGTTGAATTCAGCCAACTCTTGACCTCGTTGAAGGCAAATGAAGCCCCATTGAGAACCATTATTCCGTGTACCGATCATATGGGCAATCCTAGCCAATAAAGGATAACTATAAAACTCAGAGCCAAACTACACGAGATGAATTACACGTGTACGACATGTGAACGCACTTACATGTGTCTCCCCATTGCTTTCCTGTTCATTTGCATACCGTGGCCACACTGCACTCGATCCCATGCTCAGACTGGCATGTGTTTCTCCCCCATTCCTCCCAGATGAGAGATGGTATCCCTTCTTTTCGCGCATGCTCAAACTTTCCTCTGTGGCTTTTCTGAGAGGGAGACTTGTTTATTCAATTGGATGTATCAGGGGAAAAAACCCCTCTGGGTTTATTGGGGGTTGGAATGGGGGTTCCACACCTCCGCTGAGATCTTGCATCTTGGCCCACTAGGAAGAGGGAGCATCTATGCAAAGGGGGGTGGCAATCCCCACTTTAGGAGCTCTGGCAGCGTTTCTTACTATCAGCCCAAATCAACTCTTTCCTGCCTGTTTGTCCACAGCCACCTCCGACCTCCATTATTACCTGTAGGGAAAACTATGGGGGCTATCCAGGGGGATGGGGGTGACATTTTGCAAAAAAAAAATCTACAAAATGTTCAGGGGACCTACTGCTAACTGTCCTCTAAAGACCCCCACATTTCAGGGAGATTGGATCTTGGAGAGCCATTTTATGCCCCCCCCCAAAAGGTGCCATCAGCCACTCTATTTTTTCCTATTGTGGAGAAAAACTGACAGCAACTGGGGAAACCATAGATCATGCCTTTTCTGGGGTCCAATCTCCCTGAAACTTGGGGGGGGGGTCTTTAGGGGATAGTTAGGACTGGCTCCCCTGCAAATTTGGTGGATTTTGGACTTTGGGGAGGGCATTTTAGGACCCCCCCCCAAAGAAGGTGCCATCAGCCACCCCATTCATTCCTATTGTGGAGAAACATTGACTGCAACTGGGGTACACTCATAGATCATGCTGTCCCCAGGGTCCAAACTCCCTGAAACTTGGGAGGGGGGTCTTTAGGGGACAGTTAGGACTAGCTCCCCTGCAAATTTGGTGGATTTTTCTTGCAAAATGCCGCCCCCATTCTCCCCTTGATAGCTCCCCTAGTTTTTCCCACAGGTAATTATGGATATTGGAGTTGGCTGGGGGTCACCTTCTTTCGGGGCCTTTAAAATAGCCCCCTGAAGTCCAATCTTCATGAAACTTGGGGACTCTTTAGAGAACAGCTAGAAGTAGGTCTCCAGAAAATTTGGTCCTAAAATACCCTCCCAGACCCTCAGAAAGCTCCAAATCGCATTTCCCATTGGAAACAATGGCTAAATTTTACCCAATTTGCTCTGTATTGTGGAAACAAACAGGAGAATGAGTACTTTCAGGTTCATGTATCGGGCATGTTTCTGAAGTTTTGTTCAGATGCTTAATTATGTTGCCATGATCTTTCTTCCCACCTCCTCCTTATCCCGACTGAAGACGCTGCATGGAAAAGAGGAAGAGGAAGTTAAGAGGGGAGGAGGGTGCAGGAAAGAGGAGTAGGGAGGCAGCAGCATTAACTAGAAAATGGGAGAATTTAAAACATGCCAGATTCAAAGCAAAACAGTTTGGGTGTAAGCCGGATCTAAGGGCAAAAAGAGGGGAGAGGGAAGCAGAAGCTGCCCAAAATCGACGGTTTGCAATGGCGACTCACTGATGATGACTATGGACACTCGCAACTGCAACTACACCAGTTACCTGACACATGCACGGACTAGGGCTACCAGACATGTGTTCACTTGGTGTAAAATGCACACGAGCTGGTAGGAACAGACATGATTCTAGACACTTGCATAGCCTCGAGTAATTCATCTCGTCTAGTTTGGCTCCATGTTCCAACATCTCAGCAAACCATGATTTAATGAACCTACCTAAGGTAGTATGAATGTCTTAATGTAGGCCACTCCACTGTGGTTATTTGGGGGTCCTTCAAACCAACGGGGACCCCCCCGTTAGTTAGTGTATTCACCAGCGAGTCTTAACTCTGTTTCTGCAAGATGTACAACCACAGATGTCCAGGCTTAACCCTAGTTTGTTCTGTGGTGTAGCCCCTAGTTAGAAAGATGCCTAGCTAGAGTGAAGACAAGGAAACCAGCACTTGTTGAGGCAAACCTGGATCTGAGTGTGCTGAATCCAGATTTTCACAAACTAACGGTAGTTAAGATAAACCATGGTTATGCCTGATGCTAAGAACCATTTGCAAAGAATTGTGGAAACTGCCCCCTTCCCTTTCTGAATCATTGTGTTTTGTAAAACTGGCCCTTGTTTCAGTTCTCAGCATCAGTCCTACTTTTGTATCTGACACTCTCCTCTCATTACAGCCAAATTATAAGCAAATCCCAGGATTCCACAGCAACAGGGTAATGCCTGCCAAAATGAAAAACGGTTCCCAGGCTTAGTTATTGTTTTTTTTCTCTTCCCACGTCATTGGCAGCCACTCTCATCTGCTACCCTGATAGATCATCCTTTGAAACACAGGGATTTTTTCCTCCTCTTCTGCTTAAAAAAATCTAATGAAGGGTTGTGTAAAACTCACAGAAAACTCTTCTGACAAAACCACGTACCACAAAGTTAAACAAACAAACTTAATGTGAACCATGTGAGAAAAAATAGTTTTTTGTTTGATATGGGATCACCTTTTGCTGCTGGCAGGGCTGGGAAAGGCCAGGAAGAACCAGAAAACAGCCAGACTTGGCCAGTGGTTCCCTGGGCACAATCCACGATTGGGAAGTTCTCCTTTTCTCGAGGTTGTCTGAAACGAATAGTCTAGCTTCAGCTTTAGTTCCTCATCCCTCTCATGCAAAGCTGCCCTTTCTCTTCTTTGGCACTTTTGGTGTGCAATAGGCTTTATAATTCATCCATAACAGCAGTCAGATGACGTAGGCCAAGAGAATCTTGATTTTACATTTGAGGAACTGAGGCGAAAAGGCAGCTAAATACCTTTGATACCTATTTGGTGGCCTTTGCCTTAAGAACTTGTCTAATGGCCAGACCAACAATCCATCCTGCCTAGTAACCCATCTCCAATAGCAGCTATATTTGGAAATGTATGCCTTTCTGGTTGGCATCTCATATTTCACAGGGGACATGCTTTGATCTCCATCCATTAACTCCCACATCAACAGGTAAAGAGCTCCAACCACCTTCTTCTAAGTGTGAACAGCAAAGGAAGCTTGGGTAGACTCTCCACCATTGCGCCTCACCTTCTCATACCTATTTGCATGTGTCTTAGGAACTGCATAACAACTGCAGAGTGAGAGAATTTCTGTTGCTGTTATCGCCACAGTGTTGTTTGAAGGGACAGAGCTCTTTGGCTCATATGGCTGGTCTCATGTAGAAGGGAGTAACTGAGGTGCTCGAAAAAGGCAGGCCCTGGTGATTGGGTCAGGGTGGTGGTGGTAGTGGCCAAACTGAGCCCTCAAGGTACCAGGTACTTATGCTTGTAGAACAACATTGTGTGTTAAGAAGAGTATTTGCTGATCTTTGCCAACAAGCCTTTCTAAGCATTAGGGAGGATAGCTCAAGCATCTGCACCTGCATCCACACAGTGAATGGTTCCACACACGTTGGATAATGCACTTTCAATCCTCTTTACAGATCATTTGGAATGGATTTTTTTGTGTGCGGAACAAAAAATCCACCTCAAAAGATTGATAATGTGCATTGAAAGTGCATTATCCAACGTGTGCGGAATCAGTTGACTATTGCTTTACTTTACACCATAGTGAACATAGTTTCAGCTAGCTGTATATTGTCCGCACAGGAAAATCCAGACCCAAATGACTGCCGTAGCACAACACAGCACCGTGTGAATGCAGCCTAATGGTGCAATCCTGTGTTAACTCGATTGCTTTCAGTGTGCTTGGACTAGAGGAACTCTGCATACAGTTGAGCTAAAAATCTGCTAGACTCCTTTATATTGTCGTCTAATGTCCTGGCTGCTTTCACTTGCAAAGAGTTCCTGATACCTTCTTTTCTTCTCCTTACTTTACACTTGCTTCTTTCTTGCTAATGCTAAAGCAGAGGGGCTGCCAAGCTGGTAGGACAAGGCCCTTACCCATACAAGGGTGCTGGAGAAAGAGAACCGATTCCTAGAAAAACATGTCCTCTGCAGATTAGAACTGCCAGAAGATGAAAGTAAAAATGACATTAGGGCGCTATTGCATTTGGCAGCTAGCTTGAGAAGGGGTGAGTGACATCATCGCTACACATTACGATGTCATTTGACTATGCCATTGCTTGACAGGGGAACCCTAATGTCATGGCAGTGGGTCCTTTGTTGATCTTAAATCAGAGGAACTTAAAGATGCTTATATTGGAAGAGGAGGATTCAACGTTGTCCCTTTCCTCAAGTTTCAGAGGGGGACAAACCAAAGAGTTAGAAAGATAGAGAGGTCAGGGCACTGTGTTTACTGTTTGCTGCTCTAACTGTTCTTTGATATTAGATTGCTATTCTCAGGATTTCCTCCTCCTGATTTCTTCCCTCTCACTTCTCTCTTCCTGGCATTGTTCCAGGCGACATCTCTCTCCTTTCCTCCCTCCATCTTGGCAGCATGGATGCAGGCCTTGTCCTGCCATCCATGTTCATCCTTAGACTAGGTACGTAGTTAGGATCTGTCTCTCCTCCTTTCCTATCAGAGTATGGAGTTCCTACAATAAAGAACTCTCATTTCTTTTCTAAATATAAAGCAAGTGTATGCTTTTGCTATTTTCATTCCTGCACACACACCAGCCAGCAGAACGAGCTCACAATCACCTATAATCACGCTTTCTATGTCACACAATAGACTAATGGCCCAAACATGGAATCCTTTAATTAGGTTTCTGGGGCCTCCATAGTGATTTATTTATCAGCTTGGAGGTTTGTCCAAGCAAGAGGTTTCTTGAGAAGGCCATCTATAACCGCCATATGTGTGCATCCATACCTATCCATCCACCCACTTTTGGAAATTAATGTTGGAAATATATGTTCTTGGAATGAGAGATTACTTCTAGAAGGAATTATTTGGAATTGAGGCTCCTTGGATCATGTTTATGCCAAGAGATTCATTCAACACTGGAGCATGTGATAGAGTGATAATGACAGTAAGCATTCCCCTGACCATGTGAAGAGTGGCTGCTGGCCATGGCTTGCCCTCGCATGTCTGGGATGAGGAGGCCTGATGTTCAAGTCAGGCCCTATATACAATTATGGACAGGTTTCGTCCTTGACACTTCTGCCCTTTTTAGCAGTGAAAAACTCCTAAACCTGGTTATGGGCAGATAGGATAATCAAAGAATGCCTTGCAAGAGCAGAGCATGCTGGTACCCAACCAAAGCAAAACTCCTTGCAAGAGCTCGGCTCCTTTGCAGGCATATGTATGCCCTGTTAACAGCAACTTCTTATTTAACAAACCAGGGTTGGAGCCAGACTATATTTTCCACTCACGCAAGGCATTTTTTTCCCGCTGCACCCCACCCACTCACTCAGGCTGCAACTTAGGATAATTTCACACTCAGCCTTTGCCCCGTTTCCAGTACTTGTTTCGCTTCCCATGTTTGTCTGCGTTTTGCACTTCCAAGCTAGTCAAGTAACACAGCTCTGGACTTAGCCTGGGGCATCCCCGATTCTTCTCGCTGTGGACATGCCATGATTTTTATTTGACTCAGCTGTAGAATCGAGTTTAGCCCGATTCATCTCAGTGTGTACACTTTAGTTTCCTTCTCCCCCCTCCGTTCTCACTAATGCTCCAATGCTCACTAATGGCGATTTAAAACGTGAGTGGGAAATCAGCCTTACTCATCTCATCAAAATGCTGCTCTTGTGGGAACAGAGGATCCTCAAGAACAGCATTAGAGGGAAATTGGGAGTAGGAAGTGATGGAAATTACCCCACCCCTTCCATTAGCAGAAAATTTAGTCTGGGTCCAACCAACAGATTTGCCCAATAGATTTGCATTCAGAACAGTTTTCATTGTACCTGGCCACTTTCAAATGGAATTATAGCTGGTTTTGCCTTTAATGTATTATCATTGATGCAATATGGGTAAACTCTCCTTTCAGTTGCTTGAGATGCTGATTTTTCCCAGAAACCAAAGCATGATGCCCAGTCACTGGCAGGCTGATTCAGAGTGCTGATCACCTGCAAAATACACAGGCAGGTGCAGGGCAGTTCTTGTTCCAGTTCAGCTAGCAGAAATGGATAGGCAGGAGCAGCATAGAAGGAGAATGTGAATGGGCAAAAGAACCTCCTCATGATACAGTGAAGCCTCCCTCCATTAGCATTCCACACCCTGGGAAACTCTTACAGGATGACTCAGCCCAAACCCACCTTCCTGAGTAGATATAAATTACCTGCCAACATCTTCTCCACACTGTGACACTGAGAGCGGGACCACAAGTGACGCCTGACACAGGTTGGACACTAGTCAGCTTCCCTCAAGTTTTGATGGGAAATGTAGGCATCCTGGTCTTGCAGCTTGACTCTCTGACTGCTGTCCAATGGACTTTTCAACTGTCACTTGTCCAACATTCCGCCAAGCTGCCTACATTTCCCATCAAAACTTGAGGGAAGCTGGCAAGTGTCCAACCTGTGTCAGGCGTCACTTGTGGTCCCGCTCTGAGAGATCTCTGTCTTTTGGTGCTACACCTCTGAAGATGCCAGTCACAGCTGCTGGCGAAACGGCAGGAACTACAATGCCAAGACCATGGCTATACTGTACCACCCTGGAAAATCCACAACAACCAATGTGAATGGGGATTTCCCCCCCATGCATAAACAAGCCCTGTTCGAGAAGAGACTTTTAAAATCAGTTTCAGGACTGTCTTCCTGTTTCTGCCACCCCCCCCCCCCCTAGCAGCGCCATTTGGAAATCCATAAAATAGTGCAGTCCAACATGGTATTGTAAAAAAAAAAATCAGAATGAAGACAAGCTCTGCTTTTAGTAAGCAGGAGAAAGCAGGATCTTTGGCTCTCTTGGATTCCAACCCAAAGCCTGCAAGAACAGGGCTAGCAAGACACAGGCTCAGCTCCAAGTGAGGGGTCTGTGCCTCTGGTATACTAACATCTTCCCTGCTTGACCATCCCAGGGGGAAATGTAGCTGCCTTTCCCTACAAGTTAGGTTGTGTGCAATAGCACCAGGAACATGTAGAGAAGCCTCAGAGCTAAATTACAAGAGATGAATTACACGAGGATGCTCATGTGAAGGGAGCCGCAATGTTAGCCGGGAAGCCGAGTTTTAAAAGACGTATCGGAAGGCTCTGTCAATTTCCTCTCTCTACAGAGCCAGCGAAGATTGTGGCTCAGAAGGTTTATTTCCTCTTCACCTCTGGAAGGCTCTATCAGTTTCACCTCCCCTTCTGGGAGACAAAGAAGAAATAAACAAACCCTTTGAGCAGTCACCTTTGCTGGCTCTGTAGAGATGGGAAATTGATAGAGCCTTCTGATCTGTCTTTTAAAACTTGGCTTCTTGTCTAACATTGCAACTCCCTTCACGTGAGCGTCCTTGTATAATTTGTCTCTTGTAGTTTAGCTCTCATTCTGTCTCTTGGGGATTTGCAAACTTTAGGGGAAATTTTTCCAACTAGGCTGACAAACTTATTCTTTACTAGCCCCTGCTCTTCTGTTTTTAACAACAATGTCATCTGCAGATATTGGCCTGTATGCTAGCACTCATGTCAACAATGCTGGAAGCTTTCTTCCAGCATTAGAAGCCTTTCCCCAACTTAAGGGGCTGTTCCACCTGATCAGACATCTTCTCCTGGTGGATAAATCCAGAGGAGTTAGCCGTGTTAGTCTGTAGTAGCAAAATCGAAAAGAGTCCAGTAGCACCTTTAAGACTAACCAACTTTACTGTAGCATAAGCTTTCGAGAATCACAGTTCTCTTCATCACATGCATCTGATGAAGAGAACTGTGATTCTTGAAAGCTGATGAAGAGAACTGTGATTCTCGAAAGCTTATGCTACAGTAAAGTTGGTTAGTCTTAAAGGTGCTACTGGACTCTTTTCAATTCTTCTGGTGGAAGAACCCCTTAAGTTGAAGGAAGTCTCTTTAGGATGGAGGAACGCTTCCAACACTGCTGAGTAAAGTATGCATGCCATTCATTTGTGAATTCCACACCAATTTCTAAAGATCAAGCTACTGTTAAAAGGTAGGCCAGGCTGGGTTTCCCCCCTTCTATAACTACAATACAACCAAAGCAAGAATGGACCAAGAAGTTAAAATGGCTCAGGAGCAAGCCAAGCTCAGCAGTGCCTGCAGCATTGTGAGCGAACACTTCAGGAGCTAATTGTCTCAGAGTCAGCCAGCAGAGTGACACGTAGCAAAGTTCACTCATTGCCTCTTCCTGTAACAGCAACTAGCAGTGGTGCAAGAAGAGGCAACTGGGAAGTTAACTCTGACCAACTTTGCCGCTGAAGTGTCTGAGCCAAGCAGCCCCTGATATGCTATACTGGTAGATAGCCAGAAGGGTGTAGTGGTTAAAGTGTCAGACTAGGATCTGGGAGGTTCAAATCCTCACTCACCAGGGAAGCTTACTAGATGACCTTGGACCAGTCAGTCTCAGCCTCCCCAGTCTCACTGGGTTGTTGTGACGAGGATAAAATGGGGGGGGGGCTGTTGTAATCTTCTTTGGGTCTTCATTGGGTAGAAAAGTGGGGAATAAAGATGTAAAGAAATGCTTCGGGGAGCTTGGCTTTGCTTGTTCCTAGCCACCACCAGCGCCTCACGCGACTGTGGCCCACCAGGAACGTTCCCAGTAAGTTATACGGCCAGGCTGCCCCTGAACCAAATGGTTTTGTTTCACTTTTCTTTCCCTCCCTCCCTTCTTCTTCTTGTCTTCCAGCAGTGCTATGGCATCCTATTCGGCCTCCTGCACCAATGCCAGCCCTGCCCAGGGCATGAATATGGCCAACAGCATTGCCAATCTGAGACTGAAGGCAAAGGAATACAGTTTACAAAGGAACCAGGTGCCAACAGTGAATTAGAGACAGCGGCGAGAAGCGACACCCCAGAGGCGGCCATCTTGTTTTCGTATTGGATTCATATCCAGAACACGAGTCAGAACCAAACAAACAACCCTCCCCACCCCCAGCATTGGAAATAAAAACAGGATCCAAACTGAAGAGAAAATGGCTTCCAGCGTAACTCTCCCACCCCCCACAAAATATCACCACAAAGGGCAGCCGAACCAGCTGTCTTCAGTGAAGGATACCAAGACACTTTTTCATCCTGGAAATGACTGCAGATCAAACCACACCAATTCTGCTCTTGAACTTCTCTTCCTCCCTCCTGCACCTTGAGTTTCTCTGTCTGCCATGGACCTTTTCTTTTCAGGCCTTCTAAGAAGGATTTCCAAAGCCTTCCTTCATCCTCCAAAGCAGGAATGGTTCAATATTAGCATCCAAGTTTTTATATCCTTTGTTGCCTAGATTTTTTTTCTTCTTGTTACCTATTTGAATCCAAATTTTGGTTTGGAAAGGCTTTGGTCAGACATAACACCAAAACATAGTTTAATGTTAGCTATGGTTAGTTTGTGAAGCCAGGATTTGGCTTGCAGAAGTCCGTTCGAACCTTGCTTTGTTGTGGCACTGGTTTCCTTGCTTTGCTCATTTCCCAGCCTTCCCCACAGACCTGGTTGGCATCTTGTCTTGTATTATGGCAAGTGTGTTGCCAGGGACCATGCCAGGATGTCTGCGTTAGTATGCCGTGTGATACCATAGTTTAATTAACCCACTTCAAATCATGCATTCAGATACTGGTTTGATGTACTGTAGATAACCATAGTGGAATGACTCACATTTTGAATGATCACACTAACCATAGTTAAACTAAAGCAGTGATCCCCAAATTGGTGCTCCCTATGCACCAGTGTGTTTCCTGACATCCTCTTTGTGCTTCCCCAAAGCATCTTTTCCTCGAAACAAAGAGCCAATCCTGGCTTTCTTTTACTTCATCAGGGTAGGTGTTTCTGAAGAGCCCAAGGTGCATTACCTCTGGGTTTGCAGGAAGCTCCCATTAGGGAATAGCGGCCTCCATCTTAAGAGGATGCTTAGCTTGGAATCTCCCAGTGTTCTGTGATTAGCCTTAGTTCCCATGGTAGCCATTTTGTGGTTGGCCATACTCCCTCCATGGCAGCCATTTTGTGGTTGGCCATGCTCCCTTCATGGCAGCCCTTTTGTGGTGGCACATTCACTACCTGTTTTCAAAATTCCAGAAGCCCCCACAGGTTCAGTAATATCAGGAACTCCTGAACAAAACCATGGGTTAACATGCTGGGGTTGGACTAGATAACCCTAGAGGTACCTCCCAACCCTATGATTCTATGATGTCTACCAAACCCTATTCAGATGAGACAATTGCTGATGTGCTGGTTGTAGGACATGAACACTAAATCTAAAAGGGATTGTTTATTTTATAGCAGCTTCTATTGACGCAGGAATGTACAGGTTTCCAGTTTGTACAGAATTCTTCAACTTGATGAGAGCTGGCAAGGATGGTACGACTAAGTGTTCTGTATATTTTTACAGCATCTTGGAAAAGCCAAAGACGGGTGAAGCCCAGATTTGCAGGTATTGACAGTGGAAATAAGTTTTCAGCACAAAGAGTGGAGGCCAAATCCAGCTTTAGTCACACGGCATGTGGTCATGTCTGGCATGCTGAAGCAGTTTTTCTTTGGAAATAGCAGCCATCTGAGATTCTGATTTGGATGGAGGCTGTCTCAAACTGGGGGGGGGGGATCTTTCCTCTCACATCATTTTGGCAAATCCACAGAGCTTCTATTGGGACAAATGTGCAAGTATTCTGTTGGTTGCTTGCCTCTTTTCCCCCGAAATAAAAAACACTAAGGCTGAATCCACACACCCGGTGAGCGTCCCAGCGTTGCGCTAAATGTTCGCTAAACACCTGAAAGTGTAGCGTCTTTCTAGCGCGATTCAGAAATTGCGGATTCAGCCTAATTCTACAGGCCCATTTCAAAGCGTGAAAATGGTGTTGAGGGAAAACGATTAACCCCCCCACCCCCGTTCCCTGCACCGTGGTCCTGATCAAAATTGGGTCTTCATCGCACACACTTATTATTTAAAAAGAAAATACTCTTGGACCTCTGTGTATTGAGATCCAAAGATTACATGTCCCATTGAATGGTCAAGCAGTGCAATCCTAAGCACGTTCTCTCAGAAGTTAGTTTCATTGTGCTCAGTGGGACTTACTTCCAAGAAAGTGTGCCTAGGACTGCAGCCTGACCCTATATTCCATTTGTGGTTCCACTTAACTTTCTTGCTAATTTTTCTTTCATGCCATAATGTTGTCCAGAATCATTTGTTTTATATATACTGTATATATTTATATATATAAGATATACATGCAAGCTTTGTGGGTTTTCGATTTTTTTTATTCAACAAAATAAAAATGAACAGAAAGCACACTGGATGTCTGGGGTCCCGCCTTGTTTCTAAAGGTATGCTGTGCAATGCAGCAGTCATTGAGGGTCCTGCGTTTGCTCAAGATCCTTCAATTCCCCTGGCTTTCCTCTTGAAATATCTGCCCAGAGTTCACCTTCAGGGCTGCTCTTGAGGAATACATTTCCTGCTTGTATCCAGAAGACCAGGCATGGAAATCAGCAGTTTTAGACAAATGCAGAGTTTAGTAAAAGGTTCCTCCTGTCTAGAGAATAGGATCGCCAGCCCTTCACTGCCACCTTCTCCGCCACTCACCCGGCTGGCTGTGTGTGGGGTGTGTGTGGTGAGGCAGACCAAACCACATGGCAAAATGGCGCATGCACGCTTCTAATGATGTCACTTCTGGTTCAAACCAGAAGTGACGGGGGCACAGCAGTGCTGATTCCAAAAGAATTGGTCCTGTTGTGAGTCGATTGCATCTGGTTTGACCCGGAAGTGATGTCATTAGAAGCCTGGTGGAGTGCGAGACTGAGAGTGGGGAAAGAGAAGGCAACTCCACCTCTTCCTGGCATCCATCACCCTCCCCCCAGTTTAAAGTTAGGAGGATTGGTATTCCTGGTACACTGACAGGAAAGAGAGGGTAGAATATGCTATAAACGGCACATCAATAACAATCAACACAATCCACCTAGTAGCATTAACTGGGACTAACCAAATGACACATAACATTGTGCCAGCTTTCAAACTGGGACCCAGTATAGATGGACTGAGACTAAAATGATATGGTCCCTACAACCCACTCCAGTCAACTTCCTGGCTATAGCACCAATTGTAGTTTCTGAACACTTCTCAAGGGCAGCCCCACAAAGAACGCACTGCAGTAATGTAATCTCGGTATAACCAGAGCATGCGTCACAGTGGCCAGATCTTTTCTGCTCAGGAAAGGCCGAATCAGTCAAAGCTGGTGAAAAGCACACCTGGCCACAGCTGCTACCTGCCTATCCTGCTGATAAAGAAGGAAACCCTCACGGGAGAAAAGAAAATAATACAACTCTTGGTTCAGTTTAAAGCACAAATGCTAATAGTCACTTCTATTGTTTCATGTATAACCAATAGGATGACCAAATTATATCAAGAGAACTCAATATTGTTAAGTATTCATATGACATTCATATAAACATTCATATAAGCAAGCAGGGAAACAAAAGTCTGGGAGAGTGGTCTTCTCCTTTTGTGACTCTCCCAGACTTCTGTTTCCTTGCTTGCTTATATGAATGTTTATATGAATGTCATATGAATACTTACGATATTGAGTTCTCTTGATATAATTTGGTCATCCTATTGGTTATACATGAAACAACAGAAGTGACTATTAGCATTTGTGCTTTAAACTGAACCAAGAGTTGCATTATTTTCTTTTCTCCCGTGAGGGTTTCCTTCTTGATCAGCAGTTTCACACGGGAGTTGCCACTGTTGTTTGCTTTGCTACCTGCTTATCCAGCTGTAGGCCTGGATCCAAGGGAACCCCTAAACTACAGCCAGTACTGGACCTTCAGATGCTCCTACAGCATGGAGAAGAGAATATGCAGGGTCTGTTCTGCTAGCCAGGTTTCCCCCTCCCCCTCTAACACAAGGAGCCTTCCCCTGATACAAGAGGATCAGAAAACCAAACATTGGGGAAAGCGTCATCGAGAGTGGAACAAATCCGCAGCACCCATTCCAAACCATGAACTAACAGAGCTGAGAGAATGGAAAAGGAAAGCAGACAAGCAGCTCTAGACCATGGTGTGCCTGTTGTACATTTGGAGCTTAAATCAATGGTTTGGATGGTAACTTTATGCATAGTTAAAGACATGCTTTGGCATGATATCTGAACCAAGCCTTGGTTTTCTTCACTGACTTGGGGTTGTGTGTGCCTTCTTTAACCCCTTGCCCGTATGAATCCCAAAGATCAGCTGCACCATGAGAGAGCAGCCAACCCACAAATCAAATAACAGGCAAGATTGTCTTTTGATGCCAAATTTTTCTGGCCTTCCTGTGGCTGCTGGAGTGCCATTTCCTGTAAACGGTTCTCAATATCCAAGCCTTGGCACGGGAATGTTAAGCATGGAAAACTGATGGAAATGCTGGAACAACCATGACCTATCTTCTCCAGACCAATTGAACCTGCCCAACTCTTCCATTCTGGTCCAAATTCACAAGTGGGTTTGTTTTCAGTTGGTGAGAACTGGGATTGAATGACATGATGCAATTGTAGGTAGGGTTGGAATCTCCAGGCACTCCAAGAAGTAGAACAGGGTGCCTCAAACATTAAGGTCTGAGAACTTCTGTGTCTCAAGGAAGCTCCTAAAAATCAAGGTGAGGCAGGACACAAATCTTTTAATACATAAAATAAACACCACTCCTTTGTAGACCTGATTCCACCATCAGTCTCCTGCCCCATCATTTAAGCTAATTTTTTGAAGGCACAATTGGAGATTTCTGGGTTTCAATGGGAAGAGAAATGTGAATAGGCTATTCCAGGCCACAAAACCCAACAGTGTAAGAAACAACTCTTTCCTCGCAACCGTACTCTCAGTACCCCTCTCATTCCAGTTGATTTGAACAAAATGTGGCTAAGCCATCTAGAGGTAAGAGATCTATGGGTTGGATCAAACCAGCTTTTCCAGGAGTGAAAAATGGAACCTTTGACCACCCCAAAAGGCAATTCTGGGGAGCTTGGGACCTGCATGAACAAGAACAATGTGGGGTGGGGAAGTAGTAAGGAGAAGAATTAGATGAGATTGGATTCAAAAGCTGGCCGGATCCAACCTATGTTGTTCACTGGTTTTCTTTTCAGTATGCTTCCTAAATATAATTTGTGGCAGCTGCAAGAGAGCAATATGATTATTATCCTTTAAATAAGCACAGAGTGTAAAATTAATGGAAATTGCACACATTACTTATAAAATATTTGAATGTCAGCCTCAGGTAAAGTGGCACCAAACTCTAACTCTGTAAGGTATGTGTATTGGTGGCAGGATTGCCAGGCAGTGCTCGGCAACCAGCAGGAGGGCTGTGGGCAGGGATACCTGGGAGAGGGTGTGTGTATGACACTGGCTGCAGTGTTATGTCATTTCCAGTAAAAAAAAGAAGTGACGTAGGTAGCTCTAGGAATCTCCAGAAACTCTATGGTTTTACCATAGAAATTCTGGTGATTCCTAGAGCTACCCAAAGCCATTTTGATTTTTTTTAAAACTGGGAGTGATATGACACTGCATGCAACACTGTTTTTTTTTAAAAAAATCTCCTCCCACCACCACCACTCAGAGCAGCTGTGGGGAGCCGGAGCGAGTGGTTCTCTAGTTGGTGGGGAAAGGTGGTTGGCTCGGGAGAGATCTTTCAGTGACATTTTTAAATGGAGGAGTATCTAACACTGCTCAAAGTCACAGCAAATGATAAACAGAGGTCCAGTGAAGCAGATTGTTCCAGGTAGATCTGCTGGCCTTGCTGCCTTGAGGCCTAGCAATTGGGGCAGAAGCTGGGGAGGGGGGGGGAAATGAAACAAGGTTTGAAAGTATTCCAGATGCCAAAAACGGCTGGCATCTACCTTGAGGTTTGGGGATGGGTGTAATTTTATCAACCTCAGCTCTTTGGCCTGTACATCTATTCCCACTCAGTGTTGATTCAGAGCCAATGGGAAAGTGTAGAACTTATACAACTTCAGAGATCAAGCAACACCATGTGGCTATAGCATTGCTTCAGCATGTTCTGGAGGTGATGGGATGGCGCCGGCTATATACCTTGGCTGTCATCCTGAGCACACTGTCTCCTAGGCAGGGGAGGAGGGAGCAGAATCAGAAAGCTTGAAACTGTACCATGAAAAGAATCTCCCATTTTACATAAACAAGAGTCTTACCGCCCAACCGGAGTTTAGTATCTTTTATTCTCTCGCCCAATATCCTTGTAAGGAAGATCATTTTCAGTCTTCAGAGCTGTTGTTGGCCTTCTTGTGTCCAAAATTCTTTGTGGAATCTGAAGAAGAAGTAGACTTTTCAAAACTCTCAGTTTGTGTCCTTTTGTTGTTGTTGCTGCTGCTAAAAGATAACATTTCTATGAAGGAGCTGAAAACCTTTCCCTGTTAGGGTTGCCAACTCTGGATTGGGAAATTTCCGAATATTTTAGAGGTGGAGCTTGGGGAGGGCCAGATTTGGGGAGGGAAGGGACCTCAACAACCTGTGTGCACCCTCCCATTTACGTTATTTATTTATTTATCTCCACGGGAACTGATCTTTGTTGTCTGGAGATCAGCTGCAATTTCAGGAGATCTCCAGCTGGCAACCCTATGTATGGTTGCCATGCCAACTCCGGGTTGGGAAATTCCTGGAGATTGGCGGGGTGGGGGTGTGTGGAGCAGGGTTTGGGGAGAGGATGAACCTCAACAGGGTATATTGTCACAAAATCCACATTCCAAGGTAGCGATTTTCTCCATTGCAACTAATCTGTTTCCTGGAGATCAGTTGTAATTCCAAGAGATCTCTAGCCACCACCTGAAGGTTGACAACTTTAACATCCAGACAGATGGACAGCCATGAATGTTATTGTGTGTCAAACGGATGAACCCCAAGACTTAACTGTGTTTCTTCATCCTTCTTTTAATGACTTAGTGGTGGAGTGTGGTAAGGCAACAGCAACGGATAGGAAGATTAAGATGCGCTGTGTAGGATTAAGATGTGCGGTCCATGCAGAAAGTGCAAAAATATTTGAACGTAAAAGTTCCTGACCATTGCCATTTCAGTATTTACCACACAGAAATCTGGCACAGAAATCATAATTCGTAGCATTTATATTGCACCTTTCCAGAGGAGTTAGCCGTGTTAGTCTGTAGTAGCAAAATCAAAAAGAGTCCAGTAGCACCTTTAAGACTAACCAATTTTATTATAGCATAAGCTTTCGAGAATCAAGTTCTCTTCGTCAGATGCCTGATCAAAACTGCATCTGACGAAGAGAACTTGATTCTCGAAAGCTTATGCTATAATAAAATTGGTTAGTCTTAAAGGTGCTACTGGACTCTTTTTGATATTGCACCTTTGGTATTTAAAGTATTTTGTCTCCATTATCAGAGTAACCCTTACAACAGGATTGCAGCTTGGACAATATAAGTATCCCAGTATGCAAAGGAGGGGACGCTGAGGTTGATATTTGAACTAACGGCTTCCATTCACAACTCATCTCTTAGCCGCTATGCTACACCAGATCCATTACACCTTTTGAAATTGAGAACCCTATTTATTAATTCATCAGGATATCGTTTTAATACCCAGCCAGAGGCCTTGGAAAAGATGTGATAGTACCGCAGCCTTGAACCTTTTCACAACCCCTTGGTTTCAGCAAGGAGCCCACTGAGCTACATCCCTGTGACAGGAAGTGGCTTCAAAATGACATAACAGGAAGAGGAAGAGATTATGGCCTTACTGGTGGAAGGGGGGGGGGACTGTGCTGCTGAGATTCCTTTCAGCTTCTCTGCCAAGGAGCCCCTCTTCAGTTTTTTTAGAGCTTCAGTATATTGCAGGGGTTTCTAGGACATGTTCTACGGTACACACTCTGTTCATATCGGGAGGTGGCCAGGACTGTTGAACTTCTTTGCTGTCCTTTGGGAACAAAGTACACTCTAGAACTTATCTGCGTGGTTCCAAGGCTGCCCACTGCAAGGGAAAACAAGTAGTCGGAGTCTACTGAATTTCAAGGAAGTTTGTTTTCCATTACAAGCTCCTTGCAAACTTTTCCCACATAAAGCTTGAAAAATCCCAGGTCTAGTGAATCATGAAATCATGACACCGTAGGGGGCTGAACTCAATGACCCTTGAGACCATTGTCATCTTTCTGATTTACAGTGGAAGAATTTATGAGGTGAGGAAACATGGTCAACGGCCATTCCAAACCTCTCGTTTTCTGCCTCACTGTGCATTGCTTGCTCCTGTCACGTTCAGCAGCCATCTCCATTTGTCCGACTCAAGTGTTCCAAACTTTTTTTTGCTGCGAAGAGGAAGAGTCTATGCCTCAACTGAGCCCTGGAGCAACGTTTTTCATTAAGAGAGCAAAATTTTATCCCATTGATTTGCTTGAGCAATTGGGAGCATTTGGCGCGCTAAACTAGGTGTGTAGACCTCATTCCATTCCATGTGACACCACAACCCTTGAGCAGGAACAGAGAGGAAATCACCGTGACCAGAACGGTAGGCTACAGATCACTCCGGTCAGCCCGTCTTAGTCACATGCGCACTGAATTAGGCAGCATTTCTTTGTGCAAATAAATAGCAATTGTTCTCTTTTAATGAGAGGGGATCCAGATGTCTTCACTCCAGTTAGGGGAGATAGCGCATCTCCCCCAATGCTCAAGTTGCAATACATTGTTCATGTGCAATGAAAATGCAGTTTCCTCCTCGCCACTCAACCCGGATAGCATTTTCATTGAAAATGTGATTGCCTTATGGTATATGTTTGCACAAGTAACATAGGTACTTACTGGGCATTAACAAGTATTATTGCTTCCAGCCATAAAAAAAATTCTCTGAATTAATGCCCCTCCCGGGCCATTTAACGAGCACAGCTGTATTCATGTAGTCCTATCAATGGTGGTGACCATTTTAATAGTTCCCTCACCCAGCAACAAATCCCATACCATTTCGTAGTGAGTCTCCCCTCTTTAAAAGAGACACAGAATAGCTATTCCTGCTGCAGTATGGTTTTGATTATGTGGAGATGATATACGGCAATTCTGTGTCTAAATCAAGGCCTCTGGGACTTGGGAGGACAGGATTAATGGAGGACATCAAGATTTTTTTTAAAAAAACCTCTCACTCACGATATTAGGGGGTCACCCAAATAAATGGATAGACAGCAGATTCAGGACTGTCAAAAAGAAAGAACTTCTTCACACGACACAATAATCATCTTAAGGAATTTGCTTCTGAAAGATGTGGCTCCAAGTTTAAATGACTTCAAAAGGTGATTCAACACAAACGGAGGAGATTGCTTTTATTAGCCAAAATGGGTGAAAGGAAGCTTCAACTTTGATGACAAAGTTGCTGAATACCAGTAGCAAGACAGAGAAACACTCAGTTCAGTGACGGGTAGGAATCAGACATTACAAGCCACAAGCGCGTAAGGACTCTTCTGGGTCAGACCAGATGTCCGGCCTGTCCAGAATCCTGTTTCATGCAGCAGCTGACCGGAGGGACACAAACAGGGCCCAGTGAGCAAGACCTTTTATTAGCTTCTAGAATTGGTATCCAGCGGTTTACTGCCTCAAAATGAGAAGGTTCCATTTTGTCACCATAGCCAACAGACACTATTATTGTTCAGGCAAAGTCACAGTCCGACTTGGAAGTCTTCTAAGACATGACCAGCCTAGGTGAACGCCCAGAGCCTTGAAAACCTTCACAAACCGAGGAATGCCTTGACTTATAGCTCTGTTGGCTTAAAACAGCAGATAGCACTAGTCAGACGTAAAGGTTTCTCATTTTAGCCCCTGCTGCTTCCGTTACCTGGCTGTGGGCTTTCCAGAATCTAGCTAGTCATTGTTTGAAATGGAGCCGTGCGATCCAGCAGGGGTCCCCTTGTGAATAGCCTCTAAAATGTTCTTGGAAGAATGTTCCTCAGCTTATCTTTGGTATCATTCTTAGAAATGTTCAACTCTCCGTGAGCTTGTGAGGACGGCCTGCAGTGCCACCTTGTGGAGAACGAATCATACGACCAGACATCTGAAGAAGGAAGAATGATGGTGAAACCCATGCGCTAAGCTATTTTATGTCATTGCTTCGTTAAAGTAAAACATATTACACCAGATTGAAAATGTTTATATTCAACTTTTTCTACACTGCCCAAGGTGACTTACAAAATATAAATATAACCCTGTTGGTGTTTTCTCTGCCTGTCTTATTACATTTTTATCCCTCTCCCTGAAGAACTCCAGGCGCCACACAGGGCCTGCAAGGTAGTTTAGGCTGAGGGAAAGAGTGGCTGGCCCAAGGTCACCTAGTGAGTAGAGCCGAACTGGACTCCCTGGTTTGAGTCTAGCACTCCATCCAATAAAACATTGTAGTTGTGGGATCCAGAGTCAACTTTATTTGCTCACGGGTAATTGCTCATAAACTGGCTTAAAGGTACACATAGTATGCTTGAAAACTCCTTTAAAGTAACATATGACCAGGTGATATTAGACCCCCCGGGAGTGTCTAGGAGCTTTGTCTTCATGGTACTGCTATAGCTAGGGTTGCCAACAACCTGGAGAAAAAGATGTCCTGCTTCATTAATAGAGGCTTTATGGGATGCTGTTTTCCTGGTATGGTGATTTAGCTCTGTGCCATGAAAAGCTTCACTCACCTATTAAGTCACTATAAACGGGATGAGTCATTTTCTCTAGGTTGTTTGCAATCCTAACTGTATCTCGCCCAGAGTCTGCTTTAGGAGAAGGCAGGCTATAAATTAAATTCATAAATAAATGTTGGAGTGTCTTAAAGAAGACTCAGCATTTCCAAGATGAAAAGAGAGCTTTTGAAAGTTGCAACCACCCCTCTGAAAAAAATCCCACCCCTTCCTTCTTATTCACACGACCATCCTAGCCAATCAGGGATCTCATACTGAAAAGGATGGTGTTAGAGGCGCTGCATTGCCAGTCTGGTTTCTCTACTTGATGATATCATTGAGGGCATATTGCACTAACCCTGAATGGGGTTGGGGGAAGGAATACTTCCCCACTTTAGACGCTACCAATCTGGTGTTCTCTCTCTTGCCACCCTGCTCTGGCAGTTTCTTTGCCCATTAGCACTGTGTGGTGAGATATTCACCCCGATCCAGCTCTAGTTACACATAAAAATTACGGAAGGTGGGGATGGCAGACTACTGAACACCATGCAATGACTACTGTATTTATTTATTTAATATCTACTGTACCTTTTGATCTAGAATGAGCTGCACACCAGGGGTTGCTTATACAGAATGTTGAACTGCAGTTCCCACTGATACAAGAGTCTCCAATGTGGCATCTCACCCAAACCACAGCTCCCATGAAGCCTTTCTGGTTGTCCCCATTCTCTTTCATCCAGGCCTTCTAGCTCTCTATGTATGTGCCCAGGTTGCCTTGGCAAAGGGTTGTGTTTCCTCCCCTCTGTACCCTCCTTGGGAATATTTTCACACCCTTTTGCAAAAGAGTGCAAAAATGGGGTAATTTACATATGGGAAAAGGGCTTGCTAAACTTACCCACTCTTCTTTCTGTGCATTACAGAAACTAGTTCTGCAAACTAGGGGTGATGAAAGAAGGTATGCAGACTAGCCATGGCCCATGATGCCATTTTACCTGTCTTTCAGGGTTCACTCCAGGTGTTTTGTCTTTTTAATGACTACAGTTTCATTAGAAGAATCATCTTTCTAAAACCTTTGAAAGTGATTTCACATGCTTACGGTACACCTCTTTATATAGCGTACCATGGCTATGTCCAAGAGTGGATCCTTCATCGTTCTGCTGCTCATATTTCTGATGCTGTTGAAGACCATTTATTTCAGAGACTGGGCAACAAAAGACATTTTTGATCATCCCGACCATGTTCTGGCTAACAGAGTGACCCTTAAGAAGTTCCAACTATATACTTGTGGAACAGAAATCAGCAGGACTCAGTGATATAATCTGTGCTCTTTAAGATGTTTATTCTGCACAATGAATTGAGAAGACTGGGTTTCTCAAAAGTGGCACTTAGTGAACAACAGGCTTCAGTTTAGGAGCATTGCCATATTAGTGGAAAGAGAGCTGATTTTCCAAAGCGCTTCTGTCCTGCTGGAAGTTCGCGGGTACTAAATTACATGGGGAGTTGTTCTTGAGTTCTACCATGCTTTTACATGCTCACTTCAGCAGGACTTGTACTTAGGCTTCCCAGTTGCCTAGGCCGAGCAGTGAATTCTCTTCCCCAGCTTCAATCTCCCACCCTCGAGAAATTGAGGAGCAGGAGAAAAATGGCCTTCATAGCAACATTTGAGAAATTTCTCCTCATCTTTGTCGTAGAGATTAGGGAAAATTCCCAGAATGTCACCTGGAAGTGATATCGCATCATCTCTAAATTCCACCCTCCAATACAGGCCCCCCTCCTCAAATCTCCTGGCATTTTCCTAGACAGAGTGGCGAACTCTGTTTGCACTGTAGAATGAATATCCTGGTTCACCACGGTCCCTTGGCCAGATCTATTTGTTATCCACCTTTTCAGCCCTCATGTCAATGAAATTTTGCCTGGCTCGCCTCATGATAGAGTTGCCTAAAGGGGCACCTCCCCTCCGTACCTTTTTTGACCTTTCTTGCTACCCAGGCTTCTCAGTATCTCAGGACCTTAATTTAACTCCCATCAAACACAAAAAGATCAGGGCTGGTGGGAAAGTATAGCTTCAAAAATAAATCCTTATATAGGAAGATCTTCTTAGGATTACAGTACCGGAACAAATCACATTTCCCCCCTGGCCAATCAGGGCAGACCCAAACTTGGTTTATGGAAATTGCAGCCCTTTAACTCAAACATTGTTTCAAAGCAAACGATGACAAACAAACTCTATTTTTGCAGTGGCCTTCTTGAAAATATTTCCCCTTAATGTTCTCGCAATGGAGGTAATTGAAAACAGCATTTGCCGATGCCAGGACATATTTCTTTAATTATATATATATCTCCAATCCCACGCTGTCTGTTTCCAAATGCGAAAGACCCTATCTGCTTGTGGTTACTGTTCTTATGAAAAGCAGATTTGTCCTTAAGTAGGTCGAAACCCAAGTAAGAAAACATTTTTCCTTCTCTGACATGGCTGAAGCAAATTGGTTTTAAAGAGAGATTCTTTTTCAGATTTATTTCCCTTCTTGGGCCAAGCAATGGATTGGGTTGTCTCAGGAAGGAAAGGAGGCACATGTTGTATACAGTGGGAATTTTGTAAGATACCACCCCCTCCTTTCGCTGGTGCAAAAACCAACTCCTCCTGTAGCTGCTTATCTAGTTAAACTACAAGGGCAAGTGGGAGTGGAATGCAGGGAAGAACCGACCCAGTGAACTTTAATAAAACAGAATGGAAGACACGATTCCTAGTGGAGCACACTCTCTGGATCCTCCTCACTTTCACAAGAAACGCATTGCCCAAGGAAGTAGTTTGGGCAACTGGTAGTGTTGTCAACTCTGGATTAAGATATTCCTGGAGATTGTGGGGGGGGGGGGCACATCTTGGAGAGGATGGGGTTTGGAGTGGCAAGAGACCTTAGCAAGGCATATTGCTATGGAGTCCACCCTCCAAAGCAGACGTTTCTCCAAGGGAACTGATCTCTATCACCTAGAGATCAGTTGTAATTCCAGATCTTCAGGCCCCACTTGGATGTGACCACACTTTACACCTCCATTCCACATGATGACGCATGTCTAGTGGTGGAAGAGGTTCTCAGAAATAACAACATTCCCACCGTCCCTTTCCTTATGAGTCTCTTGGATATTATTTTGGAGAAGAACTATTTTTATTTTGGGGACGATTTTTTCCCTCCAGATTAAAGGGGCCATGATGGGCTGCACCATGGCTCTGAGCATCGCAAACCTTTTTATGACTAGGCTGGAGCAGTACACTATATTGAATGAGGAGGTGTCATGATCTGGCTGTGCCAGGAAGGCCTAGCAAGGCCTCAGAAGCCTGTTAGCAGTGAAAGTAGGCCTCCCTATGATTCCCAGGAGCCCCTGGGCCATTTTGGCACCCTTTTTGGTCAATCAGAACACAGGGGCTAGTGCTATATAAGTCTGGGAGGGAGAAAGCCTGTGTAATTTCTCCCAGGGTTCAGGCCAGAGGAGGTTTCTGCTAGGGGGAGAGGCCCTCATCCGGGTAGGGTAAGAAGACAGTCCTGGCAGACAGAGGGACAGTGAGTTCAGTCGCGCTAGGGCCTTTCGTTTATTTTGCTTTCACCAATCTATTGTTGCTAATGCACCTTGTTTGTTTGATATTAACTGACTTCCTTGTAAATAAACTCTTTTGTTTGTTGTTACTCTGGTGGGTCCTCACGCCTGTTTTTTGGCCAAGCTACAGAGGTTAGAAGGGTTGGGAGGGTACTCTGGGCCTTCCCAAGGGACCCTAAATCCCAGAGTGGTGGCAGCGTAAGGTGGCTCACCCCACCAGAGGCATGACAGGAGGTCAATCCCTTTTCCCACAAGATTCTCTTTTTTAAGAGGTACATTGATGATTTGTACCTTATTTATAGTGATAGCAAATCAGTCAAACTCTTAGGTAAGTAAAGGAACTCTGTCCATCCTAGTATAAAATATACTTGGCAATACAGTAGAACTAGTGTTAGTTTTCTGGAGGTGGTCATATATAGGAATAATGAGACCAGAATAGCAGTTAGATCTTTCAGGAAGGGCACTGACAGAAATTCATGCTTACACTTCACTTCCCACCACCCACAACATCTTTGGCGTAATTTACTATATGGTCAATGCTGCCACATACCTGGACTATTTAAGGGAGAGAGAGAGAGACTAAGTAGGGACCTGCTAGGTAGGGGTATCCTCCTGAGGTGTTGGAATCAGCTGTAAATAGAGCCACGGGGGTATCTTGGGAGGAGCTTTTTACAGCTAAGGAACCCCGATGTAAGTTAGGGCCGCAGTGATCCATTGATTATACACTGCTGGCCAATGATATAGGAAAGATCATTAAAAGACACTGGCACCTGGTAAAACACATTCCAGGATGTGAGAGGGCGCCTTTTTTAGGGTTCAGACACACAAATTTAAAAGATGCATTAGTGCACTCGGATTTCAAACCTAGGCAAGTTACCTCGGCAGGTCCCATGGGCCACATGAAAGGTGTAGTTCTGCAATCTGGTGGCATCAGGGAATTAGGGTCAAACCATACAAGACAAAATACACTCAAATACACCTGAATTTCAAAATACGCTCGAATTACCTGGGTAATCTGAGTGTATTTTGTCTCGTGTGGTGAGAACCACTGTTTGTAGTTAGTGCCACCGGATGCGTTATCCGCCTCTGAGATTTTTCAACATGCAATACAGCGGGCCGATAAATGTGATTGAATGTACATGCCGTTTCCTGTACTTTGGAGGTACACGTAGATCAGTTAAGTCCAGAATACAGGAACACATCTCAAAGATCAGAACAAGAACAGTGGAAGTCCTTTTAGTGCAGCATTTCATTGAGTGCCACAAGGAACCCAGGGAGTTTCGGTATTCTGTATTGTAAGTGCTACAACCACACAGGTCAAGCAATCTGCAAAGGGACTTACTTAGATGTGAAACTTTTTGGATATATGAGTTAGATACTGTGACTCTAAGGGGATTGAACCAGATGTTAGACCTCTCATGTTATTTATGAGTTAGAGTACAATTGGGAGAGCTGCTGCAATAGTGAGTGTGTGTACACTTTTAATTGATTCTGTGTATTGAGCATGAGGTATATAGTATGGGATAGCATGTCTTTTACCATGTCCTGACTATGAGATACGAGATTTTTCACAGAGGACATTGCAACAGGAAAAACAAAGGTTGCAATGCTGTGAGTATGATTTTATTCAGCTTTGTACAGCGTTTCTGTCTGTTTGATCATGTATATTATTGTTAATTGTTGTGCTTGTGTTACAAGGATTTGTTTACTGTATCAGCACGTTCTCGAAAAAGATTATCTCAAAACAGGAACTGAGCTAGCAGCCTGTTGGACATTTGGTGGATTGTACAAGGTCTATTGATACTGAACTGTGGATTATATTGGCGGTCTGGCAAGCATCTTCAGGGGTCTCACCCTGTGGGACTGGCGGTCTGTTTCAGGCATTCCTGGAATAATTTCATATGTGCACTTGTAAAAGAGAAGAGAAGCCACATGTGATATCAAGAAAACAGTAAAGTGAACACCTACCTGCAGAGACTTACCTTACTCCTTATTTATATGGGAGAAAATACTCCTTAATTACATTAGGAGTATGCATTGCCAGCCTGGAGGAAGTGGGAAGCTGAGTAGCTTCTGATTAGTACATGGGCCCTTTTTACACTGCTTACCTTCACTCGCAATGAAGCGGAACATCGCGCTAAAAACGTGGAAGATCGCATTTTCTCGCACGAGATTTGTGCAATGTCGCACAAATCTCGCGCGAGAAAACGCGATCTTCCGCGTTTTTAGCGCGATGTTCCGCTTCGTTGTGAGTAAAGGTAAGCAGTGTGAAAAGGGCCATGGTCTTTTGTCCATAAGAATATGTTAAATGATTGTATGTGAAAAATTTATTGGATGTGTATGTTCTTTGCTGAGTTCTAGTTGATGATTATCAAGAATAACAGCCTTGAGGACTATGTATTATCTTGCTGCTAATCACAAAGGCTTATATTTTGATGCATTCTAGTATTTATATATTATGGTATTTATTACATTTATTGAATTCGTAGCAGAGTGCACTTTAGTGGTTAATGGTGTAGTTAAATATTCAATCAAGATTCATAGTTGGCACTGTGTGCTTTAAGTATATAACAACTGGTAATTGTGGCTGTTGAAGATATTGTATCTTTCTACAGTTTAGCCCACCTGGTGATTGGTAATCCAAGCAATTATGCATTTCCTTGCGGTGACAGAACTGCAGCTGTGTAAAACTGAAATTGCAGGTAAGAGTAGGAATTGTAGGGTTGAAGGACTAGTACAGATATCCACTTGTGCTCTGGATAAATTAGAGTTTGCAGTCTGGCAAGCAGCCTTGGGAATGCGTACTTCCTTTCTTGATCTTGCACAAGTTTGGCAAAGATGCTAAACCAAATTATATCTGCACTGAGGTCAAATATGTTTAATGCTGACCAGGGTCCCTGTCTTCTTAATGCAGTTCTGAAACAGGTTTGCAAATCCTGATTAAGAGCAATGGGGACTTCTGTCCTAGTTCAGGGCGGAGCCTCACTGTTTCATCATAAAGTTGGGCATTAAGTTGTTCTAAAGGGCGGTATATAAATTGAATGTTATTATAAAGGATAAGAAGATACATATAAGAGCAGGCGTGCCTCAGGTATTGGACTCTCATGCCATCTAGGGCTTTAAAGGTCAAAAAGAGAACTTTTATTTTGGCCTGGAAACAAATAGGCAACTAAGAATACATTGGAACATATTGCCCATACATGGAAAAGATGAGCAGGGGCATCTTGGACCCAGTGAAGTTTTCAGATAGTCTTCAAAGGTAGCCCCACAATGCAACAATTTATGCTTGGGAACCACCAAGAGGTGGCTGAAAGTGGGCAGAACTTTTGTGTTCCAGAAGTGGCACTGGAAAGAGTTGGTAAATCAGCTAAAAAACCAGAATTGGATGCTAAGTTATGCCACACTTTTATCCCCAATTGTCTTGCAACATTGTTCTCCCCTCCTAGATTTTATCTTTGCAACAGTCCTGTGAAGTAGGCTAGACTGAGAGAGAAAGACTGGCCTGGCCAAAGGTCACCCAGCAAGCTTCCAGGGCAGTGTGAGGATTTGATCCTGGGTCTCCTAAATCCCAGTTGGATACTCTAACCACTACACCACCCTCATTCCCGACTTCAGAAATTGTCTTGCACAATCTCACTGAAATGAATTGGAGCTGAGCAAGAGACTGGTATTACAAGAGTTGTGCAATGGACCAAACACATAGGTAACCATGGAACTTGTTAACCCCATAGTACTGGTCGCTTGCCCAGAACTGCAGAAATGGTGGGGATGCGGGCAGGTAGATGCTACATGACTTCTTGTTTGCCAGGTCACTCGGCAAGCTTCCTTGCACCCCCTATTCTGGGCAGCCTGCAATGTGAGTAGTACACACAGCGTACTTCATGTTCAATAGATCATCCATTTATGTCACAAGGGAGTGTGGTTGTTTATGTGGATAAATCATTTGCTTTCTCTAGGAAGGAAGATAAGAACGGCACCGACATTCCCTGGAATTAATTGCGAGGAGGTTGTTTCCAGCGAGAAAGGGTAGGATGAAGCAAGACCTTATGTACTTGCAGGGCTTTATATCTCTTAATCTTACAGCAGCCTATGTCTATGCTGACATAGACATGTCTATGGTACACTATGCTACACTAGTCCTCGCGTTAAGTGCATACTGTCCTCTCATTTGTATCCTACCTTTTCCCAACAGCCTGGAGAAAAAAATCTTATGCTTTTGGAATAGAGGGTGATTTACCAGGTGATGTCATTTACCTCCATGCTTTGAAAAGTTTCGGCTGCCCATGTCCTCTGTTAAAGGGACAGGACTTTCTCTCTCTCTACGTTGCTGGCAACCCTAATTCCAGCTGTCCTGAGCAAGACACGAAGCATGAAATGTGAGCCAGTCTGGCTAAAATGTATGCTTTAAAGCCTGATCCAAGACTACCCATGCCCAGCCTGTAATACGGCTATTGGTAGCCCCACCTTTGATTTCTGAGCAGCTAATTTTCTTCCATGAGGGCTAGAAACTTTAAAATGCAAGCTGACATTCCCTGGAGGAACACATGAAGTTGCCTCAATGAATCAAATTGTCAAGTCATTAACACTGGTTATTAGGGTTGCTAGGTACCCTTACCCTCCTGGTAGGAGTCCAACACTTACCTTTAAAGACTCCTTGCACATGCGCACTCCTGGCATGGTGTGAGAACATCACTTCTGGGAGTGATGCACCCAGCAGCAGGTATGCTCCCACCCTTCATAGGGGCCAATTTGGGCCCTGTAAAGGGGGGGAGCATGCCTGCATCCAGGTGTGATGACTTCACTACCAGAAGTGACATGATTGTGCCCAGGTGGCTTTTTGGCTCCAGGGCCCATTCCCTGGCCTTTCCCCCACACTGGCCAGGTGAGTGGCAGTGGGGAGCAGAGTCTGGGAGTGGAAGATTCCCCACTAGGGGACTGGCAACCTTAGTTAGGGTTGCCAGCTCTGGGTTGGGAAATTCCTGGAAATTTTGGGAGTAGAGCCTGGAGAGGGCAGGGTTTGAGGGTGGGGAGGGAGCTCCATAGGGAATGATGCTATACAGCCCACCCTCCAAAGCAGCCATTTTCTCCAAGGGAACTGATCTCCATAATCTGGAGATCTGCTATAATCCCAAGAGATCTCCCGCCGCCTCCTGGAGGCTGGCAATCCTCGGCTCGACTGAACTGTTTCCTCCTGTTTCTCTGGTGGGGCTAATGAAGAGCATGTCTTTGTTCTAGACCAGTTCTTTCTAGACTTTCCCTAACCTGAGCTCTAGCAAAAGACCATGAGTTGCAAACCTCCAGGTGGGGAGTGGAGATCTTCCAGAATTACAGTTAGGGTTGCCAACTCTGGGTTGGGGAATTTCTAGAGGTTTGGAGATGGAACCTGGCAAGGAGGAGGGTCTCCAGCAGGGTATAATGTGCCACCCTCCACCTTCCAAAGCAGCCATTTTCTCCAGGGGAACTGTTCTAATTCATCTGGAGATCAGTTGTAATTCTAAGGGATCTCCAGCTCCCACCTAGAGATTGGCAACCCTAAATACAATTGTTCTCCCAATTACAGATATCAGTTTTGGAGAAAATGGCTGCTTTGGAGGGTGGACTCCATGGCATCATATCCCACTGAGGTTCCCCGAACCGGCCCTGCCCAGGGTCCACCCCCCCCCCCAAATCTCCAGGAACTCCCTAAGCCATTATGTTGCTGGCCTATGAATTCCCCACACCTCTTGCATCTCTTTCTGTAGCCCACACTGGGAACGGCTGCCTAGGATGATGAATCAGGCTTTGCCAGGGAGCAGACAGGAACCTGCCTCCGTGTATAAATGTACGTCAATGCTTTCCCTCCTTACCCTGTGATAGGAAAGGTTGTTTGGAGTCAATGCGTTGTTTGTGAATGGCTCATAAACAGATCATAAAATCAGGCCGGGCTTCGAAGCAGACGTTTTGCACCCATCGCTTTATCGGATCGTACCAGGTAGAGCCGGCATCAGCACTTGGCAAGACGGGGCAGCTACCAGGGCCTGGGGATTCTGGTGGGGCCGTTGCTGCTGACCCCTTATTCACACATCTCCTTTGATGGCTGCACTCACACTCTTCCATTGCCTGCTTCTGAGAGCCAAGCTACAAGTGACTTTTTTCACGTGGAGAACACTTGATCGTTTTCGCAAGTTTTCCTGGGAACTGAAGTCCAAGTGTCCTTCCCCTCTCTGTTAGAATCGCTGCCTGAAGAGCCAGAGAAAGCCGGCTGCAGCAGCAGCTTTTGCAAGTCATTCCTCCAATCACAAGCCTGCTCTCAACGATCTTTGAGGGCGGGCAGCTGCAACTTTCTCCCTGGGCGTCTTGCTCCCGGGGAGCTGCTCTGGAGAAAGCCGACATGTCGGTGAAAGTTGCAGCTGCCCGCCCCCAAAGATCGTGCCTCCTCTGCTCCCAGCTGCATATGCTGCCTAGCACTGTTGGAGAAGGACATGTGGGTGGTGCACAAAGCATCAATGCTCCTGGTTGCCATGACAGTGGTACTCCTAGCTGTACCATGATCATCAGAAAAGGGCCTGCAGGCAGCATGGGCAGCTGTGACTGCAGGTGGTAGGAGATGGATGCACAGGCACGTAGAGGCATATGGGGTGGGGGGACAAGAAGGGGAGCATAGCATTGGGCATACTGGGGGCTCTGCTCACTGTCTGCCCAGGGACCCCAAAACCCGGGACTGGCCCTGACAACAAGCTTGTCGCAGGGGCTTTCCTCGGTGGGAGAGAAGAAAGAGCCATGGGTGAAATATAGAGATAAAAAGAACAGCATCTGTTTTGCCTTTAAACATAGTCTTAAATAGCTAGCTGGCTGGCCTGCATTTCTTCCTTCGGTATGATGCGATGGTTGGGATGGGAGTGAATAGCAATTGGATAGCCCAGAAATATACTTCTATAGTCAAGAGCACCTGCTAATTCCCCTGTGCTTCAAAAGTGTGGACATTTAAGTTGAACCACAACTTCTGCACTCACGCATCTCTTCTCCTTACTTGGCCTGCCTCTCTACCACTGCTTCTCCCCCTACCCCAGTGGTACTCATTCCACAGTTTGTGGACAGCCATCCTTGCAATCCACGTCAGCCCAAATAGCCATATGACTGCTCTGTGTTCCTGTGTACTGCCCTATCTATAACCTTTCAAATTACCAGAATACGTCTCTGAGCAGCCTTTCAGTTCTCCAGAACTTTTTTTTATTATGCTGATTGTTAAAAAAAAATGCTTCTCTACGTTAAAAGCAACCTTCAAGTTGAACTTTAGCATTGCAGGTCATAAGATGTTGTGGAACAGGATGGGCCCTTTACTTCCATCCCTGGCCCGAGGAACGAGGCCTGCAGCTGAGGGAAGCTCACTGTTTACCCATCCCCCAGCCCTTCCTGCAACAACCATGTAGGAGCTAAGTGCCAACCGTAAGTGCAACCAATAGCCATGGCCATTTTTCTGGAACTTGGGGGCAGGAAGTGCCACACTGGGAAATGGTACCCAGAAGAGCCATAAGTGGCTGCTCAGCCACTGAACATTGCTACCCTATCCTCTATACTTCTGATGGAGGCACCTCCGACTCCTCCCATAGGACATTCACTCTTCAAAACCTATCAGAGAGAGAGAGAGAGAGAGAGTCCTCCCAGTAAGAGAGAATGCTTTCAGGATCACAGAACAGTGTTGGTTGTTGTGGGTTTTCTGGGCTGTATTGCCGTGGTCTTGGCATTGTAGTTCCTGACGTTTCGCCAGCAGCTGTGGCTGGCATCTTCAGAGGTGTAGCACCAAAAGACCTCCTCAGGATACAGTGAAGCCTCCCGCCATTAACATTCCACACCCTGGGAACTCTTACAGGATGACTCAGCTCAACCCCATCCCTCCTGAGTAGATATAAATGACCTGCCAACATCTTTTCCACATTGTGACACTGAGAGATCTCTGTCTTTTGGTGCTACACCTCTGAAGATGCCAGCCACAGCTGCTGGCGAAACGTCAGGAACTACAATGCCAAGACCACGGCAATACAGCCTGGAAAACCCACAACAACCATCGTTCTCCGGCCGTGAAAGCCTTCGACAATACACAGAACAGTGTCTTAACACAGTTCTTAGAGATTAGTTCCTCACTGACTTTAATGGGGCATATAACAACAACAACACTGGATTTATATACCACCCTTCAGGACAACATAATGCCCACTCAGAGCAGTTTATGAAGTATGCTATTATCCCCACAACAATCACCCTATGGGTGGGGCTGAGAGAGCTCTGAGAGAGCTGTGACTGACCCAAAGTCACCCAGCTAGCTTCAAGTAGAGGAGTAGGGAATCAAACCTGGTTCTCCAGTTTAGAGTCCCACCGCCCTTAACCACTACACCAAACTGGCTCTCAGAACCAGACCACACAGCACCCTGCCTAGAACCGGACACACTGTCTAGAACCAGACCACACAGCACCCAAATTCCTAATTACATCCACAAGACCCTAGCTCTTGCAAAGAGGTTGGAAGTCTGTTCTAAAGCTTCCCTCAGGCATGTGGTGAAAACACTGAACTGACAGAAGGATAAAGAACTGTGCAGTTAGTGACATCTACTGTCACAAGAGGGCAGAACAAATGTTCATTTAGAAGGCATTCAAAGAAGGTGATGTTCATAGTTAGTCCTATCTAAAATGACAACCCACAGACAATCCACCCACAGCAGCAGCCAGAGCGGAATATCCCTCTACAAGTAATGCTATCATAGCTTCAGTCCATGTTGGGCTAGCAGGACTCTATCATCTGTAGCTTTCCCTGCCTCTTCCACTTGCTGTCTTCCTACTTCACATATGTTCTGCAGAGCACATTTTGAAAACCACTGGTGTTAGAAGTGATTTTCTCTTCAGCACTAAATCCCAAAAGTTGTCACGTTGTCAGTGGAGAATTGGAGCTAATGTGATATTACTATGAAGTAAGCTTCTACCTTCCCTCTTAAAACTCAAAATCTGTTTGAAACTATATACTAAAAAACTAACTCTGTTTCTTGGGGTTTGGGTAAAATCTCCAAAGTCCTGAAATGCCTTCTGGGTAGGATTGTTTTGATTTATTTGTCCAGAAATTACCCCCTCCCTCACCACCACCCCAACGCACACAATATAGCAAAAGAAAGTAAATCAATTACTGCTTTTTCAAAATTTAAACAGGAATGCCTTTTTGGAATACAGATATTTTCAAGTTAACACTTCAAAGGGAAGATGTATGATTTCCACCAGCATCGGAAGAACACAAAGTAGGATGGGAAAGCATTTATGAAGGGAGTTTTGACTCTTGAAAGCTTATACCCTGAAAATCTTGTTGGTCTTTAAGGTACTACTGGACTAGAATATTATTGTTCTTCTGCAGACTAACATGACTGCCCTCCTAAAAATATCTTTGAGGTAAGGTTTAGAGCATGTGGCTGGCCCAAGGCCACCGAGAGACCTTCCATAGCAGAGTGGGAATTTGAACCTGGGTCTCCCAGATCCTAGTCTGTTGCTCTAACCACTACACCACACTGGGACTCATAAATGTAAATCTCAATAACTTGCATAAAGTATGTTCTTGCAATGCATCCCCTTGAAGGAAACCCAAAATCATGGGGAGGAGAAGAGCAGCTTTCTCATGGTTCCATTTTCCACATGTACCCAGAGGAGCACAGCTTTGATTGCTTTATCCCTCTGTCCGATTTTTAACTCTTTCCCAGCCTACAGCTGTCATTGGTTGGTCTGGATCGCTGCTCTCATTGGCTGTTGCTCGAGTTCATTTCTGTGCTCTATCTGTCATGCTTGTCTTGCCAGCATCCTTGGGCAAAATGCTGAGCAGGTATGCAGATACAGGTAGGGCATCTGTATATACTCTTCCACAGGGGATCAAGTAAATGGGGAAGAAGGGCTTGGTCCTTTGTCTTTCACTCCAGTGAACCATGTGCTTGGACACAAGTTCAATCCAGGGCTCTTGCCTTTAGAGCTGTATAGGGTCGAATCCAAAGTACTCTGATGTTTCAATTTTAAAAGCTTAAAAGTTTAAAATAAGAGCCAAGCTACAAGTGATGAATTACACTTGCCTGGCAAGTGAACAGACTCGCGTGTATTCCTCCCTGTTCACTTGATCAAGTGGAGAGCAAGTGAATGGCAAGTGAACAGGGAGGAATACACGTGAGTCTGTTCACTTGCCAGGCAAATGTAATACGGCACTTGTAGCTTGGCTCTGAGACAAGCAGGACCATCCATATTCCAATTATCAGAACACAGCAGGATTTGACCAACACAGTCCGAAGGGAGCAAGTTCCACTTATTTTTATAGCTTCAGTGTAAAACCTTGTTGGCAGGATTGGAGAAGAGGAAAAGGGCTTTATTCTCTCCTTTTGCCTGTGCTACATGTTATATTACCTTGGCCTGGATAGCTCAGGTGAGCCTGATCTTGTTAGATCTCAGAAGCTAAGCAGGGTCGGCCTTGGTTCGTCATTGGATTGGAGACCTCCAACGAAGACCAGGGTTGCAGAGGCAGGCAATGGCAAACCACCTTTGTTAGTCTCTTGCCTTGAAAAACCCACCAGAGGTCGCCACAAGTCAGCTATGACTTCAGGGCACTCTCCACCACCACATGTCACACTGTTAAGAACTCCGAGCGGCCAGTATCCAACATTCCTCTCAGCAACGCCAGGGAACAAGCCAGTGTCCCTATGAGTCTCCCATACTTAACCCTGAAACATTCACATGCAGGAATTCACCTCCACCTCAGCAAGAGTCGATAGGGAGCTCTGACCCCTCCCCCCATGCAATGCAAGGTATCAACATAGAGAAAGAAGGGATGGAAATGTTATTTCAACCTTGGCTGACTGATAGGCTCAAATAGGGGCTTTCCCTAGTGGGAAGGGAGTCAGTCTTCTGGAAGCCAACTTGGCAGGGAGTGTATTTGCTAGATAGTTCAAGAAAAATCAAAGAAACTAGAGGTAGAATCTTGGTTAGTCTAAAGGGGAAGAGTTTATGAGATGAACGTTTGGGAGAAACATGGCAGAAGTTATCTGAACAATTCCCTTGGGTGTCAAGGAGTTTCAAACAACTGTCTACTGAGACTGACCATCTTCCTCACCATTGTCTGTTCTGATTGGCAGCGATTCTCCTGAACTCCTTTTGGAGCCCTGCTGCCCCAGACCCAAGTTTACTTTATGTACAATTCCATGATTTCCTTCCTTTTTGAAAAAATGCAAATCAGCTAGTCAGGTTGTGACCAGTGAGGGAAGAGCTTTTTTAGCTCATACCTTGCCAGTCGTCTGTCCACTTAAAAAAAAAATCACCCTTCCCCCGCTTCTTTCCAAGAGGCACTTTAAGGGGGGGGAAGCGTTGAGAAAAACAGTCATAGAACTATATGTACCATACAGTTTAGCACTCTGACCCTAGAACTTTCTGCATGCAACGTTCATTGTCTGCCACTGCGAGCCAAGCTACAAGTGACGCCTGACACAGGTTGGACACTTGTCAGCTTACCTCAAGATCTGATGGGAAATGTAGGCATCCTGGTTTTACAGCTTGGCACTCCATTACAGCTGCAAGACCAGGATGCCTACATTTCCCATCAAAACTTGAGGGAAGCTGAGAAGTGTCCAACCTGTGTCAGGCGTCACTTGTAGCTTGGCTCTGAGCTGTGGGTGCCCTCTGGAGGCCATTCGCTTCTGCAACTGCACACTTTTCCAATATTGGGAAGATTGCCAATGGCTGTCTTGTTAATGGCTTTCTCCATATTTCACTAGTCATCCTAAGATGACCTTTCTAAAATCCAAGAATTCTGGTCTTCTCTGCTCCCATAGGTCAAACCAGTGGTCCATCTGTTCCAGATCTGTGTCTCACACAGTGGCCAGCCAGTGCTCTAGAGGGCCAACAACAGGGCATAGAGGCCTAGGCCTTCCTCTGATATTTCCTCCTGGCACTGGTATCCAGAGGTTTACAGCCTCTAAATGTGAAGGTTCCCTTTAGCCATCATGGCTAGTCGCCAAGCCACTGACAGACCTATCATCCATGAATCTGTTAAATATCCTGCCTAGTTTCAGTTTCAAAGGGCAGATAATTTTCTAAGGAAGGTAGCAAGGGATGTTCCTGAGCCTTGGATGCAACCCATTCTGTGAACATATAGGATGGGCTGATGCTTACACAAAAATAGATTTTCAGCTATATACTGAATGGCCCCTTTCCTACAAGCAGGGAAAGGAGGTGTTTGGTCAAGAACCATGAACGCCTCTTAGCAAGGCCAGTCTGAGAGCGGGACCACAAGTGACGCCTGACACAAGTTGGACACTAGTCAGCTTCCCTCAAGTTTTGATGGGAAATGTAGGCATCCTGGTCTTGCAGCTTGACTCTCTGACTGCTGTCCAATGGACTTTTCAACTGTCACTTGTCCAACATTCTGCCAAGCTGCCTACATTTCCCATCAAAACTTGAGGGAAGCTGGCAAGTGTCCAACCTGTGTCAGGCGTCACTTGTGGTCCCGCTCTGAGACATTCTGGTACCTGTGCTGGACAACCCAAATCCCCCCTCTCACTAATTCATCTTAGAACACCCTCCCAGAACTTCTCCTGCACAAGCCCCAGTGAAATGAGCAGGGTGTAGCTTCATGGAAAGGAATACAGTTCCCATTCCCCTCAACAACAACAACATTTGATTTATATATCACCTTTCAGGACAACTTATGTTGTTATTATCCCCACAACAAAACACCCTGTGAGGTGGGTGGGGCTGAAAGAGCCCTGAGAGAGCTGTGACTGACCCAAGGTCACCCAGCTGGCTTCAAGTGGAGGAGTGGGGAATCAAACCCGGTTCTCCAGATTAGAGTCCTGCCACTCTTCTTAACCACTACACCAAACTGGCTCAATGGGGCTTAGTCTTGTTCCCACCAACACTATGTGGCTTCAAGTCCTTGTCTTCTCTGCAAGACAAGTCCAGAAGAGTAGGAAGTTTCTGAGATAGCAAAAGAGTTGTCCATTCTGGTTCAGAGAGGGTCCATGGAAGGAGTAGTCTGTGGAAGGAGCAGCCAAGGGCTGTAGAGCCACAAGAGAGTTCTTTCGGTCAAACTTGCACCACCTCTGTTAGTCTCTTACCATGAAAACCCCACCAGGGGTTGCCATAAGTCAACTATGACTTGAGAGCAGGATTTTGGTTTTTTTGAAGTGCCACAGCCACAGTGGCCAGCTTCTGAAGGGCTTCTTAGCTGGCCATGCAGCTCCACCTCTGGTACATTAATGAATCCAATCTGAGCTTTACTTGTCCACTGTTCTTCTTTATGAGTAGGACTATCAGGAGTAAGGCCAAGCAATTGGTATGGGTTCCAGCTTGCACTTCTCTTTGCTTGGAGTTTCACAGGTGATTTGTTTGTGTGAAATGGCGCAAGTAGCATTTGGCATCCAAAAATGTTTAAACCTGTCTCTCGAGATGAAGCAGAATATATGAGTGCTGCTTTCCAGGAAGGATCCTCAATTCCCTCCACAGGAGTAATCTTCTCCTCTTGGCCCCACTGGTGCTAGCGCCTGCACCGGGGGGGGGGGTCCATTCTGGGATGAAATGAGTCTGAGGAGTCTGCCTCCTGTGCTGGGTTCTGAAGAGATACGGGACATGGTAGGCTTGCATGGGACAACTTTGGGGTGGACTATGTTCAACACATGAGATCTGTTTTCCATTTTACTGCTCTGAACGATGCAGTGGATCTCTCATTTGCATTAGAGCTGCCTCTGCCACGTATCACATAGTAATTGATCACTGGAATTTACTAGAAAATTTATACACTGGCATTAGTTGTGGTGTTAAGAATATGATAATCTTACCATCAGCCGTCAGGAAAAGGGCCAGAAATGGTTGACTAATGAAGCCTGCCGATGCCTCTTATCAGATGTAATTGATCGGTAGAGATCACTGGAGGGTAAACAAGCCAACACACTGTTCTTAATGTTTCCTGATAACATAACCATTTAGTTTAGGCTTCGTGAAAAATGTTGGCTATTGAGTATCACCCTGATGTCCATCACAAATATGCTTCAAAATAAATTTGGTACCCATTAATCTCTTCGTTGTGGGCAAGGCCTGATCGTCAGGTGGTTTTAAAAGATGCAGAGAGAGCCCCCTTGCTATCCTGCTGCTGATCTAGAAACACACTCCTGAGAGACAGGAACCGAAAAGTACTCTTCGTGGATTCGTCTTCCGTCCACAACGTTCGGGGGGAAAGTCCTGTCGAGTATTTAACCATCCTATCTATGAAAGAAACAGAGTCCTCAAGAACAATGGATGGGAAACAAGTGAGTATAAATCATTTGTAGTCTAAAGGTGAGAGAGGTTCGTGGAGGATTGGGACAGTTTTCTCCTGTCACACAGAGCCTGTTGCAGACATGTGTAGGCAATTCCTGTGGTACTCAACTGGGCTGTAATCTACCACTCAGCAAAGTCAGAAGCCGACTTTAACCAAAGTGGCTCTTCCTGGGGAGAAAGAGCTACTTCAACTGGAGGAGTTCTCATTAGGCTGGAGAAAGGCTTCCAACTTTGCTGAATAGAGTGGTAGGGTAAAAGCTGTTGTCTGGACTGTAAGAACCCATCTTTTCATTGGACTTAGTTGTCCCGGCTTAAAACGAAATGCAGCTGAGCCCATCACACATTTGCAATGATCACCATGTAACGGGAAATACTGTCAACCTAAATTTACTGATAATTGTAAAGCACGGATTAATGGTTCCGGGTGTTGTCTGCTGGTCCCACACAAAGTGTCATGTCTTAGGTCAAAGCTCTTCATTATCAGTGCAGTCTTATGGAGAGTTGCTCCAGCAGCAGGCTTAGACTGGAGTAACTCTACATAGGATTGCATTGTGAGTTACCGGTTCTCTTAAAAGGCTGAGCGAATGGATTGAGAGAATCTCCTGTTTTCCATCACCACTTTGGGTCAGTCCAGAAGAGACACTTAGGCTAAGGCGCTCTGGACAAGCTGCAGCCCTGAGCCAAATTCATTTATCCTGTCCAATGGGGATTGATGCCTTTCTGTAAACCACTCTTTTGGTGTGTATGCTTAGGAAGCATAAGGGAAAGGTTTTCCTAATTTGGCTGAAACTTAAGAGTCTCTCTCCACAAGATATCTTAGAGTCAAGCTACAAGTGACGCCTTACACAGGTTGGACACTTGTCAGCTTCCCTCAAGTTTTGATGGGAAATGTAGGCGTCCTGGTTTTACAGCTTGGCTCTCCATTACAGCTGCAAGACCAGGATGCCTACATTTCCCATCAAAACTTGAGGGAAGCTGAGAAGTGTCCAACCTGTGTCAGGCATCACTTGTAGCTTGGCTCTTAGAAGAGGATGCTCAAGTGAAAGATCTTACATTTGTTCTCCCATTGTGGATACACATGCACTGCTAGGGAGACAGAATGCACTTGAATATAAGACCACACAGAAAGTAAGTCTTGTGTAGAGAGGCTCTACATGGGGCAGCAGTGTTGGGTTTCAATATTTGTGGCAGGATGGTGCCATAACATTTTCACAGCCAGTTTTGCTTTGGATGCTATGTGGCCATCACCCGATGAACAGTAGAGTTCTATGCATCACTTTTGTCCCCATGCAGAATTTCAGCTTCTGAGAGGTTGAATGAAACTTACCTTTATATTCCTCTCCCCCATGGATCTTATGTAAAGCAATCTTTATTCCACTTACACTGGCTATGGCTGATTCTCTTGTAACGCTGGAAATGTATTCATTTATTTGCACAATGGCGAGAAAAGATATAATGGTTTGATATCTCCTTAATGTAGGCTGGCATGGCAAAGACAGTTGCCATCATAGGAGCAGGAGCCAGTGGTCTAACTGCCATTAAATGCTGCTTGGATGAGGGGCTTCAGCCAACATGTTTTGAGAGGAGTGAAGACATTGGGGGCCTTTGGAGGTTCCAGGTAAGTAAAGATGTGAGCTTGCTTTGCATTGGTTAGAATAGCCTGCAATACGGTTCTCTTGCCCATCAACATTCAAGGAAGACCGATGGGTTTTCTGTTTCGCCCACATGTATAAGTTGAATGTGTTTCTAGAGGAAATCAAGAGGTTGTCAAAATTCTCATGTGAATAAATAAATATAATAACTTAACCCCGTACTTTGGACTTTTCTAAACTCAAAGCTGTATTTAAGTCACGCAAACTGGCAAGGTTAAGATCTTAGACGTTTATCTAGATAGTTTTGGGTAGGTAGCCACGTCAGTCTGCAGTACAACAGCAGAATTTGAGTCCAGTGGCAACTTAGAGACCAACAAGATTTTTAGAGTGTAAGCTTTTGATAGTCAAAGCTCCTTTTTTCCGATCTGAGGAAGGGAGGTTTGAATCTCAAAAGTTTATGCAGTAAAAATCTTGTTGGTCTCTAAGGTGTCAGATCCCGTAGATCTCCACCTGTAAAAGGTAAACTGCTTTCAAATTATTCAAAAAACATCTTTTAAAGTGTTAATAATGGCAGAGAGCACATTTTCAATTAAAGAAACCAGGAGTTGATACTCTATCTCCCTCCGCGATGTGACCTCAATCCAAATTGGGGCTGAAAGTGCAGTTTTCTTTTTACAGTGGGACAGAGATCTCTGTCCATGCTCTTCTACAACTCAAATAATTGATCCAGCACACCATTAAATACTTTAGATACAATAAACCTCTTTTAAACAACTATTTACATGCTCAGTCATTTGTTTTTCTATATAAAATTGCATCCAAGTGCCCAAAATTGGATCTTTTTGTAGTGTTTTAATTTTGATTACTTGTCTGCTTTTATTTCCCAGCCTGCCTTGTCTGAAATATTCCTGGACTTCCAATAGCATGGCAACATGAATCTTGCTGCTGTTAATAAGTTTAACATGACTTCTAGTAATGATATATGGATTTTTTACATATAATTCAGCAGAAGAATGTCAACTCAGTATCCCTGTGAGGGTACTTGCCCTCATTTTTGGAATAGGATCTGCGATGCCCAGTCTGCCAGGGAAAATCACTGGGTGACCCTGGACCAGTGAATTCTCCTAACCTACCTCACAGGGTTGTTGGAGGCGGAAGATAAAGTGGAGGAAGGGACAGTCTTGTGTGCTCCCTGAGCTCCGTGGAAGAAGATCAGGCTTTTAAAAATAGTAAAGAGTCCAGTAGCACCTTTAAGACTAACCAACTCTATTGTAGCATAAGCTTTCAAGAACCACAGCTCTCTTTGTCAGATGCATCTGACGAAGAGAGACGTGGCTCTCGAAAGCTTATGCTACAGTAAAGTTGGTTAGTCTTAAAGGTGCTACTAGACTCTTTACTATTTTGCAACTACAGACTAACACGGTTAACTCCTCTGGATCTATGGCTTAAAAAAAATGTGATTGATACATGATTCAGGAAGCACCAAAATAGCTAAATCTGCAGCTCCTACAGAAATCAGCTTATGGCCACGTATCTCAGTCTCCATCACCAGTTCCCATTAACCAGGATGGCTAAATGGAACCTCTGCGTTTTACAGGCTGAACGCTACAACTGTTGTCTTCATGCCCTCCCTCATTGCGAGCTTCTCAGAGCCATATTACAAGTATAGATTGACTACAATCAGTTTTCATTTCAGTTATAGTTCTTCTCCCCCATACTCTGAGAGCTGGAGGTGGTATGAACAACTTTCTTCCGGTTTCTCTGTGGTCCCTTATGAAATAAGTTGTGCAGGTTTTTGAAGGACTTCAGTAACCTGCAAAACTTGTTCAGTCAGAAACCAGGGTAAGAAATGGGCACCATATCTTCATTTGTATGAATGTAGTTCCCAACCTCTAAGGCTGGAGTAATGCTCTATGCCAGCTCCAGTTTTAAATACAGCAAAGAGAAATGATTGATCCTTGTGGGGCTGTTACCTGCCTTTGTTACCTGCCTCTTGTGAAACAGTCGACTGGAACTGGCCTTAAGAATCTGTTAAAGCTAGGGTTGCCAATTCGGGGTTAGAAAATTCTGGGAGATTTAGGGGCTGGAACCTGGGGAGGGAACGGTTTGGGAAGGGGAGGGATCTCAGCAGGATATTATGCCACGGAGTCCAGCCTCCACAGCAGTCGTTTTCTCCAGGGGGAACTGATCTCTTTAGCCTGGAGAGCTGTTGTAATTCCAGGAGAGCTCTAGGCTCACCTGGAGATTGGCAACCTTACTTGAAGCCCTGCCCTGTTCTCCAGAGCAGCAGTTTTGTGCTGTGAACTGTCCTACCTGCCCTCCTGTAATAAGGCAGGATTAGCTGTTCAGCTGTGTGATGAAGCAGATTGTGGGGGTCTTGTTCAAATTGGCCAGAAAGGGGGCCTTTTTTATCTTCTCCATCTAATCGTGACTGGTGTTACTTGCTAATTTGGCCTGGTCTTTGACTCATTTGGCCATGACTACAGGACATGTCAAGGCCCTAAACTGTGTCAGGTTTAAGAAACCCCATAACATCACCTCAAAAATGTTAATTTAGTCATTTTTAATATTTTTCTTTTAATTTAGAGGGTCCTCATAATCTGAGGCCTTAAGATATAGCTTACTTAGCTTGTACATGACTAGTTGACAGGAATAATGTGATCTGCTACAGTATAGGTAGAGGCAGGGCTCATTTCGAGGGGGAACACACAGGAACGCAGTTCCGGCAGTTCCCCAAAGAGGTCACATGTCAGGTGGCCCCGCCCACCTGACTCTCGGCCATTTTGGGCCCCTTTTCGGCCATCCTTGGTAGCCCATGTCCATCCTTGACTTGAGAAGCCTGGTGGTCTGGGGAGGGAACCCCCTTGGGGGCTGGGCATTGTCAATCAAGCCTAAGGTTGCCAACTCCTGCTTGGGAAATACCTGGAGATTTGGGAGTAGAGCCTGGGGAGGGCAGGGTTTAGGGAAAGAAGGGACCTCAGCAGGGAATAATAGCATTGATTCCACCCTCCAAAGCAGTCATCTCCTCCAGGGGAGGCCATTTCCACATGCCCTAAAAATAGTGTGACACTCACTGTACACTGGTGGCTTTTTCGCGCCATTTCTGCCGCCGTTTTGTAAATGGTGACACCAGAAATTGTGCGAAGAAGCCACCAGTGTTCGGCAAGTGTCACGCTACTTTTAGGGTGTGTGGAAACGGTCAGTCTCTGCCATCTGGAGATAAGTTGTATTTCTTTCTGTGGGATCGCTAGCCTTCACCTGGAGGTTGGCGACACTAAGACTGAGTCATTGGGCATGTGACGGGAGGGAGTTGAGGCTTAACACCTCTTGCATGCAGGTGATGATAAACAGAGCCAGAAGTAATGCTAGCCAGTTTTGGAGCCTGGGTATTACCAGCATCTCACACTAATCTGGGGATCAGCCATTCATACATTGTTTAACACACCTGCTGGTGTTTCATGTTCTCCTTTGGGACGTTGGTACAAAAATTGTGCCTGGCTTTAAAAGCCCTGATTCTTTATGATTTCTTGTAGGAGTATGATATTGATGGCCAGGCAAGTATTTACAGATCTCTGACTATCAACACCTCCAAGGAAATGATGAGTTACAGTGATTTCCCCATCCCTGCGGATTACCCAAACTACATGCACCACAGCAAAGTGATGGAGTACTTCAGGATGTATGCAAAGCACTTCCATTTGCTTGAACGCATACGTTTCAAGGTAAGGAGGGGAGTTTCCAGTAGCAGTCAGTAGAGTTTCCAACTGCATCTTGGGAAATACCTGGAGATTTGGGGGTGGAGCCTTTGCCCTGCCGAGGCTCAGTGAATTCAAAGTTTTAAGCAGTGAGGGCAGCTGGGTAAAGGCTCTGGAAGGGGAGACAGTCAGGAACAACAGAGGTGGTGAAGGGCTGTGAGAGAATCCGTCCCCTTTGGAGTGATGTCTGCCTGCTCCGTCTTTCAAAACTACGCTTCCTGGCAAACATTGCATCTCCCGGCACTTGACGAACACGTGCCCAGGCATCTCATATAGAGAAACTCTATGGTAAACCTCTGATGCTGCCATTTTCTCCATGCGAATGGCTCTCTGTAGTCTGAAGAACAGTTGTACTTCCGGGAGAATCGCAGGCCCCACCTGGAGATTGGTAAATCTAGGCTCTAGGAATATAGTCATGCTTGTGGAGGACAAGTTTTTTTCAACTAGTACACTACTCAGGCACAGTCTACAATGGGTGGTGGTGGGGAAAACTCTGAAAGACAGAGCACTCTGGGAATTTGCAAGAAAAAACATTATTCCTAAATTACTTATTTTTTTTAGTGCTTTCAGAATCCTTCCTGCACTCCTCCTACTATAGCTGGTCACTCTCACAAAAGTTAACTAAGTTAAGCCAGTGTGGGGCAGTGGTTAGAATGCTGGACTAGGATATAGGAGACTCAGGTTTGAATCTCCACTCAACTGTGACCTTGGGCCAGTCACATACTCTCAGCTTAACCTATTTCACAGGGTTGTTGTGGGATTAAAATGGAGGTGGGGGAAATAATGTAAGTAGGGTTGCCAGATGGGGTCTGGACTAATATTGAACCCCAGGGAGAAGTGAGAGAAGAAACTTACCTTTTTTTGTATATAATGTGCGTATGCATGCTCCTGAGGTGACGTGATGACATCATTGCAGGAAGTGACGTCATCATGCTCTCCCTCACTTCTGGGCAGGACTACACAGCTGCAGGAGGCTGCCTTGGTGTCTGGGCTGCTGGCCACTTTTTCGGGCCGGCAGTGGTGCCAAGCAGTGCAGCCAGAGGGGAGAGAGGAAGGGGAAAGGGGAGGCAGCAGATGTCTGGTTTTGGAGAAACGTTTTTCCTGGACAGTCTGCCAAAATACAAGACTGACCGGGAGAAAACTGAGCACCTGGTAACTCTAGATGTAAGCCACTTTGCACCCCTCCCCCCTGATAGGGGGAGGGGGGAGTACAGGGTATACATGAAGAAAATAAAATAAATTTAAAAAATAACCATAAATCTTCAACTCATAGGCTTTGGGGAATTAGAAAGTCTCATTAGTTACATGTAGAGAGGTGCGTGCTACCCCCAGGTCTAATTAGGCAGTAGTGGAATTTGGCCTACATTTTCCCTTCTTTCATTTCATGGGAAGAGGAACTGCTAAAGCAGAGATTACATTCAACATTTGACACTCAACACCAGAAGGGACCACATAAAGCACTTGCGCTTTTTTCTCTCTCTCAAAGGAGGGGGGTAATGGGGACTTGAGAGGGAAGGGTTGGCATGTTAAAGTGGCCCAGAGCATTGGCAGTACTACAAGGACGAAGCTGCCAATGCATTCCAGAGATGCCACCCGCTCGGAACTTTCCCAGTTAATTAAAGATCCAGCCCACTCCGGGAGTCAGATTGTCAGAATTCAACCTGAAGTTTCAGGTTTTTTTAAGCCTCCTTCTCAGGGTCTTCAGAGAAAAGAACTACATCTCAAGGCCAGAGGCGGTAATCCAAGAAGCTATTTTTTGTGTGGCTTCATTCTCACCGTGGTGATAGGTCTTTTTCTGAGCTCAGTCACTTCAGGTTGCAGATTGGGATTCACATAACTGAATGTTCCTCCAGCCTTTTTTCTTTTTTTAAAAAAAACACACAGAGATAGAAAACTATCATGTCTGAGTGAGAAGGCGAGATTGTTTCTCCCTGTCACAGTAGTTACAAGTACGCAGGGAACTTTTCCCATGGTGGAAGAACAGTCAGTCATGTACAGACGAAAGTCATGCAGGCCAAAAACAGGTTTCATCCATAGTGAGAAATACATCTCAGTTTCTAGATGTTCTCAAAAATATGCTCTTTATTTCAGCATGCTCCTTATTTTTGGTGTACCATCTCCATGTGGTGTGGTATAGAGGATTAGAGTGCAGGATCTGGGAGACTCTGAGCCAAACTAGAAGTGATGCCTTACACAGGTTGGACACTTGTCAGCTTCCCTCAAGTTTTGATGGGAAATGTGGGCGTCCTAGTTTTACAGCTTGGCTCTCCATTACAGCTGCAAGACCAGGATGCCTACATTTCCCATCAAAACTTGAGGGAAGCTGACAAGTGTCCAACCTGTGTCAGGCGTCACTTGTAGCTTGGCTCTCAGGTTCTAATCCTTGCTCTGCCATGGTGGCTTACTGGGTGAGCTTAGGGTATTAACACACTGTCAACCTAACCTGCCTTACAGGGTTGTTGTGAGGATAAAATGGAGGAAAGGAGAACAATATAAAAGCCATTGGGTCCTCACTGGGGAGAAAGGGAGGGTACTAAATGTAAATATATAAATAAATGAGTTCAGGAGGGCTTGAATTCATGTGTTTCAGTCCTTTACAACGAGTACCATAAAACCAAGCCTAAAAACAAATTCCTGTCTTCCAGGCCTGTGTCTGTCAGATAAGGAAACGCCCAGATTTCTCCGTCAGTGGCCAATGGGAGGTTGTAACAGAAATGAATGGGAAGCGGGAATCTGCCATCTTTGATGCTATTATGGTCTGTACCGGCCACCACGTATATCCTTATTTTCCTTTGGAGTCATTTCCTGGTAAGTGAGTTACAAAATTGGAAGGTGCTTGAGGATTCCCCAGGCCAGTTTGGCGAAGGGATCCTGATGGTGTTTTGCCATCTTCTGGGCACTGTGTGTGTGTGTGCATGCACGTACGCATGGGGGGGAGGTATTTGTGAATTTCCCGCATTGTGTAGGAGGTAAGACTAGATGGCCCTAGAGGTCCCTTCCAACTCTATCATTCTGTAGACACTACTATTAAGTGTTTTACTATTGTTTATTTAATGTAGGGAGCCATCTTGCTTAGCCCATAATCACAGGAAGTCAACATGGTATGGGAAGTGTGTGTAACAGAGATGCCGGTGTTCTGGGTTCAAATTCCTTTGCTCCCATTGTCTTGCAAATGTCTGAATCAGGGTTTTGGCATTTCAAAGCTCTAATCCACTTCTACTAGCTGGGTGATGGTGGTGGTTGAAATTCCACCATAGCTAATTTTTTAGTGGGTGAAGATAAGAAGCTTACTCCCCTCACCAGCTTGAATTACAGTATTTGTGAACTGTCTTTGTCTTTGAAGTACAGTTGGAGTCCCCTTTGATTGTGATTTTTAATTTAATTGGTCCCAAACAGCCAGCCCTCACCTTTTAAAGCAGAGCAAGCTCATAAAAGAACTACCCGTTCCTATGCTTGTTTGCTCAGAAACGAGTTTCATTGAGTTTAATGAGGCTTACTCCTAAGTAAGGGTTGTTACAAGAGGGAAAAAATGAAAGGAAAAAAAGACCCAACCCAAACAGAATCAGGTAAACAAAGAGGTTGAGAAAACAAACCAAAATGAAACAAATGCTATCAAATAATAGTACAGAAACTGAAAAATTAATTAAAAAATATTTAATATCAATATCACCAGACCAAAATTATATTTATATAAATTGCACCTGGCCATTTTGAAGCTATCTGTATGACATCTTTATGTATATTCGTATGTTTTGTTTTATATTTGTATTATGCTAAGTTGTGGAACCATATTGCTTTAAAAATCTGTGTTTATTGCTCTACATTCTATTAAACATTTTTGTATTAGTTTTTTCAGTTTTTGCATTATTGTTCACATTTGTTTCATTTTGGTTTGTTTTTCTCAATCTTTTTGGTTGCCTATACTGTATTGTCTACAGATTGGTAGAAAATAAGGTAGAATTTAGTAGATACTCAAACACGCCGGAGGGGAAAATGTAAAATGAAAAGGAAAGCTCAGAATGGTCAATCAGAACTTAGACATTACCAGAGATCTGTCTTTAATGATTGTGGAACTCAAAACAATATCTAGAGAGGCTAAAACTGAATCTAAAAAATAGACAATGTTCATTAAATCCAGGTGGGGCTCAGCTGGTTGAATGATCCTCCATAAAGGAAAAAAAGCGCTCTTTTACAGGCAATATTAGGGTGTCGTGGTTCCAGCCTAATTTCTTCCCTATCCTTTTTTGTGTGTGTGTTGGGATTTGTTGTTTATTTGAAGGAACATTCAGTATTGTGAATCCCTGCCTGCAGATCCCTCTTTTGGTAGAGTCAGATACATATTTACCATTACAGCTGGGGCTAGGCCACTCGCTATAGAAGCTTTCAGCATCAACACCGTCAAAGTTCATACTCAGCCTGTTCTATGGTGTGAGTCGGCAGAGTCTGTCCTGGACACTGTGCAAGGCATAGCAGTGCAGTTCTAGCCTTGGTCCCACTAAGTCAAGGGTAACACAGTAGGATTGAGGGGGAGGCTGTAGCTCAGTGGTGGAGCATCTGCTTTGCGTGCAGAAAGTGCCAGGTTTGATCCCCAGCATCTCCTTTTAAATGGCTCTGATGTTAAGTGATTTGAAAAACTTGTACCTGGAAAGCCACTGCTGGTCTGTTTCTGTGTATGACAGTTTTGTGTGTTTATGTGGAGTGCATTACAGTGTCCATAACAATCCCCCATTGGTCATAATCTCTGAAGCCCTGTATATCTGCTCAATTTTACTGCTTTCTTTCACACTGTAACCAACAATATACTTTGGGTTGAAGTATGAAATGACTCTCCCTTTTGGAGGGGCTGCAGTCTGGAAACAACTCTCCCTTTTCTTCTTTTCCTTTTTTGCCATCTTTGTAGGTGTCAAGAAGTTTAAAGGGAAAATTATGCACAGTCGGGAGTATAAACATCCTGAAGTATTCCGGGACCAGAAGATTCTTGTGATTGGCTTGGGAAATTCCGGAGCAGATATATCCGTGGATCTCAGCCATGTGGCTAAGCAGGTACAAAACTTTTGCTTTGTGTTCTCAAAATGTGTCATGATGCTGAATGTGGTTGCCAGATTTGGGCCCCCCATCAAGTTACGATTAGTCTCACTGAATTAACATAGTTGCATAAATGGGACTTAGTAACCTGTCTCTATGTCTGCTTACTCAAAACAAAGGGCCATTTTCTTTAGTGGGACTTGGGGCCAAATGGCACATCGTGTTTGTTTATTTACTATTTATTAATTTACTATTTTCCTATCTCAAAAAAACCTACAGGGCAATATAAAAGAATGGGTGATACAGCACCCAAAACAATGAAATACGTAATTGGATGCCCCCTGAAAGTACAAATAATAATCAACCTCCCCAAACACGGTCAATCAGTCAGTCAAAATTTATTTCGATGCAAAATTAGCTCTGGAGAATCAACAATAACAATCAAAAAAGAAGTGAAGGAGAAGTAAAACATAATAAAATAACATAGAGGAGGTACATACAATGTAGCAAGCCCAAAACAATGAGCGCAAATTATGGCAGATAGAGAGAAAGTACTTTCTTCCACAAAGAAGTAAAATTATTGACGTTCAGTCAGCTGTTTATGTATCCCACACACCCAAAGGCAAAAATTAGCAACTTTATTAGTTATCTCTAGAGATGGGCACAAACCTGAATATGAACCCAAAAAACCCACAAACCAGCCCGGTTCGTGGTTTGCGAACCAGTGGTTTGTGGAAGCTCGTTTCCACGAACTTCCATGAACTGGTCTACTGGTTTGTTTGGTTCGTCTTAAAGGGCAGTTTAAATGACCATTTCCCCGGGGAAATGGCCATTTAAACTTTTCCTGCCTCAGCTGGCAGGCGGCAGCGGGGGACCCCTCTCGCTGCCTGCCAGCTGATAATTTAAAGGGACCTGCCACTTGAAAGAGCCCTTTCAACGATTAAATGCCTCTTTCTCTGCTGCAAAACAGCCAGAAAGGGGCATTTAAACCCCATGAACCATGAACTGGTTTGGGAAATTGCCTCAGTTCGTGGGAGTTCATGGTTCATGGAAACCCACGAACCACAAACTGCATGGTTCGGGTTTTTTGTGGTTCGTGCCCATGTCTAGTTATCTCCTGTGAAAATCTGCAACAAGAGAGACATAAAATTGTTGAGATCTTCCCGGTAAAGTTGACAGGATTGGGGCTATATATTGAGATTGGATGTCATTATAGAAAGTGCAGTGCAGCAGAACATGTTCAATAGACTCTACTTTCCTTGTACGGCATAGACAGAGTCACTGGGGGAGTGGGACACGATGGCATCTGCCTTCTAGGAGGGCTGAGGGTAGAATGTTGAAGTGTGCAAAGGTAAAGATTCTCTGATATTTGGAGATCTCAAGGAATCTAAGATAATCTGGTTGAAAACATTTAGCATGCTGCAGAATAATTGGAAATTTCCGTATCTGTGCCCTATTTGATTGTAGGGTGTGATCCCAAAGCCACTGTTTAATTGTTTCTTTTGCTTTTTGGTACCCAAGATGGAGTAAGACTTGGGGGTGGGGGTGAGAGGGCATGCTCCTGGAGTTTCCCCTCAATTGCTCTTTGCCACTCAGAAGTCCTCCAAAACTCTCTTCAGCAAAGTCACTTTGCGATCCCTCCTAAAAACAGACAATCAGCGGCAGGTTGCCCAGCTGCTGGAAGGTCAGGCACTTTTCTCATGGAAAGAACCAGCAACAGAGTTTTTTGTTTCTTTTTCACAACTTTGTTCATGCAAAGTTTTGAGGTGGCTTCCAGGTTAGATAGAAAATTGGTATGGTGCAGGGCTGTTTCCTTTTCCACTGTTTGGCCATATCACCCTCCCCAAACTGTTCTTCTCCCTGTACAGGATCTGTGCATGATTTTTATCTGAAAAACTGTACAAGAGAATGGATTGGCCATATTTGTCCCTCCTGCCCTGTAATCGGTTGTCCTCTTGAAGTCTCGCGCAAGAGAACAACTGAATGTTTCTTTGAATTTTCTCTTTTTTTTAATCAGAAAAAAAATCATGGACTTACACATAATGTGAAGTTTAGCATCTTGGGGTGATCTTAAAAGGAGAAAAAAACAGCATGGAAAGGTTAATATTTGTTTTTTTCAGGGAAAGATACACATGATAGGGTATTGCATTTAGCTCGCATTGCCAGATTTTGATTTCCAAAATATTAATCCCACAAATGGAACAAGGGAGTGCATAAAGGAGTAGATAAGGAATTTAAGGCAAAATTTATATGAAGGAGACCTTCAGTCTGCAAGTGGAAGGCATGCCATATAAAAATAACTTCATGGAAATAGAAAAGTAGCATATCAGGGATAAAGCTTTTGTCCCAACCTACTCTCTACCAATCTAGCTTTCTTCCTGCAGGGAATTTTTATGTAGGGAAATGGAGTGGCCAGCTTGCCGTGTGCTCCTAGCCCTCCAGTAGCAGCATGGGCATCTGCACGGGAGGGCTGGGAGAACCACGGCAGCCGCAATGATGGGCATGCTCCTGGGGGGGTGCCCTGTATGATGATATCACGGAAGTGACATCATCACACACTCCTGGGAGCACACGCATGGGTGTGTGGAGACAGAGGCACTGCCGGACTTGGGTTGCCCCGGGTGCTGGCAACCCAAGATACGGCCAGGGCCACTGCGCCCATTGAGGCCAGGTAGGCAGTGGCCTCAGGTGTGGGGTGCCAGAGGGAGCGCTGGAGGAGGTGCGGGGGGCGGGAGCACATGCCACAGAGCTGCAGCCTCCTATCCCTCCTGCCCCGCGCTGCCAGCACATGCCTCTGGCTGGGCTCAGCAGCCGCAGGCAGGCGTCTGCGGCAACGCAGGCAACCGAGCGGGAAAGCTCTGAGGCTACCTGCGCACCATCACAGCCGCCTGCTGCTGTGATCGGGCCAGCGGCAGCGGATGCGCTCCTATGATGACATCACGCGCGACGTCATCATGTATGCCGGTGTGTGCGTGCACATGCACGCACGCGGGGCCGCCCGGCTGGCCGGCCGCAAGTGCCAAAAACTCTGGCGCTGCCCCTGGATAAGGCTCTGTATCTGAGCTCACTCAAACATGCAAAAAGATGAATTAAAGGAGGAAAATGCCCCAAGGAGAAAAGTGCTCCCCAGCTATTACATCTCAGAGGTTGGACCAACCACACTTGAGTGCAGTCCTGGGTGGATTTCCTCCGTAACCTGCTCCTTTTCCCTCCTGGCAGATCTTTCTGAGCACCAGGACTGGCACTTGGGTAGTAAACCGTGTCTCAGACGATGGGTACCCTTTGGATGTGGTGCATTTTACACGTTTCAAAACCCTCCTTCGCCAAATTCTTCCTGTAGCTCTGGTGAACCTGTGGGGCGAGAAGAAGCTGAATACAAGGTTTAACCATGAGAATTATGGTATAAAACCTCAGCACAGGTAAAGCTAGGATTTCTCCATTTTACAGAGCTTTGGGGAGGGTAAGGAATGTGCAAGTGAAATGCAAAGCAGACAAGAGCAAAATGAGAGAAATTCAAAGAGACCAGACAGCCCTCATGTCTTGTAAATAAATCATGGAGTCATAGGGTTGGAAGGAATCCTTTAGTCCAACACCCTGCACAATGCAGGAAATTCACAAATACCTTCCTCCCCACACAAACCCAGTAACCTTTACTCCATGCCCAGAAGATGGCAAAACACGGTCAGGATCCCTAGCCAAACTGGCCTGGGGAAAATTGCCATCTGACCCCCAAGGTGGCGATTGAGCATCTAAGAAGGGGCCACAAGAACTAATCACTGATGTATCTCTTCCTGCCCTTCCTCATGATCTGCCTAGGTTCACAGAATCAGCATTGCTGTCAGATGGCCATCTAGCCTCTGCTTAAAAACCTCCAAAGAAGGTGAGCCCAGCCCACCACCTTCTGAGGTAGCCTGTTCCCCTGAGGGACCGCTCTAACTGTCAGCATAAAACGCTTTTGACTTAATTTCAACCTGTTGGTTCTGGTCTGACCTTCTGGGGCAGCAGAAAACAACTCCGCATCATCCTCTATATGATAGCCCTTCGGGTACTTGAAGATGGTTATCATATCACCTCTCAGTCGTCTCCTTTCCAAACCAAGCATACTGAGCTCCTTTAACCTTTCTTCATAGGACTTGGTCTTCAGACCCCTCACCATCTTCATTTTTCTAGCTCGTGAATTAAAACACAGAATGGGTCAAAGAAATCCATATTCTGTGATAAGAAATGCTGAATTCTGCAACCTATGTAAACTGTCCAAAGATGCATGTTTTCTCTCATTTCATATAAATTAATCTGCAGTTTTTACTGTTTTAATCATTTTTCGGCTACGCCTGCGGAAACTTCAACCTTGGCTAGTGGAAATCTTCATCAGCAACAACTCCAGCTTTTAAGATTCCACCTGGCATTGCCCACACATTTTCAAGTTTATATTTATAGCCAGAACATTTTTTTTAAATATATGAATGCTTTTCCAGGAAACCAAATTCTGTATCCAATATAGCACTCAATGGTTTAGGGGAAGCTAAAATAAATCATTGTGCAGCACAATCTGTCCAAGCCAGGGTCCCATTCTCTGAAGCGGGCTTTCTCTGTTTTAAAATGTCACTCCATACCTATAAAGGTGCTCAGGTGGCATCAATATTAGTCTTGAATGTGATTTCTGAATCTATAGCCCCACAATTTTACCTCACTATTTACTGGCCCATTTTATTCAGCCTGTCTTCTATTTTGGCCCAAACTGATTGTACAATGACCTTTTTGTGCAATCTGCTTCGTAATTTGTGCAGGATTTTCTTCTAAACCATATAGTAGAATATGTGGCTTAAGAAAGGTGCTCCACTGGCCCAAAATATTCTGATTATCTAAAAATGTCCTGAGAATTTAATGATTGCCATCAACAGGGAGACTTGTAGAGTCAAAAGATGACACTGAGAAACGTCTCCAGATCTTCTGGAACAATCTCTGGCTACAGTCACTGAACAGTTTAGTCTGAACATCTGTTGCTTGTAAACCTGTTCAGGCATTCTGGTTTTGGCTACCTATGATCCACTCAAGATGGACTATCACCATTTTGTGTGGATCTTCAAGCTTCGGTACGCACAAACACATATCCACAACAAAATCACGGTGACTGCGCATATCACGAGTTGAGTGTTCTCCCAGTATATGAGGCAAGAGTACCAAAAACATACTGACTGAAAAGGGCTTTTACATTCCCCAAATTTAACATCTCTCAAGAAGTGTCTGTAAGCACCAGAACTAAAACCCACATAAACCACTGGGAGCTTGCAATATGATCTTTTGTTTTTCTTGACCTTCCAGATTTCTCAGCAGGTATCCAATAGCAGCGGATGATCTACCTAATGCGATAATTTCCGGCAGGGTGTTAATGAAGCCAAATGTAAACGAGTTCACTGAGAAGGGGGTGATTTTTGAAGATGGCTGCCGAGAGGAAAACATAGATGTCGTGATCTTTGCTACAGGATACAGCTTTGCCTTCCCCTTCATTGATGAGAGTGTCATTAGCGTTGGGAACAACCAAGTTCCACTGTATAAGTTTGTCTTCCCACCGCATTTGGAAAGATCTACCCTAGCCATCATAGGACTCCTTCAGCCTTTGGGGGCCATTATGCCAATAGCTGAGCTCCAATCCCGCTGGGCCACAAGAGTCTTCAAGGGTAAGAGAGTATCTGAATGGGCTTTGGAACAGTTTCAGGCAGGTTCACGCGCAGCGGGCTACTTCCTGAGCAGAATTTAGTGACTGCCCCCAAGTGAGATATTTGCAGGGCTAAGTGGGAAGTGTGGCTCACAGTTTGCACTGGGACACCAAAGGAGTAAGAGTTGAGTCTGTTTAATGTTTGAAGGTGAATTCCAGCTCTACCATGTGTGTCTGATTGTTTTCGGTAGCGTTGTTGTTGTTGTTGTTGTTGTATATTGTAAGCTGCCCGAACTATGTTAGAAGCCTGGGGTAAATATCTTTTTAATACCTAACGTACATATTAACATATGAACCTCAGGGTTCTAGGGTACAGCTGGAAGTTGCTCTTTAACATAGAGAAAAAGGCATAACATGCTCACACAAGTCCATTCTAAGACTCAAATGAGACAGGATGATTTTTAAGGAGTCGTATTGGGTTCCCCTGATCCATTTCTCATTCCACACATACACTGCAATTGTTGGGAACTAAGTTCCTAGGTTCTGCAGGAGCCAGATTAAGATTGGAACCATGGTGTGGGAGGAGGAGAGGCTGAATTTGTCCTTCCCCTTCCCCTTTCCCATCCTGAAATGTTGCTGAGGGTGTTGTTTGCCCTGTTGGGGGCCACACATGCAGCCCCTCAGTGGGTCAAACAACCTTCCCCCAAGGTCCATCTTAGGTCAGGGAAATGACATGGGAGAGTGGAATGAGAGACAGCTTGGAGGACCCGAGTCATCAAAAATCTTCTCTTCTAGTTTGAGCCTCAGCAGGTTTTGAGAAATGTCACAGTCAGGTGAGAAAATCCCTACAATTCCATCACACAGTTGATCATTCCCTTTCATGCATGAACCAGAAAGAATTAATTTTAAAAGAGAGCATGGCCATGTCCACACATCCTTAAAGGGATGGCCCACTCACCGAACGCTGGCGGCTTTTCTCCTTCACATATTTCCGATTTCAAAGCAGTAGCAGGCAGTTTGGCTTTGTGGTTTTTTGGCACCTTTTATGAGAATGCAATTTCCCACACTTTCCTGTCTCCCTGTAAAAGCACTAAAAAAATGGAAGCCAAACAGCTTTGAAATCAAATTTTTCTGCTTGAGGCCAAATCAGGCAGGAAGAAGCCACTTTAGCCTCCCCCCCTCCCATTTTTGCATTTGGAAATCACCCCCTGGAATTGCTACGGGCTCCATTGTGAAATGTACGCGTAGCCACAAAAGTAACATGATTTCAACAGGGAGGGAGGCTGAAGCTGCTTCTCCCTTCCTTCTTTGTTTGCAAGCAGACTAGAGTCAGTGTGTGTATGAGAGGCACAAAACGCCCATTGCACATCTGATGCAAAGTCCTGGTATTGTTTCCCAACAAACGTGAGGATCTTGTAATGTGTAGACAAGCCCTGACCTTAGCTGAGTTAATAAGGGGAGCTCAGGAGAGAAGAATCAAAGCCCAAGTCAGGGTAGCTGACTTACCCTCACCATCCCAATCATCTTTAAGAGCTGAGGGAAATCTCCAGCCTTACTTATGGGCAGGGCTTTTTTTTCTGGGAAAAGAGGTGGTGGAACTCAATGGGTTGCCCTCAGAGAAAATAGTCACATGGCTGGTGGCCCCGCCCCCTGATCTCCAGACAGAGGGGAGTTTAGATTGCCCTCCGTGCCACTTGGCAGCGCGGAGGTCAATCTAAACTCCCCTCTGTCTGGAGATCAGGGGGCGGGGCCACCAGCCATGTGACCATTTTCAAGAGGTTCCGGAACTCCATTCCCCTGCGTTCCTGCTGAAAAAAAGCCCTGCTTATGGGACAGCGAGAGCTTTTCCTGCCTCTGGCCTGTACTTCTTGGGGTGCTGCATTTGTGAGCATCTGTGAGGGAGATCTCCAAAGTTAACAGTTCTGTTCCTCAGCCCAGTTCACTGTTCAAAACCCTTAATGGGGCGTAATGTTTGCAACTTGCTTCATATTCCTCATCCTGCCCCCAAGCATTACAATTTTTTGGTTAATTTTCAGGCCTGATCAAGTTGCCTTCAGCTGATATGATGATGGACGACGTTGTTAAGAAGACCAAGAAAAATGAGAAATGGTAAGAAACCATTTTCATGTATACTCGTGTGGTGTCTCACTTAAAAAAGGGTCTGTACCAGGACCATTTCCTCATGTTCTTAAAATAGTGTGACACTCACCGAATGCTAGCAGCTTCTTCGTGCAATTTCTGACGTCACCCATTTACAAAACAGATGCTGGAAGTTATGATTCAGGCACGAAAATGTGTCTCCCTTTGAAAACAGATTCAAGAAAGAGCAAACTGCCTCTCCTTGTCCAAGTCAGTTTCTGTGTTATTCATGCCTTGTTTGGACTCCAAATGCACACAGAGAGGCACAGGAATATCATGGGAGCTTAATGACAAATATATCTTTCAGTAGAGCATGCTGCTGGGTGTGGGAACCCATTCCTCAGGAGCTGGCTTTCATAAGCAATTATTTACATTGTGTCCAAACCTGGTGTGGTGTTGCTTCCCCATGGATTGTTTCCATCGAGCTTCAAAAGCTCAGGAACACACACCTATAAAGGGACTGTGATGATAGAGCCAGGCATGTGTTTCTTTCTAACATGGACATCACCCAGCCAGGAATGATGGTAGCATTCCTCTGGGATGGGACTTCATCTCTGGAACCACCAATATGGTTCCTTCATCCATAACATCCTGGGAAGGAGTAACAAGGAAGCAGTGCTGCAGCATACTGGTTAAGTAGCTAGGATGCAAATCAGCACTCTGCTAGTTCGAATCCTACTACTGCCATGAACTCTGCTAGTGGCCTTGGGCTAGCCACTCCTGTCAGCCCCAGCTCCTCAGCTGTATTGTGGGGATAATAACACTGACTTTGTTCACCACTCTGAGTGTGGCACTCATCTGTCCAGAAGGGCGGTATATAAGCACGCTGTTGAATCAGACCATCAGAGAGCACACAAGTAGTACAGGGCATCCTCAACTGGCCATCTAGTTGGCCAGTGTAAAGTTCAGATTTCAGGGCCTTCAAGGCAATATCCTTCTGGAAACCTGAGCTTGGGAAGGGTGTGAAGCCCAAGTGAGAGCTACTCTGTCTTTCTGAGAGCCAAACTACACGAAACGAATTACACACGTATGGCATGTGAACACACTTACACGTGTTTCCCCTTTGCTTTCCTGTCCTCATGCACACCACAGTGTCACTGCACTCGATCCCACTTGATCCCATGCTCAGACTGGCATGGGTTTCTTCTCCATTCCTCCTAGATGAGGGATGGATTCCATGATGCACCTTCTCTTTGTGCATGCTCAAACCTTCCTCTGCAACTTTTCTGTGAGGGAGAATTGTTTACTCTATTGAACGTATCAAGGCAAAAAATGCACTGGGTTTCCTGGTGGTGGTGGGTGGCTAAAAACAAGGGGTTCCACACCTCTGCTGAGATCTTGCAGCTTGGCCCACAGGAAAGGGGGCATCTATGCAAAGGGGTGGTGGGGAATCCCCACTTTCCAACTACCACCCCTGTTCCCAAGAAAGACTCCTCTTTTATTTCCTCTATACGTAAGACCGATCCATCGATGGATCGGAGGACTTTCCTCCTAGCCCTCCAAGGCTGTCAGGCGGATGCCTGGCACAGGTGTGTGTGTGACTGCACTACACTGCACTGCGCGGTAAACTTTGGGAGACACAGCAGCAGCATTTCTTGCTGTCAGCTAGAATCACTGTTTCCTGCCTGTTTTCCCTCAGCCACTTCCAATCTTCATTATTCCCTATGGGGAAAACTATGGGGATTATCCAGGGGGATGGAGGTGGCATTCTGCAAAAAAGAAAAGAAATGACAACCACTGCAGAAACAGATGGATCATGGCTTCCTCAGGGCCCAATCTCCCTGAAACTTGGGGGATCTTTAGAGGACAGTTAGGAGTAGGTACCTTGCAAATTCTGTGGATTTTGCTTGCAAAATGCCACCCCAGCCCCCTAGATAGCTCCCCTAGTTTTGCTCATAGGGAATAATGGAGATTGGAGGTGGCTGGGGCCCCTTCTTTGGGGGGGGCATAAAATGCCCCCCAAAGTCCAATCTTCATGAAACTTGGGGAGTCATTAGAGGTCAGTTAGTAGAAGGTCCCCAGGAAGTTTGGTAAAATTCAATCCTAAAATGCCCCCAGGCCCCTGGAAAGCACTGAATCTCATTTTCCATTGGAAAGAATGGCCAAATTTTACTGAATTTGCTTTGTATTGTTGAGCCGAACTTGCAGAAACTCACATAATTCGTCTCGTGTAGTTTGGCTCTGAGCTATCGACACACTGTGGAGCTTGAGTAATTTGAAACAATTCCTCTCTGGTGTCCTCAGGTATGCACCCAGTCAGCACATCTCCCTCCAGGTGCAATATGTCGATCACATGGACGAACTGGCTTGCCTGTCGGGAGTGAAGCCCAAGCTGCTGAACCTCTTTCTGACCGACCCGAAGCTGGCCTTGAAAGTATTCTTTGGGCCCTGCTCCCCTGTGCAGTTCCGTCTGCATGGACCCGGGAAGTGGGAAGGAGCCAGAGATGCCATCCTCACCCAGAAAGAGAGGATTGTCAAAGCCACAAAGACCCGTGCTGTGCAAGGCTGCACTGGTGCTCACGCCATGTCGGTCCCCTGTGTGCTCATCAAAGTGCTTGGCTGTGCTGCCATTTTTGCTTTGCTTCTTGCCTTTTTGTAAACTGGCTGTGCAGTACCTGGGAAAGAGTTTCTGCAGCTGTCAGCTTTACTTTCTCACATTCACGTTGCTTTCTTCGTGCACAAAGTTGCCTCTGAATGGAGCTAAAGGGCCAATTCCCATGGTTACAAAGTCCACATGGCAGACTCAGGGACTGTCAACAAATTAGTTCTGAGAGTTCCATCCTGGGAACCTAATCCCTAGGAGTATGCAGGTCCCATTTGGATTTGGACTGTGGTGCAGTGAGAGTATGCTTAAGCTTTTCCTATTCCCGCACTTCTTCCGTGCTGATTTCCTGACCTGAAAGGGCTTGGGGAGCCAGGACTTTGTTGGGGAAATTTACATGTGTTGAAAGATACATCCGTTTCCCCATTGGGGTGGATAGTGAGTCTATTTCAGGTCAGGCAAATGGCATTGGGGAAAGATTTAAGTGCCCTATCCATGCTCACTGTGTTGCCGATTCAAATTAGGCCCATACATGCTTCAAGATTAAGTTCCCAGCATGGAACATATCTTGCACATTTGACCAAAGGTCCAGGTGGCAGCCATGTGAGTCTACCATGTGGATTTTGCAGTGTGTCCCCCATAGAGTCTTCTATTCCATTTCTTGTCATACAACCCTGACCAGGGCGGCTGCCCAGCGTTATTGGCTGCCAGCCTAGGAATGGATGGTATTTACCCAGTGACAGGAGAGGTGGACAAAGATGGATGGACTAGTCCTGCCGGCTATGAACAATTTTCTCATGGGCTGTATTGTTGAGGGCCACTGGGCTCAGGGCTTAATTGAGGTTGGCACTTGTGTGGCAAAACCTCAATTTTTGTTTGGCGGATTTCCAAGTCTGGTCAGCTAAAATTGACCAGCTCCTGCCCTATGTGACCATTGGAATGAAGCTGTCAGCTGAAAAATGTGTATGTTTATTTTAGGATTGGCCCACAGATGAGGTAAAGATCTGTATCCTCCCCTCAGCAAAGTCTAAAACTTTCTTTCAGCTTAAGGAGCATTCCCTCCAACTTAAGTAGCTCTTCTATTTGAGGATACATCTGTTAACTCTTTCTCCCCTTATCTAAGAATGGGCTTCTCATATAATCCTGCATATTAACTTCAGATCACCCCGGAAGGTTTAAATCTGATTGTCTGGGTGCTTGGGTTCTCTACGTGTTGTTTGATCCCATCAGATTCAAGGTCTTGGGGCTTGCAAGCCTCTGAGAAAGATTAATCTGACTCCCATCTGCATAAACACTGTGGGTTTTGCCTTGCATCGTCACACACATTTTGGATTGCTCTTTGCAATAAACCCTTTTCCAGCTTTTACTATTATAATTCCATGCATCAATTTTTTTTTTCCAGCATGCATTCCCAAATCCTAATTTCACCTCTGTGCTAGGATAGTGTAAAGCAAGTATCACAGATGTGGCTGGAAACACAGATGAAAAGTTCAAGATGGGGAGCTGTGTTTGTCTGTAGCAGTGGAAAAGAGCAAGAGTCCAGTAGCACCTATAAGACTAACAAGACTACTACTAAAGAGTCCAGTAGCATCGATAAGACTAATAAGACTACCACTAATTTTGTTAGTTTAATAGGTGCTACTGGACTCTTGCTCTTTTCCAGGTGAAAAGTTGTTGGGCTTGGCCAAAGATTGTGGAGGATGTTTCTGCACCCTAGACTGAGACAGAGCTAGCCTGGCTTCTCAGCTAAACAATGTCAAAAAGAGAGCTTAGAGACTCAGGATAGAATAGCCTTGGAGAGGTTCAAGAAACAAAGAAGTAACACAATGATATGGCTTATGTAGATGAGAAGCTATCTAATCTTTATCAATAGATATTATGTGATGAGGCCCAGGTACAGAAGTGTCTAAGAATGGCAAGAATGTCCAACTTCACAGAAGCATAGTTCAAAGATGGGGCATAATGACTGAAGGCCAAAAGATATCCATATGTATGTGAAACTTGTAATCACTTATTTTTAATAGACTTTGGCCGTTTCCATAGGGACGTCCCACTCATTGAACACTGGCGGCTTTTCCCTATGAATCCAGACATTTCTGTGTACGAAACGATTGCAACCTGTTCGGTTTCTGGTTTTTTGGTGCCTTTTCTGGGACCGCACTTTCCCACAGTTACTCATAATTGGAAGGTTGATTGTTAATCCATAAAATTTCAGCAGCCTAAACATTGGTTATTGTAAGTCTTTTATTAGGAAGCTGTCCATACAAGATCTTGTAACATACTAAACATATAAAGGACTACCTTGTGAGAATGTTTTAATGCACTGACATAAATCTGTGTATGCTTTGCATTTGAACTGCTGGCAATTGTTCATCTTTCCCGTTTCCTTGTACATAAACCATTTCTAAAAGTCTCACAATAGTCTTTGCCTGCCATTCCCTTCATAGGCTGGTTATGCTAGCATCCCACCCATTCCTCCAATATACCTTAACTGAAAGATTTCATTTTCCTTTTTTAAAAAGCCATATTAAGTTCTGTACTGAACTACTTTTTGCTCTGGAGCCAGTTTGCACACCCCTTCTATAAACACTCAGCTCCTCCTGCCTTGCAAATTAAATAATCTGATGTGAGGGGAGTTTGCCATTAATTCAGATTGAAAGAAGTGCTGCATTTTGATCCTAATCCCTTCCCCAATCTCTTATCAGGATGGCACATGGCAAGCCTCCCCAGCCCCTAATTTTTGATGTACTAACGAGCTATATAAACTAAAGAGTGGAAGGAAAACAAACCTACACATGAATTAATTCTTCATGCTAAAAACAAAAATCCCACATGTAGAAAACTAGCATGTCAGGAATAAGATAAGTCCTCCTCCTTGACACACTAGATTTCTACATACAGGGTTTCTTTTTAATGGAAGATAATTTAATCATATGGGCTCCCCACTGCAGTATGAAGTGGTACAACCCAGACACAACTTCAGGAAATCAGTGCAGACTGAGCATAAGACCCAGAAGGGTTGCTCTGGGCAGCAGAATTTACGTTCCCAAGCATCTCGCATCTGTATAGCTGATTCCGTCCTACTTATTCCATGAAGTGCACTGGAAAAGTTCAGACAACAGCATGAGATTTGATTTGGGCATGGATCCTTGTGGCATTAGAGAATTTCTTCTCTATCTGTAGCAACACCAGGACTCAGTGCGGCAGAGAGAATTTTCACAAGTATTGTTAAGGTAAATTGCCCAGACTTTGCCTGGTAAATTCCTGCTAATTTTATTTCTTGCTTGCAAGTTCTTTAAGATGGGCAGAATCCTTGAGGAGGAACTCCTGCACAAATCTTACTGAAATGACATTTCCTAATGGATGGGACCGTATTCTCTCTCTATAACTTTTATTAAATCTGAACTGCTAGGAATTTAAGGAAACCACAAGCAGACTTTCTGAGCTATCATATTTAAATTAAAAATTCCATTTAGAGTCTCTTATTATGAAATCCCTTTGCAGTGTTACTTGAATCCAAGCCTATTGAAATCACCAGGTTTAAATTGTAATATGCAAGTTGTAATATGTAACACTATATAAGATTGCACTGTTAGCTATTTTTCTATTAACATACCCACAAGACACTTGGGTCAGAATTTGGGGAGAAAGATAATATTTCAGTCTGTGGCTATGTTCAAAACCCAGCACTGCAGAGCACATAAAACGTTCTTGTTTGGCCTATACTGAAAAAAAAGAGTACAGTTGAATAGATACCCTGGTGTCACTACCTGGTCTTTACTTTTATTCTGGATCAAAACAGTTTGTGGGGATTTAACAATACATGAGAGAACCATAAAGCTTGTTGTGTTTCTTGGCTACATTTTGAAGAAGGGTTCCCCACAAGCATACAGACGCTGTGGGGAATGGTTTCACTGATGTGGGGGTAAGTGGAAACAGCGCACGGGTGATGGTGGTGGTATTTCTCTATTTCTGCTGCTTCACATCCACAGAATGCTCCAAATGGAACAGCAAAATTGGGGAAATAACCACCTACTGTTTCCAGGTAGGAAAATGGTTGGGGGGGCAGGAGCCCTTCCCTCCAGAGTAGCATTTTGAGCCCATTTGGGTTCTCTATTTTTTTACAGATCCAGAGGAGTTAGCCATGTTAGTCTGTAGTTGCAAACTAGTAAAGAATCCAGTAGCACCTTTAAGACTAACCAACTTTATTGTAGCATAAGCTTTCGAGAACCACAGTTCTCTTCGTAAGACGCATCTGACGAAGACAGCTGTGGTTCTCGAAAGCTTATGCTACAATAAAGTCGGTTAGTCTCAAAGGTGCTATTGGACTCTTTACTATTTTTTTACAGCCATTCCCTCCAGCTGCTGTGTGGTTGTGGGAAACCTGAGTTGGATCCACATTCATCAAAAAATGAATATGTAGTTAAGAAACATCGGCCCTCCCAGATCCCAGAGGTGTGTGTGTGTTTGGGGGGGGGGGATGCTTCATGGCTAAACTAGTTAGTTTTTCTGACTTCCACTAGGTGGCACCTGATATCCATATTTGGTAATACTCAGCTGTTTTTCCTTCTGGTTTCTAAGCAAACCCAGGCCAGCCAGCTGGTGGCTCTAGTAGCACAATTCCTAGGGAGTTGCAGCTTTGCAGCAATCCTGCCCACATGGCATCTTTATGTGCAGCTGCTCTGATCTGCAAGGGAATGTAAGTGATAAAGAAAGGCAATGCTATCCCCCAAATCACAGCCACCGGAGGTGTGTTTGCAACCGACTGTTCAGCAGGATTGCCAACTCTAGAGAAAAATGTCCTGTCCCTTTAATATAGGCTTAATGAGGTGCTATTTACCATGTGATGTTATTTACCTCCAGTACATGAAAAGCTTCCGCTGTCCATTTACATGCACTGAGTCTCTGTTATACGGTCAGGACACTTTTTTCCAGGCTTGTTAGCAATTGTTAGCAATTCATATTAATCAAACAGAAGGCTCTTCGGATATTATTTGAGAGGCCTGATCCTGATCAAACAAGAACTTTAAGGCCATATACACATACATTGTGACTTTTATTTTTTATAGTGGTTAAGAGTGGCAGGACTCTAATCTGGATAGCCAGGTTTGATTCCCAGCCGGGTGACTTTGAGTCAGTCACAGCTCTCTCCGCTTCACCCACCTCACTGGGTGATTGTTGTGGGGATAATAACATACTTTGTAAAACGCTCTGAGTGGGTGTTAGGTTGTCCTGAAGGGTGGTATATAAATCAAATGTTGTTGTTGCAGACTGCAAAGGCAAACGCTTAAAGCCAACAGATTGTCAGTTGTTTGCTTCTTTGGATTGCAGAGATGCATGTTTGCTCATTGAACCGCACAGCTATTTTTCTGACTACAAGTACTTTGTTTAATGTATATTAATGCTCTGCACATGATATGTATATAATTTTGGGGTTTTTTTGGACCTCATAGCTGACTGTGCTTGTTCGGCTACATAGACATTTTCCTGCCTATAAAGTTCTTCCTTTAATGTATGTTATTTGTATGCTATTGCTCTGTATATGATATGCGTATGTTTATTATATCTTGGTATTCATTTCTGTTTATTTAATTATTCTTTCAGTCACACCCACTTATCAATAATATTTATTCTCACACTATTCAGGGCTTTATCTTCATTTTTGCTTTGTTACCTCTGGTACTGAGTACCTTCTGCTTTTGACTTTGCAAGTAAAACATAATCAAAGCAAAAAACACCATAAAAGCTGTTAGCAATTAAAAACCCAGCATTAAAAACCTAGCCAGGGAATAAAACCAGCTTTAAAAAGAGTCTCATAAAAGAGGTGTAAAGCTAGAAACAGACTATAAAAAGATGTTAAAAGACCAACACCTTAATTAAAAGCCTGGGTTAAAAGGAAAAATTTGGCCTGGGCAAAAATTGGGCAGGCACGCAGCCCCAGTTCAGATTAGGACCACAAATCAAGGGGATTGACCCTTAAACCCCAGTTGTTTTGCTATTCAAAACTGGGCTACCCACTTGGGCTACCAGGTCTTCCACTCTGGCAGGACACCTCCTACCTGGCAGCCTCCATTGCCTGATGCTGCTTGGAGGTGTGGAAAAATAAGTGTGAGGAGGAAATCAGCATTGCCCTGATGCCATGACATCACTTCTGGTGCAAACCTGGAAGTGATGACATCAGATTGGGGCAATGTTCTATGATTCCACCCAGAGTTTTGTGGGATCATAGATATACTTGTCCCTGACCCCCAAAAGCTTCCACTGGTTGACACTCTCTGCATTGTTGTTAGCATTTTAAAAGGAAAAAAAGATGTGCCCTTTAGAAACCTGCCCCCCCCCCAGATTAAAATGCTAAGAGGTGTGCTGGGAGCTTGGTTTCAGACAGAGAAACTGAGTAGCCGTTGAAGGGTTAAACCCCTTCTCTATGTGGCCTTGATCTAAATTTCCAGCTTGGGAAATTCCTAGGGTTGTTGGCATTGCTTCAGCAAATGCTGGGAGATTTTAAGGGCTGCACTTGTGTGGTTTTGGAAGGATGACACTCCAGGAATTTTCCTAAGTTTCTATGGTAACACCATAGAGATATGGGGAAACTGCTACAGCATCACTATGGAGGCCGTTTTCTGGGCATTTTTTCTCCTGCTTCTCAATTTTTCAGTGATGGAGGATTGAGGCCAAGACCTGGGATTTACTTACTGCAGGCAAATGGCAGGTCTAGAAAGTCATACAGGTTCGAGGGCAGTGCCTGGGGATGGCAAAGCTTTGGGAGGGAGAGCAGCAGGCATGTGATGCAATAGAGTCTACCCTCAGCTACCATTTCCTCAAAGGGAACTGCAATCTAGAGACCAACTGTAAGGACTCTGGGCTTATTGTAACCCTCTCTGCGTTGGGGCTACACACATACGCAGATTCATTACACAGAAAGGCAGTGAGCTGTGCTGTTTGTCCTGTCCATTTTATGCAAGGCTTCCTGGGAAGGTGATATGGCCTGGTACTTTAGCTCCATATTTTCATTCTCTGTTTCCCTAATCATCACAAACTCTGTTACAGAGATCAGGTTTGCCTCCTGCAAAAGAGCTGTTGTGGTAAGATCCTTTTCCCCCAGAACGTTATTCATGCTGCATATGAGACTGAGTCTCCAAGCATGTCCTCAGCATTCGGATAATCACAGCTTGTCACAATGGCTTCAAATGCTCGTAGAAATTAGCCCTAATCATTAACAAGATTAATTCAGCTAAACCCATAATAGGGTAATTTTAGCTGTTGCTTGAATGAAAACCACTTATGCCTGAAAACTTTCTGAGGGTTTTGTTTGTAGATGTTTATTCGCCATCCCACCTGGAGCTGGCAGCACAAAGGTCGTTTCCACACGGCTTACCTTGTTCTGGAAAACAGCAAAATCTCGCGAGAAGACACTGTTATTGCGCAAAATCATGCGAGAAGACGCTGTTATCGCGTGAGAAGACGCAATAACAGCGTCTTCTCCTGAGATTTCACGTGAGATTTTGCTGTTTTCTGGAACAAGGTAAGCCATGTGGAAACAGCCAAAGTGTAGCTGTGCAAGGAGATGAAAACTGTTTACGTTACATTACATCATCCAAAAGCCGAGTTCTCAGCAGAAATGTTGTAAAGGGTCACAAATTCACCCCCAGTACTTGGGCCATATCCCTAGCTTGAAAGTTCTTTCCAACAAACCTAAATAAAGCAATGTGTGTTTTTTAAATTTAAAAAAATCTGCTAATTGTCCATCAAACCATGGACTTCAGTACATTTCAGCACATTCAGTTAACACCGCTGCATTCTGAATGGAATAATGAAGATGGCTGTGCAATTCAAAAAAATTAGGTCTCCTTTTAATTTTTAAAAACTTGATTCAGATTGGGTGAATCTACACTTACCTGGCACAGCGCTAAGCAGGCGGAATGAGAGCGTCTTTCTGGCGCGTTTTATGACGTCATCGCGCCACGAGAACGGCATCATGGTGCGATGACATCATAAATCGCGCCAGAAAGACGCTCTCACTCTGCCTGCTGAGCGCTGTACCGGTAAGTGTGGATTCGCCCATTCTTTATCATTAGTACGCAATGGAAAACTAGCTATTATATTCTTTTCATTACAGTGATTTCAGTAAACAAAAATGTTGGTGACTGTAAACCATCCCCCCCCCCAACCAACCAATTGGGATTATGTCCTATAGGAGTTTCCTTGTCACTCAAATGAGCCTTCCTGCTAGACATCTGGCAGATTGAAGAAAGCATTCCTGTTTAAATACAACTTCTGCTTACAGAAAATTATGGAAGACAGAGGAATCCAGGTAAAATGGAGATAATGCTGGCAGATGTTCTGGAAGGGACTGATTCTATTTCTCTATCTAGTACTGCTCATACGACTATTGCCTTAAGCAGAAATGAGAAGAGTCTTACTTGATATCATGTCTCTGATGTTTAATTATTGCCCCTATATATTTTGCCACAGAAGAGTAATGGAATAATTTATATCCAATAATAACCACGTCACCTGCACTATCATATTAGGTAGTTCCATATTTTTAAGTAGCGGGATAATTAAGCTAACCCACAACTAGGGGAGTGCACCACAAAAATATTCGGGTTTCCTGCTTCGGGTTTACCCGAAGCAGGGAAAACATTCGGAAACAACCAAAACCCAAAGTGGCAAGCCACTTCGGATTTGGGTGTTTGAATCGCTTTGGAATGCTCCGTAAAGATTTGGAGCATTCCAAAGTGATTCAAGGGGCTGGGTTTTCTCCCAGCACCCCCACCCCCCAGCCCTCACCCCCACTGCCAGTTTAAGGGGCAGGTCCTTTTAAAGTATCAGCTGGCAGGTGGAGAGGGGGATCCCCCACCGCCCGCCAGCTGATAGTTTAAAGGGACCTGCCTCTTGCAAGTGACAGGGCCCTTTAAACGGCCCAAACCCCACCCCCATAGCCCCAGCCCCCCCACCCTGGGGCTGGGGGGGTGGGGGGCTGGGGCTCAGAGGTTGGGGTTTGGGCTGTTTAAAGGGCCCTTCCGCTTGCAAGCAGCAGGTCCCTTTAAACTATCGGGGTATTTCCCCCCTGCCGCCTGACAGCTGATACTTTAAAGGGACCTGCTGTGTGCAAGTGGCAGGGCCCTTTAAACTATCAGCTGTCATGAGGTGGGGGGATTTCCTCCCTGCTGCCTGCCAGCTGATAGTTTAAAGGGACCTGCCGCTTGCAATTTGCCCCGAAGCTTCCCGAAGCAACCCAAATGCTTCATGGAAGCTTTGATTTGGGAATCCCAAATCTTTACAAATAGGGTCCGATTCGGGTATTTTATCCAAATTGGACACCCAAAGCACACACCCCTACCCACAACTCATTAAATATGGGACACTCTATAATCATATGTTCAATGGTTTCAATTTTAACATATGGGCACCTGCATGTTCTGTTAGCATATGGTACTTTAGCATATGGGAAGGGATTGATTCATCAACTTTGGTTGGTGTGAAGATTATCAGCAGGTCAGGTAGAGTCTGGCAGTGCTCTTGGATACAGCCTTATTAATGGAAAGCCAGGTTGCTAGCAGCTATTCCTTGAAGTGTTTTTGTTCATCTCTACCTGATTTAAAAACTGTCTTTCCTTCTACATTCACCTAGATCTCCAGTCCACCAGCTAAGATCCTCCTCACAAGACCTTCTCTTTGTACCCCTCATCTGCAGAGGTGAGGTGTATGGTGACATTGGTGGCATCTCACCTGTGAAAATAACCTATTGCCCCATGAGGCTCAGCTGTCATCTACCCTGCTCTATTTTAGGCACCCACCCAAAGCATTTCTTTTTACCCAGGTTTTTAACTAGAAGGGTTGGGCTTTTAACCATATGCTTCTACCGTGGGGGACTGTTATAATGATTTTAATATAATAACAACATAATAACATTTGATTTATATACTACCCTTCAGGACAACTTAATGCCCACTCAGAGCGATTTACAAAGTATGTTATTATTATCCTCAGGACAATCACCCTGTGAGGTGGGTGGTGTTGAGAGAGCGCTGAGAAGCTGTGACTGACCCAAAATCACCCAGCTGGCTTAAAGTGGAGGACTGGGGAATCAAACCCAGTTCTCCAGATTAGAGTCTTGCCACTCTTAACCACTACACCAAACTGGTCATAGATCCAGAGGAGTTAGCTGTGTTAGGGAGCAGGTCGACTCAGAAGTAAGTTCCATCTTATTCAATGGGGCTTACTCCCAGGAAAGTGACCTTAGGATTGCACCCTTAGTCTGCAGTAGCAAAATAGCAAAGAGTCCAGTAGCACCTTTAAGACTAACCAACTTTATTGTAGCATAAGCTTTCGAAGGCCACAGCCCTCTTCGTCAGATACACCAAACTGGCTCTCTCTTTTGATTCGCTAGATGTTTTAATTGCTGATGTTTTTACATGATGTGATATACTTCATTTTTATGTATTCCTGTGCTCTGTGGGTTTTATGTGCTGTTATGGTCTGTGTTTTTGTTGGCGGGGTTGTTTAGTAGTTTAATTTTATGTATTTATTCATCTTCGTTCTTCTGTGCCTCCACACATGGGACTGCGCAGGCGCAGGCCAGCCGCCGGAGAATTTTCTAGAGCTTCCATGGCTCCGAAGGGGCCGTTTGTCGCGCGCCTCAGCGACCGTTTTCCCGCCCAAACGGTCACGTGATCCTCCAGCGACCAACGGCCCCTTCCCTCAGTTCTCTTCTTGCCGCCGCTTGGAGAGAACGTGAGCTTCGTTGCTCTGTGCTTTTTTGTGCTTCGTGCTTTATTCTGACTGATTGCTTGGCTTTTGACTTCGGACTTCGTGACCTCGACTATTCTTCGGATCTCGTTTTGGACATTGTTGTGGACTCGGTAATTTGACTCGGACTGTTTTTGACCTTCCTTTCGCGTGCCCCTGAAGATGGCCTCAAAGGCTCTCTTCAAGCATTGCCTCCAATGCCACACGAAAATGGCCAAAACCGATGGCCATGAACTGTGCCTGTTCTGTTTGGGAGAGACCCATAATGTGACGGCCTGTAAAATTTGCCAGGGCTTCACCAGCAAGGCCCGGCAGGAGCGCAAGGCCCGATTGAATTCCTCCCTGTGGCAGAAGGTCATGTCCGGAGGCGCTCCGTTGCCCTCCTCCAAGGCCGGCCCAAGCCCCTCTGCCGAACGGCATTCCAGAGCTGGCTCAGTGGCCTCCGCGAGGTCGGGGTCGAAACCGCGTCCCCCGAGTACCTCGGCGTCGAGAGCGGCCTCTCCAGCGCAGGGACCGGTGCGGCCGCCCCGTAGCGCGTCATCTACCAGGTCGGATCCGAGACCAGCTTCGGAACCGAGGATCCTGGTACCGAGTCCCCGGTCGGAACCGACGGTCGGATCGGTTCCGATGAAGCCTAAGAGGTCGAAGCCGAGGTCCCCTTCGAAGGCGAGGAGCGCGTCGGTTCCGAGGTCTTCTTCGGAACCACCGAAGAAGAAGAAAAAGACCAAGCACCATCGGTCGCCGCGTCCCGCTCCTCAGGAGGAGGTCATCGTGCTTCCTCACACGCCTTCCCCTCACCTGGGCTCCCCGGAGCCAGAGGACATCTCCGTGCAGGTGCCGGATCCGATGGCCTTCGAGACGGTGCCCGCGGAATTCTCGTCGGGGCCGGAGCCGAGCCCGCACCGTCGGAGCCGACCATCGCTTGCCCTTCGGTCGCCGAGGCTGGAACCGAGCCCATCTCCTCGTCGGAGCCGTCCGTCGCCTGTCCGTCCGTCTCCACCTCTGGTCGGTCGTGAGCGGCATGGTTCCGGGGACAGTGTCCGATCAGTCCGGTCCACTGCGTCCCGGCATCGGCAGGCTTCCTACCTCCCCTCGCCATACCGTTGCCAATGGGAGGGGGCACCTGCGGGCTTCTCCGTGTCGGAACCGAGGCCTTCGACGTCGAGGTCGGCGTGGGCTCCCCCTCCGCTCCAGGTTCCGGAATCCCAGCTCGGTTCCGATGAGGAGGATGTCGAGAGCTTTGGCGGCTACCAGTCGGAGTCCTGGTCCGAACCATCGCCAGCTGAGGAGCTAGTGCCATCTGCGGACTCGCCATTCGAGGACCTCCGCATCTACGCCGATCAGATGGCAAGGATGGCCAAGGCTCTCGAGATGGACATCTCTTCGGCACTTCCCCAGACCAAGGACAAGCTCCTCAAACGTATCTATGGAGATAATCCGGCGTACGTAGGCTTCCCCATGCTCGAGGGTATTGAGGAGATTGTGGAGAAGGTGTGGCAGGTGCCCTGTGATCAACCTCCAACGTCCAAGCGCATCGAGCAGCTTTACAAGATCAAGCAGGGCACCTGGCCGGCGTTGGTGAAACACCCTCCACCTTCCTCCTTGGTCACAGAGGAGTTCAACCCCCGACGATCGGGTCACTCCTCGGTGCCTGCCGATAAAGAGGGCAAGAAGCTTGATGCCATGGGCAGGCGCCAGTACATCGTCGCTTCGCTGGGTCTGAGGATTGCCAACTACCAGACCATCATGGCAGGGTACCAGCTGTACCTCTGGGAGAAGTTGGCATCCTATACCCGGGACCTCCCTCCTGAGCAGAAGGCTGTGGTGTCCCTGCTACAGACGGAGGCTGTGAGGCTGTCTAAGCAGCAGATGAACGCTGGGAGCCACGCTGCTGACACTGCTGCTAGAGGGATGGCGTCGGCGGTGGTCCTCAGGCGCCACTCCTGGTTGCGGTCTACGGCCCTGTCCCAAGAGGTGCGTTCCAGGGTGGAGAGCATGCCCTTTGAAGGGGACTCGCTGTTCTCCAAATCGACCGACGAGACCCTGAAAAAGAAAAAAGAGGACAGGCAGACGGCGCGGTCCTTGGGTCTGGCTCCAGCGGACAAGCCCTCCTCCAGGTCACGGTACGCTCCCCGGTCCGGCCCTTACCACTACCAGGGCAGATACCAACAGCAGCGGCCGGGCTATCATCAGTATCCTGCCTACCAGCAGCGGCCCTACCCTCCCTCACAACAGCAGAGGAGGCGTCGGCCCTTCAAGCCTCGTCAGGCACAGCAACCGGCCCTGCAGAAAGACCAGCAGGGCGCCGGGAGGCAGTACTGACAGGTCGCGCCAGCCGTACCCCCGAACTTTACGGACAGACTTAGTCCACTCCTCTCTGAGTGGGAGTCAATAACATCTGACTCATGGGTCTTAACTATTGTTGAACTGGGGTACGGGCTGGAGTTTGTTGAGCTGCCTAGATGCAGTTCACCCCTGACAGCTGTCAATAACACTATGGCCGAGCTGGATGCGGAGATCGTGTCGCTCTTGGCCAAGGGTGCTGTGGAAGAATTGCCCTATGACGACTCTGTAAAGGGTTTCTTCTCTAGGTTCTTCCTGGTCCCTAAGAAGGATGGGGGCTTACGTCCCATCTTAGATCTGAGGGGGCTTAATGCCTTCCTCAAGGTGACCAAATTCAAAATGGTAACGTTGGCGGCTGTGATCGCCTTGCTGAAACAGGGGGATTGGTTTGCGGTTCTTGACTTAAAAGACGCATACTTTCACGTGGGCATACGGAAGGAGCACAGGAAATACCTGAGCTTTGTTTATCGGCAAAGGGTTTTCCGGTATAAGGTGCTCCCCTTTGGCCTGTCCACTGCCCCACGAGTGTTCACTAAATGTGTGGCCCCTGTGGTTTCCTTCCTACGGGAAGAAGGTTGTACTATCTTTCCGTACCTCGATGACTGGCTCATCGTGGCTGACTCAGAGTCTAGGCTGGTGCAGGACATTGGCTTGGTACTTAGCACGTGCCAACGCCTGGGGCTCCTGGTGAACTTGGAGAAATCCAAACTGGTGCCCAACTGCAAGGTGTCCTACATTGGTGCACTTTTGGACTCTGTGGAGGGTAAGGCCCTGCTCCCCTTGGAGAGGGCTCGGTCCCTAAGGGGTCTAGTGTCCATGTTTAAAAGGAACCGGTTCCAGTCTGTGCGCGCTATCCAGTGCTTACTAGGGCATATGGCAGCAGCCACCTCTGTGGTGCCTTTCGCTAGGCTGCGTATGCGCCCTCTCCAGAACTGGTTTGTGCGGAGGTACGATGCTCTACTGCACCCTCCGTCCCTCAAATTCTCTATCCCGAGGGTCATCCTCTCCTCCTTGGACTGGTGGCTGTCTGATGACAACTTGTTTAGAGGGACCCCTTTTGGGTATCAACACCATGACATCACGGTTACCACTGATGCCTCTCTGATGGGATGGGGTGCTTACTGTGGTGATGTGGCTGTGCAAGATGTCTGGTCTGACAGGGAAAAGACCCTCCATATCAATGTGCTTGAACTAAGGGCCATTCGTTTCGCACTTGTGTCTCTTACAGCACTGCTGAGAAATCGTCATGTCTTGGTGCAGACGGACAACACGACTGCCATGTACTACGTGAATCAGCAGGGGGGCACAGTGTCCATGGCCCTGTGCCGGGAAGCCACACTCACTTGGCAGTGGGCTATCAAGAACGGCGTGTCGCTCCGTGCTATACACGTGGCTGGGTCAGACAATGCCCGGGCAGATGCCCTCAGCAGGGTCCCTTTACTGGAACACGAGTGGGAACTGAACGTAGAGTACGTTGGGCGATCTTCCAGATGTGGGGTCATCCAGTGATAGATGTGTTCGCCACTGCGGCGACCACCAAGGCCCACACGTTCTGTTCCAGGGCAGGGAGCAACCCCCTCTCTATTGGGGATGCCTTCCAGTTTACGTGGACGCAGGGCTTGCACTACATGTTTCCTCCGTTCCCCTTGATTCCCAGGGTCCTGTGCAAGATAGAGGAGGACGGGACGGACTGCATCCTAGTGGCCCCCTTCTGGCCACGGCAGGTTTGGTTCCCGAAGCTCCTGCGGATGTCCAAACGGACGTATGTGAGTCTGCCTCCTCGGCAAGACCTTCTCCTAAACGGGAGCCTAGTCCACCACGATCCCAAGCAGCTGCACCTAACGGCTTGGCGGATCGTTCCTCCCCGATAGGCTTTACTGACGAGGTACAGAGGGTCCTCCTGAATGCTCGTCGGCCATCCACTAGGCGCGCTTATGCGGCCAAGTGGCGCAGGTTTGAGCTCTGGGCACTTGCCAGAGGGGTGGTGCCTGACAGCAGTCCCTTGGGGGTTGTATTCGAGTATTTGTGCCACTTGCGTGGTATGGGCTTGAAGGTTTCCTCCCTCAAGGTCCACCTGGCAGCGATATCAGCTGCTCACACCCGAGTTGAGGGTGCTACGGTGTTTTCTCACCCACAATCCCGCCAGTTCCTTAAGGGCATGTACAATCTTTACCCACCTGTGTCTGCGCCAGTGCCTCGGTGGTCACTGTCCTTGGTGCTCTCACATCTCATGTTGCCTCCATTTGAACCTATGGCTACATGCCCCTTGGATATGCTATCCTACAAGGTAGCATTCTTGGTGGCCGTCACGTCGGCCAGAAGGGTCAGTGAACTGTCTGCACTGCGGTCTGACCCTCCCTTTCTTGTGTTTCATCCCAACAAGGTGGTCCTGCGTCCCTGCCTTGAGTTCCTGCCCAAGGTGGTGTCCGCCTTCCACCTCTCGCAGGATATCTCACTGCCTGCATTCTTTCCTCAACCCTCCTCTAAGGGGGAAAAGGCCCTCCATACCCTAGACTTGAAGAGGGCCCTAGCCTATTACCTGGATAGGACGAAGGGATTCCGCTCCAGTCCTCACCTGTTTGTATGTTTTGGGGCCAAGGACAAGGGTAGCAGGGCTTCCTCACAGACCCTGTCTAGGTGGATTGTGACGGCCATTAGCAAGGCCTATTCCCTGGCAGGGGTGGCTTGCCCGCTTCATGTCAGAGCCCACTCCACGCGGTCCCAAGCATCCTCTTCGGCACTCCTCAGGGGGGTGCCCCTGGTTAACATTTGTAAAGCAGCCACATGGTCCTCTGCAGACACCTTTGTCAGGCATTACGCCGTTGATGTCAATGCGGAGCAGGATGTATCTGTGGCCAAGGCTGTCTTACACTCCCTCTTTTCCTGAGGGAGTTTTTGGTATGACTTTCTTGACGTACCTGTTGGGTACCCTTGAGTGAAAGTGTGTATATATGTACCTGGGGGTGTGTATATGTGTAAATATTGAGTATTTATGTGTCCTTACACAGTATTTTTACATAGATGTATATATGCATATCTATTTATTGTTGTTCTTGTTTGCTTAATAAAATTGTGTTGGACTTCACCCCCGCCTTCCTTATTGTGTGAAGCTTGGTACACTCCCATGTGTGGAGGCACAGAAGAACGAAGATGAAAACAGGGTTAACATACCTGTAACTTATGTTCATCGAGTTCTTCTGTGCTGACACACAACCCTCCCTCCTACCCCGCTGTGAACTCCAATGCACAATACTGTGTTGGCTGTAACGGAAATTGGTGTTTTTAAGGTGTTATGGCTGAAGTGTGTTGGTCAAGCGGCGGCAAGGGAGAACTGAGGGAAGGGGCCGTTGGTCGCTGGAGGATCACGTGACCGTTTGGGCGGGAAAACGGTCGCTGAGGCGCGCGACAAACGGCCCCTTCGGAGCCATGGAAGCTCTAGAAAATTCTCCGGCGGCTGGCCTGCGCCTGCGCAGTCCCATGTGTGTCAGCACAGAAGAACTCGATGAACATAAGTTACAGGTATGTTAACCCTGTTTTATTACATTTTGCGAGCTGCTTTGAACAGGTCTTGGAAGAGTCTGCAGATAAATATTTTAAATAAACACATCGTTTTGCTGCCCTTGCCACCTGGATCCAAGTTTCTGTAAGCTCTAGATTGGACTTTGCAATGTGCAAGAAATCTAGCTACCATGCACATATAGTTTATAAACAGTTATGTGGGCTTTCAGTTTGCTGCCAACGTAAGGTTGCCAGCTCCTGGTTGGGAAATTCCTGGAGATTTGGGGGGTGGAGCTTGGAGAGGATGGGGTTTGGGGAAGGGAGGGACTTCAGCTGGTTATAATGCCATAAGTCCACCTTTTAAGGCAGCCATTTTCTCCAGGGGAACTGATCTCTGTCACCTGGACATCAGTTGTAATTCTGAGAGATCTCGAGCCCCCACCTGGAGGCTAGCAACCCTATGTCAACATCATTTGAAGATGCTAGTGTTGACCTTCAAAGCCCTTCATGCTCTGAGACCTATATATCAGGACTGACTGTCCCAGTATCAGTCTCTGTGCCAGCTACATGCCTTGTATCAATTTCTCCTTCCTAACCCCTCATCAAAGGTGTATCCCACGCAGGGACAGGATTTTGTGGTTTCCCCATTGTAGGCGCAGCTGCAGATAAAGCGCAACAGCAACGATTTTGTGGTTTCCCCACAATTTCCCTGCACCAATCCCTCAGAATTGGCCACCCCACCTTCCCCTAGACCACCAGGGCTTTTGCAATTTTTTAAAAATGGCACTGAATATCGTTGTATCAATATATTGTACCAATATGTGTACCCGTTTCTCTGAATTCCCAGCTTTCATTTAGGTAAAAAAAAGTCTCTTTACCCCTTCTCTTGCAATGGTGTTTTTCCTTATATATCCCCAAGTGAAAGGGCTAGAGATGTACTGTTTTAAAAAATGAAAGCTGGGAATTCAGAGAACCTGCTGCACCTATTGGTACAACAGTAGATTGATAAAATGATCTTCTAGTGCTGATTTTTTAAGAAAACAAAAGCCCCCTGCCTGTGGTGGGGAAAAAATGGCTGCCATTAGGGCCAGAAAATCCAAATTTTTCCACCAACAAAACTGCCATCTGGACTTTACTGCAATCTTTCCCAAAACTTCAGACCAAAGCAGGTTTGAGAAAGATCAGAGAAAAGCCTGGGGAAATGCTGGTGGTGCAGAAATGCCTCACGATGCAGGAAAAAGCACTGAACTTGGGGCAGATAGCCCATGTGGAAGCCAAATGAGTGTGGTATGTTCTGCCCCTTCCCGGCCCTTTTCTCTCGCTGTTGTCTATTCAGAAAGTGACAGTATTGTTGGCCTTTTGTAAGTCCTGCAAGACCGTTCTTGTACTGTAAGAAATATATTGTTTTTTGTAGGTAGGAAATTAATGTGGTTTATACTTTCCTTCAACAACTTTGTGATTTCTGAGGTATATTCGTGCTTTTTTTAACTGTCTGTGAACCACCTTGGGATATGTAGGAAAGACACACTATAAATATTCAAAGTTTTAAAAGTAAACTCTCTCCAAGTCACTGAGTGATATAACGATCGGTGGTGGAGAATAGAAATGCCGTACCCCAAACAACCCAAACAGATATGTCTTCTAGTCTGTTATTTAGATTATCTCCCTTCACCGTTTTGTGCAATAAAAACGAGACGGCAAATTGCTAGAATAACAGTCATTTCCAATGTCTTCCCGAGATTAACAAGGGCAATTAATTTTAGCAATTGGATTCATTATGTTAAACATATTAAAGAGAAAAGGAGAAGAGTTCAGTCCTGATTTTCATTTGTTAGTATCCAGGGGTAATTCTCCAGAGTGTTTTTATGATGATACTCACCGGTACTAGGAACCAGCACCTTTCTTCATGTCTTTCCCAAATCCTAAAGGGGAGCAGAATTGGTGAAAATCAGCCCACATGAGTATTGGCACTGTCTTTTTAAAACAGAAAGCACTGCTCTTAATGTATATATTACAAAGTCTTTGTGTTCTGTCCCCCGCATCCCTTGATCTTTGTAGCCAGTGTTCACTTACAATGCTGATAAACTTAACTCAGATTGGGGAGGTTCTGTCTGAATGAAAGCATAACCTTAAAATAAGGCCAGTCTTCACATTTTATACTCAGACAATAGCACGAGCCACCCTGACCTGTATAGTCCAGGCCAGCCCAATCTCATCAGACCTCAGAAGCTAAGCATGGCTCTCCCAAGTCCTGGTTGGATGGGAGACCACCAAGGAAGTCCAAGTTCACTACGCAGAGGGAGGCAATGGCAAACTACCTCTGTTCATCTCTTACCTTGAAAACCATACGGGGATGCCTGTGACATGACAGCACTTCACCTACACACACACACAGCCCAAGCCATCAGAGGATTCCAAATACATGAACCCTTGCTTCCATTTGTGCCCCACATCTACAAGAGATGACACTCACGTGAAGGGAGTCGCAATGTTAGCCAGGAAGCCAAGTTTTAAAAGACAGATCGGAAGGCTTTGTCAATTTCCCCTCTCTACAGAGACAACAAAGATGGCTCCTCAGAGGGTTTGTTTATTCCCTCTTCACCTCTGGAAGGCTCTGCCAGTTTCACCTCTCCTGCTAGGAGGCAAAGAGGAAATAAACAAACCCTCTGAGGAGCCATCTTTGCTGGCTCTGTAGAAAGGGGAAATTGACAAAGCCTTCTGATCTGTCTTTTAAAACTCGGCTTCCCAGCTAACACTGTGACTTCCTTCATGTGAACGTCCTCATGTAATTTGTCTCTTGTAGTTTAGCTCTTTGTTTGTGTTACTAGAGGCTGTCCTCCACCATACAGCATTTTGCTCGTCAGGTACTTTTTGGCTGATTGAATGAAGCTGGTGGTGCATAAGCAGAAGCTACCCACCTTAGAAGCGTGCCCCACAACAGAAAAGTGGGCAGCACATGTGAAAGCAAGATTTCAGATTCAAGCTGGGTTGCAAGAGCAAGGCTGGCAACTAGCTGGGGACATATCCAGGTGAGATGGGGACTTACCAGTGATGTAATGATAACACCAGCAATATACTGATATTCTTTTTGTGACCAGAAGTGACATCAGTGCATCACCATGGATGCTCTAGCATTTGGGCAAAACTCAATAGGTTAACCCAAAACATAGTTTTGCCCAAATGCTAGAGCTTCCCTGGTGACACATTGACAACTCTTCTGGGTGCACGAGGAGTAATAGCTCATCGGGATGTTGCCCTTCACACACACCCTATTTCCCTACCATTTTTCTCCCACTGCCCAGTTGACTGGTGGTGGGAAGTGCCGGCAGGTGGCAGGGGATTCCCTGCCACAGTGGGAACCTGGCAGCTCTGTGTGGGTCAGCTTGAGATGTTTTGGTCGCCCCCACTCCCCTCCTTGAGCTGCAAATTGCTGTGACCCCTTTGGGGAAAAACTTCCACTTGGCTTCAGAAATCACCATCTTGCTTTAAGGACAACTTGTCTCCTTTTAAAGAAGTGTCTAGCTGGAGCTGTAGGGCCTGAGTTACTCTTGTTTACATTGTTGTCCCTGGTTCTTGTGGAAAATTAGTTGACAGGAGTGTTGCGAAGTTTGGGAGGGCTGATTGCTCAAATGGAAACATGGGCGGATACAGTTGTTGCTTCTATCCAAATGTGGCAAAGGATGGCCCAGCTGTTTAAGGGAGAGTTGTTTAGGCTAAAGGAGACAAAGGACTAAGGAGAAATAATTGCAGATGGGTCATCCAGTTTCCCACAGAAAACAGAGTAAGATTTCAAAGTATTAGAGGTGTACAATTCTGGAGTGAAGAGCCCAACTGGTAGCCCTATTCCCTGCCCTAACCATAGAAGCACCACTACCAGCCACAAGGGGCTTCCTCCAGTTCTTACTGGGATGAGAAATCTGTGTCTGAGCTGTATCATTTCAGACCGTAGGCTGAGCTCGTTTGATTGGATGCTAAAAAACCAACAACCTCACCATAGAAACTAGATGTCAGGGGAAAAGGTTCCAACCAAACCTTGTCCCTGAGATATGCTATATGCTAGGAGGTTTTTTGGGGTATGTGTGTGCTTGGAAAAGTATTTCCCCCAACCTGCAGTTTGAAGTGGTACAGCCCAGATAGAAACTGGCAAGGGTGTAGCCCCCATATTGTCTACCTACCACCAACCCAACTGCACTGTGTACATTGCTATTCTGACTTCTTGTCTACTGAAGGCTCCTGTATAAACTAGGGATGGGTTAGAGGTGTGCTAATTTATTCCATAACCAGCATCTCCTGATCGGGGGGAGGGCTCTTCTGTATACATGGACTCTGCAGACATTCTGTTCTGTTCACAAAAACCAGGAGGCCGCCAGTTGCATGTATCAGAAGCACTTGGGTCCCTGCAACAACATACCCACTATGCACTGTGACTGCCTCATGTGAACTGGACAACACGTGGACTTTCCATGACGTACAGCATCCATTCATGAAAACCAGTACCCATCACAGGGATCCTCACACTCTTGATATACATGGCTGGCAGGCACATAAACGGAATGTCTGCAGAGGCTGCCACACTTCAGACCAATGTGTAGTAAAGACCTTCCTCTCTCTTGACAATGGAGTGCAAGTGGAGCACAAGTGAACAGGGAGGAATACATATGAGAGCCAAGCTACAAGTGACTCCTTACACAGGTTGGACACTTGTCAGCTTCCCTCAAGTTCTGATGGGAAATGTAGGCATCCTGGTTTTACAGCTTGGCTCTCCATTACAGCTGCAAGACCAGGATGCCTACATTTCCCATCAAAACTTGAGGGAAGCTGACAAGTGTCCAACCTGTGTCAGGCGTCACTTGTAGCTTGGCTCTGAGTCTGTTCACTTGCCATTCAAGTGTAATTCATCACTTCTAGCTTGGCCCATAGTGTGAGACAGTGTGCAGGCCAAGGCAGCTGCCTGCAGGGGCTCAAATGAACGTACTACTCACCTCCTTTGGTACGTTAGTCTTTGGCAAATTGGCCCCATTTTCTCTCCAGACCTATAAGCTTTATGAACAACCAGAATAGAGCTTAGGACACTTTCCGCAGCTTCTCCCCGCAAATAACACATTTCTGTAGTTAGGGTATTTAGACAATATGCCAAAGAAAGTTGGAAAGGAATGATTTCTTTAAAGGGTTTGAAACAAAGACAATCATATTCCCCATTTCATTCCAGAAGATAAAAAGGCTATACAAAGGAAATGTCTGCATGCAATTAGCATGGAAGGAACATTCTTGTTTACTGGAATTATTTATGTAACAGGAATTGGCCGTCTCAAGCTGCTTGTACCAAAGTAGTCTCACTCGGCTCAGAAGACTACTCTTGTGTAAGTAATTTGTGGACCACACCTTCTGTGTGCTTGTTATATAACTCCCATCCCCCCTCCCCCCCACACACACACCAGCACTACAGTTGTTTTGTGGCAAGCTATATTTAATTATGTTGAGTGCTTTTAATTTGATGACTCGGACAGTTCGGTATCAGACTACTCCACAACTAGGAAAAGAAGACAAATTAAGAAGCAATGATAAAATCGGCCATGCATTCCTGCATTTGTTGCTCAGGGCTTGGAAAATTATTGGATTCCTAGGTTGTGCCCAGCAGACGAAGGGTCAAATTCCCAGTGACTTTCCCAGGAAGCAAAAATTGGTTCAAGCCCTGACTGGGAACTAGATTTGCTGACAGGACATTTGAGAAGGGTGAAAGGAATACATGCCTCTGTCTTTGAAAAATGGCCTGTTGACAGAGCCTTTCTCTCTTTTTTGGTCACAATCACTGCTTTCCCCCCAGTCTTTCTCCAAAACATTGAAGTTACCAATATCCAAGTGGAACCTGGAGATCCCCCAGCATTGCAACTGATCTCCAGACTACAGAGATCAGTTCCTCTGCAGAAAATAGCTGCTTTGGAGGGCATTATACTCCAGCTGAAGTCCCTCCCCTCCCCAAACCCCACCCTCCCCAAGGCTCCACCCCCAAATCTCCAGTAGTTTCCCAACCCTGAGTTGGCAACCCTGTCAAACATGAGAGCCAGTTTGGTGTAGTGGTTAAGAGTGCGGGACTCTAATCTGGAGGACCGGGTTTGATTCCCCACTCCTCCACTTGAAGCCAGCTGGGTGACCTTGGGTCAGTCACAGCTTCTAGGAGCTCTCTCAGCCCCACCCACCTCACAGGGTGTGTTTTGTGGGAATAGTAGTAACATACTTTGTAAACTGCTCTGAGTGGGTGTTCTCCTGAAAGGTGTTATATAAACAGAATGTTACTGTTATTATTATTATTAACAACAACAACAACTTGAAATACAGCCAGAAGCACATTGGGATGTTGAAACAGCCCTGGAGCAAGTGGAACTGGCAGCCCTTCAGACACAACCTGGTTTGGCCCTGGAAACTGCAACAATGGGTATAGGTTTTCCAGGGCCCAGGGCTGAGCTAAGCTCTCCCTCAGACACTGCCAGCCCTGTTTGGCTCAGCTTGCCCCAACTGCCATTGACCTTCCAGGCCAGCGGCCCATCAGCAACATTCCCAGCAAATTAAAAAGCCAGTCCAACTCCTGGATCCAGTGCCCACTGAATTACTTGGTGAATGGGCTTGATGTCTGTGTACGCCTCTCCACCCTACTTTATGGAACACAAGAGGGTCAACTTAGCTGGCCACGCGTGAAGCAGATGTCTCTCCTCAGGGGGTCAAACCATCTCCCAGTAGGTCATACAGCGTTTCTACCCTGAATGAATAATTGTCATTTGTTGCTTAACAAAATACAGCAACAGAAACAAAATCGGAACAAGTGACAGGCCTGACTGATTCAGAGTTATTTGGAAACTAAGTTGCGGAGGCTGATCGCTCCATAAGAAAAAAGAAGGGAGATAAAGAATTTCAAATACTGTCAAGATTTGGAAAGTCCAACAAAACTAAAAACAAACTGATCTGTGTACTTAGTTACACTCAACATATTCTGTCTGCATGCTCTGTGTTAAAATCAGAATGTTGAGGGCTTGGTGCAGGGCAAAATAAGACTGAACATGAAGCAAGGCTAGGAAATGCTGAGACGTGTGGCGTGGTTGGGACAATACTTATAAGAGATAAGAAATGTATTCAGCAGAGAGCAGATAGAGTACGCCTGAACAATAGATCCTTTTAAAGAGAAGCCTTGTTCATAAGGTACAATAAATGCATGTATAATCTGTGCACTGCGTAAACTTGATTTTTTTGTATGTGCATTGAATAATTTTCACGTTACATTCAATGCATGTACAGCTTAATATAAACCCCACATTTATCCAGGTCCTAGGCCAGGGGTGGCCAAAGTTGCTTAATGTAAGAGCCACATAGAATGTCAGATGTTTGAGAGCCGCAAGACATGATGCATTGAAGACTTCAGATGAAGAGGTGAATTTGGGGGGGGTTTCCTGAAGTGACATCACAGGAAGGGGTGGGATTTTAGTGCAGTATACTGGAAGTGACATCATTGGAAGTGGTGGAGCTTGGGAAAAGCCATCACCTGATTTTGACTTGGAAGTGACATCATGAAAGTGATGTCAAATCCTTGCTAGGCTTCACCCCTGAAGTCCCCAGGTATTTTCTGAGTTAGACCTGGCAAACCCAACATTTTTATTGAAAATATGAAAGACGTGGAAAGAAAGAAGGAAGGAAGGAAAAAGAAAAAGGGAGGGAAAGACATGGAAGGAAAGAAAAGGAAAGGAAGGAAAGAAAGGGAGGGAGGGAGGGAGGGAAAGACATGGAAAGAAAAGAGGGAAGAGAGGGAAGGGAGGGAAATAAACTAAACTAAAGTAAAATGTATGGCCACGGCAATATTCAGAGATGTCTGGGAGCCACACAATATGTCTAGAAGAGCCACATATGGCTCCCGAGCTGCAGTTTGGCCACCCCTGTCCTAGGCCCTGGTTTTATCTGTAGGGAGAACATGCATTGGCTCTGTCCTACAAACAGAAGTACACAGGTTAGGCTTACCATCCCCCCGTCAGGGCAGGGCTCCCCATCCTGAGCTCCTGTTGCCTACTGCCACTGCAAGCAGTGGTGGTGGGAAAATGAAAAAATCTGGTGCTGCCATGGGTGTAATGATGTCACTTCCATGACAGCAGGTAGCTCTGGGAATCACCTGGAATACTATGGTTATATCATAGAGTTTCTGGCAATTCTTAGAGCCACCCGCCATCTTTTTCAGGTTTTCCCCGGAAGTGACATCATCATGCCCACGATGCTGTCCTGCCCCCAAACCTCCTGCCGGTCGCATGGCTTAGCTGGACAATCCTAATCCATGAACATGTAGGATATGTATATTTTCAATATAACGTGAATAGGGCTATGTTGGGCACAGATCTCTGGGAGATTCTCCTACACACATGCCATTGAAATGAAAGTGGTGTAAGAACATCATTATTTTTTTTTAACTTCTTTTATCTCATCTTTCTCCCTGGGGGAACCCAAAGTAGGTTGCATTGTTCTCTTCTCCTCCTTTTTACCGTCATAACAACCCTGTAAGGTAGGTAACAATGAGAGTGTGCAACTTGCCCAGGGTCATCCAGTGAGCTTCCGTGGCAGAGCGGAAGTTTGAATCTGGATCTCCCAGAACCTCGTCTGACACACTAACCACAACCCTTCACACTTTACATTTTTTCATTTTCTATTGAAAATATGCTAAAGAGTAGGGTTGCTTGGCCCTGACCGGGAAAGCCCAGGTGAGCCCCTGATCTCGTCAGATCTCAGAAGCTAAGCAGAGTCTACCTTGGTTAGTAATTGGATGGGAGACCTCCAATGAAGACCGGAGGTTGCAGAGGCAGGCAATCGCAAACCACCTCTGTTAGTCGCTTGCTGTGAAAATCCACCAGGGGTCGCCATAAGTCAGCTATAACTTGACGGCACCACACACACATACCGGGGGGGGGGGGGGTTGCTTGAACACTCACCAGTGTGACTCACTGCAAACTGACTGCTCGCCAGATTGTTCATCTGCCCATGAGGGCCTGGCTGTGTTTGTGTGGCGATTCCATGAGTGTAGCATGTTATGGTGCAGTAAAACCTTCCTCTGTTCTATGCTGTATATGAGGAATGGCTCGACAAACATGGTCAAGCCATTCCACTCCCCTCCGCATCACTCAACAAACAGGGGCGAGCCGCTCTGTAACGCCTTCCCACAGACCCATTGCTACCACAGCTCACCTGTAGTCCCCTCTGCTCCTCCCCCTCTCCCTCTGAACCATTTGCTCCATGTCCCTGTGGCTCCCCATGTCCCCCTCTCTCCAGAGCTACCAGCACCTGTGCTCACCATTCAGCAGCTGCTTGCAGCAGACAGAGCTGATGCTCCGTCTTCGGACAATTACGGGAGTCATGCCGGGCCTGCTAGCCTACCAAACCTGCCAGCCAGCTAGCATCCCTCCTGATCAGGGCTTTTTTTCAGGGAAAAGAGGTGGTGGAACTCAGTGGGTTGCCCTCGGAGAAAATGGTCACATGGCTGGTGGCCCCGCCCCTGATCTCCAGACAGAGGGAAGTTTAGATTGCCCTCCGTGCCGCTCCAGCAGTACGGAGGGAAATCTAAAATCCCCTCTGTCTGGAGATCAGGGGGCGGGGCCACCAGCCATGTGACCATTTTCAAGAGGTTCCGGAACTCCGTTCCACCGTGTTCCAGCTGAAAAAAAGCCCTGCTCCTGATGCATCCCCCCCCCCCCCCGTCCTGTTTGGTATGAGTATTTTTTTATTTATGGGCTACTAGGAAAACCCAAATATTTACCATAAATGAATACTTGTACAAATGACGTGCTTTTTTTCTTTCACTGATCCCATACAAACTGAGGGCCCCTGGTTGAGAAATCTCTCTTGTTAATGTCTAATAATTGTGAACTTTTACCATGAAGCTCAGGCCAAGACATGCCACAAGCATGCCAAGATAAACACCGTATCTGTTCACACAAAGCTCAGCAAAGTTGCACAAAGGGAAGCCAAATCCTGACTCAGGTTAAAAAGAGGACGAGAGAGAGACTGGAAAGAACAAGGGAAAAATTATAATTCTTCAAGCTCTAAAGTGATAACGCTGGTTCTCAGCGTTTCAGGGCTTTTATGGTTGGATGCATTTATGGGAGGAGCAGATGCCACAGATACAATGTGTATATTTCCATGACAGCTCATCTATTTGGAGAGTTGCCAGGTCACCCCTGGCAACCAGCAGGCAGGAGGGGTTGGGGGTACAAGTATTTAGGTGACCCAGGAAGAGACAGCATCACGCCAGGGCAGATTCTTTTAAAACTTTTTAAACTTTTTAAAAGAATCAGCCCTAGCATTGTCTGACATCGTCACTTCCAAAGTTGAACTGGAAACAATGAGTGATTCCGCACACGTTGGATAATGCACTTCCAATCCTCTTTATAGATCATTTGGAACGGATTTTTTCATGTGCAGAACAAAAAATCCACCTCAAACGATTGATAAAGTACATTGAAAGTGCATTATCCAACGTGTGCGGAATCAGCCAGTGTCATTGATGGGGGCCATAGGTATGCATGCACCCATTTTGCCACCTGCCTCCTCCCGTGCGGGCACTTCTGAGCCTGCCTCATCCTTCTGATCAGCGGTGATAAGCAGGCAAAGGCAGGAATCACCAGGAATTTGCCCCTCCATTGATGGGCACCCAGTAAGTTTATCTATGGGCGTTTTCCGTTTTTCACCTGAGCTCCAGTGCTAGACATTTAAAAGCTATGCACAAAGTATGCACATTTTAAGACTGAAATGATATTATGGTCAAATTTTGTCTTAAATTGTGAGTGAGGGTTCATTATGTATTGCAAAAATTCTCTTCTGCAAACGTTTATGTCAAATGTTCTCCAGATTTGATTTTAATCCTTGCATGTTTGCTGGACATTCATCAAATATTGATATCCGTGTTTGTCTCCTAGGGAAGGACGGATCAGGATTATTCCCCTCGGGCCTTTCCAATTTGCTCCTGTGCAGCCTGCAAAATGGATTCATTTCTACACTGAATGACTGCCTTCACAGGACTTTGGATGATTGGACTGCTAGCCCAGGGGTCACCAACCTTTTCTGTAATGAGAGTTACTGCTGAGTAAGGAAAAATATCCTGAGCTACTCCCTGCCACCCAGCATATTACCAAGTTTTGTTGTGTCGTAGAAACAGAGAGCTGGAAATGGAATGATCAACTAAGCAGTGCAAAGAAAAATATGATAAAACTAGTAACAAAGCCCGTTGTGAGGAATACAACAGGATCTAGAAAGGGCAGGGCAAGCTGGCCAGGCATTGCTGCCTCTGCTGCCCTGATCTGGTGGGGAGGGGAGGGCAAGGCGGCTGGACATGGCATTGCCCACTCCCCAGCGCCCCAATGGAGGGGCAGGAAGCCTGGCGCGCTCCTGTACCTGGCAGCTGCCAAGTCTAGCCCTGTTCTGACCATGGTCATTGAATAATTACATAGTATGAATTGGATAAATACCGGCAATTGGTTTATACTGTATTAATTATATGAATGTTTATATAAGATTGTGTTGAAGTGGTTTGTCGTTAGGTGGTCTTGATTTTCTTTGTTTGTTAGCCTCCAGGTGGTGGCTGGAGATCTCCTGGAATTACAACTGATCTCCAAGCCACAGAGATCTGTTCACCTGGAGAAAAGGGCTGTTTTGGAGGGTGGACTCTATGGCATTATACCATGCTGAGGTCCCTTCCCTCCTCAAACCCTGCACTCTCCAGGGTTCACTCCCCAAATCTCCAGGTATTTTCCAACCTGGAGCTGGCAACCCTATGGGAGGTGAGGGGAGTGTATTGGGGGGAGGAGCAGGCAGGCTGACGGGCTCCTGCACCTGCCAGCAGAGATGGCAGAGCAGCCACCGCAGTCTGGCCCAGCCACCCTGCAGGAGAAGTCCACCTGTCCAGAATCAAACACAAGTGGCCCCAACTGCCTTTGCTCACCTGCACCGCTGGCCCTCCTGCCAGCCAGGAGCACCCAGGGGCACTGTGGAGGAGCTCTCCTATGTGGCTGGCCTGGCAGCAATTCCTCCTTCTCCCTGGCTCCTCTGCCAGCTGCTGTGCTTCAGGGCTCAGTAGGGCCCACCACGTCCAGTGGGAGGGTGCAGAGGCCCGGGTACAGTGGCAGAGGTGAGGCGGCAGCAGGCTAGGGTAGCGGACCCCTAGATGGCTGCTGCAAGGTTGTTGGGGGCAGTGCTGTGGGCACAGCCATCCTGCCACCCTGGCCCCACCACTCCTTGCCACCGCTGCTGCTGCACCAAGGTTAAGGGCAGAGGAGCGCCCGGGGGCACTGAGGAGGAGCACTCCTGCGTGGCTGGCCCGACTGCGCTTCCTCCTTCTCCCTGGCTCCTCTGCCGGCTCCTCTGCCAGTAGGAGGGTGCGAAGGCCCTGGTGCAGCACAGAGGCATGGCGATGGCGGGCGACAGCGGTGCAGCTCCAGGCACAGCCCCAGGTGCAGCGGAGGTGGCTGCTGTGAGGCCAGCATAGGTGGCACAACAGGCACAGCTGCCCTTGACCTCACCGGCCCCAGCCCTATGGGCGCTGCTGCCGTACCTGCCACCGCCATGCCAGGCTTGAGGGCTGCTGCCTTCTGCAGGAGGCTCATGGCCAAGCCGAGCCACCACCAGGCTAGCGGTGTGGTGGTGATGGGGGCAGCCCTGCAGGCTAGCATCCCTGGTCAGACGCCAGCCGGCCTCCTCTGAGTCTGGGCCAGCGGGCCGCTTAGGATGCGCCATTGCTCATGAGGCCACCGGCGGCCATGGCTCTTGGCGCCCCTGCCTGCCAACCCCGTTTGGGCTGAACTGGGCAGCTGGAGGCAGGGGGTGTGGTGGGGGGCGGGGGAACAGGCAGGCTGATGCACTCCTGCACCAGCACCCGGAGGCGCGGGGAGCGTGGGCAGAGAGCAGGGCAGCTGGCAGGCTGATGTGCTCCTGCACCTGCCAGCCCGAGGACTCACCACTTATCCCCTCTAGGGGCGCTCTACCGCACCTGCGCTGTGGAATCCCAGTGAGTCATTGGAAACCCGCGTACAGAATTATGTAGTAAGATGAAAGGTTTTTTAAAAAGCCTAGAGCAGGTCTTATTACAGTCTTTTCCTGGTTCTTATAAAGGATGCATAAGCTGCAGTTTAGGTTGTTAACATCTATGTGGGGCCTGGAGTTCTGGTACTACAGAGATCAGTTCCCCTGGATGAAACAGCAGCTTTGAAGGGTGGATTCAATTGCTATATACCCAAGATCCCTCCTCAAACCCTGCCGGGTTACCAGTCCCCCACTGGGAGCAGGGGATTGCTGCTCCCACCCTCTGCCCCTTGTCACTGCTTACCTCCAGTGGGAGGGGGGGGCGGGAAGGCAGGGGAAATGTGCCTTCCAGGGCGTGCTCCAGGGCAATGCGGTGCACCACTGCACACCACAGTGTGCCAATTTCAGCCCATTAGGAGCCCAATCGGGCCCATTTGGTGCCTATATTGGCCTGCTATGAAGTGCAGGAGTTCTTGAGGGCCCTCCTGGCAGTGCTCTTGTGCTCCACAGCAGGACAAATTGGGCTGGAGCATGGGAGCACTCCAAGGCTGTTCCACGCTCCACAGTGGGCAGATTTTGGCCTCCAGGGCCTGATTTGGCCCGCTGCGGAGCATGGGAGTGCTGCCAGAAGGGCCCAGGAGAGTTCCTGCACTTCATAGTGGGTCAATTTAGGCCCCGAATGGGCCAAAATCCACCCACTGTGGAGCGTGGGAGTGCTCCCAGGGACGACCCCATGTCCTGTACGATGATGTCACTTCCAAGAAGTGATGTCTTTGCACAACCCAGGAGTGCTTTGCACGTGTGTGAACACATCACAAAAGGTAAGTGCCAGGTCTCCTGCCCCCTGCCCAAAGGGTGAAGGGACCTGCCAACCATAAACCCCACCCTCCCCTGGCTCAACCCTCAAATCCCCTGGAATTTCCCAGTTCAGAGCTGACACCCTACAACTCACTGATACCAAGAAGACAGTTTGCAAACATACTGGCATGCCATATTTGACACGGTTTGACCCTTCCCCTGCTGTAATATTTAAATATTTGACTGCTATGATACAATCTTTTCTACCATAATAGAATTTGACAGGGTAACATGCAGCAGTAATAGGATTTGAGCGGCTTGTGAGGTCTCCCACCTGCTAAACTCAAAACAGTTAAGCCATGCAAACGTCTTTTAAAGGAATTTTGAGGTTAAAAAATTCACATTCCAAATGTGAACTGCAAGATGGGAACATTTAGTTCAGCTCCAGGGTTAATAAATCTGAGGAAGGGAGGCTCACGTCGAGAAGAGGGAACTAGCCGGAATGGGATGCTGCCAAACAACAGGTTATGAAAATCCCCTCCAGGGATGGCAAATACTGAAGGAGGAGGCCTGCTGGAAGGGAGGCTCCTCCTATATTTCCAAGGCTGTCCTCTAATAACAGGGATAAAGCTTGCCAGAGATTTCCTCTCGTATTGATCCCATTCGCTGCCAGAGAGCTGACAGACCCGGCCCCCAGGAGAAGTGGAGCACCGGACAAGAAGAAGTAAGAGGGTATCGGGAGGCTCTGGCGGTGGTGGGGAGCTAATGCAAGAGACGTGACCAGTGTGGTGATCGAATGCAAGGATCCAAAGGGCCAAGCTAGACGTGCAGGTTTTTAAAGAGTTCAGGTTTCTGCAGCCAAACAGAATTCAGGTTTCTGCAGCCAAACAGCAGTTAAAAAGTAAATGGCTGTTAAAAAATAAGAGAGAGCCCAAATGGACGCTATGGGGGAAGGAGGGGTTCCTCCCTTTCCCCTCAAGTCATTTCCCCATGTCCCAATTCCCACCCCCCTCCGTTTTTATTACTCCATCTGGAGGAGGAAAACCAGGGGAAAAACTCTCTCCCATGCTGTTTTGACAGAGGGAAATGGCTTGAGGGGGGAGGAAGGAGACCCTCCCCTCCACGCTGAGGCATTCTGAGGCCATTTAGGATCTCTTTTATTTTTAACAGCTATTCCCCAAAGCTGCTGTGCAGCTGCAGGGAACTCTTTTAAAATCTGCATGCCTAGCTTGGCCCTATGCAGGGCTTTTTTTCAGGGGGAATGTGGGGGAACGGAGTTCCGGAACCTCTTGAAAATGGTCAGATGGCTGGTGGCCCCGCCCCCTGATCTCCAGGCAGAGGGGAGTTTAGATTGCCCTCCGCACCGCTCAGCGGCGCAGAGGTCAATCTCATCTCCCCTCTGCCTGGAGATCAGGGGGCGGGGCCACCAGCCATGTGACCATTTTCTCCGAGGGCAACCCACTGAGTTCCACCACCTCTTTTCCCAGAAAAAAAAGCCCTGGCCCTATGAATTAGAGGACTTATTATATTAAAGACTTATACGGAAATAGGCAGTTGCAGCTTTTCATGGCATGGAGGTAAAGAAAAGCACCTGGTAGCTGACCATCCCATTATGTCTATTAAAAGGACAGGGCATTTTTTCCTCTCCCGCCAGCTGGCAACCACAACGCAGCTATTCTGTTCCTATCAATGCCTTTGTTGTCAAAGGCCTTTGGCAACAGGGTTCCATACTAGCTTTGGGCCCTGAATGGAGCAGGGCTAACTGGAATTCTTGGCATGCTCTTTTCTGGGCGTTTCCCTATTGGGAGGCTGCACCCGCCCAGATTCTTGCACCTTCTTTAAAACCCCTTGCAGGGCAAAACTAAGAGGCTGTGTAAATATAGGGAGCAATCCTAAGCAGATCTGTTCAGAAGCAACTCCCATTATATTCAATGGGGCTTCCCCCCCCCCCGTAAAGCGGTTTTAGGATTGCAGCCTTCGTGCAGGCTGTTTCCTGCACTTGAGCCCCTGCAGACTTTAGAAACAAGACAAGAGCTATGAGCGAGAAAGGCATTTTTCATGTATGCTGCATCACGTGTGGTCTGTATTTATGTATGAATGATAAGAGTCAACATGTGCTATGGCTCTGAACTGGGTCTGGCTCCTGCAAACTGGTCTGTGTACAGGCCCAAAGGCATGCCAACTGAGACATGTTTGTGCAATTCCCCCTGCATTAGGAGGTCACCATGGTGCAAAGAGTTGCCATTATTGGAGCTGGGGTGAGTGGCCTGGCGTCCATCAAAGCCTGCCTGGAAGAAGGACTGGAGCCCATCTGCTTTGAGAGAAGTGATGACATTGGGGGACTCTGGCAGTTCACAGTGAGTGTGGCTGTATCATAATTACTGATCTGTATCCTGTTTTCCCTCATGAATTGAACACACATCCCCACTCTATTCAGCTGGTGTAATTTATAGTTGCCAGCCAAGCCTTGCAATCTGCAGGAGACTGGGGGCAGAGACATGGGTATTGTTCTATTGCTCTATTAAAGCTATCCAGTCTTTAATTTTAAGCTCAGCTAATGAGGCCCTTCTCTAGATTCATGTAGGATTATCATCTACAACAATCGGGGCCTTCTCTGTTGTAGCCCCAGAGCTGTGGAATTCTTCATGTATTAATCTGTTTCAGAGGACAGGAAAGAAATACAACTACTTGCTAGTAGTTTAGTTTAGTTTAGTTTAGTTTAGTTTAGTTTAGTTTAGTTTAGTTTAGTTTAGTTTAGTTTAGTTTAGTTTAGTTTAGTTTAGTTTAGTTTAGTTTAGTTTAACCCACCCTCCACACAAGTGGGCTCAGGGTGGGGTACAACAGTCATAAAATACAATCGCATAGCAGATTCTACAATAAAATTCAGCAACTAAAATTATATATATACAAAAACTTGATATAGTTTTTGTATATATAGTAGTATATAAACAATACTAACTAATGGTAATGTAGGTTGTGTTTTGATACTGATACTATGCATACAATCTAAAAAATGTAGCACTAGTAGTCTGACTAGTATTTAGTAGCAAAAGCAGTCTTGTGAGGAAGTCTAGCCTTAGGATAGTAGCAGCAGTTTGTGGCTTGCAGCTGGCACCCTGCACACACAGTTTATGGAAATTTTAAATTCACAAGCTAAAGTAAAGGTTAAAAAGAAAAGTGGGCACTCCTAGATGCTTGTCGTAACAATTCCTGGAGAGGCCATGAAAACCATATATTTTTTTCCTAGTTAAAAAAGCACAGCTGCTAAACAAAGGTTTTTTTTCTGTTTTCTCTTTTCATCACCTATGAATAGCCTCCTGTCTTCTGTTCTCTGATGGTTACACAACCTTCTTAGCAATTTGCAGAATATGAATCCAAGCGCAAATGGATCAGATAACGCTAAATGTTGCATGAGCGGGCAAGAAGCTGCCTTAATCTTTAGAAAGCTTCGAAATTTGGTGGTCATTTTCACACCTTACAGTACAATCCCATTCAGAGTTACTCTGCTCTAATAAGCCCATTGGTTTCACCGTGTCAGTGTAGGGTTTCTCAAATATTTTTGAATTTGAACTCTCTCTCCTTTTTTTTTTTGCCCAGTACAATTTAAACACCTGGACAGCAGGTGAAAGTGGAGAGATCCTCTTATGGAATTGTGAGCAAGTAGCCAGCAGCTGTATGTCAGGAGTTGCGCACTTGGACAATAAATGCAGCACTCGCATTAGCACAAGTGGGCTCTGATTGTCCCCTGAAGACATGCACAGGGAATAGTCATCGCTAGAACGAAGTAGAGAATCTTTGAGATCCCTTCTCAACTCATGTTGGGAATAGGCATGCTGCTATCTTTGACGTGAGCCAAATTGACAGGCAAACGTCCCTTGTTCAAACTCTCGTGCTTACACACCAGTAGAGGTGGGCACGAACAGCAATACAAACAAAAAAAAGGCACAAACAGCCCGGTCAGCTGTTCGCGAGAAAGCTGTTCGTGAGGCCCCGTTCTGACAAACGTGTTCATTCCAAGCCCTCTTTGTGGTGTTCATCAGCCGTTCGTCAAGCCAGACACTCTGTTACCTTTCAATCAGTTTCGTTGGCAACAGTAGGCACGGACTTTCTGAACTCTGTCTGGACTCCTGTTGCCCTGGAAACCTCAATCTAAGCCCAGGGGCACTTCACCCCCGACTCAGCCGCTTGTCAGGGAAAACCCTGACAGCAGCTGAGTGCAGCCTGCCGGAGTGAAATGCTGCACAGCAGCAGCAGGGAGAGGGACACTTCACCCCTGACTCAGCCACTTGTCAAGAGTTTCCTGACAAATTCTCTTCCCCTCCCTTCAGCCGGCTGGAAGGAGGGAGACTTTGAAGGGAAGGAGGTTCCCCATGCCATTTGCAAACGGCACAGGGAACTTTTTTCTCTTCCAAGTCTCCCCCCTCCCTCCCACGAACAGCCAACCACGAACATGTTCGTGAATAGGGTCATGTTTGTGGTTGTTCGTGATTCCCTGTTTGTGGATGGCAACGAACAATGAACATCGTGTTCAGGTTTTTTTTCCTGTTCTTGCCCATCTCTACACACCAGGCGAACTCCTCATGGGATCACCTCAACAATTTGGACTGAAATTCTTTGCAGTTCATCTCATTGAGCCTGTGCAGCTGGATGAATCCTGAACATGATCGACATAGGAGGTGCTAGTTGTTGTAGATTTTCCGGGCTGTATGGCCGTGGTCTTGGCATTGTAGTTCCTGATGTTTTGCCAGCAGCTGTGACTGGCATCTTCAGAGATGTAGCACCGAAAGACAGAGATCTCTCAGTGTCAATGTGTGAAGAAGATGTTAGCAGGTAATTTATAGCAGGTGGGTTTGGGCTGAATCATCCTGTATGAGTTTCCCAGGGTGTAGAATGCTAATGGGGGGAAGCTTCACTATATCCTGAGGAGGTTCTTTTGCCTATGGATTGGTGGTTGATATGCTAATCTTATCTGCAGGGCTATTGTAAGATGTAGAGTATTTTGTTAGTCTTGTGTTTTTCAGGACTGGAAACCATGCCCTATTCTTTCTAAAACTCTCTTATTTCCTGTTGAAATTGTGCTTATGCTTATGAATTTCAATGGCTTCCCTGTGCAATCTGACAAAGTAGTTGGATGTGTTGTTCAGTATTTTAGTGTCCTGGAATAAGATATTCTGTCCTGTTTGAGTTAGGCTATGTTCAGCCACAGCTGAATTTTCAGGTTGGCCATGTCTGCACTATATTGACACTGAGAGGATGACTCAGCCCAAACCCACCTGCTATAAATTACCTGCTAACATCTTCTTCACGCATTGACACCCAGAGATCTCTGTCTTTCGGCGCTACACCTCTGAAGATGCCAGTCACAGCTGCTGGCAAAAAATCCTGAACTACAATGCCAAGACCATGGCCACACAGCCCGGAAAATCTACAACTTAATGTTCTCCGGCTGTGAAAGCCTTCGACAATGTATAGGAGGTGCTTTTTGTGCCTATGCAGTCAGCAGAATCTAGTCATAATGCAGTGACTGCAAGAACAGATCACAAGTTCAGCTAAGTTTGTGCATTGGCACACGGGTCACTTGCGCACAGGATGTTTGCCCTGGCGTGGATGGTATTGAGAAGCAAGTTTTTTCTTGCTTCCCCACAGCCTCCCCAGGTATCCCCTCATCTTTCCTGTGATGTTTCTCACGCTTGCTTTGCTGCAATGTTTTGGAAAAGACCATATACATCTGAGTGGGCTGCAATGTGATTGAGAAAGTCTGGATTTTCCTAGCCTTGCCCACATTGGTGCCATTTTCCTTGGCCTAGTCATATAACAACGATATATGTTATATCAAAATGGCAATGACTGATTTTTTAAAAAACCCTCCAAACAGATCTCTGGTGGTGAAGGGGTGGTCAGTGCAGTGACCAGGGCAGGGGAAATGCAGGAAAACTCAGCATGGGGGATGCCAGGTTACTGCTGCATGGCATTGTAACAACAATGGAGAAACCACCACAAAATGTTGCCAGGTAGAACAGACCACGAGTGGTAAAGTGGTAAATCTCAATTTAAAAATCTCAGGTGGTGCTTTTTCCATTTAAAACTCGGAATCAATAGCAGATGGGGGATGGGGGATGGTGTCCATTGCAGGAAAGTAATCTTGCAAATGGGCACGGATGGGCACATCTAGCTCATCCGAATGCAAGCCAAAACAGGAGAGGTTTAACCATAACTATTTGAGATGACAGATCAATGGGGGACAACTCATAACAGAGTCCATTACTGCCCCATCTAAAGTCAATAGAGCAGTCCAAAATACCATCCTTACCAACTAGCGTCATCCCTTTCTCTTATTTAAGTTCTGTTTTCAGTTTGTTCTTCTTAGGTGTTTGACTGTGGCATTCATACGGTTGCCAGCTCCAGGTTGGGAAATTCCTGGGGAGTTGGAGGATGGAGCCTGGGGAAGGACCTCAGCAGGGCATAATGCCATAATGTCCTCCAAAGCAGCCATTTTCTCCAGGGGAACTGATCTCTTGTCTGGAGATCAGTTGTAAGTCAGAGAGATCTCCAGGCCCCACCTGGAGGCTGGCAACCCTAAGCATTCATGTACTGGCCCAAGGCAGCCACTAATGGATGCTTGGGTGTCATTCTCATTTTGATGACACACAACTGCAAAGCTATGGACGATTCCAAAGTGCTGACTCGGCTTCTCACTTGCTCCGTTTCATCACACACAAAATACCAAAGTCAGTATTTTATGCCCACCTGATACTCCAAACAGCACAGCAACATGGGAATGCTGTTATCAGGTCCCATAAGGTCAGCACTGAGGCATTTCCTCTATCTATCTGCAAATAGAGATCATCCACCAGAGCAGCCAATGATGTCTCAATCCCAAAGCCTGGCCTGAAGCCACATCGAAAAGGGTCAAAGGCAGATGGGTCATCCAGGAATATTTGAAATTGCTGTGCCCCGGCCTGCTCAGTCACCTTCCTTCAAATGGTCCGGTTGAAACTGGCCTATGACTAGCTGAGTCATTCATTGGCAGTAAGGGCTTTTTGCAGCAAAAGGAATGTTATAATATTCGCTGTAGGGGGTGTATGAATGTGGCCTTTTCAAAAAAGGTTGCTCTTGCAAGTTGTTGTATTCTGCCTGTTTTTGTTACTGGTCTCCCCAATTTCTTTGTTTCACTTGTGCCTTTTCATTAATTTATTTGCAAAATTTATAATTATTTTAGTTACAAAATTTATACCCCAGCTTTCTGCCCCTTTCCACCATGTATGCTCTACAGGAATGCAAAAGTAATATTAGAAATGTATCAATTTAACAGGCAACATTAACACGAGAAATAAAAAATGGCACGACAATAAAAGCTCGTGGATTTGATTTGCATTCCAGTGAAGCACAATCTAGGGCTGCCAAGCTGTGCCAGGCAACCGGTGGGAGGTTCGGGGTTGGAGACGGGGCGGGGGGGGGCATGACTTTGTGTGCGCCACCATGTCACTTCCTGGTTATCACCCTAAGTGACGTAGCAGCGCAGCTATCTTTTTAAAATTTTTCTCATGCCGTGGGGAATGGCAGCTGAGAGTGGGTTAGCCCACACCAGAGGAATAGTAAGCCTAGCACAATCGAAACATACCTTTTAGCCTCAAACTGGCAAAGGTGAAGATTTAAAAATTATGACTGAAGTGTGGGACAAATAAAATGTTAGCATTTGCTGTTCAATTCTTACTTAAATTATCTCAAAATGGCTACTTGCCCGAGGTTCCAATTCTCTGCTGGCGTTCCACAGTATTTCCTTCCTCTGTGCATCCTCTTGTGGAATACTTCGGTTCTTACTCTTATTCTAACAGATGAGTGATTCCACACATGTTGGATAATGCACTTCCAATCCTCTTTATAAATCATTTGGAATGGATTTTTGTTTGTGCGGAACAAAAAAATCCACCTCAAACAATTGCTAAAGTGCCTTGAAAGTGCATTATCCAATGTGTGCGGAATCAGCCCATAAGAGAGAAGAGGGATAGTCTCCAGGGCCTTCGCCGATCAAAATCTTTGAGGCAAACTAGTTTCTCTCAGCTCAAGGCGTTGCTCTGTTTACGTCCTTCTGTTGCAGTGGCTCACTGACTCAAGTCATCTGCTTTACAGAAGCAGTTCTATTGTTTCTACTTTTGGTATGATGAAGTTAAGGTTATGTGATATAAACAGCGCATAGAAAAGGAGAGTGATATGTGAAGGACCTGGCATAAAGTCAGATTGATGGAGCGTGATTTTCTGTTGATTGTTAGCAACTGTTACCCAAAGCCAGGGAGCAAAAGGAGAAGGGTAACAACAAACACTAGAAGTTCTACAAACAGGTCAACTTCCGGGAAACAGAGGGCCAAGCTAGAAGTGACGAGTTACACTTGAATGGCAAGTGAACAGACTCATTCCTCCCTGTTCACTTGCGCTCGTGGAGTGCAAGTGGAGTGCAAGTGCAGCCCAAGTGAACAGGGAGGAATACATGTGAGTCTGTTCACTTGCCATTCAAGTGTAACTCGTCACTTCTAGTTTGGCCCAGAGATACCAGTGGCCTGTTTCCTGAGGGTCAACACAACCTTATAAGGAGACCTTAGAACAGACTGTCCTATTTCATTGGGAGAAAGCTGAACCCAAATTTCAAGTTAACAATGTCAGGATCTCCACTTTTTTCTGCAAAGGATTCCCTACTCTGTCTTCTCCTCTAGGATTCTGCTGTGGATGGCAGAGCCAGCATTTACCGCTCGGTGTTCACCAACTCCTGCAAAGAAATGACGTGTTTCTCAGACTTCCCTTTCCCAGAGGATTTCCCAAACTACCTGCACAACACCAAGCTTCAGGAATATATCCAAATGTTTGCCAAACACTTTGACCTTGTGAAATACATCAAGTTTAAGGTAAGAAGAGCCAGCAGGTGGGACGTTGGGTTCTGTGCTGGGCACTATATGCCTGGCTATTGCATGTGGATGATTCAGACGTTGTGATAGTTAGCCCTTGTTGAAACCACTATTTTTATTAAAATCAAAAAGAGTCCAGTAGCACCTTTAAGACTAACCAATTTTAATTATTATAGCATAAGCTTTCGAGAATCAAGTTCTCTTCATCAGATGCCTGATCAAAACTGGGCAGATACTCCTCTGGCACTATTTTTATTTGATTCGATGATGTAGGCTTGAGCTGCCACTAGTTTTCTGCTTGTGGCACTGCTGGGGATGTAATGGGGGACAAAAAGGAGGAGGAAGAGCTTAGATGGAAACTGCGGAAGGCAAATGCCTCCCTAAACTGACTTCAGTTCCATTACCACCAGGGCTTTTTTTCTGGGAAAAGAGGTGGTGGAACTCAGTGGATTGCCCTAGGAGAAAATGGTCACATGGCTGGTGGCCCCGCCCCCTGATCTCCAGACAGAGGGGAGTTTAGATTGCCCTCTGCACTGCCGAGCGGCGCAGAGGGCAATCTAAACCCCCCCTCTGTCTGGAGCTCAGGGGGTGGGGCCACCAGCCATGTGACCATTTTCAAGAGGTGCCGGAACTCTGTTCCACCACGTTCCAGCTGAAAAAAAGCCCTGATTACCACCATACTTCAGCTTCTGCTTTCCTTCTGCTTAATCCCCAGCCACCACAATAACTCTGAAAAGGGGAGACCCTGGGCTTTTCCGCACACTTGATTTATTCCTAATTTTCTTAGCAGTTGACCTCCAAAGATTGGAATCGATTTGAGTATGGTTCTTCCACATGTCTGCCCTCCTCCTGCATTTTTACAGTTATATAATTGGTTTATTTTGTTCTGCCTGTGCCTTAAATCCTCAGGATTTTCAAGTGAGAGTGCTCTCATCATCGGTGGCCTTATCAGTGATGCCATAGCACACGCACCTTTTTAAAATTTTTGTGTATGCTTATATTGACAGATCCATATAAGGGCTGAATTTTTTTTAAAAAAAATGATTGAAAATGAACACATGGAGAAATCTTTGCATGGGGAAGTCTAAAAGAGGATCAACTCCACCACCCACACCTAAGTTCTCCATCCCCATCCAAACTGGCAAGCCCTGTCTGGGCTAACCCAGAGCCAGGGGAGGGAGGCTGGCACCAGCAGGTCAAACTGACGGTTGTCGGGACGGAGCCCAGAGCAGCAGTGGCCACGTGCTTTCCAAAATGGGCTGCTTTCTCTGGCACCGGAAGTGGCCACTCCCCCTCCCCTAGGCTGTCAGGGCTTTTGCCATTTTTAAAGGCTATAAAGGAAAAGGCATATATCCTCATGGAAAAGGCTAGAGAGTCCCTTTTTTAAGTGAAAGCTGGGAATTCAGAGAACCTGCGGCACCTTTTATTCCAATGTTAGGTTGATCTATCAATATGAAATTGACAATTACAACATTATTATTATTACAACATTAGGTTGATTATGAGGGGATTTTCGCCCAGAAGCCCAATTTTGGGAGACCCAGCCTAGGATTACCAGCTCCTGGTTGGGAAATTCCTAGAGATTTGGGGGTGGAGCCTGGAGAGGGTGAGGTTAGGGGCGGGGAGGGACTTCAGCTGGCTGTAATACCATAGAGACCACCTTCCAAGGCAGCCATTTTCTCCAGGGGAACTGATCTCTGTGGCCTGGAGATCACTACCTGGAGGCTGGCAACCCTACCCCAGACCAGGACCTCACTCAATCAAGGCAAAAAGCATTGGCAATGAAAGCATTGGCAAGGCAATGGAAAAGTTTGTTAGAGAGAACTCAAATAAACTGATGCACTGCAGATCTTCCTTATCAAAGTGCATGCTTCACAGGGCAGGCACCCTGATTTATATCCACTTCAGAACAAAGCCCATTACAAGATGGTTTAAAAAGACATACATGCTTAAGTCAATCATTTCTAAAAAGTTAGCAGGTTGTAAAGCGAGAGGGGTGACATTTAATGGCTCTGCAGTGCTTCTGTTACCTTTAGGGCACCTAGAGGGGCACATCTGTGAGATCAGTGAGTGACGCTGGCATAGAAAGGCAATAATAGCTAGGCCTGCTAGAAACCGCATCCTGTTGTAAATTCAAAATACTCCATTATCTCACTTATTTTTACCCTATGTTGCAATTTCTACAGAGGGGACATTTGAAAGTAGGTAAAAGGTTAGAGGCAGCTGGATAGAAAAGAGTCCAGTAGCAGCTTTAAGACTAACCAACTTTACTGTAGCATAAGCTTTCGAGAACCACAGTTGCATCTGACGAAGAGAACTGTGATTCTCGAAAGCTTATGCTACAGTAAAGTTGGTTAGTCTTAAAGGTGTTACTGGACTCTTTTCTATTTTGCTGCTACAGACTAACACAGCTAAGTCCTCTGGATCTAGAGGCAGCTGGGACTCCGAGACTAAATCCCAGAATGCCTTTTGAGAGAACCAAACTTTTAGAACAGAAACATCAACCAAGTGCATAGCTAAATAAAATCCCTTAATATAACTCCCCCCCTTGAGTCCTCAGCTGACTCAATTAAAGCTCTTAGTAATTGTCAACAGAATTCAAAAAATATTGGCCAGTTGTTCCCAACATATGTGGGCCTTGATGCTTTCCCATATATCAAAAAATATTGGCCAGTTGTTCCCAACATATGTGGGCCTTGATGCTTTCCCATATATCAAAAAATATTGGCCAGTTGTTCCCAACATATGTGGGCCTTGATGCTTTCCCATATATCAAAAAATATTGGCCAGTTGTTTCCAACATATGTGGCTGTTCATGTCTTCCCATATATCCGTGCCACAGGGTTACACAATAAGAAAAATAACAGACCCCGCGACAGTACATATCAGAATTGATCCAAGTACAAGGAGCTATTTGAAGAAAGGGTGCAACCATCCATTAAAATCAGGGCTTTTTTTGAGCCAGAACGTCCTGGAATGGAGTTCTGGCACCTCTTTAAAATACCCACGTGACTGGTGTCACTTGGGTATGTTTAAAATGTCCTGTTTTGGCCATTTTGGGCCCATTTAGTGCCAGGATCGGGCCAGTGCCCAGCGGGGGAGGGTTCCCCCCCTGGCAGCAACCTGTTCCAGCCATTTCAGCCCCGAGCCGGGCCATTTTGGTGCCGTTTGGGCCATTTTGGGCCCATTTAGGGCCCAAAATGGCTCATACCGCTGGGCAGGGGGCAAATTTTGGCCATTTGGGGCCCATTTCAGGCCAAAAATGGCCAGCATCGGTCCTGAAACGGCCAGTATCGGGACCCTACAGAAAACAACAAAAAGGCAACAGGAAGGACTGGCACACATACTAAATACAAAGGTCCCTCTTCTCAAAACAGGAACAGCAGTCAACAATTCAGCAAGTAAATATATTAAGCTGTAGATCAATTTCATACAAAGTGCAAAGTGCAAACATTCTAAGTAGCAATAAATATATTTTCACAAACTACATACAACTGTACAAAGCATTTATATATACACATACTCCCATCGGCTGTTAGAGTAAAGAATAGGGGTGTGCAAGCCAAAAATTTTCGGCTATAGCCGAAAGTAGAAAGCCGAAAGAAGATTCTCTATCGTTAAAGCCGAAAGCCGAAACAAGAATCTCTTTCGGCTTTCGACTTTCGGGATTCTTTCGGCATTATTTCGGCATTCTTTCGGCTTTTTTCTATGGGAAAATGCCTCCGTCTTCCAGGACGCCTGGAGGAGGCATTTTCCCACCAAATAAGCCCAAAATTGGTGGGGACCTTCCTCTAACCCTTCTCTAACAACCACCCAAGTTTCAGACCGATTGGACTTTGGGGGGCCATGTTATGGCCCCCCAAAGCAGGCCCCCCATCCTCCCATAAGAAAGCGAAGGAGCAGCATATTGTTAGCATGCTGCTGCTGATCTTTCTTCATTATTTCCTATGGGGAAAAAATGAAGAGGCAGGCTTCCTTTGCCAGGGGTGGCATTTTGCATGCAAAATGCCCCCTTACCCTCAGGGGCCCTTCTCCCACCCCTCCTCCCACCCCCCACCAAGGCTCAGCCTGCTCCCACTTGGGGGGGCCATTTCATGGCCTCCCCAAGTAGGTGCTCTAATCTCTACCACTGACAGCTGGGGGAGGCTTGTGTTGCCAGGGGTGGCATTTTGCATGCAAAATGCCCCCCAACCCTCTGGGGCCCTTCTCCCACCCCTCCTCCCACCCCCCACCAAGGCTCAGCCTGCTCCCACTTGGGGGGGCATTTCATGGCCTCCCCAAGTAGGTGCTCTGCTCTCATCTCTACCACTGACAGCTGGGGGAGGCTTGTGTTGCCAGGGGTGGCATTTTGCATGCAAAATGCCCCCCAGCCCTCTGGGGCCCTTCTCCCACCCTTCCTCCCACCCCCCACCAAGGCTCAGACTGCTCCCACTTGGGGGGGCCATTTCATGGCATCCCCAAGTAGGTCCTCTCAGCCCCTAAAGTCCACCCCTTACAGCCCCACACAAACCCAATTCCCCCCCAGCTGCCACACACAGACCCAAATCCCCACATTAGCCCCTCACAGACCCAAATCCACCCCCACCTGCCCTACACCCATAACCCCAGGAACAGGCTGGCAAAGGCCAGCCCTCTCCCTTTGTTCCCTATGCTGGGAACTTCTAAACTCTCTTTCCCTGGGCAATTCTGCACAGCCCAGGGGTGCCACAATGGTGGGCACACTTCTGAGTGGCAGCTGGTCCCTGTGAAAGAGCACCTGAACCACAGACACCCTCCCTCAAATTCCCCCACCACCTACAGAGATGGCTGGCCAGCCAGCCCCATTGTTCCCTATGATGGGAACCAACTGCACAACAAAGAATAAAACAAGAACAACACAAAATAAAGTTTTAAAAAAATTATTTTCTCCCTTCCAAAGTACAAGTAGGCAAAGCATTATGACACATTACACCAGCAGTCCCCCACACAGAAAAATTAAAACAAAACTCACTTAACATCAGAGAATCACAAAGCATGATTCCTGTCAAAAACACTTTATTTCTTGAACAGCTTTAGGTTACACAGCAGGGGGGAACACCAAAGGGCATGGCAGCACTATCTTACACAAAAATAACACAACTCACTTAACATCAGAGAATCACAAAAACACAATTCCTGGCAAAAACACTTTATTTCTTGAACAGCTTTAGGTTACACAGTAGGAGGGCACAACAGGGCATGATAGCAATGTACTACAAAAAATAATACAACCCACTTCACCGTTTTTGACAGCAATTGTGTTTGTGTGATTCTCTGATGTGAAGTGAGTTGTGTTATTTTTGCGTAGTACACTGCTTTCCTGCTCTGCGGTGCCTTCCTACTGTGTAACCTAAAGCAGTTACAGAAATAAAGTGCTTTTGACAGCTATTTTTTGGGGTGATTCTTTAATGTGAAGTGAGTTGTGTTATTTTTGTGTAAGATACTGCTTCCATGCCCTTTGGTGTCCCCCCCCTGCTGTGTAGCCTAAAGCTGTTCAAGAAATAAAGTGTTTTTGACAGGAATTGTGCTTTTGTGATTCTCTGATGTTAAGTGAGTTGTGTTATTTTTGTGTAAGATAGTGCTGCCATGCCCTTTGGTGTTCCCCCCTGCTGTGTAACCTAAAGCTGTTCAAGAAATAAAGTGTTTTTGACAGGAATTGTGTTTTTGTGATTCTCTGATGTTAAGTGAGTTGTGTTATTTTTGTGTAAGATAGTGCTGCCATGCCCTTTGGTGTTCCCCCCTGCTGTGTAACCTAAAGCTGTTCAAGAAATAAAATGTTTTTGACAGGAATCATGCTTTGTGATTCTCTGATGTTAAGTGAGTTGTGTTATTTTTGTGTAAGATAGTGCTGCCATGCCCTTTGGTGTTCCCCCCTGCTGTGTAACCTAAAGCTGTTCAAGAAATAAAGTGTTTTTGACAGGTATCATGCTTTGTGATTCTCTGATGTTAAGTGAGTTGTGTTATTTTTCTGTGTGGGGGACTGCTGGTGTAATGTGTCATAATGCTTTGCCTACTTGTACTTTGGAAGGGAGAAAAAAAAATTAAAACTTTATTTTGTGTTGTTCTTGTTTTATTCTTTGTTGTGCAGTTGGTTCCCATCATAGGGAACAATGGGGCTGGCTGGCCAGCCATCTCTGTAGGTGGTGGGGGAATTTGAGGGAGGGTGTCTGTGGTTCAGGTGCTCTTTCACAGGGACCAGCTGGCACTCAGAAGTGTGCCCACCATTGTGGCACCCCTGGGCTGTGCAGAATTGCCTAGGGAAAGAGAGTTTAGAAGTTCCCAGCATAGGGAACAAAGGGAGAGGGCTGGCCTTTGCCAGCCTGTTCCTGGGGTTATGGGTGTGGGGCAGGTGGGGGTGGATTTGGGTCTGTGAGGGGCTAATGTGGGGATTTGGGTCTGTGTGTGGCAGCTGGGGGGGAATTGGGTTTGTGTGGGGCTGTAAGGGGTGGACTTTAGGGGCTGAGAGGACCTACTTGGGGATGCCATGAAATGCCCCCCCCCCCCAAGTGGGAGCAGTCTGAGCCTTGGTGGGGGGTGGGAGGAAGGGTGGGAGAAGGGCCCCAGAGGGCTGGGGGGCATTTTGCATGCAAAATGCCACCCCTGGCAACACAAGCCTCCCCCAGCTGTCAGTGGTAGAGATGAGAGCAGAGCACCTACTTGGGGAGGCCATGAAATGCCCCCCCCAAGTGGGAGCAGGCTGAGCCTTGGTGGGGGGTGGGAGGAGGGGTGGGAGAAGGGCCCCAGAGGGTTGGGGGGCATTTTGCATGCAAAATGCCACCCCTGGCAACACAAGCCTCCCCCAGCTGTCAGTGGTAGAGATTAGAGCACCTACTTGGGGAGGCCATGAAATGGCCCCCCCAAGTGGGAGCAGGCTGAGCCTTGGTGGGGGGTGGGAGGAGGGGTGGGAGAAGGGCCCCTGAGGGCTGGGGGGCATTTTGCATGCAAAATGCCACCCCTGGCAAAGGAAGCCTGCCTCTTCATTTTTTCCCCATAGGAAATAATGAAGAAAGATCAGCAGCAGCATGCTAACAATATGCTGCTCCTTCGCTTTCTTATGGGAGGATGGGGGGACCTGGTTTGGGGGGCCATAACATGGCCCCCCAAAGTCCAATCGGTCTGAAACTTGGGTGGTTGTTAGAAAAGGGTTAGAGGAAGGTCCCCACCAATTTTGGGCTTATTCGGTGGGAAAATGCCTCCTCCAGGCGTCCTGGAAGACGGAGGCATTTTCCCATAGAAAAGCCGAAAGAAAGCCGAAAGAATCCCGAAACGTTTCGGCTTTTTTCTTTCGGCTACCCGAAACGTTTCGGCATTCCCCGAAACGTTTCGGCATTCCCCGAAAGAAGCCGAAACACTTTTGTTTCGGCATTCTTTCGGCATTCTGAATGCCGAAACGCACATCCCTAGTAAAGAATAACACATAACCAGTATCATATAATCATAACACGCCCAGGAGGAAAAGGCTGTGTGAGTCTCTACAGAATGCAAGTCCCTTTCCAAGGTCCGTGGTGTTCACAGTAACAAAAGTGATATGTTTTCCAAGCCTCAAAGAATGTAATCCTCAATTCAACAATGCTGTATAAGGTTGGTGTGGAAAATATCCTACTTTATATCTTATCCAAGACGTTTAATTAGCCCAACAAAATGCCAGCAGGAATTGTTTCGCTTGTTCTAAGCTTTCTCAGGGGCCATAATTAATGTCTTGAATAAGATAAAAAATAGAGTTCCCCCACCTCTTTCCCTAGAAAAAAACCCTTAAGTAACCAATCCCAGATCCATTCATTCCAAGTGAGTTTTTCTCGATTTTCAACAAAGACAACCTTCATTATGTGTTTGGTCTAATTGAAAACAGATTGATTATAATTTGAGATATAAACACAACATTTTGAGCTTACTGGAGCACAGACATACACACACCCTTTTGAAGCTAGGAAAAAATCACAGCAAATCTGTTTTGAAGTATTATTTTTCTGATTTTAGATTGCTCTGTTTGGCAGTTTCATTTGTGACAATTTCAAGCATGGCCTCAAGATTGCTGTTCCTAGCACCTTAGTTGTGCTGGCACATGGGAGAAATATCCCACAGGCCAGTGTCCACCCATACATCTCTTTCTATGTTAAAACTGGGATGCTTGCATCCTTACAGACATCCCTATGGTTCCTAATGCGTCCTTCTGGCAATTTTGTCAATACCCTACTAGGAGGGTAAGGCTGAGACAAATAACTGGAACACTTTATATCTTGGGGGAAGATTTTGTATACCTGATTTCCACATATCCAATAGTGACCTGTTAAAGCCATCATAGGAACAGGGCATGGCTGGGCAGCCCAGGTAGAGTCAAAGACTGTATATTGTCTGTACCACCCAGAAAACAAAAAGTAAAATTTCGAGGAGACCAAGACAAGAAAAGGGTAGTGCCTTCAATGGAATGAGGCTCACTCTTATGTGAATCATCTGTGAGGTCCTGGAATGAATAAGCATAGTCTTCTCAGTTCATCCATTCAAAAGGGTGTCATTTATAACCATCCAGGTTTTTCCTTTTCTTATCCCTTATTGGCAAACACTGTATCCTTCCTCTGGACCATTTCCATTACAAACCCAATGCCATGTCCCTGTTTGATTTTCAACCCAGAAGTAACCAGAATAATCTGTGATAGGCTATGTAACATTTTGGTGTAGCGGTTAAGAGCGGCAGGACTGTAATCTGGAGAACCGGATTTGATTCCCCACTCCTCCGCTTGAAGCCAGCTGGGTGTTCCTTGGGTCAGTCACAGCTCTCTCAGAGCTCTCTCAGCCCCACCCACCTCATAGGGTGATTGTTGTGGGGATAATAACATACTTTGTAAACTGCTCTGAGTGAGGCATTAAGTTGTCCTGAAGTGCGGTATATATATTGAACGTTGCTGTTGTTGTTATTTTCCCATGTTGTCCCAGGGAGATATGAATTCAGAGTGATGTTTTAAGCAGTGAGGGGATAAGGGAAAAGAACAAGGCCTGTTTCCATTGACGTGGGTACTGCAATGCATACCCAATAAGGAATTAGAGCATTTAGTGACAATCCAACAGCGTGGCTTAAAACCAAATAGGCATTTGTATGTAAATTTCCTCCTGCTACTCTTGTTATCAGGGTTACAAAACCCACAATTAACATCTTGGGAAACATCTTGAACCTGTATGGCTCAAGATAAATTGACAAGATTAAGCTGGACCTCTTGGAAAGGGTCTTACAAGCTGTGTATGCAGGTGTTAGCAATACCAGGTGCCACAAAGATCAGGCCCGCCTGTGTATGTTGTACCTTAATAACCAAAAACAGAGGTCGGTTATTTCTTTGCTTGAAAGTGATGTAGACCTCTGTTGAATCCAATAAAAACCTGGTGAGTCCGTGTGTATAAAAAGTATGCTTACAGGGTGGACCCACTCTTACCCATTCCTCATCAGGTCCTATGACAAGGACTGAAATGCTCGGACAAGGATTGAAAGTGTTCTGTTGCCACTATTGGGACTGTCCTGTCCCTTCTGCTTGTGCCCATGTGCAATTTTCAGCATGAGGAGAGCATGAAGGGCAAATCAGATTGGCTCCTATTTTTAAAACATCAGCTCTTCTAGATACTGGGGACAGAGGAAAACAATAGATTTCGGAGAACTCTAGTGGGGAGCTACACCACTGACCATTGTAGTCAGCGATCCAGAGGAGTTAGCCGTGTTAGTCTGTAGTAGCAAAATGGTAAAGAGTCCAGTAGCACCTTTCATCAGATACATCTGACGAAGAGAGCTGTGGCTCTCGAAAGCTTATGCCACAATAAAGTTGGATAGTCTTAAAGGTGCTACTGGACTCTTTACCATTATAGTCAGGTCTATGAGCCTAAATACAGAGCACAATTAATTTACTATCAGTGGTCCGATAAGCAGCCAAACATCCAAGAAGCTGGTAATAGTGAAAATAGGCAAGGATTAATTTGTGAGCAAATTAATCCTTGCCTATAAATATGTACATCTGGCTGTTGCAAGAGCAGTTTTTCCAGATTTTCTTCAGATATTTGCAATTTTAGTCAGTTTGTAGGTGTCCTTCTTGTAACTTGCCACTGGGGGTCATTGGATGGCTGTGGAATTTCCTCAGATGCTGGCTGTTGGCCTTCTCCTTCTATCTCCTCAGGAACCAATCTGGACAGAGCCTATGTAGTCTGAGGGGGATTCAGGTGTGGCCAGTCCTTGCGCTTCCTCTTCCCCAAAAACGTGATCTGTTTTTTATGGCTGGGCTTCCCTCAGGATCAGGTTGAGTTAAGGCTTCAAGTACCTTTAACCAGACTTGTGTCTATGGGTGGAAATACACGTTACTAAGTACCTAGTGATGCTCAAATGAACTTGTTTTCATGAGTTCCCCCTCCAACTTTCCATGCACTCACTCGCACAGTCGCATTTCAGTTTGCTCCATGTGAATACATTCACATGTTCGATATCAGTTCCTCCTCAACTGCTAAAAGTTAACCCAATTTCCCCCACCTCCTACATCCATTCATTGAAATGCAGATCTTGAGTTTCTCACATCTTAAAGAAATGTAAATGGGCAAGTCGCAGGAGCCCACAGTACTTGTCCTCTCAGGGAAAACAGAGCTGAATCAGTGCTCTGCCCTCCAGATGCACTTGCAGATGCAATCACGCAAAGGGAGCTCCCGTGAAGGTGGCATGCACATGCGCCAGGCAAGAACAGCTTGCACGTGAATTGAAGATTGCACATAAAATCCTGCACTTGAGCGCCCCCAGGTAATTCTTAACGTGTATTTCCACTCTATGAAACAGGTTGACCACTTTCAGGAGATGGTCCTATAACCTTTTGAGCACGAGTAGTGTGGGTCCAGTGATCTCTTTCTAAAACCCAAATAGCAGTATTAGTTTTAAAAAACCTGTGAATGGCCCTTCCCAACGAGGATGTGTACTGCTAGGGCATAGAGGTGACGTTACACCATTCTGCACTACTCGCTTTGCCATCATAACAACCACCACCATAACTTTATTATTACAGCACTGTGCCAATATAACATACATCTAAAAGTCGACAGAGAGTAATGTTAATAAAATAGATAGATAAAAATGGATACAAATAGATTAAAATTATATGGTGAACTATATACAGATAAAAGGGTACGTACGTACATGAAGATGTGTTAAAATACCCTGACGAGACTTGCAGCCAGGCCTCATCCATTAGTAAACATGAAGAAATTTACAGATCTTTTTGTATTATGTAACAAGTGGCACAGAATTTGGCTACGTTAACGGTAATAGTCTGAGATTCATTAGATAACAAGTAATTGATACGATTTGATTCTAACCGGCCTGGCCATGCCTTTGTAGCGGTGATATAGACTTGACATGAGCAAACAGGGGCATCTAAAAACATGTGCTCTATGGTTTCAACTTCCCCTGTGTCACACTGGCATGTCCTCTGTGCCATCATATGGATTCCAGGCGCTTATCAAGATGTTAAAATCTGGGCTGCCACCCCACCCGCTTTGCTCATATGTGATGTCTGATGCATAGCTTGTGCACGAGAAGACAGAAAGGACTGGGGGCAGACAGCCCACCTGTCCGGTAGCAAGTACAAGGAGGCCTGACAGGGGATCACTCCCACTGGAACCTCTGGAAAATCTGTTAACCAAGCACTGGCACGGGGCCAGTGATTCCGTTCCCACCCAGGTGCACACGGCTGAAGGCCATCCAAAAAAGCATAAGGATCATCACACATAGGCAAATCAGGAAAAGCTTGGGACACCAACAAATGTGGCAAGAGAGGTCCATACAGGATGATGCGCATCACCCAAACCCACAAAATCCTTGAATGACTGATGGGCAGCACTATGCACAATGGCAAGGCGAGAATGCAAAACAAAAAGGCTAGCAAAGGATCGTTTGCCACTGGGGGACCTGAGGCAGTCAAACAACTACATAACTTCCAAAGGAACCCGGTGGAATGACAGACCCCAAAAGCAAAGTGAGAATCAGTACAAATAGTAACTGCCCATCAAGACCCAGAGTCCCCTGCTCCCATTCTTGGGTGCTGAGCCACAGCCACTCCAAGACCCCTAGGAGCTTCCCGAGGGTTCTGGTCCTGTTTATTTGAGACTTTTTCAGCCTCTGGGTTCTCTCTGAAGGTGTGCACACATTCAGCAAGTAACTCTGGACACAGACAGGTAAAATATATTTATGGTTTATTAAAATAAATTTATTTATTAAATAAATAAGGAGCATATGCTAAGCAGGAACCACTCTTCAAAGGCACAAAACTCTTCAAAGCACAAAACAAATAAGGCTGGCCATCTCTAAATATAAACTAACTGGCTAAAATACTTCAAGCTGGCTATCTTGTAACCTCTGGCTTAGCTTCTGGCTGGCAGTTCTTACCCAAAGGCGGCTGTAGGCATCTTGATGGTGCAGCATGGAAGCAAGTGCCTCTCTCACACATGCTGGTAGACAGATACTAACAGAGAGGTTCCACAGCAGAGACAAATGGCCATTTTCAGGCCTCCCTGCACCAGCCCCAGAGCCATAAGCCAATCAGGGCTAGGGTTGCCAGCCTCCAGATGGTGGCTGGGGATCTCCCAGAATTACAACTGATCCCCAGGTGACAAAGATCAGTTCCCCTGGAGATAGGCTTGCCATTCCCCCACCTGGAGCGAGGGATCTCCTGCTCCCCCCTCCTCCCCCCTGCTGCCACTTAACTGGCCAGCAGGAGGTGTGGCCCCCCCATGGCAGCATGGCATCCCCTGGTGGCATGGCACCCCCCCTGGATGGCACGGTGCACCTCTGCACCCTGCCGCAGCACACTCCCGCACCCTGCAACAGGCCTGTTTCGGGCCGAATCTGGCCCATTCAACCCTTTGGCGAATGCAGGAGTGCTCCCAGGGCCGCCCTTTGATCCATGTGATGACTTCACTTCCCAGAAGTGACATCATCATGCATGCCGGGAGCGTATGTGCAGGCTGCATACACGCACAAAGAGAAACACTGAAGCCTCCGCAGGGTAAGTGCTAGTCTCCCAGTCTCCTGCTGGGGGACTCAAGGGACCTGGTAACCCTACCTGGAGAAAATGGCTGCTTTGGAGGAAGCACTCTATAGAATTATACCCCATTGAGGGCCCTCTCCTCCTCAAACCGTGCCCTCTCCAGACTCCACCTCCTCAAATCTCCAGGAATTTCCCAACCTGGACCTGGTAATGCAAGCATGAGAAAATATGGGAGTACTGATAGAAACTGATCGCAGCTGTGACTCACCAGGCTTCCCAAGGCCAGTTCTCAAGAGAATGACAAAGACTTGCAGGTGTACCTGATCAGCAAGCCAACTCCAGCACAAACTTAAGAGCCTGAGCCAGAATGACGAGACCCTGATGGGAGCTTTTCCTTACACCGTCTTATCCTGTGTGATGAAACAGGTACGGGCAAGGCTAACTACTCAACCGCTTGGGCACTAAACCCTGTCAGAAGTGAAAAAGCTTCCAAAACCTCCATAGCCAAGACACCTACATACCCCATAAGAATTACATCACAGTCTGGCTTGGTAGCTGAACCATCAGTAAAAAGAACAAACTCAGGGCCTTGTAATAGAGTAGAAGAAAGGTCTGTGTGCCTGTGTCTGTGTGGGAGTATTCTACTGTAAGTTCCAAACAATCATGAGCTCCCCCTGGAGCTGGATGGGGAATAAGGGTGGCAGGACTTAAGGTGGTGCAGCATTCCAAAGTAATGGCCAGAGCAGCAAGCAAAACCTTCTCATAAGCAGTTAGCTGCGGAGAAGGAATCAATTGAGTTGCCTGCTGCAAAAGCAAAAGCCACAACAGATTGGGGGACTTGGGCTATAAGAGAGTTGTCAGGCTATGGATGACAGGATACAGCAGACTGATCTCTGGCCCATTTGCAGTAAGACATAAGCACTTAAGAGCGGGACCACAAGTGACGCCTGACACAGGTTGGACACTTGCCAGCTTCCCTCAAGTTTTGATGGGAAATGTAGGCAGCTTGGCGGAATGTTGGACAAGTGACAGTTGAAAAGTCCATTGGACAGCAGTCAGAGAGCCAAGCTGCAAGACCAGGATGCCTACATTTCCCATCAAAACTTGAGGGAAGCTGACTAGTGTCCAACCTGTGTCAGGCGTCACTTGTGGTCCCGCTCTTAGTCAAATGGAGTTTATTCAGAAATCAGATCATTTCCATATGCAGGTCCATAGGACTACTTAGAAGCAAGCCAGACATCTAAGCAGCATGAGTAGAAGTTGACAGTAATGACATCATGTGAAAGACACTTCTCTTTTACCACTCTGGTTTACTCCTCCCCCCCCCCAACAGTAAACAATCCGTTGGCGCTCTTTTTGTGTGAGAACGTTTTACATATTTGTGTTGTCACGTTGCGTTACTAGGAAGCCAGACACAGCATTGTCTGGGAATAAGCACAAAGTCATAAACACTGGGAGCTGCTGCAGTTCAACAGATAACCACCTGCAAAAGCCTGAGGAAGAATAGTTAGGACATGAGCAAAGTGACACTGGGCTATTGTTAGATACACTGTGTTCAGCAGAACAGAATCAAAATTGGCATGGATGGGGCCCCATTGTCAAATCTCGTACTTTCCTAACTAACAAGGCAGCGGCTGCCACTGTGTGCATGCGCCCCGGCAACCGCTGAGCCGCCAAATCAAGCTGAGCAGAGTAATAACCAATTGGCCACATATTAGATCCAAAAGGCTGAGCAAGGGCACCCCATGCAACTCCTTCAGATTCATGAACAAGAAGGTAAAAAGGCAAGTCATAAGATGGGATTCTGAGAGCCGGTCCCTTTGCCAGGGCTGCTTGAAGCTCCTGGAAGCCACGATCCACGTCCATTGCAAAAGCTTTAGAGCCACTACAATAATAGCAGCGCAGAGGGGCTGTGTATAAAAGGTAAAGCTAGGAACCCACTGTCGGCAATCTCCTGCCATCCCCAAAAAGACACGAAGCTCTTTACGGGGCTTAGGTTCTGGCCAAGCAATAACAGATTGCAAATGCCCTCTTGGCAGGGAGTGACCTTCATGTGAAAGCAAATAGCGGACAGCAGGCTTGCAAAATTGAGGTTTTGGTTTAGAGACTTTATAACCTGCATGAGCCAAGTAAGAAAGGAGGGAAATTGTGTCAGCAGAGCAAGCCTCACGGGTCTTCCTAACTCATCAAATTTTCCTTCCCTCTTAATGAGGAGGATCGGAGTGTTACAGGGAGACCCAGGGGGCAAATTCACCAAAACATGCTGTTGTAACAAAGCTGAAGTTACCGGAATGATCCCCTTCATCTGCTTTCTCCACAAAGGATACTGTGGGATTTTTGGCCAAATCATAATTTTTATAGGGTCTGCTGACTGCAAGCTTCCAGCATCATGAGGTCCAGAAGCCCACAAAGAAGCAGGCAAGGCATCCTGGAGAGACTCTGGAGGGGCCGTCTCTGTAGGCTCCTCTTCCATTGCAACCAGTTAAAAAAAAGAGAGCCTGAGCAAATTCAGGTTATGGCAATAGCACATTGAGAGTGTGTTTGTATGTGTTATGTGCCGTCAAGTCGCCTCTGACCTATGAACGAAAGACCTCCAAAACATCCTATCATTAACAGACCTGCTCAGATCCTGCAAACTGGAGGACGCGGCTTCTTTTATTGAGTTCAGCCATCTCGTTTTAGGTCTTCCTCTTTTCCTGCTGCCTTCCACTTTTCCTAGCATTATTGACCTTTCCAGAGAATTGTGTCTTCTCATGATGTGACCAAAGTACGATAGCCTTAGTCTTGTCATTTTAGCTTCTAGGGAGAATTCAGGCTTGATCTGATCTAGTACCCACTTATTTGTCTTTTTGGCTGTCCACTGTATCCACAAAACTCTCCTCCAGCACCACATTTCAAATGAATCAATTTTCTTCCTGTCAGCTTTCTTCACTGTCCAGCTTTCACATCCATACATGGCAAAGGGGAATACCATAGTTTACACTCAGTAGTAACTCCCAATTTGCACAGCAGAGCTTGTTGCAATAAATTCACAGGTGAAGTTGGGGAAATTAGAACATGACAAGTTACCTGATGGTTGCCTAAAGATACAGAGACTGGCTCAGGGAGCACATGCAGTATCACAGAACGCCCCCCCCCCCCCCAAATACCTGATGCCAAAATAGTGTCCATCATGCAGGAAGCACTGCGCCCTACTGTCAAATGGGGGTAAAAGTTGCACCTGCATCCATCACACATGGAAAATAATGTGAATTAATAGTTAGAATAACAACTGGATCCCCCTTTTGAGGGCCCAGGTGCTACTCATTGCTTCCATCCTTCATAAGGAGAGGGGCAAAGGCATAAGCTGCCTCTTGGAAGAGAGAAAATGGCTGTCCTTGAGACAGCTGCTGTTGCGGATAAGCAGAGGCCTGTTTATTCAAAGAGAAAGTTGAGGGCTGTAAAGGTAGATCCTAAAGGGCTTGCTTTGGTAAACCCTAAAATTGAGGTAGTTGGTCATGAGGTGATTACTAGAACTGCCCCCGTCCCAACTAGTTCAATTAGACAGCACACAGATGATTGATTGTTGTTTTAATCAAAGATTTGTTTATGGAAAATAAAGTATAGAGATACTTAAATGCTTTTTGTGCAAAATTAAGAACAAATATATATGTAGCTTGCAACCTCACACTCCGTAGGTTATTTTTTCCCCACTGGTAGTTTTCTGGTTGAATCCTGAGCCTACAGAAACACTGAGGGGAGAAATTTATACTTTGTGTTCAGATGGGGTTCTTCAGTATGTAAGCTTCCTTTATGACTCCGAACCTTTTACCACAGCTGCCAACTTCACTCAGAGCCAAGCTACAAATGACGAATTACACTTGCCTGGCAAGTGAAGACACTCACATGTATTCCTCCCTGTTCACTTGCCATTCCCTTGATCACGTACACTTGCCTGGCAGGTGTAATTCGTCACTTGTAGCTTGGCTCTCAGTACTAGGCCGCTGTTTCACACTTTAAGAGAACCTGGCCTCAAAACAGTACCAGAATAGATAGATCTTAGGCAGGCCCTTTCCAGGGTGCTTGTTTGTTTACTTAAAACAAGTTCCTACCCAAACTTGACTTCAAAATCCTATTTGAAGCCCAAATAAAAAGCCTGACTAAGCGTATGCTGTTACACACAGCTACAATTCCCCAATAGGAGAGAAGAAGCATCTCTTCTCCCTTCTTACGTTGAGGCTGGCTCACCCCCTTTCTTCCTGTGAAATTTGGCTGACCAGTCTCTGAGGCTAGCTGGAAGGTAGAATCTCCAGGATTGGTTCAGAGCCCTGGAGAACAGGTGAAAGTTTGGGGATGTTTGCCACAAGGTGCTTCCAGCGGACAAAACTTTATGCAATATCCAGACAACACCAGAACAGTGAAAAATGTTCCGTTATTAAAATTTTGGCACTCCAGCCTTGTGTAACAGAAAAGACTGCAAAAGCTTGTGGCTCATGCAATTCATCCAACTCTATGGCAACAGCCCAAGGATTTTGGACACCCTAGACAAGGAGAGGAAGGAAGGCAGTGCCTGCCCTCCTCACCTCCCTGCACTAGAGGGAGGCAGGAAGATGCCACTGCCCCTCTTCTCCCCCAGCAGCTGGTGTATGCCCTCTTTTCCCCTGCTTCATGCACCCTGTTCTGCCTGCCCCAATGGAGGAAGGTGGCAGGCTTCCTGTGGCCAGCCATCCACTGGGGCCAGGGTACCTCCTCAATGCTGTGGCCCGGTGCAGGGATGAGGGAAGACATCCAGTCTGTTTGGTGTCTCCCACTGGCTGGCATCCTAGGCAATTGCTTGTTTGGGCAATCCTAAACAAGAGTTGCACCTTTCAGTGGCCTTAAAAGGGTGTCACTCTTACTTATACCACTGTAAATTATTCTGATTTACATTTGCTTGAATCTTTCCTCCAAGACCCTTGTGATCCGTGTGAAAAAACGCCCGGATTTTACAATCACTGGCCAATGGGACGTTGTAACAGAAACAGATGGAAAAGTGGAATCGGATGTGTTTGATGGTGTCATGGTTTGCTCTGGGCATCACGTTTATCCAAATTTTCCAGCGAATAGCTATGCTGGTAAGTAACCCTATACCATTTTTAATAAATGAATTGTCAACCTTAACTATGGTACCCAGTTTATGAACTGTTTATGGGAGTAGTTTGAAAGACTTCTGTACATTTTGCTTAATTTTTGTCTACGGACAAAGTGAAAGCTTGGTTTGACTTTCCATTTGGGTGGAAGGGTTTACATTACCAGAACCTTGCGATTTAATTTCAGTTTAAAGACTGCTTTTGCCATTTAATTTTCATCAGTGCAATGAATTTCCACATGCCATTGGGAGTGATTTGGCCCTGCTTTCACTATTGCAGTTGCAATCATTTGTCCTGGGGTGGGGGAAGCTTGGGGCAGGGTAGTTGGAGGACAAGATGATTTTGAAGCCAAAACAGCAGCTTTTCATTTTGCCGCTGTTGTGCTAGCACAGTCTTATTACTTACCAGCTAGCTACTCCAGCATCCTTTAGTACTGGGTCTGGCAGCCCTGTAAGGGCATTGTTCTCTTAGCCTTAAAAATAGCCTAAGCTTTAGTTCATTCTCTTTTAAGAATATATCATGTTTGAGATAAGAATCTGCGCATCAGCCACTTAAAGGAGCTCATTGGTGTGATCCACCAGCTTTTCTCTGGAGAAAAAGGCAGGAGGGCTCCCCTTTGACTTTGCAAAAATGGTACGCTGGGGATCGTGGAACTAGTATGTACAAAACCCACATATAGTAAGGAGGAGAACTGAGTACGACTGAATGGGAAAACAAGCTGGCTCCAACCCGATCTGTTTTTGAGCAAGGATTAATAGTCCAATATATTGTCGAAGGCTTTCACGGCCGGAGAACGATGGTTGTTGTGGATTTTCCAGGCTGTATAGCTGTGGTCTTGGCAGTGTAGTTCCTGATGTTTCGCCAGCAGCTGTGACTGGCATCTTCAGAGGTGTAGCACCAAAAGACAGAGATCTCTCAGTGTCACAGTGTGGAGAAGATGTTGGCAGGTCATTTGTATCTACTCAGGAAGGTGGGTTTGGGCTGAGTCATCCTGAAAGAGTTTCCCAGGGTGTGTGGAATGCTAATGGAGGGAGGCTTCACTGTATCCTGAGGAGGTTCTTTTGCATATGGATTGGTGCTTGATATGCTAATCTTCTCTGCAGGGCTATTGTAGGATATAGAGTATTTTGTTAGCCTGGTGTTTTTCAGGACTGGAAACCATGCTCTATTCATTCTTAAAGTCTCTTCTTTCTTGTTGAAATTGTGCTTATGCTTATGAATTTCAATGGCTTCCCTGTGCAATCTGATGAAGTAGTTGGAAGTGTTGTCCAGTATTTTAGTGTCCTAGAATAGGATACTGTGTCCTGTTTGAGTTAGGCTATGTTCAGCCACTGCTGATTTTTCCGGATGGTCAAGTCTGCAGTGTCTGCAGACTTGGGAAGCCATTGAAGATTAGCAGAGCTCAGGGTGGTATACTACCCTCCTCCAGTTTATCTTCACAACAATCCTGTGAGGTAGACTAGATTCAGAGAGAGAGTATGACTGGCCCAAGTTCACCTAGAGTGAGGATTTGAACCTGGCACAGCAACCCACTGATTTCAGTGGGGTGAGTCTAGAGGAACCCTGTATAGGACTGCACAGAGGATCTCCCTGGTCAGACTGCTGTGCTCTAATCACTGCACCTTTAAATCGTGAAGCATCAGTAGAGCCACTGTGCTGTAGCGGCTAGAATGTCAGACTAGGACCTGGGAAACCCCAGTTCAAATCCCCACTCTGCCATGGAAGCTCACTTGGTGACCCTGGGCCAGTCAGTCTCTCAGCCTCATCTACCACACCGGGGAGTAGGGGGTGTTGTTGTGAGGATAAAAATGGAGAAGAACAGAGGTGAGAAGTCGGGAGGAAGGTGGCATGTAAATAAAATGAACACATAAATAAAATGCTATCAAAATTTCTAAAGCAGTGGTACTCACTCCATAGACTGCAGAGAGCACCAACCAAAAGAGCTATATGACTACTGTATTCCCTGTGTGCCACCCTGCCAGACTCACATATACAATCAGATAGAAGTATTAATATTAAATGTGTTTAGCTATGACTATTTAAATTACCAGAGTACTTCTCAGCATGTAGAGTTGCCTCTTCCATTCACTGTTGAACCTTAGGGTGGAAATACACATTACTAAGTACCTAGGGACACTCAAGTGAACCTCATTTCATGTGTCCCCCTCCAGCTTCCCATGCACTTGCACAGTCACACTTCAGTTTACTCTGCATGAATACATTCACATGTTTAATGTCAGTTCCTCCTCAACCACTTAAATTATTCCAGTTTCCCCCAACTCCCCCATCCATTCATTGCAATGCAGATCTTGACACTTTCTCATATCTTAAAGAAATACAAATTGGCAAGTCAAAGGAGCCTACAGTACTCGTTCTTCCAGCGAAAACAGAGCTGAATTGGCGCTCTGCCATCCAGACTCACTCGCAGGCGCAATCGCACAAGGAGCTCCCGTGAAAGCGGCATTTATGTGTGCTGAGCAAGAACAGCTTGCTTGTAAATTGAGGACCACACATAAAATCCTGCACTTGAGGGTCCCCAGGTAATCTGCAGTGCGTATTTCCACCCTTAGTCATTCCCTGCATATCTAGAGTGAAGGGAAGAGCTTGGAAGTCAGACCTGTGATGCAGAACTGTCTGCACAGGCTTTCAGATTCTCCAGAATTCTTAATTATGCTAAATGTTAAAAAAAAACCAACACTTTCTTATGTTAAAAACTGCCCAGGCACTGGGAAGAGAGCGCAGAAATGGCAAGGGGGGGTATAGCAGAAAATGGGCCCTTTACTTCCATCTCCAGCATTATTATTATAATTATTATTTATTATTTATGTCATTTATAGTCTGCTTTGAGGGCCAAACTACAAGTGATGAATGACACAGGTTGGACACTTGTCAGCTTCCCTCAAGTTTTGATGGAAAATGTAGGCAGCTTGGTGGAATGTTGGACATGTGACAGTTGAAAAGTCCATTGGACAGTGGTCGGAGAGCCAAGCTGCAAGACCAGGATGCCTACATTTCCCATCAAAACTTGAGGGAAGCTGACAAGTGTCCAACCTGTGTCATTCGTCACTTGAAGCTTGGCCCCGAGACTCAAAGCAGATTACATAGTGTGAGATTAGTACAGCCAATATCAAGTACATTTTAATAAACAATACCATAGAGTGAATAAATGCAAGTTTACAAAGACATAACATGAGGTCTGCAGCTTAAGGGAGGTTCATAGCTTACCTGTCCTCCATGCTTACAGCAGCTGCAGATTCAAGGTGGGAATCACAGGCCCCACCCGAAAATGGCCTTGCCCACATTCCTGAAGCATGGGGCAGGGGCCACTTTGGGCAGCAGTGCTCAGAAGAGCCACAAGTGGTTCCTGAGCCACCGAGTGACTATCAATGCTCTAAAACAACCAGCTAACAGATTTTCACAGTACAAAGAGGTAAATGCGTATGCTTCTTTCTCAAAGAGGCTTGCTTTGTTTCCTTCTTTTCCATTTAGGGATAGAAAAGTTTAAGGGCAGATTCTTCCACAGCCGGGAATACAAAGGAGCTGAAAACTTCAAAGGGAAGAAGGTTCTGGTGATTGGTCTCGGGAATTCTGGCTGTGACATCGCTGTGGAGCTGAGTAATACTGCCTCACAGGTACCGCTGCACACACTCTAATGAACAATTGGCATAATCTAGCCCAAGATACACACTTTTGTGCCCCAGGGATTCCAGTGGGGAAAATTCTAAGTGCTCTTGTTTAAGTCAAGGGGCTCAACGGTGCTTGATGTTGGCTGCATTATGCCCATCATATTCATCTAGAATAGGTGATGAAAACTATGAGGGGTCATAAGTAAAATGTGCTGTACGAGGGGCCGTAGCTCAGTGGTACAGCACCTGTTGTGCTATACTCAGATATGTCCTCTCCAGTTAAAGGGTCTCAAATAATAAGCCAGAGGGAGGCACCTCTGCCTGGGACTAAGAAAGCTGTTCCCAGAATAGGGTCTACTAGGGTAGCTGAACCCAGACATGGTATATGACAGCATGATCATTGCATCTAATTCTGAAATCCTGGCCCCCATGTGGATAACAAATTCCAGTTCCCTGATGAACTCCACAAATAGCTAGAAGTTGTTGGACATTTTGGCATACAGTCCTCAGTATAATATAAAAAGATACAGGCTGGTTCCGCACACGTTGGATAATGCACTTTCAATGCACTTTATCAACCATTTGAGGTGGATTTTTTGTTCCGCACATGAAAAAATCTGTTCTAAATGATCTATAAAGAGGATTGGAAGTGCATTATCCAACGTGTGCGGAATCAGCCATATAGTGCAATTACATGTTTATTTAGGAAATGAATAGCCAGCGTGCTCAGCTTGTGTCTCCCGGGGCAGTTTAGAATATTAAAAAGGGTTATTTTTTGTTGACAAATAGACAAAATCTAGGACTAACTACAACAAAAAAAACCAGCATAAAACTTTAGCGCTAACATTAAAAATAGCATGAAGTGATAAAACCAAAACCAGGTATAAGGTATGATAAAATATAATAAAATCTGTTCCGTTGTACTGTTGTTCTGATCCCTTTGTAAAACTGCCCTCCTGAACATTTCTGCTTTGCACATTCTGATAGAAGTGTGGGGGCTTTATTGACCTCCTCAGACCAGCTGTTCCAAAAGGGGGTAAGTACTACAGAGAATGTGAATGAATGCTGATCTCACCCATTTGGCAGGTGGTAACTTCAAAGGGCTTTGCTCAGAAGAGCGAAGCTGTTGTGGTGGAGCATAGCATGAGAATTGGTCCTGTAAGTATGTGGGTCCATTAAGGCCTTTGTAGGTAACCCGATAAAACAGAACCTTGAACTGAACCCGGGAAATGGTCGATAACCTTCAGAATGGGGGTGACAGTCTGCATTACTCTGTACCAAATGGAGTTTCTGAGTTAACTTTAAGGGCAGACACATGTAGAGCGCATTACTGTAGTCTGTCTTCTAGGAGACTGTATTATGGCTCCACATACCCAGATCAGCCAGGTCAAGGCTGGGGGACCATTTTCTGGCTATTTGAAACTGGAAGAATGCATTTTTACGTAGCTGCATTAACTTGCTTCTTTCAAGGGTTGTCTTAGTGATTCTGGGGTCTTGGGCAAAAGTCCAAAATCATTGCTGCCACCACCTTGATGTCCTCCACACTGGGGCCAAACTGGAGGTGGTCCTTGCCCCATGAGAGGTGGGTGTGACCCACCACTACTGCTGGAAGCCAGCTGCTCAAACCACAGACTGGGCAAGTGCAAAGATCAGGAGCAGGAGCATGCAATTCTTATTATTCTTCCCCCCTCCTTCTGGTGGGGCCATGGGCAGTTGGGACCTCCCACCATGGGGTCTTGGAAACCTGTCTCTCTTGTCCATTGGTTTAAGACCATCCCTGGCTTCTTCAGCAATAATGCTGAATCCAGTATAAATTACCTTGAGTGCAATGGCAGGACAGCAGTATTATAAATGAAGGCACTTTTCCGTAGTGAGTTGAATTCACTTCAAAGATATCATTAGATCCTGATAATTCCAAAGCTCTCACTCCAGGTGCACTCTTAGATGGCAATACCCTTTACTGATTGTTTAAACTAACTAACTAACTAACTAACTAACTAACTAACAACAACAACAACAACAACAACAACAACAACACGAACATTAAATTTATATACCGCCCTTCAGGACAACTTAACGCCTACTCAGAGCAGTTTACAAAGTATGCTATTATTATCCCCACAACAAACACCCTGTGAGGTGGGTGGGGCTGAGAGAGCTCTGGAGAGCTGTGACTTACCCAAGGTCACCCAGCTGGCTTCAAGCAGAAGAGAGGGGAATCAAACCCGGTTCTCCAGATTAGAGTCCTGCGCTCTTAACAGCTACGCCAAACTGGCTATCCTCTATCCACCTCTTTTGCAGACAAAATGGACTCCCCACTGCTGCCATAAAATTTGTTTTCAGAATTCCCACTGCAATTATTTTGCAATCATCAAGCAAGGTTTACTTGGACCGAGTAGACTGAATTCTGCCCCTGGGCAAGCTCCATTTAAATTAGCGAGAATTGAAGAAGCTGCACGGGAATGCTGCTTGCTTGTTAATTTGGCATTGTCATATTTTTGACTTCCATCTCCCTTTTTGTTTGAAGGTTTATCTCAGCTCTAGAAGTGGATCCTGGGTGATGAGTCGTGTTTGGGACAATGGTTACCCTTGGGACATGGTGACCATTAATCGCTTTGATAATTTCCTTGGGAATATCCTCCCTACAGCAATCACTGACTGGTTGTATGTAAAGCAAATGAACAAATGGTTCGATCATGAGAACTACAGCTTGATGCCATTAAATAGGTAATAGAGATGGGCACAAACTGGGAAAATTCAGAACCGTGCAGTTTGTGGTTTGTCACATTTCATGAACCACAAACTTTGTGAACCAATTTGTTCGGTTTGTGAAAATGTCATTTCCGGGTCAGCAGAAGGTCTAAAGAGAGCTCATCCCCACTGATTGATCGGTGCCAGGCTGTCTGCAATGATGAACCGAAATACGAACCAAACGAACTGGGCTGAAATTCATCACGATTCATGAGAAATGAACTCCCATGAACTGCCGGTTCACGAACCATGAACCGGCCTGGTTCGTGATGAATTTTGGTTCGTATTTCTCTCCATGCCCTGGCTCTAATAGGTACTGATAACCAAAGAAGACAGCAGGGATTAATTTTGAGGGGTCCTTATCTGTGGATTTATGAGATGACAAGGTAGAAATTCAGAAAATGTAAGAGTATTGAAGTCTTTGGAAGTAGAGGTGGTGATTTCTGCCAATTCTCACTCCAGTTGCAGACCACCCACCACTCACTTTGCTTTGATACTGTTGACCATCTAATCCGGGTAATAAAATGTCAAGGGACCTAGTGGACTACAATGGAAAGGGGAAGGGGTAAAGTCCAACTGTCTGAGTTCAACTGATTGTTGGTGATGCAGGATTATTTACCATTGATATGGCACAGATGAGGGTTCAAAGCACTTCCAGCATATTATCTTGTGGGACAGTATTAGGGCTAAACTATATGTCCATGATTGTTCTTACCAAGGACTTCTTTTTGTTATGTAAAGTTCAGCCGTCAGCTTTCAGTTGAACAGGCTTGGGCCCCCCTTGTGAAAGGGGAAAGGGGATTCCTGAGGGCACTCAATCATTGATGAGCGATTTTAGAACTTTAAGAACCAGGAAGAATTTTTTTTCCTGATATTTCTTCAATGTTACTTGTAAAGTTCTGGGTCCTTTCCAAATCAAGCCGGTGGAGGGTTGCCTCTTACTAAAAGGCCAACCCAGGTGAAATTTACAGCTGAACTGGAATTTGAATGTGGATTCCCAAGCCCAGCACACTATCGACAATGTTGCACTTCCTTTCTGTGCCATGTTTCTTCTCAAGACATATTTGTGGATATTCTCGTTCTTCTGGACTGCCAAAGAGACGATCACAATTTTATGTATTTATTTTAGATATATGTATACCCCACTTTTCTCCCCAGCAGAGACCCAAAGAGGCTTACATCATCATTCTCCCCTCTACATTTTATCCTCACAACAACCACCCTGTCAACCACCCTGTATGATTGGTTAGGCTGTGAGAGAGTGGCTGGCCCAAGGTCACCCAGTGAGCCTCCATGGCCAGGTGGGGTTTCAAACATGGTTCTCTCAGATCCTAGTCTAACACCCTGAAAACTTCAATATGCTGTCTAAAGACATTGGGGAGAGAAGATTGCCAGGCTCCACCAGTTGCCTCAACCTTGGCCCAGTTGCACGAATTAACTGGATTAAATCAAAAGAGTTTTCGGCTAAACATTTGGAAGAACTTCCTGACAGAGTGGCCCCTCAGTGGAGCAGGCTCTTCGGGAGGTGGTGGGCTCTCCTTCTTTGGACTTTTTGAGCAGAGGCTAGATGGCCATCTGACAGCAATGCTGATTCTGTGATCCTAGGCAGACCATGAGAGGGAGGGCAGGAAGGGTTACATCACTGCTTAGTTCTCGTGGCCCCTTCTTACATGCCCAGAGTAATACCAATCGCCTCCTTGGGGTCCTTGGGGGTCAGGTAGCAATTTCCCCCAGGGCAGTTTGGCTAGGATGCCTGATAGTGTTTTGACATCTTTTGGGCATGGATCAGGGGTCATTGTGTGTGTGTGTGTGTGTGTGTGTGGGGAAGGAGAGGTATTTGTGAATTTCCTGCATTGTGCCGTGGGTTGAACTAGATGACCCTGGAGGTACCTTCCAACCCTATGAGTCTATGATTCTTCTATGAGATTCTCCAGCAACATTGGCAAAGTGTAGATTCGTCTCTCCTTTTGGCAGAAATGGATCTGGCATATGTGGGTTATGGGGTGAGTGGGTGAAGAAGGACTCTGCCTGGGGGCCCACTGCATGGCCTGCTGTCCCTCCCAGCTCTTATGATTATTAAGCAACAACCAGCCCCACCTGTTCTTGGTATGCAGAATAAACAAGAGGAGATTGAATGATGGCTTTTTCCCACCCTGGAGCATATGGCTTGGTTGAAAGCCAAAGTAAGAATGCTGCAGCAGATCTGCAGCCAGTACCGTGGCTCAGGGGAATGGCACCAGGGAGGGGGTTAATGACCTTTTCTCCTCTTTGTTGTTTTTCAGTCTAAAGGCCTCCCCACTGCTCTTTGCCCCAGGGTGGGAAACATACAGGGAAGCATCTAAAGCCACCCAGGTTTGGAGGCGGCACAATGAGGAAAGCACCAATATGCAGCAGGAATTCAGCTTGGCCCCAGCTATCAGCAGCATAGGAGGTGACCAGCATCCCATACTGGAACTGTATGGGCCAGGTCCAAGCTTGGATCCAGCAGTAACGCAGGCCCGAGAGGGGATAGGCATACCTTGCTTGGGCCCCCAAAAAACCTGGACATGACTCTGTTTGGTGCCTGTATGCCCCACCCCCCTTGCACAGGACAAACACTGGCCTGGATCCAACCTGAGGGGGAAGCAAATTTCACTGATTCCTCCTTCCCCATCCAGCCATCTTAGCCCCCTGAAATTTTGTTCTGGGGAGTCAGTGGCCCTTCAGGAACAGCTGGGGCGGGGGGATCTGCAGTCTGTGTTGGGAATAAGCTAACATCGCCTCCCCTTCTTAGGGTCACTTAAGTTTTCTTACTGTGGTTGAATCTGGGCCAGCATCTTGGGAGCAGTATTTAAGCCTAGAAAACAGCACAGGGGGAAGGTTAAACATGCACACCCTGAATGATGCCCCCTCAACCAATTTAGTCCCCTTCCTTGCAATTGCTTTGAATGTTTTTTTTACAAACCATTTGTAAATGGTCCCCTTCCTTGCAATTTAGTCCCCTTCCTTGCAATTGCTTTGAATGTTTTTTTTTTACAAGTGCGAGATGCATGATAAGAATGTTAGATTCTTATCATGCATCTCGCACTTTGAATCTAATTCGACTTTGCCTTATGGGTCATTTTATGAAACCAGTTCAAGTATCATATAGACGCCTCTTGCCTGGATGACTGTTTTTTCGTCTCTCTTGCGGCACGCTTGAATCTACATGACACTGGTTTCTTTGCTGGCAGAGTCCTGTATGGCGGGAGTAGTTTGGGTCCCGTGATCATCATTTACATTCCAGTGTTATTGTTACTGCTGAGAAAGTTGTGCCCACCAAAAGAGTTAAAGGGAATGTCTATTGTCCCAATGAACGTCTTATGAAGCAGAACAAAAACCTGCCAATCCTATTTGAGCAGAGACAATGGTGCGACAGGAAAAATAAGTGAGTTGTATACATTACAAGAAATGGTATCTTTCTCAGCAGTCTGTTGCCTGTTGCCTGTCTCCAGCCTTAAAGGGACACTCCCGTTACACGGGTCCACCAATATTCTTGCCAAGAGTTTCGATGGGAACCGTTATTTGGCTTTTACTGGAAAAATATTCGGAATGCTGTTGTCTAGAAAGCCGGGCTCCTCCAAGCTGCTTGGGAAAGATATAAACAAACTGCTCCCTCACAAGGGCCAGGGGTGACAAAGGTGTTAAATGCCTCAAATACTTTTCTAAAGTGGGTTTGATTTGTACATGCCATTTGCTTTTGCGCAAACATTGAGATGACAAGAGAATGGCTGGTTTTTATTGATGCAATTTTTTAAAAGAACTCATTACCAACCCAAACCTAACCAAGAAACATACCTTAGAAGCAATGTCCTGTGACTGAATTGGCTGGTCTCAACAAGCCAAGATAGCTCAAATTGGCAGACTAAGAGCCAAGCTACAAGTGATGCCTTACACAGGTTGGAAACTTGTCAGCTTACCTCAAGTTTTGATGGGAAATGTAGGCGTCCTGGTTTTACAGCTTGGCTCTCCATTACAGCTGCAAAACCAGGATACCTACATTTTCCATCAAAACTTGAAGGAAGCTGACAAGTGTCCAACCTGTGTCGGGCATCACTTGTAGCTTGGCTCTAAATGGTCTGAAGCATGCTGGCTTTGAATTAACAGGGTCACCTTCTAAAAAGCAATGCAAAAGTGCCCGGAACAGTTTCAAAAGAGTGTTTGAGGTCATTGTAACTTGCTCAAGGACAAGTTCTCTGGGCAGAAGTATTGGGGCGATGATGCAAGACCGCTCAGGGAGCTCTTGCATAAGGTACTGCCTGGTTGCAAAAAGAAATAGTAGTCAAAATACAATCGGAGAATTTATGTGATCGAGACCAGCCCCTCCACTGGTGGATAAAGCCTTTTTCCAGGGTTCATCCATCCGGTCTTACTGGTGTCTTAGCTTCCTGATTGTGCAGGGTGGGGAAACTGGCAAGCCTGCCTTGATGAGCCATTGTACGTAACTGATCTAGATATAAATATGCATCTAGGATTCGATCACACAACTTGTCAGAAATGAATGTTGGCTATTTCTAGATAGGGGATAGGTAAATCTCAGAGTTTGGATGCTTGCACTTAGACTTGCATAATTATTCCGTCCAAACCCATTGATTTCATGAGCTAGACATCTGGTATGTATGTTCCCCTGGAGTCTGTTTTGCCAAGATGTCTGGCCAAAAGCAAGTAAAGGACCATGCTTTCACAGAAAAAGACAATTCCACCCCCACCCTCCCCAAGGAGGGCCGCTCTTTTGGAAAACATTTTGCAATCCTGAAACATCCCCTTTGGCTGCGAATCCCATTAATATTTCAGCATGGCCAATACATCTCTAGACAGAGAGAATGATATACAGTTCCTACCCTGTCCCCGGCCATGAATGAGTTCTTCTGTGTTCTGCCTTTTCTTAGAACTCTGCGCAAGGAGCCAGTGTTCAACGACGAGCTCCCGAGCTGCATCACGTGCGGCACTGTTGTGGTGAAGCCCAGCGTGAAGGAGTTTACGGAAACTTCTGCCATATTCCAGGATGGGACGGTGCAGGAAGACCTTGATTATGTCATCTTTGCAACAGGCTACAGTTTTGCCTACCCGTTCATGGATGACGAGTCCATCCTCAAGTGCAGGGACAACACAGTCACCTTGTACAAAAGCATCCTTCCCCCTAAGCTGGAGAAACCAACTATGGGAGTGATTGGCTTAGTCCAGTCTCTCGGAGCAACTATTCCAACTGCGGACATCCAGACTCGTTGGTTCATAAGAGTCTTCAAGGGTTAGTGTGGCAGGATTTTTTTTTTTTTGCTTTCAAGTGGCACCGTAGGGTTGTCAAAGAAAGAGATGTCCAGAGTTGGTTTGCCATTGCCTGCTTCTGTGCAGCCACCCGGGCCTTCCTTGATGGTCTCCCATCCAAGTACTAACCTGGGCTGACCCTGCTTAGCTTCTGAGATCTGATGAGATCAAGCTAGCTTGGGCTATCCAGGTCAGGGCTAATGTGGCATAGAGGCAAATAACTGAGTCCCTAGTTCCAGTCTCACCTTGGGCTCAAAGTGGCTTACAATACAAAAATACAAGGTAAATGAACAAATGGGAAAGGATTAAAAAAGGCTTCCAGGTATAGTACAGATCTTCTCCTTCTGTGCTGGCAGAGGTTTCTCCCAGCTCCAGTCCCGGACCCCAAATCCAAAGGCACTTCTGTTCTTGCCCTTTGGCTCACACCGCAGGCTCGCATCTCTTGGACAGATCAGACTTTAAAGGGTTAATTGCAAGAAAGGGGCAGGTATACAGAGGTAGCTGCAAGGCTTTAGGGTAGCTGGCTGGCATTTCAGAAACCTCTTTTCTTTCTTTGGATGAGAGCTTGAAGGTAGAGCAGCATTGTGGCTGGGCCACAGAGGCAAAGAGATTCCTTATTGTACCCCACCCCCCGCTGTTTATACTTCTTTGTTGACCCATGATAAGGAAACCTGTACAACAAAGAGGAAAATAAAAAAGGACCCTAAACAAAACTACCGCATATTCTAGTATATAGTCAATATGCTTCTGCATAGGTCATTAGGAGGTTTGCTGGCTTCCCGATGGTGGTTGGAGATCTTCCAGGATTACAATTGATCTCCAGGCCACAGAGATCAGTTCCCCTAGAGAAAATGGCTGCTTGGAGAGTGGACTCTATGGCATTATACCCAACTGAGACCCCTCCCCAAAGTTCACCCTTCCAGGATCCACCACCCAAATCTCCCGGAATTTCCCAACCTGAAACTGACCAACCTAGTCATTATACAACAGCCATAATAATCAATAATAAATACACATCAGTTATCAAATTACAAACCCCCAAATGGCCAAGTACCTATAAATATGCAAACACCAAATAGAACTATGTGTTCAAATGACAAAAGCCATAATAATCAAAACAGAAAGGAGTGTCTTTGTGTGTATGTGTGTGTGTGTGTGCGTGTGTGTGTGCATGCACATACACATGGGCGTACGCATGTGTGTTTTTATCCACTTGAGAATGGGAGTGGCTCTCATAGGGGCACCATGTCTTTCTTCTTTTGCAGGGTTCTGTAAGCTGCCTTCAGAAAGCAGCATGATGGATGACATCGATGAGAAAATGGGGAAGAAACTTAAATGGTAGGTTTTAAGTGCAGCGAGACTCTTCTGTGTGCTGCTCAAAGCCCCTGGAAATCCATTGCATTTGTCACCGATAGGATGGCTTCTTGCAGTTGACGGGTCTCAGGATCCCATGCTAGAAATTCCGATATTAGCTACTTATTCAAACAGATATGCTGTAAATCGGCATCCTCCAGATGGATCCCACTAAAATCACTGAAAACGTAGAAAGCATAAACCAGAGGGACTGCTTGCTCCCATTGGCACCTGCCCAATACCTGCTTATCATCTGAGGCCCTGTTATCTGTCTGATTGCTGTTATTGCCTAGGCTGGCAATGGAGACCAAGGACAGCAACCAGCAGAACTGTGGGGTTGGGGGGGGGGGGCAACATGGGAATTTTATTTTTTTTTAAATGCAGCCTTGAGTAGTTACTAGACGTTCTTACTAGAAGTGATAAAAGGTAGCTCTAGGAATTGCTAGAGACCATGGTAAAACCATAGAGTTCCCAGCAATTCCTAGAGCAACCCCCAAAGTAACAAAAGGATTCCGAGAACTACCCTTTGTCACTTGTTACAGTAACTACACAAGGTGGCATTAAAAAAAAAAATGTTTCTCCTGCCACCATTCCAAGTCATGGCAGGCAATGGAACCTGGGGGCAGGTGATCCCTCACCCCCACCAGAGGCTTGGCAGCCCTAATAAGAAGTGACTGTTTATCTCCTCTAAGGGGCTTAGTTTAAACCCCACTGCTAGTTGTATGGACTTTGGGAGAGTATGGGTGTATTTTGCTTGGGACAAAAAATACCTTGGACTGGCCTTGTCCCTCTCTTTGATCTCTTTCAAGGGGCAGGTTGAAATAATCTTTTTCAAAGAGCTTATATGGAGGGATGGGTTGGCATAAGTATTTATACGCATGTATAAACATCTGCTTCTGTGCTGTGGTTTTGATTTTGCTCTGTTGCCATCTGGTCTATTGCTCAATTGGTTTCTATGATTTAATTCAGTCATTTTTGGATTTGATTGTGAAGTACGTCGCTTCTTGGCTGTTGTAATTACGATCTTTATATTTTCTATCCATCTCACGTGCCTTTTAAAGGTGTGAACTATTATTGCCCCCACCCCCCACAAAAATTTAATGATTTAAATTAGAATGTGAAGTTTCCAAATCGCTCAGCTCCCAGCTGCTTCAGACATCAAAACAGAGTGTAGAATAAAACAAACAAGCCTGTTAGTCATATCATATGTGAACATAACAAAATTCATGTTGTCATGGCATCATTAAAGATAATAAACATCTTAAAATTCCATCACAGTAAATTATAACGACAGCTTTGCAATAGAACTTTGATGTATCCCCCATAACAATAAACAACTTTATTAATCAAATGATCTTGAAGTTATTGAGAACCATTGCAGATAAAAAGAAAAGAAAAAAGCTATATAGGCCAGTTAACTGTTCTACTGATCATGCAGAAATTCTCCGCAGATCTTCACATACAACCTTACCTAACATGCTTGGAGCACATTAAATCTCTCAGAACTCAACTAGTTTAGCTGTTGGGGCTATGCCACACTTTGTGGAAACCCCCCTACCCCCTAGACTTCAGTTTCCTAGAGGTCCCTGGCAAGAGGGAATTATGGTTAGTGGATGAGGGTAGATGAGCTTGTTGTACCAAGGAAGGCTTAAGCCATTTGCAAAAGACCTTGGAGTTTTTTTATTGCATCCCCTTCAAGCCAACGACACATGAATAACCTTGAGCGACATGTGCTTAATATGTCTTACCAAAGCTGTCTTTAGCTTCCTTCATTCACATCGTGCTCCCACCTTGTTATAGTAAGAATTCGGACTTTGTTCTTGAGTCCAATAATTGCCTGCTTCATCAAGCTGTTGTCCCACTTGTTTTCTACATGCATGATTGTGCAAGGAGTATTGTGGTCATTATTAAACCTGAACTGTGCAACTTATCGAAGAGATTTCTAGATATCAAAATGTGTGGGGCCAGGCTCAGCGGCAGAGCATCTGTTTTACATTCAGAAGGTTCTATCCCTGATAGCTCCATTTTAAAGGTAGCAAATCATATGGAAAACCTCTACCAGAGGACCTGGAGAGCCACAGCCAGTTATCGTAGAGAATACTATCCTTGATAAACCAAGGGTCTGACCCAGGATAAGGCAGCTTCATGTGCAGATTGGTGTAAATGGTTTGCTTTTATTTCCAACCAGGGCTTTTTTTCGGGGAAAAGAGGTGGTGGAACTCAGTGGGTTGCCCTCAGAGAAAATGGTCACATGGCTGGTGGCCCGCCCCCTGATCTCCAGACAGAGGGGAGTTTAGATTGCACTCCGCACAGAGGGCAATCTAAACTCCCCTCTGTCTGGAGATCAGGGGGCGGGGCCACCAGCCATGTGACCATTTTCAAGAGGTTCCGGAACTCCATTCCACTGCGTTCCAGCTGGAAAAAAGCCCTGTTTCCAACATAGGAATTGGTCTAAACAGCCTGCAATAAACACAACTATATTGTTCACCCAGTAGAGGAAAGTTTCAGCTTGTAAAGCCAGTTGAGCTCTTTGCAAAGCTCTGGAAGCAAGGCCGTTGGCTGAAAGGACCACAGGTCAAGCTAGATGTGACAGAGATCAAGAATCTCTGTTTGTCTTGTAAGGCAAATGGCAGTCCAATGCAGGTTCGTATCAAGGCTGCAAGAGGAGGGTAGAAGCTAAAGAAACTGGGTCTCCTGCATTGTTATTAGCCCTTAAAAGAAAAAAAAATGTGTACCTGGATTTTACGGGCCTTTTTCTTTAAAATGGAGGGTAATTTAGATTGGCAAAACTGTGAAAGAGATCTCTGTCCAATGCAGTTCTAATCTAAGCAGAGGCCTTGTGTGGTTTCAATTCAGCTTTAAAAGAAACTAGGATGTCATAGATCTCCCAGAGTCTCTTTTATTTTGATCCTAATTTAGAAAGACTCTTTTCAGTCATTACAATTTTGGTAATCTAATTGTGTGTAAGGGAAGATCACAGTACCTGCACTCTTCCCGATATGTGTGGTTGCCATTGGATGTGAATAGAGGGCCATGCACATATTTTCCAGCTCCGCTATATACAGTCAAAAGCTCAGATTTGTTGTGAGTTCCATGTCCACAAGTAGCAGAGTTGGAAAATAAATGGGTTGCCTTCATCGCACATAATGTGGTGACTGCATATACTGAGAAGATTACTAGTAGCACTGTCTCCTGGTATGCACAGTTTGAACACCGACGTTTGTAATTGTAACAACAAGGATAGCCATGCATTTCAAAATGACAGTGGTAGCATAGATTGGTGTGGGGATGGTTAACAATTTGTTATTTTCAACTCATTCATCTCTTTCCTGCTCGTGGAGGATTCAGCTTCCGATCTGCCAAAAGGGGTCATTGAATATATGAAAATTCACATTTCTCTGCCATAGCTACTCCTGGGAATATGTATATTTTCCAACCCATATTGTCCTCCTCAAAAGACACAAATTCAGAGCAGGGTTTTTTCCAGCATCCTCCATGTCCATTTGAGATATTTCTCCACCTAACATTTTCCTCCATTTCTTTAAGGTATGGCCAGAGCGATACGCTGCAAACAGATTACATCACCTACATGGATGAACTCGCCTCTGTGATAGGCGTCAAGCCCAATGTTCCACTCCTCTTCCTGACAGACCCCAAATTGGCTCTGCAAGTTTATTTTGGCCCCTGCAGCCCATACCAGTTTCGCCTGATGGGACCAGGGAAGTGGGACGGAGCCAGAAATGCCATCCTGACCCAGTGGGACCGAACACTGAAGGCCACGAGGACCAGAGTTGTACACAGTTCTCAGAACTCTTTCCCACTCTTTGCTTTGCTCAAAATATTGGTAATCTCTCTCCTCCTGGTTGCTATTTTTATGGTGTTCAACTGATTGATCTCTGGGCCGAACAAGATGCAACAGCAGCAGCTTCAACACTAGCTTTATCCAATTGTGCAGAAAGAAAGGGGAAAGAAAAAAGGGACTTGCAGGTGAGAGATGCAGAATCATCTCCCCACCGGTGCCTTACCTGATCTCCAAGTATCTCCCCCTAACTCATCAGTTCCAGCTTTACAGCTTTTGGGAGCTCCAGAAAGTTAAATCCAAAGTAGACAGGGCATGTGTGAATTCTGCACTGCTCATCTGCGTAGCCCTTTGCCTTTAAAAACTGGAAGCTCTCACTCTTGCTTTTTCTACATGAGTGTTTGTTTAAACACGAAGAACTTCCCCTGTCACATCTCGCTTGGTTCAAAGGGAAGGTAGCATACAGCAGATAACAAAAAGAGGAAGGAGGTCTTTTCAGTATATTGCAAAGCATGTGGTAGCCAAGATCGAGGCCGTGAGCTCAAAAACACCAGACGTAGGGGCAAATGCAAAAGGAAGGTAGGGGTATAGCCTGGTTCTTACAGCTACCGCTTCAGACTTCAGGTGGGGCACAAGGACCAAATGCTCCTCTGACCCCCCAAAACGTTACTCCATATAGAAAATAGCACTTCTGGAGTTCTAGCCTAATCTTAAAGGTAAAGGTAGTACCCTGTGCAAGTACCGAGTCATTGCTGACCCATGGGGGGGACGGCACATCACGATGTTTTCTTGGCAGACTTTTGTAACGGGGTGGTTTGCCATTGCCTTCCCCAGTCATCTACACTTTACCCCCAGGAAACTGGGTACTCATTTTACCGACCTTGGAAGGATGGAAGGCTGAGTCAACCTTGAACGTAGACTCCAACCAGTTGTTCATTTAGTCTCAGCATCCTGTATCCCACAGTGGCCAAGCGGTTGCTCTGGAGGGCCAAACAAATATGACACAAAGGCCAGTGTTATCTCCTGGCACCGGGGCTCAGTGATTTTCTGCATCTGGATGGGGAGGTTCCTTTTTAAAGTTATCTTGGCTAGTAGCCATTGATGGTCCTATCCTATCCTCCTTTAGTCTGTCTCTAATTCTTTTTTGAAGCCATCTGTGCAAGTGAACATAGAACATAAGATGTACATTGCTGGATCAGACCAGTGGACACTCTAGACCACTCACACAGCGGCCAATGATTTGCCCTGGATGGCCAACACACAAGGCGAGAGAGGCCAAAGCTCCCCCTTACGTTGCCTCCTAGCACTGGTATTCAGAGGTTTACTGCTTTTGGAGATTCCCTTTAGCCATGATGCCTGGTAGCAATCATCACGTTTTCTGTGCCTGGAAATGTTTTGTACAGAAAAGCATTCAGTCATGTGACACCCCCACACACCACGGTACAGACTGGAACAAAAGTATATTTACTCATCTGCTATTTGTGAGAACTATAGGTCCTAATCCTGGCTCCCTGCTGGTATACTTTCAGAAACAAACTAACTAATGTGAGAAAAGGCCCATTGAATATTGTATTAAACAAATAAAGGCGAGTCCCACACTTAATTCCTTGTCCCAAAGCCAATCTGCTTTGATGATATGCTGGTGCTAAAGAAGAAGAGAAAACAGGAGGAATGAGGAAGGGGAAAAAAATAAAACAATGTAAGGCTTACACCCCCTCAGAACTTAATAGCCTGGAAGAGCTGAAGACAGACCACCCTACACAATCGGGTTTCTAGTAAGGCAGGACCACTTTTCCCAGACCCAAATCACTTCCTGTACAGCCACACAACAGCTGTGGGGAGTGGCATTTGCCCTCAGGGGTCCGATTCTTCTCAGGAGAATGACATGAAGGGAGGGAGCTCCAAGCAGAATCAGCCCCCGTGGGCTTCTAAAATGCAGCTTGAATCGTGTAACTTTAGAGAAAAAGGGAGAGTGATAAAAACATGGTTCCCTGGATGTACCACTAATCATATAATTCATGTTATCCAATGCGGACTCTCTTTCTGCAAGATCAGCCCAGTTTCCTTTACCCAGGCCTGCTATGGGGTGTGTGATATTTTGCTGTTTGCCCACTTAACACTAAGAATTACATTGCAGACTTGATCTGTGAACCAAAAAGCTGTCAGTCCCAAGTAGAGATGGGCACGAACCTGAAAAAAACCGAATCATGTGGTTCGTAGTTCGTCAAATTTCACAAACCATGAACCATGAACTTTCACGAACCTGCCCTTGGTTCGTGAACTGGTTCATTTGGTTCGTGAAAATGTCACATCCAGGTCAGAAAATCATCACTTTCGGGTCAGCAGAAGGTCTGCAGGATGTCTATCCCCTGTTACCTAGGAAACTGATTGATTGGCACCAGGCTGTCTGCAGTGACAAACCAAAAAGTGAACCAAACGAACCAGCGTAAAATTTCATGGCAGTTTGTCAGAAATGGGATCTGACAAACCCTGGTTCATGAACCACGAACCGGCCTGGTTCATGCTTAATTTTGGTTCATATTTCAGGTCGTGCCCATCTCTAGTCCCAACCAGGACTGAACAGATCTGTTATCGAATCAAAATATCATGCCCCAAAAGCATTCTGATGACCAAAGTTTAGGAATTTTTAATTAGGTTTGCTGTGTGTCTAAGGGGTGGGGATGGAGGTGGGACAGGCAAAGATTCATGAGCTTGCAACTGATCAATAAAAGGTATGTATCACACGAATGCTTCCAGTGTGTTTTCTGTAAAAAGAGTTCAATAGTTCAGTGGCGATATTTCTACAGCCCCACATTATGGACAGACATTATTGGCGAGGGTTACAGGCATAAATATGCAATACTTTGTACTGGGAGGGTGCATGCATTTGGATTGGGATCATCGTGTGCAGGAAGAGGGAGCTTTAAGCCCCAGGGAACCACAATTGCCCCCACTCGGGAAACTTAAATGTACCGGTGGACTACACAGGTATTAATGTCATGGGCTACACATGTAGACTACATTTCCCCAGTGGGGCAAATACTGGCTTCCTGGAGCTGTTTCAGGCTGGGGAGATGGTACTGGAGATAGGCTTAAACCCACTCTCCTTGCACTCTATGGTTTTGATCCGAATTAGGCCTCTACACATATGAGAATCAAACTTCAGTTTCCTCTTCTGCTCTAATCAAGCTAATTACATCTTGCATTGTACCTTAACATCCCAGCTCTCTTCTTTGCAACAAATACAAAAGACTCTTCAGTTAACAAAGCTAGGCTGGCCGATTGATCAACAAGCTCAGCTTTGTAACAATAAATAATAATTTTGAGGGAGATAAATACGGGGAATTCACTTATTATAACCGGAAGGCCGCAAGTGTGATTGATGATATATTAATATCACTGTCTCTGTGGGCCAAGCTACACATGATGAATGACACTTGAACGGCAAGTGTATTTCTCCCTGTTCACTTGCCCTCCACTCAATCCACTTGCCATTCAAGTGTCATTCGTCATGTGTAGCTTGGCCCTTTGAGACAATGTATTACATTTTGAAGTAGGGTAACTATCGGAAAGTGACTACCAACCGCTTGTATTCTGTATTTGAATCTCTGAAGCTTTGCGAGACTGTGGGATGTTAGCACCTAAGTCTGGAATTACAGCTGATGTCAGTTGGAAATGGACCTATCCACTCCTAAATGAATTGCAACAGACACTGGACAGTGAGCCGCTCTTTGAGCTCAGGGAAAAATCCTTGTAGCGCAAGATATTGAGACAGAAAATGAAAGTCAGGTACTTCTACCTTTAAGAATTGTACAACTAGGGGACTTGGGCAGGGGCAATTTTTCACACAAACAAGAGAGAAGTTGAAATTCCTTCTTGTGCCAACCAATTAACAGTATGGGAGCTCTTCCCTGTTTTTGCACCTGGGCCCTCCTAGGTATGGATTAGTACCTTTGTACGTTCTTAATTGTTAACAAATATTTTCAAGTGCCAGCATGAGAATGTTCTCGACCTCTTCCCAGAACACATTTTTGGCAGCTTGAGTTTAGCCACTAACTGGAGCTACCAGATTGGTAACATTTTGCACCCAGATGTGTTGAGGGAACTTCTCATCATTTCAAACACTTTGGATTAGGAAGAGAGGGTAGAATGCATTGTGCTGAGCAAAAGGAAGCAGTTATTCATTTAAAAAATCATGCCATACAGAGTGTATGCTGTCAGTTCATATACTGTCAACAGTGTGAATGACATTACCGTATAAATTTAAGGAGGAGAAGCCACGTTCCTCATCCCATCATGCCAGTAGCTGTGACATAAAAAATTGGGGGAGCCAATAGAGATCTAGGGGGACTTGGCACCTCAGAAACGTTTACTTTCTCAGACGCTGGCAGGAGATGAGACCATAATAATTTGCCACAGCTGCTTTCCCCTTCCCCTGCTTTTTGTGTGGCACATCTGGAGACTTCCTTGCATGAGAGGGGAGGAGCAGATGAGAGAACAAGGAGAGGAACAAGAATCCATGTCTGGTTTATGTCTCTGCAGCAGTCAGGAACTAAAGTATGGTTGTTCTCCAGGCAGGGTAGCATCCTCAAGATTGGATGGTTTGCATATATGTTTACTAAATTTCCCATTTGTTGTGCTCTAGCTTTCACCCCCATATACTCTGTTTTTATGTATATGTCCTCCTCCTTGATTCTAAGGAACTCAAGGCACTGTACATAGGCACTTGTGAGATAGGTTAGGTTGAGAGTGACTTGTCCAAAGTCATGCAATGAGTTTCATAGTGGAGGGGGGATTTGAAGCTGGACCAGTGGACAGTGCAAGTAGAGTTACACCCTTCTAAGTGCATTGAAGTCAACAGCAACAACAACAATGTGCTTATATACTGCTCTTCTAGATCGATTAGGACCCCACTCAGATAAGTGAACAAAGTTAGCTGGGGATCTGGGGCTGAGGGGAGTGGCTTACCCAAGGCCAACTATTGCAACCTAAGGATGGGGTCAAAACAACTGAAGGAGTTTACTGCCTGTCCACCTGACCCCTATCCTTCTTGGCTTATTGCATCTAGCCCGAGAAAAGTGACTAGCGGTGTCTGGCTGAGCAGCGGTCTCTTAATAAATCCACCTTCCAAGGATTGCTTTATTTCTTAGCCAGTTGCAAATCTACTTTGAAATAGATGCAGGTGAGACAACTCCAGTCCCCGAGGGATGAGGTGGGTTTCTAGAACCCTTTTTTGATCTGGTTTCTGATCTAGGTTTGTCAGTGCTTTATAACAGAAGAGAGTCAGGGTGAATTCCGCCACTGAATCCCTGCAGAAATACATTCAGGCAGCCTCGAGGCGTTACATTGTCTATTCATTCCAGAAGTAAGCGAGAATCACCACAGTTACATTCAAAAGGAAGGTTTCTCCCTCTTGTGAGCTGCCACAGTCTTACACAACAGCTAGAGTGTTCCTGATTTTTTGGGGACATTTTGACAAATCTGCCCTTTGGATCCAAGTTCCAAGAGATGTGTGGACTTCAGAAAAGTAATTAATCAGCTTCATTGCTTGTGCCAGAAAGACAGAGATGCACATGGTTGAGTTCAGCCCATTTGTCAAAAGAATCCGTAAAGCTCATAGGAGCGTTAGTTTCCTTCCAAACCCTGGACAAACAACTTGCTTATGCAAGCAGAAATAGGTAAGAAATGCTCCGTTTTATTGTACTCTTCTTCGTCATTATTTCCCCTTGTAGTTCTTCCTTCTTTCCAAATGCCTGGGTTGAATTTTCCTGCCTTCTGCCCTCTGAACGTGCATATTCTCTGTTCTTCATTTTTGCTTTTGCTGGAGTTGTTTCCCCAAGAGAGAGAGAGATATCAAACTAGTGGTTTAGTTTCCTTGATAACATTGTAGTCATCGTGTTGCATTTCAGTATATTTTGTGTTTTTTCAGAGTCAATTTGTCAGATTTAATTTTTTTTTAATTGCTTAATTGCAGTAAACCAAGATTTTTCTGTTGAACTCTGCTGCTCCTAAAACACACAGTACCATGAATTGGTTTTAAATATCTTGGTCACAGCTAGGTTGGACTTCGTATGTTATTGGAAACCAGTAAACTTTCTCCACAAGGCAAGGACAGTTAATTATGTGGGATTTGTTAAAATTAATTAACAGTTTTCACGGAAAGACAGGTAGCTGCAATAATCTGCTGTGGTAAAAATTAACAGGAATTGTGTGGCACCTAAAAGAGAAACCAAATTTTATTCCAATGTGAGCTTTCATGGACTAGAACTCACTTTGTACTCAGTGATTTCCCATTGCTCCAGGTAGTTTTGTTTAGCAACAAGTGGCAACGTGGAAGTTAAATCCTGAAGGCAATGCCAACCCTGTATTTTTGTAGCCGCTCCTTGATGCCATTTCAGGTTAGGGAAATGGCATTGGAGTGGTGGGGGGCAGGCTTAAGCCTTATGGAGTTATGGGTTGTTTAGCAACAAGTCTCCTTCCTTGTCCTCCAACCTCAGCCATGTAGTTTCTCTATAGGGCTGGTTTTTAGAGATTTGGGGTTTTAGACCGTCACTTCTCTGGCTTTCTCTCAAAAACAGCAATGTGGCTTTTAAATCCCCACATCTCTGAAATTCAGCCCTACATGTGGGGATTTGGAAATATTTTTAGGGGACTTTCACACTGCCTATGTAAACTGTTGTGGCTGCCGGTTACTGATTTTTTTTTAACCATTTCAGACACAAGTGACAGCATTGAGCCATATTTTCTGAAAACCCTTTTTTCCCGTTCTTAAGATCTAGGGTGCTTTTGATTTAATGTACAGTAATGTTTGAAATCTCTGCAGCACTTCTGAAAAGGCAGTCTTTTAATTCCCCCACCCCCACCCATTCCATTCCTTTGCAATATCTATTGTGAAGGAATACTGCAATATCTATTGCAATATATTGCTATATCAATATATTACAAAAGTTGGAACCATTTTAAAAAAACAAAACAAAAACACTTCTGCAGCACCAGAAAAAGCAGCAGGGCTTGAAACAGAAATAGTGATTCATGTACGATTCATAAATGGATGTAAAGGCTGTTTAAGCCACATCGCTTCACACAGTCAGGGCAGTCTCTTCCTTAATTCATTACCCACACTGTAGTTACCCTATACCGTAACATTAGAGGTATCTGTGGGGCAAAGATAAAAACAATTAGCAACATGTTCGTATGGAACCTCTGTGGAACGTAAGTAGGAAATAAGTATGGGGTTAGAGAAGGCAGGACGCAATAAAAAGTGCAGACAGTGGTAGCTTGGAGCACTTCCCTCTACCGTGAAAGTACTGATAGAAATTGTTGTGTGAATGTGCTTCCCGGATCACCAGGTCAGAAGGTGGGGTGCTTTACGCCAGTCTGAGATGAGAAGTCTGCTCTTTCCTTTCCCTTCCTGTTATGTGGAAAAAAATCTCAACTGGCATAAAGAGTTAATCCTGTTTTTACTTCTGTCCTGAATTAACCATTAATGTACCCTGATTCTTTTAATCATTAAGACACTCCTGCCTAGGGATGCCAGACCCCTGGCAGGGGCGGGGGATCCCTTGCCCCCGCTCCCCACATCCTGTTCCCACTTACCTAACCAGTGTGGGGTGCGCACCTTCCCTGCGTGCTCCCCTGCAGTGCTGCATGCTCCCGTGCACAGCAGCCGCCAGGATTGGGCCTGTTTTGGCTTGGATCGGGGCCGCTGCGAGTGCAGGAGCTCTCCTGCGTTCCACAGCGCCTCAAAACAGGCCCGATCTGTGGCAAAATGGGCCCATTTCAGCATGGATAGGTCCCATTTTGAGGCGCTGCGAAGCGCAGGAACGCTCCTGTGCTCCGCAGTGCCTCAAAACGGGCTCTATCTGTGCCAAAACAGGCCCGTTTCAGCACGGATCGGGCCCGTGTGGAGCTCAGGAGCACTCCTGAGCTCCACAGCGCCTCAAAATGGGCCCAATCTGTGCTGAAACGGGTTCATTTTTGGTGCGGCAGAGCACAGGAATGCTTCTGCACCCCGCAGTGCCTCAAAACCAACCCCTTTTTGGCATGGATTGGGCCCGTTTTGCCCCTGCGAAGCCTGTGTGCACTCCCAGGGGCCACGCAATGATGTCACTCCCGAAGTGATGTCATCACGCTTGTGGGGGCATGCATGCGCGCTTTCCATGCATGACCCCCTCTCCTCCAAGGTAAGTGCCAGGCCCCTATCCCCCGCCAGGAGGTTGAGTGTGCCTGGCAACCCTACTCCTGCCATCTTATCTCTCCCTTTCCTGATTCCTGGATTGGGCCTGCATAACAGAAGGCCTGCAGGCCAATTGTAGTCATCTTCATCTCTGCTTGGGAGCCTTCAGGGAATTAAGTTCCCATTGCTTGCAGCCTTTTCCTGCCTAAGTTCTGCCCGCCCAAGGCCTCAAAAGTAAGAGTTGGAATAGGAGAATGGCTATGTCTCCATGGCAGCATTGCTGTTCCTCCCCCAGGGTTCAGAGAAAGAACTGAGTTGACATTGATTTTTTTCAGCACATGGTATAGAGCCAACAATGCTGCACAATTGCTGGGAGATAGCCTTGTGGGCTGTTGTCACTCACCAGTAAGGAAGACTGAAGATAAGAATGAGGGAAGAGATAAAGAAACAGGACCAAAAAAAACTCAAAAGGGGAAATGAAATCCTTGTGAGATGTTAACTTGGTGAGAAGAAGTCTAGGCTATCAGCTTGGAAAATTCCTGGAGATTTGGGGGTGGCACCTAGGGTTGCCGCATAGTTTCAATAAAAATACAGGACACACTTGATAAAGATTTGTTGACATGGCTTGGCAAGGTGGCCTGCTGAGCAGAGAATCTGTGATGCAATTCTCCGCTGGGGAGAAGAGCAGTAGGTGGGATTCTTTCTCTCTCTCTCTCTTGCAAAAGGCCACCCTGGATTTCCTGTCTCCAGTTATGTCCCCACCCCACCCCGAGCTCCCTGAGGAAAACCCTAGCCAAGGCTTTTTGCAAGACAGAGAGAGAGAATGATTCCCTAGTGGAGAATTGCATCAAGCGGCTGTAATTTGTAAGACTACACTGCCCAGGGAACCTTGCGGGAGCTGGCACATGAAGAACATGTGTCCAGTGTCTCGTGTAGTTTGGCTCTATGTTTTTGGCCAATTGTTAAATAATCTGCCCTGGCACAACACTGTCACTTCTGGGTTGCAACAGAAATGATGTCATGCAGTAATGAGAAACATATTCACCCTCCCCTCAATTTTGCTGGCGTGCCTCCGCCCACTGATCAGCTGGCAATTGGTGGGCAAAGACTTACATTGCCAGGAGATTTTGAACTGTAAGTGGGCACCTGGCAAGCCCAGATGGGAAACAATGGAGATGCTAGCATTAGCTACAGTTTGCCTTCCACCAGCTCACCCTCCACAGCAAAGTCCTAGGGTTTGTTTTCTTTTTATGCTCCTGTATTTCCTCGCTCCTTTTCTACTTTAACCCTTGAGTTTTCCCTGTCTCAACTCTATCCCTTTGGAACTGCCTGTTTCTTGAAACAGTTAATTAGAAAATACCAGAAAATACCATATTTGTATGCCCAGTCTTTTCTCAAGTTATTTCATGGTCAGCAAGCACAAATTCTGGATTGTCTGGTTCAAAACTCGACATTTGGCAACTCAAGTGGTGCCTGGGGAGCATAGACTTTGGAGAGGGAGCTCAAAGGGGATGACTTGCCATAAAATCAACCCTCCAAAACTGCTGTTGTGTTGCCATTTCCTATAGGCTATAGCAAGAGATGTCCTGGGCATTTCCATTGGCTTCCTCCAGTCCTTCACGGGCCAGCTGGGGGGAAATAGGCAGGATGTGCACTGACATCACTTCCAGCACAAAATTGGAAGTGATATCATGACGAGGGGTGGTGGTGACAGGATATGTCAAATCCTATACTTTAATCATAGAGTTTTTGGTGACTTCTGCAGTGTCCCCTCCAATGTCATGCCATCACTTCTAGTTTTTCACTGGGAGTAATGTCACATACCATCATGATGCTGTTTCACCTGTCCCCCCCCCCCCCAACACAATCCTTCCTGTTTAGAGCTATAATTCTCAGGCCCTGCCTGGAGTTTGGCAACCCTCAGTGGGAATAAGGGGGACTCAGAGGTGGGGGTACAGAGTCCAGTAGTGTAAGGAAAGGGGAAAGACTTGCAGGATATGCTAAGCAAGAAAGAAAGTGACAGAGACGACTATGGAAAGGATAGAGGAAAGAAGTATAAACTGAGTACATTTAGGGAGATCTGTACAGTGAGACGAAAAGGAACACTTTAGGCCACAGAAAGATCTGTGGAGAGGGAAAACAGAAAAAGAAATGAGGCTGCAGAATTTATGATGATGTGTGGAGAAATAAAAGGGAGAAGAGTTACCAGACAGAAGGCATTAAAGAGACCTGTGATCAGGGCTCATTTTGTGGGGGAACACACCGGAATGCAGTTTCAGCAGTTCCCCAAAGGGGTCACATGTCAGGTGGCCCCATCCACCTGGCTCTTGGCCGTTTTGGGCCCGTTTCAGCCTGGATTGGGGCCGAAACGGCCCGGATTGGGCCTCTGACGCCCCTTTTTGCCATTTTGGGCCCAATTTCGGCCCTGAACAGCCAGGATTGGGTCCAAAACAGCCAGGATAGGTGATGTCAGGGGGTGTGACATATGCAAATCAGTTATGCTAATGACACACTTCTAGTGATATCAAGGGGCATATACAAATCAGTTATGCTAATGAGTTATGCTAATGAGTTCCTCCAGCTCTTTTTCAACGAAATAACCCCTGCCTGTGATAATACAGAGAGAGTACAAAAAGAGAAGAGGGAGTATGTGGATTCAAATGAAAACACCAGCTTAAAAGAAGTAACCAAAATGCTTACCGTGACATGTGGCCCTCTTGAATAATAAAAATGCTCCTTGGGATGCCACGAGTTATACCTCATGCTCAAGGAAGATGCTATTGATCTTTCCCTATTGCAGAGGACTATGGCCAAGAGAGTCGCTGTGATTGGGGCTGGTGTGAGTGGGCTGGCCTCCATCAAAAGCTGCCTGGAGGAAGGCCTGGAGCCAACATGCTTTGAGCGAAGCAGTGACATTGGAGGGCTATGGAGATTCACAGTGAGTAAAAGGCCGAAAGCTTCTAACGTCTCATAAACCACAGAGGTCCAATGAAAGATATTCAGAGAGGAGACCAGGACTGGTGGTCAGTCAAAGGCTGACATATACACATGCTCTTTATTTACTGATGGGCAGCCCTAGTTTCTGATTTTTGTCCTTGGTAAACCAGTCCCTGATTTGCTTTTTTGGGGAAAGAGTCAGAGATGCTGGGAAAAAATATTTGGCTGTGAATTTTGTTCTTCAGATTTCAGCCTGGCCAATATTTGCGTTATCTAGTATCACAAGATGCTGCATGAAAATTTCAAAAAGTAGGGACTGGCCAGGGGGGTAAAACAGCTGACTGAGGGAGAGGGAGGGGAAACCAGGTGACTGGGCAGAGGGCAAAGGAAGGAAGATGCAAAACGGGAAGGGAGGAAATGGGAGCTGACAAGGGATGTGGGATTTCTTCCTCTGGTAAGTCCATTTTCTTTTACTTGGTTTTAAAGTTTAAAATAATTTGTTTGTGTAAATTTCTTTGATAGCACCTCATAGTAAACAAACTCTCCAGGCAGATTACATTAAAAAATTCCATAAAACTATATTAAAACATTAATAAAAGCTGCAGCAAAGTTATATAAACATAAAACGATCAGCAATAAAATATGAAGCGTGTGGTAAGGATACACCGAGTGGTCCAATGACACATTACATTTTCTCTTCTGTTTTCATTTTAAAAGCCCTTTGATTCCTTCTGTAAAACTCTTTTACTCCTCTGCCATTTTCTATTGGAAACCAGCGGCTTTTATCTCCATGGGTGGGGGCTCTGGTGGGAGACATGCCTACCAATATTTTGGACTACTCATATTTTTCTCCAATGGAGGATATGGGCAGCTTCCTTTTTAAGGAAGGAAGTGAGAACGTGATGAATAGTTTAAAGAACCCACTTCTCTCCTCATACCAATTTTTGCCTTGAGAAAGCAGCCTAGGTAGCTGCATTTGGAAAGGGGTGGGTGGGTGTGGAGAATTTTAAAATAAACACAGAAGAAATCTTCATGTGATCCTAATTGCCCCACACTGGGCCTTTTTCCACATCAGGGCCATTTCCACACAGCTTACCTCTCTTCGTAATGTCCCGGTAGATTGCGCAAAAAACGCAGAAGATCGCGTTTCCTCACGCGAGATTTGCACGACATCACGTGACATGGCGCAAATCTCGCACGAGAAAATGCGATCTTCCATGTTTTTTGCACGATCTACCGGGACATTACGAAGAGAGGTAAGCTGTGTGGAAACGGCCCAGGTTTCTGTAGAAGAAGCTCAGTTTTCTGACTGCATTGTTCCCTCCACACATATTATCGTGTGCTCATTTTTGCTCTCCAGGTTTTTCCTCAAGTCTGCCCCCCCCTTTTGTTTGTTTAGACAAGTGGTCTGAAAAATTGTGGGAATACTTTAAAAAAAAAAAAACAAGGTTAGCAAAGACCAGTAAGCGATAATGTGAGTAAAGGGGTGGGGGGAAGGATGCAGTTAAAAAGTTGAGCTGCAACAAAAAACCTGGTGTGGATAAGATGTATGTGAAAGTTGACATTAATTGGAAGAATGCTGGCAACCCCGGGCCTAATTCGAGCCAAAACAGGCCCGTTGCGGGGCGCCAGGGTGTGCCGCGGCACAGGGGCATGCTGCACTGCCCGGGGTGTGCCTATGCCACCAGGGGGCACCCTGGGGGACATGCCCCCCACTGGCCAGGTAAGTGGGGGTGGGGGGAGGAGGTGGGAATGGCCGTTCGCAGGGGAATGGCAAGCCTATGTTGTCAGCCTCTGGATGATTATTGTTGAAGATAAGATGCTGATGAGATGGGCCACAGGTCTGATCCATCAGGGATCTCCTTATGTTCTTCTCCTCTAGGAATATGTAGAGAAAGGCAGGGCAAGCATTTACAACTCGGTCTTCATGAATTCCTCCAAAGAGATGTCCTGCTTCAGTGACTTTCCGATGCCGGACCATTTTCCTAATTACTTGCACAACACCAAGTTTCTGGAATATCTGCGACTTTATGCCAAGCGCTTTGATCTGCTCAAATACATCAGGTTCAAGGTATGTTGATTTAGAGTGGAGAGCAGCCTTTTCTACATCTGTTTCTTACTTAATTTCAGCAGACTTTAGGGAGACTTATTATAAAAACCAAATCCAATAGTAGATAACATTGTATAAGCTAGGCTGTACATAGTACTCTGTCCTGGATGTGCTGTTGCCGTTGTTTGATCACTGGGGCAGACATATATTTTGGCAATTTTCAGTAATAATTATTGGGAAGAAGTTTGGGGATTAATCATGGACATGATGTGCTATAATTGTCTGATGAATCCTGCAGTTGCCTTGCAGGGGAGGTGTATGTAAAAAAGGTAGAGTCTATGAGGTGGATTTGGAAATTATATTGAACTTAATTATGGCCGCATGTGTGAAGATAGTTTCTTACTGGGAAAATGTACGGCTTCCTCTTGTTTCGCATTGGTACAAATGGGCTGCATTCACACATGTATTCACATTATTCTCGCACAGTTTGCAACTGGATTGTCTCTTCTGCACAAGAAAACCCAGTTGCAAAAGATTATTATTTAGCATACAAGACCCGACAATGTGTGGTTGTGGTCCAAGGATCTGTGAGGTCGCACAGATGTCAAACTGAATTTACCATTGAAAAACAGGTCACAAAACACTGAGAAATAAATTGATCAAACTTATGGGCAATGTTTGTGATGCTTTGGGATGGTAAGTATCTTCACAATGTACAGCCTATGTTTTCTTTGCAATGTTGTAACTTAGGCTGTTTCCACACTACTCACCTTCATCCGGAACGGGGCGCAATGTCCCGAAAAAAAGGCAGAAAATAGCGTCTTCTTGCACGAGTTTTGCGCAATGCTGCGCAAAACTTGCGCGAGAAGACGCTATCTTCTGCGGGGGTTTTGCGACGTTGCACCCCGTTCCGGATGAAGGTGAGTAGTGTGGAAATGGCTTTAGTTTGCAGATTTTTATTTTATTTGTGTGTGTGTTTAGAAATAAATTAAAAATACTTAAAATGGTGAGTGGCTAAATTTCCAGTGGACCAAGAATCATCCCTCCCTACTGACTTAACTTTTAAAAGAAGGAACGTTGAAAGATGAAAGCATCCAGAGATGTATAATTTTAGCAGCAAACCTACCCTTCAACAGCACAATTGCATTCAGGTCAAACATATTGGCTTGCATTTTACCCACTCTGCTTGACTGAGTTTGAAGCTGCCCCCTGCCTCAGCCCAAGGAGCCATCTCCTCGTGATCTTCTGAGCCTCTTCTAATGGAAGAAACCTTTGGGGGCCAGAGGAAGGCTTCAGATTTGGGTGAGCATGTGGGCCAAACTTCTTCTGTCACAGTCAGTGTCCTTGAGCCACAGCAAGGCATCGAATTTGGCCAAGCAGAGTAATAGAATACAAGTCTTTTTCACTGAATTTAGTGAATTCACTGAACTCAGTCTTCCTCTTTGCAGCAGAAGTTAGCTGCATTGTAGCTCTGGATAGCTGGAAGGATGTGCCATCAGTAACTTACTTTCCCCTTCCCTATTTTTAAAGCAGGGTAAGGTAATGCACTGAGTCATTACTGACCCATGGAGGGGGGGAACGTCACATCACAATGTTTTCTTGGCAGACTTTTTACGGGGTGGTTTGCCACTGTCTTCCCCAGTCAGCTATACTTTACCCCCAGGAAACTGGGTACTCATTTTACCGACCTCAGAAGGATGGAAGGCTGAGTGAACCTTGAGCCAGCCATTTGAACCCGGCTTCCGCCAGGATCGAACTCTGGTCATGAGCAGAGCTTGGGCTGCAATACTGCAGCTTACCACTCTGTGCCACAGGGCTAGGAAACATAAATTACCTGAATTAGAATGAATGTACTGGTGGTGCTTCAAAAGGGGGAACTTGAAAAGGTGCTTGAGAAGTGGAGAAGCAGGGCAAGACAGGTTACTGAAGTAACATTCATTCAGTTGGCGGACTTACTCTTATGTCTGTCAATAAATGGCAAATTGGGGGCAGGGTGCTGCAACAGGTCGTGGTGTCTGTGTACATTTGTACACACTTTGAGCTTGCATCAAAGGGCCTTCTTATACAGCAAGCTTACACTCACTTTTACACCAGTTTTAATGGCTCTTTTGCAATAATCCTGGCTGGGTAATGATTTGCTGCTGATACTGAGGATTCTGTATAAGGTATTCAGAGAATCTCAGCCCCTTCTCTCTCAAAATACAATTTCCTCTAGGAAGAAGGAATGATCATTTTAAAAGCAATCCTACACAGAGTTACTCCATTCTAAGCCCATGGGCTTAGACTGGAGTAACTCTGCTTAGGATTTCACTGTAAATGTAGTTTCAGAGTCGTTGACTGTAAAACCAATATGTGCCAAGTCAGTGTGGCATGGTGGGCTGCGATCTGGTAGACCCGGGTTCAAATCCACAATCATCATAAAATGCATTGGTTATCTTTAGGCTAGTCTCTCTCTGTCACACACAGACACAGCCTGGCCTACTTCACAGGGTTATTGTGAAGATAAAATAGAGCCCCGCAGTGCAGAGTGGTAAGCTGCAGTACTACAGTCCAAGCTCTGCTCACGACCTGAGTTCAATCCCAGTGGAAGCTGGGTTCAGGTAGCCGGCTCAAGGTTGACTCAGCCTTCCATCCTTCCAAGGTCAGTAAAATGAGTACCCAGTTTCCTGGGGGTAAAGTGTAGATGACTGGGAAAGGCAAACCACCCCGTAAAAAGTCTGCCAAGAAAATGTCGTGATGCAATGTCCCCCCATGGGTCAGTAATGACCCGGTGCTTGCACAGGGGACTACCTTTACCTTTAAAATAGGGGAGGGATAAAATTATGTGTTCCATCCAGAACTCGCTGGAGGAAGAGCAGGGTTTAAAATGTACAAAAATAAATAATGTTCTTTTCTGGCTTCTTGGCAGACTGCTGTTATCAGTGTAGAAAAAACCAAAGATCACTCAGCTACAGGCCAATGGAAAGTTGCCACTCAGAGTGATGATAAGCAGGAGTCATTCGTCTTTGATGCTGTTATGGTCTGCATAGGTCACCAGATAGAAGCCTACATCCCACCGGCGGAGTGCTTTCCTGGTATGCTTTTGCTTAAGCATGTGATCCATGCATGTGAAAATCTGACAATGGTTCATCTGTTTATACTAAATGCTCCGATGTGGTCAATATGACCAGCCTATCCTGGTTGCTTCCACACCGCAAAGATTCTCCACATTCCTTCCATAGCAACTGCAAATGCAAGTGTGTGTGTGCGGGCGATGGAGTGTCCCGCACATGACAGTTTTCTGTGCACTGTCCTCTTTGCACTGACTTTTCACTTCCACACAGTGACTCCACATAGGTCCTCACCAGGAAAAGTAGTTGCATGAGATTATCCCAAAGTAAAAATTCTTCTATAATGCTTGCCCTGTCATTGTGCTGTGTTTTATGGCAGGTTTTGAAAAGTTCAAGGGTAAGTATCTCCATAGCCAAAACTACAAGAACCCAGAAGGATTCCAGGGGAAAACAGTAGTGATTATCGGAATGGGGAATTCAGCAGCGGACATTGCTGTGGAACTCTGTCGGAAGGCAAAAAAGGTATGCTTTTAGGAGAGTTGGGGGATGGTAAACTGGGTTGCCAGGTAGTGCCTGGCAACTGGCAAGAAGGCTGTGGGTGGGGGGCCCTGAGACGCTGGCTGTGACATCATGTCACTTTCAGTTTTTTAAAAAAGGAAGTGACACAAGTAGTTATAGGAAAAACTATAGTTCTATCATAGAGTTTCTGATTATTCCTAGAGCCACCTTACATTACTTCCAGTTTCTTACAGGAAGTGACACGATGCTGCAGCAATGGTGCAGTTTTTCCCCTCTCCTGCTACTGCTATGAGCAGTGGTGGGCAATGGGAGCAGGGAACAGGGGATCCTCTGCCCCCAGCAGGGGAATGGTCCCCTAGCAAGTAAAACACTTGAAATGGGTTCTGCAGATTCTGTTGTAATAGGTATTGTAGATAATATTATTAGTTTTCAGCTGAAATCACAATGTAGCCTACAATGGTTATATCAGCAGTATTATGATCCTTGAAGTAGAGAGGGGTTGAGAAGAAGAAGCTGGGAATATAGAGAGAGGAAGACAGATCTAGGGGTGGGGTGGAGAATAAGGATTACATCATTAGTTTCAAAGATTTTGAAATTCACAGGGATAGTTAGATTATTATCAGTATAAACCAAAACTCATAATGTGGTATGTACACTTCTGAGCTGCATGGAACTCTGCCTGAAGCAGGATATTCTAAAGCAATTGTACTTCTGGGCAAGTGCATGAAACCACTGCTAAGTGAAATTCTCTTACTATTTTGTTTCTGATAAATTTTGTTTTGATTACAGAGAAACTTGAAAAGAGGGGGGGCAGGAAAGGAGGTTCAGCAAAATTTTAGAATTTCACTCTGTAGATGCTTAGAGGCAAACAACATCTTCCCAAACCTTTCTATCCTCCTGCTAGAGCACCCCCTGGTGTGTAACATAAAACAACTGCAAGGGCTGAAGTTACAAACAGGTGCATTGATTTTTGCACAAAGAGATTCTCTCTTTAAAGAAAAAAACAAGAGAATAAGAGGAATCAATGGTCCTACCTAAAAAAAGTGAAATTAGGAAAAAGAAATTCCCCTCCCTATAACAACGCTAGTGCATGGTGTGAACTGTGATGTTTCCAGAGAGTTTGAAAAACTGCTGCTGTCTGGCTGTGTTTGCAAAGTGTTATAACAAGTGTGCGCAAAGAGGCCCTGACCTGGATTGTCTAGGTGAGCCTGTTCTCGTCAGATCTCAGAAGCTAAGCAGGGTTGGCCTTGGTTAGTAATTGGATGGGAGACTTCCAATGAAGGCCAGGGTTGTAGAGGCAGGCAATGCAAACCACCTCTGTTAGAGTCTCTATAGATGAGATATCTTACACGAGGATGATCAAGTGAAGAGAGATGCATTTTTAGCTGGAAAACGTAGAAGATAGGCTTAGAGCCAAGCTACAAGTGATGCCTGACACAGGTTGGACACTTGTCAGCTTCCCTCAAGTTTTGATGGGAAATGTAGGCATCCTGGTCTTGCAGCTGTAACGGAGGGCCAAGCTGTAAAACCAGGATGCCTACATTTCCCATCAAAACTTGAGGGAAGCTGACAAGTGTCCAACCTGTGTAAGGCATCTCTTGTAGCTTGGCTCTTAGTCACTTTCACCTCTCTACAAAGAGGTGGGAGATCGCTCCTCAGAGAGTTTGTTTATTTCTTCTTTTCCTCCCCTGACTGGGAGATGAAATTAACATAGCCTTCAGGGAGGAGAAGGGGGAAGAGGAAATTAACAAACCCTCCAAGGAAGGATCTCCAAGTCTTTGTAGAGAGGTGAAAGCGACAAAGCCTTCTGCTGTGTCTCCAACATTTCCCAGCTAACAGTGCGTCTCTCTTCACTCGAGCATCCTCGTGTAAGATGTCTTGTCTATAGAGACTCTCAGTCTCTTGCCATGAAAGCCCCACCAGAGGTTGCCATAAGTCAGCTATGACTTGAGGGCACTCTCCACCGCCACCATGTACAAAAAGAAGTTGTATATGCTCTATGGGGAAAGGTAGCTTCAAGACAGAGATCTTGAGCTGATGTGGTGCAGTGGATGAAGTGTTAGACTAGGATTGGGGACACCCAGGTTCAAGTCTGCACTCAGCCATGTAGCTTATTGAGTCACCTTGGGCCTATCAGTCTCATTCAACCTCACCAGGGTTATTGTGAGAACAAAACAGGAGAAGAACCATGTATAGTGATTGAACTCCGTGGAAGAATTCTGAGGTAAAAATGCATTCTTAGATCAATTGGGACAGCTGAATTCACTCTGGAATGTCATCAGCTTTCCTAATCTCCTTCTTTTGTTTTCCTGCAGGTGGTTCTGAGCTCTAGGGGGGGCTCCTGGGTGATGAGCCGTGTGTTTGACAACGGCTATCCCTGGGACGTTATCCTTCACACCCGCTTCAAAAACCTGCTCCTCAATCTCCTCCCTTTGGACATTGTGCGATGGATGGTAGAAAAGAAGATGAATGAATGGTTTAACCATGAAAACTATGGACTAGTGCCTCAAAACAGGTACATAAAGCTAGAAAAGAACCACTTCGAATGCTTTTGATATCTCCAAGTTCAGCTGTCATCAATATTCTACCTTACAGGTTGGTTACAAAGTTGGCGTGGCATTCTGAGCCTGTTGAAAGAAGGGCGAGATTGAAATGTGACCAAATAATAATGTGATCCCCATTAATAATAATTGGTTTTGCTGTTTTCTGACCTCTTTTTTGTCTACCACTCCTCTCACTGTTGTGCTTTCTTTTATCTCGATTTTTAAAAAACTATGCAGTCATTGGTTGTTGTGGGTTTTCCGGGCTTTATTGCCGTGGTCTTGGCATTGTAGTTCCTGACGTCAGGAACTACAATGCCAAGACCACGGCAATACAGCCCGGAAAACCCACAACAACCATCGTTCTCCGGCCGTGAAAGCCTTCGACTATGCAGTCATTGCTTTTCAAACAGTGACTTCTGGTTGGGTTGAGCTGTGTTCCAGCTGTGTGTGGCTGCTGCTCCGACAGATTTTGTTCAATTGCTAAATGCTTAGTTATCTTAGCTTTTCAAACAGGAATCTATAGTTGCCAACCTTCAAATTGGTACAAACAAAAAGAGGCTACTTTGTGAAAAGACCGAACCTAAGACAAAATGGGGTGTTTGCCCACCCAACCAGAGGTTTAATTAATTAGCAACAAACAGTAATCTCACTAGATGGGTAATTCATAAGAAATTTATACAGCGTCAACTGCATCTGATAATAAGCGATTCTTATATTCCCCTCAAGTAATCTTATACGCATCATTCATATACGCAGTATAAATGGAATCCCATGAAATTATCAATGTTCCTATATATAGCATTTACTCATAATAAATACAATAAATATAATAAATATACAACAATGAATACAATAAATATACACAAATACACAATATGTATTATGGCCACTGTTCAAAGTCTCTTAGAGCACAATAGAAATTCTCTTCTATTCTAATGGAATATGGCTGTTAATTGGGGTTTGCTGCTAAGATATATGCTGGTTGGGTGTGTTGAAATTCCCTTGGTGTGCAGATTTTGGTTTATATTATTATTACGCCCTTGATAAAGTTCCATGTACGAAACGAGCTAAGTTTGCTAGCTTCTTGTCGGGCCGGGAAGGGGAGGGGCACATGCTCCTTTGCATGTGATGATCCATCCTGGAATAAGAACACAAAGATATCATTAAAAACTGAACTCTGTTTGTATGGGAATTACCCGGCCGTTTTCCACCGATGGCTCCTATCCCTTTAAGACCCTTATGATCTTCATCCTGGCATCTCTGCAAAAGAAGAGAAGAGAATTTCTATTGTCCTTTAAGAGATTTTGAACAGTGGCCATAATACATATTGTGTATTTGTGTATATTTATTGTATTCATTATTATATATTTATTATCGTCAAATAAGATCTTTCTAATGTTTTATGAATTTTATGAATTTTTATGGCTCACTGTATATTTATTGCTGTATTGTGTTTTTAAATGATGTAATCTGCCCTGAGCCCACTTGCGGGGAGGGTGGAATAGAAATCCAATGAAATAAATAAATATTTATCCCTGTAATGGTCCCTGATTCCAACTGTAAAGTGAACTCTCATTGGCTGTTTCCTACAATTTGATATTCCAGACATACATGCAGGAAAGCCAGTTTGGTGTAGTGGTTAAGAGCAGCAGGACTCTAATCTGAAGAGCCAGGTTTGATTCTCCACTCCTCTGCTTGAAGCTAACTGGGTGACCTTTGGTCAACCACAGGTTCTTGGAGATCTCTCAGCCCCACCCACCTCACAGGGTGATTGTTGTGGGGGTAATAATAATAACATACTTTGTAAACCACTCTGAGTGGGCAATAAGTTGTTGAAAGGCCGTATATAAATTGAATGTTATTTTGATGATGATGATGATGATGATGATGATGATGATGATGATGTATGTGCATGGTGTAATGTATGAACAGGGCATACGTGAAAGAACCAACATGTGTTCACTGTACAAATCCAACCATAGTCCAGTAATAGATAAATGTGGAGTTTCAATCACATGTTCGGCTGTACATGCATTGAATGCAACGTAAGAATTATTGGATGCAGATATAAAGAAAAATCAAGTGTACACTCTATATGGATTGCGCATAGATTCACTGTAACTTCTGGACAGGTCTACTAGTGTCTGTCACATATTTTAAAAATATGCCCATGGACTGCAGGGACAGCAGTTGTCTGAGGCTCAGAGGTTCTTAGCATTTCCCTGAGGGCCTAGCTATACAATATATGTGCCACAAGCCAGGTTGGAGGTCCCCTGACACTCAAATGTACCATCAGGGGACTCAGCTTACAAACTGCTCTGTCAATTCATGGGAGAGGAGGGGTTTCCGCCTTCCCTCCCGTGCCATTTTCCCTAGTGGAAACAGCTGCAGGCAGCCCTGCTTGCTTCTTTCTTGGACTGCTCAGTCACATGATCTCAGGATACACAGATCCAATATAAGGCAAACAGCCCCTCCCCCATAGTTTTTTCCATATAGCTGGGACCTGAGGTTCAGCTCAGACATCAGGCAAAACACTAGTTTATTATAACCATGGTTTCAGTTCTCATATTAACAGACATAACTTGGTTTGCCTTGGTTTCATTGCTCTATTATTATTTATTTAGAAAATTTCTGTGCCGCCTCTCCATGGAATCTTTCTCTGGAACCAGGGAGGGTATTGTTAGGGAATAAGCCAGAAGTAAGCCAGTATGCGTGCATTCGTACATCATGCAAAATTCTAGTTATTACTAGCTATGGTTAATAAACTGACTTCCAGATCTGATGGAGCCTAAGGTAAAGGTGCAAGCCTGTGCAAGCGCTGAGTCATTACTGACCCATGGGGGGGATGTCACATCATGACTTTTTTTGGCAGACTTTTTCTTATGGTGTGGTTTGCCATTGCCTTCCCCAATCATCTACACTTTAGCCCCAGGAAACTGAGTACTCGTTTTAATGACCTTGGAAGGATGGAAGGCTGAGTCAACCTTGAGCCGACTACCTGAACCCGGCTTCCACCAGGATCAAACTCAGGTCATGAGGAGAGCTTGGGCTGCAGTACTGCAGCTTACCACTCTGCGCCATGGGGCTCTTTCTTGACGGAGCCTAGCTATTCACAATTAGTGGCATGACCAACTTTCAGACAATCACCTTAACCACAGTTTGTTGAAATAAACCATTGTTTAGCATGAGAAATTGAGCCAATAGGTAAGACATTTTGTATACTTCAAAATACTTTATGAATGCTTGCTTTATGATATTATTATTATTAACAACAACAATTTACCAACAGCATTCCTTCCAGTCTCTCAATAATGTGCTGTCTCTTGCCTTCCAGGCTTCTATTGAAAGAGCCAGTATTCAATGATCACCTGCCAAGCCATATCATCTGTGGTGACGTGACGGTGAAACCAAATGTCAAGGGATTCACTGAAACCTCCGCTCTTTATGACGATGGGACTGTGGAAGAGAATGTGGACGTCGTCATCTTTGCGACTGGCTACAGTACTATATTCCCCTTTCTAGACGAGTCAGTGATCAAGGTGGAAGAGAATCGTGCCCCATTGTATAAACATGTCTTCCCTCCTCACCTGGAGAAACCTACCTTGGCTGTCATTGGCCTCATCCAGCCCCTCGGACCCATCATGCCCACCTCAGAGCTACAAGCACGCTGGGCTACACGAGTTTTCAAAGGTATGTACAGAATTGAGGGGCAGAGAGGGATTACGCATATTTAATCATTGTAATGAAATTTCGAAGGCCTGGGGAATAGGGCCTAGATGCAAAAACACCTCCCTGGCCAGTGTGCAGTAGACGTGCTCCCGGCAGGAGCGATGATGTCACTTCCAGAAGGGATATCATTGCGCCCACTGGGTGCACCCTGGTTAGTGCCTGGTTCTCCCCTCCCTCCTGGAGGGTAAGGGCAACCATAATTCCAAAGCATCTGAAATTTCAAAGGTCAGATATTTTTTGTCATATCTTGTGCTGTAAAATCCAGTTTTGCCCTTGGAATGTGAACACAAATCGTTTCATCCAAAATAAGTAGTAACTTAGTTCAATAATGATTTTCAGCTAACCCAGATCTGGATAACTGCCTTGGATTTCTATCTATCCAGTACATTTTTATGCTATTCTTCTGTGCACATGGTTCTCTCTTTTATATGTGAAATAGGTTAGGCTAAGAGAAAGAGAGAGACTGACCCAAGGTCAACAAGCAAAATCCAAGGCAGCGTGGGGGTTCATCTTATCGCCATGTTATCTTCACAACAACCCTGTGAGGTAGAGTAGGCTGAGAGATCATGCCTGTCCCAAGGTCACCCAGCAAACATTGTGGCCAAGTTTTGATTTGAACCTGTGGCAGTGATTCTCAGGCCCCCTCCTGGATTTTAGCCCAGGGCCCCAGAGTCACTGAGAGCCAAGGTACAAGTGACGCCTGACACAGGTTGGACACTTGTCAGCTTCCCTCAAGTTTTGATGGGAAATGTAGGCCTCCTGGTCTTACAACCTGGTTCTCCATTTAATTGAAGTTTACAGAAGCCCCCCCCCCCACACACACACAGCGGATGGGAAGGGGGGCACCCAGCAAGAGCCTGACACCTGCACTCCCCTCCCGACTGCATGTTCTCCCTCCCATAGACTGCCGCTCTGTAAACTTCAATTAAATGGAGAGCAAAGCTGCAAGACAAGAATGCCTACATTTCCCATCAAAACTTGAGGGAAGCTGACAAGTGTCCAACCTGTGTCAGGCGTCACTTGTAGCTTAGCTCTAAGACACCCATGGGAGGGGGCACTGAGACTAAAAGAATGGGAACTTGTTAAAGTGAGCTTATATCTGAGGGGAGAATTGAATGAAGAACTTTACCGTTCATTCTCTTGGACATTATACAGCAGTATTTGAATAGATCAGGGCAAGGAAAGGAAATGAGAGGGTACAATTTTACTGTGGCTTAACACCTTGGAGGGAAATAACCAGAAGGGGAAGCAAGAATTATGGGAGGAGGGGATAGAAGGAAGATGTTTTCAAAATTAGTCATGTGATCTGTCCCCGTCAAAGAGAGACACTCAGCCACTGACATTGTTGAGGCAACATTAGAACTCCTCAGTCTCAAGAACTGCTCAGGGGTTAAGACCAGGGGCGGCACAAGGGTTTTCAGCATTCGCGGCCGGCCGGCGGGCTCCGCCCCATGCACGCGCAAGCGTGCACGCACTGGCCTACATGATGACATCACGTGTGACATCATCACGGGAGCATGCATGCCGCTGCCAGCCCGATCACTGCGGCAGGCAGCTGTGACTGTGTGCGGGTGGCCTCTGAGCTCTCCCGCTCGGTTGCCTGCACTGCCGCAGATGCCTGCCCACGGCGGCTGCGCCTGGCCGGGGGCGTGTGCTCGTGGCGGCAGCTCGTGCGGGGTGGGAGGGATAGGAGGCTGCAGCTCTGTGGCGCGCGCTCCCACCCCCTGCGCCTCCTCCGACGCTCCTTACAGCACCCTGCACCTGAGGCCACCACCTACCTGGCCTCAATGGGCGCGCTGGCCCTGGTTAAGACCCAGTTAATTATATAATATATCCAAAGAACTTCATTGTCACTGCATTTTTGAGGGGCCCCTTTTCTCACCTGTGCCTGGCAATCCTCAGGTTTTTGAGGACAGGGCATAGGGAGTGTCACTCAACATGGCGATGTCACTTCTGGTGAAGACCCAGAAGTGACATCACCATGTCATATGACACTCAAGACAATTCCTAGAGTGTTGCATGACACAGAAAACAGAAGCGACATCCTGCGTCTGTGGTATTACCTCCCCCCCAGATTCTCTCATTGGGAGAGTTGGCGTGGGGTGAAAAGTGCCCACCCCTGGTAAGCCTGAAGGGAGGGGGAATTGCTGTTCTTTCTAAGCAGAATGTTCCTTTTAGCAGTGTCCAACAAGGCAACAGCATCACCTGCTGAATACAGCACAAAAGCATCTGAGGAAGTAAGCTTTTGAGCGGAAAAGTTCATACTGGAATAAATGTTGGTAGTTTTTAAAGCGTCACCACCTTTTTGTTTTATTTTGCTATAACGAACATGGCTACTCCACTGGCATTAAACAAATGACTATTCAGTGGAGTTTAGAGCAACGGCTGTCAATCTTTGCAGATCTAGCTTTAATATCCACAAGTGCACATGGAGAACAAATGGTAGGGTGAGGGCGGTCTGGCCATGGGAAGAGCTATAAGGCAAGGAAGAGCTCTTGCAAGTGAGTTCTTGCCTGTGCTAAACAGAGCTAAGAGATACTGGGGAAACAGGGAGAAGTGGCCAAAGGGGGCTCCCCTTCCTCTTTTTTCAGTGCAAATGCAGATAGGACCCAATCCCATAGTAATCACTATACTCAGAAGCTGCACTAAGGGGGAAATCTTTTAATGACTACATTAGGTCTACCATTCTAGTAAAAGGAAATCCATGCATATGGGAAAGACTTTTTGGGGGGAAAATGGGGAGTGAGGGGCAATGAAATGAAAGAAGGTTGGTCTCCTTTCTAAGGCTTCCTTAAGGGGGAAGTGCTGGAGCCATGCTTGTCTGGAACCTTACCCTTTCCCCTTACTTTTCTAGGACAGAGCGTGCTGCCTTCAGAGAGCACCATGGTGGCTGACACTTCCAAAAGAAATGAAAAGAGGGTCAAATGGTAAGTGAAAGAGCCCGTGGTTTTGTTGTTGAGCTCAGCTAAGGATCTGGTAGGTGAGTTTGCACCCAGATACTCTCACTGTTACACATTTTCTAAGTAATATTGCTCAGGTGGACAGACAGAAGCACTTTCCTTGGATACAATCTGGACAGGGCTGGGAAGTGAAATTTACTTAGAAGACTTATATGCCACTTTTCCAGGAAAATAATGGAACTCTCAGGTGCTTTCAGGCTAGAAATTGAACCTTGTGAGAAAATACCAGAGATTTGCAACCAGTAAACATGAGTTATAAATTTTAGAGCTAAACTACACAAGACGAATTACACAAGGATGCTCAAGTGAAGGGAGACTCACAACGTTAGCCAGGAGATGTAGTTTGAATTTTACCTCTCTCTACAGGGCCAGCAAAGATCGCTCCTCAGAGGGCTTGTTAATAATTGACAGAGCCTTCAGGGCGGCAAAGAGGAAATTGCTTAGGATTGCACTGATTGTAACCGAAGATCTTGTTCCATTTATTTTGAAGCATCTTTCTTGACTCTTGTCATTTTAGGATTATGTCATATATCCAATCATTTACATGTTTGCCCTTACTTATCAAGATTTGTTCAAGAGGCCTGACTCTCTTAAAGCCCTCTCTAACAAGCCTGTAATTTGAAGATATTCATAGACTCATCATAGAATCATAGGGATAGAAGGGACCACAAAGGTCATCTAGTCTAACCCCCTGCACAATGCAGGAAATTCACAAATACCTCCCCTTCACCACACACACCCAGTGACCCCTTACTCCATGCCCAGAAGATGGCAAAACACTGTCAGGATCCCTAGCCAAACCGGCCTGGGGGAAATTGCTGCCTGACTCCAAGGTGGTGATCGGCCTTACCCTGGACATGTAAGAAGGGGCCACAAGAACTAAGCACTGAAGTAACCCTTCCTGCCTTCCCTCTCATGATCTGCCTAGGTTCACAGAATCAGCGTTGCTGTCAGATGGCCATGTAGCCTCTGCTTTAAAAACTCCAAAGAAGGGGAGCCCACCACCTCCTGAGGAAGCCTGTTCCACTGAGGGACCGCTTTAACAGTCAGGAAGTTCTTCTTAATGATTAGCCAAAAACTCTTTTGATTTAATTTCATTTTGATCAATTTGATTTAATTTGATTTTAATTTCATCCCATTGGTTCTGGTCCGACCTTCTGGGGCAGCAGAAAACTGCTCCACACCATCCTCTATATGACAGCTCTTCAAGTACTTGAAGATAGTTATCATATCACCTCTCAGTCGTCTTCTCTCCAGGCTAAACATACCAAGCTCCTTCAGAAATGCTTATTTGATTATTATGAATTACTTTACTTTCTCATAGGGGATTTCTTTATTATTTTCTTCCACCATAGAATGATATGAATTTATACTGAACCTGTCCCTTTTAATTAAGGCATATGACCGATAACCTTGTATTCTAGCCAGACCTCTAGCTGCAGAGGATAAAAGTGGAACATCAGAAGGTATTAACTTCCTTTTGATCTATCCCAATGGCAAAGAAGATTATTAATTACATTGTCACTTGAATATACCTTTTTCCTTTCTGTTTTACTAATCCATTAAAAAAGATTTTAAAAGCATTCATACACTTTTCTGTTCAATGATCATTTGACTGGATTACTTGTGGCTGAAAACCAACTAGGAAGCCATGATAGTTTAGCAGTATCATGATAGCAACAAATGTTAAGAATGCCACAGCCCTTATGGCCATTTACTCTAAACAACAGTGTGAGAAACTCTTGGGGTTTCGCCCCCCCCCCCATCCCACATGAAAGAATTTAAAGTCTTCTGCCAAGCCTTCAGAGGTCTCTCTCTGGTATCATAATTGGAATATTGGCAAGCAAATATGTTAACAGGGATAAATATAATTTTAACTGCATTAATTCTTCCTAATAAGGACAATTTAAGTGATTTCCATAAATCCAGCTTGCTCACAGTGCCCCTTATTACTGCCTTAAAATAATTATCTATCAACTTAGAGTTTTGATTTTGCTACTACAGACTAACACGGCTAACTCCTCTGTATCAAGAATGACTCCTAAATAAGTAACATTAGTCTCTATTAATCTTAGATTTATTAACCAACTTTGAGATAGAAGCTGCCTATTTATCTTCCTAAAGGAAACTCATCTCTGCTCTGCTGGCCATCTGAGATGTTTTATTGCTTCATTCCCAGGAAAGAATGTTTTGTCTCAGACCAGGGCCTCCCTGAGTGTTCATCAATGTGTCCTGTATTCCTCTATCATACTAATTTCTACAGTGCATATTATAGCTACAAGGAGCTTTTGCACCTACACAGTGGGTGAAATCAATTTTTTGCAGACACAGGTGAGAAGGAATAAACTACAACTCCCATGAAGCAGTGCAAAAATACATTTGTAGAAACGGCAACAGAGCAGAAGTAGTTTGGCAGACACCAAGCAGGTGTACAATGTAAAATGCTATTTTATTTTATTTATTTATTTCAACTGTATCCTTTTTAAATTGGGGGCAGGAAAATCACATGCCAGAAAACAAAATGCATATGTGCACATGCACAGACTGTTATTGTTGTTGTTGTTGTTATTTTACTTTTGGACATGTTTGATCTATTCAGAAGCATCTGAAGAGCTCATGAACTGTTCATCTGATGGGACTTGAACCAGAGGATTATCGACCATGCGTACTACTGCTAATGTCCCATTTCTTATAGCTAGGCTTAATGTCTTTTTAGCTGGCTTCATGATGCTTCTGTTTTTGTTTTGCCACCAAGTTCATCCTCACCCACGCTGTTTTCCCTAGGTAAATGTACCTCCTCCCTGAAGATGGTGTTCTAATTTTACCTCTCTGTCTCTCCCTTCCTCTACCAAGGTTTGGCACCAGCCGCAGCCAGTCAATACAAACAGAGTTCATCGGCTACCTGGATGAGCTTGCTACCGGCGTGGGAGCAAAGCCAAACCTGATCATGCTGCTACTGAAGGACCCCAAGCTGGCCCTGACTGTCTTCTTCGGGCCCTGCACCCCATTTCAGTTCCGCTTGATGGGACCAGGGAAGTGGGCTGGAGCCAGACAGGCCATTCTCACCCAGACCGAACGGATTCTCAAGCCCACAAAAACTCGGATTGTGGCCAACTCTTTGGGCTACACTATGGTGTCTCTGCTGAAAATCCTTGGTCTTCTTGTTCTCTTGGCAGCCATTTTTCTTTCCTTTGGCCGGCACTGAGCTCAGCCCAATAATAATGAGAGATTATATGCTAGCAAGCTGTCATATGTGCTTTCTATAATAATCAGACTCTTCTCTGAACATGCAGGCTTCAGTTGCGTTGCTCAGCCAGTTCTGTATTCATCTCTCCCACCCGCTCCCCGCAATATAATTTAAGCTTGTTTTTGCAACTGGGAAAAGGTGAAAGGAGGAACCTGGAAAAGATTGCATGGGGATATGAAACAGGAAGATGTGTGCAAATTGTTTTAAAAAGAGAGAAGAAGACAGAGATGCAGGGTGGGGGAATATCTTTGGCAGAGCCATCCTTTGGTCCCCCTTGTGAAGCTTTTGACAACTCTGTTCCTTTAATTTGGGCCAGTGTTTTAGACTGCTTAGCCCCCTCCAGAACTTAGAGTGGAAATACACATTGTGAACTACCTGGGGATGCTTAAGTGCAGGATTTTATGTGTGGTCCTCAATTCACATGCAGGCTGATCTTGCTCGGCGCTCATGCATGCAGGGCCAGATCAAGGGGGGCAGGGGGGTAGTCTGCCTCCAGCGCCACCATGGAGGGGGTGCCGGGAGCAGCTGCCAGCTGCCAGGAGCTTGCAGGTGGCAGTGCAGGCAGCCTCCCAGCCCCCCGTTCTGCCTTCCGCCTGCCCCGCAGGACAGGGGTCAGCCAGCTTGCCGCAAGGCAGGCAAAAGGCAGTGCGGGGGGCTGCGAGGCCACCCACGCCATTCGCCTGCCCCATAGGAGAGGGGGCGGCCGGCCACCTCCTGTACTGCGGGGAGGCGAATGGCGCAGGCGGCTTCCCAGCCCCGCATGATGCCTCCGCTGGCGCACCTTGCAGGTGGCACGCTCCACCCTGCGTGATGATGTCACTGAAGTCAGGGGTCAGACTAGGGTTGCCCTGGGTGCCAGCAACCCTAGATCCGGCCCTGCATGCATGCTGCTTTCACAGAACTCCCTTTGTGTGATCGCATCTTCAAGTGAGTCCTCCTGAGTGCATTGCATCAATTCAGCTCTGTTTTTACTGGCTCCTTTGACTTGCCAATTTGCATTTCTTTAAGGTGTGAAAAAGTGTCAAGATCTGCATTTCAAAGGACGTGGGAAGTGGGGGAAACTGGGATACATTTAGCAGTTGAGGAGGAACTGATATGGAATGCGTGAATGTACTCACGGGGGGAGCAAACTGAAGTGTGACTGTGTGAGCGAGTGCAGGAGAAGTTGGACGGGTGGAAGGAGGTTCACTTGAGCTTCCCTAGGCACTTCACAACATGTAGAGAGAGACTGTTAGTGTGGGCGGGAACTGGGGAGAAAGGAAGTTGTTGTCCCTGCAGCTCCACACAGAGAAAGAACCTGAGTCATTAAACCATGCTTCTGTTTGAAACTATGCTGCTTCCTTATTCTGGTGCCTAGCATTAAGAACAAAACACTCCAGTACCATTAACTTAAAATTAAATGCTTAGACTGCATTAGAATTAAATGCTATATTGGTCAATGCCACAATATTAGGTAAGAACTAACCAAGCTGTCAGTGATATTTAAGGTATTTAATCCTACAAATGTCAGATGCTGTTTCTGTCGTCCAGATTCCTTCCATATATAGGTTTCTCCATACTGTTTTTTCCTGTAATCCAGATTCTCATATTTTATGTGGATGGACAGAACTATTTAGCCCAGCATGAATTTCCCCCCTCTCTTGTGATCCTCAGCAATGTTCCACTGGGGATCACAGTGGAACATTGGACAGAACATTGGAACAGTGGAACATTGGATAGAACAGTGGAACAGTGGAACATTGGATAGAACAGTGGAACAGTGGCTAGATCTTCAACTATCCATTTTTTTAAAAAAACTTGTGCCAGCAATGCTGTTTTTGCACCTCCCAAATGCCACAGAAATCAAATAAGGGCTAAAAATTAATCTCACTCAAAGAAAGAAATGTTTGTATTGTTCATACATATGTCATCAGCTTGTTGGGAAAGGGGTGTGTCTTCTTGTACTCTGTAAAGGAACAGGGTAATATATAAATAATAAATATTTCATTTGTATTATTTTAGTCACTCGTTTTAACCACTGATCCATGTGAATTACATCAGTGTACTTTCGGCCACTGGTTTGTACACACTCCCAGCCCAGCCAGACCAGCCGCAAACAGGATTTTTTTTAAACTCACAGTACAAATTTACAGTCCTAAACAGAGTTCCAGCGGAGTTGGCCATGTTAGTCTATAGTTGCAAAATGTGAACAATGAGTCCGGGAATACACAATAAACCATCAGTTCTTTTTTTCTTTTTCCTATAAACACTGTATTAGTGCAAAGGTGCAAAAGTGCAAAGTGCAAATGAATAAATACAATATACAATAAATACAATAAGATCTGTTTCTTCTGTCCAAGTCGTTATGGAATAATAACAATGTCCAAAGGGAATGCCATGAAAACCCACAATGGGGACTGAGCAATATACAAACGGAGAGTCACAGTCCGTGTTATTATAGTTGTGAATTCATGTTCGTTATGCACTGAAGCTGAGAAGAATACTATGAGTAGTCACATCGGAGCAATTAGCAAATTGGTGACCATCCAGGATTAATTGTGCCCAGGAAGAAGTATGATCTATACGAAACGGGAATTGTATAACATGCACGCATAATCCCGTCGGCACATTTGGATTTCTCTTCAACTTGGACTGGGGTCACCCCCCCTTCTAATACTGTGACTCTCCGTTTGTATATTGCTCAGTCCCCATTGTGGGTTTTCATGGTATTCCCTTTGGACATTGTTATTATTCCATAACGACTTGGACAGAAGAAACAGGAGATCTTATTGTATTTATTGTATATTGTATTTATTCATTTGCACTTTGCACTTTTGCACCTTTGCACTAATACAGTGTTTATAGGAAAAAGAAAAAAAAGAACTGATGGTTTATTGTGTATTCCCGGACTCGTTGTTCACAGTTTCTACTATCCAGGCGTTTTCCCTTGTTGTGTTCATTACTTTATAGCAAGAAGTCCAGTAGCACCTTTAAGACTAACCAACTTTATTGAGGCATAAGCTTTCAAGAACCACAGCTATGGTTCTCAAAATCTTATGCCTCGATAAAGTTGGCTAGTCTTAAAGGTGCTACTGGACTTTTTACTAATCAGAGTTGTGGCCTTCGAAGCCATTAGCTTCAATGAATTTAGAAGAGTGTAACTTTGCTTAGAATTGCACTATTAGATTGGTAAGTTTTGAAAAACTTGGATTTTTTTTTCAAGTTTGGGAAAGACCATTTTTGCATCTTATCCCAATGTGAAAGTTTCACAAAATCCTGCTTCTGCTTCTCCAGTACTCACCCAAGCTGTAAGCCTTGTGATTTTTTTTAGGTGGCTAACCGTACATGTCCTAAAAAGAGTACACCCCTTTAAGCCCATTGACCTTAATGAACCTATAAGGGTGTGACTGCACTGTAAGAAATCTTCAGTCAGCCCCAGCATAAAATTGTGCTAAGAAAGTTTCAGAAGAGTATTTAGAGGAAGCATGGGCTCTAGTAAGGTCTTAAACTCTGTTTAAACATCCATCTGTTACTATTGCCAGGTAGTCGCCATCCTTTCGGGAAAGGTGAAGTTTGTGGCGTTTATTTTTATTTTTACTTCATTTTTATTTCATCTTTCTCCCGAATGTCAAAGCAAAATGGATTACATTGTTCTCTTCTCCATTTTATCCTCACAACAACCTTCTCAGGAAGGTGTCAGGTCTTGCCAGGTACTTCCCCAATCACTTCACTGCATCACTCCAGTGTATGAGTTAAAGATGATTTTATTAAGGAAAGATATCAGTTTCAAGGTACTGCAATATGGTCATTGACCGGAATGCCTAAAGGCAGGAAAGTCAGTTCAATTATAGGCAGGGGTTATTTCGTAGAAAACAGCTGGAGGAACTCATTAGCATAACTCATTAGCATAACTCATCAGCATATGCCACACCCCTTGACATCACCAGAAGTGTGTCATTAGCATAACTGTTTTGCATATGCTACACCCCCTGACATCACCTATCCTGGCTGTTTTGGACCCAATCCTGGCCACTCAGGGTGGAAATTGGGCCCAAAACGGCAAAAAGGGGCTGAAAATGGCCAAAAAGGGGCCCAAAATGGTCAGGATCAGGCTGTTGCTGAGTGGGAGAGGGATCCACCACCCGTCAGAGGTCCATTCTGGGCTGTTTCTGCCCCAATCCACGCTGAAACAGGCCCAGAATGGCCAAGAGTCAGGTGGTTGGGGCCACCTGACATGTGACCTCTTTGGAGAACTGCCGGAACTGCGTTCTGGCGCATTCCCCCTCGAAATGAGCCATGATTATAGGTCAGTGTCCCCCTCCCCCTCAGAAGGGAGAAAGTCAGTTAGGAGTTTAGGCACGCTTTGCCTGGGAAGAAGGGAGGGGGGAAGGAGAGGAGCACCACTCAGTCTGTGCAGTAGCTTCAAGGACATATTCCCAGTCTCAGCCAGAACTAGGAATCAATACACTTTGCCTGAAAGAGAAACAGTTAGCAACAGGTTCACATAACTCTGGTTCCCTCTGCACTCCCTCAGAGGTACTGAAGCAAAACACGAAACAGAAAAATGAAACAGGTATGCTGGGGCTTATCTGACAGAAGGTTCGGCTAAGTGTGTGTGACTGTTCCAAGGTTACCCAGCCAAGCTTCCATGGCATAATGAGGATTTGAACCTGGGTCTCCCAGAGCCCCATTGATCACTGTAACCACCACATTGTGCTGGCTTGTTAATGCAGGGGCAGAGGGAGAGACTGGAAAGAAGAGGTGCAGGCGCTTTGTGTATATGTGAGAGAAAGTGTGTGCCCTTGCATGTCCTCAACCATTACAAGTGTTTGATGTGGATGTTTGCAAAAACTCAAAGAGTTTTTCAAGTCACGCGTAGAGATGTCCACTAGGTTTGTCAATCTCCAGGTGGGGCCTGGAGATCACCCAGAATTACAACTGTTCTTCAGAAGACACAGATGACACATTTTCTCCAAATCCTGGAGAAAATGGCTACTTTGGAGGGTGAACTCTAAGACTTTATACCCTCCTGAGGTCCTTCCTCTCCCCAAACCTTGACCTCCCCAGGCTCCAGTCCCCAAATCTCCAGGAATTTCCTAAGCCAGAGCTGGTAACTCTAATGTTCACTCTTTGCTTCCCATTTTCCTCATTTTGAAAGCGACAGCATGGAGAGATATGGCTGACATTCCACTTTGAAATGTAGGATTTGTGCTTGGAATGCCAGCCAAGTGCTGGTAATTGGTGGAAGGTTTAGGGAACAGGGAGGTACAAATGTCCGGAGGGGGTGGAGAATAGGCATTGTGGCAATGCCCCTTCTGGCACAAATCTGTAAGTAACATCATTGCATTGACGTCACACTTTAGGTTTAATCCTAAGGCGTTGTGCTGATGGGATAACATAACTTGTGGTTTTGTGATGCCTATCCCCCCACCCCACACACACACACTGCCCCTCTACCAAGTGGCAGCGAACACCCAAGGCTTCAGGTTCTCCAGCTTGTTCCCTGAGCATATATGACACATTTCATTTCAATATCTCAGTATTCAAAAAAGGTATCACTTTGCAAACAACAAAACAGGATGCTGAACCGTAAATTAAACCAAAGGCCTTAAACTGTCCAGTCAATAAAAATCATTATCAACGATCATAAACCCGCAGCCTTCAAAAGCCTGCCTATATTTATACATCTCATCTATTTTCTTTTGTACACTCATCTGGCCATCTTTGATGGGAAAGAGTTAATAGGTTTTATGAATAAAATGATGGTTTACAAGTAGGGTTGCCAACTCAAGGTTGTGAAATTCCTGGAAATTTGGGGGGGGGTGGAGCCTGGAGAGGGATGGGGAAGGACCTCAGCTGGTTATAATGCCATAAAGTCCACCCTCCAAAGCAGCCGTTTCTCCAGGGGAACTTCTCTCTGTGGACTGGAGATCAGTTATAATTCTGGAAGATCTCCAGCCACCACCTGGAGGTTGGCATCCCTACTTATAAGCACGCACAAGTGAGCTCTGCTAGCAGAACATTCCAGAGTTCCAGGGTTATCATCAGAAAATTCTCCATTCTGACATCTCATTATTTTCACCTCCAGTCTGGTCTTCCCATGAAGCAAAATTGGGTGATACATTCCTGAGGTTGTTGTGTTGACTGTACCATTCCAGGCTGGGAGCCTGCCTAGAATTTCCACATGTACAAAGATTGGGTAATTTTGTCAATTCCCTCTTGCATGAGAAGCTTCTGACTCCCCGACCCGCTATTCCTGGGGGAGGGGGGTCCCTTTCCTCCAAGAACTGCATCTCAGTGAGCATTTGGGGCTGCTGCAGGAGGGGGGAAATTGGCACGTGGAAATTCTAAGTGAGAGCCAAGCCATGGGATGCTATTTTAAAATCTTCATATTTATTTATTTGCAAGATTTCTACCCTGCCTATCTGCCCCAACAGGGCCCTCAAGGAGGCTAACAATTTTAAAACATACAAATGAAAATCTCATCTTAAAAGCCATTACAACTAACACATAAATGCATCATTAAAACAATTTAAAACCAGGAGTTAAAATAAAAGATAAAAGCAACTCTTAAAAACAGGAGGGAGGAGGGATGGCTGAGGGTCTCTCTAGATGTGCATGTTTTTAAAGAGTTGGGCCTGGGTTTTCCAGACCCAACTTGGGTTTCTGTAGCTATATAGCAGTTAAAAAGTAAATGGCTGTTAAGTAGAGATGGGCACGAACCAAAATATGAACCAAAATTAAGCATGAACCAGGCCGGTTCGTGGTTTGCGAACTGCAGTTCGTCAGATACCATTTCTGATGAACCGCCACGAACTTTAGGCTGGTTTATTTGGTTCGTTTTTTGGTTCATGACTGCAAACAGCCTGGTGCCAATCAATCAGTTTCCTAGGCAACAGGGGATGGTCTTCCTGCAGACCTTCTGCTGACCCGAAAGTGACCTTCACCTGGCCTGGAAGTGACCTTCTGCTGACTCAGAAGTGATGATTTTCTGACCCAGATGTGACATTTTCATGAACCAAATGAACCGATTCGTGAACCAGGTGCAGGTTCGTGAAAGTTCGTGGTTCATGAAATCTGACGAACCACAAACCGTATGGTTCGGGTTTTTTCCAGTTCATGCCCATCTCTACTGTTAAGAAATAAAGGAGAACCCAAATGGCCTCAGAATGCCTCCATGAAGGAAGGCATCCCCCACTCCTCCTGCCTCCCTCAAGCTATTTCCCCATGTCACAATAGCACAGGGCGGGGATTCCCCACCCCTGTTTTTACTGCTCCACATGTACTGCTTCATGTGGAACAGAAAAAAACAGGAGGGGAACCTCCCTCCCATGCTATTTTGACATGGAGAAATGGCTTGAGGGGGGAGGGAGGAGTGCCTCCTTCCCTTGTGAAGGCATTCTGAGGCCGTTTGGGCTCTCATTTTTTTAACAGCTGTTCATCAAAGCTGCTGTGTAGCTGCAGGGAACCCAAGTTGGGTCTGGGGAACCCAGCCGGAAACAGACTGGGAGCCACTGGAGAGGAGCCAAGATTGCAGTGATGTGTTCCCTGTGTCCCACTCCAGTCAACATCCTGGCTGCAACATTCGGCGCCAGTTGAAGTTTCCGTATACTTTTCTTCCATGTGAAGAAAAACATCTGGAATCTTCAGCCCCAGGATTCTATCACCTTATCTTGCTGCATGTGTAGATCCACCCTTTGTTTCAGGGGTGGGGAGGGGGTGGGGGAGTCTTAAACAGGATTCTATTAGATGAGCTTAAAAACCTGGAATGTCGGCACTTGTGTGGAAATATAGTCCCTCTACACGTTACTTCACTCTACATTTTACACATTACTCTGCATGAGCACATAATACATCCACATGGAGCAGCAGAAATAGGGAAATGTCTCCCCTCCGCACTGTTTTTGCATGGGGGGAAAGCTTGGGAGAAAAACAGGAGCTTTCCCTCCTCTGGCGGCAGCTTTCTGAGCCCATTTGTATGCTTTTTTAAAAATAGAAGCCAATCCCCGAGATGATGGGTGGCTGCGCAGAGCATGGATTGTCTCCTTGCAGAACTCGTAAAAGAAGCAATATGTAAAGTGACTGATAGTCTCTTGTGATCATCAAGGACAGCAGGCTTAAGGTCTTAATCAGTACTGTGGATTCATTAAAAAAAGTAACTAGCTTGTTCAGCAGCCACACAACAGGCTACATCTCTCCGTCTCACCAGTTAGGAGGCAGATAGTAGCAACATCTGATCTTTCTGAACTATCATCAAGGGCTAACCCACATTCATAGAAGTCAGTCCTTAAGAATGCCAAACTGAGAGCCAAGCTACAAGTGAAACCTTACACAGGTTGGACACTTGTCAGCTCACCTCAAGTTTTGAAGGGAAATGTAGGCGTCCTGGTTTTACAGCTTGGCTCTCCATTATAGCTGCAAGACCAGGATGCCTACATTTCCCATTGAAACTTGAGGGAAGCTGATAAGTGTCCAACCTGTGTCAGGCGTCACTTGTAGCTTAGCTCTGAGAGAGAGAGGCAGCTGTTGTAGCACCTCTGCCTTCCATAAAAGGTCCCTTTCCACAGATACTTTCCATATCTGCGCCCCTCCCCCCAAGTAGCAGAGATCGTTCCAGGTTTTCGAACTCCATCGAAAACCACATCGAAAACCACATCGAGAACAAGGAGACTCACAGCATCCCTGAAGCACTCAGATAACCCTCCCATCATTTGATGATGGTTCTGTGCGTTTTCTACACAAGTCCCTGGGCTAGGGTAACATTTAAAGAGTTTTGATATTCATGAGAATCTAAGTATGGGGCAGTTCCCTGGACCCCACATTCCCTTCACAGGACACGGAGTTTTCTGGATTGTTTTCCTGCAGCCCCTTCCAGCCCCTGGAAAAAACATTTCATGGGCTCACAGGACCTATACTGAGGAACAGCCCCATGAGATGGAATGAAGAAGGACAAGAGGTTAAATCACTCCTCCATCTTTAAAAGTACAGCTCTGCTGAAGATAGAGGGCGATTTCATTCCTGTGAAGAAAATGGCTGCTTTGGAGGGTGGACTTGAAGGCATTATACCCTGCTGAGTTCCCTCCCCTCCTCAAACCCAGCTCTCTCCAGGCTCTACATACAAAATCTCCAGGAATTTCCCAACCTCCTCCTCTTGTCAATCTATGCCTTTATTGGGCGAGCATGTAAACACCTATGTAAATTTTCCAGGTATCATTCTTCAAGGGAATACAAGTTTTGTTGTTGTTTTGCTGCCATGGGTTATCATGGCTACTCCTCCGGAACTCCAATGTTTAGTTATTCTCGAAGCACATCTTGAGCCTCATGCTTTTGATTCTTCTTACTCAGAAGTTGCCCAAATGCTTCAAGCATCCTTCAGCTGCCAAAAATGTGTTCTCTGACTGGGTTACAGAATGTCAAATTTCAGCATCAAAGGGACGTTTTTGGCAATGAAGATGTTGAAATTGTACAAGAGAAACCTTCGTTTGCACCATTTGAACTTGTGGTTAGAGCCCAAAGGTAATAAAGACAATATGAAAGGGCCTCAATTTGTTGAAAAACTGGACGGATGTATCAGGGGAAACCAAAGTTTTACTAATTGGAGATTCAGCTGTTGATGGAAATGTTTACTTTTCTATTGTTCTAATAAGGCAAGGAAGTCCACGCCACAGAAATGTAAGGGTGGAATTAGATCTCAGGAGGGAAGCACAAGGTTCCCAGCTAATGTTTGCCTTGTAACCTAAGTATGTGAACGGGGGGGGGGGGGGACACTTACACACAATCAGCAAATAGGAGGGTGGAAGGTTATCCATTTCCCTGCCTGCCATAACGTGAAATGTCTCCCCCCCCCTCAAATGAGTTACAGAATAAGTTAGATGGGACGGGTGTAAGAGAAAGCTTGAGGGGAATTTGTATATGAGAAATTAGCAAGCATGGGAGAGATTACGCAGCCCCTCTTGCCTGCTGAGTCTCCTCAACAAATCCTTCCCCTCAACTCGATTTTCATATTGCTGGGTTCCTAGGACAACGTAGAAGAATAGCTGTGTGGGATGAGGAGGGCTGGAGTGAGGAGGGACAAGAATAGAGATGCCAGCCTCCAGGGGGTGGCTAGAGATCTCCTAGAATTACAACTGATCTCCAGGCCACTGGAGAAAATGGCAGCCGTGGAGGGTGGACTCTGTAGCATTATACCCCACTGAGGTCTCTCCCTTCTCCAAACCCCACCCTCTCCAGACTCTACCTGCAGAATCTCCAGAAATTTCCCAACCTGGAGCTGGCAACCCTAATTCCCACCCTGAGCTCCTGTTGCATATCACTTCTTCAAGTGCTTTTGGTGGTATTTGAAAAAGCCCAGTGTTGCAAATATGACTCATTTAACCATCAAGGGTGTTTTGTTTTAACCTGAGATCTTCAAGGAAAGAATACCTTTGTATTCATCACCTGCCTCTTATTGTGACAATCCAGCAAGTATTCCTGGGAATTCTTACCAGGAAATGACATGTAGGGATGCCAGTTCCCCTTCCCCTCCTGATGGGGGGGGGGGGGACATGACATTTACCTATGTGTTCTTCTTGCATGCTTGCAAAGCACGTGCTCTAACCTGGTGTGATGTCATTGTGCTCAGCGGTGGGCATGCTCCTGCCCTTTAAAGACCAAATGTGGGCCAATTTTGATCTCTGTGAAGGATGGGAATATGTCCGCCAGCAGGCACAATGATGTCACTTCCAGAAGTAAAGTCATCACATCTGTGGGTAGCGCACCAGTTGCATGCTGGCCTGGGAGGTATCTTGCCTCCCAGGCCAATTCCCCAATGCATCCCCCACCCCCGCCAGCCAGGTGAGTGGCAGCAGGGGGCAGAGGCTGAGAGTGGAGGATCCCTGGCCCCCACCAGGGGACTGCCAGCCCTAAAGGTAGGGCACTGGAGACCTGGGTGTATAGGAACAGGATAGGCTGTGAATGGGGGATTAAATGTGAACACTGGGCTGTGTTCCACCCAACCGGGCCTCCTTGAGACAAGAAATGGCATTCTGTTATTTTGTTACTGGGCCTGCCTTGTAGGAGTAAGTTATGGGTGCCAGTCTGCTCTCACTTAAGGTTGCCAGCCTCCAGGTGGTGGCTGGAGGAGATCTCTTGGAATTACAATTGATCTCCAGGCCACAGAGATCAGCTCCCAGGGATCTCCCCCCCCCCAGAGTATGCAGGGCCTTCTCTTCCCCTGCTTACTTTGTCATTGGCTCCCCTTTTTGCTACTGTGCTTGATGCTTTCTCTTTGCCTTGGGTCTGAAATGAAACTGGCAATTTCCTGCAAGTCAGGCGGCAACCTTCCCCCTCCAGCTATGGGCAAGACTAAATGAGGGGGTGGGCCTTTGCACTTGATAATACAGCCCAATTTTACTAACTGCTCATGGTCCATGATGACCTTTTGCTCCCTGGGTACGGCACCATTTCCCTTAATGCTAATTTTTAAATAAGAAATAAAATAACATCCTAAAGGTAAAGGTTATATTGGGACAAGATGAAAGTTGGGTGGAAAATGAGGAGGACATGTGCTCATAGGTATACGCTTAAGAAGGTGAATATGTATTGGTAGCATAAAATTAGAGGCTGATGCAGTGCGGAACTATCGGTCTCTTCAGGTATACATTGGACAGGAACATAGAGGCTTATATACACATATGTGTGGATATGTGGCGGAGGGGAGTTCTGTCGAGTGTTAGCTGACTCATAGCAACCCCAGGGGGATTTTCATGGCAAGAGACTAACAGAGGTGGTTTGCCATTGCCTGCCTCTGCAATCTTTGTTTTCTTTGGAGATCTCCCTTCCAATGACTAACAAAGGCCAACTCTTCTTAGCTTATGAGATCTGATGAGATCAGACTTGCCTGGGCTCTCCAGGTCAGGGCATAAGTGGGTATATTGGTCAGTATTTTTAATATTCCCTTAGGCAAGTATCCTTTCACAGGACAAACGTTTGCACTCATACACAAATATCTTTCTCTCTTATTTCCTGCAATAGTTTCCCTACCTTCCAGTTACTCCAAGGGAAGATTACCCTAACTGTAAGACAATCCCTTAAAACAAAAATGTTCCCCACAAAAGGTTTTGAATTACCATATATACTTATAACTTGTACATGAATTTAAGATGGCCCTCCCTCTTTTAGTTCTTGACAACTCACCCTAGAAAAAACCTCGTCTTCCTTTCATGTAAATACAGAATATTCCATTACAGCTTGTGGCATAACACACACAAACTTTGCAAGAGATAAGATTGTTTGGGAAATCACAATGCTGTGATCATGTTTCCTGTTAGTTCTTAGCAGTCCAAAAAAGACTGTCCTATGGCCAGCACAACTAGCATGCAGGAAGAGGGGAAAGAAAAATACAGTCTACTTGAAAGGAGTCCAGTTGGTGTCAGACATGCATGGCAACTCATAAATGATTGATAAATGACATATGTGCATTTGCTTTTGATCATTTGTTTATTTTTTGCCCTGCAGTTCAAACTCAGAGTAGCATACATGATTTTCCTTGCCTCCATTTTATCAGTTTGGTGTAGTGGTTAAGAATGAGGGACTCTAAGCTGGAGAACCGGGTTTGATTCCCCAGTCCTCCACTTAAAGCCATTTGGGTGACCATGGGCTAGTCAAAGCTCTCTGGAGCTCTCTCAGCTCCACCCACCTCACAGGGTGTTTTGTTGTGGGGATAATAATAACATACTTTGTAAACTGTGTCACAACTAGAGATGGGCACGAACCTAAATATGACCACAAAAAAACCATGAACCAGGCCGGTTCGGGGTTCGCAAACCAGGGTTATTGGAAGCTCCTTTTCACGGAACTTCCACGAACTGTATACTGGTTTGTTAGGTCATATTTACAGGGGCAGTTTAAATGGCCATTTCCCCAGGGAAATGGCCATTTAAACTGCCCCTTTAAGGGACTTGCAAGGGCAGGTCCCTTTAAACTATCAGCTGGCAGGCAGCAGGGGGGATAGTTTAAAGGGACTTGCCACGGCAGGTCCCTTTAAACTCCCCAAACCCCAGCCTCCCTACCCCCTTAATGGACCTGCCGCTTGCAAGGCAGAAAAGGGCTCTTTAAACTGTTAAACGCCCCTTTCCCTGCCACTGTTAAGACCGGAAAAGGGTATTTAAACCCCACGAATCACAAACCATGAACTGGTTCGTAACTGGTCCAGTTCCGTGGTTCGTGGTTCGTGAAACCCACGAACCACAAACCTCCTGGTTCATTTTTTTTTGTTCCGTGCCCATCTCTAGTTACAACTTTATGGGTTTGGTGGGTTTGAGGCATTGGACCAGATCCTATAAGGGTGAGAGGGGCATTTGGGCAGCTCATGCCGACGGATCGGGAGGTAACAGCTGTCCAGCACGGCTGGCAGTGGAAGAATGCTTGCTGTGGTGCACCAGCATGGGGCTAGAGTGACATGCATCGGACAGTGAGTGGGCCTTCCAATGCCAATGAGGGTCTGTGCCCATATGCCTGGCCAATGCTCCGTCTAACTGTAACCAATAAAGTTGTGGCCATTCCAACCAAAGGATGGTGTCTGTGTGTTATTTGCTGGAATCCAGACTGATGTAGCACATAGGTGACAAACAGCCAGAGGGTTTTCTGTGTCTTTGATGTGATATACAAGGATCAGCAGTGGAGATGTTTTGACAGAGTTAAAGTTATCACCTGTTGATCTTAGAGTATGGAAGTTGATCTTAAAGGTGCAGAAGTGAAACCAGAACCACATTTGGCAGGTCTACTTGCACTTCAAGGGGATCATATAGGCTGTAGAACCCGTTTGGGGATCATCCTTTCTTGCCAGACAAGTAATTTGGCACTATTGGTTTTGCAGATGCCACATCAAAACTGTTTATTGTTCTCAATTTAACAGGTACCCCTAAGAATAAAGCTTGAGGGAGTCTGTTTTTCATCCTTTCCATCACAACTCAAGGGATTCTGATGTCTTTCAGTTTGGCATAAGTGCAAATTTGGGTCATTGGCATCCAATCTGGACAGTGATCAAAGGGTTCGTTTCCACATCCCGACAAAGTTCTCTTAGACAACACCACCCAGAAGGGGTGTTTTCTCAGCAGAAGGACTGCCTCCCTTCCCCATTGTCAGAACCAGCTTCTACATCTGCTTCTCAAATATTTGTGCGACTTCAGTTAGGAATAAATATATCCACAGCTGCCTAAGCAAGCTTGGGAAATCACTGCAGATTCCCACAAGGCATCCATCCACATTTGCAAAGGAGGTAAGGGAGAAGTAGTCTATCAGTTTCCCTGTCTAGAGAAGGATAATAGAAAAATGGTCATTTTGTATGTCTCTGCTTAAATGTGTGTGTGGAAGTGGGGGCAGGGGGTGGTATTTTCTTACAATGCATGCCCTGAAATCTTGATCACAGGGTTATAATGTGACTCCACATAGTCGTATATGTATATATAAGGTTCCAGTGGATATTTGTTGGTGTTCTCATGATGTTAAAGCAGATCGGTTTCATATGTACAGAGATCCAACACTTCTGGGCTTTAATACTGAAATTAATACTTGAAGTTATTGGACAGGAGATTACTTTGAACCCTGAAGAAATTTTAGTGTGTTATCTCAAAGATGTGGTACAAAAAAAAAATCAGTTTAGAAATGGTGTTAAACCTGTTAATTACTGCACAATTATATATTACAATCTTTATTGGAAATGTACAGAAATTCCCACAACTTCAGAATGGTTGTACACAGTTTGGAAGATAGCATATTTGAGTAAATTAATATATTACAGATAGTAGTTATGTAATAACAATTTATTTGTGGATGAATTTCTTGAACTTTGTAATCTTCTGGAAAAATAAGCTTAAGGAGGGTATCCAATCCTATGTCTTCTTTGAAAGGTTTTAATTTTCTTTCTTTTGTTTGTTTATTTGTTGAAACTCTCTGCTTTCTGTAAGATTAAAAAAATCTGAATTAAAAAGAAAAGGTGCAAGGTTGTCAGCTGACCAGTGGCCAGACATGTTCTTGTGTCTTTAACAACTATGTGATATGAAGAAAATAGCTCTTGAAATTCTTCATACCATGGAAAGAGATATTATCATTTGCTAGTACTTGTACATTAAGCAGATAACGGCACAGTTGAAAAGTTGACAATTTTTGCTGAAATGATAACAACCTTAGGTGGAACAAGATGGACACGAGGGATAAATTTGTTTCTAACTGAAGCTGGGCATGTCCTGTGTTGGATTGCTACACTCTCATAGGGCCTTCAACAGCAGATTAATATCCTCTAGTGAAACTTTTTATGTCTGTGTAGTCAAACAAAACAGGAGTCCAGTGGCACCTTATAGATTAACAAAATGTATTTCAGAATCAGCGTTATGAGTCAGAGCTCACTTCAGCGGATGTATTGGAATGTAAATCCATTGTGTTAATTCCTTTATATTCACAAGAGAAAGGCAATGGGGAGAGATAGCACAAGATTTATGACCTAATAAAAGTTGATGAAATCTGAGGAAGTGGACGTTAGGCTTAAAATTTGCCCTTTGTGTCTGCTTGTGTTAAATTGGGCTGGGTTTATTTCTTTATTATTTTTTATTTACGTTATTTATATTCTGCCTTTCTCACTGAGACTCAAGTCAGATTACATAGTGTGACTCAGTATCAGTCAGTATCAAGGACATTTCAATACACATGCAATAGGTATACACAATGCAAATTTGCAAAGATTTAAAAAATCAACAGAAATCCAATACGGAGCTGAAGAAATGCTGAAACAGAGCACCAGCAATTCTACGACTAACATATTAAACAACATACGAACTACCCAGTAGGATCCTACTTACAGCAGCAGTAGTGGAGTCTATGGTCCCTCAATGTTTCCAGCAATAAAGTCTGTGGTTCCTCCCTATTCCTTTATGGATGGATGTCAAGTAGGTCTAGGAAGTAATAAACACCTCTCTACAGAAGGATGTAATCCCAATGGCCTTGAAAGAGACAATTATGAAACCCCGTCTGAAGAAGGAATCTCTGGCTCCCACTGACCTAAACGGCCACTGCCCAGTGATCAGCATTCCTTTTTTTGGGCAAGGTGATGAAGCAGGTGTTGGCTTCACGTTTTCAGGAATTCTTGGAGGAGATGGATTATCAAGATCCTTCAGGTATCCATCTTGTTCTCCATGCTGTTTAGCACCTACATAAAATTGCTTGGAGATTATTTGGACTAAAGTGCCACTAATATGTGGAAGCCACCCGCCTCTAGTTCTTCTTAACAGGTGGGTCTGAGGAAGTCCTGAAGAGGTGCCTGAAGAAGGTAGTGGGATGGATGATGGTTGATAAACTGAAATTCAGTCCTGATGAGGCTGAGGTGTTGTTGGTCAATGGAGAATTTGCTTGAGCACTGCGGAATCGGTCTGTCCTGGAAAGCGTTGCGTTCCCCCAAAGAAACAGGTTCATAGTTTGAGAGGGAGTTTGGATCCTGACATAGGCCTGGAGGCTCAGATCTCCTCCTTGGCATGTCCCATCTTTTATCAGCTTTGGCTGATATACCAGCTGTGGCCCTTCCTCGAAAAAGCAGGATCTGGCCATGGTCATCCCAACTCTCATTAAATCCAGATTAGATTACTGTAATGAGTGCTATGTGGGGCTGCCTTTGAACACAGTCCAGAAACTACAGTTTGTCCAAAATGCGGCAGCCAGGTTATTTTTGGGAGGTGGATACAGGATCATATCACCCCAATGTTTTCTGCATGGCGGCCCATCTGTTTCCAGGCACAATTCAGAGCACTGATTCTTACCTTGTGGCCCTCAGTGGCTTGGAGGAGGAAGCAGTGGGTGAGCTAATGCCTATTTTTGGCACCGCTGGGCTGATTTGGCCCCTGCAACTCTAGTTTGTAGCCCTGCTTTACATGCCTTGCTCCAGGTCCAGTTTAGCTTCCTAGTCCAGTCCTGCATGCATGCATGCTTTTAGCTGGAGGCATAATCTTAAAAATGCAACAATCTGGTCTAAGATTTCTGGTCTTTAGTTTGCCTCGTTCAGCTTGTCTTGTCCGAGTCCTTGTTGGCTCCCTTAAACATCTCGCCTTGTCTTCTGCTGCCTTTTCAATTTCTGCATGCAAAAATACAGCCGCGTCTCATCTCTCCATTTCTGATTTCTTTGCATTTGGTTTCTTTTTCTGTTTTGCATTTAATTTGAAAGTATGTTTTTTAAAAAAACAAAAAATCCATGTTTTAACTCTTGATTTTCCCCCCTTCTCTTAAAATATTCACTGTCTTCATTCTGTTGCTTTAGTTCTGTCTGGCATCTTTATGCTTTGCAGGATTCACTGCCAGCAGCTATTTAGTTAACGAATTCTATGCCTGTGCATAAAAAACCCTCAAAACGCCAGCCAGCTTATGATCAAATTATTATTATTTTTTAAAATGTTGGCAATTTCCTCCTTCAGTTTTTAATTATGCTTTGCTGTGTTTTGTGCAGCTGTGGACTCTTGGGGAAAGGTCTGCGATCCAATGTGTTTTGCCTAACTTTTTTTTGGGAGATGCACAGCAACTAATTTTTTTTTAAAAAAAAATAGTTTTGAGAATATTGCAATGGAAGTAAACACTGATTGTTCCCATTAAAGCCGATTGCCTGCAATAACAAAGTTATAGGCCACTTTTATCTAAACCATGCCAATAAATATTCATAAATGCCAAAAATGCATCCCTTTTTGCTTAAAAAAAGAAGAAAACAACAGCAAAGCAAACAGGAGTCAAAAGGAGGACAATCATGAGGCTTATACTTGGAGACACTTTCAATCACATTCCTATTTACAATAGGCGAGCTAGCCTTGGGCTAAGCACAGTCTTTCTCCACCTAACCTGCCCCGCAAGTTCTTGGGAGTTACATAAGCTTTTGGAATAGGTTTAAATAAGTAAACAAACGAAACCATTTTGCAGATTGCAAAATGTATTGTTTTCAGTCTTGTCTCTGATGTGACTTCAGTTGGGGAATAATTAAGGTGGATGGTGCTGTAAACTTACAATGCGAGCAAGCAAACTGAATCGACAAGAGGGTTGCCCTTTAAAGAGACTGAAGAGGCTTCAAAATAAGGAAAAGTTTTAATGTCACAGGAAAGGGACATATTAGGCATTCATTTTAGAAAATATAATGTCCTGGTAATGTATTAAAAGTTGCTTTGGGGTTTTATGGTGTGTCTCTTCTTTTTATCGAGTATTTCTCATTCTTTCAATACAAAATGAGTGGCCAGAGGGTCTGAAGAGGGGAGATGAGACTGTTGAAAGCTTACACTCTGAAAATCTTGTTGGTGTCTAAGGTGCCACTGGATTCAAGTCCTGCCAGCCTCCACTTGAGTCAAGCATAACAATTATTTGGCAATCTAGCTTTGTCCTTCAAACAACAGAGATACTGACAACGGCATACTCTGCAGAGTTATGTCATTGGAGTCAGAAGTAGAGATGGGCATGAACCGGGAAAAACTGAACCATGCGGTTCATGGTTCATCAAATTTCACAAACCACGAACTTTCACAAACCTACACCTGGTTCGCGAACCAGCTAATTTGGTTCGTAGAAACGTCACATCTGGGTCAGAAAATCGTCACGTCTGGGTCAGCAGAAGGTCACTTCTGGGTCAGCAGAAGGTCACTTCCAGGTCAGCAGAAGTTCTGCAGGAAGTCCATCCCCTGTTGCCTAGGAAACTGATTGATTGGCACCAGGCTGTCTGCAGTCACGAACAAAAAAATGAACCAAATGAACCAGCCTAAAGTTCATGGCAATTCGTCAGAAATGGGATCTGACGAACTGCGGTTCGTGAACCATGAACCGACCTGGTTTGTGCTTAATTTTGGTTTGTATTTTGATTCGTGTCCATCTCTAGTCAGAAGGTGTAACTCTGCATTGGATGGCACTTTCAGAGGATATGACTGCAAAATTGGTTGTAATTCTGTCATCAATGACATGAAGGCCTGTCCTTGCTGACACAGCTTCACAGGTTCTTTCTTTTTAAGCAAGATGCTGTGAAATGGTGAGTTACCTTGCATGGTTGTTAGAGTTCTTAATCATAGTAGCTCTACATGTTACTTCTTTTATGGGTTCTCTGCGGAATCAACCTGTACTGTCAGGGACTGGCTTCTATTTTTTAAAAAATAGCATGCAAATGAAGTCAGAAAGCTGCTTCTAGGGGAGGGAAAGCTCCTGCCTTTCTCCCAAGTTTTTTTCTCAGTGCAAAAACAGTGTGAATGGGAGCGGAGATATTTCCCCATTTCTGCTGTTCCACATGGAGGTATTGTGCACTCCTGAGGCAGCATGGGGGGGGGAGCTTTATATTGATGACTTATGATTTTATGGTATTGTTGGCACTTGACACCCCCACCCCCCCACCAAACAAGACTTTAGAGAGACAGTTTGGGCTCCCGTCATCTGCCCCCACTGCAATCACAGATCTACCTAGAGCAGGTGGAGGATTGTGAAAATGATTTGAGGAATGTTCCTCTCAGCTCTTCAAATGGCTGCTGGAGGAAGAATTTCATTTCTCCAGGGATGACATATTGTCATCTGAGTGCTGGGAAAATTTATTATCTCCTACACATAGGGCCAAGCTACAAGTGACGAATGACACTTCAATGGCAAGTGAACAGACTCACATGCATTCCTCCCTGTTCACTTGCCCCTGAGATGTTCTGCCAGGCACATGGTTGAGGCTGGTCCTGTATACATCTTGGTGAGCCTCTCTACCAGTCTCCTATCAGGGGATTGCATAGTCATCTTGGCCTCCCCACATGAGTTGTAGTGTGTACAGCAATGACTGTTCCCTCCCTGTGCATGGTGGCAGAGGTGGGCTGTACTAGTCGCTATCTTGAGAACTGTATTCTGTGATAATTATGATGTTTTTATTGTGATTTTAAAATGTATTTATAATTGTCGTAAGCTTCTCTGAGCCCGCTCTGAGCCTTCTTGAGGGGAGGGCAGGCTAGAAGCCTAATAAATAAATAAATAAATAAATAACTTTGCCTCCTCCCAGGCTATTGAAGTGGGTAACGAAAGACACAGCAAAGGGACTTGGAAGAATATCTGTCACTTTGTACTATCATCTTTGCCACCTTCATTCCAAAAACAGCAGCTGAGATGCCCACACGATCAGCTAGTCCAGCAATGAATGCTCCCCTGTGGCCAAAGACATCCAGTGGTTCTAGCTAGCCTACTGCTTAGCCACCTTTTGCCAACCCATGTTGGACTCAGGCTGCTTCCACACGTCCTTAATGGGACGGCCTGCCAACAGAACTCCGCATAATATAAAATAATATATATTGTTTATAGTTTAACATTGTATTCCCCGGTTGTGTGTTAGTGAGTTTTGCCAACGGAACTCTGGCAGGTTATCTCACTCATTACACACATCATCATTTCCCATGTGTGAGTGGGTCATGATGATCCCAGTTTTTAAGCATATTTTGTGAAATCTGTTTTGGCCGTGTTTATTTTTGGTGCAGGTTTCCCATGCAATTATCCTTCCGTATCAATGCATGCAGAGCCTTTTTTGCGCTTCAGAAGAACTTTCCCACAAATCTCCAACACCTCCTCCTTTAAACATCACACATGTGTCTGGCTTACGATTGTATAATTCCTCCCCTCTTTTTAAAACTTTTTTTGACAGTCCTTGAGCTATTACGATATCTATGTATACAATAGGAATCATGCTTGTTTCATTGGATCACTCAGCAATTGGACTATCAGTCTAGCAACAACATTGAGAATGGAATGCCATTTCTGATTTTAAATCCCAAATCACGCAATTGGGCTACTCTACTGTTTGCATATTTATTAAACACTTCTGTATTTAAAACTTTGAGTGGGAAATCAGTGGTAGAGAATGGAGTACTATGCATGTGCAGTTTCTACAGAAGCGGAAAGACAGGAAAATGGTATATAGCGCAATCTCACAGGCGATAAAGTTGAGCGGGAATGCGCCAACGTCATTTGTGATAAGGCTCAGATAAAGAATGCATTTTCTGTTTGGGGACCTTATTTTTACGACAAACAGCTAAATGAAGCAGCTAAATCCTGAAGTGGGCTGTAAAATATTTACTCTCTCAGACTTGGAGAGAAGGTTGATAAAATGTGTATTTACGAAGGAAATACTTAGACAGTCCACTCAACATAGTTTTAAGTCCGCAAGTTTGTATAAATGGTACAGAAGCATTTTAAAATGGCTGCCCAAGAAGCTCAAACATCCACTTTTGAGTTAATTTTTAACTGGGGAATTTCTATGAAGTATCATCTATTTTCAAAAGGGTATAGCAGTCTTTCAGTTGTCAGGTGATATAACGGAATGCTGAAAACAAGATTTAGCCCTTAACTAGGGTTACCAGGTCCCTATGTGCTCCTATCTACCACCTGTTCCTTTAAGTATGACCCTACTGGGTAGCTCTATGTTGTCTAATGTCAGTCCTAGAATTGCTTATGCTCTGTTTCAACATTTCTTCAACTCTGTATTGGATTTTTGCTTATATCTTTGTAAACTCACATTTAATTACCCTATGGCATTGTTTATTGATATTGACTGTACTAATCTCACGCTATGTAATACACTTTGAGTCTCAGTGAGAAAGATGGACTATAAATGATATAAATAAATAAAAATAAATGCCAAGGGATGGAGAGACTGACTGGATCATGTAGGGGGCTCACCAGCATTGTTATTATGTCACCAGCAATGTGCTGGCGTCACTCCCCATGCACCCAGAAGTGACATCAGTGAGTTGCAGGGATCACTCTGGCATTTTGACAAATTCTATGGTTTAACCATAGAGAGCATTCCCCTGTAATGTGCTGATGTCACTTCTGGGTGCATGGGGAGTGCCATCAGCATGCTGGAATCCTGCCTGTCCTCCCCCAGTTTCCTGTCCTCCTCCACTGGCCAGCTGAGCAGTGGCAAGAAGCACCAGCTGGTGGCAAGGAAGCACTCTCCAGTACCAGAGGAATGGCAGCCCTGTTGCCAAATGTAGTTTGGAAAATTCCTGGAGATTTGGAGACATTCTGTGGAGAACGCAAAAGTTGGGTAGGGGGAGGAGGTCAAAGGAGGGGTAATTCCATAGAGCCCCTCACCTGAAGCTGCCATTTCCTCTAGAGGAATTGATCTGTGTAGTCTAGAGAACAGTAATAATTCCAGGAGAATTGGTGCCCCTGTGCTTAAACAGGAGATACCTGGAACGCTGGAAGGTGAAGCTGGCAGAGATGTCTTTTTTGGTGCCTCCACCACTGGAATCCTACTAGAGAGTAGAGATGAGCACAAACCACATTACGAACGTCAAAAAACCACGAAATTGGCGATCACGCGATCGTAATCTGGCGGTTTGTGATTGTCCACAGCCAATGAACCAGCGTTCGGGAGAGGCCTGGTTCGGTGCATTCGGCCACGGTTTGGGAACCCAGACAGTCAGGTGCCAGCAGTCAATTCCCCTGGCAATGGAGCTGGGGGAATGCCTGAACTCTGTCTGCGCTCCTTCTGTCGCCCTGGAAACCCAAATCAAAGCCCAGCTTACCTTGATTGGCAGGGCTTCCTTCCAACCATGGAGCTGCAAAGTGGTTACAAGTTGGGAGAAGACACCCAGGGGAGGGAGGGGGAAGGGGGTGTTCTGTAGCCATGGGCACTACAATCTCATCCCTGCGAACCCTGATAGGCAGCTCTGACGGCCAAACACAGACCTCCTGTGCTGCTCAATGGGACCTGTGCTTATAAATAGCCGTGGGCTCCCAGGCTGGGTTTCACTTTCAGCAAGCAGTGGAGTGGAACAGAGCTCTTGCTTGCCACTTCCTAACCTTCGGGGAGAGAGACTGAGAGTATAATTGAGCTTGGATTTTTGTGGGAGTTTCCTGGGGGCCTTGGATTGGAGAGGGTATAACTCCAAAATCCCTTTTGCAATCTTGTCCAAACTTGGGTGATAGTTGCCCGGTATGTCAGCAGGTGGGCCACAATAAAGATCACGCAAAGGCACCTCTTCAGAGGGTACCAATTATTCCTGAGCCCTTTGCTGAGATTCAAGTGGATGTCCAAGGACCATTTCCAGTCTCACGGGCAGGTAAAAGATTTATTTTAGTTATAGTGGATCATTTTTCTGGGTACCCCATAGCTGTCCCCTTGAGAACAGCTACAGCCGAAAATGTTGCCAAGGGTTTATTAGATCAAATTGCTATTTTTGGGTGGCCACAAGTTATCACCTCAGATAGAGGAAGTTGCTTCCTTAATAAGTTGATGCAAAAGCTGTATGAATTGGCTGGAGTAAGGCAAAATCTTTCAGCAGCATATCATCCTCAGTCCCATGGCTCAGCTGAACGTTGGGGGGGAACTCTTGTCCGCATGATAAAGGCATTTTGCCACGAAAAACAAGGCACATGGGACCAAAACTTACAGTTGTTGGTCTCTGCATACAGAGAGGCCCCTCATCCATCGTTAGGGGGCCTGTCACCAAACGAGGTAATGTTTGGTAGAAAGATTGCAGGACTGATGCATCTGATACGTCAAAAGTGGGAGGGTGTAACAACCCTTGATCAATCAAAATCTGTTACCCAGTTTTTTGTTAATTTGCAAGAGAACTTAAAGCGAGTCCAAGCAATAGCTTTAGAGGCTTTGGAAGAAGCTCGAGGGAGGAATAAAGCCTATTTTGATAGGACAGCTAAGGTTAGAACCTTGCAGAAGGGGGACTTAGCATTGATTCTAACTCCTGGAATTCCTGGGAAGTTGGATCTTCAATGGGAGGGCCCTTATGAAGTTGTGGAGTGCTGTGAGGATAACAATTATAAGATTTGTGACCCAGTTAAAGGCACCTTACTGTCTCATATAAACCGTCTGAAGAAATTTGTGCCAAGGACTGCTAAACAGTTCTCAGTAGCAACCTGGCCTGAGCAGGATTTTGAAATCCCTCACCTACTGGGTGACTGTGCGAGGCCTGATGGCATAGCTCAGTTGCCTATGGGAGAAAACTTGTCTGTTCAGCAAAAAGAGCAGCTGATGATGTTGTTGAAAGACTATCAATTATTGTTTACTAACAAGCCTGGCAGGACACATTTGATTGAGCATGATTTGGACACTGGAGATGCTGAACCAGTAAGGAGCCCTATGCATCCGATCAGGGGGCCCCTGCGGCAAGTTGTGGAAAAGGAAATACAGCAAATGTTAGAGATGGGAGTTATTGAGCCAACTTCATCCCAGTGGTCTTCTAATCTCGTAATTGTGCCAAAGAAAAGGCTCAATGAAACAGATCCCTTGCAATACCGCCTGTGTGTGGATTATAGGAAGCTGAATAAGCTGTGCAAAATGGATCAGTATCCATCACCTAATGTTGAGGAGACTTTGGAGAGACTGGCCCATGCTAAATACATCTCCACTGTGGATCTTACAAGTGGTTATTGGCAGTTGCCGCTTTCTGAAAGTGCTAAAGAGAAGACTGCATTTTCTTGTTTCCTCGGACAGTTTCGTTTTACAGTCTTGCCCTTTGGAGTCTGCACAGCTAGCAAGGTGTTCCAAAGGTTGATGGATCAAGTCTTATCTGGACTAACATTTGCAGTGAGTTTTCAAGATGATATTGCAGTGATTAGTTCCACTTGGGAGGAACACCTGAGACACTTGGATATGGTGCTCCAGAGGATCCAGCAAGCAGGACTTACTGTAAAGCCCCAAAAATGTCAACTTGCCAGCAGTAGCGTGCTATATCTGGGACATCAAATAGGGGGTGGGAAAATAGCACCCCATAAAGCAAAGGTTGATGCCATAATGAACTGGCCTTCACCTATCACTAAAAAACAAGTCCAGAGTTTCTTAGGTGCTGCTGGGTTTTATCGTCGCTTTATTCCCAACTATAGTGATCTGGCAGCTCCTTTAACTGACTTGTGTAAGAAAGACGTTCCAATCAGAATTCGGTGGACTCCTGCTTGCCAACAAGCATTTGAGGCCATTAAACAATATCTAGCACATGCCCCTGTATTAAAACCTCCTGACTACACTGAACCCTTTATTGTGAGAACTGATGCCTCAAGGAATGGGTTAGGTGTGGTGTTGCTGCAGAAGGGCTCAGATGATTGTCTTCATCCTGTAGTGTACCTCAGTCGTAAACTTCTACCCAGAGAAAAGAGGTACAGTGTGGGCGAAATTGAGGCATTGGCCTTAACCTGGGGAATTAATAAATTGAGAACATATCTAAGGGGAACTCATTTCCATCTAGAGACAGATCATAATCCCCTTACATTCATCCACAGGATGAAGGAGACAAATTCCAGGGTGATGAGGTGGGCTTTAAGCCTGCAAGACTTCTCCTTTGATGTAATACACATCAAGGGGAAAGATAACATTTTAGCTGATGCCTTGTCCAGGTGTCATGAAGAAGATGACTAAGGCTGTAGTGAGCAGTGTAACTTGTATGATGCAGTGAGGTGTTATATCTGTAATTTATTTGAACCTTGGTGTATACAAGTGTACGTTTGTTATGCTGTTGCTAAAACTTGTTATTTTTGACTAACAGGCTGTGTAACCAGTATATAGAATTGTCATCTGTTATATGCTGACTGTAAGACCCTTGGATGATACCCTACTCAAGTGAATTCTCCACCATGTCCTGTATAGCCTTGTTGGAGAATTGGGGGGGATGTCTAGAACGGCAGATAGTTAGTGAATTGAATGCACCTGGGCTGTGCCGAGATTAGGTGGTTCCTCCTCCTCGTTAAGATAAAGGGTTGGCGTGGGCGGGGAGGAGTTAGTTGGTCGACGCCAAGGACAAGCTTTGTACTCATCTGTTGGTTAGTGCTAGCCAAGTTAGATTTGGGTTTTCCTTTCCTTTTGTTATTTATTGCCATTGCTGTTGCTTTTAGAGTGGCTTTATTTGATTTAATAAATAACTATTTTGCCTAAAGCTCGAGTGTCTGGCTGCTGTGTGCAGGGTCCTCCAGGCTAAGAACCCAGAGACTCCTGGCGGGTCTTGTGTGAAGCAGGTGAAATTACTCCTCTAAGTGCTTCTTGGAACCTGGGTGGCTGTTAGCAGCACCCAGCACGGAGCCAGAGGGGCACCTGCTCTTTACAAGCCTGCAAAAGACTCCCCGGGAATATGGGCTCTCTAAGTGCCACAGGGGCCGTTCTGCGCTCCACGAACCGCGAACCAGTTCAGCAACGGAAAATGTTCATTGCGGTTCGCGACCTCGGGATTGTTGTCGGCACCGAACCACGAACCGCTGGTTCATTAATTTTTTTTTGGTTCGTGCCCATGTCTACTAGAGAGACCAAGTTGCCCATAATGGCAGGCAACCTGTTACTCCCTGCCCCCAGGTTCCCACTGCTGCCAGGTGGAGCAGTGGGAGTAAAATGAGGGATTGGCATCCTGCAAAGCTGCAATGTTGCTTCTGGCCACGTATCTGAAAGTGATGTTGCACAATGCTCTGGGAATTCCCAAATCTCCACCTTGGGACAGTCACTGTCCTGCAGTCTAACCTACTTCACAGGGTTGTTGGATAAAATGGAGGCGGGGGGGGGGGGAAGGAGGATGTAATCTATTGGGGATAAAAAGCAGGGTATAAATATTTGAGTAAGTAAATAGTTCCTTTCTTTAAAATAAACCTGATACAGTCCTTGTATTTAATCACCAGCTCTAAACAAAGCCCTCAGTATTTACTGAGTGGGGAGTGGCTCCCCTGGGGTGCTAGTGATGCATTAGAACAGTCAAGGGAATAAGAGACATCTGGGTCTTTTGGTGAGTCACTAAGGAGTTAGTCGACCAGCTGCAGAAGAGCAGAGAGATGAGGTGCAGGGGTTTTTATGCAAGTTATTAAGCACAAAAGGCAAAAGCCCTCTCTCTATAGTTCTTTTTTTCACATTGTTTATCTTAATCATGTTGCATTGATTCTCAGCCGCTGGGTACTTTGACATAATACCTCATTGCCAATGATACAAATCTTAATATGCCCATTAGGCACCCAGCCTATGATTTTAAACCTGATAAATGTCACCAATTGCTTACCACTTTGGTTAATTGCTATACCGTAAAGGCATTGTAAGAGGCAGGAATCAAGTTGGACTCAATCCCTTTTCAGTCATTTCGGCCAATGTTGGGGCTCAAACCATGTGTACACCATGCAGAACACACTCGCCACGGTCTTCTTGATATGCACACTGGAAACTGAGCATGTGTTTTCCAGCTTTGGCATGCACAAGCAGGAGCAAGGAAACATATTGGTGGATACCATCGCCATACCATAGTGCCACATTGAGGTTTGCTGGTTTTCATATTCTTAGTTATCACTTGGATACAGTACTTCCTGTGTGCGCTTTCATATATTTCCACAAGTAAAAAGGCTCTCTCCCATACAGAAATCCAGCTGCCCTGCTCTAATCCCAGTTTGAGGAATATCTCCTTGCTCTTGATGAAGAAACAGACATAATCTCTGAATTAGGAAACATCATCTATATAATCTTCCACTCACCCCCTTTATATCAGAACACTGCTATTCTTAATTCAGATAGAATATGACTATTTATTCATAGACTTTAGATGTTCCCAAATTGCTTTGTAGAATGGCTACAGAATATTAACAAGTACATTATTTACTCAAACATGACTGTTTTTTTCCAGGTATGCCATCAAAAGGGAAAAGGGGTGTCTTATCTTTGCATACAAGTTACAGTTATGTCCCATAACATTTTTTTATGTATAACATTTTTAAGAGGGTCATCTTACATTTGGGGTTGTCTTCCTTTCAAGTAAATACAGGATCTGTTATGGCCAACAGCAAATTTTTTAAACCATAAATTAATCAAATGAATTGATCAGCTAGGGAATCCCTAGCTCAGGCTTTGAATCATTTGAAAACTCACCTTTTAAACTTAGAAAAACCATGGTGATATCAAGGACTGTGAGGTTTACTGAGATAGTGTATGTGTGGTGCATTGAATGCATTAAGATGTTGTAAATACACATACATACACATACTGGGTAGGCGCCTCTGGATCTATTCCACTAGCAGAGGTGCTTTGTGGTCACAGAAAGAAACTTTCTCTCCATCTTGAGTCTTGCGCAACGTGAGAGGGTACATTTATTGAAGGATACTTCAGAAAATGGGCTTTTTAAAAAGGTGTGTTTTAAAAACTTGCAGTCTTTGAACAAGTGTGGCATTAAGGCTTATACTTCTTCATCAAGAGCCAGCCCCTATGAGGAACTGGTTCAGGAATGTCTTTCGCCTCTTAAATACCTGCTCTGTGTTTCCTCTTGTTCTTCAAGGAACCATGGCCAAGAGAGTAGCCATCGTTGGGGCGGGTGTGAGTGGACTGGCCTCTATCAAGTGCTGCCTGGAAGAGGGATTGGAGCCCACCTGCTTTGAGAGGACAAGAGACATCGGGGGAGTTTGGCAGTTCACGGTGAGCTGGAATGGCATGCATCTCCTGCACTGTCTCTGGGCCCGCTGACCCCTGGTGGCATATCTGGGGGAGGGCAAATGGGGCTGCAGGGTGAGGGGGGAACCATTAGGTTATGCAAGTACTATCCTGCTTGCCCTGGAGAGTGAAAAAAATCACATTCAAAAGTCAAGTTGTGAGCCATGTTAGGTGTTACGGAAAGTTTTTTTTAAAGGTACTCTACGTTCAGATTATATTTCTCAGCAGCCAACACCCACGATTAACTAAGACACCAAATAGTGATCCATAAAGAATTAATGAGCTTTATTTACAATAAAACCCAGATGCTATGACATGTTCCGACATATGCATAAAATCAGCCATAGCAGAGAATCTTATATACTTTCCAAAGTTAATTGTTTACAGAAGAGAGATAAAATTGTTATACAAAACTAGATACAAACAATTCTTCAGAATCAAATTCTTCAGGAGACATGGCACCAATATGGCCTGATTGATAAGACAGTAAACTCTCTCTGTAATATAAACATGCTCCATGTCTGGTGCCACAAAGGAATGTTGGGTATCTTCCCAAAAGGGAGCTTATTCAAGCTAAATTCTTGAGTACAAAGTCAAAACAAGAGAGATACTGTCCTTGCAATAGAGCTCTCTAACCTTACTTAACCACAGTGTCAGAAGGAATCTGCTTACAAGGAATAACTTTTGCCTTCTGTAAGAAAGGTCAACTTCAATAAATGCTCATACATAGGTCTTTTAGAATAGGGGTCATAGAAATTCCATAACATTAGGTTACCCCAACTCCGCTCTTGTCCCATGTAATGTTAGAGTGGAAATACACGTTGTAAATTATTTGGGGACACACAATTGCAGGATTTTACATGTAGTCATCAATTCATGTGCAGGCTGTTCTTGCTCTGTGCATGTGAATGCTGCTTTCACGGGAGCTCCTTTTTTGTGATTGCATCTGTAAGTGATTCTAGAGGACAGAGAGCCAATTCAGTAGGGGTATGCAACAAAAAAAAATTCAGGTTTCCTGCTTTGGAATTTCTGAAGCATGAAAAAGAGTCAGAAATAAGCGATTTCCAAAATGGCAAGCTGCTTCAGAAATTGCTTATTGACCCACTTCAGTATGCTCTGTAAAGATTTGGAGCACACTGACAAACCTCTTGCCCTGCCGCTTATTTCACCCTATAGGAGGGGGGGGGGTTGCCCCTCCCCCACTCGCCAGCTGAAGCAAGCCATGCGGGGGTTAATGCGCCCATTTCCATGCGCTTTACATTTTAAACCCATGTGGCTAGCTTCAGCAGGCCGGTGGGGAAGCCCCCCCCCCTGCTGGCCAACTGAAGCAAGCCGTGCGGGTTTAAAGTGCTCATTTCCACACACTTTACATTTTAAAACCTTTTCAGCTTGCTTCAGCTGGCTGGTGGGGAAGCCTCATCCTCCGCTGGCTAGCTGAAGCAAGCTTCGTGGGGTTTCAAGCATCCATTTCCATGCATGCAAACAGCAAAACAGTTTTTGCGAATGCAAACGCCAGCAAAGTGCTGCCAGCTGACCTGAATTGCTTTGGAAAGCTTTGATTTGGTATTTCCGAATTGGGGCGAGCATGCTGGACCCGATTTGGAAACCCTGAATCTTTATGAATCGGGTCCAATTCGAGTATTTATCCCAAACTGGAAACCCGAATCGCACATCCCCTGCAATTCAGCTCTGTTTTCTCTGTGAGAACAAGTACTGTAGGCTCCTTTGGCTTGCCAATTTGCATTTCTTCAAGGTGTGAAAAGTATCAAGATCTGCATTTCAATGAATGGACATGGGGGCAACTGGGATATTTTTAGCTGTTGAGAAGGAACTGATATCAAATGAGTGAAGGTATCTACATGGAGCAAATTGAAGTGTGGCTGTGCAGGCAAGTATATGGAAAGTTGGAGGGGGAATACATGAAATGAGGTTCACTTGAGCATCCCTAGGTACTTAGTAACATGTATTTCCACTCTTTGATAAATTCTCAGGGAACAACACAGGGAGCAGAAGTAGGCAATCTGCATTTGCAGAAGGGAGTTGAAGAAATTGCCCTTCTTATCTACTGGCACAAGTGTCCAATTTGTCACCCACCCCAGTGAAATTTCTTATGGATCCCCAACTTGTAAGTTCCAAGCTACATGCTAGGCCAGAAGAAAGAACTATCTACAGTCCCCTCCCCTCATGTATTTTTATTATCATTCAGAGGGAATTTCTATACTACTGACTGGCTCCAGACACGTTCCAAATCCTATGGGAAACCTGCTGCTGATTCATGCATCATATTCTTTGCCTCCCATAGCATGAGGATCCAATATGTATCATCACTGTATTGCATGGTAATTAAGCCTTCATCCCCCTACACCATTTTCCAAACCTGGAATGACTTCCAGGAAGCCTCTATTTGCCAACTGGAGAAGCTTAAATGTCCTGAATGTGAATGTCCCCAACAGGGTAAATATAGGGCCGTTTTAGGTCAGGAAAATGGTAGAGGGAAAGGAAGCCTTAGGCATTCTCTCCCTTTGCACGCTGTGCTCCCTGATCCAAACTGTGCCCCCACATGCTTGGGAGGTACAGTACTCAGGATCAGGTCTTTAAACATATGTATTGATATAAACTGTAATACTGTAGAGTGGTTGGAGGATCCTCACAAAACTATAATTCTGCTATTACAACTTAGTACAGACGTGGCTGTCATTTCTTATCTTTTTTTTAATGCTGCATTTGATGGGGTGGGCGCTACTCTGCTGATGGTTTTGAAGTCCTTGTCACACCATACGCAGTCTTTGGTGTGAGAGGCCAACCCGATAAGCTGCAGTGTTTCTCAAACTTTTTGAAGGGAAGCAGGGATAGACTTCTCAACTCCCTCTACTGTTCACGACCCACTTGCGAGGAAACTCCAAGCTACTGTCATCCCCCTTCCTAACATAAAACACTGGAATCTTGCATCAATATTGAACAAGTTTATAATTTATTTTTAATTAGTAATTAATTAGCAATTCAGTAGTTTATTAACAATGTTGAACAGCAAGTGGAATTTCGTGGCCAGTTTTACATGTCCTGCAGAGGCAACCTAAATGTAAATTTGTCACTGAGCTTCCCAGAAACTCCTCTTCCCAGATGATTTTGTATCCTACTGTCCCTCTTGGCTTTGTGGCCTACCTGCATGAGAGTTTTGGACCACTTGGAGTTCTGTCCTTAGGGTTGCCAACTAGAGGTTGGGGAATTCCTGGAGATTTTGGGGGAGGAGCCTGGGACAGATGGGGTTTGGGGAAGGGAGGGACCTCAGCAGAGTATAATACCATAGAGTCTACCTTCCATAGGGGCCATTTTCTCTATGGGAACTGACCCAAGTAGTCTGAAAATTGAAATTGATGTTGAAATTCCAGGAGCTCACCAATATCACTTGGAGGTTGGCAACCCTGCGCATTTTACAGTTTGAAAACTGCGATAAGGAAATCAAGAAGGTTAAGGCATTGAAAATGTCATGTTAAAGGATATCCCTAAAAAGGTAATTAACTAGATTTTAAGAAAAGTCATGTGTTGCTGTTGCATGGACAGGAGTATGTGGAAGATGGAAGAGCCAGCATGTACAAATCTCTGGTTAGTAACACTTGTAAGGAGATGTCGGCATTCACAGACTTTCCCTTCCCAGAAGATTTCCCGGTCTTTTTACCCCATGCTAAGTTACTGGAATATTTGCATCTGTACACAAAACACTTCAATCTTCGGAAGCATATTCAGTTCCAGGTAAGCAGTTGTGGCTTTGCTTCAATTCAAATTTGGACTAAATGTAATGTTTTGATGTGTGTGCCTTTGTTTATTTCAATTCAAACGCAAAAACTCCCAGAGGACTGGCAATGTCATCCTATGCACAGTTACACCCTTCTCAGCTGATTGATTTCTATGAACTTAGGAGGACTGCACTACAGATTTTGCATGATCACCAAGTATGTCATCCATACTAGAAATTTCTAGTAAAATTATTTCCAGCGAGCTGTGTTGGTCCAGCTAAAAATCCAAAAACAAAAGCTATGGGGGATACCTTTTATTAAGACCATCAAAAAGCTAGCATACTGTTTTGTGTCATTTTTGTTGCTCTCTTATAAAGGTATTATGTGGCTTTTGTTTTGATATAAATAATGTTATTCAATCAATTATCTTTTATTGATTAGATGCAAACATCTATAAAAGCATTTCCAAAAACAGTCTTGTTATTCTAGGGAGTACTATCCGTGTGTTGTTTCTTCATTATTTAAAGGTAAACCTGCCCTTCTTAACTATGGCTATCTACAGAAAGAAGATCCATGGAAACAAGCACTGGTAACAAGGGGAAAAAATTCCACCGTGATTGTCTAACTACAAGCAATAAGAAACTTGATCACACAATATCTCCTTAGCATTGATATTCCAAGTACTGGTTCCTCATTATGGCCACTTACAGGAGTCTTGATGAGATCTGCAGCATGCTCTTGATGAAGGGCTTGACTACTATGAAGCCTTTTGAGCTTTTTGATAAACATTAATTATTGCCTTTAAATTGTGATTTGTGTATAAGATATTGTGTGATCAAGTTTCTTATTGCTTGTAGTTAGACAATCCTGGTAGATTCCCCCCCCCCCTTATTACCACTCCTTACCTATGGCAGCATCCTATTATATAAAAGGCTAGCCGTGTTCCTGACAACTCACCTCCCACTCTGGTGCTCCTCTAGAGGGCGCTGCCGCAGCAGGAAGCCCAGATGAGGCAGCCTGTCCCTTCAGAGAGCACACCACAGCAGGAAGCCCAGGCCGGGATCAGGAAGGGAGCAAGCGGCAATGCTTGCCCCCCATCTTGACTCAGCTGGGATCAGACAGGAGCGGAGCAGGTGGCAATGCCACTCCGCCGCTTTCATCCAGCTGGAATCAAGAGTGGAGCAGGTATTTTCCCCCACAACAGGCTTTGTTACTGGTTACTGCATAATTTTCTTTGTTATGATTTTTTTTAAAAAAACATTTTTTTCCTTGGACTCTGCGGGAATGAGAAGAACTGGTGGGATTCAGCCTTGCCTAGAAGACAGGCCAGACCCTTTCCAGCTTCACCAGAGTGAGCATTCAGATCCCGTAAGGGGATTCTCTTTGAACTGGGTTTTTGTTTCTCAGTTTCTCCCTCTACTGATTCCAGATTGTACCACAATAATGCAAAGTATTCCAAGCTTTGTGGTAGGAAGGAACACGCTAATCTAATTAAGCACTACTCTAATTGTCATATCTGCCCTTTATCTTAACCGTCTCCTTAAAATCCACTGGATGCTTTCCTTCGATTAAACTTGAGGTTGTCACAGGTTATCTAATCCCTCTGGATCCAAAATTAATTTTTTTGAACCAATGGGAGACTGCAAACATCCCTAATATAAGGAAAGAGTTAATCTGCAATTTTTTTATGGCAGCCAAGTCACTATTAGCATCCTATTGGAAATCTCCTAAAATCCCCACTGTTGACAATTGGTTAGTTAAATTATGGGATTACTACACCCAAGACAAGCTCTCAGAACTTAATAGTCAAATACAACTCTACCCAAAAGAAACTAACTTTGTACCCAAATGGTTTCCAATTTTTGAATTCTTAATTGTTAACGATATACATCCTCCTAAACATTTATCATCTATTTTTTTACTGATTACCCTAAATAATGCAAGTTTACTTAACATTACAAATTATGTAACTATTTCATAATATCAATAATATGTTAATGTTTTAATTTTTACGAAATGGATGTTTTATGTTTAAATGTTGATCTGTTACGTGTTGTTGTATTGAATTGTTAATCAAAATTATATATATATCTATATATAGATATATAGATACGGATATATATAAAAGTTGAGGTTGTCTTAAAATGAAACTGATTTTTAATTTTCTTTAAAAAAAATCATAACAGGATGCTGTAGGCGAACTTTGCATTAGACCTGGCTGGAACTTGCTCTGTGTGCTAACCTAGAATGAAACAATATATCCATACAAATAAAGATAACCTGATGGTCCTTTTTTCTCTTGAAAAGCTGTTTCTGGCGAGGATGTTTGGGGGAGACAGAAATGACAGAGCCTTAAACTTTTCTCACCTGCTATTTTCCTGTGCCACTCTGCTCCCACCAGTGGCTGCCTCCCACTCTGAAGAATATTTCAAATGCATATTTGACAACTACATGTAATGTAGTTCATCCAATAAAGGAATAGCCAACAGGTTCCAAAAGGCATTTGGTTTTGTTTCTTAGTATGTCTCAAGGAAGAAGGAACTCTCCCATTGTGACACTCTCATTAAGAGCTGATGTATGATCACTGCAGCCAACTAAGCTCAATAAACTGTCCAAAGTTGGAGACTCTCCCATATCAATGGCCCTTCAGGAAAATACCCATTGTGGAAAGAGCCTCTGATCTCTCGTAAGCCCCACTTCTGCAGTTAAGTTTTCTTTTAAAAGGAGACAAAACCAAAGAACATTACATGTTTATAAAATCTCAGCACCAGATCCAAGATGGCCTCTCTTCTACCACAGAGAATTGTCTTAAAAAGGACTTGTTGAATGACATAAAAGTTTACAGTGACACACGGTGACAGTTTGTAGATCTTTGGGGACTAAATTCTTTGTAGGACAAAATTAGGTGATGTATCCTCAGTGCAATGGCAAGGCGGAAAGGCAGAATGAAGCTTGTTGTCAGGCAGTATCTGGGCCTGGGAGCTCAGAGAATCCAGTGCTAGATTTAGGGATTGGTTGGATAGGAGGGGCCTTTCCATAAGAATTTTTTGAGATTGTATTTTTTCTTTGCTTCACCTTCGAATATATGTATTTCTATTTATGTATTTCTGTTTTCAGTATCTTGTCTGTGAGACTAATAAATATTATTTTTATCATAAGGAGCCTCATAAACTGACATAGGTCAGGGCCTAATCATGACATCATCATCTGGCCCTGCTAGAATCCTCAAAACTCCACTCAACTCTTTTGTCCTATAGTTTTTCATTACCTTTCTAACTAAGCTCTATGCTGAGGTGAAACAAAAGAAAGGAAACTGAAGATTCATAGTAGCTCTTCATCTTAGTGTTAAGAAGGCTCTGTGCAGAGGATGGACCCATTCCCACAACAGCACAGTTTTTTTCACCCACACTTGAGTGTGATGGTGGGCTCTGCTCCAACTGCATCCATCCCATTCAGTGCCATGGCACAGCACAGGGATCCCCAGCCTTTTTAATCATGTTAAACCTGTGGGGACTTTGGGAGTTTTGACAACAGCAAATCAGCATCACATAAATGACTCCTATGGGGGATGGGACCAGTCACAAAATGGCTGCTCTGAGGGCCGTGCGCAGTCAGAGAACTTGAGGAGATTCCACAAAATATGGAAGTGCCAACCCAAGTGTCATCCTTTGATAGAGGCAGCTGTTTGCAAATGGGTGTCCGCTTTACCCACAAAGCTGATGATGGCTCCTGGCATCTTCTGAAGTGTTTCTTTCCTCCATTAAAGTTTGGGACTGGTTCTTTGCTTTGAGAAAGAGCTGCTTCAGCGAAAAACAATGGACTCCTGGAAGCACATTGGCAGATGCCATGGTGCCCATGAGCACCACATTGAGGATCACTGGCACAGTGGCATAGCAAGCAGATTGTCTTGATTGCCAATAAATTTCCAGGGTAAAAGAGTCTGGCATAAGGAGGGGTAAATGCAACTCTTTCAACCCCCTCCCCCTTTTGCATATGCAGACAAGCATTTTTTCACTGTTTGAAAATATGCCTGTGACTTTAGTAAAAACCAGGTAACTAAAGCCAGTTGCATACATTTGTGAGCCTACTGCTTTCTGGACTCATCAACACAATTTCTCAAAATGTTTCAGACTACAGTGATCAGCATAAAGAAGCGCCCCGACTTCTCGACCAGTGGCCAGTGGGATGTCATCACAGAGACCAATGGGAAGCAGAAGTCGGCCATCTTTGATGCAGTGATGGTTTGCATTGGTTACCTCACTGAGCCCTCGCTGCCTCTCGACTCTTTCCCTGGTACAGTCAATGTTGGGTTTCCTTCTGTTTAGTTCTGACATTTATAAATCTCTTCCATATGTCTGGCAAAAACAACAGAAACACCCACATGTTGTTTCCGTTTATTACATTCTTTTATGCAAGGATGTTTTTGTCGTTTCTTAGAAGAGGCCTTTTGAAGTGTGGATTGTTTATAGGCAATGTTGTATATGTGTTTATCCCAGGACTGCAGTTCATTAATACTGTATGGTATGCATGTAGTGTCTAATGTCTGAATATGCTCCCATAAAAAAAATAGCTACAGACAGAAAACTCATATGTGGGCAACAAAGCTAGGGCTAATACCTTTGAGACTGACATATTCATTTTCTACGTGCAGGGAGATTTTTTTTCAATATGGGGGAGGAATGTTCACTCATGTGAGTCCCCCACTAGCTTTTAGAAGTAATACAGTCCCAGAGAAATGTACCAGTTCAGTCTGTATACATGAGGTCTATTCTAACATGAGATAGGATAGTGGGGTGGATCCAACCATCCTCCAAGAAGCCTTCCTCCGGCCAAAGGAGTCTTCCTCCTGTTTGTGTCTCTTCCTCCAATGGAAGCTCCAGTTAACTTGGAGGAAGGCTCCTTAGCCTGGAGGAAGGCCTCAGGCTTAGCTCAGTAGAGTAGTAGGACAGGATCCACCTCAAGAAGTGGGATGGTTGCACTTGCCTTGGAAGGCATTTCTCCCATGCAGGTTTAGCAAAGTGTTTTGCTTCATGCTCAGGATTTGACCAGAGGGACATGTTAACAATTCATTTTCTCTCACCCAATTGTGTGGCCCGGTCGATTACCTCAAGGTATCAGTTTTATCAAGCAGTGCAGCTGGCACAATTGGGCTCCCTGTTAGTTACTGCTGTCACATATAGCTCTTCTGAAAGGGCATGGACCTCCTGAAAAGAGGGCCCAATACAAATGAAATCCAATTATCTTGGCTGTACCTACTAAATCCAACAGCTGGAAGAAGAACTGTTTGATTATGAACTCGTTTTCTGATGTAAATGAAATGTGGGAGCCAGAGAGACAGGTTTACATTATTTAATTATAAAATTAGAAGCTTGCCTATCTAATCAATCTAGGTATCGATTGCAATCATTTAGCTGATTGCAATTTAAATCCATACTCCCCCTTTCTCTGTCTCTGAGATTTCTTTCTATTTCCAAATACACTGGAAATTTTTTTGTTCCCGTCTTACCTTGTATTCCTGAAATTTGTACCAAGCAGAAATCTTGCCTTTACCTGCTAGGGGGAGGGGGGGAATCATAATTTGAGACTTGCACTCAAATTACACTCAGAGTGCACTCTGTACAGCAACAGGTAACCCAAATATCACTTTTCTTCTTGTGGTTCACAAGGCATGAGATTATTAGAGCCAGAGGTCCATGTTCCCTCAAAGGGGGTATATGTGGCATTGCTCCCTTTCTTCTTGGCGCAAGTGAGCTGATATCAGCCTTGCATAATCTATTTCCCCCCCTAGTAGTATTCCTGAAATCTGTTGAAGTGCTTTACATTTATAAAGCAAGAGTGTTAAGAGTTAAGGAATTACTAATGTGGATTAAGCAATTCGTTTAAGAATATAAGAAGTGCCTTGCTGGATCAAATCCACACAACATAGCCCAGCCTTCTTTTCTACAAAGCCAGCAACTAGCACTTAGGGTCAGGATAAACAAGACACCAGGCAAGCATTCATTCCAGTGTCCAGTGATGCAATTTTACCTGGGAACTGTACTTTTCAAAGACATAGCTATACAAGATTGCTGGGGAAGAGGAAGGATTCTCTCCCAGCCCTTCGCTGCCTCTGCTGGCTGCTCAACCAGTTCCCTCTCTCTGCCCCTGTGCTCTGAATGGCTGCAGACTCACACTCCTGGAGGGACAGAAAGCAAAAAGAAGGCAGCAGCAGAGAACAACGCCATAATAGACTCTCAATAAAGACAAATTCCCCCGTATGGGAAAGTAAACTAATTAAACCACTATTTATATCAGGTGTGAAAACACCAATGAGATCAAAGTGTTGTAATACATAAACACAAATTAAGCCTGTATTTGGCATGCAAGGGAACTGTAAGGATGGATACACTCTCCTCCAATTACAGATTAACCAGTCCATAAACACAAAACACCATAATTAGTCCTGGTGTGACTTCTTTTGTGGTGGAATTAGTCCTGGTGTAATTTCTTTTGTAGTGGAAATTATTGAATGGTGATCCCCACAGAAGCGGGATGAAAATAAACAATGATAAACTCCCAACAGGATACCAGATGTTTTCCTGTTTCACAGCATTCTTGTCCACGGGAATTGCTTCTCTGTAATAAACATCAAAAACATAATGACCCCTATCTGCCACCTTTTTACAACAGGATTCTAAGTGTGTGTTTACTCACTCGGTTCCAGCTGACAAATTTCACGACCGCATCTCGTGCTTGGTCAAAGGCTGGTGCAGAAACGCTCTACAAGCCGAGTATTAAACATAAATCATAAGGTGAAATCTTAAAGCTACAGTTCCCATTTTTCACGGCTCTAATGACTTACACTGTTACAATTCTCAAGTCATTAACAGTAATAGCTCAAAATGATTCGGTTTCGCTTTCTCAGCCATGCCGGACGCTCCTCTCGGCAGGTCCGGGAGGAAGCGACCGGGCACCCTGACCGGGCGGCTGATCTGCAAGGATTAGCCCCCAGGACTCCCAGTCAGGGAGGCAGGGTCCGGGACGCTGCGGGAAGAACCTCCCGAAATCAATGCGGGGGGGGGAATTGCCCGTTTGTCCCTATGGAGGCCGGCAGACGTGCACGGCGCCTTGAGTGCCGCCGGGCAACGAGAAACGGCAAATAAAAGAAACAGGTGGAAGCCTGTAAACAAGCGAATCCCTTCTGTTCTACAAGCGTTTGTGAAGGAGAGGTTGATCTGAAGAAGACTCGCTCTTCCCCTTCGGTGAGTTCCAGGATCTGGCTGGCGCCCCCCCCCCCTCCAAAATGGCAGCAAAGAAGCAAAGTCCCGCTCTCGGTAAGTCAATCTCGGCTACCTTGCAGAAGGGAGAGTCGCTCGAAGAGTTGGTGCGCAGGGCGGTGGTGGAAGCCATAAAACCCTTTGTTGACAAGCTGAACGAAACTGATCAAAGGGTGGGCTTAATTGAAAGTGAAGTGAAAACCATTAAGGAAGTAGCGGGGGGGGCAGAGAAGTCTGCTCTGGAAAGTGCGTCACTTGTGAAGGCTACAAAAAAAGAGCTGAAGTTGGTGGAGAACCAGCTGATCGGGCTACAGGTGGAACGAACGCAGACAATTTTGCGTCTCCAAAATGTGAAAGAGGAGGAAAATGAGGATCTGTGGGATTTGGTCTCGGAACTACTGGCGACACCCGCGAGGACAACTAAAGAAGAGGTTAAAAGCGCCATTTTGGAGGTCCGTCGGGTTTCTTCAAAATATGCAACAAAGCGACAGCTGCCTCGCGAGATCATTATTGACTTTTCATTTAAAAAGATTCGGGACACTATCCTATATAACTCATACAATGCGGATTTGGACTTTATGGGTCTTAAAGTCAAGATTTTAAAGGACGTTCCATTTCTAGTCTGGAAAAGACGTTTTAAGTATAAAAAGTTCGCAGCTCTTCTGAGGGACCATGGAATAAAGTATAAATGGTTACTTCCGGAAGGAATATGGTTTAGACATAAAGATCAAGCCTATAAGATACTATCAGAAGATCAACTAAAGGATTTTGAGGATAAAAACCCGGAATTCCAGTGTACCAAGAACGAAGAAAAGGAGAAGCCTGGGGGGGGGGGGAGGAGAGCACCGCAGCTGCGGTTGCACAGAGAGAATTGCGTCCGGGACCCAGAAGGGGGAGGAAAGTTTAATTAGAATTTGAAATGTGTAATCTGTATGATTAACCACCCCATCATCATTTTATTGAGCTATTTTTTTTCTATTATGGCAATATGAAGGGAAAACATTGAAGTGTAGTGTTGAATGTAGTTTATCCTTCCCTTTATGTCCCCTTTTCCCCGCCCCTTCCCTTTCTCTTCATCCTTTCCCTTTCCTTGTGATAGTCTTGTGTAGTGTTATTGTAGTGTTGTGTAGTATACTGAAAAATTAAAAATTAAAAAAAAAACAGTAATAGCTCAAAATGATGTTACTACACAAACCCTGAATAGTCAATGAGAGTATTCAGACCAAAAGGTCCTAAACAGTCTAACTCAAAAGTCCAGTATGCCTCTCTTCTCATTAGTTCCTTATTGAAGTCCCTGGATCTTTCCTTTTGAATGACCTGTAGAACTGAGAATCTGAACTGTCTTTCCATGTTGTGATGGTCTACAAAATGTTGTAGATGCAGAGAAGTTAGCCGTGTTAGTCTGTGGTAGCAAAATCAAAAAGAGTCCAGTAACACCTTTAAGACTAACCAATTTTATTTTAGCATAAGCTTTCGAGAATCAAGTTCTCTTCGTCAGATGCCTGATACAGAGACCAGTCTCTGTATCAGGCATCTGACGAAGAGAACTTGATTCTCGAAAGCTTATGCTAAAATAAAATTGGTTAGTCTTAAAGGTGCTACTGGACTCTTTTTGATTTTACAAAATGTTGTGTGAGGGGTGCATCAAAACATTTATTCCTTATCCTGGAAATATGCTCTTGTATGCGCACTTTAATCTGCCTGCTTGTGCTGCCGACATAAATGCGTGGGCAGCTGCATTCAATAATGTACACTACCAAACCCCACGATGTCAAAAAAAGAGTGGCAATCGGCAATAGAGAACCTGGACAAAAAACTTTTAGAAGTGATTAAAGAACTTAAGGACACGAAATTGGAGCTGATTAAAGAGGTTAAACAGACAGTAAAATCGGAGCTGTCAGAAGTGAAGAAAGGTATGGAAACAATACAAAATGAATTACAAGGAACGCAGCAGAGAGTTAAAGCAGTAGAAGGAGCGATGGAGAATCTAGCAGACACGCAACAAACAGAGATGAGACTGATGAGGGGAAGAATGGCGGTTGCGGAAAGCAGACACATGGAGAAGCAGCTGAGATTTCGCGGCTTGCCGGAAGTGGAAGGAAAGACAGCGCAAGAACAGATGACTGAGGTGTTAGCTGAATACCTGGGGAAGGAGGAGGAGGAAGTTGTGGCTATCCTTGATGTGGCATATCGCGTAAACTCGAGAATTGCAACCCAGAGGAAATTACCAAGAGATGTGATTGTGCAGTTTACGACACGAAACATGAAAGAGAAGATTGTGACTAAACAGTTTCAAGACCCATTGGAGATTGATGGCAAGACAATTATCATAATGAAGGAATTACCCAGATCAGTGTTACTAGATCGGAAAAAATATAAAGTGCTAATCCAGATGTTGAAGGACATGAAAATCAGGTACAGATGGGAGCTCCCAGAAGGTCTGTCCTTTGAATTTGGAGGGGCCAAAAAGCGCATTAGATCTGAGCGAGAGATGGAGCGATTTATAAGGGACAATGAAAAGGACTTACCAACAAGCTCATGAGTATGGAGTGTAAAGTTTTATCTTGGAATGTAAATGGACTAAATTCACCGAATAAGAGAAAAAACATTTTCCACTGGCTATTAAAACAAAAATGTGACATTGTTTGTTTGCAAGAGACCCATATTCGAAAGCAGGATGTAAAATATTTAAAATTGGGAAAACTGGGCAAGGAATTTGTAGCGGCCTCTAATAAGAAAAAAAGAGGAGTGGTGTTGTATATAAAAGAGGAGCTACAGCCAAAATTTGTAATGAAAGATGTGGAAGCCAGATTTATAGCAGTGGAATGTATTTGGAACTTAAAGAGAGTGTTGGTAGTCGGAGTTTATGCACCTAACGGTGCAAAAGAAAGCTTCTTTGAGGATTTGAGGAAGCAACTAGACGATCTTTCATATGACCAGATAATTCTTGCTGGAGACTTCAATGGAGTGACAAACTTGGAATTAGATAAAAAGACAATAACGGCACAAAAGAAAAGAGGACTATTACCAAAGCTCTTTTTTGAGTTGATACAACAGGAGACTTTAGAAGATGTATGGAGAAGAGAATATCCCAAAAGCAGACAGTTTACTTTTTATTCTGCAAGGCACTCTACATTATCAAGAATTGATATGATCTGGGCCTCAAAAGACTTAGCGTTATGGACTAAGGAGGTAGAAATAATGCCGATGGTAGGCTCAGATCACAATCCAATTATGTGGAAATTAGGGAAAAGGAGAAAAAGGAAAGCATGGAGAATAAATGAGGACTTGCTACAGGAAGGAGAGAATATGGAGATGCTGAGAAGAGAGACAAAGTTCTTCATACAATATAACGTGAATAAAGAAGTACCAACTGATAAAGTTTGGGATGCTTATAAGGCGGTTATAAGGGGCATACTAATGGACTTAAATGGTAGAGCAAGAAAAAAGAAAGAGGAGAAAAGACAAGAGATCGAGGAGAAAATAAAAGCCAAAGAAATACAGTTAAAAAAGAGACCAGGGAAAAAGAAATTATATCAGGAAATTAAAATACTTCAAGAACAGTTAACAGCAATGAGTAACAAAGAATTGGAGTGGAACCTTAAAAGACTGAATCAGAAAGCGTTTGAAGGTGCAAATAAACCTGGGAAGTACCTGGCATGGCAATTGAAGAAGAGAAGGGAAAAGAAAATAATAAATAAAATTTGTGAAGACAATAAAACGTATTTGGAACAGACTACCATTAGTAGAGCCTTTTATAAATTCTACGCTAAGCTGTACAATAAGAAAGAGGTAAATAAAGAATCAATAGCGTTATATTTGGAGAAAACGAAACTTCCAGTAATCTCGGAAGTTTGGAGAAATAAATTGAACAGTGAAGTAACGGATGAGGAAATAAGTAAGGCAATACAATCTGCAAATCTAGGAAAGGCGCCAGGGCCAGATGGACTTACGGCTAAATTTTATAAGACAATGGCCAATGAACTGGCACCATTCCTAAAAGAGGTGATCAATGGAGTTTTAAGGGATCAAAGGATTCCAGACACCTGGAGTGAAGCGAATATATCATTGATCCCTAAAGAGGGCCAAGACTTGACTAATGTGAAAAACTATAGACCTATATCGTTACTTAACAACGACTATAAAATCTTTGCGAAGATACTGGCGGAGAGACTGAAGGGGTGGCTTTCGGAAGTTATCGAGGAGGAACAAGTAGGCTTTTTGCCAGACAGACAAATCAGAGACAATTTAAGGACAGTGATTAATGCTATTGAATATTATGACAAGTGTTGTGACAAAGAGGTTGGTTTCTTCTTTGTTGATGCTGAAAAGGCGTTTGACAATTTAAACTGGGACTTTATGTTTGCCACTATGGAAAAGCTACAACTGGGAGAAAGATTCATCAGAGCAATTAAGGAAATTTACAGAGACCAGACTGCAGCAATTGTGGTGAACGATGAAGCGACTAAGAAATTGACTATAAGTAAAGGAACAAGACAAGGTTGCCCGTTGTCTCCACTGTTGTTCATTTTGGTATTGGAGATCCTGATGATACAAATACGACAAGACGAAGAAATTCGAGGAATAAAAATAAAGGACTATTCATACAAGGTCAGAGCATTTGCGGATGATATAATGTTAATTGTAGAGGACCCATTGGAGAACATGCCAAAAGTGATTGATAAGATTAAGGAGTTTGGAGACTTGGCAGGTTTTTATATTAATAAAAAGAAGTCAAAGATATTATGCAAAAATATGACTAAGCAGAAACAACAATTGTTAACGGAAATAACGGACTGTGAAGTAACAAGTAAGGTGAAATATTTGGGAATCGAACTGACTGCAAAGAATATAGACTTATTTAAAAACAACTATGAAAAACTATGGACTCAGATAGAGAGAGATTTGATTAAATGGAACAGGCTGAATTTGTCATGGTTGGGAAGGATTGCAGCAGTTAAGATGAATGTGTTACCAAGAGTAATGTTTTTGCTACAGACAATACCAATCATCAGAGACTCTAAGCAATTCGAAAAATGGCAGAGGAAAATATCAGATTTTGTATGGGCAGGCAAGAAGCCTCGAGTGAAAATGAAAGTTTTACAAGACGCAAAAGAAAGAGGCGGAATGCAACTTCCCAATCTAAGACTTTACCATGACGCAATCTGCCTAGTGTGGTTGAAAGAGTGGATGACGTTAAAGAACAAGAAATTACTAGCCTTAGAGGGATACAAAAAAGTATTCGGATGGCATGCATACCTATGGCATGATAAAGTAAAGGTGAACTCGATGTTCCTGCATCATTACATACGGAGAAGTTTATATACAATCTGGAAGAAGTACAGAATCTATCTACAAGAAGGAACCCCTTTGTGGGTAGTTCCATATGAGGTGATAGATCCGAGAGCTGTTGATAATGAGCAACAATGTTTAACTTATAAAGAAATAACAAGAATTGAAGCATCTAAACTCAGAATAAGGACTCAGGAGGAACTACTACCTTATTACGATTGGTTCCAGTATAGACAGATTAGAGATTTATATAACTCGGACTCTGTAAAGGGAGGTATACGAACAGAGAATTCGGAACTAGAGCAGACCCTTTTTAAAGAGGACAAGAAAAGAATATCCAAGGTATACCAAGTACTGTTGAAATGGTATACTGAGGATGAGATAGTTAAAACACAAATGGTGAAATGGGCTATAAACTTCAACAAAGAAATAACAATGGAGGCATGGGAATACTTGTGGAAGACTACAATGAAGACAACGACATGCACTAGCATTAAAGAGAACATTTACAAAATGATCTATCGTTGGTACATGACACCAAAGAAGATTGCGCTAGGGAATTTGAACACTTCTAATAAATGCTGGAAATGCAGGAAGCATGAGGGCTCCCTCTATCATATGTGGTGGTCGTGTGAGGTAGCTAGGCAGTACTGGGGGGAAATAATAAGAGAAATGAGTGAAATTTTACAATTTCAAGTAAATAAGAACCCAGAACTCCTGCTACTAAACTTGGGAATGGAGGGAATTCCAGCCCATCATAGGACGTTGATATTCTACATGACGGCAGCAGCTAGAATTTTGTACGCGCAAAAATGGAAAGTACAAGAAGTGCCAACTATTGAAGATTGGATCTACAAATTGCTGTATATGGCAGAAATGGACAAGATGACAAGAAAACTGAGAAATCTAGACTCAGGACAGTTTAACACAGACTGGGAGAAGCTGAAACAATATTTGGAGAAGAAATGGGAGGTGGGAGGAGAACTGTGGCAGTTTAAGAACTATTGAAGTACAATAAAATGCAGAGGGGGGTGACTTTACCGGGGGGGAGAAGAGGTAAAAGTGAATTTCTAAGCAGCTATGCTATTAGATTGATATATATAGAATAATAATTAGAATATTGATAGAAAATAACTAATTATAAGTGTTAATTATAAGGATTGATTAACCAATAATATTTTCTTTCTGATTCTGTATAATGTACCAAACTGAATATGTTTATTTGAAGGTATATATGAGTCAAATTGATTGATATCATATAAGGATTTAGGATTGAAGGGGAATAGAAATATTAATGTAAACGAATATAACCAAAATAGAGAGAAGATAGAATGAATAATATATAGAGTATAAGTTAAATTTATATGGATTTATATGGTTTATATGGATGTAGGGTTTACATAGTTCATGATATAGAAATATTTGAAAATGGAATTACGAAAAAGGGGATAAATTGTTTATCCATTATGGAAAAAGGGACTCATAGTTAGGGTACAGAGTATTAAAAAAAATATATATAGCTAAAGAAGTATTGCTTAGAATAAAGGGAGAATATATATTTGTTAGATAGAGGAATATATAAAGAGTAAGGGAAAAGGGATAAAGGGTTGGAAAACTGTTGGAAGTCAACAAAAAGGGAGGGAAAGGGAGGGGGTTAGAAAGTGGGAAATGGGGAAATTGATTGTAATGTATAAACATTTGATTCTAACCCAATAAAAATTTTTCAAAAATAATAATAATAATAATGTACACTACCCCACTGGTACTACAGGTGGAGAACTGATTTAAAGGTATCTCTCGGCCCCATGTGGAGACCCTAAAGGTTGCCCCCACAGCCATCAGATTACATACATTGCACCTCCCGCGCTGGAAGTGCCTTTTAGGGCAGGATTCTGTGGTGCTAATATTTGTAAAGTGGAAATGGACCAACCTATCTTTCAAATTGGCTGCGCGACGAAAACCTACCAATGGTGGGTCCAAGCACCCAGGTAAATGACACACCAGGTACCAATGTCTCTTGACGATCCTACTAATGTCCCTAGCCAAATGTGTGTAATCAACTGCCCATCTGATGGAAGATTCCGTTTGATTGTATTTCTCCCTAAATAATTCTGGTCGCTGCCTGTGGGCTGCCCTATGCATTGCCGTGTTGATCACTTGTTCCGGATAACCCCTCATTGATAATTCTCGGCTCACCTCGGCAGGGTGGTGGTTGTGAGAAAATGCAGAAGGGAGAATGATGCGCTAAGCTGCTTTGCATTCTAACTGTGAAGAAGAGTAGTATATGAACAAATAAATGCAAATATGTGCATGCTTGTGCCCTACCACAAACTATAAGGGATATATGCACTCATCTTTATTCATTTATTGTATAGACATTTGTGTAAATAACACTATTGACTTTATTGTAAACATATTTGATTGGTTTTGCCACCCGCTCGTGTGTCTTCCAATTTGACAAAGCAGAGGGGTAGGATACAAGCTCGTGGTTCATCTTACTAGGCTTAGGTTGCTTTTGTTTCAAGATTCCTTCTGTTTCTACATAGGTATAGACAAGTTTAATGGGCAGTATTTCCATAGTCGGGACTACAAAACTCCAGATGTATTCGCAGGTAAAAAAGTCCTTGTTGTTGGCATGGGAAATTCAGGAGTCGATATTGCCGTGGAAGCTGCTCGCACAGCAAAAAAGGTACTTTTCTTCTCAGTCTCTTTGCGCTTTGGAATTGGGCTGCACTACCCTTTCTTCTTCAGTTTTGGAAAGGAGGAACAGAGTTCCAATTCTCTTAGCAATTGTGTTATCTTGTAAAGAAGCCATAGTTTATAATTAAGCTTCACAACTGCCTGGGCCCAGAGCTGAATTCCCTGTCTCCAACCTCAACCTCCTGCCTTTAAGAATTTGAGGAGTGGGAGACAAAATAGCCTCTAGTAATTTCCCCTGTTCTCTATGGTGTTTATCATAGAGTTTAAGGGAAGTTCATGGAGCATCACCTGGGAGTGACATCACATCCTCCCCCAACTCCATGCTCCCTAAGCATCATGCTCAGAATCTCCCAGCATCTACCAAAGCAATGTTGGGAATTTCAACATTGCATACCCAGATGGAAGTCAGCTCAAAACAAAACTGTCAGGGATGTTTTTTCCTGCTAATTTGCTGCAGTTCCTTTCAAACAGCTCAAACTGTAAAAATTAACATGCAATTGCACAGAATAAATTGCTTCTATTCTGAACTGCAATGATTTTTGAAAGAGATGGAGCGTTAATGCGTAGCCACATGAAGATGCCTTATAGTGAATCAGACAATTAGTCCATCAAGGTCAGTATCATCTCCTCTGACTGGCAGTAGCTCTCCAGGGTCTTCAGCAGGGGACTTTCAACATCACCTGCTATCTGATCTTTTTAACTGGAGATGGTGGGAATTGAACTTGGGACCTCCTGCATGCCAAGCAGATGCTCTACTATTGAGCCAGGGACTCGCCCCCAACTCAAAACTTGTGGAAGACCTTTGCAGCAGACTGGTTTCCATACTGACTTATGCAAGGTAAACAGCAATAACTGAAGCACTTGAGAACATTTTTTTCCTTTTGCCTGTTCTAGTTCTTCTAAGCAAAGTCTGGATTGTAGCCAGGATGAGACCTGGTAGACACACTGCACCAACCCTGTAGATATTTGTCTTTAAAATTGTGGCTGGAATCTATCTTTTTAAAGATGAAGAGCTCGTTTTGGGATAGGAAAATTTGCAGTTAAAAACAGTGGTGGCTACTAGCTAGATCTCTCTCAAAAGTGCTCCAAACTCCACCCAAATGGCTTACCTTATTCTGTCATCCCAAGATCCCCTTGGATCAGGGTGGATTTTTCAAGAATAGTACCACCTTTATTTGGTTCATGTCTTCCTGAAATAAAATCTTCTTTGAGCAACCATGGCTGTGAGTTTGGCAGACTACTTAAAGCAGAAAAGGGAGGGGAATAGATCAAGATGGGTAGCCCACCATGTTAGTCTGTCCGTAGCAGTAGAAAAGAGCAAGAGTTAGCCCAAGAGTTAGTCTGCGCATGGGAGTCATATATATGTGCGTTCAGTTCTGGTTGAATTCTTTGACAAAATCCGATGCATATGTTTTCTTTAATAATCTCTGTGTGTCTGTCTTCTGAATTATTTGTTTTTATTTTATTTTGAAAATATATATCCCACCTCTCAGAAATGTAGTGTTCACAGTGTCTTCTGCATAAAATTAATCTCTTTGCATAAGCACAAGCAGCCGCTGTATAGCAGTAAGGTCTGTTTCTACTCCATTGATTTTTATCACATTTTGTCTAACTGCCATGCTTACCAAGAAAGTGTATTCTTTTGTAAACAGAAATTTTCTGGACCAACCTCAGGGGCACAATCTTTTTGCCTTTGTGTCATGTATGCACACATCCATGCTATTGATGTATTCTCTGATGTACTGATCTCATGCCATGTTATACTTTGTAATATGCTCATTCCAATGTTAGCCTTCCTCAGGGCCTTTTTTCAGCAGGAACGCGGTGGAACGGAGTTCCGGCACCTCTTGAAAATGGTCACATGGCTGGTGGCCCCTCCCCCTGATCTCCAGACAGAGGGGAGTTTAGATTGCCCTCCGCACCGCTAGAGCAGCGTGGAGGGCAATCTAAACTCCCCTCTGTCTGGAGATCAGGGGGCGGGGCCACCAGCCATGTGACCATTTTCGCCAAGGGCAATTTAAACTTTTAAAAACTCCCCCCTTGTTCCAGCTGAAACAAAGTGACATTTTTGTGTGGTCCTCCTGAGTTCCACCACCTCTTTTCCCAGAAAAAAAGTCCTGGCCTTCCTAAAACTGAAAGTGCCTTGCTTGCTAATGCTGATTTCCACAGGAACAAGTAACCAGCCCATTATCTCCGAAATATGTGCTTCACTGACCTTGCAGCTGCCAATGGAAATGTAACTGTTTCACAGGGAATAAAGAGACTTTGATTTCTTTGTAATCTCCTGCCTTTCTCCTGTCTAGACTAAGAGCCAAGCTACAAATGACGCCTGACACAGGTTGGACACTTGTCAGCTTCCCTCAAGTTTTGATGGGAAATGTAAGCATCCTGGTCTTGCAGCTGTAATGGAGAGCCAAGCTGTAAAACCAGGATGCCTACATTTCCCATCAAAACCTGAAGGAAGCTGACAAGTGTCCAACCTGTGTAAGGCGTCACTTGTAGCTTGGCTCTGAGCTATTGTGTTCTCACGTAACTTCTTAAGTTTTCACGCCTAAATGCAAACTGCTTCAGGGGAGGGGGGGAAATGATGCTCCCTATATCAATAGTACCTTTGCCTGAATAATCATTCCTGCCAACTTTCTATCTATGGATGTACACCTGAACTGAATGGATCTCTGAATAAAGTCTTTCAACCAATGCACTGGAGTGCTTGCTGTGAGGGGCTTGGGGTCTATCTGCCAGGGACTGCCATCCCTAGAACTGACACTTTGCTTCAAATAATTTTTAGGTAGTTTACACTCTAAAGCTCATTTAAGTCTATGGTCTTGCTTATGTATTTTGGCTGTTGCTTATCAGTAGATGTTGCTGTGTTTTGACGATCTTGTCTTTTTTTCTAGGTGATGATCAGCACAAATAGAGGTGCTTGGGTGATAAGCCGGGTGTTTGATGATGGCTATCCATGGGACATGGTGTTCCTCACTCGTTTCCTGAATATTATCCGGAATTCCCTCCCTGGCCGCGCTACCATGTGGCTCATTGCTACTCGAGTGAACCAGTGGTTTAATCATGCAAACTATGGGCTGGTCCCAAAGGACAGGTACTTAGGGCTATACTGGAGGCTGAAGTGTGAAAAGAAAACTCAAAGAACGCAAATGGAAGTACAGCATATGTGCAAGCATAAAGGATGGAAAAGTCTAAGGGTGTATTCCAGAAAGTAAAATCAACATGCTTACCAAATGACACCACTGAAGAAAATGGTCTGAGGCATTTTGATCCTTCAGGTGGAAAATTTAAATCCCCTCCCTGATGAACGGTGGACACAGTTCATCAAGAAAGCATTGTTTTTTAAATGTATTTAATGAATTTGCATGAATATTGGGAGGCACCTCAGGAATCAGAGAGCATAGTATACAAATATTTTGTTACAGTCCTTTTGTGCAAGCCTCACTGCTAAGAACATGAGCTGCAAATAATAAATTTCAGAGAGGTATGCACTGAATTTTCTGGTGGCTTATGCCAAGTAGATGGACCTCTTCTAGTCCACCACCTTGAAGTGGCTGCCTTATGTTCACATCTGCCTGTCAGTGCTAAAGCGAAGGTTCTGACTATGGCAAGGCTGCAAACTGTCTCACGTGGTAATTTAGAGCCAAACTACAAGTGACACCTGACACAGGTTGGACACTTGTCAGCTTCCCTCAAGTTTTGATGGGAAATGTAGGCATCTTGGTCTTGCAGCTTGGCTCTCCGACTGCTGTCCAATGGACTTTTCAACTGTCACTTGTCCAACATTCCGCCAAGGTTCCTACATTTCCCATAAAAACTTGAGGGAAGCTGACAAGTGTCCAACTAGTGTCAGGTGTCACTTGTAGTTTGGCCCTTATTTATAGGGTTGTCAGTTGGAGCCTGGAGATCTCTCAGAATTACAACTGATCTCTAGTCTACAATCCCTCTATTCAGGGTTTCCAACCTCTAAGTGGGGGCTGGAGATTTCTTGGAATTTCAAGTGATCTCCAGACGACAGAGATTAGTTTCCCTGAAGAAAATTACTGGTTTGGAGGATAGACTCTGTGGCATTCTCTCCGCTGAAGTCTCTCCCCTCCCCAAAACCCACCGTCCTAGCTCCCAATATGTTGGAATTTCAAAACCTGGTGATGACAACCCTAGCCCTATTCACCCACCCATAATCCTTGCCACACTCTCTCTGTTTTCTCCCCTTTCCTTCCCTGGCAGCCCCCACAGCTTCTCCTTTCCCTCCACTTATCTTTCTCAACTCATCTTTCTTCATGTGCCCTTTTCCCTCCTGTCCTTTTCTTCTTTCCAATAACATGGCAGCCCTTTGGGATGGCAGGTTCCCCAAAGCTAAAAGCAAGGGATGGGGGGCATGGGGAGGCATGACAGGAATACTTACCTCATGTGTGCAATCTGGACCCCTTCTGTCTCACACTGGGAATAACGTCATTCCCGGCATGGCACAGAAGCAATAAGTCACACCAGGGTGATTTGGTAAAATTGCCAAAATTACCAAATCAGCACCTGGAGCAAACCCATGCTTCTGCATTGTACCAGGAATGATGTCATTCCCAGTGCAACATGGCTTCAGAGTGCACAGGAGCATGCTGGAGGGTTTCCAGGCCTATTCTCGCACTGTCCCACCCAGCCAGCCAGATGAGAGGTGGGGGGAGCAAACGCTTGGAGTGGGGAACTCCCCTACAGCCCTTGCAACTTCTCCTTTTCCCCTTCTTCTTTTCTTCCCTTCACCTTCTGTTTTCCTTCCTTTCAGTATCATTTTTATTTCTCGCTTCCCTTTTCTCCACTCCAGCTTCACTTCTCTCCACCCTGATCCTCATTTTTGTTCTTCCCACTCCTTCTTTCTTTCTCCTCAACTCACCTCAAATTTTAAAAATGAAACTGATAGCCATTTTTGATTACCTCAGCAATTACACATAACATTGGATGCCTAGTCAATTCAAAATGGCTGCCAAAATGGCTCTTAAGAGGTAATTTTGTGAGATGGCATTTTTGTTTTATTTTTTTTGTTTTATTTTATTTTCAAGATTTTCTGCAAACCGATGGATTGCCCTCGGTTTGTGGAGATATTTTCTCTGTCCATACATAGAACTGTTGTATAGGTTTTTGATCACGCCAATATTTTATTTTATTTTATTACATAGTTTATCTTTTTTCCATTCTGGAATTGAAGGTAATGGTGGTGAGTAAGTCAATTTGGGTTTGTTTTGACTTTCCTCAGAAAATCCAAACTGAGATTGATTAGCAGTTGATTCTGGACAGACTTCTTCACTTCAGTGTTTGGAATTCACTGCCACTACAGACAGTGTAGCGTTGGTTGAGAGGTGTTTAAAAACCCTCTGTGAAAATAGCTATGATAAATGACACTTCCATATTCAGAGGCAGCATACCTGAGAATAAGAAATGCTGAGAGGCCAACAATGAGAATGGTCTGTTTAACTCATGCGTTGCTTGTGCACTTCCTGGAAATGCCTGACTGGTTCCTGGAATAAAGCAAGATACTGGAAAACACAGATCTTTGGTCTCACAGGGCAGACTTGTCCTTTATAGTTTCAGAACACGTAGTAAAAAAATGAAAGCCAGTGAAGAAAAGTTAACCTGAGATTCTTCATCTCATTTTGTTAAACGAGGTCAACAACATACTCAACTACATCACCAAAATACTAATGTTTCTCTTTTTGTCTCCCCCCCTCTCCAACCTTGGTAGATCTGTGATGAGAGAGCCAATATTGAATGATGAACTCCCTGGATGCATCATTACTGGGAAGGTGTCTATCAAGCCTGGTGTGAAGGAGTTCAAGGAAAACTCTGTTGTGTTCAAGGACAGTCAGGAGGAAGAGGAAGTGGATGTTGTTGTCTTTGCCACGGGCTACAAAGCCTCTTTTCCTTTCATTGATGAGTCCATCATTGAGGTTGAAAACAATCATGCCTCCTTGTACAAATACATTTTCCCACCTCGACTGGAAAAGCCAACATTGGCATTCATAGGCTTTCTCAAACCTCTTGGGGCAATCATGTCAGTTGTGGAAACTCAAGCACGCTGGGTCACCCGAATCTTTAATGGTAGGTAGGATGAAAAACAGTAATTCCATAAAATCAAGGTCATGTTTCTGGGGCTGGATCCCACATAAATGCAGCACCTTCTCATGGCTCCTTCTGAGCCTTTCCCTAAACCACGTTTTAAACAGGACAGTTGCTTCCATTGGGTGGTGCTTCTTGTTAGCACTGTGGGATCTAAGCCATTGTTCCCTCCCCCACATAGCAGCCTATGTCTCTAGGAGCTCAAAAGACTCAAAATGGAACTAGGGAGAGATGGAGGAGGGGGGGAGGTTTCTCTATAAACCTAAAGGAAGTCTCAAGTTTAAAGAAATATCTGAAATCTTAGAAACAATACATTGGAGGATTGAAAGTTTTGAAACTCCCTAAAATAATAAAAACAATGCCTGTAGTTTTATAAAAGTAATGTCCACAGAGCTCTCAGTCACAACTTTGTAGATTGCTAGGCAACCATAACAATATTGCTCAGCCTTTCAAGCCTTGGTTTCTATACAGTAAAATGGGGGCAGGGAAGGGAGGGAAGCAGAGGTGAACTTGAACAAAACAGCCAATGGGAGGTTCCCATCCACCTCTCATTTCATGTTCCCCAATGGAGGAGGACTCACCAGGGACAGGCCTGGTGGTGACCACTGGGGACATACTACCGTCACCAGTGTTGCAGGTCAGTGCACAACTGGGCCAGACTTTTCCCATGGTGAGGCTGCCAGGGGAGGGGAGGAGGGAAAGATGAAGATGGGAGCAGACAAAGGTAGGTTGGCTGATGAGTGAGAGGAAGGGAAGGAAGCAGGAAAATGGAGGGGGAGGTCTTGGGGCTGTCAGGGAAAGGAAATAGGAAATGGGGGGTACAAGGGAAAACGAGATCCCCCAGCAAATCCTTGTAAAATCATAAAAGGAACAGCATAAGAATGATTATTATAAAAACAACGTATAGAAAAAAGCCAGGGGCTTAAAAACTGTATAAAACATTCAGCAGCCTAAAGTAATATCTGTAAAACAGTCCACATACTAGACGCAGACTGTAAAACCTGTTTTAAAAGATAAAAGCTATCAGTCAAAAGCCTGAGTAAAAAAAAGAAAAGAAATGTTTTGGCCTGGTAGGTATTCCAAAAGTGAAGCACCACCACTAAAAAAGGCCTGTGGATTTGTCATATATATATAAATACCCACATTAATTTCAATGGAAGGAGACGGTCTGCAGATACAACAGTGTGCACATAGATTATCTCCTTTATTAGACTGACAGAAAAATAATCTGAATTGGGGACTTCTGGAAGCAGATTGGGACAATAATTTGTACTGCCTCCCACGTCGGAATACACACTTTGCAACAATACCATGACCTTCTCTACTTGAGTAGCCATCTGATTTTCAGTCTGTTGTAGCTACAACCCTGCTTCATCCCACATCAAGCAAAAGCTGATGCTCAGTAATAGTCAGACCATCTTAAGAGTAGCCAACATCCACCAGAATGCCCCAGACAAAGAGCCAAGCTACAAGTGACGCCTGACACAGGTTGGACACTTGTCAGCAAGTTTTGATGGGAAATGTAGGCATCCTGATCTTACAGCTTGGCTCTCCATTTAATTGAAGTTTACAGAAACCCTCCCCCCCCACACCCAGTGGAGGGGAAGGGGGGCGCCTGGCAAGAGCCCGACGCCTGCACTCCCCTCCTCACCGCATGTTCTCCCTCCCATAGACTGCCGCTTTGTAAACTTCAATTAAATGGAGAGCCAAGTTGGAAGACCAGGATGCCTACATTTCCAACCAAAACTTGAGGGAAGCTTGACAAGTGTCCAACCCGTGTCAGGTGTCACTTGTAGCTTGGCTCAAAAAAATTCCCCCTTCCTCCCACACACATCCCCAACCTGACCCAAGTACAAGCAAATCAACCAATGTGAATACGGCCACATGTTATGTCTTCCCCCTGCCATGGCTCTGTGGTTTAGCATGGAGATATCCTGTACGTTGTTTTTTTGCTGCAAGAGTTCCTTATCTTTTTGCTTAAGTTTTTTTTTAAAAAAAAAACCCGAGTTAGTTACGAAAAACAACCCTTTTCCTGTCTTTCAGGCTTATGTAAGTTGCCTCCTGTGAACACAATGCTGGAAGAGGTCAATGAAAAGAAGAAACACAAGCTCAATTGGTAAGCCTCAGCACAGAAAAGCTTCCGTACAAAAGCAAGACACGGCCCTGTTCACATGTTACAGGGAAGGCAGATATAATCCGCATTCACACACATGCCTCTGTTTGTAAGGAAGAGCTGACACATGTTCACATTCCGAGTGAAGTACATGTGGAGATTAAATCAAACATTTAACTGAGCAGGTATGGAGTGAAATGTAAGAATTACTCAATGCCCATACAAAGAAAAATCACCTAGATTATAAGTGCATTCTCAGTAATGTGTGTGCAAGGCTACTGTGTGGTGTTGCATCCTCCTTGGTTGGAAGGGGGGGGGGCAAGTTATGGTTGCCAACTGATTTGAAAGAAATCTGGATGGCTTGCTGTCATATCTGTAGCAGGTGCTTGATCTGCAGAAATCACCTTTTTGTAGCATAGAGAGAAATGCTACTGCCTGTTAATCACTTTCCACAAGACACGCTACAAAGGCCAGAGGCAGACCTTGTTCCTGTGGAGCTGAGGGGAAAGATGAAAGCAAAGCCAGGGTATATGCCACAGAAATGTGTCCCCTGATCCTGGCTGAGATGCTTCATTCAATCAATGCCAAGGTCCTTTTTGAAACAGAAAGTGGTTTCCCACCTTCCTTTCCTCAGAGTTTCTCTGGAGAGAACTCTGGATGTCTGCAAAGCTTTAATATGACTATCCTTAATGTGTTGCCTTAATATTCTGCAGATGTAACTTGGCAATCACAACTGGAGTAGCCTGCCATGAAATAGGTCTACTTCCCCATTATGGATCTGTTGCAAAGGAGCATAAGAAATGGCGTGGTCTCAGATGACACTGCTAAGTAGGTCTGGGTGGCCAGGATTCATGCCACCTCCGCTGTCAGCGCTAACTCAGATAACTGAGCTGCCACAAGCACCCTTCTTCCTGCCTCTCTGCCTTAAATGGTTCTCTAGCAGTGCACACACCTCCTCTTGTGCCCTCTGGAGAAGATTCAAAGAGGCATGCAGAGGACTCTTAGAAAAAGTTTAGAAAGTTTAGAGAAAAGACAACCAAGAGAGGACATGATAATAAAATTATGCATGGTCTATAAACATTGGACAGAGAGAACGTTTTCTGCTTCCCCCTAATATTAAAACCCAGGGCATCCAGTGAGGTTGAAGGGCAATAGGACAGAGAAAAGGATAATTCCCTGTCTCCATATGATCGCTTTGCAAGCGTGGCACCTACACTCAGAGGACACATTGACACCATTGGCACTGTGATTGAGAACTTTTGGAAAGCAGGATCCCTCATCACAGAGAAGGAATGATGTGGACCCTACTCTTAGCTTACCACTCCAATGAGCAAAGTTCTGGTTGAAGGAGGCTTCCTCCAATTTCAGTAACTCTTCTTCCAATGGGGGAGCCAATGAAGTCAGAAGAAGGTTCCTTAAGCTGGAAGAAGGCTCCTTGGATGAAGGGTAGATCTATGCCAAAAGACATGTGCATACTTCCTCCATGTCTAGGTGCCATGCTCATCATGGGTTGGTGATTGTGCAGAGGAGGGTAAGCTGTAAGCATAATCCTATAAGGTAGTTCCTGTGTTGTCAGTCTTAGAATTGTTTATGCTCTGTTTCTTTCCCCTCTCACCTTTTTTGTTCTTGGATTAAGGTTTGGCTTCACCTTTGATGAGGTTCTGAAAACAGATTGCCTTGTTTACATGGACCAACTGGCCTCCTCAATTGGTGTAAAGCCCAGTGTACCAGCTCTTCTTCTCCGCGATCCAAAATTGGCCATTAAGATCTTCTTTGGGCCTTGCTCTCCCTACCAGTTCCGCCTGGATGGACCTGGGAAGTGGGATGGAGCCAGAAATGCCATCATGAGCCAGTGGGAGAGGACCCTGAAGCCTATGAGAACCCGGGTGGTAGAAGACACATCCAGTTTTATTGCATACCTACTGAAAGCTCTTGCCCTGTTCGCAGTTGTTGTTGGGATCCTCTACAGTTTCAATTAGTTCTGACAGCTGTATGGCATGGCTGTCTGTCTATCCAGATATCTACTTTCTTTCTGTGTCCAGCATTTTGTAGGGGAAAGCAGGACAAAGCAGAATTCAGATTTGGGCAATTTGAGCATTGATATCTTTCTTTACTGATATGTTTTTAAAATGGAAGTCTCCTCGATACCAATACATAAGAGAGATCTCAGTAAAAAGGCAAGAGTTTTCTTCAGCAATCCCTTGTTGTCCCAACTCTGATGCTATCAAGCAGTGGCATAACAAGTAGATGGAACCAGATACAGTATATACAATTTCCATGGTGTTGGTGTTGGAAAGTGCAGTCAAGTTGCAGCTGGCTTATGGCGACCCCATAGGATTTCATGGCAAGAGACTAACAGAGGTCGTTTGCTATTGCCTGCCTCTGGACTTCCTTAGCGGTCTCCCATTAAGGTACTAACCAGGGCCAACCCTGTTTAACTTCCAAGATCTAGTGAGTCTGGGCTGGCCTGGATCATCTAGGTCAGTTTCCATGGACATAGTTAAATCGAGCAGGTGTCCAGTGGCACCTTAAGGACTAACAACATTCCTTCAGGTGCATATGCAAGCAACAGAAAGGTGGGAATTACAAAGAGAGTAGGAACAATATTGTTTCAGCAGGAACAAATAATTCGACACTCACTACGTGTGCAATCATAACTCAGCATGGCCCATACTTTATGGGAGTTCTTATCATGTCTCTTGCGGCCCCTTCCTTGACTGAATCTGATTCTATGTTTGTCCTACTTTGCCCCGCCATCTTCTTTTCGGAGTAGGGCTAGTTCAATTGGAATGGATCATTTCTCTTTAATAACAGTGTACTTATATACCACTCTTCTAGACAGATTAGTACCCCACTCAGAGTAGCACCAGTGAACAAAGTCTCTTTGATTGATTACTGTTCCAGACTGGTCTCTCTTTGAAGACTTCTGTTTAACTTTTCTGCAACAGACTAACATGGCCTCTGGTATCAGGTGCACAGTTGAAATCTTACATTTAATCCAACTGTATTTGATCAAGGTGGATTTACACCACTTTATGGACGTCTCCTGGTATTAGAGAGGCCAGAGCTCAAGGTGGATGGGGTAGGAAGATGTCCACCCACTGCTTAGCTCATTTAAGGCTGCCATATTGTCTGAACCAGCTCGGTATTTACCAGTTCTTGCACTATTTGCACTTTTCTATGCAGTTTTTATGCAAATCAATACGATTTATATATTTGGAGTGCAGAGGTCTCTATGCTATTTCTGCAACTTTCAGGCACTATTTATTTACTCTGTAATAAATAGTATGCAACAAAAAACATTAATGATGTAAGAAGAGCCCTGCCTTTCATTTTAAAGTCTTCGTCCTTAAGATCAATAAAGGACGAAGCTACAGGGACTTTTGCAGAGACCCAAGATCAGTACTAGGCTTTCACCCGTAGCATGCTAGGGGCCTTTAGAAAGGACTCCAAAAGAGCACGAAGGCCACTGCTGTCCCCTACAGATAGAGCCACTCTCTACAATTATTAGGGTTGCCAGCCTCCAGGTAGGGCCTGGAGATCTCCCAGAATTACAACTGATCTTCTGCTGACAAAGATCTGTTCTCTTGGAGAAAATGGATGCTTGGGAGAGTGACGTCTGTGGCATTATATCTCAGCGAGCTCCCTGCCCAGGCTCCACCCCCAAAATCTCCAGGAATTTCCCAAGGTGGAGTTGGTACCCTGCTCAGCATGGAGAGATTCAAAAAGAGTACAAAGGCTACTGCTGTCCCCTACAACTCTCTACAACAGTATCCAGAGGTATTCCTACTCTGTCTGAGCGCTTATGGTCAATTGTCAGTGATCCATCTGACCTTGTCGAATTTCTTTTTCAAGCCATCTGTAAGAAAAGGATTCCCAGTCCTCTTCTCCCGAGGTGCATGGGGCTCATCTGGCATTTGACCTGGGCCTGCTCACAACCAAAATGAGAATTGTGTGCATGCTTTTGTCACTTATAGAACTCTCTTAATTTACAAAGGGCCTTACAGGTTTAGATTTTTAGACCTGCATCATTAACACATATTACAATAAATTAAATGTTTTTCAAACAGAGATTTTTAACAATTACCAAATTAGAAGAAAACAATGGTGTAATGAATGACTTTGTCATATAAAAGAGCAGTAATAGTACTTGTATTGATCTTTCCTAAAATTAATAAACATAGCAACCAAAATGATTTCAAAATTTGTGGTTTCCTTCTTCTAATGGACGTTCTTAGTAAATTTTGTCATTTCCATTATTTTCCATCGTTATTGTCCAAATTCTTTAGTGATAAGTAGAGATGGGCATGAACAGCAATACAAATGAAAAAAGCCACAAACAGTCCAATCTGCTGTTCGAGAACAAGCTGTTCATGAGGCCCCATTTTAAACGAACAGGTGGTCATTGCAAGCCTCCTTCGTTGCTGTTCGTCAAGCCAGATAGTCTGGCACCTGCAATCAATTCCCTTGGCGACTTAGGCAGGCATTGTCTGAACTCCTGCTGTTGCCCTGGAAACCCCAGTCTAAGCCCAATTTCGCTTGATAGGCAGGTCTTCCTTTCAAGTGTGGAGCTCCAAATTTGTTACAAGGGAGCAAAGACCAGTGGGGAGGGGGCTCCCAGCTCTGGCTTTGCAGACAGTGGAGAGGGAGAGACAGTTGCTGTTGGCATTTTGATAGAGTGCATAGGAGCTTGAATTTTCTTTGCATGTGGTGGGATAGGCATCTACCCCTTCAGGTTCCAGGGCTGCTGCCAGGCTCTGGGGCCAAACCATTATTTATTATTGGCACCTTTCCTGGTGCCTGCTCAGGTCAGGTTTCTGGGAGTGGCGCAGTAGGGATCTTGACCAAACTTGCATGATGGCTGGAGGAGAGCCTGCTGGCCCCCATGAACATCCAACCACGAACATGTTCATGAACAGGTCATGCTTGTAAGGGTTCTTGAGTCCCTGTTCATGGGTGGCAATGAACAACGAACATTATGTTCAGTTTTTTTTCTCTTCATGCCCATCTCTAGTGATAAGTCATCCAGAGTGCACCTTTCAGAAGTAATTGAATTTTTTAAAACTGTTATGATGTTCCAAAGAGAGAGTTAATGTTTGGAGTTTTTTGCACTAAAGCTGACTTACAGTGCAGATTTGAGCAGGGTTACATCCTTTATTTCAGTGTAGTGTAGTGTCTAGACTAAACCACTTCCTGGGTGACCTTGGGCCAGTCGCACACACTCAGTATAACCTACTTCGTAGTGTTGTTGTGAGGGGAAAATGGAAGAGAGAATGATGCGAGCTGCTTTGAGTCCCCATTCCGGAAGAAAGGCGGGGTATAGATGAAGTAAAATAAATAAAAATAAAATCTATTGTAGTCTACTGACAATCGTGGACTTAGAAAGGGTTCTTTCTGCTTAGAGTTACACTGTAAATATTCCACTAAAATATTAACTAGATCCAAGTAGAATAATAATCCACATATTTTTAAAATGGCATTCTTTAAGGAGGTATACAGAAGGGTAGTATGGTAAAGGTAGGTGGGGACTATTTTAGAAAAGATTGATTCTTACTCTCCTTCAGAAAATATTTTCTCAAAGTTGTTTCCAGTCTGACTTTTGCATTCTAAAAACACTGGATTAAAATATTCTTCCCCTTTTACTCATTCATAAGGTTCTCAAAGCACTTCACAAGCAGTAGAATATATTGTTAATCACCACCTTATTCTGAGCAAGCAGATGGTCGAGGGGCAGCACTGAAGGTTATAGTTTGCCTGGCATGACAGAATACTGAAGCCTTACTGGTATGTATCCTGCCATTGGCTGGAGGACGTTCCAACAGTTTAAAAAGCCTTCCTGCAGTCTAAGGAGATGTTCTCCCACTGGTGGCTCTTCCATTGGAGAAAGGCTCCTTAGATTAGAGAAAAGCTTCTAGCTTTTCTCACTGGGGTGAGAAAGATTTTTCTTTGTCATAATGGGCTTTATTTACAAAAATACCAAGCAGATCCTAGTGGGAGCAAAGACACATTCCTGTAAGCAGACAGCAGTGTCCCAACAAAGAGTTTTTTTGAGGCCTTTAAAATTAAAATCTGTAATTGCTATAGCGTTATAGCGTTTCTTTATGGTGTGAGAAAGTATCGAGATCTGTATTTCAATGAATGGATGTGGGGGCAACTGGGATATTTTTAGCAGTTGAGGAGGAACTGATACCAAATCCATAAATGTATTTATGCAGAGCAAATTGAAGTGTGGCTGTGTGAACAAGTGCATGGACAGTTGGAGGGATGGGGACACACACATGAAATGAGGTTCACTTGAGCATCCTTAGGTACTTAGTAACATGCAGAGAGAGTCTAAGAGTGCAATCCTATGGAGAGTTACTCCAGTCTAAGCCCATTGACTTCAATTGACTTAGACTGGAGTAACTCTGCATAGGATTGCACTGTTAGTCTGACTACTTGGTGTCATAGAAGAATGGAAGGTGGGAAAATGCACAGCATTTTACTCTACCTTAAATATAAGCAATGCTGGGGTTTTTTGTGATTATTATTATTATTATTAATAGCTGGGAAAGTATAGAGTAAGAGTGGTAGGGTTAGGGGAAGGAAATACATATTGGTTCATTCAAATACATTGCACCGTTCAATCAAAAATGTTTTCTCGTCGTCCTTTTTATAGTCCATCGGTCCGCTCATTATTACAGCTTTTTCATTTATTTTTGCACTGTCCATAAAGGTCTTCAGGTTATCCAGGAATTAAGTTTCTTGAACGCACTTTTAAATCCAATTATAGAAGGGTTCCCAAATGTCATCATATGTCATATTATCTCTATCTTTCAGTAGACTGGATAGCTTATCCATTTCCGCAGTGTCAAGTATTCTTTCAATCTAATTTGCTTGTGTTGGGACATCTGTCATTTTCCAGAATTTCGCATTTAAAATTCTAGCTGTAGTCATTATATTCAAAATCAAATGTTTTTGGTTTTTGTTCACCTGGATCATTATATGGTTCAACAAAAAAAGGTCAGGATTCAGTGGTATAGAGATTTTGAGAATCTGCTGGATCATTCTGTGAATCATTTTCCAAAATTCCCTCACTGTTTTACAAGTCCACCACATATGATAATTAGTACCCATCTTAGTTTCACACTTCCAACATTTATTTGACCCATTTGGAGATATTTTGGCTATTCTAATAGGAGTCAAATGCTATCTATAAAGTATTTTCTTTTCAAGAAGCAGATTTTGTCACCTTTAAATTTCCTTTCCACATTTGGGACCATTGCTCCAGATCAATTGTATGTCCCACATTTTCTGCCCATTGTATCATTTTATCTTTAACTTCTTCCCCCTGTAATTTTACATTTAGAAGCTCACTATATATTTTCTTTATCATTTTAACATTGGTACCACACATTATCATATCAATTTTCCCTTCTGTCTCATAGAAACCTATTGTCTTATCTTTTTTATATCTAGATTCCAATTGTGCCCGGCCCCACCAACCCAATTCTATATCTAGCTCTGCTAATTCTTTAGTATTTTTTAATATAGCACCTGGATTGAGCAAGACCTTGTAAGTGGGAACCTTTCCCTCTTTTTTCAAAGTAGGTTGAGTAAATGCTTCAGTTGGGGATACCCATAATGGAATTTTCTCATAAAAGATATATTTTATTCTTTCCCAGACAGAGATTAGTGCTTTCCTTACCCAGTGATTTTTCAAGTATTTATGTTGTTCCCATTTTTTATACCACAAAAAACCATGCCAACCCAATATTAAGTCATGCTCTTCCAAATTTAAGAGTCTTTCATTTTCCAGGGTGATCCACTCTTTCAACCAAGTCAATGCACAAGCTTTATGGTATAGTAGCCAGTCTGATAAGGAGAGGCCAGCTTTTTCTTTTATTAAAAAAATTTCTTATGTTGTGGCTGGTCTGTCTCCCCGTTAGAAAGCCGGCTTGATCAGGTGGATCATCTGATCCATAATCTTTCTCATTCTCCCTGAGAGTATGGAAGCAAAGATTTTATAATCGACATTCAACAATGAGATTGGTCTGTAATTTTTAATTTCCTTCAAATCCGCTCCATCCTTTTGTATTAATGAAATCGTAGCTTCTTTCCAGGTTTCTGGTAAGGGCTCTGTATCCCATATTTTCTCCATCAAACACTTGAAATGGTCCCGCTAAAATCTGTTCAAAGCATTGGTAATATTCAGCTGGAATGCCATCAGGTCCTGGTGATTTCCCCTTATTTTGCTTTTTAAATGCCTGTGATACTTCATTCATAGTCATCGAATCATTTAATATTTTCCTCTGGTGAGCAGGATGTCAGTTGCTCTCTTGTCAGGTCTCATTCAGGGATAGGTTTGCCAGTCTCCAGGCGGTGGCTGGAGATCTCCCGCAATTACAACTGATCTCCAGGCAACAAAGTTCAGTTTCCCTGGAGAAAATAGCTGCTTTGGCATTATACCATTCTTTTTTTTTTTTTAAGAAATTTTTATTGGATTAGATTATAATATCATTCAATACATTCATTACCCCCTTGTAAAACTATTTCTAACCCCCTCCCTTTCCTCCCCCCTTTTTGTTTGACTTCCAACAGTTTTCCAGCCCTTAGTCTATCTTATTACTTAATTGCTTAATATCTCCAATCTTCTATTAAACACATCCTTAATACTCTTTTCTCTAAGCTTATTAAATCTCTACTAAAAATATCTTAATAATACAATTAATTACCTCAGTTAAACCATCTATTCTGAATAAGCCAATGCTAGCATAATAATATATATTAGCAATCCTAGTAATAAAAATATAACATTATATCCATTTTACTTTCCATTTAGTTAAACTCTTTACTTTTCACAATCATCCTAATTCTAATATTAACTTAGATTCTAATATTCTTTTGCACACCCATCTTTTAACATTTCTTATTCTAAGCTTATTTAAAGTCTATAAAATATCTGTTATACTAAAATATCCATTATATACTCTACTTAAGCTATATATTGTAAATAAAAACTAACTAGCATAACCTTATATATTCATAATAAAACATCTGTTATATAATACTCTATAATTTTTAAGTTTATCATAACCCTAATGATAGTTTAGATTAATAATAGAATTTCCCCTTTCCCGGTAAAGTCACTTCTCTCTTCTTTTGTTACATTTCAGTAGTTCTCGAATTGCCACAGTTCACCTTTCACGACCCATTTTTTTTCCAAATATTGTTTCAATTTCTCCCAGTCTGCATTAAATTCTCCTGGATCAAGATCCTTAAGTTTCCTTGTCATTTTATCCATCTCGGCCATGTACAGCAATTTGTAAATCCAATCTTCCACGGTTGGTATTTCTTGTACTTTCCATTTCTGCGCATATAAAAGTCTCGCTGCTACAGTCATGTAAAATAACAATGTTCTATGTTGCACTGGAACATCTTCCATTCCCAAACTCAGTAGCAGCAATTCTGGGTTTTTATTCACTTGGGTTTGTAAAATCTCATTAATTACATCTGTTATTTCTCCTCAGTATTGCTTAGCTACCTCGCAAGTCCACCACATGTGATACAAAGATCCTTCATGTTTTTTACATTTCCAGCATTTATTTGACATATTAATATTTCCTAGCGCAATTTTCTTTGGTGTTAGATACCAACAATAAATCATTTTATAAACATTCTCTTTAATATTTGTACATGTCATGATCTTCAATGTCGTTTTCCACAGGTATTCCCACGCCTCCATTGTTATTTCTTTATGAAAGTTTATAGCCCACTTCACCATCTAGACTTTTACTGTCTCATCCTCTGTAAACCATTTTAAAAGTACTTTATAAATCCTTGAGATTTCCTTTTTGCCTTCTTGGAAAATTACATCCTCTAATTCCGAGTTCTCCATTCTTATTCCTCCTTTCAAACAATCTGAATTGTAAAGATCTCTAATCTGTCTATATTGAAACCATCCATAACATGGAGACAACTCTTCCTCTGTTTTTATTCTCAATTTTAAACATTATATTCGTGTTATCTCCTTGTAAGTTAAACACTGCTGCTCATTATCCACAGTTCTCGGATCTATTACTTCATACGGAACCACCCAGGAAGGAATGCATTATACCATTCTGAGGACCCTCCCTTCCCCAAACCCTGCCCTTTCCAGGCTCCACCCCCCAAATCTCCAGGAATTTCCCAGCCTGGACTTGGCAACCATATCAGGGAGGTGTCTGCAACTCATAATTTTCCAGGCATGACGGCTTCAGTACTCTGTCTTCCTCAGCCTCAGTCCCAGAGGATATGTTAAGCTAATTCCAACATCCCCTCATCCTCTGGTGGCACATTTGGAATTCTGTCAGAAGGTGGTGGGTGAACCCACAAGATGGCTGTCGCAGGAGACAGAGAAAACCACAAAATGTCAGGGAGTGAGGTTATGCACAAGTCTGACAGGAGCTCTTCAGCTCTTCTTGGTCATTGGAGAAAGAGATTTGATTGGCTGTGCAGGTTTTAAAAAAATGCTTCCTTGGCAGCAGATGAGGCCACCACATAAAGATCTGCACCATGTGACTGAAGGTAAGTTGTATATATGCTAGAAAATATATTTAAACAATATATTCATTTAAAAAGGCATCCTGTTAAACAGAGCTTCTGTTAGAGTTATGCATGACCTCAGTAGCTGACATTGTGTGGTTGGCTCGGCCTCCGGTGGCAGCCATTTTGTGATTGTATCTATTCCCTATGTCAGAACCCCAAAGGCACACACAGACTTTAAAAAAGGGCCCCCCTAATCTAAGTGGATACCACACATTTTTTGTGTGAGGTATGAGAGGAGAATGATAAACTGAGAGGCTGGGAGGAAAATACTCTTGGGATAAAAAACCAAAACGTAACGAAGCCCTATCTGCTACTTTTAGGAGTATTCTTCACATTGACTTGACCTTCAGGGAGAAAGGAATTCTAGAGGTGGGAAAGTATAAAGTGTCACCCTGCCATTTTGGATGGGGTTGCACTCCCTTTGAAAGGATACTTTTGTCGTTTGAGGGTGGTCTTGGACCCAGGCCTACTGCTAGATAAGCAGATGGTAGCTGTGACCAGAACTGCTGCTAACAGCTTCAGCTGGACAGCCAGCCGTGGCCTTTCCTGGGCAGAACTGGTCACTGTGGTGCATGCCCTGGTTACATCTAGATTAGAGTAGTGCACTGTGTTCCACGAGGCTGCCCTTGAGAGGTATTCAGAATGAAGCTTCAACTGGTGCCAAATGCTGAAGCCAAGGTCATGACTGAAGGGGGTCATATCACCCCAGTCTTGACCCATCTACACTGGCTCACAATTTGTTTCTTGGCAAAATTCAAGGTGCTCGTGTATACACCTTTAAAGACGTATATGATTTGAACCAATATACCCGAAGGACTGCCTATGCTCTTAGGAACCTATCCTGGTTTTAATTGTTTTAATGTTGTGTTTTATGTTGTCCTTTTTGTTTTGGTTGGTTTTAATGGCTTTAAAAAGTGATATTATTATGCATGATTTAATTCAGTGCACACCTTGGTGGCCCTTATGAGGGCAGAAAGGCAGGATATAAATTTTGTTAAGTGAAAATAAATAAAATAAAAATATAAATGTCTCTCCTGACTTGCAGGATATTTTTTCTTCATCATTTATTACTTAACCAGGATAACCACACTCCACATGCCCAACGCAGAAACTGTGCAATGCAGTTGCACATTTTGTAGATAATGCAGCCATCTGGCCAGTGGGAAGCCAGGGAGGGAGAGAGACAGAGAACATCTTAAGAAACCAAGCTTTTTTCTAAATTCTCCACCTGAGCAGGAACAAAATAAACATGACTGAGGCTGTCTGCTTCCTTCTTGTCATCTCTGAAAAGACAAGACATGTTCTGCACCTTTGAAGCATACAGGGGGGCACTGTGTTACATTACTTTTTGTTGGTGTCCTTGATTCCTGTGGGTGACATAACATGAAGGCAGCTTTTGCTTGTTGATTTGCTGTTGCTGGTAAGTACAGTGTACTATTGTGCTTAATAAGCTAGTTGGAATAGTAATCTCTAACCAGTGGTATGCACGACTGACCATCTCACTGAAGTCCTGAAAGGAACCTGGGGCACTTTAACCTTCTGAGAAGAATTAATTGTGGCAACACCCAAAGGGCCCCATGGCTGTGCATAATTAAAATACTAAAGTGTGCAATAAATCCAAACTAGAAAGGGCATTGCCCCTTCACTTTATCAGGATAACCATGAAGGAGATGAGTACTTAAAAACCAGCCAAATGAAACCAAGGAATGCAGGTATGCCAAAGACTATAACCCAGCAGGAAACAGAGGTGCGTTTGGGAGAGACATCTACAACTCGAGTCTTCAGAGGTTTCAGAGCTCGGTCCCACTGGGTCAGGATTGTACTTCGGGCTTTCTCCCACTTGCCTGGTCCAGTCAGGCGGAACTGATAAGAAGTGCAGGGGCCAAAGAAAACTTCAAGGCCAAGCTTAGGATCTGTTAGGAAGAGCAGCGGCAGACTGGGCTTGACACCTATGCAGGTGGCAATTTCATCCATGTACTCGATAAAGCTTATCCGCTCTTTGCCCTTGTGTCTGGGAATGCTTCTGAAACTGGGAAGAAATGGGAAGTGTGTCAAGTTTCCAGGTAAGCCCAATAAGACCTTTTCACCTGTGCTGTGGCTCAGGGTAGACAATGATGTATCCTCTGATTCCAGAATCTGGGAGATGGTATGCAACTTCAGGATCTGAGAATCTCAGCTCGACTGATAGCAGCTGGCCCATAGCCAGCATGCGCATACTCAACAAGTGGGATTTGAATCTAGATTTCTCACAACCCACCTCAACATGTTCACCTAGCGCCAAGCAGAATAATGTCAAGTTGCTACTTTCCTCTCCACTGTCGTGATTCCAGCAGCCCTGGAATCCTTTTCCCTAAGCCTGCCTTTCCCTTTTGCTGTTGGAGGTCACTCTTACACCCAGGGCTTTTCTTCAGCAGGAACGCGGTAGAACAGAGTTCCGGAACCTCTTGAAAATGGTCACATGGCTGGTGGACCCACCCCCTGATCTCCAGACAGAGGGGAGCTTAGATTGCCCTCCATGCTGCCAAGTGGGGTCACCAGCCATGTGACCATTTTCTCCGAGGGCAACCCACTGAGTTCCACCACCTCTTTTCCCAGAAAAAAAGCCCTGCTTACACCACATTTTGCCTAATTTGCTGCTAGTTCTGCTGATTTGATTTGATTTGATTTGATTTGGATCTCTCATGGAAGACTTAAGCAGTCATGGATCATGTACCGGAAGTGTTGATCCAATGCATGATCCCTGGGGAGGGGAAGTCCCTGGATGGAAACTTGCCCAAGGACCCCCAAAACCTGGAATCTACCCTGTGCGCTGGTTTAACATCAAGATCACTCAACCTTTGTTCCAGTGAAGCCAGGTGACTCTGGGGCAACTGAGCCATTCTGACTGGTATTAATCAGTTCCTGCTTTCTGCCATCCTGCAATGTTTCCCCCCTTTTAAATTAAAAATGGAAGTAAAATTGAACAATGAGGCCACCTGCTTGCTACTGAAGCCTCGAATCAGCCATGACCTGTGTATCGATAGGCTGGTAGAGCAGTCGAGCTTTCCTGAGTACCAAATACTCCTTAAAGACTGGGAAGGTGTTTTCAATTAGCCACACAGTGGGACCATTTCTCAGGGGGGGGGATTGTGGCCCACTGCTGAACAGCCAGCAAAACTCAAATGTACCCCACAGAAAGAAGACATCTCATTTTCGTTCCCTTGACCCACAACCTGGGGCCAAGCTTAGGGGCCTTGAGGGAATCCCTACCCACACACCAGAACAAGCTATATAAATCAAGAAGGGTTTTCTGCCAGAGTATCTTCAGCCCACTGATTTCTTCTTCCTCACTGGATTTCATTTGCTGCATCTCCTGAGTCACATTAACAGACATATATTCAGCAGAGTTATACATCCTTCTAAGCCCTCTGACTTCAATGTATTTAGAAAGGTGTCACATAACTGCTGTCTCCTTATAGAAGACTGTGGTGGCTGCACTGCCAAATCTCAGATGGCGGGAAGGTGAACTTGTTCTACTTCCAAACTTGTTCTACTTCCAGGAACTCCCCTAGAAAGTTTTATAAACTCTCATATGATATGTTGCGAGCCCCAGATTCTTGGGACTTTCTTTTGTTTTTTTGAACCTGCAGTGAGAATAACAGTGACTGAATCACTGTCATCTTTAATGTCACACATTTCATACCGTTTATGGAGATCCTCCTTGTGTTTAGCAACTTCAGTCATCATTTGGCTCATTGTAGGAAGCTTACATGATCCTGAGAAAAGAAACCAATATTGTCTTAATCAGCTTGAGTCACTGCTACAATTTGGGTCTCTTTCCATGAGAACTCCAGAGACTGAGTTAGCCATATTGGTCTGATGCAGCTCAATAAATAAATAAGGACTAAGAAAAGCACTTAGCAGCCTGTAGTATCTTGAAGAGGGGGATTGGATTGGGAAATGCATATCATGAGGTGCTCAGTTCCCGATCTAATTCCTCACCTTCAGGTAATCCACCCTTAAAGGCTCTGACCCTTTTAAGCAGCAGGAGCCAAGGGGCATTTTGTGATAGTTCTTGTCTTTCATGGCAGCCGTTTTCTGGTGATGCCAACTATTCTTTCTCAAAATTGCCAAAGTGCCACAAGATTTCAAAAGCTTAGGGACCCCCTGAGTTAGGGGAGCATGTGTGCCATGAGGCATGTGTTCTCCAACTCCATTTCTCCAACCTTCCGTTTTTCCATACCCCATAAAAAGGAGGAGGAAAAACTGTTTCACAGCCACATAATAGTATTTGGATTCCAAACAAGATGAGCAACTTCTTGTCCGCCTTGGGCAATTGTGTTATTGCCTTAGACCACTGAAATTCAGGACTAGGTGTGAAATTCAGTATTCTTGTGCTACGAGGGACGTAATTTCCCTACTGAGTTTCCTTCCCCACAATTCCCAGAGTGCCGAAATTTGTACATAAGGATATTTTGGTTAAGAATCTTGCTGAATAAAACATTAATCAATGAAGAAAAAAGTGAGCAAAGCCTAGTTTTTCAGAGACTTCAGTTGCCTCTGGACCTTTCAAAAATGACTGCTGTCGTAATGTAAAAATTGTTCTGCTGAGTTGCTGCATGAAAAAAGAGTTCTTTGCTGGCACGCTGGCACACTGTGCAGTCCGATCAGGTCACAGAATATTTCATTAACACGTCACTCTGCAACTCAGTCAGATTCCTGACAGTCTCGGTAAAGAAGTGTATAGCCCAAATGGATGAGGAACAAAAGTGGAAAATTCACGCCGGATCAGAGTACCTTATTGCCAAGTCGGCTTTCTTACCATTAAATACTCTCGTGACCCAGCGGGCCTGAAGTTCCACTGCTGGCATGAGGGATCCAGTTACTGCGACGAAGCCGATGATTGCCAACGTCTGCTTCTCCAGATGAGGAGGAAAAATCTTTTTATAAAGGGAAACATTGCTTTTGCAAGCACTGTGAAGAGATTCCTCCAGAAAGGGGAAGGATGTGGTATAGCCCGTTGCAAAGATGACCACATCTATGTCCTTTTCTACAGTTCCATCTTCAAAGATAGCGGAGGTCTCAGTGAACTCCTTCACATTTGTCTTTACCACCACGGCACCACAAAGGATGCAGCTGGGCAGCTCATCATTCACAATTAAAAGTGTCCATGAACTATAAAACAGAGAGAAGTGGGAAAATGGCCTTTTAAGTATGTATGGTCCCATATTTCTTCATTTATAACTGCCTGGTGCCTCTCCCAGGATGTGGGTTGCCTGTGAACAATTTTAGGGATCTGTTTTGGAAGTCTTGTTAAGCGTTTCATCCCTTGCCCCCCAAGTCCACAGAAGATGAGGGGAAAGACAGGCAGCACCACAAACAGCATTTAATGCCAGTGTGGAGTTGGTGATGAGTGTGCCTGACTAGGACCTGGGAGGCCCAGGTGCGGATCCCCGTTCTGCCACGGAAGCTTGCTGGGTGACCTTGGGTCTGCCTAATCAACGTCACAGGGTTCTTATGATAACAAAATGGAGGAGAGGAGAATGACGCAAGCTGCTTCACTAGGGAAAAAGATGGGTTACACATGAGGTAAGTTAGTAAAGAAACAAACTAAGATCTGTTCCCAACCTTCAGGACCTGGGTAAACAGAAATCCTCTCTGTCCTTCCCCCTTACCCTCTCAGAAGCAAGTTCTCCCCCCCCCCCCGCCATCCCCACTGGGATTATGAGAAACATTGACAGGGACATGAACTGCAATTAATGCTAACCAAGCCTCCTGTTGAACCAGGATATGAAAGCGTTTTAACGGTACGATGTGCAGAGTGACAGGCTGTTTGCGTATCTTAGGCTGGCCCTTTCTAGAGTGTTTAATTCCTTAAACCAAGGGTCCTACCCCGCCCTGCCCTAAAATCCTAACTAAAAAGCCCCAAATAAAAGCCTAAGCTTACGCTGTTATCCACAAACACAATCTCCCTGTCCCCAGAGTAAATGTAACAAACCTCCCTTTTTAAAGATGTCCCACTCCTAGGGTTGCCAGCCTCCAGATAGCACAAGTATAGAGCAACACGGTAAGTAGTAGTACCAACGAAAAACAGTTTCCCGTGTAACAACAATGTCTCCCTATTTTATTTTACATTAAATATGTCATTCAACAAGAAGCTATACCACATACAACAGTCATGGAAAAAATTATTTTGACAGGCGTCATATATGCTCAAAAGTCAATACATAAAGTGTCCAGTGCTTCAAGTGCTCTATTAATATTGCAACAGATATTAAAGTGCAAATGCTTCCTAGCACCATATGTACACTAGTCCTTCCATCCAAGATCAAGCTCGCCTTGTATTCCAACTGAAATCGGGTATAGTCTGTAGGTTTGTTCCAATAAACTGCATGAGTCACAGATTACAAGTAAACCCTTGTTATATTCTTTTGGTGTACATTGATAATTCTGTGACATCAATTTTGTAACGGAAGGTCCAGATCCACATTGAATCCGTTTCCAAAGCTCTTTCTCAAAGAACACAGTTGTCAAGAGTTCATACAGCTACCACTCCATACTAGTCATTAATTTTCCAATTTTCCACCATTCCCTTCCTCCTATGCTTTACTCCAAGGGAAAATAGCTCACATAAATCACCAGGAGGAAAATAAATTGATCAATGTTTCTCTTCTTCAACAAATCTGCAAGTGATTTCATTCCTCATGAAGGAGAGATCTGTTGGAATATATGTTGCAAGGTCTGACATTCAGTCATTATGGGGTTAATATGTTTACTCGCTGTGCTATTGTTTCTGTTGACCTGGAAGAGAACCTGTCAGAGAGCCAATAGCCTTTATCTGATTCAAAGCTGAGGAAACTGAGGTCTATTTGTAAATTGTTATTGGTCAATAGGTCAGGTGATTTTCTCTGGGGGTCAACAAGAAGGAGGAAGAATCTCCATTGCTCTCGTGGTCTAAGTCTGTGGAATGTAGCAGCAAAATGTAGCTCATAGAGCCAAGCTACAAGTGACGCCTGATACAGGTTGGACACTTGTCAGCTTCCCTCAAGTTTTGATGGGAAATGTAGGCATCCTGGTCTTGCAGCTGTAACGGAGAGCCAAGCTGTAAAACCAGGGTGCCTATGTAACCCCTGTGAGGTTAATTGGTTTAGCCCAGTAGGGTGGAGTCAGAAGCTAGAGGCAGGCTGCTGAGGAGGAGGCTGTTTGCGGGGAGCTTAATAAATTATAAGCTCTTATCACCTTGAATAAGGTAATCAAATGTTGTATGTAAAATATGATTTAAAATGGTGTTTGTGTATTCTGTTTAGTTGGTGTTACTGGGATTGTATTATTTTTGCAGGGCTATAATTCCCAACAAGAAGACGGAAGCCTGGGGTACAGCTGCTTCAAATGAATGACTCATCACTTCTTGGATGTTGAACTGTTTGCCTTTTCAAGGACATTGTTGATTTGGAGGTTTTTTATGGTTGCACTTAAGAGTTGATTTTTTTTAAGTTAAATTTTATTAATTGTTAAAAAGTTTAAAAGAAAAAAAAAGTTATTTCTTAAAATTTTGTGTAAGTTGCTTCCTAAGCCCTATAGAACCCATGAAAAGTTACACCTACATTTCCCATCAAAACTTGAGGTAAGCAAACAAGTGTCCAACCTGTGTAAGGCGTCACTTGTAGCTTGACTCATAGAGTTTCTTGTTTTATAGGAACCCAGTGTACCTTTTCCTTTAGAATTAAATATTTTTAAAAGCAAACAGGCGTCTGACTCTCTGTTGATTCAAGATCCATTGTAACTCTGATTTTTAAACTATTTTAACCCATTTTTCCCAACAAGATCAACATACGTTGAATGGGTATTGTTTAATAGGTAGTTACTTCTTACTGATAGCTAATGCCCCCCAAATCCATTCTAAACAGAGCCTTGCAACTCACCAAACCGTTCGCAAATTTTGCAATTTAGTCCATAGCAATACCTTTCAAGGGGAATCAAGCCATAGTTCTCATGGTTAAACCACCGATTGAATATCGATGTCCGCATCTTCTTTGTAGTGCCTGCTGGAAGAAGCTTTTGAATGGAATTCATAAAGCGGCTGGTGAAGACCATGTCGAAAGGCCAACCAGCATTTGAAATGCGGCTCAACACCCACGTTCCACTTCTGGTGCTGAGAAAGACCTAAAAATGATTCAAAACTGAGAGGAGTATTCCTAGGGAGGGCCAACAGCTCAGCAGACCTTGGAGAGCTGGTGTGGGATGTGAAGGAGGGTGTGGCTAAGTATGCATTTTTCCATCATTGGGAATTTTGCTGCTGTCATGCTATAGCGGTTCACAAGTGGATTGGCTTGTCCACATGATTGCTATAGCACACAGATAGCGAAATACCCAGTGATGTGTGACTTCAGGAGGTGGGAGGCTTGAGGGGGAGCAGACATGAGCAGCATTGCATGATACCATTTCCAGCCCCCCAAAATGGAAGTGATGTCACCAAGTTGTGTGACACTTTAGGAATCCACCCAATTTCTATGGTTTTTGCCACAGAGTTCAGAGGGTTCCTAAAGCATTGCACGATGCAGTGATGTCACTTCCAGTTTCTCAGTGAGAAATGACATCACAATACCATTCCCCCTCCCTCTTTGGGCCTTCTGCTCATTATAGCATTGGTGGGGGCCAGGGATGAATGACAGACAAAGTGGGCAATCCGGCAGCCCTTTTTTTTAAGGACCACCATTCTGGGGAGAGTTTCAGAGGGTTGGTCCATACACGCATATCCAACCTTGGATGACTCCATCCTCAAGTGGGGATTTGCAGGTATGAATGATCAAGAACTTCAGAAGCCATTTTCACTTCAGGGAAGTCAGTTCACTCATTGAGCAGAGTAAAAGGACAAGCAGGATTCCATGAATGGATGAGCATGTCTGAACTAAAGGGGCAGCTAGGAATGGAGGTTGGAGGCATTCTCTTTTCTACAGGGCAAACTGGGTCTGCATATTTTCACAGTGCTTCCTATCTACCAAATCTATTGGACCAGAGTAATCAGAAGACCACAGCAAGCAGCTAGAAAACAGGGGACTGTGTCTCTATCACATCCCCTTTGAAATTAGCTGGTACCCATTAGGGACAATCCACTGCCTGAAATCCCTCAGCAATAGTGGCTAAGAGGCCATGATCCAGGGAGTTCTTGGTTCAAATGGTGTTTTTGCAATGGAACTAAGATTGCCAACCTCCAACAGGAGCCTGGAGTTCTACCAGATGACAGAGACCAGCTCTCCTGGCCAAAATGGTAGCTTTAGAGGGTGGGTTTTTTCTGTCATCAGTGCTGCCTCCCCATATTCTACCCTCCCCAAGAACCACCCCCTAATCTCTAGAAATTTCTCAAGCCTGCTTTGGCAACCCTAAGCTGTCCTTAGGCGACCGATGATTTCTTGTCACTTCAGTCTGTCATCAGCAACATTTTATGGATTATAATGTATGCAATGCTTTGAACAGTCAAAGGCTCTGCAGTATCATCGTATCTCATGCTTAAGGGTAAATCAGCACAGCAGCCAAAGGACATTACCTTAGCAGCGGTGCGGCTGACTTCTGCAGCAATGTCCCCTCCAGAATTCCCAACACCAAGTACAAGGACCCTTTTCCCTTCCAACCCTCTTGGATCTTTGTACTCCCAGCTGTGCAAGTAGCGGCCCTTAAATTTCTTTATGCCTGTGAAGAAAAAAGAACAGGCTGCATCATATCTTCTTGTTCCACATCGGACAGGGGTCTCCAAACTCAATGTGCTTTTTGAATTTTGAGACAGAGTAATGAACCCTACCACCAGTGGCTGCAGCAAAAGATAGAAAGAGGCTGCAATGGGGGCCAATCACAAAATGGCGGGTGGTTCTAAGCCAAGCATTTCCTGTGATGGAGACAGCTGTTTCTGAATGTGTGTTTCCTGCAGACCACCCTCATACTGTCTCCTGGGAGTCTTCTGAAGACCTCCTTCTTCAGTGAGATGGTTGGGAAACCAGGACTGGCCCTTTAGGGAAGAAGAGCGTGCACATCAGGGAGCACATTGGCAGGCAATATAGCACCTCTGGCCACCACGATGGGGATCACTGCCTCTGGGCAATATCACGATTCCTATAATTACCTAGTGAAGAGTAGTCTCAGCACTAAGTGAGCAACTTATATCAACAACTTTCAACAATAACAGCCAGGGGAACTCCCATGTTCAGAGGCAGTATACCTCTCTGTTGAATGCCAAGGACAGGCCACAGGGAGGAGTGTTGTTTTCATGTTATGCTTCCAGGCTTCCCTGCAATATCCAGTTGGCTATTTCTGGTAATGAACTCCTGAATGAGACGGATGTTTTTCGGTTTGATCCAACCCAGCTCAGACTTTCTTAAACCTTCCCAACTCCAAATGGAAGCCTGTTTTCCAGTACTGGGGATGCTAGTGGGAGTCAGAGCCACACCAAAATTCATTGGTGGCTGAGGTGAACAATTCAACTCACAACCTTCCTCTATTCCCCCTTGCCCCACCCATGAATTTAGACAGGACACAAGCCACTGGAATGTTCTATGCAGTTTTAACTGAAATCATTAGAAACAGCATGAATCTTTTCAATAAGAGCTACAAGAACAAGAGCCCAGCTGGGTCAGATCCAGAGTTGTGCCAGGATCCTAGCAGGATGATTCCAAGGAGCTGACAGTATGTACGATTTTCTTTAAAACTGGTATCCAGAGGTCTACTGCCTCTCTAAACGGAGATTGCATGAACCTTCTTGGCTGTCAGCAGTTGCCCTCCAGGAATTTCTACTTCTTTTCAAAGGCTGTTTGAGGGCAAAACTAGATGTCACATTGTTTGGTGAATTGTGTCCCAGTTTCTCGAACACAAATCGTGTTCGCCACAGTTACGCAGCAGCGGCAGGGAGCTCTTTGGAACTTGAAATTAGTGTGGAGGAATTCCTCCACCCCTGCAAAGTTTTGAAAAGTTGGAATGAGCTCCAGCAAGGAATTATTTATATCACTTTGGAGGAGCACATGGAGTATTCCCAGCATGTGGCACTCCAAAATGATGTAAATAACTTCCTGCCTGTCCATTTCAGTCTCTCAAAACATGGATGAGGAGAGGCAGGAACACCTCCTTCCCCCCATGTCACAGCCAAATGTGAAAGGGCTTTCTCTGATCTATAAAATGACATTTCCTTCAGCTACTGTGTGACTTCAGGGAACATAAATTGAGTCAGGGAAGCCCAGTTTCACAACTCAACAAAAATGTAACATCCTAGTTTGGCAATAAGCTAGTGACTATCATTATTTCTTATGGCAACTGATTCCCTAGATTAATCAGGCTTAATTTGAAGAAGTACTTTCTTTATCTGCCCTGCATCTGCTGTTGATCATCTTTATTGATGACTCCAAGCTCTAATATAATGTACTATTAATGAAGAACTGGGAGGTGGGGGAGGATAAAGGCTCCTCTCTCTCCCCCCTGTTTTCAACAGCTAAAACAGTTACTGTGGTGATTTTAAAAGTAAAAAAAATAGGCTGTAAAGCAGTACCACATCCCCATGACAGACTCGGCAGTGCAAGTTGTCTAGTTTGTCTAAGGTACTAGATTTCTAGAGATTTTGTTACATGTATCTTCCACGGGAAGCAAGGCAATTGCCTTAGACTGCATACAGTTTCCAATCATACATCCATAACATACCAGGAAAAGAATCCAGTGGAAGATTCCTCTCTGCATAAAGGCCACTGCATACCATAATGGCGTCAAAGATGGCTGATTTTCGCTGTCCATCCTTCTCGGTATAAACCACCCACTGTCCTGTAGCTGTGAAATCTGGATGTTTTTGGACACTGCATACTGTAGTCTTGTGTGAAACATTGGAATAGAACAAAGCATCTTTACTGAATTACATCATAATAATCTTCAATGTCCTGTTGACTTTCTGAAATCTGCTATACTTTGTGTGCTTTTGTGGAGATGCGTACATGCTTAGAATTGAGGAGATCCTCAACAATAGAGCATGGAGATTGTAAAAGAGCAAGCCAGAAGCAATCAGGAGGAAGCTCTAGGGGAATGACAGGCTGTGACGGAATCCACTTAAAAAGTGAAGTTTTCCTAGTGCAGTGCACAGAGAGTGGGAAGGAATTAATAATGGCCTGGAGGGAGAGATGGATTGACAGGGCTGCTCCTCTGTCTCTCTGATTTGCCAGTCAGAATGACAGTTGGTGCTGACAGGATTTTTTCCAGTTCAGTTAGGATTTTGATTTGAAAGTGACAAGGAAGCTCAGACTGGCACTCCTCTGAAGTGAGAAAAGAGAGAATGTTTGCCCTAACTGTGATGACAATGTCATAAGGAGGACTTTCAGTTCATAAGTCCAAGTATAAAAGCCAGCACAAATTGAAACTCATTTCAATTTGTTTTTGGGGGGCAGAGTGAGTGGGTATTGTCTGGGGTCTGAGGTGCAGCCCCTGGGCTTGCTGGGAGGAGGGGACAGGAGACAGCCACCCAGTCGCCCCAGCAGACACCCAGGGCCTGAACATGCTGGTACCGGAAGGAGCGAAAGAAGCACACAAGCCTCAGAGGGTTAGAAGGGGCAAGTGGAGGCCAGCTAGCCCCACCCTCCAGTGGGAATCTAAGAGCCCAGGCAGGGAGAGTAAAGAAAACCAAGAGGAGGCCAGACCAGAGGGCACAGGAAGCAGGGACAGCCAGCCAGCAGCTAACCAGACAGAAACCTTACCAGCAGTAAAGTGAAGGCAGTCAAGACACCACAGGGCCATGCCCCAACCTACAGGCAGGCTAGAAGGGATTAGCCAGAGCCAGGTGGGGCAGGAAGGTAAGCAGCCACAGGTGGAGCTGCCTGGAGCACTCTACAGGAAAAGCTTGGCAGCCAGCCAAGAAGGCACAGGTGTGCCTGCTCTAAGCAGCCAGCTCAGTCGAGAAAGCTTGTCAGCCAGCCAAGGAGGAACAGGTCTGACTGCCCAAGGCAGACTGCAGAGCAAATCCATGTGCAGCTGCCTGAGTCAGCCAAAGGCAAGGCTAGAGGGTAGGAGGGGGCGTGGCTGACAGGTGGAGCAGGGAATTGGTGAAGGGATAAAAGGGAAGTCCACTCACAGGGCAGGATGGGTTGTGTAGGAGTGATGGAGTGGAGTAGTGTAAAATGAGAGATTTTGAGGATGCGAGGAGGAAGGTTGGTGGAGAAGGAGGAGAGAAGGGTGAGTGGTGGCTGGGTCAGGTTGAGCAGGCCAACGAGGGGACTGAGAGGGTGTCAGGGTGATGTATACTGCCCCTCTTTCCACCAAGCAGGGTTCTGCAGTATCCCCGATGCCCCCTGGGGTCAGAGCCTGGCACGGCAGTGCCTCACGCCATAGCGTCCAAGGAAAAACCTGACAGATGGAGACTCCCATTTAACCAAGTCTTATATGTCTTACAAAGAAGAATAATTCCCGCCCAGTGTCTAGAAAGGGGGTGTTGGCTCTAAGGAGGACCCCAGGTCTGTTGTAAAGGGAAAACAGTGTTGAATTAACATCAGGACACCTGTGTTGTACAGGGAAGTTTGTGGAGAAACATAGTTGCTTTGACCAAAGTGTAAAACTACAATCCTCTTGCTCTTAAGGATGTAAACATTGAAACTAAGCCGCAAGCAACCTATTGTGCCTATTACTTTTAAAGTATTCTGTTCTACCAACAAATGTTACCTCGGCAATTTCATTCCCTAACTGACCATATTCCATCTCTGCCTGTTCAATAAAGTTGCTCTTTCTTTTGAGAGGTACTCAGCTTCCAGTGCCATTTCATACAAAGAAGAGGGCTCCTGCTTTTCCCTAACAAGTTTCTGGGTTGGGTTAAAAAGCCAAAAATATAACCGCTTATCAGGGTGAGACAATAAGAACTTTACAATTATAAATAGAAAGATGCTATTCAGGGCTGCTCAGCCACAGTGGGTTTTGGCGGGAAAATCTGAGTGGGGAAGTGAAGGCAGGTTCATCATACAGGCCTTCCACTATTCTTTCCTGCCTAATTTAGCATTCCTTCCAGGTTATTCTGAGACACTTGCTTTTGGTCTCCTCAGGATCCCTTCCCAGCTCAATTATGCTTTTCTGTTGCTGTCTTTACCTCATGTTTAAACTGGTGTCTCTATCCCTCCTTATCCCTCATGCGGAATCCTGGCAACTAGAGTGTATGGGCAGACTAGGGGGTTCTTAGCCTGCTCCTAAACCTGTTACTGCTGCTCAGAGTTCCTTGTGTGAAAGTATAGGAGAACATTTCATGGTCTTTTAAAATTATAATGCAGATGTTACCTAACAATTACAAGTTAAAAAAATCTACTGCTTTCTCTGCCATCACTGAAAAATCCATTGTGGCAGGACTACTTTCCTTTCCCGCTAGCTTACTCCTCACCTTCAAGTGTATGTAGTCCAGAAGCTGGAAGTGTTCAGCGTACAGTCTGAGGTACTCCAGGAGCACTGAGTGATGTAAGAAGTTGGGGCAAACCTCTGGGAATGGGAAGTCACTGAAGGAGCTCATTTCCTTTGATGTGTTGGTTATTACAGATTTGTATACGTTAGACCTTCCTTCTTCTGGAATTTCCTGCGCAGTAAGAGCAGTAACATGAGCAAGAGCCGAGATTCTGAAAGAGTCCATTTCCACTTCTAAATGACACAGGCAGGGGCATTTCCAAGGATTTTACCACCCCAAGTAGGGACCGTATTCTGCACCTTGTGAGTCCAAGCTGAGCCCCTGTGGTACTAGCAGCAGTGTTAGGGCCATTACCTCCCAGATCAACCGTGGCAGGGAGAAAAACAGACTCCTTAATTTAGATATCATGCATGTAGTAAGATTTCATTATCACACAACATCATCTCCTATTCTAAACCTGAACATTTTTACATTTTCCAAATCCTGTTTTAGCACTAGTCTGGCACCATGTTGACACATATGCCTCTAATGTTCAAGTGGAGTTGAGGCAACACAGACCAGGGTTTCTGTGTGAATTGTTATTCTCATCCCCATATGAAAAGAAGAAGCCAAGCTCAATTTCAGCCACAGGGGAATTGTAAGGGAGCAACCAGATACAAATAGGCTAGCTTTATCTCACACAGAGCTTGCAGAGAGTAACCCGAAGCCTGGGGCCCTACCCCTATTCCAGGAGTCCGTAGGGAACTTGCTTCCAGACTGGAAAGGCTGAGAAAGCTCAGGAAAAAAATTAGGAATGATCTCCATTATGGGGACTATAAGACCACGAGATTCCTCACAAGTAGCATTTAATAATGATACATTCATTAATAACCATGAATGCTGCATGGCTAGATAGCACACAATCTTCCTTTTAAAAAAATGGTAAGATCAGAGTTGACCTTGCCACCAGTAACAACAACAGTACATAAACTTGTTATATATTTTTGGTTGAAGATTTTTTTCTCCCAAGCATCACTTTTGTTAACAATGGCATACAAAGAGATGAAAGATACATCATGGAAATCCCAGGTACTGTCCCTATTGGCTAAATTGGGATTATCTGAAGAATATTTAAGGAGTTACAACTATATAGCTGCTAGATGTCTAATTAAACAAAGATTATTGGACATAAGTGCACAACAAGATCAGGGGTTGCTAGGTATTATGAGTTCAGCAACTCTATATAAACATCTTATATCCCATCCTATAACCCCTCCAGTTTATTTTGATGACCTAAAGGTCACAGAATATAGGACGTCGTTTACTAGGGCTCAGATGAATATACTTCATTTGGCAGTACTGAAAGGCTGTTATAACAAGACCCCACTTGCTGATTGTGTGTGCTCCTGCAATCATAAATCCATTGAAGATATGTCCCATGTTATGTTTCGATGCCTGAGATTTCTAACTATTTGGGAGAAATATCTTAGAAATATTCTGTAATGGGTGCCAGGGAGGTCAGAGCAAGATAAATTGGTGGTGGTGGTGGCAGATAAGGATAAACGGATTACAATGCAAGTGGCAAAGTTTATAACATCGGTAAACAAAATACAGTTAAGTCTATGGAAGTAAATTTTATTTTATTTGAAGGTATTAATAAGTTCCCTTTAGTAGTATTATATTATATTACATGCTGTTATGGATTTTATGGATTTAAAGATCTTGATGGAGTTTTGTCAATTTCAGTTTAAATTTTATGATGTAGTAATTTGTATTAATAATATTGTACTTTTCTTGTTATTTGCTATGGCTGTGCTGAAGCAATAAAGCATTGATGATGAATCTTCCTTTTTGACTCTGTAAGTCCCCTTCTGTACATCTTCCCCCTTCTTTGCACAGGGTTGTAAATTACACATTTTTCCTGGACGTGCAAAGTATGCCCCCACCACACCATATTCCAGGTGAAGTGTGCCCTTTTCTCTGCACCTCTGGTCTCCTATGCTGTAGTTTCCTGTTCATTATAATTATACTTGGCACTTGCACAACAATTCTGGGTGTTCCAAGCTTTTCATATACTTTATCTTGCAGAAATCTTTACAATACCTTGTGAAACAGAGGTTGCTGTTTACGACTGCTGTATTGCAGATAGGAGGAGAGGAGGGCTGACTTGTCTGCGCAAAGAATACATGGCAGAAAGAGGATTCAAACGGGGGTTTCCCGATTCATGGGTTTTTTTTGTTTTTTTAAAGAATTTTTATTGGATGGGTTTACAAACATAAACATAAAAATCATTATCATTATCCACCCCATTGCATTTCCCCCCATCCTCCCCCCTTTTTTCTGGTGACTCCCCCCAGTTTTCCATACCCAACTTAATCTAAAATGTATACTATATAAATTCTTAAAATCTATAATATATATCTATATTATACATACTAATCAAATCTCTTTACTTATCTTAACTATCTACACTAACTATATTGCTTATCTTAGTTAAAAATACAAAAATTATATAAGTAATAATAAGTACATATACTAACTAAAACAAAACTACATATATATATATAACATACTATTCCTTACGTACCAATTAACTATATTGTCTATATTTCACATAAACTCCCTATAACCTTATTACTCATACTTGTACTCCCCTGTAAATATACTATACTAATCCATTAAAATACAGTAAAATATACCCCTTTTTAAACTTAAGTAAGTTTCTATCTCCCCTAATTCTCCAAAGACCACAATTTCCCCTTCATGTCCCACTTTTTCTCCACATATTTCTTGAATTTTTCCCAGCTTAATGTATAGTCCAATTCTTCTTGTTCTTTCAATTTCCTTGTTAGTTTGTCCATTTCTGCCATATTCAAAACTTTCAAAATCCAATCTTCCATAGAGGGTATCTCCTGAGTCTTCCACATCTGTGCATAACACATTCTGGCTGCCGTAATCATATAAAACACCATAACTCTGTCCATTTTATCAAAATCTTCTAGGTTCATACATAATAACAGCAATTCCGGGGTTTATTTATATTCCTTTGTAAAATATCTGACATAACTTTAACTATATCCCCCCAGAATTGCTTAGCCTTATCACAAGTCCACCACATATGATAGAATGAACCTTCATGCTGTTTACATTTCCAACATTTATCAGACATCTGGCTATTACCATTGGCCAACTTCTTCAGTGTTAAATACCATCTATACAACATTTTGTATACATTTTCACGCACAGTGGTACATGCTGAAATCTTAACTACATTTTTCCATACCTTTTCCCAAGCTTCCATTGAAATTTCCTTGTTACAATTTATTGCCCATTTGACCATCTGAACTTTAACAACTTCCTCCTCTGTAAACCATTTCAGCAATATCTTATATATTTTAGAAATTATTTTCTTCCCCCCTGAAGCAAACAGTTCTCAAACTCAGAATTTTGTAATCTAAAACCATTTTCCCTTTTGTCCTTCTCATATAAGTCTTTTATCTGCATATATTGAAACCATCCATATTGGAATGGCAATTCATCATTACCTTTAAGCACATAATTGTTCTGCTTTATCTCAAGAATCTCTTTATATGTCAACCAGTCTTCCCCTGCATATTCTGTTCTTGGGTTTACTACTTCCGCAGGGATAATCCACGTTGGTATAGACTCTTCCATGTATTTCTTGTATTTGTTCCATACAACAAACAAACTTCTTCTTACATAATGGTGTAAAAACATAGAGTCTGCTTTCACTTTGTCATACCATAGATATGCATGCCATCCAAATAATTTATTGTATCCTTCCAGTGCTAATAGCTTCAAATGCTTCAGTGAAAACCATTCCCTTAACCCAAACATACTGCATCACGGTATAATTTAAAATTTGGTAATTGCAAACCTCCTCTTTCTTTTGCATTGTACAATACTTTCATTTTAACTCTGGGTTTCTTTCCAGCCCAAACAAAGTTTAACATCGTTCTCTGCCACTTTTCAAATTGTTTAGTATCTTTAACAATAGGTATTGTCTGTAGTAGAAACATCATTCTTGGAAGAACATTCATCTTTTTTTTTTTTTTTTTTGAAAAATTTTTATTGGGTTAGAACATTTTTATTTTTACATTACAGTCAATTTTCCCCTAATTTTTCTTTTCTAACCCCCTCCCTTTCCCCCCCTTTTGTTGACTTCCAACAGCTTTCCCACCCTCTGTCCCTTTTCCCTTACTTCTATTAAGTTCCTCTGTCTAAAACAGATATACATTCTCCAATATATTAAGCAGTACATCTTTAACTCCTTTACTTATTATACACCCAAACTATACGTCTTTAGACAAACAATTTATCCCATTTTCCAGTTTTGAGTAATTCTATATAAACCTATATATCATAAACCATAAAAATTTCCCACATTTAAATCAAACAATTTGATTTGTTCTCTATATATTACTCATTTCAACTTTTTATGGTAATTCTATATAACTCCTCAGATACTCAATCAATTTAACTCTTCTATACATTCAGTTTGGTGCATATAAATCTTGTCAAAGAAAGAAAATATTGTTAGTTAGTCAATCCTCATGTTTAAACCTTATCATTAATTATTCTCTATCAGTTGACCTATACATATCTATATATATCTCAATCAATTAATCTAACTGCTTATAAATTCACATTTCTCTTCCTCCCCCGGTAAAGTCACCCCTCTCTTTTATACTTTTATTATATTTCAGTAGTTCTCAAACTGCCACAGTTTTCCTCCCACCTCCCATTTCTTCTCCAGGTATTGTTTCAGCTTCTCCCAGTCTGTGTTGAACTGCCCTGAGTCCAGATCTCTCAGTTTTCTTGTCATCTTGTCCATTTCAGCCATATACAGCAATTTGTAGATCCAATCTTCAATAGTTGGTACTTCTTGTACTTTCCATTTCTGCGCATACAAAAGTCTAGCTGCTGCAGTCATATAAAAAATCAACGTCCTATGATGGGCTGGAATTCCCTCCATTCCCAAGTTTAGCAGCAGGAGTTCTGGGTTCTTATTTATTTGAAACTGTAAAATTTCACTCATTTCTCTTATTATTTCCCCCCAGAACTGCCTAGCTACCTCACACGACCACCACATATGATAGAGGGAGCCCTCATGTTTCTTACATTTCCAGCATTTATTAGAAGTATTCAAGTTCCCTAGCGCAATCTTCTTTGGTATCATGTACCAACGATAGATCATTTTGAAAATGTTCTCTTTAATATTGATACATGTCGTTGTCTTCATTGTAGTTTTCCACAAGTATTCCCATGCCTCCATTGTTATTTCTTTATTGAAATTTATAGCCCATTTCACCATCTGTGTTTTAACTATCTCATCCTCAGTATACCATTTCAGCAATACTTGGTATACCTTGGATATTCTTTTCTTGTCTTCTTTAAGAAGGGTCTGCTCTAGTTCCGAGTTCTCTGTTCGTATGCCCCCTTTTGCAAAGTCTGAGTTGTATAAGTCTCTAATCTGTCTATACTGGAACCAATCATAGTTAGGTGATAGTTCCTCTTGCGTCTTTATTCTAAGTTTAGATACTTCAATCTTAGTTATTTCTTTGTACGTTAAACATTGTTGTTCATTATCCACAGCTCTCGGATCTATCACCTCATATGGAACCACCCACAAGGGGGTTCCTTCTTGTAGGTAGGTTCTATACTTCTTCCAGATTGTAAATAGACTTCTCCTTACAAAATGATGCAGGAACATCGGAAGAACATTCATCTTGATTACTGCAATACGACCTAACCATGACAAGTTCATTTTATTCCATCTAATCATATCTTTATCTATTTGTTGCCATAACTTGTCATAGTTATTCTTATATAAGTCAATATTTTTCACTGTCACTTCCACTCCCAAGTATTTAACTTTGTTCACTACTTCACATTCCACCTTATCCATCAACTCCTTTTGTTGTTGTTTGGTCATATTTTTACACAGTATTTTGGACTTCACCTTATTTATTACAAATCCCACTAAATCCCCAAAGTCTTTCATTTTCTTCATCAATTTAGGCATGCACTCTGTTGGATCCTCCACTATCACCATTATGTCATCAGCAAAAGCTCTCACTTTATATTCAAATCCTTTTGTCCTCAGTCCTCTTATTGAATTATCTTCTCTTATTTGCCTAAGTAAGATCTCCAGTACCATTACAAACAGAAGTGGGGAAAGCGGACACCCTTGTCTTGTTCCTTTTCTTATTTCCAGCTTTTTTGTTACATCCGAGTCAACAATTATATTTGTAGATTGGTTTTTATATATTGCCTTTATTGCTTGCATAAATTTCTCTCCCAACTGCATCTTCTCCATTGTTGCAAACATAAAATCCCAGTTCAAATTGTCAAACGCTTTCTCCGCATCCACAAAGAAAAAACCAACCTGCTTCCCTGGATTTTTGTCATAATACTCAATGGCATTCAGCAACACTCGTAGGTTATCTTTTATTTGCCTTTCCAGTAAAAAACCAGGTTGGTCTTCATCTATGAATTCCACTAGCCACGCCTTGAGTCTTTCCGCTAATATCTTTGCATATATTTTATAGTCATTATTAGTTAGAGATATTGGTCTGTAGTTCTTAACATTACTTAAGTCAAATGTCTCCTTCGGTATCAGTGTAATATTAGCCTCATTCCATGTATGTGGCATCTCAGCCCCTTCCAATATCTCATTCATCACTTTTTGCATCAGTTGTTTCAAATCCTCCGCCATCACTTTATAAAATTTTGCTGTAATTCCATCTTGTCCCGGAGATTTACCAACTGTAGTAGCTTGTATTGCTTGTAAAACTTCCATTATTGTTATCTCAGCACTAAGCTTTTCTCTCAACTTCTCTGGCACCTTTGGTAAATCAATTCTGTCAAAGTAGACTCTTATCTTTTCATAGTCCACTATTTTTTTCTGGTATAACTTGGCGTAGTATTTATAGAATGCTCTCTCAATTGATCCTTGATCATATAATTCCTTCCCCTCTTCTATAATTCTACTTATTGTTCTTTTCTCTCTCTTTTTCTTTAATTGCTACGCCAAATATCTCCCTGGTTTATTAGCTCCTTCAAATGATTTTTGCTTCATTTTCTTCAACTCCCACTCCACTTCATTTTCCATAGCCTTAATTTGTTCTTGCAATAACTTTATTTCATACAACAATTTCTTTTTACCTGGCCTCTTTTTCAGTTGTTGTTCTACTTGAATTATTTCCCCCTGAATCTCTTTTAATTTCGCTTCTTTTTTCCTCTTCTCTCTGCCATTTAAGTCCATCAACACACCTCTAATTATGGCTTTATATGTGTCCCAGACCATGTGCATTGGCACCTCTTTATCCATATTACACTGAATAAAAAACTTCGTTTCTTTTCTCAGCACCTCAACGCATTCTGGGTCACTCAAAAGATCCTCATTAATTCTCCATCTCCGTTTCTTAGGTTTCATTCCAAATCTCCACATCACAGGATTATGATCTGAGCTAACTTTCGGTAGTATGTCAGTCTCTTTTGTAAACATTACCAGTTCTTTAGACGCCCAGATCATATCTATTCTAGAAAAAGATTGGTGACTAGTTGAAAAAAAAGTATACTGCTTCACTTTAGAATTATATTTTCTCCAAACATCTTCTAAATTTTCTTGTTCCTGAATTTCAAAAAAAGACTTTGGTAATTTCCCCGTCCTTACTTTACTTGTTGATGAACTTTTATCCAATTGCAAATCTACCACTCCATTAAAATCTCCAGCTATAATTACCTGATCATAAGTCCATTGCGCCATTTGTTCTCGTAAATCTTTAAAAAATATATCCTTGGAACCATTTGGCGCATATAGTCCGAGTACCAAAGTTTTCTTTGCATTACATAAACTTTCCACAGCCAGGTATCTTCCATTTTTATCAGACACTATTAATTTAGGTTGCAATTCTTCCTTTATATATATAACAATTCCCCTCTTTTTTTGCTTTGTTGCCGAAACAAATTGTTTTCCTAACTTTTTGTTAATTAAATATTTAACATCTTGATTCCTAATGTGAGTCTCTTGTAGACAAATCAAATTACTTCTTTGTTTAGATAACCAATGTAACACAGCTTTACATTTAGAGGGTGAATTAAGTCCATTAACATTCCATGAAATTAATTTGTACTCCATAATTATAATCTGGATGAGCTAGGAAAGTCTTTTCCATTCTCCATCAGAAAGACATCCATTGCATATTTGGATTTAATCACTTGTCTCCCTGACTGAAATTCAAAAGTCACTCCTTCTGGTAGCTCCCATCTATATCTAATTTCCGCTGCCCTCAGCTTTTGTGTTAAATTGCTATACTTTTTCCGATCCTGGAGTACTTTAAGTGGTACTTCTTTCATGATTCGAATCCGTGTCCCGGCTATTTCCAGTGGAGTTTCAAAGTGTCTTCTAATAATTTCTTCCTTCATTCTCCTTGTGGTCAATTGGACAATAATATCTCTTGGTAAGTTCTTTTGTTCTGCATATTTTGAATTGACTCTATACACGATATCCAAATGAGTCATCATTTCCTCCTCTGTTTGCCCCCAAAATTTTGCCAGTATTTCAGCTACTTGTTTAAGAGCAGATCCATCCATTTTTTCCGGAACTGCCCTCATACGAATCTGTCTGTCCATTGCTTTGCATTCCATCATCACAATTCTTTCGCCCATACTCACAGTCTCATTCTGTATAGCCTCTGCTTTTTTCTCCCCATCCTGCACCATCTGTTGCGTTTCTTGCACCTTTTGTTGGGTATTCTGTAAATCTGTTTTTATTGCCTCCATCTCTTTTTTAACTTCCGTAATTTCCGATTTAATCGCTTCTTTCATTTCCGTCATTAAATTTTGCTGTAATTGTTGTATCATCTCCCGAATTTCTTTATTTCCCTCTGTTATTTTCTTATCCAAGTTCTCAATGGCAACCTGTCAGTCCTTTTTTTTTTTTGGAGGCCATCGGACTTGCCTTGGGTCCCCACGAATCAGCTCTCTTTCTTAACTCCATCTTCTTTTTAATTCAAATCTCTATTTTTATATATCAAAATTTGTAAACGTTTGCCCTCAATTAAAATGGCGATTGAGGCTTCCCTTACCCTTAAAATGTTGGGCGATGTTTCTCTATGATTTAAAATGTTGGGCGATCTTTATGGTAATGCTGTCACACCGATGATCTTCCCTTATTTTCAATGGTGAATCCTTTACTTCTGTTTCCTTTCCCTTACTTTCAATGGTGGGTACTTCACTTCCTCTTCCAACTTTGTTTTTCTTCCGGATCCTCCTGATCTTCCTGACCTCCCTCGCCACTCTTTCTCTCTATCTCCTCTCTGTCTATTGTCGTCCACTTCCTGTCATGTGGCACACCTTTCAATTCCCACGATCCGCCCACCACATCGCTATCTCCCCAACTGCAGGTATGCAAAACAATATTCTTCTTAGCTCTTTTTAACTTTTTCTCACTCTCCAAACTCCAATTAAATTACTCAGTCTTTTAATATACTTTTTCAGCTTGGTAACTCAGTATTTAGTTCTTTTAAAATTTCGGTCTTTATTCAGTAAAATGGTCTGTTGGGGGAGATAGTAATCTTAACTTAACACAAACTTCTTGGGATGTACTCACTGCTTCAAACGGCCAAATCTGTTCAATTCCGTTCCTGAGGCTTGGGGAACGACGAGCCTATGTCAATTTAATGACTCCCAAAGCTGCTGCAGAGATTTTGGCCGCCCTTCTCCAAGGAGGATCTCAACGCTTGGGAGGAAAGCCTTAATTCAGAGCCTCCCACCCGCCGAGACCCTTCACTCTCTGGGCTAAAAGCGTTCCTGCAAGATTTCTAACTAAAATCCGGGGGCTGTGGGCGATCTGAGAGCCCCACCAGCCCAAAAAACAGCACCTCGGATGATCCGGAGCTCCAAATCACATCAGTCTAGCCATTACCCCAAACCGGAAGTCCCGATTCATGGTTCAGCATCTCAGCTACTGTACAATACTAGCTCTCCTGCAGGGTCCTGGATGGCAGATCAGAAGAACTCATAGAGATGGTTCTTGAGACAGGGGTAGAGATTACTGTTACATTATGATCCTTGCCATCCAGATGTGTTGGGGCACCTGAGACAGGGCTGCCATCAACTCATCATAAGGTGGGTCAGCTGCCCAGGGCCCATGGGCTTCTGGTAGAGCCTGCTGCAGCTGACCCCCTACTGACGCCTCTCTGCTGATGCATGAACCCACCCCCTTCCACCACCAGCTTGTGAGTGCTTTGTCACCTCTGCTCCCAGCTGCATATGCTGCCTAGTGCTGCTGGATAAAGGCATGTGGGTGGTGCACAAAGCATCACCATTGCTGGTGGCCATGGCAGTGGCACTCCTAGCTGCACCCACCACCCAGCACCATTGGGGAAATGGTGTGCAGGCAGTGTGGGCACCTGTGACTGTAGGGGGCAGGAGAGCTTGCAAGTGGGCAAAGGAAGGACACACAGACAAGAGGGGCACATGGACGGGATGGAAGGAAAGGGAGTCTACCAGTGGGCAGGGCCCCTGAAAACCTGGAACCAGCCCTGGGCCGATTCCAGACGGCCCTCTGCAATCTGAAACGTTGCGCGTTGTCGCGCGTCATTGCGCGGAAAACGCGAAATATCGCGTTTTCTCGCGCGAGTTTTGCGCGAGGTCGCGCAAAGCTCGCTCGAGAAAACGCGATATTTTGCGTTTTCCACGCAATGACGCACAACAACACGCAACGTTTCGGATTGCAGAGGGCCGTCTGGAATCGGCCCTGATCTCATCAGTCCACCACCAGTAATATGGTTCTTTCCTCCTATGCAGATTGCAAGGAAAGGTTTTCCAGGGACAAAGGGTTGGAAAACTGTTGGAAGTCTACAAAAAGGGAGGGAAAGGGAGGGGGTTAGAAATTGGGAAATGGGGGAATTGATTGTAATGTGAAATTAAATGACTCTAATCCAATAAAAAAATTATTAAAAAAAAAAAGGAAAGGTTTTCCAGGGCAGCCCTCTTGTAGAATGCTTCCAAGTACCAACCTAGGAGCAGACCTGGATAAGCCTCACACTTTATTTCTGTGGGTCAAACCACAGGAGACAAAATACACTTGAATTACACTCGAATTACAAAATACACTCGAATTACCTGTGTAATTCGAGTGTATTTTTTCTCGTGTGGTGAGATCCTATGTCTGATGATTATTTTCTGGCCATTCCATATCTCTTGGAAACCAGAGGAAGTGATTCCACTGTGGTTATGGATGCATACAAAGGCACATGCAAGTCAAGATCTGTAGGGTTTTTTTCACCCACAGTATCAACCCAGTTTCACCCCACCTTTACAGAATGTTTGACAAAAGTCCTAAATGCTGATTTGGTCATCTGGCTCGCCCTTCCCACGACACTTCAGGTAGATTATCTGCCTATTTTAATTTTCATGTATTTACAGTTCAATGCCCATGGCTCCCTTCCCCTTGAATGCTTTCTCTTCACGCCCTTAGAGAACAGCCCAGTACCCAGCTTAGCTTGAAAACCCAGGAATGGAATTGCCAAAATCATTGCTCGCTTCACAGTCTCGATTTGACTCACCCTGAATCGCCAAAGCCCCCCGATGTCATCGCTCCTCTCAAAACAGGTGGGCTCCAGCCCTTCATCCAGGCAGCATTTAATGGAGGCCAGTCCACTTACCCCTGCCCCAATGATAGCCACTTTCTGTGCCATGGTCTCTGGGAAGAGCCTTTCCAGGGCACAACCCTTAAGGAAAAGGAACTCAAATTAGTTTATACACTTCAGACTCTCTTGTCTGTCCAAGTGAAGTGCAAAGGGCATTGCTAAGCATGAAACTCCGCCTGCTATGCCCTTTCCACTCGCTGGAATGTTGCAAAATCTGGCATTTTGCAGCCCTAGGGAATGTCTCTTAATATCCTTGCCAACTGGACTGGTGATAAGCTCCACTTACCTACATAGCTCAGTCATGAACATTCAAAAGCATTGTTTATATTTAAAGTAAATTGCTGAGGATCCCTCACCCCTCCGTTCTTCTCTGCTACCAAGCAGTCAGGTTCAATGGCAGCTTCTTTTCAATACTCCCCTAGTACTCACTCACTACTGCTGAGCAGTTCTCCCAGAATCATCGGTGAACCCAATCAGGCTTTAAAGAAGCCACAAGAGAAAGACGAAGTTGATGAGCCTAATGACCTGAAGCGGAAGTATGAAGCAGTCACAGCCAGGGACTGTAGAAATTTTTACATGTTTATGAATCAGCATAGTGCTGATTGCAACAGGGGAAATTTCAAGGTTACAGGCTGTAGATTGGCACATGTTGTTAACATTGACATTTGTTTTATTAGTTAATGAAACACTGTCCAAATATTTATTTTCTTCCCTGAAATCCTGACTCACTCACTCCTTTCAGAACTCCTATTTTTTTCTCTCTCCCAGGTCTGTTCAATGAAGTCTAATTTTATGTCTCCTTAATTAGCATTTTAAAGGGACAGGACTCACAGAGCAAGAAGATTTCAAATCGAAAAGCAGCAACTGCTCTCCCACCAGCCTGGGTTGCCATCCTCCAGGTGGGGCCAGGAGATCCCTGGGACATACAACCGATCACCAGACTACAGAGCTCAGTTCCCCTGGGAAAAAATGGCTTCTTTGGAGGACAGTGTCATTGGTATTATACCCTGCTGAGGTCTCTCCCCTCCCAAACACCATCCTCCCAGTGGCACCACCCCCAACTCTTCAGGAGTTGGCAATTTTACCACCAGCAGATATTCCTGCTTCTTCCAGGCTATTCCTTTGGGCTCCCCCGTCCAGGCAGCTGCCAGCAAAACCCACTGGTTTTCACTGCCATGAATCCTGTAAATCCTTTGTGTGTTTCTTTCCTGGCAGAAAGAGTCAAATTCTTTTTTAAAAATCCAAATGACTGTAGTAAAGGGGGGCGGAATAGTGAATGACTGACCGTTACTCCCTGTTAGCTGGCATTCTGTGTTTAGCATGCTGTGTTCTTGGTAGAAGTATCCATGGCTCTCATTCCTCTCTTCTTTGCCTTCAAATTCCATTGTCCCCCTGCTACTTCCATATGGAGATGTTTTTCTGCCTTGCCTTCCAAGCTAGAGCACTTGGGTGGGAGGCACATCCACACGATGTCTTCTTCCTTGGTTTCCCCATCTCAGGACGCTCCTTTTCAAATCTGTTACATAGTCTGACATTTTAGGAAATAATGAAGTCCAAGTGGATTATCACGCCGTCTGGATAGGAAACAATCCATTCCCCTGCCATCAGCCCCTTGTGGAGGCCATTATCCCTGCCACACAACCAGCAGATGTTTTTTTTAAAAAAACTGTAATCGCTATAACTATAGATGTATAATGTTATAGCAATGAAAGATTTTATTTAAAAAGTCCTCAGAATGCATTTTGTTGGTACACTGCTGTCTGCTTACAGGAGTGTGACTTTGCTCCCACTATGCTCTGCTTGGTGTTTTTGTAAATAAATAAAGCCCAATATGACAAAGAGATATCCTTTTCATGCCAGTGAGTGAAGCTGGAAGCCTTTCTCTAACCTCAGGAGCTTTTCTCCCACTCAAGAATCCCTTTCTCCAATGGAAGAGCCACGTCAGTGAGAGAAAGGGTCCTTGGACTAGAAAAAGGCTTTTTAAGCTGTTGGAATGTCCTCCGGCCAATGGTAGGATACATACCAGTAAGGTTCCAGTATTCTGTCATCCCAGACAAACTAAACCCTTCAGTGCTGCCCCTCGACCATCTACTTGCTCAGAAAAAGTTGGTGATTTACAATATATTTTTATAATGCAAAAGTCAGACTGGAAACAACTTTGAGAAAATGTTTTCTAAAGGAGTCTAGGAAGCAATCTTGTCTGAAATAGACCCCACCTACCTTTACCATACTACTCCTCTGTGCACCTCCTTCCAGAATGTCATTTTAAAATTATGTATTGCAGGTATTTCACTCCTCGTATAATGACCAACTTGTGCAAGAGTAAAGACAATTGATACCTGAGCAAACCAGGGGCTGATGGTGTTTTCATACATGCTTGATCAGCCTATCTAGGGATACCGAAGTAAACACAACAGAGGCTCCTCCAGAATTCAAAAGCAACAAACAAATAGGACCCTCCCTGAACTAGAGGAAAATGCTATAAATCACAGTGTTCGCTTTATATAATCATATTTACAGTGATTCGTGCAATATGTGAATAAATAAGTTATACGTAATCTCATACAAACTTTTTACAACACTATGTAAAAGACCATCATACCCATCTAAACATAGTTAAAGGTATCCCAATAATTCCAACAGGGATAACCTTCAGTCAGTATCAAAAATAGCTCTATTACAAACTCTCATTCATGTATATGTACACATGGCCAGTTTTCCACAACACAATGCAGTAATTAAGAAGATTTTCTCTCTCTTTCTTTTGCCGAGCTGCCAGAGTGAGGCCTTAAGGTGACGAGCACAATCCTCTTTTGTAAATTTCACTTTTCCAAGGGCTAAAAGAATATCCATGCATCCCAGACCCTTGTGGTTTACAGCACACCCCTCTCCAGAAGGTAATCACTAGGTATCAGCCACCTCCTCCCATCACCTCTCATAATCCTCCACCGCCTCTGGTGTCCCCCCTTCAGTAGTCTTTACCCTGCTGAGGCTTGGTTAATTCAATGTTTTAAGCAGCGAGGGCAGCAGGGTAAAAGCTCCAGAACGGGAGACAGTCCAACGTGCCAGAGGTGGCAGAAGGTTGTGAGAGAATCCTTGTCTCTGGAGCAATCTCCGCTGGCTCTGTCTTTCAAAACTATGCTTCCCGACACTTGAGGAACACGTGGACTGGCATCTCATGTAGAGAGGCTCTACGAAAGATTTTATTTTTTTTATCGATTTTACTTCATCTATACCCTGCCTTTCTTTCCTCAACAGGGACCCAAAGCAGCTCACATCATTCTCTCCTCCATTTCTCCCTCACAACAACCCTGAAAGGTCGGTTATGCTGAGAGTATTTAACTGGCCCAAGATCATTCAGCAAGCTTCCATGGTAGAGCGGGGAATCGAACCTGGGTCTCCCAGAGCCTAGCCATTTACTCTAGACACTACACAACCCTGAAAGAAAGGATGTGACCCTGCTCAGGTCTGCAATGCAAGTCAGCTTTAGGGGGGGAAACGCCAAACATTAATGAAATCAGTTACTTCTGATAATGAGAGAACCATTCATAGTCCCTATTCAATCCAAGCCTGACTGAGTCAAATTTACATATGAATTCCAATTCAGCAGCTTCCCATTGGATTCTGTTTTTATAAGGTTTCTGTTGAACTACAGTGACCTTTAAGTCCTTGACTGAGTGTCCTGGTAGATTGAAATGTTCTCCCACTGGTTTCTGGATGTTGCCATTTTTAATGTCAGGTTTGTGTCCATTTATTCTTTTGCTCAGAGGTTGGATGGTTTGTCCACTGTACAGAGCAGATGGACATTGTTGGCACATGAAGGCATATATCACATTGGAGGATGAGCAGCTGTAAGAGCCAGAGATACTGTAGTTGACGCCATTGGGTCCTGTAATTGTATTTCCTGGGTAGATATGAGAACATTTCTGTAAACAAGGTCATAGGATTTTACAAAGATATAGCATTAGCACAATGCTTTTTTTAAAAGTTTTTTATTTTTCAATATCTAACATACAAAACTACAATAACAGTAACTACAAAAGACTACAATAGCACAAGGGAAGGGAAAGAAGGGAGAAAAAAGAGAAAGGGAAGGGGGGGTGGAAAAAAGGGGAAGGTAACCTACAAACACTAAACGCTACACTTCAATGCTTTCCCTTCATACTGCCATAGTAAAAAAATAGCTTAATAAAGTAGTGACGGAGTGGTTGATCATACAAATTACAGATTACAATTCAAATTAAATCTTTTTCCCTCCCCTGGGCCTCGGACGCAGTTCTCTCTGAGCAGCTACCGCCGCAGCGCTCGTTGCCTCCCCCCTCCCTTCAGGCTTCGGATCCTCTTCTTTTTGCTTGGTGTCTGGTCCAACTTCTGGATTTTTATCCACAAAATCCCTTAGCTGATCTTCCGAATTAAGCTTGTAAGCTTGATCTTTATAACTAAACCCGATTCCTTCCGGGAGTAGCCATTTGTACTTTATGTCACGTTCCCTCAAAAGAGCTGCCAACTTCTTGTACTTAAATCTTCTCTTCCGAACTAAAAATGGAACATCCTTCAATATCTTGACTTTATTTCCCAGAAAGTCCAATTCCGCATTGTATGAATTATATAGGATACTGTCCCGAAACCTCCTAGATGAAAACTCAATAACAATCTCACGAGGCAGCTGCCGCTTCATTGCATATTTTGAAGATGCCTGACGGACTCCCAAAATGGCGCTTTTCACTTCTTCTTTAGTTGCCCTCGCAGGTGTCGCTAAAAGTTCCAAGGCGAGATCCCACAAATCCTCGTTTTCCTCCTCTTTAACATTCTGGAGACGCAAAATGGTCTGTGTTCGCTCCACTTGCAGTCCGATCAGCTGGTTTTCCACCAACTTTAGCTCCCTGTTTGTTGCTCTCATAAGTGACGCACTTTCCCGGGCAGACTTCTCTGCCCCCCCCCCGCTGCTTCTTTAATGGCTTTCACATCGCTTTCAATTAAGCCCACCCTTTGATCTGTTTCATTCAGCTTGTCAACAAAGTGTTTTATGGCTTCCATAACCGCTCTTTTAACCAGTTCCTCAAGCGTCTCGCCCCTCTGCAAGGCCGCCGTAACTGACTTGCCAAGAGTGGGACTCTGCTTTTTTGCTGCCATTTTAGGGGGGGGGGGACCGCCAATCTTCCAAGACTCTGCGAGGGGGGAAAAATCCGAGTCTTCTAACCTTCAGACCCCACCACTCCTCGCATACGCTTGTAGTAACAGAAGGGATTCGCTTACTTGCAGGCTTTCGCCTAATCCTGTTCCTTGCCGTTTTCCATGGCCCGGCAGCACACTAGGTGCCGCGCTCGTCTGCCGGCCTCCATAGGGACAAACGGGCAATTTATCCCCTGCCTCGATCTGTCAGAGGGCTCTTCCTGCCGTGCCCCAGACTCAGACTCCCTGCCTGAGAGTCTGGGGGCTAACCTTTGCAGATCAGCCGCCCGGCCAGGCGGCTCGGCCGCTTCTTCCCGGACCTGCCGAGAGGAGTGTCCAACATGGCTGCGAAAACGAAACCGAAATCAGTTACTTCTGATAATGAGAGAACCATTCATAGCCCCTATTCAATCCAAGCCTGACTGAGTCAAATTTACATATGAATTCCAATTCAGCAGCTTCCCATTGGATTCTGTTTTTACAAGGTTTCTGTTGAACTACAGTGACCTTTAAGTCCTTGATGGAGTGTCCTGGTAGATTGAAATGTTCTCCCACTGGTTTCTGGATGTTGCCATTTTTAATGTCAGGTTTGTGTCCATTTATTCTTTTGCACAGAGTTTGGATGGTTTGTCCACTGTACAGAGCAGATGGACATTGTTGGCACATGAGGGCATATATCACATTGGAGGATGAGCAGCTGTAAGAGCCAGAGATACTGTAGTTGACGCCATTGGGTCCTGTAATTGTATTTCCTGGGTAGATATGAGAACATTTCTGTAAACAAGGTCATAGGATTTTACAAAGATATAGCATTAGCACAATGCTATCTTCTGTCACAATGAGTGAAGGGACATGGGGTGGATTGGCTGTCTCAAAAAATGAGTGGAGGGAAGCTGGCACCGCCCCCATGAGTCAATTTAGGAGTTCAGAGAGATGACAAATTTAGTTTATGCATACTAAAAACCAGGGCTTTTTTTCAGCTGGAACGTGGTGGAATGGAGTTCCAGAACCTCTTGAAAATGGTCACATGGCTGGTGGCCCTGCCCCCTTATCTCTAGACAGAGAGGAGTTTAGATTGCCCTCCATGCCATCTATGGCGACCGATCCAGCGTTCGGGGGGGGGGGGTCACATCGGGGCTGCATTGGGGCGAAAAGGCTTGGTTCGGGAAGCCAGACACTCAGGCACCAGCAATCTATTCCTCTGGCAACGGAGCCAGGGGAATGACTGAGCTGAATTTGCCCTCCTTCTGTCACCCTGGAAACCCGAATGGAAGCCCAGCTTTCCTTGATCAGCAGGGCTTCCTTCCAACCATGGAGCAGCCAATACATAAGAGAGATCTCAGTAAAAAGGCAAGAGTTTTCTTCAGTAATCCCTTGTCGTCCCAACTCTGATGCTATCAAGCAGTGGCATAACAAGTAGATGGAACCAAATACAGTTTATACAATTTCCAAGGTGTTGGTGTTGGAAAGTGCAGTCAAGTTGCAGCTGGCTTATGGCGACCCCATAGGATTTCATGGCAAGAGACTAACACAGGTCGTTTGCCATTGCCTGCCTCTGGACTTCCTTAGCGGTCTCCCATTAAAGTACTAACCAGGGCCAACCCTGGTTAAATTCCAAGATCTAGTGAGTCTGGGCTGGCCTGGATCATCTAGGTCAGTTTCCATGGACATAGTTAAATCGAGCAGGTGCCCAGTGGCACCTTAAGGACTAACAACATTCCTTCAGGTGCATATGCAAGCAACAGAAAGGTGGGGATTTCAAAGAGAGTAGGAACAATATTGTTTCAGCTGGAACAAATAATTCGACGCTCACTACACGTCCAATCATAACTCAGCATGGCCCATACTTTATGGGAGTTCTTATCATGTCTCTTGCTGCCCCTTCCTTGACTGAATCTGAATCTATGTTTGTTCTACTTTGCCCTGCCATCTACTTTTGGGAATAGGGCTAGCTCACTTGGAATGGATTATTTCTCTTTAATAACAGTGTACTTATATACCACTCTTCTAGACAGATTAGTACCCCACTCAGAGTAGCACCAGTGAACAAAGTCTCTTTGATTGATTATTGTTCCAGACTGGTCTCTCTTTGAAGACTTCTGTTTAACTTTTCTGCAACAGACTAACATGGCCTCTGGTATCAGGTGCACAGTTGAAATCTTACATTTAATCCAGCTGTATTTGACCAAGGTGGATTTACACCACTTTATGGACGTCTCCAGGTATTAGAGAGGCCAGAGCTCAAGGTGGATGGGGTAGGAAGATGTCCACCCACTGCTTAGCTCATTTAAGGCTGCCATATTGTCTGAACCAGCTCGGTATTTATCAGTTCTTGCACTATTTGCACTTTTCTATGCAGTTTTTATGCAAATCAATACGATTTATATATTTGGAGTGCAGAGGTCTCTATGCTATTTCTGCAACTTTCAGGCACTATTTATTTACTCTGTAATAAATAGTATGCAACAAAAAACATTAATGATGTAAGAAGAGCCCTGCATTTCATTTTAAAGTCTTCGTCCTTAAGATCAATAAAGGACGAAGCTACAGGGACTTTTGCAGAGACCCAAGATCAGTACTAGGCTTTCACCTGTAGCATGCTAGGGGCCTTTAGAAAGGACTCCAAAAGAGCACGAAGGCCACTGCTGTCCCCTACAGATAGAGCCACTCTCTACAACTATTAGGGTTGCCAGCCTCCAGGTAGGGCCTGGAGATCTCCCAGAATTACAACTGATCTTCTGCTGACAAAGATCAGTTCCCTTGGAGAAAATGGATGCTTGGGAGAGTGAAGTCTGTGGCATTATATCTCAGCGAGCTCCCTGCCCAGGCTTCACCCCCAAAATCTCCAGGAATTTCCCAAGGTGGAGTTGGCAACCCTATATTGGTACCCTGCTCAGCATGGGGAGATTCAAAAAGAGTACAAAGGCTACTGCTGTCCCCTACAACTCTCTACAACAGTATTCAGAGGTATTCCTACTCTGTCTGAGCGCTTATGGTCAATTGTCAGTGATCCATCTGACCTTGTGGAATTTCTTTTTCAAGCCATCTGTAAGAAAAGGATTCCCAGTCCTCTTCTCCCGAGGTACATGGGGCTCATCTTGGATTTGACCTGGGCCTGCTCACAACCAAAATGAGAATTGTGTTCATGCTTTTGTCACTTATAGAACTCTCTTAATTTACAAAGGGCCTTACAGGTTTAGATTTTTAGACCGGGATCATTAACACATATTACAATAAATTAAATGTTTTTCAAACGGAGATTTTTAACAATAACCAAATTAGAAGAAAACAATGGTGTAATGAATGACTTTGTCATGTAACAGAGCAGTAATAGTACTTGTATTGATCTTTCCTAAAATTAATAAACATAGCAACCAAAATTATTTCAAAATTTGTGGTTTCCTTCTTCTATTGGACATTCTTAGTAAATTTTGTCATTTCCATTATTTTCCATCGTTATTGTCCAAATTCTTTACTGATAAGTAGAGATGGGCACAGACAGCAATATGAATGAAAAAAGCCACGAACAGCCCAACCTGCTGTTCGTGAACAAGCTGTTCATGAGGCCCCATTTTAAACAAACAGGTGGTCATTGCAAGCCTCCTTCGTTGCTGTTCGTCAAGCCAGACAGTCTGGCACCTGCAATCAATTCCCTTGGCGACTGAGGAAGGCATTGTCTGAACTCCTGCTGTTGCCCTGGAAACCCCAGTCAAAGCCCAATTTCGCTTGATAGGCAGGTCTTCCTTTCAAGTTGGGAGCTCCAAATTTGTTACAAGGGAGCAAAGACCAGGGGGGAGGGGGGCTCCCAGCGCTGGCTTTGTAGACGGTGGAGAGGGAGACACAGCTGCTGTTGGCATTTTGATAGAGAGAGTGCATAGGAGCTTGAATTTTCTTTGTGTGTGGTGGGATAGGCATGTACCCCTTCAGGTTCCTGGGTTGCTGCCAGGTTCTGGAGGCAAGCTGTTATTTATTATTGGTACCTTCCCTGGCGCCTGCTCAGGTCAGGTTTCTGGGAGTGGCGAAGTAGGGATCTTGACCAAACTTGCATGATAGCTGGAGGAGAGCCTGCTGGCCCCCATGTACATCCAACCACGAACATGTTCATGAACAGCTGTCTTTCCGCACAGCAGACTCTCTTCGGTGTTTTTGTGCCTTCAATTCGCTGGGGGCCAATTTGCCTCGGCTTCCCATATTTTCCAGAGCATCGCTGTCGCCCCGGTTTTGCATCTGTCCCCTATTACCCCGAAGCCACTCTCGCTTCAAGTTTAGTGGGCCTTCCTGTTAGATAGCTCCCTCCCACAGGAAAAGTCCTTAATTACCCATACTTCAATGCAGCCACGTTGATACGTTCTGAAGTAATCTGAACTGTGCTCCCTCCCCAAAGTTTGAGTGTTTGTAGCATCTGATTGGTCACACAGTTTCAGGCTTGGGGGGGGGAAAGGCGGGCTTTTGAAAAATTGGAGGGAAAGATAGAGTTCTTGCTAACTTCCCACCAGTTTTTCCCGACCATTGCTTGAAATTTTATTGCCCTTGCAAGCGCATCTCAGAGTAAGATATGAGGGCGAGGTACATTGTCTTGTTGACTCTCATTAGGGTCATCCTTCTTGCCATGAAATCAACACTGGATGCATGCCTTTTGTACATGCGGAGGCTGTCCCGCAGAAGACAGTTGCTTTTTAATGACAACTGCGTCCTTCCCCGGCGGTCCCGGACATGGTTACTGCTTCGTCATCGGCGTCGGATGAAGCATCAGGCACGGAGAAACTGGTTCATACTTGCAGGCATCCAGGTGCCACGTCGTTACTGGATGTACCCGAGAAGTGTACACTGGTGGGACCATTTTGTGATGAATTTCTGGGATGATGAACATTGGCTCTCGAACTTCCGTATGACTCGTGGAACTTTCATGGACATTGTCTCTGTCCTTCGAGGACATTTAACCAGAAAAACAACTGTGATGAGGGAACCTGTGTCTGTAGAACAGCGAGTGGCCACCACTATCTGGTACCTTGCTAACTCAAACACCTATAGACAGGTGACAAAGCAGTTTGGTCTCGGTATCTCCACTGTGGGAGAGATTGTTTTGGAGGTTTGCTTTGCCATGGAAAAAGAACTCCTTCGAAAGACCATCTGCCTGGGCTCAGAGGTCGGCTCGGTAAGTGGTCTGCATGATCCCAGCTTATGCCAGAACACCCTCTGTCTTATCTTGCTCCCCCTTTTTTTCAACAGGCAACGTTGCTCTAGACTGTCTTAGCATCGTTTGAAGAAATGACTGATCTCACAGCCCATCACTTGCTTCCTGTCATACAAATCAGCACAGCGCTCACTGTCTTTCTTTGTTCTTCTTATCACTTAGATAAGCTTCCTGCGCCTCGGATTCCCCCACTGTGTGGTAGCGGTTGATGGAACCCATATCCCAGTCAGACTGCCGCACGGAAGAGTGGAGGAATACAGAAATCGAAAAAAATTCTGCTCTATGCTTCTGCAAGGAACAGTAGACCACTCTGGCCGCTTCATAGATGTTGAAGTCGGCTGGAGTGGTCGTAATCACGATGCGTTTGTTTTTGTGAATTCAGGGCTGTGTCTTGTGATGGATGCGGGTGTTTTGTTTCCTGGAAACCCAACCATTACCTTGAATGGTGTTTCTGTTCCCCCTCTGGTTATTTCCGATGCAGCATATCCATTGTGTAAATGGTTGATGAAGCCGTATGGAAAAACTGCAAACTCAGCTGAACGTTTGTTTGACAGAAATTTGTGCCGGTCCAGAATTGTGGTTGAACAATGTTTTGGATGACTGAAGACGAGATTGCATTGCTTACATTCAAAAATAAACGTTAGGGAGGAAAATGCTGTTGCAATAATAACAGCTTGCGCCATACTTCACAATATTTGTGAAAAAAGGGACATGTGGTTCCCCTTGATTGTCCTTCCCCACAAGCTGTTGAGGTTGAAGAAGAGGATCGGGTGTATAACAGGCATGACATGTACCACCGGGAGGAGGGAAAAATTGTGAAGGATGCATTAGCACAATACATGTTTTCACACAGGGATGTTTTCTAAATGATTGTTGTACTGTTTGTGCAACATTTTCCTCCTCTTGTGTAAGCATTCCAAGTTACAGGTTTTGGTTCTCAATGACCAAGTGGGGGAATTGCCCCCGCTCAAAACTAGGTGGTTAACACAAAAAAACGTTTGAAAATGTTGGTTACTGACAAATGTATGTGGTTTATAAATAAAAAAAAATTTCATGTGGAGCCATCGAAAAATAAAAGCGTTAGTTATCCATCCAAACATGCTATTGATTTGTGTGGATTTGCTGTTTTTATTGAAAAAGGAGTGGGGGCTACTCTGTGGGTTTCATGACATTTGAGGATTCTCCCTAGAGGGCTTTTGCAACACCTTTTCTGAGCGCTTATCTAAATCTCTGCTGTCAATTCAGTAGACGATTCCAAAAATTCTCTGAATCATTGGGCTGCCCGAGGAAACCTTGGGCAACAGTCAAGGAGGTTGTTTGGGTCATGTGCGAGTGATGTAATCCCGCCCTAAGGCTGCTGGGAAAGCATGGCCTGGGGAGTGCGTCACTACGTGGCAACATGGCGGCAGAAATGTCTGCGCAATGCAGAGGAACTTTTTGGCAATCGGAAGAAATATCTCTTCTTCTAGACACCATCCTGGAAGGTGGGCATGCTGTTAAGCTCATGCCGAGCACTCATTTCAAGAACAGAATGATCTACCGTCGTCTGTCGACTGTCCTTCATTGCCACGGCTTCCCGAGGTCCCCTGAACAATGCCGCACCAAGTTCAAAAAATTGAAGAGCGACTTCCTGGGGTCTCTGGAAGCCTGGCAGGGAATTCCTAGAGCGAGCGGACGTGTTCGGCACCATTCTGCGATGATGCGTCTATGGGAGGCCGCAGGCCGACCAAGATGGGAGGACAGACGCTTCGAAGGTGCATGTCTTAGAGCCAAGCTAAAAGTGAGGCCTGATTGTGGTTGGACACTTGTCGGCGTCCCTCAAGTTTCGATGGGAAATGTAGGCATCCTGGCTTTACAGCTTGTCTCTCAATTACAGCTACAAGACCAGGATGCCCAAGACCAGGATGCCCGGATCTGTTCCAGTGATAATGTGATACAAATACAACCATACAGGAAACCCACAGATAGGAATGCACTTTTGCATTTCCACTCCTTCCACCCCCCCCCCACCTCCATAACAATTTACCTTATGGTCAGTTTCTAAGATTACGACGCAATGCAACCACAGACCAAGCTTTTCAGTTGCATGCGGCACGGTTAGAGAAACAACTTAGAGGGAGACGATACCCAGCCAAGATTATTGATCAGGGCATGAGTAGAGCCATACGGAGAGATAGACGGGAGGTGCTCAAGGGCACTGAGAGGGAACAAAGGGACAGATTCTGTTTCGCTTTAGATTATACACCATTGACAAAACAAATTAAAAGTATAATTTGGAAATACTGGCCCCTAGTGGACAATCTGCCAGGGTGTAAAGACAAACCCCTCATTGCACTACGCAGGACCCAGAACTTCAGAGACAAATTAATACACACTGATATGACAGGGAAGAGAGGAAACAGAGGATTACCGAAGTGTGGCAAATGCAACATGTGTGATTTGGTTATGTCACCACACCAAATGAAAGACTTGGGATTATATTGGAGGGAATTCTCCAATTGTAATAGCCAAAATGTTGTTTATTTATGTGCCCTTGTAAAAAAATGTATGTGGGGTGTACGGGACGTGCAATAAAGATAAGGATCCAGGAACATCGCTCCAGAATACGAAGGAACGTGGAGGAGGCACCGTTGGTTATGCATTTTAAGGCTATGGAACATACTGAAAATGACTTCGTATATACTGTACTGTATAAGAGTCTCCACACAGATACAGCCATGTCACAACGGGACCTCTTGCAACAGGAGGCATGGTGGACTTTTAAATTGCACACAATGGAACCAAATGGTCTGAACAATTCTTTTGATTTGGCAGCATTCTTATGAGACATTATAGGAGCACTAGCACTTTAAGAACTGTGAAGATCCTTTATACAATCTTGATTGATGTAATATTTAACAGCTGTGGGCTGAGAGGAGAATTTGCTAACGCCACTTAATGAATCATAGCCTTGCATTTTGCACATGAAAATCCTTTTGACTGGAGGTTGTAAGTATGAAAAAAAGCATTTTTTTAAGTATTTTTGTAAATATAGTAACTTAATGGGTGTAAGAAATTATAATGTATGAACTGTATGTGATTTTATTTTGCAGTAATTAATGAGAATTAACGACTATCAAATTGGTTGTAAGTATGAATACCTTAAGGAATGCTTTAGGATGTCTATATAATGATTATGTAATGTTCATGTATACCTCATGCTTGTATCTTTTAGGAGTAACTGCTTTGAGAAAGGGGAATCCGGAACGGGCACCTCTTGCTGGCGATCCCGTCAGCAGTTACATCTCTTGAATTTGTTCAGTGACATGTGCAATAATGATTAATTGAATATTGGAATGAAATTTAATATGTGCATGTATATAGCACACCGTTGCTGTACCTTGCACCTTTGAATAGTAGTGGTTACATCTTGTGAGTTTACTCAGTGGCATGTGCAATATATGATTGGATATAAGGAACTACTGAATAATTGAATACCTGAATGAAATATATGTATGTATGCTTGGAGTACACTGTTATTGTGAATTGCACTTCAAAAAGATATTTGAAAGACTTTGTAATTAAATTTGAGAACTTCATATATCTACTTAGTAAGTTGGGCACGGTTATTTGTATAGTTGTTGGGGTCACTTGTAGCTTAGCTCTTAGTTTTTCCTAAAACCACTTTCCCACGACTGTGCAGACTCTTCGTGGCACCCATGTATGATCAAGCACGCTTGCTCCCAGCAGCTCCTGTCTCACCGAACTCACAGAACATTCCTTGCCTCACTCACATACATATTCACTCCTGTCACGCTCCTGACTTGTGGAGGTGCCAACAATGGATTTTTATACTCTATGTATTTTCCCCTTTCAAACAATGCACAGCAAGGGATGCACTCTTAGGTCACCAAAAAAAATTCCCCAAGTTCCCAGAGTGGGTTTGTCTTTGTGATTGCAAACTAATGTTTGATTATAGGACTATTCAGAAGACAGTCGGTGGAGGAAAGAGCAACACAGTCTGATAAGGATGAGTGTGATAGTCCCATCAATGTTGACTCATCGGAGACGGGAGAGGAGGACAAGTTAAATGCACCAAGCACCACTGCTGACCCTTCAGAAGAGTGTCAGGCAGCTGCCTCGCTCTCAAGTGCAGGTTTGCATATTTTTCCAAGACATGACTAGTGACGTTCTAAATGTTACAGGAATCATACTAGGATTTGTGATCTTTTAAAAAAATTATTTTCCCCTTCTTTACTTGAGGAACTTCACCAGATAACACTTGCTGGAGAAGCTAGAAAGGGGGATAAGACACCATGCAGGGAACTGACCATGCATGGAGCAACGTTGGATGATGCACACCAGACAGGGATTCTGGAGGCCATCAGGAAAAACCTTTTTGGGAATGGTGAGCACATCATTAACGCGATGGACCAACAGGCATTCTGTCTCATTTTTTTAATAGCCGTTAACTATTGGCTGTGAGCCATCATGCAGAGACAGTGTGGAGTAACATGGAGAAATCCATGTCACCACCTGTTTTACTGCACAACTCTTTCTGTTCACAAACTCTGAATTGCTGGTTAGACAAATTGCCACCCACCCACACCAGTCTCTCCAAAATTTTTGGTGTTACTGGTTCAAATTTTTTAAAAATTTTAACCTTCTGTCTCTATAATTGTATTGCAGGAGCAAATACAGAAACAGCCATCCCGACCGCAGCATCCGAGCATGGAAGCGAGGTACAGGAGGGTCCCATTTATATTGACTCATCATCGACCCCAGAGGAGGAGGATTGTCGAAACATGTTGAACAGGGCAGGACCTTCGGGGATCGCCTTTAGTAATCAACAGCGATCAACCTCAGGTGTGTATGGGAACCCGAAATCCCTACGGACACAGAATTACATTTTCAGTGTTGGTGAGCATCTGCTGAGAGTTTGTCAACCCCTTCCACTCCTTTGCATCATTGGTAGGTGCAGTGGGCGAGGGAACACCTGTCAAGGCAGAGCAAGAATCGTGTGGAACACAGACCATAGCAGAAGCATCACTGGATGATGTCTCCGTGTTTGCTAATCTTGAGGCAATTAAGAAAAGCTGCTTGGAGACAAGTAAGAAACTATTGAGCATCACTTTCTCATGCAATTTAAACATTAATGTGATTATTGCCCCCTCACAGAGTAATTAAATATACAGAGGACACAGCACCGTACCTGTTAAAATAACAGAATATGCATTCTCAGCCTACAGCTATGTATTTTGGTAAACAAATGATATTTGTGGTGTTCTGTGTACTGCTGGTGCCATGTAAAAGTTTTTTTAAAAATTTACCTAAACATCAGTGTCAGTGAGAGCATCAGTTTAAATAGGTTTCTCAGTTGCTGCATGAAATTCAATCAGTAATTGGTGATTTCATTTTCAACAGTGAGAAAATTCAAGAAAAGACAATGCACCATCGAGAAAAAGAACCGGCAACATCAAAGAAATATTGCTAACCTGAAAAGAAGACTTTTATCATTGGAGAAGGAGCTCGGGAGGTTGAGGGATGACTTGAAAAAAAACAATGGAGAAGAATGAGAGTACAAGACACACACAGGTCACCACCATGGTTTTATGGAGAACTGGAAGGTGGACTTCCGTTAGGACAAATTTTTTTAGGATAACGAGCAATCTCCCCCCCCCCAAAAAAACACAGAACGCATGTGTGAGACTCAAATTTTACTTTTGTGGACTTATGACAATTATTTGGTGTAAAAAAAAAATTCAAAATAACATTTGTATGGAAAAAAACCCTAATTTTCAGTTAATAAGAATGGTCTCTCTTATATAGGTGGACCTCTGGGGACTGAGGCGATGTCGTTTTTTTTCATGTACTCAAAAAAAAGGTTCCTTTGGTTCTGTTTAACAGTTCAATCTTTGGGAATAAAAAAGGTTTTGCCGTTGTTTAAATTGCTGTGATCGTTTGTCAGCGTGATGAAAGGGAAGGCCCCATCAAATTGTTGATTGAACACAGTGTTCAGGTAATATGATGACTGTTAAGTTATTGATCCAGAGGAGTTAGCCGTGTTAGTCTGAAGTAATATGATGACTGTTAAGTTATTGATCCAGAGGAGTTAGCCGTGTTAGTCTGAAGTATCAAAATCGAAAAGAGTCCAGTAGCATCATGTAAGACTAACCGCTTTTATTGTAGCGTAAGCTTTCGATAGCCACAGTTCTCTTCGTCAGATGCATGGAGGGCCAAAAGAAACTGGTCAGATATCTGAACAGTTTATTTTGGCTCACCATGCATCTGACGAAGAGAACTCTGGCTCTCGAAAGCTTACGCTACAATAAAATCGGTTAGTCTTACACGATGCTACTGGACTCTTCTTGATCATGTAAAATTATAGAAAAATCTTGATTATTGTGGTGATTTGGCTGAATTCAATGTGTCTTTCCAAATGAGGAAAGTAAAGGGATTTGATTTCTGATTGCAATGAGTGGGAACGCCATGGGTTTTGGTTGTGGTTTTTAAGTAATTTGAATGATAACGCAACAGTGCCCGAAGTCAGGGAGTACCTATTCCATGTCAACCTTTGAAGTTTTTCTGGAGAATTCCCCCCCCCCAAACAACCCTACCTCCCCTTTCTTTTAAAGCCCAGCCAGAACTAAGCAGTGATAAACACTGTTCATCCAAATTATTGCCATTGATGACATAACACTTCCAGTGGTTGGACTCTGTCAATTAATGACGTTTTTCAGTCCACCAGACATTTTAGCGTCGCCTTTTACGTGGAATGGCTGCTTTTGTTAAGGGCAATTTCCTACGATACCTGTTCTCCTGAGTCATGGTCTCAGGAGAGGGATCACCACATTGTGATGTGCTTCCAAGCAGCAAGTCACCTAATGAATTGAGAGCCCTAACAGCATTCTCCATTGCATTGAGATTCTGGGTGAGCACCTCTCTAAACATCAACCTATCCTCCCTCACCTCATCCAGCATCTCTTTATAGCGGCGCTCAGAATGCTCTGTGAACAAATCGTGCCTGCGGGTCTCCTCGCGCACAGACTCCATGATTGCACCTCTAAATTGTCTGTCCTCTGATTCCGACTGCTGAATCATGGACTGTGCCACATCGGTCAGAATCGACACACGACGCTTTCTATTTCTCATATTGTTAAGGCGTGTGGCAGGAGATAGCTCTGCATTGAAGGAATGTTGAGACTCCACCGCATGGTCTGTAAACGGGATAGTGGGTGGGTAAGATAACAGAAAACATTGTCTTAAAAACAAACACAAAATGAACAACAACATAAAGAGTTGTATACAATTCATGTATCATCCCGCTTGACCATGCTATGACCACTCATCGAGGCATGTAAAGCATGTCACTATTATCCACTCTACAAACTGCCTGTGCGTTGGATTTTGCTAAGAGAACTACAGAGAGCTGTGCCTCAACAAAGGTCATCAACCCGATATTCAAGGATGGGAATGGAAAATCAAAAGCGGCTCTCAAGATCGGAGTTATGCTATCACTGTGGACAGACCAAAATGACTGTGCTCTCATTCAGGTGATTGATCCCTAATTTCTCACATACTCACCATTTGAATCCTCAGAAGAATGATCAGTCTCTGCTGCAGAAATACCTGGTTCCTGTGCTTCATCAGGAAAACCTGCACCAAAAAATAAATTAACCCCCCCCCCCCATATTTAGTTAACTCACATCTCATTCAATTGAAACCAAAATAAATAGATATAGTTTACATTTGTGGAGAACATGACACTGACAAGCGCTGCCCTTTGAAAGAGAATTTCCACCAATTGCAGAAATTCATAACTCACCTCCTACGATTCTTCCTCTCCTTTCCTCAATGATGTCCTCCAGGTCAGGTGTTTGGTCTTCATCGAAGGGTCGCTCCTCAGGGCTGGAAGCTAAAAAAGAGAGCGTGATCGTTCCCATGATAGTACTGTCATGCAAAACCTCCCGGCGCACATCCCAATGACAGTCCCATTCTGCATCCTCTGTTCTCAAAGATGCATTGCTTTGATCCGTTTTCAGGAGCTGACCCAACATCCCTAATAGCTATGTAAAACGGTTATCATCCAAGTCGCCTCACTGGTCATTTTGTGTGGCACTCGGTGTCTTGTCCCAGTCCAAGGTCTGCCTATGCGCTGCACCTTAACGATAACAACAGAACAGAGCTCTAACATTGTCCCCAGTAATGGCCGCAATAAAACTCACCGTTCTCCGATGCTGAGGTTGTGCTTAGCTCCACCACGTTTATGGTGGTGAAGTCATGTGAGAAAAGTTCTTCTGAACCCTCCATGACATCGTGATTTTGCAGCATCAGTGCAGAGACAGTCCTGTAGGAAAGGCTTCGAGCCACACGGTTTGGCTTTATACTTGCGTCTCCGCGGAATATCCGATCCAACTCCCGGAAAAAAGGACAGGATGCCGGCGCATTCCCAGATCTGCTATTGTGCGCCACCACTCTTTTATACTCTTGTCGCAGTGCCTTTGATTTTATTCTGCATTCAGTCGCGGACCTGTGGTGACGCCTTAGCGTCATCTGTTCGGCGATTTTTATAAAGATGTCTATGTTGCGGTGGCACAAGGAAAGCACCTCCTGCACTTTCTCCTCTCCCCATAATGCTATCAAATCAAGAGTCTCTCCCTCTCTCCATGAGACGCCTCGTCCACCTCCAGCCCTACCGTTCCCCTCCATTTCAACTCCTAGTTAACGGTCATGCTTTCTCCTCAGTTCACTGTTCGCATTTTTGGCGCCCGGAAAAAAAGGATCCTGATTTGCTACCTCCTGTCACGTGGGAGAATGAATTCCTGGATAGCAAGCTGTATATGGAGTTCTGTTTTCAACCAAATATCTGTTAAAGCCAAAAGCCCACTGAATGCCAATGTGGCCATGTATATCATTGTTCAAAAATATTTTGAGTGAATGGATGGAGTCAAGAGTATTTAGTTTCAGCGTGGCCCTTGTTTTCCCCCAATGTAAGAAAGATGCGTGTAGAGTCTGGAGGTTTCGGGGCAGTGTGTTTGCTTAGTTTACCATCAATGTGGTATTTATCATCGCCATTCAACAATGTGGCGATGTACCATCGAATCAACATTGGGACAACGTCACGATGGTTTCTTAAAATAATCATTCGCTGTGAGAGAAATATCCATTCAGCTGCAAAAATAGATAGTAGAGGAGGAGGGGATGGAGGGGAGGAGTCAGGTGGCTGTCAATAAAAACAGGACCAATAATTGAGCCAGGACACACCATCGCGTGAAACGCTTTGAAGGAGGGGGGAAACTGCGGAGAGTATTTTCCGCATCGGACATGTCCCGGATTGGAAGCGCTCTAAAATATACTTTGGGTAAAAATAGCATTTGGAAAATTCGGCGTAATAGGGCATAAACCCCGAAACAGGGTCAAAATGTGCTCATTGTCGTGTGGAACTACAAAGAAAACCCAAATACCTTTTGCATCGAAGCCGCAGAAAAAGCTCTGTGCGGAAAAACAGCAGGTCATGCTCGTAAGTGTTCATGAGTCCCTGTTCATGGGTAGCAATGAACAACGAACATTATGTTCAGTTTTTTTTCTGTTCATGCCCATCTCTAGTGATAAGTCATCTGGAGTGCACCTTTCAGAAGTAATTGAATTTTTAAAAACTGTTATGATGTTCCAAAGAGAGAGTTAATGTTTGGAATTTTTTGCACTAAAGCTGACTTGCAGTGCAGATTTGAGCAGGGTTACATCCTTTATTTCAGTGTGGTGTAGTGTCTAGACTAATCCACTCGGATCTGGGAGACCCAGATTCAATTCTCTGCTCTACCATGGAAGCTTCCTGGCTGACCTTGGGCCAGTCGCACACACTCAGTATAACCTACTTCGTAGTGTTGTTGTGAGGGGAAAATGGAAGAGAGAATGATGCGAGCTGCTTTGAGTCCCCATTCCGGAAGAAAGGCGGGGTATAGATGAAGTAAAATAAATAAAAATAAAATCTATTGTAGTCTACTGACAATCGTGGACTTAGAAAGGGTTCTTTCTGCTTAGAGTTACACTGTAAATATTCCACCAAAATATTTACTAGATCCAAGTAGAATAATAATCCACATATTTTTAAAATGGCATTCTTTAAGGAGGTGTACAGAAGAGTAGTATGGTAAAGGTAGGTGGGAACTATTTTAGAAAAGATTGGTTCTTACTCTCCTTCAGAAAATATTTTCTCAAAGTTGTTTCCAGTCTGACTTTTGCATTCTAAAAACACTGGATTAAAACATTCTTCCCCTCTTACTCATTCATAAGGTTCTCAAAGCACTTCACAAGCAGTAGAATATATTGTTAATCACCACCTTATTCTGAGCAAGCAGATGGTCGAGGGGCAGCACTGAAGGTTATAGTTTGCCTGGCATGACAGAATACTGAAGCCTTACTGGTATGTATCCTGCCATTGGCTGGAGGATGTTCCAACAGTTTAAAAAGCCTTCCTGCAGTCTAAGGAGATGTTCTCCCACTGATGTGGCTCTTCCATTGGAGAAAGGCTCCTTAGATTAGAGAAAAGCTTCTAGCTTTGCTCACTTGGGTGAGAGAGATTTTTCTTTGTCATATTGGGCTTTATTTACAAAAATACCAAGCAGATCCTAGTGGGAGCAAAGGCACATTCCTGTAAGCAGACAGCAGTGTCCCAACAAAGAGGTTTTTTGTGGCCTTTAAAATTAAAATCTGTAATTGCTATAGCATTATAGCATTTCTTTATGGTGTGAGAAAGTGTCGAGATCTGTATTTCAATGAATGGATGTGGGGGGAACTGGGATATTTTTAGCACTTGAGGAGGAACTGATACTGAATCCATAAATGTATTTATGCAGAGCAAATTGAAGTGTGGCTGTGTGAACAAGTGCATGGAAAGTTGGAGCGGGGGGGACACACATGAAATGAGGTTCACTTGAGCATCCTTAGGTACTTAGTAACATGCAGAGAGAGACTTAGTCTGACTACTTGGTGTCATAGAAGAATGGAAGGTGGGAAAATGCCCAGCATTTTACTCTACCTTAAATATAAACAATGCTGGGTTTTTTTGTGATTATTATTATTATTATTATTATTATTATTATTAATAGCTGGGAAAGTATAGAGTAAGAGGGGTAGGATTAGGGGAAGGAAATACATATTGGTTCATTCAAATACATTGCACCATTCAATCAAAAATGTTTTCTCATTGTCCTTTTTATAGTCCATCGGTCCACTCATTATTACAGCTTTTTCATTTATTTTTGCATTGTTCATAAAGGTCTTGAGGTTATCCAGGAATTAAGTTTCTTGAAAGCACTTTTAAATCCAATTATAGAAGGGGTCCCAAATGTCATCATATGTCATATTATCTCTATCTTTCAGTAGACCGGATAGCTTATCCATTTCCGCAGTGTTGAGTATTCTATCAATCAAATTTTCTTGTGTTGGGACATCTGTCATTTTCCAGAATTTTGCATATAAAATTCTAGCTGTAGTCATTATATTCAAAATCAAACGTTTTTGGTTTTTATTCACCTGGATCATTATATGGTTCAACAAAAAAAGTTCAGGATTCAGTGGTATAGAGATTTTGCGAATCTGCTGGATCATTCTGTGAATTATTTTCCAAAATTCCCTCGCTTTTTTACAAGTCCACCACATATGATAATAAGTACCCACCTTAGTTTCACACTTCCAACATTTATTTGACCCATTTGGAGACATTTTGGCTATTCTAATAGGAGTCAAATGCCATCTATAAAACATTTTATAAATATTTTCTTTTAAAGAAGCAGATTTTGTCATCTTTATATTTTCTTTCCACATTTGGGACCATTGCTCCAGATCAATTGTATGTCCCACATTTTCTGCCCATTGTATCATCTTATCTTTAACTTCTTCCCTCTGTAATTTTACATTTAGAAGCTCACTATATATTTTCTTTATCATTTTAACATTGGTACCACACATTATCATATCAGTTTTCCCTTCTGTCTCATAGAAACCTATTGTCTTATCTTTTTTATATCTAGATTCCAATTGTGCCTGGCCCCACCAACCCAATTCTATATCTAGCTCTGCTAATTCTTTAGTATTTTTAATATAGCACCTGGATTGAGCAAGACCTTGTAAGTGGGAACTAGGGATGTGCGTTTCGGCTTTCCGAATCCCAAAAGAAAGCCGAAAGAAACGTCTTTTGGGTTATTTCGGGTTATCCGAAACGTTTCGGGGAAAGCCGAAACGTTTCAGGTTATCCGAAACAAAACAAGCCAAAACGTTTCGGCTTTTTTCGGCTTTCTTTCGGCATTCAAGAATCGCCATTTTGTTTTTCCTAGGCGTTTGCCTTAGCAAGCGTCTAGCAAAATCCTGTTGGAAGCTAAGGCTTCCTGCAGGCTCTTCGAAGAGGGGAGGGGGGGAGAAGGAGTGAATCACTCACTCCTTCTGTCACCCCCACCCCTCTTGCAAAGGAGGATAGGGAATCCTGTGCTTTGCCTTGCAAATGCAAGGTGCATTGCTAGCATTGCACTTTGCATTTGCAAAGCAGTGGAAGCAGAGATTCCCGCCAAAATTAACAGGTAGGGGAGGGGGAGCAGGAGGAGGGTGACTGTTGGAGTGTGGGTGGGGAAAGGCAGGGGAGGGGGGACTTTAGGAGTCACCAATCCCACTGCTGCATCCTTCTGCCAGCCAATAGATTTAAATCTTTGGCTGAGGCTGCAGCAAGGGATTTAAATTTGGGGCCAGACTGGTCTGGAACACTTCTATTGCTGCTGCTGACCGAGAGAGGAGAAGAGAGACTGCACCTGGAGGACATCTGCCTGGAGGATCAACTGTGCTGGACCTCCTGAGAGGACACCTGGTAGGCCTTTTTTAAATTTTTGTAAGTTTTTTGATGCTGGGCACTGTGCTGCTGTGGCCTGCCTCTGCAAAAAGGTGTTTCAGTTAAGTCTTGGCATGGCCTGGGGGGACAGGTTGAGCAGACAATGGTTGGGGGTGGGGTGGGGTTCAGCATTGGTTGTTGTGCTTGCCTTCTTTAATGTTTAATTTCTCATGCTTGAGTGTGGGGTGGGCTTGATCTACTGTTTCACAGGAATTTAAAAGGAGTGTGCCAGCTTTGGGCCTACACAAGCCAGAAGCTCTGCTGTGTGTCTTTGGTGCCTTTCTTCTGGCTGGCTCTCACAGTTATGCTTCACAAACTGGAATGGTGTGAGGTTGTTTTTCTGAACAAGTGTGCCAGCCTCTGGCCCACACATAGGCCTGCTGCTCCGGCTTTGGTGGTCACCCCTCTGGTAGCTGGCCTGGCACTCACAGTTATGCTTCATAAACTGGAATGGTGTGAGGTTGTTTTTCTGTGTTTGGTCCACTGCTTCTAAGGCTTCCCACCAGGCTCCTGAACAAGTGTGCCAGCCTCTGGCCCACACACAGGCCTGCTGCTCTGGCTTTGGTCATCACCCCCTCTGGTAGCTGGCCTGGCACTCACAGTTATGCTTCACAAACTGGAATGGTGTGTGGGGGGGTTTCTGTGTTTGGTCCCCTGCTTCCAAGGGTTCCCACCAGGCTCTTGAGCAAGTGTGCCAGCCTCTGGCCCACACACAGGCCTGCTGCTCCAGCTTTGGTCATCATCCCCTCTGGTAGCTGGCCTGGCACTCACAGTTATGCTTCACAAGCTGGAATGGTGTGGGGTTTTTTTTCTGTGTTTGGTCCACTGCTTCCAAGGCTTCCCACCAGGCTCTTGAACAAGTGTGCCAGCCTCTAGCCCACACACAGGCCTGCTGCTCCGGCTTTGGTGGTCACCCCTCTGGTAGCTGGCCTGGCACTCACAGTTATGCTTCACAAGCTGGAATGATGTGGGGTTGTTTTTCTGTGTTCGGTCCCCTGCTTCCAAGGGTTCCCACCAGGCTCTTGAGCAAGTGTGCCAGCCTCTGGCCCACACACAGGCCTGCTGCTCGGCTTTGGTCATCACCCCCTATGGTAGCTGGCCTGGCACTCACAGTTATGCTTCACAAACAGGTTGTTTACTGTTCGTGGACCTCTTCTGGACTGGACTGCATTTGGTGGACATCGGCCTGTAGATCTCTGCTTGGAGGATCAACTTTGCTGCTGGACATCTGGAGAGGAGGACTGGTAGGGTTGTTGAAAAAATGGTTTTTTGAACTTATGTCTGCTGCTGTGGCAATCTGCTAGCACATGCTTTAGTTTGGTCTTTATGGCTTGGGCTAGGGGGGACATTTTCTAGTTGGGCAACAGGGCATTGTTTGGGGGTTGGGGGGGTCAGCATTGATTGCCATGCTTGCTTTCTTTGATGTTTCCTTTGTCATGTTTGAGTGTGGGGTGGGCTTGATCTACTGTTTCCCAGGACTAAAAAATGAGTGTGCCAGCTTTGGGCCTACACAGGCCAGAAGCTCTGCTGGGTGGATGTGTTTTGTTTTACCACTGGTTGGCCCTAGCCTTTCGGGGGGGTGGCCTTGACTTGACTTGAAGAGCGGGGCCTTGACTTTTGGGGGTTGCATGTGTGGCGTGTGGTATTGACTCTGTTAACATTTCCAACTTTCTTGACAGCATCGTGGAGGAGAGGAGGACCAGCTGCAAGACCGCCTGAACATCGCTGGACTGCAGGACTGGTGGTGGTGAGCGAGTCCGGGTTCATATTTGGGTGGGCTTAGGTGTGGGTTCTTGCTAGCTTGGGAGGGGGGAGGCTCATCTTCAGACCACCACATCCACACCCCACACCGACACACCACAGAAACATTGTTCCTGCTAAATAGTGTCTTAGTTAGGTAGGCCAGTTGGTAGGTATTCAGTGGCTAATTGCCCTCAACATAATCATTAGGGAAACCAAGCCTAGTTTTTTTAAAAAAAACTAAATAGGGACTCAGCAGGAAAAGCATTAGTGAGTGAGAGTTAGGTTTGAATTTTATATACATATACATATACATATACATATACATATACATATACATATACATATACATATACATATACATATACATATACATATACATATACATATACATATACACATACATATACATATACACATACATATACATATATATATACACACACACATATATACACACACACACATATATACACACACACACACACACACACACACACAAATTTGGAATAGCTGTCAATAGGCTTCCCATTAGTGCCCCCATAACTAGGGTTCCACTGCCCATCTCTGGCACCCGTGGTGTTGCCAGGCCGGCCCGGGCATACTAGTGTGTGAGTGTCTAAGGCTGTGTCACCTATTATTGGGGTTTAGGGCCAGCTCAATTCCGGAGGAATTCAGCTGTTTGGCAGGCACAGGTTGCCTGACATAAATAGGGTCGCTTAAAAAAGGCACTTGATTGTTCATCTCCAAGTCACAGAGCCACTAGAAACACAGATTTATAGCAGGTAACTTAGGTCTCGAAAACAAAGTTGACCTTTGTTTTCCCAAGCTTTTCTGATTAGTTATGGTAGATTTCGGGAGGGGAAAGTATGTCAGAGAGGAAAGCAGAGAGGGGACCCGGGAGAAAGGTTAGGGAGAAATCTAGACGGGAGGAGGGGAGGGAGAGGGGGACTGCTGCGGCAGCCCCCCCCCATCTGAGCGGAGGAGGCCCTCCCCTGCGCTGCTGCCATTCACCAGCCTGGCTTCTGGTGACAGGAAGAGGGTGCGCAAGGCTCTCTTTCCTGCGGCAGCTGCTGGAGGGCCACCCCCAACCCAGGTGTCTCAAGCAGGGGCTGGCACTGGGCAGGGGCCTGCTGCTGAGGCTCCTCCTCCTCCAGTGGTTGCGAGCCAGCTGCTGGAGGAGGGGCAGCATGTGGTGTCTCCTGGGATGGACGTGGGGCATGTGACTTTTCCATCCCTCACGATCACCCCAGGAACCCGGAGGATGTTGGAGGAACTGCCCATGAGACCCCCCCTGGGGCGGTCCACCCCAGTTTCCTCTGAGACCAGCAGCAGGCCTCTCACGGCTGTGCAGGAAGGGAGGATGCAGGAGGAAGAGGCAGAGACTGTGGTGGAAGAGCCCACATCTCTGCCCCTTCAGCCTCGTCCATCCCCACCTGCCCGGCCGAGAGTGGGACACGGTGTGTCTGGCCAGAGCACCTCACAGGAGGTGCCTCAGGGTGGTCCCGAAAGCGCTTCTCCTGGGAAGCGTGGATGCCCTTTTCCTCCGAAATCTGGAAGCACTTCCAGATAACGGAGGATCCCCGAGCAGCCCAGTGCCTGCATTGTAGGCAGCGCATCAGCCGTGGCAGAGATGTGCGGCATCTCTCCACATCTGGGATGAGGTACCATATGAAGAGTCACCACCAGGCGGTGCTTCTTCGGGAGGAGGGTTCAAGTGGCGTCGCATGGCCGCCAGCTAGCCAGAAGGAGGCAGGCTACTCTGGTGCTCTCCCCCCAAGGGTACCTGCAGGGAAGGGACGCCAAGCCTCTCTCACGGAGATGCTTGGTATGCAGGGCACTAGTGTGCCCAGAGAGGGGATCCGGAGGGCGAGCCAGCGCATCACGCGCCACATCGTCAACATGGTAGCGGTGGATGGGAGACCGTATTCAATAGTTGAAGACTTCGGCTTCTCAGGGCTGCTTCGAGATTGCTTTCCCTGGTACGCCGTCCCTGCTCGCACGACGTTGAGCAGATCGGTGGTGCCCTCGTTTTACAGGGCTGCCAGGGATCATGTGAAGGCACAGCTGTCCCGGTTTGCCGGGAGAAGTGTGCACTTCACATCAGACATCTGGACCTGGCCAAGTGTGCAGCAAGCGTACCTCTCGCTTACTGCTCACTGGTGGGAACCTGAGGAGGTTGTGGGTGGGGGCCGGGGGGAGGTGCCTAGCACAGCTAGCCAGGGACGGATGGGAGACCGCCGGGCCGGCTACTGCAAGGCCTTGCTTCATGCTGAGGTGCTCGACGTGTCCCACACGGCGGAGAACATCGCTGCCACCTTAAGGAGACAGTTGGAAGAGTGGGTAGGCCGGGGACCCGCCACCGTGGGATGCATGGTGACGGACGGTGGCAAGAACATGAGGGCGGCAGCGCATCTAGTGAGCCGAGAGTGCGTCTACTGTGCGGCTCACAAGCTTCACATAGTGGTGAGAGATGTGCTGGGGTTGGGCTCCTCGAAGAAACCCCTTGATACCTGGACTCGTGAACTCCAGTTACTGATCCAGAAATGTCGGAGGCTCACGGGTCACTTCTCGCGCAGCGTGAAGTCCACGCACGAACTGCACCAGACACAGGTCAGGACAGGTGTGCCAGAGCACGCTCTGATCACTGACGTTAGCACTCGCTGGAACTCCACCTGCGCCATGCTTGAGCGCTTGGTGGAGCAGCAGGCCGCACTCCACGCGTGGCTCTCCGAGAGCCGCAGTGCGAGTCAGGTGGGTGAGTTCAGCCAGGAGGATTGGCTCACTGTCACTCAGACAGTGGAGGTCCTGAAGCCCTTCAAGAACTTCACTGTGGCGGTCTCGTCAGACATGGCGACCCTCGGTCTGGTCATTCCCCTGGTGCACACGCTCCAGAGGAATCTGGCCACCCTTGCAGACCGGGTCGCGCCCCGTGCTGACCTTGTTCCAGTGGTGTGTGCACTAGTGAGAAGGCTGCAGCTTGGCATAGCTGCCAGGCTAACTCCTCTCACTAAGGACGAGTCATACATGTTGGCGACCATGTGTGACCCGCGCATAAAGGGCACTTACGCTGAGCGGGACGGGAACCTCACCCAAGCCAGAGATGGGCTCTGCTCTTGGGTGAGGTGCAGGCAGGCCGCAAGGGGACACCTGTCGACAGGGGGGACGCAAGAGGGGCCCTGCCGTGCGGGTCCCTCTGATGCCCCCTCTGCGCAGCCCCCCCCCGCGGCCACCACCGGAGTGCCGATGGAGATGGAGCTGCTCCGGTGGGCCCTCGTCCCCTCTGGGGTCGTGAGGACCGTGAGAGAGAATCCGGCAGAGGCCATGGTCAGGGACTACCTCGCGGAGCCCTGCGAGTCGCTCTCCACCGATCCACTCAGCTACTGGGCCAGGAAGGAGTCGGTCTGGCCGGACCTCTCCCTCGAGGCGCAGAGGCTGCTCTCATGCCCTCCGACGAGTGTGGAGAGCGAGTGCATCTTTTCACATGCGGGCAACATTGTCGGCCCACATCGCACTCGCCTTCTCCCATGGAGAGTCGAACAGTTGACCTTCCTGAAGGTCAACTCTCGCCTCTTCGATTTCTCAGGACTGGACTTCCAGAGTGACTGAGGTGAGCCCAACTTGTGGCCTGCGTCCTCTGCGAGTCCAATCCTTTGGAATCGCGCTCTCCCCTGCATAAAACCCTGTAGACGCAGTTAAAACCGGCCAGTAGAGGGAGGGTGGTTAGGAACCAGTGGCAAAGGGAATCCCCCCAGCAATTTGAAAGCCCCCCCCCAAGGGAATTCAAAACATCTCCCAGCACTGAGACAGACCCTGTGGGACCAAATTTATTCAGAAAAATAATGCCCCAGAAACATGGATTGCAACTGGAGGGAGAAATAGGTTAGATAGGGATTGCTTAGGTGGGGATTAGGGAATGGGAAAATATCAGATCCTGCTGTGAATGTTTAAAATGTTTTTCACTGTTGAAATCTTTATAAAAAAAATAAACTGAAGAAAAATTGTAATAATGTTTTTTCAAAGTTGATGTAATGTTCATGTAAAAAAAAACCAAAAAAAAGTTGTGATTATGTCTTTTCAAAGTTGATGGAATGTTCATGTTAAAAAAGAGAAAAAAACCCAAAAAATGTTGTTATTATGTTTTTTCAAAGTTGATGGTTCATGTTTTTTAAAAAAACAAACAAAAAAAATTGTTGTAATGTTAATGTTTGGTTTGCTGGGGCGGGGGATGCTGGAAGAGTTGTGGATGGGCACCATCCAATGATGATCTCTCGCAGATGTTTCCAGGTAAATGCTGAGGCTGCTGTGGGGGTGGGGGGAAACCTCTGCAACACTGCTCCAGAAATACCACTGTCGAGTGCCTTGGCAGTGCCCAGTCCAGCTTTTTGTGCCTGAACTGAAAGCATAGCCGCAGGAAATGACATAGGTTCTGCTGGACCCTGTTGCAGTGGTTTCCCCCCTTTAAGTTGGGTTATGGATGGAGAGTTGTATTAAACTGGTAGTTATGATAATCTTGTCTAGTTTGTGCCCATGCCCTGTTGTGCCCTCCTACTATGTAACCTGAATATGTTCCAAAATTTAGAGTTTGTCCATTCCAAAAAAAATGTTTTTTTAAGATTCTCTGACGTGTAGTTAATTGTGTTGTCCTGTTTGTGTGGGCGACAGTTATTGTGATTCAATGTGATTTGTTGACCTAATGTACTTTGAAAGTGATAAAATAAAGTTTTTTCAAACTTGAATCATTGTGTGTCTGTGTTCCCTTTTTTGATGGGAGGTTGGTTCCCAGCATTGGGAACAGTGGGGCAGGCTGGCCAGCCTTCTCTGTAGGTGGTGGTGGGGGGCCAGGGGGTGGTTGTCTGTGTGTGGCGTGCTCTTTCCCAGGGACAAGTTGGCACTCAGGAGTGTGCCCACCATTGTGGCACCCCTGGGCTGTGCGGAATTGCCCTGGGAAAGAGAGTTTAGAAGTTACCAGCATGGGGAACAAAGGGGGAGGGCTGGCCGGCCTGTTCCTGGGGTTATGGGTATGGGGCAGCTGGGGGTGGATTTGGGTCTGTGAGGGGCTAATGGGGGGATTTGGGTCTGTGTGTGGCAGCTGGGGGGGATTGGGTTTGTGTGGGGCTGTAAGTAGTGGACTTTGGGGGATGAGAGCACCGACTTGGGGACTTTATTCCCGAATCCCTGGTAGTACTTTGTTCCCAAGGGGGGCCCAGCTAATGTCTAGGTGAGGGCTTCCATGCCTCTATCATTTGCTGGCCCTCCTTTGCCATCTTTATCAGAAATTGGCCTAGGGCTGCCAAACTCCAGATAGGGCCTGGAGTTCAGGTTACAGAGAGTAGTTCCCTGGAGAAAATGGCAGCTTCCAAGGGCAAACTCTTTAGAGGGCAAAAGTTGCCCATGGATTCTAGGGGAAATCCCTGCTCAGATTTCCCTTTCCACAAGTCCCACCCCCAAATTGCCAGGAACTTCCAAGGCCAGAGTTTGCAACCCTACAGAGATCCCATTTCCACACTCATAGCCTTGGCACGGTAGGTATAGCCCCCATGGAACACTTTCAGGTTCCTGATTCCAAGTTCAATAATGCCAATGTAAGTCAATCCAGACCATCGTCAAAAATGGGTTTTAAACAGCAGTGGCATTGGGCTGTATTTAACTCATTCACTTGTCTAGTTGTACCCAAACATTTTGCTTATGTTTTTAAAATCGAAGAATTTTAAGTGTGGCACTAAAGACATTTTTAAATGTTTTTTAAAATATCTTTTTATTTTGTAGTATTTAATGTGGCATTGCTCAAGGCCTTTTGGCCAAATGAGCAGTTTCATTAAAGTAAAAGTAAGACAAGGCTGACAGGAAGAAAATGCATTCAAACTGTAGTGTAGGAAGAAAGTTTTAATTTACATATACCATGGACTCCAAAAAAGACATGTAAGTGGCTTCCAGACCAAATCAAGCCTGAATTCTCCCTTGAAGATAAAATGATTGTGCTTTGGTCACATCATGAGAAGACAAGACTCACTAGAAAAGACAATAATGCTAGGAAAAATTGAAGGCAGTAGGGAAAAGAAGAAGACCCTAAAGGTGGTGGATTGACTTCAGTTTGCAATACATGAACAAGGTTGTTGGGATATTTTGGAGCTCATTAATTCTCAAGTTCACCATAAGTGATTTGAATGCATAAAACATACACACATACACATAAAATATATATCTTAGGGCATATATTACCCCCCCACACCCATTTATTAGTTTATCTTATGCCCTGGTTTTCTCCCCGCTGGAAACCTATAGTGGTTTACACACTATTGTTCTCCCTTGCTTTGTTTTAACATCATCATAACAAACAGGATAACAATAGACAGCTGCTCCATGCCCCACATTGGGAGTGACTTCAGCTGTCGATGGCCTTCTTAGTAGTTGAAGGGGGTGGAGGGGAGGGGAGGGAGACAACACACTCCAGCCTACTCTATCTGGGGCCTAGGTAACAAAATGGAAAATGGCAGCAGCAGGAGCTCCTGCCCACTCCACATAGGGCAAGGGCCACCCATTGGTTGGCCTTGGCAAGGAGCTAGTGGTGGGGCAGCACTGATTCTGGGGCCCCGTCCTGAACATTTGTCCAGGGCCCCAGAATCACTAAGACTGCCTCTGAAAAAAACAACTCTATGCGTTACATTGGCTGAGCCAAGAACATCCATCAAGCCTCCAAGGCACAGGATCAGAGTCTCCCAGATTCTAGTCCAACACTCTAGCCATTACACTACACTGGATATCTTAAAATTGGTTATACCCCACCACCAACTTAACCATTCTTCTCCAAAAGGCACACAACTTGGCTGTGGCTCAAAAATGAGTATGATGCATGGGCCAGTCACTGCAAACTGGTTCTAAGGCTCAGGCCGAGGGGGGGGGGCATTGTTCCAATGCTACCCTGGCTTTGGAAGGGTACAGCAAAATAGATGAAATAATCTAGGTTCAGTGCCTCCCTCCTTCTCTGTCTCTCTCTCTCTATAATGTGTGTGAAAACATTGTTAACATTACTACACCATCACTGAAGCCTAGAGGATACTTAGGGTCTGTTCACACATGCATGATCATTTCATGGCACTGCACTGGCATGATGATGTCTCTTCTAGGAAGTGATGTCATCATCACACAAGGCTGGGGAGCACACATACTTCACAGCAGGCTGATTTGGGCCACAAATGATCCTGCTTCGGCCTGTTTAGGGCCCAAATCAGCCCACTGCAAAGCACAGGAATACTCTCAGGGCAGCCAGATGACATCAGTGACATTACTGCAGCAGCCCCAGGAGCGTACCCCGAAGGCTCATTCCCTGACTTTCCCCCTTCCAGCCAGGTAAGCAGTGACAGGGGGCAAAAGGTGGGAGTGGGGGATCCCCCACTAGGGGAAATGGATCCCTAATTGTGTCTGAGGATCAGTAGAATTCAAAGTGTGAATGGTTCACTCCATAGTGCTTCAGTCTTTGAGGGACTGACATGCACGTGATAGTAAACTCCAGAATTCATCATTGTTAATAAGGAATGCATGAGGTGAGGGGTGGGAGTAGAGGTGGGAGAAGGGCCCCTGAGACTAGGGGGGTTGTTTTTCTGTGTTTGGTCCCCTGCTTCCAAGGCTTCCCACCAGGCTCCTGAACAAGTGTGCCAGCCTCTGGCCCACACATAGGCCTGCTGCTCTGGCTTTGGTGCCTGTTTGCTGGCTGGCCTGGCACTCACAAGCACGCTTCAAAAAACTTTTTTGTGTTGTGTTTTGTTGTTATGGAGGAGGTGTCAAGGGGATGAGCAAATTAGTATTTTATTTCATGATAGTTGTGTTATTTTCCGACTCAGAGTCTGAGACAATGCTGTCCTGCCTGTGGGTGTGCCCTGCTGCCATGTTGCCTACATCTGTCCAAGACAGAAAGTGTTTTTGACCCATTTTGCGCCCCCGCTGTGCAACCCACATCTTGTAATGCTGGTTACAAGTTTTGCTGATTGTCTAATATTAATTGAGTTGTGTGTTATGTTTGTGTAGTGTGAATCACTGCAAGCATGCTGTTTCCATGCCCTTTTGTGCCCTGCTGCTGTGTAAATTTAAGCAGTTCATGGAATAAAGTGTTTTTGAAAGCTCTTGTTATGGTTTTGTTTAATCTGTGATTTGAAGTTTGTTGTGTTAATTTTGTCTAGGGGAATCCTGTTTTCATGCCCTGTTGTGCACTCCTACTGTATAACCCAATTCAGTTCAAAAATTTGAGAGTTTGTTAAAAAAAATTTTTTTAAGATTCTCTGATGTGTAGTGAATTGTGTAGTCCTTTTGTGTGGGGGACAATTTGTGTGATTTGTTGTGATTTTTTGACCTATTGTACTTTGAAAGTGATAAAATAATTTTTTTTCAAACTTGAATCATTGTGTGTGTGTTCCCTTCTTTGATGTGAGGTTGGTTCCCAGCATTGGGAACAATGGGGCAGGCAGGCCAGCCTTCTATGTAGGTGGGGGGGTGTCAGGGGGTGGTTGTGTGTCAGGTGCTCTTTCCCAGGGATAAGTTGGCATTCAGGAGTGTGCCCACCATTGTGGGACCCCTGGGCTGTGCGGAATTGCCCTGGGAAAGAGAGTTTAGGAGTTCCAAAAGGGGGAGGGCTGGCCAGCCTGTTCCTGGGGTTATGGTGGGTGTGGGGCAGCTGGGAGTGGATTTGGGTCTGTGAGGGGCTACTGGGGGGATTTGGGTCTGTGTTTGGCAGATGGGGGGAATTGGGTTTGTATGGGGCAGTAGGGGGTGGACTTTGGGGGCTGAGAGCACCTACTTGGGGAGGCCATGAAATGGCCCCCCCAAGGGGGAGCAGTCTGAGCCTTGGTGTGGGGTGGGAGTAAGGGTGGAAGAAGGGACCCTGAGGCTAGGGGTGGCATTTTGCATGCAAAATGCCACCCCTGGCAAAGGAAGCCTCCCCCAGCTGTAAGCAGTAGAGAACAGAGCACCTACTTGGGGAGCCCATGAAATGCCCCCCCAAGTGGGAGCAGTCTGAGCCTTGGTGGGGGGTGGGAGGAAGGGTGGGAGAAGGGCCCCAGAGGGTTGGGGGGGCATTTTGCATTCAAAATGCCACCCCTGGAAAAGGAAGCCTGCCTCTTCATTTTCCCCCCATAGGAAATAATGAAGAAGAAGATGAGCAGCAGCCAGCTAACAATATGCTCACCTTCCTTTTCTTAATGAGAGGATAGGGTGACCTGGTTTGGGGGGCCATAACATGGCTCCCCAAAGTCCAATCGGTCTGAAACTTGGGGGGTTGTTAGAGAGGGGTTAGAGGAAGGTCCCCACCAACTTTGGGATGATTTGGTGGGAAAATGCCTCCCCCAGGCGTCCGGAAGACGGAGGCATTTTCCCATTGAAAAAGCCGAAAGAAAGCCGAAAAAGCCGAAAGAAAGCCGAAAGCCTGTATCCGAAACAGATTCTTGTTTCAGGAAACCCGAAACAAGAATAACGAAACAGTGTGCCTTTGCACACCCCTAGTGGGTACCTTCCCCTCCCACCACACATTATCATATCAGTTTTCCCTTCTGTCTCATAGAAACCTATTGTCTTATCTTTTTGACTTATTATGCAACTCATAATTTTCCAGGCAGGACAGCCTCAGTACTCTGTCTTCCTCAGCCTCAGTCCCAGAGGACTGAGGAAGCTAATTCCAACATCCCCTCATCCTCTGGTGGCACATTTGGAATTCTGTCAGAAGGTGGTGGGTGAACCCACAAGATGGCTGTCACAGGATACAGAGAAAAACACAAAATGTCAAGGAGTGAGGTTATGCACAAGTCTGACAGGAGCTCTTCAGCTCTTCTTGGTCATTGGAGAAAGAGATTAGATTGGCTGTGCAGGTTTTAAAAAAATGCTTCCTTGGCAGCAGATGAGGCCACCGCATAAAGATCTGCACCATGTGACTGAAGGTTAGTTGTATATATGCTAGAAAATATATTTAAACAATATATTCATTTTAAAAGGCATCCTGTTAAACAGAGCATCTGTTAGAGTTATGCATGACCTCAGTAGCTGACATTGTGTGGTTGGCTCTGCCTCCAGTGGCAGCCATTTTGTGATTGCATCTACTCCTCATGTCAGAAGTAGAGGTGGGCACGATCCAAGGCTGTCTGCTTCCTTCTTGTTATATCTGAAAAGACAAGACATGTTCTGCACCTTTGAAGCATACAGGGGGGCTCTGTCTTACATTACTTTTTGTTGGTGTCCTTGATTCCTGTGGGTGACATAACATGAAGGCAGCTTTTGCTTGTTGATTTGCTGTTGCTGGTAAGTACAGTGTACTATTGTGCTTAATAAGCTAGTTGGAATAGTAATCTCTAACCAGTGGTATGCACGACTGACCATCTCACTGAAGTCCTGAAAGGAACCTGGGGCACTTTAACCTTCTGAGAAGAATTAATTGTGGCAACACCCAAAGGGCCCCATGGCTGTGCATAATTAAAATACTAAAGTGTGCAATAAATCCAAACTAGAAAGGGCATTGCCCCTTCACTTTATCAGGATAACCATGAAGGAGATGAGTACTTAAAAACCAGCCAAGTGAAACCAAGGAATGCAGATATGCAAAAAACTATAACCCAGCAGGAAACAGAGGTGCGTTTGGGAGAGACATCTACGACTCGAGTCTTCAGAGGTTTCAGAGCTCGGTCCCACTGGGTCAGGATTGTACTTCGGGCTTTCTCCCACTTGCCTGGTCCAGTCAGGCGGAACTGATAAGAAGTGCAGGGGCCAAAGAAAACTTCAAGGCCAAGCTTAGGATCTGTTAGGAAGAGCAGCGGCAGACTGGGCTTGACACCTATGCAGGTGGCAATTTCATCCATGTACTCGATAAAGTATATCCGCTCTTTGTCCTTGTGGCTGGGAATGCTTCTGAAACTGGGAAGAAATGGGAAGTGTGTCAAGTTTCCAGGTAAGCCCAATAAGACCTTTTCACCTCTGCTGTGGCTCAGGGTAGACAATGATGTATTCTCTGATTACAGAATCTGGGAGATGGTATGCAACTTCAGGATCTGAGAATCTCAGCTCGACTGATAGCAGCTGGCCCATAGCCAGCATGCGCATACTCAACAATGGGATTTGAATCTAGATTTCTCACAGCCCACCTCAACATGTTCACCTAGCGCCAAGCAGAATAATGTCAAGTTGCTACTTTCCTCTCCACTGTCGTGATTCCAGCAGCCCTGGAATCCTTTTCCCTAAGCCTGCCTTTCCCTTTGGCTGTTGGAGGTCACTCTTACACCCAGGGCTTTTCTTCAGCAGGAACGCGGTAGAACAGAGTTCCGGAACCTCTTGAAAATGGTCACATGGCTGGTGGACCCACCCCCTGATCTCCAGACAGAGGGGAGCTTAGATTGCCCTCCGTGCTGCCAAGTGGGGTCACCAGCCATGTGACCATTTTCTCCGAGGGCAACCCACTGAGTTCCACCACCTCTTTTCCCAGAAAAAAAGCCCCGCTTACACCACATTTTGCCTAATTTGCTGCTAGTTCTGCTGATTTGATTTGATTTGATTTGGATCTCTCACGGAAGACTTAAGCAGTCAGGGATCATGTACTGGAAGTGTTGATCCAATGCATGATCCCTGGAGAGGGGAAATCCCTGGATGGAAACTTGCCCAAGGACCCCCAAAACCTGGAATCTACCCTGTGCGCTGGTTTAACATCAAGATCACTCAACCTTTGTTCCAGTGAAGCCAGGTGACTCTGGGGCAACTGAGCCATTCTGACTGGTATTAATCGGTTCCTGCTTTCTGCCATCCTGCAATGTTTTCTCCCTTTTAAATTAAAAATGGAAGTAAAATTGAACAATGAGGCCACCTGCTTGCTACTGAAGCCTCGAATCAGCCATGACCTGTGTATCGATAGGCTGGTAGAGCAGTCGAGCTTTCCTGAGTACCAAATACTCCTTAAAGACTGGGAAGGTGTTTTCAATTATCCACACAGTGGGACCATTTCTCGGGGGGGGGGGGCGGGGTTGTGGCCCACTGCTGAACAGCCAGCAAAACTCAAATGTACCCCACAGAAAGAAGACATCTCATTTTCGTTCCCTTGACCCACAACCTGGGGCCAAGCTTAGGGGCCTTGAGAGAATCCCTACCCACACACCAGAACAAGCTATATAAATCAAGAAGGGTTTTCTGCCAGAGTATCTTCAGCCCACTGATTTCCTCTTCCTCACTGGCTTTCATTTGCTGCATCTCCTGAGTCACATTAACAGACATATATTCAGTAGAGTTATACATCCTTCTAAGCCCTCTGACTTCAATGTATTTAGAAAGGTGTCACATAACTGCTGTCTCCTTAGAGAAGACTGTGGTGGCTGCACTGCCAAATCTCAGATGGCGGGAAGGTGAACTTGTTCTACTTCCAAACCCATCCCTCCCAGGAACTCCCCTAGAAAGTTTTATAAACTCTGGCATGATATGTTGCGAGCCCCAGATTCTTGGGACTTTCTTTTGTTTTTTTTGAACCTGCAGTGAGAATAACAGTGACTGAATCACTGTCGTCTTTAACGTCGTACATTTCATACCGTTTTTGGAGATCCTCCTTGTGTTTAGCAACTTCAGTCATCATTTGGCTCATTGTAGGAAGCTTACATGATCCTGAGAAAAGAAACCAATATTGTCTTAATCAGCTTGAGTCACTGCTACAATTTGGGTCTCTTTCCATGAGAACTCCAGAGACTGAGTTAGCCATATTGGTCTGATGCAGCTCAATAAATAAATAAATAAGGACTAAGAAAAGCACTTAGCAGCCTGTAGTATCTTGAAGAGGGGGATTGGATTGGGAAATGCATATCATGAGGTGCTCAGTTCCCGATCTAATTCCTCACCTTCAGGTAATCCACCCTTAAGGGCTCTGACCCTTTTAAGCAACAGGAGCCAAGGGGCATTTTGTGATAGTTCTTGTCTTTCATGGCAGCCGTTTTCTGGTGATGCCAACTATTCTTTCTCAAAATTGCCAAAGTGCCACAAGATTTCAAAAGCTTAGAGACCCCCTGAGTTAGGGGAGCATGTGTGCCATGAGGCATGTGCTCTCCAACTCCATTTCTCCAACCTTCCGTTTTTCCATATCCCATAAAAAGGAGGAGGAAAAACTGTTTCACAGCCACATAATAGTATTTGGATTCCAAACAAGATGAGCAACTTCTTGTCCGCCTTGGGCAATTGTGTTATTGCCTTAGACCACTGAAATTCAGGACTAGGTGTGAAATTCAGTATTCTTGTGCTACGAGGGACGTAATTTCCCTACTGAGTTTCCTTCCCCACAATTCCCAGAGTGCCGAAATTTGTACATAAGGATATTTTGGTTAAGAATCTTGCTGAATAAAACATTAATCAATGAAGAAAAAAGTGAGCAAAGCCTAGTTTTTCAGAGACTTCAGTTGCCTCTGGACCTTTCAAAAATGACTGCTGTCGTAATGTAAAAATTGTTCTGCTGAGTTGCTGCATGAAAAAAGAGTTCTTTGCTGGCACACTGTGCAGTCCGATCAGGTCACAGAATATTTCATTAACACGTCACTCTGCAACTCAGTCAGATTCCTGACAGTCTCGGTAAAGAAGTGTATAGCCCAAATGGATGAGGAACAAAAGTGGAAAATTCACACCGGATCAGAGTACCTTATTGCCAAGTCGGCTTTCTTACCATTAAATACTCTCGTGACCCAGCGGGCCTGAAGTTCCACTACTGGCATGAGGGATCCAATTACTGCTACGAAGCCGATGATTGCCAACGTCTGCTTCTCCAGATGAGGAGGAAAAATCTTTTTATAAAGGGAAACATTGCTTTTGCAAGCACTGTGAAGAGATTCCTCCAGAAAGGGGAAGGATGTGGTATAGCCTGTTGCAAAGATGACCACATCTATGTCCTTTTCTACAGTTCCATCTTCAAAGATAGCGGAGGTATCAGTGAACTCCTTCACATTTGTCTTTACCACCACAGCGCCACAAAGGATGCAGCTGGGCAGCTCATCATTCATAATTAAAGGTGTCCATGAACTATAAAACAGAGAGAAGTAGGAAAATGGCCTTTTAAGTATGTATGGTCCCATATTTCTTCATTTATAACTGCCTGGTGCCTCTCCCAGGATGTGGGTTGCCTGTGAACAATTTTAGGGATCTGTTCTGGAAGTCTTGTTAAGCATTTCATCCCTTGCCCCCCAAGTCCACAGAAGATGAGGGGAAAGACAGGCAGCACCACAAACAGCATTTAATGCCAGTGTGGAGTTGGTGATGAGCGTGCCTGACTAGGACCTGGGAGGCCCAGGTGCGGATCCCCGTTCTGCTGTTATCCACAACCACAATCTCCCCGTCCCCAGAGTAAATGTAACAAACCTCCCTTTTTAAAGATGTCCCACTCCTAGGGTTGCCAGCCTCCAGGTAGTAGCTGGAGATATCCCGGAATTACAACTGGTCTCACCCCCCAGATATCCAGGAATTTCCCAACTTGGAGCTGGCAACCCTACCCACTCCCCCTCCCATCTAGTAAGACTATAGGGCTCTGATTGGCTGGCCCATCTCTGATGCTTGCTTGAGGGCAAATCCCCCTGGTATTGGTTCAGAGCTCTGGCATCAGGCAGAACCTTGGGGTTCATTAAGTGTCCTTCCTCCTATACTTTACTTCAAGGTAAAATAGCTCACAGAAATCACTAGGAGGAAAATAAGTTGATCAACATTTTTCTTCTTCAACAAATCTGCAAGTGATTTCATTCCTCATGAAGGAGAGATCTGTTGGAATATATGTTGCAAGGTCTGACATTCAGTCATTATGGGGTCAATATGTTTAGTTGCTGTGCTATTGTTTCTGTTGACCTGGAAGAGAACCTGTCAGAGAGCCAATAGCCTTATCTGATTCAAAGCCGAGGAAACTGAGATCTGTTTGTAAATTGTTATTGGTCAATAGGTCAGGTGATTTTCTCTGGGAGTCAACAAGAAGGAGGAAGAATCTCCATTGCTCTCGTGGTCTAAGGACCAAGCGAGAAGTGACGAATTACACTTGAATGGCAAGTGAACAGACTCACATGTATTTGTCCCTGTTCACTTGCTCTCCACTTGCATACATGTGAGTCTATTCACTTGACATTCAAGTGTAATTCATCACTTCTAGCTTGGCCCTAAGTCTGTAGAATGTAGCAGCAAAATGTAGCTCATAGACTTCCTTGTTTTGTAGGAACGCCGTATACCTATTTCCTTTAGAATTAAATATTTTTAAAAGCAAACAGGCGTCTGACTCTCTATTGATTCAAGATCCATTGTAACTCTGATTTTTAAACTATTTTCAACCATTTTTCCAAACAAGATCAACACGCGTTGAATGGGTATTGTTTAATAGGTGGTTACTTCTTATTGATAGCTAATCCTCCCCAAACCTGTTCTAAACAGCCTTGCAACTCACCAAACCATTTGCAAGTTTTGCAATTTAGTCCATAGCAATACCTTTCAAGGGGAATCAAGCCATAGTTCTCATGGTTAAACCACCGACTGAATACCACTGTCTGCATCTTCTTTATGGTGCCTGCTGGAAGAAGCTTTTGAATGGAATTCATAAAGCGTTTGTTGAAGACCATGTCTAAAGGCCAACCAGCATTTGAAATGCGGCTTAACACCCACGTTCCACTTCTGGTGCTGAGAAAGACCTAGAAATGATTCAAAACTGAGATGAGTATTCCTAGGGAGGGCCAACAGCTCAGCAGACCTTGGAGAGCTGGTGTGGGATGTGAAGGAGGGTGTGGCTAAGTATGCATTTTTCCATCATTGGGAATTGTGCTGCTGTCATGCTATAGCAGTTCACAAGTGGATTGGCTTGTCCACATGATTGCTATATCACACAGATAGTGAAATACCCAGTGATGTGTGACTTCAGGAGGTGGGAGGCTTGAGGGGGGGCAGACATGAGCAGCATTGCACGATATCATTTCCAGCCTCCCAAAATGGAAGTGATGTCACCAAGTTGTGTGACACTTTAGGAATCCACTCAATTTCTATGGTTTTTGCCACAGAGTTCAGAGGGTTCCTAAAGCATTGCACGATGCAGTGATGTCACTTCCAGTTTCTCAGTGAGAAATGACATCACAATACCATTCCCCCTCCCTCTTTGTGCCTTCTGCTCATTAGAGCATTGGTGGGGGCCAGGGATGAAAGACAGATGTTTGCCTTCCAAAGTGGGCAAGTTGGATGCCCCCTTAGTGAGTATCAAGCTCAGCTACTCATTTAGAATGTCTCCAGATCACATTGTGCCTTTGTCATGAACTTGATGAACTATCAGCTTCTGTTCTTTTCCCCAACCCCAGTTTATAAAGTGAGGAGGGGTACTCATCTACCTTATAGGATTGTTGAAGGACTTCAGCAAGGTAGTGTAACTCTAAAACACTAAACTTTCTTAAATTTCCAACATTATTATTAACTACTGAAGCCACAGGCCAGCAACCCTGGCCTGGTTTGGGAGGAAATGGATAGCATATTTTAACGAAGGCAGACATGGATGGGAGTGAGTAATAATTGTTTTTTAAGGAGCATCATTGTGGGGAGAGTTTCAGAGGGTTGGTCCTTACATGCATATCCAACCCTGGATGACTCCATCCTCAAGTGGGGATTTGCAGGAATGAATGATCAAGAACTTCAGAAGGAATTTTTATTTCAGTGGAGTCAATTCACTCATCTATTGGACCAGAGCAAATCTATTGGACCAGAGCAATCAGAAAACCATAGCAAGGTGACGGATAGGCAACTAAGATTTTGCGGCGTGCAGGAATTGGATACGCAAACTGCAGAAGAACAAATGACAGAAATTCTGGCAGAATTCCTAAATAAAGGATCAGAGGACATATCAGCAAATATGGATCTGGCATACAGAATCAACTCAGCTTATGCACAATGAAAGAAGATACCAAGAGATATTATTGTCCAATTAATGACAAAAAGAATGAAAGAGTAAATTATCAAAAGGCATTTTGAAGATCCCTTAATAGTGGAGGGAAACAGAATCCAGATTATGAAAGAAATGCCAAAAAGGATTCTCCTAGAAAGGAAAAAAAATATAGAGAGTTGACCCAGAAATAAAGAGAAAAGGACATCAGATACAGATGGGAAACCAGAAGGACTAAGCTTTTATTATAAAGCTTTAAGAGTCATCATCAAAACAAGAGAGCAGATGGAAAAGTTTTTTGAGGAAAATGCGGAGGATTTCCCCAGACTATTATGAATTTAACATAATGGAATACAAATTATTATCGTGGAATGTAAATGGACTAAACTCACCCCAAAAGAGAAAAACAATTTTTAACTGGCTAAAAAAACAAAACTGCAATATAATTTGTTTACAAGAGACACATGTTAAGGATCAAGATACTAAATATCTAAAAAATAAACAACTAGGAAAAGAATATATAACATCATCCAACCAAAAGAAAAAAGGAGTAGTGATTTATATTAAAGAGACTATAGACTCCAAATTAATTTTTCAAGATCAGAATTGAAGATATGTGGCAGTGGAAATTAGTGTAAATGCCAAAAAACCATTGATAATAGGTCTCTATGCACCCAACGGTGCAAAAGACCAGTTTTATAGAGAAATAATGGACAAATTGGATCAAGACTCATATGACCAGATGATAATGGCTGGAGACTTCAATGGTGTTGTGGATTTACAAATAGACAGGAATATAAAGGGAGGTAACAAAAAATCTGGAAAGTTACCAAAATATTTTTTGAATTAGTGCAGCAAGAACAACTTGAGGATGTATGGAGAAAAGAAAATCCCAAAGGCAAAGACTTCATGTACTACTCAGTGAGGCATTCATCATTTTCAAGAATAGACATGATTTGGACATCAAAAGAACTAGCTTTAAGTATAAAAAAGTAGAAATTTTGCCACGGGTGAGTTCAGACCATAATCCAATATTATGGAAAGCAATAATAATTATGGAAAAGTAAGATGGAGAATAAATGAAGATTTATTACAAAATCAGGTCAACTTGAACTATTTGAGAGAGGAAACAAAACATTTTTTTCGAATAAATAATAATAATGAAGTTTCAATCCAAATGGTATGGGACACATACAAGGCAGTTATAAGAGGAAATTTAATTTCATTAAACAACAAGGACAAGAAAAGAAAATGAGAAATGGCATGAAATTCAGGAGAAATTGCATAAAAAAGAACAGGAACTAAAGAAAAAACCTGGGGAAAAATCAATAAGACAAGAAATTAAAATACTGCAGGAGCAAATAAGAGCCATTAGCAACAAGGAATTAGAATGGAATTTAAAGGTATTAAAACAGAAGTCATTTGAAGGAGCAAATAAACCAGGGAAGTACCTAGCCTGGCAACTGAAGAAGAAAAAAGAGAAGAAAATCATTAGTAGGATAATGGAGGAAGGAAAGGAGTTGAAAGATCATCAAACAATTAAGCGTGCCTTCTACAAATATTATGCGAAATTATTCCAGAGGAAGGCAGTAAATTTGGAAGAAATAGACTGATATTTGCAAAAAACAGATCTACCAAAGATAACAGAAAAAATGAAGCAGAGACGGAATGCTCCAATAACAGAGGAAGAAATCGTACAAGCAATAGAAGCAGCAAAGATTGGAAAAGCACCAGGACCGGATGGGATCACGGCTAAATTCTACAAAGTAATGAAGGGAGACCTTGTACTGATATTAAAAGATATAATGAATGATATACTTCAAGGAAAAGGACTTCCAAATACATGGAATGAAGCGAGTATTGCTTTGAAGTTGGCTTTTTCTTTGCAGATGCAGAGAAGGCCTTTGACAACTTGAACTGGGACTTTATGTTCACATCAATGGAAAAGATGGACCTAGGAAAAAATTTATAGAAGCAGTAAAAACAATATATAAGGAACAAAGAGCGACAATCTGTGTCAATGACGACCTGTCAGAGAAGTTTGAAATAAGAAAAGGTACAAGACAAGGATGTCCACTATCACTGTTGTTATTTGTGATGGTCTTAGAAATATTACTAAGGCAGATCAGAGAAGATGATGACATAAGAGGAATAAAAATAAAGGGATCTTCCTATATGTTAAGAGCGTTTGCAGACGATGTGATGTTTATAGTAGAAGATCCACTACAAACTCTGCCAAGACTACTGGAAAAAAATTAAGGAATTTGGAGATTTGGCAGGCTTCTATATAAATATAAAGAAGTCAAAAATAATAACTAAGAACATGACCAAGAAGAAACAACAGGAACTAAGTGAAATAATAAACTGTGAAGTGGTACATTAGACTAAATATTTGGGAATAGAGCTGACAGCTAAAAATATTGATTTATTTAAGAATAACTATGAAAAGCTCTGGACACAAATTGAAAGAGATATGATAAAATGGAATAAACTAAACTTGTCGTGGTTAGATCGGATTGCCACAGTCAAAATGAACGTGTTGCCTAGAATGATGTTCCTAATGCAAACAATACCAATTGGAAAAGATAAAAAACAATTTGGAAAATGGCAGAAGAAGATATCGGAATTTGTGTGGGCAGGAAAGAAACCAAGAGTAAAGATGAAAGTTCTTTGTGATGCTAAGGAAAGAGGTGGAATGCAGTTACCTGATCTTCGACTTTACCATGAAGCAATATGTTTAGTCTGGCTAAAAGAATGGGTGTCTTTAACCAATCACAAACTACTAACTTTGGAAGGTTATAATAAACTATTTGGATGGCATGCATATATGTGGTACGATAAGTATAAGATGGACGCAATGTTTCAGCACCACTATTTGAGAAGAAATTTATTGTTGACTTGGCTAAAGTACAAAAAATTTATAGACCAGAAGAAACCACTTTGGATTATACCAGCTGAGGTGATCAACCCAAACTTAGAATATAAAGGAAAAGAATGAATTACTCTCAAAGATTTAACAGAAGTAACAGATAATGAGTTGAACCTTAAACCAAATGAGGAGTTGCCATTCAAATATGGTTGGTTGCAATATAGACAAATCAAAGACTTATTTGATTCAGACCAAAGAAAAACAGGCCTTAGAACCAAGAATTCAGAGCTAGAAGAATTACTGTTGGGAGATAACAGTAAAATAATTTCTAAAATGTACAAATTGTTATTGAAGTGGTGTACAGAAAATGACACAGTCAAGGTGCAAATGGTAAAGTGGGCTATAAATTGTAATAATGAAATAACGATGGAAGCATGGGAACAATTATGGAAAAATACTTTAAAAATATCAACATGTACCAGTATTAGAGAGAATGGCTATAAAATGTTATATAGATGGTACTTAACACCAAAAAAATTAGCTATAGCCAACAAACAGCTTTCTAATAAGTGTTAGAAATGTAAGGAGCATGAAGGTTCTCTATTTCGTATGTGGTGGACTTGTCGTAAGGCTAGACAATTTTGGACCAAAATATGTACTGAGATGTCTTTGATACTTCGTTATAATGTTGCAAAAAATCCAGAAATGATGTTATTATCATTGCATTTAGAAGGTTAATAGAAATGATAAGATATTGTTATATTATATGATATCAGCAGCTAGAATAATATATGTTCAGTACTGGAAGAGAGAAGAAATACCTGAAATTGAAGAATGGACAAGGAAATTGTTGTACATGGCTGAAAAGGACAAACTAACAAGAAATTTGAAGGAGCAAGATCCAGAAGTATTTTTGGAAGATTGGAAAAAGTTGAAAAAATACATGGAAAAGAAATGGGATGTTAAGGGACAATTATGGTCTTTCGAGAGGTTTTAAAGAAATTAAGTAAGATAAGATATAATTAAGATCTTTACTAATAATAAGAAAAGAACAAATTTAGTATAGAAATAAGGTATTATTAATAACGGGGGGTTGGAGTGCTGTTGGAAGTCATTATCGAAAAGGGTGGGGAGGGGAGGGGTGGAGAAATATACACAGGGGAATTGAAATGGAATGTATTTGTATTTGAAATTGATTATATATTGACCCATCCAATAAAAATCTATTAAAAAGAAAAACAAAAAAAAGGAAAAAGAAAACCATAGCAAGCAGCTAGAAAACAGGGGACTGTGGGTCTCACCACACGAATCAAAATATAATTGAATTACATGGGTAATTCAAGTGTATTTTGTAATTCAAGTGTATTCAAGTGTAATTCAAGTGTATTTTGTCTCATGTGGTTTGACCCTGTGCCTCTATCACATCCCCTTTGAAATTAGCTGGTACCCATTAGGGACACCTGAAATCCCTCTGTAATAGTGGCTAAGAGGCCATGATCCAGGGAGTTCTTGGTTCAAATGGTGCTTTTGCAATGGAACTAAGATTGCCAACCTCCAACAGGAGCCTGGAGTTCTACCAGATGACAGAGACCAGCTCTCCTGGCCAAAATGGTAGCTTTAGAGGGGTTTTTTTTTCTGTCATCAGAGCTGCCTCCCCAGATTCTACCCTCCCCAAGAACCACCCCCTAATCTCTAGAAATTCCCCAAGCCTGATTTGGCAACCCTAAGCTGTCCTTAGGCAACCAATGATTTCTTGTCGCTTCAGTCTGTCATCAGCAACATTTTATGGATTATAATATATGCAATGCTTTGAACAGTCAAAGGCTCTGCAGTATCATCGTATCTCAGGGTAAATCAGCACAGCAGCCAAAGAACATTACCTTAGCAGCGGTGCGGCTGACTTCTGCAGCAATGTCCCCTCCAGAATCCCCAGCACCAAGTACAAGGACCCTTTTCCCTTCCAACCCTCTTGGATCTTTGTACTCCCAGCTGTGCAAGTAGCGGCCCTTAAATTTCTTTATGCCTGTGAAGAAGAAAGAACAGGCTGCATCATATCTTCTTGTTCCACATCGGACAGGGGTCTCCAAACTCAATGTGCTTTTTGAATTTTGAGACAGAGTAATGAACCCTACCACCAGTGGCTGCAGCAAAAGATAGAAAGGGGCTGCAATGGGGGCCAATCACAAAATGGCGGGTGGTTCTAAGCCAAGCATTTCCTGTGATGGAGACAGCTGTTTCTGAATGCGTGTTTCCTGCAGACCACCCTCATAATGTCTCCTGGGAGTCTTCTGAAGACCCTCCTTCTTCAGTGGGATGGTTGGGAAACCAGGACTGGCCCTTTAGGGAAGAATAGCGTGCACATCAGGGAGCACGTTGGCAGGCAATATAGCACCTCTGGCCACCACGATGGGGATCACTGTCTCTGGGCAATATCACGATTCCTATAATTACCTGGTGAAGAGTAGTCTCAACACTAAGTGGACAACTTATATCAACAACTTTCAACAATAACAGCCAGGGGAACTCCCATGTTCAGAGGCAGTATACCTCTCTGTTGAATGCCAAGGACAGGCCACAGGGAGGAGTGTTGTTTTCATGTTATGCTTCCAGGCTTCCCTGCAATATCCAGTTGGCTATTTCTGGTAATGAACTCCTGAATGAGACGAATGTTTTTCGGTTTGATCCAACCCAGCTCAGACTTTCTTAAACCTTCCCAACTCTAAATGGAAGCCTGTTTTCCAGTACTGGGGATGCTAGTGGGGGGAGTCAGAGCCACACCAAAATTCATTGGTGACTGAGGCGAACAATTCAACTCACAACCTTCCTCTATTCCCCCTTGCCCCACCCATGAATTTAGACAGGACACAAGCCACTGGAATGTTCTATGCAGTTTTAACTGAAATCATTAGAAACAGCATGAATCTTTTCAATAAGAGCTACAAGAACAAGAGCCCAGCTGGGTCAGATCCAGAGTTGTGCCAGGATCCTAGCAGGATGATTCCAAGGAGCTGACAGTATGTACGATTTTCTTTAAAACCGGTATCCAGAGGTCTACTGCCTCTCTAAACAGAGATTGCATGAACCTTCTTGGCTGTCAGCAGTTGCCCTCCAGGAATTTCTACTTCTTTTCAAAGGCTTTTTGAGGGCAAAACTAGATGTCACATTGTTTGGTGAACTGTGTCCCGGTTTCTTGAACACAAATCGTGTTCGCCACAGTTATGCAGCAGCGGCAGGGAGCCCTTTGGAACTTGAAATTGTAGTGTGGAGGAATTCCTCCACCCCTGCAAAGTTTTGAAAAGTTGGAATGAGCTCCAGCAAGCAATTATTTATATCACTTTGGAGGAGCACATGGAGTATTCCCAGCATGTGGCACTCCAAAATGATGTAAATAACTTCCTGCCTGTCCATTTCAGTCTCTCAAAACAAGGTTGAGGAGAGGCAGGAACACCTCCTTCCCCCCACGTCACAGCCAAATGTGAAAGGGCTTTCTCTGATCTATAAAATGACATTTCCTTCAGCTACTGTGTGACTTCAGGGAACATAAATTGAGTCAGGGAAGCCCAGTCTCACAACTCAACAAAAAATGTAACATCCTAGTTTGGCAATAAGCTAGTGACTATCATTATTTCTTATGGCAACTGATTCCCTAGATTAATCAGGCTTAATTTGAAGAAGTACTTTCTTTATCTGTCCTGTATTGGCTGTTGATCATCTTTATTGATGACTCCAAGCTCTAATATAATGTAATATTAATGAAGAACTGGGAGGTGGGGGAGGATAAAGGCTCCTCTCTCTCCCCCCTGTTTTCAACAGCTAAAACAGTTACTGTGGTGATTTTAAAAGTAAAAAAATAGGCTGTAAAGCAGTACCATATCCCCATGACAGACTCGGCAGTGCAAGTTGTCTAGTTTGTCTAAGGTACTAGATTTCTAGAGATTTTGTTACATGTATCTTCCACGGGAAGCAAGGCAATTGCCTTAGACTGCATACAGTTTCCAATCATACATCCATAACATACCAGGAAAAGAATCCAGTGGAAGATTCCTCTCTGCATAATGGCCACTGCATACCATAATGGCATCAAAGATGGCTGATTCTCGCTGTCCATCCTTCTCGGTATAAACCACCCACTGTCCTGTAGCTGTGAAATCTGGATGTTTTTGGACACTGCATACTGTAGTCTTGTATGAAACAACGGAATAGAACAAAGCATTTTTACTGAATTACATCACAATAATCTTCAATGTCCTGTTGACTTTTTGAAATCTGCTATACTTTGTGTGCTTTTGTGGAGATGCGTACATTCTTAGAATTGAGGAGATTCTCAACAATAGAGCATGGAGAATGTAAAAGAACAAGCCAGAAGCAATCAGGAGGAAGCTCTAGGGGAATGAGAGGCTGTGATGGAACCCACTTTAAAAGTGAAGTTTTCCTACTGCAGTGCACAGAGAGGGGGAAGGAATTAATAATGGCCTGGAGGGAGAGATGGATTGACAGGGCTGCTCCTCTGTCTCTCTGATTGGCTAGTCAGAATGATGGTGCTGACAGGATTTTTTTCCAGTTCAGTTAGGATTTTGATTTGAGAGTGACAAGGAGGCTCAGACTGGCACTCCTCTGAAGTGAGGGAGGAGAGAATGTTTGCCCTAACCGTGAAAACATCTTCAGGAGGACTTTCAGTTCATAAGTCCAAGTATAAAAGCCAGCACAAATTGAAACTAATTTCAATTTGTTTTTCAGGGGCAAAGTGAGTGGGTAGTGTCCAGGGTCTGAGGTGCAGCCCCTGGACTTGCCGGGAGAAGGGGACAGGAGACAGCTGCCCAGCCGCCCCAGCAGACACCCAGGGCCAGAACCTGCCAGCACTGGAGGGAGGGAAAGAAGCACCCAAGCCTCAGAGGGTTAGAAGGGGCAGGTGGAGGCCAGCTAGCCCCACCCTCCAGTGGGAATCTAGAAGCCCAGGCAGAGAGAGTAAGGACAACCAAGAGGAGGTCAGACCAGAGGGAGAGGGCACAGGAAGCAGGGAAAGCCAGCCAGCAGCTAACCAGACAGAAACCTTACCAGCCGTAAAGGGAAGGCAGTCAAGACACCACAGGGCCATGCCCCAACCTGCAGGTAGGCTACAAGGGATTAGCCAGAGCCAGGTGGGGCAGGAAGGTAAGCAGCCACAGGTGGAGCTGCCTGGAGCACTCTACAGGAAAAGCTTGGCAGCCAGCCAAGAATGCACAGGTGTGCCTGCCCTAAGCAGCCAGCTCAGTACAGAAAGCTTGTCAGCCAGCCAAGCAGGAGCAGGTCTGACTGCCCAGGGCAGACTGCAGAGCAAACCCAGATGCAGCTGCCTGAGTCAGCCAAGGGCGTGGCTAGAGGGCAGGAGGGATCGTGGCTGACAGGTGGAGCAGGGATAAAAGGGAAGCCCACCCACAGGGTGGGGTGGGTTGTATAGGAGTGATGTAGTAGAGACTTCCGGTTTGGGATCCATGGAGGTCTAATGCAGCTCTAAAAGCGGAGCTGTCCGGGCTGCTGTTTTGATGGCTGGAGGGGCTAAAACCGCCCGCGGCCAACTGCTCTCAGGCGGAGAGCAGGCTTAGAACACTCAAGAACCTCAGGGCGCGTTGATCTCGGGCGAGGAGGGGTCCTGTGCAACGGACTCTCTCCCATCCCTTGAGGTCCCACCCGAAGACAGGTTTTGCCAAGATCTCTGCAGTAGCTCCGGAGCCAATTCGGTTGGCATAAGACCTACGTGCCCAAGCTTCAAACAGGGACAAAGGGAATTGATGTGAGTTGAAGATTGGAACAGTGATTACAACCGGAGAAATCGACTAAGAAGGTAAAGATCACTATCTCTTGATACGGGACAGATTATTTTAAGAAACGAAGTATTAAAGTTAATTTTAAAACTGCGACAGACTGAATATAAAGAGGGGAAATCCCGGCAAGAAAATTTTTTAAAGAAGGACTAAGTATAACGGAGTTATTAAAGAAATTTGATTATTGTTTTACATACCTGCGGTGACAAAGAGATAGTGGACTGTGAGAAAGTTTTAACATCGCGAGAACTGCTGTGTGTGGATGAGGAACAGGAAGTACGTCACAACAATAGAGAAGCTGGAGAGAAGCGGCCTTCTCCACGTCACAGGAAGTAGATCAACACCATTTTGGAAAGGGGAAGGGTTGTGGCTTCAGCGGAAGAGGAAGTAGGCCATCTTGGATTACAAGTAAAGGGGGAATAATCATAGAGAAACCATAGAGAAAAGACGCCCGACATTTTGGACTCTGTAAATGGTTTTTTTTAAGAAACAAAGTGAATTCGGGACTTTTAAAAGTAAAAGTACATAAAGTTAAACGCCACGGAGTTAAGAAAAAGGGCGGACACGTGGGAGCGAGGCAAAGCTAGCCCCATGATGTCAAAAAAGGAGTGGCAAGTAGCAATTGAAAGTCTGGATAAAAAAGTTTCAGAAGGAATTAAAGAGCTCAAAGACATGATACCAGAGATGGCGAAAGAGTTTAAAGAGACACAGAAAAGAATTGGCAGAAGTGACAAAAGGTATGGAAAAGATACAAAACGACTTGCAAGCCACACAGCAAAGAGTTAATGTAGTAGAAAATGCGGTGGATACTTTAGCAGACATGCAACTAACTGAGATGAGGGTGATGAGAGGTAGAATGGCAGTTGCGGAAAGTAAACATATGGAGAAGCAGCTAAGGTTTCGTGGCTTGCCGGAAATTGAAGGAAAGACTGCCCAAGAACAGATTACAGAAGTGCTGGCTGAATACCTGGGGAAAGAGGAGGGGGAAGTTGCGGCTATCCTAGATGTGGTTTACAGAATAAACTCAAGATTTGCGTCCCAGAGGAAATTACCAAGAGATATAATTGTGCAGTTTACGACCAGAAACATAAGAGAAATGATTGTGAGTAAACAATTTCAGGATCCATTAGAGGTCAATGGCAAGACTGTTATTATTATGAAGGAATTGCCCAGATCGGTGCTGCTAGACCGGAAAAAATACAAAAATCTAGTCCAGATTCTGAAGGATATGAAAATAAGATACAGATGGGAAATGCCTGAAGGAGTATCCTTTGAATTTGGTGGTGTCAAAAAGCACATCAGATCTGAATTGGAGATGGAAAAGTTTATTAGGGATAATGAAAAGGACTTACCAACAGCAAGATCATGAATATGGAGTGTAAAATTTTATCATGGAATGCAAATGGACTTAATTCGCCCAGCAAGAGAAAAAATATTTTCCATTGGTTATTAAAACAAAAATGTGACATTGTTTGTTTGCAAGAAACCCATATTAAAAAGCAGGATGTAAAATATTTAAAATTTGCAAAATTGGGAAGTGAATTTGTGGCTGCTTCAAAAAAGAAGAAAAAAGGTGTGGTGTTGTATATAAAAGAGGAATTGCAGCCAAAATTAGTGGTGTGTGATGTTGAAGCTAGATACTTAGCAGTGGAAATTATGTGGAATTAAAAGAAACTGTTGGTGATTGGAATATATGCACCCAATGGAGCAAAAGAAAGTTTTTTTGAGGATTTGGGAAAACAACTTGATGAGCTATCTTATGACCAGATGATTTTAGCTGGAGACTTCAATGGTTTACTAACTTGGATGAAGATAAGAAATCTGTAACTGCACAAAAGAAAAGAGGACTATTACCAAAGTCTTTTTTTGCTATAAAAGAACAAGAAACTTTAGAAGACGTATGGAGGAGACAGAATCCTAAAGGTAGACAATATACATTTTACTCTGCAAGACACTCCACTTTGTCACGAATTGATATGATCTGGGCCTCCAAAGACTTAGTGCTTTGGACTAAGGACGTGGAAATAATGCCTATGGTAGGCTCAGATCATAATCCAATCATGTGGAGGTTTGGGATAAGAATAAAAAGAAGAGGTTGGAGAATAAATGAAAATATATTGCAAGAAGAGGCAAATATTGAACTGCTGCGAGGAGAGACTAAGTTCTTTATACAACATAACATGAACAACGAAGTATCTACAAATAAGGTATGGGACACTTATAAGGCAGTGACTAGAGGCATACTAATGGACTTAAATGCTAGAGCTAGGAAGAAAAGAGAGGAGAAGAGATTGGAGATTATGGAAAAAATAAAAGCCAAAGAGACTCAACTAAAGAAGAGACCAGGGAAAAAGAAGTTATATCAGGATATTAAAATCCTTCAAGAACAGTTGACGGCAATGAATAATAAAGAAATGGAATGGAATCTTAAGAGAATGAATCAAAAGTCGTTTGAGGGTGCAAATAAACCTGGGAAATATCTGGCATGGCAATTGAAGAAAAGAAAGGAGAAAAGAACCATAAACAAAATTTGTGAGGAGAACAAAATACATTTGGAGCAGACAGCCATTAGTAGAGCCTTTTTCAAATTTTATGCAAAGTTGTACCAAAAAAAAGAAGTCAATAAAGACTCAATAGTGAGCTATTTGGGAAAGATGAGGCTCCCTGCAATTTCTGAAGGATGGAGAGACAAATTGAATAGAGAAGTGACAGAAGAAGAAATAAAAGAGGCAATACGGTCGACAAAATTAGGAAAGGCACCAGGTCCGGATGGACTTACAGCTAAATTTTATAAAGTACTGGCAAATGAGCGGCGCCTTTTCTGAAAGAGGTGATCAATGGAGTCATGCGAGATCAAAGGACTCCAGATACTTGGACTGAAGCCAATATATCATTGATTCCTAAAGAGGGACAAGACTTGACTAGTGTCAAAAACTATAGGCCAATTTCGTTGGTGAATAATGACTATAAAATCTTTGCGAAGATTCTGGCGGAGAGAATAAAAGGATGGATGTCCAAATTTATTGCAGAGGAGCAAGCTGGATTTTTGCCAAATAGACAAATTAAAGACAACCTAAGGACAGTTATAAATGCTATTGAATATTATGACAAACGTTGTGATAGAGAAGTTGGTTTCTTCTTCGTGGACACTGAGAAAGCATTCGATAATTTGAACTGGGACTTTATGTTTGCCACTATGGAGAAGCTGCAAATGGGAGAAAAGTTCATTCGTGCTGTGAAAGAAATCTATAGGGACCAGAGTGCAGCAATTGTTGTGAATGAAGATGTGACTAAGAAATTGACAATAGGTAAAGGTACTAGACAGGGTTGCCCGCTGTCACCATTGTTGTTCATTTTAGTTTTGGAAATATTGATGATTCAAATTTGAGAAAATGATGCAATCCGCGGGATAAAAATAAGAGAGCTTTCCTACAAGGTCAGAGCGTTTGTGGATGATATAATGTTAATTGTGGACGATCCAATTGAGAATATGCCAAAGGTAATGGAGAAAATTAGGGAATTTGGAGATTTGGCTGGATTTTATGTAAATAAAAAGAAGTCAAAGATACTATGTAAGAATATGACTAAACAGAAACAGCAGGAACTAGAGGAAATAACAGACTGCGAAGTAATGAATAAGGTAAAATATTTGGGAATCGAACTGACTGCGAAGAATATAGACCTATTCAAGAATAATTATGAGAAATTGTGGACTCAAATAGAGCAAGATTTGATTAAATGGAATAGGCTGAATTTGTCATGGTTGGGAAGAATTGCAGCAGTAAAGATGAATGTATTGCCGAGAGTGATGTTCCTGTTACAAACAATTCCAATTATTCGTGACTCTAAACAATTTGAAAAATGGCAAAGGAAAATATCGGACTTTGTGTGGGCAGGCAAGAAGCCTCGGGTGAAAATGAAAGTACTACAGGATGCTAAAGAGAGAGGTGGAATGCAGCTGCCCAATCTAAGACTATATCATGAAGCAATCTGCCTGACTTGGATAAAAGAGTGGATGACGTTGAAGGATTGCAAGCTACTGGCTTTGGAGGGATATAAAAAAACATTCGGATGGCATGCATACCTGTGGTATGACAAAGTAAAAGCTGACTCTATGTTCTTACACCATTATATTCGGAGAAGCCTTTTTACTGTCTGGAAGAAGTACAAAAATTACCTGAAGGACGGAATTCCCCTGTGGGTGGTTCCGTTCGAAGTAATAGATCCAAGAACTGTCGGAAATGAACAACAGTGTTTAACATATAAGGAGATAATATTACTGGAATTCTCTAAATTAAGAATAAAGACGGAAGAGGAGCTGTCCTCAAGTTATGGATGGTTTCAATATAGACAGATAAGAGATCTTTACAATTCAGATTGTGTGAAAGGAGGACTAAGAACGGAGAATTCAGAATTAGAAGAGGTAATTTTTCAAGAGGGTAAAAAGGAAATTTCAAGGATTTATAAAGTACTTTTAAAATGGTATACAGAAGATGAGACAGTTAAAGTCCAAATGGTGAAGTGGGTGATAAATTTTCATAAAGAGATAACAATGGAGGCGTGGGAATACCTGTGGAAAACGACCTTGAAGATCACGACATGTACAAATATTAAAGAGAACGTTTATAAAATGATATATCGTTGGTACCTGACACCAAAGAAAATTGCGTTAGGAAATACTAATATGTCAAATAAATGCTGGAAATGCAAAAAGCATGAAGGATCTTTGTATCATATGTGGTGGACTTGCGAGGTAGCTAAGCAATACTGGGGAGGAATAATAGAAGTGATTGATGAGATTTTACAATTTCAAGTTAACAGAAACCAGAAAGAAGTACCAACTATTGAAGATTGGATTTATAAATTGCTGTACATGGCTGAGATGGACAAAATGACAAGGAAGCTTAGAGACCTTGATCCAGGACAGTTTAATATGGATTGGGAGAAACTGAAGCAATACTTGGAGAAAAAATGGGATGTGGAGGGAAAACTGTGGCAGTTCGAGAATTACTGAGACTCTATAAAAGAAGAGAGAAGTGGCTTTACCGGGAAAGGGGGATTTAACTATTAAATTCTAAGCTATTATTAGGGTTAAGAATTTTTTTTTTTATTATACACAGTATTAAATAACAGATGCATTATTATGAACATGTATTATGAATATATAGGAGCATGCTAGCTAGGTATTTTTACTGTAGTTAAGTTTCTAGTATAACAGATATTTTATATAATTAAAATAGATTGAGAATAAGAAATGTTTAAAGAAATATATAGAATATAAGTTAAATTGATTAACTTACATGGGGGAGAGTAAAGAGATTAAGTAAGGGAATAGAAAATGGATAAAATGTTATACTAATAATATAAAGACTATTAATATATGCTAGCAATGTGTTATTTAGAATATAAGATTTAGTAAAGGAGGGGTTAAAGGAAATTCTGTGTTATAAAAAGTAATAAGCTTAGAAGAGAGTTTAAGTGTATGCTTAATAGATTATATGAGGTATTAAGTAAGTAATAAGATAGACAAAGGGTTGGAAAACTGTTGGAAGTCAAACAAAAGGGGGGAGGAAAGGGAGGGGGTTAGAAGTAGATATTTACAAAGGGGGAATGTTTGCATTGAATGATTATATATTCTAATCCAATAAAATTTCTTTTTAAAAAAAAGGAGTGATGTAGTAGAGTAGGAGTGGTGTGAAGCGAGAGATTTTGAGGATGCGAAGAGGAAGGATGCGAGGAGCAAGGTTGGTGAAGAAGGAGTAGGAGAGAAGGGCAAGTGATGGCTGGGTCAGGTTGAACAGGCCAGCGAGGGGACTGAGAGGGTGTCAGGGTGATGTATACCGCCCCTCCTTCCACCAAGCAGGGTCCTGCAGTATCCCTGACGCCCCCCTGGGGTCAGAGCCTGGTACTGCAGTGCCTCACGCCATAGCGTCCTAGGCAAAATCTGACAGGTAGTAAGTGGAGACTCCCATTTAACCACGTCTTATATGTCTTATAAAGAAGAATAATTCCTGCCCAGTGTCTAGAAAGGGGGGGTTGGCTCTAAGGGGGACCCCAGGTCTATTGTAAAGGGAAAACAGTGTTGAATTAACATCAGGACACCTGTGTTCTACAGGGAAATCTGTGGAGAAACATTGTTGCTTTGACCAAAGTGTGAAACTACAATCCTCTTGCTCTTAAGGATGTAAACATTGAAACTAAGCTGCAAGCAAACTATTGTGCCTATTACTTTTAAAGTGTTTTGTTCAACCAACAAATGTTACCTCGTCAATTTCATTCCCTAACTGACCATATTCCATCCCTGCCTGTTGAATAAAGTTGCTCTTTCTTTTGAGAGGTACTCAGCTTCCAGTGCCATTTCATGCAAAGAAGAGGGCTCTTGCTTTTCCCTAACAAGCTTCCGAGTTGGGTTAAAAAGCCAAAAATATAACCGCTTATCAGGGTGAGACAGTAAGAACTTTACAATTATAAATAGAAAGATGCTATTCAGGGCTGCTCAGCCACAGTGAGCAAACTTGGGTTTTGGTGGGAAAATCTGAGTGGGAAAGTGAAGGCAGGTTCATCATACAGGCCTTCCACTATTCTTTCCTGCCTGATTTAGCATTCCTTCCAGGTTATTGTGAGACACTTGCTTTTGGTCTCCTCAGGATCCCTTCCCAGCTCAATTATCCTTTTCTGCTGCTGTCTATACCTCATGTTTAAACTGGTGTCTCTATCCCTCCTTATCCCTCATGCGGAATCCTGGCAACTAGAGTGTATGGGCAGACTAGGGGGTTCTTAGCCTGCTCCTAAACCTGTTACTGCTGCTCAGAGTTCCTGGCGTGAAAGTATAGGAGAACGTTTCATGGTCTTTTAAAATTATAATGCAGATGTTACCTAACAATTACAAGTTAAAAAAATCTACTGCTTTCTCTGCCATCACTGAAAAATCCATTGTGGCAGGACTACTTTCCTTTCCCGCTAGCTTACTCCTCACCTTCAAGTGTATGTAGTCCAGAAGCTGGAAGTGTCCAGCGTACATTCTGAGGTACTCCAGGAGCACTGAGTGATGTAAGAAGTTGGGGCAAACCTCTGGGAATGGGAAGTCACTGAAGGAGCTCATTTCCTTTGATGTGTTGGTTATTACAGATTTGTATACGATAGACCTTCCTTCTTCTGGAATTTCCTGTGCAGTAACAGCAGTTACATGAGCAAGAGCTGAGATTCTGAAATAGTCCATTTCCACTTCTAAATGACACAGGCAGGGGCATTTCCAAGGATTTTACCACCCCAAGTAGGGACGGTATTCTGCACCTTATGAGTCCAAGTTGATCCGCTGTGGTACTAGCAGCAGTGTTAGGGCTTAGTTTGAACCCAGGAAGATGGTACGGGTCTTGCAGGTGACAACAGGGTACACTGGCCATTACCTCCCAGATCAACAGTGGCAGGAAGAAAAACAAACTCCTAAATTTAGATATCATGCATGTGGTAAGATTTCATTATCATACAACATCATCTCCTATTCTAAACCCGAACATTTTCACATTTTCCAAATCCTATTTTAGCTCTAGTCTGGCGCCATGTACTCCTCTAATGTTCAAGTGCAGTTGAGACAACATAGAACAGGGTGTCTGTGTGAATTGTTATTCTCATCTCCATGTGAAAAGAAGAAGCCAAGCTCAATTGCAGCCACAGGGGGACTATAAGACCACAAGATTCCTCACAACTAGAGATGGGCATGATCGGCATTATGATAGAAAAATACTCACGATAATGGTGTTCGCTCGATCGGGACCTGGCGGATTGGTGCCGTCCACGGCGACCGATCCAGCGTTCGGGGGGGGGGGGCCTTCATCGGGGCTTGATGAGGCGGTTGGTATCTGATCAGAGATCCAGTCACTCCGGTGCCAGTAATCTATTCCCCTGGCAACGGAGCCAGGGGAATGCCTGAGCCAGGGGAATTGTCCTCCTTCTGTCACCTTGGAAACCCGAATGGAAGCCCAGCTTACCTTGATCAGCAGGGCTTCCTTCCAACCATGGAGCAGCAACGCACTCACCAGTTGGGAGAAGACAGCCAGGGGAGGGAGGGGGAAGGGGGTGTTCTGTAGCCATGGGCACTCCAAACGTTTTTTGCTTTTTTAAAAAACGGGGCTTTGTAGGAGGAATGGCTGTTTTTCTGTCTGTCACTCTCTGTTTTTAACCTGCTTTTAAAACACTGTATTTTGTGGGAAAACCTCATTCACGGCTCTGTATGTGTGTTTAAAATATGCTTTTGGAAGACTGGCTGCTTGCTTTTAAAATTGGGTGGGAAGGAATGGAGGATTCTGTCCCTGCTTTTTTTAAAAAGCTGGCTGAAACATGTTGATGGGGTGTCTCTCTCTCTCTGTTTGGAGAGACAGGGAAGGGTTAAAAACTCCCTCCCCCCTCTGTTCTAAGTGTGTGTGTGAATGTTCCCTCCCTGAGGGGAGGTGGCTCGTTGCCGGGGTAAAAACTCCCTCCCCTGCTCTAAGTGTGTGTGTGTGTGTGTGTGTGTGTGTGTGAACGTCTTCTCCGTGAGGGGAGGCAGCTTGTTGCTGGGTTAAAAACTTCTCCCCCCAATGCTCTAAGTGTGTGTGAACGTCCCCTCCCTGAGGGGAGGCGGCTCATCTCCGGGTTAAAAACTCCCCCCTCTCTGCTCTAAGTGTGGGTGTGTGAACGTCTCCTCCGTGAGGGGAGGCGGCTCGTCACCGAGTTAAAAACTCCCCCCCTGCTCTAAGTGTGTGTGTGTGTGTGTGTGAACAACCCCTCCCGGAGGGGAGGCGGCTCGTCGCCGCCTCCCCGTGCCCCTGGGCCCAGCGGTCGCCACCACCACCCGCCTTCCCACATAGCTGGGAACAGCAGGGCGCCCCCCCTCCCGCTTTGGCCTCCTCGATCCCAGATCCATGGATCGGAAAAGGGAGATGACCAGTGTGGATCGGTGATTTGGGGTCGTCGCCAGCGCAGATCCATGATCAGCTTGATCAGTATTTTTTGGAATCATGCCCACCTCCACTCACAACAAGTAGCATTTAATAACCATGAATGCTGCATGACTAGATAGCACACAATCTTCCTTTTTTTGGAAATTGCAGTGTCTGATGTACTGCAACAGCAAGGGAAGATGAGCCTTCTATGCAGGGGGCAGCAAGGATCACTTAGTTAGGACAGTGAGAGCAGCATCTCTCTTGTTTCCTGGGGGTCATTTCTTTGTCTTGTCTCCTATTGGGCTAAACAGGGCAATATCCTGCTTCTTCTCTCTCCTTCCTTATTCACTCTCTCTACAAGATGTAGTCAGATAGCAAGGAATCTATCCCTATCTCTCCTTCACTATCAAGTATGTATTTCCTCAAATAATTTTTTTGCCTCTTTAATCAGCACAGCGTAACTTCTCTGCTCTGTTTGCACTCAGCTAAGACTTTTTGACTCTGTAAGTCCCCTTCTGTACATTTGCCCCCTTCTTTACACAGGGTTGTAAATTACACATTTTTCCTGGACGTGCAAAGTATGCCCCTACTACACCATATTCCAGGAGAAGTGTGCCCTTTTCTCTGCACCTCTGGTCTCCTATGCTGTAGTTTCCTGTTCATTGTAATTATACTTGGCACTTGCACAACAATTTTGGGTGTTCCAAACTTTTCACATACTTTATCTTGCAGAAATCTTTACAACTACCTTGTGAAACAGGTTGCTGTTTACGACTGCTGTACTGCAAATAGGAGGAGAGGAGGGCTGACTTGTCTGCGCAAAGGACTCATGGCAGAAACCAGATTCAAACGGGGGCTCCCCAATTCATGCTTCAGCATCTCAGCTACTGTACAGTACAAGCTTTCCTGCAGAGTAAGTACAATTCTGGATAGCAGATCAGAGCTCATGAAGATGATTCTTGACACCAGGACAGAGATTGCAGTTGCATTGTGATCCTCAACATCCAGATGTGTTGGGTCACCTGAGACAGGGCTGCCATCAACACATCATGAGGTGGGTCAGCTGCCGGGGCCTATGGGCTTCTGGTAGAGCCCGCTGCAGCTGACCCCCTACTGACGCCTCTCCGCTGATGCATGAACCCACCCCCTTCCACCGCCGGCTTGTGAGTGCTTTTTCACCTCTGCTCCCAGCTGCATGTGCTGCCTAGCGCTGCTGGATAAAGGCATGTGGGTGATGCACAAAGCATCACCATTGCTGGTGGCCATGGCAGTGGCACTCCTAGCTGCACTCACCACCCAGCACCATTGGGGAAATGGTGTGCAGGCAGTGTGGGCACCTGTGACTGTAGGGGGCAGGAGAGCTTGCAAGTGGATAAAGGAAGGACACACAGTCAGGAGGGGGCGCATCAATGGGATGGCAGGAAGGGGAGTCTACTGGTGGGAAGGGCCCCTGAAAACCTGGAACCAGCCCTGATCTCATCAGTCCACCACCAGTAATATGATTATTTCTTCCTATGCAGATTGCAAGGAAGGGTTTTCCAGGGCAGCCCTCTTGTAGAATGCTTCCAAGTATCAACCTAGGAGCAGACCTGGATAAGCCTCACACTTTATTTCTATGTCTGATGATTATTTTCTGTCCATTCCATATCTCTTGGAAACCAGAGGAAGTGATTCCACTGTGGTTATGGATGCATACAAAGGCACATGCAAGTCAAGATCTGTAGGGTTTTTTTCACCCACAGTATCAACCCAGTTTCACCCCACCTTTACAGAATGTTTGACAAAAGTCCTAAATGCTGATTTGGTCATCTGGCTCGCCCTTCCCACCACACTTCAGGTAGATTATCTGCCTATTTTAATTTTCATGTATTTACAGTTCAATGCCCATGGCTCCCTTCCCCTTGAATGCTTTCTGTTCACGCCCTTAGAGAACAGCCAGTACTAGAGATGGGCACGATCGGCATTATGATAGAAAAATACCCACAATAATGGTGTTCGCTCGATTGGGACCCGGCGGATTGGTGCCGTCCATGGCGATCAATCCAGCGTTCACGGGGGGGGGGGGTGCGCATCGGGGCTGCATTGGAGCGATCGAGCTCGGTTCAGGAAGCCAGACACTCAGGTGCCAGCAATCTATTCCCCTGGCAACGGAGCCAGGGGAATGCCTGAGCCAGGGGAATTGTCCTCCTTCTGTCACCCTGGAAACCCGAATGGAAGCCCAGCTTACCTTGATCAGCAGGGCTTCCTTCCAACCACGGAACAGCAACGCACTCGCCAGTTGGGAGAAGACAGCCAGGGGAGGGAGGGGGAAGGGGGTGTTCTGTAGCCATGGGCACTCCAAACGTTTTTTGCTTTTTAAAAAAACGGGGCTTTGTAGGAGGAATGGCTGTTTTTCTGTCTGTCACTCTCTGTTTTTAACCTGCTTTTAAAACACTGTATTTTGTGGGAAAACCTCATTCACGGCTCTGTATGTGTGTTTAAAATATGCTTTTGGAAGACTGGCTGCTTGCTTTTAAAATTGGGTGGGGAGGAATGGAATATTCTGTCCCTGCTTTTTTTATAAAGCTGGCTGAAACATGTAGATGGGGTGTGTGTCTCTCTCTCTATTTGGAGAGGCAGGGACGGGTTAAAAACTCCCTCCCCCCTCTGTTCTAAGTGTATGTGTGTGTGTATGTGTGTGTGAACATCCCCTTCCTGAGGGGAGGTGGCTCATCACCAGGTTAAAAACTTCTTTTTCCCCTCTGCTCTAAGTGTGTGTGTGTGTGTGTGAACGTTCCCCTCCCTGAGGGGAGGTGGCTTGTCACAGGGTTACATACTTCCCCCCCTCTGTTCTAAGTGTGTGTGTGTGTCTGAGTGTGTGTGTGTGTGTGAACGGGTTAAAAACTCCCCCCCTGCTCCAAGTGTGTGTGTGTGTATGAATATCCCCTCTGTGAGGGGAGGCGGCTCATTGCTGCCTCCCCGTGCCCGCCGGGCCTGGCGGACGCTGCCACCACCCACCTTCCCACATAGCTGGGAACAGCGGGGCGCCCCTCTGCTTTGGCCTCCCCATCCCCAATCCATGGATCAGAAATGGGAGATGATCGGTGTGGATCGGTGATTTGGGGTCGTTGCGGGCGCTGATCCCCGATCCGCTTGATCAGTAATTTTTCTGGAGATCGTGCCCACCTCTAGCCAGTACCCAGCTTAGCTTGAAAACCCAGGAATGGAATTGCCAAAATCATTGCTCGCTTCACAGTCTCGATTTGACTCACCCTGAATCGCCAAAGTCCCCCGATGTCATCGCTCCTCTCAAAACAGGTGGGCTCCAGCCCTTCATCCAGGCAGCATTTAATGGAGGCCAGTCCACTTACCCCTGCCCCAATGATAGCCACTTTCTGTGCCATGGTCTCTGGGAAGAGCCTTTCCAGGGCACAACCCTTAAGGAAAAGGAACTCAAATTAGTTTATACACTTCAGACTCTCTTGTCTGTCCAAGTAAACTGCAAAGGGCATTGCTAAGCATGAAACTTTGCCTGCTATGCCCTTTCCATTCACTGGAACGTTGCAAAATCTGGCATTTTGCAGCCCTAGGGAATGTCTCTTAATATCCTTGCCAACTGGACTGGTGATAAGCTCCACTTACCTACATAGCTCAGTCATGAACATTCAAAAGCATTGGTTATATTTAAAGTAGAGTAAATTGCTGAGGATCCCTCACCCCTCCGTTCTTCTCTGCTACCAAGCAGTCAGGTTCAGTGGCAGCTTCTTTTCGTACAATACTCCCCTAGTACTCACTCACTACTGCTGAGCAGTTCTCCCAGAATCGTTGGTGAGCCCAATCAGGCTTTTAAGGAGCCACAAGAGAGAGCCAAAGTTGCTGAGCCATTGTTTCCTGAGAGATACTTGCAAACTCTCTTTCTGGTCTAATGACCTGAAGCGGAAGTATGAAGCAGTCACACCCAGGGACTATAGAAAGTTTTACATGTTTATGAATCAGCATAGTGCTGAATGCAACCTGGGAAATTTCAAGGTTACAGGTTGTAGATTTGCACATGTTGTTAACATTGACATTTATTTTCTTCCCTGAAATCCTGACTCACTCACTCCTTTCAGAACTCCTATTTTTTCTCTCTCCCAGGTCTGTTCAATGAAGTCTAATTTAAGTCTCCTTAATTAGCATTTTAAAGGGACAGGACTCACAGAGCAAGAAGATTTCAAATCTAAAAGCAGCAACTGCTCTCCCACCAGCCTGGGTTGCCATCCTCCAGGTGGGGCCAGGAGATCCCTGGGACTTACAACCGATCACCAGACTACAGAGCTCAGTTCCCCTGGGAAAAATGGCTTCTTTGGAGGACAGTGTCATTGGTATTATACCCTGCTGATGTCTCTCCCCTCCCAAACACCATCCTCCCAGTGGCACCACCCCCAACTCTTCAGGAGTTGGCAATTTTACCACCAGCAGGTATTCCTGCTTCTTCCAGGCTATTCCTTTTGGCTCCCCCGTCCAGGCAGCTGCCAGCAAAACCCACTGGTTTTCACTGCAGTGAATCCTGCAAATCCTTTGTGTGTTTCTTTCCTGGCAGAAAGAGTCTCAAATTCTTTTTTAAAAATCCAAATGACTGTAGTAAAGGGGGGCGGAATAGTGAATGACTGACCGTTACTCCCCGTTAGCTGGCATTCTGTGTTTAGCATGCTGTGTTCTTGGTAGAAGTATCCATGGCTCTCATTCCTCTCTTCTTTGCCTTCAAATTCCATTTCCCCCTGCTACTTCCATATGGAGATGTTTTTCTGCCTTTCCTTCCAAGCTAGAGCACTTGGGTGGGAGGCACATCCACACGATGTCTTCTTCCTTGGTTTCCCCATCTCAGGATGCTCCTTTTCAAATCTGTTACATAGTCTGACATTTTAGGAAATAATGAAGTCCAAGTGCATTATCACGCCGCCTGGATAGGAAACAATCCATTTCCCTGCCATCAGCCCCTTGTGGAGGCCATTATCCCTGCCACACAACCAGCAGATTTTTTTAAATAAAACTGTAATCACCATAACTATAGATCTATAATGTTATAGCAATTAAAGATTTTATTTAAAAAGTCCTCAGAATGCTCTTTTTTGGGACACTGCTGTCTGCTTACAGGAGTGTGACTTTGCTCTCACTATGCTCTGCTTAGTGTTTTTGTAAATAAATAAAGCCCAATATGACAAAGAGATATCCTTTTCATGCCAGTGAGCGAAGCTGGAAGCCTTTCTCTAACCTCAGGAGCTTTTCTCCCACTCAAGAATCCCTTTCTCCAATGGAAGAGCCATGTCAGTGAGAGAAAGGGTCCTTGGACTAGAAAAAGGCTTTTTAAGCTGTTGGAATGTCCTCCAGCCAATGGTAGGATACATACCAGTAAGGTTCCAGTATTCTGTCATCTCAGACAAACTAAACCCTTCAGTGCTGCCCCTCAACCATCTACATGCTCAGAAAAAGTCGGTGATTAATTTCAAGAAATTAAAATTTTGCAAGAACAATTGAAAGCAATGGAGAATAAGGAGTTGGAATGGGAAATGAAGAAACTGAATCAAAAGTCGTTCGAAGGAGCAAATAAACCTGGGAAATATTTAGCGTGGCAGTTGAAAAAGAAAAAAGAGAAAAAGGTGATAACTAAGATTCAAGAAAATGGAACGACATTGACCGATCAAACAGCGATTAGTAGAGCATTCTTTAAATGTTATGCAAAATTGTATCAAAGGAAAGAAGTAAATTTGGATGCTATTGAGCAATATTTAGACAAAGTTAAATTACCATCGATATCAGAGAATTGGAAGGAAAAGCTGAATGCAGAAATTACGGAGACAGAGATAAGAGAAGCCATTCAGTCGACTAAATTAGGCAAGGCACCAGGTCCAGACGGAATTATGGCTAGATTCTATAAATCATTGGTAGATGAGTTGGTACCTTTTTTGAAGGTGGTAATGAATGAAATTTTAAGAGGACAAAAGGTTCCAGAGTCTTGGAATGAGGCCACTATATCATTGATACCAAAGGAGGATCAGGACCTATGTAATGTTAAAAACTATCGTCCTATTTCGTTGTTAAATAATGACTATAAAATTTTTGCAAAAATATTGGCGGGAAGACTGAAGGAAGGGCTTGTGGAATTTATTGCAGAAGAACAAGCAGGTTTCCTTCCAAATAGACAAATCAAAGACAATTTGAGAACTGTTCTAAATGCGATAGAATATTACGATAAACACTGTGAAAAGGACGTTGGTTTCTTTTTTGTGGATGCAGAGAAAGCTTTTGATAATTTAAATTGGAGTTTTATGTTCGCCACAATGGAAAAACTGCAAATGGGAAAAGACTTTATTCGAGCGGTAAGAGCGATTTACAAAGACCAATGTGCAGCAATTGTAGTCAATAACGACTTAACTAAAAAACTGGAAATTAGAAAAGGTACAGGGCAGGGCTGCCCACTATCTCCATCTTTGCTTATCTTGATTTTGGAAATATTGTTGATTCAGATTCGAGAGGTGTCCGAGGCCCGGCCTGGAGGCCTCGGACTCGCTGCGATGGCCCCCCCGCCCCCGCAGCAACTCCCGCCCGACCCCCGCACCCCCCTGCCGTCGCTTACCTGGGGGACGGCGACGGCACGGGGGGAGAAGGCGCGAGACGCGGCAGCCCGCGAGGCGGCCCGCCCCTCCCCGAAGCGCCCGCCCGGCCGCCGGCCGAGAACTCGGGCGGATGGCCGTTCGCCGGCGCAATGCCCTGGCGGCATCGGCGGCGGCCGGCGCCGCGGCCGTGGGGCACAGGCAGCAGGAAGGCCAGGGGCAGGCCGGCCCTGGCCGTGCCAGGCGACCAGACGCCGGCGCAGGCGCTCTCGGCCAGCCCGGACCCCGCCCCACGGCGGCAGGGAAGGGGAGGGAAGGAGGCCAACCAGGCCCAGCCCAGCCCTCGGGCGGGAACGGAACGGGCCAAGCACGGCCAGGAGAGGCCCGGCCCGCCGCCAGTCAGGGGGAGGGAGGGCAGTTGGGCCAGGGAGGCGGGAGGGACACATGGAGCCCACCAATGGGCTAGGACCGGGTGGGGCCGGCAGGTATGGCCGCACTTGGCCCAGGTGGTGGCGATGGCTGTGGGTGGAGGAACATGGGAGAGGGGGTGGGGCTGAAAGGAGCCAAAGGTACTTAAGAGAGCTCCCCTGGCAAGCCGAGGAGGAGAGTTGAAGTCAGACGGCCCTGAAGTCAAGGCGCAGCTGACTGGGTGGAGCCAATTGCTGTCCGGGGACCCCCGGTACAGACAGGGGCCACCCTTTCTGAGGCAGCCAGGGGAGGGGACCCACTCACCCCTATCCCCGCCAAGCCAACCCGTCGCCCCAGGACGGACCCGCCGGAGCCGCCCCGCCAGGACCCGCCGTCACCACCACCAGGGGGCGCTGCCGGGCCTGACAAGAGGATGATGCGATAAGAGGCATAAAAATTAAAGATTTTACCTACAAAGTTAGAGCTTTTGCGGATGATGTGATGGTTATTATCGAAGATCCAATACAAAATATGCCAAAGTTGTTGGACAAAGTAATGGAATTTGGAGAGTTGGCTGGATTTTATGTTAATAAGAGAAAATCTAAGATACTATGTAAGAATATGACCAAACAAAAGCAACAAGAATTGATGGAAATTACAAATTGTGAAGTAACACATAAAGTAAAATATTTAGGAATTGAGCTTACAGCGAAGAATATTGACTTGTTCAAGAATAACTATGAAAAGCTATAGCAGCAAATTGATAGAGATTTGATTAAATGGAATAAATTAAATCTGTCATGGCTGGGAAGAATAGCGGCAGTCAAGATGAATGTGTTACCTCGGATTATGTTCTTATTACAAACAATTCCAATTATTAGAGACACTAAGCAATTCAAAAAGTGGCAAAGGAAGATTTCCGATTTTGTATGGGCAGGCAAGAAACCGCGAGTAAAAATGAAAGTTCTGTGTGATGCCAAGGAAAGAGGTGGACTGCAATTGCCGAATATTAGACTATACTATGAAGCAATTTGTTTGGTTTTGCTTAAAGATTGGATGTCCTTGGAGAACTGTAAGCTACTAACTTTGGAAGGTTATAAAAAACTGTTTGGGTGGCATGCCTACTTGTGGCACGATAAATTGAAAGCTGATTCTATGTTTCTACATCATTATGTGAGAAGGAGTCTCTTCACAATCTGGAAAAAATATAAAAGTTACCTGGGCGAAGGTATCCCCTCGTGGGTGGTACCATATGAATCTATCGACCTGAGAGTTATTTATAATAGAGATCAATGTCTGTCCTATAAAAAGATTCTCATTCAGGAACAAAATATGTTAAGTATTAAAACAGAAGAAGAGTTAGGTTCATGTTATGGATGGTTTCAATATAGGCAGATAAAGGATTTATATAACTCGGATCGTTCAAGAAGTGGAATTAAATGGAAAGATTCAGAATTGGAAGAAGCTGTATTGCAAGAAAGTAAGAAGAAAATTTCAAAAATTTATAAAATTCTTTTGAAGTGGCACACAGAGGATGAAACTGTTAAAGTCCAGATGGTGAAGTGGGCTATAAATTGTCAAAGAGACATAACAATGGAGTCATGGGAGTATTTGTGGAAAAATACAATGAAGATCTCAACTTGTACCAGTATTAAATAAAATGTTTTTAAGATGATATATAGGTGGTATTTGACGCCAAAAAAATAGCTTATGGAAATGCTAAAATGTCTGATAAATGTTGGAAATGTAAGAGTCACGAAGGATCACTGTATCATATGTGGTCGACTTGTGAGGTAGCTAGGCAGTACTGGGGAGATATTTTAGAAATGATAAATGAGATTTTGCAGACTTCAATAATAAAGAACCCAGAACTCCTGCTACTGAATTTAAATATAGAAGATGTTCCTATACAACATAGAACATTGCTATTTTACATGACAACAGCGGCAAGAATACTATATGCACAGAAATGGAAAGTGCAAGAAATACTATCTATTGGAGATTGGATACAAAAGTTGCTGTACATGGCGGAAATGGACAAAATGACAAGAAGGCTGAGAGACCAGAATGCTGAAGAATTTTTTAAGGATTGGGGTAGATTGAAGGAGTATTTGGAAAAAAAGTGGGACGTGAAGGGGAAACTGGAGAATCCCTTTCTCCAATGGAAGAGCCACGTCAGTGAGAGAAAGGGTCCTTGGACAAGAAAAAGGCTTTTTAAGCTGTTGGAATGTCCTCCAGCCAATGGTAGGATACATACCAGTAAGATTCCAGTATTCTGTCATCTCAGAGCCAAACTAAAAGTGACGTCTTACACAGGTTGAACACTAGTCGGCTTCCCTCAAGTTTTGATGGGAAATGTAGGCGCCCTGGTTTTACAGCTTGGCTCTCCATTACAACTGCAAGACCAGGATGCCTACATTTCCCATCAAAACTTGAGGGAAGCCAACTAGTGTCCAACCTGTGTAAGACGTCACTTGTAGTTTGGCTCTCAGACAAACTAAACCCTTCAGTGCTGCCCCTCGACCATCTACTTGCTCAGAAAAAGTTGGTGATTTACAATATATTTTTATAATGCAAAAGTCAGACTGGAAACAACTTTGAGAAAATGTTTTCTAAAGGAGTCTAGGAAGCAATCTTGTCTGAAATAGACCTTTACCGTACTACCCTTCTGTGCACCTTCTTCCAGAATGTCATTTTACAATTATGTATTGCAGGTATTTCACTCCTTGTATAATGACCAACTTGTGCAAGAGTAAAGACAATTGATACCTGAGCAAACCAGGGGCTGATGGTGTTTTCATACATGCTTGATCAGCCTATCTAGGGATACCGAAGTAAACACAACAGAGGCTCCTCCAGAATTCAAAAGCAACAAATAAATAGGACCCTCCCTGAACTAGAGGAAAATGCTATAAATCACAGTGTTCGCCTTATATAATCATATTTACAGTGATTCGTGCAATATGTGAATAAATAAATAAGTTATACGTAATCTCATACAAACTTTTTACAACACTATGTAAAAGACCATCATACCCATCTAAACATAGTCAAAGGTATTCCAGTAATTCCAACAGGGATAACCTTCAGTCAGTATCAAAAATAGCTCTATTACAAACTCTCATTCATGTATATGTACACATGGCCAGTTTTCCACAACACAATGCAGTAATTAAGAAGATTTTCTCTCTCTTTCTTTTGCCGAGCTGCCGGAGTGAGGCCTTAAGGTGATGAGCACAATCCTCTTTTGTAAATTTCACTTTTCCAAGGGCTAAAAGAATATCCATGCATCCCAGACCCTTGTGGTTTACAGCACACCCCTCTCCAGAAGGTAATCACTAGGTATCAGCCACCTCCTCCCATCACCTCTCATAATCCTCCACCGCCTCTGGTGTCCCCCCTTCAGTAGTCTTTACCCTGCTGAGGCTTGGTTAATTCAATGTTTTAAGCAGCGAGGGCAGCAGGGTAAAAGCTCCAGAACGGGAGACAGTCCAACGTGCCAGAGGTGGCAGAAGGTTGTGAGAGAATCCTTGTCTCCAGAGCAATCTCCGCTGGCACTGTCTTTCAAAACTATGCTTCCCGACACTTGAGGAACACGTGGACTGGCATCTCATGTAGAGAGGCTCTACGAAAGATTTTATTTTTATTTTTATCGATTTTACTTCATCTATACCCTGCCTTTCTTTCCTCAACAGGGACCCAAAGCAGCTCATATAATTCTCTCCTCCATTTCTCCCTCACAACAACCCTGAAAGGTTGGTTATGCTGAGAGTATTTAACTGGCCCAAGATCATTCAGTAAGCTTCCATGGTAGAGCTGAGAATCGAACCTGGGTCTCCCAGAGCCTAGCCATTTACTCTAGACACTACACAACCCTGAAAGAAAGGATGTAACCCCGCTCAGGTCTGCAATGCAAGTCAGCTTTAGGGGGGGAAACGCCAAACATTACCTCTCTCTTTGGAACATCATAACAGTTTTAAAAAATGCAATTACTTGGTGTAATTGTGTACTCCACAATTGTGTACTCCTGGTGTAATGGTATACTCCAGATGACGTATCACTAAATAATGGAAATGACAAAATTTCTTAAGAATGTCCAGCAGGAGAAAAAACCCACAAATTCAGGAATAATTTCAGTTGCTATATTTATTAATTTCAGGAAAGATCAATACAAGTTATATCACAAAGTCCCTCATTACAACATTGTTTTTTTCTTATTTGATCATTCTTACAGATCTCAGTTTGAAAACATTTGATTTATTGTAATATGTGTTAATGATCCAGATCTAAGGCACTTTGCAAATTAAGAGAGTTCTGTAAGTGACAACATGACATGCGCACAATTCTCATTTTGGTCATGAGGAGGCCCAGATCAAATCCCAGAAGAGCCCCATGTACCTCAGGAGAAGAGGACTGGGAATCCTCTTCAAACAGATTGTTCGAAAAAGAAATTCCAAAAAGTCAGATGGATCACTGACTATTGGCCATAAAACAGAGCTCAAGAGAATCTCCACATACAGAGTAGGAATACCATTGGCTACCAATGTAGGGTTGCCAATTCCACCTTTGGAAATTCCTAGAGATTCTGAGGGTGGAGCCTGCAGAGGGGAGGAGCCTCAGAATGGTATAATGCCATAGACTACACCTTTCAAAGCATCCGATTTCTCCAGGGGAACTGATCTCTGTCACCGGAAGATCAGTTGTAATTCCGAGAGGTCTCCAGGGCCCACGTAGAGGTCGGTAACCCTAATTGTTGTACAGAGAAGCTCTATCTGTAGGAAACAGCAGTGGCCTTTGTGCTCTTTTTGAGGCCTTCCTAAAGGCGCCCAAGCAGGTTATGGGAGGAAGCCTGGTGCTAACCTTTGGTTTTTGCAGAAGTCCCTGTAGCTTCTTCCTTTTTTAATCTTAAGGACGAAGATTTTAAAATGAAAAGCAGGGCTTCATTAACATTTTAAGTTGCACATTAAATGATTGTCCTAAAAGTTAGGGGCACTTGCAGTGGAGTAGAAATAGCATAGAGACCACTGCACTTGTACAACTCCAAATATAGAAAGTGTATTGCTTTGTATAAAATCTGCACAGAAAAGTGCAAATAGTGCAAAATCAGGTAAATACAGAGCTGGTTCAGACAATATGGCACCCTTAAATATGCTAAGTAGTGGGGGGACATCTTCCTACCCCATCCACCTTGAGCTCTGGCCTCTTCAATACCAGGAGGTGTCCATAAAGTGGTATAAATTCAACTTGGTCAAATCCAGTGTGCTCATGCACCATATGTGCAGCTGTAAATGTAAAATGTAAGATTTCAACTGTGCACATGATACCAGAGGCCATGTTGGTCTGTTACAGAATAGTTAGAGGTCTTCAAAGAGAGGACAGTCTAGAACAATAACCAATCAAAGAGACTTTGTTCACTGGAGCTGCTCTGAGTGGGGCACTAATCTGTCTAGAAGAGTGGTATATAAGCACACTGTTATTAAAGAGAAATGATCCATTCCAAGTGAGCGAGTCCCACTCCCAAAAGTAGATGGCGGGGCAAAGTAGGACAAACATAGAATCAGATTCAGTCGAGGAAGGAGCAGCATGAGACGTGATAAGAACTCCCATAAAGTATGGGCCATGCTGAGTTATTATTAGCACCTATAATGAGCGATTTATTTGTGCCTGCTGAAACAATATCATTCCTACTATTTTTGAAACTTCATTGCTTGTATATGCACCTGAATAAATGATGTTAGTTTTTAAGCAGTCACTGGATAGCTATACCCATGGAGACTGACTGGGATGGCCTAAGATGACTCAAACTCAGATCTCTAAAGTTAAGTAGGGTTGGCCCTGGTTAGTACCACAATGGGAGAACACCAAGTGTTAGAGGCAGGCAATGGCATACCACCTCTGTTAGTCTCTTGCCTTGAAACCCTATGGGGCCGCCATAAGCCAGCTGCAACTTGACGGCACTTTCCACCACCACCATGGAAATTGTATAAGCTGGATTTGATTCCATCTACCTGTTATGCCCCTGCTTGACTGCTTGCTGGTATCAGAGGTGGGACAACTTGCACGGGAAGATAAAGCACCCTCCCCAAACCCTGCCCTTCACAGCACAGGGCTGGCATATTCTCCAAATTAAATGAAAGGAAAGAGCATGCTAAGCATTTTAAGCCCCAGTTTCCAATTCTTCCCAACTATTAAACTTATTCAGACAGTGCTAAGGTTAAGAAAACATTGGAATTAACTCCTCCAAAAGGCTAGTTTCCTTAAAGTATAAACAAGGTATTTAAATTTCAAGTGGTGCTGCTGAAGAAAACTTTTGCCTTTTTGAATGTTACTCAGACTGAAACTCACATTTTAAATTTGCAAGCAGAAGTGTTGAGTTTTAATGTCATATTGTTAATTTCCAAAATCCACACATTTAATGTAACAACTGACTTTTGGAGTTGCAGTGAATTTTCTGGGTTCGGAATAGGCTTTACTTTGCTGAGATCTCTCTTATGTATTGATATCGAGGAGACTTCCATTTTAAAAACAGATCTGTAGAAAAAGATATCTATGCTCAAATTGCCTGAATCTGAATTCTAGTTTGTCCAACTTGCCCCCTAAAAGATGTTGGACAGAGAAAGAAAGCAGATATCTGGAAAGACAAACAGCCATATTATAAAGCTGTCAGAACTAATTTAAACCATAGAGAATCCCAACAAAGATCGCAAACAGGGAAAGGGCTTTAAGCACATATCCAAGGAAACTGGATGTGTCTACCACCCGGGTTCTCATAGGCTTCAGGGTCCGCTCCCACTGGCTCATGATGGCATTCCTGGCTCCATCCCACTTCCCCGGTCCAACTAGGCGGTACTGGTAGGGAGAGCAAGGTCCAAAGAAGATCTTAAGGGCCAATTTTGGATCGCTGCGAAGAAGAGCTCGTACACTGGGCTTTACACCAATTAAGGAGGCCACTTCATCCATGTAAACAAGCCAATCCATTTTCAGAACCTCATCAAAGTTGTAGCCAAACCTTAATCAAAGAACAAAAAAAGATGAGATGGGAAAGAAAGAAAGAAAGAAAGAAAGAAAGAAAGAAAGAAAGAAAGAAAGAAAGAAAGAAAGAAAGAAAGAAAGAAAGAAAGAAAGAAAGGTGAAAATAAATGGCACACTATTGAATGCTTTGTTCCAAATAGCCTGCATAGGAAATCTGGAACTTAAGGTCATTGCCACAGGGATCTTGAAGTGTTGGACCCTGAGAAAAGGGGAAAGTTCTACTTTTTCTCAGAAGAACTTATTTGGCAATAAATATGGTGAAATCTCAGAGTCTCTGGGTGAGTATTATCACTTTTCTGTAAATATTCTAAATCAGCAGGCTGTGTTTTAATTATTTCAAGGCAGATTGCACCCTGTGAGTCTGTACAATCAGTTCCACAGACATTTCAATATATATGTAATAGGTTATATACATGCAAATTTGCAAAGGTTTATACCAGGAGTAATCCTACAGAATTCAAAAAATGCTGAAACTGAGCATAAACAATACTCAGACTGACATATGAAACAACATAGGAAATCCCCCATAGGATCATACTTACAGCAGTAGTAGTAAAGTCTATAGTCATGCTCTATCCATTTACTAATGCAACTCTTTGAGATTGCTTCCTTATCTTGAAGCCCTCCTATCTGAGTAAAAAAAGCCCTGCATAATTTGTTGAAAGTAATGGTAGCAGTAGAATGAATTGCTAATTTTAAGACTCTGGACTTCATGATCATATGAGGTGTGTGTGTGCACGCGCGCATGCTGAGCTCTCCTTAGACAATAACTTCAGCTGTCAGCACAGAATGAACATTCCACAACCTTGGCCCTCTACACATGACCCCTCCCATGTTCAGTCATCACATGGAGGGAGCAGGTATAGACGTGATGGCCCCTCACCCTCCTCTGCACAATCACCAAACCATGAGCATAGCACCTAGACATGGCAGAAGTGTGCGCATGTATGTTGGCATAGATCTACCTTTCATCCAAGGTGCCTTCTTGCTGCCTAAGGAAACTTCCTCTGACTTCCTTGGATCTCCCATTGGAAGAAGAGTCATTGAAATTGGAGGAAGCCTCCTTCAGCTGGAACGTTGCTTGTTGGAGTGGTAAGCTAAGGATAGGGTCCATCTCATTCCTTCTCTGTGATGACGGGTGCTGCTTTCCAAAAGTTCTTGGTCACAGTGCCAATGGTGCCAGTGTGTGTGTCCCCTTCTCCTCTGAGTGTGGGTGCCATGCTTGCAAGCAAATGGTCAAATGGAGATGGGGAATCTTCCTTTTCTCTATCCTGAATCTATTGCTCATCAACCTCACTGGATGCCCTAAGTTTTAATATTATGGGGGAGGCAGAAAACATTCTCTCTGTCCAATATCTGCAGTCCATGCATAACTTTATCATTATATTCTCCCTTGGTTGTGTTTTTGCTAAACTTTTTTTAAGTGTCCTCTGTGTACCTCTTTGAATCTTCTCCAAAGGGTACAAGAGGAGGAGTTTGCACAGCTAGAAATCCATCTAACTATAATACAAACAATGGACCACAGTGTAATGTTTCCAACAACACAGCACAGCCACTGTGTGGTCCGTAACTACTCAAGCCCACACCTCCACAACAGACAAAGGTTGGGCTACAGAGTGGTTCTGCTCCAGGAGCAGGGGATGGATGAGGTCCAGGGCAGTTATCTCCGCCACCACATGAATGCCTGCCTCCTGAGCCTTCCCCGTTTCCTTTTCTTGGCAGTTCCACCAACTCCGAGGGAACAACCTCCTGAAGGGGAGTCTGGCTGGAAGTTCCATTCCCACTCACAGCAGCCTCGGTGCTTGGGACTCAAGCTCCTACGCACTAGGACATTGCAGGCCTAGCAACGCACTACGCAGGGGTCATTGGAGAGGATTAGGAAGTGCTGCCAAAGTGTGGGCCTGAAGAGGTTGGGATCTGGAGGAGCTGGATGTTTCTCCAAGACCCCCCGATGCACTGAGATCCCTCCTCCTCCTCCTCCTCAAAAAGTTTTAGCAGATACCCTTCCTCTGGCAACACTGACAACTCTTCTGCTTCCTCCTCCATCCCCATAAGCGGATCTTGAGAAAGAGGCTCTGACTATGAGACCTCCCCACTATTGCTGGATACCAGTGGGCCAGCAGGATGAGCTTGGGACTTCTCCCCCCCCCCCACGTCCAGCTTTGCAACTCACTCTAACCTTCATGGAGCTAATAAGAAGAGCCCTCAGCCAAGGAACCCACTAAGCTTGGCCCCTGAGGCTGGCGCTGCTACAGAGACTGGGGTGGGAGAAAAGGCCCCTGACCCACCACACAGAGGCACCTTCCCAGGCAGGACAGGTGCCCAAAATAAGAAGTAATATAACAAACGAAAGAAACAAGAAGAGTTTGAGCCCTCAGCTGAGGAACCCACTAAACTTGGCCCCTGAGGCTCGTGCTGCCAGAGATTGAGGTGGGAGAAAAGGCCCCTGACTCACCACACAGAGGCACCTTCCCAGGCAGGACAGGTGCCCAAAATAAGAAGTAATATAACAAACGAAAGAAACAAGAAGAGTTTGAGCCCTCAGCTGAGGAACCCACTAAACTTGGACCCTGAGGCTCATGCTGCCACAGAGATTGAGGTGGGAGAAAAGGCCCCTGACCCATCACACAGAGGCACCTTCCCAGGTGGGACAGGCACACAAAATAAGAATAAGAAAAAAATCAAAAAGAAGAGTAAGAGTGTGTGAACCCTCAGCACCCTAACTCAGCATCCACGCACCTTTCCAGACAGGAAAGGTGCTCAAAATAAGAAGAAGAAGAAGAAGAAGAAGAAGAAGAAGAAAGGAAAGTGTTAGCCTTCAGCAGAGAAACCCACTAAACTTGGCCCCAGACCCAGGCAGTGGCCCTGAGACTGGAGGAGCACCCTAATTGAGCACCCGGACACCTCACCAGCTAGAAGAAATGCTCAAATTATTATTATTATTATTATTATTATTATTATTATTATTATTATTATTATTATTGATGATGATGATGATGATGATGATGATGATGATAAAGAAAAAGATGTGAGCCCTCAGCAGAGGAACCCACTAAGCTGGGCCCCAGAGCCTAGCAGTAGCCTGAGACTAGGGTGGGCACCCAGACACCTTCCCAGCCAGAACAAGCGCTCTACAGAAGAAAGACACTCAGCAACAACTCCACCCAAATGCTCCCAAATCCTCCCTCTCTCCATCTTTCCACAACAGTTCCTGCCTTTCTCTCTGCTTGCTGCAAAGTGAAAGCATGTGGCTGAGAGCTGTGTCTTATATACTGCACACTCACATAGAGCAGAATGAGAGCTCTCTGGTTTGCAGGCAGAGCTGCCTAGCAAGGTTTTGAGGGCTAAGATTGGTGTTCCTAGAGCTACAGAAGGTCTCCATCCCCTCCGTTGCATAAGGAATTAATGCTTGCTCCTTGCTCTACAGAGCAGAATGGGAACTCTCCAGTTGGTACGGAGACAGGGCCGGTGCCACCATTGAGGCAGTGAGGTGGGGGCTGCACTGCCAGCGCCAGGGTCTCTGGTGCCTGTGGCAACCCCCCTCCTGCGCGCGCATGGCACGCACGCACCACGGACTGCACGATGACGTCATCGCGCAGCACAAGCCAGGGCATTCGCCGGTGGGTGGCTGGGGTGGCGGGCAGAGGCTGCTCCATGCTCTGCATGCCACCCTGGCAGCGGCTCGTGGCTGCTGCACCCGGCTGGGGGTGTGTGGCGGCGGTGGCAGCAGCATGGGGCTGGCTGGCTGCAGCAGCTGCAGGCCAGCCACGCCAGCTCTGCGGTGCACGCCTCCGCCCCCGACACCCCCTTCGGCACCTCTCCAGGGCCCTCGCGCCTGAGGCCACTGCCTATCTGGCCTCTATGGGCACGCCGGCCCTGGGGGGCTGCAGGTGCCGCGGGGCCAGAAGGGGCACCAGAGGGGGTGCCGGGGGCGAAGGCATGTGTCTTGTGCCGCCTCCAGCCAGCTCCACACCACCGCCGCCGCCGCTGCCGCACGTCCCCAGCCAGACGCAGCAGCCATGGGCCAGGGATGACAGGCGGCCGGGGCAGCGTGCGGGCGGCCTCCTTGCACTGCCCCAGCCACCCGCCGGCGGCACTGCGTGATGACATCATCATGTGATGACATCATCACGCAGTCTGGAGCACGCGCGCCCTGGCACCGGGGCTGCACAGAGAACTGTCTAGCAAGGTTTCTAGGGCTAAGATTGGTGTTTCCATGGCTGCAGAAGGTCTGCAGCCATTCGTGTCCTCCATTGCCAAGGGAATTAATGGATTGGCGCCAGGCTGTCTGGCTTCACAAACCAATTATGAAGCGAACAAACCAGTCAAAAAAGTCATGGCGTTTGTGAAAAACGTGGCCCCACATGTTGCGTGTTTGTGAATTACAAACCAGCCCGGTTCGTGACAAACTTTGGGTCATAATTACGTCTGTGCCCACCTCTAGTTAGCTCTTTCTTACAAACAGAGATATATGTATGAATGCAAGATATATGTGCCTTCACTGTAACATGTGTACAGAGCCATGTCTCTCTTTTGTACAGAGGCATACCAGTTGGACTTGTTTTTCTTCTTTTCATTGACCTCTTTCAGCATTTTGTTCACTGGAGGCAACTTACATAAGCCTAAAAAACAGGAGGAGAAGGATTTTTTTTAAAACCAACTTGCTTTAAAAAAAATTCTTAAAAAGATAAAGAACTCTTTTGCATTGAACAACAAGGCATAGGATATCGCCATGCTAAACCACAGAACCATGGCCAGGGAGTGGAGGAGAGGCATATTATGTGGCGGTACTCACAGTGGGTGTTCCTGTGATTTGCTTGTATTTGAGTTGGGTTGGGGTTGTGGGTGGGAGCTAGAGGGAATCTTTGTCCAGGCCATTCTGGTGGATGTGGCTTCCCTAAAGATGTTCTGACTGCTGCTTAACATCACAGCCTCTCTACATGTTACTTCTTTTACAAGTTCTCCATGAAACCATGTCATGCTCCGCACAGATAAACACCACCTCGGGGATTGGATTTTATTTTTTAAGAAGTATGCACATTGGCTCAGAAAGCTACCACTGGGGGAGGGAAAGCTCCTGTCTTTCTCCCAAGCATTTCCCCCCATGCAAAAATACTGCAGATGGGAGTCATTTACCCATTTCTACTGCCAGTTTGGCAGAAGAAAGAGAATAACTCTCTCACCTTGCACTGTTTTTACATGAGGAAAAAAGCTTGGAAGAAAGGCAGGACCTCCCCTGAAAACAGCTTTCCAATTTCATTAACTCTTTTTATAAAAAAAATATTTATTTATGTATTTATTTATATTTATATTCCGCCCTCCCCGCACCAGCAGGCTCAGGGCAGATTATATTCATAAATATTAAAATTCACAGTTTCTCAAATTAAAAGCACAATACAATAAATAATAGAAGTCAATACCCTATCTGATGTGTGTCTGTGCAGAGCACAGGTTGCCTCCATCGAGAACTAGTAAAAGAAGTAATGTGTAGAGTGACTATCAGTTTTTGCTTGTGGGATGAAGCAAGGTTTTATGTACAACAGACCGAAAATCAGATGGCTACTCAAGTAGTTCGTACTACAAAGTGGGAAATAGTGTAAATTATTGTCCTAATCTAGTTACGGAAATCCCCAACACAAATCAATTTTCAGTCAGTCTAATAAAGGAGATAATCTATGTGCACACTGTCGTATCTGCAGATTCTCTCTCTCCATTGAAATTAATTGTGGTATTTATATGCATGAGAAATACCCAGGACTTTTGTAGTGGGGTTGCCTCTTTTTTTACTCAGACTTAACTGAGAGCTTCTGTCTTTTAAAACTGGTTTTACAGTCTGCTTCTAGTTTGTGGGCTGTTCTACAAATATTATTTTAGGATGCCGAATGTTGTTTTATGCAGTTTTTATACCCCTGGCTTCTTTCTATGGCTTGTTTTAATATTAATCATTCTTATGCTGTTCCTTTTATGATTTTACAAGGACTTGCTGAGGGATCTCGTTTTCCCTTGACCCCCCCATTTCCTATTTCCCTTCCCTGACAGCCGCCAAGACCCTCCCCTGCCTCCTTGTCTTCTCCTCATCTATCAGCCAACCTACTTTTGCCTGCTCCTATCTTCGTCCTTCCCACCTTCCCTCTCCTGGCAGCCTCTCCATGGGAAAAGTCTGGCCCAGTTGTGCATTGACCTTTGACACTGGACTGCATGGTGAGGGTAGTATGTCCCCAGTGGTCACCACCACCAGGCCTGTCCCTGCTGAGTCCTCCTCTATTGGGGAACATGAAATGAGAGGTGGATGGGAAACTCCCGAGGGCTGTTTTGTTCAAATTTACCTCTTCTTCCCTCGCTTTCCTACCTCAGCTTTGCTCAGCAATATTACTATTGTTGCCTAGCAATCTCCAAAGTTGTGACTGAGAGCTCTGTGAACATTACTTTCTTAAAGCTACAGGCATTTTTTTATTTTAGGGAGTTTCAATCCTCCAATGTATTGTTTCTAAGATTTTAAATAGTTTTGCAAACTTGGAGTTGCTTTTAAATTTGTAGAGAAACATCCCGTTCCCCGCCCCCATCTCTCCCTAGCTCCATTTTGGTGATCTATGAATTCACACTCTGTGGCTCACTTCAGAATGAGATATATGATTGCATTGCTTTTACTTTGTGCCTCAGTGTAGGGAGAACATTGGAGAGGAAGCATATAAAATCTCCAAATAAATAAACCAATGTTTGGCCTAAATAATAATAGGAAAATATTTTACAGCTGATGTATATTTTGCAATGTACACTTGTTTCCTCAGTTTTTTATATAGTTGGCTTCATGTGGATAACCCACATATGAGGATGAGGTCTCTAAGTGCTCAGGGGACTCCTGAGGTATTCATAAAAATATGATTTTTTAAAAAAAGGATGGGAAAGAAAGACAGCAATAAAGCTTAATGGAGACTAAGGATGCCCCAAGAGGGATGGAAAGCTGAGAGCAGTTTTTTGAGCCTGTAGAGATATAAGCAGCAATGTGGGAGAGGTAAAAACAATGGCCGGGATCCCACAGACCCAATGGAAGAAGCTGTCCTGTTTAAAACATGTGGTTTAGGGGAAGGCACCTTCTGTCTCGAGAAGGTGCTGCATTTATGTGGGATCCAGCCCCAGAAACATGACCTTGGTTTTATGGAATTATTGTTTTTCATCCTACTTACCATTAAAGATACGGGTGACCCAACGTGCTTGAGTTTCCACAAGTGGCATAACTGCCCCAAAAGGCTTGAGGAAGCCTATGATGGCCAGCGTGGGCTTTTCTAGCCGAGGTGGGAAAATGTATTTGTACAAGGAGGCGTGTTTGTTTTCAACCTTAATAATGGACTCATCAAAGAAAGGAAAAGAAGGTTTGTAGCCCGTGGCAAAGACAACAATATCCACTTCCTCTGCCTCTTGACTGTCCTTGAACATAACAGCGTTTCCCTTGAACTTCTTCACACTGGGCCTGACAGACACCTTCCCATTGAAGATGTATCCAGGCAGTTCCTCATTCAATACTATGTCTCCCATCACAGACCTACCGGGGTGTGGGTGAGGGAAAGACAAAGAAAGAGACATTAGTATTTTGGCGATAAAGTTGAACATTGTTTTACAAAATGAGATGAAGGGTCTCAAGTTAACCTTTCTTCAATGGCTTTCTTTTTTTTTTGCTACTCATTCTGAAACTATATAGGACAAGTCTGCTCTGTCAAGCATCTATGTTCTCCAGTATCTTGCTTTATTGCAGGAGCCCGTCAGACACTTCCAGGAAGAGCACAAGCAACGCATGAGTTAAACAGACCATTCTCGTTGTTGGCCTCTCAGCATTTCTTATTCTCAGGTATGCTGCCTCTGAATATGGCAGTGTCATTTATCATAGCTATTTCCCAGAAGGTTTTAAACGCCTCTCAGCCAATGCTACGCTGTCTGTAGTGGCAATGAATTCCAAACACAGAGCTGAAGAAGTCTGTTCTGAAAGAACAGCTAATCAACCCCAGTTTGAATGTTCTGAGGAAAGGCAAAACAAACCCCAATCTACTTACTTACCAAGATTACCTTGAGTTCCAGAATAAAATAAAATAAAATATTGGAAGAATCAAAAATTATACAACAGTTCCATGTATGTATAGAAGAAATCTCTATAAACCCAGGGCAATCCATAGGTTTGCAGAAAAAAGCTTTAAAAATGGTTAAAGAGGGTAAAAAATAAAACAAAAAATGTCATCTCATAAAATTACCTCACAAGATTCTGGTAGCCATTTTGAATTGACTAGGCAACCAATGTTATGACTAATTGCTGAGATTATCCAAAATGCCTGCCACGGTTTTATTTTAAAAAATTGAGGTGAGTTGAGGAGAAAGAAAAAGTGGGAAGGCTGGAAGAACAAGAAGGAAGATCAGGATGGGGACAAATGAAGCTGGAGTGAAGGGAAGAGAGAAATAAAAATGGTTCCGCAAATGGGCCAATTTTCAAAGAATCAGCTCTGAATGGAGTGTGAGAGTACTCCTGCGGCTGGTGTAACATGATTTATAATTCTGGAAGTGACATTGTCGTGCAAGGGCCAGGAGCATGCATGAGCAAATAAAAGACATGGGAGAGTAAGGAGACCTGGCAATTCTAAGTGGCCTATCTACTTAGCATATGCCATCAGAGAATTCAGTGAAACTGATTATTTGCCGTTCATATTCTTTGCAGTGAGGCTTGCACAAGAGAACTGTAACAAAATATTTGTATACTAGGTTCTCTGATACCTGAGATGGCTCCTAAGACTCATACAAATACCTTAAATAAATTAATAACAAAACAATACTTTCTTGATCAATTGTGCGACCACTGTTCATCAGGAAGCGGATTTAGATTTTCCACTTGAGGGATCAAAATGCCTCATACCATTTTCTTCTGTGGAGTCCTTTGCTGAGAATGTTGAATTAATTTTGGGAATACACCTTAGAAATTCCCATCCCTCATGGACACACATACACTATAACTCCATTTTTGTTCTTTACATTTTCTTTTCCCACCTCAACTTCCACTTTAGCCCCAAGTACCTGTCCTTTTGGACCACCCCATAATTTGCACGGTTAAGCTGCTGGTTCTCTCGAAGTATGATGAGCCAGCCAGTCACGTGGGCAGGGAGGAAATTTCGAATAAAAGTCAAAAAACGAGTGAGGAACACCATGTCCCATGGGTAGCCGTTATCAAACACCCGACTCATCACCCTAGCACTTTTGTTTGTGCTGAACATCACCTAGAAAAAAGACAAGATTTTGAAAACACAGCAGCATCTGCTGATAAGCAACAGCCAAAATACATAAGCAAGACCATAGACTTAAATGAGCTTTAGAGTGTAAACTACCTAAAAATTATTTGAAGCAAAGGCAAAAAGACCTTGCCCCTGTTCACAGAAGGGTACACATTCTTGGTGAGCCTGGCAGTTAGACAGAATGTGGTAAAAATCAATGGAGTAGAAACAGACCTTAGTGGACCAAAAGGCAGAGCCCAAAGAAAATTCTCTACAGTCTCTGCTTGTGCTTTCAAGCCTCCTGCCACCAAACATTAAAATACACAAACAATAACAAAGATCAACATAAATTGGACTAAACCTGTGCCACTCACAGAAAACAGGAAATACATTAACCTGCATTCACAACTCAAGAAAGTGAGCCAAGCTGCTGACTACAAGTCGAGTCATAAAATGATGAAGAAATCATGCAGAAAACATGTTTTATAGATGGACAACACTGAGACAAAGACTGGGGCCTAGAAAAATTTTAAGTATGTAGCAAAGAATCTAATATACAAAAAGAGTATAATCTCATGCAGAAGCCACGATGAACATCACATTTCTGAAAGGTGGGATATGCATTTTCAAAATAAAATTAATAATTCAGAAGGTACACAGAGATACACAGATATAATTCAGAAGATACACAGAGATAATTGAAAAACCCAAAGGCATCAGATTGTATCAAAGAATTGGACTTCCGGTTTGGGATTCATGGAGGTCTAACGCAGCTCCATTTGCGGAGCTGACCGGACTGCCGTTTTAACCGGCCGGAGGGGTGAAAATAACCCGCGGCCGACTGCTCTCAGGCGGGGAGCAGGCAAAGAACGCTCAAGACCCTAGGGTGAGCTAGATCTCGGACGAGGGGGGGCTCTACTCAATGAGTCTCCCCCCCGATCCTTGAGGTCCCACCTTGCGACGGGTCGGCTATAATCTCTGCGGCAGTTTTGGGGCCAATTCGGCTGGCATAAGACCTACATACCCAAGCTTCGATCGGGGAGGGAAGTTGAGAGGAGAATTCAAGATCGAAACAGCGATTACAACCCGAGAAAGTTGAAGAGAAGGTAAAGATCGCTATCTCTTGAAACGGGACAGATTGACAAAAACAGAGAGGAAAGAAAGTAGATTTTTAAACTGCAACAGACTAGTGAAAAGGAGGTGAAGACTCGGCAGGAGTTGTATTTTAAAAGAGACTAAGTTTAAAGAAGTTATTACAAAAATCGGACTATTGTTTTGAATACCTGTGGTTTTGGAGCTGTGGGAAAAAGACACCATCGCGAGACCTGCTGTGGGAAGACGGGAGACAGGAAGTGCGTAACAACAATAGAGTGGCTGGAAAGAAGCGGCCCTTGCCGAAGGACAGGAAGTAGGGAATCGCCATTTTTGAAAGGGGAAGGGTCGCGGCTTCAGCGGAAGAGGAAGTAGGCCATTTTGGATTACAACAACATAGAGAAACCATAGAGAAAAGACGCCCGACATTTTGGATACTTAGAAATTTAATTTTGGCAAAGATTGGGACATTTGAAAAAAAGGAAAACGTTTAATTATACGCCACGGAGCTAAGGAAGAGAGCGGATTCGTGGGAGCGAGCTAAAGCAAGCCCCACGATGTCGAAAAAAGAGTGGCAATCGGCAATAGAGAATCTGGACAAAAAACTTGTAGACATGATGAAAGAACTTAAGGACACGAAATTGGAGCTTATTAAGGAGGTTAAAGAAGTTACACAGACAGTAAAGTCGGAGCTGTCAGAAGTGAAAAAAGGCGTGGAAACGATTAGTAGTGAATTACAAGGAACGCAGCAGAGAGTCAAAACAGTAGAAGACGCGATGGAGAATTTAATAGACACGCAACAAACAGAGATGAGACTGGTGAAGGGGAGGATGTCAGTTGCAGAAACTAAACACATGGAGAAGCAGCTTCGTTTTCGTGGTCTGCCAGAAGTGGAAGGGAAGTCAGCGCAAGAACAGATGACTGAGGTGTTGGCTGAATACCTGGGGAAGGAGGAGGAGGAAATTGTGGCTATCCTAGATGTGGCGTACCGTGTGAACTCGAGAATTGCAACCCAGAGGAAATTACCAAGGGATGTGATTGTGCAGTTTACAACTAGAAACATGAAAGAGAGGATTGTGACAAAACAATTTCAAGACCCATTGGAGATTGATGGCAAGACGATTATCATAATGAAGGAACTGCCCAGATCAGTGTTATTGGACAGGAAAAAATATAAAGTGCTAATTCAGACTTTGAAGGACATGAATATCAGGTACAGATGGGAGTTACCGGAAGGAGTGTCCTTTGAGTTTGGAGGGGCAAAAAAACGCATCAGATCTGAGCGGGAGATGGAGAGATTTATTAAGGACAATGAAAAAGACTTACCAACAAAACCATGAATATGGAGTGTAAAGCATTATCTTGGAATGTAAATGGACTAAACTCACCGAATAAGAGGAAAAATATTTTTCATTGGCTACTAAAACAAAAATGTGATATTGTTTGTTTTCCGGAGACCCATATCAGAAAACAGGATGTAAAATATTTAAAATCTGGAAAATTGGGCAAAGAATTTGTAGCGGCCTCCAACAAGAAAAAAAGAGGAGTGGTGTTGTACATAAAAGAGGAGCTGCAGCCAAAATTTGTTATGAGAGATGTGGAAGCTAGATTTGTAGCAGTGGAATGCAATTGGAATTTAAAGAGAGTGTTGGTAGTCGGACTTTATGCACCTAACGGTGCAAAGGAAAGCTTCTTTGAGGATTTAAGGAAGCACTTAGACGATCTTGTATATGACCAGATAATTCTTGCTGGAGACTTCAATGGAGTGACAGATTTGGAACTAGACAAAAAGACTACAACAGCACAAAAGAAAAGAGGACTATTGCCAAAGCTTTTTTTTGAGTTGATTCAACAAGAGACTCTCGAAGATGTATGGAGGAGAGAGTATCCTAAAACCAGACAGTTTACTTTTTATTCTGCAAGGCATCTTACATTATCAAGAATTGATATGATCTGGGCCTCAAAAGACTTAGCGTTATGGACTAAGGAGGTAGAAATAATGCCGATGGTAGGCTCAGATCACAACCCAATTATGTGGAAATTTGGAAAAAGGAGAAGAAGGAAAGCCTGGAGAATAAATGAGGACTTGTTACAGGAAAGTGAGAATATGGAAACATTGAGAAGAGAGACAAAGTTTTTCATACAATACAACGTGAATAAAGAAGTACCAACCAGCAAAGTTTGGGACGCGTATAAGGCGGTTGTAAGGGGCATACTAATGGACTTAAATGGCAGAGCAAGGAAAAAGAAAGAGGAGAAAAGACAAGAGATTGAGGAGAAAATAAAAGCCAAAGAAGCACAGTTAAAAAAGAGACCAGGAAAAAAGAAAATATACCAGGAAATCAAAATTCTTCAAGAACAGCTAACAGCAATGAGTAATAAAGAATTAGAGTGGAACCTTAAAAGACTGAATCAAAAAGCGTTTGAGGGCGCTAATAAACCTGGGAAATATTTGGCATGGCAATTGAAGAAGAAAAGGGAGAAGAAAATAATAAATAAAATCTGTGAAGAAAATAAAACGTACCTGGAGCAGACTACCATTAGTAGAGCCTTTTATAAATTCTATGCTAAGCTGTATAATAAAAAAGAAGTAAACAAAGAATCAATAGCATCATATTTGGAGAAAACCAAACTTCCAGAAATCTCGGAAGTTTGGAGAAATAAGTTGAACAGTGAAGTAACTGATGAGGAAATAAGTAAGGCAATACAATCCGCAAATCTAGGAAAGGCGCCAGGGCCAGATGGACTTACGGCTAAATTTTATAAGACAATGGCCAATGAACTGGCACCATTCCTAAAAGAGGTGATGAATGGAGTTTTTAGGGATCAAAGGATTCCAGACACTTGGAGTGAAGCGAATATATCATTGATCCCAAAAGAGGGCCAAGACCTGACTAACGTGAAAAATTACAGACCTATATCATTACTTAACAACGATTATAAAATTTTTGCGAAGATATTGGCGGAGAGACTGAAGGGGTGGCTCTCGGAAGTCATAGAGGAGGAACAAGCAGGCTTTTTGCCAGACAGACAAATAAGAGACAATTTAAGGACAGTGATCAATGCTATTGAATACTATGACAAGCGTTGTGATAAAGAGGTTGGTTTCTTCTTTGTGGACGCTGAAAAAGCGTTTGACAATTTAAACTGGGACTTTATGTTTGCCACTATGGAAAAGCTACAACTGGGAGAAAGATTCATCAGAGCAATTAAAGAAATTTACAGAGACCAGACTGCAGCAATTGTAGTGAATGATGAACTGACCAAGAAATTGACGATTAGTAAAGGAACAAGACAAGGTTGCCCGTTATCTCCATTGTTGTTCATTTTAGTATTGGAGATTCTGATGATACAAATACGACAAGATGAGGAAATACGAGGAATAAAAATAAAGGACTATTCATATAAGGTCAGAGCATTTGAAGATGACATAATGTTAATTGTAGAAGATCCATTGGAGAACATGCCAAAAGTGATAGACAAGATCAAGGAGTTTGGAGACTTGGCAGGTTTTTTCATTAACAAAAAGAAGTCAAAGATATTATGCAAAAACATGACTAAGCAGAAACAACAATTGTTAATGGAAACAACGGATTGTGAAGTAACTAGTAAGGTGAAATACTTGGGAGTTGAGCTGACTGCAAAAAATATAGATTTGTTCAAGAATAATTATGAAAAATTATGGACTCAGATAGAGAGAGACTTGATCAAATGGAATAGATTGAACTTGTCATGGTTGGGTAGGATTGCAGCAGTTAAGATGAATGTGCTACCAAGAGTAATGTTTTTGCTACAGACAATACCAATCATCAGAGACTCTAAACAATTTGAAAAATGGCAGAGGAAAATATCAGATTTTGTTTGGGCAGGCAAGAAGCCTCGAGTGAAAGTGAAAGTTTTACAAGATGCAAAGGAAAGAGGCGGAATGCAACTGCCCAACCTGAGACTTTATCATGATGCAATCTGCCTAGTTTGGTTAAAAGAGTGGATGACACTAAAGAATAAGAAACTATTAGCCCTAGAGGGATATAAAAATTTTTTTGGATGGCACGCATACCTATGGCATGACAAAGTAAAGGTCAACTCGATGTTCCTGCATCATTTTGTAAGGAGAAGTTTATATACAATCTGGAAGAAGTATAGAACTTACCTACAAGAAGGAACTCCCTTGTGGGTGGTTCCGTATGAGGTGATAGACCCGAGAGCTGTTGATAATGAACAACAATGTTTAACATACAAAGATATAACTAAAATTGAAGTATCTAAACTTAGAATAAAGACGCAAGAGGAACTATCACCTAACTATGATTGGTTCCAGTATAGACAGATTAGAGACTTATACAACTCGGACTCTGCAAAAGGGGGCATACGAACAGAGAATTCGGAACTAGAGCAGACCCTTTTTAAAGAAGACAAGAAAAGAATATCCAAGGTATACCAAGTACTGTTGAAATGGTATACTGAGGATGAGATAGATAAAACACAGATGGTGAAATGGGCTATAAATTTCAATAAAGAAATAACAATGGAGGCATGGGAATACTTGTGGAAAACTACAATGAAGATAACGACATGTACTAATATTAAAGAGAACATCTACAAAATGATTTATCGTTGGTACATGACACCAAAGAAGATTGCGCTAGGGAACTTGAACACTTCAAATAAATGCTGGAAATGTAGGAAGCATGAGGGCTCCCTCTATCACATGTGGTGGTCGTGTGAGGTAGCTAGGCAGTTCTGGGGGGAAATAATAAGAGAAATGAGTGAAATTTTACAGTTTCAAATAAATAAGAACCCAGAACTCCTGCTGCTAAACTTGGGAATGGAGGGAATTCCAGCCCATCATAGGACGTTGATATTTTATATGACTGCAGCAGCTAGACTTTTGTATGCGCAGAAATGGAAAGTACAAGAAGTGCCAACTATTGAAGATTGGATCTACAAATTGCTGTACATGGCTGAAATGGACAAGATGACAAGAAAACTGAGAGATCTGGACTCAGGGCAGTTTAACACAGACTGGGAGAAGCTGAAACAATATCTGGAGAAGAAATGGGAGGTGGGAGGAAAACTGTGGCAGTTTGAGAACTACTGAAGTATAATAAAAGTATAAAAGAGAGGGGTGACTTTACCGGGGGAGGAAGAGAAATGTGAATTTATAAGCAGTTAGATTAATTGATTGAGATATATATAGATATGTAAAGATTAATTGATAGAATATGGATAGAGAATAATTAATGATAAGGTTTAAACATGAGGATTGAGTAATTAACAATATTTTCTTTCTTTGATAAGATTTATATGCACCAAACTGAATGCATAGAAGAGTTAAATTGATTGATTATGTGATGAGCTATATAGAATTACCATAAAAAGATGAAATGAGCAACATATAGAGAACAAATCAAATTGTTTGATTTGAATATGGGAAATTTTTATGGTTTGTGATATATAGGTTTATGATATATAGAAATATTCAAAACTGGAAAATGGGATAAATTGTTTATTTAAAGACGTACAGTTTGGGTGTATAATAAGTAAAGGAGTCAAAGATGTACTGCTTAATATAATGGAGAATGTATATTTGTTTTAGACAGAGGAATTTAATAGAAGTAAGGGAAAAGGGACAGAGGGTAGGAAAGCTGTTGGAAGTCAACAAAAGGGGGGGAAAGGGAGGGGGTTAGAAACGAAAAATTAGGGGAAAATTGAATGTAATGTAAAAATAATAATGCTCTAACCCAATAAAAAATTTTTCTAAAAAAAAAAAAAAAGATTGTATCAAAGAATTAAACCAGAACTGCACACACTTGCATATGACTCCCATGTACACACACAGAGCACATACACACAACTAGAGATGGGCACGAACCGCATTATGAACTGCAAAAACCCACGAAATTGGCGATTGCACGATTGCGATCTGGTGGTTTGTGATTGTCCACGGCCAACGAACCAGCGTCCGGAAGAAGGCTGGTTCGGTGCGTTTGGCCGCGGTTCGGGAAGCCAGACACTCAGGCGCCAGCAATCAATTCCCCTAGCAACGGAGCCAGGGGAATGCCTGAACTCTGTCTGCGCTCCTTCTGTCACCCTGGAAACCCGAATGGAAGCCCAGCTTATCTTGATCAGCAGGTCTTCCTTCCAACCACGGAGCTGCAAAGCGGTTACAAGTTGGGAGAAGACACCCAGGGAAGGGAGGGGGAAGGGGGTGTTCTGTAGCCATGGGCAATCCAATCTCATCCCTGCAAACTCTGATAGGCAGCTCTGACAGCCAAACACAGACCTCCTGCGTTGCTCAATGGGACCTGTGCTTATAAATACCTGTGGGCTCCCAGGCTGGGTTTCACTTTCAGTGAGCAGTGGAGTGGGACAGAGCTCTTGCTTGCCACTTGCTAGCCTTTGGGGAGAGAGACTGAGAGTATAATTGAGCTTGGATTTTTGTGGGAGTTTCCTGGGAGCCTTGGATTGGAGAGGGTATAACTCCAAGATCCCTTCTGCAATCTTGTCCAAACTTGGGTGATGGCTGTAGGAGAGCTTGCAAAACACTCCCCGGGAATATGGGCTCTCTAAGTGCCACGGGGGCCGTTCCACACCCCATGAACTGCGAACTGGTTCAGCAACGGAAAATGTTCGTTGCGGTTCGTGACCTCGGGATCGTCGTTGGCATTGAACCGTGAACCGCTGGTTCGTTAAATTTTTTTGGTTCATGCCCATGTCTACACACAACTCTTACATGACACAGGTTGCAATCCTAAAGACACTTTGGTGAGAGTAAGCCCCAATTAATGATATGAGACTTACTTCCCACTAGATCTTCTTAGGATTACTTCCAAACTCAATCACAAGGCAAGATCCAGAGACAAGAAAGACATCCTTTTATTCACCCTTTCACTAGAATGGGGAATTAAGATTCTTGATGGATTCTGATTCTTTACAAGATTGCTAAGAGAAGTGGAACTCTGTTCCCCCTTTCCAAAGCTTAAGAAGATAGGGTAGTGTAGTCCAATTCCAAATCACAAAGTAACTGAGAAGAAAAGTACCTTTTTTGCTGTGCGAGTGGCTTCCACGGCAATTTCGACAGCTGAATTCCCCATGCCAATCACAAGGACATTTTTACCTGCGAATACCTCTGGGGTTTTGTAGTCCCGACTATGGAAATACTGCCCATTAAACTTGTCTATACCTATGTAGAAACAGAAGGAAACTTGAAACAAAAGCAGCCTAAGCCTAGTAAGATGAACCATGAGCTTGTATCCTACCCCTCTGCTTTGTCAAATTGGAAGCCTTCTTCCAGAAGCTACTGGAGGAAGACTCCTTGGGCCTGAGGAAGGCTACTAATATGACTGGAGTGGTAGAGCACAAGCACGCACACATTTGCATCTATTTAATGACAACAACAACAATAACAATAACAATTTCCCTGCACATAGAAAATGAATATGTCAGTCCCAAATGTGTTAGCCTTAGCTTTGTTGCCAACATATGAGTTTTCTGTGTGTAGCTATTTTGTTTATGGGAGTGTAGTCAGACATTAGACACTACATACACACCATAAAGTGTTAATGAGTTTGTTAACATCTTTGAACTGCAGTCCTGGGAGAAACACATATATAACACTGCGCATAAACAATCCACACTTTAAAAAGCCTCTTCTAAGAAATGACAAAATCATCTTTGCATAAGAGGACGCAACAGATGGGAACAACATGAAGGTGCTTCTGTTGTTCTTTTTGCCAGACACATGGATGAGCTTTATGAATATCAGGACCAAACAGAGGGAAATCCAACATTGACTGTACCAGGGAAAGAGTTGAGGGGCAGCGAGGGCTCAGTGACTAAACCAACGCAAACCATCACTGCATCAAAGACGGCCGACTTCTGCTTCCCATTGGTCTCTGTGATGACATCCCACTGGCCACTAGTCAAAAAGTCGGGGCACTTCTTTATGCTGATCACTGTAGTCTGAAACATTTTGAGAAATTGTGTTGTTGAATCCAGAAAGCAGTGGGCTCACAAATGTATGCAACTGGATTTAGTTTGTGATGTAGTGCAAAACTCGCGCGAGAAAACACAATCTTTCGCGTTTTTGCTGGCATGTTCTGCAACATCCTGCAACATTCTGGCTTCAGGTAAGCCGTGCGGAATCAGCCCTGGTTTTTACTGAAGTGACAGGCATATTTTCAAACAGTGAAAGAACATTTAACTGCATATGTAAAAAGGGCGTGAAAGAGTTACATTTACCCATCCACATGCCAGACTCCCTGGATTACCCTGAAAATTTCTTGGCAATCGAGACAATCTGCTTGCTATGCTGCTGTGCCAGCGAACCTCAATGTGGTGCTCATGGGCACCATGGCATCTGCCAATGTGCTTCCATGAGCCCATTTGTTTTTCTCTGAAGCAGCTCTTTCTCAAAGCAAAGAGCCAGTCCTGGATTTCCTGCACTTCAACATACGAAAGAAACACTTCAGATACCAGTCCAGGAGTCATCCGCTCTGTGGGTAAAGGGGACACCCATTTGCGAACAGCTGCCTCTATCAAAAGGGTTGGAACTTGGAACCTCAATATTTTGTGGAATCTTCCTCAAGTTCTCTGACTGCTCAAATGTTGTCCATTTTCTGTTGTCAAAATTCCCAGAGTCCTTACAGGTTTAACAAGATTAAGAAGGCTGAAGATCCCTGTGCTATGCCATGGCACTGAATGGGATGGATGCAGTTGGAGCAGAGCCCACCATCACACTCAAGTGTGGGTGAAAAAAAAACTCTGCAGCTGTGGGTAATAGGTATGGGTCCATCCTCTGCACAGAGCCTTCTTAACACTGAGATAAAGAGCTATGACTCTTCCTTTTCTTTTCTTTTGTTTCACCTAAGCATAGAGCTTAGTTGTAAAGGTAATTTAAAAAAATAGGATAAACGAGCCGAGTCTACCGAGGAGTCTGAGGATTCTAGCAGGGCCAGATGATAACATGTCATGATTAGGCCCTAACCTATGTCAATTTAGGAGGCTCCATATGATAAAAATATTTATTATTCTCACAGTTAAAAAACTAAAAATAAAAATACATAAATAGAAATACTTATAATCAAAGGTAAAGAAAAGAAAAAATACAATCTAAACATTTTCTTATTGTAAGGCCCCTCATACTCAACCAATCCCTAAATCTAGTAGTGGATTCTCAAAGCTCTTAGGCCCAGATCTGGTCTGCTAACAAGCTTCATTCTGCATTTCTGCCTTGCCATTGCAATGAGGATACATCACCTAGTTTTCTCCTACAAAGAATTTAGTCCCAATCTATGAACTGTCACTGTGTGCCATCATAATCTTTTCTGTTATTCAACAAGTCCTTTTAAAGAAAAAACACTTCTCTGTGCTAGAAGAGAAGCCACCTTGGATCTGGAGCTAAGATTTCATAAATATGCCATTATTGGGTTCTGTCTCCTTTTAAAAGAAAACTTTACTTCTGAAGTGGGACTTATGTAGGGTGCCATTCACCCGCCTGGGGCAGGGATCCCCTGCTCCCACCCTTCCCCCCGTGCCCACTTACATGGCCAGTGGGGTCATGCTCCCTGTGGTGCACCCCCCCCCCCCCCGGGAGTGCAGTGCACTCCTGGGTGGCACGGCATTCTCCCATGCTCACAGTGGCCCAATTCGGGCCGAAACGTGCCCTGCAGCGGGCTCGTTTCAGGCTGAATCGTGCCCTACAGTGGGCTGATCGAGCTCGCAGGTACGTTCCCAGCCAACCTTTGACCCCCATGTGATGATGTCACTTCCTGGAATTAATGCCATCATGCAAGCTGGAAGAAAAGGACTCAAGGCTCTGAAAGGTAGGTGCCAGGTTCCCAATCTCCTGCTATGGGAGTCAAGGTTCCTTCACAAAATCACAAGCCACAGTGACAGAAATAGGACATGATGCCCACTATGCTCAGGCCCAGGTGGTTCAATTTCAGAATTTCCATCTTCTGGTTGATAATGTGTACATACCTCTTTCTCATGACAAGTTCAAACTTCAGGAGATTTGGACCAGCCTAGAAAACTTCATAGCAGGTTTGCTATTGAAATTTCCTCGTACCTTGTTTCTGGTCGCTGGTGATTTTAATGCTAGAACTAGGGTTTCCTATTTGGGTTTTTAATCTGAATAGGGCCCAATTTGTATAGATTCAGGAGTTCATGAATTGGCCCCAGAATTGCTGAGCCAATTAGGGAATCCCGAAGCAAAGCTTTCCGAAGCAATTCGGAACGCTTCGGAAAGCTTTCTGTAGAGAAGCAGTGGGGGGGGGGGGGGAGGAAGTTCCCTCTTTTCAGGGCTGCTCTTTTCAGGGCTTCTTTGAGCTTTCAAAACTCCACTGGGCATTCTTACCCTGTGGCAGGGGGGAAGAGGGAGTTCCCTCCCATTGGATGAAAAAGCCAGCCTGGAAGTTTTAAAAGCTCAAAGCTGCTCTTTTCAGGGCTGCTTTGAGCTTTCAAAACTCCACCGGGCTTTTTCATCCAATGGGAGGAGGGAAGAGAGAACTCCCTCTTCCCCCCTCCCATCAGATGAAAACACCTGTGGGAAGTCCTGCTTTGATCTTCGGTGTGCTCCGAATATTTACAGAGCATATTTAAAGAGCAGCTTAAATACTTGAACCTGAAGTGGCTTGTCCCTAGTGCAGAGTGCACACCCCTAGCTAGAACTGGTTGTTCCACTGAGTCTCTATACTCAACTTACAAAGCCATGCCTCCAGAGGAAGACTCCTCACTGCTTCTCTTCCCTAGACATTCCAAAGATTTTAAATCAAATTGGAAGGGAATGCACCTAGCAAAACTAGCTAATAGGTTATACCTCTTCATGCTGAATGGTTCTGTCAAAGGAGACTTATCTAGCGAATTTACCTTTTGCTCAAACTGAGGAGCCAGCACAATTGATTGTCACAATTGGTTATGCTCTTGTTTCACACAACTTGTTAGAACATGTAGTTTTCTTAAGAGTTGAATCTCGACTAGATAGCGATCATCTATCAATCAATGTATTGTTTAAGTTCCAACATTCCCCATTTCATTTAACCATGACATTTGAGGTAGAACTGTTACAAGCTTCCAACTATCAAAGAATTCGATGATCAAACAAAACTCTTAGAAGGGATTAGCCAACTTTGTAATGAACTGATCACAAATTCCAACCTGGACACCATCTTAGAATGCTATGAGCAAATTATTAATGGGTGGCTGGACATATGCCTCCCTAATAAACCAACCAATGGTCTCAGGAACTTAAAGATTATTTTCCTTCATGGTTTGATCATGAATGTCGAATAACCAAAAAACAGATAACAGATATGTACAACAGTTACAAGTCTGAGAACCTGCCATCAATGCCACCAGAACTACGTGCCTGAAAGCAGCAATATAAAAACTGAATTAAAATGAAAAAAGAGAGACACTTAAAAAGACTTGGTTACATTTCAGCCTGGCTGCAAAACTTAAAAATGACTCACTCTTTTGGAAAATAGTTTTGGAAGGCCTCTCTCTAGAAGGCCTCAAATTTTCTTGTGAGATTGCTGTGAAAATTTGGGAAGACCATTTCTATGCATTGTACATGGCTGAGACATCACAGATGCAGTGCCATGAAACTAATATTGACATGCTTTTATCACGGCCACAAGTCACAGTTGTAGAAGTTAAGAGACTTATAGCTCAGATAAAGCTGGGGAAGGCCCCTGGAAGTGATCTAATCCCACAGGAGTAAAGTCAGATGTGGACTGGTGGGCCCTGGTGTTAGCAACTCTTTTCACTTATATTGACCAAACAGGTACGTTTCCTAGAGACTGAGGCATGGCAGTCATTATCCCAATATATAAGAAAGAGGCAAGATCAGACCCTTTTAACTATCAACTCATTAGCTTGCTCAGCGTGGTGGGAAAACTGTATGCCGGACATTTGTTTTGGAAACTTTGAGACTGGATAGACAGGGAAAATATATTAGCAGAAGAACAAGCTGAATTTAAAAGTAGCCGATCTATGATGGACCAATGCTTGCTTTTGCAGCATCTAGTAGAGAAATATACAGCTAGGACACCAGGAGATTTGTATGCAGCTTTTGTTGATTACAAAATGGCGTTTGATAGCATCTCGCACAATAGACCTTGGATAAAACTTGAAGAGTCTGTAATAGATTGCAGATTGTTGGCCTCATACGGGCCCTTTATGAGGATAATCAGCTATCAGTAAGATGCAACCCACAAAGTGCCAGTTAGGAGGGTGTGAAACAAGTTGTGGGGGGGAGCTGCGTACTTGCTCCCAATAAGGGAGCTGCGTACTTGCTTCCTTATTGTTCAATTTCTACATCAATTCCATGATACATTCCCTATATAATCTGGATTTCCATCCTCTAACCATTGCATTGGGAAGGCAGAGATCTTGAAAGACATTGTACTCTCCATTTTCGATGGAGTTCGTCTGACCCTTGCAGATTCGGTTAAGAGCCTAGGGGTTATACTGGATCCAGCGCTACTACTAGAAAAACAAGTTAAGGCAGCCGCAAAAAATGCTGACTACAATCTCACTCTAGCCTGGAAGATGGCTTCTTACCTTGACACGGCCGACCTGGCCACCTGGATCCATGCGGTGGTAACATCAAAACTTGACTATTATAATGCACTATATATTGGTCTCCCATCTAAGTTAACTAGGAGGCTCCAATTGGTGTAAAATGCTGTGGCTCGATGGTTAGCAGGAGCATGAACATCACTCCCATTCTACAGTCACTCCATTGACTACCTATCAGTTACCATGCTCAATTCAAGGTATTGGTTATTACATACAAAGCTCTTCATGGCCTTGGCCCACCATACCTACAAGATCATCTCACTCCTTATGTCCCTCCATGGCAGCTTCGTTCATCTGAACAGGGTCTCTTTCAGGTGCCAGCCTGCACATGGGCGAAATCAACAGCAACCCACATGCGGGCTTTCTCTGTGGTAGCCCCCACCCTATGGAATGGTCTGCCTGAAGAGGTCAGGAGAGCCCTCATTCTCCTGGATTTCCACAAATGATGCAAAACAGAATTATTCAAAAAGGCTATTTACTCAGATCGAAGGGAAGCATTATAGGGAGGGGTCTCAAATGCTTCGCTAATGAGTTAGGGACCACAGACTTCACCACTACGTTGCCTTGCATATTATCCGTTGCTTGAATATGTACTCTTATACTACCTGTACTTCATTTTATCTAATATCAGTCCTAGAATTGATTCTATTCTGTTTCAGCAATTCTTTAACTCTGTATTGGAGCTTTCCTAATGCTAGGTCTTTGTAAAATCCTATGACATTGTTGTGGAAATGTCCTTAACACTGTATAGAAAAGTCCTTGATGCTGTATGGAAATGTTCCCGATACTGATTGTACTAATCTCACGCTTTGTAGTCCACCTTGAGTCTCAGTGAGAAAGGCGGACTATAAATGACATAAATAAATAAATAAATAAATAAACAAATAAACAAATAAGAAAGAAAGAAAGAAAGAAAGAAAGAAAGAAAGAAAGAAAGAAAGAAAGAAAGAAAGAAAGAAAGAAAGAAAGAAAGAAAGAAAGAAGCTTACACTTAGGCTTCCCAAGTGCCCACCAGTGGTGGATGATCTTCTGGGGGGGTTTCCTCCTTGTCTGCTGATCTCTGGTAATAGGCAGGATGGGGCAAGCCCTCCAGAGATCGCCCGCCGCTGGCACTAGGCACAATCCCGGTGGGTCAAGATGACTTGTCTTCCTGAAGCTACCCTTGCTGGAGGCACACGGTAAGTGCTAGGTCCCCCACCTCCTGCCAGGAGGTTATAGGGACCTGGCAAACCTAGCCATAGTTAAGAAGGACAGGTTGTCCTCTAAAGAATGAAGAAACATCACACAGACAGCATTCCCTGGAATAAAAATACTTTTTTGGTAGATGCTTTTATAGCTGTTTGCATGTAATCAGTAAACGTCACATAATACCTTTTTAAAAGAGCAACGAAAATGACATAAAACAGCATGCTAGCTTTTGGATGGTCTTAATAAAAGATATCCCTCCATAGCTTTTGTTTTCAGTTGGACCAGCACTGCTCCCTAGAAATAATTTTACTAGTAATTTCTAGTATGGATAACATGCTTGGTGATCATGCAAAATTTGTAGTGTGGTCCTAAACAGAGTTACACCCTTCTAAGTTCATAGGAGTCACCGGGGTCAGAAAGGTTTAACTCTGCTTAGGATGACATTGGTAGTCCTCTGTGAGTGTTTGTGTTTGAGTTGCAATAAACTAAGGCACACACATTGAAACACACTGATTTTTTTTTTAATTACCTTTGAGTCCAAATTTGAGTTGAAGCAAAGCCACAACCACTTACCTGGAACTGAATATACTTCCAGAGATTGAAGTGTTTTGTGTACAGACGCAGATATTCCAGGAACTTAGCATGGGGTAAAAAGACTGGAAAATCTTCCGGGAAGGGGAAGTCTGTGAAGGCCGACATCTCCTTACAAGTGTTACTAACCAGAGATTTGTACATGCTGGGTCTTCCCTCTTCCACATGTTCCTGTCCATGCAACAGCAACACAGAAAGAATTTTCTCACAATCAATTTAATTACCTTTTTAGGGATATCCCTTAACATGAGTGTCACAACTCCCATTCTGTCATGTAATTATGTTTTGCCTTTAACCCTCTTCTTCTTACACCTTCTGGTAGATAATGCTGCCACCAGGAATTATATTCCAAACTAGTTAATTTAAATTTCCCCCTGAATAATGTGACCGAATATCAGGCTCTTTTGTGAGACTAAGTGGCCCTGAGAATAGGAATGGGAAATATAGGAAATACATATATTCTGGGGTGGATTTAAAAAAACAACAACCCATGTTCAGAAGGGTGAACAAAAAAACCTAAAATAAACTTTTATTATTAGATGAAGCATATTGGTTTCATACTATTTCTTAAGCATGATGGTTTCAAAGATAGTTATCTGTTCTTAAAGAGTCAAACTACAAGTAACGCAGTTCACATGAAGCACACTTGATTGGCCCCGCAAGTTTAGCTGGGAAGTGCAGTCGGAGAGATGTGGCAGCTGCGAAACTTCAGCCATCCTTTATATGCCCTGTGCCTGTGCTAGGATGAGCGGTGGCAGCAGGAGCGCAGTAGCACCTTCTAGATGGGCAGCAGTGAGGGAGAAGCAGCAGAGGGCAGTGTATGCCCCTCCTCCCATGGCCCGGTGGAGCAGCACAGGGCTGGAGCGCAGTTGCCAGGTGCCTCCTGACAGGAGAGCAGAGCACAATGCTGCACTCACATGGCCTGGCTAGGATGAGTGGTGGCAGCAGAGGGCAGTGTGCGACCCTCCTCCCATGGCCCGGTGGAGCTGAACAGGGCTGGAGCGCAGTTGCTGGGCACCTCCTGACAGGAGAGCAGAGCACAATGCTCACTCACCTGGCTCACCTGGCTCCATCCTTGTCCCACCCTGCCACCGCTCTCCCAACCCTGCAGCAGGCATGTCTGTCCACGTACATGCACAGGAGCCCCAGCTCCTGCTAGCGAGGAAGGAAGGAAGGAAGGAAGGAGCAGCCCCGCAACTGCCACAGCCCAGCTGCCAACCAGCCAGACATCGGTGCCACAGCTCAGCCTCCTTGCGGAACCCCCCCCCCCCCCAGCACCTGGGAGCAGGCAGGGGAGAGGAGAGAAACCAAGCAGCTGGAGCTTCACCACCTCCGCATTTGCTATGGGAAGGAGTCTCTGACTACACTTCCCAAGTAAACTTGCATGGACCTGCCATGTGAACTGTGTCACTTGTAGCTTGACTCAAAGTTTCTTTTCCACAACATGTCTATACCAAGTTGAATAGCAGAATTATAGATTCGTGAGGATCCTCCAGCCCCTATACAGTACTACAGTTTCTACCAAGACATATGTTATAATGACATGTTCTTGAGTACTGTACCTTCCCAGCATCTGGGAGAACAATTTGGATCAGGGAGGACAGCGTGCAGAGGGAGAGAATGCCTAAGGCTTCCTTCCTTTCTACTGTTTTCCTGGCCTGAAATGGCCTTATGAAGTTGATATTTACCCCACTGGGAACATTCACATTCAGGACATTTAAACTTCTCGAATGGGCAAATAGAGGCTCCCTGGAGTCATTCCAGGTTGGGAAAATGGTGAAAGAAGAATAAAGGCTTAACTACAATGCACTGCTGCAGTGATCCAAATTAGATCTGCATGCTCTGGGAGGCAAAGAACATGAGACCACATCTTCAGAATGCATGAATCAGCAGCAGGTTTCCCAGAAGAGATGGAATGTGTCTGGAGCCATTCAGTAGTAGAGAAATTCCAGTTAAATGATAATTAAAATATAGGGGGGTGTAGATACTTATTTCTTCTGGCCTTGCATGTAATTTGGAACTTACATTTTGAGGGAATTTCACAGGGGTGGGTGACAAATTGGACACTTGTGCCCACAGATAAGGAGAGCAACTTCATCAATTCCCTTCCTCAAATGTAGATCACCCACTTTTGCTCCCTATGTTGTTCTTTGAGAGGTTATCTAACATTAAAAGGGACAACATCTGTGTTGGGGCTAGCCCAACATGGTTCACAACCACACTCGCTTTTACAAAATGCTCCTCCAGGCTTCCTTTCTCTGCCAATTTTGCCGGCAGCAAATGCTCCAAATTATAAATCTAAAAATTTTAGTATACATTTTAATTCATTTAAGGTTTTACACAGATGGTATTTAACCCCAACTAGGCTTCATAGAATCAATCCAACAAATAGTGTTAAATGTTGGAAAGACTGTGGTCAGGAGGGTGACTTTCTACATTGCTGGTGGCAATGCCCAATTATTCAACTATTTTGAGGACAATTTTAATGGAGATAAAGAAAATTATGGGATTTAATTTGCCAGCCTTAGAGAAAACGGTTTTGTTATCTTACTGTCTGGTGCTGAATTGCTCTAAAATAAAAGCTGCACTAATCACAACTCTCCTAGCCATTGCTAGAATCGCAATTGCAAAAAAATGGAAGGAGAAACAGGGTCTGAAACTACAAATGTGGCATCTTATGGGAATATTTTATTCATAGCAGAATTATAAGTAGTACAACTATGCCAAATTTGGAAAGAGCTCAAAGGTCTTTCAAAGAATTTTGGCTCCCAGTTGTGGAGTATCTTGTTGAACAAGATGTGGTTCCAAAAAATCCATACTTTTGAGCTCTGATGATTTGTTGACATCTGGGAATTCTCTAATTGCCTGTCTAATAATGCTGAGAGTTTGAATTCAGCAGTTGTCATGTAGCTTATTCTGTTATTTTTAGACTTTTTTATTGAGCAGTTTTCAATGTTGACACCATATTGAATAAATTAATTTTTAAAAAGAACACATGGAGCCTGAAGAAGGGCAAACAGGACACCCCACAGCTGTTCCCACTGGAGAAAATGGTGTGGAAGGGAAGCCTGAAATCCCTCCTCCCCCGACCCTTGCAGGACTGGAAGCTGCACCTCAAGTCATGGAACACTTTGTAATACTGAGTCCCTCTATGCCCATGTGGTTGTGAGCCATATTGGGATACCCCTGACAAGACTCACGTCACTTGTAACATCTCGATAAGCCCTTAAGTGTACATCCCTCGTGGCCCAATGCCAAATGCTGTGGGAGAGGGAACCAGCAAAGTTTGCTTGCATGAACAGTGTTCTCCTCACAGTAGATAGGATTCAACCCACTGTCTCTCAGCTTTAACTGTTTTGTGGTCAAATTGAGGGGAAGGAGGAGGATAACATAAAGCACAGTGAACTCTTTGGAGAAAAGCAGGATACCAAACCAAAAAACCCTCCTTTTCTGCTTTTACAGACAAAATGGTAGACAATCCATTTACCATTGAATAAAACTGGGGCACATTAGCTATCAGGGAGAAAGAACAATTTGGATATTCCCCCACTTGAAAAATTGCCCCACCTTGATTCTCTAAGCTCGGGGCCTTGAAAAATTGACTTATCTTCTCCCCCTTTTTTCCTTAGAATAAAACTAAGATGTCCTCAGAGTCCTGTATTCCTGGGGCATCTTCAGTCCTCCTCAAGCTCTCCCCAGATTTAGGTTAATTTCCAAAATAATATTTTTCCACACACTTGTATTCCCCAATTATGTAGAGATATTTATTTATGGATGACGCAGTTTGGAGCAGCTATTAACATCCACATAGGGGGCCAACAAGTTTGCCCATAATGACAATTTCAGTCATCATGATTTGGCATTCTCATTTTACATACCACTAAAGGATACTGTACCCATTCCTCTTGATACATGCCGTTGCCATTTTGTGTGATTTAAAAAAAAAATAGTACGCAGTTCTTAGTACTGAAGCTGAAAAATACATGTGTCGTTGTTTATATATGTTCTGTTAAAGTTGTTCTAAATGCATTGGCTCTGGAGGACAGTTGGCAGAACAATCACAAGCATTTTTCTAAAAAAATAGCCAACATTTCAAACGTTGCCATGCAAATGTTTGAACATGAAACTTTGACTTGATTTTCAAATTTGAATTTTTGCACTTTCCAGTGCAAGCAAGATGGCAGTTGAACAACTTAATGCCCCCCTCACTCTGCAGCCTCATTTGCCCTCCCCCAGATATGCCACCAGAGGTTAGTGGGCCCAAAGACAGTGCAAGGGACGCCTGCCATTCCAGCTCACCGTGTACCTCCACACTCCCCTGATGTCACTGGTCCTCTCAAAGCAGGTGGGCTCCAACCCCTCTTCCAGGCAGCACTTGATAGAGGCCAGTCCACTCACACCCGCCCCAACGATGGCTACTCTCTTGGCCATGCTCCCTTGAAAAAGCAGAGGAAACACACAGGAGGTATTTAAGGGATGAAAGACATTCCTGAATAAGTTCCTTACGTAGGCTGGTTCTTGATGAAGAAGTAGAAGTCTTAACACCACACTTGTTCAAAGACTGCAAGTTTTTAAACCATACCATTTAAAAAGCACATTTTCTGAAGTATCCTTAAATAAATGTACCCTCTCATGTAGCGTATAAATCAAGATGGAGGGGAAGGTTCTTTCTGGTACCGAAAAGCACTTCTGCTAGTGGAATACATCCAGAAGATGCTACCCAGAGTGTGTGTTTTGGTGTGTGTAGGTGTACATTTACAGGATCTTAAGGCATTCAATGCACCACACATACATTATCTCAGTTAACCTCACAATCCTTGATATCAATGTGGTTTTTCTAAGGTTAGTTTTCAAATAAGGCAAAGTCTGAGTTTGGGATTTCCTAGCAGATCAATTCATTTGGTTAATTTATGGGTTAAATTTTTTTTTGTTGGTCATAACAGATACTATAATTACTTGAAAGGAAGACAACTTCAAATGTAAGATGAGCCCCTTATTATTATTATTGGACATAACTGTAACTTTTATGCAAATATAATGCATTCCCTTCCCTTTTACCTGGGGAAAAATATACTCTTGCATTTGAGTAAATACTGTACTTGCTAATACTCTGTAGCCATTCTATCAAGCGTGTTATGACCTTTACTTTTGGGGGGTAGATTTTTCTTTTAATCTCCCCCTTACACCCTCTGGGTAGTTTGTGTGCACACAGCTGGCCTCTCTTTCCCTGACTGAGTGTCCTTTCACAAACATGCTCAGTTCAGGTTCCACACAGGTTATATTTCTCTCATAAAACACTTCAACATATTCAGGCAGCACACAGCTAGCCTGCTTTCTTCTGACTCAAAACTTTCTCTCTCTCTGTCAGTCTAAACTACATTCACTCCGCCCACACTCTCAGTCATCAACCAATCACATCACTCACTCTTCCCTCTCTCACCCCCCACTCTTCACCTAGCTCAAACCAAGCATTTAAAGACACATGCACACATTTACTTGGAATCATTACAAATCCCCCCCTTCTTCTTAAGCGGAACACATCTCTTTTTCAGAAGAGCTGTGTGCAGCTTTCTCCGGCTTAGGGAATGTTTTATTGTCTCTGCAGTTCCTGTTAAGTCCACTTCTCACTCTTCTGTGGTTTTTGGTCTAAAGTCTTGGGTTTCTTTAACTTGCATTCCTCCTCTGCTGGGGTGTCATCTCCCTCTCTGGGATGTTCCACTCCTGGGCTGAGGTCATCTCGCTCTCTGGGATGTTCCACTGCTGGGCTGAGGTCATCTCGGCTTTGGCCTTCTCTACTAGGTCGTTGTTTGCTTCTTCTGGTTGTTTCTCTATCAATATTCTGTTCTTTCCTAAACAGTCTATTTCTTTCTTGCGAACAGGGTTTGAGCTTAGTTCTTTACATGCTCTCTTCATGTTTGATGCACTGGGTGACTCATTTAGAAGGCTAGCATCCTTCAAGGAGTTTCCTAACTCTTTATACTGTTTTTTGCACATGCTGAGCTTTTCTAGTACTTTCCATTTGTCTTCAATCAGTTCAGCAACTTTACTATCAAGTTGCCTCTCTCCTCCAACATAAAGTCTGTTTCTAATTAACTGATAGCTTCTGTACGTTAGTAGAAAGACAATTAAAAGGCAACAACGGCAAAATAAATCACCATTTCTAAATGCTGCATTTTTTGTTGCTGTTTTCTAGGGCTTTCTGCAGCCTTTGGTTTTCTATATCCAAACTTTGATAACTGACTTCTAAATGTTTAGCCTTCTTAAAAGAGGTTTTCATAAGCTCTAGACGTTTCTGAAGCTGTTGTTTCTCACTTTCCAGTTCTTTGTTTTCTAATTGTAACTGAGCCATCTTGAGGTTCATACTCTTCAAAGATTCAACTGTTCTGAGTTCTAAATTCTCTTCATCAATTTGTGTATTCTGTTTCTCTAAGGACTCTAGTTGAAATCAGAGGTTTCTCTGGCTAGTTAGAGTCTTTCTCGGCATTCTATTTTCTATATCCAGGTAAGAGTTTTCTTGCTTTGACATATCTATTTTTTCACAAATTAGCTTTAGTTTAGTAACCCTTTTCTGTAACAACTCATTTTCCCATGCAAACATGTTTGTTTCTGCATTCATCTCATTCTGCCTGTCCTCCTCTCTTATGTCCTTTAACTCGGGATCCTTCATAATTTCTTCTTTAAAATCCTCAGAGTTTTTATTTATGCTTCCTGCTTTTTCTTGGGACATTTCTGCAGTACTACTAACAGGAGTTTGTCTCTCTCTTTTTCTCTCCTGCAATGTATCAATTGTGTCTGTTGCTAAGATACCTAGGGGCTTGTCTTCTGCTCCCCTAGCTTCAGCTTGTAGCAAATCATTGGAGTCAGTGCATATTTGAATTCTTGCCTTTGCTCCCATTACATCTCTTCCCAATACTACTGGTATTTTCTGTTCTTTAATAACTGCTACAGGAAAATATTCTTCCTTTCCTCTCCAGTTAATTTTTAGCCGTGCTAGTGGCACTCTTTTAGAATTTCCCCACACACCTTGCAAGGATATTTGCTTATCTGGAATCAGGTTTTTCTTATCAACAAAATCCTCCCTGACCAGTGTTACTGAGGCTCCTGTGTCTAGAATGGCTAAAGTATCTCTCCCATCTATTTGTACCACCTCTCTCAGTTCAGTACCCTGAGCAACCTTATCTGTCTTTACCCCACACAAGTAGACTGTTTCTTCAGTGTTTATGGGTAAGGCAGTGTTCTTACTGGGACTTTCATTTGTGTTTGTTGAGCTTTGGGAGTTTCTATCATCTTCATCACTCTGATCATCTGAGTCAGTTCTAGTGACCCTCCTTACATGCTCAAGCGTTGTTTGCTTGGGTTGGTTCTTTAGACATTTGTAAGCTAAATGCCCTTTCAGACCACATACATAACATCTATCATTCCAGTATCCATCTTGGTTTCTTTTTATATTTTTATCCTGACTTTTTATAATCTCAGCTCTTTCATATGTTCCTTTCCTTTCTCCCTCTTGTTCTTTACTTGATTTAAACTCTGGTTTATAAGAACAGTCTTTCTTATCACGGCAATCCCATCCTCCTCTATTAAGTGTTAATCTATCTGCCACTCTGATGCTTGCTTGACATTCTCTGGAAGTTTATCTTTAACTAGAAGTCTGATCTCTGAAGGAAGTTGAAATAAAAACTGATCCAAAATCATTAGATCCCTTATTCCTTCTTTAGAGTTAGCTTTGGCAGATGAAATCCACTTATCAAAATAGTCTGTCAGTTTGGCACTAAAAGACTTAAATGACTTCTCTTTCTGAGGCACTAGGCTTCTGAACTTCTTTCTGAAGTAATCAGGACCTAGCCGAAATCTGTCATATACCGCTTCTTTGTATTCGGCATAAACAACAGGCTTATCTGAGGGAAATGGGTTGTAGATCTCAGCCAATTCCTCTCTAATTAAGCTGGGTAAATACTTCATATATTGTGTCTCTGGTATTTCCCAGTTCTGAGCACATCGTTCAAAAGTGGACAGGAAAAATTGTAGATCTTCTCCTGACACATACACCATAAAATCTTTTGGGGTAACTCGAGGTAAATCAGCTCTGGGTTCAGAGTTACCCTCCTTTTTGTCCCCATTCTTAAGTCTCTCTCTTTCTAATTGTAATCTTTCAACTTCCAAACTGGTGTGTCTTTCCATCTCTTGAACTCTAAGTTCCATTTCAGCTTTCCACTTTTCCCTTTCAAACTGTTTTTGTTCTATTTCAGCTTCCCTTTCCCTTTGTTTTTGTTCTATTTCTCAAGTTCTAAGTTCTGCTTCAACTTTCAGCTTTTCCCTCAGAAATTCTAAATATTCTGGATTAGGGTTGTACATTCCCTCAGGGTTTCTCTCCTCTGCAGTTCTACTTGGCTCCACACTGCTTTGTATCAGTATAACTCTCAGTTCTTCTACACTTTTCCCCTCATGAGGTAAATTTAACTCTATGCACTTCTGAATGAGAGCCTCCTTTTTCATCCCCATAAACTCTGCCATTTCTCTTTTACTTTTATTTCCTTCTACAATTGTACTAAACTTCACCAGATTATGTTCTCTCTTATAAATCCTACTAGTTCTTCTGTGTCTTTCCTTTATAACAGTTCTATATTTCTCATAGGATTTAACTGAACACTCTGTCTCCTTGGCTATCTGTCCCTTCAGAATGTCTTTCTCTCAGAATGTTCCTTCCTCCCAGGCCTCCACTTGTTATGACCTTTACTTTTGGGGGGTAGATTTTTCTTTTAATCTCCCCCTTTACCCTCTGGGTAGTTTGCTGCCACCAGGAATATATTATCCCAAAATGTTTTATTTAAATTTTCCCTTTTGTAACGTGTTTAAGCGTCAGGCTCCTTCGTGGTTCTATGTGGCCCTGAGGATATGAATGGGATATAGCAATGACAGCTACACTGAGATATAACAAAACAAAATAAATGTTTATTTTTCAAGAAGCGTATTGGTTTCATAAAAGTTCTTAGTTCTTAGTTCTTAAAGTTACTTCCTATAAACTCATTCACACAGATCCCTTCTAAGGCTTCACACACAGTTAGCCTCCTTCACTAGACTCAATATTTCTCTCACAGAAAACTCCTCAGGCAGCACACAGCTAGCCTCTCTTTCTCTTATTCACAGAAATATGAAACCTGCTCAGGCAGCACACAGCTGGCCTCTCTTTCCCTGACTGAGTGTCCTTTCACAAACATGCTCAGTTCAGGTTCCACACAGGTTATATTTCTCTCATAAAACACTTCAACATATTCAGGCAGCACACAGCCAGCCTGCTTTCTTCTGACTCAAAACTTTCTCTCTCTCTGTCAGTCTAAACTGCATTCACTCCGCCCACACTCTCAGTCATCAACCAATCACATCACTCATTCTTCCCTCTCTCACCCCCACTCTTCACCTAGCTCAAACCAAGCATTTAAAGACACATGCACACATTTACTTGGAATCATTACAAAGTGATTTGAAAAGATAAATTGACTATAAATTAATAGTCATATCCTATCTGGCTTAAATGCAGCAGAGTTCTAGTAGAAAGGAGAGGGATAATAGAGTATTATTTCGATGAATGAAACTCTTGATTCCTAATTCAGAAATTATGTGTTTCTTCAGGAGAAATGAGATACTCCTCAAATTGGGGTTAAGGCAGGACAGCTGGATTTCTGTATGGGAGAGAAGAGAGCCTTTTTACGTGTGGAAATAAAAGGTAAAGCACACAGGAAGTATTCTAAGCTATCACCTGCAATCCTCAATGTGACAGCTAGGGTGTCATGGTATACTCCGTGTTTCCTGGCTCCTGCTTGCACATACCAAAGCTGGAAAGTACATGCACAGTCTCCATTGCAGAGTCTGTGCCTATCAAGAAGATTGTGGATAGGTGATCTCCCCTCACACGTCGTTTGAACACCAAAATTGTAACAACTCCAAAAGGATCAAGTCCAACTTGAACCTGGCCTTCTACAACGTCTTAGCAATATAATAATTAAATCCTAGAGAGCAATTAACTGAAACTGGAAGTTGTAAGCAACTCTTTACACTTATCAGGTGTACAATCATAGGCCGGGTGCCTAACTGGCACGTTAAGATTTGCCTAATTGGCAAGGAGGTGTTATGTCAAAGTACCCAGTGGCTGAGAGTCAATGCAACATGATTAAAATAAACAATGCAAAGAACGACTTGCTTTTTGTGCTAAATAACTTGTATAAAAACCACTGCACTTCATTTCTCTGCTCTTTGGCAGCTGGTTGACTAACTCTTTAGTGACTCACCCAAAGACCCAGATCTCTCTTATTCCCTTGACTGTTCTAATGCATCACTAGCACCCCAGTGATGCCTCCCTCCACACAGTAAATATAGAGGGCTTTGTTTAAAGCAGGTGATTAAATGCAAAGATTTTATTAGGTTTACTTTTAAGAAAGGAACTATTTACTTATTTAAATATTTATACCCTGCTTTTTCTCCCCAAAGGGGGCCCAACGTAAGTTATAACCTCCTTTTTCCTGCCTCCATTTTATCCAAACACCATGTGAAGTAGGTTAGGCTGAGAAAGAGTGACAGGCCTACGGTTGCTAGGTCCTTTAACCCTCCCAAAGAGAGGAGGAGGAGGAGGATCTGGCACTCACCTTCCTTTTACTTTTTGCACGTGTGCCGGCTGGTGATGGGGAAGCCCCCTCCAGTACCGCAGGAATGGGTCAGGTTCATTAACATAATTAGTTATGTTTTAACTATTAAGTTTAATTTAATAGTAGCAACCAATGGGAGGATTTGGGGTGGAGACATGGAGAGCCATAATGTCATCTACACTGCTATGTCACTTGCAGGGAAAACTGGGAAGTGATGTAGGATAACTCTAGGAATCACTGGTAAAACTATGGTTTCCCTCAGAAGTGATGGAGCTGCACAGATGACGTTGCCATTTTTAATCTCCTGCCTTGGCTCTGTAATGAGGACTGCAGTTGGGAGGCCTCCAGCTATAGCAGGAGACCTGCAAAACAACAAAGGGAACCCCCTGGCTACACGAACAACTCAAAAACGTGATAACCAGGGTCACGAAGAATCAACACATACAATGTTGGTATAAATTATTATATTATATCAAAAAGTGCAAAAGTGCAAAAGTGCAAATACATATCCAACAAAGTTTAAAGTGCATATATATACAAGAAGAGGTAGTCTATCGGATGAACAATAAATATATTCCTATGTATAATTAATATTCTGGTGGTTGGAGAGTGCAAAAGGATGGAAACATTCCGCCTATGCGTGGAAACTGTCCATATGTCCACATGTACGATCTCACATGTGGGAGCACCATGAAGAGATTTTTTCTTTATCAGTTGGGGCCTGCATACTTTATGGACTGCCTGTCCCTGCATGTGCCCATGAGGCAGCTTCATTCTTCCCAGCAGGATTCACTCAGGCCTGAGGCTTTTCAGTAGCCCACCCATGCCTTTGAAACAGCCTCCTGGAAGAGGTCATGAGGCTCCTGCTCTCCTGGCTTTCTGGCCAGGCTGCAAAACAGAGCTGTACAGGAGGTCTTTGGGGGCAGCCTACGCTTGCACAGAAGGAGAGTATCCGTGGGTGGGTGGCATAAGATGTTTCTGATGTTTGTTTTATAAAATTGTTTTTTAAAATATTATTGCCTGACTTGGATCCTGAGTTTCTCAAGGGGAAAATGGGCGTATAAATATTAAAATAAATAAAATATACACCAGCATTGTCAGGAGTGTTACTACAACACTACTAGATTTGGCATAGCACTAGAAGAAAGAGGTTCCATCATACCTGATTCAAAGCATGCCAAGAACAGTGTATCTAAACTAGATAACTGAATAGGAAGCAAAGGGATAGGGGCAGGCAATTTTTGCTAAGGAGTGCAGGTTGAAAGCAGGATTGCTGTTTGGGATCCTGTCTAAACAAGTGAGGCTGGTTTTCATATTGAGATGTGGTTGACTGATGGTGACACTGGGACAAAAAGACAAGGTTCCCCATGGGAAGTGATGCCTCTCCCAAATTCTAAACAAGTTATGCCTGTCTCTGGATACATGGGCCTCAAATACTCGTTGTGACAGCATGTCAGAAATTTCATTTTATACACTGCAAGATATTACCATAAGAGCCTCATTACTTGTTTATAGGGCTGTGCAAAATAAAACACCCGAGTGGAAAATGTACACAGAAAGTGCTGTTTCAGATCATTACCTTGATAATCTGGAACAGTAACACAAATTGGCGTTGCTTGCAATAACAACACCCCCTAGTAAATAGCTGGTCCTGCTGCTTAATTTGGAATCCCTAACATATCCCAGCCACCTACCACCAAGTACTCAAAATGAGGCCTCTGCCAAATGAGACAGCTGGAAATTAAGATGGTATCTCAAAGGATAAATGCAGTTCCAGCTCCTTGGGCATCAAGTTTAACTAGATGCTGTACCAAGAACCCAACTAGATGTAGATGAGTCAGGACCATCCATCCATCTTGTCCAGCCAGGTCTCAGTGACACATGCCAGAGCAAGCCCTGTCCTTTAGATGTACAGTATAACCTTAAACAGACTTGCTCTCTTCTAAGCTCATTGACTTGAATGGACTTAGAGGGTACAGTTATCCCTAGGACTACACTGTAAATTCTGGATGGTAGCTGACCTTGCATGGTATTCAGTTACAGCTCTGCAAGGGTTAATGGCATGCTGATATGATAGCTATGGTTTTGTGGGCTAAGACTACAACTGGACAGGGCCTTGCCTATAGAAGTCTCTTTCCTTACTCCTGGCATATCCATCACATATCTCTCTTTAGCACTAAGAGAATTATGGCACTCCTCCCAGTCATCCTCAAAACAACATAATACAGAGAGAGAGAGAGAGAGAGAGAGAGACAGAGAGAGACAGACAGACAGACAGAGAGAGAGAGAGAGAGAGAGAGGTCTTTTTCAGATGTTTGCTTTTGGCTCTCCAACTATGTCTAACGGGAGCATGCACCACCTGTGACCCTCCCCATATACACGGTCACCCTTTTGTGTGTATAGGGCCCCGCTGGGCTTTCCAACTTTCATCTTTGGACCAGCCATGTACTTTTCCATCTTGGCATTTGAAAAATTTGAAAAAAGAAAACAGAAAAAAGCTAAAGAAGACACGTTATTTTGAGTCTTTAAAGACTTTTCCTGCTGCATTGCTGTCACACCCTCAGGTCCTCTTGCAGAGGACTCTTGTTTCTATGTATTATGAATAAGATTGCTGAAAAATGTTGAAAAATGATATGATATGTAATATGATGTAATTATGTATTATTGTTAAAATCACTTGAAAAGGTTTATAAACTGTTGCACTATAGTATTGTAGAATTTTCCTTCCCGATGGTCTTTTGACCACCTTTATTTAGTGACTGTAATCAGGAACAGCCTTATCTTTTGGCATTTGGAATGAATGCATCTGATGAAGAGAGCTGTGGCTCTTGAAAGCTTATGCTACAATAAAGTTGGTTAGTCTTAAAGGTGCTACTGGACTCTTTGCTATTTTGCTACTGCAGACTAACACAGCTAACTCCTCTGGATCTTCTTCAGAAAGAGTTTCATAATTATCTCTTTCAAGGCCATTGGAATTACACCCTCCTTCAGTGAGGCATTTGTTACTTCCTAGACATCCTTGAGATCCAACAATTAAGGGATTGGGAGGGGGGACCACAGACTCCACTACTATTGTAGGAAATATTGAGGAACCATAGACTCCACAATTGCTGCTGTAAGTATGATCCTACTAAGTTGATCATATGTTGTTCAATATGTTAGAGCGGAACTACACGATACGAAATACACGAGTAAAACGAGTGCATAAATCACATCTGATCATACCTGCCCATTTCTGCCCCATGATGAACACGTGTGCTGCACCCCTAGTGGTCGAATTGCTGGTGCTCTGTTTCAGCATTTTTTCAGCTGTATTGGATTTCTGCTGGTTTTTAAATCTTTGCAAATTTGCATTGGATATACCTATTGCATGTTTATTGAAATGTCTTTGTTACTGACTGTACTGACTCACATTGTGTAATCTGACTTGAGTCTTAGTGAAAAAGGCAAAATATATATAATGTAAATAAAAAATGAAGAAATAAAACTGGCCCAGCTTAACATAAGCAGCCACAAAGAGCAAAGTTTAAGCCTAGCATCCACTTCATCAGATTTCATCAACTTTTAATAGGCCATAAATCTGGTTTTCCTTGGAACGTATCTCTCCCATCCCCCATTGCCTTTCTCATAAAGCTGATTCTGAAACACATTTTGTTAGTCTATAAGGTGCCATTGAACTCCTGTTTTGATGGACCACACAGAAATAAACGAAGCAAAGTCTTTTGTGACATGTAAATAAGGTGTGGAAAAGTTTCATTACAGGGTATAAATCTGCTGTTGAAGGTCCTATGAAAGAATTGCAAACAAACATGGGACATGTCTGTCTTTAATCAGGATCAAATCTATCCTTGGGGTCCATCTTCTTCTACCTAAGGTTCCTATCTTTTCAACCAAGGTTGTCAGTTTTTCATTTGCACCTTTATCTGCTTAATGTACAAATACGAGTAGATGATAGTGTCTCTTCCCATGGTCTGAAGAATTTTAAGAGCTATTTTCATCATATCACTTAGCGGTCAAAGATATAAGGACATGTCTGGCCATTGGTCAACTGGCAACTTTGCTCCTTTTCTTTTTAATTCTTTTAAAAAAATTACATAAAGCAGAGAGTTACATATAACAAATGAACAAACACAAGAAAGGAAATTATAATTATTAAAAGAAGATATAGGGTTGGATACCTTCCTTAAGCTCTGACCTGGATAGCCCAGGTGAGTCTGATCTCATCAGATCTCAGAAGCTAAACAGGGATGGCCTTGGTTAGTAATTAGATGGGAGACCTCCAATGAAGACCAGGGCTGCAGATGCAGGAGATGGCAAACCACCTCTGTTAGCCTCTTACCATGATAACCCCACCAGGGGTCACCATGTCAGCTATGACCGGAGGGCACTCTCTACCACCACCACCTTCCTTAAGGTTATTTTTCCAAAACATTACAAAGAAATTTCAAAAAATTCATCCACAAATAAACTTACTGCCTAACAACTATTTGTAATATGTTAATTTAGTCACATATGCTGTCTTCCAAACTGTCTATAATCATCTTGAAGTTGTGGGGATTTCGGTATGTTTCCCAAAAAACCCCATTATATACAATTGTGCAGTAATTAACAGATTTAACACAATTTCTAAATTGATTTTTGTACCATATCTTTGAGGTAAACTACTACATGGTTCAAAGGAATATCCTATCCAATCATTTCAGGTATTAATTTCAATATTAAGGTCCAGAATCTCTGGCTCTCTGTACATGTGAAAATGATCTTGCTTTAAGATCAAGAGACGGCCAACAAGTATCAACTGGAATCTTAAATATAAGATTATCTCTATCTCTATCTCTATCTAAGATTTCAGGGAATGCATTGTGAGAATGCCCCTACTTCCATTTAAGTAGAGACATACCAATTGACCATTTTTCTGTTTCTCTTCTCTAGACAGAGGACTGATAGGCTGTTTCTCCCTTACCTCCTTTGCAACCTGCATTGCAAATGTGCATGGTAGCCTTGTTGGAATCTGCAGTGAATTCCCAAGCTTGCTTAGGCAGCTCTGGATATATTTATTCCTAATTGAAGCCACACAAATATTTGAGAAGAAGATGTAGCAGCTGATTGTGAGACAATGAGGAAGGGAGGCAGTCCTTCTGCTGAGAAAACACCCCTTTTGGGTGGAGTTGTCTGTGTGAACTTTGTCGGGATGTGGAAATGAACCCTTTGATCACTTACCCAAATTTGCACTTATGCCAAACTGAAAGACAGCAGAATCCCTTGAGTTGAGACGGAAAGGGTGAACAACAGACTCCCTCAAGCTTCATTCATAGGGGTACCTGTTACATTGAAAACAACAAACAGTTTTGCTGTGGCATCAGCAAAACCAATAACGCTAAATTAATTGTCTGTCAAGAAAGGATGATCCCCAAACGGGTTCTATGGCCTATATGATCCCCATGAAGTGGAGGCAGACCTGCCAAATGTGGTGCTGGTTTTAGTCCTGCACCTTTAAGATCAACTTCCATACTCTAATATTAGCAGTTGATAACTTTAAACTTTCTGTCAAAACATCTCCACCGCTGATCCTTGTATATCACACCAAAGACATAGAACATCTTCTGGCTATTTCTTTTCCCGAATGCTTGACAATCTGAGGAAGAGAAAAATTTAGTAGCTGTCTTGCTTACAGAGCTGACCTTTGACCTCCACCACAGGAATGCCAGCAATTCTGAAATAAGGACCACAGACAGCCACATGACTAGCTGTACTGTCCCAAGGGGATTCTGGAACTGTTCATTTTCAGATAGCAGCTCCCTCCTCAGGCTACAACACACGAAAGTCTTGTCCATTGCCTTTAATATCAGCTTTACCTGTAGGGACTGTGGGAGGTGATGGATTTTACACCACGCCAACAAACATTCTCAGTGACTTCGGTCTTCAAGTCATACTGCTCTTAAAATCAGAGTAACGAGGATAGGTTGAGAAGTTGACAACCTTACTTGCAAATTCATTTTCTGTTATTTATATTTGATTCGTGGAAGAAACATGTATGCCATTAAAGGTATTTGAATTGAATAGTGGAAGAAACCATAAAACTATGTCGTGGCTGTTTAAATCACAAAGAGAACTCTGAATTTTCAGAGCAAACTAAATACACAAACTATACGTGTCAATGGCCTGTGTTTTACCAATATATTACAGAACAGGAACAAAAGAGATGTCTTACATGATCTGACCAATGGTACAGCTAGTCCAGCATCCTCTTTCACACACTGCCAGCCAAATACCACAGAGGGACCACAAACAGGGTATACGGACCCAGGCCTTCCTCGATGTTACCTCCTGGCCTCCAGACCTGGAGTCTAGGGTTACGAGTCCCCCACTGGGGCGGGGGATCCCCCACTCCCACCCTCCTCCCCACCACCACTTACCTGGCTGGCAGGGGAAGAAAGTGGGGTAATGCTCTATCACACTATGTAGCGGGTTGATTTAGGCCCATTTGGGGCAAAATCAGGCTTGTTTGAAGCCTAAATTGGCCATGCTGTGAAGCACGGATCCTTTCCAGAGCCCTGCCAGTGATGCTCCTGTGCTATGCAGCAGGATGAAAGACATCGACAAAGGTGAGGACCTGGTTTCCCACTTCCTGCCCAGAGGGTGAGGGGACCTGGCAATCCTACTGGATCCAGTATCTCATGTAAGGTCTGGCCAGCACAACTTTTAACACGAGTACTCTGCTTTTGCCATCTTCCACACAGGGACAGAATTTTGTGTTTTCCTTGTTGCTGGTGTAGCTGCTTATTAACTGCAGCAGCAATGGGGCTTCCACATGGCAGGTTGCCCTGCAGTTTCCCTTCCCCAGCCCCCCTCTCCTGAGCCACCAGGGATTTTGAATTTTTTTTAAAAAATCAGAACTAGACTATTGTTATATTGATATACTATTGCATTGATAGGTGTAGCAGATTCTCTGAGTTCCCAGTTTTCATTTTTTAAAAACTAAGTCTCTAGCCCTTTTCCTTTAGGAGATTTGCCTTTTCCCCTTATCTCTCTGCAAGGAAAGGGGCTAGATATTTACTTTAAAAAAAGAATGCTGGATATTCAGAGAAACTGCTACACCCATTGGTAAAATGGTGTATCAGTATGATATACTACTACTGATATTAAAAAAGGGGGACACAAGAGCCCTTTCTCCCGCACACATGGCGTCACTCCCTGAAGTGACGTCATCATGCACACTGCGTGATGTCATTTCCAGGAGTGACGTCACGCATGCAGGAGAAAGGGCCCTCTCTGCGTGGGACAAAACATAAACTTGGCCCTTGGAGGGAAAAAGTTTCCCCACCCCTGATCTTTTCTTTAAGCAGAACCAGAACTGAGACCCGAGACACCGTATTCAAGAGCTCCCTTCCAGACTGAATGTGTCATCATCAATAATCTCTTTGTGTATAGCTTTCCAACCTGCATCCACCAGACTATAACATCATCTAGCTCCCTTTACCCAGTCTGCTAACCAAAATGTCATGGAGGTCTTGGCCTGCTGAAATCAGAGTATGTTATTTCCACTGCTTCCTCCCAATCCACTAGATTATTAACCTGACCAAAATTTCATTTGGCAAGATTTGTTCTTGACAAACACATGCTGGCATCTCCAGACACTGCAGTTTCAGTGTGCTTAAATGATCTCTCGCTTCATCGTCTACTCTAATTTTTTTCTCTGGTACCAAAGTCAGGCCAGTCTGTAATGTCCTAAATAGACATGGGCATGATCTGAATTACGATTTCAAAAAAACTCCGATTTTGGCGTTTGCGCCATCGTGACTCAGCTAATCGGTTCCGTTCACGGCAACCGATCCAGCAGTCGGGGGTTTGCTTGTTCGGGACTTGATCGGATATATCGGTTTCTGTTCGGAATTGCAGACACTCTTGCGCCAGTAATTTATTCCTGGGGCAACGGTGCCAGGGGAATGAGCTGTGTTTGCTCTACTTCTGTTGTCCTCGAAACATGAATGGAAGCCCAGCTTTCCTTGATTAGCAGGCTTCCTTCCAACCACAGAGCAGCAACCCAGGGGAGGGGGAAGGGGGTGTTCTGAAGCCATGGGCACAAAGGAAAGGCAAAAGGCAGCGTGGGAGGCTGGGAGGCTGCCCGCGCCATTCGTCTTTCCCCAGGACAAGGGGCGCATGGGCAAGCCAGCCGCCCCTTGTCCTGGGGAAAGGCAAAAGGCAGTGCGGGAGGATGGGAGGCTGCCCGCTCAATTCGTCTTTCCCCAGGACAAGGGGCGTGTGGGCAAGCCAGCTGCCCCTTGTCCTGGGGAAAGGCAAAAGGCAGTGCGGGAGCCTGGGAGGCCTCCTGCGCTGTTCGTCTTTCCCCAGGACAAGGGGCGCGTGGGCAAGCCAGACACCCCTTGTCTTCTGGGGCAGGTGAATGGCATAGGCAGCCGCCGAGCCACTCACACTGCTGCCAGCTCCGCAGTGCACCGGGACAGCCGGCTTGCTGCGTGGGCAGGGGGTGACCCAGGAGCGCACGCGCACAAGAGCCTGACTACGGTTGCCCTGGGCACTGGCATCCGTAGATCCGGCCCTGGGAATATCCCCTCCCTGAGGGGAGGCGGCTCGTTGCCGGGTTAAAAACTCCCCCCCTACTCTAAGTGTGTGTGTGTGTGTGAATGTCCCCTCCCTCCCTGAAGGGAGGCAGCTCATCGCCGCCTCCCCCTGCCCACCAGGCCTGGTGGATGCTGCCACCAACCACTGTTCTTATATTGCTGCAAACAGTAGGGTGCCCTCCCACTTTGGCCTTCCCGATTCTGGATCAGAAATGGGACTTGATCAGTTAGAATCAGTGGCCTGGGTTCAGCAGCGGCCCGGATCCACGAACGGCTTAATCGGTATTTTTTTTGGATCGTGCCCATTTCTAGTCCTAAACCCTCTTTTGGGAGGGGGAGGGTGGAGTGGTGCCAGATCATGGCAGTCGCATAATCATGGGGCTCTTGAAACCTTCCTTCCTCCAACTAAAATAACAAAGCCTCCTGGAAGCAAATTAAAAATTCAAAGATAGGAAAATCAACTACATCAAAGGCTAAGCCAAACCCAAAGAAACCCGGCTCTGTGGAAGCCTTTTTAGCAGCAAGAGAGTCAGACTCAGGAGCGACTCAGCCTGCACAAAACAGCTGGGGGGGGAAGAATGGCAGACAGAGAGAAGCCCGCCCAAAACGATGAAGCTCCCACAACAAACAAAGATATTAGTGGCTTTAAAGAAGACCTGCAACATTTCTTTACAAAAAATTATTACAGACCTTCTTCTGAGTCCCATTCAGCTTCAAATTAAAGTCTTGACAGACAGCCTAAAAGAAGCAACCCAGGCTGCAGAGACAGCATTTGAACTGGCTGTGACTGTGCAGGAAGAAGTCAGAATCCTCCAAATGAACAAGGCAACGACAGAGGAAAGGATTGCAGGACTGGGCCTTAAAGTAAGACAAAATAATCTTAAAACGAGGGGGGTCCCTGAATATGCAGAAGAAAAGTTTGACTTAGCCGTGTTCCTGGCAAAATGGTGGGCAGAAATTTTGCAATTAGAGGAGGGAGTTGCCCCTGCCATTGTGAAAGCCTTTCCCCTAGGCCCTATGTCCATAGCCCGTCCTAACTGCCCATGTGACATTCTAATTCAATTCCTATATCAAAGAACCAAAGAAAAAAATCTTAAGAGAAGGAAGACTTAAAGAAGCATTGAATTATGAACAGAAAAAAGTTTTAGTGCTCATTGATCTACTACCAAAAGCACTAGAAAAGTGAAGAATTCTGAAACCAATTAGTGCTCGGTTAATAAAAGCTGGCATTAAATTCAAGTGGAGCCCTTCCTCAAGCATCCTATTTTTCCATGAATGGATTATGCACCAGGTAAATGATTTTCCTTCAGGAAAAAAACTCTTATCCTCATTGAACTTCCAACTAACGGCAGAACAGGAAGAAAATCTGGAAGACTGGCAAACAAGACAACCCAGAAAGAAGAAGAGCAATGAAGAAGCAGATTAATATTAAGAACTTCGATCTTGTTCATCCTCAGTATTTTATAAATAATAGAATGTTATATCTCTCTGTCAATAACAAAAACATCCTTTTGTTTTAGGAACGCTTTAATAGAACTAGAACTAGAGATCCTTGGTCATTGGAACATAATTCTTGGGCCGTTTCCACACAGCTTACCTTGTTGTGGAAAATAGCGAAATCTCGTGCGAAATCACACGAGAAGAGGCTGTTATCGCGTCTTCTTGTGCAATAACAGCATCTTCTCGCGTGATAACAGCGTCTTCTCGCGAGATTTCGCTATTTTCCACAACAAGGTAAGCTTTGTGGAAAAGGCCTTGGTCATTAGAACATACTTCTGGAGGCCTCAAAAGAGACCTAAGATGAGGAGGGAGGGGAAGGAAGTAAAAACAAACGTTTAAACCACTAATTCCCCCCACTACATATTGTGGTGCCAGGCCACAATATAAACTCCCTGCGCCTGAAAGTATTTTAGGGCCCTGTGGTACCTGACCCCAAAATAGGGGTTATAAATTAACACATTGGAAGATATAGTTATATAGTTGTATAGTTGCTCAAATTCTAACTATTTTAAAGTTTAAAAGTTAAGGTTAATAAATAAGAGAAACCTTTTTTAATTTTAGTTTAATAGTGAGAGAAAATTGAAATCTCAGTTAAGCCATCAGAAGTCACATTATATTAATTCTTGGTGATACTATTCTAAACTGCAAAACAAAACACTGGGACATAATTCTTGTTATACAGAAACCTTTAGTGAATGAACTAGAAAGGATTTTTTATTTTAATTTGAAACCAAAAAAGTGAGAGTATCACAGTTTTTAATTTAATTTATTTCCTGTGTGAAGGGGGACACTAATAACAAGTGGTTAACAAACAATGTCAATGTGTTGGAAGGTCATCTCATGGAACTGCAGAGGGCTCCATTGCCCCATTAACCAATGAATTAACCAAAGAACATCCCCATTTTGTTTTTCTTCAGGAAACGCCCAAAAAACCACAGTCAAACACCTTTTAAATTCTCATTGGTTTAACTCCTCATTTCAGGCACCAGGTACTTCAAAAGCTGGAGGGGGTGGTGGTTACCATTCTTATTACAAAAAATACCCCTTCCCAAACCACAGATATACAAATAGACCCCAAAGGATGTTTTCTTTTGTAAAAGGTGAGCTAGAGGATTCCTCATTAACACTAGCCTCCATTTATGTCCCAAATGCTGACCAAATTAACTTTATCAGAAATACCCTGGAAACACTGACTGCCTTTAAACAAGGGGAAATTCTTGTTGGCTGTGATCTAAGTTATGTTCTTGACTTAAATCTGGATAAAACTCACAAGAGAGTCCTCTGCCAAAAAAGTCTGATGTGCATAAAAGAAATATTAATTGTATATGGACTTGAAGATGCAGTTCCACTGTTTGCTGCCCTCATGTGGGCTGACAAAACACTGTTCCTCTTTCCCAGTGGCACCTGCCCTTTAGATTCCTCCCCCTCCTTCCAAAACCAGGTGGAGGCTTAAATTGGCCAGGAGATTTAAAAAAGGGAAACCCGCTGCCAGTTTTTCTCCAATTTAACTGGAAAGGAATGTGTCAGGAGAGATGCAGAAGGTGGGTGGAGCGGTTAACCCCTTCCTGACCAAATGCTCTTCTGATGTTTCATCAGCTTTCCTCCCAGGGCCCTTTGCTTCTTTCTCATTAGTTTCTCTACTCTCTAAAGCCCACATGAATTAGTGAGAACATTGACAGAAAACTGGAAGGACATTATAATTATTTTATTTATTTATATTTCAATTTATATACCGCCCATCCTCAGGGGTTCTTGGCAGTGAACACTTAAAATTGATAAAAACAAGAACTAAAATCAATATACAAACAATAAAACAAATTAACAAAGTGCAGTAGTGGGGAGAACCCTCCCCCACCTAAAAGGTGGGAGGCCGACATGGCACCGCCCCCTTCAATCACCGAATGCCTGACAGAACAGCTCTGTCTTACAGGCCCGGCGAAACAATAATATGTCCCGCTGGGCCCGAGTTTCCATTGACAGAGCGTTCCATCAGGCTGGGGCCAGGACTGAAAAGGCCCTGGCCCTGGTTGAAGCGAGGCGGGCTTCCTTAGGGCTGGGGACCACAAGTAAATATTTATTCGCTGATCGAAGTGATCTCCGGGAAACATACAGGGACAGGCGGTCCCGAAGATATGCTGGTCCCAACCCGCTCAGGGCTTTAAAGGTAAGAACCAACATTGGTTGTTGTGGGTTTTCCGGGCTGTATTGCTGTGGTCTTGGCATTGTAGTTCCTGACGTTTCGCCAGCAGCTGTGGCTGGCATCTTCAGATGCCATATGTATTAATACATATTACATATTGTAATATGTATTAATAATCCAGGTCTAAAAATTCTAAAGCACTTTGTAAATTAAGAGAGTTCCACAAGTGACAAAAGCATGCACACAATTCTCATTTTGGTTGTGAAGATGCAAGGTCAAAACCCATATGAGTCTCATGCACCTTGGGTGAAGAGGATTGGTTGTTTGAAAAAACAATTCCAAAAGATCAGATGGATCACTGACTATTAGCCATAACAGCTCAAGAGAATCTCCACATACTGAACAGGAATACCTATGGATACCAATACAGAGTTGCCAACGCCACCTTGAGAAATTCTGGGAGATTTTGAGGATAGAACCTAGAGAGGGGAGGAAGCTTAGTGAGGTATAATGCAATAGACTCCACCCTCCAAAGCATCCACTTTCTCCAGGGGAACTGATCTCTGTCACAAGGAAGATCAGTTGTAATCCTGGAGATATCCCCATCTGAAGATCGGCAGCCATAATAGTTGTACAGAGAAGCTCTATCGGTAGGAAACAGCAGTGGTCTTCATGCTCTTTTTGAGGCCTTCCTCAAAGCCCCAAGCAAGTTACGGGTGGAAGCCTGGTGCTGCTGATTTTCAGTCTCTGCGAAGGTCCCTGTAGCTTCTTCCATTATTAATCTTAAGGACAAAGATTTTAAAATGAAACGCAGGGCTCTTCTTACATCATTAACATTTTTGCTGCATACTATTTATGACAGAGTAAATTATTTACCTGAAAGTTAGGGGCACTAGCAGTGGGGCAAAAAGAGCATAGAGACCTCTGCACTTGTAAAACTCCAACTATATAAAGTGTATTGCTTTGCATAAAAACTGCATACAAAAGTACAAATAGTGCAAAAACCGGTAAATTCAGAGCTAATCCAGACAATATGGCAGCCTTAAATATGCTAAGTAGTGGGGGGACATCTTCCTACCCCATCCAGCTTGAGCTCTGGCCTCTCCAATACCAGGAGATGTCCATAAAGTGGTGTAAATCCAACTTGGTGAAATCCAGTGTGCTCATGCACCGTATGTACAGCTGGAGTAAATATAAGATTTCAACTGTGCGTGTGATACCAGAGGCCATGTGAGCCTGTTGCAGAAAAGTTAAACAGAATTCTTCAAAGAGAACAATAATCAATCAAAGAGACTTTATTCACCAAAGCTGCTCTGAGTGGGGCACTAATTTGTCGAGAAGAGTGATATATAAGTACACCGTTATTAAAGGGAAATGATCCATTCCAAGTGAACAAGTCCTACTCACAAAAGTGGATGGAGGGACAGAGTAGGACAAACAGAGAATAAGATTCAGTCAAGGAAGGGGCAGCATGAGACATGATAAGCAGAACTCCCATAAAGTGTGGGCCATGCTGAGTTATTATTAGCACCTACTGTGAGCGATTTATTTGTTCCTGCTGAAACAATATTGTTCCTACTCTATTTGTAACTCACAACTTTCTGTTGCTTGCATATGCACCTGAATAAATGTTGTTAGTCTTTAAGTTACCACGGAACACCTACGCTCATGGAACTCGCCTGGATGGCCCAAGCTTGCCCAAACTCATCCGATCTCTGAAGTTAAGCATCTTGATGGAAGACCACCAAGGAAATCCAGGGTCGCTACATAGAGGGAGGCAATGGCAAACCACATCTGTTAGTCTCTTGCCTTGAAACCCTATGGAGTTGCAGTGAATTTTCTGGGTTTGAAATAGGCTTTAGTTGGCTGAGATCTCTCTTATTTATTAGCATTGAGGACATTTCCATTTTATGAATAGATATATATATATTTAAAGATATCCATGCTCAAATTGCCCAAATCTGAATTCTGGTTTGTCCTACTTTCCCCGTACAAAATCCTGGACACAGAAAGAAAGCAGGTATCTGGAAAGACAGACAGCCATGCCATAAAGATGTCAGAACAAACTGAAACCATAGAGGATCCCAACAAAGACTGCAAACAGGGAAAGGGCTTTCAACAAATATACAAAGGAACTGGACTGGTCTTCTACTGCCTGGGTTCTCATAGGCTTCAGGGTCCACTCCCACTGGCTCATGATGGCATTCCTGGCTCCGTCCCACTTCCCTGGCCCAACCAGGCGGTACTGGTAGGGAGAGCAAGGCCCAAAGAAGATTTTAATGGCCAATTTTGGTTCGCTGAGTAGAGCTGGTACCCTGGGCTTTATGCCGATTAAGGAGGCCAATTGGTCCATGTAAAAAAGCCAATCAATCTTCTGAACCTCATCAAAGTTGAAGCCAAACCTTAATCAAGGAACAATGTGAAATGTCTACAGTTTCTCAGAAGAACTTATGCGGCAATAAATATGGTGAAACCCCAGTATCTGTGTGTGTGTAAGAGCACTGCGTTTGGTGTAAATATTCTAACAGTGCAATCCTTTGCAGTGCAATCCTATGCAACTTGGCATAGGATTGCACTGAAAATCAGCAGGCTGTGTTTTATTTATATTATTTATAGCCTGACTTTCTCACTGAGACTCAAGGCAGATTACACAGTGTGAGTCTGTGTACAGTCAGTTCCAAAAATACTTCAAGACACATGTAATAGGGTATATACATGCAAATTTGCAAAGATTTAAACTAGCAGTAATCCCATACAGAGTTTTAAAAATGCTGAAACAGAGCACAAGCCATTCTAAAACTGACATATGAAACATTGGAACTGTTGTACTACTCTGCTGCTTACAGCAATAGTAATAGAGTCTATAACATAGTTACAGCAGCAGTAGTAAAGTCTATAGCCACTCCCTATCCTTTTACTGATGCAACTCTTTGAGACTGCTTCCCTATCTTACAGCTGAGTAACAAAAGCCCTCTTCATGATTCAGTGGAAAGCAGTGGAATGAACTGGTAATTTTAAGAGTCTCCATGGTCCTACGGAGTGTGTGTGTGTGTGTGTGTGTGTGCTGAGCGCATTTTAGACAATAACTGCAACTCTCACCATAGAACATTTCACAACCTTGGCCCTCTACACATGACCCCTCCCATGTTGAGTCATCACATGGAGGAGAGGGCAGGTATAGATGTGCTGGCCTCTTACCCTCCTCTGCACTATCACCAACCCATGAGCATTGCGCCTAAACATGGAGGAAGCGTGCATGTGTCTGTTGGCACAGATCTACCCTTCTTCCAAGGTGCCTTCTTCCAGCCTAAGCAACCTTCCTCCGACTTCACTGGCTTTCCCATTCAAAGAAGAGTCACTGAATTGAAGGAAGCCTCTTTCAGCTGGAACTTTGCTCGTTGGAGTGGTAGACTAAGGATAGGATCCACCTCATTCCTTCTCTGTGATGAGGGATCCTGCTTTCCAAAAGTTCTTGATCACAGTGCCAATGGTGTCAATGTGCTTACCCTTCTCCTCTGAGTACAGTTGCCATGCTTACTATTCAGTGATCATATGGAGACAGGAAATTATCCTTTTCTCTATCCTGAATCTATTGCCCATCAACTTCACTGGATGCCCTGAGTTTTAATATCGTGGGGGAGGCAGAAAACGTTATCTCTGTCCAATGTCTACAATCCATGCATAATTTTATTATCATGTCTTCTCTTGGTTGTCTTTTTTCTAAACCTTTTCTAAGAGTCCTCTGTGTGCCTCTTTGACTCTTCTCCAGAGGACATAAGAGGAGGTGTGCACACTGCTAGGGAGAGAGGTGTCGGAAGTAGCAATGTCTGGTGTACAAAAAGGAGAAGACCTTACAGGGGATTGCAAAGTGTAGTTTGATAGTAAAGTGAGGACAGCAACTCCCTTCTATTGAGTGTCATTTTTCGTTGTCTTGTTCTCAGATTGTTATTCTTGGTATTGGTATTCTACTTCTTCTCGGAACTATCTCACTTTCCCTCTTTTAGTCAGCTAAATAACCAGACACCTGTGTCACTCTTTGTCTCTTCTTTACTACCAAGTATGTAGGTTCCTAAATAAACTTTCATTACTCTTTAATGAATGGCTAATGTTGGGTAGGCACTGCCAACAAGAGGAAGTAAGGAGGGTACTTGTGGAAGTCTGAGTTATCCTGGACTGCAGAGGTGCCATGAATCCTGGCCACCTAGACCTACACTGCAGCGTCATCTGAGACCATGACATTTCTTATGGTCCTTTGCAATAGATACATAATGGGAAGCAGACGTATTTCATGGTAGACTGCTCCAGTTGTGGTTGCCAAGTGACATTTGTAGAATATTAAGGCAGCCTATTTAGAATACTCATATTAAAAATCTGCAGCCATCCAGAGTTCTCCAAAGCTTAGCATTGATTGGATGAAGCATCTCAGCCAGGGTCAGGGGACACATTTCTGCGGTGTATACCCTGGCTTTGCCTTCTTCTTCCTCAGCTCCACAGGAACAAGGTTTGCCACTGGCCTTTGTAGTGTGTCTTGCGGAAAGCGATTAACAGGCAGTAGCATTTCTCTCTATGCTACAAAAAGCGGATTTCTGCGGATCAAGCACCAGTTACAGATACAACAGCAAACCATAAAGGTTTCTTTATGATCAGCTGGCAACCATAAATTGCCTGTCCTTCCAGTCAAGGAGGATGCAGCATAACACAGTAGCCTTGCACAAACATTACTGTGAATGCACTTATTATCTATGTGATTTTTATTGGTATCAGCAGGGAAGCAAGAGAAGGGTTACAGTCTTCTCATCTTGGGATGTGTTTGATAGTGGTTCCCCAGCCATTACGGCTTTCTTCCGAAGCGCGCCTCTCGTAAGCTTAGTGCCCCTCTCAGAACAGTGAAAAGAGATGTCATTCACCCACCCACCCACCCCGAAATACAGCAGGGTAGCTTCGCTGAGAGGAGTCCCACATGTAAGGTCAATTGTTGAGCTCGGGGCAGGGGAGGGATTTGAACGGGAGTCGCAGGCGCCCAACACATCAGTTTGTGAGTGCATCCTGAGCACAGCCATCAAATTACAGCAACCAAATTTTAAAACGGCTCCTTGTTTTCACCCTATTCAGAGGACATTTTAAAGTTTGTCTGGGGTACATCCCCGTAATGCTCCTGGTGAGCCGGGTTCACCCAAAAGGTCACCCAATCAACTCTTGTTGGTGCTAGTAGTGGAAACGTCCGAGCAATTACACTTTTAAACCCGCGTGATGGAATGTCTTCCGTTTGTTCCCTCCTCTCATGAGGTGATTCTTTCAACCACCTTCTCCTGCCTACGCAGCCCAGTCCGTGGGTGGCCAATAGCTACTGTGCAACACCTCTGTCTTCTGTTAGTAATAGTGCAAGCGGAATCTCAAGTGACAAAAGGCACTGATTAGACAATGGTCGTCGACCCTCAGGTTTTGATGGGAAATGCAGGCGACTGTGCGGACTGATGGACGAGTGACAGTTGAAAAGTCCACTCGACAGCAGTCAGTGAGCCAAGCTGCAAGACTTGCAATCCTACATTTCCCATCAAAGCTGTGTGTCAGCTGAAAAAGGGTTTCATCTTTGCCTTTTGTAACTTGTGGGTCCTCTCTTTGAACTTCAAAGAAAATTTCACTGTAATATGAAAGATGCTGTTGTATCAGGAGTTAACCAAAGACCAGGCCTCCTTTCACCGTGTGAATTAATTGCAGGTGATTATACAATTTAAAGTGACGTGTGAGTCTGCTAACTTGCCATTCTAGTGTCATTTGTCATCTCTAGCTTCTCCCAGGATTTGATTTATGCTCCAAAAAAATGAGAATTATTATTCAGCTTGACAGCTGTTCCCTGTATGCTTGTTCTAATAAACTGACAGTTCATTAATTGGAAAAAAAGTTTGTGGTAAATAAGTCTTTATAACATCATCTTCACATTTTACATGAAAATGGGTCTGGTGTTGTGGTTGCCTAACTGCTGCCATTCATAAACATTTTGTTGTTATCTGATGTTTGCCCATCGCAGACACACATGGCCTAACCTGCTCTTGTTACCGTGCCATGACAGATGTTTATTTTCCTGCATAATCAATAGATCGATCATGCACGTCGGGGAGAGACTTGTTCAATTGTCAAAAAAGTAATCAATGTTAACACCAACAATGTCTATTTCTAACATTAATAACAGGTTTATTTATTATAAACAAATAACATGGACTTTCCCCAACAAATGAACCAAACTATTAGTACTTGTTGCCAAGTAGGCCCCCTCTCCTCCTTTAAGGCCTGCCATGGACTGTGTTAAAGTTTCCTGCGTTGCTGTTTTACTGCTGCACAAAGATTGCTTTGCACGTGTGTGTTCTGTTACACGTGTCAGTTTCCTGCCTGCGTGTTAATTACCTTGCTGCTGCAATAGACTGTGTAGTTCCCTGACTCCATGTTTGGATAACTGCACAAAGGACTCTTTCTGGGCAGCCCTGCCCTGCCCTGTATCTGGACTTCCCAGTGTGTGTTTGGACTTTATTACAAGTGTGCCCCGTGCCTGCATTGCCATCTGCCACGGACCGTGCCTGTTCCCTGCTTTGGACTGTGTTTTAAGTGCTGTTCCCCCTGCCTCCATGGAAGCCTGCCTCATATGGGCCCAAGCCGCTGCTGGCAGCCGGGCGCCTGCCGGGGAAACCTCCAGCGAGCCTGGCTAGGCGCTCCCTGGTCAGTTCCCGCCTGGAGCCTCCCGCGGGCCGGTCCCCGAGCTTGCCCTCACTACTGGGCAACCTGCAAACCAGCCCCAGCTATGCCCAGCTGGCATCCATGTTCCCAGGCAGCCAGAAGACCCAGGGAAGAAGACTGCTTTGAGAAGCCATTTCGGCAAAGCGGGCACACCACGTCCGCAGCGAAAGCACCCCGCCCCGCTCTGCATATCTTAGGAGCCGCCCCGGAGAAGGAACTAAGTGCCGACCATCCCAAGCACTTAGAGAATGCATCTCAAAGAAACCTCCGCATTCCAGAGCTGATGACATCAGGACAAGCCCTGTCCGCTGGAACATCCTTTCAGCCCACTCGGATTTCCCCCTCCCTCTTTTGTCCCCTCTTCCTGAGGTGTCACTTATCACGATCTGATTACCAAAGAGGCCCATCCAAGCCATTCAGTAACCCATTAGAGCCTTTGTTTTAATATGTGAGAACCACCAAGTACAGCACCAGCCCCAGGGTACGTTTTGGGGTATTTAAACCGGTCTCCCAGACCTCATGGTGCGCGTGCCATCCTATCCAGAACCCCTTGCTGTCCGTCTGTGGTCCCAGTGCTGGCATTGGGCCACCTCGCTGTTGTGTCTCTGCTTCGCTTCAGGATTGTGAGTATTTCCCTTACCATCGTTGGGAACCTGCTAATGCGAAAGTCTCTATATTTCCTACTCTGTATTTCTTAGGTCTTGTATGTTTTCTTGTATGTATGTGCAAGTTCAGGCTTACGCCACACTATTAGAAAATACACGTGTTTGAACCTATTTGTAGTCTGCCTCTTGGTCACTAGAGTGTCTGGAATCAGGACCTCCATAAACATAGGTTAAGATCCGCGCTAATTTTAGTTACAGACTGCTAAAGCTAATTTCCCCCATTAATAAGAGCAGTTCTGGTAACATACTGTTTTGAAAGTTCACTGTGGCCATGCATGAAAATAGTTATTTTTTTAAAAAAAAATTGCAGATCTTGTTTTTTCAGATCAAAAACAATATTTTTTTCTGTTGATAACATAACATATAAAGAATCAGGTCAATAATTTAAATTAAAGTTCTCCAATATAATGTTTTCCTCTAAGACATTCCCTTTAAGTCCTTGTTCCTTTTTTTAACAAACTTAAATATAGAAGAGACATTTGTCAAACTGACAATACACTGGCTACTCCGTGTCCTCGCTTCCAGATTGCTCTGACGGTGTGCTTTGGTGGCATCGCTCAAGTGGAGAGATCTTTCTCTTAAGAGATGTCATTTCTTTGTGAAGGCTTCTATTTTTCTCTCCAATCTGCATATCCTTTCGTGGTATTTTCTCACTATTGATAAATAGAACAAATTTTTATTTCTTCTCGAAAGTATCATACTTAGAACAGCATTCATTATGTGGTAATCAAAATAACAATAATTACATTAGAATTTTATTACGCCCTTCAAGACAACTTAAAGCCCACTCAGAGTGGTTTACAAAGTATGACAGGATCCTCTTGACAATTACCCTGTGAGGGGGTTGGTGCTGAGATAGCTCCAGAGAACAGTGACTCTCCCAAAGTCACCCAGCTGGCTTCCTGAGGAGATGTGGAATCGTTCCCTGCTGCCCAGATTTGAGTTCCGTGCTCTAAACCACCACACCAAACTTGATCTCAATATTTCTTTGGAAAAGTCATACTTACATATTGAGATACTTTGAGATTGTATTCCACGCAGATTACGATAAATACCATCAGGGGTCATTTCCTAGAAAAAGAACTGCAGGAACTCATTAGCATAACTCAGTAGCATATGCCACACCCCCTGACATCACCGGAAGTGTGTCAGAAGGCAACATCCACCCCTCAGGCCCCTTTCAGCAAAAGTCTCCAAGTATTTCTTAAAAGGAAAATTAACTTAAAGCAGCCTACCCTCCTCCCTGCCAGCCCTGCTTGCAGCCACTCACTCACTCGATCTCAAGTCACAAATGAAAATAAAGCAGCATGAATTCCAAGCAGCTTGTGTTCCATTGGAGCTCAGCACCACTTGGCTTGCACTCACTCACTCATTTTCTCTCCCCGCCCCAGTCACAAATGAAACTAAAGGAGCAGAGCAGAATGAATGCAAGCACCTTGCCTTCCTTTGGAGCTCAGCACCACTCAGCATCCACGCTTTTTCTCTCTCCACCCCCCCACCCCTGCCCAGTCAGAAATGAAAGTAAAAGAGCAGAGCAGAATGAATGCAAGCACCTTGCCTTCCTTTGCAGCCCAGCAGCACGCGGCATTCATGCTTTCTCTCTCCCCCCCCCCCCACCGAACAAATGAACGTAAAAGAGCAGAGCAGAATGAATGCAAGCACCTTGCCTTCCTTTGCAGCCCAGCAGCACTCGGCATTCATGCTTTTTCTCTCTCCCCCCCCCACCAAACAAAAGAAAGTAAAAGAGCAGAGCAGAATGAATGCAAGCACCTTGCCTTCCTTTGCAGCCCAGCAGCACGCGGCATTCATGCTTTTTCTCTCTCCCCCCCCCAAAAAAAATGAAAGTAAAAGGGCAGAGCAGAAAGAATGAGAGCACCTTTGCAGCCCAGCAGCACTCGGCATTCACTCCCAGGAAAGCTAACCATGTGGGCGGGGCCAAAACCCACGTGACCTCTTTTTAGAGCTACCGGAATGCCGTTCCTGTGCCTTCCGGCTCCAAATGAGCCCTGAATACCATCTATATCAATAGATGGGTCTTTATTTTGCAATACACCACACCTGCTGTCCACTGTTGACTCACCTGTAAAATTAATTTGTTTTAGTGGATAAAAAAGATATTACAATGATACTGATGGGCAGTGATTAACAGAAAATCTAACACAACTCATCTTTTTGCAATTCAAACCTACCTAAGGTAATTGCAAGACATGATGATGTTCCTTCTGCTTCCTCTGTTCTGTCTTCCTCAACCACGTCATATTCCTCATCTTTATCATCAGAAGATGTTGTGTCCACATGAATGGGAACTTTGTGCTCTGCGCGCATTGATAACTTTTTGCTTGATGCTCCACTGTATGTTGCTAGAGAAGGTGGAACACGAAATGTATTGTTAGATAGTTCCTGAGGACACCCTCTTCAAAATGTAATGAAAATATATGCAAGGATGCAGTTCCAGACCACGGTTAATATCTTCAGAAAATCAGTATCTTACATTTGAGGAATACAATATTCTCCAATTCTCCTAATGTTGACCATTGGTATTGTTCAAGGTGGACAAACATGGAACATAGTTGACTGTTGTGGGTTTTACAGACTATGTTTTGCTTAAACTGAGAGGTACTTGTCTTTTGGAGCCACATCTCAGCTAGCCACTGCTGCTGTAAAAAAAAAAACGGAACCACAATGCCAAGACTACGGCAAAAACAGCCTTGAAAAACCACAACAGGAATTGTTCGGTAGGCATGAAAGCCATCGTCAAAAGATGGGACCCTAGTTCTCCAACTAACTTAAAGAGGCAGCAGTTCAATGGTGCCTGATGAAGTTTCAAAGCACATGGTAAAAATATACTCTACTAAGGGGAGATTAAGGTGGCATGCAATGAGCTGGCTTGTATTCACAGAACGATGCAACAAGCTGCGAAAGGCATTGGTTGGTCAGTTAACAGCCTCCATCTAGTTTTGATGGGAAATCTATGCATCACGGTCTTACACCCAGGGTCTTAGACTACTGATCAATGGTCTTTTCGCCTGTCACTTGTCCTGTTTTCCAACGATCTGGCTGCACTTCCCATCAAACCTTGAGGGAAGCCGACAAGTGTCCGATCAGTGCTTTCTGACACTTGTGGTCTCCCCTCGCAGTTACCTGAGGTGCTTGCTTGTGGAGATACATCTCCAGGCCTTATTGTTTCAGGAGATGTAATGTCATCACCAGCTTCTTCATGTCCCTCACCGGATGATAAAATTGTTATGGTTTCTTCATCTTCATAGCTGGGATCTCCTCTTTCGGCTGGAGCTTTGTACGATGTCGCTAGGGAAAAAACAGGACAGTAGATGGATTAATATTCTTATTTAGGGTCCATTAATAACATCATAAATTAGATCATTGTGTTGCAAAAAAATCAATTATTTAAACACCTGTGTCACAAGTAGAAAGGATTGATTGAAAAACAGCAATATTTAGCCCAGGGGATGTTTTAGGAATCTCTCAGTAGCACAAAAAACACTCAATTTATCTGGTTCTTTGTGCCATTGTTATACACAAATAAATAGACAACAATGTAAATGCTTAAACAAACCTGAGGGACATGCTGGTGTTTGAATTGTTTTGGAATCTTTGGTTGTTCCTATAAGTGGTACATTGGCTTGCGCATCCGATTCTGCTGCACTTGAGGAATCCACAACAATAGGTTCTGCATTTTCATCAGACTCTGATTGTGTTGCTTCAATCTTCACTGCTCTTCCACAAAATTTTTCTGAAATATCAAATATGCATTCAGGATTGCAAATAGTGAACATCACATCACCGATGGATGCCTTTATAAAAGTATATTTGTGATTCATATTATAAGAGAAGGGGATTATACAAGATGAAGAACAATCCTGTGTGAATCGTCAGCCTTGCAGATTCACTGGAAAGATACTTATGTGGAGACAGTATGTCTCGGTAATCTCACAATGCAGTCACATAGGGACACACACGGGGACAATCAATATCACTTCATCACATAGGAATGCCGCTGACTCTCACTAATTCCACAATTTTTAAATGAGAAAACATTGCCTCATAGCAAGCAACTCCATTAAAGGGTGTGATTAGACATGGAAGAGTTGCGTTGTTCCCATTGGGAGGGGTGGGGTATTAGAATATACTTACCTTCGTGATGGCTATCTTCCCATTGGGGCCTCCTGGCCACCTTCCAGATGAGCATCATTTCATTATGAAGCCTAACTCTGCGACTGCTTCTCGGGATGCACTGCAACGCCTCCAGCGATGACATAAAATCACACTTAAGTTTTTGGAATTTTGTTCTGCATTGGTTGGGTGTGCGATAAAAACCTCGACTGTGCAGCACTCGGGAAAGAAATCTATAAATAGAGCAATTACTTAAATGAGTGCTGGCCAGCAACCTCGATGCATGACCACTCCTCTGAACTACCCTTAGAAGCAGGGACACCTCTTCTGCTTGCCACAAATTTCCACGATGCTGGAAAAGCATTTTGCACGAAGTGAACGGAGCCACGCACAAATGCAAGTACGTTCTCTACGGAGTGATTGGATTGCTATGTCATCTCTCCGCCCCCGGGAACCCTTTCAGCCAATCGACAACTTGGCAGCACTCCCTATGGTTTATTTCCTTTTTTTTTAATTTCCAAATTAATTTTTTTGACCTATCACCCTTCCAATGCAATGGGTGATCTTGCCACTGGAAACAGAAAACGCATTGTTGATCTATTTTACACGATGAAAACAATTCTCGAGTTTAGCTGAATGTGTGGAGTCCAAATTAAAACCGACCGTCTGACGTTTTCTTAGTCCAGCGAATGTTAAACATGAAATTTTTTCATCACATGTTGATCATTGAAAAAAAATTGAGAGGGAAACAACCATGGCAATTGTGCATGTGTCTACTGACAACACATTCAATCACACAGGACTTTCGAACATCGGTCACCCTCAAAGTTGCAACAAACTGGCCCGTGCATCTGTGTGGTTTAAAAAACAAAATCCCACAACCAACGTACATTTTTCTAGGAAATTTTCTGACGAGTGTTTTTTTTTAACGTTTTAAGTTTTGCCAGGACACGGCCCCTTACCTCCCACTGACGCACGTTCTCTGGTTCCCCAACCCCAACAGCGACCATACAACGACGGAGGTTTTAGGAACATTTACTTTAGTCCAAATGTGGTCCCTGAGAAAGCCCAAGTAGAAAGATTAGTGAGAGGTCTTCTGTAGGGGGGAGGGGTCACAAAGCTGCTGCTGTGGAATCTAACAATGAGATCATTCTGTTTCTACAAGTCTTCTGAAGAGCTAGTCTGGGGTTGGGAAAAGTGCTCATGACAATGAACTTAGCCACTCTTCTTTTTGCTCACGCGCTTGTGCTGACATAAATTGACGTCAGTAAATGTATGGATGAACTAGCTCTCCTCCTCCTCCAATTTAACAGTACACTCATTTCAAAAAGAGCCGCCAGTATTGATAGCGCTATGATTGGCAGACTAATTTTGGCGGGACAAACCTCCTACAGCTTGAACTTTCCAACGCATCGCTTCCCCAGCCTCATTTTGCTCACCTCCGGTTTTCTGAGAGTTTGCTGATCCAGATCTGTTGGTCTCTCCTGAATTGATTACTCGTCCATTTTATTTTGGTATATCAAGTTCTAGTTCTTGAACTTCTGGAATCCTGATTTGCCTTCTGAAGTGCAAACCCAGAGGAATGGTTGGATAAAGTTGAGGTCAGTATAGGACTGGAAATTTAGAGCTCACATGGTTCTTTGGTCCTTTCCATTACAAGCAACCCAGAATACATTTTGCAAGATAAGTTGCATAGATTTGCATAATTTATTCAGGTTGCAGCCCTGAGCTTTTCTTGGCACAGAATTATATGTTTTTCTGCTCAATTACATGTAGCTTTTGTTAGCTTTGCTCCTATAGCCAACAGTTTACTATGCGAGAGGGGGGGGGGGGTCTTTAACATGTCTCCAACCGAATCAGAGTTTCCCAAATGAGAAGAGAGCAAGGATACAACACAGACCTGGACATAAATTTCAGTAAGTTTTATTTGAATCATTCTGCATAGGTTACATAGACTCTAAGTATCATGATACAGCATGGTCTTAGCATTGCAATAGCTTGATCATCAATACAGCAAGAACAAGACATAGTGAATCATCTTACCAATCCTGGAGATGTCCCAGAGATTCTCGTTGATGGAAAGAATGGGTGAGCACCTTACCCGACCTGCAAGGAAAAGGAGAGAGCCAGCACGGAGGTGTTCCTTCCTTTCTCTCCTCCTAGCTTCTTAGACTCCATGGTTTTTCTTGCTCATTTTTATACTGTTTTGGCTCACATCAACCCATTCAAATTCACCAATGAGATTCCTCAGAGTCATTCCTGGCATTGGAAATCACCTAAAAATTGCATCATTTGCAGATTTTGCGCTGAGATCGTGACATCTGTAAACGGTCAGGTCACTCTGATCCCTTAGTATTTGCTATCATTACTCATATGAATATCATGTATCAGCGAAAATCCCCTAGATCTTAGCTTATTGCCATGTCTCCATTCAAAGTTCATTTAGACTCCATTTTGTTTGGTTCAGTATATCTTTGGTTCCTTATGATTGAGGCTTATGTGATTGATATATGCATGTTGATTGCTGAGTTATTTCATGTAGAGATATAGTGAGATTGATTGAGCTGTGAATATATGGATATATGCATGCATGTGTATATGTTTTCCAGTAATGCAATCATGTAATTAGTGTCAGCGTGATGTTACAGCCAAGACAGTGTCTCTAAGTGTCTCTGAATGATTTGAGCTGAGTCTGAAATCGGTCAGTCAGTGATTCTTTTCCTAAAACCAAAAGCTCTTTAAAAGAATCTCTCTTGCTGTGGATTTTCCTCATGTTCCTTTCTTTTATTGTGTTCCCATGATTGTTAGTGTGTGCATAGTGTCTTCCTTCTTTGGACATAAGAATAGATGTATGAATTACTGTGTTTTAACGTCTTTGAATCTTAAAAGAGAGAAAAGTTATCCGTTTAAAGCAAACCTCTGAGTTTTTGGTCTGTCAGCCCCTCCTTTTCTGCTAGGTTTCTGTGACACTGAGCGTGATCAGGTTCTGGCCGACTGACAAGATACTGACCTGCTATCGATTTTTGCTTCTGTACACTGGCTAATGCAAACAGCAAAAGCAAACACTTCGTCCTTTCTCGTTCAGAATATGTCATATTGGAATTCGTCCAAATGAGCATAGCTGTATGTCAAGTAAAATAGTTTGGTGCTTTCCATACTTAAAATGGATTCCAGGATCTCAGAAAATAGGCCGGTTCCACTCATACAGGAATACAACACTTTGCTTGTAGTTCTGCTTATCTAATATGTATGACTAAACAACATTAGAGTTACACCCATCAGTTTCCAATACATATGAATGCCTGAATCTTCCTTAAACTGAATCAGACCGTTGGTCCATCGACCTGACAGTATTGTCTACTTAAAACCAGTGTGGTTCTCCAGGGTCTCAGGCATGGGTCTTTTGCATGAGTTACCACCTGATCCTTTTAGCTGGAGGGGCTGGAGATTGAACCTGGGACCTTCTGCATGCTGTACCACTGAGCCCCAGGCCGTTTCCAGATGGCTTACCTGGCTCCGGAACGTTGCGCCATCTTGTGGGGAAAACGCAAAATATCGCGTTTTCTCGCGCGAGTTTTGCGCGACGTCATGCGACGTCGTGCAAAACTCGCGTGAGAAAACGCGATATTTCGCGTTTTCCCCAAAAGATGGCGCAACGTTCCGGAGCCAGGTAAGCCGTCTGGAAACAGCCTCTGTCCCTCCCCAGAATAATAATAAAGGTTCTTCCAAATATGTTTTTTTGTTGCCTGTATCCCAAGTATTTAGTCTCATTTGCCAGGTGATGTTGAACACTGTACTCGTAAGTGTGTGTGTACCATCAAGTGACAGCTGACTTATAGCGATTGCAAAGGATTTTCAAGGTGAGATATGTTCAGCAGTGCTTTGCCATTGCCTGCCTTTGGACTTAGGACATGCTTGGTGGTGGAGAGTGCCTTCAAATCTCAGCCAACTCCTGGCGACCCCGATGAGGTTTTCAAGGCAAGAGACGAACAGGTGTTTTGCCATTGCCTTGACTGCATAGCAATCCTGAGCTTCTTTGGAGGTCTCCCATCCAATTACTAACCAAGGCTGAACCTGTTTCGTTTCTGAGATCTGATGAGACCAGGTTTGCCTGGACTATCATAACTGGCTCAGTTTTCTCCTTTCAGTGGACCACTTTTTATTTATTTCTTTGTTTTCTGAGCACCTTTATGCAGCCTTCACAGAACAGCACAACTCCTGTGCAAGAGTGGATGGTATGGGGCTTGCGAAGGCAGAACAAAGTGATGGGGAAAACATGATAGAGTTTTATACAATTATACATGGGGGTGGAGAAAGTGCCCGGGGAGAACTTTTTCTCCCTCTCACAAAATACTAGAACTTGATGTACCAAAATAAAATGGACGAGTAATCAATTCAGGAGAGACTTTTCTCAGTAGTTGATTAAATTGTGGAATTCTCTGCCAGTGGAGATAGAGAAGGCCACGAGCACAGATGGCTTTAAAGACTCGCAGAGGGCAGGTCCATCAATGGCTACGAGCTATGGCAGCTAAGAGGAAGCTCCACATTCAGAAGCAGTAAACCTCTCACTACCAGGGCCAGGAGACAACATCAGGGGAAGGCCCTCAGCCTCTGTGCCCTGTGTTTTGACCCACCAGTTATCCACCAATGGGGATAATTGCCCCATTGTTACATCATAGTGTTCCCTGCCCCGTGATTACACACGCCCACCAACAGTCTGGCAGACACATCACACTCTGCCTACAGTGTGTAGCAGAAATGTGGCGCTGTCTCAAAAAAACGTTTTGTTGTTGTTGGAAGCGACAGACAGAGGAAGATTATGATGTAAGTTGGCTGAAGTCACTTGAGAGTGCTGTAGGGATCTGATTTGGGGAAGTTTTGGGGAAGTTCTACTTATATACTTGCAAATAGTGTAAACTCTTCAACCTCTGTAACTATAAAACCCCCTCCAATGTTCTCCAGAGGGAACCAAGCCAAGTCATGGCTACCCCTGGAACCTGCCGCCTCCTGGAGAAAGGGATAACAGTATCTCCTCAGTGGGAAAATGTGCCTAGAGGAGAAGCAGATCTTATGGTGGACTGGGTATAATGGGAACTGGTTGAATAGTTCTTGTAACACCATAGGAAGTCATTCTACTCCTTCCCCACAGTCCCTGCCATGTGGGGAATGCCAAATACCATTTTGGGGGGAATACTTTTAAGTCTTATTTTGGCCATTTTGCGTTCCAGTCCATGTGTTTCTCCTCTTAACACCCCCCTCCCAATCAAGGTTGCTTTGATCCCAGTTTCTGGGTGACCTGAAGCAACTTTTTATATCTTACCTCTGTGGTCCCACTGAAGTCTTTTTCCTTCTGCGGAAGAATATGGGGCTTTTCACTTGTCAGCATTTTCATATGTTGCGTAATCTGTCTGGCAAAGCAGGAGTTTTGAGCTGGAAGAAGGAGTTGGCAGAGGGTCTGCCAATCCCTCCTCTGACTTGGATGTCTGAAGATGAGATTGTGGCAGGTACCAGGAGGGAGCTGCCCCTTCTTTCCCATTGTTATACTCCCAAGTCCCACCATTCAAAGGCAAGCATTTAGGTCTTTACTCAGTGTTTAGTATGCAGCAGAAATGTGGCACTGTGTGAAGAAACAGGTTTTTTTGTTACTGGAGCAGACAGGGGGAAGATAAAGCATCTAGCGAGTGCAAAATCTTTCTCTATGCATCTGATTTGTGGTGATATATTGTCTGCCCTGTGAGAGTGCCTTTTTGCCGACTCCTGTTGTGCTTCTTCATTTGGAAATAAAGCAGTTTTTACAACCCTCCCACCCAAGTCTCCAGCACTTTATTCTTCAAAGAGAACCAGCCTAGCTAGATGCTGGCCCCTGGAACTTCTTGCTGCTTGGAAACAAGGGGAGTGCTGGGCATAACAATTTCTTATCATCAAAGTTTTTGTAAATGATGTAATTTCTAATAAAAGGCAATTAAATAAAAATACATTAAAAAGTAGAATGCAGATTGGTTCAGCTATCACCTATGCTTTCTTCTGTCTGTACTGCTTTGGAGTTAGAACAAGCAGAATGAATTTATAGGATGTGGCAGGAAAGGCTTCTTTATTGCTCCCAGCTACTTATTTTTGGGGAGTGAAGACAAATATAATGCACCTGTGTCCTTTCTGTTTGTAGGTGGCTGAAGATGGAGGACAGGAGCTGTCAGCAGAGCCAACCAAAGGGCGGCGTCTGCGCCGTACAGTCAGTGTTCCTTCCGAAGGCCAGTTTTCTGACATTCCACTGCTGCAAATCTCAGTAAGTTGCACACAAGTTGAATACACACGTCGCATTCAGATTGAATTAATGTTCAGCATTTAAGGAACAGCATCACTGTGCTTCAACTGAAGGGTTAGGTTCCTTCCCAGCACTGAACTTGGTGGGGAAAAGTAGTATATTTGGAGACGCTCTAGATATGCAGAGAGATGGCATTGTTGCTGCCTTCGAGGGTCTGTACCTTTTCATAAGGTACGGGGTGATTGTGAGTGAGAGGGTATTGTTTCAGTGCTCTGCCAAGTAAAAAAGTCACCTTGCCCACAGAAAAGTTGCATGTTCCTTAAAAGGCTAGGTTGGGGCCTCTCCGCTTACCTATATTGTTGATCAGATATAAAAATGGACTGATAACTAAATAGACAAATTCATGGAGGACACAGAGATTCCTTAGATCATTATAGTTTTAGCCATCCTCTATGAATCTGCTAAACCCATGAGTATCTCTTGGTTTTCATACTTCCACTATAACATATCAGCTGGCCCTTTTGGAAATACCTTACTAGAGTCCTTCTAGGCTTCCTCCCAATATTTCCACCAATAACCCATCCGAGTAGCCTCCTATAAACATCCCACAGTCAATGACTTGGAAGTCCTGTGCGTGCTTATTTTAGAAAATAAACCTTCACTTTCAGTGCTTCTGGTTTGGAGTGTCTCTACACTTTCTTGGTAATGGAGGGAAATGTTATTCCTCATAATCTATTTAATGTGTAATTTCAAGTATGGGAGCTGATGAGCAAGGAATCTTATCTGATCAGGGCTTTGGTTACTACAAGAGAAATACCGTACTGGGTGAAGCTGTAATTAGTAACACGGCAGCCTGTCTTTCCTTCTCTCACTAATTGGAAAGAAGGCAAAACAAGATTTTACGGATTCCCTTGTGCTTCAGAAAGCCGTAATTATTGCAAATGAGGGAGAGCGGGCTTAAAGATGAGTCTTTGGGACGATAAATTACTGACTGTGGCCTGCGGAAGGAGTTTATCTTCCCCCCTCTTTCTGTATTTCAGAATTCACTGTTGCTCAGTCATTAGCAACTAACAGTACTAGTTTTAAGGATGAGGGGAATGGAACGAGGCTTCTACTTGTCCCTTCCAAGTGGATCAATGGGTCTGGTAGCCAAATCCATACCAAAACTAAACTTCCTGGCCACGGTGCCTTTTTCTGCATCTATTTTGATGTTGGTTGTATTCTTGCACTCTCTGAATTTTACATTCCATGGAGTTCTCTTTTTGTACAATCTAAATTGTGGTATATATTTACTGCTCTATAGTTAGCAAACATTTCCATAAGTCTAGCCAAAGATCACAGCCAGTCTGATCCCGCATGTGTTGTAGTGATATACACGTGTTTTTATTATATAAAATCTATTTACAAGCCCAAGCTTTGCTATTCTTAACACTAGATTGTGATTCCCACCCTACATAGTACTAACTGTTACACTGTCTGTAATCTGGGATAATTTTAATTTATTTGTGGTAAGATCCTTGTCACTTTTGAGCATTGCACATACACATTGTTTCCAAAAAGTGACTGAGATGTTTTTAGCTGGCAGTGATCCCATCATAGTGCCTTTGGTCGCCATGGCACCTGCTGGTGAGTTTCCTGGCTCCCATTTGCTTCCTCCCTCTGAGCAAATAGCCTGTCCTGCCTTTCCTCCCCCTCACTAGAACACCCCAGGGGGCATCTTCTTGGAGCCTGCAAGGAGCAGCTATTCAAAAACAGCCATTTTGTTATTGGCTCCAGCAACCTTTTTTCAAAGTTCTGAAAGTGCCCATAGGCTCAACAAGATTAGGCATCCATGCTGTTGGGTTGTTACTATAATAGCCAAACTGTAATATGGCTGTTAGCATATGAACCATACCATAATATTGCAAATTTTAAAATCTGAGTGCGGTTTTGAAAACAACCATTTGGTATCAGCCTTGCATAAATGACACACATTTCATTATGACTTACCTCTGGGTTTACTTGGCACCACCTCAAATTTCAAATTTTACACCCCCTTTTGATGATAAACATGATCTCCTTGTGATTTGCTGACAAATTCAGCAATCTGGAGAGACCTGTGAAGTTTGCTCAAAGTGGGAATGGAAGAAACAAAGTGATGACCTTTGTCTTCAAATGAGCTATTGAACAAAAATTGGCACTTTAAAAAAGATTTGAAATGTTACAGATGAAGTGGTAGGGCTTCCTATTATTTTTCAATCAATAATTCTTGGCATTTGGGTCTAGAAAAATGGAAGAGTTTTTTTTTTAATGAACACGATATTAAAAAAGACTTGAGAGGGTGCCAAGATGAATAGATTTCAAATAAAATTCAAAAATTGGAAGGTACCATTTTGGTCTTGAATTATATTCTTTTTTATTTTCCTGTGCTAAAGATTGTATCTTTTAAATATGTGCATGACTCCTGAAAGGCCATCTAAGGCACAGAATGTGTTGTGTCTCTTCTATAATCCTTCTGGGGAATTTTTGTTTTTCATATTGCATTTTGTAGTTGGGATACAAGGCTTAAAATCAGAGTTAGAAAGTATTTAATGCATCCTTAACGGGGGAGAGGTCCTCTTGACCACCTTGGAGGAGGCAGTTGTATTGACCCCTCTTTAGAAGAAAGCCTTCCTTAGACCTGAGAGACCTGAATAATTTAAGAGCAGTTTCAGAGATCACATTTTGGGCAAGATGGTGCTAGTTTACCTTGGGAAGTTCTGGACACGTCCAGTTATGCAGACCCTTTTCAGTATGTTTTCAAGACCAGTTGTCAGTGGGCAGTTTGGAATTTTGAGAAAACTGAGCTGGTACCATCACAAAATGGCTGCCATGGGGTGGAGACCAGTCACAAAAATGTTGGAAGCATCTAAGTCAAGCATCCTCCTATAATGAAGATTGCTGTTTATGAATTGGTGCTCCCTGCACATACAAAGGGCTCTTTGGAAACATTTCACTTCAGTGAGCTAGAAGAAATCCAAACTGACCTTTTGTTTAGGGAAGAAGTGCCAGGAAACACATTGCATGGAACCATGATGCCTAAGCAGTAATTGCTTCCAATGCCATCTGGAGTCTTCTTCTAGTAGTAATATTGGGCTCCCCTTGATCACAGTCAACACTTAACAACCTCTTCCTGCCTCATACAGTGAAACCCTAAGCAAAGTTACTCCAGTCTAAACCCATTGATTTCAATGGGCTTAGACTGGAGTAACTCATTTTAGGATTTCACTGATAATCTCTCAGCACACCATCCAAGAGACTACCATTGCCGAATACACAATTGCCTGTGTTAGTTATTTGTAAGAAGAAGAAAACCACCAATCTTCTTGGCCAAATTATGCCTTGGATCCAACAGTCCACCAGAGGAAGGTGTTGGCAGATGCCAGTTTCCCTTGCTTTTCTCTCCTTGCAGCAATCCCTTTTGACCCCTGGAAAGATTATCCCTCCAATTGCAGGACCGTATGGATAAGAGCCACGTGGGCTCATATCAACAGGGATATCACAGGCACCATCCTACAACTGCTTATGACACAATGCCGACCACATTGAGCTCCAGTATGATGTAATAAATAGAGCATTGGACTTTGATATATGGAACCTTGGAGCATATGGGCTCTTGGTATATGGAACGATCCGGTTTGCTTGATTTTGAGATATATTGTGACCTGAAGAAGGTTTATATGGTCTGAAACGAGCGAAGAGGGAATTGGCCGGCTGATGCTTGTTGCCCCTTCACCTACCTTCAACCAGTGCTGCCTTCCTTCCATCTCGACAGCGCTGCAACTTCGCCTCGTCATGGTGATTAGACGACTTCACAGCTGAATTGTCTACATCTGCAAGCTACACATGACGAATGACACTTGAACGGCAAGAGGATTGAGTGGAGGGCAAGTGAACAGGGAGAAATACACTTGCCATTCAAGTGTCATTCGTCATGTGTAGCTTGGCCCTCAGTGAACGCCAGAAAATTAAGGGACTCGTTACATCCTGGTTGGACTTTGAATATTGTTTCCTCTCTAATTGCGGAATTCCCACTGTCACCTTGCGTTATTTCTCTTTCTTACTGGTTGAAATATTGAATATATATATATATGAGTGTTGTAAATTGTAATTCACGTATGAGTTTTCCCCAGCATTGTGTCCTGGCTTTTGGCATACTTCCTTTGTTGTGTTAGTTGCGTTAGTTGGTGAGGAAGCCCTACCCCCCCTCCTTCCTTTGTGGAATACTTAGCAAAGGACAGTCCTCTAAATTTCCTGTGAGTCAAAGATGGATTTTAATTCTGTTTTTTGCAGATGGAGGCTGAAGTCTCCCTAACTTATAAATAGTGAGAAATACACCTGCATGGGTTTTGTGTGTGTGTGTGTGTGTGTGATTGTCTGCAATTAAGAGAATGGAAATTCTTCTTTCCTGTTTTCTCACCCATTTTCTCTCTCATTTCTTTTACCCAGAAGTCCCAGCAGAGAAGTCTCCTCGCAGACGGAGCATCTCTGGGACCAGCAGCTCAGACAAAACCAGTCCCATAGATTCATCAAACACCTCTCCATTCAAAGTTCCTGTAAGTACATCTTTCTTAAAGGGGAAAAGATTTTAGTGGGCTTAGACTGGAGTAACTCTTCTTAGGATTGTACTGTTTGTTTTTCATTTGAACTCCAATTTGTGGCTAAATGGCCTTTGAAATAATAGCATTCCTGATTGATCTGGGGTTAAGATCTCATCTGGCTGTCAAAAGACAGATACGTTTGACTTATATCCCGCCCTCCCCATGAATGGGCTCAGGGTGGCTCAAATCATCATTAAAACACAATAAATTAATATTCAACTTTAAAAACAGATTTAAAAACTTATATTAAAATACTCTGGTGCCATTATACATAGGCTACTTTGGATACTAATAAAAAACCTGCATAGGTCATTGCTGTGGGTAAAACGCATAGCCGAGGGCAGTCATAGAAGAGGTAGCAATCTTAGATAGGATAAGGGGGGACACCTGCTGGTCCTCAACCAAAGGCCTGGTGGAACATCTCCCTTGTACAGACCCTGCGGAACTATAATAGGTCCTGCAGGGCCTGGACCTCCAGTGGGAGAATGTTTAGAAATTACTTCCTAAAACTTCTAAACTGTTTCTCCACTTAGAGCAGACATTCAGATCAATGTATGTTTTTAGTGCATGTACAGACTATTAAAAAAAATGAGGCCTATGATTAGACACAGAGTTGTGAAGCGGTATGGCCTGGATGGCCCAGGCTTAACCCAGTCTTGTCTAATCTCAGAAGCTAAACAGGGTTTGCCCTGGTTTGTACTTGGATGGGAGACCACTAAGGTAGTCCAGGGTCTACACAGGCAATGGCAAACCACCTATCTGTCTCTTGCCTAGAAAACCCACTGGGGTTGCCATAAATCAGCTACCACTTGTCAGCACTTTACAAATACATACGTGCTTGCACGCACCCCCCCCACACACACACACACAAATAAATGAATACTATTCAAGATAATTTAATTAGGCCCCAGCACTAACTTACTGGATAGCTCTTTTAATAAATTCCTCAGCTACACATAATGCTGGAATTCTGCAACTGGAAGTCCAGGCGTGTTGTTTGTCCCTAAAGACTGCTGGGAGCAGGGGGAGTATGATTAAGATAATGGAGGGGGAGAAGGTGTAAAAATGGTGAAATGTGTTAGTTCATGTGTTGTCGATCTAGAGATTGTTAATGTTTCCCATTTTTGAGAACTTGCAAAAACAGTGATATATCTTTATGAGATTATCAAATAGAAGCTTTGATTCAGCTATCAGCTCAACATTGTCAAACGTCTGTTGCTATATTCTCTGCTTTACTTCTTTCAAATTTACAGCCACAGTTCCTTTTTTATTACATTATTTTAAGCTGTCAATATGTTCAAGGATATGCAATCAGTCAAACTGTTAGAAATAATTGTATTGGGCCAATATTTTACCAAGTAATATTATGAAAGAACACAGTGAACTATATAAGTGACAGTGGCGAGAGTAGTACATGCAACAAAGTGGAATGCAGAACATTGTCCAGACGTGACTGAATGGGTGAATAAATTGTATGTCTATGTGTCAATGGCTGAATTAACTTCTTATATGCATAATAGGCCAATTTCAGAATTTCAGGAAAAATTGATTTATTTATTTTTTACTATGTGGCTGAAAGATACGTTTTTTAAAAAAATGTTGAATATAAAATGGCAAGTATAATTTATTTTAACATAAATAAGTGGGAGGATGTAGAGGAGAAAAGTTATGTAGTTTTAATAATCTGCTATATATTCTATTTTTGATGTCTGTTCTCTAATGTTATATTTGTTACATTATGTGGTTTTAATATTTTGTTACATATTTTGTTTTGATATTATGTTTACTGTCTAATGTCACTATCTGTTACATAGTCTGCTTTTGATATTTTTTCTAAAGTTCAATGCTGTTTTCTGTTTTAATTAAAAAAAATTAAAAAAAATATTTGGATTTGGAAAAGTAGTCATAAACCTCTCTGAGCCTGTGTGGATACAGGACCGGTAAATAAAGTAGTTAATATTGCAGTCCTAAGCAGAAGTACACCCTTCTAATCCCATTGACTTCATTGGTCTCAAAAGGGTGTGACTCGCCTTATGGTGGAAATGTAAACCCACGTCTACTCAAGGAAGATGATTGAAGAAACTTTTTTCCCCTTGAACTTTTTTTTGGTCAGGGCAGGGGTGGCTGAAAGAGTTGCATTCTGAGCAGTTATAAAGTATTATGGCTTAACCAAAAGATGGACCCATTCCATGAAAGCCATCACTGGAATTCAAAGAAGCCAGTTTTTCAAGGATCGTTGCAAAAGGACATCAAAAGTGTTTATTTTGTGATCCCTGATTTGCAATGATTACTCCTCTGACTTTCATAAAAAGCATTGCCCTTGCTATAAATGGGCTTCATTTGCCCGTTGTTGATATCGACAAATAAATATATTTGGCTGTGTAGCATCATAACCTTGAAATCACTTGAATAGAAAAGAAACAGACACAAAGTGCCTACCATTGCACAAAAATGAACAGTAGCAAATAGCTGCTAAAAAGATAGATAGATAGATAGATAGATAGATAGATAGATAGATAGATAGATAGATAGATAGATAGATAGATAGATAGATAGATAGATAGATAGATAGATAGATAGATAGATAGATAGATAGATAGATAGATAGATAGATAGATAGATAGACAGACAGACAGACAGACAGATAGACAGATAGACAGACAGACAGACAGACAGACAGACAGATAGATGGTTGTACTCCCTGAAAGCTTTGCTTTCAAGCTGAAAAGTAAATTTGGAGAACATTTCACTATTTCTAAAGCATTTGCTGTAGGAAAATGCATGTTTCCAGAAAGAGGATCTTTAAAAAGGTCAAATATGATGAGATAAGAGGGTAAAACCAAAAATTTTAATGGAATGCCAGCCATTTTAAAAGTAAATGTATGCCAATTCTTTTAAATGCTGACATTAGGAAGGCTTAGACACTCCCATTATTCCCTCCGTATTTGAGACGAACCTGTGATGGGAGAGCTGGTAACTTCAAGCCATTTATTAAGCTTTAGTGCAGTGTTCAGGTTTATAGGGAAATCTCCATTCTCTGTACATGTCCCCACTGTGCATGTGCATATATATTACATACATACAAACATACATACATACATACAAAATATCTACAGTCTGAAGCTATGTTCAGAATTAGGTATGTAGATTCTTTATACCTTTTAGACTATCAGTAAGTCAGTACCTTTTAGACTATTGTAAAGAGCAGGTGCGCCCTCTGGCCCCGTGCTGGGTGCTGCTAACAGCCACCCAGGTTCCAAGAAGCACTTAGAGGAGTAATTTCACCTGCTTCACACGAAACCAGCCCGGAGTCTCTGGGTTCTTAGCCTGGAGGACCCTGCACACAGCAGCCAGACACTCGAGCTTTAGGCAAATAGTTATTTATTAAATCAATAAAAGCCACTCTAAAAGCAACAGCAACGGCAATAAATAACAAAAGGAAAAGAAAACCCAAATCTAACTTGGCTAGCACTAACCAACAGATGAGTACAAAGCTTGTCCTTGCCGTCGACCAACTAGCTCCTCCCCACCCACGCCAACCCTTTATCTTAATGAGGAGGAGGAACCACCTAATCTCGGCACAGCCCAGGTGCATTCAATTTACTAACTATCTGCCGTTCTAGACATCCCCCCCAATTCTCCAACAAGGCTATACAGGACATGGTGGAGAATTCACTTGAGTAGGGTATCATCCAAGGGTCTTACAGTCAGCATATAACAGATGACAATTCTATATACTGGTTACACAGCCTATTAGTCAGAAATAACAAGTTTTAGCAACAGCATAACAAATGTACACTTGTATACACCAAGGTTCAAATAAATTACAGATATAACATCTCACTGCATCATACAAGTTGCACTGCTCACTACAGCCTTAGTCATCTTCTTCATGACACCTGGACAAAGCATCAGCTAAAATGTTATCTTTCCCCTTGATGTGTATTACATCAAAGGAGAAGTCTTGCAGGCTTAAAGCCCACCTCATCACCCTGGAATTTGTCTCCTTCATCCTGTGGATGAATGTAAGGGGATTATGATCTGTCTCTAGATGGAAATGAGTTCCCCTTAGATATGTTCTCAATTTATTAATTCCCCAGGTTAAGGCCAATGCCTCAATTTCGCCCACACTGTACCTCTTTTCTCTGGGTAGAAGTTTACGACTGAGGTACACTACAGGATGAAGACAATCATCTGAGCCCTTCTGCAGCAACACCACACCTAACCCATTCATTGAGGCATCAGTTCTCACAATAAAGGGTTCAGTGTAGTCAGGAGGTTTTAATACAGGGGCATGTGCTAGATATTGTTTAATGGCCTCAAATGCTTGTTGGCAAGCAGGAGTCCACCGAATTCTGATTGGAACGTCTTTCTTACACAAGTCAGTTAAAGGAGCTGCCAGATCACTATAGTTGGGGATAAAGCGACGATAAAACCCAGCAGCACCTAAGAAACTCTGGACTTGTTTTTTAGTGATAGGTGAAGGCCAGTTCATTATGGCATCAACCTTTGCTTTATGGGGTGCTATTTTCCCACCCCCTATTTGATGTCCCAGATATAGCACGCTACTGCTGGCAAGTTGACATTTTTGGGGCTTTACAGTAAGTCCTGCTTGCTGGATCCTCTGGAGCACCATATCCAAGTGTCTCAGGTGTTCCTCCCAAGTGGAACTAATCACTGCAATATCATCTTGAAAACTCACTGCAAATGTTAGTCCAGATAAGACTTGATCCATCAACCTTTGGAACACCTTGCTAGCTGTGCAGACTCCAAAGGGCAAGACTGTAAAACGAAACTGTCCGAGGAAACAAGAAAATGCAGTCTTCTCTTTAGCACTTTCAGAAAGCGGCAACTGCCAATAACCACTTGTAAGATCCACAGTGGAGATGTATTTAGCATGGGCCAGTCTCTCCAAAGTCTCCTCAACATTGGGTGATGGATACTGATCCATTTTGCACAGCTTATTCAGCTTCCTATAATCCACACACAGGCGGTATTGCAAGGGATCTGTTTCATTGAGCCTTTTCTTTGGCACAATTACGAGATTAGAAGACCACTGGGATGAAGTTGGCTCAATAACTCCCATCTCTAACATTTGCTGTATTTCCTTTTCCACAACTTGCCGCAGGGGCCCCCTGATCGGGTGTGTAGGGCTCCTTACTGGTTCAGCATCTCCAGTGTCCAAATCATGCTCAATCAAATGTGTCCTGCCAGGCTTGTTAGTAAACAATAATTGATAGTCTTTCAACAACATCATCAGCTGCTCTTTTTGCTGAACAGACAAGTTTTCTCCCATAGGCAACTGAGCTATGCCATCAGGCCTCCCACAGTCACCCAGTAGGTCAGGGATTTCAAAATCCTGCTCAGGCCAGGTTGCTACTGAGAACTGTTTAGCAGTCCTTGGCACAAATTTCTTCAGACGGTTTATATGAGACAGTAAGGTGCCTTTAACTGGGTCACAAATCTTATAATTGTTATCCTCACAGCACTCCACAACTTCATAAGGGCCCTCCCATTGAAGATTAACTTCCCAGGAATTCCAGGAGTTAGAATCAATGCTAAGTCCCCCTTCTGCAAGGTTCTAACCTTAGCTGTCCTATCAAAATAGGCTTTATTCCTCCCTCGAGCTTCTTCCAAAGCCTCTAAAGCTATTGCTTGGACTCGCTTTAAGTTCTCTTGCAAATTAACAAAAAACTGGGTAACAGATTTTGATTGATCAAGGGTTGTTACACCCTCCCACTTTTGACGTATCAGATGCATCAGTCCTGCAATCTTTCTACCAAACATTACCTCGTTTGGTGACAGGCCCCCTAACGATGGATGAGGGGCCTCTCTGTATGCAGAGACCAACAACTGTAAGTTTTGGTCCCATGTGCCTTGTTTTTCGTGGCAAAATGCCTTTATCATGCGGACAAGAGTTCCCCCCCAACGTTCAGCTGAGCCATGGGACTGAGGATGATATGCTGCTGAAAGATTTTGCCTTACTCCAGCCAATTCATACAGCTTTTGCATCAACTTATTAAGGAAGCAACTTCCTCTATCTGAGGTGATAACTTGTGGCCACCCAGGATTCGGTTTCGTTTTCTCAGCCATGCCGGACGCTCCTCTCGGCTGGTCCGGGAGGAAACGACCGGGCACCCTGACCGGGCGGCTGATCCGCAAGGATTAGCCCCCAGGACTCCCAGGGAGGGAGCCAGGGTCCGGGACGCGGCGGGAAGAACTCCCCGAAATCAATGCGGGGGGGGAATTGCCCGTTTGTCCCTATGGAGGCCGGCAGACGTGCGCGGCGCCTCGAGTGCCGCCGGGCAACGAGAAACGGCAAATAAAAGAAACAGGCGGAAGCCCGTAAACAAGTGAATCCCTTCTGTTCTACAAGCGTTTGTGAAGGAGAGGTTGATCTGAAGAAGACTCGTTCTTCCCCTTCGCTGAGTTCCAGAATTTTGTTGGCGCCCCCCCCCCAATGGCAGCAAAGAAGCAAAGTCCCGCTCTCGGTAAGTCAATCTCGGCTACCTTGAACGGGGAGTCGCTCGAAGAGTTGGTGTGCAGGGCGGTGGTGGAAGCCATAAAACCCTTTGTTGACAAGCTGAACGAAACTGATCAAAGGGTGGGCTTAATTGAAAGCGAAGTGAAAACCATTAAGGCAGCAGCGGGGGGGGGGGCAGAGAAGTCTGCTCTGGAAAGTGCGTCACTTGTGAAGGCTACAAAAAAGGAGCTGAAGCTGGTTGAGAACCAGCTGATCGGGCTACAGATGGAACGAACGCAGACAATTTTGCGTCTTCAAAACATGAAAGAGGAGGAAAAAGAGGATCTGTGGGAGGTGGTCTCGGAACTATTGGCGATACCCGCGAGGACGACTAAAGAAGAGGTTAAAAGCGCCATTTTGGAGGTCCGTCGGGCTTCTTCAAAATATGCAACAAAGCGACAGTTGCCTCGTGAGATCATTATTGACTTTTCATTTAAAAAGATTCGGGACACCATCCTATATAACTCATACAATGCGGATTTGGACTTTATGGGTTTGAAAGTCAAGATTTTGAAGGACGTTCCATTTCTAGTCCGGAAACGGCGTTTTAAATATAAAAAGTTTGCAGCTCTTCTGAGGGACCATGGAATAAAGTACAAATGGTTATTCCCGGAAGGAATATGGTTCAGATATAAAGATCAGGCCTATAAGATATTATCAGAAGATCAACTAAAGGATTTTGAGAATAAAAACCCAGAACTCTGCTGCACCGAGAACGAAGAAAAGGAGGAGCCGGAGGGGGGGGGAGGAGGAGGAGAGCACCGCAACAGCGGTTGCACAGAGAGAACTGCGTCCGGGACCTAGAAGGGGGAGGAAAGTTTAATCAGAATTTGAAATGTTTATTCTCTGTATGATTAACCACTCCATCATTATCCTATGGAGCTATTTTTGTATTATGACAGTATGAAGGGAAACATTGAAGTGTAGTGTTTAGTGTTTGTAGTTCATTCCCCCCCTTTTTTCTTTTTTTCTTTTTCCACCCCCCTTTGTCCCTTCCCTCTCCCCTTTCCTTGTGATAGTCTTGTGTAGTGCTGTGTAGTGTTTTGTAGTTATGAAAAATAAAAATAAAAATAGAAAAAAAAAACCTTGTGGCCACCCAAAAATAGCAATTTGATCTAATAAACCCTTGGCAACATTTTCGGCTGTAGCTGTTCTCAAGGGGACAGCTATGGGGTACCCAGAAAAATGATCCACTATAACTAAAATAAATCTTTTACCTGCCCGTGAGACTGGGAATGGTCCTTGGACATCCACTTGAATCTCAGCAAAGGGCTCAGGAATAATTGGTACCCTCTGAAGAGGTGCCTTTGCATGATCTTTATTGTGGCCCACCTGCTGACATACCGGGCAACTAAGCACGTAGTCCTTAACAGTCTTTGCAACTCCAGGCCAGTAAAACACTGCACTAACCCTTGCTAAGGTACGCCAATATCCTTGATGTCCCCCAAGGGGTAAGTCATGAGCTGCTTTCAGAATTTCCTGCCAAAAACATTGTGGGACCACTAATTGCTTACTGGGCACTAGGTCCACTCCTTCTTTCTTTGGTATAAACTCTCTATAGAGTAATCCATTTTCCCAGAAGATTTTACTGTCCCCTGGGCTATTCATAGGCTGATTTGTATCGTGTGCTAATTCTCGACACTTCTGCAGAGCTGAACAAATCAACTGCTGCTGTTTAAATTCCTCAGGTGAAGAATCAAGGTCTGCTATGCTTTCACTTCCTTCACAGGAAAAAAGTTCCCTTTTCCCTTTTGCCGCGGCTGGAGCCTCCCCTCTGCACTCCCCCTCGTTAGGAGATGAAGCTAGTGGGGAAATTCCTGAGGTGGGGACTTCCTCACTCATTTTCTGCTGGTTACTGCCTAAAGGCGTTGCTGGGAGGCTCGGCTCCCGCTGCTCTTCTGAACTAGTTAAAGCAGCCCTCTCTTTACTTCTGGTGGTTACTGGAAGTTGCTGGGCCTTTTGAAGCCTTGCACAGTGGATTTTATATTGTACATCCATTCCAAGCAAAAATTCAGGATCATCTGACTGGTGTACTAACAAGGGGACTCTTTCTTCCCAATCCCCAATTGCTATTTTGGCAAATGTGACCGGCTGCTCTTGGGCCTGCCCATCATAGGTATAAATATCCACTTTACCATCTGCTTGCAATTCCAAAGTATGGAATAGATGTTCTGACAGAGAACTCAGGTCAGCCCCAGAATCAAGGAAGGAGGGCACAGTAATCTGATCTTGAACTTGGACATACACCAGTCTTTTAGCATCACACCAGTCTGCTTGATTCTGGCTGATGTAAACTGAAATGTCCCGCTTAGGAAGATTAGCCAATTGAATCCTCCTCATATAAATCTTATCCCTCTCATCCCATAAGGCAGCTTGGGGCTGGCTCTGGTCTCTCCTTGTCTGAATAGCCTGAACTGGCCAATTCCCTCCCAAGGACACCTGACTACTCACGAGTTGTAACTGAGATGCTTCGTCAGGAGAGGCAACAGAGTCTGTAGTATCCACCTCTTCTCTTCCTTGTACATCCCAATCTTCCTCAAGTACATAGTCCTGTGGGGGCATAGCTCTCTGTGTCCCACTAGAAACAATGTGCACTCTTGGCTGCCTTGGCTCTGGTCTCGGCTGCAACTCAAGGCAGCGAGAACGCACATGTCCCGGCTGTTTACAATGATAACATATAATATCTTGTATTGCCCCTCCCCTTGACATCTGCCCCTCCCCACTCTTCCGTTCCCTTCTTACTGTTTCAGGAGAAAGCAGAGCTCGAGGCTTGGGAGTCGGAACTGATTTATAATTGGAGTCACCCTCTCTGCCTCTCCTAGGGAGAGAGATTGGGGGTGTAGAAGCTGCTTGCTTAAAAGTCGATGGCTTACACTCGGCAGAAACTTGGCTAGCAGCTGCAATTTCATCCAGAAGCTGAGCCAGCTCTGCCACTGTTCTTGGTCTCTGAGCTCTTGCAAGCACAGCATACTCTGATGGTACAACTTGATAGATTTGCTCCTTCAACATCAGTTCAAGTAAATCATCAAAGGTGCGGGCGTTAACAGACTCTACCCACTTAATGGCCATTCTCTGCAGTCTATTAGCAAACAAGGCATATGTTTCTTTATACTGGGGAGTAGCATTCCTAAAACTTCTCCGCAGTTGTTCACTGGACTTACCAAAGTGCTGTAAGGCCAAGATTTTAAAATAGCAATAGTCTCTGGATTGCTGGACCGTTAAGCCCGCCATCAGTTCCAATATTTCTCCTCGTAAGGATCGTCTCAAAATTCCCATATACTGATCTTCAGGCAAGCCCACATCTTGAGCTACTGCCTCAAAATGATGAAAAAAAGCACTGATGTCTTCTCCCTTCTGATATTCTGGGAATCTCATACGTGCCCAACAATTCTGTTGTTCTGCAGTAACTTGAGTCTGTAACAATGCCAATTGCTGAGCGTTCTGTGCCAACACTTGGGTCATAAGGGCACAAAGCTGCTGCTGCACTGAGTCCTGCCCGTTCCTTAAAGCTCCATCCTGGTCCTGTCGTCCCCTCAGGGTCTCACCCACTGTCACTTGATCCTGCCACCAGGGATCTCTTCCGGAACATAGGACTTCTCCAAACAAAGGCTGGCCTCCGGTTTCATCTTCCAATGGAGACTCCTCAGCCTGCTCGAGCTTTCTATCCAGACTCATCCTGTCTAGCAAAATAACAAACCTGCCAATGCTGTGCTCATAAACTAAAGCCTTAGCAAGAATACTGCTACTGTGCCAAGATTCTCACCCAGACTTTTCTGCTGCCACCATGTAAAGAGCAGGTGCGCCCTCTGGCCCCGTGCTGGTTGCTGCTAACAGCCACCCAGGTTCCAAGAAGCACTTAGAGGAGTAATTTCACCTGCTTCACACGAGACCCACCCGGAGTCTCTGGGTTCTTAACCTGGAGGACCCTGCACACAGCAGCCAGACACTCGAGCTTTAGGCAAATAGTTATTTATTAAATCAATAAAAGCCACTCTAAAAGCAACAGCAATGGCAATAAATAACAAAAGGAAAAGAAAACCCAAATCTAACTTGGCTAGCACTAACCAACAGATGAGTACAAAGCTTGTCCTTGCCGTCGACCAACTAGCTCCTCCCCACCCACGCCAACCCTTTATCTTAATGAGGAGGAGGAACCACCTAATCTCGGCACAGCCCAGGTGCATTCAATTTACTAACTATCTGCCGTTCTAGACAACTATCAGTAAGGATTACTGCAAGATAATATATGTGAAGTGCATTGACCACTCTAAGCATCATATTAATTATCGTTAGTATTTTCCCCTTGTTGCCTCATTGTCTCTGCAGCCTTCTGTGTGTATCCCTTCTTTCCCTTACATAGATAACATGATGGTTCTAGTTGAATCCCAACAAGGCCCAAGAGAGCCTAAGACATGTGTTGATTATTTGCTTTTGCACTTTTTCAAGCTACTGACATCAATCATTCAACAGGAAGAAATATTGTCAGCTGTGGAGCTATCCCAACTGAACATTACAATGAGTTGCTGAGAGAAAGAAAATACGAAAGGGGTGATCTGTTTTTGAGCCAGTTTTAGCTGATGTAGGTATAATACCAGGTTTAGCCTTGCATCAGGGTTGGGCAGATGTTTTGATTACTGTTCCAAAGCTCAGCCTTTTCCTGGCATGGTTTTTGAAACCGTTCCTACATCTTATTTGTGTGAGTAACAGAAATATAGTACGTTAATAATTTCAAATATTATATATTTATAAAAAAATTTATAAAACGCTCACACAAGAATTAATCCAATCCCCAGTTTTCTTTCTCTCTTTTAGGTTTTCAGTGCTTGGATCAGATATGTTGTAATTTTATCCAATTGTGTATGGTGTGTATTGTACAAATTCAGTGCCACTGAGGAAGGCCGCACAGCCTAAATGCATCTGGTTTCGTTTACATGTATTCTGCGTTTTAAGTAATTGTACTTGGTCATAGGAAGATGCCTTTAAATATGTGACATCTCCATGTATACAGCTGCAATTACCTTTTAAAAAATGTACTGTGGGACAGTACTTCTATATGAAACCAAAATGCATACGTTTTAATGCACAATTATTTCATTATTTGTAATTCATTTAAAATGTTGTGATTTAATATATTTTTAGCATTTTGACAATGATTACCCCCCCCCAAAAGTCTTTTTTTTCTTTCTTCAGCCTCTTTGGTTACATTTTTTTAAAAAAAACTCCACAGCTCTTCATTATTAGCCAATCTACACCCTGTGCGTGAGAGAGTGTATTTTCTCTCCTTCTGTCACTTAGACATGCGCACCTTCCTATCTGTGTCTAGAAGGAGGGACCAATAAGAGAAAGAAATGGGAGAAAGGGAATCATTCCTGAGCATGCAACATGGGGGGGGGGACACACACAAAGGATTGTGATTGGATCAGAGCTTGTATGATTAATGAGTTTAAGAACCCCATTCCTCCCTCCCTCCATGTTTTCCCCTTTGATATTCATTCATGCTGTGAAAAAAAATTAATGCAAGCCTTCCTGATAACTTTTCAAAATAAATTTAGAAAATAGTTTCTAAAGGGAGAATTGTGGTTCTGTACTGTGCTGATCCATAGTTCTTGGAAGCCCTCTTACAGGAGGCTGTTTCGCTTTTAGATTTGTCCTTCTAATTTTCCACCCTGTATTGTACCCTCTTTAACATGAATCTTTTGTTGCTTGGTAGCTTGCTGGATCCTCAAACCAGATATTTTCCTTTTGCCATTTAGTAACAACATTGGGTATCTGGTGCAGAATGTTATCATCTTGAAAATGTCAAAAATTTCTTTTCCTAAGAATATTTTTAGCACTTTTGCATTTGGGCAAAACTGAGGCCTGATCTAAATGTTACACACTTAACCACGTTCATAGTTGGTAATATGATGTCTGGCATATTTACCACATGTGTTGTTATGAAAGATACTATGCGTTGCATGGGGTAAAGATTTATTCTCCTTTAAAGTTGCTGCTATTGTAATGTGTATCCCCCTCTCAGAACTCCAGAGCTTTATAGCCAATGACTAATTGCTAACTTTCTAAGGGAACTTGTAGAAGCTGTATCTAAAACCAACACTTTGAAGGAGGACCATAAGTACATCTGCAGCTAGGCAGTTTGAAATCAGAACATAGCAGCCCACAGATACATGACATGATTAAATGTCTTGTTTTCTCTGTGAGCATAACACAAACATGCAAAAATGCCACAGGTCAAAAACAATGTTAGATCATCACAAAGTTCTTAGGTGAATTCCTGAAGTGACTGACTAACATCTCAAAACACCATGTACACATAGGAGTGCCATTCTCCCACCCAGGGCGAGGGATCCCCTGCTTCCACCTTCTCCCCCTGCCCCCAATTACCTGGCCAGTGGGGAGGTGTGCCCCCTGGGTGGCACAGTGCACCCCTGGGCAGCACAGTGCACTGCCATGCCCGCAGCAGTCCAATTCACACCCCACAACAGGCCCATTTTGGGCTGAATAGTGCCCTGCAGTAGGGTGATTCAGCATGGGAGCACTCCCAGGCCACCATTTGACTCTAACCCTAACTTGCGTGGTGACATCACTTCTGGGAAGTGATGGGAAATTCCTGTATGGATTATTTTGAAGGTGTTTCTGATTTTTGTTTTGAAAAATTTCCCCTGTACTCTTTTTTTTTTTTTTAGAAAGTTGTCAGTTTTCTTACTGCAACATAAAAAGTGCGTGTCTCTAATGCTAGTCCTTTGTATGCTCAAATCTGAAAAAAGTTTTAAAATTTGGCACACGAAGAAGATTCATTTTGAAGGAGTTCTTTGTTTCCATACTGCATAGATATGTTGTTGTTCTACTGCAAAAGTACCTATGCAATAAAAATATTTTTTTCCTTTTCAATTTCACTATTTATTTTAATGTATTTGTAAATGATAAGGATTTTTTTTCTTTGTGCGAAATCCCTGGTCAACTTCCTGAAATTTTCCTTTCTTGCTAGAAAAAAGCCATACCAGAGCTCAAGCTATACTAATGTCATGGAACTGAGTGAATCTGCTCATCCATAGTCTTCATCTGTTCCCCTACTCTTTGTGTGTGTGTGTGTGTGTGTGTGTGAGAGAGAGAGAGAGAGAGAGAGAGAGAGAGAATTCCTTTAAAAAACTGATGCACCAAAGAAAAGACAACTACACTGCCATCCTAGGCACTGTTGCACCTTTTTAAGTCTGTTAACATCGGTGAACTTAAGGGTATACTTCTATGTTTAATTTGCCTTATTTTAATATTGCCAAGTAATCTAGGATCCTTTTGTAAGATGCTCAACGTACTCTGTTCATTCTTTTCTTATGCAAGCTTGCCATTTCTTGACTTTCTCTTAACATGTCCTAGGTCACTTACTCTAGTGGCAGTAAATGCTTCAGTTGCACATCTGCTGCTGAAAGAGACCAGTGGATGGAAAACCTACGGAGGGCAGTTCAGCCTAACAAGGTACTATATAAGGAGAAGTTCCAGGAAAACATCGAGTGGTAAAACACACCCTGAATAATGACATTCTTGGCCAAGTGATATATCAGACTCTTCCCCAAACAAGCCCACACATTTAATTAGGTTGATGGCATCAGTATAGCTACCCCAGGAGGAAAATTGCTCAGTAACACCAAATGATGCTCTCTTCAGCTTTATACAAAAGTGTAATAGATTATCCCTTTAAAACATGGGCCTCTGTCAGCCATGCTAATGATCCTGTTCTCTAGCAGACCTATCATTGTCTTATTGGAAAAAGAGCCTGTGTAAATTACACTTGAACTTTTAGCATAAAAAAGAACCCTATTGGCCAACAGGCAGATGCCGACAGTATATGAAATTTGGTCTCTGAGTTCAAAACATCATAATATTCTACAGAGCTTTGTTATTGTCAGTCAGGTATTACATTACTGGCCCTTTCCACTCATCTCCATATTCTACTCATTCCACTAGTCCCGTTTATTGCACTGGTGTCCATATTTTATCAGTAATTAAGGAATATCTTGCCATCTCCTGTCTGGATATATTTAAGTCTGGCTTTCTATTGGAATAAAAACTCCCTTAATCAGCCTAACAGACAATCAAATTAGATAGAGGCTGTGTGATACTGTTAATTCTCTTGTATATCTCAGTGGACTTCAGGAAAATTGACCTTCAGGACTCTTGGGTGGGTTGGGATTGGGAGACACTGTTGTGCAATGATTCCACTCCTACTTCAGGATACTTTCTGAAGGTGGTGCTGGGAAGTTACTATTCCTCCCTGTGCAAATAATTCTGTTGGGTACCATCTTGTGTCTTATGATGTTCAGCATCTACATGGAGCCTCACATGGATGAAGTAGTTGTTGGGAACATGGTGTCATCAGTAGGGGTTAGGAATTTTTTGAATACATGGGAGTTCCTTTTTTCCCCTTTGTGCTGCTTTTCATGATCTGCACTGGGGCCAAGACTTTACCATTAGTTATAGTGAGGATTATAGAATAAAAGATAAAAGGGTATTGTGTGTTACGAATTTCACTATTGCAAAAAGCCTTGTATTGTCTGACGAGCATTGTTGAACCAAACTAAACAATTATTGTCTGTAGGACAACTGCCGTCGAGCTGAGAATATATTGCGCCTTTGGATCATTGAAGCCAGAGAATTGGCTTCCAAAAAGAAATATTTCTGTGAATTGTGCCTGGACGATACTTTATTTGCCCGCACTACAAGCAAAGCAAGAGCTGACAATATCTTCTGGGGCGAGCACTTTGAATTCTCAGGATTTCCATCCATAATTAACATTACTGTCCATATCTACGAGGATGTGGAGAAGAAGAAGAAAAAGGATAAAAATAACTATGTCGGTCTAGTCAATATCCCCGTGGCCAGTGTGACTGGCCGTCCATTTATGGAAAAGTGGTACCCCATCAGCACTCCCACTCCCAATAAAGGCAAGTCTGGAGGACCTTCCATCCGGATCAAATCTCGATACCAGACCATCATCATCCTGCCCATGGAGCAATACAAGGAGTTTGACGAATTTGTCACTAACAATTACACCTTGCTGTGCCGTGTGCTAGAGCCTGTGATCAGTGTTCAGTACAAAGAGGAAATGGCCTGTGCTTTGGTGCACATTTTTCAAAGTACCGGCAGAGCCAAGGTAAGCACAGATGTGGCTTCTGCATCCGAATAATGTTGAGAGATGATAGAGGATGTGCTCGTGTTGATGTCTGTCAGTGAGAACCCTGGTCAACAGATGCCAGAGAATGGGAATCGTACAAAATGCATAAGTTTAAAGAACGATAATTCAATGTATTATTTGTAAAAGAAAAAGCGAGAGAAGAATATGCAAAAGCATCTGCTTGAACAGGCATCTACTGATATAAAACATCTCAGCTTAAACATCTCATTATTTTAGAAATACAGTATAGTGTTCATCTTGGTTATTTGAACTATTTGTAAACAGCAATTCGAGGACAAGGGCAACGTATGTGGAGTTATCCCACTGTATCCTCACAATTACCCTGTGAGATGAGTTAGCCAGAGAATAGGGACTTGCTGAAGGCCATCCAGTGAGATTTCATGGTTGAGTGGGCCTTACTGAATGTGTGTTAAATTCCACCACCCCTACATCTCATCTAATGAACAGCTCAAAAGACAGGTGGAAAGAGAGTGGGAGCGACACAAATGTTTCTGAACCACCAGGTTTTGCCTGTAGAAAGAGGACTGGGCAGATCCATGGAACCTTCCCTAGCTAAGTTCATGTTGTGGGTTTTTGCTGTCATATTGCAACCAACTTATGATGACCCTGTATGGTTTTTGAGGCAAGAGAAATTCAGAGGTGGTTTTCCATTGCCTGCCTCTGTAAAGCAACTCTAGACTTCCTTGATGGTCTCCTGTCCAAGTACTAACCAGGACTGGCCCTGCCTAGTTTCCAATGTACAACAAGATTGGGCTAGCCTAGGCCAACCAAGTCAGGAGCTATGTTTGTGTTGCTGCTCAAGACTTGACTCTCCTCAACGAAAATAGCTTTATTATGCTTTTTAAAAGCTGATGCCCACCAAGTGATGGACAGGGCAAATTAGTTTGTTCTAGATCCATGATTTCCAAGCGTGTTGCCTCCAAAGATTATAGGATTATAAGAAACAGCTCAGAGAGATGCCTTGGTAGGGACGGGCTAATTCAGCACACATTGGATAATGCACTTTCAATGCACTTTATCAGTCATTTGAGGTGGAGTATTTGTTCCACACACAAAAAAATCCATTCCAAATGATCTATAAAGAGGATTAGAAGTGTATTATCCAACGTGTGCTGAATCACTAGGGACTATACTCTGTGCCTATTGGGTACAGTCTGCTGATGTAGATATGTGCCTATTAGGGAGTTTCCACATTGCTAAACGAGCCATGTTAATTAGTTATGCTTTGTTTCAGAAAGATTTTGGCTTTATGCTTGTTTTCAAATTTTCAGCTACCATACACTATTGTATCTTGCTCACTGAATGTCCTAACTGTTGTTCATTATTGTACTTTGCTCAGTGAATGTCCTAGCTGTTGATTATATTGTATCTCACTTGCACTTTGTAATCTGCCTTGGATCTCAGTGAGAATAGTGGATTGCAAAGAAAGAAGGAACCAATTCTTTTTTTTTTATTTTTTTATTGGATTAGAAATCACTATATTATTCATTACAATCAATTTCCTTTAAATATTCCCGTTCTAACCCCCTCCCTTCCCCCCCTTTTGTTGACTTCCAACAGTTTTCCAACCCTTTCCCCCCTACTCATTTCAAACTTATTTTATTCTATTAAGCATATACTTTCATTCTCTTCTAAACTTATCTATTATAACACAGTGCTATCTCTATTCCCCTTCCCACTTAACTTATCAACTAAGTATTATATTCCTGACTTATATTCTTTAATAATAACAATCATTTGTCTAATTTTTATGCTCTATAATCTATCTTATTCATTCTAGTCTCGTCAATATGGGACAAACAATTTGTTCCTTATTCTACATAACTTTAAGTACTTCTATAAACATTGTATACATTCAATATAAGTCAATAAGTCAATCAATTTAACTTATACTCTATATGTTGCTCTTTACTTTCTTCTATCTTATATTCATTCTATTTTGATTATATAATATCTCCATTATACAATTGTCTACCAGAAATAATCAATCAATTTGACCCATACTCTACATATTTCTAAGTACTTGTAAACGCAATATACATTTGGCATAAATCAGTCAATTTAACTCATATTCTATATGTTACTATATATTCCTTTCTACCTTTCTTATATTCCTTCTGTTTTAGTTATATAATTCCTCCATTACACAATTATCTGCCAGAAATAAAATTAGTTAGTTTCTATCCTTATAATTCTTATAATAACACCTCTATTACTAGATACTATATATAGTAGTCAAATAAAATAGTTGCTTAGAATTTCCCATTTAACTTTCCTCCCCCCGGTAAAGTCACTTCCCTCTTCTTTTGTTGTATTTCAGTAATTTTCAAACTGCCACAGTTCTCCTCCCACTTCCCATTTTTTCACCAAATATTGCTTCAACTTTTCCCAATCCATGTTAAACTGTCCTGGATCAAGGTCTCTCAGTTTCCTTGTCATGTTGTCCATTTCTGCCATGTACAGCAATTTGTAAATCCAGTCCTCGATAGTTGGCACTTCTTGTACTTTCCACTTTTGCGCATACAAAAGTCTAGCCGCTGCTGTCATGTAAAATAACAATGTCCTGTATTGTGCTGGAATATCCTCCATTCCCAAGTTCAGTAGCAGGAGTTCTGGGTTCTTATTAACTTGAAATTGTAAAATCTCACTCATCACTCTTATTATTTCCCCCCAGTACTGCCTAGCTACCTCACAGGTCCACCACATGTGGTACAAAGACCCTTCATGCTTTTTACATTTCCAGCATTTATTAGACATGTTCGAATTCCCTAACGCAATTTTCTTTGGTGTCAAATACCAACGATAAATCATTTTGTAAACATTCTCTTTAATGTTAGTGCATGTCGTGATCTTCAATGTATTCTTCCACAAGTATTCCCACGCCTCCATTGTTATTTCTTTATTAAAGTTTATAGCCCACTTCACCATTTGCACTTTAACTGTCTCATCTTCTGTGTACCATTTTAGCAACACTTTATAAGTCTTAGAGATTTCCTTTTTATCCTCTTGTAAAATTACCTCCTCTAATTCCGAATTCTCCATTCTTACCCCTCCTTTCACACAGTCCGAGTTATAGAGATCTCTAATCTGTCTATATTGAAACCAATCATAACTTGGAGACAACTCGTCTTGCGTCTTTATTCTTAGTTTGGAAAATTCTATTCGTGTTCTTATATGTTAAACACTGTTGTTCATTATCGACAGTTCTCGGATCTATTACTTCATAAGGAACCACCCAGGAGGGAATTCCTTCCTGTAGGTAATCTCTATACTTCTTCCAAATTGTGAAGAGGCTTCTCCGAATGTAATGGTGTAAAAACATAGAGTCTGCTTTTACTTTGTCATACCACAGATATGCATGCCATCCAAATATTTTTTTATATCCTTCTAAGGCCAGTAGTTTGCGGTTTTTGAGCGTCATCCAGTCTTTCAGCCACACCAAACAGATTTTATCGTAGTAGAGTCTTAGATTGGGCAGTTGCATTCCCCCTCTCTCTTTTGTGTCTTGTAATACTTTCATTTTCACTCGAGGCTTCTTGCCTGCCCAAACAAAGTCCGATATTTTCCTCTGCCATTTTTCAAACTGCTTAGAGTCCTGAATAATTGGTATTGTTTGTAACAGAAACATCACTCTTGGCAGCACATTCATCTTAACTACTGCAATTCTTCCCAACCATGACAAATTCAATCTATTCCATTTAATCAAATCTTGCTCTATCTGAGTCCACAGTTTATCATAATTATTCTTGAATAGATCTATATTCTTTGCAGTCAGTTCAATTCCCAAATATTTCACCTTGCTTGTTACTTCACGATCTGTTATTTCCGTTAATAACTGTTGTTTTTGTTTGGTCATATTTTTACATAATATCTTGGACTTCTTTTTATTTACATAGAATCCTGCCAAGTCTCCAAATTCCTTGATTTTCTCTATTACCTTTGGCATATTCTCAATTGGATCTTCCACAATTAACATTATGTCGTCCGCAAATGCTCTGACCTTGTAGGAAAAGTCTTTTATTTTTATTCCACGGATTGCATTATCTTCTCGAATCTGTATCATCAATATTTCCAAAACCAAAATAAACAACAGTGGAGACAACGGGCAACCTTGTCTTGTACCTTTACCTATAGTCAGTTTCTTAGTCACCTCGTCATTCACCACAGTTGCTGCACTCTGGTCTCTATAGATTTCTTTCACTGCTCTTATGAATCTTTCCCCCATTTGTAGCTGTTCCATAGTGGCAAACATAAAATCCCAGTTCAAATTGTCAAATGCTTTTTCAGCGTCCACAAAGAAGAAACCAACCTCCTTATCACAACGCTTGTCATAGTATTCAATAGCATTTATAACTGTCCTTAAATTGTCTTTGTCTGTTTGGTAAAAAACCAGCTTGTTCCTCCTCAATAACTTCGGAAAGCCATCCCTTTACTCTTTCCGCCAATATCTTTGCAAAGATTTTATAATCATTATTAAGTAGTGAAATAGGTCTGTAATTTTTAACATTAGTCAAATCTTGTCCTTCTTTGGGGATCGATGATATATTAGCTTCACTCCAAGTATCAGGAATCCTTTGATCCCTCAAAACTCCATTGATGACTTCTTTTAGGAATGGCACCAGTTCATTGACCACTACCTTATAAAATTTGGCTGTAAGTCCATCAGGTCCTGGCGCCTTTCCCAAATTTGTTGACTGTATTGCCTTCCTTATCTCTTCCTCCGTTACTTCACTGTTCAGTTTGTCTCTCCATCTTTCCGAAATTACTGGGAGCTTCATTTTCCCCAAGTACGTCGCTATTGAGTCTTTATTCACTTCTTTTTTGTTGTACAGTTTAGCATAAAATTTGTAAAAGGCTCTGCTAATAGCCGTCTGTTCCAGATATACTTTATTGTCCTCACATATTTTATTTGTCTTCTTCTCCTTTCTCTTCTTCAATTGCCACGCCAAATATTTCCCAGGTTTATTTGCACCTTCAAACGACTTTTGGTTCATTCTCTTAAGATTCCATTCCAGTTCTTTATTATTCATTGCCATCAACTGCTCTTGAAGGATTTTAATATCCTGGTATATTTTCTTTTTCCCTGGTCTTTTCTTTAATTGTATTTCTTTGGCTTTTATTTTCTCCATAATCTCCTGTCTCTTCTCCTCTCTTTTTTTCCTAGCTCTTCCATTTAAGTCCATTAGTATACCTCTAATTACTGCCTTGTAGGTATCCCATACCTTATTAGTTGGTACTTCTCTATTAATGTTGTGTTATATGAAGAACTTAGTTTCCCTTCTCAACATCTCCATATTTTCTCCCTCTTGTAACAAGTCCTCATTTATTCTCCATCCTTTCCTTTTGGTTCTTTTTCCAAACTTCCACATAATTGGATTATGATCTGAGCCTACCATGGGCATTATTTCTATGTCCTTAGTCCTAAGCGCTAAGTCTTTTGAGGCCCAGATCATATCAATTTGTGATAACATAGAGTGTCTCGCAGAGTAAAACGTATATTGTCTGCCTTTAGGATTCTGTCTTCTCCATACATCTTCCAAAATTTCCTGTTGCATTAATACAAAAAAAGTCTTTGGTAGTAATCCTCTTTTCTTTTGTACAGTTGGTGATTTTTTGTCCTGTTCCAAGTTTGTAACTCCATTGAAGTCTCCTGCAAGAATTATCTGGTCGTAAGAAAGTTCATCTAATTGCTTCCTTAAATCCTCAAAGAAGCTTTCTTTTGCTCCATTAGGTGCATAAATTCCAATCACCAACACTCTCTTTAAATTCCATGTACATTCCACTGCTAAAAATCTGGCTTCCACATCTCTCATCACTAATTTTGGCTGTAGCTCCTCTTTTATATACAATGCCACTCCCCTTTTTTTCTTTTTTGAGGCCACTACAAAGTCATTGCCCAATTTGTTCAGTTTAAGATATTTTACATCCTGCTTTCTGATATGAGTCTCTTGCAAACACACAATATCACATTTTTGTTTTAATAGCCAGTGGAAAATACTTTTTCTCTTATTCGGTGAGTTAAGTCCATTTACATTCCAAGATAACACTTTACACTCCATATTCATAACCTTGTTGTTGGTAAGTCCTTTTCATTGTCCCTCAAAAACTTTTCCATTTCTAATTCAGATCTGATGCGCTTTTTCACTCCTCCAAATTCAAAGGACACTCCTTCTGGTAATTCCCATCTGTAACTTATTTTCATGTCCTTCAGAGTCTGGACTAAGGCTTTGTATTTTTTCCGATCTAGCAACACCGATCTGGGTAACTCCTTCATAATAATAACCATCTTGCCATCAACCTCCAATGGTTCTTGAAATTGTTTACTCACAATCATTTCTCTTATATTTCTAGTCGTAAATTGCACAATCACGTCTCTTGGTAATTTCCTTTGGGTCGCAAATCTTGAATTTATTCGATACACCACATCTAGAATAGCCACAGTTTCCTCCTCCTCCTTTCCCAGGTATTCAGCTAACACCTCGGTAATCTGTTCTTGGGCTGTCTTTCCTTCTACCTCTGGCAAGCCGCGAAACCTCAGCTGCTTCTCCATATGCTTGCTCTCCACAACTGCCATTCTTCCCCTCATCACCCTCATCTCTGTTCGTTGCGTGTCTGCAAGGTTCTCCACCGCATTTTCCACTACATTGACTCTTTGCTGTGTCGCCTGCAGGTCATTTTGTATTGTTTCCATTCCCTTCTTCACTTCTGCCAGTTCGTTCTTTACTGTCTCTTTAACCTCTTTCACCAGCTCAGGTTTCATATCCTTGAGTTCTTTAATCGCTTCTGAAAGTTTTTTATCCAAGTTCTCTATAGCCGTTTGCCACTCTTTTTTCGACATCGTGGGGCTTGCTTTCCCTCGCTCCCACGAGTCCGCTCGCTTCCTTAACTCCATGGCGCTTGGCTTAGTGTCCTTTTGTTTTGAATGTCCCGGTCTTTTTGCAAAAAAGTCGTTTAAAGAGTCCAAAATGTCGGGCGTCTTTTCTCTATGGTTCCTCTATGGTTTTTGTAATCCAATATGGCTTACTTCCTCTTCCGCTGAAGCCGTAGCTCTTCCCCTTTCAAAAATGGCGATTCCCTTCTTCCTGTCCTCCGGCAAGGGCCGCTCCTCTCCAGCAACTCTATCACTATTACGTACTTCCTGTTTCCCGACTTCCCACAGCAGTTCTCGCGATGGTAAAGCTTTCTCACAGCCTGATATCTCCTTGTAACCACAGGTATGTAAAACAATAGTCCAATTTCTTTAATAACTCCATTTAACTTAGTCCTTTTTCTAATATAGTTCTTGCCGGATCCTCCCCTCCTTCTAATCAATCTGTTGCAGTTTAAAAGTCTGCTTTAATGTTTCATTGCTTTAAGTAATCTGTCCCGTTTCAAGAGATAGTGATCTTTACCTTCTCCCGCGCTTTTCGCGGGTTGTAATCGCTGTTTCAATCTCAGATTCCCATCAATTCTTCTTGTCCCTGTTGAAGCTTGGGCATGTAGGTCCTATGCCAATCGCATTGGCTCCAGAACTGCCGCAGAGATTTTAGCCGCCCTGTCTTCGGCTGGGACCTCAAGGGTCGGGAGAGAGTCCGTTGCGTAGGACCCCCCCTCGCCCGAGATCAACGCGCCCTGAGGTACTTGAGTGTTCTATGCCTGTTCTCCGCCTGAGAACAGTTGGCTGCGGGGGTCTTTTTGCCCCGCCGGCCGTTGAAACGGCAGTCCGGTCAGCTCAGCACTTAGAGCTGCATTAGACCTCCATGGATCCCAAACCAGAAGTCAGAAGGAACCAATTCTTTCCTGCATTTACTTGTCTATTGAGGAAGCACTGAATATTTGGGGAGATTCTAGTATGATGCTAACAGGGTGTTGAAACCAGTGCATGCAGAACACTTAAGAGGCCTGTTGGTTTTATCACTGTCTTGCATGAACTTGAGAGTACACCCTAGAATGCTCCCCGTGTTCCTCCATGGTATACATTGGAAGGAAAGTTCAGTAGTGGTGGACAAAGCTCATCCACCGTTGCCTACCTTCTCATTGAAGAGGCCTTGAGACACTTCTGAGAAGCATCTCTTGGGCACAGTTTGAAAAGCACTTTCTTGTAAAACAATCATGTGGCATCTCTTGATAGAGTATTCTACTGATCAAGCAGGATTAGAATGATCTGGCTCATTTTTTTATTTAACACCTAGCATTGTTTGTATAATATTTATCTGAAATATCCCAGGGAAGTGTTCTTATTGTTCCATTGAACCAAACTCTTTCAGTTGTATATGTCAAGTGCCTTGCTGATGGCAGCACTTTTAATAGGTGGGCTCTAGCCATTGCAAGTCACTCAAGGCTTAGAAGCCTTACCCTGGGAGCTTCTGTATCTGTTGTCTTGCTTTTTCAGCAGGCTAGAATTGTTTGTCTCATACTTAGAACTGATTACTATATTCTAGTGGCAGTCAGGGTGTAAGCTCCGGAAGGGTACACTGGAGCTTTCTCCCTAGTTTCAGATGTCATGTGACCATTTCCTCTGGTCTGCCTGAAGAATACAGCCAGAGTTCTGATGCTGACTTACAAACCCCAAATCGCTGACACTCTGCCTTTTCCCCACTGTTCATTTGCAATGACTGGAGTGGACTGCCGGAAGTGAGCTCATCGATATGCTGGGAGAGGGCCACCCTGTGGTGTTAGAATTGTCAGCCTAGAGACCAGAGTTCAGTTCCCTGCTCTGCTGCAGAAGTTCACGGGGTGACCTTGGGCCAGCCATGCTCTCTAAGCCTAACCTACATCACAGGGATGGTGGCTGTGAAAATAAATTGGAGAAATAAATTGGAAGAAAAGGAATCACGGTACAACTTGCTTTGCATCCCCACTGAGGAGAAGAGGGGTGGGGGTGGGGGTTAAATAGCTAAATAAATAAATAGGGAGAACTCCGAAAAAGAGATGTCCTTTCTAGCTGCTACTCTGCATTTTGTTTTCCAAGCAGGCATTTTAGTGACTGAGGGCAAGTATTATGATAGTATTATCTGAACATTCACACCAACATGTTGCCAGAAAAATCCTGGCAGTGTGCCACCCCCACTTTTTTGTTTGGGGGGTGGTGGTGGGTAACATAATTTTCTTTTTAAGTGAAAAATTATAATCATAATAAAAATGACCGAATGAGAACAAAAGCATGTTGGACAAAGAATAACCTGGTACTCTACTGGGCTCTGTAAAAAAGTATCAAAATAAGATCTCAGGATCTGGGACAAATGGGCTTCTCATTTGCTAGACTTGTCAAGTTCCTTTGTACCAGGCACAGTAACTTAGACCACAGCTTTGCTGCTCCTTTTCTCTTCTGAAGTTTGTTGTTGCTGAGGGAAGCATATCCTGACCATCCTGCTGCCTGGCACAGTACAATATTTGTCTTTGATCTAAAATACCTTCCCCTCCCATTTAATTTCCCCCCTACAGGACTTTTTGACTGATCTGGTGATGTCTGAGGTCGATCGCTGTGGGGACCACGATGTCCTAATCTTCAGGGAGAATACACTTGCCACCAAATCTGATGAGGAATACTTCAAGCTAGTTGGACAGAAGTATCTGCATGATACCCTTGGTATGGCAGTGTTGGGCTCTCCTTCCTCGTTTTGTGTGACTTTTGCAGAAATCAGGGACATAGCTGCTCAGTGGGTTCATAAACATTGTGTTAATTCCAGTTTAGTTTATCCACTGACATAGCATTTGGGTGTGGTTATCAGCTGCTTCCAGCATTATGTCTCTGTCAGGGGAAACAACATTGGCATTCTCCCATTGCTGCTCAATAATGTCATCTGGCTGCATAGGTTGGGTGGGTGGAGCCCATAGTGAGACTTCATCCTACTGTAGTTACTCTCCTCAGAAACTGAAAACTTCTGATGTTACTAAACCAGTATAGGCCAATAACAGGATTGTGGTAGGGCAGGAATCCCTTAATGAAATCGATAAGCTTCACCCCGAGTCCTGTCATTTTTAGCTCTTCCCAGTGGTATAAGCCACACCTACAGCTTTGTTCCTACAGGAAGCTATAACACTATCCATATAGAATATGTTCTCTTTTGGAAAAGGTATAGGGTATCACACATGCAATGTACGCACAAGCTCTCCTCGGTCTTTTTTTTTTTTTACTTCCCACCTGACCTGATCTGGCTTCTATGTTGTTCTATTAGTCAGTCCTCTAAAACTCTATACATGCTTGCAGCATGAACTCCTCTTCACAATTGTGATGTCACAACTTTGGCTCTTCTTCCTGTCACATGGCTCTGATCATTTGTAATTTCTTAGATGTGCTCATACCTCGCTGGTACAGAGACATCACACATCATGGAATCACAGCCCATTTAAGGAGCACAAGGCGGTGCTTCGTGCATTTGATCTTTTCTGCTGAAAAAAACAGCCCATAAATGCCAGTCAACAATGCAGACAATTGAGGCTTAGGAAACATAGCTGCTGTGCCATGTATCACATTTCACCAAATTTGTGTTGTCTGTCCTGTTGAATCTTCTGTGTTTTTTCTTGAATGCTTCTTTCAAACATTAATGGGGTCTTTCTTCTAGTAGTTCCTCTCCCAGTCATTCACTGTCATATTCTCAAAATGCTCCCGTTTCTTTAATTGCCTAATATAAGCTGCAGAGTTCTCTATTGAGCAGTAGTTGGTTCCCTGCAAGTGGACGTTCAGTTCACTTGACTCTCAGAATGCATTTTTGCATGTGTTTCAAAAACTAACCCTCTTTACCTATCAAGGATAACTATTAAGAATAATCCAGATAAGATCAAAAGCCATGGTTAGGTTATATAGCAACATATTTGAAAGAGTGATCCTACAACATGTCTCATCATAGACATGTTGTCATAAAATCCCTAGTGTGGAAGAAGAAATTAATATGCTTCAGGATATAGTGGAGATGCACTAACTTGGTTTCTATTTTCAGGATCTGAACTAAAGAATTTGAAAGAAATGTTCAAACTGCATTTGCAGCTGGGCTCTGCTGTAAGGTTGCCAGCCCAGTGTTGGCAACCCCTGGGAGATGGGGCAGTGGGGTGGAGTCACAGCAACGGGCATCACACTGATGCTGCAACATCACTTCCAGCACAAACCCTGAAGCGACCTTACCATGTCTGCACAACACTGATTTTGCCCTCTGTTTTGCTCTCCCTCTTCTGCTGAGCAACAACAGGGCCTGAGTAGAAACAGAAGGCCTGGCAATCCTGCACTACTCCCAGTTAACTCCTTGCTGTTATTGATGAGCTCCTAGAAGCAGCAGTGAGCAACATAATGGCACGGGAGGGTGGTGGCAAGAGGACCGTTGCTCAGCGCCAGCCCCTCTTAAAAAGGAATGTGCAAAAGAGAATACGCAAAGGGTGTCGCCTCCTTTGTACAAGCAGATCTTGGCCAAGCATCCAATGATTTGCTTTGATTGTGCTTCAAGCCGGTATGAGAATCAGTGAGTGCCATCGTACGGTACTGTGAAATGATCACAGCTGCCCAGGAAGACTGATACTCTGCAACAATATACCCAAAGGCTTTCTTCTGATTTGTCTCTCTGTCTTGTTGCCCAACTTAAGGTGAATTTATCAAGGCGCTGTATGAGTCAGACGAGAATTGTGAAGTGGATCCTAGCAAAAGTTCACCCAATGATTTGTATGATCACCAGTGCAACCTCAAAATGTGTTGTGAGCTGGTCTTCTGCAAAATCGTCAACACCTATTGGTGAGTGTCTGGGTGGAATTATGTCTCAAATGGTTAATTGTTGGGATTGTTTATCTGAGGGAAGTGAAATTGCCCTTCCCCTTTTTTAGAAAGTTACAAAACCAGAAACACTTCTACCAATACCTTCAATGTGCTAGGTTCTGCTGCCGCAATCCATTCAAAACTTCTCCTCCACAAGCCCCCACTGAAATGAATCCGCATCCTAGTGAATTGTGTCTGCTGGGCATCAGAGTAATTATTGAGATGGGCTAGCCTTAGAAGTCAGGTAGAACTGCCTAGCCGAACTTTTAACTGGATATGTGAAAAGTGAATCAGCCTTGATATGTATGTGAACAGTGAAACTAAAAACTAGGCTGATTCCTAGAAAATTTTGTCAGCGGGCGAAGGAAGAAAAATAGCTTTCCTGTATCTAAGTGATTCCATAAGGAAAGGTAAGTTCAGAATTCACTGGTTTGCCAAGAGTCTGACAAGCCTAAACAGGTAGACAGACAGACAGATGAATTTATTGTATGTGGCCATAGGCCTTTACAAGTTAAAAACATATGTACATCTCTAAATTTTAAAATTTCTAAAATTACATCTATCTCTAAAAATTCACATCGACATAAAATTACATTTCATTTCAACAGACTGCTTTCTTAGGAACCACATTTGCTCTAATTTTATGACGGCTACAGCAAAATGTGCCAGCCTATTGGAAACAATGGAAACAGTTTATAAAAGTTTATAAAAGTTACTAAAATTAATTAAAACAATCCTATCCCAGGGATCATGAAGCAGCCTCATTCAGTACCATCTTGGATCTTATCTTTTTGGCTGCACGTGCGAACTGAGAAACTCTATAGGACAAACCTAAACAGGTAGATAGGAAAGCCAGCCTCTGGGCTCTATATCTGCATCACACTGTAGTCTGATCAAGAATCAGAACCTGAGTTATTACTAAGACAGATGGAAGTATGGGAACATTTTCATTTCCATATATAAATGAATGGGCATGTATTCCCAAAGGAAAATGTTACAACACTACATTAGGGGTGCAAACAGAGATTCAAAAGACAGTCTTTAATTTTTGTCCTATATAGCAGAATTTAGAAGTCACCCAATTTCTAGCACACTGGGAAATAACGATACTTGATACATACCCTGAGTTTTCTCATTGCTCCTCTCTTTAGGCTTCTATGTTTCTTTGGTTAGATTATTTGTCGAAGTCAATTAATTTAAGGTTACCTTTTAAAAAAAAATAATTGATGTTTTGATGACATTTTTTACCAATTGAAACTGATAACTTTACATAATTTGGGACAGATTCCTCTAATCTATTATTTTAGATGCATTTCCCCATTGGATTGCAATAATGCAGCCTCAAGATACAGTAGCATGGATCAGCACAGCCAGATTAGTTCCAGGAGGACAACTAATCTCCAAGACAGAAATTAGTGGTGTGTGTGTGTGGGTGTGGGTGTGAGAAAGAGGGAGAAAGGTAAAAACAAAAACTTTACCTATTGATAATTGTAAAGAGTTGTTCTGGGAGAGCTAAGGCAAGCAGCATTTCACCCCAAACCTCTCTTTCTTCCTTATCAGAAATGGTCACTTCAGTGCTTAGCACAGCTCCTCATGCACTCACACGCCTTTCCTTTTTCTGAATGCATCCCTACCAATCCCAGCAGCAGTTTTTCTTATGTTGTGGCTCCTTATCAGTGGTTTTCTCATTCATCGTTTCCATATTTCATGCCCTTGTTATTTCATTATTTTTGTTTGTTTTACTTTTTTGCAGTGTTTTTCCTCGGGAGCTAATGGAGGTGTTTGCCTCATGGAAGCAGCAGTGCCTCAACAGGGGGAAGCAGGATATCAGTGAGTGCCTAATCAGTGCCTTGCTTTTCCTCCGTTTCCTCTGCCCAGCTATCATATCTCAAAGTCTCTTTAACCTCATGCAAGAGTACCCTGACGACAATACATCTCGGGCTCTCACACTAGTTGCAAAGGTTATCCAAAACCTGGCAAACTTTACACGGTAAGATGACAAGAGCTCGAACAAAAATAGTTAAAGGGATATCGATGTTCTTATTATCCAGGGCCAATTCCAGATGGCCTACCTTTCCCCGGAACGCCACGCGTCGTTGCACCGAAAATGCGAAATATCGCATTTTCGGCTCAACGATGAGTGACGTTCCGGGAAAAGGTAGGCCATCTGGAATCAGCCCAGGTCTATGTGTGTGTGTGTGGGGGGGGGTGTCATTACACAGGAGTGCCATGATGGAGACAGGGATAACACTGTGCTCGCTTGCTTCTTCCTCAAAAATATTTCAGGCTCTGTATGTACATGCAGAATAAATGAGAATCTCGTGGCCCTTTAGAAGTCTAACAAAATTTATTCCAACATAAACTTTCACGAATCAGAGCTCCATCAGATGCCCGTGGGGATGGCAACAGTGGGTTGTACCAGTCGAAGGAGGGCAAAGTTCCCAGCATCAGTTCATTGCTCTGCTGGTACTTTTATGGGGTCAGTCGTCCCTCACAATAGGTAGTAAGACCCAGGATGGATCGTACAGATAAGAGCAGACTTCATTTTCACACGCATCCATTAAGTTTTATGGAACAAAATAGAAGGTTGCATAGAATCATAGGGTTGGAAGGAACCTCTAGGGCCATCTAATCCAACCCCCTGCAAATCCCCCCCCCACACACACACACCCATGCTCAGACACAGTTCAGAGGGGATTCAGCCCCTCTCTGCCCTCACTCACTGGGTCAGGAGACAGATGCAGTGCTCACTCCAGTGATGTCCTGAGTATGTATACCATTACTTTGTCCCTTATTGTTCCCCATAGGAGTGATGGTTGAAGTGCTGCATTTGGAGGTGTTGTTGAATTCCCAAAGAGATGACTGCGGCATGTTGACTTTCCCCTCCAAATTCACACGCTCAGGTCTTCCTAACAGGTCTTTTGTAGCTAATTATGAAGAGCAGTCTCTAGGGAGTAACAGACAAATAAACCCTACTTTTGTATTCTGAGGACAGCCCAGTTACTTCCTTGTAGCTTTGGAGGAGGATGCCTGAATGGAAAAAACAAACCGAAAAGGCACCAAATGGAACAGGGATTATCCTGCTACTTGTCGCTACCATGGTTTGATATATATCATCCATTGATACTGGTAGCCCCAGAGTCAGAGAGCGGAGGCCCTGATTATTTTTAAGCCTGGGTTTCCTGTTGAAAGATGGTGTTTTTCTGTCTAGGAAGCAGCTTTCTAATGGAGTATAATCTGTGTGAGTTTGTAAAGGATCCAAGGAAGTATTTTGAGGAGCAAAAAAGGGGAAGGGGAGTATATTTTTCTGGTTGGTTCTGCAGGAGATACCCAGGGATATCTGTATGCCACATTTTGTGCATCCTAGCAGATAAACCACATTAAAAAAAAATCATTGACTTTTTAAAGTTGATTAATTCTTTTATTAAATGGGTTTTGAGCTGGGCTTTTAAATTCTTGTCCTGTTTTCTTAGTTGCCAGCAATACCAATTGATCAGAACACAAGTGCATTAGTGAAGTGGCTTGTAGAGAAGTTGAAGATGGTATGAGAGAGCTAACATCTTCCACTTTCACTAATTCCTTTTGTCCTGCTAATATCTGTAATCCAACAGGTTTTTGATTCTTAAAAACCTGCAAAACCTGTTTGATGTGAGATGATAGTGCATGTCAGTTTTTTTACCAACCCAGACAAATTAGACAAAATGGTCAGTAATTGCTGTCAAACTTGAAGTCACCCTAAAAGGAATTGTCTCTGGCTGAGGTACAAATAAGGAATGTTCCAGCCAGTCATGGTAATTTTGGTATTTTAATACATCAAAGTGTGAAACCCATTGGTTTCCCTTGAAAACTGTATACCCATCTTCAGAAGTCAACTGTTCAAATTGTGTCTCTTCTTTTTCTCCCCCCTTCCCTTCCCGAAAACGAGATTTGGAAACAAAGAGGAATACATTACATTTATGAAAGAATTTCTGGAACACGAGTGGGGAGGCATGAAACACTTCCTGGAGGAAATTTCAGATGCGGACACCATCTCCAGCACACCAGGATTCGAAGGATACATCGATCTGGGCAGGGAGATTGCTGCCTTGCATTCCCTATTGTGGAAAGTGGTGTGCCAACTAGATAAGGTAATTCAGGCTGGAGGGCAGAAAGGGCTGGCTAGATCAGTGGTATTCTCCTGGTTAACAGGAAACCTTGCTGCGAAATATGCAGTGAGTGTCAGCAAACTGCTTCATGTAATGTTTCTAAAGTTAGCACATTTTTTAAAAAGGTATTTGACTGTCACGTCTGCCTTCATTTTCTGCATGACTGTCAAACAAAGCCTCCTCTCCTGAGGTGTCCAACAGGATCAACAAGGAACTCTGGGCAAAGTACATGAATTTCCTTCTTTTAGCCATGGCTACTTTTAAAAAAACACAGCAAAGTTGCTATTTTTTTTTTGAAAATTTTTTTATTGGGTTAGAATCAAATGTTTATACATTACAATCAATTTTCCCATTTCCCACTTTCTAACCCCCTCCCTTTCCCCCCCCCCTTTTTGTTGACTTCCAACAGTTTTCCAACCCTTTATCCCTTTTCCCTTACTCTTTATATATTCCTTTATCTAAAAAATATATATTCTCCCTTTATTCTAAGCAATACTTCTTTAACTATTTTTAATGCTCTGTACCCTAACTATGAGTCCCTTTTTTCCATAATGGATAAACAATTTATCCCCTTTTTCATAATTCCATTTTCAAATACTTCTATATATCATAAACTATGTAAACCATACATTCATATAAACCAGCCAGTTTAACTTATACTCTATATGTTATTCATTCTATCTTCTTCTCTCTATTTTGGTTATATTTGTTTACATTAATATTTCTATTCCCCTTCAATCATAAATCTATATATGATATCAATCAATTTGACTCATATATACCTTCAGATGAACATATTCAGTTTGGTACATTATACAAAATCAGAAAGAAAATATTATTAGTTAGTCAATCCTTATAGTTAACACTTATGATTAGTTATTTTCTATCAATATTCTATTTATTATTCTATATATATCAATCTAATAACATAGCTGCTTAGAGATTCACTTTTACCTCTTCTCCCCCCCCGGTAAAGTCACCCTCCTCTACATTTTATTGTACTTCAATAGTTCTCAAACTGCCACAGTTCTCCTCCCACCTCCCATTTCTTCTCCAAATATTGTTTCAGCTTCTCCCAGTCTGTGTTAAACTGTCCTGAGTCCAGATTTCTCAGTTTTCTTGTCATCTTATCCATTCCTGCCATATACAGCAATTTGTAAATCCAATCTTCAATAGTTGGCACTTCTTGTACTTTCCATTTTTGCGCGTACAAGAGTCTAGCTGCTGCTGTCATGTAAAATATCAACGTCCTATGATGGGCTGGAATTCCCTCCATTCCCAAGTTTAGTAGCAGGAGTTCTGGGTTCTTATTTACTTGAAATTGTAAAATCTCACTCATTTCTCTTATTATTTCCCCCCAGTACTGCCTAGCTACCTCACACGTCCACCACATATGGTAGAGGGAGCCCTCGTGCTTCCTGCATTTCCAGCATTTATTAGAAGTGTTCAAATTCCCTAGCGCAATCTTCTTTGGTGTCATGTACCAACGATAAATCATTTTGTAAATGTTCTCTTTAATGCTAGTGCATGTCGTTGTCTTCATTGTAGTCTTCCACAAGTATTCCCATGCCTCCATTGTTATTTCTTTGTTGAAGTTTATGGCCCATTTCACCATTTGTACTTTAACTATTTCATCCTCAGGGACCAAAACTGTTTTAAAGATTCAGGCATAAGGCTGAAAAGAAAACATTTCAAGCAAAGTTGCTATTGAATCACTTGAAATGTTTTCTTTGCAGCCTTATGCCTGAATCTTTAAAACAGTTTTGGTCCCTGTTTTGGCTTGGGCTTCTAAACTCCATAGATTTGGAGAAACTGTGTCCTTAGATTGTTCCCAGTACTATTGTTAATACTGATCAGGAAAAGGAGAACAGGAGAGTTGAAGGGTGGACAAAGGAATGCCCCAGTCTGTACTTAAGAGACTGGAAAAAGTCACATCTGTATCAAGCAACAATGCTATTAAACTGTTAATGTGGCTATGTTGTTTTCAGAGGCTAATTTACATAAATTCCAAGTTTTTAAGCATTGTATTGCTGTCCATGATTATACCAATCTGGTTATGTTTTTCCTTTCAAGGAACTGATCGTTGGGTAGTTAGTTGGGTGGGGATGGAAACAGTGTTTATTATTCTTTGTTTGCAAATGTACTTTCATTTCCTGATTGTATACTATAGAAATAATTCTGTGTAATAATATAACTTTGCATCTTTTGGTTTGATTTGTTTGTGGATTTTCCTAGTCTTTTTTACACAAACACACCCCAAACTCACTTATTTCCTGTCAAATTTCTGTTAGAAAGGTCGACTGCCCCCTTAAGAACAGCTGACTGGCTGTATGCCTTGACATACCCTAGTCCCCCCAGTGATTGATCTTCATGATGCCTCTTAAAAACAGAAGAGTGATCTTGGTTGAGAATGAAAATGCGGACTGCCAGAGAGCTGCATTCAAAACCCAAATGGCCTATAACTTAAACCGAGAGTTAGGTAGGAGGCTCTGACAGGCTCCTGCCCTTCCTTCCCAATGGAGTGATGAATACAGGCTGAAGGGAAGGCCGTTAAGAGTAAAAAAAACTTTGCTTTGTTGCTTCACCGTAAGCAAAGAAACAAGGGTGGAATCACTTGAGGTTGAAGGAGGTACTGCAGTAGGAGTAGTTTTAGTTGTGGTCACTTGTTCCCCCTTTGATCTACGGAGGCCTACTGTGACAGAGCTTTGCAAAGAAGCTTTCTTCTATGAAGAATTAACTCTAATTGAAGGTAGAAGAAAAAGCCTTCAAATGTCTTGGGACAATATAGTCTTTGAGAATGGGATTTCCAGTGTACTTGGTCTTCCTCCTGTCTCCCTTGAGCCTAATGGCAAGCAACAATGGCTTTAAAAGATGAACATACAGCAAACGAATAACAGATGCTGCAGAGCTCAAAACTCTGATGCACGCAGTCACGTGCACTGAATCTAATCTGTAGATGTTGTTTTAGCCATGCTTTGCTGTTCAGCTAGGTAACGGAGGGGATACAGAAAGCCTTGCCAGTCCCTGGGTTGAACCTAAATGGGTATGGCAAAAATTTTTACACCCAAGATCTGACCACCCAACATGGCTCTACTGGGTCTGCAGAGGAAGCACGTGGCCCAGTGGGTGCAGTGTAGGTCCCAGCCCACTACGTCACCCCTAGAGCCTTTGCCAGGGGCTAGTCTAACTTTATAAATAATAAGAGCCTGGTGTCCGGTGAGCTGGGGAAGACAGGAAGAAAATTAATTGGATACGATCAAATTAATTACTAATCAGAATCAGGCAGGAAATATTAAAGTTGTGAAAGTGATAACTAATCGGCCAAAGTCGTTAAAAGAGCAACACACACAGAGTACTTCCTGAGCTTTCTTTCAGTTCCTTCCAAAATCCCACCAATGCCCATCTCCCTGTGTGTCAGCATGCATTTCCCTCACCACAAGTCTATTTTTGTTGGGGTGGGGGAAGAATTTCCTTGTAGGCAGATAACTCTGTAGTTCACTGAATTTCTTTTTTTGTTTGATGGTTGTTATAGTCTCCCCCCCCCCCCATCTTATCATCCCACCCTTGAATGTGGTTTGCTTTGCATGACAGTTTTGCATTGGAATGGCCTGAGTTTGTTTGTTTAATTGAGCAAGACTTTTTATTGGGGGGGGGTCATTTTTTAATTTCTGTTTCCTTTTCTTTCCTCAATGCCTACTACACTTGTTTCGTCTTCTCCATCCGCCCGGTCATCATGGTTCTGCCGCACCATCACAATGCATTGTGATCCTGCCATAACCACATACACAAATGCCCCCACCTTCTTTTCTTTACAACCTCCACTCTTCCACCCACGTTCATCGTTTTTTGTTTTTTTTTAAAAAAACGTTCACAATCAAACCCCAAAACAACCTGAAATGGTGGCTGGCACGGTGCTTGTTGTCGAATCAGGGTGAAAATTCCTTTCTACAGACGACAGTTGAAAAACTCGGTCCTCTCCCACAGACCGTTTTGGACCTCGCCAAAGCTGTATCAAACCCTACTCCAATACAACATCAACTGAGGCGGTTAACAGACCATAGTTCAAGATCAAATGTGAGCCTGTCTTCGGGACTTCAGAAAATATTCGAGGACCCCACGGATGGGTACGTAGTTCTGGGTCTTGCTGTGGCTAACTGGTACTGGGGGAAGATCCATGCACATCAGAAGTGAAGGCTGTTAAGAGTCCATAATAACAGAGAAGACTGTCCTCTTCTATGAGAACTTGACTTGCTTAAAATAGTGGCTTTAGAGATGAAGGTACAGGAGTGAACCAGCCACTGACTTTACCAGGGGAATTCCCAATAAGCTGCAACTCTAGGAGACTAGCAACCTTCTCCTTGGCTGCTCTAAAGTCTGACTGGCGGGCACTTGTGCTCTCCTATTCCTCCACTTTCCACACTAGGGGTGCACAGCCCCCCCCCCTACAACCCTGGGTAACCTAGGTCTCGATTTCAGGGATAAAAATGAAACTGGAATCCATGAAATCTCGGTCAGGTTCTCTTATCCAGGTTAGAGAATCTCAGATTTAATCAGCCATTATTCCCTATGGGGGTGGGGGCATTTTTTAATCAGTCACCAAATTTACATAGAACCTATGCCTGAGTGTCCCCTAAAGGCCCTCCCAAATTTCAGGAGGCCCAGTTCTATGGGCCCCTGCATAAGCTGCCCCCAGCCTCTCTCTATTGTTTCCAATGGAGGATATATTTCCAAGGTTTTAAAACTCTGCATACATACATACATACATACATACATACATACATACATACATACATACATACATACATACATACATACATACATACATACATACATACATACATACATACATAATTGCATACCCTTATTCCACACCAGCATGCCCCCCCACATCTCCCACTCCCAAGGAAGTTTTTGGTAGTGTGAGCACCAGTTTCAGCAGAGCAGAAACCTTTATTGTAAAGCAATGGGGGTAATGCAGAAAAGAGCAGCCAGGAGAATGAGCGAGGCTGTGTCTCTGCCCAGTGGATTCCCATTTAGTCTTTTACCAGAAGAGAGGAAGGGGCTTTTCAGTGATGGGGGGTCCCCCTGCCCTAGTGTGTAGACAAGGGCTCCATCACCCTCTTTCCCAGGAGTGGAAAAGCAGCTCTACCCCTCACTGAGACTGAGCAGGACTGTTTGTGTTTGCAAAGAATCACAGTGTAAAATGAGAAAGAGCACCCTTCCAAGAGAATGTCACTGAGCAGGTTAGGGACTAAGACAAAAGCCTTTGTAGTCCTCTCCTTTTGCCTGCTCAGCAAGCACCTTCTTCCCAGTTTTTCACAATTCTGCAAAGCACAAATGTTTCTGGGGAAGACAGCAGGAGATCTGAGACCCTTATCTGATTAGAGGCCAGAGAGGATGGGGTGTGCGAAGGGGGGGGGGAGTGTCGGCCAGTAGGAAATTGCTTTTGTGACTGCATTCAAGTTTAATTCAGAGTAAACCCATTGCACTCAATGGGACTTAACTTCTCAGCAATTATGCACAGGATCTAGGTCACAGGAAGTGAAAATCTAGGAAGGTTAAACATTGGACACTGCACAATGGCTGCCACTGGGTGAAGCGAATTCTCCATTAGGGCATAGTAGGAGAGTGGGGAGGGCTATTTCTAGGGCATCCATACAGTGCACAAGAGGACTCACAGGGCTCTGCACGCATTATTTCTGTAATTCTTACAACAGCCCTATAAGAGGGAGGCTGTTTAAGTAGTATCAATATTACTAAAGGCAGTAGGAAAAGAGGAAGACCTAAAATGTGATGGCTGGACTTAATAAAAGAAGCCACATCCTCCAATTTGCAGAATCTGAACAGGTCTGTTAATGTTAGGACATTTTGGAGATCTTTCCTTCATAAGATCACCATAGGTTCGAAGTGACTTGACAGCACATAACACATACACAGTAGTAGTTTAGTACTACTGTACTGCAGATGGGGGGGGGGGGAATTTGAACAAAGGACTTCATGGCTTACAGGCCTGCCTCTTAGTCATAGAACTCCAAGTGCTATCCTATGCAGAGTTACTCCAGCCTAAAGCTATTGAAATCTTAGACTTGGACTAATTAACTGTAGTAAGCTCTCATCTTACATTACTTCCCTTTCTATGGGAATGAATAAGGGGCATTCCACAGTTTCTCAGGATTCAGGAAGGCAGGGCTTGTACATAGTTTATGGAATCTGAATCAGTCTTCCATTTAATTCTGAGAAAATAAAATTGGAAAATGCACTTTAGTCTGTAGCTCGGAGGAGGAAATGTTTGAGAAAGGAAAGCTTGGTGAAAATAGTTTGACCTTTACTGGTCTTTTTGCAGCTAAGCTGTTAGCTAGGTAGCACTAGGCATCAGACCCTGTGGTGGCAAAATCCAGCCCAAATCCATTTATCACTCCCATTGTTTTCTTGGAAAACACACCTTGTAAGTAATTTGGCTCACTCTCCCCTCCTACCTCCTGGAAATCAATGAAACTTGCTAACTTTTTTGCATTGATTGGATCAAAGCAAAGGAATTTAAGTGATACAGTTCACTTGACTTCATCTTTGAACTAATGAAAATGATTAACTGTGATATTATAGGGGCAGAGTTTGAAACTCCCCCCAGCATTTAAAAATTAATACCTTTCCCCCTTTCCATTCTTCAGTGAGAGCAAACTGATGCCACCAGCCAAGGGCCAGCTGCTGAGGATCCAGAATAAAACATCAAGGAGCGCTGGATCATCAGAGCAAGGAGATGACCCTTGCCAGGTACCAAATGCGAGGAGCGTGTCTTTGATGAATCTACAGGATCCCAATGCCCCATTAGGCTTTCCTGCATGCACGATGAATGACAGCACTCTCAGCGCAACAGGGAGTCACCTATCAGTCGGGGAGGTGGTTGGCATTAAAGTGTTCTATGGCATGCCACAGAATGCCCCCCAAAGTAGAGGGCCTGTGAAGCCTCCAAGACTCCACAAACCCCTATCATTCCAAAACCCTGTGTATCATGGTAATACTTCCATGCCCCTTCCTGCACCCGCCCAGCCAATGCCACCCAGCCTCATTCCTCCCCAGCAAATGTCGACCCCCATTCTAGGCCATCCAAAGTCCACTGAGTCAGTAGATTCTAGCCTGGAGAGCATCAGTGTGACCAGCTCACAGAGTCAACACAGCAGTGAGCTAAAAACGAGTAGCCCTGGCAACAGCAGCACAGAAGACATCACCAGGCGTAGTGTTAGAAGTGAAGATCTTTTGCCACATTGTTCAAAAGTGTTGCAGCTGCCTTATATATTTTTTATTTAGATATTTACACTTCCATGCCCCGTGGGGATCCAAGACAGCTTACAGTATCATTCACCTCTCTGTTGTATCCTCACAGCAACACAGAGAGTGACTGGCCTAAGGTTACCCAGAGAGCTTCCATGGCAGAACAAGGATTTCAATCAGGGTTTCCCAGATTCTGGTTTGTCACTCTAAACCACACTAGCTCTCCCAAAATGGGAGAGTCTTGCTTGCAGAAGCATAACAAATAAAAATCACTGTTGGGTCACTTTTTCTTTGTGACCTCTAGGTTGTCTTTGTTGAGTACAGTGTACCCAAATCAGTGGGAAAGAAAAGTCCAGCATAGACAGATAAGCAGTAATTCATATTTAATACTTATGTGGAATTTTCTTTAGCAACATCCAAATAAAGAAACTACATAATTAAGTCTGGCCCCGAATTTCCCTCATGCACGTTAGACATGGTAGGTTAGCCAGTGGGTGGAATGACCTAGATCTCTCTCTTGCTCTGCTTGTAGATTCAGTCCCCAGTAGATACCGCCACATTGTCACCAGTGGAAGGGACAGCTGCCTGGGTCCTCAACAATGGCCAATATGATGGTGACCAAGAAGAGGCAAAGCATGCCGAAAAGGTAACAGCCGCTGCTATGAACTGGCCTTACAACACACGTTCCAGGGGCAGATTGGCCATTAAGTCAACAGAAACATTCCAGGACAGCCACCATCCTGGAGGGCTGCCGCTCCCTGAGCACCTAGGAGTACCCCCAGCCCTGTTCTCTCTTTTCTTAATGGATGTGCTTTGGCAGTGCTGCCTCATTTTGCCTCCAGCAGATTTCTCCAACCCCGTTGCGCCCTGGCAGGCCCACGCAACACTGTTGTGGTAAAGCCAGGCACCGTGTCTCCTATACTCCCAAGGGAGCATCCTTAGATCTTTAAAAAGATCCTTCAAGGGCTGCAGATGGGGGAAACTGAGAAAAAAATGTGGTGTCTGCAGTCTGCCTAATGATTTCATAATCTGAGGTCCTGGGGCTCTAACTGGAATGCATCAAGGCCATTGACAGTCATGTGGTTTAAAACACTACGCCAAAAAGAGAGAGAGAGAGAGAGAGAGAGAGAGAGAGAGAGAGAGAGAGAGAGAGAGAACCCTGGTTATTCAGTGTATGGAATTACATACACTAAAGTGAATGCCCAATAATGGTTGCTCTGCTGCCAAATATAGACTGCTTAGTTCTAGTATTTCAATAGAGATTAAAAGTAAGTTTGGGGCTCTTTCCTCACTGGCTATGTGAGGAAACAGTCTCGCAAACCCCCTTCCCGCTTTCATCTGGAACCTCAGAAAGTCATGCACCATTACGTGTCTTCACCTGGTGAGGCACTTTTCCCCTTGACTCCTGGTTTACCGACTTCTCTTTGGGTAGTTTCCTCTGCCACCAACTAATCTGGAGAGAATAGCCAGGTAAGGCATAGAATCTTTAGTTGTTGGGGGCGGCGGCATGTGGGGGATCAATTATGCTATAATTTGGAAAAAAAATAAAATACATTTAAACCTTCAGGAGCAAGGGCTATGATAACTTCCCATGAAAGACTCGGGCTTATAAGAAGCATTCTGCAGCTGAAAATTGACCGGGATATTGACTTTGTTCCACCATGCCAGCGCAAATCAGCCATGAGGAGAATTGTAAGGGCAGCAGTTTATGGCATTCTGAGGCACTGTATAAATGGGTATTTATTTGAATCTTGTAAGGGCTGCACAAATTATGCCCCAGCGCAGAGAGAACATGAATGCCTAATATGGACTGAAAATGAGCTGGACAGGAAAGTTAAATTTGTCTGTGATCAAATATGTTATAGCTCTGCTGTGGTACTTATAACTTCACTTGCCTATGATCTACAATGCCTGATTTTCACTCAGGAAAATATGGATGAAATTTACACCTTAATAGACCAAGTTGGAGATGCAGTACACTCCCAAAATGCCCTTGAAAAATTTTTGAAGGAGTCTGACAAGAGAATGTTACAGCACGTTGAATGGTTAATCAAGGGCAAGTACTTCAGGACTTTTTTTGCCCGCCAGTAAATGAAATAAACCATGTTAGAGCATATTCACAACCTCACAGTGCTCTGCTCGTAGGAATTATGTTTTATTTTGTTTTAGCCCTTCTTTTCACAACAACAGTGACAGAATATAGGCAAAATCAAAAGGACGAGGAGGAGAATAAGTACAAGAAATTTGAGGCAAAGGAATCACAACATGATTTGATCACCAGGACAGAGGAAGAACAAATAGTCAGAAATGACACCATACATCTTGAAAATTCAGTGGAGGAGGACTTAAAGAACTTTTCCACCTTACCAGCAATGGATCAGCTAGCAATTACGAATAGATTAGAGTATCTAAGAGAGAAGTTATTAAAGATTGGACAGTGCTGCTCATCCATGGACCTTATGGATTTTACAAGCCCAATGTCATTGCCAAATATCAACCATGTGAGTGTAAACACTACTGCTCCTACTACTCTGAATTTGACACCCAGTATGGAGCCCCTAATTATGATTTGTAGCTCTAAGGGAGAACTACAAATTCACCAATCAAAATATTGTGAGGGGGGGCGTGGCGTGTGAGCCAGCAAGAATGGACGCATTTTAGCTGAGCTCCATCTCTCCCTTGCCGTTAACCCTCACAAACTCATCAAAACAACTACCCTTGCCACCTTAATATGGGTAAGCAGGACTTCGACAAAAAGAAACAACAAAATAAAATGGCGAAAAAACTACATGACTTTTACCCGGCAGCAAGCCAGGCAGCACTGCTGGAGAAAGAGCAAGGTGAGAGCACAGAAATGGCAGTCGAGAGGGGGAATGATGTGGCTTTAATTCCCAGCGCTCCTAGCTCTGACCTCCCCCAGCATTTAGTGACTTTGGAACGCAACATTCTTACCCAAATGTCACTGCTACTCCAACCAATTAATACCCAGCTGTTAGAAATTAAAACGGAGCTATATAAAACAAATCAAAAGGCGGAGGAAGCTATTAAATTTAATGCAGAGACTCGGTGCGAAGTGCTTGCAATGAAAGACACTCAAAAGGACCTGCATGAAAGGGTTATACAACTGGAAGCCGTTGCCCATCAGAGAAATCTCCGTTTTAGAGGCTTAGATGAAGAGGCTACCCAAAACACAGACTTAATAACATTTATGGCAAGTTAGCTTAGAATTAGAAGATGGTATAACACCTATAATAGATAAAGCTTATATAGTGGGTCCTAATAAACACCGCAACACCCCAAGAGACATTCTGGTTGAGTTCCAAGACAACAGACCCCAAAAAAGAATTATTTCTGAAGTTAGGAAAAGAGGATCTCTCTTTTATGGCAGCAATCCAATCCTAGTCTTCACAGACTTACCAAGTGAAGTTTTGAATAAGAGAAAGCAAATGAAAACAGCAACGGATGCCTTAAAACAAGCAGCAATCCCATATAGATGGATGAATTTAACCACCCTTTCAGTCAACTTTCAAGGCAAACACCTAACGGCAACTGATGAAGACTCTAGAAAAATGGTATTGCAACACATCAAGGCAGAAATCCCGATGGAACTGGACAAAACTTCGCAAAAAAGGAAGATGGAACAAGCTCTTTCTCCCCTTAAAGGAAGCAAGTTCCCCGTTCGACCAACGTGAACATTAAAGAGAGACTTTAGTTCATCACAAGGGTATCGTTTAAAAGCAAAGGATTAAAAATTACAATTCATTTGAGGGTACTAGGCAAGGGAGGGGTTGGATACTCAAGTGTTGCCCCTATTTCAGATTACTTTGGGAATTTTTTCTTTTCTTTACAGCTTGCTATTTTAGGATAAGTACTGTTGGTTGGAGAGTGAAGAATAACTCTCAAGCTATAGGAAGCTGTAATAATCATATTTACTTTACTCTTTACTGAGATCAGATTAAGGGGGTGGGAGGGTGTTGAGTAGATTGAGAAAGGGATAAAAGGGGGGTGGGATAGAAATTTCGCATACTCTCTACCATCTAATAATTTCATTTATCAAGCTGCTAAAATTATCACAACCTAAGTATTTCATAGACAATCATTTTGGGAGGGATTAAGTGGGAGGGGGAAGGGAGGGAAGTACCAAGTTTATTTGTTGAGTTAAAGGTTTGTTCTGAATTGTGGAATGCCATATAGCAATACAAAAAATTAATTAAAAAAGGGGGGGGGGTTTAAATTAAAAAAAATAAAATAATTAAAAAAATTAAAAAATAAAATAATATAAAAAATCAATTGTATATACAAAAAAAGTAGTACTATAGTGACAATAAGATAATTGATTGTTTCTAGATTTTATAGAATATTTAATTTCTGCTGATAAGTAGTCACTGGGGGGGAACCTACTAAGTGTAAGCTGAAACCTACAAGAGTATTGAGACTGGAAATACTTACATCTTCTGCTAATAGAATTATAGGCTCAAAGCAACAATTGTCAAATCACACAAGTCTAACTACTAACTAATGCTCCAAGATCCAACAGCCTCCCTAAGCTGTGTTCTACCCACATTGTTTTTGACATCGTTGACTGTTTATAACCCTTATTGTAGTTAATTGCAAGTATTTGTTACAACAAAGTATAAGGGAACTTGGGTCTTTATTTGGAAAGTTCAGTACTGTTATTGGGAGCAAGACTGCATACTCCTAGAAATAGTGTCACCAGTCAAGAATACTTGTAGAAATAATTTGAAGTCATCGATAGATCTTGTTTTAGAAATTTCAATTGTAGTTTACACAGCAACTTTTCTTCCAACAATATGACACCAAATATAAATATAATATCTTACAATGTGAGAGGTCTCAATAACGTAGTTAAAAGAAAAAGAATTCTGAATGATCTGTCTCAACAGAAAATAAATATAGCTTTTCTTCAAGAAACACACCTTCATTCCACCAGTAATACAGTACTAAAGGCAAAATGGATACAACAGCAGTACAATGCTAAGGGTTCCTCCAAATCTAGAGGAGTCTCCATCTTAATATCTAAGTCAACCAACTATCAACATAAATCCTCATTAGTAGACCCTAAGGGGAGGTTCATATTTATTAAAGGCTCTATTGACAATCAACTAATTACATTAGGTTCAATTTATGCCCCAAATTCCAACCAATTAGTATTTTTGGAAGTCTGTTTAAGCAAATTAATTAAATTCCAAGAGGGGGAAACAATTATTGGGGGAGACCTTAATTATATTTGCAATTACAGGTTAGACAAATCATCTTACAATTCCCTGAAACAAGGAAAAAGACAAGACACAGATCTACCCACACTTTTGAAAAAATTCCAATTAATTGATTTATGGCGTTTAATGCACCAGGACGAGAAAGACTATACTTACTACTCTACAAGACATAACACATACACTAGAATCGACTACATCTTAACAACCAACAATATAAGAAACAAGGCTATTAACTTTCAAATAGGAAACCTCACACATTCGGACCATACATGGGTCTCCTGCTCACTAACTTTACAATCTTCGGACAAACTTGAAAGGCACTGGAGTTTCAATAAATCTCTTCTTCAAAATGAAAACACTTCCACCATTATAGAACAGACTATTAATAATTACCTCAAAGATAACAATTCTCTGGAAATATCTCCGCACTTTAGATGGGACGCACTAAAAGCAGTAATAAGGGGAGAATTAATTTCGATTTCAGCCCAAGTCAACAAATCTAAACGACTACAAAAACAGTCAATTTTGGAAAATATCGCCTCACTAGAAAAACAACACAAAAAAACAGGCAGCGACAGAACTTATCATAGTTTGCTACATGAACGCAAGCTGTTAGAATCCCTTGAAACCAACCGAATCCAAACTAATTTAATATACCTGAAACAGAAATACTGGTTCCACTCACCAAAACAATTACGATTACTATCTTGGAAAATAAAAGAAAAAAGAGCATCTAGCTTAATAAGTGCGATCCAAGATAAAAAAGGCAAAACATTGCACAAATCAACAGATATCACGAAATGTTTTAATGACTTCTATAATGAATTATACTCCCCAACCAACCCATCACCAGAAAAAATAAACAAATTATTAGCCACTTCAAAACATATTAAACAGCTTAAGGAGGAACACAGACAGCAGCTTAACAACCCAATCACGAACACTGAAATTCAAACGGTGATAAAAAAATTGAAAAATAATAAATCAGCCGGTCCTGACGGCTTTCCACCGGAATTTTACAAAAAATTCTGTACAACTATAACTCAACCATGGACAGAAACATGTAACTTTTTACTAAATAAAGGAACGCTACCCCCCACATGGAAGAAAGCAAACGTAATAGTCATACCAAAACCTGGTAAAAATCACCTTAATCCGGCCTCATATCACCCCATTTCACTTCTCAACCAGGACTACAAAATCTTTACTTCCATTCTAACCCAAAGATTAAACTCCATAATTAAACATTACATTCATAAGGACCAATCCGGCTTTATCCCAGGAAGAGATATAACAGACAACATACACAAAACTCTAAACATTATCTCTCTGCGCAAAATACAGAAATCAGAACTTTTATTGGCATCACTAGATATTGAAAAAGCATTTGACACTCTTGAAACATCGTATCTTCACTCTCTATTGCAGCATATGAATTTCGGACCTAAATTTTGTCAAGCACTGTTAGCAATTTACTCACAAGCCACAGCCAAAATTCAAATAAATAACATAACATCAACTGAAATAAACCTTACTAGAGGGACAAGACAAGGGTGTCCCCTCTCTCCACTACTATTTGCGATAGCAATAGAACCCCTGGCTAATGAAATTCGAAACAATTCACTAATTCACGGAATAAAAATCGCCTCTAAAGTCCACAAATTGAGTATGTTCGCAGATGACATGCTCGTTTATATAACAAACCCAGAAACCTCATTAATACACCTAGAAGATACTCTCGACAAAGTCTCTCAAATATCCAGTCTGAAAGTTAATATACAAAAATCGACATTAATGTCAATTAATACAACACAATCAGTTAAAAACAAAATCTCCTCAGAATATAAATTTCAATGGACAAATAAATACCTTCCCTACCTAGGAGTCAACATTCCATCCAATCTGACCCATCTGTTAAAATATAATCACTTACAAAAAATCCAGGATATAAAAAAAGATATATCAGCGTGGAATAAACAACAACATGACTGGTATTCTAGATTCCATCTACTCAAGAACTTTTTGCTTCCCAAACTGATCTTCTTATTTCGCACTGTCCCAATATTAATACCACACAAATTGATGAAACAGTGGCAATCAATTTTTGAAAAATTTTTGTGGAGCTATAAAAAACCTAGGATAGCATTCCATATATTACGTCAAAGTACTAAGAATGGAGGTTTCAACTACCCTGACGTGGAACTCTATGCGCATTCAACTTACCTCTCAACAATTACACAAATTCTGAGATCCACAGATGAAACTTTATGGTTACAAACTCTAGACCCACTACATTCTCCAATTTTAATACAGGAAGTACTATGGAGCAAACATCTCCTTAGACCGTCTCACACAGTAGACAACTCACTCTGGTTAAACTTGCTTAAAATCTGAGACCACTACAGATCAAAATTAGTCCCATCAATATCACGTTTTTCAACCATTCTTCTGCAAAACTGGTTCCCACTAGGATGCAACATGATCAACCGCACACACTGGAAATTCTTGTCCAACGTAAAACTCTCTGACATATCATCTCATATGGGGATCTTAACAAAAAATGAGTTGGAACTAAAACAAAAGACTACCATCCCATGGTTCACATATTTACAACTGACAAATATGGGAAACAAAATACATTTAAAAGACATCACATCAAAGCCGAAAACTCAATTTGAAGAGCTTTTAGATATGGATAACCAACAAAGACGTGGTCTAATCTCCAAAATCTATAAAACTATCATAGCTCTCCATAGACCAAAGCAATATGCCTATCAAAGCAAATGGCAACAAGACTGCAATACCCTAATCTCTTCTGATCAATGGGAACAGATATGGTCTTCCTCCACACTAACCTCCAAAACAATAAACATAAAACTTCAATCATTTAAAATACTCACACGCTGGTATCTAACTCCAAAGAAACTATCGGTTATAACGTCAAAATACTCACCCAAGTGCTGGAAAAATTGTGGTAACATTGGCACATTTGCTCACCTTTGGTGGCAATGCCCCCAAATAAATACATTCTGGGTAGAAATTCTAAAACAAATAAAGCTAATAACAAACTATGATATTCCGTTAGATCCCCAACTAATCTTTCTAAATCTCTGGCAAACTCGAAACATACCATCCTCACAGAAAGACTTAATCAACAACTTATTAACCATTGCTAAATCCTCCATAGCCTACTTTTGGAATAAAACAAACACCACCATCAATTTCTCACTGGTTTTCTAAAGTGTGGGACCAACTTATAATAGACAAAATAACAGAAAACTTAGTTAATACCTCATCATCATCAAAATTCTATGAGAAATGGTGGCATTTTCTAGATTTCATAGACAGGTCAGAATCACACTCTCAAAATCATTTATACCAAAAAATTTTGGACAGCTAGATCTACAAGCATATTTATGTCAATCGCAATTCATATGTTATCTCCAAGTTGAAAAAGACAACTACAATATTATATTGTTATCAAAATTTAATCGTAAGCAACTTTATTGTTATTCCACAATGCCATCATTTGTATTCACTGTTCATTTCTTATTGTTTATTGTTGTTTATTACTATTTTAAACAAAAAAAATTTCAAAAAAAAAAGATTGTGAGGAAGACCTCAAGAATAAAGAAAAATGCCTCTTATCTAAAGAAATGAGTAGCCCTAGGAACAATTTAGACACCAAAAACACTGCAAAGAATGGATGCATCTATATGGACAAAGAGGGATATCTAAGTATGATCACCTCTGAACGACTTTCAAAATCAACTAATGGGAGTTACAAGGATAAACCACAAATTATTTCCTTGTTGTCATGGAATGTTATGGGATGGGCTGGCAGGTTGAAAGACGATAGTACATGTAATTTTATAAACAAATTTGATGTTATATTGATACAAGAAACTTAGTGTGTAGAGCCCCCAACACTGGATGGTTATAAAGTTTTTGATCTGGCCGCAGAGGCTTCCGCTCATGGCAGGGCCAAGGGAGGATTGGGAATACTGATTTCTACCACATTAAATGTCAGAATAGATAAGCTACCCTCTTATGCCCAGACAGCAATGGCAATAGTCATGTACTATCAACAGGTTACCTGTGTGATAATAAATGTATATTTCACCCCAGCAAAAACAAAAATACAAATAGAATCAGAATGGAAAGAACTGGAAGCATATATTTGGCAAATCATTTTAAATAACCCAACGGCATATGTAATTATTGGAGGAGACTTTAATGCTAAGATTGGATTAGATGATGTTAGTCTCTATAACAGGTTTAAAGCCTGCCCTCCAGAGAATGGAAATTATTCTCTGCCATATGCTAGGTTGTCAAAAGATCATAAGATAAACCATGCTGGGTATATTATGTCACAGGAAACTAACAGACTGAGCTTACACATCCTAAATGGGTCTTATCCAAATGACCATCCTGCTGAGTTCACCTACTGGTCTGGCGAAAGGATGAGTGTGTTAGACTATATTATGGTGTCTGAAAATATGGTTCAGTTTATTGAATCTTTTGAAGTTGGTAGTTATTATCATAGTGATCATCTACCTCTTACTTTGTTATTTGAGATACCACCCTTTAAACCACATATCAAGGAGAGACATAATGAGGTACTAGTACAGGATAGGGAAGTGAGTAGGGTTAGATGGAATGAAAGGTTAAACTCTAGGAGGTCTGAATTATTTGGCTCTGGCCAACTAAATGGGATCATACAGAAATTCTTAGTTGCAGATAATATGGATATTTGCTTAGATGGGTATGAACAGATGATGCAAGAAATAAATAGGGCTGTAAATGAGGTAAATAAAGGCTACACCAGACCCTCCAGAGGGCATGCCACCCTGCGGTTTGATAGCGAATGTAGAAAAGCAAGAAGGGAGCTGAGCGATAATTATAATAGATACAGGTATAAACCAGAGGAGAATATGCTGATGGTATTAAAACAGCAAAAGCAAAAGTATAAAGCACTCATATGCCAAAAGAAAAAAGAAAATATGGAAAGAGGCTGGATACAGCTAAGACAGGCAGTTAAGCTTAAGAATACCTCTTTATTTTGGAGACTTATATCTGATTGCTCTAATGGCCCTTCTAAGTATACAGGTAGTTCTATATTACCTGAAGATTGGGAGAAATATTTTAAGGAAATGTATGTCAGCAATGAATGGGAAGAACCTGACCTTAATGTGGAAAACTTAACAAACTGGCCACCAGTTGGGGCTACAGAAGTGAGGAATCTTATTCGAACTCTGAGGCCAGGAAAGGCAGCAGGCATTGACATAATTCCTCCAGAATTAATAAAAAAGAACTGTGAAGGGTGGGTCCCAATATTAACATCCTTGTTTACAGCAATTGATAAAACGGGCAGAATACCAAAAGACTGGGGGGTGTCCGTTATTGTCCCCATCTACAAGAGAGGTAATAAAGATATGCCATCAAATTATAGACCGATAAGTTTACTTAGCACTTTGAGCAAATTATATGCAAGGCACTTACAGTGGAAATTAAGAGACTGGACTGAACAGGAGCAGTGTCTGGCCAATGAGCAAGCGGGTTTTAGAGAGGGTCGCTCACCTCTACACCAAAGTATAATCCTGGATCACTTAATTGCAAAATATTCTACAAGAACATCAGTGTCCTTATATGCAGCCTTCATTGATTTCAGGTCAGCATTTGACTCCATTTCTAGAAATACACTGTGGGGAAAATTGAAGGCTTCTTCCATTGATAGACGGCTGTTATTTCTGATTCAAGCTTTATATAAAAACACCACAATACGAATCAGATGTAACCCACAAGGCCATCTTACAGCACCGATAAAGACAAAGAAAGGAGTAAAACAAGGCTGCATTCTAGCGCCATTGTTGTTCAATTTTTATATAAATGACTTGGTGCAATGCTTAAATAGCCCAGTTTATCACTCTCCTAAATTGGCAAATAAGCATATTTCCATATTACTTTATGCAGATGATGCAGTGCTCCTCTCAAGGACACCAGTTAGACTAAAGAGAGCACTGCGTACACTTACTAACTATTGTCAACAAAATCAGCTGAAGATTAATTATGATAAAACCCAAATAATGGCCTTTACAGAGAGACCTAGGAGATATTCATGGTATCTAAATGAGACCTGCATAGAACAGGTGCACTGTTATAAATATTTAGGTATGGTTATACAGGAGAATGGGAGGAAAAACACACATATAAAATATGTTTCCTCTAATGCACAAAAGAGTGCTGGGGCGATACAAAAATTTTATTGGTCTACAGGGGGTCGCAATGTGGAAGCGGCCATTAGATTATCTTCGTGCAAATCTCTCCCGCAGATGTTATATGGAGCTCCACTAAGTATTACAGCGAAGAGGACATTGATGGAAAGAACACAGTCCAAATTCCTAAGAGCAGTACTCCAAACACCTAAGAATGTGTCAAATGCAGCGGTAAGATTGGAAGTCGGCATGGTAATGGTGGAAGCTCGATTATGGATAGCAGTTATATTATACTGGCTAAAATTGGCTTCTACCGTAAATGGCCTGGCACATTTAGTTTTGAGGGATAATTTTGTTCCTCCCTGGTTGAGATTGCTGAGGAGTAAATTAGGTCACTATGGTTTCTCCCAACAATATCTATTGTCTATGAATGTGGCACAGGCTAGGGTCCTCCTGATTAAACAGAGAATCCTAGATTTGGAAAGACAACATGACCTGATCAGAGTTGAGAACTATCTACTGGAAAGAAGTATTATGAATAGGGTTGAACCAATGCCCTATATAAATAGCCTGGAGAATCCTGATTATAGAAGAGCTTTTACCCTATTAAGATACGATGTCTTACCCTCTGCTGTCCTGGAAGGCAAATATAAGAAGATACCTTATGAAAAATGTTTGTGCCCATGAGGAGATGGGAGTGTCAAGTCCCTATTACATGTCTTCTTTGAGTGTAAAATATATGATCATATTAGGGAAATATATATCAAACCTATAATTGATGGTCTTCCGGGGAAAGAGAGAAAAAACTGTATTACAATCATGTTAGCAGACGGGAATACAGAAATGACACTCCAAGTTGCAAAATATGGCTGGATGGCCATTAATAGGAGGAAATCCTGGCTTAGTGCGCAGAATCCTAGATAAGTATTGTTATATAATTTGATAAAAGAAAGTAATTTGAATTTTAGGTATTTATATTATGTAAATTTTAGTAACCTACAATTTTAATGATTGCCTGGATATTTTAAGTTTAGATACTGTTGCCAAATATGCTTTTAGAGCTGATTAATTTTATAAGTAAATTTTTAAAGGTGGTAACTTGTGGAAATATGTACCTTTTAAATATTTATTTTAAAATGGTCTGTGTCTCGCTGATGTGCAATCGTGTAATTTTTAATTGATATTGAGAATGTGATGGCCTCTGGCTAATAAACGTTGTTGTTGTTGTATTCACAACCTGATATTGAAGTCAAGTCATTTCTGTAAATTTTAAACTGTGTAATATAAAATGTAAAATAAAAGATTTTGTAATTCAGTAGTCTTTTCTTTCCTTCAACTTGTGGGTGGGGGAGCTAATTTAATCAAGCCTCGAATCCTTTTCAGAAAAGCATGGCTGGAATGGGGCGGGGGGGGGGGAGGTAATTTCCTTCAGCCATATGGTTTCCCCATTGTACTGCGGGACCACCTGATGGATACAGCCAATCGCAGAGGTGCCTTATTGAACCATTTTTGAAATCCATTGGTCCTTAATTACCTTGTCTAGGAGGCGGGTAATTCAAGCCAGTCTACAAGACAGAGCCTGACCATGCCCAGGTGAGTTGACCCCCATACCATACAACCTTTTTTCTTTGGGAGAATGTGAAAAAAAAATGGAGGGGAGGGCTACTAGTTTTCTCTATTACTTGCTGCATTTTGGGTGGTAGTTGGTAACTTAAATTGGGGCAGATGAGGCTTTTTAAAAAATAATTGCCATTTTGTGGGAGAAAACCACCTTAAATGTTTCTATAGGCTGCAATTTGAGTAGGAGATTTACCATGTTTTCATGGAAGTTTGGGCTTTTGAAACCTGTGCCCGGGGGTTTTTAGCTTTAGATTGCAATGTTAGTGGAGAAATTAAAGCCACATTTCTATATTTTTTCTTTTGGGTGTTAATTCTTTAGATTGTGATGTAGGGATTGAAGGTTTCTGGCAAGGAAAGCTTTTATTTCTAAAATGAATTGTCCCTCCATAGATAGTGAAGGCCTTCTCTGCATCTTGAATTGTGCAGCCTCACTAATAAGTTCACTGGAAAAAGAGACCAGCTATGGCCAATCCAAATGATGCATGCTCTTTTAAAAAACTGTTTTTTAAAAAAAATTATAATATAGCAAGAAAGAATTTTTCTATGGCATGTTATCTCCTGTTTAGTTCAGCATAGCCATTCTGAAAGTGGAAGTGATGATGAGGGGCCATCAAAGCCAAGCATGTGCAACAATTCTAAAGAAAAAAATATATCTCCACAGCTGACTCTTTGGAGTGCTATGAAACATAAAAAACCACAAGCAGGTATATTTAACCATTTGCAGCACACTATGTTTTGTGGTGATTATGACATAATAGCACATTTTGGAGGAGGGAATAGTTCAAAATAAAATGGTGCTTTTTTCCTTACTGGGGCATGTCTGGGCATGTCTTGGAGGGGGGGGGGAGAGGTGGGTAGTGGAATGGGAGGTAATCACATCAAGCCTGAAGGCCATGTGCTTTCATAAAGCAATGGCTGGGTATGGGGAGGTTTTTGCCTTGGGCAGGGGGCTTACCTTTTAAGTTACATCTCTACTGCAGATTCTCTATAATGTCATAAAGCACAACAACCGCAAGCAGGTATATTTATATATTTACAATGAACACAATTTTGAGGCTTTTTGACAAACTAGGGGGCTTCTGAAATACTATTCTCAAGCTTCACTAAACTTATCTTTTGTTCTCCATACAGACCATGACTCTCGTAAAAGGCCCTCAAACCAGAGCTCCCTGTTGCAGCGTGCCAATGTGAACCCACCAACAGAAATCTGCCGGCAGGCTTTCAAACCCGCACTCCATACAACAGACCTGTAAGAAAGGTTCGGCAAACCCAACCAAGCCAGAAGCACGCGGTAAATCAAAAAGAAAACATGCACACCAACCTGACTTTAAACAGACACAAAAGGGTGGGTCTTCAATGCCACCCTGCAAGAAACCAAAAATCAACGTTTCTGATGCTACTACTGTTGTTAAAGCTATATGTGATAGCATTGCACTGTTACCTGGTATTTTGGATAGGTTAGGTGTAATGATTTCAAGAAATGGGTGCATGTATCTTTAAATGCTGGATGACATAGATGAAGAGTGGGGGTGAGAGAGATGAGTGAGTGATATGATTTGTTGATGACAGAGTGTGGGCGGAGTGAATGCAGTTTGAGACTGAGAGCCAAACTACAAGTGACGTCTTACACAGGTTGGACACTAGTCAGCTTCCCTCAAGTTTTGATGGGAAATGTAGGCACCCTGGTTTTACAGCTTGGCTCTCCATTACAGCTGCAAGACCAGGATGCCTACATTTCCCATCAAAACTTGAGGGAAGCCGACTAGTGTCCAACCTGTGTAAGACGTCACTTGTAGTTTGGCTTTGAGAGAGGGGGAGAAAGGGTTTTGGGAGTGAGAAGAAAGCAGGCTAGCTGTGTGCTGCCTGAATATGTTGAAGGGGTTATGAGAGAAATATAATCTGTGAATAAGAGAAAGAGAGGCCAGCTGTGTGCTGCCTGACAAGTTTTCTGTGAGAGAAATATAGAGCCTAGAGAAAGAGGCGAACTGTGTGTGAAGCCGTACAAGAGATCTGTGTGAATGAGTTTAAATGAAGTAACTTTAAGAACTAAGAACTACTTTTATGAAACCAATACGCTTCTTGAAAAATAATCATTTATTTGGTTTTGTTATATCCCAGAGTAGTTGTCAGTGTTATATCCCATTCCTATCCTCAGGGCCACAGAGAACCACGAAGGAGCCTGACGCTTGAACACATTACTAAAGGGAAAACTTAAATAAAATATGTTGGAATTTAATATTCCTGGTGGCAGCTAAGTACCCAGAGGGTGTGAGGGGAAAAATTAAAAGAAATATCTACCACCCCCCCAAAAAGTAAATGTCATAACATGTGGAGGCATAGCGGTGGGATTTCAAACATCCTGAGGAGAAGAAAATATTTTAAGTGGGATATAATAGCCTGGGAGGAAGGAACATTCTGAGAGAAAGGCAGTCTGAAGGGACAGAAAGCCAAAGAGACAAGAGTGTTCGGTTAAATTCTTTGAGAAATACAGAACTGTTATAAAGGAAAGAGACATAGAGAAACTAATAGGATTTATGTGAGAGAATATAATCTGGTGAAGTTTAGTAAAACTGTAGAAGGAAATACAATTAAAATAGAGAAAATGGCAGAGTTTATGGGGATGAAAAAGGAGGCTCTCATTCAGAAGTGCATAGAGTTAAATTTACCTCATGAGGGGGAAAGTGTAGAAGAACTGAGAGTTATACTGATACAAAGCAGTGTGGAGCCAAGTAGAACTGCAGAGGAGAGAAACCCTGAGGGAATCTACAACCCTATTCCGGAATATTTAGAGTTTCTGAGGAAAAAATTGAAAATTGAAGCAGAACTTAGAACTCGAGAAATAGAACAAAGACAAAGGAAAGGGAAGCTGAAATAGAACAAAAACAGTTTGAGAGGGAAAAGTGGAAAGCTGAAATGGAACTTAGAGTTCAAGAGATGGAAAGACACACCAGTTTGGAAACAGAAAGATTACAATTAGAAAGAGAGAGACTTAAGAATGGGGACAAAAAGGAGGGAAACTCAGAACCCAGAGCTGATTTACCTCGAGTTACCCCAAAAGATTTTATGGTGTGTGTGTCAGGAGAAGATCCACAAATATTCCTGTCCACTTTTGAAAGATCTGCTCAGAACTGGGAAATACCAGAGACACAATATATGAAGTATTTACCCTGCTTAATGAGAGGGGAATTGGCTGAGATCTACAACACATTTCCCTCAGATAAACCTGTTGTTTATGCTGAATACAAAGAGGCAGTATATGACAGATTTAGGCTAGGTGCTGATTACTTCAGAAAGAAATTTAGAAGCCTAGTGCCTCAGAAAGAGAAGTCATTTAAGTCTTTTAGTGCCAAACTGACAAATTATTTTGATAAATGGATTTCATTTGCCAAAGCTAACTCTAAAGAAGGAATAAGGGATCTAATGATTTTGGATCAGTTTTTATTTCAACTTCCTTCAGAGATCAGACTTCTAGTTAAAGATAAACTTCCAGAGAATGTCAACCAAGCATCAGAGTGGGCAGATAGATTAACACTTAATAGAGGAGGATGGGATTGCCGTGAAAAGAAAGACTATTCTTATAAACCAGAGTTTAAATCAAGTAAAGGACAAGAGGAAGAAAGGAAAGGAACATATGAGAGAGCTGAGATTATAAAAAGTCAGGGTAAAAATATAGAAAGAAACCAAGATGGATACTGGAATGATAAGACGGCTCTCCCAGACGCGGCTTAACGCCGCTCAGAATGGGAGCTGTCCCTTTGCAGCCCCGCCCGGTGAGGGAGACAGGCTCCCTTCCCGGGCATCCAGGGCTTTGCGGGGGGGGCGGAGCCAGGAGCCGTTTATCGGCGGCTCCGCTTTCCCCAGCTTCAGACTCTTCGATCCATACCCGAGGGTAAGGATCCTGTGCCGCAACAGGGCACTGCGTGGCCCTGGGGCCCCTGGGGGCAAGGAGCTGCTTCTGGTGTCTCTGCCCCTTCTGTGATGAGTGCTTACCCCTCACAGGGCTGGCATGCTGCTGGCCCATCGGTGTGGCCAACCTATGCGGGCCGTGCCCTTCACCGGCAACAGGCTTCAGTCCTGCCTTATCCGGCCAGTGCAGCCGGTTGGGAGGGACATCCCCCACCAACTTCTACGGCTGGATGGCCTCATGATTATGTCCATCCGACAGGTTTAACCCCTTATGCAGCTCAAGGATATGGCATGGTCCCTTACAGGGCATTGCCTCCAGGGGATACGGCCTGGCCGCCAGGAGATCATCTGACGCAGGCCACTAGGGAGAAGATCATAAGGGGCGAGTATGTGGACATCTTTACCCTTCTCTTCAGGGATCTGGAGAAGAAGGACAAGGACGATCTTGAGGACAGGGACAAGGAAAAGATCCGCCAGCGGTGGATTGACAGGACCTGGGCTCATTGGTTGCCCGGGTTCCTGGTTTATGCCGGGGTTTTTGCCAGGGCACGGCCACATAGGGCCCTCCCCCTATTTCAGCACATGAATATAATTTATAGGGGGTACACGGATTTTGAGGGGGGGGCTTGGCTTCGCTACGAAGAAGAATTCCGCATGCGTGCGGCTTTGACCCTGAGCTTGCCCTGGGATCAAATACTGGTCCAGCTCTGGGTCCAGATTATGGCCCCCTCTAAGTCCACCACTGGAGATAGGATCGACAGTGGGCATATGATTATTAAACCCGCTCAGGGCTCAGGTTCCCGCGCCCTCGTGGGGCAGCAGGTTCAATCACGGCTGCTCTGCTGGGACTTTACGTCCAAGGGGGTGTACCAGAGAAGGGCGTGCAAATTCAGGCACGAGTGCCCTAACTGTGCGGGACCTCATGCACATTCCGCCTGTCCAAGGGGACGCCAGGGAGGACAAGGTGGAAGACGTTTTGGGGGCGGTGGGGGCCAGCAAGGACCTGGAAAAGGGGCCCAGTCCAGTAAGGCTGAGGGTCCTTGAACGGCTGCTTCAATCATACCCAAGGCGCGTGGACGCTGAGTATTTACGTTTAGGTTTTGAGTTCGGTTTTAGGATCCCTTTCCAGGGTCCCAGGACACCCTTCATGGCAGCCAACCTTAGGTCAGTGGCTGGCATGGAAGATGTGGTCCACCATAAGATTTTAAAGGAGTGTGCTGAGGGCAGAGTTTTAGGCCCCTTTGATGCCCGTCCGTGAGGGTCCCTCCTTTGGGGGTGGTGCCAAAGAAGGCCCTGGGAGAGTTCTGCCTTATTCACCACCTGTCTTTCCCCAAAGGGGGATCAGTGAATGATGGCATCCCTGATTAACTCTGCATGGTGCACTACACTTCCTTTGACCAAGCGGTCAAGGTTGTGCGCCGGTGTGGGGTGGGAGCTGAATTGGCAAAGTACGATATCAAGTCCGCCTTTCGCCTGCTCCCTGTTCACCCAGATGACTTTGATCTTTTGGGTTTTGCATTTGAGGGCAAGTTTTATATGGACAGGGCCCTGCCTATGGGGTGTTCCATATCTTGCTCCGCTTTTGAGCGCTTCAGTTCCTTTCTGGAATGGGAGTTGCGTCGCCGCTGTGCTTGCCCAGACACCGTTCATTATTTAGATGACTTTATGATGTCTGGGCCTGCTGGCACGGGGCAGTGTGCCAGGCTACTGGCAGGGTTCATGGAGCTCGCTGAGGAACTAGGGGTTCCCTTGGCTCATGAGAAGACGGAGGGACCAGCTGTTGTCCTGACGTTTTTAGGCATTGAACTGGACACGGTTCAACAGACCTTGAGGTTGCCATTGGAGAAAGTGGTAGACCTGAGAGACAGGTTGGAGGATTGCTTGAGTAGAGACAAGGTATCTCTCCTTGAGTTACAGCAATTAGTTGGCCATTTAAACTTTGCCTGTAAGGCCGTGGCGCCTGGGAGGGCTTTCCTCAGGCGGCTGTGCGATGCTATGGGGAAATTGCGGTTGCCCCATCATCGCTTGTGAATTAACAAAGGGATGCGGGAGGATTTGTTGGTGTGGAAGGAATTCCTTGCCACCTTTAACGGGGTGACCTTTTGGAGGGAGGATCTGCGGTTAGAAGCTGAACTCCAGGTCACCTCTGATGCCTCCGGGTCCACAGGCTTCGGAGTCTTTTTCAGGGGGCATTGGTGTGCTGACCAATGGCCCACAGATTGGGTAGCCCAGGGATTGTCCAAAGACCTTACGTTTTTGGAGTTCTTTCCCTTGTTAGTGTCCGTGTGGCTTTGGGGATCGCAATTGGCGAACCAAGCTGTCCACTTTTGGTGCGACAACTTGGCTGTAGTGCATGTGGTCAACACCATGGTATCTAGATCCCCCAGGGTGATGAGGCTCGTGAGGGCCTTTACATTGAAATGTTTGCAGATGAACATTTTGTTTAGGGCCAGATATGTTCCAGGTGTTAACAACGGTGTGGCAGACACTTTGTCTCGCCAACAGATGGAACGATTCTGGCAGCTTGCCCCTTGGGCCGACAGGCAACCAGCGAGGATGCCCCAGGAGCTATGGGAGCTTGGACGGCGGAAGTAAATAGAGCGATCCAGCTGTCCATTGCCCCCAGTACACGCCGGGCCTACGACCGTGCGGTAGGACAGCTTTACCAGTTCAGGGTGTCGGCGGGGCTTCAGCAGTCGTGGCCCATCCCGCCTGAGCACTTGATGCACTTTTGTGTAGTGCAGCGGGGGCGGGGCCTTGCAGTGAAGTCCATCAGAGGTCAGCTGGCCGCTTTAGCCTTTGCCAGCAAAGCACGTGGCTTACCTGAATTCACGAGTGTTTTCAGGATTCGAAAGATGCTGGAGGGCTGGGCCAGGGAAATAAAAATGCCGAGTGACCCAAGGCAGCCCATTTCCCCATCAGTGCTGAGGGGGCTAGTGACCGCGTGGGCGGAAGTGTGCTCGTCCGTGTTTGAATGGAAGCTTTTCCACGCTGCTGCCTTTGTTGGGGCCAAGGTCTCCATTGGGATCAGAAGGTCCAAGACAGACCAGCGGCAGCGGGGGAGCACCCTGATCTTGGGCCCCTGCTCTGAGCAGGAGCTGTGCCTGGTTAAGGCCCTCAGGGAATATGTCACGCTTTGTGGGGATGCCCAAGGGGTCTTATTCCGCCACGAAGATCAGGCCCCACTGACTAAATATCAGTTTTGGGCAGTGACAGAGAGAGCACTTAAGAAAATTGGCTTGTCGGGGGTCAAATTCGGAACCCACTCCTTCTGGATTGGTGCAGCCTCCACAGCAGCTGCTATGGGATACTCTCAGCAGGCGATTCAGAGAGTGGGCAGGTGGCGGTCAAGGGCGTTTCTGTCCTATGTCCGGCCCCTGCATCAGTTCTAAATGGCCAACTACTTGTTCTTTCCTCAGGTGCCGTGTCGGGCCAAGAGAGGAAGAGAATCCTGATTTGTGGCCACAGCATGGTGTTCTGGGCGGCCAATCAAGCCAAGAGAACAGTTTGGATCCCAGCTGGGCCTGAGCGCTGTGGCCACGGTGGATTGGCAGGGAAGGCGTGGTCTCAGATGGCCCGGCCTGCTGCCTCTCCTGTTTAGGGGACGGAAAGGTTATTCCCCACATATTGTGGTCATTCACCTGGGTGGTAATGACCTTGGGCTGGTACAGGGCAAGGCCCTGTCGATGCAGGTAGCTGAGGACCTTGAATACATAAGAAGCCGATGGCCGGGTGTGCTTACAGTATGGTCAGAGATGCTACAACGACGGGTTTGGCGGGAGGCCTTTGACACCAGGGCGATAGAGAGGGCCCGACGTAAGGCTAACCACACCATTAAGAGGTCTTTGGGGCAAGGCTTGGGTATTTATTTGCCACACCCCAAGATTAGGGCCGAGTTTGCCCACCTCTACAGAGGCGACGGTGTCCACCTGGCACCTGAGGGCAATGATATATTTCTAGATGACCTGCGGCAAGGGCTTCGGGTGGCTCTAGGCCACCTGTGGGGCGCGAGGGTCTAAGCAGAGGCTTGACCCTTGCGGTGGCCGGACATTTTGGGAATAGGGTGCAGGCCGGTGAGCCCCTGTGGCATTTCCCCATGCGTGGGGTGCAGGGTCTGCCAGGACAGCGGGATGCTTTTGACAGCTTCTGCTATGGAGGGCAGGCGCCTGAGGGGATCCCCAGGAGCAAGGCCTAACCTCATGTTTGACGGCTGGGGCGTAAAGGGTGCTTGAGGGGGTATCCAAGGCCTGGCTGCCGGGTTCCAGCCATTCATGAGATGGCCTATACCCGGGGCATTGGGGCTCGCCCAGACAGGCAAGGCAGTGGTCAGTGGTATGACCCCAGGGCTTGACCTGTACCACTTAGTTAGCTCTTGCCGTGTTTTATTTTTATGGTCAATTTAATAAATGGCCCTTTAATCCAAGCCTGTGTCTGTCTCTTTCTTCCGGCTGGGGCTGCAAAAGATGTTTTGTATGTGGCCTGAAAGGGCATTTAGCTTACAAATGTCTAAAGAACCAACCCAAGCAAACAACGCTTGAGCAAGTAAGGAGGGTCACTAGAACTGACTTAGATGATCAGAGTGATAGAAACTCCCAAAGCTCAGTAAGAACACTGCCTTACCCATAAACACTGAAGAAACAGTCTACTTGTGTGGGGTAAAGACAGATAAGGTTGCTCAGGATACTGAACTGGGAGCGGTGGTACAAATAAATGGGAGAGATACTTTAGCCATTCTAGACACAGGAGCCTCAGTAACACTGGTCAGGGAGGATTTTGTTGGTAAGAAAAACCTGATTCCAGATAAGCAAATATCCTTGCAAGGTGTGTGGGGAAATTCTAAAAGAGTGCCGCTAGCCCAGCTAAAAATTAACTGGAGAAGAAAAGAAGAATATTTTCCTGTAGCAGTTATTAAAGAACAGAAAATACCAGTAGTATTGGGAAGAGATGTAATGGGAGCAAAGGCAAGAATTCAAATATGCACTGACTCCAATGATTTGCTACAAGTTGAAGCCAGGGGAGCAGAAGACAAGCCCCTAGGTATCTTAGCAACAGACACAATTGATACATTGCAGGAGAGAAAAAGAGAGAGACAAACTCCTGTTAGTAGTACTGCTGAAATGTCCCAAGAAAAAGCAGGAGGCATAAATAAAAACTCTGAGGAGTTTAAAAAAGAAATTACGAAGGATCCTGTGTTATAGGACATAAGAGAGGAGGCCAGGCAGAATAAGATGAATGCAGAAACAAACATTTTTGCATGTATCTGTAAATGCTGGATGAAATAAGTGAAGAGTGGGGGTGAAGGAGATGGATGAGTGAGTTATATGATTGGTTGATGACTGAGAGTGTGGGCAAAGTGAATACAGTTTGAGACTGACAGGCAAGAGAGAAAGGTTTTGGGGAGTGAGAAGAAAGCAGGCTAGCTGTGTGCTGCCTGAATATGTTGAAGTGTTTTATAAGAGAAATGTAACCCGTGTGGAACCTCATCTGAGCATGTTTGTGACAGGACACTCAGTCAGGGAAAGAGAGGCTAGCTGTGTGCTGCCTGAGGAGTTTTCTGTGAGAGAAATATAGAGCCTAGAGAAAGAGGCGAAACGTGTGTGAAGCCTTACAAGAGATCTGTGTGAATGAGTTTAAATGAAGTAACTTTAAGAACTACTTTTATGAAACCAATACGCTTCTTGAAAAATAAACGTTTCTTTTGTTTTGTTATGTCCCAGAGTAGCTGTCATTGTTATATCCCATTCCTATTCTCAGGGCCACATAGAACCACGAAGGAGCCTGACGCTTAGGAGCGTTACAAAAGGGAAAACTTAAATAAAAAATATTGGAATACAATATTCCTGGTGGCAGCTAACTACCCAAAGGGTGTTAAGGGGAAGATTAAAAGAAAAATCTACCCCCCATAAAGTAAAGATCATAACACCCGCCTTCCCCTCCCGCCCCTGTTTCTAATTACTGTCATGACTAGCTGTAGGTTTCCATGAAGGTGGATTTCAGCATTACTTTGCATAAGACTGGTCATCTGATTTATGAATTCCTTGGCAGGGAAGTCTCCCACCGGCTTTCTCACTGAGTGAAGAGGATTACTTAACACCCCCTCCCTCAAGATGGAGCTGAACTAAATCTCCCTCCTGGACTCAAGCTCTCATTTCATCAAGAAGCCCCTGAATGGATTGACAAATAGCCTCCTGCACTAGTACTGGGTGATTTAACTGTTCCAAGTTTACAAATCTGAAAAGTTCTACATATTGATCCATTGGCAAGCGCCGCAATTGCCATTCCCACTGCCACACCCTTTCTAAGTAAACTTTGGGTGGATCATTGTTTGGGGGCAAATCTTGGGGGCTTTCATCAAAGGAGACAGCGGCACAGCCATTTGCCAAATGGGAGGTAGATGGGTGGTGTTCTTCTGAGAGTAATTCCTGAAGGTGACGTATCTATTTTTTCACAAATTAACTTTAGGTAGTAACCCTTTTCTGAAACAACTCATTTTCCCACTTTCTTCTCACTCCCCAAAACCTTTCTCTCTTGCCTGTCAGTCTCAAACTGTATTCACTTTGCCCACACTCTCAGTCATCAACCAATCATATAACTCACTCATCCATCTCCTTCACCCCCACTCTTCACTTATTTCATCCAGCATTTACAGATACATGCAAAAATGTTTGTTTCTGCATTCATCTTATTCTGCCTGGCCTCCTCTCTTATGTCCTATAACACAGGATCCTTCGTAATTTCTTTTTTAAACTCCTCAGAGTTTTTATTTATGCCTCCTGCTTTTTCTTGGGACATTTCAGCAGTACTACTAACAGGAGTTTGTCTCTCTCTTTTTCTCTCCTGCAATGTATCAATTGTGTCTGTTGCTAAGATACCTAGGGGCTTGTCTTCTGCTCCCCTGGCTTCAACTTGTAGCAAATCATTGGAGTCAGTGCATATTTGAATTCTTGCCTTTGCTCCCATTACATCTCTTCCCAATACTACTGGTATTTTCTGTTCTTTAATAACTGCTACAGGAAAATATTCTTCTTTTCTTCTCCAGTTAATTTTTAGCTGGGCTAGCGGCACTCTTTTAGAATTTCCCCACACACCTTGCAAGGATATTTGCTTATCTGGAATCAGGTTTTTCTTATCAACAAAATCCTCCCTGACCAGTGTTACTGAGGCTCCTGTGTCTAGAATGGCTAAAGTATCTCTCCCATTTATTTGTACCACCGCTCCCAGTTCAGTATCCTGAGCAACCTTATCTGTCTTTACCCCACACAAGTAGACTGTTTCTTCAGTGTTTATGGGTAAGGCAGTGTTCTTACTGAGCTTTGGGAGTTTCTATCACTCTGATCATCTAAGTCAGTTCTAGTGACCCTCCTTACTTGCTCAAGCGTTGTTTGCTTGGGTTGGTTCTTTAGACATTTGTAAGCTAAATGCCCTTTCAGGCCACATACAAAACATCTTTTGCAGCCCCAGCCGGAAGAAAGAGACAGACACAGGCTTGGATTAAAGGGCCATTTATTAAATTGACCATAAAAATAAAACACGGCAAGAGCTAACTAAGTGGTACAGGTCAAGCCCTGGGGTCATACCACTGACCACTGCCTTGCCTGTCTGGGCGAGCCCCAATGCCCCGGGTATAGGCCATCTCATGAATGGCTGGAACCCGGCAGCCAGGCCTTGGATACCCCCTCAAGCACCCTTTACGCCCCAGCCGTCAAACATGAGGTTAGGCCTTGCTCCTGGGGATCCCCTCAGGCGCCTGCCCTCCATAGCAGAAGCTGTCAAAAGCATCCCGCTGTCCTGGCAGACCCTGCACCCCACGCATGGGGAAATGCCACAGGGGCTCACCGGCCCGCACCCTATTCCCAAAATGTCCGGCCACCGCAAGGGTCAAGCCTCTGCTTAGACCCTCGCGCCCCACAGGTGGCCTAGAGCCACCCGAAGCCCTTGCCGCAGGTCATCTAGAAATATATCATTGCCCTCAGGTGCCAGGTGGACACCGTCGCCTCTGTAGAGGTGGGCAAACTCGGCCCTAATCTTGGGGTGTGGCAAATAAATACCCAAGCCTTGCCCCAAAGACCTCTTAATGGTGTGGTTAGCCTTACGTCGGGCCCTCTCTATCGCCCTGGTGTCAAAGGCCTCCCGCCAAACCCGTCGTTGTAGCATCTCTGACCATACTGTAAGCACACCCGGCCATCGGCTTCTTATGTATTCAAGGTCCTCAGCTACCTGCATCGACAGGGCCTTGCCCTGTACCAGCCCAAGGTCATTACCACCCAGGTGAATGACCACAATATGTGGGGAATAACCTTTCCGTCCCCTAAACAGGAGAGGCAGCAGGCCGGGCCATCTGAGACCACGCCTTCCCTGCCAATCCACCGTGGCCACAGCGCTCAGGCCCAGCTGGGATCCAAACTGTTCTCTTGGCTTGATTGGCCGCCCAGAACACCATGCTGTGGCCACAAATCAGGATTCTCTTCCTCTCTTGGCCCGACACGGCACCTGAGGAAAGAACAAGTAGTTGGCCATTTAGAACTGATGCAGGGGCCGGACATAGGACAGAAACGCCCTTGACCGCCACCTGCCCACTCTCTGAATCGCCTGCTGAGAGTATCCCATAGCAGCTGCTGTGGAGGCTGCACCAATCCAGAAGGAGTGGGTTCCGAATTTGACCCCCGACAAGCCAATTTTCTTAAGTGCTCTCTCTGTCACTGCCCAAAACTGATATTTAGTCAGTGGGGCCTGATCTTCGTGGCGGAATAAGACCCCTTGGGCATCCCCACAAAGCGTGACATATTCCCTGAGGGCCTTAACCAGGCACAGCTCCTGCTCAGAGCAGGGGCCCAAGATCAGGGTGCTCCCCCGCTGCCGCTGGTCTGTCTTGGACCTTCTGATCCCAATGGAGACCTTGGCCCCAACAAAGGCAGCAGCGTGGAAAAGCTTCCATTCAAACACGGACGAGCACACTTCCGCCCACGCGGTCACTAGCCCCCTCAGCACTGATGGGGAAATGGGCTGCCTTGGGTCACTCGGCATTTTTATTTCCCTGGCCCAGCCCTCCAGCATCTTTCGAATCCTGAAAACACTCGTGAATTCAGGTAAGCCACGTGCTTTGCTGGCAAAGGCTAAAGCGGCCAGCTGACCTCTGATGGACTTCACTGCAAGGCCCCGCCCCCGCTGCACTACACAAAAGTGCATCAAGTGCTCAGGCGGGATGGGCCACGACTGCTGAAGCCCCGCCGACACCCTGAACTGGTAAAGCTGTCCTACCGCACGGTCGTAGGCCCGGCGTGTACTGGGGGCAATGGACAGCTGGATCGCTCTATTTACTTCCGCCGTCCAAGCTCCCATAGCTCCTGGGGCATCCTCGCTGGTTGCCTGTCGGCCCAAGGGGCAAGCTGCCAGAATCGTTCCATCTGTTGGCGAGACAAAGTGTCTGCCACACCGTTGTTAACACCTGGAACATATCTGGCCCTAAACAAAATGTTCATCTGCAAACATTTCAATGTAAAGGCCCTCACGAGCCTCATCACCCTGGGGGATCTAGATACCATGGTGTTGACCACATGCACTACAGCCAAGTTGTCGCACCAAAAGTGGACAGCTTGGTTCGCCAATTGCGATCCCCAAAGCCACACGGACACTAACAAGGGAAAGAACTCCAAAAACGTAAGGTCTTTGGACAATCCCTGGGCTACCCAATCTGTGGGCCATTGGTCAGCACACCAATGCCCCCTGAAAAAGACTCCGAAGCCTGTGGACCCGGAGGCATCAGAGGTGACCTGGAGTTCAGCTTCTAACCGCAGATCCTCCCTCCAAAAGGTCACCCCGTTAAAGGTGGCAAGGAATTCCTTCCACACCAACAAATCCTCCCGCATCCCTTTGTTAATTCACAAGCGATGATGGGGCAACCGCAATTTCCCCATAGCATCGCACAGCCGCCTGAGGAAAGCCCTCCCAGGCGCCACGGCCTTACAGGCAAAGTTTAAATGGCCAACTAATTGCTGTAACTCAAGGAGAGATACCTTGTCTCTACTCAAGCAATCCTCCAACCTGTCTCTCAGGTCTACCACTTTCTCCAATGGCAACCTCAAGGTCTGTTGAACCGTGTCCAGTTCAATGCCTAAAAACGTCAGGACAACAGCTGGTCCCTCCGTCTTCTCATGAGCCAAGGGAACCCCTAGTTCCTCAGCGAGCTCCATGAACCCTGCCAGTAGCCTGGCACACTGCCCCGTGCCAGCAGGCCCAGACATCATAAAGTCATCTAAATAATGAACGGTGTCTGGGCAAGCACAGCGGCGACGCAACTCCCATTCCAGAAAGGAACTGAAGCGCTCAAAAGCGGAGCAAGATATGGAACACCCCATAGGCAGGGCCCTGTCCATATAAAACTTGCCCTCAAATGCAAAACCCAAAAGATCAAAGTCATCTGGGTGAACAGGGAGCAGGCGAAAGGCGGACTTGATATCGTACTTTGCCAATTCAGCTCCCACCCCACACCGGCGCACAACCTTGACCGCTTGGTCAAAGGAAGTGTAGTGCACCGTGCAGAGTTAATCAGGGATGCCATCATTCACTGATCCCCCTTTGGGGAAAGACAGGTGGTGAATAAGGCAGAACTCTCCCAGGGCCTTCTTTGGCACCACCCCCAAAGGAGGGACCCTCACGGACGGGCATCAAAGGGGCCTAAAACTCTGCCCTCAGCACACTCCTTTAAAATCTTATGGTGGACCACATCTTCCATGCCAGCCACTGACCTAAGGTTGGCTGCCATGAAGGGTGTCCTGGGACCCTGGAAAGGGATCCTAAAACCGAACTCAAAACCTAAACGTAAATACTCAGCGTCCACGCGCCTTGGGTATGATTGAAGCAGCCGTTCAAGGACCCTCAGCCTTACTGGACTGGGCCCCTTTTCCAGGTCCTTGCTGGCCCCCACCGCCCCCAAAACGTCTTCCACCTTGTCCTCCCTGGCGTCCCCTTGGACAGGCGGAATGTGCATGAGGTCCCGCACAGTTAGGGCACTCGTGCCTGAATTTGCACGCCCTTCTCTGGTACACCCCCTTGGACGTAAAGTCCCAGCAGAGCAGCCGTGATTGAACCTGCTGCCCCACGAGGGCGCGGGAACCTGAGCCCTGAGCGGGTTTAATAATCATATGCCCACTGTCGATCCTATCTCCAGTGGTGGACTTAGAGGGGGCCATAATCTGGACCCAGAGCTGGACCAGTATTTGATCCCAGGGCAAGCTCAGGGTCAAAGCCGCACGCATGCGGAATTCTTCTTCGTAGCGAAGCCAAGCCCCCCCCTCAAAATCCGTGTACCCCCTATAAATTATATTCATGTGCTGAAATAGGGGGAGGGCCCTATGTGGCCGTGCCCTGGCAAAAACCCCGGCATAAACCAGGAACCCGGGCAACCAATGAGCCCAGGTCCTGTCAATCCACCGCTGGCGGATCTTTTCCTTGTCCCTGTCCTCAAGATCGTCCTTGTCCTTCTTCTCCAGATCCCTGAAGAGAAGGGTAAAGATGTCCACATACTCGCCCCTTATGATCTTCTCCCTAGTGGCCTGCGTCAGATGATCTCCTGGCGGCCAGGCCGTATCCCCTGGAGGCAATGCCCTGTAAGGGACCATGCCATATCCTTGAGCTGCATAAGGGGTTAAACCTGTCGGATGGACATAATCATGAGGCCATCCAGCCGTAGAAGTTGGTGGGGGATGTCCCTCCCAACCGGCTGCACTGGCCGGATAAGGCAGGACTGAAGCCTGTTGCCGGTGAAGGGCACGGCCCGCATAGGTTGGCCACACCGATGGGCCAGCAGCATGCCAGCCCTGTGAGGGGTAAGCACTCATCACAGAAGGGGCAGAGACACCAGAAGCAGCTCCTTGCCCCCAGGGGCCCCAGGGCCACGCAGTGCCCTGTTGCGGCACAGGATCCTTACCCTCGGGTATGGATCGAAGAGTCTGAAGCTGGGGAAAGCGGAGCCGCCGATAAACGGCTCCTGGCTCCGCCCCCCCCGCAAAGCCCTGGATGCCCGGGAAGGGAGCCTGTCTCCCTCACCGGGCGGGGCTGCAAAGGGACAGCTCCCATTCTGAGCGGCGTTAAGCCGCGTCTGGGAGAGCCGTCTTATCATTCCAGTATCCATCTTGGTTTCTTTCTATATTTTTACCCTGACTTTTTATAATCTCAGCTCTCTCATATGTTCCTTTCCTTTCTTCCTCTTGTCCTTTACTTGATTTAAACTCTGGTTTATAAGAATAGTCTTTCTTTTCACGGCAATCCCATCCTCCTCTATTAAGTGTTAATCTATCTGCCCACTCTGATGCTTGGTTGACATTCTCTGGAAGTTTATCTTTAACTAGAAGTCTGATCTCTGAAGGAAGTTGAAATAAAAACTGATCCAAAATCATTAGATCCCTTATTCCTTCTTTAGAGTTAGCTTTGGCAAATGAAATCCATTTATCAAAATAATTTGTCAGTTTGGCACTAAAAGACTTAAATGACTTCTCTTTCTGAGGCACTAGGCTTCTAAATTTCTTTCTGAAGTAATCAGCACCTAGCCTAAATCTGTCATATACTGCCTCTTTGTATTCAGCATAAACAACAGGTTTATCTGAGGGAAATGTGTTGTAGATCTCAGCCAATTCCCCTCTCATTAAGCAGGGTAAATACTTCATATATTGTGTCTCTGGTATTTCCCAGTTCTGAGCAGATCTTTCAAAAGTGGACAGGAATATTTGTGGATCTTCTCCTGACACACACACCATAAAATCTTTTGGGGTAACTCGAGGTAAATCAGCTCTGGGTTCTGAGTTTCCCTCCTTTTTGTCCCCATTCTTAAGTCTCTCTCTTTCTAATTGTAATCTTTCTGTTTCCAAACTGGTGTGTCTTTCCATCTCTTGAACTCTAAGTTCCATTTCAGCTTTCCACTTTTCCCTCTCAAACTGTTTTTGTTCTATTTCAGCTTCCCTTTCCTTTGTCTTTGTTCTATTTCTCGAGTTCTAAGTTCTGCTTCAATTTTCAATTTTTTCCTCAGAAACTCTAAATATTCTGGAATAGGGTTGTAGATTCCCTCAGGGTTTCTCTCCTCTGCAGTTCTACTTGGCTCCACACTGCTTTGTATCAGTATAACTCTCAGTTCTTCTACACTTTCCCCCTCATGAGGTAAATTTAACTCTATGCACTTCTGAATGAGAGCCTCCTTTTTCATCCCCATAAACTCTGCCATTTTCTCTATTTTAATTGTATTTCCTTCTACAGTTTTACTAAACTTCACCAGATTATATTCTCTCACATAAATCCTATTAGTTTCTCTATGTCTCTTTCCTTTATAACAGTTCTGTATTTCTCAAAGAATTTAACCGAACACTCTTGTCTCTTTGGCTTTCTGTCCCTTCAGACTGCCTTTCTCTCAGAATGTTCCTTCCTCCCAGGCTATTATATCCCACTTAAAATATTTTCTTCTCCTCAGGATGTTTGAAATCCCACCGCTATGCCTCCACATGTTATGACCTTTACTTTTTTGGGGGGTGGTAGATATTTCTTTTAATTTTTCCCCTCACACCCTCTGGGTACTTAGCTGCCACCAGGAATATTAAATTCCAACATATTTTATTTAAGTTTTCCCTTTAGTAATGTGTTCAAGCGTCAGGCTCCTTCGTGGTTCTCTGTGGCCCTGAGGATAGGAATGGGATATAACACTGACAACTACTCTGGGATATAACAAAACCAAATAAATGATTATTTTTCAAGAAGCGTATTGGTTTCATAAAAGTAGTTCTTAGTTCTTAAAGTTACTTCATTTAAACTCATTCACACAGATCTCTTGTACGGCTTCACACACAGTTCGCCTCTTTCTCTAGGCTCTATATTTCTCTCACAGAAAACTTGTCAGGCAGCACACAGCTGGCCTCTCTTTCTCTTATTCACAGATTATATTTCTCTCATAACCCCTTCAACATATTCAGGCAGCACACAGCTAGCCTGCTTTCTTCTCACTCCCAAAACCCTTTCTCCCCCTCTCTCAAAGCCAAACTACAAGTGACGTCTTACACAGGTTGGACACTAGTCGGCTTCCCTCAAGTTTTGATGGGAAATGTAGGCATCCTGGTCTTGCAGCTGTAATGGAGAGCCAAGCTGTAAAACCAGGGTGCCTACATTTCCCATCAAAACTTGAGGGAAGCTGACTAGTGTCCAACCTGTGTAAGACGTCACTTGTAGTTTGGCTCTCAGTCTCAAACTGCATTCACTCCGCCCACACTCTGTCATCAACAAATCATATCACTCACTCATCTCTCTCACCCCCACTCTTCATCTATGTCATCCAGCATTTAAAGATACATGCACCCATTTCTTGAAATCATTACACCTAACCTATCCAAAATACCAGGTAACAGTGCAATGCTATCACATATAGCTTTAACAACAGTAGTAGCATCAGAAACGTTGATTTTTGGTTTCTTGCAGGGTGGCATTGAAGACCCACCCTTTTGTGTCTGTTTAAAGTCAGGTTGGTGTGCATGTTTTCTTTTTGATTTACCGCGTGCTTCTGGCTTGGTTGGGTTTGCCGAACCTTTCTTACAGGTCTGTTGTATGGAGTGCGGGTTTGAAAGCCTGCCGGCAGATTTCTGTTGGTGGGTTCACATTGGCACGCTGCAACAGGGAGCTCTGGTTTGAGGGCCTTTTACGAGAGTCATGGTCTGTATGGAGAACAAAAGATAAGTTTAGTGAAGCTTGAGAATAGTATTTCAGAAGCCCCCTAGTTTGTCAAAAAGCCTCAAAATTGTGTTCATTGTAAATATATAAATATACCTGCTTGCGGTTGTTGTGCTTTATGACATTATAGAGAATCTGCAGTAGAGATGTAACTTAAAAGGTAAGCCCCCTGCCCAAGGCAAAAACCTCCCCATACCCAGCCATTGCTTTATGAAAGCACATGGCCTTCAGGCTTGATGTGATTACCTCCCATTCCACTACCCACCTCTCCCCCCCCCCTCCAAGACATGCCCAGACATGCCCCAGTAAGGAAAAAAGCACCATTTTATTTTGAACTATTCCCTCCTCCAAAATGTGCTATTATGTCATAATCACCACAAAACATAGTGTGCTGCAAATGGTTAAATATACCTGCTTGTGGTTTTTTATGTTTCATAGCACTCCAAAGAGTCAGCTGTGGAGATATATTTTTTTCTTTAGAATTGTTGCACATGCTTGGCTTTGATGGCCCCTCATCATCACTTCCACTTTCAGGATGGCTATGCTGAACTAAACAGGAGATAACATGCCATAGAAAAATTCTTTCTTGCTATATTATAATTTTTTTTAAAAAAAACAGTTTTTTAAAAGAGCATGCATCATTTGGATTGGCCATAGCTGGTCTCTTTTTCCAGTGAACTTATTAGTGAGGCTGCACAATTCAAGATGCAGAGAAGGCCTTCACTATCTATGGAGGGACAATTCATTTTAGAAATAAAAGCTTTCCTTGCCAGAAACCTTCAATCCCTACATCACAATCTAAAGAATTAACACCCAAAAGAAAAAAATATAGAAATGTGGCTTTAATTTCTCCACTAACATTGCAATCTAAAGCTAAAAACCCCCGGGCACAGGTTTCAAAAGCCCAAACTTCCATGAAAACATGGTAAATCTCCTACTCAAATTGCAGCCTATAGAAACATTTAAGGTGGTTTTCTCCCACAAAATGGCAATTATTTTTTAAAAAGCCTCATCTGCCCCAATTTAAGTTACCAACTACCACCCAAAATGCAGCAAGTAATAGAGAAAACTAGTAGCCCTCCCCTCCATTTTTTTTTCACATTCTCCCAAAGAAAAAAGGTTGTATGGTGGGGGGGTCAACTCACCTGGGCATGGTCAGGCTCTGTCTTGAGTTCCAGGAAAAAGAGGGCTAGACTAACCTAGCCCAGTCTTGATGAAAGCTTGGCTCCATTGTGTGTACAGCACCTCTGTGATTGGCTGTGGCATTTAGGTGGCCTTCAGTACAGCACCTCTGTGATAGGCTGTGGCATTCAGGTGGCCCTCAGTACAATGGGGAAACCATGTGACTGAAGGTATGTCCCCTCCAGCCATGCTTTTCTGAAAGCATATGTTGTAGGCTGGCTTGAATTACCCGCCTCCTAGACAAGGTAATTAAGGACCAATGGATTTCAAAAATGGTTCAATAAGGCACCTCTGCGATTGGCTGTATCCATCAGGTGGTCCCGCAGTGCAATGGGGAAACCATATGGCTGAAAGAAATTACCTCCTCCCCCGCCCCATTCCAGCCATGCTTTTCTGAAAAGGATTCGAGGCTTGATTAAATTAGCTCCCCCACCCACAAGTTGAAGGAAAGAGAAGACTACTGAATTACAAAATCTTTTATTTTACATTTTATATTACACAGTTTAAAATTTACAGAAATGACTTGACTTCAATATCAGGTTGTGAATACAACAACAACAACGTTTATTAGCCAGAGGCCATCACATTCTCAATATCAATTAAAAATTACACGATTGCACATCAGCGAGACACAGACCATTTTAAAATAAATATTTAAAAGGTACATATTTCCACAAGTTACCACCTTTAAAAATTTACTTATAAAATTAATCAGCCCTAAAAGCATATTTGGCAACAGTATCTAAACTTAAAATATCCAGGCAATCATTAAAATTGTAGGTTACTAAAATTTACATAATATAAATACCTAAAATTCAAATTACCTTCTATTATCAAATTATATAACAATACTTATCTAGGATTCTGCGCACTAAGCCAGGATTTCCTCCTATTAATGGCCATCCAGCCATATTTTGCAACTTGGAGTGTCATTTCTGTATTCCCGTCTGCTAACATGATTGTAATACAGTTTTTTCTCTCTTTCCCCAGAAGACCATCAATTATAGGTTTGATATATATTTCCCTAATATGATCATATATTTTACACTCAAAGAAGACATGTAATAGGGACTTGACACTCCCATCTCCTCATGGGCACAAACATTTTTCATAAGGTATCTTCTTATATTTGCCTTCCAGGACAGTAGAGGGTAAGACATCGTATCTTAATAGGGTAAAAGCTCTTCTATAATCAGGATTCTCCAGGCTATTTATATAGGGCATTGGTACAACCCTATTCATAATACTTCTTTCCAGTAGATAGTTCTCAACTCTGATCAGGTCATGTTGTCTTTCCAAATCTAGGATTCTCTGTTTAATCAGGAGGACCCTAGCCTGTGCCACATTCATAGACAATAGATATTGTTGGGAGAAACCATAGTGACCTAATTTACTCCTCAGCAATCTCAACCAGGGAGGAACAAAATTATCCCTCAAAACTAAATGTGCCAGGCCATTTACGGTAGAAGCCAATTTTAGCCAGTATAATATAACTGCTATCCATAATCGAGCTTCCACCATTACCATGCCGACTTCCAATCTTACCGCTGCATTTGACACATTCTTAGGTGTTTGGAGTACTGCTCTTAGGAATTTGGACTGTGTTCTTTCCATCAATGTCCTCTTCGCTGTAATACTTAGTGGAGCTCCATATAACATCTGCGGGAGAGATTTGCACGAAGATAATCTAATGGCCGCTTCCACATTGCGACCCCCTGTAGACCAATAAAATTTTTGTATCGCCCCAGCACTCTTTTGTGCATTAGAGGAAACATATTTTATATGTGTGTTTTTCCTCCCATTCTCCTGTATAACCATACCTAAATATTTATAACAGTGCACCTGTTCTATGCAGGTCTCATTTAGATACCATGAATATCTCCTAGGTCTCTCTGTAAAGGCCATTATTTGGGTTTTATCATAATTAATCTTCAGCTGATTTTGTTGACAATAGTTAGTAAGTGTACGCAGTGCTCTCTTTAGTCTAACTGGTGTCCTTGAGAGGAGCACTGCATCATCTGCATAAAGTAATATGGAAATATGCTTATTTGCCAATTTAGGAGAGTGATAAACTGGGCTATTTAAGCATTGCACCAAGTCATTTATATAAAAATTGAACAACAATGGCGCTAGAATGCAGCCTTGTTTTACTCCTTTCTTTGTCTTTATCGGTGCTGTAAGATGGCCTTGTGGGTTACATCTGATTCGTATTGTGGTGTTTTTATATAAAGCTTGAATCAGAAATAACAGGCGTCTATCAATGGAAGAAGCCTTCCATTTTTCCCACAGTGTATTTCTAGAAATGGAGTCAAACGCTGACCTGAAATCAATGAAGGCTGCATATAAGGACACTGATGTTCTTGTAGAATATTTTGCAATTAAGTGATCCAGAATTATACTTTGGTGTAGAGGTGAGCGACCCTCTCTAAAACCCGCTTGCTCATTAGCCAGACACTGCTCCTGTTCAGTCCAGTCTCTTAATTTCCACTGTAAGTGCCTTGCATATAATTTGCTCAAAGTGCTAAGTAAACTTATCGGTCTATAATTTGATGGCATATCTTTATTACCTCTCTTGTAGATGGGGACAATAACGGACACCCCCCAGTCTTTTGGTATTCTGCCCGTTTTATCAATTGCTGTAAACAAGGATGTTAATATTGGGACCCACCCTTCACAGTTCTTTTTTATTAATTCTGGAGGAATTATGTCAATGCCTGCTGCCTTTCCTGGCCTCAGAGTTCGAATAAGATTCCTCACTTCTGTAGCCCCAACTGGTGGCCAGTTTGTTAAGTTTTCCACATTAAGGTCAGGTTCTTCCCATTCATTGCTGACATACATTTCCTTAAAATATTTCTCCCAATCTTCAGGTAATATAGAACTACCTGTATACTTAGAAGGGCCATTAGAGCAATCAGATACAAGTCTCCAAAATAAAGAGGTATTCTTAAGCTTAACTGCCTGTCTTAGCTGTATCCAGCCTCTTTCCATATTTTCTTTTTTCTTTTGGCATATGAGTGCTTTATACTTTTGCTTTTGCTGTTTTAATACCATCAGCATATTCTCCTCTGGTTTATACCTGTATCTATTATAATTATCGCTCAGCTCCCTTCTTGCTTTTCTACATTCGCTATCAAACCGCAGGGTGGCATGCCCTCTGGAGGGTCTGGTGTAGCCTTTATTTACCTCATTTACAGCCCTATTTATTTCTTGCATCATCTGTTCATACCCATCTAAGCAAATATCCATATTATCTGCAACTAAGAATTTCTGTATGATCCCATTTAGTTGGCCAGAGCCAAATAATTCAGACCTCCTAGAGTTTAACCTTTCATTCCATCTAACCCTACTCACTTCCCTATCCTGTACTAGTACCTCATTATGTCTCTCCTTGATATGTGGTTTAAAGGGTGGTATCTCAAATAACAAAGTAAGAGGTAGATGATCACTATGATAATAACTACCAACTTCAAAAGATTCAATAAACTGAACCATATTTTCAGACACCATAATATAGTCTAACACACTCATCCTTTCGCCAGACCAGTAGGTGAACTCAGCAGGATGGTCATTTGGATAAGACCCATTTAGGATGTGTAAGCTCAGTCTGTTAGTTTCCTGTGACATAATATACCCAGCATGGTTTATCTTATGATCTTTTGACAACCTAGCATATGGCAGAGAATATTTTCCATTCTCTGGAGGGCAGGCTTTAAATCTGTTATAGAGACTAACATCATCTAATCCAATCTTAGCATTAAAGTCTCCTCCAATCATTACATATGCTGTTGGGTTATTTAAAATGATTTGCCAGATATATGCTTCCAGTTCTTTCCATTCTGATTCTATTTGTATTTTGTTTTTGCTGGGGTGAAATATACATTTATTATCACACAGGTAACCTGTTGATAGTACATGACTATTGCCATTGCTGTCTGGGCATAAGAGGGTAGTTTATCTATTCTGACATTTAATGTGGTAGAAATCAGTATTCCCAATCCTCCCTTGGCCCTGCCATGAGCGGAAGCCTCTGCTGCCAGATCAAAAACTTTATAACCATCCAGTGTTGGGGGCTCTACACACCAAGTTTCTTGTATCAATATAACATCAAATTTGTTCATAAAATTACATGTACTATCATCTTTCAACCTGCCAGCCCATCCCTTAACATTCCATGACAACAAGGAAATAATTTGTGGTTTATCCTTATGACTCCCATTAGTTGATTTTGATAGTCATTCAGAGGTGATCATACTTAGATATCCCTCTTTGTCCATATAGATGCATCCATTCTTTGCAGTGTTTTTGGTGTCTAAATTGTTCCTAGGGCTACTCGTTTCTTTTGATAAGAGGCATTTTCCTTTATTCTTGAGGTCTTCCTCACAATCTTTTTTTTTTTGAAATTTTTTTATTTAAAATAGTAATAAACAATAAACAATAAGAAACGAACAGTGAATACAAATGATGACATTGTGGAATAACAATAAAGTTGCTTACGATTAAATTTTGATAACAATATAACGTTGTAGTTGTCTTTTTCAACTTGGAGATAACATATGAATTGCGATTGACATAAATATGCTTGTAGATCTAGCTGTCCAAAATTTTTTGGTATAAATGATTTGGAGAGTGTGATTCTGACCTGTCTATGAAATCTAGAAAGTGCCACCATTTCTCATAGAATTTAGACGATGATGAGATATTAACTAAGTTTTCTGTTATTTTGTCTATTATAAGTTGGTCCCACACTTTAGAGAAATTGATGGTGAGAAATTGATGGTGGTGTTTGTTTTTTCCGAAAGTAGGCTATGGAGGATTTAGCAATGGTTAATAAGTTGTTGATTAAGTCTTTCTGTGAGGATGGTATGTTTTGAGTTTGCCAGAGATTTAGAAAGATTAGTTGGGGATCTAATGGAATATCATAGTTTGTTATTAGCTTTATTTGTTTTAGAATTTCTACCCAGAATGTATTTATTTGGGGGCATTGCCACCAAAGGTGAGCAAATGTGCCAATGTTGCCACAATTTTTCCAGCACTTGGGTGAGTATTTTGACGTTATAACCGATAGTTTCTTTGGAGTTAGATACCAGCGTGTGAGTATTTTAAATGATTGAAGTTTTATGTTTATTGCTTGGGAGGTTAGTGTGGAGGAAGACCATATCTGTTCCCATTGATCAGAAGAGATTAGGGTATTGCAGTCTTGTTGCCATTTGTTTTGATAGGCATATTGCTTTGCTCTATGGAGAGCTATGATAGTTTTATAGGTTTTGGAGATTAGACCACGTCTTTGTTGGTTATCCATATCTAAAAGCTCTTCAAATTGAGTTTTCGGCTTTGATGTGATGTCTTTTAAATGTATTTTGTTTCCCATATTTGACAATTGTAAATATGTGAACCATGGGATGGTAGTATTCAGTTTTAGTTCCAATTCATTGTTTGTTAAGATTCCCATATGAGACGATATGTCAGAGAGTTTTACGTTGGACAAGAATTTCCAGTGTGTGCAGTTGATCATGTTGCATCCTGGTGAGAACCAGTTTTGCAGAAGAATGGTTGAAAAATGTGATATTGATGGGACTAATTTTGATCTGTAGTGGTCCCAGATTTTAAGCAAGTTTAACCAGAGTGAGTTGTCTACTGTGTGAGACGGTCTAAGGAGATGTATTGTCGAAGGCTTTCACGGCCGGAGAACGATGGTTGTTGTGGGTTTTCCAGGCTGTATTGCCGTGGTCTTGGCATTGTAGTTCCTGACGTTTCGCCAGCAGCTGTGGCTGGCACCTCTGAAGATGCCAGCCACAGCTGCTGGTGAAACGTCAGGAACTACAATGCCAAGACCACGGCAATACAGCCCGGAAAACCCACAACAACCATCGGTCTAAGGAGATGTTTGCTCCATAGTACCTCCTGTATTGAAATTGGAGAATGTAGTGGGTCTAGAGTGTGTAACCATAAAGTTTCATCTGTGGATCTCAGAATTTGTGTAATTGTTGAGAGGTAAGTTGAATGTGCCTAGAGTTCCACGTCAGGGTAGTTGAAACCTCCATTCTTAGTACTTTGAGGTAGTATATGGAATGCTATCCTAGGTTTTTTATAGCTCCACAAAAATTTATCAAAAATCGATTGCCACTGTTTCATCAATTTGTGTGGTATCAGTATTGGGACAGTGCGAAATAAGATCAGTTTGGGAAGCAAAAAGTTTTTGAGTAGATGGAATCTAGAATACCAGTCATGTTGTTGTTTATTCCACGCTGATATATCTTTTTTAATATCCTGGATTTTTTGTAAGTGATTATATAAGTGATTATATTTTAACAGATGGGTCAGATTGGATGGAATGTTGACTCCTATGTAGGGAAGGTATTTATTTGTCCATTGAAATTTATATTCTGAGGAGATTTTGTTTTTAACTGATTGTGGTGTATTAATTGACATTAATGTCGATTTTTGTATATTAACTTTCAGACGGGATATCTGAGAGAATTTGTCGAGAGTATCTTCTAGGTGTATTAATGAGGTTTCTGGGTGTGTTATATAAACAAGCATGTCATCTGCGAACATACTCAATTTGTGGACTTTAGAGGCGATTTTTATTCCGTGAATTAGTGAATTGTTTCGAATTTCATTAGCCAGGGGTTCTATTGCTATCGCAAATAGTAGTGGAGAGAGGGGACACCCTTGTCTTGTCCCTCTAGTAAGGTTTATTTCAGTTGATGTTATGTTATTTATTTGAATTTTGGCTGTGGCTTGTGAGTAAATTGCTAACAGTGCTTGACAAAATTTAGGTCCGAAATTCATATGCTGCAATAGAGAGTGAAGATACGATGTTTCAAGAGTGTCAAATGCTTTTTCAATATCTAGTGATGCCAATAAAAGTTCTGATTTCTGTATTCTGCTCAGAGAGATAATGTTTAGAGTTTTGCATATGTTGTCTGTTATATCTCTTCCTGGGATAAAGCCGGATTGGTCCTTATGAATGTAATGTTTAATTATGGAGTTTAATCTTTGGGTTAGAATGGAAGTAAAGATTTTGTAGTCCTGGTTGAGAAGTGAAATGGGGCGATATGAGGCCGGATTAAGGTGATTTTTACCAGGTTTTGGTATGACTATTACGTTTGCTTCCTTCCATGTGGGGGGTAGCATTCCTGTATTTAGTAAAAAGTTACATGTTTCTGTCAATGGTTGAGTTATAGTTGTATAGAATTTTTTGTAAAATTCCGATGGAAAGCCGTCAGGACTGGCTGATTTATTATTTTTCAATTTTTTTAATCACTGTTTGAATTTCAATGTTCGTGATTGGGTTGTTAAACTGCTGTCTGTGTTCCTCCTTAAGTTGTTTAATATGTTTTGAAGTGGCTAATAATTTGTTTATTTTTTCTGGTGATGGGTTGGTTGGGGAGTATAATTCATTATAGAAGTCTTTAAAGCATTTCGTGATATCTGTTGATTTGTGCAATGTTTTGCCTTTTTTATCTTGGATCGCACTTATTATCCTAGATGCTCTTTTTTCTTTTATTTTCCAAGATAGTAATCGTAATTGTTTTGGTGAGTGGAACCAGTATTTCTGTTTCAGGTATATTAAATTAGTTTGGATTCGGTTGGTTTCAAGGGATTCTAACAGCTTGCGTTCATGTAGCAAACTACGATAAGTTCTGTCGCTGCCTGTTTTTTTGTGTTGTCTTTCTAGTGAGGCGATATTTTCCAAAATTGACTGTTTTTGTAGTCGTTTAGATTTGTTGACTTGGGCTGAAATTGAAATTAATTCTCCCCTTAGTACTGCTTTTAGTGCGTCCCATCTAAAGTGTGGAGATATTTCCAGAGAATCGTTATCTTTGAGGTAATTATTAATAGCCTGTTCTATAAGGGTGGAAGTGTTTTCATTTTGAAGAAGAGATTTATTGAAACTCCAGTGCCTTTCAAGTTTGTCCGAAGATTGTAAAGTTAGTGAGCAGGAGACCCATGCATGGTCCGAATTTGTGAGGTTTCCTATTTGAGAGTTAATAGCCTTGTTTCTTATATTGTTGCTTGTTAAGATGTAGTCGATTGTAGTGTATGTGTTATGTCTAGTAGAGTAGTATGTATAATCTTTTTCGTCCTGGTGCATTAAATGCCATAAATCAATTAATTGGAATTTTTTCAAAAGCGTGGGTAGGTCTGTGTCTTGTCTTTTTCCTTGTTTCAGGGAATTGTAAGATGATTTGTCTAACCTGTAATTGCAAATATAATTAAGGTCTCCCCCAATAATTGTTTCCCCCTCTTGGAATTTAATTAATTTGCTTAAACAGTCTTCCAAAAATACTAATTGGTTGGAATTTGGGGCATAAATTGAACCTAATGTAATTAGTTGATTGTCAATAGAGCCTTTAATAAATATGAACCTCCCCTTAGGGTCTACTAATGAGGATTTATGTTGATAGTTGGTTGACTTAGATATTAAGATGGAGACTCCTCTAGATTTGGAGGAACCCTTAGCATTGTACTGCTGTTGTATCCATTTTGCCTTTAGTACTGTATTACTGGTGGAATGAAGGTGTGTTTCTTGAAGAAAAGCTATATTTATTTTCTGTTGAGCCAGATCATTCAGAATTTTTTTTCTTTTAACTACGTTATTGAGACCTCTCACATTGGTGTCATATTGTTGGAAGAAAAGTTGCTGTGTAAACTACAACTGAAATTTGTAAAACAAGATCTATCGATGACTTCAAATTATTTCAACAAGTATTCTTGACTGATGACACTATTTCTAGGAATATGCAGTCTTGCTCCCAATAACAGTACTGAACTTTCCAAGTAAAGACCCAATTTCCCTTATACTTTGTTGTAACAAATACTTGCAATTAACTACAATAAGGGTTACAAACAGTCAACGATGTCAAAAACAATATGGGTAGAACACAGCTTAGGAAGGCTGTTGGATCTTGGAGCATTAGTTAGTAGTTAGACTTGTGTGATCTGACAATTGTTGCTTTGAGCCTATAATTCTATTAGTAGAAGATGTAAGTATTTCCAGTCTCAATACTCTTGTAGGTTTCAGCTTACACTTAGTAGCCCCCCCCCAGTGACTACTTATCAGCAGAAGTTAAATATTCTATAAAATCTAGAAAATCAATTTTCTTATTGTCACTATAGTACAACTTATTTTTTGTATATACAATTGATTTTTTATATTTTTTATTTTATTTTTATTATTTTTTAAAAAAATTAAAATTTAAATTCCCCCCCTTTTTTAATTAATTTTTTGTATTGCTATATGGAATTCCACAATTCAGAACAAACCTTTAACTCAACAAAGAAACTTGGGACTTCCCTCCCTTCCCCCTCCCACTTAATCCCTCCCAAAATGATTGTCTATGAAAGACTTAGGTTGTGATAATTGTATTTTTGCAGCTTGATAAATGAAATTATTAGATGGTAGAGAGTATGCTAAATTTCTATCCCACCCCCCTTTTATCCCTTCCTCAATTTACTCAACACCCTCCCACCCCCTTAATCTGATCTCAGTAAAGAGTAAAGTAAATACGATTATTACAGCTTCCTATAGCTGGAGAGTTATTCTTCACTCTCCAACCAACAGCACTTATCCTAAGATAGCAAGCTGTAAAGAAAAGAAAAAATTCCCAAAGTAATCTGAAATAGGGGCAACACTTGAGTATCCAACCCCTCCCTTGCCTAGTACCCTCACATGAATTGTAATTTTTAATCCTTGATTAGTGAACTAAAGTCTCTCTTTAATGTTCAAGTTGGTCAAACGGGGATCTTGCTTCCTTTAAGGGGAGAAAGAGCTTGTTCCATCTTCCTTTTTTGCCAAGTTTTGTCCAGTTCCATCGGGATTTCTGCCTTGATGTGTTGCAATAGCATTTTTCCAGAGTCTTCATCAGTTGCAGTTAGGTGTTTGCCTTGAAAGTTGACTGAAAGGGTGGTTAAATTCATCCATGTAGGGGAGGGCAATGCGCATGCGCTAGCATTTGGACGCCTTGTCTCCACTCTCCCGAGGACATTCAAGTTAACAGCTTTAAAAGAATGTAAACTGCTGATTGAAACTGCTGAAACTGATTTATGAGACGTCTGGCACAAGAAGAAGAAGCTTGGTGAAAGAATAGGTGAGAGGATAACAGAACTTGTTTAGTTTTAAAAGGGAAGGGAGGACGAGCTGAGACAGAGATAACATGGCGGCTACTGTGAAAGGGTTATCAGAACAACTGGCACAATTTCAAGCACTAATGCTTGACTCCCAGACCAAAATACAAACTTCTTTAACCGAGCTAACAGCAGAAATGAGAAATTTGGGCTCAGAGGTTAAATTGGTGGCAGGCATTGCATCGGAAGCCAAGGCTCTTGCACAACAGAACAAAGTAGAGATTGATTCATTGAAAAAACAATACATAGACTTATCGGACTGTAATAGGAGGGGGAACATTATTTTCTTTGATATTTCTGAAGAAGTTAAAGCATGTGATTTAGAGCGGACCCTGGTGGAATGGTTATCACAACAGGAGCTGGAAATAGAAGAAGAAGAGATTGAACGTGCCCACAGACTCCAAACAAGAAGAATGGGGGGGGGGAACCACGCCCGGTGATAATGAAGCTTGTGAGGGAGAAGTTACAGCAGAGGATATTCAAAACACTCAAGAAAAATAAAGAGCTGACATTTAAAGGCAGAAGCGTTTATGTGAAGGAAGATTTTTGCAAAGAAACGCTGTATCAAAGGACTCAAAGGAAACCTTTTGCACAGAAACTTAACCAAAGCAACATTAAATTCAGCTGGGCGTACCCAGCATCCCTGGTTATTTACCAATAGGGGAGGAGGCTTTGTGCGAGGAACCCTGAAGAGGCACGGGACCTATTAGAAACTTTGGGAGTAAATGTGAGGAATACTGAGTCAATCCTGTTGGATGAAACGCATCAATCTTGGCCACAGCAACTGGACTCTGAGGAAGGTCCACCTAACCGTCAGGACAAGAGGCCAAGATTGTCTCGACACTGAGACATATTAAGGGAAGTATACAAATGAAATTAAAATAGTATTAAAATGGTTATTAATATAACTCGGGGAGTGGAGGGTGCGCTTACCCCAGATGTGTAGAGAAGGGATGAGTACTCATCCCCAGCTCATGGCTCTACACAAGAGAAGGGGAGGGGGAGGGAGGGGGAAGGGAAGTTGGGTATATAAAGGGGAATATCAAACTAAATATCGGGCCAGGGGAACAAAGGGAAGGTAAATCTGAGTTTGAAAATGGATAAAACGCTACAGGTGCTGACACTGAACGTCAGTGGTCTGGGTTCGGATTTAAAAAGGTATAAACTTCTTAGATTTCTTAAACAACAGAATCTAGATATAGCATGGCTCCAGGAAACACATAAAGCAAAGAAAGATAAAAGACCTTTATTTAGAGGCCCTAATTGGGGGATCTTGGTAGAGGCACGTGGATCATCAAAAGCAAGAGGTGTGGCAATTCTGGCCCACAAGAGGAATGATATAAGAGTAATAGAAGTGATAAGAGATGCTGAAGGGAGGTTCATAATGGTTAAATGCCTGGTTGAAAATAGATTAACAACATTGATAAACATATATGCTCCAAATACGGGACAGAAAACTTTTTTATTAAAGGTATTTAAAAAAGCGCGTAGCTTCTCTGAAGGAGAGGTAATTTTGGCGGGAGATTTAAATAAGGATTTTAATAAAGATAACATAATTAATTGGAAACAATGGGATCTGACTGAAGTACACAAAGTTCTTAACCTAGTGCCCAAACCCACATATTTCTCAAGTAGACATAAAACCACCTCATGTTTAGACTATGTACTTATAAATAGAACGAGTACCTGGGAGGTAAAAAGAGTAACCACCCATCCAACATAGATTTCAGACCACACCCTGGTAAGTGTAGAAATAATACTAATGCATAAACAAGTTAGAAGACCATGGAGATACAACAACATGATTATGGCTAGGGAGGAGGACAAGCGATATACTACGGATCAAATAAAGCTATACTTCAAAGAGAATAGGGGAACGGTGGAGACAAATACACTATGGGATGCGGCTAAGGCGGTAATTAGAGGGCAATGTATTATGAAAGAAAAGGAGATAAGGAAAAAATGGCATGCCGATAGGGAAGGGAAACTACAGGAATTAAGTAAGTTGCAAGAGGACTAAATAAAGAAATTTTGCCCCAATCGACATAAATTAATTAGGGAACTGCGGAAAAAACTGGATGTTCTTGACTCCATGGCATTATGGAAAAAGCAGGTTATGGTAAAAAATGAATACCAGAGAAATACACTTAATTCAGCCAAGAGATTAGCAAATTACCTGAGAAGGGAAAAGGAGAGACAAAGGGTGAGGAGTATTAAGATAAATAAAAAGGTGACACAGAATCCAGAGGAGATAAAAGGAGCATTTGAGAAATTTTATAAAAGTATATATGAGGAAAAAGAGGTGAAGAAATTTGAGGAAGAGATAGGGACAGTGTTAATGGAAATTGAACGAAGGAGGCTTGAGGAGGATGTAACGTGTCAAGAGATTGAGCAGGCGATAGGTAGCTTAAAGATAGGTAGATCTCCAGGGTTAGATGGATTTTCAGCTGAATTTTATAAGGAAATGAAAGAGGTATTGATCCCTAAATTACAAGAAGTATTTAATAATATACTAAAAGGAGGAAAGGCCCCGGATACCTGGAGGAAAGCAGAAATAACGGTGATTTTGAAACCTAAGAGGGACCCCCAAGAAGTGGGTTCATATAGACCGATTAGCCTGCTGAATCAGGATTATAAACTCTTTGCCAAAATATTGGCAAATAGACTTAAGAATATTATTCGGAAAGTGATAAAAGAGGATCAATACGGTTTTATGGAGGGTAGAAACACTGCACACCCGGTAAGAAATTTAATCAATGTCTTGTGTCATAGTAAATTTAGGAAACTGGCTTTATTAAAATTAGATGTTTATAAAGCTTTTGATACACTGTCATATCAATTTTTATGGACAGTTATGGCCAAATATGGAATTAGTCAATCAATTATACAAGTATTCCAGGAAATATATAGAGAAGGCACAGCGGTAGTTAGACTCAATGGGGAACATACCTCACAATTCTCAATTCAGAGAGGAGTTAGGCAAGAATGTCCGCTTTCCCCGTTCCTCTTCATAATGGCTATAAAACAACTAGCTCAACACATTAGGAACTCTGGGAGGATAGAGGGATGTCAAATAGGCAAGGAAGAAATTAAATTAAATTTATTTGCAGATGACTTGATCATAGTTATATCTAATCCGAAAGAAGGAGTCAAAGAGACAAAAATTATATTAGAAGACTTTGAGTTAAACTCAGGATTAAAAGTTAATATGGCAAAATCAGAGATAATGTATATTAATTTGAGGATGGAAGAAAGGAAAGCGATACATAAATGGACAGGAATAGGTTTAGGGGCCAAGAAATTCAGATATTTAGGGATAGATATAGTTAAAAATGTTAATAAGATGGTAGAGAGGAATTATAATCGGACGTGGAACACAATATTGAAAGAAATGAGGAGGTGGGGCAAGAAGACATTAAACATAACAGCTAGGATTAATATAGTGAAAATGTTCTGGACCCCAAAGTTATTATATTTGTTTCAAACGATGCCTTTAGAAATCAATAGACAAAAAATTAACAGTTGGAATGCGAGAATAAAAGAATGGGTCTTTGGCAGTAAAAAAAGTAGGGTTAGATATTTCATATATGCTCATAGATCTGACATGGGATGGGGTGTCCCAGAACTGGGAAATTATTATGAAGCATTTCAAATAAAAACATTAATGGAAATAGGGGAGAGAAGTGAACAAAAATGGGTTAGAATTGAGAATGAGGCAAATAAAGGGGTTGGAAGATTTGGAGTATTTACAGGAGGAAAGTTTAAATACAGTATGTTAGAACCGGGACCGAGAAAAACAGCATTAATGATTTGGAGGAAATGGCAACCGAAATGGTTAAGGGGAGTATCTAAACAAGTATTATTAGAGGCATTGGATGAGGAGGAGGAAGATGAGAAATGGTGGAGATTACTTAAACAGAAAGGGTACACTAGATTGCAAGATATACTATGCGGGTAGTCACTTAAACCATTACAAACATTACATGATGAAATAGGAAGGCAATATTGGTTGAAGCTAATAGGTCTACATAATAGACTTAAAAAGATAATCGAAAATAGGACTCTGACGGCAGGGGAACCAATGGAGGAGTTATTAAAGGTGATGATAAACACAAAAAGAGGATTAGCAGGCAAGATATAGAGAAGGATGATGTCTGATAAAGATCGGACAAGAACCCTCCTTCAGGGGAAGTGGAGCGTAGAAATTAGTCTAGCGGATAGAAGGGTTGACAGACTTATAAAAGGTATACAGGAGATAAAAGTGCATAAATTCAGAGAGCTGGAATTGAAATTCTACACGAAGTGGTATAGAACTCCGGCTATATTAGCTAATATGTTCTCTAAGTTCAAACTGTTGGCACTGCAGAAATGGGAAAGGATGGTACTCCCATATGTGGTGGGAGTGTGCAAAAGTTAAAGCTTTTGGGGAGAAGGTAACAGAGCAACTTTATAAGTTCTTCGCAATAAGGCCAAAGATAGACCTAGAATTGATGTTAGGTAGTACTTTAGGTCATAAAGATATCAGAAAAGAAGGACAGGACTTATTTAAAGTAATGGTGCTAGCCAGTAAAGCAGTAATAGCATTTGGTTGGAAAAACAAAACTAAGTGGACGGAACTAAACTGGCAGGATTATTTATTTGAATACATTCAATCAGACATTATAGCCATAATTAATCAGGATGAGTCATGGGAATTAAGAATAGGAAAGATTAAGGAAAAATGGCATTTATATTTAAAATGGGTCATGGAGGGTCAACAACGGGACGTTTGGTGGAAGCTCCTAAGCTTGTGCCCCTGGCTAGAAAGGATGAGTAGCTAAAGGGAGGGCGGGAGGGATAAGGGTATGGAAATACAGATGAATAACTTGAATGGGAAACAGTCATCCAAAATACACTAAAACTCTCAACCCTCCCCGGCTATAGGATACAATATCTTCGGCGATGAATTAAGTGAGGAGGAAGAGGAAGGAGAATCAAGGAGGAATAGAAGAAGGAGAGGACTCAGAGACTAACTCCTCTTATCCCGATGTGAAGAAACAAGATAAATAGAAGAATGACTCTTACAAGGGACTTCTGCCGAAGATATAGAAACTGTATATGAATTTATGGAGAGGGGTTGGAGGGCAATGGGTATATATGTACGGGAATAAGGATGTTTTGAAGGAAATGCACAAAAAATATACAATAAAAAAAATTAAATCACTAGTCAGTAAGACTAGATTTTAAAAAAAAATAATTCATCCATCTATATGGGATTGCTGCTTGTTTTTTTTTTTAAAAAAAATTTTATTGAAAATTTCCAAATATTTACACGAAGGAGCGGTGCAATAATACTGCAAAGTAATATTCTTATATAACTTGATTATACATCTGAGTTAATAACTAATGTGAGTTTCATGATATGGTATACTTGGTTATCAGGTTCAACCTGTCATATACATCTTTCCATCTGTCTATAAAGGTTTTGTTATTTTCTAAATTCATGACTGAGGTAAGTCTGTCCATTTCTATACAATATAAGAGCTTCTCTATTAATTTTTTCTCATCAGGTACACTTTTTTGTTTCCAGACCTGTGCATATATCAATCTTGCAGCAGTAATAATATGCTGCAATAGGTATTTTTGTTCCTTTGGAAAGTTACTATCAAACATAGACAGTAAAAATATCGTGGGATCTAGGGTAATATGCAAATCTAGCATTTTCTTTATGAACAGTGAGACCATATTCCAGAAATCCTTAGCTTTTTTACATATCCACCAAGAATGGAAGAAGGTACCTCTTTCTACACCACATTTCCAACATCTGTCGGAACAAGCATACATGGTCTGCTAGTTTAGCTGGAGAGATATACCATCGATAATACATTTTATAATGGTTTTCTCTAAATGCAGTTGATTTAAAATTTTTAATATCTCTCCATACCCCTTGCCATCTATCTAGTGAGATCTGGTACCCTATATTCTGTGCCCATTTAATCATGCAGTCCTTGACTTGTTCGTCCGCCATTTTATAGTTCAGCAGATATTTGTAGATTTTACTTAAAAGCTTTTGATTGCTAGACAGGAGAATTTTATCAAATTGGTTTAGATCTTTGTGGATCCCAAATTTTTTTTGTCAGAGTTGAACCTCGATTGAATCTGGGTATATTGCCACCAGTTCAGGTTGTGTCCTTCCAGCTTTAGTTGACTTGATGACTTTAGTGTCTCTGCATTTATAAGGAGATCTCTGTATGTGAGTGAAGTTTTATATTGTAGTGCATCCTTGGATATGGCTTCCTGAGGAGAAAACCATGATGGGATCTCAGTGTACAGGGACGGTCTTTTTATCTTCCATATTCTTATTAGGCATTTTCTGATCCAGTGTTCGGTAAAGGTTTTCAGTGTTTTATTTGTATATGTCCATAAATAGGAGTGCCATCCTGAGGGGAGGTCATGTCCTTCAAGAGTTAGTGTTCTTTCGTCTGCCAGAGTTATCCATTCTTTCATCCATACAAGGCATGACGCCTGATAATATAATGGCCAATTTGGTAGTGCAAGGCCTCCGTTTTCAATTCTGTCTTGGAGGAGTTTATATCTAATTCTTGCTTTTTTGTGTAGCCAAATAAACTTCTCTATTTTTTGATCTAGTTCATCGAGGATTTTAGACGATGTCAGGATGGGTAGATGTTGAAATAGAAAGAGTAGTTTTGGCAGTACATTCATCTTTACAGTGGCTATTCTGCCCAAAAAAGATAGGTGAGTTTTACTCCACATGTCCAAGTCTCTGTATATTTCCTTAAATAGTCTAAGATAGTTATCTTCGTAAAGAGAGCTGCATCTTGCTGATATCTGTATACCCAAGTATCTAACTTTCTTTGAGGTTGCAAATTGAGTTTTGGTTTCTAGTATCTTAATTTGTTGTTTGGTGATATTTTTGTAAACGGTTTGTGTTTTCTGTCTATTTATTTTTAGACCAGCATAGTCGGCATATCTTGCAAATAGGGATAATAAAGAACCAATGGAGTCTTCTGGATTTTCCAGGATAATCAAAAGGTCATCTGCGAATGCTTGAACCTTATATTGCTGTCCTTTAACCTTTAAGCCTTTAATTCTGGAGTCTTTTCTAATCTGTTGTAGTAGGACTTCTAATGAGAGGATAAACAGTAACGGAGAGAGTGGGCAAACTTGCCTAGTACCTTTTTGTATTTGAGTTGATTGCGTTAGTTCACCATTAACAATTATTTTTTTAAATTGGGATGAATATATCTGGTCTATGGCATGTAATGTTCTTTGTCCAAATTCCATATATTCCATCTGGACCTTTAAGAAATACCAGGAAACGTTATCAAACGCTTTCTCTGCATCTAAGAATATTAGGGAGTTTTATCTCCCCATAGACCATGATCCAACAGATGAGATTGGACGGGTGGTAAAGATAGTAGTTGATAATGCACTGAGTAACAACTTTATAAGTCAATCTATCCATCGTGCTTTACTTATTTCTGACCCTCGGGTTCCTGTCTTCTACTGTCTTCCCAAAATCCATAAATCCCTGTCCTCGCCCCCCGGTCGACCGATCATTTCGGCTTGCAATTCCCTCCTCGAACCTCTAGCGCTTTATTTAGATCACTTGTTACAACCCTTTGTGGTTAAGGTTAGATCGTTTATTAAAGACACTACCGATCTTATACAATTGGTTGAGGACATGGACGTCCCACAGGGAGCGGTACTACTTACCATGGATGTCCAAGCCCTGTATACTTCCATTCCCCACCCTGACGCCAGAACTGTCATACAAGGGGTACTGGACCAACGCACTCACCATTTTCCTCCCACTAGTTTCCTACTTGACTTATTAGATATTATCATGGAGAGGAATTACTTTAGATTTGATTCACAGTTCTTTTACCAAATCAAGGGGGTCGCTATGGGATGTCCTGCGGCCCCCAGTATTGCAGTACTCTACATGGCGCATTTGGAGGAGCAATTTATTTATGACTCGGCAGTTAATCCCTTCTACTTAGATATGATTTGTTATCGGCGATACATAGACGACATCTTTTGTGTGCTGCGCTCTTCTGATGTAATTATAGATTTTATGAAGTGGATTAATAGTCTGGATCCTAACATTCAGTTCACACATCAGAGCAGTTCGGATAATATTCCTTTCCTCGATGTCATTATTTTTAAACAACCCACTGGTGAATTAGGGGTTAAACCCTATCGGAAACCGACAGACAGGTCGGCTTATCTTGAATATACATCTCATCACCGACCTGTCTTAAAGAAAAATATTCCGGTGGGCCAGTTTTTACGCGCTAGGAGAAACGCGACATTTTGGCTAGATTATTGCCAAGAGGCAGCCCGCATGAGCTCAGCGTTCACTACGCGGGGCTACCCCCCTTGGGTTATCGCCAGGGCAAGACGCAGAGCAGATACCACTCCCCGGTCCCAACTTTTGGGGTATCGCAGCCGGGATACTTCTTTGAATAAAATCACTTGGGCCCTGGACTATTCACCTTTGTCGGGCGCCATTTCAAATGTGATTAGGAGGAATTGGCATATCGTGTCAGACTTGCCTGGATGCAGTGACTTACCACAGATTGGTTACCGGCGTACCAAGAGTCTGAAGGATCTTTTAGTTCATTCAGACTTTAACAGTAAGAAGACAGTGTCTAATTTACCACAGGGTCACTTTCCCTGTGGTCATTGCAGCGTATGCTCATTGAGCGTAGAACTGACTAAGATCACTCATCCTACGACCGGCAGACAACTGTATTCTAGATCCTTTTCCACATGCAGCACCACAAATGTTGTCTACCTTTTGGCGTGTGACTGCAACCAACTTTATGTTGGTTGCACCTCACGCCCTCTGCGATCACGCATTCAGGAACACATCTCCAGATGTAGAGCTCAGACAGTGGATCTCCCTCTCTACGTACATCTTAGAGCCCAGCATCCATGTGACAGACCTTTCCGCTTTTCGGTCCTGGAAGTTGTTTCGAAACCAGGCTCTAAGAACCGGTTTCTTTTACAGTCTGAGACCAGGTGGATCCTCAGACTTGGGTCCCTGATGCCAGCGGGCCTTAATCATCATATAGAATTTTCCTCCTTTTTATAAGCCTCTAAGTAGTCTTTGCAATTTGCGGTTCTATCTCCTTAGTTTCCCTTTCTGGCTCTCCTCCTCTTGCCTTCTTAATGAGGATAGATTATTCAATTTATTTATTGAACCGATTAATTGTAATTGCATTTATTTGTATTTGTTTTGTGATCGGCGTTGGTATATAATTACGTGCCTGCACCTTTAAACTGTTTGGTCTCGGTATACTATCATGTACCTGTACCTTTAATTTGTTTGATTTTTTAGCGGGCTTTTGGTTTTCAATTAGGTATAAATTATGTTGTGTGACACACCCTCCCCACCTCGACACACATGGATATGACTTGTTGGAAAATGCATTGTTGATTTGATTTTGTGATGTAAGTATTAATGAATTTGTTGGGGCTCCCTAAATATATATAGCGGGGATATTATCGTTTGATATTAATTTCCAGATATGGTGGCCTGAAGAAGGACCTTCCGTCTGAAACGAGAAAAAAGAATTTTTTGGCCGGCTGACGCTCGTTGCCTCCTCTCGCAGCAGCTCAAGCCTCGCCTTGTAGCAGCTTCATAGGTGTCTGCCCCTTGGCACACAGCGTACTCAATTTCACCACGCGTATTTGGGAAGCTTATTGATTGTATTTGGACAAATTATTTTCTCAGCAATTGACATTCATTTGACATATATGTATACTGTCTTAATTTTGTGTGTCCTATGGATGTTGTATTGAAACATTCAACTTTTGTACAGTAACGTGTAACCTTGATGAAATATTGTATTCACTTTTTCATTATTGTTTTTGGTTGAAATTCTTTCCGTCTTGGGCGTGCTTTTCTAGTTTTGTTGGTGTATCTAAGAATATCAGAGCAGCTGTTTTTTCACTATGTTTCTCATAATATTCTAGAACATTTAGTACCGTACGAATATTGTTCTTCATATATCTTTTAGGTAGGAAGCTGTTTTGATCTTCATGGATAATAGTAGATAGGATTTTCCTCAATCTTACCGCCAGAATAGTAGCAAAGATTTTATAGTCTACATTAAGTAATGAAATAGGACGGTAGTTTTGTATTTCCTTATGGTCTTTCCCTTCTTTTGGAATTAATGTCGTAGTTGAGTATTTCCAAGATTCTGGTATTAAGCCACCATCTAGTATATTGGAAATCAAATCTTTCAAATTTTGAGCTAAGATGTTTTCAAATTGTTTGTAGTATTCAGCTGGAATGCCGTCTGTTCCGGGGGATTTATTTGTTTTTTGTTTAGAGATAGCATTTGAGATCTCCATCATTGTGATGGGTGCATTCGTACTTATTCTCTGGTCTTCTGTCAGTTTAGGGAAATTAGTTTGTAATAAGAATTCGTGAAAGTTCTTTGATTTTCCCTCGGGTTCCTTAAAGAGGTGTTTAAAATAGTTTTCTACTATTGCCTTAATTTCCTCTTTTTTTGAGCAGAGAACCCCACATTTATCTTTGAGTTCAGTTATTCTTTTTTTTGCCTTTATTTTACTGAGTTTCATTGCTAACCATCTACCAGGCTTGTTGGCATTTTCAAAGTAGTTTTGATTTGCCAGCTTGAGCTTGAAAGCCATTTCTTGAGATAGATATAAATTATACTGATGTTGCAGAAGCTGTATTTGGTTTGTCACTTGCTGGTTTTTGGGATCAGACTGGAGTTTCAATTCCAGTTCCTTAATACGTGCTATTAGATCTGTATATTTTTGTTTTCTCTCCTTATTTTTCTGAGCCATGTATTTAATTACAAATCCTCTAAGGTATGCCTTACCGGCATCCCAAACTATGTGGAGTTGGGTGCCTTTGTTTAGATTATTAACAAAATATTCTTGGATATCAGCCAGGGCCTCCTCTTTAAATTTTTCATCTTGCCATAATCTATTATTGAATCGCCAGGAAGAGGGTCTTTTACTAACATTTAATGTCCATTGTATCTCATTATGATCTGAGAGAATTCTAGGCAATATTTCTATGTCTTGTGTTTCCAGTAGAAGATCTGGGGTCCCCCAGATCATGTCTATTCTGGATAGGGAGTGATGTCACGCTGAGCGGTGTGTAAATTCCTTTCTCTTTGGATTCTTGAATCTCCAAATGTCTTTAAGATTATGATCATGTATCAGATCGGAGAAGGACTTAGGGAGCTTATTCCCTTTTTGTAACTTTCTATTATTAGTTTTTTGCTTGTCTAAGTCTAGGGAGGTCACCCCATTAAAATCTCCCATGATCATTGTGGATGAGTATTCATATTGCTGTAGTTGGGAGGTTCAATTGCATAAAAAACTTTATTCTCTCACTTGGATCATTGGGGGCATATACACCACATAGAAGAGTTTTTCTATTCTGTATCTGGATCTCAACCAAAATCCATCTGCCTTCGAGATCTGAAAGTAACAACACGGGTTCATATTGCGCTTTAACATATAAGGCAATCCCTTTTTTCTTGTTGTCGGTTACAGTTGCGAATAGCATTCCTAGTTTTGGATTGTTTAGAAGTCGAATATCTTTTTGTCTAATATGTGTTTCTTGTAAGCAGGTAATATCATCTTTAAGTTTCGTTAAGTGTGTAAAAAAACGACTTCTTTTAGTTTGCGAGTTCAAACCGTTTACATTCCATGACAGGATCTTAAGATTTTCTGTCATAGTGAGATTTCTTTTTGTTTGTTCTATCTCTTAGTTGTCTGGGTGATATAGGACGTTCCTCTTGTTCATCATTTTCACTGGGGGTTTCTTCCGGCGAGTTTTGGAACCCTAACTTTTCCGCGTTACGTTCCAAAATTTTTTTTGCTCTTTCCTTGGAATCTAGTCTTTTAGTTTTCTTGTTCCATGTAAAGATTATTCCTTCTGGGAATAGCCATCTGTATTGAATTTCATTTTTAATAAGAATTTTAGTCAGAAAATCATATTCTTTTCTTAATTGGCGAACCTTCCATGGAATTTCTTTCAGTACTAAAATTTTTGGGGATTCAATCTCAATTGCTGTATCTTGGGTTCTTTTAAGCAGTCTATCCCTAGTGGCTCTTCTCACAAATTTTATATGAACCTCTGGGATATATTTATTTTCCTAGAGTAAGCAGTAGAAAATCTAGAAACATGATCAAACTCTTTACACATTTCCGCAGGTGTAATGCTAAGTAGAGGAGCCAAGTATTCTGCCATCAATGAGTATAAGTCTTCATTTGCATTTTGTGGGACATTTTGAAATCTAAGGGTATGAGCTGCGTTTTGCATCTCCTGTTTGGTGATATCTTTTATACAAGTCCTGTTCTGTTCTTCCAGGTCTTCCATTTTGATCTCAATCTCATCAATTGAAACTTACAGCTTATGTTTCCCAGATCTGTAGGCGTTTGTCGCCATATTGGCTTCGTTGTCTCCCGTGTCTTTAGGGAGGGTAGCTGAACCTGCCCCTCAAGCTCTGTTGTCAGTAGAATGGGGGGTGTCAGCTTGTCCTCCAGACTTCTTGTCTCCCTCCGAGAGGCAATTAGCTCAGTCACCGAGTGTGACTTGCCCGAAGAGACAGCGTTCAGCTTGGCTTCCCGTGGAGCTCGCAGATAGCTGAGATTGACAGCACGCCGGAACCGGCGGGATTGCTGCTTGTTTTTTGCCTATATTCTGTCACTGTTGTTGTGAAAAGAGGGGCTAAAACAAAATAAAACATAGTTCCTATGAGCAGAGCACTGTGAGGTTGTGAATATGCTCTAACACGGTTTATGCCATTTATTGGCGGGCAAAAAAAGTTCTGAAGTACTTGCCCTTGATTAAACATTCAACGTGCTCTAACATTCTCTTGTCAGACTCCTTCAAAATTTTTTCAATGGCATTTTGGGAGTGTGCTGCATCTCCAACTTGGTCTATTAAGGTGTAAACTTCATCCATATTTTCCTGAGTGAAAACCAGGCATTCTAGATAATAGGCAAGTGAAGTTATAAGTTCCACAGCAGAGCTGTAACATATTTGATCACAGACAAACTTAGCTTTCCTGTCCAGCTCATTTTCACTCCACGTTAAGCATTCATGTTCTCTCTGCTCCGGGGCATAGTTTGTGCAGCCCTCACAAGATTCAAATAAATAGCCATTTATACAGTGTCTCAGAATGCCATAAACTGCTGCCCTTACAATACTCTTCATGGCTGATTTGCGCTGGCATGGTGGAATACAGTCAATATCCTGGTCAATTTTGAGTTGCAGAATGCTTCTTAAAAGCCCGAGTCTTTCATGGGAGGTTATCATAGCCCCTGCTCCTGAAGATGTTGCCTGTAAAGAAGGTTTAAATGCATTGTAGTTTTTTTTTCAAATTATAGCATAATTAATCCCCCGCATGCCGCCCCCCCCAACAACTAAAGATGCCATGCCTTACCTGGCTATTCTCTCCAGATTAGTTGGTAGCAGAGGAAAATACCCAAAGAGAAGTCAGTAAACCAGGAGTCAAGGGGAAAAGTGCCTCACCAGGTGAAGACATGTAATGGTGCATGACTTTCCGAGGTTCCAGATGAAAGAGGGAAGGGGGTTTGTGAGACTGTTTCCTAACACAGCCAGTGCTGAAAGAGCCCCAAACTTACTTTTAATCTCTATTGAAATACTAGGACTAAGCAGTCTATACTTGGCCGCGGAGCAGCCGTTATTGGGCATTCACGTTAGTGTATGTTATTCCATACACTGAATAGCCAGGGTTCTCTCTCTCTCTCTCTCTCTTTTTTTGCATAGTGTTTTAAACCGCATGACTGTCAATGGCCTTGATGCATTCCAGTTACAGCCCCAGGACCTCAGATTATGAACTCATTAGGCAGACTGCAGACACCACATTTTTTTCTCAGATTCCCCCATCTGCAGCCCTTGAAGGATCTTTTTAAAGATCTAAGGATGCTCCCTTTGGAGAATAGGAGACACGGTGCCTGGCTTTACCACAACACTGCTGCGTGGGCCTGCCAGGGCGCAACGGGGTTGGAGAAATCTGCTGGAGGCAAAATGAGGCAGCGCTGCCAAAGCACATCCATTAAGAAAAGAGAGAACGGGGCTGGGGGTACTCCTAGGTGCTCAGGGAGCGGCAGTCCTCCAGGATGGTGGCTGTCCTGGAGCGTTCCTGTTGACTTAATGGCCAATCTGCCCCTGGAATGTGTGTTGTAAGGCCAGTTCATAGCAGTGGCTGTTACCGTTTCAGCATGCTTTGTCTCTTCTTGGTCATCATCGTATTGTCCGCTGTTGAGGACCTGGGCAGCTGTCCTTTCCACCGGTGACAAGGTGGTGGTATCTACTGGGGATTGAATCTACAAGCGGAGCGAGAGAGAGATCTAGGCCATTCCACCCACTGGCTAACTTACCATGTCTAACGTGTATGAGGGAAATTCGGGGCCAGACTTAACTATGTAGTTTCTTTATTTGGATGTTGCTAAAGGAAATCCCACATAAGTATTAAATATGAATGACTACTTATCTGTCTATGCTGGACTTTTCTTTCCCACTGATTTGGGTACACTGTACTCAACAAGGACAACCTAGAGGTCACAAAGAAAAAGTGACCCAACAGGGATTTTTATTTGTTATGCTTCTGCAAGCGAGACTCTCCCATTTTGGGAGAGCTAGTGTGGTTTAGAGTGACAAACCAGAAACAGGGAAACCCTGATTGAAAATCCTTGTTCTGCCATGGAAGCTCGCTGGGTAACCTTAGGCCAGTCACTCTCTGTGTTGCTGTGAGGATACAACAGAGAGGTGAATGACAGTGTAAGCTGTCTTGGGTCCCCACGGGGCCACAAGATGCTCCCTTGGGAGTATAGGAGACACGGTGCCTGGCTTTACCACAACACTGCTGCGTGGGCCTGCCAGGGTGCAACGGGGTTGGAGAAATCTGCTGGAGGCAAAATGAGGCAGCGCTGCCAAAGCACATCCATTAAGAAAAGAGAGAACGGGGCTGGGGGTACTCCTAGGTGCTCAGGGAGCGGCAGCCCTCCAGGATGGTGGCTGTCCTGGAACGTTCCTTTTTTTTTTTTTGAAAAAATTTTTTATTGGGTTAGAATTCATTATTTTTTACATTACATTCAATTTTCCCCAAATTTTTTCACTTCTAACCCCCTCCCTTTCCCCCCCTTTTGTTGACTTCCAACAGCTTTCCCACCCTTTGTCCCTTTTCCCTTACTTCTATTAAATTCCTGTATCTAAAACAAGTATACATTCTCCATTATACTAAGCAGTACATCCTTAACTACTTTTCTTGTTATATACCCAAACTGTAAGTCTTTGGTTCTATCTTGGATAAACAATTTATCCCATTTCCAGTTTTAAATATTTCTATATATCATAAACCATAAAAATCTTACATTTAAGATCTTACATTTAAATCAAACAATTTAACTTATTCTCTATATATTACTCATTGTATCTTTTTATGGTAATTCTATATAACTCATATCATAGTCAATCAATTTGACTCTTCTGTACATTCAGTTTGGTGCATACAAATCTTATCAAAGAAAGAAAATATTGTTGGTTACCCAATACTTATATTTAAACCTTATCATTAATTATTTTCTATCAATATTCTATCTATTAACCTATATATATCTATATATATATCAATCTGTTATTCTAACTGCTTATAAATTCACATTTATCTCTTCCCCCCCCCGGTAAAGTCACCCCCCTCTACATTTTATTATACTTCAAGTCCTGGAACGTTCCTGTTGACTTAATGGCCAATCTGCCCCTGGAATGCGTGTTGTAAGGCCAGTTCATAGCAGTGGCTGTTACCTTTTCAGCATGCTTTGTCTCTTCTTGGTCATCATCGTATTGTCCGCTGTTGAGGACCTGGGCAGCTGTCCTTTCCACCGGTGACAAGGTGATGGTATCTACTGGGGATTGAATCTACAAGCGGAGCGAGAGAGAGATCTAGGTCATTCCACCCACTGGCTAACCTACCATGTCTAACGTGTATGAGGGAAATTCGGGGCCAGACTTAACTATGTAGTTTCTTTATTTGGATGTTGCTAAAGGAAATCCCACATAAGTATTAAATATGAATGACTGCTTATCTGTCTATGCTGGACTTTTCTTTCCCACTGATTTGGGTACACTGTACTCAGCAAGGACAACCTAGAGGTCACAAAGAAAAAGTGACCCAACAGGGATTTTTATTTGTTATGCTTCTGCAAGCGAGACTCTCCCATTTTGGGAGAGCTAGTGTGGTTTAGAGTGACAAACCAGAATCTGGGAAACCCGGATTGAAATCCTTGTTCTGCCGTGGAAGCTCTCTGGGTAACCTTAGGCCAGTCACTCTCTGTGTTGCTGTGAGGATACAACAGAGAGGTGAATGACACTGTAAGCTGTCTTGGGTCCCCACGGGGCACGGAAGTGTAAATATCTAACAAAAAAATGAATAAGGCAGCTGCAACACTTTTGAACACTGTGGCACAACACACACACACAAAAGAAGCCTGAAAGGGGATGATCAGAGCTGTTGAATCGAGATGAAAGGGACTGCATCACGGCAGGCCGTTTAAGAATCCAAGAACTGCTTTGCCGGCAAGGCTGGAACAATCCTGTGTCTAAAGGAGGATGGTTCAGATGGGTGACTGGGTGGGTCTGCAGAAGAGCAGCCGGGTCTGAGTCCAGTCGGCCTTTAGAGACCAACATGTTAAGTGAGTTGCCCAGGGTGCAGCTTTAAGGGGTGCCAAATGAGACAGGATTTCTCCCTCTCTCTCTCTCTCTCCACACACATGGACACACATGATTGAATGTGGGAAGGCACCAAAGTTCTAGTTTAGTTAAGGCACCAAAAACTGGTTCAAATGTCCACTTTCCTAGACATAATCATTTGCAATAACTTAGCAATAAGTGAGACAAAACCAAGCCGGCAATTTCACCCAATGGGAGGGAGCTCTCTCTGCCTCCCTCCCATTGGATGAAATAGCCAACCTGGATACTTTCAAAGCTCAGAGCAGTGCTGAAAAGCCCTGCTCAGAGTTTTGAAAAAGTCTAAGCCGCTTATTTCATCCAATGAGAGGGAGGCAGAGGGAACTCCCTCCCATTGGGTGAAATTGCTGGCTTTTTCATCTCCCACAACACAATATCACCCACACTGAAAGAAGTGCTATAAATGCTATATACTTTGCAACTGCATCCGTTCCAAACCCAAAGAGAAGTCGGTAAACCAGGAGTCAAGGGAAAAAGTGGCTCACCAGGTGAAGACACGTAATGGTGCATGACTTTCCGAGGTTACAGATGAACGAGGGAAGGGGGTTTGTGAGACTGTTTCCTCACATAGCCAGTGATGAAAGAGCCCCAAACTTACTTTTAATCTCTATTGAAATACTAGGACTAGGCAGTCTATACTTGGCCGCGGAGCAGCCGTTATTGGGCATTCACGTTAGTGTATGTTATTCCATACACTGAATAGCCAGGGTTCTCTCTCTCTCTTTCTCTTTTTTGGTATAGTGTTTTAAACCACATGACTGTCAATGGCCTTGATGCATTCCAGTTAGAGCCCCAGGACCTCAGATTATGAACTCATTAGGCAGACTGCAGACACCACATTTTTTTCTCAGATTCCCCCATCTGCAGCCCTTGAAGGATCTTTTTAAAGATCTAAGGATGCTCCCTTGGGAGTATAGGAGACACGGTGCCTGGCTTTACCACAACACTGCTGCGTGGGCCTGCCAGGGCACAACGGGGTTGGAGAAATCTGCTGGAGGCAAAATGAGGCAGCGCTGCCAAAGCACATCCATTAAGAAAAGAGAGAACGGGGCTGGGGGTACTCCTAGGTGCTCAGGGAGCGGCAGCCCTCCAGGATGGTGGCTGTCCTGGAATGTTCCTGTTGACTTAATGGCCAATCTGCCCCTGGAATGCGTGTTGTAAGGCCAGTTCATAGCAGTGGCTGTTACCTTTTCAGCATGCTTTGTCTCTTCTTGGTCATCATCGTATTGTCCGCTGTTGAGGACCTGGGCAGCTGTCCTTTCCACCAGTGACAAGGTGATGGTATCTACTGGGGATTGAATCTACAAGCGGAGCGAGAGAGAGATCTAGGTCATTCCACCCACTGGCTAACCTACCATGTCTAACGTGTATGAGGGAAATTCGGGGCCAGACTTAACTATGTAGTTTCTTTATTTGGATGTTGCTAAAGGAAATCCCACATAAGTATTAAATATGAATGACTGCTTATCTGTCTATGCTGGACTTTTCTTTCCCACTGATTTGGGTACACTGTACTCAGCAAGGACAACCTAGAGGTCACAAAGAAAAAGTGACCCAACAGGGATTTTTATTTGTTATGCTTCTGCAAGCGAGACTCTCCCATTTTGGGAGAGCTAGTGTGGTTTAGAGTGACAAACCAGAATCTGGGAAACCCTGATTGAAATCCTTGTTCTGCCGTGGAAGCTCTCTGGGTAACCTTAGGCCAGTCACTCTCTGTGTTGCTGTGAGGATACAACAGAGAGGTGAATGACACTGTAAGCTGTCTTGGGTCCCCACGGGGCACGGAAGTGTAAATATCTAACAAAAAAATGAATAAGGCAGCTGCAACACTTTTGAACACTGTGGCACAACACACACACACAAAAGAAGCCTGAAAGGGGATGATCAGAGCTGTTGAATCGAGATGAAAGGGACTGCATCACGGCAGGCCGTTTAAGAATCCAAGAACTGCTTTGCCGGCAAGGCTGGAACAATCCTGTGTCTAAAGGAGGATGGTTCAGATGGGTGACTGGGTGGGTCTGCAGAAGAGCAGCCGGGTCTGAGTCCAGTCGGCCTTTAGAGACCAACATGTTAAGTGAGTTGCCCAGGGTGCAGCTTTAAGGGGTGCCAAATGAGACAGGATTTCTCTCTCTCTCTCTCTCTCTCTCTCTCTCTCTCCACACACATGGACACACATGATTGAATGTGGGAAGGCACCAAAGTTCTAGTTTAGTTAAGGCACCAAAAACTGGTTCAAATGTCCACTTTCCTAGACATAATCATTTGCAATAACTTAGCAATAAGTGAGACAAAACCAAGCCGGCAATTTCACCCAATGGGAGGGAGCTCTCTCTGCCTCCCTCCCATTGGATGAAATAGCCAACCTGGATACTTTCAAAGCTCAGAGCAGTGCTGAAAAGCCCTGCTCAGAGTTTTGAAAAAGTCTAAGCCGCTTATTTCATCCAATGAGAGGGAGGCAGAGGGAACTCCCTCCCATTGGGTGAAATTGCTGGCTTTTTCATCTCCCACAACACAATATCACCCACACTGAAAGAAGTGCTATAAATGCTATATACTTTACAACTGCATCCGTTCCAAACCCAAAGAGAAGTCGGTAAACCAGGAGTCAAGGGAAAAAGTGGCTCACCAGGTGAAGACACGTAATGGTGCATGACTTTCCAAGGTTCCAGATGAACGAGGGAAGGGGGTTTGCGAGACTGTTTCCTCACATAGCCAGTGATGAAAGAGCCCCAAACTTACTTTTAATCTCTATTGAAATACTAGGACTAGGCAGTCTATACTTGGCCGCGGAGCAGCCGTTATTGGGCATTCACGTTAGTGTATGTTATTCCATACACTGAATAGCCAGGGTTCTCTCTCTCTCTTTCTCTTTTTTGGTATAGTGTTTTAAACCACATGACTGTCAATGGCCTTGATGCATTCCAGTTACAGCCCCAGGACCTCAGATTATGAACTCATTAGGCAGACTGCAGACACCACATTTTTTTCTCAGATTCCCCCATCTGCAGCCCTTGAAGGATCTTTTTAAAGATCTAAGGATGCTCCCTTGGGAGTATAGGAGACACGGTGCCTGGCTTTACCACAACACTGCTGCATGGGCCTGCCAGGGCGCAACGGGGTTGGAGAAATCTGCTGGAGGCAAAATGAGGCAGCACTGCCAAAGCACATCCATTAAGAAAAGAGAGAACGGGGCTGGGGGTACTCCTAGGTGCTCAGGGAGCGGCAGCCCTCCAGGATGGTGGCTGTCCTGGAACGTTCCTATTGACTTAATGGCCAATCTGCCCCTAGAATGTGTGTTGTAAGGCCAGTTCATAGCAGTGGCTGTTACCTTTTCGGCATGCTTTGCCTCTTCTTGGTCATCATCAAATTGGCCGCTGCTGAGGACCTGGGCAGCTGTCCTTTCCACCAGTGACAAGGTGGTGGTATCTACTGGGGATTGAATCTACAAGCGGAGCGAGAGAGAGATCTAGGTCATTCCACCCACTGGCTAACCTACCATGTCTAACGTGTATGAGGGAAATTCGGGGCCAGACTTAACTATGTAGTTTCTTTATTTGGATGTTGCTAAAGGAAATCCCACATAAGTATTAAATATGAATGACTGCTTATCTGTCTATGCTGGACTTTTCTTTCCCACTGATTTGGGTACACTTTACTCAACAAGGACAACCTAGAGGTCACAAAAAAAATGTGACCCAACAGGGATTTTTATTTGTTATGCTTCTGCAAGCGAGACAATCCCATTTTGGGAGAGCTAGTGTGGTTTAGAGTGACAAACCAGAATCTGGGAAACCCTGATTGAAATCCTTGTTCTGCCGTGGAAGCTCGCTGGGTAACCTTAGGCCAGTCACTCTCTGTGTTGCTGTGAGGATACAACAGAGAGGTGAATGATACTGTATTGACGCACAGTCATTGACGCACAGTGTTGCAGTCCCATGATGGGAATTCCAAGTATATTACTTGGTCCTAAAGAGCAGCTCTATGAGTGGGGGCAGGGTGGGGGTGGGGAATACCAAAACTAGATTAAGGCCATGGCATGGGTTGGGGCAAGTGTTAGCTCTTACCCGATGCTTTCCCCAGTTGAAAATGTCTACTTCCCAGTAGGGGAAGAAATAGCTACAATACTGGTAAGCTTGCATAAGAAAAGAATGAACATAGTACGTTGAGCATCTTACAAAAGGATCCTAGATTACTTGGCAATATTAAAATAAGGCAAATTAAACATAGAAGTGTACCCTTAAGTTCACCAATGTTAACGGACTTAAAAAGGTGCAACAGTGCCTAGGATGGCAGTCTAGTTATGTTTTCTTTGGTGCATCAGTTTTTTTAAAGGAATTATCTCTCTCTCTCTCACACACACACACACACACTCACACACACACACACAGAGTAGGGGAACAGATGAAGACTATGGATGAGCAGATTTACTCAGTTCCATGACATTAGTATAGCTTGAGCTCTGGTATGGCTTTTTTCTAGCAAGAAAGGAAAATTTCAGGAAGTTGACCAGGGATTTCGCACAAAGAAAAAAAATCCTTATCATTTACAAATACTTTAAAATAAATAGTGAAATTTAAAAAGAAAAAAATATTTTTATTGCATAGGTACTTTTGCAGTAGTACAACAACGTATCTATGCAATGTGGAAACAAAGAACTCCTTCAAAATGAATCTACTTCGTGTGCCAAATTTTAAAACTTTTTTCAGATTTGAGCATACAAAGGACTAGCATTAGAGACATTAGAGACTAGCATTAGAGACGTGGGTTTACATTTCCACCATAAGGCAAGTCACACCCTTTTGAGACCAATGAAGTCAATGGGATTAGAAGGGTGTACTTCTGCTTAGGACTGCAATATTAACTACTTTATTTACCGGTCCTGTATCCACACAGGCTCAGAGAGGTTTATGACTACTTTTCCAAATCCAAATATTTTTTAAAATTTTTTTAAATTAAAACAGAAAATAGCATTGAACTTTAGAAAAAATATCTAAATATCTAAAGCAGACTATGTAACAGATAGTGACATTAGACAGTAAACATAATATCAAAACAAAATATGTAACAAAATATTAAAACCACATAATGTAACAAATATAACCTTCTCCCCCTCCATTATCTTAATCATACTCCCCCTGCCCCCAGCAGTCTTTAGGGACAAACAACACGGCTGGACTTCCAGTTGCAGAATTCCAGCATTGTGTAGCTGAGGAATTTATTAAAAGAGCTATCCAGTAAGTTAGTGCTGGGGCCTAATTAAATTATCTTGAATAGTATTCATTTATTTGTGTGTGGGGGGGGGGTGCGTACAAGCACGTATGCATTTGTAAAGTGCTGACAAGTGGTAGCTGATTTATGGCAACCCCAGTGGGTTTTCTAGGCAAGAGACAGATAGGTGGTTTGCCACTGCCTGTGTAGACCCTGGACTACCTTAGTGGTCTCCCATCCAAGTACAAACCAGGGCAAACCCTGTTTAGCTTCTGAGATTAGACAAGACTGGGTTAAGCCTGGGTCATCCAGGCCATACCGCTTCACAACTCTGTGTCTAAGCATAGGCCTCATTTTTTTTAATAGTCTGTACATGCACTAAAAACATACATTGATCTGAATGTTTGCTCTAAGTGGAGAAACAGTTTAGAAGTTTTAGGAAGTAATTTCTAAACATTCTCCCACTGGAGGTCCAGGCCCTGCAGGACCTATTATAGTTCCGCAGGGTCTGTACAAGGGAGATGTTCCACCAGGCCTTTGGTTGAGGACCAGCAGGTGTCCCCCCTTATCCTATCTAAGATTGCTACCTCTTCTATGACTGCCCTTGGCTATGCGTTTTACCCACAGCAATGACCTATGCAGGTTTTTTATTAGTATCCAAAGTAGCCTATGTATAATGGCACCAGAGTATTTTAATATAAGTTTTTTAATCTGTTTTTAAAGTTGACTATTAATTTATTTTGTTTTAATGATGATTTGAGCCACCCTGAGCCCATTCATGGGGAGGGCGGGATATAAGTCAAACATATCTGTCTTTTGACAGCCAGATGAGATCTTAACCCCAGATCAATCAGGAATGCTATTATTTCAAAGGCCATTTAGCCACAAATTGGAGTTCAAATGAAAAACAAACAGTACAATCCTAAGAAGAGTTACTCCAGTCTAAGCCCACTAAAATCTTTTCCCCTTTAAGAAAGATGTACTTACAGGAACTTTGAATGGAGAGGTGTTTGATGAATCTATGGGATTGGTTTTGTCTGAGCTGCTGGTCCCAGAGATGCTCTGTCTGCGAGGAGACTTCTCTGCTGGGACTTCTGGGTAAAAGAAATGAGAGAGAAAATGGGTGAGAAAACAGGAAAGAAGAATTTCCATTGTCTTAATTGCAGACAATCACACACACGCACACACACACAAAACCCATGCAGGTGTATTTCTCACTATTTATAAGTTATGGAGACTTTGCAAAAACAGAATTAAAATCCATCTTTGACTCACAGGAAATTTAGAGGACTGTCCTTTGCTAAGTATTCCACAAAGGAAGGAGGGGGGGGTAGGGCTTCCTCACCAACTAACGCAACTAACACAACAAAGGAAGTATGCCAAAAGCCAGGACACAATGTTGGGGAAAACTCATACGCGAATTACAATTTACAACACTCATATATATATATATTCAATATTTCAACCAGTAAGAAAGAGAAATAACGCAAGGTGACAGTGGGAATCCCGCAATTAGAGAGGAAACAATATTCAAAGTCCAACCGGGACGTAACGAGTCCCTTAATTTTCTGGCGTTCACTGAGTAGTGGCGGAATTTGCAGATGTAGACAATTCAGCTGTGAAGTCGTCTAATCACCATGACGAGGCGAAGTTGCAGCGCTGTCGAGATGGAAGGAAGGCAGCACTGGTTGAAGGTAGGTGAAGGGGCAACAAGCATCAGCCGCCCAATTCCCTCTTCGCTCGTTTCAGACCATATAAACCTTCTTCAGGCCACAATATATCTCATAATCAAGCAAACCGGATCGTTCCATTTACCAAGAGCCCATATGCTCCAAGGTTCCATATATCAAAGTCCAATGCTCTATTTATTACATCATACTGGAGCTCAATGTGGTCGGCATTGTGTCACCATAAGCACTTGCAGGATGGTGCCTGTGATATCCCTGTTGATACGAGCCCATGTGGCTCTTATCCATACGGTCCTGCAATCGGAGGGATAATCTTTCCAAGGGTCAAAAAGGATTGCTGCAAGGAGAGAAAAGCAAGGGAAACTGGCATCTGCCAACACCTTCCTCTGGTGGACTGTTGGATCCAAGGCATAACTTAGCCAAAAAGATTGGTGGTTTTCTTCTTCTTACAAATAACTAACACAGGTAATTGTGTATTCGGCAATGGTAGTCTCTTGGATGGTGTTCTGAGAGATTATCAGTGAAATCCTAAAATGAGTTACTCCAGTCTAAGCCCATTGAAATCAATGGGTTTAGACTAGAGTAACTTTGCTTAGGATTTCACTGTATGAGGCAGGAAGAGGTTGTTAAGTGTTGACTGTGATCAAGGGGAGCCCAATATTACTACTAGAAGAAGACTCCAGATGGCATTGGAAGCAATTACTGCTTAGGCATCATGGTTCCATGCAATGTGTTTCCTGGCACTTCTTCCCTAAACAAAAGGTCAGTTTGGATTTCTTCTAGCTCACTGAAGTGAAATGTTTCCAAAGAGCCCTTTGTATGTGCAGGGAGCACCAATTCATAAACAGCAATCTTCATTATAGGAGGATGCTTGACTTAGATGCTTCCAACATTTTTGTGACTGGTCTCCACCCCATGGCAGCCATTTTGTGATGGTACCAGCTCAGTTTTCTCAAAATTCCAAACTGCCCACTGACATACTGAAAAAGGTCTGCATAACTGGACTTGTCCAGAACTTCCCAAGGTAAACTAGCACCATCTTGCCCAAAATGTGATCTCTGAAACTGCTCTTAAATTATTCAGGTCTCTCAGGTCTAAGGAAGGCTTTCTTCTAAAGAGGGGTCAACACAACTGCCTCCTCCAAGGTGGTCAAGAGGACCTCTCCCCAGTCAAGGATGCATTAAATACTTTCTAACTCTGATTTTAAGCCTTGTATCCCAACTACAAAATGCAATATGAAAAACAAAAATTCCCCAGAAGGATTATAGAAGAGACACAACACATTCTGTGCCTTAGATGGCCTTTCAGGAGTCATGCACATATTTAAAAGATACAATCTTTAGCACAGGAAAATAAAAAAGAATGTAATTCAAGACCAAAATGGTACCTTCCAATTTTTGAATTTTATTTGAAATCTATTCATCTTGGCACCCTCTCAAGTCTTTTTTAATATCGTGTACATTAAAAAAAACTCTTCCATTTTTCTAGACCCAAATGCCAAGAATTATTGATTGAAAAATAATAGGAAGCCCTACCACTTCATCTGTAACTTTTCAAATCTTTTTTAAAGTGCCAATTTTTGTTCAATAGCTCATTTGAAGACAAAGGTCATCACTTAGTTTCTTCCATTCCCACTTTGAGCAAACTTCACAGGTCTCTCCAGATTGCTGAATTTGTCAGCAAATCACAAGGAGATCATGTTTATCATCAAAAGGGGGTGTAAAATTTGAAATTTGAGGTGGTGCCAAATTAACCCAGAGGTAAGTCATAATGAAATGTGTGTCATTTATGCAAGGCTGATACCAAATGGTTGTTTTCAAAACCTCACCCAAATTTAAAAATTTGCAATATTATGGTATGGTTCATATGCTAACAGCCAGTTTGGCTATTATAGTAACAACCCAACAGCATGGATGCCTAATCTTGTTGAGCCTATGGGCACTTTCAGAACTTTGAAAAAAGGTTGCTGGAGCCGATCACAAAATGGCTGTTTTTGAATAGCTGCTCCTTGCAGGCTCCAAGAAGATGCCCCCTGGGGTGTTCTAGTGAGGGGGAGGAAAGGCAGGACAGGCTATTTGCTCAGAGGGAGGAAGCAAATGGGAGCCAGGAAACTCACCAGCAGGTGCCATGGCAACCAAAGGCACTATGATGGGATCACTGCCAGCTAAAAACATCTCAAGTCACTTTTTGAAAACAATGGGTATGTGCAATGCTCAAAAGTGACAAGGATCTTACCACAAATAAATTAAAGTTATCCCAGATGATAGACAGTGTAACAGTTAGTACTATGTAGGGTGGGAATCACAATCTAGTGTTAAGAATAGCAAAGCTTGGGCTTGTAAATAGATTTTATATAATAAAAACACGTGTATATCACTACAACACATGCGGGATCAGACTGGCTGTGATCTTTGGCTAGACTTTCCACCATAAGGCAAGTCACACCCTTTTGAGACCAATGAAGTCAATGGGATTAGAAGGGTGTACTTCTGCTTAGGACTGCAATATTAACTACTTTATTTACCGGTCCTGTATCCACACAGGCTCAGAGAGGTTTATGACTACTTTTCCAAATCCAAATATTTTTTAAAATTTTTTTAAATTAAAACAGAAAATAGCATTGAACTTTAGAAAAAATATCTAAATATCTAAAGCAGACTATGTAACAGATAGTGACATTAGACAGTAAACATAATATCAAAACAAAATATGTAACAAAATATTAAAACCACATAATGTAACAAATATAACCTTCTCCCCCTCCATTATCTTAATCATACTGGTGGGTCAAAACACAGGGCACAGAGGCTGAGGGCCTTCCCCTGATGTTGTCTCCTGGCCCTGGTAGTGAGAGGTTTACTGCTTCTGAATGTGGAGCTTCCTCTTAGCTGCCATAGCTCGTAGCCATTGATGGACCTGCCCTCTGCGAGTCTTTAAAGCCATCTGTGCTCGTGGCCTTCTCTATCTCCACTGGCAGAGGATTCCACAATTTAATCAACTACTGAGAAAAGTCTCTCTTGAATTGATTACTCGTCCATTTTATTTTGGTACATCAAGTACTAGTATTTTGTGAGAGGGAGAAAAAGTTCTCCCCAGGCACTTCCTCCACCCCCATGTATAATTGTATAAAACTCTATCATGTTTTCCCCATCACTTTTTTCTGCCTTCCCAGGCCCCATACCATCCACTCTTGCACAGGAGTTGTGCTGTTCTGTGAAGGCTGCATAAAAGTGCTCAGAAAACAAAGAAATAAATAAAAAGTGGTCCACTGAAAGGAGAAAACTGAGCCAGTTATGATAGTCCAGGCAAACCTGGTCTCATCAGATCTCAGAAACGAAACAGGTTCAGCCTTGGTTAGTAATTGGATGGGAGACCTCCAAAGAAGCTCAGGATTGCTATGCAGTCAAGGCAATGGCAAAACACCTGTTCGTCTCTTGCCTTGAAAACCTCATCGGGGTCGCCAGGAGTTGGCTGAGATTTGAAGGCACTCTCCACCACCAAGCATGTCCTAAGTCCAAAGGCAGGCAATGGCAAAGCACCGCTGAACATATCTCACCTTGAAAATCCTTTGCAATCGCTGTAAGTCAGCTGTCACTTGATGGTACACACACACTTATGAGTACAGTGTTCAACATCACCTGGCAAATGAGACTAAATACTTGGGATACAGGCAACAAAAAAACATATTTGGAAGAACCTTATTTATTATTCTGGGGAGGGACTGGGGCTCAGTGGTACAGCATGCAGAAGGTCCCAGGTTCAATCTCCAGCCCCTCCAGCTAAAAGGATCAGGTGGTAACTCATGCAAAAGACCCATGCCTGAGACCCTGGAGAACCACACTGGTTTTAAGTAGACAATACTGTCAGGTCGATGGACCAACGGTCTGATTCAGTTTAAGGAAGATTCAGGCATTCATGTGTATTGGAAACTGATGGGTGTAACTCTAATGTTGTTTAGTCATACATATTAGACAAGCAGAACTACAAACAAAGCTACATGTAATTGAGCAGAAAAACATATAATTCTGTGCCAAGAAAAGCTCAGGGCTGCAACCTGAATAAATTATGCAAATCTATGCAACTTACCTTGCAAAATGTATTCTGGGTTGCTTGTAATGGAAAGGACCAAAGATCTATGTGAGCTCTACATTTCCAGTCCTATACTGACCTCAACTTTATCCAACCATTCCTCAGGGTTTACACCTCAGAAGGCATTTTCTATGTATTTTGAAGCACATTTTTACAGACTCAAGAAATAGAAACCTGATCTAAATCGCAATTTCAATTTCAAGCCCAATACAACGATGCTGAGATTTTCTGTACCCACAGAATCACAGCATGGACAGAGCCCTGCCCGTTCTGTTCCCACTGATCAAGGAAACCTGATTTTATGCAAATCACTTCTTAAGACAACATTTGGAACTGCTACAGCCACCCCAAACTATGTTATCACCCCCAAGGCAGACAAAGCTATACACTTATGTAAATATAGTGTCTTACGTCTTATTACCTCTTTTCTCCTGCCCCCCCTTTTCTCCTCTTTTCTTTTCCTCCCCTTTGCAAGTTAGATATTATTCAAAGGGTTCTCATCAAGATAACCTCCCCCTTTCCTACAAATATACCCAACTGGGCTCTTCATAAAAGCTACTTAACAAGGGACAATAGGGTATTCAAGACTACACCAGTGGCTGCCTCAGACCAATCATTTGAGGTGCATCAGTGATAACATCTAAAAAGAGTTGATGCATTTTAACGTGAGAGGACGTGAGAGAGGATTTGGCGGAGGCCATGGTCAGGGACTACCTCGCAGAGCCCTGCAAGTCATCTCCACCGATCCACTCAGCTACTGGGCCAAGAAGGAGTCGGTCTGGCTGGACCTCTCCCTCGAGGTGCAGCGGCTGCTCTCATGCCCTCTGACGAGCGTGGAGAGCGAGCGCGTGTTTTCTCATGTTTCGCACTCGCCTTCTCCCATGGAGAGTTGAGCAGTTGACCTTCCTGAAGGTCAACTCTCGCCTCTTCGATTTCTCAGGACTGGACTTCAAGAGTGACTGAGGTGAGCCCAACTTGTGGCCTGCATCCTCTGCGAGTCCAATCCTTTGGAATCGCGCTCTCCCCTGCATAAAACTCTGTAGATGCAGTTAAAACCGACCAGTAGAGGGAGGGTGGTTATAGGCACCAGTGGCAAAGGGAATCCACCCTGCAATTTGAAAGCCCCCCCCCAAGGAAATTCAAAACATCTCCCAGTACTGAGACAGACCTTGTGGGACCAAATTTATTCTGAAAAATAATGCCCCAGAAAAGTGGATTGCCGCTGGAGGGAGAAATAGGTTAGATAGGGATTGCTTAGGTGGGAATTAGGGAATGGGATGCAGTGTAAAAATGTCAGATGCTGTTTGAATGTTTAAAATGTTTTTTCAAAGTTGAAATGTTTTTTAAAAAATAAAACAAAAAAAGTTGAAATGTTTTTTAAAAAACAAAACAAAAAGTTGACATGTTTTTTCAAAGCTGAAGTGTTTAAAAAAAAGCCAAAAAAAAGTTGAAATGTTACTGTTGGGTTTGCTTGGGGGGGGGGTTGTTGCGGGAAGAGTTGGGAATGGGCACCAGCTGATGAGATGTCTCACAGATGTTTCCAGGTAAATGCTGAGGCTGGTGTGTGTGTGTGTGGGGGGAAACCTCTGCAACACTGCTCCGGAAATACCACTGTGTGGTGCCCACGGCAGTGCCCGGTCCAGCTTTGTGTGGCTGAACTGAAAGCATAGCCGCAGGAAATGACATTGGTTCTGCTGGACCTTGTTGCGATGGTTTCCCCCTATTAAGTTTGGTTGTGGAGGAATTGTTGGGAGATGGGCTCACGCGCATAGAAATAAAGAGATTTTGAAAGGAAAAATGTCTGTGTGTGGTTTTTTGTTATTCTGGAGGAGGTGTTGAGGGGTTAAGCAAATAAGTTGTTTATTTCAGGATTTGTGTTGTGCCACTTGATGTGAAGTGAGTTGTGTTAGTTTCTGACTAAGATAATGCTGTCATGCCTGTGGGTGTGCCCTGCTACTGTGTAACCTAAATCTGTTCAAGAAATAAAGTGTTTTTGACAGGAATTGTGTTTTTGGTGATTCTCAGATCCCAGGTGAGATATGTCACTTTTGTCTGGTGAACTGCTTTCATGCCCCATTGTGCCCTCCCACTGTGTAACCCACATCTTGTACAGAAATAAAGTGCTTGTAGCAGTGATTGAGGTTTTCGTGATTGTCTGATATTAATTGAGTTGTGTTATGTTTGTGTAGTGTGACTCACTGCAAGCATGCTGTTATCATGCCCTTTTGTGCCCTACTGCAGTGTACATTTAAGCTGTTCATGAAATAAAGTGTTTTTGAAAGGTCTTGTGGTTTTGTTGAATTTCTGATTTGAAGTTGGTTGTATTAATTTTGTCTAGTGGACTTCTTTTTACATGCCCTGTTGTGCCCTCCTACTGTGTAACCTAAATCTGTTCAAAAATTTAGAGTTTGTTAAAAAAAATTGTTTTTAAGATTCTTTCATGTGTAGTGAATTGTGTTGTCCTTTTGTGTGGGGGACGGCTAGTGTGATTTGTCATGATGCGTTGCCCAATTGTATTTTGAAATTGAGAAAATAATTTTTTTTAAACTAAATTCATTGTGTGTGTGTTCGTGTTGCATTCTTTGATGTGAGGTTGGTTCCCAGCACAGGGAACAATGGGGCAGGCTGGCCAGCCTTCTCTGTAGGTGGTGGTGGGTGTCAGGGGGTGGTTGTCTGTGTGTCAGGTGCTCTTTCACAGGGACAAGCTGGCACTCAGAAGTGTGCCCACCATTGTGGCACCCCTGGGCTGTGCAGAATTGCCCTGGGAAAGAGAGTTTAAAAGTTCCCAGCATAGGGAACAAAGGGAGAGGGCTGGCCAGCCTGTTCCTGGGGTTATGGGGTGGGGCTGATGGGGGTGGATTTGGGTCTGTGAGGGGCTAATGTGGGGATATGGGTCTGTGAGTGGCTGCTGGGGGGGGAATTGGGTTTGTGTGGGGCTGTAGGGGGTGGACTTTGGGGGCTGAGAGCACCTACTTGGGGAGGCCATGAAATGCCCCCCCAAGTGGGAGCAGGCTGAGCCTTGGTGTGGGGTGGGAGGGAAGGTGGGAGAAGGGCCCCTGAGGGTTGGGGGGCATTTTGCATGCAAAATGCCACCCCTGGCAAGACAAGCCTCCCAGCTGGAATTAGTGGAGAAAAGAGCACCTACTTGGGGAGGCCATGAAATGCCCCCCCCCCAAGTGGGAGCAGGCTGAGCCTTGGTGGGGGGTGAGAGGAAAGGTGGGAGAAGGGTCCCTGAGGGTTGGGGGGCATTTTGCAAGCAAAATGCCACCCCTAGCAAGAGAAGCCTGCCTCTTCATTTTTCCCCATAGGAAAAAATGAAGATCAGCAGCAGCAAGCGAAAACCTTTCCCTTTTAGGCGAGGATGGGGGGACCTGGTTGGGGGGGCATAACATGGCTCCCTAAAGTCCAATCTGTCTGAAACTTGGGGGGTTGTTAGAGAGGAGTTAGAGGAAGGTCCCCACCAATTTTGGCTTGATTCAGTGGGAAAATGCCTCCCCCAGGCTTCCGGGAAGCCAGAAGCCTTTTCCCATTGAAATGCATTGCCGAATCAATCCGAAATACCAAAACGATTACCGAATCACAAATACCAAAACGGCTTGCCATTTCGGTATTAGCGATTACCGAAACAGATTCTCGTTTTGGTTATAACTGAGATGAGAATACCGAAACGGTGTGCCTTTGCACACCCCTAGTAATAAGCAGTGTTAGTGTTAACAATTGTTTTTTTCTCTTTATTATTATTAGAATAACAAGTAGAAATAGGTTTGAACTTTGCATGTATTTCTTATTCTGGAAAAATATTCAATAGCTTTTTTAATATTCATTGTACTTTGTATTTTAATAATCCTTGTAGCACAGTTTCACATCTGTTTGTCCCCTCCCCCCTTTTTCTGTACCACCTTTTTTTGCTTTAATAATAATTTTTAAAGAGCGGAAAGAGAAAAAATAATGAGGAAAAATTAGAATGAGTGGAAGGTTTTTCTTTCTGTGCATCGTAACAAGGCTGAGATTCTGCTTTGGAGATGAGATAAACTTCCAGTTTTGCTAAGGAAGGTTGTATGAGGTCATTAGCCAGGTCTGATAGGACTGGAGTGCTGTGTATTTTAGGATGAACGGTCTTGGTTAGAATGTGTGACTGGCCTAAGGTCACCCAGTAAGCTTCCATAGAAGAGTGGGGAATCAAACCTGGGTCTTCCAGATTGTAGTTGTTTAGATGCTACAGCACACTGAAAGAAAGGATGTAACACTGCTCAGGTCTACACTGCAACTGAGGGCCAAGCTACAAGTGATGAATGGCACTTGAACGGCAAGTGAACAGACTCATGTGTATTCCTCCCTGTTCACTTGCGCTCCACTTGCCCTTCACTCGGGAACACTCAGCTTTAGGGGGGCAACTCCAAACATTACCTCTCTCTTTGGAACATTGTAACAGTTTTAAAAAATTCAATAAATTCTGAATGGTGCACTCCAGATGACTAATCACCAAAGAATGGTGATAATAACCATGGAAAATAATGGAAATGGCATTTACTAAGAATGTCCGGTAGAAGAAGGAAACCACAAATTTTGGAATAATTTTGGATGCTATGTTTATTAATTTTAGGAAAGATCAATTATTATTACAACTCTGTTATATCATTCATTACATCATTGTTTTCTTCTTACATAATTGTTAAAGATCTCAGGTTGAAAACATGATTTATTGTCATATGAATTAATCATCCAGGTCTAAAAATTCTAAAGCACTTTGTAAATTAAGAGAGTTCTGCAAGTGACAAAAGCATGCACACAATTCTCATTTTGGTTGTGAAGACGCAAGGTCAAAACCCATATGAGTCCCATGTACCTCGGGTGAAGAGGGTTGGTTGTTTGAAAAAACAATTCCAAAAGATCAGATGGATCACTGACTATTGGCCATAATAGCTCAAGAGAATCTCCACATATTGAACAGGAATATTTATGGATACAAATACAGAGTTGCCAACGCCACCTTGAGAAATTCTGGGAGATTTTGAGGATAGAACCTAGAGAGGGGAGGAAGCTTAGTGAGGTATAATGCGATAGACTCCACTCTCCAAAGCATCCACTTTCTCCAGGGGAACTGATCTCTGTCACAAGGAAGATCAGTTGTAACCCTGGAGATATCCCCATCTGAAGATTGGCAGCCATAATAGTTGTACAGAGAAGCTCTATCGGTAGGAAACAGCAGTGGTCTTCATGCTCTTTTTGAGGCCTTCCTCAAGGCCCCAAGCAAATTACGGGTGGAAGCCTGGTGCTGCTGATTTTCAGTCTCTGCAAAAGTCCCTGTAGCTTCTTCCTTTATTCATCTTAAGGACAAAGATTTTAAAATGAAATGCAGGGCTCTTCTTACATCATTAAAATTTTTGCTGCATACTATTTATGACAGAGTAAATTATTTATCTGAATGTTAGGGGCACTAGCAGTGGGGCAGAAAGAGCATAGAGACCTCTGCACTTGTAAAACTCCAACTATATAAAGTGTATTGCTTTGCATAAAAACTGCATACAAAAGTACAAATTGTGCAAAAACAAGTAAATTCAGAGCTAATTCAGACAATATGGGAGCCTTAAATATGCTAAGTAGTGGGGGGCCATCTTTCTACCCCATCCAGCTTGAGCTCTGGCCTCTCCAATACCAGGAGATGTCCGTAAAGTGGTGTAAATCCAACTTGGTCAAATCCAGTGTGCTCATGCACCGTATGTACAGCTGGAGTAAATATAAGATTTCAACTGTGCGTGTGATACCAGAGGCCATGTGAGTGTCCCGATACAGACTCACACTGGCAGCATGCGAGGGAAAACTCCCAAGTTGTCCGAGCAGGGCAGCACCCAGTTCCAAGGTTCAGGCACCAACTGGGCACACTCACGGCTTCAAGTCCAAAGGGGGATTCCAAAAACACATCCACAGGAACAGGCCAAGGTCAGGGACAAGAGAATCAATTCCAACCACGGCAGCAAGGTCAGTAGTGAGCGGACTCGTTGCTTCCACGCAGCCACTCCCTCTTCGGCTGCTTTTAAGCCTCACAGTGCTCAGCACCTGCCAGCTATCTCAGTCCTGCTCCTGTGAGCACTCATCATCACTAATGATGCTGGGCCGGTGCTGTGCTGCTAGCCTGGCACTGCGCCTTCTGGCTTGGAGGGCTCTTCTAGCCCTCCTCTGGCAGCGCTCCCGAGGCTCTGGTGATGAAGGGGGAGAGCTGGCCTGCACCTGGCTTTCTGTTGCCAGCCCAGGGCTGGGAAGCTGAGGAACCGATGTGCTGGGACCTGGCTGTGGATCAGTATCTGAGCCTTCAGAGCCTGCCTCCTCCTGCAGTGCCTCTGCCACTGGCTGTGGATCTGGGTCAGGTTCACCAGCTGCCTCTTCCTCAGAGGAGTCCTCTGAGTCTCTCTGCTCCACTGGGCCAGGTTGGTCCATGACATCATCCCCCTCCCCATGGGTCCCCTCCCCATCTGAGCGAGGACTCGGCTTTTGCGGATATGCCTGATGAAACCGACGGAGCAGGGCTGGGGCATGGATATTACAGGTGGGTTCCCATGACTGTTCCTCAGGTCCATACCCTTTCCAGTCAACTAGGTATTGGAGGCGTCCCCGTCGCCATCGGGAGTCCAGAATCCGTGCGACCTCATATTCCTCATGTCCCTGTACCATGACCGGTGGTGGCGGGGCTACAGAGGGGCGTGCAGGATCTGGAGGGGACGCCAAAACCGCGAGGTGAACTGGACTCCTCTATCCGAAATCAGGTGAGCAGGCAGTCCATGGAGTCGGAAAATGTTATGCAAATATAGTTGGGCCGTTTCACGAGCAGAGGGAAGGCCTGTACAGGGAATAAAATGTGCCATCTTTGTGAGTAGATCCACTGCCACCAGGATGCTTGTGTGGCCATTAGATCTGGGGAGATCAGTGATGAAATCCATAGACAGAGCTTGCCAAGTTCCTGCAGGAGTTGGCAATGGTTGTAGCAGGCCAGGAGGTTTTCCAGGCTGGTCTTTGGCCCGTCGGCAGGTCTCACATGAAGCCACATATCGAGAGACATCGACTTGGACCCGAGGCCACCAAAACTCTCGAGTCAATAGGTGTAGGGTCTTGTGCCGCCCAAAGTGTCCAGCTGGTTTGGCATCATGCATCAGATGTAGAATTTCCGACCGTAAAGGTCCTAATGGTACATAGACCCTGCCACGGTGGGTGAGCAGCCCCATCTGCTCCGCAAAGTCAGTACGTACTGTTCCCAGGGAGTCCTGGAGTGCCTGAAGTTGTTTCATTGCAAAGGGATCTCGTTCTTGCTGTGTCTTTATCCTCTCTGAGAGGTGGCATGGGTTGCACTGCTGCAAAGCTATCAGGTGGCAAGATAGTAGCTAGTGGTCGTTCCCCTGTCAGTGGGGCAGCGTACTCAGGCTTCCTGGAGAGGGCGTCTGCCCGCTTATTTTGCGAGCTTGGAATATAAGAAACAGTGAAATTAAATCTGGAAAAAAACAGAGACCATCGAATCTGTCTTTGATTCAGCCGCCGCGCTGTCTGTAGGTGCTCCAGATTGCGGTGATCTGTACGAACCTGAACAGGGTGACGAGCGCCCTCCAGGTGATGACGCCACACTTCAAATGCAACTTTAATAGCCAATAGCTCCCGCTCCCAGATGGTGTAATTTTGCTCGGCTGGTGTGAGCAGCCTGGAGTAGAAGGCACATGGTTGCACGCTCTTGGTAGTCATCCCTTGCTGCAATAACACTGCTCCAATAGCTGTGCTGGAGGCATCTGTCTCAACTACAAAGGGCAGGCTAGGATCTGGGTACCTCAGGAGTGGTTCAGTGGCAAAGTGGGTCTTCAAATTTTGAAAGGCCTGTTGAGCTTCTGGTGTCCAGCGAAACGGCTCTCGGGGGCGTAACAGCCTTGTCAGAGGTACTGCTAGGGAGGCAAACTCAGGAATAAATTGTCTGTAGTAGTTTGCAAATCCAAGGAAGCGTTGAACATCTTTACGATTGCGCGGTGCTTGCCAGGATAGCACGGCTTGGACTTTCTGGGGGTCCATAGCAATCCCTTGAGGGGAAATCTGGTGTCCCAGAAATTCTACAGATGTGAGGTCAAAGGCACATTTTTCAAGTTTGGCATAAAGGCCATGTTGTCGGAGCCGATGCAGAACCACACGCACATGCTTAGTATGGCTTGCTGCATCCTGAGAATAGATTAGGATGTCATCTAAATAAATTATGAGGAACTTATCAAGGAGATCTCGGAATATATCATTCATTAAACGCTGGAAGACAGCGGGCGCATTACACAAACCAAAGGGCATTACCAGGTACTCAAACTGGCCGTATCTGGTGGCAAAAGTGGTTTTCCACTCATCGCCCGGACGTATGCGCACCAGGTTGTAGGCACCACGGAGATCCAGCTTTGTATACACCTTGGCTCCCCTCAGACGCTCTAGCAGCTCTGGAATAAGGGGAAGGGGGTAACGGTCCCTGATGGTGATCTTGTTGAGTGCCCGATAATCATTACATAGCCGCAACTCCCCGCTTTTCTTTTTTACAAACAGGACAGGAGCAGAAGTGGGTGAGGTAGAAGGACGAATGAATCCCCTCTGTAGATTTTTAGTCAGGAAATCCCGGAGGGCCACAAGTTCCGGCTCCGATAGGGGATATAGCCGACCTGCTGGTAAAGGGGCTCCAGGCATCAGATTGATGGCACAATCATATGGTCGATGGGGTGGTAACTGATCAGCTCCTTTTTCCTCAAATACATCCCGGAGATCTGTGTATTTTTCTGGGAGGCCTGGCAATGCTGGGTAGGTAGCTGCCCCCAGGGCAGCTGGGTGAAGCTTATGTGGGCATGGGTCTTCAAACTGTAATTCCTGTTTAGTCCAATTGATGATTGGATTGTGGAGTTCCAACCAAGACATCCCCAACACAATGGGAAAATGAGGCATTGTAGCTATATCAAAACAAAGGCGTTCCTGGTGACGTTGCAACTGTAGGAGCAGCGGTTCAGTTTCCTGTGTGATGGGCCCCGAACGCAGTAGTCGGCCATCAATGGTCTCCACTAAGCTGGGTGTCCTTTTAGGTTTCAAGGGGATTCGATGCTGGGTAGCGAACTGGGCGCCCATATAACACTGGGATGCACCAGAATCTATCATTGCGTACACCAAGAGCCAACGTGCATCTGGCAACTGCAGCCTTACTGGCATCAGAAGGTGTCGAGGACCGCTGGGTAGGTCTTCGGTTCCGGCAACAGGCCACCCCTCTGATGACCTGTGTTGGGATGAGGCTTGGGGTTGGTTGCTGGTGGTAGGACGGTTTTCCTTCTCTGGACAGCAACTGGCATAATGCCCCACACCTCCACAGTACAGGCAGAGATTCAGAGCATGGCGTCTGATTTTCTCTTCTTCAGACAAGTGAGGATGAGTAGTCCTCATTCTTGGGGACCCTCCTTCCCTCTCTTGCCTACCAGGAGCCCCATCCCCCACGGGAGCAGGGAGAGACCAGCATGTTTTCTGCCGTGGCCAGGCCGCTTCCTGTGCCTGTTTCCGGCTCTCCAACCGTCCATCAATCCTCAGGCACAGTAAGATTAATGCCTGGAGAGTCACAGGCCGCTCCACCCTGGCCACCTCATCTAGTACCTCTTCAGACAACCCCTCAAGGTACTGGTCTATGAGGGCAGCTTCATTCCAGCCCAGGTCCAGAGCTATCAGCTGAAACTCTGTTGTATAGGTGGCCACTGTTCCCTTCCCCTGCTTGAGATTCCTAATACGCCGGTTAGCCTTCTCAGCCTTCAAAGGGTTGTCAAATATCATGCTCAGGTGAGTCACAAAGTCAGCAAAGTTATTTAACAGGGGTGAGTCAGCAATCAGCAGTGGAGTAGCCCATCTGGCTGCCTGCCCCTTTAAGAGGCTCAAAATGAAGCACACCTTCGTTCTCTCATTGGGAAAGTCATGATCACGAAGTTCTATATACAATTTACATTGAGCAAGGAAAGCAGGAAATTCTTCTATGTCTCCAGCAAACTTTTCTGGCACACTCACAGGGCATTTTCCCCGTGGGGGCGTGGAGCGGGCTGTTAGTTGCTGTTGAATTGCAGCCAAAGCTTGGGTGAGCTGCGTTATCTGAGCCTGTAACACCTGGCTTTGTGTAGCCATAGCAACAGGGCCGGCAGCCTCCTCCATCCCCCAGCTGGAGGAATGTGAATTGGTGTGAGGTGGAAGCAAACTGTCCCGATACAGACTCACACTGGCAGCATGCGAGGGAAAACTCCCAAGTTGTCCGAGCAGGGCAGCACCCAGTTCCAAGGTTCAGGCACCAACTGGGCACACTCACGGCTTCAAGTCCAAAGGGGGATTCCAAAAACACATCCACAGGAACAGGCCAAGGTCAGGGACAAGAGAATCAATTCCAACCACGGCAGCAAGGTCAGTAGTGAGCGGACTCGTTGCTTCCACGCAGCCACTCCCTCTTCGGCTGCTTTTAAGCCTCACAGTGATCAGCACCTGCCAGCTATCTCAGTCCTGCTCCTGCGAGCACTCATCATCACTAATGATGCTGGGCCGGTGCTGTGCTGCTAGCCTGGCACTGCGCCTTCTGGCTTGGAGGGCTCTTCTAGCCCTCCTCTGGCAGCGCTCCCGAGGCTCTGGTGATGAAGGGGGAGAGCTGGCCTGCACCTGGCTTTCTGTTGCCAGCCCAGGGCTGGGAAGCTGAGGAACCGATGTGCTGGGACCTGGCTGTGGATCAGTATCTGAGCCTTCAGAGCCTGCCTCCTCCTGCAGTGCCTCTGCCACTGGCTGTGGATCTGGGTCAGGTTCACCAGCTGCCTCTTCCTCAGAGGAGTCCTCTGAGTCTCTCTGCTCCACTGGGCCAGGTTGGTCCATGACAGTGAGCCTGTTGCAGAAAAGTTAAACAGAATTCTTCAAAGAGAACAATAATCAATCTAAGAGACTTTATTCACCGAAGCTGCTCTGAGTGGGGCACTAATTTGTCGAGAAGAGTGATATATAAGTACACCGTTATTAAAGGGAAATGATCCATTCCAAGTGAACAAGTCCTACTCACAAAAGTGGATGGAGGGACAGAGTAGGACAAACAGAGAATAAGATTCAGTCAAGGAAGGGGCAGCATGAGACATGATAAGCAGAACTCCCATAAAGTGTGGGCCATGCTGAGTTATTATTAGCACCTACTGTGAGCGATTTATTTGTTCCTGCTGAAACAATATTGTTCCTACTCTATTTGTAACTCACAACTTTCTGTTGCTTGTATATGCACCTGAATAAATGTTGTTAGTCTTTAAGTTACCACTGGAGACCTACGCTCATGGAACTCGCCTGGATGGCCCAAGCTTGCCCAAACTCATCCGATCTCTGAAGTTAAGCATCTTGATGGAAGACCACCAAGGAAATCCAGGGTCGCTACATAGAGGGAGGCAATGGCAAACCATATCTGTTAGTCTCTTGCCTTGAAACCCTATGGGGCCGCCGTAAGCCAGCTGCCACTTGATGGCACTTTCCACCACCACCACGGAAATTGTATAAGCTGGATTTGATTCCATCTACCTGTTGTGCCCCTGCTTGCCAGCCTGCTGGTATGAGAAGTGAAACAACTTTGCATGGGAAGGTTAAGCACACTCTCCAACTCTGCCTTTCACAGCATAGGGCGAGCATATCGCCCAAATTAAATGAAAGAAAAGAGCTGCTAAGCATTTTCCAATTGGGTTTCCAATTCTTACCAACTATTAAACTTATCCAAACAGTGTTAAGAAAACATATGAATCAACTCCTCAGAAAGACTAGTTTCCTTAAAGCTTGAACAGGGCATTTGAATTTCAAGTGGGGGAGCTGAAGAAAACTTTTACCTTTTTAAATGTTACTCAGAATGAAACTCAGTTTTTAAATTTGTAAGCAAAAGTGCTGAATTTTAATGCCATACTGTTATTTTCCAAAACCCACTCCTTTAATGTGTAACAGCTGACTTTTGGAGTTGCAGTGAATTTTCTGGGTTTGAAATAGGCTTTAGTTGGCTGAGATCTTTCTTATGTATTAGCATTGAGGACATTTCCATTTTATTAATAGATATATATTTTAAAAGATATCCATGCTCAAATTGCCTAAATCTGAATTCTGGTTTGTCCTACTTTCCCCGTACAAGATCCTGGACCAGAAAGAAAGCAGGTATCTGGAAGGACAGACAGCCATGCCATAAAGCTGTCAGAACAAACTGAAACCATAGAGGATCCCAACAAAGACTGCAAACAGGGAAAGGGCTTTCAGCAAGTATCCAAAGGAACTGGACTGGTCTTCTACTGCCTGGGTTCTCATAGGCTTCAGGGTCCACTCCCACTGGCTCATGATGGCATTCCTGGCTCCGTCCCACTTCCCTGGCCCAACCAGGCGGTACTGGTAGGGAGAGCAAGGCCCAAAGAAGATTTTAATGGCCAATTTTGGATCGCTGAGAAGTAGAGCTGGTACACTGGGCTTTATGCCGATTAAGGAGGCCAATTGGTCCATGTAAAAAAGCCAATCAATCTTCTGAACCTCATCAAAGTTGAAGCCAAACCTTAATCAAGGAACAAAAAAAGGTGAGAGGGGAAAGACAGAAAAACAGCAGGTGAAAATAAATGGCTCCACATTCAATGCTTTGTTCCTTTTTTTTAATTTTTATTGGATTAGAAATTATATAAATATTCAATACAATCATTCCCCTTTAAATAATAATTTCCATTCTAACCCCCTCCCTTTCCCACCCTTTTGTTGACTTCCAACAGTTTTCCAACCCCTTATCTGTCTTTTTTCTTACTCATTTCAAACTTACTTTATGCTATTAAACCTATACTTTCATTCTCTTCTAAGCTTATATATTATGTTATAACACAATGCTACCTTTATTCCCTTTCCCTTATACCTTATAAGGCTAACTATTACATTCCTAGCATATATTCTTTAATAATATAACATTTTATCCATTTTCTATTCTCTTACTTAATCCCCCTATTCTCATCGATATGGGTCAACCAATTTGACCCATACTCCGCATGCTTCTTAGTGCTTCTATAACACTATATACATTCAATATAAATCAATCAATTTAACTTATATTCTATATGTTACTATATACTTCTTTCCCTTTTCCACCTTACTTATATTTGATCTATTTAAAATATAGTTTAACTATTATACCATTATATGCCAGAAATATATTTGGTTAACTTATACCCTTATAATTCTTATAATAACACCTCTATTGTTTAATACTATATATGGTAATCAAATAAAATAATTGCTTAGAACTTCTTGTTCACATTCACTCCCCCCGGTAGAGTCACTTCTCTCTTCATTTATTGTGTTTCAGTAATTTTCAAACTGCCACAGTTCTCCTCCCACCTCCCATTTCTTCTCCAGATATTGTTTCAGCTTCTCCCAATCCATATTAAACTGTCCTGGGTCGAGATCTCTCAATTTTCTTGTCATTTTGTCCATTTCCGCCATGTACAGCAATTTATAAATCCAGTCCTCAGTAGTTGGCACTTCTTGTACTTTCCATTTTTGTGCATATAAAAGTCTAGCCGCTGCTGTCATGTAAAATAACAATGTCCTATATTGTGCTGGAATATCTTCCATTCCCAAGTTCAGTAGCAGCGGTTCTGGGTTCTTATTAACTTGAAATTGTAAAATCTCACTTATTACTTCTATTATTTCCCCCCAGTACTGCTTAGCTACCTCACAAGTCCACCACATATGATACAAAGATCCTTCATGCTTTTTACATTTCCAGCATTTATTAGACATTTTCAAATTCCCTAGCACAATTTTCTTTGGCGTCAAATACCAACGATAAATCATTTTGTAGACATTCTCTTTAATATAGGTGCATATTGTGGTTTTCAACGTATTTTTCCACAGGTATTCCCACGCCTCCATTGTTATCTCTTTATTAAAATTTATTGCCCACTTCACCATTTGAACTTTAACTGTCTCATCTTCTGTAAACCATTTTAACAACACTTTGTAAATCTTAGAGATTTCCTTTTTATCCTCTTGCAAAATTACCCCCTCCAATTCCGAATTCTCCATTCTTATCCCTCCCTTCACACAGTCTGATTTATAAAGATCTCTAATCTGTCCATATTGAAACCAATCATAACTTGGAGAAAACTCCTCCTGCGTCTTAATTCTTAATTTAGAAGATTCTATTCGTGTTATCTCCTTATACGTTAAACACTGTTGTTCATTATCAACAGTTCTCGGATCTAATACTTCATATGGAACCACCCAGAAGGGGATTCCATCCTGTAGGTAATTTTTGTACTTCTTCCAAATTGTAAAGAAGCTTCTCCGAATATAATGGTGTAAAAACATAGAGTCTGCTTTTACTTTGTCATACCACAAATAAGCATGCCATCCGAATATTTTTTATATCCCTCTAAGGCCAGTAGTTTGCGGTTTTTCAGTGTCATCCAATCTTTCAACCACACCAAACAGATTGCATCATGGTAGAGCCTTAGGTTGGGCAGTTGCATTCCGCCTCTCTCCTTTGAATCCTGCAATACTTTCATTTTCACTCGAGGCTTCTTGCCTGCCCAAACAAAATCCGATATTTTCCTCTGCCATTTTTCAAACTGCTTAGAGTCCTGAATAATTGGTATTGTTTGTAACAGAAACATCACTCTTGGCAACACATTCATCTTAACTACTGCAATTCTTCCCAACCATGACAAATTCAGTCTGTTCCATTTAATCAAGTCTCGCTCTATCTGAGTCCACAGTTTCTCATAGTTATTCTTGAATAAGTCTATGTTCTTTGCAGTCAATTCAATTCCAAGATATTTCACCTTATTTGTTACTTCACAGTCTGTTATCTCCATTAGTTGCTGTTGTCTTTGTTTAGTCATATTTTTACATAGTATCTTTGACTTCTTTTTATTTACATAGAATCCTGCCAAATCTCCAAACTGCTTAATTTTCTCTATTACCTTTGGCATATTCTCCATTGGGTCTTCCACAATTAACATTATGTCATCCACAAATGCTCTGACCTTATAGGAAAACTCTTTTATTTTTATTCCACGGATTGCATCATCTTCTTGAATCTGTATCATCAATATTTCCAAAACCAAAATAAACAACAGTGGAGACAACGGGCAACCTTGTCTTGTAACTTTACCTATAATCAATTTCTTAGTCACCTCGTCATTCACCACAATTGCTGCACTCTGGTCCCTATAAATTTCTTTCACTGCTCTTATGAATCTTTCCCCCATTTGTAGCTGTTCCATGGTGGCAAACATAAAGTCCCAGTTCAAATTGTCAAATGCCTTTTCAGCATCCACGAAGAAGAATCCAACCTCCTTATCACAACACTTGTCATAGTATTCAATAGCATTTATAACTGTCCTTAAATTGTCTTTAATTTGTCTATTTGGTAAAAAGCCAGCTTGTTCCTCCTCAATAAATTCGGACATCCATCCCTTCACTCTTTCCGCCAATATTTTCGCAAAAATTTTATAGTCATTATTCAGTAACGAAATAGGTCTGTAATTCTTAACGTTAGTCAAATCTTGTCCCTCTTTAGGGATCAATGATATGTTAGCTTCACTCCAAGTCTCTGGAGTCCTTTGGTCCTTCAAAACTCCATTGATCACTTCTTTTAAAAATGGCACCAGTTCGTTAGCCATTACCTTATAAAATTTAGCTGTCAATCCATCAGGTCCTGGCGCCTTTCCCAAATTTGTTGACTGTATTGCCTTTCTTAGCTCTTCTTCCGTCACTTCACTATTCAATTTATCTCTCCATCCTTCCGAGATTACTGGGAGTTTCATTTTCTCCAAGTATCTTGCTATTGAATTTTTGTTCACTTCTTTTTTATTGTACAACTTTGCGTAGAATTTATAAAAGGCTCTACTAATAGCAGTCTGTTCCAGGAGTACTTTATTATCCTCACATATTTTATTTATTATCCTCTTCTCCTTTCTCTTCTTCAGTTGCCACGCCAAATATTTCCAAGGTTTATTTGCACCCTCAAACGACTTTTGATTCATTCTCTTAAGATTCCATTCCAGTTCCTTATTATTCATTGCCGTCAACTGCTCTTGAAGGATTCTAATATCCTGATATATCTTCTTTTTCCCTGGTCTTTTCTTTAATTGTATCTCTTTGGCTTTTATTTTCTCCATAATCTCCTGTCTCTTCTGTTCTCTTTTTTTTCTGGCTTTTCCATTTAAGTCCATTAATATGCCTCTAATTACTGCCTTATAAGTATCCCATACCTTATTGGTTGGTACTTCTCCATTCATATTGTACTGTATGAAGAACTTAGTCTCCCTTCTCAATGTCTCCATATTTTCTCCCTCTTGTAACAGATCCTCATTTATTCTCCATCCTCTCCTTTTGGTTTTTTTCCCGAACCTCCACATAATTGGGTTGTGATCTGAGCCTACCATAGGCATTATTTCCACATCCTTAGTCCAAAGCGCTAAGTCCTTTGAGGCCCAGATCATATCAATTCGTGATAACGTAGAATGTCTCGCCGAGAAAAACGTATATTGTCTACATTTACGGTTCTGTCTTCTCCATACATCCTCCAAAGTTTCTTGTTGCATTAATACAAAGAAAGTCTTTGGTAATAATCCTTTGTACAGTTGCTGATTTCTTATCCTGATCCAAATTGGTAACTCCATTAAAATCTCCAGCAAGAATTATCTGGTCATAGGAAAGTTCATCCAATTGCTTCCTCAAATCCTCAAAGAAGCATTCTTTTGCTCCATTAGGTGCATAAATTCCAATCACCAACACTTTCTTTAAATTCCATATACATTCCACTGCTAAAAATCTGGCCTGCGCATCTCTCAACACTAATTTTGGCTGTAGCTCCTCTTTTATATACAGTACCACTCCCTTTTTTTTCTTTGTTGAGGCCGCTACAAAGTCATTACCCAATTTATTCAATTTTAAATATTTTACGTCCTGCTTTCTGATATGGGTTTCTTGTAGACACACAATATCACATTTTTGTTTTAATAGCCAGTGGAAAATATTTTTTCTCTTATTGGGTGAATTAAGTCCATTTACATTCCAAGATATAACTTTACACTCCATATTCATAGTCTTGTTGTTGGTAAGTCCTTTTCATTGTCCCTAATAAACTTTTCCATTTCTAGTTCAGATCTAATGCGCTTTTTCACTCCACCAAATTCAAAGGACATACCTTCAGGCATTTCCTATCTATACCTTATTTTCATGTCCTTCAGAATCTGGACTAAAGCTTTGTATTTTTTCCGATCCAGCAGCACCGATCTGGGTAACTCCTTCATGATAATAACCGTCTTGCCATCAACCTCCAATGGGTCTTGAAATCGTTTGCTCACAATCATTTCTCTCATATTTCTAGTCGTGAACTGCACAATCACGTCTCTTGGTAATTTCCTCTGGGTCGCAAATCTTGAGTTTATTCTGTACACCATATCTAGGATAGCCACAATTTCCTCCTCCTCCTTCCCCAGGTATTCAGCCAACACCTCCGTAATCTGTTCTTGGGCCGTCTTTCCTTCCACTTCCGGCAAGCCACGAAACCTCAGCTGCTTCTTCATATGTTTACTCTCCGCCACTGCCATTCTACCCCTCATCACCCTCATCTCAGTTCGTTGCGTATCTGCTAGGGTCTCCACCGCATTTTCTACTACATTGACTCTTTGTTGTGTCGCTTGCAAGTCATTTTGTATCGTTTCCATACCTTTTTTCACTTCTGCCAGTTCATTCTTAAGTGTCTCTTTGAACTCTTTCGCCAGCTCGGGTATCATGTCCTTAAGCTCCTTAATCCCTTCTGAGAGTTTTTTATCCAAATTCTCTATCACCGCTTGCCACTCTTTTTTCGACATCGTGGGGCTTGCTTTGCCTCGCTCCCACGAGTCTGCTCGCTTCCTTAGCTCCGTGGCATTTAACTTAATATTCTCTTAATTTGAATGCCCCGGTCTTATTAAAAAAAAAAGTCAGTTAAAGAGTCCAAAATGTTGGGCGTCTTTTCTCTATGGTTATTCCCCTTTATTTGTAATCCAATATGGCCTACTTCCTCTTCCGCTGAAGCCGCGACTCTTCCCCTTTCAAAAATGGTGATTCCCTTCTTCCTGTAATTCAGAAAGGGCCGCTCCTCTCCAGCAACTCTATCACAGTTACATACTTCCTGTTTCCCGGCCTCTCACAGCAGTTCTCGCGATGGTAAAACTTTCTCACAGCCCACTATCTCTTGCGTTACCACAGGTATGTAAAACAATCGTCCAATTCCCTTAATAACTTCATTTTACTTAGTCCTTTTTTTAATACAGTTCTTGCCGGAACTTACCCTCCTTATAATCAATCTGTTGCAGTTTTCCAATCTACTTTAATGTTTCTTTACTTTGAATAATCTGTCCCATTTCAAGAGATAGTGATCTTTACCTTCTTAAATGCTTTCGCGGGTTGTAATCACTGTTTAAGTCTCCAATTCCCTTCAATTCTTCTTATCCCTGTTGAAGCTTGGGCATGTAGGTCTTATGCCAACCGCATTGGCTCCGGAGCTACTGCAGAGATTTTGGCACAACCTGTCTTCAGGTGGGACCTCAAGGGACGGGAGAGAGTCCGTTGCGCAGGACCCCCCCTCGCCTGAGATCAACGCGCCCTGAGGTTCTTGAGCATACTAAGCCTGCTCTCCGCCTGAGAGCAGTTGGCTGCGGGCAATTTTAGCCCCTCCAGCCCTCAAAACAGCAGTCCGGACAGCTCAGCTTTAAGAGCTGCGTTAGACCTCCATGGATCCCAAACCGGAAGTCCACTTCAATGCTTTGTTCCTAATGGCTTGCTTAGGCAATCTGGAACTTAAGGTCTTTGCTGCAGGGCTCTTGAAGCGTTCAGCCCCTGAGAAAAGGTGAAATGTCTACAGTTTCTCAGAAGAACTTATGCGGCGATAAATATGGTGAAACCCCAGTATCTCTCTGTGTGTAAAAGCACTGCGTTCTGTCTTTGGTGTAAATATTCTAACAGTGCAATCCTTTGCAGTGCAATCCTATGCAACTTGGCATAGGATTGCACTGAAAATCAGCAGGCTGTGTTTTATTTATATTATTTATAGCCTGACTTTCTCACTGAGACTCAAGGCAGATTACACAGTGTGAGTCTGTGTACAGTCAGTTCCAAAGATACTTCAAGACACATGTAATAGGGTATATACATATAGGGTAATAGGGTATATACATGCAAATTTGCAAAGATTTAAACTAGCAGTAATCCGATACAGAGTTTAAAAAATGCTGAAACAGAGCATAAACCATTCCAGGTGACATATGAAACAACATTGGAACTGTTCTACTACTCTATTGCTTACAGCAATAATAATAGAGTCTATAACATAGTTACAGCAGTAGTTGTAAAGTCTATAGCCACTCCCTATCCTTTTACTGATGCAACTCTTTGAGACTGCTTCCCTATCTTACAGCTGAGTAAAAAAAGCCCTCTTCATGATTCAGTGGAAAGCAGTGGAATGAACTGGTAATTTTAAGACTCCATGGTCCTACGGAGTGTGTGTGTGTGTGTGCTGAGCGCTTTTTAGACAATAACTTCAACTCTCACCACAGAACATTTCACAACCTTGGCCCTCTACACATGACCCCTCCCATGTTGAGTCATCACATGGAGGAGAGGGCAGGTATAGATGTGCTGGCCTCTTACCCTCCTCTGCACAATCACCAACCCATGAGCATTGCACCTAAACATGGAGGAAGCATGCATGTGTCTGTTGGCACAGATCTACCCTTCTTCCAAGGCGCCTTCTTCCAGCCTAAGCAACCTTCCTCCAATGGTTGTTGGGGGTTTTCCGGGCTGTATTGCCGTGGTCTTGGCATTGTAGTTCCTGACGTTTCGCTAGCAGCTGTGGCTGGCATCTTCAGAGGTGTAGCACCAAAAGACAGAGATCTCTCAGTGTCTGAGAGATCTCTGTCTTTTGGTGCTACACCTCTGAAGATGCCAGCCACAGCTGCTGGCGAAACGTCAGGAACTACAATGCCAAGACCACGGCAATACAGCCCGGAAAACCCCCAACAACCATCGTTCTCCGGCCGTGAAAGCCTTTGACAATACAACCTTCCTCCAACTTCACTGGCTTTCCCATTCGAAGAAGAGTCACTGAATTGGAGGAAGCCTCTTTCAGCTGGAACTTTGCTCGCTGGAGTGGTAGACTAAGGATAGGATCCACCTCATTCCTTCTCTGTGATGAGGGATCCTGCTTTCCAAAAGTTCTTGATCACGGTGCCAATGGCGTCAATGTGCTTACCCTTCTCCTCTGAGAACAGGTGCCATGCTTACTATTCAGTGATCATATGGAGACAGGGAATTATCCTTTTCTCTATCCTGAATCTATTGCCCATCAACTTCACTGGATGCCCTGAGTTTTAATATTGTGGGGGAGGCAGAAAACGTTATCTCCATCCAATGACTACAGTCCATGCATAATTTTATTATCATGTCTTCTCTTGGTTGTCTTTTTTCTAAACCTTTTCTAAGAGTCCTCTGTGTGCCTCTTTGACTCTTCTCCAGAGGACACAAGAGAAGGTGTGCACACTGCTAGGGAGAGAGGTGTCAGAAGTAGCAATGTCTGGTGTACAAAAAGGAGAAGACCTTACAGGGGATGGCAAAGGGTAGTTTGATAGGAAAGTGAGGACAGCAACTCCCTTCTATTGAGTGTCATTTTTCGTTGTCTTGTTCTCAGATTGTTATTCTTGGTATTGGTATTCTACTTCTTCTCGGAACTATCTCACTTTCCCTCTTCTAGTCAGCTAGATAACCAGACACCTGTGTCTCTCTCTGTCTCTTCTTTACTACCAAGTATGTAGGTTCCTAAATAAATTTTCATTACTCTTTAACGAATGGCTAATGTTGGGTAGGCACTGCGAACAAGAGGAAGTAAGGAGGGTACTTTTGGAAGCTCAATAGTCTGGGTTATCCTGGACTGCAGAGGTGCCATGAATCCTGGCCACTTAGACCTACACTGCAGTGTCATCTGAGACCATGACATTTCTTATGGTCCTTTGCAATAGATACATAATGGGAAGCAGACATATTTCATGGTAGACAGCTCCAGTTGTGGTTGCCAAGTGACATTTGTAGAATATTAAGGCAGCCTATTTAGAATACTCATATTAAAAATCTGCAGCCATCCAGAGTTCTCCAAAGCTTAGCATTGATTGGATGAAGCATCTCAGCCAGGGTCAGGGGACACATTTCTGCGGTGTATACCCTGGCTTTGCCTTCTTCTTCCTCAGCTCCACAGGAACAAGGTTTGCCACTGGCCTTTGTAGTGTGTCTTGCGGAAAGTGATTAACAGGCAGTAGCATTTCTCTCTATGCTACAAAAAGCTGATTTCTGCGGATCAAGCACCAGTTACAGATACAACAGCAAACCATTTTATGATCAGCTGGCAACCATAAATTGCCTGTCCTTCCAGTCAAGGAGGATGCAGCATAACACAGTAGCTTTGCACAAACATTACTATGAATGCACTTATTATCTATGTGATTTTTATTGGTATGAGCATTGAGTAATTCTTACTTTTCACTCAGTGCCTATACAGTTAAATGTGTGATTTAATCCCCACATTCTTCCAGTTACATTCCCTAGTTTCATTTGGAATGTGGACATGAGTCAGCTCTTTCTATCAGAGACATATGTGTGCAAGCAAGTTGAACATGTCTTCACTGTAACACATGAACAGGGCCATGTCTCGCTTTGTACAGAGGATTTTTTTACTGAGGCTTACCAGTTGGACTTGTTTATCTTCTTTTCATGGACCTCTTCCAGCATTGTGTTCACTGGAGGCAATTTACATAAGCCTAAAAGACAGGAGGAGAAGAGTTTATTTTTTTTAACCAACCTGGTTAAAAAAAAATTAAGCAAAAAGAGCTCCACAGAGCCCGGTGGCGCAGAGTGGTAAGCTGCAGTACTGCAGCCCAAGCTCTGCTCACGACCTGAGTTCGATCCTGGCAGAAGCTGGGTTCAGGTAGCCGGCTCAAGGTTGACTCAGCCTTCCATCCTTCCAAGGTCGGTAAAATGAGTACCAGTTTCCTGGGGGGAAAGTGTAGATGACTGGGGAAGGCAATGGCAAACCACCCCATAAAAAGTCTGCCAAGAAAACGTCGTGATGCAACGTCCCCCCATGGGTCAGTAATGACTCAGTGCTTGCACAGGGGACTACCTTTACCTTTATGTAGGGATGTGAAAGTTGGACAATGAAGCCACATTCTATGGCTCACTATAGAATTAGAGATCCGATTGCATTGCTTTTACTTTGTGAACCAACTCAGGGAGAACATCAGAGAGGGAGCATATAAAATCTCCAAAGAGATAAACAATTTTTTGGTCTAAACAAGAATAGGAAGATATTTTATAGCTATTGTATATTTTGCAATGTACACTTGTTTCCTCAATACTTTATTTAGTTTGCATCATATGGATGACCGACATACAAAGGTAAGGTCTCTGCCTGCTCAGGGGACTCCTGAGGTATTCAGAAAAAAAAAAATTTTTTTAAAAAGATGGGTGAGAAAGACAACAATAGAGTTTAATGGAGACTAAGGATGCTCCAAGAGGAATAGAAAGCTGAGTGCAGTTTTTTGAGCCTGTAGAAACATAAGGTGCAATGTGGGGGAGGTATAAAACAATGGCTTGGATCTCACAGATCTGTTGTGCTAACAGCAGCATCACCCAATGGAAGGAGCTGTCTTGTTTAAAAACATGGGGTTGAGCGGAAGGCTCTTTCTGTCACAAGAAGGTACAGCATTTATGTGGGATCCAGCCCCAGAAACATCACTTTGATTTTACAGAATTTTTGTATTTCATCCTACCTACCATTAAAGATTCGGGTGACCCAGCGTGCTTGAGTTTCCACAAGTGGCATGACTGGCCCAAAAGGCCTAAGGACGCCTATGACGGCCAGTGTTGGCTTTTCCAGCTGAGGTGGGAAAATGTATTTGTACAAGGAGGCATGTTTGTTTTCAACCTTGATGATGGACTCATCAATGAAAGGAAAAGAAGCTTTGTATCCAGTGGCAAAGACAACAACATCTACTTCCTCTGCCTCCTGACTGCCCTTGAACACAACAGAGTTTTCCTTGAACTCCTTCACACCAGGTCTGATAGACACCTTCCCACTTGCAATGTATCCAGGGAATTCCTCATTCAATACTATGTCTCTCATCACAGACCTAGCAGGGCGAGGGAAGGAGGATGGTGAGGGAAAGACAAAGACAGAGACATTAGTATTTTGGTGATGTATTTGAGCATGTTGTTGACCTGGTTTTACAAAAGGAGATGAAGAGCTTTTCTTCACTGGCTTTCATTTTTTTTACTACATTTTCTGAAAGTATAAAGAATAAGTCTGCCCTGTCAGAAAAAGGATCTATGTTCTCCAGTATCTTGCTTTATTCCAGTAGCCAGTCAGACACTTCCAGGAAGTGCACAAGTGAAACATGAGAAAAAAAGACAATTCTCATTGTTGGCCATTCAGCATTTCTTATTCCCTGGTATGCTACCTCTGAATATGGAAGTGTCATTTATCATAGCTATTTTTCCAAAGGGTTTTTAAACACCTCTCAGCCAATGCTACACTGTCCATAGTGGCAGTGAATTCCAAACATTAAAGTGAAGAAGTCAGTCCTGAATCAACTGCTAATCAACCCCAGTCAGAATTTTCTGAAGAAAGGCAAAACAAACCCCAATATACTTACCATCATTACCTTGAGTTCCAGAATGAGTTCCAGAATATTGGTCTGAATTAAAACCTATAAACAGTTCCATGTATGGATAGAGGAAATATCTCCACAAACCCAGTGCAATCTAGGGGTGTGCAAGCCAAAAATTTTCGGCTATAGCCGAAAGTAGAAAGCCGAAAGAAAATTCTCTATCGTTAAAGCTGAAAGCCGAAACAAGAATCTCTTTCGGGATTCGGGATTCGGGATTCTTTCGGCATTATTTCGGCATTCTTTCGGCTTTTTTCTATGGGAAAATGCCTCCGTCTTCCAGGACGCCTGGAGGAGGCATTTTCCCACCGAATAAGCCCAAAATTGGTGGGGACCTTCCTCTAACAACCACCCAAGTTTCAGACAGATTGGACTTTGGGGGGCCATGTTATGGCCCCCCAAAGCAGGTCCCCCCATCCTCCCATAAAGGAGCATCTTCTTCATTATTTCCTATGGGGAAAAAATGAAGAAGCAGGCTTCCTTTGCCAGGGGTGGCATTTTGCATGCAAAATGCCCCCTTACCCTCAGGGGCCCTTCTCCCACCCCTCCTCCCACCCCCCACCAAGGCTCAGCCTGCTCCCACTTGGGGGGGCCATTTCATGGCCTCCCCAAGTAGGTGCTCTAATCTCTACCACTGACAGCTGGGGGAGGCTTGTGTTGCCAGGGGTGGCATTTTGCATGCAAAATGCCCCCCAACCCTCTGGGGCCCTTCTCCCACCCCTCCTCCCACCCCCCACCAAGGCTCAGCCTGCTCCCACTTGGGGGGGGCCATTTCATGGCCTCCCCAAGTAGGTGCTCTAATCTCTACCACTGACAGCTGGGGGAGGCTTGTGTTGCCAGGGGTGGCATTTTGCATGCAAAATGCCCCCCAGCCCTCTGGGGCCCTTCTCCCACCCTTCCTCCCACCCCACACCAAGGCTCAGACTGCTCCCACTTGGGGGGGCCATTTCATGGCCTCCCCAAGTAGGTCCTCTCAGCCCCTAAAGTCCACCCCTTACAGCCCCACACAAACCCAATTCCCCCCCAGCTGCCGCACACAGACCCAAATCCCCACATTAGCCCCTCACAGACCCAAATCCACCCCCACCTGCCCCACACCCATAACCCCAGGAACAGGCTGGCAAAGGCCAGCCCTCTCCCTTTGTTCCCTATGCTGGGAACTTCTAAACTCTCTTTCCCTGGGCAATTCTGCACAGCCCAGGGGTGCCACAATGGTGGGCACACTTCTGAGTGCCAGCTGGTCCCTGTGAAAGAACACCTGAACCACAGACACCCTCCCTCAAATTCCCCCACCACCTACAGAGATAGCTGGCCAGCCAGCCCCATTGTTCCCTATGATGGGAACCAACTGCACAACAAAGAATAAAACAAGAACAACACAAAATAAAGTTTTTAAAAAATTATTTTCTCCCTTCCAAAGTACAAGTAGGCAAAGCATTATGACACATTACACCAGCAGTCCCCCACACAGAAAAATAACACAACTCACTTAACATCAGAGAATCACAAAGCACGATTCCTGTCAAAAACACTTTATTTCTTGAACAGCTTTAGGTTACACAGCAGGGGGGAACACCAAAGGGCTTGGCAGCAGTATCTTACACAAAAATAACACAACTCACTTAACATCAGAGAATCACAAAAGCACAATTCCTGACAAAAACACTTTATTTCTTGAACAGCTTTAGGCTACACAGCAGGGGGGGGGGGACACCAAAGGGCATGGAAGCAGTATCTTACACAAAAATAACACAACTCACTTCACATTAAAGAATCACCCCAAAAAATTGCTGTCAAAAGCACTTTATTTCTGTAACTGCTTTAGGTTACACAGTAGGAAGGCACCACAGAGCAGGAAAGCAGTGTACTACACAAAAATAACACAACTCACTTCACATCAGAGAATCACACAAACACAATTGCTGTCAAAAACGGTGAAGTGGGTTGTATTATTTTTTGTAGTACATTGCTATCATGCCCTTTTGTGCCCTCCTACTGTGTAACCTAAAGCTGTTCAAGAAATAAAGTGTTTTTGCCAGGAATTGTGTTTTTGTGATTCTCTGATGTTAAGTGAGTTGTGTTATTTTTGTGTAAGATACTGCTTCCATGCCCTTTGGTGTTCCCCCCCTGCTGTGTAGCCTAAAGCTGTTCAAGAAATAAAGTGTTTTTGCCAGGAATTGTGTTTTTGTGATTCTCTGATGTTAAGTGAGTTGTGTTATTTTTGTGTAAGATACTGCTTCCATGCCCTTTGGTGTCCCCCCCCTGCTGTGTAGCCTAAAGCTGTTCAAGAAATAAAGTGTTTTTGACAGGAATTGTGCTTTTGTGATTCTCTGATGTTAAGTGAGTTGTGTTATTTTTGTGTAAGATACTGCTGCCATGCCCTTTGGTGTTCCCCCCCTGCTGTGTAGCCTAAAGCTGTTCAAGAAATAAAGTGTTTTTGACAGGAATCGTGCTTTGTGATTCTCTGATGTTAAGTGAGTTGTGTTATTTTTCTGTGTGGGGGACTGCTGGTGTTATGTGTCATAATGCTTTGCCTACTTGTACTTTGGAAGGGAGAAAATAATTTTTAAAAAACTTTATTTTGTGTTGTTCTTGTTTTATTCTTTGTTGTGCAGTTGGTTCCCATCATAGGGAACAATGGGGCTGGCTGGCCAGCCATCTCTGTAGGTGGTGGGGGAATTTGAGGGAGGGTGTCTGTGGTTCAGGTGCTCTTTCACAGGGACCAGCTGGCACTCAGAAGTGTGCCCACCATTGTGGCACCCCTGGGCTGTGCAGAATTGCCCAGGGAAAGAGAGTTTAGAAGTTCCCAGCATAGGGAACAAAGGGAGAGGGCTGGCCTTTGCCAGCCTGTTCCTGGGGTTATGGGTGTGGGGCAGGTGGGGGTGGATTTGGGTCTGTGAGGGGCTAATGTGGGGATTTGGGTCTGTGTGTGGCAGCTGGGGGGAATTGGGTTTGTGTGGAGCTGTAAGGGGTGGAATTTAGGGGCTGAGAGGACCTACTTGGGGAGGCCATGAAATGGCCCCCCCAAGTGGGAGCAGGCTGAGCCTTGGTGGGGGGTGGGAGGAGGGGTGGGAGAAGGGCCCCAGAGGGTTGGGGGGCATTTTGCATGCAAAATGCCACCCCTGGCAACACAAGCCTCCCCCAGCTGTCAGTGGTAGAGATTAGAGCACCTACTTGGGGAGGCCATGAAATGGCCCCCCCAAGTGGGAGCAGGCTGAGCCTTGGTGGGGGGTGGGAGGAGGGGTGGGAGAAGGGCCCCTGAGGGTAAGGGGGCATTTTGCATGCAAAATGCCACCCCTGGCAAAGGAAGCCTGCTTCTTCATTTTTTCCCCATAGGAAATAATGAAGAAGATGCTCCTTTATGGGAGGATGGGGGGACCTGCTTTGGGGGGCCATAACATGGCCCCCCAAAGTCCAATCTGTCTGAAACTTGGGTGGTTGTTAGAGAAGGGTTAGAGGAAGGTCCCCACCAATTTTGGGCTTATTCGGTGGGAAGATGCCTCCCCCAGACGTCCGGGAAGACGGAGGCATTTTCCCATTGAAAAGCCGAATGAAAGACGAAAGAATCCCGAAACGTTTCGGCTTTTTTCTTTCGGCTACCCGAAACGTTTCGGGATTCCCCGAAACGTTTCGGCATTCCCTGAAAGAAGCCGAAACACTTTTGTTTCGGCATTCTTTCGGCATTCTGAATGCCGAAACGCACATCCCTAGTGCAATCTATAGATTTGCAGAAAAATCTTTAAAATTGTTAAGGGCAGGGGGAGTAAAATAAAACAAAAATGCCATCTCAAAAAATTACTTCACAAGATTCTGGCAGCCATTTTGAATTGATTAGGCAGCCAATGTTATGTGTAACTGCCAAGGCAATCCAAAATGGCTGCCACAGTCTCATTTTTAAAAATTGAGGTGAGTTGAGGAGAAAGAAGAAGTGGAAAGGCTGGAAGAACAAGGACATTCAGGCTAGAGAGATGTGAAGCTGGAGTAGAGAGAAAGGATGCGAGAAATAAAAAAGGGTACCAAAAAGAAGGAAATAAAAAGGGTACTGAAAAGAAGGGGGGAAGGAGAACTTGCAAGGGCTGTAGGGTTCCCTTCCACTGGTGTGGGTTGGGAATTCCTCACTCCCAGCCTATCCCCCCCCCAGCATCTCTCACATGGTTGGTGGGAGTGCAGGAACAGGTCCAGGAACCCCACAGCATGCTCCCATGTGTTCTGGAGCACTTTCACGTTGTGCTGAGAATGACCTCATTCTCAGTGCAATGGACTGATTTTACCCAAATGGCCCTAGCATGACCTGTAGCTTCTACATCACGCTGGGAATGATGTTATTTCCGGGATGACACAGAAGTGTTCCAGAGCGCCTGCATGAGGTAAGTACTACTGTTGTCCTCCCCATTCCTTACTCTGAGTGCTCGAAGACGTGGTGTACCATGGGGTGGGAAGGGAGAGGAGGGAAAATGACATGTGAATGAAGATGAGTTGAGAAAGGCAACTGGAGAGAAAGGAGAAGCTGTGGAGGCTGCTGGGGAGGAAAGGAGAGAAAGTGGAGAAAGAATGGCAAGGATTGTGGGTGGGTAGGATTGCCAGCTCTAGGATGGGAAATTCCTGAGTATTGGGGGGGGGTGGAGAGTGGGGAGGGTGGGCTTTGGGGAAGGGAGGGACTTTAGGAGATTTTCTCCAAGGAATTTTCTCCAAGGAAATTCATCTCCGTTATCCAGAGATTACATGCAATGCTGGGAAATCTCCAGCCCCCACTTGGAGGTTGGAACCCTGATTATTATAGAGGAACTTTAAAGAGCAGTTTTAATTCTGGGAGGTCTCCCAGCCCCACCTGGCAACCCTATCTATAGAAATAAATTACCAAGCGAGACAGTTTGCAGCCTTGCCCTGTTCAGAACCCTTGCTTTAGCACAGACAGGCCGACGTGAGCATATCATAAGGCAAGAAGAACCAGGAGCTTCAAGGTAGTTAGGGATTCCAGCTGCCCACTGGTGGCAGGCAATCTCCTGGCAGTTCACCTGCTTGCCTGACATTTTTGGGCCACCCAGATATCACCGCCACTGGCAGACACCCCAGGAATATGCATGGTGTGCATGCTCCCAGTGGATGCAACATCACTTTTGGAAGTGACATCTTTATGCCCACTGCAGGAGCTCACTGCGGCTAGCATGACGATGACACTTCCAGAAGTGAGGTCATCACACCAGGGCCAGGAGCACATGCAAATGAAGAAAAGACACAGAAGGCATAAGTGCTAGGTCCTCCCCTCCCACTGGGAGGGTAATGAGATCTGGCAACCCTAAGATGCCCATCAAGTTGGCATAAGCCACCAGAAAATTCAGCGCATACTTCTCTGAAATTGATTAGTTGCAGCTCAAGTGCTTTGCAGTGAGGCTTGCACAAGAGAACTGTAACAAAATATCTGTATACCAGGGACCCTGACTCTTGAGATGGCTCCCTATATTCATACAAATACATTAAATAAATTTTTAAAAACCCAAAACTGCTTTCTTGATGAATTGTGTCCACTGTTCATCAGGGAGGGGATTTAGATTTTCCACCTGAGGGATCAAAATGCCTCAGATTATTTTCTTCAATGAGGTCCTTCAGTGAGCATATTGATTCTGCTTTTTGGAATATGCCTTAGACATCCCCATCAGTTATGCACACACATATGCTATACCTCCATTTGCGTTCTTTACATTTTCTTTTCCCAGTTCAGCTTCCAGTTTAGACCCAAGTACCTGTCCTTTTGGACCACCCCGTAGTTTGCATGGTTAAACCACTGGTTCACTCGAGGTATGATGACCCAGCCAGTCACATGGGCAGGGAGGAAATTCCGAACAAGATACAAAAAACGAGTTAGGAACGCCATCTCCCATGGATAGCCATTATCGAACATCCGACTCATCACCCTAGCACCTTTATTTGAGCTGATCATCACCTAGAAAAAAGACAAGATCGTCAAAACACAGCAGCATCTGCGGATAAGCATCAGCCAAAATACATAAGCAAGATCATATTACAGTTCAGAAAAGAATCAATTTATTTTGTGTAATTGCATGTTTATTTTTACAATTTGAGCGGTCTGTAAGCTCAAAAAAAAACATCCCTGATGGTTGCGTTTTGTGCTCACTTCCATCTGGGTATGTTGAGTAGATGTTGAAAGATTCTGGGCATGATGCTTGGGGTGCATTGAGTTTGGGAAGGATGTGATGTCTAGATGATGCTCTATGAATTTCCTCTAAGCTGTATAATAAACACCATAGAGAATAGGGGAAATTCCTAGAGGTTCCCTCTCCTCAAATTCTCAAAGGCTGGAGGAGTGTGGTTGGCAACAGGGAATTCACCCCTGGGCCAAGGCAATTGTGAAGTTTAATTATAAACTGTGACTTCTTTACAAGATAAAACAAATGCTAAGAGAAGTGGAACTCTGTTTCTCTTTTCCAAAACTTAAGAAGAAAGGGGAGCATAGCCCAATTCCAAAGCACAAAATGACTGAGAAGAAAAGTACCTTTTTTGCTGTGCGAGTGGCTTCCACGGCAATCTCAACTCCTGAATTACCCATGCCAACAACAAGGACTTTTTTACCTGCAAACACATCTGGAGTTTTGTAGTCCCGACTATGGAAATACTCCCCATTAAACTTGTCTATACCTATGTAGAAACAGAAGGAAACTTGAAACAAAAGCAGCCTAAGCCTAGTAAGATGAATCACGTGCTTGTATCCTATCCCTCTGCTTTGTCAAATTGGAAGCCTTCTTCCAGAAGCCACTGGAGGAAGACTCTTTGGGCCAGAGGAAGGCTTCCAATATGACTGGAGTGGTAGGGCACAGGCATGCACACATTTGCATTTGTTTATATACTACTCTTCTTCACAGTTGGAACTCAAAGCAGCTTGGAGCATTGTTCTCTCTTTCTGCATTTTCTTACAACAACCAAATAAAAAATATATACATTACTGCAATAAATTACACATAATATAGAAATGATCTAAACAACTATTGCAGGGACAGGAAAGTGAAATTATAAGGCAATGAAGAGAGGGCAGAACTGCTAAATTCATACTTTTCCTCAGTCTTCTCCAGCAAGGAAAATGGTACTAAACATGGCAAAAACAGAACACATGAAAGGGGAAGGGAATTACAGGCTAAGATTGACATGGGGTAGTACATAAACACCTAAGTTTCTTTAAATGAAACTAAGTCCTCAGGGCCAGATGAATTGCATCCAAGGGTACTAAAAGAATTCACGGATGTAAGATTAGAGGTGGGCAAATGTTGTCCCCGTCTTCAAGAAGGGGGAAAAGGACGATCCGGGTAATCACCGACCCATCAGCTTGATGGCTATACCTGGAAAAGTTTTAGAATGAAACAGTCCTTGAGCATTTAGAAAAGATGGCTGTGATTACTAAGAGCTAGCATGGGTTTCTCAAGAACAAGTCATGCCAGACTAACCTTATCTCTTTTTTTGAGAACGTTACTACTTTGCTGGATCAGGGGAAAGTTGTAGGTGTAGTTTATCATGATTTCAGTAAGGCTTTTGATAAGGTTCCAAATAATATCCTTGTTGACAATTTGGTAAAATGTGGTTTGGATCCTATTATTGTTAGGTGGATCTTTGTGTGTGGCTGACAGATCACACACACAGAGCGCTTGTTAATGGTTCCTCATCCTCTTGGACAAGTGAAGTACCTCAGGGATTGGTCCTGGGACCTGTTCTGTTCAACATTTTTATAAATGATTTGGATGAAGGAATAGAGGAAATTTGCAGATAATACTAAATTGGAAGGAGCAAATATGACAGAAGACAAAGTCAGGATACAGGATGATCTTGACAAGCTAGAAAACTGTGCTAAAACAAATATAATGAATTTCAACAGAGATAAATGCAAAGATCTGCATTTAGGAAGGAAAAATCAAATGCATAACTATAGGATGGGGGAGACTTGTCTTGGCAGTAGTATGTGCAAAAAGGATCTGGGGGTCCTAGTTAGAGATGAGCACGAACAGCAATACAAACTAAAAAAAGCTATGAACAGCCCAATCAGCTGTTCGCGAGGCCCCATTCTAAACAAACAGGTGGTCGTTGCAAGTCTTGCTGTTTGTTGCTGTTCGTCAAGCCAGACAATCTGGTACCTGCAATCAATTCCCTTGGCAACATAGGCAGGGACTGCCTTAACTCTGTCTGAACTCCTGCTGTTGCCCTGGAAACCCCAATCTAAGCCCATTTTAGCTTGATAGGCAGGTCTTCCTTTCAAGTGTGGAGCTCCAAATTTGTTACAAGGAAGCAAAGAGCAGGGGGAGGGGGGCTCCCAGCTCTGGTTTTGCAGACAGTGAGGGAGAGACAGTTGCTGTTGGCATTTTGAGAGAGAGAGAGGGAGAGTGCATTGGAGCTTGAATTTTCTTTGTGTGTGGTGGGATAGGGATCTACCTCTTCAAGTTCCAGGGCTGCTGCCAGCCTCTGGGCCAAGCTATTATTTATTATTGGGCCCAGCTATTATTATTATTTCCTGCTGCCTGCTCAGGTAAGATTTCTGGGAGTGGTGCTGTAGGGATCTACCCCTTCAGGTTCCAGGGCTGCTGCCAGGCTCTGGGGCCAAGCTATTATTTATTATTGGTACATTTCCTGCTGCCTGCTCTGGTAGGGTTTCTGGGAGTGATGTGGTAGGGATCTTGATGGCTGGAGGAGGGCCTACTGGCCCCCACGAACAACAAACATGTTTGTGAACAGGTCATGTTCGTCAATGTTCATTGTTCGTGGATGACAACAAACACCATGTTCAAGGTTTTTTCTGTTCGTGCCCATGTCTAGTCCTAGTAGACCATACACTGAACATTATTCAGCAGTGTGATGCAGTAGCTAAAAAGGCAAATGCAGTTTTGGGCTATATCCACAGAAACATAGTGTCCAGATCACACAAAGTGACGGTATCACTCTACTCTGCTATGGTTAGACCTTACTTACAGTATTGTGCTCGGTTTTGGACACCACATTTTCAGAAGGATATAGAAAAGCTGGAATGTGTCCAGAGGAGGATAACGATGGTAAGGGATCTAGAGACCAAGTGCTATGAGGAAAGGTTGAAGGAGGTCAGTATATTTAGCTTGAAGAGGAAACAACTGAGCGGTGACATGACAACCATTTTCAAGTACTTGAAGGGCTGCCCTATAGAGGATGGCGTGGAGTTGTTTTCCTCTGCCCCAGAAGGTTGGACCAGAACCAGTGTGTTGAAATTAAATCAAAAGAGTTTTCGGCTAAACATTAGGAAGAACTTCCTCACAATTAGAGCCGTCCCTCAGTGGAACAGGCTTCCTCGGGATGTGGTGGGCTCTCCTTCTTTGGAGGTTTTTAAGCAGAGGCTAGATGGTCATCTGATAGCATTGCTTATTCCATGAACCTATGCAGACCATGAGAGGGAGGACAGGAAGGGTACATCAGTGCTTAGTTCTCGTGGCCTCTTCTTACACGCTCAGTGTTAGGCAGATCGCAACCTTGGGGTCAGGAAGCAATTTTCTCCAGCCCAGTTTGGCTAGGGATCCTGACGGTGCTTTGCCATCTTCTGGACATGGAGTAAGGCTCACTGTGTGTGGGGGGGGGGCGGTATTTGTGAATTTCTTGCATTGTGCAGGGGGTTGGACAAGCTGACCTGAGAGATCCCTTCCAACCCTGTGATTCTATAATTCTATGAAATAATAACTACAATGAACATCTCAGAAACCTGATTGACTTGCAATAAATTGTTATGTTCTATGCCTTTAATTGTTTATCATCTAATGGTGTATTGATTTCTTTAAGAGGGATTCCTTACTTTTGTGTGTGTGTGTGTAAATATATATATTTGTTTCTCTGGCTTTATTGCAAGTCAGTCAGATTTGTAAGATGTTCCTCAATGTCCTTGTACATTGTTCAGTTTTTCTGTGTAATATTTTTAGTGTTTTGTATTACACTCTGTTCTTACATACATGTGGAATAACTGATCATCACTTCATAAATATTTGTAACCTCTGGTGCTTAGCACTATTTTTTCTCTTCTCTTCTAAAGATAAAGGTAAAGGTAGTTCCTTGTGCAAGCACCGAGTCATTACTGACCCATGGGGGGACGTCGCACCACGACGTTTTCTTGGCAGACTTTTTACGGGGTGGTTTGCCATTGCCTTCCCCAGTCATCTACACTTTACCTCCAGGAAGCTGGGTTCTCATTTTACCCACCTCGGAAGGATGGAAGGCTGAGTCAACCTTGAGCCGGCTATCTGAATCCAGCTTCCGCCAGGATCGAAACTAGGTCACATGAGCAGAGCTTGGGCTGCAGTACTGCAGCTTACCACTCTGCGCCACGGGGCTCCTTCTACTTCTTCTAAAAAATGACAAAATCATCCTTGCGTAAGAGGATATAATAAATGGAAACAGCACATGGGTGTTTCTCTTGTTCTTTTTGCCAGACACATGGAAGAGCTTTATGAATGTCAGCACTAAACAGAGGGAAGCCTAGCATTGACTATACCAGGGTAAGACTTGAGGGGCAGCAAGGGCTCAGTGACAAAACCAATGCAAACCATCACTGCATCAAAGACATCCGAATTCTGCTTCCCATTGGTCTCTGTGATGACATCCCACTGGCCACTGGTCGAGAAGTCAGGGAGCTTCTTTATGCTGATCACTGTAGTCTGAAACATTTCGATAAATTGTGATGATGAATCCAGAAAGCAGTGGGCTCACAAATGTATGCAATTGGATTTAGTTATGTGGTTCTCACTAAGGTCACAGGCATATTTTAAGATAGTGAAAGAACATTTAGCTGCATATGTAAAAAGGGCGTGAGAGTTACATTTACTCGTCCACATGCCAGACTCACTGGATTACCCTGGAAATTTATTGGCAGTCAAGACAATCTGCTTGCTATGCCACTGTGACAGTGATCCTCAATGTGGTGCTCATGGACACCATGGCATCAGCCAATGTGCTTCCAAGAGCCCATTGTTTTTACCTGAAGCAGCTCTTTCTCAGCGCAAAGAGCCAGTCCAGAATTTCCTGCACTTCAACGGAGGAAAGAAACACTTCAGAAGATAGCAGGAGTCATCAGCTTTGTGGGTAAAGGGAACACCCATTTGCAAACAGCTGCCTCCATCAAAGGATGACCCTTGGGTTGGAACCTCAATATTTTGTGGAATCTTCCCAAGTTCTCTGACTGCACATGGCCTTCAGAGCAGCTATTTTGTGACTGGTCCCATCCCCCCAAGGGAGTCGTTTTATATGTTGTCCATTTGCTGTTGTCAAAATTCCCAGAGTCCCCACAGGTTTAACAAGATTAAGAAGGCTGAAGATCCCTGTGCTATGCCATGGCACTGAATGGAATGGATGCAGTTGGAGCAGAGCCCACCATCATACCCAAGTGTGGGTGAAAAAAGTCTCTGCAGTTGTGGGTAATAGGTACGGGTCCATCCTCTGCACAGAGCCTTAACACTGAAATGAAGAGCCATGACTCTTTGGTTTCCTTTTTTTTGTTTCACCTAAGCATAGAGCTTAGTTGAAAAGGTAATGAAAAAAATGGGATAAATGAGCTGAGTCTAACGAGAGGTCTGAGGATTTTAGAAAGGGCCAGATGACGGCATGCCCTACAGGGGGCAGCAAGGATTAGCCAGATCGGGATGTGAGGACAGAATCTCTCTTTTCTGTTGTGGGTCATTTCCTTGACCTGTCTCCAGATTGGTACTCTCAGGCAATATCCTGCTCCTTCTCCAGACTCGCTCTTAGCCAGCTAGATAGGTAGACACCTGTCTCTCTCTCTCCTCTTTACTATCAAGTATGTAGTTCCTGAATAAACTTTCTTTACTCTTTAAACAGTACTGTTTGGCCAACAGAGGATTCTAGCAGGGCCAGATGATGAACTGTCGTGATTAGACTGTAACCTATGTCAGTTTGGAGGCTCCATATGATAAAAATAATATTTATTCATCTCGCAGACAAGATACTGAAAATAGAAATACATAAATAGAAATACATATATTCGGAGGTGAAGCAAAGATAAAATGCGATCTCAAAAAATTCTTATTGAAAGACCCCTCATACCCAACCAATCCCTAAATCAAGTACTGGATTCTCAGTGCTCCCAGGCCTAGATACTGCCTGCCAACGATCTTCATTCTGTGTTTACTCTCTGCCATTGCAATGAGAATAAATCACCTAGTTTTGTCTAGAGATGGGCACGAACAGCAATACGAACTAAAAAAAACCCAATAACAGCCCAATATGATGTTCGCGAACAAGCTGTTCATGAGGCCCCATTCTAAATGAACAGGTAGTCGTTGCAAGCCTCGTTTGTTGCTGTTCGTCAAGCCAGACAGTCTGGCACCTGCAATCAATTCCCCTGGCAACGTAGGCAGGGATTGTCTGAACTCCTGCTGTTGCCCTGGAAACCCCAATCTAAGCCCAATTTAGCTTGATAGGCAGGTCTTCCTTCCAAGTGTGGACTGGAGTTCCAAATTTGTTACAAGAGGGAAAGACCAGGGGGGAGGGGGGCTCCCAGCTCTGGCTTTCAGGGAGAGACAGCTGCTGTTAGAGAGACAGGGTGAGTGCATTGGAGCTTGAATTTTCTGTGTGTGTGGTGGGATAGGGATCTACTCCTTCAGGTTCCAGGGCTGCTGCCAGGCTCTGGGGCCAAGCTATTATTTATTATTGGTACCTTTCCTGCTGTCTGCTCAGGTAGGGTTTCTGGGAGTGGTGCAGTAGGGATCTACCCCTTCAGGTTCCAGGGCTGCTGACAGGCTCTGGGGCCAAGCTATTATTTATTATTGGTACATTTCCTGCTGCCTGCTCTGGTAGGGTTTCTGGGAGTGGTGTGGTAGGGATCTTGATGGCTGGAGGAGAGCCTGCTGGCCCCCACAAACAATGAACAACTAACATGTTCGTGAACATGATCATGTTAGTCAATGTTCATTGCTCATTGCCATCTATGAACAATGAACACCATGTTCGGGGTTTTTTTCTGTTTGTGCCCATGTCTAGTTTTGTCCCAAAAAGAATTTAGCCCTGATCTATGAACTGTCACTGTGTGCCTCTGTAATCTTTTAGGTCATTCAACAAGTCCTTTTAAAGAAAACAACACTTTTCTGTGTTAAAAGAGAAGACACCTTGGATCTGGTGCTGAGGTTTTATAAAAATGTCCTAGTTCTTGGGTTTTGTCTCTTTTTAAAAGAAAATTTATATTCTGAAGTGAGGGTCATGAGATATCAGTAGCTCTTTCCACAATGGCCATTTTCCTGAAGGGCTGCTGATATTGGGGAGTCTCCACTTTGGAGTTTAGAGTTTGGGGGTGGGGACCACTGATGGGAACAAAGTGGCACAGGAAAATATCTGGTGAGAACAGTTTAAGGGTCGGTCATTTCTATGTCCCCAAACGTCCTCTCCTGAAGCAGCTTTTCAAGAAAAAAAAGGACCACCAGGTTATCTTTATATTTGTACAGGGCTTATTGTTTCACTCTAGATTAGCACATAGAGGAAGTTCCAACCAGGTCTAATGCAAAGTTTGCCTGCAGCATCCTATCAGTTTCATTTAAGACAACCTCAACTTTAATCAAAGGAAAATATCCAGTGGTTTTTAAGGAGGTGGTTAAGATAAAGGGCAGGTATGACAATTAGATTAGTAAGTTTTTAGGTTAGTGTGTTTCTACCACAAGGCTTGGAATACTTTGCATTGCACATTGTGGCCTTCATTGTGGTATGATCTGGAATCAGCAGAGGGAGAAACTGAGCAAAAACACCCAAATGCAGAGAGAATCCCTTGAAGGGATCTGAATGCTCACTCTGCTGAAGCTGTAAAGGTTCTGGCCTGTCTTCTAGGCCAAGATGAATCCCTTCAGTTTTCCTCATCCCTGCAGAGACCAAGGAAAAAAATTGGACAGACAGCCGTATGCTGAAGATTTTTTTTAAAGTCCATAAAAAGAAAATTACACAGGCACACACATTGAAACATACTGATTTTTTAAAAATTACATTTGAGTCCAAATTTGAGTTGAAGCAAAGCCACAACCACTTACCTGGAACTGAATATACTTCCAGAGATTGAAGTGTTTCGTGTACAGATGCAGATATTCCAGGAACTTAGCATGGGGTAAAAAGACTGGGAAATCTTCTGGGAAGGGGAAGTCTGTGAAGGCCGACATCTCCTTACAAGTATTACTAATCATAGATTTGTAGGTGCTGGCTCTTCCCTCTTCCACATACTCCTGTCCACGCAACAGCAACACAGAAAGAATTTTCTCACAATCTATTTAATTACCTTTTTAGGGATATCCCTTAACATGACATTTTCAATGCCTTTAACTTTCTTGATTTTCTTACTGCAGTTTTCAAAGTGTAAGATGGGTAGGTTTGCCAGCCTCCAAAGGATACCGGAGATCTCCTGGATTTTCAACTTCAATTTTAACTTCCAGGCTACTGGGGTCAGTTCCCTCAGAGAAAATGGCTGCCGTGGAAGGTAGACTCTACGATATTATACTCAGCTGAGGTTCCTCCCTTCCCCAAACTCCGTCTGTCCCAGGCTCCACCCCCAAAACCTCTAGGAATTTCCCAACCTGTAGTTGGCAACCCTAAGGACAGAACCCCAAGTGGGCCACAACTCTCATGCACGTAGGCCACTAGGCCAAGGGAGAGAACAGGGTACAAGATGATCCAGGAGAAGAGGTTTTGGGAAACTCAGTGGTAAACATACAGGTAAGTTGCCTCTGCCGAATGTGCAAAACTGGGTGCTGTTTGCCCTTCCTCACACTTCATGTGTCCCAGAACCATATGATCAAGGACACATGGAGCCTGAGGAAGGGAAAAACAGGACACCCCACAGCTGTGTCCACTGGTGAAAATGGTGCAGGAGGGAAGCCTGAAATCCCTCCTCCCTCTTCGCAGTATGGGGAGATGCACCTCAAGTGGTGGAGCACTTTGTAAAAGTGAGCCTCTCTGTGCCCATGTGATTGTGAGCCATTTTGGGATACCCCTGACATAACTCACATCTCTTGTAACATCTCTATAAGCCCTGAAGTTTACATCCCTCACGACCCAATGTCAAATGCTGCTGGAGAGGGAACCAATAAAGTTTGCTTGCATAAGCAGTGTTCTCCTCACAGTAGATAGGATTCAACCCAGCTTTAACTAGTTTGCAGAATTGTGGTGAGGTTAAACTGAGGGGGAGGAGGAGGATACTATGTGAAACACAATGAACTCTTTGGAGAAAGGTAGGATATGAAACCAAACTGCCCCCCCCTCTTTTTCTCTTTTGATTAACTTATAAAGACATTTTTCCGGCATATCTAGAGGGAGTCCCCAAATCAAATGGGATCATTGTCTTCTCAGTGGGTGGTCTAATTTTGCTGCTTTTACAAACAAATATAACATTTGATTTATATACCGCCCTTCAGGACAACTTAAAGCCCACTCAGAGCGGTTTACAAAATGTTATTATTATCCCCACAACAATCACCCTGTGAAGTGGGTGGGGCTGAGAGAGCTCCAAGAAGCTGTGACTGACCCAAAGTCACCCAGCTGGCTTCAAGCAGAAGAGTGGGGAATCAAACCCGGTTCTCCAGATTAGAGTCCTGTGCTCTTAACCTCTACACCAAAATGGGGCCCAATCCATTTACCACTTAATATAGCTGGGGGCCATTAGCTACCATGGAAGAAAGAACAATTTCAATGTTCTCCCACTTGAAAACTGCCCCCCCCCCCAGATTCTCTAATCTCAGGGCCTTGAGAGACTGACTTTGCCCCCTTTTTTCCTTTAAATAAAACGGAGGTTCTCAGAGGTCTGTGTTCCTGGAGCATTTTCACTCCACTCCAAGCCATGGAAGGGACCCTTCCCACTGCTTCAGGTTAATTTCCAAAGTCATAGTTTTCCACACACATGTATGCCCCAGTTATTTAAAGACATTTATTTATGGATGGCCTAATTTTGGGTGGCTGTTGACATCCACACAGGGGCTAACAGTTTGCCAACAGTGATGGTTTCAGTCATTATGATTTGGTATTCTCATTTTACATACCAGGAAACCATACTACACTCAGTCCTCTTGATACATGCCATTGCCATTTTGCATGACCTTTATAAATAACTAGTAACAAAGCCTGTTGTGGGAAAAATACAATGAGCTCTAGAAAGGGGGGGAAGCAAGCGGGCATTGCCTCCGCCTCCTCTGTGACTCATCCTGGCCGGATGAAGGAGGGGAACAGACATTGCCACCTGATCCACTCCTGATACCAGCTGGGTGAAGGAGAGAGTGGGCATTGCCTCCTGTGCCGCACCTAAGCCTGGCAGGGTGATGGCAGGGAGTGGGCATTGCCACCTTCTCCCCTACTGATCCCAGCTGGGTGAAGGGGGCAGGCATTGCCTCCTGCTCCATGCCTGATCCTGGCCAGATGAAGGGGACAGGCATTGCCACCTGCTCCATGCCTAATCCAAGCTGGGAGAAGGCAGGAGGTGGGCATTGCCACCTGCTCCATGCCTAATCCTAGCTGGGAGAAGGCAGGAGGTGGGCATTGCCAACTGCTCCACCCCTGATCACAGCTGGTTGTTGGCAGGGGTGGGCATTGCCACCTGCTCTACTCCTGATCCTAGATGGGTGAAGGCAGGGAGCAGCCATTGTTTCCTGCTCTCCGCCTAATCCCAGCCTGAGTTTCCCACCATGGCGTCCTTTCTGGAGAGATGGACTGCCTCTTCTGGGTTTCTGTCCATGGTAGCACCCTCTGGTGGTGCACCAGGGTAGGAAGTGAGTTGTCTGGAACACAGTTAGCCTTTTATATAGTTGGATGGTACACAGATCTGCATACTGAAGCTGAAAAATATGTGTTGTTCTATTCACCTGCTGCTGTTTACATATGTACTGTTAAAGTCAATCTAAATGCATTTGCTCTGGAGTAAAGCTGGCAGAATAATCACAAGCTTTTAAAAAAATAGCCAACATTTCAAATGTTACCATGCAAATGTTTGAAAGCAAAACTTCAACTTGATTTTCAAATCTGACTTTTTGCACTCTCCAGAGCAAGCAAGATGGTGCTTGAACAACCTAATGCCCCCCCCTCACTCTGCAGCCTCATTTGCCTTCACATAGATATGCCACTAGGGGTCAACAGGCCCAGAGACAGTGCAGGGGACGCCTGCCATTCCAACTCACCGTGTACCTCCACACTCCCCCGATGTCACTGGTCCTCTCAAAGCAGGTGGGCTCCAACCCCTCTTCCAGGCAGCACTTGATAGAGGCCAGTCCACTCACACCTGCCCCAACGATGGCTACTCTCTTGGCCATGGTCCCTTGAAAAAGAAGAGGAAACACACAGGTGGCATTTAAGGGATGAAAGACATTCCTGAATCAGTTCCTTGTGTAGGCTGGCCCTTGATGAAGAAGCAGAAGCCTTAATTCCACACTTGTTTAAAGACTGCTGATTTTTAAAACACGCCTTTTAAAAAGCCCATTTTCCGAAGTATCCGTGAATAAATGTACCCTCTCACATAGCACAAGACTCTAGATAGAGGGCAAGGTTATTTCTGCTACCAGAAAGCACCTCTGCTAGTGGAATAGATCCAATCTGTCTCTGTGTGTAGGTATGTGTGTGTGTAGGTGTGTATTTACAGCATCTTAATGCGTTCAATGCACCACACACATTATCTCAGTTAACCTCACAATTCTTGTTATCACCTTGTTTTTTTCTAAGAGCTAAGATACAAGTGACGCCTGACACAGGTTGGACACTTGTCAGCTTCCCTCAAGTTCTGATGGGAAGTGTAGGCATCCTGGTCTTGCAGCTTGGTTCTCCATTTAATTGAAGTTTACAGAGTGGCAGTTTACGGGAGGGAGAAAATGTGGTCGGGAGGGGAGTGCAGGCATCAGGTTCTCGCCAGGCACCCCCCTTCCCCTCCACTGGGTGTGTGTGTGGGGGGGGGGGGTTCCTGTAAACTTCATTTAAATGGAGACCCAACTTGAAAGACCAGGATGCCTACATTTCCCATCTGAACTTGAGGGAAGCTGACAAGTGTCCAACCTGTGTCAGGCATCACTTGTACCTTGGCTCTATGTTTACAAGGTGAGTTTTCAAATGATTCAAAGCCTGAGCTAGGGATTTCCTAGCTGATCAATTCATTTCATTAATTTATGGGTTAAATATTTTCTGGTGGCCAAAACAAATACTGCATTTACTTGAAAGGAAGACAGCCCCAAATGTAAAGTGGCCCTCATAAAAATGTTATATATACAAAAAATGTTATGGGACATTACTGTGACTTGTATGTAAATATAAGACATTCCCTTTCCCTTTTGATGCCATACCTGGGGAAAACATAGTCTTGCATTTGAGTAAATACTGTACTTGTTAATATTCTGTATCCATTCTATCAAGGAAAGATCAAAAGTCTATAAATTATCTGGTTTAAGTGCAATAGAGTTCTGGTAGAAAAGGAGAGGGGGAATGGGAGATTATTTTGTTTCATGAAACTCTTGATTCTTTATTCAGAAATTATGTCTATTTCTTCAGGAGCAAGGAGATACTCCTCAAATTTGGATTAGGGCAGGACAGCTGGATTTCACCCTAGATAGCAATTAACTGAAACTGGAAGTTGTAAGCAACATTTATCAGATGTAAAATCATAGGCTGGGAGTCTAATTGCCATATTATGATTTGCATCATTGGCAAGGAGGTGTTATGTCAAAGTACTCGGTGGTTGAGAGTCAATGCAACATGATTAAGATAAACAATGCAAAGAAAAGAGCTACTTGCCCTTTGTGCTAAATAACTTGCATAATAACCACAGCACCCCGTTTCTCTGCTCTTCTGCAGCTGGTTGACTAACTCCTTAGTGACTCACCAAAAGACCCAGATGTCTCTTATTCCCATGGATGTTCTAATGCATCACTAGCGCCCCAGGGGTGCCTCTCTCCATGCAGCAAATACTTTGTTTAAAGCAGGTGATTCAATGCAAGGATTTTATCAGGTTTATTTTTAAGAAAGGAACTATTATTTAAATATTTATACTCTACTTTTTCTCCACAGTAGGAGCCTGAAGCGGGTTACAACCTCCTTTTTCCTGCCTCCATTTTATCCAACCACCTTGTGAAATAGGTTAGGCTGAGGGCGAGTGACAGATCTAGGGTTGCCAGGTCCCCTTACCCTCCCAGTGGGAGCAGGAGGACCTGGCACATACCTTCCTTTTTCTCTTCGTGCGCATGCCAGCAGGTGGCTAGGAAGCTCTCCAGCACCACAGCAATGGCTCAGGTTCATTAACATAAATTGGTGATGCTTTAACTATTTAATTCTATCTTGATTGGTTAGCCAAGTGGTCTGCAGCACTATCTCTTGCAGGGAAAACCTGGAAATAATGTAAGGTAGCTCTAGGAATCACTGGAAGCTCTATGGTAAAACTTTATGGTTTCCCTCAGAAGTGATGGAGCTGCACAGATGACGTTGCCATTTTTAATCTCCTGTCTCGGCTCTGTAATGAGAGTTGCAGGCGGGAGGCCTCCAGCTATAGTGGGAAACCTGTCAGCCCTAGAACTTGAGCATGAACTCTTGCTTTGTAATTTAAAGTATGATATTGTGTTGGAAGCAGCAACATTGAATGTACAAAGATAAGGAGAAGAAGACCCACCAGGGGACAGCAAGGATTAGTCAGTTAGGAGTGTGAGGACAGCACCTCTCTTTCTTTTAGTGTCCCTTCCTTGTCTTCTCTCCTGATTGGTACTCTCAGGGCAACATCCTGCTTCTTCTCAGTATTCTCTCTCTCTCTCTCTCTCTCTCTCTCTCTCTCTCTCTCTCTCTCTCTTAGTCAGCTAGATTAGCTAGACACTGTCTCTATCTCTCCTCTTCACTATCTAAGCATGTAGGTTCTTTACACTTAACACGTGGCTATTGCTGAGTAAGGCACTCTGCCAACATATTGAACCATGATAGTGAACCATAACTTTAAATATGGTTAGTGGGCCATAATAGATTGCAATCTCTTCCCTGATCTATACCACTCAGAAACAACAATTCTACTCCAGAGTACTCAATGGCACCTACTCCCAGGAAAGTGCTCATAGGATTGCACTGTAATTCTGTTGATGGAAGGACACACTGTGAAACACAGACCTACAATCTCATCATGTGGAAGCACCAAGAAGAGATTTTTCCTTCATGACTTTGGGCTTTCATAATTTAAGGATCGCCTCTCTCTCTGCATGTGCCCATGAGGCAGCTTCATTCTTCCCAGCAGGATTCACTCAGGACTGAGCCTTTTCGGTAGCCCATTCATGCCTTTGTTACAACCTCCTGGAAGAGATCATGGGGCTCCTATTCTCCTGGTTTTCTGGCCTGGCTGCAGAACAGAGCTGTACAGGAGATTTTTCAGACTAGGGTTACCAGGTCCTCTTACACTCCTTGGAGGAAGGGGGGATATGGTGGTTACCTTTACAATTGTCTCATCATGGTCCTCTTGCACATGTGCATCCCTACACGTGAGCGATGCAGTCACATCTGGAAAGTCCTTTGCAGTGGGCCGATTTGGGGCCCAAATCAGCCCGCTGAGAAACACGGGAGCATTGTCAGGGCAGCACGATGACATCACTCCCAGGAAGTGACATCGTCACAGCACCCTAGCAGCGTACCCAGGAGGTCTGTTCCCACACCTTTCCCCCCTGTGGGCCAGGTATGGTAGCAGCGGACGGAGGCTGAAAGTGGGGGATCCCTTGTGCCCAGCAGAGGAACGGGCTCCCTCTTTGGGACAGCCTATACCTGAGCAGAAGGAGAATACCAGTGGGTGGGTGGCATAAGGTGATTTTATTGTTTTTATATATGTTGATATATGTTGATTCTAATATTCATTTTATAAAATTATTTTTACATTATTATTACCAGTAGGACTGGACAACGCCTTGCCTATTGAACTCTCTATCACAGTATCTCTCTTTATAACAAATTTTGTTAGTCTTATAGGTGCTACTAGACTCTTTTTCTTTTTTACTGTTGTTTAATATGTTATTCATAGAATTGCATATGCTCCGTTGCAGCTTTGCAAATTTGTATGTATACCCATTGCATGTTTATTGAAATATTTTTCATACTAACTGATACTGACTCACACTATGTAATTTGAATTGAGGCTCAGTGAGAAAAGCAGAATATAAATAAAGTAAATAAAAATAATAAAGAAATAAACCCTCCTGGCTTAACACAAGCAGCCACAAAGGGCAAATTTTAAGTCTAGCATCCATTTCATCAGATTTCATTAACTTTTATTAGGTCATAAATCTGATTCTCCTTGTTAACATCTCTCTCCCATCTCCCGTTTCATTTCTCTTGTCAATATAAAGGCATCAACAGAATGGATTTACACACCAACGCATCTGTTGAAGTGAGCTCGACTCATAAAGCTGGTTCTGAAAGACATCTTGTTAGTCTATAAGGCCATATGAGAGAGATGCAATCCAAAAGGGGACACGTGCATCTTCAATTAGGAACAAATTTATTTCTCAGGTCCATCTTGTTCCATCTAAGGTTCCTATCTTTTCAACCAAGGTTGTCAACTTTTCAACTGTGCCTTTATCTGCTTAATGCACAAATACTAACAGATGGTAGTATCTCTTTTCATGGTGTGAAGAATTTTAAGAACTATTCTCTTCATATCACCTAGCTATCAAAGACACAAGAGTATGTTCAGTTACTGGTCAATTGACAACCTTGCTCCTTTTCTTTTTAATTCTTTTTTTTAATCTTACAGAAAGCAGAGACTTACATATAACAAATGAAGAAACAAAAGAAAGGAAATTATAATTGTTAAAATAAGATATAGGGTTGGATACCTTCCTTAAGTTCTGACCTGGCCCAGGTGAGCCTGATCTTGTCAGATCTCGGAAGCTAAGCAGTGTCAGCCTTGGTTAGTAATTGGATGGGAGACCTCCAATGAAGACCACAGTTGCAGAGGCAGGCAATGGCAAACCACCTCTGTTAGTCTCTTGTCATGATAACCCCACCAGGTGTCACCATAAGTCAGCTGTGACTTGAGGGCACTTTCTACCACCACCAGCTTCCTTAATCTTATTTTTCCAAAACATTACAAAGAAATTTCAAAAAATGCATCCACAAATAGACTGTTATTACATAACAACTAGAAGAGCCCCGTGGTGTGGCGTGGTAAGCTGCAGTACTGCAGCCCAAGCTCTGCTCACAACCTGAGTTCGATCCTAACAGAAGCCGGGTTCAGGTAGCCGGCTCAAGGTTGACTCCGCCTTCCATCCTTCTGAGGTCGGTAAAATGAGTACCCAGTTTCCTGGGGGTAAAGTGTAAATTGTAGATGACTGGGGAAGGCAATGGCAAACTACCCTGTAACAAAAATCTGCCAAGAAAACATTGTGATGCGACGTCCCCTCGTGGGTCAGTAATGACTCAGTGCTTGCACTACCTTTACCTTTACCTTTACATAACAACTATTTGTAATATGTTAATTTAGTCACATATGCTGTCTTCCAAACTGTCTATAATCATTCTGAAGTTGTGGAGATTTCTGTACATTTCCAAATATCGTAATATACAATTTTGCTGTAATTAACAGGTTTAACGCCACTTCTAAATTGATTATCACATCTTTGAGGTAAAACATTACAGAGTTCAAAGGAATCTCCTATTCAATAACTTCAGGTATTAGTTTCAATATTAAAGGCCAGAATTTCTGGATCTCTGTATATCTGGAACTGATCTTGCTTTAATATCATGAGATCACCAACAAGAACCAACTAGAACCTTAGACAGACAGACAGACAGACAGAGATTTCAGGGAATGCATTGTGAGAAATTATCCCTCTGCCCCCAGTTCCACACACACATTTAAGCAGAGACATACAAATTGACCATTTTTCTATTTCCCTTCTCTAGACAGGGAGACAAATAGGCTGCTTCTCCCTTACCTCGTTTGCAAATGTGGATGGATGCCTTGTTGGAATCTGCAGTGAATTCCCAAGCTTGCTTAGGCAGCTCCAAATATATTTATTCTGAACAGAAGCCACACAAATATTTGAGAAGACGTAGCAGCTGATTGTGAGACAATGGGGAAGGGAGGCAGCCCTTCTGTGGAGAAAACACCCATTTTGGGTAGTGGTGTCTTGAGTGAACTTTTTCAGGATGTGGAAACGAACCCTTTGATCACTGTCCAGATTGGATGCCAGTGACCCAAATTTGCACTTATGCCAAACTGAAAGACATCAGAATCCCTTGAGTTGTAACGGAAAGGGTGAACAACAGACTTCCTCGAGCTTCATTCTTAGGGGGTACCTCTTACATCGAAAGCAACAAACAGTTTTGATGTGGTATCTGCAAAACCAATAGTGCCAAATTACTTGTCTGGCAAGAAAGGATGATCCCCAAACTGGTTCTACAGCCTATATTATCCCCATGAAGTGGCGGTAGACCTGCCAAATGTGGTACTGGTTTCACTCCTGCACCTTTAAGATCAACTTTCATTCTCTAAGATTAGCAGGTGTTGACTTTAATCTTTCTGTCAAAACATCTCCACCACTGATCCTTATACATCATACCGAAGACATAGAAAACCCTCTGGCTATTTCTTTTCCTGAATGCTTGACAATCCGAGGAAGAGAAAAATTGAATAGCTGTTTCTGAGGAGTCGCCATGATCGCAACAGATTCGGCTTGGCACCTGTGCGTTTCACACTGTCTGCAGAGTTTCACATTGTTGTCCTGCATTTTGTTTCACAAGCCCCGGTTTTGTTGCATGCGTTGTAACTGTGATGTCACCATTTGAAACCCCACCCCTCCCTATGCACATCAATACTGCATCTCTGTTTAGCCATTTTCACACCCTAACTTTTCACGTTTGAAAATAGCGCTGAGGGGTGTTGACAGCTGATTGTCCCTGCCCGGCAAATTTTCCAGCCACCATTGGTCTCATGCAATCACGTGAACCCTGAATGGATGGGGTTAATCGGGCCAGCTGTGGGCTGGCATTAATCAGGCCAGCTGCGAGTCGGCAGCGGGTTCAAAATATCTTTGCGGTATGTTTGCAGGGGGGGAAATCGGTGATACTACAGACTAAGAGCAGCACTGCATCCCATGACTAGCTTGCAAGTGTGAAACCTCTGCAAACACGGGACATGAAACAGGTGCGGAAACGCTGTAAAGTACGTGTGTGAAAAGTCTCTAGGGTTACCAATCCCCCACTGGGGGTGGGGGATCCCCTGCTCCCACCCTCCTCCCCACCACCACATTCCAGTTCAGAACAGGACCAAAAGAGGTGCCTTGTATGATCAGGCCAATGGTCCATCTAGTCCAGTATCCTGTTTTACACATATGCCATATACTATACCATGGAGGGACCACAAAAAGGGTACAGAGACCCAGGTTGGTCTGTTGTGCACATAAGAAGTTAATTTAGCCATCGAGACATATTCATACAATTTATTCATCAACTCAATCACATCTGGACAATGTTCTGTCTTCCATTTTGTTGCATATGCAACTCTTGGAGCTATTACCATATACTTAAAAAGTTCGCCATATGCTTTGGTAATATTATTTGGTAAGATATTTAGTAATATTTTTTTTATTCAACTGAAAGCAAAACTTTAATATCTTTTGCATCTCTTCATGTATTTTTATACAATATCTTCTTGCCCTCTTACATGTCCACCACATATCATAAAATATTGCATCTCTGCATTGACTTTCCCAACACTGCCCATTATAGTCTTTATTGGTTCTTGTAATGTCTTTAGGGGTTGTATACCATCTGAAGATCATTTTATACCAATTCTCTCTTAGCAATTGACAGTCTGTAAATTTGATTTCTTTGGTCCATAAGTCTTCCCACTGGCTTATAAAGACACTTTCCCCAAAATTTCACATCCATTTTATCATACAATTTTTAACTTGCTCCATTTCTGTGGAATATTGTGATAGCATTTTGTATATTTTTCCTAGTAAATGCTTTGAATCTCCACTGATAAGTTGTTCAAACTCTGCTTTCTCTCTTAATCTGCAAACTTCTTTAGATGTTTTTTCTTTAAGTTTGGACACATCTGATAATATATCAACCATGGAATATTTTTCCCTTGTGCTTGAATTTCCTGCCATGTTTGTATATTTCCTTGCTTGTCCATCATAAATTCACAATTTACACGATCAGTTCTACTTCTTATGATAGCATCATAATAGGTGTCTATTGTTGATATCAGTGGCGGTCAGCAAGCTTAATCTATTTCTACATTGAAACCATATTTTAAGTAGCCTATCTCTCAGAACATGAGTACTGTCTTGCTTTTGAATAGTTTTTACTGATTTCTTAATCCATAAGTAATTGTGAATTCCTTACTTGGCGTATATTATCTCCAGCTGTTCAAATTTATGATCCAATCTGATATCCAAACTAATGTAGGAAACTTCGGAGCAAAGCAAATTTGAGAACAATCAGAAAAAAGCCAGAGGAAACCCCTGGAAGTTCTTTTTATATATATATTATTTTTTATTAACTACATTAACTAACAATACAAAGGGAAGAAAGGGAACAAGGGGAGGAAGGAAAAAAACCACAACAACTACAACATGCAACAGCTATGCTACACAAAATGTTTTCCCTTCATACTGCCATTATTCAAAAGTTAAAGCTTTATATTATATTGATGGAGTGGTTGACCTTACTAAATGCAAATTACAATTTAAATTCAAATTAAATTTTTCTTCCCCTCCTGGGTCCCGGACGCAATTCTCTCTGAGCAGCTGCAGCCGCAGTGCTCATTTCCTCCCCCCCCCCTCAGACTTCTCCTTTTCGTCTTGCTCGGTGCACTGAAATTCCGGATTTTTATCTTCAAAATCCCTTAGTTGATCTTCTGATAATAACTTGAAAGCTTGATCGTTGTGACTGAACCAGATTCCTTCCGGAAATAACCATTTGTACTTTATTCCACGTTCTCTCAGAAGAGCTGCGAACTTTTTATACTTAAAACATCTTTTCCGAACTAGAAATGGGACGTCTTTCAATATCTTAACTTTATTACCCAAAAAGTCCAAATCCGCATTGTATGAATTATATAGGATAGTGTCCCGGATCCTCTTAGGAAAACCCCTGGAAGTTCTTGAATGCATCACAACGCTGTGGGGAGCAGGAAAAAGTTGTGCTTCCCAAAAGCATTTAACTCGAGGCAGATAACCTGTGTGGAAGACACCTTCATTGCAGCCTAAAAATCATATTAGCCTTTTTTGCAGTCACATCACATTGCCAAATTATGTTCAGCTTGTGACAAATGGGAATTATGCGATCTTATTCACATGTACTACTAAGGTGTTAGCTATCCCTCCAAGTTTTGTGTCATCTGCAAATCTGAAAGGGAATCCTTCTACCCCTTCATCTAAATCAATGATACATTTTCTTTTAGCAGAACCAGAACTGAGACCCAAGCCACCGTATTCAAGAGCTCCCTTCCAGACTGATTGTGTCATCAATAAGCTCTTTGTGTATAGCTCTCCAACCTGCATCCACCAGACGATAACATCATCTAGCTCCCTTTACCCAGTCTGCTAACCAAAATGTCATGGGGGTCTTGCCCTGCTGAAATCAGAGTATGTTATTTCCACTGCATCCTCCCAATCCACTAGATTAGTAACCTGACCAAAGTTTCATTTGGCAAGATTTGTTCTTGACAAACACATGCTGGCATCTCCAGACACTGCAGTTTCAGTGTGCTTAAATGATCTCTCGCTTCATCGTCTACTCTAATTTTTCCCTCTGGTACCAAAGTCAGGCCAGTCTGTAATGTCCTAAACCCTCTTTTGGGAGTGGGGGCAGAGTGGTGCCAGATCGTGGCAGCGTGTTCAGAATGCTATGATTTCCCAAACAATCCTATCTCTTGCAAAGTTTGTGTGTGTGTGTTGTGCTACAAGCTGTAATGGAATATTCTGTATTTACATGAAAGAAAGATTAGATTTTTTTTCTAGGGTGAGCTGTCAACAACAAAAAGGAGGGTCATCTTAAATTCATATACAAGTTATAGATATGTATGGTGAGACATTTTTTTGTTTTAGTGGATTATGTTACAGTTAGGGTCATCTCCCCTTGGGGTAAATGGCAAGATAGGAAAACTATTGCAGGAAATAGGAAAGATATCTGAGTATATGAGTGCAAACATTTGTCCTGTGAGAGGATATATGCCTTGAGAATGTATAAGGTAATATTATAAATACGGACCAATAAACCCACATATGCCCTGACCGGGACAGCCTAGGCAAGTCTGATCTCATTAGATCTCAGAAGCTAAGCAGGGTCAGCCTTGGCTAGTAACTGGATGGGAGACCCCCAAAGAAGATCATAGTTGCCGCAGAGGCAGGCAATGGCAAACCACCTTTGTTAGTCTTGACATGAAAACCCCACCAGGTGTTGCCATGAGTCAGTTAATGCTTGACAGCTCTCCGCACCACCACATATCCACACATATACACGTGTATATAAGCCTCTGTTTTCTTATCCAATGTATTACTATATACTTGAAGATACCTCTAGCTCCCCGTTGCATCAGCCTTTAACTTTATGCTACCAACAATACATAGCAGCAAATGTACAGGAAAAAACCCCAGCGCAAGTCAGTTTACTCCCCAAATTTAACAATTCTCAAGGAGAAACTTCTAAAAACAATATTTATATAAATAACAACTCCAACCTCTATAAAGTGAATAATTGTAAACAAGTATAGAGTGCAAATTGGCAAGTAAATATACAGACAGAGGTCAGTATTTCCCAACAGTTTGTTGCTTATCTGAATGGCTCGTGCAGATTTATTATTAAAGGACCATCTGGTTCAGAAAGATCAGTCAAAACGAGTGAAAATGCAGGTTTCTTCATTGAACGGATCCATTTAATATCTTTTCACCTTCTTTCGCTCGCCTCGCCTTTTATAGCCACGCTTTGGGGGGGGGGGGAGCACGCAAAAAGGCAAGTTGAGCATCTTGTGCTTTTAGAAGCTTTGGAATGTCCGCAGCTGGCCTGTGCATGCACAGTTCCCATGGGAGGCTGCACAGAAGACACAACGATGAACCATTGTTTCATGAGAGAGAGTTAGGGCCAAGCTACAAGTAACGAATGACACTTGAACGGCAAGTGAACAGACTCACGTGTATTCCTCCCTGTTCACTTGCGCTCCACTTACCCTCCACTTGATCATGTAGTGGAGTGCAAGTGGAGCACAAGTGAACAGGGAGGAATACACGTGAGTCTGTTCACTTGCCGTTCAAGTGTCATTCGTCACTTGTAGCTTAGCTCTTACTTGCAAACTCTCGTTCTGGTCTAATGATCTGAAGAGGAAGTGAGGCAATCACAGTCAGGGAGTGTAGAACTAGTACGTCTGTTAGGGCAGATGTTAGGGCAGGTTAGGTCTGTTAGGGCAGGTATGTTTGACTTTTTACTTAGGTATTGCCCCCTGATGCAAATGCCAAAGTATTTTTACCATCTGACATTCCGTCCTAAAGCTCGGAAGAGATTTTACATTGGCAAGAATGAATGCCCTTTCCTCGGCAGTTTTGGAGGGTAGATGCAAGAAAGTACCATATGCTAACAGAACATGCAGATGCCCATATGATAACACTGAAACCAATGAATATATGATTATAGAGTGTCCCATATTTAATGAGTTGAGAGCTAGCTTAATCATCCTTCTACTTAAAAATATGGAACTACCTAATATGAGAGCCCAGGTTACGTGGTTTACTATCGGATACAAATGATTCCATTACTTTTTCTGCGGCAAAATATATAGGGACAATAATTAAACATCAGAGACATGATATCAAGTAAGGTTCTTCCCATTTTAATTTCTGCTTAAGGCAATATCTGTATGAGAGTAGACAGAGGTTACTTGCAAACTCTCTTTCTGGTCTAATGACCTGAAGAGGAAGTGTGAAGCAGTCACAGCCAGAGACTGTTGCATGTTTTACATGTTTATGAATCAGCATAGTGCTGATCGCAACAGGGGAAATTTCAGGGTTACAGGCTGCAGATTTGCACTTGACTTTAACATTGACATTTGTTTTACTAGTTAATGGCACTCTGTCCATCCTGAATCACTCTCTCCTTTCAGAACTCCTGTTTTTTTTCTCTCTCCCAGATTTGCTCAGTGAGGTCTAATCTTATGTCTTGTTTAGCAGCATTTTAAAGGGACAGGACTCACAGAGCAAGAAGATTTGAAATCTAAAAGCAGCAACTGCTCTCTCACCATCCTGAGTTGCCATCCTCCTGGTGGGGCCAGGAGATCCCTGGGACTTATAACCGATCACCAGACTACCGAGCTCAGTTCCCCTGGAGAAAATGGCTTCTTTGGAGGCCAGTGTTATTGGCTTTATACTCTGCTCAGTTTCCTCCTCTTCTCACATGTCATCCTCCCTTTGGCACCACCCTGCAGGAATTTTCTAACCCAGAGTTGGCAACTGTACCATCAGCAAATATTCCTGCATCTGACAGGCTATCCATTTTGGTTCCCCTGCCTGGTTTCTTTGCCCTGAAAGGTTTCTTTCCTTGCCGAATCTCAGATTCTTTTTTTAAAATCCAAATGGCTGTAGCAAGGGGGAGGGGGGAGAAATAGTGACTGACTGAGCTTCACTCCCTGTTAGTTGGCATTCTGTGTTCAACATGCTGTGTTCTTGGTAGAAGTACCCATGGATCTCATTCCTCTCTTCTTTGCCTTCAAATGCCTTTGTCCCCCTGCCCACTGCCTTCAGGGCTGCTTCCACACAGAGGTTTTTCTCCGCCTTTCCTTCCACGCTAGAGCACTTGGTGGGGAGTGGGGGGGGGGGAACGACATCCACATGATGTCTTCTTTCCTGGTTTCCCCTGCCCTCAGAAGGCTCCTTTTCAAAACTGTTACATAGTCTGATATTTTTGGAAACAATGCAGTCCAAGTGCAATACCACGCCATCAAGATAGGAAACTCTCCATTTTCCTGCCATCAGCCGCTTGTGGAGGTCATTCTGTCTGCTGCACAACCCACAGGTTTTTTTAAAAAATCAGTAATTTCCATAGCTATTGAGCTATAATGCTATAGCAATTACCGATATTATTTAAAAAGGTCTAAAAAAACTCTTTGTTGGTACAGTGCTATCTGCTTACAGGAATGTGCCTTTGCTCCCACTATGCACTGCTTGTTGTTTTTGTAAATAAAGCCCTATATGACAAAGAGATATCCCTCTCACCCCAGTGAGCAAAGCTGGAAGCCTTTCTCAGAGCCTTTCTCCAATGGAAGAGCCATGTCAGTTGAAGAAACAGTCCTTGGACTGGAAGAAGGCTTTTTAAGCTGTTGGAATGTCCTCCAGCCAATGGTTGGATACATGCCAGTAAGGTTCCAGTATGTTATCTCAGGCAAACTAAACCCTTGAGTGCTGCCCCTCAACCAGGGCTTTTTTTTTCAGCTGGAACGCGGTGGAACAGAGTTCCGGAACCTCTTGAAAATGGTCACATGGCTGGTGGCTCCGCCCCCTGATCTCCAGACAGAGGGGAGTTTAGATTGCCCTCCGTCTGTCTGGAGATCAGGGGGCGTGGCCACCAGCCATGTGACCATTTTCGCTGAGGGCAGCCCACTGAGTTCCACCACCTCTTTCCCCAGAAAAAAAGCCCTGGCGATAGGCTACAATGCTGTTCCTTCCCTGTCCAGGAAGTTCCTGCCGAACCAGAAGAGACGCAAGGGGCTTGCCCAGAAATAGAAATGGCAAGCAGAACAATGAACTATTTTTATGTGACAAATCAGTCAGGATAAAGTTATCAGACTTTTACAGAACTGACACTTGGCTTTTCAAATTGACTTCTCAGCCATTTATTAGCCTGTTCTGCCATCTTGTGGCCACTGAATTGAACCTATGCTTCAATTTCACATGCCACTGTATGAAACTTTCACACTATTGTTCGGTCTTCAAGGACTTTTAAAAATGCAATCACACTCTTTAATTTCACTGCTAGGAACTTCTTCTTCCCCTGGACTGTGCCCCACGAGAGATAAATGACAGGAAAAAGATCCAACCCAAACTAAATTGGGTAACCAAAAATACTGAGGAAAAAGATCAAAATGAACAAAATGCAAACGCTAATACAGAAAATGAAAAGCTGATACAAAAATCTTCAATAACACGCATGAGGTGTACTGGAACATTATCAAGAGATACCAAATGGAGTAGGAAATACTTGATATACAAAGGGGAAAAACATAATTAAAACATAGGCTATATGTATAGCACCTAGGTAAGGGTAAAGGTATTAAAGGTAAAGGTATTAAAGGTGCAAACACCGAGTCATTACTGACCCATGGGGGGATGGGGGGGAAATCACAACATTTTCTTGGCAGACTTTTTACGGGGTGGTTTGCCATTGCCTTCCCCAGTCATCTACACTTTACCCCCAGAAACTGGGTACTCATTTTACCGACCTCAGAAGGATGGAAGGCTGAGTCAACCTTGAGCCGGCTACCTGAACCCAGCTTCCGCCGGGATCGAACTCAGGTCATGAGAAGAGCTTGGACTGCAGTACTGCAGCTTACCACTATGCGCCACGGGGCTAGGTATTAGATGGAAGAAATTTCAGGATCCATTTTTGAAAACACTTTGTGGCCTTCCCCTTGTATTGTATGAATAATGAACAAGATATAACAATATATACAAGGCTGTCATACAGATCACTTTCAAATGATGAGACACAACTTTATAATCATCAGCCCATAAGTCCTTCAGTGGCCATTAATGAATTGATGCACACTCTTTATCTGTTTATAGTTCAAGTTCAAGTTAGCCTTTATTGGCGTATAGCAGCAATTCAAGTTATCCATTTGCAAAAAAGAAAGAACAAAGTTATTTCCATGATATCCTTTGACGCAACTTCAAAGCAGAATAGAGAAACTTAGCCACCTTCTCAGTGACATCATGAAGGGAATCGTTCAACCATCTATAGACTTTGAGCGAGTCAGAGAAATCCATCATACTAGCTAAAACAGGTTTTAAGTATGTTTGACGTATACCAGCGTACAAATGAGAGTGCAAGATGACATGTGTAACTGACTCGACACATTTTAGTTCACATAAACAGCATCTAGCTGAATAGTCTATCCTGTTAAATCTGCCATGTAGAATGGCCGAAGGCATAGCATTGCACCTGGCCAAAGAAAAAGCTCTACGAAGTTGTGGCACTTGCAGGGAAGATAAATATGGGGGGATTCCGCATGATCAATTTTGATCGGACTTTCTGAGCAGTCATGCCACGGTGGAGTCCTACGAATCCACTTCTCCCCGATTCCACATTAGGCTTTTGTTTCGCACATTTCATCGGCTCAAAGTCCATCATGCGGAATTTTTGACAGGATAAAAATCGATTCCTCATCGCTTTTTCCGGGGGAAGTGTTGAATGATGCACATCTTCATTTTTTTTTATTCCCCCCCCCAAAATGTTGCTACACATAAACGTTGCATCAAACCAACACATTAGAAAAAAAATTCTCACAAAAAAACGTTGCTACACATAAATGTTGCATCAAATAAACATATTGGATAGGCAAGAGCACTTCCCGCCAATATTGTGGAAGAGTATTGGTTATTGACATTTGGAGGGAAAATTGTTACCAATGACCCCACGTCTATCTTTCCCGCTTTCTTCGTGAGCAGTGTGGTTTAGTGATAGGTGTTGTGTTGAGGACGGTCTCTTTCTCCCTCCATGAAATGCCTAGACCACTAGTTGAACGCTGAAGTCCCTCCATCACACTTTCACTCTACCTCAGAAGCTGTCGGCTGTCAGCGAGCAACAAGTAACAAATTTGGCGTGTTGTAAAATGGACCCGTTATTGGTCAGCTGTTGTCATGTGACACAGGATATGTTTCAGCATAGATTTGTAGAAACGTTGCAACGGTTTTTTTACATTATTTTTAAAAACAAAAAAAGAGGGGAAGGGAAAGGATAGTGGGTGTAGCTTAGAAAACATGATTGGCCAATCAAATTGAGTTGATTCGAAGGGCGAGAGAAAAGGGCAAGGGTGGGGAGAACATCAGATAAAGAATTCCGCATGATTAAAATCCCTAATCTGCTGCGCATGGACAAATAAGTCGGGGGAAAGCAGGATGGAAAAAAAACGGACAAAACGTGCAGTGACTTCAAATCTGCTGCTAGGATTGCCTTCCCACGTGTGGAAACACAAGAAAAAATCGAGGTCATTTAGAAGCTGAAGCAGGGAAAACCTTTCGTGCGGAATCACCCATGGAGCCATCCTCCCTACAGTGAGGGGGACTTCAAAGCTTAGGGGAGAGCAGGTTTTAGTAGCCAGGCTATATAACTTCTGGCACTCGATATCTAGCAACCTACTCTTAATTTGATGAAATGCAGTGTTTGATGTTAACATAGACAGTGAGTCCCCAGATATACCCCATGCCTTCCAAGGAAGGTTCTGCAGAGGAAGACAGTGGCAAACCATCTCTACATCTCACTTGCCTTAAAAACTCCTTGTTAGGGTCGCCATAAGTCAAGCGTGAATTGATGGCACTTTACACAAACAGTCAAGTTAGTAACCAACAAGGGTAGTGTACATGCGGTTAGTGTGTTAAACCAGGATCTAGGAGATCTGAGTTCAGATGCTGCCATGAACCACATTAGTTGCACTTGCGCTAATTGCTCTCTTTCAGCCTAACCTACCTAACAAGGAAGCTAACCCAGAGGAGGGGAGATCAATATATATAGTGCTGAGCTCATTGGAAGAAGGGAAGTATAAAAACATATTAGCAAGAGAGGACTGTTATTAGCCTTGGATCCAGTAAATATTTTGGTGGGATATTGGAAGTGCAACCCTAAGAAGAAAGCAACCTTTCTTAGTAGACTACGCAAGATTTTATTTTTATTTATTTTACTTCATCTATACCCTGCCTTTCTTCCCCAATGGGGACTCAAAGCAGCTCACACCATTCTCTTCTCCATTTTCCCCTCACAACAACCCTACAAAGTAGGTTATGCTGAGTGTGTGTGACTGGCCCAAGGTCACCCAGCAATCTTCCATGGCAGAGCGGGGAATCAAACCTGGGTCTCTCAGATCCTAGTCGTTTAGAAACCTGCTCAGGTCTACGCTGCAAGTCAGCTTTAGGGGGGCATTTCCAAACATTACCTCTCTCTTTGGAACATCATAATAGTTTTAAAAAATTCAATAACTTCTGATTGGTGCACTCCAGATGACTCAAAGAACGGTGACAACAACCAGAAATGACAAAATTTACTAAGAATGTCCAGTAGAAGGAAACCACCAATTTTGGAATAATTTTGGTTACTATATTAATTTTAGAAAAGATCAATGTAAGTACTATTACTGCTCTGGTAGATCACAAAGTCCTTAATTAGAACATTGTTTTCTTCTTATTTGGCCATTGTTAAAGATCTCAGTTTGAAAACATTTCATTTATTGTAATATTAGTTAATGATCCAGGTCTAAAAATCTAAAGCACTTTGTAAATTAAGTAACAAAAGCATGCACACAATTTTTATTTTGGTTGTGAGGACATCCAGGTCCAAATCCCAAATGAGCCCCATGCACATCAGGAGAAGAGGGCTGACAGTCTTCTTCATGCAGATTGTTTGAAAAAGAAATTCTACGAGGTCAAATGGATCACTGACTATTTGCCATCATAGCTCCAGAGAATCTCCACATACTGCACAGGAATAGCTCAGGATACCAATATAGGGTTGGTAACTCCACCATGGGAAATTCCTGGCAATTTGGGGGTGGAGCCTGGGGATGGGAGGGAGCTCAGTGAAGTATAATGCCATAGACTGGAGCACCCTCCAAAGCACCCACTTTATCTGGGGGAATTGATCTCTGTCAGCAGGAGATCAGTTGTAATTCTGGGAGATCCCCAGGTCCCACCTGGATGTTGGCAACTCTAATAGTTGGAAAGAGAAGCTCTATCTGGAGGGGACAGCAGTGGCCTTCATTCTCTTTTTGAGGCCTTCTTAAAAGCCCCTAGCAGGTCACAAGTAGAAGCCTGGTGCTGATCTTTGTTCTCTGCAAGTCTCTGCAGCTTCTTTCTTTATTAACCTTAAAGACGAAGATTTTAAAATGAAAAGCAGGGCTCTTCTTCCATCATTAACATTTTTATTGCATAATATTAATTACAGAGTAAATAATTGTTCTGAAAGTTATGGGCACTTGAAGTGAAGTAGAAATAGCATAGAGATCACAGCACTTGTAAAACTCCAAATATATAAAGTGCTTTGCTTAAAAACTGCATTAAAAAGAGCAGATATTGCAAAAAGAGGTAAATACAGAGCTGGTTGAGACAATATGGCAACTTTAAGTGTGCTAAGTAGTGGGAAAACATCTTACCCCTCCATCCACCTTGAGCTCTGGACTCTCTCATGCCAGGAGATTTCATAAAGTGGTATAAATGCAACTTGGTCAAATCCAGTGTACTCATGCACCACATGTGCAGCTGGATTAAATATAAGATTTCAACTGTGCGCGTGATATCAGAGGCCATGTTAGTCTGTTTCAGCAAAGTTAAACAGAGTTCTTCAAAGAGAACCAATCAAAGAGACTTTGTTCACCGAAGCTGCTGTCTAGAAGACTGGCATATAAGCACACTGTTATTAAAGGGAAATGATCCATTCCAAGTGAGCAAGTCTCACTCCCAAAAGTAGATGGCGGGACAAACCAGGACAAACATAGAATCAGATTCAGTCAAGGAAGGTGCAGCATGAGACATGATAAGCAGAACTCCCAGAAAGTATGGCCTATGCTGAGTTATTATTAGTACCTACGGTGAGCGATTTATCTGTTCCTGCTGAAACAATATTGTTCCTACTTTCTTTGTAACTCCCACCTATCTTTTGCTTGCATGTGCAACTGAATAAATGTTGTTAGTCTTTAAGCAGCCATTGGACACCTATGCTCATGGAAACTAGCCTGCATGGCTCAAGCTTGCCCAAATTCTAGATCTCTGAAGTTAAGCAGAATTGGCCTTGGATAGTACCTTGATGGGAGACCACCAAGGGTCGCTAGAGGCAGGAAGTTGCATACCACCTCTGTTAGTCTCTTGCCTTGAAACCCTAAGGGGTCACTATAAGACAGCTGCAACTTGATAGCATCTTCCACCACCACCACCACCACCACGGAAATTGTATAAGCTGGATTTGATTCCATCTACCTCTAAAACCACTGCTTGACTGCCTGCTGGTATGAGAAGTGAGACAACTTTGCATGGGAAGATTAAGCGCACTCTCCAACTCTGCCTTTTTCAGTGTAGGGCTAGCATATTGCCCAAATTAATTGAAAGAAAAGAGCATGCTAAGCATTTTCAGCCACCGTTTCCAATTCTTCCCAACTATTAAACTTATCCAAACAGTGCTAAGGTTAAGAAAACTTTTGAATCAACTCATCAGAAAGGCTAGTTTCCTTAAAGCATTCACAGGGCATTTGAATTTCAAGTAGGGCTGCTGAAGAAAACATTTTTGAATGTTACTCAAACTAAATCTCATATTTTAAATTTGTGAGCCAAAGTGTTGCATTTTAATGTCATACTGTTAATTTCCAAAATTTACCACTTTAATGTAACAGCTTTTAAAGTTGCAGTGAATTTTCTGGGTTAGGAATGGACTTTACTTTGCTGAGATCTCTCTTATGTATTGATATCGAGGAGACTTCCATTTTAAAAAGAGATATGTAGAAAAAGATATCTATACTGAAGTTGCCTGAATTTGAATTCTAGTTTGTCTAACTTGCCCTGTACGATTTGCTGAATACAGAAAGAAAGCCGATATCTGGAAAGGCCGCCAGCCATACCATAAAGCTGTCAGAACCTAATTGAAACCGTAGAGGATCCCAACAAAGACTGCGAACAGGGAAAGGGCTTTCAGCAAGTATCCAATGAAACTGGATGTGTCTACCACCCGGGTTCTCATAGGCTTCAAGGTCCGCTCCCACTGGCCCATGATGGCATTCCTGGCTCCATTCCACTTTCCAGGTCCAACCAGGCGGTACTGGTAGGGAGAGCAAGGCCCAAAGAAGATCTTAATGGCTAATTTTGGATCGCTGAGAAGTAGAGCTGGTACACTGGGCTTTGAGCCAATTGAGGAGGTCAGTTGGTCCATGTAAACAATCCAATTTGTTTGCAGAACCTCAGCAAAGCTGTAGCCAAACCTTCATCAAAGAACAAAAAAAGGGATAGGAGAAAGAAACAATAGCAGGTGAAAATAAATGGCTCCGCATTCAATGCTTTGTTCCTAATGGCTTGCCTAGGAAATCTGGAACTTAAGGTCTCTGACACAGGGCTCTTGAAGTGTTAAGATCCCTGAGAATGGGAATTTTTTACAGTTTCTCAGAAGAACCTATGTGGCAATAGATATGGTGAAGCCCCAGTGTCTCTGTGTGCATAAAAGCACTCCATTATGGCCTTTCTGTAAATATTCAAAATCAGCAGGCTGTGTTTTATTTATATTATTTATAGTCTGCCTTTTTCACCAAGACTCAAGGCAGATTACACCATTTGAGTCTGTACGGTCAGTTCTAAACACATTTCAATACACACATAATAGGGTATATACATACAAATTTGAAAGTTTTAAACCAGCAGTAATCTAATACAGAGTTCAAAAAATGCTGATACAGAGCACAAGCAATTCTAAGACTGACATATGAAACCATATAGGAGCTACTTTATAGGATCTTGCTTACAGCAATAGTAATAAAGTCTATAGTCACTCCCTATCCCTTTACTGATGCAACTTTTTGAGACTGCTTCCTTATTGTACAGCCCTCCTATTTGAAGGGGGAAAGCCCTCCATAATTTTTGGAAAGCAATGGTAGCAGTGGAATGAACTGGTAATGAAATGGTAATTTTAAGACTCTGGACTCCACGGTCATATGGAGTATGTGTGTGCTGAGCACTCTTTAGACAATAACTTCAACTCTCACTATAGAACATTTCACAACTTTGGCCCTCTATGCATGACCCCTCCCATGCTCAGTCATCACATGGAGGGGGGCAGGTAAAGATGTGCTGGCCCCTTACCCTCCTCTGTACAATCACCAACCCATGTGTGTACAACATGTATGTTGGCATACTCTTCATCCAAGGCGGCTTCTTGCAGCCTAAGGAACCTTCTTCCAACTTCATTGGCTCTCCCATTTGAAGAAGAAATGGGAGAAATTGGAGGAATCGTCTTTCAGCTGGAAGTTTGCTCATTGGAGTGGTAGGGTAAGGAAAGGGCCAATTTCATTCCTTCTCTGTGATGAGGGATCCTGCTTTCCAAAAGTTCTCGGTCACAGTGCCAGTGGTGTCAATGTGCTTATACTTCTCCTCTAAGTACAGGTGCCACGCATACTATTCAGTGATCAGATGGAGACAGGGAATTATCCTTTTCTCTATCCTGAATCTATTGCTCATCAACTTCACTGGATGCCTTGGGATTTAATATCCTGGGGGAGGCAGGAAATGTTCTCTCTGTCCAATGTCTCCAGTCCATGCATAATTTTATTATCGTTTCTTCTCTTGGTTGTTTTTTTTCTAAACTTTTTCTAAGAGTCCTCTGTGTGCCTCTTTGACTCTTCTCCAGAGGGCACAAGAGGAGGAGTTGCGCTGCTAGGGATCCAGCTAAGGCAGAGAGGCAAGTGCTTGTAGCTGCTCGGTTCTCTAAGTTAGCCCTGAGGGCAGAGGTGGCCTGAATCCTGGCCTCTCAACAGTGACATAGCATGGGGGGGGGCAGAGGGGTGGTTGATCTGGGTGCAAAATTCATGGGAGTGTACGAGACTATGCCACACCCTTGGGGAGGCAGGCCATACCACCTGTGCACCATTGGGGCAGCCGGCTCATCTCTGCCTCTCTCCACCCAGCCACCTGTGTCACTGCATCCAGCTCAGTGCCCAGCAAGCAAGCCACCCTATCAGTGCGCAGGTGGTGCAGGCAGCCTCCCCACAGGCACGGCACAGTTTTCACCTCCCTCTGCTGCAGCTGCCCATGCCACCACAGCCAGCACAGCTGCTGCAGGAAGGCCAGTTCTGTGCCCAGCTGCACTGTGCCCGTGGGGAGGCTGCCCACGCTGCCTCTGCACTGATGGGGCGACCGGTTCACTGGGTGCCAAGCTGGCTGCAGCAGGGAGGGCAGCTGCAGCGGAGGGGGGAGGCGCGTCCTGCATGATGACGTCACTGGAAGTGACGTAATATCATCGTGCGTGTGCTGTAGAGCAAAAAAAGCCACAATACTTGCCTTGCCTGGGGCGCACTTAACCCACGCTATGCCACTGCCTCTCAGACCTACTTTGCAGTATCATCTGAGACCATGACATTTCTCATGGTTCTTTGCCGTAGGAAGCAGATCTAGTTCATGGGAAGCAGATCTAGTTCATGACAGACTGCTCCAGTTATGGTTGGCAAGTGGCAGTATCTACACAATATTCAGGCAGCACATTCAGGACAGTCATATTAAAATTTTGCAACCATCCAGAGTTCTCGCCAGATAAACTGTGAGGCAAGGAAGGTGGGAAACCGCTTTCTATTTCAAAAAGGAACTTGGCATTGATTGAATGAAGCATCTCAATCAGGATCAGGGAACACAATTCTGTGGCATATACACTGGCTTCGCTTTTGTCTTCCTCCTCAGCTCCACAGGAACACTGGCCTTTGTAATGTGTCTTGTGGAAAGAGATTCACGGGCAATAGAATTCCTCTCTGTGCTACAAAAAGCTGATTTCTGCAGATCAAGAACCTGTTACAGATACAACAGCAAACCATCCAGATTTCTTTCAGATCAGTTGGCAACCATAAATTGCCCTCTCTTCCAACCAAGGAGGATGCAGCACAATACTGTAGCCTTACACACACATTACTGTGAACGCATTTGTAATCTATGTGATTTTTCTTTCTATGGGCACTGAGTAATTTTTACATTTCACTCAATGCACGTATAGCTAAATATTTGATGTAATCCCCACATTTATCCATCTACTGGTCCCCGATTTCATTTGGAATGTGAACATGAGTCAGCTTTTTCTTACAAACAGAGGTCTATGTGTGCATGCAAGATGTATGGACCTTGACTGTAACACGTGAATAGGGCCGAGTCTCACTTTTGTACAGAGGCTTTTCTGTACAGAGGCTTACCCTTTGGACTTCTTTTTCTTCTTTTCATTGACTTCTTCCAGCATTGTGTTCACTGGAGGCAACTTACATAAGCCTAAAAGACAGGAGGAGAAGGGTTTTTTTTTATAACCAACTTGTTTTTTAAAACAAAAACCTTACGCAAAAAGATAAAGAACTCTTTTGCAGTTAGTAACAACATACAGGATGTCTCCATACTAAACCACAGAGCCATGGTGGGGGGAGAGATAACATTATGTGGTGGTACTCACATTGGGTGATCCTGTGATTTGCTTATATTTGGGTTGAGTTGGGGTTTCTTGTGGGGGCTAGAGGGAATCTTTGCCTGGGGCATTCTGGTGGATGTTGGCTTCCCTGAAGATGGTCTGACTGTTACTGATCATCACAGTCTCTCTACACATTACTTCTTCTACAAATTCTCCATGAAGCCATCTTGTGCTCTGCACAGACATACATCACCTCGGGGGTTGGCTTCTATTTAAAAAAACAACAACATGCAAATGGGCTCAGAAAGATACGGCTGCAGGAGGGAAATCTGCCTTTTTCTCCCAAGCTTTTTCCCCCCATGCAAAAAAACTGCAGAAGGGAGACCTTTCCCCATTTCTACTGCTCCATGTGATGATATTCTGTGCATTTGAGGAAAGAGAAAGGGGGAAACTCTTCCACCTTGCACTGTTTTTGCATGAGGAAAAAAGCCTGGGAGAAAGGCAGGAGCTCTTCCTCTCCTGGCAACAGCTTTTCAATCTCATTTACAGTCTTGTTTTTTTAATAGAAGCCCATCTTCAATCTGATGTGTGTCTGAGTGGAGCACAGGTTGGCTCCATCGAGAACTTGTAAAAGAAGTAATGTGTAGAATGACTGTCAGTGTTGTGAGATTTTTCTCCCTATCTCACGGCTGCAGGGGGAGCCCAGCCAATCCTTTGGCTCCCCTTGGTTCGACGCCCAAGTTGTCCCTCAAACAAGGCAGGGCTTTTTTTCAGGGGGAACACGGTGGAACGGAGTTCCGGTACCTCTTGAAAATGGTCACATGGCCGGTGGCCCCGCCCCCTGATCTCCAGACAGAGGTGAGTTGAGCTTGCGGCGCGGAGGGCAATCTCAACTCCTCTCTGTCTGGAGATCAGGGGGCGGGGCCACCAGCCATGTGACCATTTTCTCTGAGGGCAACCCACTGAGTTCCACTACCTCTTTTCCCAGAAAAAGCCCTGAAACAAGGTAACCCTGTATAGTGAAACTAAACACACCTAACTGTCCCTTCCTTAAGAAATTTCAGTCTGTACAAAAGGTATAATGCTTAACCAAGGTTCAGAAGTTTATTGAATATAAATCAAAGAATATAAGTCAACTATAAGCAAAAGAAATCTCAACTTAACGCTAAAACTTAAAAGCTCTATGCATATAAACTTAAAAACTTAAACTATAGGTACTAATATGCAATATGCTCTATGCAATAAATCACTGTCCCATCCTCCCTTCTAAATTGAAAGCTTTCGGGCCACCCCCACCAACAGCTTGGAGAACCTCCTTAAAGGTAAAAGTCCCCTGCCGAATGGCAAGTGTGGCAAAGATGGGCTGTGAGCGCCTCCCCTTTATGGACACGAGTCAGAATGTGTTGTGTACAGAAGGTTACTGTCAGCAGGACTAGCTTGTTCCTCCTCAAGGACCAAATGGACTTCTACTTCTCACTTAACCTCCATCAGATGGAGAAAAGAATTACACACTCAGCTAGCCCAGGCTCTGTTTTGCTTTGCTTAGAACAAGAGAAAGGGACCTTAAAACCATTTATCAACATGACTTGCTAAAATTTAGAGGCAAGGCTAGAGACCTTGCATACCACTTAATGCCAACACCTCCAATTAGGCTAACATCCTCCCCCTCTTCTTCCCAGGAAAGGAATCTCCGGCCAGCCTTGAGAGGGACTGATACAGAAAACGAAAGTTAGAGGCCTCTTCTAAGGCTTTTGGGAGGTTCGTTACACAGATCCTGAGCTGGATCCGTTTTATTAGTGGCCTGGGCCGATTCCAGACGGCCCCATCCCGAAACGTCGTGCATTGTCGTGCGGAAAACGCGAAATATCGTGTTTTCCGCGTGACGTTTCGGGATGGGGAGGGCCATCTGGAATCGGCCCTGGTTTCAGATCCAGATTCCAAAATTCTTACCACAGTCAGCTTTTGCTTGATGTGGGATGAAGCAGAGTGTTAGGTACAACAGATTGATAATCAAGTGGTTCATACTACAAAAGTGGGAAATAGTGTAAATTATTGTCCCAACCTAGTTATGGAAATCCCCAACTAGATTAATTTTCTGTCAATGCAATAAATAAATAATCTATGTCAATGGTATTCGATTTATTGTATCTAGCCTTTGGCTGTTACAAGATTACAAAACCCTCAACAGTTAAGGGAGTGAATTATATACAAGCAATAGATCAGCAAATACACAAAGAATGAGATGTAAAACTGGAAACAAGTTTTAAAATACGACTACAAGCTCAGTACAATAGGGATAATAAAAAGAACTATTATCTAGGTAGCCTCCCTTCGCACTGCCACTTTGGAGCATATGTTCTTTGCAGCAAGGGCAAATAATGAAACTCTGTAATGACAAATAATGAAACTCCCATCCTACAGTCACTCCATTGGCTACCTATCAGTTACCATGCTCAATTCAAGGTATTGGTTATTACATACAAAGCTCTTCATGGCCTTGGTCCAGCAGACCTATGGGACCGCCTCTCTCCCTATGTCCCTCCATGGCAGTTTGGCTCATCTGAACAGGGTCTCTTTCAGGTGCCAGCCTGTACATGGGCGAAATCTACACAGCCCGTATATGGGCTTTCTCTATGGTGGCCCCTACCCTATGGAACAGCCTTCCTGAGGAGGTCAGGAGAGCCCCCATGCTCCTGGCTTTCGGTAAACAATGAAAAATTGAATTATTCAAAAAGGCTTTTACCTCAGATCAGAGGGAAGTATTATAGGGAGGGGTCTCAAATGCTTTGCTAATGCGTTAGGGACCACAGACTTCACCACTATGTTGCTTTGCATATTATCTGTTGCTCGAATATGTACTCTTATACTACCTGTACTTCATGTTTATCTAATGTCAGTCCTAGAATTGATTATGTTCTATTTCAACAATTCTTCAACTCTGTATTGGATCCTTGCTAATGCTGCATCTTTGTAAAATCCTATGACACTGTTATAGAAATATCCTTAACACTGTAAGGAAATGTCCTTGATGCTGTATGGAAATGTCCCCGATATTGATTGTTCTAATCTCATGCTATATAGTCCACCTTGAGTCTCAGTGAGAAAGGCGGACTATAAATGACATAAATAAATATAGAATACATAAGCATCTGTCTCAGATAACAAGAATGAAATTTTCTCCCCCAGTGAGTGTGACTTTAGTCTGGATAAGTTTCCTGCCAAAAATTTGGCCCTCGGGCTAAAGCAGGCAGAGGAGGATGTAATGAGGTAAGTCCTCGGGTACATGGGAAACACAGATACATAAGCATTGGGCCTTTGGGGTTTGGTTAAAGCGACCCTCCAGAAGTGCCATTGGCATTGATTGGAATCATAGAGAAGAGAAGGTCACTCTTAGTGCAAAGTAGGAGATATTGGCCGATTCCGCATGGCTTACCTGAAGCTGGAATGTTGCGGAACATGCTGGGAAAAACGCGGAAGATCGTGTTTTCTCGCGCGAGAAAACACGATCTTCTGCGTTTTTCCCGGCATGTTCCACAACGTTCCGGCTTCAGGTAAGCCGTGCAGAATCAGCCATTAACTAGATAGGGGGTTCTAGTATGGTCCAGTTTAATTAATTTAAACCATGGAGCTGTTTTTGATTTTAAAATTGAACAACGATCTAATCGGGCATTGAAGTCATATATCCAATTTCTAAGTTGGAAGTTGTCACTTGATGTTCCTAAAAGATCATCTGGGATGGAGTATCTTGGGAGAATGGTATTCCAAAATACAAGGTGTTGCAGATTCTTAGTTAACAATAAATTGAAGGATTGATAACTAAAGCTATTGGATCTCAATTTTTTTGCTCTTTTCCAATATCTAAGAATTATTAAATGGGCCCGAGTGTTGAGAGAAGGGATGCCAGTTTTAGCTCTCATCAGAGCAGCTGGAGACCCTTTGGGAATTTCCCTTACTAAGATGGGTCTGACAAGGATATTACACCAGCTCAGGGTTTATTGTAAAGAAGAAGCTCTTACTATCAACTTCGATAAAACTAAAGTAATGTTTTTTTTGGAAAAGAGCAAAAATCTCTTCCAGGAGTATCTTGGGCAACCCAATTAAACAATGCAACTCTTTTAAATATCTGAGTTACATTCAGAGAGACTCTAAATTGGTCTGCCCATCTGGCATCAGTCAAAGCGTCAGCATTAAGAATGGTTGGGTCTATCGTCAGTTTCTATTATTTTAAAGGTGGATGCCTCATAGATCTTGTTATAAAATTATATAATATTAAGGTTATACTTCATCTCTTTTATAGATTTGAAGTCTGGTGATAGATAATCTATGTGCACACTGTTGTAAGAGCAGATTTTCTCCATTGAAATTAATCGTGGTATTTATATACATGAGAAATCGACAGGACTTTTTTAACAGTGGTGCCTCACTTTTGGAATACCTTATTGGCATTTAAGTACCAGGCCAAAACATTTCTTTTTTTACTCAGACTTTTGACCGAGAGCTTTAATATTAATCATTCTTATACTGTTCCTACACCAGTTTGGTGTAGTGGTCAAAAGCAGAGGGACTTTAATCTGGAGAACCGGGTTTGATTCCCCACTCTTCCGCTTGAAACGAGCTGGGTGACCTTGAGTCAGTTACAGCTCTTCCAGAGCTCTCTCAGCCCCACCCACCTCATAGGGTAATTGTTGTGGGGATAATAATGACATTGTAAACTGTCCTGACTGGGCATTGTTGTCCTGAAGGGCGGTATATAAATCAAGTGTTGTTATTTTTATTATTTTATTTATGTCATTTATACTCCAACTTTCTCTCTGAGCCTCAAGGCAGATTACACAGTGTGAGATTAGTACAATCAATATCAGGAACAAAGGACCTGCAGGGGAAGCTCATCTTCCCTTGTTCCTCTCCCCTCATACTATTTCCTATTTTCCATCCCTGGTAGCCTCCAAGATCCCCCCATTTTCCTGCTTCCTTCTCTTCCACCAGCCAAACCTACATTTGCTTGCTCCCATGTTCATCTTTCCCTCCTTCCCTCCCCTGGCAGCCTCTCCATGGGAAAAGTCTGGCTCGGTTGCACACTGACCTGTGACACTGGACCAGGTGATATGAGTAATATGTCCCCAGTGGTCACCAACAGGCCTGCATCCAATGAGTCCTCCTCCATCGGGGGACATGAAATGAGAAGTGGGCAGGAACTGTACAAGGGTTGTTTTGTCCTAGTTCACCTCTGCTTCCCTCCCTTTCCCACCCCAGCTTCATTGTACAAAAACCAAGGCTTGAAAGGTTCAGCAATATTGTTATGGTTGCCTAGCAATCTGCAACATTGTGACTGAGACCTTTGTGGGCATTACTTTCTTAAAGCTACAGGCATTGTTTTTATTATTTTAGGGAGTTTCAATCCTCCAATGGATTGTTTCTAAGATTTCAGATATTTCTGCAAACTTGGGATTTCATTCAAGTTTGTGGAGAAACGCTCCCTCCTAATCTCTTGCTAACTTCATTTTGGTGATCTATGAATCCACACTCTGTAGCTCACTGCAGAATTAGACATATGATTGCATCGTTTTTACTTTGTGAGCCAATTCAGGGAAAATTTGGGAGAGGGAGAATATAAAATCTCCAAACAAATAAACCAGTGTTTGGTCTAAACAATAATAGGAAAATATTTTATTCTTGTTGTATATTTTGCAATGTGCACTTGTTTCCTTCGTCCTTCATTTAGTTTGCCTCATGTGGATAACCCACATATGAGGGTGAGGTCTCTACCTGCTCAAGGGACTCCTGAGGTATTCAAAAAATATGACTTTTTACAAAAGGAGGGGTGAGAGAGAAAACAAAAAAGCTTAACAAAGACGAAGCATGCCCCAGGAATGGATGGAAAATTGAGCACAGTCTTTTGAGTCTGTAGAGACATAGACTGCTATGCGGGAGTGAAAAAAACCAATGACTTAGATCCCACAGATCGGTTGTGCTAACAGCAGCACTCCCGAATGGAAGAAGCTGTCTTGTTTAGAACATGTGGTTGAGGGGAAGGCCCCTTCTGTCACAAAAAGGCGCTGTATTTACTTGGGATCCAGCCCCAGAGACATGACCTTGATTTTACGGAATTATTGTATTTCATCTTACCTACCATTAAAGATTCGGGTGACCCAGCGTGCTTGAATTTCATGAACTGGTATGACTGGCCCAAAAGGCCTGATGAAGCCTATGATGGCCAGTGTCGGCTTTTCCACACGGGGTGGGAAAATGTATTTGTACAAGGAGGCGTGTTTGTCTTCAACCTTAATAATGGACTCATCTATGAAAGGAAAAGAAGCTTTGTAGCCCGTGGCAAAGACAACAACATCCACTTCCTCTGCCTCCTGACTGCCCTCGAACACAACAGAGTTTTCCTTGAACTCCTTCACACCGGGCCTGACAGACACCTTCCCAGTCATGATGCATCCAGGGAGTTCATCATTCGATACTATGTCTCCCATCACAGACCTAACAGGGGGGGGGGAGGGGAGAGGGGGAGGGAAGGACAAAAAGAGAGACATTAGTATTTTGGTGAGGCATTTGTGCATGTTGTTGACCTGGTTTAACAAAATGAAATGAAGAATCTCAGGTTAACTTTTCTTCACTGGCTTTCATTTTTTTACTACGCGTTTGGAAAGTATAAAGAATAAGTCTGCCCTGTCAGAACAAGGATCTGTGTTTTCCAGTATCTTGCTTTATTCCAGGAACCAGTCAGGCATTTCCAGGAAGTGCACAAGCAACGCATGAGTTAAACAGACCATTCTCATTGTTGGCCTCTCAGTATTTCTTATTCTCAGGTATGCTGCCTCTGAATACGGAAGCGTCATTTATCATAGCTATTTTCCCAGAGAGTTTTTAAACACCTCTCAGCCAATGCTACACTGTCCGTAGTGGCAGTGAATTCCAAACACTGAAGTGAAGAAGTCTGTCCTGAATCAACTGCTAATCAACCCCAGTTTGAATTTTCTGAGGAAAGCCAAAACAAACCCTGATCTTTCAGTTCCAGAATGGGGAAAAAAGATACACTATGTAATAAAATAAAATATTGGTGTGAATCAAAAACCTATAAACAGTTCCATGTATGGATAGAGAATATCTCCACATATCCAGGGCAATCCATTGGTTTGCAGAAAAATCTTTAAAAATTGTTAAAGGAGGGTGTAAAATAAAACAAAAATGCCATCTCACAACTTATCTCACAAGATTCTGGCAACCATTTCGAGTTGACTTGGCAACCAATGTTATGTATAATTGCCTATCAGAGACTGCCAGCTTAGATCTCAAATAACTTCACTGCATGAATCCAAGTATGCATTGATAACCTAAGAGTTCAGTACAGAAAATCTTCTTGATAGGAATGGCTGTCCCCTCCCCCTGTTAAGTATTAAATTCTTCAGGCACTACTCACCCCTTCAGGCATTAACTACTCTACTCCCCCAGGCATCCTGGGAACACGTGTGGTGTGCATACTCCCAGCGGACAGGACAATGTCACTTTTTGAAGTGACATCATTATGCCTGCTGTGGGAGTGCTCCCGCACATGATTTGGGGCTGATTTTGGCCCCACATGCACAGATTCTTGAAGAATCAGTTCTGTGCAGAGTGTGGGAATGCCCCTGCAGCTGGCATAAAGATGTCACTTCTGGAAGTGACATCCTCACACAAGGGTCAGGAGCATGCATGAGTGAAGAAAAGACATGTAGAAGGCATTACATAAGTGCCAGGTCCCACTATGCTGCTGGGAGTGTAAAGGGACTTGGTAACCCTAAGACGCCCATCTAGGTGGCATAAGCCACCAGAAAATTCAGTGCATACCTCTCTGAAATTGATTATTTGCAGCTCATGTGCGTTGCAGTGAGGCTTGCACAAGAGAACTATAACAAAAAAATTGTATACCAGGCTCTCTGACTCTTGAGATGGCTCCCTATATTCATACAAATATCCTACTATATAAAAGAGTAAGCATGTCCTAGATGACTCACTTCCTACCCTGGCATGCCACCAGAGGGTGCTGCTGCAGCAGGAAACCCAGGCTGGGATCAGGAGCAGAGCAGGTGGAAATGCCCGCCCTTGCTGTCACCTAAACAGGATCAGGAGCAGAGCAGGTGCCAATGCTCCCCCCCTGCCTTCACCTGGCTGGGAACAGGCACAGAACAGGAGGCAATGTCCCCCCCCGCCGCCGCCTTCTCCCGGCTGGGATCAGGTGCAGAGTGGGTGGCAATGCCCACACCTTGCCTTTACTTGGCCAGGATCAGGCGTGGAGCAGGTGGCAATGCCCACCCCTCACCTTCACCTGGCTGGGATCAGAAGCCAAGCAGGTGGCAATGCTCCTGCCCACCTTCACTCAGCCAGGATCAGGCACGGAGTAGGTGGCAATGCTCTCCCCCGCCTTCACTCAGATGTGATCAGGAGCGGAGCAGGGGGCAATGCACGCTCCCTGCCCTCACTGGACTGGGATTAGGATCAGAGCAGGTGGCAATGCCTGCCCTCGCCTTCACCCAGCTAGGAACAGGAGTGGATCAGGTGGCAATACCCGTCCCCTGTTTTCATTCAGCTGGGATCAGAAGCAGAGGTGGAAGCAATACCCGTCCCCTGCCTTTACCCAGCTGGGATCTGGTGTGAAGCAAGCGGCAATGACCACTCCCTTCCTTCACCCAGCCGGGATTAGGGGCAGAGGTGGAGACAATGCCCCCCTGCCTTCACCCGGCTGGGATTAGGATCAGAGCAGGTGGTAATGCCTGGCCTATGTCTTCTTCGCCCAGCCAGGAACAGGAGCAGAGCAGGTGGCAATGCTTGTCCCCGTCTTCACCCAGCTGGGAGAGGGAGAGGGGGAGGCGGAGGCAATGCCCACCCTCCACTCAGCCAAGATCAGGCACAGAGCAAGGGGCAATGCCCACCCTTTGCCTTCACTTGGCCGAGATCAGACGCGGATGTGGAGGCAGTTCCTGCCTGCCTGCCTTCCCCTTTCTAGAGCCCGTTGTATTTTTTCGCACAATAGGCTTTGTTGCTAGTATTAAATCGATTTTTTAAAAACCCAAAACTTTCTTGACGAATAGTGTCTACTGTTCATCAGGGAGGGGATGTAGATTTTCCACCTGAGGGATCAAAATGCCTTAGACCATTTTCTTCTGTGGGGTCCTTCGGTGAGCATGTTAATTTTACTTTTTGGAATACCCCTTAGACATTCACTTCCCTTATGCACACACAAATCCGTTTGCATTCTTTACTTTTTCTTTTCCCTCTTCAACATCCAGTTTGGTCCCAAGTACCTGTCCTTTGGGACCACCCCATAGTTTGAATGGTTCACTTGAGGTGCGATGAGCCAGCCAGTTACATTGCCTGGGAGGAAATTACGGACAATATTCAAAAAACGAGTGAAGAACACCATGTCCCATGGGTAGCCATCATCGAATACACAACTCAGCACCCTAGCACCTTTGTTTGTGCTGATCATCACCTAGAAAAAAGACAAGATCGTGAAAACACAGCCGCATCTGCTGATAAGCAACAGCCAAAATATATAAGCAAGACCATAGACTTAAATGAGCTTTAGAGTGTAAACTACCTAAAAATTATTTGAAGCAAAGGCAAAGAGACATTGCCCCTGTTCACAGAAGGGTACACTTTCTTGGTGAGCCTGGCAGTTAGACAGAATGTGGTAAAATATTGATTTAGGTCTGTTTCTACTCCATTGGACCAAGAGGCAGAGCCCAAAGAACATGCTCTACAGCTTCTGCTTGCGCTTACAAGCCTCCTGCCACCAAACATTACAATACACAAACAATATCAAAGATTAATGTAAGACTAGACCTATGCCACTCTCAGAAATCAGAAAATAAATTAACCTGCATTCAAAGTAGATAATTCAAGAAAGTGAGCCAAGCTGCTGACTACAAGTCAAGTCATAAAATTATGTAAAAAATATGCAGAAAACATTTTATAGATGGACAACACTGAGACAAAGACTGGGGCCTAGAACAAATTTAAGGACGAGGCAAAGAATTTAATATACCCAAAGAATATAATCTCATGCAGAAGCCACAATGAACATCACATTCCTGAAAAGTGGGATATACATATTCAAAATAAGATAAATACAAATAATTTAGAAGACAGACACAGAGAGATTATTGAAGAAAACATATGCATCTGATTTTGTCAAAGAATTAAACCAGACCTGAACATGCATCACTATGGGCCAAGCTACAAGTTTATTTATTTATTTTTATTTTATTTTATCATATTTGTATTCCGCCCTCCCTGCAAGCAGGCTCAGGGCGGATAACAGCATTAAGAACATTTAAAACATTCCATATTAAAACATTTAAAAACATCATACAAAAATATAAAAAATAGCAGCACTCTTTTTCCTGATGGTGGCAATACAGTTAATAACAAATAATGCAACAGTACAATTGAACGTAGCAGCAGCTTGAGAACAGTGGTGGGAAGCTCTCATAGGGAGGGGGGTAGATGTTATATCCTCCAGCCAGCGGAGGCCCAGCCTCAACCATAAGCCTGGTGGAACTACTCTGTCTTACAGGCCAGGTGGAAAGATAGTAGATCCTGCCGGGCCCTGGTCTCAGTAGACAGAGCATTCCACCAGGTAGGAGCCCAGACTGAGAAAGCTCTGGCTCTAGTAGAGGCCAGGCAGGCCTCCTTGGAGCCAGAGACTGATAACAATTTCTTTCCTCCCGATCGGAGGGTCCTCTGGGGGATATACGGGGAGAGATGGTCCCTCAAGTACACTGGCCCCAGTCCACACAGGGCATTATAGGTCAATACCAAGACCTTGAACCTGATCCAATACTCCACTGGCAACCAATGCCGCTCGTGCAATATTGGTGTAATATGTGCCCTATTTGGTGCTTTCATAACGATGCGCGCCGCTGCATTTTGCACCAGCTGTAATCTTTGGGTCAGGCTCAAGGGTAGGCCCACGTAGAGCGAGTTACAGTAATCTAACCTAGAGATGACCGTTGCCTGGATCACTGTAGTTAAGTCACAGGTAGACAAGTAAGGGACAGGTTGCCTGGTCTGCCACAGGTGGAAAAAAGAAGACCTGACAACCGCTGTGACCTGTGCCTCCATTTTCAGGGAGGCATCTAGGATCACCCCCAGGCTCTTAACCCTCGGAACTGGCGAATGACACTTGATCAAGTAGAGCGCAAGTGAATAGAGAGGAATACACGTGAGTCTGTTCACTTGCAAGGCAAGTGTCATTCGTCACATGTAGCTTGGCCCTATAACTCTCAAGTACACACATGGAGCACATATATACAAGTCTTACATGACACATGCTACAATCCTAAAGACACTTTGCTGAGAGTAAGCCCCACTGAATGACATGAGACATACTTCCCACTAGATTTGCTTAGGATTACTTCCAAACTCAATCACAAGGCAACATCCAGAGTCAACGAAGACATTCACTCTTTCGCTAGCATGGGTAATTAAGACCCTTGATGAATTCTGAAAATGCAGCTATATTTACTTTCCGCAGGATGATAGTTGGCCCTTCTTAAAAAAATGGCATTTACCTACATGTCATGATGAACACTTTCCTTAAAGAAATAATAACTTCCCTTGTCTTTTCAGCTTTAAGTAGTCTGCCAAACTCACAGCTGTGGTTGCTCAAAGAAGATTTTATTTCAGGAAGATACAAACAAGATAAAGGTGATAGCGTTCTTGAGACATCCATCCCAAGTCAAGGAAACCTTGGGTTGACAGAACAAGGTAAGCCATTTGGGTGGAGTTTGGAGCATTCAGTCATGAGAGAGATCTAGCCAGCATTGTTTTTAACTGCAAACTTTCCTATTCTAAAACAAGCTCTCCTTCTTGAAAAAGATACATTCCTGCCCCAAGTTTAAAGGGAAATGTCTATGGGGTTGGGGCAGTATGTCCACCAGGTCCTATCCTGGCTCAATCCAGGCTTTGCTTTACACGTTCCTTTAGAAGATCAGAACATGCAAAACGAAAAATGTTCTCAAGGGTTTCAGCTGTGGTATTTGCTGCTTACTTTGCATTGGGGCAGTACTGAAACCTGTCTGCCACAAAGGTCTTCCACAGCTTCTGACTGCACTTTGGGGGAGAGGCTGTGGCTCAGTGGTAGAGCATCTACTTGGCATGCAGAAGGTCCCAAGTTCAATTCCCAGCATCTCCAGTTAAAAAGATCAGGTAGCTGGTGATGTGAAAGGCCCCTGCCAAAGATTCTGGAGAGCTACTGCCAGTCAGTGGAGACAATACTGACCTTAATAAACCAGTGGTTTGACTCAGTTTAAGGAATCTTCACGTGTGCACTCATTAATGCTCCAGCACTTTCAAAAATCATTACAATTCAAAACAGAAGCAATTCTCCGCAATTGCACGTTAATTTTTACACTTTGAGCTGTTTGTAAGGAACACTGATGCCCTGCAGCTGCAAATTAGCAAGAGGAGGATGTGATGTCACTTCTAGGTGATACTCTATGAATTTCCTCTAAGCTGTATGATAAATACCATAGAGATTAGGGGAAATTCCTAGAGGCTATTTTGCCTCCCGCTCCTCAAATTCTCAAAGGCAGGAGATTGGGGTTAGGGACTGGGAATTCACCTCCGGGACCAGGCAGCTGTGATGCTTCGTTATAAACTGTGACTTTACAAGATAAAACAAATGCTAAGAGAAGTGGAACTCTGTTCCTCCTTTCCAAAACTTAAAAAGGAAGGGTAGTGTAGCCCAATTCCAAAGCACAAAATGACTGAGAAGAAAAGTACCTTTTTTGCTGTGCAAGTGGCTTCCACGGCAATCTCAATTCCTGAATGTCCCATGCCAATCACAAGGACTTTTTTACCCGCGAATACCTCTGGAGTTTTGTAGTCCCGACTATGGAAATACTGCCCATTAAACTTGTCTATACCTGGGTAGAAACAAGAAGGAAACTTGAAACAAAAGCGGCCTTTGCTTAGATATTTGGGTTGTCTGATGCTGTTCAAAGTGCAAGTCACAAATTTTGATTCCCCCCCCCCCAACAGATAAAGATGAGATTTCTGCTTGGCACAAATATTAGGAATACAAGGTAAGATTGGGGGGGGGGGGGCGGAATCTCCAGTCTATTTGGAGATAGAAAGAGATCTCAGAGACAGAGAAAGGGAGAGCACAGATTTAAAGGCGAGGAATTTCAGCTAAGTGAGATTGATTGGATAGGCAAGCTCATAATTTTATAATTAAATAATGTAAACCTGTCTATTTGGCTCCCACATTTTATTTTCATCAGAAAACAATACCTTGAGGTATCCAACTGATACCTTGAGGTAATCGACTGGGCCACACAATTGGGTGAGAGAAAAAGAATCATTAACATGTCTCTCTGTTCAAATCCTGAGCATGAAGCAAAACACTTTGCTAAACCTGCATGGGAGAAATGCCTTCCAAGGCAAGTGCAACCATCCTACTTCTTGAGGTGGATCCTGTCCTACTACTCTACTGAGCTAAGCCTGAGGCCTTCCTCCAGGGTAAGGAGCCTTCCTCCAAGTTAACTGGAGCTTCCATTGGAGGAAGAGACACAAACAGGAGGAAGACTCCTTTGGCTGGAGGAAGGCTTCTTGGAAGATGGTTGGATCCACCCCAATATCCTATCTCATGTTATATTTACTCACAATAGAGCTCATGTATACAGGTGGAAAATGTACGTATCTCCTTGCCTGTTCAAATACCTGGTGGGGGAACTCACATGAGTGAATATCCCTCCCCCATATTAAAAAGAAATGATCTCCCTGCACATAGAAAATGAATATGTCAGTCTCAAAGGTATTAGCTCTAGCTAATAGCCATTTTTTTTTAATGGGAACGTCGTCAGACATTAGACACTACATACACATTGCACAGTGTTAATGAGTTTGTTGTCAACATCTTTGAACTGTAGTCCTGGGAAAAACACATAGAAAACATTGCTGAAAAAACAACCCACACTTCAAAAGGCCTCTTCTAAGAAATTACAAAAACATCTTTGCATAAGAGAATATAATAAATGGAAACAACATGTGGGTGTTTCTGTTGTTTTTTTGCCAGACCCATGGAAGAGCTTTATGAATGTCAGCACTAAACAGAGGGAAACCCAGCATTGACTGTACCAGGGAAAGAGTCGAGGGGCAGCGAGGGCTCACTGCGGAAACCAACACAAACCATCACCGCATCAAAGATGGCTGACTTCTGCTTCCCATTGGTCTCTGTGATGACATCCCACTGGCCACTAGTCGAGAAGTCGGGGCGCTTCTTTATGCTGATCACTGTAGTCTGAAACATTTCAAGAAATTGTGATGATGTGTCCAGAAAGCAGTGGGCTCACAAATGTATGCGACTGGGATTTAGTTATCTGATTTTTACTAAGGTCACAGGCATATTTTCAAACAGTGAAAGAATGTTTGTCCGCATAAGAAAAAAGGGGATGAAAGAGTTACATTTACCCCGCTACAGGCCAGGCTTATTGGATTACCCTGGAAATGTCTTGGCAATCAGGACAATCTACTTGCTATGCCACTGTGCCAGTGATTGTCAACATGGTGCTCATGGGCACCATGGCATCTGCCAATGTGCTTCCAGGAGCCCATTCCAGGCATCTTGGATTTCCTGCACTTTAATGGAGAAAAGAAAATGTCAGAAGATATCAGCTTTGTGGGTAAAGGGGACACCCATTTGGAAACAGCTGCCTCCATCAAAGGATGACACTTGGGTTGGAACCTCAATATTTTGTGGAATCTCCCCAAGTTCCCTGACAGCACATGGTCCTCAAAGCAGTGTAGAGTCTTTGGGAATTTTGATGACATCAAATGGGCTTCAATTTTTTTTAAAAAAGTTCATAAAAAGAAAATTACACAATAACACTGCCATAGTCAAAGAGGATAGGTTTATCTCTAAATAATAAATTTACATAGCACGGTTAGTACTCCCCGGAATAAAAAACTGTTTTTGTAGATGCTTTCTATAGATGTTTGCATGTAACCGGTAAAAAATAATTGTCAAATTACATTATTTATGTCAAACAAATGCCATATAATACCTTTTTAAAAGCGCAAAAAAATGACACAAAACAGCATACTAGCTTTTTGATGTTCTTAAAAAAAGGTATCCCCCCATAACTTTTTAAAAAAAATTAGCTGGAAGAACACAGCTTCCTGGAAATAATTTCACCGCTAATTTCTAGTATGGATGACATGCTTGGTGATCATATAAAATTTGTAGTGCAGTGCTAAGTAGAGTTACAGCCTTCTAAGTTCATAGAAGTCACTGGGCTGAGAAGGGTGTAACTGTGCTTAGCATGACATTGCCAGTGCTCTGGGAGCTTTTGCATTTGAGTTGCAACAAACTAAGGGACACACATCAGAACATACATTTGAGCCCAAATTTGAACTGAAGCAAAGTCACAACTGCTTACGTGGAACTGAATATGCTTCCAGAGATTGAAGTGTTTTGTGTACAGACGCAGATATTCCAGTAACTTAGCATGGGGTAAAAAGACTGGGAAATCTTCCGGGAAGGGGAAGTCTGTGAAGGCCGACATCTCCTTAGAAGAGTGAGTAACCAGAGATTTGTAGATGCTGGGTCTTCCCTCTTCCACATACTCCTGTCCATGCAACAACAACACAAAGACTTTTCTCAAAACCTTTAATTGCCTTTATAGATATCCCTTAACATGACATTTTCAATGCCTTTAACCTTATTGATTTCCTTATTGCAGTTTTCAAAATGTAGGACAGGTAGGTTTGCCAGCCTCCAAATGATAGTGGCGATCTCTTTGAATTTCAGTTTCAGTTTCCAGACTACTGGGGTCAGTTCCCTCAGAGAAAATGGTAGCTGTGTGTAGGCCGGAGTAGGCATGCCACACAGCCTCCATTAATTGCTCTTTACATTTCTACATTCCTGATCTCCTGGTCAGTTGGCATGCCACACGGGAAGACTCAGGGAGTAGTTTAAATGTGTAACAATAAATCTTTCATCATTCACAGAGCACAACATTCCCATACACTCTAAGTAATATTCTTCTACGCTCAGAAGCTCATGATGATGTACCTTTCTTTCTGTTATGCTTCCTAGATAAGACAAAAGTCTGATCATAGCATATTTTGCTTAGTTGGCTGAGAATGGAATGTGTAACTTGTAACTGTTGCTATAGCCATATTTGGACATCCGGGACTTCTTGAATACAAGCTAATAAAACTCTCGCCTCCATCTTTGGAGGGACAGACTTTGCATCCAGATCTCGGTCTCGTGTCGTTACTACATCTGGCACCCGAGCAGCCAAGGACCCTCCCCCATCTACCAGCGCCTGGAACAGGCCCCTCATCGAGTGCACTCCATCACTTCTGCGGACCCTTGTCAACTGGTAAGCATGGGAAATTCGTTGACGCTGCCTCAGCAAAGGCATGTGAAAGAATTGTGTTTTTTAGTCAAGAAGTCTGGCGGGACCAGCACTTCAGCTCATATAACATCTCATTCAACATCTTCACCTCCATTGTCCGGCATATCCGGAAGGAGGTTCCCTGAACCTACGGGACTGGGAGGAAGTAGGGAGAATTTTGCACATGGAGCCACGAGCTCTGGTGGAATTGCTGCAAACTTGGCACCAATGTCGCCATGCTGTGGAGTGCTTTAGCTCGCCTTCAAAACCTCCAGCAGCTTCCCTTCTAAACGTCCCCCCTTCATCTTCCCCCTGCCATCTCTTGCCTCCTTCGGCACCTGCTGTTCCTTCAGCACCTCCTTCTGCAGTCTTAAAACCTCAGATTCAGCCAACAAACACCCTGTTAGATTCCCCTTCTCCAAAGGCTTCAGAATGTAAGCTAGTTGCTCCTTCAGCTCAATTATCTAAGGAATGTCCACCAAAGTATGCTGAGGTGCAGTTGCTTCCTCCAGCACAGCTCAGCTCTTCCTCTCCTCCACAACCTTCTGCACCCCCCAGTAAAGATTTCAATCCTCCACCTTCTGCTGGAAAAATCTCAGCAGGTCTTGTGAGGGAGGTACTGGAACAAGATCGCCTCCAGGCTGCTCTAGCCAAGGCTCCCACTGAAAGCATTCCAGAATCGACAGAAATGCTGTCAGTGAGCTCAGTGCATTTCACAGGGAATGTGGATGCTGCAGAATTAACTGAAATGGCTAAATCTGAGGATGTGGCAGAATTAACTGAGATGCTTGCTATCTGCCCAGTTCATGTAATGAATCAAGTTACTGATCAGAGCCACCAGACTGTGGAATATAAGCCTCTCTTATACTGTTCTTACTGCGCTGAGAAAAACCACAGAGCCCTATCCAGATTTTATCAAGCTTCAAGTTGATGACACTGACTCTCAAGAAAAGTTACTCCTTAACTTGGCTAAAGAGAATGCTACTTCTGAGTACCGAAGGGTTATTGCAGGTCTGGGAAAACCCCCGGAGTTGGCAGACATGGTTAGAGCTTGCCAAGAGATAGGAAATCCCTTTCATCAAGACTTTTTGCGGGGCGTGGCGTCGGCTCTGACAGGGATGGACGCTTGAAGCGCGGGCTCCCTCTCAGCTCCACCTTGAAGCCTCTTTAACCTTCCATGGTTTGCGTTCCTAATATCTTAATATGAAGGGTAAGCACGATCAGAATATTAAAAAACAGAATTTAAAAGCTACAAAGTGCTTACAAAGCTTTTTCACAGCGTCACAGCAATCGGCTCTTACGGGAGAGGCAGAGGAAGCAGCAGATAACATGGCGGCCGCGGGAAGCGCGGTAGCTGCTCAAGAAGTCCTCGCCTCTGATCCAGCATTAAAAGTTATGCTGAAGGATTTAGAAAAGAGCATTTTGGATAAAATATCAGTTATGTTAAACCCCTTAACTGAACAAATAAACGAGCTTACTATGGCAATGAATACTGTTATCCAAAAAACGGACTGCGCGTTAGATCAATCCGTGGCATTACAAGAAGATATACGAGTGCTACAAAAAGAAAGTGACAGTGCTCAGTCCAGGATTTTGTATCTTGAACTCCAGGTCCGGAGCCAGAATTTGAAGTTCAGGGGTTTGGATGAATCTATTACTGCAAAGTTCGACCTCTCCCATTTTCTATCTACTTGGCTGGCGGAATTGCTGCAGCTGGAGGAGGGTGCAGTTCCAGTCATATCTAAGGCTTACAGGGTTGGTCCTGTGAAGTCAGAAAAACGAAAAGGCCCTAGGGATATAATAGCGGTTTTTACTGACTGGAGGTTAAGGAAGAAAATCTTGGAGATGGCAAGGACACAGAAATTGTTAACATACAAGGAAATGAGAGTGTCTGTGTATACTGATTTACCCAAGGAAGTTTTAGAAAAAAGGAAAAGACTTAAACAAATAACTGACGAGCTGCAAAAAGCCCATATGGAATATCGCTGGGTGAATCTTTGTAATCTCCGTGTCAAGTTTAATGGCAAGATATTTTATGCTTCTGATCTGGATTCAGGTTTTCTTCCCTTACAACAAGTTGGAATATCACCTGCAATGGAACTGGAACTTACATCTCAAAAAAGAAAAAGGAGCCAGCCTTTAACCCCTCAGAAGGGTAGTAAAATTCCAGTTCTTAATAACTAATAATTACTATTGATGTCTGTGGATATAAGAATGTAAATGGAACGTGACTCTTTTAATTTGCTTTGTATGATCATGAGGCTTGTGGGTGGAGTTGAGATGTTTAAGCCTGCCTAATAGCCTCTGAAGAGACAGTCCTTTTTGTTGGGTTTTTATACGATAACTTCAGTGAGAAGACCTTCTTGCTGGGTTATTAAGGGCTGTTTAGTATTTTCTTTAGATTTCATAACTATATACACGAATTGATAATACTGTTATTTAATAAGTAATTAATATATAGTAGTTTATTAGCTTGTTATATTTAGAATTTATAAGGTAGTTAAGTTGTGTTCTTAAGATTAGATGTAAATCCTTTAGATAAGTTTGAATTGATAATACTGTTATTTAATAAGTAATTAATATATAGTAGTTTATTAGCTTGTTATATTTAGAATTTATAAGGTAGTTAAGTTGTGTTCTTAAGATTAGGTGTAAATCCTTTAGATAAGTTTTTTTTTCTTTTTTGTTTGTTTGTTTGTTCGTTAAGATTTCCCAAATTGTAGCTTTGTTAAATTGTAATAGTTTACACACATTAGGAGTAGTATTTCCACTTTTAAGAAGTTTTTCAGAGTTATATAGACAAATTTAACTTAAGGGGGGAAGAAAGGGGGGGAAACTTTACTGTTAAGAATTCTGGTTATAACATATTTGGAATAAGTGTTGTCATATTAGATTAAGGATTTTGTTTATTAAAGACTTTTTTGGTGTTGTTAATTCACGATTGCTGAATTAAACCTGTTCATTTAAAACTCTAAAAAAAAAGAGAGAGGGAGAGAGAGAGAGAGAGAGAGTGAGAAGCGAGGAGTAAGGGGGAGAAGAAAGGTCAATTGGCTAGAGACAGTGTGTAGTTGATATAACAAGGAAAGCATTTGATTTGCCTTATATCAGGGTCTGAATACATAGGAATGGCTACTATTTCGAATCTAAATATTATTTCTCAGAATGTTCGTGGTTTAAATAATTTAGTTAAGAGAAAACGTATTATGTCCAATCTGTCAAAAATTAATACGGATATAGCTTTCTTACAAGAAACTCATCTTCATGCGACAAATGAAGCAGAGCTTAAAGCTGCATGGCTGCAATATCAATATCACGCTAAAGGATCCTCAAAGTCTAGGGGAGTTGCAATCTTGTTGTCTAAAAATATTCAATTTTTCCATAAAGCTACATTAAAGGACACGAGAGGGCGATATTTATTTGTCAAAGGGCAGATCAATGGTCATTTATATACCTTAGTATCGATGTATGCACCCAATTTTAACCAATTGGCATTTATAGAGGATACATTTCAAAAATTAAAAAAATTTCAGGAGGGTTCTGTCATAGTGGGTGGAGACCTTAACTATATAGCAAACTATACTATGGATAAATCTCATTTCAAAAATAGGAAATTTAAAAATTCTAAACAAGACACACGACTACCTGCAATATTTAATCAATTTCATTTAGTAGACATTTGGAGGGAACAAAACAAATTAGAAAAAGATTTCACTTATTTTTCGCCTCGCCATAATATTTACACTAGAATAGATTACATACTCTTATCTGATAATCTGGTTAAAAAAACGCAACAAGTTAAAATAGGAAATATTGAGTATTCTGATCATGCTTGGGTACGATGTGTATTATCTATGGATACAGATGTTATAAAGGAAAGACACTGGACATTTAATAAAAATTTGATATTTAATGAAAGTAATGTAAAAGCGATCGAACAATATATTAATCAGTATCTTGTAGAAAATCAAACTGAAACAATCTCTCCACATCTGGTATGGGACGCTCTTAAAGTGGTGATTCGAGGTCAATTAATAGCTCTGTCAGCATATTTAAACAAGAAGAAAAAACTTCAGAAACAAGAAATCTTGAATAGAATTCAATGTCTAGAAAACCTACATAAAGAAAGGGGTAGTAAGAAAATTTACAAACAACTGTTAAATGAACGAAAATTGTTAGATTCTTTGGAATCAAATCAGATTCAAAGAAATCTATTGTTTTTAAAACAAAAATATTGGTATAATTCTCCAAGGACTTTACGTTATTTATCTTGGAAAGTAAAAGAAAAGAGGATTGTAAGATCTATTAGAATTATTCAAGATGATACTGGCCAATGTCATACTAAGCCGGCAGAAATAGTGCAGGTCTTTAAAGATTTTTACTCTAAATTATATTCATCTAGTAATCCCAATAAGACAAAGATTGAAGAATTTTTGTTAAACCATAAAGCTATTAGGAAAATAACAGAAGCACATCGTCAAATATTAGAAAATCCAATTTCTAGTTCAGAAGTATTAGACTCAATTAAAAATTTAAAGAACAATAAGGCATCAGGGCCAGATGGCTATTCATCTGAGTTTTATAAGAAGTTTGCAACGATATTGACCCCTCCATTAGTGTCTGTGTGTAATAACATATTTAAATCAGGTACACTTCCCCATTCTTGGTCAGAGGCTACTATAACAATGATTCCCAAACAGGGTAAAAATATCTTACAACCTGGTTCTTATAGACCAATATCACTTTTAAACGTAGATTATAAGATTTTTACGTCCATATTAGCTAAACGTCTCAGTTCATTTGTTGGGAATTATATACATCATGATCAAGTAGGGTTTATACCCAAAAGAGATATATCTGATAATATCTATAAAGCCCTCAATATTCTTTCGTTTAGTAAATTGCTTCAAACTCAAACATTGTTTTTGTCATTAGATATTGAAAAAGCGTTTGATTCATTGGAAATTTCTTATTTAAAAGCACTTCTCCATCATATGAACTTTGGTAATAATTTTCTACAAGCCATAAGGGCGATATATTCGCATCCTCAAGCTAAAATCAAAGCTAATGGTATGTTATCAGAACCCATTAGACTGCAGAGAGGTACAAGACAAGGTTGCCCACTGTCCCCTATTTTGTTTGTGATTGCTATAGAACCACTGGCAGAGGCAATAAGAAATAACACTCAAATTCATGGTATTGTCCTTAGTAATAATACTTACAAATTAAATTTGTTTGCAGACGATATCCTTTTATATATTACAAAACCATTTGTATCATTGCAATATCTGCAGTATGAGTTATCGAAATTTGGCCAAGTTTCAGGATTACTAATTAATCAGAGTAAATCTAGTATGTTACCCATTAATTTGGAAGGAACAACTCAAAATTTACTTAAACAAAAATATAAATATCAATGGGCTACTTCGCAATTCTCTTATCTTGGTATACAAATCCCTTCTGATTTGAATCAATTAATTCGAGTTAATCATATCCAAAAAATGAAAGAAATCAAAGACATTTTACATAAATGGAATAAACAACAACTATCATGGTTTGAAAGGTTTCACCTAATAAAATCTTTTATTTTTCCCAAAATTCTTTTTCTTTTTAGAACAGTTCCTATTGAAATTCCCCTTAAACTAATCAAAAAATGGCAAACCATGTTAAACCGATTTTTATGGCAATTTAAACGTCCAAGAATTGCTTTTAAAGTTTTAAGAAAACAAACACAGCAAGGAGGCTTTAATTATCCAGATTTGGAACTTTATAATGTCGCTTCCAGATTGGTAGATATTATTCAGATAGTACAAAAGAAAGGAACAACCGATTGGATTAATATATTAAATGCATTGCATTATCCTAAAACGACACTTGATATAATTTGGTCTAAACATAATATTCGTCCACTTTCTATTAATAACAATATTTTCTTTAGAGCAATTATTAAAACTTGGGACAAATATAAAAAAAAATTATTACCAGAAATATCTAGATTTTCAACAATAACATCACATAAGAGTTTTCCCATCCAATATAGCCTCTTGTGCTCTAAGACTTGGGAACATTTTAAATCTTTACGCCTGCTAGATATAGCTACCAAAAATGGCTTAATGGAAAGGTCTGATTTAGAGTTAAAACTCGGTAGAGATATACCTTGGTTTTTATATTTTCAATTAAGTTATCTATTAAGCGAACTTAAAATTAAAGATGTTATGAAAAGCTCTGAAACGGAATTAGAGCAAATTCTAAAAGCACCAGAGTTTATTCGTAAAGGCTTATTGTCCAAGATTTATAATATCCTTGTTTGTAATATAAAATCTTTTAACACAATATTACAGCAAAAATGGCAAAAAGATTGTGGAAACACTATTTCAGATAAAGACTGGGAACAAATTTGGAAATCTAAAATAGTTATCTCTCCAATTATTAATATAAGACTTCAGACTTACAAAATTATTCAACGATGGTATTTTACCCCACAGAAATTGGCTAAAATCTATTCAAATAGATCCCCTCTTTGCTGGAAGCGTTGTGGTGAACAAGGGTCTTATGCACATTGCTGGTGGAAATGTAATTATGTTGCAGAATTTTGGCATTCGGTTTTTCACCAAATTTTTTTAATCACATCTTATTCAATTCCCTTTAAACCGGAATTAATTTTTTTGAATATCTGGGGGAACTATCCAATACCACAAATAAGGAAAGATTTAATTTTAATATTGTTGTCAGCAGCTAAAAATGCGATTGCGTCACGATGGAAATCGCATTTCCCCCCAAATCTCACTACGTGGTATATGAAGGTATGGGATCATTTGATCATGGAGAAAATAACAGATAGGATGCAGTTACAAATGAACCCTGCCAAATCTTCAGATTTTTATGAGAAGTGGTTTCCTTTCCTGGATTTCCTCTCTAAGGAAAATCTACTCATTACAAAGCTACCATATTATGAGATTGTTAACCCAGAAATTTAATTTTTTGAATGAAACATAGTATTATATCGGTAGTAATTGTATCAATCTAGTTACAGTGTTGTATTGGAAATTTTATCACTACCACTGTTTAGCTATATGATCTTTGTTACGATAACACTGTACGGTAAAGCGATCATTTCTTTATTTATTGTATTTTTTTTTCCTTAATAAAAATTAAAATTAAAAAAAAAAAGACTTTTTGCTTGCTGCCGCTCTCCCTCAGGGAGAATGCCAGGATCCTGGGGGAGGAGGTGTAAAACCAAGACCTACCAGCCCGACTGGAAATGGAACCCCCCACACACACTTGTAGCTTTACAACAGCTTCTGGGTACTCTAAATTGGGTCAATCCCTCTTTTGCTCTTCCTACCAGTCTCCTGAGCCTCCTGTTCTCTTCACTGACCACTGCAAAACATCCAAGTGATGTTATTCAAGTCTTACAATCAGTTAATGGCATCCTGGCTCAGCAGTGTGTCAATCAGATTCCTTCCATGACTTCAGGATTTTTCCTTGTGCATTTTTTCTACCCCCCAGACTCCTACAGGAGTTTTAGCAATTTCTCAAGAGTCTCACACTTTTCTGGTTAAGAGAGAGGATATCCTGGTGGCTGCACCCCAGATTGCCACCAGGGTCTCTCCAATGCCACCACAGTCTCTCCAATCTTATGGCCTCATTGTAGCTCCTGAATCTCCGCTTACCCTCGTTGCTTTGCAGCAGCTCCTAAGCAACCTCAATTGGGTGCAACCTTATTTTTCTTTATCTACCAGTCTGTTGAGTCCAGTGTTTTCCTCGCTTACTACCACGAAACATCCCAGCAATCTTATCACTGCTCCCCTGCCAGCCCAGGTAGCTTTACAACAAGTAAACAAGATTTTAGCTCAGCAGTGTGCTAACAGAATCCCTGTGGGACTTGATGGCCTTCATCTTTTCATCCTCCCCACACTCCCACTGGAGTTCTGGGAATACTATGGGAATGTCTTTCTTGTAAAATGATTGTATTTCTCTCTCATGGGTCTCACAAAAATGTTTATACCATGGCTGATCTCTGTGCTATAGCACGAAAGTGTGCTATTGAGCACACTGGTTATGTTTTGCTGTTCATAAATCTGCTTTTTCCTAAAAATGATTTAAATCACCTCCTGTGTAATTCTGTGCAGTTCCAGACTGCTCTTGCAAACTTTGTGGAATCTCCTCAGCCGCTGCACGCTGCAGTTTTTTCTAATAGTAGCCACTCCCAGAAGAGCTATTGTGTTTCACAGCAAAGGTTGCTGAATTACTAAATATTCTCTTCAAGCTCATCTCTAACTCACACTATGTTTATAAACTAATCAGCTGTCTTCTTGGCGCTTATTTAGCACCCCCTATCAATTGTAATCTTATAGCTCTGCTTCTACACTCCTTCTTTCACTGTTATAAGTGACATTCTATCTTAAAATCTTCTGCCTTGTAGGATCAACAGAAATCCTGGTATCAAAGTACACAAAGCCTAAAAATTTTCTGAAAGCTCTCTGTCATCTGCCTCAAAACTTCTTTGGTTTGATTGGTTGTCTGTTCCTTAATTATTCACATTATTTCTAGTCTGTCTTTCTCACTGAAACTCCAGGTGAATTACAGCATAGGTCTGTATGCTTAAATCTCTAAAGCAGCTTGTTTAGCAAGTGTTTACTTTCAGTCAAAAGAAATAAAAGTTCAACTGTTTGTGTTACTTATTTGCATGTAACCACTTAAGTTTTCTAGTAAGGATTCCCACCATGGAAAGGGGAGTCTCTATTCTTCATGAAATAGAATTAGAATTCTCCATTAGACCACTCCTCAGAGGGAAGAAACTGCTTCTCATGTTCTTTCCCATCTCCTGGGATATAACACTGACAGCTACTCTAGAATATAACAAAACAAAATTAAATGTTTATTTTTCAAAAAGCATATTGGTTTCATTAAAGTAGTTCTTACTTCTTAAAGTTACTTCATCCAAACTCATTCACACAAATCTCTTATAAGGTTTTACACACAGCTATCCTCTCTGACTCTTATTCACAGATAATATTTCTCTCATCACCACTTCAACATATTCAGGCAGCGCACAGCTAGCCTGCTTTCTTCTCACCCCCCCCTCCTCCTCACTCCCACAAACAAAGCTAAGTTAGTGAACATTCCTGAGGTGGGGTGCTGCTTGACTCTCAGCTTGCCAGCCACTGTTTCCAAGCGGCTCAGCCATTGTTCTTACTCATAAAATCCCTTACAATTCTACAGGTCAGGCGATTGTAAAACAAGCTAATCGCTCTATTAAAACCCTCCTCTCTAAACAATTACAACAAAGGGGGAGGAGGGTCCCAACGCTGGGAATGAATACAGCAAATTCATAAATGTTTATTCACGTATAATCAGCTTAATTTTTCGTAGCCACAAGCTGCTGCCTCCCCAAATACCTCTGCCGTTGATAGACATTTCTGGCAGAAACCACAGTTACCTACTCCACAGGTGTACTATCGGAGCCTGCCAGATAAGACCTGGCAGGGGCCAGTCCCCCTGTTAACTTGGGGGAAAGGGTATGTTTCTGTTTTGTCATCCACAGGTCCTTTGTGGGTCCCTACCAGGCGTATCCAGCCAGCTCATGGCATCCAAGTGGCAACCAACCCGAAATGGAAAAAAGTCAGCCTGAAGCAAACCTCAGACTGCCAATTCACTTCTCATTCCTTGTGTGCTGTCCTCGCAACTTAATGTATCACCTTTTGCCTTGAGGAGTCTACTGATTAATTGCTTCTCTGTTGAAAAGTGCTATGCTAGATTCCAGCTGTGACTCTACAGTGAATCTCCTAAGTGATGAGAGGCCTTGGCTCTTGCAGTCTATGTTGGTCTTCCAGTGCTCACCATTGTGAACCATCGAACTCTTAGCAGAATAGCTTGCAGCCTGACTAAGACAATGAATGCAACTTCTATTGTAATTGCTGCCCTGAATGCTGAGCTCATAGAGCTCAGACGTGCTGCTTTGGACAATTGTGCTGCCATCTTTGCGGTTATTACTGCAAATTCTACACTCATTCTGTGTGTGCTCCTCTGTTTTCTACCAATGACTGTACACGCTGAAGTCCAGCCTCTGCAAGAACGTCTCCAATACAATTTGTGGAAACAGCTTGCTGCACAAATGAACAGTTCCACCTTTTATTTGCAGCAAACAAATGACATGAACTTATTGCTAGCTTCTTATTCCTGTGTGTACCCCTCTTGCCTTGCTTTTGAATGACACATCTTTAAGCATGTTTTTGAAACATAGTAACATGAAATATACTCAAATGTATGATTGGGGTCCAGCTGTGCCCCGACTTCCATTGTTTGCAATGTCTCTTTACACTCCTTATGTAGCTTCCAATTCATCACAAAATCAAACTGTCTGCGCTCAAATAGTGAACTGCACCAAGCACAAATCCAAGCCTCATTGTCTTTCTGTAGGACCAAATGTTCTTAATTGTTCAAAAACAGAAAATGTTTCTTTTGCATATGCATATACCCAATTACCCCAAGGTTGGTTCTTTACCTGTGGTTCAAGAACTTTTAATTACATACCTGCTAATTTGTCTGACTCTCTTTGCTGCCTAAGTCGTTTAGCTATTGCTTTACCTTCCAAAGCCATGCTTACTGCTTCTCGTGAATATCACTGTTACTCTTGATGCTACATGCTCTGAAGAAACCTTTCTTATTAATAAAGCTGAAGCTGTTGCTTTAGGAGCCTCTTTAACAGGGGTTCCAGCTCTTGCTATACTTAATGCTAACAATTTAAGGCACTTAGCTTGCAACTTAGCTAAAACTATTAATGCCACCTCTGTAGCTTTAGCAGCACTAAATTCTGAGCAACAAAAACTTTGCAATGCTGTTTTAGACAATAGAGCTGCTATTAGCTGTGAATCTGTAAAGAATATGTGTTGTTTTAATTTGTCTGATAATTCAAAAACTGTAAGCAAGCAACTGCAACAACTATCTCACTTACAAACTTCCATAAAAGAAGATATTTTACCCTCCTGGTGGACAGCTCTATGGAGCTGGCTGCCAGGTGGCCTCTTAGGTACCATTGTACAATATGGTGCATATGCTCTAATAGCGCTTATTGTAGGATGCTGTTGTATTCAATGTATTCAATGTACTTGTTGCTTTAGTAATTCCAAAACCACATCCTGCTGCATATTCCGTTACCACTTCTGTATCTAGTGTCCCAGCCTCCTGGCTTACATCCTCTGATGATGAGGATGAGGAGGAAGAATGCTCTTGGAATGATGTAGAGAATGCCCCTTTGTTACCACTTTAATTAAATAAATAAAAAAGAGTGAAATGTAGGCTGGAGTAGGCATGCCACACAGCCTCCATTAATTGCTCTTTACATTTCTACATTCCTGATCTCCTGGTCAGTTGGCATGCCACACGGGAAGACTCAGGGAGTAGTTTAAATGTGTAACAATAAATCTTTCATCATTCACAGAGCACAACATTCCCATACACTCTAAGTAATATTCTTCTATGCTCAGAAGCTCATGATGTACCTTTCTTTCCATTATGCTTCCTAGATAAGACGAAAGTCTGATCACAGCATATTTTGCTTAGTTGGCTGAGAATGGAATGTGTAACTTGTAACTGTTGCTATAACCATATTTGGGCATCCGGGACTTCTTGAATACAAGCTAATAAAACTCTCGCCTCCATCTTTGGAGGGACAGACTTTGCATCCAGATCTCGGTCTCGTGTTGTTACTACAGCTGTGGAAGATATTCTATGATATTCTACTTTGCTGAGGTCCCTCCCTTTCCCGAACCCCATCTTCCCTAGGCTCTACCTCCAGAATCTCCAGGAATTTCCCAACCTGTCGTTGGCAACACTAAGAATAGAACCCCAAATGGGCCACAACTCTCATGCTGGTAGGCCACAAGGCCAAGAAGAAGAACAGGGTACAAGACGATCTGGGAGAAGAGGTTTTGGGAAGTGCGATGATAGGTTGCCTCTGCAGAATGAGCAAAAACGGCCACAAAATTCCACTTGCTGTTCAACATTGTTAATAAACTATTGAAGTGCTAATTAATTGCAAATTAAAAATAAAGTATTGATTGATTGATTGATTGATTGATTGATTGATTGATTGATTGATTGATTGATTGATTGATTGATTGATTGATTGGATTTATAATCTGCTTTCCCCATGAACTGGCTCAGAGCAGATAACATCAGTATTAAAATTATGATAAAATTTGCATTAAAACCACAAATAAACATATATTCAGTAATAAAACAACTCTAGATGGTGGCCCATATTTCCCAGCCCCAATCAAACATCCTGAGAGGTGGAAGATGAAAGAATGGCAGTGGTCCACCTGATGGAAAAATCAGGCTGGGGATTGCACTACCCCTCTCCCCCCACACACACACCACCAGGAGACCAGCAGAATGGCCTGCCAGCTGAGTGGGCATTAATACCAATCCAGAAGACATCCAAGGGGCCTCCAGTACCCATACGGTGTCAACTGTGTCCAGCAGGTCACAGTGGAGAGATAAGATTTTACCTGCAAAAAAGCTCCCAAAAGCCTCACAGCCAGGGCTCATTTGGAGGCGGAACGCACCGGAACGGTGTTCCGGTAGCTCTGAAAAGAAGTCACGTGAGTTTTGGCCCCACCCACGTGATTCCTTTTCCTCCTGGCTGTCTTCGTCTTTAGCAGCAGGCTCTGCTGCTTTATTTTCATTTGTGACTTGTGTGAGAGAAAGAGAAAGAGAAAGTGAGTGAATGAGTGCAAGCCAAGTGGGGTTGGGCTCCGGAGGAACATAAGCTGCTTAGAATTCATTCTGCTCTGCTTGCTTTATTTTCATTTGTGACTCGTGGGAGAGAGAGTGAGGGATAGAGAAAATGAGTGAGTGAGTGCAAGCCGAGTGGGGCTAGGCTCTAAAGGAACGTAAGCTGCTTTGAATTCATTTTGCTGCTTTATTTTCATTTGTGACTTGTGAGAGAGAGTGTGTGCATGCATGCAAGCAAGCAAGCAAGCAGGGCTGGCTCTCCAGAGGAGGGTAAGCTGCTTTCATTCTGCTTTAAGGAAATACCTGGAGATTTTTGGGGAAAGGGGCCTGAGGGGTGGATGATGCCTTCTGACACACTTCTGGTGAAGTCAGGGGGTGTGGCATATGCTAATGAGATATTCTAATGAGTCCCTGCTGTTCTTTTTCTAGGAAATGACCCCTGCTCACAGCTAATTTCCAAATTCATAATTTGACAGTTTCCCTGTTTATAGAGAGACCAAGGATTGAACCACCTGAAACAATTTTGCTGGGCCTGAGCTTGTGGATGCAGTAGAAGGTCACATAGAAATCCTTCTTTGCTGCCTTCATAGCCATCTCAGGTTTTCATAGATGTCTTATAAAAATATTCTTGCCTATTTGTCCCAACACCACTGCTGTCTTAGCTCCTGTTTTATCCGTTGTATAAACTTGCTCAATGTTAATTTATGTGAGACTAGAAACAGAGCCCGTTGTGCAAATAAATACAGCGGGCTCTAGAAAGCTGGGGAGGGCTGGGGGGGAGGTGGTTAGGAAGGGCTGGCAGGTGGGGGGCAAGGGGGGTCTGGGGAGAGGTGAAAAGCAGGAGGGGTCTGGGGAGGGATGGCAGGTAGGGAGGCAATGGGGGTTTGGGGAGGGTGGAGAGGCAGAAGAGGCCTGGGGAGTATTGGCAGGTAGGGAGGCAATAGGGGTTTGGGGAAGGCCGAGAGGCAGGTGGGGTGCAGGGAGGAATGACAGGTAGGGAGGCAAATGGGGGTTTGGGGAGGGTGGAGATGCAGGAGGGGTCTGGGGAGAGATGGCAGGTAGGGAGGCAATGGGGGTTTGGGGAGAGTGGAAAGGCAGGAGGGCTGTGGGGCGGGATGGCAGGTAGGAAGGGCAAGGGGGGTTGGGGAGGGTGGAGAAGCAGAAGGGGTCTGGGGAGGGATGGCAGGTAGGGAGGCAATGGTGGTTTGGGGAGGGTGGAAAGGCAGGAAGGGTGTGGGGCGAGATGGCAGGTAGGAAGGGCAAGGGGGTGGGGAGGGTGGAAGGGCAGGAAGGGTGTGGGGCGGGATGGCAGGTAGGAAGGGCAAGGGGGATTGGGGAGGGTGGAGAAGCAGGAGAGGTCTGGGGAGGGATGGCAGGTAAGGAAGCAATGGGGGTTTAGGGAGAGTGGAAAGGCAGGAGGGCTGTGGGGCGGGATGGCAGGTAGGAAGGGCAAGGGGGATTGGGGAGGGTGGAGAAGCAGGAGAGGTCTGGGGAGGGATGGCAGGTAGGGAGGCAATTGGTGTTTGTGGAGGGTGGAAAGGCAGGAGGGGTGTGGAGTGGGATGGCAGGTAGGAAGGGCAGGGGTGGTTTAGGGAGGGTGGAAAGGTAGGAAGGGTGTGGAGCGGGATGGCAGGTAGGAAGGGCAGGGGTGGTTTAGGGAGGGTGGAAAGGCAGGAGGGGTCTAGGGAGGCCTGGAAAGCAGCGTGTGGAGCTAAGGAGGGAGGGCAGAGCATGTTCGCTCTTCCCTCTGCATGCCCAGCTCCTGTGGGCCTCGCAGGGCGATGGGCGCATTGCTCATGCCCCATCGCCCTGTCCCTGCTGAGAGCGCCGCGGCGCAGTGCAGCTCTGAGGGGGATGGGCGTTTCACCCGCCCGGGCCCTGCTGAGAGCGCTGTGGCACGGTGCAGCAGGGCTCCGAGAGCGGCAGGCGCTTCGCCTGCCCCATCCCTGCCCGCAGCGCAGCTCTGCAGGGCTCGGAGGGCGAGGGGTGTTTTGCCTCTGCCCGGCCCCCGGTGAGAGCGGCATGGTGGGGCTCCGAGGGGGACGGGTGCTTTGCCTGCCCGGGCCCCGCCAACAGGGTCGGATCTACATATTTTTTGAGGGGGGGCAAAAGTGAAAAATGGCACCCCCTTATATTTTTTCTTTATATATACATATATGATCAATGTTTTAATATAGATATATAATAAACAACTCTTAAACCACCGAATAAATTGTCTTGACTTCTATGAATTGTTAATAATAACAACTTTACATTATCTTATCCATCATTAGCTAAGCATTCCTCCTAGAATTCCTTTTGTTGTAGGGAGCCAAGAGAGTTCATAGGCAGACATGCATGTTAGATATTAGGAAGACAGAGTTTAAGGAACTCAGAGGCCTGATGAGAGTCATTCCATGGCAAAAAATACTGGAAGGGAGAGGAGCAAGCGAAGGGTGGGCTCTCCTAAAACAAGAGCTATTGCGAGCTCAAGCTGTCAATGTTCCAGTAAGACAAATGTGGTAGGGAACTCACAATGACAGGGGAAATTTAAAATCCAACAATGGAAGCCCACTACCCAAATAAAGAAAATAGATTCAAATTCTTAATTCTAGAAAAATAACATTTATTGGTTAGCCAAGGCAAGTTTCTAACACCCAAAAGAATCCACAGCAGATGCAAAGTAGAGATATATGAAAAGTAAACTCTCTTGCTAGGGCATCATGTCCTTAGGAGAAAATGCAGATAACTACTTAACTTCAACTAAAAGTGAACTTTTCTGGCTTTTTTTCCTGCAAAACTTCTCACAGCATCATCATAATTTATGGTATTTGCCACACCACTTTCAATAGACAATATAGCCAGTCTTGACAAACACTCCTGATACATTGCTGACCTGAGATAATCTCTTTTGGCTGGAGATCAGATCTAATTCTGGGAGATTTCCAGCCTGGAAGCTGGCAACCACCATACCATAAGGCTGGATGCTAAGGACTGTTCTTACTAGTGGTGTAAAATTTCCACAAGTTTTGAAGCCATAGGAAAAAGCTCCCCCCTCCTTTTTTTTTTTTTTTTGCTACATAACCTGGGAAGTTTGGGGGGAAACTGATATGTATGCAATTCATTAACTTACTTTCCTGACAAATCATGTCTTATTTTATTGATTTAACAACTTAGCATATAGAAGTGTGCTATGTGGAATAATTAAATTTAAAAGTATAAAGTATATTAGTATTAGTATCCCACGCCCCTACCTTCCTGCCTTGGTTTGATCATCTCCCTCTGTGCTGATCTCTAAGCAAATACAGCAAATAGAATGGTGCCTGCCAGCTGGTGGGGTGATGGAGGAGCCCCCCTCCCCCTCCATGCGCACCTTTTGGCGCGGTGGCACTTCAAGCTCTTCTCATCCCAGGCAGCAGCGCGCACATGCAGAGACAGGAAAAAAGCGAGTGAGCCAGGCACAAGCGCCTATTTGCTGGGAAGAGAGGCGAATGCAGATCCCCCTCCTTGCCGGCGCACAGGCCGCTCTCTCTTTGATGGAGCAAATGGAGGCAGCTGCTGGCTGCCGGGGCCTGGGGGGGGGGGTGGCAGTGGAGCCCTTCCCCTTCCCCCCCCCCTTCACACACACATGCCTTCTGCTGGCTGTCCCACCGTTTGGTGTGCTTTGCTCTTGAGAGTTGAGGCAGAAAAAAAAACAAGAGGGAGAGCTGGGCACGAGCGGCTGTTTGCTGGGAAGGAGAACTCGGATTCTTCTCTTTGCCCATTTGCCGCCCCCTCTTTGATGGCGCCCAGGGCAGGCAACCCCCCTGCCCCCCCCCCAAGATCCGGCCTTGCCCACCAAGAGCAGTGTGGCGTGGCTCGGCAGGGCTCCGAGGGCGATGGGCGTTTTGCCTGCCCAGGCCCCGCTGAGAGTGGCGCGGTGCGGCATGGCTCAGTGGAGCTCCGAGGGGGACGGGCGCTTCGCCATCTCCCGGCTCCACCGGGGCTTGAGCGTGTCGCTCTTCCTGCGCCGCCCTCTTCCTCCAGCTGCGCTACCGAGCCCGCACCCTCCATTGGCGGCCTTTCCTGGCACCCTTTTATGTTTGTGCGCCCCGCGCAGGTGCAGCAGCATCAATGTGAGTCGTCGGATAGATGCTAAGGGAATTATATAGTAGGATTCCTGTATTTTATGTCAGGAAGGGGGAGAGTAGCTTGGAATTACCTCGTAAGTCTATCCCCCCCCTCCTTCCCTTCAAAAAGCTTGAGTACCAGCAAAGTTTGTTTGCTTGAGCACTCTTCCCCTCGCAGTAGATTCACCCCACTGACTCTCAGCTTTAACTAGTTTGCAGAATTGTGGTGAGATTAAATTGAGGGGGGGGAGGAAAATACCATATAAAACACCATGAACTCTTTGGACAAAGACAGGATAACAAACCAACAAAATCTTTTTTTTTCTCTTTTGATTAACTTATAAAGACACTTTTCTGCATATCTAGAGGGAGTCCCCCAAATAGGTTAGGATCTTCTCAATGGTCTAATTTCGCTGCTTTTACAAAAAAAAATTGGGGCTGATCTATTTATCATTGAATAAAGCTGGGGCCCACTAGCTACTATGGGAGAAAGAACAATTTGGATGTTCCCCACTTGAAAAATGCCCTCCCCACCAGGATTCTCTAAGCTCAGGGCCTTGAGAGACTGGCTTCTCTTCCCCCTGTTTTTCCTCTTTGAATAAAACTGAGGTGTTCTCAGAGTTCTGCGTTCCTGGGACATCTTCAGTTCTCCTCAAGCTGCCCCCCCTACCCCCGTTTTTGGTTAATTTCCAAAGTCATATTTTTCCCCACACCTGCAATCTCCAATTATGTAGAGACATTTATTTATGGATGGCCTACTTTGGGGTGGCTTTTAACATCCACACAGGAGCCCAACAAATGATGGTTTCAGTCATTATGATTTAGCATTCTCATTTTACATACCAGGAAAGCATACGACACCCAATCATCTTGATAAATGTCATTGCCATTTTGTGTGAATTTTGAACCAATTACAATGACAGACCTTAACACGATCCTGGCCTCTATGAAATCCACTACTTATGCACCTGATCATTGCCCATCTTGGCTGTTAAAAACAAGTAAAGATCACATAAGTGAACCACTGAGATCTATTGTAAATCAATTACTAACTCAGGGCACCTTCTCCCGGCCACACAGACAGTTTTCCATCCACTAATTAAAAAAAAAATCCCTAGACAAAACTGATGTGGCCAATTATCATCCAGTCTCTAATCTGCCCTTTCTGGGCAAAGTGATTGAGAGAGCAGTAGCTGACCAACTCTAGATCTTCTTGGAAAACTCTAGTGCGCTAGACCCTTTTCAGTCTGGATTCAGACCAGGACATGGGACAGAGACGCCTCTAGAAGCATTAGTAGATGATCTCCATCTGAATATAGACAAAGGCCATGCCTCCTTATTGCTCCTCCCAGATCTATCTGCAGCCTTTGACACAGTAGACCATGCCATCCTGTTGAGGCATCTAGAAACAGAAATGGGCATCAGAGGATGTGCCCTGGACTGGTTTAAATCTTTTCTCATGGAACAGACTCAAAGGGTTGCCATCGGAGATCAGCTATCTCCAGAATGGGAACTATCTTGTGGGGGTTCCTCAGAGCGCAATCTTATCTCCCATGTTATTCAACCTCTACGTAAAACCTTTAGGAGAACTCATTCGCAGCTATGGAGCTGGATGTCATCAATATTCAGATGACACTCAACTCTATATCTCGCTATCCAGGTCCCCACAGGATGCAGTAGAAATCTTAGATCGCTGCCTGACAGCCATGGTGAAATGGCTGAAAAATAACAAATTGAAATTGAACCCAGACAAGGCTGAAGTGATGCTTGTTGGGAAGTTAGAGATCTTGAAAGACTTACTCCTCACTTTCGATGGAGTTCATCTGACGCTTGCAAACTCGGTTAAGAGCCTAAAGATTATACTGGATCCAGTGCTACTACTAGAAAAACTAGCCTGGAAGATGGCTTCTTATCTTGACAGTGCCAACCTGGCCACCTGGATCCATGTTATGGTAACATCAAAACTTAACTATTGTAATGCTCTATACATTGGTCTCCCATCTAAGTTAACTAGGAGGCTCCAATTGGAGCAAAATGCTGCAGCTTGACTGTTAGTAGGAGTGTGCAGGAGCATGAACATCACTCCCATCCTATAGTCACACCTATCAGTTACTGTGCTCAATTACATACAAAGCTCTTCATGGCCTTGGCCCAGCATACCTACAAGATCGCCTCACTCCTTATGTCCCTCCGTGGCAGCTTCGTTCATCCGAATAGGGTCTCTTGCAGGTGCCAGCCTGCACATGGGCAAAATCAACAGCAACCTACACACGGGCTTTCTCTGTGGTGGCCCCCACCCTATGGAACGGTCTGCCTGAGGAGGTCAGGAGAGCCCTCACTCTCCTGGCTTTCGGCAAATGGTGCAAAACAGAATTATTCAAAAAGGCTATTTACTCAGATTGGAGTGAAGTATTATAGGGAGGGGTCTCAACTCTCAAATGCTTCGCTAATGAGTTAGGGACCATAGACTTTACCACTACGTTGCCTTCCATATTATCTGTTGCTTTAAATATGTACTCCTATGTACTACTTGTGCTTCATGTTGTCTAATGTCATCCTAGAATTGATTATGTTCTGTTTCAGCAATTCTTCAACTCCGTATTGGATCCTTGCTAATGCTATGTCCTTGTAAACTTGTATTCATTTACCCTTTGACATTGTTTATGGAAATGTCCTTGACACTGTATGGAAATGTCTGCACTTGTCCTTGCTACTGATTGTACTAATCTCACACTATGTAATCCACCTTGAGTCTCAGTGAGAAAGGCAGACTATAAATGACATAAGTAAATAAAATAATAAATAAATAAATAAATAAATAAATGATACATCGTTCTGTGTATTGAAGCTGGAAAATATGTGTTGTTCTGTTGCCGTTTACATATGTTCCGTTAAAGTCGGTCTAAATACATTTGCTCTGGAGTACAGCTGGAAAAATAATCACAAGCATTTAAAAAAACAGCCAACATTTCAAATGTTGCCATGCAAATGTTTGAACATGAAACTGCGACTCGATTTTCAAATCTGAATTTTTGCACTCTCCAGGGCAAGCAGGATGGCGCTTGCACAACTTAACCCCTCCCCCTGCAGCCCCATTTGCCCTCCCCCAGATATGCCACCAGGGGTCAACGGGCTCAGAGACAGTGCAGGGGACGCCTGCCATTCCAGCTCACCGTGTACCTCCACACTCCCCCGATGTCACTGGTCCTCTCAAAGCAGGTGGGCTCCAACCCCTCTTCCAGGCAGCACTTGATAGAGGCCAGTCCACTCACACCCGCCCCAACGATGGCTACTCTCTTGGCCATGGTCCCTTGAAAAAGCAGAGGAAACACATAGGAGGTATTTAAAGGGTGACCGACATTCCTGAATTAGCTCCTCATAGGGGCTGGCTCTTGATGAAGAAGTGTAAGCCTTAATGCCACACTTGTTCAAAGACTGCAAGTTTTTAAACCACACCTTTTAAAAGACCATTTTCTGAAGTATCCTTGAATAATTATACCCTCTCAGATAGCATAACATTCAAGATGCATAACAATAACAATAACTACCACAACAATAATAATAACATTCAATTTATATACCACCCTTCAGGATAACTTAATACCTACTCAGAATGGTTTACAAAGTGTGTTATCTCCAAAACAATCACCCTGTGAGGTGAGTGGGGCTGAGAGAGCTCTGAGAGAGCTGTGACTGACCCAAGGACACCCAGCTGGCTTCAAGTGGAGGACTGGGGAATCAAACCCGGCTCTCCAGATTAGAGTCCTGCCACTCTTAACTACTATACCAAACTGGCTGTCCGGGGAAGAGTCTTTCTACTACCAGAAAGCACTTCTGCTAGTGGAATAGATCCAGATGCTCCTACTCAGAATATATGAGTGTGTATTTACAGCATCTTAATGTATTCAATGCACCATACATACACTATCTCAGTTAACCTCACAATCCTTGATATCACTGTGGTTTTTCTAAGTTTACGAGGTGAGTTTTCAAATGAGACAAAGCCTGAGCTAAGGATTTCCTAGCTGATCAATTCATTTGATTAACATATGGGTTAAAAATTTGCTGTTGGCCATAATAGATACTGTATTTACTTGAAAGGAAGACAACCCCAAATGTAAGATCATCCCTTAAAAATGTTATACATACAAAAAAATGTTATGGGACATAACCAGCCCTTTTTTTCAGGGGGAATGCGGTGGAACGGAGTTCCGGCACCTCTTGAAAATGGTCACATGGCCGGTGGCCCCACCCCCTGATCTCCAGACAGAGGGGAGTTTAGATTGCCCTCTGTCTGGAGATCAGGAGGTGGGGCCACCGGCCATGTGACCATTTTTGCCAAGGGCGGTTTAAACTTTAAAAAACTCCCCCCTTGTTCCAGCTGACCCAAAGTGACGTCATTGTGCAGTCCTGAGTTCCACCACCTCTTTTCCCAGAAAAAAAGCCCTGGACATAACTGTAACCTGTATGTAAATATAAGACATCCCTTTCCCCTTTTGACAGCATACCTGGGGAAAAACAGTCTTTCCTTTCAGTAAATACTCTACTTGTTAATATTCTGTAGCCATTCCATCAAGGAAAGATTTAAAGTCTATAAATTAATAGTCATATCCTATCCGGTTTAAGTGCAACAGAGTTCTGGTAGAAAAGGGGAGGGGGAATAGAGATTATTCGATGAATGAAACTCTTGATTCCTAATTCAGAAATTATGTCTGTTTCTTCAGGAGAAATGAGATGCTCCTCAAATTGGGGTTAGGGCAGGACAGCTGGATTTCTGTATGGGAGAGAAGAGAGCCTTTTTACATGGGGAAATAAAGGGTAAAGCACACTGGAAGTATTCTAAGTGATCGCCCGCAATCCTCAATATGGCCGCTAGGGGGCCATGGTATGCCCCAATGTGTTCCCTGGCTCCTGCTTGCCCATACCAAAGCTGGAAAGTACGGGAGACTGTGCATATCAAGAAGATTTTGGATAGTGTGATCTCCCCTTACACATGGTTTGAGCATCAATATAGTAACAACTGAAAAGGAATTGAGTCTAACTTTTCCGGCCTCTTACAATTTCTTTACAGTTTAGTAATTATGCCCCAGAGAGCAATTAACCGAAACTGGAAGTTGTAAGCAACTATTTACATTTTTCAGGTTTAAAATCATAGGCTGGGTGCCTAATTGACATATTACGACTTGCATCATCGGCAATGAGGTGTTATGTCAAAGTACTCAGTGGCTGAGAGTCAATATAACATAATTAAGATAAGCAATACAAAGAAAAAAACTACAGAGAGAGGCCTTGCCTTATGTGCTAAATAACATGTATAAAAACTCTGCATCTCGTTTCTCTGCTCTTCTTCAGTTAACTGACTAACTCCTTAGTGACTCACTAAAATACTCAGATGTATCATATTCCTACTCTCTGCTCAGTAAATAACAGAGGGCTTTGTATAGAGCAGCAGATTAAATGCAAGGACTTTATCATGTTTAATTTTAAGAAACGAACTATTTACTTATTTAAATATTTATCCTCTCCTTTTTCCTGCCTCCATTTTATCCAACCACCCTGTAAAGTAGATTAGGCTGAGAGAGAGTGACAGGTCTAGACTTGCCATGTCTCTTACCGACCTGGCTGGATGGGACGGGGGGGCTGGCATCACCTTCCTTTTGCCCCTCATTCATGCTGGCTGGTGACAGAGAAGCTTCCTCCAAAACCAGAGGAATGGCTAAAGTTCATTAACATCAGTTGAGATTATTTGGGGGTGGAGACATGGGGGACCACAACGTCATCTGCACTGCTATTTCACTTGCAGGGGAAACCTGGAAGTTATGTAGGGTAGCTCTAGGAATTACTGGAACTCTATGGTAAAACTTTATAATTTCCCTCAGAAGTAATGGAGCTACAGAGATGACGTTGCCATTTTTAATCTCCTGCCGCTGATCTGTAACTAGGACTGCAGGTGGGTGGCCTCCAGATGTAGCGGAAGAACTGGCAGCCCTAGAACTTGAGCATGGACTCTTGCTTTGTAACTTAAAGTATGATAGCGTGTTGGAAGCAGCAACACTGAGTGTACAAAGATAAAGAGAAGACGGCTCACCGGGGGCAGTAAAGATTAGTTAGTTAGGAGTGTGAGGAGGACAGTGCCTCTCTTTCTTTTAGTGTCCCTTCCTTGTCTTCTCTCCTGCTTCTTCTCAGGGCCAAACTACAAGTGATGAATGACACAGGTTGGACACTTGTCAGCTTCCCTCAAGATTGATGGGAAATGTAGGCTGCTTGGTGGAATGTTGGACAAGTGACAGTTGAAAAGTCCATTGGACAGCAGTCGGAGAGCCAAGCTGCAAGCTACATTTCCCATCAAAACTTGAGGGAAGCTGACAAGTGTCCAACTAGTGTCAGGCGTCACTTGTAGTTTGGCCCTCAGTACTCTCTCTCTCTCTCTCTTAGTCAGCTAGATAGCTATACACTGTCTCTATCTTGCCACTTCACTATCTAAGCATGTAGGTTCTTTACATTTAATGCATGGCTATTGCTGTGTAAGGCATTCTGCCAACATATTGAACCATGATAGTAAATCATAACCTTAAATATGGTTAGTGGGCCATAATAGACTTAATCTCTGCCCTAATCTATACCACAAAGAGAGAACAATTCTACTCAAGTGTACTCAATGGCGCATACTCCCAGGAAAGTGCTCATAGGATTGCACTGTAATTCTGTTGATGGAAGGACACACTGTGAAACACTGACCTACAATCTCATGGTGTGGAAGTGCCAAGAAGAGATTTTTCCTTCATGGCCTGCATACTTTAAGGACTGCCTCTCCCTGCATGTGCACATGAGGCAGCTTCATTCTTCCCAGCAGGATCCACTCAGGCCTGAGGCTTTTCAGTAGCCCACCCATGCCTTTGGAACAGCCTCCTGGAAGAGGTCATGAGGCTCCTGTTCTCCTGGCTTTGTGGCCAGGCAGCAAAACAGAGCTGTACCAGAGATTTTTTGGGACAGCCTATGCTTGTGCAGAAGAAGAATACCGGTGGGTGGGTGGCATAAGATGGTTGTAATGGTTTTATATATGTTGATTTATTTTTACGTTATTATTGCCCATCTTGGGTCCTCCTGAGCTGCTCAATAAATAAAATTTATGCCAGCATTGTCAGGGGTGTTGGCACAACACCACCAGTTTTGACATAGCACTGGAAGTAAGAGGTTCCATCATACCTGATTCCAAGCATGCCAAGAACAGTGTGTTTAAGCTAGTAAGAGAAGAGCACGCTAAGGGACTGTGGCAGGCAGTTCTTGCTGAGAGGTGAAGACAGCTTGAAAGAGAGATTGCTGCTTTTGGTATGTTCACTCACCCTATCTAAACAAGTGAGGCTGGTTTTCGTATTGTGATGTGGTCAACTGATGTTGACACTCGGACAAAAAGACAAGGTTCCCCATGGAAATTGATGCCTCTCCCAAATTCTAAACAGGTTGTGCCTGTCTCTGGATATATAGTCCTCAAATATTCATTGTGACGGCATGTCAGAAATTTCATTTTATACATTGCATGATACTACCATAAGTAGTATCTACCATAAGTAGTATCTACCGTACTACCATAAGTGCCTCATTACTTGTTTATAGGGGTGTGCAAAACAAAACGCCTGAGCTGAAAATGTACACAGAAATCGTTGTTTTGGATCATTATGTTGATAATTTGGAACAGTAATACAAATTCAAGATGCTTGCTAACGTATCTCAGCCATCCACCACCAGGTACTGACACTCAAAATTAAGACTCTACCACACGGGACAGCTGAAAATTAAGACGGTATTCCAAAAGATAACTGCAAAAGATAAGCTCCTTCGGTATCAAGTTTAAGTAGATGCCGCACCAAGAATCCAACTAGATGTAGCTGAGTCAGGAGGACCATCCATCCATCTTATTCAGCCAGGTCTCAATGACACCTGCCAGATCAAGAGTTGCACTCTTCTAAGCCCATTGACTTGAATGGACTCAACAGGTGCAGCTGTGCTTAGGACTGCACTGTAAATTCTGCATGGTAGCTGACCTTGCATGGTATTCAGTTACAACACTGCAAGAGTTGATGGCATGCGGATATGACAGCTATGGTTTTGTGGGCAGAGAGTAGGACTGGACAGAGCCTTGCCTATTGAACTCTCTACCACAGCATCTCTCTTTACCACAACTTTTGTTAGCCGTATAGATGCTACTGGGCTCTCTCTGTCTTTTCTACTGATGTTTAATATGTTATTCATAGAATTGCATATGCTCCATTGCAGCATTTCTTCAGCTCCGTATCGAATTTCTTCTGGTTTTGAAATCTTTGCAAATTTGCACGTTTCCACCCCTTGCATGTTTATTGAAATGACTTTGATACTGACTGTACTGTCTCACACTGTAATACGACTTGAGTGAGAAAGGAAGAATATACATAACTTAAATAAAAATAATAAAGAAATAAACCCAGCCCAGCTTAATACAAGCAGCCACAAAGGGCAAATTTTAAGCCTAGAATCCATTTCATCAGATTTCATCAACTTTTATTAGGTTGTAAATCTGGTTCTCCTTGTAACATTTCTCTCCCATCCCCCATTGCCTTTCTCTTGTAAATGTAAAGACATCAGCATAATGGATTTACACTCCAATTCATGTGTTGAAGTGAGCTCTGACTCATAAAGCTGATTCTGAAACATATTTTGTTAGTCATAAGGTGTCACTGGACTCCTGTTTTGTTGTACCACACAGAAATAAATGAAGCAAAGCCTTTCGTGACATGCAGATAAGGTGTGGAAAAGTTTCATTGCAGAGTATAAATCTGCTGTTGAAGTCCCTGTGAGAGAAATGAAATCCAAAACGGGATGTGTCTGTCTTCAGTTAGGAACAAATCTATCCCTCATGTCCATCTTGTTCCACCTAAGGTTATCTTTTCAAACAAGACTGTCAATTTTTCAGTTGCACCTTTATCTGCTTAATGTATAAAAACTAGCAGATGATTGTACCTCTTTCCAAGGTATGAAGAATTTCAAGACCTATTTTCTCCGCCTCCTCTAGCTGTCAAAGACACAAGAGCATGTCTGGACAGTGGTCAACTGGCAACCTTGCTCCTTTCCTTTTTAATTCATTTTTTAAAATCTTACAGAAAGCCGAGAATTACATAGAACAAATGAACAAACAAAAGAAAATAAATTATGATAGTTCAAAGAAGACATCGGGTTGGATACACTCCTTAAGCTTTTTTTCCCCACAACGTGACAAAGGAAGTTCAAGAAATTCTTCCACAAATAAAATATTTATTACATAACAACTATCTCAAATATGTTAATTATGTCAAATATGTTATCTTCTCAAATGTCTATAACCATTCTGAAGTTGTGGGGATTTCTGTACATGTCCAAAAAACCATAATATACAATTGTGCAGTAATTAGCAGGTTTAACAACATTTCTAAACTGACTTTTTTGTACTACATCTTTGAGGTAAAATACTACAGGGTTCAAAGAAATCTCCTATCTAATAACTTCAGATATTAATTTAAATATTAATTTCTGGATCTCTGTACGAGTGAAATTGAACACAATTGAACACAAACAAATATTCACTGGAACCTTATATATGAGTTTGTGGAGTCACATTATAACCCTATGATCAAGATTTCAGGGCATGCATTGCGAGAAAATACCACCCCCTGCCCCCACTTCCACACACACATTTAAACAGAGACATACAAATTGACCATTTTTCTGTTTCCCTTCTCTAGACAGGGAGACTGATAGACTGCTTCTCCCTTACCTCGTTTGCAAATGTGGATGGATGCCTTGTGGGAATCTGCTGTGATTTCCCAAGCTTGCTTAGGCAGCTCCGAATATATTTATTCCTAACCGAAGCCGCACAAATATTTGAGATGTAGCAGCTGATTGTGACACAATGGGGAAGGGAGGCAGTCCTGTGGAGAAAACACCCCTTTGGGGTGGTGTTGTCTGAGTGAATCTTGTCTGGATGTGGAAACAAAACCTTTGATCACTGTCCAGATTTGATGCCAGTGACCCAGACTTGCACTTATGCCAAACTGAAAGACATCAGGCCCCGCCCTTCTGACTCTTAGCCATTTTGTGCCTGTTTCGGCCTGGAATGGGGCCAAAATGGCTCGGATCAGGCCTCTGATGGGTGGTGGATCACTCTCCCGCACAGCAGCGGCCTGATCCTGACGATTTTGGGCCCCTTTTTGGCCATTTTCAGCCCCTTTTTGCCATCTTGGGCCCAATTTCAGCCCTGAATGTCCAGGATTGGGTCTAAAACAGCCAGGATAGGTGATGTCAGGGGTTGTGGCATATGCAAATCAGTTGTGCTAATGACACACTTCCAGTGATGTCAAGGAGCGTGGCATATGCTAATGAGTTATGTTAATGAGTTCCTCTGACTCTTTTTCTATGAAATGACCCCTCTGCAAAACCAATAATGTTAAATAACATGTCTGTCAAGAAAAGATGGTCCCCAAACTGGTTCTAAAGCCTATATGATCTCCATGAAGTGGAGGTAGACCTGCCAAATGTGATGTTGGTTTCAGTCCTTCACCTTTAAGATCAACTTCCATACTCCAAGATTAGCAGGTGATAACATCAATCTTTCTGTCAAAAAAAATCTCCACTTGTATATCACACCAAAGACATACTCTGGCTATTTATTTTCCAGAACGCTTGACAATCCGAGGAAGAGAAAAACTGAGTAGCTGTCTTACTTACAAAGCTGGCCTTTGACATCCATTATTTAAATCATAAACATTATAGAGGTGATCGAGCGGACTCGTGGGAGCGAGGTAAAGCAAGCCCCACGATGTCGAAAAAAGAGTGGCAAACGGCTATAGAGAACTTGGATAAAAAACTTTCAGAAGCGATTAAAGAACTCAAGGATATGAAACCTGAGCTGGTGAAAGAGGTTAAAGAGACAGTAAAGAATGAACTGGCAGAAGTGAAGAAGGGAATGGAAACAATACAAAATGACCTGCAGGTGACACAGCAAAGAGTCAATGTAGTGGAAAATGCGGTGGAGAACCTTGCAGACACGCAACGAACAGAGATGAGGGTGATGAGGGGAAGAATGGCAGTTGCGGAGAGCAAGCATATGGAGAAGCAGCTGAGGTTTTGTGGCTTGCCGGAGGTAGAAGGAAAGACGGCCCAAGAACAGATTACTGAGGTGTTAGCTGAATACCTGGGAAAGGAGGAGGAGGAAACTGTGGCTATTCTAGATGTGGTGTATCGAATAAATTCAAGATTTGCGACCCAAAGGAAATTACCAAGAGACGTGATTGTGCAATTTACGACTAGAAATATAAGAGAAATGATTGTGAGTAAACAATTTCAAGAACCATTGGAGGTTGATGGCAAGACGGTTATTATTATGAAGGAGTTACCCAGATCGGTGTTGCTAGATCGGAAAAAATATAAAGCCTTAGTCCAGACTTTGAAGGACATGAAAATAAGGTACAGATGGGAATTACCAGAAGGAATGTCCTTTGAATTTGGAGGAGTGAAAAAGCGCATCAGATCTGAACTAGAAATGGAAAAGTTTATGAGGGACAATGAAAAGGACTTACGAACAACAAGGTTATGAATATGGAGTGTAAAGTGTTATCTTGGAATGTAAACGGACTTAACTCACCGAATAAGAGAAAAAGTATTTTCCACTGGCTATTAAAACAAAAATGTGATATTGTGTGTTTGCAAGAGACTCATATTAGAAAGCAGGATGTAAAATATCTTAAACTGAACAAATTGGGTAATGACTTCGTAGCGGCCTCAAAAAAGAAAAAAGGGGAGTGGCATTGTATATAAAAGAGGAACTACAGACCAGATCATGTTGCGGTGGAAGAGGAAATGCCTGCCCCGCCTGCCCTGCCCTTTCTAGAGCCTGTTGGTTCCCCCCCCCCCCACAACGGGCTTTGTTGCTAGTCCTACTTTATAATTCCCTTAGTGGGTTTCCGATGCAACCAGTAAGTGCACCAGGCAGGCCGCTTCTGGAGGGTGCCGCTCGATGCTGCAGGTTTCACAGTCCGTTCGGAGGGCGGTGGCAGCGGCACGGGAAGGGCGGTGCGTCGGCAAGCCCTGGGGGAGCAACGGCGGGAGAGAAGCCCGCCACCCTCTGATCCATGCTGGAGCCAAGCCGCACCGCTTTCAGAAGGGACGGGGTGACAGGGCGAGGGCGAAGTGCTCGCTGCCGCGTCAGCCCTGCCGGAGCCAGGTGTGCCACTTTGCAAAGATCCGGGGCTTTGCACAGCAGCAGCACTCCGCTCAGCCCTTGCACCACAGCGGTGCCCCTCTCAGCCCTTCCTGCGGTGGCAGGAGAGAAGCCTGCTGCCCTCTGACCCCTGCCAGAACTGCGCCGCGCTGCTTTCGGCAGGGACAGGACGAGGGCAAAGCACCCGCTGCCATGTCAGCCCTGCCGGAGCCGGGCACACCACTCTGCAAAGACCCGGGGCCTTGCATGGCAGCGATGCTCCTCTTGCGGCGTCTCAACCCGGGTTCGAGAAGAGCAGTGCACACGGTTCCTGGGGCCTCGCAGGGCAGCAGTTCTCCACTCTCCTTGGGCCCGGGGAAAGGCGGCGTGAGCGGAGTGCCAATGCCCTGCAAGGCCTCTGGAGCCACGGCATTCCGCTCTCCTATCCAAACCCCCATTGCCTCCCTCCCTGCCTTTCCTTTCCACACCCCACCTGCCTCTGACCCCTCCCGAAAACCCCATTGCCTCCCTCCCTGCCTTTCCCCTCCACACCTCACCTGGCTCTCAGCCCTTCCCAAAACCCCATTGCCTCCCTACCTGCCATTTCCCCACCCCCACCTGCCTCTGAGGCGGGGCGGGGGGCCTCGGGGGGAGCGGCGCAGCCGCGACCCCCGGGGGCCCCCGGCCCGCCGCAGGCGGGGCGGGGGGCCTCGGGGGGAGCGGCGCAGCCGCGACCCCCGGGGGCCCCCGGCCCGCCGCAGGCGGGGCGGGGGGCCTCGGGGGGAGCGGCGCAGCCGCGACCCCCGGGGGCCCCCGGCCCGCCGCAGGCGGGGCGGGGGGCCTCGGGGGGAGCGGCGCAGCCGCGACCCCCGGGGGCCCCCGGCCCGCCGCAGGCGGGGCGGGGGGCCTCGGGGGGAGCGGCGCAGCCGCGACCCCCGGGGGCCCCCGGCCCGCCGCAGGCGGGGCGGGGGGCCTCGGGGGGAGCGGCGCAGCCGCGACCCCCGGGGGCCCCCGGCCCGCCGCAGGCGGGGCGGGGGGCCTCGGGGGGAGCGGCGCAGCCGCGACCCCCGGGGGCCCCCGGCCCGCCGCAGGCGGGGCGGGGGGCCTCGGGGGGAGCGGCGCAGCCGCGACCCCCGGGGGCCCCCGGCCCGCCGCAGGCGGGGCGGGGGGCCTCGGGGGGAGCGGCGCAGCCGCGACCCCCGGGGGCCCCCGGCCCGCCGCAGGCGGGGCGGGGGGCCTCGGGGGGAGCGGCGCAGCCGCGACCCCCGGGGGCCCCCGGCCCGCCGCAGGCGGGGCGGGGGGCCTCGGGGGGAGCGGCGCAGCCGCGACCCCCGGGGGCCCCCGGCCCGCCGCAGGCGGGGCGGGGGGCCTCGGGGGGAGCGGCGCAGCCGCGACCCCCGGGGGCCCCCGGCCCGCCGCAGGCGGGGCGGGGGGCCTCGGGGGGAGCGGCGCAGCCGCGACCCCCGGGGGCCCCCGGCCCGCCGCAGGCGGGGCGGGGGGCCTCGGGGGGAGCGGCGCAGCCGCGACCCCCGGGGGCCCCCGGCCCGCCGCAGGCGGGGCGGGGGGCCTCGGGGGGAGCGGCGCAGCCGCGACCCCCGGGGGCCCCCGGCCCGCCGCAGGCGGGGCGGGGGGCCTCGGGGGGAGCGGCGCAGCCGCGACCCCCGGGGGCCCCCGGCCCGCCGCAGGCGGGGCGGGGGGCCTCGGGGGGAGCGGCGCAGCCGCGACCCCCGGGGGCCCCCGGCCCGCCGCAGGCGGGGCGGGGGGCCTCGGGGGGAGCGGCGCAGCCGCGACCCCCGGGGGCCCGGCTGTCTTTGTCTTTGTCTTTGTCTTTGTCTTTGTCTTTGTCTTTGTCTTTGTCTTTGTCTTTGTCTTTGTCTTTGTCTTTGTCTTTGTCTTTGTCTTTGTCTTTGTCTTTGTCTTTGTCTTTGTCTTTGTCTTTGTCTTTGTCTTTGTCTTTGTCTTTGTCTTTGTCTTTGTCTTTGTCTTTGTCTTTGTCTTTGTCTTTGTCTTTGTCTTTGTCTTTGTCTTTGTCTTTGTCTTTGTCTTTGTCTTTGTCTTTGTCTTTGTCTTTGTCTTTGTCTTTGTCTTTGTCTTTGTCTTTGTCTTTGTCTTTGTCTTTGTCTTTGTCTTTGTCTTTGTCTTTGTCTTTGTCTTTGTCTTTGTCTTTGTCTTTGTCTTTGTCTTTGTCTTTGTCTTTGTCTTTGTCTTTGTCTTTGTCTTTGTCTTTGTCTTTGTCTTTGTCTTTGTCTTTGTCTTTGTCTTTGTCTTTGTCTTTGTCTTTGTCTTTGTCTTTGTCTTTGTCTTTGTCTTTGTCTTTGTCTTTGTCTTTGTCTTTGTCTTTGTCTTTGTCTTTGTCTTTGTCTTTGTCTTTGTCTTTGTCTTTGTCTTTGTCTTTGTCTTTGTCTTTGTCTTTGTCTTTGTCTTTGTCTTTGTCTTTGTCTTTGTCTTTGTCTTTGTCTTTGTCTTTGTCTTTGTCTTTGTCTTTGTCTTTGTCTTTGTCTTTGTCTTTGTCTTTGTCTTTGTCTTTGTCTTTGTCTTTGTCTTTGTCTTTGTCTTTGTCTTTGTCTTTGTCTTTGTCTTTGTCTTTGTCTTTGTCTTTGTCTTTGTCTTTGTCTTTGTCTTTGTCTTTGTCTTTGTCTTTGTCTTTGTCTTTGTCTTTGTCTTTGTCTTTGTCTTTGTCTTTGTCTTTGTCTTTGTCTTTGTCTTTGTCTTTGTCTTTGTCTTTGTCTTTGTCTTTGTCTTTGTCTTTGTCTTTGTCTTTGTCTTTGTCTTTGTCTTTGTCTTTGTCTTTGTCTTTGTCTTTGTCTTTGTCTTTGTCTTTGTCTTTGTCTTTGTCTTTGTCTTTGTCTTTGTCTTTGTCTTTGTCTTTGTCTTTGTCTTTGTCTTTGTCTTTGTCTTTGTCTTTGTCTTTGTCTTTGTCTTTGTCTTTGTCTTTGTCTTTGTCTTTGTCTTTGTCTTTGTCTTCGTCTTCGTCTTCGTCTTCGTCTTCGTCTTCGTCTTCGTCTTCGTCTTCGTCTTCGTCTTCGTCTTCGTCTTCGTCTTCGTCTTCGTCTTCGTCTTCGTCTTCGTCTTCGTCTTCGTCTTCGTCTTCGTCTTCGTCTTCGTCTTCGTCTTCGTCTTCGTCTTCGTCTTCGTCTTCGTCTTCGTCTTCGTCTTCGTCTTCGTCTTCGTCTTCGTCTTCGTCTTCGTGGCCCTTCGGCCCTCAGGGCATGGGCATGGGCATGGGCATGGGCAATTTTATTTTTGGCTACCTCTTCTACATGCAAAACTTTTTTGGTACAAAGTTGTAATGTTATAAAATGGTAAAAAATTCGTAAAATTGTAATTTTACTAACAATCCAACTCAAATAAGTTTATAGACAATTCAAACAGTATTGCTTTTATAATCATATTAGGCATAAATATTAAACATAACTTTTAAACATTAAGTAAAAAGTATTAAACCCTCGGTAGAGATGGGTTGAAGGTTTTATCTTAAATCTTGAGCAGCTTGAAACCTTCAAGTGAGAACTGAAAACATGTTTCTCTGTTTTAGAGAAACTGCTTTTCAGTACAAAATAAACGGGATGTATGTTTTTATTGCACTCTCCCAACCAGGAGACAGACTCCTCCTAAGAGTTTAATGGCTTCTTTCATTAACAAACGCTAGTCGTTTTCATTACATGAGGTATCAAAACATAAATGCTTATTTAAATAAAACATAGAAAAATAGAACAGATGAACGCAACAAGAATTAAGTTTCCTAACATTTCTTAATGAAATCTAACTCAGTCAGATTAATGATGAAATGCATTCAAGTTACCGTAGCACATATTACAAGGGTAAGTTTCCTGCCTAGATCTTCATGAGATTTCTTTTGGCCAAAACCCTGATCTGCTATTTGGATTACCATTTTTATATGTTATCTTATGCAGAAATCTAAGATCTTTTCATATGATAACAAAGATAAATATCAAACCAATCATAATTTAATTCTTTTTTACTATTTCCAATCATGTGACATTTTACCTAGCCAAAAGTACCACTATGCCCAGCTGTAAGATAAGAGATATGGATAGTAAAAGTGACAAGAAAAGTTACATGACCAGATCATCCTTGGTCTCTGCTAACAATTACAGAACATGTATCTGATACTGTTCACTATTTTTAATTGGCTGTCAAAGATAAAGAAGCACCAGTTATACACCATACTAGAAAAAGAACTACAGTGATGTTCATTCAGTGTTATTTAGAATGCATATGTTTCACTAAGTATGTGTTCTAAACCATAATCAGCAGTCTACTGGTTTGAATCCCACTACTGACATGAGTTCAGTAGGTGGCCTTGGGTCAGCCACTCCTCTCAGCCCCAGCTCCATTGTGGGGATAAGAATAACACTAACTTGTTCACTGCTCTGGGTGAGGCACTAATATGTGTAGAAGAGTGGTATATAAGCACGGTTATTATTATTATTTATATTTCCATGACACCATCCCTTGACCTCTGAAATTAAGTATTTTGATAAATATGAAAGTGATACCAAATATAAATGCATTGCATAATGTGTGAGTGTACATATACAAACTTTAAAAATTGTATTGGATAATACCGCAAAGCATGATTACTGAGAAAGCTGCTTTCACTGCTTTCAGTGTGGAGAGCTGCTTGTAGATCAAAACAACCTGATGAGCTGTCTTCATGCAGAGTGCGCTTGATTCTCTTGGCTTTCAATTCTGCTTTCGTTCAACATGGGTAAATCGATGTGTCAGCAGTAAACATTTGTATCACTCCTCTCTGAATGACCTTTTAAATTTTACTGCCTATCGTGTCAAAGCGATTAAAATTAACAATACAGTTACTAAGCAGCTAAGATCAATTAATGGCTCTTAGGCTTTATTTATTGATCTAGTGACATCTTCAAAACCCACTGGTAACAGACTATACATACTTCTCTTCTATCCACAATATATACACAAGGATTGATTACATATTCTTATCTTCTAAATTACATATTTAAATGACATATTCTTAACTCCTAAATTAATTAGTCAAACTCTTACATCAAGGATTGGTGACAAGTTGTGGACAGACTATGCTTGGACAGAATGTACACTGAGAATAAATGACATCAAACAAATTGGAAACTAAATAAATCACTTTTATTTAACAAATAAATTTCTTCTGAAGTCTCTTTAGAAATTAAACAATAGAAACAAACTATGTGGCATTCCTCAAATCCACGTGTAGGATGCTATGGAAGTGGTACTTAGAGGGAAATTAATCTCCGTTGCCTCCTGTCATGAAGAGCAAAAAGAAAACATTAGAAATGAAATGATATCTAGAATAAGAAAACTAGAAGATAAACACAAAAAAGGCCACCCAATCTATAAACTTGCTTGCATGAAAATTAGAGGAAAAAACCTCCTCACATTCTATACAAGCTATTAAAGGCACCCAGGAAAAACTCAAACTAATTCTGTAAAATTAGCCGATGTATTTGCTGAATACTACCAAACCATTTGTACATCAGACAGTCCTGACACTAATCATATTTTAAATTATTTATCATCACAGGAAATTTGGAAAAAAACCTCACAAGAACATAAACAATATCTGGACCAACCAGTCACAACAGAAGATGTTACAGTCACTATCAAATCCTTGAAAAAAATAACAAAGCTTCAGACAGGGATGGATTCCCTGCCAAATTTTTACAAAAAAATACATTCACCTTCTTTCAACTCCACTAACTGCCACGTGCAACTCTGTTATGTTAGGAGGTAGCATCCCTCTATCTTGGTCAGAGGCTGAAATAGTAGTTACTCCAAAAAAGGACAACCATATTACAAATACTAAATCTTCTCAACCAATACCCTTCCTGAATGAAGACCAAAAGATCTTTACAAGCATATTTGCCAAAACATTGTCTAAATTTAAATAACCAACTACATTCACCTTGACCAGACAATACACGTAACACTTTAACTATAATTAATTTCTGTGAAGCATACAAAACCCCTGCATTACTTCTGGCCTTTGATATAGAGAAGGCATTTGGTTAAGTGGAAATACCATATCTAAAACTTTTACTTCAAAAAATGGGTTTTGGCGACCAATTCTAAAATGCCATTAATGCTCTTTATCTTTCTCCAAAAGCTACAGTTAGGACTAACAATGTACATTCAATAGATATCCATATAGCAAGGGGAACTAGACAAGGCTGTCCCCTTTCCCCATTTCTGTTTGCCATAACTATAGACAGGGCCGGTGCTACCATTAGACCAACTAGGCAGCCGCCTTGGGCACAGTCCTCAAGAGGGGCGTAGTTTTATACAGATTACTTTCTTGAAAAAAATGCAACTGAGAAAACCTATTGAGCACCCCCTAAATGGTCCTGTCCACAGACATCAAGCAGCTCAAAAGCTCACCGTAACTTTTTTATTTATTTATTTATTTATTTGATGTATACCCTGCCCTCCCCACAGATGGGCTAAGGGTGGCTAACAACATTAAAAAATACATTAAAATCACAGAAACATAAAATCAATATTTATTTAAAAATAATTAAAATGGTCCAGGAGCAGGCTATTTAAACAAATATTGGGAGTCCGTATACAGGCATGGCAGATGGCTGAGGGCAGCTCCGGAAGAAATGGTGGTCTTAGATGGAAGAAGAAGGACACTCGCTGGCACTCAGCCAAAGGCCCAGCAGAACATCTCCGTTTTACAAGCCCTGCAAAACTGTAACAGGTCCCACAGGGCCCAGATCTCCAGCGGGAGAGCATTCCACCAGGCCAGGGCCAGGGCAGAAAAAGCCCTCGCCCTGGTTGAGGCCAGATGGATGTCCTTTGGGCCAGGGACCACCAGGAGTTGCTTGTCTGCAGAGTGCAACACCCTGCAGGGGACGTAATGGAAGAGGCAGTCCCGCAGGTATGGAGGTCCCAGTCCATGAAGGGCTTTAAATACCAAGGTTAACACCTTGAACCAGATCTGGAACTCCACTGGAACCCAGTGCAGCTGGCACAGCACATGATGAATGTGCGCTTGGATGGGCGTTCCGGTAAGGACACATGCCGCTGCATTCTGGATCAGCTGTAACTTCCGGGTCAGACCCAAGGGCAGTCCAGGATAGAGTGAGTTGCAATAGTCTAGCCTGGAGGTGACCGTTGCATGGATTACTGTGGCCAGGTCCTGTGGTGAAAGATAGGGCGCCAGTTCCCTGCCCTGTCGAAGATGAAAAAAGGTAGACCTGGCAACAGTCATGACCTGGGCCTCCATTGAAAGTGTAGCATCGAAGGTCACACCCAGACTCCTCACCATCAGGGAAGGTTTCAATTGTACCCCATTAACAGCTGGGAGCCGGTTCCCAGCTCGATTGCCCCATGATCCAGACACAGAACCTCTGTCTTCAGGGGATTCAATTTCAGGCGACTCTGATGTAACCATACCGTCACAGCCTCAAGACCCTTGACCAAGGAATCCAAAGCAAGATCAGACTGGCCATCTGTAATGATTCCAAGTAAATGTGTGCATGTATCTTTAAATGCTTGATGAGATAGGTGAAGAGTGGGGGGTGAAGGAGATGGATGAGTGAATGATATGTGTCAGGCTATGGCATTCCATACTTGATATTCTGTTTCACTCCCCTCTGCAAGAAGACGAGGTCTTTTGATTTCAAAAGGTTTATTGTGAAAGACAGCATTCAAGCCCAGACGTGCATATTCCAGGATTAGAGATCCTGGCCGAGCAAATCGTTGCTAGGAATGAATCATAGAGCAAAGGTTGTTACATTTCACACTCCCGGAGCCCAGCCTCCCCCCCAAGTTCATACAGCAAAACTTCTCAGAGGTGTGCTGAGCTGGCCAAGGTCGAAACAGCAGATAAGACAGGATCCTTTCCCATGGAATCAGCTCCTTGCAGGTGTTGCCTGGAGGGAAAGAAGTCTAAACACTACACGATTAAATATGGCGTTACTTAGGTTAAAACAGTTTCTGACAATATGATTGGTTGAGGACTGAGAGGGTGGGTGGAGTGAATGCAGTTTGAGACAGAGAGTAGAGAGAAAATTTTTAGTCAGAAGAAAGCAGGCTAGCTATGTGCTGCCTGAATATGTTGAAGTGTTTATGAGAGAAATATAACCTGTGTGGAACCTGAACTGAGCATGTTTGTGAAAGGACACTCAGTCAGGGAAAGAGAGGCCAGCTGTGTGAATGAGAGTAAATGAAGTAACTTTAAGAACCGAGAACTACGTTTATGAAACCGATACACTTCTTGACTAAATAAAAGTTTATTTTTGTTTTGCTATATCCCAGTATAGCTGTCATTGCTATATCCCATTCTTATCTTTTTTAAAAAATTTTTTTTAATTTTTACAGCATACTACAAAACACTACAATAACACTACACAAGACTATCACAAGGGAAGGGAAAGGATGAAGAGAAAGGGAAGGGACGGGGAAAATGGGACATAAAGGGAAGGATAAACTACATTCAACACTACACTTCAATGTTTTCCCTTCATACTGCCATAGTAGAAAAAGATAGCTCAATAAAATGATGATGGGGTGGTTAATCATACAAAATACACATTTCAAATTCTAATTAAACTTTCCTCCCCCTTCTAGGTCCCGGACGCAATTCTCTCTGTGCAACCGCAGCTGCGGTGTTCTCCTCCTCCCCCCCCTCAGGCTTCTCCTTTTCTTCGTTCTTGGTGCAGCGGAATTCCGGGTTTTTATCCTCAAAATCCTTTAGTTGATCTTCTGATAATATCTTATGGACTTGATCTTTATGTCTAAACCATATTCCTTCCAGAAGTAACCATTTATACTTTATTCCATGGTCCCTCAGAAGAGCTGCGAACTTTTTATACTTAAAACGTCTTTTCCGGACTAGAAATGGAACGTCCTTCAAAATCTTGACTTTAAGACCCATAAAGTCCAAATCCGCATTGTATGAGTTATATAGGATAGTGTCCCGAATCTTTTTAAATGAAAAGTCAATGATGATCTCGCCAGGCAGCTGTCGCTTTGTTGCATATTTGGAAGAAGCCCGACGGACTTCCAAAATGGCGCTTTTAACCTCTTCTTTGGTTGTCCTCGCGGGTATCGCCAATAGTTCCGAGACCAGATCCCACAGATCCTCATTTTCCTCCTCTTTCACGTTTTGGAGACGCAAAGTTGTCTGCGTTCGTTCCACCTGTAGCCCGATCAGCTGGTTCTTGATCAGCTTCAGCTCTTTTTTCGTAGCCTTCACAAGTGACGCACTTTCCAGAGCAGACTTCTCTGCCCCCCCCCGCTACTTCCTTAATGGTTTTCACTTCGCTTTCAATTGAGCCCACCCTTTGATCAGTTTCGTTCAGCTTGTCAACAAAGGGTTTTATGGCTTTCACCACCGCCCTGCGCACCAACTCTTCGAGCGACTCTCCCTTCTGCAAGGTAGCCGAAATTGACTTACCGAGAGCAGGACTTTGCTTCTTTGCTGCCATTGGGGGGGGGGCGCCAGCCAAATTCTGGAACTCACCGAAGGGGAAGAGCGAGTCTTCTTCAGATCAACCTCTCCTTCACCAACGCTTGTAAAACAGAAGGGATTCGCTTGTTTACAGGCTTCCGCCTGTTTCTTTTATTTGCCGTTTCTCGTTGCCCGGCGGCACTCAAGGTGCCGCGCACGTCTGCCGGCCTCCATAGGGACAAACGGGCAATTCCCCCCCCGCATTGATTTCGGGGAGTTCTTCCCGCAGCGTCCCGGACCCTGCCTCCCTCACTGGGAGTCCTGGGGGCTAATCCTTGCAGATCAGCCGCCTGGTCAGGGTGCCCGGTCGCTTCCTCCTGGACCGGCCGAGAGGAGCGTCCGGCATGGCTGAGAAAGCGAAACCGAATCTATATCCCATTCTTATCTTCAGGGCCACATAGAACCACGAAGGAGCCTGACGCTTAGGAACGTTACCAAAGGGAAAATTTAAATAAAATATCTTGGAATAAAATATTCCGGGTGGCAGCAGACTACCCAGAGGGTTAAGGGATAGATTAAAAGAAAAATATACCCTAAAGAAAGTAAAGGTCATAACACCATCCATCAGCAGATAGAGCTGAGTGTCATCCGCATACCAGTGACAACCTAGCCCAAAGCTGCGGGCTAACAGGGCAAGGGGGCACATATAGATGTTAAATGGCATCGGGGAAAGAATCGCCCCCTGAGGGATGCCACATACCAAAGAATGGTAAGCAGACATCTGTTCCCTGAGTGCCACTCTCTGTCCTAGATTGTGAAGGAAGGAGTTCAGCCACTGCAGGGCTGTTCCACAAATCCCCACATTGGCAAGGGAATGGGTCAGAAGATTATGACTCACCATGTCAAATGCTGCTGTAAGATCTAAAAGTATCAGCAGTGCCGACCCACTCCAGTCTAGGTGTCGCCGCAGACCATCTGTGAGGGCAACCAGAGCCGTCTCTGTACCATGGCCAGGCCTGAAGCTGGACTGGAATGGATCCAGGATAGAGGCATCACCCAGGTATACCTGCAGCTGTTCCGCTACTGCCCTCTCAGTTACCTAACCCAGGAACAGAATATTCGAAACTGGGCGATAATTGGCTGGATCAGCAGGATCCAGTGATGGTTTCTTTAAGAAGGACCGCACCACTGCCTCTTTCAGTGAGTCTGTAAAAAAACCAGAACTCAGAGAAAGATTAATGATGTCAGCTAACGGTGCCCAAATCCCATCACCACCACTTTTCACCAGCCATGATGGCATGGGTCCAGTGAGCTCGTGGTAGGTTTCACAGCATGAAGAACCCTGCCCACCTCCTCCTGGGAGAGTGGCCTGAATTGATCTAATATCAACCCTGAGGATGACCAAGGGGCCTCCAGTACACATACTGCATCAACTGTGGTGGACAGATCCCAGCGGAGTGACAAGATATTATTCGCAAAATAGTCTCCAAAAGCCTCACAGCTTATTACCGAATTTACATTTTTATTTGTCCCATGTGTGAGGGACGTTAAAGACCAAATCACTCTGGAAAGTTGTGCTGGGCAAGAACTAGTAGACGCAGTGGAAGCTGCATAGTAGTCTCTCTTTGCAGCTTTCAGTGCCATCTCATAGGCCTTCATAAACGTCCTATAAGATGTTCTTGTCATTTCATCATGGAGTCGCCGCCACACTCGCTCTAGCCTTCTCAGCTCCCATTTGATTTGTCATAGCTCATCAGTATACCAAGGAGCTACTCTAGTTCGGGGGCGGAGAGAGCAATGGGGAGCGATCTCATCAATAGCTTCAGAGAAACGGACATTCCAGTCCTCTATCAGCTCATCCAATGAGCCACCAGGGGGCATCGGATCCTGCAGAGTGTTCTGCAATTCAATTGGATCCATTTGACTCCACGGGTGAGCATAAATCAGCTCATCACCCAAGCAGGAGGGGGTCATGGTGCCCAGACAAGCCCTCAGGATGAGGTGGTCTGACCATGGCACTGCTATAGCTTCATCCAGATCCACCTGTACCCCGAACCCAAAGATCAAATCCTGTGTGTGTCCTGCTCGATGTGTGGGCATTGATACAAACTGGGAGAGTCCTAATGCTGCCATGGAGGCTATCATGTCCATGGCCTGTGAGGAGGTAGCATCATCAGCATGGACACTGATGTCCCCTAAGACCAGAAGCCTGGGGTACTCCAAGGCCCAGCCAGCCACCGCCTCTAACAGGCCAGGCACAGCATCTGCTGGTGCGCTGGGCAATCGGTACACCAGACAGATGGCTATACTCTCCTCGGCATCCCACACCAGGCCCACACAATCAATGCCAGCAATCTTTGGCAAAGGGAGCAGCCTCATGGAGAAAGACTCGAATGAGCACCACTACCTCAACAAGACATTTCCCAATATGTAAAACAAATATGAGAAACCTGTACCATAAATGTGTTGGAATATATGTGTGTTGCAAGGTCTGAGATTCACTCATTATGGGGTTAATGTGTTTACCTACCATGCTATTGTTTAGATTGACCTGGAAGGGGAACTTGGCTCAAAGCCAATAATCTGCAAGCCCAGAAAACTTTAGTGTTTGTAAACTGTTATTGGTCAACAGGTCAGGTGATTTTCTTTCAGGGTCAAGAAGACAGAGGAAGAAGAAGATTCTCCATTCAGTTATCCCAGCTCTTTGTTTGTAACCAGTAGTGAGAATGTAGCTCCAGGCATTTGTTATTTTGTAGGCAATCCTGTTAACTTTTTTTCCTTTAGAAGTAAATGATTTTAAAAGCTAAACTCGTGTGCTGACTCTCTATTGATTCAAGATCCATTGCACCTCTGAAGAAAAGCTATTTTTTAACCTTTTCCCCCAACAAAGTGGACCAGTTGAAGTAATTATTAAGGTGAAAAAGATGCTAGCGATTCGTGTATATTGTTCTTTGAATAACAGCAGTATGGTATGGCTTTGAATAGGCAATATGAGATCATTAACTCTCAAAAAAGGCAAACCTTATGAGTTATAACATCTTGCTTTCAGATAACACTGCCAGTCATTGCTGCATCTCAAAATAGTCTAGGAGACTCAAAATTATCTCAGAAGTCTCAGTCAACTTGAGAGGAACAATCCTTACTGAAACTACTCCTTTTTAGCTCTCCAGAGAGCCAGCTAAAAAGAAGAAAGCAAACAAACTAAGTAACTGCAGACAAAGTATCTCATTTTCAAGTACAACATAATTCTCTCTCTCATTGTCTCACAGCAAACATGAGAAGGGGGTGGGAGTAGAAGACAGCCTGTTGTGCCAGCCAGGAAAAACGTGGGGAAATAGCTTCCAATGTAGCTGAAGGAAATACCAATTGTTTAATTACTAATAGATTGCAAATGCTGAGTGCCATTAATACTGAATGATTAAAATGAAAAATAAACTTTGTTCTCACATTTTACAGTAGCCTGCATTCAAAGTGAAAGAGGAAGCTATGTAGACATGCTTATCTAAAATAGCCTGCATTCAAAGTAAAAGTGGAAGCAATGAGGACATGTTTATCTAAAATGTCAGTTGAAGTGCCTCGCTGTTAGATGGGAAAACAGATACATTCTAGCTAAAATGAGCTTAGCTTACCTGACACCAACACCATGTGATGTGTCTATATGCTGTATGTATAAAATGAGGAACTGTGAATGAATCGGGAGCTCAGTTCTTTGTGGCACTAGTCATGCTGAGCTCTGCCGGCAATAAACATCATTCCTTCGTGAAGATTCTGTCTAGTCTCAATTCTTGGGAACAGTGAACCCTGCTACATTTTTGGGGGCTCATTCTTCTGGGATTGAGGGGACCCTTGGGGTACCCCCTTGACCCCCAGTCCGTGGCCGCTGGTTCTAGACTGGTAGTGGACCTGTGGGCACCCCCTGAGTTTTTCAGGAGCAGGCCCTGCCTTCCTCGGGTGTCAGCGGTGCGCCACTGGGGCGTCAACGACCCGGTGACGGAATCAGGAACAAGTGATCCAGGAAAGTCCCGGGACATGTGAGTATGGAGTAATTGGGGTTACCGTTCCACTTTGGAGCGAAGAGGGGCTTGATCACCCCCTAGCACAGCCCAAGTAAATGAGTCAGAGGGACTCAACTGAACCCGCTGGTGCTTGTAGGAACTGGGATGGAAACTTGTCATGTGAATGACATGAATGGAACACCTAGGGCGATTGGTGTGTGAATCTCCGAGACGCATTTCCTGGCTGGGCGACTTCGTCAGGTCGTCAAAGACGAGAAGCGAGTGCGTAGGGCCTCGTGAGAAGCAGACCCCTTACTGCTTTCTCACTGTTATTAATCCCTAGACTGTCTCGTCTTGTCTGGGCTCTGTGTTGATAATGGGTGGTTCATGCTCATCCCCAGAAACAACCCCCTTGAAATTGATGTTGAAACATTTCCAGGAGGTGTATGGAGGATGGGTCCAGTCAGGGGAGAATCCAACCCCTGAGCTGTTGGAAATTTTCTGGCCTACATTTGATTTAGGCTGTCCAAAGGAAGGGACTTTTGACGAAACAACTGCCCTAAATGTTTATCTCTTTACTCTTAAGTAACATGATGATCAGATTATATATGCACAGTCATGGTTTGATACTTGTTTGAATCCCCCTCCCTGGGTTAAGAACTGGCCGGGGTACCGGGCTAGGAAGAAGGAGGTGCAGCTTATGGCCCTAGGGAAAGGAAGGAGGATGAATCCATAGTCAAGAAGGCGACCACCAAAGGGAGGCATCTACCCGGTGGTGCCAGTAAAGCGAGATACTGCCTGCCCCACTGCCCCTCTAGAAGCTAGGCTCCAGCCGAAGTCTAAGCCTGTTCAACAAACCCAAGAAGAAGAGGTGCCCCCACCACCATATGCTCCCTCACTGCCTAGAGGAGGAGAGAGAGTGGAAGGGCCTGTAGAAGAGCAAGTAAGGGGAGCTGGGGGTGGACCAAGAAACCCCTCCAATGCTACCCCTGCCAAAACCAGATCTTAGACACGGAAAGAAAATGTAGAGGCAGAAGATGAGTATAAAGATATCCCAGAGCTAGAAAAAGAAGGGGAAGAGAGCAATGTCTATCCCTTGAAGAAAACTAAAGCCTGTCCCTTAAGAGAGACAGTGGACCCTCGCTCAGGGACCTCGCATTTAATATATATACCCTTTCCAACTACTGATCTGTACAATTAGAAGACTCACACACCTCCATTCTCAGATCAGCCAGAACTGGTGACTACTTTGTTTCAGTCCATAATTAATAGCCATAAACCAACTTGGCAGGACTGTAACAAGCTCCTAATCACGTTCTTCAATACAGAGGAACGCAAACGTATTATGCAAGGAGCTAGGAAATACCTAGCAAAGCTAGTGAAAGAAGGGGAGGATGCAGAAACAAAAGGTGAAAGAGGCATTTCCTATGGCAGATCCGAACTGGGATGCCAATGAAGAGGGAGGCATGGCTAAACTAACCGGGTACCAGCAGGCCCTGATGCAAGGGATAAAGGCTGCAGGAAAAAGGGCAACCGATATGAGAAAAATACAAGAGTGTCAACAAGGACCAAATGAGCCTCCTGGTGCTTTCCTAGAAAGGGTCTACCAGACCTACCGTCAATACACTCCCTATGACCCAGAAGCAGAAGAAAATAGTAGAATGGTTTTGAACACTTTTGTCACCCAAGCAGCCGGGGACATTAGAAGGAAAATACAGAAGCAAGAAGGGTTCCTGGGAATGAATATAGAGCAGCTGCTTGAAATTGCCCATAAAGTTTTTTCTAATCGTGAACAGGAAGCACAAAGAGAGACCGATAGAAAAATGAAAAAGAAGGCAGAATTGCTGGCTGTAGCACTGGCCCAGCAGCCCCAACACGGACAGTACCCCCCTGGAAGGGGACGTATGGGGGGCACCCTGAGAGAGAGGAGGCAGGCAGCCCCTAGATTTTGAAACATGTGCGTGGTGTTTTAAAAGAGGGCATTAGAAAGATGAGTGCAAAGAGAGGCTACAGAGTATCAGGGGATGTGGAAGAGGACGAGATGATAGAAGAAGAAAAAGATGGGACCCCCAGAGCCAAGGGGAAGTCTGAGATGGAATGTATAAAAGATGAGGACCAGCCATGGAAGCAGCATTGAGAGAGGACAAATATGGATGGCAAATAGACTCTGAATGGGACGAAGAATGGGAGGCATAAGCCAGACTGAGCACCTTCAATCTTGGCCCCCAGGAGCCCATGGTTGAAATTTGCATGAGGAGCCAAAATATTTCTTTCTTAGTGGACACTGGAGCTGAACGTTCAGTAGTAACTCAGCCAGTAGTCCCCGTGACAGATAAAACAATCATTAGCACCTTTAAGACTAACCAATTTTATTATAGCATAAGCTTTCGAGAATCAAGTTCTCTTCATCAGATGCCTGATCAAAACTGGGCAGATACAGAAGAGGAGGGGGAAAGAGAGAGAAAAGGGAGGGGGCATAAATCACAAGAAGACAGAATGCAATTAGCATAGAGGCAATCAAAACATTCCTTTGCTTGGAAATGTAAACATCTCCTTTTGGTGTGCAGTCAGTTTGTAGCAGTGAAGGTATCCAATTCCTATGTAGTATAAGACATTAGATGAAGATTTGAAAATTGCTTTAGTCTTATGCTCACTCCCAGAGAGTTACTCCAGTTTCACCAGTTCTGTTACTACACAAGGTGTTACTCTGGAGGAAGTGTTGGCTAAGATAAGATCAGAGTACAACAAGCAAAGATCTTATCATGAGAAAAGGAAATGCAAGACTGACTCAAATTACATGGTCAGAGAGGCCAGACCCAGAGGGGCAGGACCTAGGCAAATGGATTACAGGCAAAGAGCCAATCCTAGAGAAAGGCAGACTCCTCCCTTCTGCCACAAATGCAATAAGCCCGGTCACCTCCAGAGGGAGTGTTTTAGCAACAGGAGCTACAGCCACAAGGGCAGAAACAATTATGCTGCTGCAAGCAGGAACCAACAGGCAGAGAGAAACAGAAGATTTTTCAAAAGCAAGAGCTAGTAATTTTAGAGGTTTTCCTCAAACAAGGGCTGATAGTAATTATCATGTGTCTCATATTGCTCGAATAAATGATAGCCCACAATGCTGGGTTTTAGATAGTGGCGCCTCAGCGCATATGGTTTCAGATATTAATCTGTTCCACTTACTACACAGACTACAGTGAGAAACTATGCAACACCTTATCCAGGAAACTCTTAATTCACCTCATTGGACTGATGTACAGCAAGCAACAATGGATCAAGCAAGAGGTCTCTGAACTAGACTCTTCCATGAAGTGCACCCCCTCTGCACAGACCGGTAACTGGGAGATGTTTGCCACAACCAGAGAAACTATTTATTGTAATCTATTCACTGAATTACAGAACAAGAAGGAGAAGAAATTCTCAAAACTCCTGCCTGCAACAGAGAGCAAAAACACTTGGGATCCAAGCAACATCATCAATCTTTCCAGTTACAAGCTGAGCCCAGCAGAGGAATCAGTCGTCTCACGTGGACTATCCTTTTGCCCAGCCAGACCCACACAAACCATACAACTTTGTGGAGACCTGGAGGCCTATTTTAGACGCCTAAGACTGAAAGAATTCTTCAACTACTCTGCTGGACAAAACGACGAACAAAGCACTGAACAGACACCATCACAGCAGCCCCCACCCCCCCAACCCAGCAATACACAACCATCATTACAAAACTCCAGGAAAAAGAATTCCACATGGACACCCCCTGAGGGCCGTAACTCCTCATTGGACTTTTACATTGAATGCTTCCGTAGACGTGCTCAGGCTGAGATAATTGACAAACAACAACACCTAAAGCAGAACCTCAGCCGTGGAGAAAGAGAGGCCATAAACAGCCTCCAAAATAATTCTGGCATAGTAATCAAGGAAGCTGACAAAGGCGGAGCAGTTGTCATCATGGATAAACAAAATTATATACAAGAAGCAGAAAGACAACTCTCCAACACAACATTCTATAAAATACTACCTTCTGACCCCATGGAGCAATACAAAAGGGAACTCAATAAAATATTAAAAACACTCCCCATGGACATACAAGAATGCATCCATACGGACACACCCCAGGAACCACGACCAGGAAGATTCTACCTACTACCCAAAATCCACAAAGTGGGTAACCCAGGACGCCCAATTGTTGCAGGAAAATGCACCATCACAGTAGGAGTCTCGGCATACATGGACTCTATCCTCAGGCCCTATGCCACCAGCACACCCAGCTATTTACGGGACACCACTGACTTCCTCAGGAAAATACAATCCATTGACAACCTACCAGATGACACCATCCTAGCAACCATGGATGTGGAGGCCTTGTACACCAATATCCCACATGCAGATGGATTGCAAGCCATACGGAATATTATCCCGGACAAAACCACAGCAAACCTCGCCACTGAACTTTGTCACTTCGTACTCACTCATAATTACTTTGAATTTGGTGACAACTTATATCTACAGGTTAATGGCACAGCCATGGGCACACGCATGGCACCACAATATGCTAACATATTCATGGCGGACTTAGAGCAACGCTTCCTCAGCTCCCATCCACTGGAACCACTACTATACTTAAGATTCCTGGATGACATCTTCATCATGTGGACCCATGGGAAGGAAGCCCTTGAGAGATTTCATCAGGACTTCAATAACTTTCACCCTACTATCAACCTAAGCCTGGACCACTCTACACAACAGGTACACTTCCTGGACACCACTGTACAACTACATAATGGACGAATAAATACCACCTTATACCGGAAACCAACAGACCGATACTCATATCTACATGCCTCCAGCTACCACCCTAAACATACTACTCGGTCAATTGTCTACAGCCAAGCCTTACGTTACAATCGTATCTGCTCCAATGCTCTTGATCGGGACTCCCACTTAAGAGATTTACAACAAGCATTTTTGGGACTACAGTACCCACCAAATGAAGTGAGGAAACAAATCAACAGGGCCAGACTAGTACCCAGAAACAGCCTGCTCCAGGACAAACCTAAAGGAACTAACAACAGAACACCACTGGTTGTCACCTACAGTTCCCAGCTCAAACCCATCCAACGTATCATCAGTGATCTACAACCCATCCTGGAAAATGATGCCTCTCTCTCAGAAGCCCTGGGTGGAAGACCTCTCCTTGCCTACAGACAGCCCCCCAATCTTAAACTACTTCTCACTTACAATCATGAATCGGCCAGCAGAGTCACCAGCACAGGTACCAAGCCCTGCAACAGACCCAGATGCCAGCTCTGCCCCTATATCTACCCAGGGAATACAATTACAGGACCCAATGGCATCAACTACACTGTCTCTGGCTCTTACAGCTGCTCATCCTCCAATCTGATATATGCCCTCATGTGCCAACAATGTCCTTCTGCTCTGTACATTGGACAAACCAGCCAACCTCTACGCAAAAGAATAAATGGACACAAATCTGACATTAGAAATGGAAACGTCCAAAAACCAGTGGGAGAACACTTCAATCTACCAGGACATTCCACCAGAGACATAAAGGTCGCTGTGGTTCAACAGAAACCTTTCAAAAACAAAATCCAACGGGAGGCTGCTGAATTGGAATTCATATGCAAATTTGACTCTGTCAAGCGGGGACTGAATAGAGACTATGAATGGTTATCACATTACCACAGGTAACAGATTCTCTTTACAGAGACGTGATCTGGGGGAGCCCAGTAACGCCTGGTGTGAGCTTTCGGGGACCACAGTTCTCTTTGTCAGATGCAACTGGCAGGGAGAGCTGTGGTTACCGAAGGCTTATACTACATAGGAATTGGATACCTTCACTGCTACAAACTGACTGCACACCAAAAGGAGATGTTTACATTTCCAAGCAAAGGAATGTTTTGATTGCCTCTATGCTAATTGCATTCTGTCTTCTTGTGATTTATGCCCCCTCCCTTTTCTCTCTCTTTCCCCCTCCTCTTCTGTATCTGCCCAGTTTTGATCAGGCATCTGATGAAGAGAACTTGATTCTCGAAAGCTTATGCTATAATAAAATTGGTTAGTCTTAAAGGTGCTACTGGACTCTTTTTGATTTTGCTACTACAGACTAACACGGCTAACTCCTCTGGATCTAAAACAATCATTGTAAGGGGATTTGTTATAAGGCTACCCAGAAGTTGCTAAAGGTGCTATACAAAGCTGGCTACAAAGTGTCACAGAAGAAAGCACAGCTCTGTCAGCCCCAAGTAAAATATTTGGGATTTGATATATCAGAAGGAATCAGGTCCCTGGGCCATGAATGTAAGGAAGCAGTCTGCTCCATTCCAGAGCCCTCCTCCAGGAGGCGAGTGCGAGAATTTCTGGGGTCTGCAGGGTATTGCCAAATTTGGATTCCCAACTTTGCAAAAACAGCAAAGCCCCTTTATGAAGCTACAAAGGGGGGAGAACGGGATCCTTTTTCTGTGGGGAAAAGAGCAGAAGCAAGCATTCCAGACTCTTAAAGGACAGTTGCTGGAAGCCCCTGCCCTGGGTCTGCCAGACCTTATGAAGCCTTTTTGCTCTTCTGTGCATAAGAGGAATGGCACAGCAGCTGGAGTATTAACCCAGCATCTGGGAAATTAGGAAAGGCCAGTAGCATACCTGTCTAAGCAGTTGGATGCTGTAGCAAAAGGCTGGCCAGCCTGTCTCCGTGCTGTAGCAGCCACAGCAGAGCTAGTCAAAGATTCGCAGAAGCTGACTTTGGGACAGAAGGTCTGTGTTAAAGTCCCACATTCTGTGCTCGCCCTGATGGACTACAGGGAAGAGATTCGTTCACAAATGTATGCATGACCACGTATCAGGGATTGCTGAAAACCCACAAGTGAAGCTAACTGTAATTAGTGCTCTCAACTCAGCATCCTTACTGCCAGTAGATGAGGAGAGCCCAACCCTTGATTGTCTCCGAACCATCGATGAAGTTTACTCTAGCCGAAAGGACCTGACTGATGTCCCCATGCCAAACCCAGACATTATTTTACTGACGGCAGCAGCTTTGTCGAAAATGGGGTTAGAAACACAAGGTATGCAGTAGTAACTTGGACAAAGAATATAAAAGCTAAACCCTTGCCACCCAATACCTCTGCTCAGAAAGCTGAACTTACTGCTTTAGCCAGAGCTCTTCAGTTAGCAGAAGGATTAAAAGGTTAACATTCTCCTAATTCTGTGATACTGAACACCTAACTAATTACCAAAAAACTAAGATCCTGGCTTTCAATAAAAATCCAAAGATCAGACGATGGGAGCTTCAGGGGCATCAGTTAGAACAACTTACCAGCTTCAAATATATGGGTGTAGTTTTGCAAGCCTCAGGTACCAAAACAACACATAGCAGCTTCATTGCTGATGTGGGAGAAAAAACAGCACATGGTATACTGAAATTCTATCGATCACAAGGGGGGCAGTATGTACCGGCTGCGCTCAGATTGTTTAAAGCCAAACCATTGGCCCAATTAGTATACGGATCATTCTTGGGGTTGCCATCCTCCTCTTTCTCTCAACTTGAGAGAGTGCACTCCAAATTCCTTAGAGCTCTATTACAAGTGCCCAAATGCATGCCTAACTCATGGGTTAGACTGGAAACAGGAATGTTAAGGGTAGAGGCCAGAATCACCATCCTTTCAATTTTCAAATGGCTGTCAGGGTGTCTAAACCCGCAACGTCTGCTCCCTCTGTTATTCCAAGACAAATTTCAATCTAATTGGCAAAAGGCAACTCTGAAATCCCTGGGAAAATTGGGTCTTTCCCCTCAAAGTTTGCTAGTCATGGGGTTAGACCGAGAAAAATCACTCATTAAGCAGAGAGTGACAGACATTGAAAGACAAACATTTTCTTAGAGCACCAGGTTTTATTTCTTCAGATACTACTAAATATATTGCCGCTCCTGCAGCCTATTTTTACTTTCTTGAATCCAGTAACTCCAGAAGGGCATTTGCTTTAGCTAGAAGTTCAACTCTACCCTCTGCCGTTCTGGAAGGAAAGTTTAAAGCTGTCCATTACTCTCTTAGGCTTTGCTCCTATCCCCTAAGAGAAACTGACTCAATGAAGCACATCTTCTTCAACTGCCCAAGTCATAGTAAAATTAGAGCGGAAACCATTATTCTATTAGTAGAAAGATTCCCTGGAAGTTCAAATAAAATCAAACTTGATTATCTTTTGTCTGATCAGAATCACCAGACACCACATCAAGTAGCAAGATTCTGTGCCCAGGTCTACAAGCAACGTAAATCACATAAGGCAGCTTAAACAACTAATTTATGATTATCTTATTTTTTTACTCTTATATTTATTCATCGTTCTTCCCCAGTATCCAGTCTCAACTGTTTTTAAACTGATTTGCAAATGGTTTTATATGTACTGGTCGCAGACTGTAATAATAAACTTGACTTGACTACCTCTGCACTAAGAACAGCAGAAATACCTGAACCTACTTCATGGGGTGAAATATCCTAGCTACCACCAGAAGAAGCTGAGAAATGGAGAAAAGCGGAGGGTGTGGTGTCGGTGTTGAAGAGAATGATAGCACATTGAAAGAGCTCCATCTCTCCCATGCCGGAAATTTAAAATTTATGTTGAAAGGGTAAAGTAAAAGTATTTACCCTTCCAACGTAAAAATACACTAAGAGATCCGAAAGGCAGATTCATATTTATTAAAGGCACTATAGAAAACCAAACTTACACATTTGGCTCAATTTATGCCCAAAAACAAGACAGCCTAATGAAATTCTAAAACAAAGTTCATTAGAATACACATGTATCACTTAGCATAATTTGCTCTAAACCATATTTTCATGACAAACCCACAGAAACAGCAGCAACATAATCTAAGAGTATAATGGAAAGCAACAAACAGAACAGAAGGATTAGAAGTATCCTGCTCACCAGGTTGGAGGCAAGTTCTGACGACAACAGGGCCAACAACAAAGATTCTCAGGTCAAACTCCATGGTCAAGTAACAGATTCCAAAATCAAAGACTGTGACCCACCAAGGCTCAGGCAGCCAGAGCCTAAGAGCTCACCAACAGCCAAATCCAGAATGCCACAATTCTGACTAGCTAATCCCATGCTAGCTGCGGCCTTATAAAGGGAGTTTCTCCTACAGGTGAGGCTGGGTTCATTAAGCTTCTTTCTCCAAGCTGGCTCATCTCTGCTACTCAGGAGGAGTAGATCAGATCCTGTACTGGCTCTCCTGATGTTTCCTCAGCAGAGGGAAGGCCGTGGGCTGCCAGGCATGCGCTCCTGTGCTTGGCCCATGATGACTCTGCCCTTACCCTCAGCCTTCGCTGCTCCTGGGGTTCTTTGGGAGACAGTGGCAGTTCTGGCAGCAGGCAGGTTCATGCTAAGGCCACCTGGCTTGATGACTCTGTGGTTGTCAACCCTCCTGGAGATCCCCACAAATTACAACTGATCTCCAAATGCCACTGTCCTCCTATATCTTTATCCTTCCTCTCGCCTGGTCAGTTTCATCACAATTTCATGAAGTCTATATCAGCCACCTCTTCTATTTTCAGGCATAAATCCTTCTGTTCTCTCCCTTCCTGCTCCCACAGCGTTTTCCACAGCCATCCAGACTTCCATGTCCCCCTCAAGTGTCACACCCCACTCAAATTCCTTGATCAATTTTGCTAATTCTGTCGACCACTGGCCCAGAGCACGCCTCCATAGTCTCTCTGTGAAAAAAACCTATCTCATACCTTAGCTTAACAGTTGACAAACTCATGGTCTTATTTTGTTGCATGCTTTTGCTGTTTTATCTATTTACTGAGTTTGTTCTAATCCACTTTTGGTCAGGTTGCAGTGATAACAGACTATAAATCCAAGAGTAAAAAAAATGGGTCCCCAAACTTGCGACCCTTTGGAGCCTGCTGGCATGTTTGTGATTCTGACACACCATGGTGGGTGCAGACACTAAATGACTGCTGCAGCAGGTGAGTGAGCAAGCAAAGACTGGGTGCAGTGTCCCTTTGGTCACACGGTGAAGATCCCTGTAATGAGTTGTCAGCTGATGCCCAAGGAATATTTTTCAAAATCTGCTCAGTGCAGTTATGGGCTGGCAGTTATGGGGCAAGCCTTGCTTCCCTGTGATCCTCCTCCCAAGGTTCCCCCCAGCAGTGGAGGAGAAGGCAGGAGGAGAAGGCAGCAGGTAATGTGGATTGAATGATGGACCTGCAGAGCCCAGGTCTACTTCCCTTGGCCTTGCACAGGGAGTAGACCTGGCATCCGAAGTGGCAGAGGCCAGATCTACCTGTTATTGCTTTGCAGAGCAGATAGACCTGGCCTTTGTACACCTCTGAAGGCCAGCTCTACTCATCAAGACTTTGGTAAGTAGACCTGACCTCCACTCTTCTGATGGTCAGGTCTACTTTCCATGGCATTGCAAGGGGAGAACACCTGGCCCCTGCATGTCCGAAGGCCAGGTCTACTCTCCATGGCATTGCAGAGCTGTCGGCTCCACCCTCACCAGACACGATTGGGTCAAGGAGGCCTGGGGCATGCCTGGCTTGACTGTGCTCCGCCTCCCAAGGATCCTGCCCAAGCCTCGGTCTGCTGTGGGGAAGAGGGCACAGGTGTGGAGAGTGTTGCTTGCCCTCTATCTCCATAGCTCCACCTCCGTTTCCCACCTCCAAGCCTCGATCTGCTGCATGGAGAGGTTGTGTGTGCAGTTGGTAACGCAGCTTGCATGCCAGATGTGCAGAACCAAGGTCTACTTGCCATGATATTGCACAGTAAGTGGACCTGGCCTCTGGATCAACCTGCTACAGGTTTGCCAGGCAGATAGACCTGGCCAACACACATATCCGAAGGTTGGGTCTACTCACCATGGCTTTGACATAATGTTAATTGTGGAAGATCCAATTGAGAATATGCCAAAGGTAATAGAGAAAATCAAGGAATTTGGAGATTTGGCAGGATTCTATGTAAATAAAAAGAAGTCCAAGATATTATGCAAGAATATGACCAAACAAAAACAACAGTTATTAACGGAAATAACAGATTGTGAAGTAACAAGTAAGGTGAAATATTTGGGAATTGAACTGACTGCAAAGAATATAGATCTATTCAAGAATAATTATGAGAAACTGTGGACTCCGATAGAGCAAGATTTGATTAAATGGAATAGATTGAATTTGTCATGGTTGGGAAGAATTGCAGTAGTTAAGATGAATGTGTTGCCAAGAGTGATGTTTTTGTTACAAACAATACCAATTATTCGGGACTCTAAGCAGTTTGAAAAATGGCAGAGGAAAATATCGGACTTTGTTTGGGCAGGCAAGAAGCCTCGAGTGAAAATGAAAGTATTACAAGACGCAAAAGAGAGAGGGGGAATGCAACTGCCCAATCTAAGACTTTACTATGATGCAATCTGTTTGGTGTGGCTGAAAGACTGGATGACGCTCAAAAACCGCAAACTACTGGCCTTAGAAGGATATAAAAAAATATTTGGATGGCATGCATATCTGTGGTACGACAAAGTAAAAGCAGACTCTATGTTTTTACACCATTACATTCGGAGAAGCCTCTTCACAATTTGGAAGAAGTATAGAGATTACCTACAGGAAGGAATTCCCTCCTGGGTGGTTCCCTATGAAGTAATAGATCCGAGAACTGTCGATAATGAACAACAGTTCATAACACGAATAGAATTTTCCAAACTAAGAATAAAGACGCAAGACGAGTTGTCTCCAAGTTATGATTGGTTTCAATATAGACAGATTAGAGATATTTATAACTCGGACTGTGTGAAAGGAGGGGTAAGAATGGAGAATTCGGAATTAGAGGAGGTAATTTTACAAGAGGATAAAAAGGAAATCTCTAAGACTTATAAAGTGTTGTTAAAATGGTACACAGAAGCTGAGACAATTAAAGTGCAAATGGTGAAGTGGGCTATAAACTTTAATAAAGAAATAACAATGGAGGCGTGGGAATACTTGTGGAAGAATACATTGAAGATCACTACATGCACTAACATTAAAGAGAACGTTTACAAAATGATTTATCGTTGGTATTTGACACCAAAGAAAATTGCGTTAGGGAATTTGAACATGTCTAACAAATGCTGGAAATGTAAAAAGCATGAAGGATCATTGTACCACATGTGGTGGACTTGTGAGGTAGCTAGGCAGTACTGGGGGGAAATAATAAGAGTGATAAGTGAGATTTTACAATTTCAAGTTAATAAGAACCCAGAACTCCTGCTACTGAACTTGGGAATGGAGGATATTCCGGCACAATACAGGACATTGTTATTTTACATGACAGCAGCGGCTAGACTTTTGTATGCGCAAAAGTGGAAAGTACAAGAAGTGCCAATTATCGAGGACTGGATTTACAAATTGCTGTACATGGCAGAAATGGACAAAATGACACGGAAACTGAGAGACCTTGATCCAGGACAGTTTAATATGGATTGGGAAAAGTTGAAGCAATATTTGGTGAAAAAATGGGAGGTGGGAGGAGAACTGTGGCAGTTTGAAAATTACTGAAATACAACAAAAGAAGAGGGAAGTGACTTTACCGAGGGGAGGAGAGTTAAATGAGAAATTCTAAGCAAATATTTTATTTGACTACTATATATAGTACTAAGTAATAGAGGTGTTATTATAAGAATTATAAGGATAGAAATTAATTAATTTTATTTCTGGCAGATAATCGTATAATGGAGAAATTATATAACTAAAATAGAATGAATATAAGATACAAGGAAGTAAAGAGCAACATATAGAGTACAAGTTAAATTGATTGACTTACAGTGAATGTATACAATGCTTATAGAAGTACTTAAAGTTATGCAGAATAAGGGACAAATTGTTTGCCCCATATTGATGAGACAACAATGAAATAAGATAGAATATGGAGTATAAAATTAGACAAATGTTATTATTAAAGAATATATGCCAGGAATGTAACATTTAGTTGATAAGTTAAGTGGGAAAGGGAATAGAGATAGCACTGTGTTACAATAGAAGCTTAGAAGAGAGTGAAAGTATATGTTTAATAGAATAAAATAAGTTTGAAATGAGTAGGGGGAAAAATGGATAAGGGGTTGGAAAACTGTTGGAAGTCAACAAAAGGGGGGGAAGGGAGGGGGTTATAACTGGAATATTTAAAGGAAATTGAATGTAATAGATATTATAGAGTTTTCTAATCCAATAAAAAAATTTTTTTAAAAAAACATCATAGAGGTGATTGTTACAATTATGTATTATGTAATAACAAACATAAAATAAGAATAATACCAACGTACACACTTTTCCAGAGAGAAATAGACTAATATTAGACTTGTGTTTTACTTTACAACAGTTAAAAAGGGGTATTTCTTAATCATTCTAATTAATATGAAAATAAAATGAATTGCCCTTCTAAACAACCTATAATGGTGGGTGGGGGGAACCCACAATTCTCTTTTATCCCTGTGGTATAATATTGGCTGTCATATTCTCAATCTGTTTCCTAGTAATCCTGTGCATTAATTGAGACTTGACAGAAAGAAGCAACCAATTCAGTTTCCAAGGAGAGCCAAACCATCATTTCTTTTATTAATTCTTCTCTTACGTTGAATCCAGTTAGGTATGGATTTTTTCTCAATTTATTTTACAACCCAAATTGATCACAAATTCATTGATGGTTTTTGTTAAAATAGGGACATTTTGGGAAGTTATTTTTAAAATAAAAGATGATCTGCATCCTGAGCATATAAGAGCATTTTTGTTTCTCTGTGATTACCAAAAGCAAAAGGAAGGGCTCCCCTGGACTAAAACTGCAAAGGTAGGAAGGCACCTGCCCACCGGAGGGTAACAACTATGAACAAGTATGATACAATTCAGAATTATCAATCCACTTTTTTTTAAGGGCTAGAAGTGCTCTATTTTGTAAACAATGAATATAATAAATACAGTTTTATGCATACAAGATATAATGGTAGGATTTCAAGGAAGAGTTCAAAAGCAGCTTAACATTGAACACCAATTTCCAATAAACACACCATACATAGTATTATAAATCTAAACAGCTTGACACAATAAATACTAGTTCTTGTACATGAATAGTCAAATGCTAGAAATAATTTTTGCAGGTAAGTAACACCTTTTTCAGTCCATGAATATGTTGTTATTGTTTCTTTTTTCTCTATGAGTCCATATAGGAAAATCTGTGATGCCTGACTTCTTCTGGAAGAATTACTTGTACAGTCTTGAAGAAGAAACTGCCAAGATGGAGCCTATCGAGCACTTGCTAGCATTTTATTTTTCCCGTTTCGTGATACCCACTTTCTCAAAGGCTCAACATTATCTAGACCATCACTGTAAAAATAATACAAACATTAAAAAACTTTCCTATATTTATAATATACCCTCAAAGAGCCTTCTTTGTGTTACTTACGAGTTACAAACATCATATTGCCGAACAATTTCAGTGACCAAATGGTGTGTGTTCTAGACGGAGAATCTCGTAAAAAATACCTTGCATCATCCAGAAATTATAGGGCAGCACCTCATGTAGTTGCTGATCTCTTTTAAAGAAATACACACCTTGGGTGATTCCGCATGAATGGTTTTCCCTGCTTCAGCTTCTAAATGACCTCGATTTTTTCTTGTGTTTCCACACGTGGGAAGGCAATCCTAGCAGCAGATTCGAAGTCACTGCACGTTTTGTCCGTTTTTTTCCATCCTGCTTCCCCCCGACTTATTTGTCCATGCGCAGCAGATTAGGGATTTTAATCATGCGGAATTCTTTATCCGATGTTCTCCCCACCCTTGCCCTTTTCTCTCACCCTTCGAATCAACTTAATTTGATTGGCCAGTCATGTTTTCTAAGCTACACCCACTACCCTTTCCCTTCCCCTCTTTTTTTTAAAAAAAAATGTAAAAAAACGTTGCGACGTTTCTACAAATCTATGCAGAAACATATCCTGTGTCACATGACAACAGCTGACCAATAATGGGTCCATTTTACAACACGCCAAATTTGTTACTTGTTGCTAGCTGACAGCTGACAGCTTCTGAGGTAGAGTGAAAGTGTGATGGAGAGACTTCAGCATTCAACTAGTGGTCTAGGCATTTCATGGAGGGAGAAAGAGACCGTCCTCAACACAACACCTATCACTAAACCACACTGCTCACAAAGAAAGCGGGAAAGATAGACGCGGGGTCATTGGTAACAATTTTCCCTCCAAATGTCAATAGCCAATACTCTTCCACAATATCGGCGGGAAGTGCTCTGGCCTATCCAATATGTTTATTTGATGCAACGTTTATTTGTAGCAACGTTTTTTTGTGAGAAATTTTTTTCTAATGTGTTGGTTTGATGCAACGTTTATGTGTAGCAACGTTTTTTTGGGGGGGGGGGGAAGAAGATGTGCATCATTCAACACTTCCCCCAGAAAAAGTGATGAGGAATCAATTTTTATCCTGTCAAAAATTCCGCATGATGGACTTTGAGCCGATGAAATGTGCGAAACAAAAGCCTAATGTGGAATTGGGGAGAAGTGGATTCGTAGGACTCCACCGCGGCATGACTGCTCAGAAAGTCCAATCAAAATTGATCATGCAGAATCCCCCCTTATAAAAAGCATAAGTAATCAATGTTATTATTAAGACCATTAGGCATTAAAGAGTTTGTTCTAAAAATCCATTCAGACTCTCTCCATGTCTGATTCCGCACATGTTGGATAATGCACTTCCAATCCTCTTTATAGATCATTTGGAACGGATTTTTTCGTGTGCAGAACAAAAAATCTACCTCAAACGATTGATAAAGTGCATTGAAAGTGCATTATCCAACGTATGCGGAATCAGCATCTAATAACCTGAAATAAACGAAGATCAAATCCCCTCTTGGGTGGTCCCGTATGAAGTAATAGACCCGAGAACTGTCGATAACGAACAGCAATGTTTAACTTACAAGGAGATAACACAAATACAACAGTTAACGTTAAAAATAAAATCAGAAGAAGAATTGTCTCCTTGTTATAATTGGTTTCAATACAGACAGATCAGAGATCTTTACAAATTGGACTGTTCAAGAGGAGGAATAAGAATGGAAAACTCAGAATTGGAAGAAGTAATGCTACAAGAAGGCAAGAAACAAATCTCAAAGATTTATAAGATACTTCTAAAATGGTACACTGAAGATGAAACAATGAAAGTACAGATGGTGAAGTGGGCAATAAACTTTCATAAAGAAATAACGATGGAGTCCTGGGAGCACTTGTGGAAGAATACAATTAAGATTACAACGTGCATGAATATTAAAGAAAATGTGTATAAGATGATATACACATGGTACCTAACACCAAAGAAAATTGCGCTGGGGAATGCTAATATGTCAGACAAGTGCTGGAAATGTAAAAAGCATGAAGGATCACTATATCATATGTGGTGGACATGTGAAGTAGCTAAACAGTATTGGGGTGAAATAATTGAAGTAATAAATGAGATTTTACAAATACAAATAAATAAGAATCCAGAATTGTTGCTACTGAACTTGGGAATGGAGAACGTTCCAGTGCAGCACAGAACATTGTTATTTTACATGACAGCTGCAGCAAGATTATTGTATGCTTAGAAATGGAAAGTGCAAGAAGTACCTACTGTAGAGGACTGGATTTACAAATTGCTGTACATGGCAGAAATGGACAAAATGACAAGAAAACTTAAAGACCAAGACCCAGAACAATTTATGGCAGACTGGGCGAAAATGAAACAATATTTGGAGAAGAAATGGGATGTGAAAGGGGAACTGTGGCAGTTTGAGAACTTTTAAACTATGATATTACAAACAGAAGAGAGAAGTGACTTTACCAATAGAAGAAATGTGTGTTTATATTAATCTAAGCTAGGATTATAGTTAACCATAGAGGGGTAGAATTTATAACTGATACTTAGAAGTGGGATTGATATACTAGAAAAAGTAATATAGCATACATATAGTAAGGGAAGAGGAAATTATTTAGAGTAATAAATGTTATTAAGTTAGAATATTAACTTAACTATCATTAAGTTTGAATTATGGTTAAGTATAAGATATGAGAAGTATGCTGTTAATTATGGGAAGAAGTATTAGTAAAATTAATTTGATAAGTATGTTATTAATTTTGGGAAGAAATATCAGTAAAACTAATATAGTATGTATAGATTATAGAGTAATTAGGTCTTAGAGTAAGAATTGCTATGTAGGGATGCTTGATTGTCTAATATAGGATATGTTAAGTAATAAAGGGGGTAGAGGGTTGGAAAGCTGTTGGAAGTCAAGAAGGAGGGGGGGAAAGGGTGGGGGTTAGGTTAGATTGAATCAGATAGGGTTTAATTGAAATATTGTTTGAAATTATGCTCACCAATAAATTTTTTTAAAAAAAATAATAATAATAACCTGCGATAAATATCCGACCCATCAAATGACATGATGACAGATAACACAGAGTACTTAAAGACATTATTACCTAAGTGATTATCTATAAAATGGGACACCAATGGGGCATCTAAAATTTTATTTTTTATTCTTGATCTGTGTTCCTCGATACGGATTTTTAAGGGTCTTGTAGTGCTACCAATATAGATTTTTAGACAAGGGCATTGAATGACATATATCATATTAGATGTTATACGTGTTGAGAAATCTGAATTCTTAAAGGTAAAGTTGCTGTGAGGATTTACAATGTCAGATTCTTTAAGATAAAACTTACAGACATTACAGTGTCCACAGGGGTAATGGCCTTTAGGTCCCAGGGGTGTCAAATGTGTCTCCTCGTATTTTGTATGCACTAATATGTCTTTTAAGTTTCTGGTGCGTCTGTATCCCAACATAGGACATGATTCACATCCTGGGAGCTTTTTGACTATGTGCCCGTGCTTATCTATTATCTTTTTAATGTGCATAGCCAACAGGGTGTAGTCTATAGCCCATCTAATTACATTGTTGTCTGTTCTTTGTTTCGTTGTTAATAAAGTGCTACGTGCTGTTGAAGAGGCTCTTTTGTTAGCTGCTGTAATTACCTGTTTTGGATAACCCCTACTTAGAAAACACTTAGAGCCAAGCTACAAGTGACTTTTTTCACGTGTAGAACACTTGAGGGTTTTTGCAAGTTTTCCTGGGTACTGAAGTCCAAGTGTCCTTCCCTTCAGTTCAGAGACTTCAGTTCCCAGGAAAACTTGCGAAAACGATCAAGTGTTCTACACGTGAAAAAAGTCACTTGTAGCTTGGCTCTTAGTTAAAGTCCTACAGTTCTTTTCATAGTCTCCAATGTTACAGGAATTTCTTTTAATCCTCAAAAACTGTCCCACAGGGATATTTTTTTTAAAGGGCCATGGTGAAAGGAAGTATAATGTAAAAAAGAGCCTCTATCTGTGGGTTTCTTATAGGGACGTACACCTAAATTACCCTCTGAGTCTCTATGATTACCTACAAGCCCAGACCTCAATGGACTTTGCCTTATCCTTGGAGTAAAATTACCATAACTTGATTGAACAGCAGTGGTGAGTGGGCAATCTTGCCTCATGCCACAAAACAGCTGGAACTAGAAATTAAGTTGTTCTTTAGCCACTTTTTAGCCCCTGATGAAGCAAGAATCTTACACCTCCCAAGAGGGTTGTCCTATCTGATTATTTTATTTATAGGTTCTTAATTGCACTTCATTTCCTCATAGGAAGAGACAATGAGTAATTCAGACACGCACACACCGCCTGTGTGAGTAATTCTGCTGCACTGGAAATGATGGGGTGTTCCTGTTGCACCTGATACAGAGACCCACCCAGAAGATGGGAGACTGCACAGCATGCCCTTCACGAGCATTCAAAAAGGCACACACACACACACCCCAAACCCACAGCTTCAGAGGTGAGGGCAGGTCACAAGACATATCTGCCTCCTCAACATGGTTATGTTGGTGTTGCTTTTTTTTTCTTAAATGCTGATCTGCAGAAGAAATAAATGCATACATATGCATCAATATCCTTTACATACAATAATCCCTGGATAATTAAACCAAAGGTGGGGTGTGGAGTATTCAATGTTCTCTTTTCCAAAGCTACACCCCTCCCCCCACCCCGAAAGATCAGAAAAGCAAAAAGCTAGTCATGGGGCTCACCAAGTGTGGCCTGGGCTCTTGCTCCAGAAGAAGGTTTTTCCTATCAGTCTCCCTCCATGCCACTGCCCCCCTCAGGGAGGCTGATGTGACACCCAGATGTGACATCATTACTCCAGAGAGGCACTCCGGGATTCTACTGAAACTCTATGGTAAAACCGTAATTTCAGGGGAATCCTAGAGCGTCACCCTGAGACAATGCTGTAACTTCTGGTTTCATGATGGAAGTGATGGTATACATCAGTGGAATGCTGACTTACCTGTCTGTACCCCTGAAGCACTTCTGCCAGTTGCCAGCACTGGCTTGCTTATCCCCACTTACTGGGGTGCTACTTTGCATGTCAGTAACAATTGATATCATCGCATAGACCCCAAGAACGCTCCCGCACTTTGCACTGAGTTGATTTGGGACCTGAATTGGCCCCTATGAAGCAGGCATGCTCCCAAGAGTTTAAGGTCACAAAGAGTTTAAGGGCAAGATTGTACTCCTGAACTGGAAAAGTCACAAGCAAAACGGGTGATTGTAACACTGTCTGAGGACAAGAACTATTTGGGTTTCAGATTTCCAGTTGTGAGGTTGTTGTGCTTAGCCATGAATGGGTAAAGAACTAAAGCAGTTAACAGAGACATTTCAGAAGCAAGGGCCCTGAGCTCTGTAGCAGATTTATAGCCAGGATGCCTCCATAAATAGGTACCAAAGTTACTGCACTTTTTGGATGAAAATGGGAAGTGTCGATATTTTAAAGTGTCCTCCCCCACCTCGTGTCCAGCCTATAATCAATAGAATGGGAGTGAAATATTGTCACCTAGAGTTTAAGGGCAAGATTGTACTTCCTGTTTTGGAAAAGATCCAGAGGAGTTAGCCGTGTTAGTCTGTAGTAGCAAAATCAATAAGAGTCCAGTAGCACCTTTAAGACTAACCAATTTTATTGTAGCATAAGCTTTCGAGTAGGGGTGTGCAAGGAAAAAACTTTCGGCTTTCTTGTTTCGGGATTACCCGAAACAAGATTCTCTACCGGCATTAGCCGAATGCCGAAACAAGAATCTCTTTCGGGATTCGGGATTCGGCATTATTTCGGCATTCTTTCGGGATTCTTTCGGGTTTTTTTGCTGGGAAAATGCCTCCGTCTTTCAGGACGCCTGGAGGAGGCATTTTCCCACCAAATAAGCCCAAAATTGGTGGGGACCTTCCTCTAACCCTTCTCTAACACCCACCCAAGTTTCAGACAGATTGGACTTTGGGGGGCCATGTTATGGCCCCCCAAAGCAGGTCCCCCCATCCTCCCATAAAGGAGCATCTTCTTCATTATTTCCTATGGGGAAAAAATGAAGAAGCAGGCTTCCTTTGCCAGGGGTGGCATTTTGCATGCAAAATGCCCCCCAGCCCTCAGGGGCCCTTCTCCCACCCCTCCTCCCACCCCCCACCGAGGCTCAGCCTGCTCCCACTTGGGGGGGCCATTTCATGGCCTCCCCAAGTAGGTGCTCTAATCTCTACCACTGACAGCGGGGGGAGGCTTGTGTTGCCAGGGGTGGCATTTTGCATGCAAAATGCCCCCCAACCCTCTGGGGCCCTTCTCCCACCCCTCCTCCCACCCCCCACCAAGGCTCAGCCTGCTCCCACTTGGGGGGGCCATTTCATGGCCTCCCCAAGTAGGTGCTCTCAGCCCCTAAAGTCCACCCTTCACAGCCCCACACAAACCCAATTCCCCCCCAGCTGCCACACACAGACCCAAATCCCCCCAGTAGCCCCTCACAGACCCAAATCAACCCCCACCTGCCCCACACCCACCATAACCCCAGGAACAGGCTGGCCTGCCCTCCCCTTTTGGGAACCCCTAAACTCTCTTTCCCAGGGCAGTTCTGCACAGACAAGGGGTGCCACAATGGTGGCAGTGCCAAATCGTCCCTGGGAAAGAGCACCTGCCCTGGCACACAGACAACCACCCCCCTGACCCCCCCCACCACCCGCAGAGAAGGCTGGCCAGCCTGCCCCATTGTTCCCTATGCTGGGAACCAACCTCCCATCAAAGAAGGGAACACAGACACACAATCATTAAGTTTAAAAAACCTTTATTTTCTCATTTTCAAATTACAAGTGGTCAACAAATCACAACATATTACACTTATTGTCCCTCATAGCACAACACAACACAATTAACTACACATCAGAGAATCTTAAACACATTTTTTTTTTTGAAATGGACAAACAGTAAAGTTTTGAACATTACAACAGGTCACATAGTGAGCGGGCACAACAGGGCATGGAAACAGAAGATGATCATAATAACTACCAGCCTAATACAACTCTCCCTCCATAAAACGACTTAATGGGGGGGAACCACTGCAACAAAATCCCCCCCCAACCCTCTGGGGCCCTTCTCCCACCCTTCCTCCCATCCCCCCACCAAGGCTCAGCCTGCTCCCACTTGGGGGGGCCATTTCATGGCCTCCCCAAGTGGGTGCTCTGCTCTCATCTCTACCACTGACAGCTGGGAGAGGCTTGTCTTGCCAGGGGTGGCATTTTGCATGCCAAATGCCACCCTCACCCTCAGGGGCCCTTCTCCCACCCTTCCCCCCACCCCCCACCACATGCATTCCTTGACAATCAAGAAATCTGGAGTTAAATATAATGTGCATATAAGTCCCTCAAAGACAGAAGCAATATGACCCATTTGATTTCCACAACCTCAGACACAATTAGGGATCCGTTTCCCCTTGGTGGGGGATCCCCCACTCTCACCTATCACCCCGAAGGGGGAAAGTCAGTGAATGAGCCTTCAAGGTACGCTCCAGGGGCTGCTGCCGTGATGTCACTGATGTCATCTGGCTGCCCTGAGAGTATGCCTGTGCTTTGCAGTGGGCTGATTTGGGCCCTGCAGGCCAAAGCAGGATCCCTTGTGGCCCAAATCTGCCTGCTGTGAATTGTGCGTGCTCCCCAGCCTTGTGTGATGATCACATCACTTCCTAGAACAGACATCATCATGCCAGAGCATTGCCATTAAATGATCATGCGTGTGTGAACAGACCCTATGTATCCTGTAGGCTTCAGTGATGGTATAGTAATGTTTTCACTCACATTATAGAGAGAGAGAGAGAGAGAGAGAAGGGGGGGAGGCACTGAAGCTAGATTATTTCTTCTATTTTACTGTCCCCTTCCAAAGCCAGGGTGGCATTGGCACAATGCCCCCCTCCCCCCGGCCAGAGCCTTAGTACCAGTATGCATTGACAGGCCCATGCATCATAGTCCTTTTTGAGACCCAGCCAAGTTGTGTGCCTTTTGGAGAAAAATGTTCAAGTTGCTGGTGGGGGTATGAACAATTTTTAGATATCCACTGTAGTGCAATGGCTAGAGAGTTGGTCTAGAATCTGGCAGACTCTGATTCTGTGCCTTGTAGGCTTGATGGATGTTCTTGGCTCAGCCTAAGTAAACAATTGTGTTGTGTTTTCCAGAGGCAGTCTAGGTGATTTTGGGGCCCTGGACAAATGTTCTTGACGGGGCCCCAGAACCAGTGCCGCCCCACCACTGGCTCCTTGCCAAGGCCAAGCAATTTGGCAACCTAGGCCCCAGATAGAGTGGGCAGGAGTGCGTTGTTTCCTTCCTCCCCCCCCCTCCACCCCCTCATACAACTAAGAAGGCCATCGGTGGAGTCACTCCAATGTGAGGCATGGAGCAGCTGTCTATTGTTAGCCTGGTTGTGATGAGGGTGAAACAAATCAAGGGAGAACAGCAATGTGTAAACCACTCTAGGTTCCCATGGGGGAGAAAACCGGGGCATAAGATAAACCTTTAATTTGGTGGGGAGGGGGTATATACATTTTATGTGTATGTGTCTGTATGTTTTATGCATTCAAATCACTTGTGGTGTACTTTAGAATTATATTGAGCTCCACAGTATCCCAAAAACCTTGTCCATGTATTGCAAACCGAAGTCAATCTACCACATCTAGGGTATTCTTCTTTTCCCTACTGCCTTCAATTTTTCTTAGCATTATTGTCTTTTCTAGTGAACCTTGTCTTCTCATGATGTGACATAAGCACTATCATCAATTGATATCTTCAAGGGAGAAAGCAGGCCTGATTTGGTCTGGACATGTCTTTTTCGGAGTCCATGGTACATGTAAATTGAAACTTTCTTCCCACTTCACAGTGTGAATGCTTTTTCCTCCTATGAGCTTTGTCTAAATTTTACTGTACTGATACTGCTCATTTGGCCAAAAGGCCTGCCCTTGATCAATGCCACATTAAATACTTCATAATAAAAATATGTTTTTAGAACCATTTAAAAGTGTCCTTAAGTGCCATACGCCGATTTAAAAAACCATAAGCTAAATGTTTGGGAACACAACCAGATATGTGAATGACTGAAATGCAGCCCAATCCCACTGCTACTTAAAATCCATTTTTGATGGAGGTCTGGATTGTCTTACATTGGTGTCATTGGGCTTGGAATCAGGAACCTGGAAGCGTTCCATGGGGGCTACAACTTTCATGCCAAGGCTAAGAGGGTGGGAACGGGATCTCTCTGGGGTGGCAAACTCTGGCCTTGGAAGTTACTGGCAATTTGGGGGTGGGACTTGTGCAAAGGAAAATCTGAGTAGGGATCTCCCCCAGAATCCATGGTCCGCATTTGCCCTCTAAAGAGATTGCCCTTGGAAGCAGCCAGTTTATCTGTAGGGAACTACTCTCTCTAACCTGAACTCAAGCCCAACCAGGAGTTTGGCAGCCCTAGGAAAATTTCTGAAAAAGATGGCAAAGGAGGGCCAGCAACTGATAGAGGCATGGAAGCCCACACCAGGACAGTAGCAGGGGCCTACTTGGGCAAAAGGGACGACCAGTGCTCTCATCCCCCATAGTCCACTCCTTTCAGCCCCACACAAACCCAGTTCCCCCACCCCAGCTGCCACACACAGACCCAAATCCTCCACTCAGCCCCTCTCAGAACCAAAACCACCCTCAGCTGCCCCACACCGAGTACCCCAGGAACAGGCTGGCCAGCCTGCCCCATTGTTCCCTATGCTGGGAACCAACCTCCCATCAAAGAAGGGAACACAGACACACAATCATTAAGTTTAAAAAACCTTTATTTTCTCATTTTCAAATTACAAGTGGTCAACAAATCACAACATATTACACTTATTGTCCCTCATAGCACAACACAACACAATTAACTACACATCAGAGAATCTTAAACACAATTTTTTTTTTGAAATGGACAAACAGTAAAGTTTTGAACATTACAACAGGTTACATAGTGAGCGGGCACAACAGGGCATGGAAACAGAAGATGATCATAATAACTACCAGCCTAATACAACTCTCCCTCCATAAAACGACTTAATGGGGGGGAACCACTGCAACAGGGTCCAGCAGAACCTATGTCATTTCCTGTGGCTGTGCTTTCAGTTCAGACACACAAAGCTGAACTGGGCACTTCCAAGGCACTGGACAATGGTATTTCTGGAGCAGTTCTGCAGAGGTCTCCCCCCACCCCCACACCAGCCTCAGAATTTACCTGGGAACATCTGTGAGAGATCATCATTGGCCGGTGCCCATCCACCACTCTTCCCGCATCCCCCAACCATGCAAACCCAACATTAACATCAAATTTTTTTTTTTAAACATGAACAGAACATCAACTTTTAAAAAACATAAGCACAACATTTTTTTGGGGGGTTTTTTTCCTTTTTTTTACATGAACAGAACATCAACTTTTAAAAAACATAATCACAACATTTTTTTGGGTTTTTTTTCCTTTTTTTTACATGAACAGAACATCAACTTTTAAAAAACATAATCACAACATTTTTTTTTGGTTTTTTTTCCTTTTTTTTACATGAACAGAACATCAACTTTTAAAAAACATAATCACAACATTTTTTTGGGTTTTTTTTCCTTTTTTTTACATGAACAGAACATCAACTTTTAAAAAACATAATCACAACATTTTTTTTTGGTTTTTTTTCCTTTTTTTTACATGAACAGAACATCAACTTTCAAAAAACAGTACAACAATTCTTCTACAATTTTTTTTACAATGATTTCATCTGATAAAAACACCTAAGCAATCCCTATCTAACCTGTTTCTCCCTCCAGTAGCAATCCATGTTTCTGGGGCATTATTTTTCATAATAAATTTGGTCCCACAGGGTATGTCTCAGTGATGGGAGATGTTTTGAATACCCTGGGGGGGGGGCTTTCAAATTGCTGGGTGTTTTCCCTTTGCCACTGGTTCCTAACCACCCTCCCTCTACTGGCCGGTTTTAACTGTATATACAGGGTTTTATACAGGGGAGAGCGCGATTCCAAAGGATTGGACTCATAGAGGATGCAGGCCACAAGTTGGGCTCACCTCAGTCACTCTGGAAGTCCAGTCCTGAGAAATCGAAGAGGCGAGAGTTGACCTTCAGGAAGGTCAACTGCTCGACTCTCCATGGGAGAAGGCGAGTGCGATGTGGGCCGACAATGTCGCCCGCATGTGAAAAGACGCGCTCGCTCTCCACGCTCGTCGGAGGGCATGAGAGCAGCCGCTGCGCCTCGAGGGAGAGGTCCGGCCAGACCGACTCCTTCCTGGCCCAGTAGCTGAGCGGATCGGTGGAGAGCGACTCGCAGGGCTCCGCGAGGTAGTCCCTGACCATCGCCTCCGCCGGATCCTCTCTCACGGTCCTCACGACCCCAGAGGGGACGAGGGCCCACCGGAGCATCTCCATCTCCATCGGCACTCCGGTGGTGGCCTCGGGGGGGGCCTGCGCAGAGGGGGCGTCAGAGGGACCCGCACGGCAGGGCCCCTCTTGCGTCCCCCCTGTCGACAGGCGTCCCCTCTTGGCCTGCCTGCGCCTCACCCAAGAGCAGAGCCCGTCTCTGGCTTGGGTGAGGTTCCCGTCCCGCTCGGCGAAAGTGCCCTTTATGCGCGGGTCACACATGGTCGCCAACATGTATGACTCTTCCTTAGTGAGAGGAGTTAGCCTGGCAGCTATGCCCTGCTGCAGCCTTCTCACTAATGCGCGCACCGCTGGAACAAGGTCAGCACGGGGCGCGACCCGGTCTGCAAGGGTGGCCAGATTCCTCTGGAGCGTGTGCACCAGGGGAATGACCAGACCGAGGGTCGCCGTGTCTGACGAGACCGCCACAGTGAAGTCCTTGAAGGGCTTCAGGACCTCCACTGTCTGGGTGATGGTGAGCCAATCCTCCCGGTTGAACTCACCCACCTGACTCGCACCGCGGTGCTCGGAGAGCCACGCGTGGAGTGCGGCCTGCTGCTCCACCAAGCGCTCAAGCATGGCGCAGGTGGAGTTCCAGCGAGTGCTGACGTCAGTGATCAGAGCGTGCTCTGGCACACCTGTCCTGACCTGTGTCTGGCGCAGTTCGTGCGTGGCCTTCACGCTGCGCGAGAAGTGACCCGTGAGCCTCCGACATTTCTGGACAAGTAACTGGAGTTCACGGGTCCGGGTATCCACGGGTTCCTTCGAGGAGCCCAACCCCAGCGCATCTCTCACCACTAGGTGAAGCTTGTGAGCGGCACAGTAGACGCTCTCTCGGCTCACTAGATGCGCCGCTGCCCTCATGTTCTTGCCACCGTCCGTCACCATGCATCCCACGGTGGCGGGTCCCTGGCCTATCCACTCGTCCAACTGTCTCCTTAAGGTGGCAGCGATGTTCTCCGCCGTGTGGGACACGTCGAGCACCTCGGCGTGAAGCAAGGCCTTGCAGTAGCCGGCCTGGCGGTCTCGCATCCTTCCCTGTCTAGCTGTGCTAGGCACCTCCCCCCGGCCCCCACCCAGAACCGACTCGGGTTCCCACCAGTGAGCAGTAAGCGAGAGGTACGCTTGCTGCACACTTGGGCAGGTCCAGATGTCCGATGTGAAGTGCACAGTTCTCCCGGCAACCCGGGACAGCTGTGCCTTCACATGATCCCTGGCAGCCCTGTAAAACGAGGGCACCACCGATCTGCTCAACGACGTGCGAGCAGGGACGGCGTACCAGGGAAAGCAATCTTGGAGCAGCCCTGAGAAGCCGAAGTCTTCAACTACGGAATACGGTTGCCCATCCACTGCTATCATGTTGACGATGTGGCGCGTGATGCGCCTGCTCGCCCTCCGGATCCCCTCTCTGGGCACACTAGCGCCCTGCATACCAAGCATCTCCGGGAGAGAGGCTTGGCGTCCCTTTCCTGCAGGTACCCTTGGGGGGAGAGCACCAGAGGAGCCTGCCTCCTTCTGGCTAGCTGGCGGCCGTGCGGCGCCACTCGAACCCTCCTCCCGAAGAAGCACCGCCTGGTGGTGCCTCTTCATATGGTACCTCATCCCAGACGTGGAGAGATGCCACACATCTTTGCCACGGCTGACGCGCTGCCTACAATGCAGGCACAGGGCTGCTCGGGGATCCTCCGTTGTCTGGAAGTGCTTCCAGAGTTCGGAGGAAAAGGGCATCCCACGCTTCCCAGGAGAAGCGCGTTCGGGACCACCCTGCGGCACCTCCTGTGAGGTGCTCTGGCCGGACACACCGTGTCCCACTCTCGGCCGGGCAGGTGGGGATGGACGAGGCTGAAGGGGCAGAGATGTGGGCTCTTCCACCACAGTCTCTGCCTCTTCCTCCCGCGTCCTCTCCTCCTGCACAGCCGCGAGAGGCCTGCTGCTGGCCTCAGAGGAAACTGGGGTGGACCGCCCCAGGGGGGGTCTCACGGGCAGTTCCTCCAACATCCTCCGGGTTCCTGGGGTGAGCGGGAGCGCAGGGAAAGTCATGTGCTCCGCGCCCATCCCAGGAGACACCACATGCTGCCCCTCCTCCAGCAGCTGGCTCGCAACCACTGGAGGAGGAGGAGCCTCAGCAGCAGGCCCCTGCCCAGTGCCAGCCCCTGCCTCACGCACCCGGGTTGGGGGTGGCCCTCCAGCAGCTGCCTCAGGAAAGAGAGTCGTGCGAACCCTCTTCCTGTCACCAGAAGCCAGGCTGGTGAACGGCAGCAGCGCAGGGGAGGGCCTCCTCCGCTCAGATGGAGGGGCTGCCGCAGCAGTCCCCCTCCCCCTCCCCTCCTCCCCTCTAGATTTCTCCCTAGCCTTTCCCCCGGGTCCCCTCTCTGCTTTCCTCTCTGACATACTTTCCCCTCCCAAATTCAACCCTAACTAATCAGAAAAGATTTAGAAAACAAAGGTCAACTTTGTTTTCAAGACCTAACTAACCTGCTATAAATCTGTGTTTCTAGTGGCTCTGTGACTTGGAGATGAACAATCAAGTGCCTTTTTAAGCAACCCTATTTATGTCAGGGAACCTGAGCCTGCCAATCAGCTGAATTCCTCTGGAATTGAGCTGGCCCTAAACCCCAATAACAGGTGACGAAGCCTTAAACACTCACACACTAGTATGCCCGGGCCGGCCTGGCACCACCACGTGTGCCAGAGATGGGCAGTGGAACCCTAGTTATGGGGGCACTAATGGGAAGCCTATTGACAGCTATTACAAATTTTTATATATATATATATATATATATAGAATTCAAACCTAACACTCACTCACTAATGCTTTCCCTGCTGAGTCCCTATTTAGTTTTTTAAAAAAAACTAGGCTCGGTTTCCCTAATAATTATGTTGAGGGCAATTATCCACTGATCACCTACCAACTGGCCTACCTACCTAAGAGACACTATTTAGCGGGACCGATGTATCTGTGGTATGTCGGTGTGGGGTGTGGATGTGGTGTTTTGAAGATGAGCCTCCCCCCTCCCAAGCTAGCAAGAACCCACCCCCAAGGCCACCCAAATGTCAACCCGGACTCGCTCACACTAACACCAGTCCTGCAGTCCAGCGATGTTCAGGCGGTCTTGCAGCTGGTCCTCCTCTCCTCCACGATGCTGTCAAGAAAATTGGAAATGTTAGCAGAGTCAACACCACACGCCGCACACGCAACCCCAAAATTCAAGGCCCCGTTGCACAAGCCAAGTCAGCCCCCCCCCCCTTAAAGGCTAGGGCCAACCAGCAGCAAAACAAAACACATCCACCCAGCAGAGCTTCTGGCCTGTGCAGGCCAGAAGCTGGCACACTCATTTTTTAGTCCTGTGAAACAGCAGTTCATGCCCACCCCACACTCAAACTTGAAAAATGAAACATGAAAGAAAGCTGGCACTGCGATCAATGCTGGCCCCCCTAACCCCCAAACAATATCCTCTTGCCCAACCAGAAAATGCCCCCCCCCCCCGGCCCAAGCCATAAAGACAGAGCCAAAGCATATGCTCGCAGGTAGGCACAGCAGCAGACATAAGCTCAAAAACCAAATTTAACAACAACCCTACCAGTCCACCAGTGCAGATGTCCAGCAATGTTGATCCTCCACGCAGAGATCTGCAGGCCGATGTCCACCAAGTGCAGTCCAGTCCAGAAGAGGTCCACCAACGATAAACAACCTGAATGTGAAGCAAAACAGTGAGTGCCAGGCCAGCAAACGGGAAGGGTTACCAAAGCCGGAGCAGCAGGCCTGTGTGTGGGCCGAAGGCTGGCACAGTTGATCAGGACGGAGCCTGTTGGGAATCCTTGCAAGCAGGGGACCAGACACAGAAACGCAAGCCACACCATTCCAGATTGTGGAGCACAACTGTGAGTGCCAGGCCAGCAACCAAAAAGGGTTACCTTGGCCAAAGCAGCATACCTGTGTGTGGCCCACAGGCTGGCACAGTTGATCAGGACGGAGCCTGTTGGGAATCCTTGCTAGCAGGGGACCAGACACAGAAAGGCAAGCCACACCATTCCAGATTGTGAAGCACAACTGTGAGAGCCAGCCAGAAGAAAGGCTTCTGGCCTGTGTAGGCCCGAAGCTGGCACACTCTGGTTTTAATCTTCAAACAGTGGATCAAGCTTAAAGAAGGCAAGCACAACAACCAATGCTGAAACCCCCCCCCCACCATCAAACATTGTCTGCCCAACCTGTCCCCCAGGCCATACCTGTGTGTGGCCCACAGGCTGGCACAGTTGATCAGGACGGAGCCTGTTGGGAATCCTTGCTAGCAGGGGACCAGACACAGAAAGGCAAGCCACACCATTCCAGATTGTGAAGCACAACTGTGAGAGCCAGCCAGAAGAAAGGCTTCTGGCCTGTGTAGGCCCGAAGCTGGCACACTCTGGTTTTAATCTTAAAACAGTGGATCAAGCTTAAAGAAGGCAAGCACAACAACCAATGCTGAAACCCCCCCCCCCACCATCAAAGATTGTCTGCCCAACCTGTCCCCCAGGCCATACCTGTGTGTGGCCCACAGGCTGGCACAGTTGATCAGGACGGAGCCTGTTGGGAATCCTTGCTAGCAGGGGACCAGACACAGAAAGGCAAGCCACACCATTCCAGATTGTGAAGCACAACTGTGAGAGCCAGCCAGAAGAAAGGCTTCTGGCCTGTGTAGGCCCGAAGCTGGCACACTCTGGTTTTAATCTTCAAACAGTGGATCAAGCTTAAAGAAGGCAAGCACAACAACCAATGCTGAACCCCCCCCCCCACCATCAAAGATTGTCTGCCCAACCTGTCCCCCAGGCCATACCTGTGTGTGGCCCACAGGCTGGCACAGTTGATCAGGACGGAGCCTGTTGGGAATCCTTGCTAGCAGGGGACCAGACACAGAAAGGCAAGCCACACCATTCCAGATTGTGAAGCACAACTGTGAGAGCCAGCCAGAAGAAAGGCTTCTGGCCTGTGTAGGCCCGAAGCTGGCACACTCTGGTTTTAATCTTAAAACAGTGGATCAAGCTTAAAGAAGGCAAGCACAGCAACCAATGCTGAAACCCCCCCCCCCCACCATCAAAGATTGTCTGCCCAACCTGTCCCCCAGGCCATACCTGTGTGTGGCCCACAGGCTGGCACAGTTGATCAGGACGGAGCCTGTTGGGAATCCTTGCTAGCAGGGGACCAGACACAGAAAGGCAAGCCACACCATTCCAGATTGTGAAGCACAACTGTGAGAGCCAGCCAGAAGAAAGGCTTCTGGCCTGTGTAGGCCCGAAGCTGGCACACTCTGGTTTTAATCTTCAAACAGTGGATCAAGCTTAAAGAAGGCAAGCACAACAACCAATGCTGAACCCCCCCCCCCCCCACCATCAAAGATTGTCTGCCCAACCTGTCCCCCAGGCCATACCTGTGTGTGGCCCACAGGCTGGCACAGTTGATCAGGACGGAGCCTGTTGGGAATCCTTGCTAGCAGGGGACCAGACACAGAAAGGCAAGCCACACCATTCCAGATTGTGAGGCACAACTGTGAGAGCCAGCCAGAAGAAAGGCTTCTGGCCTGTGTAGGCCCAAAGCTGGCACACTCTGTTTTTAGTCTTAAAACAGTGGATCAAGCTTAAAGAAGGCAAGCACAACAACCAATGCTGAAACCCCCCCCCCCCACCATCAAACATTGTCTGCCCAACCTGTCCCCCAGGCCATACCTGTGTGTGGCCCACAGGCTGGCACAGTTGATCAGGACGGAGCCTGTTGGGAATCCTTGCAAGCAGGGGACCAGACACAGAAAGGCAAGCCACACCATTCCAGATTGTGAAGCACAACTGTGAGAGCCAGCCAGAAGAAAGGCTTCTGGCCTGTGTAGGCCCAAAGCTGGCACACTCTTGTTTTAATCTTCAAACAGTGGATCAAGCTTAAAGAAGGCAAGCACAACAACCAATGCTGAAACCCCCCCCCCCACCATCAAACATTGTCTGCCCAACCTGTCCCCCAGGCCATACCTGTGTGTGGCCCACAGGCTGGCACAGTTGATCAGGACGGAGCCTGTTGGGAATCCTTGCAAGCAGGGGACCAGACACAGAAAAGCAAGCCACACCATTCCAGATTGTGGAGCACAACTGTGAGAGCCAGCCAGAAGAAAGGCTTCTGGCCTGTGTAGGCCCAAAGCTGGCACACTCTTGTTTTAATCTTAAAACAGTGGATCAAGCTTAAAGAAGGCAAGCACAACAACCAATGCTGAAACCCCCACCCCACCATCAAACATTGTCTGCCCAACCTGTCCCCCAGGCCATGCCAAGAATAAACTGCAACACCTTTTTGCAGAGGCAGGCCACAGCAGCACATTGCCCAGCATCAAAAAAATTTACAAAAATTTTAAAAAGGCCTACCAGGTGTCCTCTCAGGATGTCCAGCACAGTTGATCCTCCAGGCAGATGTCCTCCAGGCTCCAGGTGCAGTCTCTCTTCTTCTCCTCTCTCGGTCACAGCTCAGCAGCAGCAGCAACAGAAGTGTTCCAGACAGTCTTGCTCCAAATTTAAATCCCCTGCTGCAGCCTCAGCCAAAGATTTAAATCTATTGGCTGGCATGAGAATGCAGCAGTGGGATTGGTGACTCCTAAAGTCCCCAGTCCCCTGCCTTTCCCCACCCACACTCCAAGAGCCACCCTCCTCCTGCTCCCCCTCCCCTACCTGTTAGTTTTGGCGGGAATCTCTGCTGCTTTGCAAATGCAAAGTGCAATGCAATGCTTGCACCTTGCATTTGCAAGGCAAAGCAGGATTCCCTATCCTCCTTTGCAAGAGGGGTGGGGGGTGACAGAAGGAGTGAGTGATTCACTCCTTCTCCCCCCCTCCCCTCTTCTAAGAGCCTGCAGGAAGCCTTTGCTTCCAGCAGGATTTTGCTAGCCGCTTGCTAAGGCAAACGGCTAGCAAAATCAAAATGGCGATTCTCGAATGCCGAAAGAATGCCGAAAGAATCCCGAAACGTTTCGGGTTTTTCTTTCGGCAATCCCGAAACGTTTCGGCATTCCCCGAAACGTTTCGGGATTCTTGAAGAATGCCGAAACACTTTTGTTTCGGCATTCTTTCGGCATTCAGAATGCCGAAACGCACATCCCTACTTTCGAGAATCAAGTTCTCTTTGTCAGATGCATGGTACAGAAACTGGTCAAATATAGAAGAGGGGGGGAGGGGGGAGGGAGAAGATGCAATTAGGGGGGGAGAGGGAGGATGCAACCAAAACATTCCTTTGCTAGTAAATGTAAATATCTCCTTTTGGTGTGGGGGTCAGTTGGCTTGGATGACTCCTTTGAAGCCTCACCCAAGCCAACTGACCCCCACACCAAAAGGAGATGTTTACATTTGACACCCCAGTCAGAATAAGAGACGGACACCAAGTTGGATCTAAGGGCCACTTTATTAACTATATACAAGCAAGCAAACCAAACTGCGGCAAGGACCTACAAGCGGTACAGGTCAAGCCACGGTGTCCCCATGGCCTTGACCTGTCTGGGCGAGCCCCGAAGCCCCAGGTGGGACCCATCCATCAGGATGGGGCGGACCCAGCCGGCCAGGCAATTCTGGTCACCCCCCCTTTGAGCCTCTGAACACCTCAGCCGTATAGCAGTGAGGGAAGGACTCGCAGGCTGGGGTTCCCGAAGGCAGCCTGCCTCTGCATCTGGCAGCCGTCACAGCAGTACCAGACCTTTAGGCAGGCCCCTGTTCCCACAATAGGGAAGCGCCAAGGGTGCTCACCGACCCGCACCATACTCCTACTCAAATCCGCCAGAACTTCCTAGCAAGCACCACCCTTAGCCAATCACCTCAATCCCCAACATTGGTGCAAGGTAGGCGAAAAAACCCCCCTTTTCCCTGCCAATTCGGAAATGGAGGAGAAAAATTCCTACCTGGCCCCCTGTAAGAGCGACTGGCTAATCCCGCACCAATATAGGGAGAGGAGGGTGGGCCGAGCGACTACACCGAACTGAGCTGGGAAGGGCAGAGCTGCGCAACAAGCGCTTGCTCCGCCCTCCCAGCAGACCATATTAGGAATGAGGGGGTGGTGTCGTCTCCCCTCCGGCGCGTCAATCAACGGCCCCTGGCTGAGCAGCGTAGCTGCATGCCAGGAAGGGGCCGCATTTGACACCCCAGTCAGAATAAGAGACGGACACCAAGTTGGATCTAAGGGCCACTTTATTAACTATATACAAGCAAGCAAACCAAACTGCGGCAAGGACCTACAAGCGGTACAGGTCAAGCCACGGTGTCCCCATGGACCACCGCCTTGACCTGTCTGGGCGAGCCCCGAAGCCCCAGGTGGGACCCATCCATCAGGATGGGGTGGACCCAGCCGGCCAGGCAATTCTGGTCACCCCCCCTTTGAGCCTCTGAACACCTCAGCCGTATAGCAGTGAGGGAAGGACTCGCAGGCTGGGGTTCCCGAAGGCAGCCTGCCTCTGCATCTGGCAGCCGTCACAGCAGTACCAGACCTTTAGGCAGGCCCCTGTTCCCACAATAGGGAAGCGCCAAGGGTGCTCACCGACCCGCACCCTACTCCTACTCAAATCCGCCAACACCAGAACCAAGCCTCTGCTTAGGTCCTGGCGCCCCACTGATAGTCCAGGGCCAACTGAAGTCCTTGCCGCAAGTTGTCTATAAATATCTGATTGCCCACGTGGGACAAGTGCACCCCATCACCTCGGTAGAGGTCGGGAAATTCGGCCCTGATCCTGGGGTGAGGCAGATAGACGCCCAACCCCTCCCCCAATCCTTTCTGGATGGCCCGATTGGCCTTCATCCTCGCCCTCTCAACGGCTGGGCGATTCTCAGCCTCCCTCCAAACCCGATGAGGGACCATGGCTGACCATATGATCAGCACCCCTCTCCAGCGAGCCGCAATGAGGCGCATATCAGCCAGCGCCTGGGAAGACAGTGCCTTACCCTGTTGGAAGCCGAGGTCATTTCCCCCTAAATGAATAACAAGGATGTGGGGTGGCAGACCCTGCCCAACTCCGAACAACAGTGGCAACAGGCCCGGCCACCGAAGGCCACGTCGACCTTGCCATTCAACCACAGCCCGGTCACTGAGGCCAAGCTGGGACCCGACTGGCATCCTGCGTGCTTGATGGGCTGCCCAAAAGACATAGCTGTGCCCACATATCAGGATGCGTTGCCGTCCTACCCGTGCCGCTGGACCTAAGAAAAACCACAATTAGTACCTTCAAAATCGAGAAAGGGGGCGCACATAAGTGCGAAAGGCCGAAGACCGCCACCTGCCTACCCTCTGGATAACTTGTCCAGAATAGCCCATGGCAGCAGCCGTTGAAGCTGCCCCAATCCGAAATGAATGTGTTCCAAAACTCACCCCCTGCAACCCCAGCTCAGCCAGGGCCCGCTTAGTCACGGCCCAAAACTGGTAACGGGTTAACGGGGCGCCATCCTGGTGCCGAAAGAGGCAGCCTTCCTCAGCACCCCGCACTCGCCAATACCTCCTCAATGCCCTGACCGGGCACAAGTCCATATCAGAGCAAGTCCCCAACCGAATGCTCGACCCTCTATGCATCTGGTCAGTCTTGGACCAACGAATCCTCAACACCACTGCCTCACCATCAAAAGTTAGGTCGCTTGCCATTAGGGCTCGACCAGACGCATCCCTTACTGATGCCACCACAAGCTCCCCTACCCGAAGAGCGCCAAAGAAAGCAGTTAAAGCAGCTGCATGAAAAAGCCTGGCTTCGTAGCCCAACCTGCAAACTACTTTCCAAACTGCACCAAGTCCTCTAAGCACTAAAGGTGAAATTGGCTCACGCGGATCCTTACGGACCACGCTCTCCCTAGACCATCCCTCGAGCATCTTCCGCACCCGGAAATCGCCCGTGGCCTCAGGAAATCCCCGGGCCTTACTAACAAAGGCGAGGGCGGCAAGTTGCCCCTTAATTGATTTTACCGCCAGCCCACGGCCGTTCTGCCAAACACAAAACTGCAAAATATGCTCGACAGGGACTGGCCAACACTGAGCAATCCCGCCCCCCCTCCTGAACTCCTCCAACTGGCCTACCGCTCTCCAATACGCCCTCCTCGTACTGGGTGCAATGGCTAGCTGGATGGCACGACACGCTTCGGCCTCCCAAGCAGCCAAAGGTCTGGGGGCATCACCGCCGGATGTTGCCAGAAACGCTCCATCTGTTGGCGAGACAAAGCGTCCGCCACACCATTGCTAATTCCAGGAACGTGTCTGGCCTTGAACAATATATTACTCTTCAGGCACAACAACGTAAATTCCCTAACCAATCGCATAACCCTGGGGGACTTGGACGTCAAGGCATTGACCACATGCACCACTGCCAAGTTGTCGCACCAAAAGTGGACCGAGTGGTTGGCCAATTACTCACCCCATAAACGAACTGCCACTAACAAAGGGAAAAATTCTAGAAAAGTCAAATCCCTAACCAAGTCGGATGCCAGCCAGTCTGGCGGCCACTGTTCCGCACACCAATGCCTTCGGAAATAAACTCCGAAGCCTGTGGAATCTGAGGCGTCCGATGTAACCTGCAACTCTGCCTCGAGCAGCAATTCGTCCCGCCAAAGGGTAACGCCGTTAAACCCTTCCAAAAAGTCATTCCATACCTCCACATCTGCACGCATACCACTCGTCACTCGCAAACGGTGATGGGGGGCACGCAATTGAGCCATGGCGTCACATAATCGACGCAGAAAAGGCCTACCCGGAGCCACTGCCTTGCATGCAAAATTAAGGTGCCCCACGAGCTGCTGGAGCTCGACCAGGGATGCCTTATGCTTACCCAAAAATTCCTGAATACGGACTCTAAGGTCCTGAACCTTGTCCTCAGGCAATCTCATGGATTGCTGAACCGTATCCAATTCAATCCCTAAGAAAGTAAGAACCGTGGAAGGGCCCTCCGTCTTCTCGTGAGCCAATGGCACTCCCAGCTCCTCAGCCATCTCGATAAAGGAGGCCAGGAGCCTGGCACACTGAGATGACCGCGCCCGCCCAACGAACAAAAAATCATCTAAATAGTGGGCGGAGTCAGTACAAGCTGTTCGCCGCCTGAACTCCCATTCAAGAAAGGAGCTGAAGCGCTCGAAGGCCGCACAGGAAACGGAGCAGCCCATCGGCAGGGCACGGTCCATATAATACCTGCCTTCAAAAGCAAACCCCAAAAGCTCAAAATCCTCGGGGTGGACGGGAAGAAGACGAAATGCCGACTTAATGTCGCACTTCGCCAACTCAGCGCCCACCCCATACCTACGCACCACCTTGACCGCTTGGTCAAAGGAAGTATACTTTACTGAGCATAGATACCCCGGGATGGCGTCGTTAACCGACTCCCCCTTGGGGTAAGACAGGTGATGAATAAGGCGGAACTCACCAGCCACCTTCTTCGGCACCACCCCCAAAAGGGAAACCCTGAAGTTGGGGGTGGGGGGGCACCATACGGCCCCAAAACCCTACCCTCAGCACATTCTTTCTGAATTTTTTGCCTAACTATATGTTCCTTACCCTGCACCGATCGCAGATTTTCAGCCATGAACGGGGCCCTAGGTCCCTGAACAGGGATCCTGAAACCGTCCCTAAAACCTTCAAACAGATAAACCGCGTCTTCCTTAAGAGGGTAAGCACGCAACAAACGCTCAAGGACCCTCAGCCTTACCGGGCTGGGGCCCTTTTCCAGGAGGCTGCTGCCCTCCAGAGCCACCTCCACCCTGCTTCCTACCACCCCAACCTTGACGGGCCTTGCCACATGCACTGTATGGGTGCTGTCCCGCACAAGAGGGGCATTCATGCCTAAATCGGCATGGCTTCCTGGCACAGGTTCCCTTGTACGCATACTCCCAACAGAGCAGCCGGGGTTGAACCTGCTGCCCCGCTCCACCGCGGGTATTGGACGTCTGGGAGTTGCGATGCACCACATGGCCGCTGTCTGAGCGATCCACCAAATTGGGCTTAGCAGGGGACATCACCGACAACCATAGTTGCTGGTGGATACGATCCCACTGGAGACTAGGTGTCATAGCCGCCCGCATACGGAACTCCTCGTCGTACTGCATCCATGCAGCACCCGAGAAGCCCGTATAGCCCTTCAATATAATGTCAAGGTATTGAAACAAGGATGCAGCCCGATTAGGCTGCGCCCTGGCAATTACCCCAGCATAAATTAAAAACCCGGGCAGCCAATTGTTCCACGTCCTATCAACCCGTCTTCTCCGTAGTCGCTCCTTATCCCTATCATCCATTTCATCTTTGTCCTTCTTCTCTAACTCACGATAGAGAAGGGAAAAGATGTCAACATATTCGCCACGCAAAATTTTGTCCCTCGTAGCCTGCGTAAGATGGTCTCCTAAAGGCAGGGCCGTATCTCCAAACGGCATTGCATTAAACGGAACCTGACCATAAACCAAGGGCGGGTAAGGACCATAGCCCCAAGGGGTAGCCGGGTAAGCAGGCCAACCAAACTGCGAGCCCATGTACGCTGTCGCCCCAGAAGCTCCCCAAGGCTGAGGAGCAACAGCCTGCTGCTGCTGGGCAGAAAGCGGAAAACCCGCACCAGGCATGGGCAGCACCCCCATAGCCGGAGAAGATCCCTGACTAAGAGGTATGTCCTGTGTCGCACCCGTGGACCCCCCCATGGATCCCAGTGCCCACGGCCCCCAAGGCCATGGGTAAGTGTACTGTGGTGTGTTGTCCTTACCCGGCACATCTATTGGGTCCACAGCCACCGCGACGGGAGGCGGGTCCTCCGACAAATCTTGTTCCACTTCCGGTACTGGTTCCTGGGCTGTCACCACCGCTGCCACCTGCCCACTACTGCTTCCAGCTGCTGGTGATCCGATAGTGCCTTCCAAAGCTGCTAAACGATGTAAAATATTACGGTTAACCGCGTTCCTAGACGCACGCCGAACCGGCCTCCCAGAATTCACTGCCTGCCTAGGCGCACCCCCATCCCCCTTTGCCTGCTCCAGCGCCTCTAAACGCCTCAAAATATCCTGTTGATTCCCCAAGGAGTCCTCCTCATCAGAAGAGGACACAGCTGGGGGAAGGGGGCGCTTAGGAGGCATCTTTTTCGCAGGCTGCTTTCCCTTGGCAGTACCGCCTCTTTTAGGTGCCATTCTATTTTTTAGACTTGTGGTGTTTTAATTAGCAACCTGCGGCTTCCCAAACAGCCTAAACCGCGCTCCCCTCCCTACAAAGGTTAGGGCAGAACACCACCACGAAGGCAGGGAGTCAGGCCTGCTTATCAGGCAGGCAGACTAGCCAAAGTGCCAAAGCCCTATGCCCAAAGCAGAACTACGATCCACAAAATGGCCGCCGGCCCACCCAGGCCAGTCACAAAATGGCCGCCGTAAAAACGCGCCACTTATGGCCAGAAGGGGGGGGGGGAAAGGAGAGGGCAGCAGTGAGTGCTGGCCGCGTGCCAATAACCCCCCAACCACAAGTGGGAGGGGGAAGAGGGCTACCCAAAGCAAGATCCGACCAGCCGAAGGCCCAAAGCCCACCAGGCCCAGGCCCCCTTTTACCCAAAGCCACCCTCCCCGGACAGCTCGAAGTCCAACTGAAGAGCCTCGATGCAGCAACCGCGCAGCCACTAATGGCTGCAAACCGCCCGTCCCCAGCGAAACCAGCCGCCGTTGTCAAGCCAGGCGGGAGGCCGCTCAGCTGCGTCACCTCCGCCGGTCAAGCAGACCCCGGCCCCCAGCACACACGGGCTGCGCCGCAGGAGTGCCGCACCGCCCGACAACCCGGCCGAGAGGCCGCACAGCCCCGGCAGCAGCGCGCGTCCAACGAGGAACGCCGGCGCCACCCGCCGCCGCACGGGCAGCTCTCCGCCGAGCCGCCGAGCCGCCGCTCCGCTGCCAAACCCTTCTTCCCGGCCGACAGCCGCACCTCTTCAGCCGCTCCACTCTCAGCCGCCAGGGCCCACACCGCAGTCGCTCGGTTGGAGACGTCCTTTCCCTCCAAGTGACTACACCGAACTGAGCTGGGAAGGGCAGAGCTGCGCAACAAGCGCTTGCTCCGCCCTCCCAGCAGACCATATTAGGAATGAGGGGGTGGTGTCGTCTCCCCTCCGGCGCGTCAATCAACGGCCCCTGGCTGAGCAGCGTAGCTGCATGCCAGGAAGGGGCCGCATTTACTAGCAAAGGGATGGTTTGGTTGCATCCTCCCTCTCCCCCCCTAATTGCATCTTCTCCCTCCTCCCCTCCTCCCCCCTCCTCTTCTATATTTGACCAGTTTCTGTACCATGCATCTGACGAAGAGAACTTGAGTCTCGAAAGCTTATGCTACAATAAAATTGGTTAGTCTTAAAGGTGCTACTGGACTCTTTTTGTTTTGGAAAAGTAATTTTGCTCTGCCATCTACTGGTCAACAATACATTGTCATGGAGAAATTTCTGTTTTAAAAACACTGAAGCTGTTAAAAGATTGGAAACACGTTTTCAGGGACTGAAATAATGCACAAAAATCTCCAAAAAAATAAAGGATTCAACAAGAATGATGAAGAGACAAATTCTCCTTGTCTCCTATGCCCAACTGAATATTTTTCCAAATCTTTTCTTTCCACCAGAGGAAGGACTAGTAATGTTGGAAGAAAAAGGCGAAAATGCCCAAACAGTAAAGGGAACTGCTTAAGAAACAAAAAAAGAACCATGCAGTGGCAAGAAGTGAATTAGAATAGCGGCCCAGGGCCCAGGAAATCAGAGACAGAAAGGGTTTGGTTTGGGTTTCTGGAAAACTTCTGTAATGGCTACTTCACTATTAGCAATAGTTAAGCAATTTCTATACATATAGCTCATCAATCTGAACTAAAACAATCCAGGAATATGGAAAGGGTGGGCCCCAGGGCTTTGCACCCCATCTCTACCTGAGAGGGAAGATGGGGCTGTTCCTGTGGAATTCCTGACAGAATCCAGTGGAACAGCACTTCAGTTAGAGGAAAAGAAAAAAACCCTCTACCCCAATCCAAAGGAGTCCAGCTCCATCACTGAGTCCAGCTCCATCTCTTTAGCAGAGAGAGCAAGAGATCTATATAGCTGCACTCACTGCCATTGTGTTGTCTGAAATGTCACAATCTCCAACCAATACAGCCCTACTAGGCACTGTGACTTCTTTGCATTCTCTCAGAGGAGTTCCAGTTGCTCTCTGGCAAGGTCTCATTCATGGAGGTGCTTGAAACTCATCTCATGTAAGAAGACATAAGAACATAAGTACAGCCTGCTGGATTGGACCAGTGGTCCATCTAGTCCAGTATACTGTTTCACACAGCATCTAAACACTTGTTCTGGAGGGTTAAACAGAAGCCGAGCTCTTCCCCTGCTGCCGCCTCCAGTTCTGGTATTCTGGGGTTTGCTGCCTCTGTATACCCAGGCTCCCTTTTAATCATCATGGCCAGAAGCCATTTATTGATCTTTCCTCCATTAATCTGTCTAACCCCCTGTGATGGACAGGATTAGTTCCAATGAGAGCTGGTGGAATGTTGGGGCATGAGTCAGTTGGAATCTGTTAAGGCAGTTGGTGAGAGAGACGGTTTTGGAGCTGCTTGGTAGTAGCAGCAGATAATAGCTGGCTGTTGACAATATATATTATAAACATCTGCTGTTATAAGAGTATGGGTTATAGGCGTACCTCATATCTATATGTGTTTTAAATCATTCACTCCTGTGTTATACCTCTTGTAAATTCTGTTTTCACCTTGTCTGGCTTGATGTTGTTGGCTGAGGTGAAATAAACATACACACATGAACAACAAGCGGGCCTGATTTATTAAAGGTAGCAACGAATAGAGTAAACAGATACTGAGTTCCCTTTCCCTAATAGCCCTGGGCTATAGCTGGGTGAGAGGTAGTGAACTGAGGGAATGGGCTACCTCTCTGGTGGAGCTTCTAGGAACAGGAGCAATAGAGACCCGGTGTGTATATTTGGGTCAAGGCTCTCTACCTGATAGAGGTTAAACAGGTGGTATATTGTGACTACCCTTAACTACCTGTGAATCCCCAAACCTGTGAAGGGAGGTTTATGGTGGGTGGCAGTGTTTACCAGTATTCCCAAGAATCCAGAATATTACTCTAGATTCCCGGATCTATTAAAAAAATACCAGTAAGGTATTTTACGGATATATAATGGGATTGAAAATATTCAAATGCACATCCCTACTCACCTCAATTTGACGTAGTCCTTCAGACAGCGACTCTGGTGTGGACATATGCATTGTGTTCCACATTTTCCACAGTGAAATCGGATGCAAAGAATCCATTCAGTTTCTCTGCCATTTCCCAAGCTTTCTTAAGCAATCTTTTTATTCCTTTATCATCCAAAGGCCTAACTGCCCACCTAGCCAGTTTCCTGCTCCTGATATATGATGTAATGTTTATTGTTTGGCAAACTAAGCCTCAAGACCAAAAAGAAAATGTACATGCTGCATATGCTGCCTCTCTAGAAGTCTGCACAGGGCAGCTCACAATACAATACAATAAAAATGTGACAGCGCTATAAAATATGTCAGCGTTAGCACAAGCTACTAAACAGCATTCAGCAATGTAAAATGATACATTTTCTGAATGCCTCCCACTCTTTCAAAATTTATAATTATCTTGTCGTGTTTGTACCCTGTTTTATCTTGGGTTATATATGTTGTATGTTGTTTTAAATTGTGGATATGTTTGTCAAAAGCCTGTGAGCTTGAGACTTCTGGTCAAAAGAGCTAATAAAGAAAGGAAAATTAATTATATAAAACATTTATGTCCAGCATTTACAAGCAAACATTTAATTATAACTGAGACTGGCAGTGCCTGAGGCTGCAATTGATGCTTCTGGCTCACTTTAGCTGGCCTCCATTCTATCAAGAAGCCAAACAGAATAACCCAAAGTGGACATGGAAGTGATCAGAAGTCCCGTGGAGCTTAACTATGAGATCCATTGGGAGTTCTATGTATGGAGCTCCCTCCCACCGCTTTTAAAAACTCACCAGGAGCATAGGAGCCAAAGTTGAATGAAGACAACAGCATGAGGGGAGGGGCTTCAAAGCCCTCCTCAAACCATTTTCCCAAAGCCATAAAAGAAACTGGTCCCCTCTGCAGCAATTTAGAGAGAGGGAGGAAGAGATGCAAAATTGTTGCCAAGAGCACCAAGAAGTGTAGACACTTTGAGTGGACAGAATGTTTGAGAATTGGTCTCGTGGCAGCAGTGATGTCCCCTGAAAAAAGCTGAGAGTGAAAGAAAAGGAGCCTTGTTGGAGACTTAGAGCCAAGCTACAAGTGACGCCTGACACAGGGTGGACACTTGTCAGCTTCCCTCAAGTTTTGATGGGAAATGTAGGCATCCTGGTTTTACAGCTTGGCTCTCCATTACAGCTGCAAGACCAGGATGCCTACGTTTCCCATCAAAACTTGAGGGAAGCTGACAAGTGTCCAACCTGTGTCGGGCGTCACTTGTAGCTTGGCTCTCAGATTAACAGAGTAACTTCTTCATTCCCTGTGGTGCAGAAACAACCACTGGTGAAGACTATCTCACTGCATGCATGTGCAAGTATCAGTATATGGCTGTTTTCGTAACAAGGCAAACAGACTTCCTCCAGACAGCTTTTGCTGCAGTTCTGATCCAAACTGGATCCCCAAATACCAGGTAAGGTTTTTAAAAGGCTGGCTGTGCCGTAGATCTGATCCGAATTAGGTGAGTTTTCAAAAAATGCTGGTGAGTTTTTAAAAAATGCTGGGAGGGAACTGTGTACAACATATATCATTTAGTGAAGCCAGAGGATCCAAGCACTCCATCCTGCAGTTTCATGCCAAAGTTGCTCTTTTCATTTACAAGAAATAAAAGGATTGTGTATAAATAAAGATATGTTGCCATTTGGGGGAAGGGCAGAAGAAAAAATGAAGATGTGATAGCAGGTACAAAATTCAGCTTGTTAAATATCTCAGCTTTCATTATTTCTTCTGGGCTGCCACGTCATGCTGTGTGCTGAAGTATCTGAATCCAGAGTCAGCTGAATGAGCTTGCTAACAGCTGCAGGTGGGGTTTCTGTGCCATGCAAACTTCCCTTCCTTTCCTCAGGTCTAGCATAAGCCAGAATTAGGAACAATAAAGCAAAGTCAGGCCCTTTTCATAATTTTATAATCTTCACAGAATATGGCCCTCCTGGCCAGCAGCCTCCGCTGATAAGGCCGGGGGGCGCTCTTTGCCTCCCTGGAAGGAGGAGGAGACAGAGCATTTCCATGGTATCTGGGTCTCAGGCTGGGGGGCAGAGACAGGAGCCATATGAGGCAGCTCTGCCCAGCCGGCTGGCAGTTGCTCTGCATGCTCGGCCCACCCACCTCACCCTGTAGTAGTGCAGGATTAGCCGGCTGCTGTTGACAGAGCCAGGTAGGAATTTTTTTTCCCCTTTCCCCAATTGGCATGGGGAAGAGGTGGTTTTTTGCCTACCTTGTACTGCTTGTGGAGGTTTGAGGTAATTGACAAGGTGGAGCCACCTTAAGATGGTCACTGGCAGGATAGAGTTTGGAGATAGGGAGCGGGCCAGTGAGCACCCTTGGCGTTTCCCCATTGGTGGGGAAATGGGGTCTGCCAGGAGTAGCTAGTATTGTTTGTGACAGCTGCCAGCTGCATAGACGGACTGTGTGCAAGTCCTTCCCTCACTGCTGTACGGCTCCGGCATTAGGAGCTTGAAAGAGAGGACCCAGATTTGCCTGGCTGGCCGGGTCCCAGCCATACACATGGATGGCTTGCATCCGGGGCTTTGGGGCTCGTCCAAACAGGTCAAGGCTTAGGTCCAGGGGTGACCCCGGGGCTTGACCTGTACTGCTACTTGGACCTTGCCGTATTAATGGTTGATATTATGTTTAATAAAGTGGCCCTTTAGTTCCAAGCCTTGTGTCTGTTTCATTATTCCGACTAGGGTGGCAATACAACTTTTGCAACACAGAATATGGATTGCCTGTATGTAACATTTTATTTTTGAATGCATTGAACGCATATAGTTCCAGCTGTTACCCTCTCTGAATCCCTGAGATAAGGTGGGCTAATCAGAGCAGCTTGCCATATCTTTTAAAACAGTAAGAAAGCTTACATCTGGCAGAAGAAAACTTTTATTCTTTGGGGACAGGGTTGGTGTTTCAGGACCATACAGTTTGGGGCTTGTGGGCATTGCCGTCTTGAAGCGGAGACCTTCTCCCTCTCAGCCTTTCCTAGCAAACAGCTTCCATCTCATGCTGGCTGCTTGACTCCAGGTCTTTAAAACAAATGAAAGAAGAAAAGGAGCCCTTCTTGCGGGAAATGCTGCCACTTTGCAGTCTCCTTTCCTTTGTAAATGAAGAGTGTTCTCCAAGACCTGCAACAATGCATTGCAATTTCAGACAGGCACTGCCATATTAAATGCAAATGGCAAAGTACAGCTTAAGCCTTTTTTATGATACAGCTGCACTGGTACCTGGCAAGTCATGGAGTTACTATCACAACAGCTCCAGCTTCCTATTAAACACTTCAGGAGATTGTTTCCCCTCCATTCATGTGAAAATACAGAAAGGCCTTGAGTCAGCAATGGTCCACCGCATCACCTGCTTCATTGTTCACATTCTTGGGACAGAATTTGTAATGCCAAATTGTTTTTAAGACCAATACCCTTAACTCTTTCAGAGTATAGCCTAAAGCTAATGCAATAAAGTAGGTGATGCAATATGCTTCCATACTGGATAAGTGGTATACTATAAACACACCTTGACTCTAGTAAAATGGTAATCCATATAGGTCCTCAAGCTGGACAGGAAGGTCACCATTTGACCAGATTTGGCCTTGCTGCCCACCTCCAGTTCTGCATCTGACACCCAGGGCTGAATCAACAGGAGAGCAAGGGGGGTAGTCTGTCCCCGGTACCGGGCACAGCTGCCAGCTGCGTGCAGGTGGCTGAACAGAGGGCTGGAAGCCCACCCACACCATTCGCCTACCCCAAGGGCAGGGAGTGCACAACAAGCCTGCCGCCCCAACAGTGTGCTGCCCACACTGCAAGCTGGCTGCCCCAGCGCGCCGCAGAGCTGGCAGCGGCAGCATGGATGGCTGGGAGGCCCCCTGTGCCATTCGCCTGCCCCACAGGACAAGGGCGTACGGCAAGCCGTCTGCCCCTTCAGCAGGACAGGTGAGTTGCACGGGCAGCCTCCCAGCTGCCCATGCTGCCACCTCCAGTTCCACAGCACACTGGGGCAGCCGGCTTGCCATGCGGGCGGCGCACTCCACCCTGAATGATGACATCACAAAAGTGACATCATCACGCAGTGCCGGGAGCGCATGTGCGTGGACTCGGTTGGGCACCGGCATCCCTAGATCTGGCCCTGCTGATACCACAGCTCGACCGAGCAGTGGAACCCCACCCACAGAGAAGGAACATGGCTGAAGAGAGCAGGGTCCATATCTGAGACCACTGTTGCCCAAAGATAAGAGATCCCAAAGAAGCTGTGGCAGGGTGGCACAGAGCTCTGGGAAGGGCTACATGCTCCTGAGCCGGTTGCCACAGTGAGGTTGGGGCAGGGTCCATTTCCTCTCTATTTCTTGGCTCAAAATGCTTACAAGGACAAGAAGCTGAATGAAAGAATGTTGGCTCAGAAGGAAGTGTGACTAGGGTGGGCAAGGCAAAATTCTTGCATTGACAGACCCAGAATAAAATTATCAGATACAAGAGGGACTTAGGAAAGATGCCACTTAGAAGTTTCACATGAAATCCTCCCACTTCCAATGTTTTAATCCAAAAGGAATGTCCATATTTTGTGCCAGCTTGCTGGTTCCAGCAAATATTTGACATCTGGTGATACCATTGCTAGGGTGATCAGTGGTCCCTCCTTCATGCCCAATGTTTTAATTGATTTAAATCTTTTAATTGTCATTTTTATATCTTTGTATGTTTTTAAGCTCCGGTTTTAATTATGTGCTTTGGTTGATCTTAATGATTTTATAATGTGATTTACTATGTATGTTTTAATTTGTTAGCCGCTTTAGTAGCCCTTATGAGGCCAAAAAAACAGGATGTAAATTTCGTTAAATAAAATAAATAAATGAAGTTATTTCAAGGCACAACAAAAAAGGAATTACATCAAATGCTCTTGAACACTCCCCCCCCCGCACCATACACACACACAACTGCAAATATTTAAACACATATTGCTGCTTGATCTATCAAGTCCAGAACTGTGTCTACTCTTTGTCTACTCTGGTTCTCCAGAGTATCAGGCATTCACATCACCTACAACTTGTTCCTTTCTAAACTGGAGATGTCAGGGATTGAACCCTGGACCTTTGGCATGCAAATGTACTGTTCAACCACTGAACCACTGCTCCTCCAAGAGCAGGCACGACCAGATTCATTTTCTGTCCTTCCCAATAAAGTCTGAAATGGTATTCTCACTGGATCGGACCCAGAGCCAAGGAAGATCTAAGACTGTCATTCTGAAGTGTTTAGTTTTCATTTGCTTTGGGGCATTCACTGTAGGGATCAGTAGACATCACAGATGATACATTTAACTGCACATTTAACAAAAGCAAAAAAAGAAAATTTCTCCCATGAGACACACCATAAATTCTAATATGGTAGACTTTTTGCAGAAAGAGGACCTCAAATATTGACCTGTCACCTGGTACGAACAGTTTGGAATAATCCAGAGAAGGAACGTGGTGGCTGACGACAGCAATCATTTTGACACCTCCTGAAATGATCCCCTGCAGAGGAAAAATAAAACCTGTCATCAACATTTCTGAATAGCTCCCTCTAAAGATACAGCACTATTAGACATGTATCTGAAATAAGCTGCATGCATTGATTTTTTTTTCTTGCAGCTGACACAGATGCTCAGCCACGTTCAGGATTGATCTTGCAGCCTTCCTATCTTTGCCATCCCTCTTCACAAACTCACAGTTTCTAGAGTTCCTCACAGGATTGCCAGCCTCCAAGTGGGGCCTGGAGATCTCCCAGAATTATAACTGATCTCCAGACAACAGAGATCAGGTCTGGAGAAAATGGCTGCTTTGGAGGGTGGACTCTATGGCATTGTTCCCTGCTGAGGTCTCTCCTCTCTCTGAATCCTACCCTCTCCAGGCTCCACCCCAAAAATCTCCAGGAATTTCCCAACCCAGAGCTGGCAACCCTAGTTCTGGAGCAGGTAGTCAGTCTGAAACAGGGGTAGGTATGTGGTGTAGGTATGCCTTGAGACTGCTTTCCTTGGTTCCATAGTGGAGAGAAATAGGGGTATGCATATGCACCATAAAAATATTTGGATGATCCAGACCTGAATTTCAGGGATACCAAAAAAATTTGGCATCCTTTAAATTTGGGTCAGATTCTCTAATCCGATTAGAGAATCCCAAATTTATCCAGCCATTATTCCCTATGGGGAAAACTATCCGGGGGCTGGGGGAAGTCATCATTCAAGGAAACTATGCCAAATTTGTACTCTAAAGAGCCCCCAAGTTTCAGGAAGATTTGACCTCAGAGTACAATTTGATGAGCCCCTGAACAAAGCTGCCTATTTCCTGGGGTGGGGGCAGGGGAGGGCATTTCTAAGGCTTTCCAGGCAAAGGGAAAACCTTAAGCAAAGCAAACTCTGACCAAAAGCCAGTCCCATATGCAAGTCCCACTCTTATACAAGCTGTACCAACAAAACCCAACAGAACCAAAGTGAAGGAAGGGGGCCAATGTCCAACCAGAGAATCCCAATGTTGAAACAAGAGAAATCCAACGTAAAAGTAGAGAATTGCAAAAGGAAGCAAGCAAGGGGTGAAGCTCACTGGCATCACAGAGTTTAAAAGGCACCCAGTGGCGGCTTGAAGGATTCTTTTGGAGCTTGGGCAGGGGTGGAGGGGCAGTTTGGAAATCTCCTCTGCCTGCTGCCTCCTGTCTCCACCAGCCTCACGGTGCTCTCCTGCCGTGGTACAGAGCTTTTCTCTGCTTCACGCCACTGCCCTCTCACTTGCATCACTGTTCTCTTGCTCACAGCTGCTCGCTCTCTGCTGTGGCTGCCTGAGGCTGCCTACAACAAAACTGGCCCAGCAGAGTTCGACTCCCTGGATACCATCTGGGATCCTCCAATCTGATCTGGCACAGCTGGATTATGCTGGAATCGGCATAAATCCAAATGTTAAGTGAATCACAAATCCTGGGTCGCACAACTCTAGACAGAAACAGAGAAAGAATTTCCTCTTCTTTCTCTCATTTTGATCAGATAGGCAATGTGAGTCCTGCTCCCTGCCCTCAAACTGGATTTGTTCATGCAGTTCATGTCCTCACTGGACAGTTATGGGTTTCCTGATTTTCAGGGGGCTCCCTGAGCTCCCTGATGACTGCAAAGTGGTAGCGGTGGTATTCTGTTCTAGCAAAATAAAAACAAAAATCCAGAGGCACCTTGATATCTAACATTTTTTTATTTAAACTTATGGCCAAGCTACAAGTGACAAGAGGCACAGATTGGACACTTGTCAGCTTCCCTCAAGTTTTGATGGGAAATGTAGGCATCTGAGGGTCAGAACACACGAGACAAACTTCACATGAAGAGCACTTGATTGGTCCCGCAATCTTTGCTGGGAATGGTAGTCTAAACCCACCCCCTGCCAAGCGAAGTGGATTTTCTTGCAAAGAACAGCCGCTCAACTGAAGAGATTGTCTTTCAAAGAGATTCTCTCAAAGAGAGACAGATTCTCTTTCAAAGATCCAATCAGCTGGTTTTGCTTCAGCTCAGAGATGGGCGTGGGGTGGAGGGAATCCGAGCTGTGATTCCCTGCTGGGAGAATAAGAATGGGAAGGACTGGATTTCTCTCTCACTCACAAAACACTTTGGTTTGTTTTCCTGTTTCTTGTTATGTCGTCCCCCCACCCCCACCCCAAGTTCTCAGAGGATTTTTGAAAGAGAGAAAGAGTGTGTGTGAAACTCCCCCCTCCCTCTCCAGCTGAGAATCACGTTGAGCGGATGATTTTTTTAAACTACAATTCCCAGGGATCATTGCTGGATCTGACACTTGCCCAAGCGTATCGTGTGTTTTGACCCCTAGTCTTGCAGCTTGGCTCTCCAACTGCTGTCCAGTGGACTTTTCAACTGTCACTTGTCCAACATTCCGCCAAGCTGCCTACATTTCCCATCAAAACTTGAGGGAAGCTGACAAGTGTCCAATCTGTGCCTTTTGTCACTTGTAGTTCTGCACTTAGATTTGAATTAAATCCAAAAAGTATGCTCTTAAATATCTTACCAATTAATGTTAAAAAAAGAACAGGGAGAGCTTTTTTGTTACATGGTGACGGCAGCAAGAGTACAATTTCCAGCAAAATGGAAAACAGATATCTGCCCTAATGTGCTAGAGTGGAGACACAAGATTTATGAATATGCATCAATGGCTAAGCTGGCTGCCTATTTACACAACAGACTGATAGCCGAATTTTGGGAAAAATTGAAGGACCTTTTTGATTATTCAGGCAGAAATGAACTGACAAAGAAGTTTGTATAACTAAAATTAACCAAGAAGTGGGAAGGAGGGAAGGAGAGGGAAGGAAAATTATGATGCATCTATGCTTAGGCATAATAAATTTAGAATGTTCTTGGTTTATTAAGTCAATGTAAGTTTAAATGTTTTGCTTGTTTAACTTGCAAAACAATTCTATATGTCCTGTTCATACATGATTGTATAAGTCTCAACACAATTTCCAATCTAGTATTTGTATAATCTTTTATTAGGCACTTCTTATCTTAATACCTTTTTAAAAATAAAATCTTATAATAACAAAAAAAACCCCACCCACATTTGTTTCAAGATGAGCTTTTGAAAGTCACAGCTCACTTCCTGAGGTGTGACTCATGAAAGCTCGTGTTGAAATGAATGTTGATAGTATTTCAGGTGCCGCTAGACTTTTGGTTTTATTTTACTTTGAATTTCAGCCTGAGACAAGGTATTGCAAAGCACACTTACCTTTTGTGCTGATTCACTGACATGATAGATGACTTTTTGGATGGGCTGATGCTCACCGTTGAAGCTGGGAAGGAAGAAAGAGGGGCAATATGTTCTGTTTGAGGCCTTTCCTGGGAGTAATTTTCTAAAAAAATATCCATTTCTTGCCTTTCTCATCTCTAATCACATAGCCCACTGGTAAGACAGGAACCCCCTAGTGCTCTGGGTACTTTAGCCGATTATGTTCTGATGACACAATTCAATTCTTGTTCAGCCACGTTACTGACTATGTCCCCGTTTCTTACTAGCTGCCAGAACATTGTGCAAAACTCCCGGAAGACAGCGTCTTCTCTCGCGAAATCGCACCAGGAAGACGTTTTCATCTGGGAGTTTTGCGTGAAATCGCATCTTCCTGGCATGATTTCATGCAAGAAGACGCTGTCTTACGGATGTTTTGCGTGATGTTCCAGCGACTGGTAAGACGTGTGGAAACGGCCACTGGTCGGTGGTGAAAGAAGGGTGGAAGCAAGTTGGGACTGGCTAGTGCTGGGATCACCTTCCTTAACCACGCTTGAGTTCCCATGCTCCACCTCTTGGTTTCTGACCAGTCACAGTCTGCTATGAACATATAGTGAGATCCCAGGGAAATCCGAGTATGAAAACGAGAAGTCCCAGCCCCCGGCATTGAAGCTGTTGGTTTCGCCTTGCTTTGTTCCCTACTCCCTTGTGTTCAACAGACTTCTGCTTGGCTTCTGTGCCTGGAGTTCCTAGGACACCGCCTTGCCAGTTTGATGTAGTGGTTAAGAGTGGCGGGACTCTAATGTGGAGAACCGGGTTTGATTCCCCACTTCTCCGCTTGAAGCCACCTGGGTGACCTTGGGTCAGTCACAGCTCTCTCAGAGCTCTCTTGGCCCCACTCTCCTCTCACGAGGATAATAATAACAACATACTTTGTAAACTGTTCTGAGTGTGGCAGTATATGCATCAAATGTTTTTGTTGTTGTTGCAAAGTCTATTGGATTCACACTTAGGAACTCTGTTTAAACTTGACTTGGGCTTTATTCCTAGAAACGGCTCAGGCTTAAAACTCCTGTGCTAAATCATACCAGCATGGCCCTGAGACCTCCCTCCCTCCAAGATAAGCTACACAGCCAATTCCAGGTCAAACTGGAAGCAGTCAGAATTTGTCCTGGAATGAACAGAAGAAAAGCCCTACTGGATCAGACTGGTGCTTCATCTAATCCAGTAACCTGTTGCAAACAACAGCCCACCAGTTGCCCTGCAATGCCAACAAACAGGGCACAGTGGCTTCCCCTGATGTTGCCTCCTGGCTCTGGCATTCAGAAGTTTGCTCCCTCCATTGATGGAGCCTCTCTTTAGGCACCATGGCGATGAGCCATATGCATCCCTCCCTGAAAGCGCCTAACCCCCTCTTAAAGCCGTCCATGCTTGCGGCCATCATATCCACAGGTGGTCAGGAAATGGTCAGGTTATTTCAACACCTTCCCCTCCCTTTATCTGGCAAGATTAACAGGATCTTTAAATCTCCGTCGAAGGTAACGGGCAAAGAAAGACCAGCTCCATTCATCAGCCTCTCCTTTCCTACAGCTTCAGGACTTACATTTCTCGCCAAGGACTTCTACCTCTTCCTTCGGCTGAGGGAGCAGCAGCTGGATCCCTCTGAGCAAAGTAAACCTGATGATGGGGTGGTCCTCTGTTTTAAAAAGGCAAAACAGAATATAAAAGCCAGGAGGGCTTTCCAACCTCTTCATCCACACCTTTCTCCAAGACAAAGCATTTCCATTTCGAGGCGTCACGATTTGGGACTTGCATACCTGCAGGACTGCTTGTGCCACCCCTGCAACAACTATATTCCTCAGACCTATTGGCTATTCCCCTCTTTAGGGTAGTTAGGACGGCTACTGCTAGATCAAGGGTATTTTGAGGGGCTGTTTTATGGAATGGCCTGTCCCAGGTTGCTATGAAGGTTCCCAATTTACTGAGATTCTGCAGGGTCTTTCATTGATTCAGGAACGTTTTTTAGACTTTTGACACACAATTATTAATTACATGTATTTGCAAGTATTTATGGATTATTAATTGTACATTGTTTTGATTATCCTTGTCACCTGCCTTGAGTCTAGCTCAGGGAAAGATTGCTCCTCAGAGGGTTTGTTAATTTCCGCTTTGCCTCCCCAAAGGCTCTGTCAATTCGCTCTTCAGAGGATTTGTTAATTTCCTCTTTGCTGCCCCAAAGGCTCTTGTCAATTATTAGCAAACCCTCTGAAGGTTTCCTGGCTCTGTAGAGAGGTGAAATTGACAAACCCTCTGAGGAACGATCTAGCCGGCTCTGGAGAGAGAGGTGAAATTCAAATGATGCTTCCCGGCTAACATTAGCCGTTTCCACACAGCTTACCTTCAGCGTCTTCACATGCAAAATCACGTGAGAAGATGCTGTTATCGCACAAGAAGACGCTGTTATCGCAGAAGACAGCGTCTTCTCGTGCGATTTCGCATGATAACTGCGTCTTCTCACGCGATTTCACATGTGATGACGCTGTTTTCTGAAAGAAGGTAAGCTGTGGTGAAACGGCCATTGCATCTCCCTTCGCTTGAGTATCCTCGTGTAGTTCGTCTCGTGTGGTTTAGCTCTATAAAAGAGAGGAAGGCAAAAGGGGAAGGGGCTGACTGAAGGGAGAGGGGAAAGGACCAGAGATGGAAAGGAAAACCCAAGCCCGCCAGAAGGAGGAGGAAGACAAAGATGCCAGAGAGAGAAAGGGGCGTTGTCTCCGAGAGATCCCTGATCACAGAAGCAAGTTACAGCACTGTGGCTGTTCTCCCTTGTAAGGCATTGTAACCCGGAGGTGGTGAAGCTATCCATGCCATCAGATACTTGGACTGATCAATGTCTAATGAAAAGGCCTGTGCCAGAAGCCAGTAACTGACCTGGGGTTTTCAAGACCCAACGAACCCCAGGCGTAATGTTCCCCTGCCCCCAGAGGACGTCATAATTATCTATTGGAATGCAAATTACACAACTGCACAAGCTCCACAATGTGTGCTTTGGATGTTTTGAAAGGGTTCACAATGTAACATAATATAAGATGTCAAGAACTGTATACCTCGTGAGATATAATGACCACGAGAGAAACTGCGCCTTCTGCTCACCTCCACTGTAATGGCTGGGCCTCCTATGAATCGTCTTAGGGAGAGCTGTTGGAGAAGCATCTGCTGGTTTCTCTTCCTTTCGTTTTTTGAAACCCCTCATTACCTTCCAATGGCAATACCTGCAAGGAAAATAGGTAATGCAGATGCTTTAAATTGACTGAAGTTTGGCACCTTTAACAGAACACTGTCGCTGGCCGAGGAAGTCTCTAACAATGGGGTAGACAAATCAGCCAGAGATAATTTTGAATGGGCCACCTTCCACTGGGCAGTGTCCAGTGTCAGCTCAGAGGCTTCGGTGTGTTCTTCAGCAGAAACAAGCCTAGAGGAGAATCGGCTGCACCAGTTCTTGCTGCCTTCATTTTTAAAATTTTTATATCCTTCTGTATTAAAGGTAAAGGTAGTCCCCTGTGCAAGCACTGGGTCATCACTGACCCATAGGGGGACGTCGCATCACGACATTTTCTTGGCACTTTTTACGGGGTGGTTTGCCATTGCCTTCCCCAGTCATCTACACTTTACCCCCAGGAAACTGGGTTCCTCAGAAGGATGGAAGGCTGAGTAAACCTTGAGCTGGCTACCTGAACCCGGCTTCCACCAGGATCGAACTCAGGTTATGAGCAGAGATTGGGCTGCAGTACTGCAGCTTACCACTCTGTGCCGCGGGGCTCTTATCCTTCTGTATTGTCTTGGTACAAAACGTTAGTGAATTTCCTGCACGTATCCATGTTGTCCTTTCGGATGCACAACTTGTGAACATGAAACAGAACGCAACCCACCAGCTAAGTACTGGGGCTCACCAGCTAAGTACTGGGGCTCTGCCTCTGCATCCCCTTCCTCATTGGCACAGCCTTATGGCAGGCAAACACGGGAAGTTTATTGAACACCCTGCCCCTGCCCCCACCATGAGTCTCTATATACATTTTGGACTAACCAACTTTACTGTAGCATAAGCTTTTGAGAATCACAGTTCTCTTTGTCAGATGCTTGCTTGCATCTGACAAAGAGAACTGTGATTCTCAAAAGCTTATGCTACAGTAAAGTTGGTTAGTCTTAAAGGTGCTACTGGACTCATTTCGATTTTGCTACTACAGACTAACATGGCTAACTCTTCTGGATATATGTTTTAGTGAGCTAACTGATGCATTGCAAGTTCTACAGCCCTATTCCTGGAAGTGAGCAACCTTTCCAAAAGTAGGAGAAGGCTCTAAAAAGAAAGAAGGAAAGTGAAGAACAAGCAGGGCTGGCTCGAGGGTTTGGGGCATTCTCAATGAACTATGACTTTGATTTCTCCCTCCTCCTTCCAATTCAATATACATACAGAAACACAACCAAGAAAAGCACATTGAGCAGTGAGAATAGAAATAATTGGTGATCGTATCTCAAGTTTTACACAGAATAGTCACAGACTGCATTTCATAATATTTTAATCCTCCTCTTTAAACTTGTTCCCTATAATTGTGTGCATGTGTACCAACCAGGGAACCACAATCTATATTGACTCTCCGTTTTTTTATAGATGCTTTTAAAGACCAAATAACACATCTGGAGTTCCATTCTCAGGACTCCAGCATCATTTGTACTTTAATCCTTATCAAAGTCCAGGTCTGAAGCTGTTTTAATATCTTTTGGAAATAACCACATTGTCCCATGCAAGCATGCACTGATCTTCCCCACACATTTCTTTCAATAATTCTGAGCTGATTTGTTTGAACACTCAATTATAGTGTTGGTTTTTTATTCTCTCTCTCTCTCTCTCTCTCTCTCTCTCTCTCTCTCACTCTTCTTGCCCTATATATTATTGTAAAATTGACCCCTTCTCTACATTTGGGCTTTCTGTATGTATACGGTTCCACCTCCTGCAGCAGCCATTTTGTAGCTGGCTCCACCTCCCACAGCAGCCATTTTGTGGTTGCTCCCAACCCCCCTCTGCCAGAATTCCAAAGTTGCCCACAGGCTGAAAACGGTTGGTGACCCCAGCCTACCTGGTCAGGCTGGCCCTGCCTGTTTGCCATTCTAACGTCTTACTTCACATTTGAGCACCTACTTGGAATGAAACACAGCAGTGTTTCCTTTTTAAATTAGAAAATGCCCATAGGTATTTTCGGTAGTTAGCGCAGGCTTGGGTAACAGGGTTACCCAACCAGGCACTATCCATTTACAGCAGACAAGCAACAGCTTGACAATCTTCCTGCCTTTGAAATCCTGGACAGGTAGACAAAAAAGAGCATTACCACCTCATTAGGTCCCTGAATGTGGTGGGTTGCATTTGGCTGGGTGGTTCAGAAGATGTGCATGTTTCATATAGAGTAAGAGTCTGCAAAGAACTGTGCAAAAGTTGCAGGGATCCACATCTCTGGGTTTTCTCGTGTTGTAAGTCGGGTGACAGCTTAACAGTGCAAATATTATCAAATAATTAATTAACTTCTCGAATGAAATAAGTGTCTGCCAAAGGAATGCAATAAGCTTACCAAGCAATAAAGGCATGCATTATTTTAACTTAACTACCCCAACAATCCACACCATTCTACCTCTCCTCCGTATTTTGACTGTGCCTAGATTTGATTCCTGCAGTACCTAGTCTAGGCTGAAAAGACAACTCTGGGCTAGATTCACAAAATCTGCTCCAAGTCCAAGCGCAATGGCTCCCCCTCCCTCTGACTTCCCAGACCAAGAGAGAGGGACACTTACTTCTTCCAGAAGTGTATTAAAAGTGAGAAAATAGAGAGCATGGCGGTATGAAAGAGACTCCTGTTCAGTACACCTTCACCGATTGAATTCTTGATTTGATTGCACTGTGCTTCTGTGAGGTTGACCTGGTTACAGAAGCAGGGCCACAAGATTAAAAAAAGGCAAATATCCACAATTAGGCAGAAAACAATCCACGATCCATAATTAGAGAGAAAACAAAGCATCAAAGGTTTATTAGAACAACCAATATAGCTGGTCTTCATTCTCTGAGATTATGATTTCAACGAAAGGGTATTTTCCAGTGTTATAACTGAGCTGAACTCCAAAATCTCTTTATGCTGCTATGTTTAGAGAAAATAGAGAATACTAGAGCTTTCACAATGGGTTTTTTTCATTCATAGTGTAACCTGCCTTTTATACACATACCAGCAATTTGCAAGCTAGATCAGTCTTGCCCTTCCCTTTGTGTGTGGGCTGTCTGCTCTGATCATGTGTGCATGTATACACATGTGCAACTATCCTTAAATTTACATAGAAAGTTCACAATCAGTTAGCATCCAGTTGCAAAACTTTTGTAAGGATTGGGAGCAAGGGGATGTGTGTTGATGTACCAGGTACTAGCCAATAGACACCTACCACAGCTGGCCCTTCTCTGGGTCAACCTTCCTCTGGCACGCAGCCCATTCACCTTAAGATCCAACATTTTCATTGCATGTCATTGTGGGGCGGGGGGCATCACTGCTTTGGTAAACCATGGCTCCATGCCTCTTACCCTCAGTTTAGGTGGAATATCTGAATTCAAGAACAGTTTGATGATGGTGACCACCTTAGATCTCAGAAAGGCAATATCCTTCTCTGTATACAATCCAAGGGAAGCCAGCACTACTACCGAATCAGCCAGGTGGAAAAACCTGCAATAGCAACACAGAGCAGAAAACAGAAAGAGGCAGGCAATGGGAACATCGGTTGCATCTTAGAACCTATGGCAGGCTCTCATCACAAACTCTAAAACAAAATCTCCCACCTAAATTCAAATAAGGAAATGGTAGCAAAAATCATATGTACTTATAAGTAGGAAGAATATTCAAAGTGCTCAGTGTGTATAATAAATATTATTAAATACATTATAGTCAATGGAATAAATATCATAAATACAATCAATACACAGATCTATGGCAAAATGCATCCAAACATCCATCCGACTAGTAAATGTACATTTCTATCAACAGTTCATTCATAACAAGTCCTTAATAGTAGTAGTAGTAGTAGTAGTAGTAATAGTAATAGTAAGTCATTCATAACAAGGCTCTCATTACAGTCAGGAGCTACAAATCAGACACTTGAGTTGGGTGCTGTAGCAAGTATAAGAAGTATAGATGGGAAGGAAGATGCTTCTTTCTCAGGGACAGTCCTCAGACTGATAACAGGAAAACTGCCACAGAAACTGATCACCCGTTCCACACTCATCCTTGGTGACTATGCGGGCCATTGGGAGACCAGTGCAGGTAGAAGCTCCTCCAAGGCATCATTGTCAACTGCTTGAGAGGCCTCAACCATTCTCGGTAAAATATGAGAGGTACAGTTCCTCCAATGCAAGCTGGCATTTGTATTTGCTACAAATACGTGGTGCAACTAAAGAGCCCCGTGGCGCAGAGTGGTAAGCTGCAGCACTGCAGCCCAAGCTCTGCTCACGACCTGAGTTCAATCCTGGTGGAAGCCGGGTTCAGGTAGCCGGCTCAAGGTTGACTCAGCCTTCCATCCTTCCGAGGTCCGTAAAATGAGTACCTGGCTTCCTGGGGGTAAAGTGTAGATGACTGGGGAAGGCAATGGCAAACCACCCCGTAACAAAAAGTCTGCCAATAAAACGTCATGATGCGACGTCCTTCCATGGGTGCTTGCACAGGGGACTACCTTTACCCTCTTTACCTATGTGGTGCAACTTATAGCAGAGGTCAGAGGCTACCAACTAAAGATGTGATGATAGCAGACAGGCTTCTTCTCACACTTTGCCCCATCACATATCACATGCATGTGTATCTGTGTGTGTCCTCTTACCAGTAAAAGGAACACAAGAGAAAGGCAGTAGGGAGCCCTTTTTTGCCTCCTGTGCATTGCCTTCCTGCAGTTGGTGTCCCCAGATACTTTTCTGCATTTGATTTCTCTAAGAGTAGGGGGGATTCGGCACCCTACTCTTTTACGCTCTTTCTGCTGTTCAAGTTAACCCCACCTGCTCCCACTTCATGTGCAGACGGGGAGGACGCAATAGCCTCATTGCATCCCATTCTGCCCATGGCAGGAAGAGTCACTCAAGCGTTTCCGCTTAACAAAAGCTCACTCACTTCTCCATCTCCAGGTAAAAGCAGAGATCATTGGTCAGGAAGTTAACTGAGATGATGCGGCCATTAAATAGCCGGCGTTTCACTTGTACCACTTCAACATCTTCTTCTGGACTGCTAGGAGATCCAGTAGAACGGCCACTAGTTCCACCAGTGCTTAATCGTGGCTGAGCTGTGCCTTGGGGAGGCAAATCTGAAAAGAGAAAGCAGTGTTGAGCTTTCTGTGTTTCTTCTCATTAGAGGATGGAAGATACCTTGGAAGAGTCACTCGTGCTGCAAACTCCGGAGGCAGGGCCATGCAATATAGATATTGTTTGCCCATTCTGTGGGGAAGAACCCCCTAACCCTCAGTTTTGGAACATCCCGTAGCTGACATTCTTAGTGTTTGCAGACAAAACATGCAAACTGAGAAGATTAAAGCGTTTGTTAAGGATGAAAAGAAAATGTGAAATAGAGAACGAGATCATAAAACAGAAAGAAGGTTATCACCAGGCCAAAAGCTATGCTGCATTGATAGCCCTTTGAGCCAAAGTCTGTCTACCTCAGTCTTATCCACAATGAAGTAATTGGGCAGGAATAAATCCAGCTGGGATGGATACCGTTCATTCACAGATGAAATGAGAGCTTCATTACTATCTAACTGGTTTCTAGAAAGTGGTTTGGGAGGGACAGCTGCTCAACTCTATGGCCCTTTATGCCACAGGACAGGAGACCAGCAGGGGTCTCTTCTCTCCCCCATGTTGTTTAACATCCACCTGAAGACTCTAGGAAAGTCCATCTGAGGATCTGGAGTGATGACGAGTCATCTGTATGCTGATATCAATAGTTCAGTTTCTCATTTTCAGTTGAGTCAGGGGAGAAGATGGACACTCAATCAGTGTCACGTGGACAAGGACTTGTGCTTTGTTGCTCTGGAGGGCAAGGCTATTGAGCAAAAATGGCCGCGATTGGGTTGCGGCAGCTAAGGTCTAAGAAAACAGGCAAGGGAGGACCTCTGCGAGGATGTGATTTGGTACACAGGGTCTTGAGTTACAGGAAGGGAGATCTTGGTTGAACATTAGGAGAAACTTGCTGAAAGGGACAACAGTTCAACTATGGAAAGAACCACCTAGGAGGAAATGGGCTCGTCCTTATTGGAGGTCCCAGCAGAGGCTGGGCAGCCATCCATCAGGAATGCCTCTACCTTTGGCCAGGGAGGTGATGGTTTTCATGTGGAATTGCGTGAACATGGCTAGTCAGTCAAAAAGAGTGCCCTTGATAAGAATCCTTTTGAGCCACCTAGCAGAAATCAAGACCCAAAGATTCACTGCCAAGAATAAGAGGAAAGGAGTGCAAAGCCCAAGAGTTACAGCTGAAACCAGCTGTGGGAGAGTAAACTCCCACCGTGCTGGGGGTCTGTAAAATCATGGCTTCATGCTATCCCAAGATGATTGCACTGCCGGGAAGACTTTTGGTACCGGGAAAATTCAGAGATGATATTCAGACAGCCAGTGTGGTGTAGTGCTTAAGAGTGCGGGACTCTCATCTGGAGAGCCAGGTTTGATTCCCCACTCCTCCACTTGAAGCCAGCTGGGTGACCTTGGGTCAGTCACAGCTTCTAGCTCTCTCAGCCCCACTCACCTCACAGGGTGTTTTGTTATGGGGACAATAATGAAATACTTTGTAAACCGCTCTGAGAGGGTGTTAAGTCATCCTAAAGGGCAGTATATAAATCGAATGTTATTATTTTTATTATTTATTATATAGTCACAAAACAGAGGGGGCAAGTCCAAAACTGAGGTAGGGAGAGACTCCTCCCACTGAAAGAGACTGAGAGCCAAACTACAAGTAACACCTGACACAGGTTGGACACTTGTCAGCTTACCTCAAGTTTTGATGGGAAATGTAGGCGTTCTGGTCTTGCAGATTGGCTCTCCATTTAATTGAAGTTTACAGAACACCCCCCCCCCCCACACACACACACAGCGGAGGGGAAGGGAGGCACCCAGCGAGAGCCCGACGCCTGCACTCCCCTCCCGACCGCATGTTCTCCCTCCCATAGACTGCCGCTCTGTAAACTTCAATTAAATGGAGAGCCAAGCTGCAAGACCAGGACGCCTACATTTCCCATCAAAACTTGAGGGAAGCTGACAAGTGTCCAACCTGTGTCAGGCATCACTTGTAGCTTGGCTCAGAGTGATCTAATTTTCAAGACCACTGCTTTGAAGCAAACAAGAAGAATAACTCACTCTGGGATACTCTCCTTCAGTAAGGAAGAAAAGAAGAAGTCCTGATTAGATCATCTCCCACAAATATCTGCTGGTCACAAGGAATGTCCAAAAATGTAATCCATAGCTTTGATTAAACACTATCCTTTGGCACTAGTAGGCATTAGGGCTGGATAGCCCAAACCCCTCTAAATAGAAATGTCTTGGTGCATTTCAGTTGCAGTGCACCCCAGTAATAATAATACTTAGCACAGAGTGTTTCTAATGTATGATCTCAGCTATAGGAAGCTCCTTGAGAAGTTGTATTAATATTCCTTTACCAGATAATTGTTTAAACTAGAGCAGGTATATTACAGGGCAAGGCAGGATGATGAAATTTTGATTCCCTTCATGTGTACATTTTCAAGTTTGAATAAACTGCCCAGATGCTATTTATATCCAATCAATATTACTTCTAATTTTTTACCAGGTAATGTATACGGATCCTTCAAGGAAGAGAAAGAAATAAAAGAAGGATCAATGCTTACACCCCAAAGAGCTTAGAATTTAAAATATGATTATTGGTTTGGGTAGGGGGGGGCAGGTGGCAGAGAGGAAAGGCATGGATTTGAACAAATGCAGGTGAACATACCTGGATTTCATTTTGGTGGGGATTTTGAGCCAGGGTTGGAAATAAGTGAGTGCTGGATGACATCACACATATGAGGAAGTTTGAGATAATAGGGCAAAGCTGTCTAATTAAATTTTAGCATTATAATTCACCTTTCCCACCATTGACAGCAGCTCAAGGTAGCTGACAAAAACTTAGTGTACACTGAACAACAACCTGATAAAAACTACTTGCAGACCATGACTGGAATAAGCTGGTCTTAACATCCCTTTTAAATAGGGTAGCTTTACATCAAGAGGAAAGGGCTTGTCTTATACTGCCTCTCTTGTCTAAATTTAACCCCTTGCAGTCCTATCTCGACTTTAGACCAGAAATCTTGCGCAACTTCCTTTTAGAAGACACTCAGAGCTCAGTGACTTATGCTGTGGCCAGATTCTGTTCCTTAGCCATTAGGAAACACAGACTCCTTTTAGCTGAAAATGTGGTATAATTGCTTTTGCCATTTTTTCTTAACTCTCTTTTATCTTCATTGTTTTTATTTCATCAATTCTTCCAGCACTAATGCTCTGATCTTATTGTTATGCCCTGATGAAATAACTTATTTTTTATCGCAGATTTGTTTTGTTTTACTGGCTTTTGCTGTAATAATAAATGACTGACTGACTGCTCCTGAAATGGGCCGATGTGGGCATCCTCCTGACTTCGTTGGAAAGGCCATTCCAGAGGGCTGGAGCCACAGGCAAAAATGGCCAGGGTTGGGTTGTGGCAGATCTAATAGATCTTAGGTCTAAGAGAACAGACAAGGGAAAACATCTGCCAGGATGAGATTTGGTACACAGGGTCTTGAATTGGACTCAGAAGCCTAGAGGTAAGTAGCAGAAGAGCCTTCAAATCAGAATATCATGACCTCAGTAGACGAGCAGCTCTACTCTGGATCAGTTGCAGTTTCTGGATAGCTTCCACGGCAGCGCTCTATAGTCTAGTTTTAAGATTTCAGGAGATTTTTGAGTCACTTAGGATGGTACCATCAAAGGAGCAAAATTCACAGCAAACAGGTGGCACAAGGGCTGTGGGCAAACTTATAAGACTAATAGCTTGTGCTTCGTTGAATCACTTTGGCTGTTTCCACACACTGTTAAAGAGATGGGCCACTTACTGAACACTGGTGGGTTTTTTTCACAAATTCCAGACAACTCCGATTTCGAAGCGGAAGCAGGCAGTTTTGCTTCCGTTTGTTCAGCGTCTTTTAGCAGGCACAGGAAAGAGAGAGAAATCCTGTTCTCAGAAAAGATGTTGAACAAACAGAAGCCAAGCTGCCAGCTTCCACTTTGAAATGGGAGTCGTCTGGAATTTGGGGGGGGGGGGAGCCAGCATTCAGCAAGTGGCCTGTCTCTTTAACAGCATGTGGAAACGGCCTTTCTCTCATACTGCTGGCCATAATAAGACTATAGCTCATGCTTCATTGAATCACTTTCTTTCTCTTTACCTCATACTGCTTCTTATAATAATAATAATATTCAATTTATATACCACACTTCAGGACAGCTTAATGCCCACTCAGAGCGCTTTAAAAAGTGTGATGTTATTATCCTCACAACAATTAACCTGTGAGGCAGGTGGGGCTGAGAGAAGTTTGGAAAAGCTGAGACTGACCCAAGGCTTCAGGCGGAGGAGTGGGGAATCAAACCCAGTTCTCCAGATCAGAGTCTTGCCGCTTTAACCACTACACAAAACTTATTTGTTTTAAGCAGACTACTAAAATATAAAAACGAGACCACATTTATACAGCTGCAAAAGTCAATCACAAGCACATAGCATTTAGCAGCTATAAGAGGGATGTCTCTACCATTATCTTATAATAAAAGAGATAATGTCATTTGAATCACTTGTGGTTTTCAGATCTGAATGTACAGTTTCCGTACTGTCAAGACTAATTTATTTCTCAAGGGACAGGCATGTCTAGCAGTTCCATGCAACCACGGCTGTTTCCACATGACTTACCGGCCTCTGTAGCATTACGCAAAACATACGGAAGATACCGTCTTCTTGCACGAAATCGCGCCGGGAAGATGCTCTCATCCAGGAGTTTTGTGCGACATCGTGTCTTCCTGGCACAATTTCACACAAGAAGATGCTATCTTCTGCGTGTTTTTCGCAACACTACAGAGGCTGGTAAGTCGTGTGGAAACGGCCCATGTATCACATCAGTTACTCTTCTGCACTTCTCCTCTTGCAGGAAATTAACTAACAGTGCAATCCTAAACAAAATTGCACCCTTCCAAGTTAATTGAACTTGAGGGGCTTAGAAGAGTGTAACTCTGTTTAGTATTACACTACTAAGCAGCCATCCCAAGAGTCATTCTTACAGGTGGGTAAGTCAGATTTAGGACATACTTTCCTTGGTGTTTTTTAGTTCCCGGTGGAGGAATTCTTCAAACGCTTTGCGCTTTGCTAGGTAACTCATTGCCTTCCGGAACCTGCATATCGTTCTGACGAGTGAGCCAAATGCATTCCAGGCCCTTTTCTGCAGAAGAGAACATTGTCAGCCTATAGACAACACAGAGCAGCTGTACTCTACGCTGGGAAGTGATTGAAAGATGCTGAAGAAACAAATGGTAGCCTTTGGAGGCGTATGCCACCAGACTGTACATGGCAAAGCAGCGTGGTCACATGTCGGAAAGTTCCTTCATTTTCAAACAATAAAAGGGACACACACTCCCCAGCCAATGAAAAGCGAGCATGTTAGGGAGAAGAGTTTTAGCTTGCTTACCCAATCATGCAAAACTCCTGGAATGACACGCCTTCCTGGCGCAATTTCCCACGATAACCAGAGTTATGACAGGAAATCGCTCCAGGAAGGCGTGTCGTTCCAGGAATTTTGCGCAATCGGGTAAGCAGTGTGAAAATGGCCCAGTTTGCTTGCCTGTTCGATCAACTTACTGAATGTTTTTAATATTCTTGCTAAGCCTCAAGATGGAATACAAAATTTTGAATTAATGCAATAAAAACACTTCTTAACACTGGCCTCCCATTTCCACCCCACTTTTTATGTAACTGGAATAGATCCAGCTTTAAACAGAGAGATCTGCTGCCATCCAGTGAGACTGGCTTGTAAATGGAGCCGTTTCTCTGAAAATTTCTCTCTCTGTAATCGGTCATTTCACTTCTCACCATCAAGACAATGCTGTTCTTAAAAGTGATACGGCCTCCATCAGCAAGCTGTGCCTTCTGTTTAAACCAAATACTGACTATCGACCATAAACAGACAATAGACCTATGGTGCAACGCTAAACAGAGTCACGATTGAAGCCCGTTGACCTCAATGGATACAAAAGGGTGTAACTCTGCTTAGGATTGCACTGCTACTGACTTGATGCAGCTTCCAGTATCCTGTGAGCGTTGATTCACAAGTTACAAAGCTGATGAGGGTTTACCACGTAGGAAAATGACACATGGGACAAAGGTTAAATTCCCCCTTTCCTTGTATGCTGTGGTCCCAATCTGAAGCCCATGTGTGTTTAGGGATTGAGTTCCCAGAATGGAACTCTGGGTGTACACCTGTCCCAAAGTCATTGTGATGGCCACGTGGCCAACATGTGGCCTTTGTAAATTGTCAGTTGGCTCTCAGCCCAATTGAGTCAGCAGATCACACTCCATCACTGTCAAACAGAGTAACAGCATGAGGCAGGAGGATATAAAAGCCAGAGCCCCACTTCCCAAACTTTGCTCACTATCTTGTCTCTTATGAAGGAACCCCTCCGTCCCTTCATGGTATGCGATGTAAACGTAGGCTCGGTCTCAGGATACAGGCCTTGGTACGATTTAAACCTGCCAGAAAAAAAGAGGAGAAAAGAGTAAGAAGAGGATTTACCACATTTACCATCCTAATAAATACTTTCTGCACTTGGGCAATACAAACTATGCATGAAGAAAAGTTAAATTTATGACCTGTATAAGCTATGCAAATGAGTGAATCTGCACGATTCTTCATAATATTTTACTGTTTTACATTATTCTGGTTCATAAATTCATCCTGTAATTTCTTGCATTCCATAGACTTTTGACCTGGCTGTTTACAAGTTCAACTCCAACCTTAACCCTACCCCAGTGGATCAACCTCATAAATCATTTGGGCATTTAGCCCATGAAAGCTTATAGTGTGAGGGCATATGCCGGGAGAGAAGTATTTCGGATTCGCCACCTCTAGACGTTGATGCCTTGGGGACTAAATAAATGTTCTATCCCTTCTCTCGTCTCTTCCCCCTCCCTTGAGAGCATATCTCCATATCACATGGGAGATACTGCATCATCTTTTTACCTTTTCATATAACTGAACTTTTTGAGGTTAAAGTGCCACTTTATTTCTACTGCAGATTGATGAAACACATTGGAAACCAAGCCTCTGATTTGTTTGTGATTTTGGAGAGCCTAGGGTGGGGGGATGTTTAAGAGAGTAATATGGAATAATTATTTCATTTGGACATTTTTTCTATAGAAGACAACTGCAAATGAAGAGCATTGTGTGAGTGCAGTCCTGGATTTGCTGCAACAACTGCATTTTATCACACAATAGTAGAAGTAAATTTTGATTTAGTATTTTTATTAAAATAATTCTAGAACATAGTGGTTGACTACACTGAATTAAAAAAAAAAAAACCTTTCCCCCTCTTCTCTTGTTGAAGTTTTAGTTATAGCATCGGGGCATTTCATGATTGGTTTCTGAATGTGTGGGTGTGTTTGATTATAAATATTATACAACTGACCACTGAGGAAGGCCTTTGGGCCAAAACACACCTGGGCCGATTCCAGACGGCCCCCCGCCTCGCGAAACGTCGCGCGTCGTCGCGCAGAAAACGCGAAATATCGCGTTTTCTCGCGCGAGTTTTGCGCGATGTCGCGCAAAACTCGCGCGAGAAAACCCGATATTTTGCGTTTTCTACGCGACGACGCGCGACGACGCGCGACGTTTCGCGAGGCGGGGGGCCGTCTGGAATCGGCCCTGGTTGGTCTTTCTGTTGTTAATTGTACCGTACCATGGTCTTTTTTTGTGCTGGTCATTGAACTGTAACATCATCTGAGTATTGAGAATGTTTTAGTAATTTTTAGCCTGCCATTTAGGCCTTACGTTTTAAACTTATTTTTAACCTATATTTTGTGCACATTCTCTTTGAGTTTATTTTAGTTTAGGTTGCAACTTGACCCCAGTAGTATCTTCTAGAACACTGCTTTAGAAAGCATCTTTGCAAGAAAAAATTATTTCACAACATGGCGATGGCCTCCTAAAAATCTGGTCTTTTTCTCCCACAGGTAGCATTTTGTCATGACAAAAAACCCGTAAGCCTATAGCCATTGGGCATATCTATTCTACTCACCATCGGCTTTCCAGGCACTTCATCACACAGGTTTGTGCTGTGGCCAACATGGCAAGAGTAATGTTACGGGACTTCTTTATGTCTCGGATGATTTTATCCTCGCATTGTAGTAGCCTTTCTGAAGGAAAGAGGACAGAAAGACAGGCATTCTGTGCAATATCTCCTCTCAATCTCTGCTCTTACACCAGGCAACCTTGATGGCTACAAATGACCATTTACCAAGCAGTAACTAAACAACAGTGTCTGTTACTATCTTGCCAGTGGATATGGAAAATTTTTATCAATCAACAGGTGCCCACAGGTAATAAATCAGTTTGCATCCTTCTGAAGCATGTTATTTGGTGAACTATATTAAATTTTTGTCTACAACATCATCATGAAAAAGATGATTCTGAAGAGGTCAGATATATTCCTTAGAAAAACCCCTATTGCTCATGTTTTGCTCATCTGCTGAAGTGCATCTATGGGAACAGAACTAAAAAGAATCTGGAAGATTCCTCCAGAAAAAGCTGCACATGAAATGTGTATGGGTTGTACAATTATTAAAGACTTCTTTCCTTCTGCACCAATTGTCTCTTCATCTTCACAGCTCTAAGTAGCCAATCAGATCTGGGTAACGTGGTGATGACTGCAAAAGCAAATATTGGGCTCACATTCGGATGCAAGCACTCTTTACGTTTGGAAACACATTCAAAAAAGCATCCAGGCCAGTGTTCTTGGTTTTGCTGCTCTGGAGCACTTTTTAAAAAAATATTTGCTTTTGTTCTGCACATTGTGAAGAATTACGTTCTACAAATGCAAAAAAGTTAGAAATGTTAGCTCAATACGTTTAAAATACATAATCATTAAAGACACTGCCTCCCCGCTGCAACATACACAAACACCAAACTTATGGAATCCAGGTAGCACTTGTACAGCACATGGAGAAAGGCAGTAGAACTAGAGCCAGTTTGGTGTAGTGGTTAAGAGCACGGGAATCTAATCTGGAGAGCGGGGTTTGATTCCCCACTCCTCCACTTGAAGCCAGCTGGGTGACCTTGGGCTAGTCACAGTTCTCTGGAGCTCTCTCAGCCCCACCCACCTCACAGGGTGATTGTTGTGGGGTGATAACATACTTTGTAAACAACTCTGAGTGGGCATTAAGTTGTCCTGAAGGGCGGTATATTATTATTATTATATAAGCTAACTTGCTCATTCCAGACTCTTCAGTCAGCCTAGAACATGAATGAGGATGGTAAATTTGTGACACTATTTGCATCCCTAGTAAAAGTAAACAGACAAACAAGGGACACAAGAGCAAAGTGAGAACTAGCGTAGGATTCTCCAAGTGGATGCTAATAAAGAAATGTTATTTATATTTATATGAAGAGCATGGTTGCATTCCTCAAGGAATGGCAACGGTGCTTTTTTTTTTGCATTTGTAGAATATAATTCTTCACAATGTGCAGAATGAAAGCAAATAAAATATATATTTTTTAAAAATTGAGTACTTTCATCAGTACACTTGAGAACAGTGAAACAAAGAATGTGGGCCCTAGTTGCTAAGGCAAGGGCACTGTATTCCCTCCTTCCATGAATATTTCAGCACGTGAAAAATTGATTTTAAAGGATGGCACAGTTGAGAACCATAAAAAATGTCCATGAAATTCCTCTCCTCAGTTCAGCTCCTTCCTTAGTGCAGTTATGATCCACCACCATGGTGCCCACTGAAGCATTTCTTAGTGCCTATTTATTCTTCCCCAAAGCCTCTCTCTTCCTCAAAGCAAATAGTCACTCCTGGCTTTGGAAGAAAGCAGGAGGCATCAAATTTGCACCTGCAGGGAGAGCTCATTCAGAACCACTGGCCTCCATCATCAGATGCTTGGCTTTCACCCTCCCACCATTTTGTGATAGGTCTCAGCACCCCATGGCAGCCATTTTGTGGTGAGGCCCACTGCCTGCTCTCTAAATTCCAGAAGGGCCCACAGGCTCAATGAGATTGGTGGCATGGGGCCTTGTGTAAGGAAATGAAAGTTCTCAAGGAATTAGTTAGGAAAGTTCTCAGCAAAAAATGAGGGGCAGACCATGTAGAGGGCAGGAAGGACTGAGGTAGCAGCAACCAGAAGATGCTGTCAGCACCTGGGGAAGGTACAGAGGAGCTAAACCTACAAGGTTTGGAAAGATGGAGGGTGAACATAAGCAAAGCAGACCTACATGAGGGACACAATGAAAGTAGTTGCAAACCAGAGTCTGAACTGGTCCAGGGAAGACCTGCAATGACAGGTTGGGAATGCAGATGGGAAATGGCTAGGGAAGCTGACAGGTTGAGAAGGAAGCAGGTAGGCAGGGAGACAGAGGAAGAACAGGCATGCCGATCAGTAGAAAGACTGGGGAGCCATAAAATTAAGGGCAATTTCTGGCTGCTGCCAGATCCAGGCTCCCAAAGGAGCCAGATATATGCACCCAAAAATAAGCCTCTTTTCAGTAACCCAGGAATAAGCACACATGCAACTAGGATCCTTCATTTGCATGCACTGAATATGACACTGGTCGTATTTACCAAAGTAGCAACTGGCCCGCATCCCGGAGGATTGATTGGCTGCTGCTAATGTACTACCCAATAGGATTTCAGACCTGAGGAGCCTTGCTTTACCTGAAGCTAGCCCAATACATAACAGTCTGCATACCTGGCGGAATACTGTGGTAGAAGAAATTCCTGACCGTGGCATTGATCAACTCACTCTGAGCTCTGGGGTTAGTCTCCTTAATAATATCTTCCACAGCCATCCAAAAAAGGAGTGGGGTTTCAGCATTGTGCATCTTGAGAAACTGTCTGAAGTAGTCCATATGAATGGGGTTCTGAAGCACTTCATTCAGCTCTCTAAAGGACCCAAAGGAGAAGCCAGACAGCTGAAGGCATCCACTTTCCTGGGCCAAGAATATATATTTTTACACACAGACTTCCCTGTCCTTAAGGCTGAAACTGATGATGGGAAATGAGGACAACTAACACAAGCTGAATCTGAAGAGCAACCAGTAACTTTTGATAGAAGTGCAATCTATCCTAAAAGTGACCCATCGGATTAGGACTTGTAGAACACGGCACAAAATTTGAATTCTTCTCTCCTTTCATTTAAAAAAGAAGCTTCCAGGCTTCCTGAGAGCCAATGTGGTACATTTCATAAAGTGTTAGATTCATACCAAGGAGACCTGGGCTCAGACTCTCCACTGAGGAGGCCATCACTCTTTCCGTTCCACCAGCCTCACAGGGTAAAAATGGCACAATCGCTACATAAGGCGCCTGAGATTTTGAAGGAAGGGCAAAACGGTGTGACAGATTGGGAGGAGCTTCAAATCATTCTGGTGGAGCGCTGAAAAAAAAGCCTTCCATCAGATTTCACTTATACGTTTCTGAGCATGCTCATTTGCAACAGGGCATGCTCAGTGAGCGCGAGTGAAAAAAATCTGCTCTTTCTGTTGCCCAGAACTGGTATCAGATTTAACTGTCAAAAGCTACATCTAAATTCAGGGAAAGTCCAAATGCCCTTGGCCATTGAAGTTGTGGCCAGACACTACTAAAGGGGGGGGGGAATGGCTGTCAAAAATTCCACTGGTAGCCAAAGCTGGCTGGAATGTGTTTTGATGATCAAACTGCTACCACACAGCAGGCAATGCTACCAGGTAAGCTTTTGGGTTGACCTGTTTTTGGCATTACATTAGCACTACCTGAAAACCAGCTCCAGTTTTCACAAAGCAGGACTTCTATGGCTACTCAACCTTCTTTTGGGGCTCCCAGTGTTGCTTCCTGATTCCTACAGCCTCCCTGCTCTAACTTGCCTAGTGCTTCTCTTTCCTATCTCCCACCAGCTACACTATTTCTCCCTAAACATTTCTAAATTTTGCCTTTGCACAATAGTGAAGCGCTCATTTTGGTAGGCTTGTATAAAAATCAACAGATTAAAACATTCTGGGCATCGAGAGCTGCTTTCCAAGTTGCAGAAAGTGTTTCATAGCTAGAGACTCTGAGCCAAGCTACAAGTGATGCCTGACACAGGTTGGACACTTGTCAGCTTCCCTCAAGTTTTGATGGGAAATGTAGGCATCCTGGTCTTGCAGCTGTAATGGAAAGCCAAGCTATAAAACCAGGACACCTACATTTCCCACCAAAACTTGAGGTAAGCTGACAAGTGTCCAACCTGTGTAAGGTGTCACTTGTAGCTTGGCTCTCAGATAGACTTTTTTTCTTAGAGACTTTGTGGTGGTATGACAGAACTTTCTATGGATGATGTGCTCATTTCTCATGTCACCTCTGGTTTAAACTGATATTGCAGGTTTCTGAAGACCTACAAAATCCTGAGCAGAGTGTAGGGTAACCAGCCTCAAGGTGGGGCCTGCAGTTCTTGCAGAATTACATTTGTTTGCCAGACTACAGAGATCAGTTCTCCTGGAGGAAAATGCAGTAATGGAGGGTGGACTCTATAGCAAGCCATTCTTACTGAGTTCCCTTCCCCTTCCCCAGGTAATGCCCCCAAATTTCCAGGAATTTCCAAAATGGCAACCCTAACAGAGTGTGCTCACTGCAGGCAACAATGCCCCTCTTCTCCTTCTTCAATATTTCTACCCCCACCCCACCCCATTGAAAAAGAATCTACATTTTATACCTTCAACCTATGAACACTCTGAGGGTAGTATTGAAAAGTCAGGTACAGTTGTTTCAGAGGAACAAAACAGGAAGGCATATCTCTACGGCAAGATGCCTTATTACCTGGGCTTTATAAGGGGCTTTCTGATTAAAGGTCCCTTCCTCATGAAGGACAAACTTGACCGGGTCCAATGTAAGCTTCTTTTCGGTATCATGGGCCGAATGAAAATGCCTGCAAAGGAGAAGGAGGTCTGTGTAAGTATTGTATTGGGGAGGACACAAACTCACTATAAACCAACATGGAACTGCAGGCACATGTCTGGCCTGAAATCCTTGTGGCGGGCACATGCCCCACACCATGGAATTTGTAATCTGTGAACTGGCCCTCAAATCAATCAAGTTGGCGGATCACAGGCCTTTCATTAAAATAGGAGTGTATGGCACAATGACATAAATCCAGTTCCATACTCCACCCACCAGTTTATCATGCTCCTGAACCTCTTTTTAACAAGAGCTACCACCTACTTTGAAGTCATTACTTCCCAAAGCCATTTTCCTTCTTTTAGGAATAGGACCTAACCAGACGTGACATTTTCCATGTGTACATTTAAAGGTAACTTGTAAGTGCTATATCTGGCTGGTTATAGCCAGAGAGAGGCTGCTGCTCCTCTTGTGTAGCGAAATCTTTTACTTTGGGGGGGGGGGAGGATACATTGATAAGAAGGACATGGGAAATGCTCAAAATCCCATTGTGAGGTGAGAAAAAAAGGGACTGGGGGAGGTGGAAGGAATAGGGTGGAGGGAAGGAAAGATAGTGCACAAAGATAGTACACCTTATATCAGGGTTCCACAATGTGGTGCCCATGGGTACCATGGCAAATGCTGACACTTTCCCTGGTACCCGCCAAGTGTTCTTAGAAAGTGGGCAGAGCCAGGTGCAGCTTTTGCTCAGCCGGGCTCCTGATTTGCCACTGAAGATCTAATTGGCGTTGTAGATTTTTAAAAAGTTGCTTCAGCATCAGCTGCCAGCATATCATAAGGATCTTCATGGTGTGACTGAAGGTAAGATGTGTGTACGTAAGAAAATATTTTAAAGCAGTATATTCATTTAAAAAGGCATCCTGTTAAACAGAGCTTCAGCCTGAAATGTTAGAGAGTTACTATTAGAGGTATGCATGACTTCACTCCCTGATAGTTTGTGATCAGCTTTGTCTCCTGCGGCAGCCATTTTGTGCTTGAGTCCACCTCCTCCAGCGGCCATTTCTAGCTGTGTCAGAATTCCAAAGGTGCTCACAGGCTCAAAAAGGTTGGGGATCTCTGTCCTATACCATGGTAGAGGGACGGCAGGGAAAGAGGATGAGGGAGGAGGGCAGTGGTGGTGATAGCAGAGGAAGACATATCTACTAAGAATGGCGCATCCTAAGCAACATGCAGCAGGGAAAGGAGATTTCCCCCCAGCTGGCATTTTCCTGTTCCTGATTGCCCCCAATGAAAATGGCTTTTCGTCATTTTAAAGGGAGAAATTGAACTATCAAGCACACGCACTTGCAAGTCATATGTAATTTGACACTAGCAGGTCACCTTGTACATTTGCCTGCTTCCACCTCAACTTACTAGCTGCTCACTTAGTGGGGAAAAGCACAGGGTGATGGCATGTTGTGATCTACGGAGAACAAAGAGTCACAGAGCAGCAACACTTCCCCTTTTTCCCATCATTGTCATAGTCTCATCTCTTTTCTCTCCAGGAATCTTAAAGAATATCTCCCATGTAACAAAGAATGTGTTTCTTAGGCTAACAGACAAGATGTAAAGAACTCCCATTTCCCAATAACCTTCTTCCCCACAACCTCCGCACCGCAAGCTTGTACTACCCTGGTTGCAAAGCCACCAGGACAGAGAACCAGTGTGGTGTAATTCCTACGCTGCCTTGAAGTTCCTTGAGTGACGCTGAACCAGTTCCTCTCTTTCTTGGCCCAACTTATCATAGCACTGTTGTGAGGTGAGGATTAAATGGAAACAGCTTTCAAGAGACAAGAACCCTGAGTGGACTCACCACTTGCTGTCGCGTACTTCTTGCAGAATTCCCTAAAGTTCTGACTCAGAATTTCCACAGCCATCTTAGGATTCATCTTGGCCAGCTCCTCAAATTTCATGCCCACATAGTCTATTGTTAAGAGAGAAAAGCAGCCATTTTGATCACTATGACCAGGATAATAGGTCAGATGGTGGATAAGTTCAGACATAAAACAAAACCTGTGGTTTAATTAAGCTAACTACCTTTAGTATGGTTGTCTGGATGAACCAAGAATCAAACCAGAGTGTGAACTTTGTTTATTAATCACAATTAGTCTCACAAGATGCATTAACACAGACATCCTGGCTTATGATTGACTGGACAAAGTAAAAGCAACAGTTACAAACAACTTGTCCTGATAAAGATTAAGTACACACACCTCTTTCACAAACAGGTCTGAGCCCAGGCAGGCGTGAAGTCTTTTTTCCACCACTGTCTTTTTCCACTACTGGTATCTACACTATAGATCAAAACTGCTTACAACCATTCTCTCGCCTCAAGGCATTCTGGGAAGTGTACTTCTGTGAAGGCTATGAATGTCTAAAAGCAGATTTTCACCAAACCACAGTTCCCATGATACTTTGGGTGGGTGAGGAGAAGACATTGGCCGTTTCCACACTACTCACCTTCTTCCGTAACAGGGCGCAACGTCACGAAAAAAACGCGGAAGATAACTTGCGCGAGAAGACACTATCTTCTGGTTTTTTTCATGACATTGTGCCCTGTTCCGAAAGAAGGTGAGTAGTGTGGAAACGGCCATAGTTAAACTTGTATAAACTGTTATAAAATCAGGTACATATTTAGAGAGCTGATAAGTCCCAAAGTGAACAACCCTAAGAAGAGGGTTTATCGGCTGAGAAAATGAACCTTAGTGGAACCATGAGAATAGCACTTACCTATCTTGTACACAACGGGATCCAGCTCCATAAAGATAGAGCCCCCCATTCCCAGGTCCTGAGTGCCCAATAACTGCCAGTGTTCCCCAGAGAGCAGATCAAAGTCTCTCATTCCAGCTAATGCTTGGCTGAGATGGGTGGACTCCATGATTCTCCTGACGAGTCGGAGATTCTCATCATTTTCATAAAGATATTCTGTCAGTTGTTTCTTCTCCTTGCCAAGCTGAAACAACAGGCAGAGTCAGTAGAGCACGGGTGTAGGGGATGCTCAAACAAATGAGTATCCCTGCTCATTGAAAGATGTGCAGGCCATCATCTGGGGGCATTTCTGACCCCGTTTTTATTCTGACTGTATTTTGCAAGGGCTCCATGCCTACCTAGCTTGAGCAGTAAAGGGAAACTGCTTCAGGGGAAAATAGTAAAGAGCATAAGCTTTCGAGAACCACAGTTCTCTTTGTCAGAAGCTTCTAACAAAGAGAGCTGTGGTTCTCGAAAGCTTGTGCTACAACAAAGTTGGTTAGTCTTAAAGGTGCTACTGGACTCTTTACTATTTTGGGACTTCAGACTAACACAGCTAACTCCTCTGTATCTATGCTTCAGGGGAAGACAGCAGAAGTCACTTCATCCTCCTTCAAACAGAAGGCGTGGAGACCAAACCTGGGACTGGCTACATGCAAAGCAGGGCTGCCATCTTGAGATTCTGATTATATTTGTATTGCTGTTTTGGTTTTAAATGTATTTAAACGTTTTATTATTGTACCATTGATATTACTGTAACCTGCCCTGAGCCCACTTGTGGGGAGGGAGGGCTAAAAATCGAATTAATAAATAAAATAAATAAATAGATGTCTTACCACTGACACCAGCTCTAATAGCAACCCTCCTTCCTCCCTAGCCAACTCTCTATTCAACTTTTACATACATTAGGCCTGCTTCAACCCGCCTACTAAGAGGTCAGGAGGCTGCTAAGCCTCAGCTCCCAACTAGGGCTGCCAACTTCCAGGGGGGCCTAGAGATCTCCCAGATTTATAACTGATCTCCAGTTGACAGAGATTTGTTCCCCTGGAGAAAATGACTGTTTTTGAGGGTGGTGTGACATTATACCTTACTGAGGTCCAGGGCTTTTTTTCAGTGGGAATGTGGTGGAATGGAGTTCCGGTACCTCTTGAAAAAGGTCACATGGCCGGTGGCCCCGCCCCCTGATCTCCAGACAGAGGGGAGTTGAGATTGCTCTCCGCGCTGCTCAGCGACACAGAGGGCAATCTAAACTCCTCTCTGTCTGGAGATCAGGGGGCGGGGCCACTGGCCATGTGAACATTTTCACCAAGGGCGATTTAATCTTTAAAAAACTCTCCCCTTGTTCCAGCTAATCGAAAGTGATGTCATTGTGTGGTCCTGAGTTCCACCACTGAGTTCCACCACCTCTTTTTCAAGAAAAAAAGCCCTGCTGAGGTCCCTCCCCTTTCCAAATCCCACTAACCCCAGGCTCCACCTCAAACATCCAGGAATGTCCCAACCCAGAACTGGCAACTTTAACTCCCACCCACTGTTGAATATGGCTCCCACCTGGGCAGCCGCTGGCTGGATATCTGATACACCATGCAGTCAGAGTCAAGCCTGATCTATAATCCCACCGCAGAAAGTTGATGTGGAAACAGAGACCACAGCCCAACCATTCTGGCCTTCTCATTGAAGCAGGGATACAAGATTTACTGGCTCGCTGCACAAGGGAGTTATCGTAATACACGTGAATACCTGCCATGCTTGAAACTGTGAGGAAATGACAAGTCCTCCTTCCCCATACCAACTGCAAACTGGTCAGCTAAGAGCAGCCTTTTCCAAGCACCCAAACAAGCAATATTTGACATTGCCACTTTGGTCATACATAAAACTGCCTTATACACAGTAGTCATTTCGTAGAAAAAGAGCTGGAGGAACTCATTAGCATAACTCATTGGCATATGCCACACCCCTTGACATCACCGGAAATGTGTCATTGGCATAACTGATTTGCATATGCCACACACCCTCTGACATCACCTATCCTGGCTGTTTTGGACCCAATCCTGGCCATTTAGGGCCGAAATTCGGCCCAAAATGGCAAAAAGGGGCTGAAAATGACCACAAAGGGGCCCAAAATGGTCAGGATCAGGCAGTTGCTGAGTGGGAGAGTGATCCACCACCCGTCAGAGGCCCTATCCAGGCCATTTCGGCCCCAATCCAGGCCGAAACGGGCCCAAAATGGCTGAGAGTAAGGTGGGCCGGACCACCTGTCATGTGACCTCTTTGGGGAACTGCCGGAACTGCATTCCTATGTGTTCCCCCTCAAAATGAGCCCTGCTTATACAGAATCAGTCCTTTGGACCATATTATTTATTTACTTCATTTATACCTCACCATTCTCCCCAGTGAGGACCCAGGACAGCTTATGTAATGCTTCTCTCCTCCATTTTATCCTCACAACAACCTTGTGAGGTTGGTTATGTCGACAGTGTGATTGGCCCAAGGTCACCTTGGAAGCTTCCACGGCAGAGTGGGGATTTGAACCCGGGTATCCCGGGCCCTAGTCTGACATTCTAACCACTGCACCGTGCTAGCTCCCAGATTTACTATTGGATCTCAGTCACTTTCAGCATTATCTAGTCTGATTGGCAGCAGTTCTTCAGAGTCTTAGGTGGAGATCTTTCACATCACCTCCTGCCTCGTCCTTTTTTAGTGATGCTAAGAACTGAACCTGGGGCCTTCTGCATGCAAAGCAGACGCTCGCTCACTAAGCCACAACTCCTCCCAAACCTTGGCAAATTCAGGGACAGGGATACCCAATGAGTCCTTCGCTGTCTCCGTGGGTCCACCTTACCACATAAAACAGAAATATCTTGTCATCATGCTGTAGGAACTCTTCATAGAGGAAGCAGAGAATCTGAAAAGAGAGGGAGAACTCAGCAGGAAGTGCTCTCTTCGTTGAAGAAGAAAAACGCCTGCGTGCAGGCTGCCAATCTGTTTTACCCTGTTTAATATGTTTTTATTATCGCACAAGATTTTGCAGACTAGAGCCCGTTCTTCCACATTCGCTTGTGAGGGGCTTGGGAAGGACACTGACGTTCCCACAAGAAGGCAGAACGAGGCCGCAAACGTTTACAATTTCATCAGGGGGCTGAAAATAGTTGAGGAGTGAGCCCCCGAGCAGCACATTGGCCTTACACCAAACCCATGATAAATACTGCAGTCCAGGGCTATTTCAGAATTAACATATAAAGCCTATGTTCATATTTATGGAAAGAAAGTAGAATCAAGAAAGTAGCATTTCCCCACCTTACAGATCTCCTTCTGTCCCTTTAGTAACCAGGGTATAACATTTCCAGAAGGAAGGAGTCTCTGTAACCCCCTGAGAGTTGATAGCTTCAAAGGAAGGTGCCAGTTGCTGTTCTGAGTCAGGTACAACTCACAGATCCTTTCGCCCATCACGTGGCGCAAGAGGACGTTGCCTTCACCAAGGGAGCACATCATCATGCGCAGGAAATCTTCCAGGTCATGCCACAGCTCGAGCAGATGCACCTCCACTGCATAATTCCTACTGAGCAAAAACTCCCGGAATGGGCATCCTGCACACTTGTCGGCATTGAGCACCCAAGGAAGGAAATCTAAGGACAAGGGAGACGTCATTATGGTTTTTAAGGCTAGCATGGAAGGATACTGGACCACGGGGGTCGAAGCGCGGAGTTTTTTGACATACATCTTCTCGTCAATTTCTTCTAGTGCAGGAGTGGAAGGCAGCTCCGTGGGGCTGTTTTTGAAGCAGGGCGCTTCATCGGAATTGCCCACGCCGTCTTGTTCGTTGATGTGCTCTCCTTGCCACATACTAGTACTGGGGGACTGTTTTTCAGAAATGTGATGTTTCTTGTCAGCTGGACTGCTTTTCGATGATACCGACTTCCTGGGGTGTCCACAGGTCTTGCTTTTATGCTTCTCTCTTCCTTCCAAAGGGCCTTTGCCTGTGACGTGATCCCAGACTTCCTTCTTGCTTCTCAAGCTAGAATAGGATAGGGATGCCAAGCTGCTTTCACGGATGCTCATCATTGGCAGAGGAAACGGAAACGACTTCGGAAACGTGACCCTGGACAACTGCTCCTGATACTCCTTGAGCAAATGGGAGCACTTGGGTTCTTGCTCCATGCTCAGCTTGCAGTGAATGTAGAAGTTTGGGAGCCAGTAACTTTCAATCTTGAACAGGGCCACTTTCTGCATATCACTCAGGACTTCCCTTCGAGTGTGGGCATGCTTGGGGTGATAGGGAGACATTCTCAGAAGTGTTTCTGAAAAGATTGCACAGAATTAGAAAGCAAAGGTCTCCGTTCACAGGTTCAGGAAAGAAAACAGGGGTGTTCTGGATAATCGTTAATATTGTGTGGGCTTCAACATATAGGACAGCTCTTCTGCTTTGACCAGCATCTACACAGCTGAAATTTTGAAGTTATAGCAACACAAATCTTTAAGAGCTATGATAAGTAAAATTAATGCATAATCCAAATCTTATCTTGTTGATTGGGGTATGAACTGGCTTAATAGGTTCTGTACTAGGCTGAAAAGGGGCATTTTTGGAAGACAGCAGCTTCAGATTTTATTTCATTCAGAGTTCTTGCCAGTGGCTTGGAGATTAGGGCTGATCCTATCACTCATCAGCAGAAAGAACTCATGGCCAGAGGTCTTCCCAGCTCTCCCCTCCCCCAGCAGTCATGTCCAACCCCAGGAGAGTTTAATCCTGGGATTGTCGGTTCCATGTGGAGCAATAGCCACCTGGGTCAGAAGGCTGCAGTGGGAAGAGAGGAAAGAGGTTGGAACTGCTCCCTTCTGTCTCGTCTGTCAGTGGAGCAGTGCTCATGCAGGAGGCAATTTCAATTTCAACCTTTCATTTTCTCCACTGCAGCCTCCTGACCTGTGTGGCTATTACTCCACTTGGTCCTATGCCCCAGGAATAAACTGGCTATGGGAAGGAGGGGAGAGACAGGAAGATCAGAGATCCTTGGTGGGGGGGCTTCACAGGGTCCTTTTGCTGAATCCAGTCCAATGGGCCAGAAGGCACCTGGAGATCTGCTGCCAGTTAGAGTAGAGTAGAAATATTAATAGAGTAGGTAATAATAAGAGCAGATGATAATAGTAAATATGAGGCCGTTTCAAATGTTCATTCCAGCTCTATAACGCAAGCCGATGGGGACCAGCCTGTTACTCGCAGTTCACCTTTCGCTACAAGTCTGATAACAGCCTAAGGTGTTTGAATCATATTTGGGATACTGGAGCATGGGGGAAGCAACAGCCCACCCATGAATGTGAACGTAGTTTTCATTTTGGGGTGAATGGTTATAAAATGGAGAAATGAAATGACTGGCATAAATGATCTCATGGCTACTTCTAATATTGATTTTAATACAATTTTCTACCAACTTTCTCTGCAGAACATGCAGGTTCAGAACAGTATACAGATATATAATACTGTATCACGAGCGTATCCCCTACTTCTAATAGCTGAGGATCACACTGTTTCTGAATTATAACTGAAAACACACTTCACTGTGACATCTGTGCCGTTTCCACACGGCTTACTTTATTCTATAAAATAGCGAAATCTTGCGCGAAATCTCACGAGAAGATGCTGTTATTGCATCTTCTCGCGCGATAACAGCATCTTCTTGCGAGAATTCGCTATTTTGCAGAATAATGTAAGCCATGTGGAAACAGCCCTGGACAGGTTCACTTTTAGAGCAGGTAAGGATTACCGCCCTTGCTCGCTCTGAATCTTTAGCCACTTCATTCCCATTGGAAGAAGGCCAGTCCAGCACAGAGTCTCATGCAGAGACAGAACAGACAGCCCCTCTGAGCACAGGTCATTCTGCACCCAATCACAGGAAGATGCAGCTGGCAGATTCCTCTACAGAAGTGGGTACTTGGGGCTTGCATAAGGTTATAATAGTTTAATACATGCTGTGCACCAACAGCTGTCTCACAGCTAAAGGTGAATTGGGATGTTAAAAGTAACTGGCCCAGTGGAAGCTGAGCCAAGCAGCCCCATCAGGGAAGCCTACACTGGCTGTCATGGTTGCCATGGCCCAAACCCAAAACCAAGGTGAATGGACCCCGTGGCACCGCCAGCACTGCAAGGATCATGGAGCTCAGCTTGCCCCTGGCGGCCAGTGGCCCATCTAGTACAGTGGCCCATAAGAAACTTTTCCGGTGAGTTAAAATCCAGCGTGCTACTGCTCTCGGAATCCAGTAATATCTATGAAGCTGTACTTCTTACCAATGGTTGTGCTACAGAGGGTGACAACTACAGAGCCCTCCTGCAAGTGAGTGGCCATCAACACCTGGAACAGCGACACATAGAGATCTTGCTGGGATTCATCCGTTTCATCGATACCAAGTATCCTTTCTGCAGCTAGCCAGAATTTGGTCAGCTCTTCCCCTGTGGATCAGCATAAGGACAGAGTTATTCACTATGTGCTACTCCGCCTTAGCAGTTCTGAACAAAAGCTGGTAGGTGGACTAGTATCGTGATTCCAGTGTCCAGGCATCCTGGGGTGGGAGCTGAATGTTTTAAACAAATGAAATAACAAGTAGTCTTTTTTAAAAAAATAAGATCAAGCCTGAATTTTGGAAACGCAGGGGCAGGAAACAGCAAGAGTGATGGATGGATGAGTGTTTGATTTGGGGCACGTGAGGCCATTCTGCCGACTGCGAAGTGGAATAAAGTTGGATTTTGTTTAGCCCAGCTGAAGAACTGACTTAGAGTCCTCTTTTATATATTGCGTCTCTCTTCATCCATAGAGAAGCAGCACATTTGTTTATCAGGCATTTAAATATATGAATAGAAAGAGCGAGCTCCAGATGGATGTTGTTAAGTAAAGGCAAACTCTAAGAATGTATTGTCGAAGGCTTTCACGGCCGGAGAACGATGGTTGTTGTGGGTTTTCCGGGCTGTATTGCCGTGGTCTTGGCATTGTAGTTCCTGACGTTTCGCCAGCAGCTGTTGCTGGCATCTTCAGAGGTGTAGCACCAAAAGACAGAGATCTCTCAGTGTCACAGTGACACTGACTATGACACTGAGAGATCTCTGTCTTTTGGTGCTACACCTTTGAAGATGCCAGCCACAGCTGCTGGCGAAACGTCAGGAACTACAATGCCAAGACCACGGCAATACAGCCCGGAAAACCCACAACAACCAAACTCTAAGAAGCTCCTTATATTGAATCCAGACTCATAGCTAGGGTTATCAGGTCTCTATACCCCTCCTGGTGGGAGGGGAGGACCTGGCACTTACCTGCATGTCTCTCTTCTTGTGCACACAAAGCGCATGCGCACTCTTAGCACTGACGTCACTTGAGGAAGTGATGTCGTTGCAGCCCGTTGGGCGTGCACCTGCTGCGTGCTTGCCCAGGTTGCCTGTCAGTGGTGGGTGATCGCTGGGGAGGGGGTTTCAATCAGTGGGCAATGGAGGAAACCCCTGGGAGGTTGCCTGCCACCAGCGGGCAACCGGGAACCCTACTCATGGCTCATGTAGTCCATAACTGGCTCATGCCATAACTGGCAGCAGCTCTCCAGGATCCTGGGAAGAAATCTTTCCTATTTCTGCTTCCCAAAACTTTTAAACTGGAGATTGAACCTGGGGATTTCTACTTGTTAAGATATTTACAAGTAGAGAGGATTTTCGGGGGATATCTCATTTCCCCTTCTCCCAACATGTCCTCTTTCCCTTCCCTGTCCCCCCCCGTAGCATCGCCCCCTTTTCCTGCTTCCTTCTCTCCTTCCCACCCACCATTGTCAGCCCCTCTGTCTTCACCTTTCACACACTTCCCCCCCCCCAGCAGCCTCTCCCCTATGACCCAGTTGCATGATGCTGGCTGAGCCAGGCCTATTTACATGGTGGGGAACTTACAAGGACTTGCTAGGGATACTTCACTTTCCCCTGTATCCCCTCCTCCACACTATTTTTCTTTCCTCCAAGTATCCTCCATATGCTCACCTTTCCCTACATCCTTCTCTACTTAAAACCCCCCAAACAACTTGCTTTTTATCTGCCCCTTCCCATCTTCACCTATATTTCTTAATTGATTTCATTTATATGCTGCCTTTCTCTGCAAGGAGGACCCAACGCAGCTCTTTGCCTCCATATGATCATTCTCATTGGCCTCCATATTATCCTCACAAGCCTGAGAGACAGGTTGGGCTGAGAGTGTGTGAGTAGATCAAAGTTCCTGGTGAGTATCCACAGCAGAGTGGTGATTTGAACCAAGGTCTCCCAGATCCTATTCTGAAACTCTAACCACTACACTACCATGGCCAAGGGGCAAGGGGAGGCTGCTGTTGAACAGTATAACGTAGCCAGGCCTCGATCAGTGATGAAAGTCATGTTGTATCAAGTCACCCAGTGGTTGCTGCTGGCCCTGGCCCTGAAATGTCCTCCCTCAAGGGCCAAAATAGCCCTTCCTCTTGCTTTTTATTGACAGAAATCAAGCCTGGCATAGTGGCTAAACTGTTATGGTTGCCTAGCAACAGGCACTGAAGGCATCTGGTTAAAGCTCCTTTTATCATTTTGATCCCCACCCCCCATGTATTTGTTTTAGATTTCAGATTTTTCTGCAAACCAGGGGCATTTTTTCATGTGTGTAGGAAGATCTATTTTGTCTGTTCATGGCTCCAATCTCTGGATTTAAATGTCCTCAGATCAGGGCCACTTGGCTATTAGTGTATAAGATACACCACTTTTATTCTCTGTAAAGACTCTAAGCAGCTTACGGCATCGTTCTCCCCTCTTCCATTTTATACTCACAACAAACACCTAGTAAGGTTGATTAACCTGAGAGGGAGGGATTGGCCCAAAGCCACCCAGTGAACCCAGTGAACTTTCATAGCAGAGCGGAGGATCTCCCTAATCCAACATTCTAATTATTGCACCATAAAGGCAAAGCATGCACTGTGCTCAACGAATTTTGGCTCCATGGGGAGAAACTTTTCAGCCCTGCTTGGCTGGTAGTTTCCATATATGGTTTCTGTCCGTTGCACTTCTCACCTGCCATTCCTTGCAAGAAAGAACGGAAGCGCCACATCCCTCTGCTACCACTGATGCACTTCTCCAGGAGCCACTGGTCGGCTTTTTTCCATCTCAGCATGTCTGCTGCAAAAAGAGGCAACGACATTTCAGAAAAGATTCATTTATATTCGCATCCAGTGGGCATGCTTAGTGGTTCGGCAATTCTGCTGCTTGATGGCAGAGCTGATTTGAAAGGCATCTAATGAACATCTTAAACTAGTTTAAAACTGGGCTCATTCCAAACTGGCCCTCTTGGTCCCTTGATGATATCACTGGTGGTGTGATGAACCATCAAAGGCTGCCAGATGCCCATGCCCCTCTAGATGGGATCCTTCTGACCGCCTACTTCATATTACTCATTTGGAAGAGAAAGGTTACTTGGGTGTCACCAGCTCTGTCCAGCTAGAAAAAGCCTTAGATATCACCACATATGCATGGTGCATCCAAGATATCTCAGAGATCACAGGGGCTACACAACTGGATTGGGCAGACGAGGCCAAAGACCTATGAAATCCATTCTTCAGATCCCACCATTTTGGGCCCCATCTATTGCTAGGATCTGATTGGTCCCTCACCTGCCTCTTGGGACCGGATGAAACTGATGAGCTCCTTGCAGAGGATGTAGTGAAGGCACAAGTTGGTTTTGCAGAAATAAGGCAGCCGATGTTTCTCCATCCAAGTCACCAAGCCTTTGTGCTTTGATACCTGTGATGTTCCCAAAATGATGACGAGGTTTTAATAAACAATCCGTGTCAATTAGCCTTAAGAGGAATGCGTACGTTTCTACAGTTTCGCTATCTTGCCTTTTAAAGCCTAGGGATAACTTCTTCATTTATCATATTCTTTACAAGACAAGGAACCACTGAAGAGAGAGGGCTAGCAGTACCTTTTGTACCACTACACCATTTACCTCCCGAATTCTGAACCAAGGAAACTCCAGGGCAAAGGATGCGAGAAAAGGTTTCAATCGTAGGGTTAGATCAAAAAAGAGATCAAGTGACAGGTATGGAGAAGAATGGGGGGAGCCTTGACTCTTCTGGCCTTCCTTGGTGTTTGAATATTGGGCAGATCTTTCTTATTGATACACGGACGGGATTCACATTTCTCAGAGAGAACCAACCAAGAACTGATTCGTACGGCTACTTCAGCCTGTGATGGGTCAGCATGCACAGGCGTGGTTGCACGACTGCTTTTGCATGCAAAAGGGTCAGAATCTGCTCGCGTTGTATTTTGATGGAAATGCAGATGTTCAGGAGATTGCAGAGCTCAACCCAGTTCCTGCCTGCACCGAGAATGCTTGTGTGAGATCAACCTGAGATCAATAATCAACAGTTGCAGTTGTTCTGAGAAAGCACCGCCTTAGACTTTCTCTGTGATGCTACCAAGTTATGAACACACATAAAATGGGTTTATACTGAGTCAGGCCATTGCAAGCTCCCTATTCTAACTAGCAGCTGGCCTCCAAGGTCTCAGGCAGATCTGTTTCATATCACCTGCTACCTGCTCGTTGTAACTGGAAATGACAGAGATTGGACCTGAGACACCACTGCATGCAAGCCACTGCATGCAACATGAAGGCATGCAAACCAGAGGCTTTGCCACTGAGCCACAGCCCCTCTCAAAGTCCACATCTCTTTTTCTAGACACATTTATGAGAAATGTCACCTTGATAAAAATTCTGGAAGAGCATGAGAGATCCCAGCCATCGACTGACCCAGAGGCATGGCATAAATGAGAATGGGGATTATTCTAAATACAACATCTGGAAGACTGATGGCTAACAGTGTGGACATAGCTACAAATCGTAACTCAATTGACCCAAATGACACTTGACAAATCCGACATGTCAAGATGGTTGTGTGAACTGATGCACATCATTCCAAAGTTGCCATCTTCACTGTGACTCGGCCAGTAAGATGGCTCATGTGTTTGTGAGATCCAAGAGGGAATATTTTGCTGAAGTGGAACCAGAGTGCTAGCAGCGCTTTTGACATCAGTGGATTCTTTCCCAATTATTTTGGCAAAGGTCTTTTCAAAACTGATTGCTTCAGATTTGGCAAAGGGCTACACATTACAAGGGAATATTTATCTGTGTCATACTCCTGGGACTTTGAATCAATTTATTTATTATTTATTAGATTAGATTTTTAGTCCGCCCTCCCCACCAGGCGGGCTCAGGGCGGAGTATCACTATCACTATCAATATCGCTAACATTCGTTTTGTGCCCCCTAAATTTGAGCAAAGGTGTCAGCTCAGAGAAATCCTCGAACTCACATGGTTGCATGGCAGTTCTGGCCAGAGACACCACTGACGAGTGCTGAACATGAAAATAGGGGTCTGACCAAACACCTGCGGAGAAAGCAAGAGAGAGAAAAGACCTGTTTAATAAAGATGGGCCACCACTAAGTTCTGTGGGGTGTTTTTAAAAAAACTTTTTATTTTTATTTTTTTTAAAAAACAAAACATTTTATACAACAGAACATAATTAAACATTCAGCATTTCAACTAAGATATTATTTACTAATTGTTTAAAAATACTCCTGTTTCAGGGGTTGGATGTATTACAGATGTTAACAGAATACAAAGTAAATGTACTTTTCCAGCATGGAGATCTCTGATGACATGCAGTTTGAGACGCAGTCAAAATAAGAAGTTGGTTTGAAAGTTTGCATTGTCATTTATCTGTGGGGTGTTTTTATTCAGCTATGCACAGCAACACAGAATAAGGGTGGAAACAGACTTTGTAAGAGATCAGAAATGGTTTGAGAGAAGCTTTATTTCCTGTGGTGTACACACAAACACAAATACCTGTCTTTTGTTCCACTATCGCCTCGGAATAAATAGCTTTTGCAGAGCATTTTTTTAAAAAAAATCATACAAAATAATAGCATAATAATAATGTTGTGTACTGGGCCGAGCAAGGCCTCTAAAGTAGTTACTGTATTGATTGTAATGCACTATACTGTGTTGAGCTTGAGGTTCAGTCAAGGCTCCCAAAGCCTGCATTCTCATTGGTCCATAATCCCTGCAATATCACTGGTTACTTTCTCATGACAGCAGCCAATCGGTCCTCTATAATAAAGACCAATCAGTGGCCTGTCTACTTCAAACAGTGTATATAGTTTATGCAGATGATGGTATTCTAAAATATGTATTCTCATTGGCTATCAGTTATTCTGGGGGTGGAGCTGCTGTATATATATTGAGGACTTCTGTTCAGTCTGTCAGTGTGTGTTGTGTTCCTGCTAAATAAAGAGCTATTGAATCACCTCGTGTCTGAACCCACTATTTAACACTGGCGACGAGGATGGGATCTCTGATTGGGTATGCAGCCCCAATACCAGAGCGATATCACTAACAAGGTGCTTGGGTAGGCAGCCCCAAGACCTAAGCTGAAATCTTAAGCGTGAGGAATTGTCACCTCCACCATCCGACATACGCTCGCGTCGTCCAGAAGGCAGACATGGCCGCTAAGGGCCACTTCGAACCGTTTGACTCAACAGCCGAGGACTGGGAATCCTACATTACCCGCTTCGACTTCTACCTTGAGGCGAACAAGATTGAAGACACAGATCTCGCAAGAGCAACATTCTTCAGCGTGTGTGGGCGTTCCACGTTTGATATAGCACGGGCACTAGTGGCGCCAGCCCAGCTTCAAACTACAGCGTTCAACACAATAAAAAACAGACTCAAGGAGCACTTCTCACCACAGCCATCTGAGATAGCCTGCAGACATGCGTTCTACAGCCGAGACCAGGCGCAAGGTGAATCGATAGCGGCATTTGTCACAGCCCTCCGACAGGCAGCCAGACAATGTAACTTCCCTGACCTTGAGATGGCACTACGTGATCGCCTGGTGTGTGGCCTTCGTGATGAGAAGCTACAGCGCCGGCTTTTCACGCAGAAGAACCTCGACTTCCAAACAGCATTCAAAGAAGCACTAGCAGCTGAAGCAGCAGACCAGTCCACCCGGGAGGTGCGACGTTGGCGGAGTCCAGATCTGCCCCTGAACGAGGAGCCAGTCCACTATGGGGATTTTGACAGTGGCTCTGAGGAAGAAGACGGTGTGCACAGATTCCATGCAGTGCAAGCCCAGCACTCTGAGAGGCAGCCATACTACGGTTCCCCTTGTTCTAGTTGTGGGGGAGACCACGAAAGAAGGAAATGCCGGTTCCGGGATGCCAACTGCCGGGCATGCGGAAAGAAGGGCCACATCGCTCGGGCCTGCATAACTGTCAGGAAAGGAGGCTCTCCGCAGCAGTCTCCTCGCCTCACTCCGCGCTGCCAAAGGCCAGGAGGAAGAGAGTGCCAGCTGAATGAATGCCACACCACAACTGTCATCATGCACACACAAGCAGGCAACAAAGATAAGATCTACACCACGGTTTGTATTGAGGGAACACTGTGTGTCATGGAGGTTGACTCCGGGTCAGCGCTCTCAATTGTCTCCAGGGACACCTACAACTGCCTGTGCTCCAAGGGCAAGAACCAGCCGCTCAAGCCCAGCAGTCTACGCCTGATGGATCTCCAGGGTCGTCGGGTTCCAGTGGTTGGAGCTGGCCGAGTTGTGGTCGGCTACAAGGACTTTCAAGGCCCCCTTCCTCTTGTTGTGGTTAAGGGGCACTGCACGAGTTTGCTGGGACTTGATTGGTTCAAGGCGTTGGGCATCCGCGTTACCGGAGTCCAACAAGGCAGCCCATCCATAAGCAAAGCGGCACACAGCAAGTTCCCTGCCAGGCATGTTTCATCAGGGCGCCGCAAAGGGCCGCCCGTCTCCACGCCAGCAGTGAAGACAAGCCATCGGAAGGAGCATCAGGTCCACTCTGCACTCAATTACATCAGCTTAAACTGCCTTGGCCGCTATGGGAGCAGAAACAGAACCGGGACTTTTCTCCGCAATCCACGGCCTCAAGTGGCTCGCAAACTCCCACAAGAGACTGCACCTCCAGAGCAAAGCCAGCAAGGAACACGGGGCTGTCGGCCCCAAAGAACTCTGGAGCGACTGCACCGTGCAGGCTCTGGCAGGCTCACCTTTCCCCATTCCCACTCCAGGACTCTGTTGGCATCAAGTAGTTCCACACTAGGGGGGAAGGGGTGTGATGTATTGGGCTCAGGGCCTGTAATGTATTCTGGCTCACCTTCCCCAGCCTATCTGCGAACAACAGGGTATTCCAAACTAAGGGGGGAGGGGTGTTGTGTACTGGGCCGAGCAAGGCCTCTAAAGTAGTTACTGTATTGATTGTAATGCACTATACTGTGTTGAGCTTGAGGTTCAGTCAAGGCTCCCAAAGCCTGCATTCTCATTGGTCCATAATCCCTGCAATATCACTGGTTACTTTCTCATGACAGCAGCCAATCGGTCCTCTATAATAAAGACCAATCAGTGGCCTGTCTACTTCAAACAGTGTATATAGTTTATGCAGATGATGGTATTCTAAAATATGTATTCTCATTGGCTATCAGTTATTCTGGGGGTGGAGCTGCTGTATATATATTGAGGACTTCTGTTCAGTCTGTCAGTGTGTGTTGTGTTCCTGCTAAATAAAGAGCTATTGAATCACCTCGTGTCTGAACCCACTATTTAACAAATAACATTTGATTTATATACCGCCCTTCAAGACAACTTAATGCCCACTCAGAGCAGTTTACAAAGTATGCCATTATTATCATCCTCACAACAAAACACCCCGTGAGGTGGGTAGGGCTGAGAGAGCTCGGAGAGAGCTGTGACTGAGCCAAGGTCACCCAGCTGGCTTCAAGTGGAGGAGTGGGGAATCAAAACCGGTTCTCCAGATTAGAGTCCTGCTGTTCTTAATCACTACACCAAACTGTCATTGGAATGATGAGTGTAACCTTCTTTCAAACCACCGTCTGAAAAGAACTCATCATCAGCCTGCAACCACATTAGTGGCAGGTCACACATTACATATTTAGGTGTACATTTGAAACAATTTAGAACAGCCTCTACTTAAAAAGGTAACATGTGAAGCGGCCTGAATGTGATGTGCAGGGGGATTTGCTAGTGCGTTTGAACTTAGCAAAACCCTGATTTTGAAAGTCAGTTTGTGTACAGTGTAAGAAGGACCTAGAAGTGTTTGGCACCTGTGAGTGTGTGTAGCACACATCACATCCATTTCTCCCTGTTTGGGTGATTTCTTCTCATGAAAGCTAGTGGGCTCGTCTATAGAGATGGAAAAGTTCATTTTGCCCTCCCCACAATACCTTTTCCCCAATAGGAATGAATGGCATTCTTCCATTTTTAGAGAAGAATATCAAAAGCTGTTGAATGCTCTTCCAAAGTTTTCTTTTTACACATGCTTTTAATCAAGGGGTTGATGGTTGAATATCATTTCCATGGCCTGCTTCTAGCTTGAGAACCACCTTTTGAGAACTCGTTTGCAGCTGCTCTGGGTTCTGTGCCATTTTTTATGTTCTGGCTGTTTTTAAAGCTGGGTTTTGAATACTTTATTAATGGTTCATAACTTGTAAGCTGCATAGAAATTTTCTAATAAATCAATACTAGGAATACACATCTGTAAAGAGAAGTGCTGAAGACAGGATAGAGCTGGAGACAGAAATACAGAGAGAAGGAGAGAGATGCTAGGACTCTAATACTCACTCAGAGCTAAGCTACAAGAGATGAATTACACGAGGACATGCACATGAAGGGAGTCACAATGTTAGCCGGGAAGCTGAGTTTTAAAAGCGATCAGAAGGCTTTGGCAATTTCCCGTCTCTGCAGAGCCAGCAAAGATGGTTCCTCAGAGGGTTTGTTAATTTCCTCTTTGCCTCCCAAAGGCTATGTCAGTTTCACCTCCCCTTCTAGGAGGTGAAGAGGAAATTAACAAACCCTCTCAGGAGCCATCTTTGCTGGCTCTGTAGAGAGGGGAAATTGACAAAGCCTTCCCATGGCTTTTAAAATTCAGCTTCCTGGCTAACATTGTGACTCCCTTCATGTGCATGTCCTCGTGTAATTCATCTCTTGTAGCTTAGCTCTCAGTGGCTTGTGATCCACCTGTGGCTCTTTTGAGCACCATTCTTCAATGTGGTATCTTCCCTATTATATGTTTCAGGAAAATGGGCAAGGCTTTTGCCAGGTGGGGATTATGGTTGGCAGTTGGTTCCCACCCTGAAACAGCCATTGTTGGAGGAACAGGTGAGCTACAAACCTCCCAGAGATGGAGGCCTCATGCCAGGGGAGATGTGGCTGTTTTAGTTGATGGTAACTACAGCTGTGGCTCTTGGTGACAGGCAGAGTGAGTGCCGGGGAGATCCAGGACAGCTAAAGCATCAAAGGAAAACTTACAGGAAGATTCAAGAAGGTGTTGAAGAAGTCAGCAAAGATTTCATCCTGCAGCAGAACAATCAAGTGCTTGCTAGCGATGGCCTCTGCAAAGGAGAAGAAAGGCAGGATTAAGTCTCCCAAACAATAACAACAACAAAAGGAGTTACTCCAAAGTAATGTTATCCACAGGCATTTTTACCATCCCAACACATACAGACTATGGCACATCTGTGCTTCCTTTCCAGGCAGAAAACATCATGGAAAGGCACAGCTAAATTACAGTAAGACTCAGAGGTTTAGTGAGTGGAACAGGAGCACTTGGATCTACAGGACAGTAAAAATCTACCCATATTCAAGTTTACATTGCAAAAAAGGTGGGATTAATTTAAGCACTTTATCAGGAGCATTTGGGGGAGTCAATGTACAAAAAAAAAAATTAGACCTCTCCATCTCCATTTTATTCTTATAATAACCCTGTGAGGTAAGTTAAGCTGACAGCCAGTGACTCACTCCAGGTCACACAGCACAAACTAGGGTTTCCCAGACCCTAGTCTGACACTCTAACCGCTATACCATGCTGGCTCCTAAAAGTAGTTCTCATTCTCTCTCTCTCTCTCCCCTCCAGTGATTTCTAGCAACCATGAACCAAATAAATCCAGCAGCAACCCAAACTGAACCCTGTAGCAAATTGAAAACAGCAGGTGATATGCTGTTGCTTATAAAATATTTTATTCTGTGCACACGTCACCTGAAAATTGACTGTAAATTATAATGTCTTTAGTTAAAGCTGATAGGTCGTGAAAGCTGCAGCCAGGGCAAAGGACTGTCTCACAGCACAGGTTTACAGAAAGAATGAAGGAAGAATTAAACTACACCTGACAGCAGACACAGGATGGCCACTAAAAACCATCTTCCTGTCATTGTGCTCTCTATTCTTCTCCCCATATTGGGCCATTTCACTAACCTGTGTCAGGAAGATGCCACAAGGGGGAGCTGGTCTTGGCAACCACCTCATGTTGTTTGACCATAAGATTTAAAAACGAACGAACGAACGAACGAACGAACAAAAAGAAAAAGAAAGAAAGAAAGAAAGAAAGAAAGAAAGAAAGAAAGAAAGAAAGAAAGAAAGAAAGAAAGAAAGAAAGAAAGAAAGAAAGAAAGAAAGAAAGAAAGAAAGAAAGGGAAATCTAATGCATGAGCTGGAGACATTTGTTCCCTGTAGAGGTTTGCAGGAATTATCATATACGTTGGCCCTGTATACACAACATATCGGTGTACAGAGCCAGTGTGCACAGAGGAGGAGCAGAAGACAGCACACTGGCCTTGTCTCCCACATGTGACCATGTGCACTGGTCATGTTCCCTCCTATGTGTGATTGCCTGAATGTGGGCAGAGCACCAACACATGGGGGTACTCAAGTTCAGTGGCAGAAACAGGTCTAATTAGTTGCCATGACACTTAGCTATACCTGTTAGCACAGACATGGCTAACGTAACATCTAGTTAGGCTCTCAGCTTAACCTACCTCATAGTTTGTTGTAAGAAAAACCTCAGTTAACCTCTGCTCCCTCAGCGCCTTGCAGGAAGTACAGCATTTTTAAAAAATTGAAATATTATATAACTCACTAGCTTTGTTCATGCTGAGCCCGTGCTTGGGACGTTTACGGTTGTTGCCTTCTCTATGGAGAATTCTATTCTGTTATGATGTGTTGGAACCTGGCAGGTTCCGCATTCCACCGTGCTAATATATTTCCAAAGATTACACTTTGGGAAACACAGGCTCTCTCATTTTCTCATTGCATCCCAATCAAACAGCATCAGTATATTCCTAACAACCAAACCTAGCAGTTGTCCTGGAATGTTAAGGCAGTTTATAGAATAATAGTATCAGTTGGCATTTATATCATATTATTTTCAGAATTCTTCATGCACGTTACATTGCAATGCTTAGGACGGCTCTGCAACAGAGGTAAATATTACTACCCTCTTATTGCTGCTGGAGAGGGGCTGAGTGAGAGTGGTGCCCCCCCCGATCATAACTTATTCTCTTAGTCCCTACCAAGTCAATATAGAGGTACCCCATGTGTCGGGCAAAACACGGGCCATCCTCCTGTACCCCTACCCCAAGAGCTGTCAATGGATAACATAACATACTTTAAATACATGAACTATTGAAACAACAAATATTATATAGTTTAGTATGTTGTATTTGTGTATGGTGTCCTCAAGTCATAGCTGACTTATGGCAGCCCCTGGTGGGGTTTTCATGGCAAGAGACTATCAGAGGTGGTTTGCCATTGCCTACCTCTGCAACCCTGGTCTTCCTTGGAGGTCTCCCATCCAATTACTAACCAAGGTCGGCCCTGCTTAGCTTCTGAGATCTGACGAGATCAGGCTCTCCTGGGCTATCCAGGTCAGGGCATGTGGTATTTAATAAGGGAAAATGTATTAATAACCAGAAATTCACTTGAAAGGCAAATCAGCTTCCTTTTTCATTCTCTAAGCCACTGCCATGAAGGTCAAAGGTGAAAGGTCACTTATTTGTCCACAAATCTTAGGCAATATGAAGGAACATGTTGCGGGAAGGGGGCTTCAGCTTTGTGGGCCCTGGGGCAGCTGGTCCCCCCTTTTTGCACTTTTGGTGAGTCTTAATAAAAGATATTCTGTAGCTTTTATGGCTGGAATTTTTCTTTGGACCAATGTCTCTATCCTTTTCTTTATTTCCCAGTGGCTAAAGGAGGCAGTAATCTTTTCTGACAGCAGGTGGTACAAGGACATTTTTAAAAATAAAATCACACTGAATTAAACATGTTTGGGTATGGAAAGGGCAGAAGAAAATCTTCATGGCATGGCGAGATTCGTTAATGCAAGGGATTTTCTTTCCAGGCCTGGATTATCGTTGCTTCAGTCCTGTCTTAGATGTTGCAAGAACTCCCAATTACACCATTTCTGACGTACATAGACTAAGCATAGAGATGGCATCAGGGATTCCTCACTGATTCCAGAGGCACCTATTTTTTCCCCTTTGAAGCTTCAAATGGATACATCTCCCTGTCTCGGTTATCTAATGTCAGCGCAATTAATGTTACGCAGCATACTCGCTTGACACTGAACATAGGTGGTTCTAAAATGCTGCAAAAAAAAAATTACGGCACATTCAGATATGATACTCACTTAAGGAAAAAACTGGGGGAGATGTTCAAGGGCAGATCCCTTTCCAGAAGAGGTTATATCACCTGAGACAGAAATTGAATCAGAGATCCTGTGTCGTCTAAAACTACTGGGAATTTGAAAAGGGGCTTTTTCCAGTTTCATTGTTACTTCCCCCTGCAGGACTATTCTATATATCTTTTAACTGTCTCGTTTTCGGAAATAAACCTCTCTTTTGGCTTCCCTTCTGGCCTTGCTTTTGGATGCTTCTGGTATTCTTTCTAGGGTTATCACCTTTTTACCAGCTGTACTCTTATGCCTTTTACGGCATCTCAACAAACACGGAGTTAGCAAGTAATGCTTCCCCCACCCCACCAATCACTTATTGTGCACAAAGTTGCTGTTATACGCACAGAAGCTGGGGCAGTTAAAAATGTGGCAAGCTTTCTCCTCAGCAATAAAATAATCCAAGAAAGCATTTGATCCTTTATCACCAGCTATAGTTTACCTTGGCTGTCAGGATCCTAGCTTGTTACGGCTATGTCTTGCAACACAGGGAAAGATTCCCTTTTGGATTCCATTCTCATAGCCAGTTGAGAAGTACTACAGCTAGTTTTAGTGAATATTTTCTCATGTATTGTTTTGGGGGTTTTGTTGTTGTTGTTAGCTACTTCAAGCAGGCCTCTGGAAAAGTGACATAGAAATATCCTAAATAAATAAAACTTTTTTAAAAAATCACTGTGAGGTAGGCTAGCCTGAGAGATAGCGATTGGCCCAGGGTTACTCAGTGAGCTTCTTGATTTAAAACCTTGCTCACTGAAGTTTTAAAGCCAAACTACAAGTTACAAATTACGTGAATCTGTAATAGGGATTGACAGCCATGTAGCAGCTGCAAATTCCCAGCAGGAACTCCATTTAAAAGCACCACAGAGGATTACCACGGTGTGGGAGGAGGGACTCATACCCACCCTCGCCCCCCATGCCATTTTCCTGAGAGCCAAGCTACAAGTGATGCCTGACACAGGTTGGAGACTTGTCAGCTTCCCTCAAGTTTTGATGGGAAATGTAGGTGTCCTGGTTTTACAGCTTGGCTCTCCATTACAGCTGTAAAACCAGGATGCCTACATTTCCCATCAAAACTTGAGGGAAGCTGACAAGTGTCCAACCTGTGTCAGGCGTCACTTGTAACTTGGCTCTGAGTCAAAATGGCCCTGGGGCATTATTTGTTCAATCTATAGAAAAAATAGAGTTTGGCCCTTAGTTTATAATTTGGACCTTAGCACAGCAGTTTCTAACTCTTACACCACATTAAGCATAAGTTGCTTGCTTTAAGGCCCTGCCAGCAATAAAACCTTCCACATCTATCTCAATAGGCAACAAAATCATTAATTATATATTCAAAAAGGATAGAAACATGCAACAGTTAGGCTGCAGGGAAAGACGGGGTTTTTTTTGGAAGCCACTGTGGATAGAGGGAAGGGCGGCATAGAAATAGTCTGAGAAATAAAATCACAAACCCTGTTACGATCATTTTTTTATTTCTTTACATTATTTATAGTCCACTTTTTCAAGATGGATTACAGAGTGTGGATTAATATAATCAACAGCAGGGATATTCAATAAACAAGGCAACAGGTTATACCAATGAAAATCTGAAGAGAAGTGAAAACAAGCAAAGATCCAATATGGAACTGAAATAATGCTGAAACTCAGCATCAACATACCGATGAATGATTTCTTAGTGAAGGTACCATTTTGCGAATTGCTTCATTTGTTTTTCAGTCAGGCTAAGATGGTTACTGTAAAAAAACTTCTAATGGAATACTAATCAGGCATGGTCTAATGATGAATCATGCTTAGTTTATGCTAACTTGATATTTACTCACTGTTAATCTTTAGGAGGCAGCTGAAGACTTGCTTTTAATTCACTTAATTTTTCTACTTACTGATAGTTTTAACCGGTGTTTTTAAATTCGGGGGGGGGGGGTTACAGTGAAATCCTAAGCAGAGTTTCTCCAGTCAAAGCCCATTGATTTCAATAAGCTCAGAATAGAGTAACTTTGCTTAGGATTTCACTGTTAGTGTATTTTAACTATTGCCATTTTATTTATCTTGTAAGCTGTCTTGAGTTCCTCGAAGGTAGAAAGGAGACTAATAATTGTTTTAAATAAATAAATAAACAACACATGTCAATGTTGTGGCAACTTGGTGAATGTCAAACTGTGTGAACTATTAAGCTTTTATGATGCCCGTAAAGTATTTTAACATATTTGATGTTGATCCAGAAGAATTAGTATAATAATATTATTAATATTAAATTGACCCGTTGAAGACTTTTGGGGCCAAGCTAGAAATGATGAATTACACTAAAGCGCAAGTGGAGCGCAAGTGAACAGGGAGCAATACATGTGAGTCTGTTCACTTGCCGTTCAAGTGTCATTTGTCACTTGCAGCTTGGCCCTGAGTCTGTTCACTTGCAATTCAAGTGTAATTCGCCACTTCTAGCTTTTCTTAACAGAAAAATGGGTAGAGCTCCTGCAGTGTAAGTGCTTAAATCCCTTTGACTTCTGTAACTTCTTAGTCCAACTTTATGTAGGAGTTAGGCAACTAGACATACTGAAAAAAATGAAAAGCACACCCTGGGAGTACTAGAGAGAATATGGTAGTAACCATGACTTCTGATCTCATTTGCCACACCCATAACTGCTTTGCATTACTTTGCTGCTCTCTCTCCAGCCCTCTGGCCATAAATCATTGGGCCAATCAAAGCAGGGGGAAGGTCAGGGGGTGGCTTGGCCTTGTTATACTTGGCCAAAATCCCACTATGTTGGCTGTGTTTTTGCCAGGGCAGCTGGTTGCGTCACACCTGGAGCTGAAAGGAATTGCCACTCTCCGGCACTCTGTAGTTTCTTTACCCTTATGTGTGACACACAACCAGCCCGACACCTTTGGTTCAGGATAATGTTATAGCAGTGTTTTCCAGACTCATTTAATCTGACTTAAAACTGAAGGCACATTTCACCCTTATAGGCGTAGGGTTTACTTTTAGGCTGACAGCAAACCTTGGCTTATTTTAACTTTGGTCAGCCTGTGAAATTAGGATTTGGATTGCAAATGATCACTCAAATCCTGGTTTGTCTCAACTAATACTGGTTTCACCGTCTTTGCTTCGTAGCTGGGAAGGGCAGCATCAGGGAACTCACTAGGATTAAGTCAAGATATCCGTGTTCACACATTATTCAAAACCATAGCTGGGACTCACCATGGTTCGCTACCTTACTTTAAAGCATGGTTTCCATTCCTGGTTTGACAGATCCGATCTAGCCCTAGTTAATCGAGCGGCCTGCATTCAAATTCCACAGACACTTTTTGCTCTACCACAGCTTCCCTATAGGAGCACTGTTTTCAGGAACACGCACCTGACGTTATCCTCTATTCATCCGTCGTCTTTTCTATCATGTGGTTCCCTTGGTCAGGACTCAGAGTCGTATTATAAAAGTGACGTGATTTTTTTCTTCCTCACATTCTTGTGCATGAAAAAATGTTGGCACTGTTCCCAGGCAGTGAAGCTTACTTGCCCACATGGTTGGAAATTAGAAAGTATTAGTTATCTATGATTGGTATTGTCAAGAAAATATTCTCTGAGCGAATCTTTTCTCCCTTTCTCTCCATACTTCTTAGATTCCACGCAGTGTTTACATAGTCTGCAAGGCAGATTGTAGTGGGTTTTGAGAGATAATTTGGGCAGGCGGTGTTAAAAATAATTCATTTATGTATGAAGGAGTTTGACAGTGCCGTTCCAAACAGTTACATCCTCGTAAGCCCACTGAAGTAACACTGCTTAATACTGTACTGTATGCTTTTTTTTCTGTACTGAGGAAATCCAAATGATATTGGAACCATGGAGCCTTGAAGGTGGTAGAACAGCATCTAAAGTAAGAGAAATAAAAACAGACAATAGGAAAAGAAAGTGGTCTTCCTGATCCCCTAATAGCTTATAATACTTCGGAAATGGGAGGAGGGGCATTGGGTGAGGGTAGCTGCAGAGCTCAGGAAATGCTATGAGGAAGGGGGTTCCCCTTTTTTTCATAGGTCCCCTACAAGTTTTGTCTTAGTTGCAATGGGATCCATGCAAAATAACTGTAGAAAATATCCACAACCCAATGAGCACAATCTTCACAACGGACACAATCTTTACAGTGGAATTGGCTGCCTAGGGATGTGTTGGGTTCCCACTTACTGGCTGTCTTCAAGGAGCAGCTGAATACTTGTTGGGGATGCTTTAGGTTGTCCCTGCATTGGGCAGGTGGTTGGACTAGATGGTCTGTAAGGCCCCTTCCAACTCTAGGATTCTACGATCTTCTTCCAGATAAGAAAGATTTTTATCTGCATCTTAAATGCACCCAGCAAACTAGCCAAGGTAAAACCTCTCTTTAGGCAGGTAGATCCACAAGGGGACAGAAGGGTTGCTATCCTTCTGCTAGGAGCAGGGGGGTGTCCCTTGCCCCCAGCCTCTCCTCCCTGCCTCTACTTACCTGGCTGGCAGGGCAGAAATGCATCAGTGGAGGGAGGCACATGCACAAAGCGCACACGTGATTTTCACTGCACCAGAAAATGTCATTTTCCAGCACAACATTCCAGCAAGACTAGGAATGATTTTTTGTTAACTTTTCCTCCAACACAACTGTACATTCCATGTCACGCAAGAAAAGGATATCATTTTCCAGTGCAATGGGTGGGTATGGAGATAAGCAATCCACTGCCCCCCCAATCCCCTTCCCCAATTTTGTCCCTGGGTGACCTGGCACTCCTAGAGGGCCACCAGTGAGAAGAGCATCAGCCTTGGCCATTTTCACGTCTTACCAGCTGTGCATCACACCACAAACTGGAGTCGTGATGGGAAATCGCGTCAGGAAGACACCATCGTTCCGGAAGTTTTGTGCGATTCTGTGTGGCCGGTAAGACATGTGAAAACGGCCCTCATCTCTGAAGAAAGAGGTAAAAGCAGGGCATCACTCAAAGATCTCAAGGCTAACAGCATGCAAAAACACTTGGAAGGAGGTACTCCTTCAAACGTCCTAGGCCTAAACCAATTAGAACTTTAAAATGCCTGTGTTGTGTGCATGCATGTGTACTTCCTTTCTGAAGTATGGCAAAAAAACAGAGAACATTGTTGCTGTGTATGTTTCCATCTACATGTCGCTTTACAGTGAAGCACAAGGCTACACTACAAAGGAATTGACCATTTAAATTTTGACATGGTGGGTGAACAGAGAGATACCAAAATAAGAGAAGACAGAAAGTTCCGAATAAGAAAAGAGGAAGCTGAGCAAGGAAGGCTATTATTTGTATTTAGCCTTCTCTTCAGCTGGAGAAAGGCTTCCTGGGGGAAAGTGGGTTTTTGAGAGAAGTTTGAGGTATTTTCCCCTTGGCATTTTTAAGAATGAAAATACACACTACTTTGGTAAATGCTTGCTGATAAAGGGTAGGGTTGCCAACTCTGGGTTGGGAAATTCCTGGAGATTTAGAGGTGCAGCTCAGAAGAGGAGGGACCTCAGTGGGGTATAATGCCTTAGAATCCACCCTCAAAAACAGCCATTTCCTCCTGGGGAACTGATCTCTGTGGTCTGGACGGAGACCAGTTGTCATTTCAGAAGGTCTCCAGGCCTCCCTGGAGGTTGGTAACCCTAATTAAGGGTAACGGAGGCATCTGAACGGAGTATCTGGTAGGAGACTGCATAAACATTCTTCCATTCCCCCCCACCATGGTTGGCCCCCACCCTCTTTTTTGCCTCCAGTCAAGTTTATTTCTAATTTCAGAGATGGAGGGGAAACAGCTAAAGGAGAGATTATGGTAGAAAATCAATTGGAAGGTCTGAGCATTTCTTGTCTCCCACTACTTGTCCCCTGCAAATACCTCTCCTGTCTCTGTACGACTATTGCAAAGCATGCACACAAGGTTGAAAAAGACTGCATTTACCTCGACATGTGCAATTCCACCCCAACTAGAAGCTTTTAATCTGTGCAGCCAAATTACAGGCCTGCTTTTTCAGCAGAGAGTCCTACAGAGTTCAGAGGTAAGTGTGTATACGGCTGAATTCTGCAGCTTCGGCCCTGTTTTCTGAGGCCAGGGATCCTGCACTGCCCTAGACGATCTGCTAACGTACAGATGCTCTGCTAATGTACGTCACAGCCAAGCCTATTGGTGCCAGATGGAGCGCCTTAAAAAAAAGCCTTCCAATGCAATCCAGATAAACAGCTGACCTTAGCTACATTCAAAAACTATTTTGAAACCAACGATCATCTACCCCTGACCTGGCCGGTTCTTCAAAGACGGCCCAGGACCTCTCTGGACCTTTCAATATTTATTCATTATAAAAGCAAACTGAGCACGTAGGCCTCTGTGAGAATTTCATCAACCTCCATACCTGAAATCCAAAGGCTGTAAATCTACTAGTATATGCACAAGATCAATGTAGGCTGCACCTATTCAGATCTCTCAAGATGGCCCTGTACATGCATGCGCACGCAGCATGCACACGTGCACTGAAAATTTTATTTATTTGCTTATTTATGGACTTTATTTATCGTCCACCTTTCTCCCTGAGACTTAAGGCGGATTACACAGTGTGGGTCAGTACAGTCAATTTCTAAGACATTTCAATACACACACACACAAAATCTTATTGTCAGCAGAATCATGCATCAAAGTTTTTATTGGACTGTATCAAGTGGGGGCTCACAATATAGTACTCCATTCTCCGTTAAAAAAAATCTCTCCACATGCAAAACTAGCATTAGCTCCCTAGCAGTTTTCTACATTCAAGGTATTTTTTTAAAATATGGTGGATGGAACGTTCAGTCAATGTTCCATCCACCATTCAGTCAATGTGAGCCCTCACCTGCAACCTGAAGTGGTACAGCTCAGAATCAGGTTTACGTCTTGGGTGAGAACTAGGCCTCCTGGTACTGCCTTGCTTACAAGCCAACTGAGGGCCAAGTGACAAGTGACGAATGACACTTGAGCGGCAAGTGAACAGACTCACGTGTATTCCTCCCTGTTCACCTGCGCTCCACTTGCCCTCCACTTGATCACGTAGTGGAGCACAAGTGAACAGGGAGCAATACACGTGACGTGAGTCTGTTCACTTGCCGCTCAAGTGTCATTCGTCACTTGTCGCTTGGCTCTACGATAAATGCCTTTAAATGTTTTAGTACTGGTATTAAAGGGCAGGGGGGGTTGCTTTTGATTTCAAAGATAATACACTATGTTCAGGGTCAGAAGCCAGAACCCCAGTCAAAACCTATTTATATTTTTTAATAAATGTAGATAGATAGATAATTTTATTGTATATGACCAAAACCTTTCATTAAAAAAACAAAAAAAAATATATGAATACAAATATAATTACATGCATATAAATAAAATTACAATACAATGCATTTGACCTAAAATGTAAAAAATAAACAACATTAAAACCAAATGGTTTCTAGCAGCTTGTAAGACAACAATCTGTATCAGGTGTTTACTCTCCTGGTTGCCACACTTGCCCTTATTTTCCTAGCAGCCAGGGTGTAGAGTGCCATCCTATTTGAAATAAAAGGGTCTGCGTCTGAAAGTATAAAATTTAGTTTATCAAAGTCAGACAGAAGATGGAGACCTGATAAAATATTTGCCAGAAATTTCCCCCTTGGTTCCTGGTATAAGGGACAGTTTAAAACATAGTGTAGTAAGTCCTCAATCGAGGTTCCACAGATACATATACGCTGATCGATGGGGTTTTTTTTGGAATCGCCCAAGTAGTATCTCAGTTAGCGTAGACTGAGGGTATAGACTGTGATATCAGTCAGGTAACGTGCTCTAGTATGGTCTTTTTTGATGGTTTTATACCATGGAGCAAATTTTGTTTTATTGATTAAAAATGTATCAATTAGGGAATCCTCTTTGTAAACCCATTCCCTTAAGTCAACATTGCTTCCCAAAGGTTGAAGTAATTCATCTCGGATGGTATATCGCGATGCGATGCCATTAAGGAAGGCCAACCAGGTTTTATCCTTATTTTGCAGCAGGTGATAGCTCAAATAACTCAAGTTACTGAAGGAACCAGGGTCTGTTAGTTGGTATTTTTTCTGCAATTTGAGAATCGCTAAATGGGCACGTGCCCTGATCAAAGGGAGACCGAGTTCTGCCCGCAGCAAGGCCACTGGTGTCCCTTTTGGTAGGGCTAGAACACACCTCATGAAATTTTTTTGAATTATTTTGAAATTGCTAAGTGTTGTTTCCTTCCATCCCCAGATCTCAATTCCATACAGTAAATGAGTAATAACTTTGGAAACAAAAAGCTTTATGGCCGGTGCTATCAAGAAACCACCCTTAGAGTAGTAAAATCTCATTATTGCTCCTATTGTCTTGAGCGCTGAGGCTTTAATAAGTTTTACAAGGGCATCCCATTTCAGGGTCTCACTAAAAGTTAGACCTAGATACTTATAAGTCCTACACTGTTCAATTGGGGTGTCTTGTATACTCCAATGATACTTTTTTGGTCTCTTACTAAATATCATTGTTTTGGTTTTTGTGTAATTAATTGTTAATTGTTCCTCTTTACAGTATTCACCCAGATGGTCTAACAGTTTCTTTAATCCAATCCTACTTAGAGAAATTAGGACCATATTGTCAGCGTACAACAATACTGACACTTTCTGTTGGCCTAGGGTCGGCGCAACAAATTCTGGTCCAGATACTTTCGTGACAATGGCAGTTTCCAGACGGCTTACCAGCCCCCGGAACGTCACGCCACGTTGCGGGGAAAATGCGAAATATAGCGTTTTCTCGCGCGAGTTTTGGGCGACGTCATGCGACATCGCGCAAAACTCGCGCGAGAAAACGTGATATTTCACGTTTTCCCCGCAACATGGAGCGACGTTCTGGGAGCCGGTAAGCCGTCTGGAAATGGCCAACATCTAATAAATGTATATACCTCTTTTTTCTCTGTTTGGAGACCCAACGCAGCTGCTTACATCTCTCTCCCACACCCCTCCACTTAATTCTTACAACAAACATCTTGTGACGGTCGGGTAGGCTGAGATAGGGTTTTGTAGGGTTGCCATTCTCCAGGTGGTGGCTGGAGATCTCCTGGAATTACAATGATCTCCAAGTGACAAAGATCAGGCATATAGATATTGAAATAAGGTTCCATAGCCATGTCTCTAAAACCACATCTTTTTTATAAACATACAACAAAATAGAGTCAGTGGGTTACACCACTGAGAGTGACGCACAGAGCCAGTCTGTTCTGTACAAGTGTGATGATTAGCCAAACGCTGTAACTGGAGCCAGAGAACAAAATGTGAGCAAGTAAAAAGGGGAGAAGTAATAGGCACAGGTTCCCTCACTAGATGGTGCTGAATTCACACCAGCCAAGCTGACATGGCCTCCCTGTAGGCTTTACCTTGTAAACAACATTTGAATAGCTCTAGAAAAAGAAAGAAAACAAGAGTGGGAGGACAGATGAATACTGAAAATGACAGCCTTCCTAGAAACCAGAAGAGAAACCGCTGTGAAATCTCTGTTCGGAAACACGCAACAAAAAAACAGGAGTCATGTAACAAACAAGTACAGAGTTACAACGATCCCGTCTGGAATTCTCCTTAATGGACCCTCTAGGAAAGCCAAAATTGTCACACATAATTAACAGCAGGGGAAGAACTCTTTAAGAGTTCATATGAGAAAAATAGGTCAGGATTCCCGCTCCTGTTACAGCCAAGTAGAAAAGGGGGCTTCAATAGATGCAGCTTGTCAGGCAGAAGTTGCCCCTGCTCAAATTTACCAATTAAACAGTCATGCTGAGAACTTCGCCTTGAACATGTTTGCCGGGCAAATGCACATGCTTTCCCAGGCATGTCTCACCCATGAGCTGGCCTGTGACTGATTCGCCTTGACCCCACTTTTCACCACCCAGCTCCTGTACGGAACTACGCAACTGTGCAGCAGTTGCTGTCAATAGGTCTTGGGACTGCTGAAGTTAAACACATACACACACATGGAGTTATGTTTGTGTCGGATTATTACAGAGCACTCTGTTGCCTCCTCTTCACACATGCGCAGTGGGAAGTATCATTTAAATAATCTTCTGACTGACTGCTATTGGCTGGCGTGCAGTTACTAGGATCTAGCGCAAGAGTCATCACCCAGGGATATGGCTGGGCCGTGAGCCTTTGCATAAGCTAACTGAACCACAGCAAGAAACCTGACAGGTCAGCAGCCATTAACGTAGTTGTGTCAGACAGATTCAGACAAACAACAAACGGTAAGAGACAGGGTTCCTCCTCCATATGGTGTAAAACCAGGGCTTTTTTTCAGCTGGAATGCGGTGGAACGGAGTTCCGGCACCTCTTGAAAATGGTCATATGACTGGTGGGCCCGCCCCCTGATCTCCAGAAAGAGGGGAGTTTAGATTGCCTTCCATGCCGAGGGCAATCTAAACTCCCCTCTGTCTGGACATCAGGGGGCGGGGCTACCAGCCATGAGACCATTTTCGCCGAGGGTGATTTAAACTTTAAAAAACTCCCCCCTTAAAAAAGCCCTGTGTAAAACAATTGTGGTGGCACATGATGCAGTGGCAGGGGGGAATTAGAGGACACCGCCTACGCATATGAGGAAAGCAACTCAGTGAACAGGCTCAAGGTGGGCTGAGCGCCAAGTGAACTCCATAAACATGACACATAATCATGACCAGGGCTCATTTTGAGGGGGAACACACAGGAACGCAGTTTCGGCAGTTCCCCAAAGAGGTCATATGACAGGTGGCCCCACCCACCTATTTGGGGCTCGTTTTGGCCTGGATTGGGGCCAAAACGGCCCGGATTGGGCCTCTGACAGGTGGTGGATCACTCTCCCACTCAGCATCGGCCCAATCCTGACCATTTTGGGCCCCTTTTCGGCCATTTTCAGCCCCTTCTTGCCATTTTGGGCCTAATTTCAGCCCTGAATGGCCAGGATTGGGTCCAAAACAGCCAGCATAGGTGATGTCAGGGGTGTGTGGCATATGCAAATCAATCATGCTAATGACACACTACTGGTGATGGCAAGGGGCATGGCATATGCTAATGAGTTATGCTAATGAGTTCCTCCAGCTCTTTTTCTACGAAATGACCCGATCATGACACGAGTCGAACGGGCAGAGCTCAAGCGTGCCTTGTGTCTTATGTGTGGGAACTTGTCCTCCTTTGCGTATCTTCTACAGCAAACAAATAGATGTGATATGTGACTTGCTTCCCAAAGGGACACAGATTCCATCTCTTTATTAGCTTTGAACTACAGCACTATGCTGTGGGGACTTTCTCCAGTCATCACTGCGACATATGCCAGGGGAACCTGAATCTATGGAACCTTTTCTTTCCTTTCCCAAAGCTCATAAACAGGCAAGAGCCTTCTAGAAAATGTGACCGTATTTACATATGTAGCTGATTACCAAGCACACAATAAGACTGGTCCAGTACCTAGAGGCTTGGCCTTGGGTCTGCATTCAAATCTCACCTCCAGCATGGACTAGTATGAGAATCACCATCTTCACAAGTGATCATGAGCCTTTACCAAGTTGCGTAGAAGAGGAACGCTGCTGCTGCACAGGGGTGAGAAAAGTGACGCCAGCTGAAAAATCCTTCCTTTTACAGTTTGCATCTAGCCACCCGAGCCAGTAGATCTTTGGCAAGTTACTGCAGGCATTTTATCAAGTACCATCAAAGGCTATTCGCATGGTGTGCTGCACAACAGGCTCGGAGATCCAAATTTGCTGGGTGAAATGGGGCCAGTGAAATGGGTTCCCCAACACTGCCTCAGCAAACGATGGGAGATTTGGGGGTGGTGCCTGGGGAAGGCAGAGCTTGGGGAGGATGTGACATCACTGCCAGGTGACACTCTTAGCTGCCTCTCCATGTCTACATAGTCTTTGCCACAGTGACTAGAGAATATTTCTAGTGTCACAATATGAAGGCCATTTTTTCTCTTGCTCCTCAATTCCTTAAGGACAGGAAATTGGGCCAGGGGGCTGGTAACTCCCCACCCTGGGTGGGTAAATTGGAGGCCAACCAGTCACTCTCTCCACCTAACCTACCTCACAGGGATGTTGTGAGGATAAAATAGGAGGAAAGTAGGATCATACCTACCATCCTTAGCTCCTTAGAGGAAGGAAAAGCAGGTTAAAAAGGTCTAGATAGTATTAGCCAGAGGTTTGCCATAGGATGCCCTTGACAAGCAGCCAATTGTGTAGCCTTGACAGCTGTACTGGTATGACACACATGCTGGCAAACATGAGTTCGCTACAGTCACACCTTTAATGTGTACACATAAGAAGTTGTGTGTGTGTGAGACCAGGCCCTAAGGTGGCAATCCTATGCACAGTTTAAAGGGAAATCTCATAGACTCACTTCCAAGTAAACAATGAGAGGATCAGACAGTACAAGCACTATTTACTCTCCCCTCCTGCTATATTGTGTGTCTTTGTAAATGGCATAACCGTACAGCTGTGTACTGTCCATCCTAGGTTAAGTGAGGGAGGGCCCTCTCTGTGCACCAGCTTGCATGGAAGCCTGACAACATTTACAGCAGAAACCTTGCTTGCCGAAGGAAGAAAACTGCAAACCACAGGAACGTATTTGGGTGTCATTGCACATTTGATCATCAAAAATGGCTCAACTTTCTTGTGAAAACTTCTTGACTCTTGGGGCCCAAATCGACAGGATTGATACCCATAGAAATTGTTGCTAAATCAAACACAGTATTGAGCACTGCATTTTATAATCATTAAAGGGCTCTGTGTGTGCTAAAAAGAATACATTAATTTGTGTGTCTCGATACCATATCCATCCAGCAACCTCAAGAATGCATTTTTTGTGTGAATAAAGGGTTTTGCCTATGAAAACAAGACCAAATTAAACATAATTCCCAAACCTAGTTTACTGGGATGTGCTTTGTGCCAGACAATTTCCAAGGTCATACTAATTACTTTGGAGCACAAACGTTCAGATCATTTGCTCTCCCTCTTTACTCCTCCTTGCTCTCCAAATCCATTTTCCCCCAACTTGAGCAATTAGGCTCAAGTGACCAGATATGAACTGGTAAGAATAATACCCATCTGTGTCTCCTGAGAAACAGTCAACCGCTTTTACGAGACCCACCATCCTCAAACCTGGCACCAAGCAAAGAACACTTTGATCCGTTCTGAGGGCTAAGAGAATTGGAAATGACCAGATGGGTCTGAGGGAGTTGAAGAGAACAGAATGCAGCTAGGGTTGCCAGCCTCCAGGTAGTGGCTGGAGATCCCCCGGAATTACAACTGGTCTCCAGGCCACAGAGATCAGTTCACCTGGAGAAAATGGCTACTTTGGGGGTGGACTCTATGGAATTATGCCATGCCAAGGTCCTTTCCCTCCCCAAACACCTCTTTTCCAGGTTTCACCCCCCAGATCTCCAGGAATTTCCCAACTTGGAGTTGGCAACCCTAAATGCAGCTCAAAAATCAAGACTTGCACTAAACTAAGCTTAATAATTTCGGACAAGGGTTTACATTGTCCAGGATCTTCAAGCAGAGAATGAAGGCAGCCAAAATCCACAACTACCTAAAGTTCTTCTTTATGCCTGCCTAGAGTCTACTGTCAATCAGTCTCACTGGCTGACCCTTCATTCTGGCACCACTCTCAAGCGAGGAAAGCACCTCCAAACTGTTAGCCTATTCAAAATTTAGGTACCAAGTGTATCGAACGGAATGACCCAAGCTTATTCCTCTTTTGTGACAAAGGATCCGCTTTCTGAAACCTGCCTGAAGATACGGCTTTCCCAGGTGCTCAAAGTGGGAAGACAGGAAGGCACAACTCTGACCTTTTAGCTCCAGTTATTGCGATTACCGGCATTAGTCCCAACAACAGACGTGCTCCTTTATCTCCCAGTTTGGGCTGCATCTCCACATTGTTGGCTATTGCACTTTTTCATTCAGCACTACTGTGCAGTTTGTCCAGAAGACAAGGTTCCAAATGACTGCTGCAGCACAGTGCTGGAATATACCCACTGATATTTAGGATGATTATAACCTGGGCTGCATCCATGAACTTTCAGACACCACGGCACCTATCAGTGTTATTTCCTAGTGCCCGTCTGCCTCTTCCCCAAAGCAAAGAAACAGTCCTGGTTTTCCTCTATCACTGGGGCCACTCATACTGAAGCAGCTGCCTCTACCCTTGGTTTAGAACCTTCCAATGTGTTGACTGACCCTGCTCCCAATGGCAGTCATTGTGTGATGGCATACATAACCCTTTGCTTAAATTTCCCACAATCTCAACAAAGTTGGGGATTCCTGTAGTACGGAATGTGTCATGAAGCTGCAGATTTATTAACTATTAAAAATGCACTGGATTATACTGCACATGTAATCGGAGGGGAGGTGGAGGTGCATGGAAGATCAGAATATGGGCGTTTTCACATACCCAAAGCCTCCAGAAGATCATGCGAAACTCATGGCATGAAGCATCTTCCTAGCGCGATTTCCCAGCACGATCCCGTTTAATGGCACGATTTCTGATGTCATTGCGCTATTAAAGGGGATCGTGCTGGGAAATCGCGCTAGGAAGATGCTTCATGCCGTTTCGCGCGATCTTCCGGGTGCTTACAGGTACGTGTGAAAATGACCTACCTTGAGACATCACAGAAGATAGTAGATGCAACTTTTAGACCACATGCATTGGCAACTATAAAGTGAAAGAATTTCTCCACAGCCCCATCATATTGAAGATGATTCAGGGATGCAACATCTTTTGTTCATTTGCTTTAGTGATTGCAGTGCCACAAGGTGAGAAGTGCATCTGAGAGACATCACTGCAAAAGATGCTGGGTGCCCCCCCCCTTGGGCAACCTTTAGTTTCATTGGGGACTGCTGTATGACGCTGAGTTGCTGTACTGTTTACTGCATAAAGGTGAACAAGATCTTGATATGAACATGGGTTTTTTTGGAGGAGGGGATTTGCATCTTACACAACAATGACAAAAACTAGGTTTGCCACCAACGCTCAAGAGAGAGCCACAAGAACCGGTCCTTGCTTTCCAACAAGGGTATCGATTGTCAAGGCTTTGCTTCCCAACATCAGTGATGCGTTCACCATTTGCAGCTTTTGGTGTACAATCATCGAAACCTTAGATGCACGTTTGAAACTAATCATAATGTGTGAAGAGGACCATCCCCCGGAATAGGGCTAAGGCTTGTTCCAGATGGCAAGATGAATAGGCTTGGGTTACAAGAGGGGAGACTTTGGGTTGAACCTTGGAAGAAATTCCCTAATGGTAAGAACAGGACAATGGATGCAACTACCAAGGGTGGGGATGACCCCTTTCCAACTCTTACAGCCACAAATTGCAAACAGACAATCGCCTTGGTCAAGTTCCTTCCTTCTTGATAGTGGGAAGGGAAAGCAAACTCGATTTCAGGGTCGCTTCTGAACATGGTCAAAGAGGTGACTCCACCTCCCTAGCCTAGAACCTGTTTACCATGTTAACACTGAATGTGTGGGGAGCTGTGTTCACTGTTAAGTGGGTGGGTTTATGGAAAGGAGGCCGAATTACCCCTTTAGCTCAGACTGACAACTTTCGATGTTTGTGCAAACAGAACAAAATGTCACGCAAAGGCATGTAAACACTTTGGAAATCACCCCAGGGCTGCTCCTGTACTCACTTTCTGGGAAATCTTCAAGGATCGGGTACAGGGCGGGGGGAATGCGTCGTTCTTTGGAGTGTTTCTTTTCTGCTTTCCCAAAACAAAGGGGAATACAGGAAGAGGGGATGGATGAAGGTAGGCGAACCTCCTCTGCGGCAAGCTCAAGCAAGCAAGCGTCCACACGCTGGCTCGGACTGCAGGCTTCACTGCGACGCAGTTAACCCCCAATGCAGCACCAGTAAACACGATTTAGCCGGGGAAAGTGCAACATTAAAAGCTCGGGGAGGGGGGGGGGGCATTTGCAACTGGTGGACGACAGCCTGCCATGCTTTGAGAGCCAAACGAAGGCAACAGCCAGTACACCGCGCACATCTTGCTTTCCCACCAACCACAACCCACCCACCCACTTTTTTTGTACGCTTCTTGCTACTTCGCGAGCCCACCACCGTGTGCTCCAGGAACAATGCGAAGGGAACACTCCAGCCTCAGAGCTCAACCGACCCCTGCGTACAAGTTCGCTCCAAAGCCCCCCTCCCCAAGCAAAGATGTTTGCAAAGATTGCAACGTCCCATTCCAAAGGAAGCCACCCCCTTCCCCCACCCACCCCTCCAGCTGGGTCCCAGCGTTTTGCAAGCGTGCACGTCTTAATCAACGGTCGTGCAACCGTGCACCAGCTTCTCGGGAAAAGGCATGCGCAACCGCGCAGAGCGAAAGCAGCAGCAGCTCCGCCCGCCCTCCAGCTTTCTGCTCTTGCTCGTTATTTCGCTCGGTCCTTTTGCAGGGGCGCCTCCTCCCCTCGCCCGGCACGGCTCTTGCTTTGCTTGCCTCTCCTCCCTCCCGCTCGCCTTCGCCAACTCCCCCTCCCCGCCCCGGGCCGCCTTTCTGCGCTGCCCAATGGCTTGCAACCCTGCGCCCCCACATCAGCTGATCATGGCCCGCTCACGCCGGTAGGGAGCCAATCAGCAGGCGGGGGGGCCGGCGCAGGGCAGCCCTTAAAGGAGGCGGCAGGCAGCCCTGCGCCTCTAGAGCTGAGCATGGGAGCGCGCCCGTGAAACTGACTAGCCAGCCCTCATCTCTGCCCGCGGACATCTCTCGTCTCCCGCAGCAACAGCCGCCCAGGTAAAAAAGGGCTTATGCGCGGCGCCTAGGAAAGGCTTGTGCTATGCACGGAGGGGGGGGGGGGGAGTGCTCAGAGGACTCCCACGGAGGAATTGGGGGAGGGGGGCTGTTTCAAGGCTCGAGCCTCTGCCGTTTGCTCCCTTGCTGGTTTTAAAGCGTACAGTGGATGCGGGGGAATTGTCTCGGGTACATTTTTCGGGGTGTGTTTATATCTCTCATGATAATCTGCTGTGATGCTGTTCACAATAGTGGGGAGGGGGGGTGTCTAGAGGATGAGATTTCTTTTTTCAAAATGCTGTGGTTATGTACGGTTTGACTGCTCGTGCATGCACGCTTGCAGAACAGGGGTATCTTCTGCCTCTGGCAGGTTTGGGGAAACAAAGGCATCGACACAGTTTTTTTTTTAATGCCATCACATTTTTCCTTGGCTCTCCAAGATGTGTCAACTAAATGTACTTTATTCAGATTTTTTTTAAAAAAATTATTTTAAACTTTTTGTTGTAGTAGGCAAAGAAGTTCTTGATCTTCTGTTTCTGGATTGTCTAATGGGAACTGTGTATAGGAGAGTGAAAGGTGCTGTTCTTTCCATACGGGGCTTCTGAGACACAACAGCATGTTTTCCTAGCTCTGGTTCATATAGCTGCCTTGGAAATGACAAGTGGAAACTCTTGTCCCATCTGTTACATAAAAAGAAAATTGGTAGGGGTGCGTGTGTGTGTGTTAAATTGTCATAGGTCTATAAGGAGCTTCTACTCCACCTTTCAAAGAGTGGAAATCTCCAATTGGATTGCTTTTCAAATTGGAAGCAACCATAAAAACAAGAGGACAGTTGAACGGGTGAGAGTGGATGGATGGGAAATGGCCTCCTTTCTCCAAAGTGGACAGGGGTGGGTTCCATTCAAGGAGGGGGATTCATTACACACACAAAGGGATCAACACTCTTTTCTCGCAGTTTGAGACAAGAATGAAACCACATTGCTGAAAGAATGCACAGACTTCTCTAAAAAGGGTTAAAAGAGGAAACTCCCTGAGGGTGTTTTTTTGAAGGGCTAAATTTGTCTGGACACTGAGTACAGAGGGGGGACTTGATTTCAGACTAGGAGAGAAGTAAGCAGGTGTGTGGAAGCAGTTCACACATTGGTAGGCTTCAAAGTGAAACATAGGGATGTGCCAGTCACCTGTAGCGTGCAAGAACTCTAGTTGAAAAGCTATAATTGGCTGCCCCTCTCAAAGTAGGCAATGTAGCAAACTCAGGTTTGTTGCCCCCATAACATGTGACATGGTCTTTAAGGTGGTGGTGGAGAGTGCCCTCAGGTCAGAGTTGACTTATGGCAACCCCTGGTGGGGTTTTCATGGCGAGAGACTACAGAATATTAAATGGAGACCATCCAGGTTTCTCAAGGTACAGGTCACAGCAGACTTCCTTGTATGATTAGGAAGCAGCCAAGATGTGATGGAGAAGAGAAGGAAACTAGAAGGTGCCACTTTTTCTGATAGGTTGCTTATGTCTTGCTCTGTTGGTCAGTGAATGCCCAGGACTGCTTTTCCTAGAAGGGGGCAGTTGGAAGCTGTAGGCAGCAGTGGCAGGAAAAGAGTGGACGATCCTTGCTTTGGCAGAAGTAGTTCTGCTAGGCACTACTGAGAAATCGGCTCCGTTCATTTTGCAGTTTGGTGTTTATAGCATTGATTCCAGAATTCTGCTAAAAGAAGAGCATGAAAATTTGCTGGGCGCACAGTTCTGTAATGAAGAGTTCATTGCAGGTTAAGTTTTCATAGTTTTGCATGTACCAGTGCTGTGATTGCAACAGCCATTTATATAATTCTGTTTCATACCTTGGTGTGCCTCAGGCTGCATACTTCAAGGGGAGCCACAGTCAGTCCTAGTTCCCTACGGAATGTGCCTGCGTGTGTGTCTATTAGGAATATACCTACAATTTCATTAATAGCAATGGCTATTAATGTGGGCTTCTCCTGAATGAGTTTAAATATTTGAAAGAATTATCTAATTGTGACCATCATTTCTGTTAAGCGATAGCTGTTACAGGAGTCATGCAGAAGGAAGGGGGAGAGGGACAGAAATCATTCAGTGAATCGTCCTTTCAAAATCCTTGCAAAATTTATCACCTTCTTATCCTGAACAAGCAGGGTTATGAGTTTAGTGGTAGCGCATCTGCTTTGTGCACAGGTTCAACTCCCGGGCAGCGCTTGTTAAAAGGATCAGATGTGATATGAAAGCCTCTGTCTGGGACCTTGGAAAGCTGCGCCAGACAGAATAGACAGTAAATGTTCTAGCTCAGGATAAGTCCGCTTCATGTATTCGCTATGTTCTCTTAGCTGGAAAAACAGAATCTTTTGCATTTGGAGGGACATCAGATTTCTAATGTTTCATGGTTGCTTTTTTATTCATCAGAAAAATTCTATTTAACCATTAAACTTGCACATCTTCTAGATCCCCGCGTTATTTTTATTTATTTATTTACTTCCTTTATACCCCACTTTTCTTCCCAACGGGGACCCAACATCATTCTTTTCTCCTCCAGTTATCCTCACAGTAACCCTGCAAGGTAGGTTAGGCTGAGAGCGTCACCCAGCAAGCTTCCATGGTCGAGTGCAGATTCAAAACGGGATCTCCCAGATCTTTAATCTGACACTCTTAACTACTATACCTCAGTGGCACTTAAGAACTCCTTAATGGATGTTCTGCCTGAACCAAACTAGAATTCAACCACCCATCATAAAAGGGAGCTGTTCTGGGCTAGATTTCTGCTGTCAAATATCTAAGCTTAACTGTTCTCTCTTTGGCTACTCGCTTCTTTTTTTTCTGAATGATACAGATAGTTTATTATTGACCAGAGTACTGTACAAGACAATAGGAAATAAAAGTCCTCGTAAAGATCTTAACTTGTAATGTTAAATGACCTTAGAATGCTAGAAAATCAGCTTCAACCTATATTGTCCAGTACACATTTAGGCTAGTGCAATCCTGTTTAGAGTTACACCAGTCCAAAGACACTGATTTCAATGGGCTTAGGAAGGGAGTAACTGCACAGGATTGTACTGACAATCCTGTGCAAGAAGGCTTTGTGAGCCTTCCTGAAGCCTCCTTCCTTTATACAATAGGAACCGACTTCTTGCAATCGGGTATATCGTATTACATGTTTAGGAACAACGCGTTACTGGAAGGGATCTCAAATGCTAAAAATAGTGGAAATGGCAGCACCCATTTACATCGAGACGATGCAGAGCTGAAGCGATGATATCAAGATGCAGCTGGATCTTGACTGACTTGCATTATAAGAAAAAATGCAGGCGGTGAATAGCGTGGTACGGTACCTCTTAACAGACGATTGCCATCTGAAGCAGATTTACTACCCTTCTCAGCCCGGTAGAAGGGTGTACCTCTGCTTAGGATGCCTCTGTGCATTTCCATAGGATATGCTCTGCCATTTCAAAGGCAAATGAATAGAATGCCCCTGGCTTTGCAACCCTGCATATGGGTTCCAAAAAATCAGAACACTGTCCGCATAAAATCCCTGATTAGGACCAACCAAATGACCTAAATAATAGTGTGTGCAAGCTTTTGAGTTTGCTAGAATCCTTCCTCAGGCTAGATGTTATACCGTCTCTTACCTTTCCCCTATACTGTCTCTTCTCTTTTACCCACGACTCAACAGATATCGTGTACATTTCCTAGTGAGAATCCTTAAAATCTAAATAGGCCGCACTGGGAGGAGCCTTATTTGCTCTGGATTTTGATCGTTTTTCAGGCATGATTCAAGGTGTTAGTTATTTCACAGTAGCAAAAGGCCCATCATGATCGGAGAAAGATTTGCAAAGGAGAGCTCGGTTATCGCCGGGATCTGTGTGCCGTGTTCCCGTCTGTAAGCAGAGGAAAACCTTTTACCTTTACCTAATTGCCCCCAATGCCATTGTCTACATTTCCCCTGTAGGAGTGATTGGTAGACAAACTTGAACTTCAGGACAATTAAACTTGCTCCTATCTTTATTGCTCCATGGTGGATTTTGTTTCTTGGCTACACTAAAATGTGATGGGATTCTTAATGAGAGAGATTAAGTGCCTGCACAGGCTGGGTCAGTGCCTTAGCCATTTGCTTGAGGGTTGCCAACTCTGACCTGGGAAATGCTTTGGAGGCAGTGTCGGGGGGGCAGTAGGATTGCCAACCTCCAGGTGGTGGCTGGAGATCTCCCAGAATTACAACTGGTTTCCAGACAACAGAGCTCAGTTCCCCTGGAGAAAAATGGCACCTTTGGAGGGCAGACACTATGACATTATACCCTGCTGAGGTCCCTCCCCTCCTCAAACCCTGCCCTCTTCAGGCTCCATGCCTAAAATCTCCAAGAATTTCACAAGTTGGAGCTGGCAATCAGCGCAGCTGTGATGCCATAGAGTCCACCCTCCAAAGCTTCCACTTCCTCTTGGAGAACTGATCTCTGTAGCCTGAAGATCTATTGTAATTCTGGAAGAACTCCAGGCCTAGGGTTGCATGCTCCAGGTTAGGAAATTCCCAGAGATTTGGGAGTGGCGCTTGGAGAGGGGGAGTTTTGAGGAAGGGAAGGGTGTAATGCTATAGAGGAAGGGAAGGACCTTAGCAGGGTGTAATGCTCTAGAGTCCACTTTCCACAGCAGTTGCTCTCTGTGGCAGTGGGGATCGGGTGTAATTCCAGGAGATCTCCTGCCACCACCTGGAGGTTGGAAACTCTTCTTGATCAGCATTGACGCCAGGGTCTTTTCTGCCACTGCATTTAATCTCTGGAACTCTCTCCCAGATGAGGCTTGCCTGTCTTGAGCAGGCAAGTGGAAACTTTCCTTTTGAGGCATGCTGTGAACGGGTTTCCTTTTTGCTTTTTTTGTTTTATGTTCTGCAGCTGAAGATTTTTTGTCTTAGTTTTCTGATTTCATTGTACTGATGTTACTGCACATTACCTGGAGCAGCTGTTTGAAAAGATGAAAGATACATTTCTTAAACAGATTATTCCCCCACCCAGTCTATAGTGGTTTTTGTGCATTGTTGTGTTTGTGCACGTGCATGTATAACCTGTGCAGTGTTACTCGTCGTTTCATCATCAGATGCTTGCAGGATAGCAGCAACGAGATTTTTCTTCCTAGCAGTACAAAGTGGCAGACTAAAACTCCACGGACATATTCCCCCAAACAGCCTAGTTTCCCTACCAAAGCTCCATAGAGAAGGACCACAAAATTCAGGCCAGATGCAACTGGAAGTATGATATAGGAAGCAGAAGCCCAATGAAAGCTCAGATATAGAGATAAGAGAAAGACAAGGATGACATGCAGACTGAACCTGCACTACTGAAGTGAGTGAAAGCCACACTTGGACATGATAATCTGTGAATGCAAGAGTATCCCTGTTTATTCATGATAAAAACAAACTGCACCTGGCATTGGCATTGCATTTAATAATGGATATGCCAGCACATAACTGCATTGGCACCGTACCTCCTTTGCACAGACATGCCCCAATTTAGAACTTGGAATCTGCATAACACTTCCAGCTTCTCATCCTTAGTGTTGCTCTGCTATGTATCTCAATCTGACGCGACAATTGCTTAAGACTGATTGACACAGCCTTGTTGATCATGCAGAAGGTTAATTATGTAGGCACCTCTGTACCGGCAGTCAAGAATCTGGCTTTTTTGATTACGTAAAAGCAACTGGGCGATAAAATTTAGTTGTCTTTCAGTGTATGAGCTTTTTTATGTCCCAGCTGCTTAGGCAGGGCCTGGTTGCCAGTAAGGAGAAATCACGGGCAATCCTCCATGGCTTTCAGTGGAGATAATGGTAACTTGAAGCTATGGACTTTGCCCATGGACTCTAATCAGATGCATAAAGTTGCATGGTAAACTGTTTTGTCAGACTCTAGGTGGCAGATGAGAAAGTGAAGACAATGAAAGTATTCTCCCATGTGATTTTTGGCAAGAATCTTTTTGAAACACAGGGAAATTTTCATGGCATTCCCTTCCTCTGCCCCTTTGCTCACCATTTTGCAGGACTTCTACGACAGCTTCTGCAACCATGGCCACCTCGGCGAGCTCCCACTTGAGCAAAGCTATAAAACAAATGTATATGAAACTACCGCAGGGGGAAAAAGTACAAGCCATGTACATATGGATTGATGGGACTGGCGAGTACCTGAGATGTAAAACCCGGACACTGGAACGTGAGCCCAAGAACATTGAAGGTAAGCAAATACCATCTTAGGAGAATAAGAGGAGCCCATCTCTAGCTAGACTGCAAGCACCATTTGGCTTGCTAGTTGATATAAGTCCCTTTTTCTGGCTCTGTGGTGTCATTCCCTGCACGGGGTCCCCTACCTCTCCCGATCTAAACTGCTCTTCAAAAACTACCTGTTCAGTGGAGCCTCTGGGGTTCATCCCCCCAACACAAACAAAGCCAAAATACTTGGAACCACACTTGCTCTCATTCACCCCTCTTTAGCTGGCTTTTACTTGTGTTCTGTAAACCTCCATGCACACAGACAGCCGCATCAGGAGAACAAAATCATAATTTAACAATTCAGTAGGGTTCAGAATCTGGTCCAAAGTTGCTAGACATGTCTTGCATTTAAGTCAAAATAAGTTCCCTCACAGCTGTAGAGAAACCTGAAGACATGTTGGGTCAGTGACCACTAAAAGACCAGAAACAAGCAAGTAGAGGAGCATGGCTTCCAATACTTAGGGGAGCAAAATTTCATAAAGGAAGATGAGCCCAGGTCTTTCTCCATAGCACTTGGCCTACCTCTTCCAAACTTCATAACTAGTCTAAGGGCAGTGCTGTATGTTTCATGCATTTTTTTGATTATTTCTTCCATGTTTTCAATTCACATAGTATACCGTAGATACTATGTAAAAGTGGGGGGGGGGGGAGCTGTTTACATTTTTTGCCGGTGTACTGTTTTTCCCCACTGAAAATGGTCACTGTTGGGGGGGGGGCGTTCCCCCAGCATAAGTAAATGTAGTTTGAAGGTGTCTTCTTTTGGAAGGGGGGCGGGGTTAGGAAAACTGCATGAGGGGGGAAAGGATTAAATAGCCCTTTTCCTTTCCCATGCCATTGCTCCCCTGGAAATCACAGCCCCAGCACTTTCAGAGAAATAGCCGCTCAGCAAAAATAAACTGAAGTCTTGTGGCACTGTAAGACTGGCATTATTTTATCCTACCCTAAGCTTTCGTGGACCAGTGCCCACCTCTTCAGATATACTGAGTGGCGCCTCGCTATGCTCTATGTCTGCTTATTGAGGATCCACTCTTTGTGTTTGATTCTGAAGAGCCTTGGCAGCTGCATTCTATCTGAAGGGCGAAAAGGTTGGGGAAAACATTCTTAGAACAACACAGCATGTTGTTCTGCCCTAAGGCACGCATTCCAAGGAAATGTATCATATTTCCATGAGTTACTCATTTTCTTCCCGGTTCCCCATGTGTAAAACTGGAATATTTGTCAAGATCTGCCTCATAAAAATTAGGGCAAAATGACTGTTTTGTCCATTCAAAGACAATTTTCTTCAGAGGAAAAACGAAATCCCAAGAAAGATAGTGGGTTGCAGAGTGTGAAACGTGTACAATTCCAAACAGGTTCACACGTGTAGTAATGCAGATACGATGTAAAGGTACAGTAAAAGAACTGGCTGGTAGGTTCTAATCAATAGTTCGGCACATACCTCTTTGCCCTCACTGCCCCTTCGAAGCAGTTCAGTGATGGTCAAAGTAGGAGCTTGCAGAATCCTTCCCTGTGGTCCACTGTGAATTGCACAGGAGGCTTCTTAAGGCCTAGACTGACAGCCCCTTTGCTGCTGTGCCCACAACCTTCAAGCCTCTTCCTCAGACTTCAGTCACTTTCATTTGCCCTTCTTTGAAGTTCATGCATATCACTCAACCTTCCTCCACCCTGCCTCTGGGTTCTTTTAGGTCCCCTACCTTCTGGGACCTTCCTAGCCAGGATTTCCTCTTGGGTTTTGTTTAAGGTTGTGCACTTTAGGGGATGACTGCTTTCATGCTTGGTTTATCCTCATGTCCCCTGCAAACAGCTGGGCTGTATCGTGCCCTGTTCTGCCTCTCAGCTCCCTGGCTCCAGCTCTTGGCCACTCAGGCCCCCATTTTGATAATTTCTGATATGACATTCAAGAGGGATAGCGCTGTTAGTCTATTACAGCAAAAACAAAGAATAGCCTTGTGGTACCTTCCTAGCCCCACAAAAGCTTATACTGCAATAGTTTGTAAAGGACCACAGGGCAATTTTTATTTTAAAAGGGGGCAGTGCTATTAGTCACACCCCTGTTTTGCCTACTGCATTGATTCACCAACGGCATAGGGACAGTGCCTGGAAAATCATGATGTAAAGGACTGTAGATCTCAGATCCTGGAAGAAGCCATTTATTGCAAAGCCCACAGGCTGTCTTTAGAGTAACCCTTCTTGTTTGCTCTGTCAGCTCCATTCGTTCCTTAACCTAGGCACAGAAGGGAAGAAAAGCTAGCCAAGAATTTGCTGTGTACATAATGAGTTGGCTTTTAAAAAAAACATTTTTGTGCATCGCTCTAAACAAAAACAGCCATTCCAACACAGTAAATAGCATTGGGATTTCTTCACGTTGCCATGGAACTGGCCGGAAACGGTTATGAAACCAATCTAGCCCGTATGACCAATTAGAACTATTGAGCTGAGTGCTTTGTTTTTGTTCCGAAGAAGTGGCTGGCACGGCTTTGTAAAAGCCCTTCTCCACCTCAACCGTATGAAAGGGCTAAAGTTGGCTGGAAAGGATTAAGCAGTTTAATGCCACTTCAAATGTGCTTACATTCATTCCTCTCTCCCTGTCCCGTCTCCGGGTACACTCGTGAGTACATACGCGGACAAAATCTGAACAGTAATGAAAGATCTGCAGCACGCACACATCCCGGCCTTGAACCCAAAAAAAACCATGCAAATGCTTGAGTAGCTTTTTTAAAAATTCAGAACCCAGTGTTCCGTTAGGAGCAAATGTACTTTGGTAGAGGTAAAATCCAGAAAATGTGATGAGAAACTTATCAGAAGGGTGCAAAGAAGGGAGAAGCAAAAGAAGCGCTGCTCCAGGAAATCTGCAAGCCCTCCATGCACTATTTTCAAGCCAGTTTGCAAAAATGAATACTAGAAACTTGCATTTTTAAAACCGTTAACTTTCAAGGATCCTCGTTTTGCCCGGCTGGCAAATGCCACTATACATTTTCATTAACTGTGTGACATTGGGAAAGCAGCTCATGAGTGTGGGGCTTTGCCAAAGGACATCCTAGAGGTCTTCGTGGACTACCCCATAGTGAGAAGCTATAAGACAGTGTACTTCCTCGTTTCCTTTCATTTTGGAACCTAAACCGGAGGCTGTTTCAGCTGTAGCAATCTGGATAGGGGAACACTTGGGCCTTCAATCTTTTCAGCATGTGAGCTGCAAAATGGGAATCTTGATGCATTTCGTAAACATTGCAGTCTTCTGGGGGGTGGGGGGGGGTCAAGTTAAAATGGAAAACACTTTTTACAAAAGCTTCTTGATGGATTACATGGGAGCGGGAGACTGCAGTCATTTGCAGTCCGAGCCCAACTGAAATCAGAGGGATTAGATTAGAGTAGCTTTGTGTAGGATTGCAGTGTAATTAATGAAAAATCCAAGTGTCTGTTTGATACAATTATCTTCTGTTGTATGATTTCTTAAATAGCAGAAATGTCTTAAATAGCAGAAATCCTAACAACGGCATAAACAATTCAGATTTCTTTTCTCTAATGCGGTTCAACTCTTTTCCTAAGGCTGCATATTTCTCTTTCCAGATTTACCCGAGTGGAATTTTGATGGCTCCAGCACTTTCCAGTCCGAGGGCTCCAACAGTGACATGTACCTTGTGCCATCCGCTATGTTCCGGGACCCTTTCCGCAAAGACCCCAACAAGCTGGTACTCTGCGAAGTCTTTAAGTACAACCGCAAACCTTCAGGTATGTTCCACCCTCTCTCCTTTTCACCCCATTCTCTACAGTGAGAGGCCTAGTAACAGTTTGAGTGTAGAGGGAAAGGTACTTTTTGAATGATGCAGAATGAATGAACATGACTTGGCTTCACCCATATTCTGTCCGTATGGCAGGAGGCATCAATAGGCTCCACTTAGGAAGTGTTGTTCTCCAAAGTAAAAAGAGAAAAAAAAGCTGTTACTTCCTTCTTAATGCCCTGTTTTGCTTCCTAGAGGTTTCTAGGGTGAGAGACCACCAATGGAGTCCAAGGTTGCTACATAGCGGCAGGCAGTGGCAAACCACCTCTGTTTATCTCTTGTGTTGAAAACTCCATGGGGTTGCCCTAAGTCAGCTATAACTTGATGGCAACACACACACACACACACACACACACACACACACACACGTCTATGGAATACTCCAGCTCACAGGAGCAAGCATGTAGAACTCTCCTATGCCCTCTTATAGTAGGAAAAGAGATTAAAGAAAGGTTAGATATATAGTGATTCCGCACATGTTGGATAATGCACTTCCAATCCTCTTTATAGATCATTTGGAATGGATTTTTTCGTGTGCGGAACAAAAAATCCACCTCAGACAACTGATAAAGTGCATTGAAAGTGCATTATCCAACGTGTGCAGAATCAGCCACAGTTAACCATTTACCAAGTTACAAAATGCCATGTTTGTGAACATCCACCAACCACTTAGCTATATTGTACGGCACTGCTCTAATATTTTTGATCAGGTGTGGGTAACATTCAACCCATCAACTTGACAGGGCAATATAGACTGTTGGTTGACCAAGAGATTTTATGTAGACAATGTTATGTCTTATGGTGAAGTTCTGTTTATATTCATCAACCTTTGAGGGCCTTTCAGGGTGAATAACCCCTCTTCCTTAACAGCGCTTACATAATCAGAATCCCATACTGTGCGCTGAGATAGTTCATAAACATTACAAATTCTGGCTGCAAACAGTGACTTGAGATACTTGGATAAATGAAGGTAGCCGAAAGCCTTTGATCAGTTAAGATCAAAATACTGGGGCAAAATAAGAATGCAAGAAATACTCTCATTGGATCAGACCAAAGATCCATCTTGTCCAAAGTTCCATTTTTGGAAGCGGCTAACCAGATAGATGCCTCTGGAAGTTCACAAGCAGGGCACACGGTTGGCAGTAAAGCCAGCGTCATCTGAAGCTGATTCCAACCCACAAGACGTTCATTTTCAATAAGCTGCGTGAGCTAATCTGATGGTCACATGCACAGCTTGATGGCATGCATTACGCTGAACTGACCCTTTCTTCTGTGCTCTTAACTGTGGCCTCGCCTGCATGAAGAATTCATTAGCATCTCAAAGCCTGTAGCAGCCATGCTGACCACACTGTTGCCAAGGTGAAGTTTCTAGGATTTCCGTAGCCGTAGTCTTACTGAATGGCAACCAGCATTTCAATCCTGACATGTAAAAGGAGGAGAGAGACCGAATTTATAGAATGAATATGGGGTCAGTTAGGAAAAAATTGTTAGACAATTCTGAGCTGTAAAGATCGCACAGATCCTAGGCAGAGTCGCACCATTCTAAGCCCATTAACTTCAGTGGACTTAGAAAGGTGCAAGTCTTACTTCCGACGGCATTGCTAATCTGCCGTCTTTTCTGTGAAGTCCTTGCTTAACCCATGTTTACATCCCCATCAGCCACAAAATATATCCTTGCTCAGGTGCATTATTTGGTATCCTTTGCAGACTTTAGAGTGCAAGTTCATTCAGGCGGAGACCACTCTTTTTAATCTGCTTACGCTCAACGGCTATGTATGGTGGCACTACTGCATAAGTAATAATGATCACGTTACTTTTGCTTTTTGCAGAGACAAATCTAAGGCATACCTGTAGCAAGATTATGGACATGGTGTCTAACCAGAACCCTTGGTTTGGGATGGAGCAAGAATATACGCTTCTTGGAACAGATGGACATCCATTTGGTTGGCCTTCCAATGGCTTTCCGGGACCGCAAGGTAAGCCTTAGGAGGGAAATCCATTTAAGGCCTTGCATATATAACTGCAAATGACAGACTTCCTTTGTGATGGCACTGCCATGCAGTGACTTTCTATGTTTCACTTATACAAAATTCCCTGTTATCTCCAATGATGGGATATTAGGTAGCTGAGCTGGGAAGTTCATACATAGTTACGGTCTGCAGTGCTGTGTTAGATAAATGAAATAGCTAGAAAAAAGACTTCAATATGACACAGAAACAGGACAAGTCAAAGTGTGTATGACAAAATGAATTCAGAATTTCGGAGAAGAGATAAGATTCCAAAAGTTGGAAGATTTATGGACGAAGGGTATAAAATTTACTGCAAGTCAAGCACTAAGAGAAAACTGCTATAAGATGTTCTATCAATGGTATATAACTCCAAAAGATATTGCAAAAATGGATAAGAAATATACAGGGATGTGCTGAAAGTGTAAAGAAGATGAAGGCACCTTTTACCACATGTGGTGGACGTGCAAAAAAACAAAAAGAAATAGAAAGAAATACACGCGGAGATTCAAGAGATCTTAAAAACAGATTTTGCTATGAAACCAGAGAGACTGTTGTTGGGAATATTGCCAGAAAATGTTGACAGAATATTATATGAACTATTTAGGCAGCAAGAGTAGTATTGGCAAGTAAATGGAAAGATGATAAATGCCCAACTAGAGAAAACTGGAAAGATAAAATGATAGAATATGTGGCAATAACAAAATTAATGAATTATATAAATAGAAGACCCATTAAGGAATTTGAAAAGAAATGGGAAAATTACTTTACTTACTATAGATAAAGATGTTGTTATAGATAAAAATAAGAAATAAAATATATGAATTAACAATGTAAATTTGGACGTGAGCTTTGATTAACAGAGATTATAGAAATGCTGTTTATTTTTCAAAACAGTATAGAAACATATTTAATTTGACTGATAAAGTATAATTAGCATACTTTGCTATATTATTATATATTATGTCTAGTATTAGAAACGTTTAGATCATAATATGTTTTAAATAATTAGTTTGGAGGTAAGAAAAGTACGACGATGAATATCACTAAATACTCTAAAATACAATATTATAGCTTCAGTATTTGATTTTAAAGTGACATATAGTAAAATAGAGAGAGGAAATGTTTCCAGTTGTAAATCCGAATATGATATCTAAACGATATATGGTTATTGTATCATAGACAATATTTGTAATGGGCACCTTAATCTTCCTTTAGTATATTTGTACTTCCGTTCCATTTTTGTTTTGTATCCCTTTTATTGTTTAGAAAATAATATATATATATTAAAAAAAAATTAAAAAGAAAAAGAACTAGAAAGAAATTCCTTGTCTATAAATAATGGAATTTAAAGGGGAGGAGATGAGTAAGCGTTTGCAAATGAAAGGTGGTTGAACCGTATGGCTATTCCCGTGCTGCTCTGGGTAATGCCTACATCTTTTACCCAAATGATCAGGGCAGCCTAATGCATCGCCAGTGTTGTACATAGCCACACAATCTTCCTAACCACATGGCTGAATGCTAAATAAAGGCTTGGAGCTAGACTACATTTTCTAACGGCTCTACAAGAATTTCCTGCCTCCCTTTCCCCACTGATCTGCACAAAATGCTGTGCTGGGGTACATGGGACCTTGAATAGAGGTCTGCAGTAGAAAGGGGTGAAATCTGTAGACATTGATAATTTAGTGTAGATCCAACCCATATACATTACCAGGAGTGCAGTAAAAGCAACCATGGAGGTAACAGCTATGACACCATTCCAGGTGTCAAACAGAACCCAAAGCTACACGTAAACACAGCCTTGAAAGTGAAGATGGAATGCGTGGATTTTTCAACCATACTAAAAGGCCCTTCAAAGGCATGGATTTTTATCCTACCTCCAATCTCAGAATTGCTTAAAATAATAACCAACTAGTAATTAGAGAGGGATAAGAAAGGACAGTGAAAATGACAGCCTAATGTTGTCTCAAGCAGTATAAAAAAAATAACCCCCAACGCCTAAAAGGGAAGGCGTTTTGCAAACGTGAAAATTCCCACTCAGCTGTACTTAAAACGTATGGGCTTGTTGGTGGTGGTACTCTTTCCAGTTTCTGAGTATGGTAGCAAAAGATGTGAAAAAGCCACCACCTTTTTTTGCTTTCCTGTCCTGCAGGTCCGTACTATTGTGGTGTTGGTGCAGACAAAGCCTATGGCCGTGACATTGTGGAAGCCCATTATCGGGCCTGTTTGTATGCGGGCGTGAACATCGGAGGCACAAATGCAGAAGTGATGCCAGCCCAGGTAGGCGCTTGAGCTGAAATTGCACGGTTGATCTCAGCTTTGCGGGTCCATCCGAGGTTCAGAGATGAGCGAGAAGAAGGCGTGGGCAGCATCTCGCAGGGGGGTTTCGTTCCCCCGCCTTCTGATCATAACCGGGTGTGTGTGTTCCTTTCCATTGCAGTGGGAGTTCCAGGTGGGTCCCTGCGAGGGGGTCGAAATGGGCGACCACCTCTGGATTGCCCGATTCATCCTTCATAGAGTATGTGAAGATTTTGGTGTCATCGTGTCCTTTGACCCCAAGCCCATTCCTGGGAACTGGAATGGAGCAGGCTGCCATACTAACTTCAGCACCAAATCTATGAGAGAGGAAGGCGGTCTCAAGTAAGTCCTACGCCCAGCTCAGAAAGCTTTGCTTGGGGAAACAATAGATAAACCTTCCAGGAATGTTGCAGCTGAACTCAGGCCTGGGATCTCTAGGAAACACTTGCTTATTTGTATTCCAATACAATCCTAAGGAGAGTAACATCTTTCTAAGCCCAATGATGACAACAACATTCGATTTATATACCGCCCTTCAGGACAACTTGACACCCACTCAGAGCGGTTTACAAAGTATGTCATTATTATCCCCACAATACTCACCCTGTGAGGTGGGTGGGGCTGAGAGAGCTCTTAGAAAGCTGTGACTGACCCAAGGTCACTCCACTGGCTTCAAGCGGAAGAGTGGGGAATCAAACCTGGCTCTCCAGATTAGAGTTCTGCCGTTCTTAAGCACTACACCAACCTGGCTCTCAATGATGTCAGTATGTTTAGATGGGGTGAGGGTAACTGATGTTGTACACACTTCCATCGCTGGTTAGAATTGCAGTATTAATCCTCTGAATTCTTTCATATGAATAGCAGTCTGTCTCTTCAAATGACCCTCCCCTCCCCCAGTTAATACGGTTTTAAGAACAAAGGCTGCAACTCATCTTTTTTTTTTAAATGCTCCCTTGAATGCATTAAGGGAGAAAAAAACCTTTCTATATGTAGAAAGCTAGCACAGAAGGAAAGGGCTAGATTAGAACATTTCTCCCTGTGGTGCTAACTTTCCAGTTTCAGGGACCTGTTTTTTAAAAAAATAACAAGGGGAGCATTTAAAAATGTGGCTTCCTCCCTATCCCATGTGTGTTCTGAAGTCACCCTTCCAGGTCATTCTGTTGCCAGGGTACTGATGGCATTGCACCATCGGTGATAATCATGCACCTGGATGCCTGTCAAGGTTAACTGTTTTCATACCCTTTAAAAAAGACTCCTTGTAGACCCAGACCATACCGCCGTCAGCTTCCTAGAAAGCTAAAAAGTTCTGGAACAATTTAAATACCCAAGTAAATCCTGCAAACAGAGCAAAAAAGTCAGCATATTTTGATGGTCCCGTACTCTTTTTCTTAAGGTTACAAGTGCCCCTAGGGATAGACAGTAAAGGGATTTTTATCTGAGCTGTAGCAGGACCTAAACAGAGAGCTTTACCTTCCAGAGTTTTGGAAAAAAACATACTTTAAAAACCTGCCAAGATACTGTGGAATCGAATGCCTGGCCATTCTCTCTCCCCATCCCATGTCAATCTACTTAGTCACATGAGTACTTAGGCCTCTCATAAGCTTTTATAAATCAGATTTGCAAAGCAAGTTGGAATGATTCTGGATTTTGCAATAGGCATTCTGGAGCTTCATTATAGTTTTCTGTAATATTCTTGAATTGCCTTTGCTGAGAGGTTTTCCTGAAAGCCAGTGTGGTGTAGTGGTTAGAGGGTCAGACTAGGATCGGAGAAGCCTAGGTTCAAATCTCCACTCTACCGTGGAAGCTTGCCAGGTGACCTTGAGCCAGTCATGCACTCTCAGTCTAATCTACCTCACAGGGTTCTTGTGAGGATAAAAGGGAAGAGAGGAGCACTGTGTAAACTGCTTTCTCACCGCCCTCCCCTTGTTCTCATCGGGCTCAGAAACCACAATGTTCGAAAATACGAAAGCACAGATTTGTAGGAAGCTGAATTCTGCAGGTAATACCAGGTCAACTAAACTGCAACACGCACATTTTGGTTCAGACATAACCTGAAACCATGTTTCTTTTGTCTATGGCTTGGATCCACCGGAGCATTTACATGGAAAGATTTCCATCTGCGGAGTGTGATACTGTTACTGCCCCTTCAGTGCAGCATTTTCAGAGGGCATTTTGGGCTGCAGTGGGAGGAGAGGGGAGAAAGTTGTAATTCATGGGCAGAAATCCTTCCAGTGGATCAAACCAGTGGTTAGCTTGTGAAACCGAGATTTGGCGCAGAAGTGTTCATTCATATACTGGTTTGCCTCAACAAAGGCTGGTCTTACCACCTTCAATCTCCCTTGCCCAAGAAACCTCTTTGGTATCCCAGCTTGCATTGCGCCAAGGACAGCAACAGTAAACAAACCATAATTAAGACTAGCTGTGCTTAATAAAGTAACTTCAAACCATGGTTTCAGGTCCTGGTTTAAAATACCCTGGCTATAATTAACCAAGTGACCTACCTCCGTATGATCACACTAACCACAGTTAATTAAACCATGGTTCTGCATGACATCAGAATGGATCTAGAGCCCTGAACAACATCCCATTAGTAGCAACAAGAGGGGGTTGAAGAAGAGGAAGCTGGTCCTTTTGTAGTTGGGTATGAACAGACACGTGGCTCCCTGTAAGGGTTCAACATCCTGCTTTTCTCCTTTCCACAGACACATTGAAGAGGCCATCGAGCGGCTAGGCAAACGCCACCAGTACCACATCCGTGCTTATGACCCTAAAGGAGGGTTGGATAACGCCAGGCGCCTGACTGGTTTCCACGAGACATCAAACATCCACGAATTCTCTGCCGGAGTAGCCAACCGAGGCGCCAGCATCCGCATCCCGAGGAACATAGGCCAAGAGAAGAAGGGTTACTTCGAAGACCGCCGACCCTCTGCCAATTGTGACCCTTATGCTGTGACCGAGGCGCTCGTCCGCACTTGCCTCCTCAACGAAACTGGGGACGAGCCCTTTGAATACAAGAACTAAGCGGACTTTGCCCCCACAGGCACCCACTCTGTCCCTCCTTCCGTATTTTCTCTGTTCTAGATGTTAATCCCGAGGGCATGAGAAACCATGTATGTGCCCCCCACCCCTCCACACACACACACTCATTCTGGGTTTTTTCCTTGTGGGAGGGGGAAGTTTAGTCTCTTTCAGTGTTTATTCTGTTGCTCAAGGGGCAGAAGAGAAGTGGAAGAGTGGGCATTAGAGGGGTAAAGAAAACCCATTAACCACTATTTTGTCTAATTCATTTGTACATCTTGACCGTGTTCAGCAGCTTCCAGGAACAGACCAAAGAGGGTAGAAATTTTAAGGACGTCTAGGGCCTAAGCATCTCCCTCTCTCATAATATTTTCTTCCTGAGCACTACTGAAATCCGTAAGAAATGTATAAAGGGCACAGTTTGCTTCATTGGCATCGGAACTGGGACTGCGCACCCAGTGAAAACCAGATGAGTATTTTCATCAGCGGTGATGCAGGACATATTCTGTGTCCTCGATCAAGATTTCTCAAGGGCAAAAGGGTGTCTTAACAGCCTCATATGTGGGATACAGAGTACATGAGCAGATGTGAGACTTTTTGCCAGAATCGAATTTCCAGTCATTCTTGCAATTCACTGTCAGGTTTTAAACCCCAAAGTTTTTTGTTTTTTAAAATAAACCTACAAGTTTCTCAAACATTTTGATCTGTCTTGGAAGCTGTCTGATTTTCTGTTCCTAACACAGAGTGAAGTAGTATTTTTATATTTAAATGTTTTTAAAAAAACAAAAAAAAGCCACTAAATCAGCCGTTTATGGAAGGGCTGAGGTCATTGCAGGTGTTAGCTGTTTTCAGTTATGGGATGGGAAGAAAAGGAAGAGAAAAGACTTTTGGGGGGAGAGAGAGAGAGAGGAAGGAGCTGCAATTTTCTTTTTCTGTTCCAAGCTTAGTTTTGGTGGTTCATTAAGGACAAGGAGGATATCAGTTTACAAGCTTTGTAAGTTAAAATAGGTATTAATTTTTTTTAATTTAAAATGGAAGCCATTGGGCTGTCTGGGCAGAGCTGCGTGCGGCTGGCTGCAGCAATGAAGATGCGTTTGTTTTTCAATAGTTGGCTGGTCAACTTTCTCCGTGTTATTGACAAGGAATTCGCAGGGGGGTGGGAGGGGAAGGAGCACGTTAAAATTTCCGATAGGATTTGCATGGCAACTGAAGCAGGGCTTTTGATAAAGAAGAAGAAAATGGATTTTTAGATTTTAAATAACATGTTTTTAGGGGTTTCTAAAGTTGTACAGTTTTACAGAGACCACTGCTGTTCCAGTAGGTACGTCCTGGCATTTGAAAATGCCTGCCACTTCTTGCCAGGACCTCCACTAACAAACTTAGTTGCTCTCAAAGGTCATGCTAGCGGGTTCAGAAGTTCTGGGATCTTGTAATTTGGTATCTTGGATGGTGCCGAACATGTTCCGCTGCTTTCGGACTTTGGAATAGTTTTTTTTTTTAAATAAAAAAGTCAAACCTAGTCCTCTGTTTCTGTGTTTTCAGTTTTTGCCTGAGTTAAGTCTCTGCTGTCAGAATTGAGACACAACGGGCGGGGGGGGGACTACATAAAACACTTGTTCTGAAGGCCATTTTGAAGAATAGTCAAGTTCAAGTTAGCCTTTATTGGCATATATCAACAATTCAGGTTATTCACTTACAAAAAGAAAAACAATCAAAAGGATGCTACATTACAAATACATAAATCCAATTGTAACTTATTTCTGTGATATCCTTTGATGCAACTTCAAAGCGGAATGGAGAAACTTAGCCACCTTCTCGGTGACATCAGAAAAGGAATTGTTGAAGAATAGTCAGCCGGACGTCTCTGGGTGTTCACAAGGAAGGCACAATGGCCTTCCCTAGTTACTTGCTCCCAGCTTCTAGTAATAATAATAATACTATTTGATTTATATACCACCCTTCAGGATGACTTAACACCTGCTCAGAGCAGTTTGTCATTTTTATCCTCACAACAATTCACCCTATGAGGTGGGTGGGGCTGAGAGAGCTCTGAGGAGCTATGACTGACCCAAGGTCACCCAGCTGGCTTCAAGTGGACATTAATCCACAGATCAGTACTAATAAACCTTGTACAATCCACCAAATATCCAACAGGCTGCTAGCTCAGTTCCTGTTTCAAGATACTTTTTCAAGGACGTTCTGATACAGTAAAGTCCCTGTTACATAAGCACAACAATAATACACATGATTGAACATACAGAAATTGTATATTGTGTTTTATTTCTTCTCCACAACGGGCTTTGTTACTAGTATAATAATATTTGCTTTATATACCACCCTTCAGGTTAACACCTGGTCAGAGCAGTTTACAAAGTATGTCATTATCCTCACAACAATCACCCTGTGAGGTGAGTGGGGCTGAGGGAGCTCTGAGAAGCTGTGACTGACCCGAGGTCCCCCAGCTGGCTTCAAGTGGAGGAGTGGGGAATCAAACCTGGTTCTCCAGATTAGAGTCCTACCACTCTTAACCACTGTACCAAACTGGCTGGGATATACTACCTCAGAACACAGAGGTTTCATCATAACTGGCTGATAAACCATGCAGTGTTGTAAATCTATATGCATTTGTCCCCAGCATCTCTGTTCCACGCACAGTGTGAAGTACATTTTTCGGTCTGTCCAAAACCAAGTGTGCAAACAGTAGGAAAGAGGTAATCCAAAGCCAACCATAGCCTTGTTGCCCTTCTCTACTATCCCACCCCAAATGCTGTCAATTGACAGCATAGCACCTTTAATTACTTGGAATATTGATGTATGTAGCATTTAGGGAAGAGAAATTCCAATAATAATCTGGAATGCCGATTCACTAGAAAGACAAATAAGACTTCCCATTTGACTCCAAACCACTACCCCAAAGGTCAGGAAGGCACCATCTTGTTTGTCCTCTACTCTTAAGCAATATGAATCAATATGTACTGCCCTTGATGTTAGCCAAAAGACCGAGAAGCTATAATATGAAGCAATATGTGGAATGCCCTCAGCCTTGGGGGGGGGGGGCTGGGGCAGTCTGCCTCCTTCTCCTCACTCCCTGGGGGGGTAAAGCAGGCCCGGGAGGCAGCAGAGGGGGCTATGGGGGTACTTACACCTGTTTGGAGGACATTTTTACTCAACTGTGCTTCAGCATGACCCGTAGCTTCCCCATCACATCAGAAAGTGACCCAGTGAAATGTGTGGGTGTGTGCATTCACCCCCCCTCCCGCGGGCTTTCTCCGGCTGACCAGGTGAATGGGGGTGGAGGCCTAGCATCCCTACTGCTGATGGCCTATTGGATGACTCCTAGGATTAGAAGGAGGAAGAGGAGGGGAAAAAACCCTCTAAATACCATTCAAGTTTTCACAAGTCTTTATCATGTAATCCTTTAAGGAGATGTGATAATATGATGTAATAATCAGAATGGTGGGCTAGGATCTGGGAGACCCTGGTCTGAATTCCCACTCTGCCATGGAATCTTGATGGGTGAACACGGGCAAGTCACACGTGAGGGTAAAAAGCAGGAGAGAAGAACAGAAAATACTGCTTTGGGTCCGCATTTAGGGGAAAGGTGGCATATAAATGTAGTAAATAAATAAATGAGAAATTCATTGTTAGAATCTCCTGCGTACGTGTGTGAGACAGAGACAGTTTCTCTCTAATTAGCATTCCCAAGTCTGCTTTAGAAAGGGGGGGGGGGAGACTCTGGGGGAAGAGGGGAGGGTGTGTTTAACTTTTTCCTCTTGTCATTTCCCTGAAGCTGCAATTAACTCTGGGCTAGTGAGGGGAAGATGCTCTCTCTCTCTGCCCCACAAATCCAGCTAATTGCAGATTCAGGTAAATGACACGAGAGGAAAAGGGTTAAACACCCCATGTTTTTCCAGCATCGCTTTTCTCAAACAGCTAATTTTACTTAAAAAGAGAGACCCTAGCCATTCAACTCCATTCAAGAAGACAGACCCTATCCATTTAGCTGCCTTATTAACTCCCCAAAGCCTTAGCTTTTCCTCCCAGAGAAGATGTTCTAACCTCATTTTAGCCCACCTTTATGCATATATGTTGCAACAACAGCGCATGGTTGTGCCCTTGTTCTACCAAGGTCACAGGGTGCACCAACCACAGCTGGCTTTACCCACCGTACTGTATCTGACGAAGGAAGCTCTGACTCTCAAAGGTCATAACTTGGATTTCTAGTTAATCTTTAAGGTGTTACCAGACTCAAATCTTGCTCTTCTAACAGACCATCACAGCTATCCACCTGAAAACTGTACCACTTTTTAAACAAAACTGGGAAGAGAGGGCCGGCTCCACACAGCAAACAGATCAGACAGAGTTCACTAAATTTCCCAAACTGGAGTGGAAGCCAAGGGGTTTTGTGGGTCTAGTATTCCTATAACCTCATCCTGTATCTAAACCATATCTTAAACCCAAAGCCATTTTTCCTGGGTGGAAGCTAAGTCACTAGGCATGAATACTGGCATGTTGAAAAACAGACTTTCAATCCACTTCCAAGGTGTTCCGAAACTGCATTTTACTGTATGGAACTGCAGGATAATCCACCTGCAAACGATTGCTAAAGTGAACTGAAAGTGGGTTGAAAGTGCATTATTCAACGTGTGCGGAAGCACCTCTTTACGTCCCACCTCTTTAAAAATGTTTTTAGAACTGAAAGCTTTTTAGTGCCCCATCGACTTAAGCAGTCGCCTTATCCCCAAGACTCTATGCATTACATTTGCCTTGCATCTTCCCCAGGTCCCAGGAATCAGACACATGCTGCAAGTTCTGTGTTCAGAATGTGTGCGAGATCAGTTTGGATAAGAACCGTAGTGCACAGGGAGAAAGGAGCAGAATTCGAGATAAGAGGAGTCCACCCCAACCCGGCACAGTTAAAGACATTTTAGATGACGCATGCCTTGTTAATTTTATTTTAAAAACTTATGAATGCTCCTTTATATGACTTATTCACATGGCAAAGCGCACATCATTGCCTTAGTATGCACACTGGCCCTGTTAGTGGTGAAGGCACATTATTTATTAAGTTATTTATTTATAGTCCACCTTTCTCATTGAGATCCAAGGCGGATTACATAGTGCAAATGAAAATACAATATAATCAACAGCTAGGACATTCACTGAGCAAAGTACAATAATAAACCGCAGTTAGGACATTCCAGTGAGACAAATACAATAGGGTATGATTGCAGAAAATTTTTAAAACAAGCATAAAACTGAGCACAGGGATAAAATATTTCTGAAAAAACGCATAACTAATTTACACAGCATGTTTAGCAAAGCAGATAATCCCTATTAGGTGCACATCTACATCGGCGGACAGTACCCAGTAGTGTAGTATATGGCCCCTGTCTCTACTAAAGCATCTCTTTAAGCTATTTCTTATGACACAGCCCTATAATCTGGGTAGAAAACCCTCCTGAATAATTCAGTTTTGCATCGTTTGCAAAAATCCAAGAGAGGGGGAGCTTTCCTGACCTCCTCAGGCAGGCCATTCTATAAGGTGCAAGCTGAATATGTTGTTCAGTTAATCAGTATGTACTAGACTAGAACGTATGCCTATAGTTTTAAGAGAAGTGCATCTTGGGAGTTGTAGTGTACAGTTCCTGGACCATTCAATGCCCACCAAAACTTGTTAGGGACATTTCCGCCCTTGTTCAGTCACACTTTGGCAGGGAGAGGAGCAAGTAATCTTTTTTTACCCACCACACTCACTAGGTCTATAAAGCTCCACCATGGACCTTTATTCATGAAAGATGCACTCTCTCCTTTCAATGTTTAATAGAACTGTGAGTAGAGATTCCTTGCTTGGTATGAAGAAGTTAAATAAAACCATTTAAGCTTGTAGCCGGTGCGTATGCGTTGACACTTGACGACAAAGGGTTGGGATTCCCTCCTCGTGTCGGAATATGGAGGCTACCACAGGGAAAGCACGTGTGTGGGGGCAGCTGTTGATTTTGCACATCTAATCTTTGCCTACTGAATGCCATATTCATTTATTCTGCCATAGTAGCCTGTCCCACACTAGAAAAGAGTCCAGTAGCACCTTCAAGACTAACCAACTTTACTGTAGCTTTCTGTAGCTTTCATCATGCATCTGATGAAGAGAACTGTAGTCCTCGAAAGCTTATGTTACAGTAAAGTTGGTTAGTCTTAAAGGTGCTACTGGACACTTTTCTATTTTGCTACTACAGACTAACACAGCTAACTCCTCTGGATCTATGTCCCGCGCTAGTTTCTGAAGAAGAGTGGGGTTAATAAACTGACCATCACAGTTTCTGCATTGCAGGGATGTTTTTTTTTGCAGGGGGTGCACTCTGGTACACCTCCTCTACTGGCACATCACGGGCTTTCAGGACTTGGGCTGAGAGGAGAGAACATGATGCCTACTGGCACCTCTCTTTCAAGAACCCCCCCACACACACACACACGCACACATTGGTTATACAAGATCAAAATTTGGGTCCAGTAGCACCGTAAAGACCAACTAGATTTCTAGAGTATGAGCTTTTGAGACTCAGAGCTCCAAGTTGTCTGACTCTCAAAAGCTCACACCCTGAAAATCTAGTTGGTCTTTAAGGTGCTACTGGACCCAAAACTTGCTCTTGTACTACAGACCAACACGACTACCCACCTGAAACTATCTTCATGGTTATACTAGGTTACTTGATGGAATCTGGTGCTACTTCTGATGGAATACCTGCACCTCAAATACATTCAGCAAAAAAAAAAATTTTTTTTTTGGAAAGAGCTGCCCTGAGCTCCTTGGAGAAACAGTGGGATAAAAATGCATGAAAATAAATAACTCTACTAGCAAGATTTTAAAAAGGCACCTCCAAAGGGCAAAATGGGCATACCAAATAGGGGGAAGTGATTTAGGAGATGAACTTTCCTTCTAGCAAGTCAGAACAACAGTTGCTCAACTCAGCATTGTCTACTATGAATGCAAGCAGCTCTCCGGGGTTTCATGCAAAGAAAGACTCTTCCCCAGTATCTGCTACCCAAGATCCTTGCTAAACTAAAGATTCCAGGTACTAAATTTGGTTCCATGGGCAACAGATGTGCTCTTCCACTGAGTCACAAATCATCCTGAATCAGTCATAGGTACCAGAAAATAGGGTCTGTGCCTGCCTGATACACATAGATCATTACACTGTGAGAGTCCAAGATCAGAAGCAATCACTATGGTTAAGAAGATATTCTTGATTGTGAAAGGTGAACATTTGAAGAGCGACATTTTCCTTCCTGTCTCTTCCCACTCACTTGTTTTTGGGGTCCATATCCCAATCTCATTCAACCCCTAACAATCAGAATTTTGAATAGATACATGTGCCCATTAGTACATAAGGTTACTAGTAGACATGGGCACGAACCCAAAAAATTTAACGACTCTGCGGTTCATGGTTCGGTGCCGATGACGATCCCGAACTCGCGAACCGCAACGGAAATTTCCCGTTGCCAAACCGGTTTGCAGTTCATGGTGTTCAGAGCGGCCCCTTAGAGAGCCCATATTCACAGGGAGTGTGCAGCAGGCTCTCCTCCAGCCAGCACCCAAGTTTGGTCAAGATTGCAATAGGGATCTTGGAGTGATACCCTCTCCAATCCGAGGTCCCCAGGAAACTCCCACAAAAATCCAAGCTCAATTATACTCTCTCTGTCTCTCCCCAAAGGCTAGAAGTAGCAAGCAGCAGCTCTGTCACACTCCACTGCTAGCTGAAAGTGAAACCCAGCCTGGGAGCCCACTGCTATTTATAAGCTGAGGACTCATTGAGAAGTGCAGGAGGTCTGTGTTTGGCCGTCAGAGCTGCCTATCAGGGTTTGCAGGGACGAGATTGGAGTGCCCATGGCCACAGAACACCCCCTCCCCCTCCCTCCCCTGGGAGTCTTCTGTCAGGATCTGCCATGCTGGGGACTTGTAGCCTGTGTAACACCATATTAATTTCTATAGTTGTTTAGTCTTTCTCCCCTCTAGGTTCCTGCAAGTACATTTCCATGGGAGAGGATGCTATGTCTTATCTGTTTCTTCCTCAGACGACATTGATGATCCAGCGTTTCCACAGAGAAGCTGCCTGCTATGTGAACTCTGGGGGGAGGCTGGGATCTCAGACTTTGAAGTGTAACAACTTTCATTTTGTAACTCATTCCTAACAAAGCTTTGCTCAGCCAGAATCTGCTTGGTCCTGGAATGTGGACATCTGGGCCTAAATGCTGTCTTTCTAATAAAACCTTTTGAAATCAAAAGACCTTGTCTTCTTGCAGAAGGGAGGAAGGCAGACTCTAGCCAACTGGAATGCCATAGCCTGACATCTTCTCCCAACTTGTAACTGCTTTGCAGCTCCATGGTCGGAAGGAAGACCTGCCGATCAAGGCAAGCTGGGCTTCCATTTGGGTTTCCAGGGCGACAGAAGGAGTGCAGACAGAGTTCAGGCGTTCCCCTGGCTCCGTTGCCAGGGGAATTGATTGATGGCACCTGACTGTCTGGGTTCCTGAACCACAGCCAAATGCATCAAACCAGTGCTCTTCTGAACGCTGGTTCATTTGCCATGGACAATCACGAACCGCCGGATCGCGATCGCGCGATCGCCAATTTCGTGGGTTTTTGAAGTTCTTAATGCGGTTCGTGCCCATCTCTAGTTACTAGTGGTGCTATGAATAAATACAGAAATGCACTCTTATTATGGTCTACAACTCATCCTTGAACTCACTGTATACATCAACCCAGCGGCTGCATATTACCTCTGATTCTGATCCAGGTCTTTTCTGGGAAGTGTAGTTTTTCTAGAATGAAGAAGACCTATAACCTGGAACATAGATTGAAAACTATCTTTATCTGCCTCTCATTTTGGTACACGAATGAAATACATATATTTCAAGTGAAAGAGCTACAAAGGAGAGCAGTGGAAAAAGTTAAAATTACCTGTTTGTACAACTGAAAATATAGTTTCATAACAGAAGGATCTGAAAAGCTCTAAACCTGGAACATAATTCACAAGGGGGCTGAACTTTGGCAGTCTTAGTGGTTTCATTCTCACATGACTTCAGCATTTTCCATCATTTTCAATATCACCAGAGGGATTAGGTTCCTGCCAGAGAAACACAACAGTTTTAAGATTTGCCACTCAATAACCCACTTAGGTGAAGCTGCTGTAATATTTATTGCAAATTATATAAATTACACATACAGGGTACTGGAGTTAAAGAACGAGGTACTTAAGCATCGTGCAACTCTTACATAACTTCCACTAATCTCATTTTTCTGCATATTCTTTTTAAATGGCTTCACTATAGGAAACAACTAAGTAAGCATATTAGTTCCTGTTGCCTGCCCCAAAATCTATTTTTATTTAACCTGTCAATCCCAGTTCCTGTGCATTTAACTCCATTTGCACACATTCAACCCTTGTTATTCTGTCTCTTCTATCCCTCCATTTTTTCTCTCTCCCATTTTGGTAACCCAGACTTTAAATTACTCAGACAGGGAACCAGTTGTCTTTGCTCATGTATAAGGTATCATGTATAGCCAGGAAGCTGCCTTCATCAGCAGAGATCTAGGGTTGACAGGTCCCCAACGGGGGAGGGGAACCAGCAGCCACTTTATCCTTGTTCTTCGCACATGCACAAAGCATGTATACACTCCTATGTCTGTGTGATGATGTCACTTCCAGGTGACATCATTGCGCAGTGCAGGAGCACATGCGCACTTCGCAGCAGGCCAATTTGGGTCCCAAATCAGCCCACTGCAAAGTGTGGGAATGCTCTTGGGGACGTGTGATGACGTCACCCCCAGAAGTGATGTCATAGCACCACCCTATGGCTCCTCCCCAACAGCCAGGTGAGTGGGGGCAGGGGGCAGAGGGTGGGAATAGGGGATCCCCCACCCCATTGGGGGACTGGTAACCCTACTTCTATAACTTCAGCAAGCAATTTACAGCCTCAAAGATTTTGGCCTGTATAAGGTTTGCCAGATTCCTGGAGATTTGGGGGTAGAGTCTGGGGAGGGTGGAGTTTGGGGAGGGGAGGGACCTCAGGAAGGTATAATTCCATAGAAACCACCTTCCAAAACTATCATTTCCTCCAGGACAACTGATCTCTGTAGTCTGGAGATGGATTGTAATTCCAGGAAATCTCCAGGGTCCGCCTGAAGGTTGCACAGGCAGAAATTATGGAAGAGAATCCTTGAAATGGTGCATTGAAATCTGAAGGAGGAGTTATGCGTCCAGAATTTGGAAGAAAACCTGAAGAGGTATGGGCCAAGAGCAGCAAAAGTTGCCAGTGCAAAAAAGTCCTTAAATAAACAATCATCTCACAAAGTCAATAAAAATATATAAAAACACGAATTGTGTTAGAATAAAAAAAAAGGAATAAAAATATATCTGGACAATCACATAAAAAGCAATGAAAGACTTCATTCTAATGCTATATCCACTATATTAATGTATCTATAAAGCTGTTAGCCCATTGAAAAAAATTACCTCCTCAGCCCCTGGCCTCTCCAGGCTCCACCTGGAGAATCTCCAGGAATTTCCCAGCCTGGAGTTGGCAACCCTATCACAACTGGGTTTCAAAATTCCAAAAGGACCCTCGCGTTCAGCAAGATTGGGGACCCCTGCTCAGAAGTATAGAAGAAGGGGGAAAGGAATGGGGTGACCATACAGCACTTTATTTAAGAACTAAGAACAACTTTTCCCTTCTCTTCAACACTCGTAACAATTCACCTTTCCCCCCTCTCTGTATCCAAGTTTTGAATTCAATGAACAATGGGGAGGGGGGATCCATGTGTGTATCCTACAAAAAACTTCAAGCTGCTCAGCTGACACCCCCCTCCCCAAATTCTTTATGCTCCTGAACAATCGGCTCTAATTAGGACAGAGTTCAAAGAGGAGATGAAGCATTAGCAAGTTTGCTCTGTTTATGCTAGCCCAACCAGCCTGGCCCAGCCGGGTAATTCTGCTTTCATAAGCCGTTATGTAACCTCCATCTTGAGCACAGACAATGCCAACTTGGAATTCAGGACTGTGGCAGTGGGAGGAGTAGAAAAATGAATGACATTCTTTTTCTGATTGGACTTAATCTCTGCCTCCTATCAAAATCCATCAGCGGCAAGCAGCCACGGGACAAGGAAAAGGCTGTACACCAAATGCCCCTACTCTTGTGCTTTGTTGCAGAGATTGTCTGTTCTCTCTCAGTACTCCACTTACGCGGCCAGCTGCTGCTTGAGCACCTAGCAGCACAGTAGTCACTTTCTTCTGGCGTAACCTACCCGCCCCGTGCGGGAGTACATGTGAAAGGTGGAGACGTGGTTGGGCCCAGTTGCATGTAGGGTTGCCAGCCTCCAGGTAGTGGCTGGAGATCTCTCGGAATTACAACTGGTCTCCAGGCCACGGAGATCATTTCACCTGGATAAAATGGCTACTTTGGGGAGGGGGTGGACTTTATGGAATTATGCCATGCCAAGGTCCTTTCCGTCCCCAAACCCCACTTTCTCCAGGTTTCTCCAGATTTCACCCCCCAGATCTCCAGGAATTTCCCAACTTGGAGCTGGCAACCCTAGTTGCATGAGTCTAACACAACTGGCACCCTTCTAGAAGACAGGGCTGGAAGACCCAAGCAATCATTTTCTCCTGCATGTAATTGTGTAATTTGCATGCAGCATTCTGCCCTGGAGGACTGTGGCACAAAGAAACTTTCAAGTGACTCAGGGCCAAGCTACACGTGACAAATAACACTTGAATGGCAAGTGAACAGACTCACATGTATTTCCTGTTCACTTGCGCTCAAGAACAGCAAGTGAACAGGGAGGAATACATGTGAGTCTGTTCACTTGCCGTTCAAGTGTCCTTCGCCACTTGTAGCTTGGCCCTTACACATCACCATAACTGTATAAGAGGGGAGTGTCTTTTTACTGGCTTCTAGGTGCACCACAGCTCATAAAAAAGTAGGTAGCTGCACTGGTCCACAGCAAAATCCAAAAAGAGAAGCCATGTAATACCTTTTATCAAGACCGACTAAAATAACATCGCACGTTGTGCAAGCTCTCTCTAGATCTCTAGATATTTAAAAGCAAGAAAAGGGTGGGGAATCTTTAGGCCATAGTTGTGAGACCTCCCTCTCGCCTCTCCATATCTTTTGTAGGCTGATTTCAATGCAGGATGCCAGGGTGCACTAATGCCGGGTGCCAGGGTGTGGCTGTCTGATATCAAGTTGCATTCTTGGCATGCTGGGAAGAAGCAGGCAAAATGTTGCCATCCATAGCAAAAAGATCCCCCCTCTTGTTTTTAAACATCTACGCTGATGAAGAGTTCTGGGGAACTAGAAAGCTTGCACAATTTGTTTGGTTATTTTGGTTGCTGTTAAAAAAAGGAAGTATGTGGCTTCTCTCATGGGACTGAGAGGTTGATTGTCACAGAGAACAGGTTTTCGTTATCTACAGATCGAATGTTGGATAATGGAGAGGATATTCACATTTGCATCAGAAGGCCTAAAGCTGCCAACCAATCAAGTATTGGTATTGGTATTGGTATTGGTATTGGTATTGGTATTGGTATTGGTATTGGTATTGGTATTAGTTGGATTTATTATCTGCTCTCCCTACAACCAGGCTCAGAGCAGATTACAACTTAAATAAATTACAATAAAAACAGCATTAAAAGCATAAAATATAATATAACAGTACATTTGGGCAGCGACTCATATAGCTCAACCCATATAGTTTTCTGAACAGCAAAAATGTGTTCCATCGAACGCACCAAACATTCCAGATTCTGCCAGACTGTGCCTATGCATGACCAATTCCATCCCAACTAATCTCCTCTGTCCTGGTTCCTCCCCATTCTCAGTCTAACTCCACTAGATTTCTTGGGGTACCTGTATGCTGGTGTACACGGTCTATGAAGGGGATGTGGCTCAGTGGTAGAACACCTGCCTGGCATGCAGAAGGTCTCCGGTTCAATCCCCAGTGTTTTCAGTTAAAAGGATAATGTGAGAAGCCTCTACCTGAAACTCACAAGAGCGGCTGCAAAATTGACAATAGTGACCTTGATGGATCAATGGCCTGATTCAGTATAAGTCAGCTTCAAATGTCCCTTCTAACCCCTGAAAGGCACCCAAGTAAGAGTGCAATCTCCTCTGAACCATCCTTGCCCTGCCTTGGGAGTTCTAATTCCATGGTTAAGACGTTCAGTCAACTCCTACCGACATGAATTGGATCATTTAGGGCCAAGCTACACATGACGAATGACACTTGAACAGCAAGTGTATTTCTCCCTGTTCACTTGCCCTCCACTCAATCCACTTGCCGTTCAAGTGTCATTCGTCATGTGTAGCTTGGCCCTTAGATATCGCTCCAGACACAACAATTCCTACACAGCTTGGGTAACACATAAAGGGAACAAGAATATATTAAGAAGCTTTTATGGGATATACTGGATGGCGTATCAGAAAGTGGCACACTCCATATGGGTTTGGGGCATGCCTGCACTGGAAGGAGAGAGTCCATGGTTTATAGCATGAAGGGACATCCCCCAAATTCAGTAGGCTGGATACCAAACCACTAGTGTTTCTGCTGGTGCTAACCTCTCTACACACACAGTGTAATTTTCCTGCCTTGCCCTTCCTGTAAGATCACAAAATGCCCTATACAATTCTGTTTGGGAGGGAAGTCCCCTCTCTCTGGAAACAGTATTTGGGGAAGGTTTCAGGCCCTGTTCCAGAAGCAGAAGTCCTTGAACCTGTGGAAATGCTAGTTGGGATTCAAGTCAATCCCAAGTAGCATTTGGAAGCTGGGTTCAGGTAGCTAGCTCAAGGTTGACTCAGCCTTCCATCCTTTCGGGATCAGTAAAGTGAGTACCCAGTTTCTTGTGGGTAAAGTGTAGATGACTGGGGAAGGCAATGGCAAACCACTTCGTAAAAAGTTTGCCAAGAAAACGTCATGATGCGACATCCTTCCATGGGTGCTTCCACAGGGGACTTCCTTTACTTTTACCTGAAGAACAATGCACACCCTGTGGTGCTCTCTCATGCTTGGATGGTTTGTTCCCTCTCCCCGAAAATGGGCAGACAGATGCTTCTTAAAGGTGGTGGGACTGTTTTCTCCTCACAAGACCCATGAAGATGGCCTGAAGTGACCTCAAGCAAAGAAGAAAGAGGAAGTGCTCGCTTAGTAACTTGGCAACTAAAGGCCTAAGCGTGTTTCCCCATCTTCTTACGGAGCAGTGAATGATTAATGTTTGTGGTGGGAGCCTGTGGAACCTGTTCCAGCACAACTGACTGGCTTCTGTTGTGCTGAGCTGTCCACAGCTGATCAGCTCAATAACGTTTTTCCCTGCTTGCTTCATGTTTAGTAATATCTGAACGTCTTCCACACCACACTCTGATTAGTCCTTTCTGTTTTCTTAAGTCAAGCCATCACTTACTGCCTGACTCATCTCCACAAAATATGCTGACATTTCACAAGGCCTAGTCTGGTGTAACAGTTTTCCTCTATGGGAAAAAAAAACCCTCCAGAAGAAAACATGTAAAAATTAAAAAAGCGGTAACTATTTTTTCAGAGCTGTGAGGTCATATTGGAAGAATCCTCACTGCACTCGTGAAAAGTATCTTTTCCGTCAGGGTTTACCTCCCAAAAGCATTAAACAGCTCTTGGAATTAGGTGGTGGTTTCTTGGTGGTGTCATAGGGAGTCTGCCAATCTATACCATTGATACTCAGAATCTCTTTAAAAAGGAATGTTCATATGATATTTTAAAAAATAAAGACATAAGCAAAACTGATGATAAGCCAGAATTTGGTTCACTGGTATGTATATTGGTAGTTTCAACTGCCAACCTGGGAAAAATAAATGGGGGCTTGCGCCACAGGTATTAGTTTATCTTAACCCCAAATCATTGTTTATTTTTAATAGAAAGATGTCCATGTGGAAAGTTGATCGCTTTCAAAATCCACATGAGTTTTTCAGGAGTCCCCTGTAAAATTAAGGCTTTTCTAGCATTCTTTAATGTAAGGAAATTATTACATCTGAAATGATATATGAGAGCCATCAGCAGAAATTTGAAAGCCACCAGCCACCACGGACTGTTTTTTTCTCTTCTTTTCCCTCTAAGCCATCCTCTCATTTTAAAAAGAGGTCCGTCATGCCATTGGAACAGCCTATCTTCAGGTCAGATTGGGACTCCAGTCATAGTTGAAAACCAACAGATGCAAGACCAATAGACTCTGGAGGCATGTATTCAGGACTTGGTGTAGCCATGGACATATTGTGTCATCCTAAGCAGAGTAACAACCTTCTAAACCCATTGACTTCAACTGATTTAGAAGTAGGCTTGCCAAGTCTTCCTTCACCTTCCCACCACTACTCAGACGGGCAGTGGCAGGGAGCAGGGGAATAGTGGCAGAATCGGCATTGTCCCAATGCTACATTAGGCGACCCTCTAGTATTCACTCCAAATTCTATGGTTAAACCATACAGTTCTAGTAGAACTCTAGAGCACTGATGACATCACAATGACCTTTGCTTCTGATCGCACTGGAAATGATGTCACTGCATTGCCAGCAACATTGTTGTCTCATTGGTGAGTACCACCCTTGAACATGGTCTCCCACTGGTTGCCAGCCCAACTTTGTTTAAGATGACCCTGCAAAAGGCCATTGGCAGATCACTGCTGTGTGATTTAAGCCACCAACGGGTAAAACTGGAACAGCATCTGCTTATTTCCACAGTGCAGTTGTGGCAATTAATTAGATTAGGAAAGGATTACCTGAAGGGCTTATGAATGAAGGCAAATGTGTGGCAAATATTACAACACATGATCTTATTTTACTATCTTTAATTCCAGCATGGCTCAGGTTGTGAGACTTGTAGGCAAAGTGGCCGTGGTTGTGATGGTGAGGAAGGAGGAATCTGTATTAGAGGGGAAGAATCGAACCCATCTCTTTTTTTCAGGTGTTTTTTTTAAGCATTGCTATTCAAAGCCTGTCTTCTGGTGAAAGGGCAGGGCATAGAACAACTCAAGCCTGGGGAATTTTGTATCCTAAGGGCCAAAGGAGCCTGGCAGGTGACCTACCTTAATTTGCTATCAAATGAGAGCAAGGGAACACACAACGTTATTACGTTGCCATAGAGTTTCTGGCTATTCCTATAGCTACCCTTCTAGATTTTACCTAGAAATGATGTAGTGATGTCAATGACATCATTTTTTTATCTTTCTCCCACCATTGCTCGGAGCGGTGATAGGCAATAGGGCTTGCCTACTTCCTGGTGAGCCTACCTCCATTTTATCTCCACAACAGCCCTGTGAGATAGGTTAGGCTGAGTTTGTGTGACCGGCCAATAGTCACCCCAGTGAACTTCAGGACTGAGTGGAGATTAGAATCATGGTCTTCCAGATCTTTATCTGACACCATAACCGCTATACCATACAGGCACCTTTGTATATTTACTTGCAAAAACAGAAGTCAATGCATCTGAGAGAAGATGGACAAGGGGCTAGAGATTGCCGTCTCTTAACAAAACAAAAATGTGTCAACCCAAATGCATTTGTTTCCTAAATCACGTGTTCAGAGACTGAATCGTTGAAGAGAAAACATAACCCAGGCTGAGTTTTTCCTTCAATTAAGTCCCGCTCTTTTAGCTTTACAAATGTTGACATATACGTAGTGGAGTCTCCTATAACGGTGCCCACGCTAGATCATTGTTACTCCTTCTTTCCGTGAGTAGGCTGCATTAGCGATGTATGCTGCATAAATATTGACTCTGACAAACCTGACCAGCCAGAAGTAACCCTGAGATACATGGTCATCTAATAGCCCACATCATGTGAGACTTGATACAAAATGTAAATAACAAGGTGTGGGAGAAAATTCAAAAGTATACAGCAACACAGAAATTCTCTTGAAAATCCAATGTTAGATGTTCGCAATCCAAAAATCCCTTCCTTTTCAAGAAGATTGTTTCAGTGTGGCATAAAGGGCTTATCAGCTTTTCTGGAACAATTTGCAAATTATGCCAAAACAAAGGGAGGCAGGAGAGATCACACTGCAATGAAAATAAAATGCCTTCAAATACACTTTCAAATGAATTCTTTTTTCCTGCAAAGCACACCTAGCTTCATCCATCTTTGCAAAGCATTTGACAGACCAACAATGTAATTGTTGCCCAGCAATTTAACTTATTGTTAAAGTGATGTCTGTAAATTCATTCATTCTGAATGTCTGTGCAGTAGTCATTTTTAACATCAACATACCTGGGGAAAGTGTTCAAGAGTTTTGGTGTCACAACCAAGAAGGCTCTTTCTTAGGTTGCCAGTAGCCTCAGGGGGCAGGAGCAACCAAAGGAGATCCTCTGAAGATAACCGGAGTGGATGGATAGGTGACTTGAGTGTCTGAATTGCACATTTTGTGTCTGATTGCACTTTTGAAAAAGCCCTGGGTCAGAATCTCAAACTCACATTAATGTTTGCAAGAAAGATTTGAAGGAGATTTGAGCAGGCAGCTAGATTTTCTCAGCAACATTCCATAATTTCTTCCTATTTCTGACAACTTTTTCTGTTAGCATTCTTTTGTGCAGTAAAAACATTATGACAGAAGCATCACTCTTTCTTCTTGAATAATCTCTCTCTACACAAGATGCCTGGGTGTGTGTTCGTCAAGTGCCGGCAATGTTAGATGGGAAGCAAAATTTTAAAAGAGCCAGCAGAGATCCTTCCGAAGAGGATGGATTCTCTCACAGCCCTCCGCAACCACCGGCGTGCTGGACTGTCTCCCCCTCTGGAGCTTTTGCCCTGCTGCCCTCACTGCTTAAAAGTTTAAATTAACTGAGCCTTGGCAGGGCAAAGGCTTCAGAATGGGAGACAGTGCTGCACACCAGAGGCAGCAGAGGGCTGTAACAGAATCTGTCCTCTCTGGAGCGATTTCTGCCAGCTCTGTCATTTAAAACTACACTTCCCGGCTAACACCGTGTCTCCCAACACATGAAGAACACGTGTCAGAAAGTCTTGTGTAGAGTGACTCATAGATCTTGCTTCAGCAGAGAATCCCTCTTCTCCTTTAAAGCAACCCCTTTCCCGGCCAACAAGTCAGAAAATCAAGAATTAAAAGCCAGCATGCACTTTTCATCAAAAAACATTATCCATTCCTGACTGAAAGTTTGGATACCCCCCAAAGTGACAATACTTACTGAGAGCCAGTTTGGTGTAGTGGTTAAGAGCATGGGACTCTAATATGGAGAATTGGGTTTGATTCCCTACTCCTCCACTTGAAGCCAACTGCGTGACCTTGGGTCAGTCACAGCTTCTAGGAGCTCTCTCAGCCCCACCCACCTCATAAGGTGTTTTGTTGTGAGGATAATAATGATATACTTCATAAGCCACTCTGAGTGGGCATTAAGTTGTCCTGAAGGGTGGTATATAAATCAAACGTTGTTGTTGTTGTTACCTGTAGGAGAGGGGTCATATAGCACCTTTTGAAGACCTAATTTGAAATGTGTCAAATGTGACTGCAATTTCTTTAAAGTTTTTACTTCATGCAGTCTTTTGTTACTTCAGGCCCCTGAACTTAGAGAGTTTTATGATATCATAGGAGTTAGCCAATTAAAACACTACATTATTTATAGTCCTCCTTCCTCTCTGAAGCACAAGGCAGATTACAAAATCTTGCGCAATACTATAAACAATAAGTATTACAGTCACCGGTGACAACTAATAGCAGTTACAAAGCAAGTTTTAATTCAAACGGGTCTCTATTGAGTTTGAGCAAACACAGTTTAGCAGCTAGAGTGTTTTAACTCAGACAGACAAGACATCAAATTGAATTCTTTCAAAACCTGGGACTCATTTGATCATCTTGATAAAATCACAAGCTCAGGTACCCTTCTGTGAAAACGGGAAGAGTGACCTGCCTCATAGAAACGGTTGTACAAGCAGATGAAATAAGGCTTGCAAAGTAATTTGCATGTTAAAAGAGCGAAAGGTATGATTAATAAATTTAAGCAAAATTTAAGCAAACTTCAGACTTCTAAATTAATCACAGCCCTAGTTCTTTTGTCCCCAGTCTTTGCAATTCAAATGAAAAAGCAATAAAATAGAACAAGAGCCCCAAAGATAAAAATGCCACCCAACTCATCTCTACAATTTTTGTTTTTTTTTTAAAAAACCCTCTCAGAATAAGGCAGATTTCTATAAGTTCACTGTACATATTAAGCAGTCAAATGCCCATCTTTTGGGTGGGATGGGAAGGTGTGGAGAAAGAGCTCATATATTGCAAGGTTTGTGAAAAATAAACTTTGAAGGGGAGAAGTTGAGTGAAACTTGAGAAATCTCACTGCCCAGTGAGGCATTTTGTCCAACCAAAACACTCATAGGGCGGCTAAGAAAAGGAGTCACTTCCTTGCAGTCTAATCAACGTCATTTATTTGACAGCTTGCTGTAGTGGTTAAGAGCGGCAGGACTCTAATCTGGAGAACCGGGTTTGATTCTCCACTCTTCCGCTTGAAGCCAGCTGGGGGACCTTGGGTCAGTCACAGCTCTCTAGGAGCTCTCTCAGACCCATCTACTTCACAGATGGGGATAATAATAACATAGTTTGTAAACTGCTCTGAGTGGGGTTAAGTTGTCCTGTCAAACGTTGTTGGTCGTTATTGAAACTAACAAACTACTGCAATGGTTGTTGTGGATTTTCCGCGCTGTATGTCCGTGGTCTTGGCATTGTAGTTCCTGACGTTTCGCCAGCAGCTGTGACTGGCATCTTCAGAGGTGTAGCACCGAAAGACAGAGATCTCTCAGTGTCAAACTGAGAGTGTCAGTGTCAAACTGTTTGACACTGAGAGATCTCTGTCTTTCAGTGCTACACCTCTGAAGATGCCAGTCACAGCTGCTGGCGAAACGTCAGGAACTACAATGCCAAGACCACGGCTATATAGCCCGGAAAATCCACGACAACCATCGTTCTCTGACCGTGAAAGCCTTCGACAAAACTACTGCAAATTAGGAAGTTCCAAGTTAGAATCATGACTGCTATGAGCAGTCAGTTCAATAGGGTCAGTTCAATACTGGAGCTATACCTAGCTATACCTAGCAAACTGTCCTGGAATTAGCTATGTGCAGAATTACAATGGAGGATCCACATGCTGGCAGTTCTTCTGCCATTAAAATCATTCACGTTCCAGATTTTTTCCCCGTCCAAATCATGGGAGTGGTTTTTCTTCTCATCATTCATTTACCCTTTTCCAGTTCTTCACTGATAGCAGCTACTCCCTCTGCCTTTTTTTAAAAAAGTGAGCCCATCTGTGCTGCTACTGCATGGCACAAGGCCACAAATCCCTGTCCTGCCTCCACATGCCCCTAAGCAGCAGCATCCAGTTCACCGAGGGCAACTTGTTCAATCCTGCCATGAGGCTGCTTTCCAGTTTCCACAAACTGGAACTCAAAACTTCAAGTTCCAGAATTTCCTCCTGGCATTAATTCGTAACAGTATTACAATGCCCATTACAATTTCTTTGGTGATGGAAAGTGCCATCAAGTCATAGCTGACTTATGCTGACCCTTGCAGGGGTTTTCAAGGCAAGAGTCTCACAGAGGTGGTTTGCCATTGCCTGCCTCTGCATAGCGACCCTGGTCTTCCATGGAGGTCTCCCATCCAATTACTATCCAAGTTTAGTTTCCAAGCTTAGCTTCCAAGATCTGATGAGATCAGGGTTGCTTGGGCTATTACGTATTTAAGCATTGCATCATTTATATGCTTCTTCTTGGGTCCCTTCCTCAATTTTATCCTTAGAACAACCACCACACCATGGGGTATGCTAGGCTAAGAGAGTGTGCCTAGCCCAAGTTGGCACAGCAGGTAGTCGCAGCGTTCTGTACTGGAAATACCATGCCCAGAAGTCGCAATGAATGGGAAGGAACAGGAGACCAAAGTCAATCCACAACTCAGAAACGGAGCTTTTACTGAATATTAAGAAGCAATCACAGAAATCAGCTCCAGGGAAAATTACAGGAGCAAATCTATCAGATTGTTACTGATGTCATCTCAAGCCAGTGTTATTTTTGCATGTACCAGTGAAGGCAACTGAATGCATGAAGCTGCCTTATATTAAGTCACTTCCTTGGTCTATCAAAGGCAGTACTATCTGCTGTGATTGGCAGTGGCTGTCCAGGTTCACGGACAGAGGTTTTTACATCACTCACCCTCTAATCCTTCAGCTGGGATACTGGGGTTGAACCCGGGACCTCCTCTGTGCAAAGCAGATGCTCTATGATTGAGCCACCTGCTCTACCCCAATTGTGCTACAATTGATTGGCATAGAACGATCCTGGGTGCCAAGCTGCTGTTCCCTTTGTCTCAGTCCCCTCCCTCATCTGCAATATTGGGAAAAATAACTTTGGCCTACCTTAAAGGGTTAATGTAAGCATTACAAGGTAATGTACTGGAAGTCCTATGAATCTTCTAACGGTCCAATTCTAAGCAAAGCTGCACTCTCCTCTGTTTAGGCTTGTTCTACTGGAAGTGCTGTATGTACGCTATATCATCTGTTGCCTTTCAGATAGCATGAAAAATTAAACAAATTGAGTTAGCTCTCTTCCAAAATTCCTTAGATTTCAGGAATTCGGCACTACTAGGATCTAGGATCTGGCTATTTTTTACAGATGAAATCTATGAATTAGAGCCTATTCATGCCCTTGTCACACTGTACCATTTAGGTTCTTCTCCATGCAGCGATGGAGCTGTGTTACTCGACTTTATTGCAGCAATGAGTACGTTTCCATAGCAACCTGCTCCCTCCGCTGTTGTACTCCTAAAGCCTCTAAAGCTTGGGGAGGGGGGAGAGAAGAGTTAATTCTAGTTCCCAACAGCTTCCCCTGGCATCATGTCAGGAGAAAAAAGATTGCTAAAGATCCTGGTCTTAATATGCAGGCCTTAGCAATAGACCTATTGTCAGTTTGGTGGCAACCCAGAAGCCAATGACGACACTGGACTTTTTTCACACCACAGACAGTTGATTTAAATGTGCCTCCCCACATATGGAAGAGACTTTTCCAGAATGGGCCTACGAGAGTATTGTACACAACGTGTTTCTTTACATGATTAAATTTAGACTTTTTTTAATGGAAGAGAGAAACAAAATTTCTGCCAGGAACAGGGAGACTTCTTCCTTTACTCTTTTTAGAAAAACCTGCTCCTCTCTCTTCTAATTATGAAGATCAGTTCCCCTAGAGAAAAGGGCCACTTTGTAGGGTGGATTCCATGGTCTGTCCCCAGGCTCAACCCCCCCACCCCCAATCTCCAGGAGTTTCCCAAACTGGAGCTGGCAACCATACCTAAAGATGAGATTGGGTGTGTGGAGAGACCACAGAGAGATCTGAAGGACTCAGGCCACCTCCTGGGAAACAAATAGCCATATCGAATTCTAGGCATTGGAAAGTAAAGGCAGGTAGCATCAAAGAGTTTTCCAGTGGAAAATTCCGCTGTGTATTCCCAATGCTGGCATTTTCCTGGCTAAGAAATGGCTGCTTCCTGGCTTCCTCTGAGGCGCTCGCAGCAGGTTATTTATTGAAGAGAGCCATGTTCTTGCTCAACAAACGGCGGACGTCAGGGCTCCCCACAGCTTCACATCTGGAAGGGAAGTGCTTGGGAACAAGCATACGAGGCATTTTCCCTATAAGTCCCCCTCCCCTTTGTGGCCTGAACCTTTTTCTTTATTGTTTTATTGAAAGGAGTGTTCCATAGTATTCCTCCTTTCCTCCTCAATCTGGATTTATGCAAACACAAAAACATCATCCCCAGAAAATCGAGGGCTGGTGGGAGCAAGTCAAAAGATTACAAAAAGGTGTAAGTTATCTTTCCCTTTTAAAAAATCTACTTTTCTTTGTGTAAGTTTAGGACTAGGCAGAGATAAGCCACCCAGAATTACTGCTCACGTTCCACTAATTATTTATTTTTGCAGCATACTACTCTATTATCTGAAGATTTTTGAAATAAAGTACTAGGGCAGTATTTCTTAAACTAGGGCCCAGGGACTCTTAGGGGTCTGCAAGTCCTTTGTAAGGGCAAAAGGTAACCCCCCCTCCTTCTTTCACCTCTCAAGGTAACATGAAAGTGGGGTCCTCTCCATTTTCTAGGAATGGGGCCAGAAGGGGAAAGTGACAGAATGGACTTCCTCCTCTTTTGAGGCCTCCAGATCACTTCAGCGGATTAGCCAGAAAAAGCACTCGCTTGCCGCTAGGAAGCAGTGACTCAGCCAAGAGAGCCAAACTACACGATACGAATGACACACAAACGGACTTACACGTGTCTCCCTGTTGCTTTCCTGTACACTTGCCAGCATGGCCAGACTGTACTTGATCCCATGTCCATGCTGGCATGGGTTTCTTCTGTGCTTCTCCGAGATGCAGGAACAGTATCCCTTCATGCACTGTCAATTTGTGCATGCTTAAACCGTCCCCTGTAACCGACCCCTGTCCCCTATTGCCTTTCTGTGCGGGAAGAGGGAAGTGGAATCACTACTCTGCAATGGCAACTCGATGATATGGTCTGTGGACACTCGCCAATGTAAACCGCTTTTTTGCTGACAAGTGCACAGAGCAGAGCCACGGACACGAGTTCATTGGGGGTAAAAGAGACATGGGAAGGTGAGGGGGAATAATTAATCTGGCCACTCGCATAGACTCGTGTGATTTGTCTCGTCTAGTTCAGCTCTGAGTAGCATCAAGCCGGTACAGTCCTAACATACATGTTATAGTTAAGTCAAGCATAAAATTGAACTGGTTTTCACCCTATTTTCCAATGCAAATGATTTCACCCCAGAGATAGAGAGATGCCACTGTGCATCCACAGTGAATAATAGTCAGTGCCAGTTTTCAAGTTAAATAGTTAACATTCAGGTTGGAGTCTATGAGCAAAATTCTTCCAAGCCCTGTTCCACAACCTGTTCACCAGGCCTCAGTCTAGAAGTTATTGACTATCAAGGAAGGGTTTTGCTGTGAAAAAGAAGATAAGTATAAATTTTAGTATTGACAGTCTTCATTTGCCACCAACCCCCTAAGTGATGCAGTAACATACAGAAGCTAGACTGGGTATCTAAGGGATGCCAGAATTAATTTAACCCTGATTTGTAACGAATGCATCTGTCTCAAATCTGGGCTTGCATTATCTGTGTGGCCCACTGACTTAAACACAGCCTATGAGCTATGAGCTCTGGATCTGTGACCTCAAAAAACACCTATTGTAGATGCCTGGTCTTGTATTGCAAAAACAGAAGGTCTAAGTGCCTGACAGGATATATAAAATTAATGCATGCTGCCAGTTGAGAACTACTGACTACTCTAGACTAACATTTGGTTTCCAACAGAGGCCACTGACAGATGTGCTTGTACGATAAGCAGGCCTACACATCTTGTTACTCATCACAAACGATTAGGTTGCCAGTTCTGTGCTGGGAAATACCCAGAGATTTGGGGGTGAAGCCTGGGAGGCTGGGGTTTGGGGAGGAATTTCAGTGGGGTACAGTACCATGGAACCCACCCTCCAAAGCTGCTATTTTCTACAGGTCGAATGATCTCTTGTAGTCTGGAGATTCCGGGAGATCTCCAGACTCCACCTGGAGGCTGGCAACCATACAAACCATTTATTTTATTAGGGTTGCCAACTTCCAAGTGGGACCTGGAAATCTCCCAGAATTACAACTGATCTCTAGGCAACAGTGAGCAGTTCCCCTGGAGAAAATGGTTGCTTTGCAGGGTAGACTCTATGGCATTATACCCTACTCTATTCCCTCCCATTACCAAACCCCACCCTCCCCAAGACCCACCCCTAAATATCCAGGAATTTTCCCAACCTGGAGTTAGCAACAAGGCCGGTGATCAATGGGACACATTGAGGGACAGACTGTAGAGATCACTTCTGAAACGACCTTTAAGTGATGTCATTGTGTAAGGGGTGACACTCTAGCATTCGGACAAAACTCTATGATTTAATTATAGTTTTGAGCAAATGCTAGAGCACTAACCTACACAATGGCATCACTTCCAGGTTGTGCCTGAAGTGATGTCATGGCAACATCTATTGCCCCTCCATTTCTCCCACAATTCTTCTCATACCGCCCAGCTGAGCAGTTGTAAGGAGACCCAACGGGGAGAGCCCTGGCAAAATAGAAGACCTGGCCTCCCTATACATGTGCCATGAGTGGGCTCAGAAATAGTCTAGGTGGGATGCAGTTTTCATAATAATTACTAACTCACTCATCTTCAATCTCCACGTCCACCTGCCATCTCTTGCTGACCCTACCTGCCATGAATTATCCAACTGTGATCTTTTGACATGCTAGTATTAACCTCAGACTCTCAGTGCTTCTCCTAATCCCATTTCCCCTGCAAGTGTCTTTGATGTGCTGCTTCCTGCTGACCCTGCCTGCCGGTGATTATTCATTAAAGCCATAGCAATAAAATGTACTCCCAAAAACACTACTGCGATTTTTATATACATAAAATTTAGTGTAAACACTCGTAAACATATTAATTCCCTTCTCAGAAAAATAGGCTTTTCATTTCTATCATGGTGTTTCTATCACTTTAATACAGTTATTAATGAGATGTAAGATACAAAAGGTTGAGAACCACTGGTATAGATGAACCATCAGGGCAATTTCTTACATTCTTGTGCCAACTCATCGGGGGATCCCAGCCCAAGACTACCAACCTTAGATATATAGCTACAAAAAATCCTTAGAGGGAAACTACTGGCCTTGCGTTTCTGGTAGCTGGCCAGCTGGCTGCCTTAGTCACATTACAGTGCTGATTTGCAAAGTGGAGTGGAACAAGTTAATGAGTCTAATTTATTACCCTAAAGGTTGCACTCGTATGCAAGCTTGCTTGGGAATGAAGCCCCGTTGAACTCAATGGGACTTGCTTCCACACGAACACAGATAAGAACAGGCTGCATGTGTCAGCCACGATCCCTAAGGAGAATGAAGCGAGCATGAAATAAAAGAAACAGGAGTTTTGTCATGGGACTAACCAAATGTATTGCAGTGCGAGTATTCATTGACTTTAGGTGACATAAAATTACGTTAGTCTTTGAGGTGCCGCAAAAACTCTTTGTTTATTTTTGCTCCAGCAGAGTGACATAGGGAATGCCCTCTGGCTGGGCAAACTGGAGTTACAGTGCAGAAGATAGCACTGCCACATTGTAAACTGGCATTATGCTTTTAATGTGTGCCGTTAATTTCCTGTGTATTGTGCCCCCAGCCCACTGCAGAAGTTACCTTTACATATGATTCACTCTGGTTGTGGCCAGTGTCTCCCCACTTTCTTACCATGCAGTCATAATCAGAATTACCCCCATTGTAACTTCAGTGACTTCAGTCTACTTGTTCAAAATAAGTGTGCACCAGCAGCACAGTCACATCGCACACTTCTGGTTCTGGTTCAACGGAGACTTGTATGCAAATGCCCATGTGGCAATTTTGGTTCAAGAAAAACAAAATTCAGATTGGTTTGATTGTTGATTTGGGTTCTGTTCAACTCCCAGAGCCTTGAGTTTTTACAGGATTGGTACTCAACCCAGCTGGGAAGCCAGATCTCATTCAGGTAGCATCCCCAAAACTGGAGATCCCAATAAGATTCATATCTTCCACTCCTTCGACTAAGCCACTTGTGGGGGCACAAGAAGGAGGGTGCCCAATGCACTGGGATACTTCAACTTACTCCCAGCCATTGGAGGCATGGCATGTGACTGGCACACACCCCGATCTATATTGCTGCCAGCTCTGTTTAGATTCATCCGGCAGCACCACAGCTCCGGGAAGGGACGGGTGTACCTTGCTTGGGATGACAAAAGACCTTGAATTTGTCCAGCCTAAAACTGAGATCCCTGAATATTTCATGACCAAAGGGAATAACAATGTCTGTCCTAAAGAAATCTCTTTATCCAAGTAAGCTCTTGTTTTATCCCATACATGGGAGAGGGCTGAGCAGCACTGTTCTTTTTTTCCCCTGGTACTGAGCCCTCAAATGATCTGCCAGCCAGTGTCACACCTCTGAGGAAGTACACCACCAAACGACCCATTTCGGACTTCCTTGCATGTGGAAATTTTTCTCTTGACTGGTATGAAGTGGACTGCTAAATGTGCTCTTGGAGATAATGTGTGTTGACAGGAGATTGGCTGCTAATTGGCCTTTTATTTTATTTTATTTTGCTTGTCCCTTACTTGAATGTTCTTAATTAGGAAGCGGGAGAGAGGGAAGTGGGAGAAGGCAGGAAAGAAGAGAAACAGAACTTGATTCTCGAAAGCTTATGCTAAAATAAAATTGGTTAGTCTTAAAGGTGCTACTGGACTCTTTTTGATTTTGCTACCACAGACTAACACGGCTAACTTCTCTGCATCTAGAACTGTGAGAGAAACCCAGAAGAGAACTGAGGAGAGATATTTTGCAGAGCGAAGAAAGTGTGCATAAGCCCCCAGGAACGCCTTATGTGGGCCACTGATATATTTATAGCAGTCACACATAATTGACAGCAATGAATCTGCCCCAAGGAGCTTATACCAAGACCTGTGTAGGGATAGGGAATATTGTCAGTGCAATTTTATTACATTAGGCTTATGCAACGGGAGCTTCTCTTCCACTCTGTGAACGTTTGATCACTGCACTGCTAAGTTCGGCAATCCACCTCCAGTCCCGGCAAGAAAGGCAGACCATATAATAAATAGAGAAGCATCTGTAATACAAATGAGCATTCCGCTCAGCGTGGGCTTTGCATTACTAGCCAATGGAAACTCTCGAAATCTCCTTTGTGAAAGGGCCATTTCTTGACAAAAAGTAAAGTGATATACAGTGTCAAACAGAGATGTTTTTCTCCACCTTGGCTTCCCAACTGGAGCCATTTTTCCTGGAGCTTGTACATGGCATTGTACTGTAATCATCCTCTTTCCAGGTTTTCCCCATCCTCAATATGCCCTTCTCTAAATCTGTTTTACTTCAGTCTTATCATTTCAGTGTCTGGAAGGAATGTTGCACATTTTCCCATCCACATCAGCATCACCACTCTCCCACCGCCGGTCCCTCACGGGAACAATTTTCTCTGCATATCTTCTCTGCTGCACCACCAGAGGGCTTTCTAAGGGAGTTTGTTAAGCCCTCCAATGGATTGGCAGGCACGACAGGCTGACGGAGGAAAGCATAGATAACCCCATGTGTGGCAGCTCCATTGTCATTGCACCTGGCTGCGCATTGGTAGGCATGATGTAATGAAAGAAAAACATAGAGAATCCTCACTGAGTGGAAGCAGACAGATTCTTGGTGGAGTGCACTCCAAACTGAATTTTTGCAAGCAAGGAAGATTGTTTGAGATTCTTCCCCCCGCCCCCCAGTCATTTCTGCCCTTGTTTGAAAAAACTTTGGTTAAGGAATCAATTATACTTCTAGGCCTCTGTGAATGCTGAGAGATGTAGTAGTGAGATGTAGTAGTACCGGTTCACTTTTCTTCCCATCATGTTTTCTGTAAAGGTGCCACAGAGGCACACCAGACTTGCCCGTCCGTCTCATCGGTCTCAATTACAGGGAGGTCCCATCGAGCCTTCTTTGGCACAAAGCCCAAGCAATAACCTATGGCTGACCTGACAACTAATTAAATATTAGCTCTAGTTATGCTGCTGTTGCAAGAAAAGGAAAGAGAGAGCAAACGTAAGGATTTTTGTGTGCAAGAGCAGAAAGTTAATTATTTGTAGCTTTAGGGTGTGTTAATACACTGTGCAAAACCGGGCAGAGATTTGGCCCAAACATTAACAGTATTAGGACTGCTTCCTAACCATCGTTTAATAAACTGCTTGCTTGCTAATAGTTAGCAATGACAGGTTGACATTTCCTTGGTGGGAACTAATAACCGGAGATGAAGCTGTCCTGAACGGGAAGTAAAGTAGCAGGGCTGGGATCTGACAGAAGCAATCTGTGGGGGTGGTTTAAAAAGGAGCTTGAATTGCAGGTAGAGAGCTCCAAATTTAGCTTGCCTGCAAGTAAAGTCTGCAGTCGCTCTTTGGAAAACAGACACAGGACCAACAGTTTTGCTGCCAGCTGCAGGAGTCCATTGCATTCCTTATGCGCTGATTGCACAGTGGTAAATAGAGATGGGCTCGAACCAAAATATGCACCAAAATTAAGCACAAACCAGGCCAGTTCATGGTTCGTGAACCACGGTTCGTCAGATCCCATTTCTGAAAAACTGCCACGAACTTTAGGCTGGTTCATTTGGTTTGTTTTTTTGGTTCGTCACTGCAGACAGCCTGGTGCCAATCAATCAGTTTCCTAGGCAACAGGGGATGGACTTCCTGCAGACCTTCTGCTGGCCCGGAAGTGACCTTCTGCTGGCCCAGAAGTGACCTTTTGCTGACCCGGAAGTGATGATTTTCTGACTTGAATGTGACATTTTTACGAACCAAACGAACCGGTTCGCAAACCAGGGGCAGGTTTGTGAAAGTTCATGGGGGTTTTTTTGGTGAAATTTGTCAAACCACGAACCACATGGTTTGGTTTTTTTCTAGTTCGTGCCCATCTCTAGTGGTAAATAAAATAAACAATACAAAAGACAATACGTTTCCAGTGCATCTGTTCATCCAAACAAAACCCTGAAAGGTTTCCCTCCCCTAGATTTGTCCCCATTTGGGAAAGAGGGGGAGTGCTTAACTACTATCAGCAACACAGAATCCACACATAGTAGGACAGTCACATGACATCACAGCCATGAAACAGAAAGGAGGAGAAGCCGAGTCAGAATCTCTGAAAGGAATCCTCTCTTCTTCACCATTGAGTGACTTTGCTTCAGTGTCCCGCTGCTCCTCTTAGCATGCATACAAGATACAACACACAATGCCACAGTTCAGCTATTATCAGGAGCTAGATGGAGCATGCATTGGGGCAGTCACTCCACTGGCTGTGGCTCCCCATCAGTTACCCGGCTCAGTTCAAGGTATTGGCTCTCATAGCCCTTCAGGGCCTTGGGCCGTCATATTTACAGGAACATCTCTCTCCCTATGCTCCGCCAAACACTTCTCTCCCTATGTTCTGCCATGGCAGCTTCACTCATCTAAACAGGACCTTCTGCATATACTAATTCAACAACTGCCCACACACATGCATTCTGTTGGGGCTCCCACAGGGGTCCCATTCTCTTGGCTTTCCATAAACTATGCAAAGCTGAATATTCAGGAAGACTTTTTACACAGGTAGGAGGGCTGTACTGTAAGATATGGTTCATAAAGATGCTTTGGTAAATGGACAGGGGCTGTACATTATACTACTGTGTACTGTCTGTTACTCCGTATGCTCCTATCAAGTAATTTCTACATAATTCAACATGTCACGTCACGTCATGTTGAATTGCTTATGGTTTGCTTTAGCATTGTTTTAGCTCTGTATCAGATGTTTACTTGTTTTTCAAATTTTTCTGCCATTCCAAACCCTCTTGCGTTGTTTATTGGATGTCCCAGACATATGTAATCTGCCTTGAGACTTGGTGAAAAAGGCAGACTATTAATAATGTAAATAAATAAGATGCAGGAGGTGTGGTGGCATCCTTACGCTCTACACATGTGCACGAGCAGATCCTTCCATAAGGCAGCAAAAATGGTGGTTCTGATAGCAGCTTGCAATAAGCATTTCCTGATGTGTGGCGTCAGTGGTGCTCAATGGAGGGGGAAATGGGAGGGGAACAGTATCATGCAATATATTGTCGAAGGCTTTCACGGCCGGAGAAAGATGGTTGTTGTGGGTTTTCCGGGCTGTATTGCCGTGGTCTTGGCATTGTAGTTCCTGACGTTTCGCCAGCAGCTGTGGCTGGCATCTTCAGAGGTGTAGCACCAAAAGACAGAGATCTCTCAGTGTCAGATATCTCTGTCTTTTGGTTTTACACCTCTGAAGATGCCAGCCACAGCTGCTGGTGAAACGTCAGGAACTACAATGCCAAGACCACGGCAATACAGCCCGGAAAACCCACAACAACCATAGTATCATACAATGTCACAATGTCACTTCCCGCTAGGTACCAGGAACTGACATAATCTTGTCACTCTAGGAATATCCCCAATCTCTACAGTTTTGACCATGGCCGTTCCCACACTGTTTACCTTGTTGTGGAAAATAGCAAAATCTCGTGTGAAATCTCGCGAGAAGACACTGTTATCACACGAGAAGATGCTGTTATCGCACAAGAAGACGCGATAACAGCGTCTTCTCGCGTGATTTTGCGTGAGATTTCACTATTTTCCACAACAAGGTAAGCTGTGTGGAAATGGCCCGAAACATTTCAGAGAAACCCTAGAGCATCAAGTGACTCAGTAACATCACTTCTGGTTACCCAGCCAAAAGTGGCATCATGGCGACACTGTTTCACCATGTCTACCCCCCTAGTCTCCTGCTGGTTTTAAGCACTGGTCTGGCAACCTTACTTGCAATCCACCCAATGAGGTACTGCAACGCACCAGAAGGTTCCACCCCCTGGGTTGAAGACCATTGGACTAGACCCGATTTGAGATAGATCGACTCAGTTTAAGAAAGCAAATGCCATCTAAGCTGCCAAAAGAACAACAGAAACGATTTAAAATTGTTACAGTGATAGGAAATATTATTTTAAATATGCATTAAGGAAGCCAAAGAGCCTTTTCTCTGCATACCAGCTCAGCAACTTCAATGAATAAGGTCCTGGTTCAGTATGGTTACTCAGGGGCAAACGAGTTGTTTTGGCCTGCTGCCGCTGCACTGCGGGCCCGTCAGCCCTCGCTGAATTCTTTTCTAAAATGGCTTCGGCATCTAGTCTGGCTCTCGCTGGAACCAAGTGGCCTGATCTTTATCATGCTTACTCAGAAGAAAGGTCCTTTTCATTTTAATGAGGATTATATCAAAGTAAGATTAGGTTTGTAATTCAGAAAGGGGGATTGTGCACTAGAATTGTTGCCAGTCCTAGCAGCCCATTTAAACAGACTTCCCACAGAGAACTTGCCACTCCAATGTAGCTGTGAGAGACCATATGATGAACTCATATATTTCTCATAATGTGTAGTTTGGCCCTCAGTTAAAGAAGCTCGTTAGCGCCTGTTTTTTACTAAACTTTTTAATAATCTGTCTGGTTTCATTATACCACCTTTTTCTGCTTCATAACGTCTGTGGTTACTTTTCCGGGGAAGGACGACACAAATCTTTTATTGACTGCAGTAATATTACTCCTGCTACTCAAACTGAGCTACTGGCCAATCACCTGATAAAGACAAAGAAAGAGGGAGGGGACTATATAACAATACAGATTACATTTAAAATTGATTTTCTTTGGACCAGAATAGGAAGGCACACAAGTGAATTAACACTCAAGACACCTGTACCTGACGAGGGCAGAAGGTGAATCCAATTAAGGCATTTTAAGTACATCTCTGCCTTGAATTACTGAAATTAATTAGAATACTATTCCAACTGGTTCTATATTCACTAATTATGGTAATAATATTGCATTGACTGGAGCTAATGTGTAATAACTCTGCTTGACCATTGAAGAAGGTCATAAGGCTGGAACGCGTTTGGTCAGGGTCACATAAAGTCTTTGTTTGAGATTTCTGTATGATTTTAATTTGAATTGAGGCTATATTTGGGGCTGTAATTGTTTTTAAACTAATTTTTCATTAATACATATGTTTTTGTATATTAAAATATATTTATGTCCTATATTTAGCAGTTTTAATATTGGGCCTTTAATTTGGATTCATTTAACCTTCTAGGTTCTAAATTCAATCTCCTGATAAACTAAAAACATTGAAAGTACCCTGAAGCTAGAGTTTAGAAAGGGACTGCTTGCTCGTGTAAGCTACCACAGATACGTGCAAGCAAATTTGAAAAGCCAGCACCATGTTCAGTATCTGGCAATTTAAATTCCCTTACAGTCCCACAAATAAACTTCTAATAGGAGCAAGTTACCATGCTAGAAAAAAACAAGACAGATCCCACAGGACAACAAGCAAGGTTTTCGAAAGAAATAAAATAGAACTTGATCATTAAATCAGGGACAATCAGGCAGAGGAAACATGCTGCTTGCTAGACAAGTCACATGTGGGTGTTTTCTTTCAACAGCCGGCATGCATGGCTGGCAGAGAAGCCAACGTGAATTAGAATTCCAGGAACCCTCTGGACACAAGATACACTGCCCCAAAGGCAGTAAACAAGATTCTATAGCCATCCTGTAAGGAACAACAGCAGTTCTGCATATTAGCTGTTCCCTCACAGTGGGCCTTCTCAGTGCCGTAGTTTTCCACACGCTGGAATTTCCCTTCACCTCAGACGAGGAATCTGAGGCACCCACGTCTGCCTTGGGATCTGCCTCTGATTGGTAGCCAGCAGGGCTTTTTTTCAGCAGGAACGTAGGGGAACGGAGTTCTGGAACCTCTTGAAAATGGTGGCCCCGCCCCCTGATCTCCAGACAGAGGGGAGTTTAGATTGTATGACCTTGAGAAGAATTTAAAAAACAAAGATGTACCCTTCAGAAGGATCTCTGCTTATGCTCAAAGGAACCCTGTCCTTACAACGATTTTAAAGGAGACAGGCACTCTCTGTATGCTCTCCAAAACACTCAACACACTAGTGTCAGAACTTGAGAGTGCTATAAGCAGGGCTTTTTTTCTGGGAAAAGAGGTGGTGGAACTCAGTAGTGGAACTCAGGTCTGCACAATGACATCACTTTGGATTAGCTGGAACAAGGGAGGAGTTCTTTAAAGTTTAAATGGCCCTTGGCGAAAATGGTCACATGGCCAGTGGCCCCACCCCCTGATCTCCAGACAGAGGGGAGTTTAGATTGCCCTCCGCACCGTACCGGCCCCGCTTCAATAACCCCTCCTCCCATCATGAGTGCGGATGACCTTTTGGGCTCTCCTCTTCTGCCTGACTGTGCCAGCAATCCCTTCACCTTCTAAATCTAAACTCTCCTCTGTCTTGAGATCAGGGGGCAGGGCCACTGGCCATGTGACCGTTTTCAAGAGGTGCCGGAACTCCATTCCACCACATTCCCGCTGGAAAAAAGCCCTGGCTACAAGTACGTTTTTGGGGTTTTTTTGGTTGGACCACTGACTGTAATGAAAAAGTAGTTTTACTCTCAAAATGATTTATGTACACCGCCAAAATACAACTGTAGGATTTGAACTGGAAGTCCCAAATTTAAGCTGACTACTCTGTTACAGAAAATATCCACTGATCACCCCAGGGCTTTAGCCATCTTTATTTTGATTTCAGCAGCTGCTAGTGAAAAATTTGCCACTTGTTGTTAGCTCTGTATCATTAGCTCCTGGAAAAGTATGATGCTGTCACACGCAGTTAGACAAAATGCTGGGGTTGCCAACCTCCAGGTGGCTCCTAGAGATTCCCCCTGGAATTACAACTGCTCTCCAGATGAAAGAGATTGGTCCCCTCAAAGAAAATGGTAGCTTTGGAGAGAGGACTGTATGGCATTCTATCCTGCTGCAGTCCCTTCTCTTCCCAAATCCTGCCTTCCCCAGGCTGTATCTCCGAATCTCGAGGAATTTCCCAACCTAGAGTTGGAAACCCTTTCCTACTAGCATTTTTCACAAGAATTAGAAGCCCAGGGTAGAAGAATCTAGAGATGGGACAGAAGGGTGACTTCCACAACCCATAGCTGGAGGCCTGCTTGTAAACTTTATCAAAAGCTGGGGTTGCCAACTCCAGTTTGGATAATTCCTGGAGGTTTGGAGGGCAGAGTTTGGGGATTGGAGGGACTTCTACATCCACCCTCCAAAGCTGCGGGGATTGGAGGGATTTCTACAGGAATGGAGACCACCTTCCAAAGCTGCCATTTCTTCTAGGGGAATTTAAGTCTGGAGATCAGTTGTAAATTCAGGACATTTCCAAGCCCCACCTGGAGGTTGGTAACCCTAAAAGCAGCAGTGACAACAGAGACTGACATTTCTGCAAGCCTAGGAAGATTTAAGCCCTGTTGCTGTAGCCGGCTTTCTGATGACTCACGGAAAGCCTCCTCGAGCCGCCACCCTAGTTCAAAGTAACTCCCACTGTTTAATATTTCCTTGGCAACCCATTCCCGGCATCTATATACTTTTATCCTCCCGGTCAGAAATAGCTGCCTGGCTGAGGAACAAACATTTTCCTCCCCACCCCACTCTTGTGGCTGGTCTGCTGCAATCGGACGTCACTGCTTCCTTGAGCAGAGGATTCACATTTCGCTCACCAGTGATTCGTTACGCCCTCGAATTGGCCAGCACAAGCATTCACTTTGTTTCTGCTGTTTGAGGAAAACCTTAGCAGCCACTCAGATTCTAGGAGGCCAGGAAATGTCTATTGTGGTTAGGAAAGTTTGGACTCTGCACTGCTAGCATTTCCCACTTCAGAGTGTGGTTTACCTGTTTTTATAACGGGAATGCCTGACTCTTTAAGGAACTTGGCATAACCTAACACAAGGAAGGGGTCTTCAATGGAGGTTTCAAAACTCCGAGGGCTGAATTCAGGCATCTGTGGGCCAAACTACTAGTGACGAATTACACAGGTTGGACTCTTGTCAGCTTCCATCAAGTTTTGATGGGAAATGTAGGCAGCTGGGCAGAATGTTGGACAAGTGACAGTTGAAAAGTCCACTGGACAGCAGTTGGAGAGCCAAGCTGCAAGACCAGGATGCCTACATTTCCCATCAAAACTTGAGGGAAGCTGACAAGTGCCCAACCTGTATCATTCATCACTTGTCGCTTGGCCCCACATTGCAAGCTGGATGAAGTATCCAAGAGGGACTACAAGATAGGATGATTTGATTAAAAGTGGGTTTTGAAAACAAGATGTTAGATTTCCTTCTGAAAACAGGTTCTTCCCCACTTCGACCCTCTTACGCTCTGAAAGGTTCCCGCTCCACAATAATCTGCAGGTAGAATTGAAATGTTGGTTTTCCATGCTACACCGAACATAGCACCACATTCCCCATAAAAATCCATCAAAGCCTGTCCTCACAGGCAAATTATGTGTACTTGGAAGTAGAAGTAAATTCCATTCAACAAGGTCCCACATCTCTCTGAGATGGCCCTTCTAAATGTCGTTACTTCCTTCTTGTGTTTTTCTGATTCTCTAGGCTTAATTAATTAGTACCCAGTAATTCATGGTGGCCACCGTATTCCCAAATGGAACGAGTTCCTTCCTCTTCCCCCACCCCCCTGGATAGTTTGAATTGCTACTTTCCCCTTTGCAGCTGTAGTGATTGATTTCCATTTCTGTTTAATTCTTGTGATTTCAAACTTGCATTATGACAATTGTAAAAAAAAGTAAAAGTCGTGAGAAGACTCTCTGGCTACAAAGAGAAAAGCAAGATTAATTGAAAGGAATGGGAGTTGATTGAAGATCCGCTCAGCAATGCTGACAATAGTCTATTGGCTCTGCTTGGGTGGAAGATCTTTTGCTCTTTATTAAACATGTTTGCTACTTTGGCTCCAAAAGCAAGAAGTTACAACAGCCTGAGCTGTGCAAGTTTTCAAAGTAATGGAGCTTTCGTATACAGGATCTTTCAGTGGAAAGTGCTTTTTGGCTGGCCCTTGGTACCTACATCTGCCGTATAAAATTACAAAGCTAGGAGAGTTGAGCACATACAAGGGGACCAAGAACTCAGTTGCATCCCTTTTTATATTAGGTCTGTCGTCACCCAAGCTACGTTACTCAGTCAAGGCATAAAAAAAAAGCCCAAACAAACAGCAGAGCAATCTGGTGGCACTTAATAGTAATTTATTATGGAGCTTTCGCAGGCAAGATCCTAATTCATCCAATGTGATAACAGTAAAAATTCCAACCTATAAATCATATACTAAGTACTCTCCACAATCTCTCTTGGGAAGCAGAATGCCTGGCTTCCAGCCCATTGCGCTTCAGACCTGAAAGCACAAGAGAGATCCATTTTATTTTGAGCCAACAGCAATTTCTAATTATAGCTTCTCATCCACATAAAGAAATAGTACGGACAAGTTTCTCTGTTTAGATCAGGGAATTTTTTTTCAGCATGTACTGCAGGGAATCCTGGGTGTCCCATTCAATTTATCAGGATTTCCTTCACATGACTGGTAACGGTGAACAAGAATCCCTAAAAGGCAGGATCGCTACCATTATCCATATTCCTCCACATTCATAGAAGTGCACTGGGCATGTTCTTGGCCTCCCACACAGTTCATGAAGGGCAGCATTATTTGAGACCTAGCCAGTGTCCTGCATGAACTCATCACACACCCTAGAATATGACCCAGAATCCTCTGCAAATCACTGGAGTTCCACGAGAGAATGTGGGCTCAGCATGTGGGGTCATGTCGGAGTTTCCTGAAGGTGAACATTTTGGCAACGAGCGGTTTATGGCATAGCAAAGGTACAGAGTTATATAAAGGGAGGCTGGTATAGCCAACAATCCTGATTCTCAACAGGTTTTACAGACATTCTGTCCCGGGTGATTGAATTTGCCAGTTTATTTATAGCCAATGATCCTGTAATTGTAAAGTTGGGAAGGTTAATAAAACTCTAGCCTGGTACGCTTGCTATTTCCTCGCAGGGTCTGGAAGCAACAGCTGATATGTACAAGTGTCCCAGCAACGTCACCGGTCCCAGTGACATCACCCCCTTGAGGGAGCAGTCTGTTCTTCCCTCCCTGGCTGTTAGTATCACCCAGTTCTAAACACCCTTATTTTGTCCGCCCATTACTTCACGGGACCTGCAGTGCCGCCAGGAAATGAGCAGAAGATTTGGGCGGCGTGTCTCTGTAGAGGCAGCAGCTGCAGCTCCAAGAAAACAGGATCAGTTTGTTTGCAACGAAGAGATGAAGCCCGAAAAACAACAGCAAACATATCCTAGCCAATGGGGCAATTGTTATCACGAGGATTTGAGTGTGTGTGTGTGCTGTACCCTCCTGTTCTCTGGATTTTCTCTTCCTTTTACAATGCTGCATTTGCTGTCCTGGAATCAGGCCAGTCATGAAATATTCAGGGGCGAATCCTGTTCTTGTCAGTGGTGCTGACCAGTCCCCACTCTTCCCTGTATAACAATATTCTGCATTCTGTAAAATTAACCCACACTGGAAAATATTCCCCTTCCTTTTCAAGCATACAGATTTCATGATAAAGGAAGCCGTAGAAGATATCACCCTTTGCAAAGCGATGCTACGATGACACCAAGATTTGTATCTCAAGACTGCACCCACACAGCAAAGATTTCCATGCTCCTTCTATTCCCCCTGCAAGTACCGAGGCATTCGCGATAGCAATGGAGCGTCGACATGAGTGAGCCCCATCCTTTTGTGGTATGGTGACCCACATCCAAATTGACTTGATATGGTGACCAGGTTAAATAAAACAAAGCGTGCGTAAATCAATAAATCTGCAAAAGCCTGGGATCTACTTTCACAGGCTTCACAACCTGCTTTTGGTTCGGGACCCACAGGGTAGGAAACCGTGATGTCCATGATAGCATTAGGCTATAGCAATTATGTCAATTACCAGTTTCCTAAAAATGGCATTTGCAGGGAATGGCATCTGTATGGGATTGAGGTAAGGAAGATGGTGCTGATGTGAGCGAGACCTGCAAAAATGCCCCCTCCCTCCCATCTATGCAGTATGCAAAGGCACTTCAACTGCAGTTTGCAGCCACTTGGCTTTCTAAGGTAACTGCTCCGTCAAGCAGTACTCCCCAAGCTGCAAACCTGTCTTTTCAGGAGTGTGTAACCTCATCCAAGAGAGGGGAGAGTCTCACATCTCTGGTCAGCCTTTCTACTAACTCAGACAACCTCAGATTTGTCAGGATTAAGCTTCAGCTTCTTCGCCTTCATCCATCCCGTTACTGACTTCAAGCAGCAGTATGCAATTCTTCTACTGTTAAAAATAAACCTAGCCGATCAATGCTCAAGCAAAACAGGATAACAAGTAGGTCACAGAGCAACCACAGGAACAGTCATCTGGAAGCAATCCTGGTAAGTTGTTTATTGCACCACATTTTGCAAAAAAATCTCTAAAATGTACTGGTAAAGCAATGCTGCTTGTACAACAGCGATATGCAGTACTGTGTTGATTACCCAGGGCACCTTATTTGACCAAGCCCAAGCAAGCAATGGTTTCAGATGGCACAATAAGGGCACCAATCTACAGCAGAGATTCAGCTCGCTCTCAGCTCGTTCTCAGTTCGCTTCAGCAATACAGGAGGAAGCAATAGCTGTACCTAACAAATGCCTTAAACTTGCCTTGTGAAAGCATAGTCTTTCAAAAACATCATCCACCCAAAGCATCTCAACCTTTTGCAATTGCGCTTGCACACCTCTAATACGGGCATTTTCATAGAACATGGAATAAAATGCCGGTGTGTGTATAAAGGAGCCTACGGCAGGCTCTAACTAGGATCTATTTTGTCCTGATCAGTTAAAGCTATGTTTTGGGAAGAGGGCTCCAGGATGACTTCTTGGCAGACAACACCCTTTTTTTTATAAAGGTCTGCGCTGACAATGCACATCTGTTTCTGGAGCCAAACAGCTGGACTAAAACAAGATGATGCTTGCATTAGTTATCTTTTGGGAACAGGAAAAACAGTACTGAATGTCAAACAAAACAAACCCTTGTAACACACATCATGTGTCATATATTTGATGCAACTAAGGAATAGAATAAGAAAAGCAAATGAGGTCATAGATTTTTTTAAAAAATACACAATACCTTCCTACAACCACTGTTAATTTATCCAAACCATAAACCAACATATTTCTATTAACATCACTGACGTGTTTATAATTAGAGATAGGTACAAACCAGAAAAAAATGAACCATATGGTTCGTGGTTTGTCAAATTTCACGAACCGCAAACCACGAACTTTCATGAACCTGCCCCTGGTTTGCGAACCGGTTCATTTGGTTCGTGAAAATGTCTCATCTGGGTCAAAAAATCATCACTTCTGGGCCAGCAGAAAGCCACTTCCAGGTCAGCAGAAGGTCTGCAGGAAATCCATCCCCTGTTGCCTAGGAAACTGATTGATTGGCACCAGGCTGTCTGCAGTCACGAACCAAAAAACGAACCAAACGAACCAGCCTAAGGTTCATGGTGGTTCGTCAGAAATGGGATCTGATGAACCGTGGTTCGCAAACCATGAACCGGCCTGGTTCGTGCTTAATTTTGGTTTGTATTTCGGTTCATGCCCATCTCTATTTATAATCACTCAAAGCCATTTCCAAGGAAGTCAGGGCAGGCCCTGCCCCTCCTACAAGCTTACCTACCCCCTCAAATGCTTGATAGATGAAAAGAGGTACATACAGAGTAACCCCTCGACTAGGATAATTATTGGGGAGCCCCTCCCTGAACAATACTGAATGTTTACTGCATTTAATCCCTCTTCAGCAGCCTGGCTTTCGTTGATTCTGAAGCTAAGATGGTTGTTGTTTTGATTAGATGTATTTCTTTAAATCATGTCTCTGTAAACAGGCTCAAAGTATTTTACAGTCAATCCACTCAAACCGCACACACAAAATCACACAATCAGTTCTACAGAACCACCGGGAGGGCGGAGAGTCTCACAATAAGAACCAAAGGAATCCCACCCACTCTAACAAAGGTATATCAATCACTAACCATACGGGTTAGATCCAGCAGCAATTTGGAAGGGGGAGGGGAAATGTTCATCTATCCCCCCTCCCACTACATGCTGCTACTGGGAGTCTTAACCCAGGCATGTCTCTCATGTCCCTATCTAAAACATGGGGAATGAAATAATAGTGGTCCACTTTAGCATGGTGTTGTAAGGATTATTGAAATAATGAGTATAGAATATTTAGGAAAAGCAGTATATAAATTCTAAGCGGTGACAGTGTTAAGGGTTGTCAGGTTAAAACAAGGTGTTTTCCTCCAATTTGTCCATTTTTCAATTTTTTCCTCTTCTCTTCCTCTGTGTTCAATCCTTTTTCCTTTGCTTTCCCCTCTTTTCTGTTTTTATTCAGATTCTCTGCTAGCCCTTCTGCTGTGAGAGTGTCCCTCTTCTATGAGGGTGGCCCTCTCTCTCCTCCCCACACTTTGAAAACCACCAATGTTGATTTAGTTAAACTAAGAGGTTTGAGATTAGAAGACTGTTTTAAATGGTAGTCAAACACATGCTGCCAATCCTGCTATTGATGTTTTAAAATAAATTTTGGAGCTTGGTGCAAAGGGACATTTCTTGAATGCACAATTATAACGCTCTTCATCCTGCAAATGCCTGTTCAGAATGGGAAGGATAATTACAACGAGGCCAGGATCCAAAAGCCCAGTGCCAAAGTCATTAAAGAAAAAGGGTCCTCTTGGTAGCAATCCCCTTTGAATAATTAGGATTTCAGTTCCATGTTGAGAACCACTTGGTACTTGAATAATGGAAGAAACAAGCGAAGATCTGCAAAAAACCCAAAATCACTGCTAATGTTTTGGGGGGAGGGGTCACAAAAAGAAGAGGAAGAAAGGGTAAGACAAAGAGATTGGGGGTGGGTGGAGAAAATGTTTGGCGGAAGAGCGTCTGAGTGGAACAAAGCCCTCCCAACCTAACTCTTAACCTAACTTTTATGGTATAGTGGTTAATGTTGGACCAGGATCTGGGAGCTCCAGGTTTGAACTCCCTCTCTGACATGGAAGCTTGCTGGGTAACCTTGGGCCAGTCAAACTTTCTCTGCCTAACAGGGTTGTTGTTAAGATGAATGGAGCAGAATGGCGTAGGCCGATTTGGGTCCCAAAGGCAGGATGTCAATGAAATCAATCAATCAACTCCAGCCCAACTCTGGTAGGTGGGGATTCATGGAAAGTGCATTCGGCTGTCAAAATTTCCTGGCAGTATATGGGCAGTGCTCAGACACAGGGCTTGGTGTCATCGTCTTTTCGTGGACACATTTAAAGCAAAACATTTCTGCATACCTTCAAGAGCCCTCCCATTCATAGGATCCTCTGGCCCTATACCATCTCTTGTTGTGGTATCCTGTGGGACAGCTTTGGGATCACCCATTTTACAAAGCGAGAATGTGATTAATCTTTGCAGGTAAGTTGTATGCTCTCTGAACTCCATCAATACAGGTCGTATTTTTCTGAATTGCTTTCATTTCCCCCCACCACCACTCCATTTGCCACAGACAGAATGACAACAATGTAAAAGATTTAGATGAACTAAATGTACGTGAGGAATTGTATATGGATTCAAGGACTCCTGGGGCAGTCATGATAATCCAAGAGGCCACTTGCATTTAGAGAACTGCGCTGTTTGGTTTCTCCATCAAAGAAGTATCTCACAGAAACAGCAACAGGGCAGCAAACAGGGGTATGCATCATTTATATAAAAAAGGGCTAAAATAAAATAAAACTAAATTCCTTGCTCACCAAACTGTTTTAAAAAACCCTACCAACCCAATTCAGAAAAATAAAGGATACCCAGAGAGCATCCATGCTCAAAAAAATTGGGGGGAGGTAGTGCCCTCACCTGGATAGCCCAGGTGAGCCTGATCTCATCAGATCTCAGAAGCTAAGCAGGGTCGGCCTTGGTTAGTAATTGGATGGGAGACCTCCAATTGGAAAGTCTCCCTCCAAATGGAAGACCTGGGTTGCAGAGGCAGGCAATGGCAAGCCACCTCTGATAAGGCTCTTACCATGAAAACCCCACCAGGGGTCGCCAGAAGTCAGGCATGACATGAGGTCACCACACACACAGTCATAAGACTGTGATCTTATGAATGGAGGAGGCAACAACTAAATAGGGAGGCTGAGGCTATGAGGGAAGCAAATTGACTGGTTATGACCTTATAGCTAGACTGAAGATGGCTTTCTGGGAGGGCGGTAGGTAGCTATGTCACGTGATCCAGTAGAAAAACGAGTGGAAACCACCTGGGTATCACACTTCAGTTGTGCCTTCCAACATTTCACATAAAGAAAAAAGGCATGCTTGATTTGGCACAACCTATATAAAGGATTCGTCCTACAACAGTAAGCATAGGATGGGGCTAATAGCTTTTTCCCACAGAAGCTTAGCAACGAAGCAATTAATTGCTTTGTGACAAACTCTGATCAATGGCACAACATGCCATTTTTTTAAAAAAAGCACACAGAATTCCAATTACATATTCCTCCAAACCCATATGGTAAATTTTCACAGTCAGACATAACATTGCACTACGCCTGCAAATATGCGACTGTCAGACTCTACATATGAGCAAAAATTATGACTCCAATTCCTAGGCACTATGTCAACATACAGAATTAATTCCCATTTTAGTACACACTGGCAACTTTTACACACTGTTAAAAAACTCTCCCCGTGGGGCCTGGAGATCTCCTGGAATTACAATGGATCTCCAGACAACAGAAATCAATTTGCCTGGAGAAAATAGCAGCTTTGGAAGATAGAACCTATGGCCATAATCCCTGCTGAGGACCCTTTTCTCCCCAAATCCCATCTTCCCCAGGCTCCACCCCCAAATCTTCAGGAATTTCACAACCTGGCGACCGTGTAAAAAAACACATATCATAAGGGGAGGGGCTTTGGCTGAGTGGTAGTGAACCTGCTTGGCATGCAGAAAGTCCCAATTTCAGTCCCTGGCATCTCCAGTTGAAAGGCCAGGCAGTAGGTGATATGAAAGACCTCTGCCTGAGACCCTGGAGAGTCACTGCTCGTCACAGGTACGGTTGCCAGTTCCCCTTACCCTCCCAGCAGGAGGTTGGGGGAACCTGGCACTTACCTTGGCAATCCCCTTGCTGGCATGATGACATCACTTCTGGAAGTGATATCATTTTGCCCAGCGGAGAGTGCCTGCTTCATACTAGCCCCAGGAGGTTTTTTGACTCCTGGGCCTTTTCCCCCCACTGGCTAGGTAAGTGACAGTGGGGGGCATAGGCTGGGAGTGGGGGATACCCCGCCTCCACTGGGGGACCTGGCAGCCCTACCAGGAGACAATTTTGTCTCACAGGAGACAATTTTGGCCTTGATGGATCAATGGTCTGATTCGGTATTAGTAGGGTTGCCAGCTCCAAGTTGGGAGATTCCTGGAGATCTGGGGGGTGAAACCTGGAGAAACCTTGAGAAAGTGGGGTTTGGGGAGGGAAAAGACCGTTGCATGGCATAATTCCATACAGTCCACCCCCAAAGTAGCCATTTTCTCCAGATGAACCAATCTCTGTGGCCTGGAGACCAGCTGTAATTCTGGGAGATCTCCAGCCACTACCTGGAGGTTGGCAACCCTAGGTATAAGGCAATTCCATCTGTTCATATTGGATGATTTGTTTTCAGACAACAAATTTTAGTAAACAATCTTTAGTGATTTATGAGGGATCGTCTCAATAACCTCCATAGTCTTGAACTTGTGCTAGTCACTAAAGTATGCATACGAAGGATACTTAATGCAACTTGAATATGCTTATTACCAGTATTAAGTATGAAATTATAAACCTTTTCACCATGAATAATATGCAGCATCTGCATTTTTGGACTAGTGAACACTGGGAAATCACTCACTCCGCCATCCTAAGAAGTGTTACACCCTCCTCGATCCATTCAAGTCAAAGGGCTTCGAAGGGTGTAACTTTGCTCAAGATGGCAGCTTAGAGGAATGTTTGTGAGGAAAACATAGGTATGATTTGGTCTCCTGGCCAGAGCTTAAGGCCTCAATCTATTTCTGTCCCTTCAGCGATGACCTATTTAATATAAATACTGACGCAAACCCTTAAGGAGCTGACAGTTATCTCCGCTTCACATCTAAAGGGTGGTGGGTGAATAAAACTGCATTTTTAGAGAAGTTTTTAATCTAGTCAAGGCTCCAGTTCTGCCAAAGTATTAGATCCTTGACAGACAATGGGTCATTGATGACCTCATGAAGTGATCAGATGGAAAAGGTGGAAGACAAGTTTAATAAGATAAATCCGCCCCCCCCCCCCCAAGACGGATTACAGAAGTATTCGCAAATTGGAGGCAGGACTTTTAAATCCAAAACAGTGCAGAGGGAGGGGGAGCAGGGAAGGAAGAATCACTCTTAGACCAGCAACTGCCAAAATGTTAAGAGGGGCTAAGTTGCAGTTTACAACTGCCTCCTTGAGAGGTATTTGGCCTCCTGTGGTGCGGTTCCTTCAGGAGTTAGGGGTTGCCAACATACAGGTGGTGGCTGGAGAGTTCTTAAAATTACAACCCATCTCCAGACTACAGAGACCAGTTCCCCTGGAGAAAATGGCTGCTTTGGAGGGTAGACTTTATGGCAGTATAGCTTGCTGGGGTCTCTCATCTCCTCAAACCCCACAATTTCCAGGCCCCAATCTCCCGGAATTTCCTAACCAGGAGGTGGCAACGCTGGGTCCTATTCACACAACAGCAAACGAGGAGAGGATGTCCCTGGACTGTGCCATTTCAGATTGCAAAAAGGGAAACCCCTTGACTGAATTTCTTCCACACACACAACAATACCCTACATATTAAAAACTTCATTTGCCAGGTGCTTCCCTCCCAAAAACCAGACCACGGGGAAAAGGGCCCCCCCTGGTGCTGAACTTAAGCAAGATCTTCGCACATGCCTGCTCCCACCCCAACCAAGCACAATGACATCAGTTCTGAAAGTTACATCATTGTGCCAGGCTGAGCTGGCCCAATCCCCCCCCCCCAGTCTCTCAGAGGCAGGGCTAAGCTGCCGGAGGTCAGCAGTCAGGACAGAGCAGGCTTGGCCAGCCCAGCAGGATCAGTACTTAGATGGGCAACCATCAAGGAAGACTCTGCAGAGGAAGGCAATGGCAAACCACTTCAGCTTCTCGCTTGCTTTGAAAGCCCCTTGCTGGGATCAGCATAAGTTGGTTGCAAATTAATGTACATATGCACACAAATTGGTTGTGAACTGAATTGGTGGTTTTGTTTAGTGTTATTGCTGCTGCAGTCCTTATACTCCATTTTTCTTTCTAAGGGGGATCCAAAACAGTTTACATTGTTCCCCACAGCCACAAATTCTATACTTACAACATCAACCTTGTGAGGTAGGTTAGGCTGAGAGAAAGTGACTGGCCCACAGCCACCCAGCAAACTTCAATGACGGAAAGAGGATTTGAACTTGCGCTCCAAGATCCTAGTCCAACACTGTAACCATTATGTTATTCTAGTTACTAACAGGACTGTATTACTTTTATCAGTCTCTTATCTATATTTTTTTTATTATGCTATTTTGTTTGAGCATTGTTGGCTGCATTGTTCCTGTTTTTATAAAAACATTTAAAAGAATAAATACATTTCAAAAGTGAGTAATGGCCCTTGCTTCAGTGTGCCGTTGTCGTTTTGTACAGTCAGGAAAACTCCAAATGAGGCACTGGGGAATACAGCTGGGATAATACCGGAGGCCAATGAAAGACCTACCAGCAAATTAGATAATGGCGAGGACCAAGTAAAATAGCAATATAAAGTGCTATTCTAGTAAAACTTGTACCAATTAGGCATATTTCTATTGCATTTTTTAAAATAAAATAATGTTTACTGATCACCCTAGTCTAATCAACACAGAAATTCAAATGATGTCATTTTATGGCAGAAGAATCTCCTTAAAAGTTTTTGTCTGCTTTACGCTGCTGCATTTCTTCGTTCCTTGATGGAAGACTGTGGCCATGAATTTCACCTGCACTCAGATTACACTTTACACTGACACCCCCCCCCCCAAATATGGCTTTCATGAATGGCTTTGTAAGGTACCAGTTCAGCTGAAAGCCATAACTGAAGTGGGCCTTTGGATAATGGAATACGACCTTGTCCACATTTCCCCCAGGGTCAATGTTGCTGGGAAGCAGCGCCAGTTTTCCTGCTTCCCTATAGCATCATGGTGCTCTTGTGCCCCATCCAGGATTTCCTCAGTTTTTCTTGGCTCTTTCCCACACCTGCTTTGGTGTAGAGTTTAGGGAAATATCACAGTAAAGCCTTAATGGCTGATGTGTGGGTAGGAAAGTTAGGATTTTCCCAGTCCTGCCCATCTAAGGGCCACCCCCCCAACTGTCATGGTGGGGCGCATTTGTTGTTTTTTCATTGACAATGGAGTATTGTTAGACTTTTATAACAATCTGTGTAGCAGGTTCTCTGAATTCCCGGCTTGCAGTTTTTTAAAAAAGCTAAGAGATGACTTTCCCTTTTTATCTCCACAACAAAAAGGACCAGAGACTCTCTTTTTTTAAAAAAAAGGAAAGCTGGGAATTCAAAGAACCCAATATATCAACTGTAATAAACCAATTCCCTTGCTGAATCAAAATAAAAACTAAAAAAGGCCTAGTGGCAAGGGATAGCCACTGCTGGGGAACTGGGGCAGGGAAACTAAGGGGAAATCTGCCACATGGAAGCTCTTGTGCTGTATCAGCAGCACAAAAACAGCTGCAGGAAGGAGGGAGGTTGGAGGTGACAGAGATTGAACCTGAGACCTTCTACAAACCATGCAGATATTCTACCACTACTCAGTCACAGCCCCTCCCATAACTGTCCTCAGGGGTTTAGTCAGACATTAGAATGTGTTTTTCTCCCTCAAACTCAGGCAAACCTGACAATAATGGAGTTACTGTGGCAAATTCTTCCTAATCCTTATCAGTATAAAGCCTCCTCTTCATTGGAACTGCTGACCAAGTTGTCTGAAACTTGGGTCATAGCTGACCCTCATACCAGAGGGATGAAGCTGTCCCTTCCACATCCCCAAGCTCTGAAAAGCTTCCCTTGATTAATTTTTGCACATCAGGCTGTTCTGTACACTTAATAGTTAAGACAATGCTACATAACTATAAATATGTGGATCGGAAGAAATTGTCTGCTCTGGTTTATTGAGGTAATCTAGAAAGGGTAACCACAGCTCAAAAAATGTAGATTGGTATGTTGGGTTATCTATAAATTGGAGACGATCTAAGATTTTATCCATGATAAAGAAGTCCCATCGTTTCTTATACCACATTGAAATGGATGGTAGGTTTTCATTTTTCCAGGATGCTTCAATTAAAGCTTTTGCTGCAGAAAGCATCATGAAAGTTAATGTTTTCCTTATAGAAGGGATTATAGCATCCTCACATAGGCCCAGAAGGATTAGATCAGGTTGCAATAAGATGGCAGAGCCTATCGATATGTGAAATGATAAGTTTCCAAAAAGACTGACTATCAGGCTGTTTCTCAGAAACAGGACCGAGAAAATGAAAGAGCAGGAGCGAGAAAACGAAAGTGGCAGTTCTAACTTGTACTGTTCCTGCTTATCTCATCCTGGATGAAGTTTGGAAGAAAGAAGACTTATCTTCAAGAACAAGGCAGGCCCAGTTTAAGGCAGATCCATACTAAAAATGGAGTATGTGCTGTGGAATCACAACCGATTCGTGGCAAACCTATCTGCACGGCTTTTCAGGCAAGAGAAGAGCACAGGCAGATTGCCTCTGCACAGCACCCCAAACTTCCTTGGTAATCTCCCATCCAGGGCTTTTTTTCAGTGGGAACGTGGTGGAACGGAGTTCCGGCACCTCTTGAAAATGGTCACATGGCCGGTGGCTCTGCCCCCTGATCTCCAGACAGAGGGGAGTTTAGATTGCCCTATGTGCGGCGCGGAGGGCAATCTAAACTCCCCTCTGTCTGGAGATCAGGGGGCAGGGCCACTGGCCATGTGAACCTTTTCTCTGAGGGCGATTTAAATGTTAAAAATCTCCCCCCTTGTTCCAGCTGACCCAAAGTGACGTCATTATGAGGTCCTGAGTTCCACCACCTCTTTTCCCAGAAAAAAAGCCCTGCTCCCATCCAAGTACTAACTGTAGCAGACCTTACTTAGCATTCCAGTTCTGACAAGATTGGGCTAAAAATGTAAACTGGTTAGAAACCAATTTCTCACTGTTGACAAGGTTCTTGGACGAGATCTGCCATTTTATGAGCACGTTGAGAGTTTCAGATTAGAGATTCTTGCCCAGTCAAAATCCTACCGTTCTCTAGATTCATAGGTCGAAAGCTATAGCACTTTTTGTTTAACGTTATTTATTTACTTGCTTCATTTATAGTCTTCCTTGCTCACAGATGACTCAAGGTGGATTGCAAAAATTAAGGGCCAACAGTAACAGTTAAAGCCGTTTCTCTTCTTCCAACAGACTACAAACTACAGTAAAATTTCTTTCACAGAAATGCATCCTAAAACTTTCGTTTGGCACATTCTGCAGAAAGATACCAGTGCGGGAGCATTCCTCCTGACTTCATCAGACAGGCTGTTCCACCAGGTGGGGGCCACCACAAAAGAGACTCTGGTACTGGCAGCAGCAGATATTATCAATTTGCAGGATGGCACCTTCAAAAAGCCTTGCTCTGATGAGCAGATCTGTCACAGTGGAGCATATCAAGAGAGGCAGTCTTGCAAATATGGATACTTGCCTTTGGGTGGCTGACAGGCAAGTATATCAGCAAGCTAGCCAACACTGCAGCGGATGTGAAGGCAGATGCAGACATAGGTCGGCGCCATCTGCAAAAGGCTCTCTGTAGCACTGTTTACTTATGAGTAGTGCTGATGAATCAGAGCAATGATCCATCTAGTCCATCATCTTGTTTCCAAAAGTGGCCAATCAGAAGCCACAGGGAAGGGCCCAAGCAGGGCCCGCTGGCAACAGCTCTTGCCTCTTGAGCGCTCCCAAGCATCTGACAATCAAGGCTCTTGGCCTGGCTAGCAGCTACATTTGCAACTGCCTGAAGAAAAAAATGTCATCTCTCTTTAACAGAGGCTTAGTAGGATGTTCTTTTTTTTTTTTTTTGAAAAAATTTTTATTGGGTTAGAATCAAATGTTTATACATTACAATCAATTTTCCCATTTCCCACTTTCTAACCCCCTCCCTTTCCCCCCCCTTTTTGTTGACTTCCAACAGTTTTCCAACCCTTTATCCCTTTTCCCTTACTCTTTATATATTCCTCTATCTAACAAATATATATTCTCCCTTTATTCTAAGCAATACTTCTTTAACTATTTTTAATGCTCTGTACCCTAACTATGAGTCCCTTTTTTCCATAATGGATAAACAATTTATCCCCTTTTTCATAATTCCATTTTCGAATATTTCTATATATCATAAACTATGTAAACCATACATTCATATAAACCAGCCAGTTTAACTTATACTCTATATGTTATTCATTCTATCTTCTTCTCTCTATTTTGGTTATATTTGTTTACATTAATATTTCTATTCCCCTTCAATCATAAATCTATATATGATATCAATCAATTTGACTCATATATACCTTCAGATGAACATATTCAGTTTGGTACATTATACAGAATCAGAAAGAAAATATTATTAGTTAGTCAATCCTTATAGTTAACACTTATGATTAGTTATTTTCTATCAATATTCTATTTATTATTCTATATATATCAATCTAATAACATAGCTGCTTAGAGATTCACTTTTACCTCTTCTCCCCCCCGGTAAAGTCACCCCCCTCTACATTTTATTGTACTTCAATAGTTCTCAAACTGCCACAGTTCTCCTCCCACCTCCCATTTCTTCTCCAAATATTGTTTCAGCTTCTCCCAGTCTGTGTTAAACTGTCCTGAGTCCAGATTTCTCAGTTTTCTTGTCATCTTATCCATTTCTGCCATATACAGCAATTTGTAAATCCAATCTTCAATAGTTGGCACTTCTTGTACTTTCCATTTTTGCGCGTACAAAAGTCTAGCTGCTGCCGTCATGTAAAATATCAACGTCCTATGATGGGCTGGAATTCCCTCCATTCCCAAGTTTAGTAGCAGGAGTTCTGGGTTCTTATTTACTTGAAATTGTAAAATCTCACTCATTTCTCTTATTATTTCCCCCCAGTACTGCCTAGCTACCTCACACGTCCACCACATATGGTAGAGGGAGCCCTCGTGCTTCCTGCATTTCCAGCATTTATTAGAAGTGTTCAAATTCCCTAGCGCAATCTTCTTTGGTGTCATGTACCAACGATAGATCATTTTGTAAATGTTCTCTTTAATGCTAGTGCATGTCGTTGTCTTCATTGTAGTCTTCCACAAATATTCCCATGCCTCCATTGTTATTTCTTTGTTGAAGTTTATAGCCCATTTCACCATTTGTGCTTTGACTATCTCATCCTCAGTATACCATTTCAACAGTACTTGGTATACCTTGGATATTCTTTTCTTGTCCTCTTTAAAAAGGGTCTGCTCTAGTTCCGAATTCTCTGTTCGTATACCTCCCTTTACAGAGTCCGAGTTATATAAATCTCTAATCTGTCTGTACTGGAACCAATCGTAATAAGGTAGTAGTTCCTCCTGAGTCCTTATTCTGAGTTTAGATGCTTCAATTCTAGTTATTTCTTTATAAGTTAAGCATTGTTGCTCATTATCAACAGCTCTCGGATCTATCACCTCATATGGAACTACCCACAAAGGGGTTCCTTCTTGTAAATAGATTCTGTACTTCTTCCAGATTGTATATAAACTTCTCCGTATATAATGATGCAGGAACATCGAGTTCACCTTTACTTTATCATGCCATAGGTATGCGTGCCATCCGAATATTTTTTTATATCCCTCTAGGGCTAGTAATTTCTTGTTCTTTAACGTCATCCACTCTTTCAACCACACTAGGCAGATTGCGTCATGGTAAAGTCTTAGATTGGGCAGTTGCATTCCGCCTCTTTCTTTTGCGTCTTGTAGAACTTTCATTTTCACTCGAGGCTTCTTGCCTGCCCATACAAAATCTGATATTTTCCTCTGCCATTTTTCGAATTGCTTAGAGTCTCTGATGATTGGTATTGTCTGTAGCAAAAACATTACTCTTGGTAACACATTCATCTTAACTGCTGCAATCCTTCCCAGTAGGATGTTCTTTAAGGGGCAATCTTTTTTTACCTCCGTGCCATGAAAAACTTCAGCTGCCCATTTCCATACATCATACAGAGAGTCAGAAATTTTTCTCCAGGCTTGTTCACAACCCTACTAGCAGCCAATGACATGCTCCCACTCCATAAATTTGCCCCCCTCCCCTTTTAAATTGCATCACTGTTTGCCACCACATCATGTGGCAGTGAGTTCCGCAAGTCAGCTCTCATTGTATGAGGGCAGTACTTCCTTTTCTTCAGCACAAGTTAAGACTTACTACACCTACAGTATTATTAGCAAAGTATTTGAAATTCTTCAAATACATTGTCCGTTTTCACATGGTTGTAACTCTCTGGAAAATCACACAAAACCCACGGCACGATGACATCTTCATAGCGCGATTCCCCATCGTGATCCCGTTTAATGGTATGATGACATCAGAAATCGTGCTGTCATGCCGTCAGTTTTGCATGATTTTCCAGAGGGTTACAGGTGTGTGAAAACAGCCTTTGGCCTATTCCACACTACCTTAGCTCCCGCTTTTCTTGTGCAATGATTGCTCCATCTGTTATTGCGTTTTCTTCACTTGTTTGTCCACATCACCCTTTGAATAGTGCTTCTCCTGCGCAATCCATTGATCACATCCCCTTTCAAAAAGACGGGTAAAGGGGCGGGAAAAACCCAAACGGCCCCGCGGTTTTTTTAAAAAAAGGACAAATTGACGCTATATCGACGAGTAAGCATCCTGGTTCAATGGTATAACGACACCATTAATATAATATATTTTTAAAAATCACCCGAGACACGATGAGCGCTCGGAACATCACAGCCTGCATGCTGGTTGAAATCATCCGGGAATGGGTGAGCGGTCATGATCACCTACAGCAGCATCCCACAGCAGAGCTTCATTTTGTCTTTGGAAAATTAACATCTGTGCCTAACTTGTCGGCACAGTCCGTGTCGGGGCGTAACATGAGCCATGATTTCAGTATCATGTGGATGCCCCCCCCCCAAATATATAAATTGAATTAACATATGAAATTGTTCCTCTGATATTTGAGGTCTGCCCGCCTTTTTAAAATGAGATTAATATGATGAGATGTCACCATATCGACACGGTACTCTTATTTTTTAAAAAAAGGGGTGGGGACAAAGGCAGAGAATTACTCCTTAATTGGGAGGCGGGTCAAGAGAGGCTCGGAATTCAACGGAGGGCAGTTATTCGTCAAAAGATAACCCGTGGCGAAAGTGCAATGGGCTGTGGCAACGCCATGCCGAATTAATGACAGCTTCAGAGACGATGCGTGTGAACAGATGAAGGAATGGCGCTGCGGAAGCGAAAAACTGCTGCAAGAATGACGGTAGTGTGGATTCGGCCTTTATCTCAGTAATCCTTCCAACAGCCCTGTAAGGCTGATCAGTATTGTTATCCCCATATTGTTGATGTGGAACTGAGAAGGCCTAAGGTCCCTCTGTGCTTTTCAGGATTGTCAGAGGCAACACTGGAACTCCCCAAGTCACAGCTGCTAGCAACTGCGCTAGGATGGTCCTCAAATTATGTTCATCACAGCCGGTAGATTCAGCCGCCTCTAGTTTCTTCAGATTCACAGGCTATATTTGGGTAGCTTGATTCTTGTCACAGCTGGTATGGCGAAACGGGGCCTTTCCTCCCACTGGTGGACCCTGCTCTGCCTACCCCTCCCTTTTCGCCTCTGGCCAGGCACCTGAAGGGGCTGTCTCCCTTTCCTGTCTCCAGGTAGTTGCTGCCACCACTGTCCCTGTGTGGTGTCCTGGTTAGGCAGGACAGCCTCCTAACCTCCCTCCTCTGCTACTGGGCCCAAGCAGTTGGGGGACTATGTGGAACAGAAGAGCTTTCTTCCTTCATAAATTCCAAAACTCATTTATTTAACTTCTAACTGTACACAGGCAAATATACAGTGAACGGAAGGAATAATAAAATATAAACAGAAACCCCTACTCTCTCTCCCTCATGCCCTAATTGGATGTTGTGTAGGGCAGGCACGATCCTTTGATACCTGTGGGTTACATTAGATCTACCTCTCCCCTCAGAGCCATCTCTTCCTCAACTCCCATGCCTTCCTCAGCCCTCCAGCCACCAACTGTCAACTTCCAACTCCCCTCCACCAACTGACTCGTTCTCCCTCCAATCACATTCTACTCCAGAACTCCCCTCTGCAGCCCACAGAAAGTTAACTCTACAAACAGAATGGCGTTTCTCCACAGCTGATAAGGCTGACAGCCATCCCATCTGTGTGTTAATGAAAGAAGGAAGAATAGATCCTGCCAACAATCAGAGCAAATGTTACTTCTGAGGAGCTGCTGTCAGTGGCATGTGAAGCATCCCACCCAAATACAGAAGGAAGGACTAAAGGCGATGGTTGCGCAATTCATAATGACAGAGATGGGGATCCATTCCTCTACACCTCTTTTCCCAAGAGGAAATTTTACTTGAAAGACAGATTTTTAATGAACAACATTGTTTGTCTTTTGCTAATGATGATGCTTACTTGTACGTCATGTGTGATGACCAACATTTTCTGTTATTTGTTTATTTACTTCATTTATACCCTGCTTTTCTCTCCAGTGGGGGCCCCAAGTGGCTTACCTAGTTCTCCTCTCCTCCTTTTTATCTCGACAACAATCCTGCACTAATGTGATACTAGTTTTCTGCTAAGTACAGTTAACAAATTAGGACCCAGCCTTCAGAATCCATGTTCCCTTCCTACAGCACACCCCCAGCACCACCTGTGGCCAATTTCCCCTCCCCTTCAAACAGTGTGAAGCATTCCTGACGCATGTTATTTGTGTTAAATCCAGGGGTCATTTCGTAGAAAAAGAGCTGGAGCAACTCATTAGCATAACTGATTTGCATATGCCACACCCCCTGACATCACCTATCCTAGTTGTTTTGGACCCAATCCTGGCCGTTCAGGACTGAAATTGGGCCCAAAATGGCAAAAAGGGGCTGACAATGGCCGGAAAGGGGCCCCAAAAGGTCAGGATTGGGCCGCTGCTGAACAGGAGAGTGATCCACCACCCGTCAGAGGCCTAATCCAGGCCGTTTTGGCCCCAATCCAGGACAAAACGGGCCCAAAATGTCCGAGAGTCAGGTGGGTGGGGCCACCTGACATGTGACCTCTTTGGGGAACTGCCAGAACTGTGTTCCTGGGCGTTCCCCCTCAAAATGAGCCGTGGCTAAATCTAATCAGAGATTCCCCTAATTAAGGATGTGAAACTTACTTCAAACTAGGTTTAGATGGATAGTTATGTACAGAAGAAGGGAGCACTGACTCTGGGAATCTCATATCCTGAAAATCTTGTTAGTCTCTAAGGTGCCACTGACTGGACTCAAATCCTGTCATTTTGGTTCAAACTGTAATTCTCTTCCAGTTCCACATTCAAATAGGGAACCAAGTTGTGTTCTGTACAGGGGGGAAGAAAATAAGGTTTGGTTTAGAGTTCTTGCTTTGTCTGTTCACACACACACGAAAGCAAAGACAAAGATGGCGAAACATTTTCTGAGTTCTTTCCTGAAAATGGATTTTAAATCTCGCTGGTTTAGAGCAGGGCTTCCCAACATGGCTCTGGTGGGTGCCATGGCACCCACCAGTACCTCCGAGCTTATCAGAAAGTGGGTGAAACCATTGTGAGGCGAAGCTTGTTACTGGCTGCCATCACTGAAATGAAAGAATTTTCAAGAAGATCAGGAGGACAGGTAAGCCCGCAAGATTTCCTTAGTGTGTGGTTACAGAGAATGCACGTACAGTCTGTGATCAGTGTATACTTGATCTCTTTTATACACGTGTTTAGTAATTCTCATGTTACTTTCAAAGCATGTACAGCTGAACATGTGATTTAAACAGCACATTTTGCCAAGTACTGGTTCCCTATAGACAGGGCTATTATGAATGGGGAACTGGGTATTTGTATATGACCAACTCTGCCCTCTGCTGGACAAGAAATGTACCCAAACTTTAACATAGTGCACTCAGAACCTAAATTTAAGGGGATCTCAAGACAGTCTAGTCCAATATTTTTATCCATGAAGACTACAGTATTTTCCAAATGACCAGAAAGAGTTTTTTAAAAAAAACTTCTGATTTTTTCTTGGGCTTTTAGGATCAGCCTAATATGAAGACATCAGCAGGAATAAATTTTCAGTGAGATTTGAGTCTAGTGGCATGTTGGAGACCAACCAGATTTTCAGAGTATCAGCTTTCAAGAGTCAGAGACTCCCTTCTTCAGATATCCCTTCTTCACATTCAGAAGGAAACTCTGACTCTCGAAAGCTGATACTCTGAAAATCTGGTTGGTCTCAAATGTGCCACTGGACTCAAATCCTGTTGTTCTATTGCAGACCAACACGGCTACCAACCTAAGCTTTTCAGCGAATAGAAATAAGCACCAACTCTTTGGAATTCAACCCTATGGGGGAAAATAGTGACTGCGGAAGGGATGAGGCAAGGAAAATGATACTAAAATGAGCACCTTTCCATCCAGATGGCTTGCTAATGCACTTTGGACTGCATTCTTTCCAGAAAGATTATGCCAATCCAGGTTTCAGAAAGAATGCGCTGAGGACAGCATGTATGCTAGGATCTGGCTGCATGGCTGCTATTTTATGCACATGATAGGGAGAAGCGTGGCAGTCACCAAACTGTACCTTCTTTAACATGTTTCTGTAAAAAACACCCCATGAGATCTCCTCATTGGGGTCCCTTCCACAGATATGGAGCTTTAATGGTGGATAGTTGAGAGAGGAACAGATTCATCTAAATTCCTCACCAGTCCAGCAGTTTCTAAAAGGGATAGCTGCAACTTCAAGAAACACATGGGAATATACTCGGAAAGAGTTATTTTCCTGGCAAGTTCCCTTTGCATAAAATTTAGTTCCTGAAGCTTTCTCATTGTTTCATTGTCAGGACAGGGGCATAGCCTCATGCGCTATGCCCCTGCCTGTTGGGCTGCTGTCAAAGGCTCAGGAACTGGGCCAAAAAAAAAATGCCTGCAAACCAAAGTGGAGAAACTGGAATTTAAATTTTATAGATCGGGGCACCACTTCAAAGCGTACTGAACTAATGAGTTTTATCTTCCAAGGCACTGTGGCTTCCATAGACAGAGTGCCCTGAAGTTACCTCTGGCCTTGTATATCAGCGCTAACTCTGCAATATTGCCTTTCAACTTTGCAATTTCCCTGACCAAGTAACTGGGGTATAAAGGTCCAAGAGCAGGGTGAAATTTTAGCTCATAAGGTGACAACTCAATAGAATGCCTGACTGCAAGCAGGGCAGAGAAATGCACCCATGAAAAGAAGAGAGAACGACACTGAAACTCTCTCACACAGCCCCCTTGTAAGTAAGTAAGTCTGAGTGGGACCACAAGTGACGCCTGACACAGGTTGGACACTTGTCAGCTTCCCTCAAGTTTTGATGGGAAATGTAGGCAGCTTGGCGGAATGTTGGACAAGTGACAGTTGAAAAGTCCATTGGACAGCAGTCAGAGAGTCAAGCTGCAAGACCAGGATGCCTACATTTCCCATCAAAACTTGAGGGAAGCTGACTAGTGTCCAACCTGTGTCAGGCGTCACTTGTGGTCCCGCTCATAGACTTACTTTCAAGATAGGTCTGGCATAATGTGGAATGAGCCAGGTGCAAAAAGATACTTGCAAGGCTGTAGGTTTTAGAACCTAGGGTGGGGTGGTAGCTCAGTGGTAGAGAATCTGCCTTGCATGTAGAAGGACCTGAGTTCAATCCCCAGCATCTCCATTTAGAAAAAAGACCAGGTCGTAGGTGATGTGGTATTCTTGCACCTGACACCCTGGACAGCTGCTGCTAGCCAGAGTAGATGATCAACTAGTGATCCGACTCAGTATGAAGTAGCTTTATAAGCTACTTCCATTGCTTCTGACTGCTAGCCCATCACCCCTTCAAAGGGCAGAATAGCAGGTTGCTACAGAAGATGATCCCAAGTGGGGAGCTTGGAAAACCGGGGTATCTTCTGCAACTTCAACAATTAGAATGCATTTATGGGGCAATGAGCCCCATATGCTCTTGTGAAATCCTCTGCAGGTTAGAAGAATACACAATAAGGCAGAGGAGTTAGCCGTGTTAGTCTGTAGTAGCAAAATAGAAGAGTCCACTAGCACCTTTAAGACTAACAAACTTTACTGTAGCATAAACTTTCGAGAGCTACAGCTGTCTTCGTCAGATGCATCTGACGAAGAGAGCTGTGGTTCTCTAAAGCTTATGCTACAGTAAAATTGGTTTGTCTTAAAGGTGCTACTAGACTCTTTTCTACAATAAGGCAGGAGAGTATATTTTGTTTAATGAAGGCAATGCAAAGGCTTTCCTTGCACCTAAGTCTGATTGGCTATTTGACACTGTGAGGCCGTGATTCATGAGGGCTACAAGATCCCCAAGCAAATTGGGATCCTGTAGTCAGAAGAAATAGCAATGTTTTTAAAAGAGAAAGGACGAAGAGGGATAGGAAACAGATATGGAAAGGTAGTCAGGGGAACATTTTGAAAATGTTTACCCCTGAAAATTCAGCATAGCAATGGAGTTATCAAAGGTAACTGTTTGCTTCTCTTGATATGTCACTTCAAATGCAATGTACTTTTTGCTTAGGAGGACGTCATATGTACGCTAATGTGCGAACCAGTCCTGGAAAGGATAATGCAAAGTAATGCTACATTCAAGGTTGCCGTGAGATAAAGTGAACAGAAATTGCTTGCAAATTGTTAATGGGGAAAGCCCCATGTGATTAAATCGCAGTTTTCTCGGAATCTAGAACTGGAAGCGATCCCAGCTCTATAAACCAGGAGCTTTAAGAAAGGGAGGGGGAAACAAGTCTCTTTGGTACAGTTCTAATCTGGTCCCTCCATATTTTATCTATGTCGGTCTCACAGCTCAGGCCCTATTTCCCCCTTTGTACTTTTGGGGTATTTTTTTAAAAAATCTGTCTTCCAGCTGTTCTCTTCTCCTAGTGACTGAGGTGCCTACCGATTTCTGTAACTGAGCCAAGGTCAGATCATGTACTGAGGGCTTAATCAGATGCGATGCCCTGGATTTTCCTGCCTTGAGCAACTTTGCCTCCGTCTCCCTTATTTTTAGATCGTACATTTCCATCTTGCTGTTCAGTGTAAGTTCAGAACACATCAGTTAGCCTCCTCTCCTCACTTAGCATTTTTGAAGTTTTCTTTTCAGCTTCCTTTTCAGAGGGTAACTATCCACTTTACCAGTTGTTTTAAGAATTATCTTGGAGGCTGGATCTGCAAAAGATTTTGAAAAAAAAAAGGTTGCCAAGCCCCAGCTGGTCTTTTAAAAGTTACACAGAAGGGAGAAATCTACCAGCTGCGGCTTCTCCCCTCACTGTAGCATACTGTGATAGGGAAATCTATTCCTGGTAGAATTTTATTTACATCTTAAAGGTGCAGAAGCCATTTCAGAATCTCAACATAGCTATACGTTTACCAAACAGATAAGAACCAATGCTTCAGTGTTATAGCACCTGCATTGCATGAAGAAGCTCCCAGGTCCAATCTTTTGCATCTCCAGGTAACAGGCAATGTGAAAGACCTCTGCCTGAAACACTGGAGAGCAAGTGCGAGTTAGAGTAGACCATGGCTCAACAAATCCTAGGTGCCAGGTCAGAGCAGGTTCCAGGTTTCTGTGAGCCTTGGGTAACAGAGTATAAACAAGGCCTCTTTTCTCTTCGGTACCGCTCATTTCTCCACTAACCACAACCCTTTCATTTGCCCTTTCCCTTTATTCTTTAATCACTCCATTTTCCATTTCAGTTTGCTTACTCTGGTAAAGAGAAATCATACAAATGTTTGCTTTCCTTGTTACCATTTATCACCAAATCCAGAGAGAGAGAGAAATATGCTTTCCATGATTTTATTTGGGGTGCTGTTCAATAAAATTGGCATAATTTCTGTAAAAGCAATACAAATATTGTTTTGGAAGAGCCTTGGACTTAAGGTGAGCAGAAAAGTTTCTCCGCTCTCCTCATCGGAAGTGAGGAGTCCAAACCTAGAATGCAGAAGCAGCTGAACAATCCTGACATACTGAAGATTTTCATTTTGGAGCCATCCGGTAGAAAGAAGGGAAATTAATTTTATCTGTCAACACTGGATCAAAGGAGCCAGGACTTAACTAATACAGGGGGAGGAATCTTGATTTTTAATCCTGAGAAATGATTTTTAATCCTGAGAAATGACTTAGTTTTCAAAGCAACAGATGCATCTTTGACACAAATTTAATCCTGCAACAAAAACGTTTAGTTGTTGGTTTATACTTATGTACTGTTTATAAAATTGATTTGTATTATCTTTTTAAAAAACTGCTTGCTGAGGGCCCTGCTTGGATACAAAAACGGCCGAGTGTGTGTGTTTCTCCCCCTGCATATACCCATGATAATCAAGAAGACGTGTACCATTAGAAAGATTCTCTAATACATCATCTAGTTGTGGCAAATGCAGCAAAGAAATTGACAGCATCACTAATGGGTTTGAAACAGAGCTTTCGGGGTCAGTTGTGGCAAATGCTGTAAGGCCACTTCCCAGACTTTTGTTACGTCAGAAAAAAATTAATAAATGTGATGTTATATTCTGAAAAAGTGGTTTACCTGGACAGAGTTGTCTACATCATGCATCAACAAGAAGAGAGCAAGGTACAAAAAACTCCTGAAGATTTTTTTCTAGAACAATTGCTTGCACTCCTTTGGTAGCACCGTTATCATAGCATTGACCACAACTATTAGACACCAACAATCCACACTTTGATGTCACCCTGCTCACAACAATGCTTGCAAGACCCTTTCTTGTGACATGCAGAAATTCAAAAAAATTCTCCTTGATGTCCACTGATTTGTATCTGACGAAGGGAGCTTTGACTCTCAAAAGCTCACACCCTGGAAATCTAGTTGGTCTATTAGGTGCAACTCAGGGCTTTTTTTCAGCAGGAACACGGTGGAACGGAGTTCCGGCACCTCTTGAAAACACTCAGCAATAGTGCATGAAAATAATATGATTTCAAAGAATCTCGTGTGTTTCTTCCTCATTTCCCTCTTGAGAGTTCCGCCACCTCTTTTCCAAGAAAAAACAACAACCCTGGTGCTACTTGACTCAAACCTTGCTCTTCTACAACAGACTAACACAGCAACCCACCTGAAACTATCTTAATGTGAGAAAAGACACAATTATTTCACAGCAGGGGTGGGCCTTGGCCCCTGTCCCACCCCGGCGCCCACAGCTGATGCCAGCACTGTGCCAGGTCACCACAGCACCTAGACATTTCACTGTGCTGCCTAGCATTTCCAGCAATTATTTCATTGTCGTGTCTCTCAATGATCCATAGAGGAAATGCCAAGGTTAATCCTCATTTCACGCAAGGATGTGTTTTATTGATGACATAGAAATGTATGCGCACAACGTGCATGTCATAGCTTGTTTATATCTTAATTTTATACCATTCAGCGGTGGTAAGTCCTGACCTGCATGGCCCAGATGAGCCTGATCTGATCTCAGAAGCTAAGCAGGGTCAGCCTTCATCAGTAATCGGATGGGAGATCTCCAACAAAGACGAGGGTTGCCAAGGCAGGCAATGGCAAACCACCTCTGTTAGTCTCTTGCCAGGAAAATCCCACCAGAGGTCACCATAAATCAACTCTGACTTGAGGGCACTCTCGGTAGATGACTTCATTTTTTAAGCATTTGCATACGATACTGGCTCCAAGATTCAGTTAAATGAAGCTTTAGAGTGGGAGGTTAGCTTTTGGGGGGGGGGAGGCTATACAATGAGGGTTGCTCTATATTATTTATAGACCCTTCTGTCATAGCTTTAATAAAATAATGAGAAACTGAACAGCTTAGATTAGGGTATCCAACAGCTGAATTTACCAAGCTTAACTGTATCGATCAGATGTGAGCCAATAATCAGATCTGTTCATATTGGCACCAAACTACTTGAATGCTGTTGGACAAGTATGCATTTTAAATTTTTTTTTGCAAAACTGTGCATGTGTGCACCAATCAGCAGCCATTAACATTGCTACGGGCTACTTAGATGAACGTGAAACTGTATGATGTTTTAGAAAAACAGCATTTATTTATGACTAATTTTTTAAAAATTGGCTGCCGAGAAGAGTTGTGGCAAAGCAAGCGGGGAATAGAACTCCAGCAGGCTGTGCGACAACATACATGGGCAAAAAGCTGATTGTGCTGTATTCTTAGCAAGGAACAGTTGAAGCAACCCGCTGAACAGACACAAATAGGTTAATGAACAGCCCATCAAAAAAACCCACCCCAGCTCTCTTCTCATCATGACTGGTGAACAGGAACTGCCCGTGTTTGAGCATCCCTAATGGAGATAAATATTCACCTGTTTGTGGCTGTATACTAAGCTGTTGAAAGCATAGCTATAATGGTTGGGTGAAAAACTGCCAACGTTTTCTTTCATTGTCTGTCTCCACCCCTACCCTCCAAAGCTTCTTCAAGCCTAGACAGGAAGGAAATGACTCTGTCCTGGGATTGTCCTCCAGTGAACTTCATACCACCATTTGATACCAGGTTGGAATGGTGGACACCTGCCAAATGAGTTCTTTGTCTCCTTCCCTCCCCACCAGCTCTTTCTTGAAGCATCTGGTGTGCCCTGGGTTGCCTAACTTTTTCCCTCTGATATTTACAGGAACAGTGAGGGGGGGCATGCTTGTGTAATGCTGTCTTTGGGTGGATAGCAGTCCAAAATATACACACATAGCAAGTCACAGCAATGTTTTCTTCCCTTCCTGTCAAGGTTACTTGGAAGTTTCAAGGCCTCTTTCAGCAGACTGTTCTAAGATGCTTTCCAATGGACTGTCATTCAATAGATCTGGAAAATTTGCTTTATTCTGTGTTTTATAATCTTTCTTCAGACTTCTTGGTAGCAACCAGTGGCTAAGTATCTTGGCCAGTGATACTCATGTGGCTCTTTGTCATGCCACCTGTGCCTCTTCTGAACATTGGGGAACAATGTAAAACCTGCCTTGTTTTAGAAAAATGGGCAATCCCCTTGTTGACTGATGTTTGTGGTTGACAGGTGATTCCCACCTTCAAACAGTCACCACCAGAACAGGTAAGCTGTGAACCTCTTTGAGAGCCAAGCTACAAGTGACGCCTTACACAGGTTGGACACTTGTCAGCTTCCCTCAAGTTTTGATGGGAAATGTGGGCGTCCTGGTTTTACAGCTTGGCTCTCCATTACAGCTGCAAGACCAGGAGGCCTACATTTCCCATCAAAACTTGAGGGAAGCTGACAAGTGTCCAACCTGTGTCAGGTGTCACTTGTAGCTTGGCTCTCAGGTGCACATTTTGGGTGTTTAAAAACTAGTAAACTATTTGATGTGGCACATGTAACATGTGAAGGGTATTTTTACACAGGTTAGAATACAACAGGCTCCAAGCATTTTCCTCAAGCCTCCATTTCCAACATCCAACATATTCCCCCCATCCTGTCCCCCCCATCCTCACAAGTACCTCTGGATTTCTACCCTTCATAAAATCTGGAGATTTCAATGGGCCATTCAAAGAATCTGGCACAAAAACGGGCAGATGGCATTTTTTCAATTATCTTATCTATGAGAAAGAATATATTCCATGAAAAAGAACTTTCTGGAATTGCACAAAGTCTTCAGACAGACAGACTTGAGGTCTAACTAACGTTGAGACAGCATAGAAACGAAGAACCTAACTTTCTGTTCTGCCTGCGTAAAATTTCTATACAGCTTGACATCTTTCATACTGGGTCCTGGGATGCCTGGAAGAAAGATGAGTATTTAACTAATTTAAATAAATAGGTACCAACAGACATTGGTCCTGTAACAGAAACTCTCACTATATCTAATAGTACAATGGCTGGCTCATGTGTGGATGATGAAATCACAAAACAGGGCCTGCCACAGACAAGGTAGTGGTCTAGGTGTAGTCAGAAAAAATATATATAACATTGTAAAATAACCAAAAGGAAAAGGAAAGAAACCACATTTTGTTTTTTATTATAAAAGCTGGAAACTATCTGACCACAGGACATTAGCTTGTCAAAAGCTATTCAGTCACTGAGGTGAATCTTAACCCTAGTCTAAACCAACAATTTTTCTTACTGGACTTCTCTGGATCTAACATATTTAACCCTGCTTTTAATCTAAGCTGTGTGTATCGCAGCCATTATTCTGCCTTGGCAAAGAAAACCAACAACTAGAATAGAGACCTTCCAGTTCTTATAAATCTGGAGAAAAATAACTCTTCTTTCAACTCAAAAACATCTACAATGTCTTGACACCACCATTATTTGAAAAGACAAACAAAGCTTCTGCGTGTAAGTTGTGGTTTCCCAAAAGATGGACTTTGGCCAACAGTATAACATCATTGAACAGAGTCATAACAACCACAAGAAACGGTCAAGAGCTAGGCCACAGCCCCAAGCTGAAGGAACCTTCACAGAATTAAGCCGTGTGTCACACAATCCAAACCCATTCCTCGTCTAGTGACCCTGTCCTTCTCTTCATGGAAACAATTTCCAAAAACAGCTGCTACCGCCTCTGGACAGGAAATCTTGCTTACTTGAAAACAAAGTAAACAGCAAAAAGCCCAGATGATTAAGAAGGAACAGTGTGTGAAAGATAATACCAGAATCTGTCCATTTCACTGACCAGGGCAAATACCACCAGATTCTGATGAGCTGAGAGCTCCCTCCACTGAGTTTGCTGGACATGTCGGCAAAACAGAACCATTTAGAGCAGGAGTCGGCAATCTTTTGGGCCAGAGCGCTAAAAACCTATGAAGATATTGGTGAGCTGGGGGGAAAAGTGTGTGTGTGTGGGGGGGGAAAGGCTATTTTAGTTTGTCAGACAACATGTGCCTCAACATCTCATTTCTCACCTATATGGTAGCTACATGGCTCTGGGAGGCAGTGCCAGACAGAAACTGTTCTCCTCTACCATCAGCCTGGGGAATACTGCCAGTGCTCCAGGATTGCTGAGGCAGAGAACTGTGCACCAAGCAAAATGGTCTGGCATGCTGCTGTTCAGCACATAGGCTAGGGGGTTGCTTACCCGAGCTTTAGAGCATCTCTACCTCACTAAGACCCATTTCACACAAATGCAAATATGCACGCATACACAGTATGGTGCATGTCTCCAGGTATCCTGCTGTAAAATGGTGTGTGTGTGTGGGGGGGGGGGGAGCCATTGGACAATGCTTCCTGGTCTTGCAGCTGTCAGACTGCACAGGGAAGCCATTGAAATTCACAAGCATAAGCAAAACTTCAACAGGAAAGAAGAAACCTTAAGAATGAACAGAGCATGGTTTCCAGTTCTGAAAAACACCAGGCTAACAAAACATTCTATCCCCGACAATAGCCCTGCAGAGAAGATTAGCACATCAAGTACCAATCCATATGCAAAAGAACCTCCTCAGGATACAGTGAAGCCTCCCGCCATTAGCATTCCACACCCTGGGAAACTCTTACAGGATGACTCAGCTCAACCCCACCCCTCCTGAGTAGATACAAATGACCTACATCTTTTCCACATGTGACACTGAGAGATCTCTGTCTTTTGGTGCTACACCTCTGAAGATGCCAGCCACAGCTGCTGGCGAAACGTCAGGAACTACAATGCCAAGACCACGGCAATACAGCCCGGAAAACCCACAACAACCACAGGTTGGACACTTGTTAGCTTCCCTCAAGTTTTGATGGAAATGTAGGCATCCTGGTCTTGCAACTGTAATGGAGAGCCAAGCTGTAAAACCAGGACTCCTACATTTCCCATCACAACTTGAGGGAAGCTGACAAGTGCCCAACCTGTGTAAGGCGTCACTTGTAGCTTGGCTCTCAGTTCAAGGTGCTGGTTATTAGCTGTAAAGCCCTTCATGGCCTTGGATCTGGACCCTCTCACCCAATATGCTTCACTGAGGTTGCTTTGCTCAGCCAATCCTTTGTTATTAAAAATCCCATCTTGCCATCATATTAAAGCTGTATTGGCTATAAACAGAGCTTTTGGTCCCTGTTTGCTGGTGTGTTTATTGTATATTTCCCATCCGCATGCTTTATTGTATATTTCTGTAACGTAACCCACCTTGAGACTTTTCGGGGGGAAAGGCAGGTTAATTGTTGTTTTTATATGCATGTATTGTTTTTAAAAAGTTGATTTTCAGTCTACTTAAATGTTTTGCCTCCTTGAAGGCCCTCGTAGGTCAGAAAGGTGGCATGTGTGTATGTTATTCCCATCAAGTTGCTTCTGAGTTCTGGGGACCCAATGAATTAATGCCCCCCCCAAGTCCTGTCATTAATAGCCTTGCTCAGATCCTGCAAACTAGAAGATGTGGCTTCCTTTATTGAGCCAATCCACCTCATGTTGGGTGTTCCTCTTTTCCTACTGCCTTCAACTTTTCCTAGCATTGTTGTCATTTCTAGTGAGTCTTGTCTTCCCATCATTTGAGTGAAGTATGATAGCATTTTGTCATTTTAGCTTCAAGGGAGAATTCAGACTTGAATTGATTTAGAACCCACTTGTTTGTTTTTTGGCGACCCATGGAGTCCATAAAACTCTCCTCCATCACCACATTTCAAATGAATCAATTTTCTTCCTGTCAGCTTTCTTCATTGTCCCACACATCTGTACATTGTGATAGTGTAGTGGAAAATGCCGGAAGACCATTGTGATAACGAGGAGATAGGTGGTGAGCCACACAGCCCTTCTCCATGTAAATAGCAGCCTCAGGGCAGCAGGGAGTTAACCTCTGCACAGTACTGTAGATTGTAAGCACCTGGTGATGGGAAGGGTGGCTAGATAAAGGTGAGAAACCTCTGAGAGAGGGGGACTGGCTTTTCAGAAGATTAGCCCAGCTGCTGGCTGACCTGGCTTCTTAGAAGGACTGGCGTGGCTGCCTGGAAGACTGCCTGGCTCTTGAAGCACCCTGGTGTGAAGGACTGCTTGCTGAAACTCCTTATAAAGGTTACTGGGTGGGTGGAGGATTGTTATTGTTTTTGCTGCATATCTGCTGAACAAAGCTGCATCTTTTTGCTCACAAATATCGCTTGCTGGAATCCTTTTGAACCATGGGCAATACAGATAGGGGAGTACCACAGTATGAATTATCATGATTTTGATCTCCAGCAACACACCCTTAAGAGTTTTTCCTAGTTCCTTCATGGATGCCCTTCCAAGTCTCACTCTCCTACTGATTTCTCGGTTTCAGTCTCCCTTTTATAAAAAACAACAACAGAAGTATCATTTTTAAAGATGTTGTATGGAGCATCCCTAAATCCAGCATGCACAGATGCAGGTTAATAGCTAATGTAATACATAGCTAGTTTATATGTGGTATGTGGGGGGAAAACAGCCACAACATTGGTTAACCATTTATTATTATCTATTTTTGCCTTTATCTGTCTGTTCATCCATCATTGCTCCTTCTTTCTTCCCTTTTCTTTCTTCCCTATTTCCCTTTCTCTTAAGAATATAGCTTTGGGGATGGAACCCAGCTTAAGTCAGCTTAAAACTCACCAGTTGAAAATCAGTGCTTTAAAACACATTCAAGCGGTGATTAGGAAAGCATTGTCCAATGGCTCCCCCCCCCCCCCGCCACACACCATTTTACAGCAGGATACCTGGAGACATGCACCATACTGTGTATGCGTGCATATTTGCATTTGTGTGAAATGGGTCTTAGTGAGGTAGAGATGCTCTAAAGCTCGGGTAAGCAACCCCCTAGCCTATGTGCTGAACAGCAGCATGCCAGACCATTTTGCTTGGTGCACAGTTCTCTGCCTCAGCAATCCTGGAGCACTGGCAGTATTCCCCAGGCTGATGGTAGAGGAGAACAGTTTCTGTCTGGCACTGCCTCCCAGAGCCATGTAGCTACCATATAGGTGAGAAATGAGATGTTGAGGCACATGTTGTCTGACAAACTAAAATAGCCTTTCCCCCCCCCACACACACACACTTTCCCCCCCAGCTCACCAATATCTTCATAGGTTTTTAGTGCTCTGGCCCAAAAGATTGCCGACTCCTGCTCTAAATGGTTCTGTTTTGCCGACATGTCCAGCAAACTCAGTGGAGGGAGCTCTCAGCTCATCAGAATCTGGTGGTATTTGAAGCATCCAACCTGTGTCAGGCATCACATGTAGCTTGGCTCTGAGTAATGAAGCTAGCTGGTAACCAATGAAAGTGCTTGCTGTGCCAGTGTTATCTGTATATAGTGGTAGGCTACATATAACAAATTGGCTGCCGTTTTCTTTGCCAGCTGAATTTTCCAAACTATCTTCAAGGGCAGCCCCGTGGACAGCAGTAGTTTCAGTAGTTTAGGCTAGTCCCAAGGTTCAGAGTGGCCAGATCAACTAACTAAGGAGCCAGTCTGTAAGCCAGATTTTTTCCGTCAGTAATGTTGGATCCAAACAAATAATCACCGCACTCCCTACTTTATCATTTTTGCTTCTCTTTTATAGACTAACAACAATCCTCTTTTCTCAAGGACAGTATTCTTTGGTGAACTTGTTATTCTTTTTAGTGTCTAAAAGACCACTTGGTGATTGTGTGCTGTCTTGCTCTGCAAGCCCAGTGCTACAGTATACACCAAACAGTTCTTCTTTTAAACCAGAAAAGAGAAGCAACCCAACTCCCGTGCGGCTCACTGTCTTGCTAGTTTGTGAATCTTCAGTGCCAGTTTATTGAAGTCTCCAGGGAATGTGCACTTCCACTGCTGTACAAGCATGTAAGAGTTTAAGAGCTGTCTTGCTGGACTGGACCAAGGTCCACTGGAAACCGAACACTGTATCCAGCAACAGCAGCTAGCCAAAGGTCTGTGGATTCTCACAAGCTGGGCAGGAACATGACAGCTCCTGTTAATTTCTTGCCAGTGTCCAGGATTCCAAGATATACTTGCTCTAAACACAGACTGAATGTTTCATGTAATGATCAACAGCTCTATCTTCTATGAATCTGCTGGATTCTTTTTTTTTCATAGTGTGACCTTCACCACCTCTTTGGGTAGTCAATGCAATAACAATTATATGCACACTCTATGTATGAGTGTCTTGCTGTGTGTGTGTGTGTGTGTGTGTATGGTTTGCAGAGAAGAGAGAATGTGTACACACACACACACACCCCACAGACTGTAGGTCTAGTTTCCCCCAAACATTGCTGATCAAACACTGAACCCCAGCTTTGCATTTCACAAGCACAAAATCTGGTTTATAAATATCCTGTAGTGGATTAGACGCAAGGAGCACTTTATGTACAGCTAAAGTCTACAAGTCAAATATTTTACAACATGCTTTTAATATACTTTTTAAAAAAAATACAGGCAGTACCAACCCAACGTCAGCACAAAACAGCCCCACCTTGGGCTTTTGCTCACACACAGAAAGGTGCACTTTCCTGGCTTCCCAGGATGTGCTTGCGAAAGTGGAAAGTTACAAATTATCCAGCTTGTAATTCTTAAGGACTTCCATATTCAGCTAAAACAAATCACTCGTTTCACTTGCACGCTGGACCAATTTTAAGTCAGTGCCCAGATGAACTTGCAGGCGCTGAACCAGCTTTTTAATACTTAAATGGCAAAATCCAATATTTAGGATGGAAGGCAAAAAAGATCAGCTGTTTCAGTCATGGATATATCGTGTGCCAGTCTGGACACAAGAGCCAAACACCACCACTGTCTGTCGCATTAGCCTGACAACTGCATTTCTACTACAAAGCAGACTGATGTGGAGACATTCTTTTTTAAAAAAGAGATACTTAACCCTTTCCTCCCACTTTCCACTGACTCTTCCAACTGCTTTCCATCCCCTCCCCCAGGGAACACAAGGAAACACAAACCTCGAACCTCTCCAGGAACACATGAAGTGTCTTTACTAAACTGTTGATGCATTTAGGGCAGCACTGTCTTCTTTCACTGGGAGAGGCTGCAGAGTGTAGAAGCCTTTTACATCACGTGAAAAGTTGGACTAGAACCAAAGGATTGAAATTAAATCAGAAGGGTTTTTGGTTAAACGTTAGGAAGAACTTCCTGACAGTTAGAGCAGTCCTTCAGTGGAACAGGCTTCCTCGGGAGGTGGTGGGCTCCCCTTCTTTGGAGGTTTTTAAGCAGAGGCTAGATGGCCATCTGACAGCAATGCTGATTCTGCGAACCTGGGCAGATCATAAGGGGGAGGGCAGGAAGGGATACATCAGTGCTTAGTTCTCCTTGCCCTTCTTACATGCATGAAGGGCAAGCAATTTTCAGGCAGCAATTTTCCTCAAGCCAGTTGGCTAGAGATCCTGATGGTGTTTTGCCATCTTCTGGACATGGTCACTGGGTATGTGTGTGTGTGGGGGGGGAGGTAGTTGTGAATTTCCTGCATTGTGCAGGGGGTTGGACTAGATGACCCCGGAGGTCCCTTCCAACTCTGTGATTCTATGTGCTACCTGATCCTTTTAACTGGAGATGCCAGAGGACTGAACCTCTTTCACCAGCAAAGATGAAAACATCCAGAGACTTGGGATGAATTTCACTGCTGGGGGCAGGGAACAAAGGTGCAGAGCGACTTTACTTAGAACAGCAGGAGCCTAACTAACACTCCCATTTCCAGCGGCACAGCAACCCTCTCTTCCAAAAACAGCAAGAATCGGCATGTTACTATTATTACTGTGCCAAGAACTCTCCTTGTAACATTCATTATGGAGAGAGGGGCCACTTAAATCGCAGATCCTCCTTCTCATTATGTCGCAGATTACAGCCTAATTGGTCCAACAGAACTCAATGTTAAGTTCTTGAGAATCAGGCCAGCCTTTATTTGAACAGACTCTGCTCCATTTGGTTTCTTGGTCAGCAGTGATTTCCAAACTGAATACAGGAGCTTTTTAAAAAAAACTTATTGTCTGCCTTTTCCACTCGGACTCAAGGCACATTGCATAATGTAAATCTGTGCGATCCATAGGATGAGACTTCTAATAGACAGCACAATAGGATGAGGATTGCAGAGATCTGAAACAAGGCATGACATGTTAAACAATGCAAGAAATCGTATTACTTAAGTAGAAATATAATGCAGTGAGAGCAAGATAAAACATACAGCAACAGATAACTTAGTAGTATAGTCCACTGTCCTGTTCTCTCTACTGAAACATTTTTCTGAATCATTCTTATAATGCAGCCCCATTGCTTTATGTAAATGCAGTCCTGAACAATATTGTTGCACACAGCTTGTGGAAAACCAAAAGTGCAGGAGCCTTCTTGACCAGGGCTACCAGCCTCTAGTGGGACCTGAAGATCATCTGGAATTACCACTCATCTCCAGACTATAGAGCTCAGCTCCCCTGGAGAAAATGGCTGCTTTGGAGGGTGGTCTCAATGGTATTATACCCAGCTGAGGTATCTCTCCTCCCTAAATCCTGCCCTCCCTAGGCTCCACCCCCAAATCTCGAAATTTCCCAACACAGATCTGCTCACCATATTCCTTACCTCCTCGGGCAGGCCATTCTGCAGGGTGAGTTCACATGTATGGCAGATGTTCATCTCGTGCATCTGAAGGGTTGCACCTGTAGAAGGCCTTGTTCAGGTGAGGGAAGTCATAGCTGGGCATAGGAGGAGAGGTGGTCCTGCAGTAGCCTGTTACAGAAGGGAATGAAGTACACCTTGAAATATTAAGCTGTTGAATGCATCCATCTCTCTATACCGTTCAGAGAGGGGAGGTGTTAATGCAACGTGGATTGTTCCACCCGTCTGCCAATATAGAAGTTCTGATGTTACCCCAAATGGGAGGGAGGAGACATATTGGGATTTCTTGATGCAGCGCATGTTATAGCTGTTAGGGGCAGAGAAAGCCTAGAAGCATCACCATCCCCCAGAAAGCGCAGTTCCATCCTTCAAATCTGATTAAAAGCTGCTGGGAGTTGCAAGAATGTTTGACTGAGGAAATATCGTTGTTGATTTGGAGTTCGGTTCCTTAGAATGGGTCATGGCCAGTGTGGGGTAGCAGTTAGAATGCTGAACTAGGATTGGGGGAACCCAGGTTCAAATCCCCATTCAGCCATGAAAAACTCAGAGTGACCTTGGGTCAGTCCCTCTATTTCTCACCCTCACCTACCTTTATGCCTTAAAACCACTCTGGTGAGGGCAGAAAGGCAGGGTAAAATTTTTCTAAATGAATAAATAAAATATCTGGTGGTTATAAGGCCAAATGGGAAAGAAATAACTATAAATGACAGGCCTGTAGGAAGGGCAGGATAAAAATGTACTAGGTAGACAGATAAACATCCTATTGTCTCGGTCAAAAAGTAGCATGCCTGGGGGAGTGACAAAAGAGCGGTGTTGCATCTTAATAACTGTAGATATTTCCTGAATGGGCCTTCATTGTTAGGAAATGACTGCCCTGCAAGCACCCCTCAGAGCCTGGGGGAAGATACTACATTTACCCAACAGAAAGATTAGGGGTTTTTTTTCTTCCCCAGGTGTGTCATCAAGAAAAAAAGGGATCCATCTTACATTTGCATACAAGTATGCAAGTCATTTTTAAAAACTTTGTATGCAACTGCTATTAGAGTCATCTTCCCTTAGGGTAAATTCAGGCATAGAAAAAAACAGAGATCTGATTCTGGCAAAGGCAGAGAAGCTGTGAATTTGCTAGAATGCCTTGAGGTGCAGGATCTCCCATGATCTCTCTCTCTCTGGTAATCTGAGGTGAGGTGGCAGATCTGCTGCCTATAGGAGAGCCTTTCTGATCCACTAGTATATATGTAAATAAGACAGACATTACAAAGACACCATAAGCCTCCAGTGCTCTCTCTCCTGCAAAGGGAACCAACCCAGGTAAGTGTTACTTATGGAACTTCGCATCTCTCAGAGCAGCACGGAGCACATAATTATGCAGGAACGTCTTTGTGAGAAACAGTGAAGGCAGAGCTCCAATATTCATCCACAAGACAACCACACCCTTGCTATTAATAATTTGGAAACAATATGCTACATATAATAATTCTAGGCTAGAGGTCAGGTAAGGCAGAAGCAAAACGTAATGGATGAGAAAGATGATGCATTTTTATGGGATGGGCATAGATAACCTTTGAAAGATAACATTCTTACAGGTCCGCACCACAAAGGTCCCGTGGGGCACATTTTTAGAAGCGGTTTCCTCCAAGTACACTTCACTTAAGGCTGATCTCCCTTGAGACTTGCTCCAGAATCACACGCTCCTCGAATGTATAATTAAATGAAATGGCATGGAAGAATAGGACCTTTAATTCAAACCACAGGAAACAAACACACAAAACCCTAGTAGGTTTACTGGGTGTTGAATCCAACAGAGCATTTCATGGACTGTATGATTTCCATCCATGGAGCGCACTTTTCTCATCTCCCCTCCCCACTCTGCTGCAGCCCCATTTCCAGATTTGCTTCTTCCATTTATTGGCAGAAGCTCTTGTCAAGCCAAGTACAAGATAGCCGGTTCCCTGATTCCGGACCCATTCCTAAATCCCAACTGCCCCCTGAGATTACGCAACCCTAGATGAGCACACACACCCTTCTTTTTACCTTTCACAAGAAAAGATTGTCAGTGTGAATGCTGACAAGGAGATAAGTTATCTTATTGGCAAGATCCCTTAAGGACCTCGGAAGATTTAGAGCTATCAGAAGTGTTGCAAGAAGGAAGCTGCTGTCTCCAGCAACTTAACCTGTCTTAAAGCACCTCCATACTTCTGCAAATGGCATCGGCTAGGGAAGAAATAAATATTTAAAGTCTGACAAATTTTCAGTATTCCAATGTTCAATGCAAAATTTCAAAACTGACATTTCAGTGCAAAGTTTGACATCCCTCGGTACTGGAATTCGTCAATAACCTAACTGTCAAATGCTTCTGCTCTCAAATATGGTCATATATAAAGTTTCATCCATCAGATATTGAAATTTTAATATCAAATGTATTAAATATACAGGAAAGGTTTTGCAAATCCTTGAGAATTTAGAAAATATCTGGTGACATCAACATTTACAGATGTTGGCAAACCAACGAGGAAAATGTAGCGCCGGCTGGTAATGCGAAAGTGAATCATAGCAGTACCAAAGAATTACAGAAGAAGCTCAAAACAACCAGATACTGGGGAGATAAATATAGACGTGGATAACTCAAGGTTGTTTCTTGGGGCTGAACATGATTCTTGCCTTGGAGCTGAACCGTTTTCAAAAGATTTCGCTCCGAAGAGAACCAGGGATGGCAGGGGTGTGCCACTGGGAAAAGGCCAACAAGCAAAAGTCTAAGAAAGAGCAAACATGAGGAAGGAGGGAGAAAAGCCAGCTACAAAGAAAGGAAGGACATGTCATTCTGGGTTGTTTGCATGAGAATTAATTTCAGTTGGCATAACAATGGGGAGCAGTACCTGTCAAAATTCCCTTTTCTACACTTACTTGGAAAACCTCTAAGGTTGCAACTTGCTAACCAACCCAGGGGGGGAAATCCAAACTCCAGCCTTGCAGGCAGAGGCAGTATTAAGGCAAAGGGCAAGGCCAGATTTTCCCCATCTGCCAACAGGACACTGAATAGAAGGCTTTTGTCCTGGGCTCCACCTCAGACCCACCAAAGACCACTGACTTCCACCCCTAGATCCACCCAGGAAGTGCAGGGTGACTTAATTATTGGTATCGCCTCTCTTAGAGCCCCCTCAGAAGGCTCAGAGCAGAAGACGGGAGGTACCGCTTTGGCCTCTTTCTTACCAATACTCCGTACCGGCTCATGCTGGCTTACTTTGACCTACAGATCCACCAAGACCCACGGAGCTCTGCTCCTGGTTCTAACTCCAGACCTATTGTGAGCTCTACCTCCTGACCCAGAAGGTTCTTCCTAAATTGACATCCAAGTTACAAACATTTGGATTTTGCACGGACCACCCTGCGTGGCTTTTGCTCACCCAACCCTAAGTGGAGCTACTTGTCTTCACCCTCCCTCCCATCTCTTAGGCTGCCCTAAAGAGGAAGCTTCTCTTGTAGTTGCGAAGGATAAAGAATAGCTAGCCAAACCCATGCTCCCAGAGGCTCCTGAAGTAATTTTATGTTGTCTAACAGAACAGGCACCCGCTAGATCTGGAGCCTTCAAGGAGCAGTCGTTTTAGCCTCAGGGTTTCTTTTGCAAGGGGGGGGGTCTAACATTAATTTTTGTTTTAAAAAAGGCACCATACTTTACATACAAAAGTGTATGTGTTCCACGACACCCTTCCTGCTACATGTTAAGCCTGTCTACACAAGATGTGGCCCCGTTGTGTTGCACAATAGGTATCTGGCCTTGGATCTCTGTTAGGAGAATAGAATGGGTAGACCTCAAGAATGCAGAACTGGGACATTCCTGGAATAGGATTTGGGCGATCCAGATCTTTGCCATGGCAGCTTCCTGGATAACCTTGAGCCGGTCACTGTCTGTCAGCCTGTCCTACCTTATAGGATTATTGCTTTGCAAATACAACGGGGGCAGGGAGGTGATATATGCTGCTTTGGTTCTCGTTAGCAAGAACAGCAGGGAATAACGATCTAAATAAATAACGATTACCCACTTATTTTCCTACTTCTGTACTTTTAATATCTAATAGTTGTGCAGAAATTAAAGCACAGAAAGCAGGTATTTAAAGGGCCTAGAAGCTCTGCATGGAAGAAAAAAAGGAGACAGTCCTGTGTGATGCACACAGAGAGGGCTGCACTCTTCCCACCGCTGCCAGCCCCTTGCCTTTCCCTGCTGGCGCAGTTGACGGTGGCTTTTCTACTGAAATCTCCAACTGGTTGACAGGAGGACAAGTTCGAGCTCATCTGGAATTTCAAATGCAAAGCAAAGGTGGGGGTGGGAAGGGAACAGGGGCGTTGCTATGGCAACATTTCCTGCTCACACGAAAAGAATTGCCTCTTTGCCAGAACCGAATCCTCTCAAGGGTTGCTGGCACTGAAAATAGGCAGAAGCTTTTTTTCTGGGGGTGGGTTTCCAGGCCAAGAGCTTCTGAGGGAGCCTGACTGGAAATGCAGAAGCGCCCTGCACCTTCCCATCAGTTTAGAACCCAGGCCTTGCCGCTCCTTTATAAAATGCCCGTGTGCTTGGCACATCTCTCCTCAGGGGAATATATTGACCCACCAGCTAGTTTGTTGTTCAACAGACACCCTTTACAAGCCACATTCAAATCTAATCGTTTCTTAGTAGCAGAGTTTCAAATTGTCCAAAGGCTCCTCCTGAAGTCCCATTTCTTTACTCCTGGAAGAAGTATGAGATGGCAGCTGAAAGTCTCATTACGAGGGTTGTCAACCTCCAGGTGATGGCTGGCGACTTCCTGGAATTACAACTGATCTCCAGGCCACAGAGATCAGTTCCCCTGGAGAAAAATGGCTGTTTCAGAGGGTGGACTATCTGCCCTGAGCCCGCCAATGTGGGGAGGGCAGAATAGAAATCAAAACAAATATAAATAAACAAATTATTCTGTGCTGAGTTACCTCCCCTCCTCAAACCTTCTCTTCTCCAGGCTCCCCCCGCCCCCAAATTTCCAGGAATTTCCCAACCTGGAGCTGGCAACCCTACCACCTAGTAGATTGATCCTTACAACAGAAACCTTGGACAAAAGGAATTATTCATTTACTTGCACAAACAAATCCTGCAGTAATCCTCTGTAATAGTTTACAGAGAAAAATGGGGACATTATGGGATCGGTCAAAGCACTGGAGACCATTAGATCAGGGAGAAGAGCAAGTATAACACATTATCGGTGTGCCACTGGCAGAATGCAAAGATTGAATGACAATAGCATGTGTTTTATTCTGCTGCTGCAAACTAACATGGCTACCCGTCTGAAATTACCCCCCCCCCCCAAACTCAGGGCTTTTTTTCAGCGGGAATGCGGTGGAATGGAGTTCCAGCACCTCTTAAAAATGCTTGGCAATAGCGTGTGAAAATAATATTATTTCAAAGAATCCCGTGTGTTTCTCCCTCATTTCCTTCTTGAGAGTTCTGCCGCCTCTTTTCCCAGAAAAAAAAAACTTGCCCAAACTAATCCCATTACAACGGAGAAGCTGGCCTTCTCAATTATGATCTTTCATATGAGAAGATCATAATTGGAGAGCCTGTCTTCTTCCACAGGGTGGAGGAAGAAGCTGGGACGATGTCTTGATTGTGGGACTTCAAATAAACAGGGAACACCGGGAATGCTGACATGAAACATACTTGTACGAGTTCATCCCCTTGGGCCATTTCATTTCCTTATGTGAAAAAAACAGCTTACATAACTGTAACTTGGCCCTGCTAGAGTCCAGTAAAGGAGGGGCCAGTCAGACTGTGGGACTCAAAATGCAAGGATGAGGAACGGCCGTTTGAGTAATAGGTGGCACCCAACCCAGGACAGAGTACACACAGGGTATGAGCAAAAGGCTAAGCATGTGTGATTTAGTCACCATTTAAAGAAAAGAAAGGGAAAGCTACAGCCGGGAAGGGAGGGTGCTTATCTCTTGAACTAGCTAAAGTTTTACAGCTGCAGGCGGCAAACAATACTTTGCAGATCTGCAGAACACATTCTAGCACCAGGGTTCATACAGATGTGCCTTTAAAATGGGATTTGTTGTGCTTTTTTCTCTCACAAAGCAAAATTGGTTTTCCCCAGATCTTCACGACAAATTCCACAGACCTACTTATCAACATTTTGAACACTGGTCTCAGTCAATCATTCCGCTCCCCCCCTGCAATATGTGGGGGCATTGTCCACCTTTTTAAAAAAAGAACTGCCAAGTCACTCCAAAGATGGGGGAGTGAAATGCACAGAGACAAGTTCGTGACTTCACAAGCGCAAGCCAATCAGTGCTAATGCAGGCACATCTTGTGCTACAAATTGGCAAAAACAATTTCCCCTTGAGGCTCCTGCAGTTTCAGTCCTTGGAGGGGTGGAAAGTGTCATAATTTATCATTACATTGGTTAAATAGTTCCAATAAAAACCTCTGTCATAAACTTGCTTACTATCTTTTTGCAACGTCTGCTGTGTGCCTGCATCGGTGTGTCAAGACTTGACCCTGCAGCATTTCAGGTGCAGCCAAGCAGCTCCAGCCAAAGGAGGGAACCTCAAGGAGACCAGCCAAGGTCCTTGATCCCACAGGCCAAAGGAGGTTAGATGCAGGGTCAGGACTGCAGGTCCGAGTAACTAAGATCTGCTCTTGAAGTCTCTTGGTCACAGATAACCTCAGCTGCTCAAGAGCTAGGATTCAGGACCAATTCCCCCATGTCCCCCATGTGTCCGCCAGGGGAAATGGTTGATCACTCATGTTCTGGGAGGTCTGTGCTCAGGCCTTAAGTTAGACTGGGACTGGTAACAAAGACTGGGCCATTAAGTCTTTCCCCTTCCCCATTGGACACGGCTCCAGGAGCCTCAATTTGCACTGCTTGGAAAATTCAGAATCTCTCTACTCGAGATGCCTTGGTGCGTGTTTGTTAAGTGTAGGGAGATGCAATGTTAGCCAGGAAGCATAGTTTAAAAAGACAGAACTGGCAGAGATGGCTCCTCATAGGGTTTGTTAATTTCATCTTTGCCTCCCCAAAGACTCTGTCAATTTCACTTCTCCAGTCTAAAACTGTGTGGGATTGCAACCAGAGGGCAGCGAGGAATGGAAATGGGCTGGACCTGCCTTCCAGAGCTGGGCTTGGACCTGGAGAGGTTATAATGGGCTGAGGTTTCCCTTCTGGCATTTCACAGCCCCTTCACACAGCTCCAGTGTATAGCAAAGCGTTTGCCCTGCCGCCAACTCTGTCCTTTTAAACTACCCTTCCTGGCTAACATTGCATTTCCTGACATGTGTTCTTCACATATCAGATCCCTAGGGCCTTTTCAGTTTGGCTTAAAAGAATGTGTGGGCGAGCTTAAGGCCTCTCTCCCCTCAAGGCACAGTCATGCACATCTGGGAAAATTTCCAAGCACAGAATTGCAATTTACACAAGCGAGGCAAACACACAAGGGACACCAGCAATGGGCCTGCCTGAGTGTGAATTTGGCTTCGACACAACTGCATTTAGATTTGCTTCTATGCCTTCAGTTTACATCCCCATTTAGCTGCATTGCTGAAGTCAAAATTAACTCGCTGGGGAGGGGGTCTGGTGTCATGTGTGGTCACAGATGCATTCAAAGCCAGACTGTGAGCCAAGCTACAAGTGACACCTTACACAGGTTGGACACTTGTCAGCTTCCCTCAAGTTTTGATGGGAAATGTAGGCGTCCTGGTTTTACAGCTTGGCGCTCCATTACAGCTGCAAGACCAGGACGCCTACATTTCCCATCAAAACTTGAGGGAAGCTGACAAGTGTACAACCTGTGTCAGGCGTCACTTGTAGCTTAGCTCTAAGGCCCGAGGGAATGGTCCTTAGGGTGAAGGGATCATTAGGTAAAGTGACTCTCCTTCTAGAGATACGTAGCAGCACAGTCCAGTTTTTAAAAACCCTTTGCAGCTTCTCTTACTTGCTCGGTGCCCTGCAATACATTTAGGTTATTTGTTTTCATTCACCAGGCCCCCTCCCAAACCAATCGCCCCTATAAATCTCTCCCACTAAGTATGCAATATAGCAGAACAGCACAAATACGCAAGAAATCAAGGAAGTGGGATTGGTCTCCTCCAATGACGTCTCTGGACTCGGATTCACGGATTTCCAAATGCTGTAATTTTGCAAGCACTGTAATGCTACTTCCCCAAACCGATGACCAGATGTTTATAATGATGATCAGACTGGAGTACAGAGATCACTCCAGAACTGGCTGTTCATGAAAATGAAGCCTTGTTCTTGACAGCCGTTCTACGCTCATTTTGCAGCAGCGGACCTCAACTTACCCTTCTAACTTAATTACTCCGCAAAGCATCACAGCCTGGATCCTATAGAATGGGCGCATAAGAACAGCCTTGTGGCTGTCCTTCCTTGCCTTCTTTTAGCAGTCCCAATGCAGACTGAAGGCTGCAGGATATGCATGAATTAAAAAATGCATCGCCTGAGAGGGGGCTTGCAGTGAGGAGGGGGAAAACCAGCCCTAATTATCCCCCTCCTCTTCTCTATGCGGTTCTTCCACTGATGCAGAAGTGGCGCCAGCTTGCCCACCCCCTTCCAGACCACATGGGCTTTTATTTATTGGCAGCATTTCTAATCCACCTTAATAACAACAACGTTCAATTTATATATCACCCTTTAGGACAACTTAACACCCACTCAGAGCAGTTTAGAAAGTATGTTATGATTATCCCCACAACAATCACTCTGTGAGGTGGGCGGGGCTGAGAGAGCTCTGAGAGAGCTGTGTGACTGACCCAAGGTCACCCAGCTGGCTTCAAGTGGAGGAGTGGGGAATCAAACCCAGCTCTCCAGATTAGAGTCCCGTCGCTCTCAACCACTACACCAAACTGGCTTTCAACAAGTGTCAGATTCCAGAGGGGTAGACTTGCTTGTCTATTGTAGCAAAGCAAAACAGAAGCCCAAAGACACCTTAAAGACCAGCAGTACAATCCTAAACAGATTTACTCCCTGTTTAGGGTTGCGGTGTAATATCATTTATTCCAGTCTGAGCTTTACTGAGTCAGAGCTTACTTCTGAGGTTGCCTGCCACCCTCTTGGACTGTCTCACGAGGACAGTAAGGAGGCAGGTGGAAAGAGGCAGAGGGGACAGCCTCAATGGGTAGAGTGTTGCCCCGTTTGTCCTGACAACAATAACAGTATGCTTACATACCGCCCTTCTGGGCAGATTACTGTCCACTCAGAGTGCTAAACAAAGTCAGTGTTGCTATTATCCAGACAATAATATTAATACTAATAATAATAACAACATTCAATTTATATACTGCCCTTCAGGACAACTTAATTCCCACTCAGAGTGGTTTACAAAGTATATCATTATTATCCCCCCAGGAAAACACCCTGTGAGGTGGATGGGGCTGAGAGAGCTCCAAGAAGCTGTGACTGACCCAAGGTCACCCAGCTGGCTTCAAGCGGAGAAGTGGGGAATCAAACCCGGCTCTCCAGATTAGAGTCCTGCCGCTCTTAACCACTGCACCAAACTGATGCCAATTAAAATGTCTCTTCCTCCCAAAACTGGCTCTCCAGATTAGAGTCCGGTGCTCTTCTTAACCACTACACCAAGCTGGCTCTCAATACAGCTGGGTAGCTTGGGCTGAGAGGTGTGGCTTACCCAAGGCCACATGCAGAGCTCATGGCAGTAGTGGGATTCCAACCAGCAGAGTGCTGATTTGCAACCCAACCACTTAACTCCTATGCTACAGCAGGTCTGTAATGGATCAACCTCCATGGGGTAGATTGCAGTAAATGACCTTAAAACCACAAGAAAACAGAAAATTATACATCAGGCACAAAACTAACAGCATAGCTATCATAAAAATGCTCTTTTAAATGTGTAGGTATGTGAATCCTGCAATTTCCAGCAACAGCATTTTAGAAATCTCAGGAGGCTATAGGATACTTTGTAGAGGTACAAGGTGTTAAAGATCCATGTTTACATATGTGGCCTTACCTGTGCCCTCTAAGCCCACATACATCAAAGGATGTAGTAAATAATAATGATAATAAATGCCAGTAAAATATTTTGGCCGCATCGGCAGGAGGTGTGAAAATCACCTGTTCATTTGCCTCTCCTTACAACATCCCACAACCTAGCATGGGATAAGGAAGAGTTACAGCTCAGAAAGGACAAGGGAACAAACAGCAAAGATCGGATTAGAGTCAGCAGGTCCCAACCTCTTGTTTTTTCCCTCTCCTCCCTGCAGGGATCCTTCATTTTTTTTGCTGAGTCAGTTCATGAACAAGAAGTTCTTCCAGCAAATGTGCTGAATTTTAAACAGAGATTTGGAGAGTCTCTTTTTATTTTCCTTGCCCGAGCTTCTCAGAAACCTCATTCATCCAACATCTGCCAGTCCCCGATTGGCTGGAGGCAACGGTTGCCGTTGTTGATCAGTGGAGAGATCCAGCAGGAGGCTGGAGGGAAATAAACAAGCTGTTCCCTGAAACTTAATCACCCCTCACTCTGCACTGCACACCCTTGTATAGCTTTAAGATGCCAGTGGTCAGAGTGCGAGCTGGGACTTGATTGGTTCCCAGAGAAGTTGACCTCCCCCCCCACTTTCTGGTGTTACTGGGCAGATTTGAAAGAAGCTGGTGAAAGGGTGGCTGGGTGGGAGGTGCATTCTGATTCCTATGTGGTGTGCTGGAACATACACAGTAATTGTTTCACGTCTGCATACTCTGGGACTTCCAGATTTCCAGAATTTGAGATACAGGGGACTATGCTAGCAACGACAGGAGCAATTGCACGTCTTTAAATGCCGGACTGTCACAATTCAGAAAATAAAATGATTTTGGAAAGCATTCTTAAAAAAAGAACTGAATTGTAGTTTTAAAGTCTGAAATTTTTGTGAGTGTGTTGTATTATTGCACTGTTACTTGTGTGTATTATTTGTTTATTTCATTTGTACCCTGCCTTTCTCCCCGAAGTGGCTTACTTTGTCCTCCTCTCCTCCAATTTATCCTTACAATAACCAGCAGGTTACTGAACAAAGAGGTTCCACCACAAAATGATATGCCGAAAGAGCGAGACACTCGCAAGTGGATGGAAAGCAATCAATAAACCACATATACAAAACTTATTATTCTAATAAGTCAATGAATACCATTAGTAAATATCACAACATTGATCATAGGATGTACAAGTAATTAACAGCAAATATAGTTATTGGCAGGCAAGCCGCTCCTGTGATGTCTGAATGGTCCAACCGGTGTAGTCCTCCACTCTTCTGTGTGGACAAAATCAAAAAGGACAAGTGAGTCCATGCACGTAAATCCAATCCCAAAATTTTGAATGATAATCTTGCTGTTCTTTCCAACAGGTACGTTGTCCACAATGGAATGTGTATAAACTCCCCGTCCAACAACCTGGGCCGGCTGTTGCTAGTTGTTTCGTGTGCAACACCTCTTCAAGGGCGGCAAACACAACCACCAATACATTTGGACCAATATATATAATCAAAAACACAAATAGTAAACAATCAAGAGCATAGTCAAATAGCCAAGTCAAAGGCTTGGCCGCCGCTGGTTGGACCATTCAGACATTACAGGAGCAGCTTGCCTGCCAATAAAAATATTTGCTGTTAATTACTTGCACATCCTATGATTAATGTTGTGATATTTACTGTGTGGCAGGTTAGGCTGAGAGTGTGACTGGCCAAAGATCATCCAGTAAGCTTCCTCGGCAGAGTGGGGATTCGAACCTGGGTCTCCCAGATCCTAGTCCGTCATTCAAACCACTACACAAAACTGGTTCTCATGATGTATAATTGCATCAGGGATGGTGTGGTGTCACCCCTCCCATTCCTTCTTGCTGTTGCAGTTTCCCTCTTTTCTTCAAGATTGCAGGCATTTTCATCCTTTCCTACCTCCCAAGATCTCAGGGTAAATTGGCCTCTCTTCACCATTTTATCCTCACAACAACAATCCTTTGAGGCAGTAGAAAAGAGCAAGAATTCAGTAACACCTATAAGACTAACAAAATTTGTGGTAGGGTATGAGATTTCGTGAGTCTTGAAGAAGTGAGCTGTGACTCACAAAAGATCAGGCCCTACCAAAAATGTTGTTAGTCTTACATGTGCTACTGGTCTGTTGCTCTTTTCTACTGCTTCCCCCTCCCTTCCTTTTTAAAAATAATTAATGTTATTAACTTATTATAAAAACAGCTACCCATATCAACAACACAGTTCTAAAAAGTCTAAGAACACACACACACACAATTTACACAAACAATATAAAGTACAAAATTACACAACTAGAAAATACAGTATACAAGACCAGCATTTTTCTCTGGAGACTTTGACATTTGCCTAGAATCTTAGAATTATATCCACTATTCTTGGTTAAAATCAAAATAAGGTAACCCGTTCCTTTGGTCTTCCTAGAATTCTACTACCCAATAGCATATTTCCAGCATAATTATAGACAAAGGTAACAAATTCATAAACATAAATATGGCTTTCAGGAATTCAAGAAAATTTCACCTTGCTGTTCTAAATAATTCGGAATAGAATATAAAATAGTTTCAAAATCAGGATTGTTGGTACCGAAAGTCTGTAATTTACAGATTCAGTTATCTTCACCATCACATAATGTTCCCATTTTTTTTATGCTATAGACTAGAGACAAAGGGGGAGCTGCTGGATTTTTCCAATAATGAGCAATAGTAGTTTTCGCTATAGTTAATGGTTGGATTCTATCTAATTTATAGTTCAAAAAAAGAGATTCAGGAGTACGTTCGAGAGTCTACCCTGTGATAGAAAATATTCTTCGTATAATCATTTCCCAGAATTGTTTTATTTTAGGACAATTTAACCAACAATGTATATATGACCCGACGTGCTCATATTGTTTCCAACAGTATGGGCTTATATTGCTATCTAAATTTGAAAGTATTGGGTAAGGATCTTAAAAGTTTGAAATTTTATTAAAAGAACAGACGAATTATAGTCTATAGATATCTAAATTTTCCCCAAATTTCTTCATTCAAAATAATTTCACAAACCTTTTGCCATTTATCCTGATATGATAACTTACCATATGATTCAATTTCATTTAAAATCGTATAAAGTTTAGAAATAGGTCCTTTCCTGTTATATTCACATCATTTAAGCATTTTCTCAAATTCTGTTAATGGAGACTTTAATATATTTGAAAGCTGAATAGTATTACTTAAATGAGAGAGTTGATAAAATGCATACCAGGAAATTGGCCTTTCTATCTTTTTTTCTATGTGTTGTTTGTCCAGTACTTTATTCCCCATTGTTAAATCAACTAGCCTTGTAATTTTGAGTGACTTCCAAAATTCACAATCTACCTTTTGTTGACTTGGAGGGAACCAGGCCTGATTCAACAAGGAGGTAAAGTGAGAATATTCAGGCAGTAATTGTTTTCAGTATGTATCCCAAATATTCAAAACTGCCGCAATGAATTTATTTCTTTATATAGGTATAGACCACTCTGTCTTTTGTTGCCATATAATACATTGTATTGGGGAAGGCAATGGCAAACTACCCCGTAAAAAGTCTGCCAAGAAAATGTCGTGATGCGACATCCCCCCACAGGTCAGTAATGACTTGGTGCTTGCACAGGGGACTACCTTTACCTTTAATACTTTGTATATCTATTGGATAAAAATATGAATTAAATACATTAGTCCAGTCGGATTTGTCTTCGCTGGTTAAAATCTTACCATAATAGAAAGATGAATTGCTGTATAATATTTAACCAAATCCGGAAATTGCATACCGCCTTTATTTGTAAGTCTAATAAGCGTTCTAAAATGAATAATGATGTCTTTTGTTAGCCCATAATTTTTTAAAATTTAAATATTTTTATTGATAAAAAACAGATAAGTTACAAGATAGTATAGCTTTGCAAATAACAAGATGATAATATATACAACCAAGTATCAAATAACAATTACTATATACAAAAGTAGAGTGACGGAGATGAGAATAAACTTTTAAGATCTACATTACATCCATTCAACAATAGTTTTATAAATCTTTGACATAGCCCAGATAAGCCCATAATTTTTTTTGTTAATTTTCTACTCTTTTCTGCTGCTACAGACAGACTAACATGGCTACCCATCTTGAACAATCCTCTGAGGGTCAAACTAGACATATCTGCCACAGGTCAGGTTGGGGTTCCTGACCTGTTTTATAGACAGATGGGATATTGGGGTACTAATGCTCCAAAATGCTTCAAGTAGGGTTTGCAGGTGCCCGCCAGTGGAGGGCAAATTCCTGGGGATATGCCCCCTTGTCCACCAATCACCCACCAATTGGCAGGAGGTGGAAAGCTCCTGGAGGTTGCTTGCCACCAGCGGGCACCTCAGGAATGCATGCTGTGGGCATGCTCCCGACAGACACAGCGATGTCACTTCCAGAAGTGACACCATCGCACCGGCAGCAGGAGCATTCTCACACTTGGTTTGGAGCCAATTTGGGCCCCAAATGGGCTGAATCAGCCCCATGCGGCGCACAGGAGCACTCATGCAGCTAGCACAGTGATGTCACTTCTGGAAGTGACATCATCATATCAGCCCTGGGGTGTGGCCAAAGAGGATCCTCGTGGGCAGCACAAGGTGAGTGTCAGGTGTCCCTACCATCCCGGTGGGAGGTGAGGGGGACTTGGCAACCCTAGCTCCAAGGTCCAATTCAGCTCAGGAGCACAGAACAGGGCAAGGAGGAGCTTCAGCCCTCCCACGTAGCCTTTTGGACTCAGGAGAACAATGCCGGGAGAATGCTGAAGGTCCCCCCCCCCCCGCAACTAAATCAGGCCCCAGAGTGGCTGGGAACATTAGTTTCCCGATATCACATCTGTCTACAAAATGGGTCAGGGGATGCTGATCAGACTTGTGGCAAATGTAACATCTAGTTTGGCCCTCAGGTACATTAGGGTGAAAGAGGGTGACTGGCCTGAAGTCACCCAGCAACTTCACGGCTGTGTAGGGATTAGAGCCCAGCCTATCACTTTAACTCCATTGGCCCTCTTGAACATGGAGCACCTGCTGTGAGATTTAGCCTGGCTCTGAAACAATAGGTTGGGTGAAGAGGATAGCTAAGGAAGGAGCCTCGTAGGGGGAGATGGGGGGGCGGACAGAGCCTTGCTCACTGCTCCACACTGTTCAGCTTGAAAGTTGCCGTTGTGCTGAGGAAGGTGGGGGGTGGAAGACAAACGATCAAATTCCCATCTGGCTTTTTGCCTCTCTTTGTTTTCGGCAGGCAGAGAGTCGCCAAACAGGAGCATTGCGAAAGCAAAAAACCCATTTCCAAAATAAGGAGTCTGCTCCCCCCGCGTCTTTCCCCACATCCGTTTTATATTTGTTATTTCTTTTAGACATCCCATTTCACTTTTGGGTTGCATCTGCACAATTCTAATGAAGTATCAAAGCAGACCTAGAGGCACAGACCCTTATGATATTCAGTACTATGAGTTTATCCCAGGGGTAATTTCAAACAAGAGCAGTATGCACGCATGTTCATAACATAAGGTCAAGGATGGCGATCCTTGCAATCTGGCATGTAGGGCAGAACACAGAGGTGCCCACAATGGAGGAAGGAAGAGAAGTGCCATCAAGTTGCAACCAACTGATGGCAACCCAATCAAGGAGTTTTCAAAGCAAGAGAGGCACCTAATGTATCTACTTGGCATGTGTGTACTTGGTGTTAAAAATGATATTTATTACACACACAGATTTGGTAGTGCACAATTTATGTTAATAGTCATGGAAAGGATCGTGGAGCTACACAGAGTACCAAAAGCCCGTATCAAAGAAGTCTCGTAAACCCAATCCTATGCAATTGACACTGTTTAAAACCTACCTTTGTTGCTATAAAAGCTACACACTTGCATGCTTTCTCTCACTCTTGCTGCTCTCTCTTTTTAAGAGGAGGACAAGGGCTCAAGTAGCTGGAGTTAGCTCTCAAGACAAAATCAGGGAATGCATACAGCCCTAGTTTGTGGAAGTTGGTAAGTTTGTAGATAGCCATGATCAACTACTCCAGGAGACCTTGTACTCATTAAAACCTAGCTGTGTCCTTCCCTATTACTCATGATTCTGCAATAGATCAAGATGGATAGCTGTGTTGTAGCAGTAGAAAAGAGCAAAGCCTGAAGATTCTTCTGTATCTGAAGAAGCGAGCTGTGCCTGTGACTCACAAAAGCTCCTACCCTACCACAAATTTTGTTAGTCCTATAGATGCTACTGGACTCTCACTCTTCATTAGGACATTAACAATACATGGATCTCTCCCAAATGTTTGGCTGGTAAAAAGCAAAAGCCATTGGTGTCAGTTTGTAATCTTCAGCTTTCCTGCAGAGAAACTGTCTGAACGTTCTTAGGTATTTAATTTCTAAAAAAGTTCCACTGGGCATGAACCAACCAGACTTAAGAATGTTTTAACTCCCTTCATTTCAATAGGAGAGATTTCGCACACGCCTAACTCTCTCCAGTTTAAACCAAGGGGGAACCTTAAAAGTCCTCAACCATGGCAAGATCAGCATTAAGGAAACTTCGTGTCTCTTTGCACCCATACACAAATGAGATCATCCAGGGAGAATTCCTTCCATCAGTCCCAATCAGGCCACATGAGAGAATAATTATCTTTTTCTACCCCCTTCCCGCTCTCCTTTTCTCCCAATCTGGTCTTGCACCTTGCCCTGTTCATTCCATCAGGCCAGAACTAAAAAGAACTTTAATTAAAACTCCCATTGTAGCCTAAGTGGATGTTTTTGCATTAATTGCACAACAAACAGGCAGCCGCTCAAACAGGCCATTGTTCCGTCGGCTTGTGCGCTTTCCCCCAAAACAAAAACATGGGAACACACTGGGCACAAGAACGTCATTTCATTGCAAGGATAAGATCAATGATTTTTAAAAACCAACGATAACTATCTAAAAAACATTATATGTAGAGTTTCTGCTACCCATTGCGCTTACCATGAGAATGGGGTTCAAAGGTAAGAAACGCTAACGTCTTCCACTGGAGCTTCATAAAGGTTCTGAAAAGAGTACTGTTTCACCTTCCAAACAGAAGATCTCACCCATGTGACCTTCTGGAACAAAACGCATGTCTTTCCTCATCATGTCCTCTTTAGGTTCTTAAAGTTGGGAAAAGGGGGGCCGAGGAAGCCATGAAACAGCTATTCAGTTATGGTGAGTGCTACAGAGAGATCTCTTGCTGTAGAAGACCAGCAGAGAGGGAGAAATCTCTCTCACCTCAACTGGGAGCTCTTGGAGCAGTTATTCAGTTCCTATCCTATGGCCCTTGGGTAGCCAATACCCGGATCCGGACGTCCAGCTCAGGGTCCCAGCACTCAATGGCTTGCGCTGAAAGTAAACAGCAGGTAGCCGGGCCAAGCTTTTTATTTCAGCTGCCTTTTAGTTAATTTGGTTGATTGTTCCCTATTGGTTATTGTATACTATAAATGACATAAATAAATATTGTATTAATGTTCCTTTCACTGTCATGGCTTCCAAAGTAATTTGAGGAGCTGCTTGAGATCCTTCCCTCTTTCTCCAGAACTACAATTCTTGGAGCCAGTTTGGTGTAGTGGTTAAGAGCACGGGACTCTAATCTGGAGAGCCGGGTTTGATTCCCCACTCCTCCACTTGAAGCAAGCTGGGTGACCTTGGGCTAATCATGGTTCTCTGGAGCTCTCAGCCCCACCCACCTCACAGGGTGTTTTGTTGTGGGGATAATAATGACATACTTTGTAAACCGCTCTGAGTGGGTATTAAGTTGTCTTGAAGGGTGGTATATAAATTGAATGTTATTATTGTTGTTGTTGTTGTTGTTGTTTTTAATGTTATTAGATTATTGGAAAGATAAATTAGTTTAACTGTGAAGCGTAGATATGCCCCAGAGCACCATAAGAACATAATGTAAGAGCCCTGCTGGACCGACCAGCGGTCCATCTAGACCAGCATCATATTTCATTCAGTGGACTACCAGTTGCCCTCAAAGGCCAACAAGAAGAGCATAGAGGCCGAGGCCTTCACCTCATGTTGCCTCCTAGCACTGGCCATCCCTTTCAAGCATCTTGGCTAATAGCCGTTGAGGGACCTATCCTTAGGCTTGCAAAGTGTCTCCTGATGATGGGTAGTCTCCTGGGGATTTGGGCTTCTATCCACTAATTGCCAACTAATCAGTGGGAGGAAGCATGCTGGGGGAAATGGGTGTGTGTAATGATGTCACTTCCGGTGCAACCCGGAAGTGACAGAATTGTGCCAGGGCTGATTCTCTACCACTCCACTCAAAACACAGCATTTTGGAGTAGGACCATGAAGGAAGGGGGGGGCTAAACCATTTCATTTTCCTAATATAGAAGAGCATCAGGGAGCCCCACAACTTGACTTGTTGGGAAAATGTATAGGTCCTGGTATCACATCATCCTTATACATTTCCCAGATAGGGCAAAGAGAGATTGGCTGAAGCTGTTTTGGATTCAGGAACACACTGCAAGTTGTGGAAGGATTCCCGCACATCACAGTCCCGGTCTGAAATGAGCCCTTGAATGTCTTGCAGTTTGGAAAAAAAAAAGCAGAAAACTCTGGCTTTAGGATGGTGTATTTAAGGCTGCTTGTTGCATATTTCTGCCCAGGAAAAAGGAACTCGCACGGGCTGCCCATTTATTTCCTTTCTGGGCACAGTTCAAAGAGCTGGTTCTTATCTTTAAAGCGGTTGATCTTTTAACACTATTTGAGGCTGGAAACATTTCATTTTCCCTCAGATAAGGGACTGGTAGAAATATCCAGTTGGAAGACAAACAGAATTTTATATCTGTTCTCCTTGGAGAGGCAGGGAGAGAAAGAAAGAGAGAATGGACAGTGCTCTGAGCAAAACTGCTGTACAAATGCTTAGAATTTTGTTGTTGTTGTTGCTTGCTTGCCAACAGATTTCAAGACGCATTGTCATGTAACTTCATGTTTGAAACAGGGCTTGTTTTCTGTTCCATACTTCCTGGGAGGTGCAGAAGAGTTCAGTGTGTGCATATAGGAATCCTGCTGCCTCCTCTTCCACCCTCCAAGCACATGAATGCTGCTGAACAAACCCTGAAATCAGAGATGATTACACACCCCTGCTGGAAAACCAATGCGTTTCCATCTGGCTGGCCCAGTTGCCAGAGCCTTACATAAGCAGCTGGCCCAGCCCAACATCTTTAATCAACCCGCTTGCCTGCATGCAATAATAATTGCAAGAATAATTGTACCCTGAAAACTGAGAGCATCTCATGTCCCGGACTTCTGCCCCCAGCTTCCAACACTTTGCATATGTACAGGCAATACCTTTTCAGAAACACAGGCTCCTTCTTCTTCTTGCATGCAATATCCACATCTATTTTCCTCCTATCAGAAATTCCTATCATCATTGTATCAATTAATTATGCAGGGTTGGTTTAGGCAGCAGTTTGGGAAGGTACCTGCTAAAATCCATAATGTCCCAGCCACACATCATCACACTGAAATGCATCCAATGTATGTTTTTGCGCAACTGTCTCATGCTTGGATCACCGCTAAGGCAGCACAAATATGCACGACCATTTAAGATGAGCCCTTGCCTGCTTCTTCATGAATGTAAACACAGTTCTTTAAGAAAATGAAATGCTGTAAAGTTGCCCTTTCCACAAGAGAAGAAAAAGAGTCTCCCCAGATCAGAGGGCAGAGCTATGTAATTCATCCGGAAAGTTCCCAGTGGGCAGGAGGGCTGCTGGCACCAGGTAGGGTTGCCAATCCAGTGTTGGCCCCTGGTAGGAGCTTTTGGGAGGAAGAGACATTTTAATTGGCACCAGTATGGTGCAGTGGTTCAGAGCGGCAGGGCTCTAATCTGGAGAGCCGGGTTTGATTCTCCACTCCTCCGCTTGAAGCCAGCTGGGTGACCTTGGGTCAGTCACAGCTTCTCGGAGCTCTCTCAGCCCCACCTACCTCAAAGGGTGATTGTCTTGAGGATGATAACGACACACTTTGTAAACCGCTCTGAGTGGGCATTAAGTTGTCCTGAAGGGAGGTATATAAATCAAATGTTATTATTATTTTTATTATGATGGTGACACTGCAACATCACTTCTGGCACAAGCGCATAGAAATTCCATAAAGTTTCAGTGGAATCCTACTGCATCGTTCGACACACTGTCACTTCCGGTTCATGCCGGCTGTAACATTGTGATGTCGTAGCAACACTGATTTCCCACCATTTTTTCACCACCACCGTACCAGGGCTGCCGAGTGGGGGAACCAGGGCTGCCAAACAGGAGGTCTCCCACTTAAGCAAGAGACCTGGCAGTCCTAGCTGTAGACAGAAACCAGCAGAGCCAAGTCCCAGTAGCTTCAATAGCCCCGCAGGAGTTGCTTGACCAAGACCCTTCAGCAACGATCAAGACAGGCAGCTCATCGGATGCCTTGTCTTGTACCACCACCGTTGCTGAACAGGCCCTGAGCGGTGCCTGGCTTTCAGCATTACACAACCAGTTCAGCTTAGTTTGCTCCCAGGCCATTTGAACATCCCAATCGACTTCAGCTGAAGAAGACGACAGTGATGACAGAACAGCTGAAAGGCTAAACGCACATTTTTTCTGCAGTCCACCTTTCCAGCTCCAGAGCAACACATGGCTTTGCCTTCCCTCTGAGACAGAAGGGTTATTCTCTCCACCTTGGCAAGAAAGCAGCTAGCTATCTAATACGGCAAGAGATGACCGTGGCTATCTTTGTCTTTTCTTTCCAATCCCCATTTCACTGTGGGAAAGCCGTTAGAGTATAAACTTTCCCCTCTTTTGTCTACCTCAAGCTCCGCTGAATCCAGAGCCAAGTTCTGAACAGAGCAACCACTCAAAGCGCCCCGGTCTATCACGGCAGACCATTGTACGGATTGACATTACCTCCCTCGTATAGGTGCCGCCTGCGTAATGGCTGTTTATGTAACAGCCGCAGAAGAGTTCTCAGACAGAGAGCAAGCCAGCAAAGAGATCACAGGAAAAGCCACACAAGGGAATAACGAAGGCTCTGCACATTAGACTGGAAAAACGAGGGAATTGTACATACTTGCTGGAGTGACAGGTCAGTGTGCACTTGTTAAGGAACATTAATTGCACAGCGGCATAATGCTTTTGGAGCAGGACGTAGTGTCCAAAAGGGCAATGCAAAGCTGCTGCCTCCTCTTTCTACACCAATACCAGCTTTTAAGCTCACGATTTAGCGTTTTCAACCAGCATGCAGAACAGAAGTTTACATGTGATAATTGTCTATGTGAATATTTTGTCATGTGCACATTTGCTGGGAAACAACAGCTAGTTGTTGCTTCCCAGCTGTGAGCCATTCAGCAAAACATTCTCTTGTGCAAAGATCACATGAAAGAACCTCTGCGGGGGGCGGGGGCTGCATGTCACTGGTGGTCATGGGAAGTGCCCTCAGTTCATAGGTGACTTAAGGCAACCCCTACTGGGGTTTTCAAGGCAAGAGACTAACATTGCCTGCCTCTGCATCACGACCCTGGTCTTCCTTGGAGGTCTCCCATCCAATTACTAACTAAGGCTGACCCTGCTTAGCTTCTGAGATCTGACAAGGTCAGGCTTGCCTGGGCTATCCAGGGCAGAGCCTGTCTGCCATTACTGACATAGAAATAGGCAAGGTCATTGGCATTTGAACTGCCTTGAAACAGGTGAAGAAGTATTTATATATCACTTTGTAGAGTCCAAAGGCCTTCTCAGATACTACCTCAGCAATCCTTACAACTACTTTGCAAGGCCAGCTACTGATATCATTCCAGCTGAGAAACCTGGGGGGTGGGGAGGTGGGGTATCAATGAAGAAAATAAACACCACTTTTCTGTCATGTAATTTTCTCACCCAAACTTTCTGTTCTGTTATATATGCTTTTACCTCAGCCAGTTGGAAAGGCTGAAGACCACTGCCACATTATTTACTGACTTCATTTCCATCCTATCTTTCTCTCCAGTGAGGATCCACAGCAGCTTACACCCCCCTCCTCTCCTTCATTTTATTCCACACAACAACCTTGGCCGTTTTCACACGTCTTACCGGCCGCGCAAAATCACGCAGAACTCCTGGAACGACGGGGTCTTCCTGGTGCGATTTCTCGTCATGACTCCGGTTTGTGGCACGATTCGCGACACAAACCGGAATCATGACAGGAAATCGTGCCAGGAAGACGCCATCATTTCAGGAGTTTTGCATGATTTTGCACGGCCGGTAAGACGTAAAAATGGCCCTTGTGAAGTAGGTAAGGCTGAGAGTGTGTGATTGGCCAAAGGTCAGCTGGTAAACTTCCATGGAAGAGCGGGGATTCCAACCTGGGCCTCCCAGATCCTAGCAGACACTGTAACCATTACAGCATCTAGTTCTCCAGTTATTAGGGCTGGACCCAGTAACGTAAGCTTCAGGGTCTCCTCAGACTCTCTCCTTCAAATCTCTATGCCTTTCTCCTTATTTACACGTCTGCATCTTCCCTTTGATTCAGATCTGCTCTATGCCCCCCTTTTATTTCTTGAATCTTTGGAGGGTTCCATTCTGCCCCAGACAGTAGTATGGATAGGAAAGATGGACAATTAGGGCCCCTGGGCCATATTGAAGAGGTAAATTCAGCAGATGCAGCTTGTGGGACAAAGGTGGCAAAAGTTGCACGTGCCAAAAACTCTGCTATCCCCTAAGTATTAAAAAGTACAGATTCTTAGTTGTATCTGGCTACCCTTTACTGGGATGTATATCTATATATGTATAATATTTTTATCTGAGCCTTCCTCCAAGGGGTTCATGACAGCCTAAACTGATTCTTTCATTTTATCCTTACAACAGCCCGGGGGGCTGAGAGAGGCTGAAGGTGACCAGCTCACCCAAGGTTATCCAGTGAGCATCACGGCTGAGTGAGCACTTGAACCCAGATCTCCGTAGTATTAATCAGACAATCGGCTGGCACACATCTTGCAGCTAGCACAACAAATGTCTCCCTCTCCATCATTGCCTAGGAAACAGCAGCAAAATCACCAACTGAAGGGCTGAAATGCAACTGTAGACAGCGGCAAGGATACGCACAACTTGGTACTTCCCCAGTGCTCTCGACATGGGACTTCTTTGCCCTAGCTGCAAAGCACCCATAACCGCTATGAGGATCATTTAAGCTGCTAAATAGGACAAAGAATTCAGTCAGATTCTCCAGAGATCAAGGATCCATTTCTCCTCCTTGGATAGAGCCTTTACCCAGTACCAAAAGGAGGAGTGCAGCATTTGCCCTCTGGAAATAAGGACAAAGGGGGCAGCCCGTTCTGTAACTGACTCAAGCAGGCCCTGGAGACTTGCCTTGCGTAACCAGAGGGAAGGGGAATGCATTTCATCAGGACTCATGAAATCATGTCTGCAGAAATCTGTAACATACAGAGAAAGCCGTGCAGCTCCGCAGTGAGCATTACCTTCTTACAGCCCACAACTGTCAGCTTGTGGCTAGATAAGGCTCTTCCTACAGGTTCCCTTTCAAAAGCAAACAAGAGTCCATTGATTGAATAAGGAAACTTTACTGCAGAAAAGGTCCATTATAGTCCACTGTCCTGAATAGGAGACTCAGGATGGTACACAGTCATTGTTACCAATGAAGGGCAAAGCATGAGGTACAGAGTAACAGTTCCCATCTGCATCAGCCTCCCCCCACAGTTCTCAAAACAACATCTTTCAGTCTTGGGAAGCTGCTCTCCTTCAAGGCCAATGCCTGGTGGAACGGTGTTAGACAAAACAGTCTCCTCCGGTGGGAAAGCTGCCTGGGAACTGGTGCACCTGCGGGGAAAGCACTTAGACACTAGAAATATTAGAAAATGGAGTCAGTACAGTTTAAATACACACTGGACCTGACATTCTGCCCCCCTTAAAATAGATCCCCCCCTGGCTTATATGGGTAACGAGTATGAAAAGCGTTGGTTAATCTAGGAGCATGGACATGTACAGAGTTCACCCACTCATCGTATCCAGAATCAAAGTCCTTCCACCTAATGAGGTAAAAAAGCTGATTGCGTTTGATCTTAGAGTCCAAAATTTGTTGCACCTCGTAGTGTATTTGGTCGTCTATCAAAGTTGGAATGGGTGGAGCTTTGATGTGCCACTTGTCGTCGGTGGGAGCTCTTTTAAGGAGACTGACATGAAATGTATCATGAACATGGCGCAAGTTCTTGGATAAATTTATAGCAACAGTTACTTTATTAATTACTTTGCGCACAGGGAAAGGCCCAAGGAACTTCAATGCTAGTTTGCGGCTTGTCTGAGCTAATTTCAGGTTCTTGGTGGAAATATAAACATGATCTCCAGGTTGTAAATCCCATTCGGCCACACGATGGCGATCTGCGTACTTTTTGTAATCCAGTTTGGCTTTCTCGAGGTGTTTTTTAATAAGAGTCCATTGTTGCTTGGCCTCCCCCCACCAGGAAGATACATCGGGCGAATTAGAGGAATGGTGGGGGGGAGTGTCCAACGGGAAGGGATTGAAGTGAGTTCCATATACGATTTTGAAAGGGGCCTCCCCAGTGGAAGCATGTACACTGTTGTTGTATGAGAACTCGGCTAAAGGAAGAAGGTCCACCCAATTATCTTGCTGGAAATTAATGTAGCAACGAAGGAATTGTTCTAAAATCTGATTAGTTTTTTCGGATTGTCCGTCGGTTTGTGGGTGGTGGCTTGAACTGATTCCTTGCTCTATATTCAACATTCGCAAAAGCTCCCGCCAGAAGTTGGCAACGAACTGTCCGCCGCAATCCGAAATCACCTTGGACGGAAAAGAATGTAATTTTACGATGTGTTTTAAGAATAAATCCGCTAGTTTTCGAGCGGTGGGTATAGCAGTACATGGAATAAAATGAGCTTGTTTGGAGAACAAATCTACCACGACTAAAATGCAATTATGTCCTTTCGAAAGGGGTAAATCAGTGATAAAGTCCATAGATATTATTTCCCACGGTCTGTCAGGTGTCTCCAATGGTTGTAGGAGGCCTGGAGGTTTCCCTTTCCGGGTTTTGGCGCTGAGGCAAATGGGGCAGGAGCTAACGTATTGGGAAATGTCTTTGCGCATGCCCGGCCACCAGAATTGCCGTTGTATTAGGTGCAACGTTTTCAGATACCCAAAATGACCAGCAGTGGGGGCATCGTGACATCGTTGTAATACCTCCCGTTGGAGGCTGTCTGGGACATAAAATTTGCTTCCAGCTAGCCAGTCCCCCTGTGGAGATAGAGCCAGTTTGCTTTTAGGCGCTTTACCCCCCTCCTTTTCCACCTCAGCTTTAAGTTTCGATTTCCACTCCTGGTTATGCGGGAGGGGCTGTCTTGCGCGGCTGCGGGTAGTTACCACGCCTCCCAACTGCGTAGGGGAGAAGACCGTGTCTACAGTCTCCTCCCGTTTGCTCTTGTGTTGGGGCATGCGCGATAGGGCGTCTGCAAGAAAGTTAGTTTTGCCCGGGAGGTAATTTAAAGTGAAGTTGAATTTGGAAAAGAATTCTGCCCATCGCAATTGTTTGGCGTTCAGTCTGCGAGGGCTGCGAAGGGCCTCCAGATTTTTATGATCTGTCCAGACCTCGAAGGGGTATCGCGCCCCCTCCAGCCAATGTCTCCAGTTAGTGAGGGCTGCTTTCACTGCAAAAGCTTCCTTCTCCCACACATTCCAATTCCTTTCTGCTTCTGAAAATTTCCTTGACAGGAATGCACAAGGCCGTAGTTTCCCATCCTCCCCCTTCTGCAATAATACCCCTCCTATCGCCGCATCGCTGGCGTCGACTTGCACTACGAAAGGGTAATTCTCGTTGGGGTGGCAGAGGATGGGTTCCGTTACAAATTGTTCTTTTAGGCATTCGAAAGCAGTTTGGCAATCGGATGTCCATTGTATTTTGGAGGAGGGTTTTTTAGCCTGGTCCCCTTTATTTTTTGTCCTTAACAATTCGGTTAAGGGGAGCGTGATTTGAGCAAAGTTCGCTATAAAGTCTCTATAGAAGTTGGCAAAGCCCAGGAAGGACTGCACTTCTTTGCGGGTGGTGGGAGTTTGCCATTCTTGGATCGCTTGTATTTTGGCTGGATCCATTTTTAACCCCTCTTGGGAGATACAGTACCCAAGGTAAGTGAGTTCAGTTTTGTGGAATTCACATTTGGACAGCTTAATGGGAAGTTTATTGTTCATCAAAGTGGACAGGACTTTTTGCACCATTTGAATGTGTTCCTCCTCCGAGTCTGAATAAATTAATACATCATCAAGGTACACCACTACACCTTTATAGAGGAATTCGTGTAGAACTTCATTTATCATGGACATGAATACAGACGGGGCTCCCGCCAATCCAAAGGGCATAACTAAATATTCATACTGTCCGAGGGGTGTATTAAATGCGGTTTTCCACTCATCCCCAGCCCTGATACGGACGTGGAAGTAAGCATCTTTTAAGTCTAATTTTGTAAAGATCTTACCTTGGGCCACGACGTTGAGAAGATCTCGGATGAGTGGGATGGGATAGGCGTTGTTGGTAGACACAGCATTAAGTCCTCTAAAGTCCGTGCACAGTCGAAGTCCCCCATCTTTTTTCTTCACGAAGAGTACCGGAGCGGCATGGGGGCTATTGGCTGGGCGGATGAACCCTCTTTGAAGATTGGTGTCGATGAATTTTCGGAGCTCCTCTCGTTCATGGAGACTCATGGGATAGAGCCGTCCTTTGGGCAATGAGCCTCCAGGTACAATTTCCACCGCACAGTCAGTTCGTCGGTGCGGGGGTAGAGTATCAGCTTCTTCTTCGGAGAAGGCATTCAGAAAGGGCCAGTACGGTTCGGGAATTTGGTTTATTTCTTCTTGGGTGAGAAGAGCTTTTTCGGTGTGAGTTGGATCACTGCCCCAGTTTTGGTTCCAGCGATGGTTTTTACAGTTGGAGTGACTGAAGGTGATGCACCCTTCTGCCCAATTTATGTAGGGATTGTGATCACATAGCCACTTGCTGCCTAAAATTAACGGGTATTTGGCAGTGGAGCTGATGACAAAAGATCTTTTCTCCCAGTGTTGGCCCATGCCGGTGATTATTGGGATGGTTTCAGTGGTAACAGGGTTCATATTGGTGCCATCCATTTGTTCAAAAATCACTGGATTTTGCAATTCACGAGTTGGTAGCACTAGTCCGTTGACTAGGGCCGGGGCGATAATGTCTCTCGAGCAACCCGAGTCAATGAGGGCTTGCACTCGGATGTGCATCTTCCTCTCCGGGTTAAGTAAAGTCACTGGCATGAATAAGATGGACCCAGGTGGCCGGTTCCGTGCAGGGACGGGCTTGGGGCGGATCTGTCGTTTGGGCCCTTTTACGACAGATCCATCTCGTTTCCCGACTGGGGGCTTTCTGGATTTACCTCTGCGTTTGGGGAAGCGGGGTCGTATTCCATAACTTCTTCCGCTTCCAGTCCTCTTTCTGAGGCGGGCCTTTGGGAAGCGCCACGGCCTCTGTTCGCGCGTGGCGCGGGAATCGGGCGTTGGAGAGTAGGAAATGGAGCAAGGGTTGGACGCCGTAGTTGAAGCGGAGGTCTTTGCACAGGCCGGTAGGGGCATTGTGCTGCAAAGTGACCGGCTTGTCCGCATTGCAAACACAGCCCTTGTTGCCATCTAGCATCTCTCGCTCCACGAGTGGCATACCCAGCTCCCCGTCCTCCCTTCTGTAAAGTCAAGGGTCTTCTTTGTCCCGTTTGTTGTTGTTGTTCAACCAAACGGACTTCCAAAATGCGATTTTCAACTTCGCATGCAAGTTGGATCCAACCTAACAACGTAGGGGGATTGTCCTGCATAAGGGCTCTGTCCAGAAGTCTCGGGTTTAGCCCTTGCTTGAACAGGATGATTTTGGTGGACTCCTCACACCTAGGGCATTTGGCAGCCAATTGTCGGAATTTCGTGATATAGTCTCTCGCCGACATGCTGCCTTGTTTAATGGCTTGCAATTCTGTTCGGGCCCTGGTTTCCTCTAAGGGGTCTTCATATTGCGCTCGAATAGCATCCACCAACCCCTGGAGAGTATTGAGTTCCGGGGCCCCGATATTGTATAGTCCTACATACCAGTCCGCTGCTTTGCCTTGTAAGCGGGAGCCGAGATGTTCAATTTGACTGGCCTCGCTGCCGAAGAGGTGTCCCCACCGGTTGAAGAATTGCACGACTTGCACTAGGAAAAATCCCAGTTTGGAGGGATCCCCATCAAATGTAGCTTCCAGTTTCACCCAGCCCATTGGGAGGTCTTGCCTCGGAGCCGGTGCTGGGTAGAAGTCCGTCGGAAGCATCAATGGCACTTGAGGTACGGGGGGACCCGGTTGTGGTAGCGGCGCTGGTTGCGCTGGCGGCGGCATCACCGGCTGAGCTGGGGGTGGTGGCCTCGGCTGGGCTGGCGGTGGCGCCCTCGGCTGGGCTGGCGGTGGTGCCCTCGGCTGAGCCGGTGGCTGTAGCCGTGGTCGGGCAGGCGGCTGCAACCTTGGTCGGGCTGGTGGTGGCAATACCGGAGGTGCTGGCAGTAGCGGTTGAGGTGGAGGTGGCCGGTGCGGGTGAGTGATGACCGGCCGCTGAGGGGCGGGTTGGTGGGGTCGTAGTGGTGTAGGCCCCACCGGTTGGTTCGGAGGTGGTAATACGGGCTGATCAAGTGGCAAACGTATCGGTTGCTGCAAAGGGGTTAGTTGCGGTCGAAGCGGAAGGGGCCGCAGCGGCGAAGGCCTGATGGGTGGTGGGCCGAGCGGGCTTGCCCCTCCCGGCGTCGTGACTCTGGGAAGCAGAGGCTGGTCTTGTGGCGCCGGTAGACCGTCCCTCGGGGTTTGCTGAATGGGAACCACTTCTAGCGGTTGTTGCGGTAATTCCTCCCCAGGAGGGGCCGGAGGCTCTTCCGTCTGATCCGGCCGAACCGTTATTGGAGAAGCGGGAGGGGGTATCACCGTCGTCTCGGTTGGACGGGTTGGCCCTTCTTCCCCTTCTCTAGGCTCCTCAGCTGGAGTCTCCTCGGGAGGTGGATCCCCGTCCGATTTAGGGGGTTCCGTTGGAGTCTCTCCAGGCGCCTCAGCTGGAGTATCCCCGCTAGGCGGAATTTCGTCTGTTCTAGGGAGTTCCGCGGGCGATTCTCCCGGTTCTCCAGGGTAGGATTCCTCCTCTCCCGAAGGCAGCGGCTGCTGCGGGGCGTCCTCCACTGGATAGGACATAACACTTTGGAGGGTGGCGATTTGTACAGCCATTTCTTCAGGTGAGATTCTCTCTCCTGCCCCCATCGCTGAGATTAGGTGAATGGCATGAGCCAAACTTTCCTCCATATCGATCAGCCTAGCTTCCAACTGTTGCACTCGGCTAGGACCCGGTTGCCCCATCACGGAACCTCCCTCGGTTGTACTCACCGGGGAAAACGGCCCCCAAGGCGGAGGATCTCCTTGATCGACTCGCGATCTCGCTGCTAGAATTCCTTTGGCTAGACCCGTCACTGCCGAGATGCCGGAATCTACAGCATGGGTGCGACTTTGGATTTGCACCCAACTTTGTTCAGGAACTTCCGTTGGCTCTTTCCATGGGGCAAGTTCCGAATAATCCCAACTCAGGGCGCCGCGGCGGGATGCGTTCCCGTCCATCTGTTCGGCCGTCCTGTTCCAAAACAGCCACGGTTGGCTGCTATCCAGCTCAGGGACCGTCTCTAGGCTTCGGCGTCCGTCCATCGAGAGTCTTGGATGTAGCCCTCCGGCCCGGCGCTCTCGCGTTTCTCGGGGTCTGGCTCCCCACTCCGACGGGGTGGGTAGTGAGATCAAGGGGAGAGCGGCAGCCGTCGGCCTCGTCCCCTCACTGCCGAGGTCGATGAGAGGCGGTGTAGAAGTCGAAGCTCCGGCCCCAGCTGGCACCTGAGATTCTTGGGGATGCACTGTTTGACTGTCGGGGGACGCATACGGATCAAACAAAGGATCCCTGTCCGGGACTACCTTGGATTCCGCTGGGCCCGACTCAGGCATGATTGGTAACAAAATGTCAGCTTGTGGCTAGATAAGGCTCTTCCTACAGGTTCCCTTTCAAAAGCAAACAAGAGTCCATTGATTGAATAAGGAAACTTTACTGCAGAAAAGGTCCATTATAGTCCACTGTCCTGAATAGGAGACTCAGGATGGTACACAGTCATTGTTACCAATGAAGGGCAAAGCATGAGGTACAGAGTAACAGTTCCCATCTGCATCAGCCTCCCCCCACAGTTCTCAAAACAACATCTTTCAGTCTTGGGAAGCTGCTCTCCTTCAAGGCCAATGCCTGGTGGAACGGTGTTAGACAAAACAGTCTCCTCCGGTGGGAAAGCTGCCTGGGAACTGGTGCACCTGCGGGGAAAGCACTTAGACACTAGAAATATTAGAAAATGGAGTCAGTACAGTTTAAATACACACTGGACCTGACAACAACAATGCTACCCTAAGCAGAATTATACCCTTCTCAAGTCCATTGAAGAGAATGGGTTTAGAAGGGTGTGACTCTGTTTAGGATTGCACCATCGGTCAGTTAAATTACCCAGTGAACCCTGCCCCTCTGGGACTCTTTTTGGCAAGATGCTGGTTTTGTACTCACATCTTGAAGAAAAGGCAGGTCCTGATTTTAAATCCTTCATCTTTGCATATTTTCTCCCTTCTCTTAACTGAATTAAGGATGCTTCCACACAAGACTTTTAGGCACGGCACGAAGGAACACTTCTCTCTTCAGATGATCCCAGTTACCTGTTAAAATCAGATTAGCAGGCGGGGGAAAGATCAGATCAGCCGCATTTGCTATTTCAACTAGATTAGGTGCAAGGCCAAGAATATTGCCGCTTCCTCCTTATGGAATTCAGACCCTGTACAGATGAGAATGGCAACCTTAGTAAGATTTCTGAAAATGTGGCACTTTTAAAAGAAGATTTTAATCTGTGTTTGAAGAACCCGGATGTTTTTAGGTGGTTACTGCAGCTGGAGTTTTATACTTACTTGACTTTATTGGATTTGGTAGAATGATGGTTTTTTGAAAAAAAGAACCACAAAACAATACCAGCTTGCCCAGTACAGCGGACAAGTAAAGTGCTACTGAGGATCTTCAAGGCTACTGCGGTTTTTCAGTTTTCCTCACTTCTTTCTGATTCATGATTAGTATCAGGGTTTTTTTAAGGGGGTAATTTAAGGACTGCTTTTTGCTTTGCTGGTGAAGCCACTTCATTTTATGGTTGGGATAGAGGCCGTTTTCACACTGCTTACTGGCCATGGAACATTGCGCTGAGCTCCTGGAACGACAGCGTCTTCCTGGTGCGATTAGTTCTCGCGCAAAATTGTGCCAGGAAGACGCTGTTGTTCCGGGAGCTCAGGGTGATGTTCCGTGGCCGGTAAGCAGTGTGAAAACGGCCAGAGTTATTGTAAAAAGCCTAAGGACTCAGTGCTTTAGATGTAAAGTGAAAAGCAATACTTAATTTAATCCACCTCAAACCCCTCAAGAATGAATGTTTAGCAATTAAAGAATGATAGATACAGCTACAGATGGAGCAGAAATGAATGAATTGTGGCAGTGTTTCCTAACCTTTTTTTCCCATGGCGGAATCCCTAAATTAATTTTTCAAACCCCAAAGAACTCCTACGTATGAAAACATTTACAGGCCAGAAAAAATTGGTGGTGGAGACAGCAATTCAATTGCTGCTAAATTATTGTCAAGGAAATTAATTTGTAAAGAACTGCTATATATGTCAGCTTACATTGTAAGTAAATAAAGAGAAGCATTTTTCCTGCCCTTTTTGTATTATCTATTTTTTTTAAAAAAATATCAAATCAAAATAGTTTTCACACTGCTTCAAAATAAAGTTCACATCCAAACACAGTATAAGGTTTACTTTTAGTGTGATGTTTGGGCTTGTTTGTTTTTGTACAAATGTCGAATTCCTGGCTGATTTCTCAAGGAACCCTTGCCAATTCCTGCAGAACCCCAGGGTTCCATGGAACCCTAGTTGAGAAACACCGATTTAGAGCATTAAAAAAAAGCAAGACCGATCCTGTTCTTGCAGCTGTAATGGAGAGCCAAGCGGTAAAACCAGGACACCTACAATTCCCATCAAAACTTGAGGTAAGCTGACAAATGTTCAACCTGTGTAAGGCGTCACTTGTAGCTTGGCATGTTGGGTGACCTTGGGCTAGTCACACACTCTCAAGCCTAACCTACCTTACAGGGTTGTTGTGAGATTTTTTAAAAAATGGAGCAGAGGAAAATTATGTAAGCTACCCTAGTTCCCCACTGGGGAGAAAGGTGGGGTATAAATGAAGTAAAATAAAAAAGAAAATAAAAACTTGAAAATACTCCTACCTGAAACTCTGGAAAGGCTATGTCAATCTGAAAAGTGGACTTATAAGAAAAAAGAAAAGAAGGGGAGGCAAGCTCCAAAAATGGGAGGGAAGGAAGAAAGAAAGGAAGGGAAGTAAAACTCACAAATAGGTGCCAAGGGAGAATTTATCACCCAACACACCTCTATCATTGTTGCTTTATGTTTCCTTGGCAACATAAGCAAGTTATCTGGTGCTCCTTAAGAATTTTGGCTGACACAGCAACAAAGATTACTTTGATACCTGCTTTAAGGTTCACCTTTTTACTTCGTTTCCCTGGTCCTATAAAATTAAACTACATATAGGTATATGATTTTGCATATTTCTTTGTCTTCTGGAGACAAATTACTTGCAAGGGGCTATCATGATAAAACAAGGGCTAAGAAGTAAGTTTTAAAAATGCAGCCACCACCTGCAGTTCAGAAGGTCCATTCTACCACCTCTGGGCTCTATTGTCTCATTTTGCTGTACATGTAGAGCTGTCAAGCTGTCAGAAACACAGCATACTACACTATGACTTTTCCAGAGGCAGAGCCCTAGAAAACGGTGGTGCCAGCATTGTGATGTCATTTCTGGGCAAAATCTCAGATGTGACATCGTATGTTCCCCTGCAATGTTCTAGGAATCCCACAATTCTCTATGATCAATATGCAGCGTGTGTGATATCACTTTTGGGTTTTCTCACCAAGAAATACTAGCAATGTTGTTTTTCTTCCTCTTTTCCCACCAACACACTGATGGCAACTGGGTTCAGCACCGGGGACTGCCTGTCACTGCCTGGCAGCTGGTGACCTTAGTAAACACGCACGCACCTGTTCAGAAATCTCTGGAAATTGTAAAAGGACAATTATTAATACAGATTGCCACCCATAGCCCCGAATGGACATTCTCTCCAAAACAAAACCTTCCATATATCTCCAGTGTACAAAGCCGGGCAAACTCCCATTCCAGAACAAATATTCCACATTCATTGCATCTCCAAAAGTATCAGCCTTGAACTTAGAGAACAAGAATTTCATGCACTGAAACAACTCCCCCGCCCCCAAGGGAGGGTTTTGCATAAAATTGGAATGATTTAGTGCTATGAATGCAAAATCAACACCCCAATGAATTAGCCTTGTACTTTTTCTGAATGTTAATTGCAACAAGCAGCTGGCCTTTTATTCATCATCTCACGAGTGTGCTGCCGAGACTCTTGTGCCTTACAAAATAATTGCTACCCATCTCTTTATCTCTTCTGGATGGACAGAATCCAGGCTCTTGTGAATAATGCGAAGAAACACTTTGGTTCTGGTAAGATCTACCCCTTGTTCCAAGAGCTTAGGAACAGAGAGATGAGACAAAAAAAAGGAGAGCAATTACCATTGCGTTGTGTATGCCACAAACCTGTGGAAGCAGAGAAAAAGCACAGAATGTGGTACCAAACTAGGGTTGCCAGCTCCAAGTTGGGAAATTCCTGGAGATCTGGAGGGTGAAACCTGGAGAAACCTGGAGAAAGTGGGGTTTGGGGAGGGAAAAGACCATTGCATGGCATAATTCCATAGAGTCCACCCCCAAAGTAGCCATTTTCTCCAGGGGAACTGATCTCTGTGGCCTGGAGACCAGTTGTAATTCCGGGAGATCTCCAGCCACTACCTGGAGGCTGGCAACCCTATACCAAACACAGAGTTCAGTTCTGTGAGGAACACAAATTCCATTAGGGAGAAAAAAAAATAACACAGGAAGTAGCTGACAAGATGCTCTTGAAATATGAAATTTAGGGGGGGTCATTTCGTAGAAAGAGCCGCAGGGACTCATTAGCATAACTCATTAGCATATGACACGCCCACTGCCATCACCAGAAGTGTGTCATTGGCATAACTGATTTGCATCTGCCACGCCCCTGACCTCACCTATCCTGGTTGTTTTGGACCCAATCCTGGCCATTCGGGGCCAAAATTGGGCCCAAAAAGGCAAAAAGGGGCTGAAAAAAGCTGAAAAGGGGCCCAAAATGGTCAGAATTGGGCCGCTGCTGAGCGGGAGAGTGATCCACCACCCATAAGAGGCCTGATCCTGGCTGTTTTGGGACCAATCCTGGCTGTTTTAGGCCCAATCCTGGCCATTTTGGGCCCAATCCTGGCCGAAACGGGCCAAAATGGCCAAAAATCAGGTGGGCGGGGCCAGCTGTCATGTGACCTCTTTGGAGACTTACCGGAACTGTGTTCCTGTGTGTTCCCCCTCAAAATGAGCCCTGTGGGAAATGCCTGCTGACATCCTTGGAGCCAGAGTAAGATGGCTGAGTACAATTTCCAGTGGCTGATTAAGATTCACAGCAGTTTCAGATGAGATTTCAGTGCCCAGCACTGGCCTTTCCAGTGACTAGCAAAACCAGAATCATCAACATGTTGCAATGGTTAGAGAGTTCAATCTGGCAGACCCAGGTTCAAATCTCTACTTAGCCACAGAATTCCCTAGGTCAATTTTTTCCAGCCTGTGGGTCATGAAGTCTGTGAAAATAGATCTCAGCCTTCGGCAGCTTAATTGATATGTGTATTCTCTGTTTATTGAAGTGGGTCACCATAAGTCACCATACCAAAAAGGCTGAGAACCTTTTCTCTAGGTAACCCTGGGCCAGGCATTCTCACTCATCTTTACCTAACTTAGAGTTGCTACAAGGATAACATAGAGAAGGGGGAGCCACATAACATCCCCCCCCCCGCCCACTCCAAGTTCCTTGGAGGAAAGGTAGAATAAAAATCTGCTAGATAAATAGAATATTTATTTGTTGAGGAGAAAATCAGAAGCCTTCTTTTAATTTATATAAATTTTTAAAATGGATATTCTGCTTTGTTTTGTATGGTTTCTTACTGTTTGCTAGCTGATTTTATTTGGTTAGTTTTTGTGTTATTGTATCTTTATGTTTTGTCTTTTTCTTTTTTGTATCTACTATATAAAACCCTTAGTTTTTAAAAAAAGATAAATAGAATAAATTGTGGCAAACCGTAATAATGCAGAATAATCTAGGAGTAATAAGAAATTTAATAAAATTCAAAGCAGTGACTCCTGCAGAGATACAACAGACAGCTTTCTTGGAGGGCAGGTCATTGTTATGTCCCTCTGTATCAGAAGTTCATCATGATCCAATCACAGCCAACAAAACAAATGCAGCAGCAGAAGGCAGATTTAGAGACTAGCTCAGGGCAGTAAATCAGACTTATGTTGACAAGAGTTTACAATTCAAAAACATTCTATTTTATAGTGCTAAAAAACTGGTAACTTGTGGACTTGCTCTAAGATCTTATGACCTTAGTTTGTTCTAGAGCAAGGTTTAGAGAGTGCAATATAAGATTTTTAGCAGCTGATTATATTAAATTTGTTTTAAGCCATTCCTTGTTCTGGCAGTCTGTCTGTATGATACAGAGATGCAATGCAGCGGCCTCCTCTTTCACTAAACACACTAATTAAATTAATTTCTCAGGTTACACTAGCAGCAATCCTCTTACGGCATATAGTTCCGAAGATACTGGACCAGGAAGTAACCGGGAAATCAGTGACTAGTACACATTTCTGACCCTCCCCTCCCAAATAGTCATCTTGTTGATTTGCTGGGTGTGACTTGGTAGAAGGAAGATTTTTAAAATGGTAGAACCTCATGGCAGAGGTTACCTATGCACGGTGTGTAAAGCTTTATAATTCTAGGAATTCTTATAGCTAACGCTTCAAGCTACGTCATTAAGGCTATATAGGATGCATGTGTGAGCACAATTGTGCTGGGAAGTGGCATTTCATCACAATGAAAAATCCTTGTCTGTGTGAAAACAGTATTTATATTGGGTGATGGAAAAAAGTGGATACATGTTCACCAAAACTCACTCACTCACTCTCACTCTCTTCCTTAAATCAAAAGTTTCATCAGTTTCTACCTCCAGTTCAAACTAGTTGCTGCTGATAAGAGCACGGCATGCTACCATCTTGGACTCCCTCCAAAACAGCCATAGGGAGATCAAAGCAAGCTTGCTGTAATCGTCGTGACCTATGTCCTAGGCAGACCAAAGTCACCGGTCTGCTTGCTGGTTTCTCTGAAATGCTGACATCACAAATACCGTCCCACGTTGCAAGAAAACCACCAGCTGGCCGGAGTTCAAGACTGCTGCTCCCCCACCGAAGGCCAAAGGGCCATTTTTCATCATTCCTTGCAACTGATTAGAATCAGAGTCGCAAGAGATTCACAGTGCAGCCCTAAGCACAGTTACAGCCATTGACTTCAATGGACTTGGAACAGTGTAATTCTGCTTAGGAGTGCACTGTTAAGTGAATGACCAAGCTCAAAAGACAGCACTGCACGCAGGGGGCCAGAATAGTGATTTGAACTATGGATCATTCTAAAAGCAACCTACTTACCATCTCTCAAACTCTATGACCAGCTCCTCAACTTCCAGTCATATTTTCTCCTCAATGGAGGCAAAAAGTAGCTTACGTTATTGTTCTATCTTCCTCCATTTTCTTTTCACCACAACAAACCTAGAAGACAACTACCCAAGGAGGCAAAGCAAGCTTCCATGGCATAATGGGGATTCAAACTTGATCTTAGGCAAGGCTCATTTTGAGGGGGAATGCACAGGAACGCAGTTCCAGCAGTTCCCCAAAGAGGTCACCTCAGTTGGCCCTGCCCACCTGACTCTCGGCCATTTTGGGCCCGTTTCGGCCTGGATTGGGGCTGAAACGGCCTGGATAGGGCCTCCAATGGGTGCTGATCACTCTCCTGCTCAGCAGCGGCCTGATCCTGACCATTTTGGGCCCCTTTTTTGCCATTTTGGGCCCAATTTGTAAATCTGGGAGATCTCTAGCTACCACCAAGAGGTTGGTAATCCTATCTCAAGATCATAGAAGAAGCCTGGTCAGTTGTCAAGTGGCCAATGTTTCTATATAATCACTTCCACATTTTAAAGACTTTGTCTCTTGTGGAAGTGATCACAGCAGGCTACCCTAGTTCTTGGGCACTTTTGAAATTTTCAGAAATAGTAGTGGGGACCACATAAAATGGCTGCCAAGATGGCAGGGAAAACCCCCCACAAAATGGCCGCCAGGGTAGCAGAGCAAATCACAAAATGCCGAGAGATCCCAAACCAAGAATCCTCATACAGCAGAGGCAGCTGTTTCTGAACATGGGCTTCCTGCAAACACAAAAATGATGCCTTTGGGGCTTTTTCTTAAGCAGTTCTTGAAGAGAAGAAAAGCTGGTATCAGCTGTTTGCTTTGGGGAAGAGGCACAATTTGGTTTCAGCAACCTTCAGGTTCAATAGCACTTTATTGTTTGGCTTCAGTTTCCAAAGAAAGGCCATGCATGGCCATAGACAGAGGTTCCTGAGACATATGGAAGTCTACATCTGTTGCCAAGCTTACAACTTACAACTTAGAACTGGGATATGATAAGCACTTTAGTCGTCTGTCAGTAGGTAGGATGCAATATGAAGCCCACCCCCCCATTCCAGATCCTTTGGATTTTATCACAAAGATTCACAAAGTAAGTAGTTACCAATAAACATATCAACAGGTGCCATGGGTAGGGTAGGGTAGGCTAGAAATGGAATAATAAAATATAAATAAAATAAATGGCACCCTCAGGCACCACATTTGAAATTGGTGGATTATAGCGTTATTCGTTGCCTGGAGGAAACTGCTCTATGCAATCCTGGACTTGGTCCCAAGAATGGAGATTGTCAAGTATTTACAGATTTGCAGTTGTCAGCTCCCCCCACCCCCCGTACTAAAAAGAATTAACATTGCTGAGTGCTGCATATAACTGACACTGCCTGGATTGGAGGTGTGCTTACCTGGGTGGATCAGAAATCAGGAGATAAGAGTTGGACCTATCAGGCAAAGTATTTGCATGGGAACCTTTGTCCCTTTCTCATCAAAGCAATAGTCAGCAAAGAATAGCTGTATCTTCCTCGGCTGGTGCTTTTTTCTAATTGTATTAGCTCAGCAGCATGGCCTGATAAATAACACAATAGAACCCTTAAAAAAAAAAGGGGGAAACCTGAGAATGGCTTTGGTTCACTCGCCATCGGATAAGAGAGTATGGGTACACAGAGTCCTTATGGACTTGTCCTTCTGGGCCAGACAGGCAGGCAATTTGCCAAGCCAAACCTTTCAATTGCCACATTGGAAGTTGCCAGTTCTCCCACACATTACCTAAACCATCCGTAAGAACAAAAGCCATTCGAGCTGAGGAACTAAGTGTTGTTTGTTCCCCTAGTTTTGCATGTTTGATTGTTTTTGCACCAGCGTGCTATGAACAGAGGCAAATCTCTCAGATTTCAAGATATGACCAGGGTACTTTTCGCACTAGGGTTTTATAGCATGTCCGTACCTGTTCTGCATCCCATGTTTGCAGAGGTTTCACACTTCATGGGACGTGGTGCCGCTCTTTCCCCCCATTACCCTGATTTTAGTTCCTGCTGATATACCCCGATGTTAATTTTTAATCAGCTTCCCAGTCCGGGCAGACTCAATTAATACCAATGTGAATGTTTTGCAGCACTCCCCACCCCTCTTCTTTTCCCTGGGAGCTGATTGGTTTGTGTGGAATGAACCACACCCACATAACTCAGCTCTCTGAACTCCTCTTTTCCGCCATTTTTTTGGCTGCACGTACCCAGTCTCTCCTACTTTATGACTCCGACATATACCTTTCCTTTGGGTGGGATCTCCACGGAAGGGGGGGGGGCTTGTTTTAACGTGTTATCGACAACATGTGTCATCGACAACATGAGAGGAGCCCTGCTGGATCAAACCAAAGGTCCATCTACTCCAGTACCGTTTCCAATAGTGGGCAGTCTAGTATCACAGGAAAGCTGCACGTCTGGCTCACAACTAATACCTGTTGAAGTATCAAGCACACCATTTCAAGTTATCTGTGGTAGGGCTTTAAGCCCCTGCACACCTCTGAACGGGGAACAGAAGCATGCAAGCGGTTATAACAGCAGAGCACACAATGCAAACCAGATTATACACATTTGAGGTTGAAACCAGCTTTTTAGAGCAAAGATTTAGGTTTCCTTGGCAGATAATTGCAGTATGGAAAATATACAGCCATGTCCTTTTAGGCACATGGAACCAGTGCATAGGATTTGGGGGGCTTTGGATTTGCTCTGGCACAGGGAAATGGCACTTCTCCAAAATGTAATGATGGAGGCCAGCATGACGCTGCAGATTTTATTCTGATCTTTTTCAGAGAAAACAATCTGAGACAGGAGGAATGAGAGAAGCTGAGATTCAGGAAGGCAAAATTGCTCCTAATGGCAAGCACAATTGACAGCTCCTGGGCCCGACTGATCATTAGAACAAATCGCAGAACGGTCCTAAAAGGAAAAAGGACGTAATATATTGCAAAGCTCTTGTGCAGAAGCCCCAATGAAATTAACATTTATTTCAACAGCACTTGTGTTTGGTGTTGAGGGGCGGGGGGGGGGCATTCCAATGATTTTAACCTATTATAAGCTGTGAAAATAAAATTCAGTGATAGCTTCTGCATATATGTTCAGGATTCCCATGCAGTTGATTGTACGAGTGGACTGGAAAGGAAACATCAGGCAAAATGGGAATACATGAATTGTACTGTATTCTCCCAAGGAACAGGAGAAAAAAAATTCTCCTAACAGTACGCCTGGTCATCTTGTATACAGACCCACTAACATGAAAGGCATCTCCTGCTTTCTGCATCTCAAGCATTAAATTTGCCCATATATACATGTAGAAGCTATGTTTGTTCATGCTATGGCTTGTTATGAAATTTCCTTTTTTAATTTTTCTCCTTATTGGAATTACAGCAGTGCCCTCTCCTGGTAAGTTCTAGAACTGACTGGGGGACGACAATAGTTACAGCACGCTTCCATCGTTAAGTATATTATGGTGTGAAGAATAAAACTCCAAAGGCTCTGATGTGATCAGAGGGAAAACTTTATTGACTATTCACAAAGACTAAGGATGGACTCAGCAGGGTCACCTTATTTGGGATGCAATAAAGAAAACTCCTTATAATCCCCTGCAGAAACTTTTTTTTAAACCTTCAAGGCCCCCCTCCCCAAAATACAAGAGTTGCCTCTCGCGTTAAATTTAGAGCTTCCATCGCGTTTTGCAGTTGCATAGAAGTAAAAGTATAACTTAAGACAGCTTCTTATCATAGCAACATTTCAAAACACAATGGCTGAAGGTTCACCTGCCCAACTTACTCCCTTTGTTCAGTGTTTCAGGTAGGAGAACAGCAGGGGTTTGAATGAAGGGTGCTTTGACTCTTGAAAACTCATGTTCTGAAAATCCTCTTGGTCTGTAAAGTACCACCACTGGACTCTAATCTTTTGTGCACTCAAGGCACATCTCCCATTGAATCTACCAACCCGTTAGGTTTCTTTAGAAGTCAGATTTTATTTTGTTTTTTATTGGCAGCAATTAAGGTTGAGTTCTAGCCTCTGGTGTTCATGCCACACAGTCTGGATTGCCAAGAAACAAGATACAACATACACTACTATGCATGCTCCATGATCCCTCCTCTTGAACTTAAAAGGTACTACTAACAAGGGTGTTTTCCGCATGGGAACAGGCTTGTGTAGTTTTCACGTTGCTGCTAATACAGCACAGCAATAATGAGGCTTCTATGTCAGGTTTCCTTGCCCCAGTTCCTCAGCTATAGGTATTATATTGCCCCTACTTTGTACCACTACGACTTTTCCAGTTTTTGTAAAGATCAGCAGCTGAATATCATTACAATGTTATTACAATCTGTGTAGCATTCTCGCTGAAATCCCAGCTTTCATTTTTTAAGTCTAGCCTTTCTCATTGCAGAGATATGCCTTTACCCTTATATCTCCACAACAAAAGTGGCCACAGCCTTTTTTCAAAACGAAAGCAGGGAATTCAATTGCCAGTATTAAAAAATCACTCCCTGGTAAGTAGGGGAAGGGAAACGGCTGCCATGGGGATGGGCAGAGAAATGGCTGCCAGCGAAGTAGATTTAGGAAAGATCAAAGAAAAGTAAGGAACACCTTGCGAGCTGCACAAATGGTTAAAAAAAGTTTCCCAACAGCATCGAACGCAAGGTAAACAGCACACATGGAAATGTCCAAGGGCTTATTTTCTAAGTTTGATTTGAGGATAAAATACCTGGCAAGACCATAACAGTTGGATGAAGTCTCAAGCTCACAGTCTACCCCAAGCCCGAGTGCCCAAACTGCCACACAAAACCAACTTATTTATTTCAAAGTGCCAGCACTGCAATTAAACCTGAATACTGAGGTTTTAGTTAAGAAAAAACAACTCATGCAGTTGTCCCAACTAATTATCTCTCTCTCTCTCTCTCTCTCTCTCACTTGCTCAAGAGCCACGACTGAAAGTAAAGCAAGTTAAATCAAAGCAGTTTGCCCTTCTTTACACCAGCAGCCCTGCTTGCAAGCATTCTGTGTCTCTCCCTCACTCAAGAGCCACGACTGAAAGTAAAGCAAGTTAAATCAAAGCAGTTTGCCCTTCTTTAGACCAGCAGGCCTGCTTGCAAGCACTCTCTCTCTCTCTCTCTCTCTCTCATTCACACACACTCACTCAAGAGCCACGAGTGAAAGTAAAGCAAGTTAAATCAAAGCAGCTTACTCTTCTTTAGAAAGCCAGCCCCAGCAGCCTCGCTGCTGCCTCCACTTCCTGCTGCTAAAGAGATGGGCAGCAGGGAGGCAGCCTTGAGGAAAAGGAATCACGTGGGCAGGGCCAAAACCCATGTGATCTTTGCTCAGAGCTACTGGAACGCCGTTGCAGGCGTTCCCCCCCCAAATGAGCCCTGGACCTAGCGATGGCGACTTGGCTCACGTGCCCAGAGAGGGCTCTGCGTGCCAGCTGTGGCACGTGTGCCATAGGTTCACCATCGCTGGTCTACCCTCCTGCCCTGGTCACCCATCTTAATAGAAAATAGTATTTACCTGCTCACAAGAGCACTCTGACTCTGCAATCTGCTCTCCCCCACCCCTGTACTATCACCATAATGGACAAAGGCATAGGATCGTGGTAGGCCTGCACCCAAATAAATGCAGCAAGTTGCTCATGAGAAAAGGGAATTGGTTCAAATATTGGTTAAATTATTATGAGGTTTGACCAGCAACAGTGAAGATCTGCTACCACTGTTGCTGAATTCCACCCCCACCCCATATACATGAAACCCCGTCTCCTTCCTGTGCCATCAGGGTACTGCACAACAAAGCCCACTCTGTAACTTATTCCCCATTCAGCTCCCCACAATGGTGTAGGAAGGAGGTATATTGTCTTACCTCAACCATTATGGCTATCATCTGAAAAGGGGGCTTACCTCAATTTCTCCCCCAATTCCACACCCAAAAGCAATGAGACTAATGTGCTTTTCAAACAGTTAGTTGCCTGATGATAATGAAACCAGAGGTTATCACTTGAAGATTGACTAGGCCTTCTTCTAACAGCCAAACACCCGTTCTTATTTTGTCTTCCCCAGGATGAGAAGAAAAAGCAAAAGAAAACACACCGCAGAAGTGCAAATGAATGGGAACAAACTTTTTATTCTTACCCTAAACTCTACAGCAGAAGGAACTATGCATGCCTGAACATAATTTAACATAAGAAAAAGGAGGGACAGAGTAGAAACCAGGAGTGGTATTACATGCCAGTGACTGTCAAGTACCTAAAAAGTCAACCTAAAGAAAGGAGGTGTCACAGGAGGAAACAAGAAGCCCTACTACTGTGCAGCAGAATGGGGTGGTAGAACCCCAAGATGGCTGAAGGGATCATATCCTTTCAGACTGTAGATGGTCAATCACATTTTCAATACTACCCTTTCTAAAAAAAAACACTCCCTTCAGCAAGTAAAAAACCAAGGAGAGCAGACAGAAGAAAGGGCAAGAACCTTTCCCCCATAACTCGCATACAACTGGAAGCGGTATACTCCACTCTACCCCATCATGCTGTAGCATGTGTGAATCCCAACAAACGTCTCTCAATATTTTAAGAAAGGCAAACCACCACCACCATCACCACCAAACGAAACTTCAAGGCTAGCAATCTCAGTGTCCAACCCTAGGGTTGGACTATTTTGTGAACTCCTTCGTGCCTCCTTAAAGAGCCCAACTCTGCAAAAGACTGCCCACAACAGGCACAAGAGTAAGGTTTTTCTCCAGTATGAGTACGTCGATGGCGCTGCAGAGAAGCCAGGCGTGTGAAGGCGGTACCGCATTCTTCGCAGTAGAAAGGGCGCTCACCAGTATGTGTCTGATGATGCCTTCTCAACCTTGATAGCTGGACAAAAGCCATGCTACATTTGTTACACTTGTATGGCTTTTCCTTCCGATGGATCACCTTGTGCTTGGAAAGCAAGTTGGCATTACTGAAAACTTTACAGCATGTTGGGCACTGGTGTCGCTTGAAGCCGCCTTCTCCAGGGTCTCGGGCAGCAGAGTTCAGCTGCCCAGAGTTATAACTCTGATTCTGGTTCCGATGCAGGACAGACCAGGGGTTCTTGATGCTAGCATCTCCCAGAACAACACTGGAACGATCAATCTTGTGCATGCTGCGGAGATGCCTCCAGACATCAGCGGTGCGGATGAAACCCTTGTCACATTCTGGGCACTTGTGTGGCCGGTCTGCAGAATGGGTCAGTTTGTGCATTCGTAAATTAGCTGAGCGGAAAAACTCTTTGCCGCAGATTGGGCACCAGTACGAACACCCACTGACGTACTTCTTTTTGTGTTCCTCTAGGCCACGGAGATCTTGGAATGATTTCCCACACTTCTCGCACTGGTAAGGCATAAATTTGCCCAGCAGGGCAGGCAGATTCTCGCCATCAAGAGAGTCGACAAGGATGATGAAATTCTCCGCTTCCTCCTTTAGACCTCCCTGAAGATCTGCAGAATGCCTGGATGACCAGCGTGCCAGATCTTTACCGTCACTAAGCAAATTATAAGTGTTGCTTGTAGGGACATAGATACCACCAATGGCAGAACCTTGTTGTCGGCAATAGGTTGATGTTTTTGGAGTTGTGGTCAAAGAACTGTCTTCTTCTGTACAGTGCAGCACCAGGGGGAGATCCAGCGTATCCGAAGACGCATCCAGGCTACCACTGAGACTGGAAGGTGGCAGGCTGACTTCCTCTACCTCTAGCAGTAAACTGGGTTTCTGATCTATATAATCAGAAGCACCAATGGAATCATCCGAATGGTCAGCTGTGATCCTGCAGTCACCCTTTTCAGCCTCCCAGTCCACGCACATCTCCATCACGTAAGCTTTATAAGCCCTTCCCAGTATTCTTCAGCACCAGATCACTAGTCTCCCTGTGAAAAGATTGGAAAAGTTTTCCTTAGTGGAACTTCTGACATTCATACCAGATCAAAGGAAGACCTCATTCTGAGATCAGAGCAAAACAGAAAGAGCAGCGAGAATTTTAACAGCACAGTCCTAAACAGCTACAACCTCCTAAAACCATGGATTACAAAGGATTTTGCAGAGTGTACGTCTACTTAGGATTGTGCTACAGATTATTCAAGTAATTTTTTTCTGCTGTGCTGTATCACATAGATCCCTTACATTGGTCTTCAGTATGCACTAATCCATTGCTTTAGATTTGGGTCTGAGAACATACCACGGGCACAAAGCTTTGAACTGAGTTCTGTGGAAGAGTTAAGCTTAATGTGAAATCACCATGCCTTCGACGTGCTAAATCCAGGCTAGATTGCACCCATAATATATAGTAAATATCAACATACTATATACCCAGAGTGCATTTCTACTTTTATTTCATGCTTGTTTGTGTTCTGTGAGCATAGGGAGTTCTTGATCAAAGAAGAGATTTATTGGGGTCAGTCAAAACTAGGAATGCATTTTAGGACAAAGCACTGAGAAAAGAAGGGAGAGCCCTACAGTTATTTTTTTGCTTTGGATCACTTGCACACTAGCATATCCAGCCAGCATAATTATAATATGTGGCGGAAGTAACTAGCAGTACGATCCTAAGGACATTTTCCTGGGAATAAAACCCACCAAACAGACCCAAGTAGAATGGTACTGTAGGCTATTGAAACGGGTATCTGGAATCAATAGCGGACATCAATGGTAAGAGCTGAGGAAAACAAATGTTCCTCTATTACAGAAAAATATGCATAACCCTTAATGAGTTCAATAATGCCATTTTGAAAGAAATTAAAACCAAGCCTCTGGGAATAAAAAGAGCACTAGCAATATGAGGCTTTCCCTTTAGCAAAGTTTTCTCAAACATGAATATGTAATTGCAACATACCAGTTTGAACCGAGCAGCTGAATTGAGCAGTTTTCTCTTTAAGGAAGGCAACTGTTTATTCAAGGAGAAGATTTGAGAAGATGGGAAAAAACTGTCTGAAATTCTCAACAGAATGTCTACTACAGGGAAATTTGTAAAAATCCATTAGCTTTTTAATAAATTGTAAAAATCTGTTAGTTTTTTCATGAGTTGCAAAAAACTAAAGTTGCTGCTTTTGAAATTAAAAACGAATCAGAAATAAATTTACTGAGCAACACCGTGATTATTTTATTTTCCCAAGGACCAAATTGAGTAAACATGTTATGGTGTTTTTATTAGGGCTGAATCCACACTTCCTTTTGGTTTCCACGCCTTTTTCGCAAGCGGTGCGCTGTTCATGCAGATACTCACACACTTTCCCATTCCGCGTGTTCCCCGCCATCACCACGCCACAATTGCGCCTTCCTTCCAAACCACGTGATAGTGGCGGAAATCTGTTTTCTCCCCATTTTTTTTTTTAATACAGTGCAGAAAGGTCGGTATACTGGTAAACCAACTGTAGTGAGCAGCGGTTTGCGCGGGAAAAGCAACAGTCACCGGAGCATGTGCATGTCACACGGGGACAGTTTCCCTACTGTGTCCCGCCATTTTTAAGAGCGCAAGGAGCCAAGCCGAGCAATCCAGTATTTCCCACAACGATCGTCTCCAGTAAACGGCAGGTGCGGAAAACAAATATATTCCTGAAAGCTTAGGACGCAGGTGGGAGATTCTACCATGTGCGAAAGACAGAATGCATCATCTCGTGGTGTCGCGTGGCTGTGCTGCGAAGCATGCCAACCACAATCTGAGCCATCATCACAAATATCACACTCTGAGCATCCATGTTGTTAACTACTAAAAGCAGAAAACCACTCTGAGCAGCAGAATTTCCGGACAATGCCTTTAATGTGACAATCTAATTTTAAATTTGCCCACCATACTAACCAGCCAATTGTTAGAAAGTGGTCTGTGACGAGCAAAAAATGAGCCAATCAAAGATGAGGGGGAGGGTACATTGCCATTTCTTAAAAGTCAGAATATCGGTTATACTGGAAAATTAACCTTTTTTTTAAAAAAAAAGGGGGAAGTGACGTGCGCCATCAATTCTGACGGCGGAGGATGGAACCGCCCACTGTAACGCTTTACTCAGTGGCGTGTGGAGAAATGATTGCGCCATGAAGACGCACTGGAAGGGTGAATGTGATGATGCACAGCATGGTAGCATAATGAACTCGATTGCCATGACTGTGCAAGGTAAGCGGATGGTGAGTGAGTGTGGATTTGGCCTAGGTGACTGAGCGAAGCCTCCCTACTACTGTAAGCTGGTCTAGGTAGATCACTGGGCTGATCCAACAGGGCTCTTCGATGTTCTAATAAGCAGAGGAAAGGAGCAAGAGTACAGTAGCACTTATAAGACTAACAAAATTTGTGGCAGGGTATGAGCTTTCGTGAGTCACAGTTCACTTCTTCAGCTACAGCTTCTTCAGATACAGCTAGAATGTTGAGTACAACACAGAATGACTCACTTTCTAGCTGTATCTGAAGAAGTGAGCTGTGACTCACAAAAGCTCATATTGTACCATAAATTTTGTTAGTCATGTAAGCGCTACAGGACTCTTGCTCTTTTCCACTGCTACAGACAGACTAACATGGTTACCCATCTTGATCTAATAAGCAGAGTTATTCCAGTCTAAACCCATTGAAATCACAGGCTGGAGTGACTGCACCAAATTGAGCTGACACCCTTCCAAGTGCATTGAAGTAAACGGGCTTAAGAGGGTGCAACTGTGATTAGGTCTGCACTATGTGTAGGGCCTAGTTTCAAGCAAAATTGTTTTGCCGCTAATTTTACTAGATTCTCCCCACCCCTAATTAACCCCTGACACAGTTGGAAGAGGAACAGGTGTTAAGTTAGATGTAGGGGTGGGGGGAAATAGCAGATTTGATTAGATGAACCCATGAAGAATTAGGAATATAGTGAGTCAGTTAACTGCATGAGCTGAGAAATGTGTCATTTCCATCTCACCTCAGCCACGATCAAACTCACTAGGTAGCACTTAGGAAAGCCTCTGTTTTCTCAGCCTTAGTCCTCCCACCTTGATTATCTGAAATATGGAGACAATAATACTTACAAGGCAGTTGCACAGATTACTCAAACAATATGGAATGCTCAGAACACTGAAAAAACACTGCACAGTATTTTTAAGTGCTAGAGAGAACAAAAAAAAATGACATATACCAAAACATGTGTTTTCTTAAACCAAAATTACAGCCAATTAACGTATTTTAATACTCACGGAATACTAATCTAATTCTTCTACCCCAAAACTAGAGCACTTTATTCTCCCTATTATTTGGGCTGTTGACACATGAGACACTTTATTTACAATCTGTTACCAATGTGAAAATATGTATGGAAAACCTTAACACAATGGCAAAAGTTAAAACACTTCTGTCAAAATAAAAGTATGCTAATAGCTTGTGCCTTTTTAACAGTAAGTCATATAAGCTCTGGATGCCTCATTCTGCATCTTTTGTTTGATTTCTAACAGAAATTTTGCCAGTGCGATGGAAAGGAGGCACAGGTGCACAAACAAGACTGTGAGAAGCATAAAAAGAAGACCATAACTGAATCACAAGGCACTGACACTCTAAAACGTTTTTAAAAATAATAACAACATTTGATTTACATACCGCCCTTCAGGACAACTTAAGGCCCACTCAGAGCAGTTTACAAAGTATGTTATTATTATCCCCACAACAAAACACCCTGTGAGGTGGGTAGGGCTGAGAGAGCTCTGCAAGAGCTGTGATTGACCCAAGGTCACCCAGCCGGCTTCAAGTGGAGGACGGGGGAGTCCCACGTTCTTATCCACTACACTAAACTGGCTCTCTGCGGAAACAAGTGGGTTTCAAAAAGCAGGACATGATGCAGACCAATTCCACGGTCTAGCTAAGATGGCTGCCACAATACTCCTCTTGCATCTGCTGTGATTATTCAGAATGCTCTTTTCCAACTTATGTAATCATCAATCTGTTATATACATGCCCTTTACGGAAACTTTCTGTTCACGTGCCCAGTGATGTTGAATTGCTACAGAAAAATCTCTGGAACAAATTCTGCCCAGATAGGACAGGGCCACAAACACTCTTAGCAGGTGATGGATTTGCATAATGATGAATCTGCAGGTGTAGGGGGGCCTGTGTATATCCAATCCGCAGCAGGATTCCTAGCTGCAGTAACACGGTGGAGATTTGCACTTGGTGCATGGTTTCTCACATCGGATATGTCCAACAATGCCATCTTAAGCAGAGTGACACCGTTCCAACCCCACTGACTTCAGTGGATATAGAAAGGTGCGGCTTAGGATAGCATTGTTAACTTACCTATTCCTTGTGCATATCTACACGATGAACCTATATTGCATTTTACATCATTAGCATGGCTTCTTTCAAAGAACCTTAGGGCTTGCTATTTGGCACAGTGCTGAGATTCCCGTTAAAGAGACCCATGCCCCTGCTCATAGTCTCAGAGCGGGACCACAAGTGACGCCTGACACAGGTTGGACACTAGTCAGCTTCCCTCAAGTTTTGATGGGAAATGTAGGCATCCTGGTCTTGCAGCTTGACTCTCTGACTGCTGTCCAATGGACTTTTCAACTGTCACTTGTCCAACATTCCGCCAAGCTGCCTACATTTCCCATCAAAACTTGAGGGAAGCTGGCAAGTGTCCAACCTGTGTCAGGCGTCACTTGTGGTCCCGCTCTCAGTGAGAAAATAATACAGTAAATTAATAATGATGATCACAAATACCCAATTGCTCCTAAAAATTGAGATGGTTATTAAATCAGTAATTCTGTGGTGCAGGTTATTAAACCACGTCTCAGAAAGCAAGCAGCAGAAACAAATTGGATTTCGCTCTGATCACAAGAGAAGAACTTATGAAGGTGGAAATTCCGCAGAATGTATAAAATTGAATTGTTCTACAGGGCACTTTATAAAGGGTTACAGTTAATATCTGAAAAAGGCTAGACAGTTTTCACTGCACTGTTTATTGTATTTTTTACACTGTTTTATTGCATTTTCCTCTAATTTAATGATTCTGCTTGATTACATTGTTTCTTGAACGATATACTGTTTTACTGTATTGTTCTCCAATATACTGTTTGTTTTATACTGTGTTTTTAATGTGGCATCCTCTAATTTTCCAATCTAGTTGTATTGTAGTGTGTTGTAGTATCACACTGTTCTTATTGCATTGCTTTTAATTGTATAATCCAACTTGAGTCTCAGTGAGAAAAGAAAACTACAAGAGACGTGCAGACTATAAATGAAAGGAGGAGGGAAGAGGTGGAAAGAGAAAAGAGAGAAATTGAGCTAAAACAAAATAGGCAGCTGAACCATAATGCTTCTTATAGTACCAGAGGAAAAGCACATTTGCTTCCAATTGGGCTAGTTGCTAAACCAGCAACTTTTGCTTTTGAAAGCATCATTATTAGTCTTGATCTTCACATTCCCCCTCCCCAAAATTTTACCTCACTACCTGCCATAGATTCTTGCAATTCTTTGCCCTTTCCTGCCTAATTCTAGGAGACAGAAGGAGCTATTGTTCAATCTTTAAGCATCCCCTATTGAACTAACAATTAAGGGCAATAGAAATAAGTACATTGTTTTGTCAAAGCATTTGGTGGGGGGGTGGGGGGGAAGGCTCCACAACTGTTCATCTTACTTATTCTCACTTTAAGCAACTGCATTATTGCATAGACTCTTTATAATTGCATTGCAATTTGTATAAATATTATATAAATCTTATATAAATAATATGCTGTATCAGGCATCTTATATAAATAACGCACAGTAGCTGCGTGTTGCAAAACTGCTTTCAGATCATCCACCTTGAACAAAAAATGCACTAGTCTGAAGGGACAGAAGAAAGCAATCTGCATCAAAAACCTCTTCATATAACCTGCTTTGTAATGCCTTGGGAAAATTTGTTCAATTGAAGGGAATAAGACACTGCAAAAATAGACTCATCACCACCAATGCTAAACAAATCACAAATCGGCATTACAGACCATAAGACTTAAACCTGTGAAAAGTGATAGCCTGAACCTGACCATAACATTATTTCTACCTACCCTATTAAGTGTGTGGTTATCCTCTTTGTTTTCGCTCCTTTGCAGAGGATACAGTCAATGGGTAGAGTAGGTCCAGGGTTCCAATTCCACCTCAGTTATGGATTCCTGGAGTGGTCCCAGGCAAAATCACCACCTCAGAACCTCAGTTCCCACAATCTGTAAAATGGGAACAGCAACTCCAGATCAAGATTTGTTTCCACTGGCTCCAAAGTTTTAGGGACAGAGATGTAAAGAATACAAAATAAAATACTGTACCCACAACCCTTTCCCCACAGACAATAGTCAACAATTCCCCTTCTCCATCACCATAAAGGGCCTCCTCTGCCTGCTGCATCTATCTTATTCTTCTTTGCCAACCTCAACATGCATGCACAGGGGGCATCCCTTCCTACAGGACACTTATTACAATTCCTGCCCCCAGCCTGTTTTTGCACAATCATAGGGTACAATCATAGGGAACTGCAACTTTTCTTTTAAAAAAACAACAGGCCTTATTCCAGAGCTTTTAAAAGCAGCCAAGCATACAGAAAATAAGTTTCCCTCAGTACAGCCATGCCCCCCCCACAAAGGTTCAGCAGGACATCTGACTGCTTTTTAAGGCAAAGCAAGGGGGAGGCGGCTGTACTACTTACTTTGTATCTTCTCCAGGAGGAAAGGAGCAATATAAATTTTGTGATAAATAAATAACAGAGCTGTCCCACCTCCAGACCATCCGGCACCAGTCCGTCCCCCTTCTCAGCAGAAAGAAACAGAGCCCAGAGCCTCCAGGTATCTGAAGCAGCAGCTCTGACTCTCGAAAGCTTACACCTGAAAATCTTGTTGGTCTCCAAGGTGCCACTAGACTCCAATCCTGCTGCCCTAGTACAGACCAACTAAAACTCTCTTCCCACCCATCTCATCCTGGAACTTTTTAGATGAAGGTAGGCACAAAACCCCTGCTGTGGGAACATTTCTGCCAGCGTAGCGTTTCTCGCCCCTACCTGACCCTCTTCTATCTAACGCGTTTTATTCCGCCCTTCCTCCAAGAAGCTCGGCGCTGCACCCACGGTTCTCCATTTCCCAATCTCACAACAACCCCGCGGGGCAGGAACGTCTGAGAGAAAACCCAAACAGCTTCCATTGCGGAAGCGGCCACGTTTATACCCAGACCCAGGACGTCCTCAGCCGCCGTCTGTGGCAACCCTTTTGGGGGACCCCGCCAACATCCCGCGCTCGGGAGCTCTTCCGGAGCCGCTCGCGCCTTAGACGCGCGCAGCCTCCTTCTCTTCTCCACCGGCTTGCCCCGTCTCGAAGCCGCTTCTGAGGCAAACCTTCCCCCCGACTACTCCGCGCTTACTCCGAGGCGCTTACTCCAAACGGGGCACGGCCGCGCGCGCGGAGCCCAAACCCGCCAAAATCAGCCCCGGCTGCACAGCCGCCTCCCCGCGTGCGCCAGGAACTCCGGAGGCGCCCGAGGGAGCGCGACGTCCCACGCACCTTGCAGCGCTCCAGGCTACCGGTGGCCGCCCTTAATCCAGCCCTGGAGTATTGAGAGGCTGCTAGACAAGAGGGGGAGGTCCCCCTGGGGAGGGCCCACCTGCAGCTAGACCCGCCCACCCTGCGCCCGAGGGCGCGCCAGCAGCTTAGCCGCCCTCAAGAAGAGCAAGTCAGCCCTTCTGAATGCTACCAGCGCCGTATTCTTCATAAGGCCGACTAGGCTGAAGCCTAGGGGCCCTGCGGGGACTAGGAGCCTGTCAATTGTTTTCACTGAGGCACACCCCCACATAAATTACAAATAAATGATTCTCTTATATAACCTCTATTAATAAGATAATTAACTGCTTCCTTATTGAAGTGAAACAAATTGTCTCTTACATTAAAAACAATTATCAATAAATTATATATTTTAATAAATATAAAAACCCTTATTCACTTCAAAATATTAACAGTATTGAACAAGTATACCCCCCCCCCCGAAATGTGCTTTCCTGAAGAGTTCTACCGGTGGAATAAAAATACTTTAAAAATTGTGAATAGAATTCTTCAGGAGGCCCTCAAAATGGATATAGGGCTATGTACTGTGGACTATGCGGTACCAGGGTCAGGCTGTCAGCAGTAGTTGGGTGAAACATTGAAGTGCCAGAGGGGGCCCAAAATACCTGAAAGCCTGGGGCCTGGCCATGGGTTAATACAGCCCTGAATTCTGTGGGCTGCCAAATCCAGTTTGAGAAATTCCTGGAGGATTGGGAGTGACACGTAGGGAAGGTTGTGTTATAACAATATTTGATTTATATACCGCCCTTCAGGACAATTTAACACCTACTCAGAGCAGTTTACAAAGTATGTTATTATTATCCCTACAACAATCACCCTGTGAGGTGGGTGGGACTGAGAGAGCTGTGACTGACTCAAGGTCACCCAGCTGGCTTCAAGTGGAGGAGTGGGGAATCAAACCCGGTTCTGCAGATTAGAGACCTGGGGAGGGGAGTTCAGTGGGGATGTGATGCCAAAGAGTATGCCCTCCAAAGATGGCATTTCCAGAGAACTAGTCTCTTTAGTTAGTTGCAATTCCAAGAGAACTCCAGGTGCCACCTGGAGGTTGGCAACCGTATGAATTGTGTCTCAGTTGTAATTCCAGGAGATCTGCAGGCCCAACCTAAAAGTTGGTGGCAACCCAAAGAAACATTTCAATCTGTTCACTGTGCTGTGCTAGTTTTCCATTGATGGAGAATTGCTAATATGGGGGACTCTGGCAAATGTAACCCTCTCACAGTCCAATCTACTACCTTAACTACTTTGTGACCTTGCTGCCATCTCATTCTGCTACATGGCTGGACTGGGCCTCAGTGTGCATTTCACACAACATAGGAACAAATTTGGGTTTGCCAGAGTGGGTAAACTCTACACACGGCAGCCTCCAATACGGCCTTTGTAGTAAATGTGCTTGTATGATTGATAAATCAGCTTTCACATACATATTTCTCACCTAAGCTTACTTCATCTTATTGATGTATGTAAATTTCTTTGAACAATACATAGCTGTGTAGATCCCAAAATAGGTTGATGGGGCTACCTATTGACACTGAAATAAGCAGTTTGGGGTTTGGTCTATGTCTAGAAGGGAGCCCTATCTAGGCTGGCTTGGATTCTGTGATGTAAGGCAGGCAGCTAACAATTTCAAATAGGGAAATAAATGAAATAAATTGATAAAGCCTAAGGTATTTAATAAACATTTTAGGAATTCATCCAACAAAAAATACTGTGTGTGTTTTGATTGTTCTGGGTTCTCATCTGGGTGCTTTTTATGCTTCTGAGTTTTATTGGCTGTTTTTTTATGGCTGTTAAAATGATTACATTTATTTTTTTAAAAATTATATTTTATTAATTTTTCAGAAAGGTTAAGACGGGAGGGGTAGAGAATGGAGATAGAAAAAAAACAAGAATTTCGCTATATAGTCTGCTTACAACAGTACTCTGCATATCATTTAGTACTCCACATCAGTAAACTGTGATAATTGAAACAAATTACATTACAGCCTTTATATCCCTAACACACTCAAATCTTTGTGCTTACTTTTAGTCCAATCATAAAACAAAGTCCAAGGCCCGGCAAAATCCTCTTCCATTTGCCCTTTCAATATTGAAGTCAGTTTGTCCATGTCCATGCTCTCCATTATCTTTGCCACTAGTTCTTCTTGCGTGGGTGTAACTTGACGTTTCCAGTAGTATGCTAATAAGATTCTAGCCGTCATTACTGCATGTATTATAAAGTGTTTCTGTTTACATTTATTATATGACTGTTATGTTATGAGCTGCCTCAACTACTCTCTGAAGAGGCGACATAGAAATATTTTAAACATGCTTTATTTAAGTAAGTCTTACTGTGTTCAATGAGGCTTACTCCTAAGAAAGTATGTATAGGATTGCAACTGTGCAGTCCAGAGCCTAAGCATCTAGGCATACCTAAGCCTTTTCAAATCAAGTTTTGGTTCACTAAACTCAGCAAAGGATGGGGCCAACAGGGGCAGATTGCTATCTCCATACTTCCAACTCCATTATGAACATTATGGACTCCTGTTAAGAAGAGAGGGCCTTCTCTGTGGTGGCACCCTTTCCCCACTGAAATTCACCCGACACCTATGCTATGCTTTCTCAAACAACGGCTGAAAATCTGTACGTGCTTTGGCTTCTCCCACAGATATTTTACTGCTAGCTATCTTTTACTGTTCTATTTTAATCTGTTTTATTGCTCTTTTTTATATTGCATAGGTGGGATTAAAATCCTTAAAATAAATGCTGCTGTGCCTGTGAAATTCCCAGAGTTATTTGGCCATCCAGAGCTGGAAACAGAAATAGGTCATTCCTGCACAACTGGTGATCTACCAATGCATAAAAGCAGGCCACCAGCCATGCACAGATGTCTATCAGAGGCTCAGTAAGCCTCCGTTTTATGGCCTCATTTACTTGCAAAAATGAGGGAGTTGGCAGGCATTTGGCTGGCCACAATTTACAGTTGGTAGTAGTGGGCCGTGGCTTGGATCTTGCAGAGGAATTCTGCAGCAGGAGGGAATTTTCTCCACCCATCCCCTTCTGTTCCTGGAATCTCATTTCCCCCAAGAATAGCATTTCAATGGATCACAAGTTGTGTAGGCATTTCAGCCTGGGGAGGTGAAGAGTCCCAGTCCTTGAACAGAAATAATTTCTGTCTGCATACAGAACTTTTTATTAGGCAGAATGAAAAGGCAGCTCTTCTCTGCAATACATCCAAACTGCTGCTCCTTATGTGGTATCCCAGCACTAGCATCTTTAAGATGTATGTGAGTGCCATCAAGTCACAACTGATTTACAAGGAGTCTTTCTTTGTGCTCTCCCATTCAAGTATTTTTGGCATCGTACTAGGCGAATGATGGCTTTGGCATCCCCATTCAACAGGCAAAAAAAGTGAGAAGTCTAGAATGAACATTTTACTTACTGGGCCTTCAAAAGGAACAATGTAAAAATAAGAATAGGTAAGCTCTTCAGAAGTTCTCCACATTCCATCATGGCAGTGGGGAGGGGCTGTGGCTCAGTGGAAGAGCATCTGCTTGGCATGCAGAAGGTGCCTGGTTCAATCCCTGGCACGCCCAATTAAAAGGACCAGTAGAGATGATGTGAAAGTTCTGTGCTTGAGACCCTGGAAAGCCACTGCCAGTCCAAGTAGACAATACTAACCTTGATGGACCAAGGGTCTGATTCAGTATAAGCCAGCTCCATGTGTGACTATGTGTGTGTGTAGCAGCTATAGAAGATCAGAGTCAACAGACATGGAGATTCTAGAAACCAGTTAGCACCAAGCTTTCCTTCAAGCCAGTAGAGAAGATTCCTCCTGCCTTTCTAGGGGCCCCTCGAAATCTGACACCCTAGATGATCCCCTAGGTTTGCCTAGTGTTTGGGTCTCCCCTGTGAAATGATAAACCACCTTGTTTAGAGGGCTGGAGCAAGAACGAGAATAAAAAGATGACCGCATATTAACAGCACTTTATGGACAAACAGCAGCAGGGATGGAACGGCTTCCAAACAATTTCACACAAGCGAAAGGACAAAGGAAATGTCTCCAAGCATTAGATTTGACAGGCCATTCCATACATTGCATCAAGGTCTTGTCACTGAGATACAGTTCATGGGGAACTGTAGCTCATCTTGTCTCCCTGGTGAGACACACATCTCTCACATTCACACATTACATTTTTAGATGTATATTCATAACAGCTTAGGTGTACACTCCCCGCAACCAAATCTGTGAAGTGGTCCTACGTTGTTTTCAACTGATGAATGCATTCGTGCCACTTCAAGGACCCTGATTCTGTAAATGCAAGAGTAAGGCTTCTCTCCCGTATGGATTCGCTGATGCCGATGGAGTGAGGTCAGCCACATGAAACTCCTTCCACACGCCCTGCAGTAGAAAGGGCACTCCCCAATGTGAATCTGTTGGTGCCTTTTTAGCCTGAGGAGCTGGACAAAGGCTTTTCCCACACTCTTGACATTCATAAGATTTATCCTGCCGATGAATCGTTTTATGTTTAGACAGCAAGTTTGAGGTACGGAGCCTGTTGTGTTCTTGCGCCCTACCAAGACTGTGGAAACATTCTCCGCATTTCTTGCAATGTTAATGTGAAATGACCCCAGATGCAGGTGACAAGTCCTCCATATTGGTAACGGTGATGTCTTCACAATCACCCAACCTTTCCAGAGCCCCTTTGGTGAACTCAGAGGAACAGAGCTCCGAGTCTCCATCCTTGGACTGAAAAGCAAAGTTAGTGTTGAAAGGGATGAAGATACCCGCTGATTCAGTCCATTGGCTGTACATTCTGCCAGCTTCCTCTCCTTCACAGTGCCATTCTACAGGGAACTCCTGCCGTGTGGATGGCCCAGCCAGGCTGGAGGGTGGAGAACGGTCTGCCTCCACTTCTCCCTGGAGACCGGCTTTCTGACCCACCCGCTCAGAAACATAACTGGAGTCAGCCAAATGATCTTCTCTGGTGCCACATGCGTCACTGTCAGACTTCTAGTCCCTTCCCACATCTATCCTGTGGCATCACATCTGATGAACTTTGGCAAACTTCGGTTCTCAAAACTGGCTTTTCTCATCTTGAACTCAAATCCCAGCCAACCCTGGAGAGAGAAAAAAAGGATACTGTTCAACCATCTAGTCTCACTTCCTTGCTCATCTTGGGTACCAAGTCCAAACTACACAGATGGAGCAATGAGAAGGTACGATAGTTGGCATCAGTTTGAGATGCCAGTGTGCCTTAAGGAGATACATTTTAGAATTAACTAACATGCCATGCCAAATGTTTGATTTCAGCAATGTTTCATCTCTGTATCTGGAATTATGCTTGTTTTCACATTTCTGCGATCCATAGCCTATTGTATTGTCTGTAGACTATCCCGGCCATTGATTGTGTTTATTAACACTGTGTAATCGCCTTGAGTCTCGTTGAGAAAGTCGGACTGTAAATAAAAAAAATCAGTAAATCTACCTCACAGGGTTGTTGTGAGGACAGAGGAAAGGTTGGGTAAGCGGGAATGATTGATGGTGTGTGGGTGGAGAGGACAGTGCTTTTAAATTTCTCAAGCCCCAGGCAGGGGGCACGCCATCAAGACAACTTCCTAAATAATTCCTCGGCATCACTCATCAATTCAACAGGAGGCTGCCCTGCCGAGGCCCGTCTGGCAATAAATTAGCCGCGCATACCTGCGGGCGCTTTTGCAAGGAGCGCTACCCCCGCGACACACACAATGAAGGGGAGAGGGAGCGAAATTTGCAGCTGTCTGAGCTAAGCAGCGTCGTTCATGTCCCCCTCCCCCCTCCTCCGCCCCCGGCATTTTCCCTGCAAAGCAACTGACAAGACGCCCCTCCCCTCCATGCCACCAGCGTGCAAAGGATACGCGCCTTGTGCCTGGCTATTGATGAAAGGAGCTGGGAGGTGGTTGCATTATTTACCAGCTGGTTCTGCTTTTGCAACTCCACGATCTCCCGGGGGGAGGCGCTCCCCTCGGCCGAGCACACGCCCTCCCCCGATCTCCCGCTGACAACTGGGACCAGCAAGTAAACGAATTATTCTTGGATTTGCACCCCTCGGCGAGCTAGGAACGGGGGCGGGGGGAGATTTGCAACTCTCCCGCCTCTGCCCACCCCCTTCGATCTGATGGGCAAACCCACCGGCCAAGCCTGAGCTCCCCCCACGCCCAGCCCCCAGTGGGCCACTCTTCCTCCCCACAGCCTGCCCGCTCCTACCTTGACCGGGCAGCGGCTATGATTGACAGCTGCCCCTACAGGTTCCTTAAATTTGCACGATGTCACGTGTCATCTTTCAGCGCTGCGGAGCGTTTTCAGGACCGCGATTTAGTTGCGGAGGGGTTTTTTGGGGGCAGGAAGCAGGGCTGAAAGATTTCCTTCCCGTGGCCCTGGAGGACCTGAAGCCTTACCTTGCTGCAGGGTACCGTGCCTTCTCCCATTGCTATGGAGACGGTTTCCGAGCAGCCGAACTTTTGCCAGGGAAATGTCTCTTGCGGCACTGTACACTTCCTTGCACACGCTGAGTCCAGTTGCTCGGTCTTACAAGAGACCAGCAGCCCCGAGCCCAGAAGATGAAGCTACCTTTCAAACTGAACATTGCCTACCGATCCTGTGATGCGATTCGCAACCCAGGGAAGTTTGGATTTAGAAGCAAATGAGGTCCCCAACCCCAAAAGCGATTCTTCCATGTGTGTGTGTATTAAGTCCTGGCAAATCACCTCTGACCCACGGTGACCCTATGAATGAAAGACCTCCCAAATGCCCTATTGTTAATGGACTTGCTCAGATCCTTCCATAAATCTCTCAGAATCTTGTCTAGTTTGCTCCGTAGAGAGGGGGTGCAGGCAGGGAATCTGTTATTGCAGGCACAAAGGTGGCCGAAGCCAGAGAATGACGAATATGCCCCTCAGGGCTAGTAGTATCACATGCTGCTAGTAGTATCACATGCTAGTAGTTTTACACACTACATGGAGTTAGAGGAGGGAGCTCGGCAGGGACGGATTGCTATAGAAGCTGCTATTTTCTCCAGGGAAACCTGATCTCTGTAGTTTGGGGTCAATTGTAATTCTGAGAGAATGTCAGGCCCCTCCTGGAGGTTGGCAACCCTAGCATTTACAATACAAACAATACAATACAAACCTAAACTCTTTGAAATCTGTTGACTTCCGTGGGCTTAAAAGGATGTAACTCTGTTTAGTATTGTACCACTAGAGTGAAGTAATGAAGTGGGCTACTCGGGTGCAAGAGAAACACTTGGAGGGGCAACATGGAGGGCAAAAAGCCACATGGGGAGAAGATGCTTAAGCAGCATCTTCCGCATCCGCTACTCAGCTCTAAATCCCCCTTTCCAAAGGTAGGAGTCCACTATACATACGATATTTGCATATGGGCTGCTTCCACACATGTTGGATAATGCACTTTCAATGCTCTTTAGTGATCCTTCGGAACTGGATTTTCATGTGTGAAACAAAAGATCCACTTCCAAAGGATCGCTTAAGTGCATTGAAAGTGCATTATCCAACATGTGTGTATATGAAATCGTTAAAGTAGGAAGGCAGAAGTTTTAATAGACATAAAAGACATTTAAAGTCTCGCCCCTGGGCCTACAGTAGCGCTCCTGAGCTCCTCTCTGCTAGTTGAACTTCAACCAGGCACAGCCTGCAAGTTCCCAATCTTTCGTCTGAAACAGTGAGGACTAGAAACTTATTTTGGAAAGCAAAAGAAATGCAACTCGATTGATGCTCGAGACAAGAATCAAGGTTGCATCCTTATTTGTATAAGTGCTGTCAAGTCACAGTTGACTTATGGCAGCCCCAGCAAGGCATTTTCAAGTCAAGTGAGAAGCAGAGGTGGTGTGCAGTGTATTCCTCCTTGGTGGTCAACTATTCAAGTGCTGACCCTGCTTAACTTTGAGATCTAATAAGATCGAGCTATACAATGCTGCCTTCCCTCCCTTCATCCTTGTATAGCGAACCCTTAACATATACTCCACCCAAGAGGGATGAAATACAGACAATAAAGCAGGAGTGCAAAGCAGCATGGTGTAGCGGTTAGAGCAATGAACTAGGATCTGGGAGACTCAGGTTTGAATCCACACTGTGCCATGGAAGCTTGGTAGGTGACCTTGGGCCATTCAGACAATCTGAGCCTAACCCAACTCACAGGTCTATTGTGAAGATAAAATGGAGGAGAACGACATCAGTTGCTTTGGGCCCCCACGGGGGAGAAATGAAATAAATAAATAAAATGTGCAAGCACATATAATGATGACAGAGGTCAGCCAAGGTGTTGCTGCTGTGGACATTGAAGACCACAGGTGTGTTGTTGCTGTCGGAATATCCGAATGCAGGTAAGAGAAGAACTAGAAGGAGGACAGGGTGGTGTAGCTCCCAGTGATTTCAGAGCAGAATTTCTTAGGAAGTTGTGCCCAATGGCAATGTGTCTCTCTCCCAATCTGTGTCTGTTCCATAAAGCCCAAAATCGCCATCCAAGGAGCTGTGTTGCAGGCCCACCTATGGGCAGAAAGCCCATTCCTGCTGCACAGCAACCAAACTTAGCCAGTACACACCTAATGACCGTACTTGTCTGCACTTTACATCCAGTGTAGGAGCTGGGGAATAACTAACTGCTGTCAATAGCTGAATATCCAATAGCTTGTTAAAGCAGCGTCACTTACTGCTAAACACATGATAGCTGAGCCAGCACACTTTTAAATATTATACTGATGCTTGAAAGGGAAGGGATTGTGTTTTTTTACTAATTGGCTATTAGTCTGTATTTCGATTGTTACTGTGAATGTTTGCATGGATGTTACATGGATCTTCCTAGAGTAATTGGAGGGCCTGAAGTAGCATGGAACTTGCCTCTGGAGCTTGTCTATAAATGCATATATTAATATCTTAGCAACTACATGAAACTCTTGGAAAAGAAGACAGACAATGCACTCACCAAAGCAGAGCTGAGCTGTAGGTCCATTTGACTCCAAGTGACAGGCTTGATCAGAGTCAGAAGAGGCCCTAATCAGGCACAACAGGCCTGAACTGTTCCATGTTAATGATTGTTCTGTATGCCTTGTTATTCAAGTTTTATGTCTGAAAAAGAAAGGTTTGAAATTTGCTTATTGTTATTTTCATTCATATGAGTATCACAAGGTGGGATCACACTGTCCAAAGGTGTGAACTCCCTCAGTTCTTTAGGTTTGAATTAAGTAGAAGTTACACCTTCTGTGTTCTTTCCAATCGCTTCCTACTCTTATGAAGTGAAGAAACTTCAGGAGTGGCTCAATGTTTTGAGGAAGAGATGCTTTGGGGGAGAAGCAAACGGCACCAGGAAACCCTTCAGACACGCTAGGGCACAGGTTCCCAACTAGTAGTGGGCACAAACCGAAGTTTGTCACGAACTGGGCTGGTTCGTGGTTTGCAAACGGGCAGTTTGTGGGAGCTCATTTCTCACGAACCATGGCAAATTTTAGCCTGGTTCGTTTGGTTCTTATTTTGGTTCATCACTGCAGACAGCCTGGCACCGATCAATCAGTTTCCTAGGCAATGAGGGGGGATGGGCTCTCTGCATCCCATGAGAAGCTTAGTGGGCACCAGGGTAGGTACTGGCGGGTGCCATGGTGCCCACAGGCACCAATTTAGGGAACCCTGCTTTTACAAGAGTCCTGAGAGAAAACCCATTACTACACATGGTGTGCTTAAAGAATTTCTTTACCCCAGTCTTTTACTTTCTTCTCTTCTCTGACCCTTCCCGGTCTGGTAGTTGACATTATACTGAGACCACTTAGTGCAATATTTTCTATAGTTTCTCATCTGCCAATTCACAAGGATGATTCTCTCATTCTCCTCCACCTACCACCAGCTCCTCCTCCTTGTTAGTTCTTTTCATTTGGTCAGCTTTAACGCTCCTCTCCACTTTGGGCTTCACTCTTCTCTCTCCTCAGATTCTTCTTTTTGCTCAAAGCCATTTGTGTCCTGCCCATATCCAGCACATTCCAGCTCTAGAATATCATTATTTTGATATACTATTGTCTATACCAAGGAGAGCCAGTTTGGTATAGTGGTTAAGAGCGTGGGACTCTAATCTGGAGAACCGGGTTTGATTCCCCACTCCTCCACTTGAAGCCAGCTGGGTGACCTTGGATTAGTCACAGCTCTCTGGAGCTCTCTCAGCCCCACCCACCTCACAGGGTGTTTTGTTGTGGGGATAATAATAACACTTTGTAAACCGCTCTGAGTGGGTGTTAAGTCATCCTGAAGGGCGGTATATAAATCGACTGTTGTTGTTGTTTTGTTGTTGTTGTTGTTCTTTTCTAGCTTCCTCACAGGTCTCCAGCCCCTTCCCTTGCAAAGAGAGAGGGAAAAGGCATATCTCAGCAAGGGAAATGTCAAAGACTTACTTTTTTAAAAAACGAAAGAAGAAAATTCAAAGAACCTGCTACACCTATCATTACAAAGGTATATCAAAATAATGATATTCTAGTGCCAATTTTTTAAAAATTGCAAAATCCTAGGTGGCTCAGGGAAGAAGCGGTGCCAGAAAAAGCAGCAGGGTTTGAAAGGGACATAGCATTCCACATACAGTTCATAACAACAACAACATTTAAGTTATATACTGCCCTTCAGGACAACTTAATGCCCTCTCAGAGCGGTTTACAAAGTGTGTTGTTATTCTCCCCACAACAATCACCCTGTGAGGTGGGTGGGGCTGAGAGAGCTGCGACTGACCCAAGGTCACCCAGCTGGCTTTAAGTGGAGGGGTGGGGGAATCAAACCCGGTTCTCTTGACCACTACACCAAACTGGATGTGAATGGTATTTGAAGCCACCATCCCCACGTAGCTTCACACAGAGTCAGGGCGGCAACCGATAAAAACTGGGTTAAAATGAAAATGTGAAAGGTTTCATCTTTCCGTTGACATCTCTCCAGACTAGTTATTGGTCCCTTTCCCTTTGTTCTCTCTGGCTTTCCTCTCAACTGTTTGCTGCTCTTGGCTTATGGTATTCGCCATGAACCTGCTGCCGTTCAGCTCAGTCATTTTGCTCCCTCCTTCTCTCCTTCCAGGCTTGCTAATATTTCCAGTTGCCTCACGGCTATTTTAGTCTGGACGTTGGATCATTATCTCAATCAATACCCAGAAGACAGAATTTATTGAGTTCCCCCTATACCCTTCCTTTTCGTCCCTCTTAATTGGTAATATCACTCTTCTGAACAAGTTAAAAGCTTGGGCATTATTTGTGATGCTCCTCTTTTCTTCGTTGTTCACATTACCACTCTGGTTAAGGTTGTTGGTTTTTCCTCTATAATATTATTCAAATTTATTCTTTCTTGCCAAGCAATTCTGCTAAAACCCTTATTAATACTCTCATTCTCCCTCATGTTGATTATTGTTAACATTTTGTTTATCCGCTCTTCCGTCTCTCAATTTAAGTTTGTGACCAACTTTTATTTTTATTTTTAAACTTTGTGTTTTGTTCTTGTTCCTTTTCTGTATGTTTTTCTTCACTTGCTTCCTCTATTTTTTTGTATGAAGCGAAACATCTTTTTTTAAGACTTACCCTTTTTATCTGGTTCCATTCCTTTCTTTGTCTTCTTTTCCAGTTCTTCCACTCACCAAAGACCAACCTTCTTACTAAACCCCAGGAGTGGATTGGGACACTAGAACTGCCCCAGAGCCATGTGAGTCAATTGGCCTTTTCAGTGCTAAGAGATCTGCTTTGTTTAGATCACAACTGTTCAGGCCACAACTGATAAAGGGGATTGGCGTAGGGCGAACGTACACCCATTATCATCTATCACCACAATCTAAGTATAACCTTGGACAACATTTTTCAATTCAAGTAACTCCTCAAGAAAGAGAATGTAAATAATCTCACCCATAAAATTGTATCTACAGCCTCAATAACCAAATGGATTATAGTAAAAAGTCCAGTAGCACCTTTCAGACTACCTAACTTTATTGAGGCATAAGCTTTCGAGAACCACAGCTCTCCTCGTCAGATGCATCAAGAGAGCTGTGGTTCTTGAAAGCTTATACCTCAATAAAGTTGGTTAGTCTTAAAGGTGCTAATGAACTTTTTACTGTTTTGCAATTACAAACTAACATGGGTAACTCCTCTGGATCAAATGATTTATATCTTCTTTATGCTTCAGAGAAGAGTCTTGTACTCTTGGGCTGTTCTTTAATCCTACTTTGTCACCCCATCCGAATCAGTTGAAATTCCACAGCTGTTCACAGACATATCTACAAACCACAGCCAATGAGGATTTTTCTGTTGCGTGGTGAGCTCTGTTCCCACCCCATCTTCATACCTGTTACTTACAACCCACAAAACCCCCTCAACATTCAGAGCTGTCCTCTTTGCTCTTTCAGCCATGTTTCCAACTGGCTGTGATTTTTTAAACTGCCTTACATAGTTTAGTTTCTCAGACTTTGTATGTTTAATTAATAGGGTTTTAAAGCACTTTTTAAACTCCTGAAGACTACTCTGAGAAGGGGAGGGGGTGGGGGAGGAGTGACTTTGTAATCGACACGAGGGACGTTCTATTGGTGCTGCTGGGGGGGGGGACAGGTTTGCATTGAGCCTCGGCCCATGGTCAAAGATTGTACATGAGCCCGAAACAGAGTGACTGAGATAAAATTATGTACTTCTGCCACATCTTCAGTGTATTATTCCTTACTGATGCATGATTTGTAATTTTATTGTATTGTTTGGCTCAGTACTTCAGGTCGAGGGAGCTTATTTGTTAATAAATGAAAAGTATTTTTCATTGGTTAATAAATGAAAGTATTGTTCCCTAAATTGATTCATTTGAAACGTGGTGCTGGAGGAGAGCTTTGCGGTTGCCATGGACAGCCAGAAAGACAAATAAGTGGGGTTCTAGATCATATCAAGTCTGCGTTCTCCCTAGAAGCTAAGATGACAAAACTGCGGCTATCATACTTCGGCCGTATCATGAGAAGACAAGACTCTCTGGACAAGTCAATAAGGCTAAGAAAAGTGGAAGGCGGTAGGAAAAGAGGAAAACCCTAAGCGAGATGGCTGGACTCAATAAAAGAAGCCACGTCCTCCAGTTTTTAGGATCTGAGCAAGTCTGTTAATGAAAAGATGTTTGGGAAGTCTTTCATTCTTAAGGTCACCAAAGGTCTGAGGCGACTTGATGGCGCGCGCGAGCATGCACGCACACACAGACACACACAGAGAGACACACTGTTTTGAAAATACAACTTTGACTTGTGTCATTTACTGGACAGCTTTGTGACTACCAGAGACCCCAAGACCCAACAGCCGGTGTTTTTCTACAGCCAGGAACTGGGCAGAAATATAACTTCTCTGTGGAACCTTAATTGTTCACCAGGTGGCGCTATTCCCCAATTCATGCATCTCCTTTTCTCAGGCTCTGTTGTACTCGCTGTCAGTGGCTTCCTTTATTTTGATTGCACGGGCTAAGCCTTGCCATTGAAATGCATAAACATTCTCTCTCCCTCTCTGTGCAAGAGCATAAGAGAGAAATACTGTTTGTCATAGAGAACAGCTTTCTTGTTTATAATTCTGTTCCTCTTCCCATCCAATTAGGCACCACATTTGCACCAATTTATTTGCAAAAAAAGCCCCCAAAGCCTCAAATAATAATTAAATAGATTCAATTGCTCATGTATTATTTGGAAACTATGGAACAAATCTCAAACTCGTTATTGGCACAGAGGAAGGCAAAAGGCTTGAATGCTGGCACAGCTCCATCTGCAGCTCCAAATCAGGAGCTTTCAAGAGTGCTGCAAGTGTCTAGCAGTAATAGAGAGGCAGTGTTTGTTAGTGGTTATAGCTGGTATAGGATGTCAGAAGCGGCCCTCATGCTGACTAGCATGGCAACATGCCAGCCTTCACTAGCCGTTCCTTTGCAGAGTCAAGCAAGGTTGCCTGGTCACAAATGCCAAGGCAGATGGTGAATATGAATCTCCCTTTCCCCCACTCCACATTCACCCACTCACCCACCCACACACTATGTGTGCCTTTAACAGTGTCCTTACATTTATTTCAGTAGACAAACCTTTTCCTAGCATGCTGAAATTGATGGTGCCCTCAGATAAAATTGTCTTAAAGGCTAAAGCCACCTACTCCCCTCCCCGCCAAAGGTCAGCCTCTGTTCTTAGGGCTGCAACGTGATACACGTTGGGACGGCTGCAAGCCCAAATAAATGCAGCGAGACTTAAGTCTGGTCTAGAGACATGTAGCCGAATGCGGTGGCAATGAGCTGGCAGAGCGCAGAGGCAGGGAAATGGTCTGTACCACTACAGACTGCAGGGGAGGGACTGCATTTTTCAAAATTCCCCTACATTAATTGTACCCTCTTGAGAAACTTAGCACAATATACAAAGAGATAGCACACCAGAATGGAAAGTCCTTGCCTGTATTTGTTTATTTGCAGGGAGATTTTACATGGAAAAAGTGGTTTGAAGTGGTACAGCCCGTTCTGCCACCTCATAATAACATCTCATTCTGCTGCATGTCTGGACTAGACCCAATTTGGTAGCCAGTTTGGTGTAGACATGGACACGAACGGAACCCCTCCCCCGAACACCCTGTTCTTCATTTGTTGCCATCCATGAACAATGAACAACGAACGTGGACAAACATCAACTGTTTCCGGACATGTTCGTTGTTCGTTGTTAGTGGGGGCCAGAACCACCCCCACCCCAAACCCCCCTCACTTAGCTCCCCCTCCCCTCAAACCCACTTACCTGACCCTTTAAAGATCCCTTTAAACTATCAGCTGGCAGGTGGCAGGGGGGGATTCCCCCCTGCCACCTGCCAGCTGATAGTTTAAAGGGCCCTGTGCTGGCAAAAACAGCAGTGTCTGCTGGAAGCTAGTTTGATGGGTTACAAACTGACCTTCCCAATGTGCAATACCCACCAAGTTTGCAGGAGACATAGTCCTCACTGTCCTCTGAAGACCCACCAAGTTTCAGAGAGCTTGCACCCTGGGAAAGGCATGATCCACAGGTCTCCTCGTTGGCTGTCATTTTCTCTTCACAGTGGCAAAAACGGGACTCTCTGCTGGAAGTACTTTGAAGGGTTAAAGCCAGAGGGAAAGCCAGAAGGAGTTCAGAGAGAGTTCAGTCCCTGCCTCTGGTTGCTAATGGGATTGATTGCAGGTACCAGACTGTCTGGCTTGACGAAGGCTGCTGAAGGCAACGCTGGAGGCTTGCAATGACCACCTGTTCAGTTAGGATGGGGCCTCACGAACAGCTTGTTCACGAACAGCAGATTGGGCTGTTCGTGGGTTTTTTCTGTTTGTAATGCTGTTCTTGCCCATGTCTAGTTTGGTGTAGTGGTTAAGAGCATGGGACTCTAATCTGGAGAACAGAGTTTGATTCCCCACTCCTCCACTTAAAGCCAGCTGGGTGACATTGGGCCAATCATAGCTCTTCCAGAGCTCTCTCAGCCCCACCCACCTCACTGGGTGATTGTTGTGGAGATAATAATAACATACTTTGTAAACCACTCTGAGTGGGCATTAAGTTGTCCTGAAGGGCGGTATATAAATTGAATGTTTTTATTATTTTTATTTATCATGAGACCTTGTCTACAAATGCAGCCAAATGAGGTGAGGCAATTCTGAGTGGCAAGGAATGTACTGTACCTCTCCAAATCACATGTGAGAAAACTCACATTTTAAATGCTTGTCATGTAAAACTTGTCTGCAAATTTAAAAAAACAGAAAGATTCTAGCAAGACTTTCATATGCTGTGCTTGTTCTTCTACTTACAAGAGAATATAGGGGAATGTTGTAAAACATAATACCTCCCTTTGCAGCCTAGAACGAAGCAGTCCATTCTATCATCTCAGCCCTCTGTTACCTTATCAGGCCTTTCTTCTGAGTAAAACTGGGCAACCCATTTGCAGTGTGAAAACCCACTCTAGTAGGGATCCCAGACCCCTGGTGGGGGCGGGGGATTCCCCGGCCCCGCTCCCCCCACCCCGCCCCACCGGCGGGGGGGCGTGCACCTTCCCTGCGGGCTCCCCCATGGTGCTGTGCGCTCCCGTGCGCAGCAGCCACCGGGATTGGGCCCGTTTTGGCTCGAATCAGGGACGCTGCAGAGCATAGGAGTGCTTCTGTGCTCCGCAGCGCCTGAAAACGGGCCCGATCCATGGCAAAACAGGCTCATTTTCGGGAGCTGCGGAGTGCAGGAGAGCTCCTGTGCTTCGCAGAGCCCCCAAACGGGCCAGTTCTGCCGCGGATCGGGCCCATTTTCAGGCGCTGCAGAGCACAGGAGCGCTCCTGTGTTCTGCAGCATCTCAAAAACAGGCCTGTTTCAGTGCAGATCAGGCCCGTTTTGAGCCCCTGCAGAGCCTGGATGTTCTCCCAGGGGCTGCGCAATGACGTCACTTCTGAAGTGATGTCATCGCGCCTGTGGGGTCGCGCGTATGTGCTTTGTGCGCATGCACCCCTCTCCCCCAAGGTAAGTGCCAGGCCCCTATCCCCCGCCCACAGGTTGAGGGGGCCTAGCGACCCTACACTCTAGCTTTCTATACTCTGTATTATCTAGGCCAGTGGTTCCCCACATGATGCCCAGGATACGTGTCCAGATGTCCGCTTGCTCTTTCCCCAAAACAGAACCACATCAACGCAAAGAGACAAGTCTGTCTTTCTTCCACTCAGCTGAAGCCAGAGATTCTCGAGAAGGGCCTGGGAGGTACCACCTTTTTGTCTGTAGGGATCACCCCTTTGAAAACAGCTTCAGACCGGACCCTGCCCCCTGGCAGTCATTTTAGGATGGGTCCTACCAACCCTTTGGCAGACGTTCTATTGTGGCTTTCAAAATTCCAAATGTGCTAAGAGGTTGGTTACCCCTGATCTAGGTGACCTACTAGCCTATCATGCGGCAAAGGAGAGGAGGGCATTGTGGGGCAACTGGTTTCTGTAGCTTTAGCATAATGTGTGTTGATTGGGGGACATGGTTTCTTTCTCATTTGTTCATGCTGCATGCTAGAATTCTGTTGCCCTAGTAACGCACAAGGAACCTCAGTAGGAGTATAAGGTAATAAAATCGGGAGAGCTTGCACCTCATGTGAAAGCAAAAGCCATCAAGTGTTAGGGCATATATAGCAATGAACATTGAAAAGTACCTTTGGCATATGATACTCACTCTGCAGCTTGTGGAGAGACCTATTTCAACTTCCATCAACCAAAAGACTTCTATTCTTGGCATGAGACCAGCACCTTAGAAAGCCTGTCAGCTTACCCAATCCTCTGGTGGCAGCTGTTTCAAGGTGGAAACCTTCTGTCCACAAGCCCTACCAGGCAAGGGCCTTGCCCACTTCCCTGAAACACAGGGCATGTGCCGCATTGGAGAACAGTGCTCAGAAGAGCCCTGTGTGACTCCCGAAGCCGCTGAGCATGACTGTGTTAGACCATCAGTCCATCTAGAATGTTTCTGTCCCTTCTGATTGGCAGCAGCCCATCTCAGCTCTAGTACAACCTCAGCCACTACCACCACCACCCCACGCCACCTTTCTGTTGTGGTTATAAAAGCATCGGCCTAATACACTCCAATGCACATCTAATGAAATCAGCTCTGACTTATGAAAGCTTATGCTAGAATAAATATTGTTGGTCTTTACCCTTCCACCAGTCTTCTCTTTTCGGCTCCTGCTACGTTGACCCACCTGGAGCTCTTGTACATAAGAATCTTGTTATTGGAAATGTCAAAGACTGAACCAGGGAACTCACGCATACACAGCTGGTGTCCTGCTACAGAGCCATGGGTTCTCTGCATTCTCATCCTTTTCTCTTTTAGTTGGCTGCATACATAATATAATACCAAGGAAAGGACGAGGACCTGCCGCAGTAACAATCCACAGGCCTTACGTTCTTAAAGTGCACCGTGCAACAAAGTTATAATTTTAGAAAGTTATATTTCATGTATATAAAGGGCAAGGTGCTCACTCAGTAATAAATAACAATAAATAGACAAGAATAAATACAAAGTTCACATCCAATTCTCATAAATATACCAATTCACTTCTCAAATCCTGTTTCCGGGAAGTATACTTCTACTCCCAGACTGTAAGGAATTATTTCATCAAAGTGGAGACTTGGAGTCAACAGGTAAGTCTATCATTAATATTGTCCATGAGAAAATCTTCTAAGAGTATGAAAGTCTTTTTTATCCCTTTTCAGGAGCAAATCCAGTCAAGGGGAGGGTTCCAACACGGCAGACCCCTCCCAGGTAGGAGAATCCACAAAAGGACATCCAAGTCTCACAGGGAAGAGAATCCACAGCCGCCAAAGTACGCTCAACAGGGTGCAAGCTATACTTCTGTTTTGGATGGGCTTTTTCAAGAGCGTTCAAAAACAACAGTTGTCTTCAGCTCCAGCTGGTCAATAATGTTTCTGACTTCTCTAACCCGAAATGGGAACCCAGATACGCAGAGGTGGTTTGCCATTGCCTTCTTCTGCATAGAAATTTGGTGGTCTCTGATCCAAATACTGTCCATGGCTGATCATCCTTTCCTCCCAAGCTCTGATGAGCCTGGGCCAAGCTGGGTATGGGGACTGTTGAAACATTAACTCCCCCCGCCCATTATTCACCACTTTAAGTGATGATTGCAGTTATCAATTGATTGTTATGATGTTGGGAACATCGGTATTGGAAAAAATCATCCAACTCAGCTCAGTTATTCACTGAGGCTTCACCCACACATCTATGCTACAGCAATCACTCGTCTCCTGGGTTGTGTTGTCTACATAGGATAATCCAGTTGCAAATGATTGCTATAGTACAATAACAACAACAACAACAACAACATTTGATTTATATACCTCCCTTCAGGACAACTTAATGCCCACTCAGAGCAGTTTACAAAGTATGTCATTGTTATCCCCACAACAAAACACCCTGTGAGGTGGGTGGGGCTGAGAGAGCTCCAGAGAGCTGTGACTAGCCCAAGGTCACCCAGCTGGCTTCCAGTGGAGGAGTGGGGAATCAATCCTGGCTCTCCAGATTAGAGTCCCGTGCTCTTAACCACTACACCAAACTGGCTCTCAATGATAATGCAATCTCCAACAACATGGAGAGGTACCCTAAGACCTGATCTTGTTATAGGGTTGCTAACTCTGGGTTGTGAAATTTCTGGAAGTTTTGCTATAATATCTTTGTAAAAACTATTTTTGTAAAAAACTATTTATTGGATCGAATGTAGGAGTATTAATGAATTTATAACCTTGCATTATAGACTAGAATGTGATGTATATGAATTGAGTTCCACTGAGCACTGCGCACTTTACAAAATACACAAAAAAATTTATTTAATCTATCGGTACTATCAGTTTGGATCCTCTGGTGTGGTTTTCCACTGTTGGCTTGGTGCTTTAGCAGAGGTTGGCTTGCTAGCTTGTGAGTTGACCCACCTGAAGGTTGGCAGCCCTGTCTTGCCAAATACCTCTTTTGCTGCCCCTTTGGCTGTTGTGGTGTATATTTGTATTCCCAGACAACCTCTTCCTGCAAACAAACAGCATGTTATTCAAGCCACCTGGATAATAAGGATGCTACCGTATCTCTTGCAGGTGTCCATTACAAAATGCCTTCAGACATTTGCCCTTTGCACTGAGGTAACTCAAGGACACTTGAAGGTGTCCTCTACAACTCTGGTGAGCTAGCTGAGCCCAGCATCCCTGTGAAATTTTGTTTCTGCACTCCATGGTACTTCCCACCCACTTTTCATTTCCTTCCTATGCTTCCACTACAACAGGTTCTTGTTTCAAAGCTCTGCTCGCTCATTCCCTTGGACAGACTTCATATTTTTTTTTTACATATTTCATCTCTTCCTCCTCTGCAAAACCGAGAGTGGGTGATGAAAGCTTCGTTTGGAGGAGAATGTATTTCTGTGCTTTACCGCTTGCTGTAACAACGTCACATTTGCTGAAGCTCCCATCACGCACTTCCAGTATTGTTTGGATGCTAAACTCAAGGCCTTTGGGACGGGGTGGGTGGGGGCTGAACGCAACCCCTTATCTTCCTACAGAAGAGGAAGGGGGGCTTCAGATGTAGGAGGCATCACAAGTGGAGACCTCCTGTTACAGAGGCTTACCTGCTGCGTCACTGAAAAATTAGAGACTCCATAGGTCTCGACCACACACTGAATTTGTGGGAGGGTCCTCACCCACGTGCATCTCCACGTGTTAAATTACCATCCGCTGGAGACCACGTGCTCCAAGGATTTGTCATGACTGCCACTCTGAGCAGGGCCTTTGCATCTCCACAGCGGTTGAATCTCTCTTACTACAAGCCCCCACTTAAGTTTTCTTTCTGACTCCCCTTTTTTATTTTCTAATGGTATTTGCTTCATAATGTCTCATACTTAATGTTGCTGGCAGGGGGTTTGGCTTGTTGAATGCGACTGTTACCGGGTTGCCACGGCTGCCAGGTGTCCAGTTTTCCCCCAGACAGTATTTTTTTCTTGGACTGTCTGGGAGAAACCAGGTTAAAATACTGGATATATAAATGTCTGGTATTTTTGTGCATGGGGGAGAAGCAGCTGGTCGCTGGTGTGTACGAGCTGGCAGAAGGCCTTCCAGCACCACCTTTGCCTCCTACTTTTACCCCTATCCCCTCCTTCCAGGGCTGAGATGTGGCAGGCCAGCCCACTCGGCCTTCTGAGTGCCAGGAAGTGACCAGTGATGACACCACTTCCTGAAGAAGTCACATTCGGTAGAGCCAATATTTTTTGAGATGCCATCTGGCAACCCTAGACACCTGACAACCTTTCAAAGGGGGAAGCCCCTGGCTATGTACTCTGAACAGCATGCAAGGTGCTGCAAAACTGCTATCAAACTTCCCCTGAGACACCTTGAGCAGATGTTGGGAGAAAAAGTGAGGGTTACCGATCTCCAGGTGAGGCCTAGCATTCTCTCAGAATGGTCTCCAGACTACAGAGATCTGTTCTGGAGGAAGTGGCAGCTTTGCGGGGTGGACTGTATGGACTTACATCTCTGCTGAGCTCTCTTCCCAAACCCCACCCTCCCAAGGAACCACCCCTAAATCTCCATGAACTTCCCAAGCTGGAACTGGCAGGCGCAGAAATGGAATACAGTCTTGAATAAATGAATGCATCTTGAAAGGCAGCAGGTACGGCACAGCGCTGCGGGCCATCAGCAACTTTGCATCACAAGAGTGTCCCTCCTCCTTACTTCTGTCAGCCAAAGGAAAGGAGCCAAGAAATGGGCATGGCTGGAGAGCCATATATAAAAGGCAGAGGCAGGCTGAGGAAATCTGGGACTCCTTGAGTTGGAGAGGGTGCTGGGAGTGCTGGAAGAGGAAGAACTAGCTGCTCTTCACCCCCTCTGCTACGGTTGCAAGGGCAGAGTTTGGAGTGGTGAACCTCAGTGGGATATAATGCCATAGAGCCCACCTTCCAAAACAGCCATTTTCTCCAGAGGAACCGATCTCTGTGGCCTGGAGATCAGTTGTAATTCCGGGAGATCCTGGAGGCTGGCAACCCTAAGCATGTGCAAAGCATGCGCGCCCGTGGACTCTACCGATGACCTCATTTGTGTGACAATGTTGCTTCCACTGTATGGCCAAATTGGGACAATTTTTAAAGAAAATCGGAAGCAATAGCGTTGCACTGGAAATGGCATCATCAGTAGGGGCCGTGAGCATGCACGTGCCCGTTTCGACGTGTCTCCAAAGCCTGCCTCTTCCCAGCGGGTAGAGGCGGGAATCACTGGGAGTCTGCCTGACACTGGTGGGCACCTGGTAAGCCTTCCCTCCACTCTGGCCAAGACCCAAGAAGTTTGGGGTTTGTCCCTCACTACCATCTTTCCCTTGCCTAGTAACAGCCCAATGCAGTGCCCCATTCAAGAGATAACTGAGGTGTCAGTCAGGCTGTAGCCAAGCAATCATCTTCCTCCCTCAGAAAGGGCAAAATAAATTGTCACACCCCACTGGGTTTGGAAGCAAAGGAGAACCAATAGGAGAAGCCGCAAACAGGGTGATCAAGACCAAAATTCTCAACCTGATCTCAGATTTCATGTTTGCTTGTTAAAATTACGGACAGACACACAGAGTAGTCCTCCTGAACAACTGCAGTAGAAGAAGGCATGTGAATCAAATGATTTCCCCCCTCTGGTATGTATCCCTTGGCCTAGTGTTTCTTCAACAATGGTCCAGGGATCCCCAGAGGTCTGTGAGGGGACTCCACTTTGTAAGGAAAACACGCTCTCTTTATGCCATCGGGATGACAGGAAAAATAGAAACAGATACTGCTCAGTTTTCTAGTGATGGAGGCAGGGTCTCTGCACCTAAGGAGAAGACGACTGAATTGGCTCCCCTCCCTCTTTTGAATGGCAACAGCTCGTAAAAGTGCCCTCACTCACACCCAGAAAACACACTGATTGGCTGCTGGGAACCAACTGTTGAACTCGAGGATATGTGATTGGTTTAGTGGCATCAACAAGTTACAGTCCGAATGGAGTCATCTCTGTTACTTCAGATTCAACACTGAACTGGTTTTCACTTCATTTTCAGATGCAACAGATTGGAGAATAGGGATAGAGAGATGTCACTCTCCATCCTTAGGAAATGGCTGAGAGATGACAGATGCTTCTATGGAGCATGAATGGCTTGGCACACACAGTATAAAAAGGGACTACTGGGCACACTGTAGGCTGTAGAAAGAGAGGAGAGGCAGGCTTGGAAGACCACAGATTTTTTGAAATTAAAAAATTTAGTGTCCTTGGGTTGTTTTAGAACCACTGCCTAACTTCTGACAGCTTGTTTGGCATATTTTGAGCCACATCAAACCTGCCTAATCAAGGAGTCTGTCTTCAGAGTCCAGATGAGTAGCTGCTAGAAGCACTGGACAGCTTCATCTGTAGAATTCCTTCCTGGCATCTGTTTGCCTAGCACCTCTTCTCTTAAAATGTTAGTCACCTGAAGAAGAGACCTTAATTTCCCCAGGCCTTTGGTGATAATTAATGTTATCTATGTTGGTTCTCTTGTCCCCACCCCACCCCACACAGTGGCCTCAGTTTCTGGTCTTTGATTTATTATTCTGGAGCATTTTTTAAAAAGGTTGATGGTACCTTTGAATACCAGGTTGGTTTGATTGTATTTTGCGATCATTTTTGGGACTGCCTCAAGAATCCTAGTTATGAGGATTGTTTTAAATAAAGAGCTGTGACTGCAGTTGTCTAGGCTAGCCTTGAATCTCTGGGCTATGACTGTTTCTGTTATTAAAAACCATTACACACCTCTGAAAGTGAAAGGGGATAATTTTCTAATTCACAGCCTCTTTCCTTGTTTCCACACACCCAGACTTCAACTCAGGCAAGATTTGTTGTTGCATAATGCAGAATATGTTTGGGGAAGACAGGCAAAACACAGCCCTCCTCTAGGCATGATTCCACAGGTAGGGCTTTCTTCCTGAAAAATGCACCTTGTAAGGGTGGTGTACCCCTCAAAGGTTACTAACCACGATCTGACCCCAAAGCCTTCATCTACTGTTATCTATAAATCTCTTCTGCTTTAGATCTCCAGCGTGCTGGATTTGCTTTCGGGGAAAGCATGAGTGGGCGCCCTGGGGACAGATCTGGCCTGCAATCAATGTGTTTGCCAACTCTCACTCACCGTATGGCCCCCTCAGGCTCTGCCGTCAGTGGAAGGATAGACCGAGTACTGAAATCTCTTCCCCCGGCGCCTCGCTTATGTGGCACAAAGCCTGCCAGGCCTGCCCACATTATAGCATTGTTAAAAAATGACTAGAATAGAATGAAATGTCAAATTATGTAAGTACAGGATCTAGTACAAAGCACTTTATGGAGGCAGGGCAGCCTGCAGTTAACGTGGAGGCAGGTGCTGTGGAAATGATGTGCCCACACACTGCCTAGTCCACAATGCCTGCTTGGTTGATGGAAGGTTGGCCACAATACCAGGATTTCTTGAAAGTAGTCATTGTATCAAAACATTGCCTCGTATGCTTGGAACCGAGTTGCTGAAAGAGGTGAGGGGCCGTAACTCAGTAGGGGAGCGTATGGGGTGCATGCAGAAGGTCCAATGTTTAGCCCAAGTAGAGTCTGGCGCCTGGCAGGTAGTGGCTGTCCTAACCAGGGCCAAATTAAGTTTATGTTTATGGCAAGTTTAAGAGGCCCAATAACATTATCCTCAAAAGGCTTTAAAAAAATAAGAGACTTCTCAAAATTTACTTCCCTACGCTGTAGTTTTGCTCTGACATGGATGGCCCAGACTAGCTTGATCTCAGAAGCTAAAGAGGGTTGGCCCTGGTTAGTTCTTGGATGGAAGACACCACCAAGGAAGTCTAGGATCATTACACAGAGGCAGGCAATGGCAAACCACCTTGGAATGTTGCTTGCCTTGAAAACTGTATAGAGTCGTAAAAGTGAGTTGCATCTTGGCAGCACTTTACACACTCACATAAACCGTGGTTTATTTAGCTTGTACATAAATCCAGTTCTGGTCCTAACTCTTGCAGTAGGTATGTTCGAAAGTCGTCCCAGCAGGAACCTTCCCGGCAGAGGTGTGCAAACAGCTTCCAGAAAGAGAAGGGAAAAGAAAGATGCAGCCGAGACAGTAATGTGGGTCCCAGTGCAAAAGTTAACAGGAGGTTGATAAATGCTCTTCCGTTTGTCCTGCTTTCACAAGTCCACCCCATCTCCCTATAACTGCAGTCAAGTCACACCAGCTCAAGATGCAGTCTGAAAAGGGTACCTCCTGGGGGAATTATTCAAACAGCACTCTCAGCTACAGGTACTCTTACAATTCTTACCATCTCAAGCTGGTCCTATTTCCTTTTGTTTTTGTTTCCACTTATGAAGGCTAACGTTCCAGGCCTCAAATCCTTTTCTCCACAGTGTTCCCAGGGAAGTAAATTATATTTAGGGCTCATCTCTCTTTTATTCTCCCTCTCCTTCTCTCCCCTGACATTTCCTCCAGCACACATGTCTCTCCCCAGGAGGACAATTTGGCTGTTTTTGTTACAAGTGTTCAGAACTTCTTACAAACTGTATGTAATCTTTTAGCCTTACAATTGCTGCTGTGTGAAACAGCTCCTTGCATTTGTGGTGATTGCCACTGCGAGGAAGAAATTCTCATTGCCAGCATCCCCCGATTGACATTGACAATGACAAGGTTAACCACGCAATATCCCAAACTGGAGTTCACTCTTCCTTAGCAGTTGATGGTTCTGGAAACTCCAGGATCTTTTCCGTAAACTTATGACACCACAACCCGATTTTTCGGGGTAGCGCAGGTCACCATTTAGAACTGTTATCCTGTCGCTCAGATCTTAAAAAAGTTTAGTCAGAAGTAAATTCCATTCTCATGAACAGTAAGTGTGCTCAGGATTGGACCCTGGCAATCTAACTATATACTTAGTCAAATAAGTATGGTTTGGGATTGTCCCTATAATCTATAGTTTTATTCAGGGTTTTTTTTCTGGTAAAAGAGGTGATGGAACTCAGTGGGTTGCCCTTGGAGAAAATGGTTACATGGCTGGTGGACCTGCCCCCTGATCTCCAGACAGAGGGGAGTTTAGATTGCCGTCCGTGCATCTAAACTCCCCTCTGTCTGGAGATCAGGGGGCGGGGCCACCAGCCATGTGACCATTTTCAAGAGGTTCCGGAACTCCGTTCCACTGCGTTCCTGCTGAAAAAAAGCCCTGGTTTTATTTATAGTGACCAAATACAAGAGAAAATGGAGCAGCTATATCTTTAACAGTTGTGTAGGAGGAGAATACCAGGACTGAGCGGCCTCTGAGCTTACTGTGCCTATACGTACCATCCACAGAACCATCAGAGGCCAAGAACTCTTCCCACACTATTAAGCCATGGTTGAGAAGGGCCCTTGGATCTTCCGGAGCCAACTTTCAAAGCCCAAGTATTTGATTTGGGCTCTGAAAATGGAGTTCAAGAAACCAGAGGCTCAAATTAACGCAGCAACCAGCCCTGGTCCCATATTGAACCAGTTCCCATGGCTAGTTGTATGCTATGCTCCCATTCCTACAAATGTCCGTTTATCAATCTCTTCTCCTAGGCAACGTGTTTCGATTGCTCTAGACTAACTAGAAGAGATGCTGGGGATGGCTCCTTTCTCCCTTGCCCGTCTCTGCTTAATAATGAACTGGATGCCTAATCCAATTTTAGACCGCCAGGTTGCAACTCCCCAAAAAAACAGGTGAAAGAAAAGCCACAACTACTTCTGTTTTATGCTAAGTTTCATCATCTTGCTTGACCGCAGGTTAGGGGTGCTAACTCCAGGTTTGGAAATTCCTAGAGAATTGGGGCTGGTTCCAATGCAGCCATTTTCTCCTGGGAAACTGACCTCTGTAGACTGGAGATTAGCTCCAGTTCTGGGAGATCTCCAGACCTTACGTAGAGGCTGGCAAACCTAATTTTACTATTCCTTATTCTTTGAACATGCAAAACCCACACTGCTTTTCCTGCATTACAGATAGCCTTCCTGAAGTACCTGTGTTACAGCCCTGGTTATTCTATACTTAAGGTTTCTCCCTCCCAAGATCTATTATTAAGATGAAGGATCTGCATTCCATTGTCATGCAGATGACTCTCCAATACAGATTGCATGCCCCTATCTATCACGGTGACTCAGTTCCTTGTCAGCTTGAGTGAGAGAGCAAACCAAAGAGCTAAGGACTGGAAGCAAGGGAAACCTACTGAATGGGAGGGGGTCTAATTGCTGAATCGAGCCACTGACTGCTCTTCCCCTGCTTCATATATTATAAGCAAGATTTCCAAAAGGGTCTCATGTTTGGTTGGGGGTGGTGGAGGTGGAAGGACGAACTGTGAAAGGATGGCTTGGGGTGGAGCCCCAAGGCAATTGAAGCAGTTCTAAATGGTCACCCATCTGCAGTCTCCATATTTTTATCCTGGAGGGGGTGTGGCTCAGTGGAATTGCATCTGCTTGGCATGCAGAAGGTCCCAGGTTCAATCCCTGGCATCTCCAGTTAAAAGGACCCATAGAGGTGATGTGAAAGAGCCCTGCCTGAGGCCCTGAAGAGCCGCTGCTGGTCTGAGCAAGCAATACTGACCCTGATGGGCCAAAAGTCTGATTCAGTATAAGGCGGATCCATGCGTTCAGGCGTGAAAAGCTCAAGATCAGCTCTATGTGGAATTCCTGTTGATTTTCAGAACAACGCCAGGGGACAGGGTAGAGTTGATGGTCATGTGACTGCTAATTTCTTTTCCTTTGTGATCAGCTACCAGCCAGGCACTTCCGAGCATGAACAGGCCTACCAAGCGCCATTGTTTAGCTAAGTTTATTGACTGATTCTGTCATGCACTCCATAAAGGGCTCCCGGATGAGCCCTTTATTTAGAGGAGCCTCGTGGTGCAGAGTGGTAAGCTGCAGTACTGCAGCCCAAGCTCTGCTCATGACCTGAGTTCAATCCTGGCGGAAACTTGGTTGAGTCAGCCTTCCGAGGTCCATCTGCCCCCGCCATGCCTGAGGAGTTAGAGTTTCACCAACCCACATCTCCACCCTTTTCTTACCTTGTGTACGGTGGGCAGGGAAAGGGGGAAGGGTGCCCCATCTGGAATGCTGATATCTGAGATGTTTATTGGTTTTATCTATTGTACCTTATTTATGATTGTAACCCACCCTGAGCCTGCTTGCGGGGAGGGAGGGCTAAAAATCTAATCAATCAATCAATCAATCAATCAATCAATCAAAATGAGTACCCAGTTTCCTGGGGGTAAAGTATAAATGACTAGGGAAAGCAATGGCAAACAACCCCGTAACAAAAAGTCTGCCAAGAAAATGTCATGATGCGATGTCCCCCATTGGTCAGTAATGACTTGGTGCTTGCACCTTTACCTTTTATCATGCACTCCAGGGTCATCCTTCTATTGTGCACGAACGTCCTGACATAGGATCCCTATGTAAAATGGCTTTAAAGGGGGATTAGGGAGATTCATGGAGGAAGAGAGGTCTAGCAATGGCTACCAGCCATGGTGACTAAAGGGAACTTCCATGTCCAGAGGCAGTCAACCTCAGAGTTCCAGTACTAGGAGGCAGCAACAGGAGAAAGCCTCTATGCTTTGATTGTTGGCCTTCCCGGACAGCCACTGGGCTGCTGTGTGAAACCGGTTGCTGGACTTAATAGACTGCCTTGGTCAGGCCACACCCAGAGTATTGTGTGCAGTTCTGGAGGCCTCACTTCAAAAAGGATGTGGACAAAATTGAGAGGGTGCAGAGGAGAGCAATGAGGATGATCAGGGGTCTGGAGACTGAGCCCTATGAGGAAAGGCTGAGGGCCTTGGGAATGTTTCGTTTGGAGAAGAGGAGGTTGAGGGGCGACATGGTTGCTCTCTTTATATATTTGAAAGGCTGTCATTTGGAGTCGGGCAAGGAGCTGTTCCAGTTGGCAGCAAAGGGTAGGACCCGAAGCAATGGGCTTAAATTACATGCACAAAGGTACCGGCTGGATATTAGGAAAAACTTTTTCACGGTCAGAGCAAAAGTGGAATCAGCTGCCTAGAGAGGTGGTGAGCTCCCCCTCACTGGCAGTTTTCAAGAAGAGGCTGGATGAATACTTGTCAGAGATGCTTTAGGCTGATTCTGCACTGGGCAGGGGGTTGGACTAGATGGTCTGTATGGCCCCTTCCAACTCTATGATTCTATGATTCTATGACTGCTGGTCCGATCCAGCAGAACATCTCTTATGTTCTTCAGTGCTATCTTAAGCAGAGTTATACCTTCTAAGACAGTTTGGTGTAGTGGTTAAGAGTACGGGATTCTAATCTGGAGAGCTGGGTTTGATTCCCCACTCCTCCGCTTGAAGCCAGCTGGGTGACCTTGGGCTAGTCACAGTTCTTCGGAGCTCTCTCAGCCCCACCCACCTCACAGGGTGTTTGTTGTTGTAAGGATAATAATGACATACTTTGTAAACTGCTCTGAGTAGGCATTAAGTTGTCCTGAAGGGCAGTATATAAATCAAATGTTGTTGTTGTTGTTATAAGCTTAGAAGAGGATATCGCTGTTAAGGATTACAGCCTATGTCTCCTATCCAGTCCACTGTAGCGTCCTGAAGGTTGCTCAAAATCACTCCTAAAGGGCCACAGAAATTTCGGAAGAGTTCATATTTCCCTCCCCAATGCTTTATTGCAGTTTAAATATTGCCCAAGTTGTTCTGAGCCTTTGAGAAGGAATGAGCTATAAATAACTAAATCAATCAAATAAAAATATGCAGGTCTGCTGATCTTGGCTCCTTTGTGACTTTCCGGTTGTTTGTCTTGTTATCTATTAGCTCACGCTAATGAACGAAGAGAAGCGCATCACCAGTCCAAATCTGGCAGGAAGTGGTTCCAACAGATGCAGGAAAAAATTAATTTGTGCAGAACCAAAGCTCTGGGAGATGAAACAGATCTTCATTTGGGGGACATTACCATCATTATGGGTGTTGGCTTTACCTAATTTGTGGAGGTGAATATTTGTCTTCCTCTGTGTATAAGGCTGCCATTTTGTTAACTTCTCAATCATTTTTTCTAAGGAGGGGAACTGGGGATTGCGCATGATCAGAGGAGCTATGATTGGTTCATCTCAGGACAGCATTTTATTTTAATAGGCTCACTGGGGGGAAAGGCCAGAATTGGTCAGTTCATGGATGAACATCACAGTGTCCCATGGCTCTGGGTGTGTTTTGAAACCCGTTTTGCACCAAGCACAGCATCTAATCCAAGGAAGGATATCTGTGTTTTATTTTAGGACTCTGCAAACTGCAGACCAGGTTTCTCCATTGTACTCTGAAACATCTCTTTCTTTCCTCCTTCATCACATTTCCTTACAAAATAACCAGTACAATTAAGAGTCCTGGGGACCTCTGCTCATTATTTTGTGATACTTTAAATGTCCCAGTAACAAAGTACTGGTGGTAAAAAGTGCTGTCAAGTTGCAGGCAGCCTATGGCGACCTACAGGGTTTTCAAGGCAAGGGACATTCAGAGGTGGTTTGCCATTTCCCAGACTTTCTTGGTGGTCTCCCATCCAAGTACTAACTGGGGCTGACTCCAAGATCTGATGAGATTGGGTTAGCCTGGGCCATCCAAGTCAGAGTATTACACAACTGTTTTTGGAATATTTCTAGGCTTTTGTGTTGACCGTGGCATCTAGAGAGATGTAAATTTTCTGGAAATTTTGAAGCCCCAGGGGAAAACAGGATTCTTTCTTTTTTTCCAGGGAAAAATAGAAAATTGGAAGGAAATTGAAATAAATGCAATACTTACAATATCTTCATTTTCTGTAAGACAAATTGCAAGTATACCCAGTACATGAGAAAGACTTGCAAACTGCCTGACCCTATACTACAAAGGTACATGTATCTTAATTCTTGCCACCTTAGAGATGGGGGGGGGGGGAGTTGAAGGTAGAAATCAAATTTTGTAATAAACAAAAGAAACTGTATTATTTGGACAAAAACTCTCTCAAAGACTCACAAGAGGTAGGACTGCCAGCATGTTTGGATTATTTACATTTAAACAAAAAACAACCTTGAAAATGTTGTATGTGTCTCTAGTGTAAGAGGGTTTTAGAAAAAGTGCTCCTGAAAATTTCACAATTTTTCAACTGGAAAAATTGAGGAAGTCCTCAGATGTTTTCATACTGTACATTTGGAATGAGTGAAATATTTTGTAAGATAATGTTTTTCTCACTGAAAAAGAGAAAACATTTCAAAGGAGTTTCTTTTCAGTGTTTCCCCAGTTTTTCAATCAACATTTTTTAAAAAAATGTACTTGGAAAACAACACAGAAAAAATGCCCCCCGTTTTTTCCCCTCCCTGGGCCCTCACCTCTCTAGGCACGTTTTAGAGTTGCCGTGGGTGGGAGGTTGGTGGGAGTAGCCTGGCACCTACCTGTTGATGTCGCTCTTCCGGGAAGTGACATCATTGTGCAGGCCATTTGCAGCCCTCGGAGTGCTGCTGTGTTCTGCAGTGGTCATATTTGGGCTTAATCCAGCCTGAATCGGGCTGTTGAGGAGCACAAGAATGCTCCTCTCTGCAACGGCTCAATTTGATCTGCATTTGGCTGCTGCAGAGCAGCCTTGTTCTGCAGTGGCCAGATTCAGGTCAATTCAGGCCTGATTTGACCCAAATTCTGCCCAATTTGGCCCAATTCAGGATGAATTGGGCCTTAATTGGGCTGCTGCGGTGTGCGGGAGCATGCTGCAGCACCTGGGAGCATGCCCTGAGTTGCACATTCCGCTCGCCGGCTAGGTAAGCGGAACCAGCGGGTGGAGGGTGGGAGCAGGGGATCCCCTGCCCCCAGTGGGGGACTGGCAACCCTACCATGTATCCAGCCATGCTACTCAGCAAAGTTTGAGGCTTTTATAACTTGAGCAGCTCTTCTACTAGACAAAATAATTTGGCCCAACAATTTTTCTTTTTTTGTGGAAAAAAGCTGATTTCTGGCATCCCCTTTCAGTAGCGTTAACTCCAAAGGCAGCACCAGGAACCCATGGCCAGTCTCCCCAAGGAGCCTGTTTCTAATGACAGCATCTTCTCTCATCTCCTCTTCCGGTCTGCCAAGTAATTCTACTTTCCCTGAGGAACTCTACCATTTAGCCAAGAGGAAACTCAGAGTAAACATTACTTCCTTCACGAGTTTGCCATGTAGCCAACCCAGGCTTGCGCAGACACACAGCAGCTCTGGGGAATGGCTTGCATTAAAAAAAGGAGAGCCCAAATGGGCTCAGAAAGCTGCTGCTGGGGGAGGGAGAGCTCTTGCCTTTCTCCCAAGCATTTTCCCTGTGCAAAAACAATATGGGGGGGGATCCAGTTTCTGCAGGCACACGCCCCACACAATGCCTCCACATGTAGCAGCAGAAATGGGAAAACTTTCCCCTCTTCACTGTCACAAATCAAAGTGAGAGCCAGCACAGTCTAGCAGTTAAGAGTGTTGGGATCGGATTTGGGAGACCCAGTTTTGAACCCCTCCTGTGCCTTGGAAACTTGCTGGGTGTCCTTGAGTAAGTCGGACATTCTCAGCCTAACCCACCACACAGAGTTGTGGTGAGAATAAAAGGAAGGAGCTCTCTAAGCTACTCTACGTCACCATTGGGAAGAAGGCAGGGTATAAATGAAGTAAATAAATAAATTTGAAAATCTGAGGGACGCTCGCTAGACCAAGCAGAGAAATGCCATGGAAAGCCTTAACAGTGACAGCCCAGAGTCTGCAGAACGGGTGGGAATTGCTTCAGTAGACCTCGGAGGTTGTATGGCGTGGTCCTAAAAGCAGAATACTAAATTGTTGTCTTTGTGGCTTGGGACTTTTAATCCCCATCTTGCCTTCTACAGTTCCAGCCCATTACCCACTAGCACTGACCTCAATTATTGTTAATGAGACCCATCTCCACCACCTCCTCCTTCATATATTCGCAACCATTTATCATGTCTCCTTCAGGCTTTTTCTAGCAGCAGTCAAACATGAATAAAACTATCAGGCTTTTCAAATAATAATAAAAAAAATGCACTAAGGCGATCCAAGCAATTTCCTTTCTCTGTCATTGAGTTCACTTACAGGGGCAGCTCCGGCACAAAATCTCTTTGCTACAAGTTTCATAAAAGATTTTATTTCATCATAGGCCACTGAGCAGGTTGTTCTCAGTGCTCCTGTTGCATTGTCTAAAATAAAACCAGCCGTTAAGGACTCATACCGAGGTGTCAAGGAAGAAGAATATACTCTTTGGACAAATGAGTAACAAGTCCACAAGGATCTCGCGGCTTCTCTTGATTACCTCTAGGAGCAACAAACCAGAAATGGGAGAAGGTGAGGGAGAATGGATTCTTCTGCTAAAAGAATTCAGAAGTAGCTATTGAGGAATGAAGCCAAAAATCCTGAGTTCAATGCAGTGTAGTCTGTCTGGTGAATACTTTTTTTTAAAAAAAAATATTTTTTATTGTTTTCCAACACGTATATACAAACATGAGACAGTTATCATTTTACTTGTCAATATCTATTATCTATTTCTTTTCTCTCTTATATTCCACCTTATTACATCAATTCTGAGCTCTGTTATGTCATTATACAGTTAATCTTAGTATCATATTTATGTTTACTGGTTATTGTTGTTTGCAGGGCCTTTTTTCTCAGAAAAGAGGTGGTGGAACTCAGTGGGTTGCCCTTGGAGAAAATGGTCACATGGCTGGTGGCCCCACCCCCTGATCGCCAGACAGAGGGGAGTTCAGATTGCCCTCTGTGCTGTGGCACAGAGGGCAATCTAAGCTCCCCTCTGTCTGGAGGTCAGGGGGCGGGGCCACCAGCCATGTGACCATTTTCAAGAGGTTCCGGAACTCCATTCCACCACATTCCAGCTGAAAAAAAGCCCTGGTGTTTATAAACATATAGCATTACTGGTATTTCATGGCCATTTCATACATTATAATCATAAATACAGTGCTTATATACCACTCTTCTATACAGATTAGTGCCCCACTCAGAGCTGTGTACAAAGTCAGTGTTATTATTATCCCTATTCCCTATGATACAGCTGGAGAGCTGAGGTTGAGAGGGGTGGCTTATCCAAGGCCACCTGCTGAGCTCATGGCAGTAGTGGGCTTCGAACCATCAGAGTGCTGATTTGCAGCCCAACCACTGTGAGATTGGCTCAGAGCCTGTGGCCCTGAATGAGCTAGTCTGGACCAGCCCAGAAAGAGAAGTTGTACTGTATTGTTTGGGGTGTTGCTATTGGTGGTGTTTTTCTTGTTTGTTTAAATTGTATTTTCATGTCTCTTTGTAAGTGATTGACACCCTTGAGTAAGGGAGAAAGGGGGTATAAGAAATGCTGCAATAAAACAATGTAAACAAACGTCCATTCCGCTATTGTGGCTGCCACAAAGAGAGCTTTGCAAATTGTCTTCCTAGTGAAAATTAGCTTCCAGAATACGGTTCCCAACCACCCAATGGTGCCTCACATTCTCCCAGAATTTCAACTGATGTCCACACCTGGAGAAAATGGCAACTTTGGAGGGCAAAATTTATGGCATCACATCTCTGCTGTGCTCCCTCCTCTCTGCAAACTCCATCCTGCTGCTACTTTTTTCCTGGGCATCTTATTCCGGGGGAGTTGCTCTGGAGAAAGCTACTGCATCGGTGAAGCTCTAGCCGCAGTGACAGCGGAAGAACCTGCTACTGCTCTAACATGCCTTTCCCCTGCTTTCTCCAGAGCAGTTCCCCGGGAGCAGGACGCCCAGGAAGAAAGTAGCAGCTGCCCGCCCCCAAACAATAGTTGGGAGCCCTCTCGTCCAGCAGGATTGTGACTGGAGGAACGATTTGCAAAAGCTGCTACTGCCGCTGGCTTTCTCTGGCTCTTCAGGCAGTGATTCTAACAGAGAGGGGAAGGACACTCGGACTTCACTTCCCAGGAAAACTTGCAAGAACAATCAAGTGTTCTCCACGTGAAAAAAGTCACTTGTAGCTTGGCTCTTAGTTTCCTTGCCTAGGGTGGTGGTAGATCCCACACAGAATATACCGTTCAGGGTGGCCTAATGTGAAACAAGCAGATAACCTTACTGAGGGAGAAGCTCAGGCACTATTCTAGTTGGACTTGTTAGTGTGTACGGTGTCTGGGAGACCAAAGATGCCTTATGACAGGATGCTTTCATGATCTTTATAGCAAAGGGCAGAGGAAGGATCCTTATATCAAAGGGCAGAGCTTCGCATTGGCAGCACATTGAACGTGCATTTGCGCACACAATGCATAGCGCTCTATAAAGGCAAAGGTGCATTATACTGCAATGCAGCTACCTTCCCATGTGATGTTTTACGGCAGAGTGCATTGTGACAGTGCATACATGCACATTAAAAGCAAGAAGGGCCCAGCAAGAATTTTTTCCTGGCTTTCCAGCTTCCAGCTCTGACAACTGACTAAATGAATAGGTGGCAAGACCTTCGCTGTAGGCTTTAGTGTGGCGATTCATCCAAGCAGGAAAGCACTGATAAAAACAGCATGTGAATGCACTATGAACACCTTCTTGCAATAAATTAAATTAAATTATATGATTCATGAATTCATACCAGCCTTTTTACGGTAGAGATTATTTCGTTGTTGGGTTTGCGATGGAGCCTGCGGCAAAATTGCTCCAGAAAATGCGCCTACAATCCACGGAAGAGAAAGGTGTAAGACAGGGGTTCACAACCTTGTTGATCCTGTGGGCACTTTTGGAATGTAAAACAGTTGAGAGCAAGTAGTGGGCGCCACCACAAAATCACTGCCATGGGGTCTGGCGCCAATCACAAAATGTTAGAAGGATCCAACCTAAATGTCCTGCTGTGATGGGGGCAGCTGTTTCCAAACCAGGGTGCCCTGCAATCACAACACTGATGTCTCCTGGGTTCTTCTGAAGCACTTCCCACTTCAGTGAGGAAGCCGGAATTTGCTGTTTGGTTTGAGGAAGAAGGAAGTAGGTGCCAGAAGATAAATAGTGAGCACCATGGTTGCCAGTGCAATATATATCCTTATGTCCCTGGATCTGGGTAGGAGGTGTAAACACTACATTGCTTAACTGCATTGCACAGAGCTGGTACAACTTGAAGGTTAAGAGCAGGAGCTGGAAGTGCCTGGTTCAAAATCCCAGCTCAGCTACAAATTCTCTAGCAGCCCAATCCTGTGCATATATCCTTGGAATTCAGGGTCAAGATAAATGTGCAGAGTTGGGGAATGGCTGTTAAAAAATAAAGGAGAGCCCAAACAGCCTCAGAATGCTTCCCCCCTCAAGCTGTTTTCCAAAATAGTGAGCCGGGAGAAGTGTCTGTTTTTGCTGCTCCATGTGGAGTATTCTGTGCTTGTGAAGCAGTAAAAATAGGGAAATAGCCTCCCCCCATGGTGTTTTAACACAGGCAAAGGGCTTGAGGGGCAGACAGGAGCTCTTCCTTCCCCTGCAGTAGCATTCCAAGGCCATTTGGGCTCACTTTTGTTTTTAACTGTCATTCTCCAAAGCTGCTGTGTGGATGCATGGAACCCAGGTTGGGTCTGCGCATCTAGCGTGACTCTCAGTCCCATTGAGATCAATGGGATTTATCTCAAGAGCATATACATAGAATTGCAGCCTCAGTGCTCTTAAGCAAGCCTGGACATCACCGTTGCCAAACAGGCGATGATAGGACACGGTTGTTGAAAGCACGGCGACACTCATTCCATTAAATCTGTTACACTGCAAAATAATCTCCTTCATGTGAAACATTTTCTTGCCATTTGGAATTTAGTTTCTTATGGCATTTTGTTGGAGTTACCTGGAATTTTGTTCTTATGAAACAAAGGCCATTTCCATATGCTCTTAAAGGGACGGCCCACTCACCAAACGCTGGCGACGTTTCCCCCAAGTATCCAGACGGCTCCATTTGCAAAAGGGCTGTGGGCCGTTTGGTTTCTGTTTTTTCGGTGTGCTTTTCTAGGAATGCCCTTTCCGTGTTTCCCGAAAAGCACACTGAAAAAATGGAAGCCAAATGGCCTGCAGCCCTTTTGCAAATGGAGCCGTCAGGATTCCTGCAGAAAAGCCACCAGCATTTGGCGAGTGGGCCATCCCTTAAGACCATGTGGAAATGGCCAAAGTGCTTTCCATAATAAACGTTCTACTTATTATAAGTAAAGGTTCCAAAGTATACATGCACCATAAAATCTATGGGCCAAGCTAGACACGCAGGTTTTTATAGAGTTGGGTCTGGGTTCTCCAGACACAACTGTGGTTTCCGCAGCCATACAGCAGTTAAGAGGCAAATGGATATTAAAAAATAAAAGAGAGCCCCAATGGCCTCAGAATGCCTCTGCTGGGGAAGGAGGGACTTCTTTCTGTCCCCTCAAGCCATTTCCCCGTGTCACAATACCACAGGAGGCATCCCCCCGACCCATTTTTATTGCTCTGTGCACATGTATGCACAGAATACTCCATGTGGGGCAGAAAAAACAGGGGGGGGGACTCTCTCCCCTGCTATTTTGACACAGGGAAACAACTTGAGGGGGGTAGAAAGGAGCTTCAAAAGGAGCTTCAAAGCTTAGGGCCAAGCTACACATGACGAATGACACTTGAACGGCAAGTGGATTTAGTGGAGGGCAAGTGAATAGGGAGAAATACACTTGCTGTTCAAGTGTCATTCGTCATGTGTAGCTTGGCCCTTAGCCCTTTGAATGAGTGGAAACTTTGCAAGGATTACAATGTATGTAAAGAGTTAGAAAAAGAAAAACCTTCTAGAGGCATCCTAAATAGAGGTACTCTAGTGTAAGTTCATTCATTTCAATGGAGTTAGGCTGGAGAAATTCATGTGTTTATTTTTTAATACGATATGAAAGTCGAGATAATTCAGGACAAAAAATAAACAGGAGATTAAAGATAACAGGCTACTTCTAGTTGGAAAGTAATTCTTTACAACAAGTTTTTATTTTTTTTTTCCTTTGACAAAAAAACATTAAAGTTTTACAGTTTTTGTAAAGTTTGTGTGTTTTGATTCTGGATCCAAACAAGCATTTATATATTACAATATGTCCACCTCATCAACATGCAGTGCTGAACGCATTATCTGGCTTTGGATGAGGTGCCCGAATGCTGCCTCCGGCTGCTTCTATGAAGCATATTGACCGCCCAGGAGCTCAAGCTTAACTCTGAGGAAACCGAGTGGGGTGAGCTGCATGGTGATGCACACCATAATGTGTGCCAGCTCTCCATCCATAAGATGAAAGCAGGTGCAGCCTCCATCACTGATCTTCCTGTGAAATCAGATGAAAATGGCGTCCGATACACAAGTGAGGCTGGGCACAACCTCTGGTGACCAACTCGGTGCTGTCTGTATGCACACACCAGTCGGCGTCATTTCAGTCCACCTTTACAATGAGCCTGTAACTGAACCAAAGTCTAGCTTATTTCGATGCATGTACAAAATGGAATTTTTAAAATCTCCAATTGCCCTTCATTTCCATTTTGGGTATTTTATGCTTGCCACATCATGCCCTGTCATATCTGGCCTTCTCCCTTGGAGGGCTGCTTTTCTCTTTCCAGCTGTGCATCTCCTAGGCTGAAGGCTTATTTAGTCACAGCAGTAGTTTGGGAGCCATTTTACTTCCACCCCTTCCCAGATTTGAGGCGCAGCAATTCTTGGAAATCGGCAGTAGGTTGAGAGCTTAGCAGAAGAAACAAATCTAGAGAACAAGCCCAAGCAAGCCCGCTCAGAATTAAGCCCCATTTTATGGAACAGGGCTTAGTCCCAGGAACCCAAAGTGACTCAAAAGCCGCCTCTGGGCTAGGAAAGCATCATTTAATTAGAAATAAAGTTGGTACTTTAAAAACTGGGATGCGCTCAAAAAATGAGAACCGCATCCTTTCCTCTAGCAGGCAGCTGCTTTTAGAATTTTGCAGGCTGTCAATTAAGTACAATTTTTCACCTGCTTTCATTTGATATTTGAACCCCTTGTATTCATCCATCACCCCAATGACTGGCTCCTGTCAATCTCTAGTCATTGTGCTGAGATTCCTTTCTTGCCCTGAATGGGGAATACATATTCCTATCTGCATCAAATACATCCATGCATTAAAAAGATCCAGTCATATTGATCCACTGTCATGTGCTTCAATGGACCATGCAGATCTCCCTAGCAGGAATAGATCCAGAGGAGTAAGCCGTGTTAGTCTGTAGTAGCAAAATCAAAAAGAGTCCAGTAGCACCTTTAAGACTAACCAACTTTATTGTAGCATAAGCTTTCGAGAATCACAGTTCTCTTGGTTAGATGCATGACAAAGAGAACTGTGATTCTCGAAAGCTTATGCTACAATAAAGTTGGTTAGTCTTAAAGGTGCTACTGGACTCATTTTGACCTAGCTGGAATGGGGCACAATTTAAGCAAATCCTGTAGGAATGGAGTATAGAACTTTTCACGTTGCACAGAAACAAAATCCTCAAGCTCTGCAGCCTAGCATCACTGTATAGCAATAGGTTCTTTGTGATTATATGGGAAACCCATCTTGTTAAATTTGGAGTGCCACGCAACGCAGTTTAAGCAAACCCTCTTAGGGTCTTTTCACATGTATGGCATACCCCTGGCTGCCACTCAAGTACAGAGGTAATGTGAATAAAATACAGGGGCTAAATAAACACTTAATGCTTACCTACTGAAACCTGAACACGTTTGCCAAAAGATGATGACACTGGGAAAGTAATAACAAGTTCCATTGGAACCTTTCTCTGAACATCCATAGCTTATTATATTTTAAGCTCTTATTTTTATGTAAGAAAACACAGTGACTTCTATTAAAAAAACCAAAAACAAATAATTGCCTTTATCTCTTGTTAAAATTAACTCAACAACTGAAGCTCCACAGGATTTAAGACTGAACAACCCTTTTCTGGACTGGGACCATTTACTTTTATGAAAGATCAAGACCAAAACCTCATCACCCAAACTATGAATTCTATTTCCTCCCCTCTGGCAAGTTGCAATTCCAAACAAAGATCCTCATTCTGAGAATATCGTTAGAAGTTTTAAGAGCGCCTATCAGGGAGTGTTTATGTAGATCGTATTAAACCAAGAATATTCTTGGATCGACATGCAAGGATGAGGATGCAAAGAGATGCTTATATGCCAAACCACATATTTAACTGAGGTTGCAACACAGTGAAGTGATGATCCCATCCACAGATACTGATACACTCACAGTTCCTGTAACTGGCCTCTCAGCACCTCCCTATTACTAATAAAGTGGATGGCTCAGGTCAATGAGTTTGGACCAAAAACTGGTGGCGGGAGAGAAGAACCAGCCATCCTCTAATCCACTCCTTTTTGAGGAAAAGCCAGCAAACCAAGATGACATTCTGGTTCAAATATACTGCAAGCCATTGGCTCGGTAAAAGTTCTGAGATCAGAGATTATTTAACAGCAAGCCTCGCCAAATGTTCCCTCCAGGTTACTGGGCTGCATATTGGGAAATTAAACCCAAAATTAAGCTTTGAAACAAGAGACCGCTTGCTTAGGGGCTGAAGTAATATTAAATGTTAAATATGGAACTTACACACATTCCATAAAAAGAAATATTGCATCATTATTAATCTTCCTAATGTGCTCACCAGTTTCCCTAATTAAAAAATAAAAGCAAGATTTTTTAAAAAATCATTGTGAAACAAGGGGCCCCACTGCAGTCTCCTTCTCCCGCCTCAATATGCACAAGGAACTTCCTCCCCACAGCTCAACCCACATTATATATTTACAGGAAGCTTGGCTTCTTAAAGCTTGACTTCCTCTTAGAAGCGCAAGATGCAACTCTTTTATTTACAACTGGGGCGGGGGAGGCTTAACTCTGCAGTACCTCAGGGCCATTTCCACGTCTAACCTTTTGCCGGCACATTGCGGAAAACAGCGTCTTTGTGCATGAAATCGCGCCAGGAAGATGCTGTTATTGCACAAAATCACTCGAGAAGACGCTGTCTTCCGCAATAACAGCGTCTTCCTGGCATGATTTTGTGCATGAAGACGCTGTCTTCCGTAATGTGCTGGCAAAAGGTAAGACTTGTGGAAACGGCCCAGGTGATCTTTGCAAGTTTGCATCATGGGGTGAGATGTGATTTTTGCCCAAGGTAATCCAGTAAGTGTCAACAGTTTAAATTCAGTGGCATGGATCCTATCATCTGTGCATGAAAGGCACACAGAGCTTTCCTTCGTTCCCGCATCCCTTTCTGATCCAGAAAAAGATCTTTTTTGGTGTTATGGGGATCTATGGGGAGAAACAGCAGGTAGGCTGGTGGGCTGGAGTGAGGAGAGACAAAGGGATGAGATGATCCCCAAATGATCCCCGTTCTGCACTTGTGGAAAAGGAAGGAGCAATTTCACCCCTTGTCCTTCCTCACTTCAGCCCCTCCTCCCAAATTACATGGCTAAACTCAGTGTGGGTCCCACAACCCTGGGACCAATCTTTCAAGTAACCTGAAGGGACTGCAGGAACAGAAAAAGAGTACAGGAAAGCATCATGTTCCACGCGTGGAATGCCCCATGGGGCAGGATCCTCAGGTGGATCACAGAGAGCTACCTGCTGTCTTTTGAGCACCTTCAAAGTCCCATTTCTTACTCTTGGACATGCTGCTAGTCTAGCTGCAAAAAGAGCAAAGGTTCTATCATGACTCCTGCCTCTCTTTCTAAACACAGTGAGAGGACCGGCAGGAGAAGAAGACAAAGTGGAGAGAATTCCTCCATGGCTCTGACCTTCTTTGGGCTGCTGCTCAGTCTTAACCCTTAAGAGCACTGAGGTCATCACTTTGATTCCTCCTCTTCCTCTCACGTGACTCTGCTTTCACATGACTTCCTTTTACACACTTGCAGCTCAGTGGATCCCAGGTACAGGAGGTTGAAGACCACTGAACGGATATATATTCTCATGGGGTTGATTGAGTTATAGCTTTGCAAAACCGGGTCATTGATGGAAGCACTGCATATTATAATGCCAACATGGAGACACTTAACCCATTCCTTCATCTGCCAACTCTCTCTTTGCAGTTTCTTCTAGCCATTTTTTGGGCCATTTTTCATCCAGTTGGCACTGAGATCGGGAGAAGGCCAACTAGGAAGGAAAGGCCTGATGGAAAAGGATTGCATGGGGTCTCATTCCTTTGAAATCTCCTTTGCCCCTCCATAGCTGTTAACTGATCATGGGGAAATATGCATTTGCCAAGGGAAGGTGTGGCTTCCTGGGGATAACCCATAGGGTTTCATTTCAGCCACCGTTAACTGTGACAGATTTGCCTTTAAACAATTTATATATTTGGTTAGTTACTGGAAGGAGAAAAATTTGGACCCATTCATTGCTAAGGGGAATACTGTAATATGTAATTATTATTTAATACCTGAATATTAAAAGAGCAATACTCATCATTACTAAGCTTCAAAAGACCCCACCAGTAGGAAAGTGCTTCTATATCCACAAATATTCTTAAGAAAATGTATCATTATAAAGCCTGAAACTACCCTCATTGTTCCTTGAGGTATCCCCAAATCTCTACTTGAAATCAGAGGCTACTAAAATGGATTTATCACCAAACTATCAATGGGAACCTTTGATGTTGTAGGAAAATCTGCAATGTCAATGCCCACTGGAATCTAGCTATAGAAACCTGGATAAAGATGTCTGAGAACCATTATGATCCGTGATGTGCACAGTCATTTAAGAGATCCCGATGTATCACCATCACCTCATTCAGAGATTTCACTATAGACCCCGAGGAGACCTGAACCTTGAACTCTAGTATCTCACAGTCACAACATTTTAAAAGGTGTTCCCCTAATACAAGGATACACGACATTGATTGATACCAGGGGAAAAAAAGTTACTGTCTCTGGTAAATAGAAGCAGTTGTAATATATGAGCCCATCTCATCAGTAATCTCTGGTCAAACAGTTTTTGAGGTTTTTGTAGTGCTACAAAACCCCACAAAACCTGAGGCAACAACATGTTCAAAGAAATGAGTGTGTGTTTCATGATGAGTAACAATGGTTCTGTTATGCCACTTCGAACTCACTTTAAACCTCCACTTATGTCCTTTTCAGACATTAGAACCATGCATACCAGGAATCCACCAATGGGATCTTCAGTACACCAAAGTTGTACATGCATAAAAAATGGGCACATTGTCCTATTCATACAAAACGGTGACAATGTGTATCAATAGCATTGAGGGAACTGTGTGCTCCCGCTGGCAGACACCCAGTACATGAAATTTTAAAATCTGAAAAGGACTTTTGTCTTCAACTAAAGTGCTTTATGAAGATAAAACAAATGAACTGTAAACTGACAAATTAATGATAAGGAATTGCTATATGGGATGAAATGTATTGAGGTAGAGATACTTTGGCAAAGGGCTTATGAGAATTCTGTATGGTAATGAGATGAACCATCTTTTAGGCTTAGTGTTAACTGTCCCTCTTGGGACAGTACAAAACTAAAAACAATTGTGTAAATTACACTAAAAGTGCTTTGAGTCTCTTTTATGGTATAAGGCTTCTTTTAATGTAGATTAGAAAGCAAAAAAAAAAAGCATTTTAAAAACCAGATATACTTTTTTGCCTGTATAATTATCATACCTGAATTACAGATACAGGCAGAACAAAATAAGATGTAACTATATAGCCACACTAAGGTAAAGATAAGGGGAACATTTGCAAGCCAGAAAATAATAGTTTTATGGTTCCACTCAGTTATCATGCTACTACAGAAGAAATTCTATAAGATGTGAATATATTCAGTGTTTTGATCAATACATTGTGTCAAAACTTTAACTTTGGGACCAAGTAAAATGTTTTTGAGCCCTTTAATTCCTCTTTTTACACAGCTTATTTACAACTAGGCTTCTGAAATAGCAAATAAAATCTCTGGGGAAAAATATAAAAAAACAAAATGTATTGATGTTTTGAGACATGGAAATTGTTTGAGCATGTATGAACTCAATAAATATATTTTTGAGTATAAGACTATAAATATTAATGTGAGGTAACAATGTTTCTGAATATTGTTTTCTGATTCTGAGAAATTCGTTTTCCTATTTCACAAGAAGCAAAAAGGATTATTATCAACACACTATTATATTTATTAGAATGATGTTGCTGAAGGAAATGGTTTTAATAGTTACATGGAGAGAATATTAGGTGCAACAATGAAAGAATCTGCCTGGATCAAATTATTTAGAACAGTGTTAGCTAAACCTACATGTGAGAGAAATGTACATATGAGAGAAATTTAGTATCAAAATGTGTACTATTAATATTTGACTCCTGACAAGTTGGACAGTATTTGCAATGAATGTTATTCATCACAATTCAAGAAACAATTTTCATCAGCAAATTTTCTTCATTTGTGATGGGGAAATCTTGAGGTAAATATTTTGGAAAGAAAACATTAAAATATCTATAAAATGACAGGTTGCAATCTACATTTACATCCAAAGGATTTTTGGAATGATTATGTTTCAGAACGTCATTACGGCTGTAGCGAAAAGTTGGTATAATTCTAAGGATCAAAGCATTATAAGCAAGGTATTGGAAAATTAAGCCAATTATGCTTATAATTGCTTTTCATTAACCTTTCTGTGCTGTATTGTCTTCTAACAACATGGCCAACTGCTTTATATATCTTCTTTAACAGTACAGTTCAACGGTTTGAAAGTTGTACTCAATCATTTGTGTCTTTCATTTGAGATTCATTAAGAAACTAACTTTTGGTTAAGTGGTGACTTCATTCTTTTACATTTAATAAAAACAGATTAATTAAAAATAAATAAAAGGATACAACCATCATATGTGAAAATGTTGCAGAGCAAAAGCTTCAAGATGAAAGAATTGATTCTAAATTGGTTAACTACCATTACGTTCCTACAAGGAAATCCAGGGGCTTGTCCTGTTTAGAGAATTTCTTGTTAAACATTCCTGTCTTAATCACTGAGAGCCAAGCTACAAGTGACGCCTGACACAGGTTGGACACTTGTCAGCTTCCCTCAAGTTTTGATGGGAAATGTAGGCATAGTGCCAAGCTGTAAAACCAGGATGCCTACATTTCCCATCAAAACTTGAGGGAAGCTGACAAGTGTCCAACCTGTGCAAGGCGTCACTTGTAGCTTGGCTCTCTGAACCACAAATTTTTGGGTTTCCAGACAGACATATGAGTGAATGTTTCTAAAAAATGCTTAACAGGTGGGACTTAGACCTCTGTGATTGTCAGGGGCAGAGCTGGATTTATGTACAAACTGGCCTCAGGTTAGGGCCTCTTAAATGTGACATATCTTAGGGCTGAAGTATGTCTTAATCTGGCCCTGGTAAGAGAGTCAGCAATCCTCCTGTGAGAGCAGTGTAAGATCCCACAAGGGACGATCCACTGGACTCATGGGGCTTAAGTTTGCTTGAGGGAACAGTATGAGGGGAGTGCTGACCCCCATTGATAGATAATGAAGAAACTGAGGATGTCCTTAGCGTCACAACATATGGTAGCCATGAGGGGATCTGGGAAGGAAGCAGGAAGTGGACGCTGGCTGGGAAGCAACATTGAACAGACCACAGGCCTGCAGTTCTAGGGTCTCCTCACATCACACAGATCCAATTTACAAATCATATAAAAGCAAACAGCATGTACCCACCAGGGTGATTGGGACATTCACAATTTTGTCCTCCTAATTACCTCATCTCAGTTGCCTTGCTGGGGCCACTGGGGAGGTGCCTGGATGCTAATTCTGGGGAGGAGGAGAGAGAAAACTAGATGCCATTTAGAAACTATCCCTTTAATCTGAGGCATGAGCAGAAGCTCTGAGTAAAGGAACCATACTCCTTGCTAAGCCAGAAATGGATGGGATTGGACTGGGGACCTTCTCCTTGTACAGCGCACGATCTAACCACTGGGCTGAGGTCTTTGTAAAACAGCAGCCTCTGAAATGGATGAATGGTTTCTCTTGCACTAGAACCTCCCACAAGGAGTTGGCAGCCAAATAAGACCAGGCAGGTGGGCAGTGTGTCTGTCTAACCACATAGCGGGGACCAGTTGCTTCACCACTGCCCAACTGGCATTGGGTCCTAGTTGGAGAGAACATCCTGGAGCCGCTCATTTGAAATGCTTCCCTTCTCCTGTTTGGAATGGGATAATGAGTGGCAGGGGCTTTAAACAATGGTTTGGCTGCATCCTAACCAAAAACTGAGAGGGCAGCGTGGATTCAGGTTGTAACAGAGCCAGTCAGGGATAGGCGTACCTTGGTAGGGTTGATCCTGGGAAAGAAGCACATTACAGAGTGTACAGAGGGGACTTATGCATGGCAGATCATTACCAGATCAGCTGCAAGGTGAAGTGTAACTACACACTCATGTCATTGCTGTTTTTTCTTCTTCAACAGCCTCTCTAGAAAATTCTGAGTAACTAGCTAGCTATAAAACTTGGGTACTGTTCCTTTGCTTCCCCAGAACCACCTTAAACCCAAGAATCTTTAGCAGCTGCATAACTACACCCCTAAAATAGTTTTGGGATCAAATATTCTTTAACGCAGCCTGTTGTGTAGCAGGTTCTGGCTACAGGTCTGTTCCCTCATATCTTGCAAGACAGGGAGGCAACTATGAGGAACTCTTTGGATAATGTTTCACTCCTAGAACTGGCCAGTAAATGGTCCTGTGCTCCGCTGACATATTCACTTAGCCCTTAGTGGGTTATAATTTGTTCTCTTACAACCACACACGAGAATACAAAGCTTAGCGATCAAGGTCCCCCCACTCCCCCGGATTCAGTATTCCAGAAGATACGCTTAAGAAAGGATTCCTGCCTGCTATTCCTTTTCCTCCTTCCCAAGCATTGAACCTGCTGCCTTCCAAGTTGAGGAAAACAAAATGTCTTCCCAAATAATCGAAAGAAAAGCCAATGCTTAGCAACTTGCCTAACAGAAACCACTTTTGCCAGTGCTCATTCAAGTGGGCTGATGAACCTTTATTTTATGGAACAGTTTTCTTTTCAGGTCTTCTTTTGGAGTCGTTATGACCATGCAGAAGAAGAGCAGCCAACGGGAGGCACACAAGCTAGGCTTAACCCCCAAAGCAGCTCCATCTGCCCCCTTTCCCCCTCTGCCGGCTGACCGAATTGTAATCAAAGTGTGATTTAAAGAAAAAAAAAGCTTCTTTGCTCCCTTGTAAGGAAAAAGAAGTTCCCGGTGAAGCTATTCCCTCTAGGCAAGGTGATACTGACTTGAGTACTGAACCTGGTAGTTGAAGAGGGAGGTCAGATAAATCTTAGAGGACCAATCAATGTCTGGAGAATCTGAGTGAGGAAGTTGACTATCCCTGCCGTAAAATGAAAAAAAGTATCTCTACTCTCTGTAGAACTCCTAGAAGACAAAATATCCCATCGGCCTACCTTTGATGGTAAGAGAACACCCAGCCCTGGTGCTAATTTACCCAGTCTATTAAAATACATCTATTCATGTGTGCATGTTTCTATATGCAGCATATAAATACACACACACACACACACACATACATACACTCTGCATGTTTCAATCTCAGAATATAAATATGTGTTCAAGAATAGTGGGGAATTCCTACATTCATCAGCAAGGGTCCTCTCCTTGTTCCACCCTTACCAGAATCCCCACAGAACAAGATCATTTCCTTGGCTTTATTCAAGCATAACCTCCAGATCCCCAAGCTCTGCCAATATTGCCCACTGGGTCTCTGTCATGCCTTCTCCTCAAAATGCAATACTTTTTTTTGTGGGTTCTATTTCTTTTTTAAATGGAAACAAGCCCCAAATCATACACTCTTCAGGATTCTGAGGCCTCCTTTCGTGGTGAGGCTTTGGCCGAGTCCCTCAATCTTACCCATCACACTGGAGGAACCATAGGTGGTGCCCCCAATGGAGACAAAGTGGTCATTCTGAAGAGACTAACCACGTGTACTCCAAAAGCCCCTATTAGATTTGTTTTTTCTTTTCTTTTCTGGCTCTCAAGGGGCAAAGTAAGGAAGTGTCCAGGTGGTGTTTCTGCCATGGTCCTTTTGTTCTCCTTGGGTACAGCTCTTGACACTGGGCAGTATAGAACTCTGTGTGACTCTTGGGAGGAGGGTAACTGTTGCCATGTTTTTACACTCACTAATCAAATAGGTGCACCTTTGCTGGTCCATGGTTGCTGAAGCCGATCAAATGCTTCTCTGTGCAGTTGGGGGGGAAAGAGGGAGGGACAAAAAAAATCAGTGGGCTGGACTTAGTTTGGCTTTTTTATTGTGTGTGCAAAGCCCCTGTTTCTGCTGCATTTGATTTGCATTTCATTTCACTTCCAAATGTGGCAAACAGCATGCGTCAGAGGACGGGGGAAGGAGAAGAGTGAGGCAGCCTCTAGCACTTGTCGTCTTCTTCCGTATCACTAAGTACGTCGATGCCAGCCATTGACATCACCCCTTGCGGCACCCCTCTTCTCCTTCTCCGATAGTGCCCATTGGGCATCTGCCAGCTGTGCCTTGAGCGAGGGCCCACAGCAATAGTGTTGGAGCGGCCCAAGCTGGTGGCCACAGCGGCCTCGAAGGTGAGTGTCTCCTCCTCGCCACAGTCTGATGCGTGGGAGTCATCCTGGAGCATCAGGTAAGGCTCTGAGATGTAACGTTGTGGGGTGGAGAGGAGGCTCTGCTTTCCCTGTGGGGAGCTGGAAGACTCAGTCAAGCAGGTGTTGTTTGTCTCCAGGGCCCCAGAAAGCAGTGGGGAGCCACCCTCGCTGTCATCAGGTTGCGGGGAGGTGTCGCCACAGTGTTGCATCATAGCAGAGTAGGAAATGAGGGGGCGTGGCTTTGGTGGCACCGGAGGGAGCTGGCGGCGGCTTCGCCTGGGAGTGCTGGTGTCAGATATAGAAGGGATGGAGCTTTCGCTCAAGGAGCCTGTGCCCTGCAATATCAAGGGGGAGAAAAACACACACATAGAGAGACAGGAATGGGTAAGCTTAAATTACTATCATTCTGTAAAACATGCAAAATGGAACTATGTAGGAGGGCATTTTTATAAGGAATCTCTTTTTTATAAGATTTTTTCTAAAAAAAATAGATTTGGTTGATAATTTTGGGGTTTTATTGTAGTTGTTGTTTTTATTGTATTTGTGTTTTTATTGTCTTGTTGATTTTTAATTTTTGTAATCTGCCCTGAATCTTTGTAAGAAAGGCAGGCAGACTAGTAAGTAAGTAAGTAAGTAAGTAAGTAAGTAAGTAAGTAAGTAAGTAAGTAAGTAAGTAAGTAAACAATCCAAGCAGATTTTTGTCTCTTTGGGGACTCAAAAATAAGAGGTTAGGAGATGGAGATTGATTGAGGTGTATTCATGATGGGGGGAGTCAAGAAGCAGAGGGATAACACAGGAGCAAAGTTAGAAGAGTAACTCTATTTCATAACACTGCCAAGCTTTGATCCAGGAGCCCTGCTGCTGAAGGGCTGGAGCTCTGCCAACTGTTGCACAAGAGCTGCTGGCAAGTAGAAGGCAGTTCAAGTAGGGAAATCATCAGCACAGTCCAGAACCTCCTGGGCTTAAAGAGACAGGTGCAGAGGTAAAAGTAACTTGCATTTTTTACCCATCCAGTCTCCCCCAGGGGGCTCAAAGTGGAAGATGGGACGGACCACCTCAGTCCCTTTCCTACCAGTCTTGCATACCATCTTACTTTCACCTCTGGCCAGAGGACATCAATGAGCCAATCTCATGTTGCTGACTGTTATAAATCTTTCAAATTTATGTTTTTCTGCCATCTAGACAACTTATGGAGAAAGACAGTCAGTTTCCCCTCCCCAACGTACTTGCCAGCTCTTAGAAATTACTTGAGAGACTGAATTTACATCTTTGGCCCAATTACGGCAGTGACTATATATCCCCCCCCCCAGTGGAAACAAACTATGATTTGTTTTACAATGGTAGGAAACTCATGCAACCCAATGGGCAGACTGTGAGCTCATGGAATTTTTCTTACTAAATATTTGTGTTTGTCAGTAGAGAAATGCACAGGCCATATTGTTAGGGAAGCCACATAAATGTTGGCTCCAGCTTGATGCATGTTCACGAGGCCTGAATCTGGCACATCACGTACTGGAGTCTAGGCCTCTGTGGATTTGACTTGGTTTTACAAAAATGTAATTGTGACTAGTTTTATTTTTAAGTCACCATCTTAAGACTGTGATGTAATATGAAACCTAAAAAGTTTTGGAAAAGATAATTTGATCCTGCTGAGATGTCATGACAAACTTATTTCTGTAGTCTGCATCTAAGCACTAATTTATACGTTTAGGGCTTGAAAATTGCATTCTCAAGATCAAAAACTACAAACTGGACCATGATATGACTACACTTAACCTTAGATATGCAGTGAAGTGATGTGTAATCAAGGCTGCAATCCTAAGTACACTTTCCTGGGAGTAAGCCCCATTGAATAACATGAGACTTACTCTGAGTAGATCTGCTTAGGTTTGTTCCCTAAGTGTTGTTCATGTGTGTGTGATCTGGGCTGTATGCATATTTTGTGGATCTCCTTGACTGTGCTTGCCTCACACCTACCTGTCTGTTGGGTGTTTGTGACCTGCCCTCACTGGGCGACCTGGACTGACGTCGCTCTGGAGAGTCACCATCTGCCTGTGGGCTCCTTTCCTCTGAGTTGCAACGAGAGATGTCTGGAGAGAGCAGGTGCTTGCGTTCCTTGGAGCGTCCTCGCTCTCTGCCTCCAGACCGATGCGCGTCAGATCGGTGGCCTGCACAGGGCAAAGCCAGGGTTACAAAGTTCCCCAGGAATTAAAAAGATCACATGTCAACGGACATCATGTCGTATTGCATATTACTCCGTCATGCTCCAATCCTTTTTGATTTGTGGACAATTTTAAAAAATCCATCAAATAATCTTTGTTCACAGGATACCGTCAACATGAATGTATAGAGCTATCATAAATCTTAGATGAATGGTATGGTATAAGATACCATTGATACTGTACTTTTTACAAAATGTTCCTTTAAGTCCATAAAAAGTGGTTTAGAACAAACCATTAACCTCCCAAACCGAGTCCAAGCCCTCTTTCAGGATGATTTGTTTAAGGCCTCTCTGCTATTTAAGCACAAAACTGTGTGAAACACAGTCTAATTTTAACAATGACTATGCAATGGAAATTCATTTTTAAACATGCCAACTTCTATTATCGTTTCAAATCCAGCTTTATTCTTTAATGTAGCGATATTTCTTAACAATATGATGATCCTGAAAGGTTGGAGGTATTTCCGCATCTGTAATTTCCTCAAGTGATTAAAAAGAATACCAGTTTTTAAAAACGTGCCCCCAAAGTCGTTAAATCACCTCCTTTCCAGACTGAAACATAGATTAGCTCAGATTCATCTGCTTTCTGCTTGTTATATAGAAAAATGACATCCGCGGTGACAATTCTGGGCTCACTACTGGCTTGAACTTTTTTCATACCGCAACAGTTGTTTTGACTGAAATCTATTTATAATCTTTAGATTTCTCCTGAAACCATGGAAGACTTTTTAATGAAAAACCCCAAGACAATTCTACAGCTGTTATTTTTCCTGCTTATCAACCAATCACCCATTTCTGATAATTCAACAGCTTTATAACTCAGTATTTGGGAGACTTATTCCTCCTTTTGACACTGTTTGTGAAGGGTTTAACTAGAAATCCCAGAGACATTGTTAGACCACACACATTTCTGAATTCACTTCTGCCTTCTATAATTGAAGATTTAACAACCAGAGGCACATTCAAGAGTAAGTAAAGAATTCTAAGTAGCACATTCATTTTTATTACAGAGATCTTTCCAAGCCAAGAAATAGATCGGCTACCCCAAATCATAAATATCTTTGTAACTTGTTTATCAATCTCTGATGATTATCAGGTAATAGCATTAGCAGTGTCATCCTAAACAGAGTTATGCCCTTCTAAGCACATTGACTTCAATGGATTTAAAGCGATATAACTCTGCTTAAGATTGCAATGCAAGTGATCAACAATCCAGTTGCTGAAGTACAAAACTGCTCCTTTATCCCATGGAATAGGAAACATTTTAACAATATCCTTAGAAGACTGGCATATATTTAATCTTGTAATTTTAGATGTAATCAGTTTAATCGTATATCTGGAAATTTTACTATACCTACCCAACAGGTGAGATAAACTTTGAATAGACTCGTTTGGATGGACAATATAAGCAAAACGTCATCAGTGTATGACGTGATTTTAAAATCTCTGAACCAAACTGGATGCCTTGCACATCAATATCTTGCTAAAGAGCTTTAGCCAAAGTTTCAGCAGAAAATGCAAATAATAGGAGAAGCGGGCAGCCTTGTTTCCTATTACAAGTCAATGGAAACTGTCTGAAATGTATGTTCAATGAGATCCCAGCAGCAGGGCTGTGTTACATTAGTGAAATCCAGTACATAAAAATACCACCAAAATCAACATCAAACACTACCATTTCAGTCTTCACATATTGTAACAGTCCCATGGAAAGCCACGGTGAAGTAATTCAAGCACTCCCCAATCAGCTACACAGAGCAAGTACAAAGTTAGTACAAAGGTTAAAAGTAAGACTCTCCAGATTTGTGCTAAAGGTACGTAATCCAGGAACCATGAACTGGCTAAATAATCAGATTTATGCCAATCCATCTTAATCTGGCTATGCTGGGTCACATAAGAGAATCCCAGATCAGATTGGGGGGGGGACCAAACTATGCTGGACCGGATTGTTCAGTTGCAGGCAGCCGCAGGCAGACACAGGCAGAGCAACAGCGAGTAAGAAGGCAATGCCATGAACTAGAAACAAGTTTTGTGCTGTGACAGGACAGTGGCGTGAGGCGGGCAGGGAAGGAGGCAGCAGACAGAGTGGATCTCCATCCCCATCCCACTCCTCCACCCCCTCCTGAGCTCCAAAAGAGCCCTTTAAGCCACCACTGGCTGCCTTTCAAACTCCACAGCTCCAGCAAGCTTCCCCTTCCCCTGCTTCAGTAAATTAGGGATTCTATACTTTTACACTGAGATTCTCTGGTTTGACATTGGAGTTCTCTAGTCTGACATAGGTTCCATTGCTGTAGTTTGGTTCTGTTGGGTTTTTATGCATGGGAGTGGGACTTGCATCAGGAGTGGCTTTTGGGCAAGAGTTGCGTTTGCTGAAGGTTTCCCTTTGCCTGGACATCCTTAGAAAAGTTTCCTCCATAGGAAACAATGGAAAGTGGCTGGGGGCATCTTGTTCAGGGGCACATAGAACTGGACCCCGGGACCCAATCTTCCTGACATTTGGGGGTTCTTAAGAGGACAGGAAGTAGTCATTTCCCTGCAAATTTGGTGGACTTTGCTTGAAACATGCCCCCTCAGTCTCGTAGATAGCTTTCCCCATAGGGAACCATGGCTGGAAAAAAAATCAGGATTATCTAACTGGATTAGAAAATCTCATCTAGTTTTCAGGGATACTGATTTTTTTTTAATCCCCAAAACCTGGATCCAGATCACCGGGATTTGGGGGGAAGTTTACACCCCTAATCTGTGCTATGTTGCCACTTCTGGTGAGCCATGGTGAACCGAAAGATTCTCAGGAGAGTGGCATTCTCCTAGGTGCCTGATTGTTTCAGCTGTTAGTCAAGGCAGTTTATTCATTCCCTCTGTTCTGGGCTTCTTTCACACAGTGATGATTTTCTGTGTAGCTCTTGCTGCAGTGATACAATGGAACTCCCCTACAGCAGTCTGCACTGCACTTTCCTTGTATCAGACACTGGAAGGCTTTAACGGGGGTGGGGGGGATCATCGGAAGTTGAGGCAAGAAAAATGGTGCCAGTGTGGGCAGGATATGCAGAATGTGCACCTTCCCAGACACATGCAAGCAAAGGTGGTTTAACTACAATCTTTCCAAAAACAGCTTAGGTTTTGGAAAAGATTGAATCAGTGTGGGAGAAAACGTGGAAAGTGGACCATTAGGGGATGCGGATGCTCCTCTAAACAAACCCACTCCAGTACAGGTGCCAGACTGAAGCAAAAGATGTTCTGCCAGAGACGTTCCACCAGGTCTATGGTTGAGTTCAGCCCAAGGTTTTCTTGGAAATGCCTCCTGACCAGTCTCCTGCTGGGGGTGGGGGCTAAAAACCCCTGCCTCCCCCTCATGTGCGTAGCCGCAGTAGAAATCATCAGCTGTACCCCCCCTCTTCCCCTTTGTTTATGTTGTGCTGAGAAGTGTGGATGAGGCTGTCATCTTAGGTTTGATTGTCCATATTGTTGGTTTTGATTTTAATGTAATTTAAATGTATTTATGTTTTATGATTATATTGCTGTGACCCACCCTAAGCCTGCTTGCGGGAAGGGTGGGCTATAAATCAAATCATCATCATCATCATCATCATCATCATCATCATCATCATCATCATCATCATCATCATCATCATCATCATCGACAACAACAACAACAACAACAACAACAACTTGTAAGTGGAAGCAACCCTGGTAGTGCTATGAAAGCTTCTGGGTCAAGCTTCGGCTTGTTTGCTACCTCCAGCTTTGGCTCACGTGACTGTCTGCTTCCCATTTGCTGGATTCCTCTAAGGTGGGGATCCCCAAACATTTTAAGCCTGCAGGCACCTTTGGAATTCTGACATAGGGTGGTGGGCACAACCGCAAAATGGCTGCCATAAGGGGCGGAGCCAACCAAAACTGTGAGGGAGCGAGGTCTTGCATAACTCTAATTATAACTTGTCAACATTTCAGGCAGAAGCTCTGTTTAAGAAGATGCCTTTAAAAATAAACATATTGTTTAAAACATATATTTTTGCATATACATTCAGTCACACAGTAAAGATCTTTGAGATGTGGCAGCAGCTGCTGCCAAAGCAATTTTTTTTAAAATCGGCACAGCCAAACAGAACTCCAATGGCCAATCTGAAGCCCTTCTGGGCAAAAGCACTGCCTACTTTCTAAAAACACCTGGTGGGCACCAGAAAAGTTGTCAGCAGGCACCATGGAGCCCATGGGCCCCTGCCATAAGGTCTCAGGCCACAGAATTAGTGCCTTTCATTTCCTAGCCTGCTAATGAACCGGTGGCATACCTAGCAATGATGCTTTCCCCCCCTTGGTCATTCTTTGCGCAACTGCACCACATCATACAAGCGCCCCACTCAATAGTTTTCTTAAGGTAAGTCCATAAATAAATTGCAAACAAGAAAAGTGCTTCATGGAAAAAACAAAGTTTAGAGCGTTTGCCTTTTCAACAGAAAGGCAGGAACTGCACCAGGGTTTGACATAATGTAAAACTGAGAATGGTGTGCTTTGAGAGAACCTCATGCAGCTGCCAGCACAGCTTTTGCATCAGTTATTTTGCTACTAAAACCAAAGGATTCTCCAGGACCTGCATTACTGTGGAGCTGAATCACAAGTAATCTCAAAGCATGCAAGAGAAAGTACACAATCGCACTCCCCCCTCTTACTTTGGGCTGCCAATTGCTTTCCTGGTGGGGGCTCCCGAACAGTCACCTTTTCTCATCACGGAGTTACCATGCTAGGAGAGCAGCATCTACCAAACTTCTCCTAAGAGAAGAGCTGGCAGGCATTTCCTCTAGCCCTTGCCTTGTCCTCACTTCTGTGGAACGTTCACATGTAGTGGCTACTGCCCCGGCATGTAGTGGCTACTGCCCCGGCATGTAGTGGCTACTGCCCCGGCATGTAGTGGCTACTGCCCCGGCTTTTTTGCTTTCAGTCCCTGCTATTTGCCTGGTGCATTTCTTTCTTCTCCCTTGGTGCTGGCTGGCATTGTATCCTTCCTTCTGCATAAGGACAAGAGCTCAGCTGAAACCCTCAACTGTGCCATTGTTAAATCCTTGCCTTAACTTCCCCCAACACTCTCCTCTGTGGCTCCACCAAACCACAGCTTTCATGTACCTAAAACGCACAGAATGATGCAGCCCACGTCTTCTCACACATACAAAGGAGTATGACTGTGACGCCCACAGCCCTTCACGCAGCTACTCTGGCTCCCCATTCACTTCTTCATGAGTAAGTTCCAAATGACATTTTTCTTGCCGAGCTCTCTCTGGGATTACTCCAGCCTATTCTGCAATCCCCCTTCCTCTCTATCTCCTCCTTTGCTCTTGCCTGGGTTTTAGCCCGTTTTCCACAATCCCCTCCACTTGAACATAAGCAAAACTCACCAATTAGGAAAGCAAAGTGCTTAGAGTTACAGTGTCTTGCCTTCAAAAGCCGGTCTTTGGAAGGAGTGCACTCAGGGTCAATTTACATAGTTCAGACTCTTTAACTGAGCTTACAGCCTGATCCCATGTTTACTCAGAAATACGTTCTTGATTTCAGTGGGATTAACTCCCTGGTAAGATTACAGCCTTAACAACCTTTTCTACAGACAGTAGTTAAACTATGGTAGATCCAATAATATTTTTTTCCCATTCTTTGAATGCATATCTACTTGTGGTGAGTCTACCTTCCATTAGTCACCATGGGACATTGTTTCTGGTTAATATCTATTTGTTTTTTTTTGCCTCATCCCAAATGAGCCAATGCAGTCTTGTGAATTAATTTATCTTTTTTTTTTTTACAGGTCATGAACAAAGAGACATTGGAACATTGTTCCAAAGTGATCAGATATGAAGACTGGGTTGAGTAAGCTAATACTGATGTTAGGAATGGAACCCCCCCCCCCCCCGCCAAACCTCCTGATGTTAGCTATCATACATCTAATTCCCTTGGTGGCTCTTCCATGAAGGTCAATGCAAACGGGGTCAACTAACGATAGTGTGTCTGGGTTTGCAAACTTGGGGGTGATCCCAAGGTTTGTAGAAAATTATAAAAGATGGGGAGGGGGAGAGAGAAAGAAAGAGATATGGGGGTTAACCCCTCCATCCAAGGAACTTGCGTTATCTGAGCATGCACAGACAAAAATAAAACATACGAACAGTGCAATCCTAAGCAGAGTTACTCCAGTCTTAAACCCATTAATTTCAGTGGCTTAACTCGTCTTAGGATTGCGCTGTAAAGAGCTGTAGGGAATGGCCAAAGGGAAAGAAAAGGTGAAACATAGAGGGCTGAGAAGAGGAAAGAAGAGCATGTGAAATGCATGCCCTGGTCTAAACTATACATGATGAGTTTTGGCAAGTCAGGTCCAGGGATACTTTCCCTGAAGACACACAGCAGCGGCAGAGAAAGTCATTTTTAAAGGGCAGAGGGACCTAAGTCATCTTGGAATGAAAGCATGTGAGAAGGAGGAGCTCCTACTTCTCCCCCATATCACCATCCTGAGCTGAATCGTGGCCATGTGCACTTAAAAAATTTCTTTCCTTGCAGTTGCTATATGACTGTGGGGAAAGCAAGTCTGGTCCAGAGAACCAAGATCCAACTTGCCAAAGTTTGTATCCTGTAGTTGCTGCCTAGGCCGAGAGGAGGGAACCAGGGGACCCGCAACAAACTGAGACCACACACAGGTTTGGGTAAAAAATGGCCACAACTTTATTGACAACAGCAAACAAGGAGTATTGGCGCCGCATGTGGGTCAGATCCCATAGAGCATCGGCTGACCCGTCTGCCAGCTGATGAGCCTCGACCCCCCCCAGACCCCAGCTGGGGGAGGGAACCCAAGGAGTGACATTTAGGGGGAGATCACCTGGGTGTACACCCCTGGGTGATTCCCCTGCCACCTGGGAATGAGGATGCCGTGGCAGCCCCCGAGCTGGGCATGCATCCCCATGCCTCACTCCCAAGACTCCTTATGGGAATCTCCTTAACGGGGAGCCTGGGGCCCGGAGGCCCCCAGCTCCCCCCCCAAAGGGATCTGACCCAATGACCACCGCCCCAAGGTTGTGACAGAAAGAGCAAACTAGAAAAAGAGGGAGAGGTGAGTGGGTGACCGCCGACCGAGCAGAAGTGAGGAGGGCGGGGACGGCAGCTGGCTATATACCCAGCTGCCGGACCTGACTGAAAACCGTGGACCTGAGGTCCGCGGTCAAACCCCACCCCTCCCAGAGCCAGCCAGGGCTGCCGTGATTGGCCGGCTCTGGAATTTGAACTGATTGGGCGCCGGCCCGCCCGCCCGTCCCGGGCGAGCCGGCACCCAGCTGTTGCTGTTTCCTGCCTCCCTCCCAGCCCGCCGGCAGCAACTGGGCGCCAGGTGAGTCTGGTCGCCTTCATTTTAGGCAGAGGAAAACGTGTTGGCCCTACATTATTAACAAAAAAGAATGAATATTTGTTATCTCTAGATGATAAAAGATCATTATATAAGCAGATACATCACAAACAGCTCATATGAAATCTCCCTTTGATAAGGTGCTTTTAGCAAATAAAATGAAAGCAGAGTCTACAGTAAAGGTTGACTTCAGGTGAACATTTACTGCAACTTCTGGTGAAATGTTTATAGGGCGTATACTGAAACTGTCATAAAGGAGAATTCACAAGTGGTATACACATTGTAATGAAAAGCAATGAATTGATCTCAGATTTGGGCGTAACAAATAATAGATCTATAACAGGCTGTCTGGGTTGCAGAGTTAATACAGACTATCTAACAATTTGGACAAAAGAGTAAGGTACATTTGCCAATAATTTGTGGGGCATAAAAGTCTCTGTAGGCATTTCAAACACTGTTAGCACTGGAATGAGAATTCAGAAGGATTTGCCTGCAAATAACAAGATGGAATTCATTAGTGACAAATCTGAAGTATCTACTGTAAAGGAAATAAGAGTGAAACAAACACGCACAAATGGAGGAGTGGAGGAAGATCAGCAGGGTAGCTCCATTACAGAGAAAGAGCTAAGGTAGGAGGGATAACAGAAAAATATGGGAAGACAGTCAGGATTCAGAATAATACAAAACACCATTCTGGGAACAGTTAACCAATCGCTGCATGCAAGCAATGGACCATAACTGTTTCGCTCTTGTTGAGAAGTAGTTCTGGCTACACTTTTAAAAAAATCTTGCCCTTCTTTCAAAGAGCTCAGGACAGCATGTAAGGCTCTCCCCACAACACCCTATGCAGTAAGTCAGGCCGAGAGAATACAACGATCAGAAAGCTACCCAGTAAGCTTCAAGGCGGGGTAAGGATTTAAACTCACGTCTCAGGGCTTTTCTGCACAGTATTATTGTGTCGGTTTATCCCGTCTTCCACGTGTTCTCCGAACCCATCAGTTTTTGCCTCTCATTTTTCCTCTCCCCCCCCCCCCCCCGGTTCATTTGAGACCCCTTTTGCCCTGATCTTTCGTAGCAATCGAACTTGAATCACATTTGTTTCCAGGGCTTTTGTTGGTTCCTCCCATTTCCCATCCACTTTCTGCTAATTGGACCCTGACTGTGGGGCAGCCCTCCCCTGCGCTCTCTTTCCACCACGTTGGCAATTTATTTTTTGCTGAGGCCATTTGCTTCCTTGCACTTCCAGAATACACAGGAACTCGCATTGCCCTTTCAGAAGGCCGCTAGCCTTCACTCTCTGCCTTTGTGCTGGCCGGTCATGATACGCTGAACCCCTCCTTCACCCCTGAAGAAAGAAGGATTTTTTCCCCTTGCATAGGCAAGTTGATTTTTAATTATTTTTGATATCCAGCGCCTTCCCCCGTGTTTATTTTTTGTGGGAATTTCATTTTTTTATGGGTTTCAGGCTGTTTGTTAACACTTTTGAGTCTGGTGAGGACTGTTGCAGTGACCCCGCTGGCCTGCTTCAACATTCTTGGCCTGCTAGAGACATTTACGTGATTAAATATTAAGTACTGGCTGTTTGGAAACAATTAATTAGATAAGGAATCGATTGATTCCTCTCTATTTGCTTGTTGTTTGTCAAACAGAACTTTTGAACACCAGTTTGCAGCTCCAAACGTCCAAATATTGGGGCGAACGTCAGAGTGGAGGACATTTTTCCACATCGACAATACAGCAGTTCTCACACATGTGCAAGCTAAGCACCTCTTCTAGCTCATGTGCAACCAAAAGAAAAAAAGGAGTTAACACTGTGATACCACCAATGATGACAGCACCTTTGCTCAAAAGTCCTTAATTTTTAAAGGCACATCTGTAAGAAAATAAACCAACATAGCAACAGGAAAAATATGGAAGGAGGAAAGACATGCAGAATCCCCATGTTCAACGCTGTTCCGATGCTACTGGATTGGCTGCTAAGAAAAGCACCAATAAGTCATGCGTGCAGAAAAGCCCTCAGTCCAGCACATGAAACCCCATTGGCTCCTGGTATTAGCTAAATATTGTGCTCCACTGTGAACAAAGAAAGTAAGAAATATACAGAAGCCTGCTAAATTTCCTTGGACTTCATTTGTTAGCATTAAAATTGCATGCATACCAAAAACAGCTATTTTAGTCTTCCAAGATGTCCCAACATAAGTATTGGTAAATAGTTTATTTTCCTGTTGTGAAGTCAGTTTCTTTCTTCTGGGCCAAGACAGTTCCCAGAAACAGTGTCATGAATAAATCACGCTACATTCTCTCTGGAGATACTTGGAAATTTCCAAAAAAGCCCAGTGAAATAAGACTTTCTTCTTTTTTATTATAATTTGTTTGGGGTGCTTATCAGCCCTCCTTCTGAAAACAGGAATTGGAATGAAAAGAGAAAACAGAGGTGGGGTATAATTATAGCATCTGAATAGATCGAAGATTGGTGGCAGAGCATGGAAATTAATTGATCTTTAGAATGACACTATACAAGCTGTTAATTAGTATAGATTAATTTACTATGCCATTTAAAGGAAATGGCTGAACTGAGAAACAGGATATGCACAACAAATGTATTCAAATGATCTTGGAGGAATATTAGAATGTGCAGAAAATACTCCAAAGGAATGAATTTTCTGCAGGAACAATGAGAAATTTGTCCCTCTGGTCTTGTTCAGGAAGACAACCTTGTAACAAGATGGTCAAAATTTTTGCTGCACAGAGATCAGCGATTCAGGGGGTGTAGCTCAGTGGCAGAGCACCTGCTTCACGTGCAAAAGGTCCCAGGTTCAATCCCCAGCATCTCCAGTTAAAAGGCTCAGGTAGCAGGTGATGGGAAAGACCTCTGCCTGAGATCTTGGAGAGGTGCTGCCAATCTGAGTAGATAATACAGAGCTTGGTGGACCGATTCAGCATAAAGCAGCTGCATGTGCTCATGCTTTCAATCAAAGAGATGATGTGATTGTCACTCATCTTTTCCATTTTGTAAGTAAGACCCAGGTTCGAATCCCCATTCTGCCATGAAAGCTCACTGGGAGACTCTTTGGGCCAATCACACTCTCTTAGCCTAACCTACCCACAGGGTTGTTGTGAGGATAAAATGGAGGAGAAGGAGAAAGATGGAAGCCGCTTTGGGCCCTCGCTGGGGAGAAAGGTGGGACAGAAACAAAGTAAACAAAAATATATAAACTCTCCCAGCTCCACAGGGGCACCTTCAGACCTTTCAGCAGCCACAATGGCTGGTGTCAGCTTGGGCATTGTCTCCTCCGGAAACCCTTCCAGAGGCAAGGGGTGGGCCGAAGCCAACGGTCAGTGCTACTGGCCCAGAAATGAGTGATCCCCTGCAGTGCTGGCTTTCAGCGGTACTGACAGGGGCAGTTTGACTTGGTCTGTTCCTGGGACATTTTAACTTCCCTGCCTGCCTCTGATGGCAATCTATCCAGCAGATACATCCCCTACCCATTGCTCTGCCAACTCTATGACCCCACAGTTCCTCTGCTCCCTTAAATGACTCTGCCTGTTCTCCCTTTGCTGTCCCTCATGCCTGAAACTAACTCCCACATCTGTGAGGCACTCCTTTTCCATAAAGTCTTTGGTTTTAACACGCTGTGCCTGATCCCCAACTGAAAGAAAGCCTTAGTGTGTGTAACTGCACTTAGCTTATGCAAACCCCCATTACGCTTGCCTCATGTGGGTCCATCAACACATTACAAAGTCTTCATGTTTGTCAGAGAACAACACACGCATCACACGTGCAATGGGAGTTTTGTGCCTTCTAGATGCTCATCAGCTGTTCTGTTTATGACCAAAGAACACAGGAAGAAGTGGCTGTAGCCCCCCTCCCCCACAGCTATTTTTGCATCCACCCCATGGTGACACTACTGACCCCATTGCAAAACAATCACATTACTTATGTGGCTACATATAACTTTCACAACAAAGGCAAAAGCAGCTCTATGGGGTGGATTGAAGATGCAAAAACAGCAGGGCGTGTGTCTATGCGTGAGGGTATAGCCACTATTCCCTGCATGCTGTGGTTGCAAAAAGAAAAGAGCCAGTGTGTGTGTCTGGGAGGCACAAGATCCAGAGGAGTTAGCTGTGTTAGTCTGTAGTAGCAAAATAGTAAAGAGTCCAGTTGCACCTTTAACCTAACCAACTTTATTGTAGCATAAGCTTCCGAGAGCCGCAGCTCTCTTCGTCAGATGCATGCATGCATCTGATGAAGACAGCTGTGGATCATGAAAGCTTATGCTACAAATAAGATGGTTAGTTTTAAAGGTGCTACTGGTAGGCACAAGACTCCCATCATAAGTGTGATACAAAGTCATCACGTGATGTGAAACAGAAGTAGTCTAGACAGGATGCAGGGTTTTCATCATAATTATACAAAATTCACTCTCCCCCAATCCACATGCCAACCCGCAAGTGTGACATGACATCTCCTGCTAGCCCCACCTGCCATGAATTATCCATCTGAGACCTTTTGGCTTGCTAACAGTAACCCTGAACACTCAGAGCCAAGTTACAAGTGACGCCTTGTAGCTTTTGTAAGATACAAAAGGGTGAGAATCCCTGATGTGGGCCTCACTGTGGTCCTTTCCATCTGCATTAGGATCATATAACACTGATGTTGCATTGCTTTTCTGCTGTCGGCAGAATTACAATGGACGGACGTACCACTGTGTTCTTAAAACAGCACTGAATTTCCCTTGCAATAATGTCATGCTCATCCAGCAGTGATGCACTTTGACCTCTCCCTCAGATTTGTGATCAGAGAGCCAATTTAGGAAACCCACCTGCTTGTTCACCTTCCTCCTCTGCCGCATGCTCTGCCCTGGCAGGAGGGCTTTCCTCTTGCATTTTCCACATAGATAATGCCATCAGGTCAGCTGCCAAAAAACTTTGCATCTTTCTTCTTTTTCAAATGTTTAAAGTTAACAGGAGTCTGGCGACACCTTACAAAGTTTCTTCCACATTAAACTTTTGTGGACTAGCATGTCTTTATTCCCTGCCTCCTCCAAAGAACTCAGGGTGGTGTACATGATTCCCCCTTTTCTATTTTGTTCTCACAGCAACCCTGTGAGGTAGGCTTGGCTGGGAGGCTGCTGAATTTCTTTAAACCTGGATCTCCTAGGTCCTAGTTGAACATTAACCACCATACCCCACTGGCTCTGTACAGTCCACTTCTATCTCTCTGGAATTATTTCACTGCAGTGTGCCAATGAAACTGAAACTTATAAGCAAGTATTCACAAGCCCCCCTGCCCCCTGTAATTTATGAGCTCATGCTCCATCCCACGTAATTTTTAATTGATATCGGCCATTTAATGAAACACGTCCTGTTTTTGCTTCCTCATTATAATCCCCCCGTTTATTCGTGTTTTCCCTTAATTGGTCTGTCATCTGTTGTTCACCAGTGGAACTGAAAAAAATATATATTAAAATCTCATACTTATAAGAAAAATAAACAAAATATTTATGAGCTCATGTAATTGCCACCCCCCCCCCCATGATTGTAATTCACTTTAATTAAATGTTTTCAAATCTTGTTTCCTCTTTGCAATGGCTGTTTTAAAATAGTGGGGAAGAGACCCAAGTTTTAAGACATTTAAAAATGGCTGGGCAACCAGACCATGGCCGATGTTACCAGCAAAGTCCCCCAACCCAACCACTCTTTCCGCAAGATGCATCAATAGCACTTTGCCAATCTATGGTGGACAGCTCAGTACGCAAATCCAAAAATATCACCACAGAACAGGTCTGTAAAAGGACAGAGGACAGCACAGAAATCACTGGATAATAATAGTTTGGCATCTTATTTCTCCTTAACAACTGTGTGAACAAATGATGACAGTCCTAGACCAAACAGCTAGTGTAAATGCAACCTTATTTCTTATTTTATTTATTTATTTATATCATATTTGTATTCCGCCCTCCCCACGAGCAGGCTCAGGGCGGATAACAACATTAAGAACATTTAAAACATTCCATATTAAAACATTTAAAAACATCATACAAAAATATCATACAAAAATAGCAGCACCCTTTTTCCTGACGGCGGCAATACAGTTAATAACAAATAATGCAACAGTACAATTGAACGTAGCAGCAGCTTGAGAACAGTGGTGGGCAGCTCTCATAGGGAGGGGGGTAGATGTTATATCCTCCAGCCAGCGGAGGCCCAGCCTCCACCATAAGCCTGGCGGAACAACTCTGTCTTACAGGCCAGGTGGAAAGATAGTAGATCCTGCCGGGCCCTGGTCTCAGTAGACAGAGCATTCCACCAGGTAGGAGCCAGGACTGAGAAAGCTCTTGCTCTAGTCGAGGCCAGGCGGGCCTCCTTGGAGCCAGGGACTGATAACAATTGCTTTCCTCCCGATCGGAGGGTCCTCTGGGGAATATATTTCTGCAGTTTTATTTCCCTTTCCTCCTGTTTGCCTGAATTTAGTTGGGGGGGGGGATGTCCCTGTGTTCTGCTTACATAATTCTATAAAGAGCAAAGTACGCTGATGGGTGTTATAGGAATGACTGAAAAAAGAAAAAAAAACTGATACCATAACTTACTCATTGTTGAAATGCTAGTTGACAGCCATAACGTTCCTGACCCAAAGTGAAATATTTGCGTTAATAACTAACTGTGGTATCAGAATGTTGTTTTTCCATTATTCTGCAAAATAGCAAATCTTGCACTTTAGGGACTGATCCAGAAAAGAGATTACCCTCCTTATCTTCAGTTTCTTAAATTGGGCACTGCTAATACACAGTCCTCAGAGTCCACCTTCACCATGAGAATTGTCAGGTGCATGCTTGTGATTTCCCTGATGGGACAAGTGTGTGGGGCCTGATTCAGACCACAGCACGAGGGTGTTTATGCACTCCCCCCCGCCCCCCCCGCCCAGTTTCCTTGGGCTGAAACAGGAGTGCTATTTGCTCTGTTGTGAAAACTCTCATATACCTCATTAGTACACTTGGAGTCCCCCACTGGGGCAAACATCACCACCCTACAGCTATTCCGAGTCAAGAAAATGGTGCAAGGGAGTGGCTGAAACTCCTTTTCCTCATATGTTGTCATTCAAATACAAAACCAGCCCCATGAACCTCAGATTTAAAGATGCTAGTGGGCAACTTGCAAGCACATGTAGATGGTGTAGACCCAAGGAAAATGTAACATTCAAACTTCTTGTATTAATACTTCTTATATTAAGAGAGTATTAATTGTCAGTAACAAGCTATCATGAAAGATAATCATCTTACAAGGGACACAGCCTCAGTGTAATAACAGCACAATCTCATGCAGAGTTACTCATCTAAGTCCATTGAGTTCAAGTAACTATGGTTAGTACCTTAAAGTAGTACCTTAAAGACCAACTAGATTTTCCAAGGTATAAACTTTTGAGAGTCAACCTCCCTTCGTCAGATATGAGTAGGAATGGAGAGCCCTGAGTCCTTATATCTCAGTCAGAAAATTAGCATCTGTAGTAAGAGAACTCTATGTCCCTGGATCTACTGACTCACAAAAACTTATACCCTGGAAAATCTTGTTGGTCTTTAAGGTGCTACTGGACTTGAACGTTGCTCATCTACTGTAGACCAACATGGCGATCCACCTGTAACTATATGCATCAGATTGCACTGAAAACATCCTACAATTTCTTGTGAACCTACAATGTTTTAGTATTTTACGAAGGGAGGAAGACAGACGGACAGAAAGACTCCAACTTGCCTTTCCATTTCGCAACTAATAACAGATACCTTTCCATCATTTCTGTAACCCTCTGATTACTCCCAACACAGAGGTCTGGGACATAAGATAGGAGAAATCAAGCAAGAGAAATCTGTATTTTAATTTCAAACTTCCCAAGGCCCTCTGAGATTTTATTTTATTTTTTAAAAAATGTTTACTCCGATAACCAAGGTCTTTGAGCAGAAAAGACTAAAATGTGGCCTGAACAGATTCTTGATTCAGATCTTATTTTAAAAGGATGCAGCTGTACGAAATGCCTAACTACAAAAAATTCCTGAAAGAATAACAGCTAATGCCCCAAAGTGTTTTTATTTTAAAAAGTCTACACAGTCCCAATGACTGACATCACTGAACCGCCTTGAGAACTCTGCCTGGCAACATGGCATAAAAAAGGTTTTGCATAAATCACATTCCAAAGAAACATAGTTGTATTTGTGTCATTAATTTCAGGGGGACTTAAAGGCAATTAGCTTTTTCCATTATTGGGATGGCTATTATTCTTGAAAATTACTGATATAATATACCCAATAATTTAAAATGTACTAAAAATGGTTGAAAATGGGCCTTAAAAAACCCTTTTTATTTTAGAAGGTAGCCATAATGGCTGGAACAATGTTTATTTTAATGGGCTGTATTCATTTTCTAGTATTTTATTTTTATTTTACTTCATTTATACCCTGCCTACTTGCCCAATGGGGACCCAAAGCAGCTTACATCATTCTTCTTTATTCTATTTTCCCCTCACAACCCTGTGAAGTAGGTTAGGCTGAGAGTATTACCCAAGGTCACCCAACGAGCATCTGTGGCAGAGTGGGGAATCAACCCTGGGTCTCCCAGATCCTAGACTGACAATATAGCCACTACACCATACTGCCTCTCTGAAACAGCCCTGGAGAAAGACAACTTTCCTGGCCTTTGTTGTGGAAGGTGATGAGACCAAGATGACATCAGAACTTTCAGCTACACTTCAAACTATATTAAAAAATGAATGCAAATATTCAACCCACTCCAATGCTACCTGTGCTTACCTGAGTCTGTGTTGAGGCGTCGCGAAGACAGGTGTAGTGCAGAATGGTAGCTGCGTCGTCGGGACTTGTAGGTGTTTTCACTGCTTTTTTCCATGGAGAACTCATCTAACCAGGAAGTGTTTGTCCGCTTGTCTCGGATAGTAGAAAATGAGCGTCTCATTGAGCCTGGATCTGTGACCACCTGGAACCGTATCCCATGAGAGCCATATAGTTAAAGCTTGGCAAGGACTTGGTGATGTACAGGAGGCAAATTTGCTATTATGGACGTTTATTAAAGTTTTTTTGTATGGACAACAGAAGTTACCTAGTTTGCCTACATTTATAGCTAGTATAGGAGTCCGGAGGAACATCTACTTAATTTTTCTGGCAGATAGGAACTGCCATATGCAGTGGAGTTATTACAAAACTGCCAACCTCAACAAAGGCCAGCATCACTATACTGTGAATTGTTTATCGGTTATATTTTTGTCTTCTATTTTATTTCCCTACCTATCATTTTAAAAAATCTGTTGTGATCTACTCAAGAATCCAGCCTACCATTTTTCTTATCGTCTTGATATCTTATTTACCTCTTTTGCTGTACCCATTCCCAGCTTATTTCCTGTTTGTTCTTATCTTAACTTCTCTATCACTTCCCTTCTCACTGATTCTGCCCTTCTGAATGAAAGCTTCAGCTTTAGCCTAAAATACTCATTTTACCTTCCACTATTCCTCTCCTGTGGAAGGATGATTGAAGCCCCATATCGAGAGGCAGAGGAACTTTGGAGTCTGATAGGAAATAGATTTGAAAATAGCTGTACAGGGATCCACAGAAGAGAAAAAACTTAACATGGCTGTCGTATTGGGGACCCTATTTTCAGTAGAAAGGCCGCATACAAAAGTTTTAAATAAATAAATATTGCCACTGTTCTCAGCCAGAAATGGATCAATAAAATGGCTAAAGGCTTCAAGTCTTTACCTCCCAAACAGGTAGTTTATGCAAGCAGTGTGGAGCTGACTAGGAATTCTTGTTACTAAATCCCCTTGGCGTGGTACAGCCCAATGGAGAGCCTTTAATGGCTGCCAAGTTTCATAGGCTCATGACTACAAACATGGGTATAGCTGATGTAGCTCAGCTCATCAAACCTGGTTATGAGACAGACAGACATAAGAAAACCAGCGGGACAGACAAAGAGATGGATCATGGCCAAGACTGACCAGGACAGGATGCTTGGCAGGAGTCATGAAGACAAGTATCTTAGGACAATGGAGAAGACTGGAAAGGGAAGTGGCCATTGTTCAGAAAAAGAAATACTTCCCAGGTGGCAGAGGGATTCTTCCACACTGTTGCCATCCTTGCTGCAACCAGCAACAGTCTTGGTTGAAGAAGGGCTGGAAGAGGATTCCCCAAGGTTCTGTTCCTCAGTTTCACTGTGGTCTTGGAAAAAAAGCTGATGGAGTAATTAGGGTGATAGTTGGGCTATTTGAGTTTAGTTCCCTGCACGGCCTTGAGCAAGTTACTAACTCGGCGTTTTCATTCTCCATGTCTTCAGTCTCGCTGAGCTAGTGGGCACTTCTAGAATGTGGAGAATATGGAGTGGGTGCCACCACAAGATGGCTGCCATAGGGTATGGGATTAATCACAAAATGGCTGCCACGGGGTCCTGGGATTAATCATAAAATATTGGGAGGTTGCAAGCCAAGCATCCTCTTACAATGGTGGCAACTGATCCTGAATGGAATGGAAGGCGATACCTCCAGGGTTCTTTTGAAGCATCTCCTCTCCACTGAGGTAGAGGGCAACTCGGACTGGCTCCCTGCTTTGGAGAAGTGACACTCAGTCTCAGAAGCAAACAGGCACTAGGAAACCCATCCATGGGCATTATGTTGGGGCTCACTGAGCTAGAGTTTCTCAAAGTCTAATTGCCCAGGCTCTTTGGTTCTAAGGGACTCAAGGAATGGGGAGGCAACTGGAATGCTTCTGGTTTTAGTTTAGCAAAAAGTCAAGCAACAACCTCCTGTGGGAAAGGATCACGTATCATTCTGGTCGTTCCAGCTGTTGTTTCACTTGGTTTTACCTGGGGATCCACAGTCAGGCGTGGCATGGAAGAGGCCCTCCCAGATACAGCTCGTTCCTGAGTGTCCACGGGGAGGTAGCTGCCACAGTTAGAGGGCTGCACTCTTTTAAACTCTCTAACCTCTGGCTCCTGGAAATAAACACACAGCCAAGCTCATGGGATTTGGTTTGATTATATTGCCTGCCTTTTCTGCCAGTGCCATGCTTCACCAATGTACTTAGGAACGGCCTTAGAAGAGGTGTATATATACCTGTGAGATCTTAGGAGGACAGTACATGTTTTATGCTAGCCCTGTAGCACTCATGTGTTGTTGTATGTGGGTGTGAGAGGGACTGTAATCTTCAGTGCAATAGGATTTAGAGTCGCACTACTAGTGACGAATGACACTTGCCTGGCATGTAAACAGACTCACGTGTATTCCTCCCTGTCCACTTGCCATTCACTTGCGCTCCATTTGATCAAGTGGAGAGCAAGTGAATGGCAAGTGAACAGGGAGGAACACACGTGAGTCTGTTCACTTGCCAGGCAAGGGTCATTCGTCACTTGTAGCTTGGCTGTCAGTCCTTGGGACTAAGGGTCACACTACTAGTGACGAATGACCCTTACCTGGCAAGTGAACAGACTCACGTGTGTTCCTCCCTGTTCGCTTGCCCTCCACTTGCTCTCCACTTGATCAAATGGAGCACAAGTGAATGGCAAGTGAACAGGGAGGAACACGTGAGCCTGTTCACTTGCCAGGCAAGTGTCATTCATCACTTGTAGCTTGGCTCTCAGCTACAGTTCAGTAATTTAGTAGGAAATTGGTACTTGGGTTTCAGCCTAGTGGAGCACTGAAATTCAGCCCACTCTTTCTTTTCCTGGATCTTTTCTTCCTGTATTCTGCCACCAGTTCAGGCTTAAATACTTTGTTAATGGCAACCAAGAGGAAACACTAGGCTGGGTTTCTGTATTTTGTCAGGTTTCTCTCTGGCTGCAAACCTCAAAAAGTTTGCATTTGCAGACATTCTATGGCTGTCCAATCTATGTTTTGTGGATTAATTTGCATGACATTTAAAGACAAATGCATCTTGTAGAGTTTCCCTTTGAAATCAGCAGAAGCTTTTCCAGGCATGCAAATTTTTGTGTGATGCCAATCTTTATCATTTCTCTGTAATGTACAATGGTGATAACCAACACTATTTTTTGTTGTTGTTGTCAGAGGCAAAAAATAAAATAAAAAAACAGCCAGAATGACATCACAAATTGAAAGCTTGGCCCCGTGAAAGGTCGCCTGCAGTTTCTCTTTGCAGGGTGAAGTGTGGAACAGTAACGAGGAGGCGTACTGTATGTGTGTGATACAAAATTTATGGATATAGTGTTACACACTCTGAGAAGCACACAGAGCGGACTAGAAAGGCACACTTAGGCAGCGCTTCAGTCCGGCAGGAGTCAGGCTGGCGCACACATGTGCACACACAGAGTCATATACACACAGAGACATTAATGCCACCGGCTGGAAAGGTGGGCGCATGTGTGGGTGGGCCAGAGGCATATGCTCACATTGGTGTGACATGATTCAACAGTTCAGATTGGACCATGGACACCTGCACTGAAGACGAGATGGACACAAACCCAGAAGCATCATATACCGTCGTTCAGCCTTGGTAAGACACCCAAATGAAATGATTACTTAATGAGAGGAAATCAACCTGCAGAAAGACCACCAGCATCAATAGTTTTCATACATACAGAAGGTCACATTTTCAACTAATTTATGTTACAAATTACTACAGGTCCTAGCAGCCTGATGATCTAGCTTGTTTAGTAAAAGATAGTGTACTTTTTTACACTTTTACAAAAGATGCCTGTTTGTAACACAGAAAAGAATTACAAGGATGTAACAAAATCTTCCATTTGTGCTTATCCATCAATTACTTCCCAACTGCTGGAATACTCTTGGTGTCAGACAGGCAAGCCAGCCTGTCTGCCATACCTGCCTGTCATACATTGTTATTTTGAGAATAAAGTAGTCCATTTTAGGAGCAGCTGTTGGTCTTTTTCTTTATACTTCATAACAACAACAGTAACAATACTTTAGTGAGTAAAGCACTGTCAAGTCGCAGCTAACTTATGGCAACCCCTGCTGGTGTTTTCAAGTCAAGAGACGTACAGAGGTAGTTTGTTGTTGCCTGCCTCTGCAAGAAGTCTGTATTCTTCATCTTGTGGCTTACTGGTGGTGCCCAGCCCCCAAGTGGCTCATCTCTCTCCTACCAGGTCAAGGGCTTCCTCTGTGGTGGCTCTATCCAGGTGGAATGCTCTCCCCAACAATATGCCTGCCCTGCAGGACCTGTTTAAGTTTCACAGAGCACACAAGGTGGAATTGTTTCAGCAGGCTTTTAACCAGCAGTGATATATCATGGAATCTTTGCCACTTTTTTTTTTACTATTGGTTATAGTTGTGGGACCCCCTTAATTATAGAGATGGTTTTAGTTTTAACATATAATATTTATTGTTTTTAATTGTTTTTAATGTTGTAAATTGCTTCAGGCCTCGTTCAAGGGAGAGGAGGTATAAAAAAATCTAATAAACAAATAAATTAGCTACCCTGGTGGTCTCCCATCCAAATACCAATTAGTGCTGACCCTACTTAGCTTCTCAGATCTGATGAGATTGGGCTAGCCTGAGCCATCCAGATCAGGGCAACAATACTTTACAGAGTCCATATTCCGAATGGGAGAGGCCTGACCGATAAAAAATTCCCTCTTAGTGGTGAACTCATGAAAGCAATGTGATGGTTGGGCATGCTGCTGAATGTACAGTGGCCACTATAAGCTATTAACCAGAGAGGCACTTGCTGGGGCTATGGAACAGTTCCCCAGCCTTCTGTTTTATTATGTTCCACATAATAATACGCAGGGCTCATTTCGAGAGGGAACGCGCAGGAACACAGTTCTGGCAGTTCCCCAAAGAGGTCACATGTCAGGTAGCCCCGCCCACCTGACTCTCGGCCATTTTGGGCCCGTTTCAGCCTGGACTGGGGCTGAAATGGCCCAGATCGGGCCTCTGATAGGTGGTGGATTACTCTCCCACTCAGCAGCAGCCCGATCCTCACCATTTTGGGCCCCTTTTCGGCCATTTTCAGCCCCTTTTTGCTATTTTGGGCCCAATTTTGGCCCTGAATGGCCAGGATTGGGTCCAAAACAGCCATGATAGGTGATGTCAGGGGGCGTGGCATATGCAAATCAGTTATGCTAATGACACACTTCTGGCACTGTCAAGGGGTGTGGCATATGCTAATGAGTTATGCTAATGAGTTCCTCCAGCTCTTTTTCTACAAAATGACCCCTGATAATATGAATGGGAATTAAAGGTTCCTGCCATCGGCCACCTGGTGCCGTCTGCTAATACATATTTTGGCCATCTCCCCATACAATAAGTCATCAACTTTTCAACTGGATACTGTTTTGCTTCTGTCCCTATACCTACAATCCGACTCCAGTTCTGGATCATTTGCTCCAGAGGGGAACCTGGGGCAGCAGCCTCCGATCGCTTGTTTCCTCGGTTCCCCATCTCCTCTCTCTTCCCTAATCTCGGAGTCACGGAGCAATTAGATCAACTTCTTTCAAAAAGCTTGCTTAGGGATTATTCCAGTTGCTGATCTACCTCCAGATACTGCAGCTCTTCAGCTTGGCTGCTGTTTGCTTCCTGGTTATCCTGTTGCAGATCACCCTAAGGAATGGCAGCTCACGTCTGGAGTCGGACCAGCCATAAGAAAGCCAGTGTGGTATAATGGTTAGAATGTTGGCTAAGGAAGGACTTGGGAGAATTCAAGTTCAAATTCCCATTCTGCCATGAGCTCACTGGGATGATTTTGCAACAACCGCTCATTCACAGCTTATCTCCATAGGGTTATTCTGAGAATAAAAATCAGTGGACCTTGCATGCTACCCTGGAAGGAGGATGGGCTAAAACATAATAAGTAAATAACAGTGTGTGTGAGTATGTGGACTGGGTCCTCCTCTTGTCCTATATTTAAAAAATCCCTATGTTCTCCGCTCTAATTTTGTAGTCCTGTTTTATTGCACTGTTGATGCTATGTATTATACTGCTCTGCTTGCATTGTTTTAATTGTGTAATCCACCTTGAATCTCAGTGAGCAAGCTAGAATATAAATGAAGTAGATATAACTAACTAACTAGCTAACTAACTAAATAGTATACTTGCGTGTAATTATCAATGACGAAATGGTCAACAGAACTTTGTGGTGCCTGTACAATTATCCGGATAGTTGTATGTTCAATCCAGACCACCGTGCATCCTCTCGGAACCAATCCTAATAAACTAACTAATAAATAAATAATATTTATTTAACCTCAAGAGAATTGGTGCGTCAATATTAAATCATCAGGTGCTGGAATGATTTGTGGAAGCACCTTCCTGTGAAGGAATTGTAAACTAAGTTTTTTTTCCCTTGGATCATATTGCTGTTGTTTGAGGATTTCACTGTGCATTGAGTGCTTCTTGGAGCAGAAACATAACCTATCTGTTTTATATATAAAGGGAGTTGAAGGCAGAAGAGACCTTGGTCCTGTGCCAGTGTTGCACAGAATGGTTTTTGGGAATCATTGGCAAGAAATCCATACATATTGTTGCCATGGTGAGAATATTTTCAGGGCATAACAGGCTTCCTAATATCTACAGGGAAAGAGAAGGGTTTAGTTCAGAGAGGTACCATGTACACGCTTGAAATCCAGAAAGCTCTTCAAACACACACTAGAAGTATATAATAGTACACTGGAAGCACCTGAAAGCAGCGCAAGGTGGGACAGCAAAAGAGGCATTGAGATATAGTGCACTGATTTACCAGAGACTGCTGCTCCTGATATTCCCCATGGGTTGGATCCATGCAAGCCAACTGGAATATCTCTTGGGGAGAGAGTGGACTCAAGGAGGGGAACCCGCTCCGGCTGCTCCTGTAAAGATATTCCCACTTCAAATGAGAGGAGAAGACAACCACCGTGCTGGTTACTACTCTCACCCCCACCCCCAAGAAAATCTAATCTCATTTCATGAAGCTCCAAGAATGAGCACTCCTTCCATGAAAAAAACTATAACTGTACAAAAATTTAGAAGTTATTGTTTGAAACCTACTAGCCAATACAAATATGTCTAGAAAAGATAGCGCCCTACCAATAACTCTAAATGCAAGCACTTCTGATAACTTTTTTTTGGAGGGAAGGGCTACATTTTTAAAGCTATTTGGGAACAGAAATGACAGATTCCGAAGAAACATGTATGGATAAAAGCACTGATGAAAGCAAATGGCCTTTGTTTGCAAGCAATATTTACAGCGCTCTGAGAATGCATGTCTGAAGATGGCTGTAATGCATGAGAAATGGTTAGGCTCTGCACAGCCTGGGACCCAGACAGAGAAGGTAATGCTTTCCCCTATATCACCCTCCCTCTAGAACCTGAGATCTAGCCTAGAAGCATCCTCAGTCAAATTGCCAAATACTAGGCAGAGTGCCTCATCTTCTCAGCGACTCTTATCTTGCAAAATTATCCTCCGAAGGAAACTTGCCCCATTCACATCATTGCAGTTAATCTTATGATTTCAGTGTTGCCAAGTCTTTTGAACTTTATGCCTGGTCTGCTTTTTTAAAAAGAAAATACTTACTAAGCGTCAAAAGGGGGCAGATAAAAGGAAAGAATGAATACTTTGCTCTTCTGTGTTGCCTTTAATGCAGCATTCCCAAGAGAGGCAGGTATAAAGCACTCATTCTGAAGTCGTCACTTGGTGTCAGGTTGGATCTAAACTTTGGTTCCCATTCATTCCGTCCACAAAATGGAACTTTTCTGCCCTTTCCTCACTGCAGCCTACTGTGTTCTCCAAAATGATTCCCTGGTTCCTCGAAGGGAGCAGCATTTTAGTGAGCTCTGTGGGCTGCAGTGAGAGCGGGGAGGCAGAAAAGTTCCATGGATTTAGATCCAGTCCTATGTGTTTCTGCATACATGGCAAGTTGTTTCTGTACATTCATACTTTGCACTAACTTGGCAAATGTGTTCATAAAAACATGTAGTCATATATAGTCACATACTTCAAGGGTCTGGTTTTGCTGTCACTTAATGCCTATAACCAGCCTTCAGACTAAATCATCTTCTGACTGAAGAATCTTTATGATCCTGCAGAGGTTTATAAAGATGTAGCAGCAGTGGAGCTTCTCTCATCCTAAATGGCTGTCTGACCATTGTTTATGGATTCCTCTCAAGCTTTCCATTCCACACATCCTCTGCTGTCCCTCATCTGCCTCTGCCCTGCTCAGTTTCTTGGCCACCACCCCACAGCTCTTCATAGCATATCATCAGAAGGTATTTCCCACTACACAGGGATCCAGCATGTCCTTAGTGATGCATACAGAGAGCATGAAATTGGAAACCAGCAGTGACAATGAGGACTAGAATGCATATAAATAAACAATGGTCAGACAGCCATTTAGGATGGGAGAAGCTCCACTGCTGCTCCATCTTTATAAACCTTTGCAGGATCATAAAGATTCTTCAATCAGAAGATGATTTAGTCTGAAGGCTGGTTATAGGCATTAAACTTTTGGTTGGTTTTGAATTAGTTTTCTGCAAACAATGGAGGCTACGCACTTAAGTTGCTTGATGTCTCATCTGGCACAGTGACCTAACTGAATAGGTAAACTTCCTTCATGGAAAAGCATAGTGGAAGATACCTTGTGAGGCAGGCAAAAACTCTGCTTATGGACTTTGACATGGGAGGGGATAGCTGCTTCAGACATGCGAGTCATCTCTCAGTGCTGTAGTCATCTAATGTTGAAACTGTGTGCATGAATGAGCCCCCTAGAATATTCCTGGAAATTGTAGGGATACTGTTGATTTTTAGTGGAAGCCTGCTAATGTTCCAGGTTGCCCTAATTTAAGATCACAGTCTCAGAGAGGTGTTTAACTTTGGCTCAAAGTGTTTACATACCAGATGAAAGGTCAAAATACATTTGCTTAGAACAGCAAAAAACAAAACAAAAAAAACCCAAAACCAAAAACTTGGGCCATCCTGGCTAATGTGTCACTAGCCACAATACTACATAATCAATTTACTCGATATTTTCAACTGAAATCTTCGTGCTAATATAACATTCAAGCCATAAGCCAAAGCAAGGATAGCGTTAAAGCAAACCTTTCCCATGATGTCCTATCATCGTGCCCGGCCCCTATGGTGGAAAGAAGTTCTATACAGGTAGGAGGTTCTTTCAGCAATATTTTTATTCATGACTACATTTCAGTTGGAAAAATGTTATCAACAACATTTTTTCTGTTCTGACAAGGAATGGCAAATAGAAGTCTGGCTGACTATCTAGCCTTGACTTGGAAAAAACGTGGAAAGAGCAAGAAGTGGTTTTCTGACTTCTTGTTTATTTATATGCATTCTAGTCCTCATTGTCACTGCTGGTTTCCAATTTCATGCTCTCTGTGTGCATCACTAAGGACATGCTGGATCCTTGTGTAGTGGGAAATACCTTCTGATGATATGCTATGAAGAGCTGGTGTGGGGTGGTGGCCAAGAAACTGAGCTACTGAATCTGCAAGTTTGGGGTTTAATCTCACCTCTGCCATGAGCCCACTAGTTGGCCACAGACAAGCTACTCCTCTCTGCCTCAGGGCCTAATTACATGTTACATTTTCCACAGGGACATCCGTGAGTTGAGAGGCATGTTAGTGCCATGCTATGCTAATTAGGTGTGTGGTAAGCACAATTTGGATTGGTCCTATGGTAATAATAATAGTAATAACATTCGATTTATACACCACCCTTCAGGATAACTTAATGCCCACTCAGAGCGGGTTTACAAAGTATGCCATTATTATCCCCACAACAAAACACCCTGTGAGGTGGGTGGGGCTGAGAGAGCTCCAGAGAGCCATGACTAGCCCAAGGTCACCCAGCTGGCTTCAAGTGGAGGAGTGGGGAATCAAACCTGGCTCTCAAATCGAATCGAATCGAATACCTTTATTGGCATAACAAACCTGGCTCTCAAGATTAGAGTCCTGCGCTCTGTGTCGAGAAAGTTCCCGCGCTTGCCTAGGAAGAATGGAACTTTATAATGTGCCACTCCACCAAATTCCAGGAAAAAACAGAATGTTTAGTGGGGCCCTCATCTGCAACAGGGGGAATAATAACACTGACCTTCCCTACAGAGTTGTTGTAAGGATTACAAAAAAGATAAAACATTTGAAGTGCTTTGAACATTTGAAAGCTCTATATGAATGCCAAGAACAATATTTATGTATACCCAAGATTGCCCCCATTCCATAGAATCAGGCACTTGCCTGGTAATTATCAAGACTTTTAAATCAGTTTCAAGTTCTCTTTCTCTGCCAGTTCTTTCTACTACGCCTTTTTGTCTTTAGTAACCCTTCAAAGAACAAGGCAACAGCAGGCAGAATACAAATGCCAGCAGGAGGGACAAGGGCTGCTTACGTGACTCTCTGCACTTACAGTCCTGAAAGTGTATCCTGCTGGAGGTAAGGCGAAGCTTTGGCATTAGAAATGATCTCCTGAGGAAGAGAGGATGGCTCCATGCGCTGGAACATGGGGGCATTTTTCTGCAGGAGAAAAGCAAAAAGAGCCTCATTTGAAGGAAAGGTTTCATATTCATCTGCTGCATTTCTCCAAAAAGGACTCAAGGCAGGGGTTAGAGTACTATTTAAACCCATAATAAAACAGAGGTCATAAAAATAAAATTGTCATCAGATGACAAAACACCACTTCTCGAGCCAAACCCTAAAAGCCAGAATGTCAGAGAATACAAGTTGCCTTTAATTCTTGAACTTATCATCTTACCTGTTCTTCTAGCTGCTGCCTTTGTTTTTTAGCTTTACTCTGCTTGTAATAGTCCATTATCATCATGGCTGCATAGATCTTGCCAACGGTCAAGTCGGTTGCTAAAAGTAACAGGCAGCATTCTTAGGTTTGAAGCAGATGTTTACAGAGCAGTAACAGGTTAATAAAAGGCTGAATAATTCACTATGAGGCAAACTGCACATTAACAAAAACTGACCCATTTTGAGTGGGTTAGTGGTGAATGGGTGCTGCTTAATCCTTTCTGCTCCAGCCCCATTTGCTGTACAAAGCACCACCAGCTGCTCTTTGAACCCCTCCTTCACTCCTATGGGTACTAAGGATATGATTGCATACATTTGGAGTCCAGGAGCAGAGATGGGCACGAACCGAAATATGAAGCAAAATTAAGCATGAATCAGGCCGGTTCGTGGTTTGCGAACCACGGTTTGTCAGATCCCATTTCTGACAAATGGCCATGAACTTTAGGCTGGTTCGTTTGGCTCGTCACACTGGCAGCCTGGTGCCAATCAATTGGTTTCCTTGGCAACAGGGGATGGACTTCCTGCAGACCTTCTGCTGACCCGGAAGTAACGTTTTCACGAACCAAATGAACCAGTTTGCGAACCAGGGGCACATTTGTGAAAGTTCGTGGTTTGTGAAATTTGACGAACCATGAACCACATGGTTCGGTTTTTTTCCAGTTCGTGCCCATAGGAGCACAAAAAGCAGCTTGTGTGTGGGTGGGTGCACATGCGCTACTTGGAGCCGAAAAGGCTAGTATGGAAAATATTCACAACCTCTTGCCCACTTGCTGCTTCTCCATTCCTTTTGAAGCTGTATTTCTTCAGGAAAAAAAAGTGGCTATTGGAGCATTAACCATAGTTTTAAATAATGCGTGGTTTCTCCCAATGAATTATGAATTGAACAATTTAGCATCTAGAGGGATCCAGTTTATTCTTCAAAATCCCATCTTTCATTTTTGAAAAAAGGTGCATGTTTCTACTGGCCTTCATGGTCAACGTGGCCAAACTGGTAGAGTGCTTTGATATTTTAGCTGTTTTAATTGTATATCTTTTTTTTTTTGTATTTAGGACTAATGCAGGGTACACATCTGAACAAATTCATGCAGGGAGCCCTGCAGATCTAACACCATCTTCTTACAAATTATAGTTTGAAAACTGAGAATCAGACTTGGGTGGGGGGGAGCACCATCCTCCCCCTTAGGAGATTTCCACTTCAGTTGCTTGCCCCAAACTGGATGATATTAAGGGCTTGGATTTCCCTCCCTCACTTCTCTACAGCATCGTGGTGCCTCTGTATATCTCCTAGTCTTATTCCGGCTTTGCTGCATTCTTTCCAAAAGCTGCTTAATCATAATCCTTTTGGGATGTCGATTAGTGATAAAAACAAACAAACTGGAAAAGCCTCCTCCCCAATTGCAGTGCCGGAGAATAGCTGCCACAGGGGACTGGAGTAGAGAAAATTGCCACTGAGCTGAAATGGCAGCTGTAGTGGCAATGGGGAACCACAGACAATTGTTGTCATGTGGCAGTGCCCTTAGACACTGGGATCCCCCTTCCATGTTTTGTTATGCACTACTGAAAACCGTGGTTAAAGCAAGCCAGAACCTCTCCCGAAACAGCAATTTGAACAATTGCTTCAGGTAAGTTTGCAAGCCATGGTTACCATGTTCCCTGATCTGCATAGATAATGGCCTGCCTTGAGGAACATGTAATTCAAACCCATGGTTAATTCAGAAGGGTTGGTAGGGGAGGAGGGAATGGGAGAGAAAGTATTCATGAGTCTAGATGCCAATTCACAAACTGCAAGTTGCAGGAAAATGCTGATAACGTCTGTTTTGGCTTGCAATATGCAAAGTGACGTTCTTGATGTCTGCATAGCTCCCTTCATTCTGAAGATATGAGAAAGCCTAAGTCTTTGTCCACAGCGTGATAAAAGTTGTTGACAGGAAACTGCTAAACAAAGCTAAGACAGAAAAGAACGTGGGATTTGGATGTGTTTAAAAAAAAATTCTCCAGTTATTTGTGTTCTTGATTTTTTAAGTATGGATCCCTGTCTTGAAGTCTTCAGATAGCAAAAACTAGAAGTTCAAATATGTAAATAAACTGCATGCTAAATAAGTCAGACTCAGGGAGAAAAGGAATTTGATATTAATTTCCTCCTCTGCTTTTTATAATTAGGCATACGGCACCTTGTTTCTTCCAGTCTTCCCTACCCCACTCCTGTCCCCGGGGTACCTGGCAGCCTTGATCATTCATGCAATGACTCACTTTTTGGCATGGGCACCAATAGATCTAGCATCTTTTGTGAAAGGTGAGGCCAGATGGTCAGAATCTCCTTCTGGAGCTCAGAGTCCAACTGCTGCCAGTCTGCACCACCTAGAGGAAAGCAGGTCAAAAGGAGTCAGCCAAGAAAGCAAGGTCACAAGGGTTAATTACTTATCCCATTCCCTTCCCAAAAGCTTAGAGTGATATGCACAGGGTACATCGTTTTTATCTTCACAATAACCCAGAAAAGTAGAAGAGCAAGATTCAGGGTACCTTAAAGACCAACTAGATTTCCAGGGCTTGAGTTTTTGAGAGTCAGAGCCAGGGCCGGCGTGCCCATAGAGGCCAGGTAGGTGGTGGCCTCAGGCGCGAGGGTCCTGGAGAGGTGCCAGAGGGGGTGTCAGGGGCAGAGGCACGCGCTGCGGAGCTGACGTGGCTGGCCCGCAGCTGCTGCAGCCAGCCCCGTACTGCTGCCGCCGCTGCCGCCACACGACCCAGCCGGGCGCAGCAGCCACGAGCTGCTGCTGGGGCAGCGTGCACAGCGCGGAGCAGCCTCTGCCCGCCACCCCAGCCATCCACTGGCGAATGACCCCGGCTTGCGCTGTGCGATGATGTCATCACGCACAGTCTGTGGTGTGCGCACGCGCTGAGTGCACGCACGCAGGGATTGCCACAGGTGCCAGAAACCCTGGCGCCAGCAGTGGTCAGAGCTCCCTCTGTCAGGTACATATCTGATGAAGGGAGCTCTGACTCTTGAAAGCTCAAGCCTTGGAAATCTAATTGGTTTCTAAGGTGTTCCTGGACCTGACTCTTGTGCTTCTACTGCAGACCAACATGGTTACCCACCAGAAACCAGAAAAGTAGATTAGGCTGGAAGAAAATAATTTCCCAGTGAGCTTCATAGCTAAGCAGAGATTTCAAATCCAGGTCTAAATCTGACAACTGTATTGTTATGCCACCTCTCCCCGAAGGTGCTCAGGATCATGTACATGTTTCTCTCCTCTTCCATTTTGTCACCGTAACAACCCTGTGAGGTAGGCTAGGTTGAGTGAAAGTGACTGGGCATTCAATGAGCACTGAGGCTGAGTGGGGATCTGAACCTGGGTCTTTTATGTACTATTTATACAATACCGGAGAGAAAAGGCTCAATAAAAGCAAAAGGGGTCCAATAGAAAAATCACAAACATTAGCAGAAGTCCTCAAATGAAGCTGCCAATTAGAACCAGCTCTTAATCTGGTGATGGTACAGTGTCCTTGAACATCAGTGCAAAGACAGGGACAAGCCTGGAATTTGAAGGTTCTTCTTGGGCCGGGTTTTGGAGCTTCTGAGCACTTCCAAAGCTTAGTGATGACATGGGATAAAAGAAGAGGGGCCAAGGCTCATGGCAACCAAAGCCAACCAACATGTGTGAGCCTCTGGATACACACATTTCAGAGTGATGTAGATTCCCCTCACAGTGCTTGATTGTGCGTCAAAGGATACCCCCTAGGTATAGATTTGGTAACATCTGGCAGGATGAGCACAATGTGTTCTAGTCAAGCCCCTGAGTCTTTCCCTCCAGTTTTGCAGTGCTGACATGTTTTCTTTCTCCATATGAGGCTTTCACACCCAAATCACCTCAGAGAGGAACAACAGGTGTCAAAATCTGTTTCTTTCTAGGTTGAAAATCAAATTCAAGCAATGGGAATGTAAAAGAATGTTCACAGGAAAGACTTTAACCGACCTAATTTTTTTCCTCAGAGACTTAACACAGAACTTTCAATTTCTTTTGTACCCATTGCCCGTCCCTCATTAAAGATCCTATTCCCGCTCCATTCCACGCAAGCCTTCTGTTATCCTATGCTCATTCTGGTTGCTCCATTCAGGCTCTGATCCTAAGTCCATCCCACACAGACCTGCTGCTGTCCCATTCCCCTCCCCGCCACATACTTTACTGTAAATAGATTTTAGGTCAGATTAAGATGGATGCAAATGGAAGAATAGACCTGCCCAGGCCAAACCAATGTGAAGGATTTGTTCATGTTCCTAGTCAAATAGCGAGGGGAGCTGAAACATTTCTATAGCACTTAGAACACAGGTTCTTACCTGCCTTGTGAAGCCATCTTTGCAAATGGCAGTACGCACTATTTTATTATTTGATTTAAAATTTTCTATTCTGCCTTTCCACTCAAATAGCATTGAATATTCAAGTATTAAAGGTTAAAATGGCATTTAAAGTATTTATACGATTCAATAAAAACATGTAAACATACAAACACATTACCACTAGGTAGGAGGGCAATAAGAGTTACTGGCAGTGTGACAAGCAAAAAATATTCACCTTCTGGCAGAAGACAACAGCAAAGGAAGACAGATGAATCTCCCTGGGGAGGGAGTTCCAAAGTTTCAGCGCCATGATTGAGAAGGGCCTTTCTCGGGATGGCACCCATCTAGCCTCAGTTGGCAGGAGTACCCAAAGCAAGGCCTCAAAAGATGACTTGAATGGATGGGTAGGTTTATATGGGAGAAGGTGGTCCTTAAAATATGTGAGTCCCAATCCATACAGGGCTTTAAAAGTCAACTAGCAAGAATCAATGCCCTTGAGCATCAGGTAGAGTATCAGCGTGTTTAAAAAATAAGCATAAATGTGCAATATACATAACACATACATATATGCATACACAAAAACATACACATATCATACAGACTTTTATTCATGCATATATGTATGCGCGTATGTGTGTCTATGGATAGATGCTATACTTTCATTCCACTTTGTTCATTGCAAAACTGTTCTTCATTCACAAGGCCATTCCTCTGATGTTTGGCACTTTCTGCACACTGAAAGACATTGCTCTTGTGTGAACAGAAAGTACCTAGCATTAGAAGCAAACTATAGGATCAAAGTTCCCATCTCTCTCTCTCTCTCTCTCTCTCTTTCTCACACTCACACATACACACCCTTTATATTCTACTCTGAGGATGCAGAGGGGAAGTTTTGCTGATGTCCCCACAGATGCTAGCCAATAGGGTCTCATCACAGATGTAACACAATTAAGTATCAGAATTACTCTTGTCTCTGCAGAACCGATTTAACCAAGCTTGCCCCACTACTAAAAAAAAAAAGTAAGATTCTCAGCTGGTCAGGAGAAGGCCCTTTCTCCCTTGGCCTGCCTCCCCTTCCTGCCTTTACCTTTAGCGATCTTAATATCCAAAGCTGTTCGGATCAGTGCCATCAAAGTGGAGGTGAAATGGACTGTGTTGTCCTCGGCCACAGGCATATTCATCAAGACCAGTCTCTGCACAAGAAAGGGGGCGGGGAAGGAGGCAGAAAATAAGGTTGGAAAACGTATCAGGGAGACGCGAAGAAAAATGCATTGGACGCACAGAACAGAGCAGCCAAAAAGAAGGGCAAGGATTGCCTCCTCCACCCCCCTCCCCAGCTCGTACATACGCCCCTCTTCAGCATGCTCTTTTTATGCAGCTTGTGCTCCCTGTCCTTAGCTTGGGGGCACAGGAGAGACAGCCCCAGGGGATTCTGTTTCTCCGTCATTCAGAGCCGTGGGGGTTTCTTTTTCCACTTCCCACCAAATCTCGGGACACTGCTAAACACAGGCCCGCCCTACCTGATCATCCTGCTGCCCAGCTACATCCTGGCGCCCCCTTTTTGAGTTTGTTTTTAAAAAGAGAGTGATGATGTTTGCCAGCACATGATTGCCCATGCAAAGTTCTCGATTCATCTGAGGCTGAAAGGGGTGGTGGCGGTGGAGAGTGCAAATGGAAAGAATCAATGACCAGGGCAAGAGTGGGTGGGTCATGCGCCTTCTGTCCCAATAAGGGAAACAAAAATGGCCAAATCCACTTCCCAGAGAATGTATTTTGCTCTATATGTCCTTGGCCCCTGTCCACCCTAATTTTGGGATTTCCAAAGCACCGCAGCATGAAACCGTGGTTTCTTTTTAACTATGATTGGCCTGAGGGATTCAACCTCCAGATGATTACACCAGTCCTGGTTTGTCTCACTCAGGGCTGGAATCTCTGCTGCTGGGAGTGTATGAGGGCAGTGCCAGGGAACAGACCGGCATTAAGTCAGGATGTCTGTGCTCACACATTACAGGAAACCCTAAATACCAACAGTGGTTAACAAACCCACTTCAAACAAATACTTCACAGCCTGTTTTGACGGACTCAGTTAGCGGAGTGGTCTACATTTGGACAATCCATCTAAACACAGGCTTTTTTCACACATCTTACCGGCTCCGGTACGTCATGCAAAGCTCCCGGAAGGACAGCATCTTCCTGGCGCGATTTCACACGAGAATCGGGAAATCGCGCCAGGAAGACGCTGTCCTTGCGGGAGCTTTGTGCAACATACCGGAGCCGTTAAGACATGTGAAAACGGCCACAGTTGGCTTAATTAAACCTTGGCTTTGAGCATTGTCTGAACTGAGCCTCAGAATCCTCAGGCGAGTAGCCATGCTTCCATGTGTAAGTTAAAAATAAAAGTGGGCTGTGTGCTTCTGAGAACACGTGGGTGTGAATGCAAGTGAGCTTTGTCATAAAAATGAACAGAAGCTGTCCCTGGCAAGAATCCTGGATCATGCCACTGAACGACAATCCTATCTGACTTAATAGAGGCCATGTTTTAGGAGGGCTCCATTGTGCTATTAAAACAAAAACATTCAGGACCTGAAGGCCTGTAATGTTGCCTGTACCAAAATATGCCAGTCTGCTGAGAACTGAGCAGCAACACATCCCCCCGCCCAGTCCTGGCCTTCTCATCACATATGCCAACTCCTTCAGGTACTGCTAAGGTCTGAGGAACCACTGAAGGCAAATTCCCTAATGTGAACAAGCATCTGTCGCTGTGCCACTGTGGGTGGTGGTTCTTGCCTTCCAGGATGCATGAACAGTCCATGCACTTTTAAAGTCAAGAAGAGCACCGCTAAAACAATTTCAGCCTAGGGAGGTGACCATCATCCTTCCATCCCAACAATTCTGCATATCAACAGGGACTGGTTTGATTTAGATGCAGCTGTTGTGTTCCAGATTCTGTGCAACGCAAAGGAATAAAACACCTCTTGTTCAGAACTGATTCAAATAAAGACACATACTATTGGACCAGCTTCTGTTGATTAAGCCCGGCAGGCTTTCCGGATCCAACTCCTTATGAGGCAGAGGAGTTGTGTGTGTCTTGAAAATTCATATACTTTTACATGACCGGAAGTGGGTTGGATAAAAGGAATCATCTCTCTGACATTCCAAGCTGCCTTATACAGAGTCAGGCAACTGAATCCCCTGCTGCCTACTCTGACTGGCAGGGGGTTTTACATGTAGGGGTCTTCCCCAGCTCTGCTGCTGAAAACTTTAACAGTGAAGATGCCAGGGAATGAACCAGAGTCCAGATTTGCAAAGCATGCCCTTATCTTTGCCCCCTTGTTCATAATCTGACCTTTGTAATCAATCTACGAGCTGTGCACACCATGATAAAACTACTTTGAAAACTCCCAAGGATTATCTCCCTGTTGCACTGCAGATACTAGGTCTGTTGATTCTTTAGGGAATATTAAAGATGCCCTCAGGGTTTTTGACACTGAAAGGGCATTTATTTTAACATGTTCAAGTTCTTTTTACTTACACTGCACTATAGACCCTTCTTTCCCAGGAGCTTCTAGGGGTGGGGCTGGGTGCTGAGTGACATCACCTGCGGCTGAGGATGCTCTAGCAAATGTCCTAAGTGATGTCACCAGAGAATCACTTTTTTGGCCCAATTTCTCCCACTGGTCCCTCTACATCTTATCCTAGAATAGAGTTGCTCCCATGGAAGATCAGCATCGATCAGTATCAAGTATGTGGCAGAGGCATTGGGTTGTATCCAACCAAGAAGCAGATACAGGAGGGGAACCCTGTCGAAGAGGCAGAATATCTGCTTTGCATGTAGATGGTCCCAGGTTCAGTTCCTGACACCTCCAGTTACAAAGGAGCAAGTAGTAGGCGATGTGAAAGACCTACGAGTGACCCTGGGCAGCTTCTGCCAGACAGAGTAGACAATACTAATCTTGACAGGCCACTCACCTGACTTGGTATAAGGTGTTCAGTTCAACCATGCAATTCCAAAGACTGAAGGGTAGCTGCATTTTTTAAGAGAGGGCAGAGATTTCTGCCGATTCCTCCCTCCTGCCACAGCCCACTGACATCCTCCAATTTTGTTCTTGGACCCTTCAGAACACCATAGTGTTGGTCTGCAGCAGGAGGAGTTAATTATTGGAAATCTCCAACCCTTTCTTAAAAAAACCGAAGTGCCTTGGCATGTGGTTGTAACTAGATCACTATTAGGCAGGGCTTTTTTTCAGCTGGAACACAGTGGAACGGAGTTCCGGAACCTCTTGAAAATGGTCACATGGCTGGTGGCCCCACCCCCCTGATCTCCAGACAGAGGGGAGTTTGAGGGCAATCTAAACTCCCCTCTGTCTGGGGATCATGGGGGCGGGGCCACCAGCCATGTGACCATTTTCTCTGAGGGCAACCCACTGAGTTCTACCACCTCTTTTCCCAGAAAAAAAACCCTGCTATTAGGTATTTAAGACCCAAACATAATATCTCTAGAAGTCACATAATCCTCGCGTGTATCAAGTAGCTTCCTGATTATCGATCGGTAAAACTCCCCCCATCTCACCCCCACCCTGCCATCCCATTTATGCTTTCCCCACCTTATTGCTGATCACTAACCCATAAAGGAAAGAAGGGTTGTTCTACCTTATAAGCAACTTTGGAGGGACATCTCTTGCCGAGGCCTAGTGGTGGGGACATGAGAGTCAGCATTTCATACATCTCAGTGTAATGGATGCGGCCACTGCTCATGGAGGGGAAAGAGGACAAAGGGAACAGGGAGGGGAAGAGGAAGATGCAGATAAACGAGAGGGGAAAGAAAGGCATTCCCAGAGACCAAACAAAACCCAAGACAAAACGAAACGGGATACAAGGAACAGAAGAGAGAAAACAAAAACGGGAAAAGAACAGGAAACCCATTAATTCAAATCATACACGAGAGTCTGTGCTGGTGTGGATTTATAGAACCCGTCACACAGACCCAGGAACACCATCTGGAAGAGTGGCCTGCCTTTTCATCTCTCTTCTTCTGCGGCTGCCTTTACAGCCAGTTCCTTCTTCTCGCAGATGCAGCTTTTGCCTTAACGTTGTTCCCAGGGCTGTGTGCAAGTGGTATAAATCAAGATACACGACACTCCAACAAAGGATTAATGCAGGATGTGGCAGGGTGCACCTCGATGAAGGAGAGGGACCAGAATTGTTCCCTGAACCCCACTGGGTTCCGTCAAGTCCTGTGATTTGGGAGGGGAGGGTGGGAGGGTGTCACATAACCCATTGTTGAAGAGACGTGTACCCCACCCCACCCCTCTGGTCATTTCTATGCAATCAGAAAAGCAGCATCTTGCATAGGAGGGCTCTGAACCAGGGTGACCAATCAGAGGAATGTGTCTGTTTGCTTCCATCTAACTCTAGGGATGATGGAACACTTTCCCACCATGCACTGGTGCAAAGGCATGCTAAGTGGCTACGGAAACAAAACTGGGAAGAAAACTCTACATGCCATGCTCCCAACCCTGGGTCTCTCCCACATGCGTCTTCAAGTTCCACCCAGTTGGAGTTTAAAGAGTCTTGGCAGAGGCAGCTGTTTGGCCTTCTGAAGTTCAGTGTTCAACTAGGGCTTCCCCATTTTAAATGAGCTATAATGGTCAGTACCTAGCTGGGATTGCCTGTCTTGTGACGCTCTTGACATGTTACCTTGTCCTGTGTGTGTGTTGTGTGCTGAAGTCACAATCGACAACCTCAGCAAGGGTTTGTCAAGGCAAGTGAGAAGCAGAAGTGGTTTGCCAGTGCCTTCCCCTGTACTGTCACCCATTCAAGTACTGACTCTGCTTAACTTCTGAGATCTGATGAGACTGGGTTATACCATGCCACCTTCCTTCCCCCTTGTCCTATACTCCTTATTTAATTTATAAAGCTACTAGGTCATAGCTTCTTATTCTGGCCTCATTTACACAGCCAGGAGAATGAGGTGGTAGAACAAGATGCACCACTTTACACTGCAGATGGTAGGTTTCCTTTGCTCCTTTGCATTTAAAAAAATCTCCCCGAGAAAAGAAAATGTGCACAGCAGAGAGAAAAATCTGCCCCCCTTCTCTTTGCATGCTGTGCTGGTTTTCTTTTGGCTGGTCTTGTGACCGTAATAAATCTTTGATTGATTGGTTGGTTTTCTGTTTGCAAGGAACTCTATGAACATACGGCAGCATTCCAAAATGTGATCCTCCAGTTGCCATACAAAGTGATGCAGTCCCTTCTGCATCATTTCTACTTCTTTGCCTTGTATGTGTAAATGAAGCTTCAGAAGTTCCTTTCCTTAGTTTAATAAGCAGGGGAGATACATGGCCTCTCTCCACATGCTCTTTGTAGGTGTTCCCCTGCAACTGAAAGGAAAACACAAAACCCCAATTCTGTGCTGGCGATCTGCAAAAGAACCATTCCAGCCTTTTGGCAAAGTCTTCTTAAACAGATTGGCAGTGAAATCCTAAGCAGAGTTACTCCATTCTATGCCCATTTATTTCAGTTGGCTTAGACTGGAGTATCTCTGCTTAGGATTTCACTGTCGCCTGCCAAATACCATTAAGCCCTACCTCAAACTGAGTGCCAGGGCTGTCTTACGCCCTCCCAAATGAGAAACATCAGGCTGTGCAGCTTCCGCAATTTGTTAAGGCAGTTCACACTTGCCTCCTCCCAATTGTCTTTGGAGAAGATTAACATGAACACAGCCATCCTAAGCAGAGTCATACCTTTCTAACCCAATGAACCTAGAGGGGTATAAGACTGCTTAATACTCTTTTGTTAAGCAGTGTTAGTCTTCCATTGTAAAGAGAAAACGTCTTTGCTCACTGCATGATTAATTCTGGTTGTGTTCTTAGCCTTCTTGCTTTTTGTTCTCTCTCTGATTTGAGGGGTATGTTTTTCACTCAACGGCACAAAAACCCCTTATGCATCCCTCAAGCATTTATCCCTGCCTTTCTAGGCCAACTTTTATCAGATAACCCGCAAGGTCATCGTACAAATAATGGAAACAATTTTTGGTTGTTGTGGGTTTTCCGGGCTGTATTGCCGTGGTCTTGGCATTGTAGTTCCTGACGTTTCGCCAGCAGCTGTGGCTGGCATCTTCAGAGGTGTAGCACCAAAAGACCGAGATCTCTCAGTGTCAATACATCGAAACAATTTTTAATGGGAATTTCTCCATGTGAGAGCTTGAAGTGTATACTTTCATCCCAGGGTAGCCCCGGCCTTTAAAAATGTCTCACTGCTGGTTTCAAAGCCAGATAGATACTTTTGAATTTAATTTATTTTGGCTTCTCTTTTCAGCTCAACAGTCTCACATAATAAAACATTTCAAAATGGAAATTATAAATATTTTTTTTGCTGAAAAACCAAGCCAAGCATAGCCCTGAGAATTTGCAGTAAACTCTTGTGAGAAAGAGACGAGTGGACGTGACCTACAGGCTACTGTGAAACAACAGGTGACATTTAAAATGAAGGACACAGCAGCCATTTGGGTGGACCTTCACAGCTATAAAAAATGGCCAAGAGTCTGGATAAGCAGTTATTTCTCTTGAAAAAAAAATTAAGCCCCGTGGAATTTTGGCAGAAAATTAAAAACATATTATGGGCAAGATACAGAATGATCTTTCGTTTACTCATGGGGCAAGTGGTCAGTCCAGGAATGGAAATCTGTAAATTCATGAACTCTAGCCCTTTTCACATGCCATAATGACATCTAAATCTACCAGTCATGTGTATCTGGAGTTTATAGTACCCATGATGTGTGAACTGGGGCAACACATGCAATTATCATGTGTACACCCCATCAGTACATATAAATTCAAGTCCTGAAATACCCAGTAGCTGTACCAGAGCTGTGCAGATGTGAAAAATATGCATATTACCATGTTCTCACAACACGGTGACAGCACATATTGGAAGAATCTATATCCAGTTGATAGGCTCCTGGTACATGTCATTGTACCAGCCCGCAAATCTAGGCGCAGCTGAGAAAGGAGTAATGTGGGAGAGACAAAAAGCCCCAGAGAACTTCACTTGCTCTTGCCCAGTCTCTTGACTAAATTGTGCTGCTGCGGAGACAGACGTAGGGATAAAACCCACATGCTTTTAAATATCTTTCAAAGATCAAAGGCTCTGTGGGTGGTATCTTTTCTGCCATGGAATGGAATGCATACATTTTAATATCTTTTGAAAGTGAATTGCTTAAGTGCATTTCAGAAAGGCCGAACTGGATCTGCTTTGCCCAGGAAAGATTTAAATGTTGTCCAAAATGACACATAGGGAGACGGTGTGGGCTGGATGGAAGGTAGCTCTGACATCTGAACCATTGCTTCTACCTCTAGCAAGTCCCACACATCCAGTGGTAAAACTTTGGGCAGGAAAGCAATGAAGACCATGAAATAGGATTCTTAATGGCAGCACTGTGGTACTGATACTGCATTATTTTGTTGCTCCTTGTTCCATGAGCAATAATTGGAAATAAGACTTCACAGATGCTGTTGGTGATCATGGTTGTACCAGGGAAATATCCTGTTATAAAAGGAGATTGAGGAAAACAGAAGGCTGTTCCTTCAGAATGGGGTGTGGGAATGTACCTTAGTAGATTTCAAACAGAGAAAGAGGAACTTTTTTTTTTTTTTAAGACAGGCGCCTTCTAAACAACCTCATTTGCTGACCTGCCAATGCGGGGAAGATAGCTAAGTGCAGGAACAAATGGAGATCAGTGATTAATCAATGCCTTGTCTAGACAGGCAGAAGAAGGAAACAGTAATGAAGTGGCAAAGTGCGGAGGTGGTAGAATGGACTGTACCACTTAACTCCGCAGGAGAGGGATTACATTGTTCACAGTTCTCCATTACTGTTCTGTATTAATAATTCCAAGTAAATGATAAATTATCACAGCATGTGAGGGCCTAGACTAGAACCTTTTACCTTGATGTGCTAATTTTTAACTTACAAGTGGCATTAAAAATGTGGCTCTCCCCACCAACTGTCTGAAGCGGTATTGCTCATTCCCCACTTCAGAACTTCTCCAACTCCTTTGGCTACATGCTTCGACCTAGCCTAAGAATATCTGGAACGCTTGCTTTCCAGAGACTGATCTTACTATAATGAACTCCATTTACAATTTGATACAAATGTTTGATAATCAGTGGTCAAGAGAACTGTTTCTGTGACCAACATCTTAAAGAAAATGAAATGACTCCAGCTTACTCATTGTCACAGGAGTTTCTTGATATAATCAGAAAAAATGTTATGTGGAGGTTGAAGAGGTCGGCAAAGCCTATGCAAAGATTTACAGTGCCATCCTAAACACAGTCAACACTTTTTTAAACCTTCAATAGATTTAGAAGGGTATAAATCTGCCTAGGATGGCACTTTCATTGTGTGGGGTTAACCGTCCTTAGTTATTGTTATATAAACAATAAGTGATACGAAAGTTCATACCCTACCACAAATTCTGTTAGTCTTATAGGTGCTACTGGACTCTTGGTCTTTTCTACTTCCTTATCATTTGCTAAATAATTAAGCCTGGGCAATTGGGAATAGATTTCAGGTATGAGAATTGGACAAAGAGACAGTGTATGACCCTGAGGTTCCTGTAATCGGCAGAAATGTAGTTGTCGTATAGAGATGTCAGCTGACAGTGCAAAGGATATGCACTAAAGGAAAAGTGTAATCCACGTGGTTTAAAGTATTGTGGTATAGAAGTACTCCCAGCTCCCACTAAGGGTGGGACTGAGCTGCTGGAGGGCTGGCTCTTGCCCAGTTGGGCAGCTGACATGTGTGTGTGTTATACGCCATTAAGTCGCCTCCAACCTATGGCGACCCTATGAATGAAAGGCTTCCAAAACGTCCTGTCATTAACAGACTTGCTCAGATCCTGCAAAGTGGAAGATGTGGCATCTTTTATTGCGTCAAGCCATCTTGTTTTAGGTCTTCCTCTTTTTTAAGGTCTTCCTCTTTATGTCTTCCCGGGCAGACATGTTCTGGCCAAGTCAGGAATGCCTCCCACCCTACAGCTGAGCACCAATACTACTGATACCACTCAGTGGAATAAGGAATTCTCACCTGTCAGAGGACAGGGGAGTTATGGGGGTGAAAAGGATGGTGTTTAAAAAAAAAGAGAGAGAGTGAAACTGGACCTATCAGCCAATTGATTCTTGACTCCAGGCCTGCTCTTCCATGACAGCCAGGAAACTGGAGGGACCTACCCACTTCTCAGTCTGGTTTTTAAAAACTGGTATGAGGACCAATGAGGAAAGGCTGCTCCAGGCAATGGAGGAGCAAGGATGGGAGGGCAAAGATGAATCTCAAATACCCTCTCTTTTCCAGAATTGAGGCTTTGAAGAAGCAAGCAAGCAGCACTCCAGGCCAGGAGCCAAACTGCGGGAAGGGAACATGAGTGTGGGATGCGACATTATGTACACTTACAGGGAAATCTTAAGCAGGGTTATACCTTTCTGAGAGTCTCTCTACATGAGATGCCTTGGCGCATGTTTGTCTAGTGTAGAGAGAGACACAACATTCGCCAGAAAGGGCATCTTAAAAAGACAGAGCTGGCGGAGATCGCTCCTCAGAGGGTTTGTTAATTTCATCTTTGCCTCCTTGAAGACTCTGTCAATTTCACCTCTCCAGTCTAATACTGTGTGGGATTGCACCAGAGGGCAGTGAAGAATGGAAATGGGCTGGAGCTGCCTTCCACAGCTGGGCTTGGACCTCGAGAAGTTATAATGGGGTGAAGTTTCTCTTCTGGGATTTCACAGCCCCTTCACGCAGCTCCAGTATATAGCAAAACCTTTGCCCTGCTGCCAGCTCTGTCTTTTTAAACTATCCTTCCCAGCTAACATAGCATCTCCTGTCATGTGTTCTTCACATGTCAGATGTCTTGTGTAGAGAGACTCTGAGTCCATCAACTTTGATGGACTTTAGAAAGGTATAACTCTATTTAGGGCGACAGTATCAATTACACCAGATGAGAACTTTGGATCTTTGAACCCAAGGTGCTTATGTTTTGGCAGAGAACAGCCTGCAGGATGGAAACACTAATCTTTTTACAAAATAATAAAGAATCCAGTAGCACCTTTAAGACTAACCAACTTTATTGTAGCATAAGCTTTTGAAAACCACAGCTCTCTTTGCCAGATGCATCTGACGAAGAGAGCTGTGGTTCTTGAAAGCTTATGCTACAATAAAGTTGGTGAGTCTTAAAGGAGCTACTGGACTCTACTGTTTTGCAACTACAGACTAACATGGCTAAGTCCTCTGGATCTCTTTTACAAAAGATTTAGTTGCAAATAATGCATAGACAAAGCTCTCAAGAACTGAAAATGAACTGAATCTGGAACATTTGTAGAAAGAGAGAAATAGCATAAATGTTCCGTACCAAGTTAAAAGTCAGATTAAGAACAAGAAATTGACACATGTGTGTGTGTGTGTTTGGGCAATGGGAGTGTACAGGGATAGCTTCAACATGTAATTTTAAAAAATAAGTATGCATTGTGTTTGATTAGGACCTACATTTCACTGAGTAGTTAAACCCGCTGGTAGGGGGCTCCCATAGCTGAACATTCTTCCACACAAAAAAATTCCCACATAGAAAAATAGTGCGTCAGGAAGAAATCTTTCCCTAGATATGTTACTTCGGTATATTTGTCATCTGCAGTCTATTTTAGTTCAGCTCAGAGAACAGGTTGAGTACCCGCAGTGAGAACTAGGTCAAAGACAGGGTTTTGAAACTGGCAAATATGCAGCAGAGTTTGGAGACCCCTCTGGAAATCTTAATATTACTTTCAAGGGTCACACAGTCTTGGGTGGTGGGAACCTACATGCTGACACTATAGCCAAATATGTGACATCTCTGCCATTTTGTATGCATTGCTATTTTTCCCCCTCTCAATTCTTCACCCATTATACTTTTCCGTATTTTCAGAGCCACACTAGTTGCACACCCAAGAATAATAGCTGTCTGTGACAGAAGAATACATGTCCAGACAAAGCTCAGACTTTGGTGAGAGAAAAAAAGCAAAAAATAAAATAAAATCCTGCGTCTTCCAAATACCTTCTCTGTGCTTCAGGAAACATCCAACCTACAGCTCCCCCCACCCAAGGAACTCCATTTCAATTATACATAATCAAATGGACATGAATTTGCTTTTGTTTAGGCAACCTGCTTCCCCATCCAGCCCCCCCCCCCAACCCCGTAACAACAGCTGCTGGTTCTGAAATGCTATGGATCTCTTTAAACTCAAAGGAGAGCGCCACCTGGGTTCCCCGTGTGAAGTGCGGTGGTGGTAGAGCAGAGAGGAAGGGGTGGTTTAATGGGTATGTCCTAGTGCCGGGTTGTGGCTGGGAATTGGGAGGCAAACCTTGCACGCCACCCTGTAGGGGCAGTTCTCTCCCAGGCCCAGAGGAGGCGAGATCACCCGTACTAATGTGTACATATCCTTATACGGGATCCTGCCACTGGAAAGGAAGCACAGGTGGGTTAATAGGGTGACTCAGGAAAAGGGAAGGAAGAGGAATGAAGTGTGTCACTGGTGGCACCAGAGATGTGTATCATTCTCCTTTTGTCTCCACCTAGGAAAAGGCTCTGAACGCTCACCCCTTGGGAATATAGAGCTATTGCCTTCTTTGTGCCATTGTGATCCAATGGAAGGGGACTACTGACTTGCTGGGAAGGAAGGTTATGTAGGGTTAAAAATTACTCTGATCCCAAAGCTGGGATATATACTAAGCTAAGAACTTAGTCCAACCACTGAACTCTAGTCCAACCACTGGGCAGGGGGTTGGACTAGATGGTCTGTATGGCCCCTTCCAACTCTATGATTCTATGAACTTCTTGTCTGACTGGGTTCTTGGATATTACCAGCATATGTAGGAAGACTTATCCTAGAGTAATGTAGTAGAGGAAGCCCTTCTGCAAGTTAGATCTTTATTTATTTACTTTATTTATACCTTGCCTTTCTCCCCGGTGGGGACCCAAAGTGGCTTAAATAAAGTTGTCAAGGGTCTAAGTCTAATGGATTTCTATTTTACACACGTGGAATGTGACAAGCAAAGAGAGAAAATAGATTGCCAGAGTTAAAGACAAGACTGGAATCCAAACTGGCTGATTTCCACTTTAATAAAAATCTCATCCAGATCTTTGATGAACACACGGGGGCAGAATCATATGTGCATTTCTTGCTCTTGTTTCCCTGTACTGTGTTCCAGGTCTGCATTGATGCTACAACTGCACATATCTGCGTAAGTGGGAAATTTGGTTTTCCAGGGTTCCCAATAATATGGAGAGAATATTATACATGCACATTTGTATACTTTATGCAGAACTATCTATCACAAGAATATTCTGGTCTTCATCTAAAAAGTTCAGGATGACGTACATCATTCCTCTTATTTTTTTTTTTATGCAACATCCCTGTGAGGTAGGTCAGATTATGAGAGATTGACTGGTGGAAGGTCACCCAGTGAGATTAATGGCCAAGAGGACATTTAAACTTGGGTCTCTCAGATCACACACTAACTAATACACTACATGTGTGTGCACGCGCGCTATCTGCCATCAAGTCATTTCCAACTTTTGGTGACTATGAATTAACAACCTCCAAAACATTCTATCATTAACAGCCTTACTCAGATCTTGCAAAATGAAGTCTGTGGTTTCCTTTTTTAAGCCAATTCATCTTGGGTTGGGTCTTCCTCTTTTCATACTGCTTTCAACTTTTCCTAACATTATTGTTGTTCCCTACTTTGCATGATGTAATTGAAGTACGACAGCCTCAGTTTCATTTGAACTCCTAGGGAGAATTCAGACTTCATTTGCTCTAGAACCCAATTGTCTTTTTGGTGGTTCATGGAGTCCATAAAACTTTCTTCCAACACTACATTTTGAATGAATACATTTTCTTCCTGTAAGCTTTCTTCATTCTTAAACTTTCATAACCATACATAGGGGAATACCATAGTATGAATAATCTTGATCTTGGTCCCCCAGTGACACTGCCTTATCCTTAAGGATCTTTTTGAGTTCCTTCATGGTTACCTTTCCAAGTCTCAATCTCCTTCCTATTTCTTGGTTGCAGTCTCCCTTTTGGTTGATGATTAAGCTAAGGAATAGAAAATCTTTAACAATTTCAATTTCTTTATTGTCAACCTTAAAGTTGTGTAATTCTTCACATGAGTAATTACTTTTGTCTTCTTGATAGTCAGCTGTAATCCTGCTTTTGCACTTTCTCCTTAAACCTTCATCAGTAGTCATTTCAAGTAGTCATTATTTTCAGCCGGTAATGTGTCATCTGCATATCTCAAATTGTTAATGTTCCTTCAGCCAATTCTCATTCCCTTTTTATCTATAATCCATATGTTCTGCATATATATTGAACAGATAGCGAGATAATGTACATTCTTGTCTGACACCTTTGCCAACTGGAAACTATTCTGTTTCTCCAGATTCTGTCCTAACAGTAGCCTCTTGTCTCAAGTACAGGTTACACATCAAAACAATCACAATTTCCTTTGAAGCCATACATAGCTTTTCATGATCCAATAGTTAAACGTTTTGTGGTAATCTATATAAAACAGGCTGATTTTCTTCTGAAATTCTTTGGTATGCTCCGGTAACCATTGTAAATTTGCAATGCGATCTCTAGTGCCTCTTCCCTTTCTGAATCCAGTGTGAATATCTGGCATTTCTTGTTCTATATATGATAGGAGTCTTTGTTGCAAAAATTTGGGCATCACTTTGCTTGTGTGGGAAATAAATGCGATTGTTCAATAGTTGCTCCAATTTTTGATGTCTTCTTTTTTTCAGAATTGGAAGGTAGATAGAGTGTTTCCAGTCTCTGTGTCATTGTTTTGTTTTCCAGGTGGTGGTGCAAAGTGCCATCAAGACATAACCTACTTATTCAACTCTTGGTAGGGTTTTCAAGGAGAAAGACTAATGGAGGTGGTTGGCCATTTCATTGTCTGCCTCTGCAACCCTGGTCTTCTTTGGAGGTCTCCCATCCAGTTACTAAATTGCTTTTTTGACCCATGGCAGGAGGAAGAAACTCCTGTTCATTCTACTTTGCATAATAGCTTAATTAATTAATTACATTACATTATTTATATATCTGCCTTTCTACTGAGCATCTCAGGACCCAAGGCAGGTAGTAAGTTTGTGCTGACTTTTATCAATCCTAAGCAGGTCTACTCAGAATTAGAGATGGGCATGAATCGAATTATGACACAAAAAACAGCACGAACCAGGCTGGTTTGTGGTTCACGAACTAGTGGTTCGTGGAAGCTCGTTTCCATGAACTTCCACGAACTGGTCTACTGGTTCATTTGGGTCGTAAAGGGGCAGTCTAAATGGCCATTTCCCCAGGGAAATGGACATATAAACTTTTCCTGTGGCTTGCAAGCGGCAGGTCCATTTAAATGTTTTCAGCCTCCTCCACTGCCCTGCAGGCCCAAGCAGCAGCGGAAGAGGCCAAAAATGGCCTTCCTGCCCCTCGCAGGAGGAGGGGGAGGACGCTGCAGGCCTGCAGGGCAAGGTAAGTGTGGGGCTGGGGGGCTGGGGTTTGGGCAGTTTAAAGGGCCCTGCCACGTGCAAGCGGCAGGTCCCTTTGAACTATCAGGTGGCAGGCAGCAAGGGGGGGTTCCCCACCTGCCGCCTGCCAGCTGATAGTTTAAAGGGACCTGCCACTTGCAAGGCAGGAAAGGGCCCTTTAAACTGTCAAATGCCCTTTTCCCTGTCGCTGCTAAGCGGCCGGAAAGGGGCATTTAAACCCCACGAACCACGAACTGGTTCGTAAACTTGCCCCAGTTCGTACCAGTTCCTGGTTCCTGGTTTGTGAAAACCCACAAACCACAAACCTCATGTATTGTCGAAGGCTTTCACGGCCGGAGAATGATGGTTGTTGTGGGTTTTCCGGGCTGTATTGCCGTGGTCTTGGCATTGTAGTTCCTGACGTTTCGCCAGCAGCTGTGGCTGGCATCTTCAGAGGTGTAGCACCAAAAGACAGAGATCTCTCAGTGTCACAGTGTGGAAAAGATGTAGGTCATTTGTATCTACTCAGGAGGGGTGGGGTTGAGCTGAGTCATTCTGTAAGAGTTTCCCAGGGTGTGGAATGCTAATGGCGGGAGGCTTCACTGTATCCTGAGGAGGTTCTTTTGCATATGGATTGGTACTTGATGTGCTAATCTTCTCTGCAGGGCTATTGTCGGGGATAGAATGTTTTGTTAGCCTGGTGTTTTTCAGAACTGGAAACCATGCTCTGTTCATTCTTAAGGTTTCTTCTTTCCTGTTGAAGTTTTGCTTATGCTTGTGAATTTCAATGGCTTCCCTGTGCAGTCTGACAAAGTAGTTGGAAGTGTTGTCCAGTATTTTGGTGTCCTGGAATAAGATACTGTGCCCTGTTTGAATTAGGCTATGTTCAGCCACTGCTGATTTTTCAGGTTGTCCAAGTCTGCAGTGTCTTTCATGTTCTTTTATTCTTGTCTGGATGCTACGCTTTGTGGTCCCGATGTAAACCTGTCCACAGCTGCAGGGTATACGGTATACTCCTGCAGAGGTGAGGGGGTCTCTACTGTCTTTTGCTGATCGTAGCATCTGTTGTATTTTTCGGGTGGGTCTGAATACTGCTTGAAGGTTATGCTTTTTCATAAGCTTTCCCATCTGATCAGTAATTCCTTTGATATATGGCAAAAACACTTTTCCTGTAGGAGACTGTTTTTCCTTGGTTGTTTGATTCATCCTGGGTTTGATTGCTCTTCGGATTTCATTTCTGGAGTAGCCATTTGCCTGAAGTATACCGTATACCCTGCAGCTGTGGACAGGTTTACATCGGGACCACAAAGCATAGCATCCAGACAAGAATAAAAGAACATGAAAGACACTGCAGACTTGGACAACCTGAAAAATCAGCAGTGGCTGAACATAGCCTAATTCAAACAGGGCACAGTATCTTATTCCAGGACACCAAAATACTGGACAACACTTCCAACTACTTTGTCAGACTGCACAGGGAAGCCATTGAAATTCACAAGCATAAGCAAAACTTCAACAGGAAAGAAGAAACCTTAAGAATGAACAGAGCATGGTTTCCAGTTCTGAAAAACACCAGGCTAACAAAACATTCTATCCCCGACAATAGCCCTGCAGAGAAGATTAGCACATCAAGTACCAATCCATATGCAAAAGAACCTCCTCAGGATACAGTGAAGCCTCCCGCCATTAGCATTCCACACCCTGGGAAACTCTTACAGAATGACTCAGCTCAACCCCACCCCTCCTGAGTAGATACAAATGACCTACATCTTTTCCACACTGTGACACTGAGAGATCTCTGTCTTTTGGTGCTACACCTCTGAAGATGCCAGCCACAGCTGCTGGCGAAACGTCAGGAACTACAATGCCAAGACCACAGCAATACAGCCCGGAAAACCCACAACAACCACAAACCTCATGGTTCGGTTTTTTTGTGGTTCATGCCCATCTCTACTCAGAATCCTACTCAGATCTAGTCAATGAGGCTTACTTCCAGGAAAGGGTTTTTTATAGGATTGCTCCACCAGTTTTTATAGCTGGGAAATAACACTTTCACTTCCATAAGGCAGGTATTTTAAAAGTTTATGGTGGGTTTTTAATCCTGACCTAGTTCTAAATATTCTTCCTTAGAAAGAAGTTCCTGCAAAAAACTAGCAAAAGCTACGACAGAACCCATTGCTCATTTTCTACATGCAGGGATTTTTCTTAAATGCAGGAAGATTCAGTCGTATGAGTTCCTATCAACACTCTGAAATTACACAGCAAAGACAGAGGTTTTTACCACCTTACTAGGCAAATTACTGGCCCAAGATTGTAGAACTGGACTACAGAGGCTCACTTCCCTTCTGTCTAATACCCATCTTTGGAATCTAGCCAAAGAACGGAAGAGTGGATATGTGAGAAACAGGATACTGTACTCCCCTCATCATCCACGGACTGATTAAACATAGTAACAAAGTGCTGAAAGAAAAGGGGATCCTCCCTAACTCTGATTTTACACAGCAAGACCTGATGACTCTTAAAAGCAGGTTTAGCTAAAAGACAAATTAATGGGCGTACTGTGCTAACTACTGTTGAAAATATAACCAGGGGAGGGTGGGAGAAAAGGCAAGCAAGAAAACCCCAATTATCCTTTTTTAAAAAGTTGAGAATCAGAAACCCACAAATCATTAGATAAAACAACATGGGATTTCCTGCTTTAAATGAGACATAATGTTCGAGCTATGGAAAGAACAGTCAACTCCTTCATAAAGGAGGAATACATCCAAGAAGCGCAGACTTCTTTTTCATGTGTGGCACCTTGAAGATCAATGTGGCTGGGCTTATCTGTGGCTTGGTCTTCCAGCACCAAAAGATGGCTTCCTCTATTCCATCCATGACATCTAAGGAAACAGATGTTTGCTGATGAAAGCTCATGCATCTGTTGATTTTTCTAAACTGGAAAGTCACTGGTAATAACTGTAGCCTGGTTTAGAACAGCAGAACTCTTGACAACCTCACCTTGAAGAGGTGCTTGAAGAGATGCCATCAATTTCACACCCTTGTACCTTCCCTAAATTCACACCACTGTTACTTCAAAAATTGGTGTTAAGCTGAGCCATAAATCTATACTAGTATTATAAGTGTGTAACGGGTGCTGATCTAACAGTAAAATGTAGAGTTAGGAAAATAATGTGCATCTGACCTTCCACCAGGGCTGTACCATTTCAGAATGCAGGCAGGAAATCGGATGTCTGAACGCTATCAAAATAATCTATCCGCATATACAACACTAGCACCCTATATGTTTGCTTTCTATGTACGGAGAGTCATTTTTTTTTTAAATACCAGGGAATGTTCAAACATGCAACCCATTTGCAGTGTATGCAGCAGCAGAGACCAATCAGAGCTGCACCATATGATTCTCATGACTGTGTGTTCCAAAGGTGATTCTCAGTAATAGCTGTTCTGCCCAACCATGCCATCAAAGCCTTGTTTGGGGTCAGGAGGGGGAAAATCCAGACTGGCTAAGAAGAAAAAATAAATAAATGGATGATTGCCTCATAATACGGAGACAACAGCAGTTTGGACTAATTCACAGAAGTCAATCAAACTGAATTTCAGGCACACAAAGGTGGCTTCATGCCAGTTGCTGAGATTCCAGTATTGCTACAGTGGTGAGATCATGTCTTTCCCAAAGCTGTGACTGCTGGTGGAGATTTAAAAACCCAAAGTTCTACAGCATCTGAACATTGGAGTCTGACAATCCCAACCGCCCTCTGAAGTCCTCCTGAAACTTGGGAGAGGCATTAAATAAGAGGATGGCTGCTCATATGAGATAGGGTCTAGGAGAAGCTGATCTGGAACAGCTTTGCTACCTCCATGCTACAGATCTCAAACCATTCCTCCTGACCCTGAAATGGGAGTTCTTAGAGCTTATCTACCCATCACAAAGTCCTTGCATTTGACAGGAGGACTTGTGTGAGACTTGCACTAGGAGCTTTCCCCCGCCATGTGCACACACACTGGCTCTACTGGTAGCGAGATACAGCTTTAACCCCACCCCCAACCCCACGCTATTTTTGCATTTGCAAACTGCCCCATGAGGCTCTGGTATTCAATTCATGTTACTTACATGGCTACACATAAATTTCACAATGAAACCAACAGCAGTGCCAGTGCTGGTTTGCAAACGTGAAAACAGCAGGGGGGAAAGGCTAAAGCTGCTTCCCTTCTCCTGTTTGATGCAGAGTTCTGGTGTTGTTCACCGACAATCACAAAAACTTTGGAATGTGTAGATGGATCTTTAGAGCAGCTCCATGCTTTGAGAGGCAACTGTATATGCCATCAGAAAGCTGGAGAAACTTCAGTATTTCCTGTAGCAAACACATGAAGTATGAATGGTAGGTATGTACCATTAAGTGCTGTTATGCACATGCCTAGCTGCCTGGCATGTTTCATGGTGCACATCTTCTGAGTTTTGGATATTGGCTGCAGGAAACATCACAGTAACAGTGGTGTATCTATGGCAGACATGACTGTGGCATAAAATGTAGACATGACCTTATTTAAAAAGAATTCCCAGAAACTGATTGCCCAATAGAGATGGGCATGAACCGAAATACAAACGAAAGTTCGGCACAAACCAGCAGTTTGTCAGAGCTCATTTCTGACGAACCGCCATGAACTTTAGGCTGGTTTGTTTGGTTCACTTTTCGGTTTGTCACTGCAGACAGCCTGGCACCGATCAATCAGTTTCCTAGGCAACGGGGGAATGGGCTTTCTGCAGACCTTCTGCTGCCCCAGAAGTGACCTTCTGATGACCTGTAGTAGTGGTAGTAGTAGTAGTCGTCGTCGTCATCATCATCAATTTATATACTGTCCTTCAGGATGACTTAACACCCACAGAGCAGTTTACAAAGAATGTTATTATTATCCCCACAACAACAATCACTCTGTGAGGGAGTGGGGCTGAGAGAGCTCCTAGAAGCTGTGACTGATCCAAGGTCACCCAGATGGCTTCAAGTGGAGGAGTGGGAAATCAAACCTGGTTCTCCAGATTACAGTCCTGTGCTCTTAACCACTACACCAAACTGGCTGTCAGTGGAAGTGATGATTTGCTGACCTGGAAGTGACATTTTCACAAACCAAATGAACTGGTTCGTGAACCAGGGCAAACACGTGAAAGTTCGTGGTTTGTGAAATGCGACAAACCACAAACCGCATGGTTTGTTTTTTTCCTGGTTCATGCCCATCTCTATTGCTGAACCATTATCATAATGCTTAATTACTTTAAATAGGACATATAGATCTTTTAAAAAACCTTGAGTTTTGCCCATGATTCAAACTCCGTTGTTTGAGTGGGATCATTCAATGTGCCTTTAGCAAGAACATCTATCTGCTTCAAGAGCCACTTGGAAAAGGCTTTGCATAACAGCTTTCTCTCCTACTGCCAGCCAACACCTTTGGAGAGTGTAGGGCGGAGAACAGATAACTGCATCCCATTTGTGCTTGACTGAGGTTATGATATCCTAGTGGATTTCGCTAAATGTGTAAAAGCAGAAGGGTGCTCCTACGTACCACGCAGCTCTGTCGTACTCTGCCCAAATCCGGACAAATTCATCAAGATGATGGGGTCCCAAAATGGAGGAATCACGAGTCAGGTATTCAAAATTGTCCATGATGACAGCCACAAAGAGATTGAGCATCTGAGTTAAAGGGAAAAGAGGAACACTTTCCAGAGATGCAGTCATGTTAGTCTGTTGTAACAACAACAGTCAAGGAGAATTACTGCCACGTAAGAATATAAGAGGGGCCTTCCTGGATTAGTCCAGTGCACTATCGAGTCCAGCATCTTGTTTCACATAGCAGCCAACCTGCTGCCCTGAAGCGCCAAACAAACAGGGCATAAAGGTCAAGGACTTCTTCTGATGTTGCCTCCTAGCCCGAGTTTCAGAGGTTTACTGTCTCTGAATATGGAGGTTCCTTTTAGTTACCATGACTAGAAGCAACTGATGGACCTATCCTCCATGAATCTCTAACTTCATGAATATTACGTTGGTGGACTAGAATCAACTTGATTAAGTGTGGATGAGAGAAAAAGAAGATGAGGAAGGGGAGTGATCAGGGCAGGATGTTTGAAGAGATACAGGAAAATTACTTTGCAAAACTGGGAACTTCTTGGCCTAGGACTTTTGGCTGCAAAATGCTTCCTAAGCAGTCTTTCTGCCCCTGCTGTAAAATGGTAATACCTTTCCCAACTAACTATCACCTGCCTCCTCAACCCATCCAGACAACAGAAGCACAGTGCCATCCCAAGCAAAAGTACACCACCCTTCTAATTGCATTGACACCAGAGGACTTAAAAGGGCGTAAGCCTATTTAGGATTGCACTATCAGTGTCCAGGAGCCTTCCTTTGTACATGGCAGGACGCCAATGATAGGATGGTGGACAGTGATGCATCAGTATATCTGGAATGCCAAGGGCAGGGAAAGGAGGACTCACCAAGAAGGAGCAGAAGAAGATGAAGGAGACAAAGTAAACGTACGCCAGTTCTGTGCCACAGTGCTCATTCTCATTCTGTCCGGCAGTCGCTGTGGTGTCTGGCTCACATCCTTTACCTTCCAGGCAAGACAGCATGATCTCTTGCCATGCCTCCCCAGTGGCACTCCTGCAGGGAGAATAAATCCATCTCTCAAGATCATTGTTTAGTTCACTGTCATTGGCGGTAGTCCCAATTTGTTTTTCTTTCATTTATGTGCCCTTTTTCAGATAAAGTCAATGCCGTCATGGGATGGGAAAAACTCAGCACAAGGAGCGTGGAAACAGCTTGAAACTAAAGCAAGACTGGTGCAAGGTATTGTGCCACCCCACGCAAGATCCATCCATCCATCTTCTCCTGGTCCCATGCCAACTGTGCCACCAAGGGTGGGGAGTTTTAGTGTACCAGTGCCATCCTTGTTGTGAGGTCCCCACTTGGGTGGCTTGGCTTGAAAACCAGCTCCAAACTAAAGACTCCCTGGTCTGATTCACATGAAGAGGAAGTGAAAAACAAAACAGGGATTTTGGAGTCAAGGCAAAGGAAGTTGGGAACTCCAATCGTATCATTTCTTGTTTAGCTAATCTCTCTCGCTTCTTTTTAGTATTAACCAACATCAATTGCTTAATTCATAACAGACTACACATTGAGATACTGCCAATGTTTCCGTTTCCTGGGCTTTGTATTCCTGGGCAATAGGAGAACAAGCATTCCAGTCCTCCTTTGGCTTGGATGCTATATTTCAGTCTTAGAAAAACGGCCTCTTCTCCTCTCCCTTTCTCTTTTCTTCCCCCCTGCTTGTCCCAGTTAACTGGCTGATGCTTGAAGCGTTTTTATAGCGCTATCCTAAGCAGAGTTAGATTCTTCTGTTGAAGTAAATGGGCTTAGAAGGGGGTAATAGTTTCAGGTGGGTAGCAGTAGAAGAGCAAAATTAGAGTCCAGTAGCACCTTAAAGAGAACCAGTTTGGTGTAGTGGTTAAGAGTGTGGGACTCTAATCTGGAGAGCCGGGTTTGATTCCCCACTCCTCCGCTTGAAGCCAGCTGGGTGACCTTGGGCTAGTCACAGTTCTCTGGAGCTCTCTCAGCCCCACCCACCTCACAGGGTGTTTTGTTGTGGGGATAATAATGACATACTTTGTAAACCGCTTTGAGTGGGCGTTAAGTTGTCCTGAAGGGTGGTATATAAATCAAATGGTATTATTGTTATGTTATTATTAAAGACCAACTAGGTTTCCAGGGATGAGCTTTTGAGAGTCAAAGTCCTCCTCCTTATCTAGGGTCTCAGCAAGCATCCTAGTTTTGCAGCCCACCAATGCAGCACAGTTGTTAAGTGGTTTGGCTGCGAATCAGCACTCTACTGGTTCAAATCCCACTACTACCATGAGCTCAGCAGGTGGCCTTGGGTAAGCCATGCCTCTCAGGCCCAGCTGTATTGTAAGGATAATAATAACACTAACTTGTTCACTCCTCTGGGTGAGGCACTAATCTGTCTAGAAGAGCAGTATATAAGTGCAGTTATTATTATTATTATTATTATTTCACAGGGCCCTGGTGCCTTGAATGCTGCAGAAACAGGGCTCAATGAGATAGGTGGGGTGGAGTGAGGAGGTGGCATGAGGAGAGAGAGACAGTCTTCCCTGTGTCTGCCACAGTAGTAGCACTAGCCATCAGCACAGCCAAGTAAGTGGAGCTGGGAACTGGGATATTGGAGACAGGATTTTGGAAAGCTCGTGGCATTCCCACTGATATCAGCATGTGTGCCTTGGGCTTTCTAGTGCTTGAAGCTGGGCTTGGAAATAAACTGAACTACTTTCTGGCAAAACATCAACTCAGTATATCAACAGCAACTCCAAACTGAGCTACAGGGGATATGCCTGTGTCTAGAAGTGTGATTTCAGTAGCAGTTTGTGGTATCTATATGGAGGAGGAATTGTTGCCCCAAAGTGGAGGGAATAAAAAATCCCATTCATGTACCATGTACTACAGACAAGCACAATTTGTACACTGGCCAGGCAGGCAGTAAAAAAAGGTAATTTACTGAGTTTAGTTTTGCAACAGGTGACAATTCAGGGCTCAGATGAGAGAGAAGTCTTGTTCTGCTCACAAAATACAAAGGGCAGGGTCTTGTGGCCCCAACTTGTCTCAGGGCCACGCAGATCAGGTGAAGCAGTTTTAACTCTTCAACCTCCACTCACCGTCATTATTAGTGGTGCCTCTACTCTCTTACTGGCATTAAAATACTGACAACAGAGTAGTGGGTCCACCTTTGAAGGACAAAACCACAACTGAGGCTATACCAGATTGCTATTTGCATTTTATGGATAGAATGAGGCACATGATCTTTATCCTGTCTGCTTGAGCCCCAGACATGTGTTTGGCTGTCCACCTTCCAAAATAACTTTGAAATCATTTATAATCATTTGAGAGAGAAATGGTAGAGTTTTAGGTAAATATAAGTTGTATGGGCTCTGAGTCCATAACAGGCCTTTTTTTCGTGGGTGATTTTTGCTGCTTCTGGCAAGGCAACCCTCTTCAGGCTTTCTTCCAAATTCTGGATGGTTAACTCTTCTATCAGATTTCAATGTGGCATTTCAAGGGTTTTCTTCCAAATTTTCTGCCTGAAATGGGGAGTTAAGTGTCTGGAATTCAGAAGAAAACCCAAGGAGGTATGGGGCCCAAAAGAAGCAAAACTTGCCCATGCACAAAGGCTTTGTTGCAAAAGATGATCCCTCTAAATTTTAAAACCTATTTACCTGAAAAGAAGCATGAGGGAACCCAGGAAGCTGCGGAAGTTGTTGTGACGGTTAATATGGCTTTCTTCATCTAATTTGATATTCCCAAAGACCTGAAGGCACAGAGAAACAAAAACTTGATGTAACAGGATTTACAATGCAACAGAGATACATCAGCCTTCCAAATCAACTGCGAAGGCTGAACAAGATTTCCAGGGCCCCAATCCTCTCCTCTGTCCCAGGTATAATAACAACATCAGGGAAAGGCAAATAATTATGGTTGGAGATGGAAAGTTTCTAAAGAGAGTTGGTTTGAAAGAGACAGAGCTGCTCTTAGTAGTGCAGGCTGAGACAAAAGATAGGAACTGTGGCCAGTGCTGACTGGGATCCCAGAAGCAAAACTGGAAATGATGCAATGCGCTCCAGAAATGAGCAACTGGCAATCATTTTCCAAACTTCAGAATTGTCTATAGACAGGACAGCAAAAAACACCAGCCAAGGAAGGGAGCAGAGGCATCAGCAGAGAAGCACGTGGCAAGAGCCTTTGCAAACACTTTAGGGACAACGTTGTGTTGTATTATAGATTCTCTGATTGTAGATTCACTGATGACATTTTTGTGGCATTGCAGAGTGTTAAACAGTACAAGAATGTCATTTATGGATAAACATTATATATCCATCCCTTACATTTTCTATGAATGTACGCACCCCACCCCCATCTTTTGGGGACAAAGTGGAGTTTATATTAGACAAGGACAAATAGCAGCTACTGTGCCTGTCAAATCTACGGACAAGAATTCTATGCTCCATTATGATCGCTATCATGCACTGCAAGTGAAGAGGCATTTGCCAGCTAGCTAATGTATGAGAAATTACACCAGCGTAGAACATTTTGAGATTTGGCCTTAAGCAGGGCTATCCAGTTCACACCATCAGTTTAGCCCTTGCTACGGTTAATGCCTTGGAAAGATGGATACTGGTACAGGATTATGTTAAAAATCAATACTTTCGTCTGCCTGGGAATATCATTACAAGAAGTGATCTGAACCTTTGATGCTAACTATGGGGATGATGATTATATTACAAACTGCAGCTCATTAACAATATAGTCTGTCCTCAGATCTCAAGGAGAACCTCTAGTTCCTTTACTGGACATCGGCAGGGAACACGAACATGTCCAGTCATTTCCTTACCTGCATCCCAATGATGGCGTATATGAAGAAAAGCATCGCAATCAGGAGACAGACATATGGGAGTGCCTGCAAGGACCATACAATGCAAGTGGTTGGTTTTGTTACATGCCCTGTGGGTTTAGTCTTTCTGTGGAACACGTGGTTTGGCTCACTTGCTTGAGAGTTCAAGTGTTATCTGTCATCTGTTCTGCACTAGGACCCTTTTTGCACTGCTGAAGGATCCCTCTTCTGCATTCCCCTGCTAGCAGAATTGAAAGGGGGGGGGGTCCATACAGTGCTTAATATTGCCCTTAAAAAGCTAGCAGAGCTGGCCTCTGAAGCACCAAGAGCCTAACTGTTGTGATTACTTAGAAGAAAGCATCATTCAGCAAAAGTCTCCTCTCTCTTTACAGCTGTCCCTTTAAACTTATTTCCTAGACTCTTCTGCTACTCCATGCTTTATTAATTACTTCCTGTTCACTTATATTCAGCATTCCTGAATAGATTCTTAATCCATTCTTTTTCCCCAGGACGGGGATTAATTGCTCCTTGTTCCTTTACAGCAGAAGTAATTGTTCGCGATCACTACTCTTTTTATTTTTGTGTGTGTGGGATCATCATAATCATGCAATTACAAAATTACACTCATGGAATTTTTTGTTTAAATGAATGAAATAAGAGACAGGCAGTAATTCAAGCTTTCCTTTTCATCCTCTCCTTAGGGGCAAAATGTATTCAACTATACCAGTGCACTACGGTGAATAGGAAGAAATTAATTAAACATCCTGGGAGAATCGGAAGCAGCTTTAAAACGAAGGCAAGGAGGATTTAAAGGGGCAGGGGCATCATACAACATGCATCTCTGTCCACAAGAGAGCAAACACTTTGAACAAATGAGGGAAGATGAACTCTCTACCTTCCACTCAACAAACCAATAATGTGTATCTCCACAACTGATGGCAACTGATGGCAGTAAGCAAGTGCAACACTTAGGCAATTATGTTGTGGGGAGGGTTAGAGATACCATTGGTCCCCCCCACCCCTACACTCACACATGCCAGTGCTGCCATTTTTGGTGCACTGATAGCAGAAGAGTGATAACTCCTCCTCCCACTCCTCAAGCATGTGCTTTAAGGATGACAGATTTAGAGTGCTGATCATTTGAAAATATGTTTGTGTGGAAGAGCTTTGATACTGTGCACAAAAGGTTTTGCGGCAAGCTGCTCATTAATCTCGTGGGTTGACCTTTACCTTGAATGACTGCACAAAAGTCCACAGCAGAATCCGAATGGTGTAACCCTGGCGAAGCAGTTTGATGAGACGTGCGGCACGGAACAGTTTCAGAAAGCTCATGTTGAAGCTGCTAGTATTTACCAGCTGGGGGTGTGGTGGTGGGGGCGGGGGGATGAGAGGAGAGAAAGAGCAACGAGTTAAAAGGGAAAAAATAATAACACATTCTTTGGTCTCAAATTTCTGCAAAGAAGAAGTAACAGAAACAACTTTACCTTGCTATCTGTCAAGATAATTTCTGTAATGCTTCCAATCACGGTGATGAAATCGAAGATGTTCCAAGTATCGCGGAAATAGTTCTGTAGGAAGAAAAGCATACAAATCAGACCGCAGCCACGTCTGCCCTTGTTCTAGTCAACTGGTGCCTCTATGAGGATTCTTCCAGCTCCATTCGTATACCTCAATAAGCCATAGGAAACAGAGGCAGGGCACCACATCTACTTTAAACTAGGATAGGCATCACCATTACTATAATCCAGTAACTTGCATCAAGGTAGCCCAGTGAATTCATTACAAAGTTCAGTTTTTACTTAGTTCTCCTATTTCCAAGGAGAATTTTTATCTACCCAGCTATGAGCAATAGTGTATTATTTACATCCAAGTAAGGAAGTAGGAAGGGCTGGTCATCTATCTCATTTCCTCCCAATATTATGACTTCCAGAGTGATTCCAATGACAATGTTTGCAAAAGTAATGCACAATGCAATCACAGACATGACTTCCTATGGGTTCATGAAATGTATCACTCTAGAAACTGGTTTCCTGTTTGTAGGATACTCAAGGAACCGAGCAGCAGACCCATTTGTTACATTTTTCCTCCAAATGGTCAGGATATTACCCGTGTTGGAGAAAGGATCCTGGGCTAGATAAACTGAGTTAGTATTTCTTAGGGTCATCACTCAATGGGTTGACATAACCATCTAAGATGTCCAAACGACTCGATCAGATGAAAGAATGTCGTAACAGGAGCAAACTAGTTAGTCCTCAACCTGGAAGTTAATTCCCAACCCTGAATGTCTGGCAACTCACCAGGAAGCCAAAAGCTATAATTTTCAGGAAACATTCCAATGAGAAAACCATGGTAAAAGCAATATTCAGGTACTTCAGAGCCAGTTCATACGTGTAGGGAGCAGAATAGTACTGCCAAAAAGAAAAGACAGTAAGTAATAGAGTCCTGGTTTATGGCTGGAACAACCCTGAAAATTCCCCTACCATTGCAAGGTATGTATTTTTACAAAGTGGTTGTTAAGTCTAGTTAAGCACTAAATCAAAAATCCAGTTCCAAACATTCTGGGGGAAAATCAATTTCGGAAGTAAGTGTAGATCGTTTTCAAACTGGGACCAGCAAATTACATCTTCCTTGGACCAACCAGTGGCTTACTGCAAGCATCCTCCACATTTTTTTATTTAGTACAAAGCTGCATGAACATTGCTTTATCAAGGAGGAGAACGGCATACGGAGAGAGGGAAATTATAACCTTTTGCTCCTCTTTCCATTTTCTTAACAGAAAAAGCCACCCAGAATGGTTTCCCCCAGAGTGACTTTTTCCAGCAAGAAAATGACAGCAGAGGAAAGGGTGGAAGTTTTCCTCTTTCTCACCATGCTTTTGTCTTATTTAATAAAGCAATCTTGACAGCTAATTTGCAAAAGACAACAAAAGTCATTCAAAATAAACATGGAAGATGCTGTAATGTGCACTTGAGTCCTTCGTTGCAGGTAACATTTCAGCCCCTGGTTCTGAACAAGATGTATGACAGCAGGGCTAGGAAAATCGGTTCCCAAGACCATAAGAGGCTGCTGCTTGTGAGAGCTGATGATACTGGACTTGATGGATCAATTATCTGACTCAACAACTTCACATGGGTTCATGATTCTCATTGGCTTTGTTTATATCAGAGGATTTGGACCTGAAGAATGGGGAGAGCAACCCTTTTGGGTGACAACCATTTTTAAGAAACCAGCTGCCAAGTTAAACAACAGCTTCCATTGCCAAGACACTTTTAGAACATCATCTCGGACTTTTGCACCTGGATGTCCACCTCACCTTCATCATCAGGACCACAGTGTTCAGTGCAATCATTGCCATGATGGTGTATTCAAAAGATGGAGAGACCACGAAGTGCCAGACCCGGTACTGAAAGGTGTGTCTGTTTTGAGGCATGTAGCGGGTGAGGGGTTTAGCGCTGATAGCAAAGTCAATGCACGCTCTCTGGAAGAAAGGGGAAAGGAAGGCTGTGAATTGGCATATTATCATAATTGCTAATTACTGTACAACGCACAAGGTGTACTAAAACTTTAGAAGACAGAACATGTCCGTGCCTAAGTGTTTCTTCAGGACTGAGGAAGAACAGGTATCTTGGTGGCTGGAATGCCAAAAATTGGGCTACAGGTAGTCAAAGCTAGCCAAAGTCTAGTTGCTTGCTGCCAGACAGAAAACCAGCAACAAATTGCCCATGACTAGCATGTCTGAGAACGGTTTATACTTGCTGGTAGCGCCAGATTGGCCCTCCAAGATCACCGGACCTCCAAGTCTCTTGGCTCTTGTTCCCCTCTACCTGTCAGCAGCCTTAGAGCCAAGCTACAAGTGATGCCTGACACAGGTTGGACACTTGTCAGCTTCCCTCAAGTTTTGATGGGAAATGTAGGCTTCCTGGTCTTGCAGTTGTAATGGAGAGCCAAGCTGTAAAACCAGGATGGCTACATTTCCCATCAAAACTTGAGGGAAGCTGACAAGTGTCCAGCCTGTGTCAGGCGTCACTTGTAGCTTGGCTCTCAGTGGCACATATTGTAGGGAACCAGTGCCCAATCTGCAGGGTTCCTAGAATCAGACATGCAATTTCTTACAAGCTCAGCATCTAAATAGAGAGAGGAAGGAACGCTATGATTTTGTAGTTGGTTCTACCTCCTGAGGCAGCCATTTTGTAGTAGCACACTTCACCCTGGGTCAGAATTCCAAAGGATCCTGCAAGCTCAAAAAGGTTGGGGAACTCTAACTCTAAGATAACACCATACTGGAATCTCAATGCTAAGGCTCTGCATACTTATGAGTGTACATGGAAGTGACAAGGAAATAACAGGGCTTAACCAATGCCCCCAAATTTGGTACACAGAGAATGAAATTTAGATGTGCAGCACATGTACCTTCAATTGGCAGATTTATGATGTGCTTAGATGATACAGAAAAGTACACTTATTGCACCCGCACCACTCAGCTGGAATAGTCTGAATCTATCGGTTGGGAAAGGGTTGGAGGGATCCCCCTGGCCCACCTTCAACAAAAACCACTCTCTTCCTCGCCAAGCCTATCGCCTGTTTATTCATATTACCTCATTCTTCTCCAAACTGCACTCCTCCATCATTTTGTCCCCTTGTTCCTGGAATGTGATAATGATGAGAGCCACAAAGATGTTCACAAAGAAAAAAGGGAAGACGACAAAGTACACCACGTAGAAAATGGACATCTCCATGCGGTTGCTGCGGCTGGGGCCACGGTCCTCCTCAGTCACGTCCACGGAATGTTGCAAGACCCTGGGGACATAGTGGGGAAGACAGAAAGGGCACAAAGGGTCACTTGCTCATTCGTCATGAAAGCTGATGCCAAAAGTAGCTTTACGAGGAGAACATTATGTGCACAAGAGTGTACGCTCTGCAAGAAACTGATCTAGACATGCATCAGAATTGCACAACGCATTGCTTAGATTCCCACAGGTTGCAATGACGACCCTCCCTTCCATGGAAAATTTTACAGCATGCTGCATATTCCCCACATGATGGAGAACAGCACAACTCTTTCCCTGTCGTTCCTATTTTCTATGCGAATGGAATTTTTTTTATTTCATAAAAGTTAACACTTACTTGTTTGAAGGGGGTACAGTTAGGCATAAGGAGCGGAGTGTGAGTTTGCATCACAGGCTGCTTGGATCTGATGGTCTTTCCCTGCCCTGGGAGATACCACCTACTGTAGACAGGGACCATTCATTTCTACATGGGCCAGCTTGTCTTGCGGGGCTCTGCGACTGGATGGTGACTTGGCTGAGACATCCGGCTCAAGAATGGACAAATATCTCCCATTCTGTGTCATTATTTTCCAGGGTTCCCTCTCAAGCTATTTGTCAGTTTACCTAGGAGAGTTTCTAAACTACAGCTGGTTCACATCTTTTTTTAATGCCTTCTGGGCTACTGATGCACACGAATGCACATAGATGGTCACGGATTAAAACAGCACTCTGAAAGGAACCTTGATGAGATTACATCAAGATTCCTTTTTGTGCACATCCAGGAGCATGTACACTTGTGTGCTCTGGTAACATGTGCGTAAGTAACGTGTGGACCAACCCAATACCCCAGCATATATGGAAAACCCTCCAAAACTAGTCAAAAACGATGGTATGAAAAACCCTAGAAATCCAAAAGAGAAAAATAGTGGATTCCTAATGCATTAGTGTTCTATAAAAACAGACCAGGTCCCTTCCTTCCAAACTCTGGGAGAAATTCGTAAGCATCCCTGATTGGTCCCCACCATCTATATAAAAGGTATCCCTTTAAAAACAGAAAGTTGGATTCAGTAGAAATTTCTGTCAACAGAAAAGGAGGCAATTTTCACCTGTTCTTCCCTCCTGCATGCTGGTTCCCCGCATGCTGAAGGGGGTACCCTGTCCCTTGGGAGCAGTATTTCAGCAGGAAATGGGGCTGCAGTAGGAAGGGAGAGGCAGAGAAGTCCTGCTGCGATTAAAGAAATCTCTTTGGTCTGTAAAGATTTGGGATTGAGATCCGACACACAGGCACATATCTTAGCAATCTGCTTGGCAAAGTGCGACGTCTTCCTCCAGCCTAAGAAGCTTCTCTCTAACTTTAGTAGCTCTTCCATCAGCAAACCACTGGAAACATGCCATCAGTTTAAATACTTTCCCTTATTGTCCTCTTTGTTTAAAAAACTCATCTTTCCAGGAGTTCCTTCATTGGCAGAACAATTTAAGACTGAGACACTTTGCTTCATTTAGAGAGGGGCCCAAAAGAATACTCACTGTGGCCATCCTTCTCCTGTGGAGACTGTAAAGAGCGTAAGCAATGCCCAAATGATATTGTCATAGTGGAATTCATGGCGCTTCCATTCCCGACACTTTACCTCCATCGTGTTTTTCTCGTGGTCCACATAGTTGCCTCTATAAAGTTGGAAGAGATCATTAGCCTGTTGATACACTGTCCTGACGATAAAGGGAGGAAAACACCCTCGGATGTCATTCTGGGGCAACGAGGCTGTTGACTTTGTTTCTTTGGAGAAATGGAAGGGCTTTCACTAAGTGTGGGAAAGGTGGTGAAAAAATGAACAGGAAAGGGGGAAAGGAAAAGAATTTGCTTCCGTAACATGCAAAATGGGTTATGGTTTGTTTCACAGCAAAAGTGGAACTCAAATGTGCATGTGGGGGTGCTAACACCTGCCCCTACTCCCAGCTTACTCTCCTTCGAAGTTTCTCCTGATGCCACTTTCCCCTCAGTTGGGTTCTGATACTGGAAGGCAACCCAAAACATCCATGAGGAGAGGCTACCGGAAGGTTAAGCAACAGTTCAGGAAAGGATTCCTATCCTTACACCGATCCCATGAGGTATAAAAACTGGATGAATGGATCATCTAATTTATAGATGAAACGGATAGGTGTGGACTTAGGGTTGCCAAGTCCAGGTTGAAAAATTTCTGGAGATTTGGGGGGTGGAGCTGGGAGAAGGTGAGGTTTGGGGAGGGGAGAGGCCTCAGTGGAGCATAAAGCCACAGAGCTCACCCTTCAAAGCAGCCATTTGCTCCAGGGGAACCGGTCTCTCTATTGCCTGGAGATCAGTTGTAATTTCAGGAGATCTCCAGCTATCACCCGGGGCTGGCAATGCTATGTAGACTTAACTAAATGAGGTCTGCTGGCAGGGTGAGTGTGTGTATCAGGGCTGAGAAATACTGGCTTGCCTAAAGCCTACCTAAGGTGGGGAGACTTGAAGCAGTGACTTTCTCTGCAACTACCATTACATCACCTCAGCTTTCACACAGAAAATAAACACCTGCTGGTGGAAGATGGAATAGTGATGATCCCAACCCCCCATTAGCCCCATCTGCTGGGAAACTTGTCTATGGGGAGCACCCCAACAATGTTTTGTGGAAAGCCAGAGAGGGCCACAAGCGCCTCGCCCTTGTGGCTCACAGCAGAGATGGTTTGAGGTGTTTTGTTGTTCCAAGAACAGTATAGCCACGTCCTCCTGGCCCTGTGCTACCACTGCTTGGGTACAAGCTGCAGTGGTCTGCTTTGGACGTGGATGGCAGTACAGGCCCAGGGGAGTGGAGGCCAGTCATCTCCCATGCCACTGAAGGCTAGGAGTACGTGGAGCCCCTTTCATGCCTAGGTGCCCATCTCACTGTGCATTCCCCAGAAGCTACTTGGTCTGAGAGCCTCTCTAGCTCTTAGGATCCAACACAGAGGCAGAAGACAGGAGAGTGGGAAATCCAGCTCCCTTCGGTCTTTCTCACCCACTGAAACAACACTTAAGGATATGTAATTTTATTTGTGAAAATCCATTGCCTTTTATTCCTGCCTCCCTCTTCATCCTTGTTGTCAGACCTCCCCCTTTGCTGATTTTTGATGATGAGCTCCCTGGAGAAAAGACCTGTCCTTTCTGATTACAATATCCTGCAGCAACCAACATTCATCACAGATCTTGATGGCAATGTACAAACAATAGTGATCGCAATTTTCCATCTTTAATTATAAGTATGCCGTATCACAGCAGTGGGTTTGAAAATGTAACAACAACAATTGCAAATGAACCCGGAGATTAAAAAAACAGATTGATCCGAAAAGGTGAAAATTGCACGATATTTTGTAACTTCCCTAATTTCAAATACATCCAATAAACCCCACGTTTTCGGCATTTCAAAACAGTGTGGTACAACACTGCAACATGCCTTCCCAAGTGTAATTAAGCATCTGCTACGTTTATGAAAACGACACAGACATTCTTAATTACATCTAAATGGCATTTTCAACTTAGCTTCGCTTCTAGCTCATTTTAGATTTCTCGTCTGGCTCTGGCTGCTGAATGATTGCCCAGCATTGAGCTCAATATTAACATTAATTCCTACTAAAAATTTTAAAACATAACTGAGAGTGACGTCAATGGCTCAGGAGGAACCTTTGATTTCATGCACTAGTGAAGTGGATCAGAATTCTGATTACAAAAGATTTCTCATAGTAGTCCTCAGAGGATGCTCTACACATTGTCCTTTAGGTGTTGAGGATATACACTTGTTGCAGACTCTAGTATGAAACAGAAATTGGTTGAATAAAGGAAGCAGGCTTGACAATTGCTTTATTTTTATATTTGCAAAATACGTTTTTCTCAGTTAAGGTCTCGTAAGGTAAGTAAAAATACTCAGATTGATGCCCAGAATAATCTTATCAGCTTGTTTTGAACATAGCCCAGGCTAGTCAGATCTTGTTAGATCTCAGAAGCTAAGCAGGGTTAGCCTTGGTTATTAACTGGATGGGAATCCACCAAAGAAGAGCTGGGTTGATATGCAGAGGAAGGTCAGCAGGGGTCACCATAAGTTGGATATGACTTGATGCCACTTTCTACCACCACATCACTAAGTTTGTTACAAGTATTCCATGAGGAAGTTCTACTATAGCTCAGAGAAAAACTCATGCCATGCCATTAGAAGTGACAGATTGGTGGGTATGGTCATGTAGGCTTCATACCACTTAGCCTGTATTAGTTGAAATGAAATCTTGTCCTTAAGTCATAGTTGACTTATGGTGGCTGCTGGTGGGGTTTTCACGGCAAGGGACTAACAGAGGTGGTTTGCCATTGCGTGCCTCTACAACCTGGTCTTTGTTGGAGGTCTCCCATCCAATTACTAACCAAGGCCGACCTTGCTTAGCTTTTGAGATCTGACAAAATCAGGGTCTCTGGGGCTATCTAGGTCAGGGCATTTTTCTATATTAGTTAGCCACATCCAAAAGACCCCTGAATCTAATATTTCAGAAAGCACTTTGGTGAGATTCTTAAAATTGTATTTTATCTCTTAGATCTGCTGTATAATATATATGGCATATAATAAGGGGTTATAACATGTATACTTATCTGCTTCCCATTTCTTTTACATATGGAACTGTAATTTGTATATTTGTGATCTCTGAATATTTGACTATTTCAAGATCCATCAGATTTATTTTAAATAAAAGTCTTAAAGACGATGATGATTGTCTGGGCTTTTTCAGTGGAAGCATCTCATCTTTGGAATGCCCTACTCCTGGTAGTTCACCTAGTGCGTATCTCTACTGTCTTTTAGGTGCCAGGCCAAAATATTTCTTCACACCCAGGCTTTTAATTGAGGGATTCCCTCCTTTCAGTGGTTTTCATAGTCTGCTTCTATCCTTAGAACTGTTTTATGAATATCATTTTAGATCACTGAATGTCATATTATGCTTTTTAAAATGTCCCTTGTGTGTTTTTATGGCATGTTAACTACTGAGAATTCTTGTGAAGTTATTTTATGATGTCATTATATTGTATTCGCCATGTGAGCTCACTTGAGCAGATTTCTGGAGAAGCTGCACACACATTTTCTAAATAAATAACTCAAGGGGAAGAAAGTTACACAATCTGAGTCTGAGGAAGTAGGGTACCAACCAGCATCGGATCACAGGATATGGTGCAGGTGGCTCTTCATCCTCAGAGGATTTTGGGAATGAGGTTGCAAGAAAAATTGTGTCAGGATGCATATCTAGGTGTTTTACGGCAGGGGACAGTAGCCTTTATGTTTCTGGGAGTTACTGAATTGTCTTTTCCAGAGCCAATCACCCAATGGCAGTTTGGTGGATGAAGCCAGTCACAAAATGGCAGCCTGTACAAAACTTACATAGCATTTCTCAGTAGGTCTGTGGTACTCCCCTTCTCTGCAGTTTTCCCAAAGAAAAACCACCACCACTGCCCCTAACTTGCCCTGCAGGGGCAAAAATACATGTTATGTCTATTTCTTTCTCTGGAAGCGGCAGCATTGATGCAGGGGGAAATTGTCAAGAGTACATTCCTTTCCCGTGCAGAGCAGGAATATGGGCATGTTTGTTCATGCCTGCAGAAGGAAGAGGAGAGGTGGACGGGAAGGGGTGCTGGTGCTGTCCATTTTCCATCCAGAGCAAAAACAAAAACAAAACAGGGACAGGAGTTTCTGTGGCAGCTTTAAAGGGAAGGCTAAGAAAGTAGAAGAGAGTGACCTTCTGCCCACCCCAGCTTTAGGGTATACCTACATGCAGTCTTTCTCTGTATCTTTTGAGCTGTCTGTACAGTAGAAGAATTTGCCTTTGAACAGCTGGACCGCGATGACAGCAAAGATGAACATGAAGAGCTTGTAGACGATGAGGATGTTGAAGACATTCTTCAAAGATGTTACAACGCAGTCAAACACAGCCTATGGTGACGGGGGGGGGGGAGGCAAACCCAGAAGGTGTGATTCATCAGAGGCAATCAACAAAGACACAAAGAGCCGCAAATCTAGCATTCATCATAGCATATTTTTCACCACATCTAGGCAAACAATATATACAAAAAAGCACCAGTCATGGAAAGATACCACCAACATTTGGGCCATTTGTAATATCTGAGAGCATAAGTAGCCACACAGGTCTATTGACAAATCCATTCTGTGGGCCAGTGTAGTGATCAAAGTTCTGAGCTTTATTTTAGGAAATACTTAATTAAGCTACAAAAAAAGGATCTTTCAACTGAAGACGATCTGGGAACAGATATTGCTTGTGGGGGTTTGACCTATATAACATTACTGATTTTCAGTTGACTCTGCAGTAGGCATCATCTAAATGCATCTCCAGTTTTGTTACTATAAGGAGAACCATCCCTCCCCTCTGCTCTTGGCCTCATATGAGATCTGTGAAATCCATTCAGTGCTGGAGAGATATCTGATTAACTGCTAGCTTTTATATTCCCAAATAAAGACCATTTCCTTTTCTTCCCAAAAGGCTTAGATGATGCTATCTGAAATCTGTTCCTAGCACCATGTCATCATCACTAAGTCTACAATATGTCTTATACAAGATGCAAACCAGAGCTCTTAACTGGGGATGTGCAGCCCGGAAATATTCGGGTTTTCTGCTTCAGGTTTACCTGAAGCAGGAAAAACATTCGGAAACACCCCAAAACAGGTGTTTGAGTCTCTTCGGAATGCTCTGTAAGGATTTGGAGCATTCCAAAGTGATTCAGGGGACTGAGTTTTCTACCAGCACGCCCCCCACCCCCCGCTGGTTTAAGCAGCACGTCCCTTTAAACTATTGGCTGTGGCTGCCATTTGAGGGGCGGAAAGGGCCCTTTTTGGCCTCCTCCACTGCACTGTGGGCCCACGCAGCAGCGGAGGAAGCCTAAAAGGGCTCTTTCCACCCCTCAAATGGCAGCCGTGGGTGCCATTTGAGGGGCGGAAAGGGCATTTTTTCCCCTTCTCCTCTGCTGCGGGCGTGCAGGGCAGCGGAGGAGGCCTTCACCACTCCTGCATCTAAGGTAAGTGGGGGGATGGGGCTGGGGGGAGGGGCTGGGTCCATGGGGTTGGGGGGTTGGGCTGTTTAAATAGCCCTGCCGCTTGCAAGTGGCAGGTCCCTTTAAAGTATCAGCTGTCAGGTGGCCTCCTGCCACCTGCCAGCTGATACTTTCAAAGGTCCTACTGCTTGCAAGCAGCAGGTCCCTTTAAGCTATCATCTGGCAGGCAGTGGAGGGGCAGGCAGTGGAGGGGGGGAGGGGCAGGCAGTGGAGGGGGGGACCCACCCGCCGCCTAACAGCTGATACTTTAAAGGGACCTGCCACTTGCAAGCAGCAGGAAAGGGGCCCTTTAAAATTGCCCCAAGGCCTCCCAAAGCAACCCAAATGCTTCGTGGAAGCTTTGATTTGGGATTCCCAAATCTGGGCCACCATGCTGGCCCTGATTCGGGAATCCCAAATCATTACAAATAGGGTCCGATTCGGGTCAGACACCCGAAGAGCACACCCCGAGTCTTAACCTCATGGTCTGAAACATCTCATTCCTCCTTTTTTGCTTTCAAACATCCAGCCCAATGAAGAGTTCTGGAGAACTCAAAAAGGTGCACACTGTTTCGTGACATTATGGTTGGTTCTGATAAAAAAGATTCTATGCCATTTGTTTTTTGATTTTATCATCACAGATGCTTTATCATGATCTGTGTAGCTTACCTTGGCTGCAACATAATAATCAACAAGCTGAGAGAAATATTCAGACCCCTGAAGTACAGGGAAGGATTCTACAAGTAGTAGTTTTAGCATGGAGATAAAATCAATGACAAGATAACAAGCCTCCAGATCAGCAGCAGCAGAGCACAGGATAATCAGAGGCAAAACATTTACTAGCTATACAGAACAGAGATTTTGAGTAGGTATCGCTTCTCTTGTCCCTGTAATGATAAAGGGACTGCAACAGTCATCCCCTTTCTCTTACAGCATCTTGGGAACTGTAGTTATGTGAAGGTGGGTAGGTGGGAGGGCGTTCCCTCAGAATCTTTAAATTTTATTTATTAGATTTATATTTTGTCCGTTGGTCTTATTAAAGGCTTCCAAGGCAGCTAACAAAATTAATCAAAATATATCAATAAGACAGCAATCAAAGACAAAGGACCAGTTAAGCAACTAAAAACCAAAGACATCTAAATGCCCAACAGGTGCTGTCCCATTGCTCAAGTCCAGATCCTAAAGTGCTCGTCCGGTGGTGTACCAGGCATTCCCCAATGGAACAGCTTCTTGTAATTTTTGAAAAGAGTCCAGTAGCACCCTTAAGACTAACCAACTTTACTGTAGCATAAGCTTTCGAGAATCACAGTTCTCTTCGTCGGATGCACTGTGAGAACTATGATTCTTGAAAGCTTATGCTACAGTAAAGTTGGTCAGTCTTAAAGGTGCTACTGGACTCTTTCCTATTTTTGCTACTACAGACTAACACAGCTAACTCCTCTGCATCTTGTAATTTTTGCTGATTCCCACCTCCTGCTGCAGGCTCCCACTTTGCCACTGCACTGTGCCTGAGGGCCCACAGATTCACAGGCGCACAGTTGCAGGATGGCTATGGACAGCTGCAGTTGGGAAGGGGAGGGGGTTGACTTCTTCCCAGTGCAGCTCTGTTCACATTGCTTAGGATCCAAGCTTTCAGTTCACAAGTCTTTTGGAAGAAAAAGACCTGTGGGAATGCCTGTTCAGAAGGCCTGCAGGAACGCCTCCAATTTCACCTCCTGAAGGAGGGACTTGCAAAGAAAGCAACCTTATCAAACTAGAGCTCCCAGGATTCTTTTGGGGGAAATGATAATTAAACTGGTAAAACCAGTTTAGAGTCATAAGTGTACATATGCCCAACTTCTACATAATTCTATTAAAAGTATTAAAAATCACTGTCATCCTTTGCTTTTGGTCACCCTAGAAACAAGCGCAGGTGTAGAGAAACAATTTTGGGGAGAGCAGTGGGCAGGGCTTTTTATCAGCGGGAACGCGGTAGAACGGCGTTCCAGCACCTCTTAAAATGTGGTCACATGGCTGGTGGCCCCACCCCCTGATCTCCAGACAGAGGGGAGCTTAGATTGCCCTCCGTGCCGCTGAGCAACTCCCCTCTGTCTGGAGATCAGGGGGCGGGGCCACCGGCCATGTCACCATTTTCGCCAAGGGCAATTTAAACTTTAAAAAACTCTCCCCTTGTTCCAGCTGGCCCAAAGTGATGTCATTGTGTGGTCTTGAGTTCCACCACTTCTTTTCCCGGAAAAAAAGCCCTGGCAGTAGGGCATAAGTCCCCACCTTCCACAGCACCACCAGAGCTGTTGGTGGCCATTCCTGCCCATGGTTCTTCACAAGGGACAGTTCTGAACAGAAGTTGCTTTGAAGAAGAACTACCATTGCTGGAATTCGAGCAGTGAAGAAGACAATACCTTGAGTTTGGGCAGCCGCTTGATGGTCTTCAAAGGCCTCAAGACTCGCAACACACGAAGAGACTTAATAGTTTTTATATCCCGGCCTTTATTGGTCCTGTAGAGTTGGGAGGAGAAACAACCCACCCAAAACAACAAAACAAAAGGGGAAAAAACTCTCAAACACAGGCGGAGCTCACTGGAACTCTTCAACAACAATCCTACCTTTTTGGTAAGTACTCACGTTGTAAATCTGGGCCATAGAGCTCTTTGCTGGTGTTTGGAATTTGTTGGGGGGGGGGGGAGGAAGCAACCCTTATTTTCATACCACTGCTCTACTCAATAGTTTCCAAACTTTCTGTATTTATGGGAACTCTTTTCATATTGACCTGTCTACAGAGAAACCCCCACGTTTTGGCAAAAGATTATGGAGGACGTTCTACGATGCACGTTCAATTCAAGCAAGCAGGAATGACCTGCAGGAAGAGAGTGGTTTTGTAGGTATGCTGCATTCGAGGGAAATGTGTCAGTCACTACTGTTCTTCTCACTGAAGAACCCCTGATAGGCTTTTGACATACCCCAGGGTTTCCCCGGAACGCGGTTGGATAACCTTCATTCTATATACCACAGCCAGGGTTTAAATCATATCTTGGAAACAGATCCGTATATATCGGAATCCATGCTGACAACAAGCATCAGGCAGCCTGAGAGCATAAAAAGGTAGCAACAGCTTGAGAGTATTCCCTTACTGCTTGAATTGACTGCCAACTTCAAATCCTATTATTGTGAGAAAGAGTGAGATAACAAGGTTAAAACAGGTGATCTGACACTCTTGCTGAGCTGGACCATCTGTCGCAAAGGCATCATGCCACTGTGTGCTCTGTGTCATCATAAACTCACCTTTCCTGGTAGGGCTGAGCAATCATTCACTTCTAGCTTTTCAGGTCTCTCTCAACAGATGACAGAAGCAAAATGTCTTTCCCCCCAGAGTGCGTTCAGAAAGTTCTACGAATGTCTTAATAATTGTCATACACAAATAGCCAAATTCTCCACACAGGAGCCAATGGGCTTAGAATAGGATTGCACTGGAGAGCTAGAAGGCTTAAGTTAAAAGAATGCAGATTTTGGGTCAACATTAGGAAAGACTTCCAAATGGTATAAGCCGTTCAACAATAAAACCAATTACGGGCAAGGGTGGTTTCCCGCACTGGAGATTTTCAAACACAGGCTGGCAGCCTTCTGACATGCACGCTTGAGTTCTGGATTTCCTGAACTGAGAAGCGCGTTGGACTAGATGGCCTTCCATTTCTAGGACTTTATGACTCTGACTCCTTGTTATTTTCAGGACATTGCTGTTCTTCAAACTTCACACCAGAGGTGCGAGACTCCAGTGGGTACAGAATGCTGCCTCTCAGCTATTATCAGGAGCCACGTGGAACATGCAATTGACTCCCATTCTATTGTCACTCCATTGGCTGCCTATCAGTTACTGGGTTCAGTCCAAGGTATTGACTATCACAAACAAAGCCCTTGGAGCTTCATATCTGCGGGACCGCTTCTCTCCCTATGCTCCACTGCAACAGATTTGCTCATTTGACCCAGGCCTTCTGATGGGGCCATGCTGCAAATGAGCAAGATTAACAAACTGCCCATACATGGGCATTCTCTGTTGTAAGCCCCACTTTATGGAATGGCCTGCTTGAAGAGATCAGGGAAGTTCCCACTCTCCTGGCGCTCCTCGGACGATGCAAAACTAAATTATTCAGGAGGGCACTCTTACTCAGGAAATAGGGTTATACTATAATAGAATGGTTCAGAAAGATGCTCTAAAGAAGGAAAAGAGACTGTGGACTATACCTCAGTGTATAGTATGTACTGTATGTTGCTGTATGTAATATACTACCATGTCATTTTTCCTTTGTTTAACTTGTTATGGTAATGTGCTTTGTTTCAGCTTTGACTCAGCTTTGTGCTTGGTTTCAGTTTTCTACAATCCTAATCCTATTACATTGCTTATTAGACGTCCCATCCTGTTGATTAAACTTATACTGTGCAATCTACCTTGAGTCTCAGTATGGAAGGTGAACTATAAATAATGTAAATATATATATATATATATGTATATATATATATATATTCATTTATTTATTTTGATTTTCTATACCCTGATTTCCTCCCCACTGGGGACCCAAAGCATCTTATAACATCATTCTCCCATCCTCCATTTAGGCTGCGAGAGAATGACCGTCCAAAGGTGAGCACCATGGCAGATTTGAACCTGGGTGTCCCTGGCACCCTAAGCACTATACATGCTGCCTTGTGGAAGACTATGAGGCACTAACTCTTTCTGTACTTATAAAAAGGTCTTTGCCCTTAGGCTGGTGGTTCTCAAACTGAATAGTTCTTTGGAGGAAGTTTACTAGGGATTCTCCAGTGAGAAGTTCAGTACTGTAACAATGAATAAGCTCCCCCTCTTGTCTACCAATCTTAATCTCCCCTCGTACAGTTTCAGGGTTGTGTTGGATGTGTTGCAGCAGAAACACCACTCAGTTCCAGCAGAGCAATAGTGGGATATGAAAAGTTCAATCGGAGAAATGTTTGCTCTGAATGTGTGCCCTAAAATATGGCCTAGAATCCTTTACTTTGAGATATGATGACAATAAGTATTAAGAGAGAAATTGTTCCCAGATGGTAGAAAGTTTGAAGACTATTGCCTTATATTGCTACAAGACTTGTCAGTTTCTGCTGACATAATATTCTTAGAGAAATCAGTTCAGTGGCATTAAAGTATTGGAAAACAAACTCTAGGAATGGTAAACAATGACATATTTCAACTGATGTTGCAGACCAGAATTCTATGGAGTTGAATCAATTGTCTTAGTCTCATCATATTTACAGGAATTTGGCCCATTTAGATGGGAAGAGTTGGTACTGAAAACTCTCTCTTTCCCATGTTAATATAAAAATTAAATAAACAACTGTTTAATATGAGACATCAAGACATTCTCCCATTGGTTCATGGAACAGCTGTAGTTAGATAATGGAAAACATTTTATAGAGTTAGTGCTGTGTTATGGACTTGTTAGAGAACTAACTATTTACATATAATTCTGGAAGGATAGGAATTTGTACCTTGATATCTTTTAGAATAGTCACTGTGTCAAGGAATTAGAGCAAGCAATTCAGTTTTCCTTTGTTCATATGTCAACAATAAAGCAAATTAACATTTTTATTAGCTGGTAAAAAATGAAAAAAATATACTTTCACCTTTTTTGCTGATCTCGTAATTAATCTTAGATGTCTAAAAGAAAATATTTGAACTGATAAAATCTGAGAGCCAGATGATATAATATGTGAGAGATCTGTGATCAGATTTTCTGCCATTTATTTTTAATATTAAAAAGCAGCTGCTGGCCACTCCTATCTGGATAAGAGCTACAGGGCTGAGCAAGGGGAGATTTAACCCTTGCCTTCTGCATTGTTTTCCAGATAGAATCTTCTCCCAATTACTATTAGCCAAGTAGAGAAAAAAGACAGTCACCTGGATTGTGTGTATTTTTCTTCTTATATCAGTATTAATAGAATTTGAGGAGTGGTGGGCTGGTTTCTATTAGGAGAACAGCATGGGGGAAAGGGACGTCACTGGTCCAGTTCTGCAGCCCCAGTCCAAATTGGGATACCACACAGATAAGCTGCACAAACCATAGTTTGACCCTGTGACTCCAAACTAGGGTAGCACCCGAGATTAGTCAAGAACAACACATTCTAGAAGGTGCACACACAATAATATGGTCCAATACTGTTCTGGGTCACAGCTCTTTTTCAGGAGAGGACAATGTTAAAATCCAAAGAATTCTGTGAGCTTTTCTGTTCGAATTTAGGCTACAGCGCTTTCCAGAGACGCATTCCTAAAGAACCCTTTGGTTTTTCGACAATACCCTTTCTATTAAAGAAGGGCTACAAGTTTAAATATATTGGGATATGTCCTTTCAAGCAATGTGGGATGATGCACACACATTTCGCAAGGCTGGAAATCGCAGGCTAGCTAGCATGGAAGCCTGCTCATATGGCTCATCAGCCACAAGTTTATCCCTCTAATCGCTTCCCACTCTGGTCAGCTGACAGACACTATTACCAATCTGATTGGATGTGTCAGATTGCTAAACACTTCGCATAATGCGGAATATTGCAAAACACTTCAGATAATGCAAAATATTGTGTTAAAAAAAGTAAATCACAGAGCTAGCCCAGAAATCTTGAGGCCTGCAGAATCAGAGCTTTTTGAAGTATTACAAGAAAGCTTCAATGGAAGAGCCAAACTCTTGTCAAACATCCTTGAAAATCTGTGAAGGGAGATGGCTTCAGGACAAAAGATCCTTATGATTTAAGTGCTTCTTTTGTAAGGATTATAACAATAGCTAGCACAACAACAGATCTAACCATAAACAGACGTATACATAACACTAATTAAAACTTGTTCAACAAGCAGCACATTCAAAGCTCTCATACAAACATCAGAATTACATTGACTCACAGTGTGTGTCTATGAACAGAATCAGTGTTTACAGATTTAATATATTTTATCCTTTACAATTGCCATTCCTGCCTCTCGTGATGAGCCATCTTGCAGAGGACCTTGACTTTATTTTTATGTAACATTTTTTAAATATTTGTGTATAAATGGAGATTCATACTCTACTCACATATTGAAAAAGTGCATATAAAGTAAGGCTGGAAAGTTTATAATTGGCATACACTGTATATTAATTATGAAAATTTCAGTTCATTAATTGCTGGAGGCCAATTTTGATGAGTAAGAGCAGGGCTTTTTTTCAGCTGGAACGCGGTGGAACGGAGCTCCGGCACCTCTTGAAAATGGCCGCATGGCCGGTGGTCCTGCCCCCTGATCTCTAGACAGACTGGAGTTTAGATTGCCCTCTGTGCCAGCGGCGTGGAGGGCGATCTAAACTCCCCTCTGTCTGGAGATCAGGGGGTGGGACCACCGGCCATGTGCCCATTTTCACCGAGGGCAATTTAAATTTTTATAAACTCCCCTCTTGTTCCAGCTGACCCAAAGTGACATCATTGTGCCATCCTCTTGAGTTCCACCACTGAGTTCCACCATCTCTTTTCCCAGAAAAAAAGCCCTGGGTAGGAGCAAACTTTAATAGCTGGGACTGTGAATAAAGGGCCATGTTCTGGTCCTCCCGATCGGTTATAATGCAAGCTGAGAAAGAAAATAAAGATGACCTTCCCTTCTAATAAGGAGTGACAGCTTTTGTAAGTTTACCTTACATTTTAGTATCTTGAAAAGGTATGTACATTATGTTTTGGAAAATATGCAGATATATTTAAATAATTTGATTAATTTTGGTTTTAAAAAATGGATGATTTAAGCAACTGAATGTTCCTTAATTAGTTGAAAATCAAACTATGTTAGAATATTTATTCTTTCAGTACTTCAGTATGGGTGGCAAACCGTGGCATACATGGCTCTCCTGCCAGGGCCAGCAGCAGCATACTTTGATGCAGGGTAGCTGCCAAGACCCAGGGGTTCCAGTGGGGCTGACGGGTATCACCCCACCGTTCCCCAATACCAACCCACATCCTGCCCACTCACCCACTCTCTCTCACCCCTCCCCTGCTGTCAGCTTCTGCCCCTTTCTTCCGCCAGCTCACGTGTTTGCTCATGTACCTTTCTACTGTTTGTATACCAACTTCCTGCTAGGAGAAAGGTGCATAGAAGTTGGTCCCACATCGCTCTCCTCCCCGCTCCATTTTATCCCCCATTCACTTGTGCAAACGTACATATTGGCCCAAGTATAAGGCTAAACCATTCTGATTATTATGCATGGATATATTCTTATAATTGATTAATTATTATCTTGCCATGCCTTCAACTCAAAGTTCTCAGGGCAGCATACAGTATCAGGTTGAAATACAATAAAATCAAAACAACAGCAAACAAAACACAGCCGAATCAAACAATGGCATAATTTACAGAGCACTAAATGCTTTGGTATCTACTGTAATTTATTTACTTGGCATCTAAAAAACATTAAGATAGGCACCAAGTGAATGGAGAGGAGAGAGAGTTTATAAGGAGCTAACACTGAGGAGTTACTGGCAGTCCAGTTGTGGTGAATGAGACCACACTCCACAGATCAATTGTATAAATATGCAGGTTTAGAAAACGAGTATTTGATTTGCTTTCTGCTGATGCTGTTTAGCCTAAAACAGCTTTCCCAAGATAAAGGTTGTAAAAACAACGTCTCCAAAATTAGCTATCAGTTGAGAATCATTCATCCTCACTGGAAAACTCTGCCATATAGATTAATAAATGGTGAATAGTTATCAAGACCAAAAGGCCTTTCCTGAAGCAAAGACAGGATTCCCTCCATAGTATCTTCTGGAACCGAAAGGCAAGGGTTTTCTCCCGGGTAGAATGAATGGAATGGTTTGATGGAAACAAAAGAAAGAATTCTTTCGTTGGGAGTCCAAGAGTCCTCAAAAAATCAAAGGGGGGGGGGATGAAATAGTTTTTTTTTTTAACCTGCACAGTCTAGAAAACAGAAGACATGACAGCCTGCTTCAGGTGGTCACTTACCTTTCAACTAGGACATCCTGCAGCCAGGATGCTGACTGGAATAAGTCGCAGGGAACATATCACTCCAGTCTTGGCTCATCTACACTGGCTTCCAACTTGATTCTGGACACAATTAAAGGTGCTGGTACTGACATTTAAAGCCCTATATCGCTTGGGGCCAACATACCTGAAGGGCTGCATACTTCCTTATGACTCTACCCAACCACTGTGGTCATCTTCTCAGGCCCGCCTTGTGGGTGGCAACCCAGGAGAGGGCCTTCTCAGTTGGGGCACAAAAACTCTGGAACTCTGTCCCCAAAGGGTTTCACTCATCCCCTTCTGTTGCCATCTTCTGCCAGTGGTGAAGACTTTTGTGTTTCATTTTGCATTCCCCTCAGGGATTCCTCTCCCTCCCTATTATTTTAACTATTGTTTTTACCTTTGTATTTATTTTAAACTCTGATTTTAAATTGTTTCAATGATGCATTTTTTGTGTTTTGTTTTAACAGCTTTTAAGATCATTTTAATTTGTATGTTTTAATTTCTAGCTTCCCTGCTGGCCCTATTGGGGCACATGAGGACCCCCGGGGTCCAATTTATTTTTTTATTCAATCTGGAGGAGCAACCCTACCCCCTGCACAGTTTTGGCTCTGGAGAATGGCATGGGAAAGGCAAGAGCCCCTCCTTCCCTGGTCCTGACCCAACCTGGGCCCCTCCTGTGCTTCGATCAGGAGGTGGCTCTGGGGATCTGCAGCTGTAATATGGCTGCCAGACACCGCTAGGAACTCGCATAAAACGTAACACGTAGTTTGAACCAAAGAGAAGGTGAAGAAATCGCTGCCTGGATTTGAATGGCTGCAACAAGCTGTACTCCTAAAAAGTGTCCCTACATTCAGGGTAAATAGAAGCATGCAGCCAGGACATTCTTTATTTGAACAGTTTATAAAGAGGGAAAAAAGGAGATCGTGTAGGTTACAGGAGAACTAAACTGGCATATCCATAAGAGACTTAGGTGACAGTGGTGGTTAGAAGTTCTTATCTCTGCTGGGGTGCTAGGATAAGGGGCTGGGAGATGGGACTCCTCTTTGAGAGCAGCAACTTGGGCAGATTTCCTGTTCTTCTCAAAAAAGAGATGTGCTTGCTTTTTCACACCACCCACCTTACCTCTGAAAGCGAGAACATTCAGAGTTGGCTTCTAAGAATGGTCTTCTTAACAGTCAGGCAGGTTCACCTGTGAACATAAGACTACTTAATGGGCATTCTGCACACGTGGTGCCTTTCCCCAGCTGTGTGGGAGCTGCTTCGCTCTGATCAGCTCCTGCACGGGTGAAGGAACATTTAAACGATTCCCTCCACTTGGGCGGGTCTCGGCTTCCTGAGACTTTACCAAAGTGTGAGCGTCATGCTGGGAGGGAACTGGATTTTATACATATTGATTTTATTAACATTAATTACTGCAACATATTATGCTGGTATTTTCAGCATACTTTAAAAGGTCTCGCTCCTGAGAGATAACAGCTGGTTTCAGTTCTAACACTGTGCGGTGTATAATTAGAATTATAATTAGTGCTATTTTCCATTGTGCATTTCTTTGCACTTATCAGTGCTAGCTATCACCTACTGCTTTATTGCTCAGTCACCTTGGTATGAAAGGCTCATCAGCAACTTTTTACCACTGCAGCCTGCTTCGTGCTTCACATTAGCATTAGATCTTATTGCTAATTTATGTTCATGTATGTACAATATGGGACCTTCTGCATACAAAGAAGCTGCTTTACTCACTGAGCTATGGGTCTTTCGGGGAGCTGTGGCTCGGTGGTGGACCACATGCTTTGCATATAGAAAAGCCCAGCATCAATCCGTAGCGACTTCAGTTAAAAAGGATAGCAGGTTTGGGGAACGACTCTTCTCACCAGAGACCTTGGAAATCTGCTGCCAACCAGAATAGACAATACTGACCTAGATGGACCAATGGTCTGATTTGGTACAAGGCAGCTTCATGGATAATTTTCATCTTAGCTTTCTACATTTGCTATTCCAGCTTATTAATGAACATGTCAAACAAAAAGGGTTTCATTACAGATCTGATGGTCACCTTGGTGCTTTGCTCATTCGTCCAATGTAGAATAACCTTTCACCCATACCTACAACCTGTTTTCTAGCAGGCAGGCAAGTTCATTCCTTTCCTTTCTAGCTCTTAAAAATACTTGCTTGACCAAAGGATTCTGAAAGGTCAATGCTTTAAGGGCAATCAACAGGGAATTCTCCTACACCTGCCCATTAAAAGAAATGGCTTTTGCACAAAGGACTGTGCACTGTTGCAAAATTCCCATCAATTTCAATGGAGCTGGCGGAACAGTTCCTAGATACAGCCTGCTTTTCAGACAATCAGGTAACTGCTATCCGGGCTGCCTTTCTTAATTAATAGATTGATCAACTGAAATGTTTATTGATTAATTGATGGCATCACTTTTACTTGGCAAGGGTATTTTTAAAGAGTGGAGCTGTCAGTTAAAGGTTCAGTTGTTAATTTTCTAGTCTATTTCAGGGTCAAAGTGTCTTCTTAAGAGAGAATAAGAAAATATTACATATCAGTGGTAGCTTTTAAAAAATTAGATTGCAAGTTCTTTCGCACTTCCAACATAGCTATGTTATCTGAGAGACGAGAAGTGCAGACACAGTTCTACAGGGATATATTTCTTTCAGATCAGAAAGAACACTGGAGGCTTATGGCATAATTTATAGATATATGATCAGAGCATAGTGGAAGACGCCCCAAGGAGGCAGCAGGTCTGCTGATTCAGCACCAGATTTCCAAATAGCAGCAGTATCAGCCAACTCCATCTAATCACTCACAACTGCTCTGCCAAACTCCGTGGCTTAGGGCCTCACTGTATATTTTACTTTTCTGGGGTCTGCCCCTGGGTCTTGTTGACAAGCAAAGTCTGGGAGTTTTGTGCGCAGAACTCAATTTCCAGGGGCATGGTGCTCCAATTTGGCTTGGGACCATGGAGTGCATGGAAAGAAGCATTTCCCCTCACATAATTTTCCTGATTTGACATGCCCCCCACAGGGCTGCTATTTGCACCGTTAGTGGAACGTCCCCATAGTTCACATGCGGCCCATCATGCTCAGTTTCCCCAGTACAGCAAACACTGGCACACCGAGGCCATTTCAGTTTGTGAAAAGAAAGTTTAAGCCAACTTTCCATACAGAGTGCAGTTCCAGTCTGAACGGGGTCCCTGTGCACCTTGGATTCCAAGAATGGAACTCCCAGACTTTGTTTGTCAACTAGACCTGGGAGACATCTCTGGGGAAGTATGTATAATTAAACCCTCAGCCTAAATTCAAACTGCAAATGTTTCTACTTTAGCCCCTAAACTCTGATTAGCATCACCTTCCCAAGACTGGAGAGTGAAAGATTCCAAGTCATTAAGGATCAACCAGATTCTTCTGTTACATCCCTAGATCTCTCATTTGGAGTATCATAGATTTTAATCTAGACCTCAAGAACTCATAACTGAATGAAAAAAGCACTTATTTTAAGATGCTCCATGTAAACATAAAAGAAAAATAGAATATGCAAATTTAACCACTGAATTCATCAAGGCGTTTAGTCAACTAAAAGTTAATTAATCAGCAGACAGCCCTGCTTGAACATGTGACCCAGTCTTCTCTGAGAGCCTTAAATTGGCTTAGCTACATAATAGTCACGGCAGGGCTGTACCACTGAAATTAGCTATGAGCCTACATAACTTCTCAATCAGAACAAGTTGCAGTGAAGGATGAGCAGGCTTCCCCTCTTCTATTCCTTTACAGTTCTAGAATTTTGTTCTGCGCTGTTCTACATTTCACCCTAATTTAAGTTCACCTCGGAGAATTTCTAAAATTAATTGTAGGATTATAGCACAAGTACTTTTGCTGCAAATTTTAATTCTTTCAGTTCATTAGCACCTCCAATATCACTAGGATTATGTGGGCACATTGATAAAATACAGCAAAAAATATAGAGATATGTAAGGTTCCATGAAAAAAAATCTGTGTGGTGTTTTTGTGCCCTGGAGTAGGCATAAGCTCCTGTGCCCCTGGTAAAACCGACCGCAAAAAGAATCCTGATGTGATCATATACACAATCCCATCAAGACAGATATTTACAGCATTTCATCAATGCACACATTCACTTTAGGAAAGAAAAAGACCAGATAGAGCCACGTTTGATGAGGTTCTCGAGTTCTGTGTCCAGAACTCCCCATTTTTTAAAATTCAGTTATCATAAGTGCAGGAGATCGATTGGGACTGGGATGAGAGCAAAGGTTTAAGTCTCCCCATATGCTATTTTTTCCTGATCTAAAATGGCACTAGGGACTTGTCCTGCTGGGGAAATATACAAACAGGGATATAAGTACCTATGCCTAATAACTCTGAAGAGCCATTTTAGACAAGAAAAATGGTGTGTGTGGGTGGGGGAGGTTTATACCCCTTCCCCTTGCACCATGGTTCTGGTCCAAATCACAGCCTCACAGCCACATAATTAGATTTTTTTTTTTAATGGGGTGTTCCAGACATGGAATTCTGAGCATCTCACCTGGTTTGGTCCCAGGGGAAATGACAACTGCAATAACCTATGAAGGCACAATATTTTGTACAACATCTGGATTTTTAAAAAGCCACAATGAAGGAAGAGTCATGAATGCATCCATTCTACTTTGGAAACAACATGTCAGGAGAATTTGAACTCCAAAAGTTTGGGGGAAATTGGAAATCATCCCTAGAATTTGAGGGCTAGCTAGAGTGGTAAGGCTCAAAAGAGAAATAGTTCTCAATGTGTGTAAATTCTCCAGATATACTGTATAGCAGATGCAACTCAGTAAGAAAAGGGAAACAATAATCTTTGATTCCATTGAAAAGCTTCCATATGTGGGAGGGGGGCAAGCTGGATTTGGGCAGCAACATCGGCACGGTCAAGGGGGAGTTAAGCCTTTCCCTCTTTGTGTGGTTTCCCATAGAGAAATCCCCACTTCCTCCTGGAGCTACTCTAAACTTCATTAGAGAAAAAGAGCTATATGGACAGTTGGGGGAGAGGGATTCCATGGATATTTCACATCTTTTACCTGAAGATGCAGCTAGTATTGCTCAAAGATTCCCAGAGTTTACAGAAAGAGTTTGTATAAAGGTGAGGGAAATTTGTGAAGTTCCATGGAACAGATTAAGAGAAATTAAAATACTTTGACAAAAAATATCCAGAGTCTCAGGGCATGACTGATATGGCCTATGCATAGGGAGAGGTTGCCCAGAGAAGAAGGGTGCTGAGATCTTGGCCATTACCTTGAATGAGAGCTAATTTTATCCATATGGGGATCAAAAGGCCAGCTCCTCCTTTGGACCTCATACACGGCTACTCTTACTAGAATCTGGAGGTGGGGGCACTGGATTCTTCTTTGGGAGGTACTAATGGTTCAAACACACATGAGTGCCAGTGTCAACTCATAACTTATGCCCACATAACTTATGCCCACATGAAGGCTTCAAGATGCCCCGAAGACATCCCTTCTACTGGAGAGCAGCATATTCAGAAATGGATTGACTATGTCTAATATATTTAACAAAATGAAGCTTGCTTGAAAATACAATACATCTATGTATTTTGAAGTCTAAGATCATAGAAAGCTTTTACCATACACTCTTGGGAAGGACTTTGAGGAAGGCACCTAAATCAGCCCTCACTGGTATATAAGACAGGTGAGCACTTCCGTACTTTGTTCTCAGATTTGAAAAAAATGTCTACTTGGGAATATACAACTCTGAATGAGTAGCTTTGCAGGGTTATTACACACTGCCTGTATCTTGTTAAGCACCATGCGCATGGTAGAATATTGGATGAAGCTGCAGTGCCTCACCATCTTGTTCTTCCATTTATCCGTCTACCTTCATCTCCCACCTTTTGTGGGGCAGAAGAATCCTGCAATCGAAAGCATGCTTTTTGATTCTGTTAAGAGCCTTGTTTGGTTCAGTAGAAAATGATGGGTAGAAGGGCATAGATGGAGGAGTGGAACAGAAAGTGTGGTGCTGAATCCTGTCCTACTTGGAGTTTTTTGTTTTTTGCTTTTTTAAAAAAAACGTCAGTTACCTGGCAAGGCCAGACTACACGTTACAAAGTCCTCAGGTTGTGTCCGGGTCTGCTACAAGGACTCTGAGTTACACAAGAGCTGACACTTCCCTGCTGGAAACTTAATTCTCAGGTGTGCAGGGGCCCAAGTCAGATCAGGACTACAGTATGCAGGGAGAGAGGACTTACACATTCCCCCATGCCATTTCCCCAATCTTAAATGGACCAGGGAGAGCGCTGTTTACTCAATTGGTGGCTTCATGTGTACCGAAGGGATATTCATTTACTCTATGAGAATCAAGCTACAAGGAATGAATGACACTTGAATGGCAAGTGAACAGACTCATGTGTATTCCTCCCTGTTCACTTGCGCTCCTTGCGCTCCACTTGATCACTACGTGATCAAAACTACGTGATCAAGTGGAGCGCAAGTGGAGCGCAAGTGAACAGGGAGGAATACACGTGAGTCTGTTTGCTTGCCGTTCAAGTGTCATTCATCACGTGTAGCTTCGCCCTGAGGCAAACAGCACTCCCCTGTAGATGTTTGAGGCCAGGAAAACAGCACAAGGAGGAAAGAATAAGAGCCTTCTCCACACACGGCCACGGCCCTGATCCAAATCAGAGCTCCTCCATGAACTGAGTTTCTAGTTGGGAACTTGTAACTCACATGTGATTGAAAGTTTTGGCAGTGGACTTGGGCATAATAACCTAAGCACTTGTAACATATAGCCAGGCCACACACACACACACATGCAGCAAGGCACTTTGGGTGTGAAATTAGCTTGCAAGAGAGCGCTCATGACTTTAAAATATAAAATGAGAAGCAGTCATTATGAATTTCCAAAGAAGGGAAATTCACAGCTTTTTTTTGTTTTTTTGGTAAGAGATTTGTCCCATTGTCTAGCTTGTCTCACACTTACAATGTTTTTCAGACTATCTAACTGAAAAGTACTTCCCTGTAATTTTTCTATTGTTTTCACCAACAGGGAACAAAACCGCTGCCTTCTTAATGACAGCTTTTAAAAAATGTGGAAAATGAGCCACCATCTCAAAACCAGATTGAAGTATTGGGGGTGGGATTTGCAATCAGCTCCAGATTTTGCAGTGCTCAGATCTATTAGGGAGGTGGAGGAGAGAAAGCGCTCCTCTCAGATCAAGTTTCCATCAGCTGTTACTCTGCAGGATAGTGACTTTAATTAGCTTGTATTTCCTCTACCTCTGTTCACAAAGTCAATGGTGGTGAAGAATTAAGAGATAATACGTGTGTGGCACATTTTGGCAGCTGAGGAGGAAAATCCAAATGCCTCCTTCCCTCTGAGTAAAAAACCAACTACCACTAAATAACAGCTGAAATCTGCCACCTGAGGCTTGGCGCAAAGACATATTAAGGTTTCTTCTGCGAGTCTCTCTACAGAGCACATCTGGCACATGCTGAACATGTGTCAGGAGATGCAATGAGCCGGGAAGGGTAGTTTAAAAAGACAGAGCCAGCGGCAGGGAAAAGGCTTTGCTATACACTGGAGCTGTGTGAAGGGGCTGTGAAATGCCAGAAGGGAAACCTCAGCCCGTTATAACCTCTCCAGGTCCAAGCCCAGCTCTGGAAGGCAGCTCCAGCCCATTTCCATTCCTCACTGCCTTCTGGTTGCAATCCCACAGTTTTAGACTGGAGAGGTAAAACTGACAGTCTTACAGGAGGCAAAGATGAAATAAACAAACCCTCTAAGGAGCTCTCTCTGCCGGCTCTGTCTTTTAAAACTACTCTTCCTAACATTGCTTCTCCCTATCCTTGACGAACATGTGCTGAGGCATCTTGTGTAGAGACACTCTGTGTTGCTTTAAAAAAAAATTTTTTTCTTCTGCAAATGCAGCAGCAGGGATTGCTTCATCAAGAAAGAGAATGGCATGGGGATGCAGATGGAAAATGTAACCCTTTCCTCCCCAGCCGTTCTCTTACTACAAATAACATCCCAGAGCTGCTTTTATTCCTACTGGGAGAAAACTTACAAGTACCTGTATCTTTCTCCAGTGGGGAGTTAAAACCAACTATGAGGTGTTTTTTTTCTAGCCAAAAAACGCCCCCAAACAACTGCAAAAGAAGAAAGGACTGAAGTGTTTACTCTCTCAACCCACACCTGTTCTCTTGGATAAAGCAATTGGAGGTCCAATATGTTGGGATGGGAGGCGGAGCCTTTTAGGCTGTGCTGCCATAACTGTGGAATACCCTCCCAGGAGCACGATGACTGGCCCTAGTAAAAAACAGCATTTTCCAGAAGGCTTTTGACACTCACATATACTGGATTCTAGTTTTCTTATTCCTCTGCTGCTGCTGTTTAAAATGTTTCCGTTATTATCTCGACTTAGTTAATTTGATTCTTTTATACCTTTTTCTTTTATAATGACTGTTAACCATCCTTACCATGATGGGAGAATACAAAGAGATGGCTACCTTGTAGATCCCCCGACATATCAGTATGCTAAATGCATAGAGATCTAAAATCATATATTAAATATTTATCCACTGCACCTTTGCTTGTCTTCTCTCCAAACTCTGTATTGGTATGTTCCCCCCTTCTTCTGTCTGTTAACCATCTTGGAGATCTTTCATAATGGGATGGCAGGATAATAAATGAAAGTCCCATAGGAAATAGTGACATGTACAGTAATCAGGACTAACTTCTTTTATTGGTTTCTTTCAGGCTAAGGCTAACTTTAGCTGGGCTCAGGGGCAGGCTGGCCATTTAACTTGTAGGGAAATTTCTCAGTGGGCTTCTGCCCTAGAGAGCCACTGGTGTCCAGCAGCAAGCCAAGCCAAGCCCCCGTAATTCTGCCACCTCCTCAGGGAACATTGGCTTGGACCCTTCACAGCAGCAATGATGCTCAGTGTTGGCCTACTGACTGCCTCCTCCTGCACTACTCCCAGTTTGCAGGAAGAAACAACGTATGAGCCAATGCCTGCTGTCGGTACTACTGAACTGATTGGCTTATAGCACCCCAGACACTGGTCTGCTTGGCTCAGGGCCGGATCTAGGGTTCCCGGCGCCCGGGACAACTCAAGTCCAGCCGCCCTTGATCCGGCCCTGGCTTGGCTTTCTTCAGAGCTATTTCCCTGGTCAGTCTATCTCTGCCTGATCTTCTGGTCTCTGCTTTCCTGAAATTTAATCCTGAGTACATTGAAGCTAAGTTTAATAAGTGAGTGAGACAACCTTTTCCTTTTGAAAGCCACCAGTGAAGCGTAGAGTAGCTGAAGGGAGGAGCACACATACACACACACACACCCCGCAATGCTACCAATTCAGAGACAGCCAAGCGCTCCTTCAACCCTCATGCCTCAATAGCAGTGCCCTTCTGTGAATTTTCGCTTCCTGCTTGTTCTCCCCTCACTGTGAAACCAGAAAACTGGGGGAAGGTCTTGTGCCTAGCCATTTTAAGGCCATTTTTTTGTTGCCTGGCTTGGTGATATGCCTTTACAATATGACAGAAGTAGAAACAAGCAGCATTTAAAAAAAATGGTTTCCACTTCATACGAACATTCAAATACCCCTCAAAGACATTACATCAGCACGGAGTGGCGTTCATTTTCAGGAGCGAGGCTCTTATATTAACAGCTAAAGGCACAAAACCTGCCGTTTTACAGGTAACACTCCCAACAACTAAAAATTCAGTTCTCCTCTGCAAAGGCCAAAAAAGTCATTTTTGAAGTAAGACTATCCAGCTGCTGCTAATCTGATCTTTTTATACAGTGAGTATATTACTTTAAAAAAATATCTAAAAGAGTCTATTGTATCCATACCCCAGGAACAGAGTCATTCCTGATCAAGGGCCTTCCTGTACTGCTCTTATACAGCTTTGAGAAGAACTGCTACTCACAGCCCTCTGTAAGAGGATTTTGAAAATCCTGGGTATAGCAGTTTGTCAAAAATAGCTCTGAATATGATTTTTTTAGAAGAGTATATGAAATGAGACCCTCCAAAGTTTCATAAGCCTCTGCTATTCAATTGATGATGAGGGAACAATGCTTTGGCACAAATAGGAGGATGGAATTTTTTTTCCATGCACAGAATGCTTCGTAATTATATACAGTCCTCAGAAAATATATATCAGGATCAGATCATGTCTCTCTGAACAGCAGTTACGTCGCGCTTTTTGATAGCATGGTCACAAAGCACTCTTCTCAAAGGAGTGGGGCAAGGGAGAAAGCCGATGTGAATCGGTTGTAACAGAGAGATAAGCAAACCAAGGTCTTCCGCTCAAGCCCTGTTTCCTTCATTCGAAGCCCCAAAAGAGAAACAAAAAAAAGTATAATTACCCCAAAGCATTCCTGTGAGTAAGAGCCCAGATGTGCAGTTCACAAAGCCCGATCGATAGACAGATGGAAAGAAAACAGAAAAGATCAGGAAATTGGGCCATCAGCAGAGGGCAAAGGAAGGAAACTTCTGGTACAAGATTTGCATTTGAGAAGAGCGACAATCCCGTCTCTCAGCCTTGATATTCTGATGTTGCATTCATGCATCCACTCCAGGGCTTTCTCTCTTGGATTCGATTTACTGAGGACCACTTAATACATCGTTTTAAAAAAAAATTAAATATACACCTAAAAGTGTGAATACGACAAATGTGTTTACACATTTCACACAGCTGCACTTGGCAAGGCGCTGTGATTGGTTGCAATTTACGTTTCATGGCAAACCCTGGTTTATTCTGTGGATAATGTGTGAAATGGCCATCTGAGAGTGCTTCTCTTTAAGGGATTATTTTAGGCCAGCTGCCACAGCTTTTTAGATAATAGGAAGCAATGGAAATTGTGCTGCTTCTGACCACCGTTTGTCCAAATGGAACACGTGAGTGGCACAGAACAAATGCAGGGTTGCAGAGAGCAAACAGAGGGTTTGACTCCACATTACGAAGTCCTTATGTTTGTTGGGGAACTACACAAGGGCTTTTGTGCCACACAAATGCACACTGGTTCTTTTTAGTTTGTAAGGCAGGGAAAAGTGGCTATAGCCTCTTCCCTTGCTCTTTTTGCATCCTCAAACAGCCATGGAACATCTGTTGGCTCCACTGCAAAAATCATATCACGTGGCTACGTGTAAGTTTCACAACAGAGCCAACAGTGGTTCCGCTAGGATTTCTGAGAACATGAAATGAGGGGCGGAGGGGAGGGGGAGGCTGAGGCCATTTCTCCCTGCCTGCCATGACTGCAAACAGAAAACAGCTGGTGTGCATCGAGGAAGCATAAAACTGCTATTGCATGTGTGACGCAAAGTTCTCATGTTGTTCCCCAATGAATACAAAGACTTTGTAATGTGTAGTTGGACCCATACATCTGGACCCCTCTCCCGCCCCTTGGGACGAAAAGCAGCTTAAGGGGACAATTTGGAGAAGAAAGGGAGAGGAAAAACCAGGTGCAAGCAAACACATTGCAGTGCAGAAAGAGATAACTACTCCTGTGCTCCAAATTGCCCCCCAAACTGCTTTTTCTTAATGCCCCAACAACTATCAGTCTTTTGTTACATGCATTTCTTAAGGCATGCAACCACACTACAGACCTAAACTGCATTAACTCCCATGGCTTTTATCCAAAGAGCCCTGTGTTTCTGTTAGACATTCTAGGGACTAAGGTCTTACTAATATGGCTAACTGTCTCCTAAGCAAAGTCACAGCCTTCTACACAGATGTAACTCTGTTTAGGATTGCACTGGAATAGAGCTAAATTCATTAATTTTGAATTAATTTTATTAGGGAACTTACATTCCATCTTTCTACTTTTTTTTAAAGCACTCAAGGTGCTAAAAAGCACCACAATAAAACACAATAATCACAAAACAATGTTAATTACGACACAGTCACATCATCAACAAACAAAAACAGATTAAAAGAATTCAGATAAAACAGGACACAAAGTTGGAGCGAGCAACATCACACATCACTCAACTGTTTGATTAAAAAATGTTTAAAAGGCCAATGAATTTTTAAAAGGGCTCCTTGACCCTACAAGAGGGAGCTTGTTTGAGCTGTGGGGTAAATGAACAAGGTCAAGTGGAATGGGGCAAGGTGGGCAGATGAATACTCAAGAGACCAAGTGAGCTAGTAAGTCAATGAATGTGGGCTTTAAGGTGTGGCGGAAAGTCAATGAATGAGTATCTTAGAGCCAAACTACAAGTGACGCCTTACACAGGTTGGACACTAGTCGGCTTCCCTCAAGTTTTGATGGGAAATGTAGGCATCCTGGTCTTGCAGCTGTAATGGACAGCCAAGCTGTAAAACCAGGGCGCCTACATTTCCCATCAAAACTTGAGGGAAGCTGACAAGTGTCCAACCTGTGTAAGGTGTCACTTGTAGTTTGGCTCTTAGTCTATGTGACTGTGGACATTCTCAGGGGCCAGACTGACCCTTTAATCTACTGAAAAAGATCCTGGCTGTTCTGGAAGGCCACTGTCAGCCAGAAGGAAAATTGAGCTGAGCCCTAGCGGAGCTGGAAACACCACAGTGCCACTTAGCACTGGTAAGGTCCCCGCCAAGGGATCCCGGTGCTACAGCTGGGGATTTGGGGTTCAGCTTGCTCCTGGGTTGCTTTAATGTCCCCGATCTGCCCTGGGACTTTCTGTTCTTTTTTTAAAAAACTACTGCTTATACTCTTCGGGGCATAATACAGTGAAAAATGGCCCAGAAAGAACTGGGAAGGTTTTCCATCATGTTTTTCTTGCTTCTGATTCCTCTGCCTTCTTGAGTCTCTCATATTACATTCTGAAATGCACCTCTCATCCCCCTGGGTGAATGTCAGGGAAGCAATGGAAACAAAAAGTCAGAGTTCATGAGACACTGAGATATCTGCGATCAGCTACTACCCCCAGTTTTTAAAGCCAAATTATAGCTGTGGGTGGCCTTGATTCACATGGGGAGGGGAATGGGAGGTTAAACCTTCCACCCCAAAATGGATTTCTTATCAAAACTAACCTTTCCACCTCATTATTATCCCAGGAAGGGGAGAAAAAAAGATGGGCATCCAGCTGCTGTTCGTCTTTCGCCCCCTTCCAAGGACAGACAAGGTAGTTTTCAAGAAGCAAAATCTTGCAGGACTGAAAGATGAACCTCCCTTTCTGCTCCCCGTGCAGCCCTGATACAAATCAGGGCTGTCCATGGCTGCAATTCTCCAAAAACGCTGAGATCTATCTCAAAGAGAAGGATCTAAACAATCCAGGAAAGGAGCTAATGTGCAAAAACTTACGCCAAGGCAAAGGCCATCAGTGCTCCAACCACCACAATGAAATCCAGGATGTTCCAGAGATCCCGGAAATATGATCCATCTTGCAGTATTAATCCTTGGTCTATCATCTGTAGAGAAGATAGAGAGAAGTCCCAGGATCATAAACAATGGAAGAGACCAAAAACCATATAGCCAAATCCTACGTTCTCAGGTGTGGGTCCTCCACTGTTTAGTCCACTCCACCCAGTAGATCATAAGCAAGCAAGAGCAATGGACAAGACAACAAACGAAGGCGACCAGACTCACCTGGGCGCCCGGTTGCCGCCGGCGGGCCTGGAGGAGGACGGGGGATAGCAACGGCTGGGTGCCGGCTTGCCTGGGACGCGTGGGGCCGGCCGGTGCCCAATCAGTTCAAATTCTGGGGCCGGCCAATCATGGCGTCCCAGGCCGGCTCGGTAGGGGCGGGGCTTGACTGCGGACCTCCGGGCCGCAGTTCTCACTCAGGTCCGGCAGCTGGGTATTTATCCAGCTGCCGTCCCCGCCCCCCTCACTTTTGCTCGGTCGGCAGTCACCCACCCACCTCTCCCTCTTTTCTGTTTGTTCTTTCTGTCACAACTTTGGCGGTGGTCATTGGGTCAGATCCCTTTTGGGGGGAGCTGGGGGTATCCGGGCCCCAGGCTCCCCGTTAAGGAGATTCCCATAAGGAGTCTTGGGAGTGAGGCATGGGGATGCATGCCCAGCTCGGGGGCTGCCACGGCATCCTCACTCCCAGGTGGCAGGGGAATCACCCAGGGGTGTACACCCAGGTGATCTCCCCCTAATGCCACTCCTTGGTTTTCCCTCCCCCAGCCGGGGTCTGGGGGGGGTCGAGGCTCATCGGCTGGCAGACGGGTCAGCCGATGCTCTTTGGGATCTGACCCACATGCGGCGCCAATACTCCTTGTTTGCTGCTGTCAATAAAGTTGTGGCCATGTTTTATCCAAAGCTTGTGTGTGGTCTCGGTTTGTTGCGGGTCTCCCGGCACCCTCCTCTCGGCCTAGGCGGCAAAAGCATTAAGTGAGTGACCATTTCTGGTGCATCTCTGGTGCATCCAGTGCAATAAGCCTATTCAATCAAAGCCAGTGGAAAGATGCAACAGGATTACCTGACCTCAGAAGACATAAGCATCACCAGGGCTCATTTCGAGGGGGAACGTGCAGGAACACAGTTCCGGTAGTTCCCCAAAGAGGTCACATGTCAGGTGGCCCCACCCACCTGACTCTCGGCCATTTTGGGCCCGTTTCGGCCTGGATTGGGGCTGAAATGGCCGGATTGAGCCTCTGACAGGTGGTGGATCACTCTCCCACTCAGCAGTGGCCCGATCCTGACCATTTTGGGCCCCTTTTCAGCCATTTTGAGCCCCTTTTTGACATTTTGAGCCCAATTTCTTCCCTGAATGGCCAGGATTGGGTCCAAAACAGCCAGAATAGGTGATGTCAGGGAGTGTGGCATATGCAAATCAGTCATACCAATGACACACTTCCGATGAGGGCAAGAGGCATGGCATATGCTAATGAGTTATGCTAATGAGTTATGCTAATGAGTTCCTCCAGCTCTTTTTCTATGAAATGACCCCTGAGCATCACACAGGAATAAGCCGAACCAACACAGATGCTGCTGGTAGCACAACCAACTACTTGATCAAACAAGTCAGATCTTCCTTAATAAAACTATTTCTTGCCCTATGGGACTCGGCACATTCTTTCTGCTGGTGGCGTCTGGTTTGGGCCAGCCTATTACATCAGAGGTCTTCAATCCATGGACTGGAACTGCTGAGCCCTATGATGAGCCCCTATAGAAAGCCACCATTTGTTGCTGCATTTTTGAGGCTAAGGCACATGTGCAGCAGAGAACAAGGACGGCATGCCTTCTTTACATGCTTGTTAAGAGGAGAAGCTGAACAGCAAATGCAAGGTAACTCCATTGAGAGGATCCCATGATTACTCATCCTCATGTCATGGGGGAGACCCTGTTTCATGGCAGAATTGTCCCACCTCGGCTCATTGTTTCAAGGGGATGAAAAACGAGAGAGCTCTAGAATCAAATGTTAAAAGGTGAGAAATGCATTTGCAAAAGGCAGTGCAAGTAGAGGTGGAGGGGACAGGGTTGTGGGTGTTTGCCGTTTTTTTGTTTAAAAACGGTTTGAAGACAACCTCCCACTCTAGATCAATAGAACAGGAGTATGTTGTGGGTTGAAAGAATTAAAAAATTCAGAAGTTGCAAATTAGTGTGGCTATGGGGGAAGGAGGTAGATTTGTGTCATTCCTTAATAATGAGCCGTGGGTGCTCCCTCCCCCCCACCGCCAAATCACTGTTTTCCCTTTATATACCTTACAAAATAGGTTAATTTTCTTATTTCATTTTTTCATTTTCTATTTTTTTTTATTTGGAACAGTTTTCACAACAAAAGAAGCAATACAACAGCTTATCTAACTAGCATAATTACAGTGAGTAAATCTGAGAAACAACGTAAGCCTTAAGAAGATTGCACATATTATGCAAAAGGTAACCATTTTGTGTTCACAACATTTTTTCAACAATTTTCAACAATTCTATTGACCAAATGATCAAACAAGTTCAATATGATTTCTTTTTTTCACTCCATATATTCATCCTCTAAGCATCTGAAGGACTCCAAGTTCAGGAGAGGCTCCTCCCTGCACCTAATGAAATTGACCTAATTGGATCAGGTAAGCAGCTTCTATTCAAAAATATACTAATTCGTGGTAATGTGGTAATGTGGTAATTTTCTCAATTCAGATACCAGGGATGGTTCTCCACCACCCTGAACTCTTTGAAGGATGTAAGGGGGTAAAAATGCACTAAACAAACAATTGCCGTTCAGGTTCTTTAGCTAAAGTTTCTGGAGATGTCACAACTCAGTTCTAATCGAAAAGCTAGCTTTCAAAGAAGTATGTACATGTCAAAAAATGTGGCTTGAAAGCTGGACAGGGGAGCAGTACTGACTGTTTTTTTGTGCAATGACATCAGCTGATTCCGCACACGTTGGATAATGCACTTTCAATGCACTTTATCAGTCGTTTGAGGTGGATTTTTTGTTCTGCACACAAAAAAATCCGTTCCAAATGATCTGTAAAGAGGATTGGAAGTGCATTATCCAACATGTGCAGAATCACTCATCCAGATCTTTCATGACTATGAAGTAATCATTCTATGTCTGAGATCCCTGAAAGTTATAATGCCCTCCCCGCCCAGATAACTACCATTTGAGAGTGCTGTTGTGTCATAGTTGCTAAGAACCTAACAATTCAAACCGATCCACAATTATACCCTTCTGAGCCCACTGACTTCATCAAAAAGGGTAATCTCTAGAGTTCTGATGAAGTTTTTTCCTGAAAGGCTTCCCTCACCCAAACAGTTCCTTCCACTCAGCCGCAATAATACTAAATTACTTTACAGGACTAGATAGACCATTTGTGTAAAACTCTGAATTGCTAAATACGTATTAAGATCCATCCTCTTCTATTAGTACCAGCACAATTGGCCTCTTGAGAGCCAGTTTAGTGTAGTGGTTAAGAGCGCGGGACTCTAATCTGGAGAGCCGGGTTCGATTCCCCACTCCTCCACTTGAAGCCAGCTGGGTAACCTTGGGCTAGTCACAGTTCTCTGGAGCTCTCTCAGCCCCACCCACCTCACAGGGTGTTTGTTGTTGTGGGGATAATAATGACATACTTTGTAAACCGCTCTAAGTGGGCATTAAGTTGTCCTGAAGGGTGGTATATAAATCAAATGTTGTTATTATTATTAGGGAAAACTGTCTTCCTATGTGCATTTCTTCACCTGAAATTCCATTGAGTCAGATTTTTTTCATTGGATACGGCCCACAGGGAGAGGACTGGAGCAAAACCAGGGTGAACCAAAATCAAATTGTACTGGCAATGGAGGAAGCACAAGGGATCTGACTAAAAGGACTAAACAAATTCACGGAGGGTGGATCTATCAGTAGCCATCAGCTGCTAAATAGCTAAACGGAACCTCCAAGTTCACACCAATTTCAGTGCTACTTAGCATCTAGTGGGTCACTGCTACAAACAGAATGCTTGATTAGATGGACCTTTGTTCTTTCAGAGGGCTCTTCTTCAGTGAACAGGGCTTGGGGTACCTTCCCAACCCCATTTGGCCATATAAAATATGTCCCTGTGACAGATGGCTTGGTAAGCCTTAGCCCCTTTCTAGCTTTACAGCAAGTTTATGAAAATCAGAATACCAGTTTAGTTCTCCAGATACAGATCTGAAGCCTAATTTTAGAAGCACGGCTTTGTGGGAGTGACATTTGAGTAATGACAGGGACGGGAGAGGGATTCTTCTAAAAAGGGGGCAGTTTGTATCCAATTTTGCCCTTCTTGAGAAGCCATTTCACATTCTGTTCCCATTAAGGCCAATGCTTGCCACCCACAAAGAGGAAGTCAGAGAACTTGTCACTGTAAACTGAGATTGCACGAAAAACCAACCCACTGCTTCTCCCCATCCTGCCTGATTTTGGCAGGCTCAGTGAATACTGAGGAGAGATTGTTGGTAGACAAAATTCACACACACCCTGCCCAGTATTATGCCTTGTATCTCCCCGTTCACAATACTTTGTACCAGGGCTTTTTTTCTGGGAAAAGAGGTGGTGGAACTCAGTAGGTTGCCCTCGGAGAAAATGGTCACATGGCCGGTGGCCCCATCCCCTGATCTCCAGACAGAGGGGAGTTTAGATTGCCCTCCGTGCTGCAGCAATCTAAACTCCCCTCTGTCTGGAGATCAGGGGGTGGGGCCACCGGCCATGTGACCACTTTCAAGAGGTTCCGGAACTCCATTCCACCACGTTCCTGCTGAAAAAAAGCCCTGCTTTGTACAGGACTTTGTGTATTACAACTCAACATGAGAAGTAATCAAAGAAGGCACTATGGCTTGGATCCTATGAAACATGCATATAAGGGTGCAGTTCTTCCCTGCCCCCATAACTCTGTGAGACCTTCAAAATACTAGTGCCCTGCAGTCTGGGGGAACCTGCAGTGAAGAGGGGGAACCACCTTCCCCTTCCTTTTCCAACACTGGAAATTCCACTGGTGCAAGAGTAGTACCAGCTTGCTTCTCATCCTACATGCAGTTGCATGTCTTTTTGTTTAAAGAAATCTTGCAATTTCCAGCATTTTTTAGGTCCAAGGGGACTAGTGGGAGAGGGTGGGAAAGACTAACATCTAGTCACATTCTTACGGCTGCACTTCAGAGGATGTAAGCGGATGACACCCATGCTGTCATGAACTAGAGGATCCCAGATACCCCTTTTAGGACTTGCCTAACTGAAGGGCAAGATAAAATCAGTTATAGAACAGCAGGTGGAGGCCAGTTCCAAGAAGATACAATGGAGATGTAAAGCAGATGTACAGAAAGGAGCAATAAATGGAACTGATGGGACCAGAATTCCAGGAAAGGGCTTACCGTTAGAGGAAGCTTAGCAGCGACAGGCAAAAGCAAGGGAGGGAATGGTGTCTACGGAGAGGTGCTTTTTTACACTGACCCAGGGCGAAACTACGTAATTTTTGGTGAAGTGGGTCTGGATTCCTGCCTCACTTTCTGCAGTCACACAGCAGCTGCAGCAATGTCATTTAAAAAACTGGTGGGTCCCAACTGAGTCTGGAAATGCGGCATGAGGGAAGGAAGGGCTCCCGCCTCCCTTCTGCCATTTTCCTGAGCCATAGTTCCAAACCTAGACCTGACTCACCAAAAATGTATCATGTAGTTTGCTGTCAGGAAGGAAAACTTTTTAGAAGGAAGGAAAGGACAGGGGAAATCACAGTGGGAAAGAATGGAGCAAATCAAAGAGCCCATGAATTGTGGTTGTTGTGGGTTTTCCGGGCTGTATTGCCGTGGTCTTGGCATTGTAGTTCCTGACGTTTCGCCAGCAGCTGTGGCTGGCATCTTCAGAGGTGTAGCACCAAAAGACAGAGATAAAGCCCGGAAAACCCACAACAATCATCGTTCTCCGGCCGTGAAAGCCTTCGACAATACAGCCCATGAATTATACTTGGGCAAGTGATTCGTGATTTTCCAAAATGAATACAGCAGCTCCAGCCCAGTTCCTGAAAAGGCCCGGTTCTATTAATCTCTGCTGACCATACAGCACCACAGATAGCACCATACAGGAAAATGTCATGGAAGAATGGCCATTGCTTTACTAAGCACAACGTTCAAAACATGCAGCCCCCCCATTCAGTACATACTCCCCCCCCTTACCTTAATAACCATCTCGAAGGTGAACACACCAGTGAAAACGTAGTCAAAATACCTCAGGACCTGGAAAGATAAAAAAATAGCTGAAGGGTATATTTTTGAGGAGCACGTTCACATCTTTAAGTATCAGCGTGTGACCTTCTGTACTTTCTGTACTTTAAGTATCAGTGTGTGACAGTATTATGTGTGACCTTCTGTACTTTTTCAGGGTACTTTCAAATCCATTCGTTAGCATTCCAGTTCAAATCAGAGCCCCCTTTCTATATCACTGAATTCTTTCAAGTGCTTTTCATCAATTTTAATTTCAAAATTCCTTGGTTATGAATAAAAATATGACTTTTTAATCTGTTGCCTTTTCATAAAGCACCCTAGAAGGTTTATAAAAATTCTAAAATAATAATCATTAAAAAAACAGATTTTGGGACACAATTCAGTCCACAGGTAACCACTTTAATTGCCAATGGCTTCAAAGAGGAGGGGGTGGGAATATAAACAAGAGCTTAAACTTTCCTATTGAAATAATTGGGAATTAAAAATACAAAAAGCTAGGCTGTGCTCCAACCATTCATGACAGAAGAGCAAATTAATAGGACATCAAGGGGCTCATTAAGACAAGTACAATCTAGCCATACATTTTAAATATTTTACTGATGATCAAATATAGAATTAATATATGGATCACAAATGCCTCCATAATTCCATTTTCCCCAGAAGTGACAAATGGAACAGTGCTGTTTTGGAAGTTGCCCTTTGCAGCTTCCAGGCGGTCTTTCCCCCTCACACTAGACTGACATTGAGTCAAGCCCACTTTGTTATTGTTAGGGGTTTTTTTTTGCCTCTAGCAGAAATATAGACCAATTCTGCCATATTATGCTTTTACTACTTTACAAACAGGGTGGGAAATTTCACTCCCTACCACAAACCCACCTTCCTTCTCCCTCACATTCTTCACTGCTTGTCCCTTTCCCGATTCCCAGGTTCGCCCCTCATCTGTCACTTTTCCATCAGCCCATCCCCTCACAGATTCTCCCCTTTTCCATCTTCCCTCCCTCCCATCTGGCTTCACTTTCCATCTTCCCCATCAATCCTTCTTTCTCCCCTACTTACCTCAGATTTCAAAAGTAAATGGAAGCAGACATTTTGGATTACCTAGGCAACCAGACTGTTCTCTGTGGTAGCATAGGCAATCTATATGGCTGCTTTGTGAGATCTTGGCGTTTTAAAAGTTTTTTTAAAAATTATCTCTTACTTTTTAAAAAATTAAAATTTTCCTGGAAAACTTGGGGCTCACCTCAGATTCGTAGAAACATGTCCCATTTCTGTATCTGCCTTCAAATGCGTGGACTTTTTGATTGGCGCTCTGAGGGCAGGTTCATAATTAGGTATATACATTATAGATCCCAAAAATATGAACAGCCCATAAAACTTAAGAACAAGTGGCAAGCCTCATTCTTGCATGGAAAGGAGAATGAAATGGCCTATGCTACCATCTGTCAGGATTCAGGAATCACTCCATCCCGGTCTTGGACTGTAGACTGAGGCCCCTTGAACTTCCCTGCTGCCAGAATTGCCAAGAGCCTTAAGGGAGCAAGAAAAAGGCTTCTGGCAGCAGGATGAAAAACCTATCCTTGCTGGTTTTTGTGCCAACAGAAGCGTGATATGTAGAAATTAGCAAATGAAACTTTTCATGGCACTGAAGTAACTACATTGCCACCTGTTAATTGTCTCATATCACATTGCCGTCAAAGGACAGCTCTGAGGCTCCTCCCAAAGTCAGCAACTTTAGCTGACAGGCTGGCCGTAGATGTTTTTTGTTGCAGCTTGGCCTAGGCAGTTCAATGGCAGAGAAATCCAGTTTTGATCTCCAGCATCTCTAGTTAGTAGGTGATTGGAAATACCTCTCCCTGAGACTCTGGAGATCTGCTGCTGGTCAGGGCTGACAATACATAGATAGGCCAACGTTTCATGTACCCACCTATCCAGCTTCCTTCCTACTTGCCCTTCTCTCTGTGACTTAAGCATTTTATTCCACCTATGCCCTGTCTTCTCCCCTGCCCTGACACCATCCCTGCAGCAATCACTTTACACAGACACTAATTGGACCTACTACCCCAAAATGCAGCCCATACATAAAGCACCAAACTTCTTTTATACCTATTTATCATCAAGCTGCAGCATGTTGTTTGAAAAAAGCCTGGTTCTCCGTGCATCTAGGAGCAGATGACCTGGAGGACTGTATGTGAGGAATCATCCTGGCTGCGACTTCCCAATTCTTACATAAAATCCCTACTGCCAACAGTATCATTCCTCCTCCAAGCTAATTTGCTATTCACAATGGCTCACTAATTACTACCTTGGGGATCAGAAAAAAAATGTATATACACTGAATTGGGAATAGGAAACGGAGACCAAGCATTAACAGTCTCAGCAGCAGTACATGTTATTTTTTTATGTTTAAAAGAAGGCAGCAGAGATTCTAAAGTCCTGCAGTGCAGAAAGTACAAATAAGATGCACACTCCCCACTCACATCCCTGCAGTTAATTTCCCCTGGTTCAATTGACTTATTTGTCCTTATTCCTGATTCTGCTCTGTTCCTTAAGATAACTTAGTTTTCAGTTAATAATTTCTCCCTTGCCAAGTTTTCATCTCCCCCTGAATTCCTAAGCAGTTACACTTTTCTAAGTCCATTGAAGTCAACGGGTTTAGAAGAGTGGAACCCTGTTTAGGATTGCTCTCCAAGCCTCGGGATTTGAAACACCAATGGATTGACTGGGGTTCACCCTATACACAACCACACAAAGGAAGACCAGACCTCCTAAGGAAAACCTTCCTGTATTAAAACACCACTGTGGATTATGTGATACTCCTTGGTTCCTATAAAGACTTGCATACTGGTCTCCGTATCTAGAAAGCGTGATCTTTTTGAATACAGGACAGCATTTGCCTTGCTTCACATCTGCCTTTGCCTCTCCTACTCCCCAGTGACACAGGAGCTGGTTCTGAGAATGATCAAGGTTTGTGTTGTTGACACTCTTTATGTTTTTCATTGAGCATAAGAAATTATTTGTCAACATCCTCAACATTCCACCAATTTTGTGGTCAAAGAGGCAGTTCAGTTCTCCATTGACAGCGTATTAAATTCATCCCAATAGAGTCCAGTATAAGATTTAACCATGTGCAATCATGTCAGTCAATCATACCAAGAAGGTTACCTTAAGGTGGATTTACATATGGTGATTATCACAATTACCCCATGGACTGATGCTCATGAAGAAATTCTCATGAGAAATTCCTAGGGCCACCAAAGCGAGCCAGAGCCCTGGGCAAGACATAACCTTGGGGCCCTTCTCCTGTCTCTTCACCCTCATGCTGTCAACAGAGAACATACTGTACCTAAGTACTCGGAATAGTGAAATAATATGTAATCATATAATTTAGTATGCAGTATTAGATTATGATAAACTCATTAACCATTGTAAATTCTGAACCACTAGACTGGCAAATAGACTTCCTTTTCATAAGCCACTGCCATGGAGGTCAAAGATAAAAGGTCGGATGGGCACAAACTTGTTTGTGCACCGACCTTAGGAAATATGATGCTGGGTGTCCTTAGCTCTATGGGGCCCCGGGGCAGTCTGGTCCCTAACCCACTCTCTACATCTCTACATCCTTGGAGGGTTCAACTCTGGGCTACCACAAACTGAAATACTGAAAGTTCTAGGCAAGCTTTTTGCAAATTTCTCTAGAAAAGGGGAGTGGGGGGAGGTAGGAGGACGTATGTGTTCAACCCTACCACTATAATAACAAAAACCATTGTAAGACAACCCTCCCAGAATTCCAATTAAATAAATTTACTCTTTTGCCTTTTGCTTTGAATTTAAACACATGATCAGAGGAATAATGTAAAGTAGTGTTTCAGAGTCCACCACTCATATTGCAGATGGGGAACTTAGGTGTTTGACTCCACATCCCTCCATTCGCCCACCTAAACATTCCCTGCACATTACAATACTAATATGTCAGTTTGATAATTAGGTTAACCCTTTTCTGTAATAGCCAATTTTTTTAAAAAACCAGGGAGTTTTATATACCAGGAGCATTTCAGTATGTGCACCTCCAACACATCTGAAATGGTACAACCCAGCAAGAGCGTCACCATGTTATTCTCCCGAGAGGGTGGTCCACCTCTATGCTGAACTTTGGGGAACTGAAGGTCATTCCCACAGTTGAACCCTCCTGTTGTGGTGGAATTGTCAAGAAACCAGGTAATCACTTTGTTCCTCTCTGAGTTGGTCAGGACGGGATCCTCTGCGGCCAAGGCGATGCTGCTTGCTGCGATCACCAGAAGGATGCACATCTCAAAGTAGCGCAGGTTGACAATGTAATGGCAGGCTCTCCGGATCCTGTCGGAGAAACAACAGAAGAATGGTCCAGCAATGGCTGACTATTGCACTGGTCACATGCAATTCCGGTGATTTAAGATGCTACCAAAGTATATAAGTAATAGGTAGCATTCATAAGACCATAATAAGAGCCTTGCTGGATCAAACCAGTGATTCATCTAGTCTATTGTCCTGGTTTCCGCAATGGCCAATCAGATTCCCCAGTAAGGCCAACCAGCAGAAGCACAAAGGTCAAAGTCTTCCCCTGCTGCCTTCTCCTAATAACTGTAATCCAGAGATATACTGCCTAATGCCTCCGAACATGAAGGTCCCACTTAGTTAATAGCACTTATGTGTCTATTCTCTAACCTCCCTGATAAAGTGAACAACATCATCTCTTGCAGCAGTGAGTTCTACAAGTTAGTTATACAGAAGTACTTCCTTTGATCTGTCCTGTATCTACTGCCGATCATTTTCATTCAGTGCTCCTGTGTTCCATACTTTGGGAGAAGATAAAGTTCCATGCACTTTCCTTATCTCTTGCACAATTTATGAACATCCAGGGCTTTTTTTGAGGGGGAATGCTCTGGAACACTGTTCCAGCAGCTCTAGAATCTGCCCACGTGATTCCTCTCTCCTTTGGCCCTGTAGGCTCTGCAGAAGAGGTTAAGCTGCTTTGAGTTCATTCTGCTTTCTTGAGTGAGTGAGAGAGAGAGAGAGAGAGAGAGAGAGAGAGAGAGAGAGAGAGAGAGAGAGAGAGAGAGAGAGCACAAGAAGAAGCTGCTCAGGCCTGGTGCTGGCTCTGCAGAGTAGGCTAGCTGCTGTGAGTTCATTCTGCTTTCCTGAGTGAGTGAGTGAGTGAGTGAGTGAGTGAGTGAGAGAGAGAGAGAGAGAGAGAGAGAGAGAGAGAGAGAGAGAGAGAGAGAGAGAGAGAGAGAGAGAGAGCAAGAAGAAGCTGCTCAGGCCTGGTGCTGGCTCTGCAGAGGAGGTTAAGCTGCTTTGAGTTCATTTGTGCATATGATAATAGAGAGTTCCACCACCTCTTTTCCCAGAAAAAAATGCCCTGTGAACGTCTATCAAGTCTACTCTTTTTTCTGAACTGAAAAGCCACAAACCTTTAATCCATTTTTGGTAGACACATTTTGGTTTCCCTTTTCCATGCCTTCCCAGATGTAAAATATCTCCCTACTTTTTTTTTTTCTCGATGAGGCTACCAGAACTGTACACAATAGTATTTAGGTTAGTAAAAAACAAAGTGGATTGTGAAACAGCTGCAAAAAGTTCTCTTCAAATTGTGAGTGAGCAACCACATGGCAATTGATTATTTATTTATTTATTTATTTATTTATTTATTTATTTATTTATTTATTTATTTATATTTGATTTATATTCCGCCCTCCCCACATCAGCTGGCTCAGGGCGGATTACAACTAAAATTTAAATTACATATCACAATTTATACGATTTAAAACCATAAAACCTTTAAATACCATCGTTAAAATACATATATATATATATATAAACACAGTGACACAATGATCTAGCCGCCCACCTTTTTAGCCATCTCCAGAGCAATTTGGCAGGGAAATATATGAGAGATGGAGGGTGTCACTAGTAGGGAGGGCATATGCTGTACTCCCCCAGCTAGGAGGCACCGCCTCGCATCAACCATATGCCTGGCAGACCAGCTCTGTCTTACATGCCCGACGGAAAGATAACAAATCCCGCTGGGCTCTGGTCTCATTGGACAAAGTGTTCCACCAGACTGGGGCCAGGACTGAAAAGGCCCTGGGCTTGGTCGATGCCAGGTGGGCCTCCCTGGGGCCAGGGATCTTTAACAGACGTTTATCACTGGAACAAAGAGTCCTCTGGGGGTCATATGGGGAGAGGCGGTCCCGCAGATATCCCGCAGATGTGCCGGTCCCAGTCCGCATAGGGTTTTATAGGTTAATACCAGAACCTTGAGCCTGTTTCGGTACTCCACTGGCAACCAGTGCAGCTTTGAGTACAGTGACTGAGGCAAAATAACTTTGCATATATGCTGACAGAGTCTGAACTGGCAAGGACTGATCAGGAAAGAGATCTTGGGGTTGTGGTGGTCAGCTCTGTGAAAATGTCAGTGATGAGACTTGCAAAGCTGCTCCTCTCTCTGGTTCTTATCATCTAACCAGTTTCTAATCCCATGATATTTATTCAGAAACCTTTGCTGAGGGAATTGTTTTTAATGTATTTATTCTACCCAGTGGGTGACCCCGCCCCCCGCAAAGGAAGTACAACATTGTTCTCCCTTCCTCTATTTTATCTTCACAACAACAACCTTGTGAAATAGGTTAGGCTGAGTTAGTGACTGGCCCAAGGCCACCCTGCAACAACAACAGCAATAATAACATTTGATTAATATACCGCCCTTCAGTACAACTTAACACTCAGAGAGGTTTACAAAGTATGTTATTATCCCCACAACAATCACCCTGTAAGGTGGGTGGGGCTGAGAGAGTTCTGGAGAGCTGTGACTGACCCAAGGTCACCCAGCTGGCTTCAAGTGGAGGAGTGGGGAATCAAATCCGGTTCTCCAGATTAGAGTCCTGTTGCTCTTAACCACTACACCAAACTGGTAAACTTCCAAGCTGGTGTGTGTGTGTGTGTGTTAGAGTGAGTGAGTGAGTGAGTGAGTGAGTGAGTGAGTGAGTGAGTGAGTGAGTGAGTGAGTGAGTGAAATTTGGTTCTCCTAGTCTCAACGCTCTAGTCCAACACTCTACTAGTCCAGCACTCTAACTACTATACCAGGCGTCCTCCAGAACTGAAATGGAAGATCCATGTTTGGTCCCTCAGTATAGCAAGTGAAGAGGCAGGATGCAAAATCACAAACTTTAACATTCTTCTTCCACTCTGACAAAAAATGCCATACATGAGAAGGTGAAGTGGGATACTCTCAGCCTGCATGATCATTATAAAACATATGGCATATGTAGCTTGGCCCTTGAAGATATACGTAACTTCTTCAGGTATGGCTCTTTTGGTCAGATCTGTGCTCAGTATTCTATAACTGCCCCCCCCCCAAGTAAGATTTCATCTTTAGATAAAACCTTTGAAATAACATCCATTCTAGCCCTTGGCTGGAACACTGGATCATTACTAAAATGATACCATGGGTGGAGTGGGAGGAATCAATGACAGTTCCCACATGTGATTCAAGTTACATGTGAGATCTCCTGTCCAAATAAAGTACTAGCTCACTTTTCCCTCTCCATATGTCAACTAGTAGGTCAAAACTATGAATAGGAGATTACACTATATTTTTCTTGATTCCATATGCATTTCTCAGAATTACATCTCACCCTGTAATTCCTGCGTTACATGGCTCTTTGACTCTGCTGTTTATCATTATTTTTCATAACTCTGAATATCAGATACCGATCTAGTGAGGACTCACTACATACATTTGACAATGTGGGCTTATGCTAGAATAAAAACATTAAAAGTGCCACAAGTAGACATGGGCACGAAATGGGAAAAGAAAACAAAATGAGAGCTTCGTGTTTCATTGTGATCTACGAATTGCAAATCATGAAAGTTCACGAAATTGACATGTTTGCTGAAACGATTCGTTAGTTTTGTGATTCGTCAGAACCTGGGGCATTTCAATGGCACCTTCATACCCAGAGATGCCATACTCTCTGGGAGACTTCAGCAGGCTCTCCTCCATCCACCCTCCTAGGGATGTGCACTTTGGGTTTCTGATTCAGGAAAAATACCCGAATCAGACCTGATTTGTAAAGATTCGGGATTTCAGAAACGGCCCCAGCATACCTGGGCTGGTTCAGAAACCCTGAATCAAAGATTCCTGAAGCTATTTGCATAGCTTTGGGAAGCTTCGGGGCAAAGGATTGAAATGTCCCTCTCCATGCAGCAGGAGGGAGAGGGACATTTAAACCATGGATCACCTGTTTGTCGGGGTTTCTGACAAGCAGCTGAGTACTTTGAAGGGAAGGAGGATCTCAGTGCAGCTTAGAAGCCACACTGAGATCCTCCTTCCCTTCAAAGTCTCCTCTGTTCCAACCAGCTGGAGGAGGGAAGGGGACTCTGAAGAGAAGGAGGATCTCGGCGCGGCAAGCCCTACAGAGATGCTCCTTCCCATCAAAGTCTCTCCCATTCCAACTGGCTGGAGGAGGGAGGAGGACTCTGAAGGGAAGGGGATCTCGGTGCGGCTTCCCCTGCCGAGATCCTCCTTCCCGTCAAAGTCTCCTCCATTCCAACCTGCTGGAGGAGGGAGGGGGACTCTGAAGGGAAAGAGGATCTCAGTGTGGCAAGCCATGCCGAGATCCTCCTTTCCCTTCAACGTCTCCTCCATTCCAACCGGCTGGAGGAGGGAGGGCTGGGGCTGGGGGGCTGAGGCTGGGAGTTGTGGGGCTTGGGGTGTTTAAAGGGCCCTGCTGCTTGTAAGTGGCAGGTCCCTTTAAACTATCAGCTGGTAGCCAGCAGGGGGGATTCCCCCCTGCCGCCTGCCAGCGGATAGTTTAAAGGGACCTTTAAAGGGCCAGGTAAGTGGGTTGGAGCGGAGAGGGGTAGGTGGGTGGTTCAGGGGTGGGTGTAGGTAGGGATGCTAGGGGAAAACCCAGCCCCCTGAATCACTTCAGAATGCTCTGAATCTTTACAGAGCATTCCGAAGCGATTGAAATATTCGAATCCAAAGCGGCTTGCCGCTTTGGGTTTTGGGTGTTTTTGAATGTTTTTCCTGCTTCGGGTAAACCCAAAACAGGAAACCCAAATATTATCAGGGTGCACACCCCTACACCCTCCCAGTTTGCAATACGTTGATTGGGAAGGATGAGAAGGGAAGTGGTGCCAGAGAGCATGACTGAATGGGGACTGGGAGTTGCTGGATCAGAGGAGGACGAAGGACTGGCCATGGTGGAGCTGGGTTGGGAAGACAGAGTAAGGGGTGGGGTGGGGTGAGGTGGAGGAAAAAAGGCACCCTTACCCAAAGACCATCCCACAGCAAGGCCAAGAGCTGGAAATAAGAGGCTACTTTCAGTCTCTTTAAAGCAGAAGCAGCCAAAAGCACAATCCCCAATCCTTCCACACACTCTCCCGACTCCAATCCCAGCAAAACGCTGACATAGATCAGAACAGGAGGTCTGTGGTTGGCTGACAGACCTGCCTAACACAGTTTGGAGGGGTGAGATTGGTGTGCCCATGGCTACATAAGGCCCACCTCCTTGGTTGCCTAGGGGATTGACCCCCAGCTCCTGGCTGTATAGGGCAGAATGGAAGCTCTCCAGATGGTGAGGAGAGCTGCCAATCAAGGGTAAGTGGGCTACGTTTGAGGTTTCCAATGCCAACAAAAGGTGGGGTCCATTGTTGCCTAGGGCATCAATGGATTGGCACCAGCCTGTCTGCAATTACGAATCATTCACAAAGCTAACAAAACAGGCCAAAAAGTCATGAATTTCATAACAATTTCATGATAACCATGGCCCCACAAAACGCTGTTTTGCAACACACGAAATGGCTCGTTTTGTGACAAAATTTGCTTTGTATTTCAATTCGTGCCCATGTCTAGCCACAAGATTTCCAATTAAATTCAAACCTAATAATCCTGTGTATTTGTGGCCACTTTTGATATAATGCCAAGCTATTGGTTTTCAAATTTGCTACTCTAAAGCAAGGATCAGGGGTGCTGGCTTCACATTTCAGAGGAAGGCTAGCAGTGCTGGGCTGGCCTGTTTTAAGGCAAGCTTGCCCACCATTACTGTTCTTCACAGTTAGGAATCACTTATGTTTTCAAGGATCTCCACGCTTCTCCAAAACTCAGTTTGCAAACCACTATCTTAAGCAATTCAAAACGGGGGGAAAAAATACAAGGAGATCTCTCACGGGTTTGTGGTGCTGAAGATGAACATAGAGCTGTGTGGAACCATCGGCTTGCCCGAGCTCTTCTCCTTCTTCCGCTTTTTCTTCTTCTCCATCTCCTGCCCTTCCTCTTCCTTGGTTTCTGACTCCTTCAAAGGGCTGGCTTCTCCATCGGTCTTGTTACTAACTGTAAAACAAATAAGTTTTTTTTGTGATCCGAATAGCAAAGAAGTAAAGAGTCCAGTAGCACCTTTAAGACTAACCAACTTTATTGTAACATAAGCTTTCGAGATAAGAGCCCCTTGGTGCAGAGTGGTAAGCTGCAGTAGTGCAGTCCAAGCTCTGCTCACGACCTGAGTTCGATTCTGGCGGAAGCCAGATTCAGGTAGCTAGCTCAAGGTTCACTCAGCCTTCCATCCTTCCAAGGTTGGTAAAACGAGTACCCAGTTTCCTGGGGGTAAAGTGTAGATGATTGGGGAAGGCAACAGCAAACGACCTCGTAAAAAGTCTGCCAAGAAAACATAGTGATGTGACGTCCCCCCCATGGGTCAGTATTGACTCGGTGCTTGTACAGGGGACTACCTTTACCTTTTTACCTAACCATTTAAGAACCACAGTTCTCTTCGTCAGATAGCAAAGAGTATGCAAAAGAGCACACAAGCAATACCAGTGTGTAGCACAGACATATAGATAATGTTTAAGTTATTGGCACACATACAACTTTCTGCTGCAATGTGGCTCAGGAAAAAACAATATAAAATAAAGGACATCTAGTCTCCTAGGGTAGGTACTAATATCCACGTTGACTGACTTGTCTACAGCCAAAAGAGATGGCTTTGAGGTTCTGGATGCAGAATGTGAGAATAAGAATACTGAAAGAAATACCAGAATAACACAAACCCCTTATTTTCTCATTTAATTTCAGAAATCCCAGTAGGAAAACAGGAGCACAATATTGTGGGTGGGACCAGCAGTGATAGATGGACAACACTGTAAACTTGGTAGTTGAAGGCCATTGCTGTGTGTTGTTGTCACTATGCCCATGCGGCTCAAGGAGAATGGGAAACAATGGGTTAATTCTTTCTTTAACTGCCCCATAGGACCTCATGACTGAAGATATTGTGGGAGAAGAGCTCAGATATGGCAGGGGGACTGAAGTTTTATTTCCTTAATACACAGTCTCTCCCTTAATTACAGCCTTTCTATAAATTGACAGCAAATGTTATGCTCTGAAAAAGCCTAATATTATGGAGTTAGAAGTGAAGAACGATGCAACATGTCTTTGCAGCAAACACACCAGTACTGCAGGCAGTAAAACTAGTAAGGTAGACAGGTGAATTCCTTCTGTCTGCTTTCCTCTAGTCTGTTCTGCTGCTATCCCTTTGTTACCTAGATTGCTAATCTTACAGAGTTCCTTCCTTCCAGCTGCTCCTCTCTCACTCCCCCCCCCCGACCTTCAAGAGGGCAACACATACTTGCTCACTGCCTTTCCTCTTCCCTCCCTCTTCCCTCCTGAACTGAATGGATAGAAAGCATTGAAAGTGAGTTCCTGCAATCATACATGTGACTACATGTCATGTGTCATGATCCAACTCATGCCACATGTGCTGTGTATTTTGGCCCTTTGTTAGATAGCTAGTCAGAATGCCTGTCTCATTTTTCCAGTCACAATTTAGATTTATCAATAAAAATTATCCTTTCCTTTTTTAGAAGCAACAAGTTTCATACGGACTTTATCTTAAAGCAGTCTCCCCTCTGCTTGCATGCAGTGAGCTCACGCTAACACACGGCTGCACGTATGCTATCATAAAACAAAATAAAAACACAGCCATTCTGAACTCGGGCCATGGAAATTCTGCACTTAGAAAAGATGAATTCTGCAGCATGTGACTGGTATAATTTATTCTGGATTTGATGAGGAATAACAAACCAGGCAGGGCACAGGACGCTGCAACCTAACCAAAGCAAACCCTATTCAGCAGTTCTTCCGGTTTCTACAACTTGATCAGGCATTGTCCTTTGGCTGAATTCTCCTATGCACTACTGCTCAGCCAGTTGGTTATCTGTATTATCCTGTGTTGGGGGTGGGGGATGTTATACCTTCTCTGATTCCCTGATCCAGTAGAGAAGCGGGGAAACATTTTATTCACCACTTGGCAGGATAGTACATATGCCCAGCTTGTGGAAAATAAACAAAGGGTAATTGATTGTCTGTATTCACATAAAGTTCATTTTTTTAAATTAAAAAAAACAGAAAGCTGTCATTCACAGACAGCTGCATTCTATGCTCAGTACCACTTTTTGCGCACTCCTAGAGCACAGCAGCCTAAACATAGCCCTGTCTAACACGCCCTTGCACAGTGGTGGCAATGCAAAGCCAACACCAATGAATTGACTGCTTGGAGATGTCAGAAATGGGGCGGGGATGCAGCAATTGCTGTTTTACATTCTCACCTCCCGGTTCTGCAGTTTGTTAGAAGGAGATTAGGAAGAGATGAAAAGGGGAAAAAGCTGTCAAGCCAAGAGACAAAAGGGTTTTTTAACAAGTCGTTTCCAGTGGTGCTCCTTAATTGATATCCATATTTAAAATCTTTCACCTCAAAGCTGGAGAAAAAACACTTTCCCGGGTCTTTCGAAAGTGACTAATGGGAGAATGTAAGTGGGCCTGAGTCCTTAAGAACCACTTTACTGGACTGTGCCCGGCAGTTACCTCATCTGAAAACCAAATTGGATGAGATACAGAAATATCCTGACTGGATCTTTCTGTGGACAAATTTTAAAAGAAAAGAAAATGGCTGCAGGGAACTTCCATTGGATTGGGAAAAACTGTGCAGGGAAGGGAGATCTTTCCCCCAATGATAACATCTCTCTATTCCTTCCCAGGGCCAATGAGGGGGGGGGCAACTTGGCTCAAGCGTCAGCCTCAAAGGCAGTCTTTTTTGTCTTCAGAAGCAGGGTCCGGAGGCTGACCACAGACTCTTCAAGAGTAGGGATTTACACAACAGGTGAAGGCTCGGTCCGGCAGCAAAATTCAAGTTCACAGTCTGAGTTTTGCTGTGTCTGCTCAAGCCCCAATCCTGCAAAGAACAACAGGGGCCTAAGTCGTGATATGGCTTGGTAACTTTAACTTGGGCCTGCCAGCCTGGTGCTTCTGTCATTGGGCTACTCCCTCAAAGGCCTGCTGTCTCTACTGCGCCCACTGGGTGAGAAGAGAAGGGGGGGGCTGGTGGTCACAGAGCTGACCTTATGAAGAAGGGGCCTGGCTGCTCCGGTGTCTGGCAAGTTGGCAGCATCTTCTAGAGCGGAGGGTTCAGAGGCAGACCCTTTGACTGAAGCTTTAGGATCCAGAGGTTTTGGGCCTGCGGGGGGGGGGGGCGGGTTGTGGTACCAGGCGTGCTTATCCTGGTCGTCCACTGATGAGGACTCCACTCGTGTGCCCAGGAGGAGTCTTGGCAGGGCCTCAAATTTAGACACTTGTAATCTTTTGGGCATTTAATAAGTTTCTAACTTGTTTTTATGCACATCATATGTCATCATTTTTTTTAAAAAATACTACATTTAGAGACATCAAAAGATGGAAGTGTCATGGGCCTCTCTGGACTCGAGAGCCTACATGTCCCCAGGAGTCACTTTTTGCCTTGTGGAAAACGAATAGAGTACGTTCAGCAACATGGGACAAATAGGAGCTGAGGGAAGATGTTTGATAAGAAAATGGTGGACGAAAAGGGTTGCCCCCCCTTTCTTTGGGGCCACAGCCCCATTCCTTCCACTAGCAATTGCTGTTACTGTTAATAAAAGGGAAAGCCGATTGTAGATTGCTTGCCATCCCTAAGCAATCTACTTCGGAATAATAATAATAGTAACAACAACAACATTTGATTTATATACCGCCCTTCAGGATGACTTAACACCCACTCAGAGTGGTTTACAAAGTATGTTATTATTATCCCCACAACAAAACACCCTGTGAGGTGGGTGGGGCTGAGAGAGCTCCTAGAAGCTGTGACTGACCCAAGGTCACCCAGCTGGCTACAAGTGGAGGAGTGGGGAATCAAGCCCGGTTCTCCAGATTAAAGTCCCGTGCTTTTAACCACTACACCAAACTGGCTGATGAAGTATAATTCATATCTGACACTCCTTTTCATCCTCCAGAATTTTATGTCCCACCCCACACTCAGCATTAGCATGGACGTCATGAAGTACAAGCTAATGGGCATGAGAGTCCCACAAAACCTGCTTAGTCCTTTTCTGAATGGAGGCCTACCGTCCACCTTCATCACAAAGCAGAAAGTGTTTAAAACGACACGACGGATGGACTTCTTTAAAAAAAGGCAAAGAAACAAATCAAAACAGAGATGGCAAGATGAAATAGGACAAGCAGGAACAGGCAAAAAGGTGACAAATGGAACTGAAAACTTGTTAACAAGAAAGGAGATATGAAGAGGAGCGGGAGAGAAAGTGGAAGTGTGGAGGAGACCAGAGGTCCATGGAAGAGAATATGCTTTATTTCCACTTAAAAAGAATGTCAGATAGCAGAGCTGGGAAAACTTCTGCATGGGTCTTTGAAGCACCATCACCAATCTTAGTAGAACAAGAGTCCTCAACCCTGTTGAATCTATGGGCACGTTTGAGATTTTGGGAAAGGTAGAGGGCGCCAGAACAAAATCTCTATCATGGTGGGGTGGGAGGAGCAGACACCAGTTGCCACAGGGACTGGGTCCAATCACAAAACATTGGGAAATTACACAAAATGTCAGAAGGTTCCGAGCTAAGCATCCTCCCCTGATAAAGGCAGCTGTTTCCAAACAGGCACTCCTTAGGGTTGTCAATTGCCCATTTCCACACATTAAGCCCATTAAAGGGACAGGATATTTTTCTCCAGGCCTGTTGGCAACTTGATTATGAGTGCTCCTTGAAGGCCCAACGCTGATGTCTCCTGGGCTTATCTAAAGCACTTCCTACCAGGGGTGTGCAATCCGGCATTATATACCAGTTACTGATCTGGCATAATCCAGCGGTACCAGTTCAAATTAAGAGAATCCCAGATCAGATCTGGGAAGCCGATACTAATGGGCTGGACTAAACCAAGTTTATTTGATTTAATCTGGCAAATGTTGCAGGCTGGTTTCTTCAAACTTTCTTTTCTTTCCAGGCATGGGAGAGGAGAAAAACCATTTCCCTCAGCCTGTGACCACCTGACTCTCTATGGTGGCTCCTCTCCCAGCCTCTCTGCCCGCTGTTTCCTGTCTCTCACCAGCCTTGTGCCACTCTGTTGCCACAGAGCTTGCCTCGGCACTTTGAGCCCCTTCATGCTTCTGCCCCCTCACTGCAGTTCCACCTCTGTTGCCTGCTTTTCTCTGCGAGGGTCATAGATTCCTGTCCTGCCCATACACCCGAACTCTAAAAGGGCTTTTCAAGCTCCTGCAGGCTGCCTTTTAAGCTCTGTAGCTTGTCCGGTGAGCCCCTGGCTTCAGTTTGGGATTCTCTAGTTTGACACTGGCTTTTTCTGGTTTGACATGGGATTCCCTGGTTTGATACTGGTTCCCTTGATGTAGTTTGGTTCTCTTTGGCTTTGTTGGTTCAGCTTGGATTGGGAATAGGGCTTGCATTGGGACTGGCTTTTGGCCAGGGGTTGCCTTTCCTTGGGAAGCCTTGGAAATGTTCCCTCATAGGAAACAATGGTGAGTGGCTGGGGCACCTTGTTCAGGGCCCCATGGAATTGGACCCTGAGGTCAAATCTTCCTGAAACTTGGTGGGTCTTTAGTGGACAGGAAGGAGCAGGTTCCCTGCAACTTTGGTGAAGTTTGCTTAAAAACATCCCCCAGGCTACCAGATAGTTTTCCTTATAGGGAATAATGTCTGGATAATTTGGGATTCTCTAATCTCACTGAACTGGATTAGAGAACCTGACCTGGATATCAGGGATACTGAATATTTATGGTATTCCTGATAACTGGATCCAAATAGAACCAAAAAAAAAATTGGCACACACCCCTACCTCCTATTCCAATGAAATGGAGAAAAGTCAGGGTTGGCTCTTTGCTTTGGGGGGGATGCAAACGGACACCAAGAAATACATCTGCAGGTGCCATGGCTTCTATGGGCACCATGCTGGCAACCATCTAAGCAGATAATACTCGGCCAGATTGCATGACTAGACGTGTCTTAAAAAACAGCTATCTAGTCTGAAGTTCCCACTCCTCTCTCCCTACCATGTGGAAATGATATGAAACATCTTGTGAGTCCTACTCTGCCCCCCAGCTATAGAAGCAAATTATATGCACCGAGATTAGGGGGATCCAGTGCTACCTAATGACGTTCCTATCACATTTTGATTTGTACATGCTCCAAGGACAAGAATAAACTCAACCCATTTTTGAAAGGTGTCCATGTCCCCGTTGCCTGAGAAGGACCAGTGCTCACAAAATCTGGCAGGTGGTTGCACCCACTAGCAGCTGCCAAGATGCCATCTGTCAATTGCCTAACTGCTATGGCCTACGGCTAACTTATCAGTTTCAAGTCAAACAGACCCTGCCTCTGGGGATTTTCGATCATGTTTTATCAGCAAGCATAGAAAAGGGGTGTGTGTGTGTGTGTATGAGAGAGAGGGGGGGGTGGATGCTCTCGAAATATGCTAGAAAATTCCCCAAGGAAGAACCATCTGTGTGACTACTTGACACATGTTGGATTCATGTCATAAATATTTTACTAGCACCAATCTGGGTCCTTGTCTTCTTTTTGCTTGAAGGAGAACTTGGTGCAGCCCTTCTGCTTATTTGTTCTATGGCGAAACAATAAAATTGATGGATTGAAATTGCCCCTCAAGGAAAACTATGCCCACGCAACACAGATCTCTTTTGACTTCTGTTTCTGAGCTCAGGGGACCTAACTGCAAAATACATTTTTCCCAGATATGTCCCTGGGTCCAGTTAACAAATGTGATCTGGGAGTCCTATGCTTCTCAGGAATGCAGGGGCCCAATTCAGACTGAGACTATGGCATATGGGAAGAGGTGGCTTAAACCTCTCCCTCCTGTGTCATTTCTCCAGTTGTTGGTCCCAATCCAAATCAGGCTCTCACATTGCTGGGAAGAACAAAACTCTCAGGTAGGGTTGCCAGGCCCCCTCAACCTTCCGGTGGGGCCTGGGGCCTGGCATTTACCTGAGGGGGTGGGGGGTGCGTACACACTCCTCCAAACATGATGACGTCACTTCTGGGAAGTGACATCATCACGCGGCCCCTGGGATCACGCCCACGCTCCGCAGGGGCCCGGATTGGGGATGCTGCGGAGTGTGGGCATGCTGCTGCACTCCTCAGCGGCCCCAAACGCACCTGTTTCAGCCCAGATCTGGCTTGTTTCAGGCCCATTTTGGCATGGATCGGGCCCATTTTGAGCTGCTGCAGAGTGCGGGGAGTGCTCCTGCGCTCTGCAGCAGCCCAAAACAGGCCCAATCCAGGCAAAACCGGGCCCATTTCGGGCCGCTGCAGAACACAGGAGTGCTCCTGCACTTTGCAGCGGCTCAAAGAGGGCCCAATCCGCGCCAAAACGGGCCTGAAATGAGCCCGATCCGAGCCAAAACTGGTGCATTTTTGAGTCACTGTGTAGGGCAGGAGCGTTCCTGTGCTCTGCAGCGGCCCCAATCCAGGCCTGATCCGGGCCAAAATTGGCCCAATCCAGTAGCGCCTTTAAGACTAACCAACTTCATTGTAGCATAAGCTTTCGAGAATCACAGTTCTCTTCGTCAGATGCGGGCGAAGAGAACTGTGGTTCTTGAAAGCTTATGCTACAATAAAGTTGGTTAGTCTTAAAGGTGCTACTGGACTCTTTTTGATTTTGTCACCAAGAAGAAAAAAGGCTAAAAATAGCATTTTTGTTTTAAGGAAGCATGGGGAGGAGGGCAAGAGTCTTTTTTCTGTAAGTCCCTGCTGTGCATCAAGTCACCCCCCCTCCCCAAGTTGGCTCATCTCACCCCCTCATTAATATGAATCAGGCCTGTTCTTCTCGCTCACCACCCACCACATTTGCAAATCATTTAGATGCTCCTGGGAATGAGAAACAGAAATGGTCTCCCCACTAAGGGCTGGCTTCTGCATGTGTGGTGTTTATTACTTGAATGTGTGTAAAATTGGGCTATTACAGATATAATGCCACAAGAGAACCTTCACATCTTCTCCCCTCACTTCTGAATGACACTGCTTTTCCAGGGTGTCAGATTTGCACATGCAGCTATAAATTAGCAAGCCATTAAAAGGCAGAGAAAGGACATAGTATACAAGCCTGAGCACACCACTTCTATGAGACTCTCATCTTAGTAACAGGGATAGGAAAGAGGTGATAGTAAGCTGGCATGGTACAGTACTGAATAGGTGGAGAGTACCCTCAAGTCATAGCTGACTTATGGTAACCCCTGGTAGGGTTTTCATGGCAAGAGACAAAAGGCACAGATTGGACACTTGTCAGCTTCCCTCAAGTTTTGATGGGAAATGTAGGCATCCTAGTCTTGCAGCTTGACTCTCTGACTGCTGTCCAATGGACTTTTCAACTGTCACTTGTCCAACATTCCGCCAAGCTGCCTACATTTCCCATCAAAACTTGAAGGAAGCTGACAAATGTCCAATCTGTGCCTTTTGTCACTTGTAGTTCTGCTCTAACAGAGGTGGTTTGCCATTGACTGCCTCCACAAACCTGGTGTTCACTGGAGGACTCCCATCCAATTACTAACCAAGGCTGATCCTGCTCAGCTTATGAGATCTGATATCAGGCTCACTTGGGCTATCCCGGGCAGGGCTCCGTGCTGAATAAGGAAGTAAGAAAGTGGCTAGAGTGGTACCTCCCATTTTTTGTTCTGAGCCCCCAGAGTGAAACAATGTTAGTGGAGAGTGCCATGAAGCCATAGCTGACTTGTGGCGACCCCTGCAGGGACTTTCAAGGCAAGAGACTAACAGTGATGGTTTGCCATTGCCTGACTCGACATTGCGACCCTGATCTTCCTTAGTGGTCTCCCATCCAACTACTAACCAGGGCCGCCCCTGCTTAGCTTCCGAGAGCTGATGAAATCAGATTATCCTGAGCCATCCAGGTCAGGGCAAATGAGACAATACCAATAAGAAAATTTAAGCTACTTTCCCTGACAAACCGACACAGCACATCTCAAGATCTCTCAACATACTGGAAGTTCATTGTCAGGCAAACAAGAAAAGAGAGAGAGGTCCTCACTCTGTACCACAGCAGAGTCTTGGACATCAATCATGATAGTGGTGCTCTCCGTGGCTTTCTCCGTGTTGGTTGTGATGGACGACAGATCAGGTTCACTCCTGCTGATAGTCCGGCATGTATCCATTGGCAGGTCACCCAACAGGGCTTGCTCGCTTGTGTCCAGGCTGCTGCCATCTTGCTCTGTCTGACTAGCATCCTTGTCTTTGAATGCTTCAAGGTGGGATTCGGCAGGGTTTGGTTCTTGGGGAGCCACAGCAAGCTCTGTATCATTGGCTGGGGCTTCGTTGGTGCTACATGGAGAAAGGAGACCAGAAGATCAAACAGAGAGAAAGAGATCAGGGAAGTGTGTCTGAGAGTAGAAACAAAAATTAGGGAAGTGAGAACAATAATAATGATTTGATTAACATTTAAAATAGTGCTTTCAAAGCACTTTGTTCACACAGACGTGTCCAATCACTCCGCTCAGCAAAGTTTGAAGCCTTCCTCCAGCGTAAGAAGTTGCTCTTCTTCTGGTGGAAGAGCCACAAGTTGAAGGAAAGTTTCTAAACACTGCAGATGGGTTTTTTTTTCTTGCTTCACTTTCATATCTCCTTAGAGAAAAAATAAGAGGGTGCAGAGAGACAGAAAGTTGTGCACTTCAGATGAATTACAACCTTGTAAGTCCAGAACTCAAGGGTGCAACTCTGGGTTAGGAGTGGACTGCCTTGTCAATATTTTGTGTTGGCTCTGCCTGTTAACTCTTTTGCTCTGCCTTTGGACCCTTAAGCTATGCCTTGGGCACATGAGATTCTCCCCTTGGCCACAGTGAGCTCCACCTCTTGACCAGATGGGTGGATCCTGAGCTGGGCTCCACCAGTGGGAGGGGCATGTCCCCTATCACATACCTGGGCTTTCCAAGAGTTGGCAACCCTAGGTGTCGTCCTGTGGACCCCTGGTGCTTAGAGGGAAAGATGCAGTGCTAACAGTAAACACTGTTTTTATCAAGCCAAATAGAAAGAAGCTTGGCTTGTAAAAATAGCCTGTGCATATAAAATGCTGCAACAGAAACAAATTAAGAATTGAAACAGTGATGGAAAAACGAAGCATATGGAAAATGAGAAGCAATGAAAATGTACAGAATCAGAAATGGAACTGCTTGTGTCTGCTCTTTCCTAATCAGAAACCTGCTGCAGAGTTTGAGTACAAATGGAAACCAGTTCTGGAGTCAAGGGTGACAATTCCTCCTTGCACTTCTATGTTCAATTTTGCAGTCCCACTGGTCATCCGAGGCCCCTTCTCTGAGATACGCCTGGAGAACTTTTGATAGCTTTTCAGCTATTCCTCTGTGCTAATCACCAAAGCTAAGCTCAGCTACCATCAGCTGGCCAGAATCCATTAGGCCTATAAAACTGCACCATGCTCAGAGAAGTGTGCTGAACTTGTTCTTTGGGGTCTTTAGAAGGCTTATAAAAATGTTACTTTCAGGCTCTGGGGGGGACTGAGATGGCAATTTTATTCTGCATCCTTACAATTATCTGCATCCTTAATGCGTTTTTCTACTGACTAGATTCTTACTGTTTTTTATGGCACTTGGTTCACAGATTACACACCCTTTGATCTCTCATTTAATGAAATCTAGGATAAATGTAATTTTCTGGCAGCTTTAAAATATGGTGTTTATGATTTTACAGTGTGAATTTTCTGGAGGACTGTTGGCGGACAGAAACATAAGCAATGAATAATGAACTCACTTCCAAAATGGCTGAGGAATGTGGCCTCTGTTTCCTTCTAGCATTCTGTGTTTCACTCACAAATAGCAAGTCCAGTTCAAAATTTTAGCTAACCAGCAAATCTATACCAGAACATCAGCTGGATCTAAACCATGGATTCTGCCCCCTCCCCCTCCCATGCCCACAGCTATGAGTTTGCAGCATACATAATTAACAGGTATGACAACTTCCGCTGGAGAAAGGCCATAGCTTAGCAGTACAGCAACAGCTTGGCATGCCCAGAAGGTCCCAAGTTCAATCCTCGGCATCTCCAGTTAAAACAATCAAGCAGTAGATGATGTGAAGGACCACAGTCCTTTGAGTAAACAATATTGACCTTGATAAGACAATGGTCGGACTAAGTCTAAAGGAAACTTCATGAGTGTTGTTGAAAAGAAATTCTCTTAATTACTCTTTACCCAATTTCTCCCTGAAGTCCAGCAATACGTTCTTTTCCCTCTTTCTTTCAGAATTTGTAGTCTGTTTTGTATTGAATCTCTTTTAATCAGAGATAAATTCAAAGAGAGAAGAACAGGAAGAGTGGATCTGCAGAATTTCAGAATTTTATGCTGTAGATGTCCACAGGCAGGCAATGCCTTCCAAACCTTCTTATCCTCCCACTAGAGTACTACCCCGTGGTGTTTATCATAAAAAAAGAGAAGGCCTGTGCACTGATTTTGCTGCAAAGAGAAATCCCTGTTTTAAAAGAGAAAAAGGAGAACCAATGGCCATATCTAAAAAAAGTTAATTTCAGAAGAATAAATTCCGTGCCCCATAACAATGTTAATTTTCAACCAAGAAAGGGTGGGTTATGTTTTTCTCAGCAATGTCCTTCAGTTCTGTGTTGATCAGAGCACTGGACACTCATCCATCATTCTCCAGACATTAAAGAATTATTGGCTGTAACACAAAGCATGCTCGGACTAATGGTTGTGGATTGGAGAAGGCAGCAGGTTTTCAAGGCTAACAACAACAACAAAACTATACCTGGATCAGAAAAAAAGTGTAACAAAAAAACCAAAGAAGAGAATTATCTTCTGTAGCAATTAGTTAACCTGCATGCAAAGACAAGTACAAAATCCCAAAGAAAAGAGAGTCCTGTACAAAACAAAAATTCATATATGTGTTATATTCATATCATTATTCTGCAAGCGAAAACAAATCTTACACCAGAGTTAAGATTCTCTAAGAAGGAAGTAGGAAGCACCAGGCCACTGAGAACTGAATTTCTGATTAAAAGGCTCTTTATTTTCCCCCACACATGACCGAACTCTTGAATGAATATTTATCCCTTCTGTAACTCTCCATAAATGTTAGCAAGCCTTCTCTGGGAAGCTTTCCAGGCACCAGAAGTAATTCCGTTTCTTACAGCTGTCCCAAGAAGACATCATGTCTTCCAATGCAACCATAACCTTACAAAATGTATTTAGCAACAAACCATCTGAGACTTCTTGGGTTTCTGCAAAGACTATGTTGAGCTTTACTTCTCATATAGAAGAGCCCCGTGGCACAGAGTGGTAAGCTGCAGTACTGCAGCCCAAGCTCTGCTCACGACCTGAGTTCGATCCTGGCAGAAGCCGGGTTCAGGTAGCCGGCTCAAGGTTGACTCAGCCTTCCATCCTTCCGAAGTCGGTAAAATGAGTACCCAGTTTCCTGGGGGTAAAGTGTAGATGACTGGGGAAGGCAATGGCAAACCATCCCGTAAAAAGTCTGCCAAGAAAACATCATGATGCGACGTCCCCCCATATGTAAGCAGTTGGCCCGGCCTCCACCATCTTTAATAGCCATTTTAATGTGGCTGCCAGTGATACCGAATGTCACCAGGCCTCTGAATTCAAAATGGCAGCTTTTATTGCAACCAGAGGACCTCCAACAATTGCTGAGTCCTGCCCAGAAGGCCCCAGCATGTATGGAATGCCGCAGAAGAATGCAGAGTGATTAGAGGTGATTGGATTTCCAGTCTCTCCAGCCCCTAAGGAATCCAGTGCAACAAAGGTCTTGCAGAGTCATCCCCACTTAACACCTTCCTTTCCCTCCTTCCGTGATGAGATCTCCTGTCCTTGATTGAGGAGCTAATCAAATGACATTCATAAGTTTGTACAGTTGTTCCTGGGAAGGCAAATTCCCCCACCTAAATTCATCAACTTAGCTCCGGTGGACTTCATTAACAAACGATCCCTTTTGTACAGCGCTGGAACAAACTTTGCATTTGCTTTTATACGCCCCGGCAGCTACCCATCGAGGCAATCAAACCTTTGTTAAACCCAGGAACTGACCATTGGAGTCTTTGTTTTAATGGCTAAATGGGTCCTCCCACCTCAGGGCACGTTTTACCTATAAAGGTAGGGCCTAGCCTCATTCAAAGTTTGCATGATGCCTGGCTGCTCCCTTAGGGTCGCTTCCCTAAGCCTCTCTCTCTTTGTACACACTTACTGGATCCAAAGCACAGTTCCCATGAGGTTTGCTCTAAGCCTCTTGCTCTCCTGGCCAAGAACGCTGGACATTTGAAGCTACTTTATTCTCCTGCAGACTGGACTACTCTTTAGATAGGTAGATATACTTATTCCCTCCCTCTATCCCCAACTTCTAGCTAAGCTTCCTAAGACTCAGTGTGTGTACAGCCATTTTACCCCATAATTCTGTGTGTATGTGCATGAAGTCTTTTTCTTTAATAAAAGTTGTTTGACTCTAAGCACCAGCCTTGTTCGTTATAACGGAAGGGACCCCATAAAAATTGGTGATAGATCCCTGCGGTTACTGGCCTCTCGCATAGCTGTCTTCCTTGCTTGCCTCCAATTGTTTTATTGCAAGGAGACCAATTCGAGTAACACATGGCTCAGTAATGACTGTGCTTGCACAGGGGACTACCTTTACCTTTTACCTACTTCTCATAATCGAAGATGTTCTGAATGCTGCTGCAGTCTTTTTAAAGAAATATTGGCATGCTTACTAAAGCTTTTATGAGCCCCCTTCTTCTTAAGCTGGCCCAAAAAGGCAAATGGTTTTATCCAGTTCCATTTGACAGGCTTCTGATCAAAAGCTCTCCCTCCTGAAAAGAGACTTTTTAAACACAGTATCAAAGCTCTGCCTTCACCAACCCAGAAGTTCAGAGATAGCTCAGACTCTCCTGGGTCCTCATTTCCTCAATACATGGCAGTTCTCAAGCACTTGTCTCCCAGAACGTTTGCCAGTTTCTTGACACTTAAAACAGCAATTCAGCCATATCAGCCAAATGATAACCATGTTGACAAGTTGTTCAGGGTTTGGCCTTCATTAATCATACAATGGCTGGCCCATCAATAGCTGCACGAAGGTACATCTCCTTTGGGGGGTGGGGGGGAATATGGGGAGAGAGCAGAGAGGAGCGCCATATTGCTTACCTTTTCAGCTCCTCCACAGCCTGCTGCCCCTCTTCAATCAAGGCCTTCTTTTCCTCTTCATTTCTTTTCTGCTCTCCGCTCTGCTCTGCCTCAGCCGGACTCACCCCTTCCGGACACGTCTCTTGGCTGGCTGACCTGTGCTCCTTGGCTTCTGTCCTTACCCTGCGGTGTCGGCTGCGCCTCTGACTGTGTCTGAGCCGGGCCCTTTCCTCAAAGGCTGCACTTCCTCCGCCCTCCTGGTCAGTCAGACCACAGTTCCCGTGGAACGATTTGTGGTGCCATCCCTCCCACTCTCTCTTGGCTCGAGGAGACGGAGTCCTCTGGTCTTCCCTGATGCTTGGGCATGGATTGGAGCCTGGAGTTTGCTGCTCCGAGCCTTCCCCCGGAGTCCGCTCTGCCTTGCCCCCTTCTTCCTCCCCGTTCTTTGCAGGATCAGAGTTCTCTAGTAACTTCCTTCTCCGAAAAATGCTAGCATGAGGATTGAGCAGAGGAGGCTCCTCCTTGTTGATACCCTCCTGGCTGGACATCTGCATGTGCCGACGGAGCTGGCTGGTCCTCTGTTCCCATACAGACATGTGGTGGCGCCTTCTCCTCTCCCTCCTGGGAAAGGAAAACAAAGGGGTTCAGTCCATCTGTGCCCTGTCAGAAACACAAGAACACACACCAGTACATACAGCATGCACCTGCGACCATCAAAAACCATACGCTTGAACTTGGTTCTCTATCCTCCCCGCATTTCCAGGAATACAACCTAAGAAATTTACTTCTCCCCTCTTTAAAATCACACCACCTGCAGGGTCATAAGAGAATCAAGCCCACTGGTATGAGAGCAACAGATAGCTATCCAGCATCCAGACCACCCACATTTAACTGGAAACATGGCTGCAAGCCCAAAGCGACTGGGAAATCAATACAAAGGAAGGGACACATTCACCAAGATGCCAAGGCGTCTTTTACATTTCCCATCTCCCACCACCCAGCATATTGCTTGAAACAAACAACATCCATAAACATATATATATACATGTAAACATTAAATTTAAACATATTTACAATGCAGTTAAACAAATACATTTACACAAACAAGCATGGACATGATGTGGAGGGGCTTGCATGTTGCATGCAAGTATCAGGGCTGATCATTAGTGGGCAAATGAGACATTTCCTCTAGGGAACTGCAGAAGGCCACGTGCCAATCTGCCAACAGCTTAAGGCAGGGAACTGTGCCCCGGGAGGTGCATACATGGGGAACATGCAGCAGCAAGAGGGGACACATGCAATGCCAAGCCCCATTCTGAGCATCCCGTAAAAGCTCAGTTGCAAGGCTTTGGAGCGTACGCAGCCAGACTGATTCGGTGCCCCATGAGTCTCATCTTGAGACCCATAGAATGCTTGAGCTCTTCCCTGATCAGTTCCAATCACTACAGCAGCAATCCTAAGCTCATGGGCTTGGAAGTAAAACCTATTGAGCAAAGCAGGACTTGCAGCAGAGCATAGGTGCCTAGGATTGAGCTGGCGGATAATCTCATATCCCCAGGTCCTAGCTCCCAAGATGCTGGGTGCAGAGCCTTTTCGGCAAGACTGCTCCAGCTCCAGCCTCAGGGTCTCAAAGCCACAGTCTCTGCATCTGTGAGATGCGTTGCCCAGGGTTGCTTCCTTTTGCATCATGTTGTCAGTAGATAGAACAGCACACACAGAGGACAATATTATATAGCTGTGTTTTGTAGTATTTAACAATGATTGATTCATTAATAACCACGAACGATGAGTCACTAAACAGGCTGCCTAGCTGATTCAGTAAGCCAGTGCAAGGATGGTCAAAAGTTGCATGGGTGTGACTTCCTTTGTCACCAGCCTCAGGCAATATGAACCCAAACCTCAGGGGCCTTCAGCTTTCTGGGGTCTTGGGGCAATCTTTCTGCTCTCTCAACATTTTTCCTGATGGGATATTAGGAAGATACTTGAAACTTTGATAAAATGGTACCTCCTGTCATGAGAAAGAATTCTCTGCAGTATTCTACAACTGCACACAAGAACACTGTAACAGACAGACATACCAGCACAGGCAGGGCTTTTTTTCAGCAGGAACGCGGGGGAACGGAGTTCCGGAACCTCTTGAAAATGGTCACATGGCTGGTGGCCCCGCCCCCTGATCTCCAGACAGAGGGGAGTTTACATTGCCCTCTGTGCTTCCAAGTGGCGTGGAGGGCAATCTAAACTCCCCTCTGTCTGGAGATCAGGGGGCGGGGCCACCAGCCATGTGACCATTTTCTCTGAGAGCAACCCACTGAGTTCCACCACCTCTTTTCCCAGAAAAAAATCCCTGAACACAGGCATACATGTATAAAACACACTGCTCGACACACTTCAGCAAGTGAACACACACACAGAGTACAACCTTTAATCTTGTGGGCACAAACACACAAACAAGTAATAGAAACGTACACACGCACCCACTCGGAGCCTCACAACAGCTTAGACTGGTTCACAGGTACATTTCATACAGAGGCACATAACGCAAAACGCACACACACACAATTTTTCAGGACATAAAAGATACCCACTCACAACAGGAGTGGACAACTGTGCACTCAGCACTCCCCCCGCAGGAACTCCCTCACATACGCTCACATAACCTCTCACAACATGCAACCTCATGCACACATACAGATTGCTGGAGCGTGGTTCCCACATCGACATGTGGTGCCTTCTCCTTCTGTCCCTTCTGAGGAAGAAAAATGAATGGGTTCAGTCCACAATAATGTCTCTGGATCTCAGCAGCCTCGGCGCATACAATTCAGACACGTGTGCAAGCAGAAAACTGTACGCACCTTAATGCCTGCACTTGCAGGGCAGTTATAATCTGTGTCTTTCTTCTTAAGTACTTAACATTATATAAGAATAATACACACAGGACCTACACATTTGTGCATAGCTAGAAAGCTGTTTCAGTATATAAATACTGAAAATATAGATGCTTGGATACTGTAAATGTATAAACTTTACTTGTGCACAAAAGGACCATTGCTATGTGGAAGGGTTTGCCTCCCAACATTTCAAGGGAGTTGGATTTTGTGGAAAAGTGCACAGAAGTCGGAGAAATCCTTTCCTGCCTTCCCTTAGCATCCTGTCACTTGTCCACAAAATAATCTCTGTGGATTGGGGAACCTTTGTGAACAAAATGTACTACAGTAGGAGTGAAGAGGGACAATGGCGTTAAAGTGACTCTTCCATTGCAGAACATTTTTGATCTCAAAGGTTCTGCTGCCCGTAAAGAGGATTTTTGACACAAGCAACATGTTGCTGAAAGAAGGTGGGAAAGGTTTGTTCTAACAACTTCTGCAAACTATTCCACAAGATCTAACTCTGACAGCAAGCTTGGCAAAGATTTCTGCCTTGGACTCCAGAGAGCAGGGGTCAATATCTATCATCGGCATTCAGGAATGGCATTATTAGAATTACCTGTTTAGTTAAATTCCCTGTAAAGTGGGAAGAGGAATCTATAACAGGGTTTCTGAATGCAAACACATGGCTTAAAAAAAGCACAGAACAAAGCTTTTAATTGCTACCATTCTAGAAGTGTAAAAGCATCTTAAATAGATGCAACTATAATTTGCATCCCCGTAAGGGCTGATCTGCATGTTTCCGTTCTTGTTCCTCAGTATAGCAGGAAACAGAAAGGAAAGGCTATGAGGTTGAAAACAAGCAGCAGTGTGGTTTAGCGAGATGATAGTCTCAGCACCACTGGTTTTCAAACTGGGTTCCAGCGACCCCAGGGGCTCCTTGGAAACTTATAGTGGCTCTGTAATGAAAAGGTGCTCAGTAGGAATATTAACAGTGCAATCCAAAGCAGAGTTACACCCGTCTAAATCCACTGAGGTCAATGGAATTAGAAGGGTGTAACTGTTTGGATACCACTGCAATATACTAAGGCCATCTGCACATAAATGCTTTTGGCTTGATCAAATTCCTATATTGTTTCTAATGTGTGCTGTCCTAAAAGTATAACATTTGGATGCTACTGACATCAACAACTTCAGCAAGGGACTGCTGTCTTGGAATTCCTTCTCTCTGTGTTTTGTTTGCTGTATCTCATTAATGAATAAAACAATGAACCTTCCCCTTCAGTATGTAGTGAAGGGGGAGTGTAGAGTAGCTTGTACCCTCAGTTCAAATGGGGCAATGATGAGGCCCACTTGACCTAGCCAGTACTCAATTTGAATTCATTCTGTCCCTAAAACAAACACTAAATTTTTCTGCCATGCTTACGAGTTCTGGGACAGACATGTGCAAGCTCCCTGGCAAACAAACTGAAGTGGAGACAATGTCCTAAAGGTAAAAAGTTTGAAAACTTATCATCTCATACAGTTATACAGAACCAGGGCTTTTTTTCAGCAGGAACGTGGTGGAACGGAGTTCCAGCACCTCTTGAAAATGATCACATGGCCAGTGGCCCCACCCCCTGATCTCCAGACAGAGGGGAGTTTAGATTGCCCTCTGCGCCACTGGTGGGAAGGCAATCTAAACTCCCCTCTGATTGGAGATCAGGGGGTGGGGCCACCGGCCATGTAATTATTTTTGCCGAGAACAATTTAAACTTTAAAAAACTCCCCCCTTGTTCCAGCTGACCCAAAGTGACATCATTGTGCGGTCCTGAGTTCCATCACTGAGTTCCACCATCTCTTTTCTCAAAAAAAAAGCCCTGTACGGAACCCAGGACATGTAATCATTCCCATAATTGCCTGGGGCTGCAACACAGACCCCACTCCCAGCACAGAGTAGCATGGAACAGAGTAGCACTAAATATGTTTTTGAGTTGACTGAAACCTTTAATAAAAGCATCATATACTTTTAAGCACATTTGCAGAGTGTGTGTGTATGTGCACACATACCTATTAGAAATGTTCACTTGATGTTGCTTCAAGATTTTTTTTTTGAAGTTAGGATTCTCTACCTATATCACATGACCCCCACCCAATCAGGGGAAATGACAGTGTACAATGCAGCCAATCAGATTTGGCTATGTGATGATGTCACTGAGGGAACTGCTGCTGCTTGGAATGTTTATGGAAAGCATGCATGTCCATGTCACTGAAGAAACGTACTGAAAGTCCCAGTTTGCAGTTGTGGTTGAACTGCCTACTCTGGCTGTTGTTGTTACAGTACGGAAAGACAGGGAGCTTTGATCTGGTTACTTCAGCAATGAGGACACATCCTTCCCATTCCTGTCCCCACAACAGGTGAGCACTTTTTGCCTCCTTTTGCAACGGTCTTCGCAAAAGAAAATCACCCAAAAGGAGTCCAGAGGGGGCCAAGGTCCTTCCATATTTCAGCTCAGCACAACTGCAAATTGTTTAGGGCAACCGAGCATAGTTATGAAGATAATACGCAACCACCATGAGTTAAAAGTTTCAGCACAGCCATGACTCGAGAGTTTAAATGATAACACAAATCTGAGCGCTCTGTTCATACAGTCATAGTTGCAATTTTCACACAAATGAAACACATGCAAATAACTGCAAAAAAATCTCCCAAACCCTATCCTCTTTCATTGGGTTATTTAAGAACCATACATGCTCCCTATGTATATGTTTCAGAGCAGCAGAGACACTTCATTCCCAACCGAAAATGCATGCATTCAGAACTGACGTACACAAAATAAATCAGTGTACATAGCAAGAGCCATGTATGCTACCCTGAGCTCTGTGGAGGAAAGCAAGAATGAAAATATAGCCTGGTGGGGTCATAAGGGAAGAAGAATGCCAATGCCACAAGAGTCCCCATTCCTAGCATAATTATTTCCACACCATCCCAAGTGATTTTTAGATCAACACCATAGGGAAGAGTAATGGGATGGAACCATAAAGGAAAGAAATGTAAAAAAAAAAAATGCACTGAGATTCAGTAGCTGAAATTCACTGATTAGATTGTGTGTAAGTTCTTTGCCTGTTGCATTCAGAGTAAAAAGAGAGAGATTCATACATACAGGAATTATTGTACACACATGCTATTATATACTGAGAAAAGCAGGCACATCAAATTACAGAGAGATCTTGCCATTTCTGTATAAAGGGTAATAAGTAGAAGCATGGGCACAACTGGAGGTTTCAAAGTTGGACTGTGTGCAAAGTTCATTGAGAGGAAAGATAATGGTTCAGAGGCTGACTTCTGGCCCTTTTAAATATTTCATCATGGAAATGCAAGCACGTGGCCACTTTTTAATCGTCATAACGTCCAGGGACACATGTGCTTCTGAGGAATCATCACACCGGACCTGAAACACTGGGGAAGAAGGTGGATTGCTTCCCTAACGGAGCCTAATAGAGATACTCGTTGGTCTTAAAAGCATGCATATGCTGCAGTGCACAAACACATCCTCCCCTACTAACACTACACACACAATGCATGGAAACCCATCTGATCTGTGGGTTCCCATGAATAACAGTCTCTCATGTGCCACATATGTTCAGCACATACATGTCTACCCGCATGAAAATGCCCCTGCACTACTGAGGAAACCCTATGAAGACTGTAAGCTATATCTGTACATCTCATCCTTGTTGACTGCACACACACACACACACACACCCCTATCTAGGTCCACATATGACAACACGCATACATTCCTAGCCCTTCCTTAAAGAATACTTCCATTGCTGCACCGGTTATCTGTGAATGTCAGCATAACAGGGGTTTGCTGTCACTGAAAACTTCAGCCTCCCCTCCCTCCCTCCCTCTTTGAAAATTCAGATGCATGGAACGTTGGTTATGTTTGAATTCCCACTACCACCAGCCTCTGCGCACCTGTTTTCCTTCGCTGTCATTGCAGAGAAATGACTATAAGAAGAGAAGACTTTTTGGTATCTAAACTCTCTTTCCCAAAAGATTCCAAAAGGGGAGCTCCTTTGGAGAGAAACACACGATCTGAACTGCGTTGCCGAACAGGACCACTGAAACTTGGGTGGTTTTCTTCATAGCCTTTTTCTGTCTACTTACAAAGTGGAGGAATTAATTTCCCCTGATGCACAGAAGCACGTATGTAGGCGGTTTATATGCTACTAACAAGGCACAGTTCCTGATACGGCTGGGTCACACAGGCCCACCCCACGGCTGCATCCTCTTCCCACTGCGGCTTCAGCTTACAACTGTAAACATCTTACAGTACAGATGCATGTCTCAAGACCACCACCTTCGTAGCATCCTAGTGGATAGGTGAACTGGCTCTACATAGCTGTATTCAGGGGTGGCAGTAGTGATCCTGGGACCCTGGACAAAAGCCCAGGATTGGGCCCCGGAATCATTGTCATCCCACTATTGCCCACTCCCATGTTAGGGCTAAGCAAGGGGTGGCCCTCACCCTGCTGGAGGTGAAGGGGAGCCACAGCTGTCACTGGAAAGCAGCTGTCCGAACCCCGGCTGGGGAAGATGCAAACGATAGCAGGAACCTGCTTTTCTTCTTCATTTTTTGTGGAGGCCTCCCGCAGGTTGTTCCCTCCAGCACAGAGCCCAAGCAGCTGCCCCTGGTTGCCCACTGGCTAAGGCTTCCCTGGCTGTATGCAAAGTCTCAGGGCCAGTGCTCATGCTACAGCGTCCACTTGGTGGTGGTTCTCAGGTGGCAATTCCTTTGTGAGGAACGAGTCAGCCCTCCGATGCAGCAGTTTTCTCCATACCAGAGCAAACCTTTCCCTTCTGGCTCTGGCATGGAGGAAACCGCTTCAATGATTTTCCAGTTTGCTTGAGCTGGAATCATTCGACCTTCTTGAACTGTTCATAAAAGATGTCCAGTATTCTTTTCATGAGAGTGTTCAGTAAGTCTGCATGGACGTTTATGAATCTGACACTGGTGTGGACCTTTACAAAAAAACAAGAGATGTGCCCCCACCTCCGTTTCTTACGAAATCTCATTTCGCTTTTGCTAACTTTGAGTGATTCCACACACGTTGGATAATGCACTTCCAATCCTCTTTAGAGATCATTTGGAACAGATTTTGTTGTGTGCGGAACAAAAAATCCACCTCAAAACAATTGATAAAGTGCACTGAAAGTGCATTATCCAACATGTGCGGAATCAGCCTTTCTCAGACTTTTCGCCTGAGAAAAGCCCGGGATATTCACTTGTGGACCAGATTTCAGAGGCAGCTCTAACTCAGGGCCCTTTCTTTTTCTTCAATAAAGTTAGGGATTATGAGTCTAATAAGTTTGTAGATGTGGGGAGAGGATGGTCCATGAGGGATGAAGCTGGTGACTCACTCTATAGCAGGCATGTTTGGAGCAGACATTGGGCTGACTTCCTTGGCTTTCTGCAGAGCATGCTTCTGGTTAAAAGCCTCCTCTTCTTCCTGCTCATCCTAAAAGAAAGATAAAGGGGACTAGTTAAAAGGGAATACAGGGGAATTGTATTTGCTTTAGAGGATTTGCAGTGCAATCCTAAGCACTTTTCTTAGGATTGCATTGTTGGTCCTGTTATAAGCTGAGTTGCCAGCTGCAATCCAGAGGAGGAGTCTGATTCTTCAAACTCACCCACACAGTGGAAGACAAGGCAGTCGTCATTTCCCCCACCTATCAGTCCACCCCCTTTCCCACATGCGGCAAGCCTCAGGTTGTTAGTTCTGAGGAGGGAATGGTTAAGCACTGCAGTAGACGCTTGGTCAAACACTGCAATGGGAAGTTTACAAGGACTTTGGAAGTTTGGAACTTTGGAAGTTTACAAGGACTGTGCAAACCTCTGGGTAGTAACCTGGCAGTTCTAGTTATAAGAGTGAGCCTCACGTGTCAGAAATAAGAATGTGGATCATTCTTTGAGGCCAACTGGAAGATAGGATGACGTTTAGTGGACCAAAGTAAGGCTCTGATTTTTGCTACAGCAAAGTTTTACAGAAACTGGACGTGACTTTCTTTCCCAAATATGCATCGCCCATCCATTAGAGTACAAAAATGGAACTAGCCTTGTCTGATTGCCTGTATCGCCCATCTTCTTGGAAATTTTAAGAGAAAGTAAACCATATTTATTTCATTGGTATTTATGTCTAACAGTTGCCAGAATATACAGTGATTACAAAAAAGTGAACTTCCCACCATGCAAGTAACCTTGCGCAACCAAAAGCTCAACATAAGGGAATGCCGAGGCCTAGAGAGTGATCCCCGAGGCATTTTTGTGTACCTTGCATGGTCCTCCTTAGATAGTAAAAATTCCTAAAGAATGTGCTGTTAAAAATAAATTAATTGCATAAGTAAAGGTTTCTTTGAGCCCAGGAACCATGAACAGAGAAGAGAGCTTGCTGCATCTCTGTAAGATTCACTGTTTGGTTCTGGTCTCCTTCAAAACAGAAGCAAATTACTCCATCAGAGAAAGCTGCCTATTGTGACAGCTGTGGGCTTGCTTTCTTCCATCAGCACCTACTCCCAAAACACACACTGGAGCAAGTTCCTCTGAGAGCAGACAATGCTTACACGCACCAACAGTACCATTTCAGCTGTAAAAATGAAGTATGGATCCTCTTTTAATGCTGAAAGAATGTGCTTCAGTTATCAAAAACTTTGGAAATGCTGGTTAGAATACTGGTCTTGAAAATGGCTTGACCATCTGTTCACATACCTATTTACATACCTATTTTTACACCGACAGTAAAAAAAAATAGTTCATAGCTATTCTCTTCCTGCAGCAGTTTGGGTTTTCTTTCAGCTCACAGCCCTATCCTTATACCTAATAGCCAAAGACTGGTCTTTATGCAGATTTTTTAAAAAACAGGTAAAATGGATTCAGCCCTGGGTACAGTTTTACTCTTTTGCAAACAAAGGGGAACATCCAGTTTGCAGAAAATTCATTGATTTTTATAAACTGAGGGTAGGTGGGTAAAACAAAAACCCCCAAACAGTAATAGCAACCCCCTCCCCTTATCAAGATTTACAGAAATATATATATTTCACCCAAAGGTAAATTAGGCAATGGAATTAGCTGCCTTTTTTAATTGCTGAAACTCATATTAACCAGGTCAGAGGTCTGTGTATGCTTGCAGGGGGTGGGGTGGGGGGGCGTCTGCTCAGCATGACTGCCTGATGGGGAGTGCCGGAAATCTGAGATCGGGAGTGGAATGTTTGCATTTGCATCCTTATGGACTGGTGTTTGGAAAACAGCTATGGATGAGTTGCTAAGCTCCCTCACTAATCTACGAAGTATCTTGGAATATAACAGTGAAACCTGCCCTGGCATGGTCCCAAGTTATAATTGGTGGTGGTGGTGGAAAGTTCAATGAAGTCACAGCTGACTTATGGCAACCCTGTAGAGTTTTCAAAGCAAGAGACATTCAGAGGTGGTTGTTAGCTAACAATAATTACACCAGTGTCAGACAGTGGAAGGGGTGTGGAAGAGGAGGAGGAGGAGGAGAAAAATGAATAACAACTGTGTGTGTTTATACTCTCACACTTTCAAAGCAGTAACTGACATTAACAAATAAATCTCTGTAGTGTTAAGAGAAATTTTCTTAATTCCTCTTTATCCTGTTTCTCCCTGATATCCAACAATCCATTCCTTCTTTTTAGGAGTTTCTAATCAAGTCCATTTTGAGCAAAGAGAAACAAAAAAGGGTAGTCTGCAAAGTTTCAGAATTTCACTCTGTAGCTGCTCAGAGGCATATAATGTCTTCCCAAATTTCCCAGTCTTCCTGCTAGAACACCACCCCGCCCTGTGGTGTGTAACATAAAAAACAACTGCAAGGGCACAAGTTACAGAAGGGTTCACTGATTTTTCTACAAAGAACAATGAAAAAGAAAAGCATCTTTTAAAAGAGAAAAAATGAGTAAGAGGAATCAATATCTTCTTTAAAAAATGAATTTCGGAAAAAGAAATTTCCCCTTCCAATCACTAAATCTTTGTAATGAGAAAAAAGGATCAATTCAGCACAGAAGCCAATTGAGAAGGCAGTCTCCTGGGAAGTCCTCCCGTGAAAGACCTCATTAAAATGAACGGTAGTATGGAATCACCGGGGGAAATATACATGGGTACGTTACCTCCAACAAAACAGCAATAATGTATTAATTGTTTACTTTGCGGGAGGGAAGGCAGCATGGTATATCCCGATCTCATAAGATCTTGAAACTTAACAGGGCCAGACTTGGATGGGAGACCACCACCAAGTCAGTTGCACCCTTTCTTTGGTTGTTATTCTCCCATTCCAGGAGAGGGAGTGGAGAATCGTTTTGATCAGCAAAACCATACATGAAGAAGGATTAAATCACCACTCCCAAGTCACAGACCCAATCCAAATCAGAGGTTCCCATATCTGCAATTTACCTTTTGGGAAAATTCTTCTTGGATCTCTCAATGAGTCTAGTCCAGTTTGGTCCATACACCCATTATTTTATTGATGGCCTTACTGCTAGCCACATTTTATTACTTTTACAAGACACTTTCAGGGGATAACTACAGGATAAAAGGAAGAATACACACAGCCGCACACAGAGAACCTGTGGCTAATTTCTAAAATGAGAAGGATATGGATAAAGTCATCCAAAACTATAATCAATGACCCAATATTCCTGCCTCCAAATCTCAGCTCTACATAGGCCGACTGGCATTCCCTGGGGGCAAAGGAAAAGCTTCACATGTGGCTCTGTCATTTATTATGATTTCACATATTCCAAGGTTGAGTTCTTGGCATTCAGAATATGTTTGGGAGTTGAGGTCTGGTAAATCAGGTCTCAAAACTACACCTCATCAGAAAGGAGATCATCAGGGTGAAAAGTTCACAGGAATCTGGATGGTGCTCCTCATTAAGAAACAGGAGGTGGGTGGCTAGAGGGTAAAATGATCTATATTTACCTTTGTCAGCTCCTGCGCATTGGCTAGGTTATCCACAGCAATGGCCAAGAACACATTAAGCAGGGTGTCTAAGGTCATTAAGGAAAACAACATAGGTGATTATATCAGCTACAGGTTCACTGGGTCAACTCCCACCACACTGCTGAAAGATGCTTATTGCAGCTTTCTTTATGTGGCTGGGAAATCTTATCCTTTATCTAGAGAGCCAGTTTGGTGTAATGATTAAAAGCGGCAGGACTCTAATCCGGAGAACCAGGTTTGATTCCCTGTTCCTCCACTTGAAGCAAACTGGGTGACCTTGGGTCAGTGACAGCTCTTCCAGAGCTCTCTCAGCCCCACTGGGGATTACAATAACATATTTTGCAAACCGCTCTGAGTGGGCATTAAGTTGTCCTGAAGGGTGGTATATAAATTGAATGCTATTATGTTATTATTAGACTGACTGAAAAATGGAATCAGGTGGGATAGGTGGATCCTAGACAAAGTTTCCATGTCAGTGCCTGTGGAAATTCCCTGCTGTATGATGTTATGGTTCTATCATCCAAACGGTACAGATGCAACAAGAGGTCTAATCAGCCCTGAGGCTCAACATGAGGTCTAATCAGCCTTGAGGCTAATCAGCCCTGAGGCTCAACATGAGGTCTAATCAGCCCTGGAGAAGTATCAACTCCAGTGCTGTGAGTCAGGCCACCAGAGATGCTGACCTCACAATTTTGAAACATATGATTACTTCCAAATTCCCCCCAACGCCTGGAAGACTTTGATCCACATGTTCCCAAACCAGGGAAATGGCAGCATTCCAGTGTTTCCACAAGTCTTCTGAAGGGCTGCATGTATAATGGTTATGAGTGAATGTATAGTGACAAAGACAAAATCTGAAGTCAGAATGAGAATCACACAGAGGATAAGGTGCAGTTTGGTGCTACTGCTCTCCATGGTGCTGAAATCTGCAAAAACCATTATTTTAAAACCACCATTGAGATGGAGCAGCTGAAAGGATACAGTTGCCAAACAGAGTGAGGACAATGAAATAGATGGATGACCACATCCCTGAGCGGACACCGCCTTGGGAACGAATCCCATTGTACATTACTTCATTCCAGTCTTCGCCTGTCAGGATCTAAATAAACAAGCAATTAGGTTATAACAATGCACACATTTTATAGAAGGAAAGCTGCCACTCTGGTCATAGATATCTTACTTAGCCACTAAAACAAGGTTCAGACAAACAAGAAGGAAGCTTTTGCCTTCTGGTTAGAAGAGTTTTGACACAAATATGATTTCCTGGCAAACGAACCTTCATCAAACTGCCTCGCTTATACTCAACAGCAGGAAGGGAGGAGTAAGAGGAAGAATATCTTTGCCATCTGCGCAACATCTTTGCTGAGGATTCTTTTTCCATTTCCTGTCTCAGGGTCCTTATAAAGCTTGGCATGGCCTTTGGGTGTCAGCTGAAGGGCTCTTGGCCCTTTGGCTCTTAGCCTGTGACTTCAACCTAGCCTGCACAATGAGGATCAATCTGAGATACACTTGTTTGTTTTGCTTTGTTTGGTTGGTTGAGTTTGTTGGTTTATTTACTGCTGTAAGCCACTCTGGGTCACTTTGGGGAAAAAGAGGGTTATTGATCCTTAAATAAATAAAAATGTGCTCCTCATTGGATCGTGTGAATGTTTTCTGCCCAAATCCATCTCTAGCACTGGGATGAGAAGCTTTGCACCTGTGCATTGGGACTTGTGCTACAAGACCAGGCAGTACCTTGAAGATAAGTGATGGATTTCTTTATAGCTTGAGGCAGATGTCCCCTGGGGTCATAGTCAGGAGTACGTCAATGTGAGACCAACTACTAGCCAATCATGGAATCGTTTGAAGTTTGTCCCCTCTTTACATCTCTGCAATTGGACAAATCCTTCAAATAATCCTACCATGGATATGTCACCTGTGCAATCAGTGACATTTACCCCGACTGCAAGAAGTGATCACAAATGTTAACTGAGTTCATGGGCAGACAGTAAATGTGCATAGAGACACCTAAGTAGTAAGTTTTAATTCAAAAATCTCAAATGGAATCCCCTCCTTTTATCTGTATCTTTTAACCATTGGAGACAGCATTGATGGTGGACAAATTGTGGGGAGGAGAAGGCAGCAGCTGTGAGGAAGCAGTTTATAATCATACTAATAGACTTACCTGAATTTATTTGATGCATCCAAACAGCTCACTGAATTATTGGTAGCTGAGTAGGAGCCAAACTAGCAGGAGCTTCCCTGGTTCAGTCAGTTTTTCATATGGTTCCACCTACCTTTTTCTTAGTTCAAAATAATGGTGAATGGATGCTAGGACAGGATGCTGGGAACTGCACAGCACTGGCACAGTTCCTTCTTGGAAATGTTAGGTGTAAATTAAGTTGTTCATTCTAAATTAGACAGAACTTGAAGGCAAAGAGTGTTTCTAATAGAGGAACACTGAAAGCCAAGTTCCATGTTCAGCTGACTTAGCTCCTGCCACTTCACAATGCACATGGTGGATCTCATGTTCAACTGCTCCCCCCTGTATTAAAAAAAAATCCTCCCTGAACTTGGAAAACTGGTAAGTTGAACTCAAGGCTGGGTTGTTATCTTTTTTCACTTGCACGTCAGTTTTCACTTTGCAAAGTGATTTTTTCTGAACATGGCAGAAGGATGCAAAAATTTGATTTACTGGCAAGCTTTCTGCACACCGTGTAATCCTTAGCAGAGACCACATCCATGCATCACAGGATACTGCAATATCATTGAGCTACAGCAGCCATTTGCAACTACATTGCCTTGTCCACGTGGGAAAATACAGCCATGAATGATTTATAGTGATCAGTGACAGCACAGCAATAGCATACTAGCCAATGATGCATACAAGCAGCCAGAATTACACCCTTCATTGAAGTCAATGAGCTTAGAAGGCTGTAACCAGGGCTTTTTTTCAGCTGGAATGCGGGGGAACGGAGTTCCGGAACCTCTTGAAAATGGTCACATGGCTGGTGGCCCCGCCCCCTGATCTCCAGACAGAGGGGAGTTTAGATTGCCCTCCGCGCCGCCAAGCATGTGACCATTTTCTCCAAGGGCAACTCACTGAGTTCCACCACCTCTTTTCCCAGAAAAAAAGCCCTGGGTGTAACTCTGTAAAGGATTGCACTGATAGTCCAGCAAAAGCTGCACAAAGTATCAAGAGTTCCTGCAAACTGTGTACCTTGGCTCTGAAGAAAGGGTCAGGGAATAGTTATCTGGCAACAGTGAGGGGCTTTGCAGACGTGACAGTGCTCCCAAAACCTTTTGCTTGAGAAGCGATCTTTGAGAAAGCATTCTTTGAAAGTAAATTAAACGTGGCATCTCTTCAGATAAAGAAGACTCAGCAGTTCCAAGAGGAAGAAAAAGCTTGCCAACAGATTCAAAGGAAAGAGTAAGAAAAGGCAACACAAAGAGGGCTAAGGTAGGATGAGTGTCCACAGAGCACAGAATAGAAAACATGGAACAGAGAGAGAGGGAAAGAGAGAAAGCAAGCAAGCCCAGTCAGCAAATGAGGTATGAATAGCCTTAAAATAAGACCGCAGGACTTATTTTAGGAGAGGCACTCTGAACTGACTTATGAGAAGACAGATGACGGGAGATTAGGTTCGCAAGGAGAAGGTTGCAGCATTTAATTATAGTTAGTATTCATTATTAATACATGTTTTATATGCTTGCTGTATATCAAGATTTCAGGGCAGGTATCAGTGGCTGCTGCAAATGAGAAAAGCAGATTGATGCTTTGAAAGAGCTATATAAATAGCTCCACACTTGGGTGTGCTCAGTCCTGTTTTGATCAGGATGCGTGAAAAATGTCATTAGGGTTACCAGGCTACAAAATATCTCTATAACTGTGAGATTAATTAGGCCTTAAGCCTTGAGCTCATTGGTTGGAGGATAACCTGGGTGGGGAGGGAGGGGTGCAAAACTAAATATTGTAAGGAGCAGGAAATGAAAGCAGCAGCCCCCCCCTCCTTAGTAACGCACATGCATTTCCCCCATGCGTTTTCTCATACCTGCTCCATATTGTTTGTTTTATTAAGCAGGAGGCAGGCAGCACCTTAAAAGACTAACAAAATTTGGTCCAGCGTAATTTTTCATGAGTCAGAACTCACTGCCTAGGCAGCCAACTCAGTTTGAGAAAATGGTTAAGATTTGGGGGGTGGGTGCCTGGGAAGAACAGTGTTTGGAGGGGAGGAAAGAGTTCAGCAGGGATGCGATGCCATAGAGTATGCCCCCACCCCAAAGCTGCCATTTTATCCAGGGGAAATCATACTTGTAGTCTGGAGACCACTTTTAACTCTGGCGCCACCTGGAGGCTGGCAACCCTATCACGGTTGGATGCATCGGAGCCTATGCATATAAGAGAGTTGTAACTCATGAAGGTTTATGATGGCATGTTCATCCTTAAGGTGCTACTGCCCAATTCTGCTACAACAGATTACCATGGATACCCCTCTGGAATCGCTTGCCACCGTGGGGAAGGGGTGGGGCAGGAAGAAGCATAGCAAAGGCACAGTCATTGACAGACATAAATGCTGGCGAGTTAATTTCTCCAAACTCAGGCATAGAACCACAGAGATCTACCTGGAAAACGGTCATGATGGCTGCAGGGAAGGTGTCAAAGTTTGCGGAAGGAGTCCCATCCATAAAATTAAATCTAGGGGGGGAAAGATCAAAGGGGAAATTATGAGCCAGGACAAGGTTATTCTGATGCAGCCAGCAGATGGTGAGTTCTCCCCATGACTTTTCCTGCAATTGTCCCCACTGTTAGGGTGGAAGGGTTGCGTATTTGGTATCTATCCTCTCCACAATTCTGAAATAAGCATAAAGTCAAGTAAATCACCATCTCTCTCTCTCTACTTATCCCATTATTTCTAAGAGTCAAGATTTCATACTGTTCCTTGAGTAATAATTTTTGACAAGGAATAAGGTACTAGAAGAAAACAGAAGATTTTAGGCACTGACAAAAACCAGGGAGTTCAGAAACAGTCGCCAATGGGGGTCTTTGGAAGAGCTCTATTTCCCCCAGCTGCTGCCCAAACTCACCACCATCTTTTTCTGGTTTCTGAGATGCTGCCTACACTGCATAAGGGTGAGGACTAGAAACTTTTTAAAAGGGTAAGCTTACAGATGACCAGACTTCCTAATTCTGCACCAGCCAGTGAATTCTGCAGGAAGTGTGCCGACACAAGAGATACATACATCTCTGAAAGCAATATATTTAATACTAGAACTCATGGGCAGCGGGGGGTGGGGGGGGGGGAGAACCTAATGAAGCTGATGGGCAGTAGATGCAGGACAGACAAAAGGCAGCACTTTTTTTACTCGAGTAATTAAACTGCGGAACACTGCCAGTGGATGCAGTGACGGCCATGAGCATGAGGTTGAGACGGGTTCATGGAGGATAGCTCCAGCGGTGGCCAATAGCCAAGATGTCTACAGGGAACGTTCACATGCAGAGGCATCAACCTTTGAGTATCAGTACTAGGAGGCTGCATCAGAAGCAGCCTTGGCCTCTGTGCCCTTTTCATTAGCTCTCCGGGGCAACCCGGAGAGAGATGCTGGACTAAATGAATCTAGCAGGGCGTTTCTTATGCGGTTAATATGATCAGACCATCGGGACCTGGATGAATATAGCAAGCAAACACCTGTTCTGAGACCGCTTGCCAGGAGGCATTGTCATGAATAAGCTGGCAAAAATTAGCAAAGTATCGCCCCAGCCCCCAAAAAGAACTGGCTCTACAGAATATCCTGATATATTGGCAGACGTTTCAGAGGCACACAGCTTCACCGTCAACTTACCTGCCACCAAACAGCTGCATCCCAAGCAGGGCAAAGACTACAATGAAGAGGAAAAGGAGGAAGAGCAGGCTGATAATAGACTTCATAGAACTCATCAGTGAGACCACCAAATTCCTCAAGGAAGCCCAATACCTGGAAAATCCAGACGTTACTGTAGCATGCTTCCGAAAGCATTGCAAGACTGTTTAATACGGGCTGGCTTTTGGTAGCCAGAGTTCAGCTGGCGGGAGAAGGCATGCTATTACGTATTTGGTTTTTGAGTAGCTAGTTAAATTAAACAGCACCCGTGATTAGGGGAAGTAAGGTGGCCTGTGCAACAGGGGAGAGTTAGAAGTGCCGTGGAGTTGCAACTGACTTATAGTGAGCCCATCCACAGGGCATTCGAGGCAACAGGCAAACAGGCGTGGTCCGCCAGTGCTAGGGCTTTTTTTCAGGGGGAATGCGGTGGAACAGAGTTCCGGAACCACTTGAAAATGGTCACATGGCTGGTGGCCCCGCCCCGTGATCTCCAGACAGAGGAGAGTTTAGATTGCCCTCTGTGCCGCTCAGTGGCGTGGAGGGCAAGCTAAACTCTCCTCTGGCTGGAGATTAGGGGGTGGGGCCACCAGCCATGTGACCATTTTCTCTGAGGGCAACCCACTGAGTTCCATCACCTCTTTTCCCAGAAAAAAACCCCTGGCCAGTGCCTTCCTTCACATGCAGCCCCAGCCTTCCTTGGTGGTCTCCCATTCATGTGCTGACCATGGCCACTTCTGCTTAGCTCCCAAGCTCTGATGAGCCCAGGCTGTGCTGGGCTATTCAGGCTATTCAGGCTGCCGAGGTCAGGCTGAGCCAAAGGAGAAGAGCAACACTCAGGGAGAGTTTAAAAAAAAACAACAGCCATTCCTATTGGTTCTACTCACTTTGTGATCTTAAATATTCTCAGCAGCCGCAAGGCTCGTAAGACACTAATTCCAAAAGAAGTCCCTGGTCTGAATATAGCCCAAACCACTTCAAAGATGCTTCCTACTGTGACCTGAGTGATTAGACACACAAAGAAACAACAAATGGGGAAGGAAAATGTCACAAAAGACTAGAAGGAAGAAGAAAGTCACCAGCTCCACCCACCTCTTAAAGCCAGATGCTCCCCACATTTGCATTCTTTCTCTTTCTCTCCCTCCCTCTTACTCACACTCACATTAACAATGCTAAATCTGATTATACTGGTAGTTCAGTGCCAGTGAGAGCCAAGCTACAAGTGACGAATGACACTTGCCTGGCAAGAGAACAGACTTACGTGTATTCCTCCCTGTTCACTTGCCATTCACTTGCTCTCCACTTGATCAATGGCAAGTGAACAGGGAGGAATACATGTGAGTCTGTTCACTTGCCAGGCAAGTGCCATTCGTCACTTGTAGCTTGGCTTCGAGAGCCAGCTTGGTGCAGTGGTGGTGTGTTAGACTAGGATCTGAGCGACCCAAGTTTGAATTCCCATTCAGCCATGAAAGCTTGCTGGGTGACCTCGGGCCAGTCACATACTCTCAGCTCCAGAGGAGTTAGCCGTGTTAGTCTGTAGTAGCAAAATAAAAAAGAGTCCAGTAGCACCTTTAAGACTAACCAATTTTATTGTAGCATAAGCTTTCGAGAATCACGTTCTCTTCGCCTCTCCTTGCGGGGTTATTGCAAGGATAAAATGGATGAGAGGAGAACAATGTAAGTGGGTTTGGGTGCCCCACTGGGGAGAAAGGTGGGGTATAAATGGAGTGAGAAACACCCTCCCCTTCTGTACTTCCAGTATGTGAGTATACATGCGCATGCACACTCACATATGTGGAAGTATACAGAAGTACAGAAGAGGAGGGTGTTTATTGAAAGAACACTCGTTTGCTGCTTGGAAAGGCCAATTTTGTGAGGCTCACAGCTGACTCAAGCTCCTTTTCATGAACTGGGGAAGGACACCTATGCCTCAAGGATCTAAAACCAAGAAGATTGTCAAGTACACATCTGGAGAAGGACAATTCATGCTTGATGGCCCACTGGAAGGAAATTTCCTCACAATCTGACACTTCTGCTGCACGCTGTCCAGGAGACCCTGGCAGTCTGTCGTCTGTGCCTGCACCCCTCCCCTAATTCTGCACACAACTCCCGAAGTGTTAAGTGCAAAACCAGCATGAACCTGCACCATTCTTCCTCTTCCATCAGTGGAATTATACTGGCAGAAGGGGTAGAAAGGGCGATTTTGTCTCCTTCCCCCTCCAGACTGCAGTCCATCCAGCTGCACGGCTATGAGACCGTGAGGCACGGGTCCTGCAACCCAGAACTGGAACTCCGACATATCTGACAAAGAAAGCATGACTTTCAAAAGTGCATACCCTGCAAAATCTCATTTGTCTTTAAGGCGCTACTGGACTAGAACCTTGTGGGTCCATGCAGACTAGGACCCACCCTGCCCCTTGACTCTCATGTTCACAGCACAGCTTGAGATAATCCTTCCTTGGCCTGTCCCTTCCTCGGCCTCCAAAGTAGTCACTCCCTGTCTCCCTTTATAGCTGCTTAGAACAGAATCCAGGCACCCTTGTTCGCTTTGCAATGAAGACATCTTCCCCCATCCGCTTCTGCTAAGGAATGCCAGTGGTGCAGATGTCGGTTTCCTGCAGGCCCCGTTGGCTCCTCTCTTTCTCCCACCTGCTCTGGGCTCCCTGACAACTGATCAAAATGTGAGCTTGGCCTTCTGCCTGACATGTTTCACCATGACGAGAAGAAACCACAAGACTGTACAATCCAGTTTCATTTAAATGACTATGCGTTTCTTTGCCCTCCATACAAATATTTAGATCTTGGAAACGTGGCCGCAATAACGTCGTTTGCACTCCTGTCGTTTCTCAGTGCCTTTGCTCATATCAGTGCCATTTTCTGGAATACTTTTGAAGCATTCCTACTGTTTGCCTCACTTTCATGTCACTTCCCCGGGTGCCACTTACCCCACAGTCAAAGCAGTTGAACGACGAATGAAAGTAAAGGCGTGGCCCCATCCCGTACATCTTCAAGGACATCTCGAGGAGGAAGAGACCCAGAAATATAAACTCTGCATAGTCTGAAACAAACAAAGGCAAGTGTGTTAGTTGCAGCTTTGCCCCCTTCATCCATTACAGGTACCAAACTTCATAATAATTAAGGGTGCCTTCTGCCATGTAGCTGGTTTGTGCGGACGAATTCTCTACTTGCCTATGTATTCAGGCACAAAACATTGTGGAGAAAGGCTAGTACGCAGCAGGAAGGATGGGAAGTGTATGGTTATGTTTGTCATGACAGTTTCTGAAGAAGAAGAGGAGGAGGAGGAGGAGCAATACTTCGAGATAGAACACCGGCCAAGTGCTCGTGGGCCACCATGTGCTTGCTGGGATTCTTGCAAAGAACGGTGCACTGGGTCTACATGTGTCCAACCCAGCAAAGCATTTCTTATGAACTTTATCAACAATGTGTTCTCAGAATCACTGACCACAGATCAGTTTGCTGCTGAGATCCAGAGGAGACATTCTTGTTCTGTAAGTTTAAAATGTACTGCTGAACTTGTGAGGTTCTAGTGAAAAAAAAGGTAAACCACACTAGAAGATAATCAGCTCGCCCCTGCTCTCGTCTTTCTCTAAGTGATCCCATTCATGTTTGGGAGTTGGATGGTAGGTAAGGACTCAAAGCTGTAGTATGGAGGCTTCAGTTCCTGTCCTTCTGGAGTTTATTCCTTTTGTCTTCTGGTTCTTAGGGCTACAGGGGTTTTGTAAGGTCTTTCCAAAGAACATTATGGGCAGCTCCTCCCAGCAGTTCGGCCCTCCTAGCAAGTTTTAACATTTCTTTTTAATTTACTTCATTTATACGCCACCTTTCTTCCCATTGGGGACCCATTGGTAACAAATAACAAATGTGCTGCCGTGCTTTCTGCCTGGGGGATCTCGGAGGATGGAGGTTGCCATGTGTCAGCAGCACCACTGGAGATTTGTTTTCAGGATGCAGATGCAGTAACAACAGCATACCATAACACAGAACTTTATCACTTACAGAGAAGGTGAGTGAGCCACGGAGGTTGGTTGTGATGAACAATGGCCACACAGGCCGTGTTGAGGGCCACAATGCTCAGGACGAGCCAATAAAACACCTGGGATTTCACCATGTGACGGACCGAGATGCGCAAGAGCCGCTCTTTGTGCCGGAAGTAGGAGGCGCCGTCCAGTTTCGCACTCTTGATGCTGGCCCGAGCGAGTGGGGTACCTGTAGCGGAACAAGGAGGAAAGGCAGAAGGATGCTGGAAGAGACCGAGGCACGGTAGACATGCTATGAAAGCCAACGTGGTGAGAAGGAAGTGGTTAAGCGTTCTTTTTCACCCAGGTGTTCATGTACTCAGCAGAAGACTAGTATGTCACTGGCAGTTGAGTAAGATGCAGAACTGATTCTGTGTTACACTGTGTTGTGCGGAGGGTGCTGGCTGCTCCCTTACCTACTGCGTTTGCATGTGTGAATAAAGCTTCTCAACAAACAAGGACAGAGCTAAGACTTTCAGAGCTCAGCTCCTTCTCAGCCCACTAGGCTTAACTCTATTTAAAATATTTATAAGCCCACCCTTTTGCTAGGGAAATGGGACCCATGGCAGGTAGTGGATTACAACCTATATAAATCACAGGAAACTATTAAAAACCGCCATCAGAAACCTTATAAATAACATTCCTAAGAGACTCCTACCCCATAAGAATCAGCAAATGCCAGAAGCCAAAAAGTCTGTCTTAAAGCCCTTATAAAATTGCAAAAGAGACGGGCCTTCCTAACTGTTTCTGAAAGAGCCTAGCACCACAGCCATTACCCACCCACCCCACACACACACCTTTTTTTGTTTGACAAATTCCAGCAAGCAGCCCCAAACTCCTGAAAACCAGTAAACACTAGCCAAGTCCACTGGAGTTTTCCCCTGTATGTGTGCAATAATCTCCTATAATTTTATTTAATTAACGTTACTCGTCTTAACACATCTTGAAGGCTCAGCATGTATAACAATAGGCACTTGAAACAATAGAGAATGATAAGCTCCATAAAACCATCGCTCAAATTTGGAAGCTAAAAAAATACATTTGCCACTGCCAAATCAGCTCAGAATCCTTTTCTGTTGGAGGAAACCTGGCCAGAGCACAGGAGTGAACACACCGTATATACCCTGCCCCCCGCCCCCCACACACACCTATACTGAGAACAGCTTGATGCAGAGAAGTGGGTTTTTTTGTTGTTGCTTTTAATTCTCCAAGGTTGCAATCTATACTGCCAAACACTTCATACAGCATTTCTAACACTGAAAAGGCCATTGTTTGTTCTCTGTGTCAACTGGAATGCTGTGCACGCTATTCCTTAGTGAAGAAGTTGCAATTCAATGCCTCCTTCCCTGAAGACACGTCCAGTCTCAAGATAACAGAAAATAAATGTGCATTCTGTTGTCCACCTGTGATGGGAAGCCTATTCCTAGGTCTACAGAAGCTCTTGTGTGGCATAGAAGAGGGAGTGCACCCCTGCATGACAAGTGGAAAGGGCTTACTCGCCCCCCTTTGGTGCCAATTCGGTGTAGTGGTTAAGAGCACGGAACTCTAATCTGGAGAACCGGGTTTGATTCCCCACTCCTTCACTTGAAACCAGCTGGGTGACCTTGGACCAGTCACAGCTTCTAGGAGCTCTCTCAGCCCCACCCACCTCACAAAGTGTTTTATTGTGGGTATAATAATAACATACTTTGTAAACCACTCTGAGTGGGCATTAAGTTGTCCTGAAGGGGGGGTATATAAATCGAATGTTATTGTTGTTGTTAAATCTCCTCTTTGGCATAATACTGGAGAGACAAGACCCCTTTCTTCTTTTGCATCTTAACTTACTATTTTCTCTTGCTCTCAGTCTGTACTCCCCCCTTTGAATGTCTTTTCTTCCTCCCTGTCTCTATAGCCCATGCGCTTATGGGTCTTTTGCTTCACCAGTGGGGCACTTCCGCCCTCCCCCTCCATCTGAATGCTGTGTTTGTATCTGCTGGGCAATGAGCTTTCTGTCCCTCCTCCCTCCCGCAAACCCACAAATATCTGAAGGGCGGCTGCAATGAGAACAGCATAGCAATGGCACCTGCCAACTGACTGCACGGCAACCATGACAATCCTGGAACCCTGAACACCTGTCCCTTCTGTCCACTGAAGAAGCTGGTTCTGCTTCCATTTTGGACAGTGCTTTTTCATGTTTTTTTTCCTGTAAAAGTTGCCTTTTTTATATTACAGAAGCCCAAGAGAGGTCTGTGGCCTGCAGAACAACTGGGTTGGGAGCAAGAGTCCCACGCCATGCACTGACAGGCTGTATCTTACCCACGGAGGAGATATCCACACGCTCATCGCTAGAGTCCCGATTCATGGCTTCCGTCCGGCTCCTCTTGATGGTTGCCCTCCTGAGTACTGGGGAGAAAGGAAACAGGAGAAATGTCACATCCATTCGATACAGCAACAGAGAAGGGTGATCAATCCATATAAAAGCCCCCAACATTCCATCACAGTCTAGAGTGTTCAAGATGAAGAAGCCAGGATGAAGGTGAGCAGGATGCAGGTGAAGAGGTGGTTCTGCACAGGGAGGGGGCATCTTTGATTCTGGATGGCTGCAGTTCCCAAGACAAGGTGAAGCCTCCAATTGAATGGCATCCCCAAGTAATATTTGCACCTGGGAACTCTACCCTGAGACCAGGTGCCCTGCCCTCTATGACAAGGATCCTGCAGGTTGTGTGTGGATGTTGCAACTACCAGCTCCTCCTAGCAGCTGTCTTCAAAGCCACCTGCAGAATCTTGAGGCACGAGCCTCAGTGTGCATCGTAGCTGCTGCAGCAACCCCAAATGGCACCCAGACTGAAGTTTTGCTTTTTCCAATGTCTCCATTGGGGTTTTTCGGTGAGCCTGATAGGTTCCCCGGGCTGACCCCACTAGTAGTTTGTGGCAGGGCCTCATTACACAAATGTTGTTATCCAAATGGGCGCCAGTACTCTGGAATCATGGTGATGTGCACAGTGTAGGTATCTTTCCCCTATGCAAGACTTTCCTTTGCAAACCCACCCTACTGTCATACAGTTTGCTAAACCTATATCGGCTAGCAATGGCTGATCATGCCATGTGGATAAAAAAAAATACACAGAACCACCATGGCCAGAGAACGACCATGAAAACTAATTTAAATCTGCAGTAGATACGTCCAGAGTTTTCCAAACATTATAGCAGAGCACTAGTCAATAGACCTACAAGCTTAGCAGCGGACTGGACATTCTTTAACCAGGAGCTGTAGGCCTTTCTAAGCAACTGAATTCTAGAGATAATGTTTTGGAAGGCCTGCTAGTAATTTGAAAGAGGGATTGCTGGTCATGCCATGCTCAGCATAGTAAATAAGCTTTGTATTTGTTAAAAAAAAATCACACAACCTGCTACAACAGAGGCAACAGTGGGCCCAAGGAAACCTATGTGTTCGCTATGGGAAATGATGACTCAGGCCGTGCTCTGCATCCAATGACGTCCCACAGACTGAAAAGCTTTCCCCCCCGCACATTGCTCCCTCTGCAGGTTCAGAGAGTCTGCTGACCCCCCAGGGATAAAATTTCTTAGGGGGTGCTCAGTGGGCTGCAGTGGACAGAAAGAATGGCAGATGTTGGCATGACTGGGTAGAAGAAGAAAGTGGTAAGCTTAGCCCTGATGCTGTTAACCCCTCCTCCTCCCACTTTGCAACTCCTTCTTCCTGTTCTTTCCCCACCACTTGAACATGACTAGGAAGTGCAACTGGTAGAAAACTGGTTCACACTGCAATACTAAGAACGTTTTTCTGGGCCCACTGAAGAAAATGTTACTTTCTTCCAAGAAGACTTGCTTAGGATTGCTTCACAGTGGCGGGTTTGCAAAGGAAAAGCAACTAGTTCAACTAGTTCTGTGTGTTTGTACTTCAGAAGTTGAGAATCCCGCACTTACTGCTAAGGGACCTGTTATGCCACATCACTGGACACAGGCACAATCAGTTCCAGTCTCACACATACTTATGGCGGCAGCTATCAATTCAGTGCATGGAAAGGAAGATTGAAAATCTTCAGTGTATTCAATGTTTGTTGGTTTTATTAAAATATTTCTATCCTGTCTCCTAATTACAGGACTCTCGATGTTGCTCTCAAAACCATTTTAAAAATACAATAAAACTGAACACATAATTTAAGCAAGCAAAAAGAAAAGCGCCCTACCACTTAAATAGCAAACAATGTTAAAAAAAACTACAAAATAAACAATAACGCAGATCAATACACAATTAAAACAAGTGAAAAACAAGCACATCAACAAGTCAGAGCACAAACCATGTTGGTCTCATTCCAAGCCTGAGTAAACCACCTGGGTACCTGAAGCTCCGCAATGGGGGTGCCTAGGGGTCATTTCATAGAAAAAGAGCTGGAGAAACTCATTAGCATAACTCATTACCATATGCCATGCCCCTTGAGATCCCCAGAAGTGTGTCATTAGCATAACTGATTTGCATATGCCACACACCCCTGACATCACCTATTCCGGCTGTTTTGGACCCAATCTTGGCCATTCAAGGCCAAAATTGGGCCAAAAATGGCAAAAAGGGACTGAATAGGGTCAAAAAGGGGCCCCAAATGGTCAGGATTGGGCTGCTGCTGAGCAGGAGAGTGATCCACCACCTGTCAGAGGCCCAATCTGGGCCGTTTCGGCCCCAATCCAGGCCAAATCAGGCCCAAAATGGCTGAGAGTCAGGTGGGCGGGGCCACCTGACATGTGACCTCTTTGGGGAACTGCTGGAACTGTGTTCCGGCGCGTTCCCCCTCAAAATGAGCCCTGGAGGTGCCAAGCAAAATGGGCAAGGGAAGTGGATGCTATGGAGGCGATGCCACAAGGGAGAGGGGTTTGCCCCACGTAGCCACCCAAAGAACAGAGGGATGATCTCAGCTATTGAACAGGTGTGTATGGGAGCAGGTGATGCTTCAGAGGCCCTTTGTCCCAGACCACTGAGGTTTTTCTTACCTTCTAAGGCCGATGTGCCAGAATTTTTGTTCTCTTCAGCCAGCATGACTTCCTCTACATAAAGACAAACAGTTCAGGCATGGTTTGTTAACCTAAGCCAAGCTGCCCATCAAGTATGCCACATTTTCATCAAAATGCCCCCTAAGTCATAAGAAAAAAAGGAGGACATAGAACCAGCACACCAGACAAGGCAGATTATATAGGTATAATATATATATGCTATGATACACAGAACTCAGGCGTACATTCAATCAGACCCTTGTGCTCGTTGGCTATTGGCTATCTCCTTGGTAGATCCTGCTGTGTACAGCCTTTGAAAGGGTGTGGGGTGTGGGGTGTGGGGGGGTGAGTGTGAGTGGAGGGGGACGTGTGAAATCTAGGGTCTGTGATTTTAGCAGCCCAGGGGAAGCAGTACACCACTCTCTTCTGCTAGCTGTCAGATGCCACTGCAAGGGGGAAGAAAGGGCTGCCTAAAATCCCAAATACCCATTTGTCTCCCAAGATTCAGAGATTTTCCCCTGTGAAGGGCTGGTATGGGTATGTGGGAGGACCACAAATGCTATCCTGAACTTGGAGGAAAGTTCGGATAAAATATATTCACATTTTCTGCAGGATTCTCTATATTTACTATGATGCCTCTGGAAATCTTATTGCCCAGACTCATTGCACCTGCTTTATCTATCCAGGCGCGGTACCCATTCAGTTCCCGCTCGATCTGCTGCTGCCTCCTCAGCTTCATGAATGCGCGGCGATTCTCCACTCGCTCTCTCTCTTTGGCAAATTCCCTGCAAATGTGAAAGACCAAAACCGGGTTAGAGAAGGTTTCTTGTCACTCCATTTGTTCTGGAGAGTGCAAAGTGCTGGATCAGGACAACGATGGCCATCATGTCAGAGAGAAATGCTATGAATTCGGGAATGGAGGGCAGTTGAGAGGGATTGCCAAGACCTTTGACTGTGTTCAGAGGAGGAAAGAGACATGCCACGTTCTTACTATTAGCCATACCAGATTCACCACCCACACATCCTCCATAGCTTGAGTCTTATGCTGTTTTCCACCACATTACAGGAGAAGGTGATTCCAGACAGCTGGAGGCTCATTCCATTCTGATAGGCTAAGTTAAATATAAGGCACATTAGCAGGGACAGTGAGAAAGAATAAAACAGGAGATGAGCAGGAAAGTAATTATAGCTTCTAGTGCTTTCATACATTTCCAGACCCTGTCTTCTTTGGTAGGCAATCCATTCCTTCGATGCCAGATTTAACATTTCTACTGTCCAGACCTGGATTTGCAGAACCCCCTCAAGCTTTTAATACTAAATATATTGCTATCCGCATAGCATACGGTTGCCATTCTTGTTATATGTGGGTAACTCTGGTTTTGTGGCTCCATTTTGGCTTCTGATGGCCAACAACAGGCAACTTGATCATAAATCACCACGTTGGTGGTGTTTTTCAATTGCTACAGTGGTTGTGACAGCCAATTAAAATTAGCAAGTGTAATGAAATGTTCCCCTCTTATGGGCTAATGGTAGCGCAAGAAGGTTCTGCTCTGTATTTGGTAAACAAAAGTCATGGTGCTACTGAGAACTGTAGGATTAGGAAAGTTTTGAGCTGGGATAGCCAAAGTATGCCCAATCTCAGCAGATCTCAGAAGCTAAGCAGGGTCAGCCTTGGTTAGTGATTGGATTGGGGACCTCCAGTGAAGACCAGGGTTGGAGAGGCAGGCAATGGCAAACTACCTCTATTAGTCTCTTGCCTTGAAAAACCCACTAGGGGGTTGCTATAAGTCAGCTGTGACTTGATGGCACTCTCCATCACCACAGAACTAGGAAGATTCCGATTATTTTACCAGAGACGTCAAAAGCAAATGGGTTCATATTGAGGTATGCACGATCTACAGTTTGCCTGGGCTTAGCAAAAAGGTCTCATGAAACCTGTCTCAATTTAAACCCAACTTGTATAGAAGAGCTCAGGCTTTGGCCATGGTTTTTCTAGCCTACTGGACATGGGTAGAGAGCACAAGTTTCCAGCCTGACAAAGCAGCTTAATTTATATAATTATATCTATGGTAGGAGCATGTGATGGACAGATCTCAGGCATACATTCAACAGCAGCCTTGGTCAGCTGACAGCTGACTCCGTAATGTTTGGCTTGATTACGGTTTGCTGTATGTCACTTTTGAAAGGACCGGGGAGAAAAATTTAGGATGCAGATTTTTATCCTCAGGGCAGGATGAGCAGCGTACTTGATGATGATGATGATGACAACAATGTTTGGACTGGAAAGTTTTGGTCATTCACCAGCTTGGGAGTCATCAAGATATCGCCTTAATATGTGACACGTTTTATTTATGCTTACTTTATTTATGTTATTTATAGACCACCTTTCTCACTGAGACGCAAGGTGGATGACAATGTGAGTTCCAAGTAGTGTGGCTGTTTGCAAGTGTCCAGTTGTTATCCTGTATATGCCAATATCGCCTAGATGTTTAGTTAATCCTTTTGGAACCTAGCGCTCCACTATCACTACTGGAATAACCATTGTTTGTTGTTGTTATTGCTATTTATAGTCTACCTTTCTCACTGAGGCTTAAGGTGGATTACACCGGTAAAATCAACATGGTCATGGCTGGGACATGATCTCTCTGTCAGATACACCCCAGCACATCTGCCATGATTGTCTTTCTGCATAATATTCTGAACCTCTGAGAATGTGCAAAGGGGAAATAGTTGCTGCTTGGCTGTTAGCTGCTTATCTTGCAGGTGTTTTGCTTTCGATTTCCTGGCGGGCTTGAGAACGTGCCCTTGGCGTGTTGGCCAGAGCCGTATCATCCTCCCTGAGAACTGGAATGAGCTCATCCCGCCCCCCTCCCCCCGCTTCTCCCTTCTCTCCTAGACCCTGGACTTCTTCGTACCAAAACCCTAACGGTCTCTCTTTCCCAGGCGTGGGAACATCCCCCTATAATTAACTTTGCTTGCCCACCTTGCATCACTTCTGCCAATGCTCCTGTCTGAGTATCTTGATACTGATATATCTCTTTAATAAAGTAACATTTAACTCATACACCTGAGCATCTGCAGTGAAGTGCTTGGGGATTTACCTGGCAAGACCTAACACTCGCCTTTGTTTGTTGTAAGAAGTTATCGGAAGTGGGATGAAAGAGCTTCTTCCTAAAGTATCAAATCCCCCCATTTGCTCTCAAAAGTTCTGAATCCCCTCCAGTTACCCGCCAGTGGTAGGCAATATCCCAGGGGTTCGCGCGAGAGTACACCCATGGCCAGTATGATGACATCACTTCCCAAAAGTAACATCATCACACATCTTCGGGAGCATGCGGACAGGCTTCCACAAGTAAGTCCTGGGTCCCACCCCCTCCCCTGCCGTTGGGAGGGTGAAGGGAACTGGGAACCCTAATCCCATCCCAAATTTGTAGTTCTGCCCCATGCTGGGGTGTATGGCCACCATTAATTGTAGTTCGTATAGCCTTGACCGAAGAACAGTACACCTCTTCTATCTGGGATGGTCATCCTCTTCCACCGAGTGTGCAGCTTCGGGAGGGACGCACATGGAGCGGTGAGGGAGGAAGGGGATGCCCGCCTAGCCAGCCAGATCAGCCGAATCAACCCTGGCGATCAATGGGGTGACAGATGTCACAGCCAGATCGCCCTCACATCCACCACCATTAATAATACAGGGTTTTTCAGTAAAACAAATTGTCACCTTGTGAAGCTTAAATAAATGGACTATCAATGCCTTATTTCTGAGAATCAGAATCAGGTAAAGAAACCTGTGACAATGTAAGCAAATAAAGTAATTGCTCAACAATTCCACAACTCAGTGGCTTGTATGCACTAACGTGTCAGTCATTCACCAGTTCTCCCCTCCTCTCCTGCATCTCTTTCAACTCCAGAAATTATTATTTCTGGGGTCAAAGGACTCACTTGTCTGTGTGCTGCAGTGAGGAGGGGGAAAGGGGTGAAATCATCCTCCTTTGCTCTTCCACCAGTGCTACTGCCCTTTCATGTTTCCTGAGAACCCAGAAGTGGGGTGGAGAGGAGATGGAATGTGGAAGAATTTGCACCCCTTCTATTGGAGTTCATTGGATACAAGTCAAAATGCTTGAAATCTGTTAGCTAGTGACAAAGGTCAAGGAAACGTGCAATTTTAGAAGCAGCAACACAGAGCAATTCCACTGTTCTTTATCCCAGTGATGTGCTTTAGCAGAAGAACTGGGTTACATGGACCCTCACCTAGATGCAGGGAAAGGGAAAAGGGAAAAGGGAAAAGGAAAAAGGGAGGGAGGAAAGGGGAGGGGGGGAAATCCATATTGTCCTTCTGCTCAGCAGGTTTCTCTGATTTGGTGCACATAAAGCTTTGTTTACAGATTCAGGGTCTCTCACTGTTGTCATGGTAACCCAGTCAGATATGCACAGACACAAACCTCTCTGTATGGGATGGCTTGCTAATATATAATATTTTAATACAGATGCACATACATAAGCATTAGCACACATAATATGATCAAATGTATTGTACCAATATGCACGTACTTAAAACTTTCATACAGGCACAGTCACATCACTGCTAACATCTCTGCAGACCAGCTCACCAGGCACTAAGGAATATCTGCAGTTCCCTTCATGCACAGTCCGTCTGAACAACCACCTTGAACAAAATTGACCGGCTTTTCTTAGCCCTTAAAAGATTTGGTCTGAGTAAGCACTCTTAATGCATTACTCCGGAGAAACAGCTACCAGATTACACACCTGAAAATGAAACTAATCAATACTTTCTTAATCACACAGATTGTATTTACTTCCTTCCTTTATACCTTGCCTTTCTCTCCAATGGGGATCCAAAGTAGTTTACATTATGCTTACATCCTCTATTTTATCCTCACAACAACCCTGTGAGGTAGGCTAGGCTGAGAGTGTGATTGGTCCAAGTTTACCCAGTGAGCTTCCATGGCAGAGCCAGAAATCAAATTTGGATCTCCCAGATGCTAGTAAGCCACACTGGCTCTCAGGATACACACCTTTAGGAAATATTTTTTATAACAAGTTTCCCTAGTAGAAGGAAAAGTTGTTATCTAAGTTGCTAGTGTTTTTCTTCAAGCAGAAAACAGTTTTGAGGAGGGGACAGGCACAGCTAAGCATCACAAGATCATGCATGTCCAAATCATTCCCAATGCATTTATTTCACCTGCATTTCCTATTAGTAAGCATGAGGTAAGGTAGCAATAGAAACCCATGTGCAAGTCACTTGCTGTAAAATGTTAATGTTTCATGTACTTAAAGAATATAGCAAACAACAAACATGGAGGGGGAGGGGGCCGTAGATGAGGGAGAAGCAGCAGGGAAAAAAACTAGCATGTGCAGCTATTTTGTACAACAGAGAACATATATAAAGTACTTGGAAACAAATCAACAGTTTGTCAAATGTTCACTTGTGCAGACTGCAACTTGTTCACTTCTTGAGAATCGAAACACGGGGTAATGGAGCATCTCTGTATGGGACTAGTCCAGGCTGCATGTATGAAGAAGAGGCTTGCTGTTCAGAAGAACAACCGCAGAAGAACCAAAAGGTGTGAAGAGAAACCCTGCAAAACCCCCAAAGTCTCCCTGTGCAGAGAGAAGCTTCACATATCCACGGGGTCCCCTCTCTGTGGCGGCTGAGAGCCAAGCTACAAGTGACGCCTGACACAGGTTGGACACTTGTCAGCTTCCCTCAAGTTTTGATGGGAAATGTAGGCGTCCTGGTCTTGCAGCTTGGCTCTCCATTTAATTGAAGTTTGCAGAGCGGCAGTTTATAGGAGGGAGGACATGTGGTCGGGAGGGTGTTGGGTTCTCGCCGGACGCCCCCCTTACCCTCTGCTGGGTGTGTGTGGGGGCGGGGAGGGTTCTGTACACTTCAATTAAATGGAGAGCCAAGCTAAAAGACCAGGACGCCTACATTTCCTATCAGAACTTGAGCGAAGCTGACAAGTGTCCAACCTGTGTCAGGCGTCACTTGTAGCTTGGCTCTGAGTCACCCTGTGTCAGAGAAAAGTTTTCCCCAACTGTAACAGTGGTGCTCAAAGGTAAGTCTTTTGGACACAATTTAAAATTTATCTTTGTGACACACCCTACAAAAATGGGGCTCCATGGATTTGTCCACCATCACAAATGAATTGCCCAGCAGCTGTTCTCTGGCTTCTCTTGCTAGGCAGCCAGTCCTTTGGCTGCTAGAGGTATAGCCTTTAGGCTTTTGGCATCCATGCCGAGGCATCGCAGGACAAAGCTATAAAAAGAAAGACTAATATGGCACCAGATCCAGGTCTGGAGCCTGTTGTTTTGGCTGTGGATATATGGGTTCCCAAGTCTGCCAAAGCAAATACCAGCTGGCCTGGAGGCTCAAAAACATCTCCCACTCTAGTTTGACATATAATAAAATGAAAAGTCAATCTTACTTTTGCAAACAGTTTCGGAAGACACCTCATTGCTTATTATAATAATAGCGTTAGAAGAGCCACGTTGGATCAGAGCAAAGGCCCACCCAGTCCAGCACTCTGTCCACACAGTGGTTGACCAGTTACCTCTAGGCAGTCCAGAAGCAGGATGACTGCAACAACCTCTTCTCGCCCGCTGTCCGTAGCAACTGACCTCAAGAGGTTTACTGCCTCTGTTACTGGAGGGAGTCGATATTTATGAATACGTGTATGCTCTACCTTATCCTCCTGAACCACTTTACCAATAGAGGCAAGAGTGATACTTTGAGAAAATGGAGAAGGAGTGCAAGAAACAATCACTGTGATTTTTCGCCTGGCTGGGAGTCTTCTAATGTTCCTTTCTCCCCCCAAAATGCAGTAATGTGAACGTATAAGGGTGAACACCTAGATATGGTCTCTAAATTGGTAGACCTATCCCCTCCTTCTGCCTACCCCCCCACTGAGTTCTGACTGGCCAGATAGGGTTGTTCCATGTTGCTGATTCAAAACTTTTATCTAGCAATCAACAGTTTGCCTTGTAATCGAAAAGTCAGATATGCAACTGTCATGAAAATACCTGGCCCCAAAACACTGATATTAAGAAGAGGTGTTCAAATAGGAAAGGATTATTTTTTTAAAAAAAAGCAGATGGCAAGGGAATGGAAGCTGGGCCATGATGACTAGTTGGAGGGCCTAGGAAAGGAAGCAAAAGACAAACCATGTCATCCAGGCGGATGAGGAAGGAGTTTGTGGAAAGGAGAATGATTAGACAAGGGACAAAGAGAAGGATGGATCCAGGAAACAAAGAGCCCTATAGAGGCAAACTTCCAGAAGTATGGGCCAAGGCAGGCCAAAGCTGAACAAGGAAGAGAAATTCAAGTGGAGGCTCACCGGCCTGCTCAACCTGGCCGCATTATCATATGCTCTATAAAGCGTACAGGGCTTACTACTGAGAAAACTATTCTACAAAGCAACAGTATACATTTTAATGGTAATACCCATAATTCTAAAGAAATTACTTGCATTTGCTATAGCTAGCTCATTTGGGAAGTACAACCAGAGAGATTTTCTGCAGGGACCCCTGCCTTCCTTCCCGTTTCTAAACTGCAGCAATATGAGAAGTGACAATGAATAAAAACAGAAGGAACTGTAAGGACCTTGAATCCCCTTCTGCTTTACCAGCAAAAATGGATTCAGTAGGAGGCAACAAAGCTCAAAGCCATAGAGTCCCGTCCCCCACCCCAGCCAGATTTATATTCAATGCCAGGCCCCTGCCCTCAGTTGGCAGCTAGACACTACTTGGGTCACACAGCAGGCAATGCATTGAGGTTTGTATCCATAGGAAGCCAAGCAAAATTACAAAGAAGGCATAGACACAGATATTTTCTTGCACTCACAGAAAGACAGGCAGTAGATCAACAGAGTGGGCATAGGTGGCATTTGGCACTCCAAAGAAGACACCCTGCCTTTGTCTCCTGCCCCAGGAGGTGCAATTCCCAGTTTCTCACGATGTGAGATTTTGTTAGAAATCACTTGTTAGTACTTGGTGGAAACTGCTAAGTAACCACAGAGAGAGGCATGCAACCTATGTGTGCGCTAGAGTTAGTAACACAGGGAGGCAAACAACTCACAAAAAATTGTGTGTTGCAGTAAGAAACTCAAAAGAGACAAACTCACTGAAATCAGACACGGGCACACACTCTTAAACTTACTATAACAAATCACAAATGGACAAATAAATAAATAAATAAACATATTAGATATTAGGCTCCAAAATGAACCTGTCAATGTAATCTCTAGGTATTTACACAGACTATAGAAACTCAGGGGTGTTATTCCTTATATAGAATGAAGAAAGACTTCCCCAAATAATGACTGGTGATAGAAAGAGCTATCAAGGAAAAATAATCTCTCTTATTTTGCCAGATCCATTTGACTACAATAACTCTGTTGTCATTTCAATCTTCCCTGACTCCCTTCCCCTCCCTCTGTTTGAACCCTATTGTAACAGGAGAGCCAGAAGCCAAGAAAATAATGCCATTTCATTTTTCATTTATTTTCATTTTAAAATGAATGATCACCCAATGTTTTTCATTAGTTTTAAAATGATTCATGTCCCTGTTCTTACATCTTTATTTCTCCCCACCATGGGTGTGTATGGAAGAACCATCCTGCCATGTGGCTGGCACCTGGCAAAGTGAAAGCCCCAATATATACAGCCTCCTAAAAAGAAAACTTTAATTAACTGATACCCCTGAAAAATATCCCCTAGTCTACATATGCACATGCACACAGCTAACATATAGAAAACCCTTGAAGTTCTATGCACAGAGAGCATGTTGATGTCTTGCATAATGCAGTTTCATCACAATTACTTTGCAGTTGTTGCAAAGTTCGTAGCACATGAACAGTTGGACCACAGGGAAGTCGTCTTTCCCTTCCATACCCCCACCACCATTCTAATTGCAGCCTGAAAGAGGCATGATTATGAAGAACCAATGGTGGTGTTCTTTCACAAGGCAAATGTCTCACTCCTGTGAGAGCCCAGCGGCAAGCTTTCCTCTCCAAAAGGAGCGCTAAAGAATTGCTATGTCTGCTCCAAGAGGGAACTGGAGTTTATTAGTCAGGCTGAGCCATTACACACTTATAACAGTGTGTGGGCATTTTTTGTGAGTGTGCGTGAGAGAGAGCGAGTACATGAATAAGTGACAGAAAAGATATGAATGTTCCCCATAATACCTTGTTTGAGATCCCTAGACAATTCAAGGATTTTTAATGTCACCACCAGAAGGCTGAATCCCACTGTTTATCATCAAATTGCTCTCCCCATCTCCCTGCCCAATCTCTGGATGTTGGGCTAAAAAAAGAATTTGCCCCATTCTACATTTGCAGGCTGGAGAGTGAAGCAAAGGAGCCAGGAGAAGGGGAGAGAGAGGGAACGAGAGAGTGTAAAACACCAGAAGGAAAGAAACATGCAAAATGGAGAGAAGATGAGGCAAGGGTGCTATAGCCCATGAACATCTTACAACATTCTGAGCACGCCGAATGGGTTGATGTCAGAGATAGGATTGCACCAGGTTCTGCCCTTTGTGGCTTATAGGCCAGTCAAGACCCACAATATATAAGCATGTTGTTGTTGAAAGTGGACAGGGCTTGGTGGGCTTTTGCCCAGCAGGGCTTCTGGTTGGCCATTGGAGATTTGATTGGCTGTACAGATTTTTTTTAAAATGTTTCTTCAGCAGCCACTGCCACCACAGCATAAGGATCTTCACCAAGGCAAGCTATGGCAGCCATTCTATGGCTGTCTGTGCATACTGATAGCCATTTTGTGGCAATGCTCACTGCATTGTGTCAGAATTCCAAAGGTATCTACAGGCTTAGAAAGGTTAGGGACCTCTGGGCTTGAGGATTACCGTCTAGCAAGTGCTACCAATGCAAAAGATCTGGGGCAGAGCAGTAGTTGAAAGAGGGATGAGGGAGAGGAAGAAGAATGGAAACACTGGTTTGGATTCTAAGCAGAGAAAGCAGAGTCATGCCAGAGGAAGGCAATCTTTGGGGTCAGTGGACCTGAAGGAACAGTGCGGAGGGACAAATTGGGAATCTGCTGTAAGAGAGGGGAATGGGCAAATCACTGTCAGGGGTCCAAGGGACCCCAGGCTCCCTGAATCTGAGTGGATCGGAGTCATCCTTGGCATCCACTCACCAAGTCAGCAACTTAAGGCAATGCCTGCCGGTCAGCTGGTTGACAGTACTAGTAGTTTAACAGCTCATTGCGTGACAATCAGATGGGAGGCAGCCGTGAGCCAGGAGTGAGGAAACAAGGGAATGAGTCACCCTGCCGAAATGGGGAGGCAGTGGCGGCTTCCCATGGGAATTACTCAGATTCTGTGGAAGTTCCAGAGGGGTGGAGCTTCCATAGATATTGGCCTCAGGATGGGCCAGGCCCTGACCCTTGATAAGGCAAATGGGAATGTGCCAAGGAACACATGCCGACTCTTCCTCCTCAGGTTGAAACAACAACAACATTCAATTTATATACCGCCCTTCAGGATTTATACACCACCCACTCAGAGTAGTTTACAAATTATGTTATTATTATTCTCCTTGTGAGGTAGGTGGGGGTGAGAAAGTTCTGGAAGAGCTGTGACTGACCCAAGGTCACCCAGTTGGCTTCAAGTGGAGGAGTGGGGAATCAAACTCTGTTCTCCAGATTAGAGTCCCAGTGCTCTTAACCACTACACCAAACTGGCAGAGGCAGGAGAGAGGCGGGGAACAAGGGTGAAGGAAACCTCCTTCCCTCTGACTCTGGGCCTGTGGGAGGGTACACAGTGCTCCATGCTGGCAACAATCTGTCCGACTCCAGCAGGGCCTCAACTATCAGGTCCAGCAGAAGAGGCTGGGCCAGTTGGGCTGGGTACTCCTTCAGCGTTTGGGCAGGTGAGCGGGCCCCTCTGCTTCACTGGGCATGCTGGAAGCAGAGGGAGGGAGAGGTGGTGGAGGAGGCTGGATAGGCCAGCTGGCCATTTCCCTGGGACTTAGAGGATGGGCTGGAAGCAGAGGGAGGAGTCCAAGCCAGTGCAGGAAGGCTTGGCTCAGGCTGCTGTCAGCTCATGAAGGCCAGCAGCCAGCTGCCTGGCCTCCTAGGCACCAGGGAAGTGGCTGGCTCATTTGCCCTCCTGCCCCCCCCCCAGTTCCAGGATCCTTGTCTGGTTTTGGGGTGAAGCCATCTGGCAACCCTAGGTGGAGCCAGCCACAAAATGGCTTCTGCACCTTACCTGCAGTCACATAGTAAAGATCCTTGTGATGTGGTGGCAGCTGCTACCAAAGCAATATTTTTTTTAAAAAATCTGCACAGCCAATCAAATCTCCGAAGGCCGATCAGAAGTCTTGATGGGGAAAAGCCTCACTTGGCCATACCTACTTTTTGAAAACATTTGGAGGGCACTTGGAAAGGTGTTGGGAGGCACCATGGTGCCCACAGGCACCACGTTGGGGACCCCTGCTATAAAGAGCCTTCCTCTGATGCAAGTTGCATTCTGCATTGTGGCAAAGCTTATTCCTCTGGAAGAAAGCATCTCTGCTGGTGGTATAGTTATGCAGGATCTAATGCAAAGTCTTTAGTTCCCGCCAACTGCATTGGAAACAAGTGGCTTTCAAATTAAGTAGGGCTGCACTTACCTTTAACTCTTGTTCACCGAGTGATCTTCTGTGCAAGCACACATTGAGGTCCTGTGCATGCGCAGGTCCCCAATGCGTGACTGCATAGAAGCCATGAAGATGAACTGCTGGGTTTTACTTTGAACAAGAACAACAACGAAAGAATTTTGGCAATTCACTAATATTTAACTGTTTTTGTGCAATAGAAGAAGGGGGAATCTACCTATTAGAATATCATTACTGTTGTTGTTATTGAAGAAGAAGAAGAAGAATTTCAGCCTTTCTCACTGAGATCATAGGTGGATTACACAGTACAAGTGAAAATACAGTATAAACAAAAACTAGGACACTCACTGAGCAAAGGACAATACTGAACAACAGTTCGGACATTCAGTGAAAGAGATGCAATAGAATATGGTAGCAGAAAATCTGAAAAACAAGCATAACGCCAAGCACAGAGATGAAATCTTTCTGAAACAAAGTATAATTAATTAACATGGCATGTTTAGCAATGTGGAAAACTCTCTAGTAGGCATATGTCTACACCAACCTATCAATGCATGTTTCTGAGTACTTCTTATAACACAGCCCTATAATCTGGGTAGAAAGCCCTCCTGTATAATTCAGTTTTGCATAGTTTGCAGAAAGCCAAGAGAGAGGGAGCTTTCTTGACCTCCTCAGGCAGGCCATTCCATAAAGTGGGGGCTGCTACAGAGAAAGCATGTATACAGGCAGCTGTTGATTTTGCCCAACTGCAGAAGGCCCTGTCCAGAGGGACCAAGCTGGCATAGAGGAACATAAGGGGAGAGGTGGTCGCACAGATATGAGGAGCTGAGGCCATAAAGGGCTTTGAATGTGATAGTCATGACCAGGGCTTTTTTTCTGGGAAAAGAGGTGGTGGAACTCAGGACCGCACAATGACGTCACTTTGGGTCAGCTGGAACAGGGGTGGGGGTTAAAGTTTAAATCACCCTTGGCGAAAATGGTCACATAGCCTGTGGCCCCGCCCCGATTTCCAGACAGAGGGGAATTTAGATTGCTGTATGGCTGTACGGCGCAGAGGGCAATCTAAACTCCCCTCTGTCTGGAGATCAGGGGGTGGGGCCACCGGCCATGTGACCATTTTTAAGAGGTGCCAGAATTCCGCTCCACCGCATTCCAGCTGAAAAAAAGCCCTGGTCATGACCTTGAATTGAGTCCAATAATGGATAAGAAGCCAGTGGAGTGACTGCAGAATGGGAGTGATATGCATGTTCTGTCTAGCTCCTAACAGCATTCTGCACCAGCTGCAGTCTCCGAGTCAGCTGGGGGACGGGTGGGGGAGCTATGTAGAGTGCATTCCATCTGAAAGAGGCAAACTGGTGAGCAAAGGCAGCCATAGAGGCTGATGACATCTAAAAGTAGGTAGGCGAAACTGTCAGATCAAGAACTTTTCAAAAGCGAAGACTTCTTCTAAGTAGGAGCAAGAGGAGGTGGAAGAGTTTGAGGCAAAGATGCTTTGTTGAAGGATGTCTTCCAGTTACATTTTCAAAGTATAATTATAAGATACTTTACAGGTATGTGTAAAAGTGTAACATATTAATGTAACAAGCACGTTTGGAAATATATGTATTACTCAAATACATTCACCAGGAACATAGGATTGGCTGCAGATGTCCCCAAAACGTTCAAAAATCTGCTTCCATTCTTCGAAATTAAATTGGTTTTATACCAATTTAGCTGCTGTGGTTTCTCTCCTGAAATTTTTTGGGAAATTATAGTTTTGTGAGCAGCAGATTGAGATGCTGAATGAATGTTTTCAAGAGTTTGGCCCACCTTCTCCACACCCTCACCCCCACCCCTCCAATTTCATTTTACTCAGAGATGAAAACAAGCACAAATTGATACATCAGTTACTGATGCGGTATTTTCAGAGACAACTTCATTACCATAGATTTCATGTGGTGTGTGTCTTTTTATCATATCCTGGTGAAAACTATGCTAAAAAAGTGAACCATTCTTCCTGACAAGGCTGAGGCAGAAGCCTTCCATGTGAAACAGACATTGTTTATTGCAGAGTTTAGTTTTGATGCTTAGTTTTGACTTCATCTAAGTCTTCCCACCTGGTATTTGAATCAGTACAGTTATATAAGAGGATGGTACCAAAACAGTAGCTGAATATTTGAATCAGCCCTGTAGCAATTTGTTGGAATGGTACCAATTCAAATGTCTTATGTGCATGTGCGTTGGGATAGAAAGGAGGAAAGAAAAGTCACATATGGCTGCCCAGAAATGCACAGAATGAATGCATATTCAGTTCTAGTTTGATTCAGTAATGTATGAACAGCATGTCCTATAGAATGAGTGGCTAGCTTCCAGGTGTGGCCTGGAGATCTCTAGGAATTACAACTGATCTCCAGATGACAAGGATCATTTCCCCTGAAGAAAATGGCTGATTTGGAGGGTGGACTCAATGGTATTATTCTCTGCTGAGGTCCCTCCCCCAGACTCTGCCCTCCCCAGGTTCCACCTCCCTAAATCTCCAGGAGTTTCCCAACCTGGAGTTGGCAGCTTCGCCCATAGTAATGAGCCGTTTACAAAGTGCCTCTCCCCAGCCCCCATGACAAAACAGCCATTACTGGAGAAGTGAAGGCAAAGCCCCATCTCCTCTTTATAAGACCTAGTTCAATTGAATTTACTTACAGGCCTAGTTCAATTATGGGAACATTTTGTCCAATGGATAGGCTGGCCCAAGCTTTTACAACTCATATATGTGTTTAAGTCAAGACTTAAAACCTCACAGGAATTCAGTTTATATTAAAAAAGCAAGCATTTGTTCCTTCGAGTAAGGCTTGCCTATGTAATTAACACTCTGCTATGTATTGGAAAGTGTAATTTTTGCCTTTACAACACCAGACAATGCTATTGCCAAATTCTTAATAGCCAGATGGAAGCCCTTCCTCTGTAGACAACAAGCAAGAGACTGACTGAGTTTGAATACTTTCCATCTAATGCATGTTTTACTTATATGCCAATCTAATAGAAACAGGGGGGAAGGAGCTGTGGTTTAGTGGGAGAGCATTTCCCAAGTGCAGAAGGTCCCCAACACCTCTAGTTAAAAAGGACCAGGTTGCAGGTGGCATAAAAGACCTCTGCCTGAGACCCTGGAGAGCTTTGCCAGTCAGAGTAGACCTTACGCAACACTGACCTTGATTGACCAGTGGTTTGACTTGCTACAAGGCGGCATCATTTATGTTCAAATTCTTGCCACCTGGCAGATAGATCTATATGTATTTGACTGAGTGTTCTGTAACAATGAAAGCATCTTTTGACCCAAGAGCAATTGAATTAAAGGTTGTGATGGAAACCAGAAGCGCTCATTTAATCAGGGTCTGGGCAGACATGTGCCATCTGTCCTCCTGCACACAAGGGCACTTGTTGTAACAGCACGCCTGATCTGCCTGGGTGTTTAGAGCACAGATGGTTCATCTTTCTTCTTTTTCCTACAAATTCTCCTGACTTTTTATTGCTGCCCTGTATAGTCTTAACATTCCTGCCCAGAATGCCAAGGTTCCGGGCTTTTTAGACCAAGATCCTCAAAGTATGAAATATGCTTTCCTATGAACCCTCTTTGTCTCCTGATGCTCCTCAATCACATCTGAAGACTCACAAAACTTTTGCATGTTTTGATAGGACAGCACAGTCTCTACCCCAGTCAGTCTTCTGACTCCCAACTTACAGTCTAGTTCTTAATGGAGCAGTAAATTGTGATTGGACTGTACCATCAGGCTAGGGCTTCCTATGACTGAATGTTCCTTTTTCACAATGAAAGCTAACATTTCAGGCAGAAGACTGCACAAGGACTCTTCCCAATGACACCCTAACTTTCTATGTGATGCAGACTTTTTATTTGTCCCCTGCCCATCAGTCTTAATTTATGTAGTGCACACACAATTTTACCTTCTCACTGAGAATTAGGCCATAGACCTTATTTGCACCTCTCGCTATCTGACTGGACTGGGTCTGTTACTTGAATGGCTATCTGTGTCTAACCTCTCGCCCTGGGAGACAGCCCTCTGAGCATGTCTAGAATGCAGACCAGCCCTACATGGGTTAATGTATAAACTGGGGTCTACTCCTATATACCGGGGTCCCATGGGTAGGGCTAACCAACACTGCAACCTGAAAGTGAAGGAAGCAGAATGAGAGAGGGGAAGGGAAAACAGGCAGAGTGGACTGCCTTCCCTATGCTATCACTGTAATGGGGAATTAAAGATTCAACACTCAAGTACAATAATGGGATTTTGTGTGTGATGTTATGTCGCTTGGTCTCTTCTGACTTCTGGTGACCCTATGAATGGAAGACCTCCGAAACGTCCTGTCATTAACAGCCTTGCTCAGATCATGCAATCTGGTGGATGTGGCTCCTTTGTCGATTCAAGCCGTCTCATACTGAGTCTTACCATTGTGATCCAATAATGGATGGTTAGACAGCAAACTAGGCATTACATGCAGTCGTGCATAATGCAACCCAGACAATTATTTAAAAAAAACCCAAAAAGCAGCCTAAACAGACTAGAACTTTGAAAGGAGAAGTGAAAAGAGGAGGGAAATGTGGTGCTGGATTCTGTCCCTGCTGGCCTTTTCCTATTCAAAATTATCCCTCAGCTTAAATACAGACTTGTTAAGGGGCCTCAGGCAAAATCACTATTGTTCATGGCTAGTGCCCCTGTGGCAGAAATGGTTTTATTATTATGTTTCATTAGATAGTTTTACATTTTTCCCCCTGTACTCCAGCAAGCCCATAGAGAAAACTGTCATGCACCTAAGCCTTACAGTCTAATGGCTGGGTCAATCTGTTAATTTCAATGAACAAGTCAATTAGTCTCCCTTCCTGGCACTGCAGCTTTCTGCTCCACAAATTAATGTGTTTGTTCCTTGCCAAGATGCGTCGTATCAGGCACATTCAAGCCTTCTTTTTGTTCTCTTTATGCTGAAAAAATTAGCTATTTCTGTTAAGGATTCTAAACAAGTCTACCCTTATTTCATACTACAACCCTTGCATCAAACATTCAGATAGGAAGCATGCAAGGTGCTATAACTCGCTTTACTTCTCCCTACTGCTGGAAATAGTTCACCCTGGCCTTAACACAACATTTTGATATGCAACTTCTTAGAAACATTTTCAAACAGGGTAACTGCCTGGCCATGCATGTTCTGCACTTCTGTAGATTTAATTCTTTAAGTTAGTAGAAATTCAGGTTATAAAGACCAGCTGTGTCAATTAGCCAGATACAATTATATGAGAGGTGGGTTATCCTACTCTTCTTCTCGTGTCTTTAGCTGTGCATGAGTGGCTATGCTACTTTAATTGGATACCACAGTCTGACAAGGGGCCAGGCCTCAAAATTGTTCCCTTAGGTTATTGAGAGCAAATTAAACCTGGAAATAGATCTTGTACTGTAGTAACAATGCAAGATTATACAAGCTGTGCTTCGTTTAACATCATAAGGCAGGTAAGTAGTTAGAAACAAAATTTTAATGATTTTCATAATGATTTAATGTCTGTGTTCATGAAAACATATGCTTTTTTGGCTTAAATATAACAGTGATACTTTGAGTTGATTCTAAAGGAAGGTTGCATATGCTAAATTTTGCTTAAATTATGTTGTGTTAAGGAGCACTCCAGTTGGTTACCAAAGAACTTAGAATAAGATTACCAACTCATAGAAGACACATGTCTTCTGGTAAAACATGGGCCCCAGCCAAGGCTAAAGCCTAACTTAGGGTTTACCTACCGAGGGGTAGGAACAGTGGGGTCAAGGAGTGGAGCCACTAAAGTCAACAGGCAGAACAGAAGGGTCAAAAGGAACAGCAAAGGGGTCAAGGAGCAGATCAGAATGAAAATACTAATTAATCTAAGATGCACATTCTTTCTATACACTCTTTCTTGTTCTCTGGCTGAGGAGATATCCTGAGAGAAAAAGAAGCAGAAATAGCAACAAAAAATAGCTGCAGTGTTTAAAGAAACTGCTTTTGAGGCACAGATAAGCCTAGGCTGAAAATTAGAGTGGACGTTGACTACAAACCTCGAGCTGGGGGGGCAAGGACATGGGAGGCACTGGCATATCATGCGCTGTGATGTCACTCTGGGGAAAAATTAGAAGTAGCATCACTCCTGGGGGAAATAGGAAAGCAATGTCATACGACCCATGGCGTCCAAGTTTGTTTATTTTTTAAATTACTCCTGCCACAAGAGGTGTCAGTCAGTAGACCTGGCAACCCTCTAAAAGATGCAACACAACAAATTTCTTTGCTTGAAAATAAACTAAACTCTAAAACCCAGCCTATGAGGGAAACATCATGCAGCAACTAGTCAGAAGGGAGGGAAATTAGTTATGCCAGTGAAAAAATGGCAAATTGGCAGCCCTACCTCAGAAGGAAGAAGGAGATGAGCCTCTCGGCCAAGTTTCTAATCTTAGGATTTGGGACAAACTGTGGAGATCCTTCCTCTCACAGTCCATTGACAACCTACCAGATGACACCATCCTAGCAACCATGGATGTGGAGGCTTTATACACCAATATCCCACATGCAGATGGACTGCAAGCCATAAGGAATATTATCCCGGACAAAACCACAGCACACCTCGCCACTGAACCTTGTCACTTCATACTCACTCACAATTACTTCGAATTTGGTGACAACTTATATCTACAGGTTAATGGCACAGCCATGGGCACACGCATGGCACCACAATATGCTAACATATTCATGGCGGACTTGGAGCAACGCTTCCTCAGCTCCCATCCACTGGAACCACTACTATACTTAAGATTCCTGGATGACATCTTCATCATTTGGACCCATGGGAAGGAAGCCCTTGAGAGATTTCATCAGGACTTCAACAACTTTCACCCTACTATCAACCTCAGCCTGGACCACTCTACACAACAGGTACACTTCCTGGACACCACTGTACAACTACATAAGGGATGGATAAATACCACCTTATACCGGAAACCCAGAGACCGATACTCATATCTACATGCCTCCAGCTACCACCCTAAACATACCACCCGGTCTATTGTCTACAGCCAAGCCTTACGTTACAACCGTATCTTCTCCAATGCTCTTGATCGAGACTCCCACTTAAGAGATTTACAACAAGCATTTTTGGGGCTACGGTACCCACCAAATGAAGTGAGGAAACAAATCAACAGGGCCAGACTAGTACCCAGAAACAGCCTGCTCCAGGACAAACCTAAAGGAACTAACAACAGAACACCACTGGTTGTCACCTATAGTTCCCAGCTCAAACCAATCCAGCATATCATCAGTGAGCTACAACCCATCCTGGAAAATGATACCTCTCTCAGAAGCCCTGGGTGGAAGACCTTTCCTTGCCTACAGACAGCCCCCTAATCTTAAACAACTTCTCACTTACAATCATGAATCGGCTAGCAGAGTCACCAGCACAGGTACCAGGCCCTGCAACAGACCCAGATGCCAACTCTGCCCCGATATCTACCCAGGGAATACAATTACAGGACCCAATGGCATCAACTACACTGTCTCTGGCTCTTACAGCTGCACTTCCTCCAATGTGATATATGCCCTCATGTGCCAACAATGCCCTTCTGCTCTGTACATTGGACAAACCAGCCAACCTCTACGCAAAAGAATAAATGGACACAAATCTTACATTAGAAATGGCAACGTCCAGAAACCAGTGGGAGAACACTTCAATCTACCAGGACATTCCATCAAAGACTTAAGGGTCACTGTAGTTCAACAGAAATCTTTCAAAAACAAAATCCAACGGGAAGCTGCTGAATTGGAATTCATATGTAAATTTGACTCTGTCAAGCTCGGACTGAATAGGGACTATGAATGGTTATCTCATTATCACAGGTAACTGATTTCCTTTACAGAAGCAAGATCAAGGGGAGTCCAGTGGCACCTGGCGTGGGCTTTCGAGGATCACAGTTCTCTTCGTCAGAAGCATCTAGCGGGGAGAGCTGTGATTCTCGAAGGCTTGTGCTGCAGTGGAATTGGTTGGTCTTGGAGGTGCTACTGGACTCTTTTTGATTTTGCTACTACAGACTAACACGGCTAACTCCTCTGAACCTTTACAGAAGCAAACTGATCTCCATATCAGAAGGAGCTGTTTGCATCTACTCCGCCCTCCCCTCTCCTCCTCTATATCTGATCAGTTTCTTTTGTCCCTCCATGCATCTGACGAAGAGAACTGTGATTCTCGAAAGCTTATGCTACAATAAAATTGGTTAGTCTTAAAGGTGCTACTGGACTCTTTTTGATTTTGCTACAACAGACTAACATGGCTAACTCCTCTGGCTCTATTCTTCTGGCTCCTTTAGGTAGCTCTCAAAGTTGTACTCTCATCTTCAGGCACACAAGTATACTGTCCCTCCTGATTTAGTTTGTTGCTAGAGACATAATTTGGACAAGGCTACTATTACATTAGCCTTCTTCTAGGTTCACTGTTGGGAAGACATGGCGCTTGCTCCCTCCACAATTCAGCTGCTGTTTCCTCTGAGTTTCAGCCCTTAAACTATCCGTCTGTATCCTCTGCTCTCTCTCCTCAGTGGCAAGCCTACATTTTTGAGATCCTGAAGCTTAAACTGTTATGGGGGGCCCCTAGAATAGATTCTGGCAAACTTGGTGAGCCTATATAGCTGGGGGTTCAGGGGCTACAAGAGATCAAGAAAATTTTGAAATTTGACCAATTACAGGGACATTTTGAGGCCATATGAAACGGATATTAGAGTATATTCTAAGGTCAATAATAAGCAAGGCTAATTTCGAGGGGGAACGTGCAGGAACGCAGTTCCGGCAGTTCCCCAAAGAGGTCACATGTTAGGTGGCCCCACCCACCTGACTCTTGGCCATTTTGGGCCCGTTTCAGCCTGGATTGGGGCCGAAATGGCCTGAATCAGGCCTCTAATGGGTGGTGGATCACTCTCCCACTCAGCAGCAGCCCAATCCTGACCATTTTGGGCCCCTTTTTGGCCATTTTCAGCCCCTTTTTGGGCCCAATTTCTTCCCTGAATGGCCAGGATTGGGTCCAAAACAGCCAGGATAGGTGATGTCAGGGGTGTGGCATATGCAAATCAGTTATGTCAATGACACACTTCCAGAGATGTCAAGGGGCATGGTATATGCTAATGAGTTATGCTAATGACTTCCTCCAGCTCTTTTTCTACAAAATGACCCCTGATAATAAGTACTTATGATTCTGTCACTAAAATAGCCTTATTTTAATAGCAAACACTTTTTAAAAGATCTCAATCAATGTTGTTGAAAAATTCACTCAATAAAAGAAAAAGTTGCTTCAGGGCCCCTTCAGGATTAGGGGCCCTGAAGCTTAAGCTTCATTCGTTTCATAGTAGATCCGCTCCATCTCTCCCCCTAGCGAGGGCACCATTTCTGGGAAGGCTTGCCATTCCTCTGGTGGGGGTGTGGGATTCCCCGCTCCCATCCTCTGCCCCCACCCACTCACCTGGCCAGAAGAGGGGGAAAGCAAGGGAATAGGCCTCCTGGGCATGCTCCCAGGGCGGTACGACCATGTCACTCTCAGGAGTGATGTCATTGTGCCACCCTGGGAGCACACACTTTGCAGAGTGCTGATTTGGGGCCCAAATAGGACAACTAAGGTGAGTGTTGGTTGTCCTCCTCCCATCAAGAGGGCAAAGGGATCTGGCTGCCTGGGACCTGGCAACCAAGGGCATTAGTGAAGGGGGGCAGTGCCCCTTGATTTCCCACACTGCAAAAAAAAAATCACCTCACGAAGTTGCAAAAAAAAAATAAAAATCACCTCACGAAGTTGTGAAGCAGTGCTATTATCCCCATTCTAAGAGAAAAGACAGGCCACATGTTTTAATAAATATTAATCAGTGTAAGTCTAAGAGTACTCTGAGAATAATCTGTCAGGATTTTTGTTTAAAATCTATTTCTGCACTTTATTTGCTGTGAATTATTCACAGGGCATCAAGCCATGTTGTTATCCCCACACAAAACTGTCTATAGGAGGCTTGAGAACTTCAAAGGGAAAATGCTACAGAAGTGCAAAATATCTAGATCAGACTACTGAATATGGATGTCCACTTGAGCATGGAATATAAATGGGTGGTGGGAGACCTCAAAGGATCTTTTGTTTCATTTAAAGAAAACATTCAGAGAGTACTTGGTTGGGTGGGGTGGGGTGGAGGGTGGCATCAGTCTCAATAAATCAGAATTCTTAACGTCACTATCTACATCCATTTAGAGCTATCTAATAAATCTGGTCAGCTTTCTGTTTTTTCTGTGCTATGTACTACCAACGCTCAGAGACCTTTGGGAATAAAAACTTTCCTAGCAAGTCTCTCTCTCCTGCCACCCCTTCTTTCTCTAGTTTCTAAGCTACTCCTGCCCATATCACCAATTCGCACGGAGTTGAATGAGGCCACTTCGCTGGCTCATTTCATACCTAGGCCTCAGTTGCCATGGCAACTGGAATTTTCAAAATTTATTTTCCCTCCCACCATCTTGCTATTACATTGCATATTCCAATGCACAGCACACACATATGTACACAAACACACAGTTATGTATAATATACACGATCCAAGATTCCATCTCAACTTCTCCAAAAAATCACAGTCCTTAGGAAATATGGCCCTTCTTGAACAAGAGCCAGTTTGGTGAAGTGGTTAAGAGCGCGGGACTCTCATCTGGAGAGCCGGGTTTGATTCCCCATGCCTCCACTTGAAGCCAGCTGGGTGACCTTGGGCTAGTCACAGCTTTCTCAGAGCTCTCTCAGCCCCACCCACCTCACAGGGTGTTTTGTTGTGGGGATAATAATGACAAACTTTGTAAACCACTCTGAGTGGGCATTAAGTTGTCTTGAAGGGTGGTTTATAAATCAAATGTTGTTGTTGTTATTAAATGAGGCCAGCGTTTCAGCTTTGGTCTTCCTGCCTTGCACCCCATGCAATTTTTGTTTTCTAGATACAATTCTTTCTAAATCATCCACCTCTTTCCTGATAAACAATTCTTGTGTTAGGCATTTCTTTTTCCCTGTCCTAAACGGCATACATCCCTTTTTTTGAGTGCATCCAGCAAATCCCTTTTCCATTACTGAAAAGACACATGGCCTTTAATGCTTTCTGTTGTTATTGTTCAAACTTAATGTTATTCCTTGTTTGCTATACATCAAAAATTAGCTATAAAAAATGTAAATTGGGCAAAGCAAGCATGCACAAAAAAAAATCACAGAGTTAGTTCAGATGCCCCTTGGAGGAACTGAAGAATGGTCTCTTGAGACAGAAGCCAATGCAAGAAAGCAAACCCGAAAGAGGGAAGAACTTAAGCAGAAAGAAGCACTCACAAATTGATCCTTTAATTATAATATTAGCCTTTTCTTTCAAAGGCTTAGCGCAAAAGGGGTAAAAAAAAAAGAATTCATAAAATAAAGATGGTCAGGTTTCATTTTATCACAGTCAACACCAGCAGGCTAAAGGGGGATTTAATTGACCTTCTCATTTGAAACAAGGTGCAAAGACACAGCAGAACCACAAGTGACAAAAGGCACAGATTGGACACTTGTCAGCTTCCCTCAAGTTTTGATGGGAAATGTAGGCATCCTGGTCTCGCAGCTTTGCTCTCTGACTGTTGTCCAATGGACTTTTCAACTGTCACTTGTCCAACATTCCGCCAAGCTGCCTACATTTCCCATCAGAACTTGAGGGAAGCTGACAAGTGTCCAATCTGTGCCTTTTGTCACTTGTGGTTCTGCTCTACAGTTACCTGCTCAAAGGAAATTTTCTGGTCTTGGCACCTAATGGAGCCCATCCTCCTATTCAACCCTTTTGAGATCAAGGTGGAAATGACGCCTTAACAGGTTCCATGTACCTTCTGCTAAAAACTTCATTTCCACAATTCCTTTGACTCCTTGTCTGTCCCCTGTAACATTTTGAAAGGCAAAGTGTGTGACATGATGTCCTCATACTCAGATTGCCCCACTATCTTTTTTTAGAGAGTTGTGGGGATGGGAAAACTTGCAATATGATGACATTTCCACACAGATCTTAGTTTCCTTACAGCAGCACTGTTTTCAGGAGGACTATCCACATGTTATCATATCTAGTCATCCTTTCCTCATGTTTTCCACAACTTTCCTGCCATCTTTTCCAAATCTGGGCTGCTTTGACACAGGGATTTTCCCCTGTGTAGAACACAGCATGTCACCTTCTTAGGAGTCGCCACACGTATCTTTGGGGCTCCCAGAGCTTTCTTCCTTTAAGACAAAGCAAAGAAAATCCTCCCTTGCTTCATCTCAAAGAGGAAACGATGTAGTGGCTGCGCTTTCCTCCCTCCCTTTTAGCCCTTTAATGGGGCTTTTTATTGAAAGTGTGAGCTGCAGATCCACTGTTGTGGGGAGGGGAGATTGTTGGGCCACACCAATGTAAAGGATGTTGAGAGCAGCAGTGCCAGTAGAAGCCCCATGGGGTTGGGAAGTGTGGATATTGTCCCCATATGACTCCTCGCTGCTTGCTGCTACAACCACAGTAGGGGAATTATTTTGCAGTGCTGGTTTGGTACAATCTTTTTGTACCAAATCCCTTGGGGGATTTTGCATATACATAGTGTCTTGTTTAAACTAGACTGTCACTCATGCAAAATGGCTACGTGTGTTGTATAGCTGCTTTGCGCAGGTAGCATCCCAGTTTAAACAAGACACTGAGTACATACAAGGGAGCACTTTTTCTCCATTGCTTTCGCCAATGACATGGTTAAATCAAGTGTGGGACTGGTGATGGACAGACAGAGGAAAGTGAACCAAATAGCAACCAATGGAGCTAGAAGCAAACTACCATAGCCAATCAGGATGGAACAGTGATCCTGTTAAGTGCTGTGTGTAGTGGCTGGAGCAACATATTAGGACCTGTGAGACATATGCGCACATGTCCAATCTGTCATTGGGTGATCTATGTGATCTATAAACCTAACTGATCTCACCGTGTTGTCATGAAGATAAAATTGGGGAGGGACTCCCCCAATCTCCTTGGAGGAATGGTGGGTTAATAATATAGAGACAAGAATGTACTGAAGAGAATTTCAGTAGTACGTGAAGTAAGGTTGGGAAGAGCTTGCTGGTTCTGGTCCATAATTCGTTCCTGAACTAATTATAGCTTCTTTCATTCCGAAAGCAACACATTATAAAAATGCTTAGGTATATGCTGATGATGTCACTGGTGCACCCCAGTTTACAAGCCAGCAGGTAAACTAGGGCTGTTTAATAGGAACTGAGCAATCTAAGTAGCTGTAGCAACACGTAGATGACTTCTACTGAGTCAGACCCTTAGTCTATCAGTATCTAAATGGTCAACTCCAACTAACAGCTGCTTTCCATAATTTCAGGCAAAAGTCTTCTACATCACCTACTTATTACTTCTTCCTTTTAACTAGAGGTGCCAGGGATTGAGCCTCAGAAGATTTGCCACTGTGCTCCTATTATTTCCCATTAGGTGGCCCAATGCTCATTATGTAAGTCATGAGCTTCCAGGGGGCTCAGGGATATTCTCCGAAAAATGGGAAACTCAGAAAAGTGGGAACTATATTTCCCCTGATGAGCCACAGCGGTTTATGTTCTACACAGCAGGAATTCAGCCTACCACACCTGCTCCCTGGATAGCTCTATTTATTATTGTTATTGTTAACAACAAAAACAACTTCATTTATAGCCTACCTTTCTCACTGAGACTCAAGGCAGATTGCACATTGTGAAAAGCGGAAAGCAAGAGTCTCCAATAAATAATGCAGCAGGACTAGGATTTTGTGTATGTGTCCATGCCATTAAGTTGCAGCCAATTTATGGCAACCCCATATGGTTTTCAAGGCAAGAGATGTTCAGATGTTGCCGTTGCCTGCCTCTTCATAGGGTGTTGGTCTTCCTTGGTGGTCTCCCATCCAGATACTGACCAGGGCTAACCCTGCTTAGCTTCCAAGGTCTGACAAGATTACAGAACCAGAAAGCAATGCAAACAACAACTGTCTTGAGGCAACAAACAACTGTCTAAGGCAGGGGTGGGCAATTGTTTTGGCTCAGGGGCCACTTTGTGGGAGCGGAGGTTAGCGGAGGGCCGCACCTTTTAAAATGATTGCATTCATTAGTTAACTTTGCATTTCAGAAAAGGTATAAATTGTATCATAAAAATATCTAAAGTTGGAAATTTATAGATTTACTGTTGCAAAGACAAAACTGAAATTAACCAGATCAACCGGAAAAGCGCGTAGCTACTCTGCGCATGCGTATTGACTTAGCCGTCCTAGTGGAAAATACGAGATGAATCTTCGGTCGCGCACGGGAAGGAAATCTTGGTTCAAGGCGGATTTTTCTTCTTTTTTTAAAAAAATTTTATTGGATTAGATGTCATTAAATTATACATTACAATCAATTTCTTTTAATTTCCAATTCTAACCCCCTCCCTTTCCCCCCCTTTTGTTGACTTCCAACAGTTTTCCAACCCCTTGTCCCTTTCCCCTTACTCATTTCAAATTTATTCTATCTATCAAACATAAACTTTCACTTTTTTCTAAGCTTATCTATATAACACAGTGCTTCTTCTATCTTCCTACTTACTTTAACAACTAAATAATGCATAACTAAATAATACATTCTTGGCATATTTTCTTTTAATAATAATCATTTAACTAATTTTGGTACTCTATACTCTATCTTATAATCTCATCTTCAATATGGGACAAACAATTTGTCTCTCATTTAGCATAATTTAAAATACTTCTGTAAACAGACATTCAATATAAGTCAACCAATTTAACTTATACTCAATATATTACTTTTTCTGCATATCTTATCTTTGTACTGTTTTAATTATATAGTTATATAATTCTTCCATTATGCAGCTATCCACCAAAAATAGTCAACCAATTTGACCCATATATACCTCCAACCTAAGTCAATCAATTTAACATATAGTCTGTACATTACTATATATTTTTCCCACCTTGCTTAAGTTCCTTCATTACAATTATAAAATATCTCCATTATACAATTAATGCCAGAAATGAAATTAATTAGTTTCTATCCTTATAATTAATTAATTTCTATCATTATAATAACATCTGTAATACTTAATACTATATATAATAGTCAAATAAAATATTTGCTTAGAAATTCTCATTTAACTCCTCGCCCCCCCCGGTTAAGTCACCTCCCTCTACTTTTGTTATATTTCAGTAATTTTCAAACTGCCACAGTTCTCCTCCCACCTCCTATTTCTTCACTAAATATTGTTTCAGCTTCTCCCAATCCGTGTTAAACTGTCCTGGATCAAGGTCTCTCAGTTTCCTTGTCATTTTGTCCATTTCCGCCATGTACAGCAATTTATAAATCCAGTCCTCAATAGTTGGCACTTCTTGCACTTTCCACTTTTGCGCGTACAAAAGTCTAGCCGCTGCTGTCATGTAAAATAGCAATGTCCTATGGTTCAAGGCGGATTTTTCTGACTGTCTTGGCAGGCCACAAAAAACTCTGTAGTGGGCCGCGTGTGGCCCGCGGGCCACAATTTGCCCACCCCTGGTCTAAGGCATGACATGCTATAATGAGGGAAGGCGGTTATAAAGGCAGAGAACACTGCAGTACAAGAAGGGAGGTGCAATAAACAGTGAAATACACTGCAATACTATCCCTTATAGAAGCAGCCTCCTGTGCTGTTATGTTATACTACTGTTCTAATCCCTTTGTAAAAATGCCCCCCTGAACATTTGTGATTTACACATTCTGTGAAACAACAGAAGTGTGGGAGCCTTCCTGACCACCTCACACAGGCTGTTCTACAGGGTGAGAGCCACCACAAAGAATGTTTATGAACAAGTGGTTGCTAGACTTTACCTATTTGCATGGCACCTTCAAAAAGACTTTTGCTTAGATGAGTAAAGCTGTTGCACCAAGGCATAGCAGGAGAGGCAACAAGGGTTACTCAGAGGTCCCCAATCCCCATCATGAAGACCTCTTCGTGTTCAACAGTTATGTTGGCCACGGCACATGTTACGATACTAAAGTGTACCAAAGATGACCTGCAAAGGCACAACAGATGCCAGCCCAAACCAGATTCATTTTTGATCACTGGCAGATTCAAGTAGGTCCCTCCTCTGGTCAAGAATGGATCTAGGGGTGGATTGAGCCCCCAAACCAGTAATTCCAGATTTTGTGGTTCCCCTGGATACAAGAGAAGTCCAGAGTTGAGTAAGCAACAGCAAGTGAAAAAACAAGTCACACTATGCCAAAAAGAAGCTAACAATGGAAATTTGGTACTGCTTGTTCTCTTTTGGAGATAGCTTGTCAACAGTATTAGGTGCTGAGTTTTCACCAAAGCTACCAAAGTCTGATTCCTAGTGTGGACAAGTTTCTGGATTTTCTAAAAGTTGATGTACTGCTGAAAAGAACCAATCACTGCTCTTATATGTTATACCCAGAGAAGGAAATTCTAGGAACTGGAAAAGAACTGGCAATCGAAACTTATTTTTCATCCACACAGAGAACACATAAGAGTGCAAGAAGCGCTCTAACAGATCAGACAAACGGACCGCTCAACTTAATTTTATTTTAGCACAATTGGGAAAAGAAACCAGCCCCACTCTTGCAGAGTTCCATTCTATAAAGCGCACTGCAACACCAGGAACTGGGGGGGGGGGGAAGCATTAACTAATTTAGGCCTTCCGTGTAGTAATGAGACCTTTAGATTATATTTTTACATACAGGCAAGAAGCACAAAAGATGCAAGAGAAAAAAAGAGAAGCATTCTACACTCTTCCAACAGTGGAAAATACATCACAGCTCCCCCAGGAGTCAGAATAGACTAAACTCGATCCATATCAGTGTTTATATTCATCCGCCTGCTCCTTCCTGTGCTGTCATTTCTCCCAGATTGTCCTCCTATCCTCCATTTATCCTCACAACAACCCTGTGAGGTAGATTAGCCTGAGTGTGTGTGATTGGCTACCCTCTCTACAATGAATAAAGGGTAATTGTGTTGTTAGTTGTGGCTGGGAAATGCTGTTTTTCCAGCTCCTTCTGTTAATAGCTTCACAATTGATTAACAACAGAGTTGCTTACCAAAAATTTGCCTAATTGCAAAATCCCAATTGAATTAGGAGATTCTCTGTCAAAACAGTATGAACAATTTCCAAGCAAGCCTAAAGTGTTTTGATAAGAAATTACTGAACTTTCTTTTGGAGGTTCATCACCAGGTCTCACTTAAAGCAAAATCTGAAGGCTGCGTTCCAGCATCAAAACAAGCTGCAGTTAAGCTAAGGTGCAGAAGCACGGCTTGTTGCCATGCTTGCTCATAAGCCCTCCTCCACTTTTTACCAGAGACCATCAATTAATTCTAGAATATAGATTCCTGGCACATTCCAATTCACCTGGATGTCTGCATCCACATGTCACAGGGAACTAGAATTTGTTTCAGTCCAGTATCCTTAATCGTACTTTGTGCAAGAAGGAAGGAGGAGGCTTGAGCATGGTGATGCAGAGGTTCATCCACAGGAAAAAGCATCTAAGGAATTTTGAAGGATGCCAAAGTCAGATATCTAAAGAAAGCTCTCAAAGCTTCCCAAATCCCTTGTTGGATAAGAACACAATGTAGGGCGATGTCATGTGTCTGGTTCACAAGCAGCCCCCCCCCCCCAGTCCTTCCTCAGCAGTAACTTTATCTCAAAGAGCCCTGGAGGTGATTTGCATGCCAAAAGACCTAACCTGGAGTCCTATGCCTCCCAGGCATTCACAGGTTCAGTTCAGATCAGGACAACAGCAGATGGGGAAATAGGGTTGGCAACCGCAAGGTGAAGACCTGGAGTTCTCCTGAAATTAAAAGTGATCTCCAGAATACAGAAATCAGTTTCCCTGGAGGAAACAGCAGCTTTGGAGGGCAGACTCCATGGTATACCATAGAAGAGAAGAAACAGAAGTCCTAGATTAACTTCATATCCCCACTGAGCTCACGCCCCTCCCCAGACTACAAACTGGCCAGGCACCACCCCTTGAATCTCCAGCAATTTCCCAAACTAGAGTTGGCGACCTTATGGGAAGAGAGTGCTTAAGCTATCATCCTGCCATTTTCCTGACCTGAAAGATCCCTACGGATCCCCTATTTTCACCATTTCAAGAAATGTACACGCAGCCATCAGTACATGTAAATTTCCACATTAAGGCAAAAGGCCTTAATGTGGTCGTGAGGCAGTGGGACGCTTGAGCACCTTCTCCTGGGTTTTGTGCTCTAGTACAATCTGAATTGGGCCTGCATGCATCTGGATGGCACAGAAATCTACAACCTATCTTTGTAATGTGTGAAGTTGAGAACTGACCCTCATGATAAAAAAGGAGGGTTAGAGGCTGGTAATTCTGTGAAAGAGTTCGATGCCATGAGTATATCCATATATTCTTGCACCTGCTACATTTTTAACAAGAATTCATGAACGAGAAAAGCGGCTATTCGTATGAAAAGCATCTGAGATTCTTAGGATTCTGCGGGAGTTCCCAGATTCCACCTCGCAAGCGATATTCTATCATTTGCAGCACAGCAAATGCATGCGGCGTTTCAGGTCTCCTGCCGTCTGAGTAGGTCTAAATTGCACGCATTAGAGTTGGTTTGCCGGTGCCTGGGCCAACTTAGCGCATCTTCCCCAGGACATAATGTTCATTAACAGAGACACAAAGAAGGCACAGCACCAATTCAGAAATTAAATTTATTTCAAGCAACATATAATTCTCTCAAGCAACATGTGGCACACCCTCACTTCTCTAAATGGCTAAGGAAAATGTCGTCGTCCTTCAAAACATTTGAATTATCACAAGCCTAGATCTCTAGACATTGATATGAAGTTATGAGAGAAGACACAAAATGAAATCAGCAAGGCTATCACCCAATTAAAATACCTCAGTTGATTAATTACATGATTGTAGTAGGTTATAACAACAATAACAATCGATTTATATACCACCCTTCAGGATGACTTAATACCCAGTCAGAGCGGTTTATAAAGTATGTTACTATTAACCCCACAACAACAATCACTCTGTGAGGCGGGTGGGGTTGAGACGAGAGCTCCTAGAAGCTGCGACTGACCCAAGGTCACCCAGCTGGCTTCAAGTGGAGGAATGAGGAATCAAACCCGGTTCTCCAGATGAGAGCCCCGCGCTCTTAACCACTACATCAAACTGGCTGCATATTACATTATATCTGCATATTAATGAAAACGGTCATCTGAAGAAAAAAGCGGCCTACACATTTTAATTTTTTTCTCTCCTCCAAGGAGCTCAGACTGGCACACACAGCTCCCCTCCCCGCTATTTTATTCTCGCAATATTTATTTATTTATGACGCTTCTCCAGAGACCTGCTCAAGGCAGCTGATAATAAAACAAAACTATTAAACTATATAACCATTTTGAAAAAACATGCCATTGCCATTTAAACAAGCTAGAGCATAACAACCCCTGACCTAGAAAGAGTTGCAATATTTGGGAAATGGAGATGTGGCCTTATTACAGGGGCAGGCAACCCCTGGTACATACCATACTATTTTGCTCAACACGCAGGGTTGATGTTCCATCCAAACAACTGCAGTGAGCCCCTGAGGTGCCAGTGCTGCTACGGCTGGTGGCAAGCATGCCTGAGGCCTATCATCCTGTCCCAGACCCATGCTACTGCCATATGGGTACTAGACTTGGACATGAATTGAAATACGAATAAAATTTCATGACGAATCGGGCTGATTCGTGTTTCATGAAACGTGTTTTGTGGGGTCCACGGTTTTCACGAAATGCATTACTTTTGGAGCCAATTCATGAATGATTCATGAATGATTTGTGAGGCCAGACAGGCTGGCGCTGATCCATTGATTCCCTAGGCAACATAGGCTCAGAATGTCTGCAGACCTTTAGTTGCTATTGGAAACCCCAATCTTAGCCCACATAACCTTGATAGGCAGATCTCCCTGCTAACTAGAGAGCTTCCATTCTGCCCTATACAGCAAGAAGCGGGAGGGGGGTAATCCCCTAGGCAACTGAGGAGATGGGCTTCTGTAGCCATGGAAACACCAATCTCATCCCTCCAAACCCTGGCCATTTCCAGATGGCTTACCTGCCTCCAGAATGTCGCGCCATCTTGCGGGGAAAACGCGAAATATCGCGTTTTCTCGCGTGAGTTTTGTGCGACGTCACATGACATCGCGCAAAACTCACGCAAGAAAACGCGATATTTCGCATTTTCCCCGCAAGATGGCGCGACGTTCCGGAGGCAGGTAAGCCGTCTGGAAACGGCCCCTGTTAGGCAGGTCTGTCTGCCAACCAGAGACCTCCTGTTCTGCTCTATGTGAGCATTTCTTATATAAGGCACAGCTCTCTGTCTCGTGCTTTTCAGTTCCAGTAGACAGAGGGAGAGGGAGGACCTATTGCTAGAATTTGGAGTGAGAGAGTAGAATTGGGAATTTTGGGCTGGATTTGCTGCTGCTTAAAAGAAACTGAAAAGCCTCTTTCTTATTTTCAGCTCTTGGCCTTGCTGGGAAGGTCGTTGGGTGAGGGTGCCTTCTTTCCTCCACTCCACCCCAGTCTCAGGGCATTACCTGGTTCTGTGGCCTAGCTTGACTGAGGCCTACCTTTTTTTCTTTAATTTTCTTTGCTTATATTCTTATTTAGAGTATATGTTCTTGCTGGCTTGTTGAGTGAGGGTGGGTGGAGGAGAGCCTGCTGAAGTCTCCCTGCGAGTTTGGCATCTCTGGGTATGAAGGGGGCCATTGAAGTGCCCTGGGTTCTGACTAATCATGAAACTAACGAATCGTTTCGCAAAACAGGACAATTTCGTGAAAGTTCATGATTTGTGGAATGTGACGAAACACTTGTTTCATTTTTTTCTCATTTCGTGCCCATCTCTAATGGGTACGAGAAGTCCCTCGGCCTTGCCAAGGGGTTCAGCTTGCTTCTATGGTATCTGGACAGGCACAATCCTCCTCCACCACTTTTGTTTGCTGGCACATCAGCATCTGTCATCTGCATTGACTCATAGGTGCTAATCCATTGTGGAAAATTTATTTATTTTGTGTATTTTTATCCCATTCTTTCCTCCAAGGAACTCAGGGCTACATATATGTTTTCCCCTACTCCATTTTATCCTCATAACAACCCTGTGAAGTAGGCTAGGATAAGAGAGAATGAATAGCCCAAGGTCACACTTTAAATATCACAGTAAGCTGGGATTTGAACCTGGGCCGCTACACCACACCATTGTATTTTCCAGAATTACAATTCTACAAGCAGATCTAAACCACTGAAATTGTTTTTCCCTCCCCACCTTCTTGCAGTGTAACATCTAGGAATATTCACTCACATGATACAGCATTTCCTTGTCCCACTTCTACGTCACTGGTAGGGATGGAGAGATTCATCATGTTATGATGCTGCATATAGTTAGAGCTTCTAGGTGATACCAGTGCATCCTTAGATAACTTAGAATGGTCTAACTGCTTGGGATGGCATGGGATGGCTGAGAGGAAGGAGATCTCGCCATGGGGATGAGGTTTCCAATGTCATCCTCACAGCGGCTGTACCATGCATGGTTCTCAGTTCACATATTCAGCTGCAAGTGGGACGCTCAGCAACATGCGTCCATGCCAGAGAACCAGTCTGAAGTCACAACCTACAATCCCCACCTTTCAGAGGAACTAAGATATGGAAAGGGTAATTAGTCTCCTGAAGCTTTATGCAGGTATGATGTCACAGAGAGGCTCAGTTAAGACATCACACAAAGGTACGATTTAATTAAACTATCTACGGTTAGTGTGATTTTTGTGAATGCAAGCAATTCTGCAAGCTATGGCTTGGGTCCAACCAGGAACTGAAGCCAGGTTTATTAACCACACAGACAGTGGAATCCTAAGCAGAGTCACTCCAGTCTAAGTCCACTGACTGCAGTGGATGTATAGACTGGAGTAACTCTGTTTAGGATTGCTCTGTTAGTCTCAGCTATTGCTCTGAGAATCTCAAATTTGACTTTTTTTTTTGGCATGGAAGGAGAATGGTCTGAAGGCATGTTCTACTGCTTAACTAGGTATGACCTGGACAGCAAGTATTGCTGCATTTTCATGGCATTTTGCTTTTGCAGCAAAAGCTGCCATTTTCAAGGGGCATCAAGTTTTCCCTCAAAAAGTTGCGTCTCCTTCAAAACCTAAAACAAAACCAACCCACCTTTGCTGCAGTTGTGATTCTTGTTCCTCACTTGGCAAAAACTTCATGTATTTTCTCTCCCTTATGGCTCTCAGTTATGTTTTTCAATGTATATATTACTCAGTTAATTGATCATAATGTATGAAATTGCCTCATCCTGAGACCATCTGTCTAGCGTCGTCTATTCTGATGGGCAACGTCTAATTTCAAGCAACAATTTTCACCATTATCTAATAATCTTTTTTTGTGTTCCGAATCCCCCCTGGTCAATATTTGGGCATCTTCCATAGGAGGGGGAGGGGCTACATGGTCCCCATTAAGAACCACTGGCTTAACAAATAAAATCAAGAGTACAGAATAAATACATTTTACTTAGAAAGAATTCCTCAAGCACGTTTTTGACTCCTTGTCGGCAAAGATTAGAAACTAATCCAACCAGATATAGGAGATGGACCAAACAGCCCTACTGCAACCATTTTAACTGGCAAAAATGGCACAGGACGCAAGCTTGAAGCCCTTCCTCCACGTCATAGCGCTTCTGAGCCGGACAGAGCAACAAATGCTTTGAAGGTGAGTTCCTCTGCTCAGTCGTGTGACTGCAAGTCAGGTTGAGTACCCATGACTTGATTTGTGTCACATGTATTGTGTGTTTTGGCCCTCATATGCTGAATTTTTTAGCTGTTACGTAGACAGGAAAAAGAAAAGTCCTGTTCTTTTCATAAAGGTTTAATAAGTGGAAATGGACAACGGAAGGTTTTCATGGCATGAAGTTAAACAACATCCACTGATCATTGCTTGTAAATCAAACTGATTAATAACAGCTAAAGGGACCAGTTTAAAAGCTGGCAAGTCTAGATAAGTGTGTTGAATTTTGACAGGGGATACCTGGGGTAGAAATGAAACTCAGAGACAAGCTACAGGTGATGCCTGACACAGTTTGGACACTTGTCAGCTTCCCTCAAGTTTTGATGAGAAATGTAGGCATCCTGGTCTTGCAGCTTGGCTCTCCATTTAATTGACATTTACAGAGCAGCAGTCTATGGAAGGGAGAACATGCAGTCAGGAGGGGATTGCAAGCATCAGGCTCTTGCCGGGCGCCCCCCTTCCCATCCGCTGGGTGTGGAGGGGGGTCTGTAAACTTCAGTTAAATGGAGAGCCAAGCTGCAAGACCAGGATGCCTACATTTCCCATCAAAACTTGAGGGAAGCTGACAAGTGTCCAACCTGTGTCAGGCGTCACTTGTAGCTTGGCTCTCATTCCATGGCCTTGGACAAATCACTCTCACAGTCTAACTTATCTTTAAAAGTTAATTTATTTCACAACTCCCTCCCACTTCTCTCTTTAGAACAGTGAACCAAAATGACAATTTCCAACAGAAAGCACCTCCAACATTAGCTCTGCCTCACAGCGATTCACTCGCTCCCTCTCCCATTTCCCCAGTCTTTTCTGTCTTTCTTACTCTCGCCCCCTTGCCTCCCTTTCAGGCATTGTGAGAATAAATTGAGGTAACCCCACGAGACATGCTGTCCCTGAGCTCCTTGGAGGAAGGGCAAGGTACAAAAACAGGGATAAATAAATACTCCTGACTGTGCAGCAGGATTCAGGAAACCATCCACAGCCATTTTTAAAAGTAGGAAATGAAAAAGAATACCACATCCTGAAGAAAGTAATTAGGCAGGGCATAATTACGGAGTTGGCCAGGAGACTGCTTAATACCCCATTTTACTTGAGGGGAATCAAAAAAGATTTCTTTCTTTTCCTTATGAAAGAAAGCACTTTTCAGACCAGGAGCACCAAGCTGGGACATTGATGCTGCGATGACTGATCCCCAGACGTTAATAACCGAGAGGCTTGAATGCTTCTGCGTGACCTACGCAGACGCTGGATGCTACCCAGGAACATTACAGCCATCCCGGATGCTGTTTTGCTCCAGCTGTAACTACTTATTTATGTTTACTCCCAAAGTCATAATTACAGCCCTTCGTGGCACTTCATTGATCTTTGGATGTGACATTCAAGTTGGTCTGGACCAAGATGTTCTGAAACCAATCCTGGCATCCTACAAAGACACTGCCAGGGCTCATTCTGTTGAGAGACCCCAGGCCAGACGGACAGAAATAAAAACGGGGAACAGTCCCTTCTGGAAAGTTATTAGTGCAAAAGCTGACCATGCAATAATGCAGAGTTAACAAGCAGGGTTGAAAAGCAGACCACATGTGGAGAAAGGACTGAAAATCTGTGTTTCTTTTTCCCAGAAGGGTAAAAGTGCAATATGATAGAAACTCAACTTATCGTTGCTAAGACCCTGCCTGGCAATCATTGGAAGACCAGAGGTGGGGACATGGGCGGGGGAGGGGGGAGGGGGCAACCATTGGTGATTCTATGATTTCACTTCTAGGGAAAACCCAGAAGTGATATCAGTCCTCTCTAAAAAACCTCTATGGTTTTATCATAGATTTTCTAGCAATTCCTACAAAAGCATGAAGTGCCATCATGCCAACACCTCGAAAGCCAATTTAAAAGAATTCCTGCCTCTAGTCAGAACAGTGGCAGGGAGAAAGGAGATGAAGGCAGGGGACCCCCCCCCCCACCTGGGGGCTTGGAGTCCAGCTCCACTCAATGCTTAAACAAGTTTACACAGCATTCTCAGCAGGATACAGGGTCATATGGTTGCCAACTCCTGGAAAGTATTACTAAGGGGCAGGCCCTACTCCTGGACAAATCCTGGCTGCACATCAGGAGTAGGGTGTTTGGGTTCAAGTAGAACTCAGTGAGTTAAAGCAGAGGAGGCCATGGGGCAAAGGGGTCAAAGAGCAGAGATCTATATAAAATACTAATTCATCTAAGATGTACAGCTCTGTGTCGTCTCTCCCCCTCCCTCCTCCCCCTTTCTTTCTCAGGCTGTGCCAATATAAAGAAAAAAAGGGAAGCAGAAAAAGCTGTAGTGCTTAGAGAAGCAGTTTTTGAGACACAGAAAAGCCTATCTGAAACTGAAAGTTTAAATCTGCTGCAATTGTAGTAATGCAAGTGCAACATAGCAAATTTCTTTCTTGGATCCTCTGAGTATCTATAACATTATGCCACAGGATTATAGGATCACTCAAAAAAACTGGTGGATTGATAAGAACATTCTTTGTGCAGAGATCAGATTGGGAAAATGTTCACAAGACGTCACAGTTCCTAGGTGGAACTTAGGGTTGCCACCTCCAGGTGCTGGCTGGAGATCTCCCAGAATTACAACTGATCTCCAGACTGCAGAGATCAGTTCCCTTGGTGAAAAGGGCTGCTTTGGAGAGTAGACTCTAAGCATTAGACCTCGATGAGGTCCCACCCCTCCTCAAAAACTACCATCCCCAGGCTTTACCCCCCCCTCCCGATCTCCAGGAACTTCCCAAGCCAGCGTTGGCAACCCTAGTGGGACTCAATAAGACAGGAAGTCCTTACAGATTATACAAGGCCATCATTATCAGTCTACCATAAAATTTCCCCAATATTTGTATTATTTTCTGATAACCTAACAGAAGTTAAAAGTCAAACATGATCCCAAGATAACAAAGACCCGATGGTCAGGCCCACCCTTTCCAATAATGAGGTAGGCTGGACCCTCCCAGGCCTGCCCTGAATTCCACCCCAGCCATTAAGCCAGTTCACAGATCCTAATAAATTGTATTGTGCTGAATGAAAGTATGCAGTGCCAGTGCTAAAGCTTTTCCTGCAGCCCCATGGGCTTGCTCTTCTGCTTCTTTGCCCAACAAACAGGTCTGTATGCATCAGATGGCAGGGAATATGGAGCCAATATAGGATTCTCTAAACAACTCCTGATTCCAATTTCTTTCTCTCTCTCTTTCTTTCTTTTGAACAAGTTTCTAATCCTTACAGATATTAGAGAAAGTGATAAAACTGAGCAGGTGCTGTCAGCTTCCTGTTTCGTCTCGGGATGGGTGTTCTACCATAAGCTGTAAGGTTCCAAAAGCAAAAGTGTATGCTGTTGCCACTGCTTCTCCACTGACCCTGGCACACATTGCCTTGTAATATCCCCCAATTCTTAGCGCATGAGTGAAGCTGCAATTGCTCAGTGGTGAAGCAATTGCAGTCCTACATGACTGTGCCCTGGCACAGAGTTTTAAAATCTTCGCTTGCTGTCATATCAATATTATACTACAACTTATTTTGTTTTTATTTTATTTACTTCATTTATGCCCCATCTTTCTCCCTAATGCAGACCCAAAATGATATACATCTCCCCTGCTCTATTCATCCTGACAACAACCTGTGAGGTAGGTCAGGCTGAATGTGTGTGACTGGCCCAAAGTTCCCCCAGTAGGGTTCCTAGGTGCCTGCCAGCGGCAGTCAAACTCCTGGGGATTTGCCCCTTAACCCGCTGATCTTCCCGCGATCAGCGGGAGGTGGCAAGCTCCCTGGAGGTTGGCCACCACCAACAGGCACCCCGGGAACATGCGTGGTGTGGATGCTCCCAGGGTCGTGGCAACATCACTTCTGGAAGTGACATCATTGTGCCGGCCATGGGAGTGTTTGACACTTCATTTGAAGCCAGGAGCGCTCCTATGGGCAGCATGATGACATCACTTCCAGAACTGATGCCATCATGCAAGTGCTGGGACATGCACGCTTTGCATATGAGCAAAAAGTGACTACATGAGTGACACAAGGTAAGTGCCAACCCTATGCAGCAAGCTCCCATGGCAGACTGGGAATTCAAACCTGAGTGTCACAGATCCTAGTCTGCCACTCTAACCCACTACATCACAGAGTTGTATTCTTTGTTTCTTCAGCACAATGTAGGAGTGAGGCAGCACTAGTGGGAACAGCTGGGGAAAGACAGGAGACAAAAGACATCAGGGAGAGGGCATGGTTCAGTGATAAAGCATCCAGGTTTAATTCCCAGCATCTCCAGTTAAAGAATCAGGGACTGAGTGATGTGAATGGTATCCCAGCCTAAGGAGCTGGGAAAATTGCTGCTGTCTGAGTAGACAATAAAGACCTTGATGGGCCAATCGTCTGACTCAGTATGAAGTTGCACCATGCGTTCATTGCACTGTTAGGCCATTAAGATCCATGTTGTATCTTCAAGGTACTTGTTTTTCTTCTCATACCACTGGAAAAGAACCTCCTAAGAATAATTCCTTCTGATTATTTTTACTTGCCTTTTGATTTAGTTGCAGTGATCATGTCTTCAAAATTTTCTTCATGATACTGGGGATTAGAAACTTTATTGTTCTAAAGAACCAGTAACTCAAAGGCTTGGGGGGAGGGGGAATCTTGAAGCATTAGAGAGGCATACACTGGGAAATTTGCAGCGTCTGGCAATTTGAGTCCAGACTTCTAATACTGCCGAGGAAATCCCAATACAGGGATTGAGACAAGGGCATGGTGGAAAGGAATCCAGGATTCCTTGGGAATCTTACTTATCCACATGCTGGAAGCATCTGACAACATTTGAGAACACATCTGTGCAGCCACGTGGCTGGTTGTTATGGAGATGAGAAGCTCTGATTATTTTCAAACCCTGGACTGATGGTTTGCGTTAAACTCGCATTTCCTCAGGGGCAAATAAAAGAGCTTACACGGTACTGCCATCTATATACACACATACACAAGCAACAACATCCTAATCTCATTCACTCAGGTCATACCCATGGAAGAATTCACCCACACATCCATCACCTAAACTGTCTCTGCAAGAGATGCTCTGACTTTAGAGATGCAGGAGAGGTAGACTGAACTCTACTCCATCACCCCAATGTTATCTGGGAAGAAAGGAGAGCAGAGGGAGTCTCTGCTTTGTTTAATGATAATTCCTTACAAGAGATCAAAGATGTCTTGTTTTTATTACTTTTCTCACCTTGGTGTGAGATTAGTGTCCCAATCCACAGATCTCTGCACACAGCTACAGGCTGCATGCGACAACTGCACACAAGGATCTCTGAATGCTGTGCGGGGAGGGGCGGGGAGAAGGCAAACAGGAGATGGCCCAAGCTCACGCTCTTGGAAAAACACTATGTGATGCACCTTCCTTGGCCACTGGAAGAGGTTATACCACAAAGACAGGTCAGACAGCTGCCTCAGGAAGTGGTTTTAAGGGGAATTCCAAAATTCCCAAGCTGAAAATATATATGAAAATCATTTGCTTCAGATTGTTACCATGATTTTTCTGAATGGTTACACAAATCTAGGATTATTAGGCATTATGAAAAAGCACTTCCCCTCCCAAAAAATCCATGTAGTTTTTCTTGTTCAGTGGCTTACCATCCACAACAAGTGTCTTGTTTTTCTTTGATTCTCTGAATTTCCCAGGCAGAGGCCCAAGGAGGGTGGCTCCTGGCCCGCACAAGTCAGGCACAGGGCCTGACAGAACGGCAAGTCTGGCTGGTTCCTTTTTCCCTCCCACCTTTGTTGGGGCAGGCCACTTTCCTCTTCCCAGTTTACACCTCTGTAAGTAGAATGGCTGTGGGCACATTGTTCAGGAGCCTGAAGAATTGGACCCCTTGGTCCAACTCATTTAAAGCTTGGAGGGGGGGTGGTCCTTTAGTGGACAGGCAGCACTAGCTCCCCTGCAAATTTGGTTTCATTTGGATGAAAAACAGCCATACCAGCCCCCCATCCCCGAAAAGGTCTCCTGAGTCCCGATAGGGAATAATAGAACCTGAATAATTCTGGAATCTTCAAAAAAAACCATACCTGAATTCCAAAATGATACCTGGAACCAAATACCATTGAATACCATTTATGCCCTTTCTAAAATCTGAATCCATAAAATGTGTTTTTTTTTCAGATGCGTATCCCTTGTAGTTTCCCCCCACCCCAGATGTCAAGAAGGGAATTAGAGGTAGACAGATGTAACCCATGGGACAAAATCCATTGGAAGGCTCTTCTGTACAAGTGCTGCTGCAATAAAATGAATGAAAGCACTATCGTAGCCTTGCAGACTTTCTATTCATGTCAATGAAGTTTGTGGAAGAGAACTTACTGGGGGATTTTTTCTTCATGTTAATAATGTGAGCATGCAACGGCAGGCAATATGAGGGACTGTTATTGGGATTTTCTATTTCTGCCAGCCCCAATTATTTGTGTATGTTGTGTGATTTCCTCACGTCACCAACCTGGTTCAGCAACTTGTGGACAGACTGAGAAGAAAGGCTGAGAGTTCCTGACAAGGAAGGTTGGCCAGAATTTTGTATTTGAAATTTGGTTTGATGGAGAAAAAAACAGATAATTGCCTCACCCAGAAAGCACTCCCAGGACAAGGTTGAGGACAAAGAATGATCCGATGATGATGAGGGGTATGAAGTACAGCCAGTTCCAGGTGGCTCCTAAGGCATCGTTGGTCTGAAATAAACAAATTAAGCAAAGAGTTACAATGCATTCCGCCTTGGTGTAGCTGCCCCAGTGCCAGGTTCCACAGGCCTGAGCCTTAGATGCCAGTGCTATTTCTGCTGTATGTCAGTAATGTTTTGCATGTAATAAGTTTGTGTGTATTAACATGGCTTTGAAAAATATTTGTTACTGTGAGTTTAAATGCAGGCCTCTGAGGAAAGAAGGAAGGGGGCTGGAAGGGTGAATGGAGTATGTCGTGACTGGATGGTAGCTGTATCCTAGGGGGCAGAGTGAACTGCAGATTTTAGCCAGTGTATTGACTGTTCTGTCATTCTACCATTTATAACAAAGCCTTCCAATAATACTAGTTAAACAGAAGATATTTAAGGGTCAAGCACAGAATACTCCCTGTGGAACAGAAAAAGCAGGGGGGGGGAACTCCCTCCTGTGTGATTTTGACACAGGGAAATGACTTGAGGGGGGAAGGAAGAGCCACCCCCCACCCCCACCGAGGCATTCTGCGGTCATTTGGGCTCTTCTTTATTTGTTAACAGCCATTCCTCACAGCTTCTGTGAGGCTGCAGGGAACCCAAACCCAGCTCTTTAAAAACCTGCACATACTGCTTGACCCTAAAGCTAAACCTTTAGTGGCAGCAAAAACCTTTTGGGAAGCAGCAATATACCATGCAGGAACTCAAGACGGCTTACAATATAAATAAAAACAATCACAGATAAAAATAGAGTAACATGAAAACAATGTTAATTAAAAGCAGACCTAAATAAAAACGTCTTCAGCTGCCTCCTGAACACCGATACTGAAGGGGTCAGGTGCCCTTCCCTGGGTATACTGTTCCATAATCATGGCATTGCCCCTGAAAAGGCTTTCTCTTGTGTACGCCACCATGTGAGCTTCTTTAGCTAATGGGAGACAGGAGGGCCTCTCTCTGTTACCTTAATTCCCAATGCCACCATTCACCTGGCCGGCAGAGGGGAAGGCAGGGGAACAGGCCTTCTGGATGCACTCCTGGGTCAGTGCAGCAATGTCAGTCCCAGGACTGAAATCATTGCTCTGCCCAGGGAGTACTCTTGTGCTTTGCAGCAGGCTGATTTGGGCCCCAAATAGGCCAAATTGGGCCCGTTTGGGGCTGCAAAGTGCAAGACCATTCCCACGCCCTGCATGATGCCATCACTTCCAGGAAGTGACATCATCGCGCCACCCTGGGGGCATGGGCATGCTTTGACCACATGTGAACACTCCGAGAAAAGTAAGAGCCAGGGCTCCCCCCCTCCTGCCAGGAGGGTAAGAGGACCTGGCAACCCTATTGGGAGCAGACAGGTACCAAGTGTAATAGCTATAACATCAGGGTCATATGATCCCTATAGATGGCCTCAACCCGCAGTATAGCTGCAGCATTCCTCACTAACTGCAGCTTTTAAACACTCTTCACTAAGTCAGGAACTGATGCAGCTGATGCACCAAAGCTGAGCAAAAACACTCTAAACCGCTGCAGCTGCCTGGTGTCAAGCAGCACTCCCAAGTAGCAAATCTGACTTTTCAAAGAAAGTATAACCCATCCAAGACAGGAGAGATCTCAAGTTTCTACTAATCCAGACAAACTCTTGTTGATTCCACACACATTGGATAATGCACTTCCAATCCTCTTTAGAGATCATTTGGAACTGAATTTTTCGTGTGTGAGACAAAAAATCCACTTCCAAATGATTGCTAAAGTGCATTGAAAGTGCATTATCCAATGTGTGCGGAATCAATTTCTGTCTTGTCAGGAGGATTCAGTTTCAGCATCCCCTCCCTCATGTACAACTCATACATAAAATATACCAATTTCCCCAGACTTTAACCCAATGTTTAACCCAAACATTCCTGTTAGTCCTCTTTTTAGACTTGAGCTCAGCCCCAGCTCCTAACATCCCATGGGAGTGCCAGGAACAAAGAGTTTTGACTGACATTGTTGACAGTCAAGATTGAAATACGCTTGCTAAGGAGGTAAGTCCCACTGAACTTAGCAGAACCCATTTCATTCTCAATAAAACAAAATTCTACTGGCACCTTAAAGATTAATAACATTTATTTCAATACAAACTTATTTCAACATGAACTTTCACACCTCACTTCCTCAGATACGTGGCCATTTTATGCTCAACAGGGCTCCGCATGCTCTCACAAAATGTCCTCCTCTCATGGAACAATTTGGGACAAAATGTCCTCCTCTTGGATGCCATCGTGTTTACTTTATCAACTGCATTAGGTGGCAAAGTGCCTGCCATATTTATTCATCTTCTTCATTTATATCCCACGTTTCTCCACAGTAGGAATCCATAACAGCCTGCATCAGTCGCTGGTAGTCCAAGAGATCTGAGACTACCAGTAAAGGAACTTCTTGAACAAACTTTTCCATTCTCCTTTCCTCCATCTTACCCTCACAACTCTGTGAAGTATACTAGGCTTCATGAGAGTGACTGGCTCAAGATCACCCAGCAAACTCCCATGGCAGAGTGAAGATTCAATCTTGGGTCTCCCAGATCGTCGCCTAATGCTCTAACCACTACACAACCACTGCCACACTGCATGCTGCTTTGCCAAGAAGTGACCTGCCTGATGTTAGCAACGAAATAATGTAATTGACCTCTTGGCTGAGACAACACAGCCACACAGCCAAATCAAGGCAGGTGCTTTGCTGTCCTATTAGGTTGCTAAAGTAGCTTAATTGGTCTCCGAAGTTTCACAAGTTGGGGAAACCTTTTGAGAGTCTAGAGAGTCTGACTGAATATGCACAGCTTGCCGCCAATCTTGAACGAGGAAAGGGGAGTGAATAAAAACAACTGAGTTCTGTCTCGCCCCTGAAGGGTGAGGGACAAGAGCAGAATGGAGAGGCTGGAGAGGGAGTGGGGAACCCAAGGGTGTGTGCTATGGGCTATTCTCTATAAAGCCACATTGATTAGTAAACGCCCTAGACTGGTTAGAATGCTCTAGAGAAAGAAACATAGGCATTCCTGGCTGACCTTTAATTTTTTACATTTAATCTTTAAATTAAACTGCCATTCAAAATATTTGCTAATAGTCCTAATTAATCCTCTCAGTAGCAACTCTGTGGTTTCCCAGGAAACATCTCAGACAGTCATTTTACTATTTCTGGAAATGAATAGAAATATAAAATTTTCAAAACTTTTGAACCTGTAAGAAAAAATATTTCCCCCTGGGGGGGCGGGGATATAAATTGGCAGAAACATTGAATTCTATGCAATACTTATCAAGTCTAAATTTATTTTACAGATTTAACATAAAATTCAGTATTTATAAAATAAAAATGTACTATTTGGCATATTTATGAGAACGTCTTAATGTTCTACTAGCAAAATAACTAATATACCCAGGGCTTTTTTTCAGGGGGAACATGGTGGAACGGAGTTCCGGCACCTCTTGAAAATACTGGACAATAGTGCTTGAAAATAATTTCAGAGAAACCCATGTGTTTCTTTCTCATTTCCCTCTTAAGAGTTCCACCACCTCTTTTCCCAGAAAAAAAACCCTGAATATACCTAATACTAAGAGAGAGAGAGAGAGAGAGAGAGAGAGAGAGAGAGAGAGAGAGAGAGAGAGAGAGAGAGAGATGCAAACGGTTGCATCTTTCCCTATTAGTATTTTAGCTTTGCCATCAGAGAGATGGAACAGAATAAAAATTGAAAATAGGAAACACAGATTTTATAACAAAGGAAAGAATGCGTGTTGTTTGTGCAGAAATAATTTCATACAGTCATAACAGAGCTAGCAGCATATTGGGATATTGGGTTAATCTTTGTAAGACTGAAAGAAATGAATTATTCAATAGAGTATCATCATCATACATATTATATTATATTAAATGTGGAAAAATTAGTCACATTTAAACAAACATATTCTTCCAACTATGCTATAATATGTCTATAGTGTACACATGAATTATCATTATCTAAGATTGTCTTACATAAAAATCTTTCTATTACACATTCTGAGTGAGTAAAATGTTGTCTTAAAGTAATTCACTCATTCCCAAACAGAAAATATTTCATACGTGGGTTTTTTTTTCCAGTACTACCAAAATTTCCAATTTTTTCCCAGGCCTTCACATTTGTAGACAAGACAGTAGTTAAGATAGAATGTACTTTCTCTGAAGATTAATTTTATCTCCTGTTAAAGTAAACTTTGGTTGTGTAGCCAATAGACGCTTTGTTCTTGACAGAAATTCAAGCGAGACTGATGGCCTTTGGTTCAGATCCAAATCAGAAGGTCATAGGCCTTTCCTATCCAGATTTCACACTCTGTACTTGATTGTTTCAAGACACGGACCTGTTTGGACTTGTGGGTCAGCTCCAGTGGTTAATCCACACAAATATTTAGGGAGTCAAACTCAAGAGATCTCCATTTAGTCCTTTACTGTGCAATTCAGCATATTTGGACGTCAATGGGTTTAGACTGGAATAACTCTGCATAGGTTATTATAATCCTGCCCTTAACAGATACCCCACAAGCAAGGATTCACTTTTAATTTTTAAAATGCTGGCTGTCTAGAGCCCAAAATCAGAGATAGGATAGCCAGAGAGCGGTGCCAGTGCAAACCAGACTTGCAATCTGGTGGGACAGGGAAGGATTAACAAGGTCATGGGTAAGATCTGGTCAAATCTGTTGGACCATGGGCAGAAAATGAAATCTAGATGGAATCTGGCTCTATAGCAAACCATGGAAAGAATCAATCGGCAAAGAAAAAGAATATTCCCCCTTTTGAGGTGAACAGAAAGGAGTGTAAGTTCTGGGGAAACAAATGTAAGTAGACAAGAAGGCAAGAAGGGAGCCTGAGAAGCAGATAGCTAAAACATTCAGACAAACAATAAGCATTTCTTCAAATACAGCAGGAGCAGGAAGGAAACCAGTTGGGGAAGCAGTTGGGCCTTTGGATGCCAAAGGAATAAAAGGCTCGCTTAAGGAAGATGGGAGAATGACAGAGAAATTAAATGAAATCTTTGCATGCGTTATCACTGTGGAAAATGTGGGGCTCCATGTACCCAGGGAGCCAGTTTGGGGAAGGGTGTGTCTGAAGAGCTGAGTCAAGTTCAGGTGCCAAGAGATGAAGTTCTAGGACTACTAGACAAACCGAAAACTAAGCCTGCACATCCAGGCTGCATACTTTCAAGGTCTCTTAAAGAACTCCAATATAAAACTGTTGATCTCCTAACAATTTATCTATTAATCTATTCCTGGTGGGTTTTATTAGATTAAGAGCAAGTACACACACACACAAACCCCTAAGCTACCTAAACATCTTTGAAGTTTACTGGATTTTCAGACATCAATATTCATTACTTGCCAGAATATAGTTTTACTGGCTGAAGCAGTAAAATGGCAGCCAACTGGCAACCTTACAAACTTTTCTGAACAACCTACTAAGACTCTGCCTCTACCTTTCTCTTCCACTGTCACTGCGTCCAGAATGACCTTCCTTCCTAATGGCTGCTGCTACAGCTAAGACAGGGGCTGATTCCGCACATGTTGGATAATGCACTTCCAATCTTCTTTAGAAATCATTTGGAACTGAATTTTTCGTGTGTGAAACAAAAAATCCACTTCCAAATGATTGCTAAAGTGCTTTGAAAGTGCATTGTCCAATGTGTGCGGAATCAGCCAGGGCTACACATCCACATATTAAGAGAGGCACAATAGTCAGGGATTCTAAAAACCTGTGCTTGACAATATCTGAGGGCACAGATGTATCTTCAGTTAACACTGGGACATCTAGGCTGGTCTCCCGACTTGCCACATCTGAATCCATCAAGTGTGGGCAAATATAAGTGGGTAGGGTATGAGGTCATCATGGCATGTAGGATGCTGCTGGCCTTTTGACCCTGCATTGCCACATCTCATCCCCCCCCCCCGTCTGTTTTTGCAAACTCACTGTCGTCCTGTAAATGTTATCAGTGCTAATTGTGTGTCGTGTGGCCCTCCCACAAAACTGCATTATTTTACCCAAGCTGAAATTCGGAGGAGCCAACGAGAGAGGAAGAATGAAGCCCAGCTTACCCAGGGATGCACAAGCCGTGGAGCAAATGATTGACAGCTTAAAAGGCTTTTCACAAGCTCGCCCAAGACTCTAATAGGGTTAGTCATTGCCTTTTAATAAGGCCCTGCCCCCTCTCCATCTCCGTGACCGCTTCCCAGACCCCATTTATCCTTTTGGCAGGTAGCTGGACCATGGCGTCGGTCAGCACAGTGATGCAGCAATACGTGACTGTCTGAGGGTGGTACCATCAATCTCCTTGGAATGAAAGGTTCTGCTGCCTCTTTTTTCATGTTTTCCTTAACGCTAATTAAACCCTCATTTTTGTCTGACTCACTGGCACAGCCTTTTCAAAATGGTCCAGTGTAGGAGCTGAAGTCAATCCTCTCGAAAGAAGCACCCTCCAAGGACAAAATGAATATCTGTGAAGGAGCTAGAGCTTTCCAGTTTGTGTCTCTGTTTATGGCCCCCACATTTGCTACACTGACATTTCCCAACAGGGCCAAAAGGAACCTTCCATGCATCGAGACGATGCCTCATTCTGAGCAAAGGTAGCCAAAGAAGAAATCCTCCAAGCACCTTTTTAGTGACATAGCCTCATTCTGAGACACAGTTGGGTGGCCTTGTCCATGTCATTTTATCTGAAGTGCTATTTGCACAGGGAACCTAAATAGAGCCAACCTCCAGCTGGCTTGTGCGAGTGCTTCCAGGTGCTTAATTCTGCTAGAAAGCTTTTTGGCTGACCTTGGGCTCCTCAGTCCAATCACCTTCTAGGGTTGTTGTAAGGATGAAATGAGGAGTGGAGAAGTAGGTGAGCCATCCTGTGCTCCTTAGAAGGAGCACACAGACAGACAGACTCATCCCCAGCCTTGATGCCTCCCTATTCACTTGCTCTCTGGATTTTTTCTTAAAGAGCCAAAATGGTAACAAAGAAGTAGTTGTGAATCAGTGCGTTCTCCCCCCCCCCCCCCGCCCCGCATTGTGTTGCAAGCATCTCTGCAATGCTGGGAAGTGGGTGAGCAACCAGGAAGGCAACAAAGGGTAGGAATGGGGCCTTGCAAGCAAGCACCTATCAGCAAGGCTTTTTTTCTGGGAAAAGAGGTAGTGGAACTCAGTGGTGGAACTCAGGACCGCACAATGTCACTTTGGGTCAGCTGGACAAAGGGGGGGGGGACTTTTTAAAAGTTTTAAATCTCCCTCAGCAAAAATAGTCATATGGCTGGTGGCCCCGCCCCTTGATCTCCAGACAGAGGGGAGTTTAGATTGCCCTTCGCGCCGCTCCAGCGGCACAGAGGGCAAGCTAAACTCCCCTCTGTCTGGAGATCAGGGGGCGGGGCCACCAGCCATATGACCATTTTCAAGAGGTGCTGGAACTCCGTTCCACTGCATTCCCACTGAAAAAAGCCCTGCCTATCAGATCTAAAGCTGCTACAGGAACCCAGAGTCTTCTGACCACCATGAGGCTCATTTTTAACCTTCTGGTGGGAGACAATCCTCAGCCCAACTGACATAACCGGGTTAGGGTGAGGTCAAGCCCTGTGTGAGGTCCTTGGAAGGAGGACCAGATATGAATATAAACCAGGCATCGCCTGTCAAGCTTTTAAAAACTTGCACGTTGGTACTTTCAAGTACTCTCTAATTTCTGTTATCTCTAGCTTTTAGATTCTAGATCTGACAGTGACACACAAATGTTGGGTGGGGGTGGGGACCATGACAGACGGTTGAAAACAGCTTGAGGGTGGCGGCACACCTGCAGTGGGAAAGCACTCTCAATTACCAGCGATTTGAGGCTCAGTGCGGTAGCAGTGTTTTCTCCAGTGATGAACCTGCCCAACTGGGGGTGGCACCACCTCCTTAAGTAAATAGTCACACATGGCAATTATCACATTATTCTTCAGAAGGGAGTGCAGGAGGGAAGAGGAGAAAGGGGGGAAGGCTAGAGTGTTAAACCTGTTTTGCACGTGCTCCTTCAGGACTAGGAGCTTTGGCATTCCTACACAAGGCAGTTTTTCCTCAAATAGAAGTGGAAGACTTCTGGGACAAATGCAACCAGGATCAGGATGGGCTATGGATTGCTGTACATAAAACCCAGATGTGTACAATGTACTACCTCCAACCCACAGTACATGAGGTCAGTTGCTGAGGCAGAAGTTACAGGTCTACTGACCTGACTGGGTTGCCGTGATGGCTGGTACTCATTGAGACTGGTGAGGTGGAAGAGAGGGTGATCAAGAGAAGCCACAGCCAACAAACCGTGGTTCATCCTCTTCCTCCTTCCTTGCAATAAAATTAAGCACTGCATCACAGATCCTTAATTGATTCCTACACAGGTGCCAACCTAATGCCACCTCTCCTTTGGCTACAGTGTTTGCAACTAAGGCAGGAGACAAATAGTTCCACATGTCCACTTTCCTCAAAAGCCAATACTCAACACACTAGTCAGGTTTATGAGAAGGACATGAGCACTGCAAGTCTCGATTTGATCAAGAACTCTCCAAATCCCTAGCTCAAGAACTCATTTTCTGTGTTGTACACAAAGCAATGAAGCCTTTGGCCATATGTAGAACTAAGGGTTCACCGCTGGGAAATTAATTATATACAACCAGTCTGAACTAGATATAGGGTTGATGGTTCCAGAAAATGACTTTCAGAAGTCTTGCGGGGGGGGGGGGGGGGTTGTGGCTCAGAGTAAAGCATCTGCTTGGCATGCCGAATGTCCCAGATTCAGTCCCTGGTGTATTCATGTGTTTGAACCCCAACACCTTTTGCTATCAGGAGTCCTCACCCCCACCAGAAGTTCTGCTAACAAAATGAATGAAAGCACATGCCTGTATTTCACCTCTAACTGCAGGATCCTATTTATGTTTAATCAGAAGTAACTCGTATTCTAGCAAATGCGGATAGGATTGCTGTCTGAAGAAAGGTTGATTTTCTTTTGGCAAGGAAACGCATCGGGGTGGAGTTTCACCTATTCCTCTGTTCAACAACTAAAGTGTCATCTTCCATCATCCTCTCCCATTTCTCAGAACCAGGAAAAGGCTTAAAGGTAATATCGTTTTCCCTCTCTTAGGGCACTAAGAGAGAACTTGCCATGGCAGCAAAATTTCATTATGAGACACACATATCGAAATCCTCTTCTCCTAGCTTTCCCCTCTGAGTTACAGAAAATAGTTGCCTTCGGAGTCCGAAGGGGAAGGGCAAAATGTATTGATCAGAGCTGCCAACTTGAGCTTAAGAAATTCTTGAAGATTTTAGGGTGGTCCTTGGGGAGGCAGGAGTCTGGGCAGGGGAGGGAGGTCAGTGGGAAGTGTTGCCATCTGAAGAAGCTGCCATTTCTCCAGGGGAACTGATCTCTGTAGTCTGGAGAGAAGTAATTCCAGGAAAACTTCAGGATATCAGCAGCCCCAGTCCTGAATGAAATGGGAACAGTTTCGATTTTTTTTTAAAATCCTGGATTCATTCTACAGTGTAGATATAATTCTGAATAGGAGGCAGAAAAGGAGGCTTTAGAGAGATAGCACAATAGTTCTTGGGGGGGGGGGGTGGTAGCCATAAAGTTTCTTCATCTGAGAGATCCCTAATAAACTGGTCAATTTTTATTTCCCTTCCATCCTCCTTGGTAAAAAAATGACAGTCCTGGACAATGGATTCTTGATCCACTGACTAATCGAGGATTCAGACGGAGCCATAAGGACTGTTCCCCGCCCAGTTAAATAGTGTACTGGGCCATTTCCACACTTCTTACCGGCCTCCGGAACGCTGCGCAAAACACCCGGAAGATAGCATCTTCTTGCGTGAAATCGTGCCAGGAGGACACGATGTTGTGCAAAATTCCTGGGTGATAGGGTCTTCCTGGCATGATTTCGCACAAGAAGACACTATCTTCCGGGTGTTTTGCGCAGCATTCTAGTGGCTGGTAAGAAGTGTTGAAACGGCCCTGGTATGTACTAAGCAAACATCCTTGATGTTCCACTCCCTGCAGGCCCTATCTAACAGGGATTACCTGTTGTGCTTCTGCAATTTTTATGTCCTTGACATTTACCATAAACGATAACAGAATGTATATAAACGTATAAATGTCCTTATCAGAAAACTGGTTTTGTTTGTTTGTTTCTATGACAATGGGTTTTTTTTCTTGTTTCTATCACAGTGGGACCCAGATTCTTTGACAGAGTGATTGATGTGACATAAAATATACAAGGCTGAGAACCACTGACTTGGGTGACAGCCTGCCACCCCCTGGTTTGTCTGCTAAGGAGACTGAGGAGGCAGACAAATGGGGCCTGGGGGGCAGCCTGATTGGATAGGGCACTGCCTCATTCTCCCTAATAGGTCAGCCTCTGCTGTAATAGTCCCCCCCCCCGAAAGCCCTACCGTACAGCCTTTAGTAGAGACTACAGGCCGTTTCCACACTATTCACCTTCATCCGGAATGACATAGTGCAAAACTTGCGCAAGATGACGCTATCTTCCGCGGTTTTTTGGCGACGTTGCACAGCATTCCAGATGAAGGTGAGTAGTGTGAAAACGGCCTACAGTCCAAACTGCTTTCCCCATTTTTAGGCATTTGCTTTAGACTATACCTAAGTTCAACTTAGCTTCTCATTGTTACTATAACATGAACTATACATCAGCTTGTTGTTTAAAGTCAATGGTCACGTTTAGGGGAAACAAGCCAAAATTACCATTCCTACCAGATGTTACATTTATTTATGTCATTTATAGTCTGCCTTTCTCACTGAGGCTCAAGGCAGATTACACAGTGTGAGATTAGTACAATCAATATCAAGGACATCTCCATAACCAATGCCAAGTTTACAAAGACATAACATTAGCAAGAATCCAATACAGAGTTGAAGAAACGTTGAAACAGAGCATTAGCAATTTTCGGAATGACATTAGTCAACATATAACAACCCAGCAGGATCATATTTGAAGCACAGGTAGCACATAGGAGCACATAAAGCAACAGATAGGACATAAAGCAACATAGTGGTGAAGTCTATGTGAGCCTCTCTCCAGACAAACTGAGTTGTTTCATAGTCCTGGATTCAGGAAAAGAACCATTTAAAAATAGAGAGAGGCTTACAAAATTTTCACCATCCAAATTTTGCCCTGTATTTTGAACCTTTGGGATTAGAGGTGGGCACGGACCGGGAAAACCCCACGGACTGCCAGCCTGTGGTCTGTCGATTTTCACGAACCATGAACTTTTCACGGACCAAGCCGGTTTGCAGACCGGTTCCTTCAGCCCTGGCTCTGCCTTCTTCACACCCAGACAGCCCACACTCACAGAGAATATTCAGCAGCCTCTCCTCCAGCCACCCTCCAAGTTTGGTCAGGATTGCATTTTGGACATCTGAGTTACAGACACCCAAAGTGGCCACCCCCAGGAAACTTCCAGGAGATACTGGAGTTGCAAATGCCAATCGACTTGCCTTGGCTAGCAGCACCAAAAAGTTGCAATGAGGCAAAGTCAAACAGAAAAGGGTGGAGGACGAGCCCCCTCACTCATCACACAGACACCTTCCCAGCTGTTGCCTAGGGAATTAACTCTTGCTCCTTGCTTGCACAGAGAAGAATGGGAGCTCTCTGCTTGGCAGGCAGAGCTGCCTATCAAGGTTTTGAGGGCTAAGACTGGTTGCAGAATGTCCACCCCTCCATTGCCTACTGAATTCATTCTTACTCCTTGCTCCTTAGAGCAGAATGGAAGCTCTCTGCTCGGCAAGCAGAGCTTCCTATTAAGTTTTCAAGGGCTGCAAAAGGACTGCAGATGTCCCTCCATTGCCTAGGGAATTGATAGATGGGCACCAGGATGTCTGGACTCACGGAACATGGACCAACAGACCAGCCCGAATGGGCCAAAATTCATGGAAAAGGTGAGTCCCACGAACTGTGTGTTCACGAACCACGAACCAGGTCAGACCGTGTCTAATTTAGGTCCATTTTCTGGACCGTGCCCACCTCTACTTGGGATTCCTTTTTGCTCTATGATTACAATGAGGTATGGGAAGGGGAGGTAAAGTTGTAAGCTTAAAATTGCACTGAACATTTAAAAAATCACTGTAGAGTTCTTCAACTTAAACCAAGAAGGCAGGCTGATCCAGAAACAGGGCACAGCAAAGCAAATTTATGCAATGAGATGGAACTTTGGTCTGATCCAGCAGGCCCCTTTTTACATTCTTTTATTTCTTATTGGGAAGTAGGCCCAGCAAGAAGTAGCATTTTCGATCTAGCCAGAGTTGCTCTCCAAGTGCTCAAGAAGTAGCACTGCTTCAGCCAAAAGTACCAGGGGTTTATATATTGTGTGCTCTTTGGCAGGCTCCCCTGGCATCAAGAAAACAGTTTTCTCCCACAAGATTCAGAGTACAGAGGACTCAGGGGCAACCTCTCATCTCCCTGCCAAGTTCCTCATCTTGGAGAAAGGACTTTATTTCCCCTGGAAAGGAGAGGAGTTACGTAATGTCATGGGGTAGGAAGCTCTAACACCTGAGCTGCTTGTCCAGAGAGAATCTAGTCCCACTAGCCTGTTCTAAGCTGTTTGTTGTCCTCATGAGTGTAAACTGTGGTTTTGGCACAGTATTCATCAGCTCTTTTGTAAAAAGCTTGTCAGCAGTGGACAGGGACATCTCTACCCTGAGCTCAGCTCTATTCAGCCTAAAAAGAAACACACCTGGCTATACTCAGGAATGTTTATCCCTGAAACGATTACATGTTTATCTCCAAAGAAGTACGGGAAGCATACCTGGCTTTATCTTCAAAATCACTCTGTGAGTTTGGCCAGGCTGAGAAGGAATAACCGTCTCAGTAAACTTCATGGTCAAATTGGGATTTGAACCCACAACTTTGTGGCCCAAGTTTACACTTTAACCACTACACTACACTGCCTCTTGTATGGAACTTAATTGAGTATCCTGTATTGTTTTCTCTCACTGCACATCCAGGCTGGACTGAGGATCGAACTAGATGGGACTATGAGGGAAATCTACAACGGAACCTTCCGAGAGTTTTTTAAAGAGCCAAAGGCAGCCATTTTGAGGTCCAGATGTGGCATAATGTGTCCACTCCTACATGATTTCCCCAGCCAACTCTCCCATCCCATATATAAGCTGTCATTAGCACTGGGGGAAAAAAATCCCTAGGAAAAAGTGGCTGTCTTTATTCAGTAGTGGAGGGCGAGATTTGATGGTGAAACCAGACAGGGCTGGAAATGTTAAATACCTTCTCTCTCAGGGGCTGCTACTGGCCTTTAAAAAAAAATCAACAGGTCTAATCACTGATCTCCTGAAATCCCATATACTGAGTCAAATCCATATCGCACTGTGCTAAGAGTGTCACATGAATCTGCCCTCCGCCTGTGTGTGACTACAACTGTGTTGGAGATCTTTCCCACATTATGATTTAATCACTCTGGCGCTATCCCACGTCAATCCTTTGTTTAAAAACATAATGCGAGAATGATGAGCTTAAGAAATTCAGAGGTCTGCTATTTTAGCCTGGTTGTCTATACATCCCTCCCATGTTACATTCTCAAGCTTGGGAATGACTTGCAGGGACACGAGTGTCTCATAATATTGATTGCCAAAGCATGAGAGATATGTAAGGATGTAGGCAAAAGAAAGGAGGTCTGCTCACTTAACATAAAAGCCTCAGGTCACCAAACAGGACCAGTCAATAGAGTTCAATGCTTGGGGGACAGTCAGGTGTGGGATATCCAAGACCCCTAAACAAACCGGATATGTTGTTTTCCAACAGTTTTTTGTTCTCACTAATTGCATCTTGATTTTTATAGTCACTGTGCGGTAGGACTCTCACGGATCCTGGGCTCACAAATGCGAGCTGCAAACCACACAATATGTAAGAGCAGACAGTAATCCTCCCCCCAGTTATCCTGAAAAATATCCTCTGTGAATTTTGATGGAAAACATTTCTCAGCTATTTTCTGGATATATGAATATTTGACAAATATTTAGTGTTCAGCGCCAGCATTTGTCACCCACAGAATTGTCAACATCTGATAGTATCTGCGATCTGGCCTTCAGTATCTGGCATGTAATAGCTAGTATTTGACAACTGATGGAACGGTAGCACTCAGTGTTTGATAGTATATGACATCTAGACAGTGTCTTGACAGTATCTCACACCTAATGTGTGGTCAACTTGCAACGCTATTTTACAGTTTTTAACAGGTGACTAAGACCAGAGGTCTTCAACATTTCCAAACCCAGGATCCACAGAGCTGAAAGCATATGATAGGAAGTCATGTGGCATCAAGAAGGGTGGGGAGTAGCCTTCCCAGTTGTCTGCTAGCAGTGAGCAATCTCCCGAGGGTTTGCCCACCAATCACTGGCAATCAGCAGGAGATGGTAAGCCCCCCCCCCGCCCCGTGGGCTGCTCCCACGCTTTGCTGAGGCTGATTTTGGCCCCAGGTGGGCCAGAATTAGCCCTGTGCAAAGTGCAGGAGCATGCCCGTGGCCAGCATGATGATGTAACTTCCTGAAAGTGACATCATCACACAAGCACCAGGCACAACATGTGAAAACAAGCACCAACAAGGCACGAGAAGTGTCAGGTCCCTCCTCCCTCTGGGAACATATCGGGACCTAGCAATCCTAAGGGGAACCAAAGGTAAGGCCTTGCCAGTGACAAAGCCTGGACTGTGAGCAGGTCAACAGAGCAAGGGACAGGGAAACCAATCTGAGTACCAGGAGATGTGCTGCAGTGAGGAACAAACGTCGAAGGCTCAGAGCCACGGAGGAATGCTCTCTGCCACTGAGTCACCTCACCATCCTGGCTGCTCCTCTCAGCATTCACACCAGAGAGGCAGAAGACAGGGCACCCTTGCTCTCTATCCACAGGCCCTTTCAAAAAGCAACAAAAGAAATGACAGCTCTATACAGCCTAGCAGCAACCTGCCTAAAGGTCCCAATCCATGTACTGGAGACTGTTGACATAACACTATATTTTAGGAAATGTTATACTAACTTTATTTGCTCTTTTAGCCAGATGAACAGATGAATTTGGATTTTGATGACCCTCTAAAAATGAGCCAAATTTCCATTTCAACCCTTGGGTAGCCCCTCTAACTTGGAAACTAACAGCCTGAGCACTTTGTGAACAAAGGAGCTTCTGTTTACTGACCTGCTGGCATAAAGAATAAATCACTGGCTCCAAAGTAGAGCCATTTCTGTGTTTTGGCTCTCCTGGCATGCTGGCCTTGCCAGAGAGTAGCATCCGGGCACTGGAAGGTGACTTGAGTTCCAAAGAAACACCTCGGGCTGTGTAAATGAAGCTGTGATTTATTAAGCCAATTAAAAAAGAATATTTCAATTCAGTGGATGCTTCCAAAGACATTACAGACCAAATGGGGGTTTTATTCAGCTACCTTGACAGTGTTCAGCAGTTGATTATATGCCGTTGACATCGGATTATTATTGCTCAGTACTAATACTTCCCAGCAAAGAAATTTCCACCTGCTGAACTCAAAAAGTGTCCATAAGGAAGTACATAAGGATTTTGACATTTCATAGATGGGGAAACTGACAGGAAGATTGAATGAAAGTTTCCCGGGGCCACGAAGCACCTTTGAGGCACTAAACTTTTAAGGGCACTGCCTCTCAACTACAACGTTCTTAGCTTGCTGGATGGGCAGCTCCTCCTTGAAGTCACTGTGCAAAATACCTGCTAGCTGCAGCTGCCCAGTATCCCAAGCCTCCCTCAGTAGCTGCACTCAATGCTCTTTACTGTTTTAGGCTGGAGGTTCAGCGTATTGGAAGTGTGCCACTCGACCCAGGCTGCTTCCCCTACTGAGCCACAGAGTAAGATGTGAAAACATACTGATAACAAAGCTCAGGACAATGCATCTACCTGGACTGAATCGAGACATGGGATTCCTGTCTCATTACCAATGCTAATTTCTCCCCAACCACCAGCCCTCTGCATACCTCACCCTATTCAATAACGCCAGCCATTATCATTCACGGGCTATTATCATTTGGTTTCTGCAGTCACTCCCCTCTCTAAGATATAAGGACAGATGGACTCACATTCTAGTTGTATCTGAAGAAGTGAGCTGTGCTCACAAAAGCTTATACCCTACCACAAATTTTGTTAGTCTTACAGGTGCTACTGGACTCTTGCTCTTTTTTTACCGCTACAGACATGGCTACCCATCTTGATTTATACTAACAATGTAATCCTAAACAGAGTTACTCCAGTTTAGGCCCAGTGATTTCTTTTTTTAAAAAAATAATTTTATTGGATTAGATATCATTAAATTGTACATTACAATCAGTTTCCTTTAATTTTTCCAATTCTAACCCCCTCCCTTTCCCCCCCTTTTGTTGACTTCCAACAGTTTTCCAACCCCTTGTCCCTTTTCCCTTACTCATTTTAAATTTATTCTATCTGTCAAACATAATCTTTCACTTTCTTCTATGCTTATCTATATAACACAGTGCTCCTTCTGTCTTCCTACTTACTTTAACAACTAAATAATACATAACTAAATAATACATTCTTGGCATATTTTCTTTTGATAATAATCATTTAGCTAATTTGGTACTCTATACTCTATCTTATAATCTCATCTTCAATATGGGGCAAACAATTTATCCCTCATTTAGCATATTTTTAGATACTTCTATAAACAGTACATTCAATATAAGTCAACCAATTTAACTTATACTCTATATATTTCTTTTTCTACATATCTCATCTTCATACTGTTTTAATTATATAATTGTATTATTCTTTCATTATGCAACTATCCACCAAAAATAGTCAACCAATTTGACCCATATATACCTCCAAACCAATTCAATCAATTTAATACATAATCTATACATTAATATATATTTTCCCACCTTACTTAAATTCCTTCATTGCAATTATAAAATTATCTCCATTATACAATTATTGCCAGAAATGAAATTAATTAGTTTCTATCCTTATAATTAGTTAATTTCTATCATTATAATTCTTGTAATAACACCTATAATACTTAATGCTATATATAATAGTCTAATAAAATAGTTGCTTAGAAATTCTCATTTACCTTTCCACCCCCCGGTAAAGTCACCTCCCTCTACTTTTATTGTATTTCAGTAATTTTCAAACTGCCACAGTTCTCCCTAGGCCCAGTGACTTCAATGAGTTTAGATTGGAGTAACTGTTTAGGATTGCTCCAACTGGAAATAAAACTTTACATTATTTAACACTATTTCGACACAAGAGGCAGGCCCGGGAGGACTCACCACTGAGTCCTCATTCCTCCAGCTTGCTTTCCTCTCCCGTCTGGTCTAATTTTGCCTCCTCCCTGTCTCTCCCTACTTCCTTGTTCCCTGGGTTCAAGTCCAGCTTGACGACTTCTGTTGGCTGAGCCCCACCCCCCTCCAGCAGCTCCTGTTCCCTCACTGGCTCCACCTCCACCTCCCCTTTTCCCCTCCTAGCGGCTCATCCACATTCAAGTTCCACTTCCCTTCCCTGCTCCCCTACTCCAGCTGCCGTATTGGGTTATTTCGGCAACCCCAAACGCGGCTTAATTATTGTTATTTTTTGCTTGAGCATGCTCAAACTTTGCTCTTACTATTAAAGGAGTTAACCCCGTTTATTTTTAAAACCAAATTGCATTTTTGTGCAAACCTTGGGGTTGCATTGGGTGAGCAGATCGGTAAACCGCACCAGGGAAGGACCAATTTTACATATTTTTTGATCTAATACGGCCATGGCTCCGGGCAGCTTTAGCTGCTCAAGGAGGGGGCCGTGCATTGCCCTCCTGGAAGGAGGGAGAGCAGAAGCAGCTTTCCCGGGCATCCGGGACTTTGCCGGGTGGGCGGAGCTAACAACCTATTCAGGCTTCAGTCGCATTTAACGCTCGGCCCACCCTCCTCACCCTGTTTTGGTGCAGGATTAGCCGGTTGCTGTATTCAGAGCCAGGTAGGAATTTTTTCCCCTCATCTCTAATTGGAGAAGGGTTGAGGGGGGTTTCGCCTAACTTGCACCAGGACTCGAGTGGTGGAAATTGGCTTTGGGTGGTGCTGGTTAGTGGTGTCACTGGCGGGATGGAGTTTGGTTAGAAGCAGCGGGCCAGTGAGCACCCTTGGCACTTCCCTATTGGTAGGGAAGAGGGGTCTGCTAGGAGCGGTTGGTACTGCTTGTGACGGCTGCCAGCGTGTGTGGGCCTGGGGGAACCCCACGTGCAAGTCCTTCCCTCACTGCTGTACAGCTGAGGCTTAGGAGCTTGAAAGGGGGGGACCAATTTGCCTGGCTGGCTGGGTCTCCTAGCCATCCACATAGAGGGCTTGCACTCGGGGCTTTGGGGCTCGCCCAGGCAGGTCAAAGCGGAGGTCTAGGGGTGACCCCCATGGCTTGACCTGTACCGCTTTACCCTTGCTGCAGTTATGTTTAATGTTCTCGTTGAGGTTAATTTAATAAAGTGGCCCTTAGATCCAGCACCTTTGTCTGTCTCTTCATTCTGACTAGGGGGCCAATGTGGACCAGACCTAGGTTGTGAATGAATTACGTGATCTTTATTGTCCATTTTCACCCCTGTCCAGGTTGCATCCAGGCTCAGTGCCTGTGTTGCTCCATTCTAGTCACGCTACTGAGTTTTCAGCTTGACTTCCTCAATATTTTTTGCTACATTCAGAACCTGTCTCTCTTTTGTCCTTGTAACTATACTTTACCGCAGCTAACCATTTCTGGTGTCCATCATCTATACAATGGGTTTCAAGAAAACATTCTTTTTTCAAAATTGCTTAATAAGGAAATTGGTACCTTTCTCTTATGGAACAAAAGCTGGCCAGCCCAGAGAAGGCTGGACCACGCCGCACTATAGAACAAACCAAAGCGTTCTGAGAAGTTTAGCTGCAGCGATCTTACAGGAAGTTTGTTAAGTCCCACCTTTCAAGCAAAATGAACAATTTTGCAAAGAAGTAGGACTAGCTCTGGAATCAGATGTGTTCGGAGTTTTCTTTCCCCACAGGCATTTTGCCAGTTTACATAGTACTTATTACTATGTAATAATTAGTTTTGAATTTGAAGGTAGATAGATTAGGGGTTTTGTGGCATCGCAGCAGGGAGAACATACTGTGCCATCTGAATTTGAAGAAGAAAATGTAAAAAAGGATTTCTATGACTTTATACAGGCCTATTCTTTCCTTCTAGGATGAGGAAAGACACACTGTTTAGGGGGAAAGTGATCTCTCTCTCTCTCTCTCTCTCTCTCTGTCTCCTTCACTCACACGCACACGCACACACACCCCTTCACAAGTGCACAACGGAAGCTATGCTTTAGTCTCTTAACCAGGCTCAATCCATTTTCTGTTTTCTCATTTACAAGATGGGAGATCGCAAGAGGGGAAATTGCAGGAAGGGAAAACAATTTGGTACTCCGTCCCACTCCATCCTCCAGGATTCAATAAGCTTGCAGGGGTCAGAACAGACTGATTTATTCTTCCCCATCCTTCTTCCCCCTTTTAAGCTATTGCCAACTGCTCTCATCATTCCATCCCCTATGGAGAATTTGACTATTTTTACTTTAAGCCGCTGGTGGTGTGCAGCAGGCCTATGAGCAGAGAAATATCACATACATATCGACTGAAAAGCACACCAACAAACAAGTTTGAGGTGGTTGGAAAAGATCAGGGCTGTCCACTAACCAAAGAGCTCCATGGTCACCACACGGTGCAAGCTGAACCAGGGGTTGCTCGATCATGCCTGCAAAGCACACACAGGGCTCTGGATTATTCAGGGCATGTGTTTTATTGCTGGCATCAACAGAAACATTCCCCGCTAATGAGGCCCTCTGAAAATGTAATGCAGATTCAGCAGTTTGCTAGTAAGCTAAAAGCTGAGAGTTTTCCATCAGACCAGCTACTCTACAGCTAATGTTAGATACAAAGTCAGATTTGGTATTTCCAGGCACAATTCAACCAGAGGTGCTCATGTGCAAGCCTCATAGGTGTGAACTTTACAGCTGGATTGTTCTCTCATTGTTCAGTCATAGTGGTTAAGTGGTCGGGATGAGGATCAGTATTCTGTCGGTTCAATTCTCACTACTGTCATAAGCTCTGTAGGTGGCCTTGGGTATTTATTTGTTTGTTTGTTTGTTTACTTATTTATAGCCCGCCTTTCTCACTGGGAGCCAAGCTACAAGTGACGAATTACACTTGCCTGGCAAGTGAACAGACTCACGTGTATTCCTCCCTGTTCACTTGCCATTCACTTGCGCTCCTCTTGATCAAGTGGACAGGGAGGAATACACGTGAGTCTGTCTGTTCACTTGCCAGGCAAGTGTAATTCGTCACTTGTAGCTTGGCTCTGAGACTCAAGATGGATTACATAGTGCGAGATTCGTACCATCAGTATCAAGGACATTTCGATACAGTGTCAAGGACATTTCCATAAACAATGACATAAGGTAAATAAATATAAACTTACAAAGACATAGACATAGCATTAGCAAGGGTCCAATACAAAGCTGAAAAAATGCTGAAACAGAATATAACCAATTCTAGGACTGACATTAGACAACATGAAACACAGGTAGGAGTACATATTTAAAGCAACAGATAATATGTAAGGCAGCATAACAGTGAAGCTGAAGGTCCCAACTCGTTAGCGAAGCATCTGAGACCCCGTCCCTACAATATCGCCCTCCTATCTGAGCAAAAAGCCTTTTAAAATAATTTGGTTTTGCATCGTTTGCGGAAAGCTAGGAGAGTGGGGGCTCTCCTGACCTCCTCAAGCAGGCCATTCCAAGGGTAGGGGCCACCACAGAGAAAACCCGTATGTTGATTTTGCCCATGTGCAGGGTGGCACCTGCAGGAGACCCTCTTCAGAAGAGTGAAGCTGCCGTGGAGGAACATAGGGAGGGAGGTGGTCCCGTAGGTATGTCGGGCCAAGGCCGTGAAGAGCTTTGTATGTAATAACCAATACCTTGAACTGAGCACGGTAACTGATAGGCAGCCAAAGGAGTGACTGTAGGATGGGAGTGATGTTCATGCTCCTGCTCATTCTGTCCTGATAATAGTTGAGCCACAGCTTTTTGCACCACTGTATTGTGGGATAATAATAACACTGACTTTGTTCAACGCTCTGAGTGGGACAGTAATCTGTCTAGAAGGGCAGTACGTAAGTGCAGTTATTATCTCTGAAATCCCTCAAAAAAGGCAGACTGGAACAATTTTATTCAAAGCCCTTCTCCTTGCTCTTCTAATCCCATCCCTGAAATATTTCACAATGCCGTGATGATATTCTTTGTGATAAACAGACAAAATGACCAATAATCCACCCCCTTTGACTGTTCTAGCACCTTGGACAGCAATCTTCTCGCATGGAAATTAAGTATGCAAAATCTCTCACAGCACAGAGAGAAACGTGCTAGGGGAACATGTCATCTGCTAAATTTCTGTTTGTCACATCGTTCAATAAAGCAAAGCAGAAGGGCCACGTACATACGCGCACACACAAGGTGGCAACCTGATTTGAGGGACAAACGATGATAAAAGGTGAGAGTAGAATTATCCTGAGAGAAGGTGTGAAATGAGATGCTTCTGAACAGCCTGGCAGAAGCACCGGCCTTCAAAAAGACCTTCTTCAAGGCTGTTGAAAAGTGACGTTGTAGGAAACAATAGGACCAAAAAGTGTTGTTGTTTTTAAAGAGGAAGTTGTGGTCAAATTAGCATCCTTGCACTTCTCTGCTTGGCAGAAAGGTGAGCGCTTAATTTGCTGCAACACAAAAGCAAAGCATTGGACATACCATTCTTCAAGAGGAGATGCTAATCCACACATACTCACTAGGCTGTTACTAGTGAGAGAAAGCTTTGGATGCAAAGAGTGGGAAGAAACATAGAGCCAGAGCAGCCGCTCCTAACACAGCATCCGTGGGTGCCAATGGCACCTGCTGATGTGTTTGCTACTGCTCACCTACTCCTTCCCAAAATCAAAGAGACACTCTTGGCTTTCCCCCACCTCATTGCAGCAAGAGGTGCTTCCGAAGCCCCCAGAAGGCATCACCTTTGCGTCTATAGGGAACATCCATTCAAAAACAGCTACCTCCACCATAGCAGGAACCTTGGCTTGGAACCTCCCAACATTTTGTGATTGTACCCTAAGGCAGCTGTTTTGTGATTTGGTCCCACTTCCCACGGTAGCCATTTTGTGGTGGTATCCACTCTCCTTTCTCAAAATCCCAGAAGTGCCCACAGGTTAAACAGGTTAGAGGAACCCTGTACTAGAATCACATATACCCTTTGGTTTCCAGTGTCATTTGGGAAATCCATCTCTTTCTTATCAGGGTGGCGAGTGAGACCAGCCCTCTCTCCCCACAGTAAAACAAAACCAAACAAAACCACTGGCCACAGGAACCAGATATGACTGGGGATGTACACTGTCAACTGTACAGTGCAAGAGCACTGAAGTGTACTACTGATGCTACATGCCTATGCCTTTGCAGGGACATCTAGTAAAAGAAGACATGAGATGTGACTACATTATACCTTCTCAGCAGCAGTCTCCCACACATAGCAGCCAATGAAATGGAGTAGGGACAAGAATTCTCTGAGCAAGATGGCATCAAACAACAACAACAACAACAACAACAACAACAACATTCAATTTATATACCGCCCTTCAGGACAACTTAATGCCCACTCAGAGAGGTTTACAAAGTATGCCATTATTACCCCCACAACCAAACACCCTGAGTAATAAAAGAATGTGTCTTCTTTTATTAGACATTCTTGAGAAGATGCAAGCAGGGGACGAAAACTCTACCCTTGAAAGCAGTGAGGTGTTTCCTACAACATTTAGTTTCCTCCATAGATTTACTTCGCATTGGGAAAGTGTGTTAGCCCCTAGCACTGCAAAAAGTTTTGCATTGTTTACTTCTGCACATTTACCCTTCTCAAATGTCACCCCTCTCTACCCCCACCCCCCTGCATTTCACATGAGGGTAAGAAAATCCGTCCTGTTGCGCAAGCTACAGTGAGTGGGATGGGGACGTGGGGGAGGAAGGTGACATTCACACATTCCCTGTCCCTGCACCATTGCAGCATTGGTGTTGTCCTTCCCCACACCCTTTTCCTCATTGTAAATGTGTCAACTTGAGGAAATCTTGCTGTATTAGCACTACACCCTCTCCCAGCAGTTGAACCTCAGCTCACAGCTGAGCTGCGGCACTGTTGCTAAAGAAAAAAAAAAGCAAGCCTGTAAATGGGGGAATGAATGCCTAAGCTGAGCACTGCCATTTTGAAAGTGGTGCTAAGCGCAGACCCTCTACAGTATTGGCTGCAGAAAGAGCTTTCCCATGGATGTAGCCGGATGCTATTTCTCTGCTCTGGCTTCAAAGTGAAAGCCCTAGGAGCCCTACAAGCTGTGGTCACAAAGAACATGGTCTCACATGGATGCTTCCAAATAAGGCAAGGACATTTTATATTCCACCTGGGGAGAAATTCCCATGTGGAAACAGCCCAGGTTGGTCTCCAACTATTGTTACTGGTACAATCAGCATGGAGATACTATTTTCTGGCCATCAATGCTATGCAGAGGGCTGGAATTACACAGAAATAGCTGAAAAGCAAATCAGGCTTAAGACTGCCTCTGTGTTTGTGCGTGTACATGTGCATGCAAGCATGTTTGCAACAGAGCAGCTAAGAGCAGAAGGTGCTGATTAAATTTTGATACCGACCCAGGCAGTCGGATAGGTGAAAGAATGGGAAAATATGGTGCAAGAAAGGAGTACCTTATTATTTCGTAAAAACTGCAAGCTCAAAAACTTGGTGCTGCCCCCAGGGCACTCCTCTAGCAGCTCACGCTTTACACGCAACAATAATTCAAGTGCACAACCCAGCTTCCTGAGGAACACTTTGTTTTCTCATCCGTTATATCTCCTATTTTCTTTGTAGCTTCTACCCTTTCCATAGAGCTCACAAGGGTGTATTATTCACACACCCAGTCGATCCAGCAGCTTTCCAGCAGCCCATGTTGACTTCCCCATTGTCCGCCTATGGCAGAGGGGAATGTGTGAAAGCTATTATCGCGACCTGAACTCATAAAACAGGAGAGGAATATGCTAGGGGAAAAAAATAACCCAATAAATGCTTATCCAGAAAAGAGTATGAAAAGTATGCATATTACACAGCTGCCCAAGGATAAGTTCACAATGATATTCCAAAAAGAAAAGAAGAAAATCCAGTAATAGTAAGAGAATATAAAACCAAACGAGTGAACTAAAAAAACTGTTAAATATTATAAATGCAAACGTTCCTGAATGTATAAACCATGAAGATATCACTGGACTGGAATCTTGTTCAAGAGTGTAAAGGGGAACGTAATGATGCTCCATAATTTTGCTTTTTGTATATTCCAAAATACTCTGAGGGGATGCCAGTCAACCATGGCTGAATCCACACACCCGCGGAGCATCCCGGCGTTGCGCTAAATGTTCGCTAAACACCCAGAAGTGTAGTGTCTTTCTAGCGCAATTTAGAAATCGCGCTAGAAAGGCACTACACTTCCGGGTGTTTAGTGAACATTTAGCGCAATGCCGGGGACGCTCCGTGGGTGTGTGGATTCAGCCCATGTTTTGGTAAACTGAGCATCTAAACCCATTAAAAAGATGAAGCAATTCAGCCCAGGGAAGTATTATTCTTTTGCCTCCAAAGTGGTTATTGCCAGACCTGGGAAGCTCTTAATTCTTAGAAAATATTGCACAACCTTCCCCCCCAAAAAAAACCAGGAAAAGCTCCCCCCACCCCCATTAGAGCATAGAAGCCAGGCTTCTATGTATCCAAAGATGAAGACCATACTTCCTAGAATATTAAAGGCAAGTCCAGAGGACTGTAGAACTTCTTAGGATGTCTACTATGTTCTTACATTGGTGTAATACTTGCACACCTGCCTACTGATGCTGTGCCATGGAAGGGGACAGAAATGGCCAGTTCCAAGGAACATGCTAGCGGAGGAACAGAACTCAGGTGGCACCACGGAATCCTAAGCGCCCTCAGACCATGGTGCAGCTTAGAGCACTGCCTGAAGCACAGCCACATCCTTTTAAGCCCATTGACTTCCATGGTCTTAGAACCGTGTACATTCTGTTTAGGATTAAGCTGTATTCTGCAGCGAATCGCCGTTCTCTGAACCACTATATTCAGGAGGACATTCCTATTTCAAACGATGATGTCCAACATGGGGTATACCTCTGATCTCACGTGATGCACACTCAGAGCAAACACGGAAGAAGGGTAGTTTTGGCGATGCAAAGACTAGAGAAAAGGCTTTTCGCACAAATAGCCAAATGGAGAAGTAAAGCCGATGCACCTAACACAGTGTTTCCTCCACCCCTTGCAACATGTACAGCACACACCTCCTTTGTTTACAGAAGGTCCCAGGCGCAGTCCCCAGAATCTCTAGTTAAAGCAAGGCTTTTTTTCAGCTGGAATGCGGTGGAACAGAGTTCCGGCACCTCTTGAAAACGGTCACATGGCTGGTGGCCCCGCCCCCTGATCTCCAGACAGAGGGGAGTTTAGATTGCCCTCCGTGCCACTGAGTGGCGCGGAGGGCAATCTAAACTCCCCTCTGTCTGGAGATCAGGGGGCGGGGCCACCAGCCATGTGACCATTTTCACCGAGGGCGATTTAAACTTTAAAAAACTCCCCCATTGTTCCAGCTGACCCAAAGTGACATCATTGTGCAATCCTGGGAGCGTGCACACACTTTGTGCGCGTGCATGTGGTACCAGGGGCACCACCTCCTGCCAGGAGTTGCCCCCTGTGCTGGCAACCCACTGAGTTCCACCACCTCTTTTCCCAGAAAAAAAGCCCTGAGTTAAAGTACTTTTCATGTAGCAGGGCTGCTTGCCAGGTACTGGTTGCTGAACTGCACATCCTCTTGCACATCCAGTTGCTGACTTCCCTGCCTGCCTGCCACCCCTCTTCCATTCAGTGACGATATTATAAATCCGCTGTCCATATCCATAAAAGTAAAGATCTTTACACTGGGAGCAGAAAACCACAGCTATTTGCAGCATCTCTCATTTCAGTTCATTGTTTTCAACTCCATGGGTTTCCCAGGCCAGAATAAGCTCACTGCAGCCGGGAAACTATCCTCTTGAACTGACCATCCCCTTGTCAGAGATCCTACGATGAAGGATTAATCTCTGTCAAGCTACTTTGCCTGCTCGTTTCTTCCTCACTTTTATCTCATGCATCTAATCTTTCCCGAGCAAGTGTGCATTCAATTAAGCCATGAAATCATTGCTTTGAGATTTACAAGAATGGTCCCATAGGACCCAAGTACAGTCCTGGAAAAGCCAAAGGCTGTATATTCCTGAGAACCAAAAGAGGGGGGGGGGAATCTGGTAGGAGGAATGAGTTCCAACATCAAAGAACTGCCACAAGAAAAGGGGGAAAACCCGCAACACATTCTCTTTCTTTCTTTCTTTCTTTCTTTCTTTCTTTCTTTCTTTCTTTCTTTCTTTCTTTCTTTCTTTCTTTCTTTCTTTTCTTTCCTGACAGCCATTAACAACACTAAAAACTAACCCCAAATGATAGGATTTTTAAAAAGTCTTTATTTGATTTTACTGTCTATTTAAACAATTATCTGCACGGCAAGGAGAGGGAAAATTACAACCATCGGCCTGTGTGAGAACTTGCAAGCATGTAAAGCCAATTGTACTATCCTGTACTGTTAGGAAGTAATAGTTGAAGCAACCTGCTGAAGATTCCATCCAAAATAATCAGCTGCCTGTTTGCAACTGGTGAAATGGACGTGAGCTGAATCAGTGAGTGAGTCTCCTTACTTGAACGTCCCTGCTGGGTGCCAGGTCTCCAGGGCACACCATGTCAAATCCAGATCTGCATTTAACAACAGCCTGTCATCTAATATGTTACAATATAAAATTGACCTGATGTCTAGTTACATCATCTGCAGCTCATTTCAAGGCACTAAAAACCATACACTTCACGGGAAATCTAGGAAGCTGGAATCAACTAGGGACGGCTGTTTGTTGTAGGTTAGCAGGGGCGGTTATACTTTTTGTTGCCTATGACGCTGATCTGCGTCTTCGAAAGCAAGAGACAAACTGGATAAAAGGATGTGTAAAATCCATTCATTATATTCCTCCACAATGACATGATTTGAATAAAGCTTTATCTGGAATACCAAGAGGCTCCATCTTGTTTTCGCTAGCTGTGTGTATCATTGTAAGGAGGGAGTCACCAAGACTGTGAGATGGACAGCCCAAAGACCCCAGGATGTGAGAACACACCATTTTTTTTTTAAAGGTAAGCAACAGCCCAGGACCTGCTTCCTAAGGTGGAAAATAAGAGGGCCTTCCAATATGACATTAAAGAAGCTGAAATTTATTGAGCACGCATTATGATTTCATATTTAAAAGCTTTTACTTAAACATCTGTTTTCCTTCTACCAGCAATTAGACATGTTTCAAGTCTGCTTGGAACAGGCAACAGTTCCTGCGAAAATGAGATCTGAAAAACATCCTCAGAGGCTCGTTTACCAAATTAAAGAACGCAGCACATAAATTCCCTCCTTGTTCCTTGAGAACAGAAATAGATAATAGAAAGCTGTCCACCACCCCCACCAGAACTGTGACAGCAGGCACCTTCCCCAGGCCCTGCACCGTCTCCTCTGTTGGCACCTCAGCTACAGGTGCCACCTCAGCTGCCCCAGGCCACCTTCCCCATCACAGTGGCACACCGCTGACATCCATGGCCCATCTTGGGCAACAACCCTTGGGCACGCAGGTGAGTCACCTGCCTCCTGGAGCAGCCCAGGCAGCCCAACCTCAACCAGGCCAACAGGAATTCTTTGGCAGCCAGGGTACGCAAGCAGGGAGTCCAGGGGCCCACTGAGCAGCAACAGGGGCCAACCAGGCAAATGGCTGAGAAAATGCCCCGCCACGGATTGAGATGGGGTGGGAGGGGCCAGGGAATGGCAGAGTCTGCCCTGCCCTCCCACTGGATAGGCTGGGAGAAGGGCCACTCAGGTAGGTAGGAAGGGGAATTCTTTAAAAGTGGGTTCCTGTGAAGGTCAAGGAGGAAGACTAGGGAAGAGGCATCCGAGTGGGCTGCTGTTCCCAGGGCAAGAGGAACAAGGTGGTGCAACTCCCTTTCCTGACCACCTGAGGATACCTGTGTCCGACAGCTGTCTGGCCAGTGGGCAGCCAGAAGGAAGCAATTGTGAAGGAACAGCTTCACAAAATCAAATGTTCCCTCCAATGGACTAGAGTTAAGCATCTGGGACCTCAGACTGAAGACCATCCCCTAATTTAACTGTAACAGCCTCCACATGTAAGCCACCAATAAGTGCTCCTTGGGCTTGGCATACCATGTGGAAAGCATGTATTAAAGCCTCTTTTACCAAATATTAAGACCACAGTCAATGCAGTATAAATGCTAGCAGGGACATACTCTGCTAACAAGTGGAACCTCTACAATGGGTGGACAGGGATGGAAGATTTTTAGAATTATCTTCAACGTATGGAATGCCGATTCTCAAGTAAGTCCTTTTCATTGTCCTTCATATCAGTGGCTGGTTCCGCACACATTGGATAATGCACTTCCAATCCTCTTTAGAGATCATTTGGAACTGAATTTTTCGTGTGTAAAACAAAAAATCCACTTCCAAACGATTGCTAAAGTGCGGTGAAAGTGCACTGTCCAACATGTGCGGAATCAGCAAATGTGTCATTATGCTTAAGTCCTGAATAAGGAGGCATCTCTGGAGTATTCCTCACCACCTGAGAAGACTATTATGAAAGCTCAATTAAGGGTGTGCAAGTTTAGAACTGACGTTTCTGACCCAGTCAATGATAGTCTATCAAGATGTCTGCAGAGTGAACCAAAAATCACATAGCCTGAATCTAGGGTCCAGGGTAGTGAGCTACTATGGACCGCATGTCTGCAGCCTCAGAGTTTACTTCAGGAATGCAAGGAGAAAGAGGTGTGAACCCCAGAATTAGCCAGGCCTGGTACAAATGCTTTGCTAACCCATGATATGCTTAGGCATTGGTAGTGTAATTCTAAATAAAGTTAACAGTTTTGTGACCCTATTAACATCAGTGGATTTAGAAGGGTATAACTGTTATACAGCACAGCGAGAGTTCATTGAATATCAGTCAAAGCCATTCCAAATGAAAATCAGAAAGGATTTCCTGTTTTGTTACATCATATTCTGCTGAGAAAGATAATTATACTTTCTACAAGCATATCAGTGCCGTTTTAACACAAGTGTTTTATTTAATCCATGATATGAAAATAAGGGGTTTTTTTTCTAAAAAAAAACCCCACAATATATAACACTCTCAGTTCTGAAATTGGTTTTACAACTTCTCCATTTATCCATATGTTCTCAATGTTGCAGGAACATTCGAAAGCCATCATTTCACAACTGTGCAAACAGAAGCAAGAGTTCTGTCGCAACTACACAAAAATAGGATTTGAAACCTGACATCATGTATTAATTGCATAGATAGCATTGCAGCCCTTTAGCCAGGGACATTTTATACGGCACTAAACTTGCTCCAAGCTTCTCCAGTACAAATGTATTCTCTTCCCCGTCTTTCTGCCTGAGCATGCATTTTAATTAGGAGCGTTTCTGCTCACGTACTGCTTGTTAGCATCCCCTCTTGGAAAGCAGGTTTCATGTGTTCTTGTTCTGTGCATATCTATTGTCCTTTTCCGAACAGAAAGAATTTCTAACAACCCCTTTTTGTTTCTATGTGATTATCTGTTGTTCCCACAAACAAATCTGTCTCTGTTTTAGGTGTCAGCAACTGGCAGCCCTTGGGATAAATCTGATTCCCTTAAAGATAGCTGTCTGATCCCCAACCTAGAAATGAAAAAGAGGGATGAAATGGTAATTGAAACAAATGGAATTGCCAGTAAATCTCTGGCCAGTGGCAACTCCCAGCCTCCGACTCTCTTCCCAATGCACCTGCCCCCAGAAAAGGTACTAGTCATCTATCATGGTTCTAATTAATTCTTTGAATCCCTGACAACACAGAATGATTATAATCTAGTTACCAGGTTAAGGAGTTAGGGGGATTTAGTTTACAGAAAAGATGTTTCATCTGAGCAAGGCCTGCAAGGTTTGCATACAATTTTGCATTAGGAAGTGTACACTAAATAAATCCCTATGCTCCATAGAAGATCAAGCAAATGGCATAATGATTAAATCTCTAATGTCCAGGACATTTTGTGGCACGATTCAAAATGGACCTGTCAAAGAATTCTTGAAACTGCACAGCACGTCACAGTGGAACAGAACTTCTTCTGTTCTATGTGAGATCTAAAAAGTTTCGTTTCCCCAGGAACAGTCAATGCAGCTACAGCTGGGCTGAGCAACTGTGTTGTCATATGAAATATGCAACATGAGAACAAGCTCTTGGCATCATATTCTTGCATGTTTATTTCAGCCTTGAAGATAAGCACCGGGGGGCGGGGGGGAGGGAGTTTCAGCCTGCAACAAATGCTATCATACGCCAGTGTGTCACAGGACACCATGAGATATGGGTACACCAAGGCAGCTAACAAATTTTTAAAAATTAAAAATCTCATCTTAAAAAACATTACAATCAATATGCAAAAATATCATTAAAACAATTTAAAACCAGAGCTTAAAATAAACACAAACATTAAAAAGAACAGTTAAAATATTGGGGGAGGTGGAAGGATCATTGAAGCAATGCTAAGTGAAACAAAAATGTCTTCACCTGCTGGCAGAAGATGGCAACAGAAGGGGACAGGAGAATCTTCCTGGGGAGAAAATTTCAGAGTCTTGGTTGCACTACTGAGAAGGCCCTCTCCCAGATTGCCACCTGCCTAGTCTTAGAAGACAGGGGCACCCAAAGCAGGGCCACCAAAGATGACCATAGTGGTCAGGTAGATTCATAAGGGAGTAGGCGCTGTAGGTCCCAAACAAGATAGGGCTTTAAATGTCAGCACCATCCCCTTGAATTGTGTCCAGAAACAAACTGTAAGCCAGTGTAGATGAGCTAAGACTGGAGTGATGTGCTCCCTATGACCCAGTCAGCATCTTGGCCGCAGCATTCTGCACCAATTGAACATTTTTCAAAGGTAGTCCCATGTGGAGCACATTGCAGTAAACCAATCTAGATGTAACCAGGGCATGTACTACAGTGGCCAGATCTTTCCTGAAGGAAAGGCTATAGCTGGCTAACTAGTTGAAGATGGTAAAAGGCAGCCTTGGCCACAGCTGACCCATTTATTCAGCATTAGGCCTGGGTCCAAGAACACTCCCAAACTACAGATCTGTTCGTTCAAGGGGAGTGCATGGCATAGGGTTGCCAGGTCCCCTTATCCTCCAAGCGGGAGGGGGGGACCCCAGCACTTACCTTTCTGGTTGCCCAGGTTGTTCTGGGAAGTGATATCATTGCACAAGGTTGGGGAGCATGCATGCACTTTGCAGCGGGCCAATTTGGGCCCCAAACAGGCCGTTTGGAGCCCAAATCATCCCACTGCAAAGCACGGGAACACTCTCGGGGCGGCACTATGATGTCAGTGACATTGTTGTGCCGGCCCAAAGAGGCCTGTCCTCCACCTTTTCCCTCCCCAACCAGGTAAGTGGTGGCGGGGGGTAAAAAGTGGGAGCAGGGGATCCCCCACTCCCACCAGAGGAATGAGATCCCTACTGTTACTTGCTACCCACCGCACACACAACTCTAGTAGTCATTTATGGTTCTCTAATGGTCTGAAATGTTGGGAGAGTGACCCCATTCTGTTCCAACTTACAAAACATCACTGTCTGACAATCTGGCTGTGATTTGTACTATTCACAGGCCATGAGGCAGGTGACTGTTTTCAAGTTTATTTCTATACGTACATACATACACACTCTATGTGAGCCAGTTTTGCATAATGGTTATAGTGTTGGACTAGGGCCTGGGGCAACCAGGTTCAAATCCCAGCTCTGCTATGGAACCTTGCTGGATGACCTTGAGTAAATGACACCCTCTAATCCTAGCTCACAGGGTTGTTGTAAGGATACAATGGAGGAGAGGAGAATGATGTAAGCCACTTTGGGTCCCTACTGGGAAGAAAGATGGGGTACAAAGGAACTAAATAATAATGCACTTCAGTTCTTACAAGTTACGATCCTCCTGTTGCAATTTACAAGATTTCCCTTATTCTAGCCATGGGAGGATTTTCGGACTCAGTAAGCTTTTTACCTGGGCTTCCTCCAGCCTTATTTGAACTGAACAATCCAAAAAAGAGGTAACAAGAAATCTCCTGGCACCTCCAATTTCACTCCAGCTTAAGTTTTAATGGACTACATTTCTTCAGTTTGAAGAAGCAGGCTCTAGACCACAGAAGTTTATGATGGAATAAAATAAAGTTAGTCTTGAAGCTGCCCACAAGGTTCTGGTTTATTTTTGCTGCAACAGGCAACCAAGGCTGTATCTCTGGAGTTATCTATAAAGAGACAGCATCAAGCAGAAGGCTTGCCTATACGCTAATGTGAAATATGCAGCCATAGGGAGCTATCAAACACTAGAAGCCAGCAGAATGAGGATCAGGGCAGGAGACCAGATACACAAGAAGTACCAAGCTGTCGCTAGAGATCAGATGGCGAAGAAGGGGCCCAAGGATCAAGCATGCAGGATAGGATGGAGCAAAGATAGGTGCAAGGGTTACACCACGCGAATTGCTCCAAGACAAGCAGCACGTGCAGTTTTATTTCTCTAGCTGACCAAGTTGGTCCCTAAGGTGCTCATGGACCCAAATCTTGCTCTTTCCCTAGGTTCGAACGTAGCTGTTTTATACCCTAAGCAGGGCCAAATCCACATTACCCATTCTAAGTCGCATGTTCCCCGCATTCCCCACACAATCCCGAGTGCCGGTCACATTACCTCATTAAACAGACGCATTTCATTCGCATTTCTCCTGAATATGTGGTCACAGGTTTTCAACAGGAGTTTCACGGTGGTCGTGAACGGGCCAATGCGCAATTTACGCGGTTTTTTTAAAAACCACCCCCCTTCCTGTCTCTCCGGCCGTTCCGAGAGTTCCTATTGGCTGATTCAACTTGCAAGTGCTCCGTAGCCTGCAAAAGACTGTTTTTGACTTCATAGCATTGGATTTATTGATTATGCTGTTTCTGAATCAAATCTGGTAATTTGAAAAATCATTTCGGGGTGAATCCACCCTCAGAACGGACTCGCGAAACTTCCTTTTTAACTGTTTTTTATTTTTTTTTATTTTATATTACTGTAATATCGAAATAATGAAATATCGAAATAATGACACTCCAAGGAAGTGAAACTTCAGTAAAATTCAGGCACTGAACTGTCCTGCATAGGAAATGCCCACGAAAGCTTCCCACATGCTTCCAAATTTCCAAAAAAGAAACGGGAGAGAGCCATCAGTGCTGTCAGTGGGGGAAAGAGAGGCATCATTATCTTCAATGATGTTTCTTTATAAGGCAAGATCGAAATAACAGAAAAGTGTGCTCAACATTTTTTTTAAAAAATGGGCGGGGAAAGAAGGTCCCGCCCAAAAAAGCGGTTTTCGAGCAGCCATGTGACCAGAGGGACGCGCGAGAAAGACGGATTGGAAGCAGGAATGTGAACGAAGAGGAAAAAATCGCAGATTGGAGGCAAACGGAAGATATCTGATAAACATGCGGGTAATGGGTGAATGTGGATTCGACCCTGGACAGATGACTGCCAGAGTCCTACCCATTTAAGCTGAAGATGCATGGGGTATCAAGAAGCAGCACTCGGGCTTGAAGCCATGCCGGGTGGTGCTGGCGGATGGGCTCATGCTGCTTTTGTACCTGTTACCCCTTTCAACTGGAAACATGTAAAGGAGAAGATAATTATCATGATTGGTTGTTCAGTGCAGCAGAGCTTTCATATCCGTCAGCCAAAGTGTCCAAACACCAATCAGGTCATTCATTCATTCTTTCAACCAGGTCTAGCCGCTCACAACAGGACCCTTGAAATATTTTGGTAGTTGCAGGAGACATTTTCTATCAGTGGGTTCCATGTGGCTGGATTACCGTTACAGCGATCTGATCACAGTGGTGGGGGCCAATTTTATGTTATCTCCTTCCCAGTGGGATGATGATTCGATGACAGGCAGAACTCATGTGATTGATCTCCGCCTACATGGCTGGCTCATTTAAACATCATCGCAGATCTGTAGGAGCCACTCATGGAAAAACAGCTACCACTCAGCTAGGTAAAGAGCGCCACCCCAGCCACCTCTTTCTACAGATCTTCAGAGGGTTTCTCAGGGACTGTTTCAGAGTTAGTTTCCACAGCTCACTTTGCATGAATTCCTGGCTCTAATCCTACAAAGGTCACACAGAGGCCACTTGCCTGTGCGGAAGGCTGTTTTGGAAATAGTGATCATGGAACACAAATTTTGGGGGGAGCCTCTATGCTGCAGGATTTCCATAATAATGAGTCATTAACTTTATCAAATGGTTATAGGTGCTGATGACTCATAACAGGAGCAGGCTAAGCAGTCTCTCCATACTGGGACACATTCAAATAATTACACTATTCATGAACACCAATGAAACATAAGCAAGAGTCTGAATAGTTAAACCAACTCTGGTAGTGAGTCTAATCTAATAAGAACAAATCTTTTACAGACAGTTGCATAAAAGATAGCAACTAACTGTAGATGCAATTTGTCTGAAATAGTTGGGCATATTCAAATTAATTTTCATGACATTTTCAAACAACATGGGGTGGGGGTTTTTTTCCTCCCCACATTGACTTTTTACACCACATAAACAGGCACAAATGCCATGTCATTTCCCCCTCTGTTATATCAGCTTCGTTCTTTTCCTTTTTGATTTTTCCAACTGGAAAATTGAAAATTTCAGCCAATAGTGACATTTTGTCTAAGCATTTTGTGTGTGTCAGAATGCCTTTTCATGGGCGGCGGGCGGGGGGGGGGGATCCTAAAACCAATCTTTGAAACGTCTAAAAATTTGCTACATAAATTTTTTTGTATATTAGACATAAAACAGAGAGAAAAGCTGGAAAACATATTATACTTTTTATTTTATTTTGCAATGTGTTTAATTCCCAGCCATTTCCCCTGCCCCCCACCACAATTCCTATACTGACAAAAATAATACTTAGCCATTTCATCTCTGACTTAGAAGGAAAAGAACAAAACCTTATATCAGATGTCACCAACATGCCAAGTGTTTTCAGAAAATGGGCAGGACCAGGTGGGACTTTTGTCCAGTAGGGTTTCTGATTGGTCCCTGAAGATTTGATTGGCAAGTAAAAAAAAAAAAAGCTTTGGCAGCAGCAAAACAATCTTCACCAAAGGTAAGCTGTATATAAGTAAGAAAGTATTTTTAAACAGTATGTTCATTTTAAAAGGCAGAGTTTCTTGCTGAAATGTTGAAGAGTTACTTTTAAGTATAACCTCACTTCCTGACATTTTTTGGTTGGCTCTGCCTCCTGCGGCAGTCTTTTTAGGGTTGCTCTCACCATCCTGCTCCCACCCACCCACCCAATTACAAACCAAAGCCGCCCATGCTTAGCTTCTGAGATCTGATGAGATCAAGCTCGCCTGGACTATCCAAGTCAGGACAATCACATTAATATTAATAATTAAATCCTGCCTGCTCAAAGAGGTCTCTTAGGTAGAATCTTGGGTGAGAAAATGGTGGTATTTTATGCTAATGGACAAAATCACAACAAATAAACAGTTAAGAGACAGAAGGAAGTTCACACTCTGGGTATTTACATGAAGGTGGAACACATTAATCAATTGCTGGAATAGGATTAAACCAAAAGAGAATGGTTCTTTTGATCTACTGAGATGTATATAAGTCTTCATCTGCAGAATTTGAATAGGAACAGGTTAACTTTTTAGAGTTTAAGTTTAATTTATGATCTGCTTGTCTTGCTGATTGATGCTATTTACGCGATAATTTGCATCTCACTGAAATTATATATCCTCGTGAATTAAGGTTGATATTTATATGGTTACTTATGGTTCGTTCATCTCACTGAATGTTATGTACTCCTTTGTACTAAGATTGGTGTTTATATTGTCATCCATGATTTATTTCACTGAATGTTATCTATTTTTGTGACTTAGATTAATTTTATAAAAGTAATTACATGTGGTAAATAAAAGATGCTGCCACTAACATGGGTGTCCTCCTAACCCAGCTCTTGGAAATTACCACCCAAGGGTTCCGATGCACTTGTGAAGATACTACACAAGTGCTGTGGGTGTAAGTATTTTAAACGTCACACACATTTGACCATTGCTTAATCATCTTTTCTCTCTTGTTGCTATGATCTTCTCATCCGTCATCCAAATGTCACTTTCAAATCAGCCACAAACTTCTGCTCCTTGCGGTTTTAAAAACACAACTATAAGAGTTACCAACCCAAATATTTTGCAGAACCTACCCACCAATACAAGTCCTTCATGGCACAGAGGGTCTGAAAGAAGAAAAAAACAAGAAGCGGCTCTTTTCCAGTTTATAAAACTGAGAGAGACAGATACCTATATTATCTCCTCTGCACACACATCTGCACTAGAGGATCCGGCTCCAGGATTAGCAACAGATCCTGGGAGGCCCCACACCCCCTTCCCACTTCATTCCCATGCTGAATGCCACAAAGTTTTGGCCAGTACACACTGCACAGCTTGTTCAAATGGGCATCCTCTAGGGATGAGGATGGATTGTCTCCTTTCACCTGCTCTTTTTCTGTGCTCTCCTCTTGGAAGTTCTCCTCTTTCACCTACTCTGCTACTATGTGGCTTGAGGGAAGCCTTTAAGCTCGCCCAAAGTATGTCTTGTGGTGTACGACCACCAGAGAAACTACATCACTTCCGACCTGATCGTGGTTGGTTACTTCTGGTCAGGCAGGTTGTGATGCAGAGCCATGGAGAAGCTCCAAAAGCCAGGGCACATGACACACACTCTGGAATGTTAGCAATGTAGGATACATAAGTAAATAAGTAAAATGGAGAAATTCAGAGAACACGGCTAAGCATCTGTGCGTGTGAGCAGAAGAGGCAATAAACTTACAGAGTCCACATACTTCAGTAAAGAAAATAAGAGACCTTTTATTTAGGAACTCCATTCAGGATAGGAGAGAGAGAATCTAATGTAATCTATCTAAGCTAGGATGCTGGTAGATACAGGGATCAAGCCCTGTGTCCTCCATGGTGTGTGCTGTGCACCTGAGGAAGATGAAGAAGGAAGGAAGTTCCCTGAGAATGTTACACATCAAAGGGATAGCATCAGATAGAGGCCGTCGTCACACGGGCTTCTATTTAGCGTGAAAATGGCGCAATTTCCCGGCAAACACCCACCTTATTCCAACACTGATGCGATTTTCTCTCTTCTGCTTTGTGCTTGATAGTCGCGATATTTTGCGCCTCAGTGTGAATGCCTCACATCGATATTTTTCGCCTCGCCACACCATAGGCCCACCCTTTTTTTCTCTCCTCAATCCCAGAATCCATTTCTCCCGCGACTCCCCTTTTTTTTTGTAATAATGTCCTTATATCGCTATAATGACATCTCACAATGAACATTTTCTGCTGAAGAAAACAAGTAAAAATGACTGAATTGCCATTAGAGAAATTTTTATTTTAACCCAAAACCACACCTCGCTAAAAATGGCCGTGTTCAGTCATTTTCCAGGGTTTTTTTTTAATTACGATGTTATAGCGATATAATGACTTTATTTTTTTTGCACGGGAAAATTTTAAACTCCACAGCCACTCTATCCGACTTCCGCTTTCAGTTTTGCATTACCGAGAGGATCTTAGGCGCGGAAGACTGTGGCCTCATCCAGCTGACAACAACTTCAGTTGTGCACACGGATTTCAGATTATTCAGGAAACAGCAGTAGATTAGGAAGCTAATGTTATTCCGTTATAGCGGAATTAAACGCCAAAAAAAGGGGGGTGGGGAGGAGCTGCTTCTGCGCCCATTAGAGAGAACAGAACAGAGCGTTTAGGTGTGGACAGCTGGGAGCGCGAAGAAACGCGAGGTGACCCAAAGAAACATTACTGTGCCAATATCAGCGATGACTCTATATGCTGTAAATTTAACGGAACAGATGCCCGTGTGACGATGGCCAGAGTGTGCCTTCCTCTCTCTCTCTTGAACTCTATTGTAAGCCCCCTCTGTAACCTGAGACCAGGAACAAGAGATAGAATACAAGTCCTTCACTTCTTATATGATCTGTTCTTGGTCTCTTTTTAGCCCTTCCCCTACTCCCATTGTTGCCTTTTAGCACTATGCAGACCTTCCATTCCATGGAAACCAATGCAACAGGAGATGGTAATGGGCCGGACAAAAGCTTGCAAAACACATCTAAGCCATCAGATGGGCAAATCATCCCTGTGCTAGTTTTGTTGTGTGGATACATGTTAGGAGGCTACATTTGGCCACACTTTCCTGCGCTATCATCCTATGAACTATGCGTAAGGGTTGCATGTTATGCTTAATTTCAGGGGTGGAGATGGCAGAGCTCAAGCATCTCTGGAAAGACTACCCATTGTTCTAGACACGCATCCTATTAACTTCAGATACGTATGGACACACTATAGTTTCTCAGCTGTATCAGAAATACACTTTTGATCTTATTCAGGGGCGCTTCTCTCTCTGTTTCCAAGGCTGAGCCTTGGCATTGAAAAGAACTGATCTTGGACTAACAGTTGTTGAGCCCCACCATATGTGGAAGCATTTTTGTGCACTGGAAGTGTGTAACATTTGGGGAGTTCCTTGGTTTCAAGCATAGGCATCGATCGCTGTGTCCTTCACCTATACATGCAAAGGCATGAGTTGGAAATAGGGCTGCCAGGTCCTCTTACCATCCCAGTGGGAGGCTGAGGACCTGGTGCTTACCTTTTCTGTTGCCCCAGCATGCTTCATTCTGGTGATCTCAAACGGGCCCAATTCGGCCTGTTGCAAAAGTGCGCACTCATTCATTAGGCGGTGCAATGACGGCACTCCCGGGAGTGACATCGTCACACTGCCCTTGGGAGCATGCCTGGGAGGCCCATTCCCGTGCCCTTCTCCCCCGCTGGCCAGGTAAGTGGTGGCGGGGGGTGGACAGTGAAAGTGGGGGATCCCCTGCCACCACCAGGGGAATGGGATCCCTAGTTGGAAATTTTGCACTAGAGGTCTCAGGTGGTAGAATGGGATGTGCCACTTCAGACTGCAGCTGGGGGAATCACATTATGCAAGTCTCCCCTACCTTTCAAAAAGAAACCTAGTAACATAACGAAGAGCAGGCTGTATCAGAATCCCTTCCTCCAACAGGTTAATTCTTTATGCAAAGTGGCATTAAAAATGGCACATTCACACATTACTTTCAGTCTAAAATACCCTCCATAGGACTCTACCACTTTTTTCCCCCGCAGAACAGGCCTATGAACGAAGAATTCTGCACAGTGTTTAGATCAACCAGAGCCAAATGAATGTTAAATAGCAGCTTCTCTGCATGTAAACAGACAGGCTAAATGGTCCATGTTTGCTCAGCTGCTGTTTGCATGTATTTTTTAATCTTCGTCCAGATTGGGACCCCGGTAAGGGATTGGGGGAAACCAAACATCTCTCTCTACACAAAGAATAAATTCCTTACATGTAACAAACCAGTCTTGCTATGAATGATCCCCCAATATCTTTTTATTTACTCCATTTAAGAGAATCTTAAACTCACTTGATTTGCTTTGGCTCATAAATCAAACCTCTTTAAAGTAGAGTTTAAAATGTATTCAGCAGCCTGATTAACCCTCATTAATCTTTGGAGCTTTTCTGAAAATTAACAGTAATTTACTGTTGAGTGAAAAACAGGAGCTGTGTAAAAAAAAAAGCAAATCTTCCTGAATTGGGACAATTGTCACCAGAGGAATTTGATTTCCTAGCACCTCCCATGCTAGGCTTGAGTTTTCATCACAGCGTCCTCCAGAGATGTTGCTGTGAGATGCAGAGACTGGAAGGAGGAGGATGAGTGAAAAGAAACTATAACATACACAAGAAAATTCGAGTAACAAATGCGTGTACACCACTCTTCTTTCTTTTTTTAAACTCCAAGTTATCCTCTTTAGTAGTAATAGCACACAAGAATATGGAAAAAAATCTTGAGCCCAGATGGTCAAAGGCTTTTAGAAAAAATGTTGCTTTAGCTATCCTTTTTCTAGTGCTTCTACTGAATCACACTGACTACCTCTTTCTGCAGAATTAGAGTGCCATCTCTAAGCAGAGTTACACCCTTGTAAGTCCATTGATGTCAATGGGCTTAGAAGGGAGTAAGATTGCTTAGGATGGCACTGCTCACCATTGAGTTCCAAACAGAATCTCCTTCGCTTTAAGCATGAAGTACAGTAATATTAATATTGCTTGAGCGAAAAATGCGGAACTACACTTTGGAATGAATCCAAGCGTAAGTCAGCGGCCTGCAATCCCGCAAGACCCGGAAAGCGTAGCTGCTCCAGAAAACGGCAGCCCAGTTATGGCCAGGGCATCTTGAAACAGCTACACTGGCTGCTACTTTGGCTGTTTCTGGGTTAAATTCAAGATGCTGGGTTATACCTTTGAAAGCCCTTTGGGGCCTGGGGCCCATATATCTTGTCTCTTCCCATGTGTTCCTGTTGGGAATACAATGTCTTGCGTACAGAGAAGGCAGAAGACACAGAATACCTGCAAGGGGCAGCAGATCTGACAGTTAGATAGATGGCAAGGTGGGATCCTCCTTTCTTCCTCTCTTCTGTCCTTCTTGCATGTCTCCAGATTGGTATTCTTAGGCTACTTCCTGCTTCCTGTTTCTTCCCAGAATTCCCTCCTTCTTATTTACTGACTGTCTATTCTTTTTCTCTCCTTTCTGTCAAAGTTGTAGTTCCTGAATAAACTCTCTTCATTCACTCCTTAATCAGACTCAAGATCATTCCTAAGATATACCAGAACCTACAGTTCCTATGTACCAACTGGGGTTGCCAGCTCCAAGCTGGGAAATTCCTGGAGATCTGGAGGGTGAAACCTGGAGAAAGTGGGGTGTGGAGAAGAAAAAGACCTTGGCATGGCATAATTCCATAGATTCCACCCCCCCCAAAGTAGCCATTTTCTCCAGTTGAATTGATCTCTGTGGCCTGAAGACCAGTTGTAATTCCAGGAGATCTCCAGCCACTACCTGGAGGCTGGCAACTGTGGCACAGTACCAACTGTGGTCTTCAGGCTACCACTTGCTGGCTGTTCCCACACTTAGGGGTGGCCACTCTGGCATCGACCAGAGGCTGGGCCTTTTCCGTCATGATTCCCACTCTATGGAATGTGCTAATTGAAGAGGTGAAGGGAGAACCCTTCACCGGAGATCTTCAGGCCGCTCTACAAGTCCCAGAGCTTTTGATGCGGTATGAACAGCAGCCAGGCATCTTTTTTGGATGAGGAGGCATTCTGGGTTTTTAAAATTCTGTTTGGTTTTTATTTGTAATGTTTTAACTGCTTTTTGGAATCTACCTTGAGGTAAAAGGAAAGTCTGGGTATAAATGCTTTAATAAATAAATACAGCAAAATGAAATATTTTTTCCAAACCTGAGAATATATTCAGGTAGCATATACTCTATGCTATCATAAAGTTAGCCTGCAACTTTCCCTTGACCCTGCCGGGATCCATACCTGACTCTTTGTAACTTCAACCGTCGGTTCTAGAAAGCCCAGGGAGGTTCTATACCACCTAGAATAGATATTGGGGGGGGGGGGGTAATGAGTAGCTTGTGGTACCATGTGGTTGCATTCCAAAGAGAGAGCTATCCAAAAGAGGTTGCACAGCAGCTGCGCATAGGATGACAAGACAAGAGATGTTCCTTTATCAAATTCCATGGGTGCTTCTGTCATCGGACATACCGTGCCACAACTGCCTTTATTGTCCAAAAAGAGAATTCTCAGAGATGACACTCTAAGGACCTCCTTTCCTAGAGAGGTTTGTGAGATCTGCCCCTTCTTGGAGGTTAGTTAAGAGCCTAAATACATGCTGCGTGTGAGGTCAGGTCATGCATGCCCGGTCTGATTCTCAGTCACATGTTCACGTGAGGACTAACCTTTAGACGACTCTGTTGCTCCGTGTGGCTCCAAATGCTGCAAAGGAGAAGGAGGGCTTCAGGCTTCCCACCCATGCCCTTTTTTGCCAGTGGAAACAGCCACTGTGTGGGCGCTGTTTGCTCCTTTTTCTGGTTCCGCATGCCCTGAGATGGATATGTGGCGCTTGAGGAAGAGGCATACAGGTCCCCCTGTGGCCATTTCTACTGGCAAAAAAACCATTGGAAGTCTGAAGCCCTCCTTCCCCTTCACAGCATTTGGAGCTATGCAGAGTGATGGGGAGGTTTTTCTCCACACAAACATATGACTGAGAGCCAAGCTCCAAGTGACGCCTGACACAGGTTGGACACTTGTCAGCTTCCCTCAAGTTTTGATGGGAAATGTAGGCGTCCTGGTTTTACAGCTTGGCTCTCCATTACAGCTGCAAGACCATGATGCCTACATTTCCCATCAAAACTGGAGGGAAGCTGACAAGCGTCCAACCTGTGTCAGGCGTCACTTGGAGCTTAACTCTGAGCATTGGTCAGGCCCCTGGCACATGACTTGTATCACACATGACATGTATTTTGGCCCTAAGTTCATACTGTTCCAGTGAGCATCTGGGGTGGTATGATTTTTATTCCAAACCCTATTAATGTTTTATTAGAATCTGATGCAATTACAGTTTATAACTGTTACTGATGCTGGGATGTGTTTTTTGTTTATTTGTAATCGGTCTAATTGTATTGATTGGGTTTTATTGTCGTTTAAATTGTTGTTAGCCACCCTGAGGCTATTTTTACGTAAGAATGGCCAAAGATACTAATTGGAGAGGGGGAGATAAACAATTGCATGCATTCATTTTCCAGCATTCATTTTTGTTCTAGCCTTGAGCAGAACACAGTGAATAACTTTAGTCCCTTATGAGAGGAGCACAGTCTGTCTGACTCCGAAGCACAGACAGAACAGTAATAATTATTCTCTACAGTAACCTTGTTGAGGTGCTGAGGGTTGGTATTTGTAGCTATTTACAGCAGCAAGGGCAGCAGGAACCAACAAGCAAGGGCTTTGTTTCCCAGTAGAAAGGGGAAGGTGCCAATTTGTGCACAGGGCCGAGCCACTGCTTCCTAAGGGAGAGCGGGCCAGCACTTCAGCACCATTATTAACAGCCGATGTTTCTCCTTGCTGCCTCCCCCTACCCGTGGGTGTCTGCCAGGCCTTGAAGCACAGTCACATGACCGGATTCCTAGGGGAGTTGTGTCATATACTTATAATGGAATTATTCCACTTCAACACACACACTATTGCAGTCGGGGAAGGGAAAGGGATGGAAAGGGCTGGACGGGGAAAATGCCGAGAAGCCTTACTTTAGATAATTGCCAAGTCTGCCTGCCCTTGGCAGACTCACATTGTTGGGAGCCTGCACTCTCGTCACTAACTTGTATGCCTCACTCATTCCCAGTTGGCCAATATTATGACAGGAGCTGCATGGATCATGCCACATGGCCAAGACAGGGGGAGAAATATGCAGGTATGTAAATTAGAATCCAGACTCTAAGCCATAATCAGAAGTGACCGCAATAAGCCTGAAGCAGTAAGCAGTGGAACGGCACTTGGGCTGAGTAAGGTTAGAGGTAGGCAACAGATTTTAAAAGAGTCAGCTCTCGCTCCAATCATCCATATAGTATAATTTATATTCCTCCTCCCAGGAGCACAGGGCAGTTCTCCTCTCTTCCTATGCATCCTGAAAATAATCCTATGAGATAGGTTAGGTCAGCTCACCAGTCAACACCTCCACCTGCCTCAACCAGGTCTGCTCCCAGATCCTCTACCTGATCCCTCTGGTCCTTGTAGCCAGAACTGCTGTAGCATACCCGTGAAGTGGCTGGATTGTGAGTCAGCAGCACTCTTGCTGGTTTGAATCCCTCTACAGCCACGAGCTCAGCAGGTGGCCTTGGGTAAGTCACTCCTCTCAGCCCCAGCTCTTCAGCTGTATTGTAGGGGTAACAATAACACTGACTATGTTCACTGCTCTGAGTAGGCACTAATCTGTCTAGAAGAGTGGTATATAAGCACACTATTGTTGTTGTTGTTGTTATAGCAAGGTGAAGCTCTGAAGTAGCTAGACCATCAAAGTCCCAGGTGATGCAGCCTGCTGTATTCCTGGCCAAGAAGGCTGTCTCCCTGGTCCTGACTTGGGGTGTTGTGTGGTATGACAGAATACTTCCTCTGCCTAGTCACTTGGAGGCAAGTCTTATTTGCCACAGGCAAACAATTCTGTACAGACCCATTCTTTGCTGTGACAACACTTGGAATGTGGGACAGATATGGTCCATCATATTGTTGAGATTCCAAGAGTTATGGTTTAAAGAAGGTCAAAAATTGCTGCTTTAGCTTAATTGTATAATAATAGTTGAGTATGTAAATACTGCATACACATAAACATTCACACACACGGTTTCGATCCCAACAGTAATTTACGCTAACAGAAAGTACTTCTGTTAGTGGAACAAAGCCTCCTCCACCCTTCCACCACATCCCAAAGATACCCCTGAAATGCTGCTGTGATGGGACAGGGCACCTTCAGAAGCAACATGAGGGGTGAAGGGGGAAACCTTGAAAGCTGGAGTGTGTTGTGTAAGAGTGTTGGACTAAGATCTGGGAGTCCCAGATCTGAATCCCTACTCTGTCATGGAAGCTTCCTGAGTAACCTTGGACTGGTCAAACACACTCAGCTTAACCCACTTCACAAGGTTGTTGCAGGCATAAAATGGAGGCGAGGAGAATAATGTAAGTTGCTTAGGATCCTTGTTTGTTGTTGTTGTTGTTGTTGTTGTTGTTGTTGTTGTTGTTGTTGTTGTTGTTGTTGTTGTTGTTGTTGTTGTTGTCCCGCCCTCCCCACAAGCGGGCTCAGGGCGGGTCACAACAATAAATAAAATATACAGAGATAAAATCACAATAATTTAACACCTGCTCGCCGTATAAAAACCATATAGCATCTTATGGAGGTGGAGGAAAGGTGGGTATATATTTATTTATTTACATAATTTGTACCCTGCCCTTCTTCCTAATGGAGATACAAAGAGGCTTACATCATTCCTTCATTTCCCCCTCACAGCAGTCTTGTGAGGTAGGCCTAAGTTCACCCAGCAAGCTTCCATGGCAAGTTGAGGATTTGAATCTGGGTCTGACACTAACTGCTACACTACACTGTCTCTTGAAATGTAATAAATCAACTCAAGATTATTGCCAAGGTCCAACTCATAATGAACACGCAATATGGGAGCACTGGAAGGGTCAAACACAAATCCGTGAGAAATGGAAGCAAGCAAACTTGCAGTGCAGATGTGGATTAAGTGAACTGAGCAAGAAATATAGAGACATGAGGTGAGCTTGGAAAGGATTATGTGAAAATGCTGTCACAGAGGTAAACAAGCTGTGACAGCCGTTTTCTTCCGGCTGAGGGAACCCACACAGCCTCCCTTTAATGCGTTCAAGTACAAAACAGGCTTTCACTGACTAGCCATCAGATGGGCTCCTTTCACACACACACAGGTTTCCACCTACACCAGCTTGCCCTTTTCCAAGTGTCAGACTAAAGGCTACAAGGGCTGTTCATCACCAGAGACAGTCTTCACAACTCTGTCCTCTTCTAGAGGTAGAGTGAAACCACTCTGTCATAATACCAGGCAAAGGTCACTGAGTCTCTCTCTACACAAGACATGTTACATGAGTAGGATCAAGTGAAAGATCTTACACTTGTTCTCCTGTTGTGGATACACATGCACTGCAAGGGAGACAGATTACACTCGAATATAAGACCACACAGAAAGTAAGTCACTTGAGCGTCCCCATGTAAGATGTCTTGTGTAGAGAGACTCTGAGGCAGACACCAACTGAACTGCTGCTGCGTTTCCCTCCAAAATTCCTTACCCACGCTGATTGGATGCCAGGGCAGCACTCCTATAGACTCAGGGATAAAACAGCAGTCTATTTTACCTTTCATGGGGGCACACAAGCTGAGCAGGAGGCACACAAGCTGAGCAGAAAAACCCACAGTGTATGTTAAGCCTAAATTGCCATCACTCAATCGTACCCAGCCCATGTCAAATTCTATCCAAAACTCATACTAGGCACGTTTTTTTGTTTAGTGAATTTGTACGCTGCCTCTCCAGAACCTACCCAAGGTGGCTCACAACTAAAACAAGCCAAGACAATAAAAACAGGTCAATAAATAACATCAGGGCATTAAAACAGCATTCGAATAAATCACCTTATTTACCACACCTCCTCACCAAGCACATATTCAAAACAAAGTAAATCGTGTACTCTATCCACAGTTCCCCCTGGCCCACCCAGGCCCCACTATCTTGCAGATCCTACTCACATTGTACAGCACTGTAGTCCATCCTTCCATGGTAATACACTGGAAGACAGTCAGCACCGCAAAGAGGATGTTGTCAAACTGAGTGATCCCATCGTTGGGACCGATCCATTCCCTGCATTCATAGCCTGCAGGGCATCCCTGTACCCCACAGGGATGAGGCGGGTCCAGTTCTTGTAATTCACCTGCAGTCACAAGAGATAAAACAGTGTAGATAAAGCAAAGAGCAATGGTATTTACCAAGAAAGACACAACGAGCCAGGAAACATGTATATGATCAGTTTTGTTCCAGGGAATCTCAGGATTCATCAGAAGGTTATTAGAGGTTCCTTACTGACAAGATTGATAAGGGTGGGAAAGCTTCCTAGAAATACCGTTTGCTCTCCATTATTGATCCATTATTGAAAAAGCAAAATTATTGATCTTCTCTTGCAGCTACAAAGGAGTGCTGAATATGTTCTAGGGTACGCTCTCACTTCACGCCAAGCAAGAATGAGGCCAATAGGCCTGGCTGGCTCTATGTATGAGCTTGTGCTGAGTGCTCATACATGCCCTCTGCAACATGGCCAGAAGCAAGAAGGTTCTTAGCCTTTAAGTTAATGTACAAAAGTTGCACTGAAGGTAGATGTTTGAAAACATTGCCCAGGTAAAGATGGATTGATAGCACCAAGTTGCAGCATTTTTTTAAAAAAAATCATTAAGTGAATCAGATAGCCTCATATTTCAAAAGCTAGATCACCCCCCTCCCCCCTACCACAATGGTCCATTCAAAATTCTGTTCCCAACAACCTAATTTTTTAAACAGGCAGATTTGAAAGCATAAATCACCGACACTTCTTAATTCCCACATCTGAAGCTGCATGCAAAATAATGACACACAAATCTCAGCACCATTACTGCCATGCAAATAAAAGTACTTGAGAGATTCTCCAAAGTGCACAAATCCCACCATTGGGGAGACCTGCCTGCTGTAATCTGGTAGTAGAAAGTGTCCTCAAGTAACGGCCAACTTATGGCAACCCTTCAGAGGGTTTTCAAGGCAAGAGATGAACAGAGGCGGTTTGCCCTTGCCTGTCTCTGCTTAGAGAACCTGGACTTCCTTGGCGGTCTCCTATCCAAGTACTAACTGGGGTTGACTCTGCTTGGCTTCTGAGATCTCACAAGATCAGGGTAGCCTGGCCCATCCAGCTCAGGGTGCTCCACATCATTTCAAAACTAGCATAATCCATGTCATTCCAATTATACGAAACAGAGAACTCATATACTGCAAGAATCTAAGTGAGGCCACAAGGCATCTCTGCTCAGCCTGCTCAAAAATGCATGTTGAAACCCCTCCCCATGGTCTTTTTCATTGGAGGCTGATGACCCTTCCCCCTAGCATCAAGATTTGACCCCAGTGTTATGGTGTCCCCATGCACAGTGCTTTATTTTTTGCCACTGAGGTCAACAGCCATGGATAGTATAGGAATATATTCAGCAATTCTGTGTGTGGTCCGAACGTATCAACTGCTTTGATCCCAGTTTTGGGGAGGGGGTGGACATGACCAGGTGTAGCACCCCCTCAAACAGTCCTGAAGTTGCAGTCTGTTTATTTTCTCTGCAGAACTCAATGAGAGTCTCTGAGGATGAAAATGGTCCCCTCTATACAGGGCTTTTTTCTGGGAAAAGAGGTGGTGGAACTCAGTGAGTTGCCCTCGGAGAAAATGATCACATGGCTGATGGCCCCGCCCCCTGATCTCCAGACAGAGGGGAGTTTAGATTGCCCTCTGCGCCACTGAGTGGTGCGGAGGTCAATCTCAACTCCCCTCTGTCTGGAGATCAGGGGGTGGGGCCACCAGCCATGTGCCCATTTTCAAGAGGCTCCGGAACTCTGTTCCCCCGCGTTCCCCCTTAAAGAAGCCCTGCCTCTATAGCTCCACCCTTCATCTGCACAGCTCCTCCTGGATTCTGTTTCTCGGTCACTTCAAAAGTCATGCAGTGTATGTAAAGTGTAATCAAATTGCAGCAGACTTATAGCAACCATTTAGGGTTTTCATGGCAAGAGATTAACAGAACTGGTTTGTCATTGCCTGCCTCGGCATAGTTACTCTGGTGGTCTCTCATCCAAGTAATAACCAGGGCTGACCCTGTTTATCTTCCAAGATCTGACAAGATCAGGCTAGCCAGGTTAGGGTAAATGTGATGCTAGAGCATAGGAAATATATTCATGTGTGATGTTGGAATTCAGTAGTATATTTATGCTTCTGAATCTCTTTGTTGTATTTAAACTATCAAATATAAAACTTCATCCTCTGGAAGAAACCCCACAGATACAATTTGGCACTGATTTGATTTTCAACAGTATTCCCATAGGATGTACTGAATGGAGCTGGGGAGAAGGATCAAGTACTCATGTCTGTCCTTTTAAAATTGTTATCATGATACAATTAAGTTTGTAATGGCACTCAAATAATGCCCCTCGTCCTGTTTTGTTGATGGGAAACCAAGGACTAAAATAGAGATGCCCAGCATAAGGCCTAGGGGCCACATGTGGCTCACCAAGAGCCCCCGCTCTTAGGACAACCAACAATTTGGTGACTCAGCCAGCATTGCTAGACTCAATGTCCCAGAAAGGCCATATCTGCAGTGTAAGAGTAGCTGGGTGCCAATTAAACAGCACCAGAAGTGATGGGTGGCAGAGCCAAAACACACGAGACACCTGATACATGGAGAACATACTTTTGTTTCCTGCAAGGTTCCACGGAAATGGTAGTGAGAAAGAATCTCTGCCAGGGAGGTTCTTTCTCTAGGTGTCTTGTCTACTCAGCTCCCTCTCACTGCTGCCTGATCCCCTTGCTCTCCTAAAAGCGCTCGGCAGCCAGAGGGGGCTGATTGGCTCCTTGTCCCTCTTGCCACTGCCAGTGAGTTCGGTTCCCTCTGGCTGCCAAGTGTATTTTAGGGAAGCAAGGAGAGCTGGTGGCAGCAAGAGAGAGCTGGGTAGACAAGATGCCCCCCCCTCTTCTCCCTGGTCTTCCTGGCAGAGATTCTTTCTCACTACATTTCCTGTGGAACCTTGCGGGAAACAAAAGCGTGTCCGCCATGCATTAGGCATCTCATCTGTTTGGGCTCTCAGAAACATTGCCAAGTGGTGTCAACACTCAAGACAACAAAGCAGTGAGCCAGGTTTTGGAAGAGGGAAACTGTGGTAGCCAAAGGGTTGAAGCCTTTCTCCCTCCCCTGCACAACCCTGAATGGAAATTTAGGATGCACAAATCTGCAATTTGCCATTTATCTATGGAATGAGATAGTGATCTTTATCTTGCTGCTCAGTGCCTTAAATGTTGCCAAATTTCCAACATCCCAAACCATGGGATTCATGGGGCAAGGCCTGATGACATTATGAGGTGAGCTTTGGAAATGTCATACAATATGGCTAGCTTTGCTCCAGCCAAGGTCAACTCCCGTCCATGCAATTGTTTGAGTTGTGCCCCCTGGCTAGAATAAGGCAGGGGAAAGGAATATACAGTGTTCTGTACCTGAATTGTTCACATAGCAAGCCCGGTGTAGTTTCCCACTGTAGAACTCCAGACCAATAATGGCAAACATCAAGATAGCAAAGAAGAGAAGGAGTCCTATCTGGAGAAGAGGCACCATTGCCTTCATGATGGATTTGAGCACAATCTGTAAACCTGTGGGCAAAGAGAAAGGAGAAGAGCACAATGAAAAGGAAGTATCAGTGAGGGAGCCCATAAACAGGGCTCATTTTGAGGGGGAACGTACAGGAACGCAGTTCCTGCAGTTCTCCAATGAGGTCACATGTCAGGTGGCCCTGCTCACCCGACTCAGCCATTTTGGGCCCAATTTTGGCCCTGAATGGCCAAGATTGGGTCCAAAGCAGCCAGGATAGGTGATGTCAGGGGGTGTGGCATATGCAAACCAGTTATGCAAATGGCACATTTCCAGTGATGTCAAGGGGTGTGACATATGCTAATGAGTTATGCTAATATGTTATGCTAATAAGTTCCTCCAGCTCTTTTTCTACGAAATGACCCCTACCCATAAGTAAACTATTCCTCTGCTGCAGAAAAGGAGCTTGGGGAGGAGTAAAAAGAAAAATAATACAAGCCGCTGCACTCTGAAGAAGTCCTCAGAAATTGAGACAATTAAAGAAAAACTTCTGGGAAATCTGATGGCTCCAACAACACCACAGTGTAAATCACAGAAGTGGGGGAGACCAAGCATTCATTGATCCAAAGGAAAAGGCTATCCATGTACCCCAGGAGCCCTATGCAATCCAAGGGACAGTGTGCAGCTTCCTCAGTGGTGCATGCATCACTTTAAGACTTGCTTGGATGACCCCACAGCCCGTTCAAAGCAAAAATTAAACTAACTTTTTTGGGGAAAAGAACAATCAAAATTGCCAAAAAATGTAGGTGTTTGAAGCTGAAGAAAAACTGAAATTAAATGAGCCATTTCAGCTCAGCCTAAATGGTAGCTATTTTATTTCTAAGGCATTATACATGAACCCTGACAGCCATTAAACTGCTCGTTTCACCTTAAGTTTGTGACAGTGAAAAGATTACAGCTATCACATTATCCTTTACAGGCAGAATGAGTGTATATGGAGGGTACTCCATTTTCAGGAATCAGGTAATCATTTCTATTTGGAAAGACCAAAGCAGTCATGCACAATTACGATTATATCTTCTTTAAGAACAGGTCTCTCAGGATGCTCTGCTCTGACTCTGTCAGGAGCATGCAGCAAGTTCTCCCTGGCCCATTCCTGTGCACCCCCCACCCGCTGGCCAGGTGAGAGGGGGTGGGGGTGGAGGCTTGGAGTGGAGACCTAGAGCCTGGGATACAGGTGATGCCTGGCAGGTTATGGAGGAGCCTGATGGGATAGGGTGGAGCCTGGTAGCATCTGTCACTAACCCCTGCCACTGCTTGATAAAGCAGCAGAGGAAAAACTGGTATGAAAAATTGGCATTTGGCAATGAAAAACTGTTTTGTGGCAACACTCTAGGATTCACCAGAGACTCTATGGTTTTACTGGAAGTGATGGCATGGCATTGCCGACTGCCATCCCACCAGTCCCACCCCGCCACCCCACGCCCAATCTTCTGCCAGGTTCCATCCACCAGTAGTTCCTAGGTGAAACAAGGAATTAAACAAAGGTAATAACAACTTCCTGCTTCTCCTTAGCTAGGCCTGAGCAGAGTAAGAGAAGGCACAGGCTGACAGAGATTTGTAACTAAGTTATTCAAATAAAGCTGGAAGTTTGTTCAAAGACAAAGAATCTTTCTATAAAGACAGAAAGAACACACTTTGAAACATGGTTTACTCACGCAGAGGAATGAAGTGGACATGAAATGGCTGAGTGCTGAGGCAGTAGAATGGAGTGTACTACTTCAGCGTAGGGTTGCCAGTCTCCAGGTGGTGCCTGGAGATCTCCTGGTATTACAGCTGATCTCCAGGCCACAGAGATCAGTTCCCCTGGAGAAAATGGCTGCTTTGGAGGGTGAACTCTATGGCATTATACCCTGTTGAAGTCCCTCCCCTCCCCAAACCCTGCCCTCTCCAAGCTCCACCCCCTAAATCTCCCAGAATTTCACAACTTGGAGCTGGCAACCCTACTTCAGAGGGATTGTTCAGTGTTTCCCTACTTTAATAATTCCTTGTAATTAGAAAACTAGCGTAGCACATAGAGTCACCAGTCTCCCAGTAGAAGTGGGAGATCCCCACCCCTGCTCCTACCCTCAGCCTGGAGCATGCTCCAGAGCTCTTCCTTGTTGTGCTGAGAATAATCTCATTCCCAGTGCAACAAAGTAGAAAAGGCCCCTGTATGAGGCTGATTTGATGAGGTAAGTTCCCCCTGTGCACCCCTCGTGCACCCCATGACCCCCCCCCCCGGTTCCCTGGGTTGGGCTCTAGGGAACCTGGCCATCCTAATAGCACACAAAAGGTTAGGATAAAATCTCTCACCTTGGTTTGTTGATGTCTTTTTCTGAGGAAGCATTAGATGACAGAACATTACAAATTTGATACTTTCTCCCCCAGAGTCTTTGAAGTAGTACGGCCCATTCTTCCACCTCAGAATTTTACCACGTCATTCTGCTCCCTCTCTAAACTAGGCCCCACACTTTCCACGAATGAAATCTCAGGCTGAAGGGCAAGGACCCAATGGATTTTCTGCCCAGCTTGTTGATTTTTGCTATTTGATCAATTTTTAGACCTATCAGGCTCCACCTCCAAAGTACTAAATGTAGCCTAGGTACGGCACTCTGACCTACCACATATGCCAAGCGACCTGTGACAGATGCCACCAGGCTCCACCCCATCCCATCAGGATGCCCCATAACCTGTCAGGCATCACTTGTATCCCAGGCTCTGGGTCTGAGAGCATCTGGAGACCTGGGCACCCCACAGTTTGGGATCATCCCATTTTTTTTTTTACATCCACATTATTTAATGAAGTGGTAAACCAGAAAGTGGTACATGCACTGCATTCCGTGGAAGCAGAAGGGGAGACAGGGAGGTGAGGAGGGGAAACCAGATGCTTACTAGGAATGCCTGAGACAAGCTTCAAGGGTCTGAGCACTCGCACTGCTCGCAGAGTCCGCAGGTCCACATGGGTGTTGAAATGTGTCCCTGCTGTGGCGAGGATGCTAGAAGCAAACAAGAAGAGAAAGTTACTATACATAGCTCTTGGGTACTGCACATATGCCTGCCTCCCTGCCTGCGGGAGGGGGCGTTACGCACACCAGGCACCTGACAGCCGGAATTGGTGCACCTTACACTCCACAGTGAGTCAACAGCCATTGCTCAGTCTAATCTTAGCATCCTTAAAGCTGAGCTGCAATTAAAACATACATGCTAGTGCTGGGGGACTCACATTTTCCAATGCAATGTGATCCAGCCACCTTTGTATTAGTATCAGGAATCACGAGCTCAACAATAGTCTCATCCTCAGCATCATGTACTTAAGAGGCTTGGTTTAGGCCAGAACTGGTCTGGTAAACTATCATAATTGTGTATGCACAAGCTATCAATTAGCCAGGCCATTAGACCTCTGGTCTTCTGCCTTTGTTTGGGTGTCAGAGCAATATCTTCTTATCTGCTGCTTTGCAGGATCCAGTTTCTAGGCCAAGCCCTTCAGTTCTAGATTCGGGTATAACCACCCACAGTCTGTTTCCCATCCATTTCTGATCAAAACTAGGTCCTTTTAAATAAACACCTAATCCCAATCTTCATATTCGTTCTTTTTCATATTTCCTTATCTCATTGGCTATCTCAGTCTTTGAAGTGGAGCATGTTTTGCAAATATATTCAGAATGCTGTTTGCATAACATTTTCCTGCCATGAAATTTCTTCCTGCAGAATTTGGGTTTGTGAATGTGTGTGCACACAAAGAACAAGCTCTTAGTATGGAGCCACTGCAACATGTAAATGCTTGTATAGGAACAGTACATATCTTAGTACCTACCCTTTCTGTGAAATCTTTGGGATAATCACACAGTCCTCGCCAGGGCTTTTTTTCTGGGAAAAGAGGTGGTGGAACTCAGTGGGTTGCCCTTGGAGAAAAGGGTCACATGGCCGGTGGCCCCGCCCCCTGATCTCCAGACAGAGGGGAGTTTAGATTGCCCTCCGTGCCTGGCGCGGAGGGCAATCTAAGCTCTCCTCTGTCTGGAGATCAGGGGGCGGGGCCACCGGCCATGTGACCATTTTCAAGAGTTTCCGGAACTCCATTCCACTGCGTTCCAGCTGAAAAAAAGCCCTGGTCCTCACCCTTAACTGAGATCTAGCCTATGAACATGTAACAGTATACACTGTTCACAAGTTACAGGGATAGGACATACAATCCATGAAAAGTGTACACTTGTTTTTTCTGTTGAGTAATTTTCATTTTATATTCAACCAATGTACAGCAGAATGTTTGACTGAAATTGCATATTCATCTAAGTACAGGTTCCTGCTTTCATTTCTAAAGGGAACACTTCTTGGCTCATTCTTACAAACAGAAATATGCATATAAATGCAGGATGTACACACATTTACTGTAACATGTGAACAGGGGTAGAATTCAGGCTGAGGCTGGGCTAGTGTTGCCAGCCGTTTGCTGGTTATCAGTGGGAGTGGAAGGGGTGTGGGGACAAGGAAATGACTTTGTGCTGACCGTGCATGCCACTTCCAGTGAAAAAATGGAAATGACATCACTGTGGTGGTGTAACACTCAAGGAACCCCCCTCCAAAACTTATTTTATTTTGAGACAAACATTATATACATACACCTTGAAATAGACTATAAATATTCTAATAAGACAAATAGATTTCAGATATTCTGCCAGTCGCAGAGGCAGACATAATTCTATTTCTTGTTGTGCACTTAGGTCACACTGTACACACATCTGGATTACAGTAGATTAATAACAGTGGCCTGATATCATATGTGGGGGTAGTGGTGCTGGCTAGGGGTTGAGAAATTCCTGAAGATTTGGGAGCAGAGCCTGAGGAAGGCGGCGTTTGGAGGAGGGACCTAAGTGAGGTATGCCATACAGTCCAACCTCCAAAGCTGCCATTTCCTCTAGGGGAACTGATCTCTGTAATCTGGAGATCAGTTGTCATTCTGAGAGATCTCCAGGCCCCACCTGGGGGTTAGCAGCCATAGTGGGGACCTACCTTCTTGTGTTAGAGTTTCTTCCCTGCTCACAATCATCCCTTATTACCCACATCTCTCTTCTCCGCCTGTTTCCTCCCCCACTGCCAAAATTTAGGGTCAAACAAGATAATACACAAGAGATGTCCAAACAGTCTCCCCAGTAGACTTTTAAAAATGAAACGCGGCTTCCAAAGGCTGTTTTAGCAGAGTCAGCTGGGGAAGGGGCTATTTAACGCATTTGCCTCCTACTTGAAATCATTTCTCCATTCAGAATTGCCCACCTCAATCTGATTTTCTCTCTGTTGGGAAAAAAGATAATGGAAGCATATCTATTTTCCCCTAACAGTGAGCAAGCATCTGGGAAGGTGGAGAGATTTTGAGTGGGCAAATAACAGGAAGGGGAAAGATTTAGCTAACTTAGAACATTTCTACCCTGCCTTTCCAAGAAATCTTACCAAAGGTGGCTAATAACAAAAGTACAACAATCAAAGAACACAAAAATGTACAACTATTAATAAAATCCCAACAATAAAATACTCAACAATAAAACAGTAATCAACCAGAAGGTAAAGGTAAAGGGAGTCCCCTGTGCAAGAACTGAGTCGTTACTGACCCATGGGGGGACGTCACATCACGACATTTTCTTGGCAGACTTTTTACAGAGTGGTTTGCCATTGCCTTCCCCAGTCATCTACACTTTACCCCCAGGAAACTGGGTACTCATTTTACCGACCTCGGAAGGATGGAAGGCTGAGTCAACCTTCAGCCAGCTACCTGAACCTATCGTGAAAAAAACTGGCTTTTCCCGATGTAATACTTCCAGAAATATAGGTCCTAAGACCAACGGGAAAACAATTATTTATCAATCATATATTACATATACATAATCATTCTTTTAATATAGCATATTACAATATTGCAGCCAATTTTTATCCTCGTTTTACAAGTTTCAGCATATAATTTATATTACATATATCATTCAAGAATCCTCCCCAGGAGGATCAAGGGGTGCAGCGGCAAATTAATGACTTGTACTATATCAAAGTCCTTTCAGGAGCTGGTTAGACAAGTTCATGGTTTGTTCCAAGATGAAAAGTGGAACCTTCAATGGTTCCCGGAACTAAGGCCGGCAATTTCCAACTAGTTCTTCGTCCCCACGGACTTCCTCAGGAGCAACGTAGGAGTTTTCCACGTCATTGGGTGAACTGACGGTGTGCCTGTTAAATGACTTTGGATGGTTGTAAATGGTTGCTCCTGAGGAAGTCCGTGGGGATGAAGAACTAGTTGGAAATTGCCAGCCTTAGTTCCGGGAACCATTGAAGGTTCCACTTTTCATCTTGGAACAAACCATGAACTTGTCTAACCAGCTCCTGAAAGGACTTTGATATAGTACAAGTCATTAATTTGCCGCTGCACCCCTTGATCCTCCTGGGGAGGATTCTTGAATGATATATGTAATATAAATTATATGCTGAAACTTGTAAAACGAGGATAAAAATTGGCTGCAATATTGTAATACGCTATATTAAAAGAATGATTATGTATATGTAATATATGATTGATAAATAATTGTTTTCCCGTTGGTCTTAGGACCTATATTTCTGGAAGAGCTACCTGAACCTGGCTTCTGTCAGGATAGAATTCAGGTCGTGAGCAGAGCTTAGGCTGCAGTACTACAGCTTACCACCCTGCGCCACAGGGCTTTGTGGTGCAAGAAATGTAGTGCAAAGGGCTCTGTAGTGCAAAAAATCAACAAGAAATGTAGTACGAATTTTAACAGGGAGTGAGTTAAAACATCAAAAGTGGGCAAAAATTATTTAACCACCTTGATGAAGAGACATGCTTTCGCCAAGTGCCTAAAGCCAGTTAGGCACCATTCAGGCATCAACGGGGAGGTCATTCCACAATAAGGGAGTCACCACTGAGAATGCCCTGTTCCTAGTCACCTCACCACTCACCTAACTTCTGAGGGAGAGGCCACTTGTGTTGATGATCTTAGTTGGTGGGCAGGACAGGACTTCATTCTCTCTCTTCTAATGGTGGTTTTCATTTACGTTTTTCTTTTTAAGTTGGAAGATGATTCAGACATTGTTGTCTGTTGTCTTTGATTGTAAATCCCTTGGGGCAGGGACCCATCTTTTTAGTTTAGCTTCTCTAGCACGATGTATATATTCCTGCTCCTGCTTTTTATATTACATCACTAAAAACCAAATTGCCTTCCTAAATAGACAGTGGATAGAGATGTTTGAAAACTAACTGGGAAATATTTCCTAGTCTTTTTATTTGCCTCCAAGTTCCATAAATAAAGCATAACTTCCAAATGTGCCTCAAAATAAAAGTGGACATCTGCGAAATTTCTCATGTCACATTTATCTGAAGTCTTTTTAAAATTCCTACTGAAGAGAAAAGTTTATTCAAGAATTGGAGTAGTTTCCCATATGCCTTATCTTAAATCTTACTGAATAGCAGTTGAAAAGATGTGGAATTTCACACTTGGATAAGATCTTTTAAATAAGACAGATTTGGAGATGTTACAGATAAGGGTGAATTTCTAGCATATGTGAAACTCAATACAGGGCACAGCTAAACCAGGTGTACCACCTTAGTCTGAACTCTCCACTGGGCCTACTTGGTTAAGCATGAGGTAATAAAATTCTGAGGTGATAAAATAGTCTACCACTTCAGACTGCAAGGGAAGGGATCATGTTTAATGCTCCTCTATGTAAAAAATGCCCTGCAGATAAAATCTTAAGCATATTCTAACCTTTCTTATGAAAAAAAATGAAATTCTGCCCTCAAGTCATAGTTGATTTATGGCAACCCCTGGTGGAGTTTTCATGGCAAGAGACTAACAGAGGTGGTTTGCCATTGCTTGCCTCTGCAACCCTGTTATGCTGTGCTGATTTTCCACTTATAAGGAAGTGTTAATGCAAGAGAACTTGGACAATGGAATCCTTCCCTGCTGTTTGAAGTGGTACAGTCCACTCTCTACCACCTCACTTCTCCGCCACCTCTGTTTTACTGCGTTCATAAACCAGGCCATGTTGCAGGCTGCTCAGAAGATTTTATGGCACTGTACACCGATTATTGCTGGTACATTTCTTTAAAAAGAAAACAAAAGAGGGAGGAGATTTTGGAAATGGGATTCACTGAGGATGGCTGGGTAACAAAATGGGACTGTTTCTTGACATGCCTCTTCTAAGGGAAGTTAATTATAAAATTTTGACCAGATGGTATGTTACATCTGCAAATTCAAATTTAATAGGTATGTAAAAAAGATAATGGGATTTGTTAGAGAGGATGTGGAACGAAAGGTACATTCATGAATTTTGACCCCCGCTAAAAAATGTAGCAAAGCAAATAAAAGATCACTGTGTAATGCTCCCCTAGGCCTCAAATTAGTCTTACTGAAGAGCAGGGGAAACAATGTGTAATTTCATATTTGCACATTCAATTTGTTTGTCAACAGCAGCACTGTTATGAGTAAACCACATCAGAAAAAAATGCTCAGGCTCCTACAATTGTACAAATCCTGTGTAAATGATGGGATGTTGCAACAGTGCAAAAGTGAATAGGTCCCGTGTGGTCATGTGGATAGTTCAAGAAAAAAGTGATTAGGTTGCCAGCCAATATCTTCACTCAAGTGGAAGGTGGAGTAAAAATGGAGATGAGAGTATAATGTTATAAGAACCATAGAGATTTTAGAAATTCCTAGAGTATCATGTCATCACTACTGGGTGAAACAGGAAATGATGTTGCAGCATTGCACCCCACCTTCCATTTTTGCTTCTGAGTGGTGGAGGGAATCTGCTGCTGCAGGTGGGAGCTTGCCACCCATGGCAGGCATTCTGATAAGCCTAAAGTGATCCATGCTCCAGTGGCATTCAGGTTAGGTCATTGTAGTGCACTCTATGAGGGGCTGACTTTGAAAATGATTCAGAAACTTCCATTGGTCTGAAGTGCAGCAGCCAGACTACTTTTGGGGGTTGGATACACAGATCGTAGCACCTGTGCTGAAAATCTGCACCTGCTGCTTGTCTGTTTCCAGGCACAAGACAAAGTGCCGTTTCTTACCATTGAAGTCCCTGAATAACGGGCCCAGCTATTTAGGACCACCTCCTCCGATGCAGTCCAGCCTGTCATTTAAGATCTACCTCACAAGCCCTGCTCTGTGTGCTCCAGCCAGCAAATGTGGGTAAGTGACTGACTACAAACAGGGCTTTTTCAGTAGTGGCACTTCAGCTTTGGAATGCTTTCCCCCTTTGAGGCTTGCTTAGCACCTACCTGCATTTTAGGCTCCAAGTCAAAACATTTCATTTTACCCAGGCTTTTAATTAAAGGGTCATATTTTTCAGTTGTTTCATGGTCTGCTTCTAGCCTGAGGACTGTTTAATGGATATTTTAAGGCTACTTAATGTTTTTTAGGCTATTTTATACCCCAGCTTGTTTTTAATATTGGTAATTTATGTTGTTTTTTATGATTCTTTCATATTGTTTTTACTTGTGAGTAGACATGGGCACAAATGGGGAAAAAAACTTGAACAGGCTGTTCGGTGTTCGTTCCCGATGACGAACACAAACAGCCAACCGGACCTGAACATGTCCCGTTACCAAACAAGTTCGGTGTTCAGTGTTCATCGGCGCCAGAGCGCCCCCCCCTTAGCACTTAGAGAGCCCACACTTAGCACTTAGAGAGCCTGCTGCACATTCACAGGGAATGTGCAGCAGGCTCTTCTCCAGCCACCGTCCAAGTTTGGTCAAGATTGCCATATGGATCTCAGAGTTATACATTCCCGGAGGGAGGGGGTAGACCCCTAGCCCAACACTCCCAGAGACCTGACCAGATCCGGCACTAATAATCAGGGAGAGCCCTCAGCCGAGGTGCCCACTGAACTTGGCCCGAGGGCATGGCAGCAGCCCTGGAACCAGAGGGGATAGCTCCCTATCCCACTCACCACACACAGAAAAAAGCCCAGCTCCAATGCACACTCACTCTCTCTCACACAAAAGGCTATTAAGAGCTCTGTTCCACTCCACTGCTTGCTGAAAGTGAAACCAGAACTGGGAGCACAGTGCCCTTTTATAAGCTAAGGACTGACTAAGAAACGCAGGAGGCCTGTGGTTGGCAGTCAGAACTGCCTAACAGGGTTTGCAGGGATGAGATTGGAGTTCCCACGGCCACAGAACACCCCCCTCCTCCCTCCCTCCCCCCTGGTGTCTGCTCCCACATTACCAATTGTAAGCAATTTGCAGCTCCACGCTTGGAAGGAAGACCTGCCCATCAAGCTAAGTTGGCTTTTGATTGGGGTGTCTGGGGCAACAGACGGAGTGCAGACAGAGTTCAGACACTCCCCCCCTCCGTTGCTGAGGCAATTGATTGAAGGCGCCTGAGTGTCTAGCTTCCCGAATGGTGGCCGAGCACAACGAACGAGGCTTGTGCCGACCGCCTGTTCGGCTGGAATGGTGTATCATGAACAGCCTGTTCGCGAGCAGCCGAGCGGCCTGTTCGTGGCTTTTTCCCATACATAATGCTGTTCATGCCCATGTCTACTTGTGAGCCACCTGCATATACACACACTAGATAAATGTATAAATAAAAGCAACATTGCTTTAAAAATTAGCTCCACTTCTGAGTCATGCAGATGCTGATAAGCAAGAATAGCCTAAAGCTGAGAAGTACAAAAACATTTATATGCTATTAAGAGTGAAGATGCTTATGTTGGTAATACATAGTGGACTATAGTAAATTATCTTACACTTGTAAGACTTTGAAGGGTGGCAGTGGAAGGTTTAATATTATTGCCATTGTTGCAGGCATGGAATACAACTGGTAAATTAAAACAAAAAGAATTACGTGCCATTTGGTGGCATTTCCAGCTGAAAGGGAAGCTGAGAAATGGCAGGAGAACCTAAATGTCTCATTGCAGTCAAGGCAGAGAAAAATTTGCAGCACGTGCTCCAGGACCTGAAAGGGGGCGTGTGGCAAGGCAGTCTCAAGAGTCTTTCTCTCCCTTTGTCTCCCTCCCCTTTCCCAAGTAGTGCCTTGAGCACCATCTCAGCAGCATCTAAGGTGCCAGGAGCCCTGGGAAATGTAGTCCCCAGGAGCACTTCATATCCTAACACACGTTGCTAAAATGGGGGAGAAAGAGAGAAAGACTCTCTTGCTCTCACTTGCCTATTGATGCTGCAGCCAGGTACAGGGCCGGCTCCAGCATTCCCGGCACCCGAGGCAGCTTAATGCCTCTGCGTGTGGCGTCATCACGCAGGGACTGGCATGCGCACAGGGAGCCTTCCAGTCCTCCCATTCAGTTGCTCTGCGGGCCAGGCACAGCCAGCCGCCCTGGCCGCCAACTGCGCCTGGCCCGCAGAGCAACTGTATAGGAGGCTGCCTGCTCAGCTGCCCCACACTGCTGCCGCCAGCATGTGCTCCTGGCCGGCGGTGGGGGTGGCAGCTCTGTGGCACGCGCCCCTGCCCCCGGGTCGGTGCCCCTCCGTCACCTTAGCACCAGAGGCAGCCGCCTCACTGGCCTCAATGGACGGGCCAGCCCTGGCCAGGTATGAGGAGTTCTTTACTGAATTGAATGACAATGCAAACCAGAGAAAAACTCATGCTAATCTAGAACTAGAGGTAAACATTAGAAGCTACCAAATTTTGAATTCCCTGCCTAGGGGATATCAACTTCAACAGCATCGCTACCACTGACAGAAAGTGATCAACATTACCTTCTTGCCACCTCAGCAAGATAATGTGTACATACTGGCTGATTCCGCACACGTTGGATAATGCACTTTCAATGCACTTTATCAATCGTTTGAGGTGGATTTTTTGTTCCGCACACAAAAAAATCCATTCCAAATGATCTATAAAGAGGATTGGAAGTGCATTATCCAATGTGTGCGGAATCACTCACTGGCAGACAGTGTGGTGTAGTGGTTAGTGTGACTAGGATCTGGGAGGCCCAGGTTCAATTCCGCACTCTGCCATGCAAGCCTCCTTGGTGACCTTGGGCCAGTTACATACCCTTAGCCTAACCTACCCCATAGGGTTGTCATGCGGAGAAACGGAGGAGGGGAGAATGATTTAAGCTGCTTTGGGTCCACACTGGAGAGAGAGGCAGGATATAAATGAAGTAAAAACCTAATGCATAAATCAAAACATTGGAAGGTGGCAACGATTCTGCAGAGAGATATTAATGGACTCCAAAAGTTGTTTGTAACAAACACAGCTCTGTAGAGCAGGTATTCTTGATTATGGGGCAAGGCTGTGGCAGAACCCTTCTCACCACTCCAGTCAGCATACGGATATGCCAGTCCATTGGCCATTCTCTATAATTACATCCCAGGCTTTTAAACTCGTCAAGACGTTGCTCTTAAAAATTGCCACTTTTCTTCCTGGTATCAATTTAATCTCCCCTTGGGGCATGATCAATCTAACGTGGAGACAGCCCTATGAAGTTAGGAGTTTTTCCCCAGGTAATAAGTGACAACTTCTCAGGATTAATGTTCTTCAAACCTGGGGGCACATGCTCCTTGAAAATGCTAGTGTTGTTAAATAATAAACAAACTGGAAAGATCACCCATTAGAGTTTAACGGAAAGAAGGTGGCCAGGAGATGCAATGGTTGGGGTGAGGGCCGCTCTTAACAAGTTGGCTTCTTTGGTAAATTGAAGAGAATAGTGATTTCTTTTTGGACATGAGGAGAAGCAGTGAAGAGCAATCACAGTCAAGACTGCAGGGAAGGCTTAAAGACTGGTTTTATGCACTCCAAACCAGAGCAAAACAATGCAATTAATTAGGGTCTCAGAGCAAGAGGGCAACGGGAGACATAAAAAATACATTTAAAAAGCTATCGCAAATTACAAATTGCTGTATCAAGTAGCCTTTCTTGAAAATATTAAATATATCTGCAGCGAATGTTTTTTTTTTCAGTGAAACTGCTGTGCTTGATGCAAGAATCTCACAGCCAGTGTCCGTACAAAGAATGTTTTTGACTATCTTCCAGCTTTTTGTCAGATCATACAATCCTGTGCCTATGTTTTGAATGCTCCCCCTTTAGCCAGCTCTGTTTTCTTCTCTGCTTTGCTCTTCTCTAGGGTGTAATAGGGGTGGGGTGGGGGTAGTTGCTGCACCTGTAGATAAGAAGGCAATCCCTCTTTCAGATGCATCTACTCAGGAACAACAGAGGAAATGGAAAGGCAAAGGGTCTGAAACTAGGACAAATTTTTAGACAGCAGTTGAAAGCCCACTGAAAAATGAACATGCATTTTAGTGACAATAAAAGTGAAAATGAAAGTGTAAAGACTTTGTGTGTACTTATAATCAGCTCTTGGGCAGTATTTGGAACAGCACGCTAGTGTAGAAGTTGGAAACTGGTAGGACCATGGCTGAGTAGACATCGGATTGGCATACAGAAGGTGCCAGTTTCAGTCACCAGAATCTATAGTTGAAAGAATCAGCTGATAGTTGATGTGAAAGTTGTGTACCTAAGACCCTAGAGAAGTACTGCCAATCTGACTAGAAAATACTAATCTTGATAGGGTCTCATTCAACAGAAGGCAGCTTCACATATAATTAGGGCTGCCAGGTTCAGGTTGGGAAATTCCTGGAGATTTGGGGGGGGGGTGGAGCCTGAAGAGGGTGGGGCTTGGGGAGGGGAGGGGCCTCAGTGCAGTATGATTCCATAGGGTTCACCCTTCAAAGCAGCCATTTTCTCCAGGGGAACTGATCTCTGTTGCCTGGAGATTAGTTGTAATTCTGGGAGATCTCCAGATATCATGTGGAGGCTGACAAGCCTACATATAATGTGCTCTCCAGGTCATGTCTGTCTTAAGAGGCAGGATACCATCAGCTGATACTTCTGAAGAAAATATAAATACAGCCTTACTTAGAGTACTTAGAAACACTTGAGGAGGTAGAGGCCTGAGGACTGAAAAACAGTCACCCAACACTCATCTGATATAAGGACTTGTAGGGGTGGAAGACCATTGCCTTAATGTAGGCTTCTACATGCAGTTTTACCAAATATTGCCAATAGAATGCTTCTGAGAAATTAGTAGAGGCAGGCTGTACCTGCCAGACAGAAGAAGAGAAATGCACACAAGTAGAGCCAGAAAGAAGAAAACAGGGATAGAAGTTTAGCGCAGCTGTCCAGAAACCTAAGAAAATTGGGTCATTGTTCTACTAATTTACCTAATTACAAGCCAGTACAGCTCTTGGCTATGTCTCCCTTGCTAGGCAATTAAACACCTTTATTTCTTATTATTATTATTTCCCTCTCCCCAGTATACAGTTGGCTAAAACCTGGCTCCCTTCTGAAAAGAGTTCTGTTTCCTAGGATACCAAGACAGGAGAAACTATTTCACATCATCCAAAGAGGTTGTGGCAACAGATTTGTTCCTCATCTTCTCCCCATTTATTATGACAAATTTGAAAAGGGGTGAATTGAAAGGTATAGTTAGTCCATCCATCATTAGGTTAACCAGAAAATTGGCTGTGGCTGAGATTCTCATCAGACTGCTTCTTCCGGAAACGCTTGCCAAAAAAATCCATACAAGCAGGGCTGCATGCTTGTAGGTTGCAATTCCACGTGCTCCAGTAAAAGCTGCAAAATTTGCCATTAACAGTAAAATTCCAGGACTGCAGCTTTTATTCTTATTTTTTTATATATATAAAGCAAGACTCTGGGCATAATATTTGGAATGGTGTGCTTGAAAACATGAGGTGTGTGTGTGTAAAATTTCAAATTCTAGAGAGCTTGCTAGATCTATAGTAGTCAGAAGGTGAGTATTCCCTTTTCACAACTAGAGTAAGGAGAATAAATTATGCACTACGAACGCACAGAATTTTAAGACATAGCATGAAACATTAGCACCACCAGCTAGATCAAGACTGCCACTAGCTAAGTCCTTGGTATCTAAGAATGCTTCCGTCTACCTGCCCGTATCAATGCAGGTTCCACTCTTCATCTCTGCCCAACTGCTAGAATATATGCAAGGAAAAATGAGTAAACAGATTTGAACTGTACATTAAAAAAATAAAGATTTGCATCTTGAATAATCAAGTCCTATGGACTACATAAACATTGATATTTTACTAAAGATCCTAACAGGTGGGATGAATTTATTGTTAATGGTCCGAGTCCTTGTGGATACCGGAGGAAAGGGAATTTCCCATGAAATGCATTGTCCAAACCTAATGGCTAGGGCTGCCAGTTCTGGCTTGGGAAATTCTTGGAGATTTGGAGGCAGTGCCTGAGGAGGATGGCGTTTGGGGTGAGCAAAGGAGATCTCCGGGGATATGGTGTCCACACTCTGAAACTACCATTTCTTCCTGGAGATCTGGAGATTTGTTGTAATTCTGAGAGAACCCCAGATCCCAAATGACAAAACTGCGGCTATCGTACTTTAGTCACATCATGAGAAGACAAGATTCTCTAGAAAAGTCAATAACGCGTGGAAAAATGGAAGGCAGTTGGAAGAGAGGGATACCTAAAATGAGATGGCTTGACTCAATAAAAGAAGCCATGTCCTCCAGTTTGCAGGATCTGAGCAAGTCTGTTAATGATAGGACGTTTTGGAGGTCTTTCCTTCATAGGGTCGCCATAGGTCGAAGGCAACTTGACGGCACATAACATGCGCCCACACCCAGATCCCACCTTGAGTTTGGGAACGCTACTAATGGCTCACCCTCAGCTGCATCCAAAGCCTAACTAAATATCATTCTTTTGGCTCACACCTTTCCTTAGCCCGCTCTCTCCCTTTCCTGGTTTCCCCTCTGTACACATGCAGATCGTAGGCTTTTTGAGGTAGAGACTGATCTTCTTTGCTCTTATCACTGTGTAAAGCATCATGCACAAAATGCATCAAATGTAATATGCTATGATTAATGCTAAGAATAGTGTTAAAAATTAAACACCTGTGATTATGATAAATCTCTCACATCTGGGAATGAAAAACAAAGAATCTATTCCAAAATCTAGCTTTCCAAACCAAGTGTGCTCGAAAATGCAAGTCAATTCAGTCAGTGACCCTAGCAACATGCGTTAGAGGTACTGCTGCGCAACCCCTGGAGCAAAGCTTAGAGAGAAAGCATTTGCCACCATTCCTATTAAATGCAATGCAAAAAGCTGTCATTCTCCAAACTTGCCCTATAAGCTGAAAATTCCTAAACAACGGATGACATGCCTTACAGAAATCAGCTTCGAATATCTGATCCCTGCGTGAGTAAAGCTCTAGAAAAAAAAAATGAAAACAGTAACTGGTTTCTATGATTAGCCATAGGAAAATTTTAAAAAATGGATAGAGTCAGGGCTTTTTTTCTGGGAAAAGAGGTGGTGGAACTCAGGACCGCACAATGACGTCACTTTGGGTCAGCTGGAACAAGGGGGGAGTTTTTAAACATTTAAATTGCCCTAGGTGAAAATGGTCAGATGGCTGGTGGCCCCACCCCTGAGCTCTAGACAGAGGGGAGTTTAGATTGCCCTCCACGCCGCTGGCCACCAGCCATCTGACCATTTTCAAGAGGTGCCGGAACTCCGTTCCACTGTGTTCTTGCTGAAAAAAAGCCCTGTATAGAATTATTGAGGGCTCAACACAAAAAGATTCCAGAAGGAGGTTCAAATCCTGATTTGGCCCAGCACAATCCATATAAGGTCTACTTTCCTAATAAACTGGTTATAGATGAGTTGCATGTCATTAGGTACAGGGTTCTGAGCAACACTAGTAAATACAGCTAAGGATCACTTGATCAAAAGGCCCATCTGTACACACTCCATTCCAAAAGGTACATCTCACACATCAACACATGGAAGTTGAACACACTGTGAAGCTGCCTTATACTGAACCAGACCATTGGTCCATCACAGTCAGTACGGTCAACTAAGATTGGCAGGGTCTCAGTCTTCCACATCACCTGCTGCCTGATGATTTTAAACCGGAGATGCCAAGGATTGAACCCAGGACCTTCTGCCTGCCAAGCAGATGCTCTGCCAGTGAGCCTAGGAATGGAAGTGATGTCATTGGGGCTTCCATAAAGCACATGTGCACTTTGCATATGCATGAGGCATGTGGATCCAGCTGGCACAGCTACGAGTAACCTCTCGTCCCCTGCTTTTGAAGTAAGGGGAGCTGGCAACTCTAACTAAGCCACAGCCCCTCCAAGTTACAGAATAATTATTCAAAGCATTTTTTTAAAAGTCACATGCATGCACTTGGTACATAATCCTTTACTCAGTACATGCAGTGTGGTACCTCCACTATTAAGACATTATGGTGTTTGAGTAATAATTCTGGTAGAGCAATCTGGGCCTGTTAAAATACCTTACATCTCAGCAATGGAATAACAATACCATTAAGAGCTAAAAGAAAACAAATCTTGCTTATGATGCATATAATAAAATGTGACTCTCTCTGTATGGGTGGGTGGACAACACATATCACAAAATGTGGAGAGAAGAGTGGGCTGCGGAATAAATTACAATGAAATAACCCTCGTGGAACCACAGTCAGCATGACTACACCCTACATTCCCCGCCAGGTTTTTCCTAGGTCTGTATGACCTATACTTTGATTTCAGTATTGGAAGCTTAATCCTAATTCCCAACCACGCACAAATCAAGTGCTTAATCCCCAACTGTATCGGCATCAGCGGGGCACTGTTTGCCCCACGGGAGAAATCTAGATATAAAGCGAGGAAATCTAGATATACACTTTTTTCCCACAGAGGTGTATATCTAGATTTCATTCAATCATGTCAGCCCCCCCACAACCTGATCTCTGATGCGAAACAGCCCCCCCACAGCTTTATTAGCTCAGTGAGAGTTATCTCTAAGCAAGCACCCTTGGCAGATATCAGAGAAAACAAGTGAACTCAGGGAAGAGGCAGTGTGTAAATTATGCTTGTCTTGCATGGGTTGCATAAGTTGCAACCAACTTATGGCAAGCCTGACAAGGGGCTGTCAAGGCAAGTGACATGTAAAGGTGGCTTGCCATTGCCTTCCTCTGCAGAGTCATCCTTGCTGGTTGCCCATCCAAGTATTGACCCTGCTTAGCTTCCCAGATCTGACAAGATTGGGCTGTACCATGTTGCCTTCCCTCCCATGCTGGGTTTAAGCCCTTACAAAAAACCCCCCACACTTCTTTGTTGAGATCCTTCTTCCTGACACTCTAGCTTTCCCTTTGCAGGGAGATTTCATTGTAAATACTTCCCTAGTAGTCTCCTGTGCCAAACAATTCTTCCAAAATTACAGGACAGTTCTTACAAACTCTTAGATCTGCGCCTTTACCATTTTAAAGTTTGTTTTTTCTTTCCCCCTACAAATAATTTTCATGTTACGATTTCCAGAAAACCTCAGTAACAAACAAATGAAAGTGAGACTGGGAAACACCAGGACCAGACTGCTCAGAGAGGGGAACTGGATATTTGCCACCTCCCGGCTTGAGGCCAAATGGCTTCCAAACAGGATTTGTGTGTATAAGGGCTTCTCTGGCTCTCATTCCAGTCTCCCACAGTCTTTAATTATATGACACACCGGATTATAGAGAAAGCCTATATCAGGTAGGAACATGGCCAATGCAGGCAGCCTGATTCTCTGCAGAGTTAGATGCACTTAAGCCGCTAATTTCAATTGCTTAGACACCCTGAACAGTGCCTAGGATCAAGACACAAGTGGCTATTATTGCCAGTGGCCGTTACCATATCATGGAATGCACACAGTTACTAACTATTCACTGTACATTTGATATCTGTATTATCATCACATGGTATTCGATATTTGAGAGCATTTTGTTGTTAACGTGCAATCGTATTTCGTATCTGACATATTTACAGTAATGGTATTTCAGGTCTGACACCATCAGACAGATAGCGTTTGACAACTGACAAGGTCAGGCAGCAAGGTTCACGGTAGCGTAGAGATTTGAACAGGTCTCCCAGGTCCTAGGATACCAGAGCCGTTTTTACATGTCTTTAAAACAGCAGAAGACTCAACGAACGCTGGTGGCTTTGTAGTGCGACTTCTGGCATCACCTGGATGCAGGATGAGGGCGCCACGAAAACAGCATCATAATGGGGTGACCTCAGAAACTGCATGGTGAAGCCACCAGCATTCAGTGAGTTTTACACTGTTTTAAAGGTGTGAAAACAGCCCAGCTTTGAGTCAGGAAACCCTTGGCATAATCTTGCCTCCAGCCTTGATTGATTGATTGATTCAGTTTATAATCCACTCTGCCCACAAACGGGCTCAGAGCAGATAATATACTAAAATTTACAATAAAATTCACTTTAAACCATAAATAAACATACAATTCAGAAAAATAAAACAGCTCCTAGATGGCAGCTTATATTTACATCACAACCTTGAACCCTTTAGGCTTGCCAAAGCCGCTATACTCGTTTCAGTCATTACGTTCCTGGCACTGGAACAGTGTGTATGGAACAAACATACTACACGCAATCCTCCTGATACGTGCAATTGCTATTTCTTCTGAAAAGAGCCATCAGTGGATTTGCAGTTTAGGGAATATCCATACTAGAGGTTCTGGTGTGCGTGTTCCAAGGTTGGAGTATACACGTTGCCTTCAGAAGAAATAGCAACTGCGTGTATATAGAGGATCGCATTGAATATGTTTGTCCCATATGCATGGTCCAGTTATGAATGATTGCAATAGTGAAATAGCCAACCGTGTTTATCCCTATGTTTAAATGTGGACTGAGAAACAGTCCATGTTTATCAGTCCATGGCTGATACCCACTCATAGATTTGTTTTTTATTTAGTGCTTTTTAAAATATAAAGCCAGGTATACTAGTAGCCATATCTTTTGGTCATAAATTCCATATATGGAATATATTATCTATATTTGTGGCGGAAAAAGTCAGAACTCAATCTGTAGTTTAATTTAAGGGTTTCTTTTTCTTTTTTTCTTTTTTTCATTTGTCTATGTATTGCGCGTGTGTCTTCCTTTTCGAATGCTTTTTTATCCTCTATGTTTGTTGTCTACAGTTTTTATGTTATTGTTTATAGTTTAAATAAAGAAAAAAAAATTCCATATATGTACTGTGTGGAACAGAACTTTCTTTTCTGAATCCACTGACAATCAGTTGCTTTGGGTAACCCTAAATTCTAATTTTGTAAGAGAGGTAAATCTTTATTCATTTATAGACCTTACAGACTTCCATTGTGCACTCCCCATTACTTATCTTGGGTCCTCAACTAAAAAGAGAGAGAGAGAGAGAGAGAGAGAGAGAGAGAGAGAGAGAGAGAGAGAGACAAACTCTTTAGCCTTTCCTAATTGGCAAGATATTCCTACCCCTTGAATATGTGAGTTGCCCTTTTGTGCACCCCCAGCTCTTCAATATATTTTTTTGTGACAAAGTGACTAGAATAAATTTTCTTTCTCACTCGCTCTCTCCGTCATACTCATGCTGCATGACATTTACTCCAGCTGGCTGTCTTCTGGATAGGACCTCGGTTCTTAAATTCACCCGTTCCAGTCCTCCCCCTACTCTGAAAAAAAGAAGGCCCACCTGGAGAAGACTATAATAAGAGCTGGTCTCTATAATACTGAGGTGCCATGGGAAATGATGATTCACCTCTGGTAGGATTCCGATTTCCCAGCTTGCCATCTGTTCCAGGAAGGAGGTGGGGTCAGCAGCAGCATGCTTCATTTAAATCAGTAGTTCCCAAGCTGTATGCTGAGGCACATCAGCATGTCTAGAGAGGCCAGCTCACGTGCCACCAGTAGCAAATTAATTAAATAAGGGTCTTGAATAGTTAAGTTACTTTTGTGTCTCTTAATGATTTATTGCTCTGGCCTTGACTTCTACCAATCGTCCTCCCCTGGGCAAAAATCATTCTGTTCTCTGCATTGGGCATGATTGGATGAGTCAGTCATTCCCAACTGCAGAGATTCAGCAGAATTACTTGTCATTACCAGAGGCTGCCTGTTGCACCCCAGTGAGTCGCTTTTTGGGGCTTGCCTCTTTCCAAATCAGAAGGCTAATCCAGATGAATGACTAACACAGAAGCACAGGGGCTGGGCTCTTCTGAGGATGGGCAATTTTTGCTCTTTAAATCTTTTTGGCAGTAGGTTCTAACCCAGACATGACTGTGGGCCAAGTGAGATGTTACGGCATCTACGGCTGTTTTGGCACTTGAAAAGGCGCAGGGAGGAGAAACGGGATTGATGGGTCCCACTGCGTTGTGTCCTTATGGCATTTTCAAGTGGTCAAAGATAAGCTCTAAAATGATGGCCGCATCCACTGGTCTGACTTGTGAACTGCATAACATCTCACTTGGCCCCCAGCTACTATAAGTTTGAGAAACACTTATTTAAATTATGCATCCATAAAACTATTTGTCAATTCAGTTTTGCCCTGCTTTTTAGCAAAACTGTCTCCCAAGCTGGTTTACAAATTACAATCTTACTCATGGCTCTCCCAAAGGCAAAATTTAGAAGAGGAAAACTGCAAGACCAAAAATAACAAGCACAAAAGTGCAGTAAAATCCAGCCAAACAGTAAATCAACAATCTGCCTAAATTCACATACTTTTAAGAGGGCTGATGAAGAGAAGGATAAAACAGGAACCACTTTTTTGCATTGCAGCCTATTGGCAACATGCTACAACCCGAGGGTTACCATCTGGGCAGTTTTCCACTGGCATGACTGGTCCCCCCCCCCACTCATCCCCCCCTGCTGCTCTGGTTTTGTGCTGGTTGCCAAAAAAGGGTTTTCTCATATGCGTTAAAGCCCACTTAAGTAAAGATTGCCTGGCTGGAAGCAATTTTTACTGAAACAAGCTTCACTGTGCCCCACAGCTCCTCATCATATCAGAAAATGACTATTTTCCAGTGTAACAAAGAAGAGAGGAAGGTAACTAACTCACTGCCCCACCACCACCCAGCCCCCCCGCACCCCACTTTGGCCCCTGGGGCATCTGGTAACCCTAGCAGCCATCCACCCTATTGCGGGTAGGGTTGCCAAGTGTCCGGTTTTCTCCCAGACAGTCTGGTTTTTTGTTGGACTGTCCGGTGGAAAGACACCTGTGCACTGGCACTTGCCTGACCTCCGCATGCTGGGGAAGAGGGAAGGGCAGACCGCATGCCCTTTTGAGTCCTGGCTAAAGTTACCAGTCCCTCACTAGGGGTGGGGGATCCTCCGCTCCCACCCTCCACCACCACTTACCTGGCTGGCGGGGGGGAAAGGTAGGGGAACACGCCTCCTGGGGTATGCTCCTGGCCAGGGCGGCATGCTCCCGTGCTCTGCAGTGGGCTGATTTTGGCTTGTTTGGGGGTGGATTGGCCCTGATTGGGGCCTAAATTGGCCTGCTATGAAGTGCAAGCGCTCTCCAGGGCCTTCCCGCAGAGCCCCCATGCTCTGCAATGGACAGAATCTAGGCCTCAGGTAAGCCAGTCCCCTCAGCCCCAGCTCCCCTGCTGTATTGTGGAGATAATAATAACACTGACTTTGTTCTCTGCTGTGAGTGGGGCACTGATCTGTCTAGAAGAGTGGTATATAAGTGCACTGTTATTATTATCATCATTGCATAACATCCTGCTGAGCTCCCTCCCTTTCCCAAACTTTGCCCTCCCCAGACTCCACCCCCCAAAACTCCAAGACTTTTCCAAGTTGGAATTGGCAAACCTAGCGAGTGTAGAGCTACATTATGAGCATATTCAGTTTATTCCACTTTAACTGCCACAGCATTCCTCAAACAGCTCTGGGAACTGTAGTTCCATTAGAATAAGTCTTATCTGCTAGGGAATCTCTCATCACTGCAGAACTACAATTTCATGGAAGGTCCGTGGCTCAATGGAAGAGCCTCTGCTTGGCACGCGGAAGGTCGCACTTCAATCTCCAGCATCTCCAGTTAAAAAAGGACCAGGCAGTAGATGAAAAGAAAGACCTCTCTCTATCTCTGGAGAGCTGCTGGTGGCCTCAGGAGACAATACTGATCTTGATGGACTGATGATTTGATTCGGTATAAGGCAGATTTGGTATAAGGCAGTATTTTCGTTATAAGGCAGTATTCGGTATAAGGCAGTATTTTCGTTATAAGGCAGTATTCGGTATAAGGCAGTATTTTCTGTATAAAGCTGTATTCGATATAAGGCAGTATTTTCGGTATAAGGCAGTATTCGGTATAAGACAGTATTTTCGGTATAAGGCAGTATTCGGTATAAGACAGTAATTTCGGTATAAGGCAGTATTTTCACATATATGTATAATTCCTAGGGTTCATGGGGGGAAGCAAATTGTACTAAACCACTTTAAGCACAACAGCACGTTTGCTCGGAACAAACCTCCTTTTCTGGGACCCATCCTTGGGTCCCTATTTTATCCTGAGGGGAGATTTGCAGGATGTCTTTTTTAAAACAAAAATTGGTGAGTGCTCATTTGCCCTGGTTTCCCTCTCCCCTCCCATAAGTGCTTTCCCAGATAGTAAATATGGCTGAATCGGTTTGAATTGCCGCTATTCTTATAATAAATTACAGCAAGATCCACTGTGAGATTAAACATTCTGCTAAACATTCTTTACAAAAAGAAAGAGGTTATGGTCAATTAACTATCATATTTCTTTCAGAAGCTGGTAGAGTACGAGCTGTTTAAATGAATACAACAAATAAAAGCTTTTAGCAGTGTGCAATGGTAAATAAGGAAATGCACCCCTGTTTGTGTACAGACAAGCAGTTACCCTTGGTCAGAGAGCAGGGGGGCATAACGTATGCAATTGTCATTATTTTCTTCAGTGAAATACTGGAGGGTACGGTTTAATTCCATGGTCAAAAGATGCCTGGGCTTCTTTTTAATATGTTGGTGGCGCTCAGCTTTCTCTTGATGTCACAGCACAGCTGGTGTGCAAAGTATGCATATGCCCTACTAAGGCAAAAAAGGTGCTGCATTGATCTCAAAAGGGGACAAGCTTCAGTACTTTGCTGACCTGGGGTCTAATTAAACCCAAGATCTCTAGGGAGATGTTTTCCTTAATTGGCTCTAATGTCTCAATCTACTGCGTGCAATTCTGCACTGCCGTTTCACTTCTTCCATCGACTGCTGTCTAAAGCCAAAGTATGGTGACTGCGGGGCATAAAGAGATGGCAGATTTTGGGTGCCATTCCGGGCACCAGTGTAAAGACTGATATTTAGGATTGTCAGAAGCTTCAGACCCAAAGACTCAGGGGGTGGAGCCTGACAGCTAAAGGGCAGTGCTTGGCAGATCAAGGGGTGTGGCTCGGTACAGGAGAGGCAGAATTTAGTGGAGTGCAAGTGAATAGGGAGGAAAACACATGTAATTCAAGTGTAATTCGTCACTTCTAGCTCAGCCCTGCGTTTGGAGGGCCAGGGGAAGAGGCTAGCTGTGGGTGCCTCAAGACAATACTTTTCTGCATGGGCGTGCACTCATTTTAATGGGCTTCCCACAATCACAAAGCAGCTGTGGGGAACTGCTTCTAAAAAAAAGAGAAGAGCCCAAATGGGCTCGGAACAGCACCAAGAGAGAAAGTGCTCCCCCGCCCCCCTGCCCCCATGCAGTTTTCTTGTGTGAAAATTATGTGGGAGAGACTTATTTTGCAGCAAAATTGGGGAACAGCAAAATTAGGGAAATAACCCCCCCCCTCCATAGTTTTAATGTGAGAAAACCGGGGGGGGGGAGGCCTTTCCTCCCTCTGCAGTGCCATTCCAAGCCTGTTTGGGCTCTCTCTTTTTTTAAAGAAGCAGTTGCCCTCAACTGCCATGCAACTGCAGGGAGCATATTAAAAGGAGTGCATGCCAGCGGAGAAAAGTATCATATAGAGGAGCCCTGTGTTTCCTCAGAGGGCAGAGCGTGATACATGAGGAGGTCGGGGGGGACTGGAAGGCAAGTGGCCAAAGCTCTGAAAATAACCTGCCCCACTGGTTGTGCCCTCTCACACTTAAGCAATGGTTCTTTTGAAGTGGGACCCACTTTTGAACTTACTCTTGCTTAATATGTATATATAGCATGATTGAATCCCACTGTTATTTCATACATTAGGCAAAGTCAAATTCTAATTTCCTATCAAGCCTCCTCTCTTAGTTCCTTCTCTTCCCCCCTCCTGCCATAACCCACTGTTCAGTCCTAACCTGTTGCACTGAGGGTTTACTCCTCCCCTTGGTTTCCCTGAGAAGACAAACAGTGCAATCCTAAACAGAGTTACGCAGGTCTAAGCCCATTGAGTCCAATGGCCTTGGACTGGCATAACTCTGTGTAGGATTGCACTGCAAATCCCAGAAATCCAGAGAGACCTGCCAACAGGTCATCGTCCAACCCATGAGTCGCAACTATTATGCCTTAGCAGTTGGCATAGTTCCTATTCATTTCAGAAAACCTGAGTCTGGATTAAGTCCCATGTTAACTACTGCTTATTTGGATTTCTGCATCAGGCACATTTATATCTTGGATAGGGGAGTCAGAACCCCAGAGGCCCAACTGGGGTGCAGGTGGTTGGGGTGAAAGGGGTCTGCGGGTATTTCCTCATCACACATGTGCAAAGCATGTGCTCCAATGCCCACGCATTATGCAGGAAAATGACATCATTGCATGATGTGGAAACTATGGGTCATGCTGGGGGACGGGGTGGGGCGGGGAGCAATTTGCTAAAACATTTCCCAAACCTTAGTCTTTGGGGGTGCCTTTTAGCAAAATTTTGGTGCAGTAGTTAAGAGCGGCAGGACTCAAATCTGGAGAATTGGGTTCGATTCCCCACTCCTCTGCTTGAAGCTAGCTGGGTGATCTTGGGTCAGTCACAGCTTTTTCAGAGCTCTCTCAGCCCCACCCACCTCACAGGGTGATTCTCATGAAGATAATAACAACACACTTTGTAAACCTCTGAGTGGGAGTTAAGTTGTCCTAAAGGGCAGTATATAAAATCAAATCTTATTATTATTATTAAATTGCCCCCCAAGCCCAATCTGTAATTTCTGTGACAAGTGGGTCCCCTCCCCTCAGGTGCCTTCTCACCAGCCAGGTGAGTGGAGGCGAGGGGGCAAGAGCTGGTGGCAGGGGATCCCCCACTCCTGGTGAGGGATGGCATCCCTACTGGGGCTGGGGTCCCTAACTGGGCTTGCCTTTGAGCAAGAACATCCACCTGCCCCAGTACTGACGACCATTGTGCTTGTAGTGCCACAGCTTCTCTTACAGCATCCTTGGGGTGCTCTTTCCCTGCCTCTTACCGCTGAATTGGTAAGCCAAATAGCCTTGCCTCATTTCTGAAATCCATTTGCTTCGATTAACTGCCTCAGCTAGTCCAGTCCTTGAATGCCTAAACTGATGCTTTCTTTACCTTGCTAATTCTATGCGCTCACTACCATGCCGAGCACTTGGTACCATAATTTCTAAGACAACATCCTGCCTAGAATTGCTAACCAGACAGTATTTTAGTGGTCTAATCGATTTAAAAAATAAATCTTCTATCAGGGAACCATTACTGCGGCCTGGAAGTTTTTTTATTTTTTATTTGCTTTATTTATAGCCCACCTTTCTCACCGAGACTCAAGGCAGATTACACAGCGTAAAACAATGCAACGGAGAAGCAGGAGACATCCAATAGACAATGTCATAGGTTTAGGGTTATAAAAATTAGAAAGAATGCAAAAAAGTATCAGACACGACATGTCAGACAATGCCAAAAAATGTAATTGCAAAAATAGAAATCAATGCCAGAAGAGCAATATAATATACAAACAGTGGCACAGACTGTGAACCTGTTTCTTTTATAAAAGCAACTTCCCAAACAATTCCTTTATGCTATAGCCTTGTTCCCTTTATAAAAAATGTTCTCCTGAACAGTTCTGTTCTAGGCAGAAATACCACTAAACTCCAGGTTCTGTCCAGCTTGCACTATCACAAACTTGCCAGATTATTCCAGGCTCAAGTCTTATCTGGGGCTAACAATCTAGCCTAATTTGAGCATTTTTAAATCCCATTGGTTTGGGAACTAACAACGTAATTCTATGCTGAATTACTCTAGTAAGCCCATTGAAATCAATGAGCTTACTGGAATAATTCTGCATATGAAAGCCCTTAAGTGAACACTTACTGATAAATAAATATGGATTTCCAAATCTGATTGATTAATTACATTGAACTCTCACTTTTCACTGGAGCACTAGACAATATTCATAGGGCTATGCCGGTTTTGCCTGACAACAACCCTCTAAGGTAGTCAAGGCTTAAAGACACTGACTGTGCTAAGATTAAGCTCCGATCTGAAGTTAAGTCTCCCCAGTCCAAGCCTGACTTTCTATTTACTACTCCATGATGGCTTAACATTGGCTGAATTGTATCTATTCTCTTTAAAGAACAGGGGACTGGGGACAAAATGGGTAAGAATAATGTTCCAGTAGTTTGTGCACTTGTGCATATTAGTATGTCCACCTTACTTACTTCTCCTGAACTTCTGTGGAAGGAGAGGTATCATGAAAAAGGTGAGAGGCAGGAACAAACAGCAGTCCACTGATTTGGGAGAACTTATGGCTTTCAACCGGGGCGGGGCACCTCAAAATGTCCCATTCGATGAGAAAGAAGTTTTCAGTTCAGAGGGACCCGCATTTGTCGTACCATCAGTCCAATCAGCTCCCTCTGCAAGCTTGAATGGTTGTGCCATTTGCAGCCAACTTCAGGTTGGGAAATTCCTGAAGATTTTGGAGGTGGATCCTGGAAAGGGCAGGTTTTGGGGAGGGACCTCAAAAGGCTATTATTTCTGGGGGAGCTGATCTCCATGGCTGGGAGATCAGTTGTAATTTTGGGAGATCTCCAGATCTCAAGCCAAGGTCTTTCCCATCACTTGTACCTGATCCTTTCAGCTGGAGATGCTGGGCAGTCTGAACTGGACCTCCTGCATCATGGAAAGCAGCTGCTTTACCACTGAGCAATGGCCCCTGCCTAATATGCTAATCTTCTACCTCTGCGGTCTCCAATAAAGAAGCATCAGCAAACCAGAGTCCAGATGTAGAGTTTGCTAACATGGCTGTAGCCTAGGCCTGAGCTGCGCATGCAGCGGAGACCGTGAGCAGAAGCAAACATCCAGCAGCAACAGTGATGAAACGGGGACCATGGGAAACAGCGGTGAAGGAAATCGCTGGGAAGAAGAAATAGCAATGACACAATCCCTCCGCTACAGCTCAACTTTATACACTGTTTGGTGGGGAACATTTATTTGTTACCTGAAAGTAACAAACCTGGGAAAATCTCCAATAATAAAACCAAACACAACTCACAGCTGACAACTCAAAAGTTAGGGGTTTATATCATTCCAGAGCATTGTACTAAAAACTAAGACCTTTCCCACTCGGGGTATTTGCTCTGCATTCAACACTGTTGAGGCATGGGCTCCCCCCCCCCCCCATTTCCCCAAAGCATCACAGTGCATTTATGCACCACCCAGCTTTTCTCTCACTTTTTGCAAACCTGTGAATGGGAACGTTCAGATTTTCTTAGATCCAAGCTACAAGTGACGAATGACACTTGCCTGGCAAATGAACAGACTCACGTGTATTCCTCCCTGTTCACTTGCCATTCAAGTGAGAGATCAAGTGAAGAGCAAGTGAATGGCAAGTGAACAGGGAGGAATACACATGAGTCTGTTCACTTGCCAGGCAAGTGTCATTCGTCACTTGTAGCTTGTAGCTTGGCTCTTAGTCCCTGCCTGTAAGCAACGCCGGAGCAGAAGGAGACTATGCTTATCAGTGGGTGGCTAGAGGCGAAAGGAGAGCCACGGCTATGGCACTGAGTGTGCAGCTACTATATGCCTCGGTGAACCTGGCACCAGCAAGTGATGTCATCAATCGGCGCCTGCATTGGGTTCTGCTAGCCAATCAATAGCTGTGCATTTGCATGATCCCAGCTGCTCTGTCACCATTTCCCAACACAGGAGAGAAGGGCACCACTTCTCCCCTTCAGAGGCTTCTCGTCTATGGAGTTTAGAATGATTTTGCTACCCACTCCCTGAGCTACTACTAGATCAGACCACGACACCCTCTCCCTGCATGTACAGCTTGCCCCTTTTATCTCATATGGAACTTTGTATCCAATTCCTGAACAATCTGCTTATTCCCCTTATCCAGTCTGGTAACATACCTCAGCCACCAACTTGTCCCCTCGCCTTTTTCTAAGCTTGTGTTTGTATAAGGCGCTGTCAAGTCGCAGCCAACTTGCAGCGACCCTGGAAGGTTTTCAAGGCAAGGGAAAAACAGAGCAGTTTTGCCACTGCCTGAGAGTGGAACTACAAGTGACAAATGACACAGGTTGGACACTTGTCAGCTTCCCTCAAGTTTTGATGGGAAATGTAGGCAGCTTGGCGGAATGTTGGACAAGTGACAGTTGAAAAGTCCATTGGACAGCAGTCAGAGAGCCAAGCTGCAAGACTAGGATGCCTACATTTCCCATCAAAACTTGAGGGAAGCTGACAAGTGTCCAACCTGTGCCTTTTGTCACTTGTAGTTCCGCTCTGATTGTGTGTAATGACCCTGATCTTCCTTGGTCTCCCATCCACGCACTAACCAGGGCCGACCCTGCTTAGCTTCTCAGCCTGGCCCATCCAGGTCAGCACTTTCCAAATGTAGAAAGCAGAGAATCTTTTCTTTGTGAACTCTACTGCCTGGCCTAGAACTGCCCCCACAATCTGCCCCCTTTGCAAAGTGTGCTTTGCATTGCACAGTGAGGTGCCTTGCCAGGTGGCTTTGAATTGTATGGTATTGCTGTCTTCTGCTCTATGCTTGTAAGGAGGTCCTTTGGCTCAGTAGAAGAGCCTCTGCTCTTTGCAGCAGGTTCCAGGTTCAGTTTAAAAGGACCAGGCAATAAGTGATGTGGAAAATCTCTGCCTGAGAGAGTGGCTGTCAGTCTCAGTAGACAAAAGTGACCTTGATGGACCAAGTGTCTGATTCAGTATAAGACAGATCCATGTGCACCTTTGTACACTTCTGCCTGGTTCCCCAGGGCAAAGGCTGTGCAGCTGCAGAGCTTCTTGTTTGAACCGCCTTCTTTGGAGTTTTTTAAGCAGAGGCTGGATGGCAATGCTAATTCTGTGAACCTAGGCAGATCGTGAGAGAGAGGGCAGGAAGGGTTACATCAGCACTTAGTTCTCATGGCCCCTTCTTACATTCCCAGAGTAAGGCCAATCGCCATCTTGGGGTCAGGCAGCAATTTCCCCTAGGCCAGTTGGCTCAGGATCCTGACGGTGTTTCGACATCTTCCTGGCATGGAGCAGGGGTCACTGGGTGTGTGTGGGGGGCTAGTATTTGTGAATTTCCTGCACTGTGCAGGGGGTTGGACTAGATGACCCTGGAGGTCCCTTCCAACCCTATGATTCTATGATTCTATGACTATGGTGACAATCACTAACTGCTGAGAATATATTTCCCCATCTTTCCTCCAACAAGCTCAGGGAGGAGACTGTGGCTCTCTCTCCACACTTCTTAAATCTCACAAAAATCCTGAGACGGAGGTTAGACTGAGAGGCAATGACCAGCTCAAGGTCACCTGGCAAGCTTTACAGCAGCAAAGTAGGGATTCGAATGGCAGCCTTTCTGATCCTAGCCTAACACTCTAACCCCCATGCCTTAGGGGTCTTTGCTTTTCTTCCCACTTTGGATTTTAGATGCTGCCTAGACACTTGGACTCTTGCTCGGAGGGATCAGAGGCGATAGTACTTTTTAATGTCTGTCTCGCTGTCTCTGTCCTTTGCTTGCCCTTTTGAGGGGAGAAAGTTGCGTCATAATTGTATGCTTCCAATGGCTGGCGCTTTTCTAGGCCTCTTAATATTGCTTAATATAGTCTATGTACCTTTCTAGTACATTTTGATCCTGCCCTTTCTCCAAGGATCACAAAGTAGTGTCCTCATTTTACTCTGACAAAATAACCCTGTGAGATGGAATGGCAGGATATAAGTCTTCAGGGTGTAAGCTTTCGAGAGTCAGAGATCTCTTATTCAGGTCTTCTTGGCCTCTCAGGTGCCACTGGACTCGTATCCTGCTTATATCCTGCTGTTCTACTGCAGACCAACATGGCTACCCACTTAAAACTATCCTGTGAGGCTGGGAGGATGTAACTGGTCTAGGTCTGTGAACAAGTTTTCATGATAGAGTGAAATTATAAAAGGTCTAGTAGTACCTTTAAGACTAACCCACTTTAATGTAGCATAAGCTTTTCAGAACCACAGCTCTCAGAGCTGTGGTTCTCAAAATCTTTTACTACAATAAAGTGGGTTAGTCTTAAAGGTGCTACTGGACCATTTACTATCTTACAACTACAGACTAACATGGCTAACTCCTCTGGATCTATGATAGAGTGATTATCTGATGTCTCTCCAATCCTAGTCCATCGCTAATACAGGGTTACTGAATGCCACTTACTGAATGCTTGATATTCTTTAGACTGCTTGAGATTTGCTAACTCTCCTTAGAAAGATACTGCATGCTATCTGGACCTGAATGTTCTTTCCAAAATTGTAGCGGTGCCTCATCACATAAGGCCAAGCTAGAAGGGACGAATTACACTTGAATGGCAAGTGAACGGACTCACATGTATTACTCCCTGTTCCCTTGCGCTCCGCATGCACTCCACTCGATCACAGTGGAGTGGAGTGCAAGTGGAGCACAAGTGATCAGGGAGGAATTCATGTGAGTCTGTTCACTTGCCATTCAAGTGTAACTCGTCCCTTCTAGCTTGGCCCGTAGTCATCATTCCTTTGTATCACTGAGTGGGTCACTGCTTGGATGTGAGGGTTCCTTGAAGACAGGCAAAGAACTTAAACCAGCAGGTCCTTGGAATGAAAGGAGATAGAAGGAAGGCATCTTCCTTATGTTCAGACTATTTTAGTATGAACCAGGGCTTAAACTGTAAACTGGCACGTGTCTCGTCCACGCATCACTTTGCCACTATTTATATCAGTTAAGAAAAACCAAGAGCCCTCGGCAGCTAGATCCATGATAGGATCCTGGTATGGTATTACTACCAGGTTCACCATCCACTCTGCAATTGAGATTGCTTCACTTCTGGGGGTGCCACCACACAGAAGGTCCTCATACCTAAGGGACCGCCTCTCCCTGTATGTGCCCCGGAGAACACTCCGATCATCTGGAAAACATCTGCTGGTGGTCCCTGGCCCCAGGGAGGCTCGGTTGGCCTCAACCAGGGCAGGGGCCTTTTTGGTCCTGGCCCCAACCTTGTGGAACTCTCTGTCTGAGGACACCCGGGCCCGTCAGGATCTTCTATCATTTCAGTGGGACTGTAAGATGGAGATGTTCCACCAGGCGTATGGTTGAGGCCAGCATGAGATCCTCACTGAGCCTCGCAACAGCCTCCCACTAAGTGTGGGGTTATACAGTGTCCACTGCCCGGCTGCCCAACATATGGGTACAGCACGGGGCTATGTAGTGCCCATTCGTTTGCTGACCCACGTATGGGTTGCAGTACATTATCTGTCCGCTTCCCTCCTCCTGTATGCTGATGGGCAGGAATCTGGAAATGACCCCATCTTGGGACAGTTATTATCTGTTTGTTGATTTTATGATGAACTGTTGTTTTATGAATTGTTTTAATATTTGTATTATATTTTTATAACTGTTGTACCTTGCCCTGAGCCCGCTTGTGGGAAGGGTGAGTTAGAAATGTTGTTGTTGTTGTTGTTGTTGTTGTTGTTGTTGTAATATTAATATTAATAATAATAATAATAATAATAATAATAATAATAATCTGATTCTGACAGACTTTCAAAGCCTGTAGTGATCATCTGAGGATGGAAAGGAAGAACCAATCTTTCCCCACATTGTTGTACAGAAACTGCAGTTGTGTGTGTGTTATGTGCTGTCAAGTCGCCTCCGACCTATGGTGACCCTATGGAAAGACCTCCAAAACATCCGATCATTAACAGACTTGCTCAGATCCTGCAAACTGGGGGATGTGGCTTCTTTTATTTTATCATTTTAGATCTTCCTCTTTTCCTGCTGCCTTCTATCTTTCCTAGCATTATTGACTTTTCCAAAGAATCTTGTCTTCTCATGATGTGACCAAAGTACGATAGCCTCTGTTTTGTCATTTTAGCTTCTAGGGAGAAATCAGGCTTGATATGATCTAGTACCCACTCTTTGGTCTTTTTGGCTGGCCATGGTATCTGTAAAACTCTCCTCCACCATCACATTTCAAATGAATCAATTTTCTCCCTGTCAGCTTTCTTCACTGTCCAACTTTCACACCTATACATAGTAATGGGGAATACCATAGTTTGGATTATCTTGATCTTGGTTCCCAGAAAGACATCTTTATCTGTAAGGATCTTGTCTACAGCTCTATGTAAATGTTTTCCCTAGATTAGGGTCAGGCAATCTTTTTTGGCCCAAGTGGCAACAAAAAACACACCATCTAACTGTGAATATGCTGGCACGAGGGTCGTGCTTGGCCAAATGTGCTTGTAGCAAGCCAAGTCATTGGTGCTGGCAACATCTCAAGGATCCACCTTGTACTTGGCTGGTGGCTGTGCAGGTCTAGAGGGCAACAGTTGGCATAAACCATGACTGTTGCCTTCTCCTGCACCACTGGACCAGCTGTGCTGCCAGCCAGTGCTTTGGCTGCTCAGGTATAGATCTGGCAGCCAAATGGTCTGGTGCGTTGCCATTGGCATGCAAGCGAGTGGCTGCCTTCTGCTGCACCAGATCAAAGCAACTTGATAAGCATAAAAAATGAGACTACATCAATCCCAGGGCAAATGGTACCTCCAGGGTGCAGATGTACATCAGCAAAAGAGTGCTGGGAAGGATTAATCTCCCCTCATTTAGTGCTAACGTCCCAACTCAAATCAGCAGAACTAGCCTCAGTCAGCTGTTATTCAGAGATGTTTAAAGGGATAGACACCCAATCGTGACTCTCTAACATTTCTGTCTAGTTGCATCCTCAGTCCAAAGATTTTACTTTGGCTAGTACTTTGAACTCATTTCCTTGGAAAATCAAACTGTGTTAACAGGGAAAAAAGGCCTGGATGTGACATCCATTGGAAATGCTCTCGCAAGTTCTTTTGACTATTTCATCTTTGCTGCGTTAAAATATTTGCAGCATGCAAAAAGAGCATTTTTAAAAGCTCAGTCGGCTGTATCAAAATACATCAAAATACGTCAAACCAAAACTAGGCAGAGGGTAAAGGGGGGCGGGATGCAGAGATGAATCTGAAATTATGCAGAACAAAATGCTGGAGTTTGCAAGCACATAAAATCTCCTTGCCACAATATCTACGGCTTTCAGATTTCAAGACATACATCAGCCATTAACAATACAATACAGAGGCAGTGGACTGCCGTCAGAGGCTATGGGCTGGTTCACAGGTCAAGAACCGCCTTGCAGCTGCCGCTAGCCTTTGACTTGTCAGAAAGTACATTCGTATGTATAAGCAGCTATCTGTTCCCAGTGATGGTACCATGGCTTTCTTGAGCCCCTGCCAAAGTCAGGAATCAGGATCCAGGCAGCTGTGTGTACATTGCCATGCAAAGCACTGCAGAGACCAAACTGGGTAAGTGTGGCTGTAGCTCAGTCTAGAATATGTGCGCTATCGTTGCACTACAGCAATGATCTGGCAACAGGATTTTGGCGTGTGGACAAGACAATACCACAATATCCAGTGTATGGTTGCCAACCTGATGATGGCAAGCAGCAGGAAACCTACAAGCACGAGGGGCAGAGAGATCGTGATATTGCCCGTGATGCAGTGAAGTCACATCAGGTACAACCGAGAAGTGATGTCATCACATAGGGGTGATGCTCTAGCATTCACAGCACGGTCAGTGATGTCAACTCTCCATCACAGGGGAAGACGGACAGGGGAAGTTCTAACCTAGTGATGTATGGATGCAGCTGGGAAGGGGAATCTGCTATTAGGGTTATCAGCAAGAGCTTAAGAAATTCCATGAGATTTGGAAATGGTGCCTGGAGAAGGCAGAGTTTGGGGAGGTAGCTCAGCAGGGATGTGATGAATCATGAAAAATGGCCATTACCTTCAAGGGAACTGATCTCTGTCAGATGTTCAATCGCAATTCCAGGCCTCCCCTGGAGCATGCTAAACCTATCTGCAGTGTAGGTTTCCTGAAGCCAGTTGTTGGACCTAAATACCAAAGTTGGGGACTGGAGTGCAACTAGGGTACCAGGTCCTCTTAACCTCCTGGTTGCGTGAGAGAAACTGGCACTTATCCAGGGCCATTTCCACATGGCTCCCCGCTGCTCGTAACAACCTGGAATATTGCAAAAAACCCGCAGAAGATCGCTTTTTCTCGTGCGAGATTCGTGCGACGTCACGTGATGTCTTGATGGCTGGGAGCTGCTTCCCCAACCTGGCATAACTCTTCTGTCCTGGGTTGGACCAGCCCGAGGGGAGGCAGGCCTGACACTGGCCCACCGGGTATCAGCCCACCAAGAAATTTCCCAGTGGCAATGGCCAGTCTGCTCCTGCATCCCCTCTAAAAACAGGAAAAGCCCTTCCGTTGTCAGATACAAGCCATTATGTTCTCCTGATGGCAATTTTGCAGCTCATTATGATGAAGAATATTTCCAGCTAGACAGCAGTTCATTGATGCTGCATATGCGGTCTTCTGTTTGTCTGGTTGCTTACGTTTATAGCATTATTGCTAATAAGAACACGTAAACAGCCACAATAAAACTAAGTCCAAGACCTATCAATCAAGAAGGCATACTCAAATGGAAAAACCTTAATACATTAGCCCATAATATCATTTTCCATATCAATTGTTCTCTAAATTCCACATCCCATTTGCCACAACAATCTGTAGTGTTGCCAACCTCTGTTTGGGGCCTGGAGATCATTTGGAATTACAATTGAGTTCCAGACAACAGAGGTTTGTTCCCTCGGAACAAATGGCTGCTTTGGAGGGTGGGCTCTATGGCATTAAACCTCACTGCGGTCTTTCCTTAGGGATCCCAGGTCCCCTGGTAGGGGCAGGAAATCTCCCGCTCCCACCTTCCACCACCTCCCACCACCACTCACCTGGCTAGTGTGGGGGGGGGGGAAAGGTGGGAGAATAGGCCTTCTGAGTGTGCTTCTGGGGCAGCTCAGTGAAGACACTCCCAGAAGTGACATCACTGCACCGCCCTGGTAGCACTCCTGTGCTTTGCAGTGGGCCAATTTGAGCCTCAAATGGGCTGAATTGGTCCTATTTGGAGCCCAATTCAGCCCACTGCAAAGTGCAGGACTGCTCCTGGCCCCTGCGTGATGATGTCACTTCCCGGAAGTGATGTCATTGCACCACCCTGGGAGCATGTATGTGCTTTTGCAAATGTGAAAAGAAATCCAGAAAGGTGAATTCCAGATCCCCCCTTCCACCAGGAGGGTAAGGAGACTTGGCAACCCTATCTTTCCCCTCCCCAACCCTGCCATCCTGAGACTCCACCCCCCATGTCTTCAGGAATTTCCCAACCCAGAGGTGGCAACCCTACAAAGCAGACCCAATTCATGTTAAATATTGATTAAAGAGCTGCTGTAGCACAGTGGTTAAATGGTTCGGCTGCAAATCTTCACCCTACTGGTTCAAATCCCACTACTGCCATGAGCTCAGTAGGTGGCCTTGGGTCAGCCACTCCTCTCGGCCCCAGCTCCCAAGCTGTATTCTGGAGATAATAATAACACTAACTTGTTCACCGCTCTGGGTGAGGCACTAATCTGTCTAGAAGAGTGATATATAAGCACAGTTGTTGTTGTTGTTGATGTAATTATTATTATTTATTAAATATTGTTAGTTTGCTTAAGAATTTGTGATTATCTGTATGGGTAAGGATTATAAATCTAATCTCCAATAGCCAGTTAAAATTATTCACTTTTCATAGGTATAAAAGTAAAAGGGGGGAAATTACTTTTTAATTTTTTTTGTTCATTTTAGCTGTAATCTTCCTTAAGTGCACTTACAGAAAGGCAGTATACTAACAGAGTAAATAAATTATATATATATAAAACACACATGCGCGCACACACAAATACACACAGAGGACTCACTTTGAGAAATCTCCTGTTAAAATTGCTGACAAGCCTGTTAGAGGTGTTATAAATCCAAGCTGTTAAACTGTGGCACGACTGGGAGTTTAAACTATTTCAGTCATTATATATTTGTATAAATGACAGACTTAGCAGCACTTCTAATAGAAATGTGTTTTCCCACAGTTTTATCAAAAAGGCGTAGCCGATTCACGCCCCAAACCCTCGGTACAGCAGACAACTACTATGCATATACCAGAGTATAATGATCCAATACAGTCCGTGAGGAAATAAAATCCTACCTCTTTGGAAGAAAAGGGGAAACAAAGGTGGCCTGAATCCAGCCCTTCCATTTTCCTTCCTGAACATACATGCAGCCCGAGCAGGGGAATTATGCACACAGGTACCATTTGCAAAACCCAGGTAGGTATGGACCTTCAGAGCCCTGCTACCATGCTGGTGTTGCCAACTCCTTATTGTGAAATTCCTGGAGATTTGTGGGCAGTGACTGAGGAGGGCATAGTTTCAGGGAGGGAGCTCAGCAGGGATATAATTAGAGTTACTAAGTCCCCCTGTCCTCCCAGCAGGAGGCAGGGGATCCAGCACCTACCTTATCTTGTTTTTCTCGCACACGCAAAGTGCGGGCCTGCTCCTGGGCCCGCTCCTGAGCCATCGCACAGGTCGCAGCTGCTCCAGGAGTGCTCCCATGCTCCATGGGGTGGCCAAATCAGGCCCAAATCAGGCTGGATCTGGGCCAATTTGGCCCAGATCTGGCCATTGCAAAATGCAGGAGCACTCCCACACTGCACAGTGTCCCAATCTGGCCTGATTTGGGCTCAAATTGGCCTGGATTGGGTCCAAATTGGCCCAGATCGGCTTGGAATGGGCCGTTGTGGCATGCAGGAGCACTCCCATGCCCCACAATGGCCTGTTCCGAGCCAATTTGAGCCTGTTCCTGGCCAATTCGGGCCTGATTTGGGCCAATTCAGGCCTGATCCAGGACAATTCAGGCCCAATTCAGGCTGTATCAGGCCTGTGGGAGCACACTGTGTCACCCAGGAGAGTGCCCCTGGGAGGCCCATGCCTTCCCCGCTGGCCAGGTAAGTGGGAGTTAGGGGAGGGGGAGCAGGGGATCCCCTGCCCCAGCAGGAGACTAGCAACCCTAGATATAATGCTATACAGTCTCCCCTCTGAAACTGCCATTTCCTCCTGAGGAGTGGAACTCTGTAGTCCAGAGGTCTGTTGTCGTTCCAGGAGAACCCCAGGTCCTGTTACCCTAAACGGAGGTCTCTTTGTGAGTAGGGGGAATTAGCATACAAGGAGAAGCAGCGAGAGGGGGTAACTAGCAGGATCTCCACCAATGTTTATTAGGATAATTCCCTTAGAGAACTCTCTGAAAGAACCAGGCAGGTGTTCAACAGGAATGGTTTTATTAAAAGGGCAGTAAAAGCATACCCACAGCATACCCACAGAGCTAACTAGAAAATAGGGAGGAAAAGGAAGGGGAGTACAGGGTCTGGTGATGTTTGCCAGTCTAGGAGATAGAGGACGTCCGTAGAGAATAGCAGCTGACTGGTCAGCGCTTCACGGCAAGGAGAAGGAGAAGGCTGAGACATGCCTCTACGGGTGTGCATAGGGTCGCAAGAACACACACACACACGGCAGGGCAATCCAATTATACCATGGAATGTACCCCTAGCGCAGAATTGAGTCTTCTACCCCCCAAATAATAGCTTAATGGCTGTCTCTGGAGGTGAGACAAAATGGGAAAGGCAGAACTAGGGGCAGAACTATAGGTAATGATAGGTGATGAGCCACGTTTAGCAGAAGGGAAGAATTATCAGGTCCCTGATTAACTCTGATTAAGAAGGAGAAAGGGAGGGAAGATTGGCAGAGTTTGGGTGAGATTAGCTCAGGAACTCCTGGAAGACCTCTTTTGTCCTTAGACGTTTGCACATCTCCAGGGTGTGGGGCTGCTAGCCAGTCCTGCCTCATGACTCACGTTCCAGTAATTTTCCCTTCCAATGGGATTCGGAACTGTTTTGCCTACCCAGGCAATGTGCCATGTGCTTGCAGCACATGAGGAGAGGGGTTTATGATATAGCCATACTCATAAACTACCCTTTCAGTGTGAGGGAGGGTTGGACTGCCAACAGTCCAACCTGGAAGCTGGCAATGCTGTGCCACACACAGAGCGCTCCTGGCTGCACTGAGGCATATGCATGTTGGCAAGTTATAGAACAAGGAATGGCAGTTGCTATTCCTCTCAACTGCTCTCACTGCAATCAATGGGAGGATCACTAAAAAGAGATCCCAATAATAAAAAAAGCATAATATCAGCTTCTAGGGATGTGCGTTTCGGCTTTCTGAATGCCGAAAGAAAGCCGAAACAAAAGTGTTTCGGCTTCTTTTGGGTTAGCCGAAACGTTTCAGAGAAAGCCGAAACGTTTCGGCTAGCCGAAAGAAAAAAAGCCGAAACGTTTCGGCTTCTTTCGGCTTTCTTTCGGCTTTTCAATGGGAAAATGCCTCCGTCTTCCCGGACGTCTGGGGGAGGCATTTTCCCATCGAATCAGCCCAAAAGTGGTGGGGACCTTCCTCTAACCCCTCTCTAAAACTCTCCCAAGTTTCAGACCGATTGGACTTTGGGGGGCCATGTTATGGCCCCCCAAAGCAGCTCCCCCTATCCTCCCATAAGAAAGCGAAGGAGCAGCATATTGTTAGCATGCTGCTGCTCATCTTCTTCATTATTTCCTATGGGGAAAAAATGAAGAAGCAGGCTTCCTTTGCCAGGGGTGGCATTTTGCATGCAAAATGCCCCCCTACCCTCAGGGGCCCTTCTCCCACCCTTCCTCCCACCCCCCACCAAGGCTCAGCCTGCTCCCACTTGGGGGGGCCATTTCATGGCCTTCCCAAGTAGGTGCTCTAATCTCTACCACTGACAGCTGGGGGAGGCTTGTCTTGCCAGGGGTGGCATTTTGCATGCAAAATGCCCCCCAGCCCTCAGGGGCCCTTCTCCCACCCTTCCCCCCACCCCCCACCAAGGCTCAGACTGCTCCCACTTGGGGGGGGGGGCATTTCATGGCCTCCCCAAGTAGGTGCTCTTTTCTCTACCACTGACAGCTGGGGGAGGCTTGTCTTGCCAGGGGTGGCATTTTGCATGCAAAATGCCCCCCAGCCCTCAGGGACCCTTCTCCCACCCCTCCTCCCACCCCCCACCAAGGCTCAGCCTGCTCCCACTTGGGGGGCCATTTCATGGCCTCCCCAAGTAGGTCCTCTCAGCCCCTAAAGTCCACCCCTTACAGCCCCACACAAACCCAATTCCCCCCCAGCTGCCACACACAGACCCAAATCCCCACATTAGCCCCTCACAGACCCAAATCCACCCCCACCTGCCCCACACCCATAACCCCAGGAACAGGCTGGCAAAGGCCAGCCCTCTCCCTTTGTTCCCTATGCTGGGAACTTCTAAACTCTCTTTCCCTGGGCAATTCTGCACAGCCCAGGGGTGCCACAATGGTGGGCACACTTCTGAGTGCCAGCTGGTCCCTGTGAAAGAGCACCTGAACCACAGACACCCTCCCTCAAATTCCCCCACCACCTACAGAGATGGCTGGCCAGCCAGCCCCATTGTTCCCTATGATGGGAACCAACTGCACAACAAAGAATAAAACACGAACAACACAAAATAAAGTTTTTTTAAAATTATTTTCTCCCTTTCAAAGTACAAGTAGGCAAAGCATTATGACACATTACACCAGCAGTCCCCCACACAGAAAAATTAACACAACTCACTTAACATCAGAGAATCACAAAATACGATTCCTGTCAGAAACACTTTATTTCTTGAACAGCTTTAGGTTACACAGCAGGGGGGCACACCAAAGGGGATGGCAGCAGTATCTTACACAAAAATAACACAACTCACTTAACATCAGAGAATCACAAAAGCACAATTCCTGTCAAAAACACTTTATTTCTTGAACAGCTTTAGGATACACAGTAGGAGGGCACAACAGGGCATGATAGACGTGTACTACACAAAATAATACAACCCACTTCACCGTTTTTGACAGCAGTTGTGTTTGTGTGATTCTCTGATGTGAAGTGAGTTGTGTTATTTTTATGTAGTACACTGCTTTCATGCCCTGTTGTGCCTTCCTACTGTGTAACCTAAAGCAGTTAAGGAAATAAAGTGCTTTTGACAGCAATATTTTGGGGTGATTCTCTGATGTTAAGTGAGTTGTGTTATTTTTGTGTAAGATACTGCTGCCATGCCCTTTGGTGCACCCCCCTGCTGTGTATCCTAAAGCTGTTCAAGAAATAAAGTGTTTTTGACAGGAATTGTGCTTTTGTGATTCTCTGATGTTAAGTGAGTTGTGTTATTTTTGTGTAAGATACTGCTGCCATGCCCTTTGGTGTGCCCCCCTGCTGTGTAACCTAAAGCTGTTCAAGAAATAAAGTGTTTCTGACAGGAATCGTATTTTGTGATTCTCTGATGTTAAGTGAGTTGTGTTAATTTTTCTGTGTGGGGGACTGCTGGTGTAATGTGTCATAATGCTTTGCCTACTTGTACTTTGAAAGGGAGAAAATAATTTTAAAAAAACTTTATTTTGTGTTGTTCGTGTTTTATTCTTTGTTGTGCAGTTGGTTCCCATCATAGGGAACAATGGGGCTGGCTGGCCAGCCATCTCTGTAGGTGGTGGGGGAATTTGAGGGAGGGTGTCTGTGGTTCAGGTGCTCTTTCACAGGGACCAGCTGGCACTCAGAAGTGTGCCCACCATTGTGGCACCCCTGGGCTGTGCAGAATTGCCCAGGGAAAGAGAGTTTAGAAGTTCCCAGCATAGGGAACAAAGGGAGAGGGCTGGCCTTTGCCAGCCTGTTCCTGGGGTTATGGGTGTGGGGCAGGTGGGGGTGGATTTGGGTCTGTGAGGGGCTAATGTGGGGATTTGGGTCTGTGTGTGGCAGCTGGGGGGGAATTGGGTTTGTGTGGGGCTGTAAGGGGTGGACTTTAGGGGCTGAGAGGACCTACTTGGGGAGGCCATGAAATGGCCCCCCAAGTGGGAGCAGGCTGAGCCTTGGTGGGGGGTGGGAGGAGGGGTGGGAGAAGGGTCCCTGAGGGCTGGGGGGCATTTTGCATGCAAAATGCCACCCCTGGCAAGACAAGCCTCCCCCAGCTGTCAGTGGTAGAGATGAGAGCAGAGCACCTACTTGGGGAGGCCATGAAATGGCCCCCCCAAGTGGGAGCAGTCTGAGCCTTGGTGGGGGGTGGGAGGAAGGGTGGGAGAAGGGCTCCTGAGGGCTGGGGGGCATTTTGCATGCAAAATGCCACCCCTGGCAAAGGAAGCCTGCTTCTTCATTTTCCCCCCATAGGAAATAATGAAGAAGATGAGCAGCAGCATGCTAACAATATGCTGCTCCTTCGCTTTCTTATGGGAGGATAGGGGGAGCTGCTTTGGGGGGCCATAACATGGCCCCCCAAAGTCCAATCGGTCTGAAACTTGGGAGGTTTTTAGAGAGGGGTTAGAGGAAGGTCCCCACCAATTTTGGGCTGATTCGGTGGGAAAATGCCTCCCCCAGACGTCCGGAAAGACGGAGGCATTTTCCCATTGAAAAAGCCGAAAGCCGAAAGCCGAAAGAAAGCCGAAACAAAGCCGAAAGCCGAAAGCTGAAACGGCTGGCCGTTTCGGCTTTCGGCTTATTCGAAAGAGATTCTTCTTTCGGCTTTTGGCTTTCGGCTTTAGCCGAAATTTTTTGGCTTGCACACCCCCTATTAGGCCCGGAAACATAGAAGAGGTCCACAATTTTTTTTTTTTTAGGAAGAAGAAACTCATGGCAGAATAACCGGCGGAATAACCAGTGTGACATACTGGTTAGACAACAACATTTGATTTATGAACTGCCCTTCAGGACAACTTCATGCCCACTTGGAGCGATTTACAAAGTGTGTTGTTATTATCCTCTCAACAATCACCCTGTGAGATGGATGGGGCTGAGAGAGCTCCTAGAAGCTGTGACTGACCCAAGGTGACCCAGCTGGCTTCAAGCAGAGGAGTGGGGAATCAAACCCAGCTCTCCAGATTAGAGTCCCGCCGCTCTTAACCACTACACCAAACTGGTTACAGTATTAGACTAGGATCTAGGAGGCCCAGGTTCAAATCCCCACTCTGCCATGGAAGCTCACTGGGTGGACACATTCACATCCTCTCAGTCTAACCTACCTTGCAGGGTTGTTGTGTGGATAAAATGAAGTACAGGAGAATGATGTGAGCTGCTTTGGGTTCCCATTGGAGAGAGAAAGCAGCATATACATACATACATACATACATACATACATACATACATACATACATACATACATACATACATACATACATACATACTACTAAGATTTTTTGGATTTGTAGCAAGTCACTATGCATAGGTCAGCTTGGAATTGTGATAACTAAAAACTAGACATCCTACCTAAAGGAAGATTATTATTACTAACCTAAGCATTTCCAACTGCAATTTGTTTTAGGTTATCCAAAGTGCTGCTCTATGACCTCAATCATCCTTACTGCCCTGTAAAGGTGAGCTAGAACTGCAAATGTTGAAATGGTAGGCTTCGGATAAGAAACAATGCGCTTGACTACTGTCTCCCACTGAGTCCAAGACTGCAACTGATTCTCTTCGCCATGCATGGTATAGTGGTATAGGTGTCAGATTAGGTCCCTACTCAGTCATGAAGTTTTGGGGGTGGTCTTGGATCAGTCACTCTTTTCCAGCCTAACCCTACCTCACAGGGTTGTTGTGGGGATAAAATGGAGAATGGAAGAATGCTGTACACTGCCACAGACACAGTGTGGATGAAATTTAAATATGCAGTAAATAAATGCAATAGTCATCATGACAGATTATATAGGGAAATGGCTACAAATGTTGTATTATGATGAGTCCCATCCTGGCCACAGCCAATTTAACATAGTGGTTAGTGTGCTGGTCTTGGCACCTGGGAGACTAAGGTTAGAATCCCACTTTACTATGGAAGCTCATTCTGTAACCTTTGGCCAGTCACTCTTTCTCACTCTGTCTGCCTAACCTATCTCACAGGATTGTTGTTGTAAGGATAAAATGGAGGAGGGGAGAGAATGTTGCAAGCTGCTTTAGGTCCCCAGTGGAGAGAAAAGCAGAGTATAAATATCCTGTACTGCTACATGGCTCCATTTATTGGGAGTCATTAGCTGGAAGCAGGTAGACCTGAGAGATCATTGCTAGAAAATTTCAGGGAGAATTCGAAAATTCCTCCATAGGAGAAATATCTTGCTCTTTATGAGTGAAACAAAAACATTTCAATAATCCACAAGGACTCCAATCAGAGACGAGGAAATTTCTGACACTGTATTTTCCCATGGGAAAAAAAAATCAACCCCACATATATAAATATAGTCTCTTTATCTCTAATTGTCAGGGACGTTATGCTTGCAAATGTTAGATGAGTTAAATGTGGCATATAAAACATGGACAAACTTCAGTGCTTGTACATGGTCCAGGCTTATAAATAGTGTATTTGCCTTCTTGCGCTTAAATTATTTTAAATTTTGCTAACTTTGTTTAATTATTTCTATTATTTATTTAAATTTGAATTGGGAATTTTTGCAGAAAAATTTCCTGGAAAATTCACATCATTGGTTCTAAACATTTCTATTTAAAACGCACAGAAACACTTTGAGGACATTTATAATTAAACAATATTTGGGTCCAATAGAACCTTAAAGACCAACTAGATTTCCTTAAAGTGCTACTGAACCCAAATCTTGCTCTTCTACGCCAGATCAGCACAGCTACCCACCGGAAACTAATTCACTCTCTGACAAAGAGAGCTGTGGTTCTCGAAAGGTTATGCTACAATAAAGTTGGTTAGTCTTAATGATACTACTGGACTCTTTACTATTTTGCAACTATAGACTAACACGGCTAACTCCTTCAGATCTTTAATTAAACAATGTCACCTTCTGTTTTTCACAAATGCTGGATATCATATCGGAAGTCCCAGGTTGGTAAAGAAATGCTCCATGAAGTGGGCAAACCTGACAACACTACCCTTGGCACATGATTTCAGGTACAATGAAATGAGTTTTGTAGACACCTGTTCTAGAAAAACAATCAGAAGTTTCAAGACAAACAAAAACTTTTGATAAAACTAGCAACATTTCTTGGCAGGAGCAGGCAAGAGATATTCTGGCCATCTCTAACCATAGATGGCTTCTATAATAAACACAACCCTATTGTACAATTAAAATCAGTCCTCTTCATATATGGGCTGGTTATATTAATAATGATTAATTATTTCTTATTTTTAGAGAGAGGCCTACATTAAAATTGCATCTCACCACCCGAGTTAATCTGGAAACGCTGCCAGATTTGATCTATAAAAATCTCGGTGATCTCACACTTTTTCATCCTAAGAACCAAAAGAGAAAGCGCGGGGGTGGTTTTATAGGTCAGATAGGTAAAGGGGTGCGTTCTAACTCCTTCGGAAGGAAAAATAAAGAAATCAAAACAGAAGTAGTTACTAACATCAACTTCAATAATGCCAATTAAAGTAGAAGGAGGAGGAGGAGGAGGAGCAGATGCCAATAAGCAAGGCGCATCTGATGAGCAAACAATCACGGGCATGAGAAACGTGCCTGGAGGGGGCCGGGTGCTGCACAATTAAACGACACTTTTTATTGATACACAGATGTTTTAATTTAATTAGAAAACTCCATTCTAGAGCAATAGCCGTGTCATTTCTTAGGAGTCCTACTCTGATCTGATTTGGTTTGTACAACAATTACCTTAGGGTTTTGTTTTTTAAAAAGTAAAGGATTAGTCAAGTTCATAGGAGGCAGACCTACCAGAGTGGTCTTGCAATTCCAGGTGAAACTTTTGGATGAAAGAGACAATGTCTAGGAACCCTTCAGCAGGGCCTTAGAAACCCAACCAAAACCAGGAAACAGAGACAACCTTGGTTGCCCTGGCTAGTGACCTTCATCAGGAGAAAGATATGGGGAGTGTGTCCCTTTTGATGCTTCTACATTGTCAATTCACACATTACAGACAACACAGGTTGGGTCCAGGGCTATGTGTAACTGCGTCACATGTAACTGTTACACATGACATGTGTGTTCTCCTCAATTCCTGTGTGTATGGTGCCCAATTCAGAGTAGGGCATTCAGTGTGCACACCTGCACTGCACTTTTTTCCTGCCCTGCAATGATCCAGTTGTGCGATTTTTGGCCTATTGGGGGTTTCCACAAAAGACCAAATATTTATTTATTTAAGTTATTTATAGTCAGCTTTCTTGCTGAGACTCAAGGAAGATTACAAAGTATAATTCAATAAGATCAACAGTGGGGACTTTCAAGAAACAATGCAACAGGGTATATATTGTAGAAATTTGAAAACAAGCTAAAATCTGATACAGAGCTGAAACAATGGTGAAACAAAAAATAAGCAATATGACATGACATAATAAACAATAGTAACAGACAGTGCACAATAGTATAGTCAACAGCCCCTATCCCTTTATCGAAGCATAGAATCATTGAATTATAGACTCATAGGGTTGGAAGGGACCTCCAGGGTTATCTAGTCCAACCCCTGCACCGTGCAGGGAATTCACAACTACCCCCCCCCCACACACACACACACAGTGATCCCTGTTCCATGCCCAGAAGATGGCAAAATACCGTCAGGATCTCTAGCCAAACTGGGTTGGGGAAAATTGCTTCCTGATCCCAAAGTGGCGATCAGCATTACCCTGGACATGTAAGAAGGGTCCATGAGAACTAAGCACTGATGTAACTTTTCCTGCCCTCCCTCTCATAGTCTGCCTAGATTCACAGATTCAGCATTGCTGTTAGATGGCCATCTAGCCTCTGCTTAAAAACCTCCAAAGAAGGAGAGCCCACCACCTCCGGAAGAAGCCTGTTCCACTGAAAGACTGCTCTTACTGTCAGGAAGTTCTTCCTAATGTTTAGCTGAAAACTGTTTTGATTTAATTTCAACCCATCGGTTCTGGTCCTACCTTCTGGGGCAACAGAAAACAACTCTGCGCCATCCTTTACATGACAGCCCTTCAAGTACTTGAAGATGGTTATCATATCACCTCTCAGTCATCTCTCCAGGCTAAGCATATTGAGCTCCTAGACCCCACACTGTCTTCATTGTCCTCCTCTGGACATGTTCCAGCTTGTCTATACTCTTCTTAAACTGTGGTTGCCAAAAGTGAACATAATACTCTAGGTGAGATCTAACCAGAGCAGAGTAGAACAGTACCATCCCTTTGCGTGATCTGGACACTATATGTCTGTTGATACAGCCCAAAACTGCATTTGCGTTTTTAGCTGCCACATCACACTGCTGACTCATGTTCAGTGTATGGTCTACTAAGACCCCTAGATCCTTTTCGCACATACTACTGCCAAGACAAGTCTCCTCCATTCTGTAATTATACATTTGATTCTTCCTACCTAGATGCAGAACTTTACACTTATTTCTGTTGAAATTCATTTTATTTGTTTTAGCCCCGTTTTCCAGCCTGTCAAGATCATCCTGTATCCTCACTCTGTCCTCTACTGTATTTGCTACCCCTCTCAATTTAGTATCATGTGCAAATTTAATAAACATTCCCCCTATTCCTTCATCTAAATCATATATGAAAATGTTGAACAGAACAGGTCCCAGGACTGATCCCTGAAGCATTCCATTTGTCACTCTTCTCCAAGAGGATGAGGAACCATTAACAACCATTCTTTGGGTGCAATCTGTCAACCAGACTATCTGCTATTTCCTTACAACACATCCTTAGTAACTGTGTAAGAAAGCCCTCCTGAATAATTCAGGTTTGCACAATTTATATTTATAATCTATCTTTCTCACTGAGACCCAAGATGGATTGCACAGTGTAGGTCAATACAATCAGCAATTGGGACATCCAATAAATAGTGCAATAAAGACTGCAGAAATTTGAAAAGAAGCAGAAATCCAATACAGACTCAAACAATGCTAAAACAAAGCATGAGCAATTTAATACGACATATTACACAATGTAGAAACTAACCTGTAGGAGCATAGTTGCAGAAACAGATGGTACTCAGTAGTATAGTCTACAGTATCTGTCCCTTTAGCATCTCTGAACAATTTCCTTACAGCACAGACCTATTACCTGTGTAAAAAGCCCTCCTGAATAGTTCAGTTTTGCACAGTTTGCCAAAAGACAGGAGGGCGGAAGCTTTCTTGACCTCTTCAGGCAGACCATTCCATAAGGTGGGGACCTCCACAGAGAATGCACCTGTGTGAGCAGCTGTTGTTTTTGCCCGTTTGCAGGGTGGTATCTGCAGAAGGCCCTATTCAGATGAGCAAAACTGCTGTAGTGGAGGTAGGGATCCCATTCCCCTGGTGGGAGTAGGGGATCCCCTGCTCCCAGTCAGCACCACCCCCTGCCACCTCTCACCTGGCCAGTGGGGGAAAGGCACGGGAATGTGGCAAGAACACCTTTCTGCATCACACCAGAAATGACATCATTCCTGGCACAATGTGGAAGCGGAAGGTCATGCCAAGGGCCAATTGGGTAAAAATTGGCCCCAAATGCTATCCCAAACACTAGGCAGAGCATAGGGAGAGAGGCGAATGCAGATTTGAGGGGCCAAGGACATGAAGGGCTTTGTATGGGATATCCAAAACCTTGAACTGAGTCCAGTAACTGATAGGCAGCCAATGGAGTGACTGCAAAATGGGAATAATTGTCAAGATGCTGGCAGCATCTTCCATACCTGGGTGGGGTTGGGGCTGGAGGTTATGATGTTACAACTGTCTGTTGCTGCTGTGTTTCCCAGGATGTGAATTCTTGACTTTTCTCTCTTAGACTATGCTTGCTCCTAGTGGTTGGGAAAGGAGCCCACTTAACCTTGAACCCAATGTCCTCTCCTGTACAGTTAGTTCCCAGCAGATTTAGTCAGCCTCTAGAAAGGGGAGGGGGGGATGTTAGTCTGTAAATGATGTAGGTGCTTGATATGTAGCCATGCCTCACTCCTGACAATGAACCCAGTAAGATCATGAACAAGCAACTTTTCAATAAAGCTCTTCCTAACAAATAGTGGAGTCTTTTGAAGGTTACTCGGTGGCTGTGTCAAGGAAGGGGACCATCTTCCTGGCTAGACCGAGTTGGAGGAAGGCTTTTTTGCAGCTGCACTAGCTTGCTTTTCTAGCAGCAGGGCTGCATTCAGTATAACCTTAGGCTTTTAACCGATTCTGCAAGGGTGAACTGAACCCCATCAAAAGTGGGGAGCACCAATGTCCTTCAAGAGCTCCACCTCCCCAACCAGCCCCACTTCTGTCTCATCTTGTCTGGGACTTGTTCAGGTCAGAAAAATGGTGCCGGTGGAAAGCTAAAAGCCCCTTCTCTGTTATGAAAACAGACACAAACACTGATTAATCATATACTGTGTAAGCAGAGATCAATATCCTGGCTACAGGAGAGGAAAGACCTTATTTGGTTTCTCTCCTGTTTAATACAGCTAGGTATATTATTCACTGCTAAGATGGCAACAGAGGTATTTTTCCTGCTGAATCCAAAAGGCATTCATTTTTGCCAAGTCCCCCCAACCCAGAACTTTCAGGCTTGATGCAGTTGAATAATGGTTACTTCTGTTCTTCACTGTATATCTTGAATTAAACACTTAAAACCATATATCATTCTACCCCTCCATGGCACTGAAGTTAGAGTGTTTTAAGGAAGACAACAGTGAAATACAGAAAGCCAAACACCATTCTTAAACAGAATGCTACCGTAGCATGTCTTTGTGAAGCACCCTTGACTTGAATTGTGAGTCAAGAATATGTCAAGAATTCAAATGGGACTGAATATCTGTTAGACTCAAGAGGACAAGATGTTTCAAAGTTGCAATACGTAATTTTGCCCGATTTATTGAAAACTTGTTTTGCAGCCTGAAATGGTCCAAAATTCCAGAAATAGCCTTTGGTAGGAAAGTATTCTGAACACTTTTGATGTTGTTGTGACAGCTGTTTATTTATAAATGTACAAGAGAACAGACAAGCTTCAAGACAGATAGTGGTTATCTTTAAAGGTGAATCAGTCCCCACCAAAGTAAAATGTATACATTCACAGCCAACACACAAACATAGCACTTCCAAAGCAGGCTGCTTCTTGCCGACCATCTGCATAACTCAAAGCCATATATTCTATCTAAGTGTTTCTTTCCAATCACTATCTCTGCAAAAAAAGAAGGTATGCCTGCTAGATGGTATGCATTAGCCATCAGTTCCCATTTAAGTGAGCATCTTCCAGCTATCAATGCCCATTTAAGCCAGCATCTTCCAGACATCAATGCCCATTTAAAAACAGTTTTAGATACACAAGAGCTTCCAGTAAAGAAATCTCTTCATTTTGTAGAATTATAATATGTTGATACTAATAAAGAATGAGGTATCAGTAGCTATTGGTCCTGATGGCTTACTTGAACACTACCATAGCTTCCCTCCCTTTCACTCCACATTCTTCCAGTAAAGTGGTACATAGGATTTCCCTTTTCATTACTTTTTTTACAGATTGGCTTTGCCAGTCCACCTGATTTTCAAAAGCTCACAGAGAATTGCTATAATTCCAGAGTTGATGCATGCACATCGGTGCATGGTTTTGATGCATGGTTTTCACTGTCATGCACTGATCTCCTTTGCAATTGTGTCCAAAGTTGAGATAGTAGGCTACGCAGAAGCAGTGCTTGACATTTATTTTGAATTTAAATGTTGCACTTAATGCATATGTTCATGTTTTCATTAATTACAAAAGAAATGACATTGATAGAAATTACGCGCATGGTTCCATGCTCAAAAATTGTACATTTTTTTCCATGTGCATAATCACTTGTGCACTTGACTGACCAGAAAAGTGGGGGGGGGGGAACCATGCAAAGGAATATAAGAAACAGAAAGTCGTGGCAAGAGACATCGACATGAGTCTTTACAAAGCCAAAAACTGGCGGAGAACAAATACATCAGAGCTGCTCTACAGCCCAAACCAGGCAATATGGAATCTCAAAATACTGAAGATTTTAGCGAGCGGGAGCTTTCAAGGCAATCCCTGCTACTGCACCAGGCCTCACCAGTTGTCCACCTGGGTGAGATTGGGGCCCCTAGCATGCCAAGTCCAACCTCTTTCTTAACATGTGGGGAAAGTAAACCTTTCAAAAAACACCATTGTTGTAGTTAGGTTGGGCTATTTCCTAAGAGGGTTTTCCCTTTTTCTCAAGGAAGACAAAGTTGGTGGCCATTACTAGGTTAGCAAATTAGGATTGCTAACCTGCAGGTGGAGCCTGGAGATCCCCTGGAACGACATCTGATCTCAAGACTAGAGAGATCAGTTCCCCCTGGAGAAAATGGCTGCTTAGGAGGGTGGACTGTATGGCACTATACTCTGCTAAGGTTCCTCCCCTCCCCAAATCCTGCCCTCACCACAGTCCTCCCCCAAATCTCCAGGAATTTCCCAAGCAGCAGTTGCCAACCCCACTGCAAATAGTTGTGTCGCTCTGAGAAAGACCAGAAGCAAAAGCCCTACTCACAAAAGCGTACTACTGATAAGGCTGTAACACATCTTGATGGTGCACTCCACGAAACCCTCACTTCTGGGTTGGCAACAGGAGAAGGATAATTCTCACATGGGAACGGGGAGAGGAAGAAGGGAAGATTATATTATTTCAAGAAGCCAAAGATGGCCAAAGGATAGAGATCAATGAAAAATCCATATTTACATTGAAGTATCTCCTGACCTGGATAGCCCAGGTGAGCCTGATCTCGTCAGATCTCAGAAACTAAGCAGGGTCAGCCTTGGTTAGTAACTGGATGGGAGACCTCCAATGAAGACCAGGGTTACAGAGGCAGGCAATGGCAAACCACCTCTATTAGTCTCTTTTCTTGAAAACCCCACCAGGGGTCACCATAAGCCAGCTATGATGACTTGAACATTCTCCACCACCACATTGAGGTATAAAACCAGTTTTCTCCAGACTTGATGAAATAACCTTCTGCAACTTTTGAAAACCAAACAATCCCCCTGCTATGTCTAGTAGGAAAAGAGCAGCCAGTTTAATAAAAACACCATTTTTGACAGAACTTAGGTTGGACAGAATTTGGATTTCTTGTGTCAAAGCACAGACAGAATTCCAGATTGAGAACAAGTCAAAGGCAATTTTGTGGCAATTTCCACCTGAATTTGATAGTAGCCCAGGCTCAAAGTCCCAAATACCTTTCCGTGAGCATTCAGATGAAGCAGGGGCAGGAGCCAGCGATCTGAATGAGAGCAGCTTGTATGGAAATCAGAGAACATTTTCATAGATGAGAAATATTGCTGTCAAGCCTCTGTTGTGCTATTTATACAAATGTTTGATTGTTGTTAAGGCAGCAAAGAAAGCCGAAGAGAGGCATTTCTAATGCGAATGAGCATTCTAGCCAATGTTAGTGTCAGATTTCTAGTACAAACTGAACCGAACAGAAGCAAGAATAATTTTCAGCTCTCATGCACAGAGCTGCCACTCTACACCTTAGTACTTCATAAAACAAAATTCTAAGCAAATTCCTGTTCAGCCAGAAGCGCATGACTGGAGTCCAGGAGCACCTTAAAGACTAACAAGATTTCTAGGAGTTTTCAAGAGTCAAAATTCCCTTTGTCTTGTGTTTAACGAAGGATGCTTTGATTTCTGAAAGCCTATACCCTGGAAATCTTGTTGATCTTTAAGAAGCTACTGAACTCTAGTCTTGCTCTTCTACTTCAGACCAGCATAGCTATGTTCAGTCAGGTCATCCAACGAATTTCAGAGGAAGCCAAGAAAAGTTTTGCTAAGACATTTCTGATAAGAATAAGGAAGGAGTCTTCACAACCAAGCTCTCACCAGATTTCTCCTAAAGTGAAATCTGACAGGAACCTCCTCAGGATACAGTGAAGCTTCCCCCCATTAGCAGTCCACACCCTGGGAAACTCTTACAGGATGACTCGGCCCAAACCCACCTTCCTGAGTAGATATAAATTACCTGCTAACATCTTCACCACACTGTGACACTGAGAGATCTCTGTCTTTCGGTGCTACACCTCTGAAGATGCCAGTCAAAGCTGCTGGCGAAACGTCAGGAACTACAATGCCAATATCACGGCGATACAGACTGGAAAATCTACAACAACTAACATTCTCCGGCCATGAAAGCCTTCGACAATTTATTTATTTATTTATTTATTTATTTATTTATTTATTTATTTATTTATTTATTTATTTATTTATTTATTTATTTATTGTCCACCTTTCTCACTGAGACTCAAGGCGGATTACATAGTGTGAGATCAGTAGCAAGGACAAGGGCAGGCATTTCATACAGTGTCAATAAATTGGAAGTTTAAACTGGGCAGTGAGGGAACCCTAGGGATAATCTAAGACAATCCCCCTAGCTAATATTAAATAATTTCCCTACTCTGAAAATTTGCACCCAGATACCATTCCTGAAATATTATTAAACCCACTCCCACCAAAACATTTTGACACCTCTTCCTAAGGGGTGTGATACTGCGATGGTGTCAGCTGATCTCACTTTTTCCAACAGGTTTTTAAATGGAAAAAAAAGAGAATATTAACAATTTGTACGAGCTGTGACTGGAGATGTGAAAAGGAAATCATCCTCCCTCCCTCTCCCACCTTGCTCTCAGTCTCTCATTTTACATCTTAACAACTTTCCCACATTTGCTTTCTGCTCTGCAAACTACAGCCACTGCAATTCCACACCTTTTCAAAACATCCCGAAGAGCCGTTCTTATGAGTTACAAAGTTCCTGCATGCTAGAGCTTGGAGGAAGGTACTTACAGTTGGATATTAAGAGGAAAACCATATGTAGACTGTACTGGGCCGGGCCTGTGCTCAGATGAATTCTGCAGCAACTTTCTGCCCTTTCCAGAGCAAGAGGGGTAAAAGTAACTTATGGAACATACCTAGCAAATCTCCTTGGAAATAAATCATTTTACATAATGATGCTTACTCCTGTGAAAGTATTCTGAGAATTGCAGCCTTAACCTTTTTTACAACAACATTCGATTTATATACTGCCCTTCAGAACAACTTAACACCCACTCAGAACGGTTTAAAAGTGTGTTATTATTATCCTCGTCACGACAATCACCCTGTGAGGTGGATGGGGCTGAGAGAGCTCTGAAGAGCTCTGATTGACCCAAGGTCACCCAGCTGGCTTCAAGCGGAGGAGTGGGGAATCAAACCTGGCTCTTCAGATTAGAGTCCTGCCGCTCTTGACCACTACACCAAACTGGGACTCTTTTTGCCTCTTTTGATCTCTTGGGAACCAGAGATGAGAAAGGGGCTTAAAGCAGAAGTTGGGAGGAACCTCTTTGGCTGATTTCTTATTGGTTGTCCAGGACTTACTTTCACCCCCAAGCACGGATCAAGCATTCATTCCCCTGGGAATGCCACTGTGTATAGTACAGGCTGAGCCTGAACCTCAGGAGCACAATTAACATAGACAGTGCGATGTTTCTTGTGTGATATAGGGGAGGGGCTGTGGATCAGCAGTAGAGCATCTGCCTTGCATGCAGAAAGTGCCACATTCAATCTTCAGCATCTCTGGATAAAAGAATCCAGTAGCAGGCGATATGAAGGACCCCTACCTGAGACCCTGCAGAATCACCGCCAGTCTGAGTTAGAATTGCCAGCCCTTGGCTGACAACCCCTGGGGAGAAATGCGGTAAGCAGAGACTCATCAAAACAGTATCATGTGATGTGGTGATGTCATTTCCAGTGGCATAACCAAAAGTGACATCACCAGGTTGTGGGATGCTCCATGATTTCCCCCTAAACTCCCTTATGGTTTCTTCCCCTTTTACTTTGATAAGGCTTTTTTTTAATTTTGCAAATGCAGCAGCCAGGGTTGCTTTGTCAAGGAGGAGAATGGCCCCCCCAGACAATTTTAACCCTTTCTTCCCCTGCCATTTTCACTCAGAAACAACCTATCCCTGAGTTGTTTTTACATCTCTCTCTCTCTCTCTGTCCATGCATCCACTCACTCCAGAAAGGGAGAAAAACAGCACAGAGGAAAAGATTAAGGTTTTTCCTCTCTTTTTCTCCATGCCCTTCTTCTCCTTCCTTGTGGCTGGATTTGTAAAAGAAAAGTAAGGTTTGGAAGAAACCCTATAGCTGAGCACATATGAAAAAATATTTGAGTTCCCAGAACTTTTTCTGGCTAGATGTTCAGTTCGGTATTGAGAACTCAAAATTCCCTAACAAAGGCTCCCAAACACTCAAATGGAATGGCAAGAGAATATGGGGACAGCATCCACCCACAAATATCTCCAATATGCATAGCATCGACAAAAGCCAAAATCCCCGCCAGATTCTTATGGTAATCTAAGCCCATTCCAAAGCAGGCTGATCTGCTGAAATCAGTAGATGAAGCATTTCCTGGATTGGAAACAAGCATTGTCAAGTGCTAATGTCTGAACAGCAAGCAGCTGTTAGGAGAGGGGGAGAAGAGACTGGTATTACACAGCTGAGACCCCCTCTGGCACACCCTTCCACCCTTTTTTCCTTTCTGCACCAGTGATTTTTGCCACATTTGGCCCCATATCTCTGTGAGTTTTCTTCCAAATTCTGGAAAGTTAACTTTAAGAACAGGCAGAAAACTCAGAAGAGAACCCTTGAAAGTCGCCACATTGAAATCTGAAGGGGAAGTTAATTGTTCGAAATTCAGAAGAAAACCCGAAGAGGTATGGGGCCAAAAGTGATAAAAATCTCCCATGCAAAAAAAGGCCTTTCTCTGCATGGCAGGGAAGGATGGAAGGGGGAAGGGAGCGTGGTGTCCTTTGCATAAGGTGACTGTGTCACACAAACACACAAACACACACACACACACACATCCTGCCACCCTGGCATATGGTCCATGAATCATTCACAAAGTGGGCAAATTAATTATTCATCCAAACCAGAAGACCAAACACTTTGCTAATTGTCTAGGAGAAGGAAAGCAGGCTGGAAGACTTCATGTGGGTAACTGGCAGGCTTCATGATTCACAAAGGGAGAAGGAAGGGCCAGGGAGGGGTGGAGGTTGAGGGGAATGGACCGAGTGTCTTGCCTGAGCCGCTCAGCTAATTAGGTTTTGTCTTCAACTGTTTGCCTTCTAAGACAGACCTCATTCATCAGCCATTTACATGGGTGACACTGTGCTCTCGGTCAGCCAGTGGGACCAAGAGCTGGTATGAGCCAATGGAGACTGTGTTTAGATGAGCTGGGTACATATTTGCCAGTTTGGTGTAGTGGTTAAAAGAGGCAGGACTCTAATCTGGAGAACCAGGTTTGATTCCCCACTCCTCCGCTAGAAGCCAGCTGGGTGACCTTGGGTAGGTCACAGCTGTCTCAGGGCTCTCTCAGCCCCATCCACCTCACAGGGTGATTGTCGTGAGGATAATAATAACACACTTTGTAAACTGCTCTGAGTGCGGCATTAAGTTGTGCTGAAGGGCAGTATATAAATCGAATATTGTTGTCATCCCAGCTCGGCTGCAAAAGTCTTGACTGACCAGAAATGGGGTTGTCTTGTCTAGGGACTGCAGCACTGAAAAGAATTGTCACTTCAAAGAACCAAAAAGAGGCCCAGTTCATATGCTTTATGGAGAACGTCTCCTATTTGCGACTCTTCTGTGCCCATCAGGCATAGCCTTGCTGTTCTCTCAACAAGACAATACTCTTGTCCTCCAGCAGTTGCCACTGATATGGACACTCATACCTCGGTCCTGGCAGCCCTGTGGTCACCAGTTACCATCTTGTGATAGCCTGCTTGGTATGCACTTGATTCACTAGTGCTCTGACCTTTTATCAATGTTATTGTTCCAATACACAGGGGGCTAAAGCAAAGAGAACTTCCCATCTTACCCCTGAAGAATGGCAGCTTGGCTTGTTCAAACCCAATGAAAACAACCATACAGAGACCCACACAGAACCAAGGAGGTGGGTTTCTGGTGTCTTCTCTAATGCTCTCTCTGCTGCCGAGAAGCCGCATGCAACAAGCACGTACAACCACCATTACATGCAACAAGCATGTACAAACAGCATTACTGATCAAATGTCAAGTGAGGAGTGCTGCTCTTTAGAACATCCCTCTCCCACCCACCTATCTATGGTTTGTAGCTTGAAGTATAAACTTTTGCGCCTAATGGATGAGCACTTCCATACATCTGATGAAATGAACACTGATACACAAAAACTTTTGCTGGTATATATTTTGTTAGTCTTTAACATACGACTGAATTCATGTTTAAAATTCTGATCAGAAGGTCACACATTTAGGGCTGCTAAATCCAGCTTGGGATATTCCTGGAGATTTGGGGGCAGTGCCTGGGGATAGCGGAGTTTGGGGAGAGGGAGCTCAGGGGAGATGTGATACCATAGGGCCCACCTTCCAAAGCTGCCATTTCCTTCAGGGGAGCTCATCCCTGTACTTTGATCATCTGTAATTCCAGGGGAAGTCCAACCCCCTCCTCCCTGGATATCATAGATGGATACCTGGGACTCAGAAGAGACTTTCAGTGCAATCCTAAGCAGTTACTCCAGTCTAAGCCCACTTATTTCAGTGGGCTTAGACTGGAGTAACTCTGCTCAAGATTGCACTGTTTAATTACGTTTTTATTTCCCACAGCACACTACTAGTTCTGCTATGGCACCCCAATTCTATGCTCCTTGGGTGCCATCAAATATTTTTTGTCAATCAACTCATTTGGTACCCTTTAAGCCAGTGGCCTTCATCCTTTCCAGATATAGGACTTACTGTTAACCTCCAACCATTGATATGGGATAAACTGAGCTTAGTGTTGCCAGCATGACGGGACCACATGGGCCTGGAGAAGGGTTGAGCTGGCAATGGGTTGACATCACTTTCAGCACTACCAAAAGTGACATCAGTGCATTGTCAGTTATGCTCTAGCATTCAGTGAGTATTCTGTGGTTAAACCATAGACTTTTGGCTGAATGCTACAGTATCGCTAACAATGAGCTGACATTACTTGCGGTTGCACTGGAAGCAATGTCGGTGTGTCAAGATGTTGGCATACACCCCTCCACTCAACCCACTTTTCTCCCACTGCCCATCTATGTAGCAACAGGAAGGGCACACTGGGGTGAGATCTCTCCTACCATTAGTGGGGAAATGACAACCCTAACTGAGAGGCAAGCAATGTGACAGGAGCTCTTGACAATCATGTGACAGAAAGGGAAGGGGCTTAAGTTATGACCTCAGTGATGAAAGGGCTCCTCACCTCAAATGTATGCAGAATATTGGTCAATATGGGTAGGAGAAAAGACGGGGTATAAATAACATTAAATAAAATAAAATAAAAATAAACAAATAAACAAATGGACTTAGGACCATTGTTACAAACCACACCCCACTCAGAAAACACTTCATGAGGAAATAAGCAACCATTTTTAAGTAAAGAAAAAAGATTTGTCAACATTCTGTTTCTTTGGATTAAAAAAAATTAACACTTTCACTAAACCCTTGAAATGCCAAGTCATCCAGCTACACCTATGAATGACCACAATTCCTTGTCATAAGCCACATCTTTACAACTTTAAAAGAGAGCGAGTGAGAGAGAGATTCTGACAGCTCAAAATCCAACCAGCCTTCTATAAATGCATTCTAAACAGAGCCACCCCAGCAGTTCACTGCACATGTTCAGAAAGAAAACAATTAAAAGAGAGAGAGAGAGGGAGAGAGAGAGAGAAGGAGAAGGTGTTCTGTGACAAATTCCGGAGGGGTAGCCATGTTAATCTGTTGCACCCAAAATAACAAAGCATCTTGTGGCATCTTCAGGACTAACAAATTAATTGCGGCGCCAGTTTTTGTTTGCCAGAGCCCACTTGGTCAGATGCGCGAAGGCGTCTTGTGAAACTTTTCTTGGTAACTGGCCAAGAGAAACTGGCAGTTCCGGTTGGTTTATCTTGTTTTTTCCTTTCCTGTCAAGGAGGTAAGGAAAGGAATTCTTAAGGCTCAGCTGCTAGCTCCAATTAGAAGGTGAGGCAGAACCTGTCAAGCCCTGCACATCTCTTGGGCTGCCCCACCCGTAAGGCCATACCCTGAAAATCACAGCTGACTTTGCTGTTTCCTGGGATCCTGGGAAAGTTTCCCAGCCCTGTTCTTCTGGCCCACCCACCCAGTCTCTCACAGAAGCGCCTCATCCTTTTGTCTTGGGCCCAGCAGGGAGCCCTCCCAGGAAACCCAGGCTGAGACAAAAAGCTGCAAATACCAAGGAACCGCCTGGGGATAGGCTGGTAAGGAAACTGAATTCCGGTCTGGAGAGGAAAGATCCCCCTGGAAGATCCAGTCTGTGCTAGTGAACATTACGTTAAATATCTAATGTGAAGGAGCAATGCATTGTTTAACCGCAGAAGGATGTGTGAGTCCTAATGAGAGACAGCCCAAGATGTTCTGAGGCCTCAGGCAAAATGGTCAAATGGTTCTCCTGTGTTGGTGTAAATACCATTAACTGAATAACTGACAATTTTATGGTTTAAAATCAGCTGCCCAAAGTGGACTTCTTCATTCTGCCTCACGCCTTTAGATTAACCAAAGTTTCACTGGCTTTTTCAAGAACTTGATTGGTATGTGTATGGTTCATGGGGGGGGGGAGTGTTTTCCGCTCATGAGAGCTTGGCCACCATTTTGTTTTTTCCCCCTCATGGCTCTGTTATAAGGTTGCCACCCTTCAGGTCATGTCTGGAGATCTCTCAGAATTACATCAGATGTCCAGACTACAGGAAATAGTTCCCCTGGAGGAAATAGCTGATTTAGATGGCAGAATAGGGTTGCTGGTCCCCCAGTGGGAGTGGGGGATCCTTTGCTCCCATCCTCTGCCCCCAGTAGCCACCTGGCCAGTGGGTGGAAAAGGCCTCCTAGACTGTGCTTTGAGCACAGCATGACAACATCACTCCCAGGAGTGACATCGTTGCACAGGCCCCGAGACTGCTCCCATGCTTTGAGTCAGGCCAATATGCACCCCAAACAAAGTGTGAACTATGGGTGGGCTCCCAGGGCCTGAGCAATGATGTCACTCCTGGAAGTGATGATATCATTTTGCCATGAAGATCCAATCAAGGTGAGTGCCAGGAGGACCCCCCTCCCAACAGAAGGGTAAGGGGACCTGGTAACCCTAGGGTGGACTCTCTGGCATTATACTTATCTGAGGTCCCTCCCTTCCCTAAACCCTGCCTTCCTATGCTTCACACTCAAATCTCTAGTATTTTCCTATCCTAGCATTGGCAACCCTACTCCTGCCTCTTTCCTCTAAACCACACCCCATGACCACCTGTGTTTTGCCCTTTGAACCTGCCCTGGGTAGACTCCTTCCCTTGCCAGATATGTCATCTAAGAGTCTATGATCCTATCTCCCACATTTATCTGAGGAAAACAGGATCATTCTTATGCATACATCTTCTTGTCTACACGCAACATGCCTCTTCTCACACTACAAAATGGCTGGCTCCCCCCGCCCCCACCGCCACCCTTATAAATTACTGAGGTTCTTTTCTGAACTCATTTCCTTTGCACTAACCTGGCTGGAGCTGATTTAAAAGCAAATAGGGCATTCGTCCTTTTGATTAAAGACATAGCGGGGGGAAGAAACATTAAAAAAACCCACAATATTGAAATTCCAGACATAGTAAATCAATTCTTTTATTAAGACCAAGCATTGCCAAGTAAGCATGAACTCAAACAACTCTCCTTCAAGTTGGTTGCTAAATAACAAAAAAGAAAAAGAAAACTGGTGAGTAGAGGAGGGGGAATGATGTGTTGCTGGGCATGATGGAAGCTTCAGCCATCAGTTCGTAACAGTCTTAAGATGGAATGGAGGAGGCGTTTTGCAGATTTAATTAGGTTAGACTTTTCCTGGTGCAGAAAAGATCTCAGGATGCAGCAAGGCATACTGGGACCAAGAAGCAGTGGTTCCTCTCCCTTTGAATATGCAGCAATCAGCAGTAACTCAAATCTGTCACTGGTTCAAAGCAGACAGTCAGAGGTCCTTTCATAAAGCAGAAATCAAGAAAAACACAGTAGCCCCTCCATTAACAAAGCAGGAAATAGATTGGGGGGAAGGGGCCAGAAATGTCCTAGAGCAACATTTTCAGGTACGTCTACAAATCTTCCTCATCTGTCGATTTGTAAGGGGCAGATATTGGAAACGCAGGAGTCTCTCTGGCATAATGAACAGGCAGAATACACGAGTTCCTGTGAGATGGAACTGGGAAGTAGACATGGGCACGAATCAAAATATGACTCAAATTTCGTGACAAATCGGGCCGTTTCGTGCTTCGCGAAAACGTGATTTGTGGGGCTGTGTTTTTCAAAAAATCCATGACTTTTTGGGCCAATTTGTAAGCTTTGTGGTTGATTCGTAATGTCAGACAGACTGGCGCCAATCTATTGATTCCCTAGGCAACGGAGGCGAGGAGTCTGCAGACCTTTCGTTGCCCTGGAAACCCCAATCTTAGCCCTCAAAACCCTGATAGGCAGCTCTTCCTGCCAACTGGAGATCTCCCAGTTTGCCCTATACAACAAGGGGCAGGAGACTAGGCAACTGAGATGGGCCTTCTGTCGGCATGGGAACACCAATCTCTTCCCTCCAAACCCTAATTGCCAGGTCTGTCTGCCAACCACCAGAGAGCTCCTGTTCTTCTGCTGTATGTGAGCATTTCTTATTTAAGGCACAGCTCTCTCTGCCTTATGGTTCAGTTCCAGTAGGCAGAGGGAGAGGGAGGAATTGTTGCTGGAATTGGGAGAGTGGATTTGGGAGCTTTTTGGAACAGAGAGTGGAGTGGAGAGTTTTGGGGAAACATTTGGCTTTGGGGGAAGAGTGGGAGAGTGGATTTGGGAACTTGCTGGGAAGGTCTTTTGGGTGAGGATGCCTTTTTTCCTCCAAGTTCCAACCCAACCCCAACCCCTATCCTCAGGCCTGTGCCTGGTTCTGAGGCATAGCTTGACTGAGGCCTCCCTTATTTATTCTTTGCTTGTCTTTCTCTGGCATCTCTGGGTGAAGGGGGTAGTTGAAATACCCCTGGTTCTAACGAATCATGAAACTAACGAATCATTTTGTGAAACGGGTCAATGTCATGAAAATTTGTGGCTCGTGATTCATGAACCATGATGAAACGCGAACCTCTCATTTCGGGTTTTTTCCGTTTTGTGCCCATGTCTACTGGGTAGTGTTGGTACAGGGAAGTGCTGGTACACCAAACATGCCCAGAGCACCACAAAGACACAGCTAGAATCTGGCTGTTGGCCAAGCAAAGACCCAGGTCTAATCTGGAAGCATTTAGATAGGGAGAACCATAATTTGAAATGTGGTGTTGGAGGAGAGTTTTGCAGATACCATGGATGACCAAAAAGACAGATAAGTGGATTCTAGATCAAATTAAGCCTGCATTCTCCCTAGAAGCTAAAATGACTAAACTGAGGCTATTGTACTTTGGTCATATCATGAGAAGATATGACCAAAGTGCAGGATAAAAAGGTGGGACAAAAATGTAGAATGTAGGTAGGTAGACAGTTGGACGGATGGGCAGACAAACTGGCGGATGGATGATTAGTATAATTTATTTTGAGAGTAGAATGAGAATTATCCTTGGCATGGAGTAGCAAGAGCCTCCAGACAAGAAATGATCAAAATCAAGACTCAAAAACATGCAAAAGGAGCAGATCTTGCATGGTTTTAGCTCATCCTCCACTAACTGGTGGATGGAAACACAAGATGGATGGAAACACACACACAGAGGGGGAGAGAGAGCTGCTTCCAGCCCCCATTTCACTGGGGGTTGAGGAATTTCCCCCTCTGGCTTTCTCCCACTCTTGCTTGCTAGGCAGCTCCCAAGAACACATCAAACTTTAATGGGCTCATTTCTCAACGGCCGCGCAAGCTGAATATAGATAGACAGACATTGAAGATTCTGACATCTCTTTATGCCAAGGAGGAAAGGGGGAGAAAAAATAAGGCGTGGGGAGAAATGGAAGAAGAAAAAGCAAAGGAAAAAAATAAATCTATATTTTTGTTTGCATGCAAGCTGACTAACTCCAACTGAAGATACATCTGAGCTGCAGAACTAGAAGGCCTGGCAAAATAAGCAGGAGATAAATCTGTTGCATAAATAGTGCTACTGGTGACTGGATGGAGCAGCAAAACCACCCTCAGCACAAGGGAAATGCCTTGGTCAGGGAGGCAGGCACTCTGCCTCCCCCAACGGCTGTTGTCAGAGCCCATTTGGACACTCCTTTTTTAAAGAAGCCATTTGCGCAGCTGCCGTACAGCTGCAAGGAACCCAGATCCAACTCTTTAAAACACCTTAAAATATAGTTTAGCTCTCAGTCAAGAACTGAAACCTGATGTCTGGCTGCCTTCCAGTTGCCTTTGAAGTCTCTGGGCTTTCAGAAAGGGCAAAGGTTCTCTTTGACATTATACATCTGTAGGCATTCAAAACGCAACAAGACATTCAGTTGATTCCCAAATGTCTCTGCAGCGAACACAGCAGGTCAAACCCTGTCCTCCCCCTCAGCTCAGAAATGGGGAGATTGTGTCTCATTCCCACAGTATCCTTGGAGTTCGAGGTGTTCTGCGCACCTCTAAACTTCAGCCTGATGGCAGAGACAAAACACAGCCCTCTCTTTTTCCTCAAGGAGGGGCAGGGTCATTGAAGAGAAAGAATTTTAGCTGGAGAGCCAAAATTTGTCGGCTTCTGCTTACTAAGTTGATGTGCCAAAAATGATGGTGGAAGTGCCCCCCAAACACAAGTAAACAAATGGGATACAAAAACAGCACTCCCGGCAAGGCAACTTTATTTATATTTATGAAATATATGTATGATGCGCAGATCTCAGGCATCCTTTCCGAGGAGACCCTTTTGCCTGCTGGCCATCAGCCAACTTCTTAACATTTGGCTTGATTCTTGTTTACTGTGTGTACCACTTTTTAAAGAGCGTGTAGGAGAAACTGAGGATCTGCATTGCAGCCTCGTGGAGTGAGCAGTAGAAAACTCAACTCACTATGAGAAGCCATTGCAAGCGGGGATGAGGGGCTACTTAAAACCCCAAATGACCCTCCTTTGACTTTGGGAGAAGGGAGCATATGCCCCAATAAGGATTACTGTTTTAGATTGGTTTTAGTTTGACTCCCTGTCTGCATTTGCAAAAATTCTATAATATAATATGCCAAGCCATCAGACCACATGGAAAGAGTTGATTTATGTGACTTGTTCTCCGAGTCTGATGCCTAACTGTCTTTGGGTGTGGTTTATCAGCTTTCATCTGAAAGGGGTGTGTGTATCCTCTTCTTGGTAACTTTAGGAAGCCTTTATTCAAAAACGTAACTTTAGGAAGCCTTTATTCTTCACCTGCAATAACAACAACAACATTTGATTTATATACCGCCCTTCAGAACAACTTAACACCCACTCAGAGCAGTATACAAAGTATGTTATTATTATTCCCACAACAATCACTCTGTGAGGTGGGTGGGGCTGAGAAAGCACTCAGAGAGCTGTGACTGACCCAAGGTCACCCAGCTGGCTTCGAGTGAAGGTGTGGGCAATCAAACCCAGTTCTCCAGATTAGAGTCCCATCGCTCTTAACCACTATACCAAACTGGCTCACTGAAGTGATACAGTCCATTCTACCATTTCAGGACTGTACAACTTCATCCCGTTACTATATCTCTCTATATAAAGACAAGTGTCCTGACTGACTCATTAACGCCCAGCCCAAACCCCTGGGCCTAGAAACATGAAGTTTGGGGAGACCATTCTTTTCATGGTGCAAATAACCATTAAGAAGGGATTTTAACAAAAATTCACCACCTAAGGGGGTAAAAAGGAGTAAAATGTGTTTTTCCAACGGGATATAGCTTCTCTGTGTGGCTGGCAGGCTGCTGCCTGCTTGCACCCCTGCCATCTTGGCCACTCTTTCCTCATTGGGCCAGCCTTTCAAGGTCATTTGCATATATGGGCTCACATTCCACACCTCATTCCCTCCCCAGAGACAGTTGGAACACAGAGGTCATTTGTATATGTGGCTTGATCGGTCCTCACCACCCACATTCTAAATGGTAGGCAGTTGCTATTGGGAATCATTGAATGTGTCCTGAGGTAGAATCCACCTCCCAGTCTTCCTCTAAAAGTTCACTAGGTTTGCCAGTCTCCCTGTGGGGCCTGGCTGCCCTGTGCAGTTGGCAGGCTCCTGCTGCTTGCACCTCCCCTCTCTGATTGGTCAGCTGTGGAACTCTGTGTTCTGAGGTAAAACTCAGGTAAAGGAAACTGCAGACAGTTGAAGAAAGACAGTACAAGACTCCTGAACAGGGATAACATGCTTCACTTTATTCAAACACCTTTGGGAAGCTTGGCAACATAACACCCACTCAGAGTGGTTTACAGTGTGTGATTATTAACCCCACAACAATCACCCTATGAGGTAGGGCTAAGAGAGCTGTGACTGACCCAAGGTCACCCAGCTGGCTTCAAGTGGAGGAGTGGGGAATCAAACCCGGTTCTCCAGATTAGAGTCTTGCTGCTCATAACTAGAGATGGGCATGAATTGAATTATGACCCAAAAAACCACACAAACCAGGCCGGTTCACGGTTCGTGAACCAGTGGTTCGTGGAAGCTCGTTTCCATGAACTTCCATGAACTGGTCTACCGGTTCATTGGGTCATATTTAAAGGGGTAGTTTAAATGGCCATTTCCCCAGGGAAATGGCCATATAAACTTTTCCTGCCACTTGGAAGTGGCAGGTCCCTTTAAACTATCAGCTGGCAGGCAGCAGGGGGGGATCCCCTCCTCGCCGCCTGTCAGCTGATGGTATAAAAGGGACCTGCCACGGCAGGGCCCTTTAAACTGCCCAAACCCCATGCCCATGCCCACGCCCACCCAACCTCCCCAGCCCCAGCCCCACACTTACCTTGAGCCGCGGCCTGTGGCATCCTCCCTCTCCTCCCGCGAGGGGCAGGAAGGACATTTTCAGCCACTTCCGCTATTGCGTGGGCCCGCACGGTGGTGGAGGAGGCCGAAAACAGCCTCCCTGCTTCTCAAATAGCCACTGAGGCAGCTATTTGAGGGGTGAGAAGGCCATCTTTGGCCTCCTCCACCGCCCTGTGGGCCCACGCAGCAGTGGAAGAGGCCGAAAACAGTCTTCCCGCCCCTCACGGGTGGAGAGGGAGGATGCTGTGCTGCAGGGGAAGGTAAGTGTGGGGCTGAGGCTGGGGCTGGGGTTGGGGGGTGGGGGTTGGGCAGTTTAAAGGTCCCTGCCACTGGCAGGTCCCTTTAAACTATCAGCTGGCAGGTGGCGAAGGGGGATCCCCCCCTGCCGCCTGCCAGCTAATAGTTTAATGGGACCTGCCACTTGCAAGGCAGGAAAGGGCCCTTTAAACTGTTAAATGCTCCTTTCCCTGCTGCTGCTAAGCATTTAAAGGGGCATTTAAACCCCACGAACCACGAACCATGAACTGGTTCATAACTGGCCCCATTTCCGTGCCAGTTCGTGGTTCCTGGTTTGTGGTTCGGTTTTTTTGGTTCAGGTCCATCTCTGCTCATAACCACTCCACCACTGATTCCCCCCCCCTCCAATTTCTACTAGAGAATTACTGAGCCACTCAGAAGGACCTCAGTAGTACATATTGATCTTTCCCCCACTCTTCCTCTCTCCAAGCCCGTTTTCAAGATTCTCACCTTGTTAAATCTGTTCCCTGCATTTGTCAGGTGCGAAATGTCAATTAATGGATCTGACACATAGATTAAAAGGCCTGACTCATCAGAAGAATTTCTCTACCTAAGCACAACCTCTAAAACACTGATCCTTTGCAAATTTCATGTGAACACATGGATTTGGTCTTATACTTTTCTTTTTGGGTAAACCTTGTTGCCAGGAACCCCCTCCTCCTGTTATGGGGGCCTGCCATGGACTGTGTCAGTTTCCTGCATTGCTGTTTTAAAGATCCACCAAAAACTCTGTTATGGGGCAGCATTTCCCATGCCTACTTCCTGTTCTTACTGCTGCAATGGACTATACCATCCATGTCTGTTTCCTGCCTCCTTGGGCACCTATCTCACCTGGGCCCAGATCCATGCTGCCAGCAGCACAGTGTCAGCCGGAGGGAGTCCCCATGAGCCTGGTCAGGCACACCCTGGTCAGTTCCCGTGGAGAGCCCCTTGCAAGCTGATCACTGAGTCCGCCCTCACAACTAGGCAGCCTGCTAGCAAGCCCAAGCCGTGCCAAGTAAGAAGCCATGTTCCGAAGCAGGAAAGAGCCAGCCTGGACAGTTTACCTCAAGGCTGCCATTTCCTGAAAGCGAGCCGGTCATGTCCGCAACGGCTGACCTCGCCCTGCTCTGCATATCTCGGAAGCCACCCCGGAATGGAAGCTAAGTGCCGACTGTCCAGAACACTTAATGGACGCTTCTCAATGCAGCCACCGCATTCCAGAGCTGATGCCATCAAGACAGTTCCTGCTTCCTGGCCAATCCAATCAACCTGCCCGGCACTCCCCTCCCCTCCTTTGTCCCCTCTTCCCGAGGTGTCACAATCATACAATCAGATACTAAAGCGACCCATCAAGAATAGTTGTAGAGCCATTAAGCCTTTGTTCCCCTTTTGAGAACCACAGGGAAAGGCACCAGCCCCAGGATACGTTTTGGGGTACTTAAGCAGGCTTCCCCTGCCATGAGGTGCACATGCCATTCCTATCCTGAACCTCCGCTGTGTCTCTCTATGGGTCTAGTGCAGGCATTAGATACCGCCACGCTACACTGCTACATCTTTCTTCCACGCCGTGACCAGGTGAGTATACCGAGTTCCGTCGATCTCAAGTGGGCTCTCCCGCTAATAGAACTGGCTCTATTTTTCCAACTCTTTATTTCCTAGTTCCTTGTATGTACCTTGTTTGTGTGTGTTATTTCAGGCATATGCAACACTATTAGTAAAACACGTTTTATCTTTATTAGTCTCGCCTCTTTATTTCACGAATGATCTGGAAGAGGGACTCTGGTATAGCTGGCCAAGATCCGCAATAACTAAACTCAAACTGCAGCTAATTTCCCCATAAAAAGCAGTTCTGGTAACAACCTCTCCCCCTATCCCCTGCCATGTCCCGCAATCCAGCAAACCTCCAGTATAAAAATCTTGTCATTATTTAGAAGAAAGTAACAGCATCTCATGCAATACTGAGAACATCAACATTCTGAGCAAACAAAGAGCAGCTGCTCAGAACGGGTTTGTAGCATTTATTCAGGCAGCAAAGACCTCCAATAGAAGTTCTAGTAGGACTTGGGATACATAACTGGAAAACAATGCCACAAGAACTGGATAAGGCAACAAAATACATTGTTTTTCACACTTTACAATCTCCTTTCAGTCTCTATGGGAAAGGTGGGCTAGAAATGAAGATTATCGTGATGAAGATAATAATCAGGGCTTTTTTTCAGCTGGAACAGAGTTCCGGAACCTCTTGAAAATGGTCACATGGCTGGTGGCCCCGCCCCCTGATCTCCAGACAGAGGGGAGTTTAGATTGCCCTCCGTGCTGCTCAGTGTCACGGAGGGCAATCTAAACTCTCCTCTGTCTGGAGATCAGGGGGCGGGGCCACCAGCCATGTGACCATTTTCTCTGAGGGCAACCCACTAAGTTCCACCGCCTCTTTTCCCAGAAAAAAAGCCCTGATAATAATGATAATCATAATTTTGGGTAGGTTGCTCTATTGGTCTGCAGCAGATAAGCAAGATTCGAGTTCAGTAGCTCCTTATCTTGCTTCTATAAGGTGCTACTGGACTTGAATAATAATGATGATGATGATGATGATGATGATGATGATGATGATGATGATGATGATGATGATGATGATGATGATGTTTCTATCTTTTTTTGTTTCGATATAGCACTTTCCCTATCTACATGTTTCACATATGCATTATCTCAATCATAAGCAAGTTGGATTATCCCCATATAACTTTGGGGGCAACTGGCATAAGGGTACCCAGTGACTCCATATCTGTTATGAGGTCTGAACCAGAAACTCCAGCCCCTTCTCTTAATTGCTACATGCATCAGCTTGCACACCTGCAGCTTCCTACACTGGTTGCCGGATGAAAAGACCTCCCCCTCCCTCAGGGGACCACAAAAAGTCAATTTTCAGGTCCATTCACTCCTCATCTCTCTCTTGCTGAGGCTGAAAGTCAAGGATGGTAATTAGAATCAACTATAGTGTCCTATTTCACACAGACAGCAAAAACGCTAAGGCTGCATGCACACTTAATAGGCAACTTTCTAAATGTTGATAATTATGCTAATTAGAAACGAATGTTTTCCCATATTGGATCCCATTCAGTGATTGCTAATGACTCCAGTTTCAAAGTTTGACCAATTTTGAGCGGCATATGAAATAACATTTTTTGTAATTATCACAAAGGAAACTAGTATCCCCCCTCACATATACTTATTTCTCTCTCCCTCTCTTCCTTCCCTTCTCTCTCTTTCTCTCACACACACAAGTTCAACCAAGCTTTCAAAAATATATATTTTAGCAGGGGTTCCAATAGACAGAGCATGTGGGCCTATTCACATATTACAAAGGAATATGATGAACAAAAGGATGCCAACAGACATGTTTATGGAGTGCCATGCTGAGAATTCAATTCTCTAATGCACAGAGGCCAAATTCATATTTGGGCTGCAGCACCTGAGGAGAGAGGGTTTAGGCTAGACATGGGCATGAACCACATTACGAACTTCAATAACCCACGAAATTGGCGATGGCGCGATTGCGATCCAGCAGTTCGTGATTGTCCCAGGCAAATGAACCAGTGTTCGGAAGAAGCCTGGTTTGGTGCGTTTGGCCGCGGTTCGGGAAGCCAGACAGTCAGGCGCCATCAATCAATTCCCCTGAAAACGGAGCTGGGGGAATGCCTGAACTCTGTCTGCGCTCCTTCTGTCACCCTGGAAACCCAAATCGAAGCCCAGCTTACCTTGATCGGCAGATCTTCCTTCCAACCATGGAGCTGCAAAGTGGTTACAAGTTGGGAGAAGACACCCAGGGGAGGGAGGGGGGAGGGGGTGTTCTGTAGCCACAGGCACTCCAATCTCATCCCTGCAAACCCTGATAGGCAGCTCTGACGGTCAAACACAAACATCCTGCATTGCTCTATGGGACCTCAGCTTATAAAAAGCACTGCGCTCCTAGGCTGGCTTTTACTTTCCGTGAGCAGTGGAGTGTGACAGAGCTGTTGCTTGCTACTTGCTAGCCTTTGGGGAGAGACAGAGAGAGTATAATTGAGCTTGGATTTTTGTAGGAGTTTCCTGGGGGCCTCGGATTGGAGAGGGTATAATTCCAAGATCCCTATTGCAATCTTGACCAAACTTGGGTGCTGGCTGGAAGAGAGCCTGCTACACACTCCCTGTGAATATGGGCTCTCTAAGTGCAATGGGCGCCGTTCTGAGCACCACGATCAGCAAATAGCGAACTGGTTCGGCAACGGGAGATGTCTGTTGCGGTTCGCGACTTCGGGATCGTCATTGGCACCGAACCATGAACCGTGGATTTGTTAACTTTTTTTGGTTTGTGCCCATGTCTAGTTTAGGCCATCCCCTCTTCTGTTAATTTCCCTGGGAGCCCAATATTTTGCTGTGTTGTGGTAACTTACATGTACAAATTTCCCCAGTGGGGCCAAAGAGTGTAGAGGCTGTCAACTGTTTTAAGCCTGTGAATTCTGACACAGTTTGGTGGGCGCAGTCTCCGCAGCCACAAAATGGCTGCTGCACAGTGGCTGCCGCAGCTTACCTGCACTCACACAGTGAAGATCTTTGAGTTGTGATAGCAGCTAATGCCAAACCAACATCCTTAAAAATCTGCACTGTCCAATGGCCAGTCAGAAACTTTGGTGGGCAAAGGCCTGACCACTTTCTAAAAACACTTGCTGGGCACCAGGAAAGGTGTCAGTGGGCACCATGGCACCCATGGCCACTACACTGAGGACTTAAGCCCACTCTCTGCCTTGCTTCTAAGCCCATTGCTCAGAACCTGAAGAAACTGCTTAGTTCTTAAAAAATCTTCCCTTTTTCATGAGCTAGAAATACATATGAGCCCACTGACCTGAGGCTGGAATGCAATGGCATCTTGAAGAATAATCTTCAGGGTTGCTCTTTTTAGGATTATAGATCAGAGGATAATTATATAACCTTGGAGTCACAGCATTCAGCATTCAGAGCCAGTTTGGTGAGGTGATTAAGAGCAGCAAGACTCTAATATGGAGAACCGGGTTTGATTCCCCACTCCTCCACTTGAAGCCAGCTGGGTGACCTTAAGTCAGTCACAGCTCTCTCAGAGCTCTCTCAGTCCCACCCACCTCACAGGGTGATTGTTGTGAAGATAATAACACACTTTGTAAACTGCTCTGAGTGGGCATTAAGTTGTCCTGAAGGGTGGTATATAAATTGAGTGTTGTTGTTGTTGTTGTTGTTGTTGTTGTTGTTGTTGTTGTTGTTGTTGTTGTTGTTGTTGTTAATACGGGTCAGAGTGAAAAACTTGTGAACACAGGTTGCAGAGGCCTATGATCAGTAATAATCTGATATCCATCTTGGTAGAAGTGTAAACAACCCAAAGTCTCTCTTTCTATTTGAGAATAGTGAAAATCAACCCAAGAGGACTTTATTTGCACATGATTTGGTGAATATATGACCCCAGAAATCAGACTGTGTTGGTAGATCTCCAAGCTGTCCAGGTCTGGCATTTCTATTGCAAGTTTACTCTTGTTCTGAGGATCAAAACATGCAATTATTGATCACTGGACAGGAATATCTTAAGATGAGATAAGTCTGTGTGGTGTTTAGCTGTTCATTCCCACACTTTCCGCCCCTCCTCAAGAGTCCTCATAATGGATGAAACAGCCACAGTATGTAGCAAATTGAATAACATTTTTAAGTTTGGAATATTTGGAGCTGTGACCTCATATGGCTGCCACTTTTTTTAAAACTCAGGAGAAACACCATTGGAAGAGAAAACATGTCCAGAAAAAAATGAGAATGTTCTCGCATTCACACTTTTCAGGATTTAATGGGAGGCTGCTTTCTCACAGCTGATCTAGAACAGTTCCCAAGTCTATAACACCACATTCCTCTTGAATTGTCATTAACAGGAGAACATCATTGCTGAGGGCAGGGCCTTCTCTCTGACAGGCTTGGGCCCCCAAGGTAACAAACATCATGAGTGTTGGCACATTTTTTTAAAAAAGAAATAAAAGCACTGGCTGAGGGTGAACACCCTCAGCTAGCCTGGGCAGGGCTTTCTGGATTACATTCTGAAACATTTCAGCAGCAATAGAGATGCCAAGCCTCAGCCATTCATAATGCCGAAGATCAACGTTAGAGGTAAATCTGGTTATGCATCTGGATTCTGGGTGAAGTTCTAGTTAGTGATATCCAGCATTACATTCAAGTTTAGATAATATTTTTGCTCTGTTCAGGTTTGGTAAGGTCGTCTACAATAGTGGGATGTGAAATTCTCACTTTATGGCTTGGTTGGACAGGCACAGTTCCACGTAAGTTCTGATTTCCCGCCCCCCTGGTGGTTTGGATTTGGGAGCAAACATAGTTTCTCTGTGGTAGCCCCTATCCTGTGGAATGACCTGCCTGAAGAAGTCAAAAGAGCCTCCACTGTCCTGGTTTTTCGTAAATGATGAAAAACCGAACAATTCAAAAAGGCTTTTTACTCAAACAGGAGGGCTGCATTGTAGGGATGGAGTCTCAGATGCTTTGCTAATAAGTTAGGGACCATAGACTTCATCACTATATTGCCTTACATATTACCTGCTGCTTTAAACATGTATACCTATGTACCATCAGTGCTCCATGTTGTCTAATGTTAGTCCTAGAATTGATTATGTTCTGCTTCAGTATTTTTCTACTCTGTATTGGATTCTTGCTAATACTATGTCTTTTAAACTTGTATCTATTTACACTATGGTATGAAATGTCCTTGATACTGTATTGAAAATTTGAAAGGTACTTGATACTGATTGTACTCATCTCATACTGGTCGAATCCACATTCACCCATTACCCGCATGTTTATCAGATATCTTCTGTTTGCCTCCAATCTGCGATTTTTTCCTCTTCGTTCACATTCCTGCTTCCAATCCATCTTTCTTGCGCGTCCCTCCAGCACGCGGCCACTCGAAAACCGCTTTTTTGGGCGGGACCTTTTTTTCCCGCCCATTTTTTTAATTTAGTTTTGAGCGCACTTTTCCGTTATTTCGATCTTGCCTTATAAAGAAACATCATTGAAGATAATGATGCCTCTCTTTCCCCCACTGACAGCACTGATGGCTCTCTCCCATTTCTTTTTTGGAAATTTGGAAGCATGTGGGAAGCTTTCATGGGCATTTCCTATGTAGGACAGTTCAGTGCCTGAATTTTACTGAAATTTCACTTCCTTGGAGTGTCATTATTTCAATATTTCGTAATTTCGATATTACAGTAATATAAAATAAAAAAAATAAAAAACAGTTAAAAAGGAACTTTCGCGAGTCCGTTCTGAGAGTGGATTCACCCCAAAATGATTTTTCAAACTACCAGATTTCATTCAGAAACAGCATAATCAATAAATCCAATGCTATGAAGTCAAAAACAGTCTTTTGCAGACTACGGAGCACTTGCAAGTTGAATCAGCCAATAGGAACTCTCGGAACAGCCGGAGAGACAGGAAGGGGGGTGGTTTTTAAAAAAAACGCGTAAATTGTGCATTGGCCCGTTCACGGCCACCGTGAAACTCCTGTTGAAAACCTGTGACCACATATTCGGGAGAAATGCGAATGAAATGCGTCTGTTTAATGAGGTAATGTGACCGGCACTCAGGATTGCGTGGGGAATGCGGGGAACATGCGACTTAGAATGAGTAATGTGGATTTGACCACTATGTAATCCGCCGTGAGTCTCAGTGAGAAAGGCGGACTATAAATGACATAAATAAATAAATAAAATCATGGAGTAGGCCTTCTACCTTCTCAATGATACAAAATCTTTCTAACGGCTGTAGTTCCTCTTCTACTTGTTTTTGTACATGGGATGGAATGCATTTGTGCAGTAAAAAATACAGGATTGTCAATGCTGAGCTTGACCTAGTAGTTCTGATGCTTACCTATGTCAAAAACCATTTTTAAATAAGCTTGAAAAATCTAGTGCGAGGAAGTTGAATGAATGTTGCAGACCACATATATAAGCTCCACTGCAATAGCTGTCCCGTAGCTGAGAAGGGTTTCAATGCCATCTGTTACAACCTAAAAAGTAACTGTTGTTTGGGAGTCTCAAAACTGTAACCCTGTTTGGAATTGTCCACATCCTGGAAGCAGTTGTCACAGTCCATAGTCATGAATCTTCATGTTTGTCTTTCATAAGGTACCTTTGTTAATATAATATGTTGGTTTGACATAACATTTACTGATGTACCTAATATCTTTGAGAATCTCTGTTTCTTGCCTATCCCAAAATATTTTATGTCATGCTTGAACGTTCCTTTCATTGGGTGCCTTGCATACTGGGGAGATGGTAAGCATATAGGTTGTTTTGTTCTTCATTGCTGTTGTGTTCATCAAATGAGAATATGCGTGTTTAAGGATTTATCTGCTGGGTCAACAGCATTAATAGTTTCCTGTCCCTTGGAATGTTTGTATTGGGATGTCTTAGTAATTTGGCAAGATCAAGATAATCCAAACTATGGTATTCCCCATTGCCATGTATGGATGTGAAAGTTGGACAGTGAAGAAAGCTGACAGGATGAAAATGGATTCATCTGAAATGTGGTGCTAGAGGAGAGTTCTGCGTATACCATGGACAGCCAAAAAGATAAATAAGACAGCATACAGTGGGCGCATTCCTGCCAGGTACTAGATCAAATCAAGCCTGAATTTTCCCTGGAAGCTAAAATGACAAAACTGAGGCTAGGAAAAGCGAAAGGCAGTAGGAAAAGAGGAATACCTAAAATGAGATGGCTTGACTCAATCAAAGAAGCCACACAGTTTGCAGGATCTGAGCAAGTCTGTTAATGATAGGATGTTTTGGAGGTCTTTCCTTCATAGGGTCACCCCATAGGTTGGAGGCGACTTGACGGCACATCTCACACACACACATTTGGTGGATGGGAGTGGGTGGGAGGAGAAGTCATCTCTGTAACTTAAAGACTGTAATAAAAATGGTTCAACATACTTCCTTTGGCAAGACAAGTTTTTTTCCCCCAGGGGTTTTTGTCTTCCAGAATACAGGGGAGCCTTGAAATTGGGTTCCCACTTAACCACTACTCCAAAGTGGGTACTAGATCAAATCAAGCCTGAATTTTCCCCAGAAGCTAAAATGACAAAACTGAGGCTATTGTACTTCCAGAGACAAGATTCTCTGGAAAAGTCAGTAATACTACGAAAAGCGGAAGGCAGTAGGAAAAGAGGAAGACCTAAAATGAGGTGGCTTGACTCAATCAAAGAAGCCACGTCCTCCAGTTTGCAGGATCTGAGCAAGTCTGTTAATGATCAGATGTTTTGGAGGTCTTTCCTTCATAGGGTCACCATAGGTCGGAGGCGACTTGATGGCACATAACACACACAGTAATTTGGAGGACAGAGGGTGGGGAGAGAAGTCAACTTTGTAACTTAAAGTCTGTAGAAAAAAATATTTTAACATTCTTCCTTTGGCGAGAAAAGTTTTTTCTCAGGGGTTTTTGTCCTCCACAATAATAGCACAGGGCAGCCTTGAAATTGGGTTCCCACTGCTGTGGGCCTCTGAGAAGTGCAGGAGCACGCCTGTCACCAGGTGCAATAACGTCACTTAAGGGTGAGGGTGAGTAGAGACAGCCAGTATGACGAGTGTACATTCTTTGTGGCTCTGGAAGGGGGAAATGGGATTAACGGCTAGCTTTACATATTTTGTCTGAAGTTCCATGAATCTCACCAGCATAAGCACCCCTTCCTGTCCATTCCTATCCTTGATTCACATATCCAGTGAAAGAAAGAGAAAAACACTAATTTCCTCCGTGGAAAACATGGTGGAGGATAGGAAGGGTGTTTTCTTTCTATTACACTGGGTGTCCGCAGAAAACTCAGAGGGAACTGAGCATGCAGTGGGCACTTCCTGCAAAACTCTAGAGTGTGACAGTGAGAGAAACTACCCTACATTTTATTAATTTTAAATTATTTTACTTCATTTATACTCTGCCATTCTCCCAACGGGGACCCAAAATATCTTAATCCTCCCCCTATCCTCCATTTTCCCCTCACAGTAAACCCTGTTTGGTAGGTCAGGCTGTTAGTTTGTGACTGGCCCAAGGTCTCCCAGTGAACTTGGTAGAGCAGGGAATCAAACCTAGGTGACCCAGATCCTAGTCTAACACTCTAACCACTATACCACACTGGCCATAAAGGAAATCAGACCCAAATTCTATCTCACTGACAAGCCGACCCAATAACTGCGAGGCTCGATCTGTTCTTCTGTTCTCTATCAGCATGGATAGTATGAGAGATCCTGACAGAAGGGGAGCACCCTGTTCTGACAGGGAAATATATTTTGCCACATAATATATGTTTCCACACAAAGTGTCCCTCTCTGGAGTTATCAGGCAGCAAGAAAGCTTACATAGATGCATATTACATACATGTTATGCTTCTAAGAATGAAAGAAGAGCCCTGCATGATTCGACATGGTCCAGCTCTAGTATCCTGTTTCACACAGTAGTCAGCTAGTTGTCCTAGAGGGCCTGCAAACAGGGTACAGAGGCCTTCTTATATTGCTGCCTAGCACTGTTACTCAGAGGTCTACTGCTTCTATACATGGAAGTTGCTGGTAGTTACCATGGCTACTAGCCAGTGCTGGACATATCCTTTATCAATGCTCTGAATGCACTTTTAAAACCATCTACACTACTAGCTATCGGTACTTTCACCGGCAGTGAATTTCACAGTTTACTTACTCACCGAGTTCAAAAGTACTTCCTCAGATATGTAACAATAAAGCATGGAATATCTATAGTACCTACAATTTATAAACACTATTCTCTTCCTTAGGAGAAAAACTTTAGGATTTTTATTTTTTTTTACCCACACTTTGATTAAATTTTAGGAATAAGGAGCAGCTGAAAGTGCCTTGGGCACTACAGCCGACTCACTGGCCACATTTGGCCCTCCTAAGAATTCTGTTTTTACAAAGCAAGTTATGCTGTCCTCGCACATATAAGACTAGAACAGCAAATATCTAACAATGTTGCCATCTGTCAAAGGCTTTCACGGCCGGAGAACGATGATTGTTGTGGGTTTTCCGGGCTGTATTGCCATGGTATTGGCATTGTAGTTCCTGACGTTTCGCCAGCAGCTGTGGCTGGCATCTTCAGAGGTGTAGCACCAAAAGACAGAGATCTCTCAGTGTCACAATGTGGAAAAGATGTTGGCAGGTCATTTATATCTACTCAGGAGGGGTGGGGTTGAGCTGAGTCATCCTGTAAGAGTTTCCCTGGGTGTGGAATGCTAATGGCGGGAGGCTTCACTGTATCCTGAGGAGGTCTTTTGGTGCTACACCTCTGAAGATGCCAGCCACAGCTGCTGGCGAAACGTCAGGAACTACAATGCCAAGACCACGGCAACACAGCCCGGAAAACCCACAACAACCAATGATGCCATCCCTCCTTCCCCAATAAAAATAACATTGCAAAGCAAAACCTTCTTCTGTAGTTGTGGCAACAACTCCTTTCAAAACTAACTTTTGATTATACCATGCCCAAATTCCCCAATGCACCACAGTACATGAGGCAAGAGGACAAAGATGGATTTACTTCAATTTTGTGGAACAATTCAACATCATTTTCATCATTCATGGGCAGAAGCCCTAATCCCTCAAGATGGCATTTCACTCAAGTAGCATTCAGAAGGCAGAAAAACATTACTGGCAATGCCAAAATCAACCCCCAAATAAGCCCTTTACACAATGGTTGCCCAAATGTAGCAGCCAGGAACTTCTCTCTTTATATTATTCAATTTTTTTCAAAATATAACATGTATAACATAACACATTTCATATGCCAGCCCCAACTACAGAAAGAGGCATTATAATATCATAAAACAATGCATACTGAAGCATTTTCCTCTCTTACCTTATTCCAAAACATTATCAGCAATACCCAATGCTCAATAAATTCATCTGAACATTGAAATTTAATTCTTGGACTCCTTAGACAATGCTATATTCTATGGCAACCAGCAGAAGAGGAGGGGCAAGGATGGAAGGGGGTTTCTAGATTTACCATAGAGTTTTGCCCAAATCCTAGAGCAACACATCAATGTCATCCTTGTGATGTAACATCATTTCCAGGCATCTGCTGGAAGGGACATTGTGCCATTGGCATGATGTCATTTTAAAAACCATTTTTCCTCCTGCTAGCCCACAATGCGCCAGCAGGCCACAGATAGGGAGAGCAAGTGGTTGTTCTATGATGTGGGAGGCCTGGTCTCCCAAATGCCACACATGATGGAACCATTTACCCTCCAAACAAGGCTCTAACTTTTTTCCATTTTGCTGCTATTGCCAATTTAGGACTATCAAGTAAGTTCAAGACCAGTTCTACATCTGAAAGGGCAATGCGCTCTTTTAAATAACCTCAAAAAGTAACTTTTGAATCAAGGGGTATATTACAACCCAACATTTCATTAACAAACTGAATTACAAATGTCCAACAAGGTTGATTTTTTTAACATGACCAAAATATGTAAAAAATATCTGCTGTAGATGAGCCACACCACCAACACTGGTTCCATGTATTTCTATAAATAGTGGCTGACCTATGGGAAGTGAGTTACCATTGAAACATGCTTTTAAAGAAATTTTCTTCTAAACATGTAGAAATAAGTTTGGGTACTGCACAATTCCAAATCCGCCTCCATTCCTCTAAATCAACACCAGTGACAATGCCAAACCCAAACCCAAAATAGACCCTTTAGATAATAGTTCCCAGCGGTGGCCACCAGGAACTTCTAACACATTGACTAAAGTATTTCTTTGCTCTGCTGATTAGAAAATTAGATCGGGGTAGATAACCTTTTTGGACCAAGCGCTAGAAAAAATTTGATGTGTAGCCATGAAGATTTGGCAAACTGGCAAACAAAAGGGTGGTGAGGAAATGAGGGCTGCATATGGCCAGACATGCTCAGAGCAAGCCAAGCCCCGTCAGTGCTGCCACCATCTCAGAGATTTGCCATGGACTCAGCAGGTAGCTCTACAGATCCGGGAGGTAATGATGGGTGTTAGCCATGCCTGTTGCCTTGTCCCACACCACTGACCCCTTACATTCCCCTAACACTCTCCCAAATCATTAAAACAACATCAGACATTTTTTAACAGTAACAAATCCTCTGTAAAAGGTACAGTTGAAACAAAACTATCATTGAGATTTGTATTGCTATTTCCCATGCTGAGTAGCCCAATATATGAGTACATGGCTATCCGCTGGGAAGTTTTTTGGAGTAAGCCTCCTTGGAATGAGTGAGAATTGCTCAAGAAGAGGGTTAACCTGGCAGCCACTCTCCTCTTTGTTTTCTTGGCTGTGGGTAATTTGAAATGCTACAAGCCATTCCCTTCTGCCCATCGCACTTTGAAATTACATGTAACCCCACCCTCACCTCCAAAAATGTAGAAGAGGAACTTACCCACTCAGGACCACAATGAAATCCATGACATTCCAGCCATTTCGGAGGTATGAGCCCTTGTGGAAAACAAATCCCAACGCGACTATTTTAATGCCAGCTTCAAAGCAAAAGATCCCAATGAAATAAGGTTCCGTCTTTTCCTACGGGAAAGGAACACATGGAAAGATCAGAGAAGGAAAGCAGCACATACCCAGGATGAACTCTGGAGAATCCTTGCCTCGCATCTTATCACTCTTGCTCAGGCAAGTGTGAAGCTTTGAATTACACTCGAATTACAAAATACACTTGAATTGTAATTCAAGTGTATTTTGTCTCATGTGGTGAGACCCTTAGAAGAGGTGCTTAGCCACATGGTTTGTCGACCCAAGGAGGCCTCGTCCATTGAAGACAGATCGAGATGGGTAGCCATGTTAGTCTGTCTGTAGCAGTAGAAAAGAACAAGAGTCCAGCAGCACCTATTAGACTTAACAAAATTTGTAGTAGGTTTGAGCTTTCATAAGTCTGCAGAAGTGAGCTGTGACTCACGAAAGCTCGTACTCTACCACAAATGTTGTCAGTCTTATAGGTGCTACTGGACACTTGGTCTCTTCCATTGAAGGAAGGCTCCTTGAGTGGGAGGAATGCTTCACACTTGGCTGAACAGGTCCTGATAGGATTTTTTGCAACCTAATCCAAGGTTAATTACTAGGAAGTAAGTACTACTAAATTGAATGGATTCTACTATCAAGAGGGAAGGTTGCATCCTTAGATTAACTACTATGTTGACTTGGGATTCTTCTAAGACATTGATCCAAAGAGATTTACTCCTGCTAAGTTCTGGTGAAGTCAACAGGACTTAAGTTAGTTGTGCCTAACTTCAATCATATTGACTTTAACAGGACTGCAGTACAACTAACTTTTTCTTGACCAGCACTAATAGGTCACATATATAAAATTCTGCTCAAGCAAGACCTTAGTGCTTTAGGGACCAAAAAAACCTGAGAGCGTGCTGGGAGCCCTCTCTCTCACCATTCCTTATCCTGTCAAAAAGAAGACATGTTTTGGGAAGTGAGAATAGGCATCAAGGAGACAGCAGAAGGTGATAATCAGCTTGCTTTTCCCACACTGGGCCCAAGCTTCAAGGAGATCCAGGTCTAATTCAGAAGGGTTTGTAAAATGGAAGGCACTTCTCTCCAATTGTATTGGGGAGCAGGATCTATGTTTAATTAATAAATAAATCCAAATTCTGCTGTCCCAATAACAATCGGCCCATCTGCAGTTCAAGCAAAACTGTCATGTGGACTTCTTAACAAGAATGAGGAGTGTGAATGGATGACATGCAAAGAACTGATACACAGGTTTTCTTCCTAAGCTGCATATGGTTACCCTCTATGAGCTGAGCTTTCTATCCGCAGGGCCAGGCAGGGCATTCTTCAAGAAAGTTTTTTTGGGAATGAATATCCCAGGTTTGTTGGTTCTTTCCTTATAAACATCCAATCCTGTGCAATGTAGTTGTGAACGGAGCCAGAAATGGATGGGTACACTTCTGCAGTTCATTGTGTTCTCCTCTCCCTTACAGCGAACACAATAGCTATCTGCCCTGGCTTGAGCTATGGCAGAAGTGATGGCAACAGATCTTTTGTGCAATCGTTGGCGTGGGTGAATGGACCTACCTATCTGAAACAGATAGAATGGGCTGGAAAATCTCCAACTAGAGAAATGGCAGCCCTTTCCTTTTCTGTAAGACTGAAAGGTGATTATTCAACTGGGGTGTATGTCTCACTGGAGTTCTCTGTCGGGCAGCAGAGTTCCCATCGGCATCTATCAGAAATACATTCAACCTCAGAGTCCAAAATTTTATCATGGTAAAATGGAAACAATATCCAAGAGAAGGCAAGGAAGCGGGGCAGGGGACCCAGAAACCGACCAACCCACCACAGCCGACTTACTAATCTCCGAGACATGGGCGTCTTGTCATCCTCCGGGAGATGCTGCTCCAGAGCCAGAACGATGCAATTTGCGATGATGGTCAGTAGAATCATGTATTCAAAGGGAGTGCAGGACAGAGTTAAGGAATACACAAGAGAACAACACGAGTGGAACACAGCTGCAGGTACACCGACTTCCTTCTCTCGCACGCGCACATTCCTTTTCATCACTGAACATTTGCTGATTGCACACGCGGACACACGCTTGCATTTGGCAGAAAGATAAGCCTTTGGTTCTGGTGGGCAGCACAGTGAAACATTCTGGTAAAGCAGTTTGGATTGGAAGCTATGAGCGACAAGTAAAAGAGCCAAGCATATTGGCGGTTTTCTCCCTACTAGTATGAGCTCCTTGATGATGATGATGATGATGATGATGATGATGACAACAACGACGACGACAATGACAACGACGATGATGATAATAACAAAACAACAATTTGTTTTATATACCTCCCCTTTCAGGACAACTTAATACCCACTCAAAGCAGTTTACAAAGTGTGTTATTACCCTCACAACAATCATCCTGTGATGCGGGTGGGGCTGAGAGAGTTCTGAGAGAGCTGTGACTGACCTAAGGTCACCGAGCTGGCTTCAAGTGGAGGAGTGGGGAATCAAATTCAGTTCTCCAGAGTCCTGCCGCGCTTAACCACACCAAACTGGCTTATTAAAAAGACAACCTCTGTAGTTTCCGAGTCTGCTGGGAAGCCAGTGACAGGTAGCAAGTAAGGGCAGGACAGCCCAGGCTCAAATCCTCAGCCATGAAGTTCACGGAATAGCCTTGAGGAAGTTGCTCTCTCTAAGCCAAACCTACCTCAAAGGGGTGTCAGAAGGCTAAATGGGATAACTAAATAGAAGGTTCTCAGCAGAAAGGAGGGATCATGCAATCCCAGTGCCTGAAAAGACAATTTTTCTTTTACTCTGAATTAGAGTAAATCATTTCTATGTGCAGAAATGTGGCACTATTTGTTCAGAGAATCTTTTGCCATGGCAGTTTCGGGATCTCAATCTTGTCAGCCTCTGGGCAGAAGAGCAGCCGAGAAAACAGTCACTGAGTCAGAGCTGGCTCACTGCTGTCTGAAGAACAGCACCAGTCTGGAGCCATGTTCCTCCCATGCTGATGCTATTCGAGAGGTCCTTTGTATGCAAAACTAAGCCTTCCAACATGGCCGGCTGAAAAGACCAATCTGTCACCTTCTGCTATTGGCAGCTCAATTGTTGCTTTGGGGTGGGCAGGAGGGGGGAAATTGTCTGGGCGAAAAGTGCTTTCGAAAGCTGCAAAATATGATTATTATTGTTGTTATTAATATTACCTGCTGCAGAGTTCCACTTTCCGGCAGGCTGCGTAGGAGGAGATTGACTGTAAAATGCCAGTTTGAGTTGTCAAGGTCATTAATGAAAGGATGAACCAATCTCTCAAACAATTAAATTCTTCATGTCAAAATCGGCAGGTGTGGGTCTTTTCCGAACCTTTCCCCGGTCTGTTCAAGGGCTCACTTATCTCTTCCTGCTTCCCCCCATCCAATCTTGCACATATTTAGTCTTTATCTTAAGAGTCAAACAATCCAACATGCTCCAGGGTAAGGCCAGTACTATTTCGTTATGGGCTGGTAGTACTTTCTTGACATATAAGCATAGCACTTATAGAGGATGGAAGTTCCCTAGCAATACCCTGTAAAGAGGGCTCTGAGATACTGAGTCTCTCTATACAAGACATCTGACATGTGAAGAACATGTGTAGGGAGATGTAATGGTAGCTGGGAAGGGTAATTTAAAAAGACAGAGCCAGCAACAGGGCAAAGGGTTTGCTATACACTGGTGCTGTGAAATGCCAGAAGGGAAACTTCAGCCCATTATAACTTCTCCAGGTCCAAACCCGGTTCTGGAAGACAGCTCCAGCCCATTTCCATTCCTCACTCCCCTCTGGGTAGGATCCCACACAGTTTTAGACTGGAGAGGTGAAACTGACAGAGCCTTGGTGAAGGTGAAGATGAAATTAACAAACCCTCTGAGGTTCGATCTCTGCCGCCTCTGTCTTTTAAAACTATGCTTCCCTGATAACATTGTGTCTTCCTACACTTGATGAACACGCACCGAGGCATCTCATGTAGAGACTCGGTGCTCAAGTTTCAAGGGAACTTGCTTGCTAAGCTACATCCATGAGGAGACTGGTTCAAATCATGGAGTCCCTGCCTCCAGCAAGGTAGGTTAACAAGCAGGAAAAAAGCAAGCGCTGAAGAGGAGCCACTTCCTCCCGAAAACCAGTCTTGACTGTGGAGGAGCTAAGAGGTTATCCTTTCCTCCTGAACACTTGCCCCGGAGCCTCATGTTCAAAAGGTGTTTTCAAAAGCAGAGACATATTTTGAAACCTATAAGGGAAAAATCTCTAGTGGAGGAGCTGCAGACCCGTCAGGAAAGAGTTAACTCTCCCCCAAACACACACACTGCTTCTCTGCTCTAAACTTCCCTCACCCCAGCTCCTTTTCTTTTTAACTAATAGTCTCAGCCCTTGGAGACTCCCTCCTCCTAGAGGTTCAAATCAAAAGTAGCAAAAGAAATCCATCTATTGCCATCTTCTAATTCTTAGGCCCTGTGTACATGTTAAAAATCCTTTCAGTGAAGGTTAAGGTACAAGAAAAGTTGGACTCCTCCTTATCTAAGGCAGTAAGGAATATAAATCCCCTCGTTCCCAGCGGCTGTATTTAACAAGATGTGTAACTTCCCTTGAGCCTGTCTGGCAAGCTTCCCGGTAAAATGGATATGGTGCACTCAGAAGCCAAAGCAGAAATCAAACCAAAAAGATACACACATTCACTTTGGCTTTCCACTTCTCTTTAACAGCTATTGGTAATCAGAATACTGTGACTATACGTTGTAAAAATTCTGAGGGTCATGTGGCTGAGATATTATTCCTTATTCCTGCAAAGAAGCCAGCCTGAGCCACAGGAGGCAGAAGGGGTCGTCTCACAATATAAACGTTTGGGACAGGCAGTCATTATGAATGTATGTATGTATGTATGTATGTCATTTATAGTCCGCCTTTCTCACTGAGACTCAAGGCGGATTACATAGTGTGAGATCAGGACAATCAGTAGCAAGGACAAGGGCAGGCATTTCCATGCAGTGTCAAGGACATCTCCATAAACAATGTCAAAGGGTAAATGAATACAAGTTTACAAGGACATAGCATTAGCAAGGATCCAATACAGGGTTGAAGGATTGCTGAAACAGAACATAATCAATTCTAGGATTGACATTAGACAACATAAAGCACAAGCAGTATATACGAGTACATATTCAAAGCAACAGATAATATGTAAAGCAAAATAATGGTGGAGCCTATGGTTCCCAACTCACCAGCGAAACATCCAAGTCCCCCTCCCTACAATACCTCCCTCCTATTAGCGAAACATCCGAGACCCCCTCCCTACAATACCGCCCTCCTATTTGAGTAAAAAAGCCTTTTTGAATAATTCAGTTTTGCATTGTTTGTGGAAAGCCAAGAGCGTGGGAGCTCTCCTGACCTCCTCAGGCAGGCTGTTCCATAGGGTAGGGGCCACCACAGAGAAGGCCTGTGTATGGGCTGCAGTTGATTTTGCCCATGTGCAGGCTGGCACCTGCAAGAGACCCTATTCGGATGAGCGAAGTTGCCATGGAGGGACATAAGGAGTGAGGTGATCTTGTAGGTATGCTGGGCCAAGGCCATGAAGAATTTTGTATGTAATAACCAGTACCTTGAATTGAGCATGGTAACAGATAGGTACCCAATGGAGTGATTACAGGATGGGAGTGATGTTCATGCTCCTGCTCGCTCCTGCTAACAGTTGAGCTGCAGCATTTTGCACCAACTGGAGCCTCCTAGTTAACTTAGATGGAAGACCAATATATAGTGTATTACAATGTCAAGTTTTGATGTTACCATAACATAGATCCAGATGACCAGGTTGGCTGTGTCAAGATAAGAAGCCATCTTCCAGGCTAGAGTGAGATTGTAGAAAGCATTTTTTGCAACTGCCTTAACTTGTTTTTCTAGTAGTAGCACTGGATCCAATATAACCCCAGGCTCTTAACCGAGTCAGCGAGGGTCAAACAAACTCTATCGAAAGTGGAGAGTGCAATGTATTTCAGAATATCTGACTTCCCAATAAGCATCACTTTGTTCTTGTCTGGGTTTAATTTCAATTTGTGATTTTTCAGCCATTTCACCATGGCTGTCAGGCAGTGATCTAAGATTTCTACTGCATCCTGCGGGGACCTAGATAGTGAGATATAGAGTTGGGTGTCATCCACATATTGATGACACCCAACTCCATAGCTGCGAATGAGTTCTCCTAAAAGTTTTATGTAGAAGTTGAATAACATGGGAGATAGGATTGTGCCCTGTGGAACCCCACAAGATAGTCCCCATTTTGGAGGTAGCTGATCTCCGACGGCAACCCTTTGAGTCCGTTCTATGAGAAATTATTTAAACCAGTCCAGGGCACATCCTTTGATGCCCACTTCTGCTTCTCAGTGCCTCGACAGGATGGCATGGTCTACTGTGTCAAAGGCTGCAGACAGATCCAGGAGGAGCAATAAGGAGACATGGCCTTTGTCTATATTCAGACAGAGATCATCCACTAATGCTACGAGTGCTGCCTCTGTCCCATGCCTTGGTCTGAAACCTGACTGGAAAGGGTCCAGAGTGCTAGAATTATCCAAGAAGGACTGGAGTTGGTCAGCTACTGCCCTCTCAATCACTTTGCCCAGGAAGAGCAGATTAGAGACTGGGCGATAATTGGCCACATCAGTTTTGTCTAGGGATGGTTTTTAAATTAGCGAATGAATAATTGCCTGTTTGAGCGGCTGGGGGAAAGTGCCCTGAGTTAGTGATTGATTTACAATAGATCTCAGTGGTTCACTTATCTGATTTTAACAGCCAAGATGGGCAAGGATCGAGCACACAAGTAGTGGCTTTCCTAGTTGCCAGGATCCTGTTAAGGTCTGTCATTGTAATTGGTTCAAAGCAGTCTAAATATAAGCTAGATGGTGTATTAAGCATTTCTTCTATCTCGTTTGCATTGCAGCCAGCATCTAGATCAGAGTGTATTCGTGCTATTTTATCAGCGAAAAACTTAGCAAAGGCCTCACAGCTAATTGTCTGTTCTTGGGACTGTAAAGGTTCAGATTTAGGGGTTAGAAGGTGTCTGGATACCCTGAACAATTGGGACAGTCGTGAACTAGCCGATGCAATGGTTGCCGAGAAATAACGATTCTTTGCTGCTTTCATTTCTGTTTCATAGATCCTCCAGTGCGTTCTGTGGCAAGTTCTATCAGCTTCCACGCGAGTTTTTTGCCAATGTCTTTCTAGACATCTTCCAGCCCTCTTCAGGTCAGCCAGCCCCGTGGTGCCGTCTTCCGTTCCAAGGGCCGGAGGGGTTGACAAGGAGCAATGGTGTCGATAGCTTCAAGGAGCTTTGTGTTCCACACACCTACAGCAGCTTCTCTGGAGCATGTGTCTGGAATTCTAACCCCCCCCCCCCAGGCATTTTGGAATCTGGAAGGGTCTATCAGCCTATGTGGATGGATCATTTTAACTGGACCCCCTATTTTGTGGGGTGTTGGGGCTATATTCACTTTTGCCTTCAGAAGATGATAATCTGACCATGGTTCAGGCCGAAGCTCTAATCTTGAAATAAGACTTTCCCTCAGAGGTTCAGTGCAAAATATTAAGCATAGTGTGTGGCCTCTTTCATGTGTAGGGCCTGACACTATTTGAGAGAGGCCCAGGGTTGCCAGGAAAGCTATAAATTCCTGACTTTGAACACTCAGCATGGATGTTGAAGTCTCCCAGAACAATAAGTCTAGGTGTCTCCAACACCATGTCTGCTAGCAGCTCTGCCAACTCAGAAAGAGTTCGTGAGGTTCTGGACCGGAAAGCACCTCTTTCCAGCAGGAATAAAATACCTTTGACTCGACTGGTCTCCCTTTGCTTCCTACAGTAACAGTTTTCATGCTTTTTCAAGTGGGGCAGGCTTCTAAACTTACTCCCCTTTCAGGACCTGCTTTCAAGGTAAACCCACGGTACTTGCCCCCTCTCCAGCATAAAACGCAAGAATCTCGCATCACTTAATGCTGAACCAGTTCATATTTTAGTTCTCATTTTTCATATTTATAAACACATAGCAGCAACACAGAAAAGGATTAAGCAAAACAGTTTCCAGATTATAGTCCCAATACAAATCCAACCGATCGTGACTTGTTCAGATTTGGCACTGTGTCCAATTTTGGCTGATTCTGACATGTTTGGATTTGGCTCTCGCCTTGGCGGCAATGAATGCTAGTAGGTCAGTTGTTCAGATACGGCAGGTCAGCAATTCAGATTTCTCAGTGTAAGATATGTCATAGTACTGTTTTCCCCAACTTGTGTGTGTGTGTTTTAAAACTTACTTTAACAAAACCTGAGACAAAACACTACAGTGGACCCCACGGTTATAATTTACTACAGGTGGGTCTTTCCGCTAGTGCAACAATCCCCCTTTCCCCTGACCCAAGAACCACGAAAGAAGCTCTTGCATCACAGGGAAATGCCTCTACTAGCAGGACGGACCCATTGGATCCAATGCACAGATTTTTCTGAATTCTCTTGTACATGCGCTTGACATGGATTTTGCAGCCATATCCTATGTAGTTTCTTGTACTTCATGTTCACAACTTCGCTTACATACTTCAGAATACATGGTTGAGGATCATGTAATGAGGATTTGTCAGCAATAATTGGGAACATATATCCAGAGGTCTGTGCACTTCGGCTTTGCAAATCTGCCAAACATTACTGTACCCCACAAGCCAGATCCGGCCAGCTTGCTGAAGCTGAACAAGTCTGGGGACCTAACTACATGATCCACTGGCATGCAGACGTGCACTGGGAATTCCTGGTTGGAACTTAGATTCTCAAGTGTGTAGGGAGCCAGTTTGGATCATAATCGTGGTTTGTACGAAGAAAAGCTTAAAGCCTTCCCTGCTGGGTCATTTTCCTGACTTGAAACAGCCCCAAGGTGCCCCATTGGGGAAATTTACATGTTGCCCATTGGTACATATGTGGCCTTTAAGTACACATACATTTTCCTAACAGGGCAAATCATGGTTCCCTAAGGCCATTTCCAGAAACAAATGCAGTTTTCTGACTAGAATGAGTTCTAGAGAAAAAATGATCTACAGATTTTGGGAGACAGTTTGTAGGGAGCAAAGATTGCTCGAGAGGGCATTTATTAATAACGTTATTAATTAACAAAGTTAGCAAATTAGCTTTCCCCCCCCTCCTCTGTACACACCCATAAAAACTAGAGCATTTTTGCAGCTTTTAAAACACATTGGAGAATCTTCTTTGTAAAGCAAGGAATAAATACATATTAAAATAAATGTACGGAAGCCTTTTGGGTTTTTTTAAAGTTTGCAAGTCTTTTACATAAATGAAGAGAAAGAGTGGCAGCTCAGCTAATAGTCGACTTGTTGTGGATAGATTCATCTTTAATAGAAATTATGGGACCATCTTGGATAAATAACATATTCCAATTAGTCTTGGGCTACAATTCTATGCTCACAAACCTGGGAGTAAGGCCTATGGAACTCAGTGGGACTTCCTTTTCAATAAATATGCGTAGGTTCAGGATCTTAAAATTCTAGCTAAAGGATAGGCTAGATGACCCCAAGCACACGTACCAATGGGCAGCAATTCCAGATGATTTTGCTCAGCGTAGCATAAAGTAGGGGGTGGGTTCAGATTATGGCTGGGAGATGAAAGAGTAGGCTGGAAGCTGGCAGCATTCTGAAGGCATCCCTTCTATAGAGCAACAATTGTTTAAAAATTAGAATTTGGAGGGTGGTCGTTTTGGGAGTAAGAGTTACGTGCATGTGTCCCTCTAGGACACAGCTCACAAAGTACCTTTTAGAGCCCAGGTACCATTTTTACCGATTGCAACCACAGTCCTAAACATGCCCATCAATGAGCTTAGGAGGGTGTCACTTTGGTTACGATTGCATTGCTAGTCCTTTACTTCAAAAAGAAAATTAGCTCTGTACACAATAAATGCAGTGTGTCTGGCCAAGCGCAATCCTTACTTTCCTCCTGCTTGCCATCACATCAACATTTTACACAGGTTGTTAATTTTTCAGTATGCAGGCTGCTTCTAATCTAGCTTAATCTTTTAATGGGGGCATTTGCCTGCTTGGTATCAAACCAAGGAAGAAGAGGGAAGGAGGAAGACTGCAAAATGTGCATTTACCTTTGTCTGAACAAGATATGCCATGCTAAAAGTTGTTCGGTGCAGATGGCACTTGTAACCTGGAGATAGGGAGGCAAGTATACCTTATTAGAGCTTTTGGTGGCTTTCAAAAGTAGTGATGGACATGAACTGAAATATGAACCAAAGTTCGTCACGATCTGGGCTGGTTTTTGGTTCGTGAATCGGTGGTTCGTTGGAGCTCATTTCTGATGAACCACTATGATTTTTACAGCGGTTCGTATAGTTCGTTTTTTGGTTTGTCACTGCAGACAGCCTGGTGTCAATCAATCTGTTACCTAGGCAACAGGGGGGACGGGCTTTCTGCAGACCTTCTGCAGCCCCGGAAGTGACAAACCAATGAACCAAATGAACCGGTTCGCGAACCGGGCAAATTCATGGTGGTTCGTGAAACGTGACAAACCATGAACTGCAACAAACCGCCATTTTCCTGGTTCGTGCCCACCTCTACTCAGGAGCATTGGCCAAGAAATATGAGTGATACAAGGTGGGTCTCAACAAGCTTCTACAGGTCCTGTGGGTGGTGTTAAGGCCATCCAAAGATTTGAGCACCCAAGGTACAAAATCCAAATAGTGCCTTCTCAGCTTTTAAATAAACCAAATGCATTTATAGTGCCAGCCTAAGCAGAGGTTACGCTCTTCTAACTCCAGCGAAATTAGTGGGCTTAGAAGGGTACAACTGTGCACTGAAATGCTCTGTATTTGCGGCCGTTTAGCAGCACTCCAGATCTACCACCCAAGGCAGCTGTCGCTCTTCCCCCCACAGTGGTTTGGCAGTCAATTGTTCCTTTGAACATATATATTAGGGATGTTCACAGTAATTTTATTCAGGGTGTTTTCAGCTAGCACTTTAATATTTTGATTAGTTTTCTTTAGTTATTCATCCTATTAGTATTCTTTATTCAGTCCCTTGGGGTTTAAAGGAAACATACTTCCAGCTGTATTTTTTGTTTGTTTGTTTGCTTTGTTTTCCACCCAACTGGAATCCAATCCTCAGAAATTGTGCTGCTCCTGGAAAATACACTCCTTGCTACATTTAGATATTTATACCCTGCTTTTCTCTCCTGGGAGGACCCAAACTGGTGTCCAACATTGCTCCCAATGTTATCTTTATAACAACAACCCTATAAGGAAAGTTAGGCTGAGAGAAAGGGTGACTGCCCCAAGGTCACCCACTAAGCATCACAGCAGGGTGGAGATTCAAACTCAGGTCTCTCCGATCCTAGTCTGAACTACACCAGGCAGGCAGGTAGAAAAATAATCTCTGTTTTACAGACAATTGAAATTCTTACTTGTGAAGCAGGAATAGGGAAGCAAGAATTGTCATACGAGAGTTTTTCTTTTTCCAAAATCAAAGAGTCCAGTAGCACCTTTAAGACTAACCAATTTTATTGTAGCATAAGCTTTCGAGAATCGGGGTGTATGCATGCATGCGTGCGCGCACACCTGTGTTTAAATAACAATGGAATGTGTGGGCAAGGAGAACTAAATCCTGCCCCACCAGTGACTTAACCTTGTTGCACTCTGACTTTAAATTGGTTTAACAATTATTCCTTTTCCCCGGGAAACCCTAGAACTGGCAGTCTGGGTGAGGGGGTGGGCCAGAGAGTGCTAACAGAGAGCCATTCCTTCATCGAACTGCAATCTCTAGATTTTTTGGGGAGGGAGAATATGACAGCTGTTAGGAAATTGATATATGCTTGTGGTATCAATGTGGCCTGAGGTTCAAATCAAGGGTGAGGGTTTGTTTAGCTTAATTAAAGAAGGAACTCCAGGGAGCTGAATGCAGGGTTAGGAGAGTCCACTTAGGAATGAATAAATTATACCAGCTCAGCATGGCATTCATTGAAGCAAAGCCAGGTTACCACTTAAAAGGCCTGCTTTGGCCGAGTAAGCAAGCTCTTGTCACAAGACAGAATGACCAGATTTCCTGCATCAGAGGAGATGTTGGTCAACTCAGTCATCAAGGGTGAATGTTTTCTTCCTGCCTGTGAGAAGGTCAATGGCATTTTTCTCCTCAGTAAAAACAATATAGAAGTTGGCACATGACCAATAAGGGTAGTTTGTAGGTTTGCCAGGCGCAGCCTGGCAACCAATGTGTATCTGGAGGAGCAAGGGCATGGGAGGAGGTACTATCAGTGATGGAATGATGCTGTTTCTGGAGAAAACCCAGTCATGATGTCACACCACGTGTTGCTAGTGATTGCCAGAAACTCTATGGTAAAATCAAAGAATGTCCAGTGATTCCTAGAGTGGAGTGACTTTACTTCCAGGTTTCCTCCAGAAGTGCCAGTGATTTTTAAAAAAATTTCTCCAGTCACCACTCCAAGCAGCAATAGGAAGAGAGGGTGGCTAGAGGGAGGTCACCTGCCATAGAAGGAGACCTGGCAACCTTGGTTGTTTGTGAATGACCGGCAGCACACAATGGCCATTTTATTGTCACCATGCAGCAGGTACATTCACACAGGGTCAGTCCACACAATAACACTCACTTTTTTCTTGCTATCATGTTGCACTTTGTTGGGAGGGGAGCTTTAGTGGATGTTACCTCAGTCCTAGGCTCCTAAGACCACACCTGAGCAACAAACAACAGCCTATCTCGGCAATGGCATGTGACGTTCCCTCAGAACTAGTGACAGATATGGGCCAGAGAACAACTTTATTGCACCTCGGATTGAAGCAGGAAACCATATACCAAGTTCTAGAGTGCTCAAGCATGATTTCTGACCCATATCTGTCTCTGTGGTAAGCACCTTTGAAGGAACTTCATATGCTTCACAAAGGAGACCTTTTTGGAAAGTGGTTGGCTGTTGAGACCTTGCCAGGTGGTGCTTTCTCCCTCTCTGCCTGCCATCTTGTTGAGGACAAGGTCGTTCCTCTTATAATGTTTCTGGGTCCACAGATAAAGTCGACCAGGCTGAGGAACAGCTTAAAACAACTTTAATATGAAGAGCATCTAAAACATCTTGTGCAGCAGTCTTTCCACCCTGTTCTAGAAAAAGCAATGATCTCAGGGCAAGTCTACAAGTTACCATTTCTGTTACACTGTAAAATAGAAGGGGATGTCTATTCTCTCTCTCTGACCACCTGCCAGGGTCAGGCAGTACTGAGGATGTCATCACTTGTCCTTCCCCTCCCCAAGGGCTTCTCTTCAGTACAGATGTGTATCAGGCCAACAACCCATAAGTGGCAGCACACCATTTCCAGCTTGACTATGTAAACATCCAGTTGGGTGATTCACGGCACTATTCACCTGGCCGGTGCTGCACACAAGTTAATACACACGTGCTGCTCAGCCCACAGTGTGAGAGGAGCCCCTGGACCTGTCTGGATTCTGCTAAGATCCCAGTCCCAGGCAGTCCCCACACAAACACATTCACACAATCTGCAGAAAGACTGTAACTATTTCCAGAATGGAGGCCATTGTTACATAGGATAGTGTCTGCCATGTTAGTTGGCCGGTCCATTTGCAGTGGATCTTTCTTGCCCCATGAGCATAAAGGGAGGGGTGGATTTAAATAGTGGGGAGGGGGGGTTATATGTCTTGCTCAATATCAGTACCACCAACCAGCCTTATTCTATGCCAAATTTTGCATCTTCTTGTTATTTGGAACTAGAGCATACCAAACTGACTAGTATCTGAGTGATGTGTTCATTGATATGTTCACAAATAATCTCCAGACTACAGAGATCCATCCCCCTGAAGAAAATAGCTGCTTTGGCGGGTGAACCAGTTTGGTGTAGTGGTTAAGAGTGCCAGGACTCTAATCTGGAGAGCCGGGTTTGATTCCCCACTCCTCCGCTTGACGCCAGCTGGGTGATCTCGGGTCAGTCACAGCTCTCTGGAGCTCTCACAGCCCCACCCACCTCACAGGGTGATTGTTGTGGGGATAATAACATACTTTGTAAACAGCTCTGAGTGGGTGTTAAGTTGTCCTGAAGGGTGGTATATAAATTGAATGTTATTATTATTTATTATTAACTCTATGACATTATACTGCACTGAGGTCCCCCCCATCCCAAGCACTGCCCTCCCCAAGCTCCACCTCCAGCTCTCCAGGAATTTCCAAATCTGGATCTAGCAAACCTACTGGAAAAGCAAACTCAAAGGGGATCGGTTTTCCATTCACTAGAGAGCAACTGCAATCACCTGAGCTGCTAATATCCATGTGGCCCCATCTGCAACATATGCACAGTTATTTCCAGTAGCAAAGCAGCTGTGATAACATCTGCATGAGCTCCTCCTCCTTGTGGTTTTGTGACAGAGGGTCAAGGCCACTAGGCAGAGCTCCGAGTTTGTGGTTCCTCTGTGATTTCATCAGAGCCAATGACTCTTTCTTATTAATGGCATACTTGTTTCCCCCTTTCCCCGTCCACTGCCAGTAAAACTTCCAACAGAGACCAGAGTACAGAATTTTTGGATTGGAGCCATTGTCCTATTTTGGCTTCCCCTCCTCCCTTTCCCGAAAACCTGTAAGCAATTAACACTGGCTTAAAAGAGGGGAAACAAGACTAACTGGTACTGTTGCTGCAAGACACATCCCTTGGGTATGAAATATGTTTGCCTAGCTAGAAAGTAAGGGAATGCTGCCTTCAACATAAAAATTGTTTTCTCCTCTCATTTAATTCTCTATTTTCCCCCCATTTTAAAACAACATAAATTATACATATGTCTTAACTCCTATGCTACTCCTTACTGGTAATAGCCAGTCTACTGGGGTATCTGTGGATGTTTCATGATTTTAGCCTCTTTCCCAGGGTCTCCAGGAGGAATAAAAGATCAGGGCAAAACTTAGAGACAGGCTGGTTTTTTGCTTGGCTCGAAAGCATCGCATTAAGAATACAAGAAGCTGCTTTCTACCATGACAGACCTTTGGGGTTCTATCAAGCTCAGTATTGTCTACTTTGATTGGCAGGAGCTCTCCAAGGTCTCCATCTGAGGTCTTTCACATCACCTGCCATCTAATCATTTTTTTAAAGCTGGAGATGCCACGAACTGAATCCCAAACCTTCTTCTTGCTAAGCAGATGCTCTGCCACAAAGCCATAGTCCACTTCCTCTGCTTTTCCCATCCTTCGACCTGAGCCACCAGGCTCTTACTCTGGCCCACCTACACAAGTGTTGAAAAAGAATCCTACTCAGTTCCTCCAGCCTACTGGCATTATTTACAATTTTAAAAAAACCCAATATACAATGTACTATATTATTAAGCTAACAGTTTTGCCAGGAGCCTCAATGTACAGCTAGAGAAGCAAGACTGTAAGAAGATCCATGATGCCACAGCTAACTGTCCAAGCGGAGATTCACTGTCTCTTTAAGAGTGTGTGATTGCTTATATATTTCAAATGGTAATTGTTCTATTATTATATGTAGAAGCAAGATTTGCAATATTGTTACGTATTTATTGAGTCTGGTGTGCCCTTATACTTAATATTGAATATTTATTGCCAACTTCAGATGTAATTATTGCTAGGATATTTCTTGCCAACCTTAGACATAATTATTGTTAAGATATTTTTGAGTATATAGTGTATAACATTCACCTTACACTTTATAAATTATAAATATTTATTCCATAGATACTGTTTGTATTTATTGATTGGTAATCCACGGGGGACCATTGTCCCAACTGCTCTTACGTTTGTATCCATGGTGACCTCTTGTTGTGATCTGGTACAGACAAAAAAAATCACCAGCTACATTTCTGCATGCGTGGCTATCAGACCGAAACCCAGAAAGTAACTCTTTAAAATGAAGCAAGAAATACAGCAGCTGCTCCTACCCAAGTCCCAGCTCCTGACTGTTCACTTGGCCCCTGGCCCACACCTCAGCATGAACAGGACTCTAAATGTGCTGCAAAGTAGACAGGAGAGCAGGAGAAGAATGAAAGGAGACTACATAGCATAATAATTTTAAAAGGAAATAGCAACATTCATGTGTTGTCAGCAAACCCATGGTTGTGTTTTACAGTTCTTGGAAGGCAGAGGGGGTCTATTGAGCAACTCCTGCACAAGCTGGATGTATACCATGAAATCTCTCAGTGCAGCGGCAGAGAGAAGTCCACTGCAGCTCCAGTTAAGGTGTTCTCTGACTGGTCTCCCTAGGTGAGCATCAGAAGCACATGGCCTTACCAAGTTAACAACATGCACCAACAGTCAAGGCCAGCTCCACCCACCACACTGGGCCCCTTTCTTTGGCTGCTGACAGCAGGCAGATCATGCCGAGATGGCCTTCCAGAAGTGAAGGCAAGCCAGTACAAAGGAAGGAGGGAAGGGAGCGGCAGATCTGTGACTGCTCTTTTCCTAACTGCATCAGGAAGTGTTAATAGACCGGGGCCCAGAGTGCAAAGTTGTCAACTAGGATTGCCAGCTCTGGTTTCCTGGAGATTTGGGAGATAGAATCTGGGGGGGACAGGGTTTGGGGAGGGGAGACACCTCAGCAGGGTATAGTGCCATACAGTCCACCTTCCAAGGCAGCCATTTTCTGCAGAGGAACTGATCCCTGTCACCTGGAGACCAGTTGTAATTCTGGGTGATCTCCAGCCACCACCTGGAAGTTGGGAACCCTATTGTCAACCTAGAAGAGCAGGGCAACTGGTACAATGGGTGGCAACTCTGTTTACAGCAGTACACTTCAGAGATACCGATTCTAGGCACCATCACTTGAATTTTCCTTCCTAAGTGTTTCCACCGCGACCTCTCTGCCTTCCCAAGGCTCATCAACTTAAAAATCTCTCTTGTAGCCCTGTAATAAGGGTCTGCACCCTGTTCTAGCTCTGTGCACCGGATCCTCAGGGAAATGACAAAAACAGGGTCCTCTCGTATTGATTTATCTCCGTTTGCCTAATATGTTTCCCTTCACGGGACAGTTGACTCGTTTCCTTAGCAACTCAATGGATTCCTGGCCAGGGCTGCGTGAACACCTGCCATGTACCATCATTTCCTTCCTGGTAAATTTCAGGCCTGGTGACAGAGAAGAGGCCAGTCACGGGAGCAAGGCTGATACTGCTGACTTCTGCTTTTGCAGACTGCCTGGGGATAACAGAATTGGAAGGGGAGGGAGCGTCAAGCACCTGGACGGGTAGAGTTGCTACTTTGCAATCTGGACACCAGACACATCCCTTTTGGGTGTGCTGCTCATGGAGATGGTAAATCAGTGTCTGAGCTGTATCCCTTCACACTGTTGCTCAGGGCTCACACAAGATCTGCCTTTGGGGTTGCCAACCTCTGGGTGGTGGCTGGTGATCAGTCTCCCTGGAGAAAATGGCTGGTTTGGAGGGTGGACTGTATGATGTTATACCCCTCTGAGGTCCCTCCCCTCCCCAGATCCTGCCCTCTCCAGGATCCACTCCCCCCCCTCCCCAAAAAAACCTCCAGGAATTTCTCAACCCAAAGCTGGCAAATCTATATGCCTTGAAAAAATGTGCTTGTACCCAGAGAGCTACCATAACAGAAAGAAGGGTTCTATCTTGGTGTCCTCTGTGACAAGTTTGTTTCTCAAAAGCAATGATTAAATGCTTTTCATGGAGAAGCATTTAATCATGTAACACACACACACACACACACCCCTCACTACAATATGCAGAAATGCAACCGAAATATAATTTTTCCACTTCAATGAGAACTGGGGTTAAATCTCTCTATACTGCAGGAGGCTGAGGACCAAGCTACAAGTGATGAATGACACTTGAATGGCAAGTGAACAGACTCACGTGTATTCCTCACTGTTCACTTGTGCTACGTGATCAAGTGGAGCGCAAGTGGAGCACAAGTGAACAGGGAGGAATACACGTGAGTCTGTTCACTTGCCGTTCAAGTGTCATTCATAACTTGTAGCTTGGCTCTGAGCAATTGCTGATCCTCCCTCCTGAGATTTTTTGGGATATGTGTGTACATACTCCCTTGCTGTGCAGCACATGTGGAGTCCTGCTTGCCACCACAGGAGAATAAGTGGGGACAGAAAAAGAAAGGAAAGGCCAAAATGTACTTCTGCAAGGGGAGGGGGGAGTCAGGTTCTCAAAGAACTGTGACATTCAAAACTTCAAATTATACAAAAGTTGAATTATGTTAGTCAATGACAAAACTGACTGATAACACTATAAAAAGACAAATGAGTCATCCAGACTCCTCTAGAACCCAGGACTCTGATCAAGCCATCCCATTTCTTTTCTGCTGTTAAATTCCCAGTTTTCTCCCCATTTGCAGGGCTGGATCAAGGGGGGGCAGGGGGGTAGTCTGCCCCTGGTGCTGCCAAAGAGGGGGCGCCAGGCGCAGCTGCCAGCCCCAGAAGCACGTGGGCAGCACGACAGGGGGTGGCCACCTTGCCACATGCCCCCTGTCCTGTGGGGCAGGTGAAAGGCAGTGCGGGTGGCTGGGAGACCACCTGCACCATTCACCTACCCCACAGGACAGGGGGCATGCGGCAAGCCAGCTGCCCCCTGTCCTGTGGGGCAGGCGAATGGCACGGGTGGCCTCCCAGTCACTCACATTGCCACCGCCAGCTCTGCCGCACGCTGGGAAAGCCAGCTTGCCGTGGGGCAGCATGTGCCACCCTGCATGATGATGTCACTACTGTGACATCATCACGCAGCGCCAGGAGCATGCGTGCATGCTGTGCATGCATGCGAGTGGCCAGTCTTTGGTTGCAACCATAGATCCGGCGCTACCCATTCGACAATGCAGTCCTGGCTAATTCCTGTAGGTCAAGCTGATATTAAAGGCAAAACAGCAAGCAGATAAGTCATTTATAGCTGTGTCAGTTCAAAAGCCAAAAACATAATCCATGTTATTTCTTTTATTAGAATAGATGCAACAACACATACACAAGCTTTTGAATTCCTCAGAACTCTTTGCCAGGCCAGGTGTTACATGAAGGCAAACAGATTTTGAGCTCCTGATGTAAAGACCCATGCCAGTACATGGTGAATATTCTGGCAAGATTATGGTGTTCAGTTGCTGTATGCCAGAGGCTATAAAACCAAGAGGAAATAAAGCAATTAAACTCCATAGCCACAATCCTCTCAAAGTTTCCATTCCCTTCCTCATCCAACAAGATGCCAGTCCTTTTTGGAAGACAAAGTACTTTTGGAAGCAAACCCTAATTTACAGTGTTCAAAGCACTTTGGTACTTCAGTTCAGCTCTTCTTTATAACAATTCTGGAAGACAGATCTGGGTGGATCATGAAAAGCTATGGACTGTTTCAAAAGAAATGGATCTGCTGCAACATCTGATTGTTTTGATGCGCAAGCTGTACTCTAGACAAGAGGCTAGTGTTTGGATGGAATATGGGGAAACAGAATATTTCTGATTGGCAAAGGTGTCAGACAAAGATGTATATTATCTCCCTATCTTTTCAACCTATATGCAGAACATATCATAAGGAAAGCTGGATTAGTTTTAGATGAATGTGAAATAAAAACTGGTGGAAGAAACATTAACAATCTGAGATATGCAGTTGACACCGCATTACTGGCAGAAAATAGTAAAGACTTGAAACAACTACTGATCAAGTTTAAGGGAGAACATGCCAAAGCAGGATTACAGGTGAAAATCAAGAAGACAAAAGTAATGACTAGAGATGGGCATGAACCGAAATACGAACCAAAATTAAGCACGAACCAGGCTGGTTCATAGTTCGCAAACCGTGGTTCGTCAGATCCCATTTCTGATGAATTGCCACGAACTTTAGGCTGGTTCGTTTGGTTCGTTTTTTGGTTTGTGACTGCAGACAGCCTGGTGCCAATCAATTAGTTTCCTAGGCAACAGGGGATGGGCTTCCTGCAGACCTTCTTCTGGCCCGGAGATGACCTTCTGTTGACCCGGATGTGGTGTTTTCGCGAACCAAACGAGCCAGCTCGTGAACCAGGGGCAGGTTCGTGAAAGTTTGTGGTTCGTGGTTCATGAAATTTGATGAACCGTGAACCACATGGTTCGGGTTTTTTCCGGTTCGTGCCCATCTCGAGTGATGACTACTGAGGAATTACACAATTTTAAGGTTGCCAAAGAAAAAATTGAAATTGTTAAATACTTTCTTGGCTGAATCATTAACCAAAAGGGAGACTGCAACCAAGAAACCAGAAGGAGATTAACACTTGGAAAGGCAGCCGTGAAGGAACTAGGTAAGACCCTTAAGGAAGTATTGCTTGGAACTAAAATCAAGATAATTCATAGTGTGACTGCTGTGATATCCCCCATTACAGTGTGAAAGCTGGACTATGAAGAAAGCTGATAGGAAGAAAATTGTTTCCTTTAAAACGGGATGCTGGAGGAGGGTCTGACAGATACCGTGGATGGACAAAAAGACAAATAAGTGGGTTCTAGATCAAATCAAGCCTGAATTCTCCTGAGAAGCAAAAATGATTAAACTGAGGCTATCGTACTTGGGTCACATCATGGGAAGACAAGACTCACTGGAAAAGACAATAATTCTAGGAAAAGTTGAAGGCAGTAGGAAAGGAGGGAGACCCAACATGAGATGGGTTGACTGAATAAAAGATGCCACGGCCTTCACTGTGCAAGATCTGAGCAAGGCTGTCAATAATAGGACATTGTGGAGGACATTCATTCATAGGGTCACCATAAGTCGAAAGTGACTTGCTGGCTCATAACATACACACATGAAGGTCAGTATTATTTACTACCCCATATTGCAAATGGAGGGGGGGTTGATAGACATGCTCAAACACCTGCTAGTTCATCTCTCATCTTGCTCATAAGCAGGCATTTGAGCATTCGGTAAACTGTTCAGATACATCTAAATGAATTAGGATACATCTGTTTGCCTAATTACGCTGTTTTCTTTAGGACTTTTCCACCAGTGCCACCCGCCTGCCATTGCTACCACTTGCCATTTTTAAGAGAGAATAATGAAGAAAAAAACCCAACTGGGGGTTTTTGAGTTGACACTTACTAGTTAAATGTCTCAGTGTCTGGCTAAGAACACATTCAATTTTGCAGTCAGATATTGCAACAATTTCTTTTTTTTTCCCGACTAAAATTTTCTTTATTTAAACTATAAACTACACACCACAAGACAATGAACAACAAACATAGAGAACAAGAAAGAACACATTTCTAAACATAACACACTAACAATACATATATCTATAAAATTAAGAGGAAAAGAAAAAAGAACATAAAAAAACACCTAGCTTACACTACAAGTTGAGTTCTGATTTTCTCCGCCACAAGCATATATATCATTTCTAGAGTCCCACTTATTCTAAGTTAGTCACAAAACCCTATTTTTTCTGTTGTTCCTGTTTCTTAATCCGTAAATCCAGATATCGTCAAATCCTTGTTATCCATTTCATGCAAAAAGTCTATTAGCAGTTTCCATTCAGACAAGAAGTTAACTAATGTCCTTTCTCTAATTAATACAGTAAGTTTTGCCATTAATGCAAACTCCAAAACTTTTGTCAACCATTCCTCCATTGTAGGCAATGTTGTAGTTTTCTACTTTTGTACATAAAATACTCTTGCTGCTGTAATAAAGTATAAAAACGGTGTTCTAAAACTTTTTTCCAACATTCAGTTTTGCAGTCAGCTATTGCAACCATTTCTCAAATAGCTGCCACTGACGGCACAGGTGCGAAAATGAGGCAACAGATTCTATCTGATGTCAGTCATTTCAAGGATGCATCTGACCAACAACAAAGTAAGTCCATGCTTTATACAAATGGGTCGATTTAACCCAAGAAGCCATGTCCCTGGAACATACTGCCTCTTTTCTGGTGTATGAGATGATTTCGCTCTGGAGAAAGCAGCTGTTGTGAAAACATGGATACTGTACAACCACACACGCACAATATGGCGCTTTTTACAAAATTTTGCTAGGAAATATCAAAGCAATCGGATGCAAACCTCACCTTGTGTATAATCAGGGGAGTTCAAACACGGCTTGCTTGCTTATCAAGCGTGCTCACTGCAATTTGCTCAGCATGCTTTGGGGCTGAGTGAGAGAAAGAGAGAGGCATGCCCAAGGCTACTTTGAGAATACCTGGCAGATTGGAATTGAGGAATTCCTGATGCACGGATTATTCTCATGCAGCACAATGCTAACTCTGTTTATTCAGAAGTCGGTCCTACAGACTTCTGTGGGACTTGCTCTCTAGTAATTCCCTTCATTACTGCAGTTTAGGGTACCCAGCTCCAGGCTGGGACATTCTTGGAGATTTGGAAATGGAGCTTGGGAAGGGTGGGGTTTGGGGAAGGATGGACCTCAGTGGAGCGTAATGCCAAAAAGCGCACCTCCCAAAGCAGCCGTTTTCTCCAGGGGAACATCTCTGTAGTCTGGACTCTGGAGTTCAGTTGTCATTCCAGCAGGTCTTCAGGCCCTATAGAGCTCTAGCCAATGCATGAGAGTGGAAGCACCAAAGCAAGGTTTGGCATACAGACCTTCACACTCTGAGTTACTGTTGGAAATGGAGGACTGTGCAATGTTCCTTGACACAGAGCAAAACAAAACTTCAGAGAAAGCACTGGAACTAGTAAGGCTACATAGGTCACTTCTTGTATCTATCCTCTTGTCTGCTCGGCTGCGATCTCTTTGTTTCTCCAGGCTGCTGCTCTTAGGGGTTCCTTCCTTCCTTCCAGCTAACCTCCTTCTCTTCCTGTTTCTTTGTCTAACCACCACGGGGACAAAATGCGCTCTCTGCAATCTCTCTCCATCCTAGCTTTCCTATCTAGTATGGAGTTCCTTCACAATAATGGACTGCTATTTCTTTTCTGAAGCAAAAGCCTTGTGTGATCTTTATTCCTAAAGCTGCATTTCCCTTCTGCAGCTCAAACCAATCTCTCTAAATCCCAATAGTTACACGCAAAGAAAAAGGTACCATATCAGCGCTACGGCTTACCATCTTTATCAGTTCAAAACTTGTTTCCTTGGCTTTTTGTTAGTGGTGACCTGGCAGTGAGTCAGATTAGAGCATTATTGGGATTTTGAGCCCCGCCTTTGCACAGTGTTCCCGATCAGATAGGGTGGTAGCATTCTTTAAAAATCAAAGCACAGAAGCATTTATCTTTTTTAAAAAGCAGACAATACTAACTAAATTAATTGCAGGCGAGTGCTAAGTGGGGGGGGGGAGGATTCCCTGTAATGAGGTCCTGTTTCCCTCTGTGGCTTGGAGTGGTGGGAGAAGTTTTTTAAAAATGCAACCTAATGTACTTACTGGAAGTTCTATCATAGAGTTTCTAGCAAATCCTAGAGCGACCCTTTGCCACTTCTGGTAAGAACTTCCAGTAAGTACACAAGGGTGCATTTGAAAAAAAAATATCCTAGGATACTTTCCCCCACAACCCTTCCCTCAGTTGCCCAGCACTGTCTGTGCCTTGGAGCCAGGCCTACTGCTGGATAAGCAGGTGGCAACTGTGGCTGGAAGTGTCTTTTACCAACAGACTGGTTAGCCAACTGTGGCCTTTCCTGGGCAGAAAAGATCTGGCCACTGTGGTGCATACCCTGGTTATCTAGATTACTGCAATGCACTGCACATGGGGCTACCCTCGAAAAAGTGATCGAAAGCTTCAAATGGTACAGAATGTAAAGTGTTTTTGACAGGAATTGTGCTTTTGTGATTCTCTGATGTTAAGTGAGTTGTGTTATTTTTGTGTAAGATACTGCTGCCATGCCCTTTGGTGTGCCCCCCTGCTGTGTAACCTAAAGCTGTTCAAGAAATAAAGTGTTTTTGACAGGAATCGTATTTTGTGATTCTCTGATGTTAAGTGAGTTGTGTTAATTTTTCTGTGTGGGGGACTGCAGGTGTAATGTGTCATAATGCTTTGCCTACTTGTACTTTGAAAGGGAGAAAATAATTTTTAAAAAACTTTATTTTGTGTTGTTCGTGTTTTATTCTTTGTTGTGCAGTTGGTTCCCATCATAGGGAACAATGGGGCTGGCTGGCCAGCCATCCCTGTAGGTGGTGGGGGAATTTGAGGGAGGGTGTCTGTGGTTCAGGTGCTCTTTCACAGGGACCAGCTGGCACTCAGAAGTGTGCCCACCATTGTGGCACCCCTGGGCTGTGCAGAATTGCCCAGGGAAAGAGAGTTTAGAAGTTCCCAGCATAGGGAACAAAGGGAGAGGGCTGGCCTTTGCCAGCCTGTTCCTGGGGTTATGGGTGTGGGGCAGGTGGGGGTGGATTTGGGTCTGTGAGGGGCTAATGTGGGGATTTGGGTCTGTGTGTGGCAGCTGAGGGGGAATTGGGTTTGTATGGGGCTGTAAGGGGTGGACTTTAGGGGCTGAGAGGACCTACTTGGGGAGGCCATGAAATGCCCCCCCAAGTGGGAGCAGGCTGAGCCTTGGTGGGGGGTGGGAGGAGGGGTGGGAGAAGGGCCCCTGAGGGCTGGGGGGGCATTTTGCATGCAAAATGCCACCCCTGGCAAGACAAGCCTCCCCCAGCTGTCAGTGGTAGAGAAAAGAGCACCTACTTGGGGAGGCCATGAAATGCCCCCCCCCCCCAAGTGGGAGCAGTCTGAGCCTTTGTGGGGGGTGGGAGGAAGGGTGGGAGAAGGGCCCCAGAGGGTTGGGGGGCATTTTGCATGCAAAATGCCACCCCTGGCAAGACAAGCCTCCCCCAGCTGTCAGTGGTAGAGAAAAGAGCACCTACTTGGGGAGGCCATGAAATGCCCCCCCAAGTGGGAGCAGTCTGAGCCTTGGTGGGGGTGGGAGGAAGGGTGGGAGAAGGGCCCCAGAGGGTTGGGGGGCATTTTGCATGCAAAATGCCACCCCTGTCAAAGGAAGCCTGCCTCTTCATTTTTTCCCCATAGGAAATAATGAAGAAGATGAGCAGCAGCATGCTAACAATATGCTGCTCCTTCGCTTTCTTATGGGAGGATAGGGGGACCTGCTTTGGGGGGCCATAACGTGGCCCCCCAAAGTCCAATCGGTCTGAAACTTGGGGGGTTTTTAGAGAGGGGTTAGAGGAAGGTCCCCACCAATCTTGGGCTGATTCGGTTGGAAAATGCCTCCCCCAGACGTCCGGGAAGACGGAGGCATTTTCCCATTGAAAAGCTGAAAGAAAGCCGAAAGAAGCCGAAACGTTTCGGCTTTTTTTCTTTCGGCTAGCCGAAACGTTTCGGCTTTCTCCTAAACGTTTCGGCTAACCCGAAAGAAGCCGAAACACTTTTGTTTCGGCTTTCTTTCGGCATTCAGAAAGCCGAAACGCACATCCCTAGTCCCTTCCCTCTCCAAACACCACTCTCCCCAAGATCCACTCCCAAAATCTCTAGGAATTTCACAAGCCAGAGTTTGCAGCCCTAGGTGTGTATGTGCATTTTTTTTAAAACAACTGAACTCATTTGAGCCATTCAGACACAGGTGAACAGTCGGTCGAATGTTCAGCTGTGATGATCCTAACTTCTGAGCAAACTGGGAGCTCAACTAGAGGGTGATTGAACATCTCTGCTGCATTCTAGTATTATTAAAGAAGATGAAAAATGCAGGACTCTCTAACTCCCGGTAATTCCTCTTCTGCAAAGAAGAAAGGACACTTTCTCTCCAGGTGACAGGGAAAGCGTTGTACTTAGATTATTCTCTCAGAACAAGACATTAAATAATGATCTAAACATTCTTAAGAGTTTTGACAATCCTGTACACATCTCGCTGCAAACTGCCTTCATGCTTGAAAAATTTAGTTCTTTCTGGAATTTTTCTCTCTCTCTGAAGAATAACATCCCACACATCAAATTTTCATTGGGTAATGAAGAACGCAACTTGCAAATGCCATATCATCAAAGCCCCCTCCCCCACGTGCATATATTATTTAGTCCTTGATGTAATGTATGTACATATGTATTTGATGGATACACGTGAATATATGCACAATGTGCCAAAATCCAAGCATTGCCTTGGCTGCAGTACTGACAGATTATGACAAGAGCTCCCTGTTCAGACCACTAAGAAATACGACCAGGAGACAAAACAAGACCAATTTAGCAAAATGAAGGGCAACGGCCCTACTAAGTGTTCGAAGGCAGGCTATACAACTTGTGATCCAAGAAGCCAAATGCAGCCCACCATTTTTGTCTGAGAATATACAATCCCAGCACATGCAATAACAACAACAACAACAACAGCAACCAACATTCGATTTATATACTGCCCTTCAGGACAACTTAATACCCACTCAGAGTAGTTTACAAAGTATGTTATTATTATCCCCACAACAAAACACCCTGTGAGGTGGGTGGGGCTGAGAGAGCTCCAGAGAGCGTGACTGACCCAAGGTCATGGGAATCAACCCCAGTTCTCCAGATTCGAGTCCCATGCTCTTAACCACTACACCAAACTGGCAAAGTCTCCAGCTGCCGTCAAACCCGTTATCCAACTATAAAATGGTAGCTAGTGTGGTACAGTGGTCAGACCTTCAAGTTTCCATCCTGCCTTGAAACTTGCTGGGTGACCTTGGACCAGTCCCTCTCTCTTTCAGCCTAATCTACCTCACAGGGTTGTTGGAGGATAAAATGGGGAAGTGAGAATCATGGATACTATTTTGACTTCCTCGTCTGAAAAGCAGGATATTTGTTTATGTAGATGTTTATACCCCATATTTCTCCTCGCTGAGGATCCAGAATGGTGTACAACATTGTCCTCCTCTCCTCCCTTTTATTTTCACAACAGCCCTGTGAGGCAAGTTAAGCTGAGCATATCAGACTGGCTGAAGGTACCCACTAAGATTCCATGACAGAGTGAGGATTCAGACTTGTGTCTCCTATAATCTAGTCCAGTACTCTAACCACTACACAACATTGGATGGATGAATAGGAAGGAGATTTCACTACACTCCTCTGCCGGGAAAATTGCAAATGTTCCTGGTCAGGTAGGAACATTTCAGTTATTTTAAGGGAAGCAAGAAATGCTGATGAGTCTAACCGAGCTTCCCAAAGGGTACCATCCTGAAATTACCACAGATATACTGGAATGTCAAGGAGAAACTGGAATTTCCTGCATATGCAAAACAGTTGAGGTATGAGCAAGGAAAGAGTTTTGATGAATCTTATCGGGGTCATTTCGTAGAAAAAGAGCTGGAGGAACTCATTAGCATAACTCATTAGCATATGCCACACCCCTTGCCATCACCGGAAGTGTGTCATTGGCATAACTGATTTGCATATGCCACACTCCCTGACATCACCCATCCTGGCTGTTTTGGAACCAATCCTGGCCATTCAGGGTTGAAATTGGGCCCAAAATGGCAAAAAAGGGGCTGAAAATGGCCAAAAAGGGGCTCAAAATGGTCAGGATCGGGCTGCTGCTGAGTGGGAGAGTGATCCACCACACATCAGAGGCCCGATCTGGGCCATTTCAGCCCCAATCCTGGCTGAAACGGGCCCAAAATGGCCGAGAATCAGGTGGGCGGGGCCACCTGATATGTGACCTCTTTGGGGAACTGCTGGAACTGCATTCCTGCATGTTCCCCCTTGAAATGAGCCCTGAATCTGATACCAATTACTGTTCTTACATGTAGCAAGTTCAAAGTCAACAAATACCAGGGCTCCAACCCCAAAGCTCGGAAACACTCTTCCAGAAAACGTTTGGTATTGTATTTTGACTGAGGCAGGGGCTGCAAAGTCAATTTTTTAAAAGAAGTTTTTGGCCCATTATCTGGAGTTTTGGTTCTGGGGCCCTTTGGTTTTTATTTAGTCATTTTGTTACTTTGCAAGAGCCAATTTGTATGGCTAGTTTTAGGTAGCTGCAAATTACCTTGAACCTTCCAAGTCAGGTGGGACAACAAATATAAACAAAGGTCAACTTCATTAGATTTCCATAAGCAATCTGGCTGGATTCATTTACATATTTTATATATTCATGTAAACAGACAGGGTTTTTTTAATGAACCTGAGAAGGGCAAACAGCAGCACAGAAATACATTTGGGGGGACATTCTTCTTGTTTAAAAGTGTTCTGATTTCTAATTCTTATCAGTAAAATAAAGTCACATCATGTGATCCCCCCCCTTCCACTTTATCAGGGATTTAAAAAAAAACTTTGGTTACCATAGCAATTGGATGCAACTTGGTATTGCCATGACAACCACTGCCTCTGTTTCAATTCACCATCTGACAGGGTGCCTCCCCCCCCCTCCTTTCTCCTCAGCTGTCAAAAGGATGGACCCTGCCATCGCTTCTACTCCGAAAGAATGCTGGAAGTCTAAAGAATGAAAGGTAAAAGAAAACTGCACTTTGTAGGCATTAAAAACAGTTCAGTAAGGGTAAAGATGATGATCATCCTGGGACGGCTTCTTGTAATTTTGTTTTATTGGTGTTAGTCTTAAAAATCATGGCGCAAGATGTGTGCCGACATCCATGCAGAACGACTGTTATATGCATGTCAGTTTCACTGCTGAGACTTCTTTACTGCTAAACGTCCCTAAAGGAAAGTCTATGGCGTAAATTCTCGTGCCCAAGCACCTCGAGAAACAGACAGCCATTTGCACAGAAGAATCCGCATAAGATCACACCACGATCTTCAACAGAGAAGATGGACCATGGAGCCCCGTCAGCTGTGAGCAGTGGCATTTTTGGGCAGAGAGGAAGGTGTGGCACACCATGCTCCTCTGTTTGCACACATCCTAAGAGGAACAGCAAGACACAGAGGCAAAGGCACACTGCTCAATCCATGTTTTGACGTATTCCTCCCTGTGGTACACAACCCCGAAGCATTTCCACCCCTGTTCCAATTAAGCTGATTACAATTCACATTGTACCATTTTTGTGTCCTTCCTGACTCCCTTCTTTGCAACATCCTCACACCTTCTGACTGGGAAATAAGGGCCCAGGGATCTCCATCCTACTGGGATTTGATGAACGGAGCTTAACTCACGAAAGCTTATACCAGGGAAATCTTGCTGGTCTTTATGATGCTACCGGGCTCGAATCTTGATGAGGTAAACTACAGGACCCGTCCCCTGCTCTTTTAATCTGTTATCCATTGATGCAGATGACGACTACTACTCTGCTTGTCATATTTACTTATTTAGATATTTATACCTCCCTTTTCTTCCAAGATGGGTGTCTCAAAACAGCTTACAACATCATTCTTCCCCCTGCGCCCCATTTAACCTTCAAAACAATCCTGTGAGGTAGGGTAGGTGGAGAGTGTGCAACTTGCCTGCAGCCACTCAGCGAGGTTCCATACCAGAGTGGAGATTCAGACTTGAATCTTCCAGATCTCAGACACTCTAACCACTACACCACACTTGCCGTCATGTGATTCTGATGTCACATGTTTGCAGCTAAGTAGGTTCCTCTCCTGGAAAGATTGCAGATGACTGCTATAATAGATGCCGAACCTTGAGCATGTTCTAGGCTTGCCAACTCTGGGTTGGAAAATTCCTGGAGATTTGGGGGTAGAGCCTGGGGAGGGCAGAGTTTGGGGAAGGAGGGCCCTCAGAAGGATATAACACTATACAGTCCACCCTCCAAAGCAGCCATTTTATCCAGGGGAGCCGATCTCTGCAGTCTGGAGATCATTTGTAATTCATTACTAGACATGGGCACAAACCAAAAAAAATTAACGAACCAGCAGTTTGAGGTTCGGTGCCGATGACGAACCCAAGTTTACGAACTGCAACGAATATTTCCCGTTGCTGAACCAGTTTGGCCAAAGGCTAGCAAGTGGCAAGCAAGAGCTATGTCCCACTCCACTGCTCGCAGAAAGTGAAACTCAGCCTGGGAGACCACGGCTATTTATAAGCGTGGGTCCCATTGAGCAACACAGGAGGTCTGTGTTTGGCCGTCAGAGCTGCCTATCAGGGTTTGCAGGGATGAGATTGGAGTGCCCATGGCTACAGAACACCCCCTTCCCCCCTCCCTCCCATGGGTGGCTTCTCCCAACTTGTAACCACTTTGCAGCTCCGTGGTTGGAAGGAAGACCTGCCGATCAAGGAAAGCTGGGCTTCCATTTGGGTTTCCAGGGTGACAGAAGGAGCACAGACAGAGCTCAGGCATTCCCACAGCTCCGTTGCCAGGGGAATTGATTGCTGGCACCTGAGTGTCTGGCTTCCCGAACCGCGACCCAACGCAACGAACCAGGCCCCTACCAAACGCTGGTTCGTTGGCTGTGGCCGGTAACGAACCGCCAGATCGCGATCGCGAGATCGCCATTTTCGTGGGTTTTTGAAGTTCGTAATGCGGTTCGTGCCCATCTCTATTTATTACTCTGCCATGACTTTTGATCAAGAGTATTTTTATCCCACCCTTTCTTAAAGGAGCTCAGTGTGGCATACATTAACACACACACACACACACCATTTTATCCTCACAACAACCATGTGGGGTAGGTGACATGGAGAAAGTGTATTACTTGCTCCTAGTCATCCAGGCTGCTTCATTGAGTGGATATTTTAGACTATCACTCTACTCAGTACATGACTCTGGTTCTCTTTCAGGCTGCTCACCTCAAAGGGGAATGAATTGTGGAGATAAAAGGAAAAGACCTCTATACACTTCCCTAAACTTCTTGAAGTGCTTTTAAAAAGTCAGATAATCTAATTATCCTGGTCAGCCACATCCTACCCCCACCATTTGCATTTCAGCAGTGATATAAATCTACACTATAACTATGCTTAATCGATATTCTGCAGTTAAAAAACCATTTCAGTTTAGGAGAAAAAGCTTTTGCACATTCACTGATGCATGAAAAGATATGCCTCTGGATGGCAGGTTAAAATGATCCTCTAATTTCTGCTTCATGTAAGGAGTAAACACGCTCTTTCACCCTGCACTCACAACTTACTGTGTAATTCTAAGCAGAGTTATACCCTTCCAAGTCCACTGGAGTTAAGGAAAGGTTGTTGTAACCCAATCCTGCAAGAACCAGTTTCTGTAACGTTTCGTTGCCTGCTCCATGAACAGCAATTTTCATTCCAAATGAGTGGCTCTTTGCAAGTCTGGTGGCAAAAGTTAGCTAAAACAGATCAAATCTGTTGTATCAATATGCCCTTGCCCTGCTGATTTTTTTGGAGGGGGGGCCGGTGACTTACATTCCTGAAGTTTACAGCTGTCTTTGAGACCTCCTTGTGTGGAATCCATTCATTGTTAAAGGGAGGCTTGCAAAAGAGAACTTCCTGGTGGATTGTGCCCTTAGACCACAGTTAGGTCTCAGCCTGAATGGTTCCACTATCTAGAGACAGCCACAAAAAGGGAGAGCGTTTTTGTTTTTAAGGGTTCGTGTTCCTCTTTGATGAATTTTCTGTTTCTGTACACCACCTCGAGTATCCTTTGAACAGAAAGTCTGGATATACTTTCTTCATATAAGTTACAATCTGAGACACTGCCACTCGAGATGCTAAGAGCCTGGCTTCGTGGTACAGTCATCACCTGACAGACTCACCACCACCACATGGTTTCCCAGAGCAACACAGAGAAAAAGCTGGAGGGGATTGGACCCCTCTCTCTTTCTCTTTCTCTTTCTCTTTCTCTTTCTCTTTCTCTTTCTCTTTCTCTTTCTCAAACACACACACACAAGGTTCCAGATGCTTTTTCCCCTGTCTGTTGGTTCTCACCCCATCTCTTTTCTTAGCAGCTAAATTTCCCCCACTCCACCCCCTCCCAAATCCTGGGGAAAACTAACCTTTAGGAAGATAAACAAGGAAGATAAACAACACTTTGAGAAAGGCAGACAGAGGGGCCTACACGGTTTCTATCCCTGCCATCTTTCTCTGCCTGTTGGGGGAGGCACGTTCAGAATGCGCAACCCGCAGAACTTTCAGGTGGTGAACGTGTGGGCAATGAAATGTACGACCAGATGGTGAAAGGTGCTCCACCAGACATGCTAGGGTAGACTGGCCCATTTAACTTACAGGAAAAGATCCCATAGGACCACTCCCCCAGAGGGCAGCAGACCACTGCTAAAAAGCAAAGCCAGATCTCTGGAGCTGTGCCACAGGAGCCACTCAACTCAGACCTGCCTAGTGGCACCAGCTATGCCAAACAGTTCTGCCGTTGTCTCCTCCTGCATGCGCTCTACCAGCTGGTGGCCATCCAGGAGGCAGCAAAGGCTGAGCTGACACACTCGTTCGTGGTGCTGCTGGCCAAGTCTGAGCTTAGAAACCTCGCTACATTGCTGAGTTGGAGTGCCATAGAGGCCACTCTGCTAGGTAGGTCCTGAGCCATTTGGACTCCCTGATCCAACCCTGGAAGCATGCCATTGCATAGCAAACCTCAAGAGCATAAAAGGTGAGCCAAGAAGAGCACAGTTCAAATTTCTCCTCGTCCATGGACTGTGTAGGTATCCTGTCTCAGTACTCTTTGCAATAAAAGGCAAAAGTGATAACTGGGGCAGAAATACACTGAGAGCAAGCATCGTGTAGTAGTTAGACTGTCCAACTAAGATCCAGGGGACTCAGGTTCGAATCCCCGCTCTGCCCTGCAAGTGTGCTGGATGACACTAGGTTAGCCTAACCTACCTTGCAGGATCTTTCTGAGGATAAAACGGAGGAGAGGGGAACGGTGTAAGCTGCTTTGAGTCCCCAATGGGGAGAAAAGTGAAGTGCATGAAGTAAATCAATCACAATTGCCTTCCCAAAATTCTTCTCAAAATTAGCCCCGTTCAGCTGTTGCAAGTCTACAATAGTCAAATAGCAAATTTCAAGGGGAAAACTCATACTCAAAACATGGCTGGCAAAAGTTCCGCTAATTTCAGCTCTTCACAAATATTTATTCCAGCGGTAATGCTAACCCACCAAGTGATCTGACCGGGTAAAAGACTGAATTAAAAGAAAAGAAGGTGAACAGGTGGCTGTTTGATTAACTGCAGCAAGAATAATATTGGCCGTAAATGAGGGAAATAAATGAATCTCAACAAGGGATGATGGGAGAGAAAAGAAGTCTGGCAAGTGTTAATAACAGATAAATTTACATGAGGGATATGTAACAGAGATTGTCTGAGGAAAGAGCATACTAGGATTAAGTACTACTACAAAATTAGCCTAGGAGATATTGTCGAACAACAAACAACAACAATATTGGTTTATAGTTTAGGGTGAAATCATTAAAAAAAAATTTGTTGGGAGCAATCTCCATTGGATAAAATGAGACTTACTTCAGAGCAGACCTAGTTATGATGGGTCTCTGTGCAACCCTCAGCAAGTCTACTCAGGATAATAATAATAACAACATTCAATTTATTTACCACCCTTTAGGACAACTTAACGCCCACTCAAAGCAGTTTACAAAGTATGCTATTATTATTATTCAAGGTCTTGCTGAAGTCTACTCAATGGTGCTTACCTCCAGGAAATTGTACTTCGGATTTCACTGTCAGTCAATCAGTGAATTACAGAGTTATCGAAATTTTTAGGGTACTTTCTTAACAGTGAGAAGAACCCTGATATTTGGAACACATGTTGTCAAGATCCCCTACTGATTAGAGGTAGAAAAATCAGAAAATATGACTTCTCTCTCTTTCTTCCTTGAAACAGGGAGTTTTAAGTGTCCCCTGAAGGGTTATATTCAGGGCTTTTTTTCTGGGAAAAGAGGTGGTGGAACTCAGTGGGTTGCCCTCGGAGAAAATGGTCACATGGCTGGTGGCCCCGCCCCCTGATCTCCAGACAGAGGGGAGTTTAGATTGCCCTCCACGCCACTTGGAAGTGCAGAGGGCAATCTAAACTCCCCTCTGTCTGGAGATCAGGGGGCGGAGCCACCAGCCGTGTGACCATTTTCAAGAGGTTCCAGAACTCCGTTCCACCGTGTTCCAGCTGAAAAAAAGCCCTGGTTATGTTATTCCTACACTCGCTGAAAAAGAAACATTTGGTGGCATACCCAAGTTACTAGAAAAGTTATAAGAGGACACTTGGAGGGAAGGGAGAGAGGACCAAAGGTAGTCTGAATACACAGGACTCTCAGTGACATTTCTCAAATGAAAGCAGGTTTGACTCTATAAACTGCCTACCCAGAAAACTGCCTTCAAACAACCCAGAAACTGCTTTGAGTTGGGACTCATTAGCTAGGAAGCTGACATCTCAGATTAACTGGACGTGCCTCATGGGCTCAATACATAAATTACCTCAGAATTTATGGAAGTAAATGAAATGTTCTGTTTAGTTTAGAATGTCTTTTTATAAATGACTTCTATAAAGAGTTTACGATGTCTTTTCTTTCTGTACATCTTTACTTGTTTGTTGATCTCATGAAAGTACCACAAATTTATTTTCAAAACAAATCTTTAATAAAATATAGATAAACGTAACAATGGCCCTTCTTGAAGGGTTGTTGTACAAATTACTGTGATAACTTATATGAAGTGTGTCATTTAAATTTACAGGACGATATATGAATAGTTATTATTAATAATAATAATAATATCTGTGAGCGTTTTATTCAAGTAGGGCAGAAAGCAGGAGAGGACGAGTTTAAACAACAGATACATCTAAGACTATGAAGTCTTGCATTTGAATTACAGGCCTGGGAAATGCAAAAAGACACTCTTAATGTTATGTGAAGTTGTCTCTAAGTCTGATGTTGTTTTATTAACTAAGTCCACAGAAAGCTTCCTCTTCTTGAAAGAAAAGTAAAACCACTTCAACAATCAACAAAGCTTTGAAGGACCATTAACGCTGCCTGAAGCTCGCCCCAGGGCCTCATCTCCTTCCTAGGTGTAAAAGCCCATTTGCAGCAGGCTCGATAGGAATTCCAACTATTAATGTCAATCAGCTGATTTGATCATTTGAGACAACAGAAGGTCAGATGACCATCTGCTAAGTCGTTGGACATGTCTCTGACTTAGCCATCCAAATGACTGCATCACATTTTTATCTATTTACTTCTACCTTGCTTTCCTCCCCCATGGAGACCTAAAGTGACTTCTAGCAACCTTCTCCCCTTCCCTTTTGCTTAGGCTAAGAGAAAGTGACTAGCCCAAGGTCGCCCAACAAGTTCTCATGGCAGAGTGGGGATTTGAACCTGGTTGGCCTGGAAACTAGTGCAGCAATCCAACCTCTGCACCACGCTGACTAGGAATTCCAACTCTGGGTTGGGAAATTCCTTGCGATTTGGAGAGTAGAGCTAGAGTGGGCGGGTTTGGGGAGGCCATGTTTTCGTTCCCCCGCCCCCCATCAAAGCTGCCATTTCCTCCTGAGGAACAGATCTCTGAAGATCAAATGTAATTCCAGGAGCTCTCCAGACCCTGCTGGAGGATGGCAACCCTAAGGCTGCCTCTCACTCTGCTAAAAATCTTAAGTAGGCAATATGCTAAAATGATCCATCTTTCATTGTAGGCCGTTCTCCAAGCATGCTATTGTTACGGGCCCCAGCAGGTGTTGGCCCGTTCCACCTAGACCTTCAATCAATTTTGACTTAAGATTTCCCGCCCCTGTGAGCAACAATAAAACTTTCGATCAGGCAGGGCTGTGCAACTCGGGGCCCATTAAGCAGAGTCCAGCCATGCCAAGTGGCCCAGCTAGAAGCTGCCAAACTTGCTTGGGCTTGCAAAAACAGGGGGATGCCTTCAGCCATGTGGGTTATGAGTCATACAGCCCTGACATAGGCTGCTTCCAGGCAAGAGAGTTTCCACTCAGGGCTGATGTCTGCCCTGCCCAGTGCACTGTTAAGGAGTCTCTGGCCACTGTTGCTTCCGGGACAGACAGTGTTTCCAGCTGGGACGCCTCTTCTGTAGGGTTGCCAACTCTGGATTGGGAAACGTCTGGAGATTTGGAAGTGCAGCCTGGGTAAGGGTGGCGTTTGATGAGGAGAGGGACCTCAGTGTAGTAATAAAGCCATAGAGTTCAACCCCCAAAGCAGGGGAACTGATCTCTGTAGTGTGAAGATCAGTTATAATCCTGGAAGACCTCCAGGCCCCAGCTGGAGGTTGGCAAGCCTTCTGCACTGCTTGGCTGTGACTAATGATCAGCTGCCTCTCATAGCTGCGCGTTGAAATAAAGAAATAAATAATATCCTGCAGCAGCTCTCATCTAAACAGATGCCATACTGAGCGGTTTGTAAATAATGTACCCGGCTACAGCTGGGGAGCTCTGTTTGGGCCTGGGCTAGTAAAAACAGCCTGAGCAACGGAGTCTTAAGGTTTAAAGAAGTTCCTGCTAGGAAAGCCACAGTCGGGACTTCTTTTCTAAGTAATTGCTGGCTACACCTCAGTGCTTCTAGAATCATATGAACCCAACTGAGGGCTGGAGAGAGAAAAGAGCCCAGAATGTCCCTACCGGTGTGCATAACTCTTGAACTGTGCTTATGAGAGAGGCTGGATCTTGCCCTGATTGTTTCCTTAGATATTTAGATTTATACTCTGCTTCCCCCTCCAATGAAGACACAGTTCTCTCCTTCATTTTAGCTTCACAATAATCCTGTGAGGTAGGTTGGGCTCAGAGAGTGGGAGAGAGGGAGGGAAAGTGACTGCCCAAAAGTCACCCAGAAAAATTCCACTACAGAGTGTCTCAGGTGCTGGTTCAAGGCTCCAACTACTACACCACACTGGATTGGGCCAAGCTACCAGTGACGCCTGACACAGGTTGGACACTTGTCAGCTTTCCTCAAGTTTTGATGGGAAATGTAGGCATCCTGGTTTTACAGCTTGGCTCTCCATTACAGCTGCAAGACCAGGATGCCTACATTTCCCATCAAAACTTGAGGGAAGCTGACAAGTGTACAACCTGTGTCAGGCGTCACTTGTAGCTTGGCTCTCAGCATCTGAACTCTGAATGCTATATTATCTTCTGTCTGTGCATTCTCTAATACTGCAGTAATTGCAGATTTTACACACAGCTCTGCTGATAAATCCTTCCTTGCCAGTAGCACACACGGCTCTGTGAAATTAACTTGAAATATCCCTCCAGACAAAATCCATGCATTTTCTCTGCACAATGAAGGATTTGGCCCATCTGTCTGCCACACAGAATCCTGGCAACAGCCTGTACCGCCGAAGCATAATTCACTCAAGTATCCAGCAGCACTCGCTACTTACCCTTTATAAGACCAGAACGTTTGTTTTGGGTCTCTCAGTGAGGTCAAATATGATTAATAGAAGATGAATTGAGCAGATATGGATGGGTCGCGCTTCCCAGCTCTGAGCCTAACCAAATTGTAACTTTCCAAGCAGCCATGTAAATGAAATCAGGAAGGACGTGAGGCCTGGCCACCGACGACTTCTCGGCTGACAGAAAAACAAAAACAGCCCAGAAGAAAAAAAGGTGGGAAAGGTTTCTGAGTTTGTATTAGATCTTTTTCAGTGGATTATACAGCAGAAATAAACACGGCCTGTTGTTCCAAACATTGGCAGCAAAAAAAGAGCAGTTCCGCTCAGATGCTGATAAATCCAGGCTTGAAATGCCCAGAGATCCGGTTGCTCCCCAGGAAAAAAAACCCAGCCTATTGTCTCATATTTTGAACCTATGTATCACCCTCTATTTACATTGGAAGGCAAAACTGCACAGGCTTGCTGGTATAATTACACACTTACCCGGCAGATATACAGAACTGAATCATCACCTCTCAGTTATTTTTATCCTTATTACCTAGTCAACTCGATGTGGATGAAGCAAACTCAATACTTCCTCCACACCACCATAATCCCCAGTTGGCTTTATTCCCCCATATAATTCCTAATAGAGGCTGGTTTCTACAGTCAGTAGAAAAGTGCAAGCTTTTTGTGTGTGTGTAGAGAGTCTCACAACAGGAGGCAAGTGACAGGTTAGATGATAGAATGCTTCCCTTCTGATTCTCTCCTTTGCTGTGTTAGAAAACTAGCCTGCCAGGGAAAAGGTTTCACCTAGCCTTTTCCTTGAAATGCTGGCTTTCTACATACAAGAAATTTCTTTGTAGGTGAGGATTCACTCATACTCCCCACTGCACCTGCATCTCGAAATGCTACAGTCCTCAATAAGGTTTACCACACATTCCTGTCTCAATACAGAAACGAGGACTTACAAATATGAATGAAAGTAGCAGACATCTTTTCTAACAAATGCCACCCTTCAATGAGCTTCAAAGTTCCCTGTACAAATAAGTATCATTTGCAAGAGTTATTTGTGGAGGAGAGGAATGCAAACTTGCAAGCTTCAAAAGACTTCAGAGACAGTAGCAGGCAACTTGTTGAGAGGTGTTTAAAAGACAGTAAAACTGACTGCCCCAGTGTACAATTACAAAAGAGAAAATAAGCAGGCATGGCTACATTATCTGATAATAGTAGGCAATTACCGTGCCCCCTCATTAGGAGAACGCCGGTAAAGTTAGCTCTGTCCTAAGTCATCCCACTTTCTGCTTTCACTCAAACTGAGCACAGAGCGAACAGTCCTGCCCAACATGAAGCTGCAGCTCCAAGATCCCAGACATCTCCATGGAATCGAGCATCAGGGTCCACTGGACTTGAACTTGAAATAAGCCCTTTTGGTCTACACCAGGGGTGCACAACTCAAACACCAACACAAAGGCCAGAAGTGACTGGGACTGTAACTAGGTGGGCTTCTTTGTAAAAGCACATGGTGTCATCAGGCCCCGCCCCATGACATCACCAGGCCCCGCCCTATGATCCTCAGAGTTTGGCATGCGATGCTTTAGCCATCGCAGTGCAAGAAAAGTAAAAAATTAAGGCTGGCTACAACTAGAAGCAGGGGCAGAAAGAGAGAGGGAGACCAAGCCCCCCCCCCCTCCAGCTGCCCTGTCCTTCTCTGCCCTTTCTTACTCCCGCTTGTCACCACAGTCCCCCTCTTTTCTGCACCTGTGTTCAGACTGAGGCCTTGTGTTTCATTGTTGCCAAGCTGTGTGTGGCAAGCTACCCATGAACCATCGCCCCTCCTGGGCTTTTAGAGAACGTGAGCTCTTGTGAGAGTCTGAGAATCAGAAGTCCTGCCTTGACCATTGTCTCAGGAACCTGCAGCTCTCGCAATGCTACTTGACCAACACCCAGCTGCCATGCCACTGTACGGAGTCAGACTCACTCGGCACTGCCGCCAGTTGGGGGCACAGAGTCCAGAAACACTTCCTTCACCGAGGCGCAGGAATCAGTGCTGGGACTTCAAGGCACATGCATTGTGGCCCCAGGGCCGTATGCTGTGCTCTCTTGCTCTACATACTAGCAGCCCTGGTGATGAGCTACCCCCAGCTGGAGAAAGATGCCTTGCTCTCTGCTAAGCACCCACATGCTCCCCAGTCACTAGTCCCAACTCACTCAGCCAATCTAAGATTAATTTCAAGTAAGGCTGGGGTCTTTGCCTCATGATGAACTCAAGAAACTCTCTTATACTCCGTTTAGATCCTTGGTCTATCAAGATGCATATTGTCATTTCTGACTGCCAGTGCCTCTCTAGTATCTCAGGTAGAGATCTCTGACATCACCGTCTCCCTCATCCCTTTAACGGGAGATGCTGGGGATTGAACCTGGGACCTTCTGCATGCCAAGCAGATGTTCTACCACTGGGCTAGTGCTCCTCCAACGGCTCCTTTCTTCTTGCTCTATTTTAGTCCAGCCGATCTGCTCTTCTGCACTTCTGTGAGTCCCTTAATCTCATGCCACTTCCAGCTTCCTGGGGTATGGACCTCTCAGCTTTGATTAGGGCTGCCCAGTCCAGGTGGGAAAATTTCTGTAGATTTGGGGGTGGAGCCTGAGGAGGGCGGGGTTCAGGGAAGGGAGGGATATCAGCAGGTATCTTTCCACAGGGAATTCCTGCCAGTCCCCTGTTGGGGGGGATACTCTATCCTCCTGCCCTGTTTTTTTGCCACCAGTTGATTATCCTTACTTCTCCACCCCCCTCATCCCCTGGGGATGTTTGGTTTGGGGCTGGGTAGTGCGGGTCTGCCGCCAAGAGATGTTCATCAATTTGTATATTTTTATTTATGGTTTTAAATGTGATTTTATCAATGGTTGTTATCTGCTTTGAGCCCACGCAAGTGGAGAGAGTAGAATATAAGATTTAATAATAATAATAATAATAATAATAATAATAATAATAATAAAAATAAAGACATAGCACCTACAGAACTGCAAAAGACAGTGCTACTTGGAACAGCGTACATATTACACCGATATCTGGTTTATACTTAGGTCTCCTGCGGAAACTTGTACCAGCTTAGCAAGGCCAATCAATAATAACATGTGACCTCTGCTTATTGGACCAGTCACACTCTCTTTCAGACTAATCTACCTCACAGAGTTGGTGGAGGACTATGATGATGATGATGATGATGATGATGATAATGATTCAAATTATCCAAAACACAATCGTTTTGGATAATTTGAATCATCATCATCATCATCATCATCATCATCATCATCATCATCATCATCATCATCATCATCATCATAGTCCTCCACCAACTCTGTGAGGTAGATTAGTCTGAAAGAGAGTGTGACTGGTCCAAGGTCACCCAGTAAGGTTCACAGCAGGATGGGAACTTGAACCTGGTACTTCCTGGAACGATTTTGTGTGCCAGCTTAGATCTTCCCAGAGCTTCCTCCTGAATGTCCCAGCCCTGAAGTCCATTATATAAGCCACAGCCCAAGTATGGTCTTTCTTAGCTTCAGCACCTATCTAGGGAACGGTCCCCCACGGAGATCGGGCAGGCACCCACCTTGACACAATTCTGGAACTGTTGTAAAGCCTTTTGGTTTAAGGGAATCTTTTAAGGGCAATTGGATCAAAGCAATGTGCTTTGGGGTTGGTTGTGGTTGAGTTGTATTCAGGGCTATTTTTTGTCTTATGTTTTAATGCACTTGTGCAGCATTGTTACTTGCATTTGTAACCCGCCACAAGCCACTGTTGACAGTAGGAAAGGTGAGGGATAAGTATTTGAACATTCTGACCAGGAGCAACTTTCCTGCTACCTGAGGGTCTTGAATTGTAGACCCGAAGACTGAAGGGGGACCTTGTGGGCAGCATGTTCTCTGCTATTGTGCTATAGGTGCTCCCACAATATGAGATGTTTTGACCTGCTGGTAAAACACTTCCAGAGCTCCTTGGGTAATGCTAGGCCCCAAATCTGGCCACTGTTCACAAATCAGACCAGATCAGCTCAGCTCATGGGTGTAAGGAATGGCAGCTTCAGGAAGGAAAAAAATTCCCTGGGATCCCCTTATAAACTTCCAAGAGGGCTCAAAGATCTGAGCCACAAATAAGGGCAACTTCTTTGGAAGAATCAGCCCCTGGAGGCCCAGAGGAAGTAGCTTGCTTGGACGAGGACTTGCAATCAGTCTCCGTAATGGATGGATTTGAATTTTTACGTTGGATTGATGAATGTGGTGACAAGGAGTGCTGTAACCCCATGGGCAGTGCAACTCCCGCCGAGGCAGCAGTAGAGAGGGACACTTCCCCAACAGACCCCAAAACCCGGGGCTAATCTACAAGCTCCCTAAACAACCATCCCATGTCTGTTTCCTAATGCAGACCCCTAAGATAAAGGTTTACTGTCCTCTGAGAAAAACCTGTCCACTTGTTTTGCTTTGTTTTAAAAGCTACGCACAGGATCGCTCGCTTATTTGTAAGTTACATACTTAAAAAATTCCATAGCCCCCCCAAAAGCCCAATTCTGCAAATAAATTTTGCACAGGGTTCCTATTACACACATTACGTAAATTATGATTAGACTGTTCAACTGAATAAGTGCACCAAACACCTTCTCTTGGGGTTAGGAGTTCTGTCCCAGTTACTAAGCAGAGCAGAACCAGATGCAAAGGCTGGGCAAGTGAATGGATCGAGAGGCTTGGCCATTGGAAACCCTATCCTGGCCACTTCTAACCACAAAGCTTTTTAGTCTGTGCTGCCTTTTATAATAACAACAACAACATTCTATTTATATACCGCCCTTCAGGACAACTTAATGCCCACTCAGAGCAGCTTACAAAGTATGTCATTATTATCCCCACAACAAACCCTGCGAGGTGGGTGGGACTGAGAGAGCTCTGGAAGAGCTGTGACTGACCCAAGGTCACCCAGCTGGCTTCAAGTGGAGGAATGGGGAATCAAACCCGGTTCTCCAGATTAGAGTCCCACGCTCTTAACCACTACACCACACTGGCTCTTATCTTTGAAAACTCACCAAAAACAACCTGAGAAGGAAGAAAAGAAGATAACAGCATCATTACGAAAACTAGAATTTGTTTTAACATTTTGGAATGCTTGATTTCATCAGAATATAAGAAAGGAAATATGAATCCTCTTGATGGAAAATCATGATCTGATGTGCATAAGCCAGTGGTTTCCGGAAAGATTGTATTAGAGACTATTTATTTGCAATCACATTTATACTAGTCATGACTTTCTGAATTGCAGTTCAAGATATGCTCCCTTCCCACCACAACCACATTTAATGATTGGTGGGAAAATGTACATGTTTACTTACTAAAATTAAGCTTTCCATCACAATTGCACAAACTAGAAATTTGGTTATAAAAGATCCTACATTTGGGGGGAGTCAGGTAAAGCCGAGTCATAAAGGGAGGCCCTTCGAGTCACAAAACTGCTCCTCCCCCAGTTATTCTTTGGGAAATCCCAAAAGGGAGTAGAAGTGTTTACAGAGCAATTGTGTGACTGGGCTCCCCGCCCCCCAACAAATACTCATGCTTCCCTCCTCGTGTCTGGCATGGTAGAGAGATGTAGAATGGTAGTGGAACTGCAGGAGCAGAGTCCCAACAAATTCCTTTAAATCACAAGTTTGCCCCAGAAATGTAATGAAAGGATTCCATGTTTGGGCCATTAGCAGAGTCTATCGTTTAGCAGAGGAAGCATGATTATAGGTGGTTGTCAACTGGTTCTGCTGTGACTAGTGTGTGTGCAGAAGAGAACATAACAAAGCTTACACTTGTTTATATTTAGAGAGGAAGTAAGAGTTCTTTATTGTAGGAACTCCATACTCTGATAGAAAAGGAGAAGAGACAGATCCTAACTACCTATCTAGTCTAAGGAAGGGGATGGATGCTCGGACAAGTCCATGCTTCCAAGACAGGAGGAGGAGGAGAAGAGAGGTGTTGCCTGGAACAATGCCAGGAAGAAAAGAAGTGAGGGGGAGGAAGTCAGGAGGAGGAATTCCTGAGAAGAGCAATTTACATATCAAAGGCCAGTCAGAGCAGTAAACAGAGTGCCCTGATCTCTCTATCTTTCCAACTCTTTGGGTTGTCCTCCTCTGAAACCTGAGGAAAGGGACAGTGCTAAATCCTCCTTTTCCAACACTTCTATGGAAAGTGTTCTATGGAAATCTCCCCCCCCCCAATTGAATTATTTTTCCATGGTGCAAGTATGACGTGATGTACCCAATCAATGATCTGATTATGGGGCAGAGGAAGCTTAGGGCAAAATTCATCCTTGTATCTAATAGTCAAGAGCTGGCCACCAGGCCCTTTTTTTAAAAAAAAATCCACACAATAAGGACAGCCCGGCTACAATTCAGAGTACTGAAAGCCCAGGGAACAACTAGATCTGCTGAAAATCTGTTTTGTAAAATAGGGGATAATAGAGAGGAGGATTTAGCAAACCCAAAAATCTTAACAAAAATACCTGCCCCTGTGCAGCCATCAGAAATAAATGCATCATTTATTGGAGCAGCATTGTGCATTGCCATAGCAACCAGAGATGCCATGTAAAAATGTGGCTATGGCCACCTGGAGCAGGTGGGGATGGAAAGCCTGGCTCAGCTTTGATCCTCCGACCGGCTGCTTCCCTCCCCTCTTTGCTATGCTGTTGAGGTTAGCAAGGTGGGTGAGCATGGGGCAAGAAGACAAAGGAGGCAGGGGAGGCAACAGGGAGGGGGAAGGAAGCTACAGTTGGTACAGCACAGGTGAGGCTGGACAGACGCAACACTGCGTGCATCAGTGGTGAAGAGGGAATGGAAGCAAATGGGATTTCCTCTTCCCTGCATTCCCTCATGGGTCCCCCACATCCTGCAGAATGTATGGAAGGAGGAACATTCTCTATAGCCTCCCTTTTGCACCAAACATCCTCAGCTGCAATCCTTCCGATAGACGTACAGCATCTTGCCAACAGGAAAAAAAAAAACCATCTCTGCATTTTACAGTTAAATACCCCCCTTTGTGCAGGAACAATTTGAAGTCTCCACACAATACATGTTAGAGAATCCCTCCAAAGGCTTTCCGGTTCATGAGTTCTCTAGAAAAGAGGAGGCGAATACCTACGTGGTGATTTTACGTGTTGAGGCAGAAATTAGAGTTTTTATCTTCTTTAATTAAGTCAGAGGCTGACATCTGAACAGAGACTAAGGGTTTATGTTGACAGAAGAAATAAGGAGGTCACACTCTCACAGCTCATTATGAATACTTAGGGGATGATTAACTAAACCACTTCCATTTCAATGTTTAATTTCAAACATATAAAATATTCACTGGGACTTGCTTTATATGCTTCCTTTTGGTTCATGGGTGAGAACAGCACATTTCGGGAGGGGCAATTTCCCTACCTGCATAGCCTGGCATAGCGGCTTGGACAAGCATCTGAGACACAGAAGTTCATATCATTACTTTGCCAGTGACTTTACTTGGGCCAGCGACTCTCACCTACCTCACAGGATTGTTGTTGTGAGGACACAATGGCGGACGAGGAGAATGCTACTGTAAGCTACTTTGGGTCTCCACTGAAGAGACATATGGGATGAGGTGGGGAAATGCTACGAATTCACAGCTGACTTACGGCAAAGCCTTGGGGTTTTCAAGGAAAGGGTCATTCAGAGGTGCTTTGCCCTTGCCTGCCTCTGTGCAGTGACCCTGGGCGTCCTCAGTGGCCTCCCATCCGAGCACTAACCAGAGCCAACCCTTCTTAGTTCTGAGATCCCATCCAGATCAGGGCGGGCAGGAGATAAAGGTTTAAATAAATATACATCAAGATGGGTAGCCGCGTTAGTCTGTCTATAGCAGTGGAAAAGATCAAGAGTCCAGCAGCATCTATAAGACTAACAAAATTAGTGGTAGGGTATGAGTTTTTGTGAGCCACAGCTCACTTCTTCAGATACTTCTTCAGGTATTTTATTAGTCTTATAATCTTGTTAGTCTTATAAGTGCTACTGGACTCTTGCTCCTTTCCACGGCTAAATAAATATAGTGTTGGACTCAGATCGAGGAAAACTTGGGCACACATCCTCCTGAGCCAGGAAGCTTCTTGGCTAGATTAGACTCTACGGGGAGTTGCCAGCAAAGAGCTTTGTGGAGCCTTAGAGATAACAGATTTAGTATGGCATAAACCTCTGTGGCAAGAGCCTATTTGGTTAGATGCATGAAATACCAGTTGCAAGACAGAGGGATACAAATGCAGACAATGGGAACCAAAGGCCGTGAATTGCAGGAGGTGCAGACGATTATTTGAGCTCCCCCTTTGCCCCACCCCTATCTACATTTTTTAAAACATGGATTGACTTAGGATAAACCGTCATGCACCTCCATGAAAGCTTCTGCCACAATAAACCTGCTAGCCTTTAAGCTGCTGCAAAACACTTCACTGGGTTTGGCTGCAATGAATCACAGCTATCGTTCTGGAATTTGTCTCTGTATGCTTTTGGGGAAGGTAAAATGAGAGCGGGAGGAAGCACCACCCGTGAGGTCTTTAAATGCTTGTAGGTTAAAAATGTGTTTAGTGGTCAGACTCAGTATCAATACCAGATCGCCTGCCTGGTCAACGGAGCAGTGCGCGCTGCACCTCCAGTTCTAGCTTTGCCAGCTTGCTGCTTCAGTTTTCAGATCTTGCTCAGGTCTGACTTCCTGGTCCAACGATTGTGTGTGTTAAAAGTGCCGTTATGATACAAAGTTAGGGAGACTTGATTGTCTGAACTAGTCTTTAGCTGCATACAGTGGTGAAGTCTAGATGCCATCAACAGAAATGCAATGAGATAAACTTCAATGAATCCTACAGCAGCAGGCTTCTGCAAATTTCAACATGCGCATGATCATCACATGAACTTGCCTTCTTCAGTCTCCCTGGTTACATGTGAAGATAGAGCCTGACTGGATTGCCTCTGTGTTCCCTAGTAAACCAAGCATGCCTCGATGATGACCAACTTTGCTCCTGCACGCTAGGTGTTTGGTCATTGCAGCTTGTATCTGCTTTTGTCCAGTCCAAGGACTATCAGCGGAAACCTAAGCAGTTACATCCTTCTAAGTGTGCTGAAGTCAATGGCCTTTGAAAGGTGTGAATCATCTAATTTAATGGACAAAAGGCAATATCCCCCAAAGGCATGGTTATTCGGTTCATTAAATTGACCACCTCAAACCTCTTTGGGACATTCTTTAGGCAAGTGATGTCAGGTAGAGGTCAGTGCCTGATTTTCACACCTCAGTAGATACTGGCATTTATTCAAGAAACAAAGTCAAGAATGAATTACAAGATTAGCTGGGTTCATGGACAGACATTGAAAGCACATGGAGAGACTCAAGTAGTAAGTCTTAACTAAAAATATCAAATTTGGACTTGGATCCTAACCTTTTCTTTCATTTGTGCCTTCTTCGTGTATCACAGAGAGGGCCTTCCCTCTAGCATTAGGGGCTTTTCAGATCATCGAAACATGCTGGTCTGGCATGAATGGAAGCTCCTAGCACTCAAAGAATATGTTCTGCCATGGAGGACCCACCAAAGATAAGGATACAGTACAAGTGGAAATGAGGCTTAGGATCCAAGCCTTTATTCCCTTTTTACTAAGTATCATTTTAAAATTGGAGAAGCCAGGTGAGTGGCAAGAGATGTCAAGACAGCCACAGAGTTGTGAGAGAAAACAGTACAATTGTGCAAATCATACACATCTGAATTTGTTTAGATGCATAGGAATCGCTTGCTGACTCCCTGCTTGTGATTAGCAAGGACACCTAAGCTGAACTGACAGAGGCTTTAGCATAACTATACAGCAGTGAGGGCAGGACAGTGGTCTGACAACTAGGGAAGAAGAATGTGCTTGCAAGCAATAACAAGCTCTGAGAGCCAGTTTGGTGTAGTGGTTAAGAGCACGGGACTCTAATCTGGAGAACCAGGTTTGATTCCTCACTCCTCCACTTGAAGCCAGCTGGCTGACCTTGGGTCAGTTACAGCTTCTCAGAGCTCTCTCAGCTCCACCCACCTCACAGGGTGTTTGTTGTGTGGGGATAATAACATACTTTGCAAACTGCTCTGAGTGGGTGTTAAGTCATCCTGAAGGGTGGAATATAAATCGAATGTTGTTGTTGTTGTTGTTGTTAACTGTAAGCACTTCCAGGGAAAATTCACTTCCCTCTTCATTCATGTGATCAGGAAACTTCATAGCAGAGACAGAGTGTTGCATGCTTAAGGGTCTATTGCCAGCACCTCCAGATCATAGATCTTGGATAGATCATAGAACTTGGATACTCAGACTGGGAAGGTTACCATGCAATCCTAAGCAAAGATGCACCCGCCTAAGACCACTGTAGTCCATTGCCTAACAATGGCATACCTCTGCTTAGGATGGCACTGATAATAAGAAGACACAGCAACGTAAGGTAGCTTCATACATTTATGAAGCAGAAGGTGTAGTCCTAGTATGAGGCAGGCAGCAGAATAGCAGCAAAATAGATTTGATCCATAGGCCACAACCCAGATCAGAAGTTCTCCAGCCGAAGCACTATTCGGATTTGCAGGACGTGCACAGGAGCACATTGCTCCTCATGGATTAGTAGGAAGCGCCATGTGGACATGGCACCCCAGGCACCAAAATATCTCACTTCGGCTCTGATCTGCCATTCTTGGTACATACAATTTAGACCCAGCAGATAGGTTTGCAGGGCTCGCCATACGGCAAAGAAAATGGATTGTTATTAATAACACAGAAAAGTAACAAATCCTTTCAGTAACGTACACAGTGTAGATGACTAATACCTCTGGCAAAGACTTGGCATTGAAACACACGGAGCTAATAAATGGTTGGCACCCAAAAAGAGCTGTATGAGAGATTTTTCTTCTTTTTGGCAGGAGAAGGCTTGCACACATGTGTCTGCGAAGACACCTCAGCATGTCAGAACGCAGGCACGCTATCACTATAGTCAGCCTTTTGGAAGGAAATGCAAAATAAAAATAAATCTAGATTGCGCCCAAAAGACTTTTGGGGAGCAGGTAGATTAATTGCACAGTCTTTGTAGTAACTCAGATTTCTCTTCGCCATGAAATGATGGAAGGCTTTATAGTTGGAACATGTGCAATGAAATGGCCACATCATGCCAGCATAACATCTGTATAAAGGTACACAGGGGGATGGAATTTGGTGCACGTCAGGGACGGAATTTGGCAAATTTAAGGACAGTTTTTTTAAAAGTCATGTGGAAATGTTTCTTTTCCTCATTTCTGTACATCCCAGTTTTAAGAACATAAGATGAATCTTTCTGGATTGTTCCCTGGGTCAATCTAGACCATCCAACAGAGAACAGAGACTAGTTAGATGCTTTCAAGAAACCCGTGAGCAGGGCACAAAGCCAACAGCTCTCCTTTGATTGTTTTGCCTCAGCATTACATGTTCACAGGTAGGCTACCTCTGGATATGGAGGTTCCATTCAACTATCATAACTAATAGCTTTTGAGAGTTTTGGTTCCTGTGTGTGTGTGTGTGTGTTCCAACATCCGTATATTCATCAGAAGAATGCCTAAAAACATTTGAAATTGACCTTTTTTTCTTATGAAATTCACTTTAGGTGGGGAAAAAATCTTCGGTATTTCATTCAGCCCGGGCTTCGGAGAAATCATTGCCTGCCCATAAAGGGCTGTGACTCATGCTATGTCTCAACATGAACTCATGAAACAGGCTGTGATCCCTGCAACCGTAAAACCAATTCCGCAACCTTGAGCATAACTTATCTGCACCATTGAGCACACGTACCTCGGTGCAACATGCATCAGTTGCTGGACTCGGGGCAACAATAAGCATCCCAATAAGTTTTGCATGCTGCTCCACCCGGCTGAAAACCAAAGGACCTGGAACATGCTGTGTGCACCATACAAGCACGGCCAATAAGTTACTCTTGCATGGTGTACCACTAGCACTGGGTGCCGAGGAACACTTTTACCACGTGCCCCACTGAAGCCAAAGAGCCTTGTCAAAAAGCCCATTCATTTCCATGGGTCTTTGCAGGAGGGAGTTGCATTGGATAGCCTCCACTGGCTGCAATTCAGCAAAGCCACAGGAAGGTTCTTAGCTTTTTAAAATGATTTAATATTCTAAAATAAAGCCCACGCCTAACACAAAAAGCAGTACGAGAAGTATTGCTTCAAGAATTTGCTTTCTCGTTTCCTGCTGGGACTGATGCCTGCCAGGTGAGAGGCAGCCATTTCCAAGGCAGGAGGAAGGGGTGGAGAGACGAGGCATCAATGATGGTGTGGTCCGGATAGAGTTCCTAACCTGCCCCCTTGGCCATTCTTGGTGTGCTGCTGGAATGTGTTAGGCTCCTGAACATGAGCAGATACATTCATATATATGCATGAATGAATGAAAGTATCTGTTCATGTTCAGGATTCTAACACATTCTAGCATCGCACCAAGAATAGGAACCCAGATCAGAGCTATTTAGATGAAAGGATGGAATGATGCGGAGAGTACCGAGCTCAGTTCTCCCTGATTCCCATTCAGTTCTATGGGTCAAAATGAATGGATTGTTGCTTGAGAGACAATTGAGTTATGGACAGGGAAATGCCACAGATAGCCACAGGTTGGCTGGCACATGCCTTTCTCACTCTAAGGATGTCCGATTCACTATTTTTTTATTTAAAAAAATAAACAGTAGGGGAAAAATACATTAATACCACTTTTAAAAATCAGATTTCACAGTCTTGTTACGGGATGTGCAAGTGCAGAGGCAGGATTCCGAGGGCTTATCCCTAGCTGCAGGGTTGGCGCCACTATTGAGGCAGTGAGGTAGATGCCATGGGTGCTGAGGCACTGAAGGGGGCGCCGGAGGGGGTGCTGGGGGTGGAGGTATGCACCACAGAGCTGGTGTGCCCCGTCCACAGCTGCTGCAGCCAGCTAGCCCTGCACTGCCACCACCCACACACGCCCCTGGCCTGGCGCAGCAGCCACAGGCCAGGCACGGCAGGCATCCGGGTCAGTGTGCGGAGTGCAGGCAGCCTCCGCGTGCCATCCCAGCCACCCGCTGGCCAATAGGGCCGGCTTGCTGCATGATGATGTCATCACGCAGTCCAGGGGGCGCGCGCACACTATGTGAGTGCGCACATAGGGGCAGCCGCAGGCGCCAGAAGCCCTGGCACTGCCCCTGCCTAGCTGGATGAGGAATCCTAGGCACCAACAAATGCTGTACATGCAGTTTCTCAGCATTACATCTCTTATGGCTTCTTATGGCAGAATGTGCCTGCACACTTAAACTTCATTGGATCATGGCCACTTTTTTGCAATAACTGCTTAACAGAGCAATAGATTAAACATCTACATCCTGCCTTATTTTTCATCCAAGGAGCCCAGGGCAGCGGCACATCTAATTCTCAACTGGGATGTTCTCATCTGTGGTTGGAGGAAAGTACAGGGAGGCAGAAAGACACCATGCGGGACCGCGAACACATGAGGCTGCATTAGATGAGGTAAGACCCTTAGTCTATCAAGGCCAGTATAATCAATCTGATTGGCAGCACCTTTCCTAAGTCTCAGATAGAGATCAAACATCACCTGCAAACTGAGCGTTTTCATCGAAGATATTAGGAATCGAATGCAAGACCTTCTACCTGCAAAACAGAGGCTCCAATGTTGAGCCAAATGAGGCAGTCCCATGAAAAATGGGAGGAAGTGCTCAGGAGAGGCAGGCATATAAATATTAAATAAATTAAAATAAATCATTTATTTGCACTAGCCAATGCAGCCACGTATTATGTACTTAAATCCAGAACTGGAGTGATATTATCTAGCTCAGAGTCTGTGGGGTCAGTTGACATGGCAAGAGCACAAAGGAGAACAGACAGAAAGTAATATTCTGTTGAACACATGCAGCTGCTTTATACTAAACCAGGCCATTGGCCTATCAAGGTCAGTACTGTCTACTCTGACTGATAGTGGCTTTCCAGGGTCTCAAGTGTCTTTCACATCACCTACTACTTGGTCCTCTTGTACCAAGGACTGAACTTGGCCCCTTCTGCATGCAAAGCCAATGCTCTACCACGGCGCCACCACCCCTCCTTTAGGCAAGCCTCCTAGCTGTTTTATATCAAGCTTGGCCAATCCAGGAAAAGAGCAAGAGTCCAGGAGCACCTACGCCATCACGTGTCAGCAATGGCCCTCCGCTCTCTCTATTGGACAAACTGGCCAGTCCCTTCGACAAAGAATTAATGGACATAAGTCTGACATCAGGAACCACAACATTCAAAAACCAGTGGGGGAACATTTTAACCTTCCAGGACATTCAGTTGCTGACCTAAAAGTAGCAGCTCTCCTGCAGAGGAATTTCAAAGGGAGATTAAAAAGAGAGACTGCTGAATTGCAACAGATAACAAAGTTCAGGACAATGCATCCACCTGGACTGAATCGAGACCTAGGCTTCCTGGCTCATTACCAATGCTGATTTCTCAACACCCACCCACCCTCAACATACTCCACCCTATCCAATCATGCCTGCTATTGTCATTCACTGGGCATTGTCATTCGTCATCTGAAATCACTCCCCTCTCCAAGATAGAAAGACAGATTCTAGCTGTATCTGAAGAAGTGAGCTGGAGCTCATGAAAGCTCATATCCTACCACTAATTTTGTTAGTCTTATATGTGCTACTGGACTCTTGCTCTTTTCCACTGCTAGAGACAGACGAACACGGCTACCTATCCTGATCAACCCAGGAACTTCATCCTCCCTGCTAGTCACAGGGGCAGATGTTGCCCAGCCCTGTTCCCTTCTGTGCCTGTTGAAGCCTGCAAGGTTTTTGGCACGCATAGACATGGCTTGCTCGCTAGGCTCATTCTCAGCCTCCGGAGTTCATAGCACCCACGCAGCATCTGATTTCTCAGGACCAGATAGGGACTACGTGATGCCTCATCTAGAGAACAATTCCCATCAGAGTTTGATGTGGCCATAGTTCTAGGCCCTTCCCTCCCCCTCGACACGGTGCTGTAAAAACTCTTACTACAAGAGCCTTTGCAAACATTTCTGTGCTACCATATATAACGAGGAGAATTGCTTTATGACACCTGTGCTGAAGGTACGGGGGGGGGGGGAATGTCTCTCTGATATTTGATCAACTGTTGGTTCTATGTTCAACTGAACGTCCTCCTTTTTTCCTCTTCTTCTTCTTCCCAGCATTGCAAAGGCACAGCCTGATACTACCTAGCCACACCTGGAGCCCACCAAAGCCAGCAAATCATTTCACAGAAGATGCTGTCAGAATGCTATTAAGATCGTGGCCCCAAATATCTCATTTCTCCCACCCCTCCTTTTTAAAAAAAATCCAACATGATTAAGAGTTCTGGAGAATTCAGAAGCTTGCACACTCTTTTGTGTCATATGGGTTGATCTTAACAAAAAGTATTGTTTTTGCATTTTGGTAAGGACCAAAACAGCTTAATTTTTCTTTCTTTCTTTGGTTTACATATTGGTGTGCCGATTAGTTGAGAAGCCATAGATCTGTTCTGCAGACATCGAAAGCACTTGGTGGACCCCCTATGGTGCCGCCCTCCAGTAGTGCTGAATAAGGCATTCTGGGCAGTTGTGGAGAAGCAGCTGAGACATAGCAGGGTTTGGACAACTGTGCTGACAAAATAAAGAGAGGGGTACTGAACATAGTACCCAGCGCCAGCAAAACTCTATCCCTGTGGCCAGCATGAGCAATTCCATGCCTATCAAAGCCAGCTCCTGATTTTGGACATTTTCTGGCATCTCCACAATTAGCCTGACCCGGTGTGGAGATATGCAGAGGAAGGGGCTCGGTTATACCAATTCAGTAAGCATTGATCCCCAGTAAATGGGGATCAAACTAAATGGGTGTCAAGCTGGGGCAAACAGAGAGTGGCCTTGCCCCAAACACTACCATTCCTTTGGAAAAGAGGCAGATTTAACCCCCTTCACAATAATGTCCTATAAGATACCTTTTACTGGGGTGTATCCACCCATCCCGCCAAGTAGCCTTCCTCCAACTTAAGATGCTCATCCTCCACTTAAGTTAAAGAAAGCCCCCTTGGACTGGAGGAAAGCTTCAAACCTGAGGCAATAGGAGAGGGGAAATACAAATATTTTAATTTATAAATAAACTTTGCTGAGTGGAGTGGAAGGACAGGGGTAAGATCCACCCCATTTTTTCCTGTGGGCGGAAGTAGCTGCCATTCACTTCTATGGGGGGAAAGGAAGTCCAGGAATGCTGAAAGAATCAAAAGAAGACTTTTGCTTTTGGTACTGGTTGATTCAGGCCCTAATGTCAGGGCCCATACAGAAAACTGGATGGTGAGTACACTGAGACACATTATCACACTGTGATACAGCATGGACAATGTTGTAACAATACAGGCTCCTCCCTCTTTAACCACCAGCACAAATATTGAACCACTGTACCAAGCCAGATGCCAAATGAAGATGAACAACACACTGATAACAGCAGGAGGAGTCAAGTGCAGTGTACACCATGCACACACAACATCACACACACCTTCACTGTGAATGCCTTCATATGGAATTCGATCACTTTCTAGTTCACTGCCCATAATCAGGAACTCAAATTAGAATCTCGCTCCATATATAAACGTGTGGTGGAAGGGTGTGTGTGTGGCGGTGTGTGTGTGGGGGGGGGGCTAGCTGTTAAGCTGTTAAGAACTCTTTCAGGGTGCACGCAAAAGCTTAACAAAAGTGTACAGAGGAAACTTGGACCGTATTAAGAGCTCACGAGCATGCGCCCAATAGAGACGCCGAGGAGCTGTCCATGGTCCTGAATGGAGAGCCTTCTTCCTTTAAGCACTTGGGCTGGGGGCTCCTCTTGTGCTGACCCCGATATTTGCTCATCTGTCTTGGTTCAATGAGGGGACAAAAGGGGCAGTCCCCCTCATCTGACAGCACGGGTGCGAGAAGAACAGCAAAAAGTGCTGCTTGTCAGAACAGCTAGAGCGAGAAATCGGTACTACAAAAGCCTGGCAGGGAGAAATGGTGGGCGTAGGTGGGCTTGAGGTGGTGAAGGCACTTGTGCTGTGCATCAGCATTTTATGCATTGGACTCCAAAATAGAGGGGGATTGCTTTGATTAGTTCATGGCAACAGACTGATTAATGCTGAGCTCAGGGTGGTGTGCTTAGCCTTAGCCAGATTCCACCCCCCACCCCCCACCCCGGTTCAAGTGGCATGAGTCCAGTTTCCTAACTCTTTGGGGCCAGATTAAATCCCCCAGAATACTCACCTCTTCTCTCACTATTGAAAGTTCCCATTCAGCAATAGGGGAAGGAGAGACCTTGGAAGATTAAAGCCCCCCCACCCAATTTAATTCTGCAGAAGTATTATTAGAGAAGAACAAGAAGGTCCTCTAGAAAGAAGGTGTGTGGCACAATGGTCTCAAAAGTTACATTTGTGGTCTGGCTTACAATGTGCTAGCGATGCGAATAAATCATTTTTTAAAACCTATTTATTATGCAAATCAAATATTTGTTATGCACAAAGGACAAAGAAATGATAGGATTCATATTATCCCCAAGATGCAGGAATAAGTGGGTCATTATGTGAAAAGGGATCCCAAATTTGCTCTGCTCACATCACTGTTTCAGCCAATAGCAAGGCAATTCCTCCCATTAGATCAGTTCCGCAAAATATGCAAGGTTCTACACAAGCATTCTTTTCCCTGATGAAGAGTTCTGTGCAGTCTGAAAGCTTGCCTAGCCTGTGCATCACAGTTGCTCCAATCAAAGGGACTGCAGTTCCTATTTCACATGGATTACTTCCAAAGGCCAAGGGGTATATCGAACTGTCACACTAAGGAAGATATTGAAGCATATATAGGGAGCCTTTCCAAAGGACTGTGATTACAAGGAACTCGGCTTTGGAGAGAAAGCTTAAGATTAAATATGAACTTGAGCTCCCCTTTGCTCGGTCATTACTTCTCGATCCAAACATGTCCCCAGAGCCTACTGGAGAACCTGTAGCCTGCAGAGCTGGCTGGAGCCATTGCATTCTCTTCCAGAGCTCTTTAAGCCAAGATTCTGGGCTGGGGCTGCCTTCCCAAGGCAGCCTTCTCCTGGCAGACCAGACCAGTGAAATCGCTGGAGCAGGGGAAAGAGAAAGGCAGGTTTGGAAGACAGGAACGAAAGCAAAGCTAGGTGGGCCAGGAGGGTGGAAGGGAAGCGAGCGTGCAGCATCCAGGGGCTGAGCGCCACTCTCTTGGCGTGGTCCAGCAACAGAAGGGAGGGGAGGGGAGAAAGAGAGGCTTACCTTGAGCCCACGTTTCTGGCTCGCTGCCGGCTCTACCGGGGCCGTTCATGACACTGCATGTCAAAAACCAGCTGGGAAAGGAATATGGGAAAAGGATATGGCCAGTCGATGAGCTTCTTGGCGTATTTCCTGACAATGTTATCTTCTCCAAAGATGAAGAGGGATCTGTTGACTGTGAAGCAGTTCTGGCGAACGGGGATGGGGTTGTACAGCGCCATCGTCCTGGCCCTTTGGGCTTTGGTTTGCTTGTAGGCTCCCGGGGTCCCCCCTGAAGGAGCAGGGGCGCCCTGGCGGTTCCGGCTCTGCTCGGCGGCTCCATCCCCGGATCCCAGCCTGCCAGCCATCGCCTCGCCAAAGCGAGCCATCCTGGAAGGCAAAGAGAGAGGTGATCCGGTCAAGGTCCCCCTTTTTCCTTTCCACCAAAGTAGCAAAGCTGCCAGAGAGGCGAGGGGGCGGCAGTCCCGGGAGAGCACCCCCTTTCCTTTCCTCCGCTTTCCTCCCCTCTGGGATGGGGTTTAAAGCCACGCGTTCAACGACTCCTCCATTCCACGGGAAGCCACGCTCAGCAGCCAGGCGTGCAAGCCTTTTCAACGCTAACCATGGTTTTAAAAAAAAATCAGTTCTTTTCTTTCGAAAGAGCCCCCACCAAGGAGATCAATCACCCTGCCAAGCAAAAAGCGCGGTCCGTTTGGCAAAGAATGCTCCTAAAAGGGGGCTGATTTGGGGAGGGGCTGTTCCCCCCTGGGGTAGCGAGCTAAGATCCTGTCCCCTTTTCTTACGTGGAGCTTTCTGCACCGAGGCTGGGCTTTAAATCAGACGCATCCTTTCTCCTCCTCCTTCTCCTGGCTTTGTGTTACAGGCAACAACAACACAAAAAAACCCTAGAGGGGTCTCCCCCTCCCCTCCAGCTTCTTGCCTGGACCCCCACAAGCGATCCAATCTAGAGGCGCTTGGGGTAGCTGTCAAAATCAGACAGGAAAGGGGGCTGCTGCCATCCAAGCTTCTCCATCTGCCCGTCAGGAAGGGGAAAAAACTGCAATTGGGCGAGCGCGAGAGGAAAGAGGTGGAGAAACAGGTTGCAACCCACTCCAGGCTAGTTAGAAAGCAAAGTGTTTAACTTCCTCGCGGTCGGCTCCATCTTCCTCCTTATCTGGAGAAAGGCTCTCTTTTTTTTCTTTCTCAGGGTGGGGGGAGGAAGAAGCCTCCACCACTGCCCCCTCCCACACACGTTCCTTTCACAAGAGAATTAAAGAAAATGGCATGGGGGGGGGGATGCTAAGAATGGCTTTGACGAAGCTTGCGTGCTTGCAAGCCTTCAGAATGCTGTTGAAGTAGTCAGCCCCCCCACCCCACCCCAACACACACACCCGTCCATCCCTCCATCCGGTAGCTCCTATTTAAGCAACCATATTAGTCCAGCCAAGGGAAGATCAGCGAGCAGGGGAGGGGTCTGCAAGGAACAAAGAAACAGCTTGCAAGTCACACACACACACACACCCCTTCCAGGACAGCTGAGCAAGAAAACCACACTGGACGGTGGGTTCCTCTTGGCTGGCCATTAGGGGAGCATATGGTTGGTACCCAATTTCTTAATTACAATGTCTGAGTCTGTATTCATTTCAGAAAGGAAGAGGGAGATCAGACTAGTGTTTGGGATTTCTACTCCCCCCCCCCCCCCACCAATACATTTTGGATCACCCCAACCAGACCACTTGGGCAAACTTGCAGTGCCACGTGGAAAAGAGCCAGTGGGTTTAGAAGGGAGTGACTCTGCTTGGGAAGGTGCAGTATGAGTTTACATCCCACCTGAAAGTGCATTTGGGCACCACATGGTTTCAAAGTGTGCCCCCACCCCCACCCCATACTGGAAACAAAATATGAATTTATTTCACTTGTGCCTTTTCTCCCCAAACAGAAACCCAAAGCAGCTCACATCATTCTTCCCTCATCTACTTTATCCTCACAACAACCCTGTGGGGTAGGCTAGGTTGAAAGTGCGTGACTCTGCTGTGCACTCCATCTGCCTTCCCCTCTTAGGCAACTGGTTGGGGGCGGGGAGTCAGTTGCTGAGATTGCTATGGCTGCGGAGGCATAAAGAAGCGGTTCAAGGCCAAGAGGGAAAACTCCCTTCCAGATCTCTACACTTCCCAAGCATGTGTGTGTGTGTGCGCGTGCACGCACACACACACACACACTTTGCTAAGGCTAGGGAAAACATCGATCCAGCAAAACATCTCTGGGGGAGGTCGTCATTGGGTACTTTTGTGGCACATGGTCTTGGAACAAGATTTGGCAGGCTGTAGGGTGATGTGCTTGTGAATTTTAATGGCTGGCGGCTGTCTGGATCGGTGTTTGGCATTCTGTCCTTCAGGATGTTGTAGTTTTCAGTTGACAGAATAACAGTTTCACTGCTCAAGCCAGTCACAGACTGTTCTGTGATGCTCCCTTTATCCTGCTATTCTAACTCCTCAAACAGTTCCTGACCCACATATTATACTGCGTGTGTGATTCACAGGAGATAACCAAAAAGGAGCATGGACTATGCACTGGAGAAATCACTGCCCTATTACATAGTGTTCCTTGGGAGTGAGAGAAATTATGCTTAAAGTGCACCTTAAAGATACAGAGGCAACAATACCATCTGCCCTGAACACCTTTTTTGCAGGAACTGTTCCCATTAGAATCAAAATCCAACTGAATAAAAAGTGTCTTCAATGAACATATGGATTATTCCCACTAATGATAATCAGCCCTAACACACCTTCCTTTACCAATACACACATTTCAATATTCTATAAAACAATGTCCAACTGGACTAAAATACTACAGGAATCTAAGAGACCCGGGTTCGAATCCCTACTCTGCAGTGGAAGCTCGCTGGGTGACCTTGGGCCAGCTACAGAGTCTTAACTAACCCACCTCATGAATGGGGGATAAAATGGAGGAGGGGAGACAATGTATGCTGCCCTGAGCTGTTTGGAGGAGGGTGGGATGAAAATGTAGTAAGTTAATAAACAAATCCCCTGACCTGGATAGCCCAGGAGAGCCTGATCTCATCAGATTGCAGAAGCTTGGTTAGTTAGTAATTGGATAGGAGACCTCCAAAGAAGACCAGGATGGCACAGACAGGCAATGGCAAACCACCTCTGTTAGTCTCTTGCCATGAAAACCCCACCAGGGGTCACCATGAGTAACTATGACTTGAGGGCAGGATTTCATTTTTCAATAAATAACTATACAGTCCAGTTTGCAACGTCCCCTCACAATCCCAACCCACAAAAATCAGGATGGAGTTATACAAATGAAGGCCAACAAAACTTCTGATGCCTGGATAGGTAATCCCGTGTTTGTTTGTTTGTTTTTACTACCAACCTGTGAGGTAGGCTAGGTTGAAAGAGTGTGACCAACCCAAGGTCACTCCGCCAGCTTCCATGACAGAGTGGGGATTTGAACTCTGGGTCTCCTGGATCCCAGACCGATACTTTAACCACTACACCACACTGGCTGACTGTTCCATTTTAAACTGTAGGCAAGGATTCATATGATGGGACGCTCTCCCATACAAAAATATTCCCTGCTCTAGCATATCAGGGAGCATTCCAGGTAGGAACTAGGGGGAAGGGTCCCTCTACAACGAGGAAAGCTTTCTGCAGGAAAGAGTACTCAGGCATGCCAAGTTCCCACGTGCAGCTTGAAGTGGTTCAGCCCTGAGACAGGTTTGGCACATCATCTGTGTTTGGGGGTACCAGACTGAAGAGCTGACATTAGGCAGATAGGAGAAAGCTTGATTCTCCATGGCTGGAGTAACTGGAGTCATTGTGCATCTTTTGAAGGAATACAGAGGCATACTACACACGGACACACACCAGGGGTCTTTGCAATAAACAAGGCCTCTCTTTCCACACACCTCTTCGGCCATAGTTAGGGGTGTTTTGCTAGTCTCATCATTTAAAAAGAAAAACCTACAGCAAATATTGCTTTGACCTTGTCATGTCTGAGCCCCATCCATGCCAATGTGAATGATCCTTCTGTGCTGAACTACTGTGTCCTGCTGTAGCTCAATGTCATTTTACCAGTGTTATAACTATTTCTTTCGCAGGCTTCCACAGGTGTTTATCTGATGGACTGTAACAGCCTCCAGTGTTTCTGACCTTGTACTCCCTCTCAGACTTTGCTATGTCTTTCTTCTTAGTGACTCAACTTGATATTACAAATATGTGGAACGTTCTCACACCAGGAGAGTGCCGAAACCTTGTTTATGATTCGGAGGGGGGAAAGGAGCCAAGTTGAATGTTAAAAGAGAAGGCTCTCTCACATGGGCCGTTTCCACACACATTGGATAATGCACTTTCCATGCACTTTAGTGATCCTTTGGATGTGGATCTTTTGTTTCACACATGAAAATCCAGTTCCAAATGATCACTAAAGAGCATGGAAAGTGCATTATCCAATGTGTGTGGAAGCAGCCATGATGTCATTCCTATCAGCTTTTACTCTTGCTGCTTAGATGCTTACCAGGCTTCTGAGTAGTCCTATGGACATATATATGGAAATGATCTGATTTCTGAATAAAAACCATTTAACCAAGGACCTGTGTCTTGCTGCAATGGTCCAGGGAACTGTCTGCCATATCCTGTCATCCATAGCCTGACAGACCTGGATAGCCCAGGTAAGCCTGATCTCATCCGATCTCAGAAGCTAAGCAGGGGTGGCCTTGGTTAATTGGATGGGAGACCTCCAACGAAGACCAGGACTGCAGAGATAGGCAATGGCAAACCACCCCTGTAAGTCTCTTGCCATGAAACCCCTGCCAGGGGTTGCCAGAAGTCAGCTATGACTTGAGGGGACTGTCTCTACCACACACTGCAAATAGCAGCAACAGACTTGTAAAATTTAGCAATAACATACAGAGGGGAGTGCAGACCTTATGATTCACCAACAGGGCCGGATCTAGGGTTGCCGGCGCCCAGGGCAACCCTAGTCCGGCCTCGCGCGCGCGCACACACTTCCGGCGTGGCGTGATGATGTCATTTGGGTGATGTCATCACACGAGGGGCGGAGGCAGCATGCGGGGCTGGGAAGCCGCCCGCGCCATTTGCTTCTCCGCAGGTGAATGGTGCGGGCGACCTCGCAGCCCCCTGCACTGCCTTTTGCCTGCCCCGCGGGACAGGGAGCGGCCGGCTTGCTGCACATGCCCCCTGTCCTGCAGGGCAGGCAAAAGGCAGTGGGGGGGGGCTGCAAGGCCACCTGCGCCATTCGCCTGCCCTGCAGGACGGGGTGTGTGGCAAGCCAGCCGCCCCCTGTCCCATGGGGCAGGGGAAAGGTAGTGCGGGGGGCTGTGAGGCTGCCCATGCTGCCGCCTGCACACTCCGGCAGCTGGCAGCTGCTCCCGGCGCCCCCTCCTTGGCGGCGCCGGGGGCAGACTACCCCCCGCCCCCTCCTCTATCCGGCCCTGTTCACCAAGAAGGGGACCTCAACAGAGTGCAAGACTGTGGTGCTACAAAGAGAAAATTGCGCAAACTGTGGTTTTCATCGCGCACATCCAAGCAGAACCTCAAAGATCATCCATGCTACTGGCTATAAAGGCATTGTTAAATGATTGGGGATTGTTTAGGAAACGTTTAGGATAAACTGACCTGTAAGAGCTGCTATAGAAATGGGAGGTTGTCTTCTCTCTTACCAAAGAAGAAATTGTTTCGTGATTTCTCGCATTGGAATGGCAAGGATGTAGGACTGGAATCCTGAACTGCTGCTTTTTTAAATGTAATACAATCAAGAAAAACAGCACCAGAACGCCCAAAGATGAACGTCGTGAATGTGGAGGTGATTAGGGGGAAGGAGCAGCCTAAGAGACCACAGGGATCTGTTTCTTTAGGACTGAAATAACCAGTGTCTTGAAAGGGAAGCAGGCCTGAGTAAGCTCTTACAGCCTGCAACATTTACCAATTGTGAGGTTACATTCTGCTTTCTGAACCATTTGCCTTCGGAGCCATTCCCCCCACTGCCACATTGGCAGACTGTATGCCAAGAGAGCGCATTCTGCAAAAGGAACCCTTAGATGCCTTCTTTATTTAAGAGGGTGGAAATTGGGGGCAAAAAGAGCACTGGGACTTTAACATAAGCGCTCGGGGCTCAACATCGGTTTGCAGCTGGGATCTACTGGCCACCTCCTCTCAGCTCTCCAAAGCCTCATGCTGTCTTTGGCAGCTTCCTCTCTCAGAGCCCCTGATGTCTAGAGCAGCCTCCTAGAACACCGGTGAAGCGTCACCTCCCTCCCTCTCTCCCAATTCATCCTCAAAGCCCACCATTCTTCCGGAAGTGTTTGGCTTAGCCATTTCATCCTCTTTCCTCCGTGAACGCGAAGTCGACAGCTGAGGGCGCAGCTGATCTCGGATGGCACCGTCTTAGGATGCAGGTGCGGAAACTGCCTGGGGGATTGCTTTTCCACAACACACACGTGCAAACGTCCTAAGGAGAAGTTGTGTGGTTCAGGGGACGCTCAGTGATGGAGCATCGGCTTGGCATGCAGAAAGCCCCAAACTCAATTCATGGCATCTCCGGTTCAAGCGATCACGTAGTGGGTGATGCGAAAGGCCTCGGCCTTTCTTTTCTTTTTTTAAAAATATTTTAATTTGTTTTAGTTCCATCTTATTCTAATACAAAATTAATCAAAAGTCTTACATTCTTTGGATACATGTTATAAATCATCCATTCCATTCCATCTCTACAGTCCCATCATAATTATACTATTTTCACTACGCTATTATCACTGTAAGTCTGCATTCTTTAATTCTAGTACTTCTTTACTCTGCTCATTCATTTCAATGTATTCTGCTAACATATAGTTATGTCTCTATTTTATACTTCCATTTAACCCATCTATAAAATGAGGTCCATTTTTGTTTTCCATTATGAACATTTATTTCGATGTATTGTCGAAACCCACAACAACCAACATTTATTTCTTTTATTAATTCTGTCAGTGTGTCCATTTCTGCCGTCTTTAAGATTTTCTCTACTAATTCTTCTTTTGTTGGTATATCTGTGTTTTTCCAATATCTGGCATATACTGTTCTTGCTGCTTTGATATGTATTATCAAATATCTATTTTCCTTATTTAGCTCCTCAGGTATTATATTTAACAGGAGCATTTCTGGTTTATAGGATATGTTTATTTCTAGCACCTCCCTTTCCAATATCTCTTCGCTTTTTTACATAGCCACCATATATGGAAAAAGGTGCCCACTTTTTCTTTGCACTTCCAGCATTTATTGGGTATTTCAGTGTACATCTTGGCTAATTTTTCTGGTGTCACATACCACCTATAGAACATTTTATATAGGTTTTCTTTAAAAGTGGTTGATTTTGTTATTTTGATGTTTACTCTCCATGACTGTAGCCATTGCTCCAGATCTATGCCGTGGAAAGGCCTCGGCCTTTCTGAGTGGACATTAAAATGGCTTGGTTTGGTATAAGGTAGCTTCATGTATTCATGCATGTAGTCAAATTCCAGTTGTCCTGAAGAAGACCTTAGCCTTCTCCTTGACAGGCTAACACAGCAATCCTAAAAAGCTGTACCCTTCTAAATCCACTGACTTCATTGGATTATAAAGATAGTGCAACTCTGCTTTGGTTTGCACTGGACATTTGTCCATGTTAAGGGAAAACCAAATATTGTGACCTCCCACACACACATACCCCTAGAGTCTGCAGTAGCAACAAGAACTAGTTATTACATTACAATCTCCAATTTATGAGACATAAGTTTGTATTGCTGCGTTGATTGATTGATTGATTGATTGATTGATTGATTGATTGATTGATTGATTGATTGATTGATTGATTGATTGATTGATTGATTGATTGATTGATTGATTGATTGATTGATTGATTGATTAAAGGAATATCGCTGCCACCTTTCCAGAGTCCCGCTTGAAGTGGCTTACACATAAAAAACAAAATCATGAAATAAAACAAAATCAAAAATTATCAATAGAAAAACAAGCCAAGATATTGAACACAAGCTAAAGGCATAAAAGCACAGCATAAACACACCATCGAGAGCCCATTTGTTCACCTTCACCCCTCATCGCTCTTGCCCCTCTCCTGTGTCTCCTTAACAGCTGTCAGAATTCAGACTGGAAACTCCTGGGTGACAGAGCCCGGTCTGTTTTAATATGACACTCAGGTAAAGCACTGGGGACGCGGATGGCATTGTGTAAATAATAAGAAAACAACCATTATTTTATGACGGTGTCAAGCCCACTGGTATGACTCAGTCCTTGATTTTGGAATTTGCAATCTGGAGTGCAAACTGCAGCCCAGATAATCGTTTGGAGGAAGTGGTGGACTTTTCACCGCAAGAGCCTCATCTATGTCTCTCAGGGTGCTTTCGCCGGGCACCATTTTAATTGGCTGTTGTGATGAATATAAAGGTCCTTTTGGTTTCCTGAAAACTCCCACTGCTTCAATGCCACAGACTACCTGCCTGCTTAATAGCCATTTGCACTGGTATAGTGCGTAACTTCTAAGCAACTAGAGTGGTGGGGGGAGGGGGTTAGAAGCAGCAAGAGTTTACAGGTGGCTAAAGAAGCCTGCAAGCTTTAAAGATCTGCCCTCGAAAAGACGAGGACCCTTACTGATGTTCAAGGAAAAGAGCTCGCTTGGAAAGGAGTAAATGACTCAAAATCCAGTTCTCCTCCCAAGAGAGCCAATAGTATCCCCTTTAAGCCTGGATACTGTGCACCAACAGGAGAGCAGAGCTGCAGAGGCAGTCTTAGCTGTGGGGCATTGGGGCAGCATACCTAGGCTTCATGCTGGGAGGGCCCAACTTTGGGAGCCCCCAACATGCTGCAGCTAGCAATCTCAGCTGCTGCCCATGAAGCCCCCACTGCTGCTGCTGATCCCTCCCGCTGCCTGAAACGCAGACGGGAAGGAGAATGATAAGCTGCAGCAGTGTTGGGGGCCCACTGTCCCACAGCTGATAGCCCTCCTAAGAGATCTTGTGGCTCCATCTTTGAGTTTTGCCCGGGGCCCCAGAATCTCCAAGACTGCCACTGAAGTAGAGAAATGGGCAAGTTTGGCCTTACCACCAGGTAGGGTTGCCAGGCCCCCTCAATCTCCCAGTGGGGGATCGAGGCTTGGCTCTTACCTCTGCCTTGAAGGGGTGCATGCATGCAAACCGCATGCGCGCTCCCGCAAAGTGTGATGACGTCACTTCCGGAAAGTGACATCATCACACTGCTCACGCCCACCCCCCCAGCACACCCATGCTCCACAGGGGTTTGCGTTGGGTGCTGCTGTGGAGTGCAGGAACGCTCCTGCACTCCACAGTGTCCCAAAATGTGCCCACGGATTAGGCCCATTTTGAGGCACTACAGAGCGCAAGAGTGCTCCTGAGCTCCACAGTGCCTCAAAATGGGCCCATTTTCGCCCAGATTGGGCCCATTTTGAGCTGCTGTGGAGCACGGGAGTGCTCCTGCGCGCCACAGTGTCCCAAAACGGGCCAGATTTGGCCCCAAACGGGCCTGATCCATGGCCGTTTTGGCACAGATCGGGCCCGTTTTGGGGTGCTGTGGCGAGCAGGAGTGCTCCTGCACTCCGCAGTGGCTCAAAATGGGCCCAATCCGTGGGAGCGCGCAGCTCTGCAGGGGAGCGCACACAGAGGATGCGCACCCCCCCACTGGCCAGGTATGTGGGGGGCAGGGTGTGGGGGCGAGGGCGGGGGATCCCCCGCCCCCACCAGAGTTCTGGCACCCCTACCACCAGGGGAATCTAGGCCATTGCCTAGGATGGCATTTTGGTGCTCACAGGGAAGAGATATTTACTTATGCTGCTGTCAAAAAGAGGCCAGTGAGTCTAGAACAAGGAATATTTCCCCCTTGCTTATACTGCTGTGGTGCAAAGAGGCTAGTTAGTCTAGTACGAAGTGTGGGGGGAATCGCTGGCCTTCAAGTCTTGAGAGTTAGAACTCAAAAGAAAGTTCAGAGTTGCTTATGTGGCATGGTTGGAGTTGGTCGGGGAAGACCTGAGATTTTGCTCCTTGCTCATCCATGAAATGACAAGGCAGTCTTGGCCAACTCTTGGCTACCTCATAAAGCTGATGTTCCGAAGATAAAATGAGGACGCTCCAAAGTACGCTGCACAGCATAGCATCTTGGAGGAAAGTTAAGGTAATAAATAAAAAGAGGAAAAGGTGAGCCAGGGGTTTAGATGAGCATGGAGGAGGCCTAGTGAGAGAGCAAGAAGGATGAGCGGGGTGGGGGAAAGTGGGCCATTCATTCCAGAGACACCAGAGAGAAAGTGAGATGAAATGCCAATTCAGTATTTTATTTGTTTGTTGAAATAGTCTTACCTTTCCTTTCCCACTGACCACAGCAGCTCATGGCAACATACAAGAACCAACAAAACACTAGAAACCTTAAACAATCCAAATTCAATAGAATATCCTCAACCATTAAATGACTCCATGCCTCCAGCATGTAACTCCCCATAATCACTCCATTGCAATCCTAAACTGAGTTACACCCTTCTAAGTCCACTTACTTCAACATACTTAGAAGGGGGGAACTCAGCTTTGGATTGTATGATTTGTCACCCACCAATGGCACATCTGAATAACACAATCTTGCACTACTTACAGGAGCAGACTATTGTGTGTGTGTGGGGGGGGGTGCACTTCACATCTTCTGGGCGAGCATTCCAAAGGGCTAGCTAGGGTCACCGGTGAGAAAAGATAAACTCAAGCAGTAATTGTGGAGCGACCGTACAGTCATAATCTCATAGCTAAAGGGGAAATTTGGTGCGGGAAATTGCCACTTGATCTCGGAGCAGGAGGTCATGTGGAAGAAGGTACTTCCTGAAGTCGGCTTTGGATTGCATGATTTGTCACCCACCAAAGGCACATCTGAATAACACAATCTTGCACTACTTACAGGAGCAGACTATTGTGTGTGTGTGTGGGGGGGGTGCACTTCACATCTTCTGGGCGAGCATTCCAAAGGGCTAGCTAGGGTCACCAGTGAGAAAAAATAAACTCAAGCAGTAATTGTGGAGCCACCATACAGTGATAATCTCATAGCTAAAGGGGAAATTTGGTGCGGGAAATTGCCACTTGATCTTGGAGCAGGAGGTCATGTGGAAGAAGGTACTTCCTGAAGTAGACTTCACTGCAGAATAAAGTCAGAGACATTCTCCTTCCAAGATGCATGAAGAAATAAATATAATCCATTTGAAGCCTATAGACTAAATTGTCTTATGTTGCAGAGTTTTGATTAACATGTGGACGAGACTGCAAGATGGTTTTTTTTAAGACAATATTTAAACATAAGCTTTTAACTTGTAAAGGCCTATGGCCACATACAATGAATTCGTCTTCTACTATTTAAACATGCACTCCTGCTGACAGATCAGAATTGTGCGCTAATCACTTGAAGGTCTACAGCGAAGGCACCTTCTTTCCATAGTATACTCAGGCTCGTCATCACCAGGTTCCTTGTCATGGTAACAGATATTAAGCTGGCCTCTGACTCACCACCACTCTGACAAACTCACCACCAAGGTCCACAGTGGCTGAACAAGCCCCCACCAGGATTGTCTATATGTCCTCACGTAGTCAAGGGTGAAAAAGAGTTCCGCCCTAAGCAGTATTATACCCTCCTAAGACCATTGTCTACAGTGGACTTGGAAAGGTTGAGGGCACTGCACAGCCCAGGTCTGATCAGAACAGGACGCAGAAGAAGCGGCGCTCTCTTAGATCTCAGGTTCAAGCTCTTAAAGCTTCCTGGACCTGGAACCATGTCCACAAAGATTTAAGGAACCTATGAGAAGCAGAGCCGTTATGTCGTCGTTTATCTATCACACATACAGGAAGTTATGGTTTCAGTTCACACAGGGCTCCTGGAGAGTTTCTCGCTGGCACTGACTAGAATGAGACAACTGCTTGGCTTTAAAAAAGTGTCAGCAAAAATCCACTCTTTGACCATCCTCCAGACCTTCAGTTTAGCATGTCACCGGGGATTAAGCTGCAGCAGTTTGGGATTTCCTAAGGTTAGAATTGTGGAGCACTCAACTGACAGCTGTGGGTAGCTGGATTGCCTGAAAGCTTGTTGCCGCACCTTCCCTATATGAGCCCCAGAGGACGCTTCGATCCAGCGACAAATAGCTTAATGGTCCCTGGCCCCAGAGAGGCCTGCCTAGCGTCGACCAGGGCCAGGGCCTTTTCAGTCCTGGCTCCAACCTGGTGGAACACTCTGTCTAAAGAGACTAGGGCCTGGCCGGATTTGTTATCCTTCCACCGGGCCTGCAAGATGGAGCTGTTCCACCAGGCATATGGTTGACGCTGGTTGGGGCTCCCCACCGGCTGACTAGAGGAAAACATGCCCCCCTACCCACCCAGTCTGTTAAATACTTTGGAGACAGTTGGGCGGTGGTTATTGGAGAAGTCTGATGCTGTGTGTTTTAAATATTTATGTGGTTTTATTGGTTTTAAAGTTATATGTATTTTAAATTACTATACCAATTGCAATCCGCCCTGAGCCTGCTGATGCGGGGAGGACGGAATATAAATTGAATCAAATAAATAACTCATTGTTTAATAAATAAATAATGAATCAAATAAATAAATAAATGAGTTAAAATGAGACAGAAGGATTATGTATTTCTATATCTTAATTCAGGATACTGTATGTTTCTCTCTTTTTTACAGGGCTGTTATCCAACTTGCATTTTCAGGAGACCGCTGGACAAATAAAAAAAGAATGCAAGATTTGCAGTTCATTCATCCTGCAGTTCCCTCAAGTCAAAACGTCTTTCCAGGCCCTCTTTCCTACGTTGTGATATAAGCAGCATTTCCTTAGGCAACAGGAAGACTTACATGTTAAGAAGGAAACCTAATATGGAGGGAAGGAGTCAGTTTGATGTAGTGGTTAGGAGCAGCAGGACTCTAACTTGGAGAACCGGGTTTGATTCCCCACTCCTCCACTTGAAGCCAGCTGGGTGACCTTGGGTCATTCTCAGCTTCTCGGAGCTCTCTTAGCTCCACCCACCCCTCAGGGTGATTGTTGTTGTGGGGATAATAATAACATACTTTGTAAACCGCTCTGAGTGGGTGCTAAGTTGTCTTGAAGGGCAGTATATAAATTGAATGTTATTGTTATTATTTGCAGGGGAGATTCAGTGGATGGAAGGTACTTATCCTATTTGCTGATTCTGTCCTATAAAATAGTAAAGAGTCCAGTTGCACCTTTAAGACTAGCCAAGCATAAGATTTCAAGAGCCACAGCTCCCTTTCGAGAGCTCTCGAAAGCTTATGCTACAATAAAGTGGGTTAGTCTTAAAGGTGCTACTGGACTCTTTACTATTTTGCAGCTACAGACTAACACGGCTAACTTCTCTGGATCTATGTCCTATCAAAGTTCCTCTACTCTAGACTTTTTTTGGTGGGGAATCCAAGGTCAGTCACACCCTCTTAACCTAACCTACCTCATTGTGTTGTTGTGAGGATAAAAAGAGGGAGAGGAGAACACAATGTGAACTGCTTTGGGTCCCCACTGGGTAGAAAGGCAGGGAATGAATGAATGAATGAATGAATGAATGAATGAAATAATCAGGCTCTAAGACAAGAAGGAGCTCTGCTGCAGGGGGAAATTATTTGAGGTGTAGGGGGAAGGTGCCAGTCATGGGGAGGGGTCAATGAGTGTGGAAATGGTTAAGCATCTGACCCTACCCACCAATCCTATCCTGTAATTGTCCACAACCACCTGTCCTAGCATATAAGTTAGCGAGCATTCTCATGTTTAGGGAGAACAAGCTCGTGCTGATATAATATGCTTCCCAGATGTAGCCAATTCTCTGCTACGGCTGGCAGTTGACGGATGACTAAACAGAGCCTGATGGAGTCCTTTCTGGGGCAAATGCTGCCCTAAATTAATTTCACCTCCTCCCAGCCCATTAAGAATGATGTTGCAACGCCAGCTTTTGCCACTTCTCCTGCGTAGGTTAATTAAGCTTGTAGCACGGCACAGGGCCAAGGAATGATCCTCACTCAAGGCCAAACTTCTGTTCCAGACCGATATCACCCCTCTCGCTGGCTAGAGATCCCAGGCTCTAATATTAACCATTCTGTCATTTGTCTGAAGTCAGCAAATACTCATTTCAAGCAGGGCTATATTAACCCATTGCCAGGCCCCTAAACTATCAGGTATTTCAGGCCCTGTCTGGCACTTCAGTCTTTCATTCCACTACAGCTGACAGCCTGACCCTGTTACGGTAGGTACTAGACTGCAGTACATAGCCCTATATCCACTTTGAGGGTCTCCTGAAGAATTCTATTCACAATTTTAAAAATAGTTTTATTGTGCAAGAACTCTTCAGGAAAGCACATTTTGGGGTTAAATTGTTCAATACTGTAATATTTTGAAGTGAATATTTTTTATTATTTATTAAAATATATAACTTAGGGATCATTGTTTTAATATAAGAGACAATTTGCTTCACTTTAATAAGGAAGCAGTTAATGATCTTATTAATAGAGGTTATATAATTGTATTATGTGAGGCTGTGCCTCAGCAAAAAAAAATTGAGGGGCCCTTAGTCCCTGCAGGGCCCCTAGGCTTCGGCCTAGTCAGCCTTATGAGTAATACAGCCCTGATTTCAATGCCTCACATAGGCATAGACCTTGCACTAACAAGCTTAGAGTGTTCACCACTCATCACAACTGCCCCCACCCACTATATTGTGCCATTTTTCTGGTTGCTGGGAACCAGGCTGGCCCTGCCCAGCAAGCAGATCAGGCAGTGATTTATGGGTTTCCAAGCCAAACTAGGAACTGTGGGGCATATGTTACTCTGGTCTTTCTATCCCCATGTTCATTCCACAGCCCTGAATGCAAATCCTGCCCTGATCCTTAAAGCTGACTCTCATTGACGAGAGCCAAGTCAGTAGGGAGGGACACTGTATTATACTCCAGAACTCCCAACTCTTTTGCTTACCGATAAAGATCCTAAATTTAGCTTAGCAATTGCAAAATACGTCTCGGTCCTGTTCGCCCTTGCTTCTCAAAATGATAAGGAATAAGTATTTTCTGCTGCTCAAGATCTAGGAAGCAATGAGCTTCTAAGGGAATAAAAGGAATAAAAGGAAAGTTATCATCTGCTAAAGAAATGCATGTAGCATGCTTGGAGGGGGCATGTTTTTGAGCCCCAGCGCAGCAGAAAGCTTTCTGATACACCACTGAATTAAGCAGCCACTAGAAGTGGGGCTGTGGCTCAGTGGTGGAGCATCTTCTTTGTATGGAGAAGGTCCCTGGCATTTTCAGTTAAAATGATCTGTCAGTAGGTGATGTGAAAGACCTCTACCAGAGACCCTAGAGGGCCACTGCCAGTCAGAATGGACAATGTTGGCCTTGATGGACCAATGGTCTGACCCAGACTAAGGCAGCATCACGTGTACTCTGTCTTCCTTCAGGATCTCCCATCCAAGTACTAATCATGCTACACCAAATGGTGTATATATAAAAATTCAAGTTCCTCTTAATACAGCAGAAATCAATAAAGGCGTTCAAAAAATATCCAACATTAAATGTTTTGCTACGTTCGTCTGGTACAGGGTTATTCCTTCCAAACTTTCTCCACCACCAGCGCATACGTGGCAACAACAAACAGGAAGACAGTAACCAGAGGTGTTCCTACATTTCTGTGAAACCTCAAGGTATTTGGGGAAAACAGCTAAAAAGTCATATGCTTCCATGTTCTCCAAGCATTAAGACATTCTAGGAGTAATGCTACCAGGCTTGTTTCCTTCCTCTTATCTTTACAGTGCTCGTTTTGCTGACATAAATGCAAGCAAAGCACAGTGGAAGTAAATGCACCCCTTCAGCAGGTAGCACAGCTGTTAACCCTGCATTAGATTCTGAAGGGAGTCCACAAAAACCAAGGATGCTTCAAACCAACTCACTGCTCTAAAACTCTCTCATGCACACATTTGTACACGCCCACCTGCACAGACCACACCCCTGCAGATAAACTGAAATCATCTGATGGCCATAAGAAGTAGGCATGGTTTTTTGTCAGAACTAGAGATGGGCACGAACGGGGGAAAACGAACTGTGCAGTTCGTGGTTCGTCACATTTCATGAACCACGAACTTTCACAAACTTGCCCCAGTTCATGAATTGGTTCATTTTGGTTTGTAAAAATTTGACTTCCGGGCCAGCAAATCACCACTTCCAGGTCAGCAGAAGGTCTGCAGGAAGTCCATCCCCTGTTGTCTAGATCAGCGCCAGGCTGTCTGCAGTGATGAACCAAAAACTGAACCAAATGGACTGGCCTAAAGTTCGTGGTGGTTCATCAGAAATGGGCTCTGATGACCCGCTGGTTCACGAACCATAAACCAGCGAGGTTCGTGCTGAATTTTGTTTCGTATTTCGGTTTGTGCCCATCTCTGGTCAGAACCTTGTCACATTGCTAAAGCCGTCCAAACTCATAACAAGATACTATGACATAAATCATCTTCCACATGGTCTCAGCGAGGTCTAGTGATCTGGGTGGCCTGGATGAAAATCTCTACTCTGCTATGAAGCCTGCTGGGTAACTCTGAGCCAGTTTCCTCCCATGGAACCTTCACTGTCAGAGGCAGTGGACCTCTGAATACCGGTACCAAGAAGTAACTTTAGGCCCCTCATTCCCTATGCCCTGTTGTTGGCCCTCCATAGCAACTGGTTGGCCATGGTCACTGCATGAGACAGGATGCTGGACTAGATGGACTACTGGTCTAATGCAGCAGGACTCTTTTGTTCTTATGGTTGTTAGGAGGATGAAATCAGGAGGGGAGAAGTGTGTATTCTTCTCTGAGCTCCATGGGGAAAAGGCACACTAAAAAAAAGTTCCCTGCAGATTGCATTTATAGAGGGAAAGTCCATACAGTATTTTACAATGCAGCAAGAAACAACAGAAAACTGTATAGGGAACCGTCTTCTCCTCCTTTGCCTTTTTTAGAGTAATGTGCAAAACCCCCGTTTCTTTATCATCCTAGGACTTAAACTTATGTTCTACCAGTTGCTTAGCAACTATTCATTGTACCATTCCGCAGTCCCAAAAAAACCACTCCAAAAAACTTTTAAAGCTTTTGGCGGTGCTCTTGTACCACCATTAAACTTTGTCAATATTTTTTACTTCACCATATTCATTTACTTTCAATCTGGACATTGTGGAGCTCTGTTTTAATTAACCTTGGCAAGCACCCACAGCTCAAATGAAGCCCTGGACATTAAAAACCCACCAACGAGATTGACGCAAGGGTATGCACTAGAGGCGGGCAAGAACCGGGAAAATACTGAACCGTGTGGTTCGTGGTTCATCGTGTTTCATGAACCACGAATCATTAACTTTCACAAACTTGCCCCGGCAGCTCGTGAACCAGTTCATTCAGTTTGTGAAAATATCACTTCTGGGGCAGCAGAAGGTCACTTCAGGGGCTGCAGAAAGCCCATCCCCCCTGTTGCCTAGGAAATTGATTGATCGGCACTAGGCTGTCCGCAGTGACGAATAAAAAAACGAACCAAGTGGACTGGCCTAAAGTTTGTGGCAGTTCATCAGAAATGGGCTCTGACAAACCGCTGGTTTGCGAACCGTGAACCAGCCTGGTTCATGATGAATTTTGGTTCATAATTCAGTTCATGCCCACCTCTAGTATGCACTGAGCACCCACACAGTCTGTGCCTACATATTTTATCATCATTTGCATTCTAGTGTGAGCTATAATCTTGTAGCAGAAATGGGCTTTCCAGTTCCCTGCCCCTAGCCCCAATCTCCTTGCCCTTAAGAAATTGAGGAGCGGGAGGATAAAAATGGCTTCCATGATGACACTCTAGAATTTTCCCTAGTCTCTATAGTCTTTACCATATATAGTAGGGCAAATTGCTAGAGCATCACTCAGAAGTGACATTGCATCCTCCCCAAACTCCATACTCCCCAGGCACTGTCCCCCAAATCTCCTGGCATTTCCTAGGCAGTTTTGGGAACCCTAAGAGGAACTCACAACAATCATTTAAGATACATCAACACTGTTATTGTGAATGTGCAGAGGCAGAGAAAGAATTGCTAGCCTAAGGCTACCCCAGTGAATGTGTGGGAAAGGCAACCTTCAGAGTAGGAACCTTCCCGATTCACAGCTTCTTAGCCAGTGCACTACAGCCACTCACATACTTACAGTAGGTTGTATCCTACAAGCTCTGCTCAACTAACAGCAATGCCCTCTTCCAGCACAAGGAGCCTTCCTCCAACACAAGAGGCTCAGAACCTCTTGTGTCAGTGTAAGGCACTGCCCTTAGCTGAGTGCAACAGCCAGGATACAGTGGAAGGTGTACAACCCAGTGGAACCCAGTGGAAGGTGTCCCAAAGGACCCGGGCTAAGCATGGACTGGCAAGTGATGTTATCCCCCAGGCAGAGCACCTTAGTAGAAACGAGCATGTAGTAAAAGGGAAAACTGAATCCATTGCATTTGCAAGCCCAGATATCAATACCTCTTTAACATGGAATCAGTGACAGTCGACACTGAGACCAGATGTCTCTGCAGTTTGCAACGCTGCTGCTGCTGCTGCATTGCTGTAGAATAAATACTGTAATGCTTCAGACTAGAAACAAGGCATTTGAAATCGGACACTTCATGTGGCAGCCAATACACTAAGCATATGCTTGGAGTTCATAATCCAGATTTGAAGCCCTCTTGGGGACAATTTTCAAGTAGCACAATGAAGGAAGAAAGGTTCTTTTCCGCCCCCACCGTGAATCCAAAGGGCTTTGCGCTAAGGAAACTCCTGTCTGCAACTATGGCGCCATCTACTGCCTGCCTCTAGTAACTGCTCCATTGTTGGACAACAGCCAAGCCATCCTGCAAAAATTCAACAGGTAGGTAACGCACACGTTCATCCTACCAAAGTCGAAACTAGATCAGCTGGGTGCAGGAGGGAGAATCTGGCTTTGCAGATGTACATCATCTAGCTCACCCTGGATAATGTGGGTTAAACTTTATGTAAAGTGTATTGTCGAAGGCTTTCACGGCCGGAGAACGATGGTTGTTGGGGGTTTTCCGGGCTGTATTGCCGTGGTCTTTATGTAAAGTATCTGGGCAAACTCTAGAGAAAAAAAGGCCTTTCAGATTTAGCCAGTCCATTCTGGGTAATTCTCCCATTGTTTCCCGTCCTATAACCATTATTTTAGGTTCATTGATTTTAAGGCTCTGGGTCTCTGCCACAGACTGGCTTTCTGAAAGCTGATTCATGCATTTATGTGCTACCGCCTGTACCACCTTGTAGTTGTTCACAGAAAATCCTTTGTTGGAAAGCAGCAGTATATCACAGTGGTCCCAGGCATGGTACAGTCACGTGGAGAAGGCTAGATCTGCGTGCTGGCAGATGGAGAACACCAAGTTCAGTTTGCACATGGTTAACTAATCCTCCATGTGCCTCGATGCCACTATAGAGATGCTTAAAGTGTGATGGGAACATGGGAGCTCAGATAAAAGAACAGGTGAGGCATCCAACCTTAAGGAAATCACAGCTCAAAGAACGAAATTGTCAAATTCCCCCACACACAAACAGAAACTTAACAGATTTTATCAAACATGCAACGAGATAGTTATGCTTTCTAGAAATAAAAAATTCTTCTAGGAATAGGCATGTGTTCCTTTTCAAGGAATTCTTTAAGGAACTGGCATAGATGGTCCTGATTGGGTAGGAAAGTGACCTGCCAATTGTGTAAATAAATGATAAATATTCTCTGACCATGAGGAAAGTAAGCGCAGCTGAATACTGGCAGGAGCATAATTCAAGTTTAGGAATTAAATTTATTTATGTTCAATTTATATTCCGCCCTCCCCACATCAGCAGGCTCAGGGTGGATTACAACCAAGTTTAAAATCATATTTCACAGTTTATACAATTTAAAACCATAAAACACCTTAAATACATAGATTAAAATACATACGTACGTACGTGTGTGTGTGTGTGTAAACACAGTGGCACATAACCTAGATGACCACCTTTTTAGCCATCTCCGGAGCATTTTGGCAGGGAAATATGAGAGACAGAGGTGTCACTAGTGGGGAGGGCATGTGCTGTACTCCCCCAGCTAAGGGGCACCGCCTGGCATCAACCATATGCCAGGCGGAACAGCTCTGTCTTACAGGCCTGGTGAAAAGCTAACAAATCTCGCCGGGCCCTGGTCTCATTGGACAGAGCATTCCACCAGGCTGGGGCCAGGACTGAAAAAGCCCTGGCCCTGGTCGATGTCAGGCAGGCCTCCCTAGGGCCAGGGATCTTTAGTAGATGTAAGGTAATGTGGACTCAGGTTGGTTAATCACATCACATGTTCAACATTATTTCCCTGTAAAAGAGCCACAGTGAAACAGGAAGGTGGCCTCTACATCAACAGGAGATTGGATGGACCAGACCAAGGGTTTATCTAACCTGGCATTATGTTTCCAGCAGTGATCAGCCAGGAAGGCAAAGGCAGGAGAAGAAGGCAAAAATCCTTTCCTGTTTGACTCAGACACCCGTGTGAACACACGAGGCTGCCTTATATTGAGTCAGACCCTCCGTCCATCAAGGCCAGTACAGCCTACTTGGACTGGCAGTAGCTATCTGAGGTCTCTCGCAACACCTGCAAATTGAGCCTTATCACTGTAGCTGTCGGGAATTGAATCTGGAATTTTTTGCTCGCAAAGTGGATGCTCAAATGGGGCAGTCCCGTGAAAAATGAGAGGAAGTGTTTGCCTCTGAAAAGCGAATACTCAGGGGGAAAACACTGATACTTTGCGTCTCTTGAGTTCTCCAATGTATCCCTGCCTGCCCTTCAGTAGATAGAAGCAAAGTGTTTGCCCCATGATAAGTATGTATAGCCCAAGATAATAGAATACTTAGTGCAAATAGGACTAGCACTTATACAACTGAGACAGTGCAGTGCTTGGCAGAAGCATTGCAAAGAAATACCAAGCAGAACGATCCTGTTCAGCAGAAACATCTGCTAACAGTTCTGGTTGGAAAAGTTTCTTGCCAGATACATGTCAGTTGAACCACTCTCTCCCCCTTGATGCCTCTCCCACTGCCCAGTGAACTGAAAACAGACAAAGAAGTTTCAGTATAAAGGGAGATCCAACCATTGCTGATCATTACCAAATATCAGAAATCAGTGCAGAAATCAGTGCCGATCAACGAAATAATGGATGCAATTCAAGTTGTCTGACTGCACATCTCTTCACATGAATCAAGGTAGACTTTCCTTATATCTTTTGGAAAGCAATGACACAAATGATTGTCAATGAGTTGTGCACGAGCAGTTTACCCAATTTATTACAATCTTGTTAGCCGCGTTCAGATCCCACCGCTGCCAAGTCAGGTAGGCAAAAATCACGTTGCATGGTACAGCCCTCTTGTTGTTGAGAGCGAGAAGCAAGTCAGGTCAGGAAACTTCCATAGGACTTAGATCTGTTCTTGCCTACTGCTTTTAAGGAGTTTCTCTGCAGGTTTGGCAGGTTTCCCTGTGTCTCCATCCTTTGGCCAAAGCTCAATGGCAGTCCACTAGCTAAACAACTCCTTGGCAGTGGCACCCTTCACAGTCAGTTTCTTACACTCCAACCTCATGATGGAAGAACTCAGAAGAATGCCTCATCCAATTCAAATCAGGCTATTTTCGTTTTTTCCTCTGGTTGGAAACAGCCTTCTGACTCTCGCTGCACTACACTGGCAATGTTTCTAATAACGCAGTGGAAAAATTACACAACGCCAAAACCAGATTACGCTCAGTGAGCAGAACTAGAAACCAAGTCATAAAATAAAATAAAATAAAATAAAAGTAAAACGACATTTTTAAAAAAACAACCACCTAGAAACCAAGTCATTAGGCATGACCGATTTGAAATTTTATCTCGTTTAAGCGATGCAATTTACATGGCCGTATCTGAATCAATGTGCTGGTAATTGCAAAAATGGGAGAGATGTGAATGTACAATGACAGCATGGGAAAGCTATCCTGGTTTTACCTTTTGGGATGCTGGGAAAACAAATTTGTAAAATTTCTGATTGTTCCCCTGGAAGAATGACAAATGGATTGGGGTGGGTGGGTGGAACTGCATATTATGTTTAGTTTCATGACCGCTTTTAAAGCCTCTCCCCCACTTTATGCAAATGCAGACTCTAGGGCTGCTTTTTGGGGAGGGAGGAATGGCATAGAGGGAAGAGGGGCTCTTTAACCATTTCCTTCTCTACTTTTTTCCTGCTGAAAAAGCCACCACAAACTGCTTTTACATACGCCAGGGAAAACTTAAAGAGAGTCCTATTTATTTATATCCTGATTTTCTCCACAATGGGGACAGAAAGCAGCTTACAACATCATTCTTCCCTCCTCCATTTGATCCTAATAACAGCCCTATGAGGGAGGTAAGCTAAGAGAGAGGGGGTGGTCCAATGTTATCCAGTGAGTTTCCATGGCAGAGTGAGGACTCGAACCCGGGTCTCCCATATCCCGGTCCCTCACTCTAATCTATGCACCACACTGGCTGTCCCCGGGTAAAAGTGACTCAAGGGTGGCATTTTCCACACATCATCAGTGAAATGGTCTTTCTCCTTGGACCAACGAGTTGTTTGCAATCTTGAGACCCTCACTTTTGTCATCGGGCATAGGTTTTCCAAGCAATTAAAACAACAGATTTTGTTACACATTTTTTAAAAGGGAGACAGCAAGCAGCAAGGCGCAAATGGCAAGCTGCCGGGGGGTCTGCACAAATACAGGAGGTTGATCACAGACATAGTTGAGCATTAGTTTGATGCACAAAGTTTCCCCTGGCATTTACTGATATACATTTTTATAGTCAAAAACATTTGAAGAGCAGTGATTTGTTGATGCAGCCCAGGATCCATCCATCCGTGCATGCATATACCTGCTGATAAGAGGGAACACTGTTGATCACTGTACACTCTAAGTGATCCTCCTGCCTGGAAAGGTAGAGTGAACCTTAATTCAATACTTTCCACTTTCAAATAAGAGACAGGTGCGATCAGAGCCAATCACCTTGATCACATAGGAGCCCTAAACAGAGTGTCCATGCTATCAGAAGCCTCCAGGTGCTTGTAGGTGCTGTCTGTTCCAAAAGACACTAGAGCCTATCACAGAGAGTCCCCTTCCAGACTTCTTAGCAGCACTCCTCAGCCATTGCTACCCACCCACTCACCCTCTGCCATCTCCTGGAACAGGGAAAGAGCAGGGAAAGGGAAAATGTCAGAAGAAACCAGGGAATGGTGCAGGCAAGCGGCAGCATTGGCTGAGCTGAAAAGCGGTTCTCTGTGGATGGCTGCAGCAAATTTCCAATTGAGACCTTTGACCATGTAGTTGCTCCATTTTGAGTGTCTATGTGAATGGCCCATAATGCCTGATCCAATGAGACCACCTGAGCATGCAGACCCCAGAAGTTGGAGGTAACTAAGCCTGCTTCCATTTGCCTTTGCTGGCTCAGGTGAATTCTTCACTTTGATGCATTCAATCTGCAATTTTGTTTGGAACTGAGAGCCAAAACACACGTTAAGGTCCTGGAAGCTTAAAGGCATCCTGGAAGCTTAAAATACAGGCGCTCTGTAAATGCTAAACTTTAAGCTTCCAGGACGCCTACAGATCCCGGCAAACCTTGAGGTAAGAGAACACGTGCTGAACCTGGGTATTTCTTAACGTGTGTTTCGGCTCTGAGCAAGAGATGAAATGGTCACACACAGGCTTTGCCCATTAACTTACTCCTACATGAATACATGGAGCTGCCTTATCTGAGGAGCAAGACCACTGGTGTATGAAAGTCAGTACTATCGACTCTGAATGGCAGCAACTCTACAGTGACTCAGGTGGAGGTCTTTCATTACGTCTACTACCTCAATCGTTTTCAGATGCCGGGGACTGAACCTGGAACCTTCTACATGCAAAACAGACACCCTGCCTTTGAGCCACAGTTGCTCCACTAACAGCTATTCGATCCTCCCCACTCCAGTATGAGCCTCTGACTCAGCCCCTGCCCTTATTTTGCCCTCCAGTTGTTCACTCCAAGAAGTTCTTTGTCTTTTAACTCCAACTAAGGGGCTGCTTCCACACACGTTGGATAATCCACTTTCAATACTCTTTAGTGAACATTTGGAACTGCTTTTCCATGTGTGGAACAAAAAAATCCACTTCCAAAGGATTGCTAAAGTGCATTGAAAGTGCATTATTTAACATGTGTGGAAATGGCCAGGGTCTCACTACACAAGACAAAATACACTCAAATTACATGAGTAGTTTCAGTGTATTATGTAATTCGAGTGTATTTGAGTGTAATTTAAGTGTATTTTGTCTCATGTGGTTTGACCCTAAGTGCCCAGGAATGTTGGCATAGGAAGGAACCAACAGTCATTCCTGCCAGCCTGATTCCACTATCTAGTAGTTGTCAGCACAACAGAGAACTATACCATACCCAAGCAGGTCCCATGCTACTACTTCAGCGTATTCAAAAAATGAACCGATCAGATTGAAACACTGAAACACACAGGGACTTTTTTTTTTGGTATTTATTTTACTTCTTGTTGTCCTGCACATTAAATCTGCTGTAATATCAACAAGTTGTGAGCCAAATCTGGCCAGTCACTTGATACTGGTTTGCTTACCTGCTGCAACGATTGCACAGCTACATGGAAAGAGCCAAGGTGAAGGGAGTAGAGAAAATGTGCTGGCCATTACTAGGCAGCTGTCCATACATGCTCCTACAGTGTGTAGGGACATACACACTCTGTGTGTGTGTGTATGGTGTTACCAGGCAGCAACCAGTGTGTGTGTGTGTGTGTGTGTGTGTGTGTGTGTGTGTGTGTGTGTTTGTGCTGGCACTGCTAAACAAAACCCACATTTGCATGCATGGTATCTCCCTACAGTGGTTCCAGAGGTTAGGAATATAAATCCAGCAATCCCTTAGCAAGGGCCAATTTGCTTTCTTTGGATCACCCATGTTGCTGATTAGTCACCAACCCAGCCAAAATCTTGCCACTGGTACAGTGCTGACCGTTGTTGCTGCAGTTGTCACAGACAATAAAGGAGAACGGGGACAGCAGTATCCTTTGCTTGGCTCGTTTCAGTATGTTTAAAAAAGCATTCGACATCTACAAAACTAGCACTGCCGAATCTACGGGCCCTCCATGTGCCAGCCACAGCATGCAATGTACTTAACACAATACAGCAGATGTCCCAATGATAACTATGTGGGTGAAACCAAACAGGCCTGAATGAACTCCAACGGGATTTTTAAAAACATTATCACAAATGGTAGTTATAAATGCCTTGTTGCCCGTGGCTGATCTTTTCTCTCAGAGTTGCCAGTCCATTTCTACCTTTTCAGTCCGAATTCGTGCTGCCATTTTCTCCCACACAAACAACAGGTAGGTTTTTTGCAGTTTCTCAAAAGTGAGCGAATGTTTTAACCTCCCCAGCAAAGCAGATGTTTAAAGAATGCCCAGCATTTGTATAGCGGTTCTTCTAAGTGATCACAAGCATTATCTTACCATAAGGATGTCCAACATTATCCTGGCTTTAGGCTTCATGCTGAAGCTCTTGGTAGATTCCTGAATGAATCCATAGCTGAGTGCACTGCAGAAGCGAAAAAGAGGCTTTCTAGAACCCCATCTTATGTTCTCAACCCAAATCCATTCCACTAGCTGTCAGCATGCTGGACCCTTTCTCATGACCCAATTCCACATAGATCTCAGTGCAGGATTAAAAGTAAAGGTAATTCCTTGCGCAAGCACCGAGTCATTACTGACCCATAGGGGGACGTCGCATCACGTCATTTTCTTGGCAGACCTTTTGTTAGGGGGTGGTTTGCCATTGCCTTCCCCAGTCATCTACACTTTACCCCCAGGAATCTGGGTACTCATTTTACCGACCTTGGCAGGATGGAAGGCTGAGTCAACCTTGAGCCGGTTACTTGAACCCGGCTTCCGCCAGGATTGAACTCAGGTCATGAGCAGAGCTTGGGGTGCAGTACTGCAGCTTACCACTCTGTGCTATGGGGCTCCTATGCAGGATTAGCAAAGATAATTTTGAGACACAACAAAGTGTCCCCATACACCCCCTCTCACTGTTCTAAGTGCAAACATCTGGATATTAAAAATCCATATTTCTGACATTAAGAAATCTTTAAAACATCTGGAGATTAAAATTAATATTTTGACATTATCCTTGATATTAAAGAGATCTCACATTCCTGCATGATTATCAGGAAAAATGGCTCTGCCCCAGCTGGCCAGCATGGTTTATGTATCCTAACTGTTAACAGGTTATGCAACTATCCAACAGAAACGGCTTCGATGTTTGCCGTAAGAAGCGGGATTGTAGAAAATAGTCTCCCTTTGTCGCCAAATTGTGCATGGCCCATTTGGGGGAGGTGTACATACCCACTCAGGGGAAAGAGAAAATGGTGCAACATTACAGCAATGCAAACATTAACAGATGTGGTCCACATAGCATGTGGCACAAAGAAGAAAAAATATTCCCGGACATCCCAGCTTTTAAAAAAGTGTCATAGATGAGTATAGGGAGGGAAAGTGACATGGTATAGACCAATCTCGTCAATCGAGTCAATACTTGGATGGGCAACCACCAAAGAAGATGGCAGGGGAAGGCACTGGCAAACCACCTCTGCTTCTCAATTGCATTGACAGCCTGTTGCTGGTGTCCCCATGAGTCAATTGCGACCTGATGGCACATACACACACAGAAATGAGAGCAGAACTACAAGTGACAAAAGGCACAGATTGGACACTTGTCAGCTTCCCTCAAGTTTTGATGGGAAATGTAGGCAGCTTGGCGGAATGTTGGACAAGTGACAGTTGAAAAGTCCATTGGACAGCAGTCAGAGAGTGAAGCTTCAAGACTAGGATGCCTACATTTCCCATCAAAACTTGAGGGAAGCTGACAAGTGTCCAATCTGTGCCTTTTGTCGCTTGTAGTTCAGCTCTCAGTCTAAGCAGGACTTATTTACAGCAATGCTAGGCGAGTCAAAAAACAACAATGCTATGAACAATGATCTAATGGGGTATAGTTATAGAAATATACTTAAGATTAATATTCTCTTTTGGGAAGAGGAAAGGTGGAGGCCTGGTGTTGATCCATTTGTAAAACTTCTATTTACGGAAGGCTTGCTCCAATGGACCCCAAACACAGCTCCCAGGCATGGATGTCTCTCCTGCTCCCCCCCTCCCCAGCAAGAGGTGTTCAAGGCAGGGCCATATTTACCCATGGCTGGGCCCCAGGCTTTCAGGTATTTCGGGGCCCCTCTGGCACTTCAATTTTTCACCCCACTACAGCTGACAGCCTGTCCCTGGTACGGTAGGTACTAGACCGCAGTACATAGGCCTATATCCATTTTGAGGGTCTCCTGAAGAATTCTATTCACAATTTAAAACAATATTTTTATTGCACACGCAGAACTCTTCAGGAAAAGCACATTTTGGGGGTGTAATTGTTCAATACCGTAACATTTTGAAGTGAATATTTTTTTTATTATTTATTAAAAATATATAATTTATGGATAATTGTTTTAATATAAGAGACCACTTGTTTCACTTCAATAAGGAAACAGTTAATTATCTTATTAATAGAGGTTATATAAGCGAATCAATTGTAATTTATGTGGGGGTGTGCCTCAGCAAAAAAAACCCTGACAGGCCCCTGCAAGGGCGCCTTGGCCTTGGCCCAGTCAGCCTTATGAAGTCCAGCTGTGGTTGAAGGCCAGCACAGAGAACACGGCATGCCTGCCACATCCTTCCCCTTCTAGCCCACTTCCTTTGCTGAGTAAAGGGACACAGTTCTGTTCCTTGGCTGAGCAGAAGGGGGGAGCCAGATGGTGATACAAGGGGGCACATACAGCCCTCCTGGTCCTGGTAATGGCCCTTGAACATGCACCCGCGTGTGTATACGGAGGTGGGGAAGAGGGAAAGTGGGGCTCTATGCATTTGGATGAGCCCTCCATACATGGATTGCTGCACCCACTGTGGGTTGGGTCTAACCCAATTGTTAGTGTGGGGGGGGGACTTGCTTTTGCAAATATGATACATATTTTTTCATCACCTGTAATACCTTAAAAACCCAAGTAATGTACATGTTAGAAAACAAAGAAAATGAACTCCCTTTCCGTACTGCTTGATGAAAATGTTTCGGTGGGATTCAAAACTTGTAACAAGTTTACACAAATGGCAGCTAATCTTGTTTCAAAGCAGAGCTGTGTGTATTTGTTGACCCTGCCATTTAAACCATGCAAAGCATGGCATCCGACGTCCAGCGCAGAATATAGGACCGTAAATATCTGTTGCATTGTCTGAAGAAGGTGTCTGAAGAAGGGAGCTCTGACTCTCAAAAGCTTATGCTTTGAAAACCTTGTTGGTCTCTAAGGTGCCACTGGTCTCAAATCCTGCTGTTCTACTGCAGACCAACTCAGCTACCTGCCTGAACTATTGTTAAATAAGGTGAGATTTGGGGACTTTTGCTTATTCATGTGACTTGAACTTCCAGAGTTTTGGGACAGCCCACCCAGAATACCCCTCTAACGTAAAACATGGAAGCTTATCTTAAGATGACATTCCCGGTTGATATTAAGAGATCTGGTGGAATATTGGAGCAGAAGTGCTCTTTTCATTAGGCTGTACTTATTTTTGTTTGTTTGTTTATGCTATTTATAGTCCACCTTTCTCCTTGAGACTGAAGGCAGATTACACAGTATAGGTCAATATGATCAACAGCTGGGACAGTCAATAAACATTCAAGAAAGAGTACAAGAAGGTAAGGACTGCAAAAACAAGCAGTAATCTGATACAGAGCTGGAAACAATCCCGGAAACAAAACATAAACAAGTTCACCCGACATACTACAAGCCATGGAACTGTCCAGTAGGAGCATATTTTCAGCTGCAGACACTATACAATGCTATTCTCTACCATCCCTGTCCTCTTAACCAAAGCATCTCTCAGAACCATTTCCTTACAGCACAGTCCCAGTACCTGTGTAAAAAGCCCTCCCAAATAATTCAGTTTTGCATAGTTTGCAGAAAGCCAGTTTTACCTGCCCTGATGCTCTCCCCACCTTGAATATCAACTGGGCCGTGCTGGAATGAGCCGTTTTCCAGGTAACTGGAAAAAATCAATAGTGTAACTCAGGGTTAAATGCCAGCACTAGTGATACAGAGATGTACAGAAACCTCTCCCTTTGTAGCAGGAGACCTTCAACAAAAGCTGTGCCCTGAAATGGGAGAGTCAACCCATTCAATGACCTTCAACCACAATGAAATGAACAAGCTAATGGATGTTTGCTCTGTAACTGTGGGTTAATTTGTTTTCCAATCAATGGAAACAGACATTGGTAGACATCGTTACAACCACTGCCCCCTCTGGGAGCCATTTTTATGCGCAGAAAACTGCAGGCAGCCGGCAAGAGTTTTCTAGCGAGATTGGATGAGTTTGCTGTAACTATGGCAACCTGAGGAAGAGGAGAAGGAAGTTGATCCTACCCATTGACCCCAAATTCTGAATTGGCACGTTTCCTTGCCCCTGATAGAAGACTAAAGCCCCAGGCATCAGATTACATATGGGATCTAAGGGGCTTGCTCAGGTAAAGGTAAAGGTAGTCCCCTGTGCAGGCACCAAGTGATTACTGACCCATGGGGGGATGTCGCATCACGACGTTTTCTTGGCAGACTTTTTTACGTGGTGGTTTGCCATTGCCTTCCCCAGTCATCTACACTTTACCCCCAGGAAGCTGGGTTCTCATTTTACCGACCCCAGAAGGATGGAAGGCTGAGTCAACCTTGAGTGGCTTGCTCATAATAGTAAAAAGCGATTGAGTACTGCCAGGTAAGATGTGTGGTTGCAGTGCCAAGTTTAGCAATGATAATGAAGTCCCACTATAATAAGCTTCATATGGGTTATCAAGAGGAGGGCAAATGCTTATTTATTTATTTATTTTTAAAGGAAAATGCCAGGACTATCTGAGTGTGGCCATCTTCTCTGCAAAGGAACCCTTTCCCTCAGTGTGTGGGGTGTGTATGTGGATGCAATGGCTTAGAAAAGCAGGACAGGCAGTTCATCTGAGACTCAAACAGTGAAATCCTAAGCAGAGTGACTGAAATCAACAGGCTTAGACTAGAGTCACTTTGCTTAGGATTTCACAGAAAGTTACTTTATTATCTACTATTACTTCACATCTGTTTCTCTAACACAGTGTTTCCCAGCCTGTGTTAGCAGTTAGACTTGCCTTCATGATGTTAAGAAGGCTTATGAATATGACTGTGCCATAAGCCCCTTCTCTGCATGTGTTTCAAACATAAAATACTGCCCAAGCAGGCAGAAATATGGAAACCAGATCCCGGCTGAGAGACAGAACGTTGCTAGCATGTGAGATGTCAGGTGAGGCCAGCTTTCAGCCCCCAGACCCCAAAGATGTGCAAAGATCCTAAGACAATAGGGTCTTCCCAGAGTTCCTGAATTAATCACCATAACACACCCTACCGGTCTTCCCTTATTCACTCTTCAGCTCTCAGGCAACTGATAGGCTTACCCACATATACATTGCAGGTTGTCAGTCATCACTGATAACTCTCGTTCTGCCTCAGAAGACTTTCTCATGCCTTCCCACTTCATTGTCTCACCCTGGAGGCAGCTTCCCAGTCCTTTGTCCCACCCCGAGGACAACCATCAAGTCATTGTTTTCAGGCAGAAGATACTATCTTGCCCCAGGGTATGTTCCACAGTATCATCAGACTACCCTTCCGCCTAGTTGTGTACATGCCTTCGGATCCTGCATCCGCCCTCGGACTTCCATCTGAGCTCTTCTGCCTCAATGCCCTGGTCACTCGACACTCTCTCTCCCAAATGCCCTCTTCTGGATGGTAACTATCACCGAATCCCTCAATCTCTATCCAATTTTCACCGCTACTTTCTAGTTAGCTCTGAGTGTGTGTTGTACATAGTTTTGCGTGTTGTTGATTTTTATTATTTTCAATTAAAAAAACGCTTTTGATTGAAACATCTTTCTGTTCATTGAAAGAGCTCTCTAGCCAGGACAATCCCCGTATACATAGGTGGAAATCCCCAAGTTACCCATCTCTTATGCCTCTCCTTGCACACTAATTCCCACAAACTTGCAAGGAGACTTCCTCATGGGTAACACCTGTGGGTCAGGCTGTAAGTGGGTCTCAAAGCCTCTGAAAGTGAGTCTCAGGCCAGCCATTCCCTAATGGCAGCTCCTGCCTTTTGCACCCTTCTCTCTCTCTCCTCTCCTTCCTTTCTAGCTTCTCACATTCTCACCTCACCTCTGTGACAATAATGAGGTGGGGGAAAGCTGTCTGGCAACTAGTAATTTTATGATAGTAGCTGGAAGAAGGGGGGAAAGGATGGAGAGTAGGTGGAAACTGTTCAGCATGTGGAAAAGCAAGAGGGGGAGAGGTGTGCGAGGGTGTAGGCACGGTCTTGGTGCTGCTTCTTCAGCATCTCAACCTTTTACCCAGCCCTCTGCACTGCCCTCTACCTGCAGTGGGAGATGTACAGCACAGAGTCACTTACCTCTTTGCCAACATCTGCCATCTTCCTGTATCTCAGCTTGGCCCCCAATCCCAGCATGTTCTCAATCTCTTGGGCCAGCCCTGGATGGGTCACCATGCAAAGTAAATTTGGACTTGTGGGCCACCATACTAAGAGGTTAGGAATCACTGCTCTAAAGAGAAAAGTCACAGAGATAAATTGCACTAGTTGGTAAATGATGCTAAATGGCTCGCCTAACATAAGGAAGGGTGGGGGGAGAAGGTACAGAGGAAGAGAATAGAGCCATACCATCAAGGACTTCCTGGCTGATGGCAGGTTTGGGGGAATGCTTGCTAACATGATGTGAATTCTCCAACCCTAGCACCACCACCCCCATGCCATGCATTAGGTTAGTTTAATTCCTCCCTCCTATAACCCAACAGTGTAATGTTGCTGAGCTCCAGGGCTAGAGAGCACCTTGATTGCCTGTTCTGAATCTCAGCATCCTAATGCTCCATGCCCTCAGCAATCTGAGGGCCAAGCTACAAGTGAGGAATGACACTTCCCTGGCAAGTGAAAAGACTCATGTGTATTCCTCCCTGTTCACTTGCCATTCACTTGCACTCCACTTGATCAAGGAATACACGTGAGTCTGTTCACTTGCCAGGCAAGTGTCATTCCTCACTTGTAGCTTGGCCCTGAGCTACTGTAGCATTAGAGCGCTGAGGCTGAAGGCCTGGAGAAGCAGAAACACAAAAAGCACAATCCAGAATAAGGCTGTTAATGAGCCTGGAAGAAAATGTTCTATCCCTTTAATAGAAGCTTCACGGGATATTATTTACCGTGGGATGTTCTTTATCTCCATGCCATGAAAAGCTTCAACTGCTCATTTCCACCTATTAATCTTCTGCTAATGGGACAAGATGTTTGTCTCCAGGCCTGTTGGCAACCCTAATCCAGAAGGGGTGTAATTTTCCCTTACCCTCCCCTCATTGTTGTACAAGAGAATTTGGAATGGGGGGCTGGGCTGGCAAATGCGCACTTCAGAGCAAGCCCACTCACACTTTAATTTTATACCCTCTAGTTTGAAGTTACTACTAAGTGTTATGCACTCTGTTGTTTTTACAGCATAAGGAGGCCTTGGGGAACAGGTGATTAATTAGGATAAGAAAAGCGCTTTCCCCTCAATCCTAATTAATCCTCCCCATGACTCTTTCAGTTGAAAAGTGATCAGACCTTAAAAGTATTATATACTGGAGGTTGGGGTGAGAGAGGGATCCCAGGTCCCCCGGTGGGGGTGGGGGATCCCCTGCTCCCACTCTCCACCTCCCCTCGCCACCACTACCTGGCTGGCTGGCATGGGGGGGGGGAGCAGGAACAGGCCTCCCGGGCATGCTCCCAGGACAGCATGATGATGTCACTTCCTGTGAGTGATGTTATTACAGCACCCCGAAAGCGCTCTGGCGCTTCACAGCAGGCCAATTTGGACCCAAATTGGCCTGCTACAAAGCGCATGCATGCTCCTGTGCCTGCGCAATGATGTCACTTCCTAGAAGTGATGTCATTGAACAGGCATGGCATCGCGCATGCACTTAGCACACATGTGAGGAGTGAAGACAAGATGAGTGTTGCCTCCCCCCCCCACACCACCAGGAGTGTAAGGGGACCTGACAACACTAGGGTGAGATTAAGATCAGGGTATAATTGGTTCGGTTTCGTTTTCTCCGCCATGTCGGACGCTCCTCTTCGCTGGCTCGAGAGGAAGCGGCCGAGCACCCTGTCCGGGCGGCTGATCTGCGAAGATTAGCCCCCAAAACTCCCAGTGAGGGAGGCTGGGTCCGGGACGCTGCGGGAAGAGCCCCCCGGAATCGATGCGGGGGGTTAATTGCCCGTTTGTCCCTACGGAGGCCGGCGGACGTGCGCGGCGCCTCGAGTGCTGCCGGGCCATGAGAAACGGCAAAGAGCAGAACTAGGCGAGAGCCTACAAGTAAGCGAATTCCTTCTGTTATTACAAGCGTACGTGAAGGAGAGGTGAGATCTGAAGCTAAGAAGGCTCACTCTTCCCCTTTGCTGAGTCTCAAAATTTGGTTGGTGCCCCCCCCCCAAAATGGCAACAAAAAAACAAAGTCCTGCCCTTGGCAAGTCAGTTTCGGCTGCCTTAAAGGGAGAATCGCTGGAGGAAATTGTACGGAGGGCAGTTGGTGAAGCTATAAAACCCTTTGTTGACAAGCTGAATGAAACAGATCAAAGGGTGGGCTTAATTGAGAGCGAAGTGAAAACCATCAAGGAAGCAGCGGGGGGGGGCAGAGAAGTCTGCTCGGGAAAGTGCGTCACTCGTGAAGGCTACGAATAAAGAGCTTAAACTGGTGGAGAATCAGTTGATCGGGCTACAAGTGGAACGAACACAGACAATTTTGCGCCTCCAGAATGTGAAAGAGGAGGAAAACGAGGACTTACGGGGTCTTGTCTCGGAACTATTGGCGATACCCGCGAGGGCAACTAAAGAAGAAGTTAAAAGCGCCATTTTGGAAGCCCGTCGGGCTACTTCAAAGTATGCAATGAAGCGTCAGTTGCCGCGCGAGATCATCATCGATTTTTCATCTAAGAGGATCCGGGACACTATCCTATACAATTCATATAATGCGGATTTGGACTTTTTGGGCAATAAAATTAAGATATTGAAAGACGTCCCATTTCTAGTCCGGAAAAGACGTTTTAAGTATAAAAAGTTCGCAGCTCTTCTGAGAGAACGTGGAATAAAGTACAAATGGTTATTTCCAGAAGGAATCTGGTTCACCCATAAAGATCAAGCCTTTAAGATATTATCAGAAGATCAACTAAGGGATTTTGAGGACAGGAACCCAGAATTCCAGTGCACCAAGCTAGACGAAAAGGAGAAGCCTGAGGGGGAGGGGGAGGAAACGAGCACTGCGGCTGCAGTTGCGCAGAGAGAACTCCGTCCGGGACCCAGGAGGGGAAGAAAAATCTAACTTGAAATTAAATTGTAATTTGCATTTAGTAAGGTCAACCACTCCATCAATATAATATAAAGCTTTAACTTTTGAATAATGGCAGTATGAAGGGAAAACAGAAATGTAGTGTTTAGTGTTTAGTGTTTGTAGGGTACCTTCCCCTTTTCTCCACCCCTCCCTCCCTCTCTCTTTTTTCTCTCTTCTTTCCTACCCCTTGTGCTATTGTAGTCTTTTGTAGTTACTGTTTTGTAGGGTATGTATGTATGTAGTAGTTGTATGTTAGATATTGAAAATAAAAAAACTATTATAAAAAAAAAAGATCAGGGTATAATTGTATCATGGCATCCATTTCTCAGTCCTCATCTGCCCCCTCCTCAGGCTACTCTAACCTGTCTAGGGTTTGACACAGGCCAATTTGCCCTCCTGAAGTTTCATTTAAGTTTCTATAGGAGAGCAATGGTAAAGTTCATCCAGCCATTTTTTTAAAAGTCTTACTCTTAATTTACCTCACATCCTGCATCCTAACACTCTGCTCAGTGCTCGAAGCCTTACTCCAAGTTAAGTGGCTCTTTCGCCAACAGAAGAGCCACATTAGCTGAAGAAAGGTTTCTGTCTTTCCTCAGCAGAGGATACAGGCCAATATTTTTCTGCATATCTGGGGAGTCCTCCTGAGAATGCAAAATCCCGGTCTTACTGATTTTCTGCCAACCATCATCTCTAGTAGGTTTGCCAGGTCTCCTTACCCTCGCAGCGGATGAGGGTAGAGGGGACCCAGCACTGAGGTTTCTGGGTTTCTTTGTGAGCGCGCACTCCTGGCAAGGCACGATGACATCACTTCTGAGAGTGACATCATCCTGGGCTCCATGCCAGGCCAATTTGAGTCTCCAAACAGGGCTCAGCATGAAGCCCAGGAGAATTCCAGGGGCCTGCACAATGATGTTGCACCATGCCAGAAGCGCGTCCCAGGAGGCCCATTCCCACACCTTTTCCCATGCTGGCCAGGTGAGTGGTGGCAGGGGGAGGAGGTTGGGAGCATAGGATCCCCAGCCCCCACCAGGGGAATGGCAACCCAAGTATTAGAAGGATTGAGGTTTCCTTGCACGCCATTGTAACCCTCAAAGAGCTACCTACATTATTCTGTTCCGTATGTTCCTATGTACAACCTCTCCCCTCTGAATTCTGAAACAAAAGAAAACAAACCCTAACTCTAAATTGAGTAGGAGACCATCACTGCAGGCCATAAAGGGAATATAAGTACACAGTATTCAGTAACTTACTGCCAGACTTTTGCATAAGCCATTAATCCTCTTCTAAGAACTAGGAACTTATTTTAGAAGGGGGGAAGAAAGAGAGCAAACATTTTTCAATATTGCCTACACGGCGCTACAGACCTCGTTTGCAGAATTTCGGAAAACAAAGAGTCCCATTGAGGTTTTTTTCAATGGGCTTAATACTTCCAAACCATCTTGGGTAACTGCTTGAGCGTTTCACCTCGGTAAAGATGAAGCAGCGAACTTTAGAGAGCCTTACGGCATCATTTATTTAAAGAGAATTTATATAAATGGAGGACCACAGGGCCATGTAATTGAAGCAATAAATAACGTATTCAAATGTAACCACCACTACATCCCAAATATCCTTTTGGTTAATCATAGCATAGAAGAGTCTCCCCAGGCAAACTCGGTCAGTAGTTAGAAACAAGAGGACAGAATCTCCAAATAATAAAAAACGCTATTTTTAATTTGCTCTTTGAGTACATAATGATTTATAGCCTTGTCAAAACTTTAACCTAGGTATCTTTAAATTGAATCACCACCCAGCAAGCATCTGAACCAAGCGACTGAGATTGGTTGTAAGCTACCTCTGATCCTTATTGCTGGAAGATCGTTTCAGGCAGGTAGCCGTGTTGTTCTGTAGCAGAAGATCAAGATCCAGGTTTAATAGCACCTGCTGGACATGTGAATACAACATGCTTAAATGTGGTTCTCCAAGGGAAACATGGGAATGGTTCTTCTATAAGAGAAACGGGCAGGAATCACTAACAGAGGGGTTTCTGCACTCTCATGAAACTACAATTCTCAGGATTCTTCCATGCCCTTACTGTAGCTAATACAGTACTCCCGGCTGCTGCACAGTGGCTTGAGCCGGGGACCGTTCTTTGCCACCTTGGAAGGAGAAGCAGGCAGAGGCATCTCCCAGGCACATGGAGATATGGCTGGGGGGTGGAGACAAAGCTTTCAGAAGGCGGCTCTGCCCTCCCCGCTGGCAGTTGCTCTGCATGCTCGGCCCACCCACCTCACCCTGTAATAGTGCAGGATTAGCCGGCTGCTGTTCCCAGAGCCAGGTAGGATTTTTTTCTCCTCTCCCCATATTGGCATAGGTGGAAGAGGTGTTTTTTCGCCTACCTTGCACTGCAGGCAGAGGTTTGAGGTAATTGGCAATGGTGGTGCATCGTTGTAAGTCACTGGCAGGAGAGTGTTTGGGGATAGGGAGTGGGCCGGTGAGCACCCCTTGGCAATTCCCCATAGGTGGGGAAATGGGGTCTACCAGGAGCAGATGGTATGCTTGTGACGGCTACCACCACCTGGAGACTGCCTGCGGTGAACCCCATGTGTAAGTCCTTCCCTCGTGCTGTACGGCTGAGGCTTTAGGAGCTTGAAGGGGGGACCATTTTGCCTGGCTGGGCGGGAAAAAGCCATTACATGGATGGCTCCTACCCGGGGCTGTGGGGCTCACCCAGACAGGTCAAGGCAGTGGTCCAGGGGTGACCCCGTGGCTTGACCTGTACCGCTAGTTTGCCTTTGCTGTATTTAATGGTTGATGTTATATTAATAAAGTGGCCCTTTAGTTCCAAATCCTGTGTCTGCCTCTTCATTCCGACTGGGGTGGCAAAGGACTTATATTACCACATTGGAGAGACAAATGCCCACCTCCCATTAAGAAGGTTAAGGTCTTGAGCAGGAAGCTCTTCCCCATGTAGCATCGCTCCACAGTTTTCTGCTATTGAGCAGAAGCATAGGACAGGTTCCTACGACAGGGTGGAGTTTTCCTAATTGTTGATCACACCATAGTTCCTCAAAGGGTCCTACAACATGCACTCACTAACTCGAATTGGAAAGAAAAACATTCAGATGAGTACCCTTCAATCTCATCCCCCTTAATTAATCACAGGAGGGGGGCGTGTTTTTACTACAATTAAGGCTCTTGTTAAGCAATTTCCTGATTGTGCAAACACAGGTAGAATCGCAGTAATTTTTCTCTTTTTCTTTGCTACTTGACTGCTGTTATTTTAAAATGATAAATACAAGAATACCTTCGGGCAGCCGAGAAGAACAAGCCAACATCCATGCACAAATTTATGGTCAAGCCCACATCCCTGAGCAGACTTCCATTTGTTTTCATGGTCAACAGGTCCCCGGTAGAATGGAAACCTGTTATAGACTTTTTACATGAAACAGATAATAATGATTTGATGGTATATGGATTTATGGATTAAGGAATACAGGCTTTAGAAAAAAGAGAGATTTTTCTTAGCATAGAGTAAGTCAAAATTTGAAAACGATACATATTTGTCACGGAGAAAATTGAAACTTTGTAGTTTAATTAGTTTGTTTTTCTCTTTTCTGTTTTTATTATTATTTTCTTTTTATACGTGTTCTTTCTCTTCTTATTTTTCTCCCTTTCCTTCTTTTTTTGGGTTTTTGTTTATACGTATTGCTATTCATTTGTTTGTTAGATGATTTTGTTTTCATTTCTTATGCATCACTTATTGTTTACTGTTTAAATAAAAATATACTAACAGGCAAAGTGCCCATTTCCTGAAAAAAAGAGATCCCCCTGCTCTCAAGCAAACACACCTGACATACCCATGCTGCAATTTGCAATAAAGCTGTTGCAGACTGCTTCTAGACCTTTAGATAATTTGTTTGAAGACTCAGAGCCAAGCTACAAGAGACGAATTAAACGAGGAACACGTGAAGGGAGTTGCAATGTTAGCCAGGATGCTGAGTTTTAAAAGAGATCAGAAGGCTTTGTTAATTTCCGCTCCCTACAGAGCCAGGGAGGTGGCTGCTCAGAGGGTTTGTTAATTTCCTCTTTGCCTCCAGAAGGCTCTGTCAGTTTCACCTCCCCTTCTAAGAGGAAATAAACCTTCTGAGCAGCATAGCTCTGGCTCTGTAGAGAGGGGAAATTGACAGAGCCGATCTCTTTTAAAATTCAGCTTCCCAGCTAACTTTGCGACTCCCTTCACGTGTTCCTCCTCGTGTAATTCGTCTCTTGTATCTTAGCTCTCAGTTAGCTCAAGTTCCATAATCTTTGGAGTCACGTTTGTGCTTGTAAGGGGAAATGGCTCTTTAAAATGCAGAACAGCAAACAGAAGAAAGACCATCACAAGGTAGAAGCTTCTGATCAGTACAGATCTATGAATCTTACACTTGCCTACTAGATCCCTGATCTCCCAATGCACGATTGCAGAATTAAATCACACCTTACCTACCTGCCCACTCAACATCCACACATGGGTGTAACGATTGATAAGGACCATGCATTTTAAAAGATCTAATGCATATAGGCCCAGTTGAAATGCTCAATTCCCAGATTGTATAACAGAAGGGGATGTCCTACTTTTCATAAGAACGAGATGCTTGAAAACATGAAAGCTACTTTATATTGAGTCAGACCATTGATTTATGAAGGCCAGCACTGTCTACGCTGACTGACAATGGCTCTCCAGGTTTTAGGCTGAGAGTTTTCACATCAACTACTAACTCACTGTAGATACCAAGCATTAGATCTGGTGCCTTCTCCATATAATGCAGATATGCTGCCACTGAGCCACAGACACATGCTATGTAGTTAAAGTGACAATTCGTGAAGAGCGACTGTCTGGAAGTGGCAGAAAGCTGTACTTATGTAGAAATGGCATACAGCTTCTGCTTTCCTAACCAAGCACGTTTATCAGTTCTACTTGATTGACAGTAGACGCTCATCACCATGTATTATAGAACCTGTCACTACCCTTTAGGCGAGTGTGTTTCAGCACCACATCCAAGGACACACAAAATAATCACCCATTAAGCTACTGCCTGGAGAGTCCTGGGCTTTACTGATTAAGCTAGAAGAGATCCAGCCTTTAAATAGACTTTTCAATAGCATTATGTGGTTCACACACAGAGACTGCGTATTCTGGATAATAAATTCAGAAGATTTCATGGTCTCCACAATTAAAAAAAATACCCCCGAAGGTATTTGCACGTCATGCACATCCAGCTTACAAAAGCAAAAGCAAAAGCAAAGGAGTTTGCCATCTTAGTCTGTAGTAGCAAAATCAAAAAGAGTTCAGCAGCACCACCTAGACTGGAACCACTACTATACTTAAGATTCCTGGATGACATCTTCATCATTTGGACCCATAGGAAGGAAGCCCTTGAGAGATTTCATCAGGACTTCAACAACTTTCACCCTACTATCAACCTGAGCCTAGACCACTCTACACAACAGGTACACTTCCTGGACACCACTGTACAACTACATAATGGACGGATAAATACCACCTTATACCGGAAACCCACAGACCGATACTCATATCTACATGCCTCCAGCTACCACCCTAAACATACCACTCGGTCAATTGTCAAGCCTTACGTTACAACCATATCTGCTCCAATGCTTTTGATCAAGACTCCCACTTAAGAGATTTACAACAAGCATTTTTGGGGCTACGGTACCCACCAAATGAAGTGAGGAAACAAATCAACAGGGCCAGACTAGTACCCAGAAACAGCCTGTTCCAGGACAAACCTAAAGGAACTAACAACAGAACACCACTGGTTGTCACCTATAGCTCCCAGCTCAAACCCATCCAACGTATCATCAGTGAGCTACAACCCATCCTGGAAAATGATACCTCTCTCTCAGAAGTCCTGGGTGGAAGACCTTTCCTTGCCTACAGACAGCCCCCCAATCTTAAACAACTTCTCACTTACAATCATGAATCGGCTAGCAGAGTCACCAGCACAGGTACCAGGCCCTGCAACAGACCCAGATGCCAGCTCTGCCCCTATATCTACCCAGGGAATACAATTACAGGACCCAATGGCATCAACTACACTGTCTCTGGCTCTTACAGCTGCTCATCCTCCAATCTGATATATGCCCTCATGTGCCAACAATGTCCTTCTGCTCTGTACATTGGACAAACCAGCCAACCTCTGTGCAAAAGAATAAATGGACACAAATCTGACATTAGAAATGGCAACGTCCAGAAACCAGTGGGAGAACACTTCAATCTACTAGGACATTCCATCAAAGACTTAAACGTCACTGTAGTTTAACAGAAACCTTTCAAAAACAAAATCCAATGGGAGGCTGCTAAATTGGAATTCATATGCAAATTTGACTCTGTCAAGCTGGGACTGAATAGGGGCTATGAATGGTTATCTCATTATCACAAGTAACTGATTTCCTTTACAGAGGCGGGGTCAGGGGGAGTCCAGTGGCACCTGGTGTGGGCTTTCGAGGACCATAGTTCTCTTTGTCAGATGCATCTGGAGGGGAGGACTGTGGTTATCGAAGGCTTGTGCTGCAGTGGAATTGGATAGTCTAAGGGTGCTGCTGAACTCTTTTTGATTTTGCTACTACAGACTAACACGGCAAACTCCTTTGAACCTTTACACAAGCAAAATGATCCCCACACCAAAAGGAGCTGTCTGCATCTCCATATCAAAGGAGTTGTTTACATCCCCCCTCTCCTCCTCCCCCCTCCCCCCTCCCCTCCCCTCCTCTATATTTGACCAGTTTCCTTCTGCCCTCCATGCATCTGACGAAGAGAACGTGATTCTTGAAAGCTTATGCTACAATAAAATTGGTTAGTCTTAAAGGTGCTACTGCACTCTTTTTTATTTTACAGGTTGATGGGGAAAGGCAGGGGAATGCACTTCCCAGGCTGCATTCCCTGATAGTGCAGCACATTCCTGTGCACCACAGTAGGACCATTTCAGCCCAAAGTGGGCCCAATTGGACCTGTTGCGGAGCACGGGAGCACTCCAGGGCCCTCCTCCTCAGCAATGCTCCCAGGCTCCACAGCTGCCTGATTCAGCCCCTGGAGGAGGCATAACAGATGGGCCTGCCTTCCAGCCCTTTCCCGCTGTGATCAGCTGGCACTGCTGCCCTCTCCTGGCCCAGATCAGGGTGCTGGGGAGGGGGCAATGCCAGGCCCAGCCGTCCTGCCTTCCTCCCGATCGGGGTGCAGGGGAGGCAGCAATTCCAGGCCCGGCTGCCCTGCCCTCCCCCTGCCCATATCAGGGTGCAGGGGAGGCGGTGATGTCAGGCCCAGCCACCTTGCCCTCCCATCAAAGGGATCAGGGTGTGGCAGAGGTGGCAATGCCTGGCCCATCTGCCCTGCCCTTTCTAGAGCCCGTTGTATTTTTTCTCCACAATGGGCTTTGTTACTAGTAGAAGCATAAAAGTCCAAACACAACTCCAAAGTCTGGAAGTAAAGTCCAGGTCTGACACCTGTTCTGATGGTCAAATAGCAATGGACATTCCATTCCACCAGCAGCTACACAAAGCAAGGAATCAGACTAGAATGAAGACCCTTGCTTTATTGTCAAGCTAGCAACATGGCCTGATCCTAGTTAACCAAGTAGGGGTGGTACATGTCCTTTGCAGCTAACACATACACACACCCAAACTCTCTTGCTCTAAATGTTGCAATGTAGGTGCAAAAACCTCTTCCGGCTTGGCCTTGAAGCTATGATTTCATTTTGCAGCCACATGTTTCAGTTCCACCCCCGAAAATGGCAAACTCATGCTGACTGTACTTCTTCAGAGACAGGCTCTCTGTGCTTAACCAGGCCTAGAAACCTGAATTAAAGGTTTGGAAAGTCAGGGAACCCACTAGACAAAGTCAGTTTCTTGACACTGTTTAATATCACCAGTTACCACTCGGTTCTGTTGAAGGTGCCTTACACTGAATCAAAAAGAGAACAAACTGACAAGTAAAGAGCTCGACAAAACCATACAATTTATGTGTCACAACATATAAAATGATACGTAATACATGAAAAATTAGTCGCAATATGTTTTACACCAAGCACGATAATTCACAGCAGCATGAAACATGGTGTACTATATGTAGAAATGTCCACATATATATATTTCCATAAAGGGAAGAGAAGATTAATTAGTTCTACAACAGACACAACAATTCACAACTGAATGAAGATAACATGTAATGCATTGAAAAGTTTCAGTATACTTTACAACTGATACATAGAGTATGGAACTAGTTAGGCAACCCCCAAGCTTTATTCCGCTGCAAATTATTGCATTTTTTGGTAGAGAATTTGGATACTGTTGCTATCTCTTCACATTGTCGAAACATATGTATGGATAGAGTATACCTATTGTAATCTATGTTTCATTCTGCTGAGTTATTGCGCGTGTTGTAAAACAGATTGTAATTATTTTTTCCTGAATTAGATATCACTTTATGACACATAAATTGTATGGTTTTGTTGAGGTCTTCTTTACCTGTCCGTTTGTTCTCTTTGTCTTATGCTGAATCAGACCATCATCAGTCTATCAAGGAAGGTTAGTATTGTCTACCCAGACTGGCAGCTGTTCTCCAGGCTCTCTGGTTTAGGTCTTTCACATCACCTACTGCCTGGTCCTTTTAACTGGAGATGCCGGGGATTGAACCTGGGGCCTTCTGCGTGCCAAACAGATGCTCTTCCACAGAGTTATCCAAGCACCATTCTTTAGTTCTCAGGCTGCTTCCTTTGAGTCTCAGCAAATTCGCCACAGGAGGTACTTCCCAAAAATAAGAGTCCACTCTATATAAACCCAAAATGAAGATAAAACTTTCACTGGAAGATGATCCCCTCTAAAAGAGGAACAGAAAGGAAAGCCCTGTTCTATCGCTTTAACTAGCAGCTCTTCCCCAATGAATCATGGGAATTGTAGTCTCTGCTGAGAATTCTCTGGCAGAATTCTCTTACCCATTATCATCCCTTACAAGATGAAAAACGTGCAGGTGCCCTGGGGAAAGGAATGACAGTTAAACTAGTTTAAGTCCTGCAGTGCAGGCCCGACCTTGTCAGCATCTGTAGCAACAAAACAGTGTCACTTCAAACAAGACTGAGATGTGCTAATAACGCTCTCTGACAGAGAACAGCCTCAGCTGAAGCTCCAAAGGGAAGACGTTAAAACACAGAGAACCAGAGAGCAACAGTGCGCCAGGCATTTGGAGCCTCAGCCGCAACATCTGCCAGAAGACATCTTGTCAGCTGCATTTAGCAGCCAGCATTTAGCTTTGCAGCGGTGACAAAAGGCCTCCTCGTTGGGCCATCTTGGTAGTAAAAATACACATCACGACCTTCAGACATCGTAAGAGCTTCTGAGAGGTGGGCCTTGCTCCCTGATCCATCCCCTTCCTTCCTCATATCTTTGGGCCCCCAGGCTCTCAGCTTGCTGCACTCCTCCCATAAGTGATTAGCCACACTGCCCTTCCCTGCACTGATGTCACTTCCCCTTCCTGACAGCACCTTCTAGTCAAGAAAGCATTTGCTGCAGCTTGCAGACTCAATTCTTTGTTTCATTCCTTTTTTCTTTAAAGGAGTTTTATTAGGATTTTATAATAAGTTATACAGGCACAGAAAGAAGAGATCAATAATAGTGAAAGCCTAATAAAATGATAAATGAGCGAATTAAACAAGAACGAAATGTCGCTGGGGCTATCAGCATGGGCTTTATGAAGTCATAATACTCCTTTAGTTTCTGCTTCTCTCTGGCCTTGTTAAACTTCTTTCATTCTGCAGCCCTACAATCACCTCCTCCTCTATGTCCAGTTTTGTCTGTTCCAGCTGCTTTCTTTTAACAGCAGCCGCTTCCCCAAATGGAAGCTTGGATCCAGATCAACACTTTCACAGATGCAAAGACTCCCACCCACCCACCCACAGGTCCTGTCCTACGGCGACCTGAAATACCCCTTGAAATCTGATGTTCCTGGGGGTCCCATCTTCCCCAGGAACAGGACTGGGGGCATTTTGGCTGCTGTGGGAAGAAGAAAATCATGTGCCACAGGTGGAGATCTTTATGTGCATGTAAGCATTAGTCTGGATTCAACACAGATAGCAACATGCTCCCACATTTAAATGGGCTAGTAACTGGGGGACAAAATTCTGGGGTGCTGCTCTAGGGGGTTGCTCTTTAAAGTTAATCATTAAGGTGCCACTGGATTCTAAACCGGTCACTTGTTCAGAGTGCTTATCTGCACCCCTAGTTAAAACTAGTTGTTGTAGGGCTGGTGCTTCCCCTGGAGTAAGAAACTTGCTTTGGAACACGTTCCTCTGGAGAAGCCCTCCTGCAATGCAGCTATTCTCTGCTTAGGATGCATTAGTGAGTTGTGTAGACTAAAAAATAATTCGGCTTTTCTTAACAGTGGAGCAGATGATGAGTTCAGATAGGTTTCCCAACACTGTCTCAGCAAATGCCGAGAGATTTGAGGGCAGTACCTGGGGAGGGCAGAGTTTGAGGAGAATGTGATGTCACTTCCAGGTGATGCTCTAGGCTGCCTCACCTAATCTTTATGCCTTTATTATGGAGACTAGGGGAAATACTTAGACTGACACCATGTAGGCTTGCCAACCATGCGGTATCTCGAGATATCCCGGAATTACAAGTGATCTCCAGATTACAGAGATAATTTCCCCTGGAAAAAATGGCTGCTTTGAAGGATGAAATCAATGGATACAGCACTGAGGTTCCTCCCCACAAATCCCATTCTCCCCAGGCTCCATCTCCAAATCTCTAAGGATTTTCCAACCTGGAGTTGGCAGCCCTAGTCTGATTACCTGATGGGCTCACAGAGCCAGATAACTCATGCAGTTTGTTTGCACATGATGTTGGGGTGGGCATGAGTTGTGTGAGAGTACGCAGAGGGAATCTCTTCTGAGGCTCCACAGTGGCTTAGGACAAAGTCTGCATGCTTGCTCTTTCCCTCTCTTCTCCCATGCCCCAATTATTTTCTGTAGCCCTGTTCATATATTACAGTGCATTCACTTTACAAGTGAAAATGGGGACCAACAACTGGATAAACATGCAGTTTATCTCATCTGTTCAGCACTACACATGTTGAATAACATCAGAATTATGCAATACTTGTATAAAGAGAAATCCAGTGTACACTGTCCATGGGTTGTACGTTTGTTCACTTGTGATGAGGGCTTGTGCCTCTGCCTTTTCCCATGCCCAGGTCTGTTTCCCACACTTAGAGCCAAGCTACAAGTGATGCCTTACACAGGTTGGACACTTGTCAGCTTCCCTCAAGTTTTGATGGGAAATGTAGGCATCCTGGTTTTATAGCTTGGCTCTCCATTATAGCTGCAAGACCAGGATGCCTACGTTTCCCATCAAAACTTGAGGGAAGCTGACATGTGTCCAACCTGTGTCAGGCGTCACTTGTAGCTTGGCTCTTATTTGGGAATTCCTCATCTTCTGTATAGTTTTGAGGATCTGAAAACATGCCTCCATAGCCTTGGAGGGTAGGGTTGTCAGACTATGTCTGGCAACTGGCAGGAACTTCTGGGGCAAGGACATGAGGCATCATTGAGTGCCCATGACATCACTTCCAGGAAAACCCAGAAGTGACATCAGGTAGTTCTAGATGACACCGATGTTATTTTTTCTCATCCAGCAGAAGGCAACAAGGGCTGCCAGCAGGAGGCCTGGTAAACTTATTGCAGAGGATCATGCAAAACTTTAAAGCAACACCTTGCTGAGGAATTATTGGAGGAAGTAGTGTTCCAAAAACAATGTTCAGATATTATTTCTAAAGCTCAAAAGAGAGAACATTGCATTATAACGAGAACAGAATTTTCATTAAATAAAAAAATGAAAAGCTTCATTCTGCAGAGAAACAAGTTAAATATATAGGGAAATATACTGCTTTTGACACGTTGAAAATTTATTTGGATTCATGACATTAATTTTTCATTATGTGTCTGATGGAAAATTCTATTAAATTAATTGGTAGATGGTGTATTAAACAAAAACCACTTCGCATAGCAACTGTCACACTGAATATGAAATGCTGGCGATGTCAGAAGGAAGTTGAGACCACATATGGTAGATGTGTGCCATGGCTAAACATTTTTGGAGAAAGGTTACATAAATTACTGGGGTGGGGAAGAACTAAAATAAAACTACCCCTAGAACTGCTAACCTTTCTACCAACTTATAAAAATGACATGTATTTAGCATATCTTATGCCCCCCCCCTTTTTCCAATATAGTCATGAGACAACGCGGATAACAACAATAGATAAAATACAAAACACAATTAATTAAAATACATAATTAAACATTAATCAAAATAGATAATTAAAACATAATTAAGCAAGAGCACATTCAAGCAGTCCTCTGAGCTCTTTTGAATAGCTCGGTCTTACAATCTTAGCAGATAACCTCATAGGTAGGTGCTTCCTTCACCTCAGCAGGCCAGCAGGTGCATGTGTGCCTCAAGTCTTTAGAATGGGAAAAGAAATTATTTGAGTATGCCATCACGTTCAAAATAGCAAATTAATAAGGTTCAAGGAAGATGGCGCTGGTGTAAACAGTGTCATTCTTTTTCATCCCGTCAAACTGAAAGGGTTTGCATCAGCGATGCCGGATCAGCTCCCTGGATCCTGCCATATGAAACACCACACGGCTCAGCATGATTGCTTAGCTTTTATAAGAAGATGCTGAATGAAATCATCCATCGCTTAAATTTGAAGCCGGTTGTGATCAGTATGTCAATGACACATAAGCTCTATGTTTCATTAATTAAACAGCCTGGAGCAGCTATCTCTGGAAGCCTGGAAACTTTGGTCGAATGGATGAGGGAAAGGGGACTGGAAATGAATCCAGACAAGACAGAAAGGGTGCTTGCAGTCTAGATGAGATGGCTTTTCCAATAATAAATGGGGCTTCCTGTCTCCAATATCTCATCTACTATATGGCCCTTAGCCGATGAATTTATCTTTTAAACTCATTAAAACTTGCAGTCCTATGGGGGAACTTTGGCTGGAGATACTCAACAGCTGAGATCAGGGAGATCTAAAGTTTTTTCTAACTTTTAAGTTTGGGCACTGGACTTTTAACATTTTTATTCCTGTGAAAATGTCCTTCACCCTAAACATTAGTATTGCTTGTCTGGGATCACTTTTGTTAATATTAAATGCTTGCTAATTTGCTATTGATCATCGTTCCCCAAAGACCACCTGTCTGTTTCACTTTGTGCTATGCTATTGCTCTTCATTAGTTTCCCACTGAAAGCTCAAATAACTCTACACATGAAACTGCCTTCTACCGAGCCTGAAAAATGATCTATCAAGATCAGTACTGCCTACTCTGACAGGAGACAGCTGTCCAGGCAAGGTATTTCACACCACCTACCACCTGATCCTTTTAACAGGAAATACTGGGAATTGAACCTGGGGCCTTCTGCATGCAAAGCAGGCGCTCTACCATTAAGTCATGCCCCCTCTAGCTATTGCACATTGTGAGAGGCTATTTCTCTGTTCATGGAAAATGATTCTCGACAACTTGGGCTTTCATGTCTTTGGTAGCACAGCAGGTTAGGGGAGATGAAGTAGGCCTGTCTCTCTTCTGTGACCAAGCCTAGATTTAGGGCAGAGACAGCCAGACAGTACTTAAGAAAGCACTGGGGACCTCAAGGTGGCCTCACAGTGATCTCATCACTGTTTGTCTCTCTAACTTGCCAGGGAAATGGTAATTCATGTATGCTAGCCAAATACTGAATCCTTCAGTTCTGACACCAGCAGGCACCAGATCCTTCAAAACAAACAAATTCCTACCTGACTCTACTTTCAAGGCTCTTGGCTGCTTTGAAGTGCATAGAAAATTTAGCGTTTTTTAATTCTCTCTTTTTTCCCCTCTCAGATTTTATTGTTTGCTAAAACTAACTATTTCTATTTCTCAAATATTACTAGAAGTTAGCCTTTTCTTCTCACTGAGTCTACCCAGACTTTGGTTATTCTCTTAGTCTGCCCCAGTTGGTTAAAGTTCTTTTAGCTGGTTTTCCCAATTCCCAGCCTTAGGCTTCTTTTTTCTGTTTTCCATTATATCTATTTTAATTTCTTTTCTGTGTATAAATGTGATCACGTTCCACTGCTTTTGGTTTCTCTTGGTTACATTCAAATATACATTCAAATTCAACTTATTCATGTATACATTCATATTCAACTTATAATTCTGTTACTTACAATCAAATACATTCATTCTCTAGGTCCTGCCTAACTAATTCCTCTGTCTTCTCCACCTTGCAGTAGAAAAAGAGCAAGAGTCCAGTAGCAACTACAAGACTAACAAAATTTGTGGTAGGGTATGCACTTTCATGAGTCACAGCTCATTTAGGTATATGAAGAAGTGAGTTGTAATTCATGAAAGCTCATACCCTACCACAACTTTTGTTAGTCTTACAGGTGCTACTGGACACTTGCTTTTTTCTATTGTTACTGACAGACTAACACCCTGGGATTTTTTCTGGGAAAAGAGGTGGTGGAACTCAGTGGGTTGCCCTTGGAGAAAATGGTCATGTGGTGGGTGGCCCCGCCCCCTGATCTCCAGACAGAGGGGAGTTTAGATTGCCCTCCGCACTGTGGTGCAGAGGGCAATCTAAACTCCCCTCGGTCTGGAGATCAGGGGGCGAGGCCACCCGCCATGTGACCATTTTCAAGAGGTTCTGGAACTCCATTCCACTGCATTCCTGCTGAAAAAAAGCCCTGCTAACACCCATCTTTGAGTTTTTCTGTTTCTTCATTTATTGTTCGATCTCATATCTCTTCCTCTGTTTTGCATCCATGTGTGTCTTTTGCTTATTCTGTTTAACTTTTACCAGCTGATACTCCCCTAATCGTTTGAGTTTCCTCTTTTTTAAAAAAAGTCTTAAGGTTCACTTATTTAAAGTTTGCTTGTTTCTTTTTGGCTGTCACCTTCTCCAGTTTTTAGCTTAAAGATGCTACTTTTAAGGTTCCAAGTGATTCAATAAATCTGGGCATGAGTTTGGTCCCCAACTTGACTTGCATCCCCCAAATTGACTTGCCAGCCCAACCACTAGGAAAGCCTAGACAATTGCCCAGGGTGCTGGATTTTCAAAGGCACTGAAAAGTCAAGAGGAGCATCCTCTTTCTCATATGTCCTTCTCCTGAAAGTTGAAGGGAAGCTGCCAACTACCCACCCTCCTTTCCCATCCTTCTTCTAGCTGTACCCAAGCATCAGCTGTCTCTAATACCACCACTCTACTGCCACTACCCAATAGCTTGCCTAGGAAAGCAGTGTGGGAATGGGCTGGAGCTGCCTGTTCTTATCAATGGGATACCACTTACTAGAACTCACAGGAATGATGCATGGCAAAATACAGACTTACACTGCCCCCATTGAGAAAAATGAAAATACTTCCATTTGGTAAGAAGCGGGCCCTTGACTTGACTGTGATCCAGCCCTTGTAATTTAATTACTGTAATTATTGCTTCCTTCTCCTGCTGCAGCTCACTGAGCCCACTGACATTTTGTGTTGGGGGGGGGTCAGTGGCAAAGTGGGGCAAAGTGGGGGTGTGCAATGAGAGGGGGAGTTGCTGGAAGGGGTGATACCCCCTGCCAAAGATGGAAATATTATGGCTGGCTGGAATTCCCCAGAACTGGCAAACTCATGGGCAAAGGAATGATCTTCTCGGCCATTCTTGGTTCTCTGAATGTCACATGTAGGCAGGACATCTGGCCACCCATATGAGTCTGTTTGCTGTTGTGGTAAGAACAAATATCTTGTACCTAACCATGCAACTTCTTATCACACCAGAAAACATGCTTGTACTTGTGAATGGATGTCATACCCAGGGCTTTTTTTCTGGGAAAAAGGGTGGTGGAACTCAATGGTGGAACTTAGGACCTCACAATGATGTCACTTTGGGTCAGCTGGAACAAGGGGGGAGTTTTTTAAAGTTTAAATTGCCCTTGGTGAAAATGGTCACATGGCCGGTGGCCCTGCCCCTTGATCTCCAGACAGAGGGGAGTTTAGATTGTCCTCTGCACCTCTGGAGGACAATCTAAACTCCTCTCTGTCTGGAGATCAGGGGGCGGGGCCACCGGCCATGTGACCATTTTCAAGAGATGCCAGAACTCCGTTCCACCACGTTCCAGCTGAAAAAAAGCCCTGGTCATACCTCAACATGACATTCAGAGAAGCAAGAAGAATGACTTACAGAGTTATTCCTTTCCCATGAATTTTCCAGCTCTGGGAATTCCAGCCAGGCTAATAGTTACTTTGACGTAATATTTTTGCTTATTTAATTAAGTCTTAGACTCCACAGGCAGTGCATTAATGACATGAATACCAAAACAGGGAGGATATGACTGCCGTATTTCTTGGCTGCTGGAGCCAAGAGGAACACAGTGTCTAAATAATGAAAGAATGGTCTGCTATATTAATTAGATCATTTATAATAGCTGTGTCCATTAGGAGCACTGGACTAGGACGTGACCTGAATACAGTGCTTTGCACAAAGAACAGACTGATTGCTGCCCAGTTAGTAGAAGGGTCTCATCGTGCATTAAATTTTCAGAAGTGCAACTGATGTTTTTTAAATAATGCACACTTCAAATGTGACAAATATGTTTGAAAACACAAGTTATCATACAGACACGCTCCTCAGAGAGACGGGATAGGCTGTGGCTCCCTGTTGAGCAAACACTTGGAGTAGCAAGCACGGGTTTGCTGTGCCTAGTGTGTGTAATGGCCGCAAGAGTGGCAGTTGTTCTCCAAGGGCATCAGAGCAAGCTTCCAGATGCTAACAAGGGGGAGGAATGATTTAGAATTTTTGTACAGTCAGACCAAATCTGACAAGGTTCTGTGTAGAGATCCTACTGTTTCTTAAATTTAAATTCACAGGCATACAGGAGCCCAATTCAGATCAGGACCAGATCAGCATGGTGTGTGTGTGTGTACACGCATGTGTGCGCGCTGAAGTATTTAAGGGTTTTCCCTGCACCATTTGCCCAATGGCCTTGAAGAGCCACTAATTGCACTGTTGGGGGAACACACGGGGGTAATTACAGACACCTGTATATTTGCCAATGATAAAGATAATGAGCTGGATCCTGCACTAAAATTTCTGCTAATGGAAGGGGGGTTGGTTTTTGCCAGTTCCCCCATCCAGACTTCCAGTCGTTCTGCACTGGAGGGTCCCCTGTCCCCCAGCTGCAGCATTTCAGAGGGCATTCTAGGCTGTAGCAACAATGGGCAGGTGAGGAAGCCCCCCTCCACTGTCGGAGATCCCTTCCATCAGCAGAGATTTAATGTGGGGTTCAAGCCACAGCGAGAATGTAAGACAAGCCCTGCTGGATCAGACCAGCGGCCCACCTAGTCCTGCATCATGTTTCACACGGCGACCAACCAGTTGCCCTGGAGGGCCAACAAACAGGCCGTCGAGGCTGAAGCCTTCCCTTGATATTGCCTCCTAGCTTTGGTATTCAGAGGTTTACTACCTCTGCATGTGGAGGTTTACTTTAGTCACCGTGGCTAGGAGCTTCTGTAACTAAGATAAAAGCAGACAGCCGTTTCAAGTAGCTGCATTGGCCCACCCCTCTCCTTCAACCATATACTATCTTTTAATTAGACATTACCTAGAAAAGGGTTTTAAGATAAACATGTATTGCCATTTACACACAAGTCCTCTTTGCATGTTATAGTCAAGCCAGTTTGGTGTAGCGGTTAAGAGCACGGGACTCTAATCTGGAGAACCGGGTTTGATTCCCCGCTACTCCACTTGAAGCCAGCTGGGTGACCTTGGGTCAGTCACAGCTCTCTCTGAGCTCTCTCAGCCCCACCCACCTCACATGATGATTGTTGTTGTGGGAATAATGATAACATACTTTGTAAACCGCTCTGAGTGGGTGTTGAGTTATCCTGAAGGGCGGTATATAAATCAAATGTTGTTGTTGTTGTTGTTGTTAAGCATGCCCAGAGTCTGCCAACCACATGTATGAAGAGCATATGCTGCCGCTGATCATCCCAAAATGCTGTGGTTGCCGTGCCATCTGAAAAAAAGCCAATGAATGGATTTTGTGTGCACAGAGAGGTTCTTTCATGCTAATTTTCCCTGGCTTTCATGTTGCTCCTGTCAGACAACATGGAAAGTATGCATATGCTGGCCTCCCAGTATGGATGGACTGTAACATCTGGAGACCCCTAATGTTACCCTACTCAAGAAGAACACACACAAGGTAAGCATATGATCAATCCCCCGAAAAATGGATTTTGTCTGAGATTCCAAGACAATATGAAAAACCTTGTAAGGCAATGGAGAAGAACTCTCACCTAAGCCTTTCACACTCCTTGCCACCCAGGTAGGTAAAGGCTGGGAGTCCACTGCCACACACCGTCTTTGTAGCCTCCACTGTAGCAGGCAGAGACCCCTGACCCAAATCCTGACAGGGTCCCCTCTCTCCTTCCAGAGGCTCCACCGCACAGGCAGCCAATTCCCTATATGTACCTACCCTCACTCAGTTACAGCCCAGGGCTGTTGGGGAAAAGGGAACTCGGAGGTTATTGTTCCTATATACATATGCAGCCACCATTTAGACTAGGCCTGTTTAACATGACCAGTGTTTGAGGCCTGTATGTAAGATATTTTCCCTCCGCCAATTGATTTCAAGCCAGCCAGGGTTAAATAAAACAAAAATAAACTTTATTTACAAGATGGAACATAGAAGTGAATTGATTTTAAGCTAATCAAAGCCAATGGGGTTAAACAGAGAATGTGTCAAAGTATCAGAACAGATTAACAGTCAGCTGTCTTTCCACTGCCTCTCAAATCCTGTCCCTCAGCTGCTCCCAAGAGCCTCCTTTCCCTCCAACGGACACTGACTCTCCATTGGCCCAGCATGCTGCCTTCTACCTTTGGCCATCCCTCAGGAGAAGCACAGCTGGAGTCAGTCCTGTCTGTCACACCAAGTATTTTGGTGTCCTGGAATAAGATACTGTGTCCTGTTTGAGTTAGGCTATGTTCAGCCACTGCTGATTTTTCAGGATGGCCAAGTCTGCAGTGTCTTTCATGTTCTTTTATTCTTGTCTGGATGCTACGCTTTGTGGTCCCGACGTAAACTTGTCCACAGCTGCAGGGTATACGGTATACTCCTGCAGAGGTGAGGGGGTCTCTACTGTCTTTTGCTGAACGTAGCATCTGTTGTATTTTTCTGGTGGGTCTGAATACTGTTTGTAAGCCGTACCTTTTCATAAGCTTTCCCATCTGATCAGTGATTCCTTTTATATAAGGCAAAAACATAGTGTCCTATTCCAGGACACTAAAATACTTGACAACACTTCCAACTACTTTGTCAGACTGCACAGGGAAGCCATTGAAATTCATAAGCATAAGTACAGTTTCAACAGGAAAGAAGAGACTTTAAGAATGAATAGAGCATGGTTTCCAGTCCTGAAAAACACCCGGCTAACAAAACACTCTATACCCGACAATAGCCCTGCAGAGAAGATTAGCACATCAAGCACCAATCTAGATGCAAAAGAACCTCCTCAGGATACAGTGAAGCCTCCCTCCATTAGCATTCCACACCCTGGGAAACTCTTACAGGATGACTCAGCCCAACCCCACCCCTCCTGAGTAGATATAAATGACCTGCCAACATCTTTTCCACACTATGACACTGAGAGATCTCTGTCTTTTGGTGCTACATCTCTGAAGATGCCAGCCACAGCTGCTGGCGAAACGTCAGGAACTACAATGCCAAGACCACGGCTATACAGCCCGGAAAATCCACAACAACCATTGTTCTCCGGCCGTGAAAGCCTTCGACAATACATTCCACTCATATTTACTCACCCAGATTCTCCCAGAGCTCATAAGTGGCATTTGATAGCATTGATCAAGGTATCCTTTTGGACTGCCATGGTTGGGATTGGAAGGCACTGTTTTGCAGTGGTTTCAGTCCTCTCTGGAAGGTACATTTCAGAAGGTGATAGTAGGGGACTGATGCTCAGCCCCTTGGTCTCTGGTCTATGAGGTCCTGCAAGATTCCATCTTGTCCCCTGTGCTTTTTAAAAACTACGTGAAAGCAATCGGTGAAGACAATCAAAGATCTGAGTTGGCTTGTCCCCATAAGCAGATGATACTCAGCTCTTTCATGTGGATCCCAGGAAGGCTGTGGAAACCTTGAACCAGGACTAACCCAGGAATTAAGGTGTATACTGTTCTAAATGAGGTCGCACTCCTCCTAAAGGATCAGGTTTGTACAATTGGGGTGCTGCTAGACCTGGGTAGAGATGGGCACAAAAAGGGGGAAAAGTGAACCCTGAGTTTCGTGGTTCATCGTGTTCCACGAAACACGAACTTTCATGAAATTGTCCCGTTTTGTGAAACGATTCATTAGGTTCCTGTCTCGTCAGATCCTGGGGCCCTACAATGGTCCCCTTCATACCCAGAGATGCCAAACTCACAGGAAGACTTCAGTAGGTTCTTCTCCCACCACCCTCCAAGTAGCTCTCTTCAGACTCACTTTGGTGACTTTTCCATCTCGTCTTCCTGGCCTCTTGCTTTCTGTCGCTGCTGGAAGAACAGTCAAGCGGAGTGGATCTGCTTGCATTTTCCTCCCTTCAGGTTCTCTTTGCTGACTTTTCCTTCCCATCTTCCCGTCCTCCTGCTGCTCTGACATGCCCTCCCCCTGCCTCCAAGTTCTCAAAGGAAAAGCTGAACAGAGCAGATCCACTCAGGATCCGCTCTGGGGGGCTTGGGGGCAGGGAGGTGGGAAGGCATGTCAGAGCAGCAGAAGGATGGGAGGTAGAGAGTCAGGGAAGGGTTCCTGAAGCTGGCAAGCAGCGAGCAGCAGCAGAAGGAGCTGCTGAGGCTGCCACAGCTGCTGCTATTCTACCATTCCGTTCTTTAAAATGGAGAAGGGAAACAGAGGGGAAGGAGTCTCCAACTACAGTTCCCAGGTAGACCTGCACAGACTGGCATTGCTCGGCTCTCAGGTAGGCAGGGAGAGCTGCCTATCAAGCTTATGTGGGCTAAGATTGGGGTTTCCATAACAACAAAAGGTCTGCAGACATTCTGGGCCTATGTTGCTTAGGGAATCAACAGATCGGCACCAACCTGTCTGGAATCATGAACTGAACAAATCAGCCCCGAAAGTCGTGGATTTCATGAAAAACGTGGCCCCATGAAATGTGTTTTTGCGATACACAAATCGTCCCAATTGTCACAAAATTTGATTTATATTTTGATTCGTACCCCTAGACCTGGGTTTGCTGTTGGATAAGTAGGGGGCAGCAGTGTCCAGAGGTACCTTTCACCAGCTTTGGCTGATAAGCCAGCTGTGGTCTTTACTGCACAAAAAAGGAGATTGGGCAAAAAAAGATAACCTAAATTAGATTACTGCAATGCACTCTATATGGGGCTGTCCTTGAAGAGTGTCCAGAAACTAATTGATACAGGATACTGTGGCAATAATACTGATTGGAGTGGGTCACACTCCAATCTTATTCCATCTACACTAATTCTCAAATGGCTTCTGGGTCCAATTCAAGGTATTCACCTTTAAAGCATTATATAGTATGGGACCAGCATACTTTAAGGACCATCTATTTCCGTTATGTTTTAACTGTTGTTAGACAGGCAGGCAGAAAGGCAGGCAGAGACGACAGACAGACAAATAGATGCATTGTTTTTAAAGTTGTTTTTAAATGTCTTTCTGTTTGCTTCCCTGAGGCCCCTAATTGGGTGGAACTGTAGGATAAAATATTTTAAAATGTAAGACAGGTAAGTAGGTAGGTAGGCAGACATCCCTGCCATCTGGTTGCTTTGCCTCCAATGTGTGCATACAGGGGTAGACCGTCTTGCATACAAAGAAGAAGATCCTGCAGGGAGCAGCAAGCTATAGTTAGACAGGACTGTATGGAAAGAACCTTCTTTCTAAAGGAGCTTTTCCTTGTCTGTCTACAGAATGTTATTTTTAGGCCTTTCTTTTATAACATTATAATAATAACATTCGATTTATATACCACCCTTCAGGACAACTTTTTTTTTCTTTTTTTCATAACTACAAAACACTACACCAGACTATCACAAGGAAAGGGGAGACGGAAGGGACAAAGGGGGGTGGAAAAAGAAAAAGGGGGGGGGAATGAACTACAAACACTAAACACTACACTTCAATGTTTCCCTTCATACTGTCATAATACAAAAATAGCTCCATAGAATAATGATGGAGTGGTTAATCATACAGAAAATAAACATTTCAAATTCTGATTAAACTTTCCTCCCCCTTCTAGGTCCCGGACGCAATTCTCTCTGTGCAACTGCTGTTGCGATGCTCTCCTCCTCCCCCCCCCCCTCCGGCTCCTCCTTTTCTTCGTTCTTGGTGCAGCAGAGTTCTGGGTTTTTATTCTCAAAATCCTTTAGTTGATCTTCTGATAATATCTTATAGGCCTGATCTTTATATCTGAACCATATTCCTTCCGGGAATAACCATTTGTACTTTATTCCATGGTCCCTCAGAAGAGCTGCAAACTTTTTATATTTAAAACGCCGTTTCCGGACTAGAAATGGAACGTCCTTCAAAATCTTGACTTTCAAACCCATAAAGTCCAAATCCGCATTGTATGAGTTATATAGGATGGTGTCCCGAATCTTTTTAGTTGAAAAGTCAATAATGATCTCACGAGGCAACTGTCGCTTTGTTGCATATTTTGAAGAAGCCCGACGGACCTCCAAAATGGCGCTTTTAACCTCTTCTTTAGTCGTCCTCGCGGGTGTCGCCAGTAGTTCCGAGACCAAATCCCACAGATCCTCATTTTCCTCCTCTTTCACATTTTGGAGACGCAAAATTGTCTGCGTTCGTTCCACCTGTAGCCCGATCAGCTGGTTCTCCACCAACTTCAGCTCCTTTTTTGTAGCCTTCACAAGTGACGCACTTTCCAGAGCAGACTTTTCTGCCCCCCCCGCTGCTGCCTTAATGGTTTTCACCTCGCTTTCAATTAAGCCCACCCTTTGATCAGTTTCGTTCAGCTTGTCAACAAAGGGTTTTATGGCTTCCACCACCGCCCTGCGCACCAACTCTTCGAGCGACTCCCCTTTCTGCAAGGTAGACGAGATTGACTTACCGAGAGCGGGACTTTGCTTCTTTGCTGCCATTTTGGGGGGGGGGGGCCAACAAAATTCTGGAACTCCACGAAGGGGAAGAGCGAGTCTTCTTCAGATCAACCTCTCCTTCACAAACGCTTGTAGAACAGAAGGGATTCGCTTGTTTACAGGCTTCCGCCTGTTTCTTTTACTTGCCGTTTCTCGTTGCCCGGCGGCACTCGAGGCGCCGCGCACATCTGCCGGCCTCCATAGGGACAAACGGGCAATTCCCCCCCCCCGCATTGATTTCGGGGAGTTCTTCCCGCCGCGTCCCGGACCCTGGCTCCCTCCCTGGGAGTCCTGGGGGCTAATCCTTGCGGATCAGCCGCCCGGTCAGGGTGCCCGGTCGTTTCCTCCCGGACCAGCCGAGAGGAGCGTCCGGCATGGCTGAGAAAGCGAAACCGAATCAACAACTTAATACCCACTCAGAGCAGTTTACAAAGTATGTTATTATCATCCTCACAACTATCACCTTGTGAGATGAGTGGGGCTGAGAGAGCTTGGAGAAGCTGTGACGGACCCAAGGTCACCCAGTTGGCTTCAAGTGGAGGAGTGGGGAATCAGACCTGGTTCTCCAGATTAGAGTCCTGCCGCTCTTAACCACTACACCAAACTGGCTCTTCTAGAACTCTGCACACTCAACTAGCAAGGCAGGTAGTTCCTTCCTTCACTTTCCTATCCAGTTCATTCATCCTGTTAATAAAGCTTTTGTTACTTTTAATCAGACTGCTGCACAGGCACTCTGCCAATGCTTTCCTATGTTTTTTCTAACGCTCCTTGACATGTAAAAGGGTGGGGTAAACGGATCACTGCCGAGGTGAGCACACGCTCATATGATTGATCCAGCCTGCATCACAGCCAACATCTCCATTTAATTTATCATTGATGGGGGGGGGGCGGGATTGCACCTGGGCAATATAGCCCAATGGTTAGAAGGTTGTACTCAAAGCTGGAAGACCTGGGTCCATGTGCCTCCTCAAAGATGAAGCTCAAGGGTTGGCTATGAACAAGTTATTTGCAGTGCCCTCCCTAAACAGTTACACCCTTCCAAGTCCACTGAAGTCAATGGGCTTCAAAGGCTGGAATTCTGCTTAAAATGGGCACTGCTACTCTCTTGCCTTGATCTGTTTCACAGGGCTGTGGTGAGATGGGAGAAGCCTATGAGTGAAGCCCTCTGTGATCCTTGAAGGAAGGGACAGGACATAAAATGGGGTAAACTAGAATTATTATGCATGCAAGCCGCTACGCAACTGCTTCATTGCACTGCTCCATCAGTGCCAAATGCAAAATCACAAGGAAAGCCTCTGCTGAGCCAACCAAACTAAAATTAGGGTGCTGGGAGCTGTTCCCAACTCCTCCTGCAGCTTGGGTGTTGTGCTTACATGTGACTAAAGAGGCAGCGTGCCAATTCACCTCCTAATATAATAATTATAACAGAACGTTCTTGCTGGTGCGGCGCTGTTCACATCCATACATTACAGGATTCAAAAACTGAGTCATTCAAGCAACACTGGAAAATTTGCTAGTTAACCATAATTATTAGTTAGTGAACCCCCAAGTGTTGTTTTCCCCCACACCCAGTGCCCCAGAAGTCTTCATGGGAAACCCGCCCAGGATATAACAATCCCGATGTAAATGAATATAAACTGCCACAAGGGTGGGGAGGATTAGTCCTACCTTTGGCAAAACCTTTCTTAATATGAGCTGTATTTTAAAATATTCTCAAAGGGATGCATTAGACTCCCACCTTTCCCCACAAGTGGCATAGAGATGTCTGCAATGTTGCCGGTGTCATGTACCCCCTATATCCCCCATCCCAAACCCTCCCACTGGTTACCAGGCTCACTCTGGGAACCCTAATTTCAAATGATGCATAATACTTTCTTCTTCACCACTGTGCCAGTGAGTGGAAGAAAAATTAAGAAAAAGATTACCATTGGCATGACAGTGTTCTGTCACTTCTTGGGGAAAAACTGAAGTGACGTTACGCCCTTCTAAGGAATTGCTGGAAACTCTATGGCTTTACCATAGAGTTTCCAACAATTCCTAGGAAGGCTTGAGATCATTTCTGGGTTTCCTGGGAAGTGAGTTAATGCAGCCATGCTGATAATACTCCCCCATGCTCCCGCCCCCAACTTCCACAAATTGCCAACTGCTACCTGGCAACCCAATCTGACATCCTCTCAACAGCAGACGGCAATCAAAGAATCTCATTACCCAGAGTTTAATTAAACCATGCATTTATGTGACATCTGAACTGAGCCAGAGACAGCCACCAGATCTTCCCAGCATATTCACAGAATAGCTGGAGAATATTTGCAAAGGAGAATGTTCCACCTCTCATCTGCTTCCTGCATTCTGCCTATGTCTTGGAAAAGATGGAAGAGAGCATCCATGAGTTCTCAATGAGTAAGGGAGGGGGAAGGGGTCATTTGTCCGTGCCTCTTGGCTTGTGCAAGAGAAAGAAGTGGAGGCACGTAATAAAAGGGGCATTGTGGGGTGGATAGATGGGTAGAAAGTCCCTGGCAGGTGGATGCAGCCCCTGGGACTCTAACTGCTGACCCCAATGTACACATTTTTGCAACTGCCCTTTTAAAAGCAGCCACAATCTCCTTAGGCTGAGGAATGCAGCTTCCCAGTTGCTTAGCAATGCTTAACACAAGGGAGCAGAGAAGTGGCTCCCTGTTTGTTCTGAGGTGTAGTTGGGGACACAGGCCTTTTCTTCCCGGCTCTCACGTATTCCAGGCACAGCTACCATGGAGACCATCTCTTACTCTGTAGTTAACCTTCAGCCAGCCGGGTTCATTGCAAACAGACAGATCCCTTGGATTCAGTGGGAGGGGCTTTTAGGAGACAGAATGCTTCACAAAGGCTTTGAGGGAGGCGTTCATTCGATTCATGCCCTGGCAATTCCTACAACATCTGCTCTTATGACTTGCACTGCTTGTGTTCAGTGTATATACTGCAGTGTACAGCCTACTGTAGTACTCCAAATAGCCTAGAGTAGCCTGAGCTCATCAGAGCTTGGGAAGCTAAGCAGGGTTGGCCATGGTTAGGACTTGGGTGGGAGACCACCAAAGAAGACCAGTGTTGCTACGCAGAGGAAGGCAAAGGCAAACCACCTCTGAATGTCTCCTGCCTTGAAGACCTCTTGAGGAGTGACCATAAGTGCATTGTCACGTGGTAGCAGTTATTGATTATCTACCCTAACTTCGCTCTTTTAGTAAGTGATGGCTCACTGTCTATGACGTTGGTTGGGAAAACAGTTTAAGAAGAAGAAGCAGGGCTTTTTTTCAGCTGGAACATAGTGGAACGGAGTTCCGGAACCTCTTGAAAATGGTCACATGGCTGGTGGCCCCACCTCCTAATCTCCAGACAGAGGGGAGTTTAGCTTGCCCTCTGCGCCGCTCAGCGGAGGGCAATCTAAACTCCCCTCTGTCTGGAGATCAGGGGGCGGGGCCACCAGCCATGTGACCATTTTCTCCGAGGGCAACCCACTGAGTTCCACCACCTCTGTTCCCAGAAAAAAAGCCCTGGGAAGAAGAATCTACCTTAACTTCAAGAGCTCAAGGAGAGCAAGTGAATGTCTAAGCCAGAACAAAACATCCTGAAACATCTGTAAAAAAAAAACTAAGACGACAAACAATAAAACAGATATCTGAAAAGTTCTTAAAGCTGGGTCTCAGCTCCACCTTCGCTGAAATACTAAATGGGGGGAGTAAGTCTTGCCTCATTCCTCCAGCGCATCAAAAGCGTGGAGGTCAAAGGTCCAAGGCCCGCTCTTAGAAAGGCAAATTGGAAAAATCACTACATTTCTTTTTTAATACCCCCAAAGCAGTACATTAGTGTTATCCATACAAGAAAGTCACCCTTTTGTGAAGCAAAGCAATTTATTTCTCAATATGCCGTGGAGTCAGTGTATTTTGTTCTGCACGTGCCTTAAATAATCAGGATTGTCAAAGGAGGATGCTGATGTCATCAGTGGCGTCATAGGTGATGTGACTGTGATGCCCCTCCCTTTTTAATTTTTTGCACTTGCTTATATAAGGGCTGACTTTAAAAAAAAAATGAAAATCAACACATGGGGAAGTCTTTGCATGGGAAAGCCTAAAAAGGGAGCAGCTCTACCACCCATATCTAAGCCTCCCCCCACAGTCCAAACCAGAGAGCCTTGTCCGGGCTGGCCCAGAGCCAGGAGGCAGAGGCCCGCACGGGTTGGCAAAACCAACCTCTGTTGGGACCAAGCCCAGAACAGCAAAGGTGGTGTGTTTTGCAAAGTGCCAGAAATGCCTCCCCACTGGGCCACCAGGGTTTTTGCAATTTTCCTTTAAATTATCAATTTCATATCAATAGATCGACCTACCATTGTAATAAATGGTACGACACCTTCTCTGAATTCCCAGCTTTCATTACTTTAAAAAACCAAGTTTCTAGCCCCTTTCCTTGCAGAGATATAAGGGGGAAAGTATGTCTTCATACTCATAGAGTCATAGAGACTTAAGTCATAGAGACTTACATAGAGACTTAGAGTAAGTCATAGAGACTTACTTTCTTAAATATAGGATGCAAAGCCTGCTTCACTATATCATAGAGAACTGAACTCCGGCATAGGCCATTCAGTAAGTCTCGTTCTTCCAGCCACAAGGAGGAATATAAAGGGGGTATCTTCTCGAGTAAAGCTGCAATCTTATGAGCGCTTATTTGGGAGTAAGCTTCTTTGAACACAGAATCCAGTTGCACAGCTACAAACATGGGCCCACTTACTAGACAGAAAGCTAGACTAAATTCAGTGGAACCTACCTTTGAATATACATGCACACAGCACTCTGCGCAATTCTTGTAATATTGTAGAAATATAGCAATAAGTATGATGATTTCTTTGTAGCAAACGTTAAACCTATAAAAACTATAATGCTGGCTAACTGAAAAAGTCATTTCACTTTTTCAAACTTCATCCTCTTCTTTCCTGTCCCTCCCCCCTCCCTTTCCTTTCCCATTAATTTTTTCCAGCTCATTGAGACTAATTTGATTGGTTACTTATACTCATCTAACTAATTGACTTTTATTATGTAGTTGGTACATTGCATTCTAATTTTGTTATTGCCGTCACTCTTGTGGCATTTTTAACTGTAATGACATTGTTTGAGATAATTTTCATCACTCAAGGATGATCTTGTATGCTTTCAGAAATTCACGGCTTGCGTGTGTGTGTGTGTGTGTGTGTGTGTGTGTGTGTGTGTGTGTGTGTGTGTGTCAATGTATAATTTCTTCCCTTTGCATAGCTGGTTATACTGGATTCAGAGGTTCAAATCAATTTAGTAAAGCTTTTTTAAAAAATTACATTTGAAAAAATAGGACCTTCTTTATACCATCAAGATCACAGGGGAAGATAATGTTTAAAGGAACATTATCCTAGGCTCCCTATCCTATCATCTCAAACAGCCAGGTTCCAAAATCAGTGGCAAAAAAAGAGCATAGAAGGTGTTCTAGTGGGTTTCCCATAGCCAAGTGCCATAAGCTATCTACCAAGGCTATCTCCCAGGCTATCTACTCATCTCCCCAGCCCCTCTGGCTGACTTCAGAGATTAGGGAAGAAGGTGCTTTGAATCCTGCCTTGTACTTACTCCCACTCCTTCCGCCTTGCCTGTGGCGTGCTCTGCATCTTATGCGCTTCGTGGGCCTTGATGATATCCCTCTGCTCGATCAGCCCCCCTCGCCGACGCTTGATCACCTCAGGGCTCACGGGAATAAGCTGGCTCTGCCCTACATCAAAGGTGCTGCTACCATCCAAGCCCAAACTCGATTCTTGCTCCTGCGACCGCAGCTCATAGAGGGCATCGGAGCTTGCAGTGCGCGAGATGAGGCTGTCCGTCAAGGCCTCTGACTCGAGGAAGCTGCATGACTGAGTCGTCTGCATCAGACCCAGCCGGTGCTTCCGCCATGCCTCTTCCTCGGGCAGGGCCAGGATGTATCTCTGAGCATCGCTATCCAGCTCGGTTGGCCCACCGGCAGGAAAGGAACTTGCCTCAGGGAGCATGTGAGCGCTGATGGAACATGTGCTGAGGCTGAGCATCATGCGCGCCTTTGCAGGACATCACTCTAGGGAAGGAGAAAGAGAAGAAAAGTTACCACTTTGCTTCTTTCCAAACTTTTTAGGCAGGGAAGTGGATGCTGTTGTATTTATAACCCTGCACAGACTGCCCTCTGCCCTGTCAAAAACAACATCATTAACACCATCAGTATCCGAGAACTGAAAGCACACTTGGCTAAATCACCATGAATGATAATGGTCCCACCTTTGTGATGTCACATAAATTGCACACCTGTCTGCAAGGGTTATGGGTTCCTGAACATCCCTCTCAACTAGCACTTGTGGACGCAGTCAGCAACAGCAACGTTTTCACTGGAACAGTAACATTTTCACTGTTTTTCTGAAGTAAAGTGCTGACCTGGATAGCCCAGGCAAGCCCGATCACATCTGACCTCAGAAGCTAAGCAGGGTCAGCCTTGGTTAGGAATTGGATGGGAGACCTCCAATGAAGACCAGGGTCGCTATGCAGCGGCAGCCAATGACAAACCACCTCTGTTAGTCTCTTGCCTTGAAAACCCCAGCAGGGGTCACCATAAGTCAGTAATGACTTGAAGGCACTTTCTACTACCACCACCACAGTATCTCTGCTGGATAAAGAGGGTTTTCGAAGCAGGTCTGAGTGACGTTGGGCCAATCTCTTTCTCTCTCAGCCAAGCCTCTCTCAACAGTCTTGATGCTTTAGGTCCCTTTGAGGGGGAAAGGGGAGGGTTACAAATATCTAAATAAAATAAATCCGTTCCCTTAACCTGGAAGAGGTGAAGTATACAAAAAACAAATTCTCTTAAGCTGCCTCTATTTATTTAGATATGTATATCCTGCTTTTCTCCCTGTTGGGGACTCAAAGCAGCTTATATAATTCTTACCGTTTCTATTTTAACCTCATAAAAACCATCCTGTGAAGTAGGTTAGGCTAAGAGAGAATAGCAGGCTCAAGGTCCTCTTGTGAGCTTCCATGGCAGAGTGGGAATTTGAACCTGGGTCTCTCAGATTGTAGTCTGACACTCTAATCACTACACAGTGCTGTCTTGTGACTCGGGTGCTCCATGCCAAGTGAGAATGGTTGCATTGTTTGAAACTGTAACCTCTTTGCCACAGCAAATGTAATCCAGGCTTACCCCTCATTTTTTCTACTCATCTTGTGTGCACACTCACATGCACACACATCCCCATCTTCACAGCCTACTTAGTGTGACCAGCAAAGTCTTCAAAAGCTTATAAGAGAGCCAGTTTGGTGTAGTGGTTAAGAGCAGTGGGAGTCTAATCTGGAGAACCGGGTTTGATTCCCTGCTCCTCCGCTTGAAGCCAGCTGGGTGACCTTGGGTCAGTCATAGCTTCTAGGATCTCTCTCAGCTCCACCCACCTCACAGGGTGATTGTCATTAGGGTAATAATAACACACTTTGTAAACCGCTCTGAGTGGGTGTTAAGTTGTCCTGAAGGGCAGTATATAAATCTACTACTACCCACTACTACACATTCAATGGGATTGAAAGATTACAAGAATCTTGATCTTTGCCACAAGAGACTATTTTTACTATTTATTTTAAAATAAACGTAGGCCATCTGCAAACAACTATTTCACAACATGTGTGTGCTGAACGGTTCATGGCTGGCCAGCAGGTCTATAGTGCAGCTCACCCAGACAGAAGTAAACAAGTACAAAGCAGCAGCAACATACAGTTCAGCTGCCCCAACACATGCTTCTCAAAAGCCATAAAAATGTCACCATACCCAAGAGAGGAGGAAATGAGAGAAGAAGAAAACCACGTTCTGGAGGAACCAATGGGAATAGCACCAAAAGAGCCAGTACACCTCCATTCAGTTTGCACTAAGAGGCCATGGACAGGTAGCGTAGTTGTGGTAGGGAGGATAAATCTTTGGTTCTGCCTAGCTGAGAGGAGCAGGCAGGAACTCGGGCACTTAGAGAGCAGCCACCGAGCCAGGATTGTGTCTTCTGAGGCTGTGAGTGGTTGATCACAACTAGACATGGGCACGAACCCCAAAAAAATTAACGAACCTGAGGTTCATGGTTCGGTGCCACCAACAAACACGAACAAACGAACCATAACAAACATTTCCTGTTACTGAACCGGTTCGCGGTTCGTGGTTTGTGGGAGTCGGAACGGCCCTGTTGCACTTAGAGAGCCCATATTCACAGTGAGTGTTTAGCAGGCTCTCCTCCAGCCAGCACCCAAGTTTGGTCAAGATTGCAATAGGGATTTTAGAGTTATACCCTCTCCAATCCGAGGCCCCCAGGAAACTCACACTCGATACAATTAGAGCCACCAGTTAACGTTTGCCCAGTGTACAAGGGGTTGGCCATCAGAACTGCCTATCAGGGTTTTCAGGGCTGAGATTGGAGTGCCCATGGCGCTTGGGGGGGATCTACTGCCCCGTCGCCCTTTGTTGTGCGGGGTTCCCCAAGGGGTGATACTCTCCCCAATGTTATTTAACATCTATATGCGCCCCCTCACCCAGTTGGTGCGGAGGTTTGGGCTGGGTTGTCATCAATACGTGGATGACACCCAACTTTTTCTGTTGATGGATGGCCAGCCAGACACGGCCCCAGACAATCTGGCCAGAGCTTTGGAGGCTGTGATGGCATGGTTAAAACAGAGCAGGCTGAAATTGAACCCAGTGAAGACAGAGGTCCTGCAGCTGGGACGGGGGCTGCCAGATGTTGGGATCCAGCTCCCTGCCCTGGATGGGTCTGGGTGTGCTCCTGGATGCCTCCCTATCGATGGAGGCCCAGGTCACGGCGGTTGCCAAGTCTGCATTTTTCCATCTTCGTCAGATCAGGCAACTTGCCCCCTACCTGATGCCCTAGGACCTGGCTACAGTGATCCATGCAACGGTCACCTCCAGGCTAGATTACTGTAACTCACTCTACGCTGGGCTACCCCTGGGCCTGATCCGGAAACTACAACTGGTCCAGAATGCGGCGGCGTGGGTCCTGACTGGTATACCTTACCAGTCACACATCACACCTGTCCTGCGCCAGCTGCACTGGCTTCCGGTTGAATTCCGAATCATGTTCAAAGTGTTGATTCTTACCTTTAAAGCCCTGAGCGGGTTGGGACTGGCATATCTTCGGGACCGCCTCTCCCTGTACGTTCCCCGGAGATCACTTCGATCAGCGAATAAATATTTACTTGTGGTCCCCGGCCCTAAGGAAGCCCGCCTCGCTTCAACCAGGGCCAGGGCCTTTTCAGTCCTGGCCCCAGCCTGGTGGAACGCTCTGTCAATGGAAACCCGGGCCCAGCAGGACATATTATCATTCCGCCGGGCCTGTAAGACAGAGCTGTTCCACCAGGCGTTCGGTGATTGAAGGGGACGGTACCATGTCGGCCTCCCACCTTTGGGGTGGGGGAGGGTCCTTCCCACCACTGCATTTTGTTAATTTGTTTTATTGTTTGTATATTAATTTTAGTTCTTGTTTTTATCGATTTTAACTGTTCACCGCCCAGAGCCCTTGGAGATGGGCGGTATATAAATTGAAATATAAATAAAAATAAAATAACTCCCCCTCCCTCCCCCCGGGTGTCTTCTCCCATGTAACCAATTGTAACCAATTTGCAGCTCCATGGTTGGAAGGAATACCTGCAGATTAAGGTAAGCTGGGCTTTGATTCGGGTTTCCAGGGCGACAGAAGGAGTGCAGACAGAGTTCAGGCATTCCCCCAGCTCTGTTTCCAAGGGAATTGATTGATGGTGCCTGACTGTCTGGCTTCACGAACCACGGGTGAACGCAACGAACCGGGCTTCCAACGAACGCTGGTTAGTTCGCCATTGACCCTCACAAACCGCCGGATTGCGAACAGATGATCAGGCGGTTCGTGTTTTTTTTTGGTTCGTAATGCGGTTTGTGCCCATGTCTAATCACAACCATCATTAAGCCAGTATAGCATGTGATAGCATGCACTTGAACCTGGATGGCCCAGGTGAGCCCAGTCTCATCAGATCTCAGAAGCTAAGCTGGGACAACCTGGTCAGTAATTGGATGGGAGACCTCCAAGGAAGGTCACAGTTGCTACACAGAGGGAGGCAATGGCAAACCACCTTTGATAATGTCTTGCCTTGAAAACCCCATAAAGCCTCACCATAAGTCGCCCTGCGCAATGTGACAGCACTTTACACACACATACAGAGCATACAGTATAATGCACAATAAATAATTAAAATGGTGTGTCAGTGTCTTTTTTGCAGGATCATCTGATGGGGGAAGATTAGAGAAGCTTTCAGGCTACTCAGAGGTTTCCATCAAGCAGAAACTTCATAAACTAAAAAGCAAGATAATTCACTCGTGTAAATAAGATAGTTACTTTAAGTCAATAGTTACCTGTGGGTGTTGCTCCTCCAGGTAACTTAACTGGGAAGGAGGAAATCACCCCTAAATCTCCTAGGCTATCAGGGATCACTTTGCAAGTTGAACAGCCAACAGATCTCTGTTTTTTTCACCACGTGGATTCAGACACACAGTCCAATGATGACCCAATCAGATGTGATTAAATTTATCAGTACGGAGTTCCGCTCCACTTCAATTCTGTCACAAGTGTATCTACCTCTCCTTTCACCTAACCTGATGATAAGAAGAGTTTAATGATGTTTAATGGCTGGAGATCTCTGTACAACTGTTGGAATGTCAGACTCATACATGTTAGGAGGAGGGGAAGAGATATCACATGAAACAGTCTGAATTTTGGCACCTTGAGAGAGAAAGTTACTCTGGGAATTTTAAGCTGGAGAAGTTAAAAAAACCTTGAGAAGACTGCTATTGCTTTGGGGGATTCTTATCAGCTATTGTTCAGCCTCTTTATGGAATCTTGATTGCTCTCAAAATGTTTTTCTTGTATATCTTGGTTTTGTGTGTGTGTATAAGCATCCAGTTAGCTTCTCAATCAAGAATTACTTTAATAAGCGGAGCCAGAAAACAAAACCTTCAAAAGAGCTAAAAAATGAGTGTTGACATTCTTTTTTACAATTTTTCAAATAAACAACTCTACCTTCCGTGCATGTTGCTGCTTGCAAGTAGCACACTGGCCTTTTGGGTAAACCCAACCTGACTCCAAGTATGGACAGGACAGCATTACTGCTGGTGTCCTAGCCTGCACATAAAACAAAGTCCAGAGGAATTAGACCCCCTCTTCCTCCCCACAAAAGCCAGTCCAGGGACCAAGGGTTTGGCTGATGCTGATCAGCACCGAGGGCATTCCCTTCCCAACCCACCTGGCCACTGAAGCCAGAGGTGGGCTAGCTTGGCAACAGCCCTTCGTCCTTTGATGCCGCAAGATGCCTGCTGATCAACCCTAACGCAATCATATGTGCATATTTGTAAATATATATAACAAAGACACAAGGGGTCTCCAGTGTCCGCATTATCTCTCTCTCTTGATCTGTTTCATTACAAAAGATCAGAAACACATTTTGTAAGGAAGCTTTCTACGACTCACGGCAGTGGAACAAGCTTCCTTTTCCCTCACAATATGATAAATTCATTCTTGGACCATCATTACCGTATATCACTTATTCCCAGCCCAGCATTCCTAAGGGCAAAGAAAGAAAAGAAGAAGGTATTTGGAGAAAATCTTCCCCAGTGACCCATGTGGCTTCAGTGTTTATTTCCAGAAGACAGAAGCAAACAGAGGCAAGAGAGTGAAGGGGAGGCATTGTTATGGAAACAGAGGCAGGGCCAAAAGGAGAGTCAGCTTAACGGTTAGAGGGTCAGACTGAGATCTGGGAAACTCTCCGGTTCAAATCCCCACCCTGCTATGGAAATTCCCTAGGTGAACTTGGGCCAGTACCAGGGCTTTTTTTCTGGGAAAAGAGGTGGTAGAACTCAGTGGGTTGCCCTCGGAGAAAATGGTCACATGGCTGGTGGCCCCGCCCCCTGATCTCCAGACAGAGGGGAGTTTAGATTGCCCTCCGCGCCACTTGGAAGCGCAGAGGGCAATCTAAACTCCCCTCTGTCTGGAGATCAGGGGGCGGAGCCACCAGCCGTGTGACCATTTTCAAGAGGTTCCAGAACTCCGTTCCCCCGCGTTCCTGCTGAAAAAAAGCCCTGGCCTGTACACACTCTTGCTTTCTGACTACTTCACAGGATTGTTGTTGTAAGAGGAAGGGAGAATGTTGTAAGCCCCCTTGGGGAGAAAAATGAGGTTTAAATGAAATAAAAAATGGAAAAAAAGTGGCACAAAGGCAACTAGTCAGGAAACCATGGCACCCACCTGCCCAGTCAATGGGCAGGTGGGTGCAACACCTCCCCCACCATTTGCAGGGGCCTTTCTCTAGTGCAAATATATAACCATTTTAAACAGGTACAACACAGATAGAAAACATATAATCACAGGGGGGAATTTAAGGTGGGTCCACATAAACTCAGCCCTACCTAGATATTCTAACAGTGAAATCCTAAGTGAATTTACTCCAGTCTAAGCCCATTGATTTCAGTGGGCTTAGACTGGAGTAACTCAATTTAGGATTTCACTGTAAATGGTGAAACTGGCCTACCTATTTATTATCATCTTGGGGTCTCATTTGTCCTTTTACTTATGTTACAGAAATTAACATATATATTTTGAAAACTCAATTGCAGTAAACGCTTTATCTCATTTTTAATCAAAAGATCCTTGTTTTGTGCTTATGTCACATTATTCAGAATACGGCAAATTAATAGTGTGGCCTCCCTTTTTCTTGAGTTGAATTCCACTCCTGCAAAAATGGATAGGAAAGATACATAGATATAATAACAGTGCCAGACAAGTATCTGTCAACACATCGTTATACTAAATAGTTTAGTTCAACGATTCATATTTCCTAAATATTTGCAATTTGACCACATGCCATAAGCAACAGTTGGTTAACCCGCTTTGTGACAGTGCTAAATGGGTCCATTTTTCTAACTGCCTCCCTGCCCAATAACACCCACACTTTCTGCCGGCAATAATTTAGCAAGATTGATTTCAATCATCTGCTTAACTGTGGAGTGAGATTAATGCAAAGTGGTATCTCTAACAGTAGGTGGCGCTGTACCTCTAGATACAAAACTCTTCCCGTGATACAAGTAGCGTTAATTTTGTCTTCCTGTATAGTGGGGTCTTGCTGTCTGAACCTGAGCAAATTTGCAACGGGAAATACTGTCAGTGAGTCACCAAGTAGTACGCTGTTGCTGGAAAGAAATGGGATGAACTGCATGTTGTGGCATTTGACTAGATAGGGCAGGTTTTTAACATGGAGGAACATGAACGCAAGTAATTCCTGCTCTGCAGCAGAACTTCAGAGTTAAGAGGCAGGGTTTTTTTCATGAAAGAGCTCACTAAGACATCCAAAATGAAGCAGGCTGCAGAGTCCATTTAACACAGATTTCCATGCCAGACAGTAGCCAGGACGTCAGGTTTTCAAAAGAGTATTGGACCATCCAAGGCATCAAGTAGAGGCACAGGGTGCAAAGGGATACACTCTACACTAAGCTCGTTGACTTTAATGAACTTAGAAGAGGGCATCTGTCCTTAGGACTGCGCTGGCAGCATCGTTAAAAATGACTCCTTAAAATATGAACTCAGAGGGGGAAATAGATTATTTGGGTGCAGAGGGGACAAAATCAGACAGGGAAGGAACAGTAAGATTTTGAGTCCCGTATCACCTAAAAGAGTCACCAATTTTTCAAGGTATAAACTTTCGACCATCAAAACTCCCTTCTTCAGATAGGGAAGGGACAAGGAAAAAGGGAGACTAGAAAAGGACACGGTATAAGACCTTTTCCCTAGGTAATCCTAACACTTATGGGACTGCCCTGCATGCAGAACTTTTGCAAGATTATTGATCTGTGTGCTTAAACTTACGGGCCACTGTTTCTCCAACAAGGCAGTTCAAAAACTAACCATGCTGATTTTAAAAATACACACACACACAATGCCCCCAAACAAAAACAGACGTAACCTCACTGAGAGATTAACATCAACCCAACCAAAAAGTCTCCCTAAAATGTTCTCAGTTACATCACCTCTCAAACTCAGAGAGGGAAACCATCTTCACTTTCTCCAAGTTGCCATTCTACAATGTTGGAGCCTCTGCAGGGAAGTCCCATGGGACCTACGTGTGCCAGTGGGCAGGCATTCAGCAAGAAGCAGGGGGCCAGAATGGAGTTATCGCATGGGTCAATACAGGGAGGGAGAAGAAATAATTTGTCCCACATTCCAAGCAGGGGTTCTAGAACACTTGTTGATGGTTAAAGCCACATCCTGTCCATCCTTTGTAAACAGGGAGCCAGTTTTTCAATGGACTGTTAGCCTACTTGTCAACTCATCTGTGGCAGTTTAACAGGTGGTGTGTGTGAATTGCCATCAAGTCACAGCTGACTTAGAGCAACCCTGTAGAGTTTTTAAGGCAAGAGCCGCTCAGAGATTGGTTTGCCATTGCCTTCCTCTGCGTAGCGACTTTGGTCTTCCTGGGTGGGCTCCCGTCCAATTACTAACCGGGAGTGACCCTGCTTAGCTTCTGAGAGCTGATGAGATTGGGCTAACCTGGGCCATCCAGCTTAGAGCAACACAGTGAAGAGCAGTGCAATAGGCTTATGTGTATGAGCATTCTAACACAGCCAGGACACCACCTCCGATTCTGCTGCTGCGCTGCTACTCTGCTCAGCAGGCAATTGCTTAAACAGACAGTTGAATCCGTCACAAATCATATAAATTATAAATTAATAAATGCCGTGTTTTTAAAAAATCTGTAATTTGGTGTTGGTTTACGTAGTTCTTAGCAACAGTAATGGCTGCTGACCTCTTTAGGCTGGCAGCTTTTTTGCACATACTTTGTTTAGAAAAAAACCTTGCCGCAAGTTTGACAGGCATTTGAGTTGTTCAATGGCAGACCAGTGAGTCCCAGTGACTGGTTCACTTTTTATCGACTCAGTCATACACGGTAAGTTTGACTGTTGAACTCAACTGATGTGAAATTAGCAGCATCCCTAATTCCAAGGGGCTTCCTTGGAGAAACTCTGGGACTCTCCTGAAGTTTCCTCAGGTTTTCTCAGAGTATCAGTAATAATGGATTGATAATAATGGATAAGGCCATCAATACCGATCCTGCCCTGTAATGTGCAGCTGTTTAGGTGTATCCTGGGTTCCACTTCAGTTCGAGCAAGCAAGATGCTCCGCCAACACCTCACACAAACCCTAGAATGCGCTTTCAAATCCTCTGTAATATTTGCAGGCTCCGTGCACAGGTATTCCCCGACAGACAACTTGATAGAGAAAATGTCTAGTTCGAAACCATTCCCTCAAGGGTCAAGATTGACTATACAGCCCCACGAAGACCTCAAAACAATTTTTTTTGGTCCAATGAAATATCACCACGGAGGCTGTCCATTCACTTTCTTTCTTTCAGAGACATCAAACATACACTTTTAACTAAAACTGAGCATGGGGGAGGGGGGGGGGAATACTGACTTGGCAACTGTTGTCAATTAAAGGGAAACAAAAAAATGCTCACCAGTTAACACAGAAAAATAACATTAACAAAATTAGAGGCTGTTAATATGTCAGCCTGTCAACATTTTAATAGTTTATTAGGTAATGTCTAGGGGTGCTCCAGCGATTGCGGAGGGGGAGTCGTCAACATTTTCCTCACAGTTCCTCCAGAAGAGAGCCCTTACAAGACAACAGGCCAACTCTTTAAAGGCCTCTGTCAGACTGACAGATTTGACAGACTGAGTCTCAGCATGAAAGGTAGACTCCAAATGAAATAAATAAATACACTTATTTCATTTGGAGTCTACCTTTCATGCTGAGAGAGACTCACAGTGCAATCCTATGGAGAGTTACTCCAGTCTAAGGCCACTGACTTCAATGGGCTTAGACTGGAGTAACTCTGCATAGGATTCCACTGTCAGTCTGTCAAATCTGTCAGTCTGACAATAATACATTTATTAATTAATAAATAAATACATGGAAGTGGGGATAGGTGGGTCTCTTCCTGCATGGAAAGGTGGTAGTGGTGGAGGCACAGGACTGAGATATCTCCTCAACACCACCAGTGTGAGAACATTAAGCTTTGGTGCTCAAAAATAACATACCCTTCTGGCTCACCTGAACTTCAGCCATCTATCGCTGGAACAAAACAACCCTCTAGTGTTGACTACTGAGTAGAAGAATGCTCATTGGGTCCCCAACCCTGAGCAATGGGCAAAGGAGGAGGCATGTTTTCACCCCTCCCTTCCCATGAGATATAGTAGAATTTGAAAGGGGGGAGGAAATTAGGGTGGGCAGCCCCCAACCCTAAGGCCAACCCCCACTCCAGAAAATATAAGCTATTAGGCAAATGGTGCTCACTCCATGGCTTGCAGACAGCCACATCTGCAATTACTATCAACCAAAAGAGCCACGTGACTACTATATGCCTGTATCCCACTAAACATACACATACAATAATATAATTATTAATGTTAAATACATAAACAAGAACTTTTTAAATTACCAGAACATCTCTGAGCATGTAGGTTCTCTCCTCATCCGCTGTTCAGCCTTATCCAATCCTGGTGCACCTGTGAGGGGATTGGCTCTGAGGGCGGGGGAACATCTTCCAAGTCAGACTTATTACACAAAACAGTGTGCAGTGTGATTTTAAACTGGCTGTTTTTAAACTACATGTTTAAAAAGTGGGTCCCTTGTTAAAAGCTTCCTAGGCGCTAGAATGAGAGCACATAGGGTGTGGAGAAGCCTGAGGGAATTGTTGGAGAGGGCAGGCTCTTTACTTCCGTCCCTGGTACGAGGCCTTCAGCTCAGAGGGTGTGGAGAAGTCTGAGGGAATTGTTGGAGAGGGCAGGCTCTTTACTTCTGTCCCTGGTATGAGGCCTTCAGCTCAGAGGGTGTGGAGAAGTCTGAGGGAATTGTTGGAGAGGACAGGCTCTTTACTTCCATCCCTGGTATGAGGCCAGAGGCTTGCAGCTTATCCATCCTCCAATCCCTCTAGGGGCAGCTGCTCCTAGGAGGGAACCAAAGCCCCACCAGGATATGGCCGAGCTCAGTTTCCTGGAACAGGAGGCACAGACCACGTTAGGGAACTGTGTTCAGAAGAGCCACAGGTAGAATGTCAAATAGCCATGTGTGGCCGAGCCACTGAGTATCACAGGAGTCTGCCCCCTTTGCCATTTCAAACATCCTGGGGGAGTGCTAAATGAGGACAGGCCCTATTCTAAGTAAATACACTGCGGGAATATTTTAGCCTCGAAGTGGTCAGTCCTTAAAAGCTTACAAGACCCTGGACTTCATGCATAGCTGCTCAATATGCATGTCTGGTCTCTGAATTTTCCCTCCAAAATATTATAAATTGTGAGTGTTTCACTTCAGAACAGCAGTAGCATGGTGGTTAAGTGACTGAGCTCGAATCAACTCCCACAGCTGTCATAAGCTCAGTAGGTGGCCTTGGGCAAGCCACTCCTCCCAGCCCCAGTTCCCCAGCTGTATTGTGGGGATAATAATAACACTGACTTCGTTCACTGCCCTGAGTGTGGCAGTAATCTATCCAGAAGAGCAGTATATAAGCACAATGTTGTTGTTGTTGCTGCTATTTCCCTCTCTTCCATTTTTTTTCTTTTCTAACTACCCTCAATGTTGTGTTACGATAGTGAGCATACTCAACACTTGTCAGGCCAACGGGGGAAGGATGCTTTTCTTCTTTTAAATTCACAATTAAGTATTTTCCAGCAAAATTGGGTTGTACCCCTACATATACAGAAACAACCACCTTGTATGCAAGTAGCTCTGTTTTGCTCCTGGTAGGCAAAGGATTAAATTAGCTATTAAAAGTGATGATTTTATTTATTTAGGAACATTTCTATGCCGCCTCTCCAGAGAAACGGCTTGATAATGATATTAAAGTTCAATGTGACCTGACTTTGGATGGCCTCTGAAATTGGAAAAGTAGTACAAGCCTGTCAGAAACAGGTTTTCAGGGTGCTGAAGTTCAAATTTATACATGTGCAGGACACAAGCATGTTTGGAGGGGTATATTTCACCAGGATAACCTGGTCTTGTCAGGTCTCAGAAGCTAAGCAGGGTCGGCCCGGATTAGTGCTTGGATGGGAGACTGCCAAGGAAGTCTAGGGTTGCTATGCAGAGGCAGGCAATGGTAAGCCACCTCTAAATGTCTCTTGCCTCAAAAACCCCAGCAGGGGTTGCCATAAATCAGCTGTGACTTGAGGGCAAAAACAAATTACCAGAGTTCCAGGGGATCTAGCCTGTTTGAAAGATGATTACCTTGAGGTGGTCCGTTTATGTCAATATGGAAATTAACTAGATATTTTTTTCTTTCTTGACCACAGGTTGTGTTATGGGATGTGGAGGGCAGCATGCTGCAAGTCTGCACCAGAAATGATCCACACTCTGACCAGCTCTATATAATCCCAGTTTCCTTTAGTAGGGGATACTATTTGCTAAAGAGAGCTTTCCCCCCTTGTCCTTGAGGAAGGTACTGGGAACAAACCAAATTCTAGCTATAGGCTAGGAACTGATCAAAGGTGTCTCTGGGAAAAGACAATGTGGAACTGGATTATTCCTCCGAAACGAGTCATTCAGATCATTCATAGATGCAGAGGAATTAGCCGTGTTAGTCTGTAGTAGCAAAATCAAAAAGAGTCCAGTAGCACCTTTAAGACTAACCAACTTTATTGTAGCATATTGTAGCATGATTCTCGAAAGCTTATGCTACAATAAAGTTGGTTAGTCTTAAAGGTGCTACTGGACTCTTTTTGATTTCAGATCGTTCAAAAGCTAAAGAGGACTTTTCCCGCTATATCCTCAAGTTAATAGTGTTTAGTAGATAGCATTATTCAAGCTTCATTTCATGAACAGGCTCCCTAATTAGTCAACGAATATCCTGGGAGTTCATTTTTCTCCTATCAGTTTAAAGGTGCAGCCTTAAAAATGGAACCTGAAAGGTGGCTGGTGCGGTTTTGTGATACTGTGGAACACAGGTCTGTAAGAACCTTGCCTTAGTTCTCCAAGATGAAGCTCACTGAATAAAGTGACTGAACTTTTCAGTACCATCTGAAACTTCGATCTGTACACCCTATCGTATTTGTGTCTTTCGTGAACTTTATTGTTGTAAGGGTGGCTGGCCAAGGAAACAACCCCAGAAGAACACACCTCCTTCCCAAAAAGCCCAGGTTCAGAATGTCTGCAAACACATTAGTTTGGATTTGTCTTGGAAATTGTGAAGATCTAGGTCATTCTCTTCACACATTTGCTGGGACACCCATGAGATTGAAATCGGAGAGAAAGTAGTTTTTGTATCTCACTTCCTTAACAAATATAAAGTGGTTTTAAGTGTGAACCTTATTAGGATTCTTTTCAAGCACCTCTTACCCTACTTCCTTTCTCTCTCCTTTCTGACTCCATCCCCTACCAAATGTCTATTAGGGCAAAGTCCTATATAACTGGCTAGATTAAACAGCTAAATACAACAGTAACATCTTGCATGGATAAAGTACCTCTACCTTCTCTGGGTTACCTAGAACATGAATATGCACATGAACATATAGGAATAGCATTAACAATGCACAGCAGTACCCTTGCACTGCCAAGTTTGCAATGCGCTCTACCAATCATGACCAGAACCACCCATCATATTGGGGCACATTTTTCGCTGCAGGAAGTGGCTCTCATATTTTTGTTTTTAAGTTCATTTCTTCACACTGCATCCAAGCCATGTCCCAGACTACCAGATTTGTCTGGTGTCAGACAAATCAGAATGATGAAGAATAGGGTTGCCTGCATACTGCTGGCAGTGGGACACCTCCCACCCACCCTCCCACTCAGCTGGGCAGCAGGAGGAAATTCCCAGGAAAAATGGGGGGGGGGAGGATAATTGCATCCCTGACAGGATGGTATCACTTCTAGTGAGATCTGGAAGTGATGTCATCATGCAGGGAGATGCTCTGGCATTCGACCAAAAATTTATGGTTTAACCATAGAGTTTTTTGTAAATGCTAGAACTTCAGCAATCCAAATCTGGCACCCACATGCCTAGGAATCCACTTTGGAGCATGATACTCCCAGACCATGTCTGTCGATAAGACCTCAGAAAAGCATATTCTGTAGTTAGGCTGTGGTCATATTGTTATTTGTCTTAAGAGCTCTTTGCCCACATCTCCATTTGCACGCCAGAAAGCCATGGAGGTATGCAATGTGGGGAAACTTTGGGATCATGCATTTCATCAGATTGGAGGGAGGTGCCCAGTGGGGTGCCACAGGGCTCGGTTTTGGGCCCAGTACTTTTCAATATTTTTATCAATGATCTGGATGAAGGAGTGGAAGGGCTACTCATTAAATTTGCTGATGATACCAAATTGGGAGGAGTGGCAAACACCCAAGAAGATAAAGTTAAAAATTCAACAAGACTTAAATACTCTGGAGAAGTGGGCGGTTGTGAACAGGATGCAATTCAACATAGATAAGTGCACAGTATTACATCTGGGCCACAAAAATGTGAAGCACAAATACAGGATGAAGGATACACTTCTGGGGAGTAGTGTATGCGAAAGAGATCTTGGAGTAAGAGTGGACTGTAAACTAAATATGAGCAGTCAGTGTGATGCGGTGGCAAAAAAGGCAAACTCAGTCTTGAGTTGTATCAAAAGGGCCATTGCATCGAAATCGCAGGAGGTCATAGTCCCTCCCTCATAGTCCCTTGGTCAGGCCACACCTGGAGTACTGTGTGCAGTTCTGGAGGCCTCAATACAAAAAGGATGTGGACAAAATCGAGAGGGTGCAGAAGAGAGTGACAAGAATGATCAGGGGTCTGGAGACTGAGCCCTACAAGGGAAGGCTGAGGGCCTTGTGAATGTTTAGTTTGGAGAAAAGGAGACTGAGGGGGGACATGAGTGCTCTCTTAAAATATTTGAAAGGCTGTCATTTGGAGGAGGGCAAGGAGCTGTTCCAGTTGGCAGCAGTGGATAGGAATCAAAACAATGGGCTTAAATTACATGCAAAAGATACCAGCTGGATATTAGGAAAAACTTTTTCATGGTCAGAGTAGTTCAAAGGTGGACTCGGCTGCCTAGGGAAGTGGTGAGCTCCCCTTCACTGGCGGTTTTCAAGAAAAGGCTGTATGAATATTTGTCAGGGATGCTTTAGGCTCATCCTGCATTGGGCAGGGGGCTGAACTAGAAGGTCTGTATGGCCCCTTCCAACTCTGTGATTCTGTGATTATGCTAGAAACCAGATCGGAAAACTGGTGGCCTGGCCTGAACTTGAGGGTGACCAATTGCCCGTCCCTTGCTATGATCCCGGACCCTTACTATATAAACTGACAGTAAACAAGGATGGAGATTTTTTTACTAACAATTGTCAAAATGTTCATTGAGATGGATGTGCAATCAGTAACAGGAATAGTCATTTTCCTTGCACCACCTCTGACAATACTCTGGGAGAAAAGCTGTCAATCATCCAGCCCAGAGGAGAACTAGAGAGGGAACTGCAGCAATATAATTGCTACAGCTAGTTTTCGCAGAACGGCCAAGATGATAATAAAGAGCTGGGGATAGACATGAGCAACCCGGAGCTGCCGCTGTTCCTCTTTCAATCCGTAGAGTTTGGTGAAGACCCCTCCTACGTACTGGAATCCCAGTGCATACCAGGAAGCAGTCAAAGAACATCTACATGGCTTGCAAAAAGAATCGGCTGGGGGGGGGGCGGAAATGAATACTCACCCCGAGCATTCTCAGGCGTAGCTGTCACAACCCATAAAGGATTCATGAACCTGTCTTGTTAGTCAATCAGCAGCGGGGTTTGAGAACGCCACCTCCCCAGTGGAACTGACATCCTGCATAGCAGCCAAAGTTAATACATTTCACAAGTAAAGCATCTAATTGCTGGCATTGTACAGAGTGCATCACTTAATCATATGATCAGCATATGTTTTGGGCATGTCCAGTTATTTAGTCTTTTCGGGAAGAAGTCATGAGTCATATTAATTTTGTATACTAATATTTGTTGATTTTTGAGGATGTTTATGGACTTCTAAACTATTTGCCTGTCTCCTGGGCAGCCTAATAGATGGTAAATGAAAATTGATCCTCCATGCTCTTTCTGTTGCTAAAAGACTTATACTAAAACATTGGAGAGAAAAATGCCCACCTCCCATAATTCAACCTTACAACCTTAGAACATATGTTATTTAGACAACAATTGCTCATGGACTTATGTTTAAATATTCGGAAACCTTTTATGGAGATTTATTTGCGGACCTGCTACCATTATTGTCATATTTTTATCTATTCTATATGATACTTGTATCTTCTATAAAAATAAATGTTTAAAAATCTTAAACTTGTGTTTCTTACAGTGCAACCCTAAAGAAAGTCAAAACCCTTCTAAATCCATTGAAGTCTATGGGCTTAGAAGAGTGTAACTCTGAAAACTTTTAGGCAGTTATATATAATTATTGCATTTATGCATTGGATGCATTATACTCTGTTTCATTGTTTTCTAATTTTTAATCCAGTTTTATTGTATTGTTTGTTTTGTCTTATATTAGGCTCCCCCTGCCCCATCCCCCCATTTTCTAATTCTGTAACCAGCCTCAAGAAGACTCAGTGAGGAAGGTAGACTATAGATAATGCAAAGAAATATGTACGTTGCACTGTTGGCCAGATAAAAAGAAATTACAAAGTGAAGATCAAGGAAACAGATCCTTGTTCTATACCATTTCAATTAAATAGAAAGTTTCAGAATCAGGACCAACCCTTACAACCAAACTTCTGAGTAAATACAAAGGTCAGACAAATTGAGGCAGAGTTTGACACAGGAATATGTAGCTGTGTCGCGGCACCAAGACACAGTCACAATTATTTATTTTATTACAAAGAGTTCAGGGTAGCAGTGTTCATCATTCCCTCTTTAATCCCCGTAACATATATATGTGATAACCAGGGCTGAGATTGACCCAAGGTGCCCAAGTATAGTAGAGGAGAAAATAATAAGAAATTTAAGTTCTGTTGGAAATTTATGAACAATATTGGATTATTGTTACTTAAAAAAAACACTTTTCCCTCAGGAATTTAAATTTGTATCTTGCCAGGCCCAAAATGCTGAAGGGGAGGATCAAAATGGCCGACATCCTTTGTTTAGTGAATTGGTTATAACTCCATTATGAACAGTCATACACCAACCACTCACAGCTCAAATTAAAGGCACTTTTGTTTATATTAGGTGTGAAGTGATTTTTTAAAAAGGCATTTAAAGTGGTATATAACCAAAACAAACCCCATTAAAAACATGTTTTTCTACAAATTGAGATTTTAAAAAAAATTATGTACTTGATGGGAGGGACAAAAGGGGGGTGCACAATTCCCGGAGGCTTACAAATTCTAAGTGCTTGCTTTTGTATTCTTCTTACACTGTGACAGATCAGCTATGCAAATGTTTCTGCATATGCTGTCCAAATATCTTGATAGGTGCCCATCAACAGATGTCTGTGATAACAGACAAGCTCATTGGTAAAATAATCAGCTGTACTACCCTTGGAGTGCCGCAGCCAATTAAACCTCCCTCCATGCTTTACCCATCACTCCTTTTAAAAGGATCAATTTCTTTGCTATTTAGGATTGCCAGCCTCCAGGTGGTGCCTGGAGTTCCCCCAGAATAACTCATCTACAGAGATCAGTTGCCCTGGAGAAAATGGCTCCATTGCAAGGTAGACTCTATTAACATTATACCCTGCTGAGATCCCTTCCCTCCCAAAACCCAACCTCCCAGCCTCCTCAAGTCTTCAGGAATTTCCCAATGCAGAGCTGGCAACAGTAAGGCTTTTCTACACAGATAGAACAGCTATACATAAGGGACAGAAACTGTAGACTATACCACTAAACACTGTCTGTTACTGTAAGTAGGTTCTGCATTGTTTAATATGTCACATTTAGAATTGCTTATGCTCAGTTTCAGCATTGTTTCAGCTCTGTATTGGATTTCTGCTCGTCTTCAAATATCTGCAGTTGTAATTCCAGGAAAACTCAAGCCCCTGCCTGGAAGTTGGCAACCCAACAAGAAATCCACAAGGGAAACAGAAATCTGGAACCAGATCTATCATGTACTCTGCCCCTGAGCCTTTCATGAGACTTCTGTGTTCTCTTTAGTGTTAGACAGACATTTGAATCACCTCTGGCTTTTATATGTTTTCAGCTGATGAGTCATTGAACCTTCCCCCCACCCTTCTTCTTCACAGAAAGTCAGTGGAACGATTTTGATAGCAGTTCTACCCAGTGCTACCTTATCTATTTGAACCTGTCAGATTGGACATTCTACACAAGATTCAGACAAGAAGCCCCAAGATCGTGGCCTGAACCCCCCTCCTTTTTTGTTTTTAATCTTTTCAAAATATCTACCCTGATGAATCGTCCTGGAGAACTCAAAAGGAGGCACGCTTGTTTTGCAACATTTTTGTGTTGGTTTTAACAAAAGGTATTCGATGGCTTTTGTTAGGAGAATTTGCTTTAGCCCAACACGGCTACTATCAACTTCTTTCAGATCGGCTCTCCCTTAAATGGGGCTGCAATGGAAAGGCATTGGGTACTAAGAACATACGTTCTGTTTCCCTTCTGCTCCTCCAGTTGCATGGAACAGACAGAATGCCCTCGGCCAAGGAGCTTTATGGCATGTGGAAAAATGGAGGAGCAACTTCGTGAAAGCTCAAGCACAGATTTCTGAAATGCAACTGGAGCCAGCAAGAATTACCCTCCCAAAGAGAAGTCCCAACCCTTGTGACTCTGCATGAATCACTGATCCAGGTCTGTGTTAAGAAGGAGCTTAACCCTGAGAAAGCACACTGGTGGAAATGTAATTAGCAACAGCAGATTCTTTGCTATATTGAATTATCCAGAGTGGAGCAGGATTAACCATTCCTGGAGGGGTTTGACTGGAAGGAGGCAAAGCTAGCCCAATAAATCATGCAGAGATGCAGCAGGCAGCCTCCTCCGGGGTGGATGCTGTAGGCAGACAAAACTGTTCAATTATTTGGGTTCTTAACAATTCTCTTGGAACACACAAGCTGAAAATCACAAGAAAAAACCCGCAGACTTCCTTCCTTCACTACTTTAGCTTTTGTAGCAGCATATACTGAGAATAGATTCTGGCATAGAGCAAAAATACTGCATAATCATCTCTCTGGGTCCAGTGAGAGTAGATTTTGGTTAATCTTACCCAGAGATTTACAGTAAATATTCTCAGTTATTTCTTGAATATGTAAATCGATTATCTTGGACAGAATTTCACACACCAGAAGAGGGCACAATAATCACCAGTAGAGATGGCCATGAACCACATTACGAACTTCAAAAACCCATGAAATTGGTGATCGCGCAATCGCGATCTGGCAGTTCGTGATTGTCCTCGTCCAACAAACCAGCGTTCGGAAGAAGCCTGGTTCGGTGTGTTCAGCCGCGGTTCGGGAAGCCAGACACTCAGATGCCAGCAATCAATTCCCCTGGCAACGGAGCCAGGGGGAATTCTTGAACTCTGTCTGTGCTCCTTCTGTCGCCCTGGAAACCCGAATGGAGGCCCAGCTTACCTTGATTGGCAGGTCTTCCTTCCCACCATGGAGCTGCAAAGTGGTTACAAGTTGGGAGAAGACACCCAGGGGAGGGATGGGGAAGGGGGTGTTCTGTAGCCATGGGCACTCCAATCTCATCTCTGCAAACCCTGATAGGCAGCTCTGACAGCCAAACACAGACCTCCTGTGTTGCTCAATGGGACCTGTGCTTATAAATAGCCGTGGGCTCCCAGGCTGGGTTTCACTTTCAGCGAGCAGTGGAGTGTGACAGAGCTGTTGCTTGCTACTTGCTAGCCTTTGGGGAGAGAGAGTTTAATTGTAGCTTGGATCCCTATTGCAATCTTGACCAAACTTGGGTAATGGCTGGAGGAGAGCTTGTTAAACACTCCCCAGTAATATGGGCTCTCTAATTCCAATGGGGGCCATTCTGACGCCCATGAACCACGAACCTCGAACTGGTTCGGCAACGGGAAATGTTCATTGTGGTTCGCGACCTTGGGATCGTCGTTGGCACCGAACCACGAACCGCAGAGTCGTTAAATTTTTTTGGTTCGTGCCCATGTCTAATCACCAGCATAAAGTTTCATACTTTTTCCATTAGTCAAGTGGTGGGAAGTTCCAGGGACAGAATTTTAGAAGGGAAGTTACCTGAGGATAAGAGAGAAAGAAATCCAGTGATGCCCAAACGCCTGCCAGTTTGGGTCATATTCTGTTTGCCAATCATGAACAGGGAGCCAGTTTTTCAATGGATTGTGCATGATCTGTTCATGGCTGTTTAGACAGTTTTTTAATCGTATTTTTCCTAATAGTGCAGGACACTGCAATGGCTTTTTGTGCATATACAATCTCACAGAGCCTGGCTGCCTTCTACTCCCCACCTTCTTGCTGTGCCACTGCTCCATTCAACAGGAAATTGTTTAGATGGCTAAATCATTCACAAATTATACAAATTAGTCAAGAAAGAAAAACTAATTTGGGGTTCGTCCAAGTAGTCCTTAGTGATATTAATTACTGCTGACCTGTTTGGATCAGAAGTATTTTTGCCCATGCACGGTTTTGAAAAATGCAAACCCGTTCGGCCCATGTTGGCTGCCAAACCAAACAGACTGGGCAGTCAGGTCACATCATCACAATCAAAAATAGTTAAGCTCAACCACTGAACACATCTATGGCAAAATCCGTGACATCCCCATGGAGATGGCATGCCTAGGCTATGCAAGGCATTTTTGGAATAACGTGTGTATTTGCGAATATTTCAATGGCATGGGCACTGAGACAGACAGTCCTAGGCTTTAAAAGCAGCACCCGATCTCAATGTAAAGAGCATGTTCTCGATAGCTCTATGTCAGCCTCTTTTGAGGAGGGGCAGCTGCCCGGGGCCCACTGTCACTGACCGCCTTACCCATGCACCTCCCCTCTCACCTGTGTATGTGCCCTTCACTGCCCATTTGTTTGCAAGAGCTCCACCAGCCAGGCTCCCACTTCCCAGCATCGATGGGGAACTGCATATGGGTGGTGCCAAAGAGTAGCACTCATGGCGGCCACAGTAGCAGCACTGTATCAGCGCACTGTCAGGGAAAGGGCATGAATATAGTGCAAGTGGCTGTGAACCCAGAGAGCGGGAGAGCTTGTGAACAGGGGAAGGATGAACAGTCTGGTGTGGGGGACACATGGATGAGTGGGAGGAAAGGGATGCCTAGTAGTGGGCAGAAGGCTGTCCCTGGGCACTGCCTGCCCAGACCCCCATAAACCTGGGATCAGCACTGCCCCAATGGCTTGTTCCTCTCAGTCAGATCCACACCCCATATTTCCAGCTTCTTCACTGGCTAATTCAAACGACCAAATAATTGTTCTCCAGCCCAACAGCCCAACAGCCCAACAGGAATCACTGCCTATTCAATCAAGCCCCTTCTACCTATCAGCTTTGATGAAAATTACACTCTTAAGCATTAATTGTTCATTATATACACATTTAGGCAGCAGGGAATCATCACCGTTTTGTGTAGGTGTAACAATATATAAAGGGCCGTTTCCACACGGCCAAAGTCTCCAGAAGATTGCGCGAAACTCACGGAACGACGCATCTTCCTAGCGCGATTTCCCAGCATGATCCTGTTTAATGGCACAATTTTTGACGTCATCGTGCCATTAAAGGGGATCATGCCAGGAATTTGTGCTAGGAAGACAATTTGTTCCATGAGATTCGCACACAATTTTACGGGTGTGTGTGAAAACAGCCAAGGTCTCTGCCTTCCAGCCACTTGGGAAAGTTTTTCTACTGGACTGTGGGACACGGGGGAAAGAGAAGCACAGAGATACAACACAGGGCACCTCCTCCAGAAGCTGTAGCAAGTAGGCTGGAAGCCTGTGGGGGCAGTCTCAACCCGTTTCCTGCTACCCTTGCCCCAACTTCCTGTCCCTCCCCCTTGTGATTCATTGTGTTACCACAATAGCACCAAGGTGATGAGAATTATACTCCTGCAGCAGCCAGCCCGCCCCCTTGCCTCCTTCACAGCCAAGCTGCAGATAAAAGGGACACGGGCAGACTGGGAGGCAAAAAGCACCCTGGAAAAGGGCCCTGCCCGCGCACACCTGATGGAGGGGGAGAAGGGCAAAGAGCAGGCTGCCTACTTCCCGCATGGTGGGAGCTGCTGGTATACTCCCACTCATCTTGCATGTGACAAGGTTGCAGGCTGGTGGTGGTGGCTCCCAGCCATCTTGTATGAGATGGGGGCCACCGGCTTGTGGTGGCAGCAACTCCTGCTTACCTCTGGCGGGGCCCCCCTGTAAGTCTCACTTCACTTGGCGCTATGATAATTGTGGAAGGAGGGCATTCCCACAGGACATTACGTCCACCAGAACTTTTCCCAGTGGCCTTAATGGCCAATGCACCCCCGAATGGACACCGTGGCTCAGATGTGAACGAAAAGAAACCGAAAAGGACCTTTAAAGGGCTGAAAGGGTGGAAGGAAAGTAGAGCTTAGCTCTCCCTCCCTCCCCAGATTGGTTGTGGGCAGCGTGTTTCCATGCAGGATATTTGCCTGCAGCCTTCCACCATCACTTCCTCCTCAAGAGGATTTTCCTTTGCTCTGTCTTAAAAAGGAAATCTGGGAGGGGGGGGCATGAGTTGTGATCAGAATGAGCATGATGTTGTGTGGAGGCCCCAAGAAACCTAGAGCATCTCTGCAGGCCACACAGGGACACAATCCCTGCATGGAACCCACCAGAGTCCCCAAAGCAGGAAAAGGAGGGGTTTGGTTAAAAGACTGCAACGGAGAAAATCTGCCCTCAATAACATTATCTCGCCTTGATAATAAAAAATGACATCAACTCAATCACAGGCTATATGGGAAGAAACAAGCCCAGAGAGAAATGTTAACAATTCAGAAGAAAAATGGCATGATCCTCTCAATCAAAATGGGGCAACATCCTTGCGAGAAGAACAGACATGCACACATTTGTCGAATGGGTTCTCGCTGAAGCTAATTAATCAGTCCAATTGCATTCTATTCAATACTGGCAAAGGGGTTAACAGCTTATTCACAAGAGTGTCCTTTGTGCTACAAAGGATATAGTGTCCTAATTGCAAAGCGGGATGACAGCAGATTGGAAATAAAGGAATTAGATTGGATACAGCAAATAGAGATGGTGGAATTGAGGCTGAGTGAATTGGGTTTGGTGGAACTATGATATTGGCGGAGTCAATGGTTGACAAGTTCCTCTCTTTGCCTGAAGTTGCTAGGCTACAATCCAGAGATTTGCTCTGTCCATTTCAAACAACCTACAAGCAGCTCTGACTTTTCCTCCAGATGTTTTTTCTCTCCCCATCTCTTGGCATGCTAAGAATCTCGTTACTTCCACTTTCATACATAAAAGCTAGAATCTTCCTTTCTTGTGAAGGTTTGGGTTTCTTGGGCTGGCACCAGCTGGATTCCGCATTAGAGTCCATATTCTATTCTTCGTAACGGTTCATATTTTGTTGGTGTGTGTATGGCTTATGGCTTCGGCTGGAAAAGCAATAAACATTATTATTATTATTATTATTATTATTATTATTATTATTATTCATAACGTATGTCACAGTTGTGGAAAGCCTTCCCTCTTGAGGCACGCCACGCGTCTACCTTTCTTTAGGCGCCAGGACAAAACATTTCTCTTTACCCAAGCTTGTAACAAAGAAGATCCATCCTTTTTAGCTGTTTTATGGTCAGTTCCAAACCTGAGCCCTGTTTTATCAATATCGTTTGAGACTGTTCCATTTATCTTTTGCTGCTTTTATATCCTAGTGGGTTTTTATTGACCCGGTTTTATTGGCTTGATTTGTTTTAATGTTTTATGGGCTTGTTGGTATTCTTTTGTTGAGCACAGCCTCAGGTAGATTCTGGAAAGGTGAGATACAAATTTTTGAAATAAATAATGCACAATTCTAGTTCTTCCTAAAGCAGAGGTCCCCTGCCTTTTTGAGCCTGTGGGCACCTTTGGAATTCTGACACAGGGTGGTAGGTGCAACTACAAAATGGTTGCCACAAGAGCTGGAGCCAATAAAAAAACACCTGGGAGTGAGTAAAGCGAAGAATAGTCATTCTTCAACATTTCAGGTAGAAGCTCTGCTTAACATAATGTCTTTTATGACTTTGGACACCACACTTTCAATAGAGGCCCAGGTCACGACCGTTGCCAGGTCTGCCTTTTTTTCACTTTCGACAGGCCAGGCAACTGGCACCCTCTCTCTCATCTCAGGATCTGGCCACAGTAATCCATGCAACGGTCACCTCCAGGCTAGATTACTGCAACTCACTCCACGCTGGGCTGCCCTTGGGCCTGACCCGGAAGTTGCAGCTGGTCCAGAACGCAGCAGCACGCGTTCTTACAGGAACACTTGTTTGAGCGCATATCCATCCTGTGCTGTGCCAGCTGCAAGGTGTTAACTTTGGTGTTTAAAGCCCTCCACTGACTGGGACTGGCATACCTGCGGGACTGCCTCTCCCATTATGTCCCTTGTAGGGCACTACGCTCTGCAGATAAACAACTCCTGGTGTTCCCCGGCCCAAGGGACATCTGACTGGCCTCCACCGGGGCCAGGGCTTTTTCTGCCCTGGCCCCAGCCTGGTGCAACTCTCTCCCGCTGGAAATCCAGGCCCTGTGGGACCTATTACAATTCCGCAGGGCTTGTAAAATGGAGATGTTCCGCCAGGCCTTTGGTTGAGGACCAGCGGGTGTCCCCCCCTTATCGTATCTACGATCACTACTTCTTCTATGACTGCCCTCAGCTATGCGTTTTACCCACAGTTATGACCTATGCAGGTCTTTTATTAGTATCCAAAGTAGCCTATGTATAATGGCCCCGGAGTATTTTAATATAAGTTTTTAAATCTGTTTTTAAACTTGACTATTAATTTATTGTGTTTTAATGATGATGTGAGCTGCCCTGAGCCCATTTGTGGGGAGGGCGGGATATAAGTCAAATAAAATAAAATAATAAATAAATTATAATGAACATATATTTTATTTTCTTGCATATACACCGTGTACCTTCGATCACGCAGTGAAGATCTTTGTGCTGTGGTGGCAGTTGCTATTGAAGCAACTTTTAAAGATCTGCACAGCTAATCAGATATCTGATGGCCAATCAGAAGCCCAGCTGTCCCAAAGCCTTACCTGGTCCTGCCCACTTTCAAAAAACACTTGGAGGGTGCCTGGAAATGTGTCAGGGGGGTGCCACAGTGCCCACAGGCACCACACTGGGGACCCTTCTCATAGATGGTCAAAAAAAGATGACCCAGAAATTACAGCTACAAATTTGCAATAAACGAGACTCCTTTGTTCCAGGTATCTTTAAGGGCATTGGGCAAGTCTCTATAAAGTAAGAAAGCAGTAGTTTTGGACCACCAATGTACAAGGCTGAATGGAATGAAACCTATCCAGATGTCATGGCACTGGGAAATAAATGATCACCAAGTACAGGTATGCTATCAAAATACCCCACAGCCCTATATTGATAAGCGTTTAAACAGCCATTGATGTGCTTAATTACAGCTAGTGGACCGTATGAAGAGAATGCAACTTTTTCAGCCAGTACAACTTTTTTCTTCTTTCAAGTGGTTGATGTGCCACAAATAGGTATGTGAAAGCAAGAGAGGGTTTTTCTTCTTTTCTTTGAGGACTAGTAACCTGTGTAGACTCCTTCGAAAGGCTGCTCCAATTTCATCTGATTCCAATAAAGATATTGGCATTTATGGCATGTGGTAGTGATGGGGAAGAAGAATAGAACATACATGAAGCTAAAAGATTTTTTCCCCAGAACTACACACTAGGAGAGTGGGGCAGGGGGAACTCTGCATATTTTCCAGGCTTTTCCAACTTGATTGTTAGTTTGGATAAAAAGAGGGATTCCCCCTCCCCCCGTCAAGCATCTTTATGTTATTGAGGTATGAACGAAATCCCTTTTCATCTCCCGATAACCATGTCATTACTTTAACAACAAAACCCGCCACTTAGGTAGAATTTTCATGGTCAAAGCACTTTAGAGCTATTAGCTGAATTGCCCTCACCACAATCCAAGTAGTCAGTCGAGTTAAAACATGCGACAAAGTGCCACTCAACACAGAGGTTTCTGTATGCATCGGTAATATTTTTCTTTGCCTGCTTTCCATAAAGTTTGTGCTCAAGGCAATTTACAAGCCACGAAAGGTCATAAAGATACCAATATGATGCACTATTTTTGAATATCTGTTCAACCAGGAAGAAAAGTTTATGAACATATCATATGAAACTGGCTGGGTGAAACAGTTTGGTGTAGTGGTTAAGAGCACGGGACTCTAATCTGGAGAGCCGGGTTTGATTCTCCACTCCTCCGCTTGAAGCCAGCTGGGTGACCTTGGGCTAGTCACAGCTCTCTCAGAGCTCTCTCAGCCCCACCCACCTCACATGGCGTTTTGTTGTGGGGATAATAATGACATACTTTGTAAACCGCTCCGAGTGGGCATTAAGTTGTCCTGAAGGGCGGTATATAAATCGAATGTTGTTATTGTTGTTGTTGTTATTGTTATTATTGTTATCCTGAGCCACACACCATGGGTCTAGTTAGCCCACAGTTGGGATGGACTGGTGGTGGTTCCCCTAGGTCTCAGGCAGAGAAACGTCTCTCTTTTTCAGCACTGTTAATTCAATTAATCCCTGCAGTCAGTTCAGTTCAATCTCAGAATGCCATTGGAGCACCGTGTGGTCCTACCTGAATGGATACATTTCAATTGATGAGGCTTGTGTTGGTTACACAGCTTCAGAGAACACTGGAAAAAACAAATTATCTGGATCCAGGCTTGGGTTTGAAACGGAGATTGCCTGGGTTGCTCTGTCTGATACGGATGATGCTCAGATCTGTTAAGAGCGGAGTCTAGTGGGTCTGTGGCAGTCCTGGACAGGTGACTGGAGAAGGTAATGGAATGGGTGAGGGTCAATCCACGGAAGATAATTCCAGGCAGCGCTGAAGTTCTGGGATTATTGCACTTCTCCTGAAGGAGCAGGTTCATGGGTTAGAGGTGCACCTGGATCCTGGACGGTGGCTGGAGGCTCAGGTCTCCTCTGTGGCACACAGAGCCTTATATCAGGTTTGGCTGATATGACAGATACAGCCGTTCCTCCCAAAAAGGGACCTGTTCACAGATATGGCCAAATCTGATTCTTACTTAGGAAGCCCTTAAATGGATTCGGGCTGGGATACTTGAAGGACTGCCTACTTACATGCTGTTCAGCCTGCCAATTAAGATCCTCTAGCCAAGATCTGCACTGTGTACCTGCACCTGCAAAGCTGAGAGGGGTGGCAACCAGGGATAGGACTTTGTCAGCAGTGACATCTCATCTGTGGACTGTCCTTTCCCTTAAAGCTTACCAGGCACCTACCCTGCTCTCTTTTGGATGCTGGGCCAAAATATTTCTTTTTAGCCAGGCGTTTAATTAAGCGGTTGATCTTTTATCATTATTTGAATGGCCCATTTCCAGCTTGTTTTATGCAACTGATTTGAAGGCAATCAATATCTCATGTTGTTTTTATGCTCTGATTGGGTAATGCATGGTTTTTAATTGTTCGCTTTTATGGCATTTAATTAGACATGGGCACGAACAGCAATACGAACTAAAAAAACCCCACAAACAGCCCAATCTGCTGTTCACAAACAAGCTGTTCCTGAGGTCCCATTCTAAATGAACAAGTGGTCATTGCAAGCTTTGTTGCTGTTCGTCAAGCCAGACAATCTGGCGCCTGCAATCAATTCCCTTGGCAACTTAGGCAGGGATTGTCTGAACTCTCTCTGAACTCCTGCTGAACTCTAAGCCCAATTTAGCTTGATAGGCAGGTCTTCCTTCCAAGTGTGGACTGGAGCTCCAAATTTGTTACAAGAAGAAAAGACCGGGGAGAAGGGGGCACCCAGCTCTGACTTTCAGGGAGAGAGAGCTTCTGTTAGAGAGACAGGGTGAGTGCACTGGAGCTTACATTTTCTTTGTGTGTGGTGGGATAGGGATCTACCCCTTCAGGTTCCAAGGCTGCTGCCAGGCTCTGGGGCCAAGTTACTATTTATTATAGTTACCTTTCTTGCTACCTGATCAGATAGGATTTCTGGGAGTGGTATGGTAGGGATCTACCCCTTTAAGTTCCAGGGCTGCTGCCAGGCTCTGGGGCCAAGCTATTATTTATTATTGGTACATTTCCTGCTGCCTGCTCAGGTAGGGTTTCTGGGAGTGGTGCGGTAGGGATCTTGATGGCTGGAGGAGAGCCTGCTGGCCCCCACAAACAATGAACAATGAACAATGAACATGTTCGTGACAGGATCATGTTCATCAGTGTTCGTTGTTCATTGTTTGTGGATGGCAATGAACAACGAACATCATGTTTGTTTTTCTGTTCATGTCCATGTCTACATTTAATGTTTTTATTACATGGTACTTTGTATACTACCTGGAGTATGTTTCTGGAGAATAAGCATAGAAATTTTCTTTAAAAAAAAAACTTTTTAAACTAGAGAACCTATAACTTTCCTGCATACAAAGCATTTGTTTCTTCTACCAGCAAACTAAAGCCCCTCCTATTATTTTATGCTGAAGGAAGCTCACAACTAAAAAAATACAATAAAAACTATATTGTCATTATAATAAGCCATTAAAAACAAGCCAGACTATAAAGACAAGCCTAAAAGAGAGTCAGGCAGAGAAAGACATTCCACAGGTAAGATGCCACTTTTTAAAAAAAGTTCCATCTCTGGTTACCATCGACCTCACCTCTGCAGGTCCAGGAACAGAAAACAGAGCTTGTAAGGAAGATCTTAGGTGATGGGCTGGACTATATGGGAGGAATCAGTTCTTCAAGTATCCCAGCACCAAGCTTTTTAGGTTATTGTAGGTAAGAACCAACCCTTTGAATTGTGCCTGAAAACAGCTGGGCAGCCAGTGCACATCTTTCATGGAGAATTTGCACTCGCCACCTTAATTCTAGCCCAGGTTACTGAACCTCTCTGGGGAAATCTGTTCCACAGTTGTGGCATAGCGACCGAGAAAGCAATGCTCTCAATTGCCCATTTCTGAAAATAAAGGTATAAGGGGCTAACTTTCGAGGAATTCTTTAGATCACTTGGCAAGCCTTTCATTGCTAGGACCACTGACCAAAAATATAAATCATGACAAACTTACTAAGATACAATTTTGTACCAATCAATTACAATCAACAGTATTTTTATGTAAAGCAATAAGTACCTCCTGTAAAAATTCAATTTAAATCTACAATAAAGAAGCCGTTGCCACATTACATTCACAGTGTGTGTTTCAGTATCCCTTCATGCTCATAAAGTGCTAGTGCTTATTCCAAAAATTCATCATATCACCATTGCAATAAATATTATTATACAATTGTCATGATCTGGCTGTGCCTGGAAGCCCTAGCAAGGCCTCAGAAGCCTGTTAGCAGTGAGAGTAAGCCTGCTTATGATTCCCAGGAGCCCCTGGGCCTTTTTGGCCAATCAGAACACAGGAGGCTAGTGCTATATAAGTCTGGGAGGGAAAAAAGCCTGTGTTCTTTCTCCCAGGGAGCAGGCCAGAGGAGGTTTCTGCTAGGGAGAGAGGCCCTCATCCAGGTGGGGTGAGAAGGCAGGCCTGGCAGATAGGGGGACAGTGAGTTCAGTCACGCTAGGGCTTTTTGTTTATTTTACTTTCACCCATCTATTGCTGCTAAGGCACCTTATTTGCTTGCTTGTTCATTGTTTGATTAACTGACCTCCTTATAAATAAATCCTTTTGTTTGTTGTTACTCTGCCGGGTCCTCACGCCTGTTTATTGGCCAAGCTACGGAGGTCAGAAGGGTTGGGAGGGTACTCTGGGCCTTCCCAAGGGATCCTAAATCCCAGGGTGGTGGCAGCATATGGTGGCTCACCCTACCTGAGGCATGACAACAATAAATACTATCCAATAAATATAAATACTATCCAATAAATATTCAGTTCAATATTGCACTAGACTCCTTCTGGTATGATAAGTTCATAAATAGCTCTGGAAAAACAAATTCATAAATCACTTCAACAGTTCAGTATATCCAAAGTCCCGAGCCATTGTGGATTGAAGTACAGTCAGCCTCTGGAGCCCAAGAGACTTGTGTGACTGAACAGGCCGTCCAGTTCATTTTATAACCCCTTTTCGTTATCTTCCTCACTGCAGTCACATATTCAGCTCTGTACTAAACTAGACAAACCACAAATAACCATCTGTCCCTTAGCAATATGTTAAATGGCTCGAATTAAGTCCCATACTCACAATATCCCAGTGGTTACTTTTCTCAAATGGGTGTCCACGCTTGTCTCCTGCAAAAGGCTGTTCCGTAATGGCGTGTGGAAGGCATTTAACTATTCCGAGCCTCAGCTGAGTATCCTGGAGGATTCAGGTTCTTAAAGATATACTAACCCAGGGTGTACCCCCCATAATAGCTAAAGAAAACATGTTAGATCATTGTTTATATTTAAACCTCCCGGCATAAGACTAAGCATTTTGTGTATCCATAGGGCTTCCTTTCTGCGTAACTCAACTGTCCCTGCCTCCTTATTCTTTCTTTCCATTACCTACAAGACTGTGTATCTGAAATTGTCTGCCCCATGGCTGGCATTCATAAAATGGGTAACCATAGGTTTCCTCTACCTGTTGCCAGACCCGGGATTGATGTTCTTGTATTTGCTGTCTAATGGGTCGAGTCGTACTGCCAACATAAACTAAGTTGCACATGCACCTAATTAAATAAACAAGTTTATTTGCCACTTTGGTGTAGTGGTTAAGAGTGCAGGACTCTAATCTGGAGAACCGGGTTTGATTCCCCACTCCTCCGCTTGAAGCCAGCTGGGTGACCTTGGGCTGGTCACAGTTCTCTGGAGCTCTCTCAGCCCCACCCACCTCACAGGGTGTTTTGTCGTGGGGATAATAATGACATACTTGGTAAACCGCTCAAAGTGGGCATTAAGTTGTCCTGAAGGGCAGTATATAAATCGAATGTTGTTGTTGTTGTTAACATTGGCAGTGCTGCGTGTTGAAAAGGCAGTCTGTCTCACGGGCCTTAAAGTGGCCACCTCCTGGGGGTCCATTACCAACATGCAAACGTTGCAGTGGCCACATTTATGATGTCCTGCAGGTAGGTTGGATGCACCCAAACTTTCCTTGCCCTCCAGGTAGGCACGGTCAATGGCCCTTGCCCAAGCAACCCTCGGAAAGTGGAGCTCCCTCGGCTAATACAATAGCAGCATGCAAAGCAGTGATTCAGAGCCAGCAGGTGTCAGGGCTGCCAGGATCACTTGGAGTTGGCATTACATTGGTCCACAGGCAAGGCAACGGCATACAGAAAGTCTTCCTTTTAAAGGGATTGGAACAAAACCCAGTATTTTTAAAATTGCCAGATTGCTCCGGTGATGCAGTGCATTTGTGATATCATAGGCCAGTGTGTTGTTTGAGTTTCAGGCTAGAACTGGAAAGACCTGGGTTCTAATTAGGGTCGCCAGCCTCCCGGTGGTGGCTGGAGATCTCCCGGAATTACAACTGATCTCCAGGTGACAGAGATCAGTTCCCCTGGAGAAAATGGCTGCTTTGGAGGGTGGACTCTATGTCATTATACCATTCAGAGCCCCCTCCCCAAACCCTGCACTCTCCAGGCTCCACCCCCCAAATCTCCAGGAATTTCCCAACCTGGATTTGGCAACCCTCAGTCATGAATCCTTACCTATGTCCTAGGGTCATCATGAGGATAAAGTAGGAGAAGGGAGAATTGTATAGCTATACGCCTTGCAAGATGCAAACATAGACTGGAGTAATTCTGCTTAAGAGTGCGCCTTCTCCAGAATTCTTACTTGTATCAGGGTTGTCTAACTCATTTCACTTGCCCATTGTATCCTGGCAAGGTAATTAGCAAGCCTCCTAATCTGTTTTCCGTCTCCCTTTCCCACAAGTTCCATGCTTTCTGTCTGAGTGTACAGCATATTAGTCACTGGTCACAGAGGTGATAGGGAAGCGATATGCTCATTTAATGATGTAGAGCTCTAAAGAGAGATGGAAGGATGGAGGGAAGAGCTCAAAGAGGTTAGGCAGATAAGAACGAATTATGTCCAGCAAGTCCCTACAAAAGAACTAGGCCAAGCAAAGGCCTCTCAGAGGGCAGATTCAATGGGAACCGTTTAACTAGATTTCTTATCTTCATTTGCTTTCATTGTAAATTATCATGTTGGGCCTGGACTTCCAGAAGCTAGCAAGCAGCTCGGAGCAGAAAACACAGACTTACTTGAAAATGCAAGGATTTATTTGTGTTTCACATCAAACAGAGCAATGCAAAGTAGTTTCAGCTGAAAAACAAAGGTGCATACCTTTCAACAGAGGAAAATGGGGTGCTTGTAGTCTCCCCCTAGGTTCACACTATCTCTGCTTTGGTGGTTGTTGTTACATTTGATTTATGTACCACCCTTCAGGACAACTTAACACCCAATCAGAGTGGTTTACAACATGTGTCGTTAACTTCATAACAATCACCCTGTGAGGTGGGTAGGGCTGAGAGAGCTCCAGAGAGCTGTGACTAGCCCAAGGTCACCCAGCTGGCTTCAAGCAAAGGAGTAGGGAATCAAACCTAGTTCTCCAGATTAGAGTCCCGCACTCTTAACCACTACGCCAAACTGGCTGTCTCTGGCTCATCCCAAGGACATCCTGGATGGGTGCTTTTCTGGACAGCACAGCTTTCAAAGGGCTACAGACTAAGAATCAGTGGCCAAACCCTGGCTTCAAATACCTGCCATAAGCCCAAATCTGTTTTCAGCAGGCTCAGATGTTCGCAATTGTTAAACATGACATCACTCCCTGACATTTTGCAGTTGGTTCCAGCTCTTGTGGCAGCCGTTTTGTACTTGTGCCCACCATTCTGCGTCAGAATTCCAAAGGTGCTCGCAGGCTCAAAAAGGCTGAAGATCCTGGGCACATTAGATGCCTCATCCTACTGATTGCATTGACTTACATGGTGTAATCTGCCTTAAGTCTCAGTGAGAAAGGTGGACTATAAAGTGCATCGATATTGACCTCTATAGAGTAACGGTTGGACTCAGCAAAAGGTAGCATTGTTTGTGCATTTAATAGTAGACATGCAATGCTATTTTTCTTACAGCATCTCAAAAATCCACAATGGCAATTAGTATTTGACAGTTAATGAAGATTGAAGCCGTCAAAATAAAAAACAAAACAAAAAAATGGCAATAAGCCCACACACACACGGAGTTTGATTTTTTCCATAAAGATCTGAAATTTGCTTGGAAATGTTTGTGTCAAAAAGTCTTTAATGGTGTAATCCAAAAATTGGTCACATCTCATACATTGGAAAACATTCATTCCAGCCCTGAAATGGACCATAACAGTCCCACATTTTACAAACATGAAAAAGGGGAGAGGCCACGTTTCAGTGGTAGAGAATCTAGGTTTGTATGCAACAAGTCCCAGATTCAATACCTTGTAGGGGTGTGCACTAAAAAAAATGGTATTAATTGGATCCAGGTAACCAGAATACCATATATTTAATATATCTGATATCTGGGGCAAAAATACCAGTATAGCATTTGGATTCAGGATTTATTCAGGAATCCGAATATATTCAGCTCATTTTGCCTATGGGAAAACATATCCAGGAAGCGGGGGTGCTTTTTTGTACACCATAACTCCACCAAAATCTCAAGGAATCTAGTCTGCCCTGTCCACTACAGAATGTCCAAGTTTCAAGAAAAGTGAACCAAGAGGTCCAATTCTCTGAACCCCTGAACAAGGCCCTCTCTGTTGTTTAAGTCTGTATGCAGCAATAAAGCCTTAACCAAACACACAGGGGTAACCCCAGGCCAAAAGCCAGTCCCAATATAAGTTGAACCAACAGAACCAATGCCAAATCAGAGAATCCCAGAACAAATGTCAAAGCAGAGATTCTCAGAACCCACATAAAGGAAGGGCCACTGTTGCAAGCCCAACAGTACCAGTGTCACTCAAAAATGCCAGGCAGAACCCAAGGACACTGCAAGCCCAACAGAACCAACGTCAAACTGCAGAATCCCAAAATCCAACTTGACATGCCAGTAATACCAAGGCAGCAAACCAAACTTGGCAATGGCATATGGCAAGCAAGTAACACTGACACAGACACACACACAGAGTAATGTTGCCTCCCTCCTTCTGCTACCTGGGAAGCCTGCAAAGGGGGAAACAAGCCACTGCAACTTTTAAAATGTGGTTTCCGGATATTCCCGAATATCTTTTGGGTATATATTCGGCTAAGGAATACTGAATTGCACACCCCTAATCCCTGGCATCTCCAGTTGAAAGGACCAGGTAGTAGGTGACGTGAAAGACCTCTGCCCAAGACCCCGCAGAGGCTCTGCCAGCCTGAGTAGACAATTCAGGCCTTGAGGAACCAATGGTCCATTGGCACCCCTTCTTTGTCTATAATGTAGGTGGTCCTCTGTCAAACAGTGCTGTCCACTGCTGCTGGGTGCTTTTTGGCTCATTGAAAGATGCTGGTCTTTCATAAATGAAAGCTCTTGCACAAGAGAAATGTGTGAGCAAGCAACACGAGCAGAAACCAGGCTTAGGATTAGAGATGGGCACGAACCACAAAAAAACCCTGAACCATGAGGTTCGTGGTTTGTGGGTTTTCACGAACCAGGAACCATGAAGTGGCACGAACTGGGGCAAGTTTCTGAACCAGTTTGTGGTTTGTGCAGTTTAAATGCCCTTTTCCAGCCGCTTAGCAGTGGCAGGGAAAGGGACATTTGACAGTTTAAAGGGCCCTTTCCTGCCTTGCAAGCATTGCAAGTAGCAGGTCCCTTTAAACTGTCAGCTGGCAGGCGGCAGGGAGAGGACACCGCGGGCCTGCAGGGCAAGGTAAGTGTGGGGCTGGGGCTGGGGCTGGGGCTGGGGCAGTTTAAAGGGCTTGCAAGAGGCAAGTCCCTTTAAACTATCAGCTGGCAGGCAGCCAGGGGGGGATCCCCCCCCTGGCTGCCTGCAGGAAAAGTTTATATGGCCATTCCCTGGGGAAATGGCCATTTAAACTGCCCCTTTATGTCCCAAACGAACCAGTAGACCAGTTTGTGGAAGTTCATGGAAACAAGCTTCCACGAACCACTGGTTCGGAAACCACGAACCAGCCTGGTTCATGCAGTTTTTTGGGTCATAATTCAATTCGTGCCCATCTCTACTTAGGATCCCAGGCACTCAACTTAAAGAGTATAGAAAGTGTTTGTTCTTTCAGTTAAGAGTATTCTATAAAAGCAGGAGTGTTGCATATTATTCAGTACATGAAAACAAGAAGCTGGGCCCCACGTGGTGTCTTAGTATCCATGCCCCACTCTGAGATTTAACTTTTAACAGGTTCAGGGATGGTGCTTGGATGATAATAAAAGGAATCCCCCAAATCTCCCCCCAAGGGACAAAATAAAAACAGTGATTTACCAGGGAGAGTTTTTCAAGAAAACATTGTTCCTAGTAAAACGGTGGGAAAAAATGAACCTGGAAAGTCCCCACCCCACCCAAAGGTTGGAGGAAGCATTTCCTGCCCAACCTAGAGCAAGAGGTGCCTGGCCAAGGCAGCTTGGATGGGCAAGGTGAGGCCTTGCCAGGTGAAGAAAGGCTGGGTGATGTTCCGCCGTCACCAGATGAGGTGAGGCTATGTGACACAGCCCCATCTTTCCTTGTTACAACACCTGCCCTTTTTAAGCTGTGGTGGTCCCAGTGGGGAGGGGTGGGCCCCCCAACCATCAGCCGTCAGGAACTCTTCCTGGCTGCCTTAATGACCAATCCATCCCAGAATGGAACTGTGCTTGCTAGGGAAGAGCATGTAGTTGGTTTTTGTGAAACCTTTGGCAGCCATTGGCTGAGCTGCCCTTGCATCACAGAGAGTGAATGCAGACAGAGGAGTCTCTGGCTGCCATGGCAGATGTGCTCATATTATAGAGAGAGGCACGACAGAAGGGCCTACAGAAAGATGGGTGTAGGAAAAGCCTAGAAAAACAGTAGCCACAGATCTAAAGAAGCATAGGGAGTTAGGCATCAAGGTTTAGGACTTGCAACATTCTTCAAAAGCCCTCCATGTTCCATCATGGTAGTTACAGAAGATCAGATATAGTGATTCTAGAAGCCAATTCTATGGATCTAGACTTAATAATGTTAGATTTATATACCACCCTTCAGGACAACTTAATGCCCACTCAGAGTGATTTACAAAGTGTGTTACTATTATCCTCACAAGAATCACCCTCTGAGGTGGGTGGGGTTGAGAGAGCTCTGAGAGCTGTGACTGACCCAAGGTCACCCAGCTGGCTTTAAATGGAGGAGCGGGGAATAAAAACCAGTTCTCCAGATTAGAGTCCTGCCGCTCTTAACCATTACACCAAACTGGCTCTATTAATGGGGTTACATTACGTTAATTTGGATTTTTGTTTTATTGATTAATTTATGCGATTGTTTGTATTGATGTAGTACATTGGTATTAATACGATTGTATTTTCTTTCGTTTGCGTTTGGTTGATTGCTATGGCTGTGCTGAAACAACAAATCTGATCTGCTCTAGAAGCCAATGAATGCCAACCTTCCTTTCAAGTCACCACTGCAATGTGTCTGACTGCAATCCACAGGACAAACCAGTCTATTGGGCTTCTCTCCCCCCACCCCACCAGCACTGGTGAATAGGTCAGCAACAGGACAGATAGAGGGGATGGATGGTTCAAGAGCAGCTTGGGGAGGAAAGGATACACATATGTTGGATCAAAGAATGTATTTATTACTTACCTTTCTATTCTGACTTCCTTCCTTTATGGCAATCCATGCAGTATAGAGGGTCTCTGTGGGAGTTTGGATCCTCCTTGGCCCTGTGCAGCACTCCCACCAGAGGTGGTAAAAGATTCAGGGACCCAAGATGCACTGCCTTGTTCAGCGGGCTGCAGACAGGCATTCCACCATGGTGGGTAACTGGGGCTGAGCCTTGCTCATCCTCCACCAGGAGCCATGTGTGGCCAGTCCAAGTTGAGCCATTCTGAAGTGAGCAGTGGCTGCTACTGCCCGCCGTAAATGGAATGGCTGCTGATGGTGTTGGAACATATTGAAAAAAAATTTTGAAGCTCTTGATTATCTTTGTACTTGATTATTACTACATTAATAACTGCCAGGATGAAGATTTGAAACGGGTGAATTTGCTGGCTTCCCGTCACAGGTATTACTCTTTACATAGAATTTTACTTTTTGGATCATCCTATGAAGAATTTTGAAGTTTGGTATATATTGCACCATTCAGAAAGATAGTATTTGAATTATAAAATTGGTTACTTGTTTAGACATTTTTTTGTCATCTATAGGCACAAACTTTATATTTATATAAGAAAATTGTTATATACTTAGCACTTGGCACTTTGTTTGCCTATTGCAAAAGTGTTTTTGATGTGTTGCCTTTCACACATGTAACCATAATGGAATATATACTTTTAAACATTACATATAAAGAGACTTTTTGTAAATTGTATAAAATTACTTTTATTGTGGCATAAAATATTCTATATAGTAAGCATATCATGGCAACAGTTGTTTTTTGCGTTTTGGTTTATTTACCGTGATACTCTCCTATTTTTACTATGCAGGCATGCATAGCTGCATTCATGTTAACATTCTAGCTTTCCATCCCTCCTCTTGATGGTACCATTGAGAATAAAGCTACAGCATCTACCCTCCAACGGCTGTGCATGAATGAGTTCCCTGATGCAGTCACCATCTTCCTCCTGGGGTGCCTGATTTCTCCAGGAGGAAGGTGGTCCCATTGTCAAGAGAACTCTTGCCCTAGCAGGCAGTTGGGAGCCCTACCTGGAGGTGCCTCCTACTGAGGTGACAGTCATGACTGACAAAGGGTGTGAGGAGGGCTGGGAGGAGAAGAGGGCCACAGGTCATGGCTACACAGCTACTGCTTCTTCTCCAGCTGCCACCACCTCCTTCTCCTCTTCTGGGGCCTGAGGTGAGAAAGGAGTAGACTGAGCTCGACCACTACCGCCATGGCCCCTGCTTCCCTCAACACTTCTTTGGGTCCCTGGCTGCTCCCCCCTGCTGGTTCCTTAAGCTGCAATTGCAGGCAGTGGTTCCAGCAGCTCCAGCCCCACACTGTTCTCCCAGATGGTCTAAGTGGTGGCAGCAGGGCAGCAGTAGCAGAGACAAATGGCATTTGGTCAGGGCTAAGAGAAGGAAGAAGGAGGAGGTTGGGAGGCGGGTGACGGTTCCCCTCAAGAAGAACCGCACATGGGAAAGAGGAGGCGTAATGGTTTGAAGTGTGTGTGTCTTTAAATGCTTGGTGTGGCACAGATGAAGAGTGGGGTGAAAGAGAGGGATGAGTGAGTGATATGATTGGTTGATGACCGAGAGTGTGGGCGGAGTGAATGCAGTTTTCAGTTACTGTGTGGAGAGAAGAGTTAGTCTGGGGAAAGCAGGCCAGCTGTGTACAGCCTGAGAGTGTCTGTGAATTTCTAAAAGAAATATAACCTGTGTGGAAGCCCAAACTGTGTATGTTTGTGAAAGAACATTCAGTCAGGCCAAGAGAGGCAAACTGTGTGTGCCTGACAGAAAGTCTTATGTGTATTTGAGTGAGAAATTGGTATCAGAAGCAGATAAACTGTGTGTGATGCCTGAGACAATATCTGAGAGACTGTGTCTATGAAAAGTAACTTTAAAAACAAATAACACTCTTTTGAAACCATCAAGCTTAAGAAATAATATGAAACCAATACACATATTGCAAAAATAAAAGTTTATTTTGGTTTTTTTTCAACCCAGAGTATCTTTTTCCCCATATCCCATTCCTATCCTCAGGGCCACATAGTCCCACAAAGGAGCCTGACACTTGGCCACATTATTAAAGGGGGAATTTAAGTTACTTATTTTGGAATATAATTCCTGGTGGCAGCAATCTACCCAGAGGGGGCAAGAAGAAAAGGGTTAAAGGCAAAATTGAGAGTCAGAAAGGAGGTCATAACAGGAGGCTTCCCTCACCTTTTTGGTGCCTGTCAAAATCTGGCATCCTAGGCAATAGCCTAGGTTCACCTAATGGTCAAGCTGTTCTGGTTTGGAGTCAGTTAATTATAGCCAAATCTTTGGCTGTTGCATATTAGTACAGATGGAATACCTTTAACAACAGAAGCCTTATATGATAATGATCTTGCCAAACCAAGGATCTGATTTATGATAAGGCAGCTTCATGTGGTCAGTTATCTCCTACAAAGTTCATGTTGAATGCTGGGCAGTCTGAAGAACAGCACAGTTCTGCCCCTTTGTCAAAACACACATATCTGTTTACTAGAGATGGGCATGAACCAGAAAAAAACTGAACCATATGGTTCATGGTTCGTCATATTTCACGAACCATGAACTTTCATGAACCTGCCCCTGGTTCATGAACCGGTTCATTTGGTTTGTGAAAAAGTCACATCCAGGTCAGAAAATCATCACTTCTGGACCAGCAGAAGTTCACTTCCGGGTCAGCAGAAGGTCTGCAGGAAGTCCATCCCCTGTTGCCTAGGAAACTGCTTGATTGGCACCAGGCATTCTGCAGTGACAAACCAAAAAATGAACCAAATGAACCAGCCTAAAAGTTCATGGCGATCTGACAAACCGTGGTTCAAGAACCACGAACCAGCCTGGTCCGTGCTTAATTTTGGTTCGTATTTCGGTTTGCGCCCATCTCTACTGTTTACTATGGAAAGGTACAAACAAAAAATCTTCTAGCTAATGAATCAAAATTGTCTCCAGACAAGTACTAACAAATGAAGGCACACTTAAAATAGCCCCAGTAATGCTAATAGCTAATCTGGCAACCGTATTATTTCAACTAAAGGATATTCTGGATTTTAGCATTCCAACCACCTGTAATCTAGAAGAGAACAGCCAGTTTTATCATCCCTAAAAATCCAACCCTGGATTTTGAGATGGCGGTTTAAATTGATTATGTACTTCACAGGCATTTCAGCATTTCTCAGAGCAGACAACACAGTGTAACTTGGACTGATCTGTTTCTTTATTCTGCCTACTGCTCTCTTGACCCTCTCTTTTTAAAAAATGCACTTTGAATAATTGAACTGGGTAATAGATGCAGTTCACTGAAAGATTCACGGTATCAGGGACACATGTCCAGAAAGAAAGTGATATCTGGTGAAAGGTCAGATGGAAGACAATGTTATAGGGGGATAACAAAGACCAGATGAAGCGATGGCATTTCCCTTCACATACATCACTTGTTTTGGGCTTTGAAATCTATTACTGTTCATCCCTGAATAAAAGCTGTAATTTTCCCCCCTCTGCACACCAAATCTAATAGTCTGACAAACATTTCTCTAAGCATGTAATGAGAGTTCTTTCCTTGTTAAGAATTCTTCTCTCAGACTTCTGGGCTTAAGGAGCCAGACTTCACTATTACAAGAAGAGTCTTAGCTGTGTCAGACACAAGGCTCATCTAGTCCAACATCCTGTTTCCTACAATAACCAACCAGATGCTTCTTGGAAACTTCACCAGCAGAGCCTTTGGGATGCCTGCAAGCAGTGTATAAACTCCTTCCCTTTTGTGCTATTCAGAGGTATTCTTCAAAATGGAAGCTCCATTTAGCAACCATGACTAAGACTAATTGTCATTGATAGAACTTTCCTCCACGTAGTGATGTTCAGTGTGGCACCTGTCAATCACAAATAGGCTTCCTGGCATTCACATACTTAACAACAACAACTGTGCTTATATACCACTCTTCTAGACAGATTAGTGCCTCACTCATAGTGGTGAACAAGGTCCATTATTTTTATTGTCCCCGCAATACAGCTGGGGAGCTGAGGCTGACAGGAGTGGCTTACCCACAGCCACCTACTCAGGTCATGGCACTAGTGGGATTCGAAGCAGCAGGGTGCTGATTCACAGCCCAACCACTTTACCACTTAACATTCTTCTCCCTAAAGCATCTCTGCCTCAAAACAGATAGCCAGTCCTGACTTTTTGCATCTTCATTGGAGCAGGAGGAATTTCAGAAGAACCCAGATGTATCACCTTTATTTCAGCAAGGACCACCCATTCAGAAGCATCTACCACCATCACAGGAACAGACTAGGCCTGGAACTTCTCTGTTTTTTAGCTTTGGCCTGAGCACTCTATGGAGGCCATTTTGGGATTGCCCATGGCAGCCATTTTGTGGGAGTGCCCATTCCCTGTTCACAAAACACAAAAAGCACCCATAGGCTCAACAAGACTGGAGACCTCTGGCCTAACCATAGCTGGTTGCCATGACTACATCTTGTGGATGAGAATTCGATAATAGCGTCTGCAAAAGTATTACCTGTTGCTTGTCTTGATCCCACCACCAATTCTTTTCTCGGGGTGATATCAAATGTTAGTATTATGAGGAGAAGAATTTCTCTCCCTCTAATCTCTCCATATTATGCAGAATTTTATGAACCTCTCTTGTTAAAATTATGAATGGTATGGACAGTTGATTTCCTCCCTTTTTCTCAACATTTACAGTAGTCATGTTCCTTGACCTCTATTCTTTTAAAAATATATTTTCTTTCTCAACTGTATGTACAAAGATTGGCAGGATTATAGTCATATAACCATATAGGCTGAATCCACACATCCTGGTGTTGTGCTAAACTTTCGCTAAACTTCTGGAAGTATAGCGTCTTTCTAGCGCAATTTCTGACTTGTGGTGCAATGAATCAGAATGAAATCGCACTAGAAAGATGCTATACTTCTGGAAGTTTAGCACAAACTTCCGGAAGTTTAGCACAACGCCGGGATGCACCAGGACATGTGGATTCAGCCATAGTCATATAGTCACATAGTCAAGCTATAAACTCTTTGTTGGGATTTTTGCAAGTGTCCTATGTTCAGTCATGAAAGAGTTAAATTGTTAATCTGTTTGTTTATTCAGATAGCTAGTTAGCATAGGACCACTTAGGCCTCGAGTAAAAGTCCCCACCATAGAAAGGGGAGCCTTTAGTCTTAATGAAGGAATCTAAGATTATCTATTGGATGAGCCGGTTTATTGGAGGGCAATTAGCAAGCAACATATACTAAGGTTTTATTGTCCTTTGTTCAGTCTAACTCTCAGTCTCTTTGCTCAGCCAAGCTACAAGTGATGCCTGACATAGGTTGGACACTTGTCAGCTTCCCTCAAGTTTTGATGGGAAATGTAGGCATCCTGGTCTTACAGCTGTAATGGAGAGCCAAGCTGTAAAACCAGGATGCCTACATTTCCCATCAAAACTTGAGGGAAGCTGACAAGTGTCCAACCTGTGTAAGGCGTCACTTGTAGCTTGGCTCTTAAATTTCTCTGTCTAAGCTCCTAGTCTAGCCATCAAGATGTAGTTAGTTAACTATTCTTTTTTTTTCTTACCAAATGTACCCTTTTTTCCTTGTAGTAAAGTATTTTTATAGTGCTAAAACCACAGAAGTCTGTCTACTTATTTCCAATGCGCTAATATCAGACACTGTTACCTTACTTATCTCTTTTTAATCTCCACCCGCCAACACTTTTCCACATAGATAACATTAGTGGCAGAACAATTTTAGGAGAGGATGAAGATGCTAGGGTAAATTGTGTTAGTCTCTAAGGTGCTGCTGGCCTCCTGTTTTATTCTGCAGCTACAGACTAGCCATCTGGAATTATTAAAATAAGGCAATCTCCAAAGAATGTAGGAGACTTTCAAGGGTTCGCACGGTTTCTTTGACTGAAGACTGTAGTGTGTTCCTTACTGCTCCCACTGAAATCTCCTGTGAAAACCAGGAGTTCATTCAAAAATATCTCTAGTAACTCTCTCTTTTCCTTCCAGATTTTTAATTCTAGCTGGCTCATTCAGCCCATCACATAGCAAACGCAATATAGTTCAGATGGTCTGCGAACTCTCCAGGCCTCCCCAAAAGGCATCCCTCTTTTGAGATGGTCTTGCAACCATCAAAGGGAAAAATAAATACCCTTAATATTTCTCCTTCTTGGACCCAAGGTGGGCAATTTAATTAGTTGAAAAAGTCTTCTTCCTATAATAATAACTCCCAACAGTAAAGCAATAGACAGACAGACACCAGGAAACATTAAATCACCACACGTGTCAGAGTACAGATCTCTGCAGAACAGACGGGCAGCCTGCTTCTCCAAACGCTACAGTGGCAGACATTCACAAAGGTGCATATAAAGTCATTCATTTCAAACAGATTTTGGCACCTTTCAGAGAGAAAGACGTTCAAAGCCGTTTCTCAGCCACAGAGAGAAGCTGGAAAAGGCTTGCTTTAGTTTCAAAAGTTGATTTCCAGTATAGCTTCACACTGCAGGCCTCAATTTTCTGAGTCTGGCATTGGAGCAAGGGTTTGTTTTTGTTTTCTTAAAAAGGAACCATCAAGAGTGCCCACAAAAAGAAGCTGTAGCCTGAGCACTGTGGAGGATGGAATTCAATAGATTTTAAAAAACAAGCCAGTCCCCGAAGCTAAGAAAGAAAGCCACACCAGCTGCCAAGCGAATACATGCAAATGTGTGCCTTTTATTATGAGAGGCCTCGAGTGCTCTCGGCACTGCGATCAGTCACCTGAATGGTGAATTTTGATTTGGAATTATTTCGTTTGTGAAGGAGTCTGGAGGCCTCCCTCTCCAAAACAGGTTCCCCTCTCCTCTGATCAGCTAGTATACAAAAACAAGCTAATAACTTTTCACTGTCAGGGTTGTGGCTGTTGCACTAAAATCAAAAACAGTCTTCTGTTCAGCACCATTTTCCAGAAAGTATTCACAACTGTCATGTGCCACCATTATGGACATAAGAACAGCTGTAACTATTCAAGCATTTTTATGCTTGAGTAACTGAAGAAGACAAGGCTACAGGAGGTTGCATGTAGACTATAATTAGGATTGTCACATGTCCAGTATTCACTCGAACAGTCGAATATTTTGGGGGACTGTCCAGGGGAAACTTTCCCCAAATATCAGACACCTGGCCCCTCCCCTATGGCAGCTCAGTTGCCCAGTCCAGGTGCCCTGCCTTTCTCCTGCACGCCACCAGTGGGACTGGGCTGTCCAGCCAGCCTCCTGCAGTTGCGTGGCACCAGCAGGAGTGGCCGGCCAGCCATGGAGGCCCAGAAGTGGGTCCGTGTAGTGACATCATCATGCCAGCCAGGAGCGATTGCATACACAGGGAAAAAAATTAGTGCCCCCCCCCGGGCCCAGTATTGTTCCGGGCCCCATCTGGCAACCCTAGCCATAATGCAACAAGAGTAGAGGAAAGCCATTAAATGTGCTCGTCATAGTAGAATTAACTTTTCTAGTTATCTCGGAATATATGAAGCTACCATACCCAGAGAGGGATTATTGGTCCATGGACTCCTGTATTGTTCTGCCTAGCTCTCCAAAACTCCAGGCCAAGGCCTTTCTGAGTTCTGTTACCTATGATCCTTTTAACTGCGAGTACCAGGAATTGAACTGAGACCACCTGTATGCAAAGCATGTGCTAAGCCCATGAGCTGCAGCCTTCTGCTTTTGTTTTCGTGCATGTTGTTTAGGGTAGTCAAGCACTAAGTGGTGGCTGGCGATCTCCCAGAATTACAACTGATCTCCAGGCCACAGAGATCAGTTCTCCTGGAGAAAAATGGCTTCTTTGGAGGGTGGACCCTGCTGAGGTCCCTCCCCTCCTAAACCCCACCCTCTCCAGGCTCCACCCTCAAAATCTCCAGGAATTCCAGAACTCGGAGCTGGCAACACTATCTGGCATGGCAAGACCCAGGGCATGCCCTTAATACCTCAGGTGGCATCATGCGACCCACTCCGCTGAGCTACATGAAACCACAGTAGTATGAGCTCACTGGTGTCAAGTCCAGAACTGTGGGCAGGTAGGCAACAGATCCAACAAGACCCAAAGTGACAGGAAACACAAGCTGAGCACCAGGAAGCACACTGTAGTGAGGAAGAAGCCAAGGAACAGAGCCATAAAGGAAAACCCTTCATCACTAAGTAACCTTGCCTTGTTATCCTTTAGAGTTGTCAGGAGGAAGCTGGCAACTTGCAGAAGACTGAAGAGTGGGGGCCTCGTCAGTGGCATAGTGATGTTCGTAGAGGTATGATGGCATCACGTCCAGTGTGACCAGAAATGATATCATCTCACTTCCAACACTCTAGCATTTGGCCACAACTCTAGAGTTTTGGCCAAATACTCGAGAGTACTGCTGGCAATGGGATGACATCACTTCCAGTCATGCAGGAAGTGATATCATCACATTGCTGGTGACAGCAATCACCCTCATGTCCCCACCTCATTTTTCTCTCACCCCCTAGCTGATCGGTGGCAGGAAAGGCCTGTGCGGCCGGAGAGGGGGAAGGAACATTCTCACTAACCAGATCACCTGATAACCCTACTATCCTATTGCTCCTCTCAATTCACATGCAAATGAAGGATATGTTCTCCTTTCACCACATTCAACTCTACCTCCATCTGTTCTACTCAATCCCTCCCTCTGCTTCCTGTCTCTATGCCTTAAATCCATCGTACGGGGAAAGTACCCAAATAGGGACTATAACTGTGCGGTAACCAACAGGAAAATTATTATTCCATCTCCCCTGCAAGCTCAAGCTCTGGTAGGTGGGACACCAAGAGACTATTGCTGTTATTTTTCAGTCCAGACCTACCCAAGTGCATCATGTTGTCATCCTAGGTGCATTGCTGACAGTTTCAAACACTGATCAAAATGCCTTCTCTTTCAGACACGTACTTTCCTCGAGTAATCATCCTATTACAAAAGCAAATGATATCACCAGAGGATTATAGCCTGAAACCGCAATTCCATATGGAGCCAAAAGCTTGAACATTTAAGGTAATCAAACATCGAGAGTCGTCATGAATTCTGTGGCTGAAAGAGAGAAATTTGTGGTCTAATAAGTAAATGTGTCAGACCCATTTTTTCGCACAGCTCATCCTGATTCCACCCCCCCCCCCGCTGCTGCTGCCACCACCCATTCTCGATGACTATTCCACATCTATCAAAGCCTTCACGTCACTGCTTTTTGGGGGAAGGGGGAGAGTTAAATTAACAAATTGGGCATGTTCCAGGAAGGAATGTGAAAGGGAGAACCTACTCCATGTCGGGCTCAATCGGAGTGCTGCAAAGGGCAACCTGCCATTGGAAACTCGCTGGGTGACCTTGGGCCAGTTACACACTCTCAGCCTAACCCTCCTCACAGGGTTATTATTTGGGAGGATGAAGTGGAAGAGGCAAAAATGATAGTGTCTGCCGCTTTGAGTCCCCATTGGGGAGAAAAGCGAGGTATACATAGCTAATTGAATAAATAATAAACACAGAATAGCAACTGGGTGCTTCAGAGGGGTAGTTGAGTGGCTTCCCTTACCTGGGTTGCCAAACTCCAGGTGGTGGTTGGAGATATCCCAGAATTACAACTGATCTCCAGGCCACAGAGATCAGTTCTCCTGGGGAAAATGGATGCTTTGGAGGGGGAGGCCTCTATGGCATCATATTCCACTGATGTCTCTCCTCTCTGCAATCCCTCCCCCAAATATCCAGGAATGTCCCAATGTGGAGCTGGCAACCCTATTACCAAGTCGTTGCCCAGACTGAGGGTCTGCAACAAAATCTGTGAGTCTGTTGTAGCTATCCTTCTGTGACAGCTTTAACACCATGACTTTTCGTGAGACAATGCCCACTTCATCAGATCTAGTAACTTGACTGCAAGCTATCGCATGCAATTAGCTCTCTGGGGTCCCCCGTTTTTTAGGATGTGGAAGATTTGGAGCTCAGGTGCTGCTTTCCCAGATCAAACTGCCTGCTGTTCCCTCCAGCCAGCAGTAGTGTGAAGGACCCATGCTTGCCTTGCAGGGCTCCTGGGTCCAACTTTCTGGCAATGAATGAACATAGTCAGGTACACCAGTCCAGGGAGATCAAAGGAAGAGTTCAGAGTGCAGGATAGGAGACCATATCAAGGAATCCCCAGAACCCCTGGGGATGGGCTTAGGATCAAAGAAGCTGGATAGACAGCAAAGATCTCTATTAGCAAGGATCCCGTGTCCAGGAAGCTAGCGAGACGGTGCCCAGGACATCTTTGTTCAGCTAGGTACATAGCAGGAGTTAAGGTTGTGATGCCAGGATACAACTGCCAGTGTTTTCCCATGCAAAATAGCTCTGATAAGAATGAACATTCGATTTATATACAAAACTGAATACTGAGAGGACACTTTTTGAAACTGTCACAAATTATATCTAAGAACAAGAAAGACTTTTCTGCCCTGAGAGTGTATGGAGAAGATAGTTTTGTTTTAGTTTACAAATTTATTTATTTACTTCTTTTATACCCTGCCATTCTACCCAGTGGGGACCCAAAGAAGCTTACATCCTCTTCCTCCTCCATTTTTTCCTCACAACCAGAGATGGGCACGGACCGAAATACAAACCAAAATTAAGCACGAACCAGACCGGTTCGTGGTTCACAAACCACGGTTCATCAGATCCCATTTCTGATGAACCGCCACAAACTTTAGGCTGGTTCATTTGGTTCATTTTTTGGTTCGTCACGGCAGACAGCCTGGTGCCAATCAATCAGTTTCCTAGGCAACAGGGGATGGACTTCCTGCAGACCTTCTGCTGACCCGGAAGTGACCTTCTTCTGGCCCGGAAGCAATCTTCTGCTGACCCAGAAGTGACCTTCTGCTGACCTGAAAGTGATGGTTTTCTGACCCGGATGTGCCGTTTTCATGAACCAGATAGACCGGTTCGCAAACCAGGGGCAGGTTCGTGAAAGTTCATGGTTCATGTAATTTGATGAACCATGAACTGCATGGTTCTTTTTTTTCTGGTTCGTGCCCATCTCTACTCACAACCACCCTGTCAGATAGCTTAGGTTGAGTATTTGACTGGCCCAAGGTCACCCAGCAAGCTTCCATGGCACAGTGGGGAATCAAACCAGGGTCTCTCCAGATCCTATTCCGACACCCTAACCACTACACCACAGTGTTCTGCAGACAATTACAAGGGGGAGGGAGCTGGCACACGGTCAATACCCTGAAGAAGGAAACAAAATCAAAACCTTGATGATGAAGAGAGTTCGGTCAGGAATGCTGAACACTGGACAGATGCTTTATCAAATGGCAATGCTAAATCTTGCTAAGCTACCCAGGCAACTGTTGGAGGGGGTGGCGCAATGAGGAAGGAACTGATGCACCACAGGGGCTCTGCTCACTTTCAGCCCTTAATAACATGGGACGTGATTGGTATCATCTCCTTAGCCCACACTGGCACATGTCCAGGAAGTAAAGGGTGAACCTTGCTTGGGGCCACAAAATACTTTGAGCCAGCCTTGGCAAGTAAAGCTTGCAGATGGAATACCAAGAGGCATTGGGGGGGGCATAGAATGCTATCAAACATCACAACTACTTCACTGAAAAAAGAGAAGCCGCTGACAGTGCAATCCTAAACAGAGTTACTCCATTGAAATCAATTGGCTTAGACTGGAGTAACTGTGTTTATGATTGCATTGTGAGTGTCTCTTGGTAGTATTCTGTGTCCCTCTGGTGCTGCACAAGGGATAAGACAGGATGCTGTCCCATACTTTTCGTGGCATCCTTACCGGGGCTCATTTGCAATCTGGAATACATCAGATGCCCGGTGTCCAACTCTGACACACCACCCTCGAGTGAACCCCAAACAGAAGCCACCTTCCACTCAAAAATCTCCTGCATTCCTCTGGGAGCCAAAGGCAGAGGCACAGGAAATCCACCCCTAAAAAATATGTTGGGAAGCTAATCACTGCAATGACAAAAACAACAACATATTGTCACATTATAATTAGAAAATAATTATCGATAAGAATCTACAACAAACAGTATTTTAAAAAAAACAGCCCTGGAGAGATGAGTGGATTGAATTGATCCAGTCATGAACAACTGATCTACGTATTATCCCCCACACACTAAAATTAAGAAGGTGTCTGCATATCTACTATAGATTGTGTCATTCTTAACCTATTACAAATAGTTATTCAAGCCATGACGTGAATAAATTAGCAACTCTAAGGGTGAATGCAGCTCTCTGCAACTGATTCCTAACTTAAGAAAAAATGTCCTCGAAACCAATATGAAGGAAGGGAAACAAAAATCTGTGTGATGAGGCCGATGTATACTGGTTAGAGTACTAGACTAGATCCAGAGAGACCTGGGTTCAGATCTCCACTCTGCCACCGAAACTTGCTGGGTGACCTTGGGCCCAACCTCACAGGGTTGTTACAAGGAAGGATAAAATGGAGAAGCAGAGAATCCTACTTAGAGAAATGGCAGAATAAAAAAGACGCACGTCAACAGTTGTAACACACTGTGCGATTATGAAGTTAAACTAAGTCCTAGTTTGCCCTTTTTACTTAAAACCCAGAAATAAATTCCTTGTCAAGATACTGGAGAGTCTACATCCCCTTTCTGTCTCTTGACAAATTAGAATTCATGCTGTCAGATGTGGATCCCTTTGTTTCTAACAGGGTGGCACTCTTTGCTTTAGCTGCCAGGAAAATTAGAGCCAGTGTGGTACTTAAGAAAGCAGCTAGATGAAACGGCATGCAGTCTCTGGGTTTGAATGTGAATGTTTAGAGATGGATGTAATATTAGAAGTTTTATAATTTTAGAGGTGTAAATATGTTTTAACTTGTAAAGGCCTATGGCCATATACAATAAACTTTTCTGAAGTCTGAAGTCATTCTAGGTTTCAAGTTTCAATAACAAGGTCATCTTCCATGCGGACTAGTATTCAAGGGGACTAGAAAGAGACAAGACACATTGCAATATTCTTTTTAAAGAATATTTAAAATATTTATAGTAAGCCTCTCAGCCTGAAAGTTTCAGCTGCACCATATATGATTCTTCTGCTCGCAACTTTTTCCTCACAACAACCTTATGAGGTAGGATAGAGAATGACAGACCCAAGGTGGATTAATGGCAAGCATGAACTAGAGAAGTCTTCTCAGTCCTAGCCCCATTTGCTAATTGTGGTACCATTCTGGCTCTCTCTGAAAGGCCCGTTTTACAGGCCAAGTTCAAATCCCAACTTGACCCTCCAATACGCGTCTTCAAGAGGGGCAGGGACAACCCTGTGCTCCCTTGTAAAGAGATAATTCCCCTGAGCGCCAAGCAGTCACAATAAAGCTCAGCTGTGTACACTTACAGCAAGATTCTACCTTCTGAAGCTTAAACCCCAGAATTAACACTGCATCTGTTTTCAAGCTGAAGCAAGGAAAGGTGCAAAATACTTTGGAATGCGACATCTGACACAAAACCTCTCAAACAGTATGCTGCGCTATTTCGATCTGAAAACACAGGCAAACCAAATGCAATTTTGGCCCTGAGCCGCTCGAGCAGAAAGAGCCAATTTTTTTTTGTTATTCCAAAGCATAAGTCATTCATCTTAAACTGTACCCTTGGCCCAGAGTTACACTATTTCCATCAAGTGGTAGAAAGTCCCACAGGTAACAACTATAAGCACTGCTTCCTTTTGAAGAGTGTGCACTGGAGATCTGCAGCATCTTTGTGATATCGGGAAGGAGGTCAGCAGACACCCATAAAGTGCTAGTCTGTTGAAAGCAACAGCAGTTTCTCCAGAAATAAACAGTGTTCTTTTTAACTTCATTTAGACCAAAAAGATGCCTAAATAGTCAAACCAATTATATAAGTTTAGCTGCTATGGATAGTTTCAGGTGGATAGCCATGTTGGGTCTGTAGAAGAAGAGTAAGATCCGGGTCCAGTAGCACCTTAAAGGCCAACCCGATTTCCAGGGTATGAGCTTTCGAGAGTTGAAAGCTCATACCCTGGAAATCGAGTTGGCCTTTAAGGTGCTACTGGACCCGGATCTTGCTCTGCTGTGGATGGGCACGCAGTTCATCTGATGAAGCGAGCTCTAACAATGAACGCTTAGGCTGAATTAGATTGTTATTCTTTAAGGTGCCTCCGGAGCTCCATTTGATTTTGCAGCAATGATCACAGCAAACCCTATTGAATTATTACAGACACACAGAGACACAAGACCATCTTTTCATCCAGCTATACAAACTTAGCCTCTATCTGTTTTGCCAGCAACATTCAATTACAGGTTGCTTCTCCTCTACCACATGAGCAAATGGCAGGGGGAGAGGGTCTGATCCTACGCGCCTGGACCTGGATAGCCCACGTGCACCTGAACTTGTCAGATTTCAGAAGCTAAGCAGGATAGGCCTTGGTTAGTAATTGGATGGGAGACCTCCAACGAAGACCAGGGCTGCAGAGGCAGACAATGGCAAACCGCATCTGTTAATCTCTTGCAATGAAAATCCCATCGGGGTCACCGTAAGTCAGCTTTGACTTGACAGCAATCTCCACCACCACTTGATCCAAAGCAGACGTTCATCCTTCTATTGAAATCAATGGTCTTAGAAGGGTATAATATTGAATGGGGACTCTCAGAGACATCCTAAGCAAGGTTTGTTTCCTGCTGGATGAGAGCACAGTGGAGGTCCATGGTATCTTTGAAATACTATCTACAAATATACAAACAGAGCACAGGATGAGATGGAGGCAAACAGGAAGCAAATCCAGCATGCGACATCTAGATCCCTGTAGAAAAGGAGATACTGCACTCTTGAGAGTCAGTGTAGTATAGTGGTTAGAGTGTCAGACTTGGATCTGGGAGACCTGGGTACAAATCCCCATTCTGTCATGGAGCCTTATTGGTGGATCTTGGGAGAGTCATTTTCTCTCTCTCTCAGCCTAACCTACCTTACAGAGGTAGCAGAGGGGAGAATGATGTTGTAAGTTGCTTTGGATCCCCATTGGGGTGGAAAGCAAGTTATAAATATCTAAGTAAATAAATATAAAAGTGATCCAGCCAACTCATGGCTGTCTGCCTGTATCGTAGGTCAGCCAGAGCTCAGTTCTGGCAAGGACTCCTCGGGAGAAGAGGAGCCTGGTGTAGCCCAGGATGACTCCTCAGGAGAAGAGGAGCCCCAGGCAGCCAGCTCCGTTTTAGTAGAAGCCAGCAATGAGGAGCAGCAGCTGCCAGCTGATCAGAGAGTACAGCCAGCAGCTGATGCAGAGCCATTGACACCCTCCAGCCCCAACACCACCAGTGAAGCCCAGCCAGGGACTTCCAGCTCCCCAGGTTCGCCCACACCCATAGAGTGCCACAGGCAGAAGCAAAGAGTAGAGCTGCAGGAGGGAAGGCATAGTGCTAACTTCCTAAGCCAATGCCAGCTGCTTGTGGACAGTGACAATCGTCAGGATAGCTCAAGCAGCTGGTTGCAATCAGCACATGGCTATAAAGCCCAGCCCAGGAGAACTGTGGGGCACGGAAGCAATGTCAGTATCCCTGGCGCTACAACCACTACCTTGAGCCTTCCTTTGCCATCTGGACCATGTTAACCTTATCCTTGGCATATCCTTGGACTTATTGGTAATTGACCTCTGGACTGGACTTGACTATCGGGTTTGCTGGTACCCCTGACTTTCAGACCAGCCCTCGACTACTCCCTCTTAGCTAAGTGCATTTGCCTATCTCACCCCAAGCCCGGCAGCCCAGCCTATGCTGGCCCGGCCCACGACAGCCTGCTTCTTTGTCTGTCTGAAATCTCAATCCTGCTCTTTCTTAATTTGCGCGCGCGAGCGCGAGCGCGCATGCACGCAAACACACACACACACACACACACACACACCCTTCCTCCATCCATCAGCTGGAAAAGGCCACCTTCTCAATGTTAAAGAGGAAGATTTGGGTCCAGTTGCACCGTAAAAGACCAACAAGATTTCCAGGGTATAAACTTTCAAGAGCCAAAGCTCACCTTCATCAGATACTGCTGACCAGCACCGCTACCTACGCAACACTTCTCAATGTTCTCATGGATACTAATAGCCATCAGGGGTCCATTTCCTAACAATCCAAGCACATTCCTGAGTCTCAGAGATCCCAGCACCTCCCAGACACATCACTTTGGCCCGAGAGCCTCAGAATCACCAGAATTCAGACAGCAAATCCACAGCAGTACATGGTCATAGATCTAGCAGAGTTAGCCGTGTTAGTCTGCAGGCGCAAAACAGTAAGGAGTCCAGTAGCACCTTTAAGACTAATCAACTTTATTGTAGCATAAGCTTACGAGAACCACAGCTCTCTTTGTCCGATGCATCTGATGAAGAGAGCTGTGGTTCTTGAAAGCTTATGCTACAATAAAGTTGGTTAGTCTTAAAGGTGCTACTGGACTCTTTTCCTATTTTGCAAAAGTACATGGGATTGCCTCCAAAATGTTCTCTGAAATTACACAACCCTGCCCCCCAGTTACACAACCCTCCGTCTTATCCCTTCCCCTATGATTTTCAGATGCCTGCAAAAATCCCAACAGTTTGACTACAACAGGAGGGGGAGGGGAGAACCCCAACTCTCAGGATTTTCAAATCTCAGCTAAGGCTTTAATTAGACACGTGAGCACAAGTGCCGTGTCCTTTGTGAGAACAATAGCGCACCGCAGATGTAGCCACACCTTCAGGTTCCCTTTCCTTCCTTCTTGTAATCCGTCGGGATCTCTTGCTGCTCTTTTCATGTGTCTCTCCCTCCCCGGCAGACTCCCGTATTGTTCCCAAAATTAATAATCACCATCATCATAACTAAGTTCTTATTTAACCACGCGAAGCCGCCGAGGACACGTTTCTCAATGCAATTGTTGCCATTTGCCATGGTGACTCACAAGCCACAATATATGTCATTACTTAATCGACCCACTGAGGCAATTATAAGATCATGCAAACATCAGATTCAACACACAAGAGTCGGCATGCTCCGGAGTGGCTAGAACAATGGGATCCCTTAGAAAAGGAAACTCAAGAGGAGATTTTTTTTAAAAAAAAAATCATCTTCTTTCTGCATTGTGCATGAAGACATATGCAAAGAAGGTGCACCCGACTCAGAAAGCTCCTGGTGCTTTTTATAAGAGTCTAATGAAAAGACGGTCAGGTTTGAAGAGCGGGGGAGAGTTAGGTTTTTTTCTATGGCACAAAGAGATTGGGTACGCTCCAATGCACCTTTGCGGTGGGAGATTTACATGACATATGAGTAACTAATAAATTGGTATCTCTCTAGTGCATTGCTACACCCTCCTTCCTCCGAGAGGCTCAGGGAGGCATACATGATGCTCCTTTCATGCATTTATACTATACAACAACCCTGTGAAGTAAGCTAGGCTCAGAGAGAGAGGCAGAAAGAGAGAGAGACCAAGTGTCCTACTATGTATACATATATACATATACATACGCATACATCCTGCCTAGAAGCTAAAATGACAAAACTGGGACTGTTGTACTTCGGTCACATCATAAGAAAACAAGATTCTCTGGAAGTCAATAATGCTTTGAAAAGTGGAAGGCAGTAGGGAAAGAGGAAGATGGCTTGACTCAATAAAAGAAATCATGTCCTCCAGTTTGCAGTCTGTTAATGATAGGACGTTTTGGAGGTCTTTCATACATACGGTTGCCATACGTCAGAGGCAACTTGACGGCACGTAACACACACCCCCGTGCATCCATATATGCACACCCCAATCTAGTGTATTTTTAATGCCATCCTTCCTCCCAAAAGATTAGAGCCACTGGTCTCCCATTTCCATGCTTTGCTTTCGCTCTGTTTGAAATTTCTTCGTGGCTTCTGCAGTCCTAATTCTATTCCACTGCTTACTGGACGTCCTATCCTGTTGACTGCATTGATTTACACTGTGCAATCTGCCTTGTGCCTCAGTGAGAAAGACAGACTATAAATAAGTGGATAAATAAATAAAATTTAAACCACACAACTACCTTGTGAGGTAGATCCAGAGGAGTTAGCCGTGTTAGTCTGTAGTAGCAAAACAGAAAGGAGTACAGTAGCACCTTTAAGACTAACCAACTTTACTGTAGCATAAGCTTTCGAGAACCACAGTTCTCTGAAGCAGAGAACTTCTGATGAAGAGAACTGTGGTTCTTGAAAGCTTATGCTACAGTAAAGTTGGTTAGTCTTAAAGGTGCTACTGGACTCTTGTGAGGTAGGTTAGGCAAAGAACATTTGATCGGCCCCAAGTCACCCAGAAAACTGCACAGCAGGAGACAGTCATGCAGAGGTCTCAGCTCCTAGTCCCACAGTCCAACCACTATGGAAACATGCTCACCATTATGTTAGGCAAGGAGAGGTCATGGTGTATGCAGAGCTTTCAAGTGTCTAGGAACCCAAACCCTAACCTTAATCCGGGTTTTACTCTCCATTGCAAAGACATCCGAGTACTGCTTTCCTTTTTCTTTATAGATGTGAATGTAGCTATATGGTAAGGAATGTATTCAGGGGCTTGGTTGGGCCACTATTTTATTTCATAAGATCAAAATCTCTCTAGATTGTAAAACTATGAAATCACAACTGGAGAGCATCTTTTTACAAACACATTAGCCATTACTGACTTCCACTACGAACAGGAATCCAGCATTAAAATTTCTAGTAATAGCAAAAGACGTTTTCTCAACAGACACTACAGTTGGCTCTGAATTTTTGGAATTTGGTAGCCCTGAAATGAATTCCCCTAGTTCAAAGTAGCTGTTCCAGTTCTGAGCCAAGCTCTTTTTCATTAAAGATATGCTAAAAACAGGGGGGGGGGAACATGTATTTTTTTGAAACAGTTGAAAATATATGCCCTCTAGAGTTCTAAGCAGTCTTCCATCCAGAGACATCAACAAGAATCAGACCTGCTTGGAATCAGTATGGTAGCTATACTGTTTACCTTTAGAACACACTCCAGGACTTATGTCTAAGTATTAAAATATCAGGTTGCACATTGCATAATACCTTAGTAGTCATGCACTTGTTTACTGAAGGCCCCAGTGTACCCACCATCACAGATTTAAGCCTCATTCATAAGTTGTGGTGAATGCATATGCAATCCATGTACAGTGTACACTCGAGTGTTCTTTATACCTGCATCAAGTAATTCTCGTGTTACATTCAGCCCACGTATAGGTGAACATGTGATTGAAACTGCACATTTATTCAGGCACTGGTTCCCGGTTTCATTTGTAAAGTGAACATGTGTTGGCTGTTTCTTACAGATGTCTGTACATACATGCAGGATGTATGTGCTTTCACTGTAACTTGTGAATAGGACTGAGTGTATAATCCTGGGAGGAGAGCTGACCTGTGACGCATTTTACATGGACAAAATTTTAAAAGGCATCCACCACAAGCAAAGGAAAAAAGATATCAGGAAAAGGGGCTATCCTTGGTATACAAGGACAGTTGGGAGAAGATACCTGGATGATTCTAGTGGCCAGGTGTATACTAAGCAAAGTGCTTTTAAAAGGCATCTCCAAAGTTGTCCCAAATGGCAAAACGGGGTCACTGATTCTTGTAATTGATACCAGAAGACTGAGCTTGTACCTGGTTAAAGAGGGACAGCTGGGTCATATATTGTATTTATTTATTGAGTACATTTTTCATTTTTCATCCAAACACCGAACAAGGTGGCATATAAGGTTGCAAACCTCCATGTGCGGCTCAGAGATCTCCCAGAATTACAGCTGGTCTTCAGACTACAGAGGTCGGTTCCCCTGGAGAAAATGTTTGCTTTAGAGGGTGTGCTTTATGGAATTATAACATCCAGAGGTACCTCCCCTTCCCAAAACCTGCCTTCCCCTAGTCCATCCCCAAATCTCAAGGAATTTCTCAAACTGGAGTTGGCAACCTTAGTGGCATATATGGTTTTCCCCTCCTCTATTGATCTTCATTAATAGAGGTAGGTTACATGGAAAGACAATGAGTTGCCCAAGGTCACCTGAAATACTTTTAGGGCCTGCGCAGCAGAGGAGGCTGAAAAGGGCCTCCCTGACCCTCAAATGGTGCTGCAGCGGCCATTTGAGGGGCGGGAAGCCCATTTTTTGCCTCTGCCGCCCTGCAGGCCCATGCAGCAGCAGAAGAGGCCAAAAATGGCCTTCCCGCCCCTCATGGGAGGAGGGGGAGGAGGCCACAGGCCTGCAGGGCGGCTGGGCAAGGTAAGTGTGGGGGCGGGGCGGGGCTGGGGGCTGGGATTTGGGCTGTTTAAAGGGCCCTGCCCCTTGCAAGCGGCCGGTCCCTTTAAACTATCAGTTGGCAGGCGGCAGGGTTTAATACGAACCAAACGAACCAGTAGACCAGTTCGTGGAAGTTCGTGGAAACAAGCTTCCATGAACCACTGGTTCGCAAACCACGAACCGGGCTGGTTCGTGGGGTTTTTTGGTTTGTATTTGGGTTCGTGCCCATCTCTAGTTGTAATTCCAGGAGATCGTCAGACCCACCTGAAGACACAGCCCTAGCAAGTGGAATCTTTTTATAAAACAGCTTAAATTGTGACTATTGCTGTACTTCAGCTTGGGTCTTCCATCCTCTACAAGAAGCCAGCTTCTCTCTTCAATTAGCAGCAAATCAAACTGCAGAATTTATTCTGAAGTACCATTAAGACTGAAGGAGCAGATCCAAGGAGAATGCGCCATTGTGCATTTGCAGAATAACAAAGAAGTGAGGCCGCTCCAAAGCCTCTGTTTGCTCTCACGTAGCTGCACAGCTTATTGTTTTGAACACTTGGCAACCATCTCAGCAAAGCTCAGCTAGTTCCTTTACAGCCAGAATTCGCAACAAATAAAGTTGGCTTAGTGTTGGTTGGCATACTTGTACGATTGGGAGTCCTGGAGTTTTTATTCCATTTATCCTGGATAGTTTAGGATTTCCTGAGTCAGACCAGGGCAATTTGGAAGTCACCAAGCCAAGCACTCAATCTTATGTCATGCACAGTCACCCAGCAAGAGCTAGATAACTTTCTTAGAGCCAAGCTACAAGTGACGTCTGACACAGGTTGGACACTTGTCAGCTTCCCTCAAGTTTTGATGGGAAATGTAGGCATCCTGGTCTTGCAGCTGTAATGGAGAGCCAAACTGTAAAACCAGGATGCCTACATTTCCCATCAAAACTTGAGGGAAGCTGACAAGTGTCCAACCTGTGTCAGGCGTCACTTGTAGCTTGGCTCTTAGTTGTGCTGCATAACCAGGAGTCCTAAAACAAGGGAAAGGGAGGTGGGGTGGCAAACACCACGCAGTTTGCCATGCATGGCAGGCGGGTAACATTTGGTTTGGTAGACAGAGCTGCTCAGGAGAAGAGGCCAAATGGGGCAATTTGCCCCAGCCCCCCCCCCCCCCGTCTCAGTTCCTGTGCATACAATCAGACCTTACACAAGCCTTGCTGCTCCACAGCTCACCAGAATTCTTAATATTCTAAAGCAAGGGAGGGAATGGTGCACTGGAGAATGAGATGCCACTGGATCTCAAAGGATAATTGTGACAGAATGGGGCTCATCCCCAACTGTAATGAAGGAAACATTAAACATCGCTCTGTGTGTGAAACAGAAGTGACGCTAATCCAAAGTTTAAGTGCTTATTTAAAGCAATGATGCGTATACACTCGGTAACAGATTAAATGAATCATTTCTTGCTGCTTTGGTCAAACTTAAGCTGGCTGGAAAAAGAATCATTCGGAGGATGGAAGGGAGGCACGTGCTTACTGGCAAGGCCTGCTTCCGAGCTATAAGGGGATCTAAAGCAGGGGTCTCTACAGGGTTGCCGACCAAGGCCAACATCATGTGGCATGAAGGTGGCCAACTTTGGGTTGAGAAATTCCTGGAGATTTGGAGGTGGATCCTGGGGAGAGAAGGGACCCCAGTGAGGTATAATGCCATAGATTCCACCCTCCAAACCAGCCATTTTCCCCAGGGGAACTGATCTCTATTGTCTGGAGATCAGGAGTAATCTCAGTTGGCAACCCTATGTGGAATCACATGGCATCACTTCTGGTCACATAAGCAGAAGTGACATTGCAGCATTACTGCAACACTCTAGCAATCTCCTCAAACTCTATGGTTTACTATAGAGTTTTGAATGATTGCAAAAGCATCATGGTGACATGGGAAGTCACTTCTGGTTACGTGACCAGAAGTGATGATGTCACTCCCCCACCACAGTGTCTCTCGCTGCTGCACCAGGCACTAGGTCTCTAACAAGTAACCATGAGCTATGCCAATAGCTTGCTGGCTGCTTCAGAGTAGCTTGTGCATTCCCTAGAAGATCCATAGAAAGTTCAAAAAAGATCTGCTTTGGTCTTTTTTTTAAAGCCTTTGTTTCATTTTTCTCTCTGCTGCTGCACTGATAGCTTTGTTTCTGTTTCTACGACAGAACAAAGCTTGGTAACATACTGAAAGAGTAGCTCAGGATATTTTTCATCACTCAGAAGAAGCACTAATTAAAGAAACAGTTGGTGACCTCCGGTATAAACTACTCTCGATCAGATAAAACCTTCAGGGCAGTGAAAGACGCAAGTTCAACACACACACACACACATTTTCACTTGTGGCCCTCCAGCTTCGTATATACATGTGCCCAACACTGCACCTGCCCCTCTAAGCAGCTGTGCAGTTCTGAGGTTCTTCTCTTCCAACCTCAGTACTGTCACGGTCTCTGGGTATTCAGCTAGGAACTTCTTGGACAGAGGCTGGGACTTGACCAAGCACACTGTTTGGAATCTTATGCACTACCTCGGACATGTAAAAGGATTGCACAGCATCAGCCCCCGTGGTTGACATGTAGTAGGAAGCCTTTGGCCTGGTGAATCCTGGTCTAATTCTAAGCTCCTGGCCTTCGGCCTCTGCCTAGTCAATAGAACACAATACTTCCTGCCCGTCGTCTTTCAAGTTCTGGCCAATTCTAGTCAATGATCTCAGGTCTTCGGAGCAAAAAAACACACCCTCCAGGTTTCAATTCATGCCACAGCCCTTTCGACCCTTGAAACTCCGTATTTCGTGACTATGTGACAGTTTTAACTGTTTTTAAAAAATCTAACCCTTGTAGCTGCAGAAGGAAAGGAAGAAACTGTCAGAGGTTTCATCTCTCTCTCTCAAAAGCCTTTTTGAAACTGTACTTGAATAATTTCAGCAAGCTGGTGTTTGGCAGCGTTGAAATGGTCGCATCAATAAAGCAAGCTAATTGTACTATGCACAATTCGACACCTTTTCTGTTTTTTTATGTGCCATTCCAGTCAAGTATTTATGCCAGAGCAACAAAACTTACCTATTTGGAATTAGGTACAATTGATTTCAGTTCCAGCTTCTATATATGGGTCAATTCACATGATTAGTAAGTGGGGAGTGGGGAGAGATCCCTGCAGACTTAGCCACCAGAGACAGTGTAAGGGGATGTGCCGAGAATACAAGTTCTCTACACATTTTATATACCCCAAATAGGGAGCCCAAAGCAGCTTACATCATTCTCCTTGGCTTCATTTTTATGTTATGCTGTATTCGGTTCATGCAGTGTAGGAGCATTTCGGAAGGATGATATACACTATTGCTGTATCATGAGAATCAAGCAACCCATAAATTTTGCTAGGCAAGTACAATACGTGCAATCGCCATGATATGAGAACTGGGCAATGCGTGAATTTTCCATTTGGCCCACCGTGGAAAATCCACCTGTTACTCAATTCACACAATACATCAGTTGCACATATCACACACCCCAAAATGTGCAGCTGGCCAACTCCTTCTGAATGCAAAGAGAATGCAACATAATGTCTGGAGAGGATGCCATTTCAAATTATGGATCAATGCACGTCTAACCCAGCAAGACAACTGGATACAGAACCATGTTCCCAAGTACGGCTGTCTCCCTTGCTGGACCAGACTAGGGTTAGTCGTTATCCTGTTTAGTCTGAATGGAAGGCTACAAGATGCTGTTTTGGATCTTAAACTTTTAATACTATCCTCAGGGTCCAGCAGCTGGTGTGAGCCAACATGTAGAAAAGACCTTTGGTAGTAACCACTCTCACTCTTACATAAAGCTACAACCATCTGCCCCGGAAGTCCCTTGGCCCCTGAATTCAACTGACCCACCGTTTGAACTGAAGATCTTTGGACCTTTCTAAAGAGGATGAGTTACTAGACTCTGAACTTAGAAGGTAAAGCTCAAACCTTTCAGATTCTGAACTGTCTACCTAGCACTTCCTTTCTTCCTTCCTCCCCCCTCCCTTGCTATTTATTTAATATCCTACCTGTCTCCCAAATGGGGACCCAAAGTGGATTATATTCTCCTCTCCTCCATTTTATCCTCACATAGCCCTGCGAGGTAGGTGAGGCCCAAAATCACCCAGCAAGCCTCCATGGCAGAGTAGGGATTCAAACCTGGGTCACCCAGCTCCTAGTCTGACACTCTAACCACTACACCACACTGGTTCTCTGGCTTTGACCTCCATGGGCTCCTATGGAAAAGGCAAGTGAATGCTATTCAAGGATTTGGAGCTCAACGCCATCAATATACTGGAGACACCCAGTTAAGAGCTCTCCTCCTTCCTCAGTCCTGGTAAGACAGTCCAGCAAGTGTCTGGGGTTTGTAATGAGCTGGATAAAGGCCAACACAGAGAAGACCACTCCAGATATTAATAGTGGCAAATGGAACTAGCGTTGGGCATCTAGATGACTTTAGGGTGCTCTGATGGAGTTGTACAGCACCAAGGAGCATGTCTGCTACTTGAATAAATGTATAAAAGAGCAAGAGTCCAGTAGCACCTATAAGGCTAACAAAATTTATGGTAGGGGATAAGCTGGTATCTGAAGAAGTGAGCTGTGGCTCATGAAAGCTCATACCCTACCACAAATTTTGTTAGTCTTATAGGTGCTACTGGACTCTTGCTCTTTTCTACAGCTAACATGGCTACTCATCTTGAATTAAAGTATGGATCCTGAATTCCTGCTTTAGAGCATGAACTTGATCGCTAGCTTCACTTGGTGTGCTCTCTCCTTTTGCTCGACAATTGCCACAGTCACACCTATCCTAGTAATCTCCAGGCTGGATTCCTCTTGAGTGCTTTATGTAGGACTGCCTTTGAAAAATGTTCAGAGCTGCAACTGATCCAAAACGGAACAGCTCATTTTCACACACCTGCTGGGAGGGGTCACTTCCTCCCAACATGATTGGTACTCGATGGTTCTCCAGCAGCCACTGGGGAACCATCTCCTAACAATTAAGTCCCACTGAAAACACATCTACAGTGGCTGAATAAATATCCCCAGTGGTTAAAAAATATTGGCATTGTTTTGTCACAGAGCCCTGGCTGTGGTCCTCTCAGGCTAAACCTGTTTGCGATGATGGGACTATAGTCTCGAAGAACAGTTTATGGGTCAGTTTGATGAGCTTCAGCTGTAATGTAGGGTAGATATTCAATAATAAATTAGGACATTCAGTGGTGCCAACATCATGAGGCTTCCTGAAGCCCTGCTGGGGGATTTCAGAGCTCAAGCAGATCAATATTTGCCTACCATTGGAAGCTCCCCCCAGTTTCTGCTGAGCCAGAAGCTAAGCTACATCTCTATTACTGGGATCATTGCTTCTTGCTGAGTGGCTCAAGTAGGAGGTTTATGGTGCATCCAGACACAAAAGGTGCGGCTGCAAACATTTGTGCCATTCAAAAACTGAAGTCATGCCAAAGTTGTATCATGAAGCAACTAGTAACAAAGTACCGTGTCATCTGGGCTTCTCTTGAACCACCGGTCCTTTATCAAGCATTCTCTTCCCCTGCCAAAGACATTCCCCACAAATGCACACAGCTTACAATCACATACCACTGTTGAGGTTCCCATTTTTTCCTTTAAAAAGCCCCTAGGAGGAAGTCAGTCTCTACTTGGTCTTACTTAACCTTCTGCTGACTCATAGCCTGGGAACATGGCAACAGTAGGTATTTTTAATTATCATCTGCCTCATTCACTCAGTTAATAGAATCCATGTCAGATGCTGGGAACTGGGAAGTGACCAAGGAGGTCGCCTAACCTCTCCCTCTCTCTCGTCTGATTTCAAGGTAAACTCACCGACACACCAGCCTCCCACAGACTAAAGAGGAACAGCACACACTTCAGTATTAATTGTAGCCTGGCAACCAACTTTATAATAGGAATGGAGTCCTAACAATGTAAACACATGAACAAAAAACGACTGCCCTTTCAAGTGTCTGACAGCCGAAGGGCCATGGAATTGCTTCGCCACTCTGCACGCGTCTTGCAGATCTCTCGTCCACCTACTTCTGGCAGGCAACATTGCAGGAACATGGAAGAGCAAGCATGCTAAGAAATGCGACCCAAATGCAATCAGCAGGCAAACTGACCGTGATCAAACTGCCTTGTTTATATGTGAGGTCAGCTCCTATTCAGATTGTCTTTAGGTTTTTTTTTCTTGAAATACATCTCCAATACCATGCCAAGTAGCCGCTAGTGCTACAAGGCCGGGTTGTGCCTTGGTAAAAAGGAACAAATGAGTTCCAGTTTGCAGCTGCTTTTGAACTTGCAGAGTCGACTAGCTAAATCTTCTTGATGCTTGGAGAAGAGGCTTGTATCCCAAGTGGCCCCAGTCAAGTCAGTGAAGTGTTACTTACTTATCAAGCAAGGAATTATTCACAGTTCAACCCTGCACATTTGTGCAGCTGGAAATATCCTTTAAATAACTTTACAAAGAATGTATTGTCTGCTTTTTGCACTTGCACAGTAAGTAGCATCTCCTGGAGTGATAATAATAACTGGTTCAAGGATTAGCCAGGTGAATAGAGAGACAGTGAAGGCACAAACAGACATCTAAGCAGTAAGTCTCAACTTTAAAATCTCACATAGTTTTTTGTCTTTTGACTATGTATATTTTAGCAACTGGAAGTGTCAGTGACAGACAAGTAATTGGGGGCGGGGGACAGCTGTGGGAAAGCCATGCCATCATGCAGAGACATCTCCAAATGTGTTTGGATGCATCTGAACAGCTCAGTGAACAATTAGTTTACCCTGATCATGACGGGTCAACCAGATGCAAGTAATGGGTTATGAAACAGCCATGACGGCAAGTAGCAACTCCTAGTAAGAGTAAGGATTTTGCATTTTCAGCTGCTGAGACTTCTAGGCTACTGAGCAATAAAGACAGATGGGTTCCATCAGGGCTTTTTTTCAGGGGGAACGCAGGGGAATGGAGTTCCGGAACCTCTTGAAAATGGTCACATGGCTGGTGGCCCCGCCCCCTGATCTCCAGACAGAGGGGAGTTGAGATTGCTCTCCGCGCCGCTCAGCGGCGCGGAGGGCAATCTAAACTCCCCTCTGTCTGGAGATCAGGGGGCGGGGCCACCAGCCATGTGACCATTTTCTCTGAGAGCAACCCACTGAGTTCCACCACCTCTTTTCCCAGAAAAAAAGCCCTGGGTTCCATATAGGGATGCTAGATTTTTGGCTGCCATTATAGAAATGCGGAAACATGCTAAAGCAACTGCATAAATTTTAATATTACGTGGGTAGTTTTTATTAATGGCCTAAACATAAACTCTCAGTAGCTGTTTGAGACCACTAGGCAGAAGGAATAGTAACAAGAAAGAAAGAAAGAAAGAAAGAAAGAAAGAAAGAAAGAAAGAAAGAAAGAAAGAAAGAAAGAAAGAAAGAAAGAAAGAAAGAAAGAAAGAAAGAAAGAAAGAAAGAAAGAAAGAAAGAAAGAAAGAAAGACCTCATGTGCAAAAGTTGTATTTGGTTATTATCAAAACCTAAATATTGGTGTGCCCTGCACTAAATAGCCTAGGTGAGCCTGATCTCATCAGATCTCAGAAGCTAAGCAGGGTTAGCCTTGATTAGTAATTGGATAGGAGACCTCCAACGAAGACCAGGGTTATAGAGGCAGGGAATGGCAAACCACCTTTGTTAGTCTCTTGCCATGCAAACTCTGCCAGGGGTTGCCATAAGTCAGCTATGACTTGAGGGCACTCTCCACCACCAAACATTGGTACATTTCTGACATTTGAGAGGGAAATGTTGCCTTTTGAATATATGGAAGCTGTCCTGGCCATTGTTTGAAGGAAAGGCCATTGTGAATATTTATCTTTTTATATTACAATTAATATCTGAGAGCCAAGCAGCCTCTGAAAAGGCACATGGGTGGTCCTGGCCTTCCTGACTCCCCACAATTTAAGCCAGCCCCATGGCTTAAAGACTGTTGATTAAACCCACATCCCTGTGTTTAGGATGAAACTTCTCTCAACTCAATAAACATGGGTAGGAGCAAGCAGTACATCTACTAAATTAAACCCATTACTACATCTCCAATATTAAAAAATATACTTATATAAGAGGTGCTGTCTGTCATTATATAAACAAAACAAACAGGTGACAAGTATTAAGTGTTAGATGTTCACACAAATGCATGCCCGCTCTCTCCTTTTCTCAAGCTACACACAGAGCTTGAGGCGAGGGCACAAGGTAACTCAGAAGCAAGATTTTAACCCCTGATCTTAGCCAGATCGGTGAGGTTTTATTCCAGAGTGCAGATGGGCAGGACGACTACAGCTATGATCCCGAGCATGTTTAATTAAACCTTACCAAATCTGAGCAAAAAATGCACAGACACGGACTGTAAAGCCCCCGTTCCAAAGGGTATTGACGTCTAAACACTCCTAAGCATTACTTATAATTCCTACCAAAATTAATTGAACATGATTGCAAGTACAAGTTCCCTTCTAAAGGGCACAGGAGGCTTTACTCCAGATCACTGATCCATCTAGCTCAGCGAAGTGTGCTCTTACTGGCAAGTGGCTCTCAGGCAGTTTTCTCAGGCAGAGAAAACTCTTTTGCAGCATCTGCTCATGAAGATATTTCCTACAGTTCACCGTTGAAAGGGAGGTGTCTCGGAGGATTATTCTTTAGTGGTTCTTGAGCCATGGAACTTGCTTCTCCATCCCAGCTGCTTGGTGCCCTTGCCAGTTTTAGGTGCCGTGTTAAAACATTTTATTTATTCTGGCATTTGGCATTTAATCTAGGGTTGGTTTTCTGAACAGGCAAGCCTCTGTTTCTCTGTTAGATTAGTGGGTTCTATCCAGTAGTTTTTATCTGCTACTACAACGACTTATTATTTCATAGTGTCTTTGTGTTATTTTTTTTAAAAAATGGTTTACTGTTGTTGTCTTTGTTTCAACATTTGTCTTGTTGTTGTTTTTAGTTTTTAATCATCTGATTGATTTCTCCGTTGCCTATGTATTATGTTCCTTTTTGCTGCCTAGACTTATGTCTATGGAGCAATACAGAAGAGATTTAAATAAATAAATGGCACATGCTTCAGTATCTCCTGCTAAAGAAGAACAATCTCCCAGCTGCTGTAATCCATCTCTGCAGAAGCTGCTACTCCTGTTCTAGTACACAGAATAGAATCTAAATAAAATGGGAATCTAGCGGTACCTTAACTAAAAAAATATCAGCATAAGCTTTTATGAGTCAGAGTTCACTTCTTCAGATATACTAGAACGTATAGATGGCATTAGGTCAATATTTTTATATTCCCAGCAGAAGGGTGTGTGTGTGTGTGAGTAATCGGTTTACTCAGAGTGGGTGAGAGTCACCCACAACAGTTGCTGGATAGGCGAAGTAGGATTAGTTTAACACCTAATACAAAATAAAACAACTGAGAGCCAGTTTGGTGTAGTGATTAGAGCATTGGACTAGGACCTGGGAGACCCAGGTTCGGATCCCCGCTCTGCCATGGAAGGTTGTGGGTGACCTTGGGCCAGTCATGCTTTCTCAGTGTAACTTAACTCAAATTATTGTTGTGAGGGTAAAATGGAGGAGTGGAGAATGACAGAAGCCACTTAGGGTCCCCATTGGAGAGAAAGGTAGAGCACAAATGAAGTAAAATAACAGAAAAGGTAAACAGAAAAGGATAGGTGGCAAAAACATCTTCAGCCACTACCGGAGATGAAGACGCCTCTTGTTTAAAGGATGTTCTTTTGCAAAGGTAAGGAGGAGCAGAGATTAACAAATCAGAGAATCTGCTTGTTTTGCTGTAATATTATTTTGCGTTTTGTTGTATTTCCTTTTCCAATTCGCTCTCCTTTAGCCCTAGCTGTTTATTCTGGCTTTGCTTCCCTTTCCCCGAGTTTTCACAAAGCAACCCAAATTCATCCTGTTCCTGTGGATTATACAGACCCAACCCTAGTGATTCAACAAACTTACATAACTGCCAAGGCACTGGACTACCCACTCATGGAAGTCACCCCAATCCACTCCTTCCTCTTACATCTGCAGGGGTACATTCTTCAGCACTGCCCTATCCAGTTTGTGCAGCTCAGAATAAGAGACTCGGGAGGTGGCGACTTCTTGATAATTACGCCAAGTTACATTTGTTTTGCATATATGAAACAATTGTTTGGAAACAGCGTTTGGACCCAGTGGGCTGGAAGAGGAGAAATCCTTTCCCAAGTCCTTTTCTCCATGCCCCTGGCTGCAGAAGTGAGGCAGGTGTCCGCTGGAGACAGAGCTTTTTCAGTGGTGGCACCAGGGGTAGATAGGAAGGCAAAAATAGACCTAGAAAAGCAACCCACCCCCATGATGGAGGGGGAGGGAGAGAGGAGGGAAGAGCAGGCTGCCTGCTTGTGGCTCACACCCCATCACATGATACAAGGGCCACCAGTGGGGAGCAACCCTGCCAGGCCATCAGCCCACTGGGACATTTTCCAGTGGCCTTAATGGCCAGTCGATCCCACAGGTGGCACCTTACCTTTAAAATATCTGCCCTCAGTGCTCACCTGGCCACATACCTTACTGTGCTTAAGATACCACATCAAAACATTTTTTTGACCTAGGCTCTTAATGTATGAGTTTCATCTTTTGAGATGTTTTTATGGCTTGAGTCATGCCTTAGGGTTGTTGTTTTATGATGTTTTAATGTCCCTGGCTCATTTTTATATTGATAATTCTTACATTGTTGTTTTTATGATTTTATTATATTGTATTGCCATCGGTTGCCTTGAGAGAGATAAATTCTCTGGAAGTCTAATTCTAATGACACAATAAACATGACAAAAACAGGATGATGTTTTCCTTCGGAAAAATAAATAGTTCCACGGGGATAATAAACATCTCCAGCCCCTACAGAAGAGTCTTCCTTTTGTAGATACATGCCAGAATCCTTATCAGATTCTGCACCAGAAGTTTCTCCAAACTCCCAATTCCACCCCTGTTAAATAAAACATGTCCCTGGATGTACAATAAGCTGTGAAGCTCATAGAAGATTTTTAGGGCATGTAACCTTTCAAAGTGGGGGCTATGTCAGGAGCAGAGCCTATGAACTCCTATAGGAATAGAGGAAACACTTGGGCTGGCATTTCATACTGATTTTCTAGTGACAGGTTGAGAAATCAACAGAATGAAAGAAAGGTGGCGCGATCCTGGGGGGGAAATGATGTGATCCCAAGCCTAAAGCATTATTTAGTAGTTCAGTGTACCAAGAATATGGAGAAAAACACTCGACTAGGATCTCATGTATTTCCCCACTCAATCCAAATTTTGTATCAGGGAAACCCAAAGCTATACAGAATTTGCTCAGCTTTATATCATGCCAGTCTGTGATTCCAAGCTTCCTGTGTAATGAATTCTGGCAGTTCAGTAAGGGCTGGAATGACAGGGCGAAAGAAGGATGAGAGTCCGGACAAGTAATAACAATTAGAGGAAAACCACCAGTGAAAGAATGTGGGAGCTGTCCACGGTGCTGAAACATCCCTTCTCCATTAGATGCCCAGCACAAAACACAAAGGAAATCCGATACCAGATCCATGCGAGACATTCTACATAGCATGAAAACAAGTAGCCTCAAGATCAGGGCCTGAAACATCTCCCTCTCACTTTTTAGTGTTAAATTCAGACTGACAAAGAGTTCGGGAGAAGCTGAAAGATTTCATACTTTGTATTATTCTGGTTCATCTTAATAAGGGGCTTTGGTTTTTGGACTGTGTTTTGCATCAACGTGGTTCTCTGAAACTGTCATTTGGCTTCCGTGGCTGAATTCATATGATGCTGTCCCCCTGCCCACACTATAAAGAAGATTCCCCCTCCCCCTCCTTTGATGGTGGCTTCTGAGTTGTTGTATATCAAAATGGTATCTATATTAATATTCCCTCTTTCAGCTGCAGGAATATGCAGATAAAACTCTGCAACCGGGATGAGTTCTAAGGAAAATGGTGCATAGGACTCAACTGGGTGTGGGCTAATTCTCATTGAAAAGACTGGTGTCACTAGGAGCTTCTGTTCCTAAGTAATACATCTCTCTTTCTTTCTCCAAAATATATGAAAGGCTGCTATTCAGTCCTACGGGGGGAAAACAAAGCATTGTCAATGGGAGCAATGGGGGACAGGGGCTTATTACAAGTCACCTCCCTCCCCCCAACTCTCCAAAAATCTCTTCTGGAAGCTTTGCTTCTATATCACACCCATCACAAAATTCTCTTTAAGACACACACCCTGCCACTTAAGCAACTAAAACAGATTTTTTAAAACTCTACCTTAGATCTATAATTAAAGAATTTATATATTCCTGCAGTCAATTTGGAGCTGGCAAACAAAAAAACCCACCTGTATTTGTTTTACTGCAAGGCTCTTTAAATATGTTCAGAGAAAAGAGAAAAAAAATGTGTTGCATCACAAACCAAAAATTGGACACTAAAGATTTTTCTTGTGCTTTTGGTCACTGCTGAAGGTTTCTTCCCCCAACCCTAAGTGGCAGGCATTAAGGAAACCACAACTTTGACCACTTCCATACACATACATGCCCACCCCTTTAAAACAAAATTCTAGCTGGATTCACTGTTGGCATTGTATTCATATTTTTAAAAGCTGTCTCTTTTCATACACATGTGAGGGGATTAATCATTTTACAATAATTTCTGGGACGGGGAGGAGGGGCAGCATACTGATTTAGCACAGAGATGTTTCCTATGACAAGCTGGAAAAGATACGCTTTCAGGTCTGCGCAAGCCATTAGGCACAATTTTAGCATATGTGATTGCTTGAGTAGAGACTTTGCCTTTTGCTGAGTCTCCCCATATCAGCTGAGGTTCAACCATGGGTCTCAGGGATGAATCCAGCTCCAACCATTGAGCATCACTGAATGGGGAGGGGCATGCGATGCCATACAGGAGTGCTTGCACTCTTCTGAAACAATACTTTGTTGTCTTCTGGTTTGACAAAGTGTTTCTTATTGTGAAGCTCTTCGGAGGCAGTCCAGCAACCTGCTATTCCCTCCTGAGCTTTTTCCAGGGCACCATCTATAATTTCCTCTTGGTCCCTAAGCCTTTTAAACGTCCATAGCAGTTGCATAGCAACTCTTTTCAAACACAGGTTTTTTAAAAAATATATATTTATTTAGGCACTTTTAATCTGCTGTTCTTTCCTCAATGCAGACTCAAAGTGGCTTACAAACTAACTGAAAAAAACCAATGCGTGTAACAACAGAAAATGACCTCACAACAAATCTACTTGTCTTGAGTACTCTGCCCTTGATGGAAACAGTCTCTCCCCGGGCAAACGGGCACTCAGCACCATGGACTACCCCTCAGCCCTGCCCTAAAATGCAACTTCTTCTATGATGACTTCAAATGTTTTGGTTCCAGCTTCCTGTAAGCCCCTGTAAAAGGAAGCAGGAAGCAAGGACTGGCAAACTGAACACCACCACTTGTCTTAGTAGATTTGCAGCTGCTTGTCAATTACTCGTTGCCTTATTCTGGTTTAGCTTTCCCTGAATCCCGCTTGGTTAGTTTGTCAGTTACTTGTCAGTCTGCCCTTATCTTCCTTCTGAGACAACTATGCAGCTCCCCCATATGAAGAATGATCATACTGGAAAGTCTGTGAGAAAGGAATAGGAGTAACATAACCAGGGCTTTGCAACTCCTCCTCCCTTGCTCCCTTAATGAGCATTTTTCTTCAATGATGGCATCCATAAGCAGGCATGAATGCCAGCCGCATCCACTTAGAGGTATTTCAAGATAATTAGGTCACCGTCGTGTTGCCTTCATGGCTGCTATGGCTCATCAGCCATATGGAATCGTGTCCGGTTTCTCACTGGGGAAATTCATCATTTTGAGTTGCTTCTCTAGAGTATGGGGCAGGGAAGCCTGGCAGAATGCAACCTGGGGTGCTCTAAAATACTTGGAATCTTGGGGCTGGCCACTGATTAGGAAATTTACAGTGCAATCCTAAGCAGAGTTACTCCAGTCGAAGCCCATTGACTGCACTGTTAGTCAAGTTTGCTTGTGTCAATGGTAGAGGTGTGCACAAATTGGGAAAATACTGAACCATGTAGTTCATGGTTCATCATGTTTCATGAAACACAAACCACGAACTTTCACAAACTTGCCCCGGTTAGCAAACCAGTTCATTTGGTTTGTGAAACCGTCACTTCCAGGGCAACAGAAGGTCACTTCCAGGGCTGCAGAAAGCCAATCTCCCCATTGCCTAGGAAATTGATTGATTGGTGCCAGGCTGTCTGAAGCGATGAACTGAAAAACAAACCAAATGAACCGGTCTAAATTTCATGGCAGTTCATCAGAAATGGGCTCTGATGAGCTGCCAGTTCGCAAACCATAAACCGGTCTGGTTCGTGATGAATTTTGGTTCGTATTTCGATTCGTGCCCACCTCTAGTCAGCGGATCCCCTACTGTTGGTCTGTACATTTCCCCAAAACATCATTCAGGCCTCGCCATCCTCTAACTTCCAGAAGAAATAGATCCTCTTGAAAGAAATGCCCACAATTCATTTAAGGCAAGCTGTGTAAAAAAAATTCAGAGGCACAGGAGAATCTGTCATAAGAAACTTACAAATGGTCCACACAAACACATCAGGAGACTAAACTCCTGTTGCTATATTGGCTGGAACCCAACAGGAAGGTATTATGCATGCTCTCAGAGACAGCTTTGAGTAAATAACAGTGCTGGGAATACGCTACAGTTTGAGAGAGATGGTATGTGCATTTGTCTTCCCTTCCCACGAAGAAACAATCCTCGTATACTTGGAAAAAACAGAGTAATTTCAGCAAACCATGCATCACTTGAGCAATTCATGATTAGATTTCCTGATGTACTTTTTAAACCTTACAAAACAGCTGTGGAGGGGAATAGGGTTCAATCAGGAGGACTACAAGTGCAGGAAAGAAAGAAGTTAACCCTTTCCTTGCTGCACTTTTTCCCCATTAGATACCTCCCTAAGTTGTTATTAGTCTTATTGGGAGGAAAAAGACCGGCACAAAAAATGTCTGTCTTTTTTCCCCATAAGGACTAAAACCAGATGTGTTGGCAAAAGAGGGGCAGAAGGCCAGGTGCCTAACAGTTATACCAGACTGAACCGACCTAGAGGTTTCATATTCTCTAATAACAGGAGCTGATCCTGGACACCCACATTGCTGGATACTAGAGCACTTGCAACCCCAGGTAGCTCAATAGGCTAACAGTGCAATCCTAAGCAGAGTTATACCCTTTTCAGCCCTTTGCCTTCAATGGACTTAGGAGGGTATTACTCTGTGTAGGATTGCACTTTAATGTGATTCAGCATCTTTGACATGCCTTCAGTTGGACAACAGTTGTGAGGAGCCCACCAGCATTAAGTAATACAAGAACAAAATCTATTCAGCATGGAGACAAACAGCTAATTCAGGTATTTTGTATTCTGTCTCATATTCATAGCAGCCTGCAGATCATGCAGTGAGACCACTATTTGTGGACATGCTGATTTTATTCTGTAATTGCTCTTGTCAAATGTGAGTAAACCCAAGAAAAACCCTCACAGGGGAAATGATTTAATACACATACAAAAAGGCAGAGGAATGAAAAGTAATGAAGAGAGGTTTTGGGGGGAGTTCCTTTCCAATATCCTTTTGCTTCCCCCTGAAAGGATGAGCATATGAATGAGTCATACCTGCCTAGTTTACTAATATAGCATCACAGAGCGGGAAGGGGTCTTGGAGGTCATCTAGTCCAACTGCCTCCTCAGTGCTGGAAAACAGCTAGTGCACCCCCCAAGAGATGACCATCCAAGCCTCTGCTTAAAGACCTCCACTAAAGAAGAGTCCACCACTTTCCAAGGCCATCTGTTTCCCTGATAGACATTAGGAAGCTTCTCCTAATATTTAGTAGAAATGTACTCGTAAATTCCAACTATTGGTTCTAGTCTTACCCCCCTGGATCCAGAGAGAACAAGTCTGCCCCATCTCCTACATAACAGTCTTTCAGGAATTTGAAGACAGAACTCTTGCTCCCCCTTAGTCTTTGCTTCTTCCAACTACACACATCCCATTGGCCTGGCAGTAGCTCCTTCAAATTCTCAGATGTAAAGCAAGGGCTTGTCCTACATGGATGCCAAGCATTTTTTGGGCAGGATGCCTCCCCCCTCCCAAGCATATAAAGATAGCCCTTCTCTCTCCCTCCTTAGTGCGCATGAATGTGCGCACTGTCCTCTGACAGCCATTACCTGGAACCAGGAGCCTGTTTCCCCCCATCCTGTTCTCCCTCTGCAATCTGATGCTCCTGCCAAGGGAAGAAAATATGCTTTGGGAAATCCTCTTTGGAAAATAACTAGGTTAGAGTGGAGGTGGTTCAGAGTGCCCTCAAGTCATTGCCCACTTACGGCAACTCCCGGTGGGGTTTTCATGGCAAGAGACTAATAAAAGAGGTTTGCCATTGCCTGCATAAAGGTCCTGGTCTTCATTGGAGGTCTCCCATCCAATTATCAACCAAGACTAACCCTGCTTAACTTCTGAGACATGACAAGATCAGGAGCACCTGGGCTATCCAGGCCAGCACTTGGTATGAGGCAGAAAATACCTAGGTTAAAGTATGAGACAAATATATTTCATTGTTAAAGCAGAACTAACCTCTGAGCATGTTTCTCATCCATTAACACGGGGCTTGCCAACTTTGGAAGTGGCCCCAGCCACTCACTCACCTTTCAACCCTAGCTTGATATGCAACATCTACCCCACACCAGCGGGGTCAGGGCGGATTACAACCATATACAATTAAAACACATTAAATAATTGATAGCAGTTAACCATAAAACAGTCAAAGTTACACAGTTAAAATACACAATTAAAGTTACACAAGTTACACAGTTAAAAATTCTGCAATCTACCTGGCCGGTAGACTGCAGAATATGCCCCCCCCCCTACTAGCAGTACCTCCATCTAGCAAACAGTCCCCAGTATGATGCTCTAGAGATGGGTGAAGGTAGGTCAGTTGGTTGCTGTGCCATTATGATTATGTGTGTATATATATGTGTGTATTTTTAACTGTGTAACTTTGACTGTTTTATGGTTTTAACTGGTATCAATTATTTAATGTGTTTTAATTGTATATGGTTGTAATCCACCCTGAGCCTGCTGGTGTGGGGAGGGTGGAATATAAATAAAATAATATAAATAACGTGGAGAAAATGATAACATTTTTGACAGTTTGTACCCATTTTTCATCTGGATCAAAGCGGAGATCAAAAAGCTCCCTAGCTGAAGCCCTAGGCTGGATAGAAAGAACTGGATGGAGAAACAGAAAGGTATACCAGCCTTCTGTTCTGGATTGGGCCAGTGTGCTGCGATGTGCATCAACTGTCAGGATTTATAATGATCCATCTGTGCACAAGTGCACTAGTGGCAGAAGACAGTGGAGCCCTCGTTTTTGTTAGGGCTTAGTATATTTTCATTTTTTTCCTTACTAGTTCCCCACTGGGGGATCTTGGCATCCAAGCAATTTTGTTGTGTTTAATTTAAGCCTCCTCGAAGGTAGTGTCTTAACTAACAATCAATACTGATGCACACAGACATAAACATTCTCCTTCAAAATTTATTTCTGTTTTCCAATAAGAATCAGAATTCAATATTGCTTGGGGAAAAGAACTATAAAACTTCAAACACAATATCGGGAGATAATATCACCATTATTTATGTAATCTTGCCTATGGTAAAAAAGAGCACCATGAATTATTAAAAGCAAGGGATAAATACGAGCATTCAAGCAAAAAGCTGCTATGAGTTGCTTGTGCTCTTGTCATAGTTGGTAGAAATGAGGATCTGCTCCTGGTGATCTGCACAAATTGTGACAGTTGACCCCAGGTTCCAGCTGTACATGCCACGAGATGCAATAGCTTGTATTCATGTTTATGGTGTATACAACACCTGCTCCAATATGAACTTGAGCTACAGCTAAAATTATCTTCCAAAACCTAATTCTGTGCCTACCACCATCACCATCTTTGCAGTAATCATTAGAAAGAGGACTACTTCAGTGGTAGCTTCTAGATTATAAAACTCCCTCCCCAGATTATAAAACTCCTCTCTTTCAGGAAACAAGTTTAAATTAGTTATGCTCAACACTAGAGATGGGCAGGAACAGCAATACCAACTAAAAAAAGCCACGCCCAATCAGCTGTTCGTGAACAAGCTGTTAGTTGCTGCTCCTTGCTGTTAGTCAAGCCAGACAATCTGGCACCTGCAATCAATTCCCTTGGAAACTGGAGGCAGGGACTGCCTGAACTCTGTCTGAACTGCTGTTGCCCTGGAAACCCCAATCTAAGCCCAATTTAGCTTGATAGGCAGGTTTTCCTTTCAAGTGTGGAGCTCCAAATTTGTTACAAGGAAGTAAAGAGCAGTGGGGAGGGTCTGGTTTTGCAGACAGTGAGGGAGAGACAGTTGCTGTTGGCATTTTGAGAGAGAGACAGGGAGCTTGAATTTTCTTTGTGTGTGGTGGGATAGGGATCTACCTCTTCAAGTTCCAGGGCTGCTGCCAGGCTCTAGGCCAAGCTATTATTTATTACTGGTACCTTTCCTGCTGCCTGCTCAGGTAGGGTTTCTGGGAGTGGTGTGGTAGGGATCTTGATGGCTGGAGGAGGGCCTGCTGGCCCCCACAAACAATGAACAACGAATATGTTCATGAACAGGTCATGTTCATTAATGTTCATTGTTTGTTGTTCGTGGATGGCAACAAACAACGAACACCATGATCATTTTTTTTTCTGTTCGTGCCCATGCCTACTCAACACCCGCCAATTTAGTTCATGCCCTGCTCCTTGGTCCTGACTTAAGAGTTGTTTGGTGAGCTGTTCAGATTTGCACAACTACGCTGCTTACTCTGCTGCTCGTGATGGGCATTTATTGCCTGGAGCCATGAGATACCCCTCTCTGCAATCCTGGAAGGGTTTCAAAATACTTTTTGAAATTCTCAGAGGGATTTTTTTCCCAAAAATAAAATGAAGGATAAATAGCACTTTATGTGCTATTTACGAGTAGCATTTTTTAAAATAGTGGTTTGCATGCCAAGAGGGGATGAAGGGAAGAGATGAATTACTGCTGGCTGAAATGGTTAGTGTTTTGTTGGTATTAACTGTATTTATAACTCCCTTTTCTCACTGAGACACAAAGTGGATTACAAAATATGAAAAGTAATCAAAACAGCAAAGACCTCCAATAAACAAAAACAATGCATTGGGGCTAGGATTAAAAAGGTAAAGCACCGAGTCATTACTGTCCCATAGGAGGACGTCACATCACGATGTTTTCTTGGTAGACTTTTTGTTACAGGGTGGTTTGCCATTGCCTTTTCCAGTCATCTATACCTTACCCCCATGGGTACTCATTTTACCGACCTCGGAAGGATGGAAGGCTGAGTCAACCTTGAGCCGGTTATTTGAACCTGGCTTCCACCAGGATCGAACTCAAGTTGTGAACAGAACTTGGACTGCAGTACTGCGGCTTACCACTTTGCGTCACAGGGCTCCCTGGGGCTAGGATTACAGAATTGGAAAATAATGCATGCAAAAAACTGTCTAAGGTTGATAAGCAAGTCTCTCATACAAACTGTGAATCTGGGCTCATGCTATGGGTAAGATTTTACACTATATTCCATACAGCAAGCTGTCTTTTTACATTGTCTGACTTCACTCTTACCCTGGGCTCTAGATCCCGCTCATACAATGACAGCGCAGATGTACCATTCCAGTAGGATCTGGTGCCCCCCAATCCATACGGACAGACCATTTATGCAAAGGCCACAATTCTGGCCTCTCAAAATTAAGAGGAGGAACGTATTCTGCAACTCATTCCTTCGTATGTACAGCTCTCCTCTTCGAGTACTCACATCAGACATTGTGTTGGGGTGGGGAGATAGTGCTCAGTTGAGGCCAGAATGAAAACCAATAAAGCCATATTAAAACAGAAACAATATAGCCAAATAAAACAGAAATAATTCCAACTATTCCACTACCTCTGAGGACAGCATATCCACATAGAACCTGCAGTTCCTCGTGCAAGAAAAATGGGTGTGGATTTATACCACCATCTAAAGCCCCAAAGGGCAGTACGGAAATAGCATCTCCTGAAGCCCAAGATCATCTAGGATCCATCGGGGCTAAGCAGGGGCTTGGACCAAAGTCTTTCAGGTCCAGGTCCCTGAATCCACAGCTTTTATTTGGAATCTTTCTAAAATCTCTGACAGATAACAGAGGAATTCAAAAATATATATAAAGATTACAGTGGATCAAAGAAAACAAGGGGAAATGCCGTCTTGGAGTTGGTTATTCCAGAACATAATATAGCCCATCATCACACAAATCTATCCACATATAAACTCTTCAAGGCATTTATAATAAGCTCATTTGATCAAATATTCTAACTTACAAACTGTATATAGCCAATTCAGAAATTGTAGGAAGATCTATACATTTCCAACAGGTCGCGATGCACAACCAGGCAGTAATTACCAGATGTAACACTATTTCTGAAACACTTTCTTGAACCACATCTTTAAGATACCACAATAAAATAACTTTTAGATCTTCAGGAATCCTGTCTCCAATAATTTATATATTAACTCCAGTACTGAAGATCAACATTTCGGCATCTCTACGTTCCCAAAAAATGAAAAACAATACCACCAGCAATACCACCATCAGTCAGAATCAAACAGCCTAATAGTCAAATAGCTTATCTACTACAACACACTGGCTTCAATGTTTATGATCATCAGGGCTGGATCTTGTATGACATCATTTATTTATTTTTATTTTATTATTAGACTTACAGTCCACTCTCCCCGCCAAGCAGGCTCAGATCGGATCACATCAATTTAAAAGACATAAAAAATAGGTAAAAACAGGTAGCATAAAAGGAGCAAATACAATTTCACAAGTCCACCCTCAACAGTGCACATTGCACAATCCTGTATATGGTCATTTTGGACCCATGGAAGCCAGTGATAGTCAACAGATGAAAAAAGCTAAGTCCAGGGAGGGGACACGCTCTGCCCCCCAGTAGGAGGCCGAATAGGAGACCTCTTGCCTCAACCACCAAAGGCTTGGCAGAACACCGCTGTCTTATAGGCCCAGCAGAATGACGGCAAGTCCTACCGGGCCCAAGTTGTCACAGAGAGTTCCAGTCTCTGGGGCCAGGGCCAAAAAGGCCCAGGCTAGGGTTGCCAGGTCCAGGTTGGGAAATTCCTGGAGATTTTGGGGGGTGGAGCCTGGAGAAGGCAGGGTTTGGGGAGGGGAGGGGCCTCAGAATGATATAATGCCGTAGAGTCCATCCTCCAAAGCTGCCATTTTCTCCAGGGGAACTGATCTCTGTCACCTGGAGATCAGTTGTAATTCTGGGAGATCTCCAGCCACCACCCAGAGGCTGGCAACCCTAGCCTGTGCCATGGTCGAGGCAATATGGACCTCCTTGGGGCCAGGGGCCACCAGTAGTTGTTTATCTGCTGAATGGAACACCCTCCAGGGAGTATAGGCTGGGGAATATGACACATTACTTTGTAATATAAGTAACAATGCCTCCAGGGTTTTTTTGAGAAGCCTGTGTAGGAGGAGGGCATTGGGACTGGGGATGAAGAGTTTGTAGCCCTATCCTCACTCTAATTTCTCCCAAGGTGGGAGGCATCTGCTTGGAGGGCAAAATTGGAAGTGGAGAAACAGCCAGTGGGAGAATGGCTTTCCAGCTCTGAACCCTCTTCTCCCAAGGCAACGTCTCTTTTTTAAAAAGGCATTTTGAGGCACTGCTACACAAGAACATGTGACATGATGTTGGCTGCTTATGAAAGTAGCTTTTCAGACACTTGCAGCCGAAAATCTGTCCAGATTTGAACAGGCACTGCTGTCAAAATGGCAAGGGCTCAGCACAGGCTGCCACAAGCCAAGGGAGTCTTGAGAACAGTCCCCATGTTGTATCCAAGCACAGTTGTGTCCCTTAGAAGGCAAGCTGTTCTGATCCAAGTACAGGCCTTAACTGAGCAAAATTAAAGACTGGAGGAATAGTGCGGGGTGCGGAGAATCTGCTTTGGGAAATCCTCTTTGGGAAATAACTGAGTTAGAGTACGGTAAAAACAAAAACACACATATTGCTAAAGCAGAACTAACCTCTGATCACCTTTGTCATCCATTAGCGCTGGGCACACCACCTTTGGAAGTGGCCCCTGCCAACAGTGCCTTTAACCATAGCTCAAAATACAACAAGAAGTAGATAATAATGTTTAATTCCTTGCCACCCCACGGGTATCTGCAGCAGTTGTGAAAGGCATTAACCTATCTGACCAGTCATCTTCATAGATGCTGCTATGGGTGCCCCCGCCATCTTAAGCTAAATCGGCGGCAACCTGAGAAAAAGACTTCTCGGTCATGGCACCAAAATTTTGGAACTCCCTCCTCTGGAAGTTTCATTTGTTTCCCTCTATCATCTTCTGCCAGTGGGTGAAGACTTCTTTATTTCATTTGGTGTTCACACTAAGTCTTATTAGCCCCCCTCCCTGTTTACTATATTTTATTGGAGAGAGAGAAAGAAGAGAGAGAGAGAGAAATTGTGCAGGCCAACAAACTGTCATTACATATCTTCAAAATACTGCATGACTGTTGGTGAAAGAAAACACACTCCACGCTCTCTTATTCCACATTCCACAACCTATTATAACAACAATTTCAGCATTCAAGTTGATAATCTTTCCTATTTATTTCATCTTAATTTCAGTCTATTAATTCTTCTTATATACCTTTATATAACTCAAGCAAGCCAGATCTTGTCATATCTCAGAAGCTACGCAAGGGTTGGCCCGGGCTAGTAATTGGATGGAAGACCTCCAACAAAGACCAGGATTGCAGAGCCAGCAATGGCAAACTTCCTCTGTTAGTCTGTTGCCATGAAAACCCCACCAGGGGCCGCCATTGGTCAGCTATGACTTGACGGCACTCTCCACACATATACACATTAAATGCTTTTTAATGTCTGAAATGTTTTAATGTTTTGTTTTAAGGTTTGCTGTCCTGGGATGCTGGATTAGGTGAAAAGGTGGCAAAGAAATGTTTTTAATAAATAATAAATAAATACATGAACAGTCTAGGGTTTCTTTTGTCGTTGTTTTGGTCAGCTGGCCACCCTGATTAACACACAACCACCTTTAAAACTTTGTTAAAAGGCAGTGTGGAAAATAATGTAAATAAATACATGATGCTGGGGTAAGAAACTCAGGAGCTGCCTGTTAGCAAATCTTTACTTTATTCCCGAAATCCAGCAAAAGGTACATTCCCCAGATTAGCAGCAGACAACAGTCAGCAGAAGGGAGCAGGAACAGGTTTATTTACAAATCAATGAAAATCAGAAGATGGCCTCCTTTATCATGGAAACAGAATCCATTCAAAGACTACCGCCTTTGGACAAGAGAGTTCAAATAATGTCTGCTCCTCCCATTCTAATGGCACCACGTACATTCACGTTGGACCCACTTCTTTTCCAGTCATTCCCCTTCACTGGTAAAAGCAACATCTCAGATGCATCACCAAAAAAGCCAGAGACTTGTGGCAACCAAAAGACTGATTGTGGAATGAGGTTTTGAAGATTCATCTTCTTCATAAGTAAAAGATAAAGGTAGTCCCTCCCCTGTGCAAGCACCATGTCATTACTGTCCCATAGGGGACATCACATTATGATGCTTTCTTGGCAAACTTTTTGTTACGGGGTGGTTTGCCATTGCCTTCCCCAGTCATCTACACTTTACCCCCAGGAAGCTGGGTACTCATTTTACGGACCTCGGAAGGATGGACGGCTGAGTCAACCTTGAGCCAGCTACCTGAACCCGGCTTCCGCCAGGATCGAACTCAGGTCATGAACAGAGCTTGGGCTGCAGTACTGCCGCTTGCCACACTGAGCCACGGGGCATAAGGACATATTCAGATTCAGCAGATCCAAGGACAATGATCATTAAAATTGGCCACTCTCCATCCTAGCTAGATCACGCATCATCTTTGCACATCTCTGGATAAGCCTGTGATTCCCATAAGACAGCCATCAAGATTGTGTGAATTGGATGGATTCCCTGCCCCTTTTCCGGTCCAGACTTTTATCATTCTCATGAAGGCTCCAGCTTAAATAAAGGCAACTTGAGAATGCATTTGCAGGTAAAGTCCATCCACAAAAGATTCTCAATGCAATCCTATCCAGGGTTACTCCATTGAAATCACTAGACTTAGACTGGCATAAGTCTGCACAGGATTGCACTGTCTTCCTCGCCATTATGGGGGAAAGGATAATTCTGCACACTGTTGGCTAGAAATGCTCCAAAGGCTTTTATAGACCTCAGGCAAGAAAACTCCCTTAACCATCTTCAGAGGTAGAGCTGGAGGAAAAAATGTGTGTGAGAAATGAGGTACCATACACAAAACCCTCATAGTGCCTCCCTTTGTTTTAAGACTGAGGATCTAGGCCTGTCTTTATTAACTTACTGTGCAATCCTAAATGGAATTATACTTTTGTAAGTCCATTTAAGTCAGTGGGTTTAGAAGGGCATAACTCTGTTTAAGATTGCATTTTTACATGGTACAGATCTGTTTCAAACAGATCTGGGTGTGGCTGAAGCTCGCATCCATCCCTGCGACTCCTCCCAGATGAACTAGAAGCTTTGGTTGCCCGAATCTGTATTCGCCAACATAGTGATTTACAAAGCCTAAGTTTTATACATTGGCTAAAAAGAGCAGGGCTGTTTCCACACTACTCACCTTCATCCAGAACGGGGCGCAATGTCGTGAAAGAACTGAGGAAGATAGCATCTTCTCGCGCGAGTTTTGCACAACGTTGCACAAAACTCGCGCAAGAAGACGCTATTTTCCACATTTTTTCGCAACGTTGCGCCCTGTTCCGGATGAAGGCGAGTAGTGTGGAAACGGCCAATGATACCTAAAAGAGCTGTGGGAAATGGATTCAAAGAAAGAGATTTTATATACTTTATGTGCCTTCTATTACTGTTATGGACTTTTACTATTCTCAGGAGCTAATGTAGCATTTGTAATGCAACTTGCAAGAAAATGAGACTTGAAACAAAAGACCAAAGAAGAATGTATGTTATACATGTAAACCACTGTGAGAAGTAAGATCAAAAGTACTGTGAAGCTTGCTACCAGGTAGATTGCGCTTAATAAGCCTAATAAGCACCCGCTTGTTTCCTGACACCTGTTCCTTACTGTATATGGAAACCCCTTTGTGAAACTGTCTATGCAAAATGTTGCAATGAAAGCTAGCCAGATTAGCAAAACCTCTCAAGGCTGAGAGAGGAAACCACAAAGTGGAGAAGGGGTACTGAATGTAACTATAAGCACATTCCGAGGGAAGGAGAGCCCTTCTCTCCCATGGAACCCAGAGAAATATTCTCCACTTGGAGCCCACAAGGTTGCCAGAAGTGACAACGGGGTGCCTTTACTAAATGTTACATAGACCAAAGGAATGGGCATGAATGAGAAGCCTATGAAAGAGTTGTGTGAGAAAGGAAAGAAGATATTCCTTCCAGAGATAAAACCAAGGACAGATAAGAAATTGCAATCAGGTAATGCTGTAACTATGCTGTTGACCTAAGTTGTTTTTTCCAATCAGAATACCCTTAGACACTTGTATCATGAAAGGTGGTCGCCCACTCGAGCCAATGGGGGCCACTGTGTTTTCTAAGCCAATAGAATAACAAATATGATAATTAACCAAAAGGTATTAATTGCTTTGTACTGCTATTGTAGCTTTGATGAGCATTGGGCACGAGGGGACCTTTTACTCTTTGTGTAACCATTGCTCCTCCATCATTTAATAAACGGTTATAGATTGCTTCATCTGCAGAACTCCGTGTCTGTCTCTTATTATGATTGGCTAAAGGGACATTCAGGACACCAGTGGCATCCAACAGAGCAAAAATTATGGGGGTTTCACACAGGAACAGGCTTGTGTGGTTTCCCCATTGCTGCTGCTGCTGCTGCTGCAAGCCATTATACTGCAGCAGCAACAGTCTTTCTGCATGGCAGGTTTCCATGTAGTTTCCCTGCCAAAGACCCTGGGCAACAGCCTCCCCTCTAGTCTTTTTAATATTTTTTTTAAAATCAGGAGTTGAATATCATTATAATGATGCAACATTTTGTGCATCGAGTTTGCTGAATTCCCAGCTTTTAATTTTTATAGAAGGAAGTCTTTAACCTCTTTCCCCTTATATCTCTGCAACAAAATTGGCTAGAGACTCCCTTTGAAAAATGAAAGCTGAGAATTCAGAGTATCTTATCCATATAATGCTATAACAACAATGCTGGTTCAGAAAACAAAAAAGCCACTGAAGTCAAAGGGGAGTTTCCACTGAAGGGCACTGCAAAGGGCTGGGACCAGTAAAATCTGAATTTTCAAGCCCATGCAGCAGTCATCCAAACTTTGCTGCCATCTTGCCATGAAGTAGGTTTGGAAAAGCTCAGAGAAAAGTGGGAGAAGCTCCAGGAGGAATGAACCAAGATACTGTGAGGAAGCAAGGAGGGAAAACCCACTCCTCAAGAGCATGAAAGCCTCTATGGAAAAAGTCAATGTTACACTAAATGTATTGAATTTGGTCGATTTCATGAAGTTTCAGAAAAACAAAGTACTGTGGGAGTAGCCTATATCTAGTGCATTGATTTTTCTCCTTCCATGCTGAGGGCCTTTGGCCTCAAAATGGAGGTGCTGGGTTCCTCGGTAACAACCTCCTCAGCCACGAAGCCTCCATTTTCTGAGTGCCAGGAGCCTTTGAGACATTCTCAGCCCATCCCTTCACCACTTCCTCTCCTACATCTCTCTTTAGTTATACCCAGTCCACTGTCCCATCACCTAACTTCTCAGAACTTGCTGGTGTTTGTTGCTCAGCTCACTTCCACTCTAGAATCCCAGCATCTGGTCTGCCTTATCCTGTCCTCTGATTGGTTGCTGTTCTACTCCCAGCCAATGGCAAGCCTCAGCTTGAACAAACAGTGCCCCAGAATGCTCAGGGTGCATTCTCACTTCCCATGGGCCCTGGCCAGAACTCCGATGAAGTTCAAATTTCAGTCATCCAATGCCACAAAGATGGAAGTGTTTGGCCCATCCAGCCTTGCCTCCCCCCAATGCTGGTGCTGCTTCCCCGTCTACTAAAGCCTCAGGTCAGTAGTGTTGCTAGGATCACCTTCTTTCAACACCATTTAGCTTGTAATAAGGCTTCTAACAGAGACTGTTAAGATAGTTCTTCAAGCTACAGCCAGGCCACAGTTTTTTCTGTGGTGGGTCAAATCCTTTAGAATGGACTACCAGAGTGGGTACGGGAGGGCACCATAACGTTCTGCCTTCACAAGGGCTCATAAAACAACTTTATTTCAGAGGGCATTGTTGATGAAGGGTAAACCACTTGGGTAGATCTGGCTGCCATTTTATTCTGCGTGTTGTTTGCATCGTTTTGATGGGCTATTTTGTTGTTTTTATGTGTTTGCAACTTCTTGTTGCTTTATTAGCTGCCTTGAGTCTAAGGAGATAAAGTGGGGTATAAATATTTCAGCTAAAAGAAATAAGGAAATAGATCAATGAAATTGTTTGGATAAGATGCGCATACTAAAGTACGGTCATTAAAAGAGCTACAAAGAGACCAATGGCTTTGAGAACTGGATTGCAGTATCTCTTGCCACTCTGGTCATGCCCCAATTGAAATAACACTTAAATATATGCATTTACAAACCCTTCTTTGCAGGGCAGCCATCTGTGTCCTAGTCTTACTCCCTTGGGGACGTTTTCAGCATTACAGATGACAAGATCGGGAGTGGGGGGGGGGGGAGCTAGTTCATATAACAGCAATACAGAATTAAAACAGAGAGTGTTGCCATTGGGGAAGATTCCTAGATAATTAAAGCATTAATTCATGCCTCAGCTTTGCTTCCAGCCAGCCAGTGCTACAGAAACCCACAAAATTCCTCCAGTAAGATATATATGATTTTACAGTGTGTCTCACTTTTATCTTGGAGTGCAGTCATTATTAAGAATCGCTAGCCTACGTACCCCTTCAGACACAGTTGGTGAATGCCTTCTATTAAACTTCTGTATAATAAAAAAATTACTATGAGAAAAAGATAACCAGCCTCGACGATTTGATTCAGAGACCAAAGTCTAAGGGAATGTTTATGACATGTTTAAATTTTCATCCTATACCTTGGACAGAAAGGTAATACTAATAAAAGAGCACTAGATTTTTATGCATTAGCATTGCAAGGTTGCCTTAATCTATAACCAAGATCCTTTTACTGCCTACCCTGTTATCTCTTCCAAGCAAAGGGACAAAAATCCAGGTAGCCAGTAGATACAGATGTCTAAAAAAATCTGAGCCTGGTGACAACCTGCAGTGATACCCTATGGAGATTTACACCCTTCGAAACTCATTGACTTCAATGGACTTCGAAGGGTGTAACTCTGCTTGGGAGGGTATTGTGGGTAACGCACAACGCTCTGCTGTTGGTAAGATCTGGCCGCTTCCTTCTCGTACTCTTACCAGTGACAACAGGATTCCTTCTCTGGTTGTCTCAAGATGTCATCATTCTTACCCATGAAACAGGCATTTGCAAATGTTTATATTGTGTATTTTGAAAACATACACTGATGGAGCATTTCTCTCCTCCCATGTTATACCTGTACAAACAACACCAGTGTGCTGCAGTGGTTCAAGTGTCAGACTGGGACCCTGAAGACATGGCTTCCCATCTCTCTTCCTCCATGAAGGTCACTTGGGTCTCCTTGGGCCATTTGCTCCCTCTCAGCCTTAACCTACCTCACAGGGTTGTTGCAGGAATAAAATGGAAGAAGAGAGGCATCCCTATATGCTGCTCTCCAGAGGGTAAAATTGTAATACATAGAGTGATTCCGCACACGTGATAATGCACTTCCAATCCTCTTTAGAGATCATTTGGAATGGATTTTTTTGTGTGCGGAACAAAAAATCCACCTCAAACGATTGATAAAGTGCATTGAAAGTGCATTATCCAATGTGTGTGGAATCACTCATAGACAAACCACATAAATATGACTGACTATCAGTTCCACTCTCTAGTTTACTAGAAACATTTGGAACACTGACAGTGCAATCCTAAACAGAGTTACACCAGTCTAAGCCCATTGATTTCAATGGACTTAGACTGGAGGAACTCGGTTTAGGATTGCACTGTGAGACTGCCTTCTAAAATATTTGCAGTTATTCCTAGTTTTGGGTCTCCCAAAGATCCAGCAAAGTACATTCCCCAACATTCAACTTTATTAATATCAAAGAATACTTGACCTTCCAGGTTACTGGGTCAGCGGCTGACTCCGATGAAAATCCATTTTGATATCTCTCTCCTGTATGAAGTTAATCCACCGTTATTATCCTTCAAGCCAAATCTTTCAATCAATTGCACAACAACCTTATGATGGGGTTTTTTTCCAAGTTCCCATTTCTCAGGGCTACTTAGGAGAGTGTATTAAGAAAATACATCTTTGTTTTAGCAGGCTCTGTAGAGTAAACACCCAAGTGACAAATGATAGAATATAAGCCTGCTAGGTACTCAGACAATGATGCTTTTTAAAAAATGCACAGAGCTGGTTCTTTTTCTTTGTAAAAATCTGAGCTTTTAAAATACTAATACAACTAGCTTCAATTCCCATATGAATCGGTCCAACTGCGTTTCCTGTTGAAGATGGAAATGATGTTTTTTCTGGTGTAACATTTTTCCACATGGACTCTCAATTTCTCAGAAGTCATTGTACCCCTTGAGTTATCTTCCAGGACACACTGTTAGCAGATAGACCCTACCCTTGCACTAGAAGGACAGTTTAGGGATATGAAATATCATAAACTCCTTTCACAATGTGTCATAATAAGCACAGCCAGGCAGAACAGATGCCAGCTTCCTGCCTGGAGACTGGAAAATTACCAGAATGTGAGTCACAAATGGGTAGATTGACTAGCTACCCCCACACCCCAGAGAGCAGCAGTAGGGTTGCCAGCTCCAAGTTGGGAAATTCCTGGAGATCTAGGGGGTAAAACCTGGAGAAACCTGGAGAAAGTGGGGTTTGGGGAGGGAAAGGACCTCGGCATAGCATAATTCCATAGAGCCTACCGCCCCAAAGCAGCCATTTTCTCCAGGTGAACTGATCTCTGTGGCCTGGAGACCAGTTGTAATTCCAGGAGATCTCCAGCCACTACCTGGAGGCTGGCAACCCTAAGCAGCAGGGATAGCGAAGGCTTCTTGAGACCCCTCCCTGCCTAATCCCATCAACACCTTCCTCCACCGCTTACCTAATCAAGGGCTGTTCAGCAAATCTGATAGCCTCCCCATCTGGTAGTTACCAGGTCATCAAGCAATATTTTTACTGATAGTTATGTCATTGTACCCCTTGAGTGATCTTCCTGGACAGACATTTTAAGAGAAAGGAAATTATATTTCTCCCTCGTAAAATGGGCAAAATCAAACACACGAGAACATTGCTGTGTGAGTTTTTCCTCCTGTCCAGGGAAGCTCAGGTGGCAGGGGGAGGTCTTTTTTAAAAAATGGGGAGAGGAGTAAGCAGGATAGGGGGAACAAAACCCCAAAACACAAAAACACACACCGCTTTCCTCACTGCAACCTGCTCCTTTCCCCATTTTTCTCCCAGCCCAGCACTGCTATTGGAAATCAGCTCTATTGAAAGAAAAGTTCTGGGAAGAAGAAAAAAACAAGAGAAAGGTGAAGGATAGAATTACACTCTGCTTGAAAGTATGCTCCATTTCTGTTTAAAAATCAAACACCCCCATACACTCCTTGATCACTTTCTTTACATTTTATTCACTGGCTTATAGCAATGGGGGGGTATGTGCATATTTTACATGAAATTAAAGAGAGAATCAAGACACAGATCTCAAAAATGTGATCTCCATCACTGCTCTCTTGCGTAAAAAGAGAGCTCAGCTCCTTTCTTACCATAAATCAAGTCTCTTCTCATTTGGCCCCATCTTTTGTCGAAGGGAAGAAGTATTTGCTCTCTTCCTGGTCAGCAACAGACCTTACTAGCTGGCCTTCCTGGAACAGAAAGTGTTAAGCAATCTTTGCCTCTCTTTCCTGCAGAAATAAAAGAGATTAGGGCCATTTTCACGCTGCTTACTGGCCATGGAACATTGCACTGAGCTCCTGGAACAGCAGCGTCTTCCTGGCGCAATTTCGTGCGAGAACTGCCGTACTCATGTGAAATTGCACCAGGAAGATGCTGTCATTCCAGGAGCTCGGCACGATGTTCCGTGGCTGGTAAGCAGTGTGAAAATGGCCTAAATTTATATGGGTGTAATATGGCTTGTCTGAGCTTCTATTCCTTCTCCTAATACAAGCAAGCAAGCAGCACATTTCTCAACCCTGCCCCTACAAGTACACAGCTGTGCCTGTCTGTTGGAGGTAGGAGAGCTGTAACATGTCTAACTTCTGCCTCCTCCCACCTCAGTTTGTAAAGCAACTAAGTTTTCTACCACAGTGGGACCATGAGCCCCTTCCCCACACACTATTGCAGCAGAATTTGTCCCAAGCTGCCAATCAAAATGAAATAACTCACCAACAGGACTCATAGAGTCAGAAAGTTCCTTAAAAGCCACTGAAATGGTATAATATTCAGAAGAAAGCAGAAATGCAGTGCACCAAAACTCCAGTGTGTGATGGGAATGTTGGATAACTGTTTAAGTTGGATGATGTCTCTGTCATGCATTTATCTGCTGAGTCACAAAGTTTCCCTCATGGCTTCTCCTATCTGAAAAATTGAAACCGGACAAGAAAGTGCCAGTATAACTCTCAGATCCAAGGGTTATTATGACTGTTCCTGCACATCAGAAATATTTCTGATTAAATCCAGAGTATTTTCAATAGTAAATCAGATGTTGCTCAGGCTGGCTCTAGTGATGCTTTTATTGCACATCCCTTGCATCCAGATTTTGGCATCATGGCTTGTGGCAAAATCATTACATGGACTGTCACCTAACTAGCCAGCGAGGGGGGAAATTGCATCATCATGAAGGAGTCGAAAGCAAGTTGCCTTACTCAGCTAACCATTGTTCTCCTTCGTAGGAGGTTGATTTCTCTTTCTTAGATCCTGACACAAACACATACGTATATCCCTTTGCCAGAAGGAACCCTAAAAACTCTCTCTGGGATAACTCATCTCTCTTTAATTGAAATACACAGTGGGATGCATATTATAAAAATGTACAAACTGTTAGGAGGATTGTAAGAAATCCACATATCTGAATGCCAACATAACTTGCATATTATGTTCTTGATGTTTCCCCAGTACAATAGGAAGACATGCTGCATGCTGGCTGGAATCCAAACCATAGAAGTAGTTCTCCAGGACCTGGTGAGATCTGGAATTGTATTTCTCCAAGATCAACTCCCACCCTTGCCTAACAGCAAATCTCTATTGAAATGGAGCAGTTTTAAGATCGGTTTGCAATATAACATTGAAGTCTGCTATTCTTGGGGGGAATGTTTTTAAAATCCCAATGGATGTGCATCACTCCCAAATTACTCTTTGGATCGTGGCCTCTTATTCCTCAGCAGTGTCTACAAGATTCCAATCCATCTCAGATCTTCATGATAATTGTGTTAAAGCCATACACAGTTTGCAGGGGTCCTCAACATTTTTGAACCTGCAGACACCTTTGGAATTCTCACACAAGGTGGTGGATGCAGCCACAAAATGGCTGTCACAGGAGGTGGAGCCAGCCACAAAATGACTGCCTTATCTCCAGTCACGCAGTAAAGATCCTTGTGCTGTGGTGGGAACTGCTACCAAAACAACATTTTTAAAAAACCCTGCACAGCTAATCAAATCTCAAATAGCCAATCAGAAGCCTTTCTGGGCAAAAGCCCCACCTGGTGATGCCCAGTGGTTACCTGGTCTATATACCCTCCCAGAGGGAGGAGGGGGACCCAGCACTTACTGGGAGTTTTCGTGCTCCCGGAGCCAATGCAATGACATCACTTCCAGGAAGGAGCCCTTGTTGGGGGTGTATTTTACTCCACATTCATCTGGGATGAGGTTCTTCTCAGCTACTATTTCCTCAAATTTGTCGGCACTGAATTTGGTGAAGCCTCATTTCTTGGAGATGAGGATCTTCTGATGACCAGGGAACTTGAACTTGACCCTACACAGGACTTCGGCAATGTGCTCCTTGTTCTGCACCTTGGTGCGAATTGCCATGATGACCTGGCCAATGTGCTCATAAGCCACAGTGCCCTGTGGCTTACCAAAGGCTCCACGCATTCCCATCCGGAGCATATCAGCTAGTTGATATGGATGACATGGAAGGGGTGGAGGTGCACATGGATATGGAAGCCATCCTTGCCACCATGTATTTGTTGGCACAGAGTTGGCCAAAGTTTTGATGCTGCAAAATTGCAAATAAAACAAAGGGTATGTGACATTGAGCGTCAGCAAGACATTATAAAAAATCCTAAATTTAGGGCATCAGAGGAATCCAGATGCCATATGAAGATGGCCCAATATCTAAAAAATTTAGAATTCCATCCCTATAGGAGGGCTTCCACTCTAGCGAGATGTGATGCCATGCCATCCAAGGTAATGGAAGGGAGATATAAGAAGATACCTTATGATCAAAGGATTTGCGGGTGTCCCCTTGGAGAGGTGGAAACATTGGAATGTATGTTTTTTCGCTGCCTCCTCCATAAAAGGATTAGAGACCTGACAATTCTTCCCTTGTTATCTGGATTGGAGGGGATACCAGATAACATATCCTTGGCAAAGCTATTGGCTGACAAAAATCCAGCTGTCACTAGGATGACAGCTAAGTTTTGCGCCCAGGTGACTGCGCAACAAAACAGACCGTCAAATACTGGAATGGCCACGAGGGATTCCCCTCACCCGGATTAAGTTTTAAAGACTTCTGCCTAATACCGCTTTTATATCAGGGGAATACAGTGAAATAAAATTCATTCAGGATTTTATTAAGTTTACCTCTATATTGGTGTATTAGGATATGTGTTTGCATATTTTATCTGAAGTATACTTATTTGAAGAATATGAATTTTAAACAATGTATTTTATCTTGCTCTATGATCTGATTTTATTATGTATAGCTGGTCTAATGACTGTTGCAATAAATACTACTACTGATACGGGTGGTCTCAAGAGCTTCAGACAACAACTGCTCGTATTCGTCTGACATCATGTGTCCACAAAGTGGGAACTCATCGACTTTGGATTTCTTCCTACCACGGTCCAAGATTCTGATCATAGCATCAGGAACACCTCTGCAGAAACGGGACTTTGGTTAGGGTTTGTTCTTGCAGTATCAATAACAATGGGCTGGTCAGCAGCCCATGGCTGTTTTCACACGTCTTACTAGCTGTGCAAAATTGCGCAAAACTCCCAGAAGGACAGCATCTTCCGGCGATTTGCACCACAAACTGGAGTTATGATGGGAAATTGCACCAGGAAGACGCTGTCGTTCCGGGAGTTTTGTGCGATTTTGTGTGGCCTGTAAGACATGTGAAAATGGCCCATGTCTGTGGCCTGCACCTCACTGGGCAGAAAGAGCCTTATTCTTGCCCCATGGTTAGACAGTTTATATTAGTACTCCATGGCTAATGAAAATGGAAAGGGAAGCCTCCATGTCATAGAGTTTCATGGCTATAGTCTACTTTTAAGAACAGTCTTGTTTTCACTTCTTTATCGCCATTTTTTTTATAATTCATGATACTTAATGTTTGCGTATTTTGAAAAACAATTAAAACAGTCTTCACTTTTGTTTTATATTGGTGTACTTTAGTGTGTTTTTCCCCCCTATGGAGAAACTGTACTCTGATATCAAGTAGTATTTGCTAGTGTACTTCATGACAAGGACATCATGAGGCAGGCGTGTGTGTATGTGTGTGTGCGAGAGAAAGAGATGCACTTAGTTTTGATTTTAATGTGTAAAGTGAACTTTTTGGAGCATCGTTTTCCTGCACTTTTTGTCATCTTGCTGAAGTGGTGCTTACATGGAGGGATAATTTTAAAAAGAAGAAAAAATACACTTGAGTAAGAACGTGCATGGATATATATCCAGTTTCGTAGACTCCCATCCAAACATATACTTCTCTAAACAAAGAAGTAGAAAGTAGTGACAAAAGGCTACAGAAATTAATGAAAGAAATCAAATTTATTCACTCTGTAGCAAACCAAGCAGTTAGTACCTAGGGGTAGAGAAACAACAGCTGTGGAATATTACAGAACTCGCCATGGTTGTTGGCTGCACTAGAACACCCTTAAGAAGCTAGTAAAGTCCTCACCCATTTCCCACAGGATGAACTAGTAAACTCTCTTCACCCAAACTTCATGGCCAAATACCTTCTGAAACAGATATTAATACTAGACGTGGGCATGAACCGCATTACGAACCAAAAAACCCCACGAACCACCTGATTGTCTGTTCGTGATCCAGCGGTTCATGAGGGTCCATGGCCAACGAACCAGCATTCGTTGGAAGCCCAGTTCATTGTGTTCACCCACAGTTCGTGAAGCCAGACAGTCAGGCACCATCAATCAATTCCCTTGGAAATGGAGCTGGGGGAATGCCTGAATTCTGTCTGCACTCCTTCTGTCGAAGCCCAGCTTACCTTGATTGGCAGGTCTTCCTTCCAACCATGGAGCTGCAAATTGGTTACAATTGGTTACATGGGAGAAGACACCCGGGGGAGGGAGGGGGAAGGGGGGGTGTTCTGTAGCCATGGCCACTCCAATCTCATCACTGCAAATCCTGATAGGCAGTTCTGATGGCCAACCCCTTGTACAATGGGCCAATGTCAACTGGTGGCTCTAATTGTATCGAGTGGGAGTTTCCTGGGGGCCTCGGATTGGAGAGGGTATAACTCCAAGATCCCTATTGCAATCTTGACCAAACTTGGGTGCTGGCTGGAGGAGAGCCTGCTAAACACTCCCTGTGAATATGGGCTCTCTAAGTGTAACGGGGGCTGTTCCAACGCCCACAAACCACAAACCGTGAACTGGTTCGATAACAGGAAATGTTCGTTACAGTTCATTTGTTCGGGTTCATCGGTGGCACCGAACCACGAACCGCAGGTTCATTAATTTTTTTTGGTTCATGCCCATGTCTAATTAACACTTCCTTGTTGGTTGATTAAGCAAGCCTGGGATCAGTCTTCATTTATTTGGGCATTTTTATTAGTTGTGTTTGAGATTGTTTTATTGGTGTTGCCTTTAGGAATGGGTCGAACAGAAACCAGAAATAGAACACACCACCTATAATTAGGAGCTTTGGAAATCGAAAGTGCCAAGGGGATAGTGTATATATTCAGAGATTTGTTGGAAGATGCTGAATGATTATTGAAAAGTTGTTTTCTCTGCAAAGGTTATTTTGTGATGCTGAAAGATTACACTTCTGCAACATGCAATTGAAACTGGGATTCATGCAGCACTTATTTATAGGGAATATAGTGCTAATTAACTAGCAGAGCCTACCATTGGGCAAGATTCTACTGCAGGCTCGATTCGATTCTACAAGTCAGTTCCATAAATAGTAGCACTTTCTCCTGGTGACCCATTAGGGAAAAGGCTCTTTGCATCAGAGGAAAGTGCTGAAGCTAGTGGAATGGAGCTGTAGGATCCAATCATATATATTTATATGGAAGTAGATCCAGTTCAAAGATTTTGTGGTACTTTTCTGTTTGTTTTGCAGCTTAATTAGTAACTTCCTGATCCCTCTGTGGCCAGCCATATCATTCATGAATAGTTAATTATCAGTTCTTCATTGGGAGGGTGAGAGAATTACTCCTCATTTGCAAGAAATACAACCACCTGTTATTTATTTTTTTTAAAAAAATGTAAATTCTTAATTTTATAATTCTTAATTTTATATTTTTATAACCTTTATAAAAATAAAGGTTAAAATGACAGTCTCACTTGCAAAATGAAAAGCAGAACCGTTTCATTAATACCATGGCCAGCTTTGAGAGAGAACAGGAATTAATTAAGCTGAAAGTAGAAGGAAAGGAGAGAAAAAGACGAGGAAATAAAATATTGCAAGAAAATCTCAATAATGCTTTGACTGACCATACTAGATAACCAAGTGCTACAACTAGGGATGCTGCTCACCTGTGGCGCTGCAGCCATTTGGATTGGGCCCATTTTGGCCTGGATCAGGCCTGTATTGGGGCCGCTGTGGAGTGCAGGAGTGCTCCTGACCTCCGGCCCCAAATGCACCCATTTTGGCCCAGATCAGGCTCGTTTTGGGCCCATTTTGGTGCGGATCAGGCCTGTTTTGAGCCGCTGCAGAGTGCAGGAGTGCTCCTGCACTCTGCAGTGGCCCAAAATGGAAGTGATGTCATTGTGCACCCCCACACACCCACAGGTAAATCCCAGGCCCCAATCCCCTGCCAGGAGGTTGAGAGGGCCTAGCAACCCTAGCTACAACTGAGTTTTACGTTAACAAAAATAACCACATATCATGTCTGAGAAAGATGGGAGGACAATACAGAAAACAGGTAAAATACTAAATCAAAATTTACCTCTAGTATTGTATGATAAAATACAATTGTGGCAGCAGACCCAGGACTGCACTCACACAATGTTATTGTACTCTATAGAAAAAATATACCAAATCAAATAATTATTCCATTACAAATTCTTAACCACCACCCCTCCTGGGTCTGCTGCCACAATTGTATTTTATCACACAATACTAGAGGTAAATTTTGATTTAGTATTTTACCTAAAATAATTACCTAAAATAATTCTAGGACATAATGGTTGACTATATTATATTTTTTAAAAATTCCTCTCCCCTCCATTCTTTTGTTGCAGCTTTGGATAAAACACCGGGAGCATTTCATGATTGGTTTCTGTATGTGTGGGTGTGTTTCATTATAAATAGTTTACAATTGACACGTCTGGTCGGTTTTTGTACTGTACCATGGTCTGTTTGTATTGGTCATTGCACTGTACCATCATCGATACATTGGGAATGTTCTAGTGAGTTTTAGCATATATATGTAGCCTGCCATTCAGGCCTTATGTTTTAAACTTGTTTTTAATCTATATTTGTGCACATTTACAATAAATACTTTATAAATATATTTTATTTTAAGTTGTAACTTAACCCCTCTATTTTGTTCCAAATTTTTCTGAGCTGGATGGTTAAGATTGAAAATCATTGAGTTGTACCTCTATAGCAATCCAAAGTACACTTAGCATGAACTAAGTCACATTGAGCCAAATGGGACTAACCTTTGAGTATATTACTTTTAATAATGAGCTTTACATATCCAGCATTCTTGTGCCTTGATATAGTTTGGTTCCAGAAGAAGTTAGAAATGACTGGTCATGGCAAGTGGCTGGAATAGAGGGGCACTAGATTTTGTTTCAATGTAAGGTTTAGCCATGGTACCAACATAATCTGGGAGCTTTGAAAGAATATGGGGACTGCCTAGGTTTGCCAGTTCCCCAGTGGGAGTGGCAGATCCTCCGCTCCCAGCCTCCTCCCCCCACCATCACTCACCTGGCCAGTGGGAAAGGGGCATGGGAATGGACATCCCAGGTGTGGTCCTGGCTTGGCACAACAATGTTACTCCCAGGAGTGACATCATTGAGCATGCCCTGGGAGTGCTCCTGGACTTTGCACCGGACTGATTTGGCCTGTTTGGAGACCCAAATCAGCCCAGCACAAAGCCTGGGAGCACTCCTCTGGCCTGTGAGATGACTTCACTCCTAGAAGTGAAGTTGTCGCGCCATTCTGGGAGTGCATGCACAGAAGGATGCTCTTCAGGTAAGTGCTGGGTCCCCCCCTCCTGTCACAAAGTTAAGGGGACCTGGCCACCCTAGGACTGCCTATGCATCATTCTAGTTGCCCCATCTTAAAAGGGGTATAATAGAACTGAGAAAGTTGTAGAAAAGGGTGGCCACAAAGAGCAAGGGATTGGGTTGTTAAGGCTCCTTTACAACAAGGAAAAGCTAAAATGTTTGGTTTTCTCTTCAAATTAGAACAAAGATGACCAAGGTGGGAAATGCACTGCTTATAAAATTATCAACAGTGTGGAGAAATTTCCCTCTCTCTCTCTCTCTAACACACACACACACACACAAACTAAGGGTTGGATTTGACCAGCTTTTTCACTCAATTCCCTTTCTTTTGACAGTCCTTGTCCTATCTGATGGTTGTCCATACAGGTCCAATGATCTCCAGCGCAGGGTTTCTGGTGCTCAAGGGAACACCCTCCCCCCACCTTTTCACCAGGGGAGAAGTGAGTTGGATCCAATTCTAAAAATGTCATGCCATTAAATCTAACTGTACTCTCAGGCCAGAAACATGGAGGGGGGAAAGTTCTCATCACAATGCATAACTTATGTGATTCACTGCTACAGCGTGTAACCTCAGCCTTTGGGCTTACGTGGCTTTAAAAGAAGATTAGACAAACTCAAAGAGAATAGACCTATCTATCTTTATCAGCCAGAACAACCACTGAATATCAACTGTTTGTGGCAACAGCAGACAAGGGTGATGGACTTCTCAACTTGCTTGTCAACCTCCTGGTGGCACTAGGGGGAAAGGAGGCTGGATAAATGCCCTTGGTCAGATCCTAGCTATTTTTAGGTACTTATAGGAGATGTGGGCAGTATTTCCAAAAAGAGAAGAGCAGTGGCCCAGAACTATTTCGTGCCCTGAAAAAACACTTTTATTCATCCATTTTGTGTGCATGTTGGGGATAGGGTTGTCAGGTGTCCAGTTTTCACCCAGACAGGCCAGTATTTTCTTGAACTGTCTAGGGGAAATGGAATGAAAATACCAGACATGCTCTGCCTCCCTGCCTCTTCTCTCCTTCTCCCCTGTGCAAAGAGCGGGAGCACTCCCAGGAGCACCACAATGACACCAATGGCATCATTGTGCCAGGGCCAGGAGCAGGCATGCATGTTGCACACATGCAAAGATCTTTCCTTGGGTGAGGAGGGAAGGGAAATATGTCCAGTATTTTTGCTGGGACCATCTGGCAACTCTATATGCAAATGGCCCTGGCCCAAATGGAACAAAAGATTTACCATCTAACACCTTACTAGCTAAAGGACAGAGACTAGGGAAGCCCAAAAGCTACAGTGTATTTTCTTACTTTGGGGCAGGATGATCAGGACTGACCTCGGAGGGGTCACAATCAGGACATGAGAAGGAATCGCTCTTTGCTTTGTTCATCTTCTTCAGACAGACACAAGTCATAAAGGACTAAACCTTTACCTGGGGAGTCCGTCTTGACTATGTGTCAAGGGACAATAGGAGAGAAGTCCAAGTCTCTGAGACCCAAGGTACTGATGGATTTTTAAATGCTGCAACTTCAAGAATTATTAGCCTATCCTAATTACATATTGTTTGGGATAGGAAGAGGGTAGGGTAAGAGAACTGAGTATTTCACCTTTTCTTTGTATCTTTGCTCAGCCTGATGCCTGAATAAACCATGTATACTCTTTTTATTTATTAAACTTTTTAATTCTCTGAACCTCATTATTCAGTCCCACTTTCCAAAGAATGGTAAAGGGGAGGAGCAGCAGTTGAGCTCGCCATCCCTAAAGTGCAATAGATTGTCCCTGCACTGTGTCAGTCCCTGGCAGGTAAACCCCTCAGTCCCATCCACAGTGAACACACATTGGTTCCAGCAGAATCAGCTTTATTAGGATCTATGCAGTTCAGGTCTGTTCTCTATCACGGAACTTGGCAGAAGTAACAATTCAAATCAAGCAGTCTTTGTTATAATTGATTTTCCCGTGCTCCCAATGACAGTTAAGGTTTTGTTGCGCAAGTCTACAAGAGTTCTGTGAGAATCTATTTAGTTATGACTATGCATCAGGTATACAATACATAATTCCCAGCATCTGGGAAAGGATTGAAAACTGGCATCTAGACACACCAAGGTCATGGCCAGCTGAGACTCACATATTTCTCTAAGATAACAGGAGAGGCCCTTTCATCTACAATATGGTTACAGATGATCAGAGAGAGTTACACATCAATTTAGTAATAAAGCAATATAGTTTCAGCATATTGTGGCGCAAGCAATATAACAAACAGACAACCATGGAATGGCTGTACACAGACATGATATTCTGCCTCCCCCAAAGAGCTTCTCCCCCTTCAAAGGGGTCCAGATTTGTCATGAAATTTCTTGATAAGTTTTAGAGCATTCATGTTAGAGGACTCGACCCACTTCTGGTAGCTGGGGTCAAAATATTTCCAACGTACAAGGTAATAAAGTTTATTGTGTTTAAGCTTTGAGTCTAGAATGCTCTCTATTTTGTGATGAACCTGGCCATCCACTAGGATGGGGTTGGAGGCTCCCTGCTCAGGATGCCATTTGTCTGGAGGGGGAACTTTCTTTAGGAGGCTGAAGTGAAATACTGGGTGGGTTTGACATAAGTTCTTTGGTAGTTCTACTTCTACTGTCACTTCATTGATTACTTTTTGAACAGAAAATGGTCCTAAATATTTTTTACTTGGTTGTTCTCCTCAAAGGTGCTGAATAGAGATTTACACATAGTCTCTTTTCTGCAATTTCCATTGTGGAGACCATTTCTTATCAGCAAACTTTTTGTAATCCTCTTTGGCTTTGTCTAAAGCTTTTTTAATGATTTCCCATTGTGCTGTTAGGGAAGTGGTGTAGACCACCACTTCCCTAAATCTCCTGGTTGCTGGGAAGTAGGGGTTTGTGTAAAAGGTATTGCATTTCCTTCATAGCTATGTGTAATCATGAAGGGAGATGCATCTGTGGAAACTGTGTACTGAGTTATTGTATGCGTACTCAGTGAAAGCCAGATAATCAGTCCAATTATCTTGTTGATAATTGATGTAACATCTTAAAAACTGTTCTAACACTTGATTAGTCCTTTCTGTTTGTCCATCAGTCTGAGGGTGATGGACGGAGCTAAGCCCTTGTTCAATCCCCGCTATTTTGAGTAGCTCCCGCCAGAAGTTGGCAATGAATTGTACTCCGCCGTCGGATATCATCTTATTTGGAAAGGAGTGGAGTCTGACAACGTGTTGCATAAACAAAGTAGCTTCTTGGCAGTGGGGATGGTAGTGCAGGGTAGTAAATAAGCCTGCTTGGAAAACAAATCCACAATCACTAAGATTACTGTGTTCCCCTTGGCACCAGTGTTGCTAACACAAGAGCAAATGGAGCAGATCCCTCCAGAGTACCGAGATCTGAAACAAATGTTTGAAGAGGAAGAAGCTAATGACCTCCCACACACACACACCCCGTGCCACGGACTGCACTATTGAACTCATCCCCAGGCATAAACTTTCAAAAAGGAAACTGTACTCAATGAACAGAGAGGAGCAGGAGGAGCTTAGAGTTTTCATTGACAAAAACCTGGCACGAGGATTCATCTGCCCAGCCAGCTCCCCCCATGCTGCTCCAGTTTTGTTCCGCAAGAAAAAGGATGGTGGACTGAAACTTTGTACTGACTACAGAGGAATAAACGCTGTTTCAATGTCAAATGTATACCCTCCTCCCTCTCATCAAAGATTTGTTGAGCGTGGTCGCTCATGAAAAATCTTCTCGAAATTGGACTTAAAGAATGCTTACTTCAGGGTAAGAATTAGGGAGGGGGATGAATGGAAAACCGCTTTCAACACCCCTTTGAGGAAATTTGAATACCGGGTGATGCCGTTCGGGCTCCAAGGGGCCCCTGGGGTTTTTATGAATTTAATTAATGAAGTATTACATGATTACCTGTACAAAGGTGTAGTGGTTTATCTAGATGACTTGTTGATTTATTCTCCGAATAAAAAATCACATGTAGAACTGGTCAGGAAAGTGTTAAAAGCCCTGAAGGACAATCATTTGACAACCATGCCATGAAACCATTTTGAAAGAAGATACTTTTTCAGACTTGGTGGCAGTGGTTACTAATACAAGAGAGATGTTGGTACAGCCTGGAAGTAAGGGAAAGGGTCAAAGACCAGGGACAGCTGTGGGGCTTTTCCCAGCTACTTGGACCCCAAAAAGCTGGGCTTACAAATCCGTTCCATCACACAACCTATAAAACTACAAAATCTGTTGCTCAAAATACCAAGCCACTAGTTTTAATAATCAGCTAAAAGCACTATCTTGTTTTATCGTCAATATTTCTGCAACGCTAAATTATTAGCATTTTCACTTTCTGGTTCCTCCGATATATAATTACACCAACACAAAATTGCACACAGCTCTGAAATTACAGGGCCTGTAGAGAATTGTCTGAAATAGTATTACTATTCATTTTATGACTTTGCAATGGGGGAAATTATCGTTCTGGCTTTTGGTACACTGACAAGGGTATTGCTACGTGAGAAATTTTCCATCCTTACATCCGTGTAATTGTGTGTAGCACAAGGTAATTCCCCAAGCTATCTAGAGGGAAACAAAGATTTGCCACAGCATGCATTCAACAGGGAGCTGAACCTGAAATGATGCACACATCTACAATTCACATGTGACATTTTTAAGCTGTGCACCTAAACATGTAATGTTTCGTGATCCTGCAATGCAGTAATGCTTTATTTATAACCTTCTGGGTTACAGTGACCGAACCCTCGCTGCACATATTTCAGCCAGAAGATTCCTGAATGCTATCATAAACACAGCTAAATTTATTTGGGAAAGGAGGCTCGAATGGGGGGGGGGGGTAGCCTTAGCAACCTGGGCAGCTGCTCTGGGTCCCACTCAGGGGGGAGGAGATTGATCACCCATGGCTCTTCCAACAACCGTTCCCATCTGCCCCATCTGGGGCTCTGGCAGTTAGGTTTCAGCAGCAGCAGCTCCCACCTGCCCGCATTGGATGAGATCCACCCTGTTTTGTCCCACTGGGTGTATGGGGGGGGGCGGTGTCAGAGTTTGTTGCTGGGCACTGATCTGCTGTGGCCCCATCATGAACTTTTGTCCAAGGCCCCAGAATCACTAAGACCATTCCTAAAGGGGGTTGATAAGAATTTAGGTTAACAAGTATTAGTATACAGAGGTTCCAGGTAGCCCCTTGGGTCCAAACAAAAATTCAAAAAAAAGTGTCATGTAATGCAATTCCTTTTTATTAACACCAACCCCAAATGGCACAAAACAAGATGCAAGCACTTATGCTTCCCTTCCCTACTGTTTTGTTCTGACATTGAGCCAGATGAAGAAGTCTGGAGAATTCAAAATTTTGCAATTGCTTTGTGTCATTTTGGTCCAGACACCTGCACTTTTCTGGCAAAAGCTCAAACAGTGTTCGCAGCTCGATCGCTTCTCCCAATGGGCAGTCTCTGTCACATGGTACCCCCAAAGGAAAATTAATTAGTGTTTATTGTTTTCTTTACCTCAGAAAAAAATTTCTGGATTTTGTCACGGGGATGGGGGATAACTTTGTGTTCCAGCCCATGTAAAGTGCTGGGGTGCAATGTTATCTGAGCTAAGTTTCAGTAGTAACTTACCTGAAGTTGTTTGTTCTGTCGTCAACAGAACTGTTACTTTTCTACAAGAAACAGAGTTGCATTTGACTATTGAATGTGCAAGGTACCACCATATACAACAAGGCATATTTGTGTACATGTTAGTTTTGAGGACACAAGATAGCATACAGGATGCATTGTGACACATGCCAAACTTCTTTTCTCAAATACATATCATTGGGTTCCAATTGTAAAACACCACAAAACTAATCTGGAGTAACCAGTCCCTCCTCCCAAAGTAACAAGTATCCACCACCATAACCAGGTTTTAATAAAAGATAAAAGCAAAAGCTGCATAACAGAAACACTAAGATAATAATTCAATTGCTAAACAACATCTAATACATTATGAATGTCACAAAACTCAAAGATAGCTAACTCATTAAGGTAGCAAATGCATAAACCAGAGAACAGGTTCTATACATCCACTGTTTCCCCACTCCTCAAAATGTTCCACCCCCTCCATGTACATATTTGGTTCACAGCTTGATTGTTCCTGTTGCAGTTGCTGGACTCAGCGGGCAGCTGCTGGACTCAGGGCACAGAAGCCTTCTGTGCTGTACCAATCAGTATAACTACTGAGCCTTGCGGTCTCCGTGGCCTACACTCTCAGAAGGTGGAATGATTCCTCCAGTCAGGCACCAGCCTCCCCCACTGCTTTCAGGCAAGGACTTCTGAGTGCTCAAATGGATCTCTCACCCACCTAATCATTTACCAAGGTCAGTTTTCCCTTTCAGGACTCTCCCTAGTTGACCTCATTCTCTCAGAGTTCTTCAGTCCCCATGGTAACCAGAACTAATCAACAGCCCTCCTTTCATCCTGGGTTAATTTTTAGTTGGCCATTCTCACACAAGGTTCATGACAGCCTGTCACAGGTGACTGAAGTTCCAAGTAGCCCCACTGGTCCAAAACACAAAATCCATATATTATCTTTCTGTTCAACACAAAATGGTATGCGAGTTTTTGAAGTCTCCAGTCCAGAACTCTTCATCAGGGTGGATATTTAAAAAACAATTAAAACAGGGAGGGTTGGTTCCAGGCTGGAGGGGTGAGGGGCATGATGGGCAAAGAATTCTCGTGTCCACTACTAGGCTCCTCTTCTAGCCCTCCAACCCAGATGCCCCCACCCGCCTGTGTGTCCTACCTGTGTTTACTCACAAGCTCTCTCACCACCTGCAGTCAGAGCTGCCTGCCCTGCCTGCACGCCCTTTCCCTGATGATGCTGGGTGGTGGTGGGTGCAGTTTGGTTTGCCACTGCTATGGCCACCAGGAATGCTGATGCATTGTGCACCACCCACATGCCAGTCACAGAAAAATGGTTCCCAGGTGGTTAGGATAACTTAATGTTATCCCTTCAGACGGGCCACAGTGCGACCTTCTCCAGCCTATACCTTATATCCAGATGTAGCTAAAAGTCTGAGGACAGCATGAAGACTATTTTCAAGTTCTAGAAGGCAGGCCTGTGAATGGTTGCCTAGTTCTAAGCCTAGAGAATTGGTCTGAAGATGCCTCATCTAGTTCCATCTTTGAAATAACTGGGTCTCTTTGGGCTTGGCCAACACCTGGAGGGGATACTGTCTGAGAATCGTCTGTGCTTGGCTCTGATCTCCTTGGGGAAAGGATGGGATAGAAATGTGACAAAAACAGGCAAGTCTTTCTACGTAGTGATATTAGACTGAAGGAAATTACAGGGAGGCGGGGAGGAATTCAAGAAGGAAATGTCTCAGGAAACCCAACAACAAGGTGTTAACAGCCTGCTGTTGCCAGTCAAGATGGCTACAGTTCCTCCAGCAAGTCAGATCACTGGTCTATTAAGGCCAGCAGGAGCACCTGGGGCAAATCCACACGCCCTCAGAGCATCCCGGCGTTGCGCTAAATGTTCGCTAAACACCCGGAAGTATAGCATCTTTCTAGCATGATTCAGAAAGACGCTAAACTTCCGGGTGTTTAGCAAACTTTTAGCGCAACGCCTTGACGCTCCAAGGGCGTGTGGATTTGCCCCTGCTCTGCTTGGCAGCAGCTCTCCAGGGTCTCAGGTCTTTTGCATCAACTGCTACCTCATCCGTTTAGCAGGAGATGCTGGGAACTGAAACTTGGACCTTCTGCGTGCAAAAGAGGTACCTTACCATTGAGCCTCAAGCCCAATGGAATTCTTGCACTACACATACATTTAACTAGCTTGCAAAAAGCTTCCTGAAACATCATAAGACAAGCGCTGTCACCTATTTGATTTAGCTGTATATTAAAATATACCCCCTGCACCTTTCCTTTTTGGCTCAAGGCACCTACAATTCTAAATTATATTAATCCACAACAAAATAAAACCCCATTAACTTCATTCCCATGAAAATGCCTGCAGCTCAAATCCCGTTAAATGCAAATAAAACAGCCTTACAGAGTCTCCTAAAAACTTCCAGTGCTTTCCTCACCTCCTCAGGCATCCAGAAAGTGGGAGTCACTATTGCAAAGTAGAAAAGAGTCCAGTAGCACCTTTAAGACTAATCAACTTTACTGTAGCATAAGTTCGTCAGAAGGGAACTGTGATTCTCGAAAGCTTATGCTACAGTAAAGTTGGTTAGTCTTAAAGGTGCTACTGGACTCTTTTCTATTTTGCTACTACAGACTAACACGGCTAACTCCTCTGGATCTATGACTATTGAAAAGGAATGAGCCCTGGCAGATGCCAGATGGGCAGCCTTGAATAGGGGGACAGCCAGTTCGTGGCAGTTAGAGGACCACAATTAGCACCGATGGGTAAAGGCATTTCTTCAAATATGTGGGCTAGGCCAGGAAGGACTGTAAATGTTATAACCAGTGCCTTGAATTGCTGAAACGAACTTGGAACCAAATAGTTGAGATATGTTCCCATTGGCTAGCCCCTGAAAATAAGTGGACTGCCACATTCTGAACAAGTTGCTTAGTTTCTGATTTGTCTTCAAGGGCAGCCCCACATAGGACACATTACAGTAGTCCAAGCATAAAGTTACAGTAGTCCAACCATGAAGTTACAAAAACAAGGGTCAACATGGCCAGTGATCTCCACTCTCAACCAAAGAAACTGAGCTAGGGGCCTCCTGCCAGTCCGAAACCAGAAGTGGGCTGATACCAGGAGAGGAACTCTTTTAACTGAATGACAAGTCCAATACACGGAACTGGTTCCATTCCCTGGCATTGTAACAGCAATCATCCCGAGAGCACGAACACTTTTCAAAGGTGATTAAGAGAAGGATGACTAAACCATCATCAGGGCCATCACTAAAAAGTCAAGGCAGACATGAAAATCACCGATCAGCTTCCATCAATTAGCAGGAAGCAACCTTTGCGAGAGAAACAAGACAAGAGAGGGGTCTTCTGGCAATCTAGTTTCATAAGAAAGTGACACCCTGAAGCAATTAATGACCTTTCAAGAGAGAAAAAAGGCATCTTGCTTTTCAGAGCTCCACCGTTTTTTATGGTAAACAAGACACAAAGGCAGTCTCCACGGCTTGCCAGAAAGCCAAGGATTCAGCAAGTACAGTACAATTTTAACATTACACTGCGGGAATAATGAGAAAAATCACAATACTCCAGCAGTGCCGCATTAGTCGGCTCCATACAATTCATTCTGCACCTGTCTTCCACCCCCTGACCAAAAAACCTCCCAGGTGTGGAGGTCAAGCTGATATTCAGATTTCAGATAAAATCATTGTTCATAAACACATATACCACATTTCCTGGCAAACTCTCAACTCTCACAGAAGATACTGCATTCTTTTTGCATCTTTCTTGGTCCCCTGAAAATAATGGGGAGTTGCAAGACAACACTTGGAAAGGGAGAATTGTATCTTATGTTTTAAATTCATATATACCCCATCTTTGTCCCCAATGGGGACCCAAGATGGCTTACATAATTCTCCTCTCCTTCATTGTATCCTCACAACAACCCTGTGAGGCGGGTTAGGCTGAGAGAGAGTGATTGGCCCCAGGTCACCTGGCAGGCTTCCATGGCAGAGTGGGGATCCAGACCTGGTTCTTTCATACCCTAGTCTGACACTCTAACCACTACAACACACTGGCTTTTCAACATGGACACCAACTTACTTACTCTCGTCCTTCAGGCAGATCTCTTCTTGCAACCTACCATGCATTCCTCCCCCCCTCTTTGAAACAGCGACATTCACTCCTGCTTTAATCAACATGTGATTATTCCCCAGCTCTGCCTAAGGGCTGAATGCAGACTAAATTGGCAATTTCCAGAAAATCTCCCTTCCCACTTCAGATCTCCTTCTCTTGTCATTCCTTCGGGCCCCCTATCCCACACCAGGGGGTTGCCACTTGCCAGCTCCAAGTTGGGAAATTCCCAGAGATCTGGGGAGTGAAACCTGGAGAAACCTGGAGAAAGTGGGGTTTGAGGAGGGAAAGGACCTTGGCATGGCATAGAGTCCAGCCCCCCCCCCCCCAAAGTAGCCATTTTCTCCAGGTGACCTGATCTCTGTGGCCTGGAGACCAGTTGTAATTCCAGGAGATCTCCAGTCACTACCTAGAGGCTGGCAACCCTACCCGCACCCCAGAATCAGCATTTCATGGGCTGCAGCGGGGAAGAATGGAGGCAGGAGAGTTCCATTCTGCTGTTGGAAAATCTAGTCTGGGGCCAATGCCATATTTCAGGTTATTCAAGAGGTAGCGAGAAGCAGTAAGTCCATAATTTTTTCTGCGATTTCACTGGGCCTTAGCCAAGAGTAGGGCTTCAACACTTGCTCTTGTATATATCTGTCAGCAGCGCATTTATAGCTGGGGATCACTTTTCAAATGGTGGTTCCACTTAGAAAGGAGAACCAATTAGGGATTCTACGGGCAACATCAACAGCTAAAAGATTAACCCTGCCGTGATGGAAATCCAGTCCTACGCGGTGCATATAACTTTGGCAAGAAGGGATGTTGGACTTAGCTTTAAAGGAATGTATGGTGTTTTCCAGAAAAGGGGCATACAAAAAACATGAGGACATTTGGTCGGATTTTTCTGCAGCTATATGGCTCAAGTTGATCAGTGTATTTCTTTTGTGGAGTGAGATATTTGTTGGGAATTTGCCTACTTTTGTTTTTAAGAGAAGGGCTTCAAATGTTTTTTGATACTTTTGCCCTTTGATAATTTTGCCCTTTGGACAAAAACAAGAGGGGGAAAAACCCTACCTGATAAACACGTTAGGAACCAACAAAGTTGAGCGAACAAGAAAATATAAAATATAAAAAAAATATAATTATTTATTGCACAGTGCAAAAGTGATTAAAGGCCCTGGAACAAAGTTAAGAACCTATAGACCTAGTAACATCAGTTACACCGAATCACAAAATTGTTGGCACATATAAAAGAATCAAGTCACAAAACTGATTGCACATATACAGAGACCGAACATGTTTTGGCCCTCGGCCTTCCTCAGGGGTCTAATTTGTTGTTACACACACATAAAAAATATGAATGATAAATATAAAATGCTGCTAGTTCAGGCCCGGTAGTATAAATATGGAACATTTATAGCCCCCCAATATAAGTCAGTTGTTGTTAATATCTACTTCGGTGGCCTCACTCCACAGAAGTAGGGCTCAACGATTCTGTTCAGAGCCAGATTTGCATTCCAAATATGTATTCCTGCGCTAGTCAATGTGACATTTTTTGTCCTTTGAGCAGAAAGGGAACTGCCTCTCTAGAAGATATACTTTAATAGCATCAAGGTAAGCTTCATTATGAACCAAGAATAGGTTAGATTATCATAATGATGCTTTGTTTCTTCAAGGTTGCATGAACCGTCACTTACGTTAGAGCTTTTGCTGCCTCATCTTTCGAAACTATTTCAGCAGCTTAAAAGATTCTCCCCATCAGGAAGTTCTGCAGCCCACACTTCCCCTTTCACTCCGTCTCACCCTGATACATATGCCACGGCTCCTCCAGAAACGTTTTTCTTCCCACTGCTGGTAATAATGATTGTTATTATATAATGACAGCAAATACAGAGATAAGGCACCATATTCTCCTTTCAAGGCTTTCCATTCAAGGTGGAAGGCTGCGCTCCCAAGAACGTTCAGCATAAACAGGGTCCCACAAATGCGCTGATCAGCAGCAAATCTTTCATTTCACCTGGTACGTGCAGTTTGGGGTAAGCACAAAGGAAGTGAGGTAGAGTTCACACATGCTGCAGAACCAAGGGTCAAAACATTTCCTAGGCAGTCTCATTTGCATTTAGAAAGTTAACCAGGGAGAAGGGTTCTGTCGAGACTTCTCCAAGGCCTGATATTTCTGTATGTCCACAGAGCTTTATTCGTGGAGAGAATTTAAACACAGAGATTCCTGTCTGCAACCTACAATGATACTGTAGTGGCATTGCGGAAGACCTTTATATTTCAAGGAGTCTAGTGGTATACCACAGTCTTTCCACCATGCCTAGTTCATGCCAGAACCTGAATACGCCTTGCTATGCTATACTGTTTTTTTGCTGATGTACGCTTTAAGAACCTTGATGCTTGTTAGCATTCTCCTGTCCCGGGCACAATGTCGTAGAGGAGTTTAGATTAAGCACCTGGTACGAGGAGGGGCGTAATTTAGCACCCGACAAAGGAAGGCTTACAGGCAATCATCTCTTGAACCAGTGCCAGGCGCCTAGCTTATCAGTTGGCCTTGAGCAATCAAGATGGCCCTGGACACTAAGAGCATTCCTGGCCTTGACCTCCCCCCTTTTCTGACAATTAATCATCTTCTCTTTAACCATCTCTCTCTCTTTTTGAAGAGGATTAAGGTGCCAGGTGGAAATATGTAGTTTCAAACTATCTAAACCTCAGAGAGCCCCCTCTCCAGCAGAACCTCAGCACAGGCTGAGCTGCAGACAGTGCTGTGCAAAATTCGGCCAAAGGAGTCCACTCCGCTGCTGTCAGAAGGGGTTCCCAGTGACTGAAGGAGTGTCGTAGCATTATGTGATATCCTTTCTTTCTTATTCAATTTCTTGTATGTTTGGATTGTTACTTTGTTCATTGAATTTGTGCACTCATTTCTTCTCTACACATCACTAGTTGTTGTTGAATACATTCTCTTTGCCTTCTACACTTGTGCTTTTGTTGCAGCCAAATCCCCAAAGAACCATTTGGGGGCTTCACATTTCGTTCTGTATAAATTGGACCTGAAAGTGAAGAGCTCGGACTCATCTTTGACCTCCCTCTGGGCTATAGAAGAAGCGAGATCTCACTCTTGCGAGCACCTCAGGGGCAAGACATGGACATCACCTTCAGCTCCATGGAGGAGGACTGGAATAAAAAATATAATAAATACATTCACTCTGGTCCAGCCTATTAATGAATTCAGTAATGATAGCTCCATACTTCACTGAAATGGAAAAGAAGACAACGGGGAGGCAACCCCTCACTCCAAAAACTTTGGACAACTTCTTCCAGCAGTGCAACTGCTGAAAATTTCACAACAAATGTGTTCGACACAGTTGAACATACTATTCCCACCTGCAATCGCCTGGTCTGTTCAGTTCAGTACCAAATGACTTGATCGCTGGCTGAACAGGTTTGCATTGAAGTTTTGCAAAACTGCATGTACAAAAAAGAAAAACTCCGAAACTGTAGGATTTTTTTTTAAGGTGGAGAAATGTTCTACTAGCCCGGGGTTACAGCAATTGGTTCTGCATTCTATACAAGATCAGAAGACCTTCTTACAAGAGGAATGAGTCAGTTTCCCAGGTACAGGGCAATTCAGTGCCACAGACATGCAAAGAAAGGCAAATGGTTGCCAGCTAAGACCACAGCCAGGGAGTTGCACTTAGGAGAGGAAGATTTAGGAACTCACATCTAGACTTGGAAACTAAGAGATGGAATGACTCACAAAGGGAGAGTCAGACAAGACATTATAAAAACTCTGGACCCAGAGGTGAAGCTCTATTTTGATCTATTGTCTTCTCCTCTTAAACTCTGTCCAGTTAAACTGAAAGATTAAACTATAAATGCCAACTTGAGCACATGGGGCTGAATAAAAGGGAGAAACACCCTCTCTAGGAATCTGAGGCAAAAGATGATTTCTGAACACTAAGAAATAAGTATCTATCTTGATCTTAACCATTCTTAGGAATAAATTAGAGGATTTAGTTAGAGGGCTGCATGTGCAATCTCCTTTTCTTTAATCTTCCTCAGTTTGGTGTATGAGTGCTTTGATTACTTTATTAAGGTAAAGGTGCAAGCACCGAGTCATTACTGACCCATGGGGGGGACGTTGCATCATGACGTTTTCTTGGCAGACTTTTGTTATGGGGTGGTTTGCCTTCCCCAGTCATCTACACTTCACCCCCAGGAAACTGGGTGCTCATTTTACCAACTTTGGAAGGATAGAAGGCTGAGTCAACCTTGAGCCGGCTACCTGAACCTGGCTTCCACCAGGATCGAACTCTGGTCGTGAGCACAGTGGCTGCAATACTGCCACTTACCAATCTGCGCCATGGGGCTCACTGATTACTTTATTAAACTTTATCATTTGGAATGCCTGTAGCTCTGTACCTACACCATGCCCAATTCAGTCAAGCTCACACAGGTGGAAAGTTGTAGACCCCATCATCGCAGGAGTGCCAAAGTGCAGGCTCGTGCGAGTGGAAAGGCAGAGATGCAGCAAAGAGCAGAGCCTTTGGTTAAGCGTGCTGAAATGCTAGTCCTTCAGTAGGAGATCCTCTAAGAGCTAAGCTACAAGTGACGCCTGACACAGGTTGGACGCTTGTCAGCTTCCCTCAAGTTTTGATGGGAAATGTAGGCATCCTGGTCTTGCTGCTGTAATGGAGAGCCAAGCTGTAAAACCAGGACGCCTACATTTCCCATCAAAACCTGCGGTAAGCTGACAAGTGTCCAACCTGTGTAAGGCATCACTTGTAGCTTGGCTCTAAGACTAGATAGGGGCAGCAGAAAAACTCAGAGAGAAGGAGGCTATATAGGAGTAAGGGAAAATGAAGCTTTGCCAGGCAGAGACCTGGAACATTCACAGATCTCACATGGCTTGCAAGCAGCTTTTCCCCACAACACACAGTGCTGGGTGATGATTGATGTATTCTGTGACTGATTTTAACAACTGCCTGCTAAGCAGAGCAGCAAGGATAAGCAATAAAGAGAACTTCACTGGGCTCTGTAAGAATTCACACTTGTGAAATGTCAATGGCATGCTGTACTATGCTAGTAGGAAGGGACAGGGTGAAGCAACCTGTCAAACAGCCGCGAATGGGTCAACAAACTGTCCATCAAGAAACCAGCTCCCTGTTTGGAACTGAACGAGGGGGTGTTTGAGCAGCCCTGCCCAGCAGTGTCAAATCAGTTTTGAAATGCATAGGAGAGAGAAGGACCCAGCCGAACAATTTTCCTGGGGAAGAGCAGTAATCTCCCAGAACTTCCACCTGTACTGACACGTGTGCTAAATTCAAGTTTGATTAGGGGAAACCTCAGCTCAACTTGTGTTTAATGTGTGACCTTAACATGCTTACTTCTAAAACAGGGGATCAAATTGGCTCCTGTGGGTGCATGGGGGCAGGAAGTGCATCTTTATTCCCCCCCCTTTCCACTCCACATGCTTTAACTATCAGAGAAGGGCTGAGCAGGGAGGGCTATTTGTCTTTCCTCTAGTTCCATGGGTCTCCACAGGTGTGATTAAACAATACGGGCAAACCCATGGAACCAGCAAGGAAAAGAGGACACAAAATGCTCCCCCTGCCACCATACATGCATGAGAGCCAATTTGTCTCTCCCCCGCCCACACACACAGAGACTGTTTTTAAGCTTCAAGTCACACATTACATGTGAGTTGAGTTGGAGTTTCCCCAAATGAAACTCATGTTTAGCACATGTGTAAAGATACCCTTCAGTAAGAGCAGAAGCACTTTACCTTGCAGCCACCCCTAGGCCAAAATTGAGCAATGCCCCTTGGTACATTTTTATACCATTCTCAGGTACAGTTCATAACTGGTTGTATGGAACAGTCCTCTGTTAAAAACACTCTTGCCTAACTTTAAATGTGTGTATACCTTCCATTAAAAGAGCAGTGACCTTCACTCCATCTCTTCCTCAAGAGACATGGGAAATCTTACAAAGAGAGCCAAGCCTCTCAATATCTGAAATGTAAGTTGTGGGTAGTTTTAAGGCTGCTTGGGACTAGCTTTAAAGCTGTGTGGTAAAAAAAGTTGCACATCAAATGTCAGTCATGTTCTTCTGATGGTCCTAAGAAAGAAAATGGGAACTAAAGGAAAAAATTGAAAGGGGAGGGGAGGGGAAGAGTGCCAAAGGAAAAGAATAAAAGCAACAGCACTTAGAAAATGTTTTAAATAAAATAAATGTATTAATAAATAAAGGCATTGGTCGACCCTTCATCTACACTCTCAGCAGGCTTCACAAACAATAGAGTTTTCCAGTTTTTACTGACTTGATAAGAAACAGTCTAATCTCTAGAGAGATTAGCTTGGATTACTGTTGGGGTGGTAGAAACCAGGAGTTCCACTTCAAGTCCCCAATGTCGGGCCTGATTTTCCTCAGCACTCTCTCCTAACCAGTTGTTTTTCCCCACTTGACAGAGAATTGGAAAGCTAGGTTGATGAAGAGTAGGGTTGGATGGGCAAGTTTGTCCTAGAAATTTCATGTAATAATAAACAGAGCAATTGTTCAACAAAACTCACAGTCATTACCTCACCAATAATAACGGCAACCAGGTAAGGTAAACTAATATTATGATTCCCTACTAGCAACAAAGCCTATTGTGTGAAAAAATACAATGGGCTCTAGAAAACTGTCTTTGGTAATTTTTTTAATGAAATATAACAGCCATCAATGTTGTAAGATTTCTTTGTATACAATATTTTTTGTAAAGAATTTGTAGGATCTGAGAAGTAACTTGCCATGCTCTGGTTCATGGAGAACTTGAACTTTCACATCGTTAGAGCGTCACACTCTTGACAATGCAACCTAAGGTTGTCCATGGGTAAACACTGGTTCAGGAAGGTAGACAACTACATTCTCTAGTGTTTGACCCTGAAATTTATTAATGGTCTTAGCAAAGGCAAGTTTTACAGGAAATTGCCATCTTCTTAAATGCTGAAGCTCATTATGTTTGTCATCTGCAGTGCGTTGTTGCTGCCTTTTTCTGTCATATTCGGCTTTGCGGCATTTAGATTCCGTTTGTTCTTCTGCTGTTAACTGCCTTTTTGAATGTGGTATTGTTTATAGAAGTAAACTAATGTGTCTCTCACATGTATGTTGAAAGCGAGAGAGAAGAAAAGAAAGCAGTGGAGTAGGGAAATCCCTAAGAAGGTCTACTCAGATGTAAGACCCATGCTATTCAATAGAGCTTACTCCAAGGAAACTGCCTTCAGGATTGCAGCCAAGTTTCTTTAGGGAGGGGAGAATAAGCTCCACAGGATCCAGGGGGAACCACTCCCAGGCAAGCATGAACAGATGTCCAGGGCTATTGCGGCTTCCACCTCCTCCTCAGTGACCCTCAAGTGAGGTGTAGGGAGCAGTGCTTTGGCTGTTAATTCAGCAAGCCCCCTCCTAACAATGCGCCTGTGCAAAGATTAATTGTATTCTGCTTTTCTTCGCCTCAGCACCCTCCTGCTCTGGCCTGGGGGCTGCTGCGAAGCACCTGCTTGCAGCCAGAAGGGGGCCCAGCGAATCGATGGTTTGAGCATTCCTCCTGGCAGCAAGTGAGCACTTCACAACTGCCTGGAGGCCAGAGCAGGAGGGCACTGAGGGGAGGCGCGGGGAGGAGCACTTAGGTTGTCGATTCGGCACACCTCCTCCTGGCAGCAAGCAGGTGCTTTGCAGAGGCCTGGAGGCCAGAGCGGGAGGGCGCTGAAGGGAGGCATGCGGAGGAGTGCTTGGGCTGTCAATTCGGCAGTCCCTCGCCCAGTGGCAAGCAGGCACTTCACAGCAGCCTTGAGGCCAGTCATTGGCAATGCACCTGCGTGAGGATAAAAAGTGAATTGTCGCCAATACAGCTTGCCTTTTATATAGTAGGATTCCACGAGGAAGGGCTTGTCTGCCTAGGCCCTCCCAATGAGTTTGCAGCAGAAGTGCAAGGTTGGCTCTCTCATGAGGCAAGCTGAGGTAATTACATTAGGTGGTAGATCCCATTTCACACACTTGCTGCCTGCCTGCCTGCCTGCCTGCCTGCCTGCCTGACACCCCCTACCCAGAGCCAGAGGGGGCAATCCTCTAATTCCTCACTCCCTCAGGCCTCTTTTAAAACAAGTCACACATTCTAGTTCCTGAACTCTCATAAAGAGGAATCTCAAAAGAGTTCAGACATGATTTCTGCTTAGCCCAACTCTTGTAAGAGGATGTAAGCCTCAAGAGATTTCAGGAAGATGTACAGGGCCTGTGCAATTTGCCACACTGTTTTTGAAGACAACTTCTGGTAGCAAGGAGGAAAGGATGGTACTCCTCCTTGGATTCTGGGTGAGGGAGATCTCAGCAGTGGCAAAACATTTTGAGTCATCACTGGTGAGGTAAAATTTGAACTAGGGACTTTCTGCCCTGCCGTTCACATGCTTTGCTCCTACACTAGCTTTTGGGCACATGTATGTATCCGTGTTCATACAGATAAAATTCTTCCCCACCCACAAATAATAACGTTTGCTTCAGTGTTCTCTTCCTAATCTTCAAGAAATGAAAAAGAAAGCTTCTGATGTGACATAGTTAGCAGAGGGAAAGGTTATGTTTAACGTCGCTTCAGCAGCCGCCAGTTCAGCTCTTATTCACCAGTTCTGAACAGGCGGATGATTTTTTGGTAAACAGTTCGAGCCTGTTAATCGGGTTCTTTTCACTGTGCAAAGAGCAAAGGACAATCCACAGTTTTTCACGCATTTTCACAGAGCTTGGTGGAAGCCTTACTTTACCCCTCCCCCACAGACTCGTTGATGCTGCACTTCACTCGGCAGCCAATCAGCAAGCAAATCGATCAGCTAGAATTTATAAACACTTTTTTAAAAAGTCTTCCTTATTTGGTGTCCATGTTATCAAGGTTATTTCATGTATATGTATTTTCATACAGCCTTATGGGAGGGGTAGTTCCTCCCACATGTTATTTAATTACCTGACCCAACCGTCTGTGACTCTGGGTACAAATATGCACCTACTGCAACTATGCTAGCATTGTCAAGCTTAAGGTTGGGAAATTCCTGGAGATTTGGGGGTTGGAGCCTGGGGAGGAAGGATTTAGGAGAGGGCAAGGTATAATGCCATAGAGTCCAACCTCCAAACCAGCCATTTTCTCCATGGTAACTGATCTCTGTGGCCTGGAAATCAGTTGTAATTCTGGGAGCTTTCCAGCCACCACCTAGAGGTTGGCAACCCTGCCCAGTACAGAAGCCCCTGCCAGTCAAGGAAACCAGATTCCACCACCACAGCTCCTGCACAACTGCAAAGTTGTTTGAGAGCCACTTGAAGCAGACAGTGAATAGGCAGATAAAATACTGGGCTTACAAGGAACCATGGCCCTCACGCATGATATGTTCATCTATAGAACATGATTGCTACTAAGTTCACAAAATCCCCAGCTATGTTTATGATGCCGTTAGGTTGAGTAAGGCCAGGTTCTCTTCTGCCTGATGCCACCCTGTACACACATCCCCTAGGGAAAGTTCTGAAAGCAGACCGACAGGCTCTAGGTTTGGGGTGGCTATAACTATGGCAGGAATATGGCATCCGATAACTGCTTTTAAGGATCAACCATCGATTTACGCTCATTAAAAGGAATAAAGCTAGAGAGTTTCCTCCGTTTACTCACTTAGTAATCCCCGAGGGGAGAAAAGAAATGTTATCTAATAACTTCAGTTCAAGGACCTAGGAGGAAAATAGGAAGATTTTATTTACAGTTGCAAATACTGTAAATACATGCTGTTTACAACTGCTAAACCAGCCTAGTAGGTTGCTAATCCTGGGTTGGGGACTTCCGGGAGATTTTGGGGGTGGAGCTTGGAGAGGGCAGGGTTGGTGTAATTCTATAGAACCCGCCTCCAACCCAGCCAGTTTCTCCAGAGAACTGACCTCTGTAAGCTAGGCATCTGTTGTAATTCTGGAAGCTCTCCAGGCACCATGTGGAGGCCAGCAACTCTATGGCCTAGTCTTCAGGACTTGCCACTACTTCCCTTTTCTTATAGCATCAAAGGAGAAGCGGCTGTTCCTGAGATGGAACAACCCTCTCCTCCTCATCTTCCATAGCAAGAAAATCTGGGTTCCTTGCTCAAAATAATTTAAGCAAATTTGCATCACGGAATTAAAAAATTACACCATGACTGCAAACAAGAAGCTCCAGGAATGGATGGTAGACATGTACGACCAAAATTTAACTAATACAAATCAAGGTCCAGCCCAAGGCACTGCCTCCTTAATACTGGAAATGCTCCAACCAGAACAATTAATTTCTAGCATTTATAACTGCTCTGAAACTTTCCATATCTGACCGTTGTTCTGGCACTTGATGTCTAGATTTACTTTCTCAGCAGCGGGAAGGGCAGCCAGGAGAGAAACTAAGATTGCTAGCTGGCCTCCTCATTCCAGCAGGAGCAAAAATAGGGGAGGGAAGCAATGTCATGTAACATTGCAACATCACTTCTGGGTTGCACACAGAAGCGATGCCATGATGCTCTAGAAATATCTATGAGAAAAGCCATAGAGATTTTGGGAATTCCTAGTAGGTTATTGTTAAGGGAAAATGTCTTAATGGTACTCTGCGTTCAGATTATGTTTCCCAACAACCATCACCACGAGTAATCAAGACACCAAAAATTGTGAACCATAAAGAATTAATGAGCTTTATTTACAATAAACCCAGATGCAGTGCCATGTTCCGACACATGCATAAAGATCAACCATAGCAGAGAATCTTATATACTCTCCAAAGTTAATTGTTTACAGAAAAGAGATAAAATTGTTATACAAAACTAGATAAAACAATTCTTCAGAATCAAATTCTTCAGGAGACCTAGCACCATAACAGGCCCGATTGATAAGACAGTAAATTCTCTCTGTAATATAAATATGCTCCATGTCTGGTGCCACAAAGGAATCGTGGGTGTCTTCCCGAGAGGGAGCTTACAATGTCAAAACAAGAGAGATACTGTCGTTGCAATAGGGCCCTCCTTAATCAAAGTGAAAAGGAGGATTCTGCTGACAAGAAAATACTTTTGCTTTCTGTGCGACAGGTCAACTCCAATACATGCTCATACATAGGTCTTTTGGAATAGAGGTCATAGAAATTCCCTAACTGTTATGATCTCACTTCCCATGCCTCCCATTTTTACTCCGACTGGAGAAAGAGAAGCTGGGACTGGGAGACTGCCCACCATGGTGGGTAATCTGGTAAACCTAAGAGACAGAGAGATCAACGGGATTGTGCCTAACAGGGAAGCCATCCAACGGGAAGAGCCAAGTAAGGATGGCAAACATGTTCCGTGCTTACACTGTCTGGGCATCAGATACTGGAGGGGAGGGCAGAGGCAAGCAACACAACATCCACCCTGGAAGACACAGCAGAGGAAAATGGGTTCCTTGCCTTCTTTCCAAGGGCAGGCAATCTGACACTGAGCAACAAGCACGTCTTCTTTCTCCTCTGTATCTTTGTACACAGTACACCAATACTCCAGAGTAAGTAAAACTGGTAAGGTAGATAGTCAGCTTCCACTATATCCTTCCCCTTGTCTGCTCTGCTGCTGTCTGTTTACCCAGATTGCTACACTTGGGGATCTTATTCCTTGCAGCTCATCTCATTCCCTTCCCACCTTCTTTGCTGATGGCACATCTTTCCTTCACATAGATTAGGCAATCTCTCTCCATCCTAGCCTAGACAGAGACAGAATGTTTGTTCTTTCTCTCCTATGCCATCATATAGTTGAATAACAATAAAGGACACTCATTTCTTTCCTAAAGCAGCAAGCCTCATGGGGTCTTGATTCTTAAGGCAGCAACCCCACCTTCCCACCACACACACACAAGCTCTAAGGCTTCTAAGCTAACACCTTCTACATAAGAGATCAGTAATAAGAATCACATTTCTGAGATCTCAGCCCTGACATCGCTTTAATGCCATATAAGAGCATTCAACCATGGCATTTCCATGGGCAAAATGTACCTGCTTCCTAGCTACTGTTAGTCCTAGTGGGGGAGGAAAGGCAAACAACTTATCTATTGTGTAAAGAAAGAGAGAGGGGATCTGTTTTTCAGCAGGGGAGCTAAACCTTGCTCCATCCTGTGCCTCAGTTTTGTTCTTTCTGCATTTCCCATCCTCCCCCCTTCACATCTGGCCACAATATCAAAAGTCATCTAGGCTGGGCAAAAAAGTCATTTCAAGAACTAGCTCACGCATGTGATGAATAATGTCCTATCCCTCCGGGTCTGCTCTGCAAAGGAAGTTTTTAATTGCATCTAAAACAGGGATACTTTCTCCTTTCTGTCTGCAGAGGTTGGGAAGATCCCTTGGGCTAAGTCTGCAACTTCTGAGAATTTCAACTGAATGTGGGAGTTATATTCCGAAATGTGTTTGCCACTGAAACCAGCAGAAATGACAATGAATAAACTAGCCTGAAATTCAAGATTTAAAAGAAAGACAATGTTTTAAAAACAAAAAAGAAGCAACTGATTATTTTGTCCTGACTTGATCCCACCCACCCTCCACTCCTAGTAGATGAGCAAAATTATTTTTCTGGACACAGCATGGTGGAAGGCAAGCTATACCAAAAGAAACCGAAACTTTTAAATTCTGCAGCCTTTGTGCTCCCCATCATAATGGCAAGTACTTTAGAAAGGGTTTTTAAGGAATATAAAGGCTGGTTCATGTGTGCATGTTCTCCTTTTGAGGACTATTGCTTCAGATGGTGATGCTTGTGTGTATGAGCCAAACTGATAGAGTAGTCATGGTGTCACCTCAAACCCAAACGGTGCAATCCTAAGGGCATTTTCCTAGCAGCAGTGCATTTTCTCTTGGAAAAGAGATGGTGGAACTCACTGGGTATCATACATGCGCGCACACTCCTGGGACTGTGCGATGATGTCACTTCTGGGAAGTGACATCATCACGCAGGCATGGCCGCCCAGGAGCACTTCTGTGCTACACAGGGGGCCCAATTCGGCACCAAATCAGCCTGAAACGTGCCACTGCCATGCGGGAAAGCACTCCCCTGCCCGGCAGTGGCCCAATCCTGGCCATTTCAGCCCCAAATTGGGCTGAATTGGGCCCAGAATGGCCCGGAACAGGCAGCTGCGGGGTGGGGGAACCCTCCCCCCACCAGGCAGTGGCCCAATCCAAGCCATTTCAGGCCCAAATTAGGCTGAAATGGTCCCCAAATGGCCAAAATGGGCCCCAAAGTGCCAGGATCAGGCCTAAGTCAGCCTGGAACGAACTGCTGCCACATGGGGGAACCCTCCCCTGCCCGGCAGCAGCAAAATCCTGGCCATTTCGGGCCAGAATTGGGCCAAAACTAGCCCAATATGGCCAAAATGGCCAGGATTGGGCCCAAATCAGGATCAGGCCACTGCCATGCAAGGGAACCCTTCTCCGCCCAACAGAGGCCTGATCCTAGCTATTTGGGGCCAAAGTACCCACCAGTCACATGGGTACTTTTAAGAAGTGCTGGAACGCCGTTCCACAGCATTCCGACTGAAAAAAAGCCCTGCCTAGCAGTCAACTCTTTGAAGGGATCTGCTTAGAATTGCTCCCAATGTCATTCATTTGGCTTTGTCCCCACATTCAGCTCACCAATCGAGTTACGATGTAGAGAGGAGCCATTATTATTTAGTTCCCAGCCTATAAAGTTGGGGTATTGCTTTGTGCCTGTATGAATTCTGAACAAAGCCTAAGAATGTTACTGACTTTTGATAAGTGTTGGGTGAGTTAAAAAAAAGAGTGGCAGAGTTCAATATTAATGCATTACTATTTTATGTAATTTTATAGTGACCTGTTTGCTGTCTTAGATCTTTGTATGCCATTAAAGGTATTTGAATTGAATTGAATTGAATTGAATTGAATGGGAAATAAGTAGACAGACTTCTGTGGTTTTAGCTCTAGAAAAATTCTTTTACTACATATCAGGAAAAAGGGTACATTTGGTAAGAAAATAACGAATATCTAACTAACTACATCTTGATGGTTAGAGAGAAAGATTGAGACTTAGAGCCAAGCTACAAGTGATGCCTGACACAGGTTGGACACTTGTCAGCTTCCCTCAAGTTTTGATGGGAAATATAGGCATCCTGGTCTTGCAGCTGTAATTGAGAGCCAAGCTGTAAAACCAGGATGCCTACATTTCCCATCAAAACTTGAGGTAAGCAGACAAGTGTCCAACCTATGTAAGGCGTCACTTGTAGCTTGGCTCCTACTTAGAGACTGAGCACTGAACTGAACTGAACAAAGAGCAATAAAACCTTAGTATATGTTGCTAGCAAATTGCCCCCCAATAAACTGGTTCTTCCAATAGACAATCCTAGATTCCTTCATTAAGACTAAAGACTCCCCTTTCTAAGGCGAGAACTTTTACTCGAGGCCTAAGCGATCCTATGCTAACCAGCTATCTGACTAAACAAACAGAATAACAATTTAACTCTTTTGTGACTGAATGTCGGACACTTGTGAGGCGCAACCAAATGGAGAGGGCTTGAGAGCCAATTTAAGAGCTGTCCTGTTCTCAGCAGCAGACTTCTGCTGGGACTGTGCCCAGCCGCCCATCCCTGTGCTTAACGGACGATTTATTGATTGATTCCTAAAGCCTGATCTCGTCAGATCTCAGAAGCTAAGCAGGGTCAGCCTTGGTTAGTAATTGGATGGGAGACATCCAGCAGAGACCAGGGCTGTAGAGGCAGGCAATGGCAAACCACCTCTGTTAGTCTCTTGCCATGAAAACCCCACTAGAGGTCATCATAAGTCAATTATGACATAAGGGCAGGATTTCATTTTCCTAGAGAGGGCAGACAAGAATTCGGTCCCTGTGTGCCAACTACAATCTTCAAGTTGCCACCTACTGGCAACGACCAGAGCCTGTACATTTCTCAGTATAGTAACAGATCCCACTTATGGAACAAGGAGGGAGGCACAATCCATATATTTGGACTAGATCAAAGATATGCATTTCCCTTTGGAGGGAAAATTAAATTAATTTTCTAGCTCACTGCAATACGTAAAAATTGTAGTAAAATGTGTTTGTGTTACAAATTTATAATTTAAAAAATCTTTGCCTGCCATTCCATTCACATATTGATTATTCTACCATCCCACTTACCCTCCTCCAATACCCAATGACTTAAAAATGTCGTTTTCTTTTTTTTTAAACGGCCATATTTTGTTCCATATTGAGCCATATTTGACTCTCATAAATTGAATAGCCTTAGTCTAGACCAGTGTTTCCCATCCTTTTTTTCCACAGAGGAACCCCTAAATTAATTTTTCAAATCCCAAGGAAACCTTACGTATGAAAAATGTTTATAGACCAGAAAAAGCTGGTGGCAGGGAGCCTGATTCAATTTCTGATAAATTGTTGTCAAGAAATTTTATTTATTGATTTCCTGTCCCAACAACCCAAGACTATTTAACTGAAGACCCCAAAGACTGACCACCTTCGACATGCAAAACAGGAGCTCAACAAGCCCTCCTCCTTTTCTACAGATGCATTTCCAGGTTTTTTTCTCCTTTTCAACTTTATTATTTTTATCAAATTGTTATAAATACTTTAACCAAGATATCTCCTGAGTCATCTTAATGTTACAGACAAAAATCAAATAAGGCATAGCCAGCCACTTAGAGAACATCAAATGAAAAGATATTGGTTCTAGCAGTATTACCAAGTTATTATTCTGGTTCAGCAAAAAATAAAGAGAAAAGGGAGCAAAAAAGGAGAAGGGAAAGAGGGCCCAGCCCAAAACAGCTGTCTGCGTAAAGTGAAGCAATTGTGGGGGAGGCTGTCAGTTGATTTTCACAAACAGATTTTCTCAATGTCTGTTTCGGAATAACTTTTCTCCCCATTGGTAGCTTTGACACCTCCAAGCTTATAACTTAGCAGGACCCTAGAATTCCAAGCCCCTTAATATAATTTACTTATCAATTAAGGCAGCCCTCCCCCCCAATCTGATTAAGAACAAGTTCCAAACAGCTGGAAATCATCATCATGGAAGATACGGTGCCATCAACATCTGCGTAGTGCAGAAGGCAAACGTTTATTCATCTAATCACATCTTCCTGTAATGAATGAATGATTTTAAATGTTCAAGGTACACGTAACAGATCTGCCTCTGGGGCATTACACAGCCAACAGGAAGCAGATTCAGTTATAGGAACTCTAACCAGAAATAATGTCATAATAAAAAGTCCAAAAATATATGAGATTTTTTCTGAATGAAGAACAGGCAATCACGTCTGATCTAAGTGAGATACCCATAGAGCATGATCAACAGTGACCATCAAGTTGTCAAAGCGTTAGATGAACTGAGTCTTTCTACCAAAAGACAAGGGAGGTTCCAATGAATGAAGCCCTGCCATAGTAGACTACATAAAAAGCCATTCAAAAATACCAGGGAATGTAAAGCAAAGTGAATGATTTTTTTTCAGCTACAGAAAAGAAAATCAGTCTTAGCTGGGTGTTAAACAACTGAAACTGTTCCTTTTTTGCTAAGAATAGTCATGTTTACATTATATGTGTGTGATGGGCTGTGGGGCTCAGGGATAGATCATGTGCTTTGCATGCAAAAGGTCCCCGGTTCAATCCCTGGCATTGCCAGTTACAAAATGATCAGGTGGTAGGTGACGTGAAAGATCTCTGGCCTGAGACCTAGGGGAGTTGCTGCCAGTATGAGTAGACAGTACTGATCTTGATGGACCAATGGTCTAGTTCAGCATAAGGCAGCTTTGTCTGTTCATCTGACACCTGACCAAGCTCTCTGGCTATCGAGGGATACTCACAGAAGGTTACAGTACTTCAACAAATGGATCATTACCTTGCGATAAATAACATTCGATAATAATAATAACATTCGATTTATATACCGTCCTTCAGGATGACTTAACACCCACTCATAGTGGTTTACAAATTATTATCCCTGCATTATTATCCCCACAACAAATACCCTGTGAGGTGGGTGGGATGAGAGAACTCTGAGAGCGCTGTGACTCGCCGAAGGTCACCCAGCTGGCTTCAAGTGGAGGAGTGGGGAATCAAACCCAGTTCTCCAGATTAGAGTTCTGTGCTCTTAACCACTACACCAAACTGGCTCTCAGATGCTACATGTCCTGGGTAAGCAGGTGAGTGACAAACTACCCCACTGCCTTTGGGTACAAGACTCGATCTTAGAGCGCCCTGGCTCAAACCTGTGGCATTATTCTGTTGCATAGAAGGAAGGGCTTGGCCATTGCTTAGTAACTTGCCAACACGTTGCCCAACTGTTTCCACTCCAAAGGCAGTAACAAGCCTGCTCTCATCAGATCTTGGAAGCTAAGCAGGGTCAGCCTTGGTTCGTAATTGGATGGGAGGCCTCCAAGGAAGACCAAGGTGTCAATGCAGAGTCAGGCAATGGCAAACCACCTCTGTTAGCCTCTTGCCTTGAAAACCCCAGCAAGAGTTGCCATAAGTCAGCTATGACTTGACAGCATTTTCCACCACCAAATCTCTGAATACCAGCGGTACAAGGAAACAACAGGAGACAACCTTGGCTTCTGTTGCCCTGTTTCTCGGCCCTCCGGGGTAACTGGTTATCCATTAGCTAGAACAGGATGCTGGACTAGATGAACCACTAGTCTGATCCAGCAGGGCTCTTCTTTGTGTTCCTAAGGTTTGTCAGAGCAAGGATTGCGAACAAGAGTTACATCTGCATGTCCTGAGTCTTTCCACATAACTGCAACAGTAAGAGACAGGTAGTGTTGCCGGTATTTCTACCAGCTCTGATTCTGTGCTATTCCATACTCCTCCCAAGCTGCCCCTGCTTCCAGCTTGCCCCTGCTGACAACCCTAAGAGCATAAAACTCATAAGGAAAAGAAAGTTGGGGCGACCACACTGGAATGTCAAGCTATCTACTTCTTTCTTGGAGGTGGGGGGGGCGGAGATTGACTGGGTCATGCATGGCTCCCTTTCTTCTGCAAACTATGCTCTGTTCTTATGCAGACGTGCAGCTCCATGGCTGTTCCCTGGGCAGGAGGCCTCACAGCTGTGACTAAGAGAATGCTTTGACAGATCCGAAATATTCTAGCACTTTTTGTCAGCCATAGGAAGGAAGGAAGGAAGGAAGGATATGACAATGGAAACCAGAAGAGCTTGCACACACATACTCGCATGGATGCAAAGTGAATATTAAAGGAATGATAGTAAAGAACAGGTACTCCTGTACAACTAGAATGACTGGAGATCAAAGGAAAGAAATTCACATAATACTTTTTAATGAGGCCAATCTAAATGACATAAAACATTTTGCAAGGTTTTGAGTTCTATAGAACCCTTCATCAGGCTGTAGGTTTCCCAGGTGCCCACTCGTGACGGACACACTCCCAGGAGTTTGTCACCTTGCCCGTCGACCCACCAGTGGTCGACAGGAGGTGGCAAGCTCCCGGAGATTGCCCGCCACCAGCAGGCACCTCAGGAACGTGCACCACGTATGCGCTCCCAACTGGCATGGTGATGTCACTCCCGGAAGTGACATTGTCGTGCTGGCTGCAGGAGAGTTCCTGCGCTTTGTTTAGGGCCAATTTGGACCCCAAATGGGCTGAATTGGCCCCACATGGAGTGCAGGAGTGCTCCTGTGGCCAGCGCGATGACATCACTTTCGGAAGTGACATCATCACACAGGTGCTGGGGCACACGCCAACAACACGAGGTAAGTGCCAGATTCCCCCCGCCCCCCGTGGGAGGGTACAGGGACCTGGCAACCCTATCAGGCAGATGTTACAAAAATTTAAAAATTAAGCGGGGGAAACAAGTTTTCTAGGCCCAGATCTTTATACCCTGTTGTTACAACCTGTTCCTTCTCTTGAATAGATTTGGTCTTTAAGCCTTTTATTCTTGGCCCCTTTTGGTAGATTGCTGCCCCCAGGAATTAAATTCCAGAATAATTTAAAATTTCTCCTTTTAGTAACGTGCCCAAGGGTGAGGTTTTTCGTGGTACTGTGTGGCCCTGAGGAAAGGAATGGGATATAGGAGTGACAGATACTCTGGGATATAAAAAAACCAAAGTAAACTTTTATTTTTTATAAGAAGCGTATCGGTTTCGTATTATTTCTAAAACTTTGGTTTCAAAAGAGTAGTTTTCAATTCTTAAAGTTACTTTACTTAAACCCAGTCACACAGATCTTCTCTCAGGCTTCACACACAGCTTGCCTGCTTTTGATATTAATTTCTCTTTCAATTACAAGTAAGACCTTTTCTCAGGCGCGCACACAGTTTGCCAGCTTTCTCCTGACTGAATGTTCTTTCACAAACACACAGTTCAGGCTACCACACAGGTTATATTTCTCTCAGACAACATACACAAGCTCAGGCTGCACACAGCTTACCTCTCTTGCTCTGACTGAATCTTTTTTCTCCACTCTCAGTCTAAAACTGCATTCTCTCCTCCCACACTCTCAGTCATCAACCAATCATATCACTCACTCATCCCTCTCTTTCATGCCCACTCTTCATCTTTACCACACCAAGCATTTAAAGACACATACACACATTTACTTAAAATCATTACACCTGCCATGCCAGCCTTCGAGGTTGGATACAGTTTGCCTTTTTCATCTCCACATGACGGGACATGATTACTAGAAACCTAGTATAGTTCAACATTCCCAACTGACCAGGGTGGGGATGCTTGAACACCTGGCAGATCAATGCACTTTCAGTTTGCCAGTGATGACCAGTCAGCCAGTTCACCTGTCGGGCTGTTCACAACCTGTTTGTGTTATTTCACAGGAACAGGCTTCTTTCAGTCATCAAAAACTAACTCTCAGTTGATGAGGGCTGAGCTGTGAAATGGCTGGAGGTCTCCTTCAGGGGGAATATTGCTCTGTCCCCAGAAAAGATTGGGAGGGGGGAATCCGGAGCCCAGCTGATTTCCCTTCTCCTCTTCCCACCCCAGTTGAGGGGTGGAGTGTGGGATGAGCTTTTTCTTCTCTCCATTTTGCAATACAGAGTCTGAAAGTATTGCATCTGTCCCTACCTGACTTGTTTGGAGAGGAAGATAAACCAGCTGTATCCAACCACCCTTTTGCAACACAGACATTAAAAGAATTGCTTTTAGGATGCCAGGGAAGAGAAACCATCTCTTTCTCCCTCATTTGCAATGGAGAGATGAAAGGATTGCTTCTTTCCCATCCATTTTGAAGGGGGGGGGGAAGAGCTCCCCTTTTGTAACTTGCCCCGTGGCTATTTTGTGGAGGGAGAGGGATGGATAAGAACCCATCTCATTGGCTTCTGACCAATAGGCAGCTGCAAATTTAGCATTGGACAGTTGTTCTGTGCTATCTCAACACATTCTTGATTGGCTCACAATCTGATCATGAGCACCAAACAAGGTAAGCTACAACGCCAAACAGTTTCACTGAGAAACTCGCAGCGTCCCTAATGCAGGGTCAGCCCAACTCAGGATGTAGCAATACACAGGCTGGTTGGTGGGGTTTGTCAAAGTGCCAGTCAACACTTGAAAAGACTTGAGAAGGCAAGGGACACAAAGCTCTCCTTGGGATCAAAAGACTTGTCACAATGGCAAGCAGACCTTGCTCACCCCTTTCATGATTTCCCCTGTTATAACCCTTTCTCCTGGCTCTATTCCTAGAGGAAGCAAAAGAAAATAGAATGCAATCAGGGAACTTTCCAAAGAAGAAGGAACACAACCTGCACTCCCAGTGGAAGATGAGGAGCGAGCATGCTGTAGTGTTGGACTCGGATCTCAGAGACCCAGGTCCCAATCCCCACTCTCTACCATGGAAGCTGCCTGGGTGATGTTGGGCCAGTCACACAGTCTCAGCCTAACCTACCTCACAGGATTGTTGTGAGGATAAAATGGAGGAGACGAGAACAATGCAAGCTGCTTCAGGTTCCCACTGGAGAGAAAAGTGGGGTATAAATGAAGCAAAAAAATAAATAAAATAAATTCACAATACAGAGATAATAGTAGTGACTTGTATTACAGGGTTGTCGCAATGATCACTGAAATAGTGCGGGCTTTAAACATTCCAGAGTGCAGCATAAATGCAAGCTCTATCATTATTAAGACTCAAATGCCTCTCTCTTTTTTGCAATTGATCACCTAATCTACACAAACAGCTCTAGAGAACCAGCCGCTCATGTAGAACAGATCCATCAGCACAGTGCAAGGTGACTGATTTTTCACTCGAATAAGCTCAGGGACCTTGGAAACCGGAGCCACGTGGCTCAGCCGTGCTAATTACCAGAGTGAAGCCTCTTCCCAGCAGAGAGAGCCTCCTCCTGCAGTGAGAAACAGCAGGACAGGGAGGAGAGAGGCCAGCCCTCCCCCTGCATCCAGAGCTGCATCTTGCACCCCCCACAGGACAGAAGAAGTGTGCGCAATGAAGGGCAGCATCAAGCCACCCCCTCTCCCTCCCCTCGCAGCTTGCGCCTTTCTGCCCCCAGCAAGGGTTGCTTCAGAATCAGAGACAGCCGGCTGAGTCAGAAGGCTGGGGGAGCGAAGCAGTTAATTAAGAAGCATCTTCCCATTGTTAAAAGCCAACCATCTCCGGTCCCAGTAGGCAAGCTCAGAGCACAGGCTGGGCCTCCAGCTTCACAGCAGAGGAGAACAGAGCGCCCCAGCCACCAGCTGAGCTACTGACTGTCACCATCTGCCATGCCAGCAACCTGAGGGGAGGAGGGTTAAAAAGAGCAATCCAGAACATTTTGACAGCTCTAGATCAGTGGCAGGGTGGGGTCAGGGCATTCTTGCACACCCAAGTGCCCGTTAAGCGTAAAGCAGGAGGGGAAAAGATTTTCCACTTGACCAGCAGGGAGGTTTTTCGCCTGGGACATTTTTGTCTGGCACCGCACTGTTCTTTCCAAGGTTTTACAAGATTTGCAAATGCTGATACTCAAATAAACACAGGAAAAAAGCATACAAAAGGATCCCCAGCTAAATACCCTCCAAAATGGTTCTGAAAAGTTCCAAAGGGATTTCTGCAACCCACCTCCCCTACACACACACACACCTTTGTTCATTTTGCATACACACCGGCTGGGTTCTCATTTGGCAGGAATTATAAACAGTGTGCAGCATGTGAATAGAGACATTATCGTCTCCCTCCGAACGCGAGTACTCCGAGTCACCCAATGAAAGCAATTGGCAGGCTGGCACAAGAGAAAACAAAAGAAAGGATTTATTCACGCAAGGCATAATTTAATTACAAAAGTTGTTGCCAGAGGATGCAATAATGGCTACCAGTATAGATGGATTTAATATAAGGATTAGACAAATTCACGTTGGAGAGAACAGCTCTGAAAGGTAAATAAGGGAACCGCCGTTGTTAGAGGCTGTACTCGTCCAAATATCAGGGGCTTAGAGAAAAACAGGGTGTAGACAACGGTTTCCAGGTCCCCCAACCCCCTGAGTGGGAGGTTGGAGGCCTGGCACCGGCCTTATTGCTTTCCCCTTCACATGTGCGCAGAGTGTGTGTGCACTCCCGGTGCGATGACGTCACTTCCAGGAAGTGACATCATGGTGTGGATTATGTGCCACCCTGGGAATGCTCCCCAGGAAGCTGAATCCGCAGCAGTCAAATTCAGGCCAAATTTGGCCCAAATCAGCCCAAATCCAGCCACTGCAGAGCAGAGAAGCACTCCTGCATTCTGAAGTGGCCAGATTCAGGCCTACTTGGGCCCAAATCCAGACGAATCCTGCCCAATTTGGGCTGAATCAGACCCGATCCCAGCAGACTCCATCCCAAATTGGACAGCTGCGACACACAGGAGCGCACTGCGCTGCCTGGGAGCACGCTCTGTGAGACATGTTTCCTCTCCCTGCTGGCCAGGTAAGTGGAATCAGGGGGTGGAGGCTGGGAGCAGGGGATCCCCCACCGCCAGCGGGGGACTGGCATTCCTAGTACAGACCTTGAACCAGAATTGTGCCCTGGAACTCTTCAAAGGAAGGTAGCTGGTCCACTTTAAAGCAAAAGGATTTGGATCTGAAGGAATGGCATCAACATGCACTAAGTTTGGCCAGCTGCCAGGGCCCAGAACTATTGGCTGGGCCCATTGCCACCACACCCACTCTCTCAGTTGTGAGTGGTCAACCACCTGCACTCCCAGCTGTACCCAATGCCACTGGAGCAGAGTGTGTTGGTAGTGAAATGTGGCAGCACTCCTGCCAGCTGCACTCACTACCCAGTGCCACTGGGGAAAGGGCATGCATGCAATGTAGGCTGCTATGATTGGTGGTGGTGAAAGCAGGTAGGGGAGCATGTGGGTGGGTGGGTGGTTAGAGGGATGCCCTGGGCATGCTTTGCCAAGGGTGCTTCAAAACTGAGACCTGGTCTGATCAGGCATAGGGTCACTGATGATTGCATGGTTTGTTTCTGATTCTTGAACCAGAAGTACAGAAAATAACATTTGCAAATGGATCATGGAAAGTGGCTGAGCCCCGGACTATTTCTTGATATCTAGTAATCTGTAGGGTGGAGCTTTTCAAGGTAGAGAGATTTAAAATATCATTTCCTGCTGATGCATGCAGATCAAGTGGGTCAGACACAGTGACAGAGACCAATGGAGATGTTGGCAACCTTGGAAACAACACGGTTTTTAAAAATTGCATAAAGGAACCTGAGATTTTGTGCAACAGCGTCAGAACTAACTTTGCTTGCTGCAAGCATCTTAGCATTCCTGTCATACTTACAAAAACCCTATTGGGTTTAGTTATTCCTAAAGTGCAAAGGGGGGCAATTGAAGCTGGGGGAGACTCGCTTACCTAAGACCTCCTCACAAAATTGTGCTAGAGGTATGTAAGCCTGACCTGAAAAAAGGGTTTTGGATGGAGGGCCTAGGTCTGATTAGTAGATCTGATTAGTAGACATGGGCACGAACAGGAAAAAAAGACGAACATGGTGTTCGTTGTTCGTTGCCATCCATGAATAACGAACAATGAACACTGACGAACATGATCCTGTCACAAACATGTTTGTTGTTGGTTGTTCATTGTTCGTGGGGGCCAGCAGGCTCTCCTCCAGCCATCAAGATCTCTACTGCACCACTCCCAGAAACCCTGCCTGAGCAGGCAGCAGGAAAGGTACCAATAATAAATAATAGCTTGGCCCCAGAGCCTGGCAGCAGCCCTGGAACCTGAAGGGGTAGATACCTATCCAACCACACACAAAGAAAATTCAAGCTCCAATGTACTCACCTTGTTTCTCTAACAGCAGTTGTCTCTCCCTGAAAGCCAGAGCTGGGAGCCCCCCTCCCCCCTGGTCTTTTCCTCTTGTATCTAATTTGGAGCTCCAGTCCACATTTGGAAGGAAGACCTGCCTATCAAGCTAAATTGGGCTTAGATTGGGGTTTCCAGGGCAACAGCAGGAGTTCAGACAGAGTTCAGACAATCCCTGCCTAAGTTGCCAAGGGAACTGATTGCAGGTGCCAGTCTGTCTGACTTGACAAACAGAACAGCAAGGAACAGCAACGAACGAGGCTTGCAACAACCACCTGTTCGTTTACAACGGGGCCTCACGAACAGCTTGTTTGTGAATAGCAGATTGGGCTGTTCGTAGGTTTTTGTTCGTATTGCTGTTCGTGCCCATCTCTACTGATCAGTAGACTGGAGATAATTAGATAAGCTCATGGGCATGTGTTTGAAAGGGCCACCATGACTAGAAAAGGTGGTATAAAGCAGGACTGAGCGAGCTGAGAAGTCTGGGACGAGAGAGGAGCACTTCCTGGAAGGGAAAGCTTGTTTCTAAGCTTTTGATCCAAATCAAAGTTGAAAGAGCTAGCAAGGGAGGATTGGACACATATCCCTTGGAGAGCAGCAGTGGCTAGGAAGAGCTGAAAAAGTTAGAAAGAGTAAAGAGCAAGAACTGCTGACAACTGAAACTCTTCATTGACTGCCTAAGATCAACACCCTACTACAGAGCCACCCCACTTTGTCTTGCCAGGAGGAAAGGGGACCTGCTCCTAGGGCAACAAACAAGCTCCAGAATTCAACCAGCCTCTTCATAAAAAGAGTTCCTGCTGTTGCAAGAAGACCTTCTGGATATTTGGGACTCTGTTCAAGGCATAGCCTCTGGACCAACCCACAGTACTGTCTGTACCCTCTGCCAAGTGGATTGTGAGTAGGACTCTGCTCTGGGGACACTGGTTAGGGAACCAGTATTGATAGCTTTGCGAATGTTTTCACAGTTGTATTCTGTTATATTTAAATAAATAGGATTTACATTTTGAATGTTTAAACATTACTCTAGAAATTGAACCTGGCCCTCAGGACTCTGGGAGGTTACAGGTAGATTTGAACCTTTCCCAGCTCACCATATGAGGAGCTGTACTAGCCCTCAGTTCAGCGCTATACCCACAATTCCTCAGTCTGTTGTTTGGACTAGTTGCAATCCGTGCAGCCCCACCACTGCAGTCGCTCAGACAGAGAAAGCCTCCGTATGGACGTGCCCTCAAGGATCTGTTCTTCGCACAGGCTTTGGCAACACTTGGAGGTCTCATCCTGCCAAGGAAGCATCTTTGAACTAAAATCAAATTTAGTATGCAAATGTGGTTCTCAGGCACCCTGAGCCTTTTAAAGAAAGACACCAGGCCAAATAAACATTGCTCTACTGAAGGATTTATCAAAAGGGCTTATACTACCAAAGCAAACATTATTAAATGGGATGCTATGAAAGCGGTGGCATTTCCACAGTTTTGCTCAGTGAAATTCCTAAATCCTTTGTATGTTTCTTCAAGACACTGACAACACAGTTATATCCACTGAAGCCCATTGACTTCAATGGACTTCGAAGGGTATAAGTATGCGTAGGATTTTACTGTAATTCCTCCAGATTTGTATCAACAAGATACTCAATTCAGTTGGGGGCAAAGTGCTTTTGCTTTAGATTAACACGCCAGGGAGAATTTTGGCAGATGCAGCTTCTTCTCCACTGCAGCACTATGAGGGGAGAAACGGCTCTCGAAATCTTTGCTGAATGTATGGTTTCTCCATGAACGATCGATGAAAAACCATATATAAGCTGCAAATTTTGGACAACAAGCAGCAATTCTTAAGCAGCAATTACTGAACAGCAATTAACAGTGCAATCCTATGGAGAGTTACTCCAGTCTAAGCCCATTGACTTCAATGGGCTTAGACTGGAGTAACTCTTCATAGGATTGCACTGTAAATCTTCACAAAATAAAGTCACCAGTCTTTGCTTAAGGAATTCGCTACCACAATGCATACGGTAGCGGCGCTTTTAAAAGAAAAAACATCCATGGCAGACGGATCAACAGAAACAAACCAGGAGAGATAAAAGGAAGCTTCATGTACAGAGTTGGCATATTTTTGAAAATCTGACTCTGGGGACAAAAAAGGAAAAGGCCATCAGCTTCATGGTGGTTGTGAACTTCCTAGAACACTGGGTTTGCTATTAAAACAGTATATCCAACTAGATAGCCCAGTCTGCAGTCCATTTCCACCTATTACACAGCTACTAAACAGGCAGGATCTTGCCAAGTGGTCTTCAACCTTTTTAGAGACGGGGCTTGCTACGCTATAAGCTAGTAACAGAGTCATATGACAGGAAAAGAGAAGTCAGAGTTATGACATCACTGGTTTCAAGGTTAGGGCTTAGATCCAGTAGCATCTTTAAGACTAACCAGCTTTATTGTAAGAATGCATCTGACGAAGAGAGCTATGATTCTTGAAAGCTTATGCTACAATAAAGTTGGTTAGTCTTAAAGGTGCTACTGGACTCTTTACTATTTTGCAAGGTTAGGACTGTGGGCCAAGACATCCAGGGACAAAAGGCCACAAGCGGAACACCAAGAACTTTACTATAGTGAGGAACAAGTCACGGGTCAGAGCTGTGAAAGAATCCTCACCATCACTGGGTGACCTCTCCTCCATGTCAGCTGCTCCTCTCAGCAGACAGGAAAAGAGAGGCAGGGGGCATGGCGCGCTTGCTGTCTACAGATGGTCACTAGCAGCGTCTCCTTCCAAAGGGCAACCCCAAGTGGCAGCTGTCTAGGGGTTTGTGGCCATGCAGGTGTGACCCATCAGAAGGTCCCATCTCTTGGGTTGAAGACCCTTGATCTAAGCCACTCTATACAATCTTCTGTAGCACATCCGCCATGCTCTTGTACTAGTCTTCCCCAAACTCAGGGACTGCTCAAGTTCCTTTTCATTCTTATGCAAGATGGCAAAGCCACAACACTAACCAGCTAACAGGAAAATGAAGCATTTATGTCTCAGCAGCACCCAAAAGTCCTTAGTAGAGATGGACACGAACCGAAATATGAACCAAAATTAAGCATGAACCAGGCTGGTTCGTGGTTCGTGAACCACGGTTCGTCAGATCCCATTTCTGACAAACCGTCGCAAAGTTTAGGCTGGTTCATTTGGTTGGTTTTTTGGTTCGTGACTGCAGACAGCCTGGTGCCAATCAATCAGTTTCCTAGGCAACAGGGCATGGACTTCCTGCAGACCTTCTGCTGACCCAGAAGTGACCTTCTTCTGGCCCGGAAGTGACCTTCTGCGGGCCCGGAAGTGACCTTCTGTGGACCTGGAAGTGATGGTTTTCTGACCCGGATGTGACGTTTTCACAAACCAAACGAACCGGTTTGCGAACCGGGGCAGGTTCGTGAAAGTTCATGGTTCGTGGTTTGTGAAATTTGATGAACCACGAACTGCATCATTCAGTTTTTTCCCGGTTCGTGCCCATCTCTAGTCCTTAGCATAACTGGTTCCTAGAGCTCTTCCCAGCGTACATTCTTCCTGTGCAACTCTCCTTATGGGTTGCAAACGTCCACTCCAGATATTGGACCCTTTTCCACATGGCAACACTTTCCCATGGAAGCACCAGTGTTGCTGCAGCTGCTGAAGCAACAGAGCTTCCAGATGGCAACTTTCCCTGCATTTTCTCTGCCCATGGTGGCCATTTCCCCTGCCATGCAATGCCAAGGGACTTTTTAAAAACCTGCCAAAGGTCTTTTTTAAGACCAGCAATGGACAAACAGATACAGCATTATATCAATATGCCAATTGTCAATTTTTAAAATAAACTCTCAAACATTCCAAAATATTGCCGCAAAGCAGGTTTGGAAAAGATCATGGAAAAGTCAAGGAAAACCTGGGTGGTATATGGAAGTATCTAGATGCTGTTAAAAGGCAGGGAAGAAGGGAAAAAACCCTACTTTCTAGCATCATTGAAAACCAACTGTGTGGAAATGGCCTGTGGCCTACTTCGCCAGTACTGAAGGCCAAAAGCTGGGCCTACATATGAATAGATAGAAGGGGGGGGGGGAGGAGGACAAGCAATTTTAAAAATTCAGCTGTCACTTAAAAGTCATCAATGTCACTTTGAGTGAGTGAATGATTCACACCCATGTATGAAATGCTTCTGAGTCACAGCACTGGATTTAGTGGGAGGGCTACATTGACTCAACCACCCAGAGAGGGGAGGGGGAGACACACGCCAACTCAGTATCAATACAAGAGCATGATTAGCATTGAAGAGATATTGATGCCAGCCTATTGTGCGATATTCCATTGAGGTCCCAGGTTCTACCACGAAGCACCACAGGGTGTACCAGATTGCAAACAAAACTATGCAGTAATTTAAACTTTGGGGAAATGCCAATATTTACGCCAGGGCCATGTATCGGAGCTCCTCCAATTCTAACCATGTGCCAGATTCATACATACACCCAGGGGTCATTTAGTAGAAAAAGGGCTGAAGGAACCCATTAGCATAATTCATTAGCATAATTCATTAGCATATGCAACACCTCTTGCCATCCCCAGAAGTGGTTCATTAGCATGACTGATTTGCATATGCCACACCCCCTGACATCACCTATCCTGGCTGTTTTGGACTCAATTCTGGCTATTCAGGGCCGACATTGGGCCCAAAATGGCAAAAATGGGCTGAAAAGGGCCGAAAAGGGGCCCAAAATGGTCAGGATCGGGCCGCTGCTGAGTGAGAGAGTGATCCACCACCACCCGTCAGAGGACTGATCTGGGTTGTTTCAGCCCCAATCCATGCTGAAACAGGCCCAAAATAGCCGAGGGTCAGGTAGGTGAGGCCACCTGACATGTGACCTCTTTGGGGAACTGCCAGAACTGCATTCCTGCACGTTTCCCCTCGAAATGAGCCCTGCATACACCTTGGGCTTTCTCTCATTTCCATCTAAGCAAAACTCACCATCAGTATATCTATTTACGTTGAGTATGAGTTTCCTTTCCCAAGGCCTGCTGTTCTAAAAACTGCTTTTCAAACTACAGAGTTCTTTACCTTTGAAGTTCCTGGGAACATATACGATTCTCCTCTCTGTCTAGGGTTGCCAACCTCCAGGTGAGGTCTGAAAATCTCCTGGAAATGACGACTGATTTCCAGATGTCAGAAGTCAGTTCTCCAGGAGACAATGGCTGCTATGGAGAAGGCTTCTATAGCATTATACACTCTGAGGCCCCTCCCCAAATCCCAACATCCCCAGGCTCCGCCTCTAAAACTCCAGGAATTTCCCAATCCACAGTTAGAAACCCTATCCCTGCTCTTAATTAGGGCTGTAGACTTAGGGGAAACAAACGTGTAAAGTTTTGTTTATCAGGTCAAAGAAACTTAAATGTATTGCTTGTTTTATTCCCAAAACTATTATAACTGTACTGTTTATACACTTATTGGTTGTATAAGATGGTATAACTTTTGATTTAATGTCTAATTTAGAATCTGCATCACTTTTATACTATGCACTTACTTTACTTACTTTTCTTTAAATAAAATTCTTTTTAAAAAATTAGGGCTGTAGAGAACCAACATAGGCCTCCAGACAGATTTTCTCAGGGAACCCCCCCACAACACCCAGACCTAACCCATACATCTCATACTTAATTTATTTACATCATATGCCCCACTTTTCTCCTCAATCGGGACCCAACAGGGGTTTACAACATTCTCCACTCCTTCATTTTATCCTCACAAAAACCCTGTGAGGTAGGCGAGGCTGAGAGCATGTGACTGGCCCAAGACCCTCACAAGCTTCCATAGCATAGTGGGGATTCAAACCCGAGTCTCTCACATCCTAGTCTAACAAGCTGATCATTATACCAAATCACTTCCTTGGCTCCATGGGCCCCAGTGGGACCCATGTCCCTAGAATATTGTCCCCTATTCCCCATCTCTGTGGCTGCCCTGGAATGGGGTAGAAACCCAGAAGGAAAAGCTGGCAATAAAATTGTATAAAGGTTTACCCAAGGTGGCAACTCTTGCAGTCTTTAATAATACTGAAGAGTCCAGTAGCACCTTATATGCTACAATAAAGTTGGTTAGTCTTAAGGGTGCTACAGGACTCTTTGCTATTTTGCAACTACAGACTTAACACGGCTAACTCCTCTGGTTTAATAATACTAAAACTAATACTAAAGCTTTATTCACTGACGCTGAGGGTGGGAAGATGCAGGACAGACAAAAGGAAGCACCTCTTCTCACTGCCCATAGTTTAATTGTGGAACTCACTACCACAGGATGTGGCAATAGACACTGACTAGGAAAACTTTAAAAGGGGAGCGGACAAATGGCTCATGGAGAACAGGGCTGTCAATGGCTATTAGAGGGATATCTGTTCCCTCCAGTACCAGAGGCAGGTATGCTTCTTTGAATCAGCTGCGGGGAAGCATGGGTGGGAAGATGCGGTTGCAGTCATCTTGCTTGTGGGCTTCCGAGAGGGAGCATGATGATCACTGTGTGAACAGAGTGCTGGACTGGGTGGGCCTTTGGTCTGTTCTGACACAACTCTTCCTAGGCTCTTATGTGAAGCCTTGGTGGGTTATGTACTTGCTGGGTACCTGTTATGTTCACACACACAGGTGAGCCGCAAAGCTCCAGATGCCAGGTTGCGAGCCCCTCTAAAAGCACTATTTATTTTGGCTGCTTCTTGGAAGGAATTGCATCTAGTAGGCATGTACAGGAAGCAAGGCTTGCACACTTCCTGCCTCTTTTGGCATGCACAAACCAAGAACCTACAACGGTTGGATCTAGAAGACCCACAGAACAGAAGCACGCTAAGCTGGAAGAAAACACGATTCCTCTAATAATTTAGCAAAGATATAGTCATTTATCTAGCCAGCAAGTGTTCATACAATAAGGTTACAATGAGTAAGTTCCAGAATAACTAGAAACCTGTCCTTGACCAAAAGGTTTGAGCATCAAAGGAATCCCTGACAATAGTCCGGATTCTCCAAAGTCCATGTGGTTAGAAATAGAAAACGGAGCCCAAGATCTCTTCTTTATTCTTAGGATGCCTTCAAGGGAACCCGAAGCCACGGGCAAGCAGGGAGCCAACCTCTGGTCCGGAGAACCCACAATGGAGAAAGTGGACACTCAGGAAAAGAATCACAGCTATCAGCTGCTCAACAGGGCACAAGCTGAATTCCTGTTTTGGTACCGCTTTTTCAAGAGTGTTGATAGACAGCTGTAATATTAATAAATTCTGCCTCTTTTGGCATGCGTGCTGAGGGGGAAACACTGGGATGATGAGACCCTCCAGCAGTTTAGGGGGATCCTTTTTTAGCAGGTTCGGACAGACACAGACGCTTCACATAAGCTCATCCTCACCTTCAACTCCTTCTTTCCACCCCGTGTTTAATGGCTCTGGCACCCTTCATGTGCAACTCAAGATTGAGCCTTGATGCCACTAGGGCTCCTCAGTTTCCTGTCACATGATGGGTGGCATATGCTTGTGGCCTTACATGACTTCCTCTCGTGTACTTGGCAGTTCAGCAAATCCTATGCTTCCTCGGGGGGGGGGGTTAAAGGAGGGTCCCAAATGTGGCAAGGCTGAAGACCACTGTTCTAGGGCACACATTCAGTTTAGCACTGACCAGGGCTGTTGAACTTTACCATTGCTCCATCTGTATGACCTAGAACATACCCAGTGGTCCTTTCTGATCCAGGGTACAAAGCAGGTGGTACAGAATGTGTATGCGTGAAGTGCTATCAAGTCGCAGCTGACTTATGGTGACCCCATAGGGTTTTCAAGGCAAGAGATAAGCAAAGATGGTTTGCCATTGCCTGCCTCTGTGCAGAGACCCTGGTCTTCCTTGATGGTCTTCCATCCATGTACTAACCTGGGCTCACCTTGCTTAGCTTCCAAGACCTGACAAGATTGGGCTAGCCTGGGCCACCCAGGTCAGGGCCTGGTATAGAATATCACTGAGAAAGTGACCAAACTTGTACCTCCAATCTTCTGCTTTGCCCCTCCCCACCCCCCAAGACAGACAGTACCAGCTGCAACAAATGCCAAGCCAAGCATCACCCTTTACTGCCAACATCTTTGTTTGGTAGCACTTTAACGGTCATAGCTTTCATCAAAAAATCATGGCAGCTGCAGTTTGATGATGATAATGCCAGACATTCATCGCTAAATCTGCTTTGCTCAAAAAAAGGTCCCATCTCCAGTATCTCCAGTTAAACAGATCGGGTAATAGGCGATATAAATAACCTGTACCTGAGAACTCAGAGACCCATTGCTACTCACAATAGATAATAGTGACTTTGATAGATCAATGGCCTGACTCAATATAATGACTATAAAACACCCTTTTAAATCCCAAGTGCAGATCTGTCCAATTTGGTAAGGCAAGGCAATTCCCCCTTACAACGCAGTTTTAAGAAACTTTTGGTCTCTCTAAACAGAGCTGATGTGCATTGCGCCAATAAAGACATATTGCATGGCTGCCGGAAGGTGCTCTATGAGCCACTGAATGGAGCACAAGGCACCAGGCTTGAAGCCACACCTGGCATCCAAGACAGAGTTTTAGGCAAAAGCTGCCCTGGCGTGCATCAGCCATGGAATGTATTCACCAACAACCACACAGCTGTTTGCAGCAGGAGGTGAATTAAAGATGGTTTCTTCAGATAATGTAACACGCTGTATAGGGGTATTTGTTAAGAGGGGAGTAATTATTCAGGCTGGCCCCATTCCTAGCTAGCAGGCTGCAATTTCATATCCCATTGAGCATGGTGCTCTGTAACATCACATTGGAACAACAGATCAGTGAGTAGGAAAGCAGCTCTTCCAATAGAGCCCATCCGCTGGAAGTGTACACAGAGGTCTCTGTACCAAACTTGTTCCACCTTATAGTTCATGGAAGAAAGCTGAATTTTGGTATGCTGACTAAGATGTTGGGTGCAACTTTAGGGGTTTCTTGAAACTATTTGATGGAAAGAATTGTTGCAGGTGTTTTACCTACTTCATCAGGTGCAACTGGACTTCTTGAGAGGCTTTTAAGTAAATACCGGTATGGCCACCTTCGTGTAATTTCAGAACCTAGAGTGCCCCCAAGATGATGCAGTGATGGGAAAGAGATTGCTTTCTGATGCAGCACAAAGCGAATGAGAACTTTGTGTTGAAACTGCAAGCACTTCCTTAAGCAAGACTAGCTGTTCAGGATCACTGAATGTTGTTGTTGTTGTTGTTGTTGTTGTGTTAACAAAACTAATCAGTGCATCCCAGCTCAAGTCCAACTTTTCCCTTGTACTGGAGAGCAGGAGCTATAGATATTATAATTTAACATATTTTATAACCCTGTGTTCTTTCATCCACACAATAACTCAGTGAGATTCATAATCCCCATTTTCAGACGAGAAAGGAAAGCTGTTGGTTTGCAAAATTGTGACCGGGTGTGGTAGATAGTTGAACAAAAGTTAAAATCCCAGTCTGCCCACCCGACCACCCTGGGAAATCTCAGCAACTCCCAGTCAATACCGCACATTGCAGAACACAACTTTTAACAGTAGCTCAGTCGCCACTGAGCTGATAAATGTGTGCTTTTGATGTATCACTTTAGTCTACAGGTGGAGACTCACATTGTTGAATGCTCCTCCATTCAAATGATCATTTCTATAGGAAAGAGAGGTTTTAATTTGCTTCTCCCTTGATAATCTAGATGGAAGAGCATTCCAACATGGACCACTGCCTGCACCCTGAAGTGGTACAGCTGAAACAAATATTGACCCACTCACAGTGAGAAAGGTGGACTATAAATGAGGAGGAGGAGGAAGAAGAAGCCACTGCCACCACCACCACTACCACCCTTTAAGGCTGTCCCTCCAATAGGTCATGTGTAGCTGCCAAAGATACTTTGAAAAAACTGGGACAATTATTTCCATAAGGGAACAGGTAAGTGAATTCCCTTAGAATTGTGGAGCAATAGCTTTAAAAAAAGGAACAGCAGAGGGGAAATTATGACAATGGGGTCTACACTCACCTGTCAAACCACATCCACATACCAGGGGGTTATGACAGTCCCCACCACTGCACCCGCTTCACTAATGTGAAAGGAGCTCTGAAAATCCGTCTCTCTCACACACAGGCTGATTCCGCACACGTTGGATAATGCACTTTCAATGCACTTTATCAATAGTTTGAGGTGGATTTTTTGTTCCGCACACAAAAAAATCCGTTCCAAATGATCTATAAAGAGGATTGGAAGTGCATTATCCGACGTGTGCGGAATCACTCACAGTGTAATATAAAGAAAGAAATGTGATATGAGAGATGCTGTACAGCTTGAGAAATGATCTGGTACTGATATTGCTGAGCAAATAGAGTTCTGTATTGGAAAAGGAAGATACCCCCTGCCCCAAAATCCCAGAAAGGAATCCAAACAAGCTTTTCCACAATGATAGAAATGGCTTCAAGCCTCTCTCATACAATTTGGACCTTGTGTTAAGGTGAGATGAAAAGGATAAGAAAATGGTTTTTAAAATAATGGCCACTAGAGATATGACATTCAGACATCGTGAAAAGCTGGGGGGGACACTTATTCTCTTGTGTGACTATTCTTGGGGCTTAGGGTTTTCTGACACAGCCTTTCCCTGCTTGTGGGTCCAGATTCTGAAAGTGCATCCCAGACTTTTGCTGTTTTAATTGTTTGTGCATGCTCTGTTTTTTAAAAGTGGGTGGCCATACTAAAAAGCCGGGGAGACACTGTTCTAGAAGCTATTCAGCAAAAGGCTTGAGAGCTATCCATGGTGCTGAAATTGTGCACTTTTTTTTAATGCTGTCAAGGCGCAACTGACATGCAACTCCGCAGGCTTTTCAAGCCAAGAGGTAAACAGAGGTGATTTGCCATTGCCTGCCTCTGCATAGCAACCCTAGACTTCCTTGGTGGTCTACCATCCAAGCACTAATCAGTGCCGACCTACTCAGCTTCTGAAATCTGATTAGATCAGTCTAACCTACTTCTCCCTAAAACTCTGAGCCTTAACTCTTTCCTTAATTAATTGTCCCCTCGTCGAATCCAACTTTGCCATGGAAAACCCAAAGAAAATGAGAATGCCGCAAACTTTGTACACTTACTTGGATGCATAGACTTAGATGTGAGTTTGGATGGAGGATTGTGTAAAATAAATATAGTAATATAAATAGGCAATTTACACACTCTCAGTTATGGCATTTTATACATTGAGATGGACAATTTGGGGTTATTGCAGTACAGAATTCCATAATCTATGTCTGAACACTCCTAACCAATTAACCTACAGCTTTCATAACTGTAACATGCCACAGGCAAAAGACCGTGTGCGTGCGTAAAATTAGCTAACCCAGAGGCACCCCCAGGGCAACACATTCCCTTAGCACGGATCTCCATATTCCAACAAGAAAAGAGACGTAAGAGGGACTATTTATTGCCTCTTGGAGAAGAGGAGAGACTTGAAAATATGATCACTTTGTAATGGACAGGGTGGGAGCTGGGGAAGTCACAAAATCAAAACAAATAAATCAGAGCTACAACCTTAGAGGCAGTCATTCATCACATCACAATTGCAATATCTCAAGGGGGTCCCCAAGTCCAGTTTTCTAAGCTGTGCATTAGCTCAGAAGGTAGCTGCCAGCTTGGAACACATTATTGTAGCTGGATTCTGCCATGGGGCTTAAGGGCTCTAAATGGGTGGGGATGGAAGAAATTACAGAAGATGGTAAATTCACATATACCGGACTTGCAAAATAATCTATTTTAGAGGAGTAAAAAATGTGGTCTGTGCGGCCATAATCCCACAAAGAGTCATGTGTTACCTTAAAGGCCAGCATCACTACTGTGAAAGAAAGATTGCTATTGATGCCGTTGACTATGATAAATTTGACCCCACTCCAACAGCATGTCGCTTGTCAATATCTGACTGATTGACTCAGGCTGACTATGCTGTATTTAACCACTAGGGCTCCAGTCATACTTTCCCCTCCACACTTCCTCCTAAGCACGCTTTCAACCATCCGAAACAGAGAGCTAGTCTACACAGACAAAAGATCACCTCGTTGAATTGTTCTAGGGCTATAACCACTTTAGGCTGTAAGTGCAGGAAATGCGCCAGTCACATTCAGTGAGGTACGCCTGAAGCTGTCATATACTGAGTCAGACGCTGTGTCAGTCTATCAAGGTTGGTATTGGCAGTGTCTCTCCAGGATATCACATGACCTACTTCCAAGTTCTTTTGAATTGGAGATGCCGAGACTTGAACCCAGGACTGGCGACCTGCAAAGCAGATGCTTTACCACAAACTATGGTCCCACCCCCCTACCCCACCCCAGGGAGTAGCAAAAGAAGGGCATCTTAGGAGGATCTCTGCCAGCTACTTGAGATCTGGGCTGAGTTTCACGTTCCCTCTCTTTTACATACATTCCAGTCTGGATATGGCCAGAGGTGGGAGCCTTTTGGCAAGAGTGCTTTGCCTGTAGCTCACAGCCTTAGGCAGAGGATCCAGCGGGTTCAGGACTTGCTCACGACATTGGCGTTGCATTGCATATTTTTGTTTAAATTATATGGTTGCATTTTGCAAGTCACATTGAGTTCCCAATGGAGAGAAAGGGGGAGTAGAAATATGCTCGCCAGAGAATCCCTACCCCCCCCCACACACACACGCACACCAAATCCCTCCATGCAGATAATTAGCACACCAGGAATAAAGCTAAACATTAACCTTCTCCCTAATGCTTAGCTTCCTATGTCCAGATAGCTTTAAAAACAGGGAAGAATCCAGTCCCTCCTACTAGGACCTCCCGGTGTGTAGACTAGCCCTTAGCCACCAACTCTGAGGTTAAGAAAACAAGAAGCACAGGTGATACGGCTGCAGCAGAAAGAATATTTTTCACAATACAGTCAGCTAAAGACTCAAACGCACACAGAACTCATTGGGAACCAGTGCATTCTCCCTTGAAGTAACCCACATTTGAAAACTTAAATGAAATAAAAATGAGGCTCTCTAATCCCCATCCGTGCCTCACTGTTGCTGAAAATAAAGCCAAGGAAACTAACAGTGCAATCCTAAACAGAGTTACTCCAGTCTAAGCCCACTGAAATCAATGGCTTAGGCTGGAGTAACTCTGCTCAGGATTGCATGGTAAATTAGCAGTGCAAGATTTGGACTTGGTCACATAATAATGACATGCTTCAAGGGAAAAAGAAATCTATCACGGGATTTCATACTGTCCTCTATCAGTGGTCTTTTGTCGCTGTTCTTTCTTTGTAAATGTTAACTGAATTTCAGCTCTCTGTTTGCAAACCTTATTTTGCTTATTGCCATCAGTCTGGAGTGGAGCAGAATTCTTCCCTATAAGCTGTTCCGCACTTGCAATTTTTACATCGTTTACCCTAATTGCCAATAAATGTGTTGTGGAAGCAACAAAAAGGCCTTTTTTCTTAAATCCATCAAAACAGATAAGGACAAATCACAATCTACAAATGGAAGATCCAATCTGAAAATAATGAGGTGGCAAACCTACCCAGGGTAACTGATGCTCCCCCTAACCAAACCACGCAAAGCCGATGGGTCTGCCTCCCCTTGCCAAGTTTTAAGAGCTGTTGTCCCTTGCCAAGTCTTTATGCAAAAAGTCAGGAGCTAATTAAGGAGCCCAGGCAACACAATTAGAGAACGAGGAAGTGATTAAGGAACAGCCTTTCCATGGAGTGGGCGAGTCAAGAGTGTATGAGACGCCACATAGCGAAGTGTACTTTGAGCAAGGCTGTAAGCTAGTCTTAGCTTAGGAATGTACTTGATGAGAAGTTGGAGGCCATGGCAGCTGAGAAGTCAAGGGCAACTGGCAGCAGTCCTGCTGAAACCCCATAGATTTCTTAGGCTGAATTAGACTATCTGACTACCCAGGCATTATCCATTCTGAAGGGCTGCTGCTATCCAATGCAGCCTTGCCACCCGTGATCTTTTTAATCAGAGATGCCAGGGATTTAATCCAAAAGACTTTCTCCATGCAATACACAGCTATGACTCCTCTGCCCCAATTATCTGTGATCCCTCAATGGCTGGCCATATTATTAAGCCCAACTTCTATCACTGTTCGGGGATTAAGAGCAGTCAAATTTCCTTTTTTGTTTTAGCTCACTATTCTGTTTTTCACCATGAGGGAAAAAACACCATTTGGATCTTCTGCCTCCCAGGCACCGAAGTCTCCGGGAACTGCTGTCTTCTGCCTCCCAAAGTCTCCGGGAACTGCTGGGATACCCACAGTACACCATTCTCAAAAGTTTAAGAGTGTTTTGCTTGTGCTGGTTTCAGGAAAATTTTGATGTAATTCAAAATGGTTTGGAGTGGTGAAGGTCATCTTCTGACCTGCTTGATGGGACAGAGCACTATATTCTCAACCCTATAGGCTTAATGCCCAAAGTGCATTGGGCTGAGTGGATCAGACTCTAAACGCTGCAGTTCTGCTGTTATCAGGAACAAGCTGGAGCATCAACATCACTCCCATCCTGCAGTCACTCCATTGGCCACCTATCAGTTACTACCTACGGGATGCCTCCCTCCCTATGTTCCTCCATGGTAGCTTTGCTCATCTGAACAGGGTCTCCTGCAGGGGCCATCCTGCACATGGGTGAAATCAACAGCTGCCCGTACACATGCATTTTCTATGGTGGCCTCTACCCTGTAGAACGGCCTGCCTGTGGAGCTCAAGAGAGCCCCTACTCTCCTGGCTTTCCACAAATGATGCAAAACCAAATGATTCAAAAAGGCTTTTTACTCAAATAGGAGGGCTGTATTGTAGAGAGGGGCTCTCAGATGCTTCACTAATGAGTTAGAGACCATAGACTTCACTACTATGTTGCCTTACATCCAGGGCTCATTTCGAGGGGGAACGTGCTGGAACGCAGTTCCGGCAGTTCCCCAAAGAGGTCACATATCAGGTGGCCCCGCCCACCTGATCCTTGGCCATTTTGGGCCCGTTTCAGCCTGGATTGGGGCCAAAACAGCCCAGATTGGGCCTCTGACGGGTGGTAGATCACTCTCTCACTCAGCAGCGGCCCGATCCTGACCATTTTGGGCCCCTTTTCGGCCATTTTCAGACCCTTTTTGCCATTTTGGGCCCAATTTTGGCCCTGAATGGCCAGGATTGAGTCCAAAACAGCCAGGATAGGTGATGTCAGGGGGTGTGGCATATGCAAATCAGTCATGCTAATGACACACTTCTGGTGATGGCAAGGGGCGTGGCATATGCTAATGAGTTGTGCTAATGAGTTATGCTAATGAGTTCCTCCAGCTCTTTTTCTACAAAATTACCCCTGCTTACATCCTATCTGTTGCTTTAAGTATGTGCTCCTATGTGCTACCTGTGCTTTAAGTATGATCCTACTGGGAAGTTATATGTTGTCTAATGTCAGTCCTAGAATTGCTTATGCTCTGTTTCAGCATTTCTTCAACTCTGTATTGGATTCTTACTAGTGCAGTGTCTTTATAAACTTGTATTTATTTACCCTAATGGCATTGTTTCTGGAAATGCCCTTGATATTGCTTGTACTAACTTCACACTATGTAATCCGCCTTGAGTCTCAGTGAGAAAGGTGGACTGTAAATGACATAAATTAAAAAAATCAATACTAATATAGTATAGTTGGCACCACCTAGCAATGAGGGCTTTGTGCAGCCGTAGCATACGAAGAGGTGTATTTACATGTTACATACATGGCACATATAACATTCAAAGGAGAAATGTAACGTCAAATTGCAAATTATCTCTGTTGCATCACAACTTGAAGGGTTTTCTTTTCATTAAGAGCAAAAGCACAGGAAAACTTTTTACTGTACTTTGATTGACGGAGCTGCCATAGAGAAGATAAAATTGCTCCAGGGGCCAGACTTGGCTCATCAGGGGTAGCCATTTGCCAGCCCTGCTTTGGCTCATCCCTGATATTGGCTTGTGGTAACAACCTTACAAAGTATCCTGAGGTTATTGGCAATACAGATGACACCGATCAGGGACTAGTATAAGCTTCTTAAGTCTCCTTCTGCCAAGCGAGTCCATAATGCTTTCTGAAATCCAAAATAACCACATTTTTGGTGATTGTGCTATAGAATCATACCTTTAGGTACAATTATCCCAAAGGACAGAGCACACCACACAAATCCATCCCTAATATGTGAATCATTTCCCCCTTTTGTTGAGTGAATCAGAATTCTGAATTTTTTCCCCCCAAAGAGAGCAAGTGATTAGAGAATGTCGTAAACTGGCAGAGAACCATTCATTCTTCCACCCTAATGAATGGCCACCCCCCAAAATTGAATGAAACAAGTTGATGTCTGTCTCTAACACTGACAAAGCAACAACTGAATTTACTTGACTGTGTGTGTTGGGGGGGGGGAGAATTCAACCAATCTGACTTGGGGGAAAAAACCAGAATTCAAGCTAGGGCATAAGGAGATAAGCAACCAACAAACAGCAACTTTCTCTTTATATTGCCGAAGGCTTTCACAGCCGGAGAACGATGGTTGTTGTGGGTTTTCCGGGCTGTATAACCGTGGTCTTGGCATTGTAGTTCCTGATGTTTCGCCAGCAGCTGTGACTGGCATCTTCAGAGGTGTAGCACCGAAGTGTCAGTGTTTGACACTGAGAGATCCCTGTCTTTCGGTGCTACACCTCTGAAGATGCCAGTCACAGCTGCTTGCGAAACGTCAGGAACTACAATGCCAAGACCACGGCCATACAGCCCGGAAAACCCACAACAACCAACTTTCTCTTTCATTCAATAGTCTCTTAAAAGGGTAAGACTGGTCTGGCCGTCCCTCAAATCTGGATTTATTTCTAAGGCTCGCCTTAAAAGGATCCACCTTAAATAACTAAGTAACCTCTCAATTCATGAAGGCTACCTTAAAAAAAAAAAACCTTTTTCCATGCAGAACACAACAAGCCCCAGTACGGCAGAGTAGCATCCTTCCCAAAGTTCCTCTTAAAAACTTTCCCATAAAAAAAAAATCACTGCCAGAAATGTGCAGGGCAAAGCATCCATAGAAGAAAGCAAAGAAAACTTCCCCTTACACAAACACACACACACAAAAGCACTCATATGGCACAGAAGACAGCCCAGATCAAGCACAGGGAAGGATTGCAAAGAACCTGGAATATGTCCCGGTTTCTAAGTCGGTTTGCTTACTGCTGCTAGCTTTCATTGAGGCTTGTATAAAGCAATTACATAGATTTCCAGAGCTTGAATTGCCAGAAAGAAACAATTACACCAAGCGATGGTGTGAGTAATTCAGCAGAAACTAAAATCTGTTCCTAAGGGAAAAAACAGAATAGGAGCAAATTCTTGCCAAAAGGATACACACACACGCACCGCTTTTCATTAACTAACTGTAAAAAAAGGAAGGTTAGGGACAGGGAATCTTGGAGCCATCCCTTCTTCCCCAACAGGTAGCAACATTACACTGAAATCAGCTCCAGCTAAGGTTCCTTCTATACTAGGCAGAAATGCAAAATGCCAAAGAGAAAGAGAGAGAGAGAAGAATTAAAATGCATTATCTACTTTTAGAAACCTAGCCGTCTACCCCAGACAGTCATCGCTGCAAACAGCAAAAAAAGCTAAAATAAGCGCTTACCTTGAATAACATGCATGGCTTCTAGAATTGAGCTGCAATATTATTCCAGAAACATTATTTGTAATAGAAAGAGAAATGAAGACCAAAAGTGGGAGGAGAGAAGGAAGGGGAGAAGAGGTGGGAACAATAAAGAGAAGAGGATTGGGGAAGGAGAGAAAAGGGGAAAAGAAGGAGGTAGGAAGGGGCAAAAGGAGACAAATGAAAAAAGAAAGGAAAACAGAGACAGTCAAAATCTGTCTCCTGCCCACATAGTGGAAAAGAAATTTCTGACAAGCAAGAGAGAGAGAGAGAGAGAGAGAGAGAGAGAGAGAGAGAGAGAGAGAGAGAGAGAGCAAACTCTCACACATACCAGAAGGGGCAGACAGGGAAATAACAGTAGAACGGGGAATCAAGCAAAATCAAAACAGTAAGAGAAATGTCCGGGGACAAGTCACACAAGAGGAACTGAGGGAGCTCACTGGGCCCCGCATGCCATGTTACATCATTACAGTAGTTGAGGGTCATGTGCCTGGGAAATTTAGGTCAGTTGGCTTGTTAAGAGTTTGGTGACCTGTAACTCACTCCTGGACGAATTTGACAAGGTGGAGTGGGGGACAAGCCCTTAAATAGGCCGATATCACACAAGACGCCCCCCCACACACACACACACACTTGTACACTCACACTATCTCCAGAAGATGGAAGCAGTTACATGAAAGCCTCTGTTCTGTGGCTGGAAGTGGCAAAAAAGACTTTCGCTTTGAGATGAGTGTGGCTCTGCCGCTTCTGACAGGCTCGCCACGATGAATAGGCACACAAACATATAAGCGCAGCAGCGGATATGTCTATTGCAATAGAAAAGGCAGCGGCTTTTTTACATCTTATTTCCCTTCTTTAATTTCCAACCAATCACATGCATCTGGCTTTCTCTTATCATTGAGAAAACACACCTGTAGCTTCACCAAATGTATCATCAAGAGTAATAATTAGATCCCTCGCCACCAAAGTACTATTCCTTTTCAGCTGCCCCTCCATCTGGTACCCTGTGCCGTATGAAGGGTGATCAAACGGGCAGCTGCACAGTGATATTTTGTTTTTAACATTCCTAAAGATACCAGGCACTACCTTATTTACCTGAAAGGACAACTAGGATTCTTTTTCCCGTCAAGAAAAGTACAAGTTACAGGTATGTAATAAACTTTTTCTATATCATCTTTTTAATAGGAGAGTCGTCTTACATTCAGGTAAATATGGCAGTTAGAATCACAGGGTCCTACTCACAGACTTTCAGTTTCAAAACACTGGTGTTAAGGGGAAGAAAATTAAGAAACAATTGCTGCTTCCTTCAGGTCCAGATGCAGCCATGCAGCATAGCCTCTAGGATATTCTCACCTGGCAACAGATAGCTGGGAAAACTTCTTTACTTCACTGATCTTGTCCTGTCTATCAGCCCTCCAATTTGCCACCCTAGTTGGAATGAAGAGACGGACACCAATCTTGGATCTTTATTAAATTAACATCAGCCCATCAACAATCCCAATAACTGTGGCAAGGGCCAACTAGTGGTACAGGTCAAGCCACGGGGTCACACCTGGACCTCTACCGTAACCTGTCTGGGTAAGCCCCGAAGACCCGGGTGAGAGCCATCCATCTGGATGGCTAAGACCCAGCTGGCCAGGTAAGTGGGTTCCCCCCTTTCCAAGCTCCTCTGCCTCAGCTGTACAGCAGTGAGGGAAGGACTTGCACGCAGGGTTCCCACTAGGCAGTCTGCCCATGCGCGGGCAGCTGTCACAAGCAGTACCAGCCGCTCCTGGCAGACCCCTCTTCCCCACCAATGGGGAAGCACCAAGGGTGCTCAGCAGCCCATTCCCTTTCCCCCAACTCTATCCTGCCTGTGGCAATCCTAGCAAGCACCACCCCATGCCAATTACCCCAACCTCCATAATGTGCAAGGTAGGTGAAAAAACCTCTCTTCCCTGAGCCAATTTGGGAAAACAGAAGGAAAAAATTCCTACCGGGCTCTGATAACAGCAGCCGGCTAATCCTGCACAAATACAGGGTGAGGAGGGTGGGCTGAGAACTTGTAACCGGCTATGCTGAGGCAGGCGGAGCCACCTTCACAGGCTGTTGGCTCCGCCCACCCCAGCAAGATCCTGGATGGCTGGGAAAGCTCCGTCCCTCGTCGTTCCAGGGAGGCAAATGGCGCCTTCCCCCCCCCCCCGACAGCAAGAGCAGCATTCGCTGCCAGCCGGGATGACCGTTTTCTTCCCCTTCCCTTAAAGTGGTGGGCAATTAGGCCTCATTCAGAAGGGATTCCTTGCTGAACATTTCTTGCCTTCTGTAAAGGACTCTACCCTACCAGTCCTAGGACTAACGGTACAATCCTAAGAAGAGTTACTCCAGTCTAAGCCCATTGGTTTCAAGAAGATGGAAGTTGCCTTTAAAGAGCAATCCGAGGATTAGAAAAGAGCAAGAGTCCAGTAGCTCCTATAAGACTCACAAAATTTGTATTAGGGTATGAGCTTTTGTGAGCCACAGCTCACAAAAAGAAGTGAGTTGTGGCTCTGAAGAAGTGGGCTATGGGTCGCAAAAGGTCATACCTTACCACAGATTTTGTTAAGACTTATAGGGGCTAATGGACTCTTGCTCTTTTCCAATCCTTGGACTGCTCTTTAAAGTGAACGTCCATCTTCTTCCTTTGGTATTGCTCTGCGAGGGGCGAAAGAGTTGTTGAGTTTCTCCCTGCTATTCACATCACAGGAATTCTAGAAACTAACAGTTTTATTTTAAATTATTTATAGCCCTACCTATCTCAGAGGCTTTATTATGTTCATTAGTTATAAAATCCCCAAGCTCCACAAATACATTCAATTCTCAGCTTATCCCTTCCTGCCCCGTGCCACCTAAAAACAAAGATGGAAGCCACTGTCTCACCTTGCTCGCTGTCTCATACAAAACAGACGCTGCTCAGCTTTGACCAGTATCCATGGGAAATAACTTCCACAGGAGAGCAGCCGCCGCCATGTACACCACCTTTCAGTGCACTTTTTTTGAGGCATTTATAGTAAGCTTAAGAGGACATTATCAGTTCATCTTAGAGGCTGTGATAAAAAACATAGGTCTAGAAGCAATGTGTTGGCCCCTTGGTGTTTATAACTTTACATACCATCAATCTCAGCATGCTGAGAAGAACCCAGCAGGCATTAGGGAGCTGTAGCATTTTTGCTCCCATTGAAGGAATTCAGTCAGCCTGGGAGCTACACAGGAGGCAGGAGCGTGGTGTTTGCTCTTCAGGATAACCAGATTCCTGGGAAGATTTTCATCCCTGGGGTTTCTATCTCAGTATGAAATCTTTGCAATTCCCTTCTTCAACCAGCAGCATAAGGATTCACATCTGAGCTACACAGTGTGAGCCCTACAGCACTTTGCCCCATCATGAACACAGTTAGTTGTGCACATCAGTTCCATAGACAAGAAGAGAGAAGAAATGAACTTTAGTATGGGATTGAAGTTGGCAACTGATTACATTTGGTTACATGCTTAAGTCCGCCAAGCTTTTATGTAGTGCTTCCACTATGCAAGGTACTTTACAACATACAGCCTGGGTGCAATCTGTCTTAGGCAGGGCTTTTTTTCAGAGGGAATGCAGCGGAACGGAGTTCTGGCACCTCTTAAAAATGGTCACATAGCCGGTGGCCCCGCCCCCTGATCTCCAGACAGAGATCTGGAGATCAGGGGGCAGGGCCACCAGCCATGTGACCATTTTCACCGAGGGCAATTTCAACTTTAAAAAACTCCCCCCTTGTTCCAGCTGACCCAAAATGATATCATTGTGTGGTCTTGAGTTCCACCACTGAGTTCCACCACCTCTTTTCCCAGAAAAAAAGCCCTGGTCTTAGGGAATACCTGTCTATCACCGTCCTATTGTTCACCTGACCAGCTGAGTAGGAAGGCATAAAGCTCTAAGTCTGAGGCAAGCTGAAGCTACCCGCCCATTCAGCCGCAGGAAGCAGACACGTCCACTAGGAGGCAACCAAAGGCCTTGAAACCCTGTGAAGGCTGGGAGCTGTCCAGATGCTGAAGCACAAGCTGGTTTTTAGAACGTGTTGAACCAGTGGAGATTAGAGCTCAACTGAGGAGGTGTCTAGTGAAATGATAGTCCGGCCTCAATCAGTCATTCAACCACCTTTTGCAGCACCCACAGCAGGGTCTCTAATCCTGCCATGATCTAGATTTGGGCTGGAATTTGGGATGCCTCCACCTGGTCCAGGCTTTAGCTCTGGCCCTCTGCTTTTTTTGCTCCTGGGGGAGACAAGAAGAGGTGCTGGAGCAGGACTGGCCCACTCAGGGGGTTCCTTATTTGCCTGTTCCATTGATCTTGAGCAGGAGCTTCCCATTGTAGAGTAGGAAGAAGGGACTCCCCTTGGAGATCCTAATATGCTTGGGGCCTTTGGTATAGTGAGGACTCTAGAGGGCACCTCTACCTTTGAGGAGTCTTCTCTACATGTCAAGGCTGGACCCAGGCAGGTTCTGAATGGTAATGACATCCTATTATATTTTTATGTTGCCCTTTCTTAAAGGAGCTCAAGCCAGCATGCATAGTTCTCCCCTCCACCCATATGAGCCCCTTGCTCCAGGCTTTTTCTATAATAGATCTTATCCTGTGTTAGTAACAGGATTATTACCATGACCAGATTGTCCCAATGGATGCCATTTTAAGGTATAAAATTTCGTGTTATAGACAGGAAGTTCTCCCAACCTGCAAAATCAATAAATGGAATAAAACTGTCCACAGAGTGCGTTGTTTCATGATGCTGGACAATGTTGAATGCTTCTGCCTTTTAAAAAAAGTCCCCTGGACACGGCAAACTGGCACAGCAGGGACCAGAACAAAATGGAACCCTTCGCCTTGACCTCTCTCTGTGTAAGAAATATAAACAGAAATTAAAAACAATACAAATTAAACAAAATAATTGGCTGGTTTTCAAATCATTTCACAATAGAAGCAACATTCTAGCAATAAAAGCAAGCAGATCCTAGTCAAAAAGCTTAGAAAAGTAAAACAGTTTGCACCTGGCATTTAAAAGAAACCAAGGGAAGCGCCCGGTGAATGTCTTATTTTCTGTGTGTAGGGAGAAAGAAAACCTATGCAGACGTGATCCCAAATATGGTTCCCACTGATTCATTTCCTGGGACCCACATGAAGGATTGTAATAGGACACATTCTCTGTTTGTCCCTGCCTCAATGGCAGCCATTTCGTGATGGAGCCTAATATCCCTTTTTAAAATTCCCTAAATGCCTGCATACCTAACAAGCCTGGGTACCCCTGCCCTAGACATTTAGACCGGGAGCAAAAACCAGCTGTGATGTGATTATGCATATTACCTGAATGTTTTGTCTCTAGCTTTCTCCCCCCGTTAAAATGTTTATGTTAATGAGAGCCAGTTTGGTGTAGTGGTTAAGAGTGCAGGACTTTAATCTGGAGAGCCGGGTTTGATTCCCCACTCCTCCACTTGAAGCCAGCTGGGTGACCTTGGGTCAGTCACAGCTCTCTCAGGGCTCTTTCAGCCCCACCCACCTCACAGGGTGTTTTGTTGTGGGGATAATAATGACATACTCTGTAAACCACTTTGAGTGGTTATTAAGTTGTCCTGAAGGGTGGTATAAAAATCAGATATTATTATTATCATTATCACTGAGCTATATTTAGGCAACTGCCACGTAGTGGTTTTGGCGTATCACTCTCCTTTCTTTGTTCAAGTTAGTTCGACCAGAGTAACATCATACCCTCTGAGGAGTGATCTTTGCTGCTCTGTAGAGAGGGGAAATTGACAAAGCCTTCCAATCCGTCTTTTAAAACTCAGCTTCCCAGCTAACATTGCGACTCCTTTCACACGCGTGTCCTCGTGTAATTCATCTCCTGTAGTTTAGCTCTCCGTTGACCTAAAAAGGGTGCCCAATATATTGGGCACCCTTATATATATCCACCCAATATATTGGGTGGATGCAGCATTGTACACACACCAGATCCAACCTTAGCACTCATTTACACATATGTGATTAATTGTGTCCCCCTTTGGCAGCTACTACCTGTTCTCAAAATTCCCGTCGTGTCTCCAACAAGATTGGAGAGCCCAGCTCTAGATCTTTCGGTGCCTCCTGCAGGTCTTGCAGGCTGCTGCTCTCCTCAGAATGCCCTTCTATGTATGCATTATATTTCTATCCTGCCCCGTCTCAAAGGTCTTATAGTGGGTACTGTAATAGCGTCGGTCTCAGTGCTCCCAGTCCAACTCTTTTGCTTTCTGATGGCTTGAGGAAATAATGATCGGCAAAATAATCATGCCCAGCTGGCACTCTCTAAAATTTTATTACCCCTTTTTCACTCCTTTCCTCTCAAAATGCAGCTCTCTTACACAAGGCACGTTTTATTCTAGCCCCATCCGCCTCTCCTCACCCCCACCCTGCCTTGATTCGACAACACTCTGAGAATTATTAGGAAATTAGAGAAATCAAAGTAGGCTGTGAGGAACATGGTCTCTGAGGCGGAGGGAGGTAAAGAAACCCTTTCTTTGAAAGTAAGGCATTCTTTGTTAGTTATTAATAATCCCAGCCGTTCCCTCAAGGAACTCAAGGCAATCATCCCATTTTATCTTCACGACGTTCCTGTGAGGTAGGATGACTGACCTAAGGCCGCTTCCTCCCTCCCTTTCAAAATGCAGCTCTGTCACAACATATGTTTTGTTCTACCTTTGTGTTACAATGGATATCTGATCCCAGGTATCCCTCCACCTTCAACACCACATTCACTATACTAGACAGACTCTCTGCCAAGTCCCAGGGAGAAAGCTGCATTGCTAGAGCAAAACAGCTGTGCGTCTGCCTTGTTTTTCCAGCTATCCAGCTGGAAACCTGGGGCAGCTCCTATAACTGTGTACATAACACCTACTTTATATCCCATGCTGTGAGGCAGGTCAGCAGCCTCTGTAGCTGTACAATAATTCTGTGTCCTGTCACTCAAAAGAAGAGGACAGAATAGATAAAGCTAATAACAGAAATGTAGAAAAAAATCTCCCCCATGGAGAGCTTCTCTGTTGTTGTTTTTTAATCTTTAGAAAGCCAAAAACACCCCTGCCAAGCGTTCCCTAGGCCAGAAAGCATCCCTGTTTGCTAAGACAGTTGGAAAGAAAACCTGTGAATGTAGAGTCAATCATTTCCAGGTGAGCTACAGCCAGTGCGTCGGTGACCTTCAACTGTATGTCCCATCACAACTTTGGAGATGAACAGGAAGTGCTCCCTTAAGAATACCACCTGTTCGCCGAGTCAGGGCCAGAAGCGCCTACAGAGAGTTAATCTTGAATGGTGATTTCTGAATCTTTGGTTTAACTTGGAGGCTTGTTAAAATCTGAGCCTGTGCATATTCCAGAAGTAGGGTGTGGAAATTATGGCCCCCAACTGCATGCAACAAATCTATATGTATGGCCCCTGCAATGGGGCAAATAACAGATTTCAAAGCAGAAAACTGGCATAAGAGGGATGGCTGAAGTCCATTCTCTTTTTGCACCATCATTCTGATCCAAATTGGGTGCTGGTGCATTTAGGAAATTAGTTCCCCCCTCCTGACGTCTGAATGTCATATCAAACTCAAGTCAGGGCAATCCTGACCTTACATGTTAGAAACTGTAAAACGTAGTTTGGGCCTATGGTTGTTGTGGATTTTCCAGGCTGTATTGCCGTGGTCTTGGCACTGTAGTTCCTGACATTTCGCCAGCAGCTGTGACTGGCATCTTCATAGGTGTAGCACCAAAAGACAGAGATCTCTCAGTGTCACAGTGTGTAAAAGATGTTGGCAGGTCATTTATATCTACTCAGGAAGGTGGGATTGGGCTGAGTCATCCCCAAAGAGTTTCCCAGGGTGTGGAATGCTAATGGAGGGAGTCTTCACTGTATCCTGAGGAGGTTCTTTTGCATATGGATTGGTGCCTGATATGCTAATCTGCTCTGCAGGGCTATTGTAGGATGTAGAGTATTTTGTTAGCCTGGTGTTTTTCAGTAGTTTGGGCCTAATTCAAACCATCTTTGGGGAGGGGGGGCATGGAAAGGACAGAATAATTAACACTGCCAAATCAACACCTACATGCAGAAAGAAAATGAAAATAAATGTGGCACCATGGACCCATAAACTGAGTGAAATTCCCTGTCAAGCATACACTTAAAACAAACTTAGGTTTGCCACAATCAGTGCATGAAACATCCCAAATGCTACACTGACATACAAATGTTGACTATAAGGGCGTGCAACATCAAGTACTGATCTGAATGTGTGAATGACCCTCAGATCTGTAATCACTTCCTCATCACTCGGGGTCCCCTCTAATGTAACATGATTAATCCTTCAGTTCACATATTCTGAAAGAAGCAACGAGGAATCGGATTACATGCATGCGTATATGAGCGAGCCCGTTGACTGGAATTAAAATACTTCAAACAGTTTCACTCCCCCCTTGCAAGAAGCCTTGGAAATGCACACTGGAAGAGGCAGCTGAAAAGTCCATTTGAACAAGATCCCTATACTCCTCACATAGGTCTATCATTCTCCAAGCTGTGAAGAAGCCATGGCAGATCATTTTAAAAACAGGTTGAATTCCTAAGATATGTCATGCCATAATGCCATAACGCTCTTTATACAGCTTCCTTATGAGCCCCACACTCAAAATAATGGATGTGTTTTATTTATTTATTTATTTACGCCATTTATAGTCTGCCTTTCTCACTGAGACTCAAGGCGGATTACACAGTATGAGGTTAATACAATCAGTATCAAGTAAGTACATTTCAATACAATACCATAAGGTAAACATATACAAGTTTAAAGACATAGCATTAGCAAGATTCCAAGACATAGTAGAGATATTGAAGCAAAACAATCAATTCTAGGACTAACATTAGACAGCATGGAGCGATGGTTGTACATAAGAGTACCTATTTAAAGCAGCAGATAATATATGAGGTGATGAAGTCTATGATCCCCAACTCGTTAGTGAAGCACCTGAGACCCCATCCCTACAATGCAGCCCTCCCATTTGAGTAAAAAGCCTTTTTGAATAGTTCAGTTTTACATCGTTTACAAAAAGCCAGGAGAGTGGGGGCTCTTCTGACCTTCCTCAGGATGGTCATTCCACAGGATAGGGGCCATCACAGAGAAAGCCCTTGTATGGGCTGCTGCTGACTTCACCTGTGTGCAGCCTGGTACCTGCAGGAGACCCTGTTCAGATGAGCGATGCTGCCGTGGAGGAACATAGGGAGGGAGGCAGTAACATAGGTATGCCGGACTAAAGCCGTGAAGAACTCTGTATGTAATAACTAATACTTTGAACTGAGCACGGTAAACGATGGGTAGCCAGTGGAGCGACTGTAGGATGGGAGTGATGTTCATGCTCCTGCTCGCTCCTGATAACAATTTTGCACTAATTGGAGCCTCCTAGTTAACTTAGATGTTTTTCGGAGAGTAGGGTTCCACTTCAAGAAAGTGATCTAATAAAGGGTTCCATTCACCACTCTGCCACTTCCTTCTACAATGAGCAGCCCAAACTTTCCTTGTACCGGGTCAGATTATTGATTTACCTAGTTCAGTGTTATCTACTATGAATAGCAGGGAACCTCCACGGTCTCAGACAGTGGATATAGTACTTAAGTTGCATAAGGTTCCAAGTATTCCAGAAGCATCTACTTCATATATGGCCATTTGGTCAATTCTTATCTGATTTCTGCTCTTATTGTTACCCTTTAAAAAGCACTCTGTTATATGCTAAGCACTGGACAATTTTCAAAATTGTCAGCCATTACCCAGCTAAAAGCTTACAATCTTCCAAACAAAACAGTAGAGCCTGCTACTTAGGCAAAGTTCTCAAGCCCTAGGCGAGATTGTTAAAGAGCCAAGGCGGCCAGCCTCCAAGTGGGCCCTGGAGAACTCCAAGAATTACAACTGATCGCCAGAGTAGAGATCAGTTCCCCTGGAGAAAATGGCTGCTTTAGAAGGGAGAGTCTGTGGCATTCTATCCCACTGAAGTCCGTCCGCAAACTTCAGCCCCCAAATCTCCAGGCAATTCCCAACCCACTCACTCAATCATTGTACAGAAACAAATCACATGACTTTACCAGCTCTATTTGTCCCTCTAGCCCACTCACATCCCGCCTTCTCAGCAGTTCAGGTCTCAGATGAGAAGGTAGCAGCTCATCCCACATTTGTGGGGATGGGAGTAGACAAGAGTCCACCTAATCTCCATGGGGAAAACAGAAGAATTTCCTCTGCATACACTTCACCCTTAGCAAGGCAGAAATTCCACTGCTGTTTCCAACAAGGAAGGGGGAGATGGAGAAGAGGGCAAAGGAACCTCTGTTGTGTTCAGACATCATAATAATCTACCATTTACAAAGCAAGATTTGGTTAAACCCTTGTTAGTTGAAGACATCTGAATGTAGAGAGCCTAAACAAATTGGGGTTTGTTGGTTGGCCCCAAACAGGGATTTTTGAAATGGAGTTCGTAGCTGTCACGCGAACCACAATTTGTGTGGTGTGACATCTGAATTCATGATCCACATTTGTTGAGCAGCATACCTTGCAAATTACCTGCTGAAAGAACAGAAAGATACACAGGGGAAATTCCTTCCCTGCATGCTGACAGCCAAACCAGAGTGATACACAAACTGGAATGATGTCTAATAGACTTACAGTGCAATCCTATGCCGTGCTATTCCAGTCTTAGACCTCTCATTTACCTGCCTGGGGAGGGAGTTATCTGCCCACAGTTCCAATTTCTAGCCCCCAAGGAATGAGGAGCAGGAAAAAAATGGCCTTCGCATAGTGACACTCTAGGAATTTCCCTTATACTCTATGGCAGAGATCATAGAGACTAGATGAGGCAGCCAACAAGAAAAAGACAGTAAAAGCTAGCAAGCAATAATCATAAAACTAAACCACAAGCAGTCAGCATAAAACAATAAAAACTCATTTTAAAATAAAAAATAAAATGAGAGGAAATGAGACAAAATGGGGGGGGCTTAGCATATGAGTGGTGAAATCCTAAGCAGACTTTCTCCAGTCTAAGCCCATTGGTTCCAATGGGGTTAGACTGGCAGAACTCTGCTTAGGATGGCACTGTAAGTATATTTATACTTAGATCAGTATAAATAATTCATTCAGCAGCTCACCCTTCTGAAATATTAACACACATGCCTAGTACACACATGTTTCTCTCCAAGAAGCAGTCATTGGAAACGGACCTGACCCCTCCCTCCTAGTCGGGAAATCCAACTATTTATATATGTGTGCAAATCTATCTATCAATTTTTTATCCCAAACTCGGTTCGGCTCATTAAAGCAGCTTCTGGAACACTGAACCAAATCCAAGAAACGAGGCTGTAAGGACTCCCCTCACTGAAAAGTTTGTGTATTTCATTTCAGTGCTTGCTGCACAAGCAGGCCAGGCTTGTTTCATAACCCCCAGAACCAAAACTGAAACAGAAACTTTCTATATGTACAGGCCTAATTGCCTGCCACTGGGATTAATATTAAGAGGAGATGGAATACAGCTATTTCAAGCAGAATAAATTAAATAATATAGATAAGGTTGAGCAGGAGGGAGGAACAGGTGTCTGCTCTATATGCCTAGAGGGCTTGACTGCCTAGAGGGGAAATCCTATAGGCAACCCAGCTGCCTCCAAATCAGGGGTGTGCAAGGAAAAAACTTTCGGCTTTCTTGTTTCGGGATTACCCGAAACAAGATTCTCTACCGTTAAAGCTGAAAGCCGAAACAAGAATCTCTTTCGGGATTCGGGATTCGGGATTCTTTCGGCATTCTTTCGGCATTCTTTCGGGTTTTTTGGGGGGGGGAAATGCCTCCGTCTTTCAGGACGCCTGGAGGAGGCATTTTCCCACCGAATAAGCCCAAAATTGGTGGGGACCTTCCTCTAACCCTTCTCTAACAACCACCCAAGTTTCAGACAGATTGGACTTTGGGGGGCCATGTTATGGCCCCCCAAAGCAGGTCCCCCCATCCTCCCATAAGAAAGCGAAGGAGCAGCATATTGTTAGCATGCTGCTGCTGATCTTTCTTCATTATTTCCTATGGGGAAAAAATGAAGAGGCAGGCTTCCTTTGCCAGGGGTGGCATTTTGCATGCAAAATGCCCCCCTACCCTCAGGGGCCCTTCTCCCACCCCTCCTCCCACCCCCCACCAAGGCTCAGCCTGCTCCCACTTGGGGGGGCCATTTCATGGCCTCCCCAAGTAGGTGCTCTAATCTCTACCACTGACAGCTGGGGGAGGCTTGTGTTGCCAGGGGTGGCATTTTACATGCAAAATGCCCCCCAACCCTCTGGGGCCCTTCTCCCACCCCTCCTCCCACCCCCCACCAAGGCTCAGCCTGCTCCCACTTGGGGGGGCATTTCATGGCCTCCCCAAGTAGATGCTCTGCTCTCATCTCTACCACTGACAGCTGGGGGAGGCTTGTGTTGCCAGGGGTGGCATTTTGCATGCAAAATGCCCCCCAGCCCTCTGGGGCCCTTCTCCCACCCTTCCTCCCACCCCCCACCAAGGCTCAGACTGCTCCCACTTGGGGGGGCCATTTCATGGCCTCCCCAAGTAGGTCCTCTCAGCCCCTAAAGTCCACCCCTTACAGCCCCACACAAACCCAATTCCCCCCCCAGCTGCCACACACAGACCCAAATCCCCACATTAGCCCCTCACAGACCCAAATCCACCCCCACCTGCCCTACACCCATAACCCCAGGAACAGGCTGGCAAAGGCCAGCCCTCTCCCTTTGTTCCCTATGCTGGGAACTTCTAAACTCTCTTTCCCTGGGCAATTCTGCACAGCCCAGGGGTGCCACAATGGTGGGCACACTTCTGAGTGCCAGCTGGTCCCTGTGAAAGAGCACCTGAACCACAGACACCCTCCCTCAAATTCCCCCACCACCTACAGAGATGGCTGGCCAGCCAGCCCCATTGTTCCCTATGATGGGAACCAACTGCACAACAAAGAATAAAACAAGAACAACACAAAATAAAGTTTTAAAAAAATTATATTCTCCCTTCCAAAGTACAAGTAGGCAAAGCATTATGACACATTACACCAGCAGTCCCCCACACAGAAAAATTAAAACAAAACTCACTTAACATCAGAGAATCACAAAGCATGATTCCTGTCAAAAACACTTTATTTCTTGAACAGCTTTAGGTTACACAGCAGGGGGGAACACCAAAGGGCATGGCAGCACTATCTTACACAAAAATAACACAACTCGCTTCACATTAAAGAATCACCCCAAAAAATTGCTGTCAAAAGCACTTTATTTCTGTAACTGCTTTAGGAAGGCACCACAGAGCAGGAAAGCAGTGTACTACACAAAAATAACACAACTCACTTCACATCAGAGAATCACACAAACACAATTGCTGTCAAAAACGGTGAAGTGGGTTGTATTATTTTTTGCAGTACATTGCTATCATGCCCTGTTGTGCCCTCCTACTGTGTAACCTAAAGCTGTTCAAGAAATAAAGTGTTTTTGCCAGGAATTGTGTTTTTGTGATTCTCTGATGTTAAGTGAGTTGTGTTATTTTTGTGTAAGATAGTGCTGCCATGCCCTTTGGTGTTCCCCCCTGCTGTGTAACCTAAAGCTGTTCAAGAAATAAAGTGTTTTTAACAGGAATTGTGCTTTGTGATTCTCTGATGTGAAGTGAGTTGTGTTATTTTTGTGTAAGATAATGCTGCCATGCCCTTTGGTGTTCCCCCCTGCTGTGTAACCTAAAGCTGTTCAAGAAATAAAGTGTTTTTGACAGGAATCATGCTTTGTGATTCTCTGATGTTAAGTGAGTTTTGTTTTAATTTTTCTGTGTGGGGGACTGCTGGTGTAATGTGTCATAATGCTTTGCCTACTTGTACTTTGGAAGGGAGAATATAATTTTTTTAAAACTTTATTTTGTGTTGTTCTTGTTTTATTCTTTGTTGTGCAGTTGGTTCCCATCATAGGGAACAATGGGGCTGGCTAGCCAGCCATCTCTGTAGGTGGTGGGGGAATTTGAGGGAGGGTGTCTGTGGTTCAGGTGCTCTTTCACAGGGACCAGCTGGCACTCAGAAGTGTGCCCACCATTGTGGCACCCCTGGGCTGTGCAGAATTGCCTAGGGAAAGAGAGTTTAGAAGTTCCCAGCATAGGGAACAAAGGGAGAGGGCTGGCCTTTGCCAGCCTGTTCCTGGGGTTATGGGTGTGGGGCAGGTGGGAGTGGATTTGGGTCTGTGAGGGGCTAATGTGGGGATTTGGGTCTGTGTGTGGCAGCTGGGGGGGAATTGGGTTTGTGTGGGGCTGTAAGGGGTGGACTTTAGGGGCTGAGAGGACCTACTTGGGGAGGCCATGAAATGGCCCCCCCAAGTGGGAGCAGTCTGAGCCTTGGTGGGGGGTGGGAGGAAGGGTGGGAGAAGGGCCCCAGAGGGCTGGGGGGCATTTTGCATGCAAAATGCCACCCCTGGCAACACAAGCCTCCCCCAGCTGTCAGTGGTAGAGATGAGAGCAGAGCACCTACTTGGGGAGGCCATGAAATGCCCCCCCAAGTGGGAGCAGGCTGAGCCTTGGTGGGGGGTGGGAGGAGGGGTGGGAGAAGGGCCCCAGAGGGTTGGGGGGCATTTTGCATGCAAAATGCCACCCCTGGCAACACAAGCCTCCCCCAGCTGTCAGTGGTAGAGATTAGAGCACCTACTTGGGGAGGCCATGAAATGCCCCCCCCAAGTGGGAGCAGGCTGAGCCTTGGTGGGGGGTGGGAGGAGGGGTGGGAGAAGGGCCCCTGAGGGCTGGGGGGCATTTTGCATGCAAAATGCCACCCCTGGCAAAGGAAGCCTGCCTCTTCATTTTTCCCCATAGGAAATAATGAAGAAAGATCAGCAGCAGCATGCTAACAATATGCTGCTCCTTCGCTTTCTTATGGGAGGATGGGGGGACCTGCTTTGGGGGGCCATAACATGGCCCCCCAAAGTCCAATCTGTCTGAAACTTGGGTGGTTGTTAGAGAAGGGTTAGAGGAAGGTCCCCACCAATTTTGGGCTTATTCGGTGGGAAAATGCCTCCTCCAGACGTCCTGGAAGACGGAGGCATTTTCCCATAGAAAAGCCGAAAGAAAGCCGAAAGAATCCCGAAACGTTTCGGCTTTTTTCTTTCGGCTACCCGAAACGTTTCGGCATTCCCCGAAAGAAGCCGAAACACTTTTGTTTCGGCATTCTTTCGGCATTCTGAATGCCGAAACGCACATCCCTACTCCAAATGCCACCCGAGATGGAGATTTTTCTGGAGATTTTCATGTGCATTAGATTGCACTGCTAATAAATGGCAGAGATGGATCCAGAACAGAGGTAACCATGGCAAAGTCTTGAACGTATGGGTTTTGTGATTCCCAGTACTGTGGTGACTCAATTAAATACAGTTTTACTGATCAGATTAGAAAATATTGACCCGCTCTCGACCCTAAGCGCACGTGGTGCCAATCGTGTTCTGCAAAACAAGCAGGTCCCGATCCCTTTTTGTATACTTTTTTTTCCAAGAGACTATAACACACACATACTGGCCACCCACTTTATTTCTTAATACACTTGCTATAAACATCAACTAATTAGAGCGACATGGAGGACTTCCAAATTTAAAAGCGTAATGTTGGTTTGGGGACTTCTCCCACACTCTCCTGGGATGCCTCCTATCTAGGCCTTCCGCAAATGAGCATCAGGTTTGTGTATCGAGAGTTTTTATTAAAATCCTGTACATCCAAGATTGCATTCCCCCCCCCCCCGCCTTTTTTATTTTATGGTAGCTGCCTGGACAATTTGAAAACCAGCTTGATTTGTTTCTCATTTATTTTTGTCACCCAGTTTCTTTCTGCTTGGCCTCAATACAAGGCAATGAATCATTTGGGAAATGTTCACATTTTAAAAATGAGTTAAACACAAGGATAGGATCGACTTTTGTGTGGTCTACTTTTTTTTCTACCACTCTCCTTCCCCTGGTGGTCTAGCTTTAGCCTTACACAGCAAGAATGCGTTCTAAAGATCTCTGAAACATTCACAACTAACCTGGGTAAACAAATCCCAAGTGTGGACTCTTCTTCAAGAGCATAATACAAGCCTCTCTGGATGGCAACCAGGTCCACCTAATCCAGAAGTGACTGCAAAAATCCTAACAAGCTACAAGCTGCAGGTGGTTTACCAGAAACTGGCAAGAGTCCGCCATTTACCTTCTGCTCACTCCTCACGTATACACCAAACAACATTTTTTTCTCCTTGCAAAAAAATGAAAAACTTATATCCCTTTGAGCACGACAGTAATAGCAGAGGACATTGCTCATTTCAGCATTGCTCATTTCAGATTTCAAAAGTACAGGCACAGAAGTAGTGGCAGGCAGACTTCCACAGCCTGGCAATAGGATTGGCTTTGTTAAAGAAGAAGAAGAAGAAGAAGAAGAAGAAGAAGAAGAAGAAGAAGAAGAAGAAGAAGAAGAAGAAGAAGAAGAAACCCTGTTACTTGCTATTACAAAACAGCTTTATCACCATTCATCCATCTTGGTTTTTAGTTGCAAGCATTAAAAAAATGTTCTTAAATGCTGTTACTTCTTCATTGACAAAAGTAAAACAGATAGCAAGCAGGCTTCAGCCACCAATTCCAACAGCCACTCATTGATCGAATATAGACTGCATCAGAAGTCTCATTCACAGATATTCACTGTCAAGGTGAAGCTGGTGGCTCATGGATGGATGGGGTTGCCAGCCTCCAGGTGGGAGTTCTCCCAGAATAGCAGCTGACCTCCAGGACACAGAGATCAGTTCCCCTGGAGAAATTGGCAGCTTCTGAGAGCAGGCTCTAATAGCATCATGTCCACAGTAAGCTCTCTTCCTTCCCCAAAGTCTGGTCTCCAGGAATTCCCCAAGCTGGAGTTGGAAACCATATGGATGAAGCCTGGCAGATTCAGATAAACTGAAGGCGGAGCCTAGCCTAATCTGGAATTTCCTGTGGTTTCAGACTCCAGAACAGGCTTTTATTGATCCGACCAATGCAATTCAAGCTAGTTGGCAACTCTTGAGAACAGACTGGGAAAAGGCCCCTTGGGCCTCTCGTGCCAGCTCATGTATTTTTCCTCAGTTGTATCAGAGTGCTTTGTAGAGACCAAATGCCTCTCAACAGTCTGGCAACTGCTTGCACTGTACAGACAACAACACCTAACTTGACATCGTTACCAGGAGCAATGGCTCTGAAAAGAAGGCCCGGGTTTAATAATTCAGTGCATGGATTCCATTTAGTAGCTATGGCAACCGGCTTTCTGACATCCGGTGCTGGGCAGGGGAGGGGGGGGTGAGAGAAGGAGCACAAAGACACATACACACACGCAGAGTCATATATGGGATACATATCAGACTTCCGAAATTCTCTAGCTGCATAGCATACACAGCCAAGTGATTTGTAGTATCCCCACATGTGTACTTCCCGGCTTATCAGCGTTACAGTCTGCTCAAAATAATTCCAGATTTTCCAAAAAAGAAACTGGCTCACCACCTAGAAACCATGTGGAAGACCATACACTACTTCTGAATGATGCTGATGTGGAGCATCGACGTGAGTTAATGGCAGCCAAAACAGTGTCTCAAAACATGTTGAAGTGATAGAGCTGCCATCCTTTTGTGTGCGTAGATAGGGACTCTGTGACTTTTTTAAGTAGCATGAGAGGCAGAGATTAACAGATTGTCCTGTGATTTCCAAGTTGCCTGTTTAGTTCCTATCAGAAGCAGAGACTCTAGGGTTGCCAGCCTCCAGGTAGTGGCTGGAGATCTCCCAGAATTACAACTGTTCTCCAGGCCACAGAGATCAGTTCACCTGGAGAAAATGGCTACTTTGGGGGGTGGGCTCTATGGAATTATGCCATGCCAAGGTCCTTTCCCTCCCCAAACCCCACTTTCTCCAGGTTTCACCCCCCAGATCTCCAGGAATTTCCCAACTTGGAGCTGGCAACTCTAAGAGACTCTCTGTTCATAAAAGCTGGCAGCAACCCTAAAGGACATATACAAAGTATTTATAATTTGATTTAGGTATCTATGCAGTCCTTTCCTCCCCAGTAGGGACTCCAAAGTAACTTAGAACATTGACCTCCCCTCCTCCACTTTATCCCAACAACAACTCTCTGAGGTAATTTGACCGAGGAAGAGTGGATGGCCCCAGGTCACCTCGCGAGTTTGCACCTTTAAAGTGAGAAGCAGGAGGCCAAAAAATAGGCTCCTACTGAAAAAGTGATATCTGAAAATCAAACGGTTGAATAGCAAGATGCTCCCCAACTACACTATTTGCATGTCTTTAACTCAATCTCTTTTCAGATTAATGACTGCGGTCTAGCTGAAAGCTTGCCTTGGGGGGTGCCTCAGGCCAAACCCAGTGAAACAAGGCAATTTTATTTGATCCCTGTTGGAACTATAAAAATGTTTCAAGGTAGACAAAAGAGGTGTCCACTTTTTCATTCATAAAGAAAAGTGTTTCCATGTTGTAAGAAAAACAGTCTAAATGCTCATGGTGCACACAAAATAAAAAAGAATGAATGAATGTACAACATCTATTTATTTCTATGTAATGCTCCTCCTAAGAACATAAAGGCCCATATCTGGGAAGTCCCTTGCGGCTACCCAATGCTCACTTTACTATGGAGCTCTCTGGAGAATACAGTAGCCCAGAAAATACAGAAGATAGCCCTCTTTGATCTACAATGCTCTAAGCAAGATTATAAAGGACAGCTTTATAAGGATTCCAGAAAGAGTCTGGTCAAAGCTTTAAGTGCTTTGTGCAAAGCAACATCCACTTACAGGGAAGTCAAGAGTCTCAAAATCTCTAACTAGCCTTACCTGAGAGACGTTTTCTCTCATTCCTCAAATCTATGCTTGAAGTCAGCATAACAAACATCACCCAACAAGAACCATTTTTGGCTTTCTTGCCAAATTAACTCCTACTATTTTAATATTTCATAACAACAACAACAACAACAACAACAACATTCTATTTATATACCACCCTTCAGGACAACTTAATGCCCACTCAGAGTGGTCTACAAAGTATGTCATTATTATCCCCACAGCAAAACACCCTGTGAGGTGGGTGGGGCTGAGAGAGCTCCGGAGAACCGTGACTAGCCCAAGGTCACCCAGCTGGCTTCATGAGGAAGAGTGGGGAATCAAATCCGGCTCTCCAGATTAGAGTTCCGCGCTCTTAACCACTATACCAAGCTGGCTAATACAGAAATCCTCTTAATAATATTATCTGTGCTTCAGTTTAGGATAGTACAACCACAGAGAGGTATTTCAACCTCCACCCTCTCCTCAGTTCTTGCATGAATTAGTATCAGATTCAGGACCACAGTGGATGAAAAGAAGGGGCTTCAGCTTCCCTCCCCCACCCCTCATGCATTATTGTCACAGCCTGTAATAGTTCAAAAGAGGTGATCCTGGGGCTGCTGGGAAACCCCATGTTTCCCCAAACCCACAGAACAACCAGCTGCCTTAGACCTGACCTTAGTTCTGAAGAACCTGCCCCTGCTAGTCTGTCTCCTGCTCCCACAGCAGTCTACAACCTGCCCTCATCACCACTTTCCAACTGCTTTGCTATGGCCACCGACCTCCTGTCAGTGGTTATCTTTTTTCCAGCTAGCTCTGTCTCATACTCCTCTCACCCAGAACAGGACTGTCTGCATACTTAAGGAACTAAGATCTTAATACTATTGTGGCTCCATCGTGGCCCCGTCCCCAGCAGTTTCAAGTTTTTTCCAACATCTTCATGACAACCGGCAGCTATGAGGGATAGCTATGATGAATCACTCTGGGGACGCACTAGCCTTGACACTGTTCCTTTAAAGCGTTTTTCTTCAGACCTGAGTGGAGCAGGAAGAAAAGGAAGTATGTGAGCGAGCGTTTTATTTAAAGCTTCCATCAGAATTGCATTTCGTTCTGTCTCACAATGAAATGTGCCTTCATAAAAACATGCATCCACCACAGGCCTTTTGGAGGTAAAGTTGGCATAAGGACTGATGAAAGGACCCATGCTTTTCCCACAGCAAAAAGCCAAATTGAAATAAAAGGCTCATCCACCTACGCAATGATAGATGCAGAGGCTGAAAATGTTGTTGTTTACAATCTGAGGACAGCCCTAGGCCTCAGACTCACCTGCGGATAGACTATTTAAAAAAAAAACACCACAGAAATCACCACAGGCCCATTCTTTATAATGAAGCAACACTCTGAGGGAACTTGCTGCTGTCAGTCTTTCCTGTAGGCCTAAAGGAGATAGCCAAACTTACTCTGGAGCCATTAAAAATGTTCTGAGGCAGCCTCCTTGAGGCCCGCTTCATATATTACACAGAAGCAAACGCAGGTTTGCCACACAGTATACACTCAACAGACCATCATATTTCTTTGACGCCTACATTCTGGCTAGCCCTGACTGGAAGCAAACTTGAGCTGCTTCCCTGTATTACGTTTAGGTATGCTCATATGGTTATCTGGTATGTATTAGTACTAGAAAAAAGTAAATGTGCGAGGTGGCCCTTAGACCAGGGATCTCAGTTTGCTTGTGAGGGATGAGTTGTTTGAGAAAGAATCATTCCAGCTAAGGGGGGAAACGCCTCACCAGAGTCTCTTGTTACAGTGGTCTTCAGCTCGTGAGTTGCAACTCTCAAGAGAGTTCATCTGCCAGCGTTCATTTTCCAGCATTCCACTTGATGGGTTGCCAGTCACTCCCTCCCTATATGTGCATGTAAAGTGCCATAAAGTTACAGCTGACTTATGGGCCATTTTCGCACGTCTTACCAGCCATGCAAAATCACACAAAACTCCCGGAACGACAGCATTTTCCTGGCGCGATTTCCCGTCATGACTCCGGTTTGTGGCGCGATTCGCCATCATTCCGGGAGTTTTGTGCAATTTTGCACGGCCTGTAAGACATGTGAAAATGGCCATGGTGACTCTTGCAAGAGCCTAAAAGAGGTGGTTTGCCATTGCTTGCCTCTGCCTAGCAACCCAGAACTTCCTTGCTGATCTCCCATCTAAGTACTAACCAGGCCTCCCCTATTTAGCTTCCAGGATCTGACAATATCGGGCTTACCTGGGCCATCCAGACCAGGGTGCAAGTCCCTATAAGGAGCTACCATATTTTGCAGATTTTTGGAAAGACCTACTATTGCACAAGTGTAGAGAGCAAGGGGCCACACCACCTATTTCTGTATGCACACTTATTGTGAGGAGGCTACCTAGCCGCGGAGACCCCTCTTCCACTTGAAAGCTCTCCCACCTGGCATAGCGCAGCATTCTGCCCATTCCCACCTATCAAGACAACAATGCTTGGCATACATCATTGGGATATGGAGCCCCACTTCATGAGAAATCTAATCACTAGGCAAAGCTCTGTGCCACAAGAGTGGGTGATAAGCACTGGCTGGCATGCAGCAGTGGGGCACAACTGGGCAAGTCTGAACTGAGAGAGGACACAAAGATAACTGTCTGCAGAGAGTCTGTGCTGGCTTGGGGGGCTCCCTACATTATGTTTCCTGCTGCTGCACTTGTGTTTTCTGCCCCTGGCTTCCTCTAGTCCTGGCCTTGACCTGTTAGATCATAACTCTGACTTCTCCTCTTCCTGTCATGCAGCTCCTAGGCTTGCAGCCCAATCGGTCTCATGCTGCTACTTGGGGGATTTAAAGGTTGGTTCTGGGTCTAGAAAGGTTGGAAGCCACTGTGTTCTATTTGATGCAGCAGTATCTTTTTAAAATTCTCAGGAAGGTCTTCTTAACACATCCTTGTGTTAAAAAAAAAAAGAACAGTTGTTACAGCAACTGGCTGTAACTAAAAAATTAATACCAGACTTTGATCATCAGCTTCCTTGGGTGCCAAACTGGCTGCAAAACAAGGTATAAAGGCATCACATATATAAACCAATATCCTGCAAGATCTGTAACTCTTTGGAAAGCATATAGGAAAGAAAGAATCCTAAGGTATGTGATAGGAAGCAGAAAAGCAAAGAGAGTTCTTACTACATACAGGGAGAATTCAGGAGCCAGTTTCTGAACATCTTTTTGTGCTTTGAGGTGGTTAGCTGTGTTGGTCTGCAGTAGATGAGGAACATTCGAATCCAGTAGCACCTTAAAGACCAAAAAGATTTCATTCAGGGTATAATCTTTCAAGAGTCAAAGCTTCCTTGATCTCATGCTCTGTTGTTCACTGGCTATTCCCAATCTGGTGGCAAATAAACTCTCTACGTGAATAATCCTGGCTCCCTGGCACACCCAAACAATGAACCTGTTTACAAATGCAAGTTTGCAACATTCACACTTTCCTTTTTTGGGTGCAAATCTAAGCCATTTTTGGTTTGCTGTACACCTGAAAAACATATTGCGTGAAGCAACTCCAACCTCGATGTCATCTTCATGGGTCCTCCAGACTACAGATGGGCACGAACAGAAAAAAAAAACCCGAACATGATATTAGTTGTTCATTGCCATCCACGAACAGGGACTCACGAACAACCACAAACATGGCCCTGTACAAACATGTTTGCGGTTGGCTGTTCGTGGGGGCCAGCAGGCTCTCCTCCAGCCATCATCCAAGTTTGGTCAAGATCCCTACCACACCACTCCCAGAAACCTTACCTGAGCAGGCAACAGGAAAGGTACCAATAATAAATAATAGCTTGGCCCAGAGTCTGGCAGCAGCCCTGGAACTTGAAGGGGTAGATCCCTATCTCACCACACACAAAGAAAATTCAAGCTCCAATGCACTCTCTCTTTCAAAATGCCAACAGCAACCGTCTCTCCCTCTCCACTGTCTGCAAACTAAGCCAGATCTGGGAGCCCCCCTCCCCCCTAGTCTTTGCTCCCTTGTAACAAATTTGGAGCTCCACACTTGAAAGGAAGACCTGCCTATCAAGCTCAATTGGGCTTAGATTGGGGTTTCCAGGGCAACAGCAGGAGTTCAGACAGAGTTCAGACAATCCCTGCCTAAGTTGCCAAGGGAATTGATTGCAGGTGCCAGACTGTCTGGCTTGACGAACAGCAACAAACAGCAACGAACGAGGCTTGCAGCGACCACCTGTTCGTTTAGAACGGGGTCTCATGAACAGCTTGTTCATGAACAGTAGATTGGGCTGTTCGTAGCTTTTTTTTGTTCGTATTGCTGTTCATGCCCATCTCTACTCCAGACTTGCTTCTCGTAGCTATAATTCCAGAGGTGGCCACATCCATGTGTTGCAGAGAAAATAAACAGAATAGATGTTATTAGTCTCTCAAGTGCCCTCAAGACTCCTGTTTATCCCTCTCATAATTTTTTGATGAGAAAATTAGTGTAGAATCTCCAGTAATCCTCTGCAATTCCTTCTAAGGATGCTGCACATTTTACAGGCAAACAACCTGTGTTTCATAGCCACATTCACTTGCCGAACTGCCCCTCCAATCTCCTTTCCTCACCACCATGTGAATAAAGCATTGTCAAACAGCTTTGCAGCAGTGGTGATGGTAGGATTTCATTTCCTTCTGCCTTGCACGTTGCTTTAGTATCTGAACGGTAAATGAAATCAATTCTCTGCCTGGGTCATGGATGGTCCAGTGAGGTAATTAAATGATGAAGGGGTTGCTCTGACTCCCAGAAGATTGTACTAAAATGCTCATGCATGAAATAACCTGACCAATGCACTTAAACTAATATCAAACAGTACACCTTTTTTAAAAAAAATACAGCATTCATTCATAGATCCAGAGGGGTTAGCCATGTTAGTCTGTAGTTGCAAAATAGTAAAGAGTAAAAGCACCTTTAAAGTAAAAGCACCTTTAAGACTAACCAACTTTATTGTAGCATAAGTTTTCAAGAACCACAGCTCTCTTTGTCAGATGCATCCAATGAAGAGAGCTGTGTGTCAGTTAGGTCCCTCAAGCCCTCCACAGTTAACACGCAGATGTTCCAGCTGAAGTAGCTCCATACAGTTCAGGATGTTCACACAAAAGTGGTAATTGGCAGAAGTGACAATTCAAACAAAGACATTACTAATTATAGGAAAACTTCCCACTCTTTGAGGTTCGTTGACATACTGGCGCGAAACCCCTAGGAAGTTACATGGGAACAGATTAGTTTAGGCTACATGAGGTACAAAGGAAAATATCCCAGTCTCTGGGAAAAGATACAATGTGCACTGCTAGCAGCTTTCCTTCAAGGACACTGGCTGGAAGAAGTGAAAGTACATATTTTCAATAGATAATGAAGAGGCCCCCTTGCTCTCCTGCAATTCGTATTAGCAGTTAAGACACTCTCAGGTGATTTATGCAGAATACAGCATATAACCCTGGCAAACAGCAATGACCAGTACAAAATGCAGAATACAGTCATGGCATGAATGCTGGCATACATGACACTGTGGTTCTCGAAAGCTTATGCTACAATAGCATTCATTTATAGTCACAAGCTGGCTGATTTGCTGACTTTTGTTTATACAATTAACTGCTTAGCTGCCTACAGAGGACAGAGGAACTAGGACTCCCACTAGACTGTGTGAGAAAGAACTTGCATAAAGTATTGCCATTGCAACTGTACTGTCTGAATATGCAAAAAATTACCCAATGAACCATCTCCAACTTCACATGAACAGCCAAACTGCTAGATGAAAAGCTGGCTCCCTGCTCACAAAGAGCAAGCAGAACATGAGCCAAACCAATTGGTGTTTGAGCATCCCTAATTCTTTCCTTATAGTTCTACACATTTGGGACATTGAGTGGGCAAAGCATCTCTTGTTTAGCTTGCAACTCTTGCATGTTGCACCCTCACTCCTTTTTAAAGTGATTTGTGCATAGATCCATTGGGTGTCCAGATGAAGACAGAGATCCTGCACCCTAAGTGTGTGTGAAGACAGGGGATTTTGCAGGTGCAACTTGCTGCAGACAGGGTAGGAAATGCTGCTGTTGCTACACAACTGTGAAAGATACAACCTCATTACCTCTCATTTGCATCTGGTCATGCTACATGGGAGAGGGAGGAAGAAGGTAAGGGGCAGAGAAGAAATAATGCATTGTTTGACTTGTAGAAAAGAAGAAAAGTAGAGAAGAACAGTAGAGATTGTGTGAGTGAAAGCAAGAAAAACCATAAGGAGGAGGATCAGCAAATATGCCAATGACCAAAAAGGGGTGCCATTCAAACCACATGCGACTGATTATTCCTTTAGAGATCAGTATTATCTCTCAAGTTAGTAGGAGCTATAAAAAGTAACCGTAACAGCACTTTTTTGGCAATTTAAATCTTAAATATCCTGTAGAGCCAACCTTTAAACATTGGTCTACCCCTGCTAAAATCCTCTTCTGTCACCAAAATAGCACCCTGGCGACTTAACTCAAACATCCTGGTGTGTCACCCATCTACATCCCAGTACAAGTTACTTTTCCTTGTTATGGTCTTGTCTAGATGAGTTTTTTTTGTTTTTTGTTTTAAATTTATTTTACTTTAGTTGTTTTTGCAGTTGTTCAGGGACTAAGCAATGCTTTGGAGTACGTTGTTTCTATGGTTACCTTTTGTGGCATGAGCAGGGGTAATTGAACTCTTGGGGTTCACTGTTGAGCAGATGCCTCTCGCCTCTGTCTTTCTCCTACCCATTGTCTCGACAATATTTTCAAATACAAACTGATAATGTATCCTCCTCTTCTTAGTCTTCTCAGTAGAGAGGAACTGCTCCCTGCTCAATTCCCCAAGCATTTGTTTTTGACAGAGAAATCCACTAATGAGGAGGGCACAGTGCAGATTTTTGCTTACCCAAAAGGTGAATTGGCTATCCAAACCCACACTCAAAGACAAGTTACCAATAGAGATTCTACTAACTCAGTACTGTACTTGCATCCTATACTTGCATCAATGCTGCGATCTCAGCACCAATCTGCTAGAAAACACCGCAAACATGCATACCTCATGAGCCACCTTATGAAAGTCTGCCCAAGTTACATTCCAGGAGTTCTATCACGTGACAACAAAGCCATAGTTCAGAAAAAAGGAGAAACCATGGCTTGGACCAGCTGTAGTCCGCAAACAGCTCCTCGTTCCATCCAAACCATGATGAAACAGAAGCAGATCTCTTAATCTGTACAACAGCCAAGCTTGGGTACTTTATCAGATGTCAATGTGGGGAGGCTTAAATTCAGACTTGGATCTTGGATCAACTCAAAACTAAAATGTGTGGGTGTGGTTTTTGGAGCTATTGTTGTGGCTACTTTTATCTCTTGTAACAATGATGCCAAAATTAGCAAAGGCTCTCCTTTCTACTCTTAGGAAAGAATTTGTGCTCTGGCACGCACATACAGTACATATTATTTTTTTAAAGAAGAATCACTCAGTATAGAGAATCAATCAATTGGCTAGAAATATAGGAAGCACTGAGGAATAATCTCATGATGTCTGAAAAAAGAGATGGGTATGGAGACAGTGCCTTTACTCTGCTAGTTTTAGATGGGTAGCCCTGATGGTCTGCAGTAGAACAGCAGGATTTGAGTCCAGTGGCACCATAGAGACCAACAGGATTTTCAGAGTGTAAGCTTTTGAGAATCAGAGCTCTCTTCAGACGTGACTTGTGACTCATGTCTAAAGAAGGGAACTCTGACTCTCGAAAGCTGACCCTCTGAAAATCTACAGTGCCACTGGACTCAAATCCTGCTTACTCTGTTAGTTACCATCCTTCAGCTCTCAATCTCTGCCTCTGAGCTGGCTACTCTGGCTAGGCTCACATGACAAGAAAGGTGCTTGAGTGACAGGCAATCTCTCCTCTTCCCATTAGACCACCAGTAAGCTACTTGAACCACTGGAGCAGCAGCCAGTTAGGAGCAGCAAGCATCCTACAGCACAAGCCTCTTTAAAAAAAAAAGTGCACCCAGATATAAAACAAGTACTTCCAGAAAAAAAATGTACAGATTCTAAAGAATATTTGTGCACTTTCAAAAACTGAGTCTTGCTAAAGTTGTATTACAGTCACTGCTGTAAAAGTTATTGGTAATAATGAGGAAAGCAGTTATCCAGGATCCTACAGAACCCCAGGCTGAGCATCCTTATTTCTCTTTCTCTTGTCAAAGACATTCCACGCAGACTCCGTTGCTCCTCTCCATAGAACGTTCAATGTTTCAGAGAGGATCATCTTGGAAAGTAGGGATCCCAATCCTTGACAAGTCATGTGAAGTTATCAGTGTTATGATAGGCACACAAGGAAAATGCAAAGGTGTGTTGCAGAGGCTCCTGATACATGTGAAACTTATAACTGAGCAATGCCACATGCAGGGCCAGATCTAAGATTGCCCACACCTGGGTCAACCCAAGCCCCACAGTCTCCTGCGCGTGCACAAAGCGCACACGCTCCCATCACTGTATGATGACCACTTTTGTGACATCATCATGCGGGGCCCCTGGGAAAAGCATGCTGCCCTGCTGCCGCTGGAGGGAAGGGAGCGCACAGCAAGCCGGCTGCCCCGGAACACAGCGCGCCGTGGAGCTGACGACGGCCGCACGGGTGGCTGAATGGAGGGCTGGAAGGCCGCCCGCACATGTTCCCCTTCCCCACTGATGGGGCGGCTGGCTTGTTGCACACTCTCTTCCCTCCAGTGGTAGGTAGCATGGGCAGCATGCTTCTAGGGGGCAGCCTGCGCTGCTGCCAGCCACCCCATCAGCGGGGCAAGCGAATGGCTTGGTGGCCTTCCAGCCCTCCATTCAGCTGCCCATGCAGCCACCACCAGCTCCAGAGCGTGCTGTCTTCCAGAGCGGCCGGCTTGCCACCCCCTCTTTGGTGGTGCCAGGGGCAGAGTAACCCCCCTGCCCCCCCTCGATCTGGCCCTGGCCACATGAAGTGCAACTCTATTAATTCTCCTGGACCTCTCAGCAGCTTTTGATACCATCAGCCATGGTATCTTTCTGGACCATCTTTCAGGACTGGGAGGCACTGTTCTGCAGTGGTTCCAGTCCTTCCTCAAAGTTAGGTTTCAGAGTATGGTGGTAAGGGACTCCTGCTCTGCCCCTCAGCCTCCAGCCTCCAGGGTTCTGCAAGGTTCCCTTTTCCACGCCATGCTTTGCAACATCTATGTAATGACGGGAGAGGTCAGCCAGGGATTTGGGTCGAGTGGCCACCAATGCGGATGTCACTCATCTCTATATTGTGCTACCATTAATTCCCAGGGAGGCAGTGGAAACTGTAAACAGGTGCCTGAGGGCAGTTTTGAATGAGGACTAACAAACCAAACTAATCCAAACAAAACAGAGGTGCTATTGGTGGAGCAGATTCATAGTTTGGGTGTGTTCCTGGACCAAGTCTTCCCATTGGATTAACAGGTGGTAGCTGTAGCCAAGAGTGCCTTTCACCAGCTTTGGTTAGTGAGCCAACTGCAGCTGTTCCTGGCCAGGAGAGTATTGCCATTGTGGTGCATGCCCTGATAATTTCTAGATGAGGTTACTACGATGCGCTTTATGTGGAGCTGTCCCAAGGCTGCAGTTGGTGCAGAATGTTGCTGCCAGAGTGGTGACTGGATTGGATCGTAGGAACGGTATCACTCCAGTCTTGTTCCATCTGTACAGGCTCCCAATTTGCTTCTAGTCTCAATTCAAGATGCTGGTATTGACCTTTAAAGCCCTATATAGCTTGGGCCATATAGCCTTCTCCCATATGAATCTACATATCCACTCCAGTCATCTTTAGAGGCCCTGCTTCAGGATCTCCTGCCATCTGAGGTTAGATGGATGGTAATCCAAGAAAGGGCCTTCTCGGTTGTGGCACCAAAACTTTGGAACTTCCTCCTCAGGGAAATTCATCTGTTTCCCTCTACTGGTGTCTTCTGCTAGTAGGTGAAGATGTTTTTGTTTTGTTTAGCATGCTCCTGTTAACTGTTATTGGCCCTCCTCCATGGTTTTGGTAGCGGAGTTGAATGTTTATATGTTTTTATTGAATTATTATATATTATTTTTAATGTTCAAATGTTTTAATGTTCAAATATTTGCCAACCTGGGGTCCCTATTTGGGTGGAGAGGTGACATAGAAATGTTTTAAATGAATGAATGAATGAATGAATTTTTTTAAAAAAAGAAAAAGCCTCTGCAGTTGTGCCTTATGGGCTCAGAAAGGCTATCTTGTTCTTCTAAATCTGCTCTCTTACTAGTGTGAGTCCTGCAGAAAATCTGGGCACACACATCAGGCTACAAAGAACAGATCATGCAAATATTCCTAATATGAGAGGAAGAAAAGACTTGGCCTCATGCAGTTATATGATAACTGCAGGGACTCTGTGGTAATCGAACAGATGAATTTTGGAAGACTGGTTAGCCTTTTTATCTGATTATTTGGGATTGTTTCCCAGATACATTTCTAGTATACTTCATAAATTGGTACAAATATATACTATCGTCCTCTGCAGAGATCATGTTGCTATCCCCTTTACAAGATGACACACATTTGGGGAGGGCAATAAACGTGATCACCGTATCATATGAAAAGAGCCACACATGGATTTTCCACGGGTGCAGCTTTCATTCACCCATTCCCCAATTTACACAACATGGTGGTTGCACATATTGGGTGCATCACAGAGACCTGCATGTTCCCAGCTTGCAAGGATGGTGGACTCCTGCATTGTATGAAAGGAACACCAATGTGACATCAGCACATCTGTCTTTATGAAATTACAATCTTACAGTTCTTCCACCTTTTCCTCTCTTGCTTTTATAAGCAGCAACTATTGTTAGGAATCCACAATATCCTCCCTTTTGGCTTTCTGGTAGGTTTTGAACATATGGCCAGAGAATAGGACAGTGGAGAGATGAACCAATTGGTGATGAATCTGACCTGCAAATATTGAGCCACATCTGCCTGCTACTACTACTTCAAAACTGGCTGGATTTCAGCCTGGCACACAGGGAGATGATGTTCGGAAGACTTTGAAATGATTTTTTTTAAAAAAAAGATGCCCTAAACAAGGTGCAGAGAGCTAAAGCCTCAAATTACAGTAATGCTAAAGCTAAATTAGTGAGGGGGGGGGAATGCTTTGCTTAAAAGCCATGAGACGAGACTGCTTGTTCCAGTGCCTGGGGAAATGCTCATTAAAATATATAGCAGACATTTATGCAGTGAAAAACCTAAGCAAAGGGCAAAAGCTATTTTGTTCTTTCCTGGGAGATGGATGGTTAGGAAAATAGGATTGATAGCTGATTGCGGCCAGAGAAATTGTTTCTGCTGAGCACAAATGGAAAACAGAGACAAGAAGCTAAAAGGGGGGGAATTAGCCCCAATTTGCCTAAGAAAATGTATAAGACACAGTGCTGGTGGAAAAAACAAACAAAGCTGCCTACGTTCACCTAAGAATCCCCCGGATCCCACAGTTAGCAAAGCTGGAAAAATTACACATCTTTTGCATATATTTTAGCTAATAAGAGTCACTCAGAAGGTACAGCAATCACAGTAACTAAAAATGTTCTCTCTTATAAACAAAACAATGAAATAGCTAAAATGGTGTAGTGCTGCAATCCTCAACATGGTGCTAACAAATGTGTGTTTTTGGCACCCATTCCTTTCTTCCACAAAACATCTCTCCCCAAAGCGAAGGGCCAGCCCTTTCTTTCCTTCATCTAATTGGAGCAGAGGGGCTTCAGAAGACCCTGGAGGCATGATAGATTTGCGAGTCACCTGATGGGGCAGCAGATTCTCTGACCTGACTCTTGTTTCCAGCCTCTGCTCTGAGGGGCAGTGGGAGTTTAAAATGGCTGTTGGGCTGATACGTTGCTTCTGGGGGAAACCTGGACGTGATGTCACACCTCTCTAGGAATTGCTGGAAACTCTAGGGTAAAACTATAGAGTTTTAAGCAATTCCTAGAGAGGATCCATGTCACTTCCTAGGAACCCCCTAAGGCATCATGTTGGGCTGAGTCATCCTGTAGGAGCCCAAACCCACTTTCCTGAGTAGATATAAATTACCTGCCAACATCTTCTCCACACTGTGACACTGATCTCTGTCTTTTGGTGCTACGCCTCTGAAAATGCCAGCCACAGCTGCTGGTGAAACGTCAGGAACTACAATGCCAAGACCACGGCTATATAGCCCGGAAAATCCACAACAACCATCGTTCTCCAGCCGTGAAAGCCTTAAACAATATAACTTGAACAAGGATCTTTCCCAGTATAGACACAGTACCTTACACTATATAGCCAGCTGCTGAAGTTCGTATAGCCTAAACCAAGAATGGTACCCCACCACTGGGAGATATAGTAATATAATGTAATAACTTAATCAGTGAAAAAGTGCAAAGTGCTACTAGTAATACATCAAATTCTAAGAAATAGTATAATAAATATCTAAGACATATACAAAACTACAGTCGTCCCAAAATGGGTGAGATGGCAAAAATACAGTAAGTGGTAATACATTCAATTCATTCACCCGGAATTCAACAGGTTAGAATGAATTGCATCAAATCAGGGTGAATGAATTGAATGTATTACTACTAATTGTATTTTTGGACGTCTTACCCATTTGGGACTTCATTATTGTAACTGATAATACGTGATAAGGTTTGCATATCTGATGTTTTTGTAATCTGCTTCATTGAAGAAGGAATTGCAACACTCAGCTCCCTCTTACTGAAACTAACAAAGCTTTGAAATGGACATAACTCACCATACTATGGACATTGTTTGTAATGCTTGGGATGCTTGGGATGTAATTTCTATATTAATGAATATATTTTGATATTTGTAGCAATTAATGCACTACTATTTATATTTTGAATGCAACATTTATTTCGTTCGGTCATTACTTGGGGAGCAGTACATTCACAGTGGTCTGTATTGATGTCTTGCCCTTTACTCGGTGATTCCTTTGGTTTCGCTGATTCCTCAGTCTGGCCAACTCAGCCGCCTATGAGGACCCATCCCAGACTAAGTTCAAGGGCTTCTGCTTGCTAGCCTACCCCAACTTCCTGGAACTTGTCCCTGCCTGTCCTGCATTACGCTTCTCGCCTTTGATTCTTTCACCGTAGAGGGATTGTTTGAGCTTTTAACTTCCAAACTGATCTTGACTCTGCATCTTGACTCTGAATCTGGCACTGGGAACTGCTCACTTGGATTTCTGCCCCTCAGCCTACACTTATTCCTGCTAGTCCTGTGCCTGGACTTGCATCCAGACTTATGACGGGGGAGGGGGGGCGGAGAAGGGAGGAGAACAAGGGAGAAACATAACTAAGGATAGAGGCAAGCTTAATATTATTGTGTGTGATACATTATTTTCTAAATGTTCATGTAAAGAAGCTGGCCAAATCTGTTCCAGCGGCTCCTCAGGCTTACTGAAGAAGACTCATAGCCAACTGAGATCAGGAGTATCACCCTCACACAGACAAACCTTCATTAGTTCCTCAGTAGACCTTTCAGTAACTTCACTGGCAACGACGAAGGCTACTTCCATTTATATAAGCTAAGGAATAGCTCTATTAAAAAAAAACTGTCTGAAATTTAGAGATTTCAAAAAGTTCAGCCAAAATTTCAGTTGGATGAAGCATTAACACCAATAATGTTAACATCATGTACTTTTTCTTTTTCTCTCTAAAAAACTGCCCAAAAAATCTGCCAGTGGAGCAGAAGTAACATACTGTGGTTTTGTATATTAAGTATCCCTCAGATTTGGTATTAAAACCAGGCCAGGAGATTAAAGCTCGACTTTCATCGACAGAAGCACCCTCCTACTGTTAACACCTCTATTAATAATGTCACTTTTGAGAACTTACAGGCCAAGCTAACTGCTTCCTCCAGCCACTGTGATTTTCACTTTAAAACCGAGAGCTCCACAGGGCTCTGATTTTTCTCTGCCATTTTGATTCTGCAGCCAAGGAATTGAGCCAGGGTGGGCTGGGATGTTCTTGTTGTGCAACAAGCTGGAGAGAAGATGCACGGGGAAAGGAAGGCCACCCGTTGCGTGTTGGGGGCCCCCAGCCCTTCCACGGATGAATTTAGGCATACCTCTCAAGCATTCACAAAAACAGAGACGCCTTGTATCTTGTTAACAACAGTACTCTCACACCAAGAATCATTGCTCAAGCCCCATTCCCTTTGCACTTTGGCAAATGTTCTTTTCTGTCTTCATTTCTTTCATGACATCACATAATCGTGGAGTGGATCGTGATCATGATGAAGCTTCATGTGTTAGCAAATTGATCAGAACTGTTTCTTTTTAAAAAAATTAACCTTCTTTAATCCTACAATGAATCTGGTTGTTCTTAGAACTGTGGAAATTCGAACACATTCCAGAAAATAGTTAAGAGCGCAGAGGGAGAAGACGGAAGGAAAGCAGGGTGCTGGCATTTTTTGTACATGCATATGCACAGATTTAACACAATCTGCCCTCCCCACAGGAGGGGGCTGAGGGATCTATGAGCAGATACTCCAAGCATTTTTGAGCAAATTTCCCCACACTGTTCTTAGACTTCAAAAGTAAAAAGACAGGCAGAAGCCAAAGTGTCTGTCTTTTTTCCTCCCCAGGCTACGAAAAGTAGAGGGAGCACAGGTTAGAAATTATTCCATTCCAGCTGGCACTCAGCTTTCTTCCAAGCTGTATTCCAGCAGGGACTTTCTGTCCCATCTCTCTATTTGTTTCATATGGTTTGCAGTGCCATAATAGTGCTACAACTGGCCTCCTCTCCATTGACAGATAGTACCAGGACAGTAAAAAAAAAAAGATGCTGGGACTTTATAAAGACTGGACCTGCCTGAAACCTGTAGAACAAAACAGAAATCCAGGCCTGCCTCAGTTTGTCACGACTATTTGGATCATGGGAAGGGAACTGTTTTGCATGCAGAAGGTCACAGGTTCAATCACCTGTATTTCCAGTAGGTAGCAAGTGCTGCAGAAGATGTCTGCTGGAGACCCACTGCTAGTTAGAGTAGGCAAGACTGAATCTGATAGACCAACAGTCTCACTAAGAGACAGCTGCAGGAGTTCAATCAGTGAAGAAGAAAACACAAAATTAGTTTTGTATGCCTTTAACTCCTTTCCTTATGTCTAGCCTGGATGACCTTGCAAAGACTTGAACAGAGCGAGTGGCATTCTCTGGCCCATCTGGACTCCCTTTTTCTTTGGGACTGTGCTACTCTGCTCCCTGCCCCAACCTTATTCTCATCTCGATTTGATGCAAAATGAATGGGCATCAGACATTGGGTGCCCACATGAGGCACTGCCTGCAACCAGTAGCAGCCTTAAGCTACTGCTCTTGAAAGTGATGTCAGACGGAAGTGGCTGTTTCAATTTACAGCAAGAGGAAAAATTAATTCTGAAAGAAATCTCCTGGTAAACCCAGCACTTGGTTCCGGCTGTTGCCGTACTTCCACGGAGCTGGACCTGTTCCCTTGCCTTTTGCTCGTCACCATTTCAAGACCATGCTTATGCACTATTATAAATCTTTCATGGAGCAGGGCTTTTTTTCAGCTGGAACGTGGTGGAACGGAGTTCCGGAACCTCTTGAAAATGGGCACATGGCTGGTGGCCCCACCCCCTGATCTCCAGACAGAGGGGAGTTTAGATTGCCCTCCGTACCACTGGAGCGGCACGGAGGGCAATCTAAACTCCCCTCTGTCTGGAGTTCAGGAGGCGGGGCCACCAGCCATGTGACCATTTTCTCCGAGAGCAACCCACTGAGTTCCACCACCTCTTTTCCCAGAAAAAAAGCCCTGCATAGGAGTCAACCCAAGAAGATAGCAAAGGTAAATCCCATCCCAGATTGCCTTTCATTTAAGGTCACCATAATCTAATATTTGCAAAAGGGAGGAAAGTTACAGAAGTATTTATTTACTTCATTTATAGCTTGCCTTACTTGCTCAGAGTCAGGGTGGATTACAAAATATTACAAAATATAACAATGCAATCAAGCTGCGTAAAATAGGCAATGCCTTAGGATTAGGATGACAGAAATGTCAAACAATCCAAGAAAAAAAATCACCTGTCTAAGGTGTGATGTGCCCCGACCTGGATAACCCAGGTAAGCCTGATCTCATCAGATCTTGCAAGCTAAGCAGGGTTGGCCTTGGATAGTAGTTGGATGAGAGACCTCCAAAGAAAACCAGGGTCACTATGCAGCAGAAGCAGGCAGTGGCAAACCACCTCTGTTCGTCTCTTACCTTGAAACAGCAAAAGAAACTCTAACATATCAAAGGCTGAAAATCTAGAGTTGTGACTTTCTGGATATTCATGAGCAAGTTTCACAAGTAACTTGCTCAAAGTTTAGCACATAGAGAACCTCAGCCATTTTAATGCATACGTTTATAACCCTTATAACTGTGGAAAGACTCATGGCGGCATGCAGAAGCACAGTTCAGAGCCCAGCATGAGGGTCATTGGTTCGTGCTGTATTGCTCTTTGTCCTTCCTCCATTGCTGTCAGAAGCATAATCAGTTTTGGGAAATAAATCTATATATGCAAATATGCTTAACATGATTTATTCAGGTCATAGGGCTTTGGAACCCCCTGGCACCCAGGGCACCAGAAATACCTAATACTCTACAAAGGAGTAACCAGAATATTACAGAGCGTACAGCCAGTCTTACTTAAATTGGAGGCAGCATGAGAAGGTTTTTTCTTCCTCCTTTAATTAGAACAGCTCACCATGATAAATCTTTAAAAACCTGGTGTGTTTGTTTACTTTGTGTGTATTTATTTTAAAATGTATTAGTCAAATTTTCCAGACAAAGATTCTACCTAAATCAATAATAAAAAAAAATAAGCTAATGAAGAGGAGAGATGCATAGACCAAGGTGCAAAATATTAACCTCACCACCAGGGCTCACTTTGAGGGGGAACGCACAGGAACGCAGTTCCAGCAGTTGCCCAAAGAGGTCACATGTCATGTGGCCCCGCCCACCTGACTCTCGGCCATTTTGGGCCCGTTTCGGCCTGGATTGGGGCTGAAATGGCCTGGATCGGGCCTCTGACGGGTGGTAGATCACTGTCCTGCTCATCAGCGGCCTGATCCTGACCATTTTGGGCCATTTTCAGCCCCTTTTTGCCATTTTGGGCCCAATTTCGGCCCTGAATGGCCAGGATTGGGTCCAAAACAGCCAGAATAGGTGATGTCAGGGAGTATGGCATATGCAAATCAGCTATACTAATAACACACTTCCGGCGATGACAAGAGGCGTGGCATATGCTAATGAGTTATGCTAATGAGTTATGCTAATGAGTTCCTCCAGCTCTTTTTCTATGAAATGACCCCTTCCCACCACACAAAGAAACCGCTCCACGTGATTCTTGAAAACACAGGAGTGGTTCCAATGGTGTTTTCCTCTGGCACAAGAAGCCTCCCCTGCCTCTTGCCTCAAAGGAAGGCTCCTTGAGAGGAAGAAAGTGCCATTGCCAAAGGAATGGATCCGCAGGATCTCATTCATATTGACACGCACTCCCCACTCTGTTCTGAGTGATGTGAAATTCCAGGGACAGGTTACAGGATATGGGGCGAGGGGGGAGTGGTTGGAAGAAAATGATATGGGATGCTTTACAGTGCCATCCTAAGCAGAGTTACTCCAGTCTAAGCCTATTGAAATCAATGGGCTTTGACTGGAGTAACTCTGCTTAGAATGGCACTGTTAGTCATGTTTGCTTTATTTATATATGCAGAAGCATAATAGAAGCAAATACAACACTCCTACAATCAGACAGTACAGATGCTATTCCTGTATCAGGCTTCTAATTAGAACCACCAAGTGTCAGAGATCATAACTTTCTCCATTTCATGGGAATGTTAAGGTATCTTAACTACTCTGTAACTGCCTCACCAATGGGCCTTGAATGTCAGGAAATGGTTTTATTCAAGCGTCCATCAAGGATGCGAGTGGTAAGCTCCCCACTTAATCAGAGGGAAGGAACAGAAGGGTGTCTATGAGCCAAACTACAAGTGACGCCTGACACAGGTTGGACACTTGTCAGCTTCCCTCAAGTTTTGATGGGAAATGTAGGCAGCTTGGCGGAATGTCGGACAAGTGACAATTGAAAAGTCCATTGGACAGCAGTCGGAGAGCCAAGCTGCAAGACCAGGACGCCTACATTTCCCATCAAAACTTGAGGGAAGCTGACAAGTGTCCAAGTGCCAGGTGTCACTTGTAGCTTGGCTCTATGTGATAAGGAAGAGCAGCGTTTAGGCACCAGAAGGAGACAAAGAGGAAAAAGGCAAACAGACTTTGGGACGAGTTAGCTGAAGTACCTGGAGCAACAGGTTCTCTCTGGGAATCTGAGATGGGGTGGCAGATCTGCTGTCCTATAGAAGTGCCTCAGTGTCTCTACCACGGCCTCAAGTGTTATCTCCTTCCAAGGGAACCAATTCAGGTAAGCACTAGCCCCTGGAATGTCTTGCTGCTCAGGGACACAAGGAATGCAAAACAACATAATGAGGGGCTCCATCTGGCCTTTCTAGGAAGAGATGTTGTACCTTATCTGCTTAGAAATTGTCATTTTTAATGTTTACCAAGCTAGATATTCCTTCAAGCACCAGCAGTTAGTTTCTGTCTTCTTACCGTTCTAAGTTGCCTACTTTGAATTGCAGTCCCACTGCTGTACTCTGATGTGTTATGTTACATTACACACTTGTATAGCAACATTTCTACAATTAGCAGTCAATTTTCTCAACACCAACAAAGCCTCCAAAGATCTGGGTCAGTGCTACTTAATCTTCAAGACATGTTTATGGGCATGAAACTGTTTTGTGGGGGTGGGGGTTATTTTTCTCTGGCTTTGCCTTTCAAATTTGGCCATATTTCTAAGTCTGTCTGTCTGTCTGTCCTTCCTTTCTTCCTTCCTTCCTATCTGTTCCAACGGGGAAGTTCTGGCTGACTGTAAAACTTCTGTTTTGTCAATCTAGTAATTACAGATTTTTTAAAAGCCAGAAATAAAGTCCTCCAGTGGCACAGGGTGGATATGGCAGAGGTTAGGCAAGAAAATCATGCTGATGCAGACGGGACCATCAAAATTTCACATCTTCGGTTGACTTGGTGTGCAAAAGGTGCTTTGACTAATCTTTAAAAAACAAACAAACATATAAACAGATTTGAGAAAGGGGAAAACCCAGAAAGTAGACAATTAGAGGATGATGACGTGTGGATGCCAAACTGGATCAAAACCTCCATTTGGAAGCAAACATTCTCTCCAGACCTAAACCTCCTGGATGCATTCCAGTTATTATGTGTAAGGGCTAGGGGTGTGCAATTCGGGCTTCCGATTTGGGTAAAATACACTAATCAGACTCAATTTGCAAAGTTTCGGGATTTCCGAATTGGGCCCAGCATGCGGTGCCCAATTCAGAAACCCTGAATCAAAGCTCCGAATCTTTACGGAGCATACCGAAACAATTTAAATACCCGAATCCAAAGCAGCTTGCCGCTTAGGGTTTCGCGTGTTTACAAAGCTTTTTCCTACTTCATGTAAATCCGAAGCAGAAAACCTGAATGTTTTTCTGGCGCACACCCCTAGTAAGGTCTATTGTTGCACAAAATTGCTGACAATCCTATCCCCTGACAAATGGAAATCTCTTCTGCTCCTCCTGACCTGAGATGTTTTACAGCTGCTCATGCATTTTCAGCCCTATCTTTACAAACTGCATGCCAAAAATCTTCCTTTAAATAAAAGCAGTCTTCTCACAATATTACATTTCGTATCCAGTACCAACTTGTGCATTACCACAATGCCATTGTAGGCAGCAATAACAATTATACAAATCGTCAAGGTCTTACTTCACAACGTACCATGTTTTAAATCAATATTGTGGCTAACCTCTGCCTAGCCATTAAAGTCATAACCCACCCACTCCCCACAATCAGCAAGGTTTATAGTTTTCAGTGCATATCACAAAAGCATCGACATAAAAATTCAATCACTAGCATCTGTTAAAGAGCCATGTGCTTTTATTTCATTTTGAATTTCAAAAATTAATCCACCTTCGTTCTTTAATAACCCATTTGTCCTTTGCTGTAAAAACTAATTTATTTTTAAGGGAGAAAAAAGGTGGTTCTAAAATTACCATTTCATAAACAGATTGTTGTACATGTGCTTAACAAACCACCCCACTTCACAAGCATAAACATCATCTATAATATAATAGACTTTATGTCTATTGTATATTTGTTAGGACAAAAAGAAAGGGGGACCAAGAGTAGGGTTCCCAGCTCTGGGTTAGGAAATTCCTGGAGATTTGGGAGGTAGAGCCAGGAGAGGGCAAGGTTTGAGGAGGGGAGAGATCTCAGCAGGATATGCCATAAAGTCCACCCTCCAAAGCACTCATTTTCTCCAGGGGTACTGATCTATGTAGCCTAGAGATCCGTTGTAATTCCAGGAGATCTCCAGCCACCACCTGGAGGCTAAAAATATATACATAAAGTCCCTGTGAATAACTGTCAAATTATCAGTATCTCGTACAATTTATCAATTTAAGTGCAAGGTTCACACTACAGTGAACTATAATAATATCAGTATCAACAAACATTCACTATATTTTGTGAGCGATCGTCAGTGCTGCCATCACCGCTGGTTGCGCTCTGTCCCCTACCCCGACCCAGGTCTCCTCTGCCATCCAGGCCTCGCCGCTTTGGCTAATCTCTTTTTCCCTCCTTCACTGCTGGACCTGAGAAAGCCCCGGGCGAACCCAGCCAAGAAGTGCCCAGCCACAGAATCGCATGTCCACTATCCAGAACCTCCAATCCTTCGGGACTGGAGACTACATCCATATAAGGATCCAACAACGAAACGGGAGAAAAACACTAACTACTGTTCAGGGGATTGCAGATGACTATGACAAAAAGAAACTTGTGAAAGCATTCAAAAAGAAATTTCCCTGTAATGGTACTGTGATTGAGCATCCTGAATACGGGGAAGTGATCCAGCTGCAAGGTGACAAGAGAAAGAACATTTGCCAGTTCCTCCTGGAGGTTGGGATTGTTAAGGAAGAGCAGCTGTCAATCTTTATTACGGTCATAGACCACACAATAATAGCATACAACCCAGTCATGGTAAGTCATATTATTTACAAATCTATTCACTAAAATTTCAGGGTACAGAGTCTTAAATATTTAAAACCTTAAAACCTGAGTGCCTAAGACCAAATTATTGAATATTAAAATCCTTAACATTATAAAATATTTAAATATTTCCCCCTGTAAAATACTTCCTAATCCGTATGGCTTGCACAGCAAAATTTGCCACCTTTAATGTAATTTCATGGTCCTTATCGGCTAAAAGCTTATCTAGATAGAATCTGTCATTTCTACCTGGGAACCGATTACAAATTGGAGTTATGAAGATTGCCCTAATATTTTGATAAAGCTCACACTCGAAGAGTACGTGTCCCCTAGTTTCTATCTTTCCAGCCCCACATATACATACTCTTTTCTCGAGTGGTTGTTTTGCATATCTGCCCTCCATGACCGCTGATGGTAACGTGTCCATTCTGAGGAGGGTAACTGCTCTTCTATAATCTGCTTTATCCAAGTTTTGTAAGTAAGGCATCATTATCACTTGGTTTAGGCTATCTATTCCCGGGAAATACCCTTTGACTTGACTCAAGTCGTTCTGCCTTTCAATATCCAGGATTCTTTGTTTCACAAAGGGTTTGACCATGTCATGTTCCATATTCATCAGAAACTGTTTGGAAAGACCATAATAACCCAATTTGCGCTCTGTTTCTTTGATCCAAAGTGGTGCTTTAGAATCCCATGCTATTAAACCAGTTAAACCGGAGGGATTAGTTATTAGCTTAAACCAATAGACAATGGTAGCAATCCACAGGCGTGCTTTTACAGTGACCATACCGGATTCCAAACGAATATGTGCATTAGAGACACAAAAGGGAACCTGCAAAATGTGCCTTAAAAACTTGGATTGCACTTTTTCCAGTGACTGCCAATAAGACTGATGTGTTGTTATGCTCAAGGGCGCCGCATAAAGTAATTGGGCAAGAGACTTAGCCTTGAAAATCTTGACTGCTGCTGCAACATTCCGGCCCCCAGAGGACCAATAAAATTTCTCAATTGCTCGCGCACTTTTAGCTGCGCTTGTTGTAACATGGTCCACATGAGCTTTTCTAGAGCCTGAAGCCTGAAAGGCAGTTCCTAAATATTTAAAACAACGGACTTGCTCAATATCCACCGAGTCTATCTTCCACTGGTAAGTTCGCCACTTGCTTCCAAAAACTAGAACCTTTGATTTTTGATAATTAATTTTGATGTAATTGGCCTGACAGTATTGAGCTAATATTTCCATAGCTCGTTTAAGGCCACTGGGGGTTCTAGAGATTAATACTGCATCATCTGCATATAGCAGAAGGGGGACATGCCTGTCAGCACCTTGGGGGCATGTACCTCCGGACAGTTTAAGTACTCCCCTAGATCATTTATAAAGAGGTTGAACAGAGTTGGTGCTAAAATACAACCCTGTTTAACCCCCTTCTCTGCTTTTATGGCTTCTGTAAGGTGGCCTTGGGCATCTGTCCTTACCTGGATCTTAGTATTCCTGTATAGAGCCCTCATTAGGGTCAGCAATCTCTTTTCAATACCCATCCCTTTTAGCTTTTCCCATAGTAGGTTACGATGTATCATATCAAAAGCAGATTTAAAATCTATAAAGGCTGCATACAGGGAAACGATATTATTAGATGCGTATTTAGTGATCAAATGGTCTAAAATTACACAGTGATCCAAGGTTGAGCATCTTGGTCTAAATCCGGCCTGTTCTTCTCTCAGAATATTATTTTGCTCAATCCACTCCCAGAGTTTTCCTTTCAGGTGACTAGCATACAACTTACTTATTATACTTAGGAGGCTGATAGGTCTATAGCAGCTGAAGGTTCACGGCTTCTAAAATGTGTGTGCTTACATGAAGAACTCTGCAGGTTTTGTTCTTACCCAAGCTGGCTACTCTGTGAAATATGATTCTTTGCAGTACATGGACTTCCTATTCAAATTCTGATTTGCTTTTGCATGACTACAGAAAACATATGTAGACTAGAAAACATAAGAAAACTGCAGTAAGATGGTAACAAAAGATCCTTGAGAATTTTAACACATCTCCAATGGAAATGTTTTACTGCTGATAGTTCAGTGTATTTCTTTTCACCTGATTTAAGTGTTGTATTAAAACCATGTGTGTTGCAGCTTAAATAAAATATCTGTTGTATAACATAGATGCCAGCAGCACTCAGATCACAATACAGTACAACATCAATAAATACAGACATCAAGAACAATATCCAATAAATATACAATAAATAGTAAAAACCTTCAACCACCAAGAGCAAGGAGCTCATCTCCAAACCTTCCTACCATGGCAAGAAGGACTGCCATTCTTGGATAAAGAACACACACTTAGGACCAGTGCCAAATATTTTATTGTCCCAAGTATGGCTTACTTATCACCTCCTAGGCCTGTACAACCTGGACACAGGCTAAGCCTCAGGAACAGCCCTTTGGGGGCTCATCTTAGACCTGTGGCAGTGCAGACCCAAGAAGGGATACCAGTTACCTCCCACACTTCTGATAGGTAGAATGAGTGAAAAGTGCCTCCGTGGTGCGCCAGCAGTATTCTTGCTGTAGCGCCCCAAACACTTGCTTGGCCACCAAACCAGTTCAGTGAGCATTCCAGTCCCATTACTGTAATAGCCAGGCACAACCACAGTCCCCCAACTGAAGAGAACTTTCCATACAGAGGAAAACTTAGAACTGGCAAAAACCCTTCGAACTCCAACAAAATTCTGTCCTCCCTAGTTGCCCAAGTTCATGACATGAAGTGGGAAAGGGAATATTGATGTGACTTGCCCAGAATGTCTTTGACATGTAATTTGGAAGCTGACCTTAGACACTGCATAGTCTGGTTAAGTTTAAACAAAACACCAACATAACTCAGTCTCAGTTGGGATGAGTGTTTTTAAGTTTGAGAAGGCAACACACAGGACTAAAGCAGATTCTCACTTACTTTTATCATAATGCAGGCAATTTACCTGTTGAACAATGCAGAATTCCATCTTGATGTGGCTGGGAAGGAAGGTTAAGAATATCTTTTTGGCAGGTGAATGAGATCTGGACTGAGCTTCTGTTGCAGGCATTTCACCTGTGTGTGGTCAGAGGCCCTCCTAGCAGAAGAGATGAGCAATATCTTTATGGCAGATGAATGAGATCTATATATCTGATCTGAGCATTTCTGATGCAAGTATTGAGCATGAATCTGGCCACAGAGGCAAAAGCTTTCAAGCATAGGCAGAAGGGACTTCACCTTCTGCTCTTGTCCCATGGCTTACAGCTCATGGCCCTAAGTGACCCAGCCCAAAGGATTCAGGACCAGCCCAGGGACTGCATATGTTTGCTTTTGCTTATTTGCTTGGTTGCCTGTCTAAATTATATTGGGGGGTGGGGTTGTAAGCCACTTTGAATTCCCCACTTTGGAAAAACATGGATCTAAATACATAAATTAATAAATAATGTGTTGCAAAGCTTATGGATGGCTCCATTATCCTTTCCAGCTGCATAAAAGAAAGGAAATATATTCTGAAATTTGAACTCATATCCAACTCAAATCCACGTTATTTGCATGGCAGTTACGGTTTCTCTGCAGGGTATGCAAACAGGCAGGAAAATAAAATGAAACCCATTGCACTGTATAGAGTGGACTTCTTAATTATTCTTTCTCTATTGCAAACAGGATTCCTCTCTAGAAATCCAGACCCTCTCACTTTAACCCTTTGCTTACTGGGGATTATATCAAGTGTTCGTTTGCAATTTCAAGTCCACTCTGCAGCAGTCTGGGCCCATGGGACACCAGCTCCAAAGGGGTGGGTCAAGCACCCACTCTCGTCTCCACCTTAGCTCAGAATCCACTGAGGAGTCCTCCTTGGTCTGTGTTGGGTTAAAATAACTTCCATTTGTCTCCCACTAGCCCTCATGAGTATTGGATGCATCCACCTTTGTCTCGATGGCCTTTGCAACAGAGCTGTAGTTCTTACCATAGTTGTCTGTATGGGTGTAGGGTGTCAGGTTAAGTAGGTTGTAGGCTAGAAAACCTTCTACTACAGTGAGTGGGTTTCAGAAAACAGAACATGTGTTCCCTTAAGAGAAGGTGTTGGTGTCTGTGCTATTGACTTGGCTATCATCCCTGAAAGACGGCTTTGACATTCAGAGCACGGTGTTTTGATGCGGAAAGTGGTTTTTAAGTTTGAATGGGAAATCCACCACTCTTTGTCTCGTCTATCTGGTACGCAGAGCTGCCAATGACCTAGAAGGGAAAACCGGACTCCTGTTCCTTTGATAGAGGTTCAATATGTAGAAATGGACAGGTGAAGCTTTTCATGGCATGGAGATAATAACATCATCAGGTAAATAATAGCAATTAAGCTTTTATTAAAGGGATAGGACACTTTTTCTCCAGGCTGTTGGCAACCCTACCTGGCAGCAAGAAAGAAAAAAAATAAAAGAAAGAAATAGCATGATATGGTCTATTGGCTTAGCTAAGATTGGTGATATGATCTGTAAACTCCATTGAAAGTATGCCTCTGGTTGTCCAGGCAGCCTTTCAGGCGTCTTCATTGCCTAGGCAATCTTGGCAGCCATATCCAATCCAATGTTTCTCACCAAACTGGCCTTCTCAATATCTCCCTGAATCTCTCTCCACAGCAGGATGTTCAACTTGGTTGGGGCGCCAGACGTATTATCGGCTAAGGTCATGATCCCCAAAATGGTGTCGATGGGCACCGTGGCACCCACCAGCATGTTTTCTTGGTGCCCAGTTACTTCTTGCATCCTGAGGGAGGGGATCCAAAGAGAGAAAAGAGAGCTTTGATTCACTCCCTGTCAGCTGAGTTCATCCCAGGCAGGTGAGTCATGGGCATGCACCATTGGCTTGGTCTTCGACATAGCCTTTCTTCTTGACTCAGCAACCTCTGCCTGTCACCACGCAAGAATGGGCATAGTACCCAAAAACGATTCCCCAAAAGCAAAAAGATGATGCCACCCACACCCATGGCAGCCATTTTGGAGCTAGCCTAGCCTTCCCCTACTGGCATCCATTTTGTGGTAGCACCCACTACCTGTTTCAGAATTCCCATCAGCACAACAATGTTGTGGGGCCCTTTAACACATGTCCTCCTGCCTAAGAAGCCGCCTAAATTCAGGCAATCCATAAATTGCCCACCCCAATGATATAGTCGTGACCTTCTGTGTTTCCAGAAGTCTCCCAGCTGCTCCACAAAATGGCCGCTTATGGAAATGGTCAGCTTAAAAAATAAACATTTCCAGTCTCTGAGCTAAAGTGTTGCGGGGAGGGGAATTACCTCTTCAGATTGTATAAACTAAACTGATTTCAGTCTATAGAGGACTACTGAAGCAGCATGGAAAGCGACTTGCCTCCACCTCCCCTTGCAATGCATGCATGCTGCTGGGGGCATCTCGGCATCATCCTACATCCTGCAGTGGAGCCGCTGGTGGGAGGAACTGGCACTGTTTACTGAACTACAGGGGGAGGCAACAGCCCGCCAACAGTACCAGCTTTCTTTCTGTGCAAGCTTGGCTCATTAGCTAATGACAATGAGAGGTACCTTCAATACAGGAGAAGGGGAAAGGCCAGATCAAGATCAAGAAAAAGAATCTTAAGCAAACTGGAATGTCAGAAAGGACAACTAGAATTCAAGGTGGAGCAATCATGCTGGAGTACAAGTACGGAGAAAAAAAGTAAGAAATAAAACTGCCGAGTGGATGGAATCAGTTTGAAATGCCAATCTTAAAAGCTACATTGGCCCAAATGCATTTCTGAATGTTCTTTCATAGATCTGAAGCCACCCCAAAGAGCTAGTAGAGAGCTCCCAGCAAATTTACATTCCATTGTATTCAGTAGGTGTTTGCAACCCCAGGAAACTAGTTAGCAGAGTCTTACCAAAATGACATCCCAAAATGTCCCGTGCAGCTGTGCAGCCATGTCACAGAATACTGCAGGATTTCCTCAAAACTCTACAGTAAAAATGATAGAGTTTGAGAAGGATACTAGAGCATCCTGCAATGCAGTGACATCATATCTGTTTACATGGTAGGCTTGCCAGTTTCTCACTGGTGGTGGGCGAGCTCCCGGCAGTTTGCCCTTTTGCCTGCTGATCACAATCTGCAGGAGGAGGCAAGCCACCCAGCAATCACTCGCCACTGGCAGGCAACCCAGGCAAACAGGCAGCATGCATGCCCCCAGCTACTGTGATGACATCACTTCTGGAAGTGACGTCACAGTGCTGGCTGCAGGAGTCCTCCCGTACTTCACATAAAGCCAATTTTGGCCCCCAACAAGCTGATTCTTAGAGATTTGGCCCTGTGGGACCACTCCCATGGCCAGTGCAATGATGTCACTTCCTTCAGATGCAACTTTTGCTCATATTTTCCCAGCTGCCAAAACACATAACAACGCTCTGTATGATACGAACAGGTCAACATCTGAAAGAAGAAAAACCAGCTTCTCTGCTTCCAAAGAAAAGCCCTTCAAAAGCGCTGCAAGAAATTCCATTCAGAATGTAATGGGGGTAAATCCTCTGAAACTGGAACACTGCATATACAAAAGTGTGACACAAACAGTTTTTGGGAATAGTGACCATCAAGCAGTTGTTGGCATGGTCTGAAACCATACAGATGTGCTATTTAGAGATTATGAAGAGTGATGCTGGTCAGATAGGAGGCTCTGGCCTGGTTCCTTTTAATCAGTTGGTCCCAAGCTCAAAATCTGGAGCTGGAGATTGTGTATCTGAGGTGCCATCATAGACCCTCCAGTCACGGATATTGGTGCAGACTATAGAGGCACCATGGGAATAATCCAAGATGGAGTATTGATGGGAAATGTTGTTATAATTGGCTACCCAGGCAGCATCTTTCTACATCTTGAGACTAGAGGTGGGCACGATAAAAAAAAAAAAATACCGATCAAGCTGATCGTGGATTGGAGCCGGTGACAATCCCGAATTAACGATACACACTGGTCATCTCCCATTTCCGATCCGTGGATCGTGGATCGTGGAGGCAAAAGCGGAGGGGCGCCCCGCTGTTCCCAGCGATACAGGAATGGTGGCTGATGCCGGCGGCATCTATGTTTGTGTTTGGCTGTCTGTTTGGCCATCAGAACTGCCTATCAGGGTTTGCAGGGATGAGATTGGCGTGCCCATGGCTACAGAACACCCCCTTTCCCTCCCTCCCTTGCGTGTCTTCTCCCAGCTGATGACTGTTTTGCTGCTCCGTGGTTGGAAGGAAGCCCTGCTGATCAAGGAAAGCTGGGCTTCCATTCAGGTTTCCAGGGCAACAGAAGGAGGGCAAACACAGTTCAGGCATTCCCCTGGCTCCGTTGCCAGGGGAATAGATTGCTGGCACCTGAATGTCTGGCTTCCTGATCAGAGCACGATCGCCCCAATCAAGCCCCGATCTAGCCCCCCTCCCGACCGCTGGATCATTGGCCTTGCCCGAGCACGATCCACCGGGTCCCGATCGCGCAATCGCCATTATCGTGGGTGTTTTCGATTGTAATGTGGATCGTGCCCATCTCTACTTGAGACATTGCCTGCAGAGTAAGCTGGAAGTGTGATTCCTTGATTTTTTCCCCCACAATCTGAGCATGGCTACATGTACACATGCCCTGATTGAAGGGAACCTGAGTTCTGCCCGCATCAGGGCCACTGGGGTTCCTCTGGCTAGGACTAAAATTCTCTTTTAAAAGATATTTTGAATGGATTCCAGTTTTGTGATCATTCCAGCCCCATACCTCTACTCCATACAAAAGTTGTGGGACAGTCTTACAGTGGTATGTTCTCAGCGCTGGATCAATCAAGAAGCCACCTGGAGTACTGTAAAATTTAAGAATAGCATCTATGGTTCTTAAAACTGGATCTTGTGACCACCATGAAGCCTCCAAGATAAGGTTTCACCAATGCTTTGAAGTTGCTGCATTGGTCTATTGGGAGACCATCTATAGTCCACTGAAATGTACAAAGGCCATTTTCACACTGCTTACCAGCCACGGAACATCGCACCGAACTCCCGGAACGACAGCGTCTTCCTGGTGCAATTTCGTGCAAGAACAGTTCTCGCACAAAATCGCACCAGGAAGACGCTGTCGTTCCAGGAGCTCAGTGCGATGTTCCGCGACCGGTAAGCAGTGTGAAAAGGCCAAAGTCTTTTCCTAAAGACGATCACTTTGGTATTAACATGATTTTTATATAAGGCCTTTTCTCTACAGAAGTTACATAACTTTTATAGCAACTTTTTAAGGCCAGTGTGTGTAAGAGACACTAGAACAATACAATTAGCATATAAAATTGATATTTTGTGGCGTCCTAAAGAAGGTGGAATGAACTCAGGGCCTGATAGCCTTGGAATAATGTCATTTAAATATAAATATAAAAGCAGTGGGGCCAAGACACACCCGTTTCACCCCTCTGGTAATTAGGATCTCCTCAAGGTCAAACCACACAAGACAAAATACACTCGGATTACACTCAAATACACTCGGATTACAAAATACATTCGAATTATCCATGTTGAATCAAAGGTAGCTGTTAGGTCTAAAAGCTGCTTATAGAGAATTGGTAGAACCCTTGGTGTTTTGTAGGGCAAGGTGGTAAATATTTAGACAGCGGTTGACTGTACTTTGTACTTTTCTAAAGCCTGCTTGCTCAGGGTGAATAACATGGTTTGAAGCTTCCCAATCTTCCAATTTATGTAGGATAGCATTTCTATATAGTTTGGAGGCTATGCCCAGCAGATTTATTGGGAGGTAACACTGCTGTCAGTGGCGCCATTCCTGAAAAATGAAGCACGCACACACACACACCAGTGTTCCCCAAGCACTGAACTCTCACATGAGGAACTCCAGACCTTTATCGGTTTTAACAAAAACACAGTTCAGCTGTGCAACACCCCATTTACCCGTTTTCAGAGAGGAAATGCTTCCCCAGATGCATTTTTGGAGAGTAGAATGTCGAGAGAAGTGACTCTACAACATTTTCCATTGAGGAGATGGTTAATGTTCAGGTGATAAAAATCTACAAAACGCTTCTGTTTGTTTACACTTTGTAAACAAAGTGTCAACACTTTACACTCGTTTACTACTATGTTTGTTTACGGGAAGAAAACCAAACGGCAACGTCGGAAAATTAAAGTGAATTTTCAGCTGGGTTTCCCTCTCTCCCTGGCAATGGGTTGGAATCCTATACCCATCCTACCACTCCACTGAGCAAATTTTGAAGTTTTCTCTAGCCCAAGGGGTTCTTCCATTGGAAGGGGGGGGGGGGCAAAGCAGTACTTATATCCCACTTTGCTCCCTGATCAGGGACCAAAGTGGCTTTTCACAGTATTCCCCCCTTCTCCACTCAGTCCCCACAACAACCATCTTGCAAGGGTAGGGTAGACTGAGAGATTGTGGACTGCAACCCGTTGTTGCCTTTCTGCCTGGGGAGAGCTGCTATGAAGCTGGGCATTTCCACCTGCCAGCCCCACCTCTGCCTGCTCAACACTTGAGAAGGGACTGCAACTCTACATTGTGCTTGAGGAGGCAAAGCATTTTTTCCTCTCAGTTGCCCCCTGTAATAGAAATGCTCATACCGTTTTGTTTTATTCATGACTGGTTAATTAAGAGTTGTATTTTATAGGATGTTTATGCTTGTATTTGTTAACTGCCTTGAGTGTTCCTGTTAAAAGTTGTTGTAACTCACCCTGAGCCTGCTTGTGGGGAGGGTGGGGAATGAATGAACGAACGAACGAACGAACGAACGAACGAACGAACGAACGAACGAACGAATGGTGACAGGCCCAAGGTCACCTGGTGAGCTTCCATGGCTGATTCTAACCTGGCCATTCAGATCTGACACCCTAAGCACAACACAGCACCAGCCCTCAAGGAGCCACTCATGTAGGAGGAAGGCTCTTTAGGCTGAAGTAAGGCTCCTTGGAGGATAGTGGCACCCTTTTATATTTTATTGGGGGGGGGACCACACTCTACCTCTTTATTCAATGCCAGTGTGCTAGTGTGACCAATAAACCAGAACCTGGTTGAGGATGAACAGGCAGAGCTCTTGAAAAGCATATGGCAACAGGGGGCAGAGAGCTGATGGCCCTCCTTCCCTGGGGAGGGGGGGCAGCTCTGCTTCTGAAGGCAACTTCAGGTTACAGGGAGGAGGCAGTGATGTCTTCCAAGTGGCCTTACTGCTGTGGTTTGGATCTCTGACTGAATGCTGCTATTTCTTTTTTTATGTAAGTAAAGGTTTTATTTAAACAGAAAAGATATGAATGGCAATAGAAAGTGCATAGAAGCTTATAGAGGCACTACACTACATTTGAATTAGATTTAAACTACTATAGAAAAATATTTTCAAAATATATATCTAATTGGCCCGTGGCACAGAGTGGTAAGCTGTAATACTGCAGCCCATGCTCTGCTCATGAGTTTGATCCTGGCGGAAGTTGGGTTCGGGTAGCCGGCTCAAGGTTGACTCAGCCTTCCATCCTTCCGAGGCCGGTAAAATGAGAACCCAGTTTCCTGGGGGTAAAGTGTAGATGACTGGGGAAGGCAATGGCAAACCATCCCATAACAACAAGTCTGCCAAGAAAACGTCATGATGCAACATCCCCCCCATGGGTCAGTAACGACTCGGTGCTTGCACCTTTACCTTTATATAACAGCACAACTAAATTATATAATAGCTCTCTTCCCCTCTCCTTAGTTGCTTATACCCAGACTTTAACGTTAATGATTTTTAATCAGTCATCTCTTCTATATTCTATCTCTATAATATAATTGCCTTAATTTATCTTAGTTTTAACCTAAATGATCGAAGAAATCTTTCCATTTTTTCCAGAATTCCAATGTTGGTCTATTTTGTTTTGTTTCAATATTTATACCCAACATTTCTCCCCAGCTGGGACCCAGTGCAGCTTACAAGATTGTTCTCCCCTCTTCCACTTTATCTTCACAACAACCCTGTGAGGTAGGCTAGGCTGACCCAAGGCCATCAGCCGGTGAGTTTAACATGACAGAGTGAGGATTTGAACCTGAGTCCCCCAGATGATACTCGGACACTCTAACCACTGCACCACACTTGTTCTTATTTTTAAAGCTTCCTGAGGGCATTCAAGTAAACAGTTTTTAAAGTTGCAAAACTACTTGTATAGAGGGAGAGATTAGATGGTTCGTCGTTTCAAAGGAGCAGGCCAATCGGTGCTGTGCGGAGCTGGCTTTTGCTGCAAATCGATTTTTTACAGCTCAAACTGGAGAGAAAATGTTTTGCCTGGTAAGACACTGAGTCCATTGCTCAAATGATGTATGTTTGCACACATCCCAACTCTGACTCACCAACAGTTGGCCCTGATGATCGCTGTGCTTGTTAACACAGTATAGAAACTGAGGTCTCATCCCACGGCTGTGATGCTGACACAACACAGAAAACTCTACAGTATTTCAGGCCACTGGTCTTTCTCTGGGGGTGGGGGAGAGTGCCCTCAAGTCGTAACTGACTTATGGTGACCCCTGCTGGGGTTTCAAGGCAAGAGACTAACAGAGGTGGTTTGCCATTGCCTGCCTCTACAACCCTGGTCTTCGTTGGAGGTCTCCCATCCAATTACTAACCAAGGCTGACCCTGCCTAGCTTCTGAGATGTAGCGATCAGGCTTACCTGGGCTACCCAGGTCAGGGCAGTCCTTCTCTACTGAAGTAAATTTCACACGCCTGTAGGGTCGCCAGGTCCAGGTTGGGAAATTCCTGGAGATGTGGGGGTGGAGCCTGGAAAGGGTGGGGTTTGGAGAAGGGAGGGGCTTCAGAATGGTATAATCCCTCCAAAGCAATCATTTTCTCCTAAGGAACTGATCTCTGTCACCTGGAGCTCAGTTGTAATTCCGGGAGATCTCCAGCCACCACCTGGAGGCTGGCAACCCTACAAGCCAGAGATAGCTAACCTGCCCCTGATAGTGCCTGATCATCCCTGGGTGATTATGCCAAGGTTGAGGCTGACTCTTTCTTATCTTTCTATCAAGCTCCTTCATCTGTGATATCTGAAGCACGTTTTAAGACTGCCATCTTCAAATCAATGGCCCCGTCATTGCAAAAGATGGAATAGAGTTGTTTCCACACAAAGCTTTTGCTCCATTTTGGCATCCAAACTACAGCAGGATTTTTTTTGTAGGCGTGGGGAGTATCTACCCTTAATCATTCACTTTCCAGGTTTTCCCCTATTTTGTTGAGATTGTTCCCAAACCTGGTTGGATACGGGCTACTTCCACACAGTGATGACTCTCCATATAGTTTTCACTGCTGCTACAAATGCAGAGATATACACAGAGGCAAGGGAGCATCCACAGGGCAGCTTACTACACACTTCCCTGGACTCAGCCCCCTTCTATGGCCACCATTCCCTCCCATGCCATTAGAGGGCTTTGGGGAGGCTTTATTGGCAATTTCTAGAGTGATATACAGTAATCACTATAGTGATATACAGATCTGATATACATCAGATCAGAAAACGAAATATTGAAACTAAAACACCACCTTCCTAAAATGGAATACAATCTTCACACTTTGCTGTCCTTGAACAAAAAGAAGCGAGACACATTGTTACCGGAGATATTTACATAACTTACTGCTGTTCCATTTCTGTTCTCTATAATCTCTCTATAATTATATAAACTCAATTAGGTCCCATTCAAATTCACCCCAATAAATGACAATCCAAAAATATTACAAAAGGGTATCGAACATTGTGCTCCCCTATCTTCCTTGCTTGTGCTGAAATCCATCCTTTCTCCACTATTTCTAATATCAACTTTTAGCTTGGGGTCATTCTTTCCTTTCAGTTCTGCTGCTTTTCCTGCTTCTTACCCGTGGAAGAGCAAGACATTTCCTCCTCTTCTCATTTAAATGCACACGTGGTTTTTTTTGCTTGCGTGCCTGTTTGCTAAACACTGAGGGTTATCAAGTCTGAAGTGCAGTTGCTGGCTATGAAAGGAATTTCACAAGAAAATGTTCTCAAAGTATGCATCAGGGACTGGACGCAAAGGAAAGCAAAGCGACTGCAACTTCAGCAGTTGTGCAGAAAAAGAAGCGTGGCAGACGCAGCCTGTTGTACAAGGATTAAGAAGATCTAAGGAAAGCATTTAGTCTGCACTACCATTCAAAGTACACAATCATTAGGGCTGCCAATTCCAGGACAGGAAATTCCTGGAGATTTAGGGGTAAAGCTTGGGCAAGGCAGAGTTTGGGGGGAGGGGGAGAATAGCAGGGATGCGATACCAGATAATCCACTTTCCAAAGCAGCCGTTTTCTCTAGGGAAGCTGATCTCTGTCATCTGGAGATCAGTTGTAATTCTAAGAGATCTCCAGGTCCCATCTGGAAGTGAGCAGCATTTATCTCTGTCCTTTCTGTGGGTCAGACTTCCAACAGTGCTCAGATCACCATTGGGACAATGGAGTTGAAAGGCTGAAAAGAAACTATAACAAAATAACATATATGACAAACAGAAGCAAGTCCATTTTGGCAGGTTAGAGTCCATTTTCTTCTTTTACTAAGAATGTTCTCATGTTCTAATGGCTTTAAAAGCAACCCAATTTGCAAGAATGTCTCCTCACTACTTTATTTCCATGCTCAGAAAAAGCTTCATTGGCTTATTTTTTTTCCATGTCAGGCTGTTGTTAAAAGCATAAGAGCAGAGACAGTTTTTTAAAGTTCTTATCTCAAGACCGGAGAAAGGGAAAGTTTATAGGGCAGAGAAAGGGAAAGTTATGCTCATGTCTGAAGTACCTAAAGGAGTCTCCATCCCTTTGACATGTACAACAGCATTTTCGGTGCAATTCTAAGCAAAGTTACATCCTTCTAAGTATTGAGTCTTATAAGACTAGTTTCTCTGAGGAACGACACAATTAGCATGGCCCCAGACTGGTCCTATACTTTAAGCATCCTGTACCACAACGTACAGAAATCAAGCAGCTCAAGTTTCTCCAACCATAAGAAGCCTTACAACTGGCTCCAAGAAAAGATACTTCTGGATTAAGAGCGGGACCACAAGTGAAGCCAGACACAGGTTGGACACTTGTCAGCTTCCCTCAAGTTTTGATGGGAAATGTAGGCAGCTTGGCGGAATGTTGGACAAGTGACAGTTGAAAAGTCCATTGGACAGCAGTCGGAGAGTCAAGCTGCAAGACCAGGATGCCTACATTTCCCATCAAAACTTGAGGGAAGCAGACAAGTGTCCAACCTGTGTCAGGCGTCACTTGTGGTCCCGCTCTGAAACTCAGCTACTGTATTTGTCAACTGTGTGGCTATGATCCAGTACTGAATGGGGGGGGGGGGGAGGAAAGAAAGAACACGCTCTTAGAGGTCTCTCTGACATTTTTCACCACTTGAGGAGGGAAGCTGCATTCACACCTGAATTCCAGAAACAAAGAACTAACTTTCCTCCACACTATGTGAAAGAGTCCTCTCCTCTCGTTTTTCAGCATTTTCTTCTCTTATTTTCATGGAGACATCAGGGGATCATCTGAAACGACATCACAGGGTTTCCACCAAATGAGCCTCTCTCCCGGTCTCCTCTGTGTAGGGAGTATTGACCATCTACCCCCCCCCCCCATATATGAGCGAACACGCATGGTTAAGCCGCACTTCCACCTCCATCAGATGCTATGTGGTTTTTTATACGGTGAGCAGGTGTTTTATTAGAAAGCTGTGTTAATCGATTGTGATTTTATCTTGTATATTTTATCTTCTGTTGTGACCCGCCCTGAGCCCGCTTGCGGGGAGGGTGTGATATAACAACAACAACAACCTGGCCTGCACGTTTCACCCGAGTGGTATTGAAGATCGGCAGAGAAGTAGTGCTGTTGAAATTCTTACAATGGCTGCTCATGATATGACCTCTGAATCCCATACTTGTTGTTCTCCACCATCCCAAGTTTAGCCAGTCTTGGTTCCCTAAAAATATGCTTTTGCTTTGGGCTAACAACCCCAAAATGTAGGGCTCCTGTGCTTTCTTGGAAGTACCAGCAGAAGTCTTGTAGTTGCTTCTCTTGGTTGCTGTACTATCAGGCATGAATCAATCAGTCAGCTTGTGATGGCTTCTCCTAATTGGATATTTCCTGGCCAGCAAACTATTAGAAGGTTTGAGGAGGTGGCGCTCCAATCTTGACTGATGCCCAGATGGATAATATGATGAGAGCATCACGACAATTAGATAACAGCAACACACTATGGCGAAAACGAACTAAGAAACAAGGTTAACTGTCATTCAAACATTGTGTTATATGTTCGAATAAAGCTTTCGCAAAAGAAGTCTTATTGTTATAGTCTTATAATTATTATTCCATGAGCAATACAATTATACTTGATGCAGCAGTGTATTAATAAATCCATCAATTACAATCTTTATACAAAGTTGTAGAAAAGGCTTACACAAAGTTGTAGAAAAGCCTCCAACTTAATGACCACTCCTTAGCCACTTGACTCACGAGTAAATCCAATCAATAAAGTGCTCGTGCAAAGTAAACATTTCCTAGCTCTTCAATTATATTTATTCCAGATGGAATAAGGATAAAATGGGCTTCTGTGCTAGACTCAGTAATGTTAAAATTCACTCTTACCCTTTAATCTGCAGAGACAGGTGATGGCAAACCACCTCTGTTAGTCTCTTGCCATGAAAACCCTACCTGGGGTCACCGTACGTCCGCTATGGCTTGAGAGCAATCTCCACCACCGCCCTTTAATCTACTGAAACAGCTATTGACTAAGCTATCCGTCAACTTGATAAAAGGCCAAAGACCTAGTAAGGTACTGAACACTAATGCTTCAAATAACAAGACTGAACATAATGTTTTAGAAGGATCTCGCCAAGCTGAATTCCAAAGGCAAAACATTTTATTGCAGAAATCCAAAATCTGGTCATATTACAGATTTCAAAAAATTGTTGGAAGTAAACTGTTTAAACTTCCAAAAAAGAATTTTAAATCTGAAATATTACCGGATCTTGAATGCATGCAAAAATTGTTTTACTTCTAAACTAGGCTGAGCACTTCCAGCTCAGGGGGAAGACGTCATTAGCTTTGTCAGCTAAACAGAAAATGTACTACCTTTTGCACCGTAATCATACAGCCAGGGTGGGAGGAGCTACAGACAAATTTATGAGAAGTCAATGACAGTATAAAACAGTTCCAGAAAGGTCAGAGGGAACGTCACATAGGATCCAAAATATCTCAAATGACATCTCTTATTGGAACCAAGGCAGCGAATTTTGAGCAGCACAGAGCTCTGTTTCATCCCCGAAGAGTTCTGTGAAATCTGAAAGCTTGTCAACCTACTGTAAGACACATTTGGTGTAACAAATGCCAGCATCTGAACAATTTCTTATTCATTGTGAAAAGGTTTCTTTGCCACGTTCCGTTTACACACTGCAGCTTATATTTGCAGGGTGACAGATTTACATATTTTTTCGTTTACAGCCTCATGATTTCCATTAAGGCCCACGCATGGCAAGAGCCCTCTTGGAAAACTCCGTAACATTCCTGTCAAGAGCTGTAAAAGCTTCATCAGTTCTTACTACTCCTCCACTTGCAGCATTTGTCATAAAGTAGATCAAGCTGACAAGAGGGGGGGAAATCGCCCAGATGCAGCCCTTCTTGTTCCAAACATCTTCCAGCCAAACAAACCTGGCCGCCATTCAACAAATGCCATTTTGCGCTGGCCAGAACAGAAAGGCAATCTTCTCACCTTGTCTAGGGTGGGCTGAACTTGGAAGAAGTCAGAGATGCCACATCTGTCAATGTTCAACAGACGGAAAGCTGGCAATTCATCATGCCCAGGGCTCATTTCGAGGGGGAACGTGCCGGAACGCAGTTCCGGCAGTTCCCCAAAGAGGTCACATGTCAGGCCTGAGTGATCCACCTGACTCTTGGCCATTTTGGGCCTGTTTCAGCCTGGATCGGGCCTCTGACGGGTGGTGGATCACTCTCCCACTCAGCAGCAGCCCATTCCTGACCATTTTAGGCCCCTTTTTGCCATTTTGGGCCCAATTATAGTCCTGAATGGCCAGGATTGGATCCAAAACAGCCAGGATAGGTGATGTCAGAGGGTGTGGCATATGCAAATCAGTTATGCTAATGACACACTTCTGGTGATGGCAAGGGGCGTGGCATATGCTGATGAGTTATGCTAATGAGTTGTGCTAATGAGTTCCTCCAGCTCTTTTTTAACGAAATGACCCCAGGTCATGCCTAAAGAGATAATTGTGCCTTCTGGAGGGGCAGCTGTCCAACACTGTTGTAGCAAAATTAAACGGGGATCCAGCGACACCTTAAAGACTAACAACATTTATTCCAGCAGCAGCTTTCATGAGTCAGAGCTCACTTCATCCGAAGCACTGACGTGTCCATTCACAGCAGCTATACTTACATTTCAAGCAAGGGAACAGAAGGTGAGGATGGGGAGAAGTTCTCAAGGAGAGCCCAGAGTAAAGCAAGAGCCGTTCAGAGTAACCAGCGCATTCAGAATGGGTAAGAACCGCTCCCAGTGGCTGATAGAGGAAAAGGGGAGAATCTGTGTAAAATCAAATTAAAAGGAGCAGGAACACATGGGAGGGAACTGAGGCGTCTTGTGATGCCTTCAGGATAAACAAGCGTTTTTTTATTCAACCATGAGCTTTCATGGACTAAAGCACACTCTGTCAAATCCCTTCCAATCTGGCTTTAGGCCTGGTTATGGGAACGGAAAACCCTTTATCGTCCTGGGCGGTGACTTGTGCTGGGAGGACAGAGGGAGTAAGATTCTCTTGATTCTCCTGGACTTCTCAGGAGTCTTCTCGGTGTCTTTTGATACCGTTGATCATGGTATCCTTCTGGGACCGCTCTTCTGGGCTGGGATCGGGAGGCACTGTTTTGCAGAGGTTCCAGTCCTACCTGGAGGGTAGGTGGTGCTGAGGTTGTGGTGCTCAGCCCCTTGGCCTCTGGGGTCCCTCAAGGTTCCAGCTTGTCCCCTACACTCTTCAGCATCTACATGAAATTTCTGGGTGAGGACATCTGGAGATTTGGGCCAGGTTGCCATCATTATGTGGCTGACACAGCTCTATATGCTTCCAGCTGTTCCCAGGGAAGCTGCAGAGACCCTACACTGGTGCCTGGAGACCATTTTGGAGTGGATGCGGGGTAATAGCTGAAGATTAATCCCAGCAAGACAGAAGTGCTGCCAGTGAGTGGAAGGTCTGACCGAGGATTTAAGGAGTCACTCATTCTCAACTGTTCCCTTGAAGGAACAGTTCTGTAGTTTTGGGGGTACCCTTGGACCCAGGACTACTTCTGATAAGCATGTAGCAGCTGTGGCCAGGAGTTAGGCAGGAGTTCAATTGGTTAGGCAGCTGCAGCCGTTCTTGGGCAGGAACAATGTGGCCACTGTGGTACATATCTTGGTTACCTCTAGATTAGATTACTGCAATGAACTCTACGTGGAGCTGACCTTGTTCAGAAGTTTTCAGAAACTTCAATTGGTGCAGAATGCTGCAGCTAGAGTGTGGACTGCAAAACGTCATAGGGAACATATCACTCCAGTCTTGGCCCATCTACACTGGCTTCCAATCTTTTTCCAGGGACAATTCAAGGTGTTGTTGTTGACCTATAAAGACCTATATGGCTCGGGACCAACATATGAACCTACGCAACCACTGCAGTCATCTTTGGAGGTCCCGCTTTGGGTGCCCCCCACCTTCTAAAATAGACAAGTGGCAATCTGGGAAAGGGTCTTTTAGGTTGTGGCACCAAACTGTTAAGAACTCCCCCCCCCCAAGGATTTTTATTTCCACCATCAGTTGCTTAACAGATAGTTCTAACAAGCCAGGAGAAGATACAGAGCAATGAAGGTCCATCTTTTTTTTCCTAGGGTAAACTGCGATTCTTTTATCCCACCTGCAGAACAAATAAAAACAAGTGAGGCATAAAAAATTATATCCATAAAGAAAATCTATCTAAAAGTGGCAGGCAACCTGTATAAAGAGGATATTTCCTTGAAATATTGACACCTCCAGGGGAAGCCAAGGAACAGCATACACAATAAAAAGAGCGGTAGTAATAGTTCCGTTCAGGACAAATTCTGGAGGAGAGAGAAGTGGGAACATTTAGTTCAGCAGATCACAGACAGTAGCAAACTCATCCTTCCCTTTTCTAGGAGCCAGGTGAGTTTCAGGAGAGCCAAGTAAGAAGCAACACTAAGTAGTGAAGGTAGTTTCAGGTGGCTAGCCATGTTGGTCTGCTGTCAAGCAAGATCCGGCTCCAATGGCACGTTAAAGATCAACTAGATTTCCAAAGTATGAGCTTTCGAGAGTAAAGGTCCCCTTTTCAGATACAGGAGGGGGGGAAAGAAGGAGCCTTTATAATCTGAGAGTGAGAAGGGTATGGTGTCAGGAAACTAGCTATAATACATTTTGTAATTAGATTGATAAGAGCATGGGTGGGAAGTGCAGAAAATTGGCATCTGTAATGTAAGAAAACTCATTCGTTTTGCCCATTGGTTGATTTGACCTGACTGTTTTATGCGGAAGATAGGAACCTCCTACCGCCCTGCATGCTAATTAATAGAAGTAGAACAGGGCTCCGTGTTAAGAGCACCTGCTTTGCATGCTGAAGGTTTAATCTCCCCAGCATCTCCAGTTAAAAGTGTGAAAAACCTCTACTTGAGACCCCAGTCAGAGTACTGGATGTGCCAAGCTTTGAGAATAGGGGCTCTTGGCCATATTACAGCTGCCAGTACAATATTCACTTTGATAGACTAATGGTCTAACTCATTATAAGACAGCTTCATGTGTTCAGTGGAAAGGGGATGTCATACAGATTTTTTTCATTTCAGGAAAAATACAATCACTGCTGCTAAATTTTCTAGAACACTGTTATATCTTTATTAGATGGCCACTTCCTAAAATATCAATAAATAAAATATCACTAAATCAATAAAGCACCAGTTCTAACAGCAACAATTAATTTTCTTACATGGGATTTACTAAAAGGGATATAATGAAGAACACCACGGAGAGGGAGTAAAATCTTTTCTCCCTCCCCTAACATCAATGACCATAGAATTCCCATCTTAGCAGCATCCTCGGGAATAATGGTTTATTTTATGCCATAGAAGTGAACGGACTGCCCTCATCAACAGGCTGGGCCATGAAAACTCAATCATGAGGAGCCCCTAGTCTCATGACGTGGCCTAGCTATATTTCTTTATCCTAATTACCTGCGATGCAGTAAAGGTCTTGACCCACTGAGGCAGTTAAATGGCTAAGAGTGAACAAGCTGAAACTGAATCCTGAGGTAATGCTGGTGGGAGGGACGAGTTCTTGAAGGACATGGTACTTTCCACATGGCGTTCAGCCTACCCTTGTTGACTCTGTTAAGAGCTTAGAGGGTTATTCTGGATCCAGAATAATTGCTAGAGAAGCAACTTAATGTGGCTGCAAGGGGTAAAAAATAAAGCTTTCTTCCAGGAAGATGGCTCCCTACCTTGACTTGGCTGATCTGTCCACATGCATCTGTGCCACAGTGATCTCAGGACTGTCCTACTGTCATGCACTCTACATGGGTCTGCCACTGAAGTCAATTAGGAAACTCCAGTTGATACAGAATGCTGCAGCTCGATTACTGTCCGGAGCTAGGCAGAATATGTGTATGACACCCATTCTGCAGTCACTGCATTGGCACCCTATCAGTTATTGGGCTCAATTCAAGGTCCCTCAGATCTGCATGGCTGCCTCTCCTGTAATGCTCTGCCACAACAATGACTTACTTGATCAATTAAGTAATTGACTAATTAAACCCTTCTCAAATGCGGTGATGAGAGGCCTCTCTAGAGCAAACAGTTGTCTGCTGTTCACTGGGGGGGGGGGGCACAATGTATTTCTACCCATCCCTGGGACAGGACATTATCTTTCAGGTAAGAAACATATCCTGAAAAACTTGCTTGGCATCGCTTGACAACAAGTTTGTGGCAAAAGCTGAAATTAAATTCAGACCTCCCCGTTCCAATCCAAATCATTCATTCATTCAGCTACCATGCTGTTATGCCCCGGCACACTGACAGCTGTTGTATTCATACCCCAGTGGTTAATTGCTAGATAATGCAGGTCTTCACACCTGCCAGAGAGCAGGACAGCACTATGAGAGACTGAAGCTGAGACAGAGGTTAGTATTAGGCCACTATGCATAGCAGCAGTGCGGGTTTTCTGGGAAAATTGGAACTGGAATTTTTTTTGGATCAAAATATAAATAATTTAAATAACGTTCACAAAATTTTAATAACATTAGCAAAAGAAGTCAAATACACCATGTAGAACCCCTGGGGTTTGTCCATGCTTTGTATCACACATGACTGATTTGCAGCATAACAGCCCTGACAACTATAGATAAATAGGCAATATTTACATATTTGCAGGGGGAAATTTAACTTTCTGCCCTGCACCAATAATGCATAAGAGGGACCCTTATTATAGATTACACTGGAAAACTCCCCCCCCCTGCAATAAATTTGGGAGAAAAGGTAGTGGAAACGAGGTCCGTTTAGTGTATGTCTATGCATGAGAAAAGACACATTATATGCTTAAACTAATGAGGCCAAGGAGGTTACAGGATTGATAGTTCTGCGCTCCTGATTTAAATTAAGCCCTGACTTGAAGTTCAGAGCCAAACCACACAAGAACGTTCACCACTCATTTCATAGCATTAAGTGTTTGATTTTCCCTGTATTTTCCCTATATTTGCAGCGCTATCCTCACTAATCTCCTAGTGCCAACCTAAACACGGTTCCAATGAAACCAGTTTATGCCTCCAGCCCGTATAACCAACAAAGTTGTTCTGCGCAGCTACTCCAGTCTAACCCAATTGCTTTCTATGGACTTAGACTGGAATAACTCCTCCTGGGGCTGTACTGCAAGTCAAGAACATGCAGGTGTGAATCTCCTCTCAGTGTCAAAGAAGGTAATAATGGGCATTTTGTTACTTAAAGAGAGATCGAAACAGCACATCTCAACATCATACATCCTCGTGGATGGGAAAAAACTTCTGTTTTGCAGGTGCATTTCCATAACAGTGAAAAGATTTCCATCAATAAATACACAGGCTTTACAGCTGCAGTGATCTTGGTAACAGCTCCTTTGTGCTTTCTAATGAGGTTTTGCATGCTTTTTCCAGATGTTGTGCCGTAAATCCTTTTTTTTTTTTAAAGTAGATATAGCAAGCTAGAGGACATCTGTGAAGCGGAGGGATTCCTACATAATACCCAACAGAGGACGCTTCAGGGCTGTGCTGCCCTCTGTGAAGTAAATCTCCCTCAGTATCAAGAATTTGCCTGCCTATTTGCCCATCAGTTTCTCCCCCCCCCTTTTCCCCATCATTCACGCAGTCATTCAGATTTTGTTCCCTTGACAGAAAATTAAATCTACAAGTGGATCAGAAAAGGAAAGGATTGCTATATTTATCCATTGAATAGGAGGATTTTTTTTCCCTACGTGGCGTATGTTGCCAAAGCAACTAGTGTCTTGAGCTTTTCCATCCCCCCACCCCCCACCGCAAACTCCTGGCCCAAGAAAACTGTTTGCTTTTCCTCAGAGCAAAATGTAATGTGAAAATGTACGTCTCCACCATATGGGTGATTGAATCGAGGAGATTTACATAGTCTTGAAGCTTTTCTCATTATATAAGGTTTCTCTTTAAGGGTTTGTCATTGTATCAGGTAGGCTCTGAAAGTCTCTCTACTAGAGACATCTGACACATGAAGAACATGCTGGGAAGGGTAGTTTAAAAAGACAGAGCTGGCAGCAGGGCAAAGGTTTTGCTATACACTGGAGCTGTGAAATGCCAGAAGGGAAACTTCAGCCCATTATAACCACTCCAGGTCCAAGCCCAGCTCTGGAAGGCAGCTCCAGCCCATTTCCATTCCTCGCTGCCCTCTGGTTGCCATCTGTCTAGACCTAGAGAGCCCCTGCTACTGTTCCCAAGAGCTGAACCGGCAGCCCCTTGAAACTCCTAGCAGCCTTATAGGCATCTGGCCCTTTGAGACTCTTTCAGCCTCGGGGTTCATTTCTGGGAATACAGGCACACATTCAGTCAGTAACTTTTGACACCAGAAGTAAAATATATTTCGTTTATTAATTAGTTCAGATTAGGAAGAGTGTATGCAGGGCAGGAACCACTCTGTTAAAGCACAGAGCAAAAGGCAATGAAAGTAATAACTTATCTATGCTGGCTAAGACTGACTAACTAGACAGTAAAAGGCTTGCTAACTTGCATCTCTGAACTAGCTTCCAGGCAGGTTGCTCATACTCGCAAACTTTGAAAGGAAAGTCCCAAACCATGGCAGACAGTTCTGGTTACCTTGGTATCTGGCATGGAGCAAAAAGCCTCTCTCACATGCTGGTAGAATAGTTCTGAATAGAGAGGATCCACAGTGCTGTGAGCAGCCATTTTTTCAAGAGCTGTCAGCCAATCAAGGCACACTTAGATAATTGTGCTGCTAGCATGAGAAATTGGGGAGGGTGGCTGGAGACTGATACTCCCTTCTGCCCAAGGACATCTTCCTTGGAGAAAAACAGACTGCAGGTGCAGCTGAGAGGCCTGTTCATTCTTTTCTCAGGGACCAGGCCAAATTGGGCCTGTGGAAACTTACACCCCTGAATCAAAATTGCATGGGCAGATCAGCCATATGGGTTTTAAGGCCAGTCTAGACATCATCCCACACAGTTTTAGATTGGAGAAATGAAATTCACAGAGGCTTTGGGAGGCTAAGATGAAATTAACAAACCCTCTGAGGAACGATTTCCGTGGGCTCTTCCTTTTTAAACTATGCTTCCCAAATAACATTGCTTCTCCTTACATTTGACGAACATGCACGAAGAATTCCCGTGTCCTATCAATAGCATATCAAGAAATGTCTCCATTGACTGAGGTGATTGAGGATATGCATGGGTTCTGCTAGCCAGTAAATAGCTGTGCTACACCTCTGAAGATGCCAGTCACAGCTGCTGCCGAAATGTCAGCAACTACAATGCCAAGACCACGGCAATACAGCCCGGAAAATCCACAACAACCATCGTTCTCCGGCCGTGAAAGCCTTCGACAATATAGCAGGAAAAAATATAGCAGGAAACATGTTCTTTAGAGTTGCTTTAAAATAGAACCTTTTGAGGCACAGAATCCTTTTGTACACTTTAGAATTAACGGCATGATTTATTAGCTGATCCCATGGTTACTTCATTATGTTCAAGATTGTGTAGCTGCCTCAGATACAGTCCTCATTGTGAGCTTGTTCACCACTGCAAGACGTATCTTGTTGGAGATCTTCTGTACCTCTAATGTGAATGACTAGGTTATGAGATCATGGAAAACGGCTCTTATGTCTAAAATGACATATTAAAGTAGAATTATAAATCAAAAAGATTCATGAGCTGAGAAATTTAGGGAAATATGGGCTTTTGTTTATGCAAGAAGAGGACGGCTGTCCAGCTGTCCCTTTCTCGGGTGTCAAAGAGAGGCAATCAAAGATTGAGATACAAAGGTCAGGGGTCTGTCCATCCTTGCTTTCTACTATCCTGATACTATCCTTTGAAGTACAGATTGTATTCTTAGGGACTTCTTCTTCCTTTCACCACATCTTCCTTCTTCACCTTCTTGCCTCTATTGGTGTGGAGGACATGCCATCCTGCCATTCACCAGCATCTTTAGATGAGATAGCTAGAAAGACACCTATCTTTTCCCTTTCCCTACATAGAGTTCCAACAATAAATGAACTTATATTTCTTTTCTACAGCTTAAGCAAGGCTCTGAATGTACGTTTGTTTCTCTCCGTGCAGGTACTCTGCCATGCAGGCTCACGCACACACACACGCACACACACAAACATACCCCTGAAACCTATAACATATATCCCTGCATATTATGCAACTTTGCTAACAGTTAACAATGTTCTGGTAGAAAGATATGGTTTTTTATTTTTTTGAAACTTGGTTATGAGTGTTCTTTTTGTAATTTTCCCATTTTTTTTCCTGTTAGCAATGAAATTTAATTTTAAAAATTAAAATAAAATAAAGAGGGTGGGTAATTCTTATTTGGACACTTGAAAGGTAAATGTTGACGGGGAGGGGAGCGCTGTATGAATAAAACAGCTCTAATTTTGATGCAACAAAAAAGATCATTTTAGAAGTTTGGGAAACAATGCTATAAAACAGTTTACTTCAGCCCCCTACTAAAGCAGGGGTCAGCAATCTTATATAATCAAAGAGCCGAACTAAGTCAAAATTAAGAGGAAGAAATAACGAAACAGCCAGTAGAAGAAAAACATTTGCGACATATTGATAGGTGACATATTGGTTAATCCGTAAAGTTTTCATATCCCAAATATTGGTTGCTACAAATCTTTTATTGGGAAGCATCACACAGAATGTCTCATAATAAGCAACAGATATACACAGCAGCACCCTATTCAATTGCTTTAGTGCACTGACATTAACCCGCGCGTCGTCTGTACTTGGATTACTGGCAATTGTTCATTTTAATCCTTTCCCTTTCGGCATAACATCTCTAAGAAGCCCTTTGGCTCAATAAAAATCTTTGCCTACTATTCCCTTGACAAAGCAGTTATCCGTGCATCCCACCCACCACTCCAATACACCTTAAAGGTTTCATTTTCATTTTTATAGAGCAATAGCTGGTTCAATTTTGTTCACTATATCTCAGAAAAAATGGTATTCCAGAGCTGGGAGAAGTACAGAAAAGGGCAACCAAGATGATTAAGAGGTCGGAGCACCTTTACTATGAGGAAGAGATAAAAAGACTTTTCAGTTTAGAGAGGACTAACGGGGGGACATGATAGAGGGTTAATTAAATTATGCACGGAGTGGAGAAAGCCGATACAGATGACTTTTTCCCTCCCTCTCCTATTACACTAGACCTTAGGGGCACTCAATGAGGTTGAAGAGGAATAGCTCCAGGATGAACAAAAGAAAGCCTTTCACTCAACGAATTATATTGTGAAATTTAGTGCCAGAGGATGTATTGATGGCCCTGAGCACAGGCGGCTTTCAAAGAAGATTGGACAGATTCCTGAAGGAGAAGTCCATCCAGGACTACAAGCCATGCTGACTGAAGAGAACCTGCAGGTTCATAGGCAGCAGACCTCTAAATATGAGTGCTAGAAGGAAACATTGAGGGAAGGCCTTGGCTTCTGTCCCCTGCTGATTGGCTCTTCAAGGAAAATGGTTAGCCAATGGTGGTGGACTAAATGGATTGCTGGCCTGGGCCAACAAGGCTCTTCTTCTACTGATGAAGCCAGGTCTTCCAGCTTCTAATCCTTCACTAATTGTTACATTGCACAGGGCAGCAAAGATTGTTTCACTTGTGTCATGCCTCAGGCAGGGTGAGCCACCTTATGCTGCCACCACTCTGGGATTTAGGGTCCCTTGGGAAGGCCCAGAGTACCCTCCCAACCCTTCTGAACTCTGTAGCTTGGCCAATAAACAGGTGTGAGGACCCAGTAGAGTAACAACAAACAAAAGGATTTATTTACAAGGAGGTCAGTTAATATGAAACAAACAAGCAAGCAAGCAAGAAAGGTGCATTAGCAACAATAGATGGGTGAAAGCAAAATTAACAAAAGGGCCTAGCACGACTGAACTCACTGTCCCTCTGTCTGCCAGGCCTGTCTTCTCACCCTACCTGGATGAAGGCTTCTCCCCCTAGCAGAAACCTCCTCTGGTCTTCTCCCTGGGAGAAAGAATGCAGGCTTTTCCCCTCCCAGACTTATATAGCACTAGCCCCGTGTTCTGATTGGCCAAAAAGGGCGCCAAAACAGCCTAGAGGCTCCTGGGAATTGTAGGCAGGCCTACTCCCATTGCTAACAGGCTTCTGAGGCCTTGCTAGGCCTTCCCGGTACAGCCAGATCATGACATCCTGACATGCAACACTGCATACTGTTCCTCCAGTGTTACTTTGGATCCATACTTCTGCTATTCTCCTGACAGTTGCTCAGTTACTAAAGTGACCTTGCGGCCCGATCAAATGTGTATCCACTACCTAGGGGAAACAATCACCATACTGGGTTGCAACGTTCGCTCATGTCATCCGATTTAGACTTTGTGTCTGGTCTGCATTGTAGGTTACCACACCTTGAGCAAATGCCGCATGTTGGTTTGTGGGTATGCATTGCCTTTGTCTCTGACTTTTAAGGCTTGATAGTGGATTCGGAGCAGCAAGGCAAGCCCTGGCTGAGGCACAACAGCATGTTTTTCCTCATGCCTACAAGGAGGGCCTTGAAGTTTGTCGATGTGGTTGTTGGACCTTAGAGGTCGGCAAGGACTCACTTTCCACTGATTGCTCTTCCTTTGCTTAGAAGGATGCAAGTCTGCTTAGGGTGGCAGGGCAAGGTGAACAGCAGCAGCAGCAGTGCCCCCCCCCATAGGGTTGGGGAAATTCCTAGAGATTTGGGGGTGGAGCCTGGAGAGGGTGGGGTTTGGGAGGGAGAGGGAATTTAGCTGGCTATAATGCCATAGAGTCCACCTTCCAAGACAGCCATTTTCTCCAGGGGAACTGACCTCTGTCACATGGAGATCAGTTGTAATTCTGGGAGATCTCCAGCCACCACCTTGAGGTTGGCAACCCTAGCCCCCCACACTGCAACTATTCTTCTTTGTACAGTGCCTACAGCCACAGCTTGAATTATTGCATATAAATCCAAAAACTATTACAGTGAGTTTGCTTAATCGAAGAACTGCCCAAGTCCTAATGTACCTTGGAAAGAAAATTCTTTGCCAAGGGAAGGCGCTTTACCTTACAGCACTGGCTGTTTCAAATAAGGAACATTTTTTCTTGGGCAGACAGAAAGCCAAGCAAAGAACATACAGACTGGTTAAATTAATGCATAGCCCTCAGGAGGTTTGAGGATTGTACAATTCGGCCACTTGCTTCTTTCGTTGTGCTTATGCTGAAGTCAAGAAAAGAACAATAGATTCATTGCACTATTGGGCCTAAGGTTACATTTTCCAGAGACATGTTTACAAAAAGGAGAAAAAAAGAATTAGCCATTTTCTTTAAGAGAAAAAACAAACGAACAAAACCCCCACACAACCATATGCTCTAACTGTCTCTATTTACCAGAGCAGTCCTGTTCGGGGGGGGGGGGGGGGGACGGGCCTCTCAGAAAAAGCTAGCCTTGAATTTCTTCTTTCTGATAGCGATGCCCAGATTACTTACCAAGTAGCTAGTGTCTGTATGGCAGTACTGAGGTTAAGGAAATTTTATGGTATTTCGATTGTAATGCAATTGTTTAAATTATTATTATTATATTTAAATGTGGATTTTAAGTATGTTTTTCCTTTTTGCATGTTAGGTCTAAGGACTGTAACAATAAATAAACTATGAACCAGGGCAGTCCCTATTTTTTAGTACCCTTCCTTGGTAATTCATTGTTCTGCTCTGCAAATGTTCCATTCATTCCATTCATGCACAGCAACCAAGCAAATCTACAATGCTTCTGATATGCACAGTGCGTATTTCGCATGCATGTACCACTTCGGTATGCAAAAGCCAGAATTCTGAAAAATCCCATAGAACTTCCATATTCATATGTGCTAAACCAATATTCATCAGCTCTGGGTCGTACCTTATGTAAAACAGATCAGGAATTGAAACTGGAGTCCCTAGGAGTAGGATCCTCAGAGCCAAAATACATGACATGTGTGGCATTCAGGTCACAGCTGCCTGACCTATTGTGAAATGCATGTAAGGGCGGGGGGACACTCACCTTTAATACTTTCTATTGCTCCCTTCAGCTTGAGAGTGCTGTAAGAGGGGAGGGGGTATTCAGGCTGCATTCCTGTGCCATTTTCACTAGTGGAAACAGTAACAGGGTCCCTGTTTACCCCTTACTGGCAGAAATAGCCCCTCCTGCCCCCTCACAGCACTCTTGAGCCAAACAGAGGGTTATGAAGGCAAGCTCTCCAGCTCTTATATGTGACTACAGGTCCAGTTGGGCACCTGTAGGGATCCCAGACCCCCAGTGGGAGCGGGGGATCTCCTGCTCCTGCTCCCTACACCCTGCCCCCACTTACCTGAGCAGTGGGGGGGTGCACACCTTCCTTGTGTGCTCCCCCGTGGCACAGCACACTCTTGTGCTCCGCAGCCACAAGGATCAGGCCCGTTTTGGCCTGGATCGGGGCTGCAGCGGAGCGCAGGAGCACTCCTGGCCTCCACAGTGCCCAAAATGGGCCCGCTCCACAGCAAACGGGCCCATTTTCAGCAACTGTGGAGTGCAGGAGCGCTCCACAGCTCCCCAAAATGGGCCCATTCTGCTGCAGATCGGGCCCATTTTGAGGCGCTGCGGAGCGCAAGAGAATTCCTGTGCTCCGCAGTGACTCAAAAACGGGCCCAATCCGTGGCAGAACAGCCCGTTTCAGGCACGTTCTGCAGCACCCAGGGCCGCGTGATGACGTCACCCCTGAAGTGATGTCATTGCGCCTGTGGGGGCGCGCACACATGCTCTGTGTGCACGCACCCCCCTCTCCCCAGAGATCAGTGCCAGGCCCCTGTCCCCCAAGGCCTGGCAACCCTAGGCACCTGTGACCTGACTCTTGTGTTCTGTCAGAGTCTGTTTTCTGCCTGAAGCAAAGGTCCTTTAAGGGATTTGCATGGCCAGAAAAGCTCACAGAGGCAATATGTCCTTGTAATGTACATAAAGTTTAATTTCAAAAAAACTTGGTCCACAAAATAAGCAAAGACAGTGGTCTTTTACAATCCTCTTAGTTGCTGGGGGGACTTCCTACAACAACGGCCACACCCCTGAGGCGACTCTACAGCCCTTTCTGGTCTCTGGTGAAGCCCCCTTGTTACTCTTCCATTTCTTTTTTTAAAACTGTCTTTAGCCTGTAAGCTGGCAATGCTACTGTAGCTACTTGCAGCTATGGAACCCAGATAGGGTTGCCAGCCTCCAGGTGGTAGCTGGAGATCTCCCGGAATGACAACTGATCTCCAGGCAACAGAGACCAGTTCCCCTGGAGGAAATGGCTGCTCTGAATGGTGTACTCTATGGCATTATACCCCACTGACGCCCCTCCCCAAACCCCACCCTCACTAGGCTCCACCCCCAAATCTCCAGGAATTTCCCAACCTGGACCTGGCAGCCCTAAACCCAGATGCCAATATGCTTGAAGCCAGAAGAAGGTCACCTGATCACACATCCCTAATTCTCCTCAGGTTCTTTAGTGTTGGCACTACATCAGGTCACACCTATCATATATTTTCGCTCTTCTTCTGTGTGTGTCTCTCGGAGAGGCCTGAAAAGCAGAACAGGCCCCCAGAAAGCTTTGATAATCCAAAACTCACGCACCAAACCCAGCCGCTGCTGTAGCAACCAAACAGATTCCACCGCAGAGACCTGCCAAGGCTCTCTCAACACCTCGCACTTTCATTCCTCTCCTGGCACCCAAAGGTGTCACCACAATCCCAACAGAACAGCTTTGCAGCTTTACAGCGGGTGTGAAACAACACAACACAGATCATCCCACACTAGGGTTCAGGGAAGAGCTAGACTGATTTCTTTTCTCTCTCCAAAGAAGCATTCAGGCACCGTGAGGGAGGAAAACAGAGCGTGTATTGAAAGAGACATGTAGGACACAATGCTTAAAAGCATTTAAAATCTGAATTCTCCACATGAATTGGAAGGAATCAAAGCTACCACCCAAACAGCTGTTCTGCTTTTTAGAAAGGGAATAGATTTTTATTCTAGCTAGTCATAATAGGCAAATCCCTACCTGGAGGATATTTAATTCAAGTTGCCAATTCCTGGAGATATAGAGTTGGAATCTGAGGCAAGCAAAGTTAGGGAGGGAAGGGACCTCAGTGTAGTATAATGCTGTAGAGTCTGCCCTCCAAAGCAGCCGTTTTCTCCAGGGGAATTCATCTCTGTAATGTGGAAACCAATTGTAATCTCCAGGCTCCACATGGAGGTTGACAACCCTAAGAGAAATGTATCTATGACCAAAAGCCAGTATATTGATTCTTTATGAGGAACTAGTAACAAAGCTCATTGTGGCGGGAAAAATACATGGGTTTTAGAAAGGGGAGGGCGGGCAGGCTGGCATTGCCTCTTCCTCCTTCATGGCTGATCCCAGCTGGGGGAAGGCGGGGGACAGACATTGACACCTGTTCTGCTCCTGGTACTGGCCGGGTGAACGGGGGGGTGGGCATTGCCACCTGCTCTGCTATTGATCCCAGCTGGATGAAGGAGGGGGGGGGCATTGCTATCTGGTCTGCTCCTGATCCCAGCTGGGTGAAGGCAGAGAACAGGCATTGCCGCCTCCTCCACACCTGATCCCAGCCTGGGCTTCCCACCGTGACACGCTTTCTGGAGGGATGGGCTGCCTCTTCTGGGCTTCCCTCCACAGTAGCGCCCTCTGGTGGTGCACCAGGGTAGGAAGTGAGTTGTCTTGAATACGCTTAGCCTTTTATATAGTAGGATTATCTCAAATCGCCTCCATGCTAAACATTCGCTTAGAAGGAAGCCCCATTGAACTCAGGGGTAGACTTTTATTTATGTCATGGAGAGTCTGAGCGGTGTAGTGGGTCAGAGACCTGGATCAGAATCTGGACCAGATTCAAATCTCCATTCTGCCATGGGCACTGGGTAGGAAGCCTTGAGCACGCCACACTCTCTCAGCCAAACCTACCCCACTGGGTTGCAGCTGTGAATACAAAGTGGAGGTTAGGGTGAGAGTATACAATAAGGTATAGCCCAATCTCAACAGATCATAGAAGTTAAGCAGGGTTGGCCCTGATCAGTGCTTGGATGGGAGTCCGCAAAGGCTGGCTGAGGTTGCTCTGCAGAGGAAATGAGACTGCCTAAAGAAAAAAAAATACTCAAAGGCCATTTCAAGACACCTCTGCCAGGGGTGGGTTTGCACAGTCAAGCGACCTTTGCTTTCCTCTATGCTCTTTTCTGTGCCCTCGTTCCACCTTACATAGCTGATGCCCCACCGTGCTGCAGTGAGCCCCTGGCTGGGCCAGTTGTAATTATGACTGTGCAAAGCATTAGATTGCCTACCTTCCCAGGGGTCTCCTATGCCTTCCAGCTGCACGCAGTCACCAGTGGCCCATTTCCTCTCTCCTTCCTCATTTACCCTGGCTATAATAGTGACTGATTGAGCTCTTGCGCTCATTATTTCCTATAAGAAGGAGCTGTGCAGGATACAAGCCATGTGGGACACTAAAAGATGGGGGGGGGGGGGGCTTGTGCAAACCATACAATATATTTGCATCCCAACAGCTAGAGAAGAAGAAACTCACAAGGTGTCCTCTTAAGAAGGGAGCTCTGATTCTCGAAAGCTTATACTCTGAAAATCTTGTTGGTCTCTAAGGAGCCACTCAAATCCTGCTGTTCACAAACCTTGAGGTTCATTGTACTGTCAAATCACAAAAATCCATCTTCCTGTATGATATCCAGTGTCTTCATAAGGTTCAAGAAAGTAGTCCTCAAGATGGGGCGGGGGTGATCTCTAAAGCCTTCTTTGTCCCTTTGATTGAACTTCAGTCCCAACTCATTAGTCCATTCTAAATAAACGTTTCTGTAGGATTGCCTTCATTACTTAAAAGAGAAGATTCCTAGTTACACCTGCCTCCAAATCACTCCCACCAACCTAAAAATTTTCCTTCAAGATCAGATAGGAAGATGAGAATGAGTGAGTACTGTATGCAGTGAAGGGAAAACATGCTGCACAGATGCAGAAAAGGGATTACATTTGGCTCAAATTTGTTTAGATCTTCCCCTCGCTTTTCTGAGATAGCCTGGTTATTATGCCTCTTCCACCCTTTGCCCTCTGCAATGAAGAATTGCTTTTTCTGTAGAGAGGTTGTGGAGTTTCAAACCTGCCTGAGTGTTACTCTTCTTCTGCCCTTTGGTCCTAATCACAAATGTCATTTTAATGGGGAGAGCAGGAGCTTGAGGACAATTATTCATTTGTGAGAAAAAGGCATTCTGCACATGCTCAGAGGCATGAATAGCTTTACAGCAAGGTGGCTTGCAGTTCATGATTAAAACCACATACTAGGTTCAGTGAAACTGGGCATTCCTTTTTCTGTTTCCGCCTCTCATCTCATGGCCCCTCCTGTGCCTGAAGTAAATTCCCCGCGGCAAACAGAAGGATACAGCCGTAAAGTAAGTTACACTCCACTGCCTACTATTCTCACTTGCTACTACGGAAGTTAAAAGAGCGCAGAAGCCATTGTATAAAGGCAGCAACTAAAATCTTAATTCAGTAGTTCATTTTTAACAACCCTGGGAAATTGCAGGGCAAGCAACTTCACTTGAAGCCGGGAGGGGGGGGGGGGAGATAACAAATAGAAATAATACTTTTTCTGGTTTCTGTCCATCGAAGCCCAAAATTGTCCTGTCCTGTGTTAAAATAACAGGAAACCAGTTATAAAAGTGAAAGTAGTATCCTCCTGTTGTTCCATAAGGCTTTCTTATACTGAAGACTTCTGAGTTAGCCTCTTAAAGCAGCAGCATATAACGGGGGGGGGGGGGGGGAGGAAAGGAAGAAAGGCACAGAGCAGATGAGAATGAATTTGGTCAGGAAGGGGTTAACTACCTCTGTCCCAGCCTCTTGCAGCGTCTTGCCCCCATTCTTTCCAGGCAATCAGGACAAAAATAGCTTGCACATTTCCTCTCATATCTCTGCAAGGAAACAAGAGCTAGAAGCCGTTCTTTTAAATGGAGGTTGAAAATTCATTGGTGCGTGACATACTTCTTGGGGGGGGGCATTGCTCTCAAATGCCCACCCATCCATCCAAAAACAGTAGGCTTGTGGGCCACTCCAATAACTAAGGGGAGCTAGGGTACATCAAACCAGGATCTGAAACCATGGTTTGAAGTTGGTTTAGTAACTATAGTTAAGTCTTAACTATGGTTTTGCATGACACACAAGTATCCACATCCTGGCATTACCTAGTGCCGTACTTGTATATCCCTGGCTACAGAGTAGGCCTAGCCACCAGTGGAAGTCCAGGAGACAGGGACCTTGGGTTTTACCACCTTGGTAAAACCATAGATTTTTTTCTGATTCCTAGAGAGATTGACATCACTTCCAGGTTTTCCCTAAAAGTATCATTACACTGTCAGTCCGACATCCATTTTCATTTATTTTCTCCTGCCACTGTTCCAAGTGGCAATGGGAAACAGAAGATGGGGGATACCCTGTGGTGCTTGGCAAACCTATTACAGAACCTGGGGGCAGGGGACACCTGGAACAAGTGCTGGGGTCATCTCGTGCTGGGGGGGCCCAACCCCTGAGCTCCTCTGTTTGGTAGCCCCCCTTCACCACTATCAGCCTTCCACAGCAGGTGAAGACTGCAAGAGGATCACAGCAAGAGGCAATCAGCTATAGGATAGAGGGATGGGCCCTGCCCCTCCATTGCTAATCTCATGCCAGCTTGCTGCCTGCCAATCAAATTTTGCCTGGTGCCCCAGGATTATTATGACTGCCTCTGTAGCAAAGGCAACAAAGCCAGCATTTGTCAAGGCAAGTCATGATTTGAGCGATCAGATGCAAGCAGAAATTTGCTTTCCTAAAGCTTAGTTGAAACAAAGCATGGCTTGGCGTCATGTCTTAGTCTTCACCGAGATGATCTTCATGTAGCAACAATACCCTGAATGCATCTGTGTTAAATTCCAGTTTTGCCCCTAAAGCTAAATGTACAGTGGTGGACATTAGTACCTGAAAGAACAAGGGAAAATATTAAGAGTCTTAGAGGAAAGGGTTTTTTCTTTTCAGAGTTGGAACTGAAGACGCCTCCCTAAAAATATTGTGCTATTAAAAAGGAATCGACGGCATGTCCTAGCTGCCTAGAACATTTTGCTCAGTTGTACTCAACTTATTTCAGTGGGGAGGAGGAACAGGAATAAGTGGATGGAGACAGATGATAACTTGAACAGAAAAAAAGAAAAAGAAAAACAGTCACAGAAAAAGAGATTGTCAACTGTTGGGAACTTTTAGAAAGAAGAAGAAAGCAAGGAGGCCATGGGGCCGAAAGACAAGCGAGGCCTGTATTTGGGGCTCACACCAGGAATCTCATGGCCGGAACTTGGGACTTTCCATGGGTTTCACCTAGGGTTTCTATTCCCCTGATAGTGGCAGGGGATCCCCCAGTCCCAGCCTCCTCCCCCATTACCACTCACCTGGCCAGTGGGGGGAAAGGCGTGGGGACGGGTCTCCCGGGGCGAACTCTCAGTGCAGCAACATCACTCCCAAGAATGATGTCATTGCACAGACCCCAGGAGTGCTCCTGGGCTTCTTGCCAGGCCAATTTGGTTGATTTGTGGTTCCAAATTGGCCCAGCACAAAGCCTGGGAGCACTTCTGGGGGGAGCTGCAGGATGACATCACTCCCAGAAGTGATGTCATTGCACCACACTCGAAGCACACGTGCACTCTGCTCATGTGCGAAGATATCCAGAAAGGTAAATGCCGGGTTTCCCCACACACACCAGGAGGGTAAGGGGACTTTGTCACCTTAGTTTCACCTCTTAAAGCCCTCTTCAAGCTCAGAAGGGAATTTACTTATTTATACCTCATTTCCTCCCCAAAGGGGGCCAAAGTGGCTTACAACTTTCCCTCCTCTCCCATTTTATCTTCCCAACGACATCCCTGTCGGGAAGGCTGCGGCTGACTGACAAGTTCCATGGCAGAGTGGCAATTCGAATCTGGGTTTCCCAGATCTTCACTGACGCTAAGGGCCAAGCTACAAGTGACGAATGACACTTGAACGGCAAGTGAACAGACTCACATGTATTCCTCCCTGTTCACTCGCGGAGCGCAAGTGAACAGGGAGTGTCATTCGTCACTTGTAGCTTGGCTCTAACTCCTACACCATGCTGTCTGGAAGAGGTGCATATAACTCTGCTGTCTCATTACTGCCTCATTCTGCTGTTTTTCCAGGTCACTCCTTTGATGGCTTTAAAAGGAGATTTGATTCATCGAGGTTAGACCTGTCAATAATTAGCTAAATGGGTGGAACCTCCATGATCAAAGGCACTGTACTTCCTCCACAGAACGCATGAACTGGCCCCATCCAGGAATCCCTTCTTGTCTAAGATCCAGTGAGTTAAACTCCAACCCACCACAGCTTGCTGAATTCTTCCTGAAAAGCAGGAGCACAAAGAAGATCTCCCACCCACCCCCCAAAGAAATGCAGACATGGAAGATCTGTGGCTGAAAGAGAGCATCGTCCTGCCTTGGTAATCTGGGACACCTTGTTTCTCCCTACACATATTGATTAGTCATGAAAGGAGAAAGGCCTCTGTCCAGGGGGTTGGAGTTTTAGGTGGGTAGCCATGTTGGTTTGAGTCCAGCAGCACTTTACAGACCAACAAACTTTCTGGAGTCAAAGCTTCCTTCTTCAGGAGTGTGCACATGTGGGTGTCTGCACGCATGCGCATGCGCGCACACCAATAAACAAGTCCTCAGGTTTTGCAGTGAGCTGTTATAAACCACATTTGGGTGCTGCATTCTGTTACTTTGGGAGTGACACCTGCTGTTTTAAAAGGCAAGCAAACTTTCGTGTTTGTAAATATACCTGAAAATCATGCCTAATATTGCCAATGAAATGAGATGTTTCCTGAACTTTCTCTTTGCAAGGGAATCTACCTTGTAAGAAACTCCTTGGGAATATCAGAAGTTAGGCGCCTGCCCCCCCCCCCTCCCTTTCTCCCAACAGGTTTACCAATTCTGCCTTTTCTTATCCTCCATTCACAGCTCCTGCTACCTGCTGCGACCACACACAGTGTGGATTTCTGTCCACATTTCTTTGTCGATTCAAAGTTCTCTTTCATTCTCTGAGCTTCATCCTCTTCCTCTCTTCCCACTATGGCAACTCCATCTCCCTTCTTCCTCTTTGTCTTCCAACAATCTGACACCAGACAACAGAGATACTGGGTTTGGCATTGCAGATCCGTCACAGCAGGCTAGATACAACACACTGGCATTAAAGGTCACCTTTTAGACCTTATTATATAGGACGAGTTGAAAAACATCTAGAGCATAGCATATTCTCCCCCTTCCTCCCCCTGAACTACTAGCCAGTCTCTTGGGTGCTGCCCCCTATTTCAGAAACCTCTCGTCTCCCCTGGAGCCTCGGACAATGCCTTGAAGAAAGGCAGACCTGACCAATAGCATCGATCGAAGAATTCTTCTTGTTACTAACCTTTAGAAGACAGAGATTTAACTCTTTAGTGAAAATGGTTTAACATGTTCAGCTTTTCCCAAAGCCGGTGACAAAGCAGAATGAAACCGCAAGACAGCTCAAGGAACTGAGATGCAGGATGACAGGATTTAGAAAACTCTTCTGTGCCTTGCTGGTGTAACCCTTGTGGGTTACAGCGGACTGCCAACAACGTTCACAGTGGAGCCAAATCTTCTGGCAGAAATCTGTTTCTCAGATGCAGATGAACTCAACACACCTCTTTACAAGATACTAGGACTAAAGATGGGCACGAATCAAAATACGACCTCAAAAAATGCACGAACCAGGCCGGTTCGTGGTTTGCGAACCAGTGGTTCGTGGAAGTTCGTGGAAACGAACTCCCATGAACTGGTCTACTTGTTCATTTGGGTCGTAAAGGGGCAGTTTAAACTTTTCCTGCGGCTTGCAAGCAGCAAGTCCCTTTAAACTATCAGCTGGTAGGCGGTGAGGGGGGGAATCACCCCTGCCGCCTGCCAGCTGATAGTTTAAAGGGACCTGCCACTTGCAAGACAGGAAAGGGCCCTTTAAACTGTCAAAGGCCCCTTTCCCTGCCACTGCTAAGTGGCCGGAAAGGGGCATTTAAACCCCACGAACCATGAACTGGTTTGTAAACTGGCCCCAGTTCATGCCATTTCGTGGTTCTTGGTTCGTGAAAATCCACGAACCACAAAACTTATGGTTTGGTTTTTTTGTGGTTCTTGCCCATCTCTAACTAGGACCACAAATACTACTACTTTAAATCAGCAGTTCTAAAACTGTGGATGGTAATTCGTGTTCTACTATGAAAGCCTCCTGAGTAATCTTGGGCCAGTCACAGTCTCTTGGTCTAACCTATCTCAAAGGTTTATTGTGAGGATAAAATGGAGAGATGACATCCACGTATACAACCCTGAGCTCCATGGGGGATCAGTGGAATAAAAATGTACTAGACAGACAGACAAGGATAGTGTAAGGCTTAGGGCAGGGGGCACACTCCCACACCGCGAGAGCAGGCAGCGGCAAGAGCGGGCAGCAGCAGCAAGTGCAGGCTGCTCTCGCCGCCACCACCGCCTGCTCTCACTGCCATGGCCCGCTCTCATTTGGCACATGGGCTGCAGCTGCGAGTGCAGGCAGCAGCGGTGAGAGCAGGCGGTGCGCGGTAGCAAGAGCAGGCCGCTGTCAGTCTCGCCACCACTGCTGCTGGCCACTCTCTCCACCACCCCCGCCCGCTCTCGCTGCGGCGACCCCTTTGTGCCGAACCAGAGTGGGCCACGGTTGTGGCAAGAACAGCCCGCGCCGGTTGAGACAAAGGCCCCCTTTGACCCAGGGGCACCCGCATGATGATGTCACTCCTGATAATAGAAATAATTAATGAGGTTTTGCAAACCCAAATAAATAAGAACCTAGAGTTGTTGCTACTGAACTTGGGAATGGAAGAAGTTCCAAGGCAGTACAGAACATTGCTATTTTACATGACTACAGCAGCAAGACTTTTGTATGCGCAGAAATGGAAAGTGCAAGAAATACCAACTATAGAAGATTGGATCTACAAATTGCTGTACATGGCTGAGATGGACAAAATGACAAGAAAACTTAAAGATCTTGATCCAGGAGAATATATTGCAGACTGGGAGAAATTGAAACAATATCTAGAAAAAAAATGGGATGTGAAAGGAGGATTGTGGCAGTTTGAGAATTATTAATATGTGACTTTATAAAGGGGAGAGAGAAGTAACTTTAGCATTAATGGGGAAACTTAGCTATTAATTAATCTAAGCTAATATTAGTAATAAGGAGATTGTATTAAAAAATAGATAGTTTAAACAGTGAAATGTAGATTGATATATTAGAAAATTGGAGATATAGAAGAATTTGAACATGCTTAGAATAAGTGATATAACAAATATAGGATTTAGAAAAATTATGGTTAAGAGTAATTTGAGTAATAAGAGGGGTTTGGGGTTGGAAAGCTGTTGGAAGTCAGTAAGGAGGGGGGAAGGGGGGCTGATATAATTTAGATAAGATGGGGAATTTGTGTATTGAATAACATTGTATGTACTCACCAATAAAAAATTTTTTTTTAAAAAAAAGATGATGTCACTCCTGGAAGTGATGTTATCACGTGAACTGGGAGCAGGAGCGCATGCTGCATGCATGAAGAAGGATGAGTACCAGCTCCCAATCCCCCGCCAGGAGACTCCAGGGACCTGGGGATCCCCCGTCAAGGGACTCCAAATCCCTGGCAACCCTATTCTCACTTATTTTGAAAGCCCCTTGCTGGGGTTGCCATAAGTCAGTTGCTACTTGAGGGCACTTACTTACTTACTTTTTACACTTTATTACATTCGCTCATAGCCTTAGCAACACCAAGAGAAATCTGAAATACAAACCATCTCAGTCCCAATTAAAACCCTTAAAATGTCCTTTTAAAATTAAAATACATAATCATTAAAATCATAGCAACAAAATAGATAGAGGCTACTTACTGTTCCTGTATTAACACATTGAACTCAGCATAGTACTTACAGTTTATCCATCAACTATGCTAGAAATGGATGGTTTTGACAGAGTCTTTATCACCCAAATGATAACCTTTGCCATTCATGATGTTAACCATTTATTTTTATCAGCAAGCAATATTATAAGTCTGTTCTGGTCCGATCTCTCTGGATATTGTGATAAAATATTCCCAAAATATCGTTCATGTTCTACTACAAATCTTGGGTACCAGAAAACCACATGGGCTAGGTCCACAATAGGTTTCTGGTCACAGGAGGCAGACAGATTTATTATATGGGGTGCCGTTATAACATCCTCTTAATATTGCCAGTTGTAAAATATCCAGATGTGCTTTGGTGAATGCTTCCCTATGCTCGAAATTTAATAGATCAGTAAAATAAGACGGAAGGATTAAAAGGGAGAATGCAAGCTGCCTATAGAAAAGGCAGTTTTTAGGGTACCCAATAATGTACCTATTTTATTTATACTCCATTTTGGTCCCCAAGATGACTTACATAATTCCCCTCCATATTTTATCTTCACAACAATCCTGTGAAGTAGGTTAGGGTGAGAGTGTGTGCCTGGCCCAAGGTCAGCTACAGAACTGACATTTGGTACACACCAAATACAAGATAGTTTGATTACTACAAAAGTCTATAAAGATGGGCATCTGCACACCTCTGCCTTGAAACTAATGACATGGGGTTTACTTCTGGGTAAAGGATGGACTCCAGCAAGCCGAGCCACAAACAACCCAAGTAAAATGCCAGGTGGCCACAATTTCCTTTCCTGTTGGCACTCTTGAATCAGCTGTGATTTGGGAGCAGGGGGATGGCTCTTTGTGGCAAGCCAAACACACTATACTCTCTTACAGGCCCCAGGCCAAAACAGTGCTTTTTACTCAGGCTTTTTAACTAGGGGGTTGTTTTCATTGTTTTTATGGTCTGTTTCTAGCCTGAGGAATGCCATTTACAGCACAATCCTAAGAATACTTTCCTGGGAGTAAGCCCCAATCAGTAAGTCTATTTAGGATTGCTCTGCTAGAGTAACCAGTTGAGTTTTTATTGGCTGCATTGTTAATGAGTGGATTTGAATGATTTTATGTGCTTTTAGTTCATGAACCACCTCAAGCTGATCTCTAAAGAGATGGCAGATAAATGCTTTAAATTAATACATAAATGCCAGACCTATATACTAATGAGCATATATTTTTGTCTGCTTACTAAAATAGGAAGATGGCAAATGGAACTTTGACTGACTGTGCTGCGCTCTGCCTGAAAAACCTCTGGATTTGGCTGTCAGTGACCTGTCCAAAGATTTGAACCAGTGCCTTGGAAGTGAACGGCAGTGCCTTGGTCCCATTTCCCTTGGGTCAGCAAAATGCCCCCTTTGGGACCTTCGAAGCCAGGAGAAAAACCCTCGTTCTAATGCCAGAGAGTGGAACGAAATGTTTTTGCCATTTAAACAAGAAGATTGGAAGGGGGGGGGGGGGTCATTGCTTTCACACATGTCATTGCCAGTCCCCGGTGGCTTTTTATTTTATTACTCTGGCAATGCCAAAGGTTAATTTATTGATCAGAGGAGACGATGTTGTTCCAACAATTAAAATTAATTCTTTTCCTCAGTGCACAGCAAAGGGACAGATGGTAAGGATGTAGGAGGGAAGGCAGAAAAATGGGGAAAGGAAGGAAAATAATAGCAAAGACATTTTTCCAAAGGAGACTTTTTTAATGAAGAAATTCTCATCGGGCTTTCAAAGGAGGAACACTGGTTGCTAGAACGAATATCATCAAACCACTGAGAGAAAGAGCTGGAGACTGATGGATGGTAGGCTTGCCAACCTCCGGGTGGGAACTGGAGATCTCCCAGAATTACAGCTGATCTTCAGCCAGATTCAAATCCAGTATCCAAGGACTACCCAATTCTCCACATTTTTGAAATTAGATAGAAGCCTCATGGGGCCACAATTCAAACCGGGCTTGTGGCATTTTGGTGGCAGTGGTGGTAAAGGAATTAACCCTTCCATGAAAGCTGCTTTTACCTGTGGAAGGAACAACATACAATGATAGCTTTCAACCTGTCTTTTTCTTCCCTTCCACAGCCAATGAGAGCCTAGGGGATTAGTCAGGATCAGTTAAGCTATGAAGGGGTGGAAAGATTAAATCCCTTTCACCCTCTGAGACCACAGCCCTAAGCTGGAGTGGGCCCCACAGGACTGCTAAAGCACTAATGCCTTTTAAAAATACTGGGTAGTCTTGATCACACATTTCCTGGTGTTATGTCAAGTTATGCCCTTAGATCGTTCACGCTGGCGTTTCTTGCTTGGCATAACCAACACTCAAGTCTTCTATCCAGAGGGAAAAAGGGAAATCAGGGGAAAAAGCACAGAGCGGTAACCCAGGCCTAGGGCAAAATATACTATCGGAGCCTTTCTTCTGTGCTATCTGTAGGTAATACCACATGTTTTAAATAAATGAAATAGAAACATAATACATCTGTTATGTCGCTTTGTATGCCCTATTTAATGCTGATCAATTCACTAACAGTGAAATGTTGTGAATTGATGATCAATTCACTAACAGGAATGCTCTTTCACTAGATCAACTTCCTATTTAACTCTGTATGCACTGAAGGTCAAGGGTGAAAGGTCAGGCAGGTGCCACCTTGTCGGTCCACTATCCTTAGGCAATATGAACCAATATGTTGGGGAGTTCTCTGCCCTGTGGCTGCCCTGGGGATGTTTGCTTCCTTTCCCCTCCCCTCTGTAATCCAGTCCCGAGTTAAAGTACTGCAGCTACCTCAGGTGGTAGATTTTGAGGCATCATTAAAGGAGGCTGAGCGGGTGCTAGACAGAGCACATTCCACTAGGATGTTTCTCTGCATGGGCAAGAGACTGGTGTTTTGCATGTAACTGCCACTCCTTCAGTTGCAGTTTATGTAAGGAAAATTCCCTGCAGGATTACGGCCCCCCAAGTTAATGAACGGAGAAGAAAATCTCATTTGGATATTTCTTCCTAAGCAACCAAAATCATTTCATGAGTGCAGCTTCCAGTTCAAATATGGAAGTTATTATTAGTTTGGGTCTGCAAATTGTGATCTGTAATGCACTTTTTTTTCAGGAGGGTAGATTTATAGGTGAGTGTGTTTTTTATAAATGTAAGAGAGAGGGGGCGTTTTCTGTGTGTCTGCATTGCGTCCTGCTTTTAAACTTTACTCTGCTTTAAAATGCAACACCTGTTCACTTAAACCAGACTAGGAGTTTGCATCGACCCCAAGTGCTGGGATATATTTTATTTAGCTTATGGCTTGCCTTTCTGTGCTTTCCACAACCCAAGGAAGTCTGTATCAAAGCAAGTTCCTGAGGTCTGTCTCTGCATGACCAAGAAACAGAACTCAGAATGGAGCCATGCAGATTAGAAATGTTCATTAATAGATTAATGAATGGAAAAAATGCAGTCTTTTATTGTTGTTACAACCACCACCAACAGAAAAAGAAATTACATCTATTAATAGTAATCTCTCTTCATTATTCTGGTGCCTTGCTCTTTGGTTTAGAATTCATGCCGTGAAGGAAAGGGGGGGGGAGGATTAGGAGATGATGAAACAGACAGGGAAGCTGTCCAATCATCAATTCAAAAGGAATCTGGCGACAGAAGAGAACTGTGCTAACAGTTTCCCCAACAGTTACCAGTGGTTTGGAGAGGGCTTTCTTGAGCCTGTTTAAGCAGGGGCTTCTGTTTCCCCAAATTATTCTGTTATCTTGTGCTTGTAGTTGCTATTAAAGTAAATGCCCCCACCCTGCCATTTGCCTGCCATTGGCCTAAGGGCAACTCTAGACAATACTTCTCTGAACAGACATGCACTCATTTTAACGCGCTTCACATGGCAGCTGTAAGGAATTGCTTTTTTAAAAACAGGCACAGAACACTTCCATGGGGCGGGGGGGGGGGAGGGATGAATGGCTCCCAAATACCACCCCCAACTGAGTTTTCTTGCATGAAAACCACACAGGGAGTTCTTTTACTGATTTTGCTGCTCCACATGGAGCAACTGTGTGCAGATGCTCTTCTTTATAAAAAAAAAAAAAAAAAAGCAATTCCCTGCAGTTGCCGTGTGACTGCAGGGAGCACATTAAAACAAGAGCATGCCCATGCAGAAAAGTATTCTCTAGAGCTGCCCTAAGGCTTTCACTCTAAAAGAGATAGTATAAGGTTACCAGCTTTGGGGTGGAAACGAGACCTAGAATTCTCCCCAAAATATATCTCCAGTTTACAGAAATCAGGGTGGTTTTTTTTTTTTGCAGGAAATGGTAAGTTCAGGGTGTGGAACCTATGACATCACATCCTGCTGAGCTCTCTCACCTCAAATTCTGCTGTCCCCAGCCAGGAACTTTCCAATCTGCAGTTTGCTCCTCTAGTATAGTGGCAGCATACAGAACAAAGAAACAATATTCCTGCTTGCAGTGAGGAGCGGGTTTAGGAATGAGCCCAGCTGAGGACAGCAAAGAAGAGCTCAGCCTCTTTCCTCAATACATCCTGATTTGGTTTACTTTTAATGCCTTTCCACAATTTTCAGGAGTCATTTATCTATGGTGCAATTGTGCTAAAATAAGCCACCTCATCTCATGCCAGAAAGGAAACGTGTCTGGGAAAGAACATGACTGCCAAGGGAACTGGCTACAAAGTCTAATTTCATCAGAAAATTCATATTCTTAAGCAGAAGTCAAAACGATTTTGATGGGGCGAAGCACTAACCTAGTGGTTGTTATTTTTGCATCCGCTGCCACGCCCAAAATATGCAGCGTCATCATTAGGTTTTCCAGGTCCCTATGCCCTCCCAGCAGGAGGGGGGCCCCAGCACTTACTGTGCGCCTCCCAGTAGTCTTCATTTGCACACTCCTGGCATTTGCACGAAGACATCACTTCCAGGAAGTGATGTCATCACACTGGGCACAGACATCACTTCCAGGAAGTGATGTCATCACACTGGGCACAGGCATTCTCCTGCGCTTTGCACAGGGCAAATTCAGCATGTTTGGGGCCAAAACTGGAGTGTGCCTGGTTTGTGCTCCTCCGGTTTGCCTGCCAGTGGGGAAACTCCAGGGGATTTCCATCTCCCACTGATCGCCAGCAATCAGTGGTCAATGGGGCAAACCCCCCAGGAGATTGCCTGCCACTGGAGGAGCAACTGGGAAGCCTACTTCCATTAGCTGTCAGAAGTCATTGCAAATAAGGAGAAAGAGCTGCCTAAAATCCAGAACATCCCCCAAAGTTACAAAAGCACCCCAAGGTTTGTAGATAACTCCCAGAAGGGGACTGCATGGCTCTCTTTAAGATCGATTGATGGAGCAAAGCCAATAGAAAGAGTTGGCAGCCTCTACTTGACCACTTGGAGAGCTTTTCCTCTTTTCTCTCTACTGCACCATTCTGCAGAAGAAAGAGCGATTTCTTTAGGTCAAGACTGGATTATGTGACCCAATGGAAAAAGTAGAGACGCTCCCCTACTATAGCTGAGGAACAAGAAGGGCAAATGGGGCAGGTGGAGTGATTAACTGGAACATCTAAGGCACAGTTTGAGAGAGGAGGCCCCCATGGATATTGTCGTCTTCTCAAGCCATTATCCAAGAGACCAGAGTTTGTCTCAAGCAGCCAGAACGGGCACTAGAAAGATTTTGGAGTGTTTGTAAACACCAAGGCTCATAAGCCTGCAGAACTGAGGACGATGAAAGCAAGCCTTCGGCACTTGTTCTGCTCCGAAGAAACGAGAGCGAGAGTGTGGCCTGCAGTGCCACCCGGTGGCAGGTCTCACAGCATCGTTATCCATCTCACCAGCCATAAATCTAGCTTCAGGAGCGCAAATCCCATCTGCTGCTCGGGGTGACGTTTCCCAAAAGAAGCATTCGGCAGAAGGCTTTCTGCACTCTGGGGCGGCTGCATTGTTCTAACCTGACCTCCCTGCTGTTACTAATTGGAAGGGAATGCTCCCAACCGAGACAAAACTGCCAGTGGTAGAATTCAGGAGAGAAAACAGAGATAAATTTCTTGACATGACAAAATATACAAGTAATGCCTAAGAAAGGGAACAGGCTGCACTCCCATAAAACAAAGGCATTGCATGACAAGGGGGCAAGCTAATTGTGGACTGTGCTCAAGCATATAGTAGTGCCGACGTTCCACATTAGCGTTGCTGCTTCTCATCCCAGACACATACCTTTAGCTCTCCGAATGCAATAAAAGACAAGATAGCCCCAACAGCTTCCATCAGGGTACTGCCTTCCATTCCATCGCACCAGCTGTGATAAGCCAGGCGCCTGCTGGCTCAGGGGTAGAACATCTAGCTTTGCATGCAGAAGGTCCCAGGTTCAATCCCCAGCATCTCCAGTTAAAGGCATCAGGTAGCATGGTAATGAGGAAGCCCTCTGCCAGAGAACCTGGAGAGTTGCTGCCAATCAGACTGGCCTTGATAGAATAAAATTATGATTCAGGAGTAGGCACATTCATGTGTCCCTGGTATGCTATCTGCCACAAAGCAAGGCTAGGGAGTGACATGATTGACAGGACCAGAGAAAGAACAGGTGGGAGAGAGGCTGAGGCAGCAGTATCTTCCAGCAGTATCTTGGGAGAGTTCATGGTATATGTCCATGCAAGTCCTATCCTACACAGAGCAACGTCTCAGGTTATCCACACCTTCCCGCACACTGTCAGGACAATGTGAGAAGCCAGGGGTCTCATGAGCCTAGGGATGACTCCAGCTTTATTAAGATTGCATGAAGATTTATTATCTTCACGCAACTTAGCCAGAGAGCTCCTTAACCATCTGGCGACAGGAAGAAGTGGAAGCACAGCCTATGAGAGGCAGAATGGAGAGGGACGCATGAACTGAGGGCTCTGGGACAGTCGGGGCCTGAACAAATCAGAGGCAACTAGCTGGCTTCTAAAGAGCCAAGATGGCAGCACTGGCTCTGAGTGCTCTTCTTACAGTTATAGTCTTCTAAGGGCCAAAGTACATGATACATTTTGGGGTGGGGTGGGTCTGAGTTCCTCAGACTTCGATCACTTTCCCCACAGCCACACAGCAGCTGTGGGGAATGTCATTTTTAAAATCACCAGGAGGCTGATTGGGCTCCAAATCAGTGTGTGGGGAGGGGCTTCCACCTTCCTGCCTGTTTATATAACTTTGGAGCTGCATGTAGAATATTCCAAGCACAGAACAGCATGTCGCTTGACCCTAAATCCACTGAAATCAATGGGTTTAGAAGGGCATGAGTCTGCTTAGACTGCCCTGTTAATAAGTTGGGGCCCTGGCACATGCCCAGTTTTGCTATCTGTTACTGATGATGCTGCAGTTCCTCATACTGAGGGACAGCATGGCGTCGTATTAGTGTCAGACCAGGATCTGGGAGACACAGGTTCACATCCCCACTCTGCCACGGAAGCTTGCTGGTGACCTTGAGGCAATCGCTCACTCTTAGCCTAACCTACCTCACAGGAGGGTTGTTGTGAGGATAAAATGGAGGAGTGGAGAATGATGAAAGCAGCTTCGGAATCCCCCATGGGGAGAAAGGTAGGGTATAACTGAAGTAAGCAAATAAACATTATCAACCCTCTGGAAACTGGAGTAAAGAAGGTGAAGGGAGGAATCCCAGCCTAGGTTCTACCTAGGCTTGCCAACTCTGGGTTGGGAAATTCCTGGAAGTTTGGGAATGGAGCCTGGGGAAAGCAGAGTTTGAGGAAGGGAGGAAGCTCAGTAGGGATGTAATGCCATTCAGCCCCCCTGACAAAGCTGCCAGTTTCTCCAGGAGAACTGTTCTCTGTCATCTCAAGATCTGAAGTAATTCTGTGAGAACTCCAGGCTCCACCTGGAGGTTATAGGACAACAAACCAAGGCTCAATACAGTCAAAACCCAAAAGGTATAATTCAATTTTACATGTTATAAAGTGCAAAAGTGCTACAATTTCATATATACATGCAAAAAGTCATAGGATTACAAAAGTGCATAAGTACAGCGTCCATTCATTAATCAATGTAAACAAATTACAAAATACAAATCTTCAGTTGTCCGGAAACAATCCAATGAATTAAAGTGCAAATGCTACAATTAGTAAGGAGAAGTCGGTAGGTAGGAGATCGTGCCGCCAGAATGTTGCAATGACAGTCCATAAAATCAATTATATATACAGAAAAAGCGCCGACGGGGGTTTGCAGGCAAATGTAATTAACCCGTTTCGTGAGGACCACTCCTCACTTCCTCCTGGGCGTAAGATCTTTCGGACTGAACGTACTGCAATGAAGAAAACACAATCCACAAGCTTGCTCATAATTATAAGAGACTAACAATATGTAGTTACAAAGGAAAAAAACTTACAGTGTGTCGTAAGCACAAAAAACAAGGTCTCCCACCGTTCCTCCACAAGCGTGATTCTCACGAGCCTCAGCTGCCACTGACCGGGCTGACTTATTAACACCGAGATGCAGGAGGATGGACAGCAAAATTAAATGGGGCCTGGAGTATACGCCATTGGCCCCGAAGATAGTTTCTATCATTAGACAGCACTGGCATATTATCAGTGGCATCAAAGGATGTGAACTGGGGCTGTCAGTTGGTTTTAGACGCACGCGGTCAATTGGAGACATTGTAATGAGATCGGAATTTTCCGGCAGCCCCTGTTCAAGTAATTTGCCATCGGGCCATTTCACATGTGGCTCTTGCAGCGTGTGTAGCCTCATGGTAAAAATAGAACAAATAATCCCTGACCATCGCCCCCACACACATTTCTTTTCGAACTGTAAGTCAAATAACGTGATATACGTCATTCAGTGTAAGTGCCCCTTACTGTATATAGGAAGTACCACGCGCCCTTTAAGAGTCAGGATACAAGAACACCTGTCTAGAATTAGGAATTTAGTGTGGGAGGCACCCCTCGTAACCCACTTTTATGAGCAGAAACATCTTTCAAATGACTTCAAAGTCTCGGTAATTGATCATTTAGACTGCCCCTTCGCTCTGGATCAGACAAAATTGCTGCTACGTTTGGAATCCAAATGGATTTTTGGCTTAAACTCCTTGGCACCAAATGGCTTAAATTCAGAGATTGATTTTTCGTGTTTTCTGTAAGTTTTGGGACCCTTGCAAAGATCCTCCATAGATTTTTGGCCCCTCCCCCTTGTGGAGACTTAATTAGCAGTAGTCCTTTCTTTGGTGCATGTCCGTGAATCACGCTTGTGGAGGAACGGTGGGAGACCTTGTTTTTTGTGCTTACGACACACTGTAAGTTTTTTTCCTTTGTAACTACATATTGTTAGTCTCTTATAATTATGAGCAAGCTTGTGGATTGTGTTTTCTTCATTGCAGTACGTTCAGTCCGAAAGATCTTACGCCCAGGAGGAAGTGAGGAGTGGTCCTCATGAAACGGGTTAATTACATTTGCCTGCAAACCCCCGTCGGCGCTTTTTCTGTATATATAATTGATTTTATGGACTGTCATTGCAACATTCTGGCGGCACGATCTCCTACCTACCGACTTCTCCTTACTAATTGTAGCATTTGCACTTTAATTCATTGGATTGTTTCCGGACAACTGAAGATTTGTATTTTGTAATTTGTTTACATTGATTAATGAATGGACGCTGTACTTATGCACTTTTGTAATCCTATGACTTTTTGCATGTATATATGAAATTGTAGCACTTTTGCACTTTATAACATGTAAAATTGAATTATACCTTTTGGGTTTTGACTGTATTGAGCCTTGGTTTGTTGTCCTATCCACCTGGAGGTTGGCAACCCTAGTTCCATCTATGGGGACCATGGTTTCCAGCAGTAAATGTCTAATGAAGGAAGGGCTGGTGCTGCTGCAGCTATCATTCCACTGGGGTAACAAAAGTACCTGTTCATACTTTTAATGAGCATCGCCGTCCATTTATAAATATGTATTTATTATAGACATCCATCCTAAAGCATACATAAGCAGTACTAGAAAGCACAGAACAAAGAGCCCCAACCCCACCTATTTCAACACACATATTGAAGTGATTTTTCAATTTCAAACTGACAAAACCTGGCCAGTCTTGGATTTCTGTGAGGTGATCACTCAACAGAACATAATTGTAGAGTGGTACAAGGCAAAAGCAGGAGAGAGGCCCCATGGGATACGTCTACAACAGACTATCAATCAACAAGGGGGGAGTGTTCAAATGCTCCCCCACACAAAACACTCTCTACACATACAAAGCTAACATGTTAGGCAGAGGGGCAATTGAGAAGTTCCCAACCTTGTTGAGCTCATGGTCATTTTTGGAATTTTGAGAATGGGTAATGGTAACCCACCAAGAAGACTCTGCTGAGGAAGCAATGGCACACTACCCCCACTTCTCTCTTGCCTTGAAAGACCCTTGCTGGGATTGCCATAAGTCAGTTGCAACTTGATGGCACAAACATACGTAATGGTCACCAAACAACATGGCCGCTGTGAGGAGGAAAACAATCATAAAATGGCTGCTATAGAGGTGGGCCAGTCACAAAATGTTAGTAGGTGGCAAGCCAACTGTCCTACAACAGAGGCAACTGCTTCTGAATGGGTACTCCCTGGAGACATAAAGGTGTGGTTGTCTGTATTTTGGGAACTTCTGAAGCACCTGACTGCTCCCAGAAAGTTAGGATCATCTCTTAGGGATCGGGGGGAAAGATACCGATGGTTTTAGTTTCCAAAGAAAGGGGAAGGTTTGCTTCTTGCATAGCCATAAGGAGATGTTGCCAAGCATAAGCCTAAGGCCGTTTCCACATGTCCTTAAAGGGAGGGCCCGCTCACCAAACATGGGTGGGCTTTTCCACTTCACTCCAGAGGTCTTCGTTTTCAAAACAGGCTGTTTTGGCTTCTGTGTTTTCGGCACCTTTCCTGAGAACGCCCTTTCCACTTACCATTTTGAAAATGGAGATGTCTGGAGTGAAGTGGAAAAGCCGCCCATGGCCATCCCTTTAAGGACATGTGGAAATGGCCAGGGTCTACAATCAAACCAGGGCAGTTCAACTGTGATTTGCCTGCCTGGGAAACTCAATACTTGCTAGTCAATCAACTGGTAAGGAGCAATCCAAAGCCCGGGAGGTTTTTTCTATTCAAGAGACCCTTTGTGGCTCATTCCCAATACTCAAGAAGCAAGCAGGCACCAAGAAACGCATCGGCAGGCACCGTGTTGGAGATCACCAGCTCAGAACCTTTTACTGGCATGTGAATATTTCAGTGAAATCCTAAGCTCAGTTACTCCATTGATTTCATCGGGCTTAGACTGGAGCAACTCTCCCTAAGATTTCACTGTTTGTCGGTATGAAGGCAAATCTGGTTTCTAGCCACAGCATAATCCTGCTACAATGTAAGAGAATCATTCACAGGCTAAGCAAGAATGCCTTATACAATGTCAGGCCATTTCGCTATGCCCAGTACCATAATCAGTCATTCCTGTACCAGGGCTTTCAATTGTATTCCTTCCACCCTAGGACACAAAAGCAAATTAGGAATGGTGGTGGACCATTAAAGGTGTTGTTTTTGAAATCCCAAAGTTCTCAATGCTCAGTAAAGCTCAGTGATTTTCGTTGTCACTGGTGATATTCAACATGCTTTACTGTGTTAGGTAACTTACAGGTACAGGGGCAACAAAAAGCTGCAACAGTCATTCTGTCTGGTCTGCTACCCTCACTACGCCTCTAAGCAAAGTTTGCTATCTGGCTTTTAATATAACATATCTCCTAATTATTCTATACAGAACAGAATTATATAATTTAACTTTTTAAAAACAATAGCGAGTATATTATACAGTCTTTGGTGCATATTTTCCACCCCTGCCCAAGTTGTGCTCAGGGCAATTGTCTCTGTTTCCCAACCCCAGTTACATATCAGATTACATCCATATTAGCTAAAGCTTCAGTACTGACGATCAGCAGCACTATTCATCATTGGCTGGTTCCGCATACATTGGATAATACACTTCCAATCCTCTTTAGAGCTCATTTGGAACTGAATTTTTCGAGTGTGAAACAAAAAATCCACTTCCAAACGATAGCTAAAGTGCATTGAAAGTGCATTATCCAACGTGTGCGGAATCAGCCATTATAAGGACAAGGTAGGGAGCAAAGCAAAATTGCTGAGAATGTCCTATTGATTAGTTCAGTGTGCAGCACGTGCATGTATGTATGTGCATGGCGGGAGTGACAGAGTGTAGCTAGAATGTATTCTCTTACCTTGGGACCAATGCATTAGCCATGACTGACTGGTGGCCCTCAAACCGGATTTAAAACATTCCGATTGATTATAACAATTTCACTCAGCCTTTTCAAGGGGAAGGCCGAGGAATGCCGCAAATGTCCATTTTACACCGGAGAGGTTAAAGCCACTAAAATGTCAGTGCTAAGTGTTTACACAGTTTGTAGCCACCACCCTGCAGAGAAGAAGGCAACGGTTTCATTTATAGTCAAGCAATGAGCAGCAATTCCTTTGCTCCAAGAAATGTAGTGTTTATTGGGCATCAAACCATGCAGGAAGTTATCAATGTGGCTTGTATCCACCACTTTGCCAAATCTGAAGCCTTCCTACATCATAAGGAGACTTCTTGCAACACAATAAAAATCCACTTCTGTTGGAGGAAGGCTCTGCCATTGTGAAAAACTAAGTGATAGTCTAAAACTTTGTTTTTTGTAAAGAAAAGCAACTCTTTTGTGGATTGGTGGTGTAGATGTATGCAACACTGTCACAAGGGAGAAATCTGGATTTATTCTACAGCAAAGGTTTTTAAGTGAGATCCTGAGAATTGGAAGCTTTTCAGTTCCTCAAATGAAGACCATTGGTAATAATTGATGGGATCTCTTGTTAGCTAATATCAGTCTTCCTCCATAATGTGCAGCAGCTACAGAGAGCTGTTGACTGTGTTCTAGGACAGATGTTTTCACTAAGAGAACCTTTTCCCCATATGGAGCTGTTAGGAAATGTTGAGGGGTAGTAATAGGGGTTCAACCACCACCTGGCAGGGAAATTTATCGACCGTTACTTTTCTTCTCATCATGGAAACTCTGGAATGCCTCTCTGAACAAGCCCAGTGATTCATGGAAGACAGTTTAGGATCACTTAGCACAGTGGAGCAACAAGACCCAACAAATCCTCCAACCTCTGCTATATATAAACAGGCTTTGGGCCCAGGAACATAATCCAGAACCTCTTTGAAATGGGTGTAGAGGTCCCGCAGCCAACAAATTGATGTTGAAAGAGTTCTCTAAAGTTAAAGCAAAATGCAAGTCCAGTAGCACCTTAAAAGATCAACAAGATTTGTCAAGGATGGTTTGACGTTTGAAATCTTATATGCTGGAAATTTTGTTGGTCTTTAAAGTGCTACTGGAGTGCACTCTCATTCTTCTACTGCAGACCCACCCAAAATTATCTTCTCTGAAGACAGAAAGCTTGAAACGCAACTGGTGGTTTCTTTCCTTCGGGAGCATCCCAAAGCATTTCTGAATAAGCTTCTGGAATAGTCCCCATACCAGGGCTGAGCTGGCTCTTTAACTAAAAGGGAGAGTTCCCACTATGCCGCTGGTGGCCAGGACGAAGCTGAGCCAAGCGGCCTATGCACTGATGGCAGTGCTACAAGATCCGATCAGCTCAAAAACCTACATCTGCTGTGAGCATGCCATGGCCAGGGGCTGAGCCAACACCACTGGGGCCAGTGGACTCAGAGCCAAGCTACAAGTGGTGCCTGACACAGGTTGGACACTTATCTGCTTCCCTCAAGTTTTGATGGGAAATGTAGGTGTCCTGGTCTTGCAGCTTGGCTCTCCATTTCATTGAAGTTTACAGAGCGGTAGTCTATGGGAGGGAGAACATGCGGTCAGGAGGGGAGTGCAGGCATCGGGCTCTCACCAGGCGCCCCCCTTCCCCTCCGCTGGGTGTGTGCGGGGGGGGGGTTCCTGTAAACTTCATTTAAATGGAGAGCCAACCTGTAAGACCAGGATGCCTACATTTCCCATCAAAACTTGAGGTAAGCTGACAAGTGTCTAACCTGTGTCAGGCATCACTTGTAGCTTGGCTGTCAGCATGCTCCCAGGCTTTTCCCACATCCCAATCCCTCCCTACCTTGGAGAAAACAAATCAAGCAACTTGCAGCAACTGATCCTGGTATAAGGAGCCATTTAAAGAACAAACTTCTCCAACAGTGGGAAGAGAGACAGCTAAAGTATTTCAGAGAGGCAGGATGCAATTAACTCAGACGGGAATAAGGCCAGGGCGCTGCAGTTGTTTGCAACAGAATTATGTTCTTAAGGTCGCCATTAAACAGCTCCTGAAAATAAAACACAAATGTTCAAGGAAGCTTTAAGTACAATTAGCTATTTATATGACACCACAAGGAGTCACAGTGGTTAATAACAGGCAAAGTCAATGAGAGAAGCAGCATCTCTAGCTATGTAAACTGGGAGGCGCGCAAGGAAGAGAGTTCAAATTCCTGATGAATCCCTTATTTGGGGGCACATTCTTATTTTATGTTTTGAGTTGACCTTCCCACCCATATCTTATTATTATTTATTTATTATTAAATGTATAGTCCGTTCTTCCCACAAGTGGGCTCAGAGCGAATAACATCACATATTATATATCACAATAAAAATCACATTTTAAAAGCATAGAAGTCAGTGAACATAGAACTCTAGGCAGCAGCCCATAGTAGAGTATTTCATATACGCTTCCAATATGTACAAGCTCTACCAAATGTTAGAGGCTAGGCATGCAGAGTGCATGTGAGTGTCATTTAAAAATAATAGTAACAATTCAGGAACAGCTGCTTTATCCTTTCCTAGCAGTCTGACTTTTAAAAAAGAGAATAGTTGAATTTTACCAAGCCAACTTTAAATTTGAATTTTGTCTTTTGAATATTTTGGATATTGGAATTGTTCTAATTGTTTTGACACTTTCAGTATGTACAGTGACATCATAAGTGGGGTGACACTCTTGTAAGCCCTTTGACTCCAGTGGACCTAGAAGGTATAACTTTGGGATAGCATTGGTAATCTCATAAATTGTGGGTCAATTTACTAAATAGTAGATACAGGCAGGACCACAGCCTTATCCACCCACACACTCAATTTAGTATCTCAACAAGGAATTTAGTGGATATCCACTAAAAGCCCAAAATTAATTTATTTTTAACAGATCAGTTCTAAATTGGCAAGATCTCTAGGTACCAGTATACTCCAGATAATGTCATTAGAATCACACCACGTCCTAAAAGCCTATCAAATGTTTCTAGACCCATTTTGGTATCTACATCCTCTATGCAGACTGGAAAATAGGGCAGAAAAAGCAGGAACATATACTCCATGTTTAGTGAATACAGCAGAACCCAAATCATCATTACTTAATATAGTCAGCTTTAAAATACTGATATAAAATATTGCTATAGTTTGGGAGCTAGCATAGAAACTGTGCAACTGTATTATACAGGAGCTGTTTTATTCCAATGGGTGTTTATAGGCCCCAGAACTATGGGAAAGGCATGTTGTCAATATACCACCTGATCTGATTTTAAGGTGGTGCCCATAATTCAAAATTATGGCTGAAAGCAGTCCCCTTCCCTACTTCTAACACCAATATCTGAGGAAATAACAGAACCTTGAAAGTTTGAAACTAGAACTGTATGGAAATTGAGAATACTTGACTATCACAGCTTCAGTCTCTGACATCTCCAGGAAGATATTTTCAGGTGGGTAGCCGTGTTGGTCTGTAGTAGAAGAGCAAGATTTGGGTCCAGTAGCACCTTAAAGACCAACGAGATTTCCAGAGTACGAGATTTCGAGAGTCAAAGCTCCCTTTGTCTGACTCTCTGACTCTCGAAAGTTCATACCCTGGAAATCTAGTTAGTCTTTAAGGTGCAACTGGACCCAAATCTTAGCATCTCCAGGCTAAAGGTTTAGGTAGCGGGTGATGTGATAAACCTCTGCCTGAGATCCTGGAAAGCCACTGTTCATCTGAGTAGATAATACTGACTTTGATGGACTGGTGGTCTGATTCAAACACCTTTATATGTTCCACACCTAGAGGAGAAAAATGATCAGGTTTCAATTTATGGACATTTAAATCTGTTGCTGCTGCTGCCCTGACCTGGATGGCCCAGGCTAGTCCAGTCTTGTCAGATCTCAGAAGGTAAGCAGGGTCAGCCCTGGTAAGTAATCAGATGGGAGACCACCAAGGAAGACTAGAATTGCTACACAAAGTAGGCAATGGCAAACCAATATCTCTTGCTTTGAACATCCTATGGGATCACCATAAGTCGCCTGCAACTTAGAAACATAGAACTGGAAGTGACTTCAAGGGTCATCTAGTCCAACCCCTGTACAATGCAGGAAATTCACAGCTATTCCTCTCCCCCCCCCCATCGGGTCATCTAGTCCAACCCCTGTACAATGCAGGAAATTCACAGCTATTCCTCCCCCACCCCTCATCTTCCCTCAGTGACCCCTGCTTTATGCCCAGAGGAAGGCAAAAAACCTCCAGGATCTCTGGCCAATCTGGCCCAGAGGAAAATTCCTTCCTGACCCCAAAGTGGTGATAGGCATATAAAAAGGGACCATGAGAGCCTAGCACCAGCTCATCCCTTCATGCACTCCCTCTCCATTCATTCATTCTCCCTCTCCATTCATATTGAGTCAGAGAGTCATTATAGCTGGCAGGTGCCTATCTAGCCTCTTCTTAAATACCTCCTAAGGAAGGAGAGCCCACCACCTCCCGATGAAGCCTGTTCCATTGAGGAACCATTCTAACAGTCAGGAAGTTCTTCTGAAAACTCTTTTGCTTTAATTTTAAACTGTTGTTTCTGGTCCAACCCTCTGGAGAAACAGAAAACAACTCCACTGCATTCTCTATGTGACAGCCCTTCTGTAATGATTTCAAGAAATGGGTGCATGTGTCTTTAAATGTTTGGTGAGATAAGTGAAGAGTGGGGGGTGAAAGAGAGAGATAAGTGATATGATTGGTTGATGACAGAGAGTGGGCGGAGTGAAGGCAGTTTTCAGTTACTGAGGGAGAGAAAAAGATTCAGTTAGGGCAGGAGAGGCGAGCTGTGTGCAGCCTGAGTGTGTTCATGTATTTGTGAGGGAAAGGCAACCTGAGTGGAAGCCTGAACTGAATGTGTCTGTGAGACTATATATTCATTCTATTTGAAGCAGGCAAACTGTGTGTGCGCCTGAGAGAGAAAGAATTGAGAGTAAAAAGAAAACAGGCTGGCTGTGTGCTGCCTGAGGAGTTCTCTGTGAGAGAAATATAGAGCCTAGAGAAAGAGGCTAACTGTGTGTGAAGCCTTACAAGAGATCTGTGTGAATGAGTTTGGATGAAGCAACTAGAAGAACTAAGAACTACTTTTATGTAACCAATACGCTTCTTAAAAAATAAACTTTTATTTTGTTTTGTTATATCCCAGAGTTATTTCCCATTCCTATCCTCAGGGCCACATAGAACCACGAAGGAGCCTGACGCTCAAACACGTTACAAAAGGGAAAATTTAAATAAAACATTTTGGAATAATATATTCCTGGTGGCAGCAAACTACCCAGAGGGTGTAAGGGGGAGATTTAAAGCAAAATCCACCCTAAAGAAAGTGAAGATCATAACACCTTCAAATACTTGAAGAGGACTATCATATCATCTCTCAGTCATCTCCTCTTCAGTCTCCTCAAAGAATTTGGACTCCAGATCCTTCACTATCTTTGTTGCCTTTCTTTGGACACATTCCAGCTTGTCAACATCCTTCTTAAACTGCAGTGACCAAATCTGAACTAAGTACTCCAAGTGAGGTCTAACCACAGCAGAGTGAGGTGATAGCATGATCTGGACATTGTACTCTTGATGATACAGCCGAAAATCACATTTACCCTTGTAGCTACTACACCACACTGCCGACTCATGTTCAGTTTATGATCTACTAAGACTCCTAGATCTTTTCACATGTACTACTGCCAAGACAAGTCTCCTCCGTCCTATAATTATGCCTTTGATTTTTCCTACTTAAATGCAGAACTTTACATTTATCTCTGTTGAAAGTCATTTTGTTAGTTTTAGCCCAGTTTTTTCAACCTGTCAAGATCACCTACAATCTTGATTCTGTCTTCTACTATATTTTCAATCGCTCCCCATTTAGTATCATTTGGAAATTTAATGAGCATCTCCCCTATTCCTTCATCCAAGTCATTTATAAAGATGTTGGACAACAGATGGCCTGGGATAGATCCCCGAGGCATTCCATTTTTCACTCCACTCCAAGAGGAACCATTTACAAGCACTCTTTGGGTGCAATCTGTCAGCCGGGTACAAATCCACCTAACGGTACTAGGATCCAAACCACATTCTCCCAACTTGTCAACAAGAATATCATGTGGAACCTTATCAAGATAAACTATCTTCACAGCATTCCACTGATCCACCAAAGGTTAGTCTGACATGATGTATTCTTTATTATTATTATTATTATTATTATTATTATTATTATTATTATTATTATTATTATTATTATTATAAGTTTTTTATTTATTTTTTACTAAGAAAGGGGGAATACAGAATAAAGAGGGATGGGGAAAAGAAGTTCATGTTCTATCGCTCTAGTACATTGCACCGTTCAATCTAATATATTTCTTGTCACCTCAATCTGTTCTGCAGATCAACCACTTATTTGCAAATTTTTCCATTCATTTTAAATAATGTCCATAAAAGTCTTCATCCTAACTAAGAGCTAGGTTTCTTCAGATTTCCTCTGTATCCAGCTATAAAATGAATCCCAAATGTCATTATATATTGTATTGTCCATCTCTTTCAATAAACTCAACAATTTATCCATGACATGACTTGCTCTTGAGGAACCCATGCTGGCTGTTAGTAATCACAGCTGCCTTTTCTAAATCATCAAGGACTGACTGATGATTTAACTCAAGATTTTTTCAGGTATGGAAGTCAAGCTGAATGGTCCATAGTTACCTGGATCCTCCTTTCCCCCTTTTTGAAGATGACAACATTTGCCCGCCTCCAATCTTCTGGCACCTCACCTGGGCCGTTTCCAGACGGCTTACCTGCCTCCGGAACGTCGCGCCATGTTGCGGGGAAAACGCGGAATATCGCGTTTTCCCCGCAACATGGCGCGACGTTCCAGAGGCAGGTAAGCCGTCTGGAAACGGCCCTGTTCTCCAAGAATTCTCAAAGATGATAGACACTGGCTCTGAAATTGCATCAGCAAATTCTGTTAGTACTCTAGGTTGCAATTCATCTGGCCCTGAGGATTTGATTTAAAGAAGCTAAGTGTTTACATACTACATACTACCCCTATGTCTATCCTAGGCAGCAACTGACACACTTAACACACACACATTTAAGCTGAAAATCATGTGAAATTACCACCGTGTTTTGGATCAAGTTGTGTTGATGTCAGTTACAACAGATTGTGACAATCTTCAGTTAAGCAGTCCCCCACAAACCCAACAGCACTTATTTTTTACTTCTTTGATGTACATCTGCTTTGTCCACAGGTTCTCCAAGTGGAGAAGCAAAGTTGGCAAAATAAATCCCTCTTATCCCATATCCCATTTTAGTGCAGGAAAATGGCTTTGGGAAAGGCAGGAATGCTCCCTTGGGGTGCCATTCTGAGCTTGTTTGAGCTTTCTTTTTTAAAAAAGAAGCAGTTCCCTTCAGCTGATTTATTTTATTTATTTATTCAATTTATAGCCCTCTCTCCCCGTGAACGGGCTCAGGGCAGGGCTCAGGGCCCCCTTCCAATTTCCCAATTATTATATAGAACAGCAGAACAGAAGGGGTGGCGTGGGGCCACAGTTTATAATAATCCGTGACTGCAGGTAGCACGTTAAAACCAGCTCATGCCCATGCAAAAACGTATGGTCTAGAGCCATCCTCACTTCCTGACTCAGCAAACAGACCAGCCTTATCACTGGTGACTCCTATGGTCACTTTCTGTGTGAGCTTCCCTCTGCCCTACAGTCACCTAGCCAAGCCAGGACATAAATCTGTCACCTAGTGCAAGTAGCATGTGTGTTTGGAGGAAACATCGCTCCTTCTAAATCCATGTATCACACAAAAAAATGTATCAGCAAAGATTTGTTGTGGTTAGGAGGACTGGCAGTGATGGCCCAGCAATTCTCCACTCGGTGTAAGGAACACAACCGGCTCTATCTTGCCTTTCCATCTTCTTGACTGACAAATTGTTTTGCCCAATGTTGTGACAATGCAAATCTGAGAAATCCCATCATATGTTGAAACAGATTTAACGAGTGTGCTATAGAACAGAACCGGCTAAACTGCCAACTGTTCTACAATTGCTCAATCTGTGAACTGCACCTATTCTATAAACTGTGCCAGCATATTTGCTGGTAGCTGTGATGGGGCAGTTGCTAGTAACAGCATCACAGTGTTCTTCTAGAGCTTTCAATAGGTGTGATTTGACAGGCTTCTTCAAGAAGCCATCTGCATTTGGCTATAGTAAAAAGAGATTTGAACAGTTCAAAGTGCAAAAGTTTCTTCATATTGTATTTTCTGTAATACCCCGAGTTGTTTAGTCTGTGAAAGATAGGACTACAACAAGAGTTTAAGCTTTCCATGTGCAACTACCATGCTCTTGGATATTTCTAGATTTCTCTAGCAGATAGAATCAAAGAGAGAATTTGTTTGTTCTCTTCAAGCATTAGATCCAAAAGGAGTTATCCTTATGCATTTGTTGGATATGCACCACATCTGAACTAACTTTGGGTGAAGTCTTCTTCATGTATCTCAAATGGGTTTCCCATTGAATGATTGGTTGGTTATCCCATTTGTTTTTATTTATTTTACTTTCAGATAACTCCTTGTGTTTGATAGTTACTTAAATCTGCTTTTGCATCACTGATAATGTCATAAACTGTCTTCATATGATGCATATACTATATTTTATGCAAGATTGGAGAATAGCTTCAGCCAATGGCACATATATCCATTTTTGATGAATAATCTACTGTCTGCTCAAATACATGATCCACAGTCAAATGGCTGAAAGTTGCACAGGACTTTCAATGCAAAATTACCAGCATAGAATTAAGAGTTTAGCCTTTGATGCTCTTTCAGGAAGTAGGTGGGCATCTACAGTCCAAACTGTTGTCAATTAGTCTTAGTTCTGATGCTCAAATGACAAGGAAAACATCATTATCTCTGCAGCAATGGCTGATGTTCAAAGACTCCATCATAGTCTGGTCAAATGAAATGTAACAACATCTCAAGAGTGGCAAAATAATTTTTCCATTTTTTTTTCATCCTGCAGTGAAGAGGGCTCAAAGAATTCATCTTTGATTAATTTTTTTCCAAAATAATGATATTCTTTTTTTTAAAATATACTTTTAATATACTTCTATCCTGAGTTTTGGCACATAGAGTGGAAATACACATTACTAAGTACCTCGGTAATAGAGCCAAAGGAGTTAGCCATGTTAGACTGTAGTAGCAAAATAGTAGAGTCCAGTAGCTCCTTTAAGACTAACCAACTTTACTGTAGTATAAGCTTTCGAGAACCACAGTTCTCTTAATCACATGCATCCAGGGCCGAATCGATGGAGGGGGGGGTAGTCTGCCCCTGGGGCCGCCGGGTGCAGCTGCCAGCCCCAGGAGCACACGAGCGGCAGGACAGGGGGCATGCTAGCCATGCGCCCCCTGTTCTGTGGGGAAGGCAAAAGGCAGCACGGGTGGCTGGGAGGCCACCCACACCATTCGCCTGCCCTGCAGGACAGGGGGTGTGCGGCAAGCCAGCCGCCCCCTATCCTGCGGGGCAGGCGAATGGCGTGGACTGCCTCCCAGCCACTCATGCTGCCGCCGCTAGCTCCACAGCATTCCAGGACAGCCGGCTTGCTGCAGTGCAGCACGCGCCATCCTGCATGATGACATCACAGAAGTGACATCATCACGCAGCACTGGGAGAACGTGCACACTTCACGCGCGCACGAGTGGCTGGTCTTCAGTTGCCCTGGGCACCAGCAACCATAGATCCAGCCCTGCATGCATCTGACAAAGAGAACTGTGGTTCTTGAAAGCTTATGCTACAGTAAAGTTGGTTAGTCTTAAAGGTGCTACTTACTATTTTAAGTACCTCAGGACACTTAAATGAACCTCATTTCACGTCCCCCCTCCAACTTTCCATGTACTTGCTCACACAGTCACACCTCAATTTGCTCCATATGAATACATTCATGAGTTCAATATCAGTTCCTCCTCAACTTCTAAAAGTATTTCAGTTTCCCCCACATCCATTCATTGAAGTACAGATCTTGACACTTTCTCACACCTTGAAGAAATGCAAATTGGCAAGTCAAAGTTGCCTACAGTACTTGTTCTCACAGCGAAAACAGAACTGAATTGGCGCTTTGCCCTCCCAAATCACTTGCATTCACATAAAGGGAGTTCCTGTGAAAAGCAGCATTAATTGCATGTGAATTGTGGACTACACATATAATCCTGCACTTGAGCATCCATAAGTACTTAATAATATGTATTTCCACCCGTAGTATCCCCAGGCAGCTCACAAAAACTCCCCATCTGGACAACAATAAAATATACCTTACAATAAACACATAGAATTAAAATCTACAGAATATTAAGTTTGACAGTCAGGGAAGGAGCAAAAGCAGTTATAAAAACAGGAAAACGTACCCTAGAAATGACTTAAAAACAGAGCCAGCCTATTATTTTTATCCTGCTTTTTGTGCAAGAAGCTTAAGTTTCACGGTAGAGTGAGGACTCTGGCATGGGTTTCTTAAGTCCAACCACTCTAACCACTACACTTCACTTCCAAATAAAAAAAGTTGGCAGCAAGCTTTTATTGCCTCCTTGAAAATCTCAAGGGAAGTTGATTGTTGCACCTAACAAAAAAGGCATGCCATAATTCTGGTGTGACCCCCCCCCCACCCAGAAAGGCCTGTCATGCACAGATATTGATCACATCTCCAAAAATGGTGGTACATCAATCAGGGCCTTGCCAGGTGATCTCTGCAAGTCAGGCAGGTTCATACCACAGAGGTGGCATTTCTCGTCACAAACTATTTCAGGTTTTAAAGGTCAAAATCAGCACTTTGAATTTTGCTTGGAATTGGTAGTAAATGCAGGTGGATCGAGATTGATTTGATGCGACTCTAGCAGTTAACCCCAAACAATAACTAGGCACTTTCATTTTGGATCAACTGAAGTTTCCTAGGACTTTTCAAAGGCTGCTCCACTTAAGTACATTACAACAGTCCAGTCCGAAAGTTAACAAATTATGTGTAACTCTGGCCAAGTGGGACTTTTCCAGGAAGGACTGCAACCAGTATAAAGCATTCCTGGCTACTACAGCCAGATAACTTTCTCTAGCTTCCTTCACTGTTTCTGTTGACAAGTTCTTGGAAAGTTTTCAGGGGCTGAAGCATGCCATCATGTCTCACATTGCATCCCAAACTTCAAGTCAAAATGATTTCCACACTAACCAGATCATCACCTCTGAGTCCACTTTATGTATGCTCATGCTTTTGCTTCCTGATTAGCACCAAGTACTGAAAAAAGTGTCTTCTGCCCAAAATAGAGTATAAGATGCCTCGGCATGTGTTTGTCAAGTGTAGGAAGACACAATGTTAACTGGGAAGCATAGTTTAAAAAGACAGAGCCGGCAGAGATTGCTCCTCAGAGGGTTTGTTAATTTCATCTTTGCCTCCCCAAAGGTTCTGTGAATTTCACCTCTCCAGTCTAAAACTGTGGGATCTCAATCAGAGGGCAAGGATGAATGGAAATGGGCTGGAGCTGCCTTCCAGAACCAGGCTTGGACCTGGAGAGGTTATAATGGGCTGAAGTTTCCCTTCTGGCATTTCACAGCCCCTTCACACAGCTCCAGTGTATAGCAAAGCCTTTGCTCTGCTGCCTATTCTGTCTTTTTAGACTACCCTTCCCGGCTAACATTGCATCTCCCGACACATGTTCTTCACATATCAGATGTCTCCTGTAGAGAGACTCTCATTTAGAATGTGCTGTGTGTGTCAACAAACAAGACGTGCTCTAAAATGTGTGGGTGGGATGTTTTGCTTTCTGACTGAAAGGAATATCATTTTCCTACAGTTTTCAACTTCGGCTGTTCTTACAGAGTGGCTACATATATCACTTACGTGCCGCTAAAATACTCTCAAAGCCCTCCGTTTTCATTCAGTTTTTGTTTCAAGCCTCTATCATCATTACTTCCTGAAATACTGGCTTCAGAAGTGGGGAAGCAAACATTTTTAGTGGCCATTTTGAATTCAGGCCACCATCTTGACACCAGACCAGATGGTAAACGGATGGCATCACCTTTCTAAGTCTATGGGACCTCCACCCCCACCCCGCAGAGAGAGACCGCTGCTGTTTGCAAACGGAAAAGAATGTTCAGGAATATGCAAATGACCAACATTTAAAACAGCCAATAAGCAGGGCAAATGCGCCCTCAGTCCATGACCTCTATAATAACTGAAGTGTTGTTAACTTGTAAATGGACGGCATCACTTTTCTAAGTCTATGGGACCACCACCACCTCCCAAAAATGGTGAAGAAGAAAAAACAGTTACGACATTTTTGTACACAGCTTCTGTACCAGCACCCAATCTATTATATACTCCCCCACTTCTAAGCAGGGTTTCTTTCCTTTTAAAGAGGGAGCACTTACCACCTCTGTTAGTCTCTTGCCTTGAAAACCCCACCAGGGGTCGCCATAAGTCAACTCTGACTTGAGGGCACTCTCCACCACCACTATGGACACAGGGAAAACACAAAAACAGCCATAGATGTGTGTTCAAACAGACATACGTGCAAGATAGATCAGGGTCCCCAAAACTGAATGGGGGGATGTAATGTCTAGTTCCGCCCTTGTGGGCCATCTGTAATAGTTGCTTAATTTGTCAATATTCACAGAGTATAGGTAAAGGCAAAAAAACAGCTGTTAAACTTGCATCAGGTGTCCTACAGGACCTATTGCACCTCAGTTTCCACTAACTCTCTTTCTCTCCTATTTGAACTGTGAATTGGATCCAAACTTTTTCTCTGTCCCTTTCTGCTAGCTGGTGGGTATTTGCTTTCTCGATGGCTATTACATTCCAAGGCCAGAAAGTGATGAACAGCTAGCAAGAAGTATTAATCTTCTTTTGCTGAATCTCTGAACGCCAGCATGTGCAGCTATATGCAAAACCATAGAACTCCCGTGCACATTAATCAAGACAGCTCCTACCCCCCCCCCCCCGCATCATGAGATGTCAAAAGCAGGTATCAAATACATGGTGAAAATTGCAGTTACTTGAGTATTCAGAGAATGTTTGACATTAAAATGTACGACCATTCATTTCAGTTCTAACACACCTATCGCGTTATAAATTGTGCATATATTAGGCAGAAAGTAGTTAAGGGTTAACAGTTTCCCTAGTTTAAGCCCCCAAACTCCCAACTTATGCTATGCAAGCTTTTAAAAAAATAATAATAATGCATTCATGATCAATGCTGTTTTACCAATATAAAATTTACTGTTTGGTTTTGGGGGGGGAGGGGGGTTAAGCTTATACAAAGAAATTTGCCTGAGGCTGCACAAAGTGTCTAGAGAACATTTCTGAGTCACATTCTAGACATCCAAACAAAGTGATCAAGCAACCTTTAAAATATATGTATTTGCCTTCAGACAAAAGAAATTTCTGACTACAGATGCTTTCATGGAACAAAACACCTCTTTGTGAAGACAAAAGTCTTATGAATTTGAGTTTGACATCTAAAGTAATGTCAGTTACAAGAAGTCAGTTCCTATGTGTGGAAGGAAGCGGGCTTAAATTTGGGGGATAGACTCGCATTATGTTCATGTGCAAGGTACACATAATGCCCAGTCGCTAAATTCTGCAACCATTTTCCTTCCCTAAACAGGTGGAAATATCATGGAAAACCAAACACAATGCACGTACATTTGGATTGTACATACAAATTCTCATGTGACATACCACATCATTCATGCCACAGCAGCTATGTGCATTCCCCTTACTCAAGCTGGTTTCACATCAGACATAAAAGCTCACACATACACATGCACACAGGCCCAATTTCTTGACAACTTTAAAGGCAATGAAATCTCTCATCTTCTGGGCATGGCTTTTGCAATGCATACAAGACACCACATTAAAAAAAGTGGGGGAGGGAGAAACCAGTGTAGAAAAAAGAAAATCCTATTGCAAAACTTCATCCCGTTAAGACAAAACTTCATTCTCAGTTGCAGTATTGCACATGCCCTCAAGAGGGCTATCTTTTACAAGGAAAGAAGAACCAAGCAGTTCATGCGTCCATCTTCATGACATACTTTATATCACTACGGCTGCCAATCGACCAGAAAAAAGAAAAGAACAATTTGACTTCTTCTTTTGTATTTAGTAGCCTGTGCAGAAATCGACAGGTAAAGTTTTTCATGTCCTGAAGAAAAACATGATCAATTGTTCAAGGCTGCACATTATGCTGCTGTTAAAAGAGCAGTTACTGGAGGCTAGCTGAAAGGGATAGCCCATGATCTCAGAAGCTAAACAGGGTCAGCCCTGGTTAGTACTTGATTGAGAGGACACCAAGGAAGTTCAAGGTAGTTACCCAGACATAGACAAAGGCAAACCACCACTTCCTTTGAAAACGCCATGAGTGGTCACCATAAATTCGCTGGGACTTGATGGCACCTTGCACACACATCTGGAAAGTTGGCAACCTGGTATGTCTTATAAACTTAAAAACAAGAGGGTTTTAACCAATGTAGAAAGTCCCATGTAAGTGTTATACACCTAAGTTCTTCTACTGCATCGGTTGCTATACAAGGACACTGTCCAAATAAAAGAAAAACTTGCAATTGTTAAATCACCTTATGTTTGCTCGAGAAGAATTAACTGTGAAGTGCTGACAGATAGATGATTAAGAGATAATGATTACATTATCAAAACATATGACACAATCCTGCCAACGCATATCTCATACTCCAGATAAAAAATTTCTAACGCTGAGAATAAAAACAAATGGCCATGCCATTGCAGAAAGCCCTGCTCATATTTTCCATAGATTTCCTACTCTATGGAGACCCAGGAGGCAAGCCGATCCAAAGTCGTTTCCCCACTGGACATTTAATCTGGATCAGATGTCACTTGTCCGGTCTAACTGAGCATCCAGGTTGACATTATTTCCAACCTGTTGCATTCCACAATTTTCCCTATTTCATTTCACTGGTTTGTTTGATCTATTTTGTAGCAGGTTCTTGATACCTACAGTGAATACAAAGTGGACATAATTTGAATGGTTCCACTGAAGTTAAAAGAAATGAAAAGTTTCCTTTTTAAACATACAGTTTATTAGTGGATCTGGGAGGCCTTCCAGTCTGCCATGGAAACTTGCCCAGACGACCTTGGATGAATAATTTTCTCTAAGCCTAGCCTACCTCACAGGGTTGTTGTGAGTATAAATGGAAGAGGGGAGAATGACATTGTAAGCCACTTTGGGACCCCATTGAGGAGAAAAGCAGGTTATGATTATATAAATATATCAACCATCCGTACCTTTCTCTGATAGGATGACAATGATGATGATGATGATGATAACTGTGTTTATATACCGTTCTTCTAGATAGATTAGTGCTTTACCCAGAGCAGTGAACAAGTTAGTGTTATTATTATCCCTACAATACAGCTGGGGAGCTGGGGCTGAGAGGAGTGGCTTACCTAAGGTCACCTACTGAGCTCATGGCAGTAGTGGGATTTGAACCAGCAGAGTGCTGATTTGCAGCCGAACCACTTAACCGCAACTGCCAGTTCCCCAAGGATGGAAGACTTGAGAAGAAGGGATATTCCAACCTCAGCCACCTCCTTAAGATCCAAACAGCTGTGGGGAAGGGTTTTTTATTGTATTTATTCTCTTGTCTCATTAGAATGTGGGACACAGGTCTTTAAAAGAAACAAAGGAGGGGTAATTGTTTTCATGTGTTTCAGGAATCTTCATATATTTCAAACTGGCAGATTGTACAAGGTTGGACGAGAGAGATCCTGATGGTAAAGTATGATTTAAAAGCTTTGTCTCTACAAGTTGTTTCTCTCTCTCCATACACACAAAAAATCTCAAGACCTCAACAAAAAAAACCCCAATTGTAACAATGATCTATGGCAATATTATTAATGTAATTGAGATGAAATTGTTAAGAGCGCTACCAGTAACTGCCAATAGTAGCAGATCCAGTTCTTCTATCTGCACTTTACATCCTACCCAAGTTAGAAGGATGAGCCTGGAAAAACAGATCATAATAATAACTGCCCTTATATACCACTCTTCTAGCCAGATTAGTGCTTCTCCCAGAGTAGTGAACAAGTTAGTGTTATTATTATCCCCACAATACAGCTGGGGAGCTGGGGCCGAGAAGAGTGGCTTACCCAAGGCTACCTACTGAGCTCATGGCAGTAGTTGGATTCGAACCAGTAGAGTGCTGATTCGCAGCCGAACCACTTCGACACTGTGCTACACCAAGGTAAGACCTAGGTCTAATGGCACACCAGAACAGAGGATGGTCCTATCCAGATGTTTTGAGACAGATCCCAGATTACTCTGAACCTTGGGTAACAGCATCTTTCTTCAGGGAACAGGGAACTGAAAGTCTTAGGCAGTTTTCATTACAGTTTTTGTTGTATGTATTATACTGTTTTATTGCACAGTTCTCCAGTGCTGAAATCCAGATTTATTGCACTGTTTATTGTATGTACTATGAGTTTAGTGATTAGAGCATCAGACCAGGATCTGGGAGATTCCAGTTCGAATCTCCACTCTGCCATGGAAGCTTGCTGGGTAACCTTGGGCCAGTCACATTCTCTTAAGCTAACCTACCTCACAGGGTCGTTGTGAGCATAAAATGAAGGCGAGGAGAATGATGTGAGCCACTAGTGACTTGGGTCACCTGTGGGGAGAAAAGCAGGATATAAATATTTGAATAGTAAATATTATATGGTTTTATTCACCTTTCCTCCAGGTTTGTAGTCCTGCATTATTTGTTGTATGTATTATACTTTTGAATACCATCATTTTAAAAATTCTGTAATCCATCTCGATTCTCGGAAAGAAATCAGGTAAGAAAATAAATGCACACAAATATACACACTGATCATACTAAGCCACACTGGACAGCCAGTGTGGTGTAGTGGTTAGAGTGTCAGACCAGGATCGAGGAGACCTACCTCACAGCAATGACTTGAAGATAAAATGGAGGAGATTGAGATTAGACATGGGCACGAACAGCATTACGAACAGAAACAAACAACGAACAGCCTAATCTGCTGTTCTCGAACAAACTGTTCGTGAGGCCCCATCCTAAACGAACAGGTGGTCGTTGCAAGCCTCCTTTGTTGCCTTCGGCAGCCATTCGGCAAGACAGACAGTCTGGCGCCTACTGCAATCAATCCCCTTGGCAACCGGGGATACCCGTTCATGCCCATGTCTAATTGAGATACACCAGTTTGGGGCCTCAATAGGGAGAAAGGCAGAGTATAAATGACATACTAAATACATCAGAAGCAAGCACATGGAAACGCCATTGAAGACCTAGAGCCGAAACAGACGAGACGAGTTCCCTCAATTCAACCTGGGTTGAATTGCCTCAAGGTTTGACGGGAAATGTAGGCATTTCTCCTTCCCGTCACTCAGAGGAGGAGGGGGGGAGGGCTCCTCTCACCCGGCCGCCACCGTTCCCAAGAGCGAGGGACTTGAGGAGCCTGGAAAGTGGCGGGGGGATGCTCTTAGGCTGGGGTGCAGCGGTGGCGGTGCTCTTGCTGCTGCCGCTCGCCGCCGCCGCCACCACCTCTCTCGCCGCTGGAGAAGGAAGCCAAGAGGAAGGAGGACGAGAGGAAGAGGCTGGGGTGGGGGGCGGCTGCAGCAAGAGCGCCGCCGCCGCCGCACCCCAGCCTAAGAGCATCCCCCCGCCACTTTCCAGGCTCCTCGAGTCCCTCGCGCTTGGGAACGGTGGCAGCCGGGCGAGAGGAGCCCTCCTCCTCCCCCCTCCTCCTCTGAGCGATGGGAAGGAGAAATGCCTACATTTCCCGTCAAACCTTGAGGCCATTCAACCCAGGTTGAATTGAGGGAACTCGTCTCGTCTGTTTCGGCTCCTAGTCTATGGCCTAGGTCCTCATGGGATAAGAAACCTGGAGTGACTTCAGATACCTGAAGAAGGCAGGGTGGGAAGTTTCAGGGAGGGAAAGAATCCCATGCAAACAGAGAATCCTTTGTCCTACTACTAGCCAAGATCTGGCACTGTAGTTGCCACAGCTTCCAAGGAAAGGGTGTGACGCCAGTGCCACCCTCCTTTCCCCTTCAGCCAAGGCTTGCTCCTGCAGTCACTGCTTCCCTGCTGCTTTGGAGAGACCAAGGTGGAAGACCTGCTGTCCTCTTACACAGCAGTAGATCTCCACACATTCAGAACAGGTGGTTTTGTATTTGGTTTGAGGAGAAGGACCCAGATGGGGAAGCACGATTGGGAAGCTCTCCAAAACAGTACATACACACAGTCTCAGAGCTCAACGAAGTTTGATTAACAATGATCTGTGGCAATAGTGTTGCTGCTCTGGTAAGACAAAACCCTTAATAAGTTTACAAGCTACTGCCGGGAGCAGCAATCTAATAATACCACAGGCAGCTTCATTTCCATGGGCCAGATCTTCGCCAGATTTGTAGGGTTTGCACTATAGCTGGTTGCCATTTTTTTTTTTTACCGGTACCAGATTTGGCAATTCTGCCGTTTTTACCAAGATGATAGGACCAAATCCAGCTCAACCCATTTGAAGTGCTGACGCTTACCTTTAAAGCCCTTCACAACCTGGGCTCACACACCTGGCAGGAGAATTCATGGTAGCTTTGCTCCGTGTGATGATGCCTTCTAGCCATTATAACCCCCACATGGTTATAGTCTCCTCTCTTGCTGCCTGCTTGCAAGCTTTTTCTGCATCTGCTCCAATTCTATGGAGCAGCCTTCTGGAGGAAGACGATCCAGGCCTCGCTTGCCATTTCGGAGCACTTGTAGAACAGAACCGCTTAGAAGCACCTTTGGCTCCTCAAGATGAGTGAGTTTTGGGGTATCCCTAAAACACAGTCATCTCTGTTGAACATGGTATTTTTCTGCTAGTTGTTTTCATTCTGCTCTTCAGGATTATTTTGCATTGTAACAATTGTATTGCAGGTACCTGCCTTGGGCCCCAGTTACAAGGCAGGGTTATAAATGATTCAATAAAACAGACCATTAAGGCAAACTGGGAAATCTCTGGGGCGCTTCCGTTCCAGGGACACAGGGCCTCAGCTCTGTAAATGTCTCAGGAAAGAGTTGGAGCCTGCACTTTTGGAGGAAGTCTACAAAGGCAGTTTAGTAGCTTGTATCAGCTGCAAGGGATTCTTCACCAGGACAACCCGAGATCAGGGGCACAAGGTCTCTGGCAGGTAGTCAAGATTAAGCCAAGATGGCGCTGATCCCTGATATTGTAACCAGATCCTCACACTTCACACAAGCTAAGTTGTTGAACCTGGAAGAGGTGGAGTTCAAATGAAAGCGTATATAGCTCCCCTTCCTGTAGCCAGACTTGGGTCCTGCATCCTGCAAAGATGTAGAAAGTGGTTCTCTTCTGCTGCAAGCAACTGAAGTGTGGGATGCCTCGAACTTCTTTGGCCTAATCCAAGTTTCAGCTCTGACGCTTTGCCTTCTTTGCTCCCCAGGGAGACTTGAGTGGGGGGCAATAATGGAGATGGATGCTCTTGGTCTTCTTGTTCAAGGGGGCTTCTTGTTCCACTGGTTTTTGAATGAGGGCCTGCTACGGTAGTGAAGCCGGGGGGGGGAGTCTTTCCAGGAGGTTCTGTGGCAGCCTCAGTTATAGTGGGAACCGCAGGGAACTCCCCAGTCCTTGTGGGGACTTCTTCTTTCTCTGAGGAGTCCTCATCTAGGCAAGGTTAGGCCATGACATATGCTGATAACGGAAACGTTATCTCTTGTGTTCTGGGGCAAGTATTTTAGAGCAATTCCACTGATCACCATTAGAGTCTTTCTATTAGACACAGGTCGTTTCCACACGCCCTTAAAGGGACGGCCCACTCATCGAACGCCGGCAGCTTTTCCTCATGAATCCAGATGTCTCTGTTTGCAAAACGGTTGCGGGCTGTCTGACTTCTGTTTTTTCAGCACCTTTTTGGGGAATGCGCATTCCATGGTCCCAGAAAAGGCGCTGAAAAAACAAAAGCCAAACGGACCGCATCAGTTTTGCAAACGGAAGTGTCGCCTGCATTCCGTTAGTATGCCATCCCTTTAAGGGCATGTGGAAATGGCCACAGTTACAAAACGCAGGAAGGAAGGAAGAAGGTAGGAAAAGAATAAAAATAGAATCGAAAAAATAGAATCTCAGTAATGCTTTAATATACTATTGTTACATTACAGGGAACAGTACAAGATTTTAATTTGCCTAGGGAAGCAAAGAGTCTTGAGCCAGGGTCTGCAAACACAAAAGAATGGGGTGGTTGAGTGGACTGCATCATGTCAGAGCGCTCGTGAGGGATTATGTTTTTCCACATTTTACGACATTAGCACTTCCCAGTAATGGAAAACTACTACAGCATGCAAAAAGCCAGGCTAGAACTATTTGCTCCAGTGTGCTGGTTTTTCATTTGCGGGGGGACTTTACATTAAAAATACCTCTCTCCCCACATACAGACCAAAGTAGTACAGCCCATTCTGCCACTTCACAATTCTACCATCTTAATTTGCTGCGTTGCTACACCAGCTTTTATTACCCACCCATCACCAGATGTGCTTCTCAGCCAAGCCCTCCCTCAAAACCACTGAGGAATATGCCCTGTATCTGGCATGTGTGTGAATTTCCCATTTTCCTTTACATAGTAAACAGCCAGGTCACTCTTGGGGAAGTACCACAGCAGTGATAGGCTGACAGACCCACTGAATTGGCAGATGGGGAGGTGGGATATGGTGAACACATACTCGTGTTCTTTTCTAAAAAGCTGTGGACTTAACTGCTATAGATACTGAGCTGTTTTCATTTGCAATGATTGGGATTGCTTCTCTCATTGCACAGGGGTGACAGATGGGTCAAAGCTCCGCTGCTGGCATCAACATCTCTCACCACACCTATTGCTGCCTGCTGGATCTGCCTACGCAGAATCATCGTCTCAGGCTTGCCAGATACTCTTGCATATACACCTGGCATCATGACAAGGAGGTAACCCAGAGGGGAAGGCAAAGGTACAATTATGTCAAGGGAGAGTTTTTGCAAAACACGAAAGAAAGAGACACAAAAGCAACTGCACTCTTATTGGGATCTAGCGCAAAGGTGCTCCAGGAAATCCCATTTGTTTGGCTGAGTTTCTCCCCTTTTCACTAATTTTAAGTTTGGGACAGACTTTCTAGAAAAGCTAGAAACAGGTTTCAGGGTCTGACATTTTAAAAAACACAGCAGCTGAAAAATTGCTCCCAGGAAGGTGTTCATGACAGCACTGACAGCAGCCAATCAGTGCTGTGCACCTGCAGCAAACTTGTAGAATCCTTCTCTCCCCCTGAGACACACTCTAGCAATAACTCCATGAAAACTAATATGGTTTTATTCCAGTATAAGCTTTCATGGACTAGGGCCCACTTCTTTGGGTCTAGTTCACAAAAACGTATGCTAGAATTAGGGGCAGACTGGCCATTTATGTTACAGGGAAATTTCCCAGTGGGCCACTGCCCTACAGGGCCACTGGTGGCCAGTAGCAAGCAGAACCAAGCTCCAGCCAGCACCTCAGGGGCTGCGTGGTTTAGACCTTTCATCAACAATGGTTTTCCTGCACAGCTGTCAGTTTTCAGGAGGAAGCAATGGGTGAGCTAACGCTTGCTGTTTGAGCCACTGAGCTGCGTGACCCCTGCAATGCTGGCTTACGGCACCACAGGAGACTCTCAGCTTGGCTTGCCCCAGGGCCATTTTCACTTCCCAATCTACTCCTGGCTGGAATAAAACTTCGTTAATTTTTAAGATGCCACAACACCACTGTTTGCTTTAAAGATCAATAGCTGCATTTTAACTGAGATTGCCATGGCACTTTTAAAGTGGCCCCACCGACTCTGTACATAAGTCTGTTTCCTCCTTCAGCCGGGCTTGAAAGTTTCTGCACTCAACAAGAAATGTTAAGGTTCCTGGTCAATGACTGGCGAAATCCAGTCATTGTGAGTCAAGGTGAAGGAAGACCAGAGAGTCTCCTTAAAACAAAAACATCTGTTTAAGCCTGACCTTACAGGGACCAGGCAGTACCACATTTCCCACACTGGCCTAACTCAAACAAGATACTTTCTTGCTGATTTCTTCCATTAATAATAATAATAACAACAACAACATTCAATTTATATACCGCTCTTCAAGATAACACCCACACAGAGCGGTTTACAAAGTATATTATTATTAGTTCCACAAGAAAACATCATGTGAGGTGGGTGGGACTGAGAGAGCTCTGAGAAGCTGTGACTGACCCAAGGTCACCCAGCTGGCTTCAAGTGGAAGAGTGGGGAATCAAACCCGGTTCTCCAGATTAGAGTCCCGCACTCTTAACCACTACACCAAACTGGCTCTTGGTGTCCTGATTTCTCTGCCAACTTAGGGATTGCCCGTTCCTTCATCCAGGTAATTCCTTACAGTGTCAAGCAAAACAATTCTTGTTGATGAGAGTTACATAACCATGTCACACATTTAGTTCTCATTAAGGGGGGAAAATGTGATCAGAAATATTAAAGGAAGCAAATTTATGTTAAATTTCTCCAAGGGGTGTTACAGTTTCCTAATGAGCCTGCTCCCATGCCTTTAACAGGAACCTAATAGAGAGAACGCGGTACTATAGACAAGCAAAACCAAAACCAAAACTATAGACAAGCAAAACCAAAAATACTTTCGTCAACTTACTACCTCAATAAAGTAACATATACCACAACCAGTATGTAGAACCACACAGTATTGGAAATCAATGTGCAAACTATACAATTTTAATAACAATCATCCCCAACAATCGGAATAATATTCATACCAGTGCTAACATCACTGGCACATGGAAACAAGAGGCACACTTTTAAATCACACTATTTAGCTCCAGTACAGGCAAAGCTTCACGTGTTAAATACTGGCGCATCTGGAGCCTGTTAATGAATTGAACATAGGCACTGCAGCATAAAAAAAAGGTGGCAACCCAAATTTATTTTAAGACTGTTGGGGGCGATGCAGACACTTCAACGGCTATCAAAACCAGTGGATTTTATGTGATTTAGCAACAGCCCCTTTATATTCCCTGTGTTTTAATACTTGCCTTGGGCGCTTCAAAAGCAATCTCAGTAAATTGGGGGTGAACTGCAACACTACGGAAGCTCTACAGGTTAGATTAACAGCTAAAGCAAATTCGCAGCAGTGCAATTTTTGGTAATGGTAGTTTAAAGTTTGCTTTAAACAGGCTCATATTACTATTTACATGGGGTTGATCGGGGACAGATCCACCATAACAATCAAGGCGCAGCAGAGAGTGAGGCAGAGACATCTGTGTACTTTGGGGAGACTCAAAGCTTAAAAAGTCTTATACTTCAAATAGACTATATACCAGGGAGCCTGCAGGCACTTTGGGAAGTCTGACACAGAGAGGTGGGCACAACTACAAAGAGGCTGCTGCTGCAGCAGACAAAGCCAACAATAACACATCATGCATAACTCTAATAGTATCTCTTCAAACATTTCAGGAGGAAGCTCTGTTTAACAGAAAGGCTTTTAAAATGAATATATTGCTTTACAATATTTTCTTGCATACACACGTTTCCTTCAGTCACACAGTAAAGATCCTTGTGCTGCGCTGGCAGCTGCTGCCAAAGCAACTTTTTAAAAAAATCTACCCAGGCAATTGGCTCTCTAATGGCCAGTCGGAAGCTTTGCTGGGCAAAACCCCCACCTGGCCCTGCCCACTTTCAGAAAACACTTGGCAGGCACCAGGAAAGGTGCCAGTTTGGGAGCCAGTTTGGTGTAGTGGTTAAGAGCGCAGGACTCTAATTTGGAGAACCGGGTTTGATTCCCCACTAGAGATGGGCACGAACTGAAAAAACCCCGAACCATGTGGTTCATGGTTTGTCACATTTCACGAACCACGAATGTTCACGAACCTGTCTCTGGTTCGCAGACCGGTTCGTTTTGTTCATGAAAACGTCACATCCAGGTCAGGAAATCATCACTTCCGGGTCAGCAGAAGGTCACTTCCGAGCCAGCAGAAAGTCACTTCTGGGTCAGCAGAAGGTCTGCAGGAAGTCCATCCCGTTGCCTAAGAAACTGATTGATAGGCACCAGGCTGTCTGCAGTCACGAACCAAAAAACGAACCAAATGAACCAGCCTAAAAGTTCATGGTGGTTCATCAGAAATGGGATCTGATGAACCGTGGTTTGCGAACCACAAACCGGCCTGGTTCATGCTTAATTTTGGTGTGTATTTCAGTTTGTGCCCATCTCTATTCCACACTCCTCCACTTGAAGCCAGCTGGGTGACCTTGGGCTAGTCACGGCTCTCTGGAGCTCTCTCAGCCCCACCCACCTCATAGGGTGTTTTGTTGTGGGGATAATAATAGCATACTTTGTAAACTGCTTTGAGTGGGCATTAAGTTGTCCTGAAGGGTGGTATATAGGCAGGTAGTGGCTGGAGATCTCCCAGAATTACAACTGATCTCCAGGCCACAGAGATCAGTTCACCTGGAGAAAATGGCTACTTTGGGGGGTGGACTCTATGGAATTATGCCATGCCAAGGTCTTTTCCCTTCCCAAACCCCACTTTCTCTAGGTTTCACCTCCCAGATCTCCAGGAATTTCCCAACTTGGAGCTGGCAACCCTAGCGGTATATAAATCAAATGTTGTTGTTGTTGTTGTTGCCACAGGCACCACATTTAAGACTTCTGCTATATACCAATGAACTGCATGGGCTTACCCAAAGAACTCTGGGAACTGTAGTTCTGTGAGGGTGCTCTGACAGTAATTAAACTGCTTAAAGTCAGTGATAAAAATACACTGAAAAAGAGGCAATAGAAAAGCAAGATGCTCTTTGACTATACATTTTTCACAGGCAGAAGTACTGCTGGAGTTGAAATCAGGCTAGTGAGATTTTTGCAAAGGGGTAGCTATAAGGTCGTTAATGATGGGACATTTTGGAGGTCTTTCATTCATAGGGTCGCCAAAGGTTGGAGGCAACTTGACGGCACATAACACACACAGCTGTAAGCTCCAGGTAAGGAAATTCCTGGAGATTTAGGGATAACCTAGGGAGGGGAGGGACCTCAGCAGGATACCTCAATGCAACCATTTTCTCTAGGGAAGCTAATTTCTGTCATTTGGAGATCAGTTGTAATTCTAGGAGAACCCTAGGCCCCTCCTGGAGGTAGGGAACCCTACGTAGCTGTGCTAGTTTGTCATAGCAAAATTAAACAAGAGTCCAGTGGCACCTTAAAGGTTCACTTTAATATAAGCTTATTGAGAGTCACAGTTCAGTTCATCAGATATGTATGTATAAAAGTTAAGGTGCCTCCGGACTTTTGTTTTATTTAGTGAAAATTTTAATGGGGCAGAAGAGAAGGCTCCCTTACTGTAAGAGTTGGAGCAGGTTTGCACACGCACGAACAAAATCTGATAGCTCAAACACTCAGTGACTCAGAGCTGAAAATGTAAACTACCTCCTTTGGAAAAGAATTATAAGATGAGGTTCCAGTCTATGGAGTCTGGTATGCGCATTGGTGATCCTGGAGACATTAGAAGAAAAACAGGCATAGATGTACTAGGAACTGGGTCTGCCAATTCTATAGACGCCCCACACTACCCCACAAAGCCATTTGGCCGATTTTCTGTCTGGTCAACTAACATACTATGGATTAATTGCAGGAGAGATTCATAAAGATTTTTCATTCCCAAACAGTACCTAGATTATGTTAGAAACAGCTTTGAAGTAGCCAGTCATAGAAGGGTGGGAAAGTAAGCACATAACAAAGCCCCAAGAAGTTTTAATTCTTATCCAAGCATACTCCAAAAGGAATCTAGACAAGTCTAGACTGGTAGTTGTGTTATACTGTACCAACAACATCCTGTGACTCCTTGAAGACAAATATGTTTTGTTATTCTTTAATAATAATATTTGATTTATATACCGCCCTTCAGGACAACTTAATGTCACCCTCAGAGTGGTTTACAAAGTGTGCTATTATTATCCTCTCGACAATCACTGTGTGAAGTGGGTGGGGCAGAGAGAGCTCTGAGAGAGCTGTGACTAACCCAAGGTCACCCAGCTGACCTCAAATGGAGGAGTGGGGAATCAAACCCAGTTCTCCAGATTAAAGTCCTGCTGCTCTACACCAAGCTGGCTTTAAGATCCTACTGTAGTAAGAGGAGAGGAATGGAGCAAGGAAAAGAGGCATGGATGAGAAAGAACCCCCTTCTCCACCAACGACAGTGGCCAGCTGCTAAATGACACTGGAGGACTCAGCTGCCCAGGGCTCCATCACTCAGAAGTCGGAGCCTGACAATCCCATTCAGTCCTATGAGTATAGTTCACTCCCAGTCACCGGCAGTGAAAGCGGTAGGCTACGTCCATTGACCACCCCACCCCACCTAGACTCCACGCTGCTCGTGCCTGAAGAGCTACAGTAGTGGGTTCTAAAAGGTGGAGCAAGAACTTATTTATTTACTTCATTTATACCTCATGTTTATACCCAACGTTGCTTCCTCTCCCACTTCAAAAAGTTTGGCAAGCATTGCGTAAGACACCCCAAACCAAAAGAGTCTCTATTCTTTGTTTAAAAATGACCCTTTTGAATGGTCAAAGTCACAGGTTTAAGCCTTAGCCCCGGAGTTTCCTGAGGCTGCTGAGAAAATGCCGGTCCATGGAGTTCCCATGCCCTTGACCCAAGCACCTCTTTGCTGACAAAGCAAGCTCCACACACGCCTCAAGCAATTCCCAGGATCTGTCCGTAACTGCTGGAAAGCCCAAGACTTGTCAACACATGTTCTGCCACCTTCTTGTCTCCCTCTTCTGTGACTCGCTGTGGGAAAACGAGAATCGACAGGATGGCCGTACTACCCATTGCCGCAGGTAAACACTGCCAAAAAAGGAAACCTGGGTGCAAACAGAACCTGTTACCTGCTCAAGAGCAATCTTGGACTGTGTTTATTATAAATCTGCATTGCCAAGTAGCCCTGAATTCTCACACAAGAGAGTAAAAAGTCACATGCCTCATAGGTTCTCAGATGGACAAGAACTCTTATGCATCTGGCAACAATGGGAGTGAAAGAGGGAACTGTAACACATCAGCCACATGGAAGAAGCATGGTGTACTGGTTACAGTGTTGGATCTGAGAGAGCAACCCAGTTTGAATCCTCACTCTGCCATAGAAGCTCACTGGGTTACCTTGGGCCAGTCACACACACCCAGTCTACCCTACCTCACAGGGTTGTTGTGAATATAAAATGGAGGAGAGGGAAATGACAGAGGCCACTTTGGATCCACTGGGTACAAATGAAGCAAGTAAATAGATAAAGCTTGAAGGTAGGTTATCCCATGTCTGAATGCTTCCCCACCTTAAAAATGCCCACAACTGTTGTAAAAATACTTCCAGCATACCAGGGGGGAAAGGTTTTAGCCTAATCTACTCCCAACTGTTGTCATTTTCAGTTCAGGGTTTTTAAAAAAAATTGTAAGAGAGCATTTCCAAAATATAACCCTACACCTGCAATGTTGCACAGCTCATTTTGTCATGTCAGGACTCTACCACCTCGTACCCCCCCCCCCAATCCTGCTGTATATGCAGATCAAAGTTCAGTAAAAGCCAGTTCATGGAAAAGTTTTCTTTGGCTGTATCAAATTAGGGTGCTTTGTTAACAGAGACATCATGCAACACTTATATCCTGCGTTTCCCTCTACCAGGCAACCAAAACAGCTTAGGAAAAGAGTACATATATAATTCAACCAAAAAAAGAGGGGCAGCAACAGAAAGAAAATTCAGTACAGCTCTGGGGCTAGTCCAGGATCCAACTGACCCAACTCACTCAAGGCCACAGGCCGAGATTCGAGAGCCAGTTTGGTGTAGTGGTGAAGAGCGGCAGGACTCTAATCTGGAGAACTGGGTTTGATTTCCCACTCCTCCGCTTGAAGCCAGCTGGGTAGACCTCGGGTCAGTCACAGCTTCTCAGAGCTCTCTCAGCCCCACCCACCTCACAGGGTGATTGTCGTGAGGATAATAATAACACACTTTGTTTTACGTTCGATTTGTATACTGCCCTTCAGGACAACTTAACGCCCACTCAGAGCAGTTTACAAAGTGTGTTATTATTATCCTCACAACAATCACCCTGTGAGGTGGGTGGGGCTGAGAGAGGTCTGAGAAGCTGTGACTGACCCAAGGTCCACCCAGCTGGCTTCAAGCGGAGGAGTGGAATGTTGTTGTTGCTGTTGTTGATGTTGTTGTTGCTGCTGCTGCTATGAACCCTTTGGCTCTTGCCCTTCCACTCACTCTCGCCCAGAATTTATATGCATAGCTGAGATCCTCAGAGACGCTTCTGTTAGTCTGGAAATTGTCCTCCTTCCCTGTTTCATCAACTTGCTCTCCCTTATTTCCACCAAGGCCGCCTGGCTCATTCAAAACCAGCTGGGATGCTTTTGTTGCCTCTGTTCAATCCTCGGCAGGGCAACAAATTTAGATGCATATACACTGAAACCTGATCATTAAGCAACGAATATTTCCCCCCTCGAGGGGGGGAACACATGAAGCTGCTTTATGCTGAATCTGACCATTGGTCTGTCAAGGTCCGTATTGTCTACTCAGACTGGCAGCCGCTCTCCAGAGTCTTTAGGTAGAGGTTTTTCACATTACCTACTACATGATCCTTTTATCTGGAGATGCCAGGGATTGAACCGGGGACCGTCTGCATGTCAAACAGATGCTCTACCACTGAGCCACCGCTCCTCCCAAGCGAGGGTGAGGTGGCCTCCTCACAAATATTCCTTCCTCTTAACTTCTATCTCATTGAAGCAATTAAAAGCAATGTTAAATATATGATTTATCACATAAAAACGAGCGCTCCTGTAGAGGGCAGCAGTGTGCAGTTTATAAGAGTGCTCAGGTCCCACGTTAGGTAGGCCAAAGTTGAAACGGCTTCAAAGCATCCTTAGTCTGATATAAGCATGTAGAAAATGTGCAGGAAAAGAGTGGAGCCACCACCCCTGAATAAGCCTTGGCCCAATGTCCTGTGGACTGCTTACTCATTCACACAGTTCTGCTAATAATTCAAAAGAGGTTGCAACAAGTCTGTGAGCCTTGCCGCATGCCTGGAGGAAAAGTGTCCCGTCCTTTTAACAGAGGTTTAATGGGATCACATCTGTCTCTTCCTCTATACTTTATAGCAATAGCATCACTCATCAAAGCAGGGCCTTCTGTGGGTGCCGTGCTACAAACAAGCAAATGCAACATCTGCCTACACCCTTGCATTCTCAGTAGTGGCCACCGCAACTACGTTATGGAATGGCCTGCCAGAGGAGGTCAGGAAAGCTCACACGCCTCCTGACTTTCCACAAACAATGCAAAACTGAATTATTCAGGAAAGCTTTTCTGCACAGCTTAGGGCTGTACTGTAACAAAATATTTCAGAAAGAGGCTGCCCTAGACTATACTACTGTATATAATATGCACTGTCTGTTGATGTAAGTAGGATCCTCCTACGTAATTTTGGCATTGTGTAATGTGTCATGTTAATGCTTATGCAAACCCGATTGCATTGTTTATTGCACGTCCTGTCCTGTTGACTCTATTTGACCTACAATGTGTAACAGCCTCAGCAAGAAAGGGGGACAACGTATAATATAAATGAATAACAAATAAAATAAATACATACATACATACACACACATACATAAAGCAAGCCTCTAGTAAAGGATTTTTTCCCTGTCCTCTTTACACCCCTGCATGTTAGTCTGTTATAACAAAATAAATAGAAGTCCAGTGGGACCTTCAGTACTAAAACCGGATTCGTTCCATCATCAGCTTCCATGAGTCAGAGGTTGATTCTTCAGATGACAGGAGTGCACAAACTTTGGCAGCTCTGCAATCTCCGAATTCCTCCAACAAGACTTTCTTCTGCCTTGATGATCCCTGTCGCCTAGCTCCTCAGACACTTTTCATTATTTTAGTAATTAATATTCAAACATATTTTCCTGATTCAATCCTCTGTGTTGCTACTGTTCAGATACTGCAACAACACTTTCCCACAGGCAGAGGCAGAAAACGAATAAAATAATTCTTGCGTCTTTAAAAAAAAAGTGATGCCTGAATTAGCCCAGATATGTCTGCAGAGGGTACGAGAGTCTGTACAGCAGATTCCAAAACTGCATTATTCTATACATGATGGCTACTGGGCAGAGTTGCCTTGGCTTGTTTCCGGGTCAAACAAAGGCAACTGAAACAAAGAATGTCAGCCACAGCTGGAATGACACCTTGGACAGGTCGATTCATGATGCCCTCCATAATTTCGTCAATGAATGCAAGCATACTGGCAGTGCAATCTTGAAACAGAGTTACTCCAGGCTAAGCACATTGAAATCAATGGGCTTAAACTGAAGAGACTCTGTTTAGGATTGCACTATTAGAGATGGAAATGATCCCACCATCATTGGCACAGTCCTACCCCAGGGTCTGAGTTATAGTACCTGTTATGTCTAAAGAGACCCAGTGAGGGGTAGTGGTTAGAGTGACAGAATAGGATCTGGAAGACCCAGATTCAAATCCCCATTCTGCATGGATGACCTTGGGCCAGTCACAGCCTCTTAATCTAGCCTACCTCACAGGGTTGTTGTGAGGATAAATGGAGGAAAGGAGAATAATGCAAGCCATTTTGGATCCCCATTGGGAAGAAAGGTAGGGTATACACAACATAAATAAATAAAGCATCTCTCACAAATACTGTATTTTTACGAACAAACCAAAACCTGCCTCCCATCAGAATTCAGACTGTAAGCTCCTTGGGACTGAGACCTGCTTCTTCTGTTTTTTGCTTATACAAACTATAAAGCAGAGATCAGCAAACTTTTTTATAACTGACGAGTCAAACTACTTAAAAACTCAGAGCAAAAGATCAGAGAGCCAGTTCAAGAAAGCCCATTTGCATAGATGGAAATATACAGCTTAACATTACAGATATTTGACATTTTGATTAATAATCCATCAAGTTTCTGCAGCCCAAACGTATTTTTGTGAGTCCTTCATTAGAAGGAGCAGTACACACAAGTTCTCACAATGTCCTAAATATACACAAGAGCACCCTGTACAAATGATTTACTGCACTGGCATAAATCTTTGTGTGATTTGCACTTGCATTACTGGTAAATGTTAGCCTCTATCATTTCCCTTTCTGTAAAACATCTCTAAGAAGCCCTGTTTGGTCCCATAAAAATATTTGCTTGCCATATCCATCACATACTAATTACTGTACCATCCCACCCAAGTGTCCACCGTACTTTAACTTAAAAGAGTTCATTTTCTTTTTTTAAAGCGTCAAATATGGTTCTGTATTACGCCATATTTGGCCCTACAGACAGAAGTTGCAGGCCCCTGCTATAGAGCATCAAGTACGCTGATGTACGTAATAAACGATGATTACGTGTGTGCATAATGACTGAAAAGCAAGAGAACTGCAACTGTCAACAATGAAAAAATGAAGGAAAATACTCGTGGGTCCTCTTGCCATGACATCTCTGTTCCCAGAACTGAATGGATGTTCTTTGAGAAAGTTTCCTCTCGTTTTCAAGGGCATCTTTTTTGCAGAGCCTCCAAAGGACAATAAGCTTTCTCTTTTCAACTGCTTTCAGTTTCTCAACCAGAACAGGCTCGGAATACAATGCAACAGTTCCAACAACAGAGGTGATCACCTGGTAGATATTTCCCCTTTTTAAAAAAATGTACATAATAAAACATTTCTGCCCTACGTGATCTAGCCCCCTTCCTCGCATGTTGATTCGGCACACAAATAGCATCTGAACTGGGAATTAATTAATTGTATGGGGAAAATATCACCAAAAGAACCATCTTCCCATAATTAAAAGCCTGCTGAAATAAAGTAATCTTTTAGTCTAAAGACAAAACACTAAAAGCAAGGTATTTTCAAAGAGAAGTCTTTTTCTCCCACGGCCATCCACCTCGCTTCTGAAAGCAGAGGGGTCTAAAGCAAGAGCTCTGAGGAAGAACACCGTATCCGGGAAGGAATATATGGAACCATGCAGTTCTTCAGATACCTCGACTGAAGCCACACAGTGCTTGAAAGATTAAAACCAGCACCTTGAACTCGACCCTGAAACAATCATGGAAGATCTTTAAGAACTGGTGTAATGATGCCTATAACCAACACCTGTATTCTGGACATTTGAATTTTCCAGGCTGCCTTCAAGGGCAGCCCTGTGTAAAGTGCATTACAGTAATCTAACCTGGAGGTCATGAGTGTATGGATCACAGTGGCCCAATCATGTTCCTTGACCGAAGGGACTCAGCTGGCAAACCAACCCAAACCAGTTAAAAGTGCCACCTATAGCAGCTGAAATGTCAACATCCGACTGGAGATTTCAGTATAAAACACCCACAAGATGTGAAATTGCTCCTTCGATGGGTGTACAACCCCACTGAGAGCAGGCTGTAACTCAACTACATGAAGAGCATCACCAGCATCCAACAATACCTTATCTGGATTGAGCCTCAGTTTATTGGCATCTATCTGGTTACCACCTTCAGGCACTGCTTCAGGACACAATCACATCTTTCAAGTGCTATTACATATTGCAGGAGGTTGAAATATTTTTAGCAGTATTTATTTTTTAGTTCATTTTTCCATGGCTAGCAGTGAGGGGCCCTGGATGGTCCAGGCAAGCCCAATCTCATCATATCTAGGAGGCTAACCAGAGCTGGTCTTGGTTAGTAACTGGATGGGAGACTTCCAAAGAAGACCAGGGATGCAGAGGCAGGCAACAGCAAACCACCTCTGTTACTCTCTTGCCTTGAAAACCTCAGCAGGGGTTGCCATAAATCAGCTATGTCTTGACAGCACTTTCTACCACCATCACTACCAGCAGGAATGGTGTGTTTGATCTTTCAAGCTGCACTTTCTTATCTGCAGATGCTCAAACATCAATAAGTACTTGTGCACACTGTTTATGTGGAATTGGATCTGCAGCAAGGATAAAATGCATGTCTTGCCAATCACTTGTTCGAGCAAACACTTGGTCTTTGAAGATCTCAAAACCCTAGCATAGACTCTCCTCTCCCTTAGCTGGCTGGGCTGCAAAGCTGACCTTTCAAAGGTTGTCTTCAACATGGGCTACTCATAACAAGCATGGCTTACATGGTACAAAATTCTGCACTGACCTGGTGCTTATAACAACAGCATCAACGACTCACTGAGGAGCTCTATCACCATTTACAAGTTTGCAATGATCAGTTCTTCGGCATATTATACCTTTGCAGGGATCTGCTTTGTCCTCCCCATCTTCATTGCACCATGTAAAGGCTATACCTTTTGCCTCAATCCTTCTCATTCATGAAACATGAAAACACATTAAAATAGGATATTACAGAAGCTGCTACCACACTGCAACAGGGCTTTTGTTGCCACTATGAATACAAAAGTATTCACTGAAGCAACAGATTATCCTCATAACAAGTTTCCCTATGCTTTCCGTGCCTCAGTCCCCTGCAAGTGCCATCCCCCCCACAAGTCATTGGAGGGCTTGGGGGGGTTCCTTATTATCAGTAATTAACAGGGCTCATTTCGAGGGGGAATGCGCAGGAACGCAGTTCCAGCAGTTCCCCAAAGAGGTCACATGTCAGGTGGCCCTACCCGCCTGACTCATGGCCATTTTGGGCCTGTTTCAGCCTGGACTGGTGCCGAAATGTCCCGGATTGGGCCTTTGACGGGTGGCAGATCACTCTCCCACTCAGCAGTGGCCCGTTCTTGACCATTTTGGGCCCCTTTTTGTCATTTTGGGCCCAATTTTGGCCCTGGATGGCGAGGATTGGATCCAAAACAGCCAGGATAAGTGATGTCAGGGGGTGTGGCATATGCAAATCAGTCATGCTAATGACACACTTCTGGTGCTGTCAAGGGGCATGGCATATGCTAATGAATTATGCTAATGATTTCCTCCAGCTCTTTTTCTACGATATGACCCCTGGTAATGAATATATCACAAAGCAGAGCAATATGCCAACTGCCAGATAAGAAAGCAAAACCCAAAAAGCCCTCTGGTGGTGCAGGCGGCCATAGAGGACTGGGGAAACGGTGCCAGTGCAGCAGGACCAGGAAAGATCCGCACTTTCCAGTCCGCATGGCATCTGCCCTACCTTGAATGAAATCTTTTCAAAAAGATTGTAGCAAAGTAGGTTTACGAAAAGCAAAGCTGGAGAAAAACTGGAAGGTGCCTAAATGCACCATAAATGCTGTGTGCACTCTAGAAAGGGGCAGGCGGGGGGGACCCTGCTGCATTAAGACTCAAGCTGGACCGAAATACCCAATGTGGAAGGACCTCATTATGAAACGACAGTCCTAATTTTGCAACAAACATCCAACATACCTCGGAGAGGTCGATACCACTAATTTGGCATTAAATGAGATACACAGTAAAACTATGGGCAGTTGAATATGTAGGTATATATCATTCTAGAAATGAATATGTCACTCGCACATCATTATCTGCTAAATGATCCGAGAGTCCGGATGTCTTCCCAAGCTTTCTTTTCCCCCAAACCGATTACCTTCGCTTTAAAGACCTGGAAAGATTTTTTTTTCTGGACACAGCAGTGCACATGGGAAGGTATCCAATTTACAGATTATTCCCCTGTAGGCAAGCCTTTGTCTGTTTCAAACAGCAGTACTATTGTCCATTCTAAACCCTAAGGGCAAGACAGGATCTAAAGCCAATTCATACGTTCGACTAGACTCATCGTGTCTTGCCAATCTTGCATTTAAAAAGGTAAGCATAAGGAAACCTACAAGAGAGAGAGAGAGAGAGAGAGAGAGAGAGAGAGAGAGAGAGAGAGAGAGAGAGAGAGAGAGAGAGTAAATCAATGCTACCGTCACAACAGTCAGTGAAAGTGCAGCAAAAGGGCTGGTCTCCGGACATAAATATCCAAAGCTCTCGTTGCCAAGACCACTGGGTCCCAGCTGGAGGCATTAACCTCCAGATTTTATGGCCTCGCATTTACTAGCTAGAGAATGGCAAGGAGCAATTAGGCAGCCCAGTGTCCCCAGACCTTTTAGCGGGTAACCTTTTCACCTCATTACCTATTGGTGCTATTTATTTTTACAGCATTCCCTCCTGGGGGCTATTGAGTTCCCTCCTTGCCTCCTCCCCCCACCAGGCATCTTTGGATGGTCTGGCCGGTCCTGCGGTGACCTCCACCCCCTTCCGAAGGATGCCTCCCGGCTTCTTCCCTTGTACTAATCCCACATTAATCTGCCTTTTGCCACCTGCATTTCTCAAATCAAGGCCAGGCAGTCACCGGGTGTCAATCAATCGCAGACAGGCCTGTCCCCGCCTTTCCGTCTGAACATAAAAATAGAAAGAGAGGAATGAAAGAGAAGTCCATCCCTGCATTGAGCATGGCCACTTCTCCAGCAGAATGCTGGAATCCTAAACGGGGCTGTTCAGATGCAACACACACATGCACACAAAGCAAGCCACACCGAATTGCGAACCCAACACCAAAAATAATTGATGCAAATCGATTTTTGTAAAAACAAATGCCGTTTTTCCATATGCTTACTCCGTTTCAATGGTTTCATAGAATTTGACTTATTTAATTTCCATTTTTACTCCAGGGCATGCTCGATGAGATACAAAATCGTTGGTTCATTTCAGTCTCTATGGCAGGTGCCCATCCAGACTTTTCCTCGAACATTTTCCTTACATTTTTATCTCGCCCTTCCTCCATGAAGCTCGAAGAGTCACACATGGCTCTCCCCTCCTCCATTTTATCCTCACAGCGACCCTGTTAGGGAGGCTAGGCTGAAAGAGAATAACTGGGCCCATGGTCACCCAGTCTGTTCCGTGGCAAGCAGGGATTTAAACCCAGATCTCCCCGGCCATAGCACAACACTAACCACTACACATGACTGTTTCCAAGGTGATTCCACAGCTTTTTGAGCTAACTTCATTCTCATAATGCAACTTCAGCAACCGGAAAACCTTTTTGGCAAGGCAGTGCAGGGGAGGAGGAAATCCTGTTCTTGTCCCTCCCAAACTGGCCGGCTACAACTTCCCATTCTTGGACTCATCATTCATCTACAAAGCCCTTTTCCCTCTAGGACTGGTAAGGAGGGGCTGGATTTCATCCAGAGGCTGCCAGCTGCTGACCCTCACCATTAACCTTGACCCCTTTTCTATAATTTAAATGATGAGGGGAGGGGAAGATGCTGGGGAAATTTGGCAGCATCTGGCTTGTGGACATTCATGTTGGTGGCTGTGGATATAGATGCTTAGAGTTGACAATATCCTGTAGAAATATGAATGGCCCAAACAAAGATATAGGAACTGGGTTTTTTTTTTTTAATTTTAATCTGAGAATTTTGCATAATGTAGATTCTTGTTCCGGGTGGGCATTCTTTGTTTGCAGGAGTTGGGGGGTATTTCACATGCATTGCAAGAAACAAGTCAATGACAAATTTGGGCAACTAACAGATCGACCCTAACACAGAGTTATGCCTTTCTGAGTTTCAGGTGGGTAGCCACGTTAGTCTGGAGTAGAAAAGTAAGATTTGAGTCCAGTGGTACTTTAGAGACCAACAAGATATTCAGAGTATAAGCTTTCCAGAGTCAAATCTCCCTTCAAAGGTCTTAAATTTAAAAGACTGTAATTTGTTTAGGATTGCACTGTAATGCTGCAATGCACTTATTAGGAAATAAATCTCATGGACCTTGATGGGACTTGCTTCTAAGTAATTATAAATATTATTTTCATTTATAGGCAGCCTTTCTTACTGGGGCCCAAGGTGGATGAATTAATAGTTAAGTGGTTAAGTCTGATTGTGGTGAAAAGTGCCATCAAGTCATAGCTGACTTATGGCAACCCCTGCTGGGACTTTCAAAGCAAGAGACTAACAGGTGGTTTGCCATTGCCTGCCTCTGCAACCCTGGTCTTCGATGGAGGTCTCCCATCCAATTACTAACCAAGGCTGACCCTGCTTAGCTTCTGAGATCTAACGAGATTCAGCTTGCATGGGCTATCCAAGTCAGGGCAAAGTTTGGTTACAAGTATGATTTTTAAAAAACTTCTCAGTCAATCAGGATGCAGATTATAAAATATTCTGTTATCCAGCCATCAGTGAGTAGATTACAAGATATGATAACGTTTGAATTTAACAGCAATGATTTCTGGTAGTGGAAAGCGCCATCAAGTCGCGAGTGATGTATGGCGACCCCTGCTGGGGTTTTCAAGGCAAGAGACTAACAGAGGTGGTTTGCCATTGCCTGACTCTGCATAGTGACCCAGGACTTCCTTGGTGGTCTCCCTTCCAAATACTAGCCTGGGCTGAATCCTACTTAATTTCCAAGATCTGATGAGATCAGGCTAGCCTGGGCCAACCAGGTCACAATAATGCAGCTGGGTTGGGATTGTAGGACAAGTGAAGAAGTCAGAATGCACACAAAACATATCTGTTTAAGGCAACAAGACAATCCGCGTGGCGTGCAAACCTATCAATTTATGTATTTATTTACATTACCTAAAGTCCACCTTTCTCACTGAGACTCAAGATGCATAAATCAATGCAATCAGCAGAACGGGACATCCGATAAACAAAGCAATGTGGCTTGGACTGCCCATATCTGGAAACAAGCCGAAATCTGAAACAAACCTGAACACAGAGCATATGCCTTGAATACAACACAAGACAATTGGTGTAGGTAAGACTTTATTCCTAATCGAAGGTAAACGCTACACCGCCGCGTCGCTCTCTCTACAAGAATGAGGGGACCATCCCCACCCCAGAGCCAGCTGTGACTCTTGGGAATCCAAATTTGGCCATGTATGCAATTTTCATACTTGTGTACTCCAGGGAAACTCCGCCAGGGGGACATCTCACTTCCAAGTAAGCATGCCCCCTGCTGCAGTGGCCCCGCTAACCTCTTACTCCTTCTTTCTAACTTTCCCAGTAAGCAACAAGTCCAGATTCCAGCAGGCTGGGCACCCTCCTATGTCTCCACTAGTGCTGCCAGCCATTGTACAAAGGGTTGTCCTAGACAAATCCACAGGGCTGGTTGTCTTGGTTTCATTCCACATGGAACACCTCCTTGCTAGAAGTGCAGGAAAGGAACAGCCTCTCTCTTCCAGCAGGAAGCCTCCAGGAACTGTGACGTTGAGCAGGAGAGCCAAACTTGGGCACCGAGGAGAAAGACAGCCACAGCGAACCCATGCAAAAGCGGAGCGGGATCTATGGGACTCCTTAGGCTTAGCAGCCATTTTTAAAATCCAAGGGGAGGGAGGTGGAAGGTGCATCACTGTGCTGCCCCTGGGTGATGTTGTCTTAGAAACAGGAAGGTACATCCAGGAGGGAAGGGAGGGGGGAGTTGGTCGCCTGGAAATGTGATCCAGAGAGTAAAGCCCCTGGGACCCGTGCCAGGACTCACTGCTGCCGCCACTATATAATTTCACCCAGGGGAGCCATTAAGACAGTAAAAGGTGTAGAGGAGTGAGAAGAGGCTGCTACTGGCTCCACCTCCTCCTCTTCCTCAACTGGGCAATGTGAAATGGTCAAAGGGAGCTGCTGAAGGGAATGAGGCAAGATTAGCATTGGCCTAGCCTAGTGTTTTGGGGTGTTTGGTGCCCCAAGAATTTGGCGCACGCACCCCTTTGCATTGGGGGTCAGGATCGTGTCGCCTTTCTTTCCAAACGCATCCCTTTCCCCTTATCTGTCTGAGTTAACGGAAGCAAGAGGCTGCAATAGTGAAAATCGTGCATGGTTGGGTAGGGTGGATGTGTTCTGGGGTATAAATTAGCCTGGTGTAGATGGGTTGCCAGCTCCAGGTTGGGAAATTCTTGGAGATTCTTTGGGTGGAGTCTGGAGAGGGTGTTTAGGAAAGGGAGGGACCTCAGAGGGGTATAATGCTACAGAGCCAACCACCTAAAGCAGCCGTTTTCTCCAGGGGAACTGATCTCTGTGGCCTGGAGATCAATTGTAATTCCAGGAGATCTCCAGCTGCCCCTGGAGGCTGGCATCTTTAAGTGGTCAGAGTGTCAGACTAGGATCTGGGAGACCCCAGGGGTGGGAGCATAACTGTTTGCATGCAGAAAGTTTTGGTCTCCAACATCTCCAGTTAAAAAGAGATCAGGTGATGGGGAAGACCTCTTCCTGAGGTCCTGGAGAGGCACTGCCAGTCAGAGTAGACAATACTGTCCTCGATAGACAAACACTCTGACTCAGTATAAAGCAGCTTCATGTGTTTGAGTTCTAATCCTCACTCAGCCATGAAGCTTGCTGGGTGACCTTGGACTGCCACTCTCATAACCTACCTCTCAGGGCTGTTGTGAGTATAAAACACAGAGAGGACACCCATGTACGCAGCCCTGACCTCCTTGGAAGAAGGGTGGGGTAAAATTGCACTACATAATAAATAAATAAGCTTCTGTTCACTTGCATGAAACTGGGTAAATCGGGCTGAATCGGGCTGAAAGAACTACATTCCCTTTTGAGGGTTTATAAACTAGCCAGGTTCTGTTAGCCATCCCTGCTGCCCCGTCGACTTAATGAAACTAGACTGACTCTAACCACAGCCAAAGCCCCCCTTGCATGAAAAGAAACTGGCAAGTATATATTTTTTTCAGAGACATGCATGCTTATATACCATGCCTCGTTTTTAAAAAAGATTCTGGACTTAAGACTGGCTGCAGATTCTAATGTAGAGGTTCTTCTCTCTAACTGTAGTTATGTCAGTGGCAAGAAAAAGGCATTCTCTTGCTGGAAAACATGGGGTGTTTTCAATATCAGAAGGAGGTCCCTGAGCATATGCAAAGTACCTTTTTGTCACTTCATCCTGTCTGCCCAAATTTCAAATAAAGGAACATGAATTCCCAGAGGGCTTGATTCTCTCATGCTTAATGATATATTTTAAGTAATTAAAATTTCTAATTTTGCTGCTATCTCAAGGCAGATGCAATAATTTGGAAGCCTCAAGCAGTCAGTGCCTCCATGCCCCAAAAAGACAGCTTCCAGAGATGGTACGAAATTCTGCTGCTTGATCATTTTCAGAGAACTGAGGACCTCCAGGCTGAAGGGGGGAGATACTTACCCCTCCCCCTGTTATCTCCAAAAGTCAAAAGGTCACCATGAAAGATTTGTAACCCGTTTCAGGGATGAAAAGGAAACAAGAAGGGGGAAAGGGGTCATGGACAAAAGGTGTTAGAAGAAAAGAAAAGAAAAAAAGAAAGAGAGAGAGAGAGAGAGAGAGAGAGAGAGAGAGAGAGAGAAAGAAAGAAAGAAAGAAAGAAAGAAAGAAAGAAAGAAAGAAAGAAAGAAAGAAAGAAAGAAAGAAAGAAAGAAGTGGAGGGAATAAACATAGAAAGCAAGTAAATGGAATTTCTACTATTTCAGCCTCGTCTTCCAATAAGCAGATATGCAGCCAAGGCAACACATCGACTGTGCCTCAGGGCTATAATGCAGATGTTTGTGCTACACAAAACTAACCAGACCCTGCACTGAGAGTGAATGAGAGCCAATTCTTATTTTATGGGACTGGAGTTGATTCTGCGGCCCTCTGGCCCTGTGTCTCATGCCATTTTGATATTTTGCAGAGGAGAAGTGGATGATGGGCTGTCTCTCATCTTGCCACTGCCTCTCTCTGGGAAGTAAATGTGCCGTTAGCTTCCTTGACAAGATTTTAGGATCCTCACATCATAGAACACCACAGGACCCACCTATGGAGGCTGAGGGACAGAAACCAGGCCACTCTTCTGCCTGTGATGTTCATGCTCCCAAATATGGTGTTATTTAGACATTCCTTTATAAAGAAAGGTTATGTCTATATGCAGGGGCGGCGCAAGGGTTTTCGGCGCTCATGACCAGCCGGCTGGGTGCCCTCCCCTGCGCGCGAACGTGCACACACCAGCCTGCATGATGATGTCGTGCGTGACATCATCACGGGAGCACGCACAGCGCCGCCGGCCCAATCCCTGCAGCGGGCGGCTGTGACGGTGCGCAGGTGCCCTCCAAGCTCTCCCATTCGGTTGCCTGCGCCGCCGCAGATGCCTGCCTGCGGCAGGTGTGCCCGGCCGGGGGCGTGTGCTGGTGGTGGTGGCGGCGCGGGGCGGGAGGGATAGAAGGCTGCAGCTCTGTGGCACGCACTCCCACCCCCCATGCCTCCTCTGGCACTCCCTCCGGCACCCTGCGCCTGAGGCAGCCGCCTACCTGGCCTCAATGGGCGCGCCGGCCCTGTCCATATGTCCCATGTTTCTGCTTTGACAAGCACTAAGGGTGGTTTACAAAGGTAATTTACTTTTAAATACAGCCCCAACAAAACAATACAAATGGGCAATCAAATTTAAAAGCCTCTGGCAGCAATTCACACAAACACCAGAAAAAACATAACTCGTTCAGTTTCAAAAGTAGGGATACTGGAAACAGCAATGTGAATGTGTTCAGTGGACAAAATTGTCTACTACTACTAGTAGTAGTAGTTGAACAAAGAAATATGGACTGTGAGGCCCCCCTTGCATTTGTGCAATAAGATGCCTCATTTAAATGGCCTGCAGCGGATCCCTTGCCTATGAGAACAAGCACACTGTTCAATTAGGACAATACACACCTTTTAAGGTGGTGTAAAAGTCTGAAAAACAACATTTTTGTGGTCATGTGAGTGCAGCAGCGGAGGGACTATGTTTCCCATGAGGTAACACGAGAATGTGAATGCATGAATGTCTCCAATCCAACCAGCTCAGCAGCCCTTAATGAACACCAACTGACTCTTCTATAAGATACACATAGATACACCCTAACTACTAAGTAAGCCCCATCCATCTGACCTCAACCAGGGCCAGGGCTTTTTCTGCCCTGGCCCCAGCCTAGTGGAACGCTCTCCCACTGGAGATCCGGGCCCTGCGGGACCTGTTACAGTTTCTCAGGGCCTGTAAAATGGAAATGTTTTGCCGGGCCTTTGGCTGAGTGCCAGCAGGTGTCCTCCTTCTTCCATCTAAGACCACCACTTCTTCTGGGGCTGTCCTCAGACATCTGCTATGCCCGTATACGGACTCCCAATATTTGTTTAAACAGCCTGCTCCTGGACTATTTTAATGACTTTTAAAAAATTATTATTAATTTTATGGTTTTGTGATTTTAATGTATTTTTTAAATGTTGTTAGCCACCCTGAGCCCATCTGTGGGGAGGGTGGGGTATAAATCAAATTAAACAAATAAATGTTAAAATTTTATTTCCTCTCCCCCTTTTCGTACTGTGGCCTTTAACTTGGTGCGCTGAGAATATGCTCACCAAACCAACATATCTTGTTCAACCACTGCAATCTTCTAGTGAGTCAAGCCTAGGATCGTTTTATCTCAGTGCTGTGGTTTGTCACTCCACTTGAGTGCTGAGCCGAGCAGCTTTGTGGCTGCACAACAGGCAAGGTAGGTAACAATTGCTGTTTTTATGTCTTTGCGTGTATGTATTTTAGTTCTGGTTTTAATTGTTTCGGTGGTGTGTTGTGGTTCTTTTGGGATAGTTTAAAACTCTGATTTTATTATGTATGTTTTAATTTGTTATTCCCCCTTGGTGACCCTTGCAAAATGAATGAATGAACGAACGAACAAACAAACGAACGAACAAATGAATGAATTCCTTGTCTTTATATCTTGTGGCCCCTTTTGCACCTGCACAAATGTTGAAATCAATCTTTGCCCAGCACCAGGGGGCAAATAAAGCAATAAAGTGCACAGATCACTCAGTTTGCACCCCGATTTGCAACTGTAGAATAGGAACCATTGTTTAAGTGACCAGCACTGGATATATTGCTTGATATTAGAGACTGTACAGTTGCAGGCATCCGTCTGGAACCACCAGATTCATCAACCAGGAGGTCCCCAACCTTTTCAAGTGTCAGGTCTTGCCAGGTATTTTCCCCAAACACTTCACTGCGTCACTCAGGTGTATGAGTTAAAGTTACTTTATTAAAGAAGAATACTAGTATCAAGATGGTCAGACAGGATCATCGGCTGAAGTGATGCAAGGTAGCAAAGCAAGGTTAATTATAGGGCAAACTCCCTGCTCCCAATAGGAAAGAAAGTCCGTTAGGATTTTGGCAGGCTGAGTTGATGAGCCAGGAGAGAGGAGAGGAGGGAAAGGATGAGCTCTGCCCAGTCTCTTAGGAGGTTTGTGCGGTCTCGGCTGGAACTTCAAGGCCATGTTCACAGGCTGGCCAGGAAATGGTAACCAAAACACCTGCAAGATAAGCAGCTAGCAACCAGTCAGCAAAACAGTTTCCCTCTGCACGTTCTCAGAGGTACACTACACACTGCAGCAAGCAATTCATAACACATGGCAGATATGCTGGAGGCGTATCTGACATCGAGCCTGGGAGCATCTTTGGAATTCTGACAGCATGGTAGACTCAGCCACACAACGGCTTCTGCACAAGGCAGAACCAGCTGCATAAAGCCTGCTTCAGTGTGCCTTTAGTAGCACAGCAAAGATCCTTGCACTGTGGTGGCAGCTGCTGCCAAAGTAATCTTTTTAAAAAATCTGCACAGCCAATCAAATCTCCAATGGTCAATCAAAAGCCCTACCTGGCCCACTTCCTAAAGACTCTTGGCAGGTACCAGGAAAGGTGTTGGTGGGCACCATTGTGCCCATGGGCACCGTGTTGGGGACCCTTGACCTAGGGTCATATGGGTAGGTCATCACCTTTATATAAAGAAGATACCTGAACGACAAGCTAATCCATTTGAAAGATAACAAATCAATTAATTTTAAAACTGCATTTTATCAGCGGCAACCACCATAGCAGGGATTTTAGAAGTTGCAACAACTGAAAGTTTGCCTCTATTACTCACTTTGGACCAAAGGACTGGATACTGAATGCAATGACCAGAACGACCAATCAAGTTAGCATGAAGTTTCCTCAGAGCAATCAGAGAAGTGTTGAATCGATCATTCTCCAAGGATCTCATCAAAAGAAGACTAGATGATCTGGCCGTGACAACGGATCCTTTTTGTTACCAGTGCCAAGACTGTGAAAAGCCCCCTCAGCCATCAGATACGGCTACACAAATTACTCTCACCTTGAAGACCTGCTCCTTAACCACTCAAACACAAGATTTTGCAATCTAGCCACCAAATCAGCGACGGATAGTCATATAAACCAGGAAGGAGAAAAGCTGAGAGACCCCAAAAACAGGTGTCAGAAAGTAGGAATAAAAGAATAAGCAGCATAGAATAAGAGAGCTGCTATAGCAAAGTGGTTAAGCGGTCCAGCTGTGAACCGCACTCTACTGGTTCGAATCCCACCACTGCCATGAGCTCAGTAGGTGGCCTTGGGTAAGCCTCTCCTCTCAGCCTCAGCTCCCCAGCTGTATTTTGGAGATAATAATAACACAAACTTGTTCGCTGCTCTGGGTGAGGCATTAATCTGTCTAGAAGAGCAGTATTATCATCAGCAGCAGCCTAAGAAGCAAATACATGAGGGGAGAAAAGGTGGAGAAAGCAGAGGCTGAGAGACAGACGACTGAAAAAATCAGGAAGCTGAGGAAAAATAATGTGGAGAGAGGGGGGAAACCTCATGTGCAAGCGATCAGGACTCAAAAGTTCGGGAGGCAAGGGTACTGCTCATTTTTTCTTGGGCTAAACTCGCAGCCTGCCTGGCAAGAGATCTTCACATGGTCACAGGCGGCTGAACCGTAAGGCAGACATTAGACAAGGCTTGGCTGTGCCTGAGGCCAGCCTGTGGTTTGGCATTCGGTCTCAAGAAAATAAAATATTCCATTCCCAATGTTAGCGTGAGATTCTTCCTTCCTTCCCTCCCCTCCCCTTCCTTCCTGAGGGAGTTACTCTGCTTGGCCCTTCCTGCCGATGCAGCTTGTCCACACTTTTCCTGCATAAAAAGTGCCCAAGGTCATGATGAATACTGCCTTTCACGGCCAGATTTAGTTTTCAAGGCCTTTGGGATACCCAGTTTAACCCAGACACTGCGCCCAACCCTGCCAGCCTTGGACTCTGCCAGTGTCCCCTTGATCAGGACAAAGATGAAGCCGGGGCCAGTTCTCTGGCCAAGCTCCACACCCTCAAGCAATTGTTCGGGGCGCAACAGCTGATGCACTCCAGGGGCTTGACTAATTCCCAATTAGTAGCATTGTGGCCTGGCTTGGACAAAGCTGGCAGTGGTGCAGGCTAAGGAGGACATGGATGTATTTTTACACGGGGTGATAAAATACATTGAATGGCCCCTGGATGTGGCCGCGTTAGAGGCATGATAGGAACTCTGGTGGTACGTGCAGATTAGGGGACAAGAGGCAATGTCGTCTTTCAAAGTGACACTTGCCTGACACAAAAGACCCAAGGCCTGGCCTAAATGTGCTACTGGACAAGGTGGCAAAGGGGAGATGTCATTGTTGTGTGCAAAAAAAAACCTCCTCACCATCCTGCAAACAGAAGACCAGCTCTTCAGGGAAAAGGCTGAGCTGGAATCTTTTCTACCCCATGTGTTATCTGTTTTTAATGTGGGGAAGCACTAAAAACTGTTCCCCACTTACACTGTACAATGGCAGCGTCTCAGGATTTTTACCGTCTGATTCTCACTACATTCTGCAGGATAGGCTAAGAAGCGGTCTGAACTTGATGCTTAGCCAGGGGACTTTGCACTGGCTAAGCATCTCACTTAAACTGGGCTGCTTCTAGGGTTGCCAGGCCTCCTGCTATGGTGGGCAACCTCCCACCAGCAACTCTTTCTTCCCGCCACCACTCAGAGCAGTGCCAGGAGAAAAAAATAATTTTTATCACTAGCATCACATGCAGCATGACATTTGGGGAAAACCCAGAAGTGACATCACACCACTCCAAGAATTGCCAGAAACTATGGGGAAACCATAGTTTCTGGTCATTCCTAGAGTGATGTAGCATTAGTTCTGGTTTCCCCCAGAAGTGACATCACACTACATGATGCCAGTACCTCCCCATGTCTCTGCCTACCCATCTCCTGCCAGTTGCCAGCCACGTGCTGTCCACCATAGGCGCTACCCCAGCAAAGCAACTACATGTGCCTAATTAGCTCACCTGTACAACATCTGCCCAGGCGTGGGACTTCTGGTGTGTTGAGAAAGCATGTGTAGCTGCTTTGCATGGACAGTTTAAAAGAGACACTGCACAAAAGCAGTGTCTCGGGGGTAAGCACTTTTGTCGCATCACATTAAAGGTAGGTCCCCAGGCCCAGCGTAATGAGAAACCCCTTCCTCTGTGATCAGCTTCATAAATTATTGAGAAAAGACAAACAACGGGCTAATATTTCAAGATAAGATTGCATACATGAAGGTTCCTTATACGAAGTAAGATCCTTGGGCCTGTCAAAGTCAGCATTGTCTACTCTAACTGGCAGCAGCTCTCCAGGGGGTCTCAGGCATAGGTCGTTTATATCATGTACTACCTGTACGTACACTTCAAAACAACGTAATGTGTGAAGCTTGTTGGGAGATAAACACCTCTTTCAACATATAGATATGCTCATCAGGGAACTAGGATTGGCCACCACTCATTAGTGAATGAGAGTCAGATCAAAAAAATTGAGTTTGCTACCATGTAACATAAGTGCACAACAGAGCCAGTGTGGTATAGTGGTTGGGTGCCGGACTAGGAGCTGGGAGGCCTGTGTTCTATTTCCCATTCAGCCTTTATGTTTGCTAAGTGTCCTAGGACCTGTTATTCTCTCTCTGCTTCCCAGAGTTTATTTTGAGGATAAACTGGTAGGGGAAACTATGCACACTACTCTGAGCTTCTCAGGAGGAGGATAGCATGTATGTACAAATAAGCCTGCCAATATCAGACCAGAGATTCACTTAGTCCATTTACCCCAGTTGCAACTAGACATGTGCTGAGTATACCAACACCTGTTCCAAAAGTCAAGAAGCTTAACAAATCGGCCACAATCCTAACAGCTTCGGTAAAGAAGCCCCTTCCAAGACAAGGTGGGGTTCTCTGGATGAATACCAGGATCTCTTCTTGACTTCTACCCTGTGCAGTTGCACACCGGTCTTTAGTTTTGGCACTGGCTGATTTGGAAAGGTCTTGTCTTTACATAAGCATCACCCTGAAACAGAGCAGAGTGATGTGTGAGCCACGAATGACACATCTCCCACTGTTGTGCTGTGACACAGAGATAAAGAAAAAGCTCCTCCTTCCCCACACGCAGCCAGCCTAGAGGTCCAGCCCTGAGCCCGAGGAGCCAACCCTGCCTGCTTGCCTTTATTGGCTCTGATCTGCCCTAGGAATCCGGCTTCCAAGTTTCCCTGGTAACAGGTTGTCACCCAGCAAGGAGAGCTGCATATGGAAACATCAAGGGCTGTGGGAGGTGACACCAAAGAGACGGGCACTCTGAGATCTATCAAAAACTGAGAGGGGAGGGCAAAAGGAGGTGCCACGCCATGTGGAATGGAGACAGGAAATTCCCCTCCATGCTCTGTCCCAACCAGCCAGCTAGCCCCATCCCGCAGCTCCAAAGAGGAGGGAGACACTTGCAAGAATATTTCTTCCTCCAAAGGCACCTCATCCTTCCTCTACAGCCAGTGTAAGAACAGAAGGCCAAGATAAGGACCGCAGAAGGCTACCTGAGGCTGTGTTAGGATTAAGCCATTTCATGCCAGGTTAATTAGCCTGTCATAATTCACAGTTCCTTTCCCCAGTCCTCACAATCATTGATTCATTCATGATCCATGTTTGTTTATGCTTATTTTTTTATTTATACCCCCACTTTTCTTCCCAATAGGGACCTCAAGCCGCTTACAATATCATTTGTCCCCCTCCTCCATCTTATCTTCACAGCAACAACCCTGCAAGGTAGGTTAGGCTATGTGGCCCAAGGTCACTCAGGGCCAAGCTACACATGACGAATGACACTTGAACGGCAAGTGGATTGAGTGGAGGGCAAGTGAACAGGGAGAAATACACCTGCCGTTCAAGTGTCATTCGTCATGTGTAGCTTGGCCCTCAGTGAACTTCCGTGGCAGAGTGGGGATTTAAACCTGGGTTTCCCAGACCCTATTTTGAACCTGTAATCACTGAACCATACTCACTCTGAGAAGTCACTTTGGTGACTTTAGGCCGCATGCTCCCATTTTTCAACTCTGACCCATGCTTTTGTTTTAAAAAGCCTGAGTACAGTTGAAGTTGGTTATCACGTTAAACAAGGGGACTTCAGTTTGTCGAGAGTGACATGTTCCGTTTGTTTCAGTGCAACATTCGTGCTAGATTGAGCTCTTGTAGAGTTTCATAGAGAGTTTTTCAATTATTAATGTCTTTTTAATACTGTACTATGCAGCAAGCAAAGGTTTAAAAAGGGAGAAGCCCTAAAAAGCAGCTTTATTCACACAATTTGCATAGATCACGACTCAGCTTTCATTCTTAATGAAGCGACATTGCTCTAGCAGAGATATTTTTTAAATGCCAAATATGTCAGGCAACACCTTTAAACTAGGGAGGAAGCATTTACATCTATATCCTGTCCAGCAAGGTAAGGGGTGAGGGACCGATCCAAATTGTGTACAGTTGCTTTACGGCTTGCAAGCCCAGGTTGAGAAAACTTCACGTGTCCTTTTCTCCAACCCTCCTGAAACCACAGACAGAGAGAAGCAAACTCGGGCGGCGGCAGCAGCAACCGAGGAGACTGTGCTTGGAAACTTCCACTAAGCACCTCAGCACAGCCCATGGCTGGAGTCCATTCCTGGGAACCTCTCGGAAGAATGCCAGTCATACCACAGTGGATTGGTAATGGGGGAACAATCATCCAAGAATGAGAGACTGGAAAATTAATTTCCCTGCTGGAAATTCAAATGGAATTTTGGCTGGGGACTCCGGGCCTTTCCTCTCCCTGCCAAGAGAGTGACAAAAGACACAGCCCCCGCCCCCCCCCTCAGCTCAGACGGAGAGCCCTGGGAAGTAATAGGAGGAGCAAGGAGCAAACTTAGAGAAGGGCGTGCGATGCAAGGCCCAGATCACCAGGGGCTGCCATAGTTGCTCCTTGGGGAAACTTCTTATCTGTCATCCTTCATCCCCATCACTGTCACCTTTAGGTCACCCAGGACCTTGTGTCCTTTCGGCCGGCCTGCAAGGCAGAGCTGTTCCACCAGGCATTTGGTTGAGGCCAGTATTCAGATCCACCAATTGGCCTCCCTGCCTGTCTCCTATTAGTGGGGGGTTATATGAGTCATCTGCCCCAACTCACGTCTTCACACACACACCCCCTTATGCTTGGCAGGGAAGGCTGAAATGAATCCCGTCCCAGGATATTGGGAACATGTTGCAGAGTTTGTTTTTATGCTGCTAAATCTGGCTTTTACTATTGTTCGATGTACTGTTTTATTAATGTGTTTTTGTCTGTGTGTTGTAATCTGCCCTGAGCCCGTTCGCGGGGAGGGTGGACTATAAATTTAATAAATAATAATAATATAAAAATAATAGAGAAAAAAAGTCATGATGATTTGGGGATGTGACAGAGTTTGGAGAAAAACTGGAAATTACATTGGATTCCCACCACCCTATCCTAACCTCAGCTGCTTCCACGCAGATGCTCCAATTTGTCTCCCACACATTGCTGCACAATTGTTCCTTTTTCCAGGTTTCCTCCTGCCTCACTGCATTCATTCACAAACCTGCTTCGGTATGCTCATTCAGGAAGATCATTCTCAAAGAGCGCTGGTTCAGCCACTTTCATGTGACATTTTCATTGTCTCAAAACTCATGAGTTTGAGAACCACATGTTGGAACATGTAATTTTGGCCTCACTTCTAAGTAATGTAGGTCTAGCAACCCCCTCATAATATGCAGTTCCTTCATTAGCATGCTGAGAACTGTAGCCTTAAGACTGATCCAACGCAGTCTTACCTAAGAATAAGCCCCACTGAAATCTGCATCAGTCTGCTGGGTAACATGCAAAGGACTGGGCTGCCTGTCCCGGTTTTGGCTGCAGGTGAGTTTTATTTTTGTTTTGGAGACAGGAAGCAAGGCCACCTGAGTGTGGAAGTCCAGAGGATATGCACCTAGTATGTCCACTGTAAGAGGCAGCGCGCATTGTCAGTTGTGGCAAATGGTCACATTTGGATGTTCACATGTTCCCAAAGCAGGAAGGTAACTTCAATATCTGTTGTGTGCATCTCTTCAGGTATCTGTGTGGCGGGATGGTAGTACAGGATGCTCCCTGTCAATGGTGAGACAGTCTTTTAAGAATAATAGTATTTTGATTTATATAGTGCCCTTCAGGACAACTTATCGGCCACTCAGAGAGGTTTACAAAGTGTGTTATTACCCTGTGAGGTGGGTGCGGCTGAGAGAGCTCTGGAAGAGGTGTGACTGACCCAAGGTCACCCAGCTGGCTTCAAGCGGAGGAGTGGGGAATCAAACCCAGTTCCCCAAATTAAAGTCTTGCCGCTCTTAACCACTACACCAAACTGGCTCCCTTTTCCCTAGGTATGACGATCTTACAATATGTATAGGTAAAGAAAAAACAGCAAGGTTCTCCAGCTCTGAGTCCCTGCAATGAGTTGCAGAAGCTGGGTGCCCGAAGCTAATGAAACTAAAATGCAATACAGAGAAATATTGTTCTGTTGACCAGTCGAGGGCAGAACGCCAGGCTAGCGCTTGCCAATTACAAGAGTACGTCCCCAAGTAGTTCATCAATCTAACCGCCAGCCTCCTATCTTGAGATTTAAGCCTCAGCATCCCCGAGGCCAGGATTTAAACACGGCTCAGCCTCATCAGGAATGGATGGAAAGTCTCCTGTTGTTTCATTTATACTGAAAGGATGGGTCATACCTGAATGATCAGAAGAACAGTAATGAGCGGCCATGGGATTCAGCAGAGAAGCGGGCATGTCAGGTACTTGTAAACAATTCACAGATAAGAATAATACTTAGAATTTACGTAGTGCCTTCCAAATGTTCAAAGCATTTCCCATATACACTAACTTGACCAGCTGAATACATTTTTATATCATTCATTCTCCAAGGAGATCAACAGTGCTACCATGGAGGCAGGGAGGAATGCCTGATGCAGCGTTACCCGATGAATTCAACAGTGAGCAGGGATTCAAACCTGGGTCTGCCAAGTCCTAATCCAACACTTTTAACTGTTACACCATGCCAACTCCCATGGACAGACTCATAAGATGGTGGTTATTTACATGCCAAAAAATGACCCAACAGTGGCAGAACCATGTTCTGACAGAACCATGTGCCCCAATTAGGGGGTGCCTAATATTGACTGCGAACAAGAGGTTAACAGTGAAACCCTAAGCAGAATTACTCCTATCTAAGCATGTGCTTAGACTAGAGTAACTCTCCCTAGGATTGTGCTGTGAGTTAATAATAAAATTAACATAAGAACATTAACATAATAACATTCAGTTTATACGCTGCCCTTCAGGACAACTTAACATCCACTCAGAGTGGTTTACAAAGTGTGTTATTATTATCCTCATGAGCAGGGCTTTTTTTCAGCTGGAACCTACTGGAACAGCGTTGGGGCACCTCTCCCTACAGCCCAAGACTTCCCCGCTGGCCAGCTGAAGCCCCAAACAGGCTTTAAACTTCAGCAGAGAGGAGGGGGATTCCCTTCCTCCCGGATGACTCAGGGGAAGCCCCAAACAGGCTTTAAACTTTATCTGAGAGGAGGAGGATTCCCCCCTCCCAGCTGAAGCCTCCCTCCCACCCTCTTTCTCTCCATGTCTTTCCTTCTTTCCCTTCCTTCCCCCCTTTCTTTCCCTTCCTCCCTCCCTTCCTTTCCTTCCTTCCATGTCTTTCCTTCTTTTTTTCTTTCCCTTCCTTTCTCTTTCTTTCTCCGGGGGGGGGGGCGCTGCACCATGTGTGATGATGTCACTTCCCAAAAGTGACATCATCACACAGTCCCAGGAGCACACACATGCTTTGCATGCGCATATAATGAGAGAGGGATGACCTCCTGCTGGGAGTTGCCCCAGGTGAGAGTTCCCCAACCTCTTTCCCCAGAAAAAAAGCCCAGATCACGACAATCACCCTGTGAGGTGGGTGGGGCTGAGAGAGCTCCAAGAAGCTGTGACTGACCCAAGGTCCCCCAGCTAGTTTAAAGCAGAGTGGGGAATCAAGCCCAGCTCTCCAGATTAGAGTTCCGCCACTCTTAACCACTACACCAAACGTTACCATCTCCTCCTGTCCACTCTTTGCTTCCTAGTAACCCCCTTGCTTAAGCCAAGCTCCAACACCTCAAGTGAGCCTGGCTGGGAAAGAGGGGCAAAGCTTTTGGGGGACAGCCTCTGTACAGAGATAAAGCACAGAAAGGGATGGCGCTACAATCCTCACTTATATGCCCCTTATGCTCTTAAAGTTAGACCCTTCACCTTTTCCCCCTTCGCTCTGATTGGCAGTTTCAAGTCTAGCCTAGCACTTCAGCTACGAAGCGAGGAGAGATCTGAATCAGGGGCTCTGTCCCTCCTACTGTTTGTACTCTTAACACTACCCTCACCTCCTCTCATTACTGACAGGCTGTTAACCCTCCCGTATTGACAGCTCTACACAGCTATAATAAAACGCTCCATTGTTCCTCCTCTCCTCTAGCCCTTCCTCTGCATTAGACATGTCCGATCCTGTCCTTAGGCTCAGATTAATCCCCTCCAATACCAAAGATGACAGCTGAGGTCAGACATGGTTGGCAGAGAGAGGTGCAGGAGGGGGGGTGGAGAAAAGTCTTTTTTTTCCCCCAGGAAGCTTCATGCACTCTCTGAATGAAAGCACTGGATGTGAAGAGCAGGTGGCTGGGTCGGTTTCTCTACGGCTGCATTAATAACTGTTGGCAAGAGAGCCAAAGCCTCTCTCAGCCCCAGCATGGTGCAGTGTACAGATGCGCATGCAGGCGGCAGGAAAGTCATAGCCAGAATAACCTTCCCCGTGGGGAAACTCCCATCAGAATGGCTGCGAACGCTGCTGTTCTCTTTGGCATCAGAGGTCACTTTGAGAGACTGGGAAGGAGTGTGCAAAGCTGGTCCCCAGTTGGCGTTATTCGAGGATAGAAACCTTCGCAGCTGGAACCAGCTGACAAGGTCACTAGGTGGATTTAGCAGCATTTTAGGGCCCTATCTGTATGACAGAAGGGAGAAAAAACAAACTTGGGAAGAGGGTTTTTTTCCCTAAAACCTCTCCCCACCCCCACCCCCTGTAACCCAGATAGGAGATTTCCTTAATTTATTAGAGGAATTAGCATTAAAGGAGACGCAGCAAGAGGGGGGTAACTAGGAATCTCCACCTATGTATACCAGGATTGTTTCCTTAGAGAACTCTCAAATAAGTCAGGCAGATGTTCAACAGGAAAGGTTTTTTATTAAAAGAGAAATAAAAGGCAATCCAGCAAGCACAAAACACACACAGCATACACACAAGGCTAGCTAAGAAAACAGAGAGGAAAATGGGAGAGAGTAATTTGGGATAAGGTGATCATTTCTAGTCCTGAAGAAGGAAGAGTCGGTGGGAACAGCAGCAAAATGACCAGCTGTTTCACAGGGAGAAGGAAGGAGGACTCAGATGTATCTGAGCGTGCATGTAGGGGTCCTGAACATGCACACATAGAGCATATGGCTAGGCAGCCCAGTTATAGAACAAAACATTCCCTTGGGCAAAACTGACATCTTCGCCCCTGAACAATGGCTTAATGACTGTCTCTGGAGGTGGACAAAGGAGATGAGAGAGGTTTGACATGACTATTTGCTTGATGACCTGGTGAGTGCTGGGCAGGAAGGCTATCAGATGTGCTGAATAACCTGATTAGGTAAGTTGGAGAGGAAAGGCAGAAGAAGGTGTAGATGAGATTATGCAGGGAGATGTCTCGGGAAGTCTCGTTATCTCTGCTGCTCTCCGCCACTTGGGGGCCTGTCAGTCAGTCATTCCCCTTAGGACTCATGGCTTGGTAACTTTCCAGTCTCCAGGCCGGCTGGGGCCAAGCTCTGTCTAGAACTTATAGCAAGGGGGTTATGATATTCTATACCCATAAACTGCCCTTTCAGTGTGGGGAGGGGGTCTGACTGCTAACATAAGGGCATGATCAACATACATGCAGTGATTTCCACGTTTGATTGGGCAAAAAATGCCTGACAATCCTGGGGCTACATTTAAAAAAAAAAATCAAATGTCTAGAACTTACTGAGGTTGTAGAGCTATAGGTTTGCCAGGCATTTGGCAGTGCTTAATAGGTGTTACAGCCTGGTGCTGGCTGCTGATTGTTGTGTTTGCTGATTTATTGCAAATCAGTGGAGTAGTTCCTGATTATTAAAAAAAACCCTCCACACTTTATATTTCATTGTTTCAAATGCAAAATGACCCATTATTTAGCAAATTCATCGGATCTTCCTTTTTTTTTCTTTTGCAGGGAGCTGCAAATTTCTTCACTGCAGCAACAGTGGGGGAGGGAATTTTAATCCTGTACCATTTTTCCCACTCACATTCCCTCCCCCTAGCTACGTCCCTCCCCCCCCCCCCACACACACACACACAACAGCTAGGAACAGCAGCTTCAGGGAGCAAATGGAGAAAACATAAGGGAGCGATTCTGAAAATCTTCCCATATGCCCCTCCCTCTGATCAAATTCAGAGCCCTCTCTCACTCCAGTTCTTTAAAAGTAAAAAAAAAAATAACTACAGGAGATCCAGTCATGGTTCTCTATCATAACACATACATGGATTATGTTATTTATAGTCTGCTTTTCTCACTGAGACTCAAGGTGGATTGTACTTACACTGTGCAACACGATTATCAACCGGACATTCAATAAACAATACAACAAGGGTAAGGAGAACAGAAATTTGGAAACAAGCAGAAATCCAACACAGAGCTGAAAAAACACTAAAGCAAGGCATAAGGAGATTGATATGACATAGATTGATATGAAATATTAAAAACATGGAAAGAAGGAGCATTCTTGCCGCAACAGGCAGAGATGTATACTACTTCTCTCTGAACCATTTGCTTACAGCACAGGTCTATTACCTGGGTAAGAAGGCCCTCCTGAATAATCTGGATTTGCACAGGAGGGTGGAAGCATTCCTGACCTCTTCAGGCTGGCTGTTCTATAACATGGGGGCCACTGCATAGAAAGCACATGTACAGGCAGCTGGTGATTTTGCCCGACTGCAGAGTGGTACCTGCAGACGGCCATGTTCAGATGAGTGAAGCTGCCATAGTGGAGCATAGGGGGAAAGGCAGTCCTGTAGATATGAGGAATCAAGGCTATTGTCAGGCTCCGCTGCGGGGGTGCCAGAGCCTGGGGGGGGGTGCCCTCCAAGTTGGCCTGCTAGCATCAGCTGGACATTGGGCAGAACTCCGAAATAGAGGAGGAGGGGAGTTTACAGCACTCTTGAACCCTCTCTTCCCCTCTATGTAGCTGGTTTTCTCCTCTAACTCTCTTTCTCTCTCTCTCTCTCTAAGGGTCTCCAGCAATGCAGTCACTCTCCTCCCTAGCCTGCCGGGGTTCCACCTTTATAGGGGCTGTCCTGCGGGACTTCCACCCGTTCCCCAAGCTCTGACCTGTGTCTGTCCTCCCCCAACAGACTGGGGGGCCGCTGGCACAACCCTGGCCTCCAGACCACACCCACCTTCCCTTGTGGCCACCCATCTGGCCAATCCATGAGCCCCTGCACGGTGGGGCTGGCCAGGCCTTTCCAGGCACTGTGGCAGCCCGGCCGCCACACTGAGGCCTCCACTGACAGTCTTGCCCCAGCCACCGATTGCAGCAGCACACCCAGGAGAGTTGCACAGGCCAGGCCGCACCAGTCACCAGTAGGCGAAGACACTGCCAGTGGGGAGGTGGCCTTGGTGGCCGTGGCCTGGCCACAGTTGGGCCTTGCCCGTCGGCTGGTTCACACCTGCTGCCAGCAGGAAATGTTGCTGCCACAAGCCTCTGCCCATTGGGTGGCTTTGCCTGCTGTCCCAGCAGTATCGCAGCCCTGGGGCTCCCCCTGCCCTGTTTGCTGGCTGAGCACTCCTCCACCGGTGTTTCTGGTTGTCCCAGCCAGGAGGCATCTCTCCTGGATGGCGCTGGAGTCCCCAGAGAATTAAAGTCTGGGGAGGCTGGCCTGGCATCCCCAGACATCCATGAAGGGCTTGCTATGTGACAGCCAAAACCTTAAATTGAGCCTGGTAACTGATGGGTAGCCAATGGAGTGACCGCAGAACAGGCATAATATGCATGCCCTGTCCAACTCCTGATAATATCTGAGTTGTGGAGTTCTGCACTAACTGTAGCTTCTGAGTTGACTTCAAGTGAAGACAGAAGTAGAGGATGAAGGACTCAGCTCAGGGGGTGCTTCAGGTTCAGGTGAGGCAAAAAATAGTATACACATGTCTGGAAGAGAACTAAGTGCTGACCTCTCCCCTTGTCCCAGTGTCCCTCCCAGCTAAATACAGGACGGAGGCCCTTGGGACAGCCCCGTTTTAGGGTGGGAGCAGCACCCAAACAGAAGCGTAACTCCAAGAACTAACAAACCATCTGTGAAACGGATTACATTTAAAGGCTGAAGTAGGCAAGCCCAGGAATGCTCCACAGCCTCAGGGGGAAACAGCTGTATAATCCAGAAACCAAGTTCCAGAGAGCTTCCTCCACCCCATAAGCCAGAGATTGAAGAAAAAGAGCACTTTAAGACTTTGTTTTACTTAACTTTTCTGCTTGTGGTAAGGCAGTGAAATAAATTGTTCCCAGAAGCCTCAGCGCTATTTACATATTTGGAGGGAACCTGTCATATATCACCTCTGCCAATTGTGGCAGAGGTGGCAGTGCTGCAGGTGGGTGGGGGAAGGAGGGAAATTGGGAACCCCCACCCTCCTCACCACCATTCCCTGTCCAGCAGCAGGGGAGGGGCAGGTTGTCAGCTTGTGGCTAGATAAGGTTCTTCCTACAGGTTCCCTTTCAAAAGCAAACAAGAGTCCATTGATTGAATAAGGAAACTTTACTGCAGAAAAGGTCCATTATAGTCCACAGTCCTGAATAGGAGACTCAGGATGGTACACAGTCATTGTTACCAATGAAGGGCAAAGCATGAGGTACAAAGTAACAGTTCCCATCTGCATCAGCCTCCCCCCACAGTTCTCAAAACAACATCTTTCAGTCTTGGGAAGCTGCTCTCCGTCAAGGCCAATGCCTGGTGGAACGGTATTAGACAAAACAGTCTCCTCCGGTGGGAAAGCTGCCTGGGAACTGGTGCACCTGCGGGGAAAGCACTTAGACACTAGAAACATTAGAAAATGGAGTCAGTACAGTTTAAACATACACTGGACCTGACATTCTGCCCCCCTTAAAATAGATCCCCCCCTGGCTTATATGGGTAACGAGTATGAAAAGCTTTGGTTAATCTAGGAGCATGAACATGTACAGAGTTCACCCACTCATCGTATCCAGAATCAAAGTCCTTCCACCTAATGAGGTAAAAAAGCTGATTCCGTTTGATCTTAGAGTCCAAAATTTGTTGCACTTCGTAGTGTACTTGGTCGTCTATCAAAGTAGGAATGGGTGGAGCTGTGATGTGCCACTTGTCATCGGTGGGAGCTCTTTTAAGGAGACTGACATGAAATGTATCATGAACATGGCGCAAGTTCTTGGGTAGATTTACAGCAACAGTCACTTTATTAATTACTTTGCGGACAGGGAAAGGCCCAAGGAACTTTAATGCTAGTTTGCGGCTCGTTTGAGCTAGTTTCAGGTTCTTGGTGGAAATATAAACATGATCTCCAGGTTGTAAATTCCATTCGGCCACACGATGGCGATCTGCGTACTTTTTGTAATCCAGTTTGGCTTTCTCGAGGTGTTTTTTAATGAGAGTCCATTGCTGCTTGGCCTCCCCCCACCAGGAAGATACATCAGGCGAATTAGAGGAATGGCGGGGGGGAGTGTCCAACGGGAAGGGATTGAAGTGAGCTCCATATACAATTTTGAAAGGGGCCTCCCCAGTGGAAGCATGCACACTGTTGTTGTATGAGAACTCAGCTAAAGGCAGAAGGTCCACCCAATTATCTTGTTGGAAATTAATGTAGCAACGAAGGAACTGTTCTAAAATTTGATTAGTTTTTTCGGATTGTCCGTCGGTTTGTGGGTGGTGGCTTGAACTGATTCCCTGCTCAATATTCAACATTCGCAAAAGCTCCCGCCAGAAGTTGGCAACGAACTGTCCGCCGCGATCCGAAATCACCTTGGACGGAAAAGAATGTAATTTTACGATGTGTTTTAAGAATAAATCTGCCAGTTTTCGAGCAGTGGGTATAGCAGTACATGGAATAAAATGAGCTTGTTTGGAGAACAGATCTACCACGACTAAAATGCAATTATGTCCTTTCGAAAGGGGTAAATCAGTGATAAAGTCCATAGATATTATTTCCCACGGTCTGTCAGGCGTCTCCAATGGTTGTAGGAGGCCTGGAGGTTTCCCCTTCCGGGTTTTGGCGCTGAGGCAAATGGGGCAGGAGCTAACGTATTGGGAAATGTCTTTGCGCATGCCCGGCCACCAGAATTGCCGTTGTATTAGATGCAACGTTTTCAGATACCCATAGTGACCCGCAGTGGGGGCATCGTGACATCGTTGTAATACCTCCCGTCGGAGGCTGTCTGGGACATAAAATTTGTTTCCAGCGAGCCAGTCCCCCTGTGGGGATTGAGCCAGTTTGCTTTTAGGCGCTCTACCCCCCTCCTTTTCCACCTCAGCTTTAAGTTTCGATTTCCACTCTTGGTTATGCGGGAGGGGCTGTCTTGCGCGGCTGCGTGTAGTTACCACGCCTCCCAATTGCGTAGGGGAGAAGACCGTGTCTACAGTCTCCTCCCGTTTGCTCTTGTGTTGGGGCATGCGCGATAGGGCGTCTGCAAGAAAGTTAGTTTTGCCCGGGAGGTAATTTAAAGTGAAGTTGAATTTGGAAAAGAATTCTGCCCATCGCAATTGTTTGGCGTTCAGTCTGCGAGGGCTGCGAAGGGCCTCCAAATTTTTATGATCTGTCCAGACCTCGAAGGGATATCGCGCCCCCTCCAGCCAATGTCTCCAGTTAGTGAGGGCCGCTTTCACTGCAAAAGCTTCCTTCTCCCACACATTCCAATTTCTTTCTGCTTCTGAAAATTTCCTTGACAGGAATGCACAAGGCCGTAGTTTCCCATCCTCCCCCTTCTGCAATAATACCCCTCCTATCGCCGTATCGCTGGCGTCGACTTGCACTATGAAAGGGTAATTTTCGTTGGGGTGGCAAAGGATGGGTTCCGTTACAAATTGTTCTTTTAGGCAATCGAAAGCAGTTTGGCAATCGGATGTCCACTGTATTTTGGAGGAGGGTTTTTTAGCCTGGTCCCCTTTATTTTTTGTCCTTAACAATTCAGTTAAGGGGAGCGTGATTTGAGCAAAGTTTGCTATAAAGTCTCTATAGAAGTTGGCAAAGCCCAGGAAGGACTGCACTTCTTTGCGGGTGGTGGGAGTTTGCCATTCTTGGATCGCTTGTATTTTGGCTGGATCCATTTTTAACCCCTCTTGGGAGATACAGTACCCAAGGTAAGTGAGCTCAGTTTTGTGGAATTCACATTTGGACAGCTTAATGGGAAGTTTATTGTTCATCAAAGTGGACAGGACTTTTTGCACCATTTGAACGTGTTCCTCTTCCGAGTCTGAATAAATTAATACATCATCGAGGTACACCACTACACCTTTATAGAGGAATTCGTGTAGAACTTCATTTATCATGGACATGAATACCGACGGGGCTCCCGCCAATCCAAAGGGCATAACTAAATATTCATACTGTCCGAGGGGTGTATTAAATGCGGTTTTCCACTCATCCCCTGCCTTGATACGGACATGGAAGTAAGCATCTTTTAAGTCTAATTTTGTAAAGATCTTACCTTGGGCCACGACGTTGAGAAGATCTCGGATGAGTGGGATGGGATAGGCGTTGTTGGTAGACACAGCATTAAGTCCTCTAAAGTCCGTGCACAGTCGAAGTCCCCCATCTTTTTTCTTCACAAAGAGTACCGGAGCGGCATGGGGGCTATTGGCTGGACGGATGAACCCTCTTTGAAGATTGGTGTCGATGAATTTTCGGAGCTCCTCTCGTTCATGGAGACTCATGGGATAGAGTCGTCCCTTGGGCAATGAGGCCCCAGGTACAATTTCCACCGCGCAGTCAGTTCGTCGGTGCGGGGGTAGAGTATCAGCTTCTTCTTCGGAGAAGGCATTCAGAAAGGGCCAGTACGGTTCGGGAATTTGGTTTATTTCTTCTTGGGTGAGAAGCGCCTTCTCGGTGTGAGTTGGATCACTGCCCCAGTTTTGGTTCCAGCGATGGTTTTTACAGTTGGAGTGAGTGAAGGTGATGCACCCCTCTGCCCAATTTATGTAGGGATTGTGATCACATAGCCACTTGCTGCCTAAAATTAACGGGTATTTGGCAGTGGCGCTGATGACAAAAGACCTTTTTTCCCAGTGTTGGCCCATGCCGGTAATTATTGGGATGGTTTCAGTGGTAACAGGGTTCATATTGGTGCCATCCATTTGTTCAAAAATCACTGGGTTTTGCAATTCACGAGTTGGTAGAACTAGTCCGTTGACGAGGGCCGGGGCGATAATGTCTCTCGAGCAACCCGAGTCGATGAGGGCTTGCACTCGGATGTGCATCTTCCTCTCCGGGTTAAGTAAAGTCACTGGCATGAATAAGATGGACCCAGGTGGCCGGTTCCGTGCAGGGACGGGCCTGGGGCGGATCTGTCGTTTGGGCCCTTTTACGACAGATCCATCTCGTTTCCCGACTGGGGGCTTTCTGGATTGACTTCTGCGTTTGGGGAAGCGGGGTCGTATTCCATAACTTCTTCCGCTTCCAGTCCTCTCTCTGAGGCGGGCCTTTGGGACGCACCGCGGCCTCTGTTCGTGCGTGGCGCGGGAATCGGGCGTTGGAGAGTAGGAAATGGAGCAAGGGTTGGACGCCGTAGTTGAAGCGGAGGTCTTTGCACAGGCCGGTAGGGGCATTGTGCTGCAAAGTGACCGGCTTGTCCGCATTGCAAACACAGCCCTTGTTGCCATCTAGCATCTCTCGCTCCACGGGTGGCATACCCAGCTCCCCGTCCTCCCTTCTGTAAAGTTAAGGGTCTTCTTTGTCCCGTTTGTTGTTGTTGTTCAACCAAACGGACTTCCAAAATGCGATTCTCAACTTCGCATGCAAGTTGGATCCAACCTAACAACGTAGGGGGATTGTCCTGCATAAGGGCTCTATCCAGAAGTCTCGGGTTTAGCCCTTGCTTGAACAGAATGATTTTGGTGGACTCCTCACACCTAGGGCATTTGGCAGCCAATTGTCGGAATTTCGTGATATAGTCTCTCGCCGACATGCTGCCCTGTTTAATGGCTTGCAATTCTGTTCGGGCCCTGGTTTCCTCTAAGGGGTCTTCATATTGCACTCGAATAGCATCCACCAACCCCTGGAGAGTATTGAGTTCCGGGGCCCCGATATTGTATAGTCCTACATACCAGTCCGCTGCTTTGCCTTGTAAGCGGGAGCCGAGATGTTCAATTTGACTGGCCTCGCTGCCGAAGAGGTGTCCCCACCGGTTGAAGAATTGCACGACTTGCACTAGGAAAAATCCCAGTTTGGAGGGATCCCCATCAAAAGTAGCTTCCAGTTTCACCCAGCCCATCGGGAGGTCTTGCCTCGGAGCCGGTGCTGGGTAGAAGTCCGTCGGAAGCATCAATGGCACTTGAGGTACGGGGGGACCCGGTTGTGGTAGCGGCGCTGGTTGCGCTGGCGGCGGCATCACCGGCTGAGCCGGGGGTGGCGGCCTCGGCTGGGCTGGCAGTGGCGCCCTCGGTTGGGCTGGCGGTGGTGCCCTCGGCTGGGCTGGCGGTGGTGCCCTCGGCTGGGCCGGTGGCTGCAGCCGTGGTCTGGCAGGCGGCTGCAATCTTGGTCGGGCTGGTGGTGGCAATACTGGAGGTGCTGGCAGTAGCGGTTGAGGTGGAGGTGGCCATTGCGGTTGAGTAATGACCGGCCGCTGAGGGGTGGGTTGGTGGGGTCGTAGTGGTGTAGGTCCCACCGGTTGGTTCGGAGGTGGTAACACGGGTTGATCAAGTGGCAAACGTATCGGTTGCTGCAACGGGGTTAATTGCGGTCGAAGCGGAAGGGGCCGCAGCGGCGAAGGTCTGATGGGTGGTGGGCCGCGCGGGCTTGCCCCTCCCGGCGTCGTGATCCTGGGAAGCAGAGGCTGATCTTGAGGTGCCGGTAGACCGTCCCTCGGGGTTAGTTGAATGGGGACCGCTTCTCGTGGTTGTTGTGGCAATTCCTCCCCAGGCGGAGCCGGAGGCTCTTCCGTCTGAGTCGGCCGAACCGTCGTTGGAGAAGCAGGAGGGGGTATCACCGTCGTTTCGGTTGGACGGGTTGGCCCTTCTTCCCCCTCTCCAGGCAGCTCAGCTGGAGTCTCCTCGGAAGGTGTATCCCCGTCCGATTTAGGGGTTTCCGTTGGAGTCTCTCCGGGTGCCTCAGCTGGAGTATCCCCGCTAGGCGGAATTTCGTCTAATCTAGGGGGTTCCTCGGGCGTTTCCCCCGGTTCTCAAACGTCCTCCACTGGATAGGACATAACGGTTTGGAGGGTGGCTATTTGTACAGCCATTTCTTCAGGTGAAAGCCTCTCTCCTGCCCCCATCGCTGAGATTAGGTGAATGGCATGAGCCAAACTTTCCTCCATATCAATCAGTCTAGCTTCCAACTGTTGCATTCGGCTTGGACCCGGTTGCCCCGTAGCGGAACCTCCCTCGGTTGTACTCACCGGGGAAAACGGCCCCCAAGGCGGAGGATCTCCTTGATCGACTCTCGATCTCGCTGCTAGAATTTCCTTTGGCTAGACCCGTCACTGCCGAGATGCCGGAAACTACAGCATGGGTGCGACTTTGCATCTGCACCCAACTTTGTTCAGGAACTTCCGTTGGCTCTTTCCATGGAGCAAGTTCCGAATAATCCCAACTCAGGGCGCCGCGGCGGGATGTATTCCCGTCCGTCTGTTCGGTCGTCCTGTTCCAAAACAGCCACGGTTGGCTGCTATCCAGCTCAGGGACAGTCCCTAGGCTTCGGCGCCCGTCCATCGAAACTCTAGGATGTAGTCCTCCGGCCCGGCGCTCTCGCGTTTCTCGGGGTCTGGCTCCCCACTCCGACGGGGTGGGTAACGAGATCAAGGGGAGAGCGGTAGCCGTCGGCCTGGTCCCCTCACTGCCGAGGTCGATGAGAGGCGGTGTAGAAGTCGAAGCTCCGGCCCCGACCGACACCGGTTCTTGAGATTCTTGGGGTTGCGCTGTTCGACTGTCGGGGGACGCATACGGATCAAACAAGGGATCCTTGTCCGGGACTCCCTTGGATTCCGCTGGGCCCGACTCAGGCATGATTGGTAACAAAATGTCAGCTTGTGGCTAGATAAGGCTCTTCCTACAGGTTCCCTTTCAAAAGCAAACAAGAGTCCATTGATTGAATAAGGAAACTTTACTGCAGAAAAGGTCCATTATAGTCCACAGTCCTGAATAGGAGACTCAGGATGGTACACAGTCATTGTTACCAATGAAGGGCAAAGCATGAGGTACAAAGTAACAGTTCCCATCTGCATCAGCCTCCCCCCACAGTTCTCAAAACAACATCTTTCAGTCTTGGGAAGCTGCTCTCCGTCAAGGCCAATGCCTGGTGGAACGGTATTAGACAAAACAGTCTCCTCCGGTGGGAAAGCTGCCTGGGAACTGGTGCACCTGCGGGGAAAGCACTTAGACACTAGAAACATTAGAAAATGGAGTCAGTACAGTTTAAACATACACTGGACCTGACACAGGTGAGATTCCCCTTCCCCCACAAGCATAGTGGCTCATGGAGGGGGGAGGGGGAGCCTGAGGGCAGATGGACAAGCCCCTACTAGTCTCATAGGTTTGCCACTTGTATATAAATAAGTCTAACACTGAGGCTTCTTAAAGAATTTTTTTTTGTTTTCCCGCCATAAACACAAAAAAAATAGTGGAGGGAAAGAGCATTTTTTTAAAAAAGAAGAATTTAAAACTTTGGTTTCCTGGATGAGGTTAGTCAAGGTTCTGGGCTGCTGTTTTTCTCCCCCCCAGAGGTTCTGAAATATTCAAGGACTTGCTTGTTGAACAGTAGAGCCTTAGGTATAAGGGATTGGTTTGGATGTCATGGTACTGTATTTTTAAGAGAGGACAAGAGGATTGTGTCTCCCCTAGCCAAAAAGGAAATACTGCTCAAGTCCAGAGGCCTCTGTGAGATTACAAAAACCTCTGGGTTGGATCCAACAAAATGTTACCACAGGTGCAAGGACTCCTGCCCACAAATCACTTTTTTGACTCCCCCTATCCCGCCATGGAAGCCTCAAATGCCTCCTGAAATCCTGCTTCTGAGGGTCCCCTCTACCTCAGGAAAAAATATTTAGGGTAACATTTTGGACTGACAGAAGAGGGGCAGCCCAGGCAACCAGTCTGCACAGGCAGAAGTCCTTCCACTCACAGAAACGTCGCACTGGATACAACCCTCTGGAGTAGTGATGGGCACAAAACGAAATACGGAACAAAATCCCATACGGAACGGCCAGTTTATAGTCAAAGAACCACGCATTCCGTGGGGCCGCGTTTTTCCGTTCCATTGCCGGTTCGGGCACTTTTGGCGCCAAACACTCCCTCGCCCAGGCAATGTTGGCAGTCTTTAGCTTGCCCCCAATCTGAGGCCTCCAGGCTTGATTGGCAGCTGTCCCTGCCAACTAGAGAGCTCCCACTCTGGCCTATCCAGCCAGGAAAAGGGGGGGAGAGGGTTAGAATCTCCAAGGCAACTGAGGAGATGGGCCTTCAGTATCCATGGTAACACCAATCTCTTCCTTCCAAAACCATGTTAGGCAGGTTTTTCTGCCAACCAGAGTCCTCCGGTGTTGTTCAATCTCTTGGCTTTTTCCATAAATAGGGGAAACCATGTGATTCCTGGTTTCAGTTTCTCTAGAGTGGGAGAGGGAGGAGAGGTGGCTGGTTGTGGTGTTGGGATTGGAACTTGGATCTTTGACCTGCACTTCTGGCTGCTGGAAAAGGGGCTGAAAAGCCTCTTTTCTTTTCTCTTGCTTTCTTGGTTTTCTTACTGGCTGGGGACTGGGGAGGTGTTTGGGAAAAGGGTGCTTTTCTCCTTTCTTTCATCAATTGCCGTGGATGGCTCCATTTCTATGGGACTTTCCTGGGGCACCAGCTTTGGGGCTCTATAACTTGGAGATCCATGTTGCAATCTTCATGAAACTTGGAGGGTGGCTGGAGGAGAGCCTACTGAAAACTCCCTGTGAGTTTGGGTTCTCTGAGCATGAAGGGGGCCGTCCTGCCCCCCCGAACCCCGAACCGGTTTGGAAATTGGGTGAGTTCATTGAGTTCATGTTCCGTGTTCTGAGAGGTTCAGGGTTTTTTTCGTTCCGTGCCCATCGCTACTCCGGAGTTATCTTCTGGTCTGCGAAGGATGTCCAGAGAAAAGCAGAGGAGCATGAGGTTCTCTTCAGATGCTCCTCATAGATCCAGGATCAGTGTGTTTATTTGGTTAGAAAATTTATAAGCCATCTCCTCAGAGATCTGCTCACAAAGTAAAAATAATACAATTAAATTATAAAAAACAATATCTCTAACGTTATCAAGATTAAAACAAGACAGTGTTGGTTCCTAGGATGTTTTTCTTACCCCTGATGTTCATACACACACTCATTTATCAATGCCTATCCCCCGCCCAAATTAAGAGTTCTCTAATATCCAAAATACCATATTCAAAAAAAGGAGCATGCAGTTGACAGTGAGTGATTCCGCACACGTTGGATAATGCACTGCCAATCCTCTTTATAGATCATTTGGAATGGATTTTTTTGTGTGCGGAACAAAAAATCCACCTCAAATGATTAATAAAGTGCATTGAAAGTGCATTATCCAATGTGTGCGGAATCACCCAGTGTTCACCCCTGAAACACCAAACCCACTTTGCTCCAGAAATCTCTTAGGGCTCAACTAGATGTGATGATGTCCACATATATGACCCATGGACACCACTATCATTTTAAAGAAATTTTTGAAAATGCTGTGCGGTCCCAATCCTGATCAGGCCTTCAGTGTGGCAGGCTGAGGCGCTCTTGTTCCCCCCCGCCAGCCATGTGTCTTTTCAAATGCTAAATGGCTGTACCACCAACCCGTGGCTGTTTCAGCACCGGTGGGGGCAGACAAGTGTAACTCAGCTCACCATACTGTGGACTCAGTCAGAATTGGGGCCTTGTGGCGGCAGCATCCCATGGACACCCTTACCACAAGTTTGGCTGCCAGCACCAATCTCAAAACAGCAAAATCAGCTCCATTCAGTTCTTCTTAATAACTTGCTTCAGAAGCCCCCAATGTAGCAGGAAGTTATGGCTCATCTTAGGAAGAGCTGGCTGCCCATATCAGACTCCTATTCTTCAATGTCAATGTCAAATACCACATGTTACAGAAACAAAGGCCCTTTTTTCACACTGCACTACCGTGCTTCATGTTGTCAAATGTTAGTCCTGGAACTGATTAGGTTATGTTTCAGCTTCATGTTGTCTATTATCAGTCCTAGAATCCATTATGTTCTGTTCCAGCATTTCTTCTACTCTGTATTAGATCCTTGATAATGGTATGTCTTTGTCAACTTGTTTATATTAACCCTATGACATTGTTTATAGAAATGTCCTTGACACTGTATGGAAATGTACTTGATATACTGTATGGAAATGTACTTGATACTGATTGTACTAAGCTCATACTGTGTAATCCGCCTTGAGTCTCAGTGAGAAAGGCACACTATAAATGGCATAAATAAATAAATAATCTAATGCAGTGATCCCAAATGCGGAGCACCTGTGAGTGCTATGGAATCCACTAATGTCTTCAGGTGTTCATTTTCTTCCTGAGTCTAAAATCCAAAAGGAGCACTGGAAAAGGGAGAATTTCATGTCACTCTCTACCAGAGATGGGCACGAACCAGAAAAAAACCAAACCATGTGGTTTGTGGTTCGTCAAATTTCACGAACCATGAACTTTCACAAACCTGCCCCTGGTTCGCGAACAGGTTTGTTTGGTTCGTGAAATTGTCACATCCAGGTCAGAAAATCATCACTTCCGGGTCAGCAGAAGGTCTGCAGGAAGTCCATCCCCTGTTGCCTAGGAAACTGATTGATTGGCACCAGGCTGTCTGCAGTGGGATCTGATGAACTGTGGTTTGCGAACCATGAACTGGCCTGCTTCGTGCTTAATTTTGGTTCGTATTTCGGTTTGTGCCCATCTCTACTCTCTACCAGCTGACTGAATAGCAATGCCTGGAGCTCATTCCAAGCAGGCAGGCAAATCATACCTGTGCTGTTTGAACTTGGTCTCAGATGTAGCCTGTCTTACGCCTCTGGACTTGGGAAGCAATCTCTCCCTATGATCAGGCAGAAAACAAACCTTCCTCTTTCACTGAAAACAGAAACCAAACAACTTCTGCTTCCTAAAGCAAAGAGATGATCCTCACACACACCCCATGGCAGCCATTTTGTGATGGCACCCATCTTTCTCAAAATTACAGAGATGCCCATAGGTTTAATAAAGTTAGGTCCTACTATTCTAATGCCATGGCTGTGACACTGTAACTACAAAGAGATCCCACCATGACATACTGACTATTAACAAATCAAAACCGTATCAAATATTTCAGCATGTTTATACCAGTACTCAAAATATATCATATTGACTCTAAATTCACAAATTCACCATATAATTTACATTAATAAGTAGTCAATAGATACAAACCTCCATACAGTCTAATAAAGTGATCAAGTGTAAAGTGTAAGGCGATAGAACTGAGGTAGTTGGACCTGAAGATTTCTTCCTCTTATGTGCCTTCGATGTCAAAGGTTTATTGATATGCTTCAACTTGAGCTTAGCCTTTTTAGCAGGCGGCTCTGACTGGCACCGAGGTGGAACCAACAAAGACATGGCTGGAACTGACTAGTCCTTCTGAGCAGTGCCAGGTGCCAAAGAGCCTGGTGGAACTGTGGTTCATTACCGGCAGCATTTTGATCAGAGTGAGTGGAGCTCTTCATGGCTGACTCCCAAAGAGCCGTCTTAACCCATGATGTCCTTTCCTGGCATGCTTTGGACTTGAATTGCTTGCAGACTCCACACCACCAGATGTCATGGCCTTCACCCAGACAGAAGAGCCATTTTTCGTACCCATCCAATCAGGCCATCTTCATCCCACAACAGGAATACTTATTGAAGAGGGCCTTTGACACCATGGATCCAAATGCCCTGACTCACACACAGCTCGATGGATCTGAGGAACAGAGAAAGGAGATGTCCTTCTTCTGTGGCAGCAAAAGACGAATTGAGGGAGGGAGCCGCCCTCCCTGCCTTTTATAGCTGTACCTGGGAGAAAAGACTAGGCAAGAATCTCACACCTCTAGGAACTTTGGAATGTCTGCAGCTGGTCTGCACATGCGCAGATCCCATGAGGGACTGCATAGAAGGCATGACGATGAATGGTCTGATAACTGCAGGGATTTTTTTCAGCAGGAACGCGGTGGAACGGAGTTCCGGCACCTCTTGAAAATGGCCACATGGCTGGTGGCCCCGCCCCCTGATCTCCAGACAGAGGGGAGTTTAGATTGCCCTCCGCGCCACTCAGCAGTGCAGAGGGCAATCTAAACTCGCCTCTGTCTGATCAGGGGGCGGGGCCACCGGCAATGTGACCATTTTTGCCAATGGCAATTTAAACTTTAAAAACTCTCCCCTTGTTCCAGCTGACCCAAAATGATGTCATTGTGCATTCCTGAGTTCCACCACTGAGTTCCACCATCTCTTTTCCCAGAAAAAAAGCCCTAACTGAAGGTATTTGGAGTTAGGGGCTCCGGATGCTCAGGAGATACCCTGAGCATTCTCCGGAGAGAGAAGTTTTCCCTTATAAGTCTATTTGCATGTCTGATCACAGCTGTTTCCAGGCTGAAATCTGGCACACACACTCAGGAGAAGGGAGGCGCCATTTGGACTCCAAAACGTACAAGGCTCCAAGTATTTCAAAAACGACTAACGAACAAGTCAAAAAATATATTTACTCCACCTGGTCGAAATAAAACAGCGAGAGGGTCCAGGAAATAAGGTGAAGCAGGTGCCGATCCAGACTGACAACCATTGGCAAATTCAGGATGGGATGTCCAACCTAAATTTCCATACATGTTTTCAGTTCCTAAAACGCATCTTGGAAACAGAAGGGCGTTCAATTAGTTCTCCGTTCTCCTTGATTCCATGACTTATTTCCTTTGTGGCTTGCATTCTGAGTATGACACACAGTTTCTCAGCCTGCTTCCATCTGGATCTTTTAATTCCAAGCCCCATCATTAGCAAGTTGCCTTTTGCAACTGAGCAGCCACTGGGTGGGCGCAGACGGAGATGGAAATCCCACAGTTTGGGGCGGGAGGGATTGACCTGCTCAGCCAAGGAACTCTGTTTCAGATTATCGCTCTCTAGAGCAGCACAGCAATCCAGGATTGCTGAGTTATGGTTGTATACTTAAGACAATGGCCTGAATCTTTCAAGAGAAGTCCTGGTATTTGGGCACATACAAAAAATACAGTCACCAGAAAGGGCCTGCCACAAGCCAGTCTCGTGTTCCCGCTGCCCCCCGCCAGTTGCCAGGGGGATCCCAACATAGCTTGACACGCTTAAATGGGTTTTTTTTTCACCACTTTAGTAGACATGTGCCAGGAAAGGTGTCACAAACTAAATTTCAGGCTGTTGTAAAAGGTAGAGATGAACAGGCAATGTTTTTTAAAGATAGTAATACTCCTACCAAAAATAGTATCTTCTCTTTGATAGAAGAGAAAGGCTATGAGTGTACATGAGAGGAAAGGGTCTTAAATGCAACATTCAACCTCTTCAGACCACTCAAGATAGGCACACTGAAGGAACTTAAACCCTGAGTATCTTTGGTAATGCAAAATGTTTGCCATCAACATGCATGTCAGACAATGCTGAGAAAGGTACTAAAAGACAGAAGTTGGAGGTTTCCATATTGGTGCAAAATAAGCTCCAAAAATAAAAGCCATGCAATACCATGTATTAGAACCAACCAACATAATGCAAAACCATGTGCAAGCTTTCAAATACTCCAGGAGTCTTCATCAGGCTGCATGTTTATATACAAAAAGGGAGAGGAAGAAAATAGATCAGGATTCTTGCCTGCGGCCTGTGTAGAATTATCTGGATTGATAAAGGGATGTTTGGTAGAGCGCAGCTGGTAACAGGCCTACTGGGGAAAAGAGAGAACAGCTGCTTCCAACGGAAAAGACAAAGCCCCTCTTTTCTCATTATTGGGGACCCAAAGTAGCTTACAACAGTCATCCCTTCTCCGTTTTATCCTTACAACAAACCTGTGAGGTAGATTCGGCTGAGTGTGTGTGACTGGCCCAATGTTACCCACCAAGCTCCCATGGAAAAGCAGAGATTTGAACCTGGGTTTCCTAGTCCAACTCTCAGACCAGTCTACCACAAATGTATCTTCCACATGCAGCACAACACAGAGATATCGTACTAGTCTGGATGGGGTCATATTCCCTGTCTCCATAAGGATCATCTACATAATTTGGTAGTTCCCTTAGATCAAACATTCCCCTTGGATCTCTGAGTGACTTTGGCTATGGTTAATTCATCAGCTGTATCATTTCCAAAGAAAGGAATATCTGCTTACTAGACTACTGCAATGCCCTTTTAGCCTTTTGGGGGCAAGTAAAGACCTTTCTTTTTTTAATTTGGCTTTCAGGGAACAAAGTATTTCAGGACTCGGTTTTGAGGTGAATAGGGGTCTAATTTGACTTGAGACTCGGGCAAGGAAGGGATACACTTCCTTTCCTGACCTGAAATGCTCCTGACAAGCTGTAGAGGGGCATTTTTGGTCAGGTCAGGATACTTGCGAAGGGGGAAGGACTTAACACCCCCTCCCTTCAGGCCACAATCTTCATTCAGATTGGCTCCCACATAGTTAATCATCACATTTTAAAATCTGCTGGTGGTTCTGTTCAATGGACTCCCAGTGCCTCGATTTTGCCCTCAGATCACAGTGTTATACGTACTTTTAAAAAAATCATGTGGTGTGGAACAATATCCTTGAAGCATTTTGAGAGTTCAGAATAGGATGAAAAGGCACAACAGAAACGTAATTCAATAAGCCAACTCTTCTGTGTTGTTGCCTTCTCCCCCCACCCCTTGCTTGGCAACAGGCATACAAAGCATTCCCAGTGGGAGGATGGATTAAGAACCTAAACGAACAACAAAGAATTAGGACTTTTGTCTTTAAATGCTCTTCCAAAGTGCCCTAGGAGGCCACATTGGGTCATTTAATAGCGGCAGACCCAGTATACAAATAAGCAGTAAAACCCTAAGAACACTTTCCTGGGGATAAGTCCCACGGAACAGAACTCAGCAGAATTTCAAGGATTGCTTCTGTAAGATACTATGGTATGAAATTCTGAGCTCAAAAGTCTATTTGCTATATGAATGCTATGTAGTATTATGATTAAGATCAGGGGTTATTTCATAGAAAAAGAGCTGGAGGAACTCATGAGCATAACTCATGAGCATAACTTATTAGCATGTGCCACACTCCTTGACAGCACTGGAAATGTGTCATTAGCATAACTGATTTGCATACGCCACACCCCCTGACATCACCTATCCCGGCTGTTTTGGACCTAATCCTGGCCGTTCAGGACCGAAATTGGGCTGAAAATAGCAAAAAGGGGCTGAAAATGGCCAAAAAGAGGCCCAAAATGGTCAGGATTGGGCCACTGCTGAACAGGAGAGTGATCTACCACCTGTCAAGAGGCCTGATCCGGGCCATTTCGGCCCCAATCCAGGATGAAATGGGCCCAAAATGGCCGAGAGTCAGGTGGGCAGGGCCACCTGACACGTGACTTCTTTGGGGGAACTGCCGGAACTGCATTCCTGTGCGTTCCCCCTCGAAATGAGCCCTGATTAAGATGATACATTTGTCCTTCTACAATCGTGATAACATTTTGACAGGACAATTAATAGCCCCAGAGAAAAATACCAAAGGCATTTACAAACACATCCCTTCATTAAGATCCACAAAAAGAAGTAACCCACACATTTACACCAAGGGTTGTCCTTTACTTTCAACCAGACAAAATGCATTCTGTCTACCGCTGTTCATTCTGAAAATGGCATGTTTTTTAAAAAAAAACTTGCCAGAGGTGCCAGATTTATCCTTCTCACCCAGACCAAATAGTTATTCCACTTTCCCTTAAGAGGACAACCAGCTGTTCCACTGCAGACTAAGGAGGGACCATGCAGAGAATGTAGCCCCCGGAAGCTTTCTTCTCCCTCCCAGCAACACGCTGGATTCCAAACTGCTGAGACAAGCTAAAGAAATGCTGCAGCCATGAATAGACGGAGTTATATTTTCCTAGGACAATGTGGGCTGAGCATGCAGGGTCATCTCAGGTCATTCTTCCATAAGGTAATAAAGGTACAGGAAAAAACCTCCATCCGGGCTCAACTACCCAGGCATCCCTCTCCATTTGGAGGGGGGGGCAGACTATAACAGCAAGGATTGCTTTATCAAGAAGGAAAATGGGATGCGGGGAAGAAGAGAGAATCTTTAACCCTTTCTGCCCCTGTGGTTTTCTCACTGGAAAACGCCAACCAAGAACTGCTTGGGGTACCTGTTAAGCGCAGCAGTAAAAACAGTTCAAGAGTGAGTTTATCCAGAGAGAAAATAAAAGGGGAGGGAAAGATTAACATTTCCCTCCTTCCCTCTCCCCCTCCATTGCTGTTGTCCTTGATAAAGCAATCCTAACACTTAAATTGACCTCTGTTGGGTTGGGACCAACATACCTGAAGAAACTGCCGTAGGAACTAACCTGGCCACAACAGTCATCTTTAGAGGCCCTGCTTTGAGTGTCTCTGCCTTCTGAGATTTGGCAGCTGGCAACCTGGGAGAGGGCCTTCTCAGTGCTGGCACCAAAACTCTGGACCTCTCCCTCCAGGGAACTTCGCCTGTCTCCTCCTGTTGCCATCTTTTTTTGTTTTGCTTGGCATTCCCGCAATGATCCCTCTTCCCTACCAACATTTTAACTGTCTTTTTTATGGTTTGTATTTAAGTTTTGATTTTAAGTTATCTGTTCGTTTTAATGGCTTTTGAGATTTTAATCTGTATGGTTTAATTGTGTTCGCTGCCTTGGTAGCCCTGCAAGAGCTGAACAGCATGGTAAATATCTTATTAATAAATATATAAATTCAAAGTGCTGGTTATTAGCTTTAAGGCTGAGACTCTTAAAGTACCACTTCCTCCTTTACTGCCCAGTTTGCCAGCTCAGATATGCCTCCCTAGTCCACTCTGTGCCCCTGCCAGAAAAGGTAAGACAAATGGCAACTGCAGCTAGGGAGTCTTCAACGGCATTGCCTTGCTTTTGGTATTCACTCCCCCTTAAGATTCACCTGGCACCTTTCTTATTTTCCTTTGGGCACCAGGCCAAAACAACTGAGGCGGCTTATTAGTTCTTTTATGGTCTGCTTTGGGCATCCCAGTTTGGTGAAGTGGTTAAGAGCAGGGGACTCTAATCTGGAGAGCCGGGTTTGATTCCTCACTCATCCGCCTGAAGCCAGCTGGGTGACCTTGGATCGGTCACAGCTCTCTCTCTGAGCTCTCTCAGCCCCACCCACCTCACAGGGTGTTTTGTTGTGGGGATAATAATGACATACTTTGCAAACCACTCTGAGTGGGCATTAAGATGTCCTGAAGGGTGGTATATAAATTGAATGTTGTTGTTGTTATTATTATGCGGGCATTTTATAACTATTCTTTTTGGGTTGTTCAATGTTTGTTTGCTGTAGTTATACTTTAAGAATAGACACTTGGGATCAGAGGAAATGTTTTTGCTCTTCCCCCACCAGTACCTGAAGAATGCCACTACCCATACATACATTCCCATTCTCCAAGATGAGCCTAAATTTTTGGGCCTCCCTTTGGAATTATATTTAGCAGCCTTACGGAAAGCATTGTAGCATCAGCTAGAAACATATTTCTTCCAGGTGGCCCTTTTAAGTTGAGTTCTTACTAAGGCTTTAAATGCTATTGAATAAAATGCAATGTTGTTAGATCTATATTCATATTTTATTAATTTGCGATCCACCTGGAGTGCTTAAAGTGGAAAAACGGCATATAAAAGGTCTGAGCAATGAAGATAAATAGCAGCCTGGCCTGCACATGTGGCTGGAAATCTTACAGGCAGATCATGAAGGCAGCTGTACCTTGTATTTAGCCTTACCAGGTGTCTGCTTATGGCAGGCAATCTCCCAGCAATCGGTACCTCTGCCCATCGATCACCAGCTGATCAGCGGGAGGAGGCAGGCCAGGGAAATGGGGGCATGTGCCTGTCATCCCTATATGACGACATCAATTCCAGTGTGATCCAGAAGCGACAGTACCGCCCACTAATTGTTAAAGAATCAGCCCCAGTGTGATGCTGTCACTTCCGGGTCGCACTGGAAGAGAAATCATTGCGGAGACAATGGGTGCGTGCGCCCTAAGTTCCCACCTTCCACTGGTTTCCAGGGGGACTTGACAACCCTACTTGTATTCAGAGAAGCTCTGCCAATGAACTCAGAGGCTCCATCAAGCCTCCCGGACTAATAGCAGTTGATGGATCTATCCTCCATGAATTTGTATAATCCTTTCTAAAGCCCCCTAAGCCAGTGATCATCACCATTTACCGCTTGATTCTATTAACTCTACAAACTGTCCCTAATAGCTCATGAACCAGAAGCAGGGACCGATGAGCCCTCATTAACAGTTAAAGAGGATGTAGGTAACTGCCCGGGTCCAGAGCAAAAATCTGAATGAAAGCTATGGAATGCCTCTTATTATGACCAGAAATGAACAAAAAGGGACACCGCGTAGTAAGAGCAACCGCAAAGAACAAACCTACTGCGGTAACATCAAAGTCAAGGTAGTGAAAGCACTTGAACAGTTATATACAAAGCCTTTATAACTTATAACACACAACCAAGAGACACAACAGTCATAAGTTCTCCAATGACTGTGAGAACTTACACACATGACTGTGTTGCGCGACTCTTGGTTGTGTGTTACAAGTTATAAAGGCTTTGTAACACACAGTATATAACTGTTTAAGTGCTTTCAGTACCTTGACTTTTATTATGACCAAGCAAAATGACACAAAGCGGTGTGCAAACTTTTTGAGTTCTCCAGAACTCTTTATCAGGCTGGTTGTTTAAAAAATGTTGAGGGGGGGGGAGAGAGAACAGAACACAAGATGCTGAGGTGTGTATCCTATCCTAGAGCAATCCTATGGAATTGTTCCTCAAGATATTGTACGTTGTGGTTAGACAGCTCCTCTATTATCAGGAGCCTCTTTGCTTTCCACAACCCCCTCAGACAGCCAAACTCTACAATAAATATTCTGTGAGGCATATGGTTGAAGCCAAAGTGGAGGCAAGCTCCGCTGCTTGTCTCCTGTTGAGGGGGATAGAGAAAAACCCCTCACCTCCAGTTTTCTTCATCAATATATTAAATGTTGTCTGCCCGCCCTCATCTCAGAGGATGTTTTTGGTCAGGGTTGAGCAATATAGATTGCCGCCAAATTTTGTGTAAATTGTTTTTTATGCTTTTAATGTTGATTTTATTGTAAACTTACTTATGTTGTGATCTGCTCTGAACCCATTCACAGGGAAAGCAGATAATAAATCCAATAAGTAAATAAAATTTGCATCTCCTAGGACTAAGAGACCAGATACAAGGAACATGCATTCAAAGGGAGTGAGGTAGTCTGAAGCGTTAGAGCCGAGGAACTAATAGGTGTCTAGAAAGATTACATGGATGCATGTGAACATCACGGAAATATTTCTTGTTTTACTTTCAGGGCTGTATCTGGAGTAGGCTACGGAGAGTCATTTCTGCCCATTCAGCTTGGAAAGCGTCTCATCTCTGAAACTGAGGTAATTTTAGCAATGACCACTAAATGCCTTCAAGTTGCTAGTGGCAGGGTGGAGCTTCTGATTTCCTCTGACGTCCTCCCTCAGTAATTTCCACAGGACACACCCCAGGGTTATTTTTAATCACTTTCCTTCATTCGTTAGACACTTGCCTAAGAGGTCTATTTGAGATCTGTTAGCCAGCTTCTTCGGCATGTAGGCTTAAGCCTATGACTCAGTTCTTACTCATAAGGTAGTTTACCTGGTTTTGGTCTATGCTGCCATAGGCTACAAGCAGGGGCTCCCATGCACAAACGCTCTTCCATAAAACAGAACAATTCCTCAGCAGTGCCAGTCCTCCAGCTAAGCCATGCAAGCAACAGCGTAATCAGGAGGATGTGGATGCCATGCCAGGACTCAACTGGCATCACGTTCTAGGCCTTCATTGCCACCAGCTAGGTCGAAACCAACTCAACGTCACTTAGACCCAACCACTAGCAACAGGCGCAGAAAGTGATGAGGCAAGCATAGAGGTGGCAAAAAACCTTAAACCAGCTTCGCATGTTCTAGAGATAGCTAGGTTAGGACCTCCTCCCTGACACATAGCATTCTATGTGCAGGGTGTTTATATAGAGTAATATTCAAACACACCAAATATTTATTGTGCTTGCAGGTTGGTTGAGCCCTGTCACAGATGTACTGCCTCACTGAGGACATGTCTGTCAGGCAATCATCTCAACCTTCTACTGAGTAGGCACAAAGGAAGCAAGCCAAAAATAGGATCACAACTTATTTTAAAGGTACCTGGAAGTTAGTTACACTTCTAAGCACTATGAGACACTACAAGTAGAGATGGGCATGAGCCAGGAAAATTCCAAACCGTGCGGTTCGTCCCATTTCATGAACCATGAACTTTCGCAAACTTGCCCTGGTTCACGAACCAGTCCATTTTGTTCCTGAAAGTCACTTCCAGGGCAGCAGCAGATCTGCAGAAAGCCCATTCTCCGCCCCACCCCACCCGTTGCCTAGGAAACTGATTGATCGGCACCAGGTTCTCTGCAGTGACAAACCAAAAAACAAACCAAATTAACTGGCCCAAAGTTCGTGGCAGTTCATCAGAAATGGGCTCTAACAAACCGCCGGTTCACAAACCACAAACTGGCCCGATTCGTGACAAACTTTGGTTTGTATTTCGGTTCATGCTCATCTCTAACTACAGGCCTTGATCGAGCTGCAGCTAGTACTTTCTTTAGCCACAAAACCACTTCTATTAGATGTCACATGGGCAATAAGGCACACAGTGAGAGTAAAGGTCTAATGGCCAGTATTATTGACTACTTCTAATGCTATGGACACTTAAGGAGTTCTGTTGATTTCCCTGCATATTAGTATTCAACAGAAGTGTCAGGCTGGTATCTTGCAGCCAGGGTGTCATACAAGCAGCCATTCCACTCCTGCAGAATATGGTACAGGACCCAGACTTCAACTTCCAGAGAAACTCAGACTTTGCTTTTACTTAAATCTAAACCAGTGTCAGTGATCTCCAATTTGGCACCTACCCATTCATTTCCTGGCATCCACTTCTTTCCTCCCAAAACAAAGAGCTACTCCTGGCTCTCCTCCACTTCACTGGAGCAGGAGATGCTTCAGAACAGTCCAGGAGGGATTACATTTGTGTCTGCAAGAAGCACACAGGAATATCCTGTTGCAAATTATTGCTAAAGTGCATTGGAAGTGTACTGAAAAGTGCATTACCCAGCATGTGTGAAAGCAGCCTTTTATTCCTGGTCCTTTTAACTGCAGCCAGAGATTCAGTAGGTGAACACTGATACACTGCTAAGCGGGGGAGGAGGCTGAGGAAGGGCTGAAGAGAGTCCATAAGGATAAGCAATAGACAAGATGCCACACCCATGAAGGCAGCATTTCTCCATTCCAGATTGTTTGCACCAGTCTTTGCACCAGATTGCTTGCAAAGAGGCAAGGTATACAGGGACACTCATACATAACAGGCACACTGTATAGTTAAGCCCTGAGCTGCTCCATAGCTCTATGAATTATCCATATGGAACACTGAAGGATATCAAAACCATGAGTAGATTGCAGCACACAGCAGCTGGAGAACAAGCCCTTCTAAAAAAGCAAAGACTCGCTTCAGTTGCTTTTTGTTAAGGGCTCTCATTTCAAGTGTTCCCACCCATGCAGGTCTCTACATTTGTTCTACATCTCTAGCCACCAACTTCTGCCCAAACACAGAAGATGGGTAAATGCATATAAAAGCCCGATTCAGCGTTCCTCTGGACCGAGCCATCTAGAGGACCAGAGGAGTGATGGGTAGATATTTACTTCACTGACAGTTTGAGTGACAGAGGTTTGAGTGTCAGCCTAGGATCTGGGAGATCCCCCATATGGCCATGGAAGTTCACTAGATGACCTTGGGCCACGTTTTCCAACCTATCTCACCGGGTGGTTGCAAGAATAAAACAGGAGAGGAGAATGATGTAAGCTGTTTTAAGTTCTCCACTGGAGACAAAAGCAGGGTATAAGTTATATGAAAAAATGAACAATTCCCCACCAAACAGAAGGACCCCTTTTTCCTTTTAAGTGATCAAACCCATATTCTGTTGCACAGCCCCAGCCAGCCCTCCTTCCTTCAACTTGTTTTCCCTTCCGTCTGCTGGTGGGAAGGTGGGATTGGGGCAGAGCTTCCAGATTTGGCTCTGTGGAGAGCCACCCATGGCACCAGCTGGTCTACAAAGACAACTATTTGTATAGATAGTATCTCATATAAAATAGTAGGGATCCAGAGGAAAGCCAAGTTGAGATAAAGGAAGAACTTGAATTGATTTAAATAGAGCTTTGCTGCAAAGTGGTTTATTTTTTTAAAGGCCCTTAAGTACAATTTTTTTTGGTTGAGCAGATAGATTGAAGGGAGGTCTGGCCAAATTCACACATGCCACTCCCATAGCAAGAGCATCAACCAGTGGTAACTTGTAGTCATCACCCAGCCTTCACTTATAAAAGACTACCACCAGCTTTCACATGATCTCCAACAGAACTCTTTTCAGTGGAGACAGTCCGCTCATTCCTCCGATCACAGAATACTAAGGCAACGAGGGAATTATTTGCATGTGTGAATTAGTCCTCTGCATCACACTCAGCAGAGGCTGAATTATCCTGGACTTGCACAAAACCCCCACCAGAGTAATGACTCAAGAACAAACAAAAGTTCTATTATGATGTTCAGTTCTCTGCCATTTTACTATGCTTAAGAGCGCAGCAGAGACTTAACACTGGTTCCTCTTCTCTCGATGTTTAGGTTCATCCTAACTCGGTTCTCGAGCCAAGCCACCAGAGCAACCGCTCAGGGCTGCCCAGTGAGAAGTGTACTGATCCACAACAGCCATGCAACTGTCTCCCAGTTAGCAGCAGCATGGGAAGTAGCAGGCATATCACCTCCTGGGCCTGCACTACCATCTGGGTCCAACCCAAGTCCGGGCAACACCACCACAGGCTCAGGCAATGATGGTTGTACCTTGACTGGAACCTGATCTTAACATAAGAAACCACTGCTCTGGACACCTAATTAATAGGATAAGCCAGGGAAGTATTAGCCAAGCTATGACAGAAGAGTCCACTCCTCACATCAGATGGGAGCAGCTCAGACTCTCGAAAGCTCACACCCTGGAAATCTAGTTGGTCTTTAAGATGCTACTGGACCCATCTCTTGCTCTTCTACTACAGACCAACACAGCTGAAACTACAATACCCTTGGATTATTCTTTTTATGACCTGTGCAGTTTCAGATGCAATTAGGAGATGGGAGAGGCAGAGGGACTTCCCACTGGAGAGGGAAACCGGCTTCCCCAGGGCAATAACTTCTGAGTCATCCCTGAAGCGCCAACATTGTAGAGGGGACACTCATTACACATACACACACACTTCACTTAGGTATTTCTGCCTGCAACTCAGCTGAGCAGCAGTGGACAACGGGAGCTGGGGGAGATCCTCAGCTCAAAAAGGGCAACAGCAAAAGTGCACACGATTGTGGTGTTGATTCTTAACAGGAGAAAAAGCGACATCACATAAATGCATGAACAAGCAAGACACAATCATATACTGAATCAGACTATCAGTCCATCAAGGTCAGTATTGTCTACTCAGCCCGGCGGCAGCTCTCCTGGGTTCCAGGTAGAGGTCTTTCAACATCACCTCCTACCTGGCCCTAACTCGATTAAATCTGGAACCTTCTGCATGCAAAGCAGAGGCTCTCCACTGGTTACCTTACCCAGAGTCACCTCCTTGGTAGATCGAGGTCAGAAGGGTTTAGTCTGGCTGGCAGCGGCTCTCCAGGATCTCAAGCGGAGAAAACTTCCACATCACCTGCTGCCTGAGCCTTTTAAGTGGGGATGCTGAGAACAGAACCTGGGACTTCTTGTGTGCAAAACAGATGCTTTAGCAGTGAGCCAGTCTCATCCCCTGACATCAGACCTACGAGCACAGAGAAGTTAGCTTAGGCATGTTGCCTATTCACGGCAGCATAGTCCGCCCAAAAGAAATTTTCCTTCACCTCCTGGCCAAAAAGATGCTCAGCTCTGAAGGGACTACCTTATTCATTCACACCTCCTTGGTCTCTACTGGTGATTACAAGGTAATGGATTTGACATACCCCCCCTCCCCTTTTCCTAGTCACTGGAAAGAGCAAAAGAGCATTCACATTCTTCTTCACTCATGCGCTTGTCTAGCTGCCAAACTAAGATACTGCAGAAACCACAAGAGAACAGCGTCAAAATATTTAATACGTGTTGTACACGTAGAGTTACATTTTCATACAAAAACACACACAAACCAGAAAAAGAATACTGTACAGACCCTCTCTCCCAAAAACCTTTATACAACAAAGGCCGGGAGTTCTCAAAAGCCCCAGAAAAGTTTAAAATCATAGATCTGTAAACGCTCTTTTTTTAAAAAAAAAAATCCATCTTAACAGCACCATAACAATTCAACCCAATAACGATTTAGGCTCGTGTCCCTCTTCCCCAAATGCCGCTATAAAGGTACGCCAACCTTTTTTAACGCTGGGGGGTGGGGGCATGCTCTGCCTGGCATGGGAACAAGGGTATGACCTTCACAACAGCTTTCGCCACGAGATGTTCAAACAGAAGGAGGTTAAAAAGAACAATTCCAAGCAGGAGTCTCAAACGAAATGTTGTCATGCAGGCTGCTAAAGCAGCAGCCAAAGTCGGACGGGAGAAAAAGCAAAAAGAATGTGAAGTGCTGGATCCTGCCCTGCTTCAGTCCCACTGCAAGAGACGCCCACCCAACCCACACTCCTGCACCGCAAAGGAAACTTGCAAGGCGCGCAGGAGTCCTTGCTTCCACCTGGCACCAACCAGCGCTGTCCAGAGTGGGAGCAAGCCTTGCTCCGGGTTGGCGTCCTCCACCCGCCCCGCAGTTCAGAAAGCAACGATCGCCGTGCTCCAAGGGTTGAGGTTGCGAAGCATCGACTCGTCGCAGCAGATCTGCCCGGGCTCAGCCTCGGGCGGCACGGCTGCCTTCGCCTCCTCCGCGCCTTCCTCCGTCTCTTGCCTCCTCCGCCGCACCCGGCCGCCGCTGGCCGGCTTTTTGCTGAGCAGTCCCGAGAAGCCGGAGCCGAAGATGCTGATGAGGTTGGCCACGTTGCCCGTCTCCATGTCCTCCTCGGGCGCCTCCTCCTCTCGGCGGGGCTTCTTCAACGGAGAGCCCCCGATCGCGCCCGCTGCTTCGCCAGTCCCCGCGGCGCTCCGCTTCCTAGGGCAGTAGGGAGGAGAAGGCGCCTCCGCCGGCCGGTTGCCCGCCTCGCCGCCCGATAAAGCAGAGCAGCAGCAGCCGCAGCAGCGGGGCAACCGCAGCGCCTCCCGGTCCAGAGGGAGCCGCCCGGGCAATGCAGAAGCCCGGGGCTCTGCCTGCAAAAAGCCCCGGGGAGGAGAAGGGGAAGGAAAGACGGGCGGCGGCAGCGGGGAGGGCTCTGCAGCCCGGAGGGGGTCTGCGCCGGCGGAGCACTCCAGGTCGCTCAGGTAGACTTGCCGGGCGCTGCGCAGGACCAACGACACCAGCAGGTTCTTGTGCAGCTTCGCCCCGCCGCGCTGGCCCCGCGCGCTGTACATCTTGCCCAGTGAGATGCTGACGATGCGGTGCGCCTCCAGCTTGCATTCCATGCTGCTCGCGGCGCGGCGCTTGCAAAAGATGCGCGGCGACAAAACCGATCCAGGCGTCCGGACGAGTCCAAAGCGCCTCTCATGAGCCCCCGCGCAAAAGCTTCTTTATGAGTGGGCTTCGCGCCTTTTCCTGACCAGCCTCTTGCTTCGTTCAACAAAACCATTCAACCTACTCGAGCCCCCGCCGCCGACTAAACTCTGCCGGCTTCAAACGCGTGGTTTTTATAGCACCCCCGCTGCTCCTGAGCCAATCACAATTGGCTTGGGAACGTGTCCCCGCCCACTTAGGCATCTAACCGCTGGCGCGCGCCCACACAACCAATCAACAAGCGCAGGAATCAAGGTTTGAAGGCGGCTGGCCCCGCCCACCGGCTCGCACAGCTACTCTTAAAAGGGCAAGGGCGAACTTAGCCCTGCTGGGCGCAGTTGCTGTTGTACATTTCAGAAAATTATTGAAGAGGATGAATATGGGTAAACAAGTAGGCTTTAATGGGCCCTGCTGGAGTCAGTGAATTTTTTACTCTCCACAGTGATGATAGTTCCCAGAATAACAAATGCAGGCTCTATGGTTCCCTGTGTCAAAAAGAAAGCCCAATGGAGCCTCCATATCCAGAGGCAGTGTATCTTTGAATATCAAGAGCTGGTTGGGGGCAAACTATAGAGAAGTCCAGAGAGTTAGCTGTTTTAGTATGTTGTGCAAAAGTGAACTCAAGCCTTAAACACTACTAACATTTTATTTCAGTATCAGTTTTTGTGGACTAGGGCCCACTTCAAATGCTGCAAATAGATGCCTAGTAAGCAGACCTTATATACAGGAGGTAAGTCTGTTGCAGCAAAAATAAAGAGTCTAGATTAAAAACTTTTTATTCCAGCACAATGGAATGAAAAAATTAGACTTTAGTGTCCCTAGCCTCCTGTTTATTTCCCTCCATGATGCATAGGACTCCAGACTAGATCATCGGGATGGATTTGGATAAAGTATGGATCTAATCTTTCTAGCATGTACATTTTTATCCCACCCTTCTTCTAGCTTGGGGTAGTGTCTCCCTTCTCCACTATATCTTCGCAACAATGCTGAAAGGTAGGTTAGGTTGAGAGAGTAACAAGTCCAAAGTCATTCAGTGAGTTTTATGACAGAGTGAGGATTTGAACCTGGGTCTCCCAAATCCTAGTTGGCACTTTAACCACTATACAACACTACCTCTCTACCTAAAGCCCTTCCTTGGGTGATATGGTAAATCATAATACTGGCCTATTTTACAGTATTCTCAGATTCCGATCTTCACTCAGCCACAAAGGTTCTCCTAGGAGAATTTGGACTGGCTACCGTCTATCTCTGTCTGCCAGACCTATCTCACAGGGTTGTAGTGTGGATAAAATGAAGAAAGGGAGAACTAGGTACGCTACTTTGAGCTCCTTGGAGAAAACGTGGGACAAAGATGTGAGAACCAGCTAGATAAATAATGTATGGGAAGTGCTTGGAAATGTTGCTATGCAAAAATTACAATCAAAATGTAGCTCACATACGTGTTTGAATTCTCTTTGCAAACTACCCCCCACTGCCAGTCTTCGTTAATATACAGATAAACCAAGGCTGACTCTGTCACTCAATCACCCCATTACCAAGGAAGTAAATAACATGCTAATTTTAACAATGAGGAAGCCAGCATGGGGAAGTTTCAGTGACACAACGTCCTAGGCCACACATGTTGAATGAGTCAGCAACCATCATTAGCCTAACCATCCTATTCTATCCAGAGTTCCCTGGGCCCTTGCTTACACACAGCTCAGTTTGCATAGGACTGGTGCCCCAGGCCCCTGATTTTTCAAAACAGTCCAGAGGACCTTGCCCCCATAGCCGCCCCCATAGCTTCAAGAGGCTTCTCTCTCCCCTGTCTCAATAATATTTATGTGAATATTTCACCTGCCGCATTCTGAAAGTTCAAATATATGCCTACCATCCTATGCGCATGTACCAGAAAGTCAACCAAACTGGACACAATGAGACTCTCTCCCAAGTTGTAATTAATTAGCCTGTAATTAAGTCAGGAGCCCCGTGGTGCAGAGTGGTAAGCTGCAGTACTGCAGTCCAAGCTCTGCTCACGACCTGAGTTCGATCCCAGCGGAAGCAGGTAGCTGGCTCAAGGTTGACTCAGCCTTCCATCCTTCCGAGGTCGGTAAAATGAGTACCCATTTTCCTGGGGGTAAAGTGTAGATGACTGAGGAAGGCAATGGCAAACCACCCCGTAAAAAAGTCTGCCAAGAAAATGTCGTGATGTGACATCCCCCCATGGGTCAGTAATGACTCAGTGCTTGCACAGGGGACTACCTGTATCTTTAATTAAGTCAGAGGGAGCTGGAAAGCATTAAATTTAGGCCTTAGCCCTGAAAATATTATTCATAAAAAATATATTCCTTGCTCACTAACACCAGATAATGAATCCTAATGCTGGCTGATGAGGGGGGGCCTAACTCCAATCTTGCCCCTTTCTGATCAGCTGCTGTGTACAGTTCTGGAAGCTTGACAGCAACCACGGGAGTGCAATTTCTCATCCACCCACAAATATTTATGTTATTTATAGTCACCTTTCTCACTGAGACTCAAGTCAGCTTACACAGTGTAAATCAATATGATCAATAGCTGGTACATTCAACAAACAAGACAATACGGTACGGAGTGCAGAAATTTGAAAACAATTTTCATATCGAACACTGATATGAAACACTGCAGAAAAAAAGAAAGTAAATCAACATAAACATATTAAATGACACAGAAATTCCAACAGGAGCATATCTGCACCAACAGATAATACACAGCAGTATAGTTTACAGGCCGTTTCTAGGCAGGATGAGTGGGGGGAATTACTGCATATTTCACAGCTTTTAAAAGCTTTGATGTACCACTAAATCTATATTACTATACAACAGGCAATGACCTGAGATGCTGGAAAGGATGTGGACTGATAGACACTTCCTTGCATTGTTTTCTTGTGTAAAAAATCAAGCCTTTTTGGGGGGGGGGAATAATAGAAATGATAGAGTCTATAACTGGTAATACTATTCCACATAAAACTGAAGTGATACTGTTAAACTTCTGGAATAATAAAACAATACCATCTATTAGAAAAGAACTGATAGCACTCCTGTTGATGGCAGCTAAATTTCTGATAGCACAGAAGTGGAAATCGAACCAAGTACTAACCATCATACAATGAAAGAACAAAGGCTGATTCCACGCACGTTGGATAATGCACTTTCAATGCGCTTTATCAATCATTTGAGGTTGATTTTTTGTTCCGCACACAAAAAAATCCATTCCAAATGATCTATAAAGAGGATTGGAAGTGCATTATCCAACGTGTGCGGAATCACTCAAAATCTGGGATCTGATGGCGATGAACAAAATATCAGACCAATTAATAATAAACGACAACCCAGCTTTCCAGTCCAGCTTTTTAGAAAAGTTGTTCCCATATTTAAACTACATTTCAAACCACAAATCATCAGAGACCGCCTTACTGAAGAAGTACATGGACTTTGTATTCTACTAACTACCATAAATACTTATCATTTGTTTAGATGTTTTTATTGTTTGAATGTTGTCTATTTTGTTTTGTTATGTTGATCGTTTAAAAAAGTTCAAATTAGAAATAAAAAGTTAAAAAGAAAAAAAAGCTCTAATGCATTTGCATGGGATGGGGAGGGGACCAAAAGTGCCTCAACCTGCCGCACTGTGGGCTCAGTCAGAATTGGGCCCTTGCAGCATCTTTAAATCACTTTAAAATGGCAGTGGTGTCCTCATGACAGAGATGAGGATGCCATCACATCGACTTTGGCCCTCAGCTTACGACAAAAACCATCTGCTGGAAACGGCCATTCCTTCATTACTACCACAGATTTGTCATGTTCTAGATTCTCCACTAGAGATGAGCACAAATCAAAATACGAACCAAAATTCATGACGAACCAGGCCAGTTCGTGGTTCACGAACCAGCGGTTCATCAGATCCCATTTCTGATAAACCGCCATGAACTTTAGGATGGTTTGTTGGGTTGTTTTTTGGTTCGTCACTGCAGACAGCCTGGTGCCGATCAATCAGTTTCCTAGGCAACAGGGGATGGACTTCCTGCAGACCTTCTGCTGACTCAGAAGTGACGATTTTCTGACCTGGATGTGACGTTTTCGCGAACCAAACAAACCGGTTTGTGAACCTGGGGGCAGATTCGTGAAAGTTTGTGGTTCGTGAAATTTGACAAACCATGAACCACAAGGTTCGTTATTTTTCTGGTTCGTGCCCATCTCTATTCTCCACGCTAACTCCATCCTGGGAAAAAGAACTCCTTTTTTAGGCTTTGCATCCCCTTTTTTTCTCAGCCAAGGTTCTGCTTCTCCTTGCTAATCTATCCATCGAGATCATCTGTAACCAAGCTATCTAGATAGGCTGTTTTGTAAAATCAGGGTAGAAAACAAATACTTGGTAGGCATGGAAGAGGGGGTTGCAATCTATGGTTCTAGAGCAAAATGTGGCTCAGTACATAACTAAATATGGCTTTTTAAAAAAGGAAATTAAAAATTTAAGTTGTAGAACCTAGATCTTGTAGAGCCCAGGCTACCCTGACCTCATCATATCTTGGAAGCTACACAGGGTCAGCCTTGGTTAGTACTTGGATGGCAGACCACCAAGGAAGTGCAGGGTCACTAGGCAGAGGCAGGTGACGGCAAAACTTCTCTGCTTGTCTCTTGTCTTGAAAACCCTATGGGGTTGCCACAAGTCGGCTGCAACTTGACAACACCTTACACACATGCACACACACACAGGAGTGGCAGGTGGGATGTTAGAATAACCAATGGAATGGCAGGAAAATACTTTTATGGGAATAAAGGGCTTCTTAGAGATGCTATACTGAAAGCTGAACAGTTGCCAGCAATCCAAGTGCAAACCATGTGCAGATTTATGCACAAACACTAAAGCAGTTGCACAGGGTACTCCTGTGTATGTCAATCACTTATTGTGAGACCATAGCCTTCTTAACATGTTACCATGAATGCATATACATGCTGCCTGTGCATCAGTTTGAAAGCATGAGCCAACATGCATTCACTTTACAAATGAAACCGAGGACCAGTACCTAGATAAACAGGGGGGGGGGGCGGGTTGTATCACACGTTCAGCTGTACACGTGTTGACTGTAACATGAGCATTACTCAATGCACATATATAGAACCAAGTGTACACTGTACATGGATTATATGTATGTTCACTGTAATTTGTGAACAGGGCTGTGGTGTGCACAATAAAGAAATTGCAACAATCACTCTTTGGGCTGCAGAACCTCTGTGGATCATTAATGAAGATGTCAATGATCAGTAACGTTATGTATTTTCAGTTATACTAACTGGCTTTCTTATACTGTCTCTTTGTGGATCTCTTGCTCTGAATTTTGATGTAGTTTGGCTCATTAATTATGAAAGAGTGCAGACCCCTGCTACAGATAATATGTTTTTCAAGATAAGGAAAGTTTGTGGGGGGAAAGGAAAATAGATTGAATTCTACTACAGTGTACTTGCCTGATTTGTGGAAAATGTAGTAGAAAGTCCAGTGTAAGGTCACATCTGTCTGTATTTACCTGAAAAAATAAAAAAATAAAGTATTTCATTTTATAAAGAATTGACAGTAGAGTTTAGTAGTAAAGGAGGGGGTGCTTGAGTCTCACATCAGACTTGGAAAGCTGGAAGGCAGCTGCACACTCAAAGATATTCATAACAAAATACAGATACAAAGAAAAACAAATGAAACACACCACATAGACGGAGCCAGATTGTCATTTTTGCAGACAGTTGAAAATTTATGAAAAAGGAATTGCTATGGGGGCATACACATGCCATTTTCATTAGCAATAAGCAGGTTTTGCAACTTTTTGTATCTTTGTTATTATGGTGAAATGAACTCCTATCTGCCTTAACCTCCCTCTAAATATGGAACTGTCTCACTGAGGGTCTATATTACCCTGTCCCTGTATCCACCACAGTAGGGTTACCAGTCTCCAGGTGGTGGATGGAGATTTTCCTGAATTACAACTGATCCCCAGGTGACAGAGATCAGTTCCCCTGGAGAAAATGGCTGCTGTGGAGGGTGGACTCTCTGGCATAATACTATTCTGAGGACCCTTCCTTCCCCAAACCCTGCCCTCTCCAGATTCCACCCCCAGAATGTCCAGGAATTTCCCAAGCTGGACCTAGCAACCCTGCAGTGACCACAAGTCCTGGTGAACAGAGGGGTTCTGGGAATTCCATGTTGAAACTAAATTCCCAGGTGCATGGAGGATCAACTTGGATCAGAAATGTGGTGCTTATGAGTATGACTCACCTGTGCATCATTTTCCTAATCTTGAAATGGTCTTGTAGAGCTTCTATTTGTCCGGGAGAGGAGACTTACCTGTTGCCCATCAGTATGTATGTGTGTGTTCCCCCAGTGGAGTAAATAGTTTCTGACCTGAAGGAGACCCCTGTGCACTGGGGAAGTTCAGTTTCAGCACAAAGTTCCCAGCACACATCTGTTTGACAGGATAAGGAGCAGACCTATAACCAGTGTAATGTGGTTCGGCCCCCTGAGTCTGATCACACACCTGTGTTAGGATGATTACCTGTAGCAGTGTTCATTTCTGAGTCAACAACCCCGAGGACTAACATTTGTTATGGCATATTCTATCTTTGTGAGATGGATGAAGTGTGGTCATTCTGTAGAACCAATGGGTTAATACAAGCGGTACAATGCATTACACTGCCGTGGGATGCTCAAATATACAAGACCAAGAACAAATTCAAAAAAGAATGTTACTCTGCATTGTTGTTGTTGTTGTTGTTGTTGTTGTTGTTGTTGTTGTTGTTAGGGGAGGAGGGTCACACAACAGTTGCAATTGGCAATAATGCATTTGAGGTTAGCAGAAATGCATCTTGCATTCTGTGACTTTTGGGCATCCCTTTTTTCATAATACTATTTATTTAGTACATTTTTTAAAATCCTGCCCTTTCTCCAAGAAGCGCAAGGTGGTGCATATTGGTTTCCCCCTTCTCCATTTTACCTACACATCAATCCAGTGAAGTCGATCAGACTGAGAGAGAGTGCGATGGCCCAAGGTCACCCAGCCGCTTCAGGACAACGTGCAGATTTAAATGTGGGTCTCCCGCTCTTTTCTCATTCAACACCTAGTGATACCTAATATGGCACCTATGGGCACCGTAATACCCCAGTGCCTATTTGCTTCTTTCACAAAGAATTGCCTCCCCCCAAAATATGGCCAGTCCTGGCTTTCCTCCACCTTTTCCTCGGAGCAGGAGATGCTTCAGAAGAATCCAGAAGGCATCACCTTTGCATCTGTAGGGAGTCCAAAGAGAAATAGCTGCCCCCATCATAGGAGGATCCAACCTTCCACCATTTTGTTGATTGACCCCTGCACCTCAGGGCGGCCATTTTGTGATTGCCCTCCATGGCTCCATTTTGTGGTGGCACCCATTCCCCATTCTCAAAATTCCAAAAGCGCCCACAGGTTCGACGAGATTGGGGACCCCCCTCGTTCTACTCCACGACACTGACTCACAACCCTTTGGACAACTCACAAAGCAGGCTCTAAGCCACCCAAGCTAACATTTGCATTAATTTATTTATATCCCATTTTTCTTCTCAGTTGGGGCTCAAGGCAGCTTAGAACACTGTTCTCCCTTTCAGTCTCTCAAAACAACCACCCTGTGAGAGTTTGTGATGGGCACAAGGTCACTCAGCAAGCCTCCATGCTAGAAGTGGGGATTCAAACCCCTGTCTTCCAGGATCCTAGTCTGACACTCTATCCACTATGCCACAGTCTCTCTCAATGCCTTGCCAGCTCTCTCTACACCAACAATTCTTCATTCCTTCTGTTGCGACACAGATTCACAGGGCTACTCCTTTGGTCACTTGAATATTCTTTGTTTTGTTTTTTTCCTCAAATGAAGTTCAGGTGTCAAAGAAAAGGATAAGACACCACATGCACATCACCTCTTTTTTTTAAAGCAATCTTGTTATTTTGATATGTTTACAGCAGGTGCTGTTTCCTTCCCTTCTCTCACAGGTTCAGCACCTTGGGCCATGGAAACGCATTGCTGTCTGCCACAAAAGTAATTAGTACCGCGGCTAGTAATAATGGCTGAGGCACTTGGTCATGTAAATGCCGCTGACAAAATGTCACACCCCTCCCCAAAGTACCTCAAGCAGCCTCATCCTACATATATGACTCCTTAAAGACCTTGACTAGATTTTTCTCATAAGTCACCAAGTGACTTCACCAAATCTTATTTTGTGATGCTCCTCAGAACTATTTAAGATGAATCAAGATGTGGTGTAAACACAGAGGGCCAAAAACAGTATTACACAGACTTACCATAGCCAGTGACATGCTGCCAAACAGACAGGTTGCCAAATTCCCTACTCCTTCTATCTTCCTATAGTACATTTTTATTTGTGCCTTGATGTCAAAACATCATATATAGTTTGCCCTCATTTTAGCCCCACGTCAACCCTGTGAGGTAGGGGAGGCTGAGAGAGAATGACCAGCCAAAGGTCACCCAGCAAATGTGACAGCAGAGGGTCACTCTGAACGTTACTTCCTTCACGAATTCTCCTCAGAGTCAACCTAGGCTTGCACAGACTCACAGCAGTTTGGGGAGTGGCTTACATTAAAAAAAGGAGCCCAAAATGGGCTTGGAAAGCTGCCGCCTGGGGAAGGACAGCTCCTGCCTTTTTTCCAGGCTTTCTTCCTCCCATGCAACAGCAGTGAAGGGGGGCATTTTTTCCGTTTCTGCTGCCTCACGTGCACAAAATGCCTCCATCGAGCAGATGAAAGGGAAATTCTCTTCCCCCTCACTGTTTTTGCTTGAGAGAAAGTCAGGGGCTCTCCTCTCCCGGCAGCAGCTTTCCAAGCCCATTTGGACTCTCCTTTTTTTATGCAAGCCATTCCCCAAAGCCACTGTGTGTCTGCGCAAACCTGGGTTGGCTCCATGGAGAACTTGTGAAGGAAGTAACATTTAGAGTGACCCAGAGTGGATGTTTCCCAGGTCTAACCGCTATAACCCCCCTGGCTTTAACAGCAGCCTCGTTTGAAGAAGATTTGCAGGTTGAAACTTTCTCTGCCATAAAGACAGGATTGTGTTTACCTGCTTAATTTCACAGAAGGCACAGGAGCTGCGCCTGCAAAACAAAGTTGGCACTTCTATTAACCAGATGAATAATCAGTTAGTCCTCCTTTGCCAACAGTGGAGTAAAATGGTTACACTGTGGGACTAGGCTGGGGCCCAGGTTCAAATCCCTGCTGACCATGAAGCTCACCTGGTTCAGATCCATTTATTCTCTTTCAGCATAACCTACCTCGCAGGGTTCTTGTGAGGAAAGTAGGTCCATATATATATCACTCCTTGAGCTCCTTGGAAGAAAGGCAGGATAAAAATCTATAAAATTCTGGCCGCCTTTTCAGAATCAACAACCTCATGAGAACCGGAGTCAAAGTACATGTTTGCAAAAATCTACATTTACTTTCTAACAAGAAAGCCAATGTTCTATACTGGTTAGTGTGTTGGACTAGGATCTAGAAGACCCAGGTTCGAACCCCTACTCCGTTATAGAAGCTTGCTTGGTAACCTTGAGTTAGTCAGACACTCTCACTCTAAACTACCTAACAGGGTTGTTGTGAGGATAGGATGGAAGTGAGGACAACAATGTAATTGTTGAGGACAACAATGTTGTTTTTAAATGTTGTTAGCTGCCCTGAGCCCACTTGCGGAGAGGGTGGGATATAAATAGGAAATAAAAAATAAATAAATGAATAAGCTGCTTGAGGAGAAAGGTGGGGTACAAGTGAAATAAATAAATAAAAACAACAACCTGGGACTCTAGGAGAAGGTCCCTGGATGGTATGACTGGAAATCTGCCATCTCAATAAAAATGTCTTCAAAATGCTGCTAGGTGCCATATAATGACAACACAATCCCACAGCACAATTTTGAATCCCATTCAGATGTACATCCCACTGAGTTCAGTGCAGTTTCTTTCCAATGCACAGGATGTGTTTTATTGCAGCCTGAGTGAATACTGTAAGAATTAAATGGGTCAATGTATCAGAGCTGATTGTGGAAGACATGAATCCCCTTTGTTTAAAAATGTCTGTGTTGACAACATTTTTATGTTATTATGAGGCATAATCCTAATCACCATGAGTGGTTTTCTAATGTTCATCGGGTTTTTTTGCAATTTACAAGTACCACTTTAAGCAGAATTACATTCTTCTAACTGATATCAATGCACTTAGGAGGGTGTAACTCTGTTTAGGGTTACGATGTTATTCTGGAATACATGTAAGATTAGTCCTTCAAGCAAGCCTTGCTGTGGATCTTGTTGCCTTCCTCCATCATAAAGTCTGAAGTTACACCATTGTGCAGGAGTTTTACGTGCTAGTTTTGACTAATTTCATTAGCTGTGCTTATTTGGCATCTAGCAGCATTTTGAAGACATTTTATTCCAGCGTAAACTTGCTTGCATTAGTGCCCACTTCATCAGATGCATGTAGTGAGTCTTCAGCAGGCAGACATTTATACATAAGCTTGCTTCGATGTAAATATCTCCTTAGTGCATGGAACCACTTTGCTCACATGGCTCTAGTCCACAAAAGTTTAGGCTGGAATCAAATCCTGATAGTCTTCTTCAAGGGTACCACTAGACTTCTGTTTATTTTTGCAACTACAGACGAACAACTACCCCTTTGCAATTGTTCTCATTTGGCTGAAATTTTTGATTGATTTGGTCCTCTGGTTTGCCTCCTCAGAGGAAAGATAGGAAAGCTTTAGCAGCTCCCTCACTGGGGGGGGGGGGGAAGAGACAGGAGGAAGAAAAGGACAGAAAAGAAGCTAATTACTGTTTATGTAACAGTACTCAGAGCAACAGGAAAAGTGGAAGAAAGCAAAGATAAGCAGGGAAACCACCCATCCTGACAACAGCTACCAGTACCATACATAGACAAAAAATGAATGTTTGAAAGGAAGGGCCTGCAAATCAGATGATAGTTTTACTTCGGGTCACATCCTGCAACATCCCAAACCCAAATTTGAAAATAATTATAATGATGTACATGTATATATGATATATATTAGCCACCGTGGCATTTTTTCCATGTTCTAAATTACTGTACTTGTTTATTATTTGTCTTCCACCTCTTCAAAGTTCTGCTTGAAGCAGCTAAAAAAAAATTAAACGTATACATTAAAACCACAACTCAAGAAAATCTCCTCAAAATCAGTCCCTGCACTGATAAAACCATCACGATATATAATTAATAAACCCTAAAAAAACTCTACAGTGTAAAATGGCAAAGAACACCTTTAAAAGAATGTATAACAATTATAAAAGCATAAAGCAGGTAGGACACAGGGCCTACAGACAGGAGTAAACAAAAAAGGTGGGCTAAAACTTCAAGTTAAAGCCTGAGTGTACAGGAATGTTTTAACCAATCAGACACAGGATTGCCAGCCCTGGCTTGGGAAATTCCTGGCGATTTGGAGGGTAGAGCCTGGGAGGGCAGGGTTTGGGGAGGGGAGGGACCTCGGCAGAGTATAATGCCAAAGAGCCCACACTCCAAAGCAGTCATTTTCTCCAAGGGAACGGTTTTCTGTCATCTGGAGATCAGTTGTAATACTGTGAGATCTCCCGGTCCCACCTAGAGGATGGTAATCCTAGTTAGACACATGGAGTCTAATCCCAGCTCTGCACAGGATTGCATTGTTAAACAACTTGAGAAATCATGCTGGGAGAATTGTAGATGATGCCAAATTCTTTGGTGTAGTGTGTTAAGAGTGCAGGACTCTAACCTGGAGAACCGGGTTTGATTCCCCACTCCTCCACTTGAAGTCAGCTGGGTGACCTTGGGCTAGTCACAGCTCTCTGGAGCTCTCTCAGTCCCACCCACCTCACAGGGAGTTTGTTGTTGTGGGGATAATAATGACATACTTTGTAAACCACTCTGAGTGGGTGTTAAGTCGTCCTGAAGGGCGGTATACAAATCGAATGTTATTATTATTCCTTTTGGTTGACAACGTCTTTAAAAATAAAAACACAGGGTTAAACAATTCACGGAGACTTGATCTATCAAAAGCTACCAACCATAGCAACGTCATTGCACTGACCACAGGAGCGTTCCAGCACTTTGTTTGGGGCCGATTTGGGCCCAAATTGGCCAAGTAGGCCCTGTGCAGCGCACGGGAGTGCTTGTGGGGCTGACACAGTGAAGTCACTTCCGGAAGTGACGTCATTGTGTCAGCCCCGAGGTGTGTGCACAGCGTGCATTCCTGAGGTGCCTGCCGGTAGCATGTAACCTCCAGAAGCTTGCCATCTTTCACCAACTGCTAGTAGATCAGCAGGCAAGGGGGCAAAACTCCGGGTGTTTTGGCCCGCCACCGGCCGGCACCTGGGAACCCTCACAAAAACCCAGTGAGGTAGGTTAGACTGAGGGTATGTGACTGGCCCAAGGTCACCCAGTGAGCTTCTCTGGCAAATTAGAGATTTAAACTTGGATCTCCCAGATTCCAGTCCAACACTCTACACTGCACTATACTACACAGGACAGGACTGCATGTTATGGGAAAGGGTAGTGGACATCACCACAAGATGGTTACCATGGGAGGCAGGCCAAATCACAAAATGGCTACCATTGGGGTACAGTCACAAAAAGTTGGGAGATTCTAAGCTGGACCTCTTCCTGTGATGGAGACTGGCTTCTGAATGGGTGCTCCCTGCAGGCCCAAAGGTAACACCTCCTGGCAATCTATTGAAACACCATGTGCTCCAACGGGAGGAGGAAAGTCTGCCTGACTTTTTGGAGAAGAAACAAGAGGGCACCAGGCTGAAAAACATTATCATAAGGTCAGGTTGCCAACCTCCAGGTGGATCCTGGGGACGTCCCAGAATATCAGCTCACTTTCAGGTAGGATTGCCAGGTAGTCTCCCTCCAAAAACTGGAGCCTGGGCAGAGGGGGCCCCACAGTACTCACCTTAGATAAGATCCTCACTCCTGGTCCCAGTGCAATGACCTCGCTTCCAGAAGTGACATCATCATATCAGGCTGTGGAGGCCCCAGCCCCCGAGTCTATCAGAGGTAGCCCGCACAGCCAGGGGCTGGTGGTAGGGAGCCAGCTTGGCCAACTTGCTCAATGAGAAGCAGAGAGGCAGGGGCCCTGTGGGCCTAGCCTACAAGCAGCGCTGGCCCTAGGGTTGCCAGCCTCCAGGTAGTGGCTGGAGATCTCCCGGAATTACAACTGGTCTCCAGGCCACAGGGATCAGTTCACCTGGAGAAAATGGCTACTTTGGGAGGTGGACTCTATGGAATTATGCCATGCCAAAGTCCTTTCCCTCCCCAAACCCCATTTTCTCCAGGTTTCTCCCCACAGATCTCCAGGAATTTCCCAACTTGGAGCTGGCAACCCTACCTGGCCCTCTGGCCAAGTCCACTCCCACCTGTTCTGCAGTGGCGAGTGGGCTGACTGCCTCTGTGCCGCACCACTCCCTCTCCTTCCTTGCCTTTATGGCATTATACCTCGCTGAGGTCCTTCCCTTCCTCAAACCCTGCCCCCAGGTTCCACCCCCAAATCTCCAGGAATTTCCCAACCTGGAGTTGGCAAAGGTATCCTCGAGCCACAGACCAAGCAGTCAAGCAAGAGCGCCCAGGTCCAAAGCCTCAGCCTCCCCCAGCCCCAGTAGGGACAAGAATACTGACAGACTTAAAGTGTCCTTTTCAGGGTTACTGAGACAAATGTACATGAAGTGCTCCGAACACTCGTAATAAAAGCTGGGATGAACGTGGCGAAGAGTCTGCCCTGCAAAAGTGGGCCGAGATTGCCCTTTTAAGACAGCCAATGTTTTGGTCCTTGTTTCCCCCTCCCCCTTCTTCTTCCCCAGCCCAGGCTGATGTAATGCTTTAGTAAGTTTCAGACTGGAGTCACATGGTTGCCTGTGAGGTCAGAGTCGCCTTGGGTGGCTTTGTTGTCTGTCTGCCTCCTTCAACTGCCCTGTGTGAGAATCTTCTGGCGTTGCTGCGGTGTGCACGCATGTGAACGTGGTGTGGGCTTGCATGTGCCAGACAGTATTTCTTTATTCCTGAGTCTCTGATTGGCTCAGCGCTGTTTCTGTGATTCTGTGTTTCCTTGGTTGTGTGCACTGATTGGTTCGTTGCATTATGCTTTGGGGTTGTGTGTCCCCCCGCCCCCGCAGCATATGCACAAACACCCTCTGAAATCTCATGCTGGGGGTATAGGGCCATGTATCTCGCCCCTTGGTCGGACTTTAAAAGACACCTGTGTTGTATTTTGCATGGCGGGGCTCTCTCTTCACACCTCCATCTGCCTACAGAAGTGGAACTCCCTCCCCCAGGTCACAGAGGGACAAGGGAGGAAAATGTGCAGCATCTGTGCTAATCTCTGCATGAGATCTAACGAACTGGGAAGGCTTTGACAACAATTAACAATCCTCTCCCGCAGCTCAGCTGCTGTTTCCCAAAATAGCTCCTCCTGGGTGGGGGGAAGAAGAAAACAGGGACAAAGGTGGCTTTTACATTTTTTAAAATGAGATTTGATTTGTTGGTGACGGCAGAGCAGGTGAGGATGAAGGAGACCTTTCTTCAGATAGAATAAATCAAAGCGGCGGGCGGGGAGCTGTAGCCCCACCCGGATGGGAAAACTGAGCGCAAGACGATCTAAACAGGAAACAGCTTGTGGTAGCCGTCCCACAATTGCAGAAAGGTGCACTCATGACAGATTTGTTGTTGTTTCATGTGTCATCCTTTGAAGAAGTCCTTAGCATATTCCCCAGGGGGTGAATATTGTCAGTTAAGAATGCATGACGTGATATCCGGGGTCGGTCGAAACAACACACCGTCCGTGAAAACTTGTACACACATGTAGCCTGCACATTCTTGTCTAGAACGGAAGCAAAGGCATCTGTAACACCATATTCACAGTTTGGATCCACAGCACCAAGAAGGGATCATTTGTGTAAAAAAACCCGGGTCGTATAGGGGCTAGATGGGATAGAGAGAACTTTTTCTCCCTGTCCCGTAGTTCTAGAGCTCAGGGGCACTCGATGAAGTTGATGGACAATTGGTACGGGACAGACGAAAGGAAGTACTTCTTTACTCAATGAGTAATTAAATTGTGGCAGTCAGCGATGGCCAGAAGCATAGACAGATTGAAAAGAGAGTTGGACAGATTCATGGAGGAGAAGTCCGCCGGTGGCTACTACTAGCTATGGTGACTGAAGATCCTCCATAGTCAAAGGCAGTAAGCCTTTGAATGCCAGCGCTAAAATGCAATCGCAGGATGAGGCCTGCCCTCTATGCCCTGTCCGTTTGGCTCTTCAGGGCAGCTGGTTGGCCGCTATGTGAAACAGGTCCGTGGCCTAGATGGACCGCTGGTCCAATCCAGCAAGGGTCTTCGTATGTTCTAAACTCAAATCAGGAAAACCTGGGCCACAAAGCTGGACACTATTTGATCTGATCCATCAGGGCTTTTTTTCCTCAAGGTTTATAGCAGTCTCTTCCAATGTAAAGGCAAAAAACAGTGTGTGATCATACTTGTTTTTCTGTGCCAGCAGAATGTAACTGAGTTGCACCTTAACAGACTTAATGTCAGTTCTAGGGATGGCAGTCCATGGCAGATAGACCCCCAAACCCCTCACAGCAAGCACTCCAGTGCATTGGTTGAAAAGCTTTTTATTTAGAGATCCATTAAGTTCATGGGTAAATCCATAGGTGGGAAAGTTGGCAGGAATGATTATATAGGCAAAGGCACTATTGATATAGGGAGTACTATTCCCCCCTCCCTTGGAGCAGTTTGCATTTAGGCGCGAAAGTCTAAGAAGGTGCATGAGAACACAATAGCTTAGTCTGGACAGAAGATTACAAAGAAGTCAAAGTCTTTCTCTCTCCCCTGGGAACCGGTTACATTTCTGGTTCCAGCTGCAAGGCCAGCGCTGCATATAGCTGTGTACTAGTAAAGTAAACTTTAAGGGTTGGGGGGAGTTGGCAGATGCTAGCCATGAGGACTATACAGAACCTCCATGTTCAAAGGCAGTGGGCCTCTGAATACCAGTGCTAGGAAGCAACATCATGTGGTGGTGGGGTGGCTTGCTTTGGGAAAACAGCAGACAAAAGGTTTCTCTACCTGGGTGCTCCATTTACCAGCGTAAATTCCCATCCCGGCAGGATTTGTTATCTTTCCGCCAGGCCTGCAAGACGGAGATGTTCCGCCGAGCATTTGGTGGGGGCTAGGCTGTCCTCTCGCCGGCCATACCACTGAAGGCCATCCACCACCCATGCAGGAGCTCATAAGTGTGACACAGGGCATGATGCAAGAGCCAAATGCTGTATTTAACATTTATATCCGCCAATTGTAATTATATATGGAAGAGTGTTTTAATGTTTTTATAATGTTTTTATTGTTTTTAAATTTTTATGTAGAGGTCTTATGTTGTTACACTGCCCTGTGCCTGTCTGACGGGGAGGGCGGTCTAGAAGTGCAAATAAATAAATAAATAAATAATCCCAGTGCTTATGACACTTTGGGTGCTATCAGTGAACTTAAAGTATAAACAGCCTTTGTGACTCATATCTTTCTTCTTTATGGGGTCTTGCTGCTCTAGTTTGCAGCTGAGGAAGAGAGAACACATGTTGAGACCACATCTTCTTTTATTATATAGTGCAGAGAGAAAGAAGTTAGCACTGAGATTTTTGCCAATGGGAAACAAACTGTAAACAGACAGCACTACTGAGTTGGAAGGAAAACAGTTATGTACAGAATTAAAAACCTTCACGAATGAAAATGTTGTGTCTGTGTCCATGGTGGTTGTGAATGTGGGGACACTCACCACTAACAGACACACACTCTAAAGATACAGCTTTAAATGCCCCTCTGTTGTACGTGTGATGGGCCAAGGCTATGAATATAAGGTAAGGGAGTGTTGCCTGCCTTTGGCTACCCTACCACAATGTTTATGATTACTTATATCCTTCCCCAATGGGGACCCAAAGCAGCTTCCAACATCATTCTCCCCCCTTCCGTTTTATCCTTAAAACAACAACCTTGTGAGATAGGTTAGGCTGAGAATGAGTGATGAGAACAAGTTCAACTAGCAAGTATTTGTGGCAGAGTGGGGATTCAAACTTGAAGTTTGAAAAGCAGCAGAAATCCAATTCAGAGCTGAAACAGAGCATAAGCAATTAAATTTGACATATTAAACAATGCAGGAACTACCCGGTAGGATCATACTTACTGCAACAGACAGTACGCAGTAGTATAGTATACAGTCCCTATTCCTTTACCAATGCATCTCTTTGAATCATTTGTTTCGCATAGTTTGCCAAAAGCCAGGAGAGTCAGAGCCCTGTGGTGGCCACAATGGAGAATGTGCATGTACAGGAAGTTGTTGGTTTCGCTTATTTGCCAGGTGGCATCTGCAGAAGGCCCAGTTCAGATTACAGAACCTGCAGTGGTAGAGCACAGAGAGAGAGGCACTGCTGTAGACATGAAGTACCAAGACTATGAAGGGCTTTGTATATGATAACCAAAAACTTGCCTAGTAACTGATGGGTAACCAATGGAGTGACTGCAGAATGAGAGTAAAATGGATGCTCCTCCTAGCTCCTGATAATAACCGAAATGTAGCATTCTGTACCGCATTGAGTTGATTTCAAGAGGAGACCTATGTACAAGCCATTACAGTAGTCTAGTCTCAGTGTTACCGTGATGTGGATTCAGGTGGCCAGACTGACCAGGTCAAGGTTGGGGGCCGTCTTCTGGGTTAGACTGATTTGGTAGAAGGTAGTTGTTGCAGCTGCATTCACTTGCTTCTCTAGCAGCAATGTTAGACTGAGAGCTAAGCTACAAGTGACGCCTGACACAGGTTGGACACTTGTCAGCTTCCCTCAAGTTTCGATGGGAAATGTAGGCATCCTGGTCTTGCAGCTGTAATGGAGAGCCAAGCTGTAAAACCAGGATGCCTACATTTCCCATCAAAACTTGAGGGAAGCTGACAAGTGTCCAACCTGTGTAAGGCGTCACTTGTAGCTTGGCTCCCAGTGTAACCCTAGGTGCTTAACCAACCCCATTTCTCCCTCAAACAGCAACAATCATACAGCCATTCAAGCACTAATGAGGCCAGAGCAAATTCAGGGGTAGAGAAATTCACTAGGCCTGCTATATATATTTGGTTATACAGAGAGGCACATTTTTCAAAAGCACACAGGATGGAACCAGTACATAGAAGTCACTATACAACAGAATACAACAACAAGGTGGTACAGGCAAGGTGAAAGATTTGCCGTTGTGATCTCTTTCTTCCATGGAAATCTTTGTTGCCTGCGGCAACCTCGACAAAGACAAGTGGCAGCCCCAGGGCTGTGTGCGAAACCTAAGCCGTTGCACGCTTTATTCGGTTGATAGAAGTCACCTCTCCACAGAAGTGGCCAGGGCAGAAAGCTTGTAATGAGCACATCAGCTGTCCACATTTGATTGTGGAAACCAGTTTGGGATACCAGTGTGTCCAAAAGTCTCTATTAAAGAATCCCATCTGCTGAAGGCTGACAACAAAGAACTTCTCCTAATAAGCAAGGGAAAGGGCCTTTTCCTGAATAAAATCAAAAGGGGCTGATGGGATGAGACGGAAAAGACTGCTTGAACTGCTGACTCCGGTCTTCTGTTTCTCTTGTGATCAGGTATCTGGCACCACAGCCGTGCGTCTTCATGGCTCTCTGCTTCCCTTGTGAGCATCTCACAATAATGAGCAGAGTCCCAACCACAGGAGACTGTCTTTGAAATATTCAGCGCAATGCCAATTTATATATTTTTTTCTGAAGTGAAGAGAGGGAGGAGACAGACTCTCACTCTCTCTCTCTCTCTCTCTCTCTCTCACACACACACACACACACACACACACACACACACACACAGAGCTTCTCCAGGCTTTTTAAAAGAAGAGCCTTTGTATGGATTCAGCTTCTAACAACCTAACGCCGGGTGACAATAGAACACCTGAGGGAACTGACAGTAGGCCAGGCCTCAGGAGTCCCTCTTCAGTTCACAATGAAACCAAATTGGTCGAGCAAAATGGAACAAAAGGACTCCAGGATGACAGAAGGAGCCTAGCAAAATGAAGCAAGGGTCCAGCAGGCTGTCTGTCTGGATTTTTTTAAAAAAAGAGGAGGCCCAAAGAGATTTTTTTCCTTTTACAAAAGCAGCGGAAGTGGGTAACCTTAAATGGCCAAGGAGGCCAGCCAGAGACACTGTAGGGCACTTGAGGTGGGGGAGAAGGCAGCATTTTGTAGCATATTTGGAGACTTGAAGCAAGAACTAGGAATTTTAGGATGCAGCCAGGCCCATAGCAGGCAGGTTTGAAAGGGCCAACTGCCGTGCTACCTTCTGTGGGAACATATTTTCTTCTTCTATGCTCTGCTTGAATGTTTGTGAATCTGACAAAGTCACAATAGATCTCTAGGGCACTAAAGAAGCTAATCTCCCATAAGGCTACCTCTGGACTGGAAGTATATGCAGAAATCCATTTCAGATGAAGTTGAACTGCATGTTAAATTCTTTGCTCAAACCACAGTGATGCATTTTACAAATTAAGATGAATTAAGCTCTAAAGTAGCATCCTTGAGGAAAATCCAAACAGGGTTACAGGAAATATTAACAACGCTGAGGAACCAACCCATTTTCCAATTAAACAGAAAGGCTTAAAAGTAAGGGTGCCATAGTACCATTAAGTTCAGGCGAAGAATTTTAGTTTACATTAATAATGGATTCTTCCGAGGGATGGAACACGATCCACAGCAGTACAATTTACAGCTTGTTCTTCAGTTATACAAAATGTTGCTCCTAGGGTTGCCAGCCTCCAGGTAGTGGCTGGATATCTCCCGGAATTACAACTGGTCTCCAGGCCACAGGGATCAGTTCACCTGGAGCAAATGGCTACTTTGGGAGGTAGACTCTATCGAATTATGCCATGCCAAGGTCTTTTCCCTCCCCAAACCCCACTTTCTCCAGGTTTCTCCAGGTTTCAACCCCCAGATCTCCAGGAATTTTCTAGCTTGGAGCTGGCAACCCTAGTTGCTCCTCCCTTTCTGCAGATTCAGATTTTTATTCAGTTTGTTTTTTTAAAAACTTTTAATTTTATACATAGATTTTTATACAGTTTGAAAGCTAACTATATGGCTTTTGATGGTGTCACTGGTTAGGGGGATGGAGGAAAATTGCAATTGATGTTTGGACATACGGGTTTTTTAGAAAAACCACCATAAAGGATCACATGGTGACCTAATATTATTTATGCCGCATAAAATGGGTACGGGTGGCAAAAATGATACAATGCAGAATAATTCCACAGGATAGAAGATGAATGCGTCATTGATACTGAGGCTGCAATCCTATCTATACATGGAAATAAGACCCACGATGGGGCTTGCTTTTGAGTAACCGTGCATTGCAATGGAATTATCATAGATGGTCAAATGTAAAGCAGCTAGTTCCTGCACAAAAACAGCAGGATCAGTACAACAAAGAAGAATTCAGGGGTAAGTTGGGCAGCTTTAATTCACAAGCTGGATGACGGACTGGTCAGCAGGGCTTTTTTTCAGCCGGAACGCGGTGGAACAGAGTTCCGGAACCTCTTGAAAATGGTCACATGGCCAGTGGCCCCGCCCCCTGATCTCCAGACAGAGGGGAGTTTACATTGCCCTCCGCACAGCTGAGCGGCACGGAGGGCAATCTAAACTCCCTTCTGTCTGGAGATCAGGGGGTGGGGCCACCGGCCATGTGACCATTTTCTCCGAGGGCAACCCACTGAGTTTCACCACCTCTTTTCCCAGAAAAAAAGCCCGGCTGGTCAGCAACAGCATCTTGCATTTGGTACTGTTCTGCAACAGCACAATTTATACATGGGTAGTCTGTGAAGAATCTCACTTGGATAATAAACAATGGATTTGTCTGGAAGACTCCCATAGCAACGTAATCCCTTTGAGAGCCCTGATTTGGTGGAGATCACTCAGCTGTAAGGAGTTTCCATTCATCAGTTTCAGGTGGGCGGCTTTGTTGGACTGCAGTAGAAGAACAAGATTCCTGGAGCACCTTAAAGATCAACAAGATTTCCCAGGTATAAGCTTTCAAGAGTCAAAGCTCCCAACATCTGATAACGGAGTCAAATCTCCATTCATCAATATGACTAATTTCAGAAAGATGGGAACAAGTTACATCACCTGTATGCATAGAGTGGTCTATGTTTAACACAACTTTTAATTATTGGGGATGGGAATCCTCTAAAATGGCAACAGCAAAGCTGATTTATTTGATCAAACTCGAGTGGCCTCTTATCAGTATTTTTCCAACACATGCAAAGAGCAAGCATTTCCAGTGTTTCAAAATCTCCAATCACATCTCAACCAACCAACCTTCAGTAGTTTCTCCCTTTCTCCATTTCTAGCACTGGTATGCAGCCTTCCAATGGACAGAACGTTTTGTCCCAGCCTGAATATTCCTTTCTGTAAAATGGAAACCACAGTACTTTACTTTGCAAGATCAAAAAGAGTCCAGTAGCACCTTTAAGACTAACCAATTTTATTGTAGCATAAGCTTTCGAGAATCAAGTTTTGGTGTGGGGATCAGTTGGCTTGTGTGAGGCTTCAAAGGAGTTTGCCGTGTTAGTTTGTAGCAGCAAAACAGCTGGACCATCCAATTCCAATGCAGTATAAGCCTTCGATAACCACAGCTCCCCCCACAGCACTTTACTTTGCAAGGTTATCCTGAGAATAACCAAGGCAAGGAATCTGACCTAAAGCTTAGGGATAAGGCGGTGGGGCCACAAATCCCAACTAACAAACAGAGCGCTGCTTATATGCCTCCTCATACCTGCGGCATAGATAAGCGTTACAAACCGTTAGTGTTTAGAGTCCTTCACTGGAAAGAGCCTTAACAAACGTAGTAGCTAGCCAGATGTTTCCAGGAAGTCCACAAGCAGGAAGGCAACTGCGCTGGCTTAGCGTAACTGGTGAATGGTCCCTGTGTTTTGCCCAAATAGGTCTGGATTTTACGTAATTGCATTTCACCCTGTGCTTCCTGTATTTCATGGCTCCTGGGCCCCACTGTTTGTTTGTTTCAAACCTCTTTTATAAAATGGACCACCCAATGAGGATCCACTCATTGCATTTGAAAAAGTAGACTTTGGGGGGGGGGGAGTAAAAATGGCCCAGGAGAAAGCCAAGCAGCAAGCATTCTGCTGGGCCAGAAGCAACAAGTATGTGCCTCTGAAAAGCAAGATTTGAGTCCAGTAGCACCTTAAAGATCAACTAGACGTCCAAGAATATAAACTGTCAAGAGTCAAACTCTCTTTGTCACATACAAGTAGCAATGGAGAGCCTTCCTATCCCAGGATCGCCGTTCCTACTTGTGTCTTAAGAAGGGAGATCGATTCCTGAACTCTTATACCCTGGGAAACCTTGTTGGTCTTTTTAAGATGCCGGCAGAGTTGAATCTTGCTTTTTTACAGCAGACCAACAAAGCTGTGTGCATCAGCTCACCCATTGTTTCCGGCAGCATTGCCAACTGGTTAAGATGCAGGAGGAGGCAACTGGTTAGTTGATAGTGATTAGCTGATCCTGAGGGTCTGAGCCAAGAAACCCACAACCGTAGTGGTGGTCCGCCAGAGCTACTGGGACTCGATTCTGCTTGCTCCTGGCTGCCACTCCCCTCCACTACCCCCCCCCCCCAGTAGCAGTCCACTAACTTTCCCTGTAAATTAAACAGTCTATGAAAGCTGATGCTGGGATAAAACCTCATTAGTCTTTAAAGTTTCATAAAACTCCTGTTTATTTTTGCCACTACATCTATCACAAAGCTGTCTTATACTGAATCAAACCCGTGGTCCATCAGAGTCGGTATTGTCTACTCAGACTGGCAGCTGCTCTCCAGGGTCTTGTATAGAGATCTTTCACACCACCTACTCCTTGAGCCTTTTACCTGGAGATGATGGGGGGGTGGGGTTTGAACCTGGGACCTTCCCCCTGTTGTTTATTCCCCAGCTCTAGCCAACAATTGATGCTCAGAAGTATGGTGGCATCACGGACCTCCTGCATGAGAAGCACCTATTTTGACCTTTGACTTGCCAACTTTCACGTGGGGCGTAGAGATCTCCCTGAATTACAAATTATCTACATTGCCCCTGGAGAAAATGGTAGCTTTGGAAGCTGTAGTATACTCGGTAGGCGTACCGACTGAAATCCATCCTCTCCCCAAATCCTGCCCTCTCTAGGCTCCACCCCAAACCTCCAGGAATTTCCCACGCTGGAGCTGACAATCCTATCAAAAGGAAACTGGTGCACTGGCAAATCGCAGGCTTGCAACGACGGCGAAGTCCCCACAGATCCCCTTATACATTCAGGTGCCCAACCCTAATTTAGCGTGACTACCGAACGGTCTCCACGCGTTTTGGCTCAGATTAGAATTGTACAAGGACTGTATCAACAGGACAGAGAGACCCCGCCCCCTTCTCTTCTAGAGGAGGCGTGGCCTCATTCCATCTAGAAAGGGTCGGAGTCGCGTCTGCTCCGTTGCCTCCTGATGTCAGCGCGTTGCGTTTCCCATCCAATAGTAATCTCTGCGTGCCCTTGTCACGTGAGAAGGGCGCTTGAGGCCGAGTAGGCTGAATCTCGGGGGGGGGGGTTTGAGCTGGTGCTGCTTCACCCTCCTGTGAGGGAGTTTGTGAGGGGGAAAGAGCGAGCGCCGCTGAAGAGAACGGGCGGCCCAGCCTTGGCGGAGCTCCTTGTCGCTCTGTGAAGGGAGACCCGGCGCGGCAGGCGGCCATGTCCATGGAGGACCCCTTCTTTGTGGTGAAAGGGTGGGTGGCCGGCTGGCTGGAGGAGAAGGAGGCGGCGGGGCCGGGAGCCGATTTGGGGGCGTCTCAGCAAGGGGGAGGGGGCTGTTGTCTGTCTGATAACACGAGAAGTTGGCTGAGAGAGTGTTCACACGTTACGCACAGCGGGGGTGGGGGTGGAGACGGGGCTGGGCTGTACCTAAGGTTGCCAACCTGCAGGTGGAGCCTGGAGATCTCCTGGAATTATAACTAATCTCCAGGCCACAGAGATCAGTTCCCCTGGAGAAAATGGCTGCTTCGGAGGGTGGACTCTATAGCATTATACCTCTTTGAGTTCCTTCCTTTTCTCAGGCTCCACCCCTGGAATCTCTAGGAATTTCTTAGCCTGGAGTTGGCAAATCTGGCTGGACGTCTCTAGGCAGGGATGTTTAGTTTATTTAGTAAAGAGTCCAGTAGCACCTTTAAGACTAACCAACTTTACTGTAGCATAAGCTTTCGAGAACCACAGTTGTCTTCGCCAGATGAGTTTATTTAGGTACTTATTCCCCAGATTGCTTCTCAGTGGTGCTTCTGAGTAGTTTACATCACCCCCCCTTCATTTTTATCTTGAGAACAACCACCCTGTGAGGTAGGTTAGGCTGAGAGAGAATGGCTGGCCTAAGATCACCCAGAAAGCCTCCATGGCAGGGTGGGGTTTCATCCCAGGTTACCAGATCCTAGTTTGGCATTCTGGGCTATGTGGGACCTCAGGTCTCAATGTCTCCCTTCCCCAGCACACATTCAAATTTTAAAAAGTTCCTCTAAGTAGTAAAAATTAGGAAGCATTCTTCCAGGGACAAGATCTGGGTCCAATAGCGCCTTAAAGACCAACTAGATTTCTAAGGTATGAGCTTTCCTTGGAAATCTAGTTGGTTTTTAAGGTGCTTTGGACCCCAGATCTTTCCTACAGTGCTACGTTTAAAAAGATTGGCTTTTAAAATGCATTTTAATAAATGTAGAGGCACATTCAGGGGGGAAAGTGATACATGTGGGTTAAAGTAGCATGTTTCATAATTGTGGCTGCATATGGCTGTGTAGTGGCTGACTGGGTTCTGGTCCTCCTTGTCAGAGTGTAGAATTCACCATTTAGGCATGAAGCTTGCTGAGTGACTTTAGCCATGCTGCCTTGCTTATATCACAGGATTGCTGTGAGGATAAAAAAGAGGAATGAGAGAATGATGCATGCTCATCTAAAGGCCTTGGTAGAAGGATGGGATTAAAATGCACTAGATAGACAATTCTGCCACCTTCTGCTTTTTTGTTGTGGTTAATGGGTAGAAGGCCTCTGTTGTGGAGTCAGCTTGTTGGTGCCTCTCACCCAGTGTTGCCCACTCGGATTACTTATTAAGTGAGACACCAATTGGTTCATGCATGTTAGATGGCATAGAGAGTTATTTAAAGAGGTAAACATATCTTTAGTGGGAGAAGGAAAGCATATGCTTGTGTGGGAAGAAAATGTGGTTAAAGCTTTTGTGTGTGTCTTGATCTTATTCATCCAATAACTTTTTCAGCTATCACTGTCCGTGGCTTCATTTGCAGTGGTGCTCCACTTTGATATATATAATTTACATCTTATATATGAAATAACACATAAATGTATGAAATGTTGCTGGACATGTACAGTGTTTCTTTCACCATCTGCACCCAGCATGTAACATTAAGGAATGCTATAGAGTGCCTACTTTTTAAAAAAATATTAAATACTAGCTTGTACAATCTGCTGCCTTGACTTTCAGCACCCCTCCTAGAAGAGGGGGTGAAACTGACAGAGCCTCCCAGAGGCAAAGAGGAAATTAACAAACCCTCTGAGCAGCCATCTCCCTGGCTCTTTAGAGAGGGGGAAATCGACAAAGCCTTTCGATCTCTTTTAAAACTCAGCTTCCTGACTAAGATCTGACTCCCTTCAGTGCTTGTCCTCTTGTAATTCGTCTCTTGTAGCTTACCTCTGAAATATTAGGTAATAGAGTTATAATCACAACCTATCTATATGGAACACACTCTACTAAAATGAAGGTGTATTTAATATCTTATCCAGTTATCTTGCTGTTTCCTAGTATTGAATGTATTTTTTTTTCTGGGGAAATGCGCCCCCCCCCCAGTACAGAATGTAATTTGGACATCCATGATGGAATAGTGTCTGTGTTGATGACAGCACAACTTGTTCGTTCTTCCCACCTCATTTCCTTACCTCCATCAGTGTTAAGGTACTTATGGTACAATCCTATGGAGAGCTAATCCAATCTGAGCCTATTGAAATCTGTGGTTTTAAATTGGTATAACTCTGCATAGGGTTGCACTGTTAATATATTATAGCGTGAGAGCACTCCATCAGTATACCACTCTAGCAAGGGATAGGCCACCTAGCTGTGTTTTCAAAAGAGCAACAAGATACCAGCAAGGCCATCCCTTCTCTGCCACCCACAAACTCACAATTTTGTGAACATTTTGCTTACTAAAGGCTGACCACTCAGGCTATATAGATGCTAATCTGCTGGTTTAGTCCCAAGTCACTTCCCTGTTTGCTCCCACCATGCCTCATTACATGTTCTTCATTTTGGTAAAGATAAGAATGGTCAACACAGAATGTTCATCCTTGGATCTTGGCTTTGTAAATTGTATACAAACTGTTGAGTGCAGTAAGTTTCCATCCAGCATATTTTTCTTCCTGTCAGGTTGATAGAGAAACTGAAAGGCAAAAATGAAAAGCAAATTACAAGGCTAGAGTTGTTTATCCTTTGAAAGTTTGCAGATGGTTGCAAAATAGATTAGGGTATTAAGGGACCAGAACTAAGTTTGTTCTGTCTCAACAGTCCTTGACAAATGAATAAGTGTTCAGAGGTGACTCTTGAATGTATACAGAAAATGGAGGTGCATACAATTATGTGTATGACAGAGAGGGATGAGGGTAAGTTTGTGAACAGGAAGCTTCTCTTCCAGTGGAAATGATGTTATGGAAAGTTAAATAGAATGGAATTGCTGTAGAATGTTAAGTGTGCCCAGGCCAGATTTTTAAAGCAGTGTAGCTAAGGCTTTATGTGAGTGTTTCCTTTGTTTGGTGGATTCAGGCTGGTACTAAAAATGTTACCTGAAACAAAAGCACCAGTCAGGGGACCTCGCCCACCCTTTCAATGTAGCTCCCAGAGAACGCCTTTTAATTTGTCTCATTTTACTACCTATAAGTTGTAACTTTTCCCTGTATTTGAAAGATTCTTCTGTTCCTTTCCAAATATCCCCCCGATCCACTTTAAAAGCTAGTATGTGGAGGACGTGACAAATACAGCACTGCCTGTTCAATGGAAAGTTTACAGGGATAGCATCTGAAAACATACGGAAGTAAATTAGCTATTTTGTGTGTATTGTACTGCTGGTAAGAGATAACTAATATACACTAAGCTTTTACTATGGTCAGAAATTTGAATGACTGAGGAATGGGCTTGTGACATTTTCCTGTGTCCATAGGGAAGAGAACTAGACAGAAATAACAAATGACAATTTTCATGGAAGTATAATAACTGCTTACAAGACTATTAAGGCACCTGTCTGGCCTAGTGGAAAAGGTTGCTTTTTGTCTTCAGGGGCAGGGAGAGGGAGAGGTCAATCTCAAAATCTGTGTTAATTGATCAAAAAACTCATCCACCCCACCCCCATACTCAGAGCTGGTTCATACACTCACCCACATATCCCTTTTTCATGGCTGAGAAGGAAGATGCCATGTCCTCATACACCTAAAGAAATGTGCCATTAGTATGATCACCCAAGACAAAGAAATATACAGATTGGTTCTGCAAGCCTTAAACTATAAGCACCGTCACATTCTTGCGAGTGTGGTGAAGAGATGTGTGCACCCAGATTTCTTGCCCATGTGAAGGCCATCAAGCAGCCATGGGCCATCAAGCCTATGGTTTCTGAATCTGTACTTGAGAATACTCAAGTGTAAAATCATGTTTGTGTGAAGGCATGGATGAACATAGTACTGTAAGGGCACAGTGCTAACAGGTTGTAGTTTGGCATTTCCCAGATCCATGCTTGTGAGGTCTTATATCAAACTAATGTGACCTAATCTTTCATTTTTCTCTTCCAGGGAGGTTCAGAAGGCAGTGAACACTGCCCAGGGGCTGTTCCAGAGATGGACAGAACTCCTGCAAGATCCGTGTACAGCTACACGGGAAGAAATTGACTGGACCACCAATGAGCTGAGGAACAACCTAAGGAGCATCGAGTGGGATCTTGAAGACTTAGATGAAACCATTAATATCCTTTAGATTCTTGGATCAGTTAGATACATTCTTAAGTATTAATTCAAGAGACTAATAATGGTTTGGGCACAGAAAGTTAATAAATAGGTTACTCTTGATATAACTTGTCTCATTGGCAGTCCTGTTTAGACCATATAGTCGATTGCACACAAACATCTGTCACATGGTGAATATCCTTTAATTTAAAAAAATGCATTCAAGTTGGTTTCCTTTGTATTTTCCTCCCAACATAAGGTAAAAAGAGCACATGATATTAGATGCATAGGTTCCATGGCTATAGCATGCGTTCAGGCAAATGATGACAGTTTACACATTAAAAGTTGTGAATTAAGCAAAAAAAAAATCTTGACAGAAAGAAATGTAGTCAGCAGAATACATTATTTTTAGGTTTTGTGATTAAAAAACGGGTTTTAGAAGATCTCCATTAATAATGTTTAGATGTGAGGTGCTATTTATTAGATATCATTTCCTTAACTGGCTGTTCCCAACGCATTGTTGAAGCAAATCCTCGGAAATTCAACCTTGATGCCACAGAACTGGGTGTGAGAAAAGCCTTTATCACAAGCACACGGCAGGTGGTCAGGGTAAGGCATTTCATATAACAGGGAAGAACTTGACAATACAAAGCAAAGAAATAATGGCCATTGCTTTAGAGCCTCTGAAAGGGGAGCACAACCTCTAATTCAGCTGAAAGGGGAGCACAACCTCTAATTCAGCTGAAAGGGGAGCACAACCTCTAATTCAGCAAGAGATTAAGAGGAAATGCAACTGATCACTGAAAATTGCCACAGTTTCACAATCACTGTCTTGTCTTGTTGTAATTTCCAAGGACAAATGTTCTGTAAAAATAGCTTAAAATACTTATGTCTGCATTTTTTTAAAAAAAAAACTTAAAGTAGCAGAATGGCTAGTAGTGTTTGTTTATGAAGAACTTTTTAAAAACTTTTCTTTAGTTAAACCAAATAATCATGCTCACAAGATAAGCCACAACCCAGGGAACTGCACAGCTTCTTTCTGGGGCTTGATGTATTTGGGCACTTGCAGGTGCCTAAAGAAACCCTGGGCTATGATCTTAAGATTCCCTTATACTTTTCAGAGATTTTGAAACACAGATTAGCTAGGAAGATTTGCTAGGAAGAAAGAAGTGCATTTTGTTATGAAACTAAGAAAATGCATTGCCTTTCCCCCTGCCCTTTGAATAATGCAGCAGTATAACATCAACTGAGGTTGTGAAGTGGAAGATAGTTCCCCTGTAACATCAGGGTCAAAACAGAAAAAGTGCCATAATTGGATCTTCTCAGTGATTTTTAAAAATCAGTGTCAGTTGTGCAAGGCCCCTGATTCAGACTGATATCTTATAGGGACAGGAAGCATAGTTTAACATTTCCATTTTTACATGGTTTTGCTAACTGCTGAGCACACCCCATTCTACAATGAACACTTTATGATGGGCATGTACTTTAAAGGGTTAATGGCTTGGGTGGTGGTGGTTGATGGGTTAAACCCCGGCCCCCCCATTTAGCTCTTGATTCAGGTCCAGGCCTTACGTTACTGGCGTTGCTCTTTAGAAGATGCTGAGAAGTCTGATACCCCTTCTTGTCTAATTTGGCCTTTAAACTTGCTGCTGAACCAGGAGACAAGGCAAGTACCAACTCTCTTCTCCCTGCCTCAGCCCTCTTTCTGTCACACAACATACCAGGAACCTTACTTGCTATAGCAGGCAGGGGGGGTGGGCAGGGAAATGGGCAGATGAAATCATTCCTGCCTTGCCTCCCTGTTCAGGGCAGGGGAGAATCTTTGTGTTGCAATCTGGTAACCCAAATGGTACTATTGTCGAAGGCTTTCACGGCCGGAGAACGATGGTTGTTGTGGGTTTTCCGGGCTGTATTGCCGTGGTCTTGGCATTGTAGTTCCTGACGTTTCACTGAGTTCCTGACGTGACACTGAGAGATCTCTGTCTTTTGGTGCTACACCTCTGAAGATGCCAGCCACAGCTGCTGGCGAAACGTCAGGAACTACAATGCCAAGACCACGGCAATACAGCCCGGAAAACCCACAACAACCAAATGGTACTGTTCTGGAAAATCTACATGTGCTCATTTCCAGAAACTCTTAGTTGAACTTTATTAATTTAACGAAATATACTTCTTGATCCAAACAGCTTTGTTCTCTTGCTGGCCTCAGTATGCAGCCTGTTATGTGGCAAAATTATCAGCAAAGAAACCCATGCTTGGTTCTGCATGACGATCTTATGGCGTTGCTTCAGGGGTTGATCACGGCCCACAGCGCCCAGTGTTCAGAAATATGCAGGCAATCATACTCTTTGTAAACCATCATTAGTATACATGGTTTGCAGAAATGCTTCAATATTACTTAAGCTTCTAAATTTAGATTGCATTTGTAGCGGACTTGGCAATTTCACATTGTACCCAGGAATAAAGGTCCTGCTCTTGCATTCATAGTGTTTGACCACAGAGAGCTTGTGCGACCAGACTTTAAAACAAGAATGGAACTGAGGCATTGAAAACTGGGCTGCCCGATGTCTGCAGACATCCACAGTGATAAATAGCATGCTAGCCAACCAATTTTGCTGATTTAAGAATACACTTTTTTTTAATAGGATATGAAGGATCAAATGTCAAATACTTCTGTTCAAGCCCTAGCTGAAAGGAAAAACAGGCAGGTGAGTAATGCTGCTTGGGTGCCTATTAACATTACCACAGTATTTTTTTTTTGTCATGGCTGCAGCTACAGTACCGTATTGATCATGTTTTAAGTATTGCATGCCAGTCAGGCTTCTTAAAAGGAAGCCCCTTAGTGCATATGAGGAAGCTAGGGCAGCAATCCTTGCTCAGAAGGGCTTGACAAGTCTGCAGGAGACGGGGGAACATTTTCTTGCATCCCCTCGTTTGCAGTTCACCCATTTTTCTTAGACTGATCTCTGACCATGCCAAGGGATCAAATAATTCTGGCTTTCAGATGTTAGCTGTTGTTTTTATGGAAGACAGATTTGTGAGCAGAGCAGTGGTGACAGCTGCTTCTTCATAGCGGAGATGGAAAGATGATGGGTGAACCATTCTCCTGAGCATTTTCTGCACAGGTTGTCTGTTCAGGATGCTGTTAAACTGGAGCCATTGCCCTCATAATTCCCGGCAAGCGAAGTCTCCTGTTCACACATCTTGGGATGTAGGAACTGAGCCCTTAACTGTGTCTGCTTCCACATGTGAAATTCTGTTGCAAAGAAACTAGGGAGTATGACTCCTTTTGTGAATCATAGCCTTGAACTGGTAAGTTAAACTCAGAATTTAGCCCAGCTTTGCTTACCACAATACTGACATTGCATCTGAGACACCCATCTTACGGATTGGCACTCTGTTGCTGAGGTTGCTTTGCATCAAGATCTCCTTAGGTTCAGACTTTTCAGCTGCCGCTTCGTATTGGTTTTTCTTTTAAAACGTGAAGAATAACAATTTCCATAACAATTTACTTGGAACTCAGCAGAAAGTGCAGAAAAATGATAATATATCACTGGGTGCGTTTCTGCTCAAGTGTGGCTTTGGGGATATAATTGCAGATTGCCCAGGTTTTCCTCTTTTACTTGTGATGTGCAGGTGCTGTTAGGAGAAAGTGGTACTCACAGCTGGAGTTCTGGGTCTGACAAATACGGCCGCTTGGATAGAGAACTGCAGTCGGCAAATTCACATTTCATTGAGGATCAGCAAGCGCAGCAACAGGTACGATATTCCCTGTAGCAAGTTTTTACACCAGGAGACATTCATTGGACCTTGTGAGAACATAAACAGGAAGGTGCTATGACATCAAACACTTGATTGGACAGTTCTGTCAAGAGAGGACAGCCAAGCTTGGGTGGAGAACAGTCAGGTAATGATTCGGCATTTTCAGGTGAAGTTTTGCTCCCAGAATTGCAGTCTCTATGACATTAGGTGAGATTCCCAGGAATGTATACATTGCATAGCCTGTTAGGGGATGGCCTGGCATAGAGAGGAAGTAGAGGAAAGTAGTGGGAAGACAGACTTTTGAGGAAAGTGCATAGCCAGAAGTGTTGCTGGTTGGGAAGGCAGACTGTGTGCTTGGCTGATGTCAATCTACCAGCATTAGACAGGGTTAAGCTCTTCTCAGTAGATCAAGTTAAGAGCTTGGGGGGTGCTCTTGACCCGGCCTTGTCAACGGATAAAGAAGTTGCTAGGAGTGCCTTCTTTCAGTTGCAACTGGCTCGTAAGCAGTTGCAATTGGCAACAGTTAGACTTGGCAACAGTTAGGTAATGGCCCTTTTCTGTGGTTGGTCCATTCTTCTGGAATAGCCACTCATGTAAATGCAGAGGGCATCGTCACTTGCTACAACCAGGATATTTTGTTCCAGAGGGTGGTGGACAGTAAACTGTTTTGGCAGATTTGGCTGTGCTGTGTTTTTTATCTTGTTGATGGGTGGATATGGTGGTTTCATGTCTCTGCAGCTTTTGCAGCTGTGTTAGCTATATTAAGTCTGAGGAAATAAAGTGGGATATAAATACTTTAAATAAATAAAATAGAGTTGGTACCAGCAGCCATGTATCATCAGTGAAACTGCTCATCCTCAGCAAAGGGAAAAATGCCAACTGTGTGTTTGTCCTTAATCAAGTAGGGAACAGAAGGCACATGAGTAACATTATACCAAATAAAAATTTATCCATGTAGAAAGACCATGGGTTAGCTGTGCTAGTGCAGTATTGCTAAGAGTTAGCTAGATGGTCTTCCAACTTGCCTCCAAACAGCAGGAAGATATGTTCAGTTCAAGCAACACTATTATTATTGAGAGTCTAACAGTCTGATCTATATAGACCCTTTCGTCATATGCAAGATAGAAAGAATTTTTAAATATTTGTCATACTTCATCATCATACACTTTTTTTTAATAAAAAATTTTATTGGGTGAGTAAAGTTTAATATTACAATTTTTTTAATTAATACCCTCATTTCCATATTCCCCCACCCTCTCCCCTCCCCCCTTTATCTCAGACTTCCAACAGTTTCCCAACCCGCTGCCTAAATCTACTACTTATATCTCTTTTTCTTTTCTTATCTGTCCTAATATACTACTAAAATAGATATTATATGTTAAACTATAAAAGATCTAATATCAAATTAACAATTACAATATATTTCTAACTTATCTCTTCTCCTTCTGTAAAGATCCTCCTCTCTTCCCTTCTGCCAAATTAATAGTTATCTAACACCCACAATTCTCCCTTTACGTCCCACTTCTTTTCCAAATACTGTTTTAGTTTCCTCCAATCATTAAAGAATTCCTCTGGATTCTGTTCTCTCAGCTTTCTTGTCATTTTGTCCATTTCTGCCATGTACAGCAATTTTTGTATCCAATTTTCAATAGATGGTACTTCTTTTGTCTTCCACTTCTGAGCATATAAGATTCTCGCCGCTGTTGTCATATCATGTTCTATGTTGCCTGGGAATCCCTTCCGAATTCAAATTCAACAACAGCAGTTCTGGGTTCTTATTTATTTGAATTTGTAAAATTGCAGTCATAGCTTCTATAATATCTCCCCAGAACTGCTTTGCTACCTCACAGGTCCACCACATATGATATAATGAACCTTCGTGGTTTTTACATTTCCAGCACTTATCTGACATTTTATTGTTCCCATATGCTATTTTCTTCGGCGTTAAGTACCATCTATATATCATCTTGTAAACATTTTCTTTAATATTAGTACTAGTCGATAATCTTCAATGTGTTTTTCCATAAGTATTCCCATGCCTCCATTGTTATGTCTCTATTGCAGTTTATAGCCCACTTCACCATCTGGACTTTAACAGTTTCATCTTCTGTATACCATTTTAACAAAATCTTATAAACTTTAGAAATCTTTTTCTTGCCTTCTTGTAGTATACATTCTTCCAATTCCGAATTTTTCCATTTAAATCCCGATTTTAAACGATCCGAATCATATAAGTCTTTTCATCATCATACGCTTGAGGCAGCTTATAAATTACATCATCCCTCTAAATTAGAAAAAAGTTGCAAGGTAGTGTCACGGCCCCCTGTCCCACAGGAAGGCTGGAAAGGGGAACAACAGCAAAGTGCTCAAAGCTGGGGACTGAATCCTCACTTCCCAGGGTAATGGGAGCCACCACCGGTTTCTCTGAACTAACCCTCAGCTGTGAGACTGAGAGACAAGTCTCCAGCCCTGCTGGGTATTAAACAAGAAGGCAGCCCTGCGGGGTGGGATGCCTGCAGGTTGAGTTTTACAAAACACTCAGTTGGGCAGCTGTAGTCAAATAGGCCAAAGTGCTGGATTTGAGTTGAAGCCCCAAAACCGAAATAGCACCTTAGAAGTATAAGTAATAGGATTTATTAAGAAGACTACAAGAAATTACAAACACAGATGTACAGAACTGGAAAGAAAAGAACACAGTTACAGATATACCCTAAAGTACTATACATAGAAGCATTGCTTCTCTAACACAGATGTTACCTAGTCCAATTCGAGGCACAAGGTCCAGGTAGAACTCCAAAGTCCAAAATCCAGAGACAGAAGTGCTGGACTGACACCTATCCTGGTAATCAGGTCCAGAGCACAAAAGGCATGTAGCAGCAGGTATCCACCACCACCCATACACACTGAAGGTACAGACTAGAATAAAGACCCTTGCTTTATTTCAGGCTGCTTCAGCATGGCCTGATCTTGATTGACCTCTCAGTGGTATTGCTAGGTCTTGTGACCACATACCTAGCCTGTAGAAGATATATAGAAATTTATCTAAATTTGCTGTATATGAAACTATGATTAAAACTCTGGGCTCAAAAGCCATATGGAATGCATGATTTTAACTGCGTATTTTTCCTTCTGTTTTGAAAAACCAGTTAATAATTGAACAGCAAGATGAACAGTTGGAGCTGGTCTCTGGCAGCATTGGTGTCCTAAAGAACATGTCCCAGCGCATTGGAGGGGAACTGGATGAACAAGCAGTGTGAGTCTGGAACAAGTTTGTCACTGTGCACACTTCTAACAATAAAAAGCCTTCCTAGCAGTGAGATAGCGTTTTTCTGGCAAACCTTCCAGAAGCATCTGGCTTGCCAGTGTTGGAAACCAGGGTCCGGAGGAGGAGGAGCTTTGGTCCAGTCTCTCAGACTTTTAATGTTCTTAGCCAGAACCAAATGCAATCAGTTTAGATAGCATCCCCCTCCCTCTTCCCACTAGAGCAAAAATCAGTTCATATCTAAAAATAGATCTCTACCTTAAACAAAGCAAAGGTTGTTTGTCACTTGTAAAGTCTGAACGTTTTCGTCTGATTTCCTGTGCCACAATGGACACAGTATGTGTTGGAGATTGAACCAATGACCACTTGTGCTGAAGTTAAGAAGGTGAAATAGTTTTGGTTTATGTGTCACCGCAAAACAACTTAGATTAAAATAACTAAATTTGGAGGTGTCTAGGACTTTACAAACAGCAGCAGGAGAAAAAAACTGAAACTGAAATGGGAAGGAATTTATTCAGTCTCTTACCTGCTTAAAAATAAAATTGTTCTTTTCCTAAAGGCTGTTGCCTTTCAGAAAGAAGCTTTGGGCAAGAATTGCATTTACTACTTGAGAGGTTTCCATGGTCTGTTATTGTAATTCCTTTCTGTGGCAGAAGAGCTATTACGTTATAGACCTTAACATCAAGGCTTCTTCCCCTCCTTCCAAGACAACTTTATATCTAGATATTGTACTATCGCAGGCATATTTATCATCTGCTGTGGCCTCAGGACCTCCCTATGCCTTCTCCCAAACTAAAACTCACTTGTAACACTCTTTGGGGGAGAGGGGATTATACAGATTAAAGAGTGCATCTTTTCCTCCACAGGTCCCCCACAGGTGACAAAACTGTGTGTGTATCAGAAGGGGTGGCCAGATGAGAGGGCTGTGTACCCTCTCTCTCCTCCAGCCCCCAGCTCTTCTGTTCAAAGTGGCAGACTTGACAGACAGCTGCTTTTCATTAAAAAAAAGTGGACAGTTAAATGCATCCTTCTTGTAGCAGCATCTAGTTTGCCTCTGAGACTTACTTTCCATATCACTGTTTTTGAAGTTATCTCCTGTGTAAATTGTCATAGGTGGAGTTGCTAACAGGCCTGAAGAAAAACATCTTGTTCCTTTAGCACAGGCTTAATGGGATATTATATACCAGCTGGTGTCACATATATCCATGCCATGAAAAGTGTTGTTTGACCATTTCTACACATTAAGCCTCTTTTAAAGGTACATGTCATTTTTTCTCAAGACCTATTGGCAACTATAGCCATATGTGACCAGTGAACATTCATCTGTTTCTTTGCAGGAAGTCACAGGCACTTTATGCACAGCAAAATGGAAATCCTCTGGATTTTTATATTTTATAAAATCAGCACATGGATCATCTTGGAAAGCAAAAACATAGCTGTCAAAGGGCTTCCCCCCTGCTTAATTTCTAGGTTGATGAAGGAATCAGAATAGTGGGTTGATCATAGTAGGGATGTGTCTATGTTGCCATCTTCCCTGCAGGCGGACTTGAGAGGCAGTCCAGAGAGTGAGTAGGTTAGATGTTGTTTCTTATACTTAATCCCATTACACTATACCATACCCTGCCTTTCCAGGGACTTGAGACAAAACAAGTTAACAGACGATCATGTTAAAGCCATGCGGCGTGGCAGTAGAGAAGCTAATGAAAGCAGCAACCTTTCCAAAAAAACACCACAAACAGTACTTCATCTTGGCTTTCCTGAATGAAAGGCCTTACAAAACACAGAATAACAACAACAACAACAACAAAAGCCCTTGTGCACTCTTGACTAAATGGCTAGGAGAGGGGAACAAAGTTATCATTCAGCCATAACTAAAGTTATCATTCAGCCATAACTAAAGATTCTTTTCTTTGTTCCTGTTTAATTTCAGCTGCTTTTGTACAAGAGAGGCTGCAGTATTAAAAACATTTTAGGTTTACAATAACAGTTATCTAGGACTGAGATGTTTAATGGTTTCATTTATAACGAAGATCCAAAGAACCTGGGGCGGGAATTGTGTCTTTAACAGTCTCTAACTATGAGCTTAATGAAATGCTTTCTGAAATACATACAGCAATCTAAGGGATGGATTGCTAGAGATGCATGAAATGTCTCCCACCTTTAAAAAAAGAACTTCATTACAACTACAGGGGTTTCAAATCTGATCAGAGCAGCAGTGGGAGAGGAAGGAGAATGTTTACCCTCCCCGCCAGTTGCTGTCCCACCTTTGTGGGGGGGAAGATTAGATCCATGAGTTCTTTTCCTTACAGATGGAAAGGTATCTGGGTATGACCTCTCTGTTGCGAGGGAACCTTCCACATGTCCTTTCCCTACACTTAAATGCAAAGCCTTTCCTTCTCTGTGATTGCAGTAAAGTTTTCCTACATGTTGCAGCAAGTTCAGCCCCAAGTCATCAACATCAAACTCTTTTCCAAGTGCTATTAAGTTTCAAAGTCCATAGCTTATTCTGACAGCTTTTCTTTTTATGCGGCTCTAGTATGCTGGACGACTTTTCTCATGAGATGGACAGCACTCAGTCTCGGCTAGATAACGTCATGAAGAAGCTTGCAAAAGTGTCCCATATGACCAGTGGTAAGTAGCATGGCATCTAATGGATACCTGAGAGCTTCAGAAGGTATTTGGGTAGCTTCAGAGGTGCCAATCTGCCAGCTGTCTGCCCAAGAATCCTGGTATGGTATAATCACCTGTTGACATGAGTGCAGTCCAAGTGAACTATGGCAGCTCTGTTGATTTGGCAGATCTCATCTTTTGGGCCTGCTTTATCAATTGTTCCTGTATTTTGCCTGTTAGTACAAATTCGTAAACTCTTATCCCACCTCTCCCTACCCCAAACATTCTACATTCCTGCTATTGAAGAATACAAAGAGCAGTGCCTCAATGGCTGTTATCCAGATCCTTTGGGGCATCTTAATTGTCCAGTGGGGAGCGGGGGATGATTCTGTGAAGAGATGCTATATAAACTCTTCCAAACTGTATTGTAGGGAATGCTGGGATTCCTTGATAGCTTATTAAGCATTTTTCCAGGAGAAAAATCAATAATGCTCATCACTTCTTGTTCCCCACTGCTATGGATCTTCCCTTGCAACGTTGCAGACACAGGAGAGAGACAGGCTGTGTTCTAGGGCACACCTGTGGCAGATTGGCAGAGGATCCACAGGAGATTTAGCAGTGTGGGAAGTCTTTCTGAAGTTAGAACACTTGTAAAGTGCTCTGTTACAATGTTAGAAAGTGGATTTAGAAAACACAGGCATTTGCTTTTTTTTTTTTTGGTGGGTCAGTCTTGATGAGTTAAAAACAAACCCTCTAGAACGAGTATCAAAGTTGTCTAGGACTCAGTGGTAGTCTATCTGAGCGGTTCCCAGAGCACTGAATCCAGAAGAAAATGCTTTCCGTGTTCCTGTGTTCTAGGCCACACTAGTTCACTAGGCAGAAAAGGCTTGGGCGATGCTGCCATCTCTCTGGCTTTTGTTCCGATCCCAGCGCTGTTCTGTTTTGAAAGTTTTCCTGCTGAGACATTCAAGGACACAGAGGACTAACCTATGCGTGTTCCTTTGCAGATCGGCGACAGTGGTGTGCAATTATCATTCTCTTCACTATCCTGTTGGTGGTGCTGATCTTATTTTTTGTGTTGTGACAAGATCAGAGTTCCGATTCTTGTCCTAGCTCCCCTCTGAATGAAATCTCAGACACTGTGCATCTCCAAGAGAGAATTCTCACCCTAGAAGACCTATGCTGGGAGCTTGAGACTGAGCTGTTCTGTGGGTGACCACCTGTGGCGTGACACTCTCTCATGGCTTTTCTGCTTATCCTCATCCATGTGCCTGAGTGGGGAAACAAATGGAGGACTAACAAATGCACAAGCTCTGCTGTAACAGGAAGCAGCTCTTGTGGGTTGCAGATGCTGCTGGTTTTTTTCTGTGCTCCTCTATAGTGAGATGATTCAGAATGGAAGAAACCAACAGATTTCAGCCATTTTGCAGCCATTTTGCAGGTATGAACCACATTCAGGAAGTGATCCAAAATCGTTTCATCTGCTTGTCCAAACAAGATTCTTGGCAGCACATAGAATGTGTGCGTGTGACACAAACTCCTTGGGGAGATGGAGTATTCCATTGGCTGTAGGATTCCCTTCACAGGCCAGCCACACAGCACTGGCCTACAAAATAATTGTGGATCCTTAAAAAGAGAAGAGGGAGGGGGGAACAAAAGCAGCCACTAACCCATGGATATTTGTCTTCCTTCAGAACAGGATTGTACAATCAGGCTGCCAAGGGTAATTGTTAATGTACCCTGCTGTTGAAATACTACACTACATGGAACAGACCAATGCATACCTTGGCCTTCAAATAATAATGATAATTAAAAAAAAACAGGTCGAAACCTGTAGGCTTGTAAGTGTTGAAACAAAAGCTAATCTGAGTCTGCACATTTTAAAAGCAGGCGCTGTTGTAGAGACAGCCCAAACAAGCCCTGCTGATCAGGTCTGGCCCCTGCTTCGTTCTGTGAAATAGACCCGGCTCTAGCAGGCTAGAATAACTCTGAGCAAATCCTTCTGTGTGTCAGGATTGTAACCCTGCTGAGTTGTCCTACTTCAGGCAGCTATAGTTGGACTCCAGTTTTCAGAGCTTCAACCTCCGTTTCACTGCCCACAAAGTGGAAAACTGGCAAACATACTGTAGCTAAAGTTTTGACGACCATTTTTCCCCTGCGTGAAAATTTTTTGCTTTGGTTATACAAGCCCTCTGAAAAGAGAAGTTTGTGCAGTGGGTGGCAGGAGATGGCTCCATCTTGTATCTGCCGCACTTTTAAATGTCTACTTTTGTTTGGTGAGTGACCATTATCTAGTGGAAGTTTGAGGAAAGAATGGCTTAAGATGAGCCCTGGCCCCATTCTGTCCCATACGTACAGCCCCTGTATCTTAAAGAAGCAAGATTCCTCTTTAAGTCTGGTGTAGTGGATAAGAGCGTGGGACTCTAATCTGGAGAACCGGGTTTGATTCCCCACTCCTCCACTTGTAGCCAACTGGCTGACCTTGGGTCAGTCACAGCTTCTAGGAACTCTCTCAGCCCCACCCATCTCACAGGGTGATTATTGTTGTGGGGATAATAATGACATACTTTGTAAACCGCTCTGAGTGGGCATTAAGTTGTCCTGAAGGGTGGTATATAAATTGAATATTATTATTATTTGATACACTAACGTTCATGAAATATCTTGAGTCGTCCTGCACCTTTAATGCTTTAGAAATTGAAATATTGGTTCATTTGCAAAAGAAAACCAATAATTTATCATCGTTCCAACCCTGGAGAATCACGGGATTTTAATTCTTTAATCTGAAATTTGTTGGTTTTTGATAGTATGGTAGAGTTATATACTAATAAACAAATACGTTCCTGTCTGCCCTCAGGCCCCCTTTGAGGCTTCTGAAAATGGGTAAAAGTTCTACAGCCTCCTAGTCTGTCTCATGGGTGGCTTTGCCTTGCTGTCTGTTGGAAAGGCAGCCCACTTATTTAGGAGACTTCATAGCCCATGTTCTGTCTGACTTTAAAAAGTCCATTTTTCAGACTTTTCTAACAGTATTTCTTGGACTGTCTATATACCAAATTCTAGCAGTCTGTTGAAGTCCTTACTTTTGACATGGCGAAGTTCAAGCATTTTTGAACATTTCTTCAATAGCTGAGGTTCACACTTTGATCAGTCCAAGTCAAGTTAGCCTGCATGCAGGAATCTGCTGAACGATGGGTGGTGGGGGTGGCTGGTGTCCTACATTTCAGAACAAGGAACAAAACCCAGGTGATACCTCTTATTAGGGCCAACAAAAATGACACAAAACATCTTGTAGGCTTGCGAGCTCATCAGAACTGTTCATCAGGCTAGATGTTACAAAAACTGAAAAATGAAGGAGTGGGGGGAAGCAGATTGTCTAGGTCACACTCTCAAGACCCTGCCTTGCCATCCTAGATGCAGACAGGCTCATGGTTTAATTGCTGTAGGTGTGAGATTCCAGCACTTGCATTCAATGAAGGATATTTTTCCAAATGAGATGAGCCCTTCCAAATGAGAGTCCAGCAAGATCCAAGTGTCACTCAAAAACCCATGGGAGAATTTCAGTCAGGGTAGGTCACAGGGCTGGGTTGTTTACAAGATGATTCAAGCTATCTAGCACTCCAACCTGGTCACTTTGAAACCTCAGTCAGGTCCCTTCTTTCAGGTAGCATCTTTGTGATTTTATCTCTGTACACCTTCGCTCTAATTCGTAACTCTTTTTCGTGGTTATTCCCTGTGAAAGCAGGCAAGTCGGGAAAACTCTTCAGGTGTGTTTGTACTCGCTCTATAATTGCCAGGTTACTTTAAGAGACTGTTTTAAACAGCTGGTTTCTTAACTTCAGCCAGACCTCTTAGCCTAAAAGTTGAAAGAGTTATTCTTTGGCTGTAACGGTTAAGAAACAAACACATTCTTTTTCTATTGCTTGCAGACACAAATAGATTGACTGGTATCAAAACCAGTCTACATGTTTTCTTTCTATAGAAATAGAATTTCTTTTGATAAGAATCCCAAATTGGGGGAGCCAAGCTAGGCCCAGAAGTCACTCTTTCGCCTGCATTGGGCAGATTGTTATACATCCCTTTCCCCCAGTATGAGAACTGTGACAGGTTGTAGCTTCCTACATAGAGCCCACCCACCCTCCAATTTTTGCTTCTTGCAAAAAAACTAAACTTCTTCGAGATTCATAGAGCCTGTAGATGTTCCCAGCAACAGCAGGTCTGTGAGGGAGACCAAAAAGGGCATTTTTACATACATCTTCTGTAAAAAGTATTTTACTGGTTACACATTTCTGTTTTTGCAAGAGTTCCTAACATGAGACTGACTTCAGTGATGTTGGCTTTGCTAAACTTTCCGTGGGGGTGCCTGAAGCCTAGATGGGCTCCCAGATGTTTACTCTAGATTTGGAGTCTCCCATCCCCCCTCACTATTTATTTGAAGTTAGAAAGCCTGGTTTTCCACACCCTGTTGGGGGTGCTTGCACAGCTGGGATCAATCTTGGTTGCCTGCTTGTTCTCTTGTTTGGAAGTACTGGTTCGCAGGCCAGTGAAAGAGCCAGACAGCTGCCATTTCCTTGCAAATGCACAATCCCCACCCCCCAAATGTTTTTAGAAAGTGGGTGGGGGCAGGTGGAGCTTTTGCTTAGCAGGGCTTCTGATTGGCCATTGGAAATCTGATTGGCTGTGCAGATTTTTAAGAAGTTGCTTTGGCAGCAGCTGCCACCACAGCACAAAGATCTTTACTGTATGAATGAAGCTGAACTGTGTGTATGCAAACAAAGAGTTTTAAATAATATGCTCATTTTAAAAGGCATCCTGTTAAACAACTTCTGTGGCCTGAAATATTGAAGAGTTAATGTTGGAGTTATGCATGACCTCATTCCCTGAGATTTTGTGGCTGGCTCTGCTTCTTGTGTCAGTCATTTTGTGGCTGTGCTCATCAACCAGTGTCAGAATTCCAAAGGTGCCTGCAGGCTCAAAGAGGTCAGGGACCTCTGTCCTACAAGCTTTTGCAAGGCACTAGGTCTCATTGGTTTTCAAGGAATTGCTTTCCAGTTTTGGGGAAAGAGGTTTCCTTAAGGCAGAAAGCTTGAATGTGTAACCAAGCTTCTCTGTCCATCTTGCCCTACCTCTCCCCCAGGAGAAGGAAAAGTATCTAACTCCTGCTGTTCCCCACTTTGCAGAAAATCTGTTTAGTGTACAACACTCCTAAACTCCAGATGCATAAATCCTGCCAGCGCCCTTCACTCTGCCTTCAGAGACCCCAGCAGTCATTAGCACTCCTTAAAGAGCCAGTTTGCAACTGAGAACGGGACCCCTGCTCTCTTCTCTTAGTACTCTGAAGCAAAGGGCCTCACAAGTAATTTTTAAATTTTTGAATGGTTTTATGGCAGTCCAAGCTCATTATGTTCTATTAACTGCGTACCATAGCGTTAACACTGTAATGCTCTGTACTGTATTTCTTAGATGCTAAGTGAATTCTATAGCTTTCCCCCATATAAATCCTGCTTGTATCTAATAACATCTCCACCTCCACTCCTTGTCAAAGAGGGTAGGTATTAAACAAAAGTCTCTCTAGGTCTGAATGCATCCCTTTGAATGGTTGACTTCTCAGTACTGTTTTAACAAAGGGGGCTTTTGTATGTGTGGACAATTCTGATGTGGCTGCCACTTTGCTACAGGCAATGCTTTTGTTTGAGACAAATTCCATGAAATGACTAATTTTAGACATGAGGTTAGAAGTTTTGAGGCTCGCCTTCCAAAACAAGAGGTTGCCCCTTCCTGTAAGGAAGGAAAAAGCTTAATTAAGTCCAGGTGTTTCCAGTGCAAACCTCTCAGCTGTGATTCCGCACTCTAAAAGATGTTAGGCTAGAATGCCCAAGATCCCTTTCCTTGGTCACTTTAACTTACTGAGATTTGTATGTGCCTTATAGAAAGTGCAGCAAAGTACTGCTAACGGAATAAATCCTGGAAAAATTATTGCACTGAATTTTGGAAATAGGCACCGTCTTGGACCGTTATTCCCGAAGCACAAATACGTAACTTGAGAGAATGGCTGCAAGAAATTAAAACACAGAAGGCGAGGCTTTGAGGATGCCACATTCCATCTGCCTGTCCTGAGGGCACATAATTTTAGTGCCTATCAGCACTTAGAGACTGAATGATCTAGTAATCCTGCCACAGAGATTTGGCAGCAGTATCTGCCCTCTGGGGAGGTTGCCCACTGCATCTCTGCATGAGTCACTACTATGGATGTGCCACCTAATCTTGTATGGGTACCTTCTGATTTTAAATGCAGCAAATACTGTGCCTCAGAGCTCAAAATTTGGGAAATACTGCATTTGTACAAAAACTCTTAAACCTTCCCTGTGTAGACAAGGAGATTTGCATGCAGCTTATTGCCTGACAAGTCGTTCGATTGTGGCCCTCTCAACCTGTTAAAAACGATTTACTGTCATCAGTCTTTTATACATCAGTGTCATTATTGAATTGTATGCCAATGCTAAGATTGTGATGGTGTAGGCTCCTGGACTGTGGTTTAAGCTTGGTGACAAACAACTATATGCACTGCTGCCTATGTGTGTATTTTTCCCCCTGACGCTGTCCTCATTCATACAAAACAGTGCCCCATTGTTTTGTTCCTTACCATGTGTCAAGGAGTTGCAGAAGCTGCGGGCCAGGGTGGTGGGCAGCAGCTGGTGATTCTCACGCCCTCCACCACCCCCATCTCCTCTCCCAGAGCGGCGTAAACATGTTTGCAGCTTTACCCTGAACGTGTGCACAGTTTGTTTGGGAGGTAAAGGTTTGCAAAAAGCTGATTTCCCCGAATCACTCCCTGCCCTGCTGCTGCTCTTTATAACATGTTAGTGCTGTTTTACTGCTTCCTCCAGGTTGAAAATGCCATTTAAAGAAGAGCAGCGTGGGGCTCTGAGTGAAAGCTGACCAGACCCTAAGAACAGTCGAGAGGGGACAGGGGGGCTTTGTTGTCTCCTTGCAGCTGTTGCAGGTGCAGTGGTAGTCCTATGGCCAGGGCAGCATAGGGTGGCTTGGGCCGCTTACAGGTAGATTGACAAAGGAAGGCTGGGTGCTTACATCCTCAAAAGTTCTGTAGATTCGGGCATTTTTGACAGGTGCAGCATGCCATGCAGGACAAAAGAGGCTGAACCTGGCTTGTTATAATGGCTTACCTCCTTCAGTCCAGGCTCACCTATGCCATGAATACCACTAGGTTGCCACAGGGGAGCCATTCTCTCTTAGCTTTTGGTCTCATTCTCCCTTATGGCAACATCCCTGGAAGACTTACTGCTATTTGTATAGAGCTTTGAACTGCAAGTCTTAGGGGGGAAACGTTTAAAGCCCTTGCCTCATTTTCGCCAGGTTAAGTGATTGAGGAATTAGGGCCATGAAAGGGTATACATTTTCCAAGCAAGCTACACAGAGAATCACTGCCTCCAACCGCCACCACCCCTGTGCCGTCTGGGTCTTCAAAGAAGGGCCAAGTGACAGAAAACTTCCTTCCACCCGGCACTAGGATCCAAACCCAAATACCATCTGTAGTCACTAATGGAAAGCCTTTTACCTCCTTGGGCATCCTAAGGGAAGGAGTCGCTTCCCCCTCTCCTCCAGCAGCCTAATTGGTTTACCATCTGGGTAAAGAGAAGCAACTTGTTTAGTTTGAAACAGATGCTTTTCTTTCCCTTAAAAGGGAGCTTTTTTGAATAATAAAACTAAGAACAGGTTTTTAAACTATTTCCTGTATAGCTCTGTTGGGAGTAGATTTACTTGGGCATTAATATACCCTTTTTGTTTATCCATTACATGTTGCATTAATTAACCCTGTGGTGGGTATGGATGCGGTGCTACTAAGGGTTGACTGGCTTACCACCCAACCTGACTGACCTCTATTACTGAAGTGGAAAAAGCAATCACATTGGACAAGAGACTTACTATTTTGGATAAGGCAAAAGCTCAATTCGCCAGCCAATGTGTGTGTGGGGGGGGGGGGAGACTCCTAGCAGGTGGAGGCATATCATATCATCAGAAGAACAGGTTAGCAATGAAGAATCATCTGTGGATAGTCTCTGGAATGCACTGTGAAGGTCACCTGTGACCAGCCTTTCAAGAGAAGAGCTGGACGTGTGTGTGTGATCTGGTTGGGAGATATGGGGAATCACAGCAAAGATCCTCAGATTAAAAATGGACGGGGGGGGGGGGTTGCACTGGCAGCTAAATGTAGTGTAACTTTGAGAAGTTGTCAACCACTGTTTCCTAGTCTTGTTGGAATCATGTTACAATTGTATACATTTTTAAAAAGGCAGATCTTGCTGCAGTATTAAAAGAGGAAATTGACTTACCACCTGTGATGTTGTGATTGCATTTTTGCTGGTGGTAGTTTTGCAGCCACTTGCTTTGATTCATGCTAACGTCTGCTTCACCGTCCTGGAAAGTATTGTCCTTATTCGATTTTACATCCACCAAGGCCCTTGGGGCAGTCTGCTGGGCCCTTGGCCTCCACCCCACCACCTCCTTTGTTTTATTGCTGCGCCCTCCTTGTGGGAAAGGTTAAGGGGGAGGTGGTGGCTGGCCGAAGGTCCTTGCTCAGCAGCTTCCAAGGTTGAAGGGGGATTGGGACCCAGGCGGCCCATCAGCAGCACTACCTGCTTCAGACAGACACTCACGTGTCAATCTGTGGTTATCAGCTTTGAGCAACTGTGATCTCAGCCACTTCAGCCCCCCCCCCCTTGGTCCAGTCAGCAAGGCCTACTGGCATCCCCCCTACCCTGAGGAATGCCACAGCAAGTCCAAGAACACACTGTGTTGGTATACACATTTTTTTTTACACTGGGGATACAGAGAAATATACATTAGCCCTACCCATCCCCTCTTCTGCTTTTTAGAGGAAAACCCCTGCCAAGTAGGGCAAGGCTAGCCTGGCCATCTGTGAAGCAGAACGGCTACGCAGCAGGGGGGGGGGGCTGGAATCCGCAGCTCCTGGAAGCCATGCCAGGCTTCTGACGCCAGGAGAATGCAGCAGGAAGCAGAAAGGGGAAGCTCCGGCGGCAGCGTCTGTTTGAAGACGGACTGATCCAAAACAAGGCCCCCTGAAAACAGCACTTCGCTTTTTGCAATGACAACACTGCTAGTCGACTGCTATTTGCCACAGGAAAGGGATGAGGGTAGAGCAGAGGGGCACATCCTTGCTGCCACCCATGATGCTTATGACGGGTTGCAGGTCTCTCCATTGTTTGTACTTCCCTTCATTCAAAAATGGGCCCAGCCATGAAGAATTGTCAAGGTGGAGCACAACCGGAGACTGGTAGGATAAGGCTGCTTACATTTTTGACATGCATGACCTCTGTGGGCACCTTGTGACATACAGTAGAGTGGAAAAGCCGTACTTCCAGGAAGATGGCCTGCTCCATGCATAACAGCCTCAGGCCTGGAAACGCCGAAGCGCCCCATGAGATACTAGGGGCAGTGCTGATTTCCCTCTGTGTGGCTCCATGAAACCATGGTTGATTCCGCACATGTTGGATAATGCACTTTCAATGCACTTTATCAGTCTTTTGAGGTGGTACTGTTTGGTGACATTGCTAAGCCACAAGAAATACAGATTCTGTTTGTCTGCAGTTATATAGCTGGAATACAGCCTAGCAAGGCTCTAAAAGGGAAACGCTTGTCTGCCCTTTACTGAAATCACCTGCATTGGGTCAGCAAAGCAGCGCCTGGGTGTGAACGGGGCCGGCAGTGTCCCCCGCCCTCCCCTGCCGTTTTGGTTCCACAGAGGCAAAAATCCCATTCAAGGGAAGCGGAGGAGGTGGTTTTGTTCTAGTTCGCAGATTCTTTGCGGAGAAGAAAACCTCCCCCGGCGCTCTGCCCCCTTCCCTTTCAGAGAACAGCCCGGCGATCTGTCCCGACTCCCCGGAGCGATTTGCATTGGGATGTGCGCGCTGGCGGGCAAAGGAGAACAAAAGGCGAAGCTACTCAAGCAGGGAGCAGGAGCAGGCCCGGGAGGGGGAGAGGGGGCAGCTGGGAGAGCCGGGCCCGGGCAGGTGGCGCCTCGGCTTGGCTGCCAGCCCAGAAGAGTCTGGCACGGAGCCCGGCTCCTGCTGCAGCCCCGGCGGGCGTTTGAGTCAATGGAATCGACAGGCGATTGGAGCCAGGCTTTGGAAAAGGCGGTAAAGACCGAGCGGGGAGAAAGCGGCACAAAGGAGCTGGGCCTGGGTTGCCAGCCTCCAGGCGGGGCCGGGATATCTCCCAGATTTACAACCGATCTCCAAATTACAGAGATCGGGTCCTCGGGGAGGGGGGGGGATGGCTCCTTTGGAGGGCAGCCTCTGTAGCATCACACCCCTGCTGATGTCCTTCCCCAAACTCTACCCTCCCCAGGCTCTATCCCCAAATCTCCAGGAATTTCCCAACCCAGAATTGGCAACCCTGGATGCTGTGAAGTGGATTTCTCTCTCTGGCCACGGGGGCAGACTGATGGCAGTCCTTTACTTGATGGGGAAAGGTCCTAGTGGGACCATCAAGCAGAACCAAGTTGCCCCTGGCGTACTGGTTGCTCAGCCACTGAAGCCATGGCCATGGAGTTAGCTTGTCCAGGTAAGGCCACACCTGTTATTGCCTCCATGGCCCAGGCTCGAGCTCTGTTGCCTCCATCCCTGCAGGGGGCACATGGCAGAACTTGCTCCAGGGCTGCCTTAATGCCCCCTTCTGTCCTTGCCCAGCCAGTAGAATAAACCTCCGGCAGTGACTGAGGGCATTGTGGGCTTGGAGCGTTGCCCTTTCTGAACCACACAAAAACCCAAACTATGGAGAAAGTGGGCATCCTGCCCAGAGCTGAAATTGCGTGCCAGGAGGACACAGCCCAGGAATGTTTACAGCATTACAGTCGAGGCTTGAGGCAGCCGAAGAAAAACGCCTCTCAGCAAACACAGAAGATGTTTCCCTCGCTCATCAACAGCCGAAGCCAATTCTTGGGGCCAGTTGAAATACATTATTTCATCATTCAACATTTTGCTGCCCTCTCCACTGGTTAAGCAGCACAATTAGGATTTGTGGGAAACAACCTAGAGTTTCCTGGGATATTTTAATCAGTTTAACATTGATTTTTAAAATACTTAGTCATTTATTGCAAAGGATCATAATTCTGTGGGGGAATGCATTTTGGGACCCAAAATGGCTTACATCCATCTCCTCTCTATTTTAGCCCTACAACCCCCCTGTGAGGTAGGCCAGGCTGAGAGTGAGTGACTGGCCCAAGGTCACCCAGCAAATTCCCATGGCAGAGCAGGGATTTGAACTGGGGTCCGCCAGATCCTAGTCTACCACTAACCACCACACCACGCTGTTTCTCTAATAGGTGTTCTACAAGGTTTCCTTGTAATTTTTCTGCAACTTATTCCAAAAATTGATCCCCAAGAACGAGAAAGCAAGAATGAATTGGGGGAAATTTTGTTGACCCCCACTCCCACTGGGTTAGACTTGATCTCCCCATGTAAGTAAACTCCATGAATTGAGCTTGGATCATCAGTTGATATGAAGAATGGAGACATTGGGAGGTACTCATGGAATGGTGAAATGCAGCAAAATCCCTGAGGTGACAACCAGATACAAAAATAAGGACATTCTACAGATAAAACTCTAGATAAATTCTAATCCAGGAATTATTAATGCAATAAGAAGTCTTAGCCTTTGACCGGCTATGAAACTCCTTGTTGTTCATAAGCAAAGGGAACAATTGTCACTTTAAAATGCATACCCTGCCTCTTGCCCTGTATACTGGCTCATGCCTCTGTAGTATCAGTGGACTGGATCTTACCCTTCTATGAAGCAAAGTTTGTCGCCTTCCTCCAGCATAAGCAGTTTTCCTCCAACTTAAGCAGCTCTTCCACTGGAGGCAGAACACCTTGGGATGGAGGAAGGTTCTTTTGAAGAGGGTTGGCTCCACTCCAGTAGATGCTCGTGTTGTGGCACTCTGGCCAGCAGTTTTGTGTGGAGCGCTGACCTTGCCTATTTATAGACCAACACTCCAGGTCTGAAGTTTTTTAAAGATGAATGTAGTGCTGCCATGGCTAACTGCTTCTTGGCAACATCCATGAGTGAACAAATCTGCCCTGCTGATAGAAATGCATCCTTATAAATGCAGCACAGCAAAAATGGTCTTTCTGATGGATACCGACCTCACCATACTGCCAACTAATCCATCAGAATTTCTCCAACCAACCCAACCCCACGTGACTGCTGCTAAGGCACCTAAATTGGATTCAAGTACATTCATAGTATGGGCAGCAAGTGTACTTTTTTTTAGACAAGCCAGAATTAATTCAGGTTGCTTCCACACAGAAGTTTTGCTTTCATTTGGAGTGTTTCTTTTTTCGGAGCATCCATATGGCTTCATCCCATAATTGTCCACTTTCCAGGTTTCTCTTTCAGCTTTTGGAGTTCTACGCACTCAGCACGCTTCTCCTTTTACCTTTTAAAAGTAGCTGCAGGCTAGTAGCTCCCTTGCCCCAACTATTCAGGGACAGGATTCTTTATAAAACACACAGACCTGGAGGTTGATAAAACGGGCAGGGGATAGTTTTAGTGCAGACCTTTGGAATGTCACTCTCCCACCCGCCCTCCCCAGGCCCTTCTTGTTACTGCATCAGGCAGGCCTGGGTGTTTGTGGATCAGAAGGCATCTAAGGCAGACTCTTTAATAAGCACTGGTAATGTCCCTTTCGTAGCACATGTTGAGTGGCTAATCCATATAGACAATACATATTGGCATTTGAGCTGACTTCAGTCCTCTCAATGTTATTCTGCAATAGCGATAAGAAAGCGTTGCCAAAACAAACGGAGATTTCAGGAAGAACTGTTAGCTAACGCAGCACTGAGTATTGCTGTTTTAATTCACATTTGGATATAGCATGAAGATGCAGTGGCTAGAGCAGCAATTCCCCCAACTATGAGTCCAGGCATACTTGAGTGTTGCAAGAAATAACTGGAAACTCTTGGGAGCTCTAGCCACCATCCTCAGAAGAAGCTACCTGTTGCAACTTTGCATAAGTCATTGGCCTTACTTTGCCCTTTTCCAATCCAAACTCTGCTGGAGACGGGCACTGAGATCTGCCAGCTCCCAGGACATGTCTGCTCTAGCTGTACTACTCTAATGTGACTTCCTGCCCTCTCACATGTGCCTCAGTGCACAAATAATATTTTAGGAGAAAGAGTAAACTTACTCAGTATTCCTGCAGCTCATTACTCCCCCTAGCTGTGACACCATCAGAGGGGAGAAGAGGCAGCTGGCAATCGATTGTCCAAAATACGCACTGAAGTAGCAATTCTAGCAGCCTTCAGGGTCCCTCCCCCAAAATAATCACAAAGCAAAGGGCATAACACTCCCTTGGCCAAGTCAGGGCATACCTGTTCAGGATCCCAAATGAGCAACTTGCATTCAACATCTGGACCAGCGTTTGTCCAGTGTGCTCACTAGCGTCTTTCAACAGGCCATCAAGGCACTTGCTCTGTTAGGGTATGATGGTGCTTTGATCTCATCAGATGGATTATCAGTCAACTACTCAGAGGCTGTAGATGATATGTCCTTACTTCTTGCAAATTGTATGCATTCTTTCGGCACATCTGACCTCTGGGCACCACACATATGCTGCAGGCTTCAGCCTGGGTCAATTTCTATCTATTTAGAGAGAGAGTGTCGAATTCCCAGTGTATACCCCTTTCTTGATAGTACAAGACTATCCCTAGAGGGAAAAGGTACTTCCTTTTCTCACTTGTGTCTGAAGAAAAGAGCTCTGACTCTGGAAAGCTTACACTCTGAAAATCTTGTTGGTGTCTAAGGTGCTGGTGTACTCCTGCTGTTCTACTGCCAACCAATATGGCTACCCACCTAAAACTGAAGCTTCTCCCTTCATCTTAATTTAGTGACTCATGTGCTTAAGATGAGTTGTAAGCCCATTCTTCTTCTTTGGGGTGTGGAGAGAGCGTGATCCTGAGATTTTCTGCCTCAGGCAAGGAAAAAAATGGCTTGATCCAGATCTGCCCACCAGCTGCTCCTTTCCTTTCCCACTTGATAGGGACAAGACCCCAAAGACGTTTCTACTCCCCACCCCCACCCCAGCCTGGAGCCAAGAAATCCCAAGACTTTTTTAACACAGCCACTGACCTCATTTAAATACCAAAAGACACTTCCTGTTAGTTCACAAAGCTGCTCTTCCATCATGATTCAAGGCTGAGGACATGAAGGTTTTTTCCAAAAATAATTTAATCAGAGAAACATAGTGGTCAAGGTTTCCCGGCATGACTAGGCTGTGTACACAGTACCTTTCTAACACAGCCAGCTCGGGGGAAACCTGGTCTTTGGGGCTACTGAGAAAAAAAAACATCTCCAGGACTCAAGACAACAGAGAGCAATAGCACACTTCACCCCAACAGCAAATTCAGGCCCAGTTCTCATCAAGACAAGTGATGCCTGAGCTATACATAGGGTTGCCAGCCATAGCTGGCAAACCTCCAGGAGGAATTGGGAACCAGGAAGAGGTACACCAGCATACAACATCACACCTGGTGCTAAACTGGAAGTGACATAATCACATTAGCCCCAAACTCTAGGATTTACCAAAAACTCTATGGTAAAAAAAAAAAACCTGTGGTGAAACTGAGTTGAACTATGGTTAAACCATAGAGTTTTGGGTGAATTCTAGAATATCCCCCAAAGTGATGATGGCAATTCTGGTTTAGTGCTGGAAGTAATGTTGCACACTAGCATTCCTCATTCTCCCCCCTGACCTGTGAAGTGCAGCAGGGATCGGGAAAAATTACCAGGAGACTATAGTGGGTTGACCCAGCCCTCCTAGCTGCACTGCTTTAATATAGTCATGTAACTGAATGCCCCTCCACGCAAAATATTCCCTGCACAACAAAAAGTAGCATGTCAAAGAAAAGGTTTCTTGCCTAACCTTCCTGACATGCTAGTTTTCAATATACAGGGAACTGGTTTTGTATGGAAGAGCATTTGATCAATGGAATATATACCCGCAGTCTGAAGGAGGCATGGCCCAGGCACCTCAGTGAGAAGTAGGCCATTGTCACAAGTTGAAAGGAGAAGAGAACAAAGATACGAGAGACAGAAAGTGGGACTGTAGGTCAAATTTATAGTGTCCCTTATCAGAGCACAGGGACAGTTAGAATGGATCTAGGCAAGCTGTTCTGCAGGGCCACACACTATTTTAACTGTGGGATGCAATTACCAGTTACCCAACACAACCTCTCAAAACTTGGAAACTTCTTTTAAAAAAATACCCATTAGTGACATCTCCACACTTTTCTCCATCACACTAGACAGATCTGTTAAGGGAGATGTCGTTGGTGAAGTAGCAAAATTCTTATCAAGAACAAATTGTGCCTTGAACATCTGTGAGTTGGTTTTGATCCACCAGGCCTATCTGGTTGCTCAGAATGTGACTTCAAGATGATCCAGCACCTTTCAAAGTTTAAGGAAACAAGAAAGCTGGGAAAGGAGATAACTATATCTAACCATCCAAGTTTGTTGTGTACAGTTTCTGTCGCTTCGTCCCACGCATAAAGGAGAAGTCTATCAGTGCCAAATATCTCCTGCTAATTCTCTTGGCCATGGAGAGAAAGATCCATGTTGTCTTTCAGAACCTTACATAAATTAAATATTTAGCGCGCAGAGCTTGCGATACAGCACAGCCTGTGGGGTTGGGCTGCGTCGCCTCCCACATCCAAACCAGGAAGGCAATGAGAGGGAGATGCGAGCCAGGCACTGCTCCAAGTCTCAGGCAGGCACCAGAGGCTCCACGTGAGCAGTGAAAAGCTCTGGCACATGGAAAAGCCTCGGCAAGCACTCTCTGCCCCTCTCTGCTACCGCCGAACAGGCCGCTGCCTCAGCACTCGGACCGAGAGGGTGTCTGCCCACAGGAGCAGTTCATTGATGTGGGCTAGGCCCAGCCCAGCCACCTTGGCACCATTCAGCTCCAGGATCTCATCTCCAACTCCCAGGAGCCCAGCATAGAGTTTCGCTGTGCTTGCATCTGCCATCTCCTGGACGTAGATGCCTGCCAAGTGGAGGAGGAAAAACAAAAACAGCATTTAGAAGCTTGCCAGTAGGGACGACTTCCATCTTCTGATCTGGTTCCTTAAGGCAGGCTTTTGTGCTCCCCCTTTCCACCATTTTCCTGGCTTCAGTTGATTCAGGTTTGAAAATGCAAAGCATAAGGGTAACGGGAATGTTGAATGTGCTGCAGCGCTGGGGCTCCATTCAGTTCCTATTAGCACGCAGTTATCTGAAGGTTTGGAAAAGGGTGCCACTTCCTGCTCCTGCCATTTCTTCTGCTCAAGCACACGGGGGTAGATCCAACCACACTCCATGTAGCCTTTCTCCAGCCTAAGAAACCTTCTTCCAACTTTGTCCAATGGAAGAACCACTTAATTTGGAGGCTTCAAAGTTGAGCCAAAACAAAGAAACCAACTTAGGTCACTGGAGAGGTTGGATACAGGTAGGATCCCCCCCAGTGCTTTCATTCTCAAGTGTCTTTTATTGGGACCCACCAATCAATTTAGCTTGCTTTTTTTTCTCCCCACAAGCGAGCTTTGGCTTTAGAAAGACCCATCTGCTCGGAAAGTGTTACAAGGGAAGCTGGTGAAGTTTTCCAAAGTGTCAGGCTATCGTAATGTACCACACTTAAAAAGCATGCACGGGTATCTTGAACCTGTGGCCTTTTAGCCTCCAAAATCTGCACAGCATAGGGACCCATGGTTTTCTCACTGAACCTGGGAACCGCCACGGTCTGTCCTATGGGGCCAATTTCAGCACTACCCCAAGGCCTGTGTCTGCCAAGAGAGCAACAGGGAATCCATACAAAAGTTCTGCTTAAGATACACCTGTGCAAATGAAACATTAATGAAATAAAACAGCCTACAGCTGCAGGAAGAAAAAGCAGATATACACAGGGTAAAGATGGGTACTACCCATAGCTCAACGCCAGCCATGTTACAAAGGCACATTCTTTGCCTTAAATGCATGCATGGACCCAGTTTGGATCAGGGCCATGGAGAAGGAAGGGGGGGGGAGATTAACCTTTTCTGTCCATGCACTGTTTTGCTAACCAAAACTGCCCCCCCCCGTCCTCTTTTTTAACCTTCAAGTGCCAATGTTCAGGGTCCTAGTTTTGATTAGGGAAACTATTCTGGGCCACACACACATACATAATTGGTCTTTTAAAGATGGAGGGAGATACATGATCTTCATCATGCCAGACTGCACCAAGATCTATGACCGTAGTTTCTAGCAGCTATGTAGCCTGCAGCAGAGACCAACAAAACTCTGTAAACAGGATTGCGTTTGGGCATACCTGCGTGGCAGAGAGAAGCTTTAACACTGGCATAAACTGTCTAGATGGAGCCTCTCCTTACATATGTCTAGAACTGCACCCGGGGAAAAAAAAAACCTAGTACATGCAGTGGAAGAGATTCGGAATGTTCATACTAAAGTGTTCATTGCTTTCAGCCCTCTTTGCTTTATTCAGATTCTAAACTGTTATTTTTCTAGCATCACATAAAGTTTGCTGCTTAGGCATGACTGTCAGGAACGTTAGGAGAGCCAAAGTAGACTCAGGTGCAGCTCATGGACTGTGCTTCATCTCCATTTCATCCATTTCACGGAGCTCCGTGTTGCAAGGGAAACCTGACACGGCTTCCTACTAGCGTTGCCAACAGGCCTGGGAAAAAATGCCCTGTCCCTTTAACAGAGGCTTAATGCATGGAATTGGGCAGTAGAAGCTTTTCATGAAACGGAGGTAAAGAACATCCTACTAAGCTTCCATTTTCCTCCTGGCCTGTTGGCAACCCTACTCATAGCTACGGTTTCCTGAATAATGGGGCTGAGGGCATGGGCAAAGAAGGGTCAGCAGGCAGAGTGCTTACATTTTCTCCTGCAAGTTCCTGTCTAGCCCTTGTTTTTGGCTGATGCCCTACCCCCCAGCTAGAACCAGAAAATAACCCTACTTACCAAAAAAAAAATTGGCGGGGTCAAGAGGGTGGTTTGCAAGTAAGAAGAGGCAGGCACTGGGAGGCACCCTAAATCCCTCCACTCCCCTCCTTTTTGGCAGAGGGGGGAGGCGCTGTGGCTCAGAGGCAAAACATCTGCTTAGATCTGAGCTGTCACGTCAGCAAAGGAAGATTTCCCCCTTTTTAAGGACACAGAAGCTTTGGTGGGCGGGAGGAAACCAAGCGCTGGAACGTCAGTCTTGATGCACCCCAGCTCATCTTTGACACCCTCCCAGGGTGGAGACAAGAATCCAGGGTATTGCAACGAAAACAAGTTCCTGGAATAAAGTGCTGTAAGGCCAGGACAAGCCTTTCTCATCCCAGTCACAAATGTTGTAACGTTCCCGGGAGCCTGCCTGGGAAAAGGACCTGGGAACATCTGCGTTCAGTTATTCCTGCTGTCTGACCCAGGTAGGGAGAGGCTTAGCCTGAAAAAAGAGGCAGGCGCTAGGGAATCCAACAGAGCAGGCCCTTTGGGTGACTTCCAGGCTCTGTCCCTCGAGGGGAGCCACAGCACTCCAGAGCAGGATATGCCAAAGTGAGGGGGGTGCCTGCAGGAGAGGGAGCTGGAGAATGGGAACAGCACGCGGAGGAGACTGGAGGGTACTGAACTGCTCTCTGTTCTAACAAGAACAGTTTGGATAGCAGGATTTGAGCCAAGCGGCATCTTAAGAGACCAAAAAGATTTAAGGGTATAAGCTTTCGAGAGTCAAACCTCCATTCTTCAGAGCCCTGACTCTCGAAAGCATACACCCTGAAAATCTTCTTGGTCTCTAAGGTGCCACTGGACTCAAATCCTGCTGTTCTCCTGCAGACCAAAACAGCTACCCCACCTGAAACAGTTTGAATGGAACTATAAGGATTGGCCAAGCAACAACAGGCTCAATTCAGACAGTGTATCAGGCTTGCCAACCTTTTCTTTCGTGACAGCTACTTCTGAGTAATAAAAAATATCCCCCATGCTACTCTCCCGCTCTTTTTGTTCTGTCCTAGAAACAGAGCTTGGACTAAGGAGAGCAAAAGTGAAGGAACACACAGAAAAATCCTATGAATTTTTTTAAAAAAAATGTCTAGAGCAGATTTTTTTCTGATCTTTTCCTGGGTTGTCTAGGAGCTGCCCAAATTACTCTGCAGCAGCTTGTGAGCTACTCACTGGTAACCCCTGCCCCAAACCATGATTTAGAACCCATGCTAGGGCCTGAGCTGCCAAGCATATGGGCTACCCTCTGGCTGAGCTGATGGACTGGCTTCTTTCACTGTCCACTTAACGTTCCCATTTCTGGAGCCACAGCAACAGCCATAATGATGCTTTGTCAGTTCATACACCAGCCAAACCTTACACTTCCTTAACCATGATTTAATGTGATGTCTGAACTGAGCCTTGGAGATCCAAAGTAGGGGCCCACCAATAGCACTGTGGGGGGGGGGGGGGTGACAGGATTGGCTCCCATTCTCTGTACCAAAGGCAGAGCTGAAGGAGGAACAGGGAAGTCACTCCAAAGCAAGAAGTGATGGCCAACTTGGTGTTAGACAAGAGAGACAGGACCGCATTCTATGGTTACTCACAATAGTGAGCGAGCTTAACCTGGGAGCCTTTATACAGCTCAGGGAGTACCACATGACCCACTCTGGCCTATGGGTGTTGAGAAGCTCTCTTACTGGGATAGCTACAGTGCCTTCCTTGAGTTAGAGCTAGCAGTGGTGCAGAGGAGTTGAATCTTCAATCCTAGCAAAGGAAAGTAGCAGTGCTGGCCACATGGCAGGGGTCCCCCAGTTTCATTGAGACTGTGGGCACTTTTGGAACGTTTAGAATGGGAGCCATCATAATATGGCTGCCATGGGGAGATTGGGGCCAATCACAAAGTGTTTGAGGTTGTAAGTCAAGCATACCCCTCCCGTGGAGGAAGCTGTTTCCAAATGGGAGATCCCTGCAGAGACAAAGATGATACCTCTGGGGTTCTTCTGAAGCACCTCCTTCTCTACTGAAGCACAGGAAAGTTTGCTTTGGGGAAGAGATGCTTTGTCAAAGAAGCAAACTGGCACCAAGAAACCCATTACTAGGCACCGTCGTGCCCATGACCACCATGTTGGGGGTGGCATCTCTATGGGGTCACAGTTTCCCTCTCTCGTAAGTCCCACAAAGAAATGAGAGAGCAAGGGGTAGAGATAGTTGTCTAAGTGCTGACTGGCTGGCACTGGCTGAGGCCACAACAAAGCCACCTACAACCTCAACATCCCTTCCATTTTAGGAATGATTAGGCAACCCTTTAAAATGACTTTTTAGAGACTAAAGAAAGAGAAGAACAAACATTTTAACTTCCATACATCAAATTGTTCCTCCCAACCCAACTCTGTTCCACCAGTGCACGGGGAAAAGTCCAATCTGGAAAAGTCAAGAGCAAATCAGTATGTGCTCATCACTGATTAGGAGTGGCTTCTCTTACCTCCCAGAGGGAACATTTACAAAGGGAGATGAAGAAGGGAGAGGTGTTAGGCTGTGATAAGTTTTGATAATTCGGAACAAACATTTCTAGAAACAACAATTGGCACACATCTAAAGCTGGAAGTAAATCCTCAATAGCTGGTAAAGTTTGGTCACAATCCACATTCAGGCAAAACCTTCAGGTTGCAGTTCCCTAGACACTTCTATTTTTAATAAAAGAGCTACATTTGCAACTGCACACTTGGACACTACTGCAGGTAATAAAAACACCCCTGTTTAAAACACTGGATACGCCAGGTAGTGCTGCACAATACATTTATGCTTCTGCAGAAAGGATAAGGGTTGCAGAGTGAGAGCAGGACAAATAACTCCATGTGAGAATCATGGTTATAATTCCATTCTAGCTGAATGCAGAAGAACAACAGTTGCAGAGCAGTAAAGGTCCCTGGTCAGAAAGCGCGTGGGTGTTATCTGCCACCTTCCATACCTGTTTGATTGACTCTTTCCTGCAGCAGGGTGTGGTGGACGGGAGGGAATACAAGTCCCCTTACCCATTTTGGAAAGCATGCTCTAGCCTAACTGAAACATGCATGCTTTCTGCCACTTCCAAATTCTGGTTGTGAGTTCTCTCTCCGGGCCATGCTAGTGTGTTTCAGGGTTCTTCAGCAATAAAGTTTGATAGCATATATCAGGGCTGGGCAATTGGCAGACAACAGCCTCTTCCGGGCTAATTGTTCATAATTTCCCTCTCTTCTATCACTACAGGATGGAAGTGCCCGACTTTGGCCAGCATGGCTCCCTGAGCAACTTGGTTCATGGATCAGTGGTCATCATGGCAAGGCATTATGTGATGCAAAGCCCCCTGAAGCAGCCTGTCATTGCTCTTCAGTCTGGGGTGGGAGGGGACTTCCCTGCAGCAAGAAACAGAGGGGCAGCAGTGATGACCTGGCTACCAAAAAGGCAGCCAAGAATATCTTGTTTGGGGATGTTCTGGCTGCCTAGACTGAAAAGTTGGTCATTCCTGTCTAAAAGGAACACAATTTAAGACATTTATTACCTGCCTTTCCACCTCAGAGGAGCTCAAGGCAGCTTACAATATAAAAGAGAAACAAAAATAAAAACATTGTTAAAAACTACCCACACATTAAAAAGTGGCTAAACAAAAGCCATCCTAAATGAAAAAAAAAGTCTTCAACTGTCTCCAGAAGACAGAGAGTGAGGAAGAAAGGCACATTTCCCAGGTATTGTTCCATATCCTGGGGCTGCCACTGAAAAGGCCCTGTCTTGTATACCCACCAACCGAGCTTCTTTGGTTAATGGTACAGTCAGAAGGGCCTTTTCCTGTGATCTGAACTCCCGGCAGGAAGGTATGGGAGCACATTAGCCTTATAAGGCATTATTTTGGGCTGGGATGCAAAAAAAAAAAACCCACCAGTCAAACTAGTACTAGTTTGTATCAGGGTGGGGAAGGTTATGCTATCGGGAAGCACACCTACACTGGCAACTCCGTAAGAAGACATAACAGTATAAAAAGGGAATGGATGGCACCTGGTTTGCAAGATTCCAGGCCATTCATCACACAGAACACACCTGTATCAGGGCGGCCATTTCCGGAAGCGACACGGAATCCAAAGTTCCCCTGTGGGGACCGCTGCAGTTCGAGCTGGCTAGTGCCGTCAGGGAAAACCTCCACCACCCGTCCAACAGTCCTCGCCAAGTTGGGGGAGCCGATGTCCTCCACACTGAGGGAACGCCTGGGATGAGCGCTCCCTTTCCTAGAAGGAGGAAGCAATGAACCAGACCAGGAACAAAATCCATAAAAAAGGAAATGCTCATCAAGAGGTGAGTGCAGGAAAGCTGGAACTGTCCGTTGTGTGAACTGCATAATCTATCTTCTGTCTACCAGTTTTTAAGGAACAGCAGGTTTCTTGCCCTTATCACGGAAAAGCATGCATTAAGAGAGACAGTGTGGTGTAGTGGTAAGAGTGTCAGACTAGGATTTGGGAGACCCCAGTTCAAATCCCCCACTCTGCCATGGAAGTTCACTGGGGACCTTGGGCCGGTTACACACCATCAGCCTAACCTACCTTGCAGGATTTTTGTAAGGATAAAAGGGAGAAATGGAGAACGTTGTAAGCAACTTTGGTTCTCCAACAGGGCAAAAAAAGTGGGGCAATAAAAAAGGTAGATAAAATAAAAGGAAAAGACAGCATCCAAGACTCCAGGTAACTTGAGTGCTTGGGGAGTAAATACTGCATCCTAATGGGTGTACGCTTGGAAAAGTTCCAGCAGTGTTCACTGAGGCTTAAAATGACCTAGCAACACAATACACAGTCCTTGGGTTGGGTCCTGCTACCGCAAAGACCATCAGACAGACATGCACTTGTGAGAACCTTGCTAGGAACTCAATTCCCAGGTGTACAGATTTCATGTACACCCATCAGTACATGTAGAGCCCTCAAAGAGGCAAATAGAGCCCCCCCCTCCCCGGGGTGCAATTCCAAGTCAGGAGGAACACGGCAAGGCCATCTGGCCCCACCCTCCTGGAAACTGAGTTCCTAGCGGGTGAACATATAAACATACATATTTCATGCAGCAAGGGAAAAACACAATGTGTAGATGGGCCCTTACTTCCCAGGAAATATGTTTAAGATTGCAGAATTCAGCTCTTGGCTTTACCTCCCTATCATCCTCCCTCCAAGAACGCTTCTTCCTATCTGCAGCCCACTTTTCAACAACTCATATATCAAAAATTCCCACCATGGGAATTCCCACCCCTAAGGCCCAAAGTAAAAATAGCATTGCTTGAATGTTTTAAAAAAACCTACCACAATCACTTCTGTGTCTGGATAAATTTATTCTGCTCACAAACTTATCCAGTTGGCTAAGGGCCTTTTAGTTTGGGTGGCAGTGGAGGTAGATCCATGTAGGATCAGATTTTAAGCAGTAAAACAATAATGTAAGTCAATTGTGCATTTGATGTCAGAGTGCACCAGTAAAGACACCCAGACCCTGCACTCAGTAAACAACAGGACTTGAGTCCAGCAGCACCTTAGAAGCCAACACGATTTTCAGGGTGTAAGCTTTTCAGAATCGGAGCTCCCTTCTTCAGATACTGGGGCTGAAGTTCTGCATTTGTCACAGGGAAACGTGATCACTAAATTGCACCCAGATTGTCAGCATTTTATGAATATTTTACCGATTCGTGTGAATGATCAAGGCAGGATACAACCATCCCTATGTAGCAGACCCAAACCCACGGAACCGTGTTGGACAAAGGATGGATTTAAAGTGGACGGCCACAGACAGCCATTTCTTTCGACTTGCTGGTCCTTACCTGTCAGGTACAGATGCTCCATCCTTTGGTTCCGCCAGCTGGTAGAGGCTGGACCGATCCGTCTTGCCCAACAGAGAATGCAAATTTTGAACAGAAGAGGATTTCCGTGGTTGGCTGAAGGGTGACACCTTGTGGAGGAATGAAAGCACTGAAAGTCAGACCAAGAGCTTAAGAGGCAATGGCTGGCTAAGAAGTGTTTGAACAGAATGGGGGGAACGCCATTCCAGAGCTGTCCCATGGCTCATATAATATCACATCTGTACACACCCTTGCAAGGTGTGGGGGTTAAAAACAGGAACCACCACAAAACTGACATTGGGTTCTTTATGCCATGCAGGGGGCTGCAAATAAGCAGTGCTGATGCAAGTCCAAGGTCTCCCATTTACAGAAAGTGTTCCATCCCCAAGCGGCATTGGAAGCACGACAGTGAATTATGGGAGGATTCTAACATTGCTACATATTTTAGCAATAATCAAAATTCTCTATGCTGGTGGTTTTCAAACTTTCTGCCTTAAGGAGCCCCTTTCTCAATTGCTTCCACACAGAAGCCTTGATTTCCAAACTGAAGAACTTTGTTTTTGGAGTTTCCTCTTAATGGTGTGCTGTAATTGTCTTGTTTCCAGGTTTTGCTCTTGCTCAGCATGCTCCTTTCCAAAGCTTCTTTACTCTAATCCTTTTGGAAAGAATGCCGTCCAAATATTTTAGCGCACCACCTGGAAGGAACTGTGCGCTTTTCCTGCCCTGCAAAAGTCTCACTCACATCATCAACTTCCTGCTGTCAGCCCCTCATGAGTGCCGTTTTCCCAACATTTTTTTCCTGCTGTGCCATCGGAGATTTTTTTAAAAATCTGGTCATTGCAGTAGTGTGATAGCAGTGGAATGATCTATTGCCGCACCTATTTTAAATCTTAAAGAGACCAGTTATAGTGTTATAGCACATGCATGAAGAAAACAACAAAAAGGGGGTGGGGTCATGAGCTACCATGGCCGCTGTGATGAACATGCCCTCCCCTCAGGAGCCAAAGCACATCTGCTGTGGAACACGAGAGGAAGGGAAGAATCAGAAAGAAGAAAAGCACACCGAAACTTCCTACGTATGGGAACTTCTTTGTCAGTGCACACGGCTCCACCTCCACAGAGGCAACAAAAGCAGTGCAGAAAATCCTCAGCACGTTGAAGCAGCCCCTGACTTGTCTTCCAAGGAGCATACCTGGTGCATCTACCAAAGAACCAGTGTGCTGCAGGGCTCACATTCTGTTTATCTGGGGTGCTGATCCAGGCCCCCTGCACCGCCTCATTGCATGTGGTGACCAAGAACACCAGGGATTCCAAGAGGTGAGGCCATGGAGACAAAGTTCCAGGGACCTCAGTCATTTGGGGGGCCCGTGGAGCTGGGCAAGTCCTGTGATTTGTTTTCATGCAGTCACTTAGTTAAGTCTGGGTGGTGCAGGGAGGGGCCCAGAGGGAATCTCTGTCTGGAGGGTCTGTAGTGGCTCCTAGTAGTCCTACCCATTACCCTCCTGTAGATGCAAACTGCCAATATGGGGGGGGGGGAGGAGATAGACAACTGATGGAGGTGGGCAAATATTGTCTTCCAGAAAACATTTGGCCTGTATTCCTGTTAACCTCCTTGTAGGCACCTCACCAATGCCTGAGACACAGCTTGAAAACTGCTGCCCTGCACAAACCAAGTACAGCTCCTCTGGTGCACGTACTGGATACACCCTTAGGACTTACCAGCTGCAAGGACTGCAGAGAAGGTGCTTTCTTTATTTTCGGGGAGCTCGTGATGCCTGCGCCCAGTTCCTCGAGGGCCATCGGAGTGTCTGCCCCTGGGGCAGAGATCTGTTCCATACTGTAGCAGCGGAACCTGCCCAGCCGCTGCTTAGTGCTCTGGCTCAAGGAAGTGAAGAATTTCTTTAGGCCTGACGTGGAGGAGGAGGAAGTGGAGGTGGTGCCCCCTTTCTTGGCAAACTGCTTCTTCTTTGGTGGCTCAGGGCAGGTTTCTAAGGGTTTGCTGAAAGGCAAAGGAACACAGCCAAGGAAGCAGAGTCAAGACGTAGTCCAACTTTACTGCCTGGATTCAGAATACCCAAAACAAGAGCAACAGACAAGGGAAAGTCTTCTAATAATGAGGAATGACAAAAAAAAGCAGGCTTCGGAGACAGATTAATGGCTTCCTACAGCCCCTAGTGGGACTAGAGAAAGAAAAGGACTAGAGCAAAATACTGGTGCCATCCTTATTGAAACTTCCAGTCTGAAACTGAACTGTTATCCCACTCTGACTTCTCAAGTACACAGGATTTTCTCCGTAGCGTTTGAAAAAGGACAAAGTAATGCCTGTCCACTCATTACAAAATCCTAGCCGATTTTTACTGGTTGGGACTGTAGGTTTTCAGGCTGCAAGAGAGGGGTGGCTTGTACAAGTCAAGGGTGCCATTTAAGGAGGGCACCAGGGGGCAGCCAATGCACCCTCTCTGTATTTGGGGGGCTTGGACACCAGATTTCCACAGGAGTGCCTATTGCTGTGGCCAGCTCACTGCTTCAGTTGGGTCTACAGAACAGATATGCAACACCAAAGAGCTAAATCCTTTTTTGTTTTCAATAAAGACTGTCTTGAAAACTTTTCCATAGTTACTTAAGATAAAACCTTTATTAAAAAGCCTTCTAAAACAACAAAGTCTTCCAAAAACAGAGTGCATTTGGAGTGGGGCATTTCATCTGAAATATATCCAAGTGCTGTTTAAACTTGATGCTTCTCATCAGCCTCCTTCCCACTAAAACCTTGATTTGAATGCTCCCCTCTTATTATTTTTTTAAAAAAGGCTTTCCTCCATGCAGAACGCATTAGGGAGAAGCTAGAATCTCACTCTCAGAAGTACTATGCTTTGTTTTGTTTCTTTAAACATACAGGGAGAACATTTTGAAAAAAAAGGTAGGCGGTTATGCTGGCCCAAAGTAAAATCCAAAAACGAGAACAAAATGCATGCAATACCTTTTATTAGGACCAACCGAAAGGACAATAAACAGGGTGCTGCACATTGTTGGGTTCTCTAGAACTCTTAATCAGGCTGAAAGTTACAATCTTAAAAATTAAATTTAACACCAGGCAAGATACGCACATCCCTTGAAGGCTGAGAGCCGTGGAAGCACTTGATAGTTCTTGTATTAACAATGCTGGAGATAACTCAAGGTGAGACACAAGAGGTGCTTACCAATTCGTTTTGGCAGCAGAGAAAAAGAAAGACTAGAAGGCATAAGGCAGAGCTGCACTGTATAGACTTCAGCTTCAGTTCAGTTGTGGATAGAGGCATAAGAGTTACGCCCAAACCTTCATGGAAAAGGTAGATTTTGAGGAAAGATTTAAAGGAAAGGAGATAAATGGAACCACATGGGGAGTAGCTGCAACGGTGGTCCTATCAATAGTGTTCCTAAATTCAGACTCTTCCTTTTGCTCTGTACAAGCCAACAGAACAAAGAGTACTTCATTCCCTTGCAATGAGAAAGGGAAATGGCCCACAATCATGGTGTCCTCCCCAGGTAGTGGGAATCCAGCCTGCTATATAGCAAACCCAATTCTTCATGTGCCTAAGCCTGCTGTGGATTTTGTTGCTGGATCATATGGGAATGTGACAATGCTGAGAACCATTTCACAGGCATTAGAGAGCATTTTGCTGCCTGAGCTTGTTTGCATTTAGTAGGAAATGAAGCCCACGGGTTTCAACGGTGTGTCCTCTTGAATAACTCTGCAAAGTATTTTGTAGCCTTGATTTACAAGCAGCCTTCCACAACAGGTTCCAAGACGTTTTTCCTATTCTTCCTCATTCCCCTTTTCATTTCCCATAAATCAAGTGGTAACTCTCCTGTCTTCACTTGCAAGTGCCCAAAAGACTCATCCCTGTCTTACATGCATTTTTCTATTATGGGCTGTTTTGCTGCAATCCTTCCCCCCCCCCCCCCCAATAACTATTACATTTCTAGCAAAGCTTCACTGAATTTGCCTCTTGTGAGATTTGACTCGCTAGGTCAAATAATTAGCTAACTATAATTAGACAGTCTGAGTTGTTTGCATAAGTCATGTTGCAGAATTTTGCAGCTTCCTGGACCATTACTGAAAAACGTGAGTTTGTTTTGCCATCAAGAAAACAGCATTTCACAGTGTTCAAGATATAATCCCCCGGGGCAAAATGTCAGAGGCTTAATTTCTGGTGTCTGCCATGTGTAGCCATTAGCAACCGCCTTCTGGGGATTTGGGTAGAAAGAGCAAAGAGGGTTAAGGCAGGGGCAGGCTGGAGGGGGGCAATCAGGAGGGTGAAAGAAGCAGAGAGGAGTGGCTGAGCTTGGAGCACCGAGGAGGCTGTAGCAGCTGGCAGCGAGAGTGAAAGGCTGCAGCAGAGAGCGAGCGAGCTGAGGGTGCCTGGGTGGGAGAGAGCTGTAGAAGCAGCAGGAGCCAGGTGAAGGGCAGGTTGCGGGCAGCACGGGAAGGAGAGAAGGGATGGTGGCAGAAAGCACCAAGGATGGAGCCTTGGATGGGCTGAAAGTGCCCTGCCGTATTTTCCAACCTGTGCTTCTCCGAGCAAACAAACAGAAGCAACAGCTGATGTGATACACTGAAGAGTTTTGAGTGTGTGAATCATGAAAGCTTCAGTTTGGATCCCTGTTCAGCCACAGGGAGGACTCCTGCAGCCTCATCTACCTCACAAGGTGGATGCAAATGGTACAACCCTGTGAACTTTGGAGTGAAAGTGGAATATAAATATGATAAGCAAGAACACAAACTCAGCAGTGGGTTGATAAATTCACTCCTGCCAAAAGGTGTGAGGACCCAGAGGACTACTAGGTAGTTCATAGGTTGTTCAATATGTCAGAACTGCTTAAGCTCTGTTCCAGCATTTCTTCAGCTCTGTATTGGATTTCTGCTGGTTTTAATCTTTGCACATTTGGATATATATACCCCTTTACATGTTTATGGAAATATCTTTGTAACTGACTGTCCTGACTCATACTGTGGAATCTGCCTTGAGCATCAGTGAGAAAGGCGGACTAAAATAATATAAATACATTTTTTAAAAAAATTCCCCTGTAGAGTTGTTTTGAAAAACTGTTGTTTCTTTAAAATGTTTTTGTTGCGGAAATAAAGCAAGAACCATGCGTGCATATAGCCCTGTTTGGATGGTGTAGGGGTGTGCACTCCCCCAAAATTTGGGTTTCCCGCTTTGGGGGGAAAATCCAGAATTACCAGAATCCCGAAGCGGCTTCTGGTATTTAGCTCGCTTCGATATGCTCCGTAAAGATTTGGAGCATATTGGAGTGAGGGGGAACAAAGTCCCTCACCCTCACCCCACCCCCCAGGGCAAACAAACCCACCCCACTTACCTGGCCAGCAGGGAGAGGGGAGGCCGATCAGCTGCACACCAGGGAAGCAGAAAGCTGGCTCTTGTGGGGCCTGCGCTGCCTCCTCTGCTGCCTTAGTGGCCAGCTGGGTGGTAGGGAAGGCTGGAGCTGGCTCCTCCAGAGGCCCGTGCCGCCTCCTCTTCCACCTTAGCAGCCAGCTGGGTGGCGAAGAAGTGCAGAGCCGGCTCCTGTGGGGCCCCTGCCACCACCTCCTCCACCACATTAGCGGCCAGCTGGGTGGCAGGTAAGCAAGAAGCTGGCTCCTACGGGGCCCCTGCCGCTTCCTCCGCTGCTGCAGCAGGAAATTCTGTGCGAAGCAGCACAGAAAGGTGCATTTAAACCTGTGGATCAGCTGTTTGGCAGGTTGATCTGCAGGTTTAAATGTCCCCTTCCGTGCTGCTTTGCAGCGGCTTGTAAGGACGCATTTAACCCCCCGAAGCTTCCCGAAGCAATACGAATTGCTTCGGGAAGCTTTGATTCAGGGTTTCTGAATTGAGCCCAGCATGAAATCCTGAATCATCGTGAATCAGGTTCGATTCGGGTACTTTACCCGAATTTGAAACCTGAATCGCACACCCCTAGTAGTGTGGCACTCTATTCCAGCATAAGGAGCCTTATTTGGATGCAAAAGCTCTTCTGCATCAGAATAAAATGCCACCTCTGCTTCTCACTTGCCTTGAAAGCCCCTTGCTGGTTATGACTTAATGGCACATACAGACGTGCATAAAAATGTTAGAGGCTTTTTTATTATTATTATTATTAAAGCTGAAGATTCAGGGAAGAAGCCCCAATAAGCCCTGAAGGAGGTCAGGTCTCACAACCCAGGAACTGTAACTCTGCACCTCGATCTCACAGCCTCTTTGCTAATTCAAAACCACTGCCTTTATTTATTTCAATGTACAGCCTGTTCTAGCCAGGTGAGGACACCTCCACAGCAAAATGCTCGGTCACATTGCTTAAACCCATCTTGCCCTATCCCTGGCCACCACCACTTTAAACAAAAATTGTCTTTCCACCATTTTCAGATGACATATAAGCAGGGCTGGCACGCCCATTGAGGCCAGGTAGGCAGTGGCCGCAGGGTGCGTGGTGCCGGAGGGGGTGCTGGAGGAGGCGCACGTGGCGGGAGCACGCACCATGGAGCTGCAGCCTCCGAGCCCTCCCGCCTTGTGCCACCGTGAGCACATGCCCCCGGCCAGGTGCAGCAGCCACGGGCAGGCGTCTGCAGCGGCACAGGGCAACTGAGCAGGAGAGCTGGGAGGCCACCCACGCCCCGTCCCAGCCGCCCGCTGCAACAATTGGGCTGGTGGTGCCCGTGCACCCATCACGCAGGCCAGTGTGTGCGTGTGTGTAGGCGCGGGTGCCCAGCCTGCCAGCTGGCCGCCAAAAACCCTGGCACCGCTGCTGCATATAAGTAAGTTGTCACAGGAAGGAAAATTCCAGAACTGAGAGGAAGCTGCAGGTCCGATTTTGCTGTGCATCCCTGAGGTTCTGGATGTGAATTTCCTCCATGCAGTGCCTCCGCCCCTAGTTCCTTTCTAATGATAAGTGACTCATTTACTCACCCTTGGGCAGTATTTGGTCGCACTGACTTGGTCTTCTGTCCCTCTGACTTTGGAGCTTCCCCATTGTGTGACTGAGCAGGGATGGTGACGTTGGCCTCATCAGTTGTCAGAGAGACAGCGATGGCAGCAGAACTGACGATGCTGGGAGTAACAGGGGGAACACCACACGATGAGGATAATGGACCTGTCACGACACAAACACATCACAGAATCACAGAGTTGGGAGGGGCCATACAGACCTTCTAGTCCAACCTCCTGCCCAATGCAGGGTGAGCCTAAAGCATCCCTGACAAATCCCTGACACATCTAGTTGCTGCCTGTTGAGCAGACTTGGGGTAGATTCAGACAATCGGCTAATATGATAGGACATAACTCCACCTTAGCACACAGAAAGAATGTGACTGTTTTCTTGTATGCAGCTTTTAGTAAGGATTCTTCTTAGATCAGATCCTATCCAGCACAGTGGAGGGATCCAGTCTTGGAAAGCAAACAGCATCTCTACACTGGACGCTTCTCTTTGTTTTATAACAGCTTAACTGTCAAGGAGTTCCCCAAATACAGTGGAACTGGAGTTTAGTAATGGTGTTAGGAACCTTTTGGTGATAAAGCCCAAAGAACTATAATACCCAGGATTCTCTGAAAGATAGAATGAGTTTATGTGACTGTGCAAGCGGTACAATAGAGACGCTGGACCACCTTATATTATTCTGCCACCAGTGGGAAGCCCCTAGATCCCAGTGGATTATTCCTGCATTACTTAAACATCAACTTCCCCTGGAATCATGGGTTAGCCCATCTGTTGGCAGATTCTGACCCAGAGTTGACGCACTACGTGGCAAAATACCTAACAATAGTAAACTCCCTTAAACAACACTGAAATGTTACTTGCATTACTTAGAAATGAATAGGAGACACCTGTATTCATATTTCCCTACCCTGTTTTATGCATATTCAATGTATTGGTTTTAATTTTTTTAATATATTTATATATTTTATTCTGATTAAAGATTTTATGTAATTTATATATTATCTCTGCTCTTATACCCTATTAAGATAATGATTTGTGGTGATTTTGTTGTAGTGATCCTGTATGTATGTACTGCTGTAGATTGTTTTAAATTGTGGATATGCGTGTTACAAGTTCTGAGCTTGAGACCTTTGGTCAAATGAGCTAACAAATAAAAGAAAGAATGACTACTAAACCAATTTCTTGACTGTGTAGGTATACCCTTAAATATTCTTTTAAAGCGGGGGGGGGGGGGTGCCTTCCTATTTGCAGAAAATGATGTTGGAAGAACCACAAATTTGGCTCCCCGCACCCTGTAATAGATTGGAATAGTGTAATGGGACCATATCAGAGGCAGAGGAGGAGGGGGAGGAGAAGGGGAAGGAGGAGAAGAAGCAGAAGCAGAAGAAGAAGCAGAAGAAGAAGAAGAAAGTGCTGCAATTGCATTACGGTGACTAGTTCCACAAGGCTATACAAGCATGATTAGAGCAACTGCTTCGTGTGTACTGGGTTCAATCCCCAGTATCCCAGTTAAAGAATCAGCAAGGAGGTGAGATCCTGGAGAGGTGCTGCCAGTCAGAGTACACAATACTGATCATAACAGACCGAGGGTCTGATTCTGCATAAGGCAGGTTTGTGAGTACATGTGTTCTCCCACGTTCATGCATGTGCCAGTCTGGGAGGTTAGAATGAATAAAGGGCAATGATTGCCGCTTCTTCCAAGCATATAGTTATGTAATCACTGCCTGTCACCTTACAAGATAAAATAAGATACAAGATCACAAATATCTATTGTGGTTCTATTGCATTTATATCTTTGCACCTTCCATTAATTTTTTTTAATCAATGTACTTTTCCTTTTAATATTAAAATAAATATGTATTCGCCTTTCAAGGATTGCAGCTGTACATTTTTGGCTCACTGTTTACCGCAGAGATTCATCCTGTGGTTATACCTCTTTAGTATTGGAAGATGCATGTATGAATAAATGAGAAAAAGTCCAAGAAAATTAATAGTGCTGGATTTTATACCACAGCATTATAGTCTTGGAAAAGACTTAAGAATTAGTCAAATAAAGATCTGTGATATTTCCACTTGGTTTATTTGCTTCAGGTTTGATGCAGTTGAGAAGTGTTTTTTTCCCTGCTTCCCCATAGCATTGTAGAAGTTCCTTGGCTTTCCTCCAATGTTTCCTACAACTGCTTCACAGCAAAATTATGGAAAAGACTGCAGCAAAGCCTGAAAGGCTACTAGGGCTGCCTGGAGATCTCCCAGAATTACAGCTGATCTCTAGACCACAAAGTTCAGTTCCCCTGGAGAAAATGTAGGTTTGAAGGGTAGAATCTATGGAACCACATACCTGCTGAGCTCCCTCCCCAGACCCTGCCCCCAACTCTCCAGGAACTTCTGGGTTGCCAATCTTCAGGTGGGGCCTGGAATTCTCTCGGAATTACAACTGCTTTACATACTACAGAGATCCCCTGGAGAAAATGACTACTTTTCTGGGGAGGGATGGCAGGTAGGGGGGCAAGGGGTCTGGGAAAGGCTAATAGGCAGGAGGGATCTGGGGATGGTTGGCAGGTAGGGGGCAAGGGGGGTCTGGGGAGAGCTGAGAGGCAGGAGGAGTCTGGGAAGGGTTGGCAGGTAGGGGGTAAAGGGGGTCTGGGGAGAGATGAGAGGCAGGAGGGGTCTGGGGAGGGTTGGCAGGGGGTCTGGGGACAGCTGAGATGCAGGAGGGGTCTGGGAAGGGTTGGCAGGTAGGGGGAAAGGGGGGTCTGGGGAGGGCTGAGAGGCAGGAGGAGTCTGGGAAGGGTTGGCAGGTAGGGGGCAAGGGGGGTCTGGGGAGAGCCTGAGAGGCAGGAGGGGTCTGGGGAGGGTTGGCAGGGGGGTCTGGGGAGAGATGAGATGCAGAAGGGGTCTGGGGAGGGTTGGCAGGTAGGGGGAAAGGGGGGTCTGGGGAGGGCTGAGAGGCAGGAGGGGTCTGGGAAGGGCTGGCAGGTGGAGGGGCAAGGGGGGTCTAGGGAGGGCTGAGAGGCAGGAGAGGTCTGGGGAGGGTTGGCAGGGGGGTCTGAGGAGAGGTGAGAGGCAGGAGGGGTCTGGGGAGGGATGGTAGGTAGGGGGCAAGGGGGGTCTTGGGTGAGCTGAGAGGCAGGAGGGGTCTGTGGAGGGTTGGCAGGTAGGGGGGAAGGGGGGTCTGGGGAGGGCTGAGAGGCAGGAGGGGTCTGGGGACAGTTGGCAGGTAAGGGGCAAAGGGGGTGTGGGGGAGCTGAGAGGAAGGCAGTCTGGGGAGGGTTGGCAGGTAGGGGGAAAGGGGGGTCTGGGGAGGGCTGAGAGGCAGGAGGGGTCTGGGAAGGGCTGGCAGGTGGAGGGGCAAGGGGGGTCTAGGGAGGGCTGAGAGGCAGGAGAGGTCTGGGGAGGGTTGGCAGGGGGGTCTGGGGAGAGCCTGAGAGGCAGGAGGGGTCTGGGGAGGGTTGGCAGGGGGGTCTGGGGAGAGATGAGATGCAGAAGGGGTCTGGGGAGGGTTGGCAGGTAGGGGGAAAGGGGGGTCTGGGGAGGGCTGAGAGGCAGGAGGGGTCTGGGAAGGGCTGGCAGGTGGAGGGGCAAGGGGGGTCTAGGGAGGGCTGAGAGGCAGGAGAGGTCTGGGGAGGGTTGGCAGGGGGGTCTGAGGAGAGGTGAGAGGCAGGAGGGGTCTGGGGAGGGATGGTAGGTAGGGGGCAAGGGGGGTCTTGGGTGAGCTGAGAGGCAGGAGGGGTCTGTGGAGGGTTGGCAGGTAGGGGGGAAGGGGGGTCTGGGGAGGGCTGAGAGGCAGGAGGGGTCTGGGGACAGTTGGCAGGTAAGGGGCAAGGGGGGTCTGGGGAGAGCTGAGAGGCAGGAGGAGTCTGGGAAGGGTTGGCAGGTAGGGGAAAGGGGGAATCTGGGGAGGGCTGAGACACAGGGGGCGATGCGCCCCCCGCCCTGTGATCCCAGGCTGCGCCTTGCTGCTCTTGGCAGAGGCGGGGTGACGGAGTAGGGGAGCGAAGCACCCACTGCCCTATGATCCTCACTGGAAGGGTGTGCCCTGGCCCTGGCAGGGCTTAGAGGGTGGCGGGCACATCGCCCCCCAGCCCTGTCACCCGGGCTCCAAAGAGAGTGGCGCACCTGGCTCCAGTGGACGGTGGGCACTTCGCCCTCACCCGTACAGCCTCTACTTTATCTGAAATAGGTTTCAACCTGTTAGCCCTCATCCATTCCACAACTGGCTCAGGGCGCTTGTTCACAGTTTCCACAGCCTCCCAGGGATCCGCTGGAAGCGCAAGATAGAGTTAAGTGTTGTCTGCATATTGGTGGCAACTTTTAATGTAGCCATTGAGACCAGGATCCTGAATACTAAAAGTATTCTGTTAATCAAACATGCATTAAATACTACAAACTGTTTTACTGACTGTACAACTGAAAGAGATCTGTGGATCATATAATAAAACCTTTAGGGGGGGAAAGCTGATGTTTTCTCTTACCTTTGTTCTTGTCCAGATTCTGGATGTCCTGGAAATGCTCCTCTCTGTTCTCCTCTGCAGCAGTCTCTGAGGCTTCCAGCGGACCCTTGGCATGTGTGTTATTGCAATTATTTGTGGACAAGGCCAACATGTGACTCTTTGCACCTGGCTGCAAGTCACATGGCTCCTGCAGCCCGGACACACATTTTTGCTGGAGACTATTGGGAGAAGTTGAGTGAATTGATAGTTCATTGGCTTGGTCCATGAGCCCAGCATCCTGACAGGCTGGCTTGAAGCTGCCTGTCAAGACAGTCCTCCTATAAGGCAATGGAGAGGGGAGGGCTTTCCCAGTCCTAGGCGGTACAGGTACCCAATTCACTAGGTTGTAGCCTGCAGCCATTTGCTTTGCTAATTGTTGTGATGGAGCTGTTATCTGTGTAGTTTGGCTTAAGTTGTTGGTTAGAGGAGCATGATCGGAGCTTTCCACTGGCTTCCCGTTCAGAGAATCTGTCTCACCACCAGGAACCAAATGAGAAGGCAACTGCGGGGAGTGGCTGGCAGGTGTGGGCTGCCTCAACTTAACCTTGGCAATCCTGCTGTGTCCTTGGTTCTTGCTGTTCTTGATCAGCTGAAAATGATCTACAGACTGGTCAACTTTGGGAAAGGCTTCTACCCCACTGGTGGTCTTCCTGGTCACCTGACTTCTTACCTGAGAAGTCCCATTCAAGTTACAGTTGCACGTCTCATTAGCAGTTGATTGGATCTCCGCTCTACTAATTCTGGGCACATCATCTCTGATCTTCTCCCCACTGGTACTGCAGACACCATTCACCTTGTGCCTCTCCCTGTCAGCCTTCCTGTCCTTTCCTGAAGGACAAGTCAGCTTAGGATCAGAACCAGAACTACCCTGCCAGTTATTTTTGTCCACTGGTTGGCAGCTGCTGGGTCCAGTTTCTTCGCTGTCTGTCCTGTAGCTATCCGACGTGTCAGTAGTGCTGTCTAAAGCTGAGTCCACATCATCTATGCAAGTCACATCTCCAATATAAGTCTCCCTGATACGTTCGGTGTAAATACGCTGCCGAGAAGGAAGGATCCATAATGGTGTTCCTTTGGGACCCAGAGTCCTTGTTTGTGGTTCCTCCTGACATGCACGGAGCTCTTTGTTTTCATTGGCCTGGGGTAGATATTTGCTTTCTTGAGGAACACTGCAGGTCTGAGGCACACCATAGCCGGTTGTGTTGATGCTGGTTTCCCGATGTTGAACGGCTGCTGCATCTCTGATATAAGAACCACAGGCACTGCACTTTCCTTCCTCGTTGACCACAAGGGGTTTCCCCTTCTCAGAGCGCCCCCTGCTTCTTTGGTGAGCAAGCACTTCAGCCACTTGCCTGGAGTTCTGTTGTTCTCCATTCTCCTTACGCTGGAAGTCACCATTTATATAATCCAAAAGGTCTGGTTTGGAGGCGAGCGGGCCTTGTCCGAGAGATAAGAGGACTGAATCCAAGACACGCTTCTGACGCTGCTGCAGACGTTCCATGTAGCGGACTTCAGCATCCCGTGCAGATTCATCTTCGAAACGGACTCGGGACGGGGATGGTCCCCGTTTCCTCTGCTGACCACAGCTAGATTCCCCGCTAGATGAATCACTTAGGTTCCCGCTACCATGGGAGTCTCCATCCTTCAAAGCAAAGTTTCTTGTGTCCACAGCAGCAAACCCACAAGTATCCCTGCAGCACAGACAAGAGATAACTAGATTTGGTAACATGGATTGGCCTTTATCAGCCTCCAACATAATGATCAGTGCCAGGCAGAGGCACCATTTGACTTAATAGCACATATTGAAAACTATCAAGAAACTAAGCCTGGAGATACCACCTCTCACCCTCCTCAGTAGTCTCATCTCTCTTTCACTCAGGGCCAGCCAGCAAAGGTAACTCGCACTAGAGGTTCGGCTGCAAATCAGCACTCTACTGGTTCGAATCCCACTACTGCCATGAGCTCAGTAGGTGGCCTTGGGTAAGCCACTCCTCTCAGCCCCAGCTCCCCAGCTGCATTGTGGGGATAATAATAACACTAACTTGTTCACCACTCTGGGTGAGGCACTAATCTGTCTACAAGAGCGGTATATAAGCGCAGTTATTATTTTTATTGTCTGGAGATGCATTACAACAACAGAAATTCTACTATCTAGTGTGCCAAGATCCCTGTGTGGTGTTGATGATCCTAGCTGCTGCACTTCTAACAAAGCAGAAAGAGTAGTGTAGAGGTTATTGATGCATGCTAACTGGGACAGAGTCCAAATAGCTGACTGGAGTCCAGGAAGAGACTTATACTAACTCTACAAAGCCAATAACTTTCAAGTATCAAGAGTGAACAATACGTATCAGTCAACTGGTGATCAAAATCAAAGATAAAAATGGTTTACCTTTGTATTCCTAAGAAGGCAGGATACTGTATGCATTTATCCCCTCCATTAAAAAAAAAAATCTATGCAACAACTCAGTGAATTAGGTTAGTGTGTGACTGGCCGCAAATCACCCAGCAAGCTTCATGTCTGAAGATTTAATTACACGATAGTATACAGTTCGGGCATCAAATCTGGGACTGGTATGAGGACTATCAGAGGAGCTCTTATGAGTTCCCCACTGTGGACTCAATTCCCAAGTGCATAGTGCCCAATTTGGATTGGGATTGTGGTGCACAGGGCAACGATGCTTATGCCTCCCTCCACCCCATACCATGGCCCTGGCCTGAAACAGCCCCAGTGGAACATCGCTGGACCCTTCAGGAAATTCTTTTTGTACGCCATCAGTATACAAACTGGTCAACTAACATCTCCCCGGGGACATTTCAAGTGCAGGGGGAAGGCTGAAGCCCTTTCTCCTTATGCACTTTGGTCCTAATCTGAATTGCCCTCCCGCCATGTACCTGGGAATTGAGTCGTCAGCAGGGAACTCACAGCTATATGTGGATCAGGAGGAAAAAAGTCAAGCTGCAGCTAAACTCAGAGTGGACATTTGAACCCAGGTCTTCCTAGTCCTAATGCAATGCTTTAACTGCCATGCCGCACGGGCACCTGAGGGACTGAATGATCCAGCACTAATAATACTCCTTCTCCAAATGCAGCAACTGAAGGACTATCATGGTAATGTTAAGCAGCTCTTAGTGGAGACTGGAATGATGAAGGAATAAAGAAGTATATGAGTTCAGGGGCTGGGCCCTAGTAGGTCTCCAACCCAAGTGTAGGCCACAGCACTTTGCCAGACAGAACAGGACTCGGTGTCTATATCATTCTCTGTCCAGGGCTGTTTCCACACACCCTTAAAGAGATGTCCCGCGAACAGAATGCTGGCAGCTTTTCCCCAGAATCCAGACATCTCTGTTTGCAAAAAAGTTGCGGGCCATTTGGCTTCTCTTTTTTTGGCCCCCTTCCTGGGAACAAACTTTCTGCGGTCACAAAGAAGGCACCGAAAAAATGGAAGCCAAATGGCCCGCAAACATTTTGCAAACAGAGGCGTCGCCAGCGTTCTGTGACTAGGCTGTCCCTTTAACAGCGTATTGAAACGGTCCAGGTCTAGCCCAGAAAAGATACTAAAGAGAGTTAACAAGAGAGGACTGGCAAGTGGCAATGGATTGGGACAAAGGAAATTATTGCTGAGGTAGGATATGACATCCTCTTTGGCTTTGCTTAGGGGACAGCATTGCATATTGCTTTGCAAAAATCACACATGTACTGGGATGCCAAGATCTCAAGAGTTGGCGCCTCTCTGGTTTTCATGAAAAGGAAAGTCAATTAATATAATCCTCCAGTTTCAACAACTCTTTGTAAACTACCCATGTATAAATGGGTTCTTCTGCTGGGTGTCCACATGACTAACTCCTCCTCCAATGTACGAGAAAGTAGTTACACTTGTTCTATTATGTTAATCAAACAAGGCATTCATACTATATTACTAAGTGAGGGTCTCATGAGGTCTATTGACATATCTTATCAAGAAAATGTTTAAAACACCCACAGCGAACTGTATTTCCCTAGTAAGCCAAAAGACATATTTGCACAACTCACCATTACAAATGTTCAAGATTCAAGTTCAGAAGCACCTTAAGGACCAATAAGATTTCCAGGATATAAGCTTTCACGAGACCAGCCCCCTTTTTCAGATACTTGGTATTTGACAAAGGGCACTTGACTCTCTTGAAAGCTCATACTTTGGATTGGTCTTTAAGGTGATACTGGACTTGAAATCTTGCTCTTCAACTGAGGACCAGCACAGCTGACTTCCTGAAACCAACACAGCTACCCTCCTGAAACCATTATAAATGTATATTTATTAACATGCGGTTGGCTTTACAGATTTGGGTTCATCATTACTTCTTCTGAATGAAGCCAGTGGACTTCCCTTATAGACAGTTTTGATATTTACAGTATGGGTCATGATAAACAATGTGATGACACTTAATAAATTCTAATACAGTATTTAACTCCCTTTTCATTCCAGAGGGTTGACCGTGTTCGCCTGTTTTAGCCAAATTAAGCAGGAGTCCAGTACCATCTTAAGAGACTAACAAAATTTATTCCAGTAGAAGCTTTCGTGAGTCAGACATCACTTCATCAGATGTTGATAAAATAAGCTCTGACCCACTGAAGCTTATGTTGGAATAAATTCAGTCTCTTAAAGCATACTGCCTTCCTGGCTTAATTTAATTCCATTTGTGGAATCAAACACTAACATTGCATTCCACAATCGTGTTTTTTCCTTATATTTCACTTTCCTGGCTCTCATGCGTAGACACTATAACTCATGTGGTATTCTCTTGGCTTAGCACATCTTTATTCTCACACAGCACGCTCACGTACAACACCAGTAGCTTCTGACCAACTGATACATATTAATAACTTGTTGAGATAACAGACGCAAGGCACTGACCACCTGTAGGGGATGACTGGTTATAAGAAAATACCTCAACAAACAGGCACAGACCATACAAGCACATGTGAGCAAGATGATGTATGGGCGATTTACCAGTGATGAAAGAATAGGCAGGGTGGCAGGAAAAGCTTGAAGTAGGTGCTGCATTGCAAAACAACAAATCTTTCTTTATTCCCGTCTCCCGCCTGCCCACATACACCTCTCGCTGCTAGCCCCAAAGGGTCCAGCACGGGGAAAGCCTTACCTCCTCTCCTGGGGCGCAGAAGGCAAGATGCTGTGGTTGGCTCGGAGGGGATTTGTCCGGGCCTTCATGCGTGCTCTCTGCAGCAGTTGCTTGGCCTGCTCATGCCTGGGGCTCAGCTCCAGCTCCTGATTGGGAACAAAGGCCCTGCAAGCCAGGCAACATGGAGTGGGGGGGGCAGGGATTAGAAAAAAATAACAAGGATTAAGAGTGGTTTAACCGTGACGGCGGCAGCCGAGCAGGGAGACAACATGCTCACAGGGGCTTGGAAGGCCCCTGCAGCAGCCTACGATGACGCTAGGTGGCACCTTGCCAGGCCACCACGGAACCACTGAGGCTTTGGCAAGGCAGATATCGGAACTGGGCTTGGAGGCATCACAGTCATCATGTTGGCCTGGGCATTCTTTTTTCATTGTTATTTCCTCTGCTGCCCTCCCCACTCCCTGGCTCAATTTTTATTTTGTAACAGTTAAAATATATATATATATATATATATATATATATATATATATATATATATATATATATATATATATATATATATATATATATATTAGGCTTGCCAACCTCCAGGTGGGGCCTGGAGATCTACCAGGATTATAACTCATCCCCCAATGACAGAGATCAGTTCCCCTGAAGAAAAACGGCTGCTTTGGAGGGTGGATTCTATGGCATTATACCAAGCTGAGGTCCTTCCTCTCCCCAAACTCCACCCCCAAAATCTCCAGGAATTTCCCAACCTGGAGTTGGCAATCCTAACACACACAAACACACACACACACACACGTGTGTGTGTGTGTGTTTATATATATAAACACACAGAACCATATACATATATATGTATGCAGGGCTTTTTTTCTGGGAAAAGAGGTGGTGGAACTCAGGACCACATAATGATGTCACTTTGGGTCAGCTGGAACAAGGGGGGAGTTTTTTAAAGTTTAAATTGCCCTCAGTGAAAATGGTCACATGGCCAGTGGCCCCGCCCCCTGGTCTCCAGGCAGAGGGGAGTTTAGATTGCTCTCCTCGCCAGTGGCACGGAGGGCAATCTAAACTCCCCTCTGTCTGGAGATCAGGGGGCGGGGCCACTGGCCATGTGACCATTTTCACTGAGGGCCATGTGACCATTTTCAAGAGGTGCCGGAACTCCGTTCCACCGCATTCCAGCTGAAAAAAAGCCCTGTATGTACATATGTATGTGTAACTGTTCAGTAAAGTTCATTAAAAGATATTAAACTTTATCCAAGACGTGAACTGCAAGAAAAGCTATAAGAAAACTAAAGAGTTGCATTAGAAAAAGAAGATGATTGAAAATATACAAATTCAAAAATAAGGACCACTGCACAAGCGGTGGGAGCCATGGCTCAGGGGCAGTATATCTGGTTTGCATGCAGAAGCTCCCAGGTTCAATCCCTGGCGTTTTCTTTTTTAAAAAAAGGAACCCTACAGTAGGTGATGTGAAATACCTACCATGAAGAAATCCAGCCAACCAGACTAGCCAATGGACCCTGCACAAGATAACTTCATGTGTATGATCAGACCTTCCTATGCCTTTAATTTTCCTTGAAAGCAGACATTTGCAGGTAGAATGAGGGGGGAATCTGGATCAGGGCTGCGGGAGGGGGAATTCATCCCTTCCCTTCTGTATTATTTCTTCAACAGAACCCCGCCCCCCCCTAAGCTGCTATTAGCCACAGTAAGGAAAAAGACAGGTTACCTTTCATTTTTCCCTATGGAGCTACTAGCAGCTTTGGGTATATGAGTGGGGGGAAGTCTATGTCCAGGAAGCTGTAGGGGGGAAAGGGTTACTTCCCCCTGCCCCTGTGACAGAGCCCCAATACAAATAGCTCTCCCCCAGCTCCTTCAATGTTCTTGCAAAGAAAATTAAATCACAAAACGCCACTACTTTTTTTTTTTAGTCACAGCCATTCATTCATGGAAGAAAACAAAAAGATTCACTTGATACCACTGGAAGTGGGGACTAAGACTGCCCCTAGTGATCCCAAGTCCCCATTTACCACTTAAAAAAAATTGAGAGCACATTATTAAAAGAAAAACATCTGCAAAATGAGCGTTCTTGACACACCATAAAGGCCACAATAATGTTTTTGTTAACATTACGAAGCGTTGCAGGCATGGAGTGGGAAGGCTGTGCATGTGCTAGCCTCTGTAAATGACGTCACAGACACTGTTCAATAGGTGCCTACAACAGCTGAACACACATTGAACACAGCCAAATTATGCTACTAAGAGCTCGTTCTGACTTTTCAGGCATGCTTATCATCAAATAAACCTGCTTTAACCAGAGACAACAGTGACAGAAAAAGTGAATGCCTGCACACACAACGAAGGCTCCACAACACTGCCTCCACAACTCCCCAAATCCATCACATGTACACAGCCACAGGCACATGAGGACTGTAGCCTAAGCTGCTTCTGCTTCGTAGCAAATAAACCAAAATACGAGCCCCAAACTCCATAATTGTACATACCAATGTTAATTGGACAAAGTCTCCATGTATTTGAAGCACATGGATCTTACTTGGAGAATTTCATTCCAAATAAATATAGAGCCACTTCCTTGGCTTCTATGTCCTGTTTGTTGATCCTCTAGAATAACTGGTTGTCCACTGTGTGAAACAGGGTGCTGGACTAGATGGACTGGTGGACTCGCTAGAAGTCTGGATTTAAGCAACTCTCCTAAAAAGGGCCTCTCGCTCAAATTGTTTCTCAATAAACATTAGTTTGTACTATTTCAGGCTCTCTTTTTTCCTACCGTTTTGTATCTTATCTTTCCTGCCAGGGGCTCATGGTGGTATACATGCATTTTCCCCTTATGGCCAGCCTTTGAGGTAGGCTAGGCTGCAAAACAGTGAAGATCACCCTATTAGTTTCATGACATAGTAGAGATTTGAACCCAGGCATCATCCAACTAAATTAGAGGGGCTGGCAACTACCCCACAATGGCTGTTCTATGCACCATCTCCCCATGCTACTCTTTCCCATTCGGTCTGGTTCAAAGGCCGTCTCTATTCCTGATATATAGGGAAGTGCCTAAAAACCCGGAGTGGATCCCATCTAGGGGGAATGGAGCCCTGCTAAGCGAAGGACAACTTTACCTTCTCCCCCCTTTCACTGCTGCCTGCTGCTCCATCTGAAATCATGTCCCAGGAGGAGGGGGAAGTTTTACTGGGCCCCCATGAACAGCATGAGGGTGAAGTGGGAGAGGGGGATTACTGAAAAACCATCCTCTCCTTAGCAGAAGTGCCTTTTGCAAGAGGAAAATGAGGGCAGGATCCAAGCCACTGACTTCAACCATTTCTATCTCTCACATGGTATTCTGGATAGCTTCAGGTGGGTAGCTTTGACTCTCGAAAGCACATGCCCTGGAAATCTAGTTGGTCTTTAAAGTGCTACTGAACTGGGATTCCAATCCAGAATAGTAGCAGCTACACCAGTTTTCACTGTCTCACCATGGATGACCCATTTCTTCTCCTCCCCCTCCACAAGAACAGATACACATTCAGTCTTTCCCCACCGGCCCTTGCCATAATCTTCGGGATTAAAATAAATCAGCTCAGTCACTTCAGCAGACCTAAACTTAACTCTATCGTGCCGGACAATTCCCAGTGTGCAGAATTCTCCCCTGAATTTCACTAAACATTTTGCTTTCAAAATATTACTTTAGGAAAAAATTAGTCTCTCCTCTTATAAGTGGCTTTGATTCAGATCAGTAGAGAGACGTTTCCCACCTCTTTCCTCCTGTGGCAGGGATACGGGAGAGCAGGTGTTGCTCTCAGGATGGTAAGATGGAGAGGAGAAAGAAGAAAAGGTGCAAGTTAGAAGGAAGGAAGATGCTCTGGGAGTAGCCATAAAAGGGAAAGCACTAGAGCAGCAAAAAGAAAGAACAAACAGAATACTGACCTATCTATCTCTCTGGCTCTATAGCCCCCCGCCCCAAGTCTTGATGTGTTTTGAGACACAGAGCCAAACTTCATGTTCATGTTTTTAACAATTTGGGTCCAGGAATCACATCTTTAAAAAAAGGAGAGCCCAAATGGGCTCAGAACGCCACTGCAGGGGGAAGATGGGCTTCTATCTTTCCCCCCAAGCTGTAAAAACAGCATGGAGGAAATTATCTCCACATTTTTGCTGCTTCATATGGAGTATTTGCACATGTGAAGTAGCAAAATTGGGGAAATAACTCCCCAGCCTGTGCTGTTTTTGCAAACAGCCAAAGGCAGGAGCCCTTCACCCCAACCATGGTGGTGTTACAAGCCTGTTTGGGCTCTCCTTTTTTTAAAAAAAAAATTGCATCTCCTGCAGCTGCTGTGCGGCTGCAGGGAACACTAGTTGAGTCCAGGAAACCCAGACACAACTCGTTAAAAACATGGACGTATAGTTTGGCCCTAAGAGTCATCACACAGTCCTTCACTTCCAACACTTGCCCAGAACCGGAGGAGTTAGCCGTGTTAGTCTGTCGTAGCAAAATCACAGTTCTCTTCGCATATGATGAGGAGAGCTGTGATTCTCGAAAGCTTGCGCTACAGTAAAGTTGTTTAGTCTTAAAGGTGCTACTGGACTCTTTTCGATTTTGCCCAGACCTGGACTCTGCAAAAGTCCTTCAAATGCTGAATTTGGCTTGACTAGTCATTTCCATTAATATTTTTTGTGTCTCAGGTAGTAATAGGCAGAACCTCATCGAGCTATTTCATTTCCCCCAAAGGGTCCAAGTAGGACCCTTCTCATTGGCTCAAGTAGCTACACTACATGAACCCAGGCCTTTGGCTTTTCTTCTTCATACTGCCCAAGAAAGAGACAGGAAGGCAGGAAGGCAGTCCTGACCCCCTACAAGTATGCCTCAACCAGACACAAAACTTCCTTGGACATATATTGTACCTACAGCTATCCTGTATTTCACTCAAGAACAATTTCCTGCAACAGAAGAGCCGGCAGTGCAGGGAGGGCTCTATTAAACAACGAACAGGAGTCTTGCGGTGTCTTCAAGACTGACCAATTATTTGTGTGTGTGTTATGTGCCGTCAAGTCGCCTCCAACCTATGGCAACCCTATGAATGAAAGACCTCCAAAGCATCCTATCACTAACAGACTTGCTCAGATCCTGCAAACTGGATTCTGGCATAAATTTGGGGGGCCTAGAGCCCATTTTTCCAATATCCACTCTGTTAACAAGACTGATTTTTTAAAAAGCAGTCCAATTGAAAACAGCACTAATGGCATCCTCTCGAGACTTCTTTAAAAGATTAGGGGCTAACCGAAGTGACAAAACCCTGTTTAACACAAGGAACTGCAGAATGTTTAACCACACAATATTTGCAATAAATTTCAGAAACCCAGACAATTTGGCTGCTGGATGGTGATAAACATGCCTCTGACTACAGAACTGTTCATCCCCTTGCAAGCCAGCACAGTGCAATGACTAAGGAAGAGTGCCAGAAAGCCCCTGGCTTGTCTCCCATCAGCCCTAAGTGCACAATGGAGGCTTTTGATGAGCTACTCTTTCCTCTCCTAGCCACTGGAGTATGGGGCACTAACCTTCCTTTACAGGATCCTTTTCAAGGATTACTGACAGAGCCTCTTCACAAATGCACCGTTTCCCCAATCTGAAACAGTCCCAGAGGACACTCGTTAAGGACACCCACATGGTCCCTGGGACACACATGGGTTTCCTCATCAATACTGCCCCTGCCGGACTCTTTCAGGCTGGGAACTGGTGTGCCAGGGTGGGAGCAAAGCCCCTTCTCCACATACAGCATGGACCCTGATACTAACGGGGCCCCACATGTGAGCAGGAATTGAGGCAAACCCACACCAGTGACTATATAATGTCTGACGCAGGGTGAGGACCCCATACCCAAGCACCTGTGCACAGGTGCATGCGCGACTATGTACCTAGCCTAATAACCAGGGCTTTTTTTTCTGCAAAAAGAGGTGGTGGAACTCAGTGGGTTGCCCTCGGAGAAAATGGTCACATGGCTGGTGGCCCCGCCCCCTGCTCTCCAGACAGAGGGGAGTTTAGATTGCCCTCCGTGCTGCTCGGTGGCGCAGCGATCTAAAACTCCCCTCTGTCTGGAGATTGGGGGTGGGGCCACCTGCCATGTGACCATTTTCAAGAGGTTCCGGAACTCCATTCCACTGCGTTCCAGCTGAAAAAAAAGCCCTGCTAATAACTATGACAAGAGAAGAAATGACATCAGTAGGGAAATGCCAGTTTAAGAACATGGGGTCGACATGCTCGTAAGATCAGGACATAAGCAAATTCTGCTGGATCAGACCAGTGGTCCATCTAGTTCAGCACCCTGTTTCACATAGTGGCCAACCAGCTGCCCTGAATGAACAGGGCATCGATGCCAAGGCCTTCCCCTGATATCACCTCCTGACCCTGGTATTCAGAGATCTGCTGCCTCTTTCTATAGTCCCCATGGCTAGTAGCCATTGATGGATTTCCCTCCATGAATTTGTCCAACCTTGTTGCCATCAATACATCCACTGGCAGTGAATCCCAAAGTTTAATTACCTGTTGAGCAAAGAAGTATTGCCTTTTGTCTGTCCTGAACTTACTTCCTAGTGACTTTACTGGGTCCCCCCTCCCATTCTAGAATTATGGGAGAAAGAGAGAAAACACTCTCTAGTCTATGTATAAGTTAGTTAGGTCAAGTTAGCACATTAGACAGATTTTGTAAAAGCAAAGAACATACACACTGATGGGAAGAAAAGTACGTTCCATTTTTACCTTTTTAAAGATTAGAAATATGCATAAAACATTTCCTGAGCATCTTTGAAGCCCAATACATGCAATATGGAATTTGTGAATTGTATTGTGCGATCTGATTACATTACTGTAAAGGAAAAGTTTATGTATTCAAGTTGGGATGTCTTCCCCCAACACCAAAAAATAAATGCTTACATGCCACTAGTTAGCCCTTCTTTTTCACCATGTTTGGTGTAGTGGTTAAGAACGTGGGACTCTAATCTGGAGAACTGGGTTTGATTCTCCACTCCTTCACTTGAAGCCAGGTGGGTGACCTTGAGTCAGTCACAGCTTCTAGCAGCTCTCTCAGCCCTAACCACTTCACAGGGTGATTATTGTTGTGGGGTTAATAATAACATACTTCATAAAGCGCTGTGAGTGGGTGTTCAGTTGTCCTGAAGGGCAGTGTATTATTTATTATTATTATTATTATTATTATTATTATTATTATTATTATTATTATGTCAATTTCAAATAGTTTCAGCCTCCAACTAATTTTTTGATCATGTTCACAAACTAGGGAAGGAAGTCAGCCAAAAGAGCCAACCTCTCTAGACAAGAGGGGCAAGCCCCACCTCCTCAGAGAGGCTGCCTCCTCCTCCTCCTGCCTGCCTGCCTGCCTGAGTCTTTCTTTTTCTTGGCTTGCTTTCACCATGAGTTCTGAAGCAACTGTTCCAAGCTCTGAGGCCATCCCCATGGACAGAGCAAATGATGTGACTATATTACTGGGTAGCAAGCAAGCAGTATTGGCAACAGCAACTCAGACCAACAGTCTGGAGCCCTCCATCTGTTCAGAGAGCTGCTTCTGCGTGGGCTGGAGCCAGTTGGATAAGTCTCTTTCTACACAGAGATTCAATACAAATCTCTTTAGCCTGTAAACTTGCAGGGTGGGTGGGTGGTGACTGTTTCTAAAGAGGACACTACATCTCTCTTCCTCCCCCCCTCCCCCTCCCCCCATGGCAGTCAGCAGGGCTTTCTTTCAGCGGGAACGCGGTGGAACGAAGTTCCGGCACCTCTTGAAAATACTCGGCAATAGTGCGTGAAAATTATATTATTTCAAAGAATCCCGTGTGTTTCTTCCTCATTTCCCTCTTGAGAGTTCTGCCACCTCTTTTCCCAGAAAAAAAAAACCCTGGCAGTCAGTATTTTGGGAATCAGCTTCCTTGCCTTAACAGGGCAACAAAAACTTCCTGCCCCCTACCTCATCAACTCTAAAGTCTTACCGGAAGCCTTCTGAGTCCTGCAAGGATACACCGGAGTCCCAGTCTACATCATTTGCCAGGATCTCTGCGGACACACAACAACAACAAAGGTACAGATTAAGTTTGTCCAACTTCATCACGTTAAAAGCAGCAGGGTGTAAAAAAGATATAGCTTTTATGTATCACAGGGAAATAAACAACAGCTTGCTTTTGTGCCAAAGTCTGCATATGGGATCATGGGAAAAGCCAATAACATCTACACCAGCAACAGCACCAGTAACATCAGCAATTTTGGATGGCTGCACACCTTGAAGCCCTTTGACAGATCGTGGGCTGAGACAGAGACGCCGCTGCAGGTGGGGAGATGATTGGAACAGCCCCCAAGACAGGCTCCAAGATGTAATAAGGTGAAAGCTTGGGGAGTAGGGGGTGGACCCAAGTGGAATGAGGCTCAAGTTCAGTGGTGCCTGCTGGGGGAAGAGAATTGCACCGGCTGATTGAGGGAAACAACCTGACTGTGTTTGGTGCTTCCAGATGAAACATATAACAAACCGTATTAAGCCAAGCAGAAAGTATCTCGCCCCCTTGATTCCTAGCGTCTGACCCTGAGACTCTAGTCCTCCTACATCCTAAGTGTTTTCACATGTTTTCTGCCCTTAGATTGATGCTGTTCAGAAGTGAGTCCCACATCTCTGCTTTTCCACAGCATCGTGGTGCATTTGTGCACCTCCTGGGGATTTCCTCAACTTTTCTCCCATCTTCCCCAAACCTGTTTTGCTCCAAAGTTCTGGGAAAGAGCACGACACAGACTGGATGGCTGCCAGAGGGTGGGTATGTTCAGATTTTCCTGATTTCACCCACACAGCAACCACTTCCTCTGAAACAGCCATTTCTTCTTCCTGTCACCTGATCTTTTTCGTTTTTTAAAAAAACAGCAACTGAATAGTGCTGTATCGAAATATTCGTTATGCTAATGTATGAATCTGGTTCCCTGAATTCTCAGCTTTCATTTTTTAAAAAAAAAATTGGCTCTAGCCCCTTCTTTTACAGACATATAAGAGGGAAAGTCCTATCTCCGCAAGGAAAGGGGACAGAGACTGACTTTTAAAAAAAATGGAAGCTGAGAATTCAAAAAATCTGATGCATGTATTGGTATAATGGTATATCAATGTAATACTATTCAAACATCAATTTAAAAAACTACCAGGGAAACCTGCTGCGTGGAAGCCCCGTTGCCACTAAGCTATATTAGCAGCTGCAGCAGCAATGGAGAAGCTACGTAAGCCTTGTCTCTATGTGGAAAACACCCCTGAGAACAAAGCTCACCCCCTCAACTTCATCTTAAGGTCCAGAAACTCTTGAAGGTGGAATACGTTGGATCTGGGGGAAGGAGGAATTTTTTGGGGAGGGGAGGCAGAGATTCATTACTATGTCGCAACTCTCTGCTGCGCCACTTTTTCTTGAAGCATGCTGCATCGCCCCACCCCCCACCCCCAGTCACAAAGTTACAAAGATAGTTCAGTTTCTATAAACTTTCCGATATGCACACATACCGTTACTAGGCCTCTCGTTCCCACGGACTGAGTTGTCTTTCTTGTGCCGCTGCAAGGTACGCACTTCCTGCGGAGGAGGATGGCTACTCTGCGCTGGCCCACTCAGCATCTCCTGCAGAACAGCCCGGTTCCGCTCCACTCTTTCAGCCAGCGACAGGGAGCTTGCGTTGCTTCCCCCACTGCCAAGGCTGTCCCAGCTCTCAGCTCTCCAAAGCCGCCCAGCTGCTGCTAGGCCACTGGCATCATTTCTGTGCAAAAAAATACTACTTCCAAAGTCCCTAGCCTGAAATTGGCGGTCTGCTTCTCCGTTTGCTTCCTCAGAAGATTCCTGGTTGAAGGTAAGGTCCTTGGAGGAACTGGCTTCACGCAGACCATTTTGGGATATTCTTCTTGTTGTGTTTCTGGAACAGACCTTATTTTCGAGTGCTTTCCCAGGCAGTCCCTGGAACTCCTTGGGTGAACTCCAACCAACGTTTGGAGCTCCTCCTGCTGCCGTAGGCCCCTTCAGAGCTGCAAAATCATTGGCATAAGAGCTTGAAAGCATCCCCCCCTGAACTTTCTCCTGCCCAAGATGTGGGTAGTCAGTGCTGTCCAGCAGCACATCTGTCAGGTAGGTGCGGATTTGAGACTCTGGTTCCACCAGTGCATCCTGAGGAACTGTTTCGGTCAGCGGCTTCACCTTACGGGGTTTGGCCTTCTTTGGAGAAGCCCGTTCCTGGGGCACCGGCTCACCCTGCTTGTTAAGGGCACTCTTCTTCTCTTTCAAAGCTTTCACCTTGGACTCCAGAACAGAAGTGCCTCTGCTTGCGTCCCGTGAAAGCCTCACCGGAACCCAGGACGGCCCACTGACGGAATCACTGTTGGTGTCTTCAGGGCTCTCAGGAGGCTGCTTAAGCCTAGGAATATTTCTGACACATTGTTTAATGTTCTTCATGGCCCTTCTTCTCTCAGTAGAGACATCGCCCTCCATGCTCTTGTGTCCAGGCAGCAAGGGACCTTTTGGAGGAAAAAACAGCCGCATTATGAACAAAACCCTGCTGGCTTGGCAAGAGAACATTCCCTGAGGTTTTACAGATGAATACAACAACATTCGATTTATATACCGCCCTTCAGGACAACTTAACACCCACTCAGAGTGGTTTACAAAGTATGTCATTATTATCCCCACAACAATCACCCTCTGAGGTAGGGGGGGCTGAGAGCTCTCCAAGAAGCTGTGACTGACCCAAGGTCAGCCAGCTGGCTTCAAGTGGAGGAGTGGGGAATCAAACCTGGTTCTCCAGATTAGAGTCCCACTGCTCTTAACCACTACACCAAACTAGACTTGTTGCTCGCAAAGCAGAAGAGCCCAAATGCATAGGGCTCTGTATAACTTGCACTAGCCAGTGTAGTGTAGTGGTTAGTGTTGAACTAGGATTTCAAAGACCAAAGTTCGAATCCTCACTCTGCCATGGAAGCTTACTGGGTGATCTTGGGCTAGTCACACTCTCTCAGCCTAACCTACCTCAGAGGGCTGTTGTGAAGATAAAATATTGGAGGAGAGAACAATATTGTAAGCCATTTAGGATCCCCCCCCCAAGAAGAAAAGTGGTCTACAAATAGCTTAAAAAGAAAAATATCAGTTACCTAACAATCCTGTCCCAAAGTAACCAAAATTCTCAACCACAAAAAATCCAAACCATCCAGTATACATAAATTACTCAAATTTCCTATTTTGAATCATTTGTTTTACTTTCTCACAGTGAGAGGAACAGCTGCAGACCACGGATTCCCCACCCCTCTTCAGTTCTACACCTGGCAAACTTGAATTCTGCAACCAGTAAAAATTAAGGCTATCAAACAGTGACTGTTTAAAAAAATATATTGTATATATCAAACCTATTTGAAGTCCCTGATCACTTTCTATAGCTGCTTCCTTTCCATAGGTTTCAAGTCTTGCAGAATACCCCTCCCCCATGGTCTGCTCATAGATGGGAAGACACTGGACCCCCCCCCAGTCACTGAAATACCTTGCAGGAGCAAAGGCAGCTGACTTTCGGCTTACCAAAGAGACTTACTTTGCTCCTTGGGAGCTGTACTTGGGGCCCCAATTCCCAAAAAACCCAAAACTCCTTTCCTTGGGAAGCCTCCAGGTTGCTCTCCCCTCCACTGACCCTGCAGCCAGAAAGGGGGAGGAGCCAGTTCTCAGCACAGGGAGCTCCACATGCACCAGAGCTCATTCATTTCCTTCTCCCCATACTACACCTACATACTCTTTTTAAAAATGTGCTGCTCCCCTGAAGAAAGTGAGCCAACCATTTCATGTAATGCTTTCCCCTGCATTTCCCTACAGTTATCAATTACTGCAGCTTTCTCCAGCAAAGCTGACTTGACATTGCTCACAACGTGCTTTAAACATGTGGAGTATCCCCTGAATATGAGAGGAACGGCTGGAGATGCAGGTTGGAAGGATTAAGTGTTACTTTCCCATCTGCTATTGTCCGAGTCTGTTAGTACCGAGAGATTCACACAAGCTTGGCAAAAGGAGCACTGTGCCCATGGCAACAGGTACTTAAAATCTCCTCTTTTCAACGGCATGCAAATGAGAAATTTTCCTCTTTGTGTTCCGGCTGTGCCCCATTTCATTACCAGTTACCTATGTTTGGGAGTAGTCAAGGACAGCAACAGTATGCTTGGTTTAACAAGTAATCTGCTAAAGCCAATGCTCAGTTCCATGCGACCATAGAGGATCGCTGTCAGCATTTTTATAGGCAATGAACCACTTCAGTTCCCAACACTGAGCTGTCTTCATCATCAAAGAATGTACTTGGCAGAGGAACAATGCCCAGGTCAAGATGTGAACACTGCTTCCTCACGATGCTGACTAGGAAGAGGTTGAGTGGAAATTGTTAACTGTTCTAGTAAAATTCTACTAGTAGAGTTCCTAGTTCAGTGATCCCCAATGTGGTATCCCTGGGAGCTGTTAGCAGAACAGAGAGGAGTCTTGCTATATATTTACTTACTGTTAGGAATGGGGAAAGGGACAAATAAGGAATTAAGATTCCAGCAATGAGTTTTCCCAAAAAGCAGGCAGCTGGTTTGGTCCGTAGCAAAACCCCAAACTCAAAACTATGTAATACCTTTTTATTAAGGCCAGCCAAAATAACGTAACACATTGTGCAACCTTACAAGTTCCCCAGAACCTCTGCATCAGGCTGAGTGCTAAAACCAAAAAAGGGGAGGAAGAAAAAAAAAAATACATCTCATGCAAGTGATTGCTATTCTCGACCTCTGATTGATTCTGAGGAGCGTCACCAGCTATTGCTATTTCACACACTGGCGTAGTTTTTCATCAGTCATACTAAACAAACATCTTTGGATTGAGCTGGGTAGGTAATGATAAAGTAATTTCGGATAGTGTAATGTTGTGGGAAGGTGCTACCCTCGAACTGTGGCATTCATGCTTACAACTGATCTCCAAACCTCAGATGTTAGTTTCCCTTGGAGGACAGGCTCTATGGCACCATATTGCTGCCGAGTTTCCTCCTCTCCCCAAAACTCCCAAATCTCCAGGAATTTCCAAAGCTGGAATTGACAACTCTACCCAAGAGGTGTATTTATTTTATTCTTGCAGGTTTTCTAGAGAATCTTTCAGACTAATTTATTGCAGACGTCCTTTCAAAATATTTAATTCATGCCCCCCTGTCCCTTCCCCAAATATTAACGTTTGGACAAGACTTTTATTGTCAATTTTTACATTATAGTTATTATTTTTAAGCTGTTGTTGTGTTTTGAGTTTTGCTTCTATGTATCCTGTAAATGGCTTTGAGCACTAAATATGGTGGTGAGGTGGTACGTAAGTTAAATAAATAAATAAAAATAAATAAGTAAGCTCCCTTGGTGATTTCTCTGAATGGAAAAGTGGGGTATTCGTTTTATAAAATAAAATAAGAACTGACCTTTGCTGGCATAAAGGCAGTTCCCCTGTTGTGAGACGTAAATCTGTACTTCAACATACCCAAGCGATATTTCCAGGCAGGGGTAATTTCGTAGAAAAAGAGCTGGAGGAATTTATTAGCATAACTCATTAGCATATGCCATGCCCCTTGACATCACCAGAAGCGTGTCATTAGCATAACTGATTTGCATATGCCACACCCCCTGACATCACCTATCCTGGCTGCTTTGGACCCAATCCTGGCCATTCAGGCCCAAAATTGGGCCCAAAATGGCCAAAAGAGGCTGAAAATGGCCAAAAGGGAGCCCCAAATGGCTGAGAGCCAGGTGGGTGGGGCCACCTGACATGTAACCTCTTTGGGGAACTGCTGGAACTGTGTTCCTGCACGTTCCCCCTCGAAATGAGACCTGTTTCCAGGTAAGAGCTTAAGACTCAATAGAGAACATGAGAAAATTCATCATGGAACTACATGGGCTACAAAGGCCAGATCCCATATGTAATGGCAGCACAGGGACCTGTCAGTGAAACCAAATGTGCACACTGGATTGATATAGCCAGGCCAACTGGAAACACTGCCTGCTGGCTGCCAGACTCAAAGTCAAGGGCCCCAAGACTAAAGGGAGAACAGCCAGAGGAAGGCTGTCCTGACAGTTCAAGCAGATCCCAGGAACGGCAGGAAGCATGGAATCAAAGGGGAGGAGGGGGGAGTGCAGGGAGCAGGTTGAAGCTGGGATAATTTACAGGAATTATGCCTGTCTGTTTCCAAACATGTCGTTGGCCCAGCTCCAGCGCATTCTGGGATCTGCTCCATCTATCCTCCTATCAGCTCTCGCCCTCCAGGGTTATCTCCACCAGAGGTTGGCAATGTCTGGCACTTATCAGGGCGACAAGCTGGGGACAATTGGTCCTTTCGCAGCAACAGTATCAAACTACCTTTGCAAAGAGCACTACAGAAAGCTTGATGCAAAGGAGGCAGGATTCTCAGTTTTGAATATCCCCTTCCAGAGTCTCACTGAGACGCTGTGCCCCCAAAACCCCCAAATCTTAGAGCCAACTGTTACCTCTCCTTCCACCTCTTTGCCTTAGTTCTAACTAGTGGGGAACACTCAGATTTGCATATTAAGAAATATATAAATGTAAAAGAGCAGGAATTTTCCATCTCATATCAGAACAGCCCGTTTCAGTATCAATAAATGCCCATTTACCACAACATCTCAGATCAACAATAAGGCTCCCTGCCTCTGTGGGGGCAAGCAGAGACAGGCATGAACCTCTTTGTCCGCAACTCACCATGCTGGGATGCCCTTCTCCGCGGCACAGGCCACTACCGTTTTGTGGGTCTTGCTGCCAAGGACACAGATTGGGCCTCCAGTCAATCTATCCCTCAGAGATTACATCCCGAGCAGAGGAATTAAGTTTCATTAATTCCTGGTCCAGCAGAGAGGCAGGCTAGTCGATCTTGTTCTTTCCAGTTATCCTTGTCAACGCCGCCTTTTCTGACCAGTATTCAGTACTCAAGAAAACACCAAGCCAAATAAAGTTTCCTCAGCCTCCATATGGCCCAAGAGATGCCTGTTCATATTCTTAAGAAGTACATTTTTTTTTCCAAAGAGTGCAGGGGGGGAAATCGGCAGAGTGAACAATAAACAAAAGCCAGGAATTTCAAAGGTACCAATCTTCAGAAGGGATTTGCAGCCATACAAAGTGCCCGCTTGAAGCTCCCTCAGTGCAGAGGTCTAAGAGTGCCCGGCTAGGCCTCAGCCTGGATTTCAGAAAAGCAAATTTTCCAGCAGTGGAATTCCAAGCGTCACACCCCTTAAAAAGAGCTGGATGCAAAGAAAGGAGGGGGAAAGAAAGGGGGGAGAAGTCTGGGCTGGAGTTTGAGTAACGCTTCTTCTCAGCAGCAATGTGACCTCTGCAGGCACTCCTCCCTCGGCTCCCCCCTGTCTCCCTCTGGCCTGCCTGTGTGCTTTCTTAAGCCAGCCAGCTGTGTACGAGTCAAGTGTTCGCCTTGGGAGCTGGAACGGGCCTTGCTTGCTGGAAGCTGCATACCAGGGAAGCCAACCAAAAATCACTCAGGCTAACCACAAGAACAGGCCGCTGCAGAAGCTGTGCCGTGTTTTTGAGGGACCCGTTGAGTTGCCATGGCTACAGCCATACAGGAAGAGGCTGGGGGATGGAAAAGAGGGGGGAAAGCATGGATTCAGCTGGGGCAAATGGTATGAAAATACTCGCAGGGCTGCGTAATTCTACACCTCAGGCCACAGCTCCTTCGTCATCTGCTGGAGGGAAGTTTTGAGAAAAGGATGCGAGGAGGAGCTAGGCCACCTCTGGCTGCAGTTCAGGAATTGTTTAGTCTCCTTTTTTGGAAGGAGCTGGCTAGAATTTTAAACAAAGCCGCCTCAGGAGGGTGGTTTCGCTCTGCAAAAGCAGGTTCACAGGAGGTTTTAGTCTGAACACATTGCACGGATAGTTGGACACACACAGCTTTGAGATTTATCCACATTCAGTACCCCAGAGCTGAGATTATACAGTAATAACATTCTTCCAAGTTCTATGCAAAAAAATGGGTATACAGAGCTGCTCTTGGATGGCTTCAAATAGCTTTGAAAATCATTTAAAATATTTTGAACTTCTAAAGTAATTCCAGATGCTTAATAACGAAGCTAATCTTGAGTAAGATTGGCCAAGTTTTGAGTTCAAAAGTATTGAGGGAAAGGGTGGGTGAGCAGAGTTAGAATGGAATCGGGATTGTTATAACTTCATCTGGTAGAATCTGGATTTGATTAACCTTTCACATATCAATGAATACAGTAATGCTGTATTCTTCTGCCTGAAAGCTATGAACCAAGCTGGCTACGCTTTTTCAAGAATGTTTGTCCCCCTGATAGGCCAAGCCTATATGCAAGGAATAGAAACAGCCACCCTTGCCAGTGCCTTGATGCACTGGAGGTGAATCAATCAATGGGCCTCCATGAAAAGCATCTGCTAGGGAGTGCTGAGTTGTTCTCTAGGATAATCTTATTGCTTCAACATTTGGGTACATTCTGAACTTAACTAAGGCTAACATACAAAATACACACATTTTTTAAAATTCCCCCCTAATTTGATGCAAGATGTCAAGCTTTGGATCTCAAGATTGGGGTTTTGACATGAAGCAATTTGGCAAATATTTGGAAAAGGGGCCACAAAATTGTTTCTTGATTTCTTCCAAGAGTGGTAAGCTGCAGTACTGCAGCCCAGGCTCTGCTCACAACCTGAGTTCGATCCTGGCGGAAGCCGAGTTCAGGTAGCTGGCTCAAGGTTGACTCAGCCTTCCATCCTTCTGAGGTTGGTAAAGTGAGTGCCCAGTTTCCTGGGGGTAAAGTGTAGATGAGTGGGGAAGGCAATGGCAAACCACCCCATAACAAAAAGTGTGCCATGAAAATGTGATGTGACGTCCCCCCCATGGGTCAGTAATGACTCGGTGCTTGCTTCAAATTCATCAAGTCCCTTTTCCACAATAATGAACACATGGCATATAAAGGCATTCTATGGTCACTCATCCTGACTGAAGATACAGGATCTCAGGCTACTGTAGAAGTGACCACAGGTGCGGTCACAGAATATCCATTGTGACTAAAGGTAAAGCTGTAGCACAGTAGACCTAAAATGTGGGCGGAGCAGACTAGTGCCTTGATGGCAGCATCCAAAGTACCTGGTAGCCTGATGTGGCTACTATGGTTGCAGTTGAGAATAACAATTTGTTTAGGACCCCTAAGTGGTTAAAGTGCATTGCATACCTCATCTTCTTGCAATGACAACAGCTCTATAAATTAGGTACTATTATTGCCATGGGAGAGGTCTGAAACGGATTATGGCTTGCCTAGCATCACTTAATGAATTTATGGAACAGGGAAGATAGATTCCTGATTCACAGCTCAGCCTTTTATCCACGACGCTATTTATTTATTTACTTTATACACTACCTTTCTTGCCAGTGGGGACCTAAACCAGCTTATGTTGTTCTCCCCCCCCCAGCTCCAAGTTTATCCTCACAACAACCCTCCAAGGTAGGTTAGGCTGAGATTTGGTGAACTTCCATGGCAGAGCAGTTATTCAAACCTGGCTGTCCTGGCACAGCACTCAAACACTACACCACATTGGAGCAATTCAGATTCCAGAACAAGTTCTAAAACTCCTAAGCACAGTTCTTTGTAATATGTATTACCAGCTTCAATCAAACCCACTTCAATCAAACCCAGCAATTCTGATCTGGACCCTCCTCCTAAGAGGGATGAGAACTATTTTCAGACTCAGCTGGTCAGAGGTTTCAGCAGAACTCTGCTGATCAACGGAGGTTAGATAAATAGCATTCAGTTTACCTTTTCTAGCCAGAAGCAACTTATAGGTATGTGGACAGTTCAGCTTTCTTAGCAGATATATCCTCGCCCCCCCTCCATTTCACTCAGATACAATTTGCAATGGGGCACATGCTGGAATGGACAACGGCCTTATTTAATGGGGAGAATACATTCGATACTAAGGTATAAAATGCAAAATGGTAGGGATTTGTAAATGCTGGACTAGAGCTGAATGTCACAGCTAAATTTAAAGTGTATATTACTTAATAGGAGAACAAGCAACTTTATTGCACCAATGTGTATTGATGTTGGTGCGAGACTTTTGAATTACACAGAATGCTGTCAATATTATGCCTGACAAAGACACTTGCATAGCTCCAACATTTACATAGTTAACATCTTTTGCCCTGGGATCAGCATAGCAACATCTGCCTACACCAGCAAATTCTTAAATCGCATCACAGCAGACATCCCCAGGTCAAGGAAACAGCTCTTTATGCCTTTGCAGGTGTGAGACTGAGGACTCAGTAACCAGCATTCATTCCTATCCTTGGCTTTGAAATAAGCAGAACAAAGCATCATGGGTACTTTTAAGACGCAAACCTTACCTGGGTATCTATCATGCAGCCATCCCAGTTAAAACCAGCAACGAGCTGGAGTTGGGGGATTAAACAGAGAGGGCAGAGAGAATCTCAATAAATAAAATGGAAACCTTCAACTCTTCATTCTTGCTTTGTCCGCTGCTTGGACTGCTGCACCCATCACCACAAGGCATCTGTTCCCAAACTGCTGGTTTAAACTGGAGCTTTTGATATCCGTGATTGGTTTCATAATCCCAATCAAAATAAAAAGGAAATCGCAAGGATTATGAAATTGTTTTAATCCGTTCCTGCCTCATACATAGGACTGCAACACTAGATGCAGTTATCAGTTTTGTCTTCTGAAAATGCTCCCTAAAACATCAGCCCTTTCAGCGATGTCCAAGGAAATGGCGCTAGAAAGAGGAGCCCCCCCCCCCCCCGCCCGTAGCTGCTGTGATGGGAAAATGGAACGTTTCAATTTCCGGTACTCAGTAAATCTTATCAGGCAGGAGAAAAGAACCAAGGACTGATTTGCACTGTAGTTTGCACACAACCTATTTTGGACAAAGGACAAAAGCCACAGTGAAGGAAGAGAGATTATAAGAATGTTTGGAATTGCTGCTATATAGTTGGCATTGACAGAACTGTTTTTTTTTTTTAAGAGTAACTATTTGGGCCTGTAAAACTTGCACTGTGAATACTGACAGTTTTTAAGAAAAGGAAATCTCATATAATATAGGTCTACACAGCTATCCTGCATTATCTATTCTGATCTCTCCCCTGTAGCAGCCTAAATGTTAGGCAATCCATGTTTTAAAATCTGTGTGCACTGAATTTATCAAACGTGCAATGATGTTTTTGCTTCAGCGCATCAGATTGAGCAAAATGTGTTGCTTCACAAACACCGTAATTACGTGCAACTTCCAATCCTCTCTCCGTGTAGGATGTGGTACAGATTGGAGAGTGTGGTTGGGGATGTTCGGATGGTCTTGGAATAGATGCCAATCATGCTAGGCCTTTGCATTTACGTATGAGGAAGTTTGGCAGGGACAGTAAGAGGTGCTTTGCAGGATCAGACAGTGGTCCATCTATTTCAGCATTGTTTCATACAGTGGCCAACCAGTTGCCCTGGAGGGCCAACAGCAGCTAATAATGTTCCAAATCTGTATCCCCAACATGGGTTTCTGTTCCCCCAACTCCTGGTTTATCTCCGGTGCTGAGAAGGTAGTTACCGTTACTTTTTCGTGAGTAAATGAGCACTTGAGTTAAATAGGAATGTCATGAAAATGGCTTTCTAACCCACCCCACCAAATTGGATCTACTAGTGCTAAGGGACATTTTACAAGCAACATGACAGCAAAGCTGGATTTCCCAGTCATGCACTTAGCAGGAGCCAAATCCAATCGGGTGGCTTCTGACTTATTCTCTTATAATAGATATGCATTTTCAAAACCTATTTGTTACATCCGCAGTTTATAAGCTCGGGTGTGCTCTCCTTAGGGGGTAACCAGTGAAGAAATAATTTGATTTAAATTCCCAACTGTCCCTAGAAACTACAATTCTTACAGCAATATGAAGGGTTTTGTAGCAGTTCTAGGCAAAAAGTAGGAAATGGTAGAAGTATGGATGGAGCCCAGCGGTAGCTATGTTCTTCCAGCTTTGGGTCCAGCGCCCCATCTTCTGCAGCCTTCTATGCCACATAAAATGTTGCTCTTGGGGATCAGGAGGGCTGCAGCTAGAATGGAAAACCCACAGAAAATGCAAACCCTGCCTTCCGCCCTTCTCACACACAGCCAGCTTAGGATCCACCACACTGAGCATAATAGCAAGAATTTTTTTCTGTGCAAGGCACTGAAATTGGAGAGCTGTGCTCAGTCATGCTTGTGTAGTTGTGCAAACCCCATTCAGGTAAACTGAGTAATCTGAGTGGATTGTGTGTTCGGTGTCTGTATGTTGAAAAATATGTGCAAAGTCAGCAAGGCAGGGAGAAAGGTGCAACATTCGGAACACGAAAACACACAAGAAGTCATTGGAAAACAAAGCTTGTAATAATGAAAAAGGACAGATTAATAAACCAATCACTGTTTTTTTTTCTTTAAAAACACAGAAACCACATTAACTTTTTTTAAATACAACCATCTAGGAACTATGAAACAGTACCACGTTGTGCATTTTTTTTTAAACCTACTTATCAAGAAAGGTAATTCCACACTTCAGAAAATCTTATATCCATTGGAGGGGTGGGGAAGAGAAGGGGAGGGAGGAGACAGCTAATAGCGCAGTCACGGGTAACATCATCATGACTCCAAGCAAGCGGCAAGTCTTTGTCCTCACCTTTTCCACTGAGCCAAAAGAAGAGTGGAGAAGGGGATAGAGAAAGGAAGAAAAGGAAAAAAAAGAAAGAATAAAGCTTCCACAAGAGGACTAAAATCACATTCCATAGTTACTTTTTACACCTACAGCTCAGGGCTTCATATTATATACTCATAATGTAGACCAACACTGGAAGGATGAGAAGGGATGGGAATTAGTAAAGACAGTAGCAGGGCAGAGGTGTGTATGAAAAAGGCAAAGGTGCTTGCCGACTCCAAGCGCCGAAGAATCTACAGGATATGATGCAAACCAATAAATAGGCTGGAAAGATCTATGGCCTAGGACAACAAAAAAGATCATATTTCCGTTTTGTGCCAACTCAAAAGAGGAGCTATTTCATAGTCTAATTATAAACTCTGTGATTATCTCCTCCATTCCAGTAATACACCCAATTTAAAAAAATGGTTTCTTTTTGTTCTATAAATGCGCAAATCTTTGCCCAAAGATATGCAAACAAGTCATTTCTTTCGACCTGTCACATTGCCCAATTCACATTGCTGGGGCAAATTCTAATCTAAGCAATGACATAAAGGTGCTGGACAAAGGTAATCAGCATGAAAAAAACCCTTCTCCTCCAGATCCAAAGAGATCTTCGCCTCCTTGCCCTGTCCAACAACCATTTCTTTCAAGAATTCCAGTATTTACAATCAAATGGAAGCAAAAGGATGCAGGGTTCAGACGTGGTCACCTTTACTTCCTGCAAAGGGCCTCAGAAGACTCAGGTGTGCCTACTCTGAGGAGGCAAAGCAGGCTAGTCCAACTGCCCTGATCTTAATCCAGTGACTTAAATGGGAGTGAAAAAAACATGGAGCATGATGAGAAAAGCAATCAGGAAGGTCTAAAACCATGTATTTCAACTCATTCTTGGAGGTTTTTTGGCTTTCTTTTTCATTGTTGTTGGGTGATTGTCGCATAGGGGTGCTGGAACAAATGTATCCGCCCCACTTGAACTATCCATGCCCCACTACAGACTCATAGTCATGACAAACAGTGCTCTTATTGGTAAATATTTTATGGGAGGAGGGAAAACACATTTGTACTGAAATTGAACCACATGAACCTTCTGAATATTCTAGGGGAGTTCTTGAGCAATGGCTATCAAACTTTCTACCAATCAGGAGCGCCTACAACTAAAGAACCCTTGCATGTTGTAAAGGATTTGTGGGTGCATGCATGGTTGCTTCACAGAGGATGATATCCAGGCCTGCTGGGCTTCATTGTTGCTCTACGTACACTCATTCAACATTCCCAGGTATGTTGCAGAAGATTAGTAATGGTGGCCAAGTTCCCCGTCACATCTTCTCCCACATTTTCTAGGAAATTCGCAAAAACGACTGATCTAGATAAAAACTGAAGGCTACTCCCACCTCTGAGTTTGTCATCCCTATCACCCCCAGACCAACTCACAACAAAGTATGCAGCAAGGATGGTAGCAAGGTATTCCGATTCTAAGACACCAGAACCATGCAATTTCTCCAGCATACATGATTTAAATTTGCAATGCCAAGCTGAAAATTGCTAAAAAGGCCATTTGTTCATAACAGTAAAAATGTAAGTGATGAAAGGGCCATTTTAAAATTCCTCTTTGATATATGATCAGAATTATGGCTGATTGCTAGAAATGAGGGATCTTCATAATCAGGCAGATAAGATGCAGTATTTCTTTGAACTGAGACAACACAATCTTTCCTCCCTAGAATATGCTTCTAAAAAGAAACTAAAATAGTGAGGTATTACTATGCATTCTTGCCCAAGATGCTTCTTTTTGGCAGACAAAGAACAAAAGCCTCCTATTCTGCTGTCATCTAAGCTAAAAAATATTCAGCTTTCTCCCCCATAACCACATCGGGGATCCATATGTTTAAAAGACAGAAAAGACTTTTTCTTACATTTTAAAAAATGGAAAGAATGAAGTATAAGGATAGACTGCTGGAACAAAGGCTGGAGATGGAGACGGAAGATCCCATGGAGCATTTCCACCAACAGAAGGATTCTCATCAGCAGAATGTGACTTTCTCGTCTTCCCCCCCTTCCCCCTGCAGTCCAAAATGCCACTCCTGAGAGACAGTATTTTAGGTTGCCCATTTGGCACTGCAGTGGGAGGTTAGAAGCTTGTGCTTTGTTGGTAGGAAATCCTTGCTCTTTGGGGTCTAGCCCAGCAACTCCTAAGTGAGAGGCATCGCTTGCCACGGACATACACTGTATTTTTGTCACCTGTGGGGCAATCAGGTTTTACATGTTTTTGAAATAATAGAAAAACCAGCAACACCTTATTTGCCTGATGTGAAACTGGGTGTGTGTACATATCACAAGTAACAATCCATTGTCCATCTCTAAAAAAATCATTTTAAAAATCACATTTTTCCCGGTTTTCGTTTTGGGAAGAATGGTGCAGTGTTCTGTGAAGGTTTTTTTTGTGTGTGTGTGTGTACCCTGAATTCAGAAAACGTTACCTTTTCTTGATATTAGTAGTCACTATATAGCGGACTCCCATTCTGCATTGACCACCCCCTATGAGAACCATGCAGCTTCCCAAGATACCTTGTTTAAGAACAGGGTAATGACAGAAACACAGGAAGTGTACACATTAAAGGAACAGTCTTGAAAAGTCGTTTCTGAATCTGGAACACTCATCATCAGTAAAATTGGTGTACTTGAGATGAACTCTGGATCACACAAATCTCTACTTTAGCGAAACCCACAAATTCCATTTTCATCCATAACATGCAAAACAAAAAACACTTGACACTGTAATTCCCATTCTTCTGAATGGCCACATTGGCTCTCAAGACAAGAATATTCAACATTGCAAAGCAACTCATTCATTGGAGAGAGCTGCCTCCTAAAGTTTGGTGTGTTTCGTAAGATCTTCCACACCAACATGTTGACAATGATTTGGGGATATTTTTGCTTTGTTCTAGAATGTTGATCATTGTTGGAGAGGGCAGAATACTCTTCTCTATCCAAAACATGGATAATATATAGCCAGTTGGACTTTCCTGAGACACAGTATCTGAACCTAGCAGCGTGTCCACTTGTAGAAAATGAATTTCATGGACTGGAGACAGACAATAGTTTTTTGCAGAATGTTGATGGCGTTATGAAACAGGGCCTGCTGTTGACTATGCGTAATTCTCTCCTTATTGCCCCTCATGCACAGGGTTTCTATAGTGCTTCAAAACCTGTTGACCAGAAAGGGCCAGGTGGGACCAAAACAAAACAACCCCCCCCCCCTCTCAGGCACACCAAAACGGCAGTCACTCTCACATGCCATTTTCAACTCTGACTCCAGTCTTAGTCCCTTCTCTTTATCCTGCCAGAATTCATTGGATGGTAGGACTTTTTAATGTCAGGATATTCATTCTGGCCAATCCTAGTTTTGTCACATTCTTTTGTGCAACTTAAATGAGAGTAACCACCATAGAATACTTTGGGCTGGAAGAAGTTGCAGGTGACACATGACTTCAACTGACTGGCACCCCATGGTAAGGTCAATGCTCCTTTCACCTCGTCTTATTAAATTTACAGGCAGATGCAATTAATTCTTCAAGAGTCATGGGTAACGCTGCTCGCAAAACCCTGCAATTCCATGAATCAAAAAACAAAACCTTAGGACTGCAGAATGAGAAATGGAACAACCCTCCTCCCAAAAAAACATCTGTCAAGGGTCTCTTCATGTCATGCCACAGATGCGTCTGTTCTTGTCCAAGCAAACAATGCATGCCTGTGGCGGGATATCCAAGGAGGACGGATGTGTGGGGTTCTCTATTAGTCTATTATTTAGATATTGGAACAGCCTGCCTTAGGAATACTAAGTGGCTCTGGTCAGAAAGGACTAATACCACGTAACTCCCAATACTCTTATTACTAGCAATATGCCATTATCTTTCCACAGTGTTAAAAGCTTAGTGGTTTGACCAGAACAATGTGCCACCAGTGTACAGCATCCCAACAAGCTCTAACACATTACTAGTGAGCCCAAGGTTCACTTTCTGAATCTCTTGCCTAAAAAGAGACCTCAACTTGCAGTCACTCTTTAACTTTGAATTCTTCTGTTGTTGTTCAGAATCAAATAAGGTAGGTTTCCTTCAGTTCCTCTGGGCTAGAGGCACATTATGCATATTATTTAAGAAACAAAATATACATACATACACACAAGCCCCATAGAATAAGTCTTTTGAATGGCCTGGGAAGATAGGTGGGGAATAACTAATTGAGTAGGATCCAATTATAAGACAAGGGGAAGAAGAATCCTTTGTTTCAAAGGGTGCCTCTGATGGCAGACCCAAGAGGGCTCCTTGAGAGAAAGGAACCAGCAACAAACTGCAACCTGAAAAAGGATTTTAAAAGACACTGCAGTCCTTTCTGCAAAACCAAATCCTGGATTAGAGACCAAGTTAAGGAAAACTGAACTCATTTCCCCTAGTATATGGTGTCAACTTCACACACGCACACACTGTGTAACAGAGCACAAACAAGATTTCATTTGCTAACGTTAAGCACAAATGCTTAGCACACACAATGCAGGCTTGCGACTAGGCAGGGTGAGTGAGGGGCGGAGTGGGTATGGGCACCTTCAACATTCGTGTGGCTGTCCTGTCCTACAGGCTCTGTGATTTTTAAATTGCCACTTCTTTTCCCTACTGAATTTGCTAAAACTGTACAGCCGTTTTGCCTATCTTAAGTCCAATTGGAAGTCTTGTAAAAGACAGACCTAGCACTAAACTGGAAATTAGGATCGGTGTAGGAGAGGGGAGAGAGAGGTGCTTTGTTTTTTAAAAAAAGGAAACAAAAGCGAACCTGAGGATGTCCTTGGCCAGTGATTGTCAGACAAGTCTTTGCCAAAGTTAGGCAAAAGTTTTTCTTTGTTTTTGTGTTTTAAAAAAAAGCAGTAAAAAGCCCTTTCTATTGCAATACCAACTTCCTCAGTCTTTTAGAATCTACATAACATCGAAGTTATCTAAATGACAAACTCTGGAGGGTCTGCCAGGCCGCCAAATGGGCTGCTGGACGCACCACCTAATAACCCTCGAACAAAGCAGACCATTCCCTCGCTTACTTCCAAGGTGTTCACGGATGATCTAGCTGAAGTGAATGGAACAATGCAGTAACTCCCTATTTAGAAACGGATAGATAATGCCCTAGAGACTCAGCTCGTTAGAATGAAAGCCATTCTCCACCATCAAACTAAGGCTCTGTTTTCGTCTGGGTGTCTGGAGGCCTGCACAGGCTTAGCTGGAACTAACCTTTCTCCACCAGAAATCTAAAAGGTCATCGATATTATTTCCGCACAGCCACGTTATAAAAAAGAGAGAGAAAAAGAAACGGACAACAAGGATGAGCCGGCTAAAAGGGTGCCCAGGTTCCTGGAGGGCTACCAGCAGCAAGCAAAACCCATCAGAGAAACTTTGGCTTAAAATAAAAGGGGGGGGGGAAATGCCAGGTCAAACCAGTGCAAGTTCTCTCATCAAAGAGGTATTTCAATAGGCTTAACCTCACAAGAGTGATCCAGGATCTACGTCTCCTTCCCTCCCCACCACTTGCCTTGTCTTTAGAGAGTTACCACTTTCATTGCACAGGACTTCAAACCTTTCTTGAATTGATTGTTAACTATCATAAATAATGGTGAAAACTATGTGCAACAAATATGTCATATTTTCAAAAAGTTATAAGAAAGTTACATCAAATTAAAAAGTAGCTTCGTGAATGAAGGTACTGCTCTAAGTGCACTTTTCCGGCAAGTGCAGCAAGTGCCTTGGCGCTAGATATGAAGGAAAAAACCAACGAAGAGAGAAAGAGAGAGAGAGAGAGAGAGAGAGAGAACGAGCCAGAGTTAAAAACGCAGGTCCAGTTTCAACCAGTCAAAACTGGACTGAGCAGAGACTGAGTGAGTTCTCGGCAGAGTCCCATTAGGGAGTCCCTACGGCGATGCTTGTTCTTCATCCAGATTATTTGTCCTTGTTGAGATTGTAAACAATCTTTAAGACAGTTCCTTCCTTAAAGTGTCCCTCTGATTGGCAAAAACGAAGTTGTTGGTTTTTTTTTTAATTTGAAAAAAACAAAAACGAGAAATCAAATTAAAAACCAGAAGAAAATAAAAGAAAACACAGTGAGCTTGTTGGAGTCCATAGGATCCGGTCCGGAAGAGCTCAGAAAGTGTGTTCAGATTTTTCTCCTGTATTCAGCTGCAACTGTACCAGAGGTTGGATTGGTTGGGGGGAGGGTAGTAAAGCAAGAGGGAACAAAGGATGTGGAACTAGGCTCTGCGGACGTTTCATGTGTTGGCTTCATCATCTGTGTCTTCTATTAACACCTTGGTGTCTCGAGCCTTGGACCTGGGAGAAAACAAAATGAAAAAGAAAGCCAATGAGAGAAGCTGTTGCAATACTCCAGCGGAGCACAAGATCTAATTTTCAACTCTCTCTACTAATCATTATAGCCAACAAAGCATCGTAGCCGCTACAATGGAAAAAAGCTCACAAGGTAAACCATTTATATTGACGTTGGAGAATATGATGGGCATTTCAAAGCTTCTGAGAGTCACAGATCGTTCATCGTGTGTAAGCAAGCTGACAACATCCATGCCTAGGGTTTGAAAGTTTGCAGTACTCCCCACCTTGTTGTGTCTGGTATGTGCCCTAAACTCACACACCTCCCATCATGCAGAAATTGCAACACAGTGATGAAGCACGTATGCATCTTCTCAACTCTCACATCTTGAGCTTCAAGCTGTCTTTAGGCAGGCAGAACTAGCAAACAGTCTGTACACTTCAGAGGCACAAACACTGGCTTATTTTGTTGAACACAACAACCACTGGTTTATTTTGTCCACAACCACCACTGGTTTATTTATCTATTCAGTCATTTAAAACATTTTGTCCTGCCTTATCTCCTACGACTCAGCACATTAGTTCAGAGTTATATGGAACACTGATACAGGAATATTGTTTTCCAGAACATTATTCATTGCATCCAGAGATTCCAGTCCAGTAGCACCCTGAAAACCAATATGATTTTCAGAATATAAGCTTTTGAAATTCAAAGCTCCTTTCATCAGATATGAAGAATTCTACTTATGAAGAATTCTACCTTTTGTAAAAAGGTAAAATGTCTAGTTATTAGTCATTATAAAAGGTGCTTTCAGATGCCATCTAAAGAAGTGAGCTGCGTTTCACAAAAGCTCATATCCTACCACAAATGTTGCTAGCCTGGAAATCTTGTTCGTCTTCTGGGTGCCACTGGACTTGAATCTTGCCATAAAAGGCGCTAAATACTTCACTACCAGAAGAGTCCTAGCATATAGTCACCAGAGTTGTGAGCACTCTTCACAACTCTCTGCTCCTTCTTATGGGTTCCAGCCACAACTCGTCTAGCCATGATTGCAGCAAGTCATATTTCATCTCCCCACCGCCCCTCTATCTAGTCTACTAAATTCTGATCAGAATACTTTATCCTAACAAAAAAAATGAATGGTAGATCAAACAGTAGGAACATGATTTATCTCGTGTAGGTAGCTTAAGTTGCTTGCTACGAATTTGCAGGTTATGGCTTTATGGGTTGCAGGACTTTTGAGGTTCCTACTACCTACAACATGACAGCACTTTCTACCACCACCTAAAGACTACTCTGAGCAAGAGCCTTTTAGCAGTACACTGACACTGTATTAAAATCCATTAACTTCTCTAGAGTTCTCTGTTTAGAACTTCACCCTTTAAATGTTAAATCCAAACAAGAACAAAATCCACATAGTATCTTTAAGACTGATCTACATGATGCAAAAGAGTGTGCAAGCTTTTGAGTTCACCAGAAAGCTTCATCAGGCGGGATGTCACAAAAATAAATAAATAAATATGGCTAGTGGGGAGCAGTTGTCTGAGACCATGATCTTAAGACCTGGTCTTAAGCAGGCAACTTTAAAATGGTGCTGTGTGGGATTGCATCCCTGGCTTTCTGGGAGCAAGAAGTAACAGATGGACAGTGTTTTCTTTTGTGTCACTTTTGTACGGTCCTAATAAAAGGTATTACGTGTATTGCTTCTTTGGAATTGTTTGCACACTGACACAGCGGCTTACAACTTTTCCTCAACTTGCACACTGACACAGCAGCTTACAACTTTTTCTCATGTACATGAGCCTTTTAATGTGGGGAAGCAATCAAAGTGGCCGAAGTCTTGGGAGAACTGGATCTCATCTCAGCCCTGAACAACTGAATTTGCTCTTACTTCTCCGTGTGGACAGAGTCACAGGAACTTCTGAAATAACACTAACTTCGTACACTCTCACTGCGTTTCTAAACTTTCTGTGTTAACATCCATTTCTTCTGTTTTATGGTTGTGTGCAGGGAATACATTTACCTTTTTATAAGCTCTAGGTAAGCTAGACACGGTGCAAAGTTGCATATAGGTAACAGCCGTCCCAGCCTTGCCTTATTTACATATTATGAGCTTTGTGTTTGTCTGGATGGAACTCTTAATGCAAGAAAGAAAATCCTGAGATGCTACTGAGCAATGAAGACATACTGTGAAGCAAGACGGGGTCGGTGCAAGGACACACTCTGGCTACGTTTCCATGCCCGGTTTTTCTGGCGGTTTCGGACACCATCCTCCTGGTCCATCATCTGCTCAAGCAGCGTCTGATCGTCCGCATTCAGTGGTGCCACGGAAATGTCCCGGACGGCACGGAACTCGCCACAGTTGTTCAGATGCTCGTTCTCCAGTCGGAAGAAATTCCACACAAACCGCCTTAAAAGAGGTGGGGAGAGGACGATGGTAGTGAGAAACAAATGCACACTACAAGTGTAAAAGACTCTTCATAGCTATTGCAAACCAGAAGACACATAGATTAGGTAACTGAAACAAGAAAGCCATTAGTGGGATAAAAATCTTCCCGCCTCTTTGAAAACCTGGTGGCAAGCAAAGACGGGTGAGGCTCCTGCACTGCTCCCCGATATGATGGATGGATTTCTAAGTTGTATGTAACAGCCTGTTCTTTCTGAAAGTGACACTTAAGCACATCAGATGCTGGAGGAAAAAACACACAGCAGAGTTCGATTGTTATGAGTCAAATGGGGGTGTATTACCTAGGTTCAGAGCCTCACTTAAACATTAAACTTGTTGGTTTGACTTGGTCACATCAACGTCTCTTAACTTAATCTGCCACTTCACAAGACCACTGTGAGAATGTATTGATGTGAGCTTCACAGAAGGAAAAGGGATTAAAATGCCACCACACTGCAAGTATTAGAGAGCGGGGGCTGAGAGTAGTTTGCACCAGAGAAACACTAGTAGCGAACGTGGAATAAAAAGTATGCACGCTCATAAACTCTTTCCAGGCTTTCCAATGTTCTGGCACATTTGAGATGTGAGTGGGAAGGGGGGGGGAAAGGTGCCTGGATTGCAGAAAAGATGGTAAAGGAACCAGGAAGAAGGACCGGCTATTACAGAAGACACCCAAAGCCTTGTGTGATTGCTCACATGAGCCTGCTCAAATTCCCCTTTGATTTCTAGCTCTCGGATACACAGAGTTAGCTATTTTCTAAATCTTCACAAGGCTAGCCGTTTGCATTTGTAAGGCTGGATGGGATGTTCAGCTGAAATTCTGGGTGCTGCCACTGCTGGCTCAGGGAGTGCATTTGGGCCACATAGAGGAGTTCAGGGGGTCAAAGAATTGTTTGTCCCATGTGGGGTTACATGCCATATTGGACAATTTGCAGAAAAGCACAGACTCCTGCAGAGCCTGGGAATCACTGATACAGTCAATACATCTTACCTGAAAACTTCAAGTGGTGCAAACACAGTGGTAATGATGTCTGAGGCATATGGAGAAATCTCCATGGTGGTAAGGGAGACCTGGATAGTCCATGTGAAACGCAATATCACATCCTCAACAATGGCACAATAGTAGTAGGCCTGAGGAAGTATCAAGTGGAAAAGGTAAATAGTTAAAAGAGAAAAGGACTGGGACTTCTTGATACAATAGACTCAGGAGACCCAGCAGTTTAGTTGCTTGAGATTGCCGCTCTAACACTGCTTCTGATTTAGGCTTCCCAGCTGCCTGCCAGTGGCTGGTAATCTCCCAGGGCAAGCGCCATAGAGATTCCCCACCACCGACAGGCAACTCAGGAAACCGCGCATGGGGCGCGCTCCTGGTGGGGCATGACATCGTCACTTCCTGAACTGATGTTATCATATTGGCCATGGGCGTGCTCCTGTGCTTCGCTGGGACCATTTTTGTCCCCAGACAAACCAGAATTAGCTCTATGCAAAGCACGGGCACATGCTCGTGGCCCCAGGATGACATCACTTCAGGAAGTGACATCATCACACAACTGCCAGGTGCATGCGCAAAGTGCATGCACAAAAAGAAACAGGTGCATGACACAAGGTAAGTACCAGGTCCCTCCCCCACTCCTGCCAGGAGGATTCTGATTGGCTTGAGCAAATGTCAGAAGATCTGCACAACAGATACAAGGAAATAAGTTTTTATAAATAACCTCAGGCATGACCTACAGTTTATCCTCCATTCTTCCTTCATGGTCACAGGGAATGCAGCCTTGACTGGGCCCCCTTGGACCTCTGGGCCCCAGAAAAGTGTACCGTCCTCCACCCCATGTGGGAGCCATTCACAGGTTGAAAACAAAATTCTTCTCTCATCCGACCCTACTTCCTTATCTGTGTGGCCACCTGTTTGTTATTATTGACTCTATAATATCATGCGAGCTCCAAAGGAAGAAGCCACTTTATTTTACCTTATTCAAGGCCTGATTTTGACACAGGCAAGGGAATGAGGCGGTAGAATGCTGAGGTGTTAAAATGGATTGCACTACCTCAGGCGGCACGTAGTGGCTTCTACTAATCAATGCTCCTTTTATTTTTTTTAAAAAAACCTCTCTGTAGTCAGAAACAACAGGAAGAAAGCTTCTACTCCGCCTCTCTGTTTGCTCTGCTCTGTTATTTTTGGGGGGAGAGAGGGAATTTTATAACATGGGAGAACTTTCAAACTGTGAAGCAACGTGATCCTCCACCTACAGACTAAAGTGGTGCAAAGCATTTTACGCTCTCATTCTCTTTCACATGTAAAGCAGGCTTCATTCTTCCCTGTAAAGCGTGGATTGGACTCTTCGGCTTAAACAGATGCTCAGACCAGAAAAATATCTTGACACAGATTCAAGCCGTGTGGTAAAAACAGTTGCACGCACACCTTTTGTGGGTAGACAATCTCCTCTCGCAAGAAGGTGTTTTCACCAGCATTCTTGTCAAAGAGACCCCAGTCCATCTTCAAGTCCCAGATAAGAGTGTAGCAGGAGCTGATAAAATAGAAGACGATCCACAGGTAGAGGAACACTCGGTGGTCGATGTGTTTTTGATCTGCAAGAAAGAAGGAAACAGTGTTGTATAGATCTAAGCAGAGCTCTTTCAAGGGAAAGAGATGGAGATATGTGCTCACTGGATTCATTTGGCCAGTTGTGTCGACAGCACTTTACATGAGTAGCATATTCATTCCAAGAATTTAAACAACGCAGGTATGAACCAATGCGATGTGGTGTAGTGGCTAGAACATCAGACAATGAGTCAGTCGGAGTCCCCACTCAGCCGGGAAATTCACTAAAGGGCACTGAGACATCCATGCGCTCTCTTAACCTACCTCACATGGTGTTGAAATGATAAAACGGAGGAAGAGAATCATGTGTGCCTCCCTGAGTTTCTGGGAAGAAGGATGGGATGAAATAAAGCAAGAGCAATTTGTAAAAATCCACCCACCTTATTCACATGTGAAAAAGCATCTCAAAATATATGAATTTGAAACTTAATAAAGGAGCAGGTTGTTAACAAATAAGACCTCTTTACTGCAACAGAGAAAAAACCTAATGGAAATTCCTCTTCAAAATGATTGCATTGCCCTCTCAGCATGAGAAAATGTATTTTTTACATGCGGCAAAGGATACTGATTTTGGAGAAATAAGTATGCTATAGAAGAGAACGGTCCATTGATTTAAAATATCTGTTGCCCACCCACCCCCAGACTCACAGAAAACACTAGAATATATACCAGTAATTTAAAACTAAAAGAAGCAGCAGAAAAATCAACAAACTGTAAAAATAACAGGTAAAGTATCATTTTAAGTAAAATGGCAGCAAAAAAAGAATGCTGCTAGAATCAGCTAAAATCTACCTAGGAAAAACCTAAACTCAAAACAGATGTAAATAGAGGATGTGAGCTTCTTAGCCAGACTCCCCCTACCCAACCATACCCACTCAAAAAATGTCTGAATAAATAACAGTGATTTCACTTGGCATCTAAAGCTTAACAAACATGGAGTGAGGTAAAACAATGTTGGCAGTTAAGTCCACAAGCAAGGTGCCACCACAGAAAAGTCTCCACCTCTAGAAATCACCCCCATCACCTCTCAAGGTGAGGAGGACGTAAAGAATGGGGCCTCTGATGCATATCTTAAATGACTTAAGTTACTATTCTTTAGAGGTATCTTGAATGCTTTCATCTTCCTGCTCTGTACTGATGAATCTCTCGTTTTGCATGGAATGTGGGTTCTCTTGGTGTTGTATCTTGGCCTGTCGTGATAATCTGATTTGAATATTGTTAAGAGAGTGTGATACACTCTAGCAGCCCTATTTAGTTTTTTTAGATTTAAAATGCTAAAAAATAAATTAAGTAAGAGAAAAGGGAGGAAGTGTGTGGCCTACTAAGAGCTGGAAATTCCACTTCTCAGATCTCTACGCAGTCAGAAAAGCCAGAAAATCAGTAAGTGAACTTAGGCAAGCTAGAATCTCCTCTTTCTATAGTAAGGAAACTAAATACTGGTCTGCCTTACAGAATCATTAATATAACCTGTCTTACTGGAATTGACACACCATTTTGACCAATTAGAAAAGAAACGACATGCATTAAAAAAATAGTTAAATCACCAACAACCCCCCCCCCCGGTCATTCTAATTTTGCCCAGTAGGTGGAAGTAAGTGCCTGGACATAGAGGAAAATTTAGAAGCAATGGTCAGTTTAGAACAGGTAATGAAGCACACTCCACTTAGCAATTCTAATGTAACACAGGTGGGCTATGAAGGGCAGTGGCCAAATATACAAGTGAATCTTGGTTGGACTGCCTATGGATTTTCTACATGAATACATGCAAGCTTTTTAAAAAGTACACACACACACACACAGACCAAACTTGTTATTCTAAGGAAGAACAAACAATGCAACAATGAATCTTGTGTCACCTTAAAGAGTGCAACAATCTATTTGAGGCATCAGCTTTCGTTGACAAGGCTGAACTCTTAATTTATTTAGCAAATTTTTATACTACCTCTGCAGGGAATCCACCCAGGCTCACTGCTGCTTCAATCTCTCTCTCCCTCTTATACAAGCATTTGAATACTCAATGAACATTCCACCCAGATTCTGTGGAATATATGGAATTAAAATGAAATGTATTTAAGTAATAATAGAATCACACACCATAATGGGTTATACTTTGGGGGTGTACTTAGATACAACTAAGATGACCTATACCGTCACACAGCCTCAGGGAATTTGGGCTTCTCTGCATGCTCAACTTATTCCTGATTTTCTTAGCAGTCGATCCACAAACACTGGAATCGGTTTGGGTACAGTTCTTCGGAACATTTGCCCTCCCTCTTTAATAGTTGTGGAGTTGGTTTATTTTCTTCTTCTATTCATTTGCCCTGAATAATCAGGATTTCCAAGAGAGGGTGCTGTTGTCATCTGTGGCATTATTGGTAGCACCATAGGACCACTCCCCTTTTTTTATCTATAGCAGCGGATTTTTGAATTTTAAAAGAATTGTCAATTTCATAACATTATAATGGCCTAACATTATACTAAAAGATGCAGCAGGTTTTCTGAATCTCCAGCTTTCATTTTTTTAAGAAAGTCAGTCTCTAGCCCCCTCCCTTGCAAAGATATGCCCTTTTCCTTATATTTTCACAAGGAAAGGGGCTAGAGACTGACTTTCTTTAAAAAAATGAAAGCTGGAGATTCAGAGAACCTGCTGCATCTTTTAGTGTAATGTTAGGTCATTATAATGTTATGAAGGTGATGATTAAAAAGAAGATTGAAAGTGAAATCAGGAGGGGAAGAAAGGTGGGGGGGAGGGAGGAGTGGCTTGACTATGATGAACAACCAATCATCAGAAAGTGGGCTGGAGGTGGGTGGAAGTGGGCAGGACAAACAAAACCGAAAGAAACATTCTGAACAAAGGCAACTCAGAATCAGCTTCAAAAGAAAAAGAGGCTGGTGTAAAAATGGTCTCAAAAGACCCAGTGGGAAAAATGGGGGGGGGAGTGAAAACTAAAGGTGGAAATGAGGGGATAAATTGAAGCTGTATGGGGCTAGAACCAATGGGGGAAAAAAACCCATGCAGGGAAGCCCATTATATTACAGCGTAATTTGCATGTGCAAAATTGGCCTTACTTCTCCCTACAAGAAATTTGGCACTCATGAGGAACTTAAATGCACATTTCTAGTAACATGCTTCAATACCTTTAATCCCGTTCTTGGAAACCAGCCCATTTAACCCCTTTTGATGTGCACTCTCTGCACTTGGTGGGAAAACAGGGCACCAGGAGGCCACAAATAAGCGCAACTGTGCATATCCAAATTCGGTATTAATTGATGGTTTATTGCAAAAAAAAAATCTCAAGCTACGATGCAACAACACAGCGCTATGTCTTCAGAAACCATAAGATCTTCATTACTGCTTGATTACACTCCAGCAATAGCATCATTGGTCAGCATTGCCTTGTTTCTTTTCCATAGTTTATCTGTACTGTTCTTCTCAAAAGACAAAAAGAGGCTTAATCAAATGGCACTGATTTCCCCCCAGGGCTTGCTGATATTCAGATCATCATAAACAAGACACTGGCTGGAAATTTCTCATCTCAAATGTCAAATGTGAAACAATTCTTGCAAAAAAAAAGGGGGACGCATTAGGCTCAGAGCATGAGACACACTCAATGAGTAAATCAAAATTCAAAATTCTACAAAATTTTGTTTAAAGGTTCTTTATTAAAAAGTACTCCAAAATTAGCAAGATCATATTTGTGGTCTTATTTGACTTGGGGCTTATTTTTATTTATTTATTTAACATCTGTTAATCCCCTTTCTGGTGTTAAATATCTTGCAATTTATTCCTCATCAATCTTATTTTCCTGCAGCAGGCCTCCTAGCAGTCCCTCTAGCCATTTCCCTCTGTATTTAGTTTAAAGGTTCTTTATTAAAAGAACGCCAAAATAAGCAAGATCATATTTGTGGTCTTATTTTACTTGGGGTTTATTTTCATTTATTTATTTAACGTCTGTTAATCCCCTTTCCCCCGTCAAATATCTTGTAATTTATTCTTCACCAATCTTATTTTCCTACAGCAGGCCTCCTAGCAGTCTCACAATCCACAAGGTATTTGAAATAAAGAGTAAAAGCAACTGAACAGCAGAGCCAACAAACAGACTCTGGTTCCTTGTAAAGATGCAGTCACACACTAAATTATAAAGGGTTGAATCCCACCTAACATGTCCAAAGATGGAAGGGGGGGGGGAAATTTTCAGTGCTTCTCTCCATCATTACAGACCTCTGACTTTCTTTCCAAGCTATTCCTGGGGGGGGGGGAGGTTCTGAACCCACAAAAGCAGAGGAGGGGGGAGGGCGCATTCTGGCTTGCAAGAGGAGAGGGAAAGTGAAAAAGTCACGTTTTGCTAACAGAAATCCTTCCAATCAGTGGGTATTTCCAGTACGATCCAATCCATTATTTGTAATTAAGTGATAACAAAACATAAAGGTTTAAAATACTTTAAATGTTAAGGCTTTGAAGCCTCTGTTTTGTCATTACTTTTTTATATTATACACACATTCCCACAAACTGCGTTCCAATTATTTTATGCATGCCCACCCAAGCTAGCACCTTGTCATGTTTATGAGACAGAGTTTGAAAACTACCATGTTCACATGAACTATTATTTCACATCCACAAAGGAACTTTTAAGTCCTCAATGCTCTTTAAACTGATGATGAAGAACTCTGAATTCACTGCAATAATGAGGTTAAACTGAGAAACAAAATATATGGGAGAGACTATGAGGAAACAGATTTTGGCTAAATATTAGCAAAAGTTTTCTAACAGTAAGAGCTCTAGAGGTACCGATCTTCAAGAATAAAGGGAAAAGGCAGGACCCACAGAACTATTGCCCATTTACCCTCCTCTCAGTAATCAGGAAACTATATGAAGCTTATTTAAGCATAAGATTGAAAGAATGGATGGAGGATTTAGAAATTTTGAGTGACGAACAAGGTCGGTTCCACCAAGGATGCTCTGCAGTCAATCGCTGCCCGGTCTTGGCTCATTTGATTGAAAAGTATACTACTACAGTAAACAATCATTTATATGTAGCCTTCATGGGCTTACACTCTGCATTCGACAGCATATCTAGAACTAGACTATGGCTGAAGCTAAAGGAAACTACGATCAGCAGGTGCTTGCTATGGCTATTGACTTGGACGATACCTCAATATCGAGATATTTTCTTGGCTGCTAGACTGAACGCTGTACTAACTCCAGAAATGAAAGGTTGCTTTTTGAAAATTTCCTTTTCAGAATGTGTTTCTGTAATACAGGGAAGACAAGCACCTTGGCTCATCTAGTAATTGAATGCCCAAATTTCAGTGAGGAGAGACAAAGATGGATTACATCGATACAAGAGAATAATGAGCTCACAAATATTAATAAGAGCCTTTCTTTTCTTTTACAAGATAAGGACCCATACATTACCAGGTCACTGGCATCCTACCTTTTAGCAATCCAGCCTAAAATTAGGAAATTTTTGTGATTGGCAATAGTAGTTTTAGTATTTTGGTCTTTGTTTGTTAATGCAGGATCAGGCTTACAGCTATGGCCAAAAAAGCTGTACCAGGAAAGGAAAAAGATATTAAAGGAAAGGAAAAGGATATTAGCAAAAGTTTTCTAACAGTAAGAGCCGCAGAACAGACTGCATTAAGAAGTCTTTAAACAGATTGTGTTGGTGATGCTGTCATTGTGAATTTCTGCACTGAGGAAAGGGGTTGGACTGGATATCCTCTAAGACCCCTTCCAAATTCTATGACAAAAATATGGGCTCCTCTTTAAGAGGCATTCCCTATCTCTCGAGATAGCTTTCTGTGTTAATGTTACTGAAGTGGAGCCAACTGTTCTTTTTCTCTGGAGGTAGCACAGAAAGTATAGGCAGCTGGTTTGCAGGACATACAAAACCCTGGGATATCTACATCATGACAGCCAATGCAGTATTATTCAAGGGGGAAGGGCTTCTTGTTTTTAAAACATGTGTGAATATAAAGAGATTAGACATGTCGCTTTGAACCACTACAAAAATTAGAGCTGTTGATCTACATGCGAACATGGCCGTAGGGATCAACCAACCTTTAATCAAAGTAGTTTCCAGAGAAAACAGCTGCAGGTTGCCTATAAATTAGCTCATAATAAAAAAGGATGGTGCAATGAGATGAGCACTAATTGCATCTTTAATTGGTTTCCTATCACTAGGTTTCTATGCTTAGCAACTACTACCAAAAAAACCTGTACACTGTCCTAGGTGATTCCCTGTTTTCGGGTAATGGAAAACAATTAACACTGAAAAGCACTGCAAAGTTACATGAGACCTCCCCATTTTACTGTTACTGAGCTTTATTGTTAAAACTGAAAGAGCAGGGAAAATAATCATGCACATAGGTGGCTATGATGTGCCAAGGTGATCTTTCCAGAGGGGGTTAGTCTATAACAGCAAAGTAAATCAGGAGTCAGTGCCACCTTAAAGACTAACGAAAGTTGTTCCAGCAGAAGCTTTTGTGAGACAGCACTCACCTCCTTGGACACATACTGAATCATGGGTCTAACGGTAAGCTGCTACTTGCAAAAAGTTATGCTGGAATAAAGTGGACTTTTGATGTGCCACAGGAGATCCCTCACGCCCCAGATGCACAAACCACATGCTCTGTGACCATCTGTGACCACAGTACCAATGGGCATGGCTTGAAATTAAGACAAAGTATGGTTTTCTTGACATCCAGAAAAAAGCCTACACAGACTATTTGGATATTTACCACCTATTGCTAGGAGAATTCCTTGTATCATCTTTTTTTTTAAAAAAAGATCTCTTCTTAATACCCGATGGTTGGGTCGCCATGTGTTGGTTGTGACTCAATCGCTTCTTCTTCTTTACATTTTAAATGCATTGACTGGTCTCAAGTGTATGGTATATACCCCAAGTTCCTGAAGAGCCTGTCCTGTAATTCAGAGCTACAAAACTCTCTGTTCCACACTCCCGTGTTGTATTGATAAGACTTTTGGCATAGGCTCTCAAGCTATAGAAATATTTAAATAGGGAGGACAGTGAAAACACTGGAGCAAAAAATAATTGTACTTCAAAGGCAATCTCCAGGTGAATGTACATCATTTTCAAAAAGGGCTAACAAAAGAGCAAGTGATGGTAAGAAAGGGAGTTGATGACACAGAGAACTCTATTAACTTCTTGTGCCGCTTTAGCAATCAAGCTAGAAAGTGTCCATTTGCAGAAGCAGATCTTTCTGCCTATGTATCCATAGGCCAGCATTATTCTTCCCCAGAGCAGTTATATATGGGTTTTGCCCTTCTGTTGTTTACACACCTTGGTAACACAACATTTATATGTCAAGGTTTCGCCACAAATCTTCCCAAAACCCAAACATAATGAAAATACTGCCCTCTCCTCTCCTCCTAGTCTTGCATCTTAAATTGTTTGCCCACAGAGGCACCACCGGCTTCCTCCCTCACCCCAAATTCTTGGTTCTGAGATTCGTTTTGACATTTTCTTCCCTGTTGTGTTCCCTCATCAGTATTCAGGTGATGTAATAGAAAGATGTTGTTGCTTTAGGCAAGCAATTATATCTCAATCTCCACTGGTGACTCCTAGTAGTCCTCTTCAGTATTGTTCGGAAGGCTGGAAAATCAGGCCATTGGTATTCTAGCCACAGCCCCCAAGCACGATGTGCCTTTAATATCTATACATGCAAAAGGAATACCTGCTGTGTACGGTTATGCTAACATCTGTGAGTACCTCAAACAAATACAGCTTCTGCCAGTGGACTTTCATGTAATGAAAGCATTAGAAAGCTAAAGGGTATAAGAAATAGATCAAGAAAGAGCCAGTCTGCTTAAACACCTGCTACCCACCATCCATTTAGGTGAAACAAAAAAAAGCATTTCCTTACCTATTTCAAGAACTTGTCTTTGCTGTCATTGGTGTAAAACTGAATTTGCACGGATTTTGGAAAACCTTTGGGTCAAACAACATGATACATGTGATGGAAGGTTGGGCCGGGGGTCCCCCAATGCAACTAGCAGTCACATGTATGATTGGGGAACTCACTTTCCAAAGTGCTCTGCCATTCAATGTGGCTTGGGAGCACTGTGCAGGAAGAGAAGGGGCTTCGGCCTCTCCTGCTGTGCCATTTTCCTAAGTGGAAACGGCTTCCACATGATCCCAGAATGCATGCAGCCCCACAATGGGGTAAACAGCTTTCAAAGGTGAGTTCCCTGCTCATACATGTGACTGCTAGTTGAATAGGGGGCTGTCCAACCCAACTTGCGTCACACATATCATGCAGTTTGGCTCTTACGTTAGCTCTTTTAAAGTTTCTAGATTTGAATGTTAAGGGAAGCAATACAGTTTCTCACATTACTTTCTATACCTCCCTCCCACCTTAGGAAAAAATCTTCACCATCATGTCTGAACTACGGTGCAGTAACTTTCCCTAGGAATGTAGATTGGGATGTGGCTTTTGGTTTTTTTAAGTGGGCATATCCGCCTCAAACCTGAGCACAAACTTCATGCTTGTTTCCCTTCAAATATCGCTAGTAGGGAAGAGTCACAAAACGATTATATGCAAGCACGGCCAGGCAAAGGCTACATTATTAGGCTAGGGGTAGAGTTTTTGTACATTTCAAGGGTATATAACCCTTCCTAGTGATGTTTAATATTGTCCTGTCTACTCTTGTTCCCTTTTCTCCTTCACTTATTGAAACTCTTCTAGCACTATACCAAAAAAAAGGTGTCACAAACTTGACAAATATTGCACACTATTACAGTGAAGCAAATGTATGCAACATGTGTAAATTGCTAAATTTGCATTGGTTTTTAACGTAGATTGTCAAATCCTGAAATGTAATCAGAATATTTTCATTTGCCAGTAGAGAAAAACAAAGAATGAAGAGAAATGAAAGGGAAACAACAGATACAGAGCTTAGCAACAACAGTTTTGTTTCTTTAACATTAACATTTTAAGTGCTTTGGTGAAACCGAGTCATTCTGTGGTGATATCCGAATCAGGGAGAACTGATAAATTTAGGTCTCCACAACAGGGGGAGGGGCCATGACTCCGTGGAGAGTAACGCAGAAGATCCCAGTTTAAATCTTCAGCTTCTCCAGCTAAAAAGGATCAGGTGTGTAAAAGACCCTACCTGAGACCTTGGAGAGCCGTTGCTGGTCTGAACAGACAACAGTGACTTTGATCGACCAATAGTCTAACTCAGTATAAGGCAACTTCATGTGTCCACGTGAATGCAAATTTAAAGACACTGGAAGGGATTCTTACTGGTCTGTTATAGTGGTGCTGGCGTATTCTTGTGGCACAGGAAGCCCTCTGTTGATACAAGTGGAGGAGGTTCATTTGTCAGCGGAATACTTCTGCTGCAAAAAGCGTGCCCTAAGGGCAGCAGAACAGTCTGGTAGGATCCAGCCCAGTAGCTCAAATGCAGGTAAAAATCTAAGGCAAAAACTCAATAATACTTCAACAGGTGACTTTCCCAATACATTCCTCTGTCATCAGGGTACTTGACTGAGTATTTAGACAGATATATGACACTTTCTTCCGGTAAAACTTAAGAGCGGTCTCTCTAAATATAGTCATGGCCATGCTTAGAGGCACAGATTTTCTTACCAGAAGAAAATGCATAGGGTGTCCATTTACCTACTAAACAGCCATGAACAAAATCTGCGAAATGCACCGGCAATTTTCTACTAAACGACCATTTCACGTTGCCGGTTTGTCCTCAACATTTTCTCCTGTGTTTTCAGAATGTCTTTCTAGTAACACTCTGCATTTTGCTCTCTAATGCAAGATCATTAGCTTGCACAGAAACATGATACTATTTGCAAAACTTACTGTTTTGTATTAAGTATTTGTGAGAAAGCAGTTGATGCAAGGAAGAGACAACCTTCACTGTACTGAATATGCCATCATTTCTCACTTATTAATGATCTTCTACAGTACTTATAAACAAAACAAAGCATGCTCTGAACAGGAATCTAGAAAATGGAGGCTGCAGTTCTAAGGAGGAAATCAGTCCCATATTATTCAGTGGGCCTTTCTCCCAGGAAAGTGTTCTCAGGATTGCAGCCTGAGTACCAAAAGGATGCTCTTCTCTGTAGTCGACAATCCTCTCTCTCAACTAGCTGGGCCAGAACAACTAGATGGCTGAACTGCCTCCCACTTTAACATGCCCTTCGTGAAAGAAATACCAAACTACCAAAGAACTGTTGCTTCAGATTTTCATTCTATGCCATTTGGGAAAATGCAGACTGTCCACAACTGAAATATTTCCACAGCAAACACAGTTAACATCGAATTTGCTGCCTACTGAATGTTCTTTGTTGACCCTCTTGAATTATCCCTGAGAAGGCAAACAATATATTCAATGCAGCTTGCCGTACGTTATCGAAGACCTGACTCTCAGCACAATGGCTAAGATGATAAGCATTCTGGGAGGGTCTGCCGCTGCAGCTACCTGTGGATTCTGCTGATTGCCAAAAGCCATTGATAATAGGGCCAAGGAAACCTGGGGAGGTTATCAAAAAGCTGCCTTAATCTTAAAAATAAGCACTCCAGTAAGATACAGTCCTTCTGACTTCAGTCTTAACATTACCTGCCACCTACCAAGCTAGACGCCTTGCATCTCTCCAGAGATCCCGACTGCATCCAACTGAGCCACATGTGATACGAGTAGCTTCTTAGACAACAAACTGAAGAGCAGAGCATGGGTGAAAGGCCTGGAGATTCCTATTAAGCAAAGCCCCATGCACTGCACTTTCACTTCTGCCTTTCCGTCGATCGAGGCACCTTCGCTATGCCCTGCTAATTTCAGAGGCACTGAGCAGACAGCAGGATCGTTCAGTATTTGCGGCACACGCAGCCTTGCTTTGTCTGCAAAGAACACCAAGCGGCTTCCGTAAGGTGCTTCAGGTGGTTTACCGTGCAGGCAGCAATTAGGGTAGCATTGCTCTGGCCAGTGTAGTGCAGTGGTCAGAGAGACTAACTAGGATCTGGGCAACCCTGGTTCGATTCCCCGATCTGCCATGGAAGCTCACTGGGTGACCTTGGCCCGGTCACATCCTCTCAGTCTAACCTACTTCACAGGGTTTGTTGTGAGGGGAAAAAAGGAGGAGAGGAGAATGACGTGAGCCAATCTGGGTCCCCGCAGGGGAGAAAGGCAGGGTATAAATGAGATAAAATTTAAAAAGAAGACCTGTCCTCAAACCAAGCCATGTAACTCCCTATTAGGATTATTCTGCTCCTTGTCTGAGGAGAGGATACCAGGAAAAAGGCCATGCCGTGTCATGAGATTAAGGTCCCTGTTCTGAGCTGAAGAACTGAGAGTAGCCTAGTAGAGCAGCCTGTAGAGAGCGCTCCTCTTATAGGGCGCAGAAAGGACCCCCCCTTTCTTCTTCCTCCGACCCCTTGGGTTAAATATAAAATCTAGCCCCATTTATAAGCAATCCAATTTATACACCTGGGGGAGGGGAACTCCCCCAGATTTTCAACTGACTACATGTACATTTGGGCAATCTGTATTTATTCTGGATAGGTGATGAAGCGGAAGAACCTTCATTTTCAGAAGTAACAAACCTTTGAATACCAGTGTTAGGAGTCAGCATCAGGGAAAGGGCTTGACCTCAGCATCTGAATCCTGTTTGCTACCCTTCCAGGGCAGCTGGTGGGCAATTGTGTGAAAGAAGATGCTGGACTTGATGCACCACTGTTCTGACTCAGCAGGGCTCTTCTTACTTTGTTCTTCTGTTGTGGAGAAATGACCTCCACCTTAGAAGCCACCTTGGCATGTTACTAATTGGGACTACACTCTACAAAAGCTCCGGAGGCTGGAAGGCTGGTAAAAGACTAGCAAAAGGAAAACTACAGGAGATGAGTCATCTCTCTCCCAAGCACAGAACGCTCCAGAGCTCAGGTTGTGCAAATGGAAATGGCTCTAGCCAAAGAATGAACAAAAGGTTCAACATCTTCTAACTTGCCGGAATGTCACAACTAACCTGAAGGGACAAAGATTAGGACAGCTAAAAAACTCGGTGGTAATTTGTTCCAGGAAGACAAAAACTCGTTGGTAATTTGTTCCAGGAAGACCAGAATGATTCCAGAGAGGGATGGACTCTTAAAGTTCTCTTCCCCTTGCAGCACAAACCATGAAGGATTATTGCCATCCCTTGAATGCGACAGCTAGAAATTGTGAAGATGCAACTCACTGTCCCCACATTAGCTGCTGTGATTGAAATGGGAGACTTGGCAACTAGGCAATGCAGATACAGAGAGCTAGATGTACAAATCCATCTAGCGTGGATACTCTTTCAGATTTGCTGGTGGCAGCATTTACTACATTGAGAGGTTTTGTATCTTCTCTGGAGCAAGGGAAAGGGGGTTGGTGTAAAACAGATGTGGGGCGGCTGCAGGGTTTTTCTAACTTCCTAGAATTTGAGGGACCAGGACTTGTGCGTCCATTCCTTCATATCTGTATATTAGTTAAACTTTGTAAACACTAAATTCTGCAGAAATGGAAATGAAATATTCAATTGCCAAACCATTCTAAAAAAAAAATGTCTGCACATTCTGAAATTCGAGTCTTTGAACATAATTTACTAGATCAAGTAACTTGTTTTCCTTTTATATTCACTGAGGAATGAACCTTTTCCCTCTTGAGTTCCTAAAGGACTAAAATCTCAGTGCATTGCCCTCTTTTTACAGACCTTGTTCCTTAGTGCTCTCTGGTCTCCATTAACTGGCAGACCCCATTAAGCAATCTAAACAGCATTTATCAAACTTCCCTGGAAATTACAACCATTAAAACCCATCTGCCTTAAAGGCTGAGCTTTAACACCACCGCAAATCATTTCACTGAAAGGAGGCAGAAATTATTGCTCCACAGTCCATCAGACAGCTATCACAATTAAATACCCTACAAAATCACATTAAACAAGCATATGATATTCAGGAAATTTTCTAGTGCATAGCATGCGTCTTTAAGGACTGAGATCATCATGTGAAAAGTTCAACCTCCCCCACCAACTGTAACCACCTGGTTCTCTTCCATTTTGGTCACCTGTGATGGTCAAGCGGTACTTTAAAATAGAAGAACAAGCACCCGTTGGCAGGGCTTTTTTTCTGGGGGAACATGAGGGAACAGAGTTCCGGCACCTCTTGAAAATGCTCGGCAATAGTGCTTGAAAATAATATGATTTCAAAGAATCTCGTGTGTGTTTCTTCCTCATTTCCCTCTTGAGAGTTCCACAACCTCTTTTCCCAGAAAAAAAACCCTGCCTGTTGGTATGTTGAGTCAAACTGTGCCTGCATGCTGGATGAAGTACATCTTCTGTAACTTTCTGCTTATGAATACCTCAAATGAAAAAAAAAAGATAACCACCTCAAGGTATGCTGTAATATCAGCAGCCAAGCGCACTCTCATTTCTCATAAAAGTGGCTATCCACTTTTGACACCTTGGTTTAAACATTTGTTAAAATGTTTAGATTGTCCTCTGCCAATCTAAACTCCCCTCTGTCTAGAGATCAGGGGGCGGGGCCACCAGCCATGTGACCATTTTCTCTGAGGGCAACCCACTGAGTTCCACCACCTCTTTTCCCAGAAAAAAAAGCCCTGGTTAAAATGTGATGTGTATTTGGTAGACTAGATATTGGGACACAGCAGTGTCGAGGTCGTATTATGACAGAAGACATTAAAGGGAGTTGAACAGAGGCCAACAGTGAGCAGAAAGAGAGGGGGAAACTATTTCTATTCAAGTACGGCTATTTATCTTGCCAGTGTTTCACCTGTTATGTTTTTCCAAATCAATCTTGGCTAGTCCTCAGCCCAACTCATGACAACAAATCCTTCTCTCATGTGAGCCCCTGCACCTGTTAAAATGGTTAAGTGTACCACCATGTTCCGGCAAATATATACATATATATTTTTAAAAAGGAATATTAAAGAAGAAAACATTATTCCTGTTTCTCTAGTCTACAAGGGGATTTTTAACTTCCACCATCAGTAACATGAAAGTAGCTTTTTAAAAAATCAATCAATTGTTGCAGTCTGTAAGTCTGGTGGTTCTGGCACTAAGGGGGAAAAAAAAGATAGGAAGCTTTTTCATGCTTCTGACTAGGAGGACTATGAGCTAGAAACATGGCCTGTGAAATCCAAAATGAATCCTTCACCATCCAGCCAGAACAGAAAAGTCTTTCAATGTTTATCTACACAGAGACCCCAAACAGAGATGTGTTTGTGACAGACACTGATCTGTCATGGTGTTTAATCCCATTCCCCTTTCCTCCTCCTCTCTTTCAGAAGTCTTCTTCAGTCTAATTCCAATTCGTTGTGACATCTGAATGCAGGTGCCAGGACAAACTGGAATTTTGCATCTGCCCTATGAAACTAGGGTGCTAAAACCTTGACTTGACACTAGCTTTGAATTCTGCTCCATGGGGAAGGAACAAACCTCAATTTGCCCAGGCTCCTGGAGTGAGATGTCATGACAAATTGGAATTAGACTGAAGACCACCAGGGTGGAAGGGAGCGAAGAGGACAAAATGCCAGGGACTCATGAAACAGAGCAAGACTCGTGATTTGCTTCTGCATGATGTTTGGGTTGAATTTCAGCGATATGCTTTGTCCGTGATGCCTGAATACAGCTATAGTTGTGCCTGCACAATAGGTCAATGCTGTTTTGCACATTTTAAAAAAAGATTTACCTAGGAATTCTTTTTGAGGAGGAGCCTTGATAAGCATCTAAGTGACCCCTGATGAGCATCTAAGTGACCCCAGGTTTCAGCAGAACAGAGTTTGAAAACTGTCGCTCTGGATGATGCAGCCTTCCAATTTGGTCTTTATAAACACACAGCAATAGGTACAATTGTTAGCAAGAGACCATACTACTTAAGAGATGAAAAAAGCAATTCACTTGTACATGTAGCAACAGCTGCCTTGATCAAGCTGTTTGGTTAACAGATTCCCCCCCGCTCCTTTTAATTAACGTCTGTTGCTGGAACTCATTTAGTGAGAGAAATAGATGGTAATTAAATAGCCTGAAATAGATCTGACGCTTTACCATATTCTCAAGTTGCTGACAGCTCACCTTTCCCTATTCCTGCTTGGATCATCTGGAAAGGGCACAGAAGTCAAAGCAATGGCTTCAATTTTCAATGGCTGTATGATTAACTTTGGAAGAAGCACTCCAGGAAGACTCATCATTGGATAACACCCAAATTATCACAACTGAACTTACGGCAGCACTTCCGCCAAATAGGCAGAAGGAAAAGTTTACTTTACAACTGAAAAATTATTCTGAGTGAGTCTGTATTAATGAGAATCTGAAAAGGACTGTGTGAAAGACAGAGATTATGAGAAGGGAGCAAGGAGCTCCAGAGAAAGAAGACAAAGCTGTAGAGTGCCTCAAAAGTCAGGGTTCTCTGTAATGCTAAAAGTCTGGCTCTCACACCTGGCCGAAGGTTCTGGAATTTTAGGAGGAGGCCTCCAGGAGCTGTGGCTATCAGACTCTTTTATCCTGCAACCGTTTTCTGTCTCACATCCTTCCAAGTTTATGCATTTTTAGAAGGCAAGCAGCAAAAATGAGAGCAATGAGACATTTTAATATAATCAGACCAAATGGAGGGCAGTATGGATTGGCTTTCCTAAATCAAATAAGAACAATTGCCCACATTTGCTCATTCAGCAACTGGTATTTATGACAGCACAGACGGTTGAATGGGCCTTTGCAGAATTATTGCAAGAACATAGCACATTATAGGGACAATGGAGACATGCCACTACACATTTCTAGCTTTCAAGACTGCTGCAATCCTTCGTCTTCAGACCTGCAACCTGGCCCTCTCCTTTGTGGTTTTTGTAAAGCCTGGAATTTAACAGCAAGCGGGGGGGGGGGGGCACCTGAGGGATGAGCTTCTGCAACAAACCACATATACCTGCCTAGATTAGTACTGAAAAGGGGCCTTTCTTTTCATGTGATTCCACTGTGGAGAAAGAAATTGCAGGATTCTGAAGCTGTCTGGGAAAGATTCCAGCAAGATTTCAAGCTTAAAACAATTTGGAGGCAGGGTGCTGAAGTGATGTCACTTTGGAGTTAGCACTGCTTGCTTGTATATTTTCTGTCTTCCTACTATCTCATCTGCCTGTCAGCTGGACTGAGATTACAAAAATGCCCCAAGTCTCCAATACTGTTTCTTCCCAAGAAGCTTATGTGCTATGAAGCTCCTCTTGAATGTCTTACTGCTCAAAGTAGTAAGGCTGCAAAATAATACACTACAAGAAAACCTGCGGGGAAATATTTGAGTAAAGTGACAGAACACGGCAAACACATACCCATGAACATCTTCAGGCTACAAATATGAATCCGTTCAAACAAATACTTTCACCACAAGATTCAATAAAAGAACAGGTACAGTACGGTCACAAACGACTTCTGCAGAATAATGGGTTTAGAACACATTTTAGAACACAGAAGCTTGAAAAACAGGCTAATAGAAGTGCACAAACACACTGTGAATTATTATGTCTCCTTGAGAGAGGGGCTGGTCACCCTCACCTTAAAAAAGAAGCCTACCCTGGACCCAGAGATCTTAATTAACTATCGGGCAGTCTCTAATGTTCTATTCCTGAGCAAGGTGATCGAACAGGTGGTCACTGGACAACTTCAAGCTTCCCTGCATGGAGTCTATTGTCTAGATACTTTCCAGTCTGGTTTTATGCCTGGTTATGGGAATAAAAAAGGCTTGTTCTTCTTGATGGATGACCTACCCTGGGGGATGGAGAGAGGGAGTCTGACTCTGTTGATTCTCCCGGAACTTCCAGTGTCTTTTGATGTCACTGATATCCTTCTGGGACCGGGAGGCACAATTCTGCGGTGGTTCTAGTCCTACCTAGATGGTAGCCGTCGGAAGGTAGTGCTGGAAGACTGCGGCTCAGCTTCTTGGCCTTTGGCATGCGAGGTCCTGCAAGGTTCCATCTCGCCCCTCATGCCTTTTAACATCTACATGAAACTGAAATTTGGACTGAGTTGTCACCAATATGCAGACACTCAGCTCTAGTTCGTGCTTTCAGCTAATCCCAGAGAGGCTATAGAATCCCTAATCTGGTGCCTGGAGGCAGTTTTGGAGTGGGTGCAGGCTAATAAACTGAAGTTTAATCCTGACAAGACGGAAGTGCTACTGGTTAGCAGAAGGTCTAAGCCAGGATTTAAGGTGTCACCCATTCTGGACGGTGTTGCACTCCCCTTGAAGGAACAGGTCTGTAGTTTGGGGATGCTCTTGAACCCAGGGCCACTGCTAGATAAGCAGGTGACAGCCGTGACTAGGAGTGCCTTTTACCAGCTTCAGGTGGTTAGCTAGCTGCAGCCTGTCCTGGGCAGAACAGATCTGGCCACTGTTGCACATGTGCTGGTTACATCTAGATTAGAATGCGCTCTAATTGGGGCTGCCGTTGAAAATTGCTCAGAAACTTCAACTGGTGCAGAATGCAGCTGCCAGAACGTTGACTGGAGTACGTCATAGGGACCATATCATTCCACTCTTGGCTCATCTATACTGGCTCCCAATCTGTTTCCAGGTGCCATTCAAGGTGCTGGCGTTGACTTTAAAGCCCAATATAATTTGGGATCAACATATCAGAGGGACCGCCTACTCTCTTATGAACCTACCTGATCACTGAGGTCATCTTCGTAGGCCCTACTTCAGGTGCCCCCACCTTCTGAGATAAAGCAGGTGGCAATCCAAGAGTGGGCCATCTTGGTTATGGCACCAACACTCTGGAATTCTCTCAAGGGAGAACCATCTGTCCCCTTCTGTTGCCAGCTGGTGAAAACTTTTTTTGTTTCATTGCCATTCCCTCAGTGACACCTCCTTCCTGCCCAATATTTTAATTATGTTTATGTTTTTGTATATATTTTAGGTCTGGTTTTGTTTTAATGATTTTTGTTTGCTTTGATAGTTTTTATGATGTGATTTTTATTATGTACGTTTTTAATTTGTTGGCCTCCTTGGCAGCCCTTATGAGAGCAGAAAGGCGAGGCATACATTTTGTTAAATAAATAAATATCTCACTTATAGCTTTATCCACAGAAAGCAGTCTCTACAACTCGAGCCTAAATAGAGTATATGGATGTTGTTGCACAAATTTCAATCAGAATTACTTACATAAGTGTGCTGAGCCACAGATAATGCTGCTTATATGGAAGCATTTGATGTGGCTGTGGAAAATTCTGTCCCGCAGGGGTCAGCAGCAAGCTAATCTACCCAAATGTGTAGATGTGTGATTCAGACTTTGGAGAGGAGCCAGAAATTTCCTTGACTACAAAAATCAATGAAGGAAAACAATCCTATCAAAAAAGCTGTAACATGTTCAGTGGTTCTTACACAAAGAGATGAGGGCAGCCAACAACTGCCTGACCTAAGACAGGATTACAGGTTTCTAGGCTGGTGGCTCAGAGCCCCCTGCCCCCTCCCCTCCCACACACATCCATTTCTTCCTGAAGTCAATGACTGGCATATAAGAACATAATGCACTGGGGAGGGGGATGAGGGAAAGAAGGCTTTGAAAAAATAATGAACATGCTTCTGTTACCATGGCAACCATTATCACTCTGCTCTTCTGCACAATTCAGGTGGTAAGCAATAAGGTGCCCTCCCCTGTTTTCCTTACATTCGCACTCTCCTCAGAAGAATATCCATTCTTAATAGCAAAGAACTGGCTTCCCATTTTCTCTCTCCCCAAATACTGGGCTGCCTTAGGATGCTGCCTCTATAGGTGTGCTCTCTCTCTCTCTCTCTCTCTCTCTCTCTCTCTCTCAGCCTTGAACCAAGGCTATCCAAGATGCTACCTAGTTTGTGGCTGAAGCAAAAGGCTGGGCAAACATTAAGATAAGCGTGGAGTTCTGATGGGCATGGCATGAAATGCTACAATGGGCTTTTCAGCTGTCACAAGAGACACCTAATGATGCTTTTTAGACGACTGTGATTGTTATCATATTCATTCTATCTCCAGTTGGTGCACATCCCTCCCTCCCTTTGAAGCGATGTTATTTTCTTTATTTTAATATTTATACCTTGCTTTTCTTCCTAACAGGTACCCCAAAAGCAGCTTGTTCTAACCTCCTTCATGTTATCCTCATGACAACAACCCTGTGAGGTAGGTTAGGCTGAGAGAGAGAGAGAGAGAGAGAGAGAGAGAGAGAGAGAGAGAGAGAGAGAGAGAGAGAGAGAGAGAGAGAGAGAGAGTGACTGGCCCAACTTTACCAAGTGAGCTTCCATGGCAGCATGGGGATTTGAGCGTGGGTCTCCAACAACCCAGTCTGACACTCTAATCACTATACCTTACTGGAGATTCTCCAAGATGGCAAATCCAACTATTTCATGCACAAAACCTCTGGTTTTATAAACAAAAATCCTCTGCACATTTACTGGGAAGTAGTTCCAACTGATCTCACTGGGACTTTACAGTAAATGTGCATAGGGCTGGCCTCTCAGAGAGTATGGATTGGGAGGAAGGTTCATCATGGCTTGCAGTTACTACAGTAGATTCACGGTTGCCACTTTTACACAGATATCTTTTAAACAAGGGCTATCCCAGGGCCAGCTCAAGGTACTTTGCCTTCCCATGAAGGGCAGGAACAAGCATGTCTGAGAGCCAATGTCTTTCCCAGGCCTGCCCTGCCATCCTCTGGGATAAAACAAGACCTAGAGGTGCTGCCATTACCGTGTGAGTTCTTCCAAATGTGCTGTCACTGTCATCAAAATGTGGCACAGTTAACCAGATTCTTGGTTATTTATAGCAAAGTGGTAAAACCGAACAGATCTGATCAAGCATTCCATTGCACAGACTTCCACATTCGTTTAAACGTCAGAGGCAGCTTTACTTGCATGCAATGGGATGCACAAATACAGCTGCTCCAGCCCTCTGCCTCTAAAGTGAATAGGGAAGGCCATGAGCACAGGCAAACATCACATATGCACAGCCACTGGTTTCACTCTCTGGATCAGCATCCACAATCCTGTAAGAGGATAGGACACGTCTATGAAAAGTGTACCCTTTAATGTTGGAGCCAATCAGGTTCCTATCACCATAAGTGAAAGACAGTAGGTTCACACTGACTTCAGTTTCAAGTTTGACACCCAGGGCAAACACAGATTTTTGTACTGATAACCCTTTCATATGCAAGTCAAAACCAATGAACATTAAACATTATTTCTGTGACATTTTGGGTTTTTTACTTCTCAGTCCCAGGTTTGGCTGTCACAATACACTTTTAAAAAGTGGTGTGTGAATGTGACAAACACAAGTTAATGTACAGGCTCTGGGACTGACTGCATCTTCCTGTGGAATGATGCAAACCAGTGTTTGCTGCTGTACAGTGTGTGAAACAGACCACGGGTGAAAAGAGAAATTAGTTTTAAGAAAACAACCTTGCTTGTTCAAATCTATTAAAACAAATAAAGGCAACCTGAAAGCAGGGTGAACTAAAACAGTTTAAGGAGAGTGTGGGGAAGAGGGGAACAAAAAGTTACAGAAGATCTTAACACTAGTAAAACTACCAAGAAAAAATATAGTCATATTTATTGCGCACATACACACAAATATAAATTTTTGTTTAAGTTTGGAAATTTTAAAACTTTTCTGCAATCATAATTGGAGGAAAAGTGTGTGTGTGTGGGGGGGGGGACTCCTGAGAACATTTTACAAAATTCCACCAAGTCTACGGTTTATGAGTTAAGAGGTCTAAGGCAACACACTTGCCCCAGTTAAGCCATCATTAATGCAAATAATCTACTGCACCCCATACAATGCAGTGTCTCCCATGAATGTTGCTCATTTTGAACTACGGCTCACGTCAGTATCTCAAACTATTCTGTAAGTGTTAGTGTTTGGATTTTGCTCTTGGGTCTTCTCAGATTCTCATCAAACTATCATCACCTTTTATCGAGCGGCAGCAAGGCACGCTAACAAATCCGTGTACTCTTGATGATCCAGAAAATATAAATCTATAGGAAAAGGATGATGAGCTTCTGGGGCCATCAAAGTTTATTCAAATCTGCAGTTCCTCAAACTGCTCTTCTGCTGTACCCGCAGGTGAGTAAATGGCTCAAAACATTTGCTTTCGCCAAAGTGTGTCACAAATCAGTCATGTAGTTCCAGGAACAGACTTACACCTCCTGAATGACATGGGACTTGAGAGGAGGAGAACAAAAGCAGACACAGTGACTGCCTGAGGCGCAAGGAACTAAAAAGCTTCTTTCCGCCGCAAAAAGAGCAACGATAAAAAAAAGTCATTTTGGTTTCCACGGAGATGAGGGAACATGAAGGATCAGAGAGCTCAATCTGCAGATTAATGGGTTGGAAATAATGCCCCATCATCTTGCGGGAAAATAAAAATTATACATGAAAGTCAAAAGGCTGATTTCTAGCACCTGACACGTTTCATGGTTTAGCTCTCTATTCCGTTTGATCCAACAAGCCACTAGCAAAATGCCAAAAGAACATTGTTACACAGATCTGAAATGCTATTAATTTTTGTACACATCTAGCAGCTTGAAGGTTGCCCTTCACACCAAAAACATTAGGGGAAAATGTGACTCTTCCCTGCCCCGTCAGAATTTTTTTTTTTTTTACAGCTATTACTTCCCACCTTGACCATTTTTCCTAAAGCTAGGACCTGCAAAAGGGCAATGGAAGTTTGTATGTTTCGCCCAAAGTCTCGAAATGTTTAAGATGGCACGGGCTCTGTAACGTGTGACTATCCATTGCAGACAAGCATGTAACCTCCGTCTTGGACCAGATTCCAAACTCTCATTTCATTGTTTCTATTCTAAGTTCACATGTAGTGCTTGTTCACATGTAGTGCTTGTATAACAAAGTAAAGAAAATGTTCACTTTATTGAAGAGCTTTAAGCAACAGGCATGAAAGACCATCACACTGACTTGGTTTCACGGAGCCATTGCGTGAAGTTCCATCAGATTCCAAAGCAGAAGGGGGGAATTACACAATGAGTGAGTTATCTTGCTAAGATTCCCCCAAATGTTGACTGAGACCACAGAACTGGGGGTGAGGAAGTTCAACCCTCTCCCCTATGCCCCCCATCTGCTAATGGGAGGATCATAAATCCTTGTTGTCCCTTTCCTCCCCCAACCCACAGGAGCTAACAGCAACTTGGTGTGATGATTTCTAGCAGGAAAACAACACAAGAGGCGCTAAACCCTCTACCTAACACCCATGACCACAATTCAAGTTGGGCCCCATGGCTGCTTTTTAAGGTTTAAAAACACATTGAGAGATCCAGCCAGGATTTCCCTTGTAAAATGCTGTAGTTCCTAAAGACACAGAATTGATAAGCCCAAGAAATGTTGCCATCTGTGGAGAAGAACCTGGGCTGATCATCAGTACCTTTGTGAGTGCTGTAAAGGGCTGCAAATGTCACCATGAAGAAGGTAGTGGAATATTTGCCAGCATTAACCAGGTGGGGAAAGGCCCGTTTGGTATCACGGTATCGGCGCAGGCACTGGACGAATCTCAACCAAGCAGGAATGCATTGAACAACTGCTCGCACACCATAGGCATAGGAGTTGCAAAACTTAGGAGCTGCAAAGAATAAGAGGACAAACGTCAAAAGGTAAAATAAAAAACCTCTCCCAATTTCTCTTCAAATTGTTCCATTTTCACCAAGAATGCTGTCTTGTGAAATTGACAGAAGTGAGATTTCAGTAAGCATTCAACATTGAATTTCATGCTTTCAGTTCAGCCTGAGCATATATCATATAAAGGCCTTACAAGCTACTACATTTTGTTTATGTGATATCCCATCACTTCACTCAGCCAAGTATGAAACCTTCCTCGGGCCCAAGGAGCCACCATCTGATCTGTCAGAGGAAGACTGCAGACTTGGTTAAGCAGATTTGTAGAACAAAAGATGGTAATTTCTCTGCGTGAAAATTTAGCCATGACAGATCCTGTGTTTTAACTAGGAGGTAGAAACCTTTCTATCATATGCATTTTTGCCAGCAGGTCTAAGCTCTTAATAGGCACTGTAAATTTTAAAAAAGGCCAAAACAAATGTATTCAGACAGCTGTATATTAAATGCCTGAGCAATACATTATGAACAAAAAGCCAAAACTCTGTTGACAAGCAAGTATCTTTCAATATGTACAGAGCAAATGTGATCACACATGGTGGTTACTATATCCTCTCCCCCACGGCCATACCTGGATCTGCCAACTTGTCCCCCCAGTTGAGCTCAAAGCTGTAAAAACAGATCATGTATTCCAGGTCCATGAGAATCACAGCCAGACTGTTAAGCTGATCAGCCAGCCAGAAATCCGCGAAGCCCACCTTATGGAAAGGGGCTGTGAACACCCGAAACTGCAACAAAATAGGGAGATGAATGTCGCAAGCACTCTTCCGTGCAAGAACCGCGTGACTGAAATCGTCCTATTCTCCTGTTTACACAGCATTCACTGCTCAGTGTATTCCGAGTTTCTGATTAGCCTAACTCTTGACTTTCTCGCAGCACATTTTAATAAAAGAACAGATTACAAACCCTCCTGTATTTATGGAAAGCCAGCAGTCAGAGCGGTTGACTGGAGTGCTGGATTCAATTCTCAGCTTCGCTAGGAAAATATTTGGCATTAAAATTTAATTCTAGGCAAGTTTTGCCAGTGGCTCCACAGTGGGAGAGTGGCATGAACCCACCACCACCACCACCACCACTTGTTTTATGGGATCTTTACAAGCGTGGATGATATACGGATCGCAAAGCACTTGTATATCCTCTCCACGGCTGCATTTTCAGCTCCAAGGACCACCTGTGGAAATGTTCGTTCTCAAGGGCTCAAACCTTTTTGCAGCCACAAGAGGTGAAAGAAATCTGATCCCCGCCCATTTCCCCTCCAGGCCTGGAATCAGCTCTACCTCTCCCAGCTTAGACCATTTCATGCTCCATTTCCCTTGGACTACCGTTCTTCCTGTCCGGTTAGTTGTAACAGCTAACATTCAAAACGCTAAAAGGTTAGTGCTGGGATGATCTAGTTATTGATACTCAGATTTTGGAAGTGTTACATTTACGGCAGTATCAACTTTCGCGCTTCCTTAATTTGCAAATAAGGCAGAGTCTGCAGAATAATGGAATGGGCAGCTGATTTCAGGCCTCACAAATTTCCACACTAAAAGCCTGCCAAAGTGGAATTTAAGGGGACAACTTAATTCAGAGCCTTACTGCATCCTAAAGAGTTGGTAGCTACAACATTTTCCCATGAGAAACACCTAACTGCGAGTCTGTGGAATAAATCTGTTTTATAGAGACACAGGGATCTGTTTTATGCACAAACTACATAATAATTAATGATCAAATTACACATGACATTGGCGTTCCATGCTTGGAATTTCAGATATGTAACTTGGCCCTAAAAATAGCTGTGGGATGTGTGATTTGGACTGGGGCTGCAAGGTTTGAGAACAATGTGTTAAAGTATTTCTCCTGTACTGTTTCACAAAATAGAAATGCTACCTCCCCATGCTATTTTAAGTCTAAGTACAGAAAAAGACAGGTTACTGCACTATGTCTGTCTTTTTTCCCTACCAGGGTTTAAAGCAACCCACTGAGGTTATTTCATGCAGGGCGGGAGGTGTTACATGGACACAGGTTTGCAGCCCCTGATCCAGATCAGCAGCTGCTACAGGCTCTCTTTAAAGGACCAAAGTATACGTCTCGAGTTCGAGTCATAGGACTCCAGCATTGTATGTAGCTTGACTCTAACACAGTCTTTCATACAGATAAGAAATCTTTTCATACAAGGCGATATGCCTTTAAGGCCCAGTTTATCACATTCAGAGCTAAAATGTAGACCAAAGAAATAGAATAAATGTGGTTAATGACAGAAGGAAAAACAATGTTTTAAATGTGTACCTATTATGTGCAAGGTAAGTGTTTTACACAGTCAAGATTGGTTTAGGTTGAAATCCTGAATGCACAGTTGACAGTTAAGTAATACTAAAATCAGATGAACTTTAAGTTTACTCAGAACTATTCTAGGTTTCTATGATGGGCAGAAGATTTTAGAGGTCTTTTCAACAGCATAAAAATGTTTGACGTTGCCCACTGAAGAGTTTATTTAAATGCCAAAGTATTAACCATTCAGGAAAAACAACAATAATGCAGATGAATCAGCTGGCAGCTGAAATGATACCTGTTTCAGTAGTGATTGGGCAAGCTATTTTTGTTCCTAAGCATTTTAATGATTTTGCTTGCTAAAGAGATGCTATTGTCTTTCTTCAAGTGTGCTCTTTCAACTTGTCTTTGCTCACTTAACATATCCACAGTATGTTATTAATTAATTCATTAATTAATTTAAAACTTTTATTCGCTGCCTTCCCACCTTAGAGGAGCTTGCTATTACTTTTAATGAATAACAAGTGTTTTTGGCAAAGTTCTCGCTGAGATGCAAACAACCCACCATGCTGAGCACCAAGATTCATCTGCAATCTGCATTCCTGTTCAACACAGCCAGGAGTTTTTGTGTACTTCACTCAAGTTCTCAACTTACCAAGAGTTTGAGCAGCCAAAAACGCGACTTGTAGTACAAGGTTTTGGTGGGATTAATGAGAAACAGCAACATGAATCCATACAGGATAAGTGGGTTCATCTGCATAAGAATTGGGGTGGTTTTACCATATATACATGCCAGTAGGCTCAGGCACCACAATGTCCCAAGGAATCCAGCAATCTGATAGGATAGAAGAAGGAAAAAAATCAGTAATATATGCAATACACTCACAAAATAACAACTACGCTGAGCGACTTCAGTGCGCAGGATTGCACTGTTATTTTTTTATCCAATTTCAATTTTCTTTGCTATTCTAACAGTGCAATCCTAAGAAGAGTTACTCCAGTCTGAGCCCTCTGAAATCAATGGACTTAGACTGGAGTAACTCTCCGTAGGATTGCGCTGTAAGAATATGATAATGTAATATATATTAACTTGGCACATAAAGTTGTACCGTTTGGTATTCTTATGACATTTATACAGATAAATGCCTTGATTTTATTCTACCACTCATTACAAAAAGATGCAGAGCTACAAGTTGCTGTGCTCTAAAAGATACATCTTAAAGTTGCTTGGGGTCAAACTAGACAAGGCTGGCGTCATGGAACTCCCTGTGTCTTTGATCCATTATTTGACGAAGAAGGTGGAGGAATCTGAACCAAGTGATAACCAAGAGGAGTCGAAGGCTACAGTAAACCAACCATGCCACCATATTGTGTCAGCAAAGTACTTGACAGATTCCCTGATCACATGCCTGGACCAAACAGCTGAGGATTCCTCTGTATACTGCAACATCAGATGATACTTTGGGGGTATCAAGAACTATGAGAGCTTCTTGAGTCCAGCAAAATGCAGAAGTAATGCTACCATCACTGATGTTATTACTTCTTGCATCTAAGGCACTGGAGCAGCCTGAATTAGCTGTACCTCAAAGCACAACTTAAAAATCATTTCCCTTCCTGTCCTGGCAGATGCTATTTCCTAGAGTTTTGTTCACTCTTTCCCTAAGTGACCTTTTATTCTGTTTCTAGCCTCCCCCAGCCTCCAAGTATTTCTGGTCTTTCTCATTTCTACGTTGTTAACACAGATATACCTCCTCCAGAATGACCTTTAAGGACTCTGAAAGCGATCTGTTCAAACTTGAGGGAAAACTCATAAAATAGCAATTGAACCAGCATAAATTTCACAGAATGCAATGCAGGCCCTCGTGACAACTATGTTATCCAATAGCCTTTGAAACTGCAAATGAACCCTGTACTGGAAAGAGCTTCATGTCACATCTGGGTGAACATCCCTCCACTCCTCCAGGGACATTTCCTCTCAAACTTACAAGTTCCTGACATAAGAGGAAATTCAAACACCGTTACTTTGAAAAGGGAAGCCTGCAAATTAAAATGCACAACTCCCTGATGCGGACAAGAGGCAGCGCATTTCCTTCAGCCCCCTGCTGGATAATGCATTTCTGTCTGGATGTTAAAAGCTTTCAGCTACTAGCCGTGTCCACATTTGCAATCAACCTTGCTCTACCCCTTTAAGCTTAGGAATCAGCTGCTTTTCCATTCTTCCGGATGAAGCATCTTGTGAAACGTGGCATTGTACGTAACTCTACCTCTAAAAGGGCTAGCTATTTTAAAGATAATATAGCTGCCCACACACGCCAGACAGATATGGGAAGCCCAAGATGTGCTCCCATCTAGGGAAATGAGATGAAGACTTCTACCATCCTAACCAGCCCCACTGTACGGCTTACCTCAAAAAGATGCTGATGGGACAAGTTACTGCGGGGGTTGAGTTCAAAGATGAGGACATGATTCACACCAGCTTGCCTCCAGCCATACGTGTTTATGCCGAGGAGAAAGAGGAATTCTATCAGGAGAAAACCACCTCGATAGATTCTTATGAGTGGCCACACATTTGTTCCTTCCATATTGAACACACCTAAGAGAGACAGTAAGTTGAAGACATCAGCTGTATGCAATTCGGGCCGCTCGTAGCAGAAGGTTAACTGGTTCTGCAACAATGAGGACCTAACATCCTCGCCATTCTACATGCCAATACAAATTTGAGCATGATGCCACTCAATTAAGCCATTGGAATCCAGTATCCATTGCCCAAATTTTCTATCATTTTGGAGCCAGAAAACCCAAATTCTGAACCAATTATATTTAACAGGCAAACTGACCATCTGCATGCTTCTTTCCCAGCTCGTTCTGGAATACTGTGCTCATTTTTTTCTGACACGCCAGGACAAAAAGGGAATGCAATTTACAAAACAGTACAAATGCAGAATAAACCTGTAAAAGCTAAGGACTAAGCAATGGTTGTAGGGGACTGAAAAAGGAAATAAGAAAATTGGGATCTACTCAACCAGCAGATCCTGCTTCAAAGACTATATTCTATAATGTCTTCTAACATTCCAGGAAAGACTTCCTACCAGATATTCTTGTCTGGTGAGAGAAGTTAGATTTATACGAGACTAGCTCAATGCAAATGGGCTTCTGAAAATGATACTCATCCCCACCTCCAAAACCTGTATTTACAACGATCCAATGGGGATCTGAAATCACACCTCCACTCCTTATCCCTTACACATGCAATACAACATGGGGCCTCCTTGACCGCACAACCCGAACCTTGCTTTCAAACTCATGGCATTAGAATCACTCACCACTGTTGGTGGCATAGGCACTGGGCAATAGGTACTCGAGGTACCTGAGCAATCACAAGTCACATTTGTGGCACTATCTGGGTTAACTGTCACTTTATCAAAGTGTCTTATGATGGCTAAGAAAATGCATTACCCCAACAACCAATTACCGAAGCCAGAGACAATTCCTCAGATCCCACACAGAAATGGTTTCCGAAAAGCATTACAGCAGCAAGTAAAGCGAGTCCCTGTGGGCACAGTTGTAGTGGGTTGTATAACCTATTATAAACAAGTATTGTGCCACCTTGACTAAAACCACTTTTTAATGGTTTTTAAATGGTGCTGGTATGGCCTGATCTATGTATACTCTTATACAGAGGAAATTTTACTATCCTGACCAAAGGTGCTGACCAGATCACACAGGAAAGTTCACTGCTTGCTTAATGTGATATTCTGTGCTGGCTTGCATACCTAAATGGGCCACCACAGATCTATCACTAAAGAAAGATCTCTTAGCACAAGGCTTTCAATTCAACTGACAGCAATCAAGTATAGAGAAATCAAGGGACGAATCACCAGGTATACCAACTTACAGCGAACTTTGGACAAAGTAAGGGCGATATATAGTCTTGCCCCGGGAGGCTTATTGTAAGAAAGATTGAAGTATGCCCAGAACTTCTGTACTACCAACTAATTTCTAATCACAACCATGCTCAGATTCTCAAATTCAACATTCTGAACAGCTCTTATCTTTCCAACCTTTTCATCTCTGGAATAATTCTCATTTGTTTTTCAAGAGCTCGTAATTTACAGTGCTTGGCATAGCAGACCTAAAAATTATAGATGAACAATTATACTCACAGCCGTTTTACATTCTGTAACTGAAAAGATAACATAAAAATGCTTCAAGGAACAACTCTGGAAACCTAAATGGCATTAATTAATTCAGCTAATCAGCAATCTTCTCCCTTTTTTTCCAAGTTGCAAATGAAGAATATCAAGAATAGTGAAGCTCATGGGACAAGAAAAAAAGACGCCCAGCTTTTAAAGGAGGGTAACAGAAGAAATATCTACCCAAGAGTATAACCAAGCAAAGAGGCAGAAGATTCCTGCAGTTATGCTGGAAAACTGAATTTAAAGAAACCTGAATCCTAAGTAATTTTTAAATACACTTGATTCAACAAGATTTCCTTCCTGTTATCAGGATCTATTTTTCTTTTAGCTATGAAATAGTATTTTACTACTACTGATATTGATTGTTCTAAAGTGCCTCATGCACTAGGCACTGTATAATAATTGTTAAAAAGATAAGCTCTGCCCACAAGCTTAGTGTAAGAGGATGAGAGGATTAAAGGGGAAGAGACACAAAAGGAAGGGGAAAGGAGAAGGAAAGGCAGAGGTCAGAGGCGCTTTTTCAAATGCTGTATAAAAATCTGTTTCAAAGAAGAAGTGGTGTGGGTGTTAAAAAGACAGAGAGATCCAAAGAAGGGGGCCCAAAACAGAGCTAGTAACCTGAGATTTAGCTAACAAGAAAATATCAGTAGAATGAAGAGAAAGTAGCCAATTAAGAGAGAGAAGGATGAGAAAAGGAAAATATTTAAAATCTTAAAGCTTCATTTAATAACTTAAGAGGAACCATCGTGTTAGAAAACTGCCTCTGCAGACTTTCTGGATAGTACAATATACAAGTGCTGGCACATCTAGGGAGAGTGCAGTTGCTTCTGGTACACTACAAGTGCCACAGCAAGTGTGACAGACATCGAGGATCAAGGATGGGATATAATTCTCTCGGTCACCAGTTCGCCCAAGGTCAGCCAGAATATTACATATCACGTTGCTCCTAGAGGTCTGCATCTGCATCTCAGTATAAAATGGACAAATGAACTGTGAGGGCACACAGCCTCAGACATGCACACACATGAAGCTGCCTTATGCGGAATCAGACTACTGGTCCATCGAGGCCAGTATTGTCTACTCAGACTGGCAACAACTTTTCAGAGTCTCAGGTGGAGGTCTTTTACATTACCTGCCACTTGATACTTTTCGCTGGAGATGCTGATGACTGAACCCAGGACCTTCTGCAGGCAAAGCAGAGGCTGTTCCACTGAGCCACGATCCCTTCCCCTTCTCCCAGGGACAACTGAGATCATGAAAACGGCATAGGAGGAAAGGACTAAATCCTGCCTTTCGCATGCCGTAGCCCCAGTACAAATCAGGATCTTGCATGGATGCAACTTAAAGCTCTAAAAAAAAGCAGGAAATCCATTCGTTGATCTCCCACTGTCATGTCCAGTTTGGCCCTCAGGTTAGTCTGCTCGTTAGACTGAGGCATGTTTCCACAGACACGGGAGCCAGGAGCCATGAAACATGTAGTATGCCATGGCAAGCCATTCTCTCTCATGGGAGAACAAAATGTGGCCACCCCATGCCCTCCATGAAAGGAAGGTAGACTGCCAATGAGAAAAAGATTGCAAGGTAGCAAGTCCTGTACAAAACATTTCTAATAATCAAAAGGCAAGAACCCACAGCATAATAATAATCTCTCCAAGCAGAAAGGAGTTCCAAGTTCAGTCCGAGGTTCCTCCCTTTGTAATAATAAACAAAGCGCATAGGCAGCAGCTTAACTGAAATCCTGATGAACTGCTGTCAACTGGAACAGGCCATATTGGGCTATGTGGACCGACGTCCTAACTCAGATAGATTATATCAGTCATTTCTATAAGCATCTTCACTTTGACTGAGTATAACCACAGGATTACATTTACATGTAGTCTTTCAGTGTTACACTATGGGATGTGCCAGCTCACCACTTTGCTTTCCAAGCCCGGAATTGACACCTTTCCAATGCACCTGTTGCCTGTGATTACTGCCAATGATCCAGCCTTGGCCGTGATACTGAGGGATGCTTCATATAAGGAAACACTTTGGCTTGGACAGGGCCACCAGCAAGGAGATGATGAATGGTGAGCGAGGCAGCAGAGGCAGCAGAACAAGGAAAGGAGCCAGAGAGCTAACAGACTGCGGGCAGCACTACACTCTGGGGTGGTTGGACATGAGTGACTTGGAGATACACATGTATGTTGCCCAGCCTTTGCAAGTGTGCCACAGCAAACAACATGTAAGCAAGTGGCACTGCTTTGAGTATTGTGGAGCAGGGCATTTTTTATATGAACATGAACACTAATGAAAGGCAAATCACAAGTCTAGTACATTCGGAATCTTTTGGCATTGCAGCACACACTAATACAGAAAACCCACACAGCCACTCATGCTGTAGCGGTTACTAGGCTGCATTACCAACACCTCTGATAAATGAAGACAAATGGTGTTGCCAGGGCCATGTAAGGATTTTGGTCCTGTTAGCAAGCTTCTCATTATGCCTCTGCTTCTAGGAGCTACAAAATCCACTGTCCGAAACAGGCGACAAGAGCAGAACTATCTGCTCCTTCAGAAATCTAGACCCAAAACACAGCACTTATTCCCAACACGTTTTGCAGAGGCCACAGAAATATTTTTTAAAACACCAAACAGCATTTGATTTGCTTGGCAGGTTGTACCATTACTCCTCCAGGAAAAATGAAGACTATTCTTAAGTCTCCTGCAGAATATGAATCGATTATTCTTGTGATCACACTCTGATTTAGCTTGCCTCCTTGTGCAATAAGTTCACATTAAGTTGCTAAGCAATCCCAACTTTGCTGTCAAGCTGCAGGCAAGACTAACAGAGGCGGTTTGCCATTGCCAGCCTCTGCATAGTGAGTGACCCTGGATCTCCTTGGTGGTCTCCCATCAAAGTAGTAACCAGGGCTGACCCTGCTTAGCTTCTGCTCTGACAAGATTGGGCGAGCCCATTAGTCCCCCTCTAAAGAGCTGCAATCTCTCAGTAATTAAATCCAGCCACAAACCACCCCTGGCATTAAATTCCACATTGCTGCCTTGCCAGAGTGAGTACAGATTGCTTCCAGGAGAGGTGCAATCCATCCCAAGCAGAGCGCCCATGCTTGTGCAGAATGCTCTCCAGAGCACTGATGCTCTGAAAAGTAGATGCTACTCACACACAGAGCCAGCCATCTCAGCATCAGCTTTTGGTTGAGTGGAAACGAGGGCACCGGGGAAATGCCAAGCTGCTGCTGAAAGCAGCTACCCCCGACCTCCAAGTAAGTACAGTTCCCAGGAACATCCCCTCCCATCCCCAGAAGGAACTACAGCTTTGCTCCCCTCACCTTGCTACTAGTGGGATGCTGGGGTGGAAGGAAGGAAGGAAGGAAGGAAGCCTAGCTGTCCTTGCTTCCCCTTCAAATTCTTCAGCATCAGTAAAAAGGCGGAGGGTGTGCAGAAATCTGTCCCACCCTTATCCTTTCCTCTCCTAGACTTCTGAAGCCAGTACTAAGGCAGGGCATGCATGCACCCACTGGTGATAAGGAACAGCCTGAACTTAATCCTACCTTTTAAAATTCTATGTTGTTTATAGTTCACTTTTCTCACTGAGCCTCAAGGTAGATTACACAGTCTAAGGCAATGTGATCAATGGCTGGGACATTCGATAAACAATACAATAGAAATTTGAGCACAAGCAAAATTCTGATACAGAGTGAAAACCATGCTGGGAGAAAACAGTAAATGACATGGAGAAACTATCCAGCAGGAGTAAAATTACAGCAAAAGGCAGTACACAGTAGTGTGTGTATTTGCCCATTTGCAAGATGGTATCTGCAGAAGGTCCTGTGCAGGTCTACCAGTTCATTTTTTTGGTGGAAACAATAGCAGACGTTTAAGAATGGGATGGGAAGGAGCCAAGCATTACCCCCTTTGCTTGGGATGATTTGAAAGTGAGAAGAAAAAGTGAATAAATGGATGAACAGTGCACTAGAGCTTTGAAGAAGTCCAACTCCACAAGCTAAATGCATGCATGATTTTTTTAGAAAAAAATCTCTAGCCAGTAAACCTGTTGACAAGCTTTCTTTGTAGTATTTATTTAGCTAGGTTGCTATACAAAGGCAAGACAGCAAGCCCAAGTACACACTTGGGTGCAAGTTCTACTGAAATCCATGGAACCTACTTACAATCACACCAATATTCAAAGTATTCAAACGACTGGTGCATATCTCAGCTCCAAAATTTGAACACCAAAAATGTACAAAAGTAATTCTTTCATTTTATTTAGTTATTGGGAAAACTGGAAAGATTATCAGCTCCTGACACTTCACCAATGTACACAGATTATACACATTGGTTTTGGTGTGCATATTTGAGAATGAGAATTGTGTTAACCACAAGCCATATTTGGCTACAATTTTTCCCCACTCTGAACATTTCTGTTTCTTCCAGTTTCAAATTAGCAAATGAACACAAACATACAGATGGTTCTAAGGACACCCGGAGCTTACAAATATGCAAACTACATAATACGGAAAGATCTTTGTGAACACTGATTTTAAAAGGCCACTCACAAGCATGCAATGTGGAAACAGAAGATTACAGAAAGGGAAGTAGATGATAAAACACTAAAGTAATTGAATTGGATTCAACATGTTGTGCAGTAATTAAGAGTGTTGCACTGGGAACTTGGAGATCCATGTGTGACACACACACACACACACACACACACACACACACACACACACACGCCTTCATGGAAGCTCTCTGGGCCGGTCACACACTCAGCCTAACCTACCCCACAGGATTGTTGTAAGGATAAAATGCAAGATAGGAGAATAATGTAAGCTGCTTTGGGTCCCCACTGAGGAGGAAGGAAGCATATAAATGAAATAAATATTCTTTTGAGCAGAATACACTTAGAACTCAAGGGCAGCCATGTGAGATCATGCCGAACTGATCCAGTTTTCCAATACACAAGAGGACCCTTCCTCTTACCCAGTGACTGCCAAGGTTACTCAGAAGCAGTGGGTGTGGGACTCTGTCAAAGCTTTTAGAACATCCAAAACAATGTAATGTTACTACTAGATCCCCATTGTCCCTGTTAACTGGGTCTCAGAAGTGCTGCCACTACCCCAGGGACTTGCCTCAGACACAGCTGGCCACAGCATGCGTCAAGGAGATGGCAATCCATTGCCTCCTCCCATGCTGCTGAAAGCCAAGAGCATGCCAGGCCACAGCAGTAGGCCAGGGTCCTCAGTGGGATGACTCAAGCAGGTACTTGGGCTCTGTTCTGGGAGGACAGCAATGGACTGAAAAGGCCAAGAAAAGCTATGCCTGGCTCAAGAGAGTGGGAAAATGGGAGTGGTGGTCATGAGCTGGTCTAGACAGCAGCAGACAAGTGACCCTCATGGGACATTGCTCTAATTGATGTATTTATTGTTGTTCACAGCCTAATGGGGGGGGGGGCTCAAGATTCCAATGGACCAGATAAAGTGGTCCTTGACACCAAAAAATGACATCATAATGGGGGAAAGAGCAAGAGTGCAGAAGGACCTATAAGACTAACAAAATTTGTGGAAGGTATGAGGTTTCATAAGTCACAGCTCACTTCTTCAGATACAACTAGAATGTAAGTCCATCTGTCCTTATATTTTGGTGAGTGGATTGATTTCAGATGCTGAATGACAATAGCAGGTAAATGATAAAAGCCAGTGAATGACATCAGCAGGCGTGATTGGACAGAGTAGTCTTATAGGTGCTACTGGACTCTTGCTCTTTTCTACTGCTACAGACAGAAAAACTCAGCTACCCATCTTGATCTATCTTCATAATAATGGGAGGGGGGCAGATACATATTTTCCTACCAAGGTTATATCTCTATTTATATAAAGACAAGTGTCCTGACTGATTCATCAACACCCAGCCCAAACCCCTGGACCTAGAAAAGTGAAATTTGGAGAGAACGTTCCTTTTGTGATGTAGAGGCTCACTAAGAAGAGATTTTAAGAAATTCACCCCCTAAAGGGGTAAAAGGGGGTAAAATGTTTTTTCCCATAGGGATACAGCTTCCCTGTGTGGCTGGCAGGCTGCAGCCTGCTTCCCCCACCCCCACCCCCACTCCCAACTGCCAGCTCGGCCACTCTTCCCTGATTGGGCCAGCCTTTCAAGGTCATTTGTATATGCGGCCTGATTGGGGCCCAGCCCAACATTCTAAACAGTTGCTAAGGGAGTCATTGAATGTGTCCTGAGGTAAAATGCACCTCCCAGTCTTCCCCTAAAAGTTCACTAGGGTTACCAATCTCCCTGTGGTGTGGAGCCTGTCTGCTTGCACACACCCCCTCTCTGACTGGTCAGCTGTGGAACTCTGTGTTCTGAGGTAAAACTCAGGTCAAGGAAACTGCAGACATTTGAAGAAAGATGGTACAAAACTCCTGAAAAGGGACTTTATATAAAAATCAGTATGCAAATGAGTTTTTAAACATTCATGGGGAAATGGTGCACAACCTTTCTAGGGGCCATTTCAATGTGTCTCTCTCACATGAACCTGCCAAAGTGCCCACCACATAGAGTTGCCAGCCTCAAGGTGATAGCTGGAGATCTCCCAGAGTTACAACTGATCTCCAGGCAACCAAGACCAGTTCCCCTGGAGAAAATGGCTGCTCTGAAGTGTGAACTCTATGGCATCATACCCCACTGAGGCCCCTCCCTCAAATCCTACCCTCTCCAGGCTCCACACCGCAAATCTTCAGGAATTTCCCTACTTGGACCTGGCAATCCTACCACACCACCCCTCCCTCAGTCCAAATCCTCCTCACACCTCTCGCAGCCATCATCTCTTACCACCCCCAAAAAGCCTCCTGGCAGACATTGTGCAAGATATACTAATGCTAAAAGGAGGAAGCAACTTAGAGATGCAGCAAAGAAATATGCACATCATACTCCTGTGGTGCACTGAGCAGCAGTGGCCAAGTATCAGCAACTCCTGAGTCCAAGGGAAAGGTGACCATCCCTACAGGCCTGGGCACAGCAGTGACAACCCTAGCAGACCTAACACCCAAGATATACCCTGATATCGCCACTATCACAGAGAAGTCCATGGACTGGCTGTGCAAGCATGCCATTCTGACCCTCAAGAACAACAAGGCCGCCATCATTAATGAAACACAACTTAACTCCCTCGAAGGGGCAGAAATGGACTACAGATTTGTGGACTCAGTGGTGCAAATGGATGATGCAGTCTACTACCCCATGGAGTTCCTCCACACGCTCAACCCCCAGTCCACAAGCCTCTCCTCAAAGTGGGGGCTCCAGTGATGCTGCTCCGGAACCTCAACCCATCCAAACTCTGCAATGGCACTAGACTGCAAGTGAAAGCCCTACACAGGAACGTTGAGGCCACATTGTTCACCGGCAGTGCTCGGGGAGGGGGGGGGGGGTTCAGTATTCATACTATGCATACTACTCATACCATCAGAGGCCCCCTTAAGGCCTGCTTTGCTATGATGATCAACAAGTCCCAGGGGCAGACACTGAAGGTGGCAGGAATTGACTTGAGGGAGGACTGCTTCTCACATTGGCAGTTCTATGTGGCTTGCTCCAGAGTGAGCTCAGCCAGCAGCCTGGTGATCCTAGCACCAGAGGGGGAAACCACCAATGTGGTCTACAAAGAGGTCCTTCAGTAGAAAAAAATCCAGGTTGTACATATTTTTCACTTTATTTCTTGCACTACAATCTTTTCCTTTTAAAAATCTCTTCAATAAACGTTACATCTCGAAATTCACTTCATCAGATTTAGGCGTCAACATGCTTCGCTTTATTCAAACATTTTTGTGAAGCTCGGGTACTATGCTATTATACTGCAAAACCAACTGAAATCCTCCCCCAACCAAAAAAATGTTACATACCCATAAATATTATAACTGGATTTAAAATAGTTAAATACCGTAGCAAAGCACGGGCATCAAGCTAGTTATATATAAAGCACCTTAAACCACTACTATACACAAACTATAAACCACTGTTTTAACAATCTTCTGTGCATTACTTACAATGCAGCCCTAGGCAGTCACTCTAGTCTAAGTTAAAGGGTTGGATTCCACTTAAAATTTCCACCCACAAAAGTGTAATGTCCGGTTGCAGCCCCAAATGCCCCAAGAGATGCTGTCCCTGGGGGATGGGGGACTCCAAGGAATAGTTTGGGGAGGGTATTTGAAAGCTTGCCATAGGGAGAGGACTCACAGAACGCCACCCCCATCACCTGCAAAATTTAGGCAGGATTCAAACCAATGAGCTTAGACTGGAGTAACTATGCCAGTGGCATTCACTCAGCAGCTTGAGGACAGCTACATTTGCAATTACCATCAACCAAAAGAGCTATATGCCTACTGTATGACTGTGTGTCATGCCACCAAATACACACAATTATTAAGATTAAACACATAACTCTAATCTTTTGAACTACCAGACTCCATTTTAGTATGCATGGTAATCTCTCCTCAGGGCTGTTAAACCTTAGCAGGTCCTTGAGGTATATGGAATCAGGGGAAGGGCTTCCTTGTCTCCCTTCCCTTCTCTTTTCCCAGCATGAGGTACAGCAGCTCAGGCAAGAGAGGAAGACTCTAACCATAGAGAAAGAGAAATAAAAACACTACCACCCTACTATGGCCAGCTAGCCATTTTTCTTGCAGCCGCTTGTGTGCTGGGATAAGAGTAAAGAGACTGCAGAGAGGGGTAGAGGATGTCGGAGAGGATAGGCCCTTTGCTTCCATCCCTCACACGAGACATGCAGCTGACAGAGGCTCACAGCTTATCCATCCTCCCGTTCCTGCAATGGTGGCTGTTTCAAGGTGGGAACCACCTGCCCAACCACAAGCCCTACTGGCCAATGGCCATGGTCACTTTCCTGGAACATGGTGACAAGTGACACATTGGGAAACAGTGCTAGAAAGAGCTCCAGGAGGCATGTCAAAGAGCCACATGTGGCTCCTGAGCCCACACATAATTATTACTGAACTATGGATATGATTGTATGATTAGACAAGCTTATTTCTAGGAATTCAAAAAGATATTTATGAAGCTCTGCGAAACAAGACTTATTCCAATAAGTTATTCAGATATTATTTTCATTTCAACTTTTGGTGTAAAGTTCTAAGAGACCAGTAATCTCCAAAATGCCTATGAGATCCAGGTTTTTGGCACGGTTTGCTGTCATCACCCCAACTCAAAGAAAGTAAGTTCTACAGGGACCTAGAAATCAACAGTCAAAAGATACTCCACTGCAACCGAACCAGGCCTTAGTTCTGTTATCGCTCCTGAAAGCATCCAGGAGGTGCTAAAATGTCTTCCAACCAAAATAGGAATATCAACTACCTATAGATTTTTCAATAGTTTTGTAAAGTTAGAAGAATGCCATGAACCCTAGTAGGAATATGTCAGACTCCTTCAAGAACCCAAGTCAGCAACAAAGTTCTTCCCATTTCTCAAAATACCATGTACTTAAAAACAGCTCTAATTTAGCATGATTGGAGGCGGGGGGGGGAGAGAGAATCCAAGCTTTCAAACTTTCAACTGAGATCTTAATTCACAGATAATGAACACTCTAGAGTTTTAAGATATTCAAGAACTGGCAGAGCGTTATGCAACTTCATACTGTTGTTGAGGTAGCCTGAACTATTTAAAACTGTCATCATTTTCTGGTTCTATGATAGCATTTTTATCACCTCCAAGCACTAAACTCCATTCGTTTCGCTGAGAAGTCAGTTGCCATGTAAACAGATCACCCAAGCAAACTCCTATCAGATTGTTCTTGTAACCCCCAACCCTAGTTAAGGGACACTAACCTGAAATTATGAGGGTAACGGTCAACACAATGAATATCCCACAGAACAGCCCAACTCTGAAGGTGGTCCAGGCTGGGGCAGGCTGCCGAGAAACAGAAAACGGTTTTGAAATCAAGTTATCTGTTTTAAAGTTGACATATACTAGTCAAGTTGCTGTTTGGACAAAAATTTTATCCCAGCTTGCTTTATAAATAACTCCTTCTCTCAAGCAGAAGCTTGATGGGACATTCAAAATCGTGACGTAAACTCGACACAGATTCTTTAAACTTCAGCTGATTTTTTAAAATAGCAGACCGGTTTTCAACTAAGCAAGTGCTAAAGAGCCAGCAACACACATTTATTTGCTCGCTTTTGACACAGCCTGTCTCCTAACGTAGTAGAGCCCAATACTGTCACATGTCTGTGCAAGCCAAAGTAGAGGCAAGCCACTGTTTGATGCCCTTCCCTACAGTATGACCTACAACAGAGTTTGCTCCTTCTGCAGCACACATGTTCATTTGGATTATCTGTAAGGGCCAAACTACATGCTACGCAGGGGGATTTGTGATCAGACTTCCCAGCATATTTATCATCACTTAAAACCAACCACAGGGGACACCAAATTAGATTAGAGCAGCCGTGCTAGGGAAGCAGGGATTGAACCCTTTCCCCCACGCAGTTTCCCCCAGTCTAAATCAATACCTGCCAAGCTGTTGTTTGCTCCACTGGGGGGAGAAATACAGTTACCTCCTGTTACAGGAAGATGCTGAAAGAACTAATTATGTTGATAATATTGGGGGAAACGAGTGGGATTAAAGAGTCTTTTGCCCGTGCCTTGGACTGAGCAGTTGAAGTGCGTCACAATAGAACTGCTCTGTTGCTGTCCATTCTTAAGGGCTCATTACAGAGTTCATTGCTCTTTATTTTCATGCAAGCCCACAGGCAATGGTTCATAATAAAGGAGACTGTGCATCGAAGGGATGGGTGTAAACAGTGCATTGAAAAACACTCCAGGATTCCAACTCAACACTCACTTTTTATTCTGCCAATACACATTAATATTTACACCTCCAAGTTCTTTAAACTAAAAACCAGATTTTGAAATGCAAACTGTGTCAGGACATCAGACTTTTGCCATGCCAAAGTACAGACATGAGTTTTGCACTTTCATTATAACTGATGCCTAAAACAGTCAGGCCATTCTATTTATCTGTGACGAGGGTGAAAAGCTGGACCTCTTCAAACTCCCATTCCCATCACCTGAGCTGCTCCCAGAGGTGGGACACGTAACCGCTTCATGGCTTTCTGTCGATCTCCATCTTCCAATTCATTTGTCACCACCGTCTAAAGATACATACACACAAAAATGGTAAAGAAAAATCATAACTGAAATGCAGACCTATCCAATCAAAAGGATTTTAGCAAGATGAGAACACATCTACCAGAAGGAAGCTTAGAGCCAAACTAGGCGATTCTTCATCCCCAAGTCTGCTACGGAGATGTGGAGCCATTTTAGAGCTCGTCTTTTAACTTTTCAAAATGCTGCAGAGGCCTGACCCTACTGGGGACTGTGATGCAGGGAGGTAAGTGCACCCCCTCACTGTTTTCAAGAGCCAAACCACTACAATGGAAATGGCTTGGGGGAATATGAGACAGGAAACCTTCACCTCCCTGCACTGAGGTCCTCTGCAGGACCAAGTCCCTACTGCATTTTTAAAAATAAAAAAATGAACTTCACATCCCCATAGTGGACTTAAAGACGTGGTATTGTCTACATTGGCCTTTAGTAGATAATACCATGAGCCCCGTGGTACAGAGTGGTAAGCTGCAGTACTGCAGCCCAAGCGCTGCTCACGACCTGAGTTCGATACTGGCGGAAGCCGGGTTCAGATAGCCAGCTCAAGGTTGACTCAGCCTTCCATCCTTCTGAGGTTGGTAAAATGAGTACCTAGTTTCCTGGGGGTAAAGTATAGATGACTGGGGAAGGCAATGGCAAACCACTTCGTAACAAAAAGTCTGCCAAGAAAACATTGTGATGCAACGTCCCCTCATGGGTCAGTAATGACTCGGTGCTTGCACAAGGGACTACCTTTTCCTTTTAGATAATACCAACTCAAGAAAGTACAATATAGTCAACAATGCTGTCATACTTAAATACATACAAAATCAGATTGCGGAAGACTGGTGCCAGGTGACCAGCAGCATATTAAAGTACACCACACTGAAAGTACCTTGCATAGAAATTGGTTATTAGCGTTGCTTTACAAAACAATGAGCCAGTGTTTGCCTGTCAGGCTAAGTAAGGCCAACACATGAAGGTCAACGTATCCTACCTCCGTTTCAGAGATGAGCTGATTGATTTTCTTGCAGGTGTAGAATGGTGCCACTTCAACGTGCGCCACTCTCCAATCCGCACCTCGGGGTGTCTCCAGGATCTTGTCATGTTTCTTCAGGATCTTACGGAATCCGGTGAAATTCAGATTCTAAAGACAAAGGGGAAAAAACCCCACTCCCTGTATTATTTCCTTTTAAGATTTTATCATTTTTATTTTGTTGGACCTGATATGGTAGAAATGGAAAAATTAATCAACATTCTGGATTGAAGGTTGGATGGGAGAATAAAGTTTCACAATCTGTTCCATACACCTTTTAAACAGGAAAAAATATACTGACTACACTAAAGTTCAGCAAAATGCCCCATATACACCTTATTGTGCCTTATTATAGCATGTAAGCAATCTAGTCCATACGACCAAAGTACTCTTTTCTGTATCAGAAATGTCATCAAGCCCAACCTAATATTCCCGGGAGATGCAGCCAGCTAGACAGAGACTGCAAAGGAGTGACCAACCCAGATTAAGATGATGTACTTTGCTTTCCGTAATAATAAAACCAGATTCTCAGAAAGGAGTAGTCATTCTTCTCTCTAATATATTTATTAGCAGACAATTAGTCTGGGGAAAAACCTCCTCTCAGGATCATTATCTTAAATGAACCAACAGCTCCTTGAAGATGGGGGCAGAAAGGTAGATCTGTAGAGGTCCAGTTAATATTGCAATACAACCCAGCTGGAGATGGAGCTCAGGAGGCAAAACCACAGAAAGTGCTCTTTCTAACCCAATGCAGACCACAACACAAAATGCAAGAAGAAGTAGCTGAAGAAAGAGAAGTGACAGCACAGAGACATAAAAAACACAATGCAAGTGGCCTGGTTCGTAGGGTACCTCAGATATATTAAACAAAACCAGCAGCACACTGTCAGGGATGTGATAATCTAAAGCATAATCAAAATCTCTTCTGGGATGCGATAAGCAAGGCCATCTTCTAAAATACGTTTTATATGGGGGAAATGGCAAACTGCAGTCAGTTTGTGGCTGGTATGGGTGCGAAAAAAAGTCATGTGTGAACAGAGAGATCTGGCTGCTTGAGAAAATCATTTGCCAGCTTATCAGTCTTTATACATTCATTTTGGTTCATTCTGAATGACTCCTCCTCGGATATGACTGAGAAAGTAGCTGTATTTCTACAACGTGCTATTAAGTTGCACTCTGATAAGATATAAAAAGCTATTCTGAAGGTATACTTATTTATTTGTAACCCTAATGCAGCCAGTATATTATGCTTCACTCTATGTATTCTTATGCCAATAAAGGACTGATGAACTGGTTTATGATGACCCATTTGGGAGTTACTATCAAAAGTATGTTTGCTGCACTATGGCACCTGATCTAATCTGGGTTTTTGTTATACTATTGTATGTGCTTCCACATTCAGTGATGTAGAGGATTGTTCAGGAGCCAGGAGCCCCCATTGCCAGAGCCAGGAATCACAGGACGTCCACTTGGGAACCTGTGGTGCCAGCAACAGGAAAGCCCAGCAGAGCAGTAGAAACATGGAGAAAGGCTGCAACACCCTTTAAGGCCCCAACTCAACCACAACCAACAGCTGCCAAGTCAGCCAGGACAACAACAGTGACAAGAAAGATTGTTGCATCAGCAGTAGTGCAGTTTGGGTCTTTTAAGGCTCCACGTCAATCATTGCCAACAGCTGCTGACAGTTTAGCTTGGCCAGGGAAATGAGAGGGTGGGGGGGGAAGAGGCTGCTGCAAGTGCAGCCCAAGATTTCTCTGAGGCCTCACTGTTAGTTCTTAGGAGACTTAAAGGGAATTGAATGAGTACGCGCAGCCTGCTGCACTAGCCCCATAAGGGGCTCAGAAGCAGGCCAGCGAGGAGGTGGCTGGATTCTCTCTCCAGGTTGAGCAGGAGAGACCCAGTGGAGAGGAGGAGGAACCAGGTGCTGCAACACCCCCCTCCAGTTCTGTGGATCTGCAAGACCAAGCAGAACAGTGGCGGGTGTGATGGATAAGAACTGCTAAGAGCAGGGGCACAGATGCCGCCCCTAAACCCCACAAAGATATACACCTTTAATTTAATTGGTCTTTTTTCATGTGCATCTTAGCATGCCTGTTAGTTTACAGTGTTTGTCAGCCTCACTAGCCACTAATTTTGGTTGCTTCTTCCTTTGTTTCTCTGACCTTCCCTTCGCTTTTTCTGCTCTCACCCATCTTGTAAGGGTATTGGTACAAAGTAAACACACAAAAGGTTTTAGTAAAGAAGCTAGCTACAGCATTATTAAGCCCAATTTAATTTAGAAAGAATTTCATTCAAAAAAGCGTGCTGCCCTTGGATCGGGAACGATTCTAGCTACCCCACAGAATTCTGAGAGTGAGCTCAAATTATATAAGAACAGAGCCTAGAACTGAGCAGTTTGCGTTCAGAAGGAGTCCCAACTGAATTACTGAGAAGACAAAGTTTGTGACTATTATGGGAAAACATTCCTGTTATATTTTAGGACCTCTACTTTTGTCATATTTATTCTAAGCCAGCTCTGAAAAACAGGAAGCACAATGTACTCAGTCACCACTGGACACGATCCTCCACTCTTCCCTACATCCAGACTCTGCTAAACGTTTCTTAGGACAAGAGCTGGCAGGGAAGAGGAGTCAGGATGATAGGATGACTCATTTGTGTTATGTGCAAAGGAGACTTTACAGGGAACAGCATTCTGGATCTCTTTAAATCTCCTGAATAAACTTCTTTCCAGGACTTAAGTACATCTAAAGGTAACTATACCATTGTTCATTTCTCTATCTTCTGTGAATGTATCAGTCCTATCTTATGCTTATTTATATCCTCCTTTTCTTCCTGATGGGGACCCAAAGCAGCATCTCACATCATTCTTTTCTCTTCCACTTAGTCTCACAACAACAGCCTGAAAGCCAGTTTGGTGTAGTGGTTAAGAATGTGGGACTTTAATCTGGAGAGCCGTGTTTGATTCCTCGCTCCTCCACTTGAAGCCAGCTGGGTGACCTTGGGTCAATCACAGCTTCTAGAAGCTCTCTCAGCCCCACCCACCTCACAGGGTGTTTTGCTGTGGGGATAATAACGGCATACTTTGTAAACAGCTCTGAGTGGGCATTAAGTTGTCCTGAAGGGCGGTATATAAACCGAATGTTATTATTAATGTTATTAACCTGGTGAGTTAAGCTGAGAGATGTTGACAGGTCCAAGGTCACCTGGCGAGCTTCCAGAGCAAAGAAGAGATTTGAACCTGGTTGCCCCATGTCTCAGTCCACCACTCTAACCACTACACCACTAAAGCTCTCAAAATTCCTTTCTTCAGAAAGAATGAAAAAAACAGATATCATAAGTAAGCAAAATACACAGTGACGTATCTTCGTAACCTGAAAAAGCCATTAGAAGCCACATTAAACCTGAACTAGTTATTTTCTATTCAAGCCCCTTTTAAAAATAGTTTTTCCAAGTCAGCGGAATTTGGAATACCTGGGACCAAGCTTAACAGAAAAGACAGAAGTCACAGTTAAATGCTATGGGCACCTTTTCTTGTTCATTAGCTCATTTTCCTGTAAGGCACAAAACTGATTTGCTACCTTGGTAAAGGGCCAAAGCCTTCACTGTAATGTATTTTTATATAGTTTTATATAGGGAGAGATACATCAGATGATAGACACAAATGTTTTCTTCGCTCAATGGTTTCATTCAGGGTATACGTCCCAAGTATTGGCAATAATGCTCAAAGTGATCCCATTTAAGACAGCCACACAAACGCAGGCCAAAATTTGAAACAAAACAAAGAATGGCAGTATACTGTGCCTGTGGGAGAGGTTACTACAGCTCTGCTGAAATGATTTTCAATTTAATTATGCCTGGAGTGATTTAATATTGGAGCCGAGTAGCATGGAAGGGAAGGAAAAGGACACGGAGATGGGAAGAGGAAGCCAGGGCTTTAATGATCTATAATACTGCCAATGAGAAACTTTAATTACTTTCTCTTGAAGAAACCCAGCCTTTCCCTCCCTTGAGATACTTCTGCCTTGTTTCATAAAGCTGAAATGAAAAATGAAACGAAGTCATAATTTTGGTCACAGATTTTTCTGCACTGAATAATTCTGCTTGCTGTGGGAGTAATTATAGCTTTTTACAAGCCTCGGGATGCTGAAGCTATTGCAAAAGGCTAATATTACTACATCACATGTAGATGAATTCTTACAAGAAAGCCTTCTCAACTCAATAGCATAATTTCAGATCTGGAGGCATAAAAAGTCAAAAAATTCAGAACATACTGAATACAAATCATAAAAAATTATAGATCAAGATTTTATTTTGATTTTCTTAAACCTTTAATTTAATGATCATTGCCTTTATCAGCCTTTGCATCCAACTACTATCTAGACATTTTTTTCAAATTATAGTACTATCTAAATTGGTTAGCCTCCTGGTATCTTCTGAAAGGTCCTAGCATCTAAGGAGTTGTTATACTCAAGCATCAGCAAGACATCCATTCCAGAAAAAAAGCTCTATTTTGACCAGTTACATATATTCTCTCTGTCATGCCTTCTTCTCAATGTGTGCGTGTAAAGTACAGCCAAGTCGCAGCTGACTTATGATGACCTCACAGAGTTTTCAAGGCAAGAGACACAGAGGTAGTTTACCTTTGCTTGCCTCTGTTCAGTGACCCTGGACTTACTCAGTGGTCTCCCATCCAAGAACTAACCAGGCCAAGCCTGCTTAGCTTCTGAGATCTGACAAGCCTGAGGAAGCTTGGGGAATCCAGGTCAGGGCAGCTTCCACTTAAGACTGCCATAATGAATGTTGTCCTTGCTTAACCTTCCCAAGCGACAATGCAAGGGAAATATTTTTTGCTTCTTCACCAAGCCCCTCTGTATGTGTTAGAGAATTTAAGGAAGGTCAGCTGGCTCCCAATGTTCCATTATGTTTCAGAAAGATTGAGACCTAGTCTATGCTGGCAGTAGAACAAAGTCATAGACCCTGGGCATGGTCGAGTGTAACATTTATGAATGCATATAGGGAAAACATATTTTTAAGCAATCCCATGTGTAACAAAAGACTAAACTATCTGCAATTAGAAAAACAGCACAGGATAGACAGCAGTTCTTCTAACCTGTTCCCCACCATGCTAGTTTAATACTTGCATTGAGTATATTTACTTGGGGAAGCATTCAAACTGTTTCCTCAATGGTATAATCTACTCAACCGAGACAGATTCAGTCAGGATTGGAAGTAGAACAGAAAGCTGAGGGAACCTGTGCGCAAGGGGAAAATGCAAGAATCCATGTTTCATTCATAACATGGAGCAGCGGTTCTTCTAACTCAGTCGGGAAGAAGCTCCACGGAAGATGCAACAAAGCAGGTAAAATGGATTAAGTAAGTCTGTTTATTCTCTCTGTAGAAAGCAGTGTGGATGGAGGAAGGAGTCCAAGCCTGTCCGTGCCCTGCCCAAACTGGGGCCGGCTTGCGTGTCCCACACACTTCAATTTATGTTATTCCTGGTCATTCTCATTCATTCCTAGGAGCGGAGTCACACTGACTGAGTTAGAAAAGATTTTGAAAACAGTTTCTCTGAAGAGCTATTTATTCATGTGTGTGTGTGTGTGTGTGTGTGTGTGTGTGTGTGTGTGTGTGTGTGTCTATTTTTCTATGTAATTTTGATGAAATTACATTTATTCTGGTTTCAAACTATATAGCACTAAGCACCTAGTCACTTTAAGAGTAAATGTAAAAATTGTATACTTAGAGGTTGATTCATTGTGTACTCCTGATCTTGTTTTGTGAGGATTTGCTTGCATTTTTCAGGAGAGCCTTTGTTGTGTTGCTACTGGTGGGATGCAGAAGTAGTCTAGTGAGTTGCAGGGGTTCATAACAATTACTAAGAATTCACTCTCCTTCAATCTTCATCTCCACCTGCAAGAGTTATGTGTCATAGCCTGCTGATCCTACCTGCCAAGAATTATCTACCTGTGACCTTTCAACATGTGTTGGTAGTAACCTTGGACACTCCAGTGTTTCTCCTAATCCACCACTGCCCACCAGCATGGCTTTAATGCATTGCTTCCTGCCAACCCTACCCTCTCAGGGATGATTCATCATGCTTCTGTAATTTTTTATGCCCTTATCGTAAATGATAAATATAATAATGGAATGCCTGTAAACATATGAAACGTCCTTCTTGGAAAAAGTATGTGTTTTGTTTCTATTGTGGTGGGATCCATGTTCTTTGACGGAATGGTTGATGGGATGTAAGATACTAAAGGTTTGAGAACCACTGGTTTGGGGCATTGTCTGAATTGAGCCAGTATGATCTCACTCAACCACTTCTTACGTACAGGGTGCTGACAAGATGGAGCCCTATTCAAATCCAGTAGAGAAATCTCAAGGCAATAATGAAGTCACCCACTGCCAACACGTGAGATTCTCTTGGATCAACTACTAAACATATGCTTCAGTGGAAAAAAGCAGGCAGACAAGAGACATTAAGGAGCATGGCTGGTACCTGATAGTTCTGCAGCAGGATGAGGCTGAGGTAGAACTCACTGAAGGCCAGTTTCAGGTCTCTGATGTTCCTATGCTGAACACGCTCCTCATGGGACAGGTGGAAGACCGGCTTTTTACGCTGCCGCAGTGCGGTAAGACCGCTGTTTTCTTTCTGTGCATCCAAAGTTGACTGTAACTCATTCTGTAGTGTAGCAAACCTACGCTGAGCTTCTGCAAGCTTTTCTGTATAAAACAAAAGATTTTTTACAGCGCTACAAATGAGCAGGCAACAAATTTTGTTTGAGGAATTTTCACAATGTTGTGATGAATATGAGTATACTGCACGCTCCTTTCATAACCATGTTGACATTAAAAGGTCAGTTGTGTCCAGTACTAACTAGGACTATGCCAAACTGTCACCAAGAAAATTTGGGGGCTGAAAGGGGAGGGTGGAAGAAGTTTCATGAACCGCCCCCCTTTCTCAAGTATAATTTGCCACTGCTGTTTCTCACAGTCTGAAGCTCTGACACTTTTTAAATGGTTTTTTCTTGAGTGATCCCAATCAATCAAGAAACACATATGTAATATAATGCTGTCATGCTGTCAAGCAGTGAATCAAATTTGACTATGAAATAACATCACAAAGCTCAATCAATGAATCCTGCCCTCTCTCTGAATGGAAGCACATTTTTATGCTATTTCAGAGAACCCCAGGACAACTGCTACATCAGGAAATGGGAATGCGTTTTTGTGGGAGGTCCAATGTTTTTGCAAAATACGCTTCCCCTTTAGGCTCAGACCTTCTGCAAACTGTGGTTGTTGGGGGTTTTCCGGGCTGTCTTGCCGTGGTCTTGGCATTGTAGTTCCTGACGTTTCGCCAGCAGCTGTGGCTGGCATCTTCAGAGGTGTAGCACCAAAAGACAGAGATCTCTCAGTGTCACAGTGTGGAAAAGATGTAGGTCATTTGTATCTACTCAGGAGGGGTGGGGTTGAGCTGAGTCATTCTGTAAGAGTTTCCCAGGGTGTGGAATGCTAATGGCGGGAGGCTTCACTGTATCCTGAGGCGGTTCTTTTGCATATGGATTGGTGCTTGATGTGCTAATCTTCTCTGCAGGGCTATTGTCGGGTGTGGAGTGTTTTGTTGGCCTGGTGTTTTTCAGAACTGGAGCCCATGCTCTGTTCATTCTTAAGGTTTCTTCTTTCCTGTTGAAGTTTTGCTTATGCTTGTGAATTTCAATGGCTTCCCTGTGCAGTCTGACAAAGTAGTTGGAAGTGTTGTCCAGTATTTTGGTGTCCTGGAATAAGATACTGTGCCCTGTTTGAGTTAGGCTATGTTCAGCCACTGCTGATTTTTCAGGCTGTCCAAGTCTGCAGTGTCTTTCATGTTCTTTTATTCTTGTCTGGATGCTACGCTTTGTGGTCCCGATGTAAACTTGTCCACAGCTGCAGGGTATACGGTATACTCCTGCAGAGGTGAGGGGATCTCTGCTGTCTTTTGCTGATCGTAGCATCTGTTGTATTTTTCGGGTGGGTCTGAATACTGCTTGAAGGTTATGCTTTTTCATAAGCTTTCCCATCTGATCAGTAATTCCTTTGATATATGGCAAAAACACTTTTCCTGTGGGAGACTGTTTTTCTTTGGTTGTTTGATTCATCCTGGGTTTGATTGCTCTTCGGATTTCATTTCTGGAGTAGCCATTTGCCTGAAGTGCGTGGTTTAGATGATTAATTTCCTCATTGAGAAAGCGCGGCTCACATATCCGTCTTGCACGATCCACTAATGTTTTCATTATGCCTCTTTTCTGTCGGGGGTGGTGATTGGAGTTTTTGTGTAAGTACCGATCAGTGTGAGTTGGTTTCCTGTAGACCTTGTGACCTAACTGAAAGTTTGCTTTGCGGATGACCAAGGTATCCAGGAATGAGAGTTTTCCCTCACTTTCTTTCTCCATTGTGAATTGTATGTTCAGGTGGATGTTGTTGAGATGATTCAAAAACTCCCTCAATTCTTCCTCCCCATGGCTCCAAATGATGAATGTATCATCCACAAACCGGAACCATACACTGGGTTTGTGGGGTGCTGATTCTAGAGCTGTTTTTTCAAAATGTTCCATGTAGAAGTTTGCTATAACTGGGCTGAGTGGGCTCCCCATGGCCACCCCATCCATCTGTTCATAGAATTCGTTGTCCCATTGGAAGTAACTGGTTGTCAGACAATGATGGAATAAGGCTGTTACATCCTCTGGGAAAATCTGATTAATCAGTGCAATAGTGTCTTTTACTGGAACCTTGGTAAACAGGGATACAACATCAAAACTGACAAGTATGTCTTGTGGATTGAGTTTCAGAGAACTGATTTTGTTGATGAAATCTGCTGAATCTTTGATGTAAGACGAGGTTTTCCCGATGTGGTCCTGCAGGAGATCTGCCAGATGTCTAGCTAATTCATATGTCGGTGAACCAATGGCACTCACAATGGGTCGGAGTGGGACTGAATCTTTATGTATTTTGGGGAGTCCATATAGTCTAGGTGGCTGTGCTTCTGTCTTGCATAGTTTGCTGTGCGTGTCGGGATGTAGTGAGGAATTCTTGATCAGCGCATTTGTTAGCCTGGTGATTTTGCAAGTGGGATCTCGTTTTAGTTTTTTGTAGGTGGAGGGGTCCAGGAGTTCCTTAATCTTCTTTTTGTATTCCTCCGTTTTCATGATCACTGTAGCATTGCCTTTATCAGCTGGTAGAATGATGATGTCTGGATCTGCATTGAGGGTCTTGATGGCATTTCTCTCCTTGCGTGTTACATTGCTGGTGGGAAGCTTTGCCTTTCGTAGAATCCTGGCTGTCTCTCCTCTTATTTCCTCAGCTTCCTCTTCAGGTAGATGACGGATGGCAGCTTCTACATTTGCAATGATGTCTTCCACAGGAATTCTGGTGGGGGTGACTGCAAAGTTTCCTCCCTTTGCCAAGATGGAGGTTTCTTCTGGTGAGAGTTGACGGTCTGTCAGATTGATGACAATGCGTGCATTGTCGAGCATTGGGCTTGTCTGTCTTTTTTCCTGTAGTTTGTTAAACTTCTGCTTCTGTCTGGATGTGTGGTTGGTAAACACTTGTTCCATCTTCCTGTAGGTGAGATTATCGACCTTGTCCCAATCCTGACTTCTCATTTTATGGCTGGTGTTGATATGCAAGCAAAATAGCTCCTTGTCTGTGGCAGCAAGTTCTCTGCGGGTAGTGTGGATTCTCTCACGTAAGAGGGCCTGTTCTAGACGGTCATAAATGCGGTTCGCCTGTGTGGACACTGCAGACTTGGACAGCCTGAAAAATCAGCAGTGGCTGAACATAGCCTAACTCAAACAGGGCACAGTATCTTATTCCAGGACACCAAAATACTGGACAACACTTCCAACTACTTTGTCAGACTGCACAGGGAAGCCATTGAAATTCACAAGCATAAGCAAAACTTCAACAGGAAAGAAGAAACCTTAAGAATGAACAGAGCATGGGCTCCAGTTCTGAAAAACACCAGGCCAACAAAACACTCCACACCCGACAATAGCCCTGCAGAGAAGATTAGCACATCAAGCACCAATCCATATGCAAAAAGAACCGCCTCAGGATACAGTGAAGCCTCCCGCCATTAGCATTCCACACCCTGGGAAACTCTTACAGAATGACTCAGCTCAACCCCACCCCTCCTGAGTAGATACAAATGACCTACATCTTTTCCACACTGTGACACTGAGAGATCTCTGTCTTTTGGTGCTACACCTCTGAAGATGCCAGCCACAGCTGCTGGCGAAACGTCAGGAACTACAATGCCAAGACCACGGCAAGACAGCCCGGAAAACCCCCAACAACCATCGTTCTCCGGCCGTGAAAGCCTTCGACAATACATCGAACACCTCTACGGGGAGGAAACATTCCAACAGACCCGAAGATTGGAAATACTTCGGAACAAGAAAGCACATCTACTCTGTTCTTTGACCTTTCTTCTACGCTGCAGGGACACAAGAACCATTCCATCCTTTCTCACAACTAAAAGAATCTTCAAAACCACACAGGCGAACCGCATTTATGACCGTCTAGAACAGGCCCTCTTACGTGAGAGAATCCACACTACCCGCAGAGAACTTGCTGCCACAGACAAGGAGCTATTTTGCTTGCATATCAACACCAGCCATAAAATGAGAAGTCAGGATTGGGACAAGGTCGATAATCTCACCTACAGGAAGATGGAACAAGTGTTTACCAACCACACATCCAGACAGAAGCAGAAGTTTAACAAACTACAGGAAAAAAGACAGACAAGCCCAATGCTCGACAATGCACGCATTGTCATCAATCTGACAGACCGTCAACTCTCACCAGAAGAAACCTCCATCTTGGCAAAGGGAGGAAACTTTGCAGTCACCCCCACCAGAATTCCTGTGGAAGACATCATTGCAAATGTAGAAGCTGCCATCCGTCATCTACCTGAAGAGGAAGCTGAGGAAATAAGAGGAGAGACAGCCAGGATTCTACGAAAGGCAAAGCTTCCCACCAGCAATGTAACACGCAAGGAGAGAAATGCCATCAAGACCCTCAATGCAGATCCAGACATCATCATTCTACCAGCTGATAAAGGCAATGCTACAGTGATCATGAAAACGGAGGAATACAAAAAGAAGATTAAGGAACTCCTGGACCCCTCCACCTACAAAAAAACTAAAACGAGATCCCACTTGCAAAATCACCAGGCTAACAAATGCGCTGATCAAGAATTCCTCACTACATCCCGACACGCACAGCAAACTATGCAAGACAGAAGCACAGCCACCTAGACTATATGGACTCCCCAAAATACATAAAGATTCAGTCCCACTCCGACCCATTGTGAGTGCCATTGGTTCACCGACATATGAATTAGCTAGACATCTGGCAGATCTCCTGCAGGACCACATCGGGAAAACCTCGTCTTACATCAAAGATTCAGCAGATTTCATCAACAAAATCAGTTCTCTGAAACTCAATCCACAAGACATACTTGTCAGTTTTGATGTTGTATCCCTGTTTACCAAGGTTCCAGTAAAAGACACTATTGCACTGATTAATCAGATTTTCCCAGAGGATGTAACAGCCTTATTCCATCATTGTCTGACAACCAGTTACTTCCAATGGGACAACGAATTCTATGAACAGATGGATGGGGTGGCCATGGGGAGCCCACTCAGCCCAGTTATAGCAAACTTCTACATGGAACATTTTGAAAAAACAGCTCTAGAATCAGCACCCCACAAACCCAGTGTATGGTTCCGGTTTGTGGATGATACATTCATCATTTGGAGCCATGGGGAGGAAGAATTGAGGGAGTTTTTGAATCATCTCAACAACATCCACCTGAACATACAATTCACAATGGAGAAAGAAAGTGAGGGAAAACTCTCATTCCTGGATACCTTGGTCATCCGCAAAGCAAACTTTCAGTTAGGTCACAAGGTCTACAGGAAACCAACTCACACTGATCGGTACTTACACAAAAACTCCAATCACCACCCCCGACAGAAAAGAGGCATAATGAAAACATTAGTGGATCGTGCAAGACGGATATGTGAGCCGCGCTTTCTCAATGAGGAAATTAATCATCTAAACCACGCACTTCAGGCAAATGGCTACTCCAGAAATGAAATCCGAAGAGCAATCAAACCCAGGATGAATCAAACAACCAAAGAAAAACAGTCTCCCACAGGAAAAGTGTTTTTGCCATATATCAAAGGAATTACTGATCAGATGGGAAAGCTTATGAAAAAGCATAACCTTCAAGCAGTATTCAGACCCACCCGAAAAATACAACAGATGCTACGATCAGCAAAAGACAGCAGAGATCCCCTCACCTCTGCAGGAGTATACCGTATACCCTGCAGCTGTGGACAAGTTTACATCGGGACCACAAAGCGTAGCATCCAGACAAGAATAAAAGAACATGAAAGACACTGCAGACTTGGACAGCCTGAAAAATCAGCAGTGGCTGAACATAGCCTAACTCAAACAGGGCACAGTATCTTATTCCAGGACACCAAAATACTGGACAACACTTCCAACTACTTTGTCAGACTGCACAGGGAAGCCATTGAAATTCACAAGCATAAGCAAAACTTCAACAGGAAAGAAGAAACCTTAAGAATGAACAGAGCATGGGCTCCAGTTCTGAAAAACACCAGGCCAACAAAACACTCCACACCCGACAATAGCCCTGCAGAGAAGATTAGCACATCAAGCACCAATCCATATGCAAAAAGAACCGCCTCAGGATACAGTGAAGCCTCCCGCCATTAGCATTCCACACCCTGGGAAACTCTTACAGAATGACTCAGCTCAACCCCACCCCTCCTGAGTAGATACAAATGACCTACATCTTTTCCACACTGTGACACTGAGAGATCTCTGTCTTTTGGTGCTACACCTCTGAAGATGCCAGCCACAGCTGCTGGCGAAACGTCAGGAACTACAATGCCAAGACCACGGCAAGACAGCCCGGAAAACCCCCAACAACCATCGTTCTCCGGCCGTGAAAGCCTTCGACAATACATCGAACACCTCTACGGGGAGGAAACATTCCAACAGACCCGAAGATTGGAAATACTTCGGAACAAGAAAGCACATCTACTCTGTTCTTTGACCTTTCTTCTACGCTGCAGGGACACAAGAACCATTCCATCCTTTCTCACAACTAAAAGAATCTTCAAAACCACACAGGCGAACCGCATTTATGACCGTCTAGAACAGGCCCTCTTACGTGAGAGAATCCACACTACCCGCAGAGAACTTGCTGCCACAGACAAGGAGCTATTTTGCTTGCATATCAACACCAGCCATAAAATGAGAAGTCAGGATTGGGACAAGGTCGATAATCTCACCTACAGGAAGATGGAACAAGTGTTTACCAACCACACATCCAGACAGAAGCAGAAGTTTAACAAACTACAGGAAAAAAGACAGACAAGCCCAATGCTCGACAATGCACGCATTGTCATCAATCTGACAGACCGTCAACTCTCACCAGAAGAAACCTCCATCTTGGCAAAGGGAGGAAACTTTGCAGTCACCCCCACCAGAATTCCTGTGGAAGACATCATTGCAAATGTAGAAGCTGCCATCCGTCATCTACCTGAAGAGGAAGCTGAGGAAATAAGAGGAGAGACAGCCAGGATTCTACGAAAGGCAAAGCTTCCCACCAGCAATGTAACACGCAAGGAGAGAAATGCCATCAAGACCCTCAATGCAGATCCAGACATCATCATTCTACCAGCTGATAAAGGCAATGCTACAGTGATCATGAAAACGGAGGAATACAAAAAGAAGATTAAGGAACTCCTGGACCCCTCCACCTACAAAAAAACTAAAACGAGATCCCACTTGCAAAATCACCAGGCTAACAAATGCGCTGATCAAGAATTCCTCACTACATCCCGACACGCACAGCAAACTATGCAAGACAGAAGCACAGCCACCTAGACTATATGGACTCCCCAAAATACATAAAGATTCAGTCCCACTCCGACCCATTGTGAGTGCCATTGGTTCACCGACATATGAATTAGCTAGACATCTGGCAGATCTCCTGCAGGACCACATCGGGAAAACCTCGTCTTACATCAAAGATTCAGCAGATTTCATCAACAAAATCAGTTCTCTGAAACTCAATCCACAAGACATACTTGTCAGTTTTGATGTTGTATCCCTGTTTACCAAGGTTCCAGTAAAAGACACTATTGCACTGATTAATCAGATTTTCCCAGAGGATGTAACAGCCTTATTCCATCATTGTCTGACAACCAGTTACTTCCAATGGGACAACGAATTCTATGAACAGATGGATGGGGTGGCCATGGGGAGCCCACTCAGCCCAGTTATAGCAAACTTCTACATGGAACATTTTGAAAAAACAGCTCTAGAATCAGCACCCCACAAACCCAGTGTATGGTTCCGGTTTGTGGATGATACATTCATCATTTGGAGCCATGGGGAGGAAGAATTGAGGGAGTTTTTGAATCATCTCAACAACATCCACCTGAACATACAATTCACAATGGAGAAAGAAAGTGAGGGAAAACTCTCATTCCTGGATACCTTGGTCATCCGCAAAGCAAACTTTCAGTTAGGTCACAAGGTCTACAGGAAACCAACTCACACTGATCGGTACTTACACAAAAACTCCAATCACCACCCCCGACAGAAAAGAGGCATAATGAAAACATTAGTGGATCGTGCAAGACGGATATGTGAGCCGCGCTTTCTCAATGAGGAAATTAATCATCTAAACCACGCACTTCAGGCAAATGGCTACTCCAGAAATGAAATCCGAAGAGCAATCAAACCCAGGATGAATCAAACAACCAAAGAAAAACAGTCTCCCACAGGAAAAGTGTTTTTGCCATATATCAAAGGAATTACTGATCAGATGGGAAAGCTTATGAAAAAGCATAACCTTCAAGCAGTATTCAGACCCACCCGAAAAATACAACAGATGCTACGATCAGCAAAAGACAGCAGAGATCCCCTCACCTCTGCAGGAGTATACCGTATACCCTGCAGCTGTGGACAAGTTTACATCGGGACCACAAAGCGTAGCATCCAGACAAGAATAAAAGAACATGAAAGACACTGCAGACTTGGACAGCCTGAAAAATCAGCAGTGGCTGAACATAGCCTAACTCAAACAGGGCACAGTATCTTATTCCAGGACACCAAAATACTGGACAACACTTCCAACTACTTTGTCAGACTGCACAGGGAAGCCATTGAAATTCACAAGCATAAGCAAAACTTCAACAGGAAAGAAGAAACCTTAAGAATGAACAGAGCATGGGCTCCAGTTCTGAAAAACACCAGGCCAACAAAACACTCCACACCCGACAATAGCCCTGCAGAGAAGATTAGCACATCAAGCACCAATCCATATGCAAAAGAACCGCCTCAGGATACAGTGAAGCCTCCCGCCATTAGCATTCCACACCCTGGGAAACTCTTACAGAATGACTCAGCTCAACCCCACCCCTCCTGAGTAGATACAAATGACCTACATCTTTTCCACACTGTGACACTGAGAGATCTCTGTCTTTTGGTGCTACACCTCTGAAGATGCCAGCCACAGCTGCTGGCGAAACGTCAGGAACTACAATGCCAAGACCACGGCAAGACAGCCCGGAAAACCCCCAACAACCATCGTTCTCCGGCCGTGAAAGCCTTCGACAATACATCTTCTGCAAACTCTTACACCTTGTCACTGGACATATACTGAAAAGTTGCCCTGACTTTGTATCATCAGACAACCTTGGAATAGGAGACAGACCTGCTTTGCTTCTCAACAAGTATAAAAGCAACTATGATTTTGTATACTTTAAATAGGACATTTAATTCCCATTTACTGTTCTAAGGCACCTAGTTACACCATTACAGAAAGCAAACTATTTGTGTGTGTGGGGGGGAGGTTAACGTATAAATTGTTCTGTGCAGTTCAAAGAACATCATTAAAGATGTTCATATTTAACAAAAATAAGGAAGTAAAATTAAGGGGAAATATAATTTGTGTATTAGCACTTTCCTCTTCAGTTTTGCAATGAATAGTTTTATATATCATTCAGCAATAGCGAAGGCAAAATTTAACTGACTGTCTTCTTTATGAAAATGTGAAATTGGACATCTAGCATGAATTATTTCACTGAAATTTCCCAGTGAATTGTTCTTCCTAATACATTAATTTTTCTCTTAATTCTTTCCTAATTTCAGCTGTACCATACTATTGTCTCCATACCAGCTTCCAAGCAATCACATACAACCATCTCCCATAAATAATTTTATTCATGACTGTCCCAAGTCTATCCTAAAACTATATTCTAAAATATTTGACATACAACTACTCTGGAATTCAGGCTTCTGAATTATTCCGGTGAGATGGTAAAACACTGATGGGCGATCTCTACATGATAAAGTCGGTATGTCTCTGGGCACTATTTAAAATAATTATCATAGGTTTTCGAGATAAAAGCTAATACAGTTTCAAATTGATCCAAGATTAACCATAGTCAATGTTTCCCCTCTATGGAGCAAATGTAGAAAACTACTTTCACTACAAAAGACCTCAATTATTTCTATAAGCCACAATAGGGCATTTATTTGACAATTCACTTTTTTTCTAAAAAAAACTAAAGCTACCTCCCCCAGCATAGAAGGCAAGCAACTTTGTGACACTAAACTCAATTTAAAGAACCTTCTTCTGCACCATACTATTTCTGTAGACAGAATATATCACTCTTCTATAACAGACTGAACTGTAATTTGCAGATGCTTACGTTTTATTTTTGTTCTGTATTACTTATCTCTTTTTGAAGATAAGTTTCAGGGCACTGGACTCTCAAAAGCTTAAACCCTGGAAACTCTTGTTGCTCTTTAATGTGAATCTTGTTCGTCTCTTTTTGAAACCAATGATTTTAAGCAACATTTATTTTGAGATTCAAGCAACTGCACCTGTTCTTGGCCAAAACTGTATTACCTATTTGGTTCCATGCTTTCAAAACAGCCTTGGCTGAAAAAATTTCAGTAGGCTGCTCAAAGGCTACGAGTTGGAAATAAAACAGGGCTTTCAATAGATTCAGGTAAGCCAATCAATACTTACAAGACCTACAGATTCTCCTGGCTTTGGTGATGGCACCACCTCTTTGGGTCATTCTCATTCTAGCTATCGATAAAACCCATGAGAATGGTCTCACAATTAGCTATGAACTCCATGCAAATCCCTTTCAGATGAACAGGCAGCTGAAGGGGTTAGTTTTCTCAGAGGTAACAAAACTCAATAAAACCCATCTGGCGACACTGCAAACTAGGCCTAAGAGAAAGGGCCACCACATCGCCCTCCCCCTTGCTATTGCTGGTCTTGCAAATGAATATCATGAATTTAAAATGTGTCCAGACTCCAGATATTTGCTTGTAGGAAGGAGTTAGCCACTGACTTGCCATGTAGAACTTGCTTTGTGTATAAATCATTCAAGTCAAATTATTGTTATCAGTAGGATTAATGGCTGATTCCGCACATGTTGGATAATGCACTTTCAATGCACTTTAGTTATAATTTGGAAGTGGATTTTTTGTTTCACACTCGAAAAATTCAGTTCCAAATTATCTCTAAAGAGGAGTGGAAGTGCATTATCCAATGTGTGCGGAACCAGCCAATGTAGGACCTGAACAAGGAAAATGTGGATTAAAATTCCAGAAAGGGAGGGGGCAACAACTTTTGCTTTCCATGTAGTAGTAAATGTACACCAATTTAAAAACAGCTCTAACCATGAATTTTGTCCTATGGATATGCATTAGCTTCATATTGCTATGGCTCTGATACCAAGAAACTTATTCTTCCATAGCTAGGAGTCTTGTGTCAAGGCCACTGCTGGTTCCAACTCATCCATGTTAATTCACCCCTTCTTTTCAAAATGAGGGCCCTGTTCCGTTCTTTCCTTTTCTTGTTGTGCTGAAGTAGCAGGAACAGAAGTTTCCAAGTGCAGTTCGTCATAAAGCTAGGGGGACCAGCCCTGGGACCTGCTTGCAAATAATCTCGCACTGAAATGTGGCCAATATGAAGCTGTAAATTAAGAGGAGAATAATTTAAAAGGCTTTCTTCTGACAACTGAGTCAACACAGTCAATCCTGCACAGGCTGAAGGCAGCAGAAGACACTGTGGATCACTGGATGGGATTGTGGAGCAGACTTGAGAGCCCATTAGCCTTGGTTTTTGCAAATGAATCTGTGCACAGACAAGCTTGTAAAGCTGCCATGCTTAAGGGCACTTTTTAAGTCTAAGGATTTCCCATACAAAATAGGCTCTCTATTACAAATTCTTAGCCTTGCTTTGGCTGCCAGTTCTTCCCAATACCTGTTTTTTTGTTTGTACAGAGCATCTGTTTGCATAGGTGGCCTCATGGTTTCTCAAGCATCATTGGGATGTTGACAGCTCGCTTGCCAGGTCAGGAAATAGCAGAGCGAGTCTGAGAATGTGACTGACAGTGACAAAATCTGGCAAGTATCCTAGAAGATATTGCACCTTCACCGTCTTAGCTAGAGAGGCTTCCCTTTTGGTACGACAGTCAGAAAGTGCCACAGCATGTAGTAAACAACAGGCATAAAGTCTGCTTTGGATTTTAGATCCCATTTTCTTGTTCTGAGACGAACAGTTAAGATCTTGAAGCCCAACACATGAGTTAGTCCAGGAAACAGAGCTTGTTACATGGAAATATGTATGTCCAAATAGTACAAGTCCTTCGCAGTAGTAGAACATTAGCTGTCATGTTCATGTGGCCAGACTAGTCCTATAAGAAACCTTTATTTTCATTCTGCTTTATATGCAGTCTTCTTCTTTAGGTGCCATAATGAGGAAGTAGAGGTTTTTGGCTTTGAGTAATAAACCAGTAACTTCTGTGCGGCCACAGGGCATTTTATTTTTTATAGCACCCAGCTAAACAACTATCTACTTCTGGGTAGTGTTCAGCATTCCTAGGTGATGTATCAATTGTGTTGATACTTAATCCTTACAATCATGGGCCTTTGGGTGGTCTGTCGAGGACTGTGGCTTTAATCAGACATGAAATGCAGAATCATGTACAAGCATTTTAACAGAGACTATGACAATGTGGGTCAGGTTGAGTTTTCACTTGATTTCCATCACTGTATGCTTTTGGAGCAGCTCCCTGTTCTCTCCCCATGTTCAGATGTGCTCGCCACTTCCTGCAATTTTTCCTCACCTTGTTGAAATGGGCATAAACTAGTTGTCTTGGCTGTGATCATTTGTTGATGCTGGAACAACTGGAAGTATGTTGGCCAGCGAGGGTATTTATAGGCTGCTTTGCTTCGTGGTTTAGCAAGTCCTGTGTTCTGTATTAGCATTCTAGCTGTGAGAAGTCCTCATTAAATAGGAATGTCCTCTCTCTTTACTGTGTCATAATCACCATCACAGCCCACTGAACAGAATACTGGATCTGAGCCTGGGAGACCTAGATTAAAATTCCAGGTCTGCTACGGACAAATTACTGGATGTCAGTATCATACATCGACTATATCCTGTGAGTCAAAATGAAACTAAAAAGATATGTTAACTAAAGAACAGTGTTACCCATTAAACTCAAGAAAGCATTCACGTGATACAATGTTGTCATCCTTATATGAATTCAATGGATTGTGTGCAAGAATTGGAGTGGGAGAAACCTGGACTCAAATTCTGTTTAGACACAGTAGATAGTCTGTAATTCCAGCCTCTGGCCTCAGGGTATGGTATCCTGTCTCTAAATCACCCTCAACAGATGCCTGGTTAACCTTTTCTTGGAAAGCTTCACAATTGCCCTTCATAGTTTATAACAGCTGCAACATTTTAAAAGCACAACAAACTTTATTATATTACAATGTGTCAAAACAGGATTTGGCAGGAGTACATCGTGCACGCTTTCTCTCTCTCATCAGTGAATTACACGCGAAGCTGAAATTGATGCTCCAGAAAACCAGCGAACATCTGATTATGCACAAAAATTGCAAAATCAGAGTTGGAAAGAGGGAATTCTAGCTTTTTCCATTTTATACCTAAGAGAGGTTGAATTCCAAAACTAAATGGCTCTTTCTTGCAACTGGGCTCTTGGGGGGCTTCAGCTCTCTAGTAACCAGTTACTGGATTCAAGTGTTCCGGCTTGCTTGGTTGCACTGAGAGAACTAGACTGGCCAGGGTGGGAAAAAATGGCACACCCAGCTCCCCAGAGGTTTACTCACACCTAACTAGATGTGGATGGGATATACGTTGTAAATAATCCTAGGCCATATCATCCAACTGAGCTGGATCAGAACGTGGCAACGTAGCAGCCACGTTTTCATTGCAATATTTCTAACAAAGTTAGAAAACTCTCCTCTGGCCAGGCCAATTTTGCTTGCTTGCCTACCAGAAGAAGAAAGGGTAGTTATGCAGATCCTGACAAATCCTCTGTGCTCAGCAGAGGAGGGCGAAGGGGAACAACTCTGAATTAGAAGATACAATGGGGGGACCATGCTTTCCCCATACTTCTATCTGCTGGGGTGTGCCTGGCTGTTAAAGAAAAATAAAAAGAACTATTCCCTTCCTTCTTGCTACGGACTGAAAACTTGTCAAGCAAGAGAAAGAGAAAGGTAAGGAAAGTTGTGTGATTAAAAGAAACAGAAACTTCATTGACCTCCTAATGAATCATGTTGCTTGCCCCAAAGCCTCTCCCCCATTGGTGTTCACCACTGAACTACATTTTCTCGATGGAAAGAAGCATAAATCCAAAGCTGGAAATTACACTCTGAACACCAAAGTGAAGATACATTTTCTCTACTTAAGCAGACTTACAGTGAAATCCTAAGCAGAGTTACTCCAGTCTAAGTCCATTGAAATCAATGACTGGAGTAACTCTGCTTAGGATTTCACTGTTAAGCTCTTTACGTTTTGAAGTGTCCAGAGGAAGCACAAGATTTTTCACCCTAATGGAAATCATAGATAACAGGCTTTTAAAAAGTATAAAGTCAATTGAACCTAGTATTTTTTTTTAAATGCCGACAGGCAGTTTTTATGGGTTTTGACCCAAAATGTAAAGTGACCCCCCCCCTCAAAAGTAACTTAAGAGTGGCCTGTTGTCACATAGCTCAGGACTTCTGAAAGATTTGTTCTACAACTAGCAGACTTACCATAATTTTTTTTGAAAAAATAAAAATATATATACCTTTGGGAAGTGAACTACACAATAAAAAATTTAGATCCCTGGGATTTTGCTCCATAAATAATTCACTTTCAGCCTATTTGTTTCAAATGTCACCTGCAGTCTTTTTTTTATACCACAACCATCCAGATAGAGAGTAGCACTCTCTTGACTGAACCACCGATACAACCAGTTCAAATGTTAAGAGTACATGGAGATATTCAGTTGCTCCCCCTCCTCCCTCAACAAACGTGAAGCTTTTTAGACTCTGGGGGTCCATTACTTTGAACAGGAATCATTTCCAGAAGCACTGCAGGGCATTTAGGCTGGTTTTTAATTTCATGGTTTACTGGATGTAAACTGATTTCTATAAAATGTTCATTTTAATTGCATATATTATTGTTATTGTTTTTTTCTTAAGCTACTGCTGCCAGCACCAAATGCTTTGGAAGTGGTGAAATTTTTGAAAAATATAGGATATATCTTCATTCTCTCCTCCAGTAACTGAAGGAGGGCCTCTTACCTGAATAAAAAGTGTTAATTTTGGCAAGTTCCTTCTCACAGGTTTGGAAGAATTTCTCTTCAAACTTGGCAAAATATCTCTTCACTGTGTCTTCGTCTGTGACTGGGGGAACAGAGGGAAAAATGAATTTATGGTACAGTAAGCAACAAAAGAAAGGACTATGCAGGAATCTACACCATGTTTAATCTTGGTCTTCTGAAGTACCAACTGTAAAAATATTTCTCCTGGGGACAAGCCATCCCTTGGAACAAGCAAAAATGTCAAGAAACTCCCTGAGGGATCCAGTGCCTTGGACATAAATTGATATTTCTCTTCACAGTTTTCCACTGTAGCCCTTTAATTCAGGTTAATTCTGGTAAATTTGGGAATCATTGATGGGCTGTTTCCTTTGCTGTTTCCTTGAAAGAAAGAGCAAAGAAACAGCAGTCCCTGCCTTTTTTGCAGAAAGAGGAGGGGTTACTTTTTCAACTAAACGCCACCAAAGTTTCAGGAAATGTACTCCTGACTGTCCTCTAAAGATCCCCCAAGTTTCATGAAGACTGGACCCCAAAGGCAAATTCTATGGGCCTCCAAAGAAGGTGCCCCCAGCTGTTCTTCATTATTCCCTATGGGGAAAACTATCAGGGGCTATCCAGGGGGCTGGGGGTGGCATTTTTCAAGCAAACTCCACCAAATTCACAGAGGACCTACTGCTGACTGTCCTCTAAAAACCACCGAAGTTTCAGCTACACTGGACCCCAAGTCTAATTCTAATGGGCCACCAAGGAAGGTGTCCTCAGACACTCCACTGTTTCCTATGGGAAAAATTAAAAGCTGCCTCCCATTGCAGAAACACACTGGGACAAGGCTGCCATGGCCAAGGCACTCTCTCAAATGCAAGCTCCAGGCACAGAAAGCACAACAGAACCAAACTAAAATGCTCTCCACTACACAACTGCCCCTGAACAAGCTGCCCACAGCCACTCTCCATTCTTCTCTACGATGAGAAAGTTTCCAAGCTGGTTCTCCGGGCACAAACACACAAGGGCAAAGGTGTCTGTGGCCAGAAGCACACTTCCAATGCAAGCTCATCCTTGGGAAAGCCAAACAGAATCAAAATGAAGCATAAGAATGGAATCCCCCAGAACCAAAGTGAAGCAAGGGGACCAATGTCAAACCAGAGAATCATGCCCATTCCACCCAAACCAAACGGAAGCAAGAGACACCGATGCAACTTAGCCAAATAGATCTGGTGTCATTCATAGCACTCGGGCAAAAGCCAGAGCCAGTGGGGAAACACCACAGAACAGAACCAAGCAAGTACCTGGCCGCAAGTACAAGGCAATATGCCTGGGGCGTGTAGGGAGGCTCCAAATTTTTTCCATATGGGCAACACTGTCAACTCAGATCGCACTCACCTTCTCCCTCTGGAGAGTTGAGACGCTGGTCTTCCTGAATGTCAACTTGCCACTATTTGATTACCCATCTCTGAACTTTCAGAGTGAATGCAGTGAGTCCACCTTGTCGCTTGCATCCTCTGCAAGTCTGTGTTGGGGAGGTGGGAAAAAGTGCTCTTCCCACGATTTAAAAGTTAGGTAGAAAACCAGCAGGAGGGACAGTTGATCCATTTGGCACATCAAAAAATGTACACTCCAATTTGGACCCCCCTAACCCCCAGACCCCAAATACAACAGCCCATGTTGGCACAAATTTGTACAGAAATTTGGGAAAGGTGGCACCAGAAATGTTGTTCTCTCTGAGACGGGACAAGAAGATTCAGAGAGAGATGTTAGGGAAAGTAGAGAATGTGAGTGGCACTCCATGTTCAGAGGCAAACCCACAGAAACGCCCAAATGAAGCTACGGAATGCTGTTCTGTTGTGTACTATGTCATGTGCTGTCCCCTAATGTTAACATTCCTCATTGCAGGGGTGGGAAGGATGGCCAATGATGAAAAGCTGCTGCAGCCTTCAACTCAAGGCTCCCCTAAGACACAGTGAGAGTAACTGCAGAAACTTGGGTTTCTCAAAATTACCACTCTCTGACTTTCAGCCTGAGGCTGTGGTTGCTTGCCATTGCCTTGAGCTTGTGACTGGGTACTTGCTTGGTTCTGTTCTGTGGTGTTGTTCCCCCACTGGCTCTGGGTTCCACTGGGGTGATGTGAATGACACTGCTTGCCATTGCCTTGAGCTTGTGACTGGGTACTTGCTTGGTTCTGTTCTGTGGTGTTGTTCCCCCACTGGCTCTGGGTTCCACTGGGGTGATGTGAATGGCACTGGTTCTGTTGGGCTAAGTTGCAACAGTGTCCCTTGCTTCAGTTTGGTTTTGGAGGAATGGACACGATTCGCTGGTGTGATGTTGGTCCCCTTGCTTCACTTTGGTTCTCAGAGGATTCAATTCTCTTGCTTCGATTGGGCTTTCCCTGGGATGAGCTTGCATTTGGGAGCATGACTTAGCCTTGGCATCCTTGCACCACGTTGGAAAATTTCCCAGCATTGGGAACAACTGAGAGTGGCTGGGTAGCTTGCTCAGGGGGCACTTGGGTTCGGGGGGGGGGGGGTCAGTTTAGTTCTGTTGGGCTTTCCCTGCAATGAGCTGGCATTTGGGAGTATACCTTGGCTGCTTTGCATTGATGTGTTTCTGCAGTGGGAGTCAGCTGTGCCTTTTTTCTTAATAGGAACAAATAGATTGGCTGGAGGCACCTTCTTCAGGGGCCCATAGAACTGAACCCTAGGGTCCAATCTGTCCAAAACTTGGGTGGTCTTTAGAGGACAATAAGGAGTAGGTTTCTTGCAAATTTGGTGGTTTGATTGAAAAATACCCTCCCTAGTCCTCCAGATTGCCCCCAGATTGGTTTCCCCATAGGGAATAATGGCTGGAATAACTCCCTCCCTCAAACCTCCCAGATTGATTTCCCCATAGGGAATAATGGCAGAATTAACACAAATTTCTTTGATCCAACTGAAGTGAATTAGAGAATTGGCCCCAAATTTGGGAACCCCAAATTTCTCTGGGATCCCCAAATCCTGAATCTGGATTTCCCAGATGATGATGATGATGATGATTTGCTGCACACCCCTAATCCTAAATGACTTCAATGAACTTTGAAAGGTGTAACTCTATTTAGGATCGCATTGCTAATCCAACAGCAAAGTGGCCACCTAACTTGATATTAATTCCTAGCAGTACAAATCAAGGAATTATGCGTTTCTCATTCCTTGAGTTGATGTCTCTATGTTAAAGGCAACTGGAATAACATTTGGAGAAAGGGTTTGCTTTAAGGACCCTGGTCACTGCTGTTTTTTTGAACTGCTTGCTCCAGAGAACTCCTGCATTTAGGACCCAAGAATCCCCACTTCAGACCCAATTTAGAACCTGGCTAAGAAATTAAAAGCTCGGAAGGTGCACCTGAGAAAAAAGGAGATTTCTATCTTTAAATCAGTCTACAAAGACATAAAGGTCATTTCTTTTGTATTTACTTCATTTATACCCTGCCATTCTCCTCAATGAGGATCCAAAGTACCTGACGCTGTTCTCTTCTCTTCCATTTTATCCTCACAATAAACCTGTAAAGTAGGTTAGGCTAAGAGTCTGTGACTGGCCCAAGGTTGCCCAGCAAGCTTCCACAGCAGAGCGGGGGTTCAAACATGGGTCTCCCAGATCCTAGTCTGACACTCCAGCCATGTTGGCTTTGTGGTTAATTGTACAGAGCCAATTAGTGAAAGACCCTCTGGTAAGTATCTGAAAGGAAGAGAGAACTTAAGAAATTCGTGATTAAAGGGACTATAGTGTCTGTGAAGGTCTCTTACGTGAACGTCTAGAAAACTGGGGCGAACAGTTTATGCAAAGTAAGAATTTAGAATATAAACTGTGCTAGAAGAAACATGTAAATATAGTCTGGAGGCAGAGGGAAGAGGAGAGGTTAGCTTAAGCCTTTGCTTCACATATACACTTGCAATGTGTTCAGTGCACTCACAGAAATGACAGTTGCAAAGAGGTGGTTATCTGAACTTTCGACCTGTTGAAAGCAATAGAAATATTTTTCTTTAAAAGTAGACCACCTATCCAAAGGAAGCTCAGAGCAACCCAGGGAGAGAGAAGACCAGAGAAAAAGATACCATGTAGAGCAATCTTAACAACCATATTAGATAGGTCAATACTGTTATTCTCACATTGATGAGGCCATTGATGAGGCAAAGGCTGAGGTAACAGTACCAGATAAGCTATGTAAATACATACATATACAGAAGTATATGACCACTGATAACCAGAGGCCAAATTTTTCACAAACTTTTACTCTCATTCAAATCCAAAACTGCCAGTAGAACTGGGATAAATTAAAACTAAATTATACAAATCCTCTTCATATTCCAGCTTTAAATTTATTTGCTTACAGACTCATATTTATTGGCTTCTGACCAGAGACTAAGAAACACAAAAGATTTCCTTTCACTCTCTCTGCACCTCAATATTTTAACTGTGTTGCAATGATGCTGCCCAAGGCTGCTCTGCATTTATTTTCTTCAAAGCAAAAACAAGGTTTTCTGCCATGCAAAAGCCTTTCTGCATTGCCAAAAACACTGCCCTCGGGTTAAAACAGCTCCTTGTCATTGGAAACAGTTTTCAAAAGGCACCTAGTTACAGCTTCTAAGAGAAAGCTTATATTTTCTCCTGGAATTCAATTCAAATCTTTAGAATGCTTGCCCACAAACAGGGCATCTAAGGTACTCAATCAACACTGCCGGCTCGTATATCCCACAGGTTGGGCATTTGGAAACAAATGTAAAGTTTGGTAGATGGGGGGGGGGGGGTGGAGGGCAAAGAAAGAAGATCCAGATTCCACCCCCCCAGGTGAATAGCCATGTTGGTCTGCAGTAGAAGAATTAAATTTGGAAATAGTAGCATCTTTAAAGACCAACAAGATTTACAGGGTATAGTAGTAGTAACTGCGCGCAAATACCGCTCTTCTAGACAGATTAGTGCCTCACCCAGAGGGCTGAACAAGTTAGTGTTATTATTATCCCCACAATACAGCTGGGGAGCTGGGGCTGAGAGGAGTAGCTTACCCAAGGCCACCCGCTGAGCTCATGGCAGTAGCAGGATTCAAACCAGTAGAGTGCTGATTTGCAGCCAAACCACTTAACCACTGTGCTACAGCAGCTCTTCTAGAGCCAAACTCCCTCTGTCAGATACCACTGATGATATTGTGCTGCAGATGTTGACACAGTCCCTTTTCTCTTATGTTACACTGGTAGCCTAGGAGTTCTTGCAATGTGGATCCTTTCCATGCCACCAGGGAAGCATAAGAAGTCTAGACCTTGAGCAATGAACCCTGTTGGGTCAGCCTCTTATGCCCATTCAACAAACAAAGGTAACAGCAGCATAGGAAAGAACCATACAATAGATCCTTCTTTCTACATAGCCCGGAGGTTCTGAAATCTGAGTATTTAGAAGGACTTTCCCCAGTTGTTGTCTAAGTTGTTTTAGAAGAGGCTTCAGAGCTGATTGAATGATTCAAGGATCAAAACAATCCCAACTACCTCCTTTGAGCACTGGGAGCTCAGAATGAAACTCCACATGTATTACATCAGGGCCCAGCCATGGAGGGGTAGGGAGAGGGTATGCTTTACTGGGGCCTGGAGGGCCCAATCCAGGCTGCAATGTCCAGGCTGCTTACGTCATTTCAGAAACAAAATTCTTTTAAAAAAATTGTTGCAACTCATGAGATTACAGAAATGTACAGGACTGAATCACGTGTGTGAGTGATGGCAGTTCTGAGTTATGGACATGTCATAATTCTATGTTTAAAACTCAAACATCAGTTTAATGACTGCATCTGTTTTCAAGGGAAGGAGTGGAGATGTAAAATACATAGTTCTCAAGTACACCTTTCTCTGACTCTACTGACAGCACGTATTTAGTAATGATGTAACTTAAGAAGTGGCTGCTAAAAATCCCTCTAAAATCTTTAGAGCTGCATGAGATCCAACAGGAGGTGGGGTGGCTCAGGAAGCTTCCAGCGCCTCGCATGCCCTGTGCCTGCTTTGCCCGCCAGTGGCAGCGTACCCCCTTCCAGCCTCTGCGGCTCCCCTCCTGCCCTGTCTCAGAACAGTCCAACAATATAGAGCAACACGGTAATACAATTGTCAAGCAAGAAAAAATCCCCGTGTGGTATAATGTCTCCACAATTAACAATAAAGCATATATTATATTGTCTCCACAATTATTTATTCACCAATGCATAAGGGATATATTGACCAATTTTATATTTCAATTTATTTCTCTTAACACATTCAAGAACTGTACCACATATTGCACTCTCCCTCGACCTCAATCATATAGGCATTCCAGGCATCCTCTAATTAATCTATTAAAGTGTCACGTGCTCCAAGAACAGAGCCGCATGAGATCCAGCAGGAGGTGGGGTGGCTCAAGAAGCTTCTCGTGCCTCACATGCCCCATGCCTGTTTCACCCACCAGCAGCAACAGACCCCTTCCAGCCTCTGCATGTCAGGCTTGGGAAGAGAGTCGAGGGCGGGAAGAGAGCCGAGGGCATGCAAGGCACAGGAAGCTTTCTGAGTCACCCCGTCTCCTGCTGGATCTCGCGAGGCTCCCCAGTCCAAGACAGGGCAGGAGGGGAGCCACAAAGGCTGGAAGGAGTGTGCTGCTGCCAGCGGGTGAAGCAGGCATGCGAGGCGCAGGAAGCTTCCTGCGCTGCCACTGGCAGGCATGCTCCCAACTGTCCCAGCTGCCAGCAACTTTGCCAGCCACTGGTGAAACGGCATAGTGGGCCTGGAGCAACTGCCAGGAGCTCCCTTGGGCTGGCAGAAGGTGAGCTCCCTGCACCCTGCCGCCGGCAGGCTTTGCTTGTACTAAGCATTTGTTGTAAATACTAGCAATCTCTGTGCAGGCACTCCTCCTTCAACTCTGCAAGTTGGATGGGTTTTATGTTGTTAACTATATGAATTCCTTTGGTAAATTCCAGCCCCCAGTGGCTGGGAAGGAGCTGAACTGCGGTAGTCAGAAAAAACGCCTACACTTCCCATCAAAACTTTGGGGAACCTGACTCGTGTCCATCTCATGTCAGGCGTCTTTTGTAGCTTGACTCTCAGAGGTTGCTGGTGGAGGCAACTGTCTGAAGGAAGAAACCTGTTATCTGGCTAGAGAGAATAGCTGGAGGAAGAGGCGGACTCTTCAAGGAATAGTGTCTTTGTGTCTTAATTCTAGCATCTTTCCAGTGAGCTGTCCAGAAGTGAGGGAAATCACTGTGCCAATGTCTTCAAGATACAGAACAAGCCAAGGAAGAACCTGACCAACAGGAAGACTTTGGACCTCCCTTAGTTACATTACTGCTAAAGAAAGAAATAAGAAGGTGTACCTTCTTAACAAATGTCCAGCTAAATATGTGTACCATCCTTTAAAATATTTAATTCTTTAATAAACTTTTATAAATGGTTCTCATTATCCACTGGTATTTATCCTAGACTAGGGTACTTTTTAAAAGCATGTTTCCCTTTAAGGATAAATGGCTAAATGGTGGCAGCAGAAAACCATGTAATACAGAGGGCAGAAAAAGAATTACATAAAACCCCATTATCTTCATACTGGTAGCCTGACAAGTAGAACTAACAAATAAACCCTACACCCCCCCTCCCTATTTCTATACACTCATTAGAAAAGTACCCATGTAATTAAAGGGCACAACACCTTACAACTCTGGCACCCTGCTCCAAAAAATTGAGAGCTGTTCAAGGGACAATTGGTTTCAAGGCTGCTGCTTAAGCAGTTCAAACAATTAATACACCCATGGAGGCTGCATTGATTATATTCATACTGGTTGCCAGCCAGGATTTTATATTTTATTAAATTATTTAGCAAAAGGAGACTTTTGGCAATGCACCTTCATTTCAGGGATGCGTACTGTGCCCTTCCCTGTACAGAAAACAACTATAGGCACAACATGCCAGGTTTTCATTTTGTTATTCGCGGACTAAGACACTGACAGTTAATTTAAAGAGCTTTAGAGCTTTGTGCTCTAATTCTGGCTCATGAACAAGCATTGTTTTATCATATCACTGTTTTGCATGCTTTGCAAAGCATAGCTTATTCCTCCCCAAGAAGCAAGAGGGAAAACAGATTAAAGGAGCCAGCTGGCAATCACATTCAACAATAGAATTCAAGCTCTGCAAAATGTAGGCAAACGTATAAAGAACTTTTCTCATAAAATGGATGTTTCTTATCTTTTAAATCTTGCTAGCAGATACTTATTATGGAAAAGATGATCCGTTTGCTTTGCTTGATGAACTGACCGAACCAAATGCCTTCCATGAATATCTGTTTTATTGGTCTATGATATTTATTCCCACCATCTCTCCAAGGAGATCAGGGCAGAATATATGGTCCGATACTCACATTACCCTCTCAGCAATCCTGAGACATATCAAGGCACAAGTCAAACTAACGACTGGCCCAAGGATACCAGCACACTTTGTGGCTTAGCAGGGATTTGAGCACAGGCCATCTCAGTCTACACCAAATGCTCGAATCAATATACCATACTGATTGCCTAATATATGGCATTCTTTTATGTTGCTTACAGAAACTGATTCTTGTCTTTCCTGCCTCAGTCTTTCCGCTTCAGCTTTACTCCCCATCTATTTTCTTTTATGTCCTTCTCGCATCCCGCTTTCTCCCCGCGACACATAGCAAAATTTCAAAATGGACCTGCAGCAGCCATTTGTATCGCCTGGGTAAGCAGATTCATTCAAAATGTGGTACTGGAGGAGAGTTTTGCTGTTACCATGGATGGACAAAAAGACAAACAAGAGGGTTCTAGATCAAATCAAGTCTGAATTTTCCCCAGAAGCTAAAATAACAAAACTGAGACTTTTGTCACATCATGAGAAAAATCAACTCACTGGAAAAGTCAATAATGCCAGGAAAGGTAGAAGGCAGCAGGAAAAAGAGGAAACCCAAAAATGAGGTGGTTTGACTCAATAAAGGAAGCCTCGGCCTCCAGTTTGCAAGATCTGCACAAGGCTGTGATAACATGCTGGAAGCAACTTGATGGCACATAACACATAAGCAAATAGAGACAATGCCTGTGATGCTGTATGTCGTTACTGAGACTGCCAAGATCTCATAAAGCGATCTTGTGAGGGTTCAGCATTTTAAGACTGGATTTTTTAAATAAAAAGTGGATATAACAAAACAAGATTTTACTCCATTGCAGATTATTAGCACTCTGAGGCCAGGTTCAGAACTAGAATATGTCTGATTTCACCACCATCCTAGGATAACCATATCAGCAAAACAAAACAAAAAAACAGTGTATGAGGATAATCAACGTTTGTATAAAAATGTACCAAGGCCAGGAGGAGTAACATGATAGCTCAGTTTCCTGCATACTTTTTAAAACCTTGGCTCTCCCAACATGTAAAGTGACCTCTACCCAATCCTGTGACTCTCTTTCTAAAGTCCAATGAAATAATAATGGATATGAGACTGTGAACCATAGTCTTTGATTCCCTAGAAGACAATACAAGGTAAGTCACTGCTGCTCTACTATTTCCGTAACCTTTATGCTAGGACAGCTATGAATGGTGGGTCTAAAGCACCTATCTCCTCTACCCTGGCAGTAGACTAAAAATCACTATGACAGAAGCCCTGTGCAAATGCTCCGTCCATGTATTGACTCAGTGCGTAGGGAAGGAGAGCAGGCACAAGAGCTTGGGTCCTCCTCCCCACCTCTGTACGATTGTCAAGTCTGCGCAGTGTGAACATGTGAAGGAAGTACCTGCACGCACGCCCCTCCTCCCCAATACCAGCATTGCTGGAAAACTATCATCACTGATTATGGGGAGGGCACATGCGGGCACTTCCTCCACGTGTTTGTACCAGGCAGATGACTCAGAAATTGCACAGAGGTGGGGGGTGTAGCTAGTGCACTTGTGCCCACTTTCTCTCCACATGTGGTGAGTCAGCACATGGACAGGTTGTCTGTATAGGGCTTACATTATTATTTATTGTTCAACATCCACAAACTTTTATTCTGCTAAAAAGCTGTATTTTCAAACTGGCAGACAATAAACCAGGCCTGCATGATCTGTTCAGGTTTTAAATCTTTTTTCCTTGGTTTCTTGTTTGCTTGTTGCTTTGACTGTTTGGTTTTATAGCTTTTCCTGTTTATTGCTACGATTTTGTTCTGAGCTAGCTCAGGCCCATCAAACAGAATCTTGTATCCAGCTATATCAAGCACAGTCCACAAGGTATAGAATCATACACTGATTCTTCTCTGCCCACACAGAGTGGTGGTGGAGAGTGCCCTCAAGTTATAGCTGACTTATGGAGACCCCTGGTGGGGATTTCATGGCAAGAGACTAACAGAGGTGGTTTGCCATTTCCTGCCTCTGCAACGCTTGTCTCCGTTGGAGGTCTCCCATTCAATTACTAACCGAGGCTGACCCTGCTTAGCTGCTGAGATCTGACAAGATCAGGCTCAACTGGGCTATGCAGGTCAGGGCGTCCGTATAGAGAGCCTGCTATCACACCAAATAACCAGACACCACAGTAACTGCTACTTCTCCACCATACTCTTATGATTAGAGATGTTGTTTTATTACCCACTGTTGTTTTAATAGAATACACTGTCTACTAACTGAGCTTTTATAATGGTTTTTAATCTATTTTACTGGTACAAGTGTTACAGCTTATGTTTTTCAAACAAACTGCTATGGGTAATTTTTAACAGAAAGTTCAGATTATTAATACACCAGTATACTTGACAGTCGAAGGTGCGTAATGATACTAAATGAAAGTTATTACCCTCTATAGGAAACAGGCTGTTACAGGACACATGCCTTTCCACTATTCCCATTTAACAATACTGGGTTGTATTCTATGGACGTTCAGCTGAGGGAAGACGGAGAAGGCACAATCTTGCCTGAGGACCTTCCTTAATTCAGCCCCCTGACCTGCCTTGCCTTCTGACTGTAACAGACACTCCGTGGTGCCTTTTCTGGGAGCAGGGGAATCAATACAGTTGCTGGGGGAAAGGGTGGAAAGAGCCACTTCCAATAGGCTCCATTTATTCAACAGGATACAACCCATTTGGCCTCTCACATCTAGACCTCTATTATCTTAGTAAGATTCCTGGTCCAAAATAAATGCATTTCCTGGAAAGGAAAAAGAATATGAGGGTGGTAGCAGACAGTATACTTAAATACATTAATCATATACTGAGTTTCAATTTACAATTGGCTTTGTGCCAATCTATTCTCCTGTATAAATACACAGGGTTTGGTCTTTGTTTCTTCTGTTTAAAATGGCTTTGCCTCAAGGACAAACTGCCTGGCCTTAGCTTTTCAGTATATTGTTTCTTACTGCTGGTGGTGAGCAAGTTACTAACCACAGACAGGAGTTTATAGCATCAGCGGTACACCAATCATGTTGTAACTACTGTAAATAATGGCCAGTTATGTAGCCAAGATAATTAGACCGTTAAAAAGCTGATGGTGTCTATGAGTTTCACGAGAAATCCACGATTATTGTTATGGAATGCTAGAGACCTCTCCTGACCATTTTATTCCATGCACACTGTGAAGGACAGATTGACAAAACTAAGGAACACAAATCTACAATACAGTATCAGAAGTTCAATTTTATTTTTCTTGCAGAAATATATTAGGGAGGTAAGGGGGAGCCAAGGCAGGAGCAAGACAGTTAACTTAAAACCGTCTTCTGGGAGTTTCTTTAATTAGCATTGAGGCAACAAGACAGATATTATGGTGAACCAACCCCAGAGAAAAAGAGCAGGCTGCAAGGAGACAAGTCTGCTTTCACTTGGTTTTTGATGGCTTAAGCATACGCAAGGGAGCAATCATTATCCAAATAATCTTTTAAAATTTTTACCAACTATTAAAAGAAAAATAAACTGTAAGATAACAAGCAAACAGTTATTTAGGGGGAAAAATAGGTTTTGTGAAGTCCTTGCAAAGCCTAATTCTTGCTATTCCCCTTCTGGAAAGCTTCTAATAGACTTGACAGTCCAACCACATTCAGGTTTATCTTTTAAACTTCCCAAATAAAAAATGTTACTCCTCGTTACATTTAAAGTTTTTGCCCAAATATTTTACATAATACATGTCTAATTTAAACATGGAAAGAGCAATTCTAACATTCTTGTAAAGAACTGTTTTGTCACTGGCTATTGCGATGCCAAACACTTTATTAAAAAGAGAGAAGAGCAAGAGTTCAGTAGCAAGTATAAGACTAACAAAATTCGTGGTAGGGCATGAGTTTTCACGAGTCACAGCTCACTTCTTCAGATACCTCAAGATGTTCAAGCAGTTCTTCTGGGAAAATGTTTATATTTTGTAAGCCACCTTGGACATAGTAGAAAGACAAGATACAAATATTCTAAATAAATAAAATGCATTAATGAAAATATCACAAGTTTCATTATCTTGTCAAATTTCCTTTTAAAAACTTCATTTATACCCCATCTTCCTCTGCAATAGAGACTCAAAGCAGCTTACATCAATCTCCTTTCCTCTATTTTTTCCTCACAACAAACCCTGTGTGCTAGGTTAGGCTGTGACTGGCCAAAAGTCACCCAGCAAGCTTCCATGGCAGAGCAGAGAATCAAACCTAGATTGCCCAGATCCTAGTCTGTCACTCTAGCCAGACCATACAGACTCTCTCTCTATATATATATACCATACTGGCTTTTTAAGGAAAACAGGTATCTTCATTCTATTATTTATTGAAAGCAAGATATTTAGGATACATAGGCTGCGAAGACATGTAGCACAAATCACATGCTGCTACATATTCTTGTAAGCTTCCTCACTCCTTGTCACACAGGAAATTTCGAGACAAGGCATGAAAGGCACATTTTCATTACTCATACACATCTCTCACTCTCTGAAGTGGCTAAGTTTGTGGATGACACTAAATTGTTCAAGGTGGTGACAACCAGGGAGGATTGTGAGGCACTCTAAAGGGATCTGTCGAGGCTGGGCGAGTGGGCGTCAATGTGGCAAATGAGGTTGAACATGGCCAAGTGCAAAGTAATGCACATTGGGGTCAAAAATCCCAAATATAAATACACAATGATGGGGTCCAAACTGGCGGAGACTGACCAAGAGAGAGATCTTGGAGTTGTGGTAGATAACTCACTGAAAATGTTGATACAGTGTGCAACGGCAGTAAAAAAGGCCAACGCTATGCTGGGGATTATTAGGAAGGGAACTGAAAACAAATCAGCTAGTATCATAATGCCCCTGTATAAATCAATGGTGCGGCCTCATTTGGAATACTGTGTACAATTCTGGTTGCCACGCCTCAAAAAAGATATTATAGCACTGGAAAAAGTGCAGAAAAGGGCAACTAGAATGATTAAAGGGATGGAACACTTCCCCTATGAAGAAAGGTTGAAACTCTTGGGGCTCTTTAGCTTGGGGAAATGACGACTGAGGGGTGACATGTTAGAAGTTTACAAGATTATGCATGGGATAGAGAAGGTAGAGAAAGAAGTATTTTTCTCCCTTTCTCACAATACAAGAACTCGTGGGCACTCAATGGAATTGCTGAGCAGTCAGGTTAGAACGGATAAAAGGAAGTACTTCTTCACCCCAAGAGTGATTAACACATGGAATTCACTGCCTCAGGAGATGGTGGCAGCTTCAAGCATAGACAGCTTCAAGAGGAAATTGGACAAACATATGGAGCAGAGGTCCATCAGTGGCTATTAGCCACAAAGTATAGGTGGAACTCTCTGTCTAGGGCAGAGTGTTGGGGGGGGGCAATCAGTAGTGAGGGCTTCTAGTGTCCCTTCCCCACTGGCAGGCCTCCTGATGACCCCTGGTTTTTTGGCCACTGTGTGACACAGAGTGTTGGACTGGATGGGCCATTGGCCTGATCCAACATGGCTTCTCTTATGTTCTTATGTTCTCTCTCCCCATACAAATCCAGAAAACCGTATAATCCTGCTACCAAAAAATACAAATCTTGTATCAATAAAATCATGTTAGAAAGTATAATGTACTACTATTTGAGAAAATACATTTTAAGATCTCCAAAGCTTATTTAATTTGGCTTATATTTCACAGTACTGAGATTGATATTTAAAAGAATGAGACGCGCCTGGCACCAAAAGCAATACTGAAAACTTTTGCTTTTATATATTCCATTTTAGCATTTCAAGACCACAGAAAGTCATTGGGTCCATAGTTAAACCACACGCTATGGTTTGTCTAAGTTTTCACCTCTAGAAAAACATGCTTGAACACATGCATGATGGTCAGAAACTGCTAAACACAGGTATTTTCCTCCGTGTTAAGAACACCCCCGCCATCATGTATTTAACAGCCATATGGCCCCTTTGTATGGATTAAAAATCCCCTAAAGTGTTCCTTAGGACTAAAATATGCAGGAAAAAACATTACAAGGGTTTTTTTTGGTGAAGGATGGCTAAAAGGCCCCCAAAACAGTAACAGCAGCATCTGTGCATGACAGATGTCATGGGGAGGGGGTGAAATTCAGGTGGCATTCTGGAATGGCAAGGCAATAACACCTGAAAACTTACAGCAAAAAAACAGAAGGCAGGCAGGGATTTTTTTCAGCTGGAACGTGGTGGAACGGAGTTCCAGCACCTCTTGAAAATGGTCACATGGCCGGTGGCCCCACCCCCTGATCTCCAGACAGAGGGGAGCTTAGATTGCCCTCCGTGTTCCAGCTGACCCAAAGTGACATCATTGTGTGGTCCTGAGTTCCACCACTGAGTTCCACCACCTTTTTCCCAGAAAAAAATCCCTGAAGGCAGGTAAGATGGGGAAGAAGCAAGAGGAAGAAGAAGCAGGGGCTTGAGGATGGATGAGGAGAAATGAGCAGGTGAGTGGATGAGGGAATGATCATGAGCGGGGGAGAAGAGGAGGCCAAATCTGTTTGCCTTTATATAAAAGTTTTGTATGCGATTCTAAATCTTCAAAAGAATAACACAGGACTCCAATGGCACCTTAGAGAATTACAGTATCAGCTGATTAGAGCAAAGCTGAACTTTCAGTTTTGTTTTTTCAATAAAGGCTTAGGATGAAAGTAGATTCTATAATACACAGTAACCAACCTAAAACGTTTTTTGTGGCATACCTCTTGCCAGCAGTAAAATGACTTGATATTGGAAAGCTAACGAGACACTCAAGTGCAAGCCTACATCTGGATTAGGCCTGACCAGAGTTACCCAGAACATAAGCCAATTCTCATTCAAGTCAAGGCAGTTCTCAACTTTTCATCCCACTCTTGTACACTAGTCACAATTCAGACAGAGCTGTGCAAAATCCCTTAAACCCTAGGTTAATGTTCTAGGGATGTGTGTAGTCCCTGACCTAGTTCAAGAGCAAGAGAGTCCTACACTTTCTTAACCTGGCTGGGAATGCTTCTTAGCACTTGGTTAGGCAGCTGAGCTAAAGCTTCACACAGCAGCACTTCATATACCCTCAGTCACATGAACTGGGGAAAGGCCAAAACAGAATGTGGTCTGGCAAATAAAGAGACTGCACAGCTTCTTGCTGTGCCCAGTGGACGGAACTGCATGATTCCACAGGACCGTACAAACTTATCCTTTGGTTCCTTCTAGTATCCAGGATTTAAATGAACAGTAGATGACATTTCAAAGGGGCATTCAAAACTCCTTTGAACAATAATGAAACTGCAGCTAAGCAGAAAAGTTGGCTCAGCTGCTGCTAATTTCCCCTATATAATATTCCCCTATATAATAATTTTCCAGGACTAAAAATGTCCAGTACTAGCCATCTTAAGTTTACAAACAATGTGGTCCCTCACTGTTTATTTGGGTATACTCAACATTTTTTAAAATAGGTTATAATGGTACATGGAAGTTGCACTTAAGCAGATTTGATACAGTCCCAATGGGGAATCATTCAAAGGAAGGGACACTCTCTAAAATCTCCTTGGATTATCTCTACAAACAATTTTAGGACTATTTGATCTGTTTACATGAGGACCTATCTGTTGTGTTTGTTTTCTCTTGTCATCACAAATTTTGTAACTAATAGTGATGGGGGCGAAAACATTTACCCAGCCTAGAAAGCAGCACTGTGTTGGCCAAGCTCCTGCTATAGATCAGCAGGCTTCAATACTGCAGTAGCTGCCAATAAGAGTTACCAACAGATTACTCTGAGGGACATTCGAGCATGACAAAGGCACAAGTATACAACTATACAGAGTCGTCACTGCATTTGACAAATCTTGTTTGCCAGGATTCAACAAATGCTTCTAATGGCCACCTAGCAATTGTACTCTTCATACCATTTCAAACACCAAAGACTTAACTTATACAAAAGTCTAGCTGAACACAAAGTTTTAGTAAGGTTATTCAAGAGGAGCTTCTATTTCACCAACTTCATTTATGGCACTGACTTTACAAAATGACTAGCTTAGTTTTTAATACTAGGACCTAGACTGGCCTTTAGACTAATGAAAATCCAGAAACTAAAAAGACTTAATATCATTCAAGAAAGAGAAAGCATGGGCCTTTAAAAAGCAACAAAATAGAAAGCCAGCTATTAATTAATATAATGTTAGTTTTTATGTTACCTAACAGCACTGCGGTGCTTCAGGGTAGTTGTACCCACAACACCACAACAGATCTTTAAATGTGGAAATTGTGTATGATGGGATGAAGGAGAGAAACAGGGGGATTACTCCCCAAACCAATACTCACTCTAACAAGATTATGTATCCCATCAGTGAAGCCTTTGCATTTCAAATGTTTATCATAATACTGTGGGAACACAATTGTGCCAAAACAACAAATACACTGCTCTTGGAATGCGTGGCTTGGTCTTCTGAATCAATTAAGATTAAATTACTGTTTCCTGGAAAGTATACTTTTGGCAGCCGCCATTCTAGCTCATCAGTGTGCTGAAATGCCATTTTAAGAGAAGAACAACACAGGAAAAAATAATTGCGCGCCACATTCTTATTATTAACCTTTTATCCTTAAGATACGACTTGACAGCACCTTATACACACCCAAGAACATTAAGCTCTAAAGCTCCAGTGCCAAGGGAGAGAATAAACTCTGCCAAAACAGGGTCCATAAGAGGTGACAGCTGAGTGTCATACAAGCTCGTGTTCCTTGTGAGCATGAATTGTGGAGGCTGGTTCATGGCGGCTATGGTGCAAAGTGGGTGCTGATGGTCCAATGGCCATAAAATGGTCCAAATGGCCATTTTAAAAGGTTAACCCCATTTGTATTCCCATCTTTTAAAGATGGAAGTTGGGGGCAAAAGAAATGGTAGATCACTCAGGAGTTCTCTTGATCAGCAATCCCATATAGTTCTCCTAATTTAATACATGAAAAAGAAAGCTTAATAATTTGTTATAAACACAAATATGAGAAAATTAGATATTTCAGCTATATTTTCTCTCACAGAGGCAAAGTTTATTTATTTACTTCATTTATACCCTGCCATTCTCCCCAATGCAGCTTCTATTGTTCTGTTTTATCATCACAACAACAACCCTGTGAGGTAGGTTCGGCTGAGAGTGTGTGACTGACCCAAGGTCACCTAGTAAGCTTCCATGCCACAGTAAGGATTGCAACCTTGGCCTACCATGTTCTAGTCTGATACTATAACAACAACAACATTCAATGTATTGTCCTGCCCTTCAGGACAACTTAACACCGCATTCAGAGTGGTTTACAAAGGGTGTTATAATTATCCTCATGACAATCACCCAGTGAGGTGGGTGGGGCTGAGAGAGCTCTGGAAAAACTATGATTGACCCAACGTCACCGAGCTGGTTTCAAGTGGAGGAGTGGGGAATCAAACCTGGTTTTCCAGATTAGAGTCCTGCCGCTCTTAACCACTACATGAAACTGGTAAACCCTGCTGGCTCTAAAAATGTAAGCCTCCAAAACATATTTCTGGTCTAATTTTGACAACATAATTGTTTAAATATCCTTATTGAAAGGAAGATAACCAAAACTGTAAATAAAATATTAGTAAGAAGATGTTGGGTTTATACAGGGTATAGAATAGTAGGACTGGAAAAACACCAGTGTACTTTAATCCAACCCGACTTTCCAGGAAACACACAGATTTTGTTTGTTTGTAAATAACTGACAGCTAAAAGCAGGAGGAAAATCCAAGTATGAGCAAAGGGATGGAGAACTGAAAATCCCTTGTGATGTGATATTCATATTTTCCAGTGAATCAACCAGCATGAGACAGTAGTTCCAATGGAAAATGACAACCTATCCTACTAATCAAAGGTGTTTCCACTTGGATATAACCTTAAACCCAAAAAAGACAACCGATATTTACTAGCTGCCGATTGATCATATCATCTCTACAAGCAAACTTGTTCTTAATGCCTTCTCAGCATCAAAAGCATGGAAATCTACTGCACAGACCTGTGAGAGAATGATTTCGCAAGTTCCAAGAAGTTACTAGTTCGGTCACAGCTGCCTCACCAAGTTTTAGATCCAGAAGAGTTAGCCGTGTTAGTTTGTAGTTGCAAAATAGTTTTAGAAAGCCTTTACAAAGTGGCTCTAAGAGCACTAGTGTGTTATTTCCAGCATGGGAAAGGTCACTATAAATAAAGTAAAGGTTGAAATTCACCTACTTGTAGAGGTGCTCTGCCCTGGATAGCCCAGGTAAGCTTGATCTCATCAGATCTCAGAAGCTAAGCACGGTCAGCCTTGGTTAGTAATTGGATGGGAGACCTCCAACAAAGACCAGGGTTGCAAAGGCAGGCAATGGCAACCCACCTCTGTTTGTCTCTTGCCATGAAAGCCCCACCAGGGGTCATCATAAGTCAGCTATGACTTGAAGGCACTATCCACTCCACTTGTAGATCTGATTCTGCCTGCTTTAAATCTTTTAACCTACTTTAAATCCTCCTACACACACACACTCACACACGTACAGATTTTATGACTGATTACACAACTGGAAGCACAACATTATACTATGCAATGGAACATTTAGGAATGAATTAGAGAAGAGACAACAGAAGTAATGAGGCAGTTTCTACATTTCATTTTTTTCAAATTTGCATTCGCTTGAAGGGTTCACAAGTGGATTACGGATCGCCTGAGAAGATGAGATAATCTCCCATTTGAATCAGAGATTAGGAGTTAGAATATTTAATCACAGCATTCCCATTAAAGACAGAGCTGGCTGAATAGTCAATAATGTTCTTGCAGCTGTTGTGGCCACAGGCAACAGCTGCACATCCAGAGAACTTACCTGCCTAGTGGGAACACTAGAAGAGTGGCCTGAAGGAAAGCATGAAGCCAAACACATCTGAGGTAGTCTGACAGAAAGGAGACCTGCTCATTCCTCTTTCCCGAGAGCAGGACAGCTTTTCGCCCCAATAGTTTAAACTGTTGCTCTTTAAAAGAAGAGCATCCCTAATTGCAGCACGGCCACTAAGCAACCACTTCTGAAAGTATTGGTTATCCATTGTCATAAACAAACTGGCACATCTCTGATTTGCAAGGGGGAATTCAACAATTCTCAGTTTAAGGGTTGACAAAGAAAGACCAACGGGACAGATCAAAATCAAATGGACACAAATGAACTTGTCTGAACTTTCAAGTAATGTACCCTGTTCTCAGAATAGAGCTCTATTTTTAATTATGCAGACTAGTCCTGGACAAATTAGAAACCATTTAGCAGGTCAAATAAGTGACTCGTCTGGAGCACTAAAATTCTCCTAGAATCAGTGCACTCTCCTTTGGAACACAAGAGGCACACCAGCTATGCAGCTGCCACAACTTGCCACATTTGTAAGTAAAACTTGGCTGGAATGTTAACATGAGGAATGAACAGAATTTTTTTTTGAATAATTACTGTTCTTTCTACCTCTCTCACTGAAAGACTGTACAAAAATTTTAAAGCTAATTTCCCCACTGAATGGGTTTAACACAAAAAAAATTAAGTATGCCCTTCCTTTCCCAAAGAAACGGCACGAGACAAACTTCAGAATAGTTCAAAACCGCTAAAGCCCATCTTCTTTCTTCTTTTTTTCTCTAGTCTACTACTATACTTTTCCAACATAAAGACTTGTCCCTCGCAGCTATTTCCTAACAGGTACCCTTGGATCACTGCCAACTGGTCACCATGTTTCTTGAACCGAGACACTGAGTACTCCACTGAAGATCTTATCATGTCTGAGTAAAGAACTATGGATGTCTAAGCATAATAGAGAATTGCATTTTAGCAGGTCAGCCGGATCCTCTGGATAAAGACACTCCCAGTACTTTATTAGCCACAAAGCCCCCCTTTTCCTCCTGGGCAAATCAAGTAATTTCAGATAAAATATTTTCAGCTATCCTAGTTCAGAAATAATGATGAGGTTACAATTTAGGGCTGTGCCAAATATCCTCCCAAACACACTTTGGGGCCAGCTACTGTGCTTTTAAGGAAACTAGCAAGCTTTACAAAGAAGTCCTACCTGATACCATTGATCCTGGTGGCTGCTTTGATGATCTGCTACTGATTCGGGGTTGGATCCAGAGAACCTTTAAAGCTAATGTTGCCTACTCCCCCCCCCCCATATCAAAGCCCCTGTCCCACTCATTTTAGTCCATATTGACCTCAGGCTCCTCAGCACAGCTTTTTCAGTAGTCTGAAGGGATATCCTCCTCCCTTTTTCACAAGCAGAAAAGCTAGTTGGATCCAACCCTTAGTGCCATTCTTTTCTTTCTAATCTCTACTTTCTGGAGTAGGTGTGATGTTAACACTGAGAGCAAAAGTAGCTACCAGAGAATGGGCCATGCTTCCTGCATATGGTTCTAAAAAATCAGGAATATGTTGCTTCTCTTAGCAGGCAAAATGTTTGCAAACTGAGAAGAGGGAGATGATCACTCCTTTCAATGAAGCAAAGCAGGTGCATTCTACTTCTTGACTGGGGTGGGTGGGTGGGATTGTGACCATTTCCCCTTGTTTGCCTAAACATTGCGGGGGGGGGAGCTTTTTTCGCTTTTTTTGCAGGGCAAAAGGTTCTATGAGGAAAGTGACCCATTCCTGTTCATTCCACCCTAATATGCTTTCTTGGTAAAGCCAATAAATGCTTGGCTAATAAAAGCAAACCAGCATGAGGTCTGTGCTTGCTTCCCTTAATTGCTCATTTGTAACTTCCATCTCTTATCTATTAAGTCTAATTTTGTTAAATAACCAAAAATCCTAGTGGATTAGAGGGGAGGTATAATAACAGCAAAAAAAGAATGATAAAAACCTGTGACATTAGCCTTCGAGTAGCATACATAGTCAGAAACAAACTGACATCTCAAACCCCCTGGGGCATTGTTAATTGCTACAATCAATTCTGGCTTGTCCACCAAGCTCAGGACTGAGTCAAACATGCATAATGAGGCAGTGGTGGATCGCCTCAAGTTTGATGCTAGTTCATGATGCATTTTGATTCAGTTCCGAGAGCTGGGCAAGGCTGTAAGACTGAGTTAGAAAAGAACTGCCTTAGAGATAAATGTGTTGTTGAATTAATAGCGTAGCCCTATTAACATATAGGTATGTTACCACATTAGTGGCCATTTTGCTTATTTAATAATGTCCTGCCTGAAAGAGTGATGCAAAAAATTCAACAGTGAACATGAGGATGCATTCATAATCTGACCTACTTCTCTGAGGCAACTACTTGATTATTCTGAGCCTATGCCAAGAGATAATATTACCAAAAAATACCTACCCACTCTAATAATGCTGAGTACTAGGGGTGTGCATAACAGGGGGAAAAGCCGAAATTACACACAGAACTTGCTTGTTTGACTCATTAAAGCAGCTTCTGGAACACTGAACCAAAACCAGAACACTAAATTGAAACAAGTCCCTCCCGCTAAAAAGTTTGTGTGTTTTGTTTCATACCTTCCAGTAGCAGGCAGGCTCGCCTCACAGAGCAGTGGCTGATTTTCCTGAACAGCACCAATCATAGCCAAGCTACAAATGATGCCTACCATGAGTTGGACACGTGTCAGTTTCCCTCAAGGTTTGATGGGAAGTGTAGGGGTCCTGGTCTTGCAGCTTGGCTCTCCTTAAGCCCATTTAATTGAAGTTTGCAGAGTGGCAGTCTATGGGAGGGAGAACATGCGATCGGGAGGGGAGTGCAGGTGTCAGGCTCTCACCGGGCGCCCCTCTTCCCCTTTGCTGGGTTTGGGGGAGGTTCAGGGCCCCTCTCTTCCCCCTCCTGCCCCCCCTCCCGCTACCTCTCAGATTCCAAGGAGCAAGAGACCGTACGTTATTAATTAGTTATGTCGGCAGGAAGGAAGAATGAGACCAAATGAGACCAACGTGCTTGAATGCATCACCCCACCCCATCACTACCCAGGAAATGGCATTTTCTCCCTCCCTGCCAATCACATCCTTGCAAGGAGAGACTCCTCCCCTTCTATCAGCTTTGGAAACATTTGGGACAGTTACTTCAATCATAGGCTGCAATTCAAAAGACAATTTCCTGGGAGCAAGCAGTGCACTATTGAATAACATGGGACCTACATCTAAGTAGGCCTGTTTAGGGTTACTTCCATATTCTTTCAGAGTTCTTTCTTTTTCTGAGTCAAATGGCAAGCCATCGCAGTGGAATGACATTCCCAGGCATCGTCATTCCAGTCCCAGAGCAGTTTAGCTGGTCCCAGGGACCATCGTTCTACTCTTGGGGTCATCATTCTAGCCCCACAGCATGATTCTCCATTCCACGTTTTCATTGCAATTTTTTGGTACTGTAACGTATTTCATTTGAACCAAAGCAAGTCAATTGGCATTCATGCCTCCCATTATATTCAAAGGGCTTTTAAGCCTCTCCCATTGTTTGCAATGGGCATTCTTGTCATTCATTTTAGTACCTGCGGGATTTGGATTTGGGAACAAAACTACAAAGAACAAGGATACATGGAACCAACAGGCAACAGCAGAATGCAAAGGTAGTAAGTTATTTGGGACTATAGAAAAAGAAGAAAGGGCATATGAGCAGGATTTTTTTTTGTACTTGTTGCAGAGCTCTCCTACCTGGGAATGGCCCACTGCCATTGCTTCACCCACTGACATTCACCTTCTACAGGTCCATTGTTATTGTGTGTGTGTGTGTGTGTGTGTGTGTGTGTGTGTGTGTGTGTGTGTGTGTGCACATGCACACATGCACGCTATTGTGTTTGAGGAAAAACTCAGGGGATCAACCATTCAGACTAGGAGGGGGTTGATGCTGTATTTGGTTAAGCATGACAGCTTCCCCAGAGCCTTCTTCCCCACCCCACCCCACCTGTGAAAAGAACATTTGTACACATGCAGCCAACGTGAGTGCAACAGACTGAAATGACAAAGCCAAACAGATCAGTTCAAACTGGGACCAGCCAACCCAAAACAACTAGTAATGAACCCACCCCCTGAACTGAAACTGAAATGGAAACTTTCCTTGTTGCACATCCCTACTGAGTACCTTACCTAGAATGTGAAAATCAGGATATAAATCAGGACTTTTGAAGAGATTTTTTTTTCTTGAACCCAATTGTTATGGGCTCAAGTACACAAACGGGAAGTCAAAACAGGCAGTCTCTGTTTTGCTCTACTCAGTCTGAACTCATAGTACATCACAGTACAATCGCAGGTTGCCACAGTGTGGTTTAATTCTCAATAAAAATGCACTTTCATTATCGCACATTTCTTCAATCATACCTCCCCCTACACTAGGATAAAGCACTTAACACAGAATCAGGATAGAAGATGAGAGACAGAGATTCAGTTAAAACTCTAAGTTGCCTGTTATTATTTCATAGCATCTTGCACTTATATTTATATAAAATACATACAGAAAGGGCACATGCATATCTGTTATGTCCAAAAGAGAAATAAGTTGTCTGTTTCATAAACTACAATAAATATTCCTAAGGGTATGGAAGAAAATAGAAAAGGGATTTAAGGGCCAAATTAACATCACAAGATTTGGTCCTTCCTTGTGCTATGAAATATATAAGAGCTTAGTCACAAGAAACTAGATCTACCTAAAGGGAACAGTTTGTTCTCAGATCTCCAAGTGATATTCAAAAGACGTTCTATTCTCTCCAAGAATGTCTTCCATGCTGCCATGCCAAGTCCTCACTTCTCCTGGTACTGTTTGGAAATGACTACTTTTCAGAGAACTTATCCTGCAACAGCAGCATTTCTTTTCACACTGTCCCCGTTTTTTACATAAAGACGGGAGGGGAATGAAGGTCTAAGGAAAGAACTTATAAAAGAACTCACAAGGTTGAATTATTATAATACATTTCCTTTACAAGAGATAGTTAAATAAAGTTGATGGCTCTTGTAGGGCATCTCTAGGAGAGATTTAAACAAACACCACCACCAAGTGACTACAAATATCTATACATACAGTGAATAACATCTAGACTTCAGATTCCCATACTATCCTAAGGGAATTCAACTGTAGCTCAAGGATGCATTCCAGAAAGTCAACTAATAAGAAAAACTGGAGCTTCTGATTTATGTTTTTGTTTTCTTTAGTAGGAAACAGCCAAGTGTTGTGTTTAATGCACAAAGTGTTTCATCTTGTAGACATTTGCTTTCTTCCACTCAAAACAGTTTGACGAACTGATGCTCCCTGGGTTACACTAGACAACCAAGATACAAATTATGCAGACAGTGCAAACCGATTTGGAATATGGTAATTAAAGCATGAATTATAAAAATTTAAATAAGATAATTGTCAATATGATATATTCTGTACCCAAAGTAACAATTTACTCTAATTCTGGCTATAAATTTAAGCCAATTTAGCCATGGCATTATTATAAAATTATATAATTGAGTTCTCCCAATCATCATAATTGTGTTAAAATAGCAGGGTATAGTACAAATTATTTGCTTTGGGCTTTAGACCATTAGTGAATCTCACTGAAACATGTTGAAACATATACTGCTCTGGGCAACTTGTTCCACTAAATCTTCCAATTTCAATAGCTCAGCATATTAAGCCAAAACAAAAATGGCACCTACTGTTTCTTTAACACACTGAGTTTGGTAATTCAGCATTTTTAATTATGGTCTTGTATACATACCAGTTCCTACATTGTAAAAGATTCTGAAAAGTTCCACAAGTCTTGCATTTTGATACAAAATCACACCACAGAACAAAATAACAATTTTCCTAGTTCCATTTCATGTACATCAGAAGGAGGCACTGAGAAAATGATAACTAAATGTCAAATATTTTTAGCTTGATTGAATATTCATATTCACTAAGAAAGGCTCACTCTATTATAATCTGAAATTGCAATCTTACATATTTTTAGACAATTTCGACATTGTACTGGCCAACTTCATCTTCATTTTAGTTTCCGAAACTGGCAACAAAGCACATAACCAACCTCCTCTGCAAGTTCATCAGTCTCATTGAACTCAGAGATAAGTGGCCTGTGCACAGGATAACAGTTTCTGTCTGAAAAGGGTCCCTTTGAGCTGGTAAATCCATATTTTTGGTCCTTAATATGTCTGGATTCTGGTCAGGATCTGTGTGAGCAGAAAGCATTTTCATCCATGCACAGAGGAGTGTGTCCTTTTCACGCTACAGCTTCTCTTGTCACATTGAATGCTGCTCCAGAGGGAGCACAAAAAGCTACAGTGTAAAGTAGAATGGGGGGGGGAGGAGTATCTGCATAGAACACCAGATACAGCACACTCTGGATCTCAGAAAAACAGGTTTTACTTACCATAACTGTTGTTCATCTAGGTCTTCCGTGCAGGCACACATGGGACTGCGCACGCGCAGGCCTGCCGATACCGGAGATTTTAATAGCTAAACACCACCAGGGGGCGCTCCCGCCTCTCAGCGCGCATGCGCGGCCGCTTTCCCCGCCGAAACGGCCCTTAAGAGGCGGAGCGCCCCTCACATACCCTCAGTTCCTCTTTCGCCGCCCCCTGCAAGGTAAGTACCAAGAGAGTTAGCGGGGAAGGAGGGAGGGCATGTGTGCCTGCACGGAAGACCTAGATGAACAACAGTTATGGTAAGTAAAACCTGTTTTTCATCTACGGTCTTCCTGTGCAGTCCCACATGGGAAGATTCCAAAGCTAAATACCTGGGTGGAGGTGACGCCAAAGCATCACTCAAAGATGGAGTGCAGAACTGCCGTGCCCACCGCTGTCTCCTTTCTATCTAGGATATCCAGCGCATAATGCTTCACAAAGGTATCCGCCGAGGCCCACGTCGCCGCCCTGCAGATGTCCTGGAGTGGAACACCTCTGAAGAGAGCCGCTGACGACGCCTGGGACCTGGTGGAGTGGGCATGCACTTGCAAAGGACAAGGTAAGTTAGCAGCAGAATAACAGGTCAGTATAGCCTGGACCACCCATCTAGAGATAGACTGAGCCGAAGCCCGGTTACCCTTCTTCGGTCCAGCAAAACAAATAAACAAATTAGAGTCAATCCTAAATGGTTTTACCCTATCTAAATAAAATAAAATGGCCCTGCGAACATCCAAAGAATGAAGGGCCGCCTCTGCCTCAGAAGCCGGAGTCGGAAAGAAAACCGGCAGAACCAATTCCTGAGATAAATGAAAACGGGATACTACTTTAGGTAAAAACTCAACCTTTGTACGAAGAACGACCTTCTCAGGGTGAAATTTCAAATAAGGGGGTTCGCAAGATAACGCTGCTAGCTCCCCAACCCTCCTGGCTGAAGTAGCCGCAACCAAAAAGGCCACTTTCATGGACAAAAAACGAAGCGGACAGGAAGCCAAGGGTTCAAACGGCTTAGACATCAAACGAGTCAGAACCAGGGGCAACGACCACTGAGGGACCAAAGCCCGCACAGGGGGAAACAAATTATTCAATCCCCTCAAAAATAATTTGGCAGAATAGTGGGAAAAAACAGACTTTCTATCCACTGGAGGGTGAAAAGCAGAGATGGCTGCCAGATAAACCTTGACTGAGGAGTTGGCCAAACCCTCCTGCTTTACCTCCCACAAAAAATCCAAAATCTCAGAAAGGGTGGACTCAAAAGGATCCAAACCCCTGCGACTACACCACACAGAAAATTTGTCCCACTTAAGGGCATAAGACTGCCTGGTAGACAAACGTCTAGCATTTAAGAGAACATTAGTCACAGCCTCGGAGAAGGCAGCCCCGGCCTGATCAACCACGCTGTGAGTTTGAGTCTCCTGATGTCGTGGTGAAGAACCCCCCCGCAGGTCAGGAGATCGGGAACCACCGGGAGACGGATCGATTGAGTCTGTAGACTCAGAAGGGAGTGAAACCATGGTTGCCTCGGCCAATACGGGGTCACCAGGATGACGGACGCTCTGTCCCTCTGGATCTTGCTGAGGACCCGTGCCAGAAGCGGGAACGGAGGGAAGGCATAACACAGGGGACCTGACCAACTTAACTGAAACGCGTCCCCACTTGATTCTGGGCCTACTCCTCCTCTGGAACAATAAGCTAGGACCTTGCGATTTTCCACAGTCGCAAACAGGTCCAACTCCGGAGTCCCCCATTCCGAGAAGATAGGGGCGAGATACTTGTCCTGGAGGGACCACTCGTAGTTTTCCCTGTGGAGCCTGCTCAGGTGGTCCGCCATGGAATTCTGCACCCCCGGGATGTGAACTGCATGCAGCCAGACAGCATGATCTATGGCCCACTTCCAGAGTCTCATCGCCTCTGTGCAGAGAGCCACAGACGCCGTGCCACCTTGCTTGTTGATGTAAAACATCGCCGTCGTGTTGTCGGTCAGGACCTGAACGGACTTGTTCCGCACGACATCTGTAAAGGAGATCAATGCATATAAAATTGCCCGTAACTCAAGAACATTAATATGTTCCTCACGTTCAGATTCAGACCATAACCCATGGGCATAAAGGCCAGCACAGTGAGCCCCCCAACCGAAAAGGGAAGCATCGGAAGTCACTGACAGATGAGTTTGGTGAAAACCAAACTCCATCCCTTTAAATAAATTAGCATCATCCCGCCACCACTCCAGGGAGGACAGCACCCCCCTAGGGACGGAAAGTCTCCTATTTTGAGAATCACGGGCCGGTGAGAATACTGAATTGAACCACAATTGGAAGGGTCGCATAAATAACCTGGCCAGCGGGACCACAGCCGTAGTAGAAGCCATGCAACCCAAAAGGGTCTGGATAAAGCGAACAGATTGGAAACGACACCTCTGAAGGGTCGAAATAAGCCTCTTAATTTTTGCAGCACGCTCTGAAGGCAAGAAGCCTGCATCCCGAACACCATCCAAAACCACTCCAATAAATTGGATGGAGCGCACCAGGGTCAACTTGGACTTCTTCTGATTAACAAAAAGACCCAGGCGTAAACATAAATTTAAGGTGAGATACACCTGATTGGACACAGAGTCAGCAGAATCACCAACCAAGAGCCAGTCATCCAGATAAGGAAAGATCTGGCAGCCCTGGAGACGTAAATGAGCCACCACTACTGCCACACACTTGGTGAACACCCTAGGTGCAGTGGCCAACCCAAAGGGTAAAACATTGTATTGAAAGACACGTTGCCCATAGACAAAACGTAAAAACTTCCTGTGTTCAGGGAAAATTGAAATATGAAAATACGCATCCTTCAGATCCAGGACTGCAAACCACGACTGTTGGGGCAACAAGGTCAAAACCATCTGTAAAGTAACCATTTTGAATTTACGAACTCGTATAAATTTATTCAAACCCCTAAGATCCAGGATAGGCCGAAGCCCACCATCCTTCTTCTCCACTAAAAAGAGGTTGGAATAGAACCCCAAACCAGCTGAAGCAACCGGAATCTCCTCTATAGCCCCTTTCTGCAATAGGGCTGAGAGCTCTCCCAGGATCTCTGAACGAGGGGGGTCAGAAGAAAACACAGGGAGACGTAGGTAAGGTAAACCAAGAAATTCAACTTTATAACCAAACTGGATAATAGACAAAACCCAAACATCGGAACAAATTGAACACCAGGCATCCAAAAAAGCATTAAGCCTGTCCCCAAATGTGGGATCAGGTCCCTGTGATTGTCAGAATTGCTTATGCAATTGGTCCTGGTCCTTGGCCTGATGCTGTTGGGAACCAGGCTTGGGACGTTGGCCCTGCCTTCGTCTGGGAAAGGCAGATTGTGGGCTCTGGTAGCTCCTGCGCTGCTGGTAAGCATACCCTTGATAGGGCTGATAGCGGTGTTGTCTGCCACGCTGGAAGGAGCGATAGTATGGGCGAGAAGGCTGCTGCGACGGCTGGTGTAGAACCCCATACGAGCGGGCTGTCAAACGATCAGTCCTCTTCTTAGAGAGGAACTCGTCAGTTTTCTCTGAAAACAGAGTGGTGCCCTCGAACGGCAGGTCCTCAACCCTGTTCCTTGTCTCAACTGGCAGGGCGGTCGTGCGAAGCCATGCGTACCTGCGCAGTACCACCGAGGAGAGAAGTGATCGAGACGCAGTGTCAGCCATACTTCTCCCAACATTAATTTGGTGTCTGGATAGACGAACAGCCTCCTCCTGAATGACCCGAAGCAGAGTGCGCTGATCTTCGGGAAGCTTAGGAAGAAAAGACGCCACCTTCTTCCATAAAAACAGCTGATAAGCCGCCATCATTGCGGCATAATTCGCCACTTTGATGCCAAACGTAGCCGAAGTATACAACTTCCTACCCAAGGCATCGATCTTTCTACTATCCTTGTCAGTTGGAGCCGATAGCGAGCCCTGGCGAGGCCGAGCTTGCATCTCCTCGGTGACAAGTGAGGATGGAGGAGGGTGAACGGCCAGGAACGGATGAGCATCGTCCTTGGTTCTGTACAAGCTCTCCACTTTTCGATTAGTGGCGGTAGCAGACGCAGGTCGAGACTGTAGCTTCTTCCATAGATCAGCAAACCCCTCAATAAGGGGAAAGGCAATCGAGGGAGTAGAACCCGAATAGATATGTTGCAATATCTTATCAGTAAATTTAGATTCAGTGGAAGTCACTTCAAGGTCCAGGGCTTTCGCCATTCTTTGGAGCAACTCGTTGTAGGCCCGAAAATCATCAGTAGGCGAGGCCTCATCAGATGGCCCAATCTCCTTTTCAGGTGACTCCGACAGAGGAGAAACACTGTAACGGGCCCGGGGTCGTGGAGAGACCCGATCCGACGGGAGGTGGGACGGGTCATAGCCAACATCGGAACCGACTCGAAATGAGGGAGACAGCGAAGCACCTCTATAATGTCGGTCCGAGTAGTATGAACTCTCCCTACTAAAGTAACGAGGGACAGGATCATCTCGACGTCGACTCTCCCTGGATCGGCTCCGATAGGACCGTGGGGTCCGACAGCTAGAGCGACGGGCGGACCGACTCCTTCGACTCCGAGCCGACTGAATAGAGTCCGATTCGTACGAGGCCGATCGAGCCCGACCGGAAGGGGTAAGAGGCTTCTCGAGGAGAATGACATCGTCCTCCTGAGCCACCCGGTCCGGAGGAGTCTTGGACTGCGGACGATCACTCGCCTCTGCTTGCTGCTCCACTTGGACGGGAGCGGAGCCGACCGGAACCGACGGGGAAGAGGTGAGTAAGCCTTCCAACACTGCCTTATCATGCTTACTGGAATGCTTATGCTTCTTCTTTTTCTTTTCAGGAACGGCCTTCGGTCTCACAGAAGGGTCCGAAGTCATCGGAACCGTAGAGGTGGTCTGAGTTGGCGGAGTCGACCTCGGAACCGACGGAGTCGAACCTCTATGGGCGCCACGAGCAGGCGAAGCCGAGACAGCCGACGAGATCGAAGGAGGTCGACTTGCTAGATGTCTCGGAACCGAAGCGGTCGGTTCCGACAAACTCCGACCCGAAGGGATCCTCTCGGACCTCGACTCCGAGCGACTCGGAGACGGCTGAGAACGAGGAGTCTTGGAACCCGAAGGTACAGGAGGACGAGAGGACGCAGACGGAGCAGACGAAGACTTCGGTGGAGGGTCCTCGACCGACATCGCACGCTGCCAGAGAAAGGCATGCAAACGATCCGTCCGTTCCGCCCTGGCCTTGGAGGTAAACGCGCGGCAATGCTTGCACGCCTGAGTGTTGTGAGTTTCCCCAAGGCAATATAAACAAATGGAATGGCCATCCGACCTTGTCATCTTACGATTGCAGGTCTCGCAACGCTTAAACAAGGCCTTCTCAGACATCGCGAACGAAGAAAGCTGTTAAACCTCAACGATCGGCGGCGAAAGAGAAACTGAGGGTATGTGAGGGGCGCTCCGCCTCTTAAGGGCCGTTTCGGCGGGAAAGCGGCCGCGCATGCGCGCTGAGAGGCGGGAGCGCCCCCTGGTGGTGTTTAGCTATTAAAATCTCCGGTATCGGCAGGCCTGCGCGTGCGCAGTCCCATGTGGGACTGCACAGGAAGACCGTAGATGAACATGTACTTCTAGGTCCCAATTCTTTACAGAAATCAAGTACTTTTCAAATTAAAGAACTAAACAGAAAGTCTAAAGTTCGGCCTATGGAAATACAAAGCATGTTAAAGTCAACTCACACATATCATCACTAAACTAGGTGTTGTATGGTAAGCGAAGAGTAATTAAAACAAGAGCTCCTCCAGAAAGCTCTCAAACTAATAATGTCTCAAAATCATGCATTTTCCCCTTCCATGCAGAGAATCTTCAATGGCAGTTAGATACTGCACGATGTTGCGCAACTCTTAAAATACAAGCGTGTAGGTCTGGAAAACTGCAAGACCCACCCTTATTCATGGATGACCAGGTGGCAGTTGAGGCCTGAGAACATTTCAGCAGAAATATCTACTACACTTTTTATTGGAGAGGAAATTATGAGTGTTGCGAAGACCTCCAGATAGGATTGCTCCGACATGCTCTTCATGGAGTGCCTTTGCAAAGTGCCCAGACTGTAACTGGTCCAAAATAAGGCCACCAGGTTACTAACCGGGACAGGTTGGTATGGTCATATCAGTTTTGAAACAACTGCACTGACATCCAGTCAGGTTTTGGACACAATTTACAGTATTGCTTTTGACACTGAAAGCCTATATGGTCTGGGACCAGGGTACTTCAAGGATTCTGTCTATACACCAAGATATTCTGATAAACATGAGAACACAACCAGGGTATCCAGAGAAGAATGACAGCCAAGTATGGGTAACCAGGCATTACTTGTAGTGGCTTGACTTTGAAACACCCTACTTAAAGACGCTTGCTTCGTTCAATGCCTCTTGGCTTTCAGATAACTAGTTAAAACTATGCTATTTCAGGATGCATTTGGCAGCATTTGATTTCAGCTCCTTTGGGTTATACTTGGCTGTTTTTCTGCATTTTTAAAAAAATTGATTTTATTTACATTGATCAGGTTGGATTATGGTATTGATTTTTATCTTGTGGTTCTGGCATTGATTGAAATATTTCCTGCTTGCTGCTTTGCAGCGCCTTCTGGCCAAAAAGTGAAATAGAAATTTAAAATATATATTTATATGTAATATATGTGCATAGAGTACCATCAATTTCAATCAGCAAAGGTAAAACAAAAAGCAACAATTCAATAGAATTAAAACTGATCATAAATCAAACAAAACCCAAACAGAAAAACATCAAAACAAAAAGAATTAGAAATCAAAATCAGCTTATCCCAAACATCTTCTGAAAGATTATTGCTTGCTGTTGTCCATACTTTACACTTCATATATTTGCTCTGGGAAGAACCGCTGTATGGAACGTCGAATTCAAACTATGTGCTGCCTCTTTATTTATTTATATGTATATATATGAAATTTGTATATTTGCATAGTTGTAATTTTAATGATTAGATGTAGAGTTTTTAAAGTTTTTAGTGATATTTAATATGTTGAATTGTTGTTATCCGCCCTGAGCCTGCTGATGCGGGGAGGGCGGAATATAAATGTAATAAATTAATTACTTCATTTATACCCCCACCTTTTTCCCCAGTGGGAATCCAAGGTGGTAATCATTCTCCTCTCCTCCATTTTATCCTCACAACAATCCTGTGAGGTAGGTTAGGCTGAGAGTGTGTGACTGACACAAGGTCACCCAACAAGTTTCCATAGCAGAGTGGGGATTCAAATCTAGTTCTTCCGGATCCCAATTCTCCCAGATCCTAGATCCTACAGTATGCTGGCCAGTTTGATTGACCAAGAGAGATAGGGAAGCACTGGTCTCTCTAGGAAGAGTGCACTATATCCTCAGTGCCACCACCAAGAAAACTCTTAATTACCCATCCCCCTACGAGAATTGTGTAACATGGAACAGGGTCTCTTCCAATAAATAAATACACAAGAAGATTCATACAAGACAAGGCACATTTGAGTCACCCCCATATTTAAGTGTCAAAGCCAGGACTTAAAATTGTGTGTGACAACCAACTTGAAGCCAGAGCAAACTGTTCGACATGGGTGTTTTATGATCAGTGGAATTTAGCTTGTCAATTGCATGACCAACTCATTCCGGACCCATTATAGTTTCCAAGAACTTTTCAAAGAGTCTGTTACAGTCATCTAGTCTGGAGGTCACCACGGTCTAACTATCTTAAGCATTTAGAGCTGTTAAGTGACAAAATGGTGGTGGAACATGTGGTATTTTGTTTACTTCTTCGGATCAGTAGAAATTGAATGCTACATCACAAGCTGCTGTAAAAAGCCAAGTTTGAGCATCAGTTTGCAAGCTGATGCAGAACAGAAGCCATTTGGAGAAAGTAAAAAAACCCAAAACTTTAGAGTACATGTAAAGAGTTTACATAGACATTTACATGCACATGAAAGAGTTTGTTGGACCAGTGCCCATATATATACAGCATTACAAATAAGCATTAACCTTTCTCCCAGTCTCCTGCCAGTGTGACTTTTTAAGTATGTATACTGTAAACCACAAGGCTCTGTTTTATCTAGCACATAAAGGAAAATTACCCTATGATGATTTATTTCTTGTATCTTTATTTCAGCTTTCTTCCACAATGGCAGCATACATAGAGTTACCAGGATGTCTCCCATCTAGGCTCTGGCCAAAGCTAGACCTTCTTAGTTTCAGCAAGGTGTCCTTGGGCTATAGTTTAGGTTGCGCTGCTCATATCTACCCACGTTTTAATCAATACAAAGTCAAATTTAATCAAGCATCAAGTTTACCCAAAGAACACTTTTGCTCATTAAGTTGCAACATGACATGTAGTTTAAGCTTTGTCAAGGCATGACCCACTAGTCTCTTGCAGATTTGGATTTCTAAAACTTAGCAATGTAACTTGAGCTTTCAGCCTGAATATACACATCTATTAACAGTTCTGACCATGACATGAGTACATTTGGCTTGCTATCATTAAAATGGCAATATGCACAGCACAGTTCTTCATTTTATTTCTGACATAACTTACTATAATTAACATGAATAAGCAGAAGTCAAATATAGAGAGGATTCACTGCACTCTACCAATTAAGTGGACTAAAATTACTAGTTGGAAAAATTTAGGTAGACAAACTGGGCAGCTAAGTTTTGAAGTTGGCGCCAGAAATCATAATACCCCAAGCCAAAAAAGCCAACTCCACAGTAAACATGCCAGCCAGGTATGATCTATGCTAGGCATTTACTTACTTGATTCGGAATTTTAGCAGCTACTTCGCCAACTAAATGAAGGGGTTTTCTGAAGTAGTTTACACTGAGCAGGTGAGATAATTAAAGAGCATGCTGCCTTTTTTTAGCCCAAGATGAAGACAAAAAATGGTTAAAATGCACTTTCCAAATTAAATGCTGCAAAGGTCAACATAACACAACTAAAGATGGAGGAAGTAGTAACCACGTCACACAAACAAAACTTAAACCACCATGTTACGACCCCTTTCTTTCTCTCCATCGGTTTCATACTATTTCTTAAACTTGATGGTTTCAAAGAGTGTTATTTGTTCTTAAAGTTGCTTTACTTAGGCACAGTCACTTAGATTTTCATAAACTTTCTCTCTCAGGCTGCACATACAGTTTGCCTGCTTCATATATCAAACTCTCACTCAAATACACATAAGACTTTCTCTCAGGCTGCACACAGCTTGCCTCTCCTGCCCTAACTGAATGTTCTTTCACAAACACAGTTCCGGCTTCTACACAGGTTATATTTCTCTCAGACATGCTTAAACACACTCTGGCTGCACACAGCTGGCCTGCTTTCCCCAGAATGAATCTTTTTTCTCTCCACTCAGTAACTGAAACAACAGTTCGCTCCTCCCACACTCTCAGTCATCAGCCAATCATATCACCCACCCCTCTCTTTCACCTCCACTTTTCATCTGTACTATACTAAACATTTAAACACACACACACACACACACACACACACACACACACACTTGAAATCATTTCACACTGACTTAGTTTTATTCAGAGAAATGCTAGACTTTATTTTCTGTTTCCATTTTTGCTAATTCACTATCCCTTCCCAAACATCTATGAAAAATATAGGTCATTCTTACATAACATCATGGAAATTCATATATGCACACAAGTGAAGGGCAAAAGACCCTCCTTTTACAGGATTCCCAGAATTTCCTGGCTCTTTCGCACTCAAGAAGTCGATGCTGCAGTCTTACGCTTCTTCAATTTGGCAACAGCCATCACATGTGAACCATCACGTTGTCACACATGCTAAGCAGTACAGATGGCAGAAAGACTAGCTGCCATTTTAGCAACAAGCCCTAATCAACACACAAATTATCAATCTGTCATAGGTGACCAGGTGCATACAAGATGCAGGCAAGACACTGCTTCAATATTATCACAGTAGATGTTGTAAGACATGGAGAATTTTTACCCATTTCTCACAGCCAGCCTCACTTTTTTAGCCAGGACACAACAGCTCCACACACAACTGGATATGTTTTTTGAATTTTTTGACAACAGCACCAACTAAACAATCATTGTCTGTCTGTGTACGATATGCATCATTCTCCTGGGGGGAGGAGGGAAGGAGAGAAAACAGTTGGGATAATTCATCATGCCTGGTATAAGACAGGACACTGAAAATGAAGCCTTCCCTCAGATAAGGAAGCTGAAGAAAACATTGGTTATATTATCTATGAATATTTTACTTATAATTTTAAAAAGAGAGAGTGAGGGTACCGACACAACAAAGAGAAATCTGCTACATGCATTTGCTGCAGAAATGCCCAGAAAACATGAAATGCATGGTTATAAAACGGATTAGCAATTGCCACCATACCTGCTTCAAACACCTAAGGCATCTCATTTCATTATCTGCACTCTCCATGCATTAACACAGCAACTACCAATTCTGTGTTGTGCAAATGATTCACAGTTCAAACGGTGGCTTCAATACGTGACCTCCTTACTTACCTAAGAGCTTCAATTCATCTGTCTATGCTCCAAAGTGAGAGCAAGTGCTGATGTTAGTAAGCAATACATAATTTATGCAACCTATAGATAGAGGAACCTGCACATACATTTAGAAGACAATTTCAGACCTCTACTCCCTGGACATTCACTCTTATTCTTAAAAAAATGTTAAGGCTTTATCTTACAGCATTTTACTCTTATTTATGCATGTCCCTACCATGATAGCACTACTATGGGAGAGTTAACAAAAAAGCAAACCCGTGAAAACAGCCATTTTTAAATTCCGTGTTTTCACTGATACAAAAATGCCTACAAGAAGACTAACAAGTGGCTATTTTATTCATGTGCTAACAGCTTGCCAAACTACTGGCCTTTAATTTGCGAATCTGTATTGCCTTCTCCATTACAGCTAAAGCTCACATATGTTTTAGGGAGCATGCAGAAGTTTCTTGTGGAAATTCCTCCACCTGGCCAGCTACTAATGCAATAATCCAAATGCTCAAGATGAAAAATTGTCATGGCATCATTTGCAGTCAACTAATCCATGGATCTTTTTTATGCCTGGATAGGAGACTAGATTTTGTTGTTAACTGTCCCACACTCCTAGTGCATGCAGAACATTGCACTTTGGCTGTCAACTGTCAAAGCGCAGGGCAAAAAAAATATTCTGGTGGCCAAAGAGATTCAAATTTCCTCCCCACTCACCCATATGGTAAGTTTGGAAACTAACCCCCTTCTGAAATTTTCACTGCTGTCACAAGCAAGACCAGTAGGCAGACTTGGCCTTTCACACACCCTACCTACCACCCTCCCTAAATCTCCCTTCACAGGTTTGGGGCTTCCCAGGAAGGTAAGGGCTGGCCACCACATGCTACCTATCTAGCCTCCAATTTAGCAGGCAGAGATCCCTGACCCAAATTTTCACAGGATCACCTCTCTCCTCTTCCAGAGGCTGTATCAGACAGGCAGCCCATTCCCTGCTGTTACCAGAACTGCTATTTTATAGGGGAAATTAGCATGCAGTTCGGCTTGAGCCAGCGCAGATCTTTAACCATTGTATACCAGAGTCAGCCTATCAGATCACTCAGACAAGAAAGATGAGGCTAATATTCAAATAAATAATGTTTACTAACAGTGTTGCATATGCCTGACATACAGGAGACATACAAGAACTCAGAAACAAAGGTTGGAAAGTTACAGAGACATTTGCATTAGCCAGTTCCCACTTGAGATCGATGGCAGAGAAAGGCAATACATTACCTGATCATGGCGAGAAGCAGAGATTCCAGCAGCAAGGCTGGGGATGGGGCGCAGCGCCGGGCTGAGCCTGGCGCCAGGCACAGTGCCAAGCACTGAGCACCTAGTGTCAGGCAGAGCCTGCTTAAATAGCCAAAATGTGTCCTGAGGCGGGGGCCCTTTGGGGTGGTTCTCAGGAGGGGAAACAAAAGCTTGATGGCTCTATAACTATAGCTAATGGGTCACTTTAGGGTCTGAATGTATGATTGTGACCCCTTAGGAAGAGGGGACAAAGGAGGGGAGGGGGTGCCGGATGGGTTGATCAGATTTGTCAGGAAGCTGGAGTTGTCTTGATGGGATCCACCCTTGGAATGCGATGGCTGCACTGATATGCGTCCATTGGGTGTTCTGGACAGCCGGCACGTAGCTCCCATCTCAGGGCGGCTTCCAGTGATATGCATATCAGGGTGAGGCTGGGCTCCATGAACGTGACAGGAGCCTGGTCTTGAAATGGCAGCCTCACAGCAAACTGTCCATGGTGATTTTCTGCTGCCTGAGAACATGGCTTCTCTCCTGGCACTCTTCATGGGCTGGCTAGCGGGCTGCCCAGTGGCAGGGGCAGACTCAGTGACCATCCTGCAAGGAGCTCCCCACGGGAACTGACCAGGGGGTGCCTGGCCAGGCTCGCAGAGGGTCCTCCCAGATGGCACTGTGCTGCTACTGGCATGGCTCTGGGCCCAGGTGGGGTTTGTGTCCAAGGAGACAGAAAACAAGCGCAGGTAACACAGTCCATAACAGCAGAGAGGGAGGAGGCAGGCATGGGCAATGTTGCCCCTAACAGAATTCTTGACAGAGTCTTAACGCAGCAAGGCAGGAAGCTGACATAGTCCAGAACAGACTCCATGACAGGAGGGGGGGGGGTCACTGCCAACACTGCATTTACCTCCCGTCACCCAGCCACTGCCAAGGGCTACTGCAGAAAGGGTACTTAGAGGTTACCTTCCCTATATATTTACTTAAAATTGACCCATTAAAATGACCAGAATGTTTGAGGTCCGTGTGTGATATTTTCCCTCAACCAAGGACTTCAAGCAAGCCACGGTTAAACAAAACAGTAAGAAACTTTATTTACAAGATGAAATACAGGAGAGGATGGTTTTAAACTCATAAATACACTAGGATTAAACAGGGAGTGTTTGAATATAATAGAACAGATTTGTAATCAACCAACAAATATCTCTGCTGCCTTCTCTCACCAGCATCCATAACACTTCTCTCCTCTCTCTCTCTCTCTCTCTCTCTCTCTCTCTCTCTCTCTCTCTCTCTCTCTCTCTCTCTCCCCAGTGGACTCCAACTGTCCCTGGCTCAGCACTCCACCCCCTCTCATTGGCTGTCTTCTCAGAAGAGGTGCTGGAGCTAGTCCTGTCCATCACAACTGGTAACACATAAACATGGCATTTTTGGTGGTGGACCCTCAGCTTTGGAAGACTCTCCTGGTACAAGTATGATCAATCAGTGCAAGTGATTCCTTTTGTGACTCCTACTTTCATTGAGGATATTGTTAATGAATTTCTAACACTATCATAATATCGTATGATCTTAACTACCTTGAGGATGAGAATCCAAGTTGAATGAGAATGTAAGGTGTTCAAAATTGGCTCTTCTCTCATGAAAACTTTTAAATTTATAAATCTCTCATTAGCAGAGATTGACTCTCTCATGAGTGCATCAATAGATTTTCCAATGGACTCAAGATATTGATGCTCTTGTAAGCAGAAGCAATGAGTTCTTTATAAAGAAGATGCCTAAATTGATCACTACATAAAAGCCAAGCTATGCATACAAGAATAGCCAGAAAGCTTCTTTAAGAGAACTGATATTTGTCCATTGGCAAAACAGTGAAATATGCTGAGCTTAAAATGACAACACTGCTTGAATCCAAACTTAATTTTCCACCAGCTGAAGGGCACTGGAAGAAAAGGGAGGTGCTTTTCTATTATTTCTCCTATCGATGCACACTCCACATCAAATTTAGTGTTGTGCCTGCCCCTTGACCCTCCAGGGGACAGTGTTTCAGAAGGACACAATGTGCTGGAAGGGGAGTCAGGAAAGTTCTGTTACACAACTGGAGAAATTCACCCTAATATTGACAATTTAAATTCAAAAGCCCATGTCAGATATGCAATGCTAACACTGTATTGAATCCCACATTTTACATATGTCTTTGTTATTTATAGACCAGCTTTCTCACTGCGACTCAAGAGGAATTACACAGTGTAATTCAATACATACTTCCCCTTTAATGAAAGGATTTCCATCAGCAGAGCAGACCTTCATCAATTCTGCCCTCCCGCTGCAGCCGAAAATGCCACCCAAAATGCTTCTCCTGGGAGACAAGGGCAGCCCCAGGTAGAACATGAAATGGGAGCTGGAGATCTGCTGCAAGAAGGCGGAATCAGTGAAAATCCCTCCCTCCCTCCTGTTAGCATAAATCCTCCATGGGACCCAACCAATTCTGTAAACCTAGTGTTTGAACTGTACCAAGCTAGTTTAACTTAAATAATATTCATTCCTATGGTGTGTTTACTTAACAGACAGGAATCCAACTTCCAGTTTCAAGAACAAGAGAGGAAGGACTTTAACAAAAATAAAAAGTAAAATGATTGCTTTCAGTTTACAAAGCCAAGTCACCAAGCTGAAAGTGGTACTAACAGATACGTTTCGAATGGATAGCAATCAATTGCTGCATTAAAGACTACACAATTCTAAACTGAGACACCATTTAAAGTCACAGTTTAGTCATGACCATCATTCATTTAAACCATTCTTCCCAAACAGCCAAGTCAGTTACTTTTCAACCAGTAGTAAAGGTCACCATTTTCTTGTTTACAAGGAAATTAATTTCCAGTTGCAGCTCAGCAGAATATTTATAGTTTTTATCCTAAGTAAATATACTCCCTCCAATTATAATGTGTATATTAAACATTATCAACATTAACAAAAGTTTACTTCCCCGCATCCCCTTCTTCACATAACTATAGGCATTCTCAAAGCCTGAAAGGAAGAGATAAGCGAAAAGTTGCAAATAAATATCTTCATCAATGAAACATTTGAAGATCTTCAAAAAAAGAGAAAGGGAAGGATTTTTTTCTTTTTGGTTCTGCGACTGGAGGCTGCCAACCTAGATAACAGCTGACATGCCAGAGGATGAACAAATTATTTAACTTTCATGGAAGCTGGAGCTGCCTGAAGAAGATTTTATACACAATTTCCCTACAGCAAAGAATGGAAATAGGAGATACAATGACCCCAAACAGTTAAACTGTTCATGCTCTTATGATGCTATCATACTTTTTGACTTTTAATGGTTCTATATAAAATTACTGAATCTGTATATTAATAAGCCGACTATTAATAGCTTCAGGTCCTGATTCAAGATAACCATGACTAGTCTTAACATTAGTACCAATGAGTCGCTTAACCATAGTTAAAAACGAAAAACTGTTTCAGGGAGGGGGGGCATGTGCTCCTGAGGCTAGCTACCAATTTGCTAACCGTGCTTAGCAGGAAGTTAACATTACATCTGTAGCAGTCCAATAAATAAACCAAAACTGCCACCTGCATTTATTCCAGTGGGACAAAGCAATTGGTGCCTTGTTGAATTAGCCAACTATGCACTCCTTTCTTCTTCCTAAGCAGTATTATATCAGTGATGACCAATCACATATATCATGGGCCATTTTATTTCCCAGTCTGAGGGCTAGAATCTTATTTTCCCCCAACACCCACTCACAGACCGTCAGACTCTATAATAAACTCTCTAAGTAGCCATCAGCCTTAAGGAGAGATACTATTACAAATGTGCAATCTCTAAAGTTTTGAAAATTACATTTTCCCTTTGAGTGAAACTCTGACAGTACTGCCAAGGACCAGATGAAAAAATACACCATGGACTCAAATCAAGCTCACAGACTCTTCCTTCTCAAAATGGAACTTTTAGCCTTCTTCAGAATTCCCAAATTCCCAAAGATTTGGAGCTGGTATTCCACATGATAACACGCGGATGGCTGAAGGTAATCTCCACACACTTTCTTTGCCTACCTAAAGAAAGCTAACGCTCAAACAATCAACAAAAGTCATTTTAAAGATCGATTTTAATTCTTTCAAAGTACTTTTAAACAAAGTTTGGTTTCCTGAAACTGGCCCTTCAGAAGATTAAGCAAAAGGAAAGGGGAAAGTTGTTTTCTGAAGCAAATATCTTCCCTCATTCCCAGCCCAATAAAGACTAAAATCTCTGTGAAGCAATTTCAGCTGATCATGCGTAGTAGTAGTACCAATTTTACCCAGCGTTGTTTAAAAGAAAAATGTATAGCTGCAGCTTTAATTGATTAAATAGTACTGTTAAATTTAATTGGAGATGTTTAAAAATTGGCCTTAATTCAGCAAATCATTGATCCCAAGCTACAGGCTCCTTTTGTACTACTAAATTTACGGCTGAGATAGACGACTCTTTTTTAATTGGCCACATCAGTGTTTTACAAAAAGGTGTTAAACTGCGCTAGTGTTTTGTTTAAACCCCCAGTAGTATTTCAAAATTTATCATGGGTAAAACACCACTAAGGCTATCAAAATTAAAGGCAAATTTTTAACATGAAATCCTAACGGTCGAAACACAGACTGAGTCCATGCATTTTGACTTTGTTCAACAGCCAGTCGTTGTTTGTGGTTCCCACCGATCCCATTCTCTTCCCCCAAGTCCTGGCACAGAGACGGTGGAGAAAGAAAGTGGACACTCTCACTTTGCACTGACAGTGGGAGAGACTCCTGCTGCTTAATATTTTCTGCAAAATCCAGGAAAAAACAAGGCAATATCCCACTCCTGCCCAGAGAAGTGAGGGGCCGGGGGTGGGTGGGTGGGGAGAATAATATTTTTGTAGTGGATGTGGAGTGCCACAAAAGGGAAGAAGTAGATAACACTGCTGATGGGACCTGTAAAGCCTGTATGCAAATAAAGCATATAAATATAATGTGGGAACTTCAGCTGGAGGAATACTACCATGGATTAAAAACTGCAGGTTACACTCTACCAGCCTAGTCCATTAGGGAAAAAATCCAAAAGCAACAATGAAGCAGGAAGCAGGGAAGAAACAAGCCCTGAATTGTCCAGAAATAATCTTCAAGCTAGCGGTTTGGCAAAAATTTAGGAGAGCAGAAGGGGTAAGGGAATAAAGAGATGGTTCAGGCCCAGTTAAAACCCTAAAACTCTACAGTTCGTAACAATTATAATAAAATGAAATACAAGAGGTACTAGGCTGACTTAATAAAATTAGGCCATATTAGGTACAAAACAGAATTCAGGTTGCACCAAGGACACTCAGAACTAAAATAATCTATGACTGCTCTCTCTTTGAAAATATATAAACCTGCAGGAATCCAGATCTACCACCAACATAAATCATTTCAGGCGGATAACCCTGTTAATATGTTGTAGTAGAACCAAATTTGAGTCCAAGTAACACCTTAAAGACCCTGGGAAAATGTCCTGGTCTACTAGACTCAACTGAGATAGTTTGTCACCAATAACCACTGTGGCCTCCAATTATCACCATATATAGCTGAATAAAACACAATAATAAAAAATATTTTAACGCTCAGATTGCAAAACATGTTACTGAAGGCACTTTATCTCATGGGAACAGGGAGGGCTCCTTGATAGACAGTTAATTGTTTCAGCCCTACAGATATTGTTCCCCCTTGCTGTTTGAAACCATATGCCTGGGAAAAAAACCAATAAAATTAATCTGTTTGAACAACAGAAGCTTATTTTTTAGCAGGTGGTGATGTCACACTAGCGGCTTCTTCCACATAATACATATTGGCTATTTGGGGGATTAATGAGGCAAAACAATTCTAGCAATCAATCAACTTACTGATTCCAGGAGGTTTAAAAAGACAGCAATTATATAGAAAATCAAGGGCCAAACTGGATGTGACAAGATCCACGGGTCTGACCCATGGACACTAACACTATTTTAGAGGTGAACTTGGCCATTTTAAAATGCCACAAAAGCCCCATCCTGATCAAGCCCACAGTGCAATGGGACCAAATGATCTTGTCCCTCCCCATGCCTTTTCAAGTGCCAAAACTCAGCACTTGGAAAGTTGTGTGGGGGAGAACAAGATCACCTGGTCTTGTCGTTCTGCAGATTCAATCCAAGTAAAACCCTCATAGTTTTTTTAAATGGCCAAGCTCATCTCAAAAATGGAGTCCGCATCAATGAGTCAGGCCTGTGGATGCTGTAATGTCTAATTTGGCCCCAAGATGGCTTCTTAACATTGGCAAAAAAATTCATAAATTAAGATGTCAACTATCCCTGACCTTCACTACCACTCTTTGAGAAACACGCATCAACTACCACCACCCATTTGTTTAGACTTTGAACACTGCAAGTGTTCACATACATTATCTCAGTAACTCTTACAACAGCCATGCAAAACTGACTGGTACCTCCTACGTTGCAGATAAGGAGATGAAAGTGAAAGGGCTCACCTAGAAATTGAAGGTTTATAGTAGTCTACTAGCACATCTCTCATAAATGAAGTTAAGTATGTTTGCAACAAGAATGAGACTATTCTTGAGCTCATGCAATCCCCCACCCACCTCCATACACACACTCACAAAGATGAGACTAAAGTGTTACTTATTTAGGAATTCTTTGATCCAACCTTAACTGACTGTGATGGCTGAATCTGGGAGTTTTAACAAGTTGGAAATGGTTTCTTGCCTGCAAAATGGGCATCTAAACCAGGATTAGTGGTCCAAATCCAGTTTATGGGCAAGAAACCAACTCCAATTTGTTGAAGAATCTGAAGTCAGACTTCATAACAAACTGAGATTTGGTTTAGAAAGTCTTCAGTCCCTGCTGTATGTGTTGAGCTCAGGAATAAGACAAGCTTATTCTAGTCTCAAACAGGGTTTGTTTCTGCTTGTTTCGGCTTTCTTTCGGCTTTTTCAATGGGAAAATGCCTCCGTCTTCCCGGACGCCTGGGGGAGGCATTTTCCCACCGAATCATCCCAAAATTGGTGGGGACCTTCCTATAACCCCTGTCTAACAACCCCCCAAGTTTCAGACCGATTGAAACCAGGTCCCCCTATCCTCGCATAAGAAAGGGAAGGGTGAGCATATTGTTAGCTTGCTGCTGCTCATCTTCTTCTTCATTATTTCCTATGGGGAAAAAATGAAGAGGCAGGCTTCCTTTGCCAGGGGTGGCATTTTGCATGCAAAATGCCCCCCAACCCTCTGAGGCCCTTCTCCCACCCCTCCTCCCACCCCCCACCAAGGCACAGCCTGCTCCCACTTGGGGGGGGGGAGCATTTCATGGCCTCCCCAAGTAGATGCTCTTTTCTCTACTACTTACAGCTAGGGGAGGCTTGTCTTGCCAGGGGTGGCATTTTGCATGCTAAATGCCCCCCAACCCTCAGGGGCCCTTCTCCCACCTTTCCTCCCACCCCCCACCAAGGCACAGCCTGCTCCCACTTGGGGGGGCCATTTCATGGCCTCCCCAAGTAGGTGCTCTTTTCTCTACTACTTACAGCTGGGGGAGGCTTGTCTTGCCAGGGGTGGCATTTTGCATGCAAAATGCCCCCCAACCCTCAGGGGCCCTTCTCCCACCTCTACTCCCACCCCCCACCAAGCCTGCTCCCACTTGGGGGGGCATTTCATGGCCTCCCCAAGTAGGTGCTCTCAGCCCCCAAACTCCACCTCCTACAGCCCCACACAAACCCAATTCCCCCCCAGCTGCCACACACACACCCAAATCCCCACATTAGCCCCTCACAGACCCAAATCCACCCCCAGCAGCCCCACACCCATAACCCCAGGAACAGGCTGGCAAAGGCCAGCCCTCTCCCTTTGTTCCCTATGCTGGGAACTTCTAAACTCTCTTTCCCTGGGCAATTCTGCACAGCCCAGGGGTGCCACAATGGTGGGCACACTTCTGAGTGCCAGCTGGTCCCTGTGAAAGAGCACCTGAACCACAGACACCCTCCCTCAAATTCCCCCACCACCTACAGAGATGCCCCATTGTTCCCTATGATGGGAACCAACTGCACAACAAAGAATAAAACACGAACAACACAAAATAAAGTTTTTTAAAAATTGTTTTCTCCCTTTCAAAGTACAAGTAGGCAAAGCATTATGACACATTACACCAGCAGTCCCCCACACAGAAAAATAACACAACTCACTTAACATCAGAGAATCACAAAGCACAATTCCTGTCAAAAACACTTTATTTCTTGAACAGCTTTAGGTTACACAGCAGGGGGGCACACCATAGGGCATGGCAGCAGTATCTTACACAAAAATAACACAACTCACTTCACATCAGAGAATCACAAAAGGACAATTCCTGTCAAAAACACTTTATTTCTTGAACAGCTTTAGGATACACAGCAGGGGGGGCACACTAAAGGACATTACAGCATTCCACCTCACAAAAATAACACAACTCACTTAACATCAGAGAATCACAAAAACACAATTCCTGTCAAAAACACTTTATTTCTTGAACAGCTTTAGGTTACACAGTAGGAGGGCACAACAGGACATGATAGCAGTGTACTACACAAAATAATACAACCCACTTCACCGTTTTTGACAGCAATTGTGTTTGGGTGATTCTCTGATGTGAAGTGAGTTGTGTTATTTTTCTGAGGTGGAATGCTGGAATGCCCTTTGGTGTGCTCCCCTGCTGTGTAATGTAAAGCTGTTCAAGAAATAAAGTGTTTTTGACAGGAATTGTGCTTTGTGATTCTCTGATGTTAAGTGAGTTGTGTTATTTTTCTGTGTGGGGGACTGCTGGTGTAATGTGTCATAATGCTTTGCCTACTTGTACTTTGAAAGGGAGAAAATAATTTTTAAAAAACTTTATTTTGTGTTGTTCGTGTTTTATTCTTTGTTGTGCAGTTGGTTCCCATCATAGGGAACAATGGGGCTGGCTGGCCAGCCATCTCTGTAGGTGGTGGGGGAATTTGAGGGAGGGTGTCTGTGGTTCAGGTGCTCTTTCACAGGGACCAGCTGGCACTCAGAAGTGTGCCCACCATTGTGGCACTCCTGGGCTGTGCAGAATTGCCCAGGGAAAGAGAGTTTAGAAGTTCCCAGCATAGGGAACAAAGGGAGAGGGCTGGCCTTTGCCAGCCTGTTCCTGGGGTTATGGGTGTGGGGCTGCTGGGGGTGGATTTGGGTCTGTGAGGGGCTAATGTGGGGATTTGGGTCTGTGTGTGGCAGCTGGGGGGAATTGGGTTTGTGTGGGGCTGTAGGAGGTGGAGTTTGGGGGCTGAGAGCACCTACTTGGGGAGGCCAAGAAATGCCCCCCCAAGTGGGAGCAGGCTGAGCCTTGGTGGGGGGTGGGAGTAGAGGTGGGAGAAGGGTCCCTGAGGGTTGGGGGGCATTTTGCATGCAAAATGCCACCCCTGGCATGACAAGCCTCCCCCAGCTGTAAGTAGTAGAGAAAAGAGCACCTACTTGGGGAGGCCATGAAATGCCCCCCCAAGTGGAAGCAGGCTGTGCCGTGGTGGGGGGTGGGAGGGAAGGTGGGAGAAGGGCCCCTGAGGGCTGGGGGGCATTTAGCATGCAAAATGCCACCCCTGGCAAGACAAGCCTCCCCCAGGTGGAATTGGTGGAGAAAAGAGCACCTACTTGGGGAGGCCATGAAATGCCCCCCCCCCAAGTGGGAGCAGGCTGTGCTTTGGTGGGGGGTGGGAGAAGGGCCCCAGAGGGTTGGGGGGCATTTTGCATGCAAAATGCCACCCCTGGCAAAGGAAGCCTGCCTCTTCATTTTTTCCCCATAGGAAATAATGAAGAAGAAGATGAGCAGCAGCAAGCTAACAATATGCTCACCCTTCCCTTTCTTATGCGAGGATAGGGGGACCTGGTTTGGGGGGGGCCATAACATGGCCCCCCAAAGTCCAATCGGTCTGAAACTTGGGGGGTATTAGAGAGGGGTTAGAGGAAGGTCCCCACCAATTTTGGGATGATTCGGTGGGAAAATGCCTCCCCCAGGCGTCCGGGAAGACGGAGGCATTTTCCCATTGAAAACCCCGAAACAACCCGAAACGTTTCGGGTTATTTTCTTTCGATTAACCCGAAACGTTTCGGGTTTCCCAAAATGTTTCGGATAACCTGAAATTGCACACCCCTAGTCTCAAACTCCAGTTTGTTCATAATACCTGAATACAGACTAGCTCTTCCTGACAGTAACAGAAGACTTATTAAGCCACAGGCCTGTGTTCTGACATGCTCATCAGATCCAGTCTCACTTATTCTTTGGATTTATTACCTGCCACTGCTGCTGGATCCCTTGGTTGGCTCACTTGCCAAGCACATTTCCTTGGACCACCATTCAAGCCATAGCTGGTATGCCACTCTTAGGATCAGTGGAACTAGACCTTCCCCCCAAATGATTCCCCAACTCAGAAAAGGATCAGTAATATCCCCCGCTCAGCCTTTTCCTTCTCTGCTTACTTATTGCCCTCCTTTCTCTCATTTTTTGTGGTATGCACTGCTCCATGGGGTAACTACTGAGTGTATGCAAGAATTGAGTATGGGTATTGATGGGGTACGTGGTATTAAGCACTGAAATTACTGAAATATTGCTCTGACCGCTTGCCTCTCATTCTGATTCTCCTCAATAAACTCTCTGATTTTTTTGATGTATTGCACCTCTGTTTTCCTTTCTAAGTCTGCTTTGGAGTTCTGTCACTTTTCATTCTGATCCGAAGACCTGAGCGCTGTTCAGACAAATAAGGAAATTTACACGTATTGCCCCAGGGCACATTTGATAAAAACCTGCAAGGTAGATTAGTACCCCCACATAGCGGTCAGGTCCTTATGAAATCTGCTGCCAGTTGAAGTAAGGGCTGCTTCATCTCTTATCCATTTCAGGCAGCAGTATGAAGCTGTAGTGTTTAGTCCTATTTGTTTCTAATGGTGTTTAATTTTTGTTAATGTTTTTAATGTTCTGGGTTTCTGGTCAGCTTTAATTTCATTGCAAACTGCTTTGAGCAGCCAGGAACAGCAATACAGAAATATAAAAAAAAGGTGCAAGCACCAAGTCATTACTGACCCATGGGGGGACGTCGCATCATGACATTTTCTTGGCAGACTTTTTACGGGGTGGTTTGCCATTGCCTTCCCCAGTCATCTACACTTTACCCCCAGGAATCTGGGTACTCATTTTACCGACCTCGGAAGGATGGAAGGCTGAGTCAACCTTGAGCTGGCTATCTGAACCTGGCTTCCACTAGGATCGAACTCAGGTCGTAAGCAGAGCTAGGGCTGCAGTACTGCAGCTTACCACTCTGCGCCACAGGGCTCTTTTTTTAATAGAAATATAGCAAATAAATATTGACATGAGGAACTGAGATTGGCAAACAAAAAAAAACTGTATTCCTTTTGGTTAAGGAACAATCAATCAGTGCTGAAGGTGGATGGAAATAGGTCGCTGCAGAATACCTAAAAAAAAAATTCACCCCATCTGTCGCTGAAAGTGCAGCATAACTTTACAAGAAAACATTCACACATCCACTTCCATTACTGTGACATATTGAAAACAATGCTTCTTTTCAGAGCAGTTCTGTTTAAAAAGCACTATGGGCACATGTGAAAGGTGTTCTAACCCTCTGTCCTCAGTACAGTTTAAAGCCCTGGGACATGTGCACTTAATGGGCCACCTGCTCCCATAAGAACTTTCCTATCAACTAAGACCTTCACCAGAAGCCCTTTTCTCTGTGCCCCCACCTTCGGAAGACAGGTAAGTAGAAACAGGTGCTTTTCTGTTGCTATTTCAAACCCTACCGCTGCTTACCTGGTGTCAAGTCTTATTGAGCTTTAATTGCCAGGGTGGAGGCACTTCCCTAGGCCTCTGTTGAGGTGGGTGTGGTTTTGCTCCTAACTTGAGCATTTTTCTCCCTTGGTGTGTTGTCTCTGGGTTTTACTGATCCTGTCTTATGATATGATGCTGCAATTTTCTTGGATTCTGCTGTTTTTGTTTTTATGGCTGGCTGATTATCGATTTAATTTGTGTGGTGCCAAAAATTATACACCAAGTGCAGAACAGCCACCTATACCCCTTGCTTGGAATAGTTCACATTGTAAAACGGTTGTACATAAGTACATTGCTGAGGAAACTTGGATTATGATTTACCTTTTTCAAAGAATTTCAGGACCCCCATGAGAAGTCCAGTGTTTGACTTCCCTTCGGTCATTTCATGGTTAACTCCGTAACAACAACGGTCTATATTATAAAACCAAACAATATTTGATGTGTCCTGCTGGAATTCAATATAGGTCCAGGGCTGAGAGAGACTTGCATGCCAAATACATCTCAGGACAATGGGAGGGGGGCTTCAGCATCTTGCATCAATGGAACAAAAAAAAAAGAGTACTATTTCTTGAAGCCCTGTGACCGCTGCAGCCCTGTGTCCTGTGGCACATTTTGCTTCCATGTCTCTTCCAATCCTCAATGACCCTTTTCGCACTTACGGTTTAAACCGCCATTTATGAGCATTCGCCCCGATCGCAGTGGCTTCAGCATTGCACCTGTTCATTTCACACTATCCACTGCAATTTCGATTTGGTGTCTGTGCTTCATTTCAAAACCTCGGTGCAATTTTGGGCTTTTGGGGCCTTGCAATTTACGTCACACTTTTTTTAAAAAAAATTGAGCATGCGTAGTAACGTTGCAATGTTGGAACCCTTCCCCCGTTTTTGCTGATTGGGCTGTCCCCTGCCCACGGGAGAGGCAATTGGTGGCAGAGTTCTGGGGGAAAACATGTACCACTCTCATTTTTTTTAATCAAGCCAGGAAAGGGTTAAAATGCTGCCAATTAATCTCCTCCCAGGAAGCAGAGGCTTGTTTCCAAAGGGCTGTGCAAAATGCTTGGGGTTTTTCCCCCTCTTTGGCAAAGTCTGAAACATGCCTGGGAGGGAGGGAAAAGCAGCCATTTAATCCTTTCCTGGCTTTTACAGCCAGGAAGAAAGTGCAGGAACATTACAACGTTGCAACCCATTCTTGTCTTAAAAAAAAAAAAAGACTGTCTGTGCATACCCTAAGGGAGGAAGGAGAAAGCAGCTATTTAACACTTTCCTTGATTTTAAAGCTAGCAGGGAATTAGCAGCAAGCTTAGGAATCATTCCTGGCTTCTGAAAAAAAATAAAACAGCATGCATACCGGGAGGAAGGAAACCAACGAAGAAGCAGCCTTATGACCCTCAGCTCGCTTTACTAAAAAAAAAAGGTGGACAAAGGAGTTCAGAGAGCTGAGGATGGTGGGAGTGGTTAATTCTGCACAAACCAATCAGCTCCCAGGGAAAAGGAGAGGGGGGGGAGAGAAGCAAAAAGGAGGCAAAAGTGTTCACATTAGCAAAATGCGGGCCAGCTGCCAGTCGGCAGCGAACTTAAAAAAACATCGGGGTATGTCCGCAGGGGGAAAAATCGGGGATACAGCGGACAAAAAGCGGGACTGCATCCCATGACTGCTTTTAAGTGTGAAAACCTTGCAAACATGGGATGTGGAACAGGTACAAACGCGCTCTAAAAACCGAGTGCGAAATGTACCAATGAGGAGTTTGGGGACATACCTGAAGCTACCTTACATGGAATCAGATCACGGGTGCATCAAAGTCAGTACTGTTTACTCAGACTGGCAGCATCTCAGGTCTTTCCCATCACCTACTAACTGGCCACTTTAACAGATGTTGGAGATTGACCCTAGGACTGTCTGCATGCCAAGCAGATCCTCTACCACTGAGCCACAGCCTGTCCCAAAGAGGAAGCTGTTTGGGGAAACAGGAGTGGAACAATTCACTCTGCCAACACTTTTTGTGAAGTCTTCCAGTGGATCCAGCTATTTAAAAGTATAATTTTTTCATGGGATTTGACCTGAATATCCTCAAACATTTTTTATTTATTACAGATGTTTTAAGACAAATTCAATGCAGGGAGATGGGATTGTCCTACGCATACAACGTCCATCCTCTTTCCTGAGCCGGGAATTGGCCCTGCCTACATGACAAAAGTCGGCAGCCTGAGTTTGGCCTTTCGAAAGCTTTAACACTCACTCAACACAACAATTTTGATTTTTTTTATTTCTGAAAGAATGGCTGCATTCAGATGTCACAACAAGCTGCAACTAAACAGCAGCTGGGCACAAACATAGTTTATTGGCATGTTTGTGTGCTCCCCTTGCTCCTTCCCTCCTCACATACAAAGCCTGACTGAAACCTCCCTGCATATCCAATGCCTTTTATCCTGTCCTACATGGCTCTCCCTTCCCTATTTTATCAGCACAACAACACATGAGCTAGGTTTCACAGAGAGTCCAAGGTTATCCACTAACTCTTAGAGCAGAACACATATCAGTCAATTTGATCAAGTTACGATTTTTCATAACCTCAGGTTCTAAATGTCAGTAAAATTCTTCTCAGAATCCCAGCTTACGGAAAACAAACCAACTCTAGCAGCAGAGCACAGTATCCAAGCCCAAGTTTTGAAAAATCATTTATGTAAAAAAAAAATGGAATTTTATTTACAGAAGCTTGTTTAATGTACATGTTTGCAAATAAAAATCAAGTCATTCACTGAATCCACAAGTGATGTTTCAACATCACAAACTCTGAATACTGAATAATCTCAAATATGAGCACACTGTCTATAGTGCAAAGTTTAAAAACATGAACAGAGGCTAAAAACTGGCACACTGCCTTAGAACCTTTGCTCGCTTTTCCATTCCACTCCCTGTTGCCTCCATTCGAGAGAGCCAGTATAGCACTTTTATTACAGAAGGCTTTCTGCCTGCCAATTCTCTACCTTTTTATATATATATGATGTAAGCTGCCATTTATCACTATTGATTCTGAGGTGGTGTTTCTGGTTTTATTTCTACCTTATACTGCATGCATATTTGTAACCTGCCTTCAGCCCACATCTGAGGAAAGGCAGCCTAAATATATATATTTAATTAAATAAATAAACCAAACATAGTTTCTATGTACTTAGCAATATTGATTAGTGGGCCATGAAGCTTATAAGAAATTGCACTGAAAACTAAACAGGTGTCTGAACTTCTGCCACAAAAATCAAAAGATACTTCCATACCCCATCCCAGCTGCACATCCCATACCCAAAGTGGAGAAGAAAAGCAACTGAGTAAATTATATTGCTATTTTTGCATGTCTTGGAAGTCTTGCCAAATGTTTTGCATTTCTTGTTTGCATTCACAGCAATAAATATGCCGACTGCCAGCTCTTCAAGAACTAAAACAAACACTCATCCGTGCAACTGCGCTTTACTAATACACAGACATCTCAGCTTGCAGGAAGAAATGGGTAAGTAATAACCTCAGGGATGCCCCATGTTTATACTTTTCTCTACAAGAGAAGCCAAACTGAAAGGGCTTGCAGGGACAAAATGGTAATGGTAATACCAGAGATTTGGTAAACTACATTTACAACTCTAAAAAGGAGTGGGCATTAAGCTGTTAAGAGCAGATTAACTTTATCAGAGAACGTTCGTTACAATCTTAAAAAGCAAATACCATTGAAGACACAATTCCTGGAAGATGCTGAATACAAAGGAAAATGGTGAGAGTTTATTGTCGCAGACTTGTATACATGTCCTTTCCAGCAAAGAGTAGAGGGATGTTTGTTCAGACAGTAATGTGTCTGAAATTCAGACAGCAGGATAAGGTCTAGTCTCATCCTGTGGGGCTGGGCCAATCTTCTTCCACTGACTGCAGCCTCCAGGCCTGGATCTTCAGTAGCAGAGCTCTTCCCTGGGTCCAGTATCTCCTGCTACAGTGATTTCCTTAGCATTTGCTGCCAGTTCCTGTGGACTCTTAAGACACTGCTGCCAGATATGCAGTTTTTAGGTAAAGCTGCTTAACACCACTGTGGCCTACCATTTCTGAAATGTACTCTTCGTCTCCCAACAGCACAGAAGATTAAATCTCAGGTCTGCTTACGCCACCTCTGGTAAATGATCCACATTATTCTATTTGCTCAATGTAGATTTCTTCTGCTTGAAAGTACTACAAGGAAAGCAGCACAAGCAAGAGAACCAACCAAATAAAGGCCAAATAAAATAAAGGCCAACCAAATAACGAACATGTTGAAACAGTACAAAATACAAAAAGTTTTATTTGGAATATAAGATGTGACACATTTCTAATGCACTGTTCTTCAGAAACTGCTTAGATCCTGAAGCATTTCCCAGACCATTGTACAAAAAAGGGTGGTGGTGAACCTTTCCACTGACACTAACCAGGTGAGACTAGACCTTAAAACACATCCCAATAAACCTGTTATTTTTTCAACCTTTTAAAATAGTTTCAGGTGGGTAGTCACGATAGGTTGCAGTAGAACAGCAGGATTCAAGGCCAGTAGCACCTTGAATACCAACAAGTTTTTCAGAATATAAGCTTTCGAGAGTCAAAGCACCCTTCATTAAATATCTGAGAAAGGGAGATTTTACTGTTGAAAGCTTATATCCTAAAAATTCTGTTGGTCTTCCAGGTGCTACTAGACTTGAATGTTGAGGTCTTATACTGTTTTATTGTGGTACAGTGGCAAGCTTTATGATCTTTCATTGTCTGGAGTCAACCTCTTTTCCAATTTAACTTTCGCTATCCTTTTAAACCACCAACTTTGTCTCATTTGACCAGTTACTTTAAAGGCTGGTGAATCACTCATTGAAGTTGACAGCAACATTTTAAGATTACAGAAACTGAAAGAATAGTAGAATTTTAGTAACGTCTAATTGGTTATGTCCTAAGCAAAACAAGCTATCAGAAGCCCAGATTTCTGGGCAGAAGAAATCAGGAAATTCAGGACAGGGAGATTCTTTTTAAGCTGTCAGTCTAAGTGGCTGGGTGGCAAATACTTGGCTTTTTCACCCATAGCCTGGTATATCCCTCTCAGAACTCTCTTCTGACTCTACCTTCTACTAAATCAATCGAACCTGGTCCAGCATGAATGCAGTCATTTTCAACTGTAGCACCAGCCCTCTGGGACAGCCTCCCAAATCAGGAGGGTCCCCACACTGGCCTGGTTTTGGTGGTAGTGTAAATCTTCTCTCTAAAATGGCAGGTGATGGAGGCTGGGTGTCCTTTCTGCAGCTGGTCAAATTTCGGGGGATTGTATCACAGGCGGGTTGTTTGAATATTGAGTTTTTATGACAAGTTTTAATTGTTTTGGACTGTTTTACAAGTGTTCTTGGACTACCATTAAAAGTGAGATATAAATATTTTAACAGATATTTTAACAAACAAGTTAGAAGCCTATGAGGATAAGGGAAAACCCATTCTTTCTCCTGAGCCAGATCTCCTCCCTGTATTGACTCTACCAGTACATTTGGTGTTTCCAGAGTCCCCCCACCACCCTTGACCCTGCTTCTCTCCTTCTGGTTCCAGTTGCCATTTTGCCCTCTCCATGCCTTCTCGTCAACTTTTCCTCCGTCTCCTCTTGATCTCTACTCCCCACCCCCACCCCAATTCTGCTATCCTTCCTTCCCTTTCTTCCTCTATTGCCTCTTCTGGCTTTCTCTTTCTGTTGCCCTTAGCTTTCCTAAAGTCTACCTTTCTCTCCCTTCCAGCACTGACTAACATCTTGCTTGAGGCTTAGAAGAGGACTCTTTGTCTGGAGTTATCCTGGCAATCCAAAATGGCAGTCAAAAAATTTAGAGGTCTTCTCATGAGATCTTGGTTGCCCAAGTAGTCATTTTTATAGTGTATACATACAGAGACTGGATTTTTAAAACTGACGGGGGTGGGGTTGAGGATTTCCCTAGTTTGAAGAATCTCCACCCTAGGCCTGAGTATTCCTGTTGGGCAGGTTTTTTTATTTGCACAATGAAGCCATAGATAGCTATCGGGTTATAATCTTTTGTATTATATCATCAATCTATTCAGACCTTTTAAAATTTTATATGCCTTTTCACATTTATTCTACTCACTACTGAAGACGAAGCAGAGTATAAATTATAAAACAGTTATAAATGTAGCAGAACTCCTGACTAGAGGTGGGCACGATCCAAAAAAAATTACCGATCAAGCTGATCGGGGATAGGTGCTGGCAACGACCCCAAATCACCGATCCACACCGATCATCTCCCGTTTCCGATCCGTGGATCGGATCAGGGAGGCCAAAGCGGAGGGGCGCCCCGCTGTTCCTAGCTATGTGGGAAAGTGGGTGGTGGCGGTGACTGCCGGGCCCAGCGGGCACAGGGAGGGGACGTTGACACACACACACTTAGAGCAGAGGGGGGGGGAGTTTTTAACCCGGCAATGAGCCGCCTCCCCTCAGGGAGGGGACATTCACACACACACACACACACACACACACACACACACACACACACACACACACACACACTTAGAGCAGGGGGGGGAGTTTTTAACCCGTCCCTGCCTCTCCAAATACAGAGACACCCCATCAACATGTTTCAGCCAGCTTTTTAAAAAAAGCAGGGACAGAATCCTCCATTCCTCCCCACCCGATTTTAAAAGCAAGCAGCCAGTCTTCCAAAAGCATATTTTAAACACACACACAGAGCCGTGAATGAGGTTTTCCCACAAAATACAGTGTTTTAAAACCAGGTTAAAAACAGAGAGTGACAGACAGAAAAACAGCCATTCCTCCTACAAAGCCCCGTTTTTTTAAAAAGCAAAAAACGTTTGGAGTGCCCATGGCTACAGAACACCCCCTTCCCCCTCCCTCCCCTGGGTCTCTTCTTCCAACTGGTGAGTGGGTTGCTGCTCCGTGGTTGGAAGGAAGCCCTGCTAATCAAGGAAAGCTGGGCTTCCATTTGGGTTTCCAGGGCGACCAAAGGAGGGCAAACACAGCTCAGGCATTCCCCTGGCTCCGTTGCCCCGGGAATAGATTACTGGTGCCTGATTGTCTGCATCCCTGATCAGATCCCGATGGCCCGAATCAAGCCCCAATGAAGCCCCCCCCCAAAAACCGCTGGATTGGTCGCCGTGGACGGCACCGATCCCCCGGGTCCCAATCGCGCAAACACCATTATCGTGGGTATTTTTCTATTGTAATGCCGATCGTGTCCATCTCTACTCCTGACTAGACATGGGCACGAACAGCATAAAAACCCCCGAACATGGTGTTCATTGTTCTTTGCCATCCACGAACAACGACCAATGAACACTGATGAACATGACCTGTTCACAAACATGTCCGTTGTTCGTGGGGGCCAGCAGGCTCTCCTACAGCCATCAAGATCCCTACCACACCACTCCCAGAAACCTTACCTGAGCAGGCAGCAGGAAAGGAACCAGTAATAAATAATAGCTTGGCCCAGAGCCTGCCAGTAGCCCTGGAACTTGAAGAGATAGATCCCTATCCCGTGACATGACTACAGTGGTCCAAGCAATGGTCACCTCTAGGTTGGATTACTGTAACGCGCTCTACGCTGGGCTTCCCATGGGCCTGATTCGGCGGTTACAGCTGGTACAGAATGCAGCAGCGCGGGTCATTGCTGGAGCACCGGTGTGGGAGCATATTACACCGGTGCTACGCCGGCTGCATTGGCTGCCAGTGGAGTACCGAATCAGGTTCAAGGTTTTGGTGTTAACCTACAAAGCCCTACGCGGACTGGGACCGACGTATCTGAGGGACCGTCTTTCACCATATGAGCCCCGGAGGACTCTCCGCTCTGGCGGAAAACATCTTTTAAGTGTCCCTGGCCCTAGGGAGGCCCGCCTGGCATCGACCAGGGCCAGGGCCTTTTCAGTCCTGGCCCCAACCTGGTGGAATGCTCTGTCTTGTGAGACAAGGGCCCAGCAAGATTTGCTTGCATTTCGCCAGGCCTGTAAGACAGAGCTATTCCGCCAGGCATATGGCTAACACCGGGCAGTGCCCGCCCCCCCCCCCGTGAAGGGGGGGTTAAACCATCACCCCTATGCAAACACAGAAGCATATATGAATCACTATGCAGCATGAATTGTTATATTTAATGTTTTTAAATGTTTTTTAAATGTATTATTTAATGTTTTTAAATGTTTTTAAACATGTTTGTATTTGTTATCCGCCCTGAGCCTGCGAAAGCGGGGAGGGCGGAATATAAATATAATAAATTAAATTAAATTAAATTATCCCACCACACACAAAGAAAATTCAAACTCTAATGCACTCTCCCTGTCTCTCTCTCAAAATGCCTACAACAACTGTCTCTCCCTCTCCACTGTCTACAAAACCAGAGCTGGGAGCCCCCCTCCCCCCTGTTCTTTGCTTCCTTGTAACAAATTTGGAGCTCCACAATTGAAAGGAAGACCTGCCTATCAAGCTAAATTGGGCTTAGATTGGGGTTTCCAGGGCAACAGCAGGAGTTCAGACAGAGTTCAGGCAGTCCCTGCCTCCGGTTGTCAAGGGAATTGACTGCAGGTGTCAGACTGTCTGGCTTGACGAACGAGACTTGCAACAACCACCTGTTTGTTTAGAATGGGTCCTCATGAACAGCTTGTTCGCGAACAGCTGATTGGGCTGTTTGTGTTTTTTTTCGTTCGTATTGCTGTTCGTGCCCATCTCTACTCCTGACTGAGAGGATGAGGTTCAACTCTTCGTGGCAATAAAGCAAACAGATACCTTATGTATGTCATATATATGCAACAAAAAGTGGGCCTCCCTCTCTGGCAGAAATAGGGTTGCCAGGTTCGCTTACCCTCCTGGTGGGAGGGGGGACCCGTCCCTCACTGGGAGTCATCCTGGGAGTCCTCCTTGTGCGCACATTCCCATACCTATGTGATGACATCACTTCCAATTCGGCCCATTTGGGGCCCAAATCAGCCTGCTGGAAAGCATAGGAGCACTCTTAGGGCGGCACGATGTCATTCTCGGAAAGTAGTGTCATTGTGCTGCCCTGGGAGCATACCCAGGAGGCCCTTTCCATGCCTCCCCTCCACCAGCCAGGTGAATGGTAACAAGGGGTAGAAGCAGGGGATCCTCCACACCCACTGGGGGACCTGGGATCCCTATGAAGTACTGACTGCATGGCCACTTCTTGGCTAGGCTGCACCTCCAGTAGCAGAAGGATCCATTTGATTACAACTAGAACATTGGTTGGAGCTCAAAATGCTCAATGTTGTTCTGGCTTTCTGACAGTTCTTGCCACTGTACAGTCATGCAAGGCTTGAAAATAGGGATAAAAATCACTGAATGGGACTTGGATTAGAATACATTTACCAGTTTATTTGGCTTTGGTGCCTTTTGTGTAACAAATTATATCCATTTACATGCACATCAGACTAATTGGGATTTGGTGCATTTCAAATATGTAATCTCAAAAAAGTCTATTATCCCCATGGCTATTCCTTCATGTAGAAAAGCTACCCATAACTCAGTATGCTTGATAGAGGCAGGTAAGCTGGCTAGTAGACAAATATATTTTATTAAGAAGTCTGCAGTTTTCAACATTTTAAAACATTTTTAAAAAAGATGAGGACTTCCTACAACTAATATTCTAAGCACACACAAAATCTGACTGTAAAATAACCCCATCTTTAATTGTTAAGTGTTATTCATCAGCATCTTTGTTTATGCCTACAAAGGAATAAATTCCACATCCAACGTTAGATTGATTGGTGGAATTACCAAGAAGGCAAATCCCAGCAGAAATGGAACCCCTTCAGTTCCATTTGAAGGGGAACATTGAAACACTAACCAAAAGTCTTGCATCACTGTTAATATAACTAGGTTATACTTAGCAATGGCTAGCCAAGAACAGTACCAGATGCACAATATCATGAATGCATGAAACAGAAATCAAAGCAAGTCAAGCAAAAACGGTGCTCAGAACTAAACCTTTTCAGAACGGCTGGATGACAGCCATATCTTGGCAGGCTTCAATTATGCACAGGCTGGAAAAATCCAACTACCTTTTGCTTTCATTATCTCACATTTGTATTTCACACTGTTGGGGACATATGGACTGGTACCGTAGTGGCTTAATTACCAGTGGTGTTCAAACAGAGTTCAAACATAGCCAGTGTAAGTGTTCTATAGTAGAAGCAGGCAAACTCCCAATTCATCACATGCGGACTACTTATATTTAGCAGGTGCCAATATACAGTTACAGTTTACGCAACTCTTTCAACTTCCTATCCTAACTTGCTTAGTTTACCTATGAAGTGTTTTGATTTCCATGAAAGCAAAAACTCACTTCCTGTCCAGAGCAAACACTGCAAACGTTTGAAGTGTGAAATACGGAAGCCTATCAGGATCTCACGACCACCTGTGTTTTTAGAGAAGACAGTTCTCCCACCTGCTCATACAGAAGGGAATCTTGTTTTTACAATCAAAATTTTTTTTGCTCAAATATATATTTGATGATTAATGCATTGTTTTTCATTTCTAAACCAATGCAGCACTTTTTGCCCAACTTTCAAACCAATTTTCAGTTTTCAATACCTGAAAGTCTAAGGCACAGGAAATAAGAAGTTGTAAGAGGACCAATTTTTAATATAGGGACTTCTAAGTAAGCTAAGCAAACTTGCCATTCTGTTCTGTATTTTTCATTGGTACATCATACACAGGGAATGTGGGGTAAAGAAGAAACAATTGAGCTACTGATCGTATATCAAAACCCAGGGTGCTCTTCACAGGGCTGACACTAGCTCTCAGTAGAAAGGTTAATTTTCAGTCTCTTCTCACACTGCAAATTTTGCAAATAAAAATATGACGCAGAGACACTTCCCAACAGTTTTGAAAGCTGGTGTAGTGATGTATTCTTACATCAACATTTTTGAAGAGATAACCAGAGAGCAAGCACCCTGTTATTTCTCTTCTGTACTGGAATTTTTATTAGCAGATTGGCTGAATGCCAAGATTGTACAGTGAGTTCTCTTCACAGAGGAAGTAGCTGCCGGGACCAAATCATAGATGGTAAAAGTCTTTGTCCTGCATATCCCTGGCATTTGAACCTCTCTGAGGGCTAGCCCATGCAAAACACAGATCAGCACCCCCTGCCACCATTGGGGACTGATGCCCAGTTTTAAGCTTCAGGTCCATAAACACACATAGAAACCAGGGAATTGCAAGCTGAAGCAGTAGCTTTAATGTCTACTGTAGAACTCCTTTCAAGATCAAAACTGAATCTCATACTATTTGATGAGTGCTAAAGAGTTCAGAAGATCTCCCATAGTAAAGATGATAAAGTTCACAAATAACCAAGCTTAACAAATAACCTTCAAACACTTGTAGATTGGTAATTAGCAGTGGGACATACTTTGAACAACAGACACTCTTCAGACTAGTCAGTTAAGACTAACAGCAGCATGCTCAGAACTTGACTGCCATCCTTGACTCACTCTGACAAACTGTCAATCCTTCCCATGAAATTGATTTTTTAAAATGCCACTTTAACTAACAGAATAATAGCCCAGTTACATCTGCAGATCAGTGTTCTTATCTTCATGGAAGTGTGCGTACATGCTCAAGCAGCACACTTGCCATTTGCTCACCCAGACGACAGTTCCGGGAGAGCACAAGAACACACATACACCAAAATAAAAGTCTCAAAGAGATTGTTGTTTTTGTAGAGAAAGCTGAGAGTTAGCACCCAAACAAAATTGAAGTACAGTAGGTTTTGATTATTGCTAATATTTAACGCTTGCTACTACTAACAAGCTACAATTAGTCTTGCAAGAGGAAACACACACAAGGCTTTCTTAGGGTTAAGTAAGATACACAGAAGCCATTCGAAAGAAGATACACAGAAGTCCATTCAAAAGAAGTCAACATCTTCCAGGAAACCCTCAAAATTCCAAAATGGTAAGGTAGGAGCAAGATTGCAGATGCAATTACAGTTTTCCACACTTCGGAAGTGAACACGAGCCTCTCCTGCTTCCCAGTAAGAGTTTGGGGACCTAGGATCCAATACATACCATCACAGAGACTTCAAGATCAAGGTTCGGGTTAGCTTTTTTTAAAATGTCCACACAGAAAATCTTGTGGTTGGAGTTACTGTTCCCAATCTGAAATCTTGTCACCAGTTATGTGGTATCAACATTGACTCATTTTGATCTTTTTGTACCTCTCTCTGGAATGCTTCTATAAGCTTGGAAAGTAATTCATTTCAGTAAGATCATTTTTTTAAAAAAATCTATCGTTTGGGTTATGTACAGACTTCAGCACTTGATGTTCCCCATGAGTACAAGCATTCTGAATATCACATTTGACAATAATTCTATATATATTGTGCATGCATAGCATACATTTCAATGCAGTAAGTCTTCACGACTGCATGTTAAAACCAAGCTAGACTTCATCTCGCGTAAAATGTTTAAACCCCCAAAACAGTCCTTCTATTTTGGGACCAACAAATAGTATCTGGGAGTAGAAATCCCTGCAAAAATACATGCTACACATATAAAGGTTGAAATCAAAGACAAAATTAAGTATTCCTCCAAATGTAGTACAAATTAATAAAGAACTAGTATAAAAATTAATCAAATAATCAAAAAATTGGTTAAAAACAATCAGTGAGGCTCAACATATTAATACCATACAATTGTGTATCAAAATAAACAGTTTCCAAATACACAAATTGTACATTTATTACCATATGCATAGCACCAAATGTGTTTCAGCCTAAGGCCTTCTTCAGTGGTAAAATCCTATGCAATGCAACCCATAAATATAGCTATTTAATGCCATGCACAAAGTGGACAACTGTGGAATAAATACATCCCAATCCTCCCACTAAAAAAAAGTTGTGTCCACTGTGGGCATTTCATAGAAAGAATAATTTCATTTGCACATGAACCTCCTTAGGCCCAGAAAGGAACATAGAAACCAAGCATGGAGTGTATAAAGTAGTTTGGACCAACCAACAGCAGAAACCAATGCAAAAATCTACGTGCCTCAGCTAACACATATAAAACTAATTATGCAGAATGATGCACCACTATAAATATAATTTCTCATTAGAGTCACTGATTATGTCTCTTGTTACAGTCACTTCTGTAAGTCAATTGCTCATCAGGCAGTATTCAGATTCAAGAACAGCATCCTATGACAATAATATGTGCACTGGACAATCAACTCCACAAGACTGTGGGGGAAGCTATATTCTATCCCAGTGACAAACAGTTCCTTTGCTGTTTGCATCGATGTGTTCAGGTCCAAGAGACCATTTAGTTCAATAGTTTAGTTCCAGCAGTAGCCAGCCAGATCCCTCTGGCAAGCTACCCTAAGGTCTGCCCCCAGAATCCAGTAGCATTCCTCCTCTCAACTAATAAGATTCAAGTTTGGTTGTTGGGGGTTTTCCGGGCTGTCTTGCCGTGGTCTTGGCATTGTAGTTCCTGACGTTTCGCCAGCAGAAAGAAGAAACCTTAAGAATGAACAGAGCATGGGCTCCAGTTCTGAAAAACACCAGGCCAACAAAACACTCCACACCCGACAATAGCCCTGCAGAGAAGATTAGCACATCAAGCACCAATCCATATGCAAAAGAACCGCCTCAGGATACAGTGAAGCCTCCCGCCATTAGCATTCCACACCCTGGGAAACTCTTACAGAATGACTCAGCTCAACCCCACCCCTCCTGAGTAGATACAAATGACCTACATCTTTTCCACACTGTGACACTGAGAGATCTCTGTCTTTTGGTGCTACACCTCTGAAGATGCCAGCCACAGCTGCTGGCGAAACGTCAGGAACTACAATGCCAAGACCACGGCAAGACAGCCCGGAAAACCCCCAACAACCATCGTTCTCCGGCCGTGAAAGCCTTCGACAAGATTCAAGTTTGTTTTAATGGCTAATTGCTGGAATTGCCATGAACCCAAACTAAAACCCATCACCAGATTTTGCAGTGGGTGAAGTTCTCCCTTAGCTTGGGGAACCAATGCCTTGGCTAGAACTGAAGAACATGCTGGAGCTACTTCTGTGTAGGCACAGAACCTACATATGTGACTGCAGATATGCCATAAAAAAGAAAAAGAAATACTACTGTCCAGTATGAACGACAGTGGGCTGTGCTCTATCAGATTCCTCGCAAAACTTTTACATCTCCACTTGACAGTGATCAACTTACACGTGCAGGTACAAGAACTTAGCAGCATTTCCTTATTAAATCAATCTGACCTTGCCATTCCATCTCATCAAACATAAAATGGGCCTAACACCACAAAGCCAAATACATGACAAACAGTGCAACCCTAAGCAGAGTTACTCAATTCTAAGCCCATTGAAATCAATGTGCTTATACTGAAGTAACTCTGCTTATGATTGCTCTATTATGTCCCTGTTTATCTTAAATATATTTAATCATAAATGCAGCTATCCAAATGCTTTTCTTGGCAGCCTTCCTGCAATTGCCACTACATGATGCAACCTTTAAGCGGATTAGCAAAATGAAACCGGTATCAATGTCAAAGAGCATCATAGTAGAATTTGGTTTGTTTGCTTTTCATTACACTACAAAGAGTCTTAAGTTCCATAGAAGGTCAATAAATAGGAACATTCACACCTGACCAAACAAGATTACTGTTTTGCTTTCCTCTGCTCCATTCAAAGAAAAAAAATCATAAATTTATACTGACACTGTGCAAAGTATAAGGTGACAAACTATTAAACATACTCTTTGTATGACAGAATTCTATTTTTGAACATTACAGCAAAGGAACCTATAACCCATTCAGAGAGATGTGAGACAGAAAACTGTTTGCTGAAAAATCTCCAGTGCTTAATTTTTCCAAAGAAAATTGTCCATTTCCAAAGATTGTTTCATAAAACTGACAGTGAATAAATGTCACTGCCAATACTAGGCATGCTTGGCAGTTTCAAAGCTGTAATCAATGTTTTTCAGGTAATTATCTTGAGGCAGTGTGGGAGACTGCATGAATGCTTGATTGCTCTGTAAAAGAATTTTTTTTTAAAAAAATAGCAAGTTACAAACTGGCCTCGTTGACTGTGCAGGTTAAACTAAAACTAAAGCTAAAATCTATATTATAGAGATTAGTGTGTGTGCACATGCATGGGCACACAGAGTTGTGCCATGCTATGGATGACTTTGCATAAGGAATCTCACAAGAGACCCCTATAAAAAAAGCCCTGCTACTCTTATTTCTCACACATCCACGCTACAACTGCACAAATCCCCCCCCCCAAAAGTAGACTTGGATTAACTAATACATTCAGACACAGGATAGTTAAAGATAGGGGCAGGAAAAGTGTGAGAGGTTTTTAAAAAATCAAACTGAAAAACCTGCTCTAAAGAAATCCGTCAAGCTTCAGTGCTTGATGAAGCCAATTTGAAAAATGGTGGAACATATTCCCCATGAGTCAAAAGTGCATTGCAAATGAGCACAAAAGCCTTTGCAAATGGAAATGCAAACACATAATCAAAAATGCATCCCCTCCAGCGCTGGTACTCAGATAACCTTCACAGGTGCCATCTTACATAGTTCTTAGAAACAATTCTCTTTGTCGCTGTCTTGAGTACATTTACACAATGATGCTGGAAGTAAATTGGGAGGGGGAGTTGGTAGTCATCTTCATTGAATAAAAAGATCCTGATTTCTTTAAGACCAGAGGAAAGATATAATTCTAAATGAAGTGAACAGCAGAAAAATATCAAGCATGAACACCAATGATGTTTATGTGAATTGAGTGAAGATTACAAGATTTAGCATTATCTGGCAGCAAACTCCAAAGGACAGTTCACCTTTTCCCCTTTAAGACCATTTTAAAGCATTCAACATCGCCCATAAAGAGTTGCAAAGATTCTGGGGGAAATATCAAGTCTGGACTCTGGCCATTCAAGCAGATAATCAGAATGAATAATTTACAGGCATGCTTTAATCTTTACTGCCACTGAGAAGAGCTGAATTCTAAGGAGCTTGGGGAGATACATCTGCTTACCAAGTAGAAATAATCAGTCAGCATCCAGTGCCCATCTTACTGAGGGGCGAAACAACAAGATACCATTTGCTTTGAAACAATGGAATTTCATTCTTTTTTATCCAGAGCCATTAGCACCTGCATGGGAAAGTAACGTTGCCATGCAAGCTCTCAAACTCACATTCCAGCCCTCCTATTAGAAAGAACAAAAACAGCTGCTCTTAAAAACATGAGTCGTCAGGAGCAAAGTCGTTTCACTCACTTCCATTCAATGGTTATGTTGGCTTTTAGTACAGGGCTCCTGCATACTCAGTCATCAATGGACAAACAGTCTTATTACAATACCAAGCTCCCAAGCTTAAGAAGGTAGAAAGAAGATTTATGCTAATTTCATTAAGACAACCTTTGAGACCAGAAAATCCCTTGGGAAATAAAGGCAAAGCACCCGCAGCCATGATCGTTGCAGGCTATATGGAATATGTTCAGGAATCAATGCGTGCAAGTGTAGCTAATGCAGTCAACAGAATATGAGAGAACAAGATGCTACAGTGCTAACTTGCTTTGTCCTACCTTGAACCCAAAAGCTGCAAATATTTACATGTTTTGTTAGTTTTATTTGATACTAGAAACTGTTCTTCTGCCTTACCTACCAGGACTATATACAATGATTCCCCAACATTACAAGGTATAAGTCTTTCCTAGCCCATCTACCAGATCTCCATATAATGGAGATGCCATTGACTGACCTGAGACTTTCTGAAATCCTTCACTGTGTGCTTGGAAAACTTAAAGACTTGTGGTTTATCATAGTGGCTGAAACATTACAGAACCATTTTAAAGATGATGTAAATTCAGTTCAACCCATTATAATACTACAAGGTTTCCCTTTCACTGGTCCCCATCCAACAGCACTTAAAGAGAGAGAGAGAGAGAGAGAGAGAAAGAGGTAAGTGCATTTTCCCCCAAACAGGAAAACACTAATGTTGAACGGGCCGTGGTATCTTTGGATTTTGACTTCATCTATCACTTTCTTTAGACAACAAATATATGGAATAAGTTACTTCAGAAGGCAAAGATGTGCTCACTCTTAAGGATCCACATACCATGGCAGGAAAACCTGGTACCATCTGACCTGGTTATACCTTTATCTGCCTTAAGTACCGCCCCCACCCCACCCCGTGCCTTTCAGGCAACCCCTTTTCAGAATGCCACAAGTCAGCATTTCCTAAGAACCAGATCATTAGCAGGAATGAAGAGAATACTCCTTTCACTTGGATACCCAGCCAATCACTTTCAAAGGATAAATTACCTAAGTTGCTTCAACTTGTTTAACTCCCTAGGATTTTGTTCTCACACACAAACATGTTATTTATATATTAGTTCATATTGCTTGTTCAAGTCGAAATATGAGTAGAGAAGTCTGTCTTGAAGACTCTTTGATTAATTTAATTCATTGTCACATCTACCACCTTTGTAAATTTAAGAATCTACAAAGGTTGTGTTCCAATACCATGCACATTAAACTGAGCATATTCAGTGGTATTTACATGTACCTAATTCCTAAGCCATGGTCATAACTCAGAACTCATCTTTAGGACTGTAGTCTTAGCTACTTACCTGCCACTAAACCCTATTGAACTCAGCAGGACTAGCTTTTAAGTAAGCATACATAGATTGCACTGCATGCTTCTTTTAGGTAGCTACATTAGTCCTAGCAAAAACTTAACATTCAACTTGTTAAATAATGTTTTGAAGAGGAAAGACAACACCTATTAAGGCATACCTGAAGTCAGCTCTCTCAGCAATAGCAAATATTTGCCTTCACACATTAAAACTTTTTTTCTAAGCAAGCTCTGGTAGTTGCAGATAAGACGAACTAATATTCTCAGTACTTTACCCAAACCCAACCTGGATTTCTGCAAGCTACAGACATAGGCTTGCATTCCTTTGAGTCTGAAGCAAAGCTTAAAGAATTCAAACACACGCTGTGAAATAAAAATATTTGCCATCTATAAGCAAAAATAAAGTATTGATCAGGACTTGCTCTACTGACACAGTAGATTTCATAGGTTTCATAGGGTTCTAATCCCTAGGCGCTCCCAAATCCATACAGAGGCTCCTTCCAACCTAATTGCCTACAATGCTTTTCACAGGAGAGACTGGAGACTGAATCTGGGACCTTACATACAACAAAAAATGTGCCCCATCAATGACTATACATCGGGGTGGGGGTGGGGGCATGAGATAAGACAGCATTTTTGGAAGAAATACTGGACAGTGCATTTCTCAGGAGACGTGGTTGCAGAATCACTTCCATTGGAATGAATTCTAAAGACTTTTTAAAAAGATGCAAAGAAAACCCTTTTGTGGGCATCTGTTGTTGTTTAGAACAATAAGCTTCAGAAAGCCAAGTATTATGAACCAAGAGGAAGACAAGGGCAGAGGATTCGCAATGCTTACACTAAGAATGTCACACAGAATTCAACAGCCAGTCACAATAATGGAGTGAATATTATCCTGTGATAAAGTAAATCCAGGCTTTACAGCACTGACACAGGACAACCAGCAAGGCGATCTATTCTTATCCACTTCATTTCATAGACAGATCTCTGGATGGTTTCACTCATTTCAAAGACAAGCTTTTAAAAATTTGATCTATAAGCTCAGCAATATGTGACACAAAAAATTTAAATGCTGTTCACCACACTTTTAGCAAAAGCCAATAAATATTTAAGTACATTTTACTATATGGAGAAGTGTTATTTCTTCATCAAAACAAAAACAGCAGACTTGATTTTTGACCCAACTTTAACAAAGTGTGCTGCTTTAATGCGTATAGCTTATAATCATAGAATCAGTAACCTCACTAAAGATACAAATACTGCAATTTTTACTCTGGCGCTATCAAGAGAATGAGAAGATATAGTTCTTCAAGTTGCCAGCAGACTGTTGTGGTATAAATATCCAAATCTAACTCATATGGTGGTGGTGGAAAGTGTTATCAAGTCACAGCCATTTTATGATGACCTCATAGGATTGTCAAGGCAAGAGATGTTCTGAGGTAGCTTTCCATTGCCTACCTCTGTAGCAACCCCGGTCTTCCTTGATGGTCTCCCATCCAATGACTAATCAGGCCAACCCTGCTAAGCTTCTGAGGTCTGACAAGATTGAGCTAGTCTGGGCAATCCAGGTCAGGGCCTGATTCACACAGACTTATTCAATCCTCTCCAAAATAAACATAACAAATTAGCCAAGAAAATACTGCATATATAAAGTACTGCAACAACCACACTGCCACAATTTTGAATGATCACTGGTAGGTGTATTACCACAAAAGCCCTGGTTGGGAACATTCTCAGCACACAGTAAGTTGGATCTCATTACTCCCTTTTACTAAATTGGATTCTGTGACTCTCTTCCAGTTTTCCTCAACAAGGAAAGACTCCTGTCCAAAGGAGAATTACTTTTTCTGATGCAGAAAAGCCTCTTCTAATTAAAAAAAAGTTTTTCTTCACTCAAGGAACTGTTTGTTAGAGGCAGACTTTGTAGAAAGGAGTCACAGGCTCCAACCCAACGTTCACCTTTATTCGTATAACTGAAATTCTTCTCCCAAGCCTCTTCCCTCTCATATAGATTATCCAACAAGATAAAAGAGCAGGGAAACAGCAGTTTACACTTACTAGCACTTTACACATCGAATAACTGTCCCTATCCTGATTGTCATTAACAAATCTTGTGATAGCTGCAAGTCCTATGTATCCACAGATAAGTAGCACTAGAATCGTTGTGCTTTATTTTTTTGAAGCCTGAGCAATAATTTAGTTGGTCACTTCAAAAGCCAGACAGAGAAATCAATGACATTAAAACACTGCATCTCATCAACAGAAGAGGTGTTATTTTTGAAGATTCCGAACAAAGGTGGCAATCCATAATTGTTTCTTAAACTTTTATTTTTTTAATAATAGAAAAGAAAGTTATATTTTTAGGAGCTTATCTGATAAACTCTGAGACACCTGAGCTAACAATGCTTGGGTTCTAGCCTCTAATTGCCCATAGTTCAACAACTGGTCGAGTTGCAACATTTGCACAACTTGTTCATATCACACCTTTGCTCTTAACACCATTTCACAAAGTGGAAATATGGAGGTCACTTTCAACTAGAATTTCCAAAATGCCTTTTAGCGTAAAATGTGTGACTTCTGGGTGCTTTGCTGCCGTACAGAAAGTAGAAGGGAATCATTTGGAAAGCAAATGTATATTTTAGTAGATGTGACTCTTTCATTCAGTTTATATGTATGCGTGAACTGTCAAGTTGCAACTGACATATGGTGACCTCATCAAGGGGTTTTCAAGGCAAGTGAGGAGTAGAGGTGGTTTGCCAGTGCCTTCCTCTGCAGAGCCTTCCTTGGTGGTCTCCCATCCATATACCAGCCTTGCTTACTGTTCAGTATCTGACAAGATCAGGCTATACCATGTCACATTCCCACGCTTTACAGATGCAGAAATACCCAATCATTGACTTTAAGGCTATTTGTGAAAATGCCCAAGAGCAGTTTTTAAGCTTCACATTCCTTCGCTCTTTCTGAGAACACAAAGAGCATCTGTTCCAGATGGCCAGTGTAACTTTCCTAATTAACCAATATGCCTTTTTAATCTGCGATTAAAGTTTTAGTTGATTAGTCACACCAACCAGTGAAGGATTACTGCCCTATCCTATGTGTAACACTCTACTTTTGCCTTTGCCAGATTCCATTTTGCTGTTCGCCCAGCCCTCCCTTTAACAGAAAATCACTTTGAACATTTAGCCTTTCCACAAGTCCTCCCACGTATGTTGCTTTCATAGATCTGGCAAGTGCTCATTCTACTAGTCATTCTCGAGAAGCTGAAAAGTATCAGATGCAAGGTTGACTTTTGCCCACCAACACCTGATACTTCCAGTCCAATCGTGATATATTCATGCTACTCTTGTTCCAACTGTTGGCAAGATTAGCTAAAGCTTTGTCCCGCTTTCCTTCTAAAGCAGACCACAAGAATCAAAATCTTATAAAAACTGAAGTTACAATTCAATATCAGAGTTCCTTGGGGAAGGGACTTTCAACTGAAGTTGATTCAAGAACACTAGAGAAGCATCTGGCTGCTTCTTCCCCTCCCATAGATACCACCCTGCCTCCGCCATCTTACCTACAGCAACAGGGCAAGATAGTTACAATCAGGGCTTTTTTTCAGCAGGAACGCTGTGGAACGGAGTTCCGGAACCTCTTGAAAATGGTCACATGGCTGGTGGCCCCGCCCCCTGATCTCCAGATAGAGGGGAGTTTAGATTGCCGTCCGCACCGCCAAGTGGCGCAGAGGGCAATCTAAACTCCCCTCTGTCTGGAGATCAGGGGGCGGGGCCACCAGCCATGTGACCATTTTCTCTGAGGGCGACCCACTGAGTTCCACCACATCTTTTCCCAGAAAAAAAGCCCTGGTTACAATACTAGTATAGCAATTTATGCAAGGTTTCGCTTTTGGCACACCTAATACCACTCGGCAAAATTCTGGATCATGTTGTCAAAACAACTGTCTACCACATCAAGAAAAGCAGGGGTTTGTTTCCACTTTATGGTTACTTGGTTTTTCTTTCCTTTTTTACTACCAATGCCCATGAGACAGAGGACCTAGGTAACTCTCGTGTTTGCCTTTCTACATGTGGCACAGTCTAATTCAAAATAACATTTTGCATAAACATGAACTTTGGTTACTGTGGTGAGAACAGCATGGAATTAGATATGGTGCTAGCTCACTGGGTTCAGCTTCAAATACAATTAAGAGGCTGAAATCATGCTAGAGAAACTGAAGTCCCAGATCTCACCACCGATTGCTGTGCTCGGCTTGCTGGTCGACAAACAAAAATTAACAGAGGTGAACAAGGAATGATATTAGATAGGAAGCTGGAGTGGGGGGGGGCGAGAACCTGCCAGACTTCTGGAGCATTCAGCAAGTCCTAGAAGTCAAATAATCAAATGCATAAAGTATCTACCCCTCTTTCCTTTCCTCTTTTCACCATACTGCCCCTTTCGAAAACACAATTTCACTTAATCTCTTGATTGCTTAAATGGGCTAGATCAGGGGTGGGCAAATTGCGGCCCGCGGGCCACATGCGGCCCGCTACAGATTTTTTTGTGGCCCGCCAAGACAGTAGAAAAGTGTGATAGGGTACATTTGTCTCATTAAACTGATTCTTAAATTAAATGTGCTTGCAGCTATAGATGATATGAAATTAGCACAATAAATAAATTGAATAAAACTACCACTATTTTATTTAATTTATATTTATTGATTTTTATGATACAATTTATACCTTTTCTGAAATGCAAAGTTAACTAATGAATGCAATCATTTTAAAAGGTGCGGCCCTCCGCTAACCTCCGCTCCCACAAAGTGGCACCCGAGCCAAAACAATTGCCTACCCCTGGGCTAGATCATACCAACTGCAAGTACAAGACGTTCATGAACCTTTCTTATATTCCCCTAGCAGCTCCTAGGGATTGGGGAAAGCCTTACGGACAAACCAGTATTGGGGGGGGGATGCAGTGAGGAGGAGAAAGCAGGTGATATTCATGGGGGCAATTTCACCCAGTTCTCCCTCCTCACTGCAGCACTGCCATGCCATTTTGCCCTCTCAAGTTCCATAATCCCCAGGGGCTTCTATGGGACAGAGTAGACAGGAAAAATCTGCAATCTGCAAACAGCCTTGGGCTTGGGGTTCACAGGATCCAACTTGATGTGAACAAGCAACACAGCTAGCATATAGAAGTCTTGCGGGAGAGGGGAAGAAGAGGGCCAGAATGGAAGGGCTAACTGAGTGGTCTCCTTCATATTCAACTGCTTTAATTCATTTTTAAAAATCCAAACAACTGATGGAGAGATAAAAAGGAATTCGATGGCATCATTTCACTTCTGGACAGTCTACATTTGGCAAAATACCTTTTCCGCAAGTATGAAATATGAGAAATAAAAAACTACTTTTGGCACATAATGTGAAAAAATACACACTGAGTAATGTACAAAAAAAGCAAAATTTAAATTGAATCTTGAAAGTAAAACACAAAGATAAACTAAAGAGCAAGGAAGAACATGACCACAAAATAGAGTTGCCTCTATCTAATAAACCACTTTGAGGTTACATTATTCAAAGAGAAGAGGAAACTGGGCTGGGGTCTCAAAGACTAACAATTAATGGAAATTCCACATACCTTCTATAGAAGGAGCCTGGTCCTGAGCTGCATACAGCATCTCCTTAAAAGCCTGTTAAAAAAGAAGTGGGGTGGGGGAGTTAAATGTCAGCAAACACATCAAGTCACTTTGATAAGTTTGTCGTAAAAAGTGAGTAGCAACTACAGTTCTTTTCATCTATGAAGTCTGACAGAAGAGACTAGAACGTGTAGTCAAAGCCATTACTCTTATTTGCAACATCGAAAGGTGTAAGTAGTGTGTTTTTACTTGAAATATTTAGAACAAGCAACAAATCTCTGTCCAGAAGATAACTTTGCTAGATTTCTGTGATCCTCAATTTCTAAGTAGCTTTATCCAAGTAAATGTTTAGCGATTGCTACCACTGCAGAACTAGTTGCTGGAAAGACACAGCTTCTTAGATTATAATATCACAGCAATGCAAGAATACAGCTTTTTGGAAAGTTAAAGCATAAAAGTTATTAAATGTACTACAACTTCATGGCAGCCAGAATTTACAATAGGAAATGGATTCAATTCACAATTATGATTTTGTAACCAAGGCTTGTAAAGCTCACAACTACTTGGGTCCAAAGTTTCTGATTAAACACAGAGTACAGTTGTAAAATTAAATGTCACATGTTGGACTATGAAAAGTTTACAGTGCCACTGTATCCATTCCTTTATCTTAAACAAAATTTGACATGCTTTTAACTAAAGTAGTTCCTCTAGGAAAGCGCAGGGATTGGAAACTCTTGCGCATCCTCCAAAGTGGCCTGCGGCCTTTTTGCCACCGCAATAGGCCCTCTCCCCCATCCTTTGCTTCCAGGTTGGCAATTCAGAGAGCAAACTTTCAACCTAGGGGCTGTTCTCCTGAACAGTCCTAACAGCAATGCTTAAATGCAAGAGTTTTTAGAACAGGCCAGCCTTACACACCCGTTTTAAAAGTGAAAATCAGATTTCCATTAAGTATAAGCACATCAACCTGAAATATATTTACATATAAGAAGATGGTACAGGCTAGTAATTCAAAGCACCACTGACACGCAAGAAGACTTCCCTCAGAGATGGCTTCAGCAGTGTTGGGTAATATTTGCACCTCCAAGCCAAAGGGCTGAGATGTTATATCGGAATTAGTGCCTGAGAAGAAAACATTTCCTACAGCAACTTGCAATTACATCAACTGTATGTAGCCGTGCCCCTTGTTTTGTAAGACCTGAACCAGGACTTCCACCATCCAAGATGCATTCAAAAGACAGGCTGGTCTGAGAACAAGCCTCAAAAAGCCTGTGGGCTCCCATGCTTTTTCCTAGCATGACCTGCCGCTCACAGGTTTCTGGTCAGTAATTTGTTTCATTTGCTGAATCAAATGAGATGACAAACTACAATTTAACCAAGCCTGCAAGAGTCAACAAAACCCCACTGAAAGTAAGAAGCACAATGTCTTTCAGTATCTCTGCCTTCGCAACCAGCTTCACTTCCACCTTGTCTGGGTTTAGTTTCAGGGTGTTCACTTTCAGCCAACTGCCCATGGCTATCAGACGACAACTCAAGACCTCTACTACAACATCAGGGGATCAGATAGGGAAATCTAAGAATGCATTTTCTTTTGTTTGCTACAAAATTTCTGCTCTCAACTTTTATTTGTTCTATTTATTTATTTATTTTTTATTTTATTTATATTCTGCTCTCCCCACATCAGCAGGCTCAGGGCGGATCACAACCAAGTTTAAATTTCATCATATATACAATTTAAAAATCATAAAACATCCTAATACATAGATTAAAATAAACGTAAACATATTCACACACATATACGTGTATGTATGTATGTAAACACAGCGGCACATAATCCAGACGACCCCCGATTTAGCCATCTCCAGAGTATTTTGGCAGGGATGTATGAGAGATGGAGGTGTCACTAGTAGGGAGGGCATATACTGTGCTCCCCTGGCTAGGGGGCACCGCCTGGCATCAACCATATGCCTGGTGGAACAGCTCCGTCTTACAGGCCCGGCGAAATGCTAATAAATCTCGCTGGGCCCTGGTCTCATTGGACAGAGCGTTCCACCAGGCTGGGGCCAGGACTGAAAAAGCCCTGGCCCTGGTCAATGCCAAGCAGGCCTCCTTATGGCCAGGAATCTTTAATAGATGCTTATTGCTTATCACCTTTCAGGTGGCAAAAACTAAGATGTGTGTGCTTAAGGTTACTCAACAAATGGGCCTGTCCTGTTGCTCCTGAGGACACTTCCATTTTTTTCTATGCCTGTTTAGACTCAACGCTAGAGGCTGGATCCAAAGCACTACAAGCTCTATTCATGGAACAGAACTTTCCAGCCTCCCCTTTTCTGCAGCCCACCATGCCTCGTGAAATGCTATGCCCAGGAGTCAGGGGACCAACAGGAATAGGGCGGGCTGTGACGTGAAGATCTACAGTGAAATGGGGAAATCAATGAAAATTGCTCCCTCTCCCAGAGTTTCCAAGAAGCTCTGCAAATTCTGTGTCCTTTACCGAGGTCTTGTGACACACCTCAGAAGGACCAAAAAATGCCTGAATTAAGAGGAAGCAAACTCAGCTGACAAACTAGGGAAGAGCTGCAACTGTATTCGTTGCAAGTATTATTGAAACCAATAATTCGTGCCATAGAAAAAAGCGGGAGATTCAGAATGTCACTCATTTCTAACCATTTTAGAATTATGAACTTCAGCTTGGCAAACCCATCTTTTGAGTCTCCAGTCCACCTTTCATACCTGAACTCTAATCCTATAAGAAAAGCAAGTAAAAGTCTAACAGTCATATTTTTAGAGGGAAGCAAACAGCAGTCACAAAAAGGAGTTTGGATTAACTTTATCGTTTTATCAAATTAACACAAACTTTTAAAGGACATGTCTACATTTGTTAGTGTGTGTTAGAGGACAAGAAGTGGTGAGTAAATATCTCCCAAAAGATTAGCAGCTAAATCCACACAGTGCTCCTGCCCAAAAGGAGATATAACATTACCCAAGCCACTATTTATTAATTTACATCTTAATTGCTTGCCAGCAAACTTGTATTTCAAGGATGCTGCTGAATTACACAAAGAAAGAGTAGCACATCCTCAGGATTCCATCGTTTAATTTCCCAAATGGCAGAAATGTTATCGCCAGAGCTCCAAGCCCTAGCACCTCATTGCCTTGCTATTACATTTCTATGGAGTCAGGCAAACCACTTAGAATACTAAAAGGGCAAGAGGGAGGAATTGCTGTCCACACCATAGCAAGATTTTTTTAAATTTAGTATTGCTAACTTCACACCTTGCAATAGCAATTCACACTGCCTAGCTCCAACTAGCACTGCATTCACACTGCTCATGTTGAGGGATGCACTTATCCCTCATTTCCAAGCAGCATTTTCTATGTTCAGTTGTACAATAAACAGATTCATTTCTTCACTTTTGCTTAAGTAAAAACTAAAGGGAAGCTGCTTAAAGGCAGGTAGACGGGAACTGGGCAACTCAATGTTTTGGCTAAGAATATAGATTAGAAAAGCTCAAGTCACACATCAGTGTTCTAACTTTTCAGGAGAAAAAAGACAACCACCAATAAAATCCTATATAAATGAGAGCTTGTGAGTACTATCTCCTTGCTTTGAAACTAATGACAAATCCTAAAAACAACATCTAATGAGACCATTTAAACTTAAAATAACTCACTACATTTTCTGAAGCATGATTTTTATCAGTGTTTCGCAACAAGGGTTCAGTGAAACCCTGAGGTTCTACAAAACATCATCAGGAGTTAGATGAGAAATTGCGGAATAAATACATAAATAAATTATATACTGACTTTGGATGCAAACTTGATTTTGATGTCTGAGCAAATTTTATTCTGATTTGATATTTAGATAGTTGAAAAAAAGATTACACAGTATACAAATGACAGGGGGGAAATGCTTCACTTTTTTCGCATGCAGCTTCAGTGTTCAGTTTCACATTTTTTGCATGCAGCTCTTTACAAAAAAAATTTCTTGCCAATAACTGCAGTAATAGCAGTAATTCAATTATACTCCCCACCATCATTTTTTTCTGGCCTGTAAACTTTTCATAGGTAGGGGTTCCTCAGGATTTGAAAAATTAAATTCCACCATGGAAAAAAAGTTTGGGAAACACTCAGGCGCTAGACAGAGAGTACATATCACTCTCATTCTGCAGTCACTCCATTGGCTTCTCCGTATCTTCCGCCACAGCAGCTTCACTCATCTGGTCAGGGCCTTCTGCAGATACCGCCCTGCAGTTGGGCAAAATCAGCAGCTGCCTGCCCATGCACTTTCTCCGTGGTAGCCCTCACCTTATGGAATAGCCTCCCTGAGGAAGCCAGGAAAGCTCCCTCTCTCCTTGGCTTTCTGCAAACTATGCAAAACTGAATTATTCTGGAGGGCTTTCTACCCAAACTATAGGGCTATGTCGTAGCTCAAAGAGCTGCATTGGTAGAGACAGGGATTATATGCTACTCTGTTGGGTACTGTCTGCTGACGTAGACATGGGCTTACTAGGGAGTTTCCACGTTGCTAAACATAACATATAAATTAGTTATGCTTTGTTTCAGAAAGACCTCTCTGCTTTATGCGCATTTTTTAAAAAATTGCTATCATAACCTATTGTATCTCTTTCACTGAATGCCCTGTTTGTTTATTACTGTACTTTGCTCAGTGAGTGTCCTAGCTGCTGATTATATTGTATTTTCGCTTGCACTGTATAATCCACCTTGGATCTCAGTTAATAATAATAAATAATTATAATTTATTTGCCCTGGACCATCCAGGTCAGGGCACATTTCAGGTAGGTAGCTGTATTAGTCAGTAGTAGTAGAACTAAATTTAAGTCCAGTAGCACCTTAATTATAACTATATTATACATACATACGTGTGTGTGTGTGTGTGTGTGTGTGTGTGCGTGTGTGTGCGTGTGCGTGTGTGTGTACATAAAACTTTCAGCAGTTGTGGAAAATGCCATCAAGTCACAGCCAACTTATGGCAGATACCTCTCCATAGGGCGTTTAAGGTAAGCAGCATTCAGAGGTAGTTTGCCACTGCCTTCCTCTGTGTAGCGCATTTGGTCTTCCTTGGTGGTCTCCCATCCAAGCACTAACCTGGGCTGACCATGCTTAGCTTCCAAGATGTGATAAGATCAGGTCAGCCTGGACCATGCAGGTCAGGGCAAGTTTCAGGTAGGTAGCTGTATTAGTCAGTAGTAGTAGAACTAAATTTAAGTCTAGTAGCACCTTAAAGACCAACAAAATTTTCCAGGGTATAAGCTGTTATCAAGCAATGCTCACTTCATCAGATACCTGACAAAGTGAGCTTTTACTCACAAAACTTTATACCCCGGAATATCTGTTGGTCTTTAAAGGGGCTATTGGACTTATTTTGTTCCTTTTTTTAGATAATGAAAATCTCGTCTTTGTAACTGAAGAAAACCTTGAACAGATAGAGTAGTGTCTGCTACGAGACTAGAAAACAATAAAGTCTTGGGGGGAGATGATGTTAAGTGGGAATGTTAAGAGCCAGAGAAAGAGACCATCTATATATTTTCAGATCCTCCCCCCAACTTCCTATACCCCAATGCTATGCTAATCCACTTCCTGCCACAATTCTAGTAATTACCTAGTACAGAATTTGTAACATACTATCATGCATGATTATTAATTTGTGATATTTTATCCAGCACCAAAGTTTGATAGGATACAATGCTATACTGCCAGTCTCTATACTCAAATTACTTGTAAACCACACAATGAAATGTTAAATATCAAGCAATATTAGAAGCAGAAGGGTGCCAAGCCCACAGAGTTATCTAGCTTGTATGCACAAAGGAGAGAGGGGGGTGATCAGAATTCCAAACAGTTACCTAATCAAAACCAAATAAAAGAAAAATATGGGCAGGGAGAAGGGCCAGAAAAGAACGCTTTCTTTTAAAAGGAGGAAACAGAGCAGCAACACGTTAGCAACCTAAGGCTTCTGGATTCATCAGCACATGGGTTTTAGGATCTCGGGCAAAAGACTTGCACATATTGTCACTGAGAAAAATCAGTGATTCCATCAGCCCTGTGGACAGGGCAGGACTGGACATAGCAGCTAATATTAGGTGGGATTCTATTACAGGGCTTTAAACGTCTTTACTGCTTTTCATGATTGTTGATGCAGCAAATCCATCCTGACCTTTCATGATAGGACGACTTAGTTAAATTGACAAACAATGCATAATCTGGCTTACTTATTCCTCTTTTCATAAAAATTCCATGCACAGATGTCACAAATCAAAACAGATATTTAGCAAATTTGACATTATATGCCATACTATTTCTCATTTGTGATAACATGTGATAGAAAATGTCTATGTATTTCCTTAGAAATTAGCTAAGAGTCACACTGCATATGACTGCCTGGTTTACTTTCTATGCTTCAGACTCAACACAGTAAACTATTGATTTCTTTGACAAAGCGGTACCCTAATCTGGCATTAAGAATTCACCGCGTAGCCTGCAGACAGAGTATCAACTACTAATGAGCTAGAATTAAGTATGTATTGGTGATAAGGGGCAATTATAAAAGTCATGATATTAAAGAATTAGTTTTCTCCCTTTCAACTTTTCATCACGTCAAAATAAGCCAGCACATTCACGAAACCTTCTGTCTCTTCCCTACAATCTGTTGTCTCCATATGGATTCAGTCAAGATAAATGCCTTTTCTACAAGCACATAAAAAGAAGCATAGCTTCTTCTCGAACAAACTAGAGACAGAAAGAAGGACTGCATATGAATTGCACATGCACACACACACACACCTCTTTTGCTTTAGCAATGAATTCAAGAGCTGCCTGGACTTGCATTACCACCACCCATCACAAATTCCTTACAGTCCCCAGTACTCAATGGGTTGGATCCTATGAATGTTCAGCTACCTGCTAGAGCCTTCCTTCAGCAACAGGAGCCTTCTGAAAGTGAAACACCTCCCACATTGGAATAAGGTTCTTTGTGGCGATGGAAAGCCCCACGGTGAGTGTAACACAGGATCCAATTCAATACTTTTCTTATTTCCATTTAATGCTCATCCCACTCAGACAGTAAGACACACGGTGCATTTGAAACAGAAATGTGGGGCTTTTAAACTGCAGAGTGAATGAGATACTGATCAATAAAGCTGTGCTATGATATGTACTTTTTCCTTGTTGGAAGAGATTAGTCTGTACTACTTAATCCACTTACACTGCATCTTGGAATCCCATCACAGTGTAAGTCAACAGATCTGGATCCAGTCTTGTGCTGCACTGGCCCTAAGGAACACTTGCCACAGTATTTCTTTCCACCACAATGCTTCAAGTTTTGCACACTGCATATCCTCAAACTGAATCCACTTGGCTTCAACTTGGACATATCTTCTGAGATGGAATTCACTTATCCCCATGCTCCACTGGCACAGACTCCTCCTATACCACCTTCCTCCACCCCCCTCAGGGGCAAGTAACAATGATTCTCATCAAAATCTACATCTTATCCTCGTCACTTTGTGTGGGTGTCTTTATTTGTCGTGCTATTTTACTGCTAGTATTTAATATATTGAGCAATAAAAAAAACAGAAAATATTAAGGATAACTTTTCCTTCCAAAAATAAGAGGGAATTTTTGCTTACTAAATTTGACATTTTCTCAACGTCCAAAAGTGGCAATATTTGTCGTTTGTTGATGATATGCACATTTACTTAAATATAATCAATCAGTAAAAAGTAATCAAATAGAAGATATTTAATTAGTTTCCAGCCCTAATTCTGCACTCTCTTTGTGCCCTCTAGCTAACTTGCACCCTTGAAGTGCAGTGACTGAATATATTACCCCAAGTAGGTTGAACCGGGGGGGGGGGGGGAGATCCAAACCTGCTGTAGTTCTGTTTCCAAAAATGGCCAAACATATTTTGAGCTTGACTGCTCTATTTCAAGGGTCTATTCCAAACTTTTCAGGGGAGGGAAGAGAAGGACAACAAAAACGAGTAATCCAGCTGGTATCATCACTTTCTCAGAGCCCCCCCAAAATTACTTTTAAAAGTTTGGTGGAGGGGGGAATATAGGTTCAACCTGCCCATGCTATGCTTTTAAGTCACTCTTCCATGCAGCTTAATAAGAATTCCACAGCCGACTCAATGTCTCGTTTGACGCATAAGCAGGGTGTCTCCAAAGGTATCTTGATTCAGGTCCAGCAGTGCTTCAAAGATCAACTAGATTTCCAGGCATCCAGTAGCACCTGTAAGACTAACCAAATTAGTGGCAGGGTATGAGCTTTCGGGAGCCACAGCTCACGTCTTCAGATACTTGATAACTGAAGAAGTGAGCTGTAGCTCACAAAAGCTCGAACCCTACCACTAATTTTGTTAGTCTTATAGGTGCTACTGGACTCTTGCTCTTTTCCACTGCTACAGACAGACTAACACGGCTACCCATCTTGATAGATTTCCAGGGTATGAGCTTTTGAGAATCAAAGCTCACTTGTGTAGTTCTACCTCTGAACTAAGGAGATCTTGGCATGTCCACTACCTGAACAAGAATGGGCGGAAGCCTGACACGTGCTAGACTCAGCTTCTTGGAGAAAGAATGGGACACCATTTCAAATGAAAGCAACAGGTAATATTTTCAACCTGAGCAGCCGCAACTAAAACTATTATATTAGCTGGCACCCAGAATTCTAAATACTTATGACTTTCCCAGAAGTTTTGTGTTAACAAAAATTATGACTGATAAGTAACTTGACAGTCCTTTAAAAAAACAGTCAAGCTGATCAAGTTAGGTATACACACAATCTATGGCAATTATCTTTTAGCGGGATGAGAATTTTTTCTGATCAAAGAACTATGGAATAACACTAGATGGGGAAATTTTGGTGTTTTGCCAAGAAGATCTTAAGCAGCAAAGTATGTTATGAAATAATGAGAACAATACAGAAAGTCACCTGGTTAACTAAAGAGACATTCCCTTCCACTGGTAATTTAAAGCCCACAGCCAAACAACTGGCTGATTCATTCAAATCAGTCTGAAATCTGGCCTCTCAAACAGCTTCTTGGCCCTCAAGCCCTCCTTAAGGTTGTCAAGTCAAAGGATGCAGTAATAGTAAAAGCATCATCGGGCAGAATTTCTTCCTCGCAGCCTAGGAAGTAATAGGCAACTCCCAATGTCATGCCACAAAGCAGCCCATTCTACAGAGGAAACAAGGCAAGCCCCTGAGGTGCACTATTGTTGGGGCTCAGACTGCTTCTAGTGCAATCTAGATTGCCCAGTGTAAACCTCATCTCTCCCCACTCCCTTTTGCTTTTCAGCATACCAACACTCTAATAGTTAATACGATGTCAGGGTTTTTTTGGCATGGGCGAAAAAGATTGTTTATCTCTGACTAAGACTTTAAATATAACAACCTAAGTCCCAAAGCCCCACTTGCCTTTCCCCATCCTACTTGCCAATAGTGCAAAGCCTGTGTCCTACTTCACACTTACTTCATGTCTTTTCCCTTCAACTCCATGTTCCCATTATCAGGCAGATTCCTGCTTTCCAAACCGCTGCCTACTTTGATCTGTCTCCTTTAGCAACCCTTTCCCAGCTTTCCAATGCAGCATAAATACTGGGCAAACATGTGCTCTAAGTCATGCTATAAAAACCAGGTTTCTCAACACTGTAAGTGACTGCACTGGAACAGCTGGTCATAGAGCCAACTGTGGGTGTAACAACGCTGGACTTACTTAGGAGGGGGGCTCAAGATCTGGTGTAGATGGTGTTGCATCAGTTGGAAACAATTATCACAGCGCTGAAAAGTTTAGCATTCACATCTACAGAAAGTTGCCCCCAAAGTCTAGAACAATCACTTTTGATTTTAAAAAAAAGAACTGAGCTTAAATGAGGGGACGAATCAGAACAAAGTTAAAAGGGAGAATGGAGTTAAATCCCTCCAGCATGCTTGGAAATTATTGAAAACTGTAAAACTGTAGCCCAGATAGAACACATACCTTAAAACAGGAATGTTACTACCAAGTCTAAAAGGATGTCTGCATGGTTAACAAATCAAGGAAGCTATAAAGGCCTCTTTTTAAAAGTGGAAAGTTTCATCCATTAAAGTGAACAAAAAGAAGAGCAGGTTCTGGGAAAACAAAGAGTAACATTAGCAAAAAGATTTAAGAAGAGGAAAGTTAAACAATAAGCATTTCTTAAAATATGTGACAAAGGAATAAAAGGATTGCTTAAGAAAGATGAGGAGATGGCAGAGAAACTGAATGAACTTTTTTGCATCTGTTGTCACTGTGGAAATGTGGGGCACATACCCAAGCTGGGTAAAAATGGGCATTTCTCGCAAAGGAGAGAACTGAGCAGTGGAATCCTTCAAGCATCAGTATTGGGACTGATGCTATTTAATTTGTTCATAAATGATTTAGAATTGGGGGTGAGCAGTGCAGTGGCCAAGTTTGCAGATGATACTAAATTATTTAGGTTGGTTAAACCAAGACAGATTGTGAAGAACTACAGGAGGATCTCACGAAATTGCACGAGCGGGTAACAACGTGGCAAATGAATTTCAGTGTGGGTAAGTGGTAAGGTGATGCACACTGGAACAAAATATCCTCATTCTAAACAGATGCTGATGAGGTCTGAACTGGCTGATACTGAAAGAGATATTGGGATTCAATGAAAATATCAACCCAGTGTGTAGCAGCAGTGAAAAAGGCGGACTCTGTGCTAATAGGAACCATTAGAAAGGGATTAAAAATATAATGGCTAGTATTGTAATATCCTTGTAAAGAGTAGAAAACAGCAAGAGTCCAGGAGCACCTATAAGACTAACAAAATTTGTGGTAGGGTATGAGCTTTCATTAGCCACACCTGACTTCTTCAGATACGAGAAGTAAAGCTCATACCCTACCACAAATTTTGTTAGTGTTACAGGTGCTACTGGACTCTTGCCCTTTTCTACTGCTATAGTCAGATTAACATGGCTACCCATCTTGATCTACATCCTTGTAAAGATCTACAGTGTGGCCTCATGTGAAATTCTATGTGCGATTCTGGTCCCTATATCTCAAAAAGGATATTGAAGTGGTGGAAAATGTAGAAAGGAGAGGAACTAAGATGGCTGGAACACCTTTCCTATAAGGGAAGGCTGGAGAATCTGGGACTCTTCAGTCTGGAAAGATGAGGGGGGGGATTCATAAAATTATGCATGGGGTGGAGAAAGTGGACAGGTTCACCAGTTGATGGGCAACAGATTCAGAAAATCAAAGAAAACACTGCTCACTACTTCCTCATTGCCCCCCCCCGACAAGGGGGGAGGCACAGCAAACTCTCATATGTCATTATTCCCTATATACTCAGCCTGTTTCCTCCTTTCATTCTCCACCCTTCCTTCCATCGGGTTCCTTTCTTCATTGACTGCCTACTCCACACCCTTTCTTCAGCATCCCTATTCTCTCTGTTTTTTCATATCCCTAAAAGTAAAGGTCCCTATTCTCTCTGTTTTTTCATATTCCTATAGTGCGGTATATCTTTCCATCAACCATCTAGCTCTGTGAAAGGTTTTAATCATAGTCAAATTTACATTTTTTGCTTTCCTCGCAAAGACTGACTGCAGGTTGTTGGGTAGCTGTGTTGGTCTGCAGTAGAACAGCAGGATTTGAGTCCAGTGGCACCTTAGAGACCAACAAGATTTTCAGGGTATAAGATTTCAAGAGTCAGAACTCCCTTCTTCAGCCTTTATAACCCAGGCAAAGGTGGGTGGGGTGTTACAAGGGAGGGCATCAGCTTGTTTAGTTCCCTGCCACCACACCTGCTCTGAAAGTCAAATGTCATAGGCTACACCATCCTAACTATAATAAAATATAGTTGGTCAATAGATATGGGATAGGGCTTAATCTGCTGGGGGGCTAAGTCTGTCTTAAAATGCCCTCTTATCTAGAAGACCTTTCCCTTAAACTCTCAAACATGGGGATCTGTAGTTACTCAGTGGCAAAAGAAATGCATTCTAATCCTGTTCAAGGGTGCTTTTATCTATTTCTACTTTATACATTCTAAGGTTAAGCCATAGGCTTGAAAAAGGGCGCCAATCCTAAAACCAGAGATGGCCAAGCAGATTAGGGACAATTAAAACATCTATTATTTAATTCTAAAGCAGGTCACTGACTTGTTCCATGAAAACTTAGCTGGATGATGCGGAGGGGGCGTTAATTTAAACACATAGACTCCATTCAATGATACCCCAAACTAGGAATAGTAGACAAACAGGTAGAATCAACATTATCAGCAAGAACTCACTCCCCTTTGTCAGCATAAGAATGCAAGCTGGATGTTGGATCAGATTAGTCTAGCATCTTTTTGGATATAGCCAAGGACTGTGCAAGAAAAAATATTTGGTTTTCCCACTTCAGAATTTCCAAAATGGGGGGGGGGGGAGAGTCAGAAATAAGCAATTTTCTAAGCACCAAACTGCTTCAGAAATTGGTTATTAATCGGCTTCAGTATGCTCCATTAAAATTCAGAGCATAACGAAAAAGCATTTAAACTTCCATCCCCACCGTGTATTTGACCCAATGGGAAGGGGAGGAGGGGGTCCCCTTCTTCCCCTCCCATCTGCTGAGGAGGGGATTCCCTCCTCCCCATCCCATCGGATCAAATAAGCAGCAGGGCAGGGTTTAAACCTACACTTTTCTAGCTGCTTGCAAGCAGCTAGAAAAGTGTAGGCTTAAACCTACCCCCCCACACTTGGCCCGCTGCAGGAGGGGCCAAGGAATCCCCTGGCTCCTCCACAGTGGGCAAAGGGAAGCGGTGAGGCGAGGCTTAAGCCTGCAGCCCCATCGCCAAGCACTCCGTTTGCCTGCTGTAGAAGGGGCCAGGGAATCCCCTGGTCCCTTCCGCAGTGGGTGAAGGGAAACGGCGGGGCTAGGCTTAAGCCTGGAGCCCCACCACCGGGCACTCCATTTGCCCACTGCAGAAGGGAAGCAGCAGGACTAGGCTTAAGTGCCAGCTGGCTCACGGAGGGAAGCCCCCCCCCATGGGCCACCTGAGGAGCCGAAAGGGCTCTTCCCTTTTAAACTCCAGCTGGCTAGCTGGATCCTCCTCCACAGATCAGCTGGGGTTTGAAAGCCCTAAAGCAACCCGAATCACTTCGGGAAGCTTTGATTCAGCATTTCCCAATCAAGGTCAGCATTTGGAAAACCCAAATCTTTACAAATCAGGTCCAATTTGAGTACTTATCCCAAATCGGAAACCCAAATCGAACACCCCTAATATAGCCAACCAGTTGCCCTGGAGGGCCAAGAAACAGGGCATAGAAGCCAAGGCCTTCCCACAATGTTAACTCCTAGCACTTGGTTTCAGAGGTGTACTGCCTCTGAATATGATACATCAGGCACTGTCTTACTTCCAAACCCTGTCAACATTCTCTCTCTCACACAAGGTGATCACAGGTTGAGGGCTGACAAGTGGTTTGAATTAGTGCATGATCCATCTAGGGGATGGATCATCTGCAGAAGTTCATAAAATTATGCATACAATGAGGAAAATGGATAGAAAGAACTTCTTCTGTCATAATACTAGAGCTCACAGAAGCCCAGTGAAGCTGATTGGAGGATAGAAAAAAGGAAGCAGGATAGATAAAAGGAAGTAGTTCTTCACTCAAAGACTAGTTATGCCTACTGGTTTAGTTGGCTTGAAAGAAGAATTAGACAAATTCATGAAGGATAAGCCCATCAGTGGCTATTAGCCCTGATGACTAAATGGAACCATCACATTCAGAAGCAATGACCCTCTGGATACAGCATGAGGGTGGATGGAGACAACTAGTGGAAGCACTGGACTCCATGCCCACTTGTAGGACTTCTGGGGGCATCTAAATGGCCACTATGTGAAATAGAATGCTGGACTAGACAGGGCTGGATCTAGGGTTCCCGGCGCCTGGGACAACCCAAGTCCGACCACCCTCGTGCGCGCACTGTGTGTGTGAGCGCCCTGTGTGCATGCAAGCTCCCGGCGCTGCATGATGACATCACTTCGTGACATCATCACGCAGGGCGGGCGTGCTGCCAGCAGAGCGGCAGCAGCGCCGGCGGCTGGGAGGCCACCCGCGCCACTCGCCTGCCCAGCTGAGGCGGCAGCCAGCTTGCCGCACGCTCCCTGTCCTGCGGGGCAGGCGAATGGCACGGGCAGCCTCCCACCTCTCCGTGCCATTCACCTGCCCGGCTGAGGGGGCGGCCAGCTTGCTGCGTGCTCCCTGTCCTGCTGGGCAGGCGAATGGTGCGGGTGGCCACTCAGCCACCTGCGCTGCCGCTGGCACTCTCCTGACAGCTGCACCCAGCGGCCCCCCTTTGGTGGCGCTGGGGGCAGACTACCCCCCCTGACCTGCCTCGATCCAGCCCTGGGACTAGATACTCCTTCCCATGACAACAGAAATAAGCAAGACAGGAATTGTATAAATTAAGCAGAAATCAGTTTTCCACGAACATAGCAATCTAAGTACTATGAAAAGGAAAATAATTAACAGGCCTTTAAACCATTTTTTTGTTAAGGAGGCACTTTAAGAGACATACCAAATACTTACGTTAAGTTCTTTTCTTTCCAAAGGCCTTTTGGTATAAAATCAGTTTCTGATTTTGGATAGGCAGGCCAAAAACTGGGATCTCCTATAATGTGCTTTATTATAATCCACTGTAATTATTCATTAACACACCACCCCAAAAGAAAACAGAGAAGGTAATTTGCTACAACAACTGATGAAAAACAGAAGAGAGGGATAGCAGAGTTCTGCTGACAAGTAAACTTTTGCGAAGTTCACAAATAAATGCAGAGTTTATATTAAACTTCCTTAAAAAATCAAGTGATTCTAAGAACCAAACCATTATACACAGTTATTTCTAAAACAGCAATCAGCAACTGGCAACTACTGGGCCAAGCCTCCTCCCAAAACTGGCAGCCTTGAGACATGAAAAGAACTTTGCAGCAATAATTGAAACACTAACCCATCATCTTTGTACCTCTTTCCCTTCAGGAATACTAGCGCACTAGAAGAATGAATCCTCATTAACAACCTACTACATGTAGCTTTACTTTTGACAGCAGCGTTACTATGAATATGGTAAGTATTTTCAGTTCTGAATTCTATTCCTCATTCAGATTTCTAATAACTTCTTTCCTGGAGGAAGTTATGCCAAAAGTATAGAGACAACTCACTCAACTTGGAAAAAAAAAAGATTCCAGGCTACTGCATGGAGAGAACTGACAGTGGTGCTGAAAACTGCTGCCATGTTAAGCAAACTGCAACAGGGGCTTTAGGCGGACTAAAAGATCATCTTAAAAACAGCAAAACCCACCCTTCTTACAGCCCTTGAAACATTTTTACCTATGCGTGCCATAAACTACAAACACAAACCATGCAGCTGCCTAAGGATAATTAATTACAATTTGTAAAATTTACCACTTGCTTCCATAAGTATCTACCTCATTTGCTACAAATATGTTGTTGACATCAAAGATCATTACTATTCCTTAATAAAAGGCAGCGTTTACAGCATTCCAGTTTCCCACATTCTCAGACCGCTGCTTAGACTAGACATCTATTTGACCACAGTGCCCCTCTTGAGAAAAATGAAATGAAAATTCCTGGAACACTAAATATTATTGTGACAAACCAAACACCTGATCTCTCACTAAAAATCACGTCTTTGCACAGCAAACTCTTGTTAACTCTGTTTCCTTTAAAGTGCATCTGTTGTTTTGTACAGTTCTCTTTTGTCCTAAGGAAATATACCACAAAGCTGGGGGGCGGGGGGGACACATCACTGAATAGTGAGATGTGACCCTTAATATACATGAAAAGATTTGGAGTAAGTTTCAGGCAGGTAGCAGTGCTGGTCTGCAGATTTGGAGTAAGCCAGATCACCTGACTTTAAAAAACCACAAACAACAATTTTAATTTTATATATGGTTTTTAAAATATCTGGCAATGATAAAATTGGCATCCAGTTAAATAGTTTCTATTATCTCTTAACATAAAAAAAAATTCCAAATGCACACATTCTCAAAAATCACTCCCCTTGGAAACTATTTTTGTGATCATAGAAAGTGTCTAAATTGATTTTAAAATACTGCAGCTAAAAAGCAACTCAGGATGACTCCCAAATCATAGGACCAAATAACAGTTGTTGTGATTCATAAGAACAGAGGATATTGGGAATTTCCAGGACATGAACATAAGCTAAGAACTGGAGCGAGGGGGGCTTGTCACAGTATTTCATGAAAAATGGAACCGTGGAAGCCTCAAAGGGATACAGCAAAGCAAAAAATCAAGACTGCAACAGAAAGTGTGGATAGAAGGAAGATTAAACTATTAATGCAAGCACAACAAATTAAATTAAAAAATCATCAACCCCAGAGAAAGAGCCAGGGGAAAACTGTGGGTACTCAAACCATAGAAAAAAATCCCCATACCTATAAGGACATATCATTTCAAAATCCTTTAAGCAGAGTGACTGAGAAGTGGGTGCATGGGTGGAGGGGGGGGAGAACAAAATTCTAAGGGACCACAGAGACAGGAAACACACTTTACTTGTTTTCCTATGATGTCTGGGATTGATCTAGATGGTGTGAGGGGGTGGTAGTTAGGGATTCTTTGTCTTGGGATCCACTGTGATTCTCAAGCAGCCCTGCCTTCAGAAAAGGCAACAGAATATCAGAACACAGAAACCAGACAACCTGATTAAGAACGGGGACCGCAATGAACAATTAATCCAGAAAATTCAAACACCAGAACAGGAGTGCATGAGTAATCCAGGGACGGTATGCCACCTAGCTTCCTTCCCCTGTGCCCGACAGATAATCTTCAAGGTTGTGTTTGTTTCTGAGCCGGTTGGTAACAATGGTATTCCAATCAAAGGACCTTGAATCCATTAAAAACACATCCAGTAGAAAAAGACTTGTCTTGAGCCTACAACAAAGGAGCAGGAGAGGCTTGGCTAGGGGAAGGGCAGGGGCTTCTGGTCACACACCCACTGCACCCCAGACCACATTTTCCCCAAACCAGAGTGCCAAGATGTGTGGGGGTGGGAGAGCGTGCTTTTAGGAAACCTGGTGGAAGAGACAGCTTTTTTTAAAAATGGGGATATGTTTCCAGTTGGGGCACGAATCTGTTTAGAAGAGCGGTTTATAAGCATAGTTGTTATTGCTGCTGTTGTGATTAAACACCACTGCTGCATGGCTCCCCTTTAGCACTGCAAACTTGGACGAATGCAGGCAGAGGGGACCAGAAGAACAACAACAGGCACCAGAGATGGGAGGGACCCGAGCGGATCCCAGCCGGATGACAAGGGAATGCGGCGCCAGAGGGAGCGGAGCCGGTAGAGGAAGGGTCCGCGATGTCCCTCTGCCCCCAAGCCCAGAAAGAGGGAGATTTGGGGAGGGGGGGTTCCCATGGTTGCCTCTCTTCCCACGTCAGCCGCCCCATTCCTTCCAGGCCCCCCGCATCGGAGCATCCCCCCAACAGCCACCGCCCCGCGCCCCTCACCCCGGCCCCCACGCGCCCCCCACTCCTGCCCCTCCTGCCTCACCTCATACTGGATGTACTGCTTCCGCCACTCCGGGGTGATGTGCGCGGAGAGGTGCTCGGCGAACTTCATGCTGCCTCCGCCTCGCCGGCCAGCCCTCGCCGGCCTCCTCTTCTCCCTTCACCTTCACTCGGCGGCCCCGGAGCCGGCTCGGCGGAGGCGGGACCCGACTGAGGTGCCTCCTGGCGGCGCTTCTGCGGGCGGAGACCGGCCAGGGGTGGTGCCGCCCCCACCGCACATGGGCTCCCTCCTGCCGCGCGTCCCCGGCCCCTCGCGCTCCCCTCCGCCCCGGCTCAGGGTCGCCTCAGCGCTGCCGCCCACTGCGGCCCCGCCGCTTCCTCCGGCGCTCCTGCAGCAGCGGCAGCGCCCGCCGCCATTTTTTCCTCTCCTCGCTCAGGCCCACCCCTCCGCCTCCTTTCCCCCCCCCGCTCCCATACCAGCCGAGCTTGACGTCATCGCCATGGTAACCGCCTCCCTCCAGAAGGAAACGTACAGAAAAGAAAGGAGGGGGGGACGGGGGGAGAGAGCAAAAGAACGTCGCGGTTAACCACGCCCATCCTTTCACGCCCCGCCTTCTCTCCGGTTGGATTCAAGGAGAGCGGGGTTCGGAGGGGGCGGGGCCAACAGTCGCCCAAAGCCACGCCCACGACACACCCCCACCGACTCTGTTCTTCAAAGGAATCTTAAAGGACAACACCCCCCGCCCTTACTTGAGCTCTGCGGTAGAGGGCTGAGGGTGCTGTGGAAAGCGCTATGCGTCGTCCTGGGCAAAGGCTGAAGCTCTGCCTTTAGTTCCTCATTTTTAGAAATGAATTAAAAAGCGGCAATTCATACACAGAAAAGGAATATGTGTGTATATGTGCATACACAAAAATATAGGTACAGTGTGTGCACGCTCGCGAGTGTGTATGTATATATATTTATATATTTATATATATATACTTACACATATGTATGTGTTCAAGATGGATTCAGGAAAGGAAGCTGCACTAGAGATCACATTGCAAATTTACCATGGCCAATGGAATGCACTAGGGAATTTCAGAAGAAAATCAGCATATGGTTTATTGATTACAGCAAAGCTTTGATTGTGTGGTTCATGAAAAGCTATGGATAGTGTTACAACCTCTGATTGTTTTGATGCGCGATTTGTACTCTGGACAAGAGGCTACTGTTAGGACAGAATATGGGGAAACAGAATGGTTTACAATTGGCAAGGGTGTCAGACAAGGATGGATATTATCTCCCTACCTCTTCAATCTCTATGCAGAGCATATCATAAGGAAAGCTGATTAGATATAGAAGAAGTTGGAGTAAAAATTGGTGGAAGGAACATTGACAATTTGAGATATGCAGATGACACCAAGTTACTGGCAGAAAATAGTGAAGACTTGAAACAACTACTGATGAAAGTTAAAGGAGAAAGCACCAAAGCAAGATTACATCTGAACATCAAGAAGACAAAAGTAATGACTACTGCGGTGTTACACAATTTTGAAGATGACAATGAGGAAATTGAATTTGTCCAAGATTTTCTATTCCTTGTCTTAATCATCAACCAACAGGGAGACTGCACCGAGGAAATCGGAAGGAGATTGAGATTTGGAAGAGCAGCTGTGAGGGAGCTAGATAAGATCCTTAAAGATAAAGATGTCTCTCTGGGGAACAAGATCAAGATAATCCAAACAATGGTATTCCCCATTACAATGTATAGATGTGAAAATTGGACAGTGAAGAAAGCTGATAGGAAGAAAATTGAGTCATTTAAAATGTGGTGCTGGAGTTTTGCGGATACCATGAACAGCCAAAAAGACAAATAAGTGGGTACTAGACCAAATAAAGCCTGAATTCTCCCTAGAAGCTAAATAATAATATTATAATAATAACATTCGATTTATATACCACACTTCAGAATGATTTAACACCCACTCAGAGAGGTTTACAAAGTATGTCATTATTATTATCCCCACAACAACAAACACCCTGTGAGGTGGGTGGGGCTGAGAGCTCCTAGAAGCTGTGACTGACCCAAGGTCACCCAACTGGCATCAAGTGAAGGAGTGTGGAATCAAACCCGATTCTCCAGATTAGAGTCTCATGCTCTTAACCACTACACCAAAATGACAAAACTGAAGCTACTGTACTTTGGTCACATTGTGAGAAGACAAGATTCTCTGGAAAACTCAATAATGCTAGGAAAAGTAGAAGGCAGCAGGAAAAGAGGAAGACCTAAAATGAGATGGCTGAACTCAATAAAAGAAGCTACGTCCTCCAGTTTGCAAGATCTGAGCAAGTCTGTTAATGATAGGATGTTTTGGAAGTCTTTCATTCATAGGGTCGCCATAGGTTGGAGGCAACTTGACAGCACATAACACACACCCATGTATGTGTGCATGTGTATATACATACACATATAGGTCGGTTTGTGTGTGTGTATAGTTTTAGGTTGGAAGCTGTGTTCTTCTGCAGTAGACAGCTGGATTTGAGTCCAGTGGTACCATAGAGACCACCAAGATTTTCAGGGTGTAATCTCTGACTCTTGAAAGCTTACATCCTGAAAACCTTATTGGTCTGTACAGTGCCACTGGACTTAAATGCTCCACATGCATGTGTGCGCTCTCTCTCTCCGTATCCACACACACATCCTGGACTAGGAAACTGAAAGGATTCCCTCCTGTTCCTGATTTTATTCGACCCATTTTTCTCACACCAGCAGAGGGATCCCTAAGCTTTTTGAGCTTGTGGGCAACTGACACTGGGTGGTGGGGCAATCATGAAAAGGCCACCACAGGAGGCAGAGCCATATGCACCAAATGGCTGCTGCAGGAGGTAGAGCCGTATGCACAGCGGAAGCCTGCCCAAATGCAGAGGAAAAGATGCATAACTGAAAAACACACTGGAAAAGAGGGGTTAGAGGTACTGAAACAAAAACTGTGGTGGCAGCTGCCACTGAAACTTGGTTTCTTCACTGGCCAATCAGAAACCCTGCTGGGAAAGTTTTAAGTGAGTAGCTATGTTGATCTGCAGTAGAACAGCAGGATTTGAGTCCAGTGGCACCTTAGAGACCAACAAGGTTTTAGGGTGTAAGCTTTCCAGAGTCAAAGTTCTGTCTTCAGTTACAAGCAGGAAAGAGACCCACTTGGCCCCACCCACTTTCTAAAACCACGGTGGACACCAAGAAAGGTGTCGGTGGACACCATGGCACTCCTGGGGCCCCTGGCAGCAGTGAATAGTCACATTGGTCCAAAGCAAAAATCCAGAAACAAGCACCATCCCTTTTAGTAGGGCCAACTAAGATTAAACAAAATACTGCAAGCTTTTGAAATCTTCAGAACTCTTCATCAAGTTGGATTTTTTTTTAAGTGGGGGGAGGGAGGTCTTGATCTCAAGCCCTAATCATATCAGTGTCCAGGTAGAGATGCTGAGCAGGTGTGCAGATTTGAAATGACGCTGGTGTCAAGTTGCACCTTTTAGCCTTCTGGGAAGAAGAAACAGAAAAAGATGGAAGCATACCATCCACATTTTTTTAAAAAGAGCATTTGATGAAATGTTTCTCTAACACTAGAAAACATTCACAGACCCCTTAGAAGGCTGAGTGTAGAGGCAGAATGTGATAGTCCTTGTATACACAGAGTGCATATTTTAACAGACATAGAGGTTTAGATAAGCATTTTTATGTATTTATTTTCATTTATAGTCCGCCTTTCTCACGGGGGCTCAAGGCAGATGAAAAGCACAATAGAACTATTCAGGCAATTAGTAAACTGATTATGAAATATGGTAACACTTGAATGGTAGCAATATTTGAATCTGATATCACAGATTCCTAGTAAAACAACATAATGCAGCGTGGGGCTGGGATTGAAGAACTGGAAGAAAAAAAAACATTATCTCTAACTGAGTTTACCTCCCAAGATGATCCATTATATCTCCGCTCTACCCCTCTGCAAGAATGCCCTCCTGCACAATTCTGTACTGCACATTTTGCAAAATGGTAGAAGCATGGTACAGCCTTCCTAATAGCCTTAGGCAGGCCATTTTATAATGTGGGAGCCACTGCAGAGGATATGTGTGAATGTGCAGTTGACAAATTTATCTATTTAAAGGGTGGCACCTTCGTAAGACTTGAGGCTTGGGACATATCGAGCAATTATCTTGCTGTTAACAATGCATTTGAAGAGGCCAAATATGCCCATTTCTTGGGCCATTTGGGAAAAGATGTACACATATGCCCATACCCACCTCATCAGTTGTCTTCTTGGCTGCTCTGCAGCTGTCTGCTTGCTGCAGGGATGAGAAGCTGGGAAATCATCCTGAGGTATGGGGAAGGGCCATGGTGTAGTGGTAGAACATTTGCTCAACATGTAAAAGGTCTCAGGTTCAATTCCTCATATCTCCAGTTAAAAGGATCAGGTAGTAGGTGATGAGAAAAACAGCTATTTGGGACCTTGGAGAGCTCCCACCAGTCAAAATGGACAACAGTGACCTTGGGTCAATGCTTTGACTCCTCTATCCATGCGTGCTCCTACAGCTGGCTATGGAGGCATCATCGTCTTGTCTCAGAGCGGGACCACAAGTGACTCCTGACACAGGTTGGACACTTGCCAGCTTCCCTCAAGTTTTGATGGGAAATGTAGGCAGCTTGGCGGAATGTTGGACAAGTGACAGTTGAAAAGTCCATTGGACAGCAGTCAGAGAGTCAAGCTGCAAGACCAGGATGCCTACATTTCCCATCAAAACTTGAGGGAAGCTGACTAGTGTCCAACCTGTGTCAGGTGTCACTTGTGGTCCCGCTCTCAGATGGCCAGGGGCAGGGAGCCCTGCTTCAGAGAGCTGAAGGACTACTAGGGAGGTGGCAAAGATGCCACCATCGAGACAGATGACGGGGTTGGAAATTGCCCCATCAGGATGCCTGGGAATGCCAGATGTAAGTCTGTTTTAGAGGGACAGACACAAAGGGAGTCAATGTATTCTCTCAAACAGATCAAGACCAATCCTCCCTCCTCTGTCAAGCCCCCTCCCCTTTCAAAAGGGCAGAACAGATGGGCTTTCTTCTTTCCCATCCTTAACTTCGATTACATAACAAATCCTTTGTAACAGTGATGTGTAGCGGCTACAATGCAAGGAAGCTCAGTTCAGCAATCAGGCAGGCTACCCAGTCGCTCCACAACACTATCTAGTTTATAAATTTGGATCCTGTTTTCCCAGGGCCTGGTGCATGGGACTATGCCCACTTTAAACCATGACAGTGGATATCTCAATACCAGTAAGTTCAGTTCTGCATCAGAGTTGCTTCAGAACTGGACAATGGCACTTACTAATAAGCACATCTGGTGTGCTTATTAGTTGCCTTTACAGTCACAATTCTGTTGAATTTGCTATACAAAGAAGGGATTGGGTAGCTGCAGGGAAGCCACTGGACCTCTTGATGGCTTTTGATACTATCAACCATGATATCCTTTTGACTACCTTTCAGGGTTGGGACTGAGAGGCATTGTTCTGCAGTGGTTTCAGAGTATGGTGCTGGGGGGTTGTTCCTCCACCCCTTGGTCTCTTGCCTGTGGGGTTCCACAAAGTTCTGTCTTGCCCACCATGCTTTTTAATGCGTATGTGAAGCCATTGGGACCAGTCATCCAGAGATTCAGACTCTGCGTTGGCACCAATATGCAAATGACAGTTATCTCTATCTCCCACTTCCAGCAGGTCCCAGGGAGGCCATGGAAATGATGAACAGGTACCTGGAACCCCAATCTGGTTGGGTTTGTACTCCCTCTAAAGGAGCTAGTTCACAGCTTAGGAGTGCTGATGGACCCAGGCTTCCTGTTGGATAAATAGATGATAGCTCCAGCTGGGCAGGAAAGATTTTACCACTGTGGTGCATGCCCTAGTAACTTCTGGATTAGATTACTACAATGCGCTCTATGTGGGGCTGCCCTTGAAGATTGTCCAGAAGCTGCAATTGGTTCAGAATGCTGCAGCCAGAGTTTTGACTGGAGTGGGTTGTAGGGACCCTATCTCCAGTCTTGTTCTATCTACCCTGGCTCCCACTTCACTTCTGGGCCCAATTCAAGCGGCTTTAAAGCCCTATAAGGCTTGGGACTAGCATTCCTTAAGGATTACCTTCTCTTCTATGAATCTACCCATCATCTTTTGGAGGCCTTGCTCTGGGTGTCCTTGCAATCTAAGGCTATACAGGTGGCAGCCCAGGAAAGGGCCTTCTTGGATGTGGCACCCAAACTTTGGAACTCCCTATGTCATTGCCTTCTGCCAGCTGGTGAAGACTTTCAGTGAACCCCCAGTAAACTCTTACTGGGCCTGCTTCCTGGTTGTGTGCATTTGTTTATATTTCTCTATGTTTTAAATGTCATTTTAATATTTCATATATTTTAATATCTGTCATTTGCCACCTTGGAGTTCCTAATTGCGTAGAAAGGCAGCACATAAATGTTTAAATAAAAATATAAATATTTTTTCAACACATACAACATTTCCAGTGGCTTCTGCTTAAGCACGGGCATGCAAGGGGGGGCTAGTGGTTTATCGACAGCTAGTGTGGCATAGTGGCTAAAGGCTCTGACTAGGATCCAGAAGATCCAGGTTTGAATCCCCAACCTGCCATAGAAGTTTGCTAGATGAGCTTAGGCCAGTCTCTCTCTCAGCCTAACCTTCCTCACAGGGTTGTTGTTGTGGGGATAAAATGGAGGAGGGAGAGCAAGATTGTTGACTGCTTTGAGGTCCCCATTGGAGAGAAAAGCAGGTTACAAATATCCAAAAAAAGAAAAATACGTCTCTGGCCAATTTTGTAGTGGCATGGAGATAGGAGCTCTTTAGATGCCAGGTGGTTGAGGAAGAACATGGAACATGTGATGGTTAAGCCAACTCTAAAATCCTGCTCCGATTTCTGTGTTGGGGATGAGTAGAAGATTTGGTACACTTAAGAACATAATTTCCTAAAGCTGACTGTGGCATTTTGACCTCTTTATGTTACCTATATATTGCTGCCTCCCTGATTTCCTTAGTTTTCCCGTAGATTTCCACTGCCACTAAAGGATATCACCTTAGTTTTCTCTCAGTTTGACTTACTGTATAGAATTTCCTAGCTATAGATAGTTGTATGACAGAATGGTCAGCATAAGAGGGTGGCTCTGGGGCAAAACAACAACAACAGCAACAACATTCAATTTAATAATAATAATAATATGTTTATTGCTTTTCCGGCCGAAGCCATAAGCCATACAAACACCAACAAAATATGAACTGTACACATTCAATTTATATACTGCCCTTCAGGACAATTTAATGCCCACTCTGAGCGGATTACAAAGTATATTATTATTATCCCTACAACAATAATCACCCTGTGAGGTGGGTGGGGCTGAGAGAGCTCCAGAGAGCCCGTGACTAGCCCAAGTTCCAAAAAAGGAACTCTTTTATGCAAAACAGGTGTTTTGTATAACTAGAAATAGAATTTATAAGTACATATGCATAATGGTAGCAGAGTAGTTTAAGTTTCGGAACAGGTTCATAAGCTTGGTGGTTTAAAAAGAGATATAGATCCTTAAATGTTTGTTCACAGACCCAGTCACAAAGACTAATATTCCACACAGTTGCCATTTAGGCTAGAAATATCCCCAGAAGAGAAGAACGTGGAATACTCTGAGTTCATTTGACACACAGGCTGATTTCCTTCACCAGGTAAAAATACACAGGCTTCTCTCAGCACTTCACTCACAGAATAATTCTCACCCCTCATCCACATAGATGAAGACTTCCACAAAAACTGACTGAACCTGACAGACTACTTTCCCTCAGCACTCTGACTAAAACTACAGTTCACTCTGCCCTGTTGGATTCAGCTACCATCCAATTACAGGTCCATTCATCAGTTCAGCTCCCTTCCTTCTCAGTTTAGAGGCCTGCATTTTTAACCACAGTAACAAATATTTTTTTAAAAAAACATTAACCAGCAGAAATAGAACACAAACTATTTATATGGCAAAACATTACACTGACAAGCTGGTAAAAGACTGCTATTCGATGCCATCACCCATGCTCTCCAAAGCATCTCATTTAGTTCTTCCACAATATTAGGGTTACAGGGTCTTCTTGGCAATGGATGGGAGGGTGGGGAGATGCACACATGTAGTCTCAGCCAGGCACAATGACATCAGTTCAGGAAATGACATCATCGCACTGGCCACGGGCCAACATTGGCCCTGCACAAAGCATGGGACAAAGCACTTCCACGGACAGCCGAATGATGTCACTTCCGGAAGTGACATCACACTTGGCTAGGAGTGTGTGCACCACCGGTTTGTTTGGGTGGCGGGTGATCGCCTGCTGGCTTGCCTCCTCCCGCTGATTGCCAGCAGTTTCCGGAGAAGAGGCAAATCACCAGGAGTTTGCCCACCACCTGTGGGCACCTGGAAAGCCTAACAGTAATAATACTTAGCATTTATATACTGTGTTTTGAGTATCCAAAGCACTTCACAAACACTATCTCAAGAATCCTTGTAAAAGCCCTGTGAAGTAGACCAATACTGATTCCCACATTGTATATGAGTGCTAGGCTCAGAGCCATACCAGATATATGCTGAAAGTTATATGTTAGGACTGGAGCTCCCGGACATTTATTTAAAAAATCAGTTTTCAGGTATGCAGGAGCCAATTTGGATTGTGATCATGGGGAGGTGGGTTTAAACCTTCCCTAGGGTTGCCAGCCTCCAGGTAGTGGCTGGAGATCTCCAGGAATTACAACTGGTCTCCAAGCCACAGAGATCAGTTCACCTGGAGAAAATGGCTACTTTGGGGGGTGGACTCTATGGAATTATGCCATGCCAAGGTCCTTTCCTTCCCCAAACACCACTTTCTCCAGGTTTCTCCAGGTTTCATCCCCAAGATCTCCAGGAATCTCCCAACTTGGAGCTGGCAACCCTAGCCTTCCCCCATGGCAAATGACATGGACAGAGGCTTAATTTCCCCTCCCAGCAGTCCTTATCCAAACTGGGCCCACACACATCTAAGAATTAACTTTCCCCAAAAAAATGCTGCTGGCTAGGAACACAGAACTCCCAGCATTCCTCTGGTTTGGCCCTGAGAGATGGGGACTAACCAAAGGCCTTTGGTTCACGACTGAGACGAAATTTCAACAGAGTGCTCTCTGGCTCATATCTCATCCTCTGATAGATTGCCAAGTGGCTCTTTTTGACCTACTTTTTTTAACTTAAAGCTGGCAGAATTGTATGCAAATAAGTGTGACTTCCCATAAAGAAGACTGTTTATAAATCATGTCTGGCTGACTGCTGGCTCTCCAGTTTTACCAGTAAACACGTGGTATTTGTTTTATTATTGCAGTGATGATTTACTGCTTACACAATTAAGGCACACTCTCTTGGAAAGGACTTTACATCCTTTGTGAGATAATGTGACAAGAACTGTTCACAGTATTCCAAATGCAGGTGCACCACATAAATATTACTGAGAGTTATTCATTTATGCCATTGATACCCTGCCTTTGTCCCTAATGAGGAACCAATGCCTTACACCATTGCCCTCTCCTCCATTTTATCCTCACAACAACCCTGTAAGGTATATTAAGCTGAGAGTCTGTGATTGGGTCAAGGTTTCCCTGCAACCATCCATGGCAGAGCAGACACTGTCACCACAACACCACACTGGTATAGTCCGATTCCTAATAATCCCTAATGTGGAATTTTTTTTGTGTGGCCAACATTACACACTGAGTGGACATTTGCATTGACCTATGGACCGTGAACCCATGACCTCTATCCTTGTTGGTCACCATCCACTGAGATCCCTTCATTGTACATGCAGGGCTTTTTCATTAAAAAAAGAAAGAAAGATGTCTGGGGGAGGGACATAATTCAAGCATAATATAGAGGAATTGGATAAAGATAACTTTTTCAACTCTCCCATCATAAAATTTAGGGTCACCCGATGAAATTTACTGGAATTTGAATCTGGTCAGATAAAAGAAAAGAAAATTCTTCACCAATACATAGTAGTAGCAGTAGTAGCAGTAGGTTTAATTGTATATGGCCGAAGGCCGTCACAATACAAAGTTAAGAACAGTAAAATAGAAATCTATCGTACAAGCATAAAATACAGTTTTAAAAATAATAAAAATAAAATACAATTAAAATGGTACCTTAATAAATATTAGATAGTTATGAAAAAAGTTAGGTTTCTGAGGAAACAATCTTGGCCCTGATCTTTTTTGCATTTGGGGAATTCAGGGCCACGGCATGTGGTGATGGGCACAGTTTTAAAAATGATGCTAGGCAAATTTGAAAGACAGATCTATCAACTCCTATTAGCAATGATGGCTGAATGTAGTCTTCATGTTCAGAGGTAGTGTAACTCTGAATACCATCAGATGAAGGGAAAACACCAAAGGATAGTTATTGTATTCTTGCTCTAGGAAATCTGTGAGTTTCCTAGAGACATCTGGTTGTATTATCATACGAGGACTAAAGATGTGTCTTCGCTGGACATGTGTCAGTGTAAATGCAGCCCAATTTGCAATATAAGATCAAATTTGTGCCAAATAGTCTGAATGTGAGGAAGAAAATTCTCTTCCCACTGCTTTGCTAAGACAGCTTTTGGTCTAGTTTCTACATCCGACTTAAAGGGATGCCCCCAATCTGGACAGTGACTCACCCAGTGGCAACCAGATCTCTTTTGACAAAGTGGAATCATTTGAACGGAGCAATGAGAATCAAAAGGGAGTGAAAAAAGGAATAAAGCTTATTGAGAGGAAGAATGCAAAAAGTGGGACGGGAAAATTGGCCCTCTTGGTTGGTCAAAATACTACAAAGTGTTCACGTAGTAACACCCAGTTCTAGAAGCCCGCATCAAGAACCAGACAATCCAAGTTTTCAGTCATTCAGGAAGGGATGCCAGAGGCCAAGATATAAAGTAAGTGAGAAGGCGGAGCTGGCTATAGCCATGTATCAAAGCAGGTCCAGCAAAGTACCATCTCTGAAGGTAAGAGTCTAAGCATCTGGGCAGAAAATAACCCAAAGTGATCTAAACAGGAAAAGAACCGAGACATGTGACCTGTAGTCAAAGTGAACGATCTAGAGCTACACACAGAGACGATATAGAGTAAGCTGGACTATGGTCAAACCCACTTCAGGGTCAGATTCTGGCCACAGTTACAGAGCAAAGAGCCAGGCTCAAAACTAAACGATTCTACTCTTTCCATGCTTGGAACAATGGGCTTCAGCAAAGTCAATATCCAAGTGTGCCTTTTGACTAGTTGAAGAGGAAGAATGTGCACTTTGGGGGAACAGTTCGCCACAGTGGGAAACTGGAGGCTGGCCTAAAAGCAGCTTTGATCTGTTTCATCAGTGCTGTTCTAATTTCCTTTAAAGACTCTAATTGCACAAAAGACCTTCTCAGAGGATTTCAATTTATTTATTGACATATTTATATCTTGCATTTCCCCATGGCTCAAAGCAGCTTAGAAAGTCAAGTTCAAAACATACAAAATTGTGACTGCGTCCTAAATATTTTCTTATCTATTCATCCAGCCAAGTAGAAACAGCCTAAATGCAAAGATTTTATATTTCAGCAGAAAGCCTCCCACACACTAAATGACAGGAATGTTAAAATAATAATAAAAAAACTTTAGTAATATAAAAGGAGAAATCAAGCCACTTACAGCCATGATCTTTCTTATGTTTAGCTTTACAAACTCTTTTTCTTATTAGCAAAGTAATCCAGAGGAGCAAAAGAAGAGAGCAGGGCCCCCAGTTTGGGCATATCCTTTACAGTGCCATCCAAAGCAAAATTACACCCTTCTAGGTCCATTGAAGTAAAAAGTCAGTAATGGGCTATGTTCTGGTCACCTCCGCTTCCATTAACACAACTTATTTGAAGATCTTCTTGCCAGGTTTGTTCTTTCTGTGTCATTGACTCACTATGGAATTGTGTCCTGGCCAGGAACCTTTTCCAATCTTAGAAGGTGAGGCAAGGCATAATTATAATAATTAGCTCTAAAACATTTTATAGAGAAAGTTACTTATACATTTCAGAAATTATAAGCCTGAGATTGACTATAACTGTTTTATTATAACAAATTAGTATCCTGGGGCGTTAGCTAGTAAGATGTTGAGTAGGGAAGTACTGGTTTGTCTCCCATGTTTTTATAATGTCGGGGCTCCCACTGGGCTTAATTCTTTACCAAACCAGCCTGAACTTGGAGTAGGCTGCTGTATTCTAGCTTTATATCCCTTGACACTCATCCCAGCATCCAGTATACAGACAGAGGTCCTGAAAAGTTTTGAACCTGCAGGCAACTTTCTCTATAAAACGTTTTAGAGCTAATTATTGGTGGCAGACACTACTACAAAATGGCTGTCATAGGAGGTGAAGCCAAGCACACATACACATACAAGAGGAAGGGGAGTACGGACTATAAACACACATGCAGAAGAAACCCAAGGGGAGATCACAAGCACACAGAAGACGACGACCAGTGGGGGAAAGGGAAGAGAAAATGCACACATGGAGAAGACAACTGAGGGGAGAAAGGGGTGCTGTCCTGGTGCCCCTTAGCTCCACCCCTTCACAGTGAATCTCTAAGTCTTGATTACACAATCCTGGATCCTTCTCCAGTGAGCAGTGAGGAGGAGTTATATGAAAAGCCCCTTTATTTGTCTGAAGGAAGCCAGTCACTGGTTCTACCTTCACAATGGCCCCCACCTACTTCCTTGACACACATGGCAAATGCCTGGGGAAATATCTGAGACGTAATCATGCCATGCTGAGGAACCCTAGTAGCTGTCCAACCCGCGTTCTCACATTGTAGAGATGCAGTGATGTGTTCAAGCGGCGCCGCAGCAAGTTTGTGGGCGCTTTTCATTCCCCTCGCTTCCAAACGGCCTCCCGGCCTCCCATGTGGTTCCCAATGGGCATTCCTGTCACTCATTGAAGACCCCGCCTCCCCCCCTGCTTCTCCGGAACCTGGGGACTATTTAGGTTTGCCAGTCTCCAGGTGGTAGCTGGAGATCTCCCAGAATTACAGCTGATCTCGGGCAACAGAGATCAGTTCCCTACTATCTGGCCCTATATTTCAGGGAAGGGGAACCTGTTTCTTGTGGTGGTGGTGGTGGCGGCAGCGGCGGCATGGATTTGCAGGCACCAGCCTGGCCCTCATCGGAAATGGGGACTGGACGGGTGAGAGGGTGGGTGTTCGATCTGGACCTTCACTGTCACCTCTGCCCCCCTCCCTGGCAGGAATGCCTGCTCTCTGAAGGGGGGCCTATTGGCAGCAGCGGGGATCGCAGCCTCTCCATTGACTGCGCCGCTGCTTGCCCCTCGCCTAGATGACAGGAGAGGGTTGTGGCCATTGGCTGGTGTGAGCAGGGTTTTCAGGGGAATGGCGGGCGGACACTCCTGGCAGCGGCCGTACCTCGCCTTGTCGCACTCGGGTGCTGGCGGGACTCTCCTGCAAAAGTCCATAGGGAGCTGTGGAATGGCGCCCCATTTACATCGGCGCATGAGTGACGACGCTGCCTCAGGGCATAGGATTGAGCTGTAAATGTAAACCGTTTCAGATCTCATCCAAAAATTCACCCAGTAGCTTTAAGGAGGTCACAAACGCTCTTATCCTCAGACTTGGTCTGCAATGTGGAGATAATCATATTAGCTTACTTTATGGAACAGTTGTAAGATTTGCTGAGTTAACATATGTGAAACACGTGGACTGTTTTGCAAAGCACTGAATGCATGTGCCTTGTTCGCATTTTTACAAGGTTCACCTTTGTTCACCTTTTTTACAATTATTTGTTCACCTTTTTTACAATTTTCATTTTGAAACCTCAGCAGAAGAAATGTACTGCAAGGCTTCCCCTGCCCTTGATCCTCCCAATGCAACAACTGCCATCAAGGTAATGCCAATCAAGGCTTGCTTGACTTGTAATGAGGACGATCTCGAAAAAAACTGTCCCAGGTTCTCTGCAGTGTCCATGTTTTAGGTGTCTGCTCTGGGCAGCTCTTTGCTAGACTATCTCAGGGCTTCATTGATTTGTTGAACAAGCTGGTGTAGGAGCCATCTGAATGTTGGGCAGGAAAGAGTGGAGATTGAATCCAATAATTGGCACAGCAAGGGAGAAAGAAAGAAGGCGAGAGAAAGAAAAAAAAACTAGGTTTGAAGAGAGCAAGGCCTAGCCCTTGCTGTAGTGATCAGCTGGTGCCATGGCTGAAGCACGTTAGACTGCTCATGAAGACTCATGATTGAGTGCTTAAATCCCTGTATGTAGAAAGCTTGTATGCCAAAGAGAACATTAAGATAGAACTCTTCTCCCTGGCATGCTACTTTTCTAGGTGGAAATGGCTGAGAATTAAGGTTGCCAGCCTCCAGGTAGTGGCTGGAGATCTCCCAGAATTACAGCTGGTCTTCAGGCCACAGAGATCAGTTCCCCTGGAGGAAATGGCTACTTTGGAGGGTGGACTCTATGGAATTATGCCATGCCAAGGTCCTTTCCCTCCCCAAACCCCACTTTCTCCAGGTTTCTCCAGGTTTCGCCCCCCAGATCTCCAGGAATTTTCCAACTTGGAGCTGGCAACCCTACTTAGAGTTCAGACTCATATCAACCACTATCTACAACTGGGTACAACTCTGACACAGCTTTGTCATTTTGGTGATAACAGAATGAAGTCAATTCCGATAGATGCTGCGGGCATCATATTTTTAGAAATATTCTTCCACATTAGAAAAAAAACCCCTATTTGCATGAAGTATATTAATAAATTAGGGAGATTACACCAAAGCAGGATTCTCTCTCACACATACCCCTTTAGTATTAAGTGGCACCACTTCGGTCTACCATCCCATTATGTAAAATGCATCGATCAGCTTGTTTCCTGAATAACGAGGGGGCCAAGATGGAGAGTGGAGAGAAAGTACAGATCAGGGACAATGTCAGTAGTCACTGAAAAGCGTGAAATGATTCTGCCATGGCTGGTGGTCAAAGGCTGTCTGATGTTCATTATCGAGAGTTGTCAACGAAATGAATGAAAAAAGTGGAGACAAGTTATTGAAATTGCTATTTAAATTTGCTTCCTCTGTATAGATGTAATTGAGGCAGATAAAAGACACAAAAAAATCAGAGACTACTGTGCCATGAGAATTGTTGATCTGTCCTCCTACTCAAGGACATATTTTATTGCTGTTGCTCTATGTGCTAAATAGACTCCCCTGAATAAAGAAAGATAAATACATAAGCATACATGCATTTGACAAAGAGAACTGTGGCTCTCGAAAGCTTACGCTACAGTAAAGTCGGTTAGTCTTAAAGGTGCTACTGGACTCTTTACTATTTTACATAGGCATTGTGTCCCACGCACTATCATGTTTGCACGTGCATGATCAATAATGGATGGCCCTACCCACTATGTTATGAACTTTTTTCCTCCCCCCCCCCCAATATCCTGGAAACCAAGGGGCATGTGATTCTTTAGTATTTCTATCTCTATGCTCATTCCTACAGTCTACATATGAGCCCACCCAAACCTCAATGCTGTCTCACTATCATTCTACAGATGGTATTATGGGTTTCCCACACTTGATTTTTGCTGTAGTCCATCTCTATAACTGTTGCTCCCCCCCTTGCCTTACAAACAGTATAATTTGTTGGTCATTGCTTTCTCAGATGCAGAGGAGTTCGCCGTGTTAGTCTGTGGTAGCAAAATCAAAAAGAGTCCAGTAGCACCTTTAAGACTAACCAATTTTATTGTAGCATAAGCTTTCGAGAATCAAGTTCTCTTCATCAGATGCATGGTACAGAAACTGGTCAAATATAGAAGAGGAGGGGGGAGGAGGGGAGGAGAGAGAAGATGCAATTAGGGGGGGAGAGGGAGGATGCAACCAAAACATTCCTTTGCTAGTAAATGTAAACATCTCCTTTTGGTGTGGAGATCAGTTGGCTTGTGTGAGGCTTCAAAGGAGTTTGCCGTGTTAGTTTGTAGCAGCAAAACTGCTAGACCATCCAATTCCAATGTAGTATAAGCCTTCGATAACCACAGCTCTCCCCATCAGATGCATCTGACAAAGAGAACTGTGGTCCCCGAAAGCCCACACCAGGTGCCACTGGGCTCCCCCAGACCCCGCCTCTGTAAAGGAAATCTGTTACCTGTGATAAAGTGATAACCATTCATAGTCCCTATTCAGTCCCAGCTTGACAGAGTCAAATTGACATATGAATTCCAGTTCAGCAGCCTCCCGTTGGATTTTGTTTTTGAAAGGTTTCTGTTGAACTACAGCGACCTTTAAGTCTTTGATGGAATGTCCTGGTAGATTGAAGTGTTCTCCCACTGGTTTCTGGATGTTTCCATTTCTAACAGTTCTCTTTGTCAGATGCATCTGACGGGGAGAGCTGTGGTTATCGAAGGCTTATACTACATTGGAATTGGATGGTCTAGCAGTTTTGCTGCTACAAACTAACACGGCAAACTCCTTTGAAGCCTCACACAAGCCAACTGATCTCCACACCAAAAGGAGATGTTTACATTTACTAGCAAAGGAGTGTTTTGGTTGCATCCTCCCTCTCCCCCCTTAATTGCATCTTCTCTCTCCTCCCCTCCTCCCCCCTCCTCTTCTATATTTGACCAGTTTCTGTACCATGCATCTGACGAAGAGAACTTGATTCTCGAAAGCTTATGCTACAATAAAATTGATTGCTCTTTCAGTTTTTCTTTGAATTTTTCCCTGAAAAAAATGGGGAAAACTCAAGAGGAGAAAAGGGAGAGGACCACCGGCAAATGATAGTATGTAAGGGAGAAGGAAGGTGATACTGTTAAGAAGCCAAACTGCAGCCAGAACTCAGTATAGAAAAGCCCAAAATGTGTTGAAATCGATGCGTGTAGAAGGAGAATGGATACAAGAGCACCTGTCCTGCCTCTTGCCTTCATGCAATTTCTGGCTTGTGATCAGCCATTCAGATTTTTCTAAAGGTACTAGCCCCTTTCAGACATCCTATTTGGCACTCCAACAGTGCATAATGGAAGTTTGTGCTACACTTGATCTTCCCAAATTCACACAATCATAATTTTTTTGGGAAATGGGACAACACATTTATTTTCCTTGAGTATGCAGCTTCAGTATGCATAAACAGAATAACAGATCTTTGAAGAAATGTGCTTATATGTACCAAGCTTACACACATGGAAAATATGCACATTGCCCCATTCACAAAAATGGTGACCATATAGGGTTGCCAGCCACCCAGGGGCTGGCAACCACCAGGAATTTGGGGTCATGGAGCAAGATGGTGCACAGTGACACAATGTCACTTCCAGGCAATATCATGCATCACCACAATGTCAAGCAGTCCCCCCAAACTATATGGTAAAACCCTTTTTTCCTCCCTATAATTTCTCCCACTCCTCCACCAGGCAGCAGTGGGCAGTAGAGGAGGGCAAGAGACCTTGTTCCTCTATAACCACATATATTGGGAGGATCACTTGTAACACACACTCTCGTTACATGTGGTTAGAGCACCAAAACTGAAATCTGAAAAGGGCCAGAGATCATGGGATGGGAGCCTGTATGAGTATAGGAAAACACATACAGACTGTGTACTGATGAGCTGATGATTGTGCATAGGCAGAGGGACCATGCTCATACCTACTCCCCCTCTATATGCATAGATTTCATCTCATGTAATGTCATCTATAATGGGCTACTAACAATGAAATCCTAAGGAGAGTTACTCCAGTCTAAGCCCCTTTGAAATCAATGGGCTTAGACTGGAGTAACTCTCCTTAGGATTTCACTGTAAATGTAGTCACATCTCTCAGCAATATGATCAGCACCCATTCTAAGGACCTATAGGACCCTTGTTTGTTTTTGAGCAATAATGCTGCAGAAAGCTTTCCGTTGTTCCACCATTTTAAACCGTCACCCCAAGCCCATGTACAAGGGCAGGGATTTCAGTTCTGTTTCCACTGATCTCAAGGACAAGGCCATTGACTTTAATCAAAGCTGCAAAAATGCTATAAGCATTTAGTCAAATACCGCCACCATTTCTATTCCTTTTGATTTGTGAGCAAAATCTTTGCTTTAGGATTAACTTGGCAGCAGTGGTAGTCAGATTAGCTTGCGCTAGAATAGTTCATTCATTGATAGTATCTGTTTATTATGTTCGTAGAAAACATTTCAATTATGATGATTTAGTGCCTTTCAAAAGGAACTTAAGAATCAGCAGTTCAAGAAGTACTGAGCTTAGATGGAACAGAATTGTTATTGCCGTTTGAGGTAAGTTTCCTAGGCAAGTGTCATATTAATATATCATGCTTGCAAACAGGAACCCAGGCCAGGAAAACGAACTACACGGCAGTCATAATCTCATGCAAGTGTTTGTGTGGAAAAGCAAAGTTGACTTATATGGATCAAAATTATATTTAGACTGGAGAGCAAAAGAATGCCTGCAACGATTAAAAATGTACAAACCTGGACCAATGTCTGCAGCTATTTATTTAAATTATTTCAGTAGTTTGATCTTGCTTTTCTTTCCATGGGTGACCCAAAGCAGTTTATAAAATACGATTCATGGGAAGACAATTTAAATAAACAAATGGAAATAAGAACAATGCAGAACAATACATCACAACCTGGGATAGTCCTGAATGGTTGGCCAGCTCACAGGGTCTCACACTGCAGGCTGTAGGCTAAGAGCCAAGCTACAAGTGACGCCTTACACAGGTTGGACACTTGTCAGCTTCCCTCAAGTTTTGATGGAAAATGTAGGCGTCCTGGTTTTACAGCTTGGCTCTCCATTACAGCTACAAGACCAGGACGCCTACATTTCCCATCAAAACTTGAGGGAAGCTGACAAGTGTCCAACCTGTGTCAGGCATCACTTGTAGCTTGGCTCTAAGGGTTAGATCCTAAAAGCCCTTAGGATCCAACTCTTAGGATCCAATTGCAGGCCGTAGGCTAAGAGTTGGATCCTAAGAGCCCTTTGGCTCATGCCTCTAGCTGTGTTCAAACTGAATACCTGCAATACCAACCCTTAGGATCCAATTGCAGGCTGTAGGCTAAGAGTTGGATCCTAAGAGCCCTTTGGCTCATGCCTCTAGCTGTGTTCAAACTGAATACCTGCAATACCAACCCTTAGGATCCAATTGCAGGCCGTAGGCTAAGAGTTGGATCCTAAGAGCCCTTTGGCTCATGCCTCTAGCTGTGTTCAAACTGAATACCTGCAAACAAGCAGAACAGAAGCTCCACCCAGATCTCATTCACCTACAATAAAGATTTCCCCCACCTTACCCCCAAGCTATGTATGACAATAAAGAATGCTGTTTGTTTGAAAAGGAAGTCGAATGTCTTTTCTCACGCTGAGTCCTTAAAAATCTTAAGGAAGCTTTGCATGGGGTCAAATGATCCTTTACAGATACCTTGAGATACGGCACATTTTAAAAAGCTTTGGCCCTTCCCAAGATCCTACTGAGATCTATTTGATGTAGTCCTATGCTTCCTCGGCCACTGATGAACCAGAGGCTCAAGCCTGCTGCTGGGAGATTTCCCTCTGGGCCCTGATTGTGCACCTGGAGTTCCATGCTGGGAACTCAGTTCCCAGGTGTGCATGTGCCTGATTCGGATTGGAACTACGGAGCATGAAATAGCCCCAGAAGTGGCTTTTTGTGCCACTGGGGAAACTTTGTACCCCATCAGTACGTCTGGAGCTCCCAATGAGGCAAACGCATTCCCTCGGGCCATTTCAGTCTGGAAAGCAGCAGGGGCTGGAAGAAGACTGAGGAAAACCTAACCTGTAGTTAGTCTTTGACAAAAGTGCTTACTTTCACTTTTATTGTGTTTGTCTTGGTTCACACTGCAAAGTGAACATGTGAGGGGCATCTTAAGGATAAGGCTCGGCCAAAGCCCCAATGTGGAAGAAGATGAAAGAGCTTCGTGCCAAGCTCTTGTGGGTCACAGCAGGTCACAGCTCTTGCAGAAATGATTCAGTGAACATTGCCAGTGTTGCTGGTCTTCAACCTTTGACTTTTCAAAGCATAAAATTAACTAATGTTAATTGCCTAGGGAGAGGAACGCTTGAGTCGAATAGCTTATAGCAGAAGCACTAGGAAAGAGAAAGCAGCAAGACCTACTCATTTGTGCTTAGGAGTAATAACAACAACAACATTCAATTTATATACAGGACAACTTAATGCCCACTCAGAGCAGTTTACAAAGTATGCCATTATTATCCCCACAACAAACACCCTGAGAGGTGGTTGGGGCTGAGAGAGCTCCAGAGAGCTGTGACTAGCCCAAGGTCACCCAGCTGGCTTCAAGTGGAGGAGTGGGGAATCAATCCTGGCTCTCCAGATAAGAGTTCCACGCTCTTAACCGCTACACCAAACAGGGCATTTCCTCCAAGAACACGCACCGTTTTAATTCTCCAGTTTGCTAAACTCACTACAGCTCATTTATGTTAGTTTGCGGGTGTCATCCATCGTATTTGACTTTTCAGAATCCATAACAATCCAAAGTGGCCATCCTTCTCTAATTGTAGGGCTGGCCATGGCCCTTTAGCTGGCATACATTTTCTTTACATTTCACTCGCCCTTATAATTAATTCCCTAAACCAAGAATTAACAGAAGAGCCAGCAAAGACCCTTTCTGTCACTTCCGTGCTGCTGAGAAAAAATTCTGGCATACTTCAAGGACCTTCTGCCCTGTAAAACTGGCAGGAAGGGGGCCTTTGTAAAAATGCATCTCTCTTGTGCACATCCCTATTATCTCTTTCCTCCCAGTACATTATTTCCATTCTAATTCTCAGTTGCACCATTTTCCACCTCCCGAAAAACATCATTTGCATTTTAAAAATTAACAGGGAGCTGAGAGAAATCGGCTCCCTGCTACTGTAGAGTCTCACACCTGTTTTGTCAAAAGCATATAGAATCATTTATAAATAGAATAAGTCTTTAAAGTAATTACACTTCTGGTGGATCTCATGGTGCTGGAGAAAAGCAGTTTATGAAAAAGTCGATGCAAAGGGGAAAGGAAAAGAGAAATATCTCGTTCTTCCATTAGGTATATATTAAAAACATCACTTGCTTTTCACATATGGGATACTGAGGCAGGTCCATATAGGTGTCACTGACCCAATAATTGAAAGAACTGATGGATTAGCATATACAAATGGGTTGCATCCTCTCTAGGGGATGGCCACCACCATTTCATTTATTGACTATTTTAAAAATGGGGAGGGGGTGGGAAGAGGAAGGAATGAGAGTGAGGAACAAAGAATAAAACAAGGAAAAGGAGAAAGACAAACAGGGAGAATTACATACATTTATGATGAGTAAAGTTTACTACATTTCTACCCTATTGTTCTCTTCAATGGGGATGCAAAGTGATTTACATCATTCTTCTCCATCTTATCCTCACAACAACCCTGTAAATTAGGCTAGGCTGAGAGTGTCTAAGCGATCCAAGGCCACCCAGAAAGCTTCCATGGTAGGGTGGGAATTCAAGCCTGGATCTCCCAAACTCTAGTCGAAGCACTGTACCAAGTAGGTTCCACAAGGAAGGTTGGTGTTAAAAGCATTACTGGGCTGAAAAGTAGAAGTGTAAATAATCTCAAACAGGGAACATTACATATGTTGCAAACTGCAGTGGGGTTTGTAGTGAGGATGGTGACCAGGTCAGAAGGGCCAGAGAGGTTAAAATGGGAATGCCATCTTTCCTTTGTAAAATTATCAGTCGCATTTTTTTTAGGGTGCCAGACGCAATGTGCATTTTATAGCTATGTAAGAGAGTGAAATTCAGCAAGTGCAACTTCTCTTGCACGGCTCTGAAAAGCGGCAGGCTCTGAAATTCTCTGTTTGGTTTAACAATTAAAGGTCCTGGAATTTTGTCCTTGGTATGAAATTACCCTGCAATTGCACAAAGCTGGCAATTGTTTAACACACTGATTTTTATTTAAATAACCAGGAACAACATCAACAACAAAAAGAACAAAGAACCCATGGAATGCCAAGAAAGTCTTGACAGGAGGACAGTTGAAGCATTGCTAATTAAGAATCGAATCAACAGGTATTGGATTTCAGGGAACTGGATCAAGGTAGCAGGGACTGGCTAAATTCTACAGGACCAGGGAGAGCTCCGAAGCAAGGTATACGTTGCTTAGGCAGGCAACTGAACTCCACTGAATACTTAACAAAAATAGCAAAGCTGTTTTGCTGAGTATCCAAGCCCCAGCCCACCGTTGAGAGCAAGCAGAGTCCTGACTTAAAGGGGTAGAACTTGGCACATATACATTGCAGGATAGCATCTGTGTTCATGCTTTGTCTTCTCTCCTGAGAGCTTACAGAGGAGTAGGGGTAAATGGGCAGTTGGCAAGAGAGAGATGCTGTAGTTCCTCGCTTGATAGAGCCAGGTTTACTCTTCCTACCCTGTTTTTCACCTGGTCAGAAGGATTACATCAGTATGAAGGGTTGCAGGTTGACAGGCAGGTAACCAAGACAAAGCAGTACCGGAACTACCTGCAGATTCAGAAGCAAGGACAGAGAAACAAGGAGGCAGGAGGGCCTGGATAGTTAGAACTAGGGATCCTGCAGATTTTGCTCTGAACAAATTGGACACAATTAGATGATTGGACACAAGCTAATCAGTGGTTCTGTCCCAATCAGCACTGAATGACTGAAAAGCCTGCCAAACAGGTTTGCACTGGATTTTTTCAAAACTGTGCATAAGCAAAAAACTGCCAATCAGATTTGTGTTGGTTTTTTCCAAAACTGCAAATAAGCAAAAACATTGCTGATCAAAACAGATTGGCAGCCATTAAGAGAGCTAATGGCTGCTTTCTTTAAAATCCCACCATTCTGTGTTTGTTTAAAATACAGCATTTCTTTATGACATTTATATGATTTGTGACTGATCTAATGGTATATTCAAACTACTGCCAGTAGAGGGGACAACCAGGGCAGCAAGGAAGGAGAGCAGAATGCTATCAAGCTGTGTGAGAATGAGCTTATCCCCAAAGCCATTCACTCTGTATCTTACAATAAAGAACACAGCAAAGTAACCTGTCAAACTGCCTTGAAAGGGGTTGACAAACAGATGAACAGTTCGTCAGAACATCAGCTTCCTGTTTTGCAGCTGGCAAACAGGATATGAACTGAACCAGCGGTGAGTGTTTGAGCATCCCTCATTGGTACACACTCTGCAGGAAGCTATCCAGGCTGTTGCATGACCAGATTTTACAGTGTGTTAAAAAGCAGAGTTACGTACCAATGGAAGAGCTTTATAGGGAACAGAGAGATCTGCTTTTGCTGTCATCAGAGCAGAAGTCCTGATCCTCATCCTAGAATGCAGTGGTTTCCTCCCAAGCAGAATTCGCTTGTAGGATACCTTGAGTTGCCAGATGTTCTCTCCTCCACCTGCCTCAGGTGTCTTCTTGGGCCTGCTGTCATCTTTGCTCCTGGGATCCCCAAGGAAGACGGGGGAGGGGGGTTGAAGGCAAAGAGGTTCAGCCAGGGATTCCTGATGCCTAACTGGACCTTGCGGTAGTGATAGGCATGGTTCTCCCTCTGGAGATCCTGAAGTATTTGGAGCATCACATATGGCAGCAATGGGGTCTCTCTATGGAGATCTTGAGTTGCTTCAAGATTCAGATGTAGCTGGAGTTCGAGGAGAATCCTCTTCTTCTGGGGAGACTTAATCCCACACTGAGGGCAGCTCAGGGTAGATCTTAACACTTCCTCTTGCTGGCCTGCCAAAGGCTCTTGTTTTGATCAGGATATGGGGTTACTTTGGTGTCTCTGGGATTCCCAAGGCAAAGAGCCACTGACCCACCTTGGCAGTGGACCCCTTGGACTTACAATCACCATCCATGACGGATCACCTGAAAGACCCGGTAGCAGTTATAGGCCCAGATGTTGTCATGCTAAAAGAGAAGTTAACTTTTGCACCATATGACCCGTACGCTGTTGATCCCTGGTCTCCATTTTATCTTATCTACCTTAAAAATATGAGCAGTTTATTTTAATGAAGAATAGTTTTAAAAGATTAAATCCTGAAGGACTTTATTCAGAGGCCTGCTGTGCCCACTGAAGGGAAAACAAAAGAGAACAAAAGCACACTTAAGCTCAAAAGAAAAGAGGTACAACTGTTGTAGTTACCCACACCGTCATGAAAACCGAGCAGTGTGCCCTCCGCCACCCACGTAGCTCCTGATCCTGCTGAGAAAGACTTTGTGCTGTTCTGGATAAAAAAGTGTGAGGGGGATCAGAGGAAGAAAAGAAGCGACAGCGCTTCCTCACCTGCCTGCCTTCGAGTGAGATTTTTACCTGCTGAGACAACTCCAGCTTAGCCTGAAATGAAGAACGGGTGTTCCAGAGACTGACAAAGATCGGAATGAAAGGCAACACGGTAATGACGTGCTGATCTTTAAGAATGGATAACCGGAGCCAGGAATTACAAGAAGATTTAGTAAGTGCTACCACCAAGGAACTGCCGAACCCACAAACAACAACAAATCCATAGTCAGCCACACAGGCTGTTATGGGCTGGAGACATTGTCAGCTATAGCCAGGCAGCCCCAGTCATACCAAAGACACATCTCATCCAGGACTAAAGCCCAGGAACTGGCTGAAAGTTGGAAAAAGTGAGAAAGAATATCCAAGGGGAATGAAAATCAGGAGTGGAAGTGTTCTCCCCATAGAGGAAAGAGGAGATGCCCTTATATTTTAAAATCCTGCCTAAGTCTCTGCTCACAGGCAACCTGTGCGGGGAGGCAAGACATTACAATTATTCAGAAATAATTCTTAGCTACGGAATAGGATGTCATCAGTATGCAAAGGATACCCAGCTCCATATCTTGTTATCCAAACCCCCTGGAGATGCAGTAGAAGTCCTGAGTTGCTGCTTGACAGCTGTGGTCAAATGGCTGAAAGGAAACAAATTGACCTTGAACCCAGACAAGACAGAAGGGATGCTGGTTGTGAAGGTGGAGATCTTGAAGGAGATTGTGCTTTCCACCTTCGATGGGGTTCAGTTGGCCCTGGTAGACTCACACAAGACCCTAGGGGTTATACTGGATCCAACCCAGTGTCAGGGTCTTAGCATCCCCTGCCATACTTCAGGGGACTGCTGGTAAAGACCTGGGCCAAGGACTGGACCCCAATGGACATTGTACTCTTAGATCAGAGACAGCTGCAGCTGTCTCCTGTGTTTCTGTGAAAGCGTGGGGGGGGGCTCCTGAGCTTATCTGTCTCCAACTTATCTGCCTACCTCCAGCGCTCAGCCCGGGAAAAGGAACCGTTGTCATGGATACATAACCTTGGAACTTCTGAACTTTCTAAAACATCCTCTCTGCTTTCCATCATAGTCGCTTTGCTTTGCCTTTGCCTTACACACATTGTAGCGGTTGGGGGATGGGAAGTGGGAACCTAGACTAGCTAGCGGGGAGGAAACTGGGCTGTACTTAGAATTCAATTTAGACTTGAGGCTTGGCGCAGAATTTCGTTCCTGGCAATGAACCTGTATTGGATTGCTGAACTCGTAGGTTATCAATAAAGCTTTAACTCGTGCAGTTTTGGACTCATGCAGTGATGTTATTGAGATCTACCTGGCAGAACCTACCTGACACCCAGCTGCTAGAGAAGCAAAAAAATGCAGTTGCAAAAAAAATGCCTTCTCCCAACTCAGATTAGCTTAGAAGATGGCCCCCAACCTTAATATGGCCAATCTGGCCATCTGGATTCACACCATGGCAATACTGAGACTAGACTGTTACGATGCACTCTACGAGTCGAAGCACATGATACAAATTACACGAGACCAAGCAAGTGTCAGCAGTCCTGTCTTACCCCAAATGCCTGTGTCCAGCATTCTGTCGATGAGCATGTGTCCTGGTCCAGGCACGCATTCAAAATTTTCTGTTCCAGTGTAGCCGCGACGGCGCATGTACGCAGTCACGATCAGTAAGTCAGCAATGCAGAGCGTCCTTATTTCCTATATCTTCCTCTTCCTATCTGTGCAAAGTGGAGATGCATGATGGGATATCTCGGAGGTACGCAGAGAAAACCCGTGCCGCCGTGAACACGGGTCCGATGGAGGTCCTGCAGTCCTGGCGCGTGTAGTTGAAAACAACGTTGGAACAAATGTAAGTAAGATTTTGTGTCATTCGTGTGTAATTCGTATTGTGTGGTTCGGCTCTCAGTCCCCTCAAAGTTAACTCAGAGGCTCCATTTGGGGCAGAATGCTGCAGTTCGTTTACTACCAGGAGATAGGCAGATCCTGTTACTCCTGTTCTGCAGTCAATCCGCTGGTTACCCATCAGTTACCAGACTCAATTCAAGGTATTGGTTATCACATACAAAGCCCTTTATTGGCTTGAAACCTCATATCTGCAGGAATGCCTCTCTCCCTATGCTTTGCCATGGCAGTTTTGTTCATCTGAACAGGGCCTTCTGCAGATACCACCCTGCAGTTGGGCAACATCAACAGCTACTCATACATGTGCTTTCTCTGTGGTAGCCCCCATCTTATAGAACAGCTTGCCTGAGGAGGTCGTGAAAGCTTCCACTCTCTACACTTTCTACAAGCTATGTAAAACTGAATTATCCAGGAGGGCTTTTTACTCAGGTAATAAGGCTGTGCTGTAAGAAATGGCTCAGAGAGATACCTTGGTAGAGGGAGAGGGATTGCAGACTGTTCTACTGGGTACTGTTTGTTGACATAGATATGTTCCTACTGGGTATTTTCTGCGTCATTAAAGATGTCGTATTCAATTAATTAGGCTTTGTTTCTGCAATGTTTTCATCTCTGCGTTCAGATTGATGCCTGTTTTCAAATTTCTGCAACCCACCCTCTACTGCATTTGTTCATTGAAGGTCCTAGTTTTTGATCATATTGACTTATACTGTGTAATCTTCCTTGGTTAGGGTTGCCAGGTCCATGTTGGGAAATTCCTGGAGAATTTGGGAGTGGATCTTCGGGAGGGCAGGGTTTGGGGAGGGGAGGGACCTCAGTGGGGTATAATGCTATAGAATCCACCTTCCAAGGAAGCCATTTTCTCTAGGAAAACTGATGACTGGAGATCAGTTGTAATTCTGGGAGATCTCCAGCCACCACTCGGAGACTGGCAACTCTAGCACTAAGAACTTCTCAGTGAGAAAGGCAGACTACAGACAGACAGATGGACGGACAGACGGATGGACAGACAGATGGACAGTCAGACAGACAGACAGACAAACAAGCACCTTAAAGATTAACGGGTATTTTAAGCCTATATCATTAAATACACAGGGCTCGTCCATCCATTAGGCACCCCTAGGTGACTGCCTAGGGTGCCGGAGGTGAAGAGGATCCAAAACCAGCCCTGTCACTGCCTTGCTCACCCACAGCCTTGGGGTCTGCTGCAACACCCAGCAGGCCTGACTTGCACCCCCAGCCCCAGTGGGCAGCCCACAGCAAGCCTGCTCCTTCCCACTCCCCCCAGGGCCATAACCAGGGGCAAGGCCATTTTTCAGGGTGGCTTTTGCCTCTCAATTCACCCCATTGGAAAATGTGGCACTGTGGCAAGCCTCAGCTCCTGCCCACGTGAGAGTGGCATATGCGGGGGGCAACTTCCTCACTGTATGGGGAGGAGGAGGAAGAGGAGGAGGAGGATGGTGGCGACAGCTTTCCTGCAGTGCAGAGTGGGAGGAATTATTCACCGAGGATGTCAAAAATCCTTGGGCCTGCCCTGCAAATGCATGTAGTTAATCCTCAGGCAGTGGTTATACAACTAAATACAGAGAGGAAATAGGAACAGAGTGGTTAAAAGGCCATAAAAAAGAAGAGGTAAAGTTTGTGACATTTCTATGTAAAACTTCAAAAGACAAGATAAGTACAGTGACCATTCATAATGGTGTCAGAGTTACACCCTTCTAAGCCCAATCATTTCAATGAACAGAAGGATATAACCAGGGTTTTTTTCAGCGGGAACGCAGTGGAACGGAGTTCCAGAACCTCTTGAAAATGGTCACATGGCCGGTGGCCCCGCCCCCTGATCTCCAGACAGAGGGGAGTTTAGATTGCCTTCAGCGCCACTGAGCAGCAATCTCAACTCCCCTCTATCTGGAGATCAGGGGGCGGGGCCACTGGCCATGTGACCATTTTCTCTGAGGGCAACCCACTGAGTTCCACCACCTCTTTTCCCAGAAAAAAAGCCCTGGGTGTAACTCTGCTTAGGACTAAACTGTTCATTTGTTGTTAAGTTCTAACTCAGCAATTATTTATTCTACGGTCTTTGAGGCACCCTGACCTGGATAGCATGGGAGCATTAGGCTTTGGGCTACACTAGCAGGCTGCTTATTGTAGCACAGCTCACTGGTTAAGTGTTTGGAATGCAAATCAGCACACTGCTGGTTTGAATCCCACTACTGCCATGAGCTCAGGAGGTGTCCTTGGGTAAGCCTTGGGTAAGCCCTAGCTGTATAGTGGGGATAATAATAATACAAACTTTGTTCACCTCTCTGAGTGGGGCACTAATCTGTCTAGAAGAGTGGTATATAAGCCCAGTTATTATTACCATAGACTCGAAGATAGGACTCAAGGGCTTGAATCTCATTGCCTGTGGCCAGAACCTGGCCTATATGCAACAACCTGAGGCTGGGTGTACTCAGCCCTCAAAGTCTTCTTCACTCGCAGAAGGGAACAATCAATCAACACCAGCCCCTGCAATTGGCAGGCAGTATAATGCTTTTGATTGGCCAGTCTTGTTGCACTTCAGGGTGACATTAGAACTCCAGGACTCAGTGCAAGCATCACAACCCGCCTCCATAGCCTGGCCCTGAAAAGTCGCATCTCTTTGTACAATAAAAATACTACAGAGGCCAGAAACCAAGTATCTCCTCAATTCAAACATGCATATACTAAACTGGAGCCAGTAGGGTGTAGTAGTTAAGAGCAGCAGGACTCTAATCTGGAGAACCAGGTTTGATTCCTCACTCCTCCGCTTGAAGCCAGCTGGGATGATAATTGTGAAGATAATAATAACTTTGTAAACTGCTCTGAGTGTTAAGTTGTCCTGAAGGGCGGTATATAAATCAAATATTATTATTATTAAAACAGTATACTCTGGTTTCTCTTCATATTTCATGATATTAAAACAGTGCATGATATAATGATGTCACTCATATACATATAATCACAAGTATTCCCCAAAAGGACTTGTCCTCAGCCACTCTGAGACTTCTCCCTGCAATACACATTTGCGGGAAGCGACTGTCTCTAATCTGGCCACTTAGATAATACCCCGGGCAGATCTGTTGCAGGAGCTGACTCATGACAAACATATGGCTCCTCTGCCAAGTTCCCAGAATCACAAGTGCTCATCATTCCCCCATTACTCACATTCTCTCCTCTCGGCTCACAGAGGCATCACATCTGGAAGCGCAGCTGTGAACAAGTCACCAGACAGAAGAACTGAGCTGGCAAGAAAGTAGATGCATGAGTACCTCCTGTGCCAGTATCTCATTCTCCTGTTCCGCAAGGATGTTACCACAAGGCAAATTCCTTCCTTTTGGCTATCACATATAGTTCCTTTTTCTTGATCCTAAGAGGTGCCATGGTATTACAGCAGGATTTTAGTCCAGTGGCACCTTAGAGACCAAAAAGATGTTCAGAGTGTAAACTTTCGAGAGTCAGAGCTCCCTTCTTCAGAAAGCTCTCTCGAAAGCTTACACCCTGAAAATCTTGTTGATCTCTAAGGTGCCACTGGACTCAAATCTTGCTGTTCTACTTCAGACCAACATGGCTACCTACCTAAACTGTCCTCATGGTGTAGTGGCTAGAGTGTTGGACTAGGAAGTAGGAACTGTGATGACTGGGTCCAAATCCCTGCTCTGCCATGGAAGCTTGGTGGGTAACCCTGGGCCTATCACAATCTCTCATCCTAACCTACCCCACAGGGTGGTTGTTGTGAGGCTAGAGCAGAAAAGGGAGAACAATATGAAAAGTCTCTTTGGGTCCTGATTATGGAGAAAAAGTGGGATATAAATAAAAATAAATACATCAGATAAGCAAATGTCCATGAAAATTCTATTTGCCTATTTACATTTTGGGCTGTCCTTTAAGTTCAATATTGTCAACTGCTCACCTAATTTTAAGGCTCTGGATACATGGATGCTTGCTATGATTCATGTATGTTTTGGTTTGCAAAAATTAAAAATGTTTCATAAAATATCATACCAATGGTTTGGCACAAAAGAGTTAAAATATTTAAAGAATGCATCATGTTCATTCATATAAACATAATTCTTCAGTGGATTCATTGAAGGCATACTAGGCTTTTAGAATGGCAGCAGCGTTTCTGGATTGACAGTCAGGTGACAGAATCATAGCATGCCATCTAAATTTATTTGCATGCAAATTTGTGTGGAAAGTGTGCCTATAAGGGACGGAAGCATTTCCAATGTTAAATAAAAACACCCTGCCCCGTGTGAAGAAGGAAACAGAAAATGAGTCATCTGAGTCACAGAGCATTCTAAAAAAAAATTTCAGGAGCAACTCATTCCTTTTTATGTCTGCCTAGATATAAATATCTTGCCAATATGGATTTTTACTTACCTCCACTCTTTAAGCATTTCCTATATGGCAAAGAAGAAAAAGAAAAGGAAAACCAGGTGCAAGGTGAAGGGATTTATTAAGGTTTTTTGGGGGGGATTAAAACAACCTTAATATATCCTTTCACGTTGCACCTGGTTTTCCGTTTTTTCTGCCTTCTGGTGTGGCCATTGTTTCTTCTGGGAAAAAAGGTGGTGGAACTCAGTGGCGGAACTCTGGACTGCACAATGATGTCACTTTGGGTCAGCTGGAACAAGGGGGGAGTTTTTAAAAGTTTAAATCGCCCTCAGAGCAAATGGTCACATGGCCGGTGGCCCCGCCCCCAATCTCCAGACAGAGGGGAGTTTCGATTGCCCTCCACGCCAGCAGCACTCCAGCAGAGGTGCCGGAACTCTGTTCCACCGCGTTCCAGCTGAAAAACAGCCCTATTCAGCACTATACAGCAGAGAAACCAGGGCCCCTAATAGTTTACAAGAAATATCTTAATGATGCTTCATTTGGTGTCCCTTAAAATAGTTTATGCATGCAGCAGAATGAGGTGGTAGTATGGGGTGGCAGGATACACTTCAGATTGTAGTTGAAGAGGATCATATTTTAATATTCCCCCATGTAAGAACTCTCTAGAAACAAACAAAACCAGCACATCAGGATGAAAGATTGTGGGGTATCCCTTTTCATATTGTGCTAGTTTTCCTCAAGGGAGGATTGATGCAGGGTTTATTTGAAAAATGTGATTCCCCCCCCCCTTGGCTGGCAATGTCTGGGAGTAGGACTGGGTGTCATGTGATATCACTTCTGGTCATGAAACTGGAAGCGACATCATGTGTTGCTGGGTCACCTTAGTAACTCCCCAAACTTCTATGGCAGTTCAGAGGATTGCTAGAATGTCCCAAAGACATGTGATGTCACTTCCAGTTATGCAACTGGACATGATGTTGCATTACAACAATGTTGCTTTTTCAGCCCAATTTCTCCAGCTGGGCCCCAGCAGGGAATGGGGACAGGTGGTAGGAGCTCTCCAACTACAGCAGGAGCCCTGGTCCCCCTAAATCCCTCCTTGCAGTCTGAAATGATACAGTCTATTCCACCACATCAACACTTTACCATCTCATTCTTCTGCCAGGCCTATATTTATTGGTTTTCATTAGATGATTTCCTGCCCGGAAGACACTGCCTCAGTGAAGAACATATCTTCCCAGTAAAGTTGTTTTGTGGTAGCTATTGTAAGTCCCTTCTTTTCTTTAAGACACTGAGAGTCTCTCTACACAAGACATCTTAGAGGCTCTCTACATGAGATATCGTACATGGGAACGCTCAAGTGTAGGAAGACGCAATGTTAGTCGAGAAGCATAGTTTAAAAAGACAGCTGCTCCTCAGAGGGTTGGTTAATTTCATTTTCACCTCCCTGAAAGAGGTGAAATTGACAGAGCCTTTGGGAAGGTGAAGATGAAATTAACAAACCCTCTGAGAAGCAATCTCTGCTGGCTCTGTCTTTTTAAACTATCCTAGTGCAGAGAAGTAAAATTGACAGAGCTGTTGGCTCTGTCTTTTAAAACTTCGCTTCCTGGCTAACATTGCACCTCCCTACACTTGAGCATCTCCATGTAAGATGTCTCATGTAGATCTTACGCTTGTTCTCCCCTTTGCGGATACACATGCACCGTTGAGGAGACAAGAGTACACTGGAATATAAGACCACACAGAAAGTAAGCCCCCCTCTAGCAAAGCTCTACTAAAACTCCTCATTTACATCACAATAACCACATCCAAAATAAAGGTATAAAAAGCAAGTCAGACAAATGCCCTATCCAGGAGGGCTGCCTGTTCCCGGTTGGAAAATTCCTGAACATTTGAAGGTGGAGCCTGAGGAGGGCAGGATATGGGGAGGGGAGGGGCCTCGGTGGAGTGTAATGCCGTAGAGGCCACCTTCCAATCATTTTCTCCAGAGAAACTGATCTCTGTAGTTTGAAAATCTGTTGTCATTCCAGGCGATCCCCAGGCCCAACCTGGAGATTGGCAACCCCACTTCCCTTTCCAGCACAGTCTCTGAAAATCAGGGTCTCAGACAGGTTGGCACATCAGATCAACTAATCAAGATTATTTTCCAGCCCAGGAAAATCCTCTTCTCAGCCACTGAAGCTGAGGAGTGGAACAGGAGGTGTAGCTTGCAGAACACACAGTCCCTTCTACCTGAGGATTGGAGAAGCTCTCTCTTTGGACCATCTCAGGAAGCAGTTACTGAGGAAAACCCTCTGAAACAGATCTTCGTGCATTAAGAGAACCCCAGGGAGCCATGATGCCTCTATCCTCTGCTTCTAAGGGAATTTCATTGCCTGCATACTCAGACACCAATTATTCTTCCCTTGAGTCTGAGAACTACCCACCATGCCAATTACGGAGGCAGCAGAAGAAATAACAGCCCTCCTAGAGCACATAAATTACCAGGGAATTTTCTTCCAGGGAAGCAGGTCCTATGATACACACTTCCCCGAAGGACTAGTTTAGTCCTCAGTAGGCTCCGCTAAAGCAATACCCCATCTTCCTGAGTCCTTGACTCGGGATGAGGCCTGCTGGCTAACCAAGTCTTTTCTCTGGCTTCCACAGTAAGCAGACTTATTGGACTTCCTTTCTACTCTACTATGTCGCCTGCTTGTTGTGCCTGGCTGAACTTGCACATCCCTGTTTTGGAGAGCCAGTTTTTCTCAGCTAGGGTTACCAGATGGCTTCCCCAAAAATACAGGATGGGGGCCCTGGCACTTACCTTTTCAATGACTTCTTGCATGGGCAAAGTGCATACATTCTCCCGGGCCCAGCGTGATAACATTACTTCTGGAAGTGACATCATTCCTGGTGCACAAGAGGCCAGGCAGTTTGGCTGGTCCAGAATGCAGGAGGCTGGGTGGCCGGGCAGGCTGGCAAGCTGGACATTGGTGTTGCCATTCCCCTGGTGGGGGCAGGGGATTCCCCACTCCTAGCCTCCTCCCTTTGCCACCACTCACCTGGCCAGCAGAGGGAAAGGTCCAGGAATGGGCCTCCCAGGGCGCATTCCTGGTGTGACACAACAATATCACTCCCAGGAGTGATGTAATTGCGCAGGCCTCAGGAGTGGTCCTGGGTGATTTTTAAAAAATTGGCCCGCTTGGAGCCCAAATGGGCCCAGCACAAAGTGTGTGATTGCTCCCAGGGGATGCACAAAGATGACACTCCTGGAAGTGACGTTATCGCACCACATTGGAAGAGCACACGCGCGGAGAATATATAGGTAAGTTCCTGGTCTCCCCTACTCCCACCAGGAGAGTAAGGGAGCCTGGCAACCCTTCAGGCTGCTCTCTCAACACACAGGAAGCTGAGTGGTTGGGCCAGCCAGCCAGCCACTCCCATGGCATCCAGGAGGCTGGGTAATCAGGCAGGCCAGCTAGCCATTCCCCCAGTATACAGGAGGCTGGGTAAGCTAGGCATCCTGGCACACATGTGTTTGGTGTTTTAACTCTGCTTCCCCTAGACAGTCCAACAAAAAAAGGACTGTCCAGGTGAAAACCGGTCACCTGGCAACCCTATTTTCAGCCATATTCTCCTAGTCCTGAAGGCACCAGAGATGAACATAAGTATCTGGAGAACTGGGTTTGATTCCTTACACTTCCACTTGAAGCCAGCTGGATGATGTTGGGGCAGTCATAGCTCTTTCAGAGCTCTCTCAGCCCCACCCACCTCATAGGGTGATTGTCATGAGGATAATCATAACACACGTTGTAAACCACTCTGAGTGGGCATTAAGTTATCCTGAAGGGCGGTATATAAAGTAAACGTTGTTGCTGTTGTATACTGTACATTATTATGTACGGATGTGAAAGTTGGACAATGAAGAAAGCTGACAGGAAGAACATTGATTAATTTGAATAATCAACGAGTTCTAGATCCAATCAAGGCTGTATTCTCCTAGAAGCTAAAATGACTAAACTGAGCAGGGCTTTTTTTCAGCTGGAATGAGGTGGAACAGAGTTCCGACACCTCTTCAAAATGGTCACATGGCTGTTGGCCCCACCCCTGATCTCCAGACAGAAGGGAGTTTAGATTGCCCTCCACACCGTGTGCGGAGGGCAATCTAAACTCCCCTCTGTCTGGAGATCAGGGGGCGGGGCCACTGGCCATGTGACCATTTTCACTGAGGGAGATTTAAACTTTTAAAAACTCCCCCCTTGTTCCAGCTGACCCAAAGTAATGTCATTGTGCCGTCCTGAGTTCCACCACTGAGTTCCACCACCTCTTTTCACAGAAAAAAAGCCCTGAAACTGAGGCTATCATACTTTGGTCACGTCATGAGAAGATAAGATTCTCCGGAAAAGACAATAAGGCTGTGAAAAATTGAAGGCAGTAGAAAAAGAGGAAAACTCAATATGAGATGGTATGACTCAATAAGGGAAGCCACAGTCTTCAGTTTGCAAAGGCTGTTAATGATAGGATGTGTTGGAGGCCGGTAATTCATAGGGTGTCTGTAAACTGGACGTGACTTGATGGCACATAACACACACACATGCCGAAAGTTGCAGGAACTGAAGTTGCTGGAAAGGAACTCGAAGACAGAGCAGTGTTGAGACTTGAGCAGCCACCAGCGTAAGCAGCCCCTGCTCCACCCATGAAGAATCTCCTCAGAGTTCATGACTCAGAAGGTTCCCCTGAGGCAGTTTGTGTTTAATCCAGGTCAGCCCAGTCCAAAATTGCACAACACCCAGCTGTTGCCCATACAGCCCTTTTTTCACTTGGGTTCATCAAACAATTTTGTTGCTAGATTAATGTTACATGATAGGCGGGCAGCACTGTTTCCCTTCAGCGACGGACTGACATAATCTCATTGGAATAAGCCACAAGCCAGTTCTTCTTGCAAGTCATCTTAAGAAAATAAACAAAAATAGTTGTCGTAGATGACTGTCTTCAAAGAGCTGTGGGCTACTTCGGCATTCCCTTGCATAGTTTCTCCTTAATGATTTCTGAAAAATCTCTGACAGTCTTTCCCACCAAGACTGTTGGTGTGTGACAGATGTTAAAAAAATGTACATAGCCACAATAGATCATAGCACAATCCAAAAACAAAAGCCATATAACAACTTCATATAACAAAGAGAACTGTGTCAGATGCATCTGGCGGGGAGGACTGTGGCTATCGAAGGCTTGTGCTGCAGTGGAATTGGATAGTCTAGGGGTGCTGCTGAACTCTTTTTGATTTTGCTACTACAGACTAACACGGCAAACTCCTTTGAACCTTTACACAAGCAAACTGATCCCCACACCAAAAGGAGCTGTCTGCATCTCCATATCAAAGGAGTTGTTTACATCCCTCCTCTCCTCCTCCCCTCCCCCCTCCCCTCCTCTATATTTGACCAGTTTCCTTCTGCCCTCCATGCATCTGACGAAGAGAACGTGATTCTCGAAAGCTTATGCTACAATAAAATTGGTTAGTCTTAAAGGTGCTACTGGACTCTTTTTGATTTTGCTACTACAGACTAACACGGCTAACTCCTCTGGATCTATACTATGGATCAGTGCAGCTACACTTACACTTTTTTCGGCTTTGGAGCACCTGAATTTAGACAAAGTGGGGGGCTGTCTAACGGGAAGAAAAAGAACATGAGAAGAAGACTTCTATTGACCATTAGTTAATGTTACCCCCAATTTGTTATATGCTACGATTTTACATAGTGCAACTAAAATTAATCTCTAGCATTGTAAATAATGGATTTCATTTTTTCCTTTGTTCTTGGTCTTTTAAGGAATTATTGTATTTAGTTATTACATTTTGATCTCACCTTTACTCCAACAAGCGCAGGTGGAAGTGGGGAGGTAGGGACAGCAAAAATGCTCAGGGAATCAAAGAGGTGTTATGCAAGTTTATCTCCCGATGCACCAGCAGAACGTCCTGGTGTGCTATTGAACGGTTACTGAAAGAGCATACTGTCAAATAAACATTTAAGATGGAGCAGGCACCAATGCAGAGCCATGACTTATCGTGCCTTGTGGTGGGTTGATGTGATCCTCTAGGAAGCTGCACCAGTGCAAAACCATCTTTCCAATCCAGAAATAGACACAGCACAGCAGTTTTAGACAATGCATAGGATAGCAAAGCGAGATAAGGGCGGGTCAGGGAATGATTTGCTGGAGAAGTAGCCCAAAGTGGCCATTTTATTTAGTTAGTACATTTTTATCCAACATCAGAATGGGGGTGGGGGAGAGTGGCAAATACATACAGAAAGCCAAAGAGGTGTTATCTCCCAGATGTGTTGCCTGAGCATCCTGATCGCATGTGCCTTAGTGTGAAACCAGTGTGGAGTAAGCCAGCGCAGAGGCAGAGACGGGGTGGACCCAAGAGTGTGGCAGGATTTAGTCATCTCCCTAATGGCCCAGCTCAGGATCACCACCCCTGGAACCAGTGGAAAGTTACGCCAGCAAAAATTGCAGCGTAGCCATAAGCACCCATACAACAGAAAAGTAAAAACACCCTTCTACAAGATGTCAACTGCAGACATAGCCAATCACTTCCCTCCCCAGTGATGGCCAACTCCTCTCCCCTCACTCCATCACAGCTCCCTCCAACACTGCTTAAACCCCAGCTAGAGAGAGCAAAGTCCATGCTGTATGGCTAATATGTCTTGTATCAGAAGAACCCTTATAGATACCTCATTGCTGGGGACACGAACCAAAGGGGTGACTACATGCCAATAGGTGAACAGAGGCTGGAGTCCCTGGCTTAGGAGTCTACGCATATCTCCCCCAGACCTCTTGCACAAGCCTGGGTGCCTCCTTAACAAATCCTGGCTCCATACCAAAACTAGAGGTGCCTTTGAGGAATTAAGGGAAGTACAGACTCGGGAACCTGAAATTCACGTCTGTGACCCATCCCAGCCTTACACAGATGCCTCAGGAATAAGGCTGGGAGTGGTGTTATCACAGGGACAGAGGGACAATAAGTACCTAATTCAGAAGCTGTCAGAAAGGGAGAAAAGATCTGTGGTCATTGAAAAGGTAGCCCCAACAGTCCACTGGGACAAAGAGACACTGCAACACTACCTGTGGAGTGCTCTGCTCACCTGGTCACAGATCATGCCTGCTCTTCACTGGTTACAGAGAATGAAAAAGATTAACTTGCAGGTAACGTGGTGGTCTTTAGCATTGCAGCCCTATTCTTTCCAGTTCTTTCATCAAACTGGCGGGGCGCATCTTAACACTGATTTTTTTTCTCCGGACAGGAAGGAGAAGCAGGCATGTTGGCTGAGGTCCTGGTCACAGACCCGGGCGCGCATGTCTGTGACAAGGAGGAGCATGGACACCTCTTTCGCAGCCAGGAGTAGGCATTGAGATGCAGGAACAAGCGCATGAGGGCCTGCACGGTCTCAGAGAGGAGCCAAGAGAGCAGGGCGCTCAGCCAGTTAGTAGGAAGAGTTTGGTCTGATACCTACACTGACAGGTGGAGTTGGTTGGTGGTATTGAGGGCAGTTAGAGGGGAGGATGTGCTCTTAGGCTTGTAAAGAGTCTGGAGGTCAGTGGACAGCAGGGCTGGGGCCAGAGCCCAAGGGTGGGTCCAGCTGTTGGACTGGGTGTTAAAGTCTATAGTCAGATGCAATTTGGTATGAACAATGGAGGGTGGAGAAGGGGAGAGGTCCACTTGTGAAGGCAGGCAAAGCAAACCCCTTTTGAGGAGGAGGACTGAGGGAAGTCACATGGAGGTGGTTTGGAACTCATCCTGAATAAATGGAACTTTGGAACCTGCACCTGGCATTCTTTAAGGGTGACACGGAGCCCAAAGGATTTGTGGTAAATAGTATCCTATTAAACCTCTGTTAAGAAAACGGCCTTGCCCTGGATAGCTCAAGCAAGCTTGATCTCATCAGATCTCAGAAGTTAAACAGGGTTGGCCTTGGTAACTGAATGGGAGACCTCCAAGGAAGACCAAGGCCTTTATGCAGGCAATGGTAAACCACTTCTGCTAGTGTCTTGCTTTGAAAACTCCAGTAAAGGTCGCCATAAGTCAGCTATGACTTGATGGCACTTTCTACCACTACAATGGGAGAGGGCTTATTGTTTCCCCAGGAAGTGGGCAACCCCAGGCCCAAGGTCACCCAGTACAGTTGCCAATCTCCAGGTTGCCAACCTCCCAGAGGTCTCCCAGGATTACAACCGATCTCCATGCTACAAATCTCCAGGTATTTTTCATACCGGAGTTGATTCCTAGAACTATCCTACCCTACCCCACTTTCAGGTTTTCCTCTAGTGGTACCTTCCCCCATCACGTGGTCTAGGAGGTGTGGCTCTGTGGCAAGCCACACCCTCAGAACAGCCATGCTACACTGAGGTACCCAGGATCGGTGCTGGAGGTGCCATGGCAAGCCACAGCCCTGGCCCCAGTAAGGGCATCCTGAGAGCAGGACAGCTTCTATGTGGAGGGGAGTAGGGCAAGTCATTTGCCTAGGGTACCAAAAATGCTTGGGAGTGAATTGATGATAGGGCCAGAATTTGGACATCACCAAGAGATCTCCAAGGGCCAAGCTACAAGTGACGAATGACACTTGAACGGCAAGTGGATTGAGTGGAGGGCAAGTGAACAGGGAGAAATACACTTGCTGTTCAAGTGTCATTCGTCACTTGTAGCTTGGCCCTAAGACCATACCAGTGAAACAAAATGGTACCCGCTTGGCTTTGGCACCAACAGTCTGGACACAAATTTCTCCCTTGCCCGTATTTTTCTCTTCAGGTTTCTTGCAATTTCTTCCCTGCTTGCAGGGTCTTGGTTCTGTAAAGACTTGGGCGCAGGGTATCAGACAGGAAGGAATAAATGAACTGTAGAGATGCAGGGCTATGGACAGCGAGAGGACGCAGCCCAGAAAGGCACCGGTACTGTTGTGCTAACCTTCCTGAGCGGGTTATCCTATTCCATGGCATCAATAACTCCTGTGACATTCCTGACTGGGGGGGGGGGGGTTTGAGGGATTGGAGTTAAAGCACCCAGCCCAGTTTTTCAAACAAACTCCAGCAATTAAAATGTAATAAGGGCAAATGCAGTCCCAAAGAACAGAAGCTAGTTCTGCTAAAGATTCCATGAAGCTTTGTTTTCTAAGGGAACAAGATAAGAAACTATTTTTAGAAAGATAAATTGGTAAGCAGGGCAGCAACTGTTTTATTTAATGGACAAGTAAGAGGAAGGGTGTACTTCTTAGCATTGGGCAAAGGTCTTCAGAGTGCTGCTGGACTCGAACCTTGCTCATCTACTGCAGTCCAACATGGCTATCCACCTGAAACTTTCAAGAAAAGATCCCTTTTGCTTGTAAAATTAATAGGGAAACATAATGCAGACATATCACCTGATAATTACTCACAGGTAAAACTGAAATTACAGGGTCAGCTAGAAGGACCAGTTTAACAACAACAACAACAACAACATTCAATTTATATACCGCCCTTCAGGACAACTTAATGCCCACTCAGAGCGGTTTACAAAGTATACCATTTTCATCCCCACAACAAAACACTCTGTGAGGTGGGTGGGGCTGAGGGCCAAGCTACAAGTGACAAATGACACTTGAACGGCAAGTGGATTGAGTGGAGTGCAAGTGAACAGGGAGAAATACACTTGCCGTTCAAGTGTCATTCGTCACTTGTAGCTTCGCTTTGAGAGAGCTCCAGAGAGCTGTGACTAGCCAGCTGGCTTCAAGTGGAGGAGTGAGGAATCAAACCTGGCTCTCCAGATTAGAGCCCTGCGCTCTTAACCACTACATCAAACTGGCAACTAGGGATGTGCGTTTCGGCATTCAGAATGCCGAAAGAATGCCGAAACAAAAGTGTTTCGGCATTCTTCAAGAATCCCGAAACGTTTCGGGGAATGCCGAAACGTTTCGGGATTGCCGAAAGAAAAACCCGAAACGTTTCGGGATTCTTTCGGCATTCTTTCGGCATTCGAGAATCGCCATTTTGATTTTGCTAGCCGTTTGCCTTAGCAAGCGGCTAGCAAAATCCTGCTGGAAGCAAAGGCTTCCTGCAGGCTCTTAGAAGAGGGGAGGGGGGGAGAAGGAGTGAATCACTCACTCCTTCTGTCACCCCCCACCCCTCTTGCAAAGGAGGATAGGGAATCCTGCTTTGCCTTGCAAATGCAAGGTGCAAGCATTGCATTGCACTTTGCATTTGCAAAGCAGCAGAGATTCCCGCCAAAACTAACAGGTAGGGGAGGGGGAGCAGGAGGAGGGTGGCTCTTGGAGTGTGGGTGGGGAAAGGCAGGGGACTGGGGACTTTAGGAGTCACCAATCCCACTGCTGCATTCTCATGCCAGCCAATAGATTTAAATCTTTGGCTGAGGCTGCAGCAGGGGATTTAAATTTGGAGCAAGACTGTCTGGAACACTTCTGTTGCTGCTGCTGCTGAGCTGTGACCGAGAGAGGAGAAGAAGAGAGACTGCACCTGGAGCCTGGAGGACATCTGCCTGGAGGATCAACTGTGCTGGACATCCTGAGAGGACACCTGGTAGGCCTTTTTAAAATTTTTGTAAATTTTTTTGATGCTGGGCAATGTGCTGCTGTGGCCTGCCTCTGCAAAAAGGTGTTGCAGTTTATTCTTGGCATGGCCTGGGGGACAGGTTGGGCAGACAATGTTTGATGGTGGGGTGGGGGTTTCAGCATTGGTTGTTGTGCTTGCCTTCTTTAAGCTTGATCCACTGTTTTAAGATTAAAACAAGAGTGTGCCAGCTTTGGGCCTACACAGGCCAGAAGCCTTTCTTCTGGCTGGCTCTCACAGTTGTGCTCCACAATCTGGAATGGTGTGGCTTGCTTTTCTGTGTCTGGTCCCCTGCTTGCAAGGATTCCCAACAGGCTCCGTCCTGATCAACTGTGCCAGCCTGTGGGCCACACACAGGTATGGCCTGGGGGACAGGTTGGGCAGACAATGTTTGATGGTGGGGGGGGGGGTTTCAGCATTGGTTGTTGTGCTTGCCTTCTTTAAGCTTGATCCACTGTTTTAAGATTAAAACAAGAGTGTGCCAGCTTTGGGCCTACACAGGCCAGAAGCCTTTCTTCTGGCTGGCTCTCACAGTTGTGCTTCACAATCTGGAATGGTGTGGCTTGCCTTTCTGTGTCTGGTCCCCTGCTTGCAAGGATTCCCAACAGGCTCCGTCCTGATCAACTGTGCCAGCCTGTGGGCCACACACAGGTATGGCCTGGGGGACAGGTTGGGCAGACAATGTTTGATGGTGGGGGGGGGGGGTTTCAGCATTGGTTGTTGTGCTTGCCTTCTTTAAGCTTGATCCACTGTTTTAAGATTAAAACAAGAGTGTGCCAGCTTTGGGCCTACACAGGCCAGAAGCCTTTCTTCTGGCTGGCTCTCACAGTTGTGCTTCACAATCTGGAATGGTGTGGCTTGCCTTTCTGTGTCTGGTCCCCTGCTTGCAAGGATTCCCAACAGGCTCCGTCCTGATCAACTGTGCCAGCCTGTGGGCCACACACAGGTATGGCCTGGGGGACAGGTTGGGCAGACAATGTTTGATGGTGGGGGGGGGGGGGTTCAGCATTGGTTGTTGTGCTTGCCTTCTTTAAGCTTGATCCACTGTTTTAAGATTAAAACAAGAGTGTGCCAGCTTCGGGCCTACACAGGCCAGAAGCCTTTCTTCTGGCTGGCTCTCACAGTTGTGCTTCACAATCTGGAATGGTGTGGCTTGCTTTTCTGTGTCTGGTCCCCTGCTTGCAAGGATTCCCAACAGGCTCCGTCCTGATCAACTGTGCCAGCCTGTGGGCCACACACAGGTATGGCCTGGGGGACAGGTTGGGCAGACAATGTTTGATGGTGGGGGGGGGGGGTTCAGCATTGGTTGTTGTGCTTGCCTTCTTTAAGCTTGATCCACTGTTTTAAGATTAAAACAAGAGTGTGCCAGCTTTGGGCCTACACAGGCCAGAAGCCTTTCTTCTGGCTGGCTCTCACAGTTGTGCTTCACAATCTGGAATGGTGTGGCTTGCCTTTCTGTGTCTGGTCCCCTGCTTGCAAGGATTCCCAACAGGCTCCGTCCTGATCAACTGTGCCAGCCTGTGGGCCACACACAGGTATGGCCTGGGGGACAGGTTGGGCAGACAATGTTTGATGGTGGGGGGGGGGTTCAGCATTGGTTGTTGTGCTTGCCTTCTTTAAGCTTGATCCACTGTTTTAAGATTAAAACAAGAGTGTGCCAGCTTTGGGCCTACACAGGCCAGAAGCCTTTCTTCTGGCTGGCTCTCACAGTTGTGCTTCACAATCTGGAATGGTGTGGCTTGCCTTTCTGTGTCTGGTCCCCTGCTTGCAAGGATTCCCAACAGGCTCCGTCCTGATCAACTGTGCCAGCCTGTGGGCCACACACAGGTATGGCCTGGGGGACAGGTTGGGCAGACAATGTTTGATGGTGGGGGGGGGGGGGTTCAGCATTGGTTGTTGTGCTTGCCTTCTTTAAGCTTGATCCACTGTTTTAAGATTAAAACAAGAGTGTGCCAGCTTCGGGCCTACACAGGCCAGAAGCCTTTCTTCTGGCTGGCTCTCACAGTTGTGCTTCACAATCTGGAATGGTGTGGCTTGCTTTTCTGTGTCTGGTCCCCTGCTTGCAAGGATTCCCAACAGGCTCCGTCCTGATCAACTGTGCCAGCCTGTGGGCCACACACAGGTATGGCCTGGGGGACAGGTTGGGCAGACAATGTTTGATGGTGGGGGGGGGGGGGGTTCAGCATTGGTTGTTGTGCTTGCCTTCTTTAAGCTTGATCCACTGTTTTAAGATTAAAACAAGAGTGTGCCAGCTTCGGGCCTACACAGGCCAGAAGCCTTTCTTCTGGCTGGCTCTCACAGTTGTGCTTCACAATCTGGAATGGTGTGGCTTGCTTTTCTGTGTCTGGTCCCCTGCTTGCAAGGATTCCCAACAGGCTCCGTCCTGATCAACTGTGCAAGCCTGTGGGCCACACACAGGTATGGCCTGGGGGACAGGTTGGGCAGACAATCTTTGATGGTGGGGGGGGGGGGGGTTCAGCATTGGTTGTTGTGCTTGCCTTCTTTAAGCTTGATCCACTGTTTTAAGATTAAAACCAGAGTGTGCCAGCTTCGGGCCTACACAGGCCAGAAGCCTTTCTTCTGGCTGGCTCTCACAGTTGTGCTTCACAATCTGGAATGGTGTGGCTTGCTTTTCTGTGTCTGGTCCCCTGCTAGCAAGGATTCCCAACAGGCTCCGTCCTGATCAACTGTGCCAGCCTGTGGGCCACACACAGGTATGCTGCTTTGGCCAAGGTAACCCTTTTTGGTTGCTGGCCTGGCACTCACAGTTGTGCTCCACAATCTGGAATGGTGTGGCTTGCGTTTCTGTGTCTGGTCCCCTGCTTGCAAGGATTCCCAACAGGCTCCGTCCTGATCAACTGTGCCAGCCTGTGGGCCACACACAGGTATGCTGCTTTGGCCAAGGTAACCCTTTTTGGTTGCTGGCCTGGCACTCACAGTTGTGCTCCACAATCTGGAATGGTGTGGCTTGCGTTTCTGTGTCTGGTCCCCTGCTTGCAAGGATTCCCAACAGGCTCCGTCCTGATCAACTGTGCCAGCCTTCGGCCCACACACAGGCCTGCTGCTCCGGCTTTGGTAACCCTTCCCGTTTGCTGGCCTGGCACTCACTGTTTTGCTTCACATTCAGGTTGTTTATCGTTGGTGGACCTCTTCTGGACTGGACTGCACTTGGTTGACATCGGCCTGCAGATCTCTGCGTGGAGGATCAACATTGCTGGACATCTGCACTGCTGGACTGGTAGGGTTGTTGTTAAATTTGGTTTTTGAGCTTATGTCTGCTGCTGTGCCTACCTGCAAGCATATGCTTTGGCTCTGTCTTTATGGCTTGGGCCGGGGGGGGGGGCATTTTCTGGTTGGGCAAGAGGATATTGTTTGGGGGTTAGGGGGGCCAGCATTGATCGCAGTGCCTGCTTTCTTTCATGTTTCATTTTTCAAGTTTGAGTGTGGGGTGGGCATGAACTGCTGTTTCACAGGACTAAAAAATGAGTGTGCCAGCTTCTGGCCTGCACAGGCCAGAAGCTCTGCTGGGTGGATGTGTTTTGTTTTGCTGCTGGTTGGCCCTAGCCTTTAAGGGGGGGGGGGCTGACTTGGCTTGTGCAACGGGGCCTTGAATTTTGGGGTTGCGTGTGCGGCGTGTGGTGTTGACTCTGCTAACATTTCCAATTTTCTTGACAGCATCGTGGAGGAGAGGAGGACCAGCTGCAAGACCGCCTGAACATCGCTGGACTGCAGGACTGGTGTTACTGTGAGCGAGTCCGGGTTCACATTTGGGTGGCCTTGGGGGTGGGTTCTTGCTAGCTTGGGAGGGGGGAGGCTCATCTTCAAAACACCGCATCCACACCCCACACCGACATACCACAGAAACATCGGTCCCGCTAAATAGTGTCTCTTAGGTAGGTAGGCCAGTTGGTAGGTGATCAGTGGATAATTGCCCTCAACATAATTATTAGGGAAACCGAGCCTAGTTTTTTTTAAAAAACTAAATAGGGACTCAGCAGGGAAAGCATTAGTGAGTGAGTGTTAGGTTTGAATTCTATATATATATATATATATATATATAAAAATTTGTAATAGCTGTCAATAGGCTTCCCATTAGTGCCCCCATAACTAGGGTTCCACTGCCCATCTCTGGCACCCGTGGTGGTGCCAGGCCGGCCCGGGCATACTAGTGTGTGAGTGTTTAAGGCTTTGTCACCTGTTATTGGGGTTTAGGGCCAGCTCAATTCCAGAGGAATTCAGCTGATTGGCAGGCTCAGGTTCCCTGACATAAATAGGGTTGCTTAAAAAGGCACTTGATTGTTCATCTCCAAGTCACAGAGCCACTAGAAACACAGATTTATAGCAGGTTAGTTAGGTCTTGAAAACAAAGTTGACCTTTGTTTTCTAAATCTTTTCTGATTAGTTAGGGTTGAATTTGGGAGGGGAAAGTATGTCAGAGAGGAAAGCAGAGAGGGGACCCGGGGGAAAGGCTAGGGAGAAATCTAGAGGGGAGGAGGGGAGGGGGAGGGGGACTGCTGCGGCAGCCCCTCCATCTGAGCGGAGGAGGCCCTCCCCTGCGCTGCTGCCGTTCACCAGCCTGGCTTCTGGTGACAGGAAGAGGGTTCGCAAGACTCTCTTTCCTGAGGCAGCTGCTGGAGGGCCACCCCCAACCCGGGTGCGTGAGGCAGGGGCTGGCACTGGGCAGGGGCCTGCTGCTGAGGCTCCTCCTCCTCCAGTGGTTGCGAGCCAGCTGCTGGAGGAGGGGCAGCATGTGGTGTCTCCTGGGATGGGCGCGGAGCACATGACTTTCCCTGCGCTCCCGCTCACCCCAGGAACCCGGAGGATGTTGGAGGAACTGCCCGTGAGACCCCCCCTGGGGCGGTCCACCCCAGTTTCCTCTGAGGCCAGCAGCAGGCCTCTCGCGGCTGTGCAGGAGGAGAGGACGCGGGAGGAAGAGGCAGAGACTGTGGTGGAAGAGCCCACATCTCTGCCCCTTCAGCCTCGTCCATCCCCACCTGCCCGGCCGAGAGTGGGACACGGTGTGTCCGGCCAGAGCACCTCACAGGAGGTGCCGCAGGGTGGTCCCGAACGCGCTTCTCCTGGGAAGCGTGGGATGCCCTTTTCCTCCGAAATCTGGAAGCACTTCCAGACAACGGAGGATCCCCGAGCAGCCCTGTGCCTGCATTGTAGGCAGCGCGTCAGCCGTGGCAAAGATGTGTGGCATCTCTCCACGTCTGGGATGAGGTACCATATGAAGAGGCACCACCAGGCGGTGCTTCTTCGGGAGGAGGGTTCGAGTGGCGCCGCACGGCCGCCAGCTAGCCAGAAGGAGGCAGGCTCCTCTGGTGCTCTCCCCCCAAGGGTACCTGCAGGAAAGGGACGCCAAGCCTCTCTCCCGGAGATGCTTGGTATGCAGGGCGCTAGTGTGCCCAGAGAGGGGATCCGGAGGGCGAGCAGGCGCATCACGCGCCACATCGTCAACATGATAGCAGTGGATGGGCAACCGTATTCCGTAGTTGAAGACTTCGGCTTCTCAGGGCTGCTCCAAGATTGCTTTCCCTGGTACGCCGTCCCTGCTCGCACGTCGTTGAGCAGATCGGTGGTGCCCTCGTTTTACAGGGCTGCCAGGGATCATGTGAAGGCACAGCTGTCCCGGGTTGCCGGGAGAACTGTGCACTTCACATCGGACATCTGGACCTGCCCAAGTGTGCAGCAAGCGTACCTCTCGCTTACTGCTCACTGGTGGGAACCCGAGTCGGTTCTGGGTGGGGGCCGGGGGGAGGTGCCTAGCACAGCTAGACAGGGAAGGATGCGAGACCGCCAGGCCGGCTACTGCAAGGCCTTGCTTCACGCCGAGGTGCTCGACGTGTCCCACACGGCGGAGAACATCGCTGCCACCTTAAGGAGACAGTTGGACGAGTGGATAGGCCAGGGACCCGCCACCGTGGGATGCATGGTGACGGACGGTGGCAAGAACATGAGGGCAGCGGCGCATCTAGTGAGCCGAGAGAGCGTCTACTGTGCCGCTCACAAGCTTCACCTAGTGGTGAGAGATGCGCTGGGGTTGGGCTCCTCGAAGGAACCCGTGGATACCCGGACCCGTGAACTCCAGTTACTTGTCCAGAAATGTCGGAGGCTCACGGGTCACTTCTCGCGCAGCGTGAAGGCCACGCACGAACTGCGCCAGACACAGGTCAGGACAGGTGTGCCAGAGCACGCTCTGATCACTGACGTCAGCACTCGCTGGAACTCCACCTGCGCCATGCTTGAGCGCTTGGTGGAGCAGCAGGCCGCACTCCACGCGTGGCTCTCCGAGCACCGCGGTGCGAGTCAGGTGGGTGAGTTCAACCGGGAGGATTGGCTCACCATCACCCAGACAGTGGAGGTCCTGAAGCCCTTCAAGGACTTCACTGTGGCGGTCTCGTCAGACACGGCGACCCTCGGTCTGGTCATTCCCCTGGTGCACACGCTCCAGAGGAATCTGGCCACCCTTGCAGACCGGGTCGCGCCCCGTGCTGACCTTGTTCCAGCGGTGCGCGCATTAGTGAGAAGGCTGCAGCAGGGCATAGCTGCCAGGCTAACTCCTCTCACTAAGGAAGAGTCATACATGTTGGCGACCATGTGTGACCCGCGCATAAAGGGCACTTTCGCCGAGCGGGACGGGAACCTCACCCAAGCCAGAGACGGGCTCTGCTCTTGGGTGAGGCGCAGGCAGGCCAAGAGGGGACGCCTGTCGACAGGGGGGACGCAAGAGGGGCCCTGCCGTGCGGGTCCCTCTGACGCCCCCTCTGCGCAGGCCCCCCCCGAGGCCACCACCGGAGTGCCGATGGAGATGGAGATGCTCCGGTGGGCCCTCGTCCCCTCTGGGGTCGTGAGGACCGTGAGAGAGGATCCGGCGGAGGCGATGGTCAGGGACTACCTCGCGGAGCCCTGCGAGTCGCTCTCCACCGATCCGCTCAGCTACTGGGCCAGGAAGGAGTCGGTCTGGCCGGACCTCTCCCTCGAGGCGCAGCGGCTGCTCTCATGCCCTCCGACGAGCGTGGAGAGCGAGCGCGTCTTTTCACATGCGGGCGACATTGTCGGCCCACATCGCACTCGCCTTCTCCCATGGAGAGTCGAGCAGTTGACCTTCCTGAAGGTCAACTCTCGCCTCTTCGATTTCTCAGGACTGGACTTCCAGAGTGACTGAGGTGAGCCCAACTTGTGGCCTGCATCCTCTACGAGTCCAATCCTTTGGAATCGCGCTCTCCCCTGTATAAAACCCTGTATATACAGTTAAAACCGGCCAGTAGAGGGAGGGTGGTTAGGAACCAGTGGCAAAGGGAAAACACCCAGCAATTTGAAAGCCCCCCCCCCAGGGTATTCAAAACATCTCCCATCACTGAGACATACCCTGTGGGACCAAATTTATTATGAGAAATAATGCCCCAGAAACATGGATTGCTACTGGAGGGAGAAACAGGTTAGATAGGGATTGCTTAGGTGTTTTTATCAGATGAACTCCTTGTAAAAAAAAATTGTAGAAGAATTGTTGTACTGTTTTTTGCAAGTTGATGTTCCGTTCATGTAAAAAAAAGGAAAAAAAACCAAAAAAAAATGTTGTGATTATGTTTTTTAAAAGTTGATTGAATGTTCATAAAAAAAAAAAAACCCAAAAAAATGTTGTGATTATGTTTTTTAAAAGTTGATGTTCCGTTCATGTAAAAAAAAGGAAAAAAAAACAAAAAAAAATGTTGTGATTATGTTTTTTAAAAGTTGATTGAATGTTCATAAAAAAAAAAACCCCAAAAAAATGTTGTGATTATGTTTTTTAAAAGTTGATGTTCCGTTCATGTAAAAAAAAGGAAAAAAAACCAAAAAAAAATGTTGTGATTATGTTTTTTAAAAGTTGATTGAATGTTCATGTTTAAAAAAAAAAAATTTGATGTTAATGTTGGGTTTGCATGGTTGGGGGATGCGGGTAGAGTGGTGGATGGGCACCGGCCAATGATGATCTCTCACAGATGTTCCCAGGTAAATTCTGAGGCTGGTGTGGGGGTGGGGGGAGACCTCTGCAGAACTGCTCCAGAAATACCATTGTCCAGTGCCTTGGAAGTGCCCAGTTCAGCTTTGTGTGTCTGAACTGAAAGCACAGCCACAGGAAATGACATAGGTTCTGCTGGACCCTGTTGCAGTGGTTCCCCCCCCCATTTAGTCATGTTATGGAGGGAGAGTTGTATTAGGCTGGTAGTTATGATCATCTTCTGTTTCCATGCCCTGTTGTGCCCGCTCACTATGTAACCTGCTGTAATGTTCAAAACTTTACTGTTTGTCCATTTCAAAAGAAAAATTGTGTTTAAGATTCTCTGATGTGTAGTTAATTGTGTTGTGTTGTGCTATGAGGGACAATAAGTGTAATATGTTGTGATTTGTTGACCACTTGTAATTTGAAAATGAGAAAATAAAGGTTTTTTAAACTTAATGATTGTGTGTCTGTGTTCCCTTCTTTGATGGGAGGTTGGTTCCCAGCATAGGGAACAATGGGGCAGGCTGGCCAGCCTGTTCCTGGGGTACTGGGTGTGGGGCAGCTGAGGGTGGTTTTGGTTCTGAGACGGGCTGAGTGGAGGATTTGGGTCTGTGTGTGGCAGCTGGGGTGGGGGAACTGGGTTTGTGTGGGGCTGTAAGGAGTGGACTATGGGGGATGAGAGCACTGGTTGTCCCTTGTGCCCAAGTAGGCCCCTGCTACTGTCCTGGTGTGGGCTTCCATGCCTCCATCAGTTGCTGGCCCTCCTTTGCCATCTTTTTCTGAAATTTTCCTAGGGCTGCCAAACTCCTGGTTGGGCTTGAGTTCAGGTTAGAGAGAGTAGTTCCCTACAGAGAAACTGGCTGCTTCCAAGGGCAATCTCTTTAGAGGGCAAATGCGGACCATGGATTCTGGGGGAGATCCCTACTCAGATTTTCCTTTCCACAAGTCCCACCCCCAAATTGCCAGTAACTTCCAAGGCCAGAGTTTGCCACCCCAGAGAGATCCCGTTCCCACCCTCTTAGCCTTGGCATGAAAGTTGTAGCCCCCATGGAACGCTTCCAGGTTCCTGATTCCAAGCCCAATGACACCAATGTAAGACAATCCAGACCTCCATCAAAAATGGATTTTAAGTAGCAGTGGGATTGGGCTGCATTTCAGTCATTCACATATCTGGTTGTGTTCCCAAACATTTAGCTTATGTTTTTTTAAATCAGCGTATGGCACTTAAGGACACTTTTAAATGGTTCTAAAAACATATTTTTATTATGAAGTATTTAATGTGGCATTGATCAAGGGCAGGCCTTTTGGCCAAATGAGCAGTATCAGTACAGTAAAATTTAGACAAAGCTCATAGGAGGAAAAAGCATTCACACTGTGAAGTGGGAAGAAAGTTTCAATTTACATGTACCATGGACTCCGAAAAAGACATGTAAGTGGCATCCAGACCAAATCAGGCCTGCTTTCTCCCTTGAAGATATCAATTGATGATAGTGCTTATGTCACATCATGAGAAGACAAGGTTCACTAGAAAAGACAATAATGCTAAGAAAAATTGAAGGCAGTAGGGAAAAGAAGAATACCCTAGATGTGGTAGATTGACTTCGGTTTGCAATACATGGACAAGGTTTTTGGGATACTGTGGAGCTCAATATAATTCTAAAGTACACCACAAGTGATTTGAATGCATAAAACATACAGACACATACACATAAAATGTATATACCCCCTCCCCACCAAATTAAAGGTTTATCTTATGCCCCGGTTTTCTCCCCCATGGGAACCTAGAGTGGTTTACACATTGCTGTTCTCCCTTGATTTGTTTCACCCTCATCACAACCAGGCTAACAATAGACAGCTGCTCCATGCCTCACATTGGAGTGACTCCACCGATGGCCTTCTTAGTTGTTGGAGGGGGTGGAGGGGGGGGAGGAAGGAAACAACGCACTCCTGCCCACTCTATCTGGGGCCTAGGTGACCAAATTGCTTGGCCTTGGCAAGGAGCCAGTGGTGGGGCGGCACTGGTTCTGGGGCCCCGTCCAGAACATTTGTCCAGGGCCCCAAAATCACGTAGACTGCCTCTGGAAAACACAACACAATTGTTTACTTAGGCTGAGCCAAGAACATCCATCAAGCCTACAAGGCACAGAATCAGAGTCTGCCAGATTCTAGACCAACTCTCTAGCCATTGCACTACAGTGGATATCTAAAAACTGTTCATACCCCCACCAGCAACTTGAACATTTTTCTCCAAAAGGCACAACTTGGCTGGGTCTCAAAAAGGACTATGATGCATGGGCCTGTCAATGCATACTGGTACTAAGGCTCTGGCCGGGGGGAGGGGGGCATTGTGCCAATGCCACCCTGGCTTTGGAAGGGGACAGTAAAATAGAAGAAATAATCTAGCTTCAGTGCCTCCCCCCCTTCTCTGTCTCTCTCTCTCTCTATAATGTGAGTGAAAACATTACTATACCATCACTGAAGCCTACAGGATACTTAGGGTCTGTTCACACACGCATGATCATTTAATGGCAATGCTCTGGCATGATGATGTTTGTTCTAGGAGGTGATGTGATCATCACACAAGGCTGGGGAGCACGCACAATTCACAGCAGGCAGATTTGGGCCACAAGGGATCCTGCTTTGGCCTGTAGGGCCCAAATCAGCCCACTGCAAAGCACAGGCATACTCTCAGGGCAGCCAGATGACATCAGTGACATCACGGCAGCAGCCCCTGGAGCGTACCTTGAAGGCTCATTCACTGACTTTCCCCCTTCGGGGTGATAGGTGAGAGTGGGGGATCCCCCACCAAGGGGAAACGGATCCCTAATTGTGTCTGAGGTTGTGGAAATCAAATGGGTCATTACCTCCATATTGCTTCTGTCTTTGAGGGACTTACATGCACATTATATTTAACTCCAGATTTCTTGATTGTCAAGGAATGCATGTGGTGGGGGGTAGGGGGGAAGGGTGGGAGAAGGGCACCTGAGGGTGAGGGTGGCATTTGGCATGCAAAATGCCACCCCTGGCAAGACAAGCCTCTCCCAGCTGTCGGTGGTAGAGATGAGAGCAGAGCACCCACTTGGGGAGGCCATGAAATGGCCCCCCCAAGTGGGAGCAGGCTGAGCCTTGGTGGGGGGATGGGAGGAAGGGTGGGAGAAGGGCCCCAGAGGGTTGGGGGGGGATTTTGTTGCTGTGGTTCCCCCCCATTAAGTCATGTTATGGAGGGAGAGTTGTATTAGGCTGGTAGTTATTATGATCATCTTCTGTTTCCATGCCCTGTTGTGCCCGCTCACTATGTGACCTGTTGTGATGTTCAAAACTTTACTGTTTGTCCATTTCAAAAAAAAAATTGTGTTTAAGATTCTCTGATGTGTAGTTAATTGTGTTGTGTTGTGCTATGAGGGACAATAAGTGTAATATGTTGTGATTTGTTGACCACTTGTAATTTGAAAATGAGAAAATAAAGGTTTTTTAAACTTAATGATTGTGTGTCTGTGTTCCCTTCTTTGATGGGAGGTTGGTTCCCAGCATAGGGAACAATGGGGCAGGCTGGCCAGCCTTCTCTGCGGGTGGTGGGGGGGTCAGGGGGGTGGTTGTCTGTGTGCCAGGGCAGGTGCTCTTTCCCAGGGACGATTTGGCACTGCCACCATTGTGGCACCCCTTGTCTGTGCAGAACTGCCCTGGGAAAGAGAGTTTAGGGGTTCCCAAAAGGGGAGGGCAGGCCAGCCTGTTCCTGGGGTTATGGTGGGTGTGGGGCAGGTGGGGGTGGATTTGGGTCTGTGAGGGGCTACTGGGGGGATTTGGGTCTGTGTGTGGCAGCTGGGGTGGGGGAACTGGGTTTGTGTGGGGCTGTGAGGGGTGGACTTTAGGGGCTGAGAGCACCTACTTGGGGAGGCCATGAAATGGCCCCCCCAAGTGGGAGCAGGCTGAGCCTTGGTGGGGGGTGGGAGGAGGGGTGGGAGAAGGGCCCCAGAGGGTTGGGGGGCATTTTGCATGCAAAATGCCACCCCTGGCAACACAAGCCTCCCCCAGCTGTCAGTGGTAGAGATTAGAGCACCTACTTGGGGAGGCCATGAAATGGCCCCCCCAAGTGGGAGCAGGCTGAGCCTTGGTGGGGGGTGGGAGGAGGGGTGGTAGAAGGGCCCCTGAGGGCTGGGGGGCATTTTGCATGCAAAATGCCACCCCTGGCAAAGGAAGCCTGCCTCTTCATTTTTTCCCCATAGGAAATAATGAAGAGAGATCAGCAGCAGCATGCTAACAATATGCTGCTCCTTTGCTTTCTTATGGGGAGGATGGGTGACCTGCTTTGGGGGGCCATAACATGGCCCCCCAAAGTCCAATCTGTCTGAAACTTGGGTAGTTGTTAGAGAAGGGTTAGAGGAAGGTCCCCACCAATTTTGGGCTTATTTGGTGGGAAAATGCCTCCTCCAGGCGTCCTGAAAGACGGAGGCATTTTCCCAGCAAAAAAACCCGAAAGAATCCCGAAAGAATGCCGAAATAATGCCGAATCCCGAATCCCGAAAGAGATTCTTGTTTCGGCTTTCGGCTAATGACGGTAGAGAATCTTGTTTCGGGTAATCCCGAAACAAGAAAGCCGAAAGTTTTTTCCTTGCACACCCCTACTGGCAACCCTAACAGTTGAAGTGATTCATGCCAATCAGATGTCCTTCCACAGTCTTTCCTTGAGGGTAGGGTTGCCAGCCTCCAGGTAGAGGCTGGAGATCTCCTGTAATTACAACTGGTCTCCAGGCCACAGAGATCAGTTTACCTGGAGAAAATGGCTACTTTGGGTGGTGGACTGTATGGAATTATGCCAAGCCAAGGTCCTTTCCCTCCCCAAACCCCACTTTCTCCAGGTTTCACCACTCATGTCTCCAGGAATTTCCCAACTTGGAGCTGGCAACCCTACGAGGGACAAATGTTTACAAGGCTCAAAGTCCTCAGAGAATGCTTGGAATGTAACAGCTGTATGACATGGATTAAAGTGACTTGCTTGCAGTGAGCCCATAGTGTTTGAGGGCATCTATCTAAGGCAGCTGGGAATCGTAGTTTGGAGAAAGTTAATGCTGCTTCCAATTCACCTTTGAAGCACTTCCTTCAAGGAACCTGGGAGTGCTTCTTTACCCACTGCTACTACTTGAGCCCAAGGTGGCAGTTCTAGGCAAAGCTGACCTTTCCAAGCTTATTTGTTGTCACTTCTTTCATAAAATAGCGATCTTGCCAGCAAGATTCATGCTGTTGCCATAGTAACCTCTAGGTTAGGCTACTGCCAGACACGCTACATGAGGCTTCCTTTGAAGACTGCTCAGAAATGACTGCAAACGTGGTAAGCTCTTCACAGTGGCTGGATGAGGGGACCATGTAAACATGCATCCAGAAAGAGCTTGCATCGGTTACCAGTGGTTTCCAGGCACAGTTCAAGTGGCTGGTTTTGGCCTTTAAAATGCTGGTTATCTGAATGAATCAAAATGGACTGGACTAGAGGCACCGTAACTATAGTGGCTGCGTGAGCTTTCAAAAATCAGAGCTCATGTCCTCAGGTATAATAAAAGAAGGAATCTTTAATTGCATCAGTGGGAATGAGCTCTGATTCATGAAAGCTCATGCTGGAATATTGTTAGTCTTCTAGGCACCGCTTTTGTTTTGTTATAACCAGGGCTTTTTTTCTGGGAAAAGAGGTGGTGGAACTCTCAAGAGGGAAATGAGGGAGAAACACACGGGTCCCCTCACAAAACAGCCATTTCCTCCAGGGGAACAGATCTCTGTCTGGAGATTGGGGGGTGGGGCCACTGGACACAAGAGGTGCCGGAACTCCATTCCACTGCATTCCCGCTGAAGAAAAGCCCTGGTTATAACATGGCTACCCCTCTGGACTTGTGTTTGAACGACTGCCTCTTCCCTTAAGCTCCCTCCTGCTCATTTTAAGATCTGTTACTAGTATTCCTGCCATCCGAGATGAGGTAAGTGGCTATGTGTCGTTTGACTTTCTCCAATGGTCCCCAATTACTGAACTCCTCCCTGGGATGTGGGTGGGTCCCAAACCTGTCAGGTCAGCCCTCTCTTCAGCTTTAATAAGTGAAACTGTTGCAGTGGAACTTATTGGGAGGGCAAGTCCTACAGATTTGTGGGACTGAGAAATTAATCCGATGCCGCTTTTCTTTTATGGTCCTGTGGAGGGGTGGGAAACTTAACCGAATGTGTTCTAACCACACAGTTCTTAAAAGCAGGAGAGTCTCTGTCACAGCAGGGGAAGAGGCAGCAACCTTGGTTTATTTATAAGTGTTCATTTCTGGGTGAGTTGACATGGTCTCCTTGATTAGAATTCTACCCAGGGTCCGCAGTTGTTATGGCAATCTTTATGTTCAGGCGACCTGTTCACTGGGATCTAGATTAAGATCACACACACTTCACATAGATCACTGAACAACCTTCAGTTGCTAATGACATTCATTGATTCGTAAAGCCAAACACATTCTTGGCAAGCAACGGCAAGGTGAAAGGTCATGTATTAAATTGCAATTGTTCCCCTGAGCTATTCGTTCTCATCAATTATCCCCAGAATATTCCAGGAAATTTGTTCTACTACAAACAGTTTTCTGTGTAGGTTTTTGGTGTGGCTTATAAATGTCGTTTGTAGAATAAGTATTTCCTCCTTGGGCTGATCATACCTCATTTCACATTTGTTTTTATATCTTTTTTTTAAGACCTGTTTTCTGCAGTTTCACCCAAGTTGGGAGGAAAGACAGCTTACATTTTTTTAAATAAATATTTTTTGCCAATTGCTTAAAACATATTCACTTTTGTATGTTCTTTGTATTGTTTTCTTTTCCTTTTTGCCAGCGCAGTCACTGGCCTCATCTGCCGTCACTGTCATTTAATCTGATTGGTGATTATGTCTAACCCTAGGATGCCATAGATCACCCTTCCTACCAACAAAATCATGGCAGTTGTTTATGACATTAGTGTGGGCAAATGAGGTCAAGGACAATACGAATAAAGAAGAAGGAAGAAACTGATGCTAAAAAGAAACAACAGCCGCCATGGGGGGAAAGAATGCTGAACAGGATTTTTTAAAAAGGCAACCTTCACTAAAATGAGTAATTTTTTTGAGTACTTTGTTTGGCTGTCTTAATTTTGAGGTAACTATTGAGATCAGAGAATATTTGGTGCAGCCTTATTTTAATTTTTACAGCTGAACTACTTGAATACTTTCACACGCTAAGCATGTGATACATCACCTTGATAGCACGTGAATAAAACTTGGAAAAGAAGAACAATGTACGCTAATAATGTTTGGTAGTGCTGACAGCTATAATTACAACCCCTCGTTTTCTGTTTTTCATTTTCCCTTCCCTCCCTTCCCTTTATATTCTTTCATGAGACAGAAGAAATCGGTACTGGTTGTTGCCAAGGCACTTCATAATCTGTGATAGCTAAGGGGCTGGTGCAGGTTGGGGCCATTTCAGATTGGGAAAAAGGAGTGAGGGGAAAGAATTAAAACTCCCTTTCCGAAGTGCCATGGTGTCAATCCAAATCTAACCCCCACACCTGAAAATTAAGTTTTAAAAAAAAAACATTGGGAATTCCAGACATGGAATTTCCTGTGCATGTCAGGTAAAGTCCTCAGTAATTTACCCAACAGCCCTCTACAGTGGGCCAGTATTATCATTCCACATTGCACAGTTCACAGCGGGGACTGAGGCTGAAAAAACAGTGGCTTGCCAAAAATCGTTTAGCTCATAGATGAAGTAAGGTTCAGCTTGGGACTCCCAGGTCCAGGGGTGGACAGAAAAAGTTAAAATGGCCCAGGAGTGAGTCAAGTGGAGTGGCCTTTATGGCACTACAAGTCAGCACTGTAGAGGCCACTCGGCTCTGACCTGGCCAGCAGCAACAAGGATGGGTGTCAACTTAGCCATTGCCTTTTCCTGAACTGGCACCAGTCTGTGGAGGTACAGGATGAGGTGGAGGAACTGTTAGCCACACCTAGTTCTGATCTGAGTAACCCTGCAGCACCGGCATAGCTACTGAGATTTGGCTCTGCTTACTACCGGCTGCCTGAGGCTCTCCCGGTTACTGGACCACTGGGAACTTTCCAAGTAAGTTAAGTGGGACAGTTCACCAAGGTTGCCAGTCCCTGGTAGGGGTGGGGGATTCCCTGCCCCTGCCTTGATTTCCCACCTTCGCTCAGAGCAGAATGATAATCGGGCCATTTACCATAGAATTTCTAGCAATTCCTAGAAGGGTGTGACATAACTTCCAGGTTTCCCCCGGAAGTGACATCACACCATCATCGATGGCCAGTCCCCCATGCCCTCTTGGTCCCCCACTGGTTGCCAAGCTGGGCCTGGCAACCCTGATCACCCCTGATAATGTCTCCAGGTTCTAGACAAGGCCCTGACTTGCCCACTATTCCTCATCCCCATAAAAGTGGTTGCAAGATTTTGATCTGAGAAAAAGGAAGTAGTCAGTGCTGCTGCCAGGGTGATTCAGTGTGGCTGGAGGCAGAACAAACACTACTCTGTGACCCCTCTGAAACGACAACCCTGTCCTGCCTTTGGGATGCTATTTGTATTCCCAGGCCTACCGTTATGTTCCTGTGACTGGTGAGAGGGCAGGGTTTGGATGCATCCTTAGCTGATGGACAAACTATCTGTCCTTGACCTGCAATGACAGTCTAATAACTAATGCTACCAGCTGAATAATAAGAGAAAGGAAGGGAGGCTTCTATGGACAAACTCTATGCAAGCCAAGGGGGCAGGAGGATTTGCCCAGCTGGACATTTGACCAGCTGCCCCTGCAACCAGACATGCGAGAAAGCTGGCAGGTTGCCCCAGTGAAAACAGTGATGCCAAGTTCTTTTCCCTTGTGATGGATCGCAGCTGAAAAATGGTATTTAACCGCAGTTATTTAAACAGAGATTTAATTATATGCTAGGGTCTGGATTTATGTGCTTTTGATGGTTTAATGTGTTTTTTTCCCTTCTAATGGCAAATGATTTGTAATAATCATGGTGATGGTGAAAGAACCAGTTGATGCTGTATTGATTTTTTTTTTAAGCAGACACATTGATGTATACCGCTCTGAATCCAATTTTATTATACCCAAAGAAATATTGATTCCGGCTACACAAGCTTGCATAGATTTTAGATTACTATTGTATAATTTTCAATATTGTTGGTAGTAGCAGAAACACAAGTAACGTTGTGCCGTCAATGTGTATGATACTGACAGCCTAACATTAAAAAAAAACCAGAGCAGAGGTATGGCTCAGTGATAGGGCACCTGCATAAGGTGCAGGAACCATCCAGGAAGATGCTGAATAAACAGGGTGATTTTATTTAGGAGGAAATTAGTAAAGCAACACAAGATCAAACAGAGTTCTTCCTAGCAGTATCTCTAGCCAGCTTACCTAGAGATGTGAATAAAACCTGGTCTGGAACTACTCGAGATTCTAGTGCCCTGGAACTGATATAAAACACGACCACGGATTACAGAATGTTACAGGCTGTGAAAGCAAACACCTATATTTAAAATTTCGCTGTCTGGATGATCTGTCATTTTCACACACACACAGAGTTTAGGGCTGCCAATTCTAAACTGAGAAATTCCTGGAGATTTGAGGGGTGGTGCCTGGAGAGGGCAGGGTTTGAGAAGGGGAGGGGTCCCCAGCAGGGCATAATGCTATGGAGTCCACCCTCCAAAGCAGCCATTTTCTCCAGGGGATCTGATCTCTGTGGACTGGAAATCAGTTTTAATTCCAGAATATCTTCAGGCACCACCTGGAAGATGGCAACCCCCGCAGACAAACAGACACACAACCCTTCTGAATTTGAGACAATCCAGTTACCAGATGAGGATTCTGCCGTATCAGAAATGCACATAGAAGAAATCCTAAACACTTGGGACTATTTGTTGCATTGATCCCAACTCCCAGAAAGAAAGCCCAGTGCTCCTCAGGCCCAGACATCTTGGAGGAGATCCTATTTTTGTGGCTGGTGCTTCCAGCTTGCCTTTAGTCTCCCCTTTGCTGCCGCTCTGTGTCTTGTTGGGCCCACCCCTTAGCTAGGTGTACCTGCTATGAACAGGCCTCTGCACTCTGGACATTGCTGCGTTGTGGGCCTCCAGGCTCCTCCAGGCTCTAAAAAATAAGTCATACACACAGCTGTAATTCAAAGAGGGGCCGTAGTGGTTATTTATTTATTGACAGCATTTATAGCCCTCCTTTCTGCTCCGTCAGGGCCAGCGAAGTAAATTTGATCCTTCAAGCATCTCCTGTGTTTTGCTAATCAACAGAACCCTCTCTTGCTTTTTTTTAAAAAAAGCTCTTTAAAGAGGAGGGGGGAATTGACGGGGGGGGGGGCGGCGGGGGCGGAGGTGTGTGCTCACAGGCTTGCTTGCTGACCAAGATCATAACAAGCATTACATATGCATCGGATCAATGGTCTGTTATTGGTAAACAAAGATTCAGTCGCTTTTAAGTTCCTCCCTGTTCTGCTTTGCAATTAACAGCTCCATCCTATGCAAAGTTGCTACTGTGTGCTGTCTGTTGCTTTGGGGGTGATCCTACTGGGTCGTTTAATATGTCAGTCTTAGAACTGCTTATTCTCTGTTTCAACATTTCTCCAACTCCGTATTTGATTTATGCTGGTTTTAAATCTTTGCAAAGTTGCATTACATCATTTACGGAAATGTCCTTGAAATGGACTGTACTAACTCACACTGTGTAGTCTGTCTTGAGGCTCAGTGAGAAAGGCGGACTATAAACAACATAAATAAAATAAAATAAGTCGCTCCAGTCTAAACCAATCGATTTCCGTTGGCTTGAACTGGTGTAACTCTGCATAGGTTTGCACTGTATAGATAGCTGCTTGCTCTCGCTGTGAATATTCTTCAGGGCCTCATTTATGGAAGCGGATGGGTAGTCTGTGCCCCCTTCCCCTTGTGCCATTGTTCCAAATTTCATGTTTTTATTCTCAGGAAAATCTATACTCCTGGTCAGCTCCCCAGTTCTACAACCTGAGTGACTACGGTTATGAACAAGTACGTGAACTGGTTTCATAAAAAGGGATTTGCAAAATGTAGCTTCAGCTGTGCTAACCCATTTACATAGACCTCTACATATATTACAAAGCTGCCCCAGTTTTAAATTATTTCTGATTGATTCAGCCAAACATGGATTCACCTTTATTGATTTCTTCTTTCCAGTGTGTTCTGAAGCTATTGCAGAGCCTATTTTTACTTGCAAGAAAAGATTCTCCGCTGCTGATGTTTACACCTGTAAAGGATATATTGTATAAAATGCTGAAAGATGGCACATTCTTACAGTCGTGGGATCCTCCAGTCGCGGAACATACATCTCCCTGAGTTCTGTCCTTAAGAGAGAACAGTCATTCAGGCAGAGACATCCAGTGATTCAGATAAAGCTCAGCCTGCATTGACATATCATTAGATATTGTGTTATTAATGTGCCCAAGTAATAATTTCCAGCTGGATTTTCCTTTGTGGACCAGACAATGCATGGTTGCTATGGTGCGATAGTACAGTATCCAATAATGTGCAGATGCGGGCTTGGACATCATTGTGGAGGGAAGGCACTTGGATACCTTGGACTGTGACTAAGGTTGCCAGATATGTGGCTGGGAATCCTGGAAGCTTTGGGGGGTGGGGCATGGGAATGGAAGTGAAGTGCAATGTGACAACGTCACTTCCGGATGAAGACCCAGAAGTGATGTCACTGCACTGAGCAACACTCTAGAAATCCCTTCAATCTCTAATTCCTTAAATATTAGGGGAATTCCTAGAGTGTCTCTCAATGCAGAGACATAGCTACCCCCCATTACTGCTCCCACTGTTACATTGGGAGACATCTAGGTGGGATAGGAGCATGGGAACATGGTGGGCAACTTGGCTTCCCTACCTGTGCCTGGCACCAGTTTGGAGGACAGCTTTTGGATTGCAGGTTAAAATGATACGTGCGTTACATATTTCCACAGAGTTCCTGTCCACATTCAGTCTGCTTCAAAAGTAGCTGACAGCAAACTCCATAGAGCAGAATACAAATTATTAACTAATGTGAAGTGCATGGTCCATCCGAGAGACTAAATAGCCTTTAACCCTAATTTACACTTCCTCAAGCAAGCTCTTTCTTCCAGAGTTCACAAAACAACTGCCAAATAATAAGCCTTTTCATCAGAACCAACTAAGCCATTCTTAACTCGAGGTTGGAAGAAACCATCAGACAAACAAACTCTGGTTGACAGATACGGTTGTGTTTACTTTGAACAAGGTCCAGCTCCGTTTAGCAAATAGTACTTTCAATACCCACCAGCTGTTTCTGCATTGTCAGGTCATAAAGCCAGGTCAGGTTTTTCATGTAAGTGACAGGAATATATCCCAACATGTTCTAAATCCAGATCTGTATAAAACACCCACTATTCAGTTCCACATGTTGGTTTGAAGACACATTGGCATATTGGGAGGGAAGGGTGCTATTTAAACCATTCATGGTGTTGGAAGCTGCCAGACTTCCTACTTCTGAAAGGATGCGTCTAGATAGGCATGCAGAGACTTCACATGGCGTGGATAAACTTGGTCAATTTATTCAGAAGATGTCCTCTTGGGGGATGAAGAAATGGAACATCCAGATGTCATTGTGCACAATCTGGCCACAACTTGTCTGGCTCCTATTCTTCCCACCCTCTTTATTCTGGAAAAAAATAGATATATAAGCAGGGCTTTTTTTCAGCAGGAATGTGGTGGAACGCAGTTCCGGCACCTCTCGAAAGTAATCATGACTCAGTCTAGTTGTCATACCCTCTATCCCATTTCCTCCCCATGTGCAGCCCAAGGTACCTGGCTGTTTCACGGCATGCTGAGCCTCAGCAGCAGTGAAAAAGGAGTGGACCCTGTGCCCCCAGCCTGCCGGGGAGGGGCTGCCTCTACCACTGCTTCTTCAAGCACTTCTCCCTGGCTGGAGTCAGAAGGGAGCCTCCCTGCCCACGAGGGCGCCAGGCAGTGAGGCAGCAGGTGTAGCCAGTTGGCGCAGGAGATTTCCTGTCCCGGGCGTGGAGACTAGGCACTGCCGCTTCCCCTTCCTGGCATTCCCTGCTCCAACCCTGAGCACAGGCAACTCAAGCTCATGGGCTTGCTCGGGCCAGTGGTGTAGAGTGGGGGGCAGAGGGGCAGTCACCCTGTGCGCAAAATTTTTAGGGGGTGCTGCACCGAGGAGAGCCTGTGCTGCGTCCATGGGAGGTCGCCCACGCTGCCTACTGCACAGACAGGGCGGCTGGCTTGCTGGGTGCTGAGCTGGCCCTCCTGCAGTGGCTGCTGGCCAAGGAGCATGCTGAACTGGCAGCAGCAGTGCGGGCAGCTGTGCCGAAGGGCTGCCAGGTAAAGGGCAGGGAAGTGAGCAGGCACGAATCGCAGGAGTGCTCCCAGGAGGCAGCCATACCCTGCGCAGTGGCGTCACTTCCCGGAAGTGATGTCATCACATGGTCCCGGGAGTGTGCATGCTGCACACAAAGCACAAGCATGGTGCCAGGGGTGCCATCTCCTGCCTGGAGTTGCCCTGGGTGTTGGCAACCCACTCTGTGCCACTGAGTTCCATCACCTCTTTTCCCAGAAAAAAAGCCCATATAAGTAAAATATTTATTCTGGAAAAAAATATTAACTTCGTTTTCTATGACTTACAGATTAAATTGCAGGATGATTGAGGGTGGAAATACACATTACGAAGTACCTAGGGATGTTCAAGTGAACTTCGTTTCACGTGTCCCCCCTCCAACTTTCCATGCACTTGCTCACATAATCACACTTCAGTTTGCTCCATGTGAATACATTCACACGTTTGATATAAGTTCCTCCTTGACTGCAAAAAGTATCCCAGTTTCCCCCACCTCCACACCCATTCATTGAAATGCAGATTCTGACACCTTCTCACACCTTAAAGAAATGCAAATTGACAAGTCAAAGGAGCCCAGGATACTTGTTCTCGCTGCCCTTCGGAATCACTTGTAGATGCAATCACATAAAGGGAGCTCCCATGAAAGCGGCATGCGCCTGCGCAGAGCAAGAACAGCCTGTACACAAATTGAATATATTGAGGACTACACATAAAATCCTGCACTTGAGCATCTGCAGGTAATTCACAATGTGTATTTCCACTCTGAGTGGAGTTCATCCGGTCACTCCTTCATAGCAACCAGAGGGAGGAGGCAGTAGCTCACCATTCCACTTCCCCCCTGCCCCAGTTTTAGACCTATAATTGGCTTTTTAAAATCTGTTTTATCTTTCCCTACAAAGCCATGTTGTAGCAGGATGGTGTGGCTTGGTGGGGAAAGGGAAAATGCACAGTAACTAACAGGGGGCTGGGCCATGGGCAGATGTCCTGGTGAAACTGATGTTGCATCTGTGCTTTTGCATAGGCACTGTGGGGAAAAGGAATGGAGTAGTGGGGTGAAGCAGTGGCAGCAGAAAGCAGCATGAGAACGGGGTTGCACAGATACCGCTTGCTAGTGGGGTAAGTGTGCATTTTGCACCTCTATCTGGAAGGAGTCGTAGGTGGCTCCCACATGGGGACAGGCTTGCATGTTTTCCCTATTCCTGGTATAGCTGTTGATAAAATGCAACAGCAAGGGGGCTTCCACATGGCAGATTTCCCTGCAGTTTCTATGCCCCAGTCCCCCAGCAGGAGCCATCTCCCCTCTCCTGAGCCATTGGGGCTTTTGACGTTTCTTCTTAAATCAGAATGTGACCAAGACCAACCCCCAAAGGGCCTGCCTGGGTTCGGAGGCAGCTCCAGGTTGCATTCAGATGTGGCCCTTATAGGTCCGCTTTAGGGGATGTTGGGAGGTGGGAATAACCCAGGAGCAGCCCGTTGGCTGTGTGGCACTCTGACCTCAAGATAAAGCTGCCCGGTGTTCACTGGTATGGCAATGACTGCCCAGGGCATGCCTCTAGGATGGAGGCATCACGAAGAGGGTCAAGGCAACTGGAGGCATGGCCCGGGGTAAGGGTGTACTTTAAAAGCTGCTGGGAAAGGCAGCTGGGGGTGGCTGGGAACCATCCATGATGTCATGGCAAAGCAGGGGGCAGGGAACCCAGTTCCCAACAAGCATTGCAAACAGGGCAGATAACCTATGTGGATATGGCAATTGTCTTTTGCTTCAGAGGTAATAAAATGATGCACCAATATCTATTCATTCGAGACAAATGTAAACATATGTTTCTGCTTTACGTAGTACAGACCATTGGTCCATCTCTAGTTTGGTGTTGTCTACTTTGATTGGCAGTGGCTCCCTGGCAGATAAAGAACATTTCCAAAATATGTTACCCGAAACCCTTTATTTGGCCACACAGGGAACCAGACTTGTGGCCTTTCAACATACAAAGGATGCGCTCTTACTGCTGAGCCAACATTCCTTGAAATTTGTGCAGTCCCGGACAGGGACTCCAACTGAATACCTAGACTCTGGATTCCTTGATTCTTAGAGAGCAAGTGAACTGGAGTGGATAGAATGTTGGCCTAGGTTCTAGAAGAACCAAGTGCAAGGTGGGCTGTCTTAATATGCTTTTATTGCTGTATTCATATGACTGCTACCAGAGTTTTAATTGTTTTTATTATATGTAATATATTTACGTGTTTTTAATCTGCTCTGAGCCTATGTCTGGGGACAGCGGACTACAAATTAATTGAATGAATGAATGAATGAATGAATGAATGAATGAATGAATGAATGAATGAATCCACATTGTCCCATGGAAACTCAGTGGGTGACCTTAGGCCAGTCACTCTGTCATCCTAACCTACCTCCCATTCCCCTGGTGGGGGTGGGGGATCCCTGCTTTCACCCTCTACCCCCTGCCTCCACTTATCTGGCCAGTGGGGGAGGAAGGCATGGGAACGGGCCTCCCAGGTGCACTCCTGGTGTGGTGCAACAACGTCATTGATGTCATCACGCCGCCCCAAGAGCAGTCCCGTGCTTTGCTGCAGGCCGATTTGGACCTGCTGGGAAGCATTGCACGCACTCCCGTGCCTGCGTGATGACCTTATCACTCAGCTGCATGACCAGAGGCAAGCAAGACTGAGGTAAGAGCCAGGTCTTCCCCTCTCCCGCTGGGAAGGTAAGGGGACCTGGCAACCCTACTCACAGGGTGGTTGTTGTGAAGATAAAATGGAGCAGGGGAGAACAGTATTGTAAGCGGCTTTGGATTCCTTTGGGGAGAACAGCAGGTAGGGTTGCCAACCTCCAGGTGGGGCCTGGACATCTCCCACACTGCAGCTGATCTTCAGACTGCAAAGATCAGTTCCCCTGGAGAAAATGGCTGCTTTCGAGGGTGGTTTCTATAGCATTATACCCCACTGATGAGTGTTTGTGGGGTTTTACTGTAAGGTGTAGGATAACAGTTATCTCTCTCTCCATCTCATTATTTATCTTGTTTGAGGGAGCAACCCCCTACACCATACTGAAAATATATTTTAGGCAGATCATAAGAGGGAGGGCAGGAAAGGATGATCCAGTACTAGGCTCTCGTGGCCCTTTTTTATACGCTCAAGGTAATGCTGATCACCAATTTGGGATCAGGAAAGGATTTTCCTCCAGACCAGATTGGCCAGAGATCCTGAAGGTTTTTTTTGCCTTCCTCTGGGCACAGAGCAGCGGTCACGAGGGAGATAGTTGTGAATTTCCTGTATTGTGCAGTGGGTTGGGCTAGATGACCCATAGTGTTCCTTCTAGCTCTATGTTTCTATTAATCCTTGAACTCCAGAACTCCACCCCCCAACGCCAAAAAACAAACAAACCACACACATGAGAGAGCGCCAGTGATTTCTCAGTTGGATTATGACCACCATTCATCTGATTCCAACTCTGACCTCATTTATCAGCTCGGCAGAAATTCCTACAGGTTTATGGGGCATCTCTCTGGTAAATATGATTTTCTAATTTTCGCTAACAGTCCTATGCAATTCAACCATTTTTCATGAAAAGAATTTTCTTTCTGAGATCTGCACTTATCAGAAAAGATCATTGTATGAAGTTGTTGTTTGATGTTTCCACAAGGACAGAGTCAATTCTAACCTAATTGGGAAGATGGTTGAACATATGATTAGAACCAAGTGGTTATCTGCACCTAAATCCAGACTTAGACTGTTCTTCAGTCTAGGATCACCAAATTCAGTTGCCTGGATCTGCAAGAGATGGAAGATATATGCCCAGTTGACTAGATCGGGACAGACGTGTAGTATTTATACCACATCTGGCCAATCCAAAGTCTTCATGCTGCTTGTGGAGAAACACTCTTTTGTGTTGGGGAGTTAACTTTCTATGGCTGTTGAGGAGAGGGGCCAGTTCTGGAGTAGAATGTGATTCGAGGGAGAGCGAGTCAGTGGGAGTTGGAAGTTGACAGTTGGTGGCTAGGGAGTTGAGGGAGAGATGGCTCTGAGGGGAAAGGTAGATCTAATATAACCCCCAGGTATCAAAGGAGCGTGCCTGCCCTACACAACATCCAATTAGGGCATGAGGGAGAGAGAGTAGGGGTTTCTGTTTATATTTTATTATTCCTTCTGTTCACTGTATATCTGCCTGTGTATAGTTAGAAGTTAAATAAATGAGTTTTGGAATTTATGAAGGAAGAAAGCTCTTCTGTTCCACATAGTCCCCCAACCGCTTGGGTCCACTAGCAGAGGAGGGAGGTTAGGAGGCTGCCCTGCCTAACCAGGACCCCACACAGGGACAGTGGTGGCAGCAACTACCCGGAGACAGGAAAGGGAGACAGCCCCTTCAGGTGCCTGGCCAGAGGCAAAAAGGGAGAGGTAGGCAGAGCAGGGTCCACCAGTGGGAGGAAAGGCCCCGTTTTGCCACACTGCTGATCAATTATAACAGCTGATGTTGTTCTCCCATGTATTATGTCTGTTCCCCTACATCCATGCCATTGCTAATGCTGTGCCTTGATTTCATGTTCTAGGTGTTGAACCATTGCTAATGCTGTGCCTTGATTTCATTTTACAAATGCTTGCTCTATCCAACACTTTCGTTTCTCTAACAGCCTGAGAACACAGCTGTGTTATCTCTTCCTTTGAAACTCACAGAAATGACCTTGTACTGTCTGAAATGTTACAGTTTACTTTCATGCATTCCCAGACCCTTTCCCGTGCAAACCAGTGGTCTAGTTGGGAGGGAGAAAATGAGGGGGTATTTAGAGTTGTACTTTCCTCAAGTCTCTATTCCTATCAAGGAAGTATGTACTGCTAAGATGCTTTCTTGCCTCTGAGTAACTCTATGGAAATATATATGGAAAAGATTGGATTTCTGAATAAAACCATTTAACCAAGAGCTTGGACTTCTTGTTGCAATGGTGCAGGGGCCTGTCTACCATATCCTGACATCCATAGTCTAGCACCATGTTCCTTCCTATGCCTGTTGAGGGCTTTAAAAGCTGAGCAGGCAGAGCTCCAATTATCTCACAAAGCTAAGTTGGAAAGAGAGTTACCCTGAGCCCCTTGGAAGAAGAGTAGAAGAAATAAAAAATTAATAGGTAATAGGTAGGTTCTAGCCTAAGGCTACAGGGTTCTAGGCTCAAATCTGCTCGCCCTGAAGTGGAGATTTTATGGCCCTCTGCTGCATCTATGCACTGCTTACATTTCCTTGACTGGAAATCCCTAAAGTTCTTCATGTGCCCCTGCCTATCTCTCTCTCCTCTCCAAAGTGTGAAATCCATATTCCTGATGAAGCATGCAAACAGAGAAGATCTATACAAAATAAACTGGTTAGCATAGCTTTTTTGCTAATTTGCACAGCTCCCCTGAGCAGAGAACTCTTTCTGTTAATGCAACAGTTGAACTGCCTTTCTTTAGGAGACCTTTCCACTGATTCTATATTTGACCTTGTTTGTTGGCAAGGCTATGAGCTGGTTCTTTTATTTAGATTCATTTGTGTAAACACTGGGTTTTTCTAGCTGTCATTTCCCACCCTTTGTTTTATTCAAGGAAACCAACTTTCCTTTTCAAATCTGAAATTATCAGGAAAGGTAGAATTAGGTTTTTCTCCCCCTACTGTTCCAGGATACGACTTACTGTTCACTCAGATGAACTTAAATCCCGTGTCTCGAGCAATGGCAGACGTTTTGTCTTCCTAGCTGCTGAGACATTAATAACACCCCTGCATAGTTAACCAGTGATGAAAAAATACATCTTGGGAGAGAGCTACTCAGGTTAAAAAAGAGGTGCCTAAACTGACAACTTACAAATACAGTGGGGGAGAGGAAACATTGATCTCAAGGAAAGTTTACTGCAGGGATACAACCAAATTCAGACCAAAAGGTCAACAAAGTGCCAGTATAAGAGAGCCTATTCACATAACTGAAAATATATAACTGAACATTACTGATAATTGGCATGTTAATTAGCATTTAGACAGCATAAACAGAATTAGGAAGTAGTGCACACAAACAGTGCAGTCTTATGCAGAGTTATTCCAGTCTAAATCCATTGAGGTCGATGGGTTTAGAATGGGGCAAGCCAGCGTAGCATTGTACCGAAAGTCTCCCAGCAAGCAATAAATATACACAGGGGCACCCTGTATGACTGTTTTGGTGCACTGGCATAAATCTGTACATGGCTCACATTATCAGTTCCCTTTCTGTAAAGGATCTCTATGAAGGAGGGCAGTTGTTGCATAGTGGTTAGAGTGGTGGACAAGTACCTGGGATGACCGGGTTTGAATCCCCTATTCTACCAAGGAAGCTCACTGGGTGACCCTGGGCCTGTCATAATCTCCCAGCCCAATCTACCCTCACAAGGTGGTTGTTGTGAGGATTAAGTGGAAGAAAAGGGAACCATGTGAAAAGCTGTTCTGAGTCCCCAATCAGGGAGAAAAGCAGTATATATATTAAAGAAGCCCATTAGTCCCATAAAAATCTTCGATTCCTTCATATGCTGATAATTCTAGCATTCCACTAAACCTTTTACTTAAAAGAGTTAATTTTCTATTTTAAAAAGCCATATTTGGTTCTATACAGAGCCACATTTAGCTCTAGAAAGGTTGCAGACCTCTGGTTGATTCAAAGATGGTCTCCCGGAATACAGTTTTGGAACCAGAGTAACCCAATAGAAAAACTTAAGAAAGAAGTCAGTCAATCAATCTTTGTATTAAAATCCTCGCATTACTACATGTGTCGCAAAATTTTTTAGCAGAAGTCCAAGCACATCATTGTATCTTAACTGTTGGATACCTATTTATCCTTTTACTAACTACCTTTTTAATTGATTGTTTTATGCTCTTGTTTTTCTTATTTATCAGACTTTTGTGTCTATTTCTGACTGTAGATTATCACTACTTTTATGCCAATAAAGGGATTGATTGATTGATTGATTGATTGATTGATTGATTGATTGATTGATTGATTGATTGATTGATTGATTGATTGATTGATTGATTGATTGATTGATTGATTGATTGATTGATTGATTGATTGATTGATTGATTGAAAACGGTCTTAGACCAGCATAAAATATATCAGCAGTCAGAAATTCATGAACTCAAAAGTAAATATTTTAGTACACATGAATAAAAATATCGTGTCGACATTTCATCAATTTCTTTATTTTTAATACCTTTCTTAAATGACAAAGTTTACAGGCTGCCCGAAAAACTTCGCACTGCACGCTGTAACCATTGAGTTTTCATCCATTAATAACATTCTGGTATACACTAATTCCAAATGACCAGGGTACCGTCTAATTATAGGGTAGATAAACTTTTTGTGGATTTCTTGGTAAAACGGACAATGTTATAAAATATATTCTGTAGATTCGAAGAAGTCTTAAAATATATTTAGTCTGATGGTTGTTGTGGGTTTTCCGGGCTGTATTGCCATGGTCTTGGCATTGTAGTTCCTGACGTTTCGCCAGCAGCTGTGGCTGGCATTTTCAGAGGTGTAGCACCAAAAGTCAGAGATCTCTCAGTGTCACTGTGACACTGAGAGATCTCTGACTTTTGGTGCTACACCTCTGAAGATGCCAGCCACAGCTGCTGGCGAAACGTCAGGAACTACAATGCCAAGACCACGGCAATACAGCCCGGAAAACCCACAAAAACCATCGTTCTCCTGCCGTGAAAGCCTTCGACAATATATTTAGTCTGTTCCTTTTTCTCTCTTAGTGATTAGTGTCACATAACTTTTGTTGTTGTTTTACTTTACATGTAGATACATTTTTCTGACGATTAAATATGCGATTTTGAAAAAGTAAATTATTTTATTTTGATATTTATACTCTGCTAATCCTTACTACAACAACCCTGTGAGGGAGGTTAGGATGTGAAGGAGCAACTGGCCCAAGGCCATTCTGCAAGTTCCATGGTAAAGAGAGGATTAGAACCTGAGCATCCTAGATCCGTACTTGACACTCTGACCACTATACAATGCTGCCATTTCTGTTAGTTATGTGGAAGTTATCTTTACTTCTTTTCCTTTCCTTCCTTTTTTTTGGGTGTGTGTGTGTGTGTGTTATGTTTATATAAAATTTAATTTTAAAAAGAAATGTCTGTGTCTAAATATTTCGGGCTGGAAGGGTGATTTCACTGGAGAAAGGTTAAGAGGCAATTGAGATGGGCATCCTGACTGATGGAAATGCCACAGAGGCTGAGATAAGATTTGCACTAATGACAAGGAATGAGAGGAAGTAATGGAGCCGCTGGGCTTTGCTGCATGCTCAAAAGAATTCCAGATGCAAACGGGAAACATGACGGACCCTGGGCCCTGCTGGACTAATAAAAGTGCTGGTAAAAGAGGGAGAAAGGGAGGGGGCAACAATACTTTGAGCATCTGTTTACTATGGGTCGGCACGTGTTTGTGTGTGTGAGCGCATATGTTGTCAGATCCAGCGCAATCTCTCTACAGCCTGCTTTTGTCAAACTCTAATTCCATCACCCTTATTTGCTGGGTTGACTTGCTTCCAGCCACAAGCATGCTGTGCAGGAACAGTTTTTAAGATTCCTGTCTGTGGCCGGGGTAATGAAAACAGTTGGTGGATTTGAAAACAAACATGTAAGAATTGATTTGCTGGATTAGACCCTCTAGTTTTTCAAAGATCTGCTGAAGGCACAGCACGGAGGCGTCCACACTGTGTGTGTCCATTTCCCCCTTTTGTGGTACATGTGTCCACGTTGGTCTATTCCTCTAGTCTTTGGTCTAACAAGCTTGGCTTTTTGTTATCACCTGCAAAACTCACCTTAATCAAAGATGACACCAAGGCAAAATAAATGAACCACGAATCACGGGCAAGATGGCTCCATCATATTGATCTGTGTTTTTGTGTCCCTAAGTAGCGAGATGTTCTAGGGGCTGTGCTACCTTGATTGGGTCCTGTTTGATGAGAAAGCTTTGGAGTCTTGGGTTGTGTCAGGGATTGGCAGGGTTGGGCCCTTGGCAAAGCAAACAGTTTAGCAGAGGTCCCAACCCCCTGCTAGAGAAGCTTGCTCGGATCTTCCATCTCCAGTGACAGAAGTGCCCGAAGGCAATGAAGAAAGCAGAGCATAAAAAGACTCTCACTGCTGCCATCTCTAAGCACCCCTCCCAATTAGTCCAGAGCCCCCTGCGACTTTGCAATGAACAAAACAAGAATGGGGAGGCAGTGTGGTGTAGTGGTTAGAGTGTCAGTCTAGGATCTGATTTAGGATCTATAGTTTGGAGACAGTAATTTGCAGAGATCACGAGGCCCCACCTGAAAGCTGGCAACCATAGGCAAAAAAGCCTGCTTGAGAGAAAGGGCCTGCTCAGGAATAGGGTCAAGAAAACAGGGGAAGAGGGATAAAAGGCCCAGCTCCAGGAGACAAGGGAGGCAGCTGGGAAGGGGCTCTGGGCAGACAGGCTTGGCGCTTCTGTAGGGTAGGGGAGTACCAAGCTTCCTGGATATTCTGAAGGTGACATTTCTGGCCAGGGAGAAGCTGGCAGAAACTTTCCCCCGCTTGATCCAGGTGGACTGTCCTGCCCCAGGCTTAACCCTGAAAGGATGCAGGGGCCAGGAGAGGAGCTTAAAGAGCTGGGAGAAGGACCCCAGCATCTAGGAGTGAGCAAGTGGAGGTGGTGAGAGGTGAATTGGCCAAGCTACGGGGTGGTGGTTAACCACTGGAATTGGCATTGTAAAGGAATAAAACAACTAAAGTGCTGCTGTTACATTTCTGCTGTGTTAACTTGTCTTTGGCACTGTGAGAAGACTGCATGAACACATGAATCTTTCTTATACTGAATCAGACCATCAGTCCACCAAGCTCTGTATTGTCTACTCAGACTGGAAGCAGCTTTCCAAGATCTCAGGCAGAGGTCTTTCCCATCACCTACTGCCTGGTCCTTAGCTGGAGATGCCGGGAATTGAACCTGGGACTGGCAAACAGATGCTCTTTCTCTGAGCCATGACTCCTCCCAACATGGCATGTCCATAGGGGGGATGGAGCCCCTGGCCTTGGGGGCTTTACAGAAGCAGATCCACTTCTGCACCTTAGAGAGAGAGAAAGAGAGAGAGAGAGGAGAGAGATTGTGAAAAAGATCCTGTACCTTGAAGGTGTCACAGCTGGTTCTGCCTGCTTCTCTTTCACACACACCCTCTCCCACATCCCTGCAAACATGGGGAGGGGGGCACACCTACTCTAGGTCTCCTGGGTCCTTGGTGAGAGTCATCAGAAGGCTATTTTCCTAACAATTAGTGCCCGGAATGAAAAACGTCAGCCATCCATCGTGGCCCAGCAACCTAACAAACAGCTAGCAACCACAACATTATTGATTTCAATTCCTGTAAAAATGATCATGCATCAGTCTGTCTTCAGCGCTGGCCAGCTCGGTGTCTTGAGGAAGTGTGTAAGATGGAAATAGTCCCGCTTTTAGATTATCAACAGTATCTGGTCATGAGACATATAGAGGCTCCAGAGAGAAGGGTGGTGTATTATGGCTCATAGCCATTTGTAACAGTAAACATATCCTCTTTTAAAACTATCTAAGGTCATTGCTATCACTATGTCCTATACTAATAAACTCTATGTTTAATAAGCTAAAGTCCCTGTCATTATATTTTATCAGGGGGAAGCACAATTTACCTTGTCTGTATTTGTAGCCCATCATTACGTGTAGAGGAGCCTAAAAAGGAAAACAACTCCCCCTGGGCATTTTGGGTTGCATCCGTATGGGCAATGGTGAGGCTGGTGCCCTGGGCAAAGAATACATAACACACAGCATTGTTGGATGTAATGGGCCACGACTTTATTGATTATAGTGACTGGAGCATTGGCAAGGCATAGGGCAATGGATCCACTGAATCAAGCAGTCTGCCACCCTTCAATGGTTGCTTCCCCAGAATGCCTGCTAGGCACTGCAGGATGGTAGGTGATGCACTACCGTCCCAGGGTGGCCAGGTGGCCCCTGCTACTCAGGGCAAAGCCCGCAATGGCCAGCCCCGACATGTACTCTTTGGCTTTGCCCCAGATCCCTTATGGGGAGCCCAAAAGAGATGGGGTGAGCTGCTCAGTCTGCAACACCCACCCCAGTGGATCTGGCCCAATGCCTCAAAAATTCTCAAAGTTGTGACAAGCCCCCTCGCCCTTGTGCACAGGCACCCTGAGAATGGCGATGATCATGCGGGCTGTAGGAGAAGAGCACAGCCACACCTGCACTCCTCCCCTTGCACCCCAGCCCCAGCTCTTTGCCTCCTCCAGCCTTGCCTTGCCAGCTGCAACTTTTTCTCAACAGTAAGTCGGCAAGCCTAGTTTGAGAAAACAGTGGAGGGGAAGGATGAAGTCCCTTCTCTCCTGCACCACTGTCCCAAACCAAACCAGGGCCCCACACACTTGAGAAATGTGCCATAGTCCCTCACACCTGATGCTTGACTGTCCTCGAAGTCAGATTAGTTGATGTATGAGTTAGTTGATGCAGCAAAGTTGTACTGTTAGGATAGCATGGAATCAGTTGTGGTCAAACACTCTCCAAGCCAGCATATTGCAACAAATAAAATTTACTTTTATTTAAGTTGATTCACATGCACTTTTGTAGTATCAGAAGAGAAATAGAAACCTAATCTCAATAACATTATTTCCTATTACAAGTAGGCAGCTAACCTGGCTACATGTGAGTGGGAGTATGAGTGAACCTCTTGCAAGCTTGCACAGGAGAGCTCTGAATAAGTGTCTTGCTTCTTGCAAGACCATGAGGAGAAAGAGAACAAGGCAGGGGAAGCAAAAGAGCCAGATTGAAGCTTTTACTTCAAACAAAGAGAGGCCTCACACACCCACACAGATTGGCTCTCCAGAAAAAGGAAAAATAGCCTCTCTGAATGTCCAGGCATGCCAAGTTGCCTCTTTTCCAACAAGGGAAACCCACATGCTACATTTTACAAATAATGTGTAGTTTGTCTCTAAGACTGGAAATTCTTGTGTTCAAAGGTGATGTGCTGGATTACCAAACAAGGGAGGTAAACTAGTTATTTCTATCATGCTGGTTTGTGAGCTTCCCAGGGTCATCTGGCAGAGACCTGGCTAAGACCTGGTCTCAGTCTGATTGAGCAAGGCAATTCTTATGACATGGCTATGCTCAGAGTTTCTCACTGAGGGCACCATGAGGCTTTGCCTTGTATTTCACAACAGGAGGCAGTTGATCTTGGTGACCAGAAGGAAGTAACTCAACAGCATCAGCTCTTTTTCCTCTTTCAGAAAGGGTGGCTTTGATGTGTAGCTGCTACCAACACAACAACTTAGTACTTGCATTACTAGATATCTGAAAGAAAGAAGCTAAGCCTGGCAGCTCTCCACATATATTTTTTTGCCGTCAGATTTCTCTAGTGTCATTCTATCTCCCCCTACCAACCCATTCTGTCTCTTTCCAGAAATTGCTGGGATGGCATCAGGCATGTCACCAATAATTAAGGAAGGCAATGCTGAAAACTGGTGCCAAGTCATTTTCTTTTTTGCCAGCCTGGATGAGGGAACTCACAGATGGCCAGACTTTGGTGCCAAGGGAGGGGGGAGCATTAGAAAAAGAAGTATGTCAGGGTAGAGTTGTAAAGCGTTATTGTGATATTGGTTCTGGTATATTTAACTTAGGATATGTAACTGTCACTAAAATCAGTGTACCAAAGAACTGGAGAGTAGCAAATGTGACACTGATTTTTAAAAAGGGTCTCAGAGGGAAACCAGGAAATTACATGCCAGTTAGCCTAACGTCTGTTCCAGGCAAAGTCAGAATTATTAAACGCAATGAGGAACAAAGCCTGCTGAGGGAAAATCAGCATGGCTTCTGCAAAGGGAAGTCCTGCCTCACCAGTCTTTTGGAGTTCTTTGAAAAAGCGAACAATGAGCATTTAGATAACAGAGACACACACAACAGATATCATATATTTGGACTTTCAAAAGGCTTTTGACAAGGTTCCTCATCAAAGACTGCTGCATAAGCCTAGAAGTCATGGGATAAAAGGATGGGTCCTCTTGTGGATTTAAAATTGGTTCAATGATAGGAAGCAGAGAGTAGGAATAACCGGACCATTCTCACAATGGAGGGAAGTAAACAATGGGGTTCCACAAAGTTCGGTATTGGGGCCAGTGCTATTTAATTTGTTCATAAATGATTTGGAACTAGGAGTGAGCAGTGCAGCGGCCAAGTTTGCAGATAACATGAAACTATTTAGGAAGATGAAAACTAAGGGCAAATGTGAAGAGCTCCAGGAGGATCACTGCACATTTGGTGAGTGGGCAACAATGTGGCAAATGAAGTTCAATGTAGTCAAGTGTGAAGTATACAAAATAAAGTGCATATTTGTGAGTCCAGGCGATTACTGCTGAATTCAGCTTCCTGCAGCTCATCCTCTGATGAAGACGAATAGAACGAAGAGTGGCTTAAAGCCACTTTAATATGAAGATCAAAAAGAGTCCAGTAGCACCTTTAAGACTAACCAACTTTATTGTAGCATAAGCTTTCGAGAATCACAGTTCTCTCTGACGAAGAGAACTGTGATTCTCGAAAGCTTATGCTACAATAAAGTTGGTTAGTCTTAAAGGTGCTACTGGACTCTTTTTGATTTTGCTACTACAGACTAACACGGCTAACTCCTCTGCATTTAATATGAAGAGCAACTGAAAACATCGTATACAGCAGTTGTTAAGTCTTATACTAGAAAAAGGAAGGGCGAGTAATTGTGGGGAAAGTCCACAGGTTACTAAATTCTTAACACTGTTAAATATAAGGAGACGTCTCTAAACTGTAAATTCTCTGGCCTGGATCTATGGCGATTTAGTACAGACAGCAGGAGTTCCACTTGTGGAGCGTGGCCTTCTTGCATCCTGCCTCCTGCTGCAGTCCAAAATGATGAAGGTACGCTGTGCATTTTGCAACAGCAGACTCCGAGGGAGAGGCAAAAGAGGTGATGCAGAACTGCTGCTTTCTGAAGCACCTGTGTAGTTTTGAACTGCTTGAGACCAGCGTATGAATTACACCCCAGGATTCAATTTGCTAGTTTGACACTGGACCAGTAGCTCTGCCAGCTTGGAACACTCAGCTTGGAAATCAAAAGTCAGCTCCTTGGGAAAAGCTGGCATGCTTTATCACTAGCCGAGAAAGTGTTTTGGAAATCAACAGCTCTCATTCAGTCAACGTAGTCTTCAAATATCCGGTAACTACAGAGTTATAGGAATTGTAGAACAAAGCACTCTAAAGTTGGAAGCTGGCAGAAGGTGTTGTAAAAACTGAGCAAGGGGTGCCAAGTATGTAATTGTCAAACATATTATAAAATCAACCGGATTTGGAAGTCTTTGGCTAAAAGACAGACGACAAACATTCCATTTTCCGCTTTCTTGAAAAGACACAGCAGGCATATAAAACAATCTTTATAATGGGTTGTTAATCTTCATTTAGGAGGTACTTTGACTGGCTGCTCAAAGAACTTGAGTCTTAATCCAGGTAAGATGGAAGGGGCATTGGCTGGGAGTATAGCAGATGGGGGAGATGCAAAACCTGCTTTGGATGAAAAGCAGAGGCACCATTCCCACTAGGTAGACCTAGGCCATTGCTCAGGGCACCAGATAGTGGTAGGATTCTGGGAGTGAGGATGGGGACATGGGAGGACAATATCAGGTCATGGTATTATGTCATTTCTAGGGAAATTTCCTAGGGAAAACCTAGGAATCACCAGAAACTCTATGGTAAAACCATAAAACCATAAAGATTCCAGCAATTCCTGTAGTGATGTCACTTCTGAGTTGCAAGTGGCTATTTTTTACGTTATTTTTTTCCCTCTGGCCACAGGAGCAGTGGTGGGAAACAGGAGCTGGGGGTGGAGAATACCTAGTACCAAGTAGGAACCTGGGAACCCTAGATGGTGGGGGCACCAGGGCAACCCAAAATAGCAGCCTTGTGATATCCCTGGCCACAGCACTGCTTCCTGGGTTGCGAGACCAGTTAGTAGCTTGGAGCATGCCCAGCCTAGCCAGCAAGTGACATGCCTGGCCTGGCTGGCCTAGGATGCCAAAAGTGCTTGGGCTGGCTCTGAAGACCAGGCTTGCATTTTGGGGTACTCCTGGATTCCTCAATGTATCTCTGCAGCTTCTAGTTCTCTCTTTTCCCCAGGAGGAAATCATCATAAATGCAGGTCTATTGAAGGAGATGAGATTTTTTTTTAAAGCTGGAAATCAGGTTGAAAAGAAGAGTATGCATAGGCCCTTCACATATTACGTATTCTTGCACACCAGCCTTAAAATAGTTTCAAATATCATTAGGGTTGCTTCCACACAGAGTTGTTGCCTGCAAAACTGCAGCGGTTCTTTCGAGTGCTTTTGTACAACATTGTCATTCCATCATCCCCCTTCTCGATTTCCTCAGTTCCAATGTGTCTTTTCCAAAATCCGCTTTGATACATGCTTTCCTAAAAAGATCACAGCAAAAGCAGGTTTGGGGAAAGTATGGAAGACAAGATGTAGATTTTCACATCTCCCCCCATCTGCTCCCATGCTGCTCCCCCCCTCCGTGGTGCACTTTTTACCTTGTTTTGAAAAACAGTCTTAACTGTAGTGTTAATACAATAGCAATATCCTGACTACCAATATTTTTTTTAAAACCCTGGCAAAAAGTTTATTGGTTTGGGGGTGGAGGTGGCAGGCAGGAAGGGACAGAATAGGGAAAACAGACCTTTGCATTTGCCCTGGTGCTGAGAGGGAAACAGGAGAATTGGCCCTCTGTGGAAACATACGTAAGTGTCCAATATGAACACATGCAACATAAGCAAGAAATATTCAACAAATGTCAAGTAAGTCAGAGAATATCCAGCAAATATTTGATCCCAAATCCACAGACAGATTGGATTTCCTTATGGCAGGTCAAGGATTCCTTAATATGTTGTTAACCTTGGCTAAAATAGCAGATAGATAAGTATAGCAAACAGTGTAGCCTTTGGGTCCGGCTCTTCCTTGTAAAGCCACTTGGCTTCTCCCACCTCTGGCCATTAAACACACCCCACATCATCACATGCTCCATAGTCTGCCTTTGGCACGCAGCGATGGTGGGGGGGGGGGGGAGAAGGAAGCAAACAGAGATTTAAAAAGAGAACAACCTTGCACCCCTAACAACCTGCTTTGGATTGTGGAAAGTGTTTTAAATGATACCTTAGTTCACAAAAGAGAGCCAAGAATAGGGTGTTTCCAAACTGTCCTGGGTTTAAAACAACACAGAACAGGTCTCTCTTTTTCTCCGAAATGCCGAATGATAGGTTTCAATGCTGACTTGTGTGTCATTTAATTATACCAAGGTGTTTTCATTCCTCTCAGATGAATGCATCGCTCCTCCTGCCTCCTTCAGCCCTGGGATATGCCTTTGTGGTGGTATGTTTTTTTTTTAAGAACCTTTCATCCTAATTTTTGCAGTTTCTAATCTGGGGGATTTCTGAGATGGTTTCTGTCCTTGGTGGGCACGTAGTTAGGCATGCCATCTGCTGAGTCAGACAGCTGGCCAATCAAGGTCAATGTTGTCCATTCTGACTGGCAGTGGCTTTCCCGGGGCTCAAGTAAAGATCCTTCACATCGCTTGATTCTTTTAAGTGGAGATGTTGGGGATTGAAGCTGGGACTGTCCACACACAAAGCAGATGCTGTACCATTGAGGGCCAAACAACATGTGACCTGTGACATGAGTAGGGTGTCATCAGGGAATTAATGTTCCCAAGAGCCCTGGGGCCTACAATGCAAGGGAAGGAGAGGCTCCAACCTTTTCCACTTCGCCATTTTCTTGCGCTGAAATGGCCACAGGGGGATCGGGGAACCCTGCCCTGACTCAAACCACAGAAAATGTGTAGTTCAGCTGTGAGAGTTTTTCTACAGGAGACATCTGACACATGAAAAACATGTGTTAGGAGATGCAACGATATCCGGGAAGGGTAGTTTAAAAAGACAGAGGGCAAAGGCTTTGCTATACACTGGAGCTGTGTGAAGGGGCTGTGAAATGTCAAAAGGGAAACTTCAGCCCATTATAACCTCTCCAGGTCCAAGCCTGGCTCTGGAAGGCAGCTCCAGCCCATTTCCATTCCTCACTGCCCTCTGATTGCAATCCCACACAGTTTCAGACTGGAGAGGTGAAATTGACAGAACCTCTGGGGCAGTGAAGATGAAATTAACAAACCCTCTGAGGAGCGGTCTCAGCCAGCTCTGTCTTTCACAACTATGCTTCCTGGCTAACATTGCGTCTCTCTACACTTGACAAACATGCTGAGACATCTCGTGGAGAGACTCTGAGTCTCTGCCCCATCTTCCTGTTGGACTCCTGCCTAACTATGTGTCCGCTAAGCACAGAAACCTCATCTGTAACCACATCCACAGGCTCCCTTTCTCCCTGATTTAAGATGGAGATTAGCCTTGCAGAACCAAAACAAAGGTGTGCAGTTATCTTTAACTGTATTCCTCCCTTTCATTCGAGGAGTCCAACCCTTCACCTTTTCATGGCAGAGCAGCTCCTGTAAAGATCCCAATATTGTGCTGGTCTGTTAGTATTTAGTGCAACATTTTTGCCTTGCAAAAGGGAAGGCAAGGTTAAAATTATAGCCATTTCCCTAGCAGTGCCCCACACAGCAGCCAAGCGCACTGCCAGCCAGCAGCGGGCAACAACCCCAACTGCAACAGCTATTTGCATAGCCTCTTGCTTTACAATACTATAAATACAGGGGAAAGTCCAACAAAGATTTGTCTTTCTGTGAAACTGGCATTACTGACACTCTGTGGGAAAGCAGCTAAGCCAGTGGATAAAGGCATCATAAATGGAAGCAGGATTGGAGTCCCTATATCTGAAGCTATTATGATCATTATAAGAAAACATTTCCCGCTAAGAGCTTTTCAGTGTAAATCCAGGTGCTGGTTCCGGGAAAATAAAAAGGAAAGCTAATTCAGTGGATGCTCTTGGGGACAAGGGCACTATCCAGAGCGGATGGCGGGGACTGTGTGTGTTTGCACTCGCTCAGTGCACATACACATCCTATGTTTCAGAACAGTGGTTTATTGGATGTCTCAGACTGGAGTAATTTTCCAGCCCAATTTGCTAGTTCTGCATTAGGACAGGGTGGGGGCAATAAACCTGCAAGATGCCTCCCTGGATTAAGCTCTGTTCACAAAGAGTGCTCCTATCTTTGTTCACTTCCATGCTCTAGGATGTCCAATCGTTTTACCTTGCTAATTGTAAAGCTCTTTGAGAACCTAAAATTTGGTGTAGTGGTTAAGAGCGCGGGACTCTCATCTGGAGAACCGGGTTTGATTCCCCACTCCTCCACTTGAAGCCAGCTGGGTGACCTTGGGTCAGTCACAGCTTCTAGCTCTCTCAGCTCCACCCACCTCACAGGGTGTTTTGTTGTGGGGATAATAATAACATACTTTGTAAACCGCTCTGAGTGGCTGTTAAGTCATCCTGAAGGGCGGTATATAAATCGAATGTTATTACTATTATTATTACAATGCCTAACTATCCTGCACAGCTAATGCCCGCCACATGATTATTGTTAAAAATAATGAAATGGGCCACAAGGCTATGTACTCTTGAGAGTACCAGGGCCATAAGATGTTTGAGCCCCCTTTTTATTCCAAGATGTGGCTCTGGCGTGTTCTATTCATCTTATCAAGCTCGAGAGTCTGTGCGGTAGAGAACAAAATGAGCAAAGGCTACAGTAAGCCAAACGCTTGTTTGGAACAGGCTCATGGCAGTTTCTAATGCTGGCATCATGCAATGCAAAGCTCATTTTATGTGGGGTAAAAGATATCCATGCAGAGTGCCACACAACCCAGTCTTTCACTGAAAAGATTCTGATGTTGCATGTGATATTTTCATACCAATATGCTTTCTGTACAGCTTGTAGTTTGCTGGTGTACCGTCTTTGCACAAAGCAGTCAGCACAAAGGTTAAGGACCCTCCCAACATGATGCCTGGCCATACGGATTTCTGCCTGGATGCATGCTTTTTCCATATTCATTTCTTTAGATATTTATACCCCGGAGGGACCCCCAAAGCAGCCCACAGCACCATTCTCTCACCTTTACCTTTTGCGGTGGCCAGGCTGAGCAGGAGTGACTGGCTGCAGGTCACCCAGAAGGCAATTCTAAGCAGATCTGCTCAGAACCCTACTCCAATCTATTAAATGGTGCTTTCTTCTGGGAAAATGTTCTTAGCCAGTGAGACTTCAGCCTTCGAAGCAGCCATTTTGTCCAAGGGAACTGATCACTGTCACCTGGAGATCAGTTGTCATTCCAGAAAATCTCTGCCTTGCCACCTTGGAGGTTGGCAACCTGTATCTTGAGCATATCCTGTATAAAATAGCCCCATAGCTATTAAGCATAGAGTTGGCCACGATCCCAAAATCAACTAGCAAAGGTAGGAGAGTGCCCCAGACTTGATTTAAAGGATAATGTTTGCATGTTTGTAGAGCAATGTCTCTCCGTTTTTTTTTTAAATGAGGGTTTCTTTTCTAGACTTAGGCTGATTCCACACACGTTGGATAATGCAGTTTCAATGCACTTTATCAATCGTTTGAGGTGGATTTTTTGTTCTGCACACAAAAAAATCCATTCCAAATGATCTATAAAGAGGATTGGAAGTGCATTATCCAACATGTGTGGAATCACTCTTATTCTATCCTCTGGAACCAACTCCAACCATACGTTTTATGCATGAGGACTCAGTGCTCCTTGCATATACTCTGAGTTGTATTCCCAACATGCAAACTGGATGCAGGAGGCACGATTTCAAAAATGCTGCCCTACCTGTTCCAAAAAGTCACCAGCCACCAGTGCATGCACAAGGTAGTCATTTCAGTGTAAACGTGACTTTGCTTTGAATATATATAAAAAGGAAACAACGGTGTGACACTGCTGATTATAAGTGCTTTTGTACAGGTAAGGCACCAAGGCAACAAAACCATTTTCACCATGGAGACCGAGAAGAAAGTGAGCTCGGCGTTTAAAGCTAATTTGTCACTCATGATTTTTGATGCCACCGTGTACAATATTCCTGCTGGAAGCAAGTGCTCAGAACAGGACTGCAGCTGTGGTTGGCTCACAGCTTTCTGAATGCCCAAGAGGTGGAATGGCTGTTGATTTGTGTAGAAAACAGCAATGCATTGGGAGGGGGTGAGAGCCTAAGAACTCCAAGAGAAGACAAGGACAGCCTTGAAGGAGGCAGGAGACACAAAATGCACCAAGCAGCCAAATACAACACAGGAGACATATGGAGCATTTCTGAATTTGTTTCTGGTTCTGTTTTCATGCCACAGCTGGAGGTCCAGCTTCGAAGGAAGCCGTTGGCGTAAAGTGACTGCTCGGATTGTTGGCAGAGCAGAAAAGCTGTCTGCTGCATTGTGATTCCACACACACACCCCAACCAAAAACCAAGGGACCTCAAGATCCCTAGAAGCAGGCACTAGGGCTCACAACAATGGCGTAGCTGCCACAGGCGAGAGACAGCTTTCAGGGGAAGGGCAGGATTTGGATGCAGAGGCTTGAGATGAGCTTCTAGTCTGATTTCGGAAATCCATCTATCTGCAACTGCTGGGTAGGAACAGCCCTGCTCCAAGCAGGGTGAGGAGGAGTCAAATGGCTGAAAGTGAACAAACTGAAACTGAACCCAGGCAAGAAGGAAGTGATGCTGGTTGGGAAGGCAAAATAGAAAAGAGTCCAGTAGCACCTTTAAGACTAACCAACTTTACTGTAGCATAAGCTTTCGAGAATCACAGTTCTCTTCGTCAGATGGTTGGGAAGGTGAAGATCTTGAAGAACACTGTTGCTCCTCAATTTTGATGTGGTTCAGTTGACCCTGATTGACTTGACTAAGAGCCATGGGGCCAGCATTGCTGCTAGAGAAGCAAGTTAATACAGCTGCAACAGATGCTTTCTTCCAACACAGTCTAGCCAGGAAGATGGCCTCCTCCCTTGACACAGCTGATCTGGCCACCTGGATTCATGCTACGGTAACTGTTAGGTATTGCTTGAGTAGAACAAAGGCTCCCGAGGCCTACAAAGCTATTGGTGTTTGATGCCGGCACGGCCAATCAGAACTGTTGCCTTATAGTCCAATCGCTGTGCTGCAAAATATATACTTGAATATAGTTCCTGCAAACGAAGGATTCTAGCTGCTTACATTGTATTGGTTGTTGTTAAAAGTGGGTGTGGTTTCTACAAGTATAAATTGGTTGCTGTTGTGCCTGAGTCTGTCTGTCTGCTTCCAGCTTCCAATAAAGATGTTATTATAATAAAGAGCTGTTAATCTCAATATATAATAGTAAGAACAAGATTTGATTACTGTAATGCACTCTACATAGGTCTCCCCTACGCAGAGACTCCAGCTGGTGCAGAATGCTGCCACTCGGTTGTTATCAGGAGCTATGCGGAGCATGCATATCACTCCCATTCCGCAGTCACTCCATTGGTTACCCATCTCTTACAGGTCATGACTATTACATTCAAAGCCCTCCATGGACTAGGCCCCTCATGTCTGCTGGACCACGTCTCTCCCTATGCTCCACCACAGCAGCTTCGCTCATCTGAACAGGGTTTCTGCATTTACCACCCTGCAAATGGGCAAAAGCAACAATTGCCCATTCAAGGACATTCTCTGTGGTGGCCCCCACCTTATGGAATGGCCTGCCTAATGTAGTCAGGAAGGGTGCCACTCTCCTGGCTTTCCACAAACTATGCAAAACTGAATTATTCAGGAGGGCCTTTTTCACAGGCAGTACGGCTGTGCTGTAAGGAAATGGTTTCAGAGAGATGCTTTGGTTACCCTAAATGGGAGGGACTCCTTGGGAGTTGGGGGAATTAGCATACAAGGAGATGCAACGAGAGGGGGTAACTTAGCAGGATCCCCACCTATGTATACAAGGATTGTTCCCTTAGAGGACTCTCCGAATGAGCCAGGTGGGAGTTCAACAGGAATGGTTTTTATTAAAGGGGTAGCAAAAGCAAAAAGCAAGAAAACACATACAACATACACACAGAGCTAATTGGAAAACAGGGAGGCAAACAGGGTCGGGTGATATTTACCAGTCTAAAGATAAAGGACATCCATAGAGAGTAGCAGCTGAGCAGCCAGCGCTTCACGGCAAGAGGAAAGAGCCTCAGACATGCATCTGAGGGTGTGCCTAGCGTCCCAAGAACACACACTGTCCAGCGATGCTGTCCTCCTGTTTCCCCCCCCCCAAGCTTGGCAGCAGGTGCTGTCCTCAGGCTCTGCAGCACTGCCTCTGGCAGTACCTCAGCTACAGGTGCTTCTAGAGACACCCAGGGTGTTCCAGATTCGCAGGTTTGGATGATTAATTCAGGAATTCCTGGAAGACCTCTTTTGTCCTTACAACCTTGCACATCTCTGGGGAGTGAGGCTGCTAGCTAGTTTCAGTAATTTTCCATCTCCAGCTGGAGTTGGGAACTATTTGTGCCTAGCCTGGCAACAAGCCATGTGCTTAAAACACATGGGGAAAAGGCTTATGATATGTCCATATTCATGAGCTTCTTTAATGGCGTGAGGATATGGCTTGACTGCTAACAACTGTGTACTGTATGTTGCTATAAGTACGCTCCTACTGGATAGTTCCGCCTCATGTAAGATGTTGTGTCAATTTACTTTTGCTTTGTTTCATCTCTATATCAGATTTCGGCGTGCTTTCAAATTTCTGCAATCTGCATTGTTTATCGAATATCCCAGACGTCCATTGTATTGACTTGCGCTGTGTAATCCTCGAGTCTCAGCAAGAGAGGTAAACTATAAATAATGTAAATAAATAAATTAATAAAAACAAGGAACACAAGTGAGCCTAACATCTACCTGATATTTGGGCAACCATCTGAAGGCTGCCTTGTTCTCACCTTCTTCTTCCCAGAAGGTAAATGTGCAGTCTGCTACGAACTTTACCTGCTCATCACCCACTGAGTCTGTAAGGTATTCTTTCCAGGGCAAAGGCAAAAAACTCAGGATCAGGGACTGATCTTCCTGCCCCACAACACTTCTTTAAACATTCAGCCCGTTGAAGAGTTCTGGAGAACTCAAAAGCTTGGGTCAATTGGCTTGGTCTTCATAAAAGGTGTTATGTAGTGATGAAAGAGCACACCCTTTCATCAAGAGAAATTGGTGCATCGCTCACTTACTGATGAGGTGTGTGGAACCCAAAGACCAGGGGCTGCATCCCCTTGGGGAGGGGACATTTTTTCTACACGTTGTCAAGGATAAGACAACACACCAGAATCTGTGATGCTTGCACTTTAGTGGCTTGGTTCCTTTACAGTACCAATTCCATAGGCTGGCCTCTATCCTGTGGCCCTGCCAGCCCTCCTCACCACCACTTGTTTACACCTTGCTACCAGTGCCACTTACCCCAGGAGGGTCGTCCTTTCAGGTGACTGCACCCTTCCTCCAGGGTTAAGGCTGCTCCCTTACCTTCTTCAACTGGGTCTTTTTATCCCTCTTCTCCTGGCCTTTCCCAGTTCCTATTTCCCTGCTCCTACTCTTGAGCAAGGCCTTCCTCAGGCAAGCCATTCCCCTCGAGAAGGACTTTACACCATAGCAGTCCTTTGGTTCCAAATGAGCGATTACTACTAGAGATGGGCGGATGTGAGGGCGATCTGGCTGCGACTAGAGATGGGCACGAACCGAAATACAAACCAAAATTTGTCACAAACTGAGCCAGTTTGTGGTTCACGAACCAGTGGTTCATCAAAGCCCATTTCTGACAACTCACAATGAACTGCTAGGATTTTTAGGCTGGTTCGTTCCATTCATATTTCAGTTAGTTACTGTGGACAGCCTGGAGCCAATCAATCTATTCTCTAGGCAATGGGGGGGGATGGACTTCTGCAGACCTTCTGCAGCCCTGAGAACACCAATGTCAGCCCGCCAAAGCTTGATTGGAAATTATATAATTTATAAAAATTTCATAATTGATTCAGGCCTCGTAGTTCTTTAAGTCCCCTTTGGTTTTGGTAGTTGTTGAGACCTGCCCCTGTAAGTTATAGTAGCTCTATGAAAGCACCTCCTCCCCTGCTCTCAGGCAAGTGGTTTCAGTTTCCAGCAGCCAGTTAGACATGGAGGAACTGCTGTTGGATTTCAGTCACAGAGGGAGCTATTTGAAGCTGCCTCTTGTTATGTTGTTCCCAACCTCCCCCCCACCCCCATCCTGAGCTCCCGGAGAATTTTTGAAAGAGAAAAAGAGAGAGTGTGTGTGAGAAAGTCCCTCCAGTTGGGATTCTCCCCGGCTGAGCTGAGATATACATCAAGCGGCTGGGTTTTTTAACTACAGTTCCCAGGGATCCTTGCCTGTGCATCTCGTGTGTTTTGACCCTGGGATGCTCGTGCTGCATTGTATTTCAATGGAGCCAATGCAAGTATATCTAATGGAACTTTCCTGGGGGCAGCTGCTTTGGGGGGGGTCTATAATTGGACATCCAAAATCCAATCTTCACTGAAGTTGGAGTGTGGCTGGAGGAGAGCCTGCTGAAGACTCTCAGTGAGTTTGGCATCTCTGACTGTCAAAAGACAAACCATGAACCGGTTCACAAATTGAGCAAATTTATGGTGGCTCGTGGTTCATCACTTTTCACGAACCACCATTTCCCCAGTTCCTGCCCACCTCTAATGACTACTAATAATAACAATAATATATACCACCCTTCAGGACAACTTAATGCCCACTCAAGCGGTTTACAAAGTATGTTATTATTATCCTCCACAACAGTCACACTGTGAGATGGATGGGGCTGCGAGAACTCCTAGAAGCTGTGACTGACCCAAGGTTACCCAGCTGACTTCAAGCGGAGGAGTGTGGAATCAAACCTGGTTCTCCAGATTAGAGTCCTGCCACTCTTGACCACTATACCACTACACCAAACTGGCGGGCCTTCCTTCTGGCTCTGGCTCCCTTGTAGTTGATGCCCCATCTGGATCTCCCCTCCATTCTGCCACTGGGCAGCTGCCCTCCTTAGGGCTGTTCCCGTGCTCCATCCTCTCTCCACCAGGGGTAGGGTGCTCTGGGCTGTGGCATGGTTTTTCCAACCATCTGCGGACTTCACAAATCAGGACTTCCCTTTTTCCTCTTTTGCTGCAGGCCCCTGAAACTCCTGAAATTTTGGTCCTGGGATCCTCAGGAACTGCATAGGGAGCAAAGTAGGAGTCTACAGTAAGAGGGGGAAATCGGCGGAAACCGCCGACCCTTCTTCTGCAATACTGTTTAGTTGGAAGAACTGCATGGTTACACCCTGGTGACATCTTCTTGTCAACTCAAAACTCTTCCATCAGGGCTTGCTGATGCCAAAGGAGGCCCGTGCTAAGTGCTTTAGGAAGCCCATCGAGCCTCCTTTTGTGGGGTTTCTGTTGAGCACTTAATTTGTTGCTGCAGACAAAGACAAAAGCAAGCCTTTACGTAGCTTTCGAGAGGAGGAGAGCAACCCTCAGTGTAAATGGGATGGAGGCAATTTGTGGCCTCCAGGGGCCTGGCTCAGCAAGCTCTCCCAATAAATATTAATGTCTATTTTGGGCTCTGGGCATTTATTCATCGCTCACATGGAGAAGTGATTGGATTATGTTTAGAATTGGTTAGAGCCAAACATGATTTTCCTACTCTGAATCAGAAAATTGGTTCCCCATTATAATGAGAAATGGAAAGGAAGAACTAAATAGAAATTGTTTGCTACTCCTTTATATACTATTTATTTCTATCCAGCTGGAGACAGAAGGAAAAAACCTAATCTTCTGCTGAGTCAAAAAGTATCCTTCCTAAACTACTCCAAACCCCACTCAAAAAGAGTTGCCAAGCTCCAGGTGAGGCCTGGGTATCTCCCAGAATTACCACTGATCTCCAGACTACACAGAATGTTCCCCTGGATGCTTTGGAGGGTGGACTGTATGACATTATACCCCACTAAGGTCCCTCCCCTTCCCAAGCCCTGCCTTCCCCAGACTCCACCTAGGGTTGCCAGCTCAGGCTCCAACACTAAACCTTCAGTAATTTCCCAACTTGGAATTGGCAACAGAGAAGATCTGGAAACTCAGCTAGCTCTGCAGGAGTTGAGGGTCTCAGAGTCTGGCTGACATCTCCCCCCCCCCACAAAACCCCTTTCCACTGGACTGGGACTTTGGTCATCCTCCACAGCATCTTCCCCAACACCCACCGGGGAGTTATAAATCCTCTGTTTAAATGCCTCTGTTTTCCCTGGATGCAGCTTGGTTTTTCCTAAGCTATGGCACTGCAACAACTTCCTCAGTTCCCACTAAAGATTCATCTATTTCCAGAACTGTTTTGAAAACTCAGAAGGCAACCACGTATCTTTGTCACCTCTTTCCCTGAGTACCAAATCATAGAATGTGGTGCTAGGGCTGAAAACTCCAGCTTGAGAAATGCCTTGAGATTTGGGGGCAGTGCCTAGGGAGGGAGCTAAACAGGGATGTAATTCTATAAAGTCTACCCTCCAAAGCTGCCATTTCCTGTTCAGCAGTCGGGCGCTCAGCTGCAATTCAAGGTGAACTCCAGGCCCTACCTGGAGGTTGGCAATCCTGTATGGTGCCCCAAATGGTGCCCATAGAGCTTGGGGTGCTTCAGAAAAACCCAAGAGGAATCTTCGTGGTGTCTGAAAACAACACCCATTCAGATGTAGCTGCCTCCGTTAGGGTTGCCAGCCCAAGTTAGGAAATTCCTGAAGATCGGGGGGGGGGGGTGAAACCTGGAGAAACTTGGAGTAAGTGGGGTTTGCGGAGGGAAAGGACCTTAGCATGGCATAATTCCATAGAGTCCACCCCCCCCAAAGTAGCCATTTTCTCCAGGTGAACTGATCTCTGCAGCCTGGAGACCAGTTGTAATTCCAGGAGATCTCCAGCCACTACCTGGAGGCTGGCAACCCTAGCCTCTGTCATAGGAGAATTACAACCTCCCAACATATTGTGAGTGGCCCTGGCCTCTGTGGTGGCCATTTTATGATTGTCCTCCATGGCAGCCATGTTGTGACAGGCCCATTCCCAGACAGTTCTCAAAATTCCAAAAGGGCCCACAGGCTCAACAAGATTGGGGACTCCTGATGCTGAGATTAGTTTGGTGTGGTGTTCAACAATGCACACAGCCAACCCAGATTCTTTTCCTGTGCTGCTTTTAGAACAAGAAGATACAAAATATAGGCGCTCGGCTAACTGTACATTCTGTTCAATTACATCTCTTTATAATGGAAACAGAGGAAATTTGTATTTATGTTATCATCAACCTTAGGGATGATTCAGAGCAAATGACCTTATTTCTTTGAGGGTGGAGCATAAACCAGTCCAAGGAGAACTAGAGAGTGCTCCCCTTCTGTTTCCACGCAGCTAAGTTGGAGTCACATTGGCGTTTCCTTCCTGGCATGTGTGGATCAAACTGTAGTTTTGCCATAAGCTTCTTATGATACCAGCTTTGCGGGTATTCACTGCACACGGAGTATAAATCCAGAAAGGCGCCCTGCTCTTTACTTGTGTGTATGCACTTTAACAATTGCAGTGATTTTATAACCCCTTTGTGTTGTTGCTCTTGCAGTTGCATGTGCTTGCAGGCATTACATACAGTAAATAGCAGCACTCTGAAACAGTAGCCTAGTTCTAGGGTTGCCAGATCCTGATTGAGACATTCCTGGAGATTTGGGAATGGAGTCTCGAAGGGCAGAGTTTTAGGAAAGGATAGACCTCACCAGGGTATCATGCTGTAAAGTCTACCCTCCAAAGCAGCCGTTTCCTCCAGGGAAACTGTAACATGGAGAAGACAGGGTTGTCCTCTCTCTAAAACAGCAGCTTTGCAGCTTGGCACTACTATTAGATCTGGGGCTGCAGAGGGTGGCACAATTTCCTCTGCAGTATGTAGCATCTTCAACAGAGGTGCCAGCTGCAGCCCTTCCTTGTAAAGCATGACTTGACCAATATCATCCATGCCGAGATCACATCCGAGATAGTTCAACTTTACCTGGGGCTGTAGCTGGGCCAGCCAGGACTGGATCTGATTAATGCCACCTCACTGGGCCAGGGTGCCTCTGACGACTGTTCAGAACCTATTGCAGAACAGATTGCTGACAGGTGCTTCCGCTAACTGCCAGTTGCTTCTGGGCCCAATTTAAAGTGTTGGTTATTTCCTTTAAAGCCCTAAACAGCTAAGGACTATGCTACTTTAAGAACAACTGATTTCTTTACATACCCGTCTATCAGCAGATCATTCACAATTGCTCTGTTCGTCCCTCCCTAGATTTCTGAAGAAAATATTTATCCTTTTGCTTCTTTTATAATCTGTTAATAGTGCTTTCCTATAAACATATTTTTGTTTCCTCTGTTGCTTACTGTCTTTGTGCTAGTGGATTATGATGTTGTTCTATTATTTTTCATACCATTATTCTTGTTTTCTAACATTTTGCAAGCCTTACTCGTGTCTTGTGAAGAGGGGGTCCAGGCTGGCATATTTAGGTGACATACATTTGCTCCTATAAAAACTCACTTCTGTTGAGGCCTCAGATTCTCTCACATGGTATTTATGTACATTTTCTTGTAAATCGCCCTGAGATTTTGTTTTGTTTGGGGTGGTGTGGGGGAGAGAGGCAGTTTACAACTGTGTGAAAGCATGACAGATTTGCTGAGTTTGCGATGAATATTTGAGACCTGGGCGTAGAACTTTAATGTGTTGTAATAAAAATTTGTCTTGTACTCTCTCTTTTTTCTCTTGTATTATTTCTGACTGTAGCTGTTATTTGTACCTCTGATGGTAAAAGCTGGTAGGCTGCAGAATCTGGGGTGGGGGAGAAGGGGGAGGTGCTATCCTTTTCAGGGTCCAGCATGACTCTGACTCCAGTCGTTCCATTGGCTATGTCTGACTTGACCTGGGTAGAAAATGCTTCCAGGCTAAACCTGAGCAATTGCTCAGCCTTGTTTGTTTGACTTCAGACCTTCCTGTGCAATCAGTCTCATGTCCTCCTTTAGAATACAGCTTGACTTTTGACCCTAGTTGGTGAATTACGTGCTCTTTGGACAGCTCCTTCTGTGGGATAGTTGGCACTCTGAGGTCATTAACTCCTGGAGCTCTCTGGCATTACTGATCCTGCTAATCCCAATTTGCTGATGTCCCAGGTTCGGGTGGAGTTCAGTTGTTGTTACTGCGTTTCTGAAAGAAAAGCTGTAAGTGAAACGCTTCATCCTGTAGTAATAGCTTGGCAGTAAGGAGGCACATGACTGCCCTCAAATGGCAGCTTCCAGGATAACAGCCTAGACACAGCTCAGGAAAAAGAGGGCATCTTTGCAATATATATTTTGTGATGAGAAGCCAAACCATTCAGGGCCTTGGTGTGGGATGCAAGGACCTGTCCAACTTGCACATCCTAAAAAGGACGTCAGAAATAATTTCTTGCAAACTCCTTCACCGCTCAAAAGAAAGACAAAGCTGTCGATGCAGAGACGTGTTCATTGCATGCATTGTGGGGTGAAGGGGAGGGATACAGGGCAGGAAATGGAGAAATGCGTGCTTCTTCCCTTTGCAAGATCATGATGCCCAAAGCTGGACTGCTGCTGTTGAACTGGAGCTGTTGCTATTGTTTAATTTTTAAAACGAATGCAAGCTTTGTTCCCATATGGCCCCTTCCTTAAAAGTTAGGGCTGTGGGCTCACCATTTTGCATGCAGAAGGTCCCAGGTTCTATCCCCAGCATCTCCAGTTAAGGATCAGGTTGTAGGTGATGTGAAAGACCTCTACCTGACTCTCTGGAAAGCTGCCGCCAGTTCGAGTAGGCACTATTGACCTTGACAGACCAATGTTCTGACTCAGGATAAGATAGCTTCACGTGTGTTCATGTCAGATGCTTTGGGTTTGGTTGTAGGTTGTAAGAGGTACAGGCAACAGGACTATACTGACTGGTCTGTACAGCCAACTCAACCATTTCTGTCTCCTTTGATGCCCAAAGGCCTCTCCTGCTCTAGTTCAAACTGCCAGCTTGCTCATACATGAATGCGATTTTTTTTCTTGTGCTTGTCAATAGCAGCAGAAGCATTTGTAAGTGGTCATATTTGCCCTCACAATATTAAAGCTTATGAATATGGCAATATCATAAGCCCCTCTGCTCATGTGTTTAAAACACAGAGAAGCTCCCTGGCTAGGCAGGAGATGGAAAACTACTGGAATTTGAGAAGTGAGACTAACTTAGTCCCACACCCCGGAGTTTGTGCATAACCATAGAACAATGGAGGTCTCCAGAGGTACTTGGATGAATCCATTCACACACCCTGCCGATTCTACCCTTTACCCACTCTCCTATTGTAGCCTCACCCATCCAGCCATTGTGGGTCATCAAATAATCTTTTTACACCTATAGTTCCTCCCAGGAAGACCTAATCAAACCTTCCTAGTTCATTGTCCCACCTTGGAGACAGTTCACCAGCCTTATTATCTCACCCTGGAGACAGTTTCCCGGTCCTTTGTCCCATCCTGGGAAGAACCATTAAGGCATTGTTTTAGGGCAGAGACTCTCCGTCCTGCCTCAGGTCATGTTACACAGTATATATGACTGTCCTGCCATGTGCTCAGTATGTGTGTTCTGGACCCTCCACACACTCTCAGATGGCATGTCTGAGCCCTTCTCCCTCTTGCCATGAAGTACTGGTCACTGAAGCTGCTCTCCCTTGGACACTCTCAATCTTCTGGACCTGATAACTATAAAACCAACTCTGCAACTCTCTCCAACTTTCCTCCCTTTTTTTTCCTAGTTAGCTCTGTGTGTGTTGTGAGCATTGTTCTGTAATATTTTAAATTAAAAAAACCTTTTGGATTGGATATCTGCCTGCTTATTGAAAGGGTTCTCTAGAGGAATGGATCCTCGTAGATATTGGCGCACAAGATCCCAGTTACCGGCCTCTCGCGTAGCTGTCTTCCTTGCTTGCTAATTCTCCCACAAATTCTCTTACTCGCAATGAGACCAATTCCAGTAACACATTCTTTTCATGTTATGCTCACAAAAGATGGAAGACCACCCAGGAAAACAGGGGTTACACAGCAAAGGAAGGCAACGGCAAACTAACTCTGCTCCTCACTTTCCATGAAAACCCCTTGGGGGAGGGTTGTCATAAGTCAGTGATGACACTTGCATACATATAAGATCACAAGAGCGTTGAAGATGCTGCGGAGGAAAGTCTTCCTTCGTGCTAGATGATTCATAGGATATGTGGTGTATGTCCTCTTTTCCTCCAAGTAAAGTCTCCATGTTCCGTAGACACTTGATTCTAAGGTACCTTGAAAGTTTCGAAATTGGATTTACCTAGTTTTCTATGAGGGGCTACCTGGCAAGTCTTTAATCCTAATTAGCTAAAGAGCTTTTTCTACCCCATCCAAAAGGAGGAGTCCATGGATTTCCAACAGAAATTCACTATAGCCAGTGATTGGAGAGCTTCAATATGTATGCTGCTTCCTGCTTCTCTTTCTATCTTTGGCTGGCGCCAAGCTATCTGATCGACTCCGTTTTGAAAATGGACCGAAGCGTATGATATTATGTCAAATTGCTTATGTTTTGTTTCAACATTCAGCTATGAATCAGATTTCAGCTTGTTTTCAAATTGTTCTGCAATTTATACCCTTATTGTATTATTTATTGAAAGTCCCAGCTGTTGATATTGAATTACACTGTGTAATCAGCCTTGGGTAAGAAAGGCAGACTGTAAATAATAAATAAAAATTCTTAATTTAAGTAGGCTTTCACCTGTTTTACTGAATATGATGCCTTTTGTAATTTTTTAAGAAGCTTGGGTATTAAACTTTTAATGCTGAATACATTCTGATCCCTAACAACTTTTTATAATTATTTCTCTTTGACAAACCAACTGTAAATATCTATTCTGTTCACTCCCACAATTACTACTTTTGAAAGTATCGTTTCTACGCCTGCAATTTTTCATCTTATACTTTTTTGACCCTGTGTAGTATTACCTTCATGCTGTCAGTGTAACCTGAGATAGTATTGGAGTTCTTTTCTTGCCAAAAGATTGAAGTTGCCTCATGAACAAATGGGTTGGTGGCAATTCTGCTGAGGTTAATAATAACCCTATGTTAGGTCAGGAAGATTAGACTGGAAATAACTGCACACAGACCTCCTTCTCCTTCAGAAATGCACTCTGCACATGTCCTATCCATGTAGTAATCTTCATGGCTATTACTAGGTATTGAAAACAGGCTCTGAGGTTAAGTCCCAATGATTCCTGACTGTCATACTCTATTTATCCTAGGGGCAGAAAGAGACAACGTCTAACTGGAGCCCTACACCAAGCCAGCTTCTGCACCACCCTTTTGCTTGCTTCCCACACACACCTTCCATTGTTCTCGAGGATGGCAGATGCACCCCTCCCCCCACTAAGAACAGAAAGGAGGAGCTGTCAAGGAAAACAGAAGGAAGCTGCATTTGTGACAGGTCCTTGAAACATATCAAGACTTCAAGTATTTCAGATACGTCATCAGCACTGGCATCAGGCGCTCAAGTCTGAGTGCTGGCACATACTGCACAGGGAGTTGGGCCGAAAAAGAACTCAGAAGTCAATAGTGGTATGGGATTGGTGTTTTCGAGTCCCAGGATCAGGAGGAGGATTCTGGGATGTGGTTTGGTCTCCTGGCTCATACTACAACTCCAGTCTCTCTGAGTGGGCTGATTTACTCTTTGGACGGGATATTGTTGTAACCTGATCTCTCTTTGCCACATCTCCCAGCCCCACCTTTTTGAGGTTTGCAGCTTTCTGAGGTTTGCAGTAAAGGCATCTGCCCAACGGATGAGCACTTCATGCATCTGATGAAGCAAGCTCTGACTCGCAAAAGCTTATGCTAGAACAAACGTTAGCCTTTCGGGTGCTTTCAGTTTGGTGTAATGGTTAAGAGCAGTAGGACTGTAATCTGGGGAACCAGGTTTGATTCCCCCCTCCTTCACTTGAAGCCAGCTGGGTGACCTTGGGTCAGTCACAGCTTCTTGGAGCTCTCTCAGCCCCACCCATCTCACAGGGTGATTGTCGTGAGGATAAAAATAACACACTTTGTAAAGCACTCTGAGTGGGCATTAAGTTGTCCTGAAGGGACAACTTAATGCCCAGCTTAGCCGCCATCTTGATTTCTTCCTGTTGACTTATTGTATTTGACTACCTTTGCATCTGAATGGCATTGCAATGGTGATATGTGTTTCTGCCCCTGAGGAGGTGCTCGCATGAAACAACAGGCAACACAGCTGGCCCTGATTGTTGGGCAGGAGGGTGTGTCTTCTTGATGTTCTGCTTCTTGTAACACGTTTCACATCTGTTCAAGAGAAGAGTTACCATCTTTCGCTTTACAGAACATCTTCAATAACTACTTTGTTTACTTACCTCATTTACTCACCTTTGGACAGATTCTTGTGGAGACCTTTAACTCAGTGGACTTCACCTGTTGGACTATGTGTCTTTTCTATAGTGTCTTTTAGAGTGGCTTGCCTGTAAATGGATGTTTGTTTAACTCATGTTTAACTGTGTTTTTTCTAGATGTACTTCAACTATTTTCATTGAATACATTGTGGTATTGCTTTTTGAAATTGTGACTGGTTAGAAATGGTCTCTTGCAACTTGTGGAACTTGTGGAGGGTGGGGTTTGAGGAGGGGAGTGATCTCAGCAGCTGTAGAGCCCACCATACAAAAGCAGCCATTTTCTCCAGGGAAACAGTAGCATGTGGATCAGTTGTAATACTGGGAGAACGGACCATTGGATACTTACTGTGAAGGGTTCTTCTCCTCTGAGGAATGGAGGACATCTTGAGTGATTCCCACCATCCAATCAGGGAGGCAAGAACTCAATTATTTCTTCCTGTTGGTGTGTGGGTCACCCCTCCTCTCAGTTCGGATGACTCCACGAAGCAGTAACTTAATCTGTAATACCTAGCTTTAACTTGAACTTGAATTTTTAACTTTAACTCTGAAATGCAAGAGGAAGAAAGACATAAAAAGATAGTATAGTATAGTACTTAAAGGAAAAGTGAGGAGATACCCTATACGAAGACCCTGGGAGGGCAAGATGTCCTCAGAGGAGAAGGACCCTTCACAGTAAGTATCCAATGGTCTGTTCTCCCTCTGAAGTGGAGGACATCTTGGGTGCTCCCAAAGCAGTCAGTTTCCCTTGGGTGGGTTACGGTCTTCAGTCTGGATAACATGTTGGAGAACTCTCCTCCCAAAGGCAGTGTCCACTGAGTCATACAAGTTCAGTTTATAGTGTTTTACAAATGTGGAGATTGTCGACCACGTGGCCACCTTGCACACTTCTTCTACCGATGCTTGATTGTTGAATGCCACATTGGTAGCTGCGCTCCTTACAGAGTGACCTGTGATGCCTTCGGGTACCTCTCTATTTGATGCTCTGTACGCCTCTGCAATGCAGGATCTGATACACCTACCTATGGTTACCGAAGACGTTTTCCTCCCAACATTAGGAGGGCTGATGTTAATGAAGATGGACTCTGACCTTCTGATGCCTTCTGTCCTGGTGAGATAAGCTTTGAGGGACCTTCTCACATCTAGACAATGCCATTCCTTCACCTTCGGGTGCCTCGGCGCTGGGCAGAAGGAAGGCAGACTAGTCTCTTGACATCTATGGAAGGTGGAACTTGCTTTGGAATGAAGGTAGGGTCCATGCGCAAGGTTACCTTGTCTTTATGAAATATACATAGGTGAGGTTTCACTGACAGTGCACTGAGTTCCGATATTCTTCTAGCAGATGTGATAGCAACCAGGAAAATAGTCTTTAACTTCAGCCATTTTAGAGAAATTTCTTTCAGTGGCTTGAACAGAGGTTTAGTCAAAGCTTGGAGAACTATATTGAGTCTCCAAATTGGGAACCAATGGATTGTTGGTGGGCTTAGTAAAGTTGCCCCCTTAAGAAAACGCTGGACATGCAGATGGATAGACAACTTTAGCCCTTCCGTAAGTGGTAAAATTGAGTCCAGGGCTGCAATTTGCCTTTTAATAGTGGCCGGTTTTAGTCCTGAATCTAGGCCATCTTGTAAGAACGTCAACACCTCACTTAGGGATGGGTGTAGAGGATCCACCTTTTTTCGCCTAGCCCATCTCGTGAAAGCTTTCCAAGTGGTATTATAAATTTTTATAGTCGAAACCTTCCTTGAAGCCAGTATTGTACTGACTACCCTCGGTTGGAAACCTAGGCTGGATAGGGAGTCCCTCTCAATTTACAGGCGGTCAGGCACAACTGCTCCGGGCGAGGATGCCAGACCGGCCCCTGATGTAGCAGGTCCGGGATCGTCTGAAGTGGTAGAGAAGTTGCCTCCGCCAATTTCTGTAGAGATGGGAACCATGAACATCTCGGCCACCACGGAGCTATCAGTATGACGTGAGCTCCCTGCTACCGTATCTTTTGGAGGAGTTTTAGAATGAACGGTATTGGTGGGAAGGCATACAGGAGACCCTGAGGCCATTGAGAAGTGAGTGCATCTATGCTCTCTGATCGTGGGTGTTGAGATCTGGACATGAACCGAGGAACCTGATGGTTCAAGTGGGATGCGAACAAGTCCATAATGGGCATTACGAAATGATTCACTATTGTCTGAAAGGTTTCTCTCTTGAGAGCCCACTCCCCTGGCTGAATGGCTTGTCTGCTCAGCCAATCTGCCTGCACATTGTCCAGCCCTCTTATGTGTTCTGCGCGAATCGACTTTAGGTGGGATTCTGCCCAGGTCAGAATCTTGGTTGCCTCCTTGATGAGTGCTGAGGAACGGGTCCCCCCTTGTCAATTGATGTAAGACTTTGCTGACACGTTGTCGGTACGGATCAAAATGTTCCGTCCCACTATCTTGTCAGAGAATGCGATTAAGGCCAGCCTGATGGCTCTCAACTCTAGTACGTTGAGCAGGAGACGTGACTCCTCTGGGGACCACTGACCCTGGGTCGGAATTCATTCCAAGGACCACCCCCCATCCCACGAGACTCGTGTCCATGAACAATTGTATTACTTGGGGAGCCAGGAAACTCTTTCCTTGTCTCAGATTTTGGTCCTTGGTCCACCACAAGAGGCTCTGTTTGACCTTCTGAAGTAAGTCTATAGACATCTGTGACTTCGTCATGATGAGAAATTGGTAAGGGCATAATAGTGACATTAGATCTCGAGAGTGAAGTCGCCCCCAGTAAATGGCCTCACAGTTTACTGTTAGAGTGCCCATGAGTTTGAATAGTGTCATCAGTGGTACCGATTTGCTCTGGAGGACTGATCTTATTAAGTCCTTGGTCTTTTGTATTTTCTCCTGAGGCAGAAAGAAGCCGCACTTTTTTGTGTTGATTACCAGACCTAGGTGTTGGATAGTCTGAGTGGGCTGAAGGGAGCATTTTTCCAAGTTTATCAGGAAGCCATGATGCTGTAAGAATTGTATCGTTGTCCAGGTGTCCTGAAGTGCTTTCTCTCGCAAGATGGCTCAAACATGGATGTCATCCAGATAAGGATAAACATGGACTCTTTTCTCCCTGAGTCGGACTATTGGATTGATGAGTACCTTGGTGAAGACCCTCGGGGCTGTGGCCAGCCCAAAGGGTAAGGCACAGAACTGGTAGTGGTTGTGGTTGATGTGGAAGCGCAGGTAACGGCAATGGGATGGATTGATGGGGATATGAAGATAAGCCTCCGTCAGGTCTACTGGCGTCATAAACTCTTCCGGCTGGAGGGCTTCTATATAGAGCGGAGCATCTTTATCCAGAATCTTCTTACTCTTAGAAATTTGTTCACAAATTTCAGATCTAAAATCGCTCTCTAATCTCCGTTCCTCTTTGGGACTGTGAAAAAGATGGAGTAAACTCCTTTGCCCCAGTCCTGGGGAGAGACGGGTTCTATTGCTTGAATCCTCAGCAGATGGTCGATTGCCTCATGAGTAATATGTTTTCTTTGTGCGTTTTTCCGTAGGGGGAATGAGATGAATCTGTCTGGAGGATAGGTTTCGAACTCTATTGAGTAGCTTCTGGAGACAACTTCTAGGGTCCAATCGTCCGCTCTGGAATCAATCCATGCTTGTTGGAAATGAAGCAGTCTCCCCCCTACCGGCTCCTGACAGGAGTCAGGATTTGGACGTCTTAGTCTCAAAGTCCTGTCTGTCTCCTCTGTTGTTGGATTTGTTTCCGAAGGGTCCGTGCTTGAAACTCTGCTTAGAGTTGTTCCAGGGCAGGCATTTCAAATCCTGTCTTGGTCTAGCCAGGGTATGGTAGTTACAAAAGGACTGCGTGCCAAAGGGGCATCTGTCGGTCCTGTGCAGGGTTCTGGGTAAGGCTTTTTTCTTGTCTTTTGTTTCCACAAGAATTTTGTCCAGGCAATCCCCGAAGAGCTTGTTGCCTTGAAGAGGGTATGCCACTAGGAGGAAATTTGATCGAACGTCAGCCTGCCATGCTTGAAGCCAGAGGAGCCTTCTAGCCACTGCCGCCGATGCCAAGGATCATGAAGAAAAAGTTATGGCATCTAGGGTCGCATCTGCCGCAAAGGTGCTTGCTTTAAGGATTCTGTTAGCCCCTTCCAGTAGATGACTGTTACACTGGGAATTAGCTGCAGTAGCTTGTGCACCCAAACGACCGATGCTCTTGACACGATGGATGCTGTAGTTGATGCCTTGATGGCCATTGCCGTCACCTCATCCGCCCTTCTGAGTGAAATTTCCGCTATCTAGGCTCCTTGATGGAACCCTGTCTTCAGATAGAAGGCCTGATGACTGCAGGGCTGCTACTGGTGCATCAATCCTCGGTACCTGCAATAACTTGTTTGCGTAAGAGGGTAAGATATACAGGTTTTTGGCTGCATTAGAACATTACTTATTGGCAGCTAGCATTTCCCATTCAGCTTTCATTTGTCTTTTGAAATACTCAGGAAATGGGAACACTTTCTCAGTAGTGTTAGCCCTGGGAAAAAATTCTTTACACCCTTTGGGCCTGACCTTTCTTGCTTTAGGGTTCTCATCCTCCCCCCTACCCCGCTCTTTTCCTGCAAGTCCAGAGCTGCTAGAGACTTGGAGAGGAGATATTGGTAATCCTCCATCTTAAGCCTCTCAGTCCTTTTCTGGAGTGGAAACTGCCTCCTCTTCCTCCTCTGAGAGGAATTCACCCTCTTCCCGGTTATCACTGTTGAAGGACGTCCCTTCTCCCCACTGAGACCCTGCAGTGGTCTGTTTACTTGAGATGGCCTTCTGGGCAGCTTTAGTGGGCCAAGAGGTGGGCTTTCTAGGTCTTTCCCCTGACCTGCCTCGGATGGGGGAGGGAGGAGGGGAGGATAGTTCACTGCTGGCCCTGGAGAATAGCTGGCAAAGCCTTGCGAACTCATCCCTCATGGTCTGCTGTATAAGGGCAAGGAGCTCAGCGGAAAAGGAGGGGTTGTGACACTGCTGAGCACGTTACCCCTCTCTGTCACAGCACTCTGTGGGCAAGGCTTCCTCCCGGCAGGAGGTTGGTCAGCACGTCCTCTTTGCCCGCTCGCAGTTCGGCATGCTTGCCACTGCTTTTTCCCACCTTTTGGGTTGAGTGCTGCAAGGCACCTCGCTCAGCCTGGGAACAGAGTTGCGCCAACAATTGTGCCTCTGGTGCTTGTCATCTTGGCTTCTTAGCAGGAATGCACGGCTCCAGAGCCGTATAAATGCCAGAAGCAGACTCCAACCGCGAAGGCAGGACTGCACTGGTTAGTTGTGAAACAACCGCAGCTGCGGAGTTCACATGGAGGCTCATCTCTTCTCTGTCTTCCCCCACGAAGCTCACATCAGAGTCCATCTCCAATCAGTAGCCGAGCTTGTTCTTGAGGGTAGAGTAAGGCAGAGGGGAAAGGAGAAGAAGAAGAAAACAGCCAAGCCAAGTAGTAGTAGTTGGAAAAGAAGTGAAGAAAGCAAAAATGAAAGAAGATTAAGGGAGCTCGCTGTAGGCTTCTGCTCTCCCTGGAGGCAGGAAAGAACTGAGAGGAGGGGTGACCCACACACCAACAGGAAGAGGAAGAAATAATTGAGTTCCTGCCTCCCTGATTGGATGGTGGGAATCACCCAAGATGTCCTCCACCTCAGAGGGAGAACTCCAGGCCTTACCTGGACATTGGCAACAGTATCAATCAAGAAGGACAGTTCTTAGAGAATTAATGGGCACAAATTAGGTATTAAAACAAGACTGCTTATGGAGTATTTCATAGTTCAAATGCTGGGTAGAGTTGTTCTGTTTTTAGGCCACTGAAACCACTGGGCTTAGAATGAAGTAACTCTGTACAGAATTGCACTGTCAATCTCTCTGGGCACTTGGCTGATCTTTGTCTGCTAAGATGTAAAGCAGAAACAGTTTAGGGCACAGCTAGCCAGAAGGACTTCAGAAGTAGGACTCATTTGCAGATTTGATTGTGTTTTCAAGGCCTAAAGAAGAATGATGAGTAATCCTGTCATGGTAATTGCTTCCCAATTGGTCTTGCGTTGCTTTGACTTCAGTCATCATTTGGCCTTAAATGTTCCAGCAAATGTTTAGGATCTGCACTGCATTTGTATTCCAGCAATTAGGCTGCACTTTCCCCTGTTATCTTTGGTTCTTACCTGCTTTGTTAACTTGATTTATCCACCACTGCACCTGAACTGACATGTATATATTACCTACACATGGCTGATTGTTGCCTGGGAAAGCTCACGCTGCAATAAAGATTAATTCTGAAACTGCCGCAAGGCCCTTTGTTCCAGCATACAAAAGAGGCTACTGGAATGAGTCCATGAGGAATAAACCAGTCATTCCTCTGCAATACTGCTGAAGCTCAACTGAAGCACTGCGTGATCCTTTACAAACCTGCTGAACCACTACGGTTGTCTTCGAAAGACCTACTTCAAGCGCCTTAACTTTTTGAGATTAGATGGTAGTAATCCAGGAGAGGGCCTTTTTGGTCGTGTCGCACTAAAACTCTGGAACTCCCTCCCCAGGGAGATTTGTCTGTTCCCTTTTGTTGCCCTCTTCCACCAGTGGGTTCGTTTGGTGTACCCTCAGTGATCCCTCCTTCATACTCAATGTTTTAATCATTCTAAATATTTTGATTGTTGTGTTTATATCTTTATGTTTTTTAAGCTCTGGTTTTAACTGATTTAATGATGCGTTTTGGATGATTTTAATGATTTTATAATGTTATTTTAGTATGTATGTATAATACATTAGCTGCCTTGGTGGCACTTATGTGGGCAGAAAGGTGGGATATAAATTTTGTTAAATAAAAACAATTCAACTGAAAAAAGGCAAGGTGACCTGCAGGATGTACCAAGCAGGGCTACCATCAACCTGGAGAAAAAAAGAGCTCCCCCTTTTATAAGTTCAGGTGCAAAAATGGATACGTGAAGCTCTGTCACTCTGAGAGGAGGGAACCACAATCTCTATTAGTGATTGGGGGAATTTCTAGAGTGGCCCCAGAGGGCAGTAGTGATGATCACCTGGAAGTGATGTTGCTGTGTCAGCAATGAACCTCCTCCCCCATGCTCCCAGGGGTTACCAGTGCAGGAATTACAATCCTACTCTATTAAAGGGGCATGGCATTTTTCATCCAGGTTGTTGTCAAAGATAAAGATTGGTAGTGAGAATAATAACAGTAGAAGTTCTATACCTTATTTCAGTGTTTTCAAAATGGAGAGTCACATGTTTGTTCTGAATTAAAATCTTGACTTTATACCTGATTATTTCTTATGCGCAAGAGAGAGACTCACCCACCCTTAGATGAGACCATCTCCTTTGTGAATTACTGTTCTGGAAGTACTTCCTCTGAGGGCAGGTACTGTCCTTTGCACTGCCTTTGCACTGCAAATGGTTTGGTCACAAACAACACAGACATAGGTTGGACTAGATGACCCTAGAGGTCCTTTCCAACCCTATCATTCTATGTGGCACAATTATTGATGCTGACTAGAAGCAGGCATTGCCAGTGGAGTAGATCATGGGAAGCCCCAGCAGGAAGCCTCCTTCATAAGTGGGTATTCTTATGCTTTTATTTGATTTTAGTCTTATTCAGAAATGTGAATAACAGAAATCAGTTCATTCAAAATATTGAGTCCTCTCTTCTTCCAGCCAGACTGATTTCCATACAATGGATGATTAAATTGTATTTTCACTTTGAATTTTTTTAAATCCACCATTGGGCTGTAGGTAACAGGAGCAGTTAAGCCGCACCTCCACCTCTGTCAGATGCTATATGGTTTTTATATGGTGAGCAGGTGTTTTATTAGAAAGCTGTGTTAATTGTGATTTTTATCTTGTATATTTTATCTTCAGTTGTGACCTGCCCTGAAGCCCATGGGTGGGGAGGGCGGGATATACCTCCATGTTGTGAAATTCAGCACCTCATGAATTTCAACCTTCTATTGCAGCTGTTGAAGGCTCAGGATGGCCTGGTATGAGGAAATGAATAAAGGATAACCCTGGTTTAGAAGTGCATGTAATCCTTATCCCCAAATGTGCCGATGAGGATCATTTTGTTTCCAACAGAGTTGCTCTGTTTGCATTAGCAGCTAGAAGGATTAGATTGAACTGTATTAAACGGTATAATTGTTAAAACGGTTTTGAATATATTTTAATTTAGTCTCAACACTATGAGGTTTTGCTCTGTATTATATTGTACTGTATTGTAATTTTCCTAATTTTTTGTTAATTTCAGAATTTTAGTATGTGTGTGTTGTTTTACATTCTTACAACCTATGTCAATACAATACAATAAACAATGACTTACTCAGATATGTGTCCATTTTCTGAGAATTTCACAAATTCTGTTTTTGTTGCTTAGTTTTGTGGGACATCAATGGCTACAAAAAATAATTTGCTTTCAAACTTGAAGAAGTTAGGGAGAAAGAAGCCAGGAGATGTCTGCAAACCAATTTCTTAAATTTGCTTCCAATAGTCATGTTTCTTTCTTTCTCCCTCGCAAAGGGAAATCAGAATTTCTAAATGACCTCTTTATCCTTCAGCTGAGAGGAGAGAAAGGACCTTCTTTCCCTTGGCTTCCTGCCTAAATTGAATTGCTTTGCCCTACTGACTTTCCAAGCAAAAAACATAGGTTTTAAGGTCGCAAAGAGGTAGACCAACATTGCCTCTCTGGTTGCCAGCTTCAGGTCAGGAAATTCCTGTAGATTTGGGGTGGGTGGGTGGAGCATGGACAGAGCAGGCTTTGGGGAGGGGAAGGAGCTCAGCAAGGTATAATGTCAAAAGACCCGTTCTCCAAGTCAGCCAGTTTCTCCAGGGGATCTCCAGGAATTATAACTGATCTCTAGGCCACACAGATCAGTTCCCTTGGAGAAAATGGCTGCTTTGGAGAATGGACTCTATGGCATTATATACGGCTAAGGTTCCTCCCCAAATCCTGTCCTTTCCCAACCTGAAACTGACAACCCCAATTTCACCACAGAAACCACCACGCATTCCCTCAGTCCACCACAAGGAGGGTTTTCACCTCAGAGTCAGCGATACAAAACGATATCCGTACGTAGAGCCACCAGCGGTTCTTCCTTCAATCCCGGAAGCGCAGCTCTTTAAACTTTAAAGCGCTACCAATAGCGAACAAGAGAAAAAGCTACACCCCACCCCCTCCCCCTGGCCCAGGTCTTCCGGCGTTCTCGTTTTCCCGCCTTGGGAAAGGCACCAATGCGTAGAGCGGGGTTTTCACCATCGAGATGCCTTGGGGTAGAGCGGCACCATTTTATAGGCCCGCTGAGGCGGACGGAAGCTGCCTCGCGCCTTCTCGCCTCTGTGGTCGCCCTCCCCCTTTCCGTGCCCTTCCCTGCCTCCCTCCCTCGCGCGGGTGTGCTGTGAGGCCGCGTGGGTCGGGGGCGGAGCTTGGGCGCTGGGCGCGAGCGGCTCCTCCGGCTGAGGCGGCGATGAGGCGGTGAGAGGCGGCCATGGCTTCGTCGCTGCCGGCCAGAGGGGCAGGGGACAGCGGGGGCGGCGAGCCTAGCTCCGGCGACGAAGGTGGCGCGGCGGCCGCCCCGCTGGGGGAGTCTCCCGGCCCCGGTTCCGACTCGGAGAGCCGTTCGTCGCCGCGGTTCCTGACGAGCTTGACGGAGCAGTTCGAGCGGGCGGCGCAGCGGGTGCCGACCTTGGCCGCCGCGGCCCCCAAGGAGCAGCTTCTCTACCTGTACGCGCGGTACAAGCAGGTGAGAAGGGCTGGGGAGGGCAGCCGGTAGACTGCCCCAGGAGCTGGAGGCTCCATGGCTCTGTACGTGATTCCTTCTCATGAATTGCTTGGCCTGGTGAAGCGCCTGCCTGCTGGGTTAATTCTACTGTCTGAGAGGTTCGCATGGTTCCCCTCCCCCATTTTCTTTTCTGAATGCAAAGTTCTAACATTAGTTTGGCTCCTACAACCCTCCCCGTTCTTTTATCTCCCATCAATGGTGTAAGCTGCTTTACTGCCACTGCTGCTGTTAAATATGAAGCTATTCATGCGCCGAGATGCTGCTGACAGGAGTGGCAAAGGGGACTCTGCCTAGAAGTGCTTGCAAACAAGGGCCATGGGGAAAATACTACTACTACTTTATAGTCTGCTTTTTCACTAAGGCTCAACTTGAGCCCACTGTTGGATGTGTAGGATGGAGTGTGTCAGGGTGGTTAATGTTCCTGAAAGGGTTTATTCTGGTATAGGCTTTTGTGAACTGGTGCCCACTTTGACAGATGCACCTTACTTGCTGAGTGAAGTACCATCTTGTGCATCCAATTAAGTGAGCTCTACTCAGCAAAGTTTATGCCACAGCTGGAATAAATGTTGCCAGTCTTATTGGTGCTGCTAGGCTGTTGATTTTTACTGCCATGAACTAATAATGCTAATAATGCACTCCCAACAGTGAGCAAGATTTGGGTCTAGTAGCACCTTAAAGACCCAACTAGAATTCCAGGGTGTGAACTTTTGAGAGTCAGAGCTCTCCTTGAAAGCTCATACCCTGGGAATCTAGTTTGGCTACTGGACTCTAGTCTTGCTGTTATACCACAGACCAACACGGTTACCCACCTGAAACTGTTAAATGGTGAGTTACTCCAGTCTAAGTCAATTGAAATCAGTGGGCTTAGACTGAAGCTAACTCTCCATAGGAATGCACTGTAAACCTCTGAAATGTGAACTTTGACACTGAAGACAGTGGAGGGGAAGGGTAAAACAAAAAGGTGGTGTGTTGGGAACATAGGGTTTTGTTCCAGTAGAGGACCAGGCATGTGGCTTTGAAAAAGCACAGCTGTCACATTCTTTAGTAATTTTTCTCACATCCTAAACAGCAGTTAGCCCTCTTTAGCATGTCATCTGTCTACATTAGCAAATCCAATTGATTTATTTGTAGTGTTTAGATACCAATTTTCTACATGTTCTCTTAAAGCAGTTCACTTAAAAAGTTTAAAATAAAAAAATACAAATCAGAATGAAATGCCTGTAGCTAACAATATTTTGTTTAAAATGTTTGTTTAATTTTAAATAAAATTTAATATTATAATTTTGTATTTGTTTTACTGCTCTGTTTTTGTGTTTTGCTTGGAATGATGGCTTGTAAAATAAATAACTGTAAAATAAATAGGCAACTACAGAAACAGCAGTTGTAACATTGCTTCTGAAAGTTGATGGAACATGAAAGGCCCTTGTCTAGTAGACTGAATATGATGCCATTTGTATTTCAAGAAGGGCAAATATGATTTCAGAATTCTGAAAGTCTTGAATAAATTACTCCCACGAGGAGGGGTCCCTGTACAAAAAAGAGTTCTGGTCAGATGTGCCCTCCCCCTGTTTCAGCAGCTCTTAGCATCTGGAGTTCTGGCAGTAGAGTATGTAGAAGGGAACTAGCGTTTCATTTTAACTAAGTTGGTGGTACTCGTAGGGAACCACATTCACACTTACTGTCAACCAAAAAAACCTCATTTCTGTCTCTGGCATGAGGCTGCCCTTTCGGGAGGCTTGCAGTTTACCTGTTCCACTGGCTGTGATTGTTTCAAGGTTAGAACTACCTGCCAGCTATAAGCTGCATGGGTAATAGTCTCTCCCACTTTACTGAAACATGGTGCCGTACTGGGGAACAGTGCTCAGAAGAGCTGTAGGTGGCACATCAAAGCTACTGAGTGAGAAGCACTGGTCTTAAGTCAATAGCATGTTGCTTCCCTCTTTAGACCAGAACAAATCAGATAAAGGCTTAGACCTTATAAAATCAAAATGGCAGTTGCCTCTTGCCCTGTCTTTGAAGAGGAAATAATACCCTATTTTACCATCATGTATCCTAGGATACTTATAAGTGCATAATTTTGCTCAATCCGACATTGTGTTTGTTTAATCCGACATCATAAGTTCTGCTTGCTAAAAGGTATATATACATAAGAGGAAGGACATTTGGTACACTCAGTTGAAGAGGAGTGGACCAATTCATCCGTTCAAATACAGCATTTGATTTCTCATCGTTTACTTGGAAGCTAAATGTGAATGAACTTCACTGGATGTGTTTTGACTGAGATGTTAAATCTGGGATTCACTTTATTAGCACCCACATGCATAAGTCATGTGACAAATATGCATGTGGGTTGCTTGAAGGAACAGTCTGCACAATTTTCAAGATCCTCTCCAGTGGTTTAAAATATATGGAGAGAAAGTTGGACTTGATTATTCTGGATGGATTCTTACATCTTCACTTTCACGTGAGTGTATGTAGCTTCACGTGGCCCTTATAAAAGGATAGGGACAGTCACTGTTGCAACAAAAGCTTTCATGTCAATACTGCTAATTTTGCATGGTGCTGATATGGAGGCTCTGCTTATGAAATGGGTAAATCATGTGATGTATGACACTTTCACTTTATAGCCCCAGTGTATGGTCTCCTTTACTTTCCCATCTGTTTCGCAGGCCATAACTTGACTGGTGAGAGGAAGGTGCTGCATATTCTTGGAAACTTCAGCTGGTGCTTCAGGCTTTGTCTGCCCAGCTCTTGCATGGTTCTTCTGGTCAGGGACAATAAGATGATTCCTCACTGATACATAACAAAGGAGGTGAAAAAGAAGGATAATTAGCTCTACTGCTTGCATTCTAATTTTAGTCAGAGGCACAGTTCATTTCCAATATGGGGAAGTGCACACTACTAAAGAACTTTCTAAGAAGAGATAGTGCACAGTCTTTAAAAAGTATTTTTTAAAAGCTTTAAGTTTCGAAAAGCAGGCTGCTGTTGGTTGACTAATCGTAAACCAAAAACATAGCCAATAGGCATCTGCTCCATTTATACAACTGTAGTTCATGTAGCAATTGTTGGAGAGAATGTCTGGGGGAAGTACGTTTTACAAGATACAGAAGTTTGTCATTTGAGTTCAAGGAAAAATTTAAGTTCCCACTGCAGCAATGAAGCCTTGAATGAAAAGCAAATGGACTATGCTTTGTTAGCAGAATAACTCTAAAGCCCAGTGGCAAAAAGTGATACATCCTGCTTCACATGTTTTCCTTTCTTCATTAAACTCTACAGTAAAGAAGGGGAAAACTCAAGAGTAAATGTCCAAAGCCAGTTATACTGAACGTAATGATGAGTGGCGCTGGAGCATAGCAGTGAAATGCTGCTATTTTTCAGTCCTGAACACAGTCAGTTTGGATGGTGGTGTTACAGAGACTGTCAGTGCAATCCTAAGCAGAGTTCATCTTCGTTCTTCTGTGCCTCCACACATGGGACTGCGCAGGCGCAGGCCAGCCGCCGGAGAATTTTCTAGAGCTTCCATGGCTCCGAAGGGGCCGTTTGTCGCGCGCCTCAGCGACCGTTTTCCCGCCCAAACGGTCACGTGATCCTCCAGCGACCAACGGCCCCTTCCCTCAGTTCTCTTCTTGCCGCCGCTTGGAGAGAACGTGAGCTTCGTTGCTCTGTGCTTTTGTGCTTCGTGCTTTATTCTGACTGATTGCTTGGCTTTTGACTTCGGACTTCGTGACCTCGACTATTCTTCGGATCTCGTTTGGACTTTGTTGTGGACTCGGTAATTTGACTCGGACTGTTTTTGACCTTCCTTTCGCGTGCCCCTGAAGATGGCCTCAAAGGCTCTCTTCAAGCATTGCCTCCAATGCCACACTAAAATGGCCAAGACCGATGGCCATGAACTGTGCCTGTTCTGTTTGGGGGAGACCCATAATGTAACGGCCTGTAAGATTTGCCAGGGCTTCACCAGCAAGGCCCGACAGGAGCGCAAGGCCCGTCTTAACTCCTCCCTGTGGCAGAAGGTCATGTCCGGAGGCGCCCCGTTGCCCTCCTCCAAGGCCGGCCCTAGCCCCTCTGCCGAACGGCATTCCAGAGCTGGCTCAGTGGCCTCCGCGAAGTCGGGGTCGAAACCGCGTCCCCCGAGTGCCTCGGCGTCGAGAGCGGCCTCTCCAGCGCAGGGACCGGTGCGGCCGCCCCGTAGCGCATCTTCCACCAGGTCGGATCCGAGACCGACATCGGAACCGAGGATCCGTCTACCGAGTCCCCGATCGGAACCGACGACCGGGTCGATTCCGGTAAAACCTAAGAGGTCGAGGCCGAGGTCCCCTTCGAAGGCGAGGAGCGCGTCGGTTCCGAGGTCTTCTTCGGAACCGGCGAAGAAGAAGAAGAAGACCAAACATCATCGGTCGCCGCATCCCGCTCCCCAGGAGGAGGTCATCGTGCTTCCTCACACGCCTTCCCCTCATCTGGATTCCCCCGAACCAGAGGAACTCGCCGTGCCAGTGCCGGATCCGATGGCCTTCGAGACGGTGCCCGCGGAATTCTCGTCGGGGCCGGAGCCGAGCCCGCGCCGTCGGATCCGACCATCGCCTGCTCTTCGGTCGCCGAGGCTGGAACCGAGCCCGTCTCCTCGTCGGAGCCGTCCTTCCCCTGCCCGTCCATCTTCACCAGCTGCCGGTCGTGAGCGACGTCGGTCTGGGGACAGTGTCCGATCGGCCCGGTCCACTGCGTCCCGACATCGACAGGCCTCCTACCTCCCCTCGCCATACCATTGCCAGTGGGAAGGGGCACCTGCGGGTTTCTCCGTGTCGGAACCGAGGCCTTCGACATCGAGGTCGACGTGGGCTCCCCCTCCGCACCAGGTTCCGGAATCCCAGCTCGGTTCCGATGAGGAGGATGTGGAGAGCTTTGGCGGCTACCAGTCGGAGTCCTGGTCCGAACCATCGCCAGCTGAGGAGCTGGTACCATCTGCGGACTCGCCATTCGAGGACCTCCGCATCTACGCCGACCAGATGGCAAGGATGGCCAAGGCTCTCGAGATGGACATCTCCTCGGCAGTTCCCCAGACCAAGGACAAGCTCCTCAAACGCATTTACGGAGACAACCCGGCGTACGTTGGCTTCCCCATGCTCGAGGGTCTTGAGGAAATCGTGGAGAAGGTATGGCAGGTGCCCTGCGATCAACCTCCAACATCCAAGAGGATTGAGCAGCTCTACAAGATCAAGCAGGGTACCTGGCCGGCGCTGGTGAAACACCCTCCACCTTCCTCCTTGGTCACAGAGGAGTTCAACCCCAGGCGATCGGGTCACTCCTCGGTACCTGCCGATAAGGAGGGCAAGAAACTGGATGCCATGGGCAGGCGCCAGTACATTGTTTCTTCCCTGGGTCTGAGGATTGCCAACTATCAGACCATCATGGCAGGGTACCAGCTGTACCTCTGGGAGAAGTTGGCATCCTATACACGAGACCTCCCTCCTGAGCAGAAGGCTGTGGTGTCCCTGCTGCAGACAGAGGCTGTGAGGCTGTCTAAGCAGCAGATGAACGCTGGGAGCCACGCTGCTGACACTGCTGCTAGAGGGATGGCTTCGGCGGTGGTCCTCAGGCGCCACTCCTGGTTGCGGTCTACGGCCCTGTCCCAAGAGGTGCGTTCCAGAGTGGAGAGCATGCCATTTGAGGGGGACTCGCTCTTTTCCAAAGCGACCGACGAGACCCTGAAGAAAAAGAAGGAGGACCGGCAGACGGCGCGGTCTTTGGGTCTGGCTCCAGCGGACAAGCCCTCCTCCAGGTCACGGTACGCTCCCCGATCTGGCCCTTACCATTACCAGGGCAGATACCATCAACAGCGGCCGGGCTACCAGCAGTATCCTGCCTACCAACAGCGGCCCTACCCTCCCGCACAACAGCAGAGGAGGCGTCGGCCCTTCAAGCCTCGTCCGGCACAACAACCGGCCCAGCAGAAGGATCAGCAGGGCACCGGGAGGCAGTACTGACGGGTCACGCCAGCCGTATCCCCGAACTTTTCGGACAGACTTAGTCCACTCCTCTCTGAGTGGGAGTCAATAACATCTGACTCATGGGTCTTAACTATTGTTGAACTGGGATACGGGCTGGAGTTCGTTGAGCTGCCTAGATGCAGTTCACCCCTGACAGCTGTCAATAACACTATGGCCGAGCTGGATGCGGAGATCGTGTCGCTCTTGGCCAAGGGTGCTGTGGAAGAATTGCCCTATGAGGACTCTGTAAAGGGATTCTTCTCTAGGTTCTTCCTGGTCCCTAAGAAGGATGGGGGCTTACGTCCCATCTTAGATCTGAGGGACCTTAATGCCTTCCTCAAGGTGACCAAATTCAAAATGGTAACGTTGGCGGCTGTGATCGCCTTGCTGAAACAGGGGGATTGGTTTGCGGTTCTTGACTTAAAAGACGCATACTTTCACGTGGGCATACGGAAGGAGCACAGGAAGTACCTGAGCTTTGTTTACCGGCAACGGGTTTTCCGGTATAAGGTGCTCCCCTTTGGCCTGTCCACTGCCCCACGAGTGTTCACTAAATGTGTGGCCCCTGTGGTTTCCTTCCTACGGGAAGAAGGCTGTACCATCTTTCCGTACCTCGATGACTGGCTCATCGTGGCTGAATCGGAGTCTAGGCTGGTGCAGGACATTGGCTTGGTACTTAGCACTTGCCAACGCCTGGGGCTCCTGGTGAACTTGGAGAAATCCAAACTGGTGCCCAACTGCAAAGTGTCCTACATTGGTGCACTGTTAGACTCTGTGGAGGGTAAGGCCCTGCTCCCCTTGGAGAGGGCTCGGTCCCTAAGGGGTCTAGTGTCCATGTTTAAAAGGAACCGGTTCCAGTCTGTGCGCACTATCCAGTGCTTACTAGGGCATATGGCAGCGGCCACCTCTGTGGTGCCTTTCGCTAGGCTGCGTATGCGCCCTCTACAGAACTGGTTTGTGCGGAGGTATGATGCTCTACTGCACCCTCCGTCCCTCAAATTCTCTATCCCGAGGGTCATCCTCTCCTCCTTGGACTGGTGGCTGTCTGATGACAACTTGTTTAGAGGGACCCCTTTCGGGTATCAACACCATGACATCACGGTTACCACTGATGCCTCTCTGTTGGGATGGGGGGGCTTACTGTGGTGATGTGTCGGTGCAAGATGTCTGGTCTGACAGGGAAAAGACCCTCCATATCAATGTGCTTGAACTAAGGGCCATTCGTTTCGCACTTGTGTCTCTTACAGCACTGCTGAGAAATCGTCAGATCTTGGTGCAGACGGACAACACGACTGCCATGTACTACGTGAATCAGCAGGGGGGCACAGTGTCCATGGCCCTGTGCCGGGAAGCCACACTCACTTGGCAGTGGGCTATCAAGAACGGCGTGTCGCTCCGTGCTATACACGTGGCTGGGTCGGACAATGCCCGGGCAGATGCCCTCAGCAGGGTCCCTTTACTGGAACACGAGTGGGAACTGAACGTAGAGTGCGTTGGGCCGATCTTCCAGATGTGGGGTCATCCAGTGATAGATGTGTTCGCCACTGCGGCGACCACCAAGGCCCACACGTTCTGTTCCAGGGCAGGGAGCGACCCCCTCTCTATTGGGGATGCCTTCCAGTTTACGTGGACGCAGGGCTTGCACTACATGTTTCCTCCGTTCCCCTTGATTCCCAGGGTCCTGTGCAAGATAGAGGAGGACGGGACGGACTGCATTCTAGTGGCCCCCTTCTGGCCACGGCAGGTTTGGTTCCCGAAGCTCCTGCGGATGTCCCAACGGACGTATGTGAGTCTGCCCCCTCGGCAAGACCTTCTCCTAAACAGGAGCCTGGTCCACCACGATCCAAGGAAGCTGCATCTAACGGCTTGGCGGATCGTTCCTCCCCGATAGGCTTTACTGACGAGGTACAGAGGGTCCTCCTGAATGCTCGTCGGCCATCCACTAGGCGCGCTTATGCGGCCAAGTGGCGCAGGTTTGAGCTCTGGGCACTTGCCAGAGGAGTGGTGCCTGACAACAGTCCCTTGGGGGTGGTGTTCGAGTATTTGTGCCACTTGCGTGGCCTGGGCTTGAAGGCTTCCTCCCTCAAGGTCCACCTGGCAGCGATATCAGCTGCTCACACCCGAGTTGAGGGTGCTACGGTGTTTTCTCACCCACAATCCCGCCAGTTCCTTAAGGGCATGTACAATCTTTACCCACCTGTGTCAGCGCCAGTGCCTCAGTGGTCGCTGTCCTTGGTGCTCTCACGTCTCATGTTGCCTCCATTTGAACCGATGGCTACATGCCCCTTGGATATGCTATCCTACAAGGTAGCATTCTTGGTGGCCGTCACATCGGCCAGAAGGGTCAGTGAGCTGTCTGCACTGCGGTCTGACCCTCCCTTTCTTGTGTTTCATCCCAACAAGGTGGTCCTGCGTCCCTGCCTTGGGTTCCTGCCCAAGGTGGTGTCCGCCTTCCACCTCTCGCAGGATATCTCACTGCCTGCTTTCTTTCCTCAACCCTCCTCTAAGGGGGAAAAGGCCCTCCATACCCTAGACTTGAAGAGGGCCCTAGCCTATTACCTGGATAGGACGAAGGGATTCCGCTCCAGTCCTCACCTGTTTGTATGTTTTGGGGCCAAGGACAAGGGTAACAGGGCTTCCTCACAGACCCTGTCTAGGTGGATTGTGACGGCCATTAGCAAGGCCTATTCCCTAGCAGGGGTGGCTTGCCCGCTTCATGTCAGAGCCCACTCCACGCGGTCCCAAGCATCCTCTTCGGCACTCCTCAGGGGGGTGCCCCTGGTTAACATTTGTAAAGCAGCCACATGGTCCTCTGCAGACACCTTTGTCAGGCATTACGCCGTTGATGTCAATGCGGAGCAGGATGTATCTGTGGCCAAGGCTGTCTTACACTCCCTCTTTTCCTGAGGGAGTTTTGGTATGACTTTCTTGACGTACCTGTTGGGTACCCTTGAGTGAAAGTGTGTATATATGTACCTGGGGGTGTGTATATATGTAAATATTGAGTATTTATGTGTCCTTACACAGTATTTTTACATAGATGTATATATGCATATCTATTTATTGTTGATCTTGTTTGCTTAATAAAATTGTGTTGGACTTCACCCCTGCCTTCCTTATTGTGTGAAGCTTGGTACACTCCCATGTGTGGAGGCACAGAAGAACGAAGATGAAAACAGGGTTAACATACCTGTAACTTATGTTCATCGAGTTCTTCTGTGCTGACACACAACCCTCCCTCCTACCCCGCTGTGAACTCCAATGCACAATACTGTGATGGCTGTAACGGATATTGGTGTTTTTAAGGTGTTACGGCTGAAGTGTGTTGGTCAAGCGGCGGCAAGGGAGAACTGAGGGAAGGGGCCGTTGGTCGCTGGAGGATCACGTGACCGTTTGGGCGGGAAAACGGTCGCTGAGGCGCGCGACAAACGGCCCCTTCGGAGCCATGGAAGCTCTAGAAAATTCTCCGGCGGCTGGCCTGCGCCTGCGCAGTCCCATGTGTGTCAGCACAGAAGAACTCGATGAACATAAGTTACAGGTATGTTAACCCTGTTTTACTCCAGTCTAAGCCCACTGATTTCAATGGGCTTAGACTGGAGTAACTCTTTTTAGGATTGCACTGTTTGTGTATGAGACAGGTACACCATATGTAGGATACTAGCTCTTTACAGCCCTAGTATATACATTACATATTTTACACATCAGTCTTTGAATAATTTATTATAGGTTGTCTAGCATATTCAAAATTCCTCAGCACCATTTTCAAATTTGCAAATGTTGATAAAAAAACAAGATTCTTAATTATTTGCATCCAAGTCTTAAGTGCAGGGGTTTCCCCAGCTCTGATAACTGGTAGGAGTAACTTGTTCACCTGGTAACCACTCCCTCTGCATTGAGTAGTGTTCTCTGAGCCTTAGTCTTGTGGTACTTGCTTGGCAATGCAGCAAGGGTGGGGCTTGGTGCTGGGGGTGGGAGGGTACAATTCAAAGTTGTCCCACGCTTAATGCTATCATGTCGCTCAAAGGAAGCTGTTTTTCTCCAATTTGTGTTTTTTCAAATTGTATTTTCCACAGCGTTTGCACATTAGGTTTTGACAGAGTTTTTCAGGAATTGGCTGTTGAAATGTGTCTGTCTTACATTGTAAACAAACCAGTGCAATGATAACACTATCAGAGCTCTAATTTTAAGCACATTATTTTAGGACCCCCCCCCCCCCCATTTCTCTTATTTATTTTTAAAAAACTACTTGTGTTCAACAAGAAAATAAAACCCCAATTTTCTCAGGCTGCTAATCTCTGACATGAGTACTGATACATGTGTTGCTCTTTGCGTGGTGAGACATACATTTATGAGTACAGGCGGTCCACCAGCCCCTGAGGAATTCATGAGGACGAAATCTGCCGCTTAGCCGGTTGCAGTTAGGGCTGCTTTTTGGTTGGACACTACAAATAACATCTGGGAAGACACCTGTATGGGAAGAAAAGAGAAGAAAAGACATCAAAAATACATTAAGGATCGATGTATTGTCGAAGGCTTTCACGGCCGGAGAACGATGGTTGTTGGGGGTTTTCCGGGCTGTCTTGCCGTGGTCTTGGCATTGTAGTTCCTGACGTTTCGCCAGCAGCTGTGGCTGGCATCTTCAGAGGTGTAGCACCAAAAGACAGAGATCTCTCAGTGTCCATTAAGGATCGTAAGTGATTCATACTTACCCTCTCTTCTACCCACGGAGTACTTGCCTTGTTCCTAAGAGGATCGGAGCAGGGCATGGAGTTCCCTGCATGGTTTGGACTATGAGATAAGGACATTCTTAGAGATAATTAGAGTATATGAATGCACTGTTTGCACATTGTATGAATTTTTCACATAGTGATTGTCCTTTTGTTAACAACAACTGAATATTTTTCTAAATACCCAGGTGATTTTTCATTGTGTAGTCTTTCTGCTAATCTCAAAAGGCTGATCTTTGTGGGGTTAAATTATGAGATTAATGCCATATCTGGTCCCTACATGGCATCTCATAAGAAAATGCATTTTCTGAATATTTCATCTTTTACTGAAAGATGACAATAGAATTTGTGTTCATAGGACTTGGTAAAATTCTGCTGATAGCCTGCTGGTAAATAGCATTGCACAAAACATAGACAAGGGGTCAGGTTTCCAATTCTTAGTTAAGAGGTCTTGTGGTTATTTTTTTTCCATTCTTTCTTGCCCTGTGCCATCACAGCCCTTGTTAAATAGTTCGCCTGACCTTTGCTCTACATGACTGATATTGTCACTGGGGAAGGAAGAAGCCGCGTGGTATATCACTTGAAGTGTCAGGCTAGGATCTGGGAGACCCCAGTTCTATTTCTCACTCTGCTGCTAGGTGATCTGCCAGTCATGCACTGTCAGCCTAACCTACCTAACAGGGTGTTTGTGAGTATAAAATGGAGGGGAGGAGAATGATATAAGCTGGTTTGGGTCCCCACTGGGAGGAAAGGCAGCATATAAATGAAATAAGTGACCAACTGGCTCTATGAGAGTATTTGACAGCTCTGAATGAAGTAGTTAGATTAGTCCTAAAGAGACTTTCCTGGCGTGTTGAAGTTCGCTGACTGGCTTATAGATAAAGCAGTCTTCTTTGCTGGGGGCCAAGCACTTGGGTCAGGCAGCAATGGCTTAACACTACATATTACTGAGTGACAAGGATTGTCTGGACTTTGCTTTCGGACAGAGACAGGTTTGTCCCTCTGGTGATGATCTGTGTCATGAGAGAGGCAGCAGCGTGATCCCTGTTGGTTTTTCAGGACCTTTTTGTGGCTTTGGATACTATGGTATTCTTCCAGGCTCCCAGTCTGTGACTGGAGTTGGCAGCATCGTGATCTGGAGGCATGCTTCCTGGCAAGCAGATTCTATTCTATTTTTATTTTGTTTTACTTCACTGATACCCCACCTTTCTCCCCAGTGGGGTCCTAAAGTGGTTTATATCATTCTCTTCCATTCTATCCTCACAACAGACCTGTGAGGTAGGCTAGGCTGAGTGTGTGTGACTGGCCCAAGGTCCATGGCAGAGTGGGGATTTGACTGAAGTGTGTTCAGAAGCCCCATGTGATTCAGAACATGGTAGTCAAATTATTAACTGATGTGAAAAGATTTTATTAGCTTGAGGGGTTTTTTTTTGCCAGGTACATTTCAAAGTGTTGGTTTTGATTTATAGGCTCTAAATGGCTCATGGCAGCAATATCTAAAGAACTGCCTTCTCCTGTATGAACCTGCCCATTTTTGTAAAGAGCAGCTTTAGAGGCATTGCTCTAGGTACCACCACCTTCAGAGTTTTAGATATGTGGTGACTGAGATATGTCTCCAGGTTGGCGTCATCTCTTTTATGGAACAAACTTTCTGGAGATAACTTGTATGATGCTGACTTTATTGCCTTTTAGGAGCCATGTAAATATATTCTTTTCCTCCTGAGAGGCTGAGAATTTGCTGGGATGTGTGTGTAATTACTGCTGCTGGAGCTGTTCTAATTAATTTACTGGATTTATAACTTTAATATTTTATCATTGGTTTTAAGTTAAGTGGCCATTATAGATGCCTCATGGCAGAAAAGCACAAAATGTTTTCAATGAATAAGTTATTGGTGCGGTAACCGAACAGATTCTGTACAATTGTAAATGTGATTTCAAGTGATCCAGCCCAGACTTATCTTTGTAGGCAGTTCAGAAGATAAAATGAGAAGTAGGAATCTTGTTGGCATATCTTAATTAACACTGAACAAAGGAGGAAATTCCCAAGAGACCACTAATACAATAAAGAAGATTGTCTCAGTATAAATAAATACAATTTATAGGTCAAACCAAGTGTGGCAATATTTTGGTCAAAACATATGTAATAATATAATATCCTTCTACTACAATTGAGCAAGGGTTTGTTTATATCACAACCAGAGCCTGTGGAGAAATCACATTACTAATCAATTATCACAATGTCCCTTTCAGGTGAGTATCAATCATCTGTTGATTTCAATAATTGTCTCTTTGATATGTTTTTCCGGTTTTAGGCAGGATTTCTGCTGATATCCAATGATAGGATACACAGTAGGAAGGCACAACAGGGTGTAAAAGCACTCTACTACACAAAAATAACACAACTCACTTCACATCACCCAAACACAATTGCTGTCAAAAATGGTGAAGTGGGTTGTATTATTTTGTGTAGTACACTGCTTTCATGCCCTGTTGTGCCCTCCTACTGTGTAACCTAAAGCAGTTAAAGAAATAAAGTGTTTTTGAAAGCAATTTTGTTTTGGGGTGATTCTTTAATGTGAAGTGAGTTGTGTTATTTTTGTGTAAGATACTGCTGGCATACCCTTTGGTGTGCCCCCCCTGCTGTGTAACCTAAAGCTGTTCAAGAAATAAAGTGTTTTTGACAGGAATTGTGTTTTTGTGATTCTCTGATGTTAAGTGAGTTATGTTATTTTTCTGTGTGGGGGACTGCTAGTGTAATGTGTCATAATGCTTTGCCTACTTGTACTTTGAAAGTGAGAAAATAATTTTTTTAAAAACTTTATTCTGTGTTGTTCATGTTTTATTCTTTGTTGTGCAGTTGGTTCCCATCATAGGGAACAATGGGACTGGCTGGCCAGCCATTTCTGTAGGTGGTGGGGGAATTTGAGGGAGGGTGTCTGTGGTTCAGGTGCTCTTTCACAGGGACAAGCTGGCACTCAGAAGTGTGCCCACCATTGTGGCACCCCTGGGCTGTGCATAATTGCCCTGGGAAAGAGAGTTTAGAAGTTCTCAGTATAGGGAACAAAGAGGGAGGGCTGGCCAGCCTGTTACTGGGGTTATGGGTGTGGGGCTACTGGGGGTGGATTTGGGTCTGTGAGGGGCTAATGTGGGGATTTGGGTCTGTGTGTGGCAGCTGAGGGGGGAATTGTGTATGTGTGGGGCTGTAGGGGGTGGACTTTGGGGGCTGAGAGCACCTACTTTGGGAGGCCATGAAATGGCCCCCCCAAGTGGGAGCTGGCTGAGCCTCGGTGGGGGGTGAGAGGAAAGGTGGGAGAAGGGCCCCTGAGGGTTGGGGGCATTTTGTATGCAAAATGCCACCCCTGGCAAGACAAGCCTCTGTTATTTCCCAGCTGGAAATAGTGGAGAAAGGGGGGGAGCACCTACTTTGTGAGGCCCCCCAAGTGGGAGCAGGCTGAGCCTTGGTGGGGGGTGGGAGGAAAGGTGGGAGAAGGGCCCCTGAGGGTTTGGGGCATTTTGCATGCAAAATGCCACCCCTGGCAAGACAAGCCTGCCTCTTCATTTTTCCCCATAGGAAATAATGAAGATCAGCAGCAGCAAGCACAAAATAGGAGATTAGCAGCAGCAAGTGAAAACCTTTCCCTTTTTAGGCGAGGATAGGGGGACCTGGTTTGGGGGGCCATAACATGTCCCCCCCAAAGTCCAAACTGTCTGAAACTTGGGGGGTTGTTAGAGAGGAGTTAGAGGAAGGTCCCCACCAAGTTTGGCTTGATTCGGTGGGAAAATGCCTCCCCCAGACTTCAGGGAAGCCTGGGGGAGGATTTTTCCCATTGAAATGCATTACTGAAACAAGCCGAAATACCGAAACAATTACCGAATCGCAATTGCCGAAACGGTTTCTTGTTTCGGTAATAACCGAAACAAGAATACCGAAATGGTGTGCCTTTGCACACCCCTATGTGAAACCACACAAAGGGAATCAAAAGACCTACACCCACAAACAATGAAAATAAAGTGAAAAATCTAAGAGTAGTTAATGTACAAACATATACAACAGAATATATCAAAATATATCCAGTGACTCTGAATGAGAAACCATACATTATCTGTCCTACAAGTTTGTATATTAACTATTATTAGATTTTTGCTGTTTTCATTGTTTGTGAGTATAGGGTTTTTGTTTCCCTTTGTGTGGTTTCACACTTCTTCTAGGTACTTGAAGGGATACCTCTTGTTTTTAGTTTTCTCTGAAGGAGTTCTAGTGCCATTTTGCTAACTGCCAAGTCTGTCTACCAAGGCTAATGTCTAGCGATGGTGTTTGCATGGTCTCCCTATTAAATCTAATTTGAGTTGGTTCTGTTCATACAACCATGTTCCATTTTGTGAGTACTCCACAATACTTGGCTTTGGGGGTACAACTATCACATCTCAGTTATCATAGATCTTTGTTTTTGCACTGTTTTTGTCCATTTGCTTGCTTCTTCTGTCACTTGAAGTTATAATGTGAATTGGCTCTTTTGTTTCATAAGTTTATGAGTCTGTTTCAGAACTTAAAAAAAAAGTTCTGAAGATCTGCTGTAAGTTCACCATTGTCTGATTATTGTGGAACTGAGACAAAATAACACAATCCCTTTCTGCACATTTAATCGAGGTTTGCATACTTGTCTAGTATGAAAGAGGCCTGGATACCTTGAATTGATAGCTCTACTGATTTAAAGCAAGGCCTTACTACCTAACACAACTTTTTCCTTATTTAATCATGTAAGTCATACAATCTGCATAAAAGGCTGATGAAATATGACTTCAGGGGCGGCAGTATCTCCATTGAACAAAAGGTGCTGACTCAGATCTATCCACTGTCCTTAACTCAGCATTCTTATTTTTTCTCACTTCAGTATTTCTTGTCAGTAAAAGCTGTGATTTAAGAGCGAACAATCCCTGTAAAAAAAAAAAGTTGATAGTAACAGCAGAGCACTCTAGTGAGACACTATGAGATTTATCTTGAACTACTTAAGTTGATAAACACTTTCCTGAATTTTTATTGCCGTTTATTGGAGGTCTTTTCAAATTTTTAAATATCTTTCTTCTCTTTGATTATATTAGGAGGCTTGCGAGGAACTAGACTTTAAATGTTTTTGCAGATGTTCAGACAATAAATATCTGGTTCATTGTGGTCTGTCAACTTCCAGTTAACTTTTTGTGCATCACAGTGGAGTAAGTGATCTGCAGTTGACTTAGCTTTGTCCCTGAAAATGACCAATAACTCAGATTATAGGGCTGGGTCATAAGAAATAGCTCAAGAGATACTTTGGTAAGAGGTCAGGGATTATAGACTAGGCTGTTGGGTACTGTCTGCTGATGTACATTTGCTCTTGCTGGGTAGTTTGATGTTGCTAAAGATGTCGTGTTAATTAATTACGCTTTGTTTCAGCAAGGTTTCATCTCTGCGTTCAGATTTATGCTCGTTTTCAAATTTACTGCTACCATTTATTGTATCTGTTTTTATTGAATGTCCTAACTGTTGATCATATTGTATTTTGCTCAGTGTGTAATCTGCCTTAGATCTCAGTGAGAAAGGCAGACCATATATATAATAATAAATAATAACTGTCGAAGAGGAGTGGGGTGAGGGACTAAATCATTTCCACTGATCCCACTCTGCAGTTCATTTCTTGCTCCTAAGGAGAACTACCAGGAATAGCTTGCTTGTAATTTGCTGAGGTGCTTGTGTTTGTCCCTTGTGAACATGCTTGTGGGCTATGAGTTCTTAAATACTAGTGGAAGCCTTAATAACAGCACCAGTAGTAGAGAAGGGAGAATGACTTTGTCATCTCCCTCTCCAAGCTTTGAGGTGGCCATCTGTAGTCCTCCTGTCCTGCCCAGTAAGATTTTGCCTGTTTCTCCACATGTCCTGTGGCAGCATAGAGGGGGCACACAGCACAGGTCCAGCAAGACAGAAACCCAAGTTGGAAGAGTACTCACAGAACATCTCCCAACCCTGTCTCCTTGTAACAGCCACCAGAAAAGAGTGGTTCTTTTATGCCATTCCCTCTTTATCAAGATGCCAGTGGGGAGCCAGCGTGGTATAGTGGCTAGAGTGTTGGGCTAGGATTTGGGAGACCCAGTTTCAAATCTCCCCTCTACTATGGAAACTTGCTGGGTGACTTTGGGCTGTTCACGCTCTCTAAGCCTAACCTTCCTCAGATGGTTGTCGGGAGAATAAAATGGACAAGGGGAGAATGTTGTAAGCTAGAGTAACCACAGGGAACAATGAAGTAAATGAAATAAATGAAAATTAAATTCTGTATGGCAGAAAGGTGGCAGAAATGAGGTAGCTGAGTGTCCAATCTATTCACATAGCCTTATTCTTTCTACAATAATTTTCTTTTCTTTAACAGGTTGTTAAAAGAAGGTGAACTATTCTCACTATAAAATAAAATACATACAACTTGGAAAATAGAAGTCTTGGCCATTTCTTCGAGTGGAAGAAAGAGGGCTGCGTGCATTTATAATGGGGTACAAAGGTCCTTAAGGATGAACTTAGGAGAGCACCATGTAAAAGAAATTCAGTTGGTCTCCAGAACAAACTGCCCAAGCAAATATGGAGACCTTTCATTGCCTGTGCCAGTCTGTTTGGGGTACAGTGCGATCAGTCCGTATGCTACTTGCTCCCATATCCAAGGTCATGTCTGGCCTTCAGTGGGCACTCTACATCTAGCATTGGCTCACGCCTCTGTCATACTACTTTAAGGCTGGATTTAAACATGATGCTGATGAGACAGAAGTGCTTGTCCTTGCAACTTTGCACAGGCCTAGCATCTTGTTTAAGTTATACTACAGAGTGCGAAGCAGGTCTACATGCTTAGTTTGCATTCTAGAGACCATTTGCTGGATCGGGATTGGACTTATATAGAATGCATAGCTGCTTTGCGTGGATTGTAGTAGCATTTAAATAAGGTGCTGGGAGAGTGCAAAGTTGCATGGGCCGGTGCTGCTGCCTCACCAGGCTCACCTTTAAATGAGGGTTTAGAAAGTTGGTTCTAAAGATGTGGGGTGGGACTGTGAGGGTGGAACAGCCTTCAGACCGTGGAAGGCTGCAAAATCTGACTCGGGTATATAAAAATAAAAAGGTCCTTCCTGAAAACTGCTTGTATATTTTTATTCTAATGTGAAACTGAGATTCTTTTTATTGTGTAGGTTGTACTAAGATCTGGGCCATAAATTATGTGATAGCTACCTTTTATCTAACATGCCATCAGTCAAAGGTCTACTTAACGACATGTTATGACTTAAAGCACAAGTGCTGCAGATTTTGTCAGGGACTTTAAATGATAGTACTTGATTTAGCAAGTGTTCTCTCCTATCAATAACCTCTATTTCATTTTGTTGCTTTGTACTTTTAAACTGAAAATAATGCAAGCCCTCCATTTCTTCAAGTACAGTAAGATTCCAGTCCTTTTAAGTAGCCTTTTAAAGGTGAGAGAGCATTAGCTGATGAAGAAATCTAATTGGCTAAATGGCCTAGAGTGTTTTCACAATAATCTGATGCATGCAGCTTAAATTTGCTTGATTAGCAGTAGGTTATTGTATGCTTTGAAGGGTTAAGAGCAGATTCATATCTCCAGAAAAAGCATATTGTATACCTCCTGGGACTGAAACTTCAAAGTACAAGTGAAGAATTGCATGTCTAAATGTTTTCTCACGTTAAAAACTCACTGCATGTGGAAATTTAGAACAATATCGGGGCAAGGCCAGGTGAGAGCTTTTTAAGAACATATTAACTTACACCCCTTTTCCTCAACCAATCATGCTTAAGAATACCATATGTACCAAGGAGAGTCACAAACTCAGTCACTAAATGTGTTTTGCAATTATGTATCATGGCTGATTCATAAAAATAAGAATTACTTTAAATAATATATTGTTAAATAAATTTCTGGACTTTAATAAATATGGTGAATGTCCAGAAGGCAGAAAAATGGTTTCCCTTTCCTTGGATACCAGGTTTCATAATATGTTTTTTTTGTTTAGCACTCAGCCCTATCTATTGGGCTAGAAGATTTACTGAGGAAAACCAGAATATTTTTTACAAAATAAAGCAGTGCCACTGTTTTTCTGCACTTATTTTATTTTTTGTAAAAAAATTTACTGTTCTTGTACAAGCTGGAAGCTTAACAGCTGCATCCTCTACTCCCCTTTCAGATGCTCTGTTTCTGTGTCAAACAGATTTCTTTAACACCCAGTGCTTAATCAGACTCATAACTACTGCTTGTTTCCCCTCAAACATTTTACTGGATGAACATCTTGCAGCGGAGTCAAACATATGAACTTGGCAAATCCTCTACTGAAACATATTTCTAAGACTTGAACTGCAATACCAACACAGCTGGCCACCTGGTACTTTGAAGAAAGTGATTGTTGATGTAAGAGATACCACTCCAGAGTCCAGATTAGAAGAGAGGGATATTATTGTTATCATTTATTAACACCTCTCCTCCTGACTCAAGGTGATTTACAAAAAGACAGTTAAAACATTGCAGATTACAACCACATAGAATAAAAAACTCCACAGCCTCCCTCTCCTTTAAAAGGTGCTCTCTGTTCGTATCTCACCAAAAGCCCTGGCAAACAAGCAAGCCTTGCATTGCCTCCTGAAGGTCTCCTGTGAAGGGGTTCCCCTCACCTATCCAGGGAGCCCATTCCACAGAATGAGAACCATGATGTAAAAGGCCCAGAGCTCTGGTCGAAAGCAGGCAGCCCACCTATGTGGGGGAATAGCCAGCAGGTGGCAGCCTGAAGACCACGGGTGACACCCAGGAATGTCTCAATATAATACTGATTCCGTTAAGACAGATAAGCTTCTACTGTTTAGCTGCTGCCCAACCAAACGTTAAGCAGTGCACAGTTTAAAGGCCAGTAGCTCTTTATTAAGCAGGCTCTGTGTGTCCCTTCAGTAATGCAAAGGCGATGCTGGTCCTTCAAGAACCAGAATTTGCTTATCCCTCTTCACTTTTCAAGCTAGGATAATTGCAAGCTAGGAGAATTAAATATGAACTCCTAGCCTGCTTAGCTTATATCACTCTTTCATGTAAGGATACATCAGCAGATGTAGTTATCTGGGGGGGGGAGCAGTCATTGTGAATGTTGTCAGTTCAGGTACAGGTAAGACATTTAAAGAAAATGTGCTTCGTGTTATATTTCCATACATTTGTAAGCAGCTGCAGCATGCCAATAGAACTGATGCTGCATGCAAGTACAAAAAGAGACAAAGGGTTCATGACATGTACATATTGCAGGTAACTGGCAGAATTTCTTACATGTTGATGACAACACAGCAGAATTATTTTGCTTTTTGTCAAAAATGATTGGTGAGCAGATGAGTAGATAATAGTGATACATGCCCAGGAGGTAATCTGCAGCTCCTCTAACAGCAATACTTATGGCTGTCTTTATGAAGTCACAATATGGTGGACACTGCAATTTTTGTAGATGTGGCAGATGCAACAAAGGATGAATGCACTCATGGTGGTCTTAACTGCATCTCTGTTGCAGAAACTGGACATTGATGATCCTTGGATGCTTTTGATGTATCCACTAATTTATGATACATGGCATCTCTCACGATTGCCAACTGACTTGGTCCTGAAAAGCACTTCCTGTTTTCAACACATGCAAGGCTTTTGACACTGTGTCCAGTTTTAATGGAGGAGGTAAAAGGATGGCTTGGAGTGCCTGGCATGTATTTCCTAATGCTACTCCTACATTTACATTTTTGGCAGATTCAGCATCAACAAACGTGACAGACAGCTTTTCTGAATTAGAGTAATACACAATTCTGTTCAGTTGTATCAAAGCTTAACAATGTAAACGATACTAGAAAGCAGCTGTTTACTAATAATGCAACATAATATTGGTGATTTATTACTAACCCAAGCTGTACTCCCTCAGCACACCCAAAAGGAAATATCAGTACATGTGGTATCGGATGTCCTGTGGTCATCCCCTAAATCCAGGGACAGCAGCTATTGGAAGCCACCCATAAATGGCAAAAGCTACTGTTTTGCAGCCAAATGTCTCTTTCCCTAGTACAGGTTTGGAAGGTGAGAGTTTGGTTTAAGTGCCCCCAGGATTAGGATTTCCACTAACTCACCAGAATGGATGGAGTTGCTAAAACGTCTATAAAACCTACTGTTGTTACCTGGAAGCCCTTGATACAGCTGCCTAGTTATTCTGTCGTCATTAACATGGTTAGCTCTTCTTTTTCAGCAATTGATCTCTTGAACTTAACGTAGCTTTAATCTACCTTCCTCTGCTAGATAGTTCCCTGGTCTTGCTCATTTGCATTTTTGCTCCTGTAGTGACAAGACTTGTAAAATATACATATGTAAATCTGCGCATACAGTATGCTTTTATAGAAGCAGTGGCCTCCTGTGTTGCCGTTGGGCATGTTGATTGACCAGGAGAACAAAGATGGGCCAAGGATGTGCCAAGACTGGAATGCTGTGACCAGGTTATTTGGTAACTACAATAATTCTTTGATGGAGACTTCGCACCTGCAGTGATAGGTATCATTTTGTAACAGAATAATATTGAAGGCATGGTCAGATGTGTAGTGAAACAACCATGAGAGTTTATCCATGGTAATATATTTAAAACTTCACAACTACACATTATGAAAGCTATTTTAATACCAACACCTGGTTTTTAATCAATTTTTAATTATTATTGGAATAATTAATTCCTGGATGTGTGTGGTTGTACTTAGGATTTTAATGACCACTGAGGAAAGCCGATATGGGCCGCAACACATCTGGTCAATTTATTTTTAGATACTGTATTATTCATGGTCATTGGACTCTCCATCAATTTTTATGGAATTTTCAACTTTGTGTGTATTTTATAGGAGTTCTGATATTTAAACTTTTATACTTCTATTTTATGGTGTTTGTGTACGCAATTTGTAATAAATATTAAATTTTTATACTTTTATACGTTAGCTTGACCCTCTTAGTTCATTCTCCTTTTTGGGTTGAGTTTTAAAACCCTTTTCCTTTTGTTTTCAGGCAAGATTAACACAATTTGCGGTAGGGTATGAGCTTTTTTGAGTCACAGCTCACTTCTTCAGATACCTGAAGAAGTGATTCTTACAGGTTAGTCTTATAGGTTCTGGTATCTGAAGCAGTGAGCTGTGACTCATGAAAGCTCATACCCTACCACAAATTTTGTTAGTCTTATAAGGATAACAAAAATAGGATAATGCATAGGATGTTGTATTGAGTGTATAGATGAGCAATACTGTATATTTTGGTGCGTAAAATTTCACAAGGACAGCAGTTCTCAGTTCTCTCACTCTGAGGGGAGTGCAGCTTTAGGATAGGTAATTCCCATCGATCAGACATGGTTCAGAATCCTGTTAACATAGATTTCCTGTAACATCTTGTTGTTGTGTTCCTGGAATTACGTGGCAAGACCTCTCTGGAAAACAAGAACTTTCTGAACTCTCCAAACTATATCTTTCTTTGCAGGAAAAGGTCTATTTGAAATGGTATTTGTTTTGCTATCATTGCTGCTAGATATCAGAAGGTCTATCTAATACTTTGCTCTCTTTGCATTCCTCCTTTACACAGTCCCCACTATTGAATTTGTGATTCTTACATGTATTTGTTCCTTTCACTCTCAAGTTTCTTGCCATCCTGTCCCACATATTGAATGTGTGCCCCCCCCACCCTGGAGCAGCCATTTGTTAACCTGGTAATACTTGCCATTTTATATTTGTCAGGACAAGAGCATTAAGATACATTGCTATGTCCAACATTTGGTGGTGTTCCTGGTGGTGTTTTGCACCTCCTGTAGCTTAACCATACACTGTTGTATATGTGCGTGCATACACTGTTGTATAAAGGCTCTCAAAGAAAGCCATGACCTCTATAGGCGTCTTTCATTTGAGGTTTATCTTTTTTATTTTTCTCTCGAGGTTGCTTAGAGTAATGCTTGACAAATAAAGTGAAAGATTTGTAAACAAAAATAGCTTTCTCATTTGCTTGGCATGGTAGTTAACAATTGCAAATTGAACCTTAGTGCTCAGAGTCAGTGCGCTGCTGAGGGCGGAAGGCTAGAGAGAAGCTTGGCCATCCATCATCCTCATCCCCCTCTTGAGTTTCCAGAGACATCTTGTTGGATGGACTGGGAGGTGAGCTGACCCAGGAAGGCAATTCCTATGTTCTTAGGCTGTGACAAAATTAAAACCTGAAGGCACATTTATTTTGTCAGCCAGTTCGCATCAGCAAAATTCAAAATAACACAGCATCATTTTTCTTTGGACTTAATACTCACATAGTTTCCCTCTTCTTTGTCTTTAGGTAAAATGTGGTAGCTGCAACACCCCTAAACCTGGATTTTTTGACTTTGAGGGAAAACAGAAGTGGTAAGTGGAAATGCCCAGTAACTCCCAGTTATTTTTGATCACTTTCCCCTTCCCAAATCCCTTTGCGTATGCTTAAGTTGCCTTATTTCGTATTCATTGTTGAAGGAATTAGGGTGAATTTATGTAACTGTCAGTCAGCAGTTACTCTCTGTCCAACCACTAAACCGTTGTAAGAACTCCGCAGTGTTTATAAAGTACTTGAGAAGGAAGCTGCCAAATGGGTGCCTTTATGTGCTGTTTCTGTATTGCTAGCTCTTGCATGACACCCCCATTTACAGTAGGGCAGGTTATAATATCAATAATGGGAAGCCACTGATGGGTACTTAAATATAATTGTGCCCTTTCACCTTTTGATTGTCCCTATAGCATTAGAAAACAGGGTCAAATAGAGCTTTGTGTGATTTTTGCCCTATGGTTAGCTAGGGCTAGTAAAGATGGATACAGAAAGAAGTATACGAGTCTGATCCAGCGCGTTGAATGAGAGGGAGGAAATCTGGAGTTAATTGTTGGACACTACTGAATGTTGGTTCCTTTTATCTCCCATGTGTGTTCCAGGGAAGCTTGGAAAGCATTGGGTGATGCAAGTCCTGAGCAGGCAATGCGAGAGTATATTGCCACTGTGAAGAAACTGGACCCAACTTGGAATCCACAGGTACATTTAATCAGCTCCAGAATTTCTGATTACTGATCGTTGAACAGAGCTTGCCAGCTGTATGTGGCTGCTCGCCAGGGGTTCAGCAGACCTCTTATTCTTGCTGCCTGCTTAGGCCTGAAAAAATGGGAATGGTCAAGCATCTGAAATGCTTCCCTGTGTGCAGAGCCCGGGCCTAGCAGTTACTGAGGCTATAGAGTTGACTGAAGAGTTACTGCTTTGAAAGTTGGGTAGCTGGTAAGTGACGTATTAAGTGGCTCGAGGAATTATTTGGAGGAAGGTAATCAGAGGTTTGATAACAGATGTGAATAGCTTTTCTCCTTCAAGGGTTTACTTGTGCACTTGCACCAATGCTCTAGTATCTTCCCAGAGCTAGGATTTGGAAACTTTTAGGTGCAGAGATCACCTCCCTCCAGGGTCACATCTTGGACTGAGCACACCCTGTGCAGGAAGAACTCCCCTTCCTGCTCAGTTCTGTTTAGTCCACTGAAGCAGTATTATCAATTGGGAACCTTCTCCATGAGATTTTTCTCTTGGAGCATTATGCCCTTGGCATTCAGGCTACAGGTTACCTCCTTTGGCTTAGTGGTAGTACATTATCTCTTTAACTGTAGCACATGTATGCATCCCTAGGAAGGTCAGTTTGCTAGTCTGTGCCCATCAGTGCGATGCACAGAGACCATAAAGTAGTAAAAACAGTTTGCTTACTTGTTGTGGTGTTCTTTGAGTGTCCTCTATGCATTCACAGGACCCACCCACCTTCTCTGCAACAGGTGCCTTTTTAATTTGATGTGGCACACTTGTATATTTTGGAAGGAACGGAGCAGGAACACATGGCTTTTCCCCTTCTGGGCATGCTCACTCCTAACTGTGAATCTAGAGGGAGATCACCACACCTAAAAGCTAGCTGTAGAAGTTTCTAAATCCTACATCTGAACAGGTTCAAGTTTGTCAGTTTAAATACACCACTAGGAGAATGCGTTACAGGTAAGCAACCTGTTTTACCTTTATTAGTGTTCTAGATTCAGTATAATTTTTTACTTGCAATTAATATTGAATACGTCATTTTTAAAACGGAATCCTCCATTACTGTATACAGCTGGCTATAGGCAGTGTCGGGCATGATTAAAAACGCAACAACCTTTCTCCAGGTTTTTCTTTGCATGTGTTACTTTCATGTTGTGTATAGTAGTTACCTGATAACTTTTTTGTGTTATGTAATGTTGATATTTAAAGCTGACTAAATGCAGTGTTTTCATCAGGAACTGAGGACATAATTTTGAATATCTGTTGGAGATGCACGTGAACTATGCGAGTGCAAAACTTAGCAAAAAAGCCAGTTTTTTTAACCTTATGGCTATATAAAAAAGCCAGGACCTTTTGATTTTGGAGATACGGCCAAAAGTGTGCAAACAGTGCCTTGCACCATCTGAGGGGATGCTTAAACAAAAACTCTTCTTTCAGCCTTATCATCTGAATTAGATGATAATACATACCTGTCTTTCATTGAGGTAATGTATGTGAAGCGCTTTAACCCTCCATGGTTTAATATATTAATGCTTGTTAATAGTAATGATAGGTAATTATGTTGTTCTTAGAACACAAGTTGTATTTCATATCCTAAGATTTACATAAGCGGGAATTACTGGAAAGTTTGTAAACCACAGGCATGATTTCCCTTTCATAACGTCTTTTCCTTCTGATCTTGCTGAAATTGAATTGTAACTAGTTAATCCTCGGGCCACATGAGGGAGCTGTGTTTCTAGTAGTGAGCGCAATGTCGTAGCATTGCAGAACTTGAATAGCAGTTATTAGCTTCAAATTTTAATTTAGAAACTTATGGTGACAGTTTTAAGCGGGTTCTCAAACAGTGCCTACTTTTACATTTCGATCTACAGGTAATCCAGGGAGTTTAGGTTGTCTTTGGACAAACAGAAAATTGGGATGGAAAAAAGCCACTGATCTTTCCTATTTTTCTTCGTAGTAAGATCATAGCAGTTGCCTTACTTGCTTACAGTGCAATCCTATGGAGAGTTACTCCAGTCTAAGTCCATTGACTCCAATGGGCTTCGGCTGGAGTAACTCACCATAGGATTGCACAGTATATCAGACCAAGTGTCTGTGTAATGTAGCTGCATCCTCTTTGCAGTAGCAGCACCATATAGTCCCCGGAAACTCACAACCTGGCCTTTTCTCAGAATCTTGTATTTGAAGATACAAGGGAGAGGAATTTTAAAAAATCAGATTGGGGGGTGTGGGAGAACAAATGATAGGAAAATCTACCTCCCACCCATCCCATCCCTTTCAGAATTCTATAAGCTCTCTGGGGATTGAGCAGGTCAGTTTTATATCTCCCTCTGCGTTCACCCCATTTAACTGTTTCTCAACTGCTCTCCGTGTTCTGGGCGTCTTGGCGTATGTTTAGTCCTGATCAGACAGTTTTAGGCTGTTGGTGGTAGGTGTTCCTCCTGGTTAATTTGTAAATCGCATTTTTCTATATACCTGCAAAGTCTTCAAAGCATGTAGAAATCACTACCTTGTCCTTGAGTGATCTAATATTGGTGCTTTTGTGATTGGCATGAACTACTGGTGGACCCTGGCTGGCCTCCATTAGAAATGGTTTCCTTTGATCCAAGCAAGGCTGTTCTTGTATCCCACCCTTTCACTATTTTTTCACTATTATAGATTTATTTTCTTCAAAATCAGTTGTTAATTCACCCACCCACCCAGTTCCCTTGGGTTTTGAAAATGTGATGATGAGCCTTGGGGGCGAGGTGAGAGACAGCATATACTTAACTGGCGCTGTGTATTTCATTTTGTTTTTATGAAAAATGTTAAAGAATTGTCATTTCAGTGAACAAGAATATAGTGCTGAATTTGCAGCTGATAGTGGCAGTGGTGGAAACATTTAAAATACCCAGTATACTCTTATGAACCAGACTGGTTTTAAAGGAAATAAAGCGGCTATGAGAGCAAGCCAACTGCAGGAGCAGATTAGACCTAGCGAATAAATGACTTGTTTGAAAAACTTTTCCTGCTTTCCTCGTGAACAGCCTCCAGGTGGCAGTGCTTCATCAAGTGGCCAACCAGCCATTGCAAGCTTGTAGTATCAAATGTCTACTACTGTCCAAAATGTTTAAAAATTGACAGATAAATAATTTCATAATTCACAAACTTCAGCCATGTTGTTGAACAGTTCATTCAGTGATAATAAAGGAAAGCGATACCTATAACCACTGCTTCCCCTGTTAATAACGCTTGTAGATTGTGCTATATGCATAGCATCATACTGGCAAGAAGCATTTGGGTAGCAACTAGAATGGATTGAAGTAATTTAATTAGTGCCTCATGATGCCTCCTAACCAAATCCCCAGATCCAAGGTATTGTAATAGTCTTATGCTGCTGCTTTTCTGCAGTTGTGAAATGCCTTAGATAAAACATCAGTAGAACCAGCCCTATTGCTGTTCTGCAGTCTATAGATTTTCCCATGTATTAAAAGAAACGGTTTCTACTTATAATCATCTTTAGCAAGTAACACCAAATGCGTTGGTCCGAGCATGTAATTGCACCCCGGTTTAAACTAGCTTAAATTGTGACTTGTAATCCAGGCCTTGATTTTTCTTGTAAAATTAGAAGTGAGGTGTTTTTTTTTTCTTCCCAAAAATCATAGCATTTAAAACTGCATATTAAGGGCAGAGAATCTAAGAGCTTTTATAGCAACCTCATCTCTAACTCATCAGATGAGGGGAGTGATGTAGTAAATGCAGTGACGATAAACAAATGTCGGAGAGCCCTTTATTGCAGGAAGAAATCTAGTAAATACAACACATTCACTGAGCAGTGGCTTGCAAGCAGACCCAGACCCCCTCATGTCTTTCTAGTTTGATCACTCAAACAGATGCCACCTTGTTAATCTGCCCAATGAGCCATTATTTGTAGTGAGAATAGAGTGGTTTGGTCAGGATTACTAGAGGTTGGAAAGAAAACAAAGGAAGAATGTGTTGGGTCATGGCCTAATTTAATCTATGGCTTCTTTTATATCCTGCCTTGTATCTTTATTTTGCTACCAAAAGAATGACTCCACTAATGATATATCATCTGCAAGGAAAAGCAGCGCTTACACAAATTACTGCAGGGCTTCCTTTAACTCCTGCTCATGATGGTAAAGGTTGTTTCTTTATTGAAATGGGAGCAAAGCTAGGACTAAAACAGTTTTGCATGACATAGATGTTTCTATACTATGTAAAACCTTAATCTGTGCAGGTGTTTCAGACTAGGCTTCAGTATGCTCTGAAAATTTAATATAATGAATCTTTATGCACTTCTTAGCATACTTGTGAGGTCGTCAATCCTGAACGCAGCTATATAAATGCTTCTAGGGATTTAGTATGTTAAAATCTAAGATAATGTTGCTTTGTTGCTTTATTGGCATACTAACCAAACAAATGTTTCCCTGTTGTTGGAGAGACTGTATAATATGCAGAACAGTACAATGCTGGAAATGTTACTTATTTACTTCATTTATACCCCTCTTTTTCCCCCAGTGGGGACCCAAAGTGGCTTATCTTGTTTTCCTCTCTTCAATTTTATCCTCATAACAGCCTCTGAGGAAGGTTAGGCTGAATGTGTGTAACTGGTCCATGGTCACCCAAACAGCTTTCATAGCTTAGTGCAGATTCAAACTTGGGCCTCCCAGATCCTAGTCTCACACTATAACCACTATACCATGCCGCCTCTTTAAAAAGCAAAATCTAGTAGAAAGTTCCCTGTTTAACAATCTTGCAAAATGTATTGAAGATTTGCTTCTCTGCCTGTTCTTATACAAGTTATAATGAGAGGTCTTTCAGAAACAGTTTATAATAGCAACTAACACTTCTTGATTTTGGAGACTTGGTTCAGTGTACTTTCAGCTTTAAAGAATGATTCAACAGGTCCCCCCCCCATTGTTCAACTCCCTGATCCATTTTGTAGGAACATGTTAAGATCATGTATTATTGCATGCCATGCAATTGATGGGATTTGCTTGTGTCTTAGCTATGTGATAAGAAATTAGTCAGTGTCTAATAGGGAAACTCTCTGGCAGAGTCTCTGTTGCTGATCACTTTGACGGAGGCCGTTCCAGAAGCCAAATCTTTTTTTCTTATGTGAGAAAGCAAATGATACATAACAATAGGGCAGGGTCATTATGATTGAAGGCTATTCTGGAATCCATATGGGAAATCCCACAATCAGATTGGACTCCTGGGCTGTCAGTTGTCTATCCTTACTGTTAAGCTACCTGGTAAAGTGGAACAGCTTGTCTTATGGCTGAGTAGCAGTAAAGCACTCCTAAACATAGCAACTTTTCTGTTTGCAGAGTTTTCTTAAGGTTCTGCATATATTATGCAGATGTTTTAGCGTTCTGCACATATTACCATTATAATTTGAAACTGGTTCTTACTGAAGCTGATTGATTATTCCTCAACATAGTCTGTCCAGGAAAGATATTTGAGAAAAGTGTTGCTAAACACCTTAAGCTTGCCTTTGCCTCATATTAATATTTTTGTACCTACATTATTTTTTATACCAGTTTTACATTTTAACAAAAATTCCTCTGGAAGTCCAAATTACTCATGCATCAATATAGCTTCCTCTATTTTGTTGGAATAGAGTGGGATATAAATCTTAAGGCGCGGATTGGCTTACATACATTTTAAAAATTTCTAAACAGGAAAGAAGCACAAAAATGGATTTTTAAAAAACGTTTTTGCAACATCTCTTCACTAATTGCTATAGCAGTAGCTTAGCTCAGATAACAGCCAGCTTTTGCAATGGTGAGTAAGGGTTTTGATGAAAATACCTGGCAATAGTTTGTCCTGTTCCAAATTTGTAAGGCACAATGGTAACATTTTATTATAACGTAGTTTTATAATATTACTATTATTCAGTAAACTTGAGCTTGGAAAGGAAGCAAAAATGGAGGTTTACAGTATGCTGATACGAAAGTAAAAGCAGAGATTAAGTGCAGGTTAAAAAGCTGCTATGAGTAAGTTTTACCACTTAAAAGATTTGTTCTCGCTTTGGTAATTTGCATCTGCAATGTGGGATTACCTGTGTGTGTATTTTGTGGTGTCTAAAATGTTAATTATTATTTTAAAAGATTCCTGTTTGGTGTACACTTTTTGTGCCAGTTGACACAGCTTTGAATTTAAGGTTGATTGGTGAACATTAAATTGAAGGTAATAGTAGAATGGTTTCTCTCATGGCCATGTGTAAAATTGGTACCTAGCAATTCTCCTTTTGTAAGCCAGCTTCTTAAGGCAGGTAGGTCTTCATTGACTTGTGGATAGTTGGGGTTCCAGCACTTAAATTGTCACAGAAACCATGTGTAACAGATGCTAAACACAGTGGTGTTTAGTTCCTTTTTTTCCTTCCCATGCACCCGTGTGACAAATAACAGGCATTTTTTCCTGATGCAGTTACAATTTATAATGGGGTATCTTGAAAAACCAATTGCTTTGCTGAAGCACTTCTGAGTCCTTTTCAGAACTGACTCAAATCCCAGGCTCCATATGGCAAGAAAAGAATGAAATGCCTTTATGCAATAAATATAAGGAAAACTGCACACGCAGTTGGAGACTCTGAGTTTATAGGGTGTTTGTTTTTTTTTCTTTGATTTTATGCCTCTTTAAATTTATGGACCCTTAACTTTTATTTATGACATTGCAGTCTTCTTCATTCTGGCAGTTAATTGAAATAAAATACTGCCAGACCAGCTCCTGGAAGTTTAAACTGGCATGAAATTAAAAACAACAACAACAACAAGAAAGAGATTTGCATAGGTAGCTGTTTAGGCCCCTTGCTCTGTTTCTGTTAGTTGCCAACTTGTGTTATTTACCAGCACAGGAGAATGAAAAATAGGGGGCTGGAGGACAGAAACAGCTGTGACAATAGTGAAAATGGGGAGGTGGGGGAAGAAAGAGGTAGGAAGGGGAGGGATGCCATGTGGATTTCCCTCCCTCATAGGTTTCACAGAGTCCCAGTTTGTCATATGTCTAATTCTGAATATGGCCTCAAAATGTGGATTTTAAAAAAATCCACACAATGGATCCAAGTATGATAAGAGGAGATGTTTCTACAAACCTGGGGGAATCCTCAGGTTTACAGAAAAATCTCCAAACTAAAGAAATTGTGGCTTAAGTCCTTCAAAGCAGAGAAATAATGTTTTTGCAAATACAGATGACACTGCAACTCAACTCCACCTCCAAAGAGAGGTATTGTGAGACTGTATCAGACTGTCTGAGTGGCCACCTGATGTGATAAATCCCCCTTTACTTAGCCAGAGGTCACGGGAAGGTGGGTTTGGACATGCTGTACAGTTTCTGCTCCAAGCTTGACCGTCTTCCTCTGGTTGAGGGTCTCTGGACGTGTGCTGTATGTGTGTTTCTCTTTAAGCACCTCACCACTTGATGTGGACAGTGTATTCTGGAGTGCTTTCTGTCCAGCTCCCTGATCAGCTGACCAGGGGTGGTATGCATGGTTTCTGCCCCAAGCTACTGCTTATCACAGTGGCGTGGCAGGGGGAGGGACCAGCAAGAGAGGGGGGAATTGAATATCCACTCTCCTCCTTGTATTTTTTTAAAATAAAAACCCTAAGGCAAATGTGAAGGACTCATAGGTTTAGGGAAAATTGTAGAAATAAGTGAAGAAAAGCGTTTAATAAAAACATACAAAATTTGTCCATGAAATGGATACTGATATACTGTATTTGAATAAGTGGGAGCAAGACAAGTCATTTTTATTCCCTGGTGCATCTGTGGAAGAAGAAATGATGTTCACTATGTGAAAGCATTCAAGAGAACTACTTTGAATTAATGACTCAGTGAAACATCATGTCCTTTATATTAAATGGAATTAACGTGGAATAGAATGGATGCTGGTAGTATCCTGAGGAGAGAAGGCACTTCGTACATTATGGTGGGACCATGCTAAAAGATACTGGTTTAACATTGGATCATGAAAGCAATTCTAGGATAGGCAGTGCCAATGGATCCAAAATGATTGAGTGTTTTGTCATGGCATGAATGTTACAATGGATGTCAGAAAGCATCTATGGGAATATTTAGACAAACTATGGGAAGTTATTTGATTGTTCGAATTAGTAAGTTGTGTAAGACCAACAGAGAGAAGGCAGATGGTCAGTAAACATTATAGCATGGACTCATTCTATTCATTCTTTCATGCTATTAGATAAAATAACATTCCCCAGGGAGCTCATGATAGTGTACCTGACCCTCCCCATCTCCTCCCCCAAATCCTGTGAGATAGGTGAAGCTGAAAGATAGTTACTGACCCAAGGTCACCACATGAGATTCATAGCAGTTCTCTTGTTTATATCAGGCCTGTGAAATATTTAATCCATCAAGCTGAGTGCAGCCCACAAGATATATACGGTGGCTTTCCAGGTATTTGATGAAAATTTTTTAAATCTTAAGACAATCTGCAGCAGTAGATGTTGACAATTCCTGTGTATATTCTAAACATTTTCAACATTTTTCAAACATATATTGTTTAAATACAGCTAGACCTATCTTCAATTAATATGCTATAATATATGTGATGATATACTATTGAAGAGTTCTGTGTTTTCAGTATTAGAAGGTTGTACTCAGAATTCATTTATTCTCTTAGCTTTGTGATAACTGCAACTTTTCCCTCCCTTTCAGATGGCAAAAACCAAGGTACATGTACTAAGGTAGTATGAGGATGCTACAGTTGGTAGTTCTCTCTGTTTTTAGTATTTGGTGTAGTTGCAACTTTTCTTGTAGAAACTAAGGCGTTTTACTTTTACATTTCATAAATATAACTAATACAATTTTACATGCCATCATTATAAATGATGTATTTATTCTTGTTAAAGCAATAGAGTAAGTTTAGGCATAGTAAGAAATTGTGCGTATGTTTATTTTCTTAAACATTTCTATTCCCCCCTCATTAACCCCCCCCCCATATTTACCCCATGTTTACAACATTTCTGGCAACTACCTTTCGAGATGACTTGCCACCCTAAAAGGAAAAAGCTCAGGCTTCTTGCAGAAATGACAAAAAGCTTTAATGGTCCACTTCATGTCTTGCATAATAGTGGCTAGTATTCCTAGAGTGTACTGAAAAATAGAATTCCAAAAGGGTGGCCACGTAATCAATTAGACTGAGCAAAACCAGATTTATTGTGGCATAAGCTTCCACAGATAGAGCAAACGTCATTAGAATTTTGAGGAGGGCAGGGAGCATGGAAAGGCCAGCAAAGATATTCTGTGTGGCTTAATTCAATGGCCTTCCACCTTTCTAGACCCAGGGACCCACCATAATAATATAGGTCTCACTGGACTACAAACATGTGACAGTAAGTCATCACATGATACAGTTACATGAAAAAAGAAGAGGGGCCAAGGAGAGAGTGGTCTACATGCCACAAGCAAGCCCAACATATTGGAAGACTGAGTGGAATGGTACAGGAGATGGCTGGGTTGGGCTAGGCAAAGAGAGAGCTTTTGCATGTACATTGGAGGACTGATTGACAAGAGTAGTAGTGGCTGGGGCAGGTTATGCCAGGAGAAGAGAGAGGAGGCAAAGAATAGTGTATTTGTGTGTGAGTGTAAAACTAGTCAGATGGGGGGTTGGAGAGACAGGCTATGCCATGTCAAGAGAACTTTTGTGTTAGGGGTGGGTGGCCTGTCTGAACCTACCTGTACTGAAAAGGAAGCCTCTCCACTGATGAGTTGTCTTGTTGTCCTAGTAATGTTCTTGGTGTGCATGCTCCCTTGCTCTCTATACTTATTCATTAGCAGCAGGTCCTTCCCAAAAACAGCAAAAAAAAAGATGGCTATACGGGCTGTTGTGCCCACTCAAGAGTCACAACTCAAAGGCTGAAAATAATAATAACTGCGCTTATATACCACTCTTCTAGACAGATTAGTCCCTCACCCAGAGCGGTGAACAAGTTAGTGTTATTATCCCCACAATACAGCTGGGGAGCTGGGGCTGAAAGTAGTGGCTTACCCAAGGCCACCTACTGAGCTCATGGCAGTAGTGAGATTTGAACCAGCAGAACATACAAAATAACATGATTGTATTTACTTAAAAGGAAGATGACTCCACCCAAAAAATGTTGTAATTTTTAATTAATTTTTTTTATTACTATGTATATTTGTAACTTGTATTTGAGTGTAAGATGATCCCCTCACTGTATCTACTATTTTAAAAAATGCAGCTGCTCCCTGAAGTATAGACTAGAGATGGGCGTGAACCGGGGGGGGGGGAAACCGAATCGTGCGATTTGTGGTTTGTTGCGTTTCACAAACCATGAACTTTCATGCAGTTCATGAACCAGTTCGTTTGGTTTGTGAAAGACATCTGTTCCAGGTCAGTGAATTGTCACTTCCAGGCCAGCAGAAGGTCACTTCTGGTCAACAGAAGGGCTGCAGAAAGCCCATCCCCCATTGTCTAGGAAACAGATCAGCGCCAGGCTATCTGCAGTGACAAACTGAAAAATGAACCAAACGAACTGGCCTAAGTTTGTGGCGGTTTGTCATAAATGGGCTCTGATGACCCTCTGGTTCGCAAAACCATGAACTGGCTCAGTTCGTGCCAAACTTTGGTTTGCATTTCAGTTCCTGCCCATCTCTAGTATAGACTGTGCATTTGAGATAGCTAACATTTAAAACCTACAAATGAATTTTAAAATTTTAGCATTTATGTTTCCTGTACTGTGATTTATTTTATTTTAGGGGTGGTGATAGTGGCATACATCTCTGTATAAAACTCCACGGTTATTGAAAACTAAAGGCTTGGTGAGACCTTTAAAGAGAGCAAATGTGGTTATAATAGTACTGAACTTGGGCCAGGATACTTGGGCTCAAGTCTCCATTTAGCCATTTCTTAAACAACCCATTGAGGGGTTTTTTTTAGCATAATGTACTTGTATTCCACTTTGAGCTCCTTAGAGCAAGAAAAGACTTCATCTTTAATAAATGGTTTAGTTTTAGATGTCAATGAGAGATGGATGATCTGCATGTTTTCTTGTAGAGGCATGTAGAAGTTGAACTTCATAAATGGGGAGAAGTTGAGGAATGATTGTAGCAACCAGATCATTTGAATCATTTCCCATTTTTATTACCAGCATACTTCTGAGGTGTCAGTGGCAACATTTCTGAATTGAAAACTGAGCTAATGTCCCTAGCAGATGTAGCAATGCACTGGATCAGCTGCAAGCATGATGTTCTGTATTGCCAGAAATTTGAACTGTAAACTACAGTGGTTCAAGTTTTTGAATAGCATGCAAGCTGGTTAATATTCTAGGAAGTACAATTAAATTGCTATTTATCCTGAGGTTATTTGGTATCCGCCCTTTTCCTCAAGAATAGTAATTGGCTAATCCCTCAAATGAAACTGAAGTGTAAGTAGTAATTACTAACTACAGTGAACATCCTACAGATGGGAAGAATGGATGCCCTGAGCAAGCTACTAAAAAAAAACATGAATAGTATCATAGAGCCATATCCTTTTTAAGAATGCATGGAAGGAGGAGGTAGTTATTTTATGTAATATTTTAAAAGCTAAGTTTAAAGTTTTATAAGTACGGTACCATTGGCAGAATTTTAACTGGAGCCACTGCAACGAAAAGGAGCTGGTAGTACATTGGGCAGTTTAATAAATGAAAGGATCGGTTTGCTGAAATTGTGTAATTCTTCATTGGCCCTTTGAAAACATTCCAGGTACTGATGGTTGCTCACACAATTGCTGTGGCTGTTCATTGGAACTGAGAAGTATTGTTGAGAACAATATTAAAGAACGATGTTTCTGACAGACACAAATTGTCTTTGTGACTGAGATACAATAGCCTTTCACAAGAGGTCTATTCACGGTCTCATAGGGAGGAGGTCTTCTGAACATGTTTATATATTCTTTGGATGTTAACTGACCAACTCTTTAAAGAGTCTCAAGAATTCTAAGAGGTACATTTTAAAAAGGGAGGATAGTTTTTTGCGAGAAAGCTTAACATAGTTTCTAGATAATGTACTGGAGACTGCTGCAGCAAGCTTTCAGGATGCAGCCATATCTGAAGCTCAGCACTGTTATCTACAGGTGGGAAACGTCTTTAGAATAGCGCTTGCTTTGCTCTCATTACATGCCTCATTAGCTATCCTGTCAAAGACACACCCTGTATTGTGTCCCGTTGCTTCCTAATAAAGACGGATGTGCACCCCTTTATTTTTCTAAGCTGCAATCTCAGACCACCTGATTTCAGAGGTGGAGTGTGTGCTCTCTCGCTTTTACTGTCCTGGCATTGGCTTTAGTTAGTAAAGGAGGTGGCAGCAATTATGGTGCACACAATTAACCAACTTCAAATCTCCACCCTGGCGTGTAATTGTTGCTGTCAAATACAATTAGCGTCTGACCAAGTTAGTTTCCTGGAGAGAGCCAGGGTATGACACCATGATAGAAAGGGAGGTGGGGAGTATCTGAAGAGGAGGATTTTATCTGTTTTTTCCCTTAGTAAATGTACTACAAGGAATCTGATTTTTTTTCCTAATTAACATCAACATTAAGCTAGGGAATCCCTATCTATTTGAGGGGAAGCAGTTCTGTTATGTCATAACTGAAGAGATTGGTGTTTCTGATACCTAGATCTGGAAGAATGACCCCAAGTCTTTGTGTGTGTGTGTGTGTGTGTGTGTGTGTGTGTGTGACTGAAGCTATGTACTCATGGCAGCATTCTATACACACTGACAAGTTTCAATCATTGTGCAGCAGTTTCCAAGCGCATTTTATAAATAAAAATATTTGCTGTTTAAGTCTATGGAATGAACCCACAATGCGCGCACATTTCTGAAACCTTGTGAAACCATGCAAGCTCAAACAGTATTTTGTGACTGAATATTGGTTTTACTCAATCTTAAATGGAACAGTGAATTTATTTACCAGGAATTGACCAGCCTATGCAGGTAATAAGAGTTGTGCTAAGACATTTGTGGTATTTCAAATTGTGCATTTGTTGTATGGAAGCGCCATAATGACTGGATTTGTGTCTATTCACATACTGCTTTTAATCATTCTCCTTTTTCTGCTACATAGATATCAGCCTCTTGTGTGCTTATAGGACACCTGCAGAACTTCCAGTCTGCTCTAAACAAAACTACTTTGCCTCTTCCTTGGGCTTTACTAGGAATCTCGATTACTTTTGCCTCCTGATTAAATTCTCTTCTAAAGTAAAGTTTGGCTGTTGTGTTTTTGTTCTCACAGGACCTTGCATTGCTTCTCATGTTTCTTTTGGGCATCTGAGAAAGCTGACAAAAACTTACTCAAAGGGGAGAATAACTTCCATTATTTCATCTTGTTTCATGAGGGACACCTGAACAGATGGGCTCTTTTACTCAGTTTTATTTAACACTTCTCAGAACTGGTCTGCTAAATGCGACACATACTGGTTTTTATCATCAAAATAAAGATGGCTTCTTATGTATGTTGTCCTTACTGAAATGCATAAAGCTGGTGCCCTTGAATTATGGTCTTTGCTCGTATTCTGATAAAACTTTGTTTTCGTTTAGGCTTTAAATTTTTTTTTTTATTCTAGCATTACCTAGCCATTGCTAGACAACCAGAAACAAGTAAAGTATGCAGCCATTCAGTTTGGGGTTAATTCAGTGTTCTAGCACTGTAAAAATAAGTAAATGGAATTGTCTTTCTTTATTGAGGCATGTAGAAGTTCTTGCCTTTGAATGCTTATTCCACAAAAGGTAAAGGTAAAGGTAGACCCTGTGCAAGAACCGAGACATTACTGACCCATGGGGGGATGTCACATCACGTTTTCTTGGCAGACTTTTTACGGGGTGGTTTGCCATTGCCTTCCCCAGTCATCTACACTTTACTCCCAGGAAACTGGGTGCTTATTTTACCAACCTCGGAAGGATGGAAGGCTGAGTTAACCTTGAGCCAGCGACCTGAATCTGGCTTCTGCCAGGATCGAACTCAGGTCATGAGCAGAGCTTGGACTGCAGTACTGCAGCTCACCACTCTGCGCCATGGGGCTCCCTGCTTATTCCCCAATATACTGCTTAATCTTTAAGGTGCCCCATGGCTCTTTTCAGAAGGGTTTTAATACCCAAAGCTACTAACAGTAGGCAGCAGACCTAGAGAGTATAACATTACAGCACAGAGAGGAAAAAGATCCCATTTAAGAGTAAGTTTTCTACTCAGTGTGGTTCAGGCCACTCCCCGCTGTTGATGAATTGACACAGTAGGATCAATCTGAATAATGTGCATAAACCTATAAAAATTACAAGTGGTGAGCCAACTAGATGGTGATGTTTTTCACAGTCTTTGGAGAATAAGACAATCTTTGCTTTCAGACAGATCCCAAACCTGAAGAAGCTACTTACTAGCTCCAGTGGACAATCCAGGAGAAGTGCAACACAGGGACTAGCCACTGCAACAAGCCCTCATGCTGAATCTGTTCCCGTATCCACTTAACTATACAGGATCTCTTAACATTAGCCATACTTTCACAGACTTATTCACTCCCTCAGACTTTAATGTGATTTACTTACATGTGCCAGCAAGGCCATTCTGCCATTTACATGGATCAAACTGGTTAATCTCTTTATATAAGAATAAATGAACACAAATCATATGTTCAAAATGGAAGAATTGGAAACCAGTGGGGGGAGCATTTCAATCTCCTGAGACATTGAATAATAGAATTAAAGTTGGGAGTACTTCAGTAGAAAACTTTCAAAAGGAGACTCAAGTAGCTCCTGAGTTGGGATTCAATTTGCCATTATCAGACTTGAACTCAGTAGGAACTTGGGGTGGTTTGCAAAATGTGTTCCTCTTTACCGTTTTATGTACATGATTCAGGTTCATCCTATTTTTCCAAATAATTAATAATAGGGAGGAGCCACACCCATTCAGTGTCGAGTGTTTATTCTGTCAACTGCATCGTGGTTTTGTCTTTGCCCTGTACTGTCATGTTACATAGCCTGTGCTGAGGTACACTCGGTCTTCTGACCTCTGTAATAATCCACGTGAGCACCCCCCCTCACCCCTGCCCTGATGCTTTTTGTAACTTTGGATATATCTCTGCCAGCTGAACGTAACACCTTATACATCTAACAGAATGGGCTCTGGCTTGTGAAAGATTGTCACAATACTTTGGTTAGTATTTAAGGCAGGGCTTGAGAAGTCCCTGGCACCAGGTCACCATGGCACCTAGCAGTTTCACTGCGGTGCCTAGTATTTTAGCTATGGTTTTATTTTAGTGCGTCTCAGTGGAAAGTATAAAGCTTATTTATCCTTTTACATCAGAATATGTTTTGTTGTGTGGCATGGTTCATGAAGTTCTTTTCATTGCTTGTTTATATGTTAACTTTTGTCATAGCTTTAGTAAAGTTCAAATAAACTTTGCAGAGGTTAGGATTAGAAAATACAGTAATTAATATACAGAACTCTGAAGACTGAAAAATGAGTGGGTCCTAAAATTTTGGGCTGACTCCTACAACCAAATAAAATTGGTCGAGGTCAGCTTTCAGGGTTTTGTTGTTGTTGCAGCAGCCCAACAGGCTACTCCTGTGGAATAAAAATCTTTGTCTATATTAAAGCAGTGGTTCTTAATGTTTGATTTTCCGGTTGAGGAATGCTGGTGTTTCCCAGAACATAGTTTGACTATCATTGTACTAAAGCATCAGAAGATAGACTTCACGCTGAAAGATCAGAGGCCCTGTAAAGGAAGCTATTTCAGTGTTATCATTCTGAATCTTTCTTCCTGTATGCAGTGCTTTTTATGGTAGAGTCATCCTTTTCAGGTATTTCATTTTTCAATCATAATTTGATTTTAATACTGTTAGAGCTTATAACTGTGTTTGAGTTGCTGTCTTTTTTTTTAAAGGGAAGATGGAGCTAAAATCACCATGGAGGCATTGGACAGGGTATTTAATGTGTCTGTCATTATATGTTAACCTCTGATGTGGGACACGTGGCACCTCTTTTATGCTTGACAACAATTTAAAAGTATATATCTTGACATCATGAATAAAAGAATAAGGAGGGGTAGAGGCAAAAGTGAATTAATGATGTTAGCAAATATGACTCCCTGTATTTCCATTCCATTTGGAATACAGCTTTCAGACTTGTAGCCCTCTGGAGCACCATTGCCAGTGACAGCTAGTCAGGATCTGATTGTACTCTGAAACCAGCTATTCTTTTATTGAAAAATACACTGCATTGAGCCAGGAATGGACACACTTGGCCGTTCTTGTTTTGACTGTGTTTTTTGCTGCCTGGTTTCTGATCAATTTTATCAGAATAATTGCTTCACAAAGTGCAGGGATGGAGGAGAATTTCTCAGATCCATGAGGCTTGCATGAGAGTTGACAACTGTAGTCTCGCTATTAATGCATACTTTTTCAAGCATGTGTAGAAGCAAGGATTGTTCTGACTGTAACATACTACATAAGGAATAGGGCGGAGAGCACCTAGGACCCTGTAGGCCATGTAATAAGTTAAGCAGTAAGCACCATGAGTCGATAAAAAAGCATGTGTTGAGAGGCAAGTAAAGGATTTTGACTCTGTCTTTAGGGAAAGAGACTCTAGGTCAGTCGAAGAGTTCATTCTTTTCATGTGGCGAGTTCAATTCTGCATTTAGAATCTTGCCTGCTGATGCTTTGGGTCAACCAATGATTTGATTGACCAACTGACCAAATAATGGTCAAATATTTTTGGACTTTATTAGAACAAAAATATACTTGCAATAACTATGAAAACAATTTACTTAACTGTTACTATTAAACAAAATTAACTTTTAAAACGATACTGAAAATGTTTACTACCGATAACTGTTTGTGTGAGATGCTTGCAGTTATAGCAGGTGATGATTAGGAGAATTTTTTGTTATGGTTCATCTATGGTCTTCAGTGCAGTCCCACATTGGGAACTGTGCTTGTGCAGGCCTGCCACTCAGAACAGGATTTCCTAGCTTTTAGGCTATTTGGACGGGCAACCTCCCCCATGGACCGTTCTGAGCCGGCTTTTCCCATCGAAAATGGTCATGTGGTGTTTGAAGTCATCCCCTCTCCCTCACTTTGTTTTTTGCCACCGTGGAGAACAGACGTCTTCTTAGGCTGTGCAATTTTTTATAGTTACTACAGTAAAATTAATAGTTGTTCTAAAACTTAATAGTTGTAAGTTTATAAGATATTTTGATCTTTGTTCTGGTTTTTGACAGTGAGAAGGGTGAGTCAGAGGCTATCCCAGCCTTGGGAATATTTAGAGTTCTCTTCATCCCAGCTCTTTCTGCGATGACAGAGAAGTCCCTTTTTAAAAAGTGTGAGGGCTGCGGGACCAAGATGTCAGAGACAGATGGCCATGCATTATGCCTAGCGTGTCTGGGAGAAGGACACATTGTGGAGTGCTGCAAACATTGTCAGCTATTTACCCCGAAGGCAAGAGGAGATTGATTATTGAGACTTAAAAGCCATGCTTTGGGAAAAGGCCATCTCTAGCTCCACAAGCCAGGTGGCAAAGAAATCTGCCCTGGTGGAGCGATCAGTGCACCCAACTGCTGGAACCATGTCGGAGCAAGTGTTAGAATCGGATCCAATTGGCTGCATCACCATTGGATCCATCGGTTCCAAGTGGTCAAAGCTGGCCACGCTCCCGATCTTGGGACACCATAACCTCAGCCTGTTCAAGAGTGAGCATTTTACTGGACGAGGGCAACAAAACCACTCCATGGAGCAGAGAGTTGAGATCTCCAGCTCTGATTGGAGCTGACAAACATGTCACTGAGCCTCCATGACACAAGCACAAGGACGAGATGAAACACAAGTCTCCTCAGTAAGCTGCTTCACCTGTCCCCATCTGACCACTGGATCTTTGCCTCTGCCCTCAGTCAGGAGATCGAGTTACACTTACCCGGCTTCAGGCAACAGAGCCGAGTCGACAGTTGAGCATTGGAGGCAGCAATCCAGTTCCAAAGAGAGGCCTCAATACCACTATCCAAGGGCTCCTTGGTACCCACCATATCCTTTGCCTGGCTATCCACATGAGTAGGAATACTACCCAACCTACTCCCTTTCACCGCTGGGATCATCCAAATCTGCTTCGAGCAAGTCGCAGGTATCGGACCTAACATGGTACCCTCAGCTTCGCCCATCAACTTTAAGACAGGAATTGGATTCAGAAAGGGAACTTGGATCGGAATGGAGTCCTAGCTTTACATCAGTACCATCACCAGAGGAGACAGTAGGGAAGTCGGATTGGAAATCCCCTACTATAAATTATAAGCTGTATGCAGAACAGATGATGTGTATGGCAAAGTCCCTCGACGTTGATGTTTCAGCACTGCAGCCTAAGGTTAGGGACAGCATCCTGAAACATATTTAATAACAACAACAACAAGAAAAACATTTGATTTATATACCACCCTTCAGGATGACTTAACATCCACTCAGGGCGGTTTACAAAGTATGTCATTATTATCCCTACAACAACAACACCTTGTGAGGTGGGTGGGGCTGAGAGAGCTCCTAGGAGCTGTGACTGACCCAAGATCACCCAGCTGGCTTGAAGTGGAGGAGTGGGGAATCAAACCCGGCTCTCCAGATTAGAGTCCCATGCTCTTAACCACTACACCAAACTGGCTGATACGTCAGAAGTTGTAGCATTCCCAATGATCTAGGGCTTAGTTGAAATCATGAATGATCTGCGCCAAAAACCCACTTCCACCCCAGCCACTGCAAAGAAGGTGGAAACTATATATAAAGTCAAGAAAGATAAGTGTCCCTACCTGTTCAATCATCCACCTGCCTCATCAATGATTATGGAGGAGCTACAAGTGAAGCAGAGACAGGGTAGTCTTTCCATAGCAGTTGACAAAGAAGACAAGAAGCTGGACGCAGTGGGAAGAAAATTATACTCAGCTCAGTCCTTACAATCAAGATGGCCAGCTTTTTAGCCATCGTGAGTGGCTACCAAATTTTCCTATGGCCGAAGATGGCCTCTTACCTGATGGCCTTACCTGATGAGAGGAAGTCCCTTGCCAAACTGATTCAGGATGAAGCCATCATCCTTTCCAAACAACAAATCAGCACAAGTAAGCATGTTTTGGATACTTCAGCCAGGGGCCTCAACACTGCAGTAGCGTTGCACAGACACGTGTGGCTACATACTACGGCATTGCCTTTGGAAACTAAAAATAAAATTGAAGACATGCCATTGGAGGGGACTACTCTGTTTTCAGAGAAAACGGATGAGTATTTGTTGAAAAAGAATAAAGATTGTCAGACAGCGAAATCATATGGCATTCTACCTCAAACTTCTGGATCACCATCCTACAGGAACCCAGGGAGACAGGGCTTCCAATCCAGAAAAGAATATCGCTATTATAGGTTCCAGCTTTATGTAACACAGTATCCATACCAGGCACAATATTCGAATTCAGATCAGTCTCGGAGACGGTCAGTGGGAAGCCAGCACTCCAAGTTCAGGCTCAGAAGGAACCCCCTCAGGGTTGCAGGAAGCCGTTATGACTAGATAACCAGTGGGAAGCAGCCCCAAATTCGTTTCTAAACAGATTATCACAGCCCTTTGATTGTTGGAAAATTATTTCTGAAGATAGCTGGGTTCTGACAATAACTGAAAACAGTTACAGGTTGGCGTTTAACACTTTGCCTCCTGCTTATTTATCAGGGCAAGCCGCTATAAATATGTTCCCAGAGTTGCAGGTAGAAATTCAGTCATTATTGAGTAAAGGGGCCCTTCAAAGAGTATCAGTATCTGATAATCCTTTTGGTTTCTTTTCCCGCTTCTTTTTAGTGGACAAAAAGGATGGAGGAAAGAGGCCTATATTAGATTTAAGTTGCCTCAATGATTACCTGCAAGTATCAAAATTTAGGATGGTTACTTTACCATGAGTAATTAATATGATTTCCCCAAGTGTGTATGTATGTATGTATGTCATTTATTGTCCGCCTTTCTCAGTGAGACTCAAGGCAGATTACACAGTATGAGATTAGTACAATCAGTATCAAGTACATTTCAATACAGTATCAAGGATATTTCATAAACAATACCATAGGGTAAATAGATACAAGTTTAAAAGACATAGTATTAGCAAGAATCCAATACAGAGTAGAAAAAATACTGAAGCAGAACATAATCAATTCTAGGACTAACATTAGACAATATGGAGCACTGCTGGTACATAGGAGTACATATTTAAAGCCACAGATAATATGTAAGGCAATATAGTGATGAAGTCTATGGTCCTTAACTCATTAGTGAAGCATCTGAGATCCCTTCCCTACAATACATCCCTCCCATTTAAGTAAAAAGCCTTTTTGAATAGTTCGGTTTTACATCGTTTACGAAAAGCCAGGAGAGTGGCTCTTCTGACTTCCTCAGGCAGGTCATTCCACAGGATAGGGGCCACCACAGAGTTTGCAGTCCTGGATTTGCAGGACACTTAATTCCATATTTCTATTTGCCAGGAACACAGGAGATATCATACTTTTGTGTTCCACGATCGGGTATTTCAATAGATAGCACTATCCTTTGGTCTAGCTACGGCCCCTACGGTATTTACTAAATGTATGATGGTTGTAGTAGCTCAGCTCAGAAGGTTAGGATGCTCTGTCTACCCATACCTGGATGATTTGTTAATCACTGCACACTCTGCAGAGGAATTAAAATCTCTGACATCACGGACACTATCCACATATAAGGACTTGGGTCTTGTAGTAAATGAGAAAAAAATCAAACCTAACACCTAGAAGAACGGTGAAGTTCATTGGAGCTACTCTAGATTCTGTAGCCAATAAAGCCTTTTTACCTGCAGACCGCTGCGTTAGGTTGGTAAACAGCACAGTATTTCCTGAGGAAACGTTTCCAATCAGCTCAAATAATTCAAGTCCTACTAGGACTTATGGCCTCTACAACGGCGATAGTCCTGTTTGCATGTTTGAGAATGAAGCCGTTGCAATTATGGTTTATCAGACGATTTGACCCTCAGAGTCAGTCATCCCAGACTAAGTTCTCTGTTCCCAGACGGGTTCTACGCTCCTTGGATTGGTGGACAGATAATAACAATCTGTCCAAAGGAATCCCCTTTGGGCTTCCTAGACATGAGGTCACCCTTACTATGGATGCATCCTTGGAAGGGTAGGGTGGCCATTGTGAGGAGGTGTCTATTAATGGGCTTTGGTCAGAAAGTGAAAAAGAATGTCACATTAATTTTCTAAAATTGAGAGTAGTTTATTATGCACTTAACTCGCTCACAGATACGGCATCCGGAAAGACGGTCCAAGCCTTGCCCTTGTTTGGACCAGAATGACAAATAAAAATGTTTTGCTTTGCCTAAATATTCAACTATAACCTTAGAAATGAATGGGCCCAGCAAGACTATATTACACCTGTAAATAGTTCCTATCCTGTTTTCTGAACCATCTTCTGTTAACCCTGAGGGAAAAGAAAAGTTGCTGTTCTTTTCCCATTTCCCTTTCTTGATGCTGGCCTTAGTACATTCAAAAGCCATTTGGGTTAAATCTGTCAGGTAGAGGGTTGGGAGTAGAAACCACACTGGTCAAGCTTCATATCATGCTACCTCTGTTTCGATGTGTCTTCAGACCCTGACCTTTACAGGATTACTGAACATGGTGGTGTCAGAAGACTTCTGATTTAGTGTCATTGGTGTGCTGATGGCTCTGAGCTCTGTTTTCCTTTTCACTTTCATTCAGTCCTTCACTTTTAGAACTTACTTAGTGTCAGGCAGTGATGGGTAGGATGACTGAATTGACACAAGTCAGAAGTGGTCATAGTTGACAGGACTTTCCTTTTAAGAGATAGTCAACCTTTCTGGTTCATTCTTTGTACTTGCATGTATCCTTTATGTTCTGTGGAAACCAAGGTTTTCTGGCATTCTTCAAGGATAATGAACAGGATCAGTGAACAGGTTTGATTCCACTTTATTTGGTAAAGACTGACTGGATGATAGTTAGCTGGCTACTGCATATGAAGTCTGGAATGATATTTTCCCTTGCCAACTTGGGCAGTGATCTGGCATGGTGTCTTTTGGTAATGTATTCTTTGCTTTGTATGCTTTTGTTGCTTGGAGAGGTTTGCTCCATAGAACATGTCTTCCTTTGCTCCTGCTTTCTGTTTCTGATACACTATGGTCTCGGTTTAATTTCCGTAATATTGCAAGATGATTGATATTAAGTCACTTGTGCCTTTGAGCAGAGAAAGTGTGTGTGTGACACAGCAAAATTTCAAATGGTACCAGCTGTTTTTCTTTCACTATGTTGCAGGGTGCAGCAGGACTAGCTGTTGTAGACTGCACTTCCTCAGGTAGTATTGATCAGGGTTCTATGTCTAGATTCTGTTACGTGTATGTCAGTCCCTTCTTAAAGAGGTACTAATATCCCTACAACATCTCTTTTAATAAGTCATAGTGTCTGGACACACAATATCCATGAGTGCATGGCTGGTTTGGGGAGGGGGAAGAAAGCAATGTTGTGGTGGCATGCTCTACCCTGGAAAAGGGTTATAAACGTTCCATTTATTCCCTGTAATGGGGAATCACAGGGAATAAACAGTGCTTTTCAGGGCCCCTGACTGTGTGGAGCAGATCTGTTACCTTCAAATGAATATGTGTACATCAGAGGCCTCCCTTTCTCCCTCACCCCACCTCCATTCCCCATCAGCACTCAGTCTCCATGTATATACTGTGTGGAAAGGACTATAGTAAGAAACATCACATGAAATCAATTGCCTTAGACTGGAGTAAATCTGCTTAGGATTTCACTGATAGTCTCTTTAAACTTCAATGGCATGCTAGGTATGTCTGTTCTCAAGTAAGCTTATTTTTGAGTAAACACACTGATTTGCTACAGAGCTTACCTGCAAGTAAATTGTTTTAATTTGTAATTCAGCACCTTCCTGCTGCTTTTTGCAATGTGTGCACTGCAAATGTATAAAGCAGTGGAGGAACAAATAAAAGATCTATTTTGGTATAAATCAAAAGTAAATGAACTGAAATGAAGGAACGCTGGTGCAGGTATCCCTCTGTTGTCGTTGTTATTTAAATTATTATTATCCCATCTTGCAACCCCATCAGAGCCCTCAAGGTGGCAAACAATTAAAAAGATGTTTAAAAACCAACTTTTAAAAATATATGTATTCAAAACTTAAAATATAAACAAGAAGGAGGATCAATAAGGAAATACCAAATAAAACAAAAAGATCTTAACTCATGGACAAAGGTAATGCTAGAAGAGGACAGATGAAACTCCCTGGGTAGGGAATTCCAGGGCTCATTTCGAGGGGGAACGCGCCGGAACACAGTTCCGGCAGTTCCCGAAAGAGGTCACGTGTCAGGTAGCCCTGCCCATCTGACTCTCGGCCATGTTGGGCCCATTTCAGCCTGCATTGGGGATGAAACGGCCCGGATCGGGCCTCTGATGGGTGGTGGATCACTCTCCCACACAGCAGTGGCCCAATCCTGACCATTTGGGGCCCCTTTTGGGCCATTTTCAGACCCTTTTTGCCAGTTTGGCCCTGAATGGCCAAGATTGGGTCCAAAACAGCCAGGATAGGTGATGCCAGGGGGTGTGGCATATGCAAATCAGTCATGCTAATGACACACTTCTGGTGATGTCAAGGGGTGTGGCATATGCAAATGAGTTATGCTAATGAGTTCCTCCAGCTCTTTTTCTACAAAATGACCCCTGGGGAATTCCATATTTTTGCTGCCTTGACTGAGAAAGCCCTTTGTGGGTTGCCAGCTATTTAGCAGTGCCCCCAAAGATTACTGTAATGGTAGGATAGGCCATATAAGAACAGGCCTGAATGTGTGTTGATCCCTATATGGTTTTAAAAGTAAATTCCAGCATCTTGAACTGGGACTAGAAACAAATAGTGGAGAGATATGGTCCCTGTACCCCCCCCCCAAGTCTTTGCTGTAATGCATTATAATATACTAATCTAGATGTTACCAGAACATGCACATAGTTGTAAAATTCTTTTTTAAAACCAAGGAAAGGCCCCAGTCAACATCTGGGAATGGTGATTATTTTTCTGTGGGATTTCTTGTTTGCTAAATATTTGAAAAGGATATAACAATACAAAATAAAATTGGATTATATCTCATGAGGTACGGCTCAACAAATTCCTGGCACTAGGTTATCATAATGCCTAGAAGTTTCATTGTGGCTCCTGTATTTAAAGCAGTGATATTATTGTACCACATCTCAACAGTTGTCAGAGGGCGTACAGTCTGCTTGGGTTTGGCAGTGCCCCTCCACAACTGTCTTTTTTAAAAATAAGCATTCAGCCTGATGATGAGATTGGAAGACTTTGAAACCTTGCCCACAGCTATGTGTTGTTTTGCTTGGTCCTGATAAAGATGGTATATTAAAGGGCTTTTAGTTTTGGATTATCGTTGCAACTATGCAGAATTAGTGAAGAGCAGAATAGCCTACGTGAACACAACTGACCCTGTATTGTTGAAGGCTTTCACGGCCGGAGAACGATGGTTGTTGTGGGTTTTCCGGGCTGTATTGCTGTGGTCTTGGCATTGTAGTTCCTGACGTTTCGCCAGCAGCTGTGGCTGGCATCTTCAGAGGTGTAGCACCAAAAGACAGAGATCTCTCAGTGTCACACAAGACAGAGATCTCTCAGACTGTGACACTGAGAGATCTCTGTCTTTTGGTGCTACACCTCTGAAGATGCCAGCCACAGCTGCTGGCGAAATGTCAGGAACTACAATGCCAAGACCACGGCAATACAGCCCGGAAAACCCACAACAACCAACAACTGACCCTCTTGAGGTATCACTCTAGTATATTTTTTCCATCCCTCCTGCATGGAGCTCAGAGCAGCATACCTTTTTCTTCCTTCTCCGTTTTATTCACAAAACAATCCTCCCTTTTATCCTCACAACAATCCTATGACTGGCCCAAGGTCACCCAGTGAGCTTCCATGGCAGCGTGGGGATTTGGACCTGGTACTCCCACATTTTAGTCTTATGTTCTAACCACTACTCACACTGGCTTTTGTGGGAGATTGCTGATGAACAGTAGCGAACAGCTGGTCCTGAGTGAGTCATGCAAGCGTGCTATCAAATCACCCAGTGGTTGCTGCCAGGCCTGGCTCCAGTGAGTCCTCCCTCAAAGGCCAAAACAGCCCTGGGAAAAGCCTAGCTTCTCCCCCTGCCTTTTTCTGACAGAAAAAAAAGTTTGAAGGCTGGCAATGCTGTTGAGGTTATCTAGCAGTCTCTACAATGCCACTAAAATGGCACTTGTTTCTTAGTCAGTTTGGTGTAGTGGTTAAGAGCACGGGACTCTAATCTGGAGAGCCGGGTTTGATTCCCCACTCCTCCACAAAGCCAGCTGGGTGACCTTGGGCGAGTCACAGTTCTCTTGAGCTCTCTTAGCCCCACCCACCTCACAGGGTGATTGTTGTGGGGTAATAATAATAACACTTTGTAAACCGCTCTGAGTGGGCATTAAGTTGTCCTGAAGGGCGGTATATAAATCGAATGTTATTATTATTATTATTATATTAAAGCTACAGGTGCTTCTATTGTTTTGGCTTTTTAAAAAGATTTTAGATTTTTCTGTGGGTTTTTTTTTTCAGATTGTAGAAGGATCAATCTTGTCTGTTCATGAATCCAGTCTCTGAATTTAAGTATCCACAGATTTGGCAACGTTGAGAATTAAATATATTAATGATAGTGCTGGGTGCAAAATTCAGTTAGTGCTGGGTTTCATGCTGCATGAAAGACTACAGGAACAGAGAAACAAATGAATAGCCCCATTCCCTTTGAGAATATAATAGCCAAGCAGTTAATCAGATATCTCCCCAGCAGTAATTGGAACACACTGGTCCCTTGTAAGGCAGAGAGTGGTAGAAAAATGTGGTAGTCTTTATATAAACTAAGCCGGAGATCAATTTTAGACGATGAAGTAGGAAAAAGAGTCAATAGAAGTCAACGTTGGTAATATTACCCAGTAGCTGGATGATGAGCAGTCTATCCCCCTGCCATAAACAAAGTCTGATTAGACGATCATCTACCTTCCTTTGAAAAATCTGTCTGACAGTGTTTTCCAAAATAGACAAAGATTGTAGATCTTAGTACAGACACTCCAAAAGCATCAACGTAGTACCTTTTATCCCCTTTGAAAATATATTTTTATCATAAGAAAAACATCATAAGTAGTGAGCAATTCCTGCGTTCCCCATAATATCAGTTTGCATGGCTGTAAGAAGGTTTCTTAATTACTTGCTGTATATTGTTTGTGGAGAAAATACATCCTTTGGGGGCTACTTGCAGAGCTTTGCTAAACACTTTTGTTTCTAGGCCTTTAATGATGTGATGGATCTGTGTTGATTGAACGTGGTGATAACGAAAGGGGTGGTTGATTTTAGGGGACCGCTCTCATGCAAGAACTGTGTCGTGACAGAAAGCTAATGGGGAAAAACTGTTTTTATGTTTTTTTTCAGGTAACAGAAAAGAAAGGGAAGGAAGGAAAAGCTGGCTTTGGAGGCCCAGTTGTCAGCTCACTGTACCAAGAAGAGACCATCAGGTGAATCTCAGTGATATTTTTATGGCTTCATTTTCATTCGGCATTTGTTTTGAACATCATGCAAACATTGCAGCTAGATAAAAAAATGACGGGAAAGAACTTTCTAGGTCTGTAATTGTTTAAATCAATAGCTGTCTGTATTGCTGCCAGGTACTGCTCTTTCCTTAGTGTGGGATGTTTGGGGAAGGTGTGTGTGCGTTTTCTCTGTTTTACTTACTGATCTGTTTTTCTGACCTTTATTAAAAGCATTTTTTTGCAGTTATTTTTCTGGAAAATACTGATTTGGTACTGTAATGAGTTTTAAAATAGCTCTTCATTTTCATTTATGAACTGTATTCAACAGCAATTTTTTTAAAATTCTGAATATTCAATACCTAAGTCTCAGTTTCTTGACAGAAGTGCTGTTTGAAGATTATGGATAAAGATGCTGCTATTAAATGTTGCTGGTCAAGGAGAATAAAGGCAGCATGTTTTAAAAATTACAACGTAAAAGTAAGGTTACTAATTGAGGTCAGCTTTTGAAATAAAAGATAAAAGGAGATTAAATTGGAAAAGCTATGATGATGCAGAATGGAAGTTACAGTTAAATGAGGAAAACCAGGAAATGGAAAATTTAGAGTTCTTACAGAAATGTTGATATTAAAAAACACAAATGGATTGTTCTCCTGTTAGGTAACATGTATTTTGAGATAATGAAGGCAAAATGTAAATAACTGATCAACCAATTTGAGGTTGCAATCCTAAGTGTAGTTACTAATGTTAAGTTCCATTTAGCTTTATGGGACTACTTTTAAGTAAACATGTTTAGAATGGCAGTGTATTAATTTTTAATTGATTTATCAATGTGCTTTTAACTAATGTGTTGATTAATCAATTTAAAATACCTTCACAACCTCAGTGGCCTTTTTGAACTTGTAATTTTAAAGTAAAAATTACTGATTTTTTTTCAGTCTCTGAATAGTATGCCAAAGTAATCTGGGAAAAAAGTGGTGTTCATCTTTGGGCTTCTGTGCAGTCCCACATGGCCAGCTGGAGAGGTTAAAAGTTTGATTTCAAGAGCTTTCAAGAGCACTCCCTCCTGAACATTATCCTAACACAACAGACTTTCTAGAAAAATGGTCCCCCTTTTTTAGTATATTGCAGCTAATAACATCAACCACCTTTAACCTCTTATCAATCATTTATAAGTTTGTAAGGTATTATAGAAAACAATTATCTTATTAATATTATAGTGCATAGCAAGACTACAGAAAGTAGACATCAAAAATAGCAATATTGTAAATAGTTGAAAGTTGTTTTGTGTTTTGTTTAAAAACTTGAAAATTTAGAATTTGTAAAATGTATCATATATGTATCTTGTAACTTATCAATAAAATTCTTTGAAAAAAAGAGTACTTCCTCCCCATCGCGTGCCGCTATTTATGCGCCCAAACGGCTTGTGGCCTAGGAGGGGGAGCGCTCCTCCCTCAGTCCTCTCTTCGCTGTCTTGGAGAAAGGACATGTTTCGTCATTTTCTGGAGGTTTTTTTGTCAGGCTCTGTCATCGAGCTTGTGAGTGAAACTTTTTGGCCTCACAACTCTTTAAGAAATGTATGAAGTGTGGTATGAAAATGGCACAATCTGACGAACATGATTCATGCTTCATTTGCTTGGGAGAAGGCCACATCATGGCATCTTGTAAAGTGTCCCAGCGATTCGCACTTAAGGCATGTAATGAGAGGGCAGCAAGACTCAAAGCAGCCCTCTGTGAGAAGGCTCTTGGAGCTCCTGACACACAGCCTCAAAAGTGATCAGCTGAAGCGGACAGAAGGGCTCATGCTCCATCTGCCCCAGTTCTATTGGTTCAGCCATAGGATCCAGCATCCCCTTCACAGCTGAGCTCCTCATCAGTTCCACCAACCAGATCAGAACTGCTGCCTAAGCAGGCAAACAAAAAAACCAAGCACTCTCACAAAGACTCACCAAGTCAGAGATAACTTCTACAGAGTTGCGCATCTGACAGAGCTTTAGATGCTGACTGCATTTCTCCTCCTCATACACAATCTCCGTCGACGAGGGTTGTAGATTTGGCTTCATCCTCCAATGAGGACATGATTAAAATTCCCCAGAACTCGCTGCCTTAGCATCAGGCACGCAAGAGGATGAAGGGAATACTTCCCAAGGTCATGGTTCCAAACAGTCAGTTCCTATAATATGGGGCTCTCAACAACCTCAGTGGTTTCCATACCCTCAAGCCCCACCCACAATGTTCTACCCACAATGGAGACAGTGGAACCAACAAGTTTTTATGCAACCTATGCCATCTAAGGCTACGAACAACTAATGAGAATGGCAAAGTTCCTAGGACTGGATATTGCAATTTTGGAACCGAAACCTTCTGGTCCAATCCTGAAAATTCTATACAATGTTGAATCAGGCCCTTTAGCCTTCCTGGTTCTACAAGGTTTGCTAGATAATGCCTTCAACATGTGACTGAAGCCTGCATCCACAGCCCCTTTTGTCATGTAAGATGTATAAGGTCAAGGAGAATGGATGTGAATTTCTATTCATGCACTCACCAGCAAATTCATTAGTGACAGAGGCTTTACTATCTATGCAACAAGCTGGCAACCACTCCACGCTGCTTGATAAGGAAGGGTGGAAGTTAGATGCCGTAGGCATTAAAATATACACATCAGACGCCTTGGCTTTTAAGGTAGCCAACTATAATGCCATAATGAGAAGATACCAAATGTTTCTGTGAGATCATGAGTCAACACATTGATTCCCTTTTGGAAGAAAACAAGACCTTGGTTAAAGTGATCCAAGCAGAGTTTTCCAAATTGACTAAACAGCAGCTAAATGCAGCCAGACATGCTGTAGACTGTGCAAGTAGATCCATAGCCTCAGAAATAGTATTTAGGTGACACTCATGGCTCTGATCAGCAGCATTGCTGCATGAATTGAGGGCTACGTTAAAAGATTTGCCCTTTGAAGGAAAGGAATTGTTCAGTAACAAAATTGATGAATCGCTAGACAGGATGAGGAAAAATAAATCAATGGCAAAATCGGTGGGTCTAATACTTCAACCAACTACATTCTATAAACCAAAGTATTTCCCAAAATATGTGCACCAGCAGCAGTTTTCAAGATCCTACAGATGTCAACCCGCCCCTCAACAGCAGTCATACAGGCCCTCGTTTGCTCTGCAACCGCAACCCCAGGATTCCCAGGGCAAAAGGAGGAACAAACATTCATCTCAGTCCGCCAACCATCTGTCCCATAAAGGAAATTCCTTCCAGTGATTAGAGTACAAACTCTCCTTCCTAAACAGGCTGGCCCCGTACTTTCCAGCATGGCAGGGCATCACACAAGACTCCTGGGTCTTGGCTGTTGTAGAAAAGTGATGCTACCTAGAGTTCAGGTTGCTCCCATTGGAGCCAAATATAGTTATCTGTTATTCGTTGTCCTCCACTGTGTTAGGTGGTGGTGGAGAGTGCCTTCAAGTAATAGCTGACTTATGGCAACCCCTGGCGGGGTTTTCAAGGCAAGAGACTTACATTGCCTTGCCATTGCCTGCCTCTGCAACCCTGTTCTTCATTGGAGGTCTCCCATCCTACTACTAATCAAGGCAGACCCTGCTTAGCTTCTGAGGTCTGACAAGATCAGGCTCACCTGGGCTATCCAGGTCAGGGCCAGCTGTGTTAGAGGAGGAAGTAATTCATCTGTTAACAAAGGGGGCTATTCAAGAAGTTCCCCACTCCAAGTGTTTCAAAGGCTTTTACTCATACTTTACTATAGTTAAGCAGGATTGAGGAAGGAGACCAATTTTAGACCTAAGAGGTTTAAACAAATTTTTGAAGGTCTCAAAGTTTAAAATGTTATCCCTTTCTGAAGTTATTTCACTGTTGCAAAAAAAGGCATGGTTTGTTGAATTAGATTTCAAAGATGTGTACTTTTCATATTATTGCTATAAATGACAGCTGCAAAAAACACCTCTGCTTTTGTTGTGGTGATAGACATTTTCAACATACAGTGTTACCCTTTGATCTTTCAGCTGCACCCAGGGTATTCACAAAATTCACGTTCCTTTCCATGAAGAGATGTACCTTATTCCCTTGTTTAGATGATTGGTTGCTCACTGTTCTCTCAAGAGAGATGTTAATGACTTGTTACATCAACCCTGTCAGAAATGGACCTGTTAATAAATTGGGAAAAATCCAAATTAACCCCAGCAAACTTACCTTTATTGGGGCTGTCTAAGATGCTACACAGGGCAGAGCCTTTCTCCCTGAAGACAAAGCCTGTTCCGTACAAACAATGATTAAATGATTACACGATTCTGTGTTTGTAGATTACCATCAGCGCATTCCATCCAGAAGCTGTTGGGTCTTATGGTGTCCACTATGGCAGTAGAGCCTTTTGCTAGATTCCATTTGAGACCCCTACAAAATTGGTTCCTATGACAGTAAGATTTCCCCTGAATCTTGTGGCCTGAATCATATTTTTGAGTATTTGCTTGATCTAAAGGTAGGGGGGCTGTCAGTTGCATCACTTGAGGTACGCATCTGACAAAGAGAATTATGATTCTCGAAAGCTTATGCTACAGTAACGTTGGTTAGTCTTAAAGGTGCTACTGGACTCTTTTCGATTAAGGTACACCTGGAAGCTATCTTAACTTTCCATGATAACATTGGAGATTCCACAGTATTTTCTGCTCAGCTCTCAAGAGAATTTCTGAAGGGCCTACTTAATTTGTTCCCCCCTACCATTCTGCCTTTACCTCAGTGGAGTTTGTCTCTAGTACTGGCAGCCCTGATGCATTAACCTTTCAAACCAGTGGCCACATCAGAGCTTTCTGTGGCGTCCTACAAGGCAGCAGGGCCCATCACATCAGCCAGGAGAGTGTAAGAATTGAGGGCTCTCCTTTGTGAACCAGCTTTCTTAAAATTCCATAATGACAAAGGAGTGCTCCTCCTGAGCCTTCTTTTCTTGCCCAAAATAGTCTTGTCATTTCATCTCTCACAGGACATTATCCTCCCCATATTCCTACCGAAGCCCAACTCACTCCAGGAACAGATACTTCACACCTTAGACTTGAGGAGGGCTGTTTTATTTTATTTAAGCAGGGTCAAGAACATACGTAAAAAGACAAGAATTTATTCACATGTTTCTCTGGCCCTAACAAAGGGAAGGCAGCACCTGCACAAACTTTATCTAGGTGGCTAATCTCCGCAATCAAGATTGTGGGAGTCAGATGTCTGTTATCTATAAGAGCGCACACTACTAGAACGCAAGCCTCTTCAGCATCCCTGAGGAGAAGGATTCCAATCCTTGACATCTGCAGAGCAGCAGCATGGTCATCACCTATTACCATCATGAGACATTACTCTATGTCGATTCCAGGAAAGCAATCTTAGATTAATTATTTCGCTGATCAGCCCACACCTTCCTCCTACAGTAGGTGAGCTTAGTATTCTTCCATCTGGAACTGCACAGAAGCCATGAAGATGAAAACAGGGTTTCACATACCTGTAACTGTTGTTCATTGAGTGGTCTTCTGTGCAGACACACATCCCTCCCTCCTTTCCCCACTGTGGGCTGATGATGATCACACCTGTCTCCTCCACAGAGGCAAAGGGAGGACTGAGGGAGGAGCGCTTCCCCCACTCCTAGGTCACATGCTGTTTGGGCAGGAAAATACCGGCGCGCGACAGGGAGGGAGCGCTCTGAAGCTTCAGAAAGCTCGAATAATCTTAAACTTTTAACCTCCGTGGCTGGCCTGTGTATGCACAGTCCCATGTGTGCCTGCACAAAAGACCACTCAATGAACAGCAGTTACAGTTAAGTGCAACCCTGTTATCGTGTCCAAAGATGCAACCTGTGCTGTGGTGTGTGAGAACACTGCAATAGTAACCAAAGTAGGAAAAATTCTTCTGCCTATATTTGTGCTTCTGAAGGAGAATGACAACCAGAATCCACCAAGGAAATATGATGAGCTTAGACTTCATCTTTTCTTGGCAGCAAAACTAACAATAGCACAATAATTGGGGGGAAAACTCAAGATGCTAACAGAACATCCATGTTGTTTGAAAATATGGGAAATTGTTGTTATGGAAAAACTTACTCATCAGTTTAAAGTTTTGAATGGCCCTGCATATATTTCAGATTTGTTATTTCCTTGGATGCCATTTATATGCTATGTAGAGTCTTGCAAATCGATGGATAAACCTCTTAAATTTAGATCAATATGCACTTATTGATTTAAATAAATGAAAGTGTGTGAGGAAAGATAACATTTGAAGAGGATAATATGAGTAGTGAAAGAAAGGGTGTGATCCATAATTCTTCTTAAAAGTTCAAAGAGTTTAATGTTGTCAGTGAAGCTGTTTTGGTATGTTTATGGTAATTTAATATATTACAACTGTTCATTATTTTTACAACTAATATTTATATACCTGGAGTAGTGTAATAAAATTTGAAAAATGGAGCAGGGAAATATAGCTGTAGAGAGGTGGAATAGAAGATATGAGGTAGGTTATGCTGAGAGTGAGCAGCAAGCCCAAGGCCACCCATTCATGGCAGAGTGGGGATTCAAGCCTGAGTTTCCCAGACCCTAGTCTGATACGTTTACTGCTATACTACACTGACTTTTGTGAAATAGCTGCTGGCAAATAGTAATGAATCACCAGCGGGCGGGTTGTGCAAGTCATGTGCTAGTGAGTTACCTGGTGGTTTTTACTAGGCCTGGCTCCAAGGAGTCCTCTGTCAAAGGCCAAAAGGTCCCTGCCTCCTCTCCATGTCTTTTACTGTCAGAAATCAAAGTTTGAAGGCTGGCAGTATTATTGTGGTTGCCTACATTAATTTCTTAAAGCTATAGACGCTGCTTCTATTATTTGGGGAGTTTTTAAGCCCCTCAACATGTGTGGGATTTATTTATTTTTTTGGATTTCAAATTTTTCTGCAAAGTTTATAGAAAGATGTATCTCTGGATTTAAGTATCCACAGATGGGTCCACGTTGATAATTAGTCATTTTGGTTCCTCTAGACTTAGGATCCTTAAGCTTGCATGTTCCATTCTCCATTCCCTTCTCTCCTGCCATGTGGTTCCACAATTTGGAATCCTGGCTTGGAAGAAAAAGAACAGGCCACCATTTATAATTCAGATGTGAGAACAAGTTATGGTTTGCTGTGAATGTGGAAATTTTTTCCAAGCTGTGCACAAAGGGAAGAAGGACCTTCCCCAGCTTATTCCTGTAACAAACCATGGTTTGTCTTATATGTGAACCTTATCTCTGTCATATAGGAATGCCTGGAGACTTGCTGTTGCCACATGTTCCATGATCCCCTCCCCTCTAACTGGAAGATGAAGTCCAGGCAGTAATTGGAGGGGTTAGCTACAAAACATGTTTACTTGAGTGGAAGTGGCAGATAATCTCTTCCTTCAGTTTTGGTCTGTATCAGTTTTTCTCTATATCAATTAATGACCCCTCTACAAACCCACCCATTTTTCCTAATGTGCTTTTAACAAAATGTGACAAACTGTATGTAACAACATACGCTTCAAGCTAGTTGTCAGTATCTAAAGATAAAACAGGCCAAAGTAGAGCTAAACAAATGTGGTAGGCAGCGACTCTTAGCACCTCTAGTTTGAACTGTTGTGTCCGCAGCAAACCAGAGAGTGCTGAAAAAGTGCCTAGCAGGTGTGTCACAACAGGTTGTAGATGAGACCCAAAGTAGCATCTGGAACTGGTTGCCCATCTCCTGGATACAATTCAAAGCGGTCTCTTAAGTTCCCAAATTCCCTAATGAATCTGGGAACTTAAGAGTGGTAAACTGCAGAACTGCAACCCAAACTCTGCTCACAAGTCACGACCTGAGTTCAATCCTGGCAGAAGGTGGGTTCAGGTAGCCAGCTCAAAGTTGACTCAGCCTTCCATCCTTCCGATGTTGGTAAAATGAGTACCCAGATTCCTGGGGGTAAAGTGTAGATGACTGGGGAAGGCAATGGCAAACCACCCCGTAAAAAATCTGCCAAGAAAATGTCTTAATGTGACATCCCCCCATGGGTCAGTAATGACTCAGTGCTTGCACCTTTACTTATCATGGGCATTGGGAGCATCAAGGTTATGTTCCTGATCAATGTCAGTTTATGGTATATGGAAAACAGATGTACAATCTCATAGCTTTTGTTCTTTGGAATTCTGCAGGGCTCCATCATGTCTCATGCTATTTAACTTCTATATGAATCCTATGGAAGGAGTTGTTCTGGGATTTTGAGTGAAACAGTGTCAGAAAGCTAATGATACCCAGTTCTGTGTACTTTATTTATATTCTGCCTTTCTCAGTGAGACTCGAGGCAGGATTACATAGTGAACTATGGCTGAAACAATGTAATAGGTTACAGCAACAGTCATTATGCGGTATTATAGTCAGCAGTCCCTATCCCTTTTCCAAAGTATCTCTCATGACGATTTTTATACGGTATAGCCCTCCTACTTGTATTTTAAAAAATCTTACTGAATAATTCAGTTTTAACTAGTTTGCCAAAAGCCTAGAGAGTAGGAACCTTCCTGACCTCATCCGGAAGGCCATTCCATTAAGGGGTGGCCACAACAGAGAAAACGTGTGTGCTGTCGGTTGCCAATTTTACCCATTTGCAGGGTGGAACCAGCAGGAAGCCCTGTTGAGATGAGCAAAGCTGATGTGGCAAGCATAGGGAGGAGTCGGTCCTGTAAATATGAGGCACCAAGGACATGAAGGGACATTGTATGTGTTAGGTGAGAAAATAGGTGCTCTGAACAAATGCCTGAAGGCAGTGCTGTGTTGGCTGAGGGCCAGTTGTACATCCGTCGAGATAAGACAGTGGTACTGTTGACAGTAACACGGCTAATCAGTTTGGGATGTGGTTCCATTCCCCCTAGGTTCACACCTGTCTCCTTTGGTGTATAGCACCTTTAGCCAATTTCACGTGTGCTACAACCCCTTTTCTTTTCCAGTAGATTTTTCTTTTAACCCTCTTCTTACACCCATTGGGTAGATTGCTACCACCAGGAATTATATTCCAAATTAAGTAATTTAAATTTCCCTTTTAATAATATGCCCAAGGGTCAGACTCCTTCATGGGACTATGTGGCCCTGAGCATAGGAATGGGATATATAGGAATGACAGGATACCCTGGGATAAAAAAAAACTTTTATTTTTACAAGAAGTGTATCGGTTTCACTCTAGTACTTAAGTAAGGTTGCCAAGTCCAGATTAGGACATTCCTGGAGATTTAAGGGGTTGAGCATAGAGAGGACAGGATTTGGGGGAGAGAGGGCTACAGCAGGGTATAATGCCTTGGAGTCCACCTTCCAAAGCAGCCGTTTCTCCGGGGGAACTGATCTCTATGTCCTAGAGATCAGTTGTAATTCCAGGAGATCTCCAGCCACCACCTGGAGGCTGACAACCTTATACTTAAGCTTGATGGTTTCAAAGTTAGTTCTCAGTTCTTAAAGTTTCCTCACATAGGCTTAGTCACACAGAGATGTACATAAACTTTCCCTTTCAGGTGCAGGCACAGTTTGCCTGCTTCAGATATATCAATCACTCTCTCAAATGTACGTACACTTTCTTTCGCAGGCGCACACACAGTTTGCCTGCTTCAAACAGAATGAAAGTTCTCTCAGAGACTCACACAGTTCAGGCTTCCACACAGATGGCCTGACTGAACTAGAATGTGAATCCTTTCAGGCTTCCACACAGGTTGCCTACTTTGCCCAGACTCAATATTTCAGAAATGCATAGACACTCTCAGGCTGCACACAGCTTGCCTGCTTTGCTCAGACTGACTCTTTTCTCTCCACTCAGTAACTAAAACTGCTGTTCACGCTGCCCACACTCTCAGTCATCAACCAGTCATCTCTCACTCATCCCTGTCTTTCACCCCCTACTTTTCATCTGTACCCCATCAAGCGTTTAAAGACACACACACACTTAAAATCATTACAAGGTGGTTCACCTCCTGTGATCTGTCCATGAGAATTGTGATTTTACTGCTGTTTTCCATGTTTTGAACAAATGCTGATTTGCTATGATGTCTCTGAAGTCTGTATAGAAGCTTCAGTTGATACTGAATGCGGCATTAAGGTGACTGGTGTAAATTGTAGGGAATACATCTTACCACTTACAAAAGAACTACACTGGCTGTCTCCTAATTGAATTCAAAGTCCTAGTTAATTTGGCTTGGGACCAGGGTGTCTTCTGGACTGCCTTGCTCTCCAAAGGGCCTGTCTGAGTGCCTACGCATTAAGACTCTCATTTGACACATTGTTTCATATGACTCCACTTTACCTTGGGGTATGATCTCGTTGCTGTGGTTTACTAACAAAGCTTTTCAAAAACTGCCATTGTACTTTCCGTCTTATGCTGTTAATTTAATTATCTTGATAATTATTTTGATTGGTTTCATTAAGTAAATTACGCAAAACTGAATATTGTATTGCTTTTTTAATAGAAACATTCCTTGCCAAATCAGCAGACCGCACTCGGCTTGCCCATTAATTAGCAATGATATGGTAGGCCTGGAAGCACTGTGCAGCAAATGTTGACATGCATTCTACAACTATTTTTAATATAACAGGTTAGAATATCAAAATGGTTCTTCTTGTTGTTTGTTTACACATCCAAAACAGTGCAATATTATGAGTTACTTCAGTCTAAGCCCATTGAAATTGGAGTAACGCTGTTTAGGATTGCACTCCAACCACATATATTTAGATCTATAGCTGTCCAGTAGCTTTGAAGGTTGTGATGTATTTTAATCATTAAATAATTCTAAAGCTATTTAAAAATAGTTGTTTTAAGTCTGTTAATATTGTGTTATTATTACTATGAGGACTGTGAACTGTAGTTTAATTTCATCTTAATGATGAATTCTTGAATGAAGTCCCATTGATGCTACTGGAGAATGAATTGTGGAGTCTGGGTAGATCAGGGCCCCAATAGCTGAAAAAAGGAAACTGGGACACTTAGAGGATCCACTCTTGGCTGGAAGGCCTTAAGCTGGGTTCACCAGTGGGTTGCTTCCAAATGGACAGACCAGAGAAATGTTTTGTTTCCCCCTGATGTGTGTTTTGACAGTGATCATGGTGGTTGGCACTGCTGTTGCGTTGGTAGCAGCCAGGAAAGAAGGTATGGAATTGGGAGGGGGACAGATCAGATGAGGGCAAGGAAGTCTAGACAAGGAAGTCTAGACAAAGATGTGTCTGTGCCTCATTCCAATACCCCTTTGAATCAGCAAGGGCCAGGAAATCATGCCAGCCAACCAGCCATCGGGCGTTAAAGTGCTGTTGCTAAATGCCAGATCAGGCCCAAATACAGATTAAAGCATTGTGTGGCAATGATTGGTGGTAAAGTGTTCTTCTCTACTATCATGGCATCTGAGCAAAACTGTCCAGTGGAATCATTCAAGGTGGTCAGAGGACTTTGGCGACTGGGCACAATCACTATGAGCCTGGCTTGAACAGCAGCCTTCTGTATCTTGTTTGCTAGATGTTTTTCAAGTAAAATTCCTCATATATATGACAGTTTGCACTTTGCAGTTATAGAAGATCAAAGCGCAGGCAACGTCATCAGAGCACAGTCTCATAAGATTTTAATGGATAATTTTAAGTTGTTCACTTCAGAAATGGACATTGCTTTGGGGAGGGTGTTCTACCACTTCTATGTTTGACCCTTGCCCAACTTGACTGATAGATAGATGGAGAGGATTGCCTGGCTGGATCTCTGTAATGGTGAATGCTTAATTGAAGGAGTAGATTATTACAGCATCCTTGAAGGACCTTCTTTAAGCCCTCCCTAAACTTCAAGAATCAAAACAACTGTTGACTTAGTGGGCAAATATGTGGGTGATCAGGTGATGGCTGTAGAATTCCAGGATCTCTAATGAAATGGATTATCAGGATTTATTTCAGTTGAGTTTTAGGCCTGGATATGGGACAAAGTCTTGGCTTAGGACCTTTGCTGGGAAAGAGATGGTAATATGACCTTATTGGGTCTTCTAGACCTCCTGACACTGATCATGGTGTCCTTTCTGGATGGGCTGTCTGAGATGGATGTCATGGGCACTGTATTTTGGTGTTTCTAGTCGCTGATCAGTTGCAATAGGTGATGCTGACAGACAACTTTGTACCCTCTGCCATTTGAAATATGGTGTCCTCCTGGATTCTCTTTGCTGTTCAACATGAAACTGCTAGACAGGCTATCTGAAGGTTTGGGCTGAGATGTCATCTGACACGGAGCTCTACTTCTGCTATTCAGCAGATGAGACAGTAGATGTTCTTAGCTGGTGTCTGATGGTGGTAATAGACTGGATGAGGGCTAATAAACAGAAGGTGCGATACTACTAATTGATAACAAGACCAGTTGTAGTTTGTGGTCTTCATGCTATGGATGAGATTATACCTCCCCCCTTTAGGAAGAGGTATGCAGTTTGGGTTGGGGTTTAGTGCTAAAGATTGAGGTAAAGATTTTCTCTGTGGTATACAATAGAGATGGGCACGAACCGAAATACCCACCAAAGTTCGGCACGAACCAGGCCAGTTCGTGGTTTGCAAACCGGCAGTTCGTCAGAGCCCATTTCTGACGAACCGCAACAAACTTTAGGCTGGTTTGTTTTTTGGTTCGTCACTGCAGACAGCCTGGTGCTGATCAATCAGTTTCCTAGGCAGCAGAAGATGGACTTCCTGCAAACCTGCTGGCCCAGAAGTGGCCTTCTGCTGGCCCGGAAGTGATGATTTGCTGACCTGACTGTGATGTTTTCACAAACCGGTTTGCGAACCGGGGCAGGTTCATGAAAGTTCGTGGTTTGTGAAATGTGACGAACCACGAACCACACGGTTCCTTTTTTCCCCCAGTTCATGCCCATCCTTAGTATACAGCAACCTAAACCAGCATTGGCTGGTTTGCTAACTGGACCTTCTTTGAGGAGCAGCATTTGGCATGCTCTGCTTATATCCAGACAGGGCTACTACAGTGAACTCTACAAGCACCTGCATTTGAAGACAATTTGGAAGGTACAGCTGTGATCTAGTAAACCCTCGGTAACCTGGGGTAAGGATATTTTATGACTCACTCTCTCTCATGTGTACCTGCACACCAATTAAAATAATAATTGAAAGCCCTGCTGTGCCCCATCCCCCACCCAGCATGTTCTAGGTGGATGCGGACCAGAGGCAGACTTCCTCAGTGCCTGCAATTAGAGTTGCCTTTCCTCATCCTTTATATTCTTTTAAGCACCAGGTGGAAACATTTTTGTTCTCTCAAGCCCTCTAAATCCCTTACAGTTTTTAAAACTATAACATCCTGTTTTAATTAGGCTGTGGCCTTAAGGGCTTTTCAAATGGTATTCTTAACATACTTCTTAACAGTTTTATCTTACAGGGATTGCTGGTTTTCTTATTGTATGTGGTGTTTTGACTATTTTTATTGATTTTTTAAAATTAGTATAGGATATTGAATTTCAACAAGAGGTGGGCTATAAATGAAGTGAATAAATAAATATTCATTCTGGAAATTGCCTCATGTATAGCTTTATAAAGAGGCGAGTTAGATATATCTTGTAAAACTTAACAGCGTATTAATTAGGGTGAATGTATGTAAAGCAACTGAAACTTTCTAACAGTTGAATCCTAAGCAGAATTGCATCTTTCTAAGTCCACTCAAGTCAGCGGGTTTAGAATGGTGTAATTCTGCTTAGAATGACACTGAAAAACACTGTATCTGATATTTACCCACCAAGTCCAATATATTTAAATCCCACCTAACTGGCAGGGTTTTTTTTTTTCTCCTGATCCTCCAGTTTAACTTGGTCAACGAAAAGTAAACCCAGAGAAGTTCAGGTTTAAACTTTGCTAAATCTTCAGGATGGGGATGATGGAGCAGCTTCTGAGAGTGCCTCTATGACCATCTGTCTGGAATTTGGGTAGAAATTAAATAAATAGGCAGGAGGATTGTGTGACCTTAAATTTACCTCCCCTCTCAACAAGGAAAGTTTGTAGATGTGTTGTGTCCTACATTGGGAATTGTAAAGAAAATTATATCAATTACTTGGAACCACTATGCAAGTTAGCTGCAGTTTGCTGTCTCATAATAAGATTCAGTATGGCCATCAATACTGGAAAAGTTCTCATCTCTTGATTTTATTTAAAAATAATATTAATTGAACGGTGCCTGATTTTAATGCCAAACTTGGATTAAAATATTTCTAGGACAGTATATGAGACTTTTCAGAATATTGTAACTTTTCTCTTTTGCTTTTTAAAAATCGGCAAAATAGTGGAAAATAAGCGTTCACAATTCCATGAATATTCTTTGAGTTTGTGTAGTTACATCAACCATGGTAGAGGGTTCCTCCCCCACCCTTTAAAGTAAAACGGTGCTGCTTATTGCTGCTGCTTTTATTTGATTAAAAGTTAGATATTAAAGTTTGCGATTCTTTTATATGGATATTGAACAATGCATTTGCTTGCTAAAAGAAACCCAACATATTCACAAACAGTTTGTTTAATTAGGCATACTTCCTGGAGTACCAGGTTGGAAAGTAAAGGATGGGTTTTGCAACTGGATAGAGAGAGGACTAAAATGACAAATGATAGGCTGTTCTCTCCCCGCCCCCCCAGTCTTGTCCAACATGTTTGATAGTCCCCATCATATTTTGTAGTCTGATGCCATGTAATCTATCAGAATTTTATTAATCCCATTAACAGAGGCAGCCATCTGGCCCACTCTCTGAGCTAGACCAGAGTAGTACTGAACTAGAATGATTGATGGCTCTGGAATTGATTAGTTGATCTGAGAGACAAATGAACTGTTTTGGCAGAGAATACCAGAGGTCACTGCATGTGGTCAGGCGCAAAGGCCTGCAGAATTTTAAAGAGCAGCTTCTCCCAACACTTGTAAAGTTCCCCTAAAATCAACGGAGTCAAAATAAAACAACCTAACACTTAAGAGTACATTGTACCTATAGCTTTGGCTGATGATTTAAATGTGTAGAATTAAACGTGAAGATTTTCTGTAAATTATGTTATGTCAGGAATATAGCACTTCTATTGGCACTGTGTGCAAAAATGCATGAAGGGTAGATACTACATATATCAGTCATAACTAATGTTGTACTGTAAAGAACTGAGCTGCTTACAGCCATCCAATAGAACAGTGTTTCCTAACCAGGGTTCCATGGAACCCTGGGGTTCCTCAGGACGCCATCAAGGGTTCCACAAGAAATCGTGGAGTAAAGAAAGAAAAATTTTGAATACTGTGAAAAGTTCCAAATATCCCTTGAAATATGGTTATAAGGTTATGTAAACTGACTAAATATACATAGCAGCTCTTTAAAAATTCATTTTCTTAACAATTTTTTTAGAAGTTATTGAATTGTGCTCCCCACCATCAGCATTTTCTGGCCTGCAGACGTTTTCATAGATAGGAGTTCCTCAGGATTTGAAAAATTAATTTAGGGGTTCCTCCATGGAAAAAAAAGTTGGGCAAGACTGCAATAGGAAGTTGCCGTAATGTCTTAAACTGTGCAGGTATACTGATTGCCTGCTATACATTCATTGTTTAGAAAGAGCAAGCTTTCATTTTCTTTAAAATGAAAGACTTGAGGGCTGTCACACTTTATAGACTGGTAGAGCTTGTACCTCCTACTTTTTTTTTTGAAGGAGCAGCAGCTCCAGCAGCTTTCTTCATTATACTGCCTGGCTTCCTACCCTGATCCTGCAATGATAGGGCAGTAACTGCTTAACTGTTTAACAGACCCTTGCTCCAAGAGACGTGTTGCCCCCTAAAGAAAAACGGAGCTGTTCCAGTGCAGGCAGGGAGCTTGTGGTAAAAAGGTCAAACCCTTTAACTATTTTGTTTGTGTGTGTGTGTGTGTGTGTGTCTTATTCAGAAGAGCAGGGAAACACTCACCCTTAAAGGAACCTGTTGGCATAAGTGATGTCTTATGCAACATTCAGTAGCAGAAGCAGTTACCTTATGTACACCACCAGCAGCCGAGCAAGTAGTGTGAGCAGAGGGGAGAACTCACTTTTAGCAGTAGCAGTTTGTGATTTTCAGAGCTAACTAAAACAGGCTTTCCCAGCAACTGTTCCGTCCCATAGGGAAAATGTCTGTATCTCCTGCAATTAAAGGATTGGGTGGGGGTTAATACGCTAATATGTCAAGGAACTGATCATCTGTGTGAGCCATTCGGGCTTTACTCACATTTCTCCTTTCTGATGAGCTCAGTGCATTTTTTAGTTTTATCAGGATAGACTAAAGTATTACTGAAGGATAGATTCCCTCACCATAAAAGAAAAACATGTTACATTGAGGGCTCGGGGGCTGGGCTTATATAGCTTTCCAAATGCATCCTTTCTTGTTAACTTGAATTTTGTGCATACTTTTGTCATGCATGGGCAATTGGCTGACACATGTCTTGTTATTCTCTGAGGACAGCACAGAAATGTACAGGCAAGTGGGCAGCATTTTCCCCCTGGGAAACCTGACTGATCAGAATAAACTTGAGTTATGGATTTATTCAGCCTGCAAAACCTCAGCTGGTATAAATAATTGAGAAAGCAAAGGTTTGTCTGCCGTGCATACCTCAGGGACACGTGCCTGCTTCTCTCCCTCCCCACCTCCCTTTCTTATGAAAATGATCCCAGTTGCACTGATAGATAATAACAACACCAAGCAATTAAAAGCTATGGGTGGCTGGAGAGAGGAGAAAAGGTTCAGTTAATGAGCTTTTCCTCTTCCCGTGCCCAGGAGAGCCTCAGAAGTGACGGGGCGATTAAACGAAGAGATAATTATAGATTATGTGAAGATGGGTCTCTTGGGGGTAAGAAGGTCTTGACATAAACAGTAACTGTTGCAAGTGTGTCTCGGCTCCCCTTTCCTTGCTTCATTGCGCTTCACTATGCTCAGCGGCACAGTGCCAGGCAGACAGGCAAGGCCACCTGTTTGCAGTGCACAGACCCTCCTGGGCAAGATAACATTCTTCAACCAGATCTTCCTCTACCATAACAATTAAATCTGTCCAGAAAAAAATGGGGGGGGATAGTGATGGATCCTAGCCATCCTGGCAGCTGGTGATTCAGTTTCAAAGATGACACAACACAAAAGCTGTGAACATGGAAGAGTTTGTGCACTGTTCCCAAAGATGCTGAATGGCTCCAGAGCCCTGGGAGAGTGCCTCTTCTTTTTAAAGCATAAGAATCTCAGCTTTGTGTTTTCTGGAAGGTTATTTGGATGGAGTGAGCTGTTAATATGGCATACAAAAAAGGGTCAGAAGTCATTTGAGAAAATCTCATATTTTCACTGAACAAAAATATGTACATAGGATTAGGGGGGGGGGAGGATAGTATTTTCTCCGTCACAATCAAGTCATGACTGTGTAAAGCAAATTTTTAACCTTTTTATAGAACTCTTCTAAGTATGCTAGTTTTCAACAATTAATAAATTGGCACTAAACAAATAACAGAGCTAGGGAAGTTGTGCGTCTCCATTTCCTGAACAGGTATTGTCACTGTTTTCATCATTTTTACTAATGATGTTTCTTCTTCTGCTAAATTGCATTGCTGCAACTATTAACCTTTATTAGGCATCAGAATTATGACTGCAGGAAACTAGTGATACCACCCCTACCCAAAGAGATTTACAGATTTATAAGTGGGTTGGTATCTCAAATGTTACTTATTTAGTGTTCTCTTAAGTTTTAATGGAGTTTTGAAATCAGAATGATGGAATACATTTATTTTCCATTACTAGTTCCTTTCTCAAGCTTTTGAGTAAACTACAACTCTGAATAAAACATTTTCTCTTCCATTTATTAATGCTAGGACAAATTGGTTGTTGTGGGTTTTCCGGGCTGTATTGCCGTGGTCTTGGCATTGTAGTTCCTGACGTTTCGCCAGCAGCTGTGGCTGGCATCTTCAGAGATGTAGCACCAAAAGACAGAGATCTCTCAGTGTCGACACTGAGAGATCTCTGTCTTTTGGTGCTACACCTCTGAAGATGCCAGCCACAGCTGCTGGCGAAACGTCAGGAACTACAATGCCAAGACCACGGCAATACAGCCCGGAAAACCCACAACAACCATCGTTCTCCGGCCGTGAAAGCCTTCGACAATACTAGGACAAATTGATTGTCATGGATATAGCTAGAATTATAGGATCATATTTGTTAGATTTGACCAAGAAAGTCATAGAAGATACCTGTACACACAGAAACAGGACTAACCCAGCCTCATAGCTAGACATGCCACAAAGGGAGTCTAGAGGCCTAGAATAGAACAACCTTGAAGAAAGGCATGAGACAGGAGTAACCCAGTTTTATAGCTTTGTGTTGACTAGAAGAGCCATCTAACTCGTATCAATATATACAATGTATTAGTCCCCAAGTGCAGAGAGTGTCTGAGAACGACAGGAATGTCTAACTTCACAAAGATGGGAACTCGAAGATGGGTGTATTGGTGGAGGGCTAAAAGATACTCCTATGTATGAGAAACTTATAATCACTCATTTTACATAAGCTCTGTTAAGGTAACAAGTAAGAAGAATGAACAATATTTATATATTTGAAAATGATCTTTCAAATATAGGTAACCTTTCCTGATGTTTGAACTTACAAAATAATTAGTTAGCCAAGAAGCAGGACAGTGGGTTATTATTAGGAGATGGTTCTGAAACCCTATAAATACAGTATGAGAAGCCGATTGGGAGCTTCTTCCTAGAAGAGGCTCCTTGCCTGTGACCGGCATATCTTTAGGTAAGATACCTAAAATGTTATTTGTGGTGTACCTCTTGCCAGGAGTTAAATGGTTTGATATAGGAAAGCTAACTAGATGCTTAGGGCTTCTTAAGTGCATGCCTGTATCTGAATCAGGCCTGACCAGAGTCATCCAGAACATGATGATTTCCAGTGCAATCTTTCCCTTTCATGTGTGAGCATCTAAACCGTTGGATCGGTGGGGTGTATGGCCCAAGTCTTGTAAACAGTAGTGACACGCTTGGAGTCCACTCTGCAAGTTGCTGTCTGTCGGTTTGGTCTCGCCCTGTTTTTAGTCTCTGTGGACCTCATCAATAAAATGTATAGAGCTTGAAGCAAACGACGACATTCAAAATGCAGCTGCCAAGCTTCATAGACTTCAAATACAATGATGATATTTTATTCTGCAAACTTATACATAATTAACAACGCTATAGGGATCAACTTTCACTTAATAGTACTGTGAAGGAGCTAAGTAAGCCTTTAGGGAGTTGATGTTATAGTAAATGAGGTAGAACCCCAGGGACCAAACAGAGGAATGCTTACTTGCATCTCAAACACTAACCTGTAGATTAGGTGTAGGCAACCTTTTTGGCTTGAGTGCCAGAAAAAGTACATTATGTACCTGTAAAGATGTTGGTGGGCCAACAAAGAGTGGGGAGATGAAGATTATACTCGACCATATGTACTGCAGAGATTGTGCTTAAATCTAATAATTCTTTTCATAAGAGTAAGAGCATAAAACAAGGCTGCTTTAGCAGTGTCAGTATGAAATATCCGTGGATTTTTTTTGTTTGACGCACACGCTTAGGAATGCAGTTGCAGTGGATGAAAATAGTATCTAGGTCCTAACAACTGCTTTGTGAGGAGTGTCCTATTCGCAAATGAGGACACCAACAGAGTAGGTTATACTAAAAATTTTGCCGACAAGACTACCACAGTCCATATTCTTATTTAAGCAACTGCTGCTCTATAGAAAGGGAGCCTATGCTTAGATTCCTGCTGTCTGCTAGCCAGCCTTTTTGACTTCTAACTACAGCCTGCATCTGGCTTTCAGTCCCCCTCCTCCCCAGCTGTTGTACCAGCCTCCCTTTCAGGCATGCAACACTTGGCCAGGTGGGGAGGCTTAGCCACACTATGTGGGGTCCTCCTGGCTTGAAGCTACATTTGAGAAGCTCTGCTGCCCTCCAGGTTGCCCCAGTCCTGGCTGGCCACAGATCTCTGGCAGAGGATGGACATTGAGAGTGGAAGCATCCCCTATGCATCTAGTCCCCTTACCCATGCTTGCCTCAGTCTGAACACACTGAGCAGCATGGCTATGTGCCTGCATAGTACAGCATCAGCTATTGGTGTGGGGTTGCTGACACTCTGAGTCAAAACAGATGAGACACCTGACATGTGGAGGACACGTGTCAGTTTCCCACAAGGTTCCCTGGGAAGTGTAGTGAGAAAGAACTTCTGCCAGGGAGGAAAGGGAGAGAATCCCTCTTCTCCCTAGCAGAGGTTCTTTTTCTAGGCATCTCATCTAGTCTGCTCGGCCCCCACTTGCTGCTGCCAGCCCACCTAAAAGCACTCCACAGCCAGAGGGAGCCGAGTGTGCTAGCGATAGCGAGAGGGAGCTGATTGCGCTGGTAGCAGTCTGTCAGAGGGAGCTGGCAGCAGCGATTGGCTTCTTGTCCCTCTCGCTGCTGCCAGCACCATTGGCTCCCTCTGACCACCACTGGCATGCTCAGCGCCCTCTCACCGCTGCCAGCACTCTCCCCTGGCTCCAAATGCGCTCAGCAGCGCTTTGCTTCCTCTGGCTGCGGAGTACTTTTAGGGGAGCTGGATGTGGCCAGAGGGAGCCGGTTGGACTAGACGAGAGGTCTGTGACCTCTGTGAGGGAGAACCTCTGTGAGGGAGAAGAGAGATTCTCTTTCCTCCCTAGCAGAGGGGCCAGAAAGAACTTTGTTTGATGATGATGATGATGATGATGCAGGTGCAAAAATGTGGCAGAACTGTACTCCTGGCTCAACTACACCTCTGCTTGTATGGCAGAGCTGCCCTACTGAGAAAAATGGTCTGTTGCACTGCTGTTTGGCATGCATGCTGGAAGGGAAGCGGCTTATCCCTGCTGTAGACCAAGGTTGTGCTTTTTAAATACATTGTTGTATGATACAGTTAATACCTAGCCATTGCAGTCATTTTCAGAGGCCCTGCTACTTTGTGAGTTCAGGCAGGTGGTAACCCGGGAGAGAGCCTTCTCAGTCATGGCTCCAAAACTCTGGAAATCTTTCCTCAGGGAGATTCGTCTGACCCCTTCTGTTGCTGCCTTCAGTCAGTGATTGATGACGTTTTGTTTTGTTTTGTTTGGCGTTCCCTCAGCGATCCTTCCTTTGTGCCCAATGCTTTTAAATGTTTTAATTGTTGTTTTATGTCTCTGTATGTTTTCAGCTCTGGTTTCTGTTTTAAAGATAGGCTGTCGTTATTGTTATTAGTTTTAATTGTTATTATTTTAATTGTTTTAAAATGTGGTTTTACTATGTATGTTTTAATTTCCTAGCTGTCTTGGTGGCTCTTGTGAGGACAGAAAGGCAGGGTATAAATTTTGTTAAATAAATGGATAATATGTTCCACCGTTGAAGATAAGGCAATTGCATGTTCGAATCCTCCCATATATTTTTTAAAATAATCTCGCAATTATTAGTGTGTCAGAGAGAAGGATTCAGCCTCACTTGTTCTTATTGTGTTGTGTCTAGAGAGTTTTTCAAATGAGCAAGCATTCAGACAAGAGTACTGTACTAGGAAAAATCTCAGAGTTCTGAAGAGTGAATCATGAAGTACAGAAGACTGAAAGAGTGAAGAAAAAAGTATAAATGCTACCCATTTATCCAACATTTTCCATCTCTATTTTGGTCCTTTTATTTCTTTAGAATATTTGTATACTCTACCTTTCTTCTGACACTCAGGACCCAAAGTGGGTGACAGGAATAGATAAAATACAAAAATGTTGTAAAGAAATGGAAGAACTTAAATACAAATCAGTTAAAACCTCAATATTAAATTAACTCAGTTAAAACAGGTAATTAAAATGTAGCGAAAACGGATAAAACAATTCAGACATTCTAGGTACTTTTTGGTATTTCAGAAGTGTGGTATGTGTCATTTTAAAGGCCTCATGCTTTTCATTTCTCTTGAATCATCTGAAATAACACCAATTAGGGAGTTGTTTTGTATTTCAGCTGTCAGGCAGCTAATTTTATCTTAGTCTTAACCAGGGCTTTTTTTCTGGGAAAAGAGGTGGTGGAACTCAGTGGGCTGCCCTCGGAGAAAATGGTCACATGGCTGGTGGCCCTGCCCCCTGATCTCCAGACAGAGGGGAGTTTAGATTGCCCTCTGCGCCACAGCCATGTGACCATTTTCAAGAGGTTCCGGATCTCCGTTCCACTGTGTTCCAGATGAAAAAAAGCCCTGGTCTTAACTTACAGTGGAACCCTAAGAAGAGTTACTCCAGTCTAAGCCCATTGTTTGTCACTTGAGACTGTTATAATGCTCCTGAGGATCGCCTACATTACACTTTATTCTGTCCTATGTATGCAAAGGCTAGAGCTAAATTTTTTGCTAAGTTGTTAGTGGGGCGCAATTTTACCTGATATTGACAAATTGGTTTTTTTGTTATCTGATACTGATTCATTTGTCACTAGCAGAGTATCCTTGTCTGCCTTAGCTGCAAAAAAGATTAGGGCCAAGATTGTTTCTTCAGAAAATTAACTTTTCTCATAATTATCTGGTCTCATTTCAGATGCTTATGATTTTACTGCATTTTAATACTGGTCTGATTTATTAAGGTTCTATTTTAATTGTATTTTATTTTTGTTATTTTAATAACTGTATTTTATGCTTGTATGATAAATTCCTACTTTTATTGTTCTTAACGCTGTATTGTGACGGCCTTTGGTCATATGCAATTAAATCTTACTACTACTACTACTACTGTTACAATGCATTGACATCAGTGTTCTTCCAAATAAATTCAATTCTTCATCTTAGTTGTCTCATTTCTGCCATGCATTCAATTCAGATTTGTCAATATTATCACTCTAGCTTGTTTACCAGTTACTGGAAATTAGGGTTTCTTGTGGTTTTGTCTAAATACCATAAGCAATCTTTGCCGCAGAATATATACCAACAGGAAGCATGTTATTTGCATGTAATCTATTGGCAATCTGTGTTTACTCAGTAAAATAATTGGATCTGTGGCAAAGCTAGCATCTCATGCTAGTGGAACTTGCATGTGTAGTGATACAGAACTTCTTTCTTATTTCTTCTTAGGGAGGAAGATAAAAACATATTTGACTACTGCAGAGAGAACAACATTGAGCATGTCACCAAAGCCATCCGATCCCAAAAAGTGGATGTGAATACAAAAGATGAGAAGGTATTGGGCCAGGGGAGGGATCAATCAGTTTTTTAGGCTAATATGTCCAGTTTGTATCTTTACCCTTTTTCTTTATAGCTACCCTAATTCTATTAATTATTTACATCTGTTAGTTTGAAGGAGCATCATCCAAATCTACAATTCTTAAGCAAGAATTATCTGATGCGTGGGTGGAGTTTGGGCTTGACAAGAATATGTTGGTGCCTGATGTAGAAAACACATCACCTCTCCTCTCGTTAATTAACATGGGACACAATCCAGAAGGATAGTGCATCTGACGAAGAGAGCTGTGGTTCTCGAAAGCTTATGCTACAATAAAGTTGATTAGTCTTAAAGGTGCCACTGGACTCTTTACTGTTTTGCGACTATAGACTAACATAGCTAACTCCTTTGAATCTAATCCAGAAGAGAGATCTCCTGAACAAACCTCATTGAAATGAATGGTAGGCTGTGCAAAGACTGCTGTGCTCTTGGTTAGTTTCCTGTTTTAATGGGACTGGTTTTGCAGGGTTAACTTCCTAGTAAATTGTGTCCCAGGTGAGCCTCCCACTCTATCACCCTTACTTGTGCTCAAAATTTGTTTATGATGGCAGTTTAACTTTATTTCATGATAAGGTAACAGTAATGATAGTGCAAAGGTAAATGCATATACTTTGACTGATTCAAGGAGTTCTTGATAAAGCAATAATAGTGGAAATAGTTCTTTACATGGGATGCTTATTAAGAAACCATTATTTTGCAGCCTTTTGCTGCCTGTTTTATATCTGTGTATTGGACTTTCCTGTTTATGACTCTTCAGTGACTGGTAGTGGATCTCAACCCTTTATCATGTTGGAGAAAAACATTTGTGAACATGGTTTTACTATTACGGTTAAAATCAGCCTGCATCACATGGGATGTTCTTCACTCGTCTGGCTTGCTTTATGTAGGGACGCCCAAATGCTTTCTGATTTCAGCAGCAAAGTTGCCACTGTGATGTATGAAATGGGCTTAGAAACGTTTGCACAGCAGCTAATTAAATGTCACTGAAGTTTATCTTTCTGTCAGAAGTGGGACCATTACTTTATAGCTCATCTGAGGGAGTTCTGGTAAACTGAATGTCAACTGTGATCCTTGAAAACTTTTACCACAGAGCACTATATTATCATCTGTGTCGCTCTGCATTCCCCTCCCCACCATGTAACGGTCAGACAAATCTAGTTTTTGATTCCAAATCTTTCTGTCCATTGTAATGCCAGAAAACTTCTATGTCTTGACATTGTTGAGATTTTGAGAAGTAAAACGTTAACAATGACAATTGTACCCACTAGTCGTCCCCTCCTCCTGTCTATATATTGAGGTTTCCCTGAATGTGTGGAAATAAGTTTTGTTTATTTGAAGAAGGGACCAGATGGGTGGAGCAAGGAAGGAGGGAATATAGATCTTCACTAATAATTCAGTAGTAGTGTTGAGAATGGACTTGAATGTAACTTGCAAACACTCCTTTTAAAAAACATGAGAACTTGCTGATAAAACAAATATCTGGGGATATGCACATCTGTGGCCAAACAAACTGCAATCTGTTTGTCCCGTTGGTTCTTCCTTTGCACACTGCCTGCCCATCCTGTTCTTGGTCCATAACACATGTAGCCTCTCAGCACATTGTGTTTTAGTGAACAGATGAAGTGCTTACACATTCATAGACTGAGACGCCACAAATTCAGTTGGGTTCTCTTGTAGCTCTAAGCAGATTTCTGCCCTTTGAGCCATGACATTCCCGGCTGGGGTTCTGAATGCTGATGGCATGGCCTTTTATTATTAATCAGAATTCACATGAATTAATTTGTTGAAAGCAGGGGAGGGAGTTTAAATTTCAAGGCTGGAAACTTGCATCCTAGATGAAGTGAACTGAAACATCTGTGTGCTTCTTAACAGCGTTTGCAATAACACTGTTAGGTCTATCATTGCTGCTAGAGCCCACAGGTTGTTAGCTTAATAAGATAAATTGTATAAATTTCAAGTTCAGAGATGATATATGATCAGCTTTACAGTTTTGATGCCATTTCTGGGCTACTGCTAGAGGCATTTCACCTTTTGGCACAGATGTTTCAGAAAAGCTGTTGTCCTCTCCAGGTAACATACTTCACCCTATGTCTGATGCTAATCCAGGATAGAAATATCAGGTCCCATCCGTAACCCTTTGGCTTTATCACCAGTGGAGCCAGCTTGTCCTTCCCCTTCCCCTAACAACTATTTTGAATTGGTCTATGTGGCCTCTGTTCACTGGAGGTGTGCATTTTGAATGCCAAGCTGTTTGCATTGTTGCAACCCATCACTTTCCCTGTATTATTTCCCTGTGTTATTTAAACCTCTTCTCTAGACTTGAGAAAGCATTGATTGCCTATGCTGAATCCTTGCTGGCTGGGAAAATAAGGGGAACACACGCTTGAGACAAGTTGCTGGGAAGACTGACAACTAAAAATGTAAAAAAATGGGCAAAATTTTTGAACACCCCCCCCCCCGCAGCATAAGTGGAATTTATAAAGGGAGGGGGGACTTCCATATCAAACATAAACTAGTATGGTAATTTATTATTAGTATTAGTATTTTTTAATTAAGAACATGACATGTGTTCTTTGTAACAGCACATTAAATTGTAGTGTCTGGTGTGTTTATGAAATTCAGAAGTAAAAATGCCTTTTGAAAAATGCTATGAATAGAGCTGCAAGCGGTTGCATCCTCATGCACTCAAGTATATGAGATTTTGCCAGCTGGGAAAATAGTGTAAATGTTGATAGTAGCACTTAAAGTAAACCAAAATAAGGTAATTATATAGGTTTTGATGGAGTTGTGTAAGAAAATAACCCATTTTTAGAGGAAGTTTGTAAAATAAACAGTCATATACATAATTGAGTAGCAATATTAGAATATTCAGTTGAACTTTTAATTCGTGTTCAGTGAATGTGGAGTAATTCTAGGCATGGGAGGAGCAAGAGACCGTGTTGAGTGAAAACCTTGCGACGGTGTTGTGTGTGCTTGACAAACTCACTGCATAGCTGGACCAAATACCTGAAAATAATTTTCTGTTTTTGAATATTGAATCTGAGATATTTGCAGTCGTGTGGATTAGCAACAGTAATATTTTAAAACACTGCTTCAGAGAGCATTTTGCTCATCCTGCTGAAAGATAAAATATTTCATCAGATTCCGTTCCCTCTTCCCCCCAATTTATCCCCAGAATTTCATTTTATCCCATTTGGGGTGTGTACGAGTAAGTGAAATTTGTGTTCCCTTGCAATCTCTCCCTGGCCTTTACAGTTCTACTGGCAGCCTTAGGGAGTCCTCAACGCCTCATACCAACAGAAATCTTATTCAATAGAAAGATCCTGATATTGAGTTCTTCATGATAACTAGATTCAAACTAACAGAAGGAAATACTTTTTTTAAACTGTTGTAAGAATCTTTCATATCTTGCCTCTCTTTGCATTCTGTCTCAGAGAACAGCCCTTTTTCAGACATGCGTGTGAAGACAAAATATACATGTCTGAAGAAGGGCTGTCATGTTCTTAGCCTTTCCGCTTTCTTTGTATGTGAGCAGCTCTGTGGCATGCATCAAAGCAAAATTTATGTGCTGTTCATTTGAGAAACTGTTATAGAACCTGGCCAAGCTGGCAGCATCTAACCACAGTGAGGCACGGAAGATTTAATAGGCAGGGTCAGTGTCCTCAGGCTAGATTTATGCATTTTTATTCCAAATCTCTGAGAGTATGAGACGTGCTCTTGTTCTTTTACAGGCAAAATGTTTCTGTGGGCAAAAAATTTAAACATTTTTGAATATCATTTTAGTCCCCCTGATTCCATGGGAGCAAAGAAAACTGCAAAACTGTTACATTTATTTATTTACTTGATTCATATGCCAGCTTTCTCCCCACTGGATGCCCCGAGTGGGTTGCATCATCCTCTTTTACTCACTTTTATCCTCACAACAACCCTGTGAGGTAGCTTAGACTGAATGATTAACCCAAGGTCACCGAGCAAACTTCTATCACAGAGTGAGAATTTGAACTTGGGTCTCCCAAATCCTAGTCAGGCACTCCCCACACTGGCTTGAGAGCAGAATTCATTTTCGCAAGAGTCTTTTGTCATTTAAAAAAAATTGTTGTCATTTCGGCTCCAGAAATACACAGGAAATATGGACAATAATAGCTAACATTTTTGAAGTTGGGGGTGGGGGGCAGTTTCCTGAACAAGCTTCCTGTGGTTAGGGGCAGGTCTTTAATATCCTTCAGTCAGCATTATATCTTCTTATGACTGTTAAGGTAAGACATAGATATATATAAGACAAATATATCAGAACCTAATTGGAGGAAGTATGCAGGCCAGCTTTAGCTCAGATTATTCCAGCTGGGCATTGGATCCATCAACAGCCTCAGATTGTAAACAGGGCCTTTCTTCTTTCACAGATACCCAGTGCGTATGGTAGCCAGCCCTGACTGTGCGTGTGTTGGGATCCAGCGACACTTTAGGATTCTGCTGGTGTACTATCCATTTATCAGTCCAGTAAATTCCATTGCTGAACTGGCAGAGGTGCTCTGCGGCTTAGTTTTATCATGCTGAGTTTTCCATGTGTGGTGGCTCAAGACTTCATTCCAACCTTGAGGCTATCCCAGGTTATAGTGGGACCGTTGAACGTCAAAAGAGCATACGCTAGGCTTCTTTTGCATTGTTGATCAGTAATTTGATGATATACTTGATGAACTGAAGTCCAGTCAATCTACTCAAGGCATGTGTGAATTTATCTGCCGCTTTACAGAAATGTAGAAGACCAGTTAGAATGGCCCACCCTTAAGGAAAAACTCTGGGTAATGTTTGAGAGAGTACCGATGTCTTTGGCAAAGTGTGGGATAGATGTCTGATAAGGGAAATTAACACTGGTTCTTCTGGTGTCCCTTCCCTTCGTTTCATAGGACTCTAGCCCCTTGGTTTACTGAAAAATTGGGGGACAAAGCTAGTGATGTGATATGAGTGACTTGAGACTGAAAGCTCCCCGAAGTCCAGAATATGCATGTAAGCTGTAAATGTTCCGCAGAAAGCACTTTGACAAACATTCATTAAAAAAACAGAATTCTCCATTGTGAAACTATATAAGACAGATATCAAAATGACCACATTATAATATTTATATACAAGTAGGGGACCCACAAGGACTTGCTGGGGGGCATATCTTTCCCCCCTCCCCACCATGTCTTCTTTCCTTTCCCTGCCCCTCATAGCCTCTCCCCCATTTTCTGCTTTCTTCTTTCCTTCCCACCTGTCTGCCCCATCTTCACCTTTCCCCTCTCCCGAATCCTCTCCCGTATGTCTCACTTGCATGGTGGTGAGCCAGGCCTAGTTGTATGGTGTGAAATCTGCCAGGACTTCTGGAGGACACATTTCTCTGTGTCTTCTTCCCCACACTATGTCCTCTTTCCCTCCTCCTGGTGGCCTCCATATGCTCATATTTCCCTACATCCTTTTCTCCTTCAAACCCCCTAAACGAAACCAGTGTTTCCCAACTTGTGGATTGGGACTCAGAAGTGCATCACAGGCCAGCCCTCCCTAATGGCCACCCCTACCCTTTGCATTGCTCTGTCTCTCTCCTCTTCCTCCATGCCAGCTTTTCACATTCTCACTTCCTGCTCCCTTTGCAACAATAATGAGGGGGGAAAGCCATCTAGTAACTAGTAACTTGAGAGGTGTACACATTTTCCTATGCAGAGTAATATTTCTGTAGGAAAATCATCATGCATGAAATGGCTTCTATAAGAACCAATTTTGGTGCTTAATCTGAGGCAGTGATTTGATCTGGTTTTTGGAAATGTAACACATGACCCTGGAAACAGTATCTTCCGTGACATAGATGAGTCGGTATTTTTTCTTCATATGTATTTTATTGATAAAGAATCAAGTAAAATGTGTCCTGGTGGTTACTAGAGTCAGTTTCTTAGAATCTTAAAATGGGATTAGAGGGAATTAATGGAGAAGAGGAGGGTGATCAAAGTCTGGAATGTAGTTCTCATATCTAAAGGCTGAATACTTCAGAATGACACCTGCCTAGGGTTCCTAGTAGGATGTGATTGTTGCTTTCTCAAAAATACATGGTCGAAAATGGACTACATTGGATGCCAAGGTAATACTTTGCCTATGGCACTGTACCAAGTACATTTGGACTTGTGTGGGTCATCATCATGTCCAAACGGTTGGGAACCACTGCACTAAACAACTTCCTTTTTATCTACCCCTCCATCTATATAAATTTATTTCATTTATATAGTGCCTTTCTCCACAACTTAAATCATTCTCCTCTCCTCCATTTTATCCTCACAACGACCCTGTGAAGGTCGGTTAGGCTGAAAGTGTGTGACTGGCCCAATATCACCCAGTGAGCTTCTACAAGAGATTGGAGTTGAACTTAGGGTCTCCCAGATCCTACTCTCAAACTCTAACCACTGCACAACACTGGCTTGGGGTGGGGTTGCTGTTGAACAATCGTAAGCAGCTAGGTCTGGGTGAGTTATGCAAGTCATGTGGTATCAAGTCATCTGGTAGTTACTTCTGAGCTTGGCCCAATGAATCCTTCTTTCAAAGACCAAAACAGCCCAGGAAAAGACCCTGCCCGTCGCATGCCTTTTATGACATTTATTAACACTGGAATAATGTCAAAACTGTTGTGATTGCCTAGCAACAGCCACTGAGGGCATCTGGTTAAATCTGTAAGTGCTCCTTTTAGCATTTTTGGTTTGTTTGTTTTTTAGTTTCAGATTTTTCTCCAAACCTAGGGCGTTTTTCAGGTGTGTACAAAGATCTGTCTTGTCCGTTCATGATTCCAATCTCCCTATTTAAGTATCTACAGATAATGGCACTTAGCTATTAGTATACAAGATACTCAGCATTACATTCTCATGGACTTAATTCCTCTTTCTAGAGGTAATTTTGGTTTCTGCTGTGTATGGTTCCCATATATATAGTTTCAACTGACTGGTAGGAAAATTTTAACTACATGTCAAACCTACCTTAGCTCTGACTCATGCTGGCTGCCATGTTGGCAAGTAAATGTAGTGGTAATAAGAACCAGAGCTTTATAGCTGTTTCTCCTAAACTATGGACACTCTTTCCAAAGGAGTTTATAAAGCCGTATCTTACTATATAATTGAGTAAGTGTATTTCAGACAACTCACTTTATACCCTGGTGTACCACCAGAGGGCGCTGCCGCAGAGGAAAGCCCAGGTAACTCACCATATCGCTCCAGAAAACATGCAGTGGTGGGAAGCCCAGGCAGGGAACAGAAGTGGAGCAGGTGGCAATGCCCTTCCCGTGCCTTAACCCAGGTGGTATTAGGTGCAGAGCAGGTGGCAATGCCCACCACCACCTTAATCCAGCTGATATTAGTACCGGAGAAGGTGGCAATGGCCACCCCCTTCAGGCAGCTGGTATTAGGAGTGGAGCAGGTAGCAATGCCTGCCCCCTGCTTTAACCCAGCTGATATTAGGAGTGGAGCAGGTGGCAATACCCGCCCCTTTCAGCCAGCTGGGATCAGAAGCAGAGCAGGTGGCAATGCCCTCCCCCCCTTCACCCAACTGGGATCAGGAGGGAGCAGGTGACAATGCCCGCTCCCCTTCAGCCAGCTGGTATTTGGAACTGAGAAGGTGGCAATGCCCGCCCCCTGCCTTAACCCAGCCGGTATTATGAGTGGATCAGGTGGCAATGCCCATCCCCCACCTTAACACAGCAGATATTAGGAGTATAACAGATGGTAATGCCCACCCCCGCTCTAACCCAGCTGGTATTAGAAGTGGAGCAGGTGGCAATGCCCACCCCCCCTTCAGCCACCTGGGATCAGTAGCAGAGGAAGTGGTAATACCCGCCCATGTCTTAACCCAGCTGGTATTAGGAGCGAAGTAGGTGGTAATGCCCACCCCCTTATCATAACTGGCAGTAGGAGTGGAGCAGGTGGCTATGCCCATTCTTTGCCTTAACCCAGTTAGTATTAGGAGCGGAACAGGTAGCAATGCCTACCCCCCTTCTCCCAGGTGGGATCAGGAGCAGAGCAGATGGCAATGCCTGCCCCCTTCACCCAGCTCGGATCAGGAGTGGAGTAGGTGCCAATGCCCTCCCAGCACCTTCACCTGGGTGGAATCAGGCACAGGCCAGGACGCAATTCCCTTCTTCCCTTTCCCCAGCTGGGACAAGAATTGGAGCAGGTTGCAATGCCTGCCTCCTTCAACTTTCTGGAATAAGGCACAGAGCAGGCAGCAATCTCCGCCCCCCTTCAACTTGACGGAATCAGGAGCAGAGAAGGTGGCAGTGCCCGCACCCCCTTCGCCCAGTTGGAATCAGGAGCAGAGCATGTAGCAAAGCCCACCTCCTGCCTTCGCCTATCGGGATCAGGCAAGGAGCAGGAGGTAGTGTTCACTCCTCCCCTTCACCCAGCAGAGAACAGATGGCGATGCCCACCCCCCTTCACCCAGCTGGGATCAGAAGCAGGCAGCAATTCCTGCCCCCATTCACCCAGCCATAATTAGGCGCAGTATGTAAGGAAACAAGGCAAATCCTGGTATAGACAGCTGTAGAGAAAGTGGAAGTGGGAAAATATATCTATATATTAAGGCATGAGATTCAACAGCCGGCCGCAGTTTGGGCTGTTCTCTGTTGGATCCTTGATGTTACATCCTGAGTGACACCTGAAAAGAAAAAAACAGTATTGGTTACAAACTTACCGTTTTGTTTACACCTGGAGCGTCCACCTTGTTCCTAAGAAAGCATTGGAATAGGGCACTGAGTCCCTTGTTTGAATTGGACTAAGAGACTGTATTATGAATGCACTGAGAGACTTTGAACTTTTGAATGTATTATGAATACTAGGAATGCACTTGTTGTATATTTGCACATGTATTGAGGATGGTATGATATGATAATACTGTTGAATCTCATGCCTTAATATATAATTAGGCACAGAGCAGAAGGCAATGCTCGTTTTTCCCTTCACCCAGCTGAGATCAGGAGTGGAGCAGGTAGCAATGCCTGCCCCCTTTACCCAGAAAGTATCAGATGTACAGCAGGTAACAAAGCCCACCACCCCTTCATGTTGCTGAGATCGGGTCTGGATCAGGTGGCAATGCCCACCCCCCTCCTTCACCAACCAGGATCAGTGATGGAAGAGGAGGGAATGCCTGCCTGCCCGCTCTCCCCTTTTTAGAGCCCATTGCATTTTTCCCCACAACAGGCTTTGTTTCTAGTCACTCATAAGTTTCTAGAAGGGATACCAGACAATCCTCTTTCAGCAGGCATTTGGCTGACTTAGTTCTGTTGGTGGTTTTGTATTTTTGATGATTGTTTGCTGATTTAATTTTGGTGTTCTAATGCTGTTTAAAAAATGTTTAGACCCTTTGAGCAGTATAAAATGTTTTAAATAAATAAAACCTGTATTTTCATGAGTCAGAATTAAGCTGTCATTTGTGCAGAATTTTTATTACCTTGGTGCAGAATTGTAGCGTTTTCTGCATAGAACAGACACTGTCCTGATTTTGGACTTAAAATAAATGCTAAGCAGACTGTGTTTGACTGATTTAAAGTAACTGCCCAAAGAAATCGAAAGGATGAGTTCCTTCTCTACAAGAAATCGAAATGAATAAAGTTACTTGGAATGAATTATGTTCAGGGACGGAGCTCCTAGCATCTTAATGTATGGCTTGGAAATAAAACGTGCAGCCCAGTGGCATATAGTTGTCCTTGGAATTAACTGCAACTATTGTGCAGCATAGATTGTAGGCCAAGGATGGACAAGCTGTTCAGCTCATGAAATGTTTCCAATTTGGCCTTTGAGCTGGAGTGCTGCAGCTGATTTGCGTATATTGTTTATACTTAATCAGTGCACTTTGCATGGATGTGCAAGATGCCAGATTAATATTGTCCATAATGGAATTTTTCCCATTTGTGACATTTCTGGCATTAAGACTGCAAATGGGAACCTCATTCAGTGGTAAATGTTTCATCAGATAGTTTATGCTTAAGGCTGGGAATTAGATGGACGTGTTGTTTGCTCTGTATACTTGTTTTGATCATGTATTGTTGTATTTAATAAACTTGGGGGAAGGGAGATTGAAAATTAGAAAACATACTGTTAGAAAGACTGGTTTCAGTAAGACCATCATGAAGACTCGAGCATTTCTTGAAAGCTTTGTTGGTCAACCTTGATGGATGGGCCAGTACTAAGACCAGGAAGGCTTACAGTTATTCCTAATCCTGAATAGCATGCTGCGAGGGTAAGTGTAATCCTTCCGAAAGCTCAGTCGGTAGTAAGAAATGTGTCCTTCTCATCTACTGCAAAATGTTCATCAGGGAATTGGTATAAATAATTTTGAGAGTTTAAGATACATTCTGTGCTTTCCTTCTTTTAGCCCTGTGCTGTGTAACTGAGTGCCATAAGATTCAATAATTTACATACCACTAATGTGAGTTTCTATAAAGAGTCGTTGCCAAAACCCATTCTAATTCAAGGTTAATTAGTGTACCATTAAAATGATGTGATACAAAATTAATTACTTGTTGGGTCAGAAAGTGAGTTGAAAAGCTTAATACGTGATGTCTGAGATGGCATTTTCCTACTCAAAATAATAATCCACATCTGCTGTGTTTCAGAAAAGCAGTCAGAGCACAAAGTTGAATTGGTTTTTACATGTGTATCATTTTGCCCTCTCCGACTTCAAATTAAAATTTTGCTTGGCAGAAAAAGCAAAATAGTCTTGTGTTGTGAAACCTTCAAACTAGTAAAATTTTATCCCAGCATAAGCTTTCATGGACTAGAGTCCAGTTCGTAGATGCATGTTATTCATATGAAGGAGTGTGCTTTTATGAGAGAATTTTTAGTTTTTGTGTGTCACAAAGCTTTTATGTTCATGAAATTTTAAGGATACTTCCTTCCTGTACTATATCCATGTGTGGGGGCCCATAAGGTGACTCAGTTGTAGCAGGTGCTGTTGCTTGGAAATTATGGATGTAATTTAGAGAGAGATGTTAGATGCTGGATCTCAGATTTTGGATCAAAGTTTTTCTGTGAACCATAGACATGGCTTTTGGACCACCAGGATAAAACAGGCTTCATACAGTTATCCAAATCAGTCTTTAAACCAATACAGTTCTTTGCTACTACATTACTTCTGAGGATAGTATTTCATAATATGATGTAAGTTATTATTAATAATACATATAAGGAAACTTAAAACAAATGAAACACAGTGATTTCCCAACTAGACATTAACATGTCTGCCAAGTTGGTGTGTCATCTACAGATGCTTACCTACCTTGCATGAATTTGAATACTGTGCATTTAAGAATGAACTTGTAGTTTGCATCTTTTTCCAATGAAAAACAGAAGAATTGCAGTGCTTTTTCACTTCAGGGTAATATTTCCCTGTGTAACACAGTCATGCAAGGTCAAATCAAGTTTCAGAATAGCATCAAATTCATTGTCATTCTTTTCTGCAGTCTCATATGGGACTCTGCATGCACAGATAGTAATAATAATAACATTTGGTGTATATACTGCCCTTCAGGGCAACTTAACACCCATTCAGAGTGGTTTACAAAGTATGTTATTATTATCCCCACAACAATTACCCTGTGAGTTGGGTGAGGTTGAGAGAGCTCCTAGAAGCTGTGATTAACCCAAGGTCACCCAGCTGGCTTCAAGTGGAAGAGCAAGGAATCAGTTCTCCAGATTAGAATCCTGTCGCTATTAAACACTACAGCAAACTGGCTCTCAGTCTGCCAGTTGGTTGTTTTTTGCAGCTTTAAATCCTACAAGGGGCACCTTTCCCCTCCCAGAGAGCATACATGGCTGTTTCACACCAAAACAGCGTGTTCCCGGGGGGCAGGGTTGCACCCCAGCCCTTCGTTTCTCTTTTGCTGCTGGTTAGAGACGTTCTCTTGCAGTGAGCTCCCCTGTCCCTGCCATGCTGATGCCTTGATCTTCTTCCTACGCTGCTTTTTCTGTTCAAGCAGAGAGAGAGGAGAAAGAGATTCCAGTTGTAAGCATGGAAGGAAAAGTGTTGTTTAAAAGGTGCACTCAATACAATACAAAAATGACAAGAATTGATGGGCATTCTCTGTGCCTTGTCAGCCTGGGGGAAGGCCTTAATATAAACATGTGCAAACACTGTCTGTCCGTCCTTCACCCCAAAGGCCAAGGCCAAGAGAGTAACTAGCCTCAAAGCTGTATTATAGGAGTGAGCTCTGTCGGCTATGAGTAGCCCATCCGCCAAATCTTCTGCTCTTGTGGAATTGGCCGACTGATCAGACGCGACTCTGCCTACTGTTTCAACTTCAGGTGCCCCGAGTCCATCAGATCTGGTTCCATTGTCTCAGAACTGACAGCATCATTCACCCTCGTGCTCTGCAAGCCCATCAGCCCTGACAGCAGTTTCCCGGATCTGATACCACTCCAGGTCAAGAGAATCCTCGGATCCAACTGCAAGACCACCATCCTCTTTTTCCATTCTGTCAAGCAGTTGTTTGGATCCAACCCACGATGGATCAGGTTCTAAGAAAGTGGTATGAATGGCTCTGGAGTGTTTGGAGCCACCCAGGAAGAAGGCGAGATATAAATTAAAGCACCCTTCTAAGCAAATGGAGAGCTCATGTAAGAGGCTGGTTATAGTCCTGGAGGCAGGTGAGTTAGAGGTCATCAAGACACTGCATACTCCCTCACCTCACTCTCCCTGAGTATGCTCTTCTTTGTAGGTTTTCCCGCAGAACTCCACCACCAACTGTCTCTCCAGGATTTTTTAAAAAATTAATTGTTGGGCACGGGAGTGCCCAATCAGCAAATACAGGGACAAGAAGACGGGGGATGGGCTCCAACACTGCAATGTTATGATGCATGGACTGAATTTTTTTTTTAAACTGACATTGGCTCCAGCCCCCACAAAAGGCGGCTTCATATATCAACTTATTTGATAAGAAAGTGGACACCAAATCGCCTTGATGTTGTGCAGTGTAGAATGCCAGGAACCCAAGCCAATTCAGCACAGATCAGTGTAAATATGCAGATCTGTCAGCTTAAAGTGAGCCATGCAGAATGTCCCAGAGAGAGAGTCCAGCAGCAGGCAGGTTCTCAGATCTCTCCAGGCAGCCAGAGCACACAAAATGGAGGCTTCTCTGAGGCAAGCCTGCCTTAACTCCTTTGCAAGGCCATTTAGAAAAGGCACTCTCTTTCTAGAGAATTTCATTGGCCAGAGAAGGAGAGCTCCTGCAAGGACTGGCCACTCACTTCCCACTCCCTTACTCCTTCCCCTATCCTTCTGCCTCTGCCTCCCTTCTCCCTCCCATCTGGTAAAAAAAAAGGTGGAAAACAATGTTTCTTTGCTATCCCTTAGCAAAAGAACAGCAAAAGAACATCCCAGCCGCTATTGCCAAAGTTTGCTGAATAGGTTCCCAGATCTGTGTAGATGGAGATTCTACTCCAGATTTTTTCTAGTCCAAAAGAAAGATGGGGGCTACAGACCCATATTTGACTTGCGGGATTTGAATACGTTTGTGGAGGTACACAAGGTCAGAATGGTGGCTCTTAATATGGTACTACAGCTGTTACCCCCCCGGAGACTAGATTTGCAGTCCTGGACTTTAAGGATGCTTATTTCCACATTTCCATCCGCTCTCATGATCATGGAGGTCCATGCTCATTCCACCATATCACAGTCATCATCAGTAATGCTCATCAAAGGTGTCCCTCTGCAGAGCTATGACATGGACATCTGCTGATGCATTCGTCAAGCAATATACTCTAGATGTGCAGAACAGGAGGGAAGCAAAAGTGGGTCAAGTGGTTCTGTAGAGACTGTTTCAGTGACAAATCCATCCCTCCTCTGTGGGTAAGTGGCTTGTTAATTACCCATGTGGGGCTGCACAGAAGACTGGCAATGAAAACAGGGTTGCAGTTACCTGTAACTGTTGTTCACTGGGGTCTTCTGTGCAGCCACACATACCTTCCCTACTTGCCTGGAGAGTTCGGCAGCTCAAGAGAAACAGGGCTGGGGTACCACCTCTCCCATGAAGTGGGCTGTTTTGGCAGGAAACAGCATTGTATGCTCTTTGGGAGGCTCTTTGTAAAAGCCGTAAAATCCTCTGGTTGGCAGGCTTGCACATGCGCAGTCCCATGTGTGCCTGCACAGAAGACCTCAATGAACAACATTTACAGGTAAGGGCAACCCTGTTTTCTAGTACATCAAAGCTGTTGCAATGAAACAGTGATAGCAAGGAACTGTGCTTTATTTCTTCACTAAAACACACTGCTGCAAATGTGAAAATACATTTAATCTTTCATTTTCATGAATACTTTAGTATTATAATTTGGTCTTTCTGCTTCTCTAAAATAAGATCTTATGTGTGGTGATATCTATTTTTTCTAGTGGAAGGAAGTTCCAGGTAAAGGAGATATTGCGATGGAATCATAACCTTTTTCTCCATTGTGATGAGATACCCAGGTATCTGAGTTAAAAAACCATTGATTGTTGCTTAACACATTTTCTCCAGATGGCAGCTGAACAAGAAGGTCATTATAGTAGAATAGTTATTATGAATTCCTTTGTATCTTGGATGTGACTAACAAAACCATAATGCTTGTAAGTGCTGTTGCATCTGAAGATAACATAAATGGAAGGGAGCAAAACTGACAGTGGACATCCTCAGGTGCAATGCAGATGTACCTACAGTGCTGGGGAAGAATGGGGACATGCAGGTAAACCTCTGTAAGTCTAGGCAAGTCAAGAATATCTGTAGTGGCTCAGTGGTAGACCTGACATCTTCATATAGAAGTGTTTCTTCAAGAATCATTTCCAGAATTTCAGGTCCATTATTTATTTACTTCATTTATACCCCAAATTTTTCTCCCAGTGGGAACCCAAAGCAGCTTATATAATTCTTCTCCATTTTATCCGTACAGTTTGGAGATCCAGTTTGGTGTAGTGGTTAAGAGTGTGTGCAGGGCTTTTTTTCTGGGAAAAGAGGTGGTAGAACTCAGTGGTGGAACTCAAGACCACACAGTGATGTCACTTTGGGTCAGCTGGAACAAGGAGGGAGTTTTTTAAAGTTTAAATCTCCCTTGGTGAAGATGGTCACATGGCCGGTGGCCCCTTCCCCTGATCTCCAGACAGAGGGGAGTTTAGATTGCCCTCTGCACGCTGCGCGGAGGGCAATCTAAACTCCCCTCTGTCTGGAGATCAGGGGAAGGGGCCACTGGCCATGTGACCATTTTTAAGAGGTGCTGGAACTCCGTTCCACCGCGCTCCTGCTGAAAAAAAGCCCTGAGCGCGTGACTCTAATCTGGACAACCGGGTTTGATTCCCACTCCTCCACTGGGTGACCTTGGGTCAGTCACAGCTTCTAGGAGCTCTCTCAGCCGCACCCACCACACAGGGTGTTTTGTTGTGGGAATAATAATAATATACTTTGTAAACCACTCAGAGTGGGTGTTAAGTCATCCTGATGGGTGGTATATAAATAGAATGTTGTTATTACAACATCCTAGTAAGGTAGATTAGACTGAAAATGTGTGACTGGCCCAATGTCACTCAGCTTCCAGGGCAGAATGGGGTTCAGACCTGGGTCTCCTGGATCCTAGTCCAACACTTTAACCACTACACCACACTGATAGTCTCCATTAGTCATTTTTGGTACAATAAAGAATAAAGAGTAAATGCCCAAACACTACTCTAGAGATGCTACTAATTCTTAATCATTAGTGGACATCTGATGGCATCTGTTGTCTGCTCTTTGTTCTGTCACAGAGACATTGGAAAAGGGAGAATCTGCTGGAAAGAACTTTCTGCAGTTCTGTGCAATACTTGCGGTTGGCATCATACTTGACCAAGATACCTATGACAGTCGCTTCCCATATTTCTTAGAATCAGAGCATCTAAGTATTGGAAAATCAGAATCAAAATCACAGTCTTCTAGGTAACTAGGTCCAGATCCCTTTAACCATAAACATCTCTTCTGCTAGAATGGGCAGAACAGCATCTGTGATCAGTGACACAGCAGATCGTATTGATGAAGTGCACAGAAACCAAGCAGACTGGCTGAGCGGTTAGGGACTCAGCTGGAAGTGAAGCTTAAAGCAAGAAACACTGCAGGGTATATAATCAGTGCGATCCATATACCCAAGATAAATCTCTTTACTATTTTGGACAACGGCAAGGTTTTTCACCAAACAGAGGTTCTTAGGGGCCAAGCAGATCTCCATCTTACCTTCCCCTTGGCCCCATAATTACTGTATGGCTTCCTGTCACTCCAGTCATACCTTGTATAGTAAGCGAGCTCAAACTGGGAAATGCAGCCCTGAACTCCATGGTGTCATACTGGTTCAGAATACTTTGGTTATCCAGTCTAATGGAGTCAGCATGGTTACTTTCCTATCAAACCCAAACTTATTTTACTCTTTTAGCAACATAAGATGCATAATTTAATTACACATTATCATAAAACATGTTATAATATGTTACTAAATGTATTACATTTAGAAATTATGTAGAAATTATGGAATTCTGTAGGTTCTTACATTAACATTTTAAAGCTGCACATTTTTAGGACGTAAAACCTTGTTTCTCTGCCCCGCCCCCTGTTTTTTCCCAGTTTTTCCCTCACAGCCCTCCACATCTCTTCCAATATTGCTTACAGTGTCACAAGGGTTTACACGATCCCTTTTTAACTCTCAAAAGGGAATGCCTCTGAAGTTGCTGACTTTTTTTTTTAATAAATTTTTTATTTTTCAGTATACTACACAACACTACAATAACACTACACAAGACTATCACAAGGAAAGGAAAAGGATGAAGAGAAAGGGAAGGGGCGGGGAAAAGGGGACATAAAGGGAAGGATAAACTACATTCAACACTACACTTCAATGTTTTCCCTTCATACTGCCATAATAGAAAAAAATAGCTCAATAAAATGATGATGGGGTGGTTAATCATACAGATTACACATTTCAAATTCTAATTAAACTTTCCTCCCCCTTCTGGGTCCCGGACGCAATTCTCTCTGTGCAACCGCAGCTGCGGTGCTCTCCTCCTCCCCCCCCCCTCAGGCTTCTCCTTTTCTTCGTTCTTGGTACACTGGAATTCCGGGTTTTTATCCTCAAAATCCTTTAGTTGATCTTCTGATAGTATCTTATAGGCTTGATCTTTATGTCTAAACCATATTCCTTCCGGAAGTAACCATTTATACTTTATTCCATGGTCCCTCAGAAGAGCTGCGAACTTTTTGTACTTAAAACGTCTTTTCCGGACTAGAAATGGAACGTCCTTTAAAATCTTGACTTTAAGACCCATAAAGTCCAAATCCGCATTGTATGAGTTATATAGGATAGTGTCCCGAATCTTTTTAAATGAAAAGTCAATAATGATCTCGCGAGGCAACTGTCGCTTTGTTGCATATTTTGAAGAAGCCCGACGGACCTCCAAAATGGCGCTTTTAACCTCTTCTTTAGTTGTCCTCGCGGGTGTCGCCAGTAGTTCCGAGACCAAATCCCACAGATCCTCATTTTCCTCCTCTTTCACATTTTGAAGACGCAAAGTTGTCTGCATTCGTTCCACCTGTAGCCCGATCAGCTGGTTCTCCACCAACTTCAGCTCTTTTTTCGTAGCCTTCACAAGTGACGCACTTTCCAGAGCAGACTTCTCTGCCCCCCCCGCTACTTCCTTAATGGTTTTCACTTCGCTTTCAATTGAGCCCACCCTTTGATCAGTTTCGTTCAGCTTGTCAACAAAGGGTTTTATGGCTTCCACCACCGCCCTGCGCACCAACTCTTCGAGCGACTCTCCCTTCTGTAAGGTAGCCGAGATTGACTTACCGAGAGCGGGACTTTGCTTCTTTGCTGCCATTTGGGGGGGGGGCGCCAGCCAGATCCTGGAACTCACCAAAGGGGAAGAGCGAGTCTTCTTCAGATCAACCTCTCCTTCACAAACGCTTGTAGAACAGAAGGGATTCGCTTGTTTACAGGCTTCCGCCTGTTTCTTTCATTTGCCGTTTCTCGTTGCCCGGCGGCACTCAAGGCGCCGCGCACGTCTGCCGGCCTCCATAGGGACAAACGGGCAATTCCCCCCCCCCGCATTGATTTCGGGGAGTTCTTCCCGCAGCGTCCCGGACCCTGCCTCCCTAACTGGGAGTCCTGGGGGCTAATCCTTGCAGATCAGCCGCCCGGTCAGGGTGCCCGGTCGTCTCCTCCCGGACCTGCCGAGAGGAGCGTCCGGCATGGCTGAGAAAGCGAAACCGAATCTGAAGTTGCTGACTTTAAGATGTAGTTCCTAGTCTCTGTAGCATTAGCGTATGTAGTTGCCAAGCAAGGAGTACTGTCTGTCAGACCAAGTCTGTGCATTTTGTGATGGAATTAAATGGTGCTGAGGACAGCCTGTTCCGCTGAAAGTAGATTCCCTGTTTTGTTGGTCACAAGAGTCAAGGTTGCTCTCTTTCTTCCCCCAGCCTCAACATCCTTGGGAGAGGAAGGGATTAACTTTGGACATGAGTAAGCTCTGGAGGTGAGAACAGCAGCTACCAGAAAGAGTCACTCTGCTGCTTTTCCAACCTACCATTTGTGTTGAGAAAATATCTAAATCTTCCTTGAGCAGATTAATTAAGAACTGCATGGTTTTTTCCTATTCCTCTCAAGCCAAGTAGCCTCCAGCAGGTTTTACTGTGAGCTGAAGGGCAGCAGCCAAAGGGTTCTTGGCTTCTGGCTGTTAATCTAAGGGTCATAATGTAGAGCTGGGAGGAAGATCCGCTGGCTGACAGGAGGACTGGAAGGTCTGCTTGGTATTCAGAAGCTTCCATCCCCCTTTCTCATGTTTGTTTCTGTTACATTTTTTTGAATTGTAAGTTGCTTTTGGGCCCCGTTGGGGATAAAAGTGAGATTTGGATAAATAAAGGCACTACCAAGTAGATATCCTCAGCCACTGGGACTTTGGGTTGCAGGGTCCTTCAGCTGATAGTATGAATGGTCAGCAGTCATGGACAGCTAAGTGAGTTACTGCTTTCGGACATCTCATCAGTCAGGGTTCTCCTCCTTTCCTGGAGGTAAGGAGAGCATCCTGTCCTGCTCTTGTTTTGGCAAGGGGGGCTACTGGCTGTCTGACATATCTCAAAAGTCTCATGCTTAGTTTTCTATTTTACCCGTCCTTTCCTCTCTTGCTGATGCATTTCCTCAACAGCTGTGTTCAGCACTTTTCAAATGTACATAGTCTGAGAGTTTTCATGGGCCTCTGTATGCATTTTTTCTTGGGCAAGTTCTTCAGTGTGTGTAGGCACATATCTTGAAATGCTTTATTCTTCATCTTCGGAAGTTTCTAAGGAATAATGACTTTTCCCATTGACAGGAAGTTGGGGAACCCTCCTACCTCCATGCTGCAGTAATTGTCCATCATTGAGGTAACTCCCCTATGCTAAGACAGTTGTTTCACTTTTGAAGCAAATTTGCATAAAACTCTTTATAAATCAAACACAGTATTTACTCAAAGGCAAGACTAGGTTTTTCCTAGGTATACCGTTAAAAAGAAGGGGTCATTGTACGGTTATGTCAAGTTACAGTTATGTCAAATAATAACTTTTGTTTTTATGTGTAATTTTTTTAAAAAAACAGGCCATCTTACATTCAGGGTCATCTTCCTTTTAAATAAATACAGTAATACTCTGTGATTGTTTAGGGCTGTTATGCTGATTCTGCGGGTGTTTAAATGTGCATGATATGCGTGTCAGCCACTGATACAGAAACAGTGTGGAGCTGGGCTCAAGGTCACTGACCGATGTTGTAGATTATATTGCAAAAAGAGCCCTTGTGCACTGGAGTTTGCCTGCACCTTTCCCTTCAAACTACAGCACCTTTGCCAATGCCATTCTGAACAGTCCCTTGATTTTTAAGAGTGGCTTTTTGGAGGGGAGTGGTTTGAAGCCGAGTGTTTGTGATGTCAGACATGTGAGCCACTATGACTGAACAGGTAATTCTTTATGGGTTGTTTCAAGTATCTTTTGAATGTATTAGAGATTCCTGTTAGGAATGTGTCATACCCTAATCCTCAGCCCACTCTGTTGTACAGGATAGACAAATGGAAGTACTTAACAGAACACTCAATTAACTTATGGGATTCACTACCACAAGATTGATGATGGCCACTAGCTTTGATAGCTCTAAAAAAAAGATGCGGGAGACAAGTTCTGTCAGTGACTATTAGCCATGGCAGCTAGATGGAACAGTGTGCTCAGGACAAATAGGATGGCCATCACCTTCGTTCTGTCTGTGTGAGCTCCAGAGGCATTTGGCGGCGGCTGTTGGAAACAGAACCTTGGTCTAGACGAAGAGTTCCTGCAATGCAGGGCCTAGAAATATGAATGCATCTTGTGAAATGCATCTTGTTTTACCATACGAGTTTCATCTAACATCATTCTTTGCTTGAAATTTTTAGGGTAGAGCTCTCCTGCACTGGGCATGTGACAGAGGACACAAGGAGCTTGTCTCAGTACTGCTGCAACATACAGCCGATGTTAACAGCCAGGTAAAGACCAAGAGAGTAGCCCCGTGGTAAATTCAGTGTGTTCCAAAGAGAAGCAAATACAGCAAAATACTGTCAAGTAGGTTCAGTCTTTCGGGATTGTATTCTGCTGAGCATTTAACTTTGATATGTTTGCACATTTTAATAACATAACTTTAGTGCTACAATACTTACAATTTTATGTCACAACGGCATGATGCTAGGCTGTGTATAGAACAGAGAAGCAGCACAGTCCTTTCTGAAAAGGTTTGCATGCTTGACGGGGGGGCTGATAAGCAAAATAGAAGTAAGAGAGGATAAGCCAAGGGCCAAATCAGATGGTACTTCAGAGACAATGTCCTGGTGGTGTATGTAACTGTGTGAAATTAGCTGGCAGTTTGGGTGGAGGAATGGCAAGAGGAAGCGCTGCTTAACACTTTCCTCTCGTCATATGTGCACTTGACATCATCATTCCCAGCTGCTTTCCTGGAGGAAGATATGGGGGTCCTGTGGGGAGAAAAGCAGCTTGAGGAGAGGGATTTTGTGTGACAAAATGGCGACAGAGAGAGTGTTGAGAAGCCCCTCTACCTGCCGTTCCTTCATTTGTTCGAATTGGCAGTATCCGTTGGCAATTTTTTCAGTTTTAAAAAGGAAAGAAGGACAGAAGAAGAATGGGTAGATGCTCATTTCCTGCATATTATTGGCCTTAAACAGTAAAAGGTTCAACAGAATTGAGGCTATGGGAGTTCCAAAGAGGTTTGGCTGAACCGAGTTTCAAGGAAAACTTTTGAGGGAGGAAAGGTAAATGGCTTGAGGGTTGGTATGGTTTTTCAGCTTAAACGTGTCAGAGAGAGAAGGAAATGAAGGGGTTTAAAAGCACCGATGTCTGCACTTAGAAAACAGGGGAAAGAGAGAGAGATAGTTGGCAACAGTACATTAAACAGTAAAGACCGAGAGCCTAAATCCAATGCATACTAAAACTAGCATATCAGCTTAAAGAGGTGACGTGATCATGGTTATGGAGGTTAGAGAGGATTTCTAGTAAGTTTGAAGTGTCAGCAAAAGAGGATTTTGTAGTAGTACAGAAGAGAGTGCTAGAACTCAGGTGAGGGTTCAGATTTTGAATTTCCTCTCTAATTTAGAGCACTAATAGGCTTTGTTGACCCTGGTTTCTTGGGGGCGGGGGAGAGCTTTCTAGACCTGGATTCTCCCACATTGCATCTATATATTTTATTGTTTTATTAGTATGATGCACATTTGTTAGCAGACCTGCTGTCCTGTATACTGTGGGGAAAATATGTTAAACACCGTTTTGAATGTGAAACCATCATCTAATTAGATTAGAAATGAGGTGTTACAATACCAGTACCTGCATGATTTAATTTTGTGACTTAAAAAACTATACAGCTATAACTTAGAGAGCATTCTAAGTTATAGAGCATCCTATTCAGGTTTTGGGAACAGTCTGTTTGACTTTGAAAGAAGATACAGTAGAATTTCAAATCACTTTGTGCGTCTGCTTTTTTTCATGAGCCTATACCAACATTTTTGCTTGGGAAACCATTGTGCTTGCTTGAAAGAAAGGTATTTTTGCCACATTCACAGTGGTTATCTATATTATCAATGTATATATAAAGAGTAGACTATAGGGGACTAAAATGGAATGGGGAAGAGAACTTTGGATCTTGAAGGTAGTAGTTTTTCTTCCAACCCACTGACATTCAGCACTTCCTATAGCCTCCACTCCATGTAAAAAGGACAATTCCATGTTGTTCTCTCCACCCCAACCCCGGTTTATTGACCCTTATTCCCCACCCCCACCTTCTTTTTGAGAAAGGAGCCTTTCCAGGTTTTCACCAGTCACTACGCTCCTTCATTACAGTAACTAGCTATCCACCCAGTATGTGAATATCTGTGAGTATTGGGGATGGGTTGGAATGGCGCAGACATTCAGGGAGAGGGCAGGGCATCTTTTAAAGCAGTTTCTGTTAACTATCTTGAACAATTGTAGAAAGGTAGAGTAGAAATGCATAGGTTTGGGTCCTAGTCTTCTTTTCTGGAAGCGCAAAGCCTGTTTGCCTGAGAAATGGGATGATTTTGTGGGATTCCCCCCTCTCACTGTTGACCATCTCTCCTCGCCTGCTGTTGCAGGTCCTTTACCTCTGGGGACACAATTGAGGGGAATTGCTGTCTGCAGCAGAAGGCAGTGGCAGAAATGTTCACTTTCATCTAATATACCTCTCCTCATGTTCATTGATAACATTTAACAGTATATGAAACAAAACCGATATTTTACCATTCCTTTGAGGCTAAATGCTTTCTTGTTTTGAAAGGCAATGCAATGAGATGGACATTTTATTTCTAAGAACCTGTTAGAAGATCATGGAATTAGTGCCTCTAAGCATGTTTGTCTGTGATGGGGAATGAAGGGTGTACAAATGCTTATCAAGGAATTCTTATTTCACATTGTGGATTTTATTATTTTAATGATACATATACAGTTAAATTCTTATGCACTTGCGTTTCACTTGTGAGACTTAAACTGTTTTAGTGGCAAAACAGAGAACTGAAGTAAACCTGAACACCCAAACCAGTTCAAAGAGGATTTCTGCTGATGTTATGTCTTTGCAAATTCACATCTATATTCTATTGAATTGTTTATTGAAATGTCCTTGAGATTGGCTGTGCTAATCTCACGCTATGTAATCCACCTTGAGTCTCAAGTGAGAAAGGCGGACTATAAATGGCATTAAATAAACAAAAATAAAATTTTCATCTGAACCCAAACTGAACCTAAAGCTAAAATCTCTTATTTATCTTGAACCTTACCTGAATACCTAAACCAACAAGTAGTATAGATTTGAAATAAGTGGCTGAATAATCAGGAAAAGTCTTGACAGGGATACTTTGGATACTCTTTTGAGGTGTATTGAAGGTTCCACGTATACTGGGAGAAACTGTATTTCCCACTAAGCCATCTGGAGAAAGGAAGAGGAGTAGGAGACATTGGGTTGGATCCAGCAGAGGGGACAGATGGGGGAGGCAATTTTCATTTATTCCCTTCTCCAACAGACCTCCAACTCCCACATCATGCATTTGGCTGGGTGTTCCCTGTTTTTCACCCTCCATTCCACTGATAAAAAGGTACTCACATCATAAGTCCGACATTTTCTTTTAATATGTTTGTTTATATAAGCTAGAGTCTAACATGGATAGGTTGAAATCATTCTAAAATTTGAAACTTAGACGGTTTGACAAAATTGGGTGGCAGATTCAGCTTCTGTAGGTCATTTGCACAGGTACTTCGTCTTTTGAAAGCAAATATATTTAGGAGGGGAGTATTAATATGAAATGCACAGTCATTTCTCTTTCCGAAGTCAAACACCCACTCCCAGAATTGCAGCTTGCCCCTTCTGCCTGTGCGTTTTAAGACAAATAAGAAAGAACACACAGGTTGTAATAATTTACAAACAGAACTTTGTGTGCTGCTTATTATAGCAACTGTGGCCTCAACTGACAAAGAATATTGAGTTACTTCTAACAAAAGGTAAAAGCATCCAGCATTTTCAAAATAGGCACACATGCTTGTCTGCTGCTCAGTAAGTAAAATACAGTTATATAATAGATAAATCAGAATAAGAAAGTAACTTTTGAGATCTACAGCAGGTGAGCAGGCACTCTCTTAAAGCTGTCCAATTCATATATATTCTTAGCACAGGTCCAGAACATGCCACCACCCGCTAGGAAATGGCCTGTGGCTGAGGATTTAGATAATTAGATTACACAAATGACCCTTTTCAACACAAAGTAAAGCTTCCCACCCACCCCTCAAAAATCAGTTTTCTGTATTCCTCCCAACTCCCAAAGCAATCACCACCCCCTTTCAAGTGTACAATTAAAGATAATTATCAGTATTCAAAGAGAAGGACTGTGTCTTCCCCATTATCTGAAGGGAGGCGGCTCAGTTACTGCAGTTCAGTACTGGAGTTAAAACGAAAATCAAAACAAAAAATCCTTGAGACTGGATTTTACTTGCAAAATATGCCACAGCGATATGTAATCTTTCCTGCTGACTGCAGAGAAGGTGCTCATCTGCATGCCTTCCAGGGCAAAGTGCTTGAGAGAGTGGTGGCAGATGGACTCCAGGTCTTCTTGGATGATTCAGATGGTCTGGACCCTTTTCAGTTTGGTTTTTGGCTGGGCTGTGGGATGGAGACAACATGGCTTTAGTAGATGGTCTCTGTCTGAATATAGACAAAGGTTATACCTCATTGCTGCTCTTGTTGGATTTATTTACTGCCTTTGATACCATAGACCATGCCATCTTGTTTAAACGTTTGAAGGCAGGTTTGGCATTGGGGGATGTGCATTGGCTTGGTTTAAATCATTCCATTCGAACAGGACTCAAAGGGTTGCCACTGGAGACCCATTTTATCATCAGTGTAGGATTTATCCTGTGGAATCCCACAGGTGCAATCTTATCCCCTGTGCTATTCAATCTCTATGTAAAGCCCTTAGGAGAAATCATTCATAGGTTTGGAATAGGATGACATCAATATGCTGATGGCATCCAGCTCTGTATCTCTCTATTGAAATCTGGTGACATGTTAAAGGTCCTGAGCCACTTCCTACCTGCTGTAGCTAAATGGTGAAAAGGGAACACATTGAAACTAAACCCTGACTAGATTGAAGTGATGCTGGTTGGGAAGCCTGAAGTCTAGAAAGACATTGTGCTTTTCACTTTTGATAGAGTTCAGTTGACCCTTGCTAACGCGATTAAGAGTCATGGGGATCATATTGGACCAAGCATTATTGCTAGAGAAGCAAATTAATGCAGCTGCAAAAAATTCTTCCATCTTAGTTTAGCTCGGAAGATGGCCTCTTAGCTTGACTTGGCTGAACTGGCCACCTGGATCCATGCCATGGTAACATCAAGACTAGATTACTGTATTGCACTCTGCACTGGCCTCCCCTCAAGGTTAACTCAGAGACTCCAGTTGGTGCAAACACAGCTCAATTATTACCAGGAGCTAGGCGGAGTATGCATATTATACCTATTCTGCAGCCACTACATTAGCTGCCCATCAACCACTGGGCTCAGTTCAAGGTATTGGACATTACACATACGGCCTTGGACACTCCCCACGGGAGGCCTCACGGCCTTGGACACTCAAGTGTGTAGGACTGCCTCTCCTCCTTTGCTCCACCAAGACAACTTTGCTCAATCTGGGCAGAGCCTTCTACAGTTACCACCTTGCAAATGGGTAAGATCAACAACTGGCCATACACATGCAGTCTTTGTAGTGTCCCCCATGTTGTGAAATTTCCTGCCTGAGGAGGTCAGGAAGGCTCCCACATTTCTGGCATTCTGCAAAGTATGTAAAGCAGAATTGTTCAGGAGGGCATTTCAGGGAAGGGCAGAGGTCTATGGGCTTTGCTACCGTATAGTATGTGGTATCTGTTGCTAAACACATTACCATTCTCAATAGATTATATTTCTGCGTATGTAATACCACTTACTGCTTGTTTAAAATGTCATGCTTTATTACTTGTGCTTTGTTCTGATGTCTGCAATCTCAGTCCCATCTCATTGCTTATTAGATGTCTTATCCTGTTGATTGCATTGCCTTACAGTGTGCAAATCCAACTTGAGTCTCAGTGAGAATGGTGAAATATAAATAACGTGAATAAAATAAGAATAAGTGTTACCCTTAATCTGAGAACCGATGATTATATTTTAGAAAAGAGCAAGAGTCCAGTAGCACCTATAAGACTAACAAAATTTGTGGTAGGGTATGAGCTTTCGTGAGTCACAGCTCACGATATCTGAAGAAGTGAGCTGTGACTCATGAAAGCTCATACCCTACCACAAATTTTGTTAGTCTTAGGTGCTACTGGACTCTTGCTCTTTTCTACTGCTACAGATAGACTAACATTGCTACCTATCCTGATAATATTTTGTAATTGTTTAGCAGCAAGTCCCGCAATGTGGACACTTTGTTCTTTTTATTAAAAAATTCTAGCGTTGCTCAGTTTGGACCATAACATCTTGTAATAGAAAAGCCTCCCCCCGCCCCCCATAAAGATATGATCATGTACACTAATAAAATTGCTACGTTAAGCAATTCTGAAGCTGTAGGGCAAGCACAATAAACACTAGTAAAGTTTTGTACAAACCAGTCAACCCAGGGTGGTGGTGAATACTAAATTTTTAACACTTTTTTATAACCAGTAGCAGCCTTTTGAAAGTGGCAAAAATAATCTCATTAGAAAACTGCAATACATCAAAAGGAAAGCAAAGTAGAGAATTGAAAGGGAAGGATTCCCCCACCCCGCACAAATTACGTGTTGGATCCATTCAGTTTTTCTATTTGTGAAAAAGGGAGGAGAGGATCTATTTTGACCATCAAAGAAAACAATGCTAGAGGTCATGGGACTTGACTGGGCAAAAGGCAGAGACGGGGGCTGTAATAAGGAGAACTGGGCAAAACTGAGTGAGGAAGCTTACTGGAAACAACCTGGGACTTCTCAAGTGAAAAAATAGGTTTCTTTTAAAAACATGAAACAAGATCTAGAACTTTGGTTTTTCAGGGAATTTTATTCTGATACTCCAGGATGAAAGTGTATCTAAGGACCAGTGAAAAAGGCACACACAAAGCGGTTTGTACTTCTGCTGTCATAGTTAGACACTGAACGTTCACCAACAAATTATTAGAATGCTTTTAAGTTAAAGCTGTCTAGATGGTAGGTCTCATAGTTAAATTTTGCAGGTATTGAGACTGTAACAACACTTCATCTCAACCCTGGGCTCAGACAGTTGTTTTTGAAAGATAACTGCCCCTTCAGTTTGCAAAGGGACAGGGGAGTCCTTGCTACCTTCTTTTTTTACAGATGCTAACATGCTTATGTTTCTGGGAGACCAAGATGCAGAACAGACATTCCCTCTATGTATTTATGGGGGAAAAAACCTCTCTTTTCAGATGGAGACAATACAAACATAATAAATGGAAGGGAAAGTTCATCTCCCTCATGACTCAATCCTTCTCAAACGACATTATTATTGACTGGTCCATTGGTTGCCAAAAAGAAAAATCAATTTTAGAAGTACTTGCTTGGCCACAGATCATGGTACTAACCCCGCACAGACAGCCTGATTTTATCAACTATCTGAAGACTAATTTCCACCATTAGCCAGAAATGAAGTAGAAATTATGGATATGTCAAAGGCTGCTTGATATTTCTTTCCATTTTCTTTCTCCTTCTCATTCTGTGCCTCTAAAATGCTTTTATGTCTCTCTTCATTCTGTCATCCTCCAATGTGATGCAGTTATTCCATATAGTTCAAAACCTGCAGTTGATTAGTGTTGTCTGATGTTCCCCCAAACACACACAAATATCTTCTCCCAGCTCCATCAGCCACTGTCTTTGTATAGATACAGTTGTAAGAAAATTCAAGTATTAAGAATGTCACTGTGCCTCCATAGATGGCCTCCTTGAGGATGTTGATGAAGCAGACGGTGTTGGGGTTAAAAGAGAGCTGCCTCCATTTCGTTTTTTTAATAATTATATCGCACATTTGCTTTGCAAAAAAATATCCAAAGAGTTCCATTTAAAAAACAGCCATTCATTCCGTCTGTCTTCCTTCTGCCAGCTGCAGTCTATATGAATCGGACTAGCATTAGAGGAGAGATGGGCCTTTCAGGTCAGAATAGGCATGATTTAGACCAGCTTGGTTCCTGGAGAGTCACTGGATGAACTGAAAATGAGCATCTTTCAGTCTCGTGTCTCTTACCACTTAAAGTAATCACAGATACCCCCCCTCCTCTTTGCCTGTCATTCCGATTTTGGCTTCGAAGCTGTGCTGCTTGAGAGAGCTACACAGATGTGGCACGCTTCTTGCAGTATCCTGACTACTCCATTGTTTTCAGTGGAATTTCGTTGTAGTGTTGACTTGTATTTATGTTTACCAAAGACATATAGCTGGAATCAAGGTTGCTTGAACACTCTTGATGAAACTGCTGTTAGTACATTTTATCGTGGCGAGCTATTATCAAAGTCATATTTGGCAGCTTATTCACTCACAAATTAACTATCCAGGCTGGAACAGCTGAACGTTGATAGGCCATTCCTTGAAACTCTTGTTCACCTCTTTGTCTTACCTTTCTATGCATTTGTAGCCATGGTCTGTGTGTTTGAACCATAGAAGGGATGTAGCTGCACCATTATTGTGCAAAGGTTGCCTACAGGTTCAGTTATATCCATAAAACTGCATTGGTGGTAAGCGGTAATGGAAGACATTGATCATGTGTGATATGCTGTTGACCATTTATTTGGATTAATCTCAGAGGACCACAAAAAAAAGTTGCACAGAGGACGAGACTTTACAACTGCCATATATTGTAACATTCTGTATAAACAACAGGAATTTTTTGCCAATCATATAATCTAATAGTCACTTGTCATGTCATCTATGGTTTCTTAAATCAGTGGGTCGGGAGGAACCGCAGTGACACAAGGAAGATTTTTTTGCAAATTTGGGGTATCTCTCAGGTTTGCAGAAAAAATGTGAAAAGTTGAAAGGGGGGGGGCTTAAACTCCTCCCAAAAGATATGAGCATTGTCTGTACAAGTGCAGACAAGATAGTTCACCATACACTTAACCACTCACATTGTGAGATTCTCTTTTCCGTCTACATATTCTGATGGCATAGAAATTTTATCTAATAAAAATTCTTGAAGAGAGGTGAGCTTCAATGGTTTTTGCTGAGGAAACTGAAAACAGTATAGTTTTTCTTATGAAAATAATCTATCAATGACTTCTAACCCCTTGCAGGCTCGCAAAGATCTATGGACCTGAGAGCAGAAAGTGCTGGTATGGTGAGACAGAGAAGTGCAGATCTTTTCCACATGTAGTAGATATGGAAACAGGCAACAAATTATTGGAAACAAGTGGGAGATTGAAGTGACAGATCCCCTATAAGCCAGAGATTTTACTGTTCAATTGTGTAGCTGTTACGCCTAAAAATGTTCAAGCAGTGGCTTTACATATGATTACCACAGCAAGATTGGACTTTGATAAGACTTGGAAACAAAAAGCAAAACAAAAGACAGCCCAGAATTCATGACTGGCTGATGAAAGCAAAAGAAACCTACACACTGGTTTCAAGTGGGTAGCTAGGACAGACCCTCCCCCCTTCAGTTTCCTGCCAAAATTCACTTTGCCTGTTTTGACAGAGCAGCCCCAAGTAGCATGTTAATATCTGTGGTTTTAAAAGTCGGTTTATCTAACCCTGACAGGCAGATATAATTTTGAATTTTTAGCCCAGTTCAGAAATCTTCTCCTCAGAAGATAAATCTCTCCTTTTGACTTGAAAGGGAATCTCAACCCACTCTTGCCAAAACACACTCCTAATTCTCTCATGTCTGTGTAAAGCAGGCTTCAGCCTATGCTAACACATACTTTGAATTCTTATATAGAATTCGTTCTCAGGAAAGTAATGATGCAATTAAGGCAGTAGAGTCCCTCTTCCCTTATACCAAAGAGAATCTATCTGACCTTCCCTGTCAGACTCACACACTCTGAACAATCCTGTCAGAAACCAACTGGCTACCTTCAGCCTGGTTCTAAACTTACCAATCATAGAAGAGGGAGCAGCCTGCCACTCAAGCTCTCCATTCCAGGCAATAGTTAATTCGTTCCCTCCCAGCTCAGGGTATGAGCTTTCACGAGTCAGGGTATCTGATGAAGGGAGCTTTGACTTTAAGGTGCTAATGGACCTGAATCTTGCTCTTCTACACATTGGTGCAACTAATGGCCTTCCAGTACAATAGAGATACTTCCAGATTAGATTCATTATGGTCAAGGATTATGCAAGACAATGGATCTTAAAGAAAAGTATGAAAAATAGAGTTGCAAATTGCAGCGGTGGTTCAGGTAGACATGTTGGCCTTCTACCTATTATGTATATCTTTATTGTTTGAAATAAATAATAATTTAAAAAATAAAACAGTATAGGTTTTTACCTGTTTCGTTATCACTTGATAGAAGGCATCAGGGCTTTTTTTGAGGGGGAATGCTCTGGAACGGCATTCCATCAGCTCTAGAATCTGCCCACATGATTCCTTCCTCCTTCGGCCCCACAGGCTCTGCAGAGGAGGTTAAGCTGCTTTGAGTTCATTCTGCTTTCTTTTCATTCCTCTGTATGTGAGAGAGAGAGAGAGAGAGCAAGCAAGCTGGGGCCCAGCGCAGGCTCTGCAGAGGAAGCTTAGCTGCTTTGAGTTCATTCTGCTTTTTTTTCATTCCTTGGTGAGTGAGTGAGAGAGAGAGAGAAAGAGAACAAGCTGGGGACTGGCACGGGCTCTGCAGATTAAGGGCTGAGCTGCTTTGAGTTCATTCTGCTTTCATTCAGGGGTTTCTGTGTATGTGTGTGCTGCTTTGAGTTCATTCTGTTTTATTTTCATTGGGGGAGTGGGTGGGTGGGCCTGTGTGTGTATGTGGTGCTGCTTTGAATTCATTCTGCTTTCTTTTCATTCCTCTATATGAGAGATAGAGCGAGAGTGTGTGCAAGCAAAGCTGCTGGGGCCAGTTCTCCAGAGGAGGCTAAGGTGCTTTGAGTTTAGTCTACTTTCATTTTGGGGGTGGGGCGTGTGTATGTGTGCTGCTTTGAGTTTATTCTGCTTTATTTTCAGGGGTGCTGTGTGTGTGTGTATGTGTGCTGCTTTGAGTTCATTCTTCTTTCTTTTCAGGGGTGCTGTGTGTTTGTGTGTGTATGTGTGCTGCTTTGAGTTCATTCTTCTTTCTTTTCAGGGGTGGGTGGGGCTGTGTGTGTGTGCGTTGCTTTCATTCTTTTGTTGACTGAAGTTGACATTGTTATGGTTCCCACAGCTTTTGAATGCAGGCTTTCATCAATATATTCATCAGCATATAAGTGTTGTTATGTCTTAATAGCTGTAACTCAAATGGTTCTCCCCACCCTCAGCTGATTAACATCACTGAAATTGCAGTGGACATATGGGTGTTAAGGAAGTTTTTTTGGAATATTGTTAGTCTGGGACATTGGAATGTTTATGAGCATTTCACAATGTCACAACAGCTTAGCCATTGGTAAGGTAGAGTTGGCAGGCAACAAAAAAAAAGCCATTTTAAACTAAGTATAAATCTAATGCAGCTAAAGTTGAGTGCCTAATTTTGATTTGCTCCAGTAAAGCAAAACCCTCCCTGAAAATTTGAAAATTCAATATTCATTAGATTAGGAATTTCAGACTCTGTAATTTTGAGAAAGAATTTTGGATTTTTTTTCTATGCTGGCAGAGGGAATCTGTTAGAATTTGGATTTGTGAGATGGGTTTTGGATTTTTAGAGGCCTCCTCTTTGCATATTTTAAAATACGATTCCAAAGAAATTGAATGTTTGGAGAAAGAAATGGAAGATTTCACTTTTTGTAGAGGATACAGAAAGGAAAAAAACCCTTTCTCATAATAGTGTAATTTTCCAATCTTACTAACATTTATCTCGTCGTAATGCATTGTGCTGGGTTCCGGGAAGCGTCATTACGTCTGGAAGTCATCATCATCACGCATTTCCAGGAGCGCACACACACTTTGCGCACACACATGTGATAATAGAGAGTTCTACCACCTCCTTTCCCAGAAAAAAAGCCCTGGAAGGCATGCATTTCTTCCCTTTTTATGAAGATATTTTCAGTAGATAGCCAAATTGGTCTGCGGTAGAAGAACAAGATTCAAATCCATGGCATCTTAAAGCCCAACAAGATTTCCAGGGAATAAGCTTTTGAGAGTCAAAGCTCCTTCTGTGAGATAAAAGTAGAAATGGAGATCCGTGAGTCCTTATATCCTGGTCGGACGGTGGGAGAAGTGTGACTCACTTCTTTGCAACAATGCAAAATTTTAGTGCAAAAGATTGGAGCAGGGGAGAAACATTTAGCAATAGGAAATGAAGAAAATTAGTATCTTATCTCACTACAGGTGCTAATTTTTTGCATTTCCTACCCCTAAGCGTTTCTCCCCTACATTTTGCACTGTACGTTTGCACTCTGTTTCCCTTTTTTGCAACACCCCTCTTACCTTCTGACCAGGATATAAAGGTTCAAGGATGTTAATTCCCTCTTGTATCCGATGAAGGGAGTTTGACTCTTGAAAGTTTATACCCTGGAAATATTGTTGGTCTTTAAGGTGCTACTAGACTTGAGTCTTACATTTCTTCCCTTGTGGTCTAGCTTGTGTCTGCCTCTTAAGAAAAATTGTTTGCTACAAAAATGTGTCAGTAGGACAAGAGCAACTAAGATAAGGGAGATGGTCTCCATATATGGTGGCTATGTAAAAAAGCGAAGAGAGACTGGAAAGGGATACATGAGTTGTTGCAAGAGATGCTAGAAACAAATACACCTTTAAACTGGAAATGCTCCTACTAAATATAATACCGGAGGAGTTAAATAGGGAAAATAGATATTTGATAACACATATAATAACAGCAGCAAAAATAGTATATGCCAGATACTGGAAAAACACAGATATACCAACAAAAGAAGAATTGATTGAGAGAATCTTAGAGACGGCAGAAATGGACACACTGACAGAATTAATAAAAGAAAAAAACCGACATGATGGACCCCATTTTATAGATGGGTTAATCAGAAGTATAAAATAGAGACACAACTATATGTTAGCAGAATACAATCAAATGAATGAGCAGAGTAAAGAAGTACTAGAATTAAAGAATGCAGACTTACAGTGATAATAGCGTAGTGAAAATAGTATAATTATGATGGAATTGTAGGGATGAAATGAAATGTTTGACTTATAACATGCATCCAAAGATTGTAAGACTTTTGATTAATTTTGTTATCAGAATAAGATGGAACTAAAACAAATTTTTAAAAAAGGAATAAAATAAGACTTTTGAGTTGGGAAAAAAGGGGGGATGGTGGAGATCCCCTTCAGGGATTTTCTAGGCCCTTTTCCTTAATCTTCAGTTTATTCTTACATATTTTTTCATTAAATTTGATCTTGTTTTTACAGTCAGTATATCAAAGCCAGTTCCCCATCATGTAAGAGAGGGAGTTTATTTTGAAAAGCACAGTGGGCTTTTCATCGTTGAAAAGAGAGCAGAATGGACAAAAAGTGAACACAGCTATTGACACCAGTAGAACTGGCTTTTCAAAATCCAGCACAAATTAATCCAGAAGCCACCAGTATTTATTTTTGTGTCTTTTGCAACCTTGTATTTGCTTTTTTCTTTCTGAAGTATAGATTTTCTCCATTTAACCACCTCATTTAAACTGTTCACATTTATGATTCAATCATAAGTGTTTCCTTAAAACAAAAAAGATTTTTTTTAACAAAAAGATTTTAGGCTCAGGATCTGTGAAATTAGAGAAATGACTATTAATTTAATTAAAATTAGTTTATTCTCTGCAAAATTATTTTTCAATGAGAGTCTGGTAGGTTTTTTTTAACTTGTGAAACTATACAGGCAGTAATCTATCCAGTTATTCAATGAAAATGAAACCTATTTCCAGCTCCCTGTTCAGAAATGCTTCAATAAGATTGATTTACAGTGCAGTCCTAAACAGAGTTACACCAGTCTAAGCCCATTGAAATCCATGGGCTTAGACTGGCGTAACTCTGCTTAGGATCTCACTGTTAGCCATAGTTATCTTTTGGGTGCTGTTGTTCTGCTTTGACTTAAAATTCAGTCTTACTCGCACACAACCCCTTGAACTTCACCACCATGAAATACTTTTTTGCCGTGCTTAAAGATACCAAGAAAGTAGGACAGGAAAAGTAGCACCCCTGCCAGAAAATGCAAGGGTAGCTGTTGCCTGCAGTACATTGCAGAATGCAAAGATTAGTTGCTCCATTTGGCTGTTCCATGCAGCTCTCAGTAGACTGCAAGCAGATATGCCCATATTCTTGGCACAGCTGCCAGTGGCTGTGAAATCCATTAGCCAAAAGAAAGGAAAGATCTGCTTAGTGACAGAGGGTAGCTTTCTGCATTAAAGCATTGAATTGGTGCCAGTCACACAGTTATTAGAAGTGGCACAGCTCCACATTTCTCTTGCAGGTCTCTCTGAGGAATGCAGGTTGGCAGCAGGTTGAATGCTAAATGGTCAGTACTCAGCAGATGCTGTTTATGTCTACTGAGGAGGAAAAGGCTTTTCAGCATAAATATTGTTCAATGGTTTCATAAGTTTCTGCTATAACATTGGGATTTTAAAAAAAACAAACTTCGGGGATTGATCTTTGTCTTCTAGCCATGATGAGACAGCAGCTCTATAGAGACCACTGATCCTTTTGAGCAGAAGATGGTACCCTGCTTTCCAAAACTCACTGTATTTTGATGCACTGTAATTTGACATGCACATTTCTTTCCTCTTGAATCCTATTAATAATTAAAAGTTGTTTGGTGACAAGCATATGCATGGCATATAGGGTCACTAAAGATTAAAATTGTTTGCTGTCAGAAAAGCTGTAGGTTTTGAAATGTTTACGATAGTTTATTTCTCATCATGTTCCTGCCAATAATTGGAGTTAATCACTTCAAGGACTGTGCAAGGCTTGGTAATTTAGGTACATTGTTGTCTGCGGAGTGCATGAAGAGTTTTAGCCTGTTTTCAAAGCTAAATATCACAAGACTTGATTCTGAAACATGCTGTGGTACAAAAAGATGACGTTGACATTGTGGCAGAAAGGAGACTGCCCTTCTCTTGAGAGGTAAAAGAGCCACTCAGCTATCTTATCCTTGAGCCTATGGGAGGGCATCCAGTCACCTTTCAGCAGGGGGAAGGAATATTGGAGGGAAATGCAGCAGCGGTTCAGTTCAGGGCTGCCTCAGCAAAAGAGCAGACAGTATTCTAAGGTAGCTCTCCCTGGTAGTGTGGCAGAGTGGTTTCACGCTACTGCTGGGATAGGACAGAGTACCCAGTTGTGAAGCCTGTCTCTGGTGATGAACGGACCAAATATTGTTTAATCTGACTCTTGGGGAAGAACAGACTGGTGTGGATGGAATTGTGTGTGTGTGAGAGAGGAGGGGTGGGGGGAGATCCAACTTGATGGCTAGGCAGTGGAAGCCTCTTTGTAACCTCAAGCATTAAAAGGAATTCAAATCTTAACCTGAAGCCATAACTAGCTTAAGTGCCTCAGCCAGGCTTCTCCTCTGACTGTCTAGAGACCTGGGCTGCTGTTCAGTTCTTTCAAAATCACCTGTACATAAATAAAGCTTCTTTGTTGTTTTGTTGAACCTCCTGCTTCAGTGATTGCTGTACTCTTCAAGCACAATACAAAAATTACCTCACAACAGCAAACCCAAAGCCTTTATATGCCCTAACATAAGAATATCTAGCAACTGAGGGGAAGGTTTACATTTGAAAACAAACCTAATTCCCCAAATTTACAGGAGGCTGTGTAGATTCCCTCAGTTGGAAGAAAAGGCTTGTCAAAAGTGTTTAGCTAGGTGTCACAAACACACAACTTTATATCAACCAAATGTTCCTTTCAGTTGACGGACATTCTGATTTTATGATGTCTAGATTGGTATGCTGATAACAAGGAGCTAAATGTCACTGGGATAAATACAATATAACCAGAGGAGTTTATCCCAATGATGGCACCCATCTGCTAAATCCTGTTCTGTGGGAACTTTCTTGCTTCCTACATGAACATAAGGAGAGAAGGTTGGCAAGATCCCAGGCACTTTTACATCATTTTTTGTTGATGGAATTGTGAGGTTTATTTCCCTGCAAGCGTACGTTTTTATAGGAATAATAATTTAAAGCAATGCAGAATGTTTGTTGGTGGTCTTCCTTTTTAATTATCCTCAGCTTTTTATTACTTATTTGGATTTTTTTTTGTTTTGGTCATCTAAGTAAGTGTGTGCCTAATATGCTAAATTGCCTATATAATTTTGGGAATTGTTGTCCAAAAGGCCTAAGCCCTCTTTAGGCTGTATTCTGTTAAGGGGGGGGGGAGGTCAGGTGCAAAAACGCAAGCTGTTGTTGTTGAAGAACAAAACAGGATTCCTCTGGCAGCTGAGTCAGTTTTCCAGGTGAGTGCATCATCACACAGGGCCTCTAGCCTCAAATTGCTTCCTTTAATCCTGGGCTTCATCTTTAAGCATGGAAAAACATGCCTCCCTGCTTTCTTTACTTATGAGTGACAAATCCCTTCTTTTCATTCTGGCATCAGTAATATTCACACCCTGTCAATCTACAGAGCTTTCCCTGACAAAAGAATTTATTTGGAGTTTAAAGGAAATTCTTCATTCATGTCTCTGTTTATAGACTTCTACTGCTGGCTGTGTTTAATGGGCTGGTAGCAGTTATCGGGAGTTTAGGGTAAACTGACTTACAGCATTAACCTGAAGAAAGACTGTCTTCTTTCTTAAGGCTGAATTTGTGGGACATTTCAGCAATTCTAGACTAAGGAAGGGCTGTGGAGCTGTTGTGCTTTTGACATTATCATGTTGTTTGGTCTGAGAGGGAAGGAATGAGCATGAAATGAGAATTTGAGAAGCATGAGACCACCGATTGCAGTTCAGTTGGTTCAGCATCCCAGTGCTAAAGGGTCACAAATTATGAACCAACCTCGGAGCCAGCAGTCTGAATGGAGCAACTCTTCAAGCCCTGCAGTCAACATTGCACTTACTGTTGTTTGTTGTACCTGGAAAATTTCTAAACATTTACTTGCCAAAGTTTTCAAGAATTTGGAAATATTTTTTCCAGCACAGCTGTTCAGCAGAAAAGTTCAGGGTTTTGAGCCTTCCACTTGCTGATACAAGTAATGAGAATCAGTGGCTTAGAGTTGGTTTTTTTAAATCTGCGGTCATAGATCACTCCTCTGTTCCTTCCACTCCTGTGCCAGCACAGAGATAATTTCTGCATTTTGTGACATTGAAACTTGGGACAGTTCTAAGACATTTCTGAATTGTCTTAGGGGATGTGTGTATTTGGTAGGGTGGGGTTATCAAAGAGAAATTAGATCCAGTTTATGAACTTTTAATAGATGTTGTTAATAGATATTTTGGAGCACCTAAAACTAGACCTTGGAATAGTAGATTTAGAAGTGAAGAATCTTTGTCCACAGATACACAAATCTTAAAAGGCAAAACCACAATGTCAACGCTGAGTGAATGGAGAGGTTATAAGATGTGTAGAACAGATTCTATATAAAAAACTATAGGAGACTGACTTTATAGAAGCAGGGGGAACCAAAAGACTCACAGGGGAGGGAACTGTCCCTCATTTCTCTGATCTTCCTCACCATGTTACTTCTTTCTCCTCCCCATGACCCCCCCTCACCACTTTCTCCCTGTCTTCCACATTTCTGTCCCCATCTGCTGTCCCCAAGCAGAATAAATATGTGTCACAAATAACAAGTTTATATTCACTCTTTATCTGTAAATAGAGGACACATTGGAAACAAGTAAAATAGCTTGTCCATGCATCGTTCTTAAAGTGAGCAACTAGGGAGCTAATTCCTGAATGTCAGGAGTCCAAGATCAAAAACAGGCATGGCCAACAAATACAAATCCCAGGTCCTCTGTGGTCCCTAAACACATCTCATATCCAGAAGAAACCAGAAATTAGAAAAGCACAGCATGGTTTAGAGTAGCTTGATTTGTCCTAGAGGGAGCTGAAAAATCTCTTAAAGGCCACTTGTTGGTATACTCATGGCTCAGGATGTATATGTAACCCTTATTCCTTTTGGGTTTAGAATAATGGTGTTTTTGACACTAAACACCTTTATTGACCTAAATCCTAAAGGATTTGTGACCTCACAAATTAAGTGGCTGAGCTGGGCACATATCTCACTAAGTTGAAAGAGTTTAAAATTGATTTCTCATCAGGAGCATGATGGAAAGAGAAGAATTCAAGCAACTGTTAATCAAACCTAGAAGCATAGCCATGTTACGCTAGATCTACATTAACCTATAGCCTACACATGGCTGCTTCCAGAAGCAGCAGCCTGCTTCTCCTCCTCTCATTGATTGTCTCAGTTAATGTCAAGCCCTGCTCTTGTAGAAGGTCATACACTTGATATTTAGAGTTCTGTGCTGTGCAAGAAAGTGATGGTCTGAGAGTGGGCAAGTTGAATATAACTCCTTTCTAATGTGCAGGTTGTTTCTGGGTTGACTTGAGGTTTTTAGATTAATGATAATTCCGAACCAGAATTACTCAGCAGGATGTAGACTCAAGAAAATGCCATGAGAAAGAAACCAACTTGATTACTTTCTTGGTATCATCTACCAGTTTGCTGACGTGCATTCCTGTTGGACTTCTCAGCTACCTTTGGCAACCATTGACCATAGTATCCTTCTGGATTGTATATGCCCTCTGGAATGGGCATAGAAAAGACTATTCTACAGTAGCTCCGATTCTTTCTGTTGGGCAGGTCTTTGAAAATGGTTCTGGGAGACAATTACTGTGTAGCTTACGGGTTACCACCATGCTCTCTTTTGTGTCCCGTGTTTTTAAACATCTCCATGATACCATCGGGAGAGGTCATTTGGTGATTTAGAGTGAGATGTCAGTAAACTGGTGAAACTCAGCTCTCCCTCTTCTTTCCAGCCAGTTGTGGACACCTGAAATTAATGTCTGTGTTCTGTGAAAGGCTGGATGACAGTGAAAAGGCAAAAATCCCTGTAAGATTAAAACGCTGTGAACTGGGAGTAGGTATACAACCAGTTCTGGGTGAAAGATTGTCGACTTGCAGTTTGATGCTACTTCTGGATTCTTCACTGTTGTTTCAGTGAGCAGATGCCAGGAGTGCCTTTTACCAACTCGGACTGACTATGGTCACAGATACCTTGGTAACTTCCAGATTGGACTGCTGTAAGGTACTGTGAGAAACATCAGGTGGCTGCTGGTACTGTATTGCCAAAGACGTTCCCACTACCCTGGTTCCTGTTCTTTCCAGCCTCAATTCAATAAGAATATTTGATTTATATACCGCCCTTCAGGACAACTTAATTCCCACTCAGAGCGGTTTACAACGTGTGTTATTATTATCCTCGCAACAATCACCCTGTGAGGTGGGTGGAACTGAGAGAGCTCTGGAAGAGCTGTGGCTGACCCAGGGTCACCCCGCTTGCTTCAAGCAGAGGAGTGGGGATTCAAACTGCACTCTCCAGATTAGAGTTCTGCAGCTCTTAACCACTACACCAAATTGGTGCCAATGTTAACCTTTAAAGCCCAAATTGTTTAGGGTCATAATACCTGAAGGACTGTCTCCACCCAAATGTATTTGCTTTCTCAGAAGTCGGCTTTAAGTCGTGAACTTCCCTTTTAGAGATATTTCAATCCCCTTATTTGTTGGCCTTACAACAAACTGTGTGATGTGATGTCATTAAGGTAAAAGTAGGTAGCTTGATGTGTAACGTGATGTCATTAACTTGCATATTTCTCAACTCCTCCAAGCAAAGCAGGGTAGAGGAAGGCTTGTTGTAATGGTATCAGATTGCATATTTTATCTTACTAAATGTTACAGGAGAGAGGTGGAGAGGACATCAGACATAATGTATACTTCTAGCTGAAGGAAGTTTTTAAAACAAAAAAACAAGTAGTCGTTGGGTTTGTTAAAGTCTAATTTGTTCATTATACCATGAACTATTGTCGTCTAGAGCCTACTTCATCAGATGCATGACATAGCCTATATATATGGTGGAGGAAAAATATTCCAAGCTGAAAAAGAAAAATCTCAGTAGTACCAGAGACATCATTTTGCATCCTCGCTATATGCTAGCATTCAAGAAATGCGATATTTTCTTGGTGTATTTTAAATGTATGACCTGTACTACAAGGGCTTGAAATGTGATTTTGGGTTTGTTTGTTTTTAAACAAAATCTGAGTCTCTTAAATGAAAGCTAAGAGTACCAAGTGTCTAATTATGTATGCAGTGGGGCGATCTTTAGCATTGCCAACAGAACTGAAGAAAAGCCTGGGCTCGAGACTCACCTGGAGCCCTTCTTTGTGTACCATGGGGTGACCAGGGATGAGCAGGGTGACCACTGTTCTCGTTGTGGGTCCAGGTAGCTCCCAGCAGCCTCTGCAGGCTGCTCCAATATATTTGAATCCCCAGTGAGGGGCAACCGGCTGGACCCCCAAGAGGAATCCCGCTTACCGTCATCCCACGGTCCCCCCCACCCCACCCCAGCAGGTGGGCTGAGAGGATGAGGAGGGTCATCAGTTGGCAGTTGGATCAGCCACTACTGGGATTAGCGCCTCATGCTGTGCCAATGCTCCAATAAGCTGTATTCAATAACAGTGTGGCCTTGTTACCTGTGCTTGCAGTCTCTGTGTCTCTCTTGTCGTGTCCCTCATCTGGTGCCCCTAGAACTGGTCTCACAAATGTCCTGTTCCTTTAACAGAGGCTTAATGTGTAGAAATGGTCAACTGAAACTTTTCATGGCATGGAATTAAATAAATCATCTAGTAACTAACTTCCAGTTAAACCTTTATTGAAAGGGCCATACATTTTTTTCCCAGGCTTGTTGGCAACTATACCTTTAGTTAGAGAAGTAAATACACCTGTGCTGTGTGGCCAGCCAATGCAAAAACCAATCACATTCCTTTTACGCTACAGAAACTGTTGCTTCCAGAGTTTCCAGATGTGTTCTGAGAAGTAAAATAGAAGCCCTATTATAGTTGTGATAGATCCTCACTATGAATTTCTACCACCCTTCCACTGTTTTGGTAACAGAGAACTCTATCAGGTATTAGAACAAAAAATTTAATCAACCCTCAGTGTTAGAATCACAAAGCAGAAATGTGTAGCTCAGTCAGCCAGCCTCCAGTTTATTGAATACTAACATGTAGAAAGAATGCAACCACCATTAAAAAATCTCTGCATCTCATGGCTCGTTATTTTTTTCCCATTAAAATTAGCCATAATTTTACTTTGTACTTGCCAGTTTGAGAAGCTGGGGTGTAAGTTCTGATAGCTGGTCAAGAGCACTATTAAGTAAATGAGCAGCCGTTCCCCAAACTGGGCTCCTCTATTCCCAGGGCAGAGTTGCCTAATTTTAAGTTTACAAGTGGTTGATCTGGAGCACGTTATTCAGTTAACCCTTTAAAACATTCCCATTTCAGTATCTCCTGATAACCTGTATAATTGTTTTTTTATAAAAGGACTGTAATAAGAGTATATTGAGCAGGGCTTCAACCCGTGGAGTGTGGACAAAATTTTACTAGCCAATGAAACATGTCTGGTATTAAGCTCATTTCATGATGATCCCACAAGCATTAATGCAAATGTTAAATATACAAAATAAAATACGCACTGTTCTGAGACTGAACTTTATTCTCATGGGGGTTGGTAACATTTCGGTCCTCCAGTCATTTACTCAAATGCAAGACTAATTTTTTTTCAGTTGTGCCATCAGAAAAGGAGGGGTTGTCTTACATTCATTTACAAGTTACAGTTATGTCCAGGTTTACTTTTTTTGTGTGTGTATAACATCGGGGGAGAGAGGGGGAGACTCATTTTACATTCAGGGTAATCTTCCTTTCAAGTAACTGCATTAACTAACTATATGCAAAGTCCGTATCAAATGCTTTATAATTACCACTCAGGACTATATGCAAGGTTGCTGTATGCTCTTTCCATTACCTCTTGCTGTGGTACATATTTTCTAAGAACCCTTTTTAGTTTAGTAAGTGCTTAATGACTATTGTATTGTTGCTTGCATTTCTGATGGCCTGCTGTAATAACATTTTGAACGTACAACTAGGCAGCATTATTTGAAAGCAAGTGCCAACGTGATTGTCTTTATGTGGAGGGGAGAATTTTGAAGCTGGGATAATGTCAGAGTGGACTTGGTTCTAATAGAAATAAAAAGCAGCAAATGAGGTAATCAAATTCAGATAAATTAGTATTGGCAGATTCTGAATGATGTACTTGCATGAGCAATCTTTCAAAATTCGTTCTTGTATACTGCTGCCATCTCTTTATTTATTATTATAATAATGTGATCCATGAGGCATCTGAGGGTGGCCTAGCTAATACTAATTAATCCAGTCAGGGAGAGCAGCAGGGTAAGTGGAACAGTCTATCGGATTGAAATTCATAACTTAATTGAGGTCAAAGTCCTGGGATGGGAGAACAAAAGTCTTTCTCTAGGATCAGGCCGATCAATAGTAATAAATATCTGGCTTGGATACAAGTACTTTATAGTGACAGATTATTTGACACTGGCCAGAGGGCCTGGTCTTGTTAAGGGCAGCGTCCTGTACAATATTCCACAAGTTATGTTCGTAGTCTTTGCCTGACCATAGTTGGTTAGAAGGGGAGGCCTGTGATATATTGTTGACTCTCATGAGGCATGGAAGGATGCAATTTAGAGAACTTCCATAGAAATGGCGATCAGTTCAATGTAGTTTATTGATGCAAGTCTTCTCGGTAATGCAAGAATGCCGGTCATTAGCAGTGACTGAGGTCAAAAGAATTTGGTTGTGGCTTGTAGAAATTTGCAGGCTAACCCTCAAGCTCTACTAGAGTAGAGACCAGTAAGTAACAGGACATACTCATTTGAGCAGACAAAAATCCCACTTCCAATTCCTAAGGGTGAGCTTTTGAAACAAAATAGAATATTGACTGTAATGTGTGTGTTAAAACACAGTACAGAAAAGATGCCTTGGTGTTTCTGTAAAATCTTTGGCTTTTGGTACTATACTATACTATACAGCTTTGGATTACTATATGGGAGAGGAGGAGTTTTGCAAGTGTGAGGTGGCCACAATACCCTCATATGGCTTATGGGGTGGTGCATTGTAGAGATAGCAATGTGTAATGTGTATCTGGTCCAAGCTGTTTGTTTAGAGGAGTTGTATATGACAGCAGATTATATTTCAGATACACACACACTCACACACATATTGCATATCAACTAATACATTATATATCAGATGTGTGATAGAGGAAAAATTAGCAAAGGGTCACTGAACAAAAGGGTAGTGTTAGTTAAAGCTGGTTTTTATTACTATTACCTTGAAAATAATCCACTTCTTCTGGAGTTGCTGTTCAGGGCTGCAGTGGCAACTTTTGGTCAACCTCTTCTATGTTTATCTTTAAAGTGCAAAGTTCTTGGAGGTGTCTGTTTCACAATTCTGTTTGGGTATGTTATTGTTGTTGCCTCTTTAGGGAATGTGACAAGAACTGCATAGACCATCTCGTGTGTCCCTGGAGAGCTCTATGGCTTAAAGCCAGCTCTGCCAGATCCTGTGCTCTTCACTTGGTCATACTGGTTCTCAATAGCTATTACTTTATTCTTTATTATATTTGGTAGTGGCTTTTAAGGATCTATTTTAAGTGCCTTTACGAAAGAAACTGTCAGAAGATTTGTTTTAACATTGATGGGTTGTTCCATGCTAGTGTCATGTTTTCATTGGACAAGTTTAGTAAGACAAGGTACAATCAAGCTGAAGTCAGGCATTTCTGCTTGTTCTCATTGTGAAAGTGAATCACATGCTTACTTTCCTGCCGAAATGAATAACTTTTAGAGCTTTGTTTTAGCTGTGTTGTACTCCACTTTGAATTTTTAAAGTTGGGTAATTAGTAACGGTAAAGGTAGCCCCCAGTGCAAGCACTGAGTCATTACTGACCCATGGAGGGATGTCTCATCACGACGTTTTCTTGGCAGGCTTTTTACGGGGTGGTTTGCCATTGCCTTCCCCAGTCATCTACACTTTACCCCCAGGAAACTGGGTACTCATTTTACCGACCTCGGAAGGCTGAGTCAACCTTGAGCCGGCTACCTGAACCCGGCTTCCGCCAGGATCGAACGCAGATCGTGAGCAGAGCTTGGGCTGCTGTATTGCAGCTTACCACTCTGCGCCATGGGGCTCTTTTTTTTTTTAGTACCAAACGATAAATTAAATTGAAAGGTTCCATTCCAATAGGAGTGAAGTCTGCTGGTAGAAGACTTCCTGCAGTGACAGAAAGCTGTTTGCCTTGCAGGAAGGCCCTAACTGCAGTGAATCAGAACCTGTGGATCCAACTCATTAGTTTCACAATTGACCGTTCATTCTGCACTTAAATGATGCAGCCTTAAATTTCTAAAATTTAAGTTGTTCGATCCTGTGACTCCGTGCCTTTAGCCAGGGCATTTTTCTCCAGTGGAAGAAGCCTTCGCCTGTCACAAGATGCTCTTCTGAATGCCTGGTTTCTGCTGCTGCAGGAAATTGCCTCTGCTAGCAAAATTGTTGAATGATTAAAAAATGAAGAACCAAATTAATACCAAAAATGTAATGTCTGTTTTTTTAAAAATATCTTTTACCCATAGCCTTGGATACAGTAGGCCATTCCATTCTGTTAAACTGTTTGGGAAATGAGGTGGGCATTACAGACATGACAGTCTGATGACTTCAGTTTTTCCTACTTGATAGGACAGAGTGTTGGAGGTGCAATTTCAGTTGCCTGGTGCCTGAATTGTGGTGTGCCTCACTGTTTCATCCTGTCACCTGTAGTGTTCAACATTTCCATTAGGCTATGAAACAAGAGCATCTGTAGACCTGGATTTCATCCCTGTATTGATGACTCCCAGCTCTGTATTTCAGCCAGAGGCAGCCATCTGTGTTCTAAATCAATACCTGGATGCAGCAGTCAGGAAGATATGGAAAACAAGCAGAAAGTGCATCTAGACTAGATGGAGGAGATGCTAGTAGAGCTGATGTTCTACAAAGCTTCCTACACTGGATGGCAAAAGCTATCTTTATCGATTCTTGTTAAAGTGTTGTTGGATCCTCAGTTCCTTTGGAAAACCAGTTGTAGGCATTAGCTAAGAGCAGGGCTTTTTTTGAGGCGGAACACCCTGGAATGGCATTCCAGCAGCTCTGCAGAGGAGGGTAAGCTGCTTTGAGTTCATTCTGCTTTCTTTTCAGTGGTGAGTGGGGCTGTGTGTGTGTGTGCATGTGTGTGCGCGCTGCTTTGAGTTCATTCTGCTTTCTTTTCAGTGGTGAGTGGGGCTGTGTGTGTGCATGTGTGTGTGCGCTGCTTTGAGTTCATTCTGCTTTCTTTTCATGGGGGTTGGGGCTGTGTGTGTGTGTGTGTGAGAGAGAGAGAGAGAGAGAGAGAGAAACTAAATCCCACAAAGATGGAGGTCCTGCATGTGGGTCTGGGGTCCATGGGAATGGGACTCCGGCTTCCCGCTCTTGATGGAGCACCGCTTGCGAGAGTGAGGAGCCTGGGAGTGGTCTTGGATGCCTCCTTGACTATGGAGGCACAGATAGAAGCAGTTGTCCGGTCTTCATTTTTCCATCTGAGACAATCCCGGCAGCTTGTCCCCTACCTGTTGACCCATGACCTAACAGCAGTGATCCAAGCAACGGTTACCTCTAGATTAGACTACTGCAACTCGCTCTATGCAGGGCTTCCCTTGGGCTTGATCCGGAGATTACAGCTGGTTCAAAATGCAGCTGCGTGGGTGATTGCAAGAGTCCCGATAGGGGAACATGTAACACCTATATTACGCCAGCTGCATTGGCTACCAGTTGAGTACCGGGTCCTGTTCAAGGTTTTGGTGCTGACCTATAAAGCCCTATGCAGAGTAGGTCCAGCATATCTGCAGGACCGCCTCTCCCTATATATGCCCCAGAGGACACTTCGTTCTACACACAAAACACTTTTGGTGGTCCCCGGTCCTAGGGAGGCTCGCCTGGCCTCGACCAGAGCCAGGGCCTTTTCGGTCCTGGCACCAGCCTGATGGAACTCTGTCTGATGAAACCAGGGCCCGGCAGTATTTATTATCCTTCCACTGGGCCTGTAAGACAGAGATGTTCTGCCAGGCATATGGCGGAGGCTAGGCTGGGCCCCCGCAGGCCATACTTGACTTGACTTGAAAAGATCTGTCCAAAAACATATATAGATATGGATATATGGGCCATGTCTGAAATGAAGTAACTCTTCCATCGCCATCTGAGGAGTTTTTATTGTATGTAGTGTTTTAAATTTTATTGTAATGTTTTATCTGCTTTTATGTGTTTTTATGTAAATTAAAATGTTGTGCTCTATCCTGAGCCCGCTCAGCAGGGAGGGCGGACTAAAAATCTAATATAATAAAAAAATTCTGCTTTCTTTTCATGGGGGGGTGGGTGGGGCTGTGTATGTGTGTGTGCAGGTGTGCTGCTTTGAGTTCATTCTGTTTTCTTTTCAGGGGTAGTGGGAGCTGTGTGTGTGTGTGTATGTGCGTGCATGCGCGCGCTGCTTTGAGTTCATTCTGCTTTCTTTTCAGCAGGGTGAGTGGGGCTGTGCATGTATGTGTGTGTTGCTTTCTTTCTTTTGTTGCCTGAAGTTGGCATTGTTATGGTTCCCAGAGCTTTTGAAAGCAGATTGGTTCTGTGTTAGTTAAATATATCAGTTACGGTCATTTGTATTAGTTAAAATATCAGTTATGGTTATTCCAGTTTTATGCTAGGAATGGATAGCTGTGTCCAAGTCACAGAAGGCTGTCAACAATATATTCATCAGCATATAGGTGTTCTTATGCCTTAATAGCTGTAACTCAAATGGTTCTCCCCACCCTCCGCTGATTAACATCACTGAAATTGCAGTGGACATGGGTGTTAAGGAAGTTTTTATGAATATTGTTTGTCTGGGACACTGGAATATTTATGAACTTTTCACAACATCACAGCAGCTTAGCCATTGGTAAGGCAGAGTTGGCAGGCAACAAAAAAAAGCAATTTTAAACTAAGTATAAATCTAATGTAGCTAAAGTTGAGTATCTTCTTTTGAATTGCTCCAGTAAAGCAAAACCCTCCCTTAAAATTTGAAAATTCAATATTCATTAGATTAGGAATTTCAGACTGTGTAATTTTAAGAAAGAATTTTGGATTTTTTTTTCTACGCTGGCAGAGAGAATCTGTTAGAATTTAGATTTGTGAGATGGGTTTTGGATTTTTAGAGGCTCCCTTCTTGCATATTTTAAAATATGATTCCAAAGAAATGAAATGTTTGGAGAAAGGAATGGAAGATTTCACTTTTTGTTGAGGATACAGAAAGGAAAAAAACACTTTCTCATATTAGTGTAATTTTCCAATCTTACTAACATTTATCTCGTCGTAATGCATTGTCCTGGGTTCCGGGAAGCGGCGTCACTTCCGGGAGTGAAGTCATCACGCATTTCCAGGAGCGCGGGCGCTTTGCGGGCGCACGTGTGGTAATAGAGTTCTACCACCTCTTTTCCCAGAAAAAAACCCTAAGAGTATGTTTTTTTCAGGAATTCCTGGCTAAAAATAATTGTCTTCCCTTCTAGACTCAGTCCATCTGACCATGCTGATTCATACTCCCATAACTTCAAGAGCAGATTATTTATGTGGGGGTGCTTTTGAAGTCAACTTGTAAGATTCAGCTGGTACAGAGTACGGCTGTTCATTTGCTGACGGGAGGAGGAAGAAATGACCATGTTCCTCCTGTTGTGAAGCAGTAACAGTGGGATTCTGAACACTTAAAAACTTGCCCCTTACTTGGCATCCAGTGGCCAAAGTGGGGGATAAGATACAATCTCCTGGTTTGGAGTGGTGATGGAAAGTTCCTATATCTCCTTACTAAGTATGCCATTCTGAAAAAGCTGAAATGAGTAATAAGCAAGCAATGGGGAAAGAAGGGATCTCATCAACACAGAGGAAGCAAGTGAAATTGTGATAATTCTTATCAGAGATGGAATATTCTGAAAGCATATCCTCTGAATTGATTACTTGCTAGCCATGCTGTTCTGGAGGGACATCTTTCCCTGTTGCTGCAATCTCACATAAAAAATAGCTTTGCTTTCATACCGTCCTTTAAGCAGCTTGCGAAGACACAGAAGCCTTCCTAGGACATGAGAGTGAGCAAACTCAGAGAGGACAACCGGGATGCACTCTTGCATGTTTGTGATCTTGCTTTAGGCCTTACCAATGGTTACCTTACATCAGACATGGAAAATGTCCTCCTCTCTGCACCTGTAAGAGAGAGTCAATGACAGTAGTGAATAATGACCAGCAACTGCAACAGGTAGAATCTAGACTCAGTTGTAGTGAGTAAGTTCTGCCACCTTGATGCTGTTCTATTTCTCCCCTTTCCTCTCTGCGTTGGAGGGAGACAGGAATTATTGATTTGAGGGAACACAGGATAACAGTTCTGCTCCTCACCTGACACCCTACCGACACTACCTAGTTCTGGCTTTTCTGCTTCTAAACTGCACTCGTAAAGCATTTAAACTTCTGTAGCTCTGGTGTTAGTAGTAGCACTGGGGTTAGTAGTATCAGTGCCCATGTAGATCTTTTCATACTCAAGCACCTTCATTGCATTCAACCACACCGCTATGGAAACTACAATACCTCTGCCGTAGAAGTACGGTTGGGGATGGGGAGTGAACAGTGTGCAAAAAAATGAGGAACAATAGCACTTTTCTGCACAATAAAATGCAAATAAGCTCTTTGCCATTCTTGATAAAGCTCAAACAGCTTTTTCATTTAATAGGCTTGTCCTGTCAAAGTTTTTAATAACCCCTAGCTGCAACTTAATTCAGTTTAAATGGGAATGACATTTAAGTTTCGGAAAGGACCAGCCCTGCTGTATTTGTGCATCTAATTGAGTCATGAGATTCTCAGTCTTCTGTCTCAATTACAATAAATAATTTCTTCCTAATAGTCTTATGTCTAAATCCCTCCACACTAATGTAGACTTTGGGTGTGTTGGTTTTCTGCACACTATGGTGGGAATGACTGAAAATGAAAAGGGCAAAGTTTACTCTCTGGATGAGCTTCACCCTTCTGTAAAATGATCTTGAGTGTTTCAGCTGCACTAACTATGCTGTAATCTTTGTTGCCATTAAGCTGATTGTGCCCTCCCCAGGATTCCTCTGACTAATCCTGCAATATTGCAACTAGTAGCTTTTCATTTTAACACAATTAAAAACAAAATCCATGCAGTTTGACTTCACTGGTCTTTACAAACTGCACTACATTATAAGGTTCATTTTGTAAAATACTTGTTTAAAGCTGGAACATAATGTGTTGCGGAGTAGGCACCTCTTGGTCCATTAGTTACATGCCCTGTAGAATTTGAATAGTATGGTCCTCTCCTTTTAAAAAAAAATAGACTCTTTCCATTGTTTCCATATGAGTAATAATTTTTTTCTGATTGCATGTTGTAGGCAGTTTCTTTGCCTTAACTTAAGCATCCTCAAGTATCTTTTCTAATGGCCAAACATTTTAATTTTATGATATAACTGAAAAGAAGCTTAGATCTCGCTGGGTATTGGCATCTGTGGGACTGGATTCTGAATCCGCATTGAAAAAAATGGAGCTAATGGTTGATTTGTAAGATCTGCTTCTGGATAGCTTCTTCCTGCATTACGCTGGTATTTGAATGCGAGAGTGACAGAAGCTGTGTTAACTGTGTGCTTATCTATCTATCTGTATATCTAATACAGCCTTTTTGTTTGTAAAACAATCTAAAATAGAGGTAAAATGAAGAACAGAAATTAATAACGTCAAATGAATAAATACATTTAAAAATTAATTTGGCTTATTTTGTACAGATATTGTTGAACAATCATAGTTTGGAACACCTAGATTTATGTTCTGAGCATCTTTGTCTACTTAATGTCAATACATAAACATAGTTAATCTACTACATTCATATTTTCTTGATAGGTGTTTTTTCATGTTGGTAAGTGTTTTTCATGCCCTCGTAGTATTCCAACGGCTTTCCTTATCACAGATTCTGCGTTATATTTCTGCATTTTATAGCTCAGGTGTTTGAAGTTCTGAACGGTATCTTTTCTACAAGAGTGCACAATATCAAATAGCATTCATATAAAATCCCAAGAATCTCACCTTCCAGTTTATTTATTTATTTTATTTTTAATCCACCCTCCCCGCAAGCGGGCTCAGGGCGAGGTCCAACATTGAATAAAATACAACTTAAAATCAATTATAAAAACAGATAAAATACTGTGCCCCTTTCGGGGCAACCAGCGGGAGTGGACTCTCCATACCCCTTGTAGAGGGAGACTGGTGGAAGGCTCGGCAATGATGGGCTAAAATTAGCCTCCACCATATGCCTGGAGGAACATCTCTGTCTTACAGGCCCACCGAAATGATACAAGATCCTGGCAGGTCCGAGTGTCCTCAGAGAGTTCCACCAGGTTGGGGCCAGGACCGAAAAGACCCTGGCCCTGGTAGAGGCCAGCTGAGCCTCCCTAGGGCCAGGGACCACCAGTAGATGTTTTCCTGTTGAACAAAGTGATCTCTGGGGCACATACAGGGGGAGACCAGTATGCTGGTCCCAGTCCGTTTAGGGCTTTATAGGTCAAAACCAACACCTTGAACCGGATCCGGAATTCTACTGGGAGCTAGTGAAGCTGCTGCAAGATAGGCGTAATGTGTGTCCTACATGAAGCTCCAGTTAGGACATGGGCAGCAGCATTCTGGACCCGTTGAAGTTTCTGGATCAAGCCCAAGGGCAGCCCTGCATAGAGCGAGTTACAGTAGTCTAACCTGGAGGTGACCGTTGCATGTATCACTGTTGTTAAGTCCTGGGCTGAGAGGTAGGGCGCCAGTTGCCGGGCCTGCCGAAGGTGGAAAAAGGCCGCCCGAGCCACAGCCGCGATCTTCGCGGGATTCAACTTCAGCCTGCTCTGTTCTGCCCACTCAGACACAGCCTCCAGAGCTCTCAACAGGGTGTCAGGGGCAGAGTCAGGTCGGCCACCCATCAACAGATACAGCTGGGTGTCATCTGCCTATTGATGACAACCGAGTCTGAAACTCCACACCAACTGGGTGAGGGGGCACATATAAAGATTGAACAACAGGGGAGAGAGTATCGCCCCCTGTGGGACACAGCACTCCAATGGTTGGTGTGCGGACAGTCTCTTCCCCCAGCGCCACCCTCTGTCCCCGACTGTGGAGAAAAGAGACAGTTGTTTAGAAAAACAACTTTCTAATCTACATGATTGAGTAAAATATATGAAAGCATAGCAGAGATTGTTCTTCAAACAATTATAAGGGTGAAATCTGAGTTGGGAGTCTAGTCATTAGCGTGTGGGAGTTTCTGTTTGGATGTCATGGCAAATTGGAACTTAGACCAGTGAATTTTTGGTCCAGTTCAGCACGACTAGCAGAAGTAGGTCAGAAGAACAAGGGGAGCACGTGTGCACAGTGAACAAGATCTACTTACCAGCAAGATCTCTGCATAGAATTTGTTGTGATGTCAGAACACAGACAGCATCTGCCAGAACTACAGTCGTAAGAAGCATACAAAATTAGGAAACCTTTGTTCAAATGTTCATAATTCTACTTCATAACTGGGATTTTGTGATTATACAGTGTCATTTTTATCAGTGCCAGTGCTGCGGTTTCGTTAGTGTCTTTGAGTTTGTGGATATACAATTCCATAGGTGAAGCAGTAAATATCTGCATCAGTGGAATCTCTCTCTCTCTCTCTCTCTCTCTCTCTCTCTCTCTCTCTCTCTCTCTCTCTCTCTCTCTCTGTCAAGGTGGGAGTCACTTTAGGTCAGGAAAGTGAAAGCTTTTTGTGTGGGCTCTGTTTTGCCTAATATATGGTACTCTTAAGGCCTCCAGATAATCCCTTTAGATTGTGCATGGCAGTGCTTAGTGAATACTTATTTTGAAATGACTGCATTGCTTCTGTTTCTGTGGGTTTGCAATGTATCAGTTTGTCTGCCAGAGTTGTGGCACTTGCATTTATTAAGATATTTTCTCTAGCGTTTTTTTATTTTCTGAGTTACTGTACCCTTAATCTCACAAGCTCACCTTTTAATAACAGGAAAGTATATGAGTTTTTTTCTCCATCTTCACTACCACTTGAGGGTAACTCATTCTTGAGGAGCACTTGTAATGGAATTCAGGGCTGTTTTTTTATCTTCCTAAGGGTGCTCATAGTATGGCTTTTGCAGGTTGCTTTGAAGCATGCCGCGTGGGTTCAAGGACACACTCCCAGTTTAATGTGCACAGGCATGCTCCTGCTTGCGCTCTGATTGGCAAGGTTAACTCTGAGAGGCGCTGAGAGGCTGCAGCTTTTTAAACTGATTTGATTAGAACCACTATTTTATCCCCTTCACTCCCCCTCCCCTAACCACTACCTCCTGATCCTTTTAACATTGGTCCAATAACTGTTCACTCTGCCCCTCCCCAATTCTATTTTCATGCTGAATTTTGACATTTTGTAAAATAGATTAAGAAGCTCTGGAGAAAAGATTAGGCGCTAATATCTGTCTCATGGGTGCATTGTTTTCTGAGACAGATGAAAGTATGATTCTCTGCTTTGCCTCCATAGCAGTTTTCTTGTGCACTGTCAGTACGTAGATTTCAGGGTACAGACTTGCCTTGATCTCCATTAAAAAAAACTTTTTTGTGTGATTTTTAAGTCCATCCCAAAGATGAGGAATAAGCACTGCTTTACTTTTCCTTCCTGCCAAATGAAATTGTGCAGTGGTTTCTCATCTTAAAAATAGAAACTTCATTCACACAAAACTTTTAAATGTTTGACTCTACTCTTGTGGCTTCCTGACTGACTAGTTACATTTATAATTTTGACATGTACACAGATTGAGTTGTTCATATTTTCCATGGTTCACCTATGCAGTAATGTTCATGCTAGGAAAATTATTTCTGTTGTCCCGTATTCTCTTGCAATGGGAAAAAGCATGCATTTCAAATGAAAGTTCCCTCTGTTCTAGCATTTAAATATCAGAAAACAAAATATTGGTGAATCCTCTACAGTTCATACATAACTACTTCCTTGCGATGTTTGACTTAATTTTGAATCTACAGCGAAGGTAACTTCTATAGTAGTAGGGTATTTCCAGAAGTAACTTGGTATTAAGCCCTGTTGAGAGAAACTGAGGTATCAAAATGTACTTTCAAAATTTTAATTTATCTAGTGGAGATTTTATCAGCTTTCTCAATATAACAACATTTAAGTTCTGATCTTGCAAATGAGTGCCAAAACTATTTCCTGCAAGGTAGTTTGAGACATGCGTGAAGAAAACTGCTTTTCATCATATAAGAGGTAATCTGCTAGGTTGTATTGTTGCACTTTGGCAAGATAATGCTAACATGTTATATCTATTCAGTCATACATCAATGTATCTATAACATGTGGAGTCCTTACTTTTCTGCCAAGTGTCGAAGTTTTTGCTACTAATGTGCAAAATGGTTTAGGAGACCCTTGCAGAATGAATTTAGTGGCAGTGTATGGTCTTTTGCACACAGGGCTTTCTCGTCAGTTCAAGCTCCATCAGTTTCTCTCCAGAGTTCTGCATACACAGTCAAAATCCCCGATTCAGTCTCCAAACTACTCCCCAGACTTTTTTGCATTCTGCAGGGAGGAAGGGAGGAAAGATGCATCAGCTGCAGGATCAATTTCCCCGAGTTATCTGCAATTTTTCTCCCTGCATGCATACCTGATTTTTTTTCAACAAAGTCTAAACCCGGGATGTACACCCAAAAAATATTGAGGTTTCCTGCTCCGGGGTTACCTGAAGTGGGAAAACAATTTGGAATGACCCCTATCCCAAAGCGGCAAGCTGTCTCGGGATTCAGGTGTTTGAATGGCTTCAGTATGCTCCGTAAAGATTCAGAGCACACAGAAGCTCAAAGCCACCCTTCTCATGCCACTCATGAGTGGCAGGAGAAGAGGCACTTTCAGACGCTCTGCACCAGCTTCACCTGATGCATCGAGTGAATCCAGGCTGGCGCAGGGCGTTTGAAACTGACAGCGCCCCTTCTCCTGCTGTTCACCAGTGGCCCTGCGCCAGATATGAATCGCTTTGGAAAGCTTTGATTCAGTATTTCTGAATCCCAAATCTTTCCAATTTGGGCCTGATTCGGGGTTTCCCCCCGAATCAGAATCCCAAATCACACATCCGTGTTTTAAACGCTGCTTTTTTGAAGTGCAGAATGTTTTCTTCAGTGTGAGGCCTGGCCATGGCTTGCCCTTTTGCCTGCCCTTTTATCCCTCTGTATCCTGATTAGTTGAACAACAACCAATCCAGTTTTTAAATTTGTTTAAACAAAACATTGCAAAGTTGTTGTTTAAAGAAAAACCTGTGCAATTGATGAGGGAAAATGCTGCAGTATGGCTAACAGAAAAGCTCTGCAGAGAGCTCTGAATCCCTAATATTTTCTAGTTTTCTTCCAGAACACTTCAGCCAATCAACACACAGAAATGTCATTGTTTGTTATGATTTTTGTGTGCATACTGATCTTGGCTGCAAGAAATAGACTTCTGACCAACACAAAGTATGTAGGATGAAATTTTGTACAGAAATCTGTTTCCTGTACTTTTTAGTCCACTTGTTTTTATCTTTTTTTAAAAAAAAAAGAAGAAGAACATTGCAATATTGATACTTAAAAAAAAACCTTTTAAGTTTCCTCAGCCAATCAACTGATGAAACTGATGTGTCCTCGGGACAAAACTGAAGGGTCCTCTTTCCCCAGACAGCTGCCAAAAGAAACAGGGTGTTTTTCTAGTGCAGAAAAAACAGACCCCACTTTGGTTTGACTCGCTCAGGGGTGGAATTACAGAGGCCCAAAGCAGATCTGATCCTCATGGATCAAATACCAAGAAAACCCGGTGTCAGTGTGCATGTGGAAAGGACCTATTTCCGGAAGCTCAGAAATAAAGGATAGCAGTGTCAAAAGTTTCTTTACCCTTACACTGGTTGAATCTAATGTGTTATTACTGAATCTATTATTTTGTTACAAAAACTCTGCTCTAAGCATGGAGGGCAGATAAGCTTGAAAAACTACCCACTGGCTGAAACAGCACAAACAGTGTAGCATAAACACAATCCCGTACCCAATTTATTAAATCCTGACATACTGCATTGCTTAAGAGTTCTCAGGGAGAATTAAAACCTTCTGACTGGGCTTTGCATTGCAGAGAATTTTTTAAATGTAGTGCCATTTAAAAGGTTTCTCTTGTGTTCCTTTAATGGGCTATATAAAAAGGCTTGTTTTAGGCCAGCAAATGGGAGGACAATCCAATTTCCCTCTGATTCCATCAAGACACTCTCAAAGCATTAGCTTGTGCAGTTACATTTAGAGAAAAAAACTGCATAGTTGACCCCCTTGCACCTGATAGTGCAAAAAAGTGTCTTGCGTAGTTATTTAGTCAATATTGTAGTTCCAAACATTCTGATGGTATAGAAATTTACGGGGCAAACCAAAAGTGATATCAATCAGTGAAATACACAATGGTCATTTGTTACTTAAAAATAAAGTTTTGAATTGCTTACCATAATAAAATTTGGACCAATACCATAATAAAATTTGGACAATACTGTCGGTCCTGCCAGACTGCCATTTCCACAGCAACAGCAGACTTGGAGCTAGAAGTGATTGGGAAGGTTCTCTGTCTCCTGGTTGTATCCCAGGTTCTGGAGGATCTGTAGGTAGAGTGCATGAACATGCTGAGACCAATGGACTGAAATGACAACTGGCTTTTACACAGGCAATTCACAGGCAAAAAGCTCATCCTCATTATGAAAAGCTGGGGAGGAAGAAAAGAAGGTGATGAGAGGTCCTGTTTAGACATTGCACCTTCTGCTTTATGATATCCCTTACAGGGCCAGTCCTCCTAACTACCATTCGACAGGGTGAGTTAGCCTGGATCAGGAGTTAAATTTGATGCAGCACATATTTAGTGATTTGATTTAACTTTTTCCTGGTTGGGAAGCACTGTGTGTGTACATGCACATACATGGCAGGAGATGTGCCAGTTGAATTTTCTGCCTCATGCACTGAAATTTCTTTAACTAAAACTGCTTTTAATGAAATTTGGCCATCTCACTGTCTGGGTAGGAGATGGGTTTTGCCCCTACCAAGATGAGCCCTGTAAGTGTGGCAATTTCACATAGCAATGAGCCTTCACAAATACAGGAGAAAATGAAATTTTATTTTTTTTAAAAAGGTCACATACGCATTTTAACAGCTGTCCACAAATATATCAGTGCTATTACATGCAGCCTGTTCCTATGGCTTGATGCAAGCTTCTCATATTATTTCAGTTTAGATTAACTTGATCATATACCACCAGGGATTTTTTCTGGGAAAAGAGGTGGTGGAACTCAAGACCACACAATGACGTCATTTTGGGTCAGCTGGAACAAGGGGGGAGTTTTTTAAAGTTTAAATTGCCCTTGGTGAAAATGGTCACATGGCCGGTGGCCCTGCCCCCTGATCTCCAGACAGAGGGGAGTTTAGATTGCCTTCCGCGCCACTGGAGCGGCGCGGAGGGCAATCTAAACTCCCCTCTGTCTGGAGATCAGGGGGCAGGGCCACCAGCCATGTGACTATTTTTAAGAGATGCTGGAACTCCGTTCCACCGCATTCCCGCTGAAAAAAAGCCCTGTATACCACACTTTATCTAAACAAAGTGGTGATCTGGAACCTAGTAGGAAGAACTTGCTCTCAAACCTAATTTTTTGCCTCTTAGAAGAACATATGCAAACTGAAGATAGAAGTAAAATTGTGATAGAAGTAAAATGAAGAACCTGTTAGACTTAAGGCATTAAAATAAGGTCAAGAAGCATCCTAAAGGATAGTCTTTCAGGTAGAGGCAGGATTTGAACAGTAGGAACCAAAGGAAAACTAACAATGGATGGAAATTGCCCAGAATTCAAATTTAGGAAATAATTAGTGAAATGGTAATACAGTAAAACATTATTGCACTGTTAGTGGCATTGCATTTCACAGCCAAATATGAAACACCATAACATTCATCCTTACTGCTGAAATGCAAAATAGCAAGAATGATTAGGGAAAACCAGAACAAGCCAGACCTTGTGCTGTTAACTTGGTGGTATTGGGTCTTTGTATAACCAGGTTAAGTATGCTTGGACAGTGCAGCCCTGATGCTAGCAGACTGCAGGTTTTATAAATACATACAGAAATAATTAAAATCTAAGGGGTTTAAAAGGCGTAATCTCCTTTCAATAATCTCTGCCACAAAGCCTGTAAAGTCACTGTTGGCAGAGAGCCCACATCAGACCGGCTGTTGGGTATCTGGACAGCATGTGTGGCTTGGAGTAGAGAGAAAGAGAGAGATGAAGTGAAATCTCTGGCCTGTCAGATACTCGCTTCTAGAATATGGTCTTTTCTCCTCACTGGCTGTGGTAAAAGCCAAGCTGGACATCATTCCAAGACCAAACACCAGGATGACATTTGATAGTTGTAAGCAATGAAATACTGAAATATGGCCTGAAAGAAGATAGTAAGGTACCCTGAAGTAAGCAAATACAGGAGTGGTTCTGTTCTGTGGAAACATATATTCCTTAGTCTTGAGTTTTCATGCAAGCCATTGCATTATCTTACACATATATATCCTATTCTCCTAGTATGAATCATCTTCAGTATAAAAAGTTTAAAAATAAGGGGGAAATACAAAATCCATACCAAAAACTATAAAAACTCAAAGTTGTAAGTACTTTAAACCCATTTTTTAAAAGCATAGACCAAAAACTTGTGTAATAATATAATATCCATGAGGAACCATAAAAATGGAAAGGGGAAGGAGATAAATTTATGACTAGATGATCAGCCATACAACCAACAAAAGAAAATTAACAGCTTAAAGACTTCTATCAGCAAAAATGTTTTGACTGGCAGCTGAATCTTCAAAGGCCAGGCACCAGATGAACTGATGGCATGTGAGGAGTTTAGCAGTCCAGGTGGCTTAGTAGAGAAGGCCCTGCCCTTGATACTTGCCCTGCTTACTTTAGAAGGCAGGGAACCATGCAACAGCTGGTTTCAACTGATAGGCAGGTCAGTCCATATGGGAGAAAATTGGTCTAGATTATTTAGGATGTTAGAAGTAAAAACCAGTATCTTGAATTTTGCCTGGAAGCAAGTCAGCAACTACTGTAGATACTTGGGTGGTATAATATGGGTTTCCCCCCCCCCTTGTATTTGCTATCTGGTGTAAGCAACCTAGCTGCAGCATTTGCACTGAAACTTCTCTAGAGAGTGTTGCATGATTGATAAATCCAATCCAGCATGGATTGACCAAAGCCAGGATAATTGTGACCAGATCATGCCTCTTAAAAAAGCCACAGCATACCAATCAAAGTTGGCTAAAGGCATGTTGCATCACACATCTAATATCACCCTCAAGCTGCCAACCTACTCTTTAGGGGGATTACGATCCTGTTCAGAACAGACTGATTCTTTACTCTTTGACTGGTCATATTGTTGATTTAACAGCATTTCAATCTTACCTAGATTGAGCCTCAGGTTTTTGCCCCTCATATAGCCCATTACTTTAACTTCAAGTATGCTTTTATGAAGGAAGCAGGATATAAATGTTTTAAATTGCATCCCATGTGCTCGTTCAGAACATCCAGGGAGTTATCTGTCTTTGATAAGGAGAAATAGAGTTAAGTAATTATGGCACTCTAAATCTCCAGACAGCTTCTCCCAGCTACTTCATTGGAATGTTAAACCATGTAGCAGAAGTGTGATGGGGCAGAGCAGGAATCCCCAGAACATGGTACCTCACCATGGTCAGAGCGCCCAGAAGGACACCATTGCGGATAGTAGCAGAAGCCCCTGAGAGTTCCAAGAAAATAAATAGAATTAGAGTCCCCATCTCTCTTCCAACACAGGTCATCCATCAGGGTGACTACATCGGTCTTGGATCCAAAACTAGGCTAGACGCCAGGTGTAAATGGGTGGCTATAATCCATCTCATCCAGTGACTGCTTTAGCAGTCCTGTATTTATCCAAAATTAAACCCAAATAAGAGAGAATGTAAAAGTTATTGTTCCAGTACTGGCTAAAACTATTTTCAACATGTACTAGTATGCCTGAATAAAAGAAGAATGCCTGCCAATATTTAACTTCTTGTATTTTAATTCATGTGTTTGCTTTTAATTTTGTATGTTTATATTTTGCAAGCTGTCTTGGGCATTGGGAAAAGTGGGATATAAATATTTATATAAATAAATAAATCTCTAATGCACGTCGCACTCATCCATTTCATCCTACCTACAATTTGAATTTTTTAATACTTTGCCTTCAAAGATGGTGGCGTCTATGTAGTTTTGCCAACTTGTTGTTTTTGCAGACTTCTAGTAGGCAATTTAATGATATAACCTCTTTAGGAGCACCTTCAGAGAATGCAAATATATAATTCCTTCCTAGCTTAACTGTATTAGTGTTTCCCAAACTTTTGATAGCTGAAAGACATTTACTAATTTTGAGGCGTACATCAGTCTTGACACCCCAAAAGATTTACTTTTCAAAACTGTGAAAATTCCTGCTCTCAGAGGGGTACAACTTCTCTGTTTCTGTGATTGTCCTCTGAAGAGCAGGGACTCAGAGCAGTGACTCATGCAGAAGTGCAACAAACAGTCGTTAGGTCATTCTGTTGTGTGCACATGCAGCAGCAGTAGCTGAATGATCCAAACCTGGATCAGAGTTACTCATCTGTAAAAATTTAATAGACTTCTTACCAACAAGATTAATGCCTGGTGGTCTCTGTTCCAGAGAAGCAACAAACCAAACAGAAACAGTGGCATCAAAAACAGGTGAAACAAAGAGTTATCAGTGCCATTGTACAAAAACAAAACAAAGCCAAACCCCTCGCCTTGCTCTCTAATCCAGATGTGTGGAGGAAAGAGGAGTAGAAGGAACAAATAGCTAAGACATGGTAACATAATACTTAACGTTTGGGGACCAGGATGCACAAACCTGAAGGAAACCATGTGCAGTCAAGAAATCTGAGATTTGAACCCAAAACCTTTCAGAGGTCAGAGCCTGGATTGAACCTAGATTGCACTGGGCCCCTTTCCTCTTGGATCTCCAAACAGCATGGAATAGAGACGTGCAGTACCAAACCCTGCACGTGTAAACTCATCTGTCAGATGTGGTACATATATTATGAACTTCACTTTCTACCCTTATTTGACCAAAGACTGAAATGAGTCAAAAGGAAAGAAAAAAGGATTATTAATCCATATAGGCGTCTGATGGAAAAGAGGCAAGACCGGGGAGATAGTAGGCTGCCCATTGCACATGGGTGGTAACTTGGATTAAAGGAGCCTTTGGTTGGTTTAATTTTTTGTGCCACAACACACAGGTTTGTATCCTACCCTTCCATCCAGGCAGGGGTCCTCTTCTGTTAGGGGAGGGCTCCATGGGCCAAAGAAAGGCTTTAAACTTGGCTGAGCAGAGTAGTGGAACGTTTATGACATAATGACACAAACAATAGATTTTCTACAGCTTTTTATATTTTAGCAAATGTTGTGTATAATGTATCTAAGCAATACCGTTTGTGCTTGTAATGTTGAGCTATGGTATGTGGCTTAGAGAATTGTTTTGAACTAGTTAGTTAAACTTTTCACTTTGGCTGCATGGGTTACGCTAGTGGTTTGCATGTATTCAGCTTTTCATTTTGGATGATGTAAATTATGCACACGCGGTATCCATTTACCCCAGTGGTGTCTTTTTTGAATTCCAGAACTTTTCTTCTAGTAAGTAGCACCCACAAAAGTGGAGCCGCTTTTGCTATTCTGCCATAATTCAATATACATTTTCTGTAACTTAGGTAAGAGCTAGTGAGTCTCATTCAAGAGGTTATGGAGTCACTGCTGTTCTTTTGAAACATTGCCATTGTTTGTGTTTTGTTTAAAGAAAGTTTAAATATGAAGAAAGCTGGACGAAGCAAAGCCTCTAAAAGAGTGGTTAAGTTTACTACTCCTCAGACAGCTCTGATGCTGAATTCAAAACTCCCAACTTTGGGCCTATACTGCTTCGAAGGGGGAGCCGAAGGGTTAAGTTTCCAAGCTGTAGAAGCAGATTGTGTTTTCCTCCTATGATCTGGGCTGACAAGACATCAGTATTCTATTCATCTGTTGGGAATTAGGCTGTTAATCCAATCAATGACTCTTGAGTGAGCTGCGGCCTGCCTCCCCACTGGGGAACAATCGGATCAGACGGCAGATTGTTTAAGAGCACAACGCTGTCCCAGTGTCAGGTGGAATCCTTGAGCGTTCCCTGGTGAATTGGGGCTGGGGGAAACTGTCTCAGCCCATTTATCCTGCTCTTTAAATAACCAGGTACCTGCCTCATCCATACTAAAGCGATAAGGAATTGGAGAAACCAGAAGGCTCTGAAACGTTGGGGAAAGGGAGGCAGAAAGGGAAGCATCTTGGATGCAGGGCTTTTGATTTGTCTTGCTGCTCATTACGCGTGTTGCAGTGAATTTTAGCATAGCAATTGTTTATGTAGTCTTGCATCTTCAGTATTACACAAATGTCATCCACTTTGGGTATGTTATATTCTCTGTGTGTGAGTAACCTGTCAAGTTGCAGCTGACTTATGGCAACCCCTGCTTGGGTTTTTGAGGCAATAGACATTCAGAGGTGGTTTGCCATTGCCTGCCTCTGCATTGCAACCCTGGTCTTAATTGGTGGTCTCCCATCCAATTTCTGACCAGGGTTGACACTGCTTAGCTTCCAGGAGCTGATGAGATCGGGATACCTGAACCATCCAGGTCAGGGTATGTTATGTTCTAGGGAACTTAATTTCTGTTGATAGTATGGGGAGTGTATAAATGCTTAGTTAGGTTTGCAACACCACAGTTCCTACTGGTAAAATGTTAATATATGGAATCTTGTTTGCTGATAAGTCTTAGTATGAGAAATGAACTTACAGAAGTTTGACATGAACTCATGAACAAACATGAGTTTGACAAGCCCAGAGTGCCTAGTCTGGGACATATGACTTGGTTCTACTAATGAAGCTGACCTCTAAGCTTGACAAGATGTGGAAGACTCATGAGTGGATCTCCTATATCTTTGTTATAAGCATCAGTTGTAGGACCTTGATTTAGATTGGATTTAGGCCAGTTCTGGGCCAGTGAGATTAGCACAGTCAGTATCAAAGACATTTCAATAAACAATGCCATAGGGTACATAAATACAAGTTTATGTATTTACATAAACAAAGACATAGCAAGAATCCAATACAAAGTTGAAGAAATGCTGAAACAGAGCATAACCAATTCTAGGACTGACATTAGGCAACATATAACTACCTAGAAGGGTCATACTTGAAGCCCAGGTAGCACATAGGAGCACATACTTAAAGCAACAGATAAGATGTAAAGCAACATAGTGGTGAAGTCTATGGTCCCTAACTCATTAGCGAAACCTCTCTTTGAGACCACCTCCCTACAATGCAGCCGTCCTATCTGTGTTAAAAGCCCCTTTGAATATATCAATTTTGCATCATTTGCAGAAAGCCAGGAAAGCGAAGGCTCTCCTGATCTCCTCAGGCAGGCCATTCCATAGGACAGGGGCCACCACAGAGAATGCACATGTACAGGCAGCTATTTATTTCACCCATATAGACATTCACAATGTCTCATCTAATTAAGTCTGTATAGGAGACACTTTGGAAACCACAGGTGTAAGCCTCTCAAAAGCTCTTCATTGGAAGAATGGCATATAAGTATAATAAATATATACTCATACCAAAAAGGAGTTTGTTTACTCTTCCCCTTTTCATGATAACATGGCTTTGACTCCACATTTTCTGTTGTGGTTTGTCTTTCTCTAATTCCCAAGAGCCACTGCCATCTGGACAGGCTGCTTTTCTTTTCCTTTAGTTGCATTTGGGAATTCCTAAATGAGTCCAGAGATTACATAGGGCTATGCAGATGAAGCAGACAGTAAGCATAGAGAATCAACAAAAAGGTTGATGGTAAAGTCCAACAGGAGTCAACTTGAAATATTGCCATACTTTTCACATGTCAGACTATGTGTTAAAAACTAGAAAAACTGTAATTTTTTTTCATTATCTTGCCTTATATAGCTGTGAACAAAGTGATCTGCAAAGATTAATACTTAACATTAGTCAATTTGTACAGTCTTCAGTAACCTTCTAAAAATGTCTATCTGTCCTAGTGGCCTTAAATTGTACATTTCCCTTTATGAATCTTCTTATGCAATCTCTGCCAGTTTCTGTACACCTGCAAAATAGAATAGGCTGTTGGATACATAATATTGAATGGACTGGTTGTCCTTCAGCAAAGGGCTGGTGTAGTTACAACAGGACAGTTCACACTGCCCCCTCCCATCCCCATAGTAAACTCCCCTCCCTCACCTTTAGAGGTACACCAGTCCAGATATTAACCATTAAATCTCTTGCTTAAGCAAGTTTCTTTAACCAGCACTTTAAGCTGAATAGGCAGTCACAATTGAGGTCTATGCTGCCATATCTCTTAACCATTGTTAGAGGATGAACATTGGTTATAGAAAGTAAACATAGGATCTTGTGGTCTGCTTCCATCTCTTAACTGCAGTTATGCAAGAAGCTGAAATGTGTCTGCTATCACTCAAAAAGGAGGTTGCAAATATATTAGGATGCTTGGTAATTGGGCCACTGACTGACTGTAGATGGACCTCATGGTTTCTCTTAATCTGGTGACTATAAGCATGGGAAAATATTCAATCTCAAAAAAATTCAATCTCAAATAATTGTTGAAAGAATATTTTTAAATGTTGAAAGGGATCAGTTCCTGTTTCAAAACAGGAAGTGCCTTCCAAGAAGTCTCCTTCCCTAGCGCTCCCGAGGGTTGCCAGCCAAGTGCTGGCATCCCTACCAAAGACTGAATCCCCCTTCTGCCATGGAAGCTCATTTGAGTGATTTTGGACCAGCTACACATTCTCAGCCGAACCGACTTCACAGTGTCATTGTGAGGATATGATGGAGGAGAGACTGCTATACGCTGCTGTGGATCTTCATTGTGGAGAAAGGCAGGATGAAAAGAAGAAAATATAAATAAATGTCAGGGGAGGGGCACATAAAGGGTGGGTAGGAAGGCGAAAAAGAAGCATTGAAAGATAGGGGTATGGAGTTTGCAAGGAGGGGGGAAGATGAAATGGCATGGGGAGGGGGATACAGGTGAAAGGGAAGGACACCCTACAAGTCCTTATGGTGTTTACACTCTGCAACTGGACCCAGCCAGGCAGCTGGTACTGCACAACTAGGCCCAGCCTGGCTCAGCATCTGAAACCATGCAGACTTTTTCCAGCAACAGGCTATCAGTGGGAGGAAGCAAGGGAAAGCTGAAGGTGGCAGCAGATTACAGTAGGTTGTCTGGAGGGTAGGAACTAGAGAAGCAAGTAGGAAAATTGGCGTCTATATGGGCTTTCGGAAGGGAAATTAAAAATTATGTGGGAGGGGGAAATGAAATCCTCCTGCCCAAATGCTTGTGGGTCCTCTGTTGTTATCTCTAATTTTGAACTGCACCATTGAGAATATGATTAATAGATCCACAAAAAGGAGAGAGAGTGAGTTAGAGGGGATTTCTCTACAAACCTGAAGAAAGTCCCATATTTGCAGAAAATATGAAATCTTAAAAAAAAACTCAGGTGGATTAAAACTTAAAATACTAAAAACAATGCCTATAGCTTCCTTTCCTTTCCTTTCTCCCATCAAATCTTCATGAGACAATGCTCTTGAGCAGCAGAAATAATTATGATTTAAAGGATGAAAGGGCTGAAAAAAATTGGTTACTGATAAAGTAATTTTGAGATCTTTGTCACAGAATAAAAAGGAGAGTACATCAGTAACAGAAAATTCAAGGTGACAAGCTAGGAGAGAATATGAAAAGAAGTATCAAACCTACCTAGATGCCGTGGACAGAGAATATGGAATATTTAAAAATCTGCCTAGCAGACATTTGCTGTGAACAGAATACCCAGATACCTAAATTCCTTGACCCGCTTGAGCAAAAAACCAAAAGGACCAACGAAAGGTTTTCTTTTTCTTGTAGAAAACCATGATCTTTGACTTAATATTAATTTGCAAACCCTCAGTGGGAAAAGTTCTTAATGATCTTTGAAGCCCCACTTCGGTATGGGAAAGAAGAACTACATTATCTGTGTAAAGTAGAATAAGCTTAGCCAATTTAGGCAGAAGGGTAGACTAAAAAAAATTAAAATTTATCATTTATATATAAATTAAACAATCTTGGGGCTAGAAGGTATCTTTGCCTCACTCCTGTGTCCAATTTAAACGATCCAGACAGTTGGTCTTCCGCACCACAATAAACCTGAGCAGTAAGATCTGTGTAGAATTCTTAGATAAGGCACAGAAGTACTTTGTCTACGGTAGTATTAGTTAAGTTTTCCCATATTTTCACTGCAGATTGAATCAAAAGCCCCCTTAATATCCATAAACTTCATAAAAAGTTGTCCACCTAAACAAGTGTATTTCTCAGGTAGATGACAGAGCACTCGACAATGATCCAGGATAGATAAACCCCTTTTGAACCCTGTTTGTTCCCAGCCCAGAACTTCATGCTGTTCAACCCAATTCAAAAGCTTTAAATATAAATATGAGGCATAAAGGTTTCCTAGAGAGGAAAGCAAACAGTTTGGTCGATAGCATGTAGGATCAGGTCTTCAACCCTTTTTTAAAACTGGAACTATTATTGTTTCCTTGCACTGGGGATTTTACCTGAAGAATTTATGTATGCAAAAAGAGGAGCTAGAATTTTGGCCGTTGAAGACAGATTCACCTTAAACACCTCATTGGGAATCAAATTTGATCCGGGGGCTTTCCTCTGGTGCAAACAGCCTATGAGAGCTACTACTTCATTAACAGTAACAGGTCCCCTTTTTGGTTACTGGGCAGAGGAGATGATTGATATTGTTTGGTTGGTGTAAAACAAAATTGTAAAATAAATTTCCTGTACATAGGGAGGCATACAACAGGGGATTGATGTCTGTAGCTTTAACAAAAGAACGCCCACTGAGCTGCCGGTGGCCATTTGGAGGTTGCTAGACACCTGCAGCAATACTGCTCAGACTTCTAAGCTTTGATTTTTGTAATCCAAAGTCCTACGAAGAGCACTTGGAGGCCAGAACAACCCAGCACAGGTCCTGTCCCCCTTTCCTGTGATGTCCCCTGATGGGGGAAGATTCGCTGGGGACAGGGCCCTGCATGAACCACTGAAGACTTGCTGCCCACACAACTTGGCCCAGACAGCTGACACCAAATAACTTGGCCTTGTCTAGAGGCTAGCACTGTGTATCTGGACCGGGTCTGAGCCAGAGAAAGGATACCAGGGGGTGGGAGGGAGGGGAAGCCAACAAAAGGGGGAAGATAAACATGGGTTATCTGGTGGTGACTGAGAAGAGATGGAAACAAGAAAACTTCTGGAACTCCTTGTGTATCCCTACTTGTTTCTACAATTTCTTGAGATTTCAGGTGACTGGAGCCAAGGACATGACAAATGAAAGACAAAAGAAAAACAAATAGGGAGATGGGAGATGAAATAAAATAAAGCTGTACAGGATAAAACTTCAATATAGCAACAAAATACTACAATATGTATTTAGTTAAAACATATGTTAGCTGCCTTTCTTCCTCACAACACTCAAGACAGCTTTTGGCAGACAAAAATAAATGAAATAATCAAATGCACTTCTTAAAAATGGCTTCAGCTTCCTCCTAAAGATCTAGATTGAGGAGTCCAGGTGCACTTCCCTGGGGAGGTGGTTCTACAATCATGGGGCTGCCACCAGAAAGACCTTCTCTCATGTACCCACCAACCAAGCTGCTTTGGCTGATGGGACAATCAGGAAGGCCTCTCCCTATGATCTTAACTCCAGGGCAGGAACATACGGGATGTGACAGTCCTTCAGATATCTCAGTCCTAAGCCATGCAGGGCTTTAAAGATGAGAGCCAGTATCTTGAACTGGGCTCAGGAACAGGTTGGTAGCCAGTGTTGTTGCTGTAATAACAGGGTCACTTGTTCCTGGTTGTTGGCTCCAAGCAGCAGTCTAATCGCAATATTCCGTGTTAGCTGCAGCTTCCAAACACTTTTCAAGGGTGTTTAGGGCTGGGGAAATATGTTCAAATTGGTTTTGTTCCAGTTAATATTATGACTTCCATACTCTGAACCAGTTGAAGTTTCCTGTGGTAGTTTTTAAGGGCAACCTCACATACTTTTTCCTCAGTTGTGAGCCTGGCTGGGAGAGGAAGCATGAGGAAATCAGCCATGGGCTCAAGGAGGATTCGATTACTCTGTTAATGTGCCCCTTTTTTCTTTAGATCTCTTCTCCCATGCTTTATAGTTGATTGAAAATAAAGTATATGTTAGAGATGTCTTACCCTCTTTGTTCCTCCCTAGCCAGTATTCCAAGTTGAAGTATTAAGGTCCAGATAACTTGTTAGCAAAGCAGTTTTGTAGCCTCTTAAGGCATGCATTTTCCAAATTTCTCAGCAGCCCTCTTAATAACAGCTTTGCCCTTTAAAAAATTGCAAAGGTTGTCGCATCCATCTTTCAGTATACACGCTTAAGCTATGCATGGTCAGAGCTGTTATTAAAAGATATGCTTGCAATAGAATTACACATGGAATCTAGACATTTGTTGTAGCAAATTGCTGTGCAATCAGTGTCTGGGTACTTCTGGTGAGACAGGACAGCTTGGCTGCATTTGAAAGTTAGCGTTTCCATGTTGCCACTTTACTCATGGAGAACAACTCTTAAAAATATTTCATTTTAATCATTCTTCTGATGCAAAACCCCACCCCCGTTAAGCTTCCGTGTTCTGTGACCATAGAATGCCATCCCTCCTTATTGTGGCATGTATGTAAAAACATAGTAACGATACGCTGAAGTTACGGGTTACGGGACACCATCATAAACATCTTTGTGTTTCAGTGCAAGAAAGCAGAGGAACTCCCACAAGAATTAAAGCCCTGGGAATACTCTGCATGCTCTCTAATATTTTGTGATTTTGGATTAAAAATGTTAAGAGCGATGCTTATACGTATTAGCCAAGATTCCTAAATTATCTTTTTTGCTTCAGTTTGTGCAGCTCTATTCCTCATCCCCTTTTGCATAAACAGAAGTAGTATAAATAACAACAGTTCTCAAAGGTGTGTTATCATTTCTGTAAACAGTTTTTTCTCTCTCGTAGTTGTTCATGTGACCCTCATCTTCTAGGCATGCTGGAATTTCCACTTCTTGGGCAACCGTAGGGAATCTGGGTGTGTATTTGAATTGATTTAATTTAATGTTAATAATAGGGCAATAAATGCCAAGAAGCATAAGGTTGCTAGCTAACTTCAAAATGGCTAACAATTGAAAACTGAGACAAACAACTTACCAGATTCATAAGTCCTTTTTAAATGCAAGAAAGTACTTGTTCAGGATGGCCTTAATAACCTTCTAGTCAAAAGAAATGTGATACATAAAATCATGATCAATTAACCATTTTCCCCATATTTCAGTATTTCTTAGTTCTTGTTGATAGGTACAGCTCCAAATGAGCTACATTTAGACGGTAATTCATACTGGAACAGAACTGAATATAAATAACTGGCAAATATCTCCTCTTCTTGCTTAGTAACTCAAAATGAAACTTAATTATCCTGCTCAATTTCCAAGAAAAAAAACCCTGTTGTCACTCAGTTCCATTTGCTTATTTATAGTTGCATTTTATGTAGGACTCAATCTCTCATAATACTTGCCCAGACATACTTTATCATGTTTTCACATAGAAAGCAGTGCTCAACATTATTGTAGTATGAAAAGACTTAGTCTGAAATTCCCTGCATATCCTAATAACTTCAGGCACCTTTGGAAATCCATTCCGTCTTGTATGGTGCTTACTGCTTTGTGAAGGGCCAGTAGCAATTGTATTATTTTCACTAAAGCTGTGGGACTTATTCTTCATGCCCCCAATGTCGTAATAAGTTTTCATGCTGAATTTTTCCAGAGCAAAGCATCAGGTTTTCTTTCTTTTGTCTAGCACATTATTTGGACATTGCTATGTCTCTCATTAGACACACCACTTGAGACAGTAAAAGCCAAGATTGCAGCCCCATCCAGGCATTGGCAAAACTTAATGGTTATCTAAAAATCAGCCTCTTCAGATTTGGTGGATTAAAATTTCTTCATGTGGAAAAATATAAATCATAAATCTAGAGAACACCAGCAATCTCCCAGTATCTTGTTGATAACATTCAGCTTCAAAGGACCTCTGAAGTGTAATCTAACATGGGTCTTTTTTATTTTAAATGTTTCCTTAAAACTTTGCTTCAGTTAAAGAAAACAATTTGGTGTTTTGAAGAATTTGCTGCAGGAATGATGAAAGCTAATCAAATGCTACAGAGTATGTGTGGATATTCAAATTATAACCTCGAATTCAGAGAAAGCATTACTCTTTCTGAATGTTAACAGAACTCTTGCTTTCTAAATTTGCAGGCTTTTACTTTTAGTGGGTGTGTGGGAGGGTTCAGCAATCCCCCCCCCCCCCGGCTTCTTTTTATTGCGTGCATTTGAGAAGACCCTTGGATTCTCTTTATGGGAACACCAGCAGCCGATCTCAGTTCATAGGCAGGCTAATATGCTACAGTGGAGGCTGATGAGTACTCTGGTATTAGTCAGTTCAGCGTCAGCATCAGCACTTTGAATTAGGCCTTGAAACAAATTAGCAGCTTCGCTTGTTGACGTAACACTGGCATTATATGCTTTCCACAGCAGGTAGCTGCATAGAATCCTCACTGCTGCAATCTGGACTGGTTGAAGTTTGGGGACAGTCTTCAAGGCCAGTCTCATATCTAACTTACTGCAGAAGTCTAACCTGGATGTTACTGAGGATTAAGGCATAAGTCACTGGTCAGATCTGCTCCACCTGGGAATGGCCATATTTAGCAAACCATTCTGTGCTGTTCAAAAGCACTACTGGTCCCATCAGCAACCTATGACTGATCCAGGACCACTCTTAGATTGACTTGTAGAAAGTAATGCATTTCTATCCAGTATCGTTAATCTCAGCTCTCCTTTATCCCTGACTAGAAACACTTCATTCTTATCTGGATTACATTTCCCGGTTTGCCCACATTCCAAACCTTCACTGCCTCTACGCCACCTATTTAGGTTTTCTGCCAGCTGTCTGAGATCAAGTGGAAAGAAGAGAGAGAGTAGAATTTGACTCACATTTTGACAACACTGGACTCCAGTTCTCCAAACAACTATCCACAGCAGTTTCATGTAGATGTTAATCAGTGTGTGAGACAAGATAGAACATTTTTAAGCCATTGGTAGAGTAATGTTATCCTAGGTGCACATTCTGAGACTTGCACACAAGGAAGAACTGGGAGCTACTACAAAATGGTGCCTCCAAGTCTCAATCTGCTCAGACAATCTAGGAGTATACATTGTTGAGGAACACTGGATATGGACTAAATGAACTTTTCTGTTGTTACTTAAAAGCTTTATTATACAGTCAGTTGATTTCTTTCAGGAATACAATATAGTCATTAAAACAAACTGTAGTATTTGTTTATGTTTGGTTTACAGAATTCTCTCAATATCCAGGATCTATTCTCAATGGCTACTTTAAAAACATCTGCTCTTTCAGTAATATATAGATTTTCCTCAACAAGGAAAATAGTAACTAGTTTTCCTGGTGAATAGGCTAGTGGTAACTTCTATGTTAATATCATCTGATTTGAAAGAGGGATTTTACGAGATTCAGTATCACTAGCTCTTGACACTTTTATATACTTAGTAGAATTTATATTAATGGAAGCTGCAGACTTTTATTGATGTTGTGGCAGCAGTAATGCAGATCTTTTGCATGCATTTTGGTTCTGTCCTCAGGTAAGGCCTTTTTGGAAAGATGTTTAGTTAAGAGATGTAACTGTATTTTCCCCTGCCAACCCAAAAGTGATCCAATTGCATTATTTAAAAGATGCTGTTCATAAATCTGACTTTAAATGGATTAAGCAGAACAAGACTTCTTCACACTAATTTCAGAATGGTATAGAAGGATCTGACCATAGTTCTGATTCCAAGTTAACACACTTCACAAGATCTGATAGTATACAGGCAAGTAAGTTTATTAAGATAAGAGTTTTATTAATGTCTGTAATGGAAAGTTTAAGCCAACTTTCAAGTCAACACATATTTTGAGATTTTGCTTTGGTCTGTAATTCTTTTAAATTCTGTATATTGATCGCATTACATTTTGTGCTCTTTGAGTTATACAGCAAAGGAATATTTAAAAAGTATACCATGGTTGATGGTATCAAAAGCTGATGAGAGAGCCAGAAGACCTAATAGGAATATACTTTCCCCATCAGATGCCTGGCTCTAGTCCTTCAGTGAAACAATCAAGGTGATTTCCATCCCATCTCTTTGTTGGAAGCCAGACTGAAAAGGGTCCCTGTAGTCCCTTACCCGACTGTGATTTTTTTTACTTTCTGTGCACCCCCCCCCTCCCCTATAAGTCACTGGAAACCAGCTTCTAATGAGCAGATTTCCAGTTAAATTGTAAAAGAGAACACATTTTAAATTCTTTATTACTAAACTACTAGCAGAAAGTATCTATTATAAGTGGGTTCACCATTTAAGATACAGATCAAACAAAATGAGAAATGGGTAATAATTAAAACTAGAGAAGCAGCAGCTGAGGAATTTTTAAATGCAGATGGACCAAATAAATAAATGAATAAGACTTGGGCCGTAAGTGGTTGGAGCGTGTTTTCTGTCAGTCAAGGCTGAATACAGGCATTCAGCTTTACTAGGGGCAATAGAGCCCAATATGGTAAGGGGGTATAGGTAGGGGGTGAGTTTATCTCCTGTTTCCTGTATCCTGCATTAAAAAAATAATAAATCCACACAAATATACTTCTCCTGGAAGGTAGAGAATCCTGGGAAAAGAAGAAGAAAGCTTGTTCTCAGTCTCTCGCTCTCTCTCTCTCTCTCTCTCTCTCACACACACACACACACACACACACACACATCCTATTTTCACTATGCTAGTAAGAATTTTAACTGCACATAAAATGTGGATGTCTTTCCAAAGAGCACCGTTTCCTTTCCAGAGCCGGATTACAAATCAGGGGCACAGACTGATCAACATTCCGTCAGCAGTGACTTCTTAGGTTGAATAATCAATGGGTCTTCTTTATCTGTGCTGTTTGCTTTGCCTGGCATAATCTTGATATGTCCTGCCCAAAGGTCTGCATTCCCTGCAGGAAAGTGAGTGTCTTTACCATTCTGGAAAAGTCATAATTCTATTAGTATACTGCCTGAATCTGAGTCATAGCGAAGAGCATTATTAGCTGAGGAGGGTTGGAGATTAATTCCTGAGTGGACTGGTTTCTGAACAATTACAGCAGTATTGCCTAATACAGAGCACGTTACAAAATTTCTGAGTCAAAAATATGTGCAAAAATTGTTGGTTCGGGTCCTCAACATGATCTTCTGGAATAGTAATACAAATATGGGATTCTTGGAAATTACAAATAAGACTTCCAGAAAAAACCATGTTTTTACGTGTTCTGGTGTTTACTACAAATGCAACTGGTGCTTGTGTTTTTCTTTGGTTCTGCTGATTTCCTGGACCCAGGGAAAGTGGTTCGCAGCCCACGCAAGCCAGGTGCAGGGCCTGGCAGAGCTACAGTTCTAGCTTGCTTCTTCTCCTTCCCTCCCTCCTTTGTTGGAGTAGAATTGAACCGTGTGGTCCAATACACTTGATCCATGGGAGTGTCTTTAGTGGGCAGGCACCACTAGCATTCCTGCAATTTTGGTATCATTTAGTTGAAAAACAGCCACTCTGCCCCCCACCCAAAGTCTCCCATAGGGAATAATGGGGGAGTTACGAGAGAGGACAAGGAGGTTCTCAGCAGAGGAAGCCTTCCTCACTTTGCAGAAGGAAACAAACAATATACCACAATTAAGGATGGCAAACATAGTTTTCAGAAGAAAAGTAAGATATTTTTATTACCAGTCTGTAAGAGTAGGAAAATGAAATGAATGCAGACAGGTTGTGTTGTTGTTGTTTTTAATGCCGGTGACTGGCCAGTGGTCTCCTGCTAGGCTGCCACTTGACCACCATTTCCCGCACATAGGAATCAGTAGAGAGGAGTGCTCAGAGAGGCACCTACCTCTGGGGTCTGTAATATCAAACCTCTTTTGTTCACTCTGTTAGAAACTTAGGTGGTCTTTAGATTAGAGGGAAGGCTGTGTTCTGTGAAAATTTGGTGCCATTATCTTTATAATCAGCTCCCCAGCAGATGGGGTCCCCGAACTCCATAACGTGAAAAACCACAAGGATTTGAATCCTGAGTTGTTAATGTTCAACCCAGAAATAAGCAAGGTTAAAAAAAAAATCTCCCTAGATCCAAAATTTTTTTTGGCATGCACCCCTAATGTCTGAGATTCACTTGTATTCAGTCTTGGAATAGGGAGAGGATTGCAATCTAGTTCTTAGTAAACGATATAGCCATTGCTGTTTCATTCACAATGTAATGGATTGGGCAGCTGTGAGCAGCAATGGAACAGCTGCTGTGGTTTAGTACAGTTGAGGTACTACATCATGAAATGTGTTTGTGACTTTTCCTTGCAGGTTGGGCATGCACAGCTATAAATATGCAGTGTGCGCTTGTTACTGATAGTATTTGGCCTTGAAAGTTACAGTGACCTTTATGTCTTACTGAAGTGGTCAGTTTTGTTGCCTTTGGAATGGATGAGTTGATGCTTTAACATAACATATTTATTGCAAAAAAGCTAAAGGGAACGTTCCTTCCCCACTGTGTCTTTAATCCTGACTTGTATGTGAGCAAGGCTGAGACATGAAAGTATCTCTAGAATGCTGTTCCTATGCTTTCATGCTTTGTTGTTCCACTAAAGCACTTCAGATTAATAAAACGGCATTCGTTTTATGGGGTGTTCTCTGGAGAATCTCAAAGCATGAATATAAGAAACAGAAAAGTGAAACAGATTCTCTGGTAGGCTGTTCCTGTGTGAGCTATACCGAAGTAAAAGCTGAAAATTGTTGCAGGGTTAATGATGGTGTAAGGGCTTAGTTCCAGCTGTGCCCACAAGGCCTAATAATAGCTCTGACATTGAAACATTGGTGCCTTTTTGGCTCTTAACAGCCATGGGTACTGGTTGCAACAACATGAAACTACCGCCAAACATAAGAACGCAGGAGAGTGAGGAGTTCATCTTGCCAAGAAAATGATCGCCTGGTGCTGCTTAAACTATAACGCTGGGTTATCTGTTGTTGCCACTTGTCTTGTGACCTTTTTTTTCCCATTCAAGGCTGTTATGTGCAGTAGCCCTGTCCTGTGCCGTGAATACACTGTATACTAGCATGTGCTGAAGCTGGGAGCCCTGTTGCAATAATGCAGCAGTGGATATTGGAGTCTTGTATGGGAAATGTGCCCCTTCAGAGTTCCGGCTAGGGTTTGGGCTCGTAACTTGGGCAGTGGGATTAGAAACATTGACAGTTGTGGAAAGTAGGTCATTGCGATACAGCCTGCATTTCTTTTAACTTCAATATAGGTAATTTTTCGTATCCTGAGCTGTGAAAAACAGGAATTAAGGTTCAGTAAAAGTCTCTAGCTGCTGTTCATCTTGGATGTGAGCTGTGTGGGCTCATTTAATAACTTATGACTCAAATGGGGGTGTACATCAAGAGGGATTTACAATGCCTTTTAAAACATGTTTGTGGGGATGCCGCTAAATCTGGTTCTTTTTTTTTTCTTTTTTTAAAGGACGATGAAGGCCAAACTGCATTGCATTATGGTAAGTAGTGGATGTTTGCCTCTTGTCATGTGGACTGCATAAACAATAGCTTAAGCTGACTGCATCATGCAACAGAAGCAAATGTCTTTTATTCAAAACAGTAGAGTTCATTTCTGCAAGCAAAAATATTGTATCTTTGACATAAGGCCTTTAATGCTGATGCAGTACCTGTCCTGAAGTAAATAATACATTCTAACTGAGATGTCCTTGGATAACTGGCCATGTATAACAATGACATTTTATTTCCATTCGTTTTGTGACCACCGATAGATACTTCTGGCCACTATCACTCCTTTTAAAAAATATTTGTATCAAACCAAGGAAAGGAGTTTTAACTCTCCACTAACCTTAGACACACCCTGGAGTGTGCTCTTCAGCCTGTATTGGTTCTTGTGTGTTTCAGGGAAGCATTGAGATCAGGAAAACAACAGCATAAGGAAAGGTTTAAATCCCTCTCTTCCCATTCCATAGCTTCAATATGAATCTGACACACATCTATACTTTTTTTTTAATTGGGAGGTCTTTCGTGGATCTCATGTCACATGGTGATTTAGCTCTTAGCCAAGATACTTTCGAGACCTTTCACTATTCTCTTAACTTAAATATTTTTAGAAGGTTGCTCATTTGTTTATTTTTTTCCTACAGCCACACAATGCATGTATGAAAAGCAATGTGCCAAGGAATGAAAACGTTCTATCTTCTACCTAGCCTAGTAATAATAGTGGGGCCAGAAGGGCGCTTTCAGACACGATGGTTAGATTGATCATGCCGTGTGTCACTAAATTCCATTATAAGCCACTTATTGTTCAAAACATTTTAATAGAAAAATGGGTGAGCTAAGAATTCCTTTATTTGGAGTACTTTTTGTTATTTCACACCAACTCTTCTTACGTCCTTTTGTAAATCTCTATTGATAACAAATTCCAAAGCAGTTAATGCACACAAAAGGATACATGCTGTTTGGACATAACTAGGGGTGTGCAAGGAAAAAACTTTCGGCTTTCTTGTTTCGGGATTACCCGAAACAAGATTCTCTACCGGCATTAGCCGAAAGCCGAAACAAGAATCTCTTTCGGGATTCGGGATTCGGCATTATTTCGGCATTCTTTCGGGATTCTTTCGGGTTTTTTTGCTGGGAAAATGCCTCCGTCTTTCAGGACGCCTGGAGGAGGCATTTTCCCACCAAATAAGCCCAAAATTGGTGGGGACCTTCCTCTAACCCTTCTCTAACAACTACCCAAGTTTCAGACAGATTGGACTTTGGGGGGCCATGTTATGGCCCCCCAAAGCAGGTCCCCCCATCCTCCCCATAAGAAAGCAAAGGAGCAGCATATTGTTAGCATGCTGCTGCTGATCTCTCTTCATTATTTCCTATGGGGAAAAAATGAAGAGGCAGGCTTCCTTTGCCAGGGGTGGCATTTTGCATGCAAAATGCCCCCCAGCCCTCAGGGGCCCTTCTCCCACCCCTCCTCCCACCCCCCACCAAGGCTCAGCCTGCTCCCACTTGGGGGGGCCATTTCATGGCCTCCCCAAGTAGGTGCTCTAATCTCTACCACTGACAGCTGGGGGAGGCTTGTGTTGCCAGGGGTGGCATTTTGCATGCAAAATGCCCCCCAACCCTCTGGGGCCCTTCTCCCACCCCTCCTCCCACCCCCCACCAAGGCTCAGCCTGCTCCCACTTGGGGGGGCCATTTCATGGCCTCCCCAAGTAGGTGCTCTCAGCCCCTAAAGTCCACCCCTCACAGCCCCACACAAACCCAGTTCCCCCACCCCAGCTGCCACACACAGACCCAAATCCCCCCAGTAGCCCCTCACAGACCCAAATCCACCCCCACCTGCCCCACACCCACCATAACCCCAGGAACAGGCTGGCCTGCCCTCCCCTTTTGGGAACCCCTAAACTCTCTTTCCCAGGGCAGTTCTGCACAGACAAGGGGTGCCACAATGGTGGCAGTGCCAAATCGTCCCTGGGAAAGAGCACCTGCCCTGGCACACAGACAACCACCCCCCTGACCCCCCCACCACCCGCAGAGAAGGCTGGCCAGCCTGCCCCATTGTTCCCTATGCTGGGAACCAACCTCCCATCAAAGAAGGGAACACAGACACACAATCATTAAGTTTAAAAAACCTTTATTTTCTCATTTTCAAATTACAAGTGGTCAACAAATCACAACATATTACACTTATTGTCCCTCATAGCACAACACAACACAATTAACTACACATCAGAGAATCTTAAACACAATTTTTTTTTTGAAATGGACAAACAGTAAAGTTTTGAACATTACAACAGGTCACATAGTGAGCGGGCACAACAGGGCATGGAAACAGAAGATGATCATAATAACTACCAGCCTAATACAACTCTCCCTCCATAACATGACTTAATGGGGGGGAACCACAGCAACAAAATCCCCCCCCAACCCTCTGGGGCCCTTCTCCCACCCTTCCTCCCATCCCCCCACCAAGGCTCAGCCTGCTCCCACTTGGGGGGGCCATTTCATGGCCTCCCCAAGTGGGTGCTCTGCTCTCATCTCTACCACCGACAGCTGGGAGAGGCTTGTCTTGCCAGGGGTGGCATTTTGCATGCCAAATGCCGCCCTTCTCCCACCCTTCCCCCCTACCCCCCACCACATGCATTCCTTGACAATCAAGAAATCTGGAGTTAAATATAATGTGCATGTAAGTCCCTCAAAGACAGAAGCAATATGGAGGTAATGACCCATTTGATTTCCACAACCTCAGACACAATTAGGGATCCGTTTCCCCTTGGTGGGGGATCCCCCACTCTCACCTATCACCCCGAAGGGGGAAAGTCAGTGAATGAGCCTTCAAGGTACGCTCCAGGGGCTGCTGCCGTGATGTCACTGATGTCATCTGGCTGCCCTGAGAGTATGCCTGTGCTTTGCAGTGGGCTGATTTGGGCCCTACAGGCCAAAGCAGGATCCCTTGTGGCCCAAATCTGCCTGCTGTGAATTGTGCGTGCTCCCCAGCCTTGTGTGATGATCACATCACCTCCTAGAACAAACATCATCATGCCAGAGCATTGCCATTAAATGATCATGCGTGTGTGAACAGACCCTAAGTATCCTGTAGGCTTCAGTGATGGTATAGTAATGTTTTCACTCACATTATAGAGAGAGAGAGAGACAGAGAAGGGGGGGAGGCACTGAAGCTAGATTATTTCTTCTATTTTACTGTCCCCTTCCAAAGCCAGGGTGGCATTGGCACAATGCCCCCCTCCCCCCGGCCAGAGCCTTAGTACCAGTATGCATTGACAGGCCCATGCATCATAGTCCTTTTTGAGACCCAGCCAAGTTGTGCCTTTTGGAGAAAAATGTTCAAGTTGCTGGTGGGGGTATGAACAGTTTTTAGATATCCACTGTAGTGCAATGGCTAGAGAGTTGGTCTAGAATCTGGCAGACTCTGATTCTGTGCCTTGTAGGCTTGATGGATGTTCTTGGCTCAGCCTAAGTAAACAATTGTGTTGTGTTTTCCAGAGGCAGTCTACGTGATTTTGGGGCCCTGGACAAATGTTCTGGACGGGGCCCCAGAACCAGTGCCGCCCCACCACTGGCTCCTTGCCAAGGCCAAGCAATTTGGTCACCTAGGCCCCAGATAGAGTGGGCAGGAGTGCGTTGTTTCCTTCCTCCCCCCCCTCCACCCCCTCCAACAACTAAGAAGGCCATCGGTGGAGTCACTCCAATGTGAGGCATGGAGCAGCTGTCTATTGTTAGCCTGGTTGTGATGAGGGTGAAACAAATCAAGGGAGAACAGCAATGTGTAAACCACTCTAGGTTCCCATGGGGGAGAAAACCGGGGCATAAGATAAACCTTTAATTTGGTGGGGAGGGGGTATATACATTTTATGTGTATGTGTCTGTATGTTTTATGCATTCAAATCACTTGTGGTGTACTTTAGAATTATATTGAGCTCCACAGTATCCCAAAAACCTTGTCCATGTATTGCAAACCGCAGTCAATCTACCACATCTAGGGTATTCTTCTTTTCCCTACTGCCTTCAATTTTTCTTAGCATTATTGTCTTTTCTAGTGAACCTTGTCTTCTCATGATGTGACATAAGCACTATCATCAATTGATATCTTCAAGGGAGAAAGCAGGCCTGATTTGGTCTGGATCCCACTTACATGTCTTTTTCGGAGTCCATGGTACATGTAAATTGAAACTTTCTTCCCACTTCACAGTGTGAATGCTTTTTCCTCCTATGAGCTTAGTCTAAATTTTACTGTACTGATACTGCTCATTTGGCCAAAAGGCCTGCCCTTGATCAATGCCACATTAAATACTTCATAATAAAAAAATGTTTTTAGAACCATTTAAAAGTGTCCTTCAGTGCCATACGCTGATTTAAAAAAACATAAGCTAAATGTTTGGGAACACAACCAGATATGTGAATGACTGAAATGCAGCCCAATCCCACTGCTACTTAAAATCCATTTTTGATGGAGGTCTGGATTGTCTTACATTGGTGTCATTGGGCTTGGAATCAGGAACCTGGAAGCGTTCCATGGGGGCTACAACTTTCATGCCAAGGCTAAGAGGGTGGGAACGGGATCTCTCTGGGGTGGCAAACTCTGGCCTTGGAAGTTACTGGCAATTTGGGGGTGGGACTTGTGGAAAGGAAAATCTGAGTAGGGATCTCCCCCAGAATCCATGGTCCGCATTTGCCCTCTAAAGAGATTGCCCTTGGAAGCAGCCAGTTTCTCTGTAGGGAACTACTCTCTCTAACCTGAACTCAAGCCCAACCAGGAGTTTGGCAGCCCTAGGAAAATTTCAGAAAAAGATGGCAAAGGAGGGCCAGCAACTGATGGAGGCATGGAAGCCCACACCAGGACAGTAGCAGGGGCCTACTTGGGCACAAGGGACAACCAGTGCTCTCATCCCCCATAGTCCACTCCTTACAGCCCCACACAAACCCAGTTCCCCCACCCCAGCTGCCACACACAGACCCAAATCCTCCACTCAGCCCGTCTCAGAACCAAAACCACCCTCAGCTGCCCCACACCCAGTACCCCAGGAACAGGCTGGCCAGCCTGCCCCATTGTTCCCTATGCTGGGAACCAACCTCCCATCAAAGAAGGGAACACAGACACACAATCATTAAGTTTAAAAAACCTTTATTTTCTCATTTTCAAATTACAAGTGGTCAACAAATCACAACATATTACACTTATTGTCCCTCATAGCACAACACAACACAATTAACTACACATCAGAGAATCTTAAACACAATTTTTCTTTTGAAATGGACAAACAGTAAAGTTTTGAACATTACAGCAGGTTACATAGTGAGCGGGCACAACAGGGCATGGAAACAGAAGATGATCATAATAACTACCAGCCTAATACAACTCTCCCTCCATAACATGACTAAATGGGGGGGGAACCACTGCAACAGGGTCCAGCAGAACCTATGTCATTTCCTGTGGCTGTGCTTTCAGTTCAGACACACAAAGCTGAACTGGGCACTTCCAAGGCACTGGACAATGGTATTTCTGGAGCAGTTCTGCAGAGGTCTCCCCCCACCCCCACACCAGCCTCAGAATTTACCTGGGAACATCTGTGAGAGATCATCATTGGCCGGTGCCCATCCACCACTCTACCCGCATCCCCCAACCATGCAAACCCAACATTAACATCAAATTTTTTTTTTTTTAAACATGAACATTCAATCAACTTTTAAAAAACATAATCACAACATTTTTTTTTGGTTTTTTTTCCTTTTTTTTACATGAACGGAACATCAACTTTTAAAAAACATAATCACAACATTTTTTTGGGTTTTTTTTTTTTATGAACATTCAATCAACTTTTAAAAAACATAATCACAACATTTTTTTTTGGTTTTTTTTCCTTTTTTTTACATGAACGGAACATCAACTTGCAAAAAACAGTACAACAATTCTTCTACAATTTTTTTTTACAAGGAGTTCATCTGATAAAAACACCTAAGCAATCCCTATCTAACCTGTTTCTCCCTCCAGTAGCAATCCATGTTTCTGGGGCATTATTTCTCATAATAAATTTGGTCCCACAGGGTATGTCTCAGTGATGGGAGATGTTTTGAATACCCTGGGGGGGGGGCTTTCAAATTGCTGGGTGTTTTCCCTTTGCCACTGGTTCCTAACCACCCTCCCTCTACTGGCCGGTTTTAACTGTATATACAGGGTTTTATACAGGGGAGAGCGCGATTCCAAAGGATTGGACTCATAGAGGATGCAGGCCACAAGTTGGGCTCACCTCAGTCACTCTGGAAGTCCAGTCCTGAGAAATCGAAGAGGCGAGAGTTGACCTTCAGGAAGGTCAACTGCTCGACTCTCCATGGGAGAAGGCGAGTGCGATGTGGGCCGACAATGTCGCCCGCATGTGAAAAGACGCGCTCGCTCTCCACGCTCGTCGGAGGGCATGAGAGCAGCCGCTGCGCCTCGAGGGAGAGGTCCGGCCAGACCGACTCCTTCCTGGCCCAGTAGCTGAGCGGATCGGTGGAGAGCGACTCGCAGGGCTCCGCGAGGTAGTCCCTGACCATCGCCTCCGCCGGATCCTCTCTCACGGTCCTCACGACCCCAGAGGGGACGAGGGCCCACCGGAGCATCTCCATCTCCATCGGCACTCCGGTGGTGGCCTCGGGGGGGGCCTGCGCAGAGGGGGCGTCAGAGGGACCCGCACGGCAGGGCCCCTCTTGCGTCCCCCCTGTCGACAGGCGTCCCCTCTTGGCCTGCCTGCGCCTCACCCAAGAGCAGAGCCCGTCTCTGGCTTGGGTGAGGTTCCCGTCCCGCTCGGCGAAAGTGCCCTTTATGCGCGGGTCACACATGGTCGCCAACATGTATGACTCTTCCTTAGTGAGAGGAGTTAGCCTGGCAGCTATGCCCTGCTGCAGCCTTCTCACTAATGCGCGCACCGCTGGAACAAGGTCAGCACGGGGCGCGACCCGGTCTGCAAGGGTGGCCAGATTCCTCTGGAGCGTGTGCACCAGGGGAATGACCAGACCGAGGGTCGCCGTGTCTGACGAGACCGCCACAGTGAAGTCCTTGAAGGGCTTCAGGACCTCCACTGTCTGGGTGATGGTGAGCCAATCCTCCCGGTTGAACTCACCCACCTGACTCGCACCGCGGTGCTCGGAGAGCCACGCGTGGAGTGCGGCCTGCTGCTCCACCAAGCGCTCAAGCATGGCGCAGGTGGAGTTCCAGCGAGTGCTGACGTCAGTGATCAGAGCGTGCTCTGGCACACCTGTCCTGACCTGTGTCTGGCGCAGTTCGTGCGTGGCCTTCACGCTGCGCGAGAAGTGACCCGTGAGCCTCCGACATTTCTGGACAAGTAACTGGAGTTCACGGGTCCGGGTATCCACGGGTTCCTTCGAGGAGCCCAACCCCAGCGCATCTCTCACCACTAGGTGAAGCTTGTGAGCGGCACAGTAGACGCTCTCTCGGCTCACTAGATGCGCCGCTGCCCTCATGTTCTTGCCACCGTCCGTCACCATGCATCCCACGGTGGCGGGTCCCTGGCCTATCCACTCGTCCAACTGTCTCCTTAAGGTGGCAGCGATGTTCTCCGCCGTGTGGGACACGTCGAGCACCTCGGCGTGAAGCAAGGCCTTGCAGTAGCCGGCCTGGCGGTCTCGCATCCTTCCCTGTCTAGCTGTGCTAGGCACCTCCCCCCGGCCCCCACCCAGAACCGACTCGGGTTCCCACCAGTGAGCAGTAAGCGAGAGGTACGCTTGCTGCACACTTGGGCAGGTCCAGATGTCCGATGTGAAGTGCACAGTTCTCCCGGCAACCCGGGACAGCTGTGCCTTCACATGATCCCTGGCAGCCCTGTAAAACGAGGGCACCACCGATCTGCTCAACGACGTGCGAGCAGGGACGGCGTACCAGGGAAAGCAATCTTGGAGCAGCCCTGAGAAGCCGAAGTCTTCAACTACGGAATACGGTTGCCCATCCACTGCTATCATGTTGACGATGTGGCGCGTGATGCGCCTGCTCGCCCTCCGGATCCCCTCTCTGGGCACACTAGCGCCCTGCATACCAAGCATCTCCGGGAGAGAGGCTTGGCGTCCCTTTCCTGCAGGTACCCTTGGGGGGAGAGCACCAGAGGAGCCTGCCTCCTTCTGGCTAGCTGGCGGCCGTGCGGCGCCACTCGAACCCTCCTCCCGAAGAAGCACCGCCTGGTGGTGCCTCTTCATATGGTACCTCATCCCAGACGTGGAGAGATGCCACACATCTTTGCCACGGCTGACGCGCTGCCTACAATGCAGGCACAGGGCTGCTCGGGGATCCTCCGTTGCCTGGAAGTGCTTCCAGATTTCGGAGGAAAAGGGCATCCCACGCTTCCCAGGAGAAGCGCTTTCGGGACCACCCTGCGGCACCTCCTGTGAGGTGCTCTGGCCGGACACACCGTGTCCCACTCTCGGCCGGGCAGGTGGGGATGGACGAGGCTGAAGGGGCAGAGATGTGGGCTCTTCCACCACAGTCTCTGCCTCTTCCTCCCGCGTCCTCTCCTCCTGCACAGCCGCGAGAGGCCTGCTGCTGGCCTCAGAGGAAACTGGGGTGGACCGCCCCAGGGGGGGTCTCACGGGCAGTTCCTCCAACATCCTCTGGGTTCCTGGGGTGAGCGGGAGCGCAGGGAAAGTCATGTGCTCCGCGCCCATCCCAGGAGACACCACATGCTGCCCCTCCTCCAGCAGCTGGCTCGCAACCACTGGAGGAGGAGGAGCCTCAGCAGCAGGCCCCTGCCCAGTGCCAGCCCCTGCCTCACGCACCCGGGTTGGGGGTGGCCCTCCAGCAGCTGCCTCAGGAAAGAGAGTCTTGCGAACCCTCTTCCTGTCACCAGAAGCCAGGCTGGTGAACGGCAGCAGCGCAGGGGAGGGCCTCCTCCGCTCAGATGGAGGGGCTGCCGCAGCAGTCCCCCTCCCCCTCCCCTCCTCCCCTCTAGATTTCTCCCTAGCCTTTCCCCCGGGGCCCCTCTCTGCTTTCCTCTCCGACATACTTTCCCCTCCCAAATTCAACCCTAACTAATCAGAAAAGATTTAGAAAACAAAGGTCAACTTTGTTTTCAAGACCTAACTAACCTGCTCTAAATCTGTGCTTCTAGTGGCTCTGTGACTTGGAGATGAACAATCAAGTGCCTTTTTAAGCAACCCTATTTATGTCAGGGAACCTGAGCCTGCCAATCAGCTGAATTCCTCTGGAATTGAGCTGGCCCTAAACCCCAATAACAGGTGACAAAGCCTTAAACACTCACACACTAGTATGCCCGGGCCGGCCTGGCACCACCACGGGTGCCAGAGATGGGCGGTGGAACCCTAGTTATGGGGGCACTAATGGGAAGCCTATTGACAGCTATTACAAATTTTTATATATATATATATATATATGGAATTCAAACCTAACACTCACTCACTAATGCTTTCCCTGCTGAGTCCCTATTTAGTTTTTTAAAAAAAACTAGGCTCGGTTTCCCTAATAATTATGTTGAGGGCAATTATCCACTGATCACCTACCAACTGGCCTACCTACCTAAGAGACACTATTTAGCGGGACCGATGTATCTGTGGTATGTCGGTGTGGGGTGTGGATGTGGTGTTTTGAAGATGAGCCTCCCCCCTCCCAAGCTAGCAAGAACCCACCCCCAAGGCCACCCAAATGTGAACCCGGACTCGCTCACAGTAACACCAGTCCTGCAGTCCAGCGATGTTCAGGCGGTCTTGCAGCTGGTCCTCCTCTCCTCCACGATGCTGTCAAGAAAATTGGAAATGTTAGCAGAGTCAACACCACACGCCGCACACGCAACCCCAAAATTCAAGGCCCCGTTGCACAAGCCAAGTCAGCCCCCCCCCCTTAAAGGCTAGGGCCAACCAGCAGCAAAACAAAACACATCCACCCAGCAGAGCTTCTGGCCTGTGCAGGCCAGAAGCTGGCACACTCATTTTTTAGTCCTGTGAAACAGCAGTTCATGCCCACCCCACACTCAAACTTGAAAAATGAAACATGAAAGAAAGCAGGCACTGCGATCAATGCTGGCCCCCCTAACCCCCAAACAATATCCTCTTGCCCAACCAGAAAATGCCCCCCCCCCCGGCCCAAGCCATAAAGACAGAGCCAAAGCATATGCTCGCAGGTAGGCACAGCAGCAGACATAAGCTCAAAAACCAAATTTAACAACAACCCTACCAGTCCACCAGTGCAGATGTCCAGCAATGTTGATCCTCCACGCAGAGATCTGCAGGCCGATGTCCACCAAGTGCAGTCCAGTCCAGAAGAGGTCCACCAACGATAAACAACCTGAATGTGAAGCAAAACAGTGAGTGCCAGGCCAGCAAACGGGAAGGGTTACCAAAGCCGGAGCAGCAGGCCTGTGTGTGGGCCGAAGGCTGGCACAGTTGATCAGGACGGAGCCTGTTGGGAATCCTTGCAAGCAGGGGACCAGACACAGAAAAGCAAGCCACACCATTCCAGATTGTGAAGCACAACTGTGAGTGCCAGGCCAGCAACCAAAAAGGGTTACCTTGGCCAAAGCAGCATACCTGTGTGTGGCCCACAGGCTGGCACAGTTGATCAGGACGGAGCCTGTTGGGAATCCTTGCAAGCAGGGGACCAGACACAGAAAAGCAAGCCACACCATTCCAGATTGTGAAGCACAACTGTGAGTGCCAGGCCAGCAACCAAAAAGGGTTACCTTGGCCAAAGCAGCATACCTGTGTGTGGCCCACAGGCTGGCACAGTTGATCAGGACGGAGCCTGTTGGGAATCCTTGCAAGCAGGGGACCAGACACAGAAAGGCAAGCCACACCATTCCAGATCGTGAAGCAAAACTGTGAGAGCCAGCCAGAAGAAAGGCTTCTGGCCTGTGTAGGCCCAAAGCTGGCACACTCTTGTTTTAATCTTAAAACAGTGGATCGAGCTTAAAGAAGGCAAGCACAACAACCAATGCTGAACCCCCCCCCCCACCATCAAACATTGTCTGCCCAACCTGTCCCCCAGGCCATACCTGTGTGTGGCCCACAGGCTGGCACAGTTGATCAGGACGGAGCCTGTTGGGAATCCTTGCAAGCAGGGGACCAGACACAGAAAAGCAAGCCACACCATTCCAGATCGTGAAGCAAAACTGTGAGAGCCAGCCAGAAGAAAGGCTTCTGGCCTGTGTAGGCCCAAAGCTGGCACACTCTTGTTTTAATCTTAAAACAGTGGATCGAGCTTAAAGAAGGCAAGCACAACAACCAATGCTGAACCCCCCCCCCCCCACCATCAAACATTGTCTGCCCAACCTGTCCCCCAGGCCATACCTGTGTGTGGCCCACAGGCTGGCACAGTTGATCAGGACGGAGCCTGTTGGGAATCCTTGCAAGCAGGGGACCAGACACAGAAAAGCAAGCCACACCATTCCAGATTGTGAAGCACAACTGTGAGAGCCAGCCAGAAGAAAGGCTTCTGGCCTGTGTAGGCCCAAAGCTGGCACACTCTTGTTTTAATCTTAAAACAGTGGATCAAGCTTAAAGAAGGCAAGCACAACAACCAATGCTGAACCCCCCCCCCCCACCATCAAACATTGTCTGCCCAACCTGTCCCCCAGGCCATACCTGTGTGTGGCCCACAGGCTGGCACAGTTGATCAGGACGGAGCCTGTTGGGAATCCTTGCAAGCAGGGGACCAGACACAGAAAAGCAAGCCACACCATTCCAGATTGTGAAGCACAACTGTGAGAGCCAGCCAGAAGAAAGGCTTCTGGCCTGTGTAGGCCCAAAGCTGGCACACTCTTGTTTTAATCTTAAAACAGTGGATCGAGCTTAAAGAAGGCAAGCACAACAACCAATGCTGAACCCCCCCCCCACCATCAAACATTGTCTGCCCAACCTGTCCCCCAGGCCATACCTGTGTGTGGCCCACAGGCTGGCACAGTTGATCAGGACGGAGCCTGTTGGGAATCCTTGCAAGCAGGGGACCAGACACAGAAAAGCAAGCCACACCATTCCAGATTGTGAAGCACAACTGTGAGAGCCAGCCAGAAGAAAGGCTTCTGGCCTGTGTAGGCCCAAAGCTGGCACACTCTTGTTTTAATCTTAAAACAGTGGATCGAGCTTAAAGAAGGCAAGCACAACAACCAATGCTGAACCCCCCCCCCCACCATCAAACATTGTCTGCCCAACCTGTCCCCCAGGCCATACCTGTGTGTGGCCCACAGGCTGGCACAGTTGATCAGGACGGAGCCTGTTGGGAATCCTTGCAAGCAGGGGACCAGACACAGAAAAGCAAGCCACACCATTCCAGATTGTGAAGCACAACTGTGAGAGCCAGCCAGAAGAAAGGCTTCTGGCCTGTGTAGGCCCAAAGCTGGCACACTCTTGTTTTAATCTTAAAACAGTGGATCAAGCTTAAAGAAGGCAAGCACAACAACCAATGCTGAACCCCCCCCCCCCACCATCAAACATTGTCTGCCCAACCTGTCCCCCAGGCCATACCTGTGTGTGGCCCACAGGCTGGCACAGTTGATCAGGACGGAGCCTGTTGGGAATCCTTGCAAGCAGGGGACCAGACACAGAAAAGCAAGCCACACCATTCCAGATTGTGGAGCACAACTGTGAGAGCCAGCCAGAAGAAAGGCTTCTGGCCTGTGTAGGCCCAAAGCTGGCACACTCTTGTTTTAATCTTAAAACAGTGGATCAAGCTTAAAGAAGGCAAGCACAACAACCAATGCTGAAACCCCCACCCCACCATCAAACATTGTCTGCCCAACCTGTCCCCCAGGCCATGCCAAGAATAAACTGCAACACCTTTTTGCAGAGGCAGGCCACAGCAGCACATTGCCCAGCATCAAAAAAATTTACAAAAATTTTAAAAAGGCCTACCAGGTGTCCTCTCAGGATGTCCAGCACAGTTGATCCTCCAGGCAGATGTCCTCCAGGCTCCAGGTGCAGTCTCTCTTCTTCTCCTCTCTCGGTCACAGCTCAGCAGCAGCAGCAACAGAAGTGTTCCAGACAGTCTTGCTCCAAATTTAAATCCCCTGCTGCAGCCTCAGCCAAAGATTTAAATCTATTGGCTGGCATGAGAATGCAGCAGTGGGATTGGTGACTCCTAAAGTCCCCAGTCCCCTGCCTTTCCCCACCCACACTCCAAGAGCCACCCTCCTCCTGCTCCCCCTCCCCTACCTGTTAGTTTTGGCGGGAATCTCTGCTGCTTTGCAAATGCAAAGTGCAATGCAATGCTTGCACCTTGCATTTGCAAGGCAAAGCAGGATTCCCTATCCTCCTTTGCAAGAGGGGTGGGGGGTGACAGAAGGAGTGAGTGATTCACTCCTTCTCCCCCCCTCCCCTCTGCTAAGAGCCTGCAGGAAGCCTTTGCTTCCAGCAGGATTTTGCTAGCCGCTTGCTAAGGCAAACGGCTAGCAAAATCAAAATGGCGATTCTCGAATGCCGAAAGAATGCCGAAAGAATCCCGAAACGTTTCGGGTTTTTCTTTCGGCAATCCCGAAACGTTTCGGCATTCCCCGAAACGTTTCGGGATTCTTGAAGAATGCCGAAACACTTTTGTTTCGGCATTCTTTCGGCATTCTGAATGCCGAAACGCACATCCCTAGACATAACTAATTCAGATGACACCTAGGAGTCTTATAAATTCAGAGCAGACTCTCTGTTTCTGGATTATGTTTTCTCTGGTACCCCCTTGGCCTGGATGCAACCCTATCCAGTAGCACCAATCAAACCTTACTTGAAGCTTGACAATATCTTGTTAGTTTAATTAATCACGGTGACTTGGCTCAGACCTGCAATCTCCTGAAAATCCTTATGTATTTATTACTTGTTCTGTATAATAAAGCCATTAATTTCAACAGACTTGACTGTAGGCACAATCCTCTTCTCTGCGAATAGCCTTTCCTCTTTGTTGCGGCTGCACAACAAACCAATGAGTTAACCAGATACCTGCAAGTGGGGATGGAGAAGTGGGAGCTGAGCTTATCTTTCTTTTTATGAGGGTGTTTGGCCTGACAGCTGTCCTTGCCTTGGCAGCACTGGTGATTACAGCAAGTGTCAAACTGCATCCTTAGATAGGTAATAAATCCTGGTTCGTTCTGATTAAACATGGGTCAGAGCCATTCTGAGGTTAAGTGAAGGACAGCTCCTCGGTATGTTCCCCTCAAATGGGCGGCATGTTATGAAAAGCCCAAAGTGCCCCCCCCCGCTTTCACTTCAATATCTTCTAACTATTGGTGCTCCTGTCATTTTGTGGTCAGTAGAGCGGTGTCTTTGAAAAGCCCAGGATGTGTGTGGTCTCCCTCCTGAATGGCCTGTTAGCCTTGTAGTCCCCGCCTGCCACCCTCCCCCCCCCCCCCACGCACACTTGTTCCCCACAGGGAATGCTCAGATGATTGCCTGTACGTCTCCCAGAGGAAATCAAGGTTTCTCCTTGCACTTGAAGCCACGTGGTTTTAGAGTGGGCTGGCTCTCTGTATCCTCCTGGGCTCTTTCTTCCTTGTTGAAACACCATCTGCTGTGCTCTGTCTGCACTGTGGCAGGGCAGTGGGAGGGGATGCCAGAGTGGAAATAAATAATAAAAAAGAGAAAATCTATCATGAAAACCCTGAGGATTAATGGACTTGGAAGGCAAACTGCGCTGAATGAAAATTCATCTTCACCTGTGCCTGTGTCAGGACTCCTTCTCTGGCACTTGACAAATAGAGGTTCCCAGGGTATGCCATAAATTCTGCAGCTGTTCTAATCTCCAGGGGCAGCTTTGCACTCTTTAGAGGTGGGCTGATGTCCTCTTGGGTTTCGCAGTGCAGTGGTAACACATTGTCTCATTTAGGGACAACTCACTCTTGGGAGCTTTCTCTTTAGAAATGCCAGATATCTGTCCATATGGCTACTCCTAAGCATCAGGCCCTCGGTCTGTAAAGGACCTCTGGTAGCATTAGTGCAAATGCACTTTCAAGCAATGTGGCATCTGCCTCTACTCAGCTTAATGCAGGTCTCTTGTGGAATGATGGCAATCATTTAGTGGGCTGGATTCATTCCTGCCTGCCTTGTTTTGGTTTGTTTCCAGATAAGAGTTGAGATACCCTCCTGCCAGATGATCTCCCTGCCACCTTACCTGGAGCTTGCTAATTTTTAAGACTGTCAACAGATTGAAGGTTTTCTAGTTAATTTATTAAGTTTAAATCCAGTGTCAAATGAATAAAACTGGAATGGAAGTGCCCTTTTAAAATATTGATAGAAATTTACTCCTTTGTTTATTGAAGCTTTCAGTCACATAGAGCAAAAGGCCATCTTTAATGTTTTCTTTTTCACTGCCTAAGTGACACACTGGAACCAAAATGGCTTCAAAAACTAAGTGTGTGTGCCACTAACTCACAGCTCTGCTGATTTAAAATGGACCTCTACATGCAAGCAACCAAGACAATTCTCTGGGCACATACATGAAAGTAAGCCTCATTGAACACCACTGAAATGGCTTACTTCTGAGGGCACAAACCCAAGGCTCCCCTGGAAAGGCTTGGGATGGCACCAAGCCCCAATTCTGGCATGTGTTGGAGATACACCAGTGCCAAAAGTGGGTGTCACTAGGGGCATGTTAGGGGATGAGTGGGGTCTCGTCAGCATCCTAAACGCTCTCTTCCCCAGATCCTGTCCCCAGTGCTGTAATGGCAGCTGCACAAGAAGGGCCATGTTTAAATACCCCTGTTGAACTCAATGGAAGAGAAAGCCAGTACACACTGCCAGCCCTGCCTACACAGCCGTGGCAGAGCTTGGAGCTCCCGAGGAGCCCTATCACAGGAGGAATTTGAAGGAGGGAGCCATCCCTAGTACTCTCTGTGACTAACTGCAGAGTTCTCTAAAACCACATCTCTCGTAAGGTGTATTGATAAAAAATCAGCCAGGACAACCATATCCCAGATGATAAGCTATGCCTCTCTGCCCTCATGATGAGGACACTGCAGGATGCGGCGTTTCTCCTACTGGTAAGCTGGAAACATCATTCGGGGCTCTGGAGTTTTTTATGCAGCAAATACATCCCATTTTTTTAAAGAGGAAGAGAAGGGTGATAAGCAAACGTCTCCATTGTTGAAAGAGCTTTGTTTATTTTTTAAAAAAATCTCTGGAAAAGCTCCTTATAAATGTGTTATTAATGTGACTTCATAATCTTGCCCTGTTTACCACAGCAATAATTTGCAAGTGAAGGGTCCCAAAAAGAACCCGCAGCATCCATATGCAGAGGCAGCTGCCTGCTGCAGTTCTGTATGATGCCCTTGCTTCCTTCCAATCGTTCTTCTAGGGGTGGGTGATTCTTCCGTGTCTCTGCTTTGCGTTGGAATTGAATGAGCCAATTCTGATGCATGGCAGAATTGCATATGCAAGGGGGAAATTGGTGCCTGACCTCTAGATCCCCTGATTTTTGAGCCACTCCAGGCCTGTTAAATCTTTGTTTATGGGGTCACAGCAGGGCTAACAAAAGCCATAGCCTGAAGGACTCTGCAGAGAGGGCTTGGAGACCTGAGTTTTGGTTAACAGCGTCAAGCCAAATGGACAATCAGTCTTACCGAATACAGCAGCATCTAAAAATCCCATGTTTCCCCCTGCATTGTTCCTTTAAATAACCTCCAGCTATGCCACTGTCCTCTTTTAATTAAACTTTTGCTTCTTCCCTCCTCCTGTGTCAGCTAAAGAAGACAACAAAACATTCAAGATACTTTGTAATTACTACACCTAATTGCAGAAAGGAGTACACCACTAATGTGTTGATGTCTGAAATATAATTAAAAACAGTAATTAGTGTTTAACAAAGAGCCTTCTTGAAAGTATAGATCCCCTTGGAAATTTCAGTGACTTAGTTGCTTTAGGACAAATCTCCTGGCCAGATCTTGTGCATTCACTGATAAAATCCACTGAAACCCTGAATTAGTCTAAATGTATTTGATATTTGCATCAGTGTTCTCAACCAGGCTTTTGTTGAGGCGTTCTTCTTTCAGACCATCTACAGCAAAGAACACTGCTTATACCCTTTGTGTGGTTATGGGAACTATAGCTTACATCATACAAATACCTTCTGATTCTGAAAAACAAGGGCTAAAGTGAAGATTAACAAGGGGCAATTCTACCTGCAGAGAGATCTGGAAGTCCAGGGTCATGGTGGATTCTCTCCCCAATCCATGCAATATTATCCTTTTAATATACTACTGAGCCATAGTTACACAGGCAGGGCACATACTAAGCTTCTGCCCTTATATACCTGCAGTTTCCATACTTGAGCCAATTTATACACCGCTCGTTTTCTCTTCAGAGGCTACCATTAACCCTAGTTATACCAGCGATTATGAGGAAATGACTGTGCTATGGAACCATAATCAAGCAGCTAGTGAAACTTCCATTTTAGAAATAGGCCAAGAAAGTCAGAAAGTAACTAAGACTTTCTTACTCCCATTTTCAACCCCAAAGAAAGGTTCTTACAAAAGCTAAGTGCTCTACGCGTGGACTTCCATCATTTCCACTTTATTGAGTATGAGATGGATATGTGTGGGAGGAGATCTACATTATCCCCATTTTAAGGAGAAGTTAAAAGTATACTCCTCTGAAATGTATTTATTTACTTCATTTGTACCGCCTTTGTCCTCAATGGTGATCCAAAGTGACTCACACGGTTCTCCTCCCCTCCATTTTACACTTTATAAGGATAAAAAGTTAGGGAATACTGATACTGTTGTTGGATCTTCAGTGGACTATACTGGGAAAGTACTGTGGCTTACTTCTTCCTATGCATATAAACAACCCTATATCGAATCAGACCACTGCCCCATGTAACCCAGTACCTTCTACTCTAGCTGGCAGCAGAGCTCCAATATCTCAGAACAGGTATTTCCAATCCTGCTACCCAAGGTCTGTTCAACTTGGAGATGCCAGAGGTTGAACCAACATGGCTTACCTACCTGAAACTGTTTAAAAGTGGAGATTGTTAAGAGAGTTTGTAAATCACGTTATTTATTTCTTATTTATTTATTATATTAGATTTTTAGTCCACTCTCCCTGTCAAGCACGCTCAGGCCAGAGCACAACATTTTAATTTACATAAAAACACATAGAAGCAGGTAAAACATTGCAATAAAATTTAAAACACTACATACAATAAAAACTTCTCCTCAGATGGCGATGGAAGAGTTACTTCATTTCAGACATGGCCCATATATCCATATCTATAGATATACATAGGGTGGTGGACAGATCTTTTCAAGTCAAGTCAAGTATGGCTGGTGGGGGCCCAGCCTAGCCTCCGCCATACGCCTGGCGGAACATCTCTGTCTTATAGGTCCGGTGGAAGGATTTCATCAGACAGAGAGTTCCACCAGGCCGGTGCCAGGACCGAAAAGGCCCTGGCTCTGGTCAAGGCCCGGCGAGCCTCCCTAGGATCAGGGACCACCATAAACGTTACTAGAATTGTGATTCAGCATCATATGAAATGATCATACAAGTGAAGCCAGGACCGAAAAGGCCCTGGCTGTGGTTGAGGCCAGGCGAGCCTCCCTAGGGCCGGAGACCACCAAAAATGTTACTAGAATTGTGGTTCAACATCACATGAAAGGATCATGCAAGTGAAGCTGTATCCTATATGGATTTATGCCTTTTTGCAAACAATGTCATAGTTCAGATATGCTTCTGCAGTCCTAACTTGGCATGCAGATGGTAAAGAGAGGATTGCTTCTCAAGCCACTCTTCGTGCTTGAGTACAGATAGCTAAGTAGTGAATGTCCCTATTCAAATGTACTGTAGTACTCAACCGCCACCCTTTGCTCCAAGCCCTGTCCTCTCACAAAAGCTCCACCTCCCTCTTCCCTCTTACAGTCTTCTTCCAATACAACAGCTGTATTGGATGATACTCCGTCTTCCTGCTGCCCCCCATCCCCAAGAGAAATGGAATTCTGGGCTTTTCCACAAATGTTTCTCCCACCCTGTTTTCCCTTGTGACTCCCCTCAGATGTAAATCTCTTACTATGTTTTTCAGATGAAATCAAGCAGGAAAGAAAATTAAACCACTATGCCTTCACAATTCAAGGCTGCCCTATCCAGTCCTGATGGGTTTGCCCTCACAGCACTGCTGAGATGCAGATTATCACAACATCTATTAATGAGACTAAGCAAATGTTTCTTGTCCAGGGCAAGAGAGCATGGCTTTGTGGTTTTGGATTATTCTAGTTTAGTCACAATACTAAGGAGCGTGAAGAGAACTACAAAACAGCCACCCAATCTATAGCATTTCACTTAATATTCTGACTTGAATGTATTTATGTCTTCCTGCCTTTAAGACCTCATTAGGATTTCCAAATTAATTACGTTGAGCAACTGCTACCATATGCAGCCCGTGAAGCAAATTCTGATTTGTAAAATATTTCTGCATCTCATCACTTTGGCAAGCAGAAGCTGCTATTCTTTCTTCAGTGTGCTAACTAAATAACCGTTTTAAGACCCAAATGGGAAGAGAATCACATTCTTTGACTTTCATTTTAAAATCATTGTTTTACTAGTGTAAAGCTAGAAAGGTAGGGCCCATTCTTATATTTCATTGGTATGGTAGGGTTCGTTTTCAGGGTATCTGTGAAGGCACGATATAGGCAGACGCATGTTCTGAGAAACCTTTAGAGCTTATCTTTAGATGCCAACTCCACCCATCCCACACAAGGTACATATCCAGTGGGGAGCAGCTGCACCTTCCCCTCTGTTCTCTGTAGTAGTAATACATTTGGCACTTCCTCTTTATCATACTGAGATCCAGTAATTTTCTTCTCTTTTTCTCTACCTTTTTCTTCTATTTCTATATTTTTCTTACTTTTCTATTCTGCGAGTATGTTTTCCCAACGCTGTCATGGTCCACTTGCCTGTGGCACAATGAGCAACCCTTTTAAAATGTTTGGACTTGGACGGGAAACAACAGGATTTTTTTTTCCATGGAAAACAACATAGACTAGGGATCCCCAACGTAGTGCCCACCAAGTTTTTTAGAAAGTGGCCAGGGCAAGGTGGGGCTTTTGCAAGGTTTTCAATTAGCCATTGGAGGTATGATTGGCTGTGCATATTTTTAAAAACATTGCTTTGGCAGCAGCTGCCAACACAGCTCAAGGATCTTCACTGTGTAACTGAAGGTAAGCTGTGGCAGCCATTTGTGGCTGGCTCTGCCACCTGTGGCAGCCATTTTTGTGGCTTCACCCACCACACTATATCAGAATTCCAAAGGTGCCTGCAGGCTGAAGAAGGTTAGGGCCCCCTAATATAGACTCTTAACCCCACTGTCAAAATGCACTAAGCAAGCTCACTGTAAGCAGTCCACTCATTTCTGGCAGCTTTGTGATGTGGTCACTGAGAGTGTGATAGATCCATTACCAAATAGATTTGCTCTGTATATGCACCTCCAGCATCCTTACTCACACCTGATCTTTCAGGCTCTGCAACTTGAAGCTCTTCAGTGACATTCAGGCCAGCAGTCTAGCTCCTTGAAGCTAAATTGTTAATCCCATTCCCCTTCAATGCTCAAGAGGAGGAAGAAGAGCACAGGCATCAAGCTAAGGAGCTCTAAGAGGGAGTGTCCACAGAGCAGCTGAAGTGCCTGCCTTAATACTTTCAGTAACTGAAACCTTTGAGTTCCATGAGGCTGCTATCTCCTCAATATGTGGAGCGAGCTCTAAAATGAGCCCTGGAAAGGATTCAGCCCTGTACCCCAACAGCAAAAATCCTTCTTCCCTGCAGCAAGTGTGCAGGGGCTGTTGGGGGAAGTGTGCAGCATCACCCATCTCAGCATGTATCTGCTTGGCCTGGGCAGAGGTAGCATCTGAACACCTGAATGGCATGAGTGCAAAGTCTATAATGTGCCTGTACACCCGAAGAATGTCAGTTATGCTGCTTATGCATCAGCAGCCCTGTTCTTTCAGCTATTCTGTTGCATGCTGTTTTAGTAACACTCAGTGGGAGGGATGAGGTGAGGCAGGGAGGGATCCACAGTGCAGTTATTTTATATGCAAGCAAACCTACGGTCTTTCAGTCTCAGATCCATTCATCCGCCTCCTGGACCTAGCAAAAGGCAGATGCTGAACAGACAGTGAGAATGTAAAATCTTCAGGCGAATAAGAGCAAATTTTAGTGCAGTCAGTGATATGCTGAGCTCTCTTATTCTACATGATCATGCACAAGAGCCTCTAAATTTACCAAAGTATTCACTACCCATGAGAACTCCAGTGGATGGCATTGCAACCAAAATGGCAGCTGAGAAAACAGACTCCCCCCGCCCCACTTCCCTGTCACAGCATAGTTGCTTAAAAGATGCATGTGCTGTATGTAGCTGGTAGGATTGCTTTGTTTTCTGCCTCATCCATCTCATACCCAGGATTTTAAAAATCTGTTTGCTGGTGCATCATGAACAACCACTATGGAAAATTCAGTGGTGGTGGCAGCACTGGACCAAAGGCAGCATATATATATTTTCGCAAAATGAAATTAAAATTAATAACAATTCTAAGCAGTATCTGGCGCAGGATCCTGTGTTCTTGTTCTGCCTAGAAATATTCTCACGTCCTGAAATGTCTTTCCTACAATTTGTCTTTTCATAAAGATGAGCCTAAGAAAATTGTGTTAATGGTTTGGTAAAATAATTCCATTTTTAAGATTGCCTAAAAGTCACAAAATATCAGAGTCAGGGTTACAGGCTTAAAGGTTATGATTTAAATTTAATATCTTGCACCACTTACCTTTCCCTTCATTTCAGCAGGCAATGCATTTCTGGCTACCTCTAAAGTAATTCTCCTTCAGTATCTATCAATAAAAGCAAAGGCTGCATACAGTCATTTCCAAGACTCCTGCTCAGACTTTTTATCCTTTTCCCTGCATAGTACGTCATTGGTCTTTGCTATAGACCATCAAACCATGGTCCAATATAGATTTCAGGAAACTGAAATGTGATCCTTAGCAGGCCGATAGAATTTGGAATATCACTCTCAAGCAGAATTTCCCTCTGCTATCCTTGCCATCAGGCTCTGCTTGGTTTTCCTATCATTTGCCTCTGTAGCTGTAGCACACGTCACTCATCCGCTACTGCTTAATCGTAACTTGTGTTCACTTTGCCCTTTCCTCTCTAGCTTCCACCTGTGAGTTTTCTGACATCGTGGAGCTGCTGCTGAAGTCTGGAGCTGACCCTACTGTTCGGGACACGGAGGGCTACCTTCCTGAGGAGGTGACGGACTGTAGAGCAATCACCTTTATGCTGCAGGAGCACACTGCTAGCAAAGCTTAGCCAGAAGGCTAAGGAAGTGCAAATAGCCCCAGCCAGCCCAGGATTCTTAAAGTGGACACGCATTGCAATAAGTCCTGTCCTTCTCCTAAATAATCTTTTTGGTATGCATGATGTATGGAGATGGGGACCTAGTGACTGAGTATATTATTCTGGGAGGAGGAAATAGGGCAATGGAGCGTGTGCGACACAGGCCTGTACATCTTGTAGCCTACCAGGCCAAATACAGCTATTCAGCCATATACTGTATCCTGCCTTGTGCTTGAGGACTGCTCCCCCCACCCCCGGCCCCCCGCCAGAGTTCTAGAGATGCAGCAAAAACAGAAGGGTTTTTTAAAAAAACAGTTTCTAGCAGCTCACTAGACACGGCTGGTGGACTGGGTTCAGTGAAATGAATCACAAGTTTCTGTAGGCCTGGTGCGGCATAAAGCTCATATCACATGCTGTGGAGTGTTAATCATGATTCTGGAAACTGAGGAGAGGAGCAACCGATCAAGACTGCAGTCTGTGTGCCTACTCAGGAGCAAGCCCACAACGCTGGGGTTTGTTTTTCCAAGTAAATGTGTTTTTTTTTTAAACAAAACATAAGTTTTGTAGCTGGTAGGGAGGGGACGGGCAGATAATGTGTGCAGCAGGGTATTGTTCAGCCACCGCAAAAAATCATCTCTTTCTCTAACAAAAATCATTTAGCAGTAAAAGCAAGTACTGTCTCATTATTATCAACCCCCCTCACTTGGGAAATGGAATTATTAGTGTTTTCTAAGACATTTTCTATTGCCAGTTGATAGAAGTGGCAAAATAGAGAAGCTATGGCTATGTTAAACTCAGCCACTATGAGAATGGATGGGAATTTCCATTGTGTGCATTCCTCTCTCTCTCTCTTTCTCTCTCTCTCTCTCTCTCTCTCTCTCGCTCGCTCTCTCTTGTAAAGTACTGTCTTGCACAATAAAACATGTTGATGAATTTTTTCTCAGTTGTTCCTTTTCTTCTCCTAATGTGAAATCAAATTACTACAAAGAGCAAAAAATTCTTGCTTTAAACACTGAAATACAACCTCAAGAGTTTTCAGTAGTTCTAGCTTTACCATCTTGCTTCCAGAAGTACCTAAACTTTTTGAGAACTCTTAAGTACAACCTGTGAAGTCTGAAGTTTCTTTGGAAAGTGAACAAGTTAATGTTCATGTTAATGAACATTAACAATAGAAGATTGTCTGAAGCTGGCATCGGAGCACAGGCCGGAAAGAAGCCTTGGCTGAGAGGAGCCTCACAATGATATAGAAAAGGAGAGCGGAGTTGTTACTGGTTTACACCTTGGGGTTTATTTGCTTTGGATTGCCATTATAGTTTCAGGAGTTCTGCAGCTCCAGAAGTGAAATCTATCAAATAGAATGATATGGCTCTGCAGAAGGAGAAGGAGAAGAAAGCAGAGTTTCATAAAATGGGGAAATGCTTTGCCGCTTTGAAGTAGCCACCGGTAGGCAAGACATTGCGAGCGCAACAAATAAAAACATCATATAGGTTTTGTTCCCAAGGGTGTGCTAGGAGTATACAGCTATTCCCTCTTTCTCCTGTCCCTGCCAGAATAAGTACCAGAGCTATGGTTCTTCAACAGTGCAGTATGTACCCCTAAAAATACCTAGCTGTTGGCATAGCTGTTGGCACCAGAAGTAGTTTGCGTGGGTGAGGTTGCAAAGCAATGAAGAGCAGCAGGTTTTGTTAGCGAACTGGAGTGAGATCAACCCTGCCTCCTCCCCCCAAAAAGGCTTGTCTCCAGCTTTTGTAGTGACTGTCTAGTATCTGTTCACCGTGTACACAATGGAACAAAAAATCCTAACTTTAAATATACGTTGATGGGGTCTGAACTGGCTGACACTGAGGCTGAAAGAGATGTCGAGGTTGCGGCAGACAGCTCAATGAAAATGTCAACCGAGTATGTAGCAGCTGTGAAAAAAGCAAACTCCGTGTTGGGAGTTATTAGGAAGGGGACTGAGAATAAAACAGCCAGTATTGTAATGCCCTTGTAAAGAGCTAGCTAAGTTGCAGCCTCATTTGGAATATTGCATACGATTCTATTAACCATATCTCAAAAAGGATATTGCAGAGCTAGAAAAAGTACAGAAGAGGGCAACCAAGATGATTAATAGGTTGAACTGCCTTTCTTTTTAGGAAAGTCTGAAGAGTCTGGGACTTTTCAGTTTAGAAAAAAGGGTGACTGTTAGGAAAATATGATAGAGGTTAATTATAAAATTATGCATGGGGTGGAGAAAGTGGATGGAGAACTTTTTCTCCCTCTTCTGTAATATGAGACCTCAGGAGCATCCAGTGAAGATGATGGGCAATAGGTTCAGAGCAAACAAAAGGAGGATACTACTTTTCTCAGCAAGTAATTAAACTGTGCAATTGTTTGCCAGTGGACCTTGTGATGGCCCCACGTATAAGTGGATTTAAAAGGGGTTTAGACAGATTTATGGCAGATAGGCCCATCAATGGCTACTAGCCATCAGAAGTTAAGGGAACATCCGTATACAGAGGCAGTAAACCTCTGAAAACCAATGCTAGGAAATAACATTAGGAGAAGGCCCCGCCCTCTGTGCCCTGTTTTCTGGCCCTCCAGGGAAACGGGTTGGCCACCGTGTGAAACAGAACGTTGGACAATATGGACCCCTGCCCTGATCCAGGAGGACTCTTTTGTACACATCTGCACTGCAGTCGACTGTAACGCAGGCATGTTCTTTGTTCCCCTGTTAATTTTCCCTACTCCACTCCTTCCAAAAAAAATGGAATAGTTATCCCATATTTTTGTCTGAATACTTCTAAAACTAAAGTTTTGTACTTTAACTTTTGGTGCATAATGCATTGGGGAGATCATAGATCATTGCTGCATGGTTGGCAGCTATGCTGTCTTTTTGTGCTGAAATCTTGCAATCAGCCATTGGTTTTGGACTTGTGCTGTGGAGAGATTGGCAGGAGTTAAAGAACAGAACAGTCACCTTTCTGCATTCCCTTAGCATACAGCAGCCACCTTGCCCAGAAGCCAGGATTTATTTATTCTTTTGTGCTGAAGGTTATCCTTCTTGGCATTTTAATGTTTTGAAAAGAAGTTCTCTTTGACAGACGTCTTATGTACTATAAAGCGCTCTCAAAATAACACACGGCTGATGTGTGCCCAGATGCAGAGTGGCAAGCAGTAGTGCTGCCCACAGCTTGTACAACGTACATTTGAAGAGCTCACAGCTTAGGCCTGGATATGTTTATAGCACTTTAGGACTATTTGTGAGGTTGGAGCCCTTCCAAGAAAAGAAGAGTGGGGGGAGAAGGCATATATTATTGTTTATAATCTGCTTTATTCTGCCAAACCCTTTCCCCCAACAGCCCTCTGGATTGCCATTTAAATCCTTTTGGTGCCTTTAACTACCGATACTGAAAGTGGTTAATGCATATTCAAACTAAGCCTGGCATCTACTCCAGGAAATCACTTTAATTGGGAAGCATTAAATGTTAAAATGATTAAAATATATAAAGCCATCCAGGCATGGTGTATAAAGACCCCAGATCCACAGCTTCAGAGTGCAGTTTTGCTCAGAGTTATGAAAACTGGTACCTCTAAGAATTCCTTAAAAAGAAGACCGGTTCATTTTCTTGGCGGATAAGTGTTGGAGGCATTGTGGTGGGTCAGCAAGCAATCCTTTGTAGCTGGAAATGGTGGGCTGCACTGGGGAAGGTGTACTGTCTACAATACTTCCATTTTGTTTCTTCTATATGGGAGTATTGTAGCCAAAATAGGATACCCTTCCATAGGCATAAGGAGTGAGGAGTGCGTGAGACAGAAATGTTCTTATTTTTTTTCAATATAGGACTATCCTACGCTCCAGGTTTTGCCTTTTAGTTTCACAGTTGTAACTGCAGTAAGTGGGGATTGAAGGGATAAAAGGTGGACCTGGCAGGTTTGAAAGGATTTGGCCTAATGCATGCAGCGTTCATGGAATAAACTTTTCTATAAATAACCAGCTCACCCAAATTGCTTTTTCTAAAGACGGCTGATGTATCCTTGGAGCTGAATTTTCTTTCAACACCCTCAAAACAGCAAAATGTTCTACAGGCATCTGCCAGGATTGCACCTAGGTTTATTGGAGAGAGTGTTCCTGTGCCCTGGCTATCTAACGTTGAGCACACATCCCATAATATAGTATCTGTTGCTAAAAGTTTGACTTTTTATTATACCACAAGCAGTGGACAACGTGGGTGGAAAGGGCTCCACATTGAATAGAAAAAGCAGAGCGTGGTGCAGTGGTCAGAGTATCAGACCTGGATCTGGGAGACTTAACGTTCAAATCCCTTTTCTGCCATGGATGCCCACCTTGGGCCTGTCACCCTCTCTCAGCCTAACCTACCTCACAGGGTTCTTGTGAGGATAAAATGGAGGAGCAGAAAATGATGTAAGCTGCTTTGGGTCACCACTGTGGAGGAAAATGGGGTATAATGAAGTAAAATAAAATACAATCATGTCCCCCTGTAATAATGGCTGTATTCCATTGTGTATTCAGCCTGATCGCTGCATGGTGATAATTGTAACTTTTGTGATAATCTAAACGTACCGCTTCTTTAATCTTGAACCTGAAAAGTAGTCGCTGATCTCTGCCTACCTTCATAATCTAATGGGTGTTTTAATCACTTCTGTTCTCCTTCTATAGAATATATTTAATGCCAACAAGGTTTTGTTCAAATCAAACACAGACAATGGACCATCTGTATAAACCAAGCTGTAGTTGGTTATTTGTTCACCCTCTGAATCCTATGATCACAGCACATGGGAAAAACTGAAGTGCAACTGTATAGCTACCTAGCTGACTGTTTCTGTGCCAGAATCTGGTTTGTGCAGGTATTTCTCTGCGCAGTGGTAGGCATGCATGGGACCTGTAGGTTCTGTCCCATGATCTCCTTCATGAAAAGATTAGACCAAAGGTCCATAATCTTCAACATCCTGTTTGCTACAAATGCCCGGACACTAGAAGATTCAGAGAAACAAAATGCCTTACTTTTCTGAATGCTGGTTGTCTCTCTTCGCTGCCTGTAGGGTGCAAATGGTTTATACTTATCTGACTGATGGAGCTGATTTGAAAGGTTAATTGGAGCTAATACATACTGGGTGATGTTATTTTTCAAACCCTAGTTGTTTAACTCATTGTACCCAGAGGCCTACTTTGACTAGAGGCTGAGTAAAGACAGGACAGGGCCGCACCATCACTATCAAACTACATGTCTTGCATATCCAGTGGTGCTCACCCCTGTTCTCCTCCACAAACATTATCGACTACAAGTTGGTAATACTGGGGTTGGATAGTAGGAGATCATGTCCAGCCAGTGTGGGGGAAGGGGGACCATCACTGCTTATCTCTGCTCTAAAAATTTAGTGCCTGTTCTTTCAGACACCAGTGAGTGTGATGTATCTGAACGTTCCTTGGAGGAAATATGTCAGTGCTATGGGAGAAGTATTTCCCTTGCTCTGATATGAGAATGAAAAAGGGCACACAAATCCTTAAGAACTTTTCATATTTATTTTACATAGAACTTTTTTTTTACATACATCTCATGCCAACGCACAGAAGGCATATACCAGGAAACTTGCCAGGTTCTGGTTTGTTTGTTTTTACCCCAAAGACACATGGCAATAAATATGGGGTGTGGGGTTTTGTCTCTTAATTTCTCTCCCAAGAAACAAGACTTCACATTAGAACTGTACAAAATTTAGAACCGCAAGGAAGTGATCATGGGGAGGGGTAGAGCAAACTGGGAGCGGAATTTGTCAGGGACGTATCAGTCTTGCTCTGTTGCTTTTCTTGTTTGAAACTGCAGTTGAAAACAAAAGGCAAACAGCTTCAGGGTTACAGAGTCCAAGATGCTGATTTGGTTCCTGGTCTCACCACCAGTGGGAGCAGAGACCTGTGCTTGCCTGTTTGCACAGCAAAGCGATTAGACGGAATGCCTGATGAGCTCTTGACCCCCTGATGCGCACAGTCTGCGTCCTACAAATAGGAAGGAAACCATCTCATTCCACAGCTCTAGCTCCAAGTGTCACCAATGTGCTTTTTGGGTCTTGTATTTACCAAGCAGTGTGGGTAATGGATATTGCTGATCTCTGCATTTGTAGCATTTTGTTTCATCAGTGCTTTCGGAGCAACTCCTGCAAATAAATAGACAACGGCCAAACCCCAAGAAGGAGAAACAGCATGCCTGTGGTGTGCTTATTTATTTGTTCCTAAGATTAGCTTCAGCCACAGCCAGAGCCCTGCAAGAGCGAGTCATCAAACACAACTTGTTCCCACTAAATTGGATTTATCTTCAGAGTACCTTTTCCAAGTTTTAAAGTGCAGTATTTTAAATGGGCCAGGAAAGGGTCCATTCCAGCCTTCTATACAAAACTCAGCTGCTGTAAATTTACAGGTCAAAGCTAAGGTCATAGAAGAGGATTCTTCCGTCAGACTGAATGCTACAAAACTCAATGGGAGACCATACATAGGGCCAGTAGACCGCAAAGACGAGGAAAACTTCAAGCCAAGCTCTTCCAGAGTTACTAAGGAGATTTGAGTGGTAAAGAACGTGCAGCAATCAACTCAATTTCCCTTGGAGGCTGAGGGAGAAGAATTGGTTGTTCTCAAGCTTTGATTCTCCATCAGAACAATTTCAGGCAGACAACATTGCCTACGTTAAGCAGAAATGATGTTCTTAAATCCTCCAGAAAATGTCACACTTTATTAGACTCTTCATGGCAAAGCGTTATAATTTATGCTTAATCTCGGGTGTGCAAAGCAAGCCTCGTTTATATGCAGGTAAATTCCAGCCAGGGATGTCTATATCATTCCTGGAGTGCCTAAAACATATAGTTCAAGCAAGAGAATCTGATGAGTGCTAGTTATGGGGGGGGGGGATTGCTCATTGGTTTTTTATGGGAAAGTCCTGCAGAATGCAGTAAAGCCGGATAACCTTATGCATACATAAACCTTTACAACCTACCCTACGTCACATACCAGTGAATTATACCCTCTGCCTAACGAGCCAAGATTATTGGGGTGCAAATTGCCACCTAAAAAAGCATTTCAAGAACAAACGTCTCTCTCATTTGATGTCAGGATAAAAAATGCCATTGGCGTGCAGCTTTTTCAAAAGTGGAGCTATGTTGGCATCTCTAATTGGTATGGTATAGTTGTGACATGAATGTTCATTTTACCCAACTGTATAAATGTACCCTACCCTTACGACTATTAACCCTAGAACAGTTTTTAATTAGGTACCGTAGGAGTGTGTAAGTCATTTCCATTTACACAGTCCTCCAGAAGGGAAGACGTGCATGTAGGTTTGCCAGTTTAGCTTCTGAATCAACAAGCCCCACAACTCCTTTTGGATCAGTCCAATAGGAGTTGTGGGGCTTGTTGATTCAGAAGCTAAACTGGCAAACTTACATGCACGTCTTTCCTTCTGGAGGACTGTGTAAATGGAAATGACTTAAACACTCCTACGGTACCTCATTAAAAACTGTTCTAGGGTTAATAACTTGAAAATAAGGCAGTTGCAGGAGTAAACCAGTGTCTCCTGTACAACATTCTTACAAACCTGTTCTCGTCCTTGACTAGAGAGATGATACCATATTTGAGCAAAAGGAAACAAACCTCTCCTATACAGAAAGTAAACAGTTCAATGGAATCTTGGGATTGCTGGTAGCAGGGTGAATATTTTGGGTCACAATTTTAGGGGTCTGTGTTTAGGGAGCAGAAATCTTCCAGTTAGCTGCTAGTTTCCGCATGGTAGCTCCCTGAGCTGATAAATCTTCTTTTGTACTTTTCAAACGGTCCCACACTTGGACATTTGTTTTATATATTGTTTGTAATGTACTGAAAAACATGCCCCTATCCTGCACTCTTCATATAATTCTTGTCTCAAAGCTGAGGCAGGTTTTACCAGCTTTTCCCAATCTTATTGTTGTTTATTAACTGTCCCATAAGCAGCCAGGGCGGGGGGGGGGGGTGATTTCCAAATAGAGACAATTCCTCATTTCTGATGGCTCACTTTGTTAATACATCTTGCTGAACAAACATGGCAACAATACAAAAAAATCACAGTAATGCTTTATAGACAAAGGCGGTCCAGTGAACATCACCTGGATACAGTGAAAGGTAAGCACTTTTTAACAGTCCCATTGTTGTGAGTGGGAAAGTTGCCGTGCAAACCTAAGCAGAGATACTCCCTTTAAAGTCCACCAAAGTCCACTGGGCTTAGAAGGGTGTAACTCAGCTTCTCAAGCATAAACTTAAAAAGATGGGACTTTAGTTTTGGCAGAACTAAATTACATATTTGCAAACTTCCAACCATAGGTATTCGTTTAAAAAAAACAAACCCTGAACTTGCAGTGCTGTATATATGTTCATATATCCTCTGCCTTGGTTCTGACAAAGCTTGGAATCGGAGTCCCATTCTCTAAAAGGTTCCTTTGTGCTCAGAGTGACCAGCACCCCTCCCCGAACATACCTGCTTATTGTATTTTTGCACTGATCACTTCTAACTGAGAAGCAGCCTCGTCTAATATGAGTGCTTGCAAAAAAAATTGAAAATGTTCCAACGTAAAAGGTCAGGCACACAGATATTTTTACCTATTTTATATTCTTCAGTGTGTGATCCCAATATGGATATAATGGTACAGCAGTGGCAATTCTGAAATAATTGCTTTCTGTTTTGGAGTGAAAGAGGCGAGCTCTTCAGTAATAAAGCTGCATTAGTCTTGGTACTATAAAAGTCATGGTAATAAATGTCAAAGAAGAATGGTTACATATTTGTGGTATCGTCAAATAACATACTGGAAATGTGGATATATTTAGAAAAGTGGCCGAAATGGTGTTCAGCCATGGCACGGGTCTTGGAGTGCGATTGTCTCAGTAGGGCTTATGCAGGAATACCGCCTGATTGTTCGAACTCGTCTCGATTTGATCCGCCTCGATCAGTAAGCTGCATTTCTTGAACACTCTTATTTTAACCCCTCTGTAAATGGGTTATAAATAAAAATCAAAGCATGGTCCTAAACTGACTGAAGTGGTTCTGGGTTTTGATTGAAAATGACCGTTCATGGTTCAGAAAGAACAAGAGCCCATTTTGAATGGGATCAATACCCATCGTAGTAGGAATGCATGATGAACACTTCTTGGCGAACGGCTCACGCATTTTTAAAATAGCAAGACACTTAACAGTCCAAATTATTTTCAGCTCACTAAATCAGAAGGCAACCTTAGGTTTCTTACCACCACTAATAGATTTTGGGAAGGGAAATGGCTTCGGCAATAAAGGGATTGTTCCAATGGAATGTCTCCCCCCCCCTTTTTTTTTAATGCGCTAATGCAGGGCTTTTTTTCTGGGAAAAGAGGAGGTGGAACTGAGTGGGTTGCCCTAGGAGAAAATGGTCACATGGCCAGTGGCCCTGTGTGACCATTTTCAAGAGGTTCCAGAACTCCGTTCCACTGCGTTCCTGCTGAAAAAAAGCCCTGCGCTAATGTGAGTCTGAATTTTTATCCACATTTGTTCTAGCTCTTTCACCAGAATTTTCCTTCACCTGATTTCATTCTGATGTTGGCGTGGTTACCATGGGTGGCATGAAATGGAATTCGCTCACTAGCCCTCCGTATGTCTAAATAAATAGCACAAGAACTTGAACAGGAATGTGGTGACTTCCTAGAAATAATTACCATGTGCAGCATGCATGTTTATTTTGTACATGGGGGATACTGCAATGTTCATGTTGTTTTTATTTGTGATTCCACTCTCATATACCTTTTTAAAAACTCTGCTCCTATATCCCAGAGAGTGTTTTGTACAAACTTCCTCTTAGCCACTGACATTTACAGTGAAATCCTAAACAGAATTACTCCAGTCTAAGCTCATTGAAATCAATGGGCTTAGACTGGAGTAATTCTGCTTAGGATTTCACTGTTCGTTTGGGAAATAAATCTCAGATGCTTGTTAAGGAGTAATTCAGCCATGCATGTATGCTGGCATGTTTGTACAGACCAATGGGGAATGCATCGGTTAAGGGGATAATGTATGTTGCTTCTTCTTTGTTTTATTTACTTCATTTATACCATGCCTTTCTCCCCGGTGGGGACCCAAAGTGGTTTACACCATTCTCTTCCCATTTATCTTCACAACAACCCTGTGAGGTAGGTTAGGGCTTGATCTGAGAGCCAAGCTACAAGTGACGCCTGACACAGGTTGGACACTTGTCAGCTTCCCTCAAGTTTTGATGGACAGTGTAGGCATCCTGGTTTTACAGCTTGGCTCTCCATTACAGCTGCAAGACAAGGATGCCTACATTTCCCATCAAAACTTGAGGTAAGCTGACAAGTGTCCAACCTGTGTCAGGCATCACTTGTAGCTTGGATTTTAGACTGAGCATTTAGAGGTGCAAGTCACCGTCTAGTGAATGAACAAAGGTACATCTGCCAGCCAGTCCTCCACCTTTTTTGTGTCTGATGTCACACACTAAGAAGCTCACTGAAGACAGAAGGTCCAGCCTAGATCAGCAAGAAAAGTACCAGTCCTTTCTATACTGTGCATGTCTGCCAACTACCATTAGTGCATAGAAAACCATAAAATCTTTTTGTTTTTCTTCTGAAAGTCTCTTAGCAGCCTGGAGCAAGTACTTTTATGCTGGAAAACGAAGCAAGTCCAGCGGCACCAAAATGTACTCCAATAGATGCTTTCATGGGTCAGGGCTCACATCATCAGATGCCCTTCAGTGAGCTTTGACTCGCAAAGGCTTCTGCTGGATTAAATCTTGTTCATCTTGAAGGTGCCACTGGATTTCTCTTTTATATTGCTCCCACAGACTAACATGGCTACCCCGGTGAAATGATTTTATGCTGGAGACTCTCTTTGGTTCCCATAAACCTCAGTGCTTCTCACGTGGTGGAGAAAGGTCCACCAACTTCCTGGCTGCTCTCAGGGCAATGCAATACAAAAGAGTTAGAGCCCCAAGAAAAACCAAATTCTGTTGGCAAGACTACTTCTGTTTCTTTTAAAAGATGCCCCATCTCTAGCTCATTAGTGCATTTAAAAAAAGGCTTTGCTGGCCTTCCATGTTTGTTTAGCTCTGCTTAGGGCTTTTTTTCTAGGAAAAGAGGTGGTGGAACTCAGTGGGTTGCCCTCGGAGAAAATGGTCACATGGCTGGTGGCCCCGCCCCCTGATCTCCAGACAGAGGGGAGTTTAGATTGCCCTCCGCGCCGCATCTAAACTCCCCTCTGTCTGGAGATCAGGGGGCGGGGCCACCAGCCATGTGACCATTTTCAAGAGGAACTCCATTCCACCGCGTTGCATCTGAAAAAAAAGCCCTGACTCTGCTGTAGCATAATGTCTAATTTAATATATTGCTACTAGCAGAGGTGGCCTATTGGCTTTTTCTTGGGGTCTAAAATTTAGGGCATTTCAACAGAGTCTACTTTGCTTTTGCTTCTGCCCATGAGGAAAGGGGCAGGAGGAAGCAAGAGGAGAAGAAAAGCAACAGTAATGTGGTTGACAAAGAGCTGCTGTCAATCATAGGGGGGAGACCTGGTGGCATTTGCTTTTCCTGCAGACGGCCCCAGGTTCAGTCTCCACTATCTCCAGTCAAAAGGATCAGCCAGAAGATGATGGGAAAGCTCCACTCGAGACTCTGCAAAGCCACTGCCAGTCACACTAGACAGTGCTGCCCTTCATGGACCAAGGGTCTGACTTGGAATAAGGCAGGTTCCTGTGTTCATTCAAAGGCTGCCGTAGCACCGTCTCGTGCCTCCCCCACCACTCCTCCTACATAAGGCAACGATGTACCCATCCTTCGTAAACCATCAAAATAAATGTACAGTGAGGAGAACAGGGAATGTGGAAAGGACAAGAGCTGGCAACTCCCCCCCTAAATTTCCATCCCTTCAATAACAATCTGTGACGCCTGGCAGTAAACGTATTGCATTGCCATTGCCTGTGTGCCTAGACTCGAGCAAATGGTGGCCAAGAGCCGTATCGGGTGAGAGTTGATGCGTAGGCAAAAGTCAGTTCACCATATGCAAATACGACGCTCAACAGCAGAGACCCTTGGCCAAGGAGAGAATCAGCAAATCTGCATTTTGCCTGCAGCCTGAACCTCTAAAGTCATACAAATACTGTACACACCAATGTGCTGTGTTCAGAAGCGGCTCCAACTATTGTCCCACTCTTTCCAACAGAAAGCAAACAGATATATATATATATGTATATTAATAATATCGTAACATCTTTGAGCTCTACAGGAAAAAGAGAATGGGTTCCCATTCTGAAATAATAGGAACGTTCTTGGGATGGCACACCTGCAATCCTTGAAGTCTGCTCGCTGTCTCTCTCTCTCTCTTTCTCTTAGTTTGAGTATGTTTTCAGGCCAAAAGAGCAAGTAGGAGTATGGCAAAAACTGAAGGGTGACTGGTACTTAAAAAGGAGGATGATCCATTTCATCGAGCCAAGAAGCGGGGCTTGTTGGAAAGTCCGGATAACCCACGCTGCTTCCAGTAGAAATATCAGAGGTTGGGCCCCCAGCCATAGCTCTGAGCGTCTGGCTCACTCCCTGCCCTCCATGTGCTATGATTCCTAAATTATTGTCCATTGTATAATCCAGGCCATTTAGCAAAGGAGTGTGTGATGGAAGGGACGATATGGAGGCCGGAGACTGTGGGATTCCATAGGGGCTTCCATCCCTCAAGTCCTGATAGGATTGTCCTGACCCGTCTATGGCAAAGGTGCCATTCATGAGTGGTCCACCAGCCACCTCACTTGCGTTGCTGTAAATTCTATTGTTGTGGCCAAGCTCCGACAGTATTTGGTCTTCTGTAGAGGAAGCAAGGAAGACAAGATTTTAGCTGCAACGGTACTAAGGAACATATCATGCATTTACCATGCAGAGAGAAGGGAAACATATTTTATCAATTATTGAGTGTAGGTTGACTCCCCTAAAAGTAAAGCGCCCTTAAATCCATTAAAAGTTGACAAACACTTAATTGTACATTAGAGTATGGCTTCAGTATGCAAGGCTGCCAAGATGAAGGGATTCAGTGGACAAGTTTCCATGACTCTAATCACAAGACTCTCTGGAAAAGTCAATAATGCTGGGAAAAGTGGAAGGCAGTAGGAAAAGAGGAAGACCTAAAACGAGATGGCTTGTCTCAATAAAAAGCCACACCCTCCAGTTTGCAAGATCTGAGCAAATCTGTTAATGATAGGACGTTTTGGACGTATTTCATTCATGGGGGCGCCACAGGTTGGAGGCAACTTGACGGCACATAACACACAATCACCTTGGATGGAGCTGGGCGAATCACGTGACTGACTTTCACAGGATGTTGGGCTAGCTCTGGGTAGAGTGAGCAGGGCCCAGAGGAAATTTTGGTCTGAGGGGCCTGTAAGAGCTCTCAGCTATGTTAGCCTTCACTTAGAATTGCTGCCATGTGTATTTATTCTGACAGCCATGCCTTATCATTAATTTCAATTTACAGCCACATTCTTACAGAGCTTCTATACAGCACTGACACCCATATCCACTATCCCACTCTAACCAGCAGAGAATTAGAAGCTGCAGGCGTAAAGAAGATGTCAGTGCATGGAGCCCAGCATAAAAATGTCACACCATAGACCACAGCTGTACAAAGTGTGAAATGTAAAATAATTGAATCACAAGCCTTATATGAAATAGGGTTGCTATATTTTTTCTTGCCTCTTCATTAGAAGGGGGGCAGCAGAGTAGCTCTCCTAGCTTTCAAAACACCCTTCAAAACAAACCCTCTGTAGTATGCCAAAACAAGATTCGTTGCATTCGTCTGCGATTACACTATTGTGCTATTCTGCAACAGCTGAACAAAAAGGGGAACACTTAAAAAAATGTGTTGGTATTTCTCTCCCAGAAGTGTTTGCCTTGATTTCTGCTCTGTATCTAGCTGCCTCTTCTGTGTTCCCCCAGCAAGCAGCCACCATATTTATTTACGTACAGTGGGAAAGACTGCCTTCCCTGATGGCACATGTGCGCAAGAGTTGCCTGTCAATTTTTGAAACCCTGTAACTTTGATGGCTCATTGCATATTAATAAGCCAGTTAGGTCAAGGCCCATAGAATATTTGTGCATTTTAACAAAAAAAAAACTAGCTGCAATGTGCAAAAAAAAAAAAAAGAGGTCACAAATCCCAATTCTTCAAGGTGATTGAAACATCAATTTGGCCATTTTGCATCCAACTTTTCTGAAGTCTAAAAAAATCATTCCATTCACTCAGTAGATTCTCTGTGCTGCATTGCAGACTTATGGAACAAAGTGTCTTGATTTTATGATGAACACAATTCTCGAGCATTATAACAATAGCCTGCTAAAAAACTAATATGCCTTAACTATGTAATTAAACCTGTAGATATTCAAATAAATCACGCTGCTTCCACAAGCAGTGGCCGTGTGATTCTCTTCTGAGCACCAATAGCTGGGGACTGCACAAGAGGGAGCCCCTTTAAAAATGTGTGCATCTCTTTGCAGGGGGGGTGGATTCTGCCCCTGCTTTGCATTCCTCACCAAACAACTCAGTGGAGGGATTTTAACTTTTGTGGAAGCATCTATGTCATCCCAGCTGCTTAATTCACACTGCTTGGAAGCAAACCAATTGGGGAGGGGGAATATAAGGGAGAGGAGGGTCAGATGTCCCACATTTAATCTTACAAACCACACAGATTTCCAGGGTTGGCCTATGCTTGTCACCACTGACCATCATAGAAAACAGAGATGCTAGCAGTGCCACTGTGGCCAGTGTAAGCTGTGAAATGTGCAGGGTGCCAAGGTCCTCCACACATACTGTTGAAATCTTCGTGGTGCCAGTGGCACATTGTGGCTAGAATGCTGAACTAGGACCTGAAAGACCACAGGTTCAGATCTACTCTTTGCAATGAAACTCGCTGGGTAATCTAGGTGAGCCTGATCTCGTCAGATCTCAGAAGCTAAGCAGGGTCAGCCTTGGTTAGTAATTGGATGGGAGACTTCCAACGAAGCCCTGGGTTGCAGAGGCAGGCAATGGCAAACCACCTCTGTTAGTCTCTTGCCATGAAAACCCCGATTGGAGGGCCCCTCACACACACAATCTAGGGACAGTTGCACTATCTCAGCCTAACTTCACACTGTTGTGGGGATAAAATAGAGGAAGGGAATGAACTAAGCATACCTCCCATAGCTCCTTGGAGAAGGACAGGATAGAAATGTGCTAAATGAATCAATAAAACCAGAAAGCATCCAGGTTGTCACTTAAATGGCCAAGAGGTCATCCATTAACCCTCACTTCTTATGCTCACTGTTTATATAAAACCAGGCAGCTCCAAGATTACACATCCTACAGGTGCTGCCTGTGTGCTCATTTCCAAAGCCACTCAGCCACATTTTCATCGAGCAACCTGATGATTAGAATGGTTTATCAAGACCGCAAATAGCAACCCTATGACAAATGATTCAGAGAACTATTTGCCATATGCATGGGGCTATCTGGTACAATACACAGAGTAAGGGGCAGGAAAGCAGAGTTCTGGATTTCTCTCCCCTCCACTGCATACAGAAATCACTTGTGACTTGGAGTATATGCATCTGCATGCAATTATATTGCCCTGTCCACGATCTTTCTACCCTATTCTTTCAGCGAAGGATAGATTGTGCATATAGACTGGAGCAACTGTGTGCAAACTGGCCCTAGCACAGGAGATAGTCTACATTCAACAGGGGAAACAAACTCAGGCACAAACCTAATTTTGCACATACAGTGCAAAAGGCCCTATGCAGACTTGCACTGTGCGGACTGGGACCAGAGTATCTATGGGACCATCTCTCCCCATATACTCCCCAGAGGACACTCTGATCAGGGGACAAACAGCTGTTGATGGTCCCTGGCCCCAAGGAGGCCTGCTTAGCCTCAACTAGAGCCAGGGCCTTTTCGGTCCTGGCTCCCACCTGGTGGAACGCTCTGTCTGCTGAAATCAGGACCCGGCAGGACTTACTATCTTTTCGCCGGGCCTGCAGGACAGAGTTGTTCCACCAGGTATATGGCTGAGGCTGAGCCTCCGCCAGCCTGGGAAAAAGGGGTGTATAAAAGCCTCCCTGTGAAGGCTGTCCACCATCTTGTTTTAAATGTGTTGTTCTTAATGAACATGAATTTTTTATTGCATTTTAATTGTATTTTTAATATGTTGTTATCTGCCCTGAGCCCACTTGCGGGGAGGGCGGAATACAAATTTGAAATAAATAAATAAAATAAAGCGTGAACATAGAAAATGACAGATGCAGACCTAAATATCTGAGCAGGAACCTACTTGAAAGAGCCCTAGTCATTGCCCTGTGAAGGAAAAATGGAAGGTCTAGCATTAGCACTTCCCATTCCCACTCCAGCCTACCTCGGTAGCTCAGCTCACTATCACTAACCCCACAGTCCTCGGCCGAACTCTCTTTTTCATGCTTGCTGCCACCTCTGTTTCTCTTGACACTCTTGTAGAACTGCCCCCAGCGGTGTCGCCCAGCATCTTTCTTCAGACGTTTCTCTTTGGCCCTTCTGTTTTGAAACCAGACCTATAACCAAAGGGAGAATTTTTAAAAGGTTATAGTACAACCAATGTACTATCCAAGGATCACCTTCTACATGTAGAATCAAAGAATCTTAGCATGGCTTATGGGGCACACAGCTGAGTTCTAGGAAGCCTGGAGTCCAAGCCCTGTTTTGATCATAGACTGATCAGGTGGCTGTGAACAGATTGGGAAATTCAGTGACAGTTTTAAAGACTAACACAGTTTATTTCAGCATACACTTCTGTGAGTCAGAGCTCAATTCATCGGATGCCTACAGCATACATTCGTAGGAGATAAAATTATAATTAGTTACAAACAACAGAGGTGCCACTGGCCTTCTGTTTGGCTTTGCTGTAACAAGCTAATATGGAATGATGAAGAGGACAGTATTTGTTTGTTTGAAAATCAAATAATAAAGACGAACAATCTAAAAGTCTTAAATGCATAAAATTAATAACAAAGCAATATGTAAATGGAAATTTTTGTATTAAAAAGACATTATCTCTTAGCCCACTTTTCCTCATCTCAGAAAAGGGGGTAATAGCAACTTCTCTATATAAGTAGAAAAGAGCAAGAGTCCAATAGCACCAAATGAATGAATGAATGAATGAATTTATTTGCAGTCAGAGACCATAACAATGGCTATATATCCTTAGCAATCAATATAATAATTAAATCTAGCATAAAAATGTAAAGGACATAGAAAAATACATTTAGCATTTAAAATCTTATCTTAAAATGTGTATAGTTCTCTGGGAACCGCAGTAATTCTAATCAATAGCACCTATAAGACTAACAAAATATGTGGTAGGGTATGAGCTTTCGTGAGCCCCAACTCACTTCTTCACAAAAGCTCATACCATACCCTACCAAATTTTGTTAGTCTTATAACAATTTTTGTTAATCTTATAGGTGCTACTGGACTCTTGCTCTTTTCTACTTCTACAGACAGACAAACACGGCTACCCATCTTGATCTATTTCCCTATATAAGTTATTGATTGGTAGTAATGGGATTGTAGGCACGAGAAGGAAGTCAAACCCAAGACATAGTGACATATGACCAATCAGCCTTCCAAGATAAACCTAAATATTATCCTCAAAGACTCACAGTGTTGTATGATTCAATCAAAGCCATTTCATACCTTCCTGAAGAGTTTAATGAAATCCTAAAGCTTCTACATACTCAAAGAACTGTACTTGATAGTTACTATAATGATGACCATAGGGGGAAAAATTAAGGGGAACATAGTGATACCCAATGAGTAGGGGCGGGGGGAAAGAACCCTTGGAGCTTCTATTGAAGCTTGCTTATAGACCCATTCAGGATTCTTTATGTATAGCCATCCGAAGTACACCTAAATCATAATGGATTCTGTCCTCGGAATTCTTCATGACTAGAAGCTTTGCAAGAGCCATTTATCTTTGTTCTGATGCGAATTTCCGGAATAGATGCACAAGATTCTTGAAAGATACATAACTGGAATTTACCACATTTCTGATCCTTGTAAGACGAGCGGCATGCCTTGCCTCACAGTAACTACTGATGATAAAGGAGCCCTGACCACTTTTACATTTATTCTCTCTCACGTCATGGATCCATACCTGCTTCTGGTATACAGTAATGTGTTTTCTGATGTCCATTGACCCTATAAAATACAGTATAATGGGATTTTAACCCGTAAGAAAAAGAGGTTCTGTTGGGGATCCATCTCTGGCGTGACCTCAGCTAGTAGCAGGTCAAGACAGAGAGGTGGGATCCCTTCTCGTGAAGCTGCTTTATATTGGGTCAGACTATTGGTTTAACAAGGTCAGTACTGTCTACTCTGGGAGTGGCTCTCCAGGTTTCAGGGAGAAGCTGTTCACCACCTACCACTTGATCCTTTTACGGGACATGCTGGGAATTGCACCTGGACGTCCTACATGCAAAACAGGTGTTCTGCTACTGAGCCATGGTTCCATCCTCTCTGCAAACTCAACCCAGACATTTGACTCATTTTAGGGACTTGTGCCCCATCAAAAAATCTATTCCCTATCCAAGGTTTGAGTTGTACCCGTTTGCCTCTCCCCTAATTAAAAAAACCTGGATATTTTATATACCCCCTTGGATAGATATTAGAGGCACAAGCAATTAATGCCATAAATCCTCTGTTTCAAGAGAGTCAATATTGGGCCAACTGGCTCACCTGCACGACCCGCATGTCCAATCCAGTCTCAGAGGACAGCTGCTCCCGAACGTGCCTGGCTGGCTTGGGGGAGTTTTTATAGGCATTTTTCAATGTTTCCAACTGTTTGGCTGTAATGGTGGTTCGGGGCCTCTTTGCTCCAGCTTCCGAATCATCTGTAAGAGAAGCTTCCTATTATTTTGGAACACAGGGCATGAAGCAAACATGCAGAAAGGACAGCAGGTAAATGTTGCGGGTTTTGAAAGCCTGCAAGAATGAACACAAAGAACTAACCCCATACAAGTGGAGACTGGGGGGCTTTGTCATTTGTACTTTTAAAGGTCACTTTGCATATGTGGTTCTGAAAGTGGCACAAAGACATCAGCAAACCACAGCAACTATACAGGTATCCTTAGCAGGGTGTCCTGACTGGCCCCATGTTGGGTGTCTGTACCCAGGTTTGGGCTACATAGTGTCTGAAATCGCCTTTCATATGTAATTACTGCTAGGGCTGGTAAATGAGGGTTTGAAGTTACCTGTGTTTGACATTGGTGTTCATTTGCTTTAGTCATCATTTTTATAGGTAGAGGGTACAGGAAATACTCACTGGGTTGGATCCAGACCAAATTTTCCAGTGGCAGAATGCAACTTCCCTGCCTCCCACCTCCCACCGCAGTCCATTGATCTCTATGAAAAGCTACTCTTTGGGGATGGCGGACCCAGAGGAATGGGGAGGGGCCTGCAGCAGGAAAGCAGAGTCAGCCAAAACTGCCAGTTAGGTCTGGATCCCACCCAATGGCTCCCTCACTCTAACAGAAACATAAGGAAAGATCACCCCCTCAGACACAGCTTTGAGAAACGCTGTTTAGTTGGCAACACATCTATGAAAATTTGACTTGCAGGACTGCTCTGCATTCTCCACATTTCCCCCACTCCTATTCCACTGTTGATTTTATTTACAAAGCAATTTCTGTGCAAATATATCCACTCTAAACCTTCTGTTCATAGTGTTCCATTGCAATTTAATCTTTCCTGGAGGAAAGATGGGGTAAAAAGTAATAAATAAAAGTGTACGGGTTCTGTTCCCTGGAAGCATACAAAAATGTTGTGGTTGTCTCTTATTCTTTTGCAATCAACAAAGGAGTATTAAGGAGACTACCTGGAAAAGGCATTTTGCTAATTTCTGCTTAGGAAGACAAACTCTGAAACTTGTAACTATCTGCACTCTCCTTTTAATGGTCGTTTTTTGGAATGGAGCTATATATTAGTAATTTGGTGCCAAATCACACATTATTTTGATTGTACAGCTTGCAGAGGCACAAGTGTGCACATTGTAAGTCCTTGTGTAAAAAAGAAAAGCAGGGCATGCCTTTAATAAATAAACATTCAAGTTCCTTGCACCTCATTTGCACCCAACAAAATTAACATTTGAAATGAGATTTTTCACTGCTTGTTAGATCTGCACGTCTTATTTATTAGGATAGTTCATCTGCTCCCTTGAAATTAAATCAAAAGATGCATCCGCCTACCTTCGAATCCAATTCATTCACCAATAACTATGGATAGAGGATTCAAGAACTTCCTTTGAGGGCAGCAATAGTTTTATCATCAAATAGGGTTGAAGTTGCCAGATTGGAATCTATTTTCCTTCTAATTCTTAAAATTGGTAACAGGCTTAGCAGCCATTCTAACAGCACTTATTGCTTGCACTGCAAGCCTTTCGAACTGGCCTGAGTGCACTTTATGTATACGTAGGAAGGAAGCGCAAAAACACAAAAGGAAGCACAAAAGCCAATGTAGCACAAATAGCTCTCTGCCGTGTATGAGCTGGATCCCAACTAAATTTTGCACTAATGGAAAGCACTTCTGGAGCGTCCTGCATTCCATCTCTTGCTACAGCCCATTGATCACCCTGAAATGCGGCTCATAGGGGGACAGGACCTTCAGGAAGGGAATGAGGGGCAGCTCAGGGGATCTACAGCAGAAGGGAATTGACAAAAATTGCCCCATTGCCAAAAATTTAAAAGAGATCCGAGCCACTGTTTGTCGCCTTGCTGCATAGGCAATGCCTCCTTTCCCTTCTTCTCATCCATAGACAGAAGCACTTCTCCCTGCATTCTAGAATTCCGTACCTCTTTCTGCACAGCTCTGTAGGCTGCATTCTTTCACGGCACCAAAGCTATCGATAGCACAGAGTCAATAACAGAAATTAAGCAATATTCAATCCATGATCTCCCCCGCCTTGCCTCTCCCCACCAATCCCCCTCCTCACAAATAGGCATTGCATCACCCTAGCCAAATTGATTAGGTCAAAATAGAGTCCTTAATTAATGAGAAGTCAGGGCTTGTCAACATGAAATCCATTAAAGACCAGTTCAGTTTTAATTTCAGTCAGGCACCGTTTGGCAGTCTCTGTGGATTCATTAGCGTTTGGTGATCTATAGCCGCTTTCTGTCTCACTTCCCTCAACCCACCCCCAATTCTGGGTTTTTCACCTCCAGTAAATATTGGCATTTTAGACCTCCAGATGAAAAATGGGAGACTCTTTGGGTTAAGGGCTAGATTAAGCTGATGTGCAAGAGGCGACTCTGTTGCCTCCGGTGCAGCAGAGCCTAGAGTTGCTTTTGGCTCCTGACGTTTCTCCGTCTTAAACTGAAGAAAGATGGCAAGGATCCTTACAGCTCATTACCAGTTCCCAGAGAATTCTTGAGACGCATTCAAGGGGAAACTGCTGAAAATCTGACCAAGGTTCTAGGCACCAGCAGGATCAGTCAGAGGTCCAGGCCTGTTTCACGCCTATATCCAGGCCTGAAGCCAGACAGGAAAGGTAGTTAACTTCATCCAGAAAACCCCAGAGTTCTCCCACCACACCACATCCTCATGTGTCAACTACGGTCTTCAGGTTGCTGCCTACTGGCTGTTCCCCCATTTGTGGCAGACCTTCCGGTATCAACCAGAGCCTGTTCCTTTTTCAATGTGTGAAAAGGGCTCCCGGAGGAGCTGAGAAGGGCACAGTCCTTGGGAGCATTCACGAAGCTCTGCAACGCCATTTTATTTTCCAGGGTTTTTAATGGGGTATAAACTACAGGTATCTGGGGGGTGGGCAGTATCAGGGGTTTTATTCTAATAATTTTAAACTGTTAATATTTTAACTGTGGTGTGTAAGCCATCCTGAGGTACAAAGAAAGGTGAGATAGAAATATTTTAATAAATAAATGAGGGGAGGGGTAGAATTCCCACATAATTCTTCCTTCTCTTTCACAATTTGCCCAAGCTTGTCTCCTCATGTTTCCCCACCACCTGTATTTTTTCATAATATACAATCATGTCAGCAGGTGGTATATTCATTCAAGAATTAATATTCCCAACTAGTCTATTTACCACTGATATTATGACCCTTTTTTTACAACTGGCAAAAAAATCTGCTTCATGTGTTCACTAGGTATTTTAAAAATGGTTTAAAAGAATGCATGAGGAAGTAAATTACGTGAGGCACAATGAGTGTGGCCAGCCTGTAACTGGCAACCAGTGGGACTCTGAGGGGAGGACACCCTGGAAATGTTATGTCACTTCCAGGGAAAACCAGGAAATGATGTCATTTGTCTCTAGGATCACTAGAAACTCTATCATCACCAACAGCGATTTTTAAAATTTATTTTTCTCTCTCCTGCTGACAGAGCAGTAGTGGGCGGTCACGAACCCCCAAAATATATTTGATCTGTGAAGTATCAGATCTTGGCAGGATCAGGGTCCACCAATTATAGATCTAATCCAGAAGTGGGGTGAAACCTTGTAGCGTGTTCATTCCAGAGGGCAAAACTGGGGAAATTGTACAATTAGACAGGAAATATAAGGCAGGCAGTTTTGAATGGAAGGTAGAGGGGCTGGGGCTGAACTGAAAGAAAACATGACATGCAAGATTTAGGTAACATGACAGAATTCAAGGTAGATAGAGTATAACAATAGAATTTACAGTTTAGAGAGACATTTCCTTATATGGTCCAGTGTTAAGGAACTGGTAATTTGTGGACTTGCCCTAAGATCACATGACCTCAGTTCAGTTGCTCTTCATAAAAGCTGTTTTCGGCCATTCCTCATTCTAGTGGTCTTTATCTATCGACCCAGAAATGTTAGAGAGTAATGGCCCAAGCGTCATTGCTCTGGCCCCGCACCAACATGTAAAACAGGCCCTGTATATATATACACACACAATCCCATCCTACATACATGAGGAGGGTTCTCAACACTGCCCCAGAAAATGCTGGGAGATTTGGGGAGCAGTGCCTGGGGAGGGAAGAGTTTTGGAAAGATTTGATGTCACTTCCAAGTGACACTCTAGGCTGCCTCCCCGTCCTAGGATTGCCGGGCCCCCTGAAAATAGGGAGTGGTGAGGTGCTGGGCGATGTGTGGGTGCCAATTCTCTTTTTCTGCATGCCTGCAAAGCACACAGACCCCCCCCCCCCCGACATCATTTCCAGTTTAAACTGGAAGCTACAGCATCTCAGCAGGCCCAAAACATAAGAGTTTTTGCTATGTTTCTGGCCAATTCTTGGAGAACGGTCCAGTTGAGACACCATAGTTTACAATTGTGGAGCTCCTCCATTCACCTTCTTCTCCACCCCCTGACCTCTCATGAGTTAGGTGAACACTGGATGGGGCTAAAGCTGGGGGCAGTGGATCCCCTGCCATGGTGAGAGACCCAACAGCCCTACCCCCTAGTGTCTATGTTCTTTACTTAGAGTGTTGCTATGTGAAGGCCATTTTTTTAAATTCCTCAAATTCTCAGGTTGGTAAATGGGAGGCCTACACATGACTAACCGTACAATCCTATGAAGAGCTACTCCCATATAAACCAGCTGATTGCAATGAGTTTAGGCTGGGGTAACTCCACATAGGATTGCATTGTAACACGTATGTGTGAGATGTCATGAGTCATGAAAAAAGTTGATTTCTGAAATTATAATATATATATAAACCCTATAATATTATTCTTGAGGGCCAAGCCCCCATGAACACTTCAGTGCTCAAGCCCTGGAAGGATTTGGAAGAAAATGTTGGGACAGCGACCAAAGTTATGTCAGAAAAAGTGTACATTACGTCATTCAAACAAGCTTTATGCTCAGCAAAAATTTGGCAATGGCAACCCAAGCTGTTCCTCTTTCTCAGAGATGTCAAAATACCATCAGGCACCAGTTTGTGTCTGGAGGGCATTTACAGTCGAAGAGCAGGGCAGCTTGACTTTGTTCCAAAAATATAGCCAACACTCGCTACAACTTCAGGGATCAGAGGCAACATGGGGGTTCCAGGTGAGATCTCCACACCTACATCGTTATACAATGCTCCATGCTCACAAACTCAGCAAGCTCAAGACCAAACCACCGCGAGGCACAGGGAGACATACCAACCTGGCACCATCTCATAGTTTAGATTAATAGCTTTGCATCTTGGGATGTCTGAAATTTGCAGGGATGTATCTAACTAACCACTCCCATAAAGGCAAATCAAGACCTCATTCCCAGAGAACTCTTCTCTAGAAATGGCCATGAACCGGAATACGAACCAAAAAAACCCTCATGAACCTGCTTGGTTCGTGGTTCGCGAACCAGTGGTTCATGGAAGCTCGTTTCCACGAACTTCCACTAACTGGTCTAATGGTTTGTTTGGTTCATTTTAAACACCAATGCCCCTTTCCCTGCTGCTGCAAAGTGGCAGGGAAAGGGGCATTTAAACCCGTGGATCAGCTGCTTGTTCAGGAGATCCCCGACAAGCAGCTGATCATTTAAACAGCGGGGCTTGGCTGCCTGGCCAAGAGTTCCCAGCCGACCAGCCAAACTCTGCCCACAGTTTAAATGGCCGTTTCCCTACCGCTTGGAGCGGCAGGGAAATGACCATTTAAACTGTGGGCGGGGCTTGGCTGGCCAGTCGGAAACTCCATTTCCCCGCTGCTGGGAGCAGCCATTTAAACAGCCCCGCTGTTTAAATTTAAACAAGCAGCTGATCCACGGGTTTAAATGCCCCTTTCCCTGCCACTGCTAAGTGGTTGGAAAAGGGCATTTAAACCCCATGAACCATAAACTGGTTTGTGAACTTGCCCCAGTTTGTGGAAGTTTGTGGTTCCTGGTTTGTGAAAACGCCACAAACCACGAACAGCATGGTTTGGTTTTTTCATGGTTTGTGCCCACCTCTACTCTTCTCCTGGCTCACAAATAAGTTTCCCCCAAAGGGCCTAGTTCACAAAAATTCTTCCTAGCCCACCTGCACACACAGACTTTCACAAGTTATTTCTGAAAGGCATTTCCACCTGTCTTTCAGTTAACAAAATCCTTTTGGGTAGTTTAAGGTAGTTCTGACTCATCACAGGCAAACCAGAGTCACCAATCTGAATGATCTGATTACATAAAAAATATATCCCATTCATTTTTTGCGAACACCTGAATCTGCTTTATCCTGAACCAAACCCTTGGTCTATCAAGGTCAGTATTGTCGATTCTTACTGGCAGTGGCTCTCCAGTGGTGGAAATCTTATACATCCTCTGGTTTATTTTTTGTTTTTACTGGGAAAGCTGGGAACCAAACCTAGACCTTTTTGCATGCAAAACAGATACTCTACCACTGAGCCATGGCCTCTCCTGTGTGACTGGTATATTTTGTATACAGTGCTGGCATCTTTTTCCTTAGTACCTACCATTCTGCTTGGCTGTCTCATAATCCTCCTTGCACACCAGGCGCCCGTCTTCCATGAGGTAGAACTCGTCACCTGTGGCCAACTGGCGGTTGCAGATAATGCAAGCAAAGCAGTGTAGATGATACACAAAGTCCTGGGCTTTCCTGACCACCTGGGTGGGTGGGATCCCCTGCTGGCACGCTGTGCATTTCGTACCAAAACGCCTGCAAAGCAAGAGGACAAGAGACAGAGCTGGATACCTGGGGCAAGAAGGCACGGAACAGTGGAACATGGTCTTGGATGCAAAGTTCAGCTTCTGAGAATTTCAACTTTCATTTAAAAATAAAAGATGCTAGCCCTTACAACTATAAAAGTAAGCTTGAAAGTGTGTGGTATGTTGAAAGCTCTGAAGTCAGGGAAGTTCCTGAATAAGCTTTATGAGGTTGAAGGCAGGGTTGCCAAACTCAAGGTAGGGCACGGAGTTCAGCCAAAATGACAACTGATCTCCAGATTATAGAGATCAGTTCCCCTGGAGAAAATAGCTGCTTTGGAGGGCAACATCTATGGTATACCATTGATTCTAGGTGAAATCCCTCCGCAAAATCCCCACTACACATCCACTGCCCCCCAAAATAGCTGCTTCAGAGGGGAAACTCTATGGTATACCATCTGTTCTGGCCTCATGCCACATCTATTTCTCTCCAGGGTTCTGCGTACTTGGTCAAAAAAACCCTGATTCATCTCCAAACTGCTTCCCAGACATTTTTTGTATTCTGCATGCAAGATGAAAGGCTGCATCCGCTGCAGAATCAACCCCCGCCCCATGGTGGGGGAGGTGCGGTTTTTCTCCCTGTGCACATACTCCAATTCCCCTCCCCCCCAAGAGAAGTCAAACTACTTTTTTGAAGTGCAGAATGCTTTCTTCGGTATAAGGGCTGGCCCTTCCCTTTCGCCCTCCCCTTTATCCCCCTGCATCCTGAGTGGTTGAACAGCAACCAATCCAGTTTTTTCTTTTACATTTTTTTAAAAACAACAGTGTTGCAATGTCGCAACTTTGGCACATTAAAAAAAAAAAACCTTGCACATTTCTTCAGTCAATCGGCTGCAATATAGCTAACAGAAATTTTATGAACGGACTAAAAAGTGTGTTCTGTGTGCACACTAACCTCAGAAGTAAAAAGTAAATCCTTAAAAAAATTAAACAGCAATGATGCAAGGTTGCTCCAATTTTTTTTTTTTTTAAATAAACCTTGCAAGTTTCCTCAGCAGATCTGCTGAGCAAACTGACCTGTCTTCAACCAATCAAGTAACAAAAATGACCTGTCCTTAGCTGATAAACTGATGAAACAGAAAGCCTGAAGCATAAACAGGGCATTTTTCTAGTGCAGAAAAAATAGACACTGCTTCGGTTCGAGTCCCTCACGTCCTGAATTACAGAGGCCTACAGTGGATCTGATCCTTATGCATCAAATATCAAGAAAACCCGGTGTAAGAGTACATGATGAAAACATCTCGTTGAAACTGAGGTTTCTGTTCCCTTCGGAGCCCCTTGAACCTCCCAAAGTTAAGCAAAAGCAGAATACATTACACCTTTTTTTAAAAAAAGGAAAAAATATGCAAAATAAGAATTATGCAAATACAGAACACAGAATCCAGTGTTTCCTATATTGCCTGGAGACAGATTTTTAAGTTGGAAGGGGCCTGGAGCGTCCCCGCTCTGCCTGCCTACAGCCAAACAACAGTAAAGAGTGATTCACCATCATTAGCAAGAGAGGCCAGAAGAGTTTTTTGGAGGTGGCCAGCCCTCAAAACTGGCAGAAAGCGCTGTGGAGGAAGGGGCAGAGTTTAAAACAGCAATCAACCCAATTATGCATGACATTTCACACCCCAGGGCTTTATCTTCTTCACTGGGAAGAGCCTCGCCTAATGCATCAGAGGAAGCGCTGGTTTTAATGGCCCTTTTAACTCCAGCCTGTGCCACTGCCCCCAAACGAACAGTCAGTGTTTAGTTATAGTTGTAATCTCGCTTTCCAGCTCAAAAAGAAAAGCCTTTCAAAGCAACCCGTATCAATTAAAATTCTGCAGACCAGGCTGCCGACCAATGCTGCATATAAACACGCATCAGACTCCAGGCCCAGCTCTCCAGTTTATGGACTGCATGGCTGAGCATGCAGGGGAAGGGAAGTGGAAGGAAAGCAGAGCCACCAGGTACATTGCTAGTGAGTATTTCAACCCCACTGAGGCCACAGTTACCTTTCTTTGCTAGTCATATTCCTGCTGTGAGATAGGAGGTGTGCGCATTCCGTATTTCATCCCCATTAATTCTAAAAAATTAACTGTGGCTCCTGCTGGGATGACATGTCTAAGGTTGGCAGTTCCAGGTTGGGAAATACCTGGGAAATACCTGGAAATACCAGGGGCCGGAGCTCAGCACATACTAATGCTATGTCTTTGTGAACTTGTATCTATTTACCCTACGGGATCGTTTATGGAAATGTTCCTGATATGACTGTACTAATCTCACACTGTGTAAGCTGCCTTGAGTCTCAGTGAGATAGGCAGACTATATATGACATAAATAAAATAAATAAATAAATATAAAATGCCATAGAATTTGCCCTCCAAAACAGCCATTTTCTCCAGCGGAACTGATGTCTGTAGTCTTGTGATCAATTGTAATTCTGGGAGCTCTCCAGGCCCCACCTAAAGGTTGCCGATATCCAAGCAGAGAGAGTAACACGGTACACACCCACAGAGTCAAACAACAATTCCCGTGTAAACTTACTAATGAGCGTTATGTACACAATGAAACTTATCAATGCTGTAATTTAATGAATATTTATATATTTTTACCACGGACAATAAAGGCTAACGGAATTATATGACTGTCACCCCATTGGAACAATCATTCATATAGGTGTTGTGTTTAAAGAACCCCATACTTGAGTATACATAAAGTACTTTTGCTAAAGTGCTACTGTGAACATAAATATAATCAAAGTGCAAGTGCATATACATCAATTAGCACCTGTGAAGCCAGCATGTACCAGTATAGAAAAAGTCCAACAATTCAAGGGTCAGAAGCACTCAATATCCACACCATGGGTGATAGTCCAAAACGCTGTCTCAATTGAAAGCCATTTCAAGTGACTGTGAAAGAATAATCTCCTTAATTTTGGTTCTGCTCTGACAGGTTGTCTAGATCATTATTGGTCCTGTTTCAATTCATATCTTTGTCAAAGAATACACAGACAAGAATTCATTTGTAGCAATTTCTTATAGCACGGCCATGCATATCATTTACAGAGGTATCACTCACATATACTGTAATAATAGTACCTCGAACCATGCATCTGCTATATGGGCGTGTGTGCAAACATGACCAGGGAAGCACACATGTCCTCGAATATTTTTAAAGCATGCGTCTGGGGAAATTGGACTCCTGCTTCATTTTGCTGCTGCAGACTAACCCAGCTACCCATCTGGAATGATGCTTTCCTTCATAGAGCAAGTGGATGATATGTGTCAGTGCTAAAGTCAGCAGGCTTTCGTATCAAGCACAGCACAGTGCGACACCATAGCAACATAAACACTGGTGGAATGCTGTGGCTGTGCAACAAACTAGTGTACTCTATATCGGAGAGGGAAACTACACGAGACGCCCAGGTGTGTGTTGGGTCCCACAAGGTTCCCTGGGAAGTGTAGTCTTAAAAAGAACAGCTACTCAATGCGATTCTCGACCAGCAAAAGAGAGAGAGAGAGAATCTGTGATGTGATTCTCTGCCTAGGAGAAGAGTAGAGGGATTCTCTCTCTCAAAAAAAGCTGCCCTGGATTTCCTGCCTCCTGTTATGTCCCATCCCATACCACCACCACCACCCCATTCCCTGAGATCCCAGAGGAAAACCTGAGCTGAGGCTTTTTGAAAGAGAGAGAGAGAGAGAGAGAGAGAGAGAGAGAGAGAGAGAGAGAGAGAGAGAGAGAGAATCCCTCCCGTCGCTCTTCTCCCAGCAGAGAATTGCATCGAATGGCTGTTCTTTGTAAAACTACACTACCCAGGGAAACTTGCAGGATCTGATATGTGAAGAACACCTATCTGGCATCCCGTGTAGCTTGGCTCACAGCAGTTCCAATGCAGGAGGTGACCACGTGTGGCCTGAAGGGGCCACAGTAGCTACCGCACCTGCAGCTGCCTGTCTCCACCTCTGCTCAGGTTTCCAGCACTGCACCGAATCTCACATGGACGAAAGGCAGCCACACACATTGTCCTGGTTCCAAAGAATGCCTTGTAGCCTCCCTCACCAGATTGGATTGCTTCAGGCTCACAGCTATAAACCACAAACAGCCACTAGTTTCCCACCAGCTTCCTAATACCTCTGGGAGTTACTGGTAGCCTTTGTCACCCCTTTTTCATTTTTCAAATGTATATAAAAATGTATCAAGCATACCCCTTTTTTAAAAAAAATTAAAAATAAGGTGTGAATCAATCTTGAAAGCTGCCTCTAGTGCAAGAGCGCCCTAGACACCCTTGTGAGCATGATTTCTGGCTGGCATGCAATCCGCAATGTCCTTCTCTTTTCCCATCAGAGATGGACTCTGTTCCTATACTCTGGGACTGCATATACCCATAAAGTCATGTTAATGCAACATTAAGGAGTCACATCTATTTTAAGCGCCGGAAAAGCAGAGTCAGAATGCTATAATTCAGCTGCACCGCGCTTTGATTTTATGTCCTGCCCTGCAAAACCTAAACTGAAGATAATTAAGCTGCAAAGACAGGAAAAGAGAGCATAAAAGCAATGGGTGCAAATGCTTCACTCAGTTCTTGTGTTATCATGAGAATGCTGGCTAGCAGCACAATTCAGTAGAATGCGAACTAGTAATTTACTTCCCATTTACAAAGTATGTACCCCCAAATGGTTATGTTATTCAGGGCCTCTCCACAATCACCACTTATGCATGAAGGAGTGTTGTAGCTAATATGCCTTTATCAAAATCCGTGGGATATATAAGTGTGTGTGTGTGTGCGCGCGCGCGCGCACGCGTGTACACACGCATGTATTTAAATATAAATACTAGGGCTGCTTGTTCCCATCCTGCAGTGGCTCTTGAAATCACCCTGTGATGAGATCCATAGAGAATGCAGTCCTGTGAGATGATTCCATGTGTATTTTTGGGCAGCTGCATCCTAAGACCCCCAGTATCAGCTGTGTTTACCAGCAGCATATCACCAGATACACTGGCATATCTTCAGGATAAAGCAGAGCAACTTGGAAATACGCCAAAGTAGCATTTAGTCATCATCCTATGCAAAGGTTTTTTTGAGGAGGAATGTTCCAGAATGGCATTCTGGCAGCTCTAGAATCTCCCCACATGATTCCTTCCTCCGGCCCTGTAGGCTCTGCAGAGGAGGTTTAGCTGCTTTGAGTTCATTCTGCTTTTTTCATTCCTCTGTGAGAGAGAGAGAGAGAGAGAGAGAGAGAGAGAGAGAGAGAGAGAGAGAGAGAGAGAGAGAGAGAATGAGCAGAGGAGGTTAAGCTGCTTTGAGTTCATTTTGCTTTCATTTCATTCAGGGTTTTCTGTGTATGTGTGTGCTGCTTTGAGTTCATTCTGTTTTATTTTCATTTGGGGATGGGTGGGTGGGTCTCTGTGTGTATGTGTACTGCTTTGAGTTCATTCTGCTTTCTTTTCATGGGGGTGGGTGGGGCTGTGCATGTGTGCATGTGCGCGCGCACGTGCTACTTTCATTCTTTTGTTGACTGAAGTTGACATTGTTATGGTTCCCATGGCTTTTGAATGCAGATTGGTTCTGTGTTAGTTAAATACATCAGTTACGGTCATTTGTATTAGTTAAAATATCAGTTATGGTTATTCCAGTTTTTATGCTAGGAAAGGATAGCTGTGTCCAAGACACAGAATGCTTTCATCAATATATTCATCAGCATATCGGTGGTCTTATGTCTTCATAGCTGTAACTCAAATGGTTCTCCCCACCCTCAGCTGATTAACGTCACTGAAATTGCAGTGGACATATGGGTGTTAAGGAAGTTTTTATGAATATTGTTTGTCTGGGACATTGGAATATTTATGAACGTTTCACAACATCACAGCAGCTTAACCATTGGTAAGGTAGAGTTGGCAGGCAATTAAAAAAAGCCATTTTAAACTAAGTATACATCTAATACAGCTAAAGCTGAGTATCTAATTTTAAATTATTCCAGTAAAGCAAAACTCTCCCTGAAAATTTGAAAATTCAATATTCATTAGATTAGGAATTTCAGACTGTGTAATTTTGAGAAAGAATTTTGGATTTTTTTTTCTACGCTGGCAGAGAGAATCTGTTAGAATTTAGATTTGTGAGATGGGTTTTGGATTTTTAGAGGCCCCCTCCTTCTTGCCTATTTTAAAATATGATTCCAAAGAAATGAAATGTTTGGAAAAGGGAATGGAAGATTTCACTTTTTGTAGAGGATACAGAAAGGAAACAAACCCTTTCTCATAATTGTGTAATTTTCCAATTTTACTAACATTTATCTTGTCGTAATGCATTGTGCTGGATTCCAGGAAGTTGTGTCACTTCCAGGAAGCGATGTCACTTCCAGGAATGATGTCACTTCTGGGAGCGATGTTATCACACGTTTCCGGGAGCATGCGCACACTTCGCATGCACACATGTGATAATAGAGAGTTCCACCACCTCTTTTCCCAGAAAAAGCCCTGATCCTATGCCCTTTCAAGTCAGGATTTAAGAGGGGGCTATGAAGGACTACCTCCACCCATATGAACTTACCTGTGATCTTTCACTGTTCTGCACATCCTCTTTGACTAAAGTGAGAGAGGAGTGGAGTGGGACACACAGAAGATGAGGCCTTTTCACTATTACACCCCTATCACTGAACTTGCATCTCTCAAGTGGTTTGCCAGGCTTCCTCCCATCTTGTCTTTGCACGCCTGCTAATACATTTTTTGTTTCTTCAGAAGGCATTTCAGGGCAGGCAAACCTCTGTGCAGCTGCTGATGGCTGCTTGTAATGGGTGGGGCATTTATTCCTCGTTACTTTGGCTGCTGTTTAATTGTGCAGCCATTTGATCTTATTTTTGAGGTAGGTTGTTTTATTATTTTAGGTGCCAGGGCTTTAAACAGTTTATAAACTGCAGTTATCTCGTGGGAGTGGTGGTTTTTTGTTATTGGTTTTAAATTCTGATGTTTTGTTGGTTTTAAATTATGGTGTTCTTAGTTATGATTTGTAAGATGTCTTAAGCTACAAGGAAAGGTAGGATATAAATCTATTAATGAATAAATAAAATAAATTATGTAATTGTGATGTATCATATTGTCTGTTTTGATACTTGCCTTGAGTACTGGGTATATAACAGAAAGGTGAGGGGGTATAATAAGCATTCTAAAATAAATACAAATTCAAGAATTGCATGGCTAGACTAGACCGAAGGTTCCATCTAGTCCAGAATATGGTTTCCAAACAGCAGCCAGCCATATGTCTCCGGGAAGCTCAGAAGATAATGGCTAATTGCCTCTTGTTGATCCCTAGCACCCTGTTAATCAACGGAACTCTATACCACTTCCATACATGAAAGGTGCGTTTCCATGGGTAATCGCTGTTGATACACTTTTCCTCCAAGAACATACTCGTCTCCCCAGCTACCACACAAAACAGCAGCTAAAAAGGGGAATTCTGATTGCCCGGTGGCTGGGAAACCTTAGCCGGTGCTGGCGTCTCTTATTACCGAGCGAAAACACAAATTGTGCCATGTAGTAAGCCAATGCCATCATGCTAACCTGTTTTTAGCTTTTCAGATATGCTTTACATGATCTGCTGTGCTTAGGAAACAAGCCCTTGAACAATTTCAGCCCTGCTTATATCAAGGGGTTAGTAAGTGGCTGAAGAGTGATTAATATACAGAGAGCTCCTGAATAATTGGGAGACGTGAGCTTGGTATCGCCTCAATAAACCTCTGCAAAGTTTAGTTTTCCAGAGGCAGACAGTGTGAAAAAAACGGGGTCAGAGTAAGGTCCTTCCTGTCCTTTCTAATTACTAGCATGTTTTTATGGCCAAACATGTACAAATGGGCTACAGAGACAGCCCCCCCAATGGGGCAAATAGAGCCCCCTTGGAGCCAGTTTGGTTGGCAAAACAGCATAGAGAGAAGGCTGAGGCCCCTATCCATCCCTTCTGATGATGTCCTAGCTTACTGCACCAAAATCCAACCCCTTCCTGTGATGTCACTTTCAGGACACTCCCCAAAACCCACATCTGAAGTCACTTCAATGTATCATGGTTGCAGTTCTCAAACATCTGACGTTTATTCTATGTGGCACTTACATTAAGCAAGTTTGGCCACCCCTGTGCTAGAGCATCCCCAGTAATGCACTGGTTTCAATTCCAGGAACACACAGAGTGATGTCATTAAGTTGCTGGCAAACCCCTTCCTCCAGCAAGCTAAGTCTCCTACTGGTTGCCCTGGGGGACCTGACAACCTAAGCCATATACATGTGTGTAGAGGGGGAGAAGGTATGAGCATGCTGGCTGCACCCATATTATGTATCTATTCATGAGCACAACATCTATGCACACAGGAAACATCCATTCACTACATTTCATCCCTTTGATCAAGAATACTGCTTTTTCAAATGTTCTCAATCATGATAATGGTGCCTACATGCTTACACTTCCTACATGCATAGACGCTGTGCTCACAAGCCAGTAAGCAGGTCCAGTGCACTCATGTCCATTTCTCCTCTACACATGTTGAATTGATAGAAAGTTAGCATGCCAAAATCATAAAGAATGCACAAGGTTAGAGAGTCTCTATCAAACTATCCGGTGACTTGTCTCCAGCTGTGATTGGCTTCTTGTCAAGTCCTCCAGTTTTCCAGACAGATCCATGTCAATTCCTTGAGTCTGAGTGTGTCTGGATCAGGCCATAATACCCAAATATGGATATGAAATGTTCTTCAAGGTTCCTGTGGTCTGGGGCCAACAACTCTTAAAACAATTGACAATAGGTGCTGCTGCTGCATAGAGCAGAAAACAGCAGAAATCTGCTTATCACTTATGGACTAGGGATGCTCGAACAACCCGCCAAATCGCTTCACATCCTGTTCTCTGGCCATAAAGAGGGAGCTGATTTTTCAATGATGGTTTGCACGCTCATCGATTCACTCGTGGCTCTTTGGCAGGTTGTTCGACTGTATTCCTTCCTAACTATGCACAACTAGGTTTTCACACATGCGTGCTCTCACACAGCCTGATTGAGTTCTACTACCCACCCCCACCATCCTTGCTGCATAACAATCTGATCAGCAGGCAATTGTATAAATAGACAAAGCACACATAAATCATATAAATCAGTCATAAATAAAAACTGTGTTAAAAGAAAATCATACTCATTGAGTTTTGTCTAATTAGTCCCTAGTGATAACAATGGCTGCTGGTAGGTTTGAATTGGCAGTGTCTTTGCACATGTGCAGTTTTACAAAAACCTGATGCAAAAAGTTCATCAGAGATTCGCAGCTCTGATCAGCACCTTTGAATACAGTAAGTCTGGCTGTCCAACACACTCATGCCAAAATTCGCAGAATCTCTGTTATGGACCTGAAAAGGGCTCTGAACACTCCACAGCCCCAGGCAGATCACTAAACTAAACAGCCCCAGGCAGATCACTAAACTAAATACCGGCATATGGCTTTGGCCATTACTTCCCTGCTCGAGCTTCTGAGACCCTGACATCTCTTCAGCCCTGGACAAGATGGCTGCCTCTTTATTAGTGCTACCTCCAACCTGACTCTGCTGCCTACTCTTCTTATCTCTTTTCTAGCCACCTCTCTTGACCAAGTATTTGCATCCTAGTTGCCAACCTCCATGTGGTGGCTGGAAATTTCCAGGAATTACAACTGATCTCCAGGCCACAGAGATCAGTTTCCCTGGAGAAAACAGCTGCTTTGGAAGGTGGACTCTATGGCATTATACCCCATTAAGGTCTCTCCTCTCCCCAAATTCCACCCTCCCCAGGCTCCCCCCCCCCAAATCTCCAGGAATTTCCCAACTCAGAACTGGCAACCCAAGTCCCCAAGACTGTTTCCCAAACCTTTCCCCCTGACTCAGACCCTATGCACTCCCCCACCTGGTAGCCAAGTAACCTTCTACCAGAATGCTTCAAGCGCCATGATTACCCTTTAATAATCTTTTTGCCCCTCTGTGAAAAATGTCCTGCTCTTGGGAGTGGAAAAAAACCCATGTTCTTTAATGGCATCTGTCAAGAGTCTAACAACCGTCAGGAAATGTGGCTAAGTAAACACACCATTTGTTATTGTGGGCAGCCGCGGCAATTGCTGGACATCAGATCAATCAGTTTTTAAAAGGCAAATTAATAAAAGGGTATGTGGCGGCATCAACACATTAAACATGGGAAATTAATTCCGTTCCCTCCCATAATGAATGCCCCTGTGAGTGAAATAGCAGCCGCTCAGGAGAATTGTCAGCTACAGCCCGAATCCTGCAGCATCTGGCAGCCACAGGGTTTGCCGGGGATTGTGGTGTAATAGAACAGTGAACATGAAACAGGCCTCATCATATGTTTTGGGGTTTTTTAGTAGTACACTTAGGATATTGCACTTAAATAATGTTTGCAAATGGGTGTCTCCATGCAAGAAACCAGGAGGGGCTGGGAATGCCCAGTAACAAAAGCCAGATTTGCTCTAACTAGTATGTGAATGATTTGGGGGGCAATAGTTGCTTAAAGGCCATGTCAGAGCTTTTTTAAAATGTGCAAGCAGACACAACATATACAGTTCCAGGAAGTGGGGAAACGCGCTATTCCAGAGAACATTTGTGCAGTTCCAAAATCTGAGTCATGCATTACCATGTCCTAAGTGATTGATAATAATGTGAAAAGTCAAGCAAGCCATCAGGGCTCATCTATAACCCCAGGCTCTCTATCAAGCATCCCCAGTGGAGACCCAAAGTGGTTTACGACATCACTCTCCCCACCTCCAACTTATGCTCACAACAACAACCTGGTGAGGTGAGTTAGCTTGAGAAAGAGAGACTCGCCCATAGTCATCTGGTAAGGTTTCAAGGGAGAGTGGGAATTTAAATCTGATCCTCCCAGGTCACTAACCATTGCGCTATGCTTGCTCTTTCTGTTCCCCCCGCCCGCAAATCCAATAATGATTGCATATCCCTGTGTAGTTCCAAATTTTCCTTTTTAAAAAAACAAACACCCTTGTCTTAAGCCAAATAGCACTTCTTCCTCACCAAAATCCCTGCACGGGCTTTCCCCTCCTGTCTGCATCCCAAACTTCGTATCATTACCTTAATGTCAGGGCTGGTTTATGACATGCTGAGGCCTTAAACTATGTTCGGTTTAAAGGGCACCATAACTCCCACAGTGCACTTCAAAAAAAAATTAGAGGTACTTCATAATCTATAGCCCCAGGGCTAATTTCGAGGGGGAACGCGCAGGAACGCAGTTCCGACAGTTCCCCAAAGAGGTCACAAGTCAGGTGGCCCCGCCCACCTGACTCCCAGCCATTTTGGGCCCGTTTCAGCCTGGAATGGGGCTGAAATGGCCCGGATCGGGCCTCTGACGGGTGGTGGATCAGTCTCTCACTCAGCAGCGGCCCGATCCTGACCATTTGGGACCCCTTTTCGGCCATTTTCAGCCCCCCTTTTCCATTTTGGGCCCAATTTCGGCCCTGAATGGCCAGGATTGGGTCCAAAACAGCCAGGATAGGTGATGCCAGGGGGTATGGCATATGCAAATCAGTCATGCTAATGACACACTTCCAGTGATGGCAAGGGGCATGGGCAAATGCTAGTGAGTTATGCGAATGAGTTATGTTAATGAGTTCCTCCAGCTTTTTTTCTATGAAATGACCCCTGTATAGCCCTAAACAGTAGCTTACTTAGTATATGCATGAAGCCTGCTCTGCTTAAAGCTCTCTGATATCTTACCCTCCCCTTCCTTTTTATTTCCCATAAACCAATTGGTGTTGCTCATTAATTTCACATCTCTGGTACTACAACATGGAGATTCCAACCATCTCCTGCTATGACTATCCATTCTCCCCCCCATGAATCCATCTCCCATGTGAACACTTCTGGGGTAACACATCATGTTCCTCCACTCCCAAACAGCCTTTCTATGAAACTGAAGCCCCCCACACACACACACACACTTCTGTCCCTCCCCTCCCTCCCGTCTTTCCTTTCCTTCCGTCTATTGACTGTCCACCTCATCTAAGCTTCTCAGGATAGGGATTGGTCTTTAGTTCCGGAGAAGTGCCAACCCCAATGGTGATATAATAAATAATAATTAACCACAATTGGGAAGAATAGTAGTTCTAGAACCGTGAGTTAGCTTGTAGTAGCGCATAACAATTGTAGCTCATCTTGGAGCACCAGCTCACCACCACAAGATTGCTATGAATGAAATGGAAAGCAAGTGTCTGTCCTGACTTTACCCTCAAACAATCTGATCAACTGCAAGTGTGGAGTATGTGGCTGTCCTGGTGGAATTTCTAGCCATCCGATGCTAAAGCCTCCCCCCACCCCCGCCCCAGGTCACAGCAGAGGCTAAAAAACACACATTAAAGGCACAGAGGGGAAATTCACAGCGGAACTGAATTCTAGAGAATCTGTCAGTTGATCATCTGCCAGCAAAACCACATTAGCTGTCCAAGGACAGTTGCTGAGGAACCATGTGCAGTAATGGGAAGAGAGGAGTGCTACAATTAGGGTTGCCAACTACAGCTTGATAAATTCTTGGAAATTTGAGGACAGTGCCTGGGGAGGGGAGGGTGCTCAGCAGGTATGTGATGCCAAGAATTCCTCTAGTGGAACTGACCTCTGTAGGGAGATCAGTTGTAACTCCAGAAGAACTACAGGCCCACTAGAAGGATGGCCATTGGTACAATCTGAATAGAATCTCTGCAGTGTCCAAAAGACAGAAGCCAGCCTTCCTACCTACGGAACCAGAGTAGTATTTTAACTATAAGCTTTATGGATCAAGGATCTTGGGTTTGGCTTAGTCTGCAAAGCACTGTGTATATGGGCGTTACGGCACCCCAAAGCACCTCTACATACTCAATCATCTTCTAGCATGGACAAAAACCATGGATAATGCTGTCTGTCTGTCTGTCTGTCTGTCTGTCTGTCTGTCTGTCTGTCTGTCTGTCTGTCTGTCTGTCTGTCTGTCTACTATGTTTTTAGCCTGCCCTCCCCACAAGCAGGCTCAGGGCGAGGTACAACATTGATTAAAATACAACATAAAAACAATAATCACAGCATAAAAACAACAATCAATAAAACCATTCCAAATTAAGCAATTTAAGAGGCAGGGAGTAAATGGGCTGTGGTCAGAACCATGGTAATGAGTGTCACAAGGTCAAAGATCAGCCTTTGCCTCTTACCAAATGATGTCTAGCAAAAATAGCCATTTGGCACTGCAGTGGGGGACAAACATATGGTTGGGAAAGGATATGCCCTCTATCCCTGACATCGTACGCCAGCCTCCTCCAACAGGCTAATGGGCACAAACTGCATTCTATGGGGTCCCTGCAATACAGAAAGCCTCACACACTACACACACACACACACACACACACACACACACACACACACCAGTTTGGTATAGTGGTTAAGAGTGTGGGACTCTAATCTGGAGAACCGGATTTGATTCCTCACTCCTCCACTTGAAGCCAGCCGGGTGACCTTGGATCAGTCATAGCTTCTAGGAGCTCTCTCAGCCTCATCCACCTCACAGGGTGATTGTTGTTGTGGGGATAATAATAACATACTTTGTAAACCGCTCTGAGTGGGTGTTAAGTCATCCTGAAGGGCGGTATATAAATCGAATGTTGTTATTATTATCATGATCATAATGACTGGGTTAGCTACAGAGGGAGGCCGCAGCTTAGAGGATGCTGACAGTCCTGTGTTCGGTCTCTGGCATCTCCAAGGCTGAACCGGGTCAAAGATCTCTGTCTAAAAGAGAGAGAAAGATAGGTTGCCACTTGGGGCTCTGGTAAGGTAGCTTCATACAGTCCATGCATGCCTATATTAAATAATACTTTTGCCCACATCCTAATTTTCTGGACCGGTTTGTATCATGCAGACAGCACAACTGTCTTGGAAAACCATTGCTTTAGCAGCAACCAGGGGGAAAAAAATGCAGATCCTTTATTCACTTGCTTCTTTCTCTACCAGCTGGGATTCTTTATTGCCCTGGCCTCATACGCTCTGCCACATCCGCTTGTGCTGAAACCTGTGAAGCACTTTGTCTGATTCATCCCTGCCACATGACTCATTGCCAAAGGTGACAGTGGCCTGACCAGGAAAGGAAAGAGCCAGGAAGTGAGTTTAGCATTCTCGTAGCTTGACGACGAAAGTATCAGTGATCACATGGGCCTGTATGGATATGCCTCATCGCAATGCCTTAATAGCGAATTTAGCATAGCTGGTTTCTACTTTGGGTTTCCCAGGGAAAAAAAAAAGCATTCAATGAGATCCTACAGTGCAGCACAAAAATATATGGGTTAAGCTGCAATGAATTCCTCTAGTCCGATCCTCTTGTAATAGTAATAACATGTCAATTTTACACTGACCTTCTGGACAAGTTAGCTGGACAGCTGTGGGCAAAGTCAGTGTTATTACCCCCATGATACAGCTGGGAAGCTGGGGCTCAGAGGAGTGGCTTACTCAAGGCTCCCTGGTGATTTCATGGCAGTAGTGAGCTGAGTGCTGCCTCGCACATCAATTACTTAACCATTAAGTTACCAGATTTGTTTGCGTGTACAGAAAGGCCAAATGGAGTTTATGGGAAAGAGACAAAGAAAGACACAGTTATGCAGTAGGAATGTCCTGAAGAGTCTGGAGTTGGCGATTGCCATTCAGTGCCAAGGCAAATGCCCTCCTGCCTAGGGCAGCACAGACTGTGCCCATAAACCACCCCAAAGTTAAGTATGCAAACTCTGATGTATCAAATGTTGTCCATCTCTGTTATAAGACTTCACTGAGACTATATAAGATAATACTAAGGCATCCACACCAAAGTAACTATGATGTCATAGTTACCTTGTGTTTCAGAAAGGTTTCATCTCTGTATTCAGCTTTATGCTTGTTTTGAAATTTTTTGCTACTGTACCCTATTGTATCTGTACATGGGAATATACTAACTGCAGATCCTATTGTATTTTGCTCAAGGAATGTCCTAGGTGTTGATTATATTATATTTATGTAATCTGTCTTGGGTCTCAGTGAGAAAGGAGGACTGAGGGGGCCTCAGATGCTCCGTTAATGAGTTAGGAACCATAGACTTTACCATTATAGACTCATCACTATGTTGAACTGGATTCCTGCTAATGCTATGTCCTTGTGAACTTGTATCTATTTACCCTATGGCATTGTTTATGAAAATGTTCTTGATATTAACTGTACTAATCTCACACTGTGTAATCCTCCTTGAGTCTCAGTGAGAAAGGCGGACTATAAATGACATACATACATACATACAATTAATCCAGTTGCTAATTCCCCTGCAATAAAGAAGCAAAAGGACCACTCCTTGCAAAGATCCCAAGGCAGCTATTTCCCCTATCATTATTATGTGTGTGTGTGGGGGGGGGGGGTTCATTACACCCACAAATGCTTTTAAAATAGGCTGCTTTTCCACAATATAATCTTGAATATAATCAAGAGCAGACCTTTGAACTTGGCTATATATCTTCCCCCACTTCCTCCCCTTGTGAGCTCCTAGATGAATGTGCAAAACAGCAATCCTAGGACAAGCAGTCTGATCTGTTAAATAACTTTATACATAATTTTAATGCCATCTGTCTAATTGCCAAAGGCTGACCCTGCCCTCATATCTGCAGATAAACAAATTTGGGCAACGGGGCCAGCCACAGGTACCAATTACAATTCTGCATAAAAATCTTGATTATGTGCACTTATAAGACTCGATCAATTTTAGCAGGAGAAAGTTAAGCAAGCGCTTAATTTTCCTACAGATGTCAAAAGGTTCTTAGAGTGCTTAATGTTGTCTGGGCCAGGTCTTTTGTTTGTTTTAGTTTTTATTTTTTTTTATTTTTTTTAATAAAAGTTTATTAAAACTGTAAAGCAACTATAAACTGTTAAACAATAAGCACACAAAATTTAAAAACATGCATAAAGTCAAAGCAAGTAATAAGTAACACTTAAATATACAAAGATTTATAACTCACAAGAAGTCTATGTTAATAATGAGTAGTAATTATACTAAGTAATGCTTATTACAGTATAAGGAATTATAGTTGATCTAGTAAAGAGAAGGAATTCTTACAAAGTACACCAGATACTCTATGAAACTAAGAAATATTTTATATATTTGCATATGTATGAAAAAATTTTAGGCCGGGTACGGAGCTGTTATATTCCAGATATTCAAAAAATGGATACCATTTCTCCATAAAATTAGTTGTTCTTGGGAAGTGTTCTACTTGATAGATTTTATCATACAACTTTTCTGATATATAATGATCCCAATAAGGTTATCCCCAATTGAGGGGATAGCCTTAGATTTCCAAAGTGTAGCTATTGCACGCTTTGCAGCTACCAGTAAGGTGGTTATTAGGTTTCTCTTTAGCGTGGGAATATGGGTCTGCCAATTATCCCATTGATCTAACGGGATAATTTCTGGTGCCAGAGGAATTTCATATCCTGTTATTTTCCAGATTTCCTTTAGCACTTCTTTCCAAAAGTTTCTATATGCTGGCACCTCCACCAGCAGTGTTCAAAATCTCCTTCTTCTCCACAATCTCTCCAGCAATTAGGGGAGGATGAGGAAGAGATCAGGGATATTTTCTTTGGTGTTATATACCATCTGTTAACTATTTTGTAGGTTTGCATCTTAGTGACAATTGACTTTGAGGTATAGGCACTGGAAGACCAATTTTCCCCCCATCTTTCTGTAGACTGCTCTATTTGACAATCCTTGTTCCATTGGGCTTGAAATTTCCATAATTTATGTTTTTGGATGGACAGCATTATATTGTAAATTTTGGATAACAAACCTTTTTTATGAAGATAAGGAGAGTCTAATAGGCATCCAAACTCTGTTTTGGGGGAAGTAATTATTTTTGATAAATTGATGTGATCAGCCAAATTTTGTAATTGGAAGTACCTAAACCAGTGGATTTTATGATTCATGATATTCTCTATTTCCGATTTTTCTGCTAATCCTTTATGTGTGGTTATATCCATTAATAAAGTTATTTTTTCTCAGTTCCAAAATTCTGAAAAGGATTTATCATGACTCTGAGGTAACCAATGTTGGTGCGTGAATGTAGAATATCTTGATATCGCTGGAACTAGGTACTTTCTATTTGTGTCCCATATTCTCAGTAGGGAAGCTAAATAATTGGTTTTTTGAATTTTCTTAGGACGGTCTATTGAACGTTTCCAAATTATATCACTTATGGTATATTTTCCCAAGACAGGTTGAAATATTTTATCCCAAATTGGGGGATTTGCTTGATTGAGAAGATGTAGTACATTAGCCAATCTAGCTGCAGTATGATAGTCGTAAAGGTCTAGATATTTAAGACCTCCGTTCGGCACGTTTCTGGCGCAGTATTTCAAAGGCAATTCTCAGCCTTTTGTTTTCCCAGAGAAATTTGTTTAGCATACTTTGCCATTGGTGTAATTGTTTTCTTGGAATATCAATTGGAATGGTCCTCAACAGGTAGAGTATTTTGGGAAAGCAAATGACAGTTCTTAAAAAGTTTAATTTGTTTCATTATTTCTGTGTGATTCAGTTTAATGAGTGAGCTGATGTTGGATGAAATGTTTACTCCTAAATAGTGAATTTGCTTCAAGGCTATTTGATATTTGTAATTTTTTGAGATTTGTTTACACATTGTTTTATCCAAATTAATTGGGAGAATATGAGATTTTGTGATATTGACTTTCAGGCCTGCAATGTTTCCAAATTCTGTTAGTAGTTGCTGTAGATGGTATAAGGATGAGTGTGGATCTGTAAGATACAGTAACATGTCGTCAACGAACATGATAATTTTAAAAGAGGAGGCCCAATATCGATACCTCTTGTAAGTTGGTGGTTCCTAATTGTTTTAATATTTATATCATGCCATTTTGTTTAAAAATAAATACTGGAAGCATATAAAACTGTTAAAACAGGTAACAGCTGTTCAATCTGTCCCTGTTATTTGTAAGTCTTTAACTCAGAGTCTCTCTACACAAGATATCTGACACATTAAGAACACGTGTTGGGAGATGCAATGGTAGCTGGGAAGGGTAGTTTAAAAAGACAGAGCTGGCAGCAGAGCAAAGGCTTTGCTATACACTGGAGCAGTGTGAAGGGGCTGTGAAATGCCAGGAGGGAAACTTCAGCCCGTTATAACCTCTCCAGGTCCAAGCCTGTCTCTGGAAGGCAGCTCCAGCCCATTTCCATTCCTCACTGCCCTCTGATTGCAATCCCACACAGTTTCAGACTGGAGAGGTGAAATTGACAGAACCTCTGGGGCAGTGAAGATGAAATTAACAAACCCTCTGAGGAGCTGTCTCTTAAAACTATGCTTCTCAGCTAACATTGTGTCTTCCTACACTTGACGAACATGCGCCAAGGCGAGCGACTCTAAGTTAAAGGCCTTATTCAAAGTTTTCAGCTGACACCAGCAGAACTCTAAAGAAGGAAGTGTCTGCAGTACAGGAGACAGCAAGTTCCAAAGGGCAGGGGCAGCTACTGAGAAAGCCCATTAATCTGTCACATTAACACACACCTTTCCATCACTGAATGCTCACAAGCTGATTTAAATGTTAAATGAAATATTTTTAGCAAAATTTTCTAAAAGATGGAGTGCCCACCAATTTGATCTTAGGCCCAGAAAATACATATGAAGCCAACAGAAGCAAGAGAGAGAGAGAACAACCTATATAAGGAAGGAAATACAAGCATCTGACTCCTTTTTCACACACCATGGAGGCAATGAAAGACAACTACCACCTCCATCCCCTGTCAATCATTCAGATTCCAAACTATTAGAATGCAGGGTCAGTCTTACTTATGGAGCACGTGAGTAGAGTGCATTCTTCCCATTTCACTTTATTCCTCTGTAAATAAAGGGAAGTAGAAAATTCAGGGAAAGGGGCTAGAATGTCACTGATGACCAGCCCTCCCAGCTGGTCCAACCCTCCTGCTACCATCTCAAAGAGTTCCCCAGTGTTGTGCCCATGCGGACCCCATGGTGCCCACCACCAAATTTCCTGCGCCCCTCCATCTCACTGGATCAGCCTTCAGAAGATCCCAGGAGGCATTAGCTTTGGATCTGCACTAGAGAGCTCCCATTTGGAAATAGCTCCCCCTGGATCATAGGACGCTTAACTTGATGCCTCTCAAACTTTTATCATTCCTCTCCATGATGGACTGCTCCTTGTTGCCGCTCCATAGTGTGCCCACTATGTTTTCTCAAAACTCCAGAAGTGCCCACATGCTCAGCGAGGATAGCATAGAATATCTTGCCCACAACCAAATCAATGTGCCATAAGCAGAGAGAATTAAGAAGGAACACCTGTGCCATGTGGATCTGGAGGGCATAAAACTTATGCCCATGAAGTGTTCCAAGTGACTTTCAATGCACTTTAAACAGCAGCATAGAACAAGATAAAAACAATATCCATATATTATCTCGGCTCTCATATTCTATTAAGATAATGATTTATGGTGATTTTATTGTAGTGATCCTATATGTACATACTGCTGTAGGCTGCTTTAAATTGTGGGCATGCGTGTTATAAGTTCTGAGCTTGAGACCTTGGGTCAAATGAGCCAATAAATAAAGGAAATAAGTAAATCCTCAAGGGCATTGCCAGTCAACAGCTTCAGCACAAAATATAGAAATCCTCTGCAACTAATTCCTAAAACCAACTAACCCCTCCCGACTAACTCCTGAGTCAAAAAGACTTCATATATATCCCAAAGGCCCACCTAGCCAGCAAAGGCTCGTAGCCTTTGGAAAATAAAAACAAACCTGGGGCCTGGCAGGACTCTTTTAGGAGTTCAACAAAGAGGGTGCCACGACGGAAAATGCCCTGCTTCTTGTCATCAAAAGTCCAGCCTCCAAACACAGCTACCTTGGGTGATTTCAATGTATTAGCAGGGTGGGCAGGAGACATATTGTATCTACCCAGCTGATTCTAGCAACAAATTATATCAGGTTTTGTCCAACAGAACACAAATACTCACAAGTCCCAGAACAACCTGCAAATGCTTTGGAAAGACCCACTTGGGGAAAGGAAAAAGTAACAAAGCAAGCTCTTCGGTTTCCTCCAAGAGGTCTCCTCTTTCAAAGCTGAAGGGTTAAAATTCTGCATCAAGCTCAGCTCCTCACAAAACAACAAAGCTAAATCCAGTTCAATGGGGCACCAAACAAGCCTGAAACGGCAGCTTTTTGGGGTTGGGCCTTAATGTGGGACTTACTCTGGCCTGTTGCCACCAAAGAGACGTCTCTGCTGAGCCAATCTTGTGATTTCCTGCTTTGACAAGAGTTTGGTAACAGTACATGACATCATGGCCTATATCAGTGCCTGTGAATGCCACAGTACCCACTAGGGTTGCCAGGTCCCTCTGTCCTCCTGGTGGGAGGTGGGAGACCCAACACCTACCTGGCTCATTGTGGGTGCACTCCCGGTCCCTGCAATGACATCACTTCTGGGAAGTGAAGTCATCATGCGGGCCGTGGCCACCCCCAGGAATACTCCTGCACTCCACCGGGGGGGGGGGGGTTGAATCGGGCTGCTGCGGAGCATGACAATGCTCCTGCATTCTGCAGTGGCCCAATGCGGGCCTATTCATGACCGAATTGTCCCAGATTGGGACCGAATCAGCCTGAAATGGGCTGCTGTGGAGTGCAGGAGCGCTCCCACGCTCCGCAGCGGCCCAATCAGGCCAGACCTCTATGAACTACATCTTTCTATAATAGAGACTAGAATGCAAAATCCGTTTCAAGAATGATCCACAAGCCAGGGTGGGTGGATGGAAGATTTTATTTCTGTCTGCTTCCATTCATAGGCGTCCCCTGTAACTTCCTCCTGGATCCTATATTCCTATATAACATGTTCTGTTCTTCCAATATCAAAAAGAGTCCAGTAGCACCTTTAAGACTAACCAATTTTATTTTAGCATAAGCTTTCGAGAATCAAGTTCTCTTCGTCAGATGCCTGATACAGAGACTGGTCTCTGTATCAGGCATCTGACGAAGAGAACTTGATTCTCGAAAGCTTATGCTAAAATAAAATTGGTTAGTCTTAAAGGTGCTACTGGACTCTTTTTGATTTTGCTACCACAGACTAACACGGCTAACTTCTCTGCATCTGTTCTTCCAATGGAATGCTCTTCCATGGGCGGGGGGAGGAATACAACTGTGGCACTGTGGAATTGATTCTTACCCTGCTGAGCAACGCTCACACAGGAGTCATTACTTCTTTTTTAAAACCTGCTTATGTAATGCCATTAGAGAGGTTTTAAATAAAAGCAAACACCCATTTCTGCAGGTTAGATCAAACGGCCGTTTCCCCTGCTTCCACCCCTTGTCTCCAGAGAGATCCAAACAGCTGGCAAAACGAGGAGGATATTAACTGCTAGATTAAAACGCTCATTAATGCCAGTAAAGGGGCACTGGGGAGTGGTCTACAGGGAGAAAATATTATCTATGGCAGTTCTCAGAATACTGTTCTATTGGGAGTCTTAAAGACTGCCTAAGATCTTTAGTGCCAGCACTCGTCTGCCCTTCGGGGGCTTCGAAAATGAGATACAGACAAAAGGGGATTCCTCAAGTTTGCCATTATTTTGGGCTTTCCTACATCAAGACCGTCATTGCTGGAGCTTTCCCTAGGGTTGCATCCCTAAGGGCCAGTTCTCACATTGTTTTGAGATATGGTTACAGCTGAGGGGGAAAATTCATAATAAGTCTTCAGTAATTTTTTTCTTGGATATGGAACACGGCAATTTTTTCCCTGTGTATAATGACGTGAAATGTACACAGTAATCTACCCCCCAGAAGACTCAGATGAGAATCAGCCTTCTGCAGGCAGGCACAAATAAATGAAAGTGATTCTGCTGCTGTCGAAACACACATCAATTTTTGTTTATTTCACGGGAGTTCTAAACAAACAAACAAAATCCCGATACTCCAGATTTTCAGAATGATGCTTGATACATTAGAAAGGGGAGGCAGCTATAGGCCAGTACCTGTACCCTAACACCCCCTAATCCCTAGAGTAATTTTAAAAACTGGGGTGTTTCATAAGGCAAAGGCTGAAAACACATACAAGTAAAGATACACCTGCTTCTTTAAAAAAAAAACTGGAAAGCCTGCCTGACTCAAAAGATAGGGCAGTACTGGAGACGTAGCCAGGGCTGTGTGACATTTTAAATACATGCAATGTAAAATATGAGGCACAAATGGCAACAGCCGACTCCGATCACAGGTGAAAAATCCACTGTCATCACTCTTTAGTTATTTATTCATTTTTATGTAGAACATGTCTGTGTCACCTTTCCACCCAACTTATTGTCCCCAAGGCAGCGAACAATCAAAATCATTAAAACAGCGTTTAGAAATTCATATTATAAAACCAATTAAAAACAACAATTAAACAAAACACAGAAACATGCACAGGAAGGAGGGTCAGTGAGGGAATGCCAAAAGAAACCAGCTGGCAGAAGTCAATACTCGTGGGGGGAAGATTAATCTCCCCAGGGAAGGAATTCCATAATTTTGATGCCATGACTAAGACGGGACTTTCTTGGGTTGCCACCCATCAGATGGCAAGGGCACCCAAATAAGGGCCACTGAAGATGCCCACAGTGATCAGGTAGGTTCATATGACAGTAGGCAGTCCTTTAAACATTACACAGTTTGCTCCTTGTTGCCCAAGGTCTATAAGTGAGTAGATCAGAAGAATGGGGCCTGCCTAGACATCTAGGAAAAGCAAACCCTTCCCAAGAGAAGAGGTCAAGGGCTGTCCCACTGATTGCTAGCACTGACAACACAAGAGGGAAGCCAAGCCAACCACCCTTGTGTCCCACCAATTAGAAAGAATTAGCTATGAGTTGCCACTCCGTCAGTCAGGCCTCTGAGATTGTGAGGGGGTCATGGAGGAACTTATCCGGGCAACTGCCTATCATTCTCTGTACAGGCTTTCCCCCTGTTTTGAGAACCATTGCCAAATACATGCCCCTTATTCAGTTGCATTAGCCATTGCTAGGGAATACTGCAGGCCCATCACAAATGCTTCTTTTAAACTGGAAGCTGGTCCTGGTTCCTTCTGTCTTAGGGGTGACAGGTCTCCCACTATAGTGGAAGAAGTCCCATGGGCAGCTGCCACCCTCCACAGTTGCCTGGTAGGCTGATGGAAGAAAACATAAAGAAAAAATGATGTCGATGCATGACATACTTTTTTTAAAAAAAAATTATTTTTTATTTTTAAAAAAAAAAATTTGATGCATGACATACTTTTGAGGGCAAACCCAGAAGTGGTGTCATGTTGCTCTAAGATTTAGCAGGAACTCTATGGTAAAAACAAAGAGTTTCTGCTGAATCCTAGAGCAACATGACATCACTTCCAAGTTCACCCTGGAACTGACATTACACCACTAATGCAACAGCACCCCCCCATTTACTTGCTCCCCTAGGCTTCTGCTGGGTGCCAGCCACTTGTTGGCTACTCTAGCCTTACTGCCTTAAATTTAATTTAATTAAAGAATTTCTACCCAATGAACGCATTAACCCATGAAACTGGTTTATCAAGATCATTACTGGCAGCTCAGATTGGCAGCCACTATCCAATGTCTCAGGTGGAAGTCCTTCTCATCACCTACTTACTACCTGATCCGTTTAACTAGAGATGTCGGGGATTGAACCTGGGACCTTCTGCATGCAGAGTAGGTGCTCTGTCCCTGAGCTACAGCCTCTCCTTAAAAGAACTGCTCCGCAACAAATGTACAGCTGTTTGCATACCTACGTGTTGCATCCAAATGTTACATTTTAGTTGTAGGGTTAGATCAGGAGACTGAGAAATGCCATGCGTGAAGTGACCCCTTTGGGTAGCCAGCCACATGATCTGACCCATAGAAGCAGTTTTAAAAAAGTATTGCTTCCAATAGTGCTTCCAATTCATACTGAATGTGGTACTGGTTTGCAGGCAAATTTTGATGTTTCATAGCAAATGTATGTTGGGCAACAGGCAAAAATCTAAGGAAGAAACCTGTCTCAGAAAACAGCAGGGCAATCAACAGTAAGCATTAATGTGGATTCCTTCTGCCCTTTTGCATGGATCAGAACAGATGTGCTTTGATGCAGGCAAGGCAGATTAAATCAGACAAAGCTATAGTCCAATTTTGGTTTTAAAACCGCACTAAGGGAGAGGGAGGACGTATTAGAGATTTGGACCTCTAAGAAGGTAAAATTCCCACAAATAGCATTCATTCGGTAGGGAACTCTAAAGCAGTACTTGGCTTTCCTAGTGAACAATCTTAGAAATCCTACCAGGTTGAAGAAAAAACGTTCAAGTATTTCCCACAAAATAGTTTGGTGGGAATGCTGTAAGGAGATTAAGCCCTGGGCGCAAAAGAACCACATTTCCCAGAGGTTGTTTAGAAGATGGCATGATGGTTAAATCAATTTCAGGCCCAAAATAGAGGCCACAGATAAAGCCTTTACTTGCATAAGCCCTCTGTGTGCTTCCCCCTCACAGGTCAATCATTTAATTAATCAAATTAATTAATTTAAAGCATACGTATCCCATCTTTCCACTCTGGAGTAAGTCTAGCTTCCAAATATTAAAAAATCAATAAATTAATTAAAATTTAAATGTACTTGTGCCGTGATGATCCTAGGCCTAAGGCTGAAGAATGAGGGGCCTGGAGGCCTCAAGTAAGCCTCTCTTCCACAAAGGCCTGAGGCCTTTGTGTAAATTTTCCAATAGGCCTACTGTATCCAAGCTCCTTGCAAGAATTATGATTGGACTGGGGGAAATCAAAAGGGAAAGCAGAAGCCAATCACTGGTGAAAAGTAGAGATTTGACAGAAAGCAATAAAGAGGGGGTTGTCTGGGGGCTGGGTGGGTGCTCTTGGCCCTCTCTAGTAAAGCCCTAGAACCAGAGTGGTGGCAGTCAGTTAAGGTCCTTGCCTGCTCTAGGCAAGAGAAAAGGAGGAGGTGTGTGGGGAGGGAGAGGTCCCTGGAAGGGACGTCCCACCTGTGGCAAACCTGCATGGTTCCACCTCTTTCTGCCTCAACCATTTGAGAGCCAGTGTGGTGTAATGGTTAGGGTGTTAGGCTAGGATCTGGGAGACCCAAGTTTGAATCCCCACTTTGTAACTGCGTGACCTTAGGACAGAGACACATACTCTCTCTCAGCCTGACCTACCTCATAGGTTGGATGTTGAGAGGATAAAATGGAGATGTTGTGAGCTGGTTTGAGTTGAGAAGAGCAAGATGTAAATAAACAAATAAATAAATAAATGACATGCCAATAGCTTATTGTAGGGTTGCCAGCCACAATTTGGGAGTGAGGACAGGCACTCTGTTGTCACAGCAGCGCACAACATTATTATTTCCAATGAAAAACTGGAATTGACATCATGACATCAGGGGTGATGCTCTACGATTTGCCCAGAGAGTTGCCCCCAACATCATGATGTCACTTCCAGTTTTTCTCAGTAGTGACATCACTCACTGGAATGCCAACAGCATACCTCCCAATTCTCCCCCCCCCCACTTCCTGGCCACATTTTCCACCCGACTAGCCTTTGAAGCACCAGCAGGGAAGAGAAGGAATTGCCAGGAGACTATAGCACTATAATGGGAGAACTCCCCGCCCCACCATGGCTATTGTAGTGCTGATATGTTAATATTCCATGCAAATATGGCCTTGCCCATTTCAAGTGCATTTAAACATGATGGAGTACTTACGCAAAGCTTACATGGGATTTAGACATCCTGTATGAATCACACCTAAGCCTGTGGAGTGCTCTGAAAGGTCAAATGACTCATCTTCCATTTGTGCAGGTGTTGGGTGAACAGGCATTCCGGGTTTCATATGGTGGAGGGCAGAAGCTTATTGCTCAGGAGGGGAAAAAATATTCCATGTGTACAGAGTACAGTAAGCCTTTTCATAGGGGCAGATGATTGATGCTTATGCACCAGGTCACTGAGGCCTTCTTGGTGCAGATCTGTTATGGCCAGAAGCAAACTGCCCTCTTCCAAAGCCTGCCTGTTGCTGTTTGTTCTCCTATTTAGTGTATCCCTTGAGCCAATGACCAATGTCAGGTAAACACTGCCTGCCACATTGAAATGGGTGGAGTGCAATGGGAATAGGAAGTGAAGGCTCAGTTTCACTAGCATCTCCCTATGTCCCATCCCTATGGTTTCTGATGAGACCCAGGTGGTTTTCACATGTACTTTCCCCTGAACGGGAGCTACCGCTTTCCAGGAGCGGCAGCTGGGAGTATTTCCTAACTGACCCAGATGCAGGGGTGGGACCAGGGCTTTTTTTCAGCAGGAACACGGTGGAACGGAGTTCTGGCACCTCTTAAAAATGGTCATATGGCCGGTGGCTCCGCCCCCTGATCTCCAGACAGAGGGGAGTTTAGATTGCTCTCCGCACCGCTGAGCGGCGCAGAGGGCAATCTAAACTCCCCTCTGTCTGGAGATAAGGGGGTCGTGCCACTGGCCGTGTGACCATTTTCGCCGAGGGCAATTTAAACTTTAAAAAACTCCCCCTTTGTTCCAGCTGACCCAAAGTGACATCATTGTGAAGTCTTGAGTTCCACCACTGAGTTCCACCACCTCTTTTCCCAGAAAAAAAGCCCTGGGTGGGGCTAATCCCACAGGTCTTTCCCACAGCATGTGAACCTCCTCTCCCAGCAGAGTGCTGATTCTGTGACTGATGCACACATAATCAGCAGCCCCTGGCCACGTGACTGCATCATTTAAAATAAGTGTCTTTCTCCCACCTGCAGCGGAACCTTTCAGAAAGCTGCAGCTCTTTTGCAGTCAGAAGAATGTGTCAGTAACGCTTTAGAGACATAATGTTAAAAGGGAGTGGGAGAGAGCAACTAAAGCCGGTATTACCTGTGAGTTAAGAGGGGCCAAGATACAAAATAGGAAAGATTTTTTAAAATTAAACCTGCTTCAGAGGATGAACCAGGGTGCAAGCTTAGAGCAGAACTACACGAGAGGACTACTAGAGTTCTACACGTGTTCGCTTACCTCAAGATTTGATGGGAAGTGTAGCATGCAATGGAAATTTCAAAAAAAAAAAAGGAAAAAGAAAAAAGAAAAAACACTTCCATCTCTTTACTCACACCACAATACTACTGGATTTTTGGATAAATAAGTTCAGTTAAACAAGGCACAGCAGATAAGGTGCCTGGCCACTGCTAGCGCAGCTATGGGCGGGATCCAGGCAAAGAGGTCAGCAGACAGGGCACCCGGAGCATTGCTGCATCTCCCCCCTGCTCGCCCAGCCCCCACAGAGCGCCACTGAGCTATGCAGCTCTGGGTCATGCAGCACGGCTTCAGGTAGGGGCGAAGCGAGTGGGGGGAGATGCAGCAATGCTCCAGGCACCCTGTCTGCTGACCTCTTCACCCTGCCCCCGCCCGAAGCCGCGCTAGCAGCTAGCAGCAGCCAGGCACCCTATCTGCTGTGCAAGGAAGGTGGGTAGGAGAGGGGCACCCAAACCCCCCCCACACACACACACACAGTGGATGGGAAGGGGGGGCACCCAGCAAGAGCCCAATGCCTGCACTCCCCTCCCTGCCGCTTTGTAAATGTTAAACTTAAAGCTACAAGGACACCTACACTTCCTACACTTTACATCAAACCTTGAGGAAAGCAGACACGTGTAGAACTTTAGTAACTCGTCTCATGTAGTTCTGCTCTTAGGAACTACACATGCAGAATGATACATCTGATGGAAGATATTGAAATCTAAACTACAAAGAGAGAACAGTTAAGTATTATCACAAAACAATGTTGTTTAACTGAACTTATTTATCCAAAAATCCAGTAGTATTGTGGTGTGAATAAAGAGATGGAAGTGTTTTTTCTTTTTTCCTTTTCCTTTTTTTTTTTGAAATTTTCATTGCATGCTAAAGAGATCCTTCTTAGTTAAAAATAAAACTTTCAAATTGAGAAGCAGCTTGCCTTTTCAACTGGCCAAGTGGCTACATTGGAAATATCCCAAAAAAATGGCTGTGTGTGCAGTTCTCCCCACTGGCTTGGCTGTATCTCTATTGGACTAAAACTACCAAGGACAAAAACAGCCATTTCCATTAGAAAGCATTCCCAGCACCCTCTCCTGGCTGGTCTTAAGATTAAATATGAGGTGCGCCACAAAGACGAAAAATGCCAGAAGAGTAGCTCTTGGCACCACATAGTTTAAGAACTAGTACTAAGGCTCCATCTACATATTACAAAGTCTTTGCGTTTAGTGGGGAACAACACAAGAATTTTACATCACTCATGCTATGGGCATTTTCTGACTCCTGGACCACACTGGCTCATCTCAGCTTGCAACCAAAGCAGGCAGGGAGAAAGCAGATCTATCTTCTCCTTGCTGCAATTCTCATCTCTGCAAACCTCCCCTGGAGCTGCTATTGGCTCCATTATGAAGGCTATAAGTAGCCATGTAAGTAACGTGGTATTTGCAAGGAAGCCAACAGCGGCTTCAAGGGCAGCCTCTATTCAGTCAACTTTGTATATCAAGGTCTGAACTGTTTATTTTGACTGGCAGCAGCAGGTCTCCAGGGACTCAGGTAGAGGTCTTTCACATCATCTACTGCCTGGTCCTTTTAGCTGGACATGTCACAGATCAAACCTAGGATCTTCTGTATGCAAAGCCGATGCTCTACCACTAGGCCACAGCTCCCCCACCAGCAAATATGTCTGAAGAACTAAGCATTTATAATTAACAAAGGGCATCTCCCCAGTATATATCTGAGAATGTGTCACCCCCCGCCCCACTGCCCCAGTCCAGTTCTTCCTGATGAATACTGCATCATTCAAAATCTTCCATCCTCTCTGACCAACAGAAGCCGTCTCAATGAAACAGACAGCCCGGTTCCTGATTTGTGCCTTTTATTCCCTGGGCCTGACAGGACATAGGCTGTTTACCAAACTAACTGGGTCACTGCGTTACTTGGAGCTGATCCCAGAAAGGCTGTGCCCTTGTTCTCTCCAACCTGTGCCGTGCCTAGATCTCCACCCCCCACCCCGCCAAATGAGGCAAAGCAGCTGCAAGGAACAGATCAGGTTTTGATTAGAAGAAATATTCAGTCAAAAGGGATTTATTTCTAATGCAAAACAGCTTGCAGGGATTGCTGGATGCGGGAGGGTGCCTTAGGTTAAGCCGCAGCACAGCTCTCTCTCTCTGTGGGAGGGGTGTTTGCACTAGCAGTTCTGCCCCCACTTTGAATGCTGGAGCTATGGCTTGTCAATTTCCCTTCCCCTGGAGGGTCTGCACTTCCGGATGGCTAGTTGGATGCATCAGAAGGGGACCTTCAAGAGCTCGGTTCACTTGGGCAAATTCCTGCCTCTTTCCTAAATTTCCTCTCTAGCCAAACAGCTTAGTGCAGTCCACACACACACATACCACATCTTATCTTCACAACAACAGCATTGTAAGTTAGATTAGGCTTTAAGAGAATGACTGGCCCAAGATCTCCATACAAACTCATCTTATGGAGACACACTAACCACTACACCATATGGGCCCTCAGTTCAGCATTCAGCTCTTTAAAAAGAATAAAAGGGTAGGTATTTTTTTAAAACTTGGGGAATTGTGAGGAAAATAATTTGGACACTACAATATCCAGTGGCTCACTAATGAGTAAAACCTCATCCTGGTTTCTTCTGTTCTGAACAGTGAATGCAAAAGTACTGAGACAATTGCCAAACAACCCGGGGGGGGCGGGGGGGGCGGGGAAGGGACTTTCCTTCCTGCTTCATTTTGTTTCATTGTAGAGGTACAGGTAGTCCCCTGTGCAAGCGCTGAGTCATGACTGACCCATGGGGGGATGTCGCATCACAACGTTTTCTTGGCAGACTTTTTTACAGGGTGGTTTGCCATTGCCTTCCCCAGTCATCTACACTTTACCCCCAGGAAGCTGGGTACTCATTTTACCAACCTTGGAAGGATGGAAGGCTGAGTCAACCTTGAGCCGGCTACCTGAACCTGGCTTCCGCCAGGATCGAACTCAGGTCATCGTGAGCAAAGCTTAGCCTGCAGTACTGCAGCTTACCACTCTGCGCCACGGGGCTCTTGTATGCATTAACAAATAAGGTAAAAGGTAAAACTTGCATACTTAGCTCCTGATTTAACTGCATTAAAAAATAAAATTAGTAAATGAATTAAATAACTTTGATTTAAATATGTTAGGGTCCCAGGGACAGTAGAAATGGTTGGCTAGAGGGTCCTTGCCAAAGACACCCTTCACCGAAAGTAGCTTCTGAGCATGCACAGAAGCTCATTTTGCATTATGAATTGATTTAGATTTCGTTTTAAAAAACACTTTGTTTCAAGGGCACACTTCAGCGATGCTCATAATTACTAACTTATAGTAACTCCCAAATTGAACTAAAGGCAGTTTGCCTCTCTGAGATTGTGCCACAAAGAGAAAAAAAAGGTTTAAGTGAAATTTATTGCAAAATGAAAATTAAAAACACTTCATCTTTTTGAATCTTCAAAGCATTTTATATCAGTTATCCTTATCACAATCCTGTAAGGTAGGTGCATATTCTCATCACAGATTGAAGTCCCCTACTGGGAGGATCTATTCCACTAGCAGTGGCGCTTGCAGGAGAGGATTTCACCCCATTAGTTCGGGCTGCCAACAGACTGGAGAAAAAACGTCCTTCCACTTTAATAGAGACAGTGAAATCCTAAGCAGAGTTACTTCAGTCTAAACCCATTGGAATAAATGGGCTTAGACTGGAGTAACTCTGCTTAGGATTTCACTGTTAATTAAGGTGAAGCTTTTCATGCAACAGAGGTAAACAACACCATGTGGTAAACAACATCCCATCGAGCTTTTGTTAATGGGGCAAGATGTGTTTCTTTTCCTCCATATTGGTGGCAGCCTTACTGTTAGGGGAACAAATCCACAGGATCCAGCCCTGTGAGGAGGTAATATTTGAACATTTGGCTTCCCTGCTTATGTCCTTAGCCTCTGACCAGGCCGTTCATTTACAGCACAATCCTAAGCAGAGTTACTCCAGTCTCAGCCCATTGAAATCAATGGGCTGAGACTGGAGTAACTCTCTTTAGGAGAAAAGGGATCTGTTCTGGCGGCAGCAACATCTCCTTTCCAAGGAGGTGGGATCGGGGGGGTGATGTTTTTCAGGAGCTGCTGGGCGACCCCTCCAGTGTCCCACCTACTTCCTGCACCTACTTGAAGAAGTCTTCCTTGCAATACACGCTGCCAGCTCTGGAGAAGCAACGGTCTGCTAGCTGCATTTGGCAGTCTGCACACTTGAGGCAGGAGCTGTGCCAGTGGCGGTCGAGGACTTTCAGGATGAACTTATCCAGGATGTGCTGGTTGCAGCCGGCACATTGGGGGATCTCTGGCAGAGGAAGAGAAAGAACAACACCGTCAGCAAAAAAAGCCTCCCCTCCTCCCCTCCCCACTGCAGAACAAGAAAAGACTGCCAAGAGCAAGCACATTTCACCTGAAGGGATAACAGGAAGCAAAATGGGGTTCTTGCTGCAATTTTGGAAATTTTCCATGCAACACTAAGTCCAACGTGCAGGAAACAGCACAGCAAAGAAAGAAGGTGTCGTGTTGTTCCAGGGATTGTGCAACGCTGCCTGCATTGACCCTGCGATCTTGTCCTCTAGCCACATGAATTAGTGTATAGCAGGACAGTTGCCATCAGGCTCACAGCAACCAATAGTGGAGATCAGCTCTGGCACAGAATCCCATTGCTGGGTTTCGCATGGGAATCCGCTCCTGTGACCTACAGGAATCAGCATCTCTTGTACTGAATTGAAGCATCCAAGCTCTTAAAAAAATCTTTAAGGGCCAGTTCGTGCCTGTATCAGAGTCAAGAAGGCAAGCATTTCTGAGTGTGGCTTCACTATGCAGCTACAAAGGGACTCACCAATTTACTATTAGATATGTATATAAGCAGGGGACCCACCAAAGATTTGCAGGAGACCAACACGGCCTTATACCCCATCCAGCACGGATCTCATTCCCCCCCTGCCACTATTTCCTCTTTCCCTTCCCTGAAAGCTATCAGAGCCTCTCCCTTTTTCCTACTTCCTTCTCTCCTTCCCACCCACCAGCCAACCTGCCTTTATTTGTCCCCTTGCCTTCAGCTGAAAGCTTCCCTCTCCCTGGCAGTTTTATATATATATATATAAAACTGCCAGGGAGAGGGCTGAGACTGGCAGTTTTTTATATATATATATTTATATATATATATAAAAAGATTTCAGATTTTTCTGCAAAGCTAGAAATTTTTCAGGTTTATAGAAAGATCTGTCTTGTCTGTTCATGGCCACAGTCTCTGGATTTAAGTATCCACAGATTTGACCATGCTGGGAATTAAATATATTGATGTACACTGAAGGAAATTTGTGCCATAAAATATATAATCTGACCCAATTTTATCTGAGCTTATCCAAATAAGATAAACGCATCCTTCCCAATATCTTTTTACCTCAAAAGATACATGACAGAAGTTAATTTCTGTTGAAAAGTATCCTAAATATAAAGAGCTTTCTCGAGTCAGCTACCCCTTTCATATAAAAGGCCATTCTCCTCACCTCACGAGATACAGGACTGAAACATGCCCATTTTATGTGGAGATTTTCATTACCATCAAAAGTATAAATACTGGTCTGATTTTAGTGGACCTTGCCCAAAATCAGATGCCCCCACATTCACCCATTCCTAATCATTTTTGTTTGCCTTACAAATTTTAAGATTTAATCAAGGAAGGGCCGTGGAACATGCGACTGGCAATGCAGATGATCGCAGGTTCGATTTCTGGCATCTCCAGTTGAAAAGATACTTCTGCTTGATACCTTGGAGAGCTCCTGTCAGTCTGAGTAGACAATATTGATTCGGTATAAGGGAGCTTCATGTATCAACAATACCATTTTGTGTGCCGATATACCTTGACACATAAAAAAGACCACCTGACATAATTTTAGGGCTTCACATGTACGTTTTTTACACAAAAGACCCTTGTTCAAGCAACTGTGAAAGCCTTTAAATAATATTTAAGTAAATATCCTACCCACTACGGGAAGCCTTTGTTGATCGAAGAAGGCCCTTGCTTTTTGGTCATTTTTAAACATGCGTCAGCAATGAAATCAATGAAATAGCTATCCTGTTTTATCTAAAATAGATCTGGCAAACATTTCAGCTATTACTGTAACAGTGGAACATACAGGTAGCCCTAATAAGTTTTATTCATTAAACATCCCAATGCATTATTCATGTATACTTCACATTAAAATAAGCTCGAGAGCCACCAAAATGAGGTCTTCATTTGCCATGCTGAACGCACATCGAATGCATGACACATCATCTTCACAGAATCATGAAACTGATGCATTATTCCCAAGGTTACCCATCTGCTCGCCACACTCTTCACTTTCCACAATGTAGTTGAGGTGTAAGAAAAATGTTCTCAAGCAATGACTGGGTTTCGCTCTTCTCCGAACAGAAGGGAACTATTTTGCATCTGTTAGCTCCATGCCATTGAGTTGGGAGGGAAGGGATTAGACAGATCCATGGAAGAGAGGTCTGTCAGTGGCTAGAAGCCAAGGTGACTAAGGAGAACCTCCATATTCAGAGGCAGTAAACCTCTGAAGACCAGTGACAGAAGGCCACATCAGGGGAAGGCCTCAGCTTTTATGTCCTATTGCTGACCAGAGCAACTGGTCAGCCATTGCATGAGACAGAACGTTCATCTGGATGGACCACTGGTCTAATCCAGCAGGGCCCATCATATGTTCTTATGGGAACTGGTGGATGGCTGCCTTGATCCAAAAACCCACAAGTTAAATGGATGAGTTGAAGCTTCAGCTGTAAAATGGCAAAGAGCTGTCTTTATCTGATTCCGCACACATTGGATAATGCACTTTCAATGCACTTTATCAATCGTTTGAGGTGGATTTTTTGTTCCGCACATGAAAAAATCCGTTCCAAATGATCTATAAAGAGGATTGGAAGTACATTATCCAACGTGGCTGCCCTGGGATAATCTCACTTGGATTTGTAGATTTTTATGCATCAAACAGGATCAAGCATCAGCAGTGTTGCTATCATACATTCATTCATGGACCTGACGTAGACCAGACAAATTTGTCAGATGTGGTTCCTCTTGTGCTGCACCCAAAGAAGCATAAATTTTTAAAGGTGGCAAAATGTCTTCACCTTTGCTGTTCATGAAAAGGAGGCAATAGAAGCACAACCAGTAAATTCATGAAAAGCAGGAACGACTTTGCCCAGAGAGGAGGATGTAACTATAACGATTTCAGTTGTTAAGTACGGAGGCAGAAACCAGCACATTGATGGACACCCTATAGCCACTACAGCTGCAATCCTAAGAACACTTTCCTGGGAGTAAGCCCACCTAAATAAAATGGGACTCGCTTCTAAGTAGACCTGCTGAGAATTGCACCATTTGTCCCTTTTTGCCACCTTGCAGAGAAGTTTTAATATTCATTTTTAAGTTTAGTGCAGAGAAGTTTCAATATTCATTTTTAAGTTTATTAAGTGTGAGTGAGTGAGTGAGTGAGTGAGTGAGTGAGTGAGTGAGTGAGTGAGTGAGTGAGTGAGTGAGTGAGTGAGACAGACAGACAGACAGACAGACAGACAGAGAGAAACACTTTCCCATCAATTAACAACATAGCTTTCCTTGCATTCTTTTATGCCCAAAGATTCCTACATTTTAAGGTGGCAAGACTTTTCATTGTTGATGGTTATTTTTCCCAAGCACTTTGCTGGTAGCTCTTTCAGGTCCCCCAAACCTTTCTTTCAGGCCCACAGTTCTGCTTCATCTCCCCCACCCCTTCCAATTCCATGCCTAATAGGTTTGCTATTGTTACAGAGCACCCAATGTATGAATTTTGGTATGGTGGTGAACTTCTTGGACTCAGTATGCGCAACTTCTTGAGATGTTTGTGGAAGGGAGTATGAGTTTGCAAAAGCTCCATGTATCAGGATGAAAGTAAGTTACATTGTGTACTAGTATTATCACTCTTGGGTGGATTGAAGCAGAAGACGAGAGGAAGGTACAACTTTCTTACCAGTACTCCCTCCCGTCATTTGCCAGCTTACTTTCACCCCTGCTTGGCATAAAGGTGCCTTTCAGTGGTATATGGCTTTCCAGTAGCGGGGAAGGACTGTGGCTCAGTGGAAGGGTCTCTGTTTAGCATGCAGAAATCTCCATTTAAAAGGACCAGATAGGAGGTGATGGGAAAGACCTCTACCTAAGATTCTAGCGAGCCACTGCCGGCCTGAGTAGACAATACGGACATTGATGGGCCGAGGGTCCGATCCAGCATAAGGAAGCTTCATGCATGTTCATGTGCGAGGCACCAAACCAGGAAAAGCAAAGTCAGAACTTGGCTGGTGGGTAAAGAACTGAGCCAAGGCAGAATCCGTGGGGCCAGATAGAGCCAGCATCAAATTTGGTGAATTAGAGCCTGGCAGAATGAGGCTGGTTGCAAGCAGTGTGGCAGAATGTGGTTATTTGCTGGCTTTCCAGCCATGGCAAAATACACTTACACTAAAGGAGAACCCTGGTTGGGTGGCTGCTGACTATATAAGCAGTGTGACCGTAGACAGAATGGGGAGAGCTGAGTGTTCATCTCTATTTCTGCCTATAGTTCCAAATAATGGAAGGTGTTGTAAAAGTCTGCCGTGGGTGGGGGGGCGGGGGGAGATTACCCAGTAAAAGCAATGCACATAAATCCTTATGTACATGCCTTGGAAAGATTGATTGCTGAAGAAGCAGCTCATGGAGCAGGTATGGTGTAATCTCCCGAGCAATGTTTATGCATCACGACCATCTTTATTTCCTCTCCTCTGGGTTTCTCTGTGCGAGAAGAAGATGGACGAACAGTAAACAGCCAGGATTTGTTGCCTTTTTTATGCCACCACAAATCCTCAGGATGGCCGAGAAAGGCTTCTCGGAAGCAAGAGCGATGGAATCTATTGTATCCAAATCCAAATGAAACAGCCAAGCTGATTGGCTTATTTATTGGAAAGATTCTATTGCAGGAGACAGAACAATGGTTTTCAGGACAGCTGAAGATGCTGTGAAAGAGCCACACTTGCCTGTGCTGTGTGGGCACGATGGCCTCTGCTTGCAGGTTTTGCAGTGCTTCAAAAACCTGCAAAAGCCGTTTTACTAAATGTGCAAGCAGGACAAAGGAAATGAATGAGTCTGTCATAAAGAAAAAAATGAGCTCAACTGGATCAGAACTATGGTCCATCTAGTCCAGCATTCTGCTTTCCAGATGTTTAATGGAGTTCATCTGACCCTTGCAGACTCGGTTAAGAGCCTAGGGGTTATACTGGATCCAGCGCTACTACTAGAAAAACAAGTTAAGGCAGCCGCAAAAAATGCTGACTACAATCTCACTCTAGCCTGGAAGATGGCTTCTTACCTTGACACGGCCGACCTGGCCACCTGGATCCATGCGGTGGTAACATCAAAACTTGACTATTATAATGCACTATATATTGGTCTCCCATCTAAGTTAACTAGGAGGCTCCAATTGGTGTAAAATGCTGTGGCTCGATGGTTAGCAGGAGCATGAACATCACTCCCATCCTACAGTCACTCCATTGGCTTCCTATCAGTTACCGTGCTCAGTTCAAGGTACTGGTTATTACATACAAAGCTCTTCACGGCCTTGGCCCGACATACCTACGGGACCACCTCCCTCCCTATGTTCCTCCACGGCAGCTTCACTCATCTGAAGAGGGTCTCTTGCAGGTGCCAGCCTGCACATGGGCAAAATCAACTGCAGCCCGTACATGGGCTTTCTCTGTGGTGGCCCCTACCCTGTGGAATGGCCTGCTTGAGGGGGTCAGGAGAGCACCCACTCTCCTGGCTTTCCGCAAATGATACAAAACTAATGATTCAAAAAGGCTTTTTACTCAGATAGGAGGGAAGTATTGTAGGAAGGGGGTCTCAGGTGCTACGCTAGTGAGTTAGGGACCATGGACTTCACCACTATGTTGCCTTGCATAGTATCTGATGCTTTGAATATTATCTGTTGCTTCATGTTATCTAATGTCAGTCCTAGAATTGATGATGTTCTGTTTCAGCAATTCTTCAACTTTGTATTGGATCCTTGCTAATGCTATATCTTTGTAAAATCCTATGACATTGTTTATCAAAATGTCCTTGACACTGTATGGAAATGTCCTTGATACTGATTGTACTAATCTCACACTATGTAATCCGCCTTCAGTCTCAGTGAGAAAGGCAGATGATAAAATATGTAAATAAATAAATACAAATGTCCCTGGAAGGCCCACACAGGCCAAAGCCTCCCCAGGTTCTTGCCCCACAACAAGTGGCACTGAAAGTTATACTGCCGCCAAAGAAGGCAAATAAGAAATGCCCATGGGAAACTGCCTTGTACCACGTCAGACCTGCTACCAAGTCCCACTAGCACCATATTGTCTCCACTGACTGCCAGCATCAAGGTGCATCAATTAAGAGATGTCCAGGACAGAACCTGGAAAACTGATGTTTCTCTACTGGGCCATGGCTGCCTGGAAGCTCCAGCACCATGAATGGGAGATGTTCTGCGTGTGGAAGGAGGGAGGGTCAAAAGGCTGTGTTCCCATCTAGGGAGACCGAATGCTTGAAAGGGAGTGTTTGGATAAGCATGCCCCAGTCATATGGGCAAATTTTCACCTAACTCAGCCCATTTTAAGATACATGCCGCCCTACTGGGTGGGTTAGCCATTGACAATGAATGAAGATGAACAGGGTAATCCAAGTCTGCTGGTAACATGCCTGGGTTGGGAGGAGGAGGCTGAAGTAAGAGTAGGGATTTGAATGCCGCTCAGAAAAAGAGAAAAAGAGTATCTGGAGGAATTTTTTTTTACCCTTGAAGCTCAAATGTGAATATCTGAACATCTGGATACAGAAAGTGGAGGAGTGGCTCGAATGTGAGCGAGCATTCACATTGCACGACGGATTGAAGCAAGAAATACTTCAAAGCATCAAGTACAGAAGGGCCCTGAGGATTTTAGAACTAGCTGGTGAGAAGCAATATTGGGAGGCTGCAGAGACATGCTGTTATTTTTGGAGGGGGCTGATGCTGTCGTAATGCCAAAAGTTGGAAGAATGAGGTCCATTGGGTCTAAATCCAGCTCTCAACAGCAGTCAGGCAGCAGCCTCCAGGAAGCCACACATTTGCTCTGCTGGGAACTGGCCTGTTTCCCTCTTGGATCCCCTCAAACTGGATTTACAACTTGCACAATGTCAATTTATTCATTACAGAATACACGGGGTTCGGTCTGGGATCCCCACCCTGTGTCAGACTTGAGTTGTGGGTTCTCCTCAATTCCTGAGCATGCAGCACCCAACTCAGGTCAGGACCAGGGCTTCAGCCCTCCTCCCTTGTGTCATTTTCCCAACCAGAAATAATTCCTGGGGAGCTATTCTAGGAAACCACACGTTCCTTGGGATACATGAATTGCCCCAAAAGGCCAAACAGAGCCATCCCAGGATTGTTGCAGATTGGGAAAATTGCCCAGGGGCGGTGGGGGGGGGGGAGATGCCCCTTTTCCCTGCCACTCACACCTGTGTTTTTTTTTCTTTTTAGATTATACTTCTTAATTGAATAGATAGCCTTTGTGCTGCTTGGTGTAAGTACCAGTTTGTACATTCAGCAACATCAAGGAGTGAACCGTGTCACTTCTGGAGCATACCACTTCAGGCTGCAGGAAGGGGGTTCCGTCTCCTCTCAAGAAGACGCACCCTGAACAAAACAAACTTGGATTGTAAGAGAAAGTATTCCGCCTACTCTGATCCTTAAGATGTCTTTTTTTCCTACGTGCAGGCTATTTTTTTTTGCCTATGAGGAAAGTTTTGCCACTTTCCTCATAGGCATGGCAATTTTCAGAATGGAGATGTTTCCTTATGGGGGGGTCTCAGTAGCTCCACACCCCCCAGTCAATAGAATTGCAAGTTTTATCTGCTGAGTACATTTTTTTATTCCACCTGCCTTTCAAGGACCTCAAAACAGGCACATATAATTCTCCCTTTCTCTGGTTTAAAAACAGCCTTGTGAGGTAGGTTAGACCAAGAGAAAGTGATCAGAATCATCCAGTGAGTTTCATGGCACAGTAGAGATTTGAGCACCGATCTCCCAGATCCTGGTTGGACACACTAACCACTACACTATATAGGGCCAAGCTACAAGTGACGCCTGACACAGGTTGGACACTTGTCAGCTTCCCTCAAGTTTTGATGGGAAACGTAGGCATCCTGGTCTTGCAGCTTGGCTCTCTGACTGCTGTCCAATGGACTTTTCAACTGTCACTTGTCCAACATTCCGCCAAGCTGCCTACATTTTCCCATCAAAACTTGAGGGAAGCTGACAAGTGTCCAAGTGTGTCATTTGTCACTTGTAGTTTGGCCCTGTACTGGCTGTCCAGTCCTCAGTTGGGCAAACCCAACCATTATCAGTGCAGAGTTTCTTAATCTGGCTTACCTGGCTGCCCCATGTGACATAAAGACACAGCCAACCAAAAAGGTATAAATGCCCTTCTACGTGAACAGCAAAAGGCTGGAATCAAGAGGACTCAATGCTAAATCTATATGCCCGCTTTGTCTTTTTAAATAGAATTGTCTTTCACGTAAATGCCTGATGGGTCCGCTCACACATTTGCCATCATACGTCTGGCAAACAGCTTTTGTTTATCTAATTTATTTTAACAAAATTATTTCATATAACACAAGTAATGTTAATGGAATTATACAGTGTGACCAGATTACGGCTGAGTGCTTTACAACAACAAATGTCTCCACTTCACCTCTGTGCTTACAGTCTTCTATATGTTTTTTTTTTAATATAACTATGTGTACTCTCTGCATTTGTCTTCCAGCAGCAGACAGTTAACCAGCACAATACGGAATTAAATTAGGGCTGCTACTTAATTGACTAGCTACAAATTCACCCCCTAGGTTTCTTATCCAGCGCCTTCCTGCTCGTCTTTCCCAGACTTGCCTAGAGTAATTCAGGGTCAGCGAATGCACGGCCCGACAAGAAGAGACTGGGTGAATCAGGTCAACTTGCTGTAGGAAACTGAGGATCTGTTGAACTTGGGGAGAATAACAATATGTACAGGCAACCAGCTTTTTTCAAGAGCACATGAAACTGCCTTATGCCGAATCAAACCATCAAGGACAGTTTAGCCTACTCAGAGCGGGACCACAAGTGACGCCTGACACAGGTTGGACACTTGTCAGCTTCCCTCAAGTTTTGATGGGAAATGTAGGCAGCTTGGCGGAATGTTGGACAAGTGACAGTTGAAAAGTCCATTGGACAGCAGTCAGAGAGTCAAGCTGCAAGACCAGGATGCCTACATTTCCCATCAAAACTTGAGGGGAGCTGACTAGTGTCCAACCTGTGTCAGGCGTCACTTGTGGTCCCACTCTCAGACTGCCAGTGGCTCTCCAGTGTCTCACATCATGGACTGCCTGGTCCTTCTAAACTGGAGATGCCACCTCAATAATCTCTACCCTACCTCTTACTAAAATCGCACTAGTCCTGTCCCTTCAGATACTTTGAGTGAAAGTATTTTTGTGGAGCAGAGGAAGGAATAGTTTTGTGCACCTTGAATTGAACAGGACATTTCCCTGAAAGGAGAACTGGGACAACCCTACTTGGGAATTTCAAGAGAAGACAAAAGAACTTTGGTAACATTTGCAAAATTTCCCCTTGGAGCTTTGCACGGGTCTCCCAGGTTTATACTATAAATCACACACATTACAAATATTCCTTTTAAAAAGTAGAAGTGCAGCTTTTTCAGATTTGGTAGATGGCAGTTTTTATAGTTTCTCTGTGTTTGGTGTTTTTACATCCGTCTCCCGTTCAGTAGTGCAGGGAAAATATGAAATCTTACCTTAAAATGTTAAAAGTGTAATAGATTAATGGTTGCCAAGATTCTTGGAACTGACTAGGACTATGGGAGGTGCCTGGATCAGGCACCGTATGCATCTTTAAGATCAGAACATCGTGCGTACTTTGCTCCTGAAACTTCAAAGTGTCTCATTGATCTCCAGAATGGCTGAGGAAATGGACAGGACTCTGTTCCAAAATCCAAACCCGTAACAAAACCAGTTTCTGTTGGTGGCAGGGGAGAATGTGTCTACCAAACACAGTAAATTGATTGCATGAACTATGCAGCTGATATATACTTGCTGGGGAAATCAAGACTCTTTCCTCAAGAAACCACGTCAGTTGCTGTTTATAAGCACTGAAAGGCACTAACCTCCTTGGGAAAATGTGATTCCTTAACACTGCTACAACCCAGTCAGAGCACCAGTGTGTGTGTATGATGTGCCATCAAGTTGCTTCCAACTTATGGAGACCCTATGAATCTCCAAAACATCCGATCATTCATAACTTTGCTCAGGTCTTGCAAAATGAAGCCTCTGGCTTCCTTTATGGAGTCAGTCCATCTTGTTTTAGGTCTCCCTCTTTTCCTGCAACCTCCCACTTTTCCTAGCACTGTTGCCTTTTCCAATGAATTTTGTCTTCTCATGATGTGACCAAAGTACAATAGCCTCCATTTTGTCACTTTTGCTTCTAGGGAGAGTTCAGGCTTGATTTGATCTAGAACCTGCTTATTTGTTTTTGTGGGCGTGCCATGATGATATCCACAAAATTCTCCTCCAACACCACATTTTGAATTGATCAGTTTTCTTCCTGTCAGCTTTCTTCACTATCCAACTTTCACATCCATACATAGCAATGGGGAATACCATATTGTGGATTATCTCGTTCTTGGTCCCCAGCGACACATCCTTATCCTCGAGGATCTTTTCTAGTTCCCTCATGGTGCCCTTCCAAGTCTCAACCCTCTTCTGCACAGATCATTTTCACCAGTTCAGTTCCCATACTGCAGCATTTTTTGGTGACCATCTGCACACTATTTGCCACCATGAGTAGTCACTCTGGCTACTATGTGGCTTTTCTGCCGCTTTCCTGGAAGCACTTATACCCCGACTTTTAAAAAAAAATCAATTTCCCAGCCTGCTGTTTCCCCTTGCACACTCTTTATCCCATCTTTTAGTGTTCCACTCTCTTCTGCTCACCCTCATCCTCTGCCAGTCCACTTCACTGTGATTGGCCATTCATTGCATATGCAAAAAAGAAAGGAAGGAAGGAAGGAAGGAAGGAAGGAAGGAAGGAAGGAAGGAAGGAAGGAAGGAAGGAAGGAAGGAAGGAAGGAAGGAAGGAAGGAAGGAAGGAAGGAAGGAAGGAAGGAAAGGGCTGGCGCTGTGATGCCACTTATGACAGCATCAGCAATGGAAGTGCCAACACTCATCAATTCCAATGCATTTTGACACAGTGTAGACTAAAAAGAACGGCATCTCAATGACCAAACACGAGAGGTGCAAAAGACCCCAGACAAGCCAATTCCACACCTGTCCATTTGACATTTGTCCCCAGTGCAGAAGGGGCTTCTATCTCCATCTGATTTCTGGGTTACAGTCTCCTAGTTAACCATTGAACCAAGGAATCAAAAATCTTCAATAATTTCAATTGCTTCATTGCTAACCTTAAAACTGTGTAGTTCCTCTGTGGTCATTACTTTTGGCTTTGCCACTTTCTCCCTTAGCCTTCATCAGTAGTTGTTTCAAGTCTTCCCTATTTTCTGCCAGTAACGTGGTATCATCGGCATATCTCATTTTGTTAATGTTCCTTCCACCAATTTTCACTCCACCTTCATCTAAATCTAATCCAGTTTTCCTTATCATATTTTCTGCATATAGATTGAGGGGAAATCAATAGTAAGTGCTATATGAAACTGCGTTCCATACCACAAGGGCCTGTTGGCTAATGCCCATGCCATCACCTATGACAAATTGGCATAATATCCCCTCCTTCCACTTCCTCCAATTTATGAACATGTTTGAAATGTAAATATTTTAAAGAACTTTTAATGAGGCTTTAGCAATCCACTCATCTTGCTTGTTAAAAATCAACAGTAGCATACACCCTAGCAAATTAACCATACAATAACACTTCTCCATTTCATCAACCTTTTCTTTCTCCCATTTTACACAACACTGGAGAACATCTGTCTTCTGTTGCATTCGTGGAAGAGGGTTCCTTCTATGGTACAGTACTTTGGCCAATTACATGTGTAGCACTAACACAATTAGGGTTGCCAAAAGGCCTGGAGAAAAAATCCTGTCCCTTTAACAAAGGCTTAATGCTGGAAATGGGCAGTGGAAGATTTTCATGGCATGGAGGTTAAAAAAAATATCTCCTGGTAAATAACATTACATTAAGCCTCTATTAGGGGATAACACTTTTTTTCTCCAGGCCTCTTGGTAACCTGTGCAGAGATGAGTAACTCCACCAGATATCACAAGGGGAATGCCCATAGGCCTCCCATGGGGAGTAATGGCCTGCTGTGCTCTGAGATGGGGGGAGTTAAAGGGCTGGAGAATCCACTTCTTCATGCACATCTCTGTGCAGATGCAGAATTTCATGTGCATCTTAAGAGTTTTTTGAAGCCTTCAGTCGGGGCCACATTAAGGTACTGGCAACCTCTGGGAAGGTAAGTGGGTCCCCTTGCTTTTCCAAGTTTCCAATTGCTTTTTCTTGCATTAAAAAAAAATCTTCCATGCAGTTGCCAATTCCCTTCTAGGTATGGCAAATTTAACAGAATTAGGATACCGAAGATGATTTTTTTAAAACTCTGTGTTCCACTGATCACATCAAATGTTTGACTGTTGTTTCTCAAAATGGCCCCAGCCCAGATCTGAAGCAATTCTGATGCAGAATTTAACATCTGGTATTGAGATACCCACCCTGACCTGGATGGCCCAAGCTAGCCTGAACTCATCAGATCTTCGAAGCTAAGCAGGGATGGCACTGGCTGGCACTTGGATGGGAGACCACCAAGGAAGTCCAGGGTCGCTGTGCAGAGGCAGGCAATGGCAATCCACCTCTGTGAGACTCTTGTCACCATAAGCCAGATGCAGCTTGATGGTGCTTTATACACTTTTTACACACATAGACACACACACACACATATTGAAATATTCACAGTCATTGATGTATTGTCGAAGGCTTTCACGGCCGGAGAACGATGGTTGTTGGGGGTTTTCCGGGCTGTATTGCCGTGGTCTTGGCATTGTAGTTCCTGACGTTTCGCCAGCAGCTGTGGCTGGCATCTTCAGAGGTGTAGCACCAAAAGACAGAGATCTCTCAGTGAGAGATCTCTGTCTTTTGGTGCTACACCTCTGAAGATGCCAGCCACAGCTGCTGGCGAAACGTCAGGAACTACAATGCCAAGACCACGGCAATACAGCCCGGAAAACCCCCAACAACCATCATTCACAGTCATTGTTTAAACAATTGTCATCATTGTGTAGTGGTTTGAGTGCTGGACTAGGGTCTGGGAGATCTGAATCTCCATTCTGTCATGGAAGCTCACTGGTTGATCTGGGGCCAGTCACCCCTACTCAGCCTAACCTGCCCCACAAGGTGGTTGTTATGAGGATGAAATGGAGAAGGGGCAAATGTTGTAAGTTACTTTGAATCCCCATTGGGGAGAAAAGCAGGGTATAAATGAAATAATTAAATAAGTAAGTAAATAGCCATGAAAACATGCACCAGTCTCTGAGAAAATATATAATTAGAAGTGTTGTGGAGTGAATAGATAGCCCACCTAATAGCTGGGCTTCCTCACATTCTAGCCACTACACCCTTTTGTTACAAATTATTTAAGCTATCTTTATAACAATTAGGGCTAGGAAAGTGGACATGTCATTCCTTCTGCCCTGACAGGGCACCCTCAATTCCTCTGTCCTGGCCCGCTGAGGGAACATGACAAGAGCTCCAGTGCCATTTGTGTGTTTTTTCTAGGGCAAGGGTCCCCAACCTTTTTGACCCTCTGGGCATCTTTGGAATACTGACACAGGGTGGTGGGGGAAACCACAAAATGGCTTCCACAGGAGGTTAAGCTAACCACAAAATGGCTGCCACAAGGAGACAGAGCCACACACACAGAGGAAACCCAAGTGCAGGGAGAAAGAGGGTAACTAAAAATACCTGGGAAAGAGAGGTGAGAGAGAATAAATCAAACACTGTGGTGGCAGCTGCCTCTGAAACAATATTATTTTAATCTGCACAGCCGATCAGGTCTTCAGTGGCCAATCAGAAGCCCTGCTGGATTAGAGTTCCACTTGGACCTACCCACTTTCTAAAAGCACTTGGTGGGCGGCAAGAAAGGTATTGGTGGCTGCTGGTCTAGGGAAGCATAGCCTCAGTTCAGTCAGCCACACTCATTGCCACAGCTTTACCAGCAGCTACCGGCCACCGTGGTGCACCTTGGCCAGAGCTCTATACTTATCAAATCTGTAGTAAGCAGACAGCCACAAAGTCAGAGCACCAAGAAGTCTGGGCTGGGCTCAGCCCACCCTGCCTCTGTGGTATAACTGTGGCTGCAGAGCAACTGGTCATGCTTCCTCCCACCCAGCAGATGTATGCAAGGCTGCTCCTCCCTCCGTTCATGGGGAAGGAGCAGAACTGGGAGTGGTGGAAGTGCTGCTGCTAGGGGGGCTTACTACAGATTTTGATCAGGCTGCCACCTCTGGATTGGGAAATTTCTGAAGATTTGGGGGCATTGCCTGGGGAGGACAAGTGAGGTCAGCAACAACGTGATGTCATACTGTTTATCTTCTGAAGCTGTCGTTTTTCTGATCTCTGTGGTCTGAAGATCAGCTGTAATTCTGGGAGAACTCCAGGTCCTATTTGGAGGTTAGCAACCCTATTGTCACCTGGAAAACGCAGTTCTGACTGTGCATGGTGAAGCACATATCTTTCCTGAATGTTGGAAGCAACATAAGGACATTCTCATATATGTTGGGGGCGGGGGAGAGAGACTGGGCATGTTACTAATGCAGGATCGAAACTAACACTAGATTTTGGGCGAGGGGGGGCAGAATTCCCCTCCTACACTGAGAGAATCTCCTCATAGCTCATAAAAAGTTACAAATAGGCCAATTCCAGTCAGAACCCTGACAACTGTATTTTGCCATACAATCCTCTAAAAGATGGTCCATATCACCATTATCTTTCCACTTGGTTTTTCTGTGCTTCTGTGAACTGACTCCATCCCAAAGCATTGTGCCTGAGGTGATATGAAAGCTCCATCTGTGAGGTTATGTCTATGGTGGTCCATTCACACATGCAAGTTATAGTTATCAAGTAACTGCCATGACTGTCTGAAGGCACGGAACCAGCAATAAGCTCAGTGATGAATACGAGCAGGAGGCGCCTCCCCCACCGCCATTGTTGCTGCCCTTTTTCACCTTTGCATTTATTGGGGGCTGTTTTCCAGGGACCACCAGTGCAGGAAAAAGAAGAGAGCATCAAAATACACAAACCAGACAGTTCACCCTTTATGACAAACAGGCAGAGCAGGAGCAGATCCCCTTCTGCACCGATTGTGTTTTCCCCTAGAGGGAATCGTGGATACAGTACTTTCCAATAACTCTTTTTCAACGCTTGTCTATCTTACCAAAGCAATAAAAGCCTAATTACGTTACGCATCATCCTTGGTGCTCCCCCCCTCACATCTGTCCCAGCCCTGTAGACCAGATGTGTGCTGAGAGTCCCATGCTCGGAATTTAATTCCCAGGAACGTGGGGATTAATTCCGATTTCAATTCTGATCAGGACATTGAGGTAGACATGGGCAGGGGCAAGGAAAATGTGTTGCAGGTTATTTATTTATTACATTACATTTCTAGTTAGGCCCCAATTGTCACTGAATCAAAAATATATGAAAGGAACAATTCAATGAAATTCTGAAATAGAAAATAGGTAAAATTTATCAACTTCTGCATGCAAAAGTTTTTGAGTAACGTATGAATCTTCAGGAATGATGCCTAATGAAGAATTCTGGATAACTCAAAAGCTTGCTTCCCCTTGCGCTAGGAGACATCCGTGATCTTTTCAAATGCATCTCATCGTCTCCATGTAGAAGTGCCGGCAGCTTTTTATACACTAACCTGAAATTCTTGAGTCAATGTATTCTTTGCCATTCGTTTCCGATAAGTAAATTTCCCCCACTCCCGTTTCACAAATGTGAACTGGTTATCTGATGGTTTCCCCCAACCTATGAGTGCACTCTCTCCCCTCCTCTTTCTCTTTCATACTTATACACGCAGAAAGACATTTACTGCTACATGGGTAGCTGAATTTGCTTTCAGTGACCACAAATCTGATTAGATTACCAGCTAATGGACCTACTCCTTTAACCCCAAGTCAATGTCTTGCAAAGATGTGAGAAGCTAACTCTGCTGGAAGGATAGTCCCTCCAAGATTCACTGAACGTGAAAAATAACATTCTCCTTTTCAGTTCTCTTTCCATTAGTGAACTTCCCATTGAAGCTTACGGCATTTTTTCATATGTTATATCTACATATACCAGGTGACAGCCATAGGGTTCAGAGGCATGACCAGGCAACCAGTGGGAGATGGGGGGGCAGGGACATGGGGTGCACCATCAGTGCTGTTGCGATGTCACTTCTGGGGAAAACTAGATGTTGGGTGTTAGAATTAAGGCTGCCAGCCTCCAGGTGGGGCTTGTAGTTCTCCTGGAATTACAACTGGTCTCCGAGTCCAGACTATGGAGAGCATTTCCCCTGGAGAAAATGGCTGATCCGGAGGGTGAATTCTATAGCACTATACTCTGCCAAGATCCCACCTTCAAACTTACCCTCCCCCCAACTCTACCCCCAAATCTCCAGGAATTTCCCAACTCAGGGCTGGCAACTCTAGTTATAATGGAAAGTTAGGAAGATTTTCCAACAAAGATTTTATCCCAAGTGCTTGTTCAGGAACTGAACAGGTTTATTTACATATATACAGTTTGGACCTAGAGGCTCTAACTACAACAACAACTCTGGTTCTTCTTCCCAGCCACTAGCAGGGGGCAGATGGCCTTTCCTTTAACCTTTAAACCTTTCTTTACTGTATCATCTTGTGTAATTTTTAACCATGCTGTCCTGATACATCAGAAAAGGGCTCTTATGAGTACAGAATCACTGCAACAACCTTTATTGGTATCACATCCATATTAATGACAAAAGCACTCTGCCCAAACACAATTCGGTCTACAGATACATAACTCACCTCATAGACACAAAATACAAAAATTTAGCTACAGTTTCGATCTCCTTTTGGTTCTGAATAGCCTGTAGGAAAATGATTTTACATTCATCAGAATGTAAAGTAAGGACCAGTAAAGATGTCAACCAACATTCCAAGTTCCAAACATTCCAGCCTGGTGGATGCTGGGCAGGATTTTGCACTTAAGTATACCCTGTGCTAGCACTGCAAGGGCTGCTCTAAATGTATGAGGTCTTTGAACAAGAGACTATAGCCATGGCCTATACGGTCTTCCATATATCTCCTTGGAGAGCCTGCAGCATCAGCTGAAGCCCCTACCCATCAAACCGAGCCTTTCCCCCACACTCCATACAATTGCAGAGGCAATGAGATTACTTGCATCTGCTCAGCCACGGCTTTGGCTATGCTGTGAGTGGGGGTGCATGTCCTTTTGCAACCACACAAGATATGGAGACCAACTGGGTTTGCTGGCAGCCGGCAGCAGCTCCAGCCTAGCAGGGCTCCACAGATCCATTCCCAGGCAGCTGCCTTAACCAGTAATGCTAGTCATGGAAGGTCACAGTGAGCCCCTAAATCTGGTGTGGGCCTCGGCTGGTAACCAGCAGAAAGGAGACAAGGTGGAGACCACTAGGTCATTTTCAACCAAAAAAACTCAGGATCCAAATATGCCTGGTAGTCCTACCTATTGTAACTATATGATAATGTTTCTGTCCAAATAATACACTTTTTTTACTACAGATTTTTTTAAACCTCCAACTTTTATTTTTTCCTAACTTTCAGATGGCAAAAATTAACATACATGTGCTAAGGTAGCATAGGATGCAGCAGTATTCAATTCTCTCTCAAGTACTGGATATATTTGCCATTTTTCTTACAGAACATTAACAATGCAGTCCTAAGAACATATTCCTAGGAACAGGTGGCACTGCATAGACTTGGGTAGGAATCTGTTTAGACCTGCTTAGGATTGCAGTCTAAGACATTTATATTTTTTAATTCCATAAATAAGACAAATAGTACAATTTTATATGTTAAGTGACTTATAAATGATGCATTTTATTTTGTAAATCAGTAAAATAAGTTTAGATTTGATAGAAAAAAATATTGCATGTATTTCACATTTTCTAGGGTGGGAATCCCAGTTTTTGCCTCTTGGCTTCAAACTTTCCAGAAATTTTACATCTCTACTCGTGATTGTTTTCAGTGTCCTCCTCTGCACAGTTACACCTTTCTAAGTCCATCAGTGGATTTAGGAGGATGTAAGTCTGCTTAGGGTAGCCCTATTTGCTTTCCCAGTTCAGCAGGGGATTGAGGAATTGGGGGGGGGAGGTATCTTGCAAATATGGCAATCCATAAATAGACAGCTGTGGCCACATATATCCAGCTGTTGGAGGGGGAAAAAATCTCCTCACACTTGGAGGAAGACACGCAGTGCTCTCCTAAGCAGAGTTTAACTCTTCTGTATCCATTGAAGCCCAGTGCAAATATATTGTCTGTCTGCATGAATGTGTTGTTGTTGTATAGAAAGCATGTAAACAGTTACAGTAGGGTCCAGCTTGTTCCTGAAAGCTTCTATAAACACAAAATATATGGCCCTCCATTAAGTGGTCCACTGCTATAAACCAGGAGAAAGAGAGGGGGAGAGAAACTCTGCTCTACCCATAGAACAGAGTTGGTACTCCACCCAAGCCATCCCTGGAGTGGCATATTGATGGCCCTGATACACAGGAGAGACCAAGCTGGCCCCCAAGTGCCAATGGGGCAGGAGGAGGTGATAGGCGTGCATTGCTTATGGAGGCAAAATCCCTTGAGCCAGCCCTGCCGTTGAGAGCTTTGAGATCAGGGCCCTATTTCCCCAGAGCACCTGTGTATTTCAATAGGAAATGTGTGTGCCATAATTAATGCAGGCTTGGGCCCAATAAACATTTTATTGCCCTGACTGAATTGAGACTGCTTCGGCTCCTGCAGTGTCATTGAGTTATGCAGCTTTTCCTAATAAGTGGCAATGAAAACTTTATAGCATCCCTGCCATTGCAGATTTTGTTTATGCTACTGATTTTAGTCCTTTTTTAAAAAAAGAAAGAAAGAAAATAAAACCCTGCTCTGTTTTCTCCTTGAAGTGCATTAGTTACTATGGAAACTGTGATGTCAGTCAAGCAGGCAGAGCTTCAGGACACCCAAAAGCGCTGACGGAAGCAAGGAGAGGTTGTGCCTCATCTGCACTTAAGGAATCTGACCTCTGCTTGCCTGCAGGAAGTTGTCATCGGCATGACAGGAAATGATGCACATTGAAGACACATGATGGTGATTTGTTGAGTTCTGCCATAAGAATTATATCAGAAAATTAGGGCTCCAATGTCACCTGTTCAATCACATCCCACAGAGCTTCTATTAAGGGGATAGGACATATTTTCTCCAATTATTGGCAACCCTAACCTATGTCAAATAAAAAACAGAGACAGCAGCCACTAAAATACACAGGTTATGAGGCTTACCAACAGGCCTGGAGAAATATGTCCTGTCCCTTTTACTGGAGACTTACAGAGATGCTCTTTACCTCCATGCTATGAAAAGCTTCAACCTCCAATTTCCATATGTTAAGCCTCTATTAAAGGAACAGTACATTTTTCTACTGGCTCGCTGGCAACCGTATTCATAGGTCCACAGCAAAATCCAAAAAGGGGGGGGAAAGGCAAGTAATACTTATTTTGGTTGATCTTAATGAACAAAACAGTATGCAAGCTCTTAAGTTCTCCAGAACTCTTTAGCAGACTGGATTTTAAATGGGGGCAGGGGGATTAAGATGTTAAAGGTAAATTATCTTAAGGTCTTTGGCAAGCATCCTGCACAGAATTCTGAACAGGGTTTCATTTCACAGATAAAACGATCTTGGCTGGATTCAGTGTCAGGTTGGAACTTTGATCTTTGAGGAACAAGCAAAAATGGATTCATTCAACAGAGAATATTAAAAAGTAGTTAATGAAAAGTCTATTTAAAATACAAAGTTGTCACAATTTGAACATAAGCCCATGGCACCTGCCGACCTTCAGGTGGAGCCTGGAGTTCTCCCAGAATTACAGCTGATCTCTAGGCAGCAGAGGTCAGTTCTCCTGGAGAAAATGGCTGCTTTGGAAGGTAGACTTCATGGCCTTAGACCCTAATGAAGTCTCTCCCTTCGCCAAACCCTGCCCTCCCCAAGCGCCATCTCCAAATCTCCAGGAATTTCCCAACCCAGAGTTGGCAACCTTACACCTTAAATACTTGGGGAGGGGGGAGCAGACTCCTATTTATTTTTCCTGCCAATACAGCTGAGTGGAATTATGACTGTAACTTAAGCGCATCAAACATTCTTGCAAATCAAGCTTTTTACTGGGTACCTAAAAGCTAAGCACGTAGCTGCCTGACAAATATATCTGGGAAAGTTATTCCAAAGTCTGATGCCACCACAAGAAAAAAGCCCCAGCTCAATAGCCCCCTCCCCTACATGCACACAGATACCTCAGAAGAAGACTGCTCTAGAATAAAATCTTCTCAGAGCAGAACTACAAGTGACAAAAGGCACAGGTTAGACACTTGTCAGCTTCCCTCAAGTTTTGGTGGGAAATGTAGGCAGCTTGGCGGAATGTTGGACAAGTGACAGTTGAAAAGTCCATTGGACAGCAGTCAGAGAGCCAAGCTGCAAGACCAGGATGCCTACATTTCCCACCAAAACTTGAGGGAAGCCGACAAGTGTCCAACCTGTGCCTTTTGTCACTTGTAGTTCCACTCTCAGAAGATCTAGACAGTCAGGCGGATTTATATGGGAAGAAGTGGTCCTTTAGACAGTCACACTGCAGTTCATTTATGGCTTTAAAAGTAAAAAAACCCTGTCCTTTGAATCAAGCCCAGAATTCATGGCCCGAGTAAATCCCTAAACTCTGTTGAGATGCTTCACTGGGCGTTTTCTGGGATGTTGTAGAAGGAATCAACTATGCTTTTTGTAAGCAGCCCCATGTACAGCACATTGCAATAATCTAGGACAACAGTGGCCTAGTCCACTCAGAAAAGACCCCAGTCAGTGAGCCAAGAGAGTAGGTGAAAAGTGGTTTGAGCTATGGATTCCACTTGGGTATCCATCCGTAAGACCCCACCTAAGTACACCCTAAACTGCAAATCAAATGTTTTCAGGGCATGCACGCTGGCCATAGCACAGGGGTTAAGTGGCTGGGTTGCGAATCAGCACTCTGCTGGTTCAAATCTCACGACTGCCATGAGCTCTACAGGTGGCCTTGGGTAAGCCACTCCTCGCAGCCCAGCTCCCCAGCTGTATTGTGGGGATAACAACAACCCAGACTTTGTTCATTGCTCTGATATGGCACTAATCCATCCAGAAGGAGAGTATATATGCACACTGTTGTTATTATTATAAGACAGGCTGAATACCTACTCCCTGGTCTAATTTGCCAACAGCCCTTCCTCCTCATCTGGGCTGAGCTTTAGTTTACCAAACCACATCCAGCCCATTACTGACTCCAGACACAGGCTGAAATATCCAGTAGATGGAAAGGAGAAAATAAATGGGTTTCATCTGCATACTGACAGCCCCTCTAGTCCCACTGGGACAGAATGTTCTCTTGAAGAGACGCACGCCATCAACTTAACCCTGCCAGCCAGTCCATCACAACTAATATTATTAGCCCAGGCAGGTGGTGGGACTGCTCCTCTCCAAGAACCCGATCAATATCCTCAGGCTGCCATGGCAAAATGACTAAATGGGACAAGGGACCAACATGGACTTGCATTGCAACCACTGTGGCCTCTGAGCTGAAATATTTTCCAAATAAATCACCAAGGTGTTGAAAGAGGAGGATCCAATGCTGTCTCTCTCCTCAGGTTTCAGAGGGGGACAAACCAAAGAGTTAGAAAGATAGAGAGGTCAGGGCACTCTGTTTACTGTTCTGACTGTCCTTTAATATGCAGATTGCTGTTCTCAAGATTTCCTCCTCCTGACTTCCTCCCTCTCACTCCTTCTCTTCCTGGCTTTGTTCCAGGCAACACCTCTCTCCTTCTCCTCCCTCCATCTTGGCAGCATGGATGCAGGCCTTGCCCTGCTATCCATGCCCATCCTTAGACTAGTTAGGTAGTTAGGATCTGTCTCTCCTCCTTTCCTATCAGAGTATGGAGTTCCTGCAATAAAGAACTCTCACTTCTTTTCTAAATATATGCTTTTATTATTTTCATTCCTACACACACACCAGCCAGCAGAACGAGCTCACAACCACCTATAGTCACGCTTCCTATACCACACAATAGACTCTGCTAACGGCCCAAACATGGAATCCTTTAATTAGTTATCTGGGGCCTACATAACGATTTTTTTATCATAAGGGAAATCAAAGGCATTATACAACCTGTATGCTGGTCCAGTGATAATTCCATCCCCAAATCTCCAAGAAATTCCCAGTCTGGAACTGGCCACCCTGGGGTTGATATGGATCTGGAAGAAGACTTCTGAGGTGACTGCCCAGCTTAGCTACTTTATTGTCTTCTTTCCACCGCCTTGGAGAAAGGGGGCGCTTATCAGAGGGCTTTTCCCAGGACTTATTGAATGGGTCAGCAGATACTAGGAAATGAACAAGCATTATACTCTGATTATAAATCCATGGTATACAGATAATCACCTATGTAATGTTTGGAATACAGTCGTATGCAGAGAAAGCATTGTACAAGTATAATAACTATAAACCCCGACACAGTTGTATGCACTGCCCAAACTGCTTCAAACTGACAATTTGCACAAGGACCAGAGTCCAGGGACGGCCGCCACAAGGCAATCCGTCATTCATCACTGCAATTCCACCCGTGCCACTCGAGTTAAGAGTCTGTCAGCGCTTCCGTTATGAAGAGGTTCATAATTCAACCTTAAAAATGTCACCCCTGGCTGAAGATCAAAAGATGGGAGCAATTAAAAGATGGTTGGGTTTAAATCAGAGTTGTTATCTGTGTTAGGGGGGGGGGCTTCCCCTCCTTTAAAAAAAATTCAAATCCTTTAAAAATTATCTTGCTCATATTTTCTTGCATTTACATTTGTTTTGTATTATTTCTTGGAGTATGGAGTGAAAGACATAAGCAACAAAACATGAACTCTGTTCATTTGAGGAAAATAAAATAGCAGGCATCACGAGAATACCGAGACAGAGAATGCAAAATGAAGATCCGTACCACTGGGGCTAGGAAGCTGCTGTTTGGTGGACAGCAATGCAATCCTGAGTCAAGTTACACCCTTCCAATCCCACTGAAGTAAATGGGCTTAAAATGGGGTAACTATGCTTAAGATAGCACTGCAGTTCTATCAATAGCTGCTAGCTAATAATAACATTCGATAATAATAACATTTGATTTATATACCGCCCTTCAGGACAACTGAATACCCACTCAGAGCGGTTTACAAAATATGTTATTATTATCCCCCCCAACAACAATCACTCTGTGAGGTGAGTGGGACTGAGAGAGCTCCAGAGAGCTGTGACTGACCCAAGGTCACCCAGCTGGCTTCAAGTGGAGGAGTGGGGAATCAAACCCACCTCTCCAGATTAGAGTCCTGTCGCTCTTAACCACTACATCAAATTGGCTCTAAAATGAACCTCTATGTGCAGAAGCAGTATACCTTTAAATATCTAATTCCTGGTGACAAGCAACAAGGGAGGGTTGGGATCTTCATGTTCTACTTGCAAACTTCAAGAGAAAATCTAAACAGCCAACATTAGAAATACACCATTGGATTCCTTGAATCTTCTGCACCAATTGCAATTCTTAGATTCTTTTCTATTTACAATCAGAATAATGATCTTTCCCTTCTAGTTAAAAATAATATACCTTTCATATAGTTACTGGCTTGATTACAAACATGGTAGTTTTTATTCCTAACAGCAATAGAAAGGATACATATACATCTCCTGTTGAAGTAAACCATGCTTCTGATGAAGTGAGCTCTGATTCATGAAATCTCATGCCAGAATAAATGTGTTTGTCTTTAACGTTTAATCTCTGTGTTTAATCTTGCTGCTGTGTGCTAACATAGTTTATTCCTCTGGGATTGTTATCCAGCAAACACTCTTTCTAAAAATCCCAAAACTGCATCACTGGTTGATCTGTTTTTACTCATCTCATTGTATTGTTTTTAAAATTTTGTAATGTATCTTGAGACTCAGTGAGAAAGGTTGACTGTAAATGAAATCAAGCAAACAAACCAAGCTAGATTAGCAAAACAAAGAAACCGTATCCTTGTCAAAGAGCTACAATTCTTTTGGGCTGCATCTTTTCACACGCTGCTTCCCCACACAGTCACCTTCATTTTATAATGATCATGCAAAGAATCTCATCGATTCCAAAAGAAGCCTTGTTTATTTGCATCATAATGATGCCATAATTCACCAGACAGCCTGCCTGCCTTGCCTCTGTGACATTGCATTTGCCTTTGAAAATGCACAAAAAACCCACAATGATGATCCAACCTGCTGATCGGCCACATATTAACTGCTCTGCATCTGTCTCACATAGGATCTCATCAAGTGCATGAGTCCACAGGCTTCTTTGTGTAATATTCCACAGCCTGTTAGCAGGTGGTGACAGAATGGGCTTTTAAATGAAAGGTTTACTACGTGCAGCACCCAGAGAGAGGAAGGTAAAGGGTTACAAAAACTACCCAAAGGGAGAAAGATTAATGGGCTGCTCCCCCTCTCTGTGATTGGCCAGTGAGAAGACAACAATTGGTGCTGACAGAATTTTGAAAGGAGTTGAAGTTTGGAGTCTGACAAGAAGGGTCAGACTAGTAACCCTCTGTGTGAGGAATAAGGGAAAGTTTGCCCTAACTGGGACAGCTTTAGGTTGTAAGAAGAATTTAGTTAAAGTACTTAAGTGTGAAAGCTAGTACAGATTTACACAGACAAGATAGAACTGGGGGAGGGGTGTTGTTGGCAGAGGAAGTAGGTAGTGGAAGGAGACTCTCTTTCAGCCAAATGAACAGGGTTATGTCTTTTGGAGAAGAATAATTCCTGCCCAGGATCTATAAAGGTGGTTTTGGCCCTGAGGAGGACCCTAGGTCTGGTGTAAAGGGAAAAGAGTGCTGTATTGAAGTCAGAACACCTAAGCTGTAAAGAGAAATCTATGAAGGAACCTTGTTAAAGTAACCTAATTCTGAAATTACCAACGTCTAACTTTTAAAATCTGTAACAACAAACTAAGTTTAAGAAGACTATTGTGCCTATTGCTTGTGAAGTTTCTGTTCTACAAGCCTAAATTACCTCAGCTTTTCTTTCCCTTTCTACTATTTACCAACCCTGCTGGTTTAACAAACTTGCTGTTTCCTTTTGAACTTTACGCTGTCTCTAGTGCCATTTCATTTTAAAGATGCTTCTCCCCTACCAAATATTCGGGCTGGGATATAACCCCAAAATATATGTGTGTTAGAGTGTGGGACAAAAAGACCTTTAAATTATACACAGAGACATGCTACCAGAAGCTGCCCAGCCACAGCAAGCAATCTTGACCATTTTGGAGGGAAAGCTACCTCACAATAGGGGAGTGATTAGGGCTTAAGTCATACAGGCTTTCCAACAGCACACCTCTAAAGGCTGTTGAGGCATCTGGAGCCTTCAGGGCCAGTCTCACAGTGTTAGGTTATGTGGACTGTGTTCTGGGTTTTTGATTTTTTTCTTTATGGACCAGCACAGCCAACAACTTATTTGACTCATGAAGGCAGGGTTGTTTGTCTTAGAGTCAGCATATACATACTTTCCTGTCTGGAGCTTAAAATGTGATACCTGCCGGAGATTCCATGAAAATTCACCTTGAAACTATTTTTCGAATGTTCAGCGCTATTATTAATTTGGGTACATGTAGCTTTAGAGGGTAACATTGACAAAAGAAAGGTAACACATAAAAACAACCTAACAATTATCTAACAGGATAAAAACCAAAGGATAAAAACCCAGCCAGATCTGCCAAAACAGTTTACATAAGTATTGCAGTCAAGTTTCAACCGACTTATGGCAACCCCAGCAGGGGGCTTTCAAAAAGCAGAGGGGGGTTTGCCATTGCCTTCTTCTGCAGAGCAGCCCTGATATTTCCTGATGGTCTCCCATTCAAGTTCTGACAGGGGCTGACCCTGCTTAGCTTTCAAGATATGACAAGATCAAGCTATACCATGCTGCCTTCCCATCCACAAAACAGTTTACCCTTTCATCAAATGTCCTCTGGAATAAAAACATCGTACATGCCTTCTTGAATGCTGCAAGTGAGGGCACCCTCCTCCAAGAGATTGGTTCCACTATTGAAGAGGCCATGACCTCACTCTTGCCAAATAGATAATATAATCATATATGGGGTCAGAGGGTGGGGACAACAGAGAGACAGCAACGGAAATAAGAGAAATAAGAGAGGAATGCACACCAGCTCCATTGCCCAGGCTTGGCTTTGTTTGCACAAAGGAGTCAGAGAAATAAGAGGAGAGGCACTGCAAAGTGAGCCGCCCATCACGTGTGCAACCTGGCTCCAGATCCCATGGTCAGAGCTATCATGTTCTGCTTGGCCTTCCAAGCCTCTCTCAAGACCACACATAAATCCTCCTGGTCCTGACCATACCGATCTCCTTCTCATCATTCCTTCTTCCTTGCCAGGGCAACGCTGAATCCTCCCCTGACTCAGATATGGAATTTAGAATGAGGTGTGCAAATGGAGCCCCTTTGCGCAAAACTGTTTACATAGACGTCGCCCTCTAAATATGAAGATCTTTCTTAACACTGTATAATGGGGGCTGTCATACAGAAATCGAAATGTAGCCGATCACAATGTGTATTACGTGTTATCACCCCCTTGCTTTTACCGAGTTAGCCTTTGTAACCACTTTCAGCATCATGGTACGTCATGCCTTAGGCAGGTTTTTTTTTTCTTGCATCGTTTTCCATTCCCTTCATTCTACTCCAAATGCATTGACTATTTTATGCTGTCTGTTTGCACTGTTTTTTATATGTTGAAATCCGCCTGGGGTCTCAGCTAGAAATGCAGGCTATAAATAAATGAATAACAAAAAAAAGTCTCCCGATTTCCATGATAACAGCATACAGTGTTGTGCAGTGGTTAGCATGTTGGGCTAGGATTGTGTTAAAATCCCTGCTTGCCCTAAAATTTACCGAGTCACCTTGGGGCAGATATTCTCTCTCTGCCTAGCCTACCTCACAAGGTTGTTGCAAGGATAAAATGGAAGTGGGGAGAAACATGCATGCCACCCTTGCAGGAACAGTAGAATAAAACTGCATTACTGGCATAAATAAGATGCCATCTGCAGACACAAGCATTAGTCATTCACTAGAGTGAATAAAATGGTACAAGCTCTGCGTCTCAGTAAGCATTTGGTATGCCCCCCAACCATCTTTCCAATCACTTGTGATTATTCTTTAGGACAACATCTCCAGAGTTTTTAAAAAGTCAAATTGAGAAGCGGGTTGTGTATCATTTAAAAAAACCTGAATCAGATTTTTAAATATTGGAATTAAAATTAGTTGGATTAGGAAATCAAGCCAATAGTTGCTTAATCTGAAGAAGTGGCACATTTCTATCTGTGACCTCACCATTCCCACTGAGAGCTGCTGTAGCATAGTGGTTAAGCAAGTGGGTTGCAAGTCAGCTCACTACTGGTTCGAATCCCATGACTGTCATGAGTTCAGCAGGTGGCCTTGGGTAAGCCACTCCTGTCAGCCCAACTCCTCACCTGTATTGTGGGGAAAATAATAACACCAACTTTGTTCACTGCTCTGTATGAGCACTAATCTGTCCAAAGAGCAGTGGAGTTATCAAATTGAGAGGAAATTCTCCCCCTCACCCACATTTCAGAGCAATTCCAGAAAATGTGCCCTATTGACAGACAATTAACATTCCCTCTTGCTGAGCAAATAATGGGCTGTGAGTGATCCTGAAGTGAGGGTTGTGTGTCTGTTATTGTAAACATGAATGGGGTGTGAATGGAGGACAAGATAGAGAACAAGGGCAAGCTTTAGATCCCTTCTCCTCTATGCGCTGGTGTTTCATGAAAACAGAACCCCACCCCACCCTTCCAGCTACCAACCCACAGGATCACGAGAGGAGCAGTTGCCTATCTTTCCTCCTATGGGGGCTTGTAGCAGGTGGAGGAAGGATTTTTATCAGGGGGCTGCTGCAGCTGTTCAGTGCTTTTACATGAAATTACAGACACCAAGAGACCTCAGAGCTCGAAGCAGCACTTCTCTCTTTACACTTTGGCCTTTTTCAGGTGAGTCAGGAACTTGCCAACTGTACATTTTGAGAGTAGGCACTGCCTGCAGCCCTCTTGCTGCATGTGGTTGCCATGTTGTTTGAAAAGAGCAATGCATGCGTGTACTGCTTCCCTGTACATGCTACATGAAACCATGGTTTTAAGACTAAAGTGGGACTTCTGGTTAGAAATCCATATCTCAGATAAGCTCCAAAAGTGATATTGTTGTTATATACTTGCCTTCTTGGCATCCACTACATAATCATTAGCAGACTCTAGTGTTTCTGTAACGTGGTTACTGATTCCCTGATGTGAGATCTATGAGATAAAACCAGTGTCTATAACTTTACCCATCTTCTACTCCTAAACAAATGAACAAAAATTTATTTATTTATTTCATTACATGTGTACCCCACTCTCCCTGTATGCAGGCTCAGAGCTTAGTCAAGAGCACATTAAACCTTTGGTTTGGTGGTGGTTCCTTATTGTTTTGGTGTTTAAGATATACATCGTAGAAACACTTGGCTGTCTATCTGTGAGCTTATCTGGGAAACCATAGTTTTTCAGGGGGTGTGATTCATGTGTACTAAAGTTGAAAATCCTTCCAGACAACATTTGTGATCATACATATTGGGAGGATCCATGGATGGTTGCCAGCCCTCCCATTTGCCTGGACCGCAATGTCTGAAAAGGTCTAGAGAGTTAATCTAATCCTTCCTCGTCACTAATCAAGGTGGTCCCTAGGAGGCTACTGGACCCGAATCTTGTTCCTCATCACTGAAAGTCTCATCCAGTTTAGCACATGTGTATTTGCCGCTGGAAGGGCATGGAGCCTGCCTTTATCCCTCCTCCAGTATGCCTGTAATGCAGGTAGGCTGCTGTTGAGTGGGATAGTGACTGCAAAACCTTGGCCTGAGCATCTGCTTCTATCCCTCTGCCCCATTTCTGCAGCCCTGCCTGCCCACCAGTGAGTACAAGCAAAGTATTTCCTCCTGCCCTCTGCATGCATGCGGGCAGCTTGAAGCTGCAAAGAAAGAAAAGCCTCTTCTTTCCTGCCCAGATGGTATAATTCCCTCCTGCCTGCCTAGCATGCCCAGATCCTCAGAGAACAGCATAGCATAGGCAAACAGGATACAGAATCAAAGTCCTGCTACAGCTACTTAGATGGAAAATGAATCGGCGGGAAGGGGAAACTGAACAAAAAACACCAGTTAAGAAAATACCACCACCCCTTCTCCCCAATAGCTGCACATTCCCTCTTTCCCTTCATTGTGTCAATCTCTCCTACTTTCCTCTGCCCTGGAAATCAAAATCAGACTATAAGTCAACAGAACACACGTCAGATCAGAAAAAAACCCACTTATTCCTGGATTAGGAGATAGCGTTGTTCTGATCCAGATCATATATATGACTGGATCTGATTCTGTTGGATGGAATCGAGCTACACACCTCTAATTTCCATGTGCCCAAAAGGAACTGCAACATGCTGCTTTTGGACCATTTTATCTTGAGCTTTGCTATTAATCTCTTCTACACATAAGCAGGGAAACTTCTTTCTTTACTCCCTTCACTGAAACTCAAAATACCTCCCCTCTCCTTTGAATGGCTGCAGAGTGGGAGAAAGTCAAGTCCATTCCTTGAGGCTCAGTTCTGCACAAGCATTGGTCAAATGCGCCATGCATTCATGAAGAGGAGATGTCACATCGTCACCCTTTGGCGCAACTCCCATTCATTTCAGCAAGGATTGTGCCACAGAAGGTCTTGGTGGAGTGTGCCCATGTTAAATACTGTCATGGGAATTTACCCTATCAATTCTTTCCTTGTTGAAATGGCACTAAAGTCCAAAATGCCCTTTTAAAACTTATCAGAGAAGAAACATTTTAAAATGTATTTATCATCCCCTGATGTGATTTAAAGTCCTTAGTTTTAAAGTAGACTACTGACAACCTTTCAGCAGAATCCAAATTAAGGGTTCCCCCCACCCACCCGAAGGTAGGTGTCCTTGTATGACATAACAAAAATTCTCATCTTCAAACCCCTGACTTTGAACCTTTGCCAGAATGGCTGATTGTGTGGATAACTGGCAAGGTGTAGCAGTGTTAATCTGTTGAAGCAAAATAAAAGTTCAGATATCTGAAGAAGCAAGCTGTATGACTCATGAAAGCCTCATACTGAAATAAATGTGGTTAGTCTTTAAGATGCCACTGGATTTTTGTGTGGGTAATTAACAGCCAGGACAGGTCTTCAACCAGTTACATAGATAGAAATATTTTGATGATGATAAAGGAAATTGGGCTACCCTCCGTCCACGCATAACAGCACTCTCCACCCCTCAGTTTTGCTGATGCAGCAGAGTATATATATTTTCAATAAATCATTTTTCAGATCAACAACATTAATTGCAGGCAGTTTAATACATAAGCAAAAGCTATTGCGCGTATTTTAAATAAAATAACTTTCAGCATTAATAACATTTAAAAAATAAGTGCCAAGTGCAGGTCAGAAATCTGAGAGGCAGCCAAAAAGATGTTTTGCGTTTTGCTGAGAGCAAAATGCAGCCTGCAGAGCCCCACCCCCAGCTTTCTATGTCCCCAAAACAGTAAAAGGGCTTTAAAAAAAACAAAACTTTAGAAAGAGGGTCTGTAATAGCCCAGAGAGAATCCATGTCCCAAAGCCCCTCCCTACATGCAATCCATCAGTCAGCTCAAACTTGCCCCAGTGGAGAACCAGGCAGGCACCACAGCTACAGTAACAAACTGAAGACAATACCAGATGCATCACTGCATTTATCACAGCAATTTAAAACTGGGATCCAGCAGCACCTCAAAGACTAACGGAATTTATTCCAGCAGAAGCTTTCCTAAGTCATTTGCATCTGAGAAAATTCCAAAATCCTGTGCCAGAATAAATTTTGTTGGTCTTTAAGCTACCACTGGACTCTTGTTTTACTTTCTCTGAAGACTGGCGCCCCTTGACCATTGTACCTGTACATTACAGGTAAGATTTCCTTAAAGCAAAAGGTGGGGAGGTGGGACTTCCCAGCATGGAAATGCTGGTCTTTCCCTTTCAATCAGAGTCCGAAGAAGCCATGTCAAAGACAACCGAAAACTGTCTGTAACAAGAATTATGGAGCTATACATAATATAGTTTTGCTCTCAGAACTGGGCCAAGCATGAAAAGTAATTAAAATGTGGTTTGAAGAGAGCGAGAGAGAAAATCTTGTAAACCCAGGTATATAACAGAAATACCCTCAACATTTAATCTTCAATCCCCAAAGTGGGCATAGTGTTCCCATCTCCGCAGTCACACAAGAAGTAGAAATTCTATAAGGCTTGGGGATCTCAGACTGTCCCCTGCATTTGTTCCACTACCCTTTTTGCACCTTCCTTTTTAACAAAATTATAAATCCAAACTTGTTCAAAGTTGGTAATAATACTTTTGCATTTACCCTTTAGTGAGAGAAATTGCTCCTGGGTTAGGATTCCGACTGGATCTCTTGAAGAATGACTTATCCCCAGTTTCTTGGAGAGAGACCCCAGGGTAATTAGACCATTTGCTGTGGCACAGATAAAGAAGTGCTATCAATGATGCAACAGAGTGTGATTCGTTATGTGATAAGAGTGTAACTTGTTATCAGCACTTTTGTGCTAGGAAGGATATGGACTCAAATTCCACTCTAACATAGTTTATTGGCATTGGGCTGGTGAAGAGTTCTTGAAAACTCAAAAGCTTATATACTGTGTTGTGTTATTTTGGTTGGACTTCATAAAAAGTCCAACCAAAATGGGGGAGGATTTTTTCATAGACCAACTTGTCTACCCTTGTTTTTGTTGTTGTTGTTGTTGTTGTTGTGCTGCTGTTATTGTTATTATTATTAGTGTTGTTGCTGTTGTTGTCATCGTTGTCATTGGACTGGCAGTTCCCTTCTACAAGATAGCAGTATTGGTGTACTCCACAAACCTATTGTAATGATTAATAGAAGAGAAAATTCTATATACAATATATATAAAAATATAAAATAAGACCTCAAGAGTGGGAGTCTGAGTTTGAAAAATTGAAGATTTTTTTTATTTTTTCCCCTGAATTATAATTATCTTCCAAAAGAACATCAACTGTTCTTAAACTTAATTATTTAGGGGGCTCATGAAAAAAAAATTATTGTCTAAAGTTAAAAGACTCGGGGATGTGGGTTATGTAATATTTTCAGCAGCTTTTTTAATTGGATTGTTTTCAAAAGATGAGATGATCTCTTTTGCAGGACTAAATTTGTGCAGGGCAAAAGCACACCAGCCTTTCAGGTATATTGAATTCTTAACTACTACGGTGAAATTCTACCTAACTGAAAACCTGAATTCAGTTAAAAGATTTCTCCTCTTCTTTCTGCCTCGCATTCTCTGTTGCTTAGAACAAAAAGAAACGAAAAGAACACCAAGTGCTGAATAAACTGTTATACATCATTTTGCTTTACTTATTCATGACAATTGGTTGTTCTAAGAGAGTCAGATTGTCTGTGAATAGATGAGAATTAGGATGTTGTTGCGGGGTGCAGGTCAACAAAATGTTTTCTCAAATAAAATTAGAAGGTATGAATTTCAAGCAAGTGAGGCGGGCTGGCGAAAGAAATCTGAATGCCTAAATACGAATATCAATGAAGACGATCAACACGCTCAAATCAGCAAAAATTGCAAGCACTACAAATAACAACGTGGAGCCCCGATTCGGGGCCAAATCCTGTTTGATTTCAGTGTTTCGCAGTTAAACATGTGTTCAAACCCCTGGTATTAATATTGGTAGGACTTTCAAGTGCTTCATTTCGGCTGAATCACGTCCTAAATTCAAAGAACATTCATGTTCAGAGAGGTAAAATTAGGCGAATTACCATATTTGTAGGCAGATTAAAATAAAGGGATGTGATTTTAAAACGGTCGATCTGGTACCTATTTTTATTATTTCTGCGCTTACCCTGCTTTTGCATTTCCCCCTGTTTAAGCAAGGGAATTGCTCGATTTTTGCAAGGGAAATATTCTATTGTCACGGCAATTCTCTGTAATTAATGGAAACCCGATTAGGGGGCTGGTGGTGGAAAGTTAAGTGTCCAGGACCAAAATTAGAAAATGCTACTGGTGGGGGAAGCAGGTCGTGTACGCACCAGAAGTACAGATACCTCTTGGGGGGAACCCCAAACGCATCTGTTTCCATGTTGCCCCACCTCCAAAAATATCTTCTTTGTTCTTGCATTAAATGGAACGATAAGAAGAAAAAAATTCCTTGAAAAACTGGAGCCGCACAGCGATTCTGGAGGGTTTTGCTGACCGAATTGAATTAGGAAGCCCCGATAAGGGGAAGGGATCGATGGGCTTAGACTAGAGACGTTCTGCCCAGGACTGCACTGTGAGTCCAAGTAGGGCTGTGGGGTTGGAAAGACTAAAGCCACCTCTTGGCCGCTCCTCCACAGTCAAAGGTAAAGCAAATCAAGCTGATTGTTCCTCTTTTAGGCTGTCAATGTGTAGGCTTCCGGGTGACGCAGAGATCCCGGAGCTCTTGCCTATTTCGCTTCATCAAGGCTGGCCTCTCCACTCTATTTATTTTTTACCTATCATTCTCCGGTGCCTTGCGTTATAAACATGACTCTGCCGAACCCAAAGAATGAGAGCTGTTTAATAGGCAGGGAGATGCATCTTTTACCGGGCCTGATAGACTCGGAGGTGCCTGCTGAAGAGCTCTGTGAGACTCAAAAGCCGTGTTCTCCTATTCCAGCCAAATTGTAACGGTAAAACACAGCAATCGCCCGCTTGCTGCGAGTAACAATGTCCAGAGCCCACCTGGCTTGGCCTTGCGCTTTTCCCTTTTGCGTTCAGCGTGGGAGAAAGGCTTATAAGCTGCGGCCCCGATTCCTAGCACTCCCGACGGTTTGCTAGTCTGCTCAGGCCAGTCCCCAGTGATGCCAAGCACAGCCCTCCAAGACGCACACCCACCCGGGGGCAGAAATACGATGCATTGAATGAGGAGGAGGAAGAGAAAGGGCAGACTTTTCCTTCCTCGGATGTAATGCAATTAGAGGGGAGCTGGAGAGATCCCCGAGGATCCCTAGCGGGGAATCTGCGGGGGGAGGGGGAGCAGATTCCCAAAGAGAGATTGATCCAGAAGAGACGACACTCACGGGTCGGACTCCAGACTTGCCAGGAAAGATAGCAGGGGAGCGCCCTGGGCATCTCCAGCACCACCGCCCAAACCAAGCAGGAGCCGTTTCTTTACCGCAAAATTCTCTCTCTCTGGTCCCAGCCGGAGGCGGGCGGGAGGAAAAAAACCGTGCGAGATTTTAGGGGAAGGGAAGGAGATGCCATTGCAAGATATTTTAAAAGGCACGGGATATTTGGGGGCATCAGACATTAGGCGTTCCAAAGAAGCAAACCCCAAAGGTCGCTAGCTTTTGTGGGTCCCCATGACAGCTTTGATAGGAAATGGTTTCGCGGGAAGACTTCGGGGATGGAAAAGTCCAGGGCAAGGGAGAGAACCAGAAGGGGTCCGAAATGTGGGTTTGCTTTCGCCGAGGGCCTTTGGCTAGCCAAGCCCTCCGTCCGGGCGCAAACGACACGAACGGATCTGGGAGGGCGAGTTTCCCAAAGGCGCGATCCGGCTTGTTTCCTACACACGGCAGCTGTGAACACCGGATAGACTAAGGGCGCCTTTCTCCACCGAGAGAACCGGGCAGCATCCCGCGGGGAACTCCTTCGTGGAGGAGGAAGAAGAAGAGCCGAGGAATGTTGCGCTTTAGGCGCTCGTTTGCGGCAAGATTGTCCCGTCCACACGGGAAAATCCAGCCCCGAATGGCCGCGATTGGAGTTAAGCTGAAGTTGTCGATAGAATGCTAAGCCAACCCTACTCGCTGTGTCCAGCGACAACCGATCGCTCACGGTCCCCTCGATTCTCTGCTAAAATACGCGCACGTTCGGGCATGCAGACCCGAGCCATTCCCCCCTCCGCAGCCTCAGGCACAAAACCTTTCCACCCAGAGGTTTCCTCCCTCGCTGGGAATCTGCATTTACCCAGCACAGCCGGCGCAAACCCAGTGACCACCAACGGGATCCACACAAGGAAATGCACATCTCATTGTAATCCAAATCAAGTACACCTCGGGGGGGGGAGTATATACCGGGAGACAAAAATCGCTTCCCCCCCCCTTCACTTTTAAACCATTTCCCACTTCGGTTTCCTCATTCTCTCTGCAGTTTTTGCTCGAATGTTTCCACGATCAGTGACAATTTAACTCCTTTTGAGTCTATGGCAAGCAAACAGAAACCGACTCAACAAGGTTAACCTTAAAGACTAACCAGAATTGATTCCCGCGTCAGTGCTGGCGGACTAGGGGCCCACTTCATCACGTGCAATGAATAACGACCCGGCTGCGACTCGGAGTCGACCAGTATGGATTGCAGAGCTCTCCCTGCGCTCGAAACGGGCTCCATAAATCAGGGGCATAATATTAGAATAGGTAATCAATGTCGCATATTAATGAGCGCGAAAAATCAAGCTCAGAAAAAGTTCTGGCGCCGCATACCGAAGCGGATTATAACAACGTCGGTAGTGGTTTGCTCATAAAAAGGTGAGGTTGTAAACCAGGTTTAGAAGAGCCAGGGTTTTTTGTTTTTTAAAGGAAAGTGTAACAGGCGGGTCGAGATAGAGAAAGGGGAAGGTGGGCTGCGCTGGTTGAGGAGGAGGATTTTAGAACACCTGGAAATTGTTAGAACACCTGCCAGCCCGCAACCAAACCGGAGCAGAGCGAAGAAAAGGAAAGAAGGGGGCGTCTGGAAGGAAAAGGCCCCGGCGCCGATCCAGCTGGAAGCGGCTTTCCGGGTCTGGGGAGGGTAGACGGGTTGCCAGAGCTGTTTCTAAAAAAGTGGATTGGGTGCTGATTTCAAAACCCAGGCACCCCCGCCTAGCAGCCCCGTTTCCCAGTCTAAAAGAGAGAAAAGGGCCGAGCGTGGGGCACACGGCAATCCTAGGTTTACTCAGAGAAGAAAGTCCCGTTGAGTTCAGTGGGGCTTATTCCCTCGTTAGATTTGCAGCCGCAAAAGGGTAATTTCCCACCCTGACTGCCTTTGAGAAGGCTGTGGGGAGGGTAGGCAGGGAAAGAATTACCCCCTCCCCAGGCACACACGGCATGGAAAGAGATGGAGCCAGGCAAGAGGGGAGAAGCTGCTCGGCCAGCTCTCCAGAGCCTCTTGCTGCTCCGTGGCTTGGAGATCTTGGGTTAAGGAGGGCGAGTTTTGCGGGAATTCTTGGGCTATCGAATTCGCAGGAGAATCCGCATTGGGGCTGGGAAACGGAGACAATGGAAGAGTGAACAGGACACGCACGCCAAATCTTCTATTTTGTCAATTATCTCTCGCCATTTTCGCCAGTTTTTCACTACTTTAGTGAAACCCACTATTTCCAAAACTAACGTGGAAGGAAGGAAGAAACTTAGCTCTTGTTGGGTTCAGATTCGGTTTTCTAGATGCGGAATTCGGAGGAGAAACACAACAGGGCCACGGTCGTCGCGGCTCAAAAAGAAGCCGCCGTTTGGTGACGCCAAATCCGCGGACAACGTGAAGGGTCGTGAATGTAATTCGATTTAGGCCTGTTCATTTGGGGACTGAATTCAAGCAGTTCCGTTTTAACAGGGGTGCGGCGTGCGGAGCAGGGCCGAGGGAGCCGAGCGCTCTACGGAAGGTTCCACCCGCGCCTTTCCCTGCGGCGGTCCTCTGAAATTGACAAAAAACTCTTCGGGCCAAACGCTCGGGCAAGAGTTGCCCGCAAAGGTGTCTCCATTGTCTCTCCTGTTTGCCTTTTGCGGAGGAGGAAGGTGCAGTCTCTTAAGCCTAAACTCCTCGCCGGCAGGGAAGCGACAAAAACGAGCTTCCGAAAAGCCCCTTTGTTGTCGTTAAAAGCAAGCAAGCCGAAGAGGTTGCATTTAATATTATGCATGTGGACCCTTTAAAAATCCTCTGTTTTTCGACTTTGGAAGGGATAGGGAAGTGGGAAAGCAAACATTGGGGGTGGGGGTGGGGGGTGTTTTGGGGTTCGGGGCTGCTGCGGAAGCCTCTGGGCATCCACGGCATGTTAAGAGGCATGTGCTAAAGGAGCCGCCACGTTTCAAAACCAAAAAGAGAAAGGCCGAATCTATAGGATCAAAATGAGAGCCTTCCGGGCCTTCGTTTTCAGGAGGGAATAATGGGGTCGAGCGGCCGGTGGAGCAAGAAGTCCCGGTTCGGCATTTTAGGGCGAGCAGAGGTGAAAGAAAGAAAGAAAGAAAGAAAGAAAGAAAGAAAGAAAGAAAGAAAGAAAGAAAGAAAGAAAGAAAGAAAGAAAGAAAGAAAGAAAGAAAGAAAGAAAGAAAACGTGGAGCTGTTTAGAACCGAACAAAGATTTGAGCCCAAACGCTTAGGTGCCGAGACACAGGCAAGGTTTGCTAGACAAAAGAGGGAGCGGAATCCCCGGCGATCTCAATGAATCCCTGCGCCCTTCTCTGCCTCGGCCGCCGGCCTTTGCCTTCCCGCTCGCAGGACTGGCACTTGCCAAATCTGCGAGGCAATCCTTTTCGTGGGCCAGTCCGACTCCGGCCGGGAGAGCCCGGGAGTGCCCCCCGCCCCGCCCCGTGTTCTTCAAATCTGTCGAGAGAGCGGTAAACGGGTAGATAGAAAGATGGAAAGATGCTCTGGGGTGGCAAGAAAGGCCGGGGAAATGTGGGAATCCGCACACACTGGCGGCTGGATAATTGGAATTTAACGGACTTTCTGAGTTATATTCTAGGCCTAATTGAATTAAACCAATTGACTCTCCATTATAAATACTCCAGCAGTGACCCGGGCTATAAATTTGGGGCAGGCGGTTTGCGGCAAGTTCCTGATCTGCGTTTCCGCAGTCAGTGCGCGTTTCTTTCCGGACTGGGCCGAGCCCGGGTGGCAGAAAAGCCGAAGGGAGGGGCAGAAAGTGGCATTCCCAGGGGGGCGTGGAGGCCCCTCGGGAGAGAAAGGCGGTGCTCGCTGGGGCTAGAGAGGGAGGTCGGCGAGGGGAAAAGACCCAACCGAGGTTGGGAAGAAACTCAGACTCAGAACTTCCCAACTCAGGTTGGGAAGAAACTCAGACCCGTTCGGCCCCGTTCGGCCCAAGTCGGCAACTCGTCGCCTGTGCGTTTAGCGGGCAGCTGTGTCACTAAACGTTTTGAGGCCGGTGGTCGCATTCGCACGTTACAGTTTTAGGTATCTGGTTAATTAACACCTCTTAACCTTGGCACGTGTGAAAACGGTTTGTCAAAAGGAAGGGCCGTCCCCGTGTCTGTTTGCCTGAGATCCCGAGGATGGTAGGGCAGTGCCTACCGGAGACCTAAATCTAGACGGCCTCGGGACCTACCTGTGATGGGCATTTTCATCGGGAAGGAAGCTTCGTGGCACCCCCGGGGCCTGGCCTCCGAGCAGAGCCGCTGGATCCAAGGCTGTCGGAACGAGTCCGGCAGCCTGATCCTGGGCAGGTTTCCTCGGAGGCAAGGCCCATACGTGTGTGTGCCGCCTGACCATCCCAGGCTCAGACCTCCAGGCGCGTCTCTTGTTTAAATGTTGTGGTTTGTAAGAGAAAATACGGATCCATGCGGATGGCAGGGATACTTGAAGGGGAATTAATCCCTTTGCTTTCCATGAGATTTCCGACTTCCTCCCAGGATCGCTCCCCTTCGATCTGGTCTGTGGGATGGAGGCCAGGAAATCAGCCGTGTGGATTCGACCCCGGGTTAAAACCGGAGCTCTCTAGTCTCACCGGGTTTAGGGGCTGGCTCTGGGATTTCCTCCCTGGATGGGGGGCGAGGGATTAAGGCTAACCACAAAGCCTCTGGAACGCTTCCTCGGGTAGGTCGCAAGGAGCGTAGAAGGTCAACCTATTCCATTTCGGCCCAGCCAAACTCGTCGAGGCTGCGCTGCTCTCCCCGCCGAACTATCCGTGAAATCTTGGGAGTAAGCCCCATTGAACGCCGTGGGGCTTGATTCTGAGTAAACAGGCGCAGGATGGCAATGCCCGAAGCTCCTTTACCAGCCCACCCAAATCCGTGACAGACCGCTCGATTCTCCTATCGACCCATGGGGGGGGGGGTGCTCAGACCGTCAGACAACCGCGGGCGATTGTCAGGGGGAGAGAAAAGGGACAACTGGGGACAGCGCCAATACACGAAGGTCCCCTCGCTAGGAAGGCAGAAGAGGAGGCAGCGGCGCTCCAGACGCGCTAGAGTTAACAGGGCGAACACAGCATTCACACGTGCCTCATGCGTGCAGAAGCAGAGACAAACACCAGCGCCTCATTCTCTCACACGCGCAGAGGTGCGCACCGTTCTAGAAAGGAGAGCCATGTGTCCCACGCACACATGTGCTGTGCCATGCTGTGCCCAGCGCCCACAGGGCGCATCCCCCGCCTTCTCAGGTCGGTCACCTGTTGCGGAGGGAGGGGGGCGCCCGGCTGTGGCGCTTCTTCGGACAAGGCTGCAAGGCGCTTAAGGGGGTGGGGGTGGGGACATCCCTCCAGCGCATCGCCCCAGCATGGCCGACACACAGTCGGGACATGATCCCACGGGGTGAAGCACGTTCCTCCATAGAAACGAACAGGACTTTTACAAAATCATTTTTTTAAAAAAATAATTTACACAGGCTGGCCGTCGCGCTGGTTTTCCTGGCCTCCCCTTTTCTATCTCAGACGGGCCCCGATTGGCAAGTAAATGATGCCCTCCCGTCAGAGCCGGCGGCGCCGGGCTCCCGGGCCAGGGTCTTGGCTCCTCTGGAAAAAACTCGCCGTCGTTAAGAGGCGCCGTGAAGCACATCTGCATGTGCGAATGTGTACACACGGTCAACCGGGCGCATCAGCAGGGCTTCGCCGGGGAAGTGTCATTCACTCGCCGACACGCGAGGGGGCCGCGGAAGGTGTTTTTTTTGGGGGGGGGGAGAACGAACCGCCCGATCCTTTGCCTGTCCAGTTGGATTTACTCCCAGGGAAGCCCCGAGAGAAAATAAGGTCGCCGGCCTCTGCGTATTCCCTCCGGAGTTAGCCGCACTGAACCCAACGGCGCTTGTAGCGTTTACCCCGAAGTAAATCCTATTTGCTCCTCTGCCCCCCCCCCGAATCGACGCGGTTTAAGATTAGGCGCACAGGAAAGATCAGCAGATATGGGGAAAGGGGGGGGGGAGTTAAAATCAGGCGGATTATGCCGGCAGACAGACGCCGCACAGAGCTACAGGTACATCGGGAAATGGATGGCTGTTGCTTCTCCTGGCAGCGTGCCCTCCCGGGGCATTCCGGCCCCTTTGCACGTCTGAACGCGCTTGGAACAACAGCGGGCGCCGATCTCTCCTTCCCTCTCAACAGACCCAGGCATTTCTCTGCACAGAAGGACACGCTGTCCGTCTAAGACCACAAAAGCCACGCACAGCCGGCCGATAGGCACGTCGTCACAGATCTGCATAGTTCCGTACACACACACACACACACAAATAGGACGCGGTAGTTTGGCGTGCGCACGCCCAGCACAATTTCAACACAAACGGGGGCCCCCTTGCAGCTGGAAGACACAGGGCTGGGGCGCTGGACCCGGATGCCCCAAGTCCAGAGACTGGGCACGGAGTAAATAAAGGCAAACCAAAACATCGGGACGCAGAAGGGGGCCGAGGCTTAGCACCCATGGAACAGCCGCGCACACACCGTCGGGGTGCACCGTCCCGGATTCCCTTGGCGAGGGACGGCAGCCTGGGGGCTACAGGCAGCTGCAAGCCGCGGAGCTCTGCCTGGGCCCTCCCGTCTCCCCCAGACCATTTCCAAACCGCCTCCCCTATCCGAGATGGGTGGGTTTGTTTAAATGCTACGATGTATAGCTATGGCAGAGTTCCGACGGGCCTGCATGAAACCGAGCAACAGGGGCAGCAACCTGTTCACCTGTTTACAGTCTTCACAAATCGACCCTCCACGGCCACACGCATCACAACTCTCTCTCACTCACACACACTCACACGTCCATTCCTCTGCCTGTCCGGACGGTCCAGCTTCCCAGCACCATCCTTCCTGCGCCATTCAAGCCCCCGAGACTGCCAGTTTTCTTTATTATTAAATCAATGAAGGAGAGAGAGAGAGAGAAAATTCCTTACGTTGCATTGGCACACCAAGAATTTCTGGAAGCCCCTTGACTGAGCCTTCTGCAGGGAGTGCTGAGCTTTGCATCATTTTATGGCCCGAGGCAGAGGGGAGGCGAGCGGCCGGGGAGGGGGGAGACCCCTGGGGAGGGACGCCCGGAGCTTGGGCGCGGAACCGAGCGCAGCCCCCAAGCCCGAGAAACGGGCCCCACGTCTGGCCGGGGCCTGGCTGTGGCAGGAGGGCCGGGGCGGGCCTGCCGGAGCTCCCCTCGCCTTCCCCCGCGCAGCCCCGCTCGAGGGTATCCGGGGTGGCAAGTGCTGCGGCAACGGCAGCCTCCTCGGCGATGGAGCGCCGGCCCGGGGACGGCAGCTTTGATTCATTCACACTGCAGGGGAGAGGGCGTGACGTCACTTTCCGCAGGGAGGCCACGCCCCCTCCAGCCAATCCCAGCGCGACTCCTTTAAGGGGCGGGGGCGGGGGCGGGGAGAAAGGGCAGGGCGGGCCGGAGCGCTGGGATCCTCCTTCTCCGGAGAGACGGACTTGGGAAAAGTTTGCGGGGCTCTTCTCTCCCTGCGGGGGGCGTGGCCTTTGACGCCAAGCCCCTCCCTTTCCTTCCCAGGTTGTTGAAATGAAGGTGGCTTGAAGGGGTGTGTGGAAGCGTTCCTTCCTCGAGGCAATCAGCCCAGGTGCGCTGAGCAGCTGTACTCGCTTGCCCGCCGTCTGTTTTCTTTCTCCCGCCGCGTTCACACGTGCTTGACACCTGCGGCATAAGGGTGTACACGCGAACTGAACTATCAGGCGCCCCAGAGGAGGCCCGCCGGTTTACTAGTTAGAGGGCACAGGGCTGTACATTGTGGAACGCAGCGAGTCAGTCACCGGGGAGTTGGGAATCCATGGGAGGGAGATGTACGTGTGAACCAGGAACTTCGCATTCGCTTCCATCAGACACTTTCTTCATCTGCCACCCTCTGCTGACTTTTCTAAGCCTTTATCGGAACAGTTAAGTCTAGTCTGTAAGGGCTGTACCACTTCAGAGCGCAGACAGGGCTGCACTTGTTATAATGCCTTTTCCACGTAAAACGAATGCGTTGGTAACAGTCTCTCTACACAAGACATCTTACAAGCTCGAGTGACTTACTTTCTGTGCCATCTTATATTCCTCTCTCCCTAGCAGCGCATGTGTACCCAATGGGAGAACACGTGTAAGCTCTTTCACTTGAGCATCCCCATATAAGATGTCTTATGTACAACCTCCTCTCTCTTGGATTTTACAGGCTTGAGGCAAGCGAGGCAGAAAGCGAGAGAGCGCCTCCGACCCAAACGAGTGTCCTAGTTTGATGCTCTAACCAACCAGACTGGCTTTGGGCGCATTGATCTGACCCATTTGTTACTTACCAGAGGCAGGCGTTTATTTGTTTACCTTATTTATAGGCCGCCTTTCTCGCTGAGACGCAAGGCGGCTTACACAGTGTGGGGCAGTACAGTTAATTTCAAGGACAGTTCCATAAACAGTGTAATTGGGTATATACTGTGTGACGATTTAAAGCCAGCAAAAACCCGATACAGAACAGAAGAAATGCTGGAACAGAGCATTAGCAATGTCTAAGACTGGCCTATGAGACAGCGCAGAAACCACCCAGCAGGACCACGCTGACAGCAATCGACAGCACAGAGCAGTATCATCTCCAGTCCCTAGTTTTTGAGCGCTGCCTCGCTTGAGGCCCCCTCCTTGCAGTGCGGCGCAGTTTCGCCCCCAACCGTGGCCCAGGGGCCCCGAGAGCCAGGCTGCGCCAGAGCCGCGATCCCGGGCGCAAATCGCGCTTCTGCTCCCAGCGCTGCAGGCCCTCCGCGAACTCGGACAGCGCAGGCCCGCTGGACAGGACAGCGGCGCGAATTGAGAAGGCAGAGCGAGGGAGCTGCCGGAAGATCTCACTGCTGTCGGCGGGGAGATTGGAGAGGCTCCATCGGCCCCAGGGGGTTGCGCTGGGCCAGTCGCGCTCCCTCCCAGCCCGGCCCTGCCTTGTAAGGTTGCTGGAGGATTCCTAGTGCAACCCTAAGAAGAGTTACTCTCGTCTAAACCCATAGGATAGATTGCAGAAACTCTTCTTAGGATAGTAAAAAGTCCAGTAGCACCTTTAAGACTAACCAACTTTATTGCAGCATAAAGTTTTTGAGAACCACAGCTCTCTTTGTCAGATGCATCAGACGAAGAGAGCTGTGGTTCTCGAAAGCTTATGCTACAGTAAAGTTGGTTAGTCTTAAAGGTGCTACTGGACTTTTTACTATTTTGCAACTACAGACTAACACGGCTAACTCCTCTGGATCTTCTTAGGATTGCCCTGTTAAGGGGGGTGGAAGAGCCAAGCGGTGTTGGTTCTGGCGGCTCCTCTTCACACGTGCAAGGCCGGACTCGATCCTGCAGTCGTCCGGCCATGACAGTTTCTGCGGGTCTAAATTCACCCTGAAGTTTCAAGAAAGAATCTAGGAGCCCGAGGGGAGCTGTGCTTGTGGCGGACGCGCAGCCCGGGGCCCGATCTGGGCCGGGAGGTGGCCCGCAAGAGAGGCGCCGGCGCGGTGCTTCCTCTCCCAATGGCCGGCCCGGGTGAGACGCAGGAGAAGCCCCTGCGGGAGCCGCAGCGCGGATCCCGCTTTGGGTTCTCGTCCCTTCCCGGCCCCGCTTCCATGCAAGTGCAGCCACGGTTGTGCAGCCCCGTCCTCCGCCTGTCCTTACTCCGGAGGAAGCCCCACGGGAGCTCTTTCGAAGTAAACGGGAACAGAGGGGCAACCTGGGTCACAAGCCTGGGAAGTGGCTGTCCTACACAGCCTCCTTCAGGGGACGTCTTGAGCCTCCAGGAGGCCGTCCAACTCCGGCCTGGGGCTGGCGGCTGCTCTGAAGCAAGAATTCTTTCTCTTCCAATAAGCTGTTGATATAACACTTGGGTTGAAAGAGGCCCCCCTCCCATCAATATAAAAGAAAAGGCAGGCAGATCAAGGCTGCAAACCTCTGCACAATGAAGTGGGAGCCTCACTGAACTCAGTTTCAGGTGGGAGCCTGTAGTAGCAAAGCAAGATTCGGGTCTAGTAGCACCTTCAAGACCAACTGGATTTCCAGGGCATGAGTTTTCGAGAGTCAGGGTATCTGAGCAAGGGGGTTTTACTTTCAAAAACTCCTACCCTGGAAATCTAGTTCGTCTTTAAGGCGTCGCTGGACCAGAATCTCACTGAATTCAGTGGGGCTGAATTTCATAGAATTGCGCTGAACCAAAAGGGTTGTGCCAGGGCAGATTCTGCCAAGGAGATGAGGCTTGAAAAGAAAGTGATTCCGTTTTGGCATTGCTCTGTAAAATCCTAAGAGTGGGCCAGAGGTCCATCCAACCCAGAATTCTGATTTCAGTAGCAGCCACCCAGATGATTGCGCCAAGCCCCGGAGAAGGGCATAAAGACCTCCCATTATGTTTTTCTTTTGCATTTGAGACATAGAGGTAGACTGCTTCTGAACAGGCAGGCTCCATTTCGCTATCATTGGCTAAGACAGCCCCTCTTCTAACTGGGTGCTTTCCCATTGCCTTGGGCTCAAAACATAGTCAGAAGGCCCACGGTATTGCTGAAAATCAGCACTTTCCCTTCTGGTCAGCGCCTCTCCGGGAGACCCTCCCATCGAGGCCTCTGAGGATGGTTCCTTGATGCAATAAATACATGCAATAAATATGTAGATTTATTCCAGTGAGTAAATCACTCTAAAAATGCAAGTTACGCGTTTTTGCCTCTGGAGCATGCCTTCTGGAATAGAGGAGACACTGCCTTACTGTCCATTTCAGTTTCATCTTTCCAGCTCAGGCAAAAACTATCCCCTCCCCTGCCCAGGTCAGTTTGTGATTCTCACACATCCTGATTCTCAGCATGTTTACTCAGAAGTGTCAATGGGGCTTACATCCAAGTAAGGGTGGCCTTTGAACCCTTGTGCTGATTTAAATTTTATAAATTCTTACTTTGAATTTTTTTAATGTTAATTTTTTATATTTTCAGCCCTTTCCTGTGTATGTCTACTCAGAAATGTGTTCAGTGGGCTCTTGTAGGCACAGGGTTGCCCCTTTCCTTTGAATTTTGTAAACTCGAGAGGTGCAGAAATGAAGTAGAAGCAAAAACGGCACACAGTCAAAACCTGGTAAAAATCACATGCTTGAAGTTTTCAGATATTGGGACCTGTGAATAGTTTGTTCAAGGAGAAGCCAGGTTGTGGTGGCCAAGATGACTGCAAAAGGGTAACTGTGTTAGTCAGTTGTAGCAAAATAAAAGAAAAGTCCAGTGGGAACTTGAAGACTAACTACATTTTATTTCACTACGAGTTTTTCTGAGTCATAGCTCACTTCTTCAGATATTTGAAGAAATCAGTGTGACTCATGAAATCTCTTATTGAAATAAATGATGCCATTTCAAGGTGTCACTGGACTTTTGTTCTATTCTGGGGACCAAGTATGGGAACAAACATTTTCATGACCCAGAAGCTCTCTTCATAAAGCCAACATTTCAAAACTCAAATGGAGATCTGGAAAATCTGTTTTCTTGTACTTGGAAGGATGTCTTTCCCTGTGTTCTTTGCATCTAGAATACCAATTGAGAATTTTAAGCATTAATTTCAATTTTGCTTGTAATGCCATTGCCTTACTGTATTGGGGGGGCAGTGATCTTCCAGAAACTGACCCCAAGTAAACCCTTCCATTTTCATTCAATGGAAAGGAGGCATTGGCTATTGATTACTTACTTCCACTATGTTAAAATGTTAGCCTCACTGATTACAAATTGCTCTGTTCTTTCTAGCCCCTAGATAAGTAGTGGAATGCTACCAGAGGGAAGGTGAAAGTGTTAAGATAGGACAGGACAGCAAAGGGTTAAACACACAAGCCATCAGGAAGGCTATAAGGAGAGCCAGTTTGGTGTAGTGGTTAAGAGCGGCAGGACTCTAATCTGGAGAACTGGGTTTGATTCCCCACTCCTCTGCTTGAAGCCAGCTGGGCGACCTTGGGCTAGTCACAGCTCCCGCAGAGCTCTCTCAGCCCCACCTACCTCACAGGGTGATTGTTATAGTGATAATAATAACATACTTTGTGAACTGCTCTGAGTGGGCATTAAGTTGTCCTAAAGAGTGGTATATGAATCGAAAGTTGTTGTTGTTATAAGGAAGAGCATTAAAATAATTTACCAGCATTAAAATATTTTGCTCGCTGAATTATGAATTCAGCTAATGAATCTTATTTGTAATAGTCAAGAAAGCAAAATAGGATCAAATAAAACGGAGAAAGGGAGAATGTTGTAAACCACTTTTCATCCCCATTGAGGAGAAAAGTGGGGTATAAATGAAGTACATAAACGAAATAGAAAGTAAAGCAAATGACCACAGAACTGAAGAGGCTGATAATTTGCCACTAACGTTCAACACCTGATTTTTGTTTTCTCCCAAGAGCAGAATGTTAAAATAATGTTCTGTTTTAAAAATCAAATTCTTCAATCATTCAGCTTGCTAACTTGCTCAAGTGGATCAGGGGAAGATCGGATGTACCACATTTCTTGCTACATTTTACTGAGAGATGCTGCATTTTTATTTATGAATTTGATAACTTTTACTAAGAGGAGGTGCTACCTTTTGATTTATGAAGAGAGCAGATTTTATTAAAAAGCTTCCTGTCTTCCTATTTTCCCTTGATTTATTCCTTTGTAATCAGAGTGTAAAAAAATTGTGCACAAATATTGGAATAGTGTTTGTGTGTTATGAGATGAAGATCTAAACAAGAAGAAAAGATAACTCGCACACACATTGCAGTGAGACAAAACAGGGGGTGAAGTAAATACATTTGGCACTATTCAGCCTAAGGGGCATTGATTGCAGTGAAAGTGTTACTCCCAACCCCCAAACTATTACCAGGAAAAGAGGAACACATACAATGCAAAATTGAATTATTCAGAAAGGCTTTTTTCTCGGATAGGAGGGTGGTATTGTAGGGAAGAGGTCTCAGATGTTTCACTAATGAATTAGGAACCATAAACTTCACCATTATGTTGCCTTACATATTATCTGTTGCTTTAAATATGCACTCCTATATACAACCTGTGCTTCATGTTGTTTAATGTCAGTCCTAGAATTGGTTATGTTTTATTTCAGCAATTCTTCAACCCCATATTGGATCCTTGCTAATGCTATGTCTTGGTAAACTTGTATTCATTTACCCTATGACATTGTTTATGGAAATGTCCTTGACACTGTATGGAAATGCCTGCCCTTGTCCTTGCTACTGATTGTATTAATCTCACACTATGTAATCCACCTTGAGTCTCAGTGAGAAAGGCAGACTATAAATGACATAAATAAATAAAATAAAGAGCCAAGAGAAATGAGTTAATTAAATAATTAGACTCTTGTGAACTCAGAATGCCCAATCCCTGCCCATCCTAAGCAAAGTTATACCTTCTAAACCCATCAGTGTTCATGGACTTAGAATGGCATAACTCTGCTCAGACTGGCATAGCTCTGGATTGGTCCCTTTCCAACTGGCCTTCATTGAGGGTGAATACAGTAATTCTAATGCATTGTCTCAGCGTGAGCAGTGACTACCAGAGCCCAGCTGTATGGGTTTATGTGGAAAGGAGGCCCAGCCCAGGCTGTAACCCCATTACTATGACATAGGGGTGTTTCTCCCCCTTTTAGACACCCAGTTTGGCGTAGTGGTTAAGAGCAGCAGGATTCTAATCTGGAGAGCTTCTCAGAGCTCTCTCAGCTCTACCACCTCACAGGGTGATTGTTGTGGGGATAATAATAACACACTTTGTAAACCATTCTGAGTGGGTGTTAAGTTGTCCTGAAAGGCAGTATATAAATTGAATGTTGTTGTTGTTATTTATGGCTCATGCACTGTATGTATGAAATGAGGTCATGAGACTGGGAGAGGCAGCATGTTGCAAGTTTGTACTCATGCAAAAACACAAGGAGGGGCTTCTCTGGAATCAAGGAATTTACTCTAAAGATAAATCTTTTTGGACCTAAGTGAAATCTTCCTCCAATTTTAACTCCAAAAGTGTGCCTTATGGTGTTAGAAGTTTGGGAAATGTTAAATTAAACACATGCTTCAATCTCTCCCATTTAAATCAGTACAACTGAAACATGATTAACTTTATTGGGGTTGTACCCAAGACCTCTTAGGTGCTTAATCAATTACTGCATAGTCATATAAATTGGGCAAATCATTCAAATAGTAATAAAAGGGGAGATTTCATATTAGAAGGCACAGTAGCAACTCTATCTGACACCGTTAGCTTTCAGCACCAGAATCCATGGACAGCGCTCATGCAACCAGTCCCCCTGCCTTCTCCAGAAAATATTTCAAAAGAAAAGCAAACATTTCAGCATTTACTTTCAGCATTCTTCTGTGGAACTGTGTGAGTTTATAAAAGTAGTCAAAGTGAAATGTGATCTTCTCATGAAGATATCGGCCTTACAAGGCAAGGGAGAGAAATCTACAAAACAGGGTCAGCTTCACTTCACAGATAATGTGGGGTGCATGGGATCATGACTTAGGAATAAAAAGAAAAACAAAATTCCTTCCTGTTAACCAAATCACCAAGACTATGAATTTGACCAGAGAGAGCTTTGAAAAAATAAGCGAGCAGAACGATTTCACAAAGCAAAACCCCCAAGGAAAATGGAGGGCATACACTGCCTATATGAAGAACTACAGACTATGGTTAGCTATCTATTGTCAAGTACTTGGTTCGCAACCAATTAATGCTGGTTCGGTGGGGGGGGGCTTCAATGGTTATACTAGGATAAGAGCCCTGGAGGGACTGCAGAGAGCACCCATCCAGGAACAGCTTTCTCAAACATAGCCAGCTGCTTAGCTTGGATCCTCCCAACATTTTGCGATTAGCCCTAGTACCCCATGGCAGTCATTTTGGGGTGGTGCCGACTACCCTCACCCAGAATACCAAAAGAGCCCATCGGCTCAACAGGGTTAAGGATCCCTGTAGGTAAAGGTAGTCCCCTGTGCAAGCACTGACTGACCCGGGTGGAGGGGGGGGATGATGCATCACAACATTTTCTTGGCAGACTTTTTTACAGGGTGGTTTGCCATTGCCTTCCCCAGTCTCCTACACTTTACCCCCAGGAAACTGGGTACTCATTTTACTGATCTTGGAAGGATGGAAGGCTGAGTCAACCTTGAGCCGACTACCTAAACCCGGCTTCTGCCAGGATCTAACTCAGGTCGTGAGCAGAGGTTAGGCTGCAGTACTGCAGCTTACCACTCTACACCACGGGGATCCCTGTAGCTGTGCATATTTATCTCAGTCAAAGTGGAATGATAACTGATCGAGGCTGCTCCCAGAGGTCTGCACAGTTCATTAGAAAGTCTTAGCACCATTAGGTGGCTGATATTGGCTACATCTCCAAGGGGTTCCTTTGACTTCCTCCTCGAATTCCAATTATCAGAAATCCTTGACTAGCCAAATACATTCCCCGTGCACTTTTATGCACACTCCTCCTTGTTTTCATGTGAATTTGTGTACCTATAAGCAGCACGAACAACCCTTTCTGATTTTTCCAGTGTTTAGGATTCAGTGGACTTCTAATGGGTAAGCTTTTGCCATGCTGATTCAGTGGAGCCAGGATTGGGGCACACTGGGAGACACTGGTAGAGATGGAGCAAATATATGCCTGAATCCTGGCTGCCAGCCACTGTCCTTATCAGAATGCAGCTGGCTGACTGCTGGAATTTCTGGCTGGGCCAGAGTGACCCAGTTTGGAAATTCCTACACTTCATTTCTACAGGGGCAACACTGCATAGAGATGTACAGCATTCTGGGCAAATATAGGTTATTCTGAAATCACTTTCTGGTGTCCCAATCCCAGTCTTTCTGTATACTGTGGGCATCCTTTCCACTAGAAATTTTTTTCCCCAAAAATGGCCACTTAATTCACTGCAGAAAAACAGCTGCATGCAATGGAGACTGAAGAAAAGCCCCTCCGGTCATGGACTATTCATCTTTAAAATCACTCTCGTTCAAGGGCTGCCTGATGAAAAAGGAAGTACTCACTGGGGCATTCCCTGCTGATGTGGATGGACCTTACTCAGCCAGTTCAAGCGTCTCCAAGCCAACAATTCCTCATGCAAGAGAATCTGAGGGTTAAAGCACACCGGCAGGGTACCCAGAGACTGGAGAGCTGATCCGCATACTGCAGCATAGAGGGATCTTAAAGTCAGCTCCTCTGGAAAAAGCAAAACAGCAGGGTTTCTTTAGCATGGCGAGAAGGATGCTCCAGCCATCCCTGTAAGACAAGCTCAAGTGCATTAAGACAAGCACCTCTCCCTCTATGTCACACTCATCCCGTCTGCTTGGATTGCAGCGGTTTCTAAAGCAGCAACATCTGGGCAGGACAGCTGCCCTCAGCCTAACAGCAGCCCAAACAAGAGCTGAGAGCACGGGAAAGCCACATCCGAATCACAGTTGACTTGGAAGTTCAAACCAGTCCACAACAATGCCAGTGGCGTTAGAACCACAGTTAAGTTTGACCAACCCCCCCCCCCCCAATTTGGTGACAACCTGAACCCAAACTCTGTACAGTGATTCTGAATGGAAAGCTGAAAGCTATGAAACACATCTGAATGCATGCACTTCTTTTGCATGTCTTGCTCAGCTCGCTATGGGAAGGGACAAAGAACCGAAGCAGTGGCCCCTCTGGTCATTGGAAGCCCTCCCTTGCTTCTGACATCTACTGCTCATCAACTTCACTGCTTGCATCCAAGTTCTAGTATTTTAGGAAAGGAAAAAAGTCCACTCTATCCACTCTCTCTACCCCATGCATAATTTTACAAACCTCTATCTGGCCACCCCCCCCAGTCATCTCTTTTCTAAACTCAAACGTCCTAGACTCTCCAGCCTTTCCTCATAGGATAGGTGCCCCAGCCTCTTAATCATCTTGGTTCCCTTCTTCTGTACTTTTTCCAGCTCTGCAATGCAATCAGTTAAGCATGAGGAGGATGTTGGTCTTGGTACAGTTTGTTGTGTCAACTAATGAAAACATCACTTGTTCAAAAGCTTTCTTGGTTGCTGTGGCTAACCCTGGCTCACTATGACTACAGAATTGTATGAACGATTGGCACAGCGCCTTGTAGGGAAAGGGCTGGGGGTGTGGCTTATGCATGCCAGTGGGAGGGGCTATACTGAGAACACTCAGAGGGTGTGGCTTGTTGATGTCATGAAGGGCCCCCTACCTGAGCACTGGTCCATCTCTCATGTTGGAAAGGACAGAAGCAGCTCAGGGGTAAAATGTCCCTGGGACCAACAGCATGTGTAGGGAGAAGGGAGAGCTGGGAATTGCAGGAAAAACCATGGATAAGTTTCTGCTACCTTCAACCCCCCTTCTGTCTATCACTGTTGCCTCCCCCTCCCTGCAACATCCCACAGTTTTCCTTTGCTAGGAAAGAGGAGTCTTCCTGCTTTCAAGTTCACTAGCATTCCTCTATGGAGCATTTCCTTACATCAACCATCTCTCCAGTAGAGTCCCAAAGCATCGTACAACATCATTCTCTCATTTTTCTTCTCACAACAACTCTGCGAGGTAGGTTAGGCTGAGCGAGGGTGACGGGCCGAAGGTCATCCAGCAGGCTTCTATGGAAGAATGGGGATGTGAACCCGGGTCTCCCAAACCTTTGTAGGACACAAAACCCACTGTGCCGTGCTGTGTCTCAACCTGTTTTGTGCTTGTGGTGGTTAATTGCCTGGACACTGTGTCAGTCGGGGGGGGGGGATCTATGTTGAGAGTCAGGGCTTTTTTCTGGAAAAAGAGGTGGTGGAACTCAGTGGTGGAACTCAGGACCGCACAATGATGTCACTTTGGGTCAGCTGGAACAAAGGGAGAGTTTTTTAAAGTTTAAATCACCTTTGGCAAAAATGGTCGCATGTCCGGTGGCCCTGCCCCCTGATCTCCAGACAGAGGGGAGTTTAGATTGCCCTCCACACCACTGCATGGAGGACAATCTAAACTCCCCTCTGTCTGGAGATCAGGGGGCGGGGCCACTGGCCATGTGATCATTTTCAAGAGGTGCCAGAACTCCGTTCCACTGTGTTCCTGCTGAAAAAAAGCCCTGTTGGGAGTGCAAGGGGGTGTGGAGATGAAATCTGGTTTACGAAGAAGCCTGACTCAGCAGAAGGATTTGGCCTTGCAGATGGCCTGGCAGATCTGTTTGAGCATATGAATTTGTGACTGAAAGTTCCATGTGACTGAGGGCCAGGCTACAAGTGACGAACGATACTTGAACGGCAAGTGAACAGACTCACGTGTATTCCTCCCTGTTCACTTGTGCTCCACTTGCCCTCCACTCAATCAGGAATACATGTGAGTCTGTTCACTTGCCGTTCAAGTGTCATTCGTCACTTGCAGCTTGGCCCTGAAAGTTCCGTGTGACTGGGGCACCCCACAGGCAAGGAGACTGTGCCGAACAAAACCTGGAAAGAAGCTCAAAGTTGGCTTCAGAAGGTCATGCCATATATTTATAGACAGCCTAACATTATTAGTTTAGAGAAGTTAGCTGTGTTAGTCTGTAATAGCAAAATAGTAAAGAGTCCAGTAGTACCTTCAAGACTCTTGCTTTCATGCATCTGATGAAGAGAGTGGCAGCTCTCGAAAGCTTATGCTACAATAAAGTTGGTTAGTCTTAAAAGTACTACTGGACTCTATTATTAATTTAGGTAATATTAAATTTTCAGTTTGTCAAATGAAAAGCCAGGAAACAGCTTGCTTGGAGACTCAGTGAGAGTGGCAGAAGGCCCTGCCTGAGGTGGCTTAAAGGAGATCAACTGTCCGACTGGCTGTGCTCAACACCACCAGCGCAGTTCAGTAGGAACAATATTTCCTCTCAGGATCCCAGCTAAAGTACAAGGCAGCCTCAGGAGCTTCCAAACCTGCCAGCAACTGAGCCTGATTAACTCCCAGCCTACAGGGGTAGGCTGAGGCTTCACAAACCTGTCTTGCTGCCTGGATCAGCTGGGCCCTGTCTAACTTCTGGCCTCCAACTGAAGCTCCCAAGTCTCCCTAGCCAGCCCCACTCCAGGGGCAGCTTGACTAGGCCTGCCTGAAGAGCACAGGACTGTTGATCCAGCCCCATAGGTGGAGAGCCCGGCTGCTGAAAGTGAGGCACTAAGGCCTCGAGGGAGTCTTTTGAGCCAGCAAAAGGCAGCCCTACAAGAACAGCTCCAGCTCTGCAGTTGCCTCCATTTGCCTCACCCCTCAGGACAGAAATGCCAAGTAAGTACCAAAAATTTTTGAGGAGGGCGCCAGCCTGTTTCCACCCTTCCTTGCACAGTGCAACTGTATATGGAGCTGTAACTAGACATGGGCACGAACCAAAAAAATTTATCAAATCCGCGGTTCGTGGTTCGGTGCCGATGATGATCCCGAAGTCGCGAACTGCAGTGGACATTTCCTGTTGCCGAACCGGTCCGCAGTTCGAGGTGCTCAGAACTGCCCCCGTTGCACTTAGAGAGCCCATATTCACAGGGAGTGTGTAGCAGGCTCTCCTCCAGCCAGCATCCAAGTTTGGTCAAGATTGCAATAGGGATCTTGGAGTTATACCCTCTCCAATCCGAGGCCCCCAGGAAACTCCTACAAAAATCCAAGCTCAATTATACTCTCTCTGTCTCTCCCCAAAGACTAGCAAGTAGCAAGCAACAGCTCTCACACTCCACTGCTTGCTGAAAGTGAAAGCCAGCCTAGGAGCGCAGTGCTTTTTATAAGCTGAGGTCCCATAGAGCAACGCAGGAGGTCTGTGTTTGGCCGTCAGAGGTGCCTATCAGGGTTTGCAGGGATGAGATTGGAGTGCCCGTGGCTACAGAACACCCCTCCCCCTCCCTCCAACTTGTCTTCTCCCAACTTGTAACCACTTTGCAGCACCATGGTTGGAAGGAAGACCTGCCGATCAAGGTAAGCTGGGATTCGATTCGTGTTTCCAGGGCGACAGAAGGAGAGCAGACAGAGTTCGGGCATTCCCCTGGCTCTGTTTCCAGGGGAATTTATTGCTGGCGCCTGAGTGTCTGGCTTCCCGAACCGCGGCCAAACGCACTGAACCAGGCTTCTTCCGAACGCTGGTTTGTTTGCCGTGGACAATCATGAACTGCCGGATCGCGATTGCGTGATCGCCAATTTCGTGGGTTTTTTATGTTCGTAATGCAGTTCGTGCCCATGTCTAGCTGTGATAGGAAGTATGTCAGAGGTGTTTATGTGTGTCAGAGACAGAAAACTTTCCCTCAGCTGAGAAATTACTAGCTACGAAACTGGGAAATACTCTTGGAAGTTGAGCCAGTGTGGTGTAATGGCTGGAGTGTCAGAGTTCAAATCCACAGTCTCTCATGGCTGCTCGCTAGACGACCTGGGGTCAGTCACACTTTCGCATCCTAACCTACCTGACAGGGCTGTTGTGGGGATAAAATGGAGGAGGGCAAAATGGTGTTGTAAATTGCTTTGTTTTGCTATTCGGGAGGAAAACGGTAAAAATATCTAAATAAAATAAATAAGAATATGCAAAGAGTCACACTGGATCAAACCAAAGGCCCACCCTGTCTAGTATTCTGTCCACACAGTGGCTGCTCAGCTGCTTCTAGGAAGCCCCCAGCCAAGATTGCTGCAACAGCATCTTCTCCTCCCTGCTCCCCTGAAACTGAAATAAAAGGGCATGCAACCTCTGGTATTGAAGGGAGTAGATATCCATTGTGACTAGTGGCCATTGATAGCCCTGTCTTCCATGAGCCATTTATCCCCTCCCCTTTTAAAATACTTGCATTTTCAAAAAATTGCACAGTTATGCAGAAGCCATATTTATGTTAGCATTCCCTTAATACAAAACGGGAACCAAGAAACGATTTCACCCAGGATCAGGGACCATACATTGGAGAGGCAGAATAGAAGTGGATGGGGGGCGGGTGTGAGGGCAGGGAGAGGGGAGAGCACCCTGTTCAGCTGGGATGAAGGTTCTTGCTAGATTTTCTTTTGTATCAGGGCAAAAATACAGCTGGCTTCTGAATTGCGCTCCTTGCTGCCGGTGCTTTGCTGCAGTGAGTAATATGGACCGGGGCAGAGGGTCTATATCAATCTAGCAAAGCAGAAAAATGAATGAAAATTGAATTCCCTTGGGGGGGAGGAGGGGGGAAGGGAGGGCTGTGCTCCAGACAGAAAGATAAATCAAAAGGATGCTGGGGAGGAAGGAAGAATGATGAACCAGCTTCCAGTCGCAATGGAATAATTAGGGGAACAGGTTGGAAAGGCAAAGGGGGGGAGGGGGGCTGGAGACATGGGGAAGGCAGTCAGCCTCGTATGTCACCCTAGACCGGGGCACACAGGCACAAATCCTTGTTGACAGGGAGCCGAATCCAAGAGAAAACGGTACTCAAATGAGAAGGTAAGAATGGAGTGGATTGGTGCCATTTGGTGGCGCACACCCCCCACCGTCCTATTGTGGAAATGAAATGGAAAGCAAAGTTTGCTCCCTGCCAGCTGAGCATTTTTCCTGTCCTGGGCCCAGAGAACAAGAGCCTTCTCAGGCAGTCTTTGTGTGTGTGTAAGCAAAAAAGACTCTCACATTTGTGATAGGCAATCCCTGACATCCTTCCTTCATGTTGCATTTTCTGTTGCTGCAAGATCGTATTTTCACAGGATTCATACTGCGCTGGGGCCCATTTTATGTTTCTTTCCATATTACCCAAAGGCCCATCGACTCACAGTGATGACAAGAGTCCCCGCCGCCGCCACCACCATGCAGAGCACACATGCCTCATTCTGTGGCAATGCTCTAACTATGAAAAGTGATGCTACCAGGCTGACACTCCATAAAAGGTAGAGGGCTGCTATGAACTCCATTGTCCCACATTCAAACTCAGAGACATTTTGCTGAAACACAGCGTCATTTTGCAGACTTAACAGGAGGTAGAAACTACAAGCTCAGCAAGGAAAATAGATCTGGATAAATGCTGCTATAGAAGCAATCCAGATTTTTACCTTCATTGATCAGTGGAACTCACTGCCATAAGATAGATACAGTCACCAGTTTAGAGAGCTTTAACAAAGATTACATATATTTATGAATTCAACCAACATATATTTGATATGCTAGCTAAGAATGGAAGCTTCTTCATCAGAGGCAGTCTATCTCCAAGGACCAGATTTCCCCCCCGCCCCCCAAGACACTAGAGGGCCCTTTCCACTTCCATGTCCTGCTTGTGAACTTCCGACTAGATCTTTGTTGGCCATTGTTAGAACAGAACTCTCATCTGGGCGGACTTTTGGCCTTAACCAATATAACAATGCTTATGTTCTTACAAGCCATTTGAATTCTCAGCTAAGAAAAATCCATGGAAATCCATAACATAATGTATGTGCCAGGCGTATTCTTCATGCTTTATTCCAAACCCAATATTATGGTGTGAGCTTAACAGAGAAGAATTAGGAAGTGCATGGAGAACAGGGAGCCACCCCACAACAAGCACATACCAACAACAAACCTGTGGCATCTGTTCTGAACACTGGTTGCATGTTTTAATAATGACGATGATGATAATTACTGTGCTTATATACCACTCTTCTAGACAGATTAGTGCCCCACTCAGCAGTGAACAAAGTCAGTGTTGTTATCATCTCCATAATAGCCTCTGGGGGGCTGGGGCTGGGAGGCGTGGCTTACCCAAGGCCACCTGCTGAGCTCATGGCAATAATGGGATTCGAACCCGCAGCGTGCAGACTCGCAGCCCAACCTCTTAACCACTATGCTACAACAGCTCTCTCCAAGATATCTTCACGACCATTTTCTTTTCTTTTAAGGGAAGGAAATCAGAATTCCCAGTAAGCTAAATTCTATGCCATATATCATATTCAGGGAAAAGCCAGGAAAAAAAGCTGCACAAATTGTTTTGCTAGTACATCTAGAAGGTGTTTCTTCCTATAGAACTCTCAAGGAGACCCAGAATTAATGATCTTTGAAAATATCTTAAATACATCCATCCATCCATCTAGCTGGAAGGAAAGCTGCTAATTCCCCTTTCCACCCTGTTCTGCCACAACCAGGCCACTCGCTGGCCCATGGGTCAAACCCACCCCTATCCAAAGCCAAGACAAGTCACTGTGGTTTGGGAAATGTATAATAATTGTCAACATTCTGGACTATTAATTGTTCGTTCCTCTTTTAGGAAAAAGGTATGTGTGTGTTACTTGTGCCATTGAGGATGCAAAGCCCAATTTTGAGCTTTCTTTTTTTAATACAAAAGGTTAAAAGCTAATTCAAAAAATAAGCAGGACTCTTGTGACAGTTTAATGACTCATTCACTTCTTAATGCTTGCATATGTTTTTGTTCCCATCTCATGCATCTGGTGAAGTGGGTTTTAGTCCAGGAAAGTTTATGCTAGAATAAAACTATGTTAGTCTCTAAATTACCACAAGTTCCAATTTACTTTTGAAGTAGTAGATTAACACGGCTAGCCCTCTGGAATTATCTTTTTTAAGCTGTTTTTTTTTAAGGTGAGGTTGTCACAGTTTCAGAATTCAAGGTATTCAAGAATTGGTGTGCTTATTATTATTATTATTATTATTATTATTATTATTATTATTATTATTATTATTATTTTAAAGGCTTGCAATAAAAGTATTTGTAGTGCTGGTCACTACAAAACCAAAATAGACCTAAGACCCAAGTGGCTTCAGGGCTTTTATCTCCTACACAGGAGATAATATTTTCAGAGGAAATGTTTCTTTCATTCCAGCAGGCTTGTGATAGGAAAAGGAGTGCCGGAACTTTTCCCTGTGCACAATTAGCCAGTGAAAATGACTCCCACACGGACTCTGGCCACCCCATTGGCTTGTTTTGTCAGAAGCCTTCCTGCTTTGATGGTCAAGACCTATTGACTGAGTCTCTAGCGGGGAAATTCACATTGCTCATCAGCACTGAGAGCCAGTGCAGTACTTTGGATGGAGAGGTGGATGAAGACCAGAGAGATCGCAGTTCGAATCCCGGCTCAGTCATGAAGCTCACTCGCTAGTTAGCCTTGGGCCTGTTCCTCTCTCTCAGCCTTACCTCACAAAGTTATGAGTTTTTTAAAAAGAAGATTAGGCAGCAATATGTAATGGGACCAGTATATAGCTTGGGTTTCACAAAGAACAAAGAGCTTCTCTCCATCGTCTTGAATTTGCGATAAATTCCATTGCATACATCTCAATTATTGGAATTCTCAATGACTATTAATCCTGTCCACTCAAATAGAGTTTTTCAAAGCCCCACCAGACCTCATGTCATGAGCAACATAGAAGAACTCGGCAACATCATATGGCTGTGCTGGCAGAGGTATTCCAGCCCTTTGTTTAAAGTGACTCCTTTTGCAGTGCCTAGAAAGGAGGAGCAAATAAATCAACCCACACCTTAGCAGCCTTGGGAGAGAAGATTACTACAAAAGCGCACAGGCGTGTTGAGTCAGTCGGCATGGAGGTGCAGGGTGTTATCAGCTCTGCCTAGTCTAAACAATATGAAAAGTGACACTCCACTCTTTGAGAGGCTTACCCAATCCCCAGCTCCAAACCATAATGCCAAAATGAGGACCCACAAATCTACACCTCTTGCAAGAACATCAATCAAACAGGAGGAGAAATGCAACCACCCCTCAGGCATTCTGTAAGCCACTCTTCCTTAACACAGCCTCCATCTCTCATTGGAAGGAATGAATATATATATATATATATATATATATATATATATATATATATATATATATATATATATATATATATATATATATATATATATATATTTAAGTATTATTTCACAGGTTCATAGAATCACAGGACACAATACCATCAGGATATCCGCCAGCCATAACAAATGTGAGCCTCACTAGAGCACCGCTGTTGTAACCTGTGCAATTCCCATTCCATTTTCGCAAGGTTTGAGCTGGAAAACTTCTTCCAGGACTGTGCCTATAAATATTCACAAATGAATAAGAATGGCTGTACTTACCAGGAGGAGGACAAGGAAGATGGGTCTTTCATTTCAAGATAGGTAGAGGAAGTTTACCTAAACTGAGCCTAATGATGAAACCCACTTGCAACGTCCCTGGCTGCTCCCCCACAACAGGGCCTGTTTTCCTTTGGGAGAGGAAAAAGAAAAGATGGAGGTTAAAAAATAAACGCAGAACGCTCCGAACTTTAAAGGGGAAGAGGAGCGCAAAAGTGAAAGGGTGTCAGGTTTCCCTGTAGAGAAGGTGCTGCTATCCCCACAAAGTGGTGTTGAGAAAGTGACTCTGCTTGTGGGTCAGCGGAGGAGGGGCGGGGGTGGGAAAGAACCTCCGAGAAAATTAAATTGCACTTGAGGGCAAATTCTATTAGGGAATAGCAACAGTCTCTCAACGGCCTCCATCCATTTAGGTAATTAGCTGCAAGCTAGGAATCCCCTTCCAGGCCAGGAGATGTTCTTCTTGTTTCGTGGAAGCTTTGCATGACCTGTAGAAGCCCGTTTACATTCCTGCCTCCTGCTCAGCTCTAAAGGGTAGGATCCTGCTTTGTCTCTTGTCTTCTCTTCTTTTTCCCTGCTCAAGACCCATACTCTTCACTCTTTGCATACAGGTAGCATCTAGCGGACTGAAAGGGACTGGTATGGACTATCCACCTTTGAGTTTAAACGAAATTCTACATACATTTAAAAAAAATTTTTTTAAAAAAACCGAATCTTTCAGAAACATTGCACTGTGAAAAGAGGTCATTGTAACATTTCAGAACGGTGAATATTTTTAGAAGGATAAATTTTATGAAGAGGCCCCTGGCCCAGAAATGCCCATTATAAAGCCAGTTTCCCTGGCTACCGTTGTGGCCTGTTTGTGGACTACAGCCCCAAAACTTTATTTATGCTCTGCATTTCTCCCCAGTGGAAACCCAGAGTAGCTTACATTGTTCTCCTTGCCTCCATTTTATCCTGTGAACTAGGCCAGGCTTGAGTGTATGGGACTGGCCCAAGGTTGGCCTCCTTGGCAGAGCAGGGATTTAAACTAGGATCTCCCGTATCCTAGTCTAACCACTTTACCACACTGAGAAGGAGGCAAGTGGTGATCGTGTATGGGGTGGCTGGGTGGCCCCTCTTCATGTCTTAGAGACCTTCATATTCCCCTTCACAGGCAGATGATAAGTGTAGGGGGAGGGAATTGCGCTAAGGCCACAGCAACAATACCCTTAAAGAAGGGAATAACGCCCTTCCCGCAAGATGTTCTCTCGCTGGAAAATTTAGAATTGTGAGTGAAGGACTCTAGCTCACTGACAGAGGACATGTTTTGTATAATTATCCATGGCATCTCCAGTTAAAAGGATGTTAGTCATCTTTCACATTTACTCCAAGTCAGGACTAACAACAACAACATTCAGTTTATATACCACCCTTCAGGACACTCACTCAGAGCGGTTTACAAAGTATGTTGTTATTATCCCCACAACAATCACCCTGTGAGGTGGGTGGGGCTGAGAGGGCTCTGAGAGAGCTGTGATTGACCCAAGGTCATGCAGATGGCTTCAAGTGGAGGAGTGAGGAATCAAACCTGGCTCTCCAGATTAGAGTTCTGCCACTCTTGACCACTACATCAAAATGGGAAATCCATGAACAAATCTTCCAAACTATTTTTTTGGGAGAATATTATTGATGGGGGACTGAATATAGATTGGGACTCTAATATGGTCAAGGGGGCTTCAAGGGACTGTTTGGGGTCAGGAAAAATGATGTGTGGAAACTGGGATAACCCCTCCAGCCCTTACTGTAGCCCCATCCAAACAAGGGCCCCTATGACTGCAAGTTTCCATGTTGCTGTTTTTTTAAAAAGAAGATCTAATCACAGATGTTCCAACATTTCATCTAGTTTGGCCCTCAGATGAGACCAGATGACTCTGTGTTAGGCAGCCTTTTATGTCTGTAATGTTTGGAAGGAAGACAGAAGAGGCGATTTGTAATCATCAATTATTATTATGCACAAATAGGAGAGAATGGACCTTGTCGAATGCCTAAACATAACTGAGAAACATTGCATTGTTTCCAAAATGAAGAAAAACTAAACATTTCAAGATACAGTTAATAAGCTTATTTGCTGTGACCTATGCCCAATATATGCACAATAAAATCCAGCGTCTATGACAATATTGCTAATTCTTATTTAACAACTTTGTTCTTGTACCAGTTCAAAGGTGATGCTTTCCTAAAAGAGACCCAGTGCCATTTGCCATTATATTTAAGATATGGAAGCGTGTTCTCCATTAAGCTTTCCTAAAGTTACTGAGCAAACATCTCTGAAAGAACCTGGGAGCAATGGTGTGGTTCGGTAGTTTTAAAGGGTGCTATGAAGTTTGCATCGATCGTGGTAGACAGGCTAACTGTCTTTGACATGAGCTGATTATCAGATCTGTTCAGTTCTGCATTGAACAACTCAAACACCTGCTGAGGAGGCTTGCAGTGTTCCCCCCGCAAACTACACATGCCTCAAAACACTCACAAATCCAAACATACAGGCAGCCATTAACAACACTAAATAATACTGTGACAAATCCTGATCTTTAGAAAAAAAACAGTGTTTATTTTATGACTGATTTATATGGTTTGTGACTGCTTTAATTCTCTATTTAAACAATTCCCTGGCGACCACAGGAGTAGCATTGCAAGGGGAGGGAGTGAAACTCAAGCAGGCTGTATGAGAACACACATGCATTAAAAACCAAGTGTGCTGTGTTGCACTGTTAAGTTTAATTATTTTAATTAATTAAATTTCTAACCCACCCTCCCTGTGAACAGGTTCAGGGCAGGTAACAACATTGTTAGACTACAATAACAGTAATACAGTATGAAATTCATAATACAATACAAATTACAAAATACAATTAAAAACCATAAAACCATATCCAACAGCAGCAAAGATATTAAAACTATACACCTCTTCAGCAATTGGAAGAGGTAGGGCAGGCAGGTCATAGGTATTTCAGATAAACAACGGACCCAAGCCACAGCAGAGAGGCCGACCAGGCAGCCTGCCCAGACCTCAACCACTGCATAAGCCTGGCAGAACGTCTCCATCTTACAGGCCCAGCAGAATTGTAATAAGACCCGCAGGAAGGAATATGGTGAAGGAACGTGCTGAAAAGCCAAGAAACAGACAAGCAGGCTGTTAAAAATCTGGCTCTCTATTCAGAACTGGCAAACAGGATGCTCAAACAGTAAGGGTTTGAGCATCCCTAGTAAATTTAGATTCTTGAGTTAATGGTCTTATCTCCCCTTCCCCATTTATATGCTTCTAACATGAAGCTACAGTCTGATTTGGGTTCCCCCCTCCTCCATTTTGAGCCCATGGGCCCTGAACTTCTGCCCCAACGTCTGGCCCTATTGACACCACTGGTGCACAGCCAAAGGGAGCGCAGGCTGAATTCTGGGTCTCTCCCTCCAGTTTCATGGGGTAAGACTCCAAAGGACCGGCTGTTGCTCCCCATAAATACAACCCACAATCCTTTGCACAGCACCAGGGATTCTGTGAATGAAGTTCAGGGATTCCTCGGCAGAGACAGTCATGCAGAAAAGCATTTTGGCTACAGAAAAACCTAAAAAATCTTGAGAGCTTCGGCCTCATTGGTGGAATGAAGGCCACTCAGCTGGACTGTGGACTGTGGTCACCAGAGGCTGTCTAGATGTAGCGTGGATCATAATCAAAACAGCAACATACACATTCCAGAAGTTGCTGCCAGTGCCTTTTGTGAATTGCACTGTGAGAAAAGGGGTGTGTGTATGTGTGTGCGCACAGAAATAACGACATTGACCCGGAGTTGCAAAATGAACGTTGAGATGTTGCTCAGCCCAAGAGCCTGGGGTTCCTATTTTTCAGGCAAGCTTTCTTGAAGTATTAAAATGCATGACGGCAGTGAGAGCTCAGGGGGAGAAAAGGAGGCTGTTTCTTAGAATATCCATCCTGTTTTATTTTAACGTTTAATTGATCTTTTCTGCTGAAGTAAGCGATAGCGAGCATCCTTCCTGCTCTTAGGCTCCGCGACTCCCGTTATTATTATTTGGGTCTTTCAAAAGACTGCATGAGAAAAAAAAACCATACCTGTCTTAAGCTGCCTTATATTATTTGATATTTTAACCTGTCAGTAGCCACTCTGAGAATCACTTTTTTTTTGCTAAGTGACAGGACGCAAATTATGATATTGTAGAGTCCAACCATCAACAGAGGCAACTACGAACACTCATGAAGTTGCCTCATATGGATTCAGACCATTGGTCCATCAAGGTCAGTATTGTCTTCTCAGACTCGCAGGGACTCTCCAGAATCTTAGGCAAAGGTCTTTGACATCCCCAACTGCCTAGTCTTTTTAATTGGAGGTGGTGGGGATTGAACCTGGGACCTTCTGCATGCAAAGCAAGTGTTCTTCCACCGAGCCACAAACCGTCAAAGCAAACTATGCAGGTGCCAAAATCCTTGAGGTGCCATCCCCAACTATCCGTGCCTTGGGGATAGCAGCTGCCTGCTCCTCTGCAGGAGTTGCTCAGGCTCTCCCAGCCTGAGGTGACATTCTGGGATTCTCATGGGAAACCTTCTGATCTCCACTGGCTGTTTCGGTCATAGATGTTGGTTTAAAGGGGAAGGAACGAAATAAGCGACAGGCCTTGGGAAGCTGGTCTCCTTGCTCCTTGTAGGCACCACGGTTGTGCTTCTCAGCACATGATAAGGCACAGGGAAGTGGAATGAAGGAAACGAAACTTTAATTCAGTTAGGGCAACAAAAATCTTTAGGGTGACCACACTGGTTCCAAGGAAGAGGGGCTAGGAATGCAACAAGTTGTGAAGGCCTTAGAATCATAGAATAATAGAACCATAGGGTTAGAAGGGACTTCTAGGGTCATCTAGTCCAACCCCATGCACAATGCAGGACATTTACAAGTACTTCCCCCAGCACACCCCCAGGGACCCCTGCTCCATGCCCAGAAGATGGCAAAACACTATCAGAATCCCTAGCCTAACTGGCCTGGGGAAAATTGCTACCTGACCTCAAGGTGGCGATCACCCTTACCCTGGGCATGTAAGAAGGTGCCACGAGAACTAACCCTTGTGGAATTCTCTATAGGGAGGAACCATGGCTTAGTGGTAAAGCATTTTCTTTGCATGTCAAGGGTTCCAGGTCCAACCCCTGGCATCTCCAGTTATGAAAAAGGATCAGGTAGTAGGTGCTGAAGACCTTAACCTGTGACCCCGGGGAGCTGCTGCCAGTCAGAGTAGACAGTACTGACCTGGCCGGGCTCTGAGATCAGTTCAAGGCAGCTTCCTGGAGGCTCATGTGAGACCACCCCCTTCCCCTTGGGCCAGGTGCTGCAGACGATTGGGAATGCACTAAACAGGATTTCTGAAAATCCACTTATAAGACTCTTTCTCCTGCCTTAACCAGCAGCTGCATTTCCTTTGTTCTATAGCTCTCTCTTTCCTCCTGTCCATAAAATACAAACAAGCTTGCCTGGTGACTGGAGTAAGCTGCCCTCCCCTCTTTTAGACAGGTGTGTGCACCTGTCAAGGAACCCTGCTCCAATTCCCAGATGCATGTACATGTTGAAAGATGCTTGTGCACAGCTCTGCGTGTCCGTTCCTTACATGTTAGCTGTGGGAGACACAGGCGTTTCCTGCAGCAATTGTGATGTGAAGAGCTGTGCGCAGCCCTCTCTGGTCTCAGGGAAAGGGGTTCACAAAGAAAAACAGCTCAAGATGGGGGAATGGACAAGGGTGGAAGGGCAGACTGGATCCCCCAGAGGATTTGGTAATGAGATCTACTACCAGGACCTTTAAGGTTGCTGGGTCAGGTCCAAACTAGGTCATTACTGTGTATACACGGCCATTCCTCAGGTGGATCATGGTCTTTGGAAAACAAAAATAAAACAAGAGGTATGGTGCATGTCTCAGCCAGTTTTTGACTGAACAGAAGTCTTGATCTGTATTGTATTATCAGAGGAGAGGATCCTTTCCAAAAGTGCGGAAGTAACTCTAGTGTCCTACTATTACTAACAGTAGTAAGAGCCCCGTGGTGCAGAGTGGTAAACTGGAGTACTGCAGCCCAAGCTCTGCTCAGGACCTGAATTCTATCCTGACAGAAGCCAGGTTCAGGTAGCCGGCTCAAGGTTGACTCAGCCTTCCATCCTTCCGAGGTTGGTAAAATGAGGACCCAGTTTCCTGGGGGTAAAGTGTAGATGACAGGAGAAGGCAATGGCAAACCACCCCGTAAGAAGTCTGCCAAGAAAACGTTGTGGTGCAACGTCCCCCCATGGGTCAGTAATGACTCGGTGCTTGCACAGGGGACTACCTTTACCTTTAGTAGTACCCTGCTGATAGGACTGTGCCAAAAGTGAGGAAATAACTCTAGTACCCTACTATTACTAACAGTGGTAGCGCCTGACTGAGAGTGAGGATAGTCCCAAGAGCACACGCTGAAGAAAGAAAGAGCATGTGCATGGCTGCAAGTTGCCTTGGGGCTATGCAGGAAAAGGAGAACGGGCTTAAGCCTGGAATGCTTGCTTGGTTTTTGCTATTTGAACCTGAGCAAAAGATGTGCCCTTTAAGAATATATTTTTTTTTCTTTTTAAAATTCTAACAACAATGGAAGGATCCCGGTTTTGGGCGGCGAAGGAGTGGAGATGCAAGAGTGAAACTGCCTCCCCCTTCCCTGTATAACCCCTAAACAAATAGAGGCTGAACAAGTCTGTGATTTGCATTTCGGGGACAGAAGAAGACGATGTCGCGCATCCATTTGAGCCCTGAAACGAGACATTATGTGGGAGATGTAAAAGTGCGTCAAGCCTTTTAAAAAAACCCTGAAGAATAATTACAGAACCCTCCCATTCTGAGCAGAGGACCCTAACCCTTTCCCCTCTGGCTGTTTGTCCATTCAAAATTGCTCTGCGGAAGCTGCGATTTTTCTTGTGGAGGAAAAGAGTCAGGGATCCATGGGAAAGCAGATTAGGACAGGAGGTGGGTTTGAATAGAACAATATTGTAAACTGCTTTGGGTCCCCATTGGGGGTAAAAGTGGGATATAAATAAATAAACTTGCTCCAGGCAGCCAGTGGCCCTCTAGGAAAGAGTCCCATTCAGAAACTTTCCCAATAAGTTAAATGGCCTGCCCCGCCCCCCCGGCCCCCCGCACAGTTTGCCACATGGACAATAAAAGATCTAAGATTGAGGCACCGGAGTGTGTTTTGCCTAAAGGAAACCATTATGAGATGACCTGTCAACAGCATCCAGGCCTCTTTCAAAGCTTCAGAGGGGAAAAAAGAGGAAGGATTGGGGCTTTTTTTCAGGGGGAACGTGGGGGAACGGAGTTCTGGAACCTCTTGAAAATGGTCACATGGCTGGTGGCCCCACCCCCTGATCTCCAGACAGAGGGGAGTTTAGATTGCCCTCTGCTGAGCGGCACGGAGGGCAATCTAAACTCCCTTCTGTCTGGAGATCAGGGGGCGGGGCCACCAGCCATGTGACCATTTTCTCTGAGGGCAGCCCACTGAGTTCCACCACCTCTTTTCCCAGAAAAAAGACCTGGGAAGGATAGTTGTTTGCGGCATCTTGGAAGAAAGCATAACACTGTTTAATGAGACAGCAGGGAAAGCATAATTCAAAGCTGACTACCAAAGCATTTTAGAAACCGAAAAATATGTTTTAGGAGAGAATGAATGGACACAGCCCATCACCGTCCAAGTACTCAGGGTGGGTAAGGTTATTTGACTTTATTCCTCCCTAACTCTAGGTATGAGAATCGAAAGCCAACAGGCAGCCACACCTCTGTACAATGGGACTGCCAATTTTTGATCCGGTTGCTGTAGCCACGTCTCTGAGGTACAGCAATGAACATTTTTTTCCAGTGTATGCCAGAGCTCACTTCATCAGATGTCTTGGAGTGCACATACTCATCAGGTCAATGCTTGTATATTCCCAATGGTTTATGAAGAGAGACAGGTTTTAAACAAGATCTATTAAAAAGAGCAATCGGTTCACTCACTGCTGTTAGACAGGCAAAGTAGGGTTCATATAAAAATCTAGTGCAAGAGAAGCAGATACAAAGCATGTGTGTGTCATTAGCACCTTCAGTGAGTGGGCTAGGAAATCTGGGCACCTTTAGGGGGGGATACCAGCAGGTCCAGGTTTCCTCACCCCTGTATGATAAACTGTCCCTCCTGAAATGCCCTCTTCCAAAGACTTCTCCAGGGAACAGGTGTCTTCTTTGCATCTGGCCATGGTAGAAAGAAGTGTTGCTTCCTTCCTAGTTATCTCCTGATCTCAGATCTCGACCTCCGTTTTCCTCTCTGGCCCTGACCCTCCATCTGGGTTTCCACAAGAGTATATGGAAGGCTGGATGCAAATATCTAGCCAGCTGTACAACTAGGAAAGGATTGCAGAGAGACAGGGAGGCAACTGAGAACAGTTGGCTGGGAAGGACAGTATCACTGGACAGAGATTGATTGGGGTTAAGCTGCAGGACAGCTGGGGGGGGGGTGACGCAGGGCTCAGGGGGACGTGGTGATGACCCACAAACTGTCGGGCAGGTGGTCAGCTTTATAGAAGGAGCTGAATGTTAGGGTGAAGAGAGCAAGGGGGAGGGGGAGGGCAGCACATAAAGGCATGTCTTGAATGCAGGGAATGGCAAGGGGGGGGGGAAGGCAACTAAACCATCAGTTTGCTGCAGCGCTGTGGCAAACATACCCTTTCTGAGTGGGCTGCCTGTTGAGTCTCTGCGTGAGTCTCTGCTCGAAGCTTGCCTTTTTTCTAACCAGAAGTCATGCCCAGATTGGTGGCTCAGGTATAAATACTGTGCTCAGTCAGAAGCCATGCATAATATACCTGTTGTTGGTTAGTATCACTTTATAGTGCACATGGGAGATCAAATGCTTGACTAGGCCCTCCTGCATACAAAACATGTTGGCTTTCTACCCGCAATGCGGGAGGGAGAATAAGGGTGGACAGACTCAGTGGGTTAGATTGTCAGACCTGGAAGATCCAGGTTCGAATCCCAACTCTGTCAGGGAAACTTGCTGTATACCTTGGGCCAGTCAGTCTTTCTCAGCCTAACCTGCCTCACAGAGTTGTTATTGTAAGTGTCAAACGCAGGATGAGAAAATGTTGTAAGCACTTTGGGTCTCCATTAGGGAAATCGTTCAGATGGGACTGTTGATTGCATGTTTTGCCAGGGACGTTCACTAGACAGCGATTTTAAAGTAACTGGCATACACCTTAAGCCTACGACAAAACACTGTCCTTATTGTGTTTCCTTGGAGAGATGTTGGCAATGTCTTTTTAATCCCCCCTCCCTTTGATCTCCAGAAGACAGATATCTGAGGTGCAGGTGGGCAAATAGATCATTCCTCTAGGGAATGTACGTAGGCAGAAACTGCCGATATTTTAATCCAAGCAGGCTCCATCTTAGGTGTGGGCTCCCCACTCTCATACAAAAGAGGGAACATCTCATCTAAAATTGTGCCTCTTGTGACATGCATATGTACGGACCAAAGAAAAATGAAGAAATATATGCTGAATTCTTCAATATGATTGGATTCTCAGGTGCAGATTTATGATTTAATAGGCTGGAACCCTTGATCAGTGAACTAAGATATCTTGAATCGCATGACACTCTATTAGGAAGGTTATAATCCTTTGCACACTTTGCAATAAATCCCCATTCAGTGACTTTTACTCCTGAGTAAATATGCATAGGATCCTGCTGGCAGGCTCTTTCTTTGGCACGTTTCTGGCAATTAAAGTGAAGGTATGGATGGGTTTTAATTTGCTGTTTGGCTTTGATTGCTCTTTTTCATTCCTGCTTTGTAGGCTTAATTGTTTTACTGTTTTTTTTTTTTAAAAAACAACCCTGTGGTGTTATCAAGGAATCTGGGAGCTGGCTGTAGTCCATGAAAACTAAGGCCGGAAGAAAAACTTGTTAGTCTTTAAGGTGTTGCAAGATTCCTGTTTATTTTTGCTCAAATGGATCATCATAAAAACAGTCAAATCAATGAAAAACTATGTACAGCTTTGCTTTTGATGCCCATTTTAAGAGTGTTATTCCTCCCAGATCTTCAGGGGTTAAGTCGATCACAGAATTTTCACCAGTCTTATCACTGGGGAATTGTGAACCTGCCATACTTCTAGCTACAAACCAGTGTTAAAGTCCGAGAACAACATTTAAAGCAGGCGTCATTTTTTAAAAAAACTTGGATTCTTTTCGCAAATGCACTTGTTTCCAAGGCCATCTTTTCCTAACATATTCGACACTGCCACAGAACATAATAAAGCCCTCGGGTTTCAAAATCTCAGCAACCTACCATTCTGGGGAAAAAAATTATCTAGTGCCTTTACTCTGCAGATTTTGCTGAAAAGCCCTCCTGGAGAGGATTATTCCCTTTGCATCATTGCTTAGAGTATCGGGGAAAACACTGGAAGCCACAATATTTGGAGATAAAGAGCGAGATTATTTTTTTATAACTGAGACAGTCCCATCCTTTGATGGAGAGCTGGAGGGGGGAGGGGGGAACTAGCTTGTTGAAATGAAGATGGGTGGGTGGGCGTGTAAAACCTTTGCGTTATCATCACTATTGCGAATGCGTGCCCAGGGGAAATCAAGGTGAAAGGCAGCAGTGGCAACTCTATAACGATAAGGGGAGACACACACAAGCGCATACACACACACGCTATTTATCAATCTGTGGGTTAAGGAGGGAACAGGGAAGGCCAGGGATGCTAAGAAGTTCAATGCACCATGAACTGTCTCAAAGACATGGGGCACTCCGTGCATACCTGGGCATGCGGGGGTATGGAGGGTGGGCTATTCAAGCCTTATCAAACAAGGGAGGCTGGTCTAGTAACCAAAGCATCCCCCACAGGTCGCACCTAAGCCCAGCTTCTTTTTTAAAAAAGCGAGAACCTCTTTCCATTAATTGGTTCAACAGCTATCAGATTTTGGCTTAACCTTCCGCCAAGGAACATACGCTGTTCTCCCCTTGTCATATATTTGACTGTTTCTAAGTGAATCTACAGTTCTGTTGCACTTAGTAGCTGGTGATATAGAATCTGCTGTTCTGTTGCGACAACTAGTTTTACTTGCAATGTTTGTTAGAGGTTAGAGTGTTGGTCTAGGGGGTGTGGGAGAGCCAGGTTCAAATCCTCATTGCCATGGAAGCTTGCTGGGTGACCTTGGGCCAGTCTTTCTCTCTCAGTCTAACCTACCTCACAGGGTTGTGGTGAGGATAAAATTGAAGTGAGGAGAACAAAGCAAGCTTTTTTGGGTCCTCGTTGGAGGGGAAAGGAGGGATATAAACAATATCATGAACCCAGCCTTGTGTTATACCATTCCTCCTTTTTATCCTCCCAACAACTCAGCATAAGGTCACTCAATGAAACATAGAGCCTAGTGGGATTTCCTAGTCCAACACTCTAACTAGTCATCTCCAACACAGGCTCCATGGCACCCTCCAAAATTTTTCCTGGCACCCATTGCCTTGTTCCCCAGAGCAGCTCATCCTCAAAGCTTAGAGCCACTCCTGGCTTTCTTGCAGTGCACTGGAGTGAGAGGTGATTCAGAAGATCTCAGCACACATCGCTTCGGTGTCTGCGAGAAGCACCCATTTGGAAACAGCTGCCTCCATCACAGGAGGACTACATTTTGTGATTGCCTTTGGCACCCTAGGACAGTCATTTCGTGGTGGTGCCTGCTACCTGTTGTCCTAATTTTGAAAGTGTCCTCAGGCTCAGCAAGATTGGGGACCGCCCCCCTGCTCTAACCACTACACCACATTGGCCATTAAGCTGGTATTGCTTTCCCTGCATTTTTCTCCTGGTGGGGGGGGGACTTCACTTGCTATATTTCTGAGACTGCTGTAAAAGGTATGGAAGGAAAGCCAGGAGGAAACATCTTAGATAATGCCTTTGCCCATATGCCGCGTGTCCTTCCTAAATTACTGCATCACGGAGAAGTGGCTACTTGATGCAGCCCCATAGGATAAGAATGGGGACTCTTATAGCTGAGTCCCCATCACTGCACACCTCATTTTATCAAAAAAGTTCAGGAAGTAATTCATAGAGACCTAAAGAATTGGAAAGGACCAAATACTCACGGAAACTAACTGTCCCATCTATGCCCTACATCACCATCTCTGATCAGTTTATACAATCCGGTATAATGACCAGGTAGGCTGCGGAAAGTGCCAGCGCACTAACTTAATCAAGACGACTCAAGCAAGCAAGCCAAGCCGCACCTTGCAAGAAAAGGCAAAGGGGAAAGAACAAAATAACACTGTCAGGTTCTACTAGTTAGGAGGCGTAATTTTGGAAAGGACCAGTTGCCGAGGAAGGAGCAAAGGTGCCAACGGATCTGGGCAAGGAAAGTGTACGTCTCAGCTCCTCGGTGCAGGATTTGAGCTATTGGCTTCTGACAACCTCCCATCAGTACATTCTTCCTCCTTGGCAAAGCAGAAGCCAGACCAGGCCAAGGCTCCTTCTTTTGCTGCCTACACAAAAATGTTATCCCTCTTAAAACTGCTTCTGAGAATAGGATACAAGGCAAGGGAGAGACCTGCATGGATAAGAATTGCACATCTGAAACCCTCTAAACGACTGTTAAGTATCTGCCTCTTGGAGGATGCAAAACTGACAGTGTGATTCTAGGGAAATTTACTTGGGTTTAAGCCCACACTGGGGTTGGACTGGGGTAACCCTGCATTAGAATCCTCCTGGTGTGTCAGGAACTTTATCAGACTAGTGGGAGTCAGATGCAAATCCAAAATAATTGACTGCAGGCAAATCATTGCCTCCCTCTTACAGCTTCTTGCTCCATTAGTCTGTAAAATGGGACCAATTGTGATCTACCTTGCAGGGCTGTTTGGAATGATGAATGGTGTTACCTTATCTTGAGACTTGGGGGATAAGGTACAAAGCAAAATCTAATGAAATAAAGATATAAATAAAACACCAATGCTGAACTTTTCAGAATGCTGAAAAGGCCAGAAGCAAAATGCAACCCCTCCACCCCCAGAAGTTAGGCAAACACTTTAATAACACAAGCCTACAGTACTAAAGACAGACAGATAGAGAGTGAGTGGGTGGGATCTAGCAGTAATTTCCACCTAAGCAGAATGGGATTTTCACATCTCCCCCACACCACTGTAGCCCAAAATACTTCCTGAAACACTGATCCTGGAGGACTGGAGGCCCCTCACACAACAGAAGGGAAGGAATGAGAAAAATCCCCCCTCTTCTCTTAATGGAAACCTACTGCAAGACTTTGGGCCAAACCACAAGGCAAGTTCAGTTCAAGGCATCTTGTGGCCCCAAGGAAGAACTTCCTATCATTTCCTTGGCCCCTGTTGCAGGCTCTTGGCTTGCCCCCAGTTGGTGGCAGCGGGGGTCTGGGGCATGATACAAGCCACCTCCCATGCTGTTGATGCTCAGAATGGGCAGAACCCCTGTGGTGCATGAGCACCTTCCACACCGAGCCGTGCCATGCGCTTGCGTGGCCAGAGAACCAGTCCTGCCCTAGGAGACAGAAACAATGAACCTCATTCATTGTTCCTAAGACAACCATGACAGGATTTGCAAGGAGTTTACCCCGCCCCCACCACCACCACGCACACACACACCAAGTTATTTCCCTGCTAAAAAAACCTCCCCTCCCCCCCCCACTGCATCTGCTGTTAACCTCGGCAAGGGAAAAAAGGTACTGGTATACTTAATTAAACCAGGGGCCAAATTAGGCATGTATTTATACAATGTATACAAGCCTTCTCATTCTTGTGTAAAGAAAGCTGAGAGAGAGTTGGGAAGAATGTATATTTTTAAATGAAACAAAATATTTTTAAACAAAAATATGAGTGGAACTAAACTCTGCACTCTCCAATGCCTTACCTTTAAGGTGGCCAACAGGCCTGTGAGAAAAATTGTCCTGGCCTTTTACTAGAGGCTTAATGGACTGTTATTTACCAGGTAATGCTCTTTACCTCAGGGCCTTAAAAAGCTTCGGCTTCCTCTTTCCACACATTAAGCCTCTGTTAAAGGGACAGGGCATTTTTCTCCAGACCTGCTGGCAACTTTACTAACCCTGCTGCTCTCATTTTTTTCCCCTCAGCACCCAACACCCCCATATTATGGCTCTCTTCCAAAATTGGAGCCAGACTGGAAGGGGGGGAAACACCATATGTAGCAAGGCAAGGCATGGGAGGTTGGCAGGGGTTTGTTCCCCTTTCTGATACTTTCCATGTTTGTTTTAAAATACACACACACCCATCCCTGCTTCCTTTGCACAAACAGACTCATAGAACTATTCCCTGAGGACAAACTCACACAGCTGGCTGATGGTGCCTTCGCCAGATCCATGCCTGCCCCCTACACAAATGGCTGCAAATTCTTGCTCAGCATCAGCATAGCGCCCAATAGCATATCTTCTTATTTGCTGCCTCTCTGCCACAGAACTGGCTTTCCTCAGGTTACTGAGAGTTTTGCTCTGACTGTAAAGCAGAATCACTTTCTCCATTTGGCCTGAAATCTGGCAGGCAGGATCTCCTGAGCGAAGGTTATAATCTCTGAGAATTTCATTTCAGTTGGATGGTGGAGAGGGGCTTACAAATGGAAATCTGTTTCCTATTGAAACAAAGGAAGTAAAAGGCTAACTGAATAATGAACAAACACCTTTAATAAGTAGTTAAATAAAATCAAAGCAATTTTTAATAAAAGAAAATAATAATAATAGTAACTGTGCTTATATACCACTCTTCTAGACAGATTAGTGCCCCATAAGGCCCGTGTCGTCGTTATCCCTGCAATACAGCTGGGGAGCTGGTGCTGAGAGGAGCAGCTTACCCAAGGCCACCTGCTGAGCTCACGGCGGCCTGTGGGAGTCGAACTAGTAGAGTAGGTGATTTGCAGCCCAACCACTTCACTGCTATGCTACATCATATTTCTGTACACGGCATCTTTGCTTGCTGAACCATGTGGCTCACTTGGGGCAAGCTACTCTTTGTTAACGTACGCTACTTTGTGGAGTCCTTGTGAAGCTGAGTGGTAAGCTGCACCCAACCTTCGAGGCAGAGATGTGACAGCAATCTAAATACATACATACCACATTCAGAAATACATATTATAGATGGTACAGAACGGTGAAGCCACAGGTTTTTTAGGTTTACACACAGTAGAAATGTGAACAAATCCAGTTTAAAGATACTGTCTTGCTATAGTGCAGTAGCCTGGACTGTGGACCAAACGTATGAGAAGGCCTGAATATTAAAGTGTCTGTAAAATGGGGAAGGTAGAAGTTAGTCTATTTCTGATGCTCATCTGCATAGTCTTAAGTGTGGGCTCTGTGTTAAATGTGTATTTGTTACTCAGTGGTTGAAGGGAATCCAAATGTCATCTCTCAATGAACTGCTCTTGTTTAAAAAGATCTCCATTCCAAATGCTCCATGTTGTCAATAAGAAATTGCCGCAATATAATTCCTCCAGTTTACCTGTTGTTTGCAACAGTATTGTTAGCACCTATTGGCTAACGCCAATAACGTCACTGATGATGAACAGCACAGCTATCTCTGTTCAGTAGAGGCTGGGCACTCTCCTGCTGTATGTTCATCCCTTTCCTTTCCAAGATTCGAGGTAGAACATCAAGAAGAAAACAATGAATTAAAACCAACTGAAATGATAGAGCAGCGGGAAAGGAAGCTGAAAACCCACAAGAACACGGGTGTTGCAGAGCTCAACGAAGTGGTTGCTCCACAGCCTCAAAGCAGTAGCAGAGAATGCCTTACTGCTGGCCACAGCCTCGCATGGTGTGGATATAGGATGTAAGGACCACCATGCAGTGGCTGGGCTCATAGGGGAAGAGACAGACCCTGACATATGCAAGTTCAAAGCCATGACGGGCCAAAAATGTTTGAACCAGAACCTTGGCTTCATCCCACAAGTTAACTGGAAGCCCGTGCGATTTGCACAGTAGAATTAATGTGTGTGTGTTTCCGCTTCACAGTAGCTACCAAGACACAGGCAATGGCATTCTGCAGTGGTTGAAGCTGCTGGATTATCCTCAAGGGCAGCCCCACCGAAAGTGCATTGCAGCAATCAATCCCAGAGGTTACAGAAGTGTGGACCGGTACAGCCAGATCTTTTTTCAATTGGCATTGTTTACGTAACAGATAAAGTTGATTGAAAAAAAACACCTGCTGGCCATGCATTACCTGTCTGAATAGGAGCAAAGCAGGGTCCATGAGCCCCTCTAAGCCCCTATCCTAACTTGACGAAACAGGAAAGCTACCATCCTGTCTATCACAGGAAGAACAATCCCCTCCCTAGCAGCATCTGCGGCTTGTCTGGATCCTATTTCAGCCTGCTTAACATCATTCGCTTCACCACTGGGTTAGACGTGAGACAGGTGCTCCTGAGAGCATGCAAAATACAGACGCCCTTTAAAAACAAATGTAACGAGTATCTCCTCTTCTCCCCCTTTACAGCAAGGCTCTGTCAGTCTGTTAATTATTTTTCCTCCTCCCTTTATTTCTGGAAAGGTTGTGATGCTTCCAGCCCAGGAATGTACCTCGATTGGAGAACTAAAGTTCAGTCTCTCTTGCTGGATCAGTGCCTGTGCTAGTATTTAAAAATAGTTTTTTCGGCTGTGCGGAAAATACCTTGACCTGGCAGCAACTGCAAAGCACTTTCCCTCTCCAGATAGTGGCAATCAACACTTTCTGATAGACCCTCCCTACTCACCCCCAATTCTCTTTCAGTGCAGTGATATCTTTCTTACTCTTCCCCTGAACTGGTACGCCAAAGCAGAAAGTGTCTGCCGAAAACATCATTCTGGAAAAGGTTGGCATCAAGTCATAAACCCTGTCTGCTAATCCTAGATGGGTGGGTAGCAGATTAAACCCTGATCTGAAGTCGGGTTCCAGGCCCCGGTACGTATTGAAGACCTGCTCGTCCCCCACACTGTCACCTGCTCCAAAATGATGCTCAAGCATCCTAGAATTTTCTGAACCTTTTTCTTTTTTGTTGCAGCAGCTGGTTCGCCAACTTCACATCCTACTACAGAATGTGGGTGAGATTTTGAAGACAGATTCAAGGGAGTGTTTAGAAGGGTAAGAGGGTAAAATGAAGGGGGAAGGAGGCTAGAAAGAGGGGGATACAAAGGGAGGGGGGAAATATCCGTAGGGATAGAGATGTTGACACACACACATAACAGAGACAAATCGCTAATCCTATTGAAAATGTATTTAGTTCCCCCTCCCAGTTCACCTTCAAAGAAATTTGGTACCAGCTTCCAGAAACAGGAAAGGGGAGGGGGCTAGATTGCCCTTTTATTAATTCCTTGGCGTCTTTCTTTGCAGCAAGTTGACCAATGAAATGAAAACATGAACTCTCCAAAGAAACACAGCCCACCTCCCTTGTTGTCCAGCTATATCTGGGTCTCTTTCACCCCCTCCCCAGCCCACTCTATCGAGCAAAGTGAAGATGTAAGGGGAGGGGGGCAAAAAAACCTACAAATCGGATTGACACCCACCACCCCCCTTAATAAAGTTTATTATCAGCCGGTCTGTAATCCTTTTAAATCCCCTGCTGCGGGGGTGGGGCTTGGGATTAGAAGAGGTCAGTGTAATCCCGATGAATTGGTTACAGGAGGATTTAGCGAGTGCCAGGAGAGCAGATGGCCCAAGGCCCAGCTCTGGAAAAACAACCATTTTCTGTAATGATTTGTAACAAGGATAAAAGGGCAAAAGAAATGGGAGCATTGGGTTTGGGGATGTGGGGGGAGGCTGGGGGAGAGGAACCAAGTGTTTACTGGAGCCTTTAGAAAACCTTGCTCTGGACATGAACAGCGGGGAGGTCTGTGTGCTGTAACCACCCTCTGCCACTCGATTCTTTGGCCTAGTTTTCACTTCAGTGGTAAACCAGTGTTATACCGCTTTAAGGCTGCCATTTGAGGAGCTCCAGAATAAGGAACACACATTATGAGATCCGTAAGAAAAGATGATGCTGGTCAGAACGTTCACAGCTCTTGATCAGAATCCAGGGTGGAGCAGCGCTTTGGCCGAGAAAGTTCATGGTGAGCAAGAGCAAGCTAAACCATGTGGTCCCTGCAGGGTTGGCACCAATTGCACTATCTGCTGGGCTCTAACCGCCCTGCCCCCTCCTCCGCTGCAGCAATGAGGACAAGGGGTCTATGTTTGCCCCGGTGGGTCAAGGGTTTATCCCTGCTGTAAGATGCACAAATACCTGTTGGCATTCACCACTGCTGTGCTTGTTCAGATCAAGCAGCCTGAAGCTTTGCCAGCATCTCCTGCTCCGGTTGGCCCCAGGGCTGTTTTAATGCCCCCACCCCAAACTCCACCTGGCAATGGGGCCTCTGTTAAATGGCAGGCCTTGACAAATGTTCAGCTCTTCTCTCTGGCCCTGCACCTTCCCTTCAACAACACCATTGTTCAACTTACCTCACCGCCTGGTATTGTTATGCTGTACCTTTCTCTGCCGTCACCCCCAATCTATAGCACCAGTTGGCAAGAGCAAAGAAATTCAGGCATCATGATAGAACTTTGATACAAAAAGTGGGAATTGGGGCTGGTTGGGGATTTCAAGTAAATTTGAAATTTTGGAGTACGGGTCAGCAGCATCCCTTTGAGCACACAACCTTGGCTAGTGTCTCCTAAGAGCCCTGCAGAAACCTGTTTTGCTCAGTGGCAGTGAGCACATTTACAATACCGTGTGTTGAAATGCAGGGTGCATGACGGAGGCTCCTGTACAGCTACCACCAGGGGTTGTGTTGAGATGACAGGTGCAAGGGAGGCATTCCTGGGATGCTGTGGGGATGGGAATTCCTTTTGAAATTCACTTTTAAAAATATAGCCATTGATTCATATTCTCTTTTAAGAGCAGGATTTCTCTTTCAAGAGAAATCAGTGCTTCTTTTTTAAACTTCAGCCTGCGCCGTTACGCAGACAGATACTCTAACAGGAAGGAAGGTAGGTTTGGGAAGACATTGCCTGCTTGACAGCATCTACAGGGTAAACTCTGAAACACTGTTGACCTTCCCTTCCTGCCCCGTCATCAAATTATTCTTTGATCAAATTGAAGTTGATTAGAAAATGACCTCAAATTCTTTAAAAGGAGTTGGAGTAGGGGGGAGACTGCTGGATTTTAAGGAGAAATTGGGTAAGGAGGTATTAAGAGAATTTCTCTTAACAACCGTAGTCCATTCTCAGTTTTACGTCTCCTCTTAGGTCCTTCTCAGTGGCTTGACAGTAGGTTGCTTGGAAGATGCATGCAAGCAAAAAGATATAGGCTGCTACCACACTGAACTCTTTGGCTCTGCGTTTCCCCCGATCCCAACTCCAGCAGTTCTTTTCACATCCCCAAACCAGGAAAGATTGTACCCACAGTGGGTTTAGAGAAACCTGTGGATGGAAGTTCGAATTTCCACACATCAAGAGGGATCCTTCCTACATTTCTTGTGGTCATGTCAGATGTTAAATGGCTTTTGGACTAAAGTGATACAACAAATTAAAATCCTTACTGGTTATAGTATTCCAACACAGCCGGAAACAATCCTTTTAAATTATTGGCAAAATATTGATATCCCTATGGTAAGAAAGGAGCGGATTGCCACTTTATGAACAGCAGCCAAAAAACTAGTTGCATCCATTTGAAAGAATCCCCACCTTATCAAAATGGTTCAACAAGATATGGAACTTATTAATCTTTTATAAGATCTCAGATGACCTAAACCGTGCAGAAAATTGTAATATACAATATAACTTTCTAGATAAATGGCAACCTGTGCTTGACAATATTTTTGTCATTTGACCTTAACGCCAGTATCAAACAAATACAAGAAACCTTGGTATATTTTTGATACAGATTTTTGTACCAATCTAGACGGAGTTGCATATTGTGGACGCTCTACTATGCACCTTTAACGGTACTCATTTCTCAGAGAAGTGTTATTTAATAGTTTACCCTAGTTCATGTTTTGTTAGCAAAAGATTTTGTTGTGATTGTTTAAAGTTGTATCTTAATGTTTATTTTCAATAAAAAACCATTAAAACTTAAAAGAAAAAACAGCAGCTGATAGCAGCCCGCCCACATACCCTCATGTCTGGCAGTCGTGTTCTCATTTCTGGTGGGGGGTTTTGCCAGTTATTTTTGTAAACTGGTAGTACAGGTATTGTTACAGTCTATAGCAATATATATGTAATTATTTTTTTAAAAAATGGCACAAGACCCATCGGGGGGGGGGGGGGATGGCTGGGCATGGGCTGGGGATCCTACAGGGAAGGTCTGTTGCCACTACAGATGCCAATGCATTCACAGTGGTGATGAAAGCGGAACAGGAGCATGCCCTGGGTGGAAACTTTCAGCTTGGGGCATAGAACTGAGGCTACTGAAGAAGAGTGCTGGTGGTCCAAGGTGGTAGGGCTTTCGTATGCTGGCATAATTTTCCTGCCCTGCCTCGCAAGCAAAACAGCTAGACCAAATGATGTAAAATACTAGACACTGTTGAAGAAATATAGCCTATCGGTTCAATTACTATAGATTGCAGAAATCAACTTTTTAAAGGACACGCTTTGGATTGCTCATGTCCAGAACTGTAAAAAAAAAAAAATTCTGAGCAACAAGTATACACAGTCTTGGATTACATATAATTAATAGAATCCTAAAAGGTCAGCACTTTAAATGACAAAACGTTTTCCCTGCTTTTGAGCACAAGGTTGTGAATAAGCCATGGCATGTGTGGTGCTCAAGCCCTTAGCCACTCTGCAGGCTAGAAATCTTTAACAAAGTTTCTCCTCCTCATCCCCTTTGCCCTGCATGACTCTGTTGTAAATATGAAACAAAAAAAAAATTAGGGTCAGACACACACACGTATTTATTAACAAAAATAAATTTATTCCGCTAACACCGAGAGACACAGGAGAAAAATCAGGTTCATTCCTGCACAACAGCTGTGGTGGAGGAACATGGGAGGAAAGAGACAGCATGCTAGGCGAGTCGGAGCTAAAAGGAAATCAAAGAAGCCTCCTTTAAAAATAGTTTCTTCATGGCTCCGTTACAAAACAACACCTTAAGAGTCCTGGGTGGGTGGAAGAAGATGGTACATAAATAGTAGAAAGCGCACTTGTTAGTATGATTCTTTAGGACAGTATCAGACAATCTCTTCCCACAGTCTCTTTCTGAGGCCGACTGCTGTCAAAATGGATTCTGAAAATTGTAAACATGCTCATAGGGGCTTTGCGGGGAGGGAAATACATTAGCAGGTCTCTTTAGTTCATATTCTGTACACCCAACACCTCCCCATTCACTTCTAATTCCAATTAGGGTCCAAATACACCTAGGATTTGGTTTTAGCTTCCCTATACCTCACAAATGTGTCAGGTTACTGGCAGACTTCACCTGCCCCCCCCAACACACACATCAGCAAATTCCTCTTTTCCACATAACACCAATGAAGGAAGGGGTGCACCTCAGGCAAGCATAGCAGGAGAAAAATGGACCCACATCTTGAATCAGGTTCTGTCTAGGGTGCTGAAAACTGTATTATAGGGATTCCCAGTTGCCATTACCAGATTTTTAGACCTGTCTGGTTGGAACCCCCCCCCCCCCATTTCATTCATAAGAATATTTTTTATCTGCAAACAATACAAGAAAGAGCAGTGTAATATTATAGCTCTTTGGATTTTGGATGCAATTCAATGCTCCATCCATGCCTCTGCACACCTTTCCTAGCTCGTCTGTGGCACCCTTAATTACTGTTTGATGATGTGGAGTGCATTGTAGAGCATGAGAATCTGCTCAGAGGTCAGTTAGTATGGCAAAATACACTTCTGGCCCTCCGACCACTGCCTGGAGACCCGAGTGGCCCCCCATGAATACAGAAGCTGGCAGTCCCCCCCTTAACTACTTAAGGGAATCCGGCTCAAAGGCACTTTCCAATCATGCCCTGCTTCTCCCTGCCTAGTGACACCACAGAAGGGCTGAGAGTTTTCCAAGCCGGCTTAAACACACTTGCTGCCAGCGAGTTAGCACCGAAGGCCCAACAGCCACTGCGACAGATATACAAAAACAAGGGTGACCAGACACTTGGAAATCAAGTTTTTATCAGAGGGTCTTGGGACAGCGAGAGGCAGATAGACACCACGCCTGATATAGGTCTTTGTAAAGCCTCACACAAACCTTTTTTGAAGGTAATCTTGGTCTTCTTAAAAATTGTAACAAGAGTTTAAAACTGACTAAAGAGACAGAAAGAAAATAATTGGGGTATAACATAGCTGCATTTCAAAACATACTTCATATAACATGCAACCAGGCCTATTTGTACTCATTGCTTCTTGCTAATTGTTATGGAGCGATACCAGAATGCCAGAAACTGAGACAGGAGTACCCTCTGCAGATGATACTCTGTTTATGTGAAGTTGGAGCCCACCAGACACACCTATCAGGTGCACAATACGCTTGATCTTCTCTGACCACACAGTGTGGAGAGGGAAACACGTGAATTTTCTAGATCTGGCATGCATGAATGGAAGATGTACCCACCTGGAAAATCCACACTTTGCCTGCTTTGCATAATTGGTGGGCTCTCCCCTCCACATGAACAGAATGCCAACATACTGTGTGCAGAGGGCATATATAAATAGAAAAGTCCCTGCCCGGCAGAGCTTACAGTCTAAATAATGGATGGCCCACTTTATCCAGATCTCCACTGCCCAGTCTTTGATTTTCCTCAAAACTTATTATCCATGGCATGTCCTGGAAAAACAAAGGAGCACATGGAACAGCCAGGCTGCCTCTCAAAGGGGAGCTCTGTTAGGAAGCATATTAAACCCCAAGCCCGCTTTTACCCCCTTCTCATTTGAGTGCAGATGCCCTGACAGCCACACACACACACACCGCAGCTGTTTGGTATGATGAAAGCAGGCCCAAAAGTACACAGAAGTTGGCCATCCTTACCCTATATAATGCTGCAAATGATTAGAAACTTCCATTGAGCAAAAACAGGAAGGGGGAGAAAAATAGTGATGTCTTGTCCCCGTCAGATGTTTTATTAGTGTAATTCTTGCCCTATCCCCCCACCACCTCTTCGGATTCAGAAGCCATTACCAAGTATAATAAGGTAGAATATCACCTCTATAGCTAGGACTGGAACTGTGCTGGGGTGAGCGGGATAATAGAGGCGAGCGCAATGCTACAGGCCTGTGGTGGTAACAACAATAGGAGCACTCTCGGCACTTAACATGTGTCTAGATGTGTAACAGGGAAAAGAAAGACACAAGTCTTAATATCACTGTTACTATTATAAATGGATTTCAAAGCGTTTAAAGCATTTCACATGTATTACCTCAGTAATCCTTATGATTTGTAAGGCCAGGCCAGTATTTATCATTCCCTTGTTCTGGAACCTGAAGTTGAGATCCTGTGGCTTATTTAAAGTCAGCTAGTGAGTTTTTCAAGGAGAGATTGAACCCAAAAGCTGCTGCGCTCTACCGGTTCTCAAACCATCTGTTTATTGGAGGGAGAATGGAATATAAGGCACTTCTGTAAAAATGAGCATGTTAACTTGCAAAGGGAGGTGGATAGGTAGGTAAAAGTTATCAGTATTATGTTAAGAGCAAGGGAGAAGAAAATCTGGGGAAATGGCGTTACTCTGAGGAATGCAAATTCTGCAAGATCTGCCTGTAGTAAACATTGCCCCATCTTTCACCTTTTGTGATCACCGACTTGGACCAATCTCTTAATGATACTGGATATTTCCTTGTCCTAAACGAGTATCTGCCATGTTTTATTTAAAAGCTGGATTACTGTAAGGACAAAGGCTCTAATATCAGTGGCTCTAATATCATCCCTGCATTTCTGTCGGTTTAGAACATTTTATGTCTTCTTGAAAGTTGTATATATGATTCTTCCTTCCCTACTTCAACCTCACACCAGTCCTGTGAGATAGCTCATGTTGAGAGGCAGTAACTGTCCTTAAGTCACACAGCAAACCTTTTGAGGAGCTGAACTTGGGGTGTATCAGATTGTAGACCAACTTCTTCACCGTGCTGGCTGCCACTTCCTATTCTGTGCTAACCCCACCTCACCTTTATAACAAAGAGAGCCAGACTTAGTACTTGAGGTACCATTATTACTGATAATTCATTTGGTTGGTTCTGATCCATTCCATCTTGAGACCTCACTATTTTATCCTCTCCACTCAAAGGACTGTATGCGAGCAGGATCTTAGGAGTCCTCTCCTACCTAGTTGTTAGGGATGTGGCTGGGACTCAGTGGTAGAGCATCTGCTTGGCATGCAGAAGGTCCAAAGTTCAATCCTCCGCATCTCCAGGTCAGGTAATAGGTGATGTGGAAGGCCTTTACCAGAGACCATGGAGACCTGCTCCAAGAAAACAGTGTGGACCTTGATGGACTGAGGATGATCTGATTCAGTCTAAGGCAGTATGTGTTCTGTCTGATCAGAATCCTTCCAAAATCCCAACCACTGCTCCTGGTACTTCCATACACACAGAGAGTTACAGTTCTCAAGGGTAACCAACCTGTGCCTTAGGTCCAGATGGCCAAGTCTCCTCTGTTCCAAGAATTATCATCAAATGAGGACATGCCCTGCCCAGTCACCTTTGCCCAGGCTTCCCTCTTTTCTGTCCTACTGACACTGGGATTCTAAGATACTGAAGGATGGCAACAGGAATAGCATTATGAAGACAGAGGTAGCCTGTGGGTCAAGGGACGGAGCATCTGGCTAGCGTAGGGATGGTCAGGGGAGGGAGAAAACAGCTTAGGATAGCAGCAGAAGTGAAAACACAGGAAAGGGGACAGCATGAGAGAGGCAGGTGAGGATTGGAAACCTGGCACAATGCTACAGCCATCCCTAGAGGGATTCCACAAAGTTGTACTATTTGTGCATTTGTGGCACCTGTGTTACAGGCATCTTATGCTTCTTACCAAAATTAGAGCGGAGGCGGGGGGAGAAAGTTCTGGGTTTTTTGGTTGAAAGAGAGATCAGCTACAAGCCCAGCACTCCACACATGCGGGCTTTATTGAATACAGTTTCACAATGGCTCAGAAGCTTTTGAATCCAGTTTCATTTTTTTTTTAAAAAAAATCTCTCTCAAGGGATCTCCCCAAATGATCAGTTTAGACTGTGCTTCTGTTTCTAAATTCAGGATTGCTTAAACTGGAATTCTTCAGGCTAGAAAAGGGCTCAGAGATACTACAACATGCCATAAAAATTCAGGCTTGCGCCCATGAAGTCCCACACTTAATAGTCTCTAATCTGGAAACAGCTTTTAAAAATTACTCTCTCTGTCCAATTAGTATTTCAAAGCAGCCACAATCACTGTTGGTCCCAAACTGGCCACAGTGAAACATCTACCAAAGCACTTTGATTCTCTGAAGAAGGATAATGCTACATATGCCTTGTGAGATCAGAATGATTCTGGCTAATTATCCCAAAGGAGACCCCCCACCCCACCCCACACGTAAGAATCTTCCTCTGCTAAAAAAATCAAAAGGGGCTAGAAGAGAAACCCTCTTCCTTTTGACAATAAATTTGACTTCTCACTCTACAATTTGCACTCTGGAGCATACGCACAAATGCAAAATAGACGTTGTGCAACTGTGAAGGGTGCAAGTCTTGTTTATTGACTGCAAACAGAAGAGGGAACCCAAATCCTGTTTGACAGATCTGTGTATTTTAAAGTAAGAAGCACTGAATGCAACCATGGTGCACGCGTATTGTCAGACTTCATTTATGTAACCAGAGTACAAATTGTGGGCGAGAAGTTACCACACTAGGCGGCCGCCCCTCTCCCATGGCCCACCATGTCGGTTGCAACTTCCCTGCTTCTCTTTCAGGCCAGCGGGAAGCCCGGGCGGCCCTTGCGGTACCTCATGCGCATGCGGAAGAAAGTATACATGCCCAGCAGACACATGGAGGAGAGAATGTACAAAACAATACACAAGCTGACATCCAACCGGGAAAAGCCGATGCCCAATAAACGGAGCCACTGGCTTCTCCTCAGGGTGAGCCCGGCATCTTTGTCCACTTCCTCCTCCAGGGCACTCATGATCTCCTGGGCTCTCAGGCCCTTGCGTTTGAGGCGTTCCCAGACCGCGTCGTAATCAAAAGACTGGTGGCTCTCGTCCTCCATCAGCACAAGCCCCGTGTCCCTCCTGCTCCGCCTGTGTCTGTCACTAGCCTGGGCCGCTGCTTTCAAGGCCTTGCTCTTGTAATGCTGCTCGCTGAAGGAATCCAGATCGACAATATCATCCTCTGGCTCTTTTGCCTTCGTGCTCTTGACCATCTTGATAATGCTTGGCTTGTGCAGCTCTGGAGAACCTAGCCGGTCTGAGCCAGACCTCTTTTTCTCTGCCCTTGATCTCTCTGGTTTCGCGGTCCTTTTGGCCTCTTCCTCAAACTCCTCTTCAGCTGCTCTGCCTTTCTCCCCTTCTCCTTCCTCCAGGTTTCCCTCAGCCGCGAGGCCACGTTCTTCAACATCTCGGCCACGTCTCCCTGGAGGCCCTCTCTCACGGTTCAGGAAGTCCAGGTAGATGTTACTCCGTGAGAAGTGAGACTTGAAGAACCTCAAGATCTCCCTCTCGTCCCACATGCGTCTCCCGTTGATGGTTAACTGGCAGGACCAACACAGGTCTCGGGGAGGCCACTGGATCTTGCGAAATTTGGGGTCATCACTGTTGGTGCCTGGACGAGGAAAACCAAAGCAGAGTTTAAGATGTTGTCATTCTGAAAATCAAAAGGATGTTCTGATGCATTATTCTGTGTGGACAACAATGCCCAACTTGGGCAAAACTCACCTGGCTCCCACCTGCTTTAATCAGCAGAAATGAAAAACTTATTTTTCTCTGGTTCAAAGGGGAAACTGAAGGTGGGGGGGGGGAACATCCATCTGGACATTCCAACCGTGGCAACTGGGGGAGGGGTGGGCAGAACTGGGCTCTGTTCACAAAATGGCCTGGGGCATCTCGCTGCCACGCACCGTTTCCTTCCCTTTTTAGCCCTTTAAAGGACTTTTTTCATTTCCCAGCTGAGCCTTGCTGGAGTGATACAGGTAAGAAAAGGGAGGGGTTGTTCATGCTGTGAAGGCCTCCACTGAAATTGTCACGGCACTTGCAGACTTTTGTTGCAGGTGGGCCAGAGACAAGGGGGCAGGGCTGAGGTGTAAGGAAAGGCAGTGGCTATTAGGGGTGTATAGGCACTCTTCCTGCCCTTCCTGCTACAGCTGCCCTAGTAGGGGCAGCATGCTTTTGCAATCCTTCCCTGCTAGATGCAGCCTTAGAGACCTGGTTAAGTATATATGCATATAATACAAACATCTTCTGACAAGTTGTTGCACTGACCCAGCAAGGGAGATTTGTGTGGGGAAGAAGGCTTATGGGCTGGCAGCTAACACAGAGGGAGGGAGGAACAAGGAGGCTCATCTGTCTCCCTCCCACAACCGGCTGGATGCATCTTTTGCTATGAGTCAGAGCGGAACTACAAGTGATGAATGACACAGGTTGGACACTTGTCAGCTTCCCTCAAGTTTTGATGGGAAATGTAGGCATCCTAGTCTTGCAGCTTGGCTCTCCAACTGCTGTCCAATGGACTTTTCAACTGTCACTTGTCCAACATTCCGCCAAGCTGCCTACATTTCCCATCAAAACTTGAGGGAAGCTGACAAGTGTCCAACCTGTGCCTTTTGTCACTTGTAGTTCTCCTCTCAGATCACTAATGCCCATCTATGGTTACTCGTTGTGCAAGACGTGCTGTACATAACCCAAGCCCGATCAGGGCCTAAATCAGTGATACTCACTCCTGATTACAGGATCTGATTGGCATGTAGAAGGTCCCAGGTTCAATCCCCGGCATCTCCAGTTTAAAGGATCTGGCAGCAGGGGATGGAAAAGACTTCTGCCTGAGACCCTGGAGAGCTGCTGCCAGTCAGAGCAGACAATACTGACTTTGATGGACTGAGATTTTGATTCATTTTTGAAACACCTCTGGGATACTCTTCTTTAATAGATCACCACGGACATAAAATATGAAGTTCTTAAAATGCCGATATTACTTTTCCTATGAAGCCATGCTTAAATTGGTTTAGTACAATATTATTTAAAAAAAAAAACAGAGGTGCCTTATTAGACCAGCTAGTTTTTTTTTTTAAAGCGAGTAGCTATGTTGGTCCATGGTAAAATTCAAAACCAAAAGTCAAGTAATATGTTGTGCTATTTTGGCTGCTGTTAAGGAAAGATATTACATATCTTTTGGTTTTGGATTTCTCTGTTTGGGTGATTTTAACTACCCACACAATGGGTGATTTTAACTACCCACACATTGACTGGGCCAATGGGTGTTCGAATCGGGGGAGAGAAAGTGAGTTTCTAGACTGTCTCAATGACTGTGCTATGGAACAGATGGTTACAGAACCTACTAGGGGAGAGGTGATCCTGGATTTGGTCCTCAGTAATGCTGAAGACCTGGTGAGAGATGTAAATGTGATTGCACCACTTGGGAACAGTGACCATAATGTTATTGAGTACAACATATGTATAAATAGGAAATTGCCAAATAAGACCAACACAGCCATGTTTAACTTCAAAAGGGGTAACTTTTCTGAGATGAGGGGGTACGTGAAGAAGAAACTGAAAGGGAAAGTAAAAAAGGTCAAAACACTTGGGGAATCTTGGAGACTATTTAAAACTACAATCCTGGAAGCTCAAATTAAATATATACCGCTGGTTAGGAAAGGCACAAATAGGTTTAGGAAAAGGCCAGCATGGTTAACAAGCAATGTAATAGAAGCTGTAAAAGGTAAAAAGGATTCTTTTAGGCAGTGGAAAACTAGTCGGAGTGAGGTTGATAAAAAGGAGCATAAGCTGTGGCAAAAAAAGTGCAAGTCTGTGATCAGACAGGCAAAAAGGGAATATGAGGAGCATATTGCAAAGAACATAAAGAAAAACAATAAACAATTCTTTAAATATATTAGAAGTAGGAAACCAGCGAGGGAGGCAGTGGGGCCCTTGGATGACCAAGGCGTAAAAGGATTACTAAAGGGTGATAGGGAAATGGCCGAGAAGCTGAATGCGTTCTTTGCTTCTGTCTTCACTGTGGAAGATAAGAAGTGCATGCCCACTCCGGAAGCACTGACTTTGGGAGGGGTTTTGAAAGACCTGAGTCACATTGAGGTGACGAGAGAGGAGGTTATGCGACTGCTAGATAATTTAAAAACTGATAAATCACCGGGCCCAGATGGCATACATCCAAGAGTTCTGAAAGAACTCAAGTGTGAACTTGTAGATCTCCTCACAAAAATATGTAATCTGTCATTAAACTCTGCATCTGTTCCTGAGGACTGGAAGGTAGCTAATGTTGTCCCCATCTTTAAAAAAGGTTCCAGGGGAGATCCGGGAAATTACAGGCCAGTCAGCCTGACGTCAATACCGGGTAAGTTGGTGGAAAGTATTATCAAAAATAAAATTAGTGGGCACATTGATGACCAAAAGCTGATGAGGAAAACTCAGCATGGGTTCTGTAAGGGAAGATCTTGTCTCACCAATCTGTTAGAGTTCTTTGAGGGAGTGAACAAACAAGTGGACAAGGGAGACCCGATAGATATTGTTTATCTTGACTTCCAGAAAGCTTTTGACAAAGTTCCTCATCAAAGGCTCCTAAGTAAGCTCAGTAGCTATGGGATAAAGGGCCAAGTCCTCTTGTGGATCGAAAACTGGCTAATTAATAGGAAACAGAGAGTGAGTATAAACGGGCACGTCTCACAGTGGAGGGTGGTGAGCAGTGGGGTGCCACAGGGGTCGGTATTGGGTCCAATGCTTTTTAACTTGTTTATTAATGATTTGGAATTGGGATTAAGCAGTGAAGTGGCTAAATTTGCAGATGACACGAAATTGTTCAGGGTGGTGAAAGCCAGAGAGGATTGTGAGGCACTCCAAAGGGATCTGTCGAGGCTAGAAGAGTGGGCATCCATGTGGCAAATGAGGTTCAATGTAGCCAAGTGCAAAGTAATGCACATTGGAACCAAAAATCCAAAATATAAATACAAGTTGATGGGGTCTGAACTGGTGGAGACTGACCAAGAGAGAGATCTTGGAGTCATGATAGATAACTCACTAAAAACGTCAGCACAGTGTGCGACTGCCATAAAAAAAGCTAATGCTATGCTAGGGGTTATTAGGAAAGGGACTGAAAACAAATCAGCCGGTATCATAATGCCTCTGTATAAATCGATGGTGAGGCCTCATCTGGAGTACTGTGTACAGTTCTGGTCGCCACACCTTAAAAAAGATATCATAGCACTGGAAAAAGTACAGAGAAGGGCAACTAAAATGATTAAAGGGTTGGAACACTTTCCCTATGAGGAAAGATTGAGGTGCTTGGGGCTCTTTAGCCTGGAGAAAAGACGACTGAGGGGAGACATGATAGAGGTTTACAAGATAATGCACGGGTTAGAGAAGGTAGAGAAAGATGTGTTTTTCTCCCTTTCTCACAATACAAGAACTCGTGGGCACTCTATGAAATTATTGAGCAGTCGGGTTAGAACAGATAGAAGAAAATACTACTTTACACAAAGGGTGATAAACACATGGAATTCGTTGTCACAGGAGGTGGTGGCAGCTCCAAGCATTGCCAGCTTCAAGAGGGGACTGGACAAATATATGGAGCAGAGGTCCATCAGTGGCTATTAGCCACAGGAGATAGATGGTATTCTCTTTGTGGGGAGGTGGTGCTCTGTTGTCTTGGTGCTGGAAGGAAGGCAGTGGGAGGGCTTCTGGTGTCCTGGCCTCACTGACAGTCCTTTAGATGGCACTGGATTTCTAGCCACTGTGTGTGACAGAATGTTGGACTGGATGGGCCACTGGCCTGATCCAACATGGCTTTGCTTATGTTCTTATGTTCTTATCTTTAATAATGTTGCAAGCTTTGGAATTTCCTTGGCCCTTAGCTAAAAACAGATTTCCCCAGCAGAAATATCCCTATAGCTCCTTGCAGCATACAGTGTTCTTAGCAGTGATTCCCCTACCTGTTTGGTACAGTGACCCACAATTCCAAATTGACTTGGTAGGGTGGCCCACTTACAAGAAAACACAGCATGCACAAATCAATAAAACCACCAAACTCACTTTCTTTTGGGCTGGGCACCCACGGATTGAGAAATACTACTTTACAGCTCTCAGCCTATTCATGCTTGCGAGCTGAGAAATGCCAGTTTGCCCATTACCATCCAGCAGGTATCATGGCTGAGCCTGCAGATTTGAATCAGAGCCTCCCATGTAAAAAGCCAAACTACATGGATATATACAAGCATTCAGCTCCAAGGACAAAAGAACGACAGCCAACATTTTTAATTAAATCAGAGGTTGCTAGGCTTTGACCACAACAGCGGGGGGGGGGGGGGGGGCCAGGGGAGGCTTCTGCTCAGTTCTGTTTAAACCCATTGGAAAGAAAGGCACAAATAAAATTACATGGGAAATGAAAGCACAATGGCTAGGATTTGATGTGTGCACACAAACTGGACATCCCTCCTGCCAAGCTACACAAAAGGGCCCGTTCCAGTTACACAAGATCTGCCTCGCACAATCAAACCCGTTGAGGCCAATGTGATGTTTGCAACAGCCTTTGGCCGAATGTCTCTGGAAGTACCGGAACAGAGGGGGTGGCCTGCTCCTGCCTGCCCCAAAGGTCTCATATTCAGACAGCCTTGGAGGGATATCCAATTACACCCAGCCAGCCTCCTTATGACAGCTAGCACAGACTTAAATGCTGGTAAAAAGCGTAAACTTGGGAGCTGCATGGAATCTACTTCATAGCTACCTCTCTCCCTTGAATCGCAGGGAAGATTAACTAGGAAGTGCAAAGGTTGTATATTTTATATACATTAACTTGTGCACTTAACGTGAGATCTAGTGGCAATCATTAGGGAATGCTGACAGTCTGGTCAGCATCGGAAATGATAGCGTCACTGCAGTGGGGAATGCTGACCACGACGGTTTGTTGGTTCTCCGCATCTGCACTGCTCTACTTTTGTACTTTCAGACAGACGTGTGGTGAGGGACTGTCAACATTCCCTCGCAGTTGCTGACAGACTCGTCATTTAAGAAACAGACTCTCTGCACATCCTCAGGAAATTCTGAAGAGGGTTTAATATGTTGAAAGTGGCTGCTATCCACCCTGAGCTTGAGTGCGTAAGTGGGCTGGGAGAGGAGGGAAAAAATCACATAAAATAAACAAAGCTCAGCCATTAAGTGGTGTTGAAGTCTATGCCTCAGAAAGGGGGCAATTGTGTCCCAGGGGCAGGGGAAGAGGGGACAAAAAGGAAACAATTCTTTTGACCGCTGGACTTCTCCGCTCTTCTCATCATCTGTCAACAAAAGTCACCAACTCCTCCCCATGTCACAGGCAACAGGCCTAGGGAACAAGGGATTACATCTGTGCATGAGGGGAGAAGGAGCATTTGGAGAACTGTCTCGGGAGGAGGGTCCTCTCAGGGCACGTGTCTGTCAGCCTTTAGAAGACCCCAGGCCAACAGAAGATTTAGTAGTTGCGTCTCTGGCTCAGTCACCACCAGCTGCGCCGTTCTTCTATTGTCAAGGGCCAGCAGTTGGCCTCCCCTTCTCCCTCCCTCTCACAACTCAATCTTCCTGTTCTGCCACAAAAACAAAATAAGGGGCAGTGCACTGAGAGGGAGGGGCATGGCTGCCTCTTGTTTCCCTCCAAATACCGGGGCCCTCCAGGCTGGTAAAGCAGAGAGTTCCAGAGCAAGAGACGGAATGCCACTCCCCTTTGCTCTGGAAAGGCAAAGTGATTCAGGAAAATGGGAGCAGTTCTGCTTCCGTGGAACAGGATTTTAATTCAGAAATACTTTTTCCTTTCATTTCTTGGCTGCAAAGTAAGCCAGACCGGAGCGTCTCAGAGCCAAATTTAATCTTTTCTCCCCCCCCCCCCATCCCACCACATTACTCAGAGCCAAAGAGGTCACCCTCCGTTCTCACAGTTGGCACTGCAGCAAGGCACCATGCTGAGGAAAACGGGTGATTAGACCAATAAGAATTGCGAGCGGAATGCAGAATTACAGTGGTGGCCACATCTGCAGAACATGGCAGAATGAAAAGGGGGGGAAAGGTAGCGGGGCTAAGACAGGTTTATTATTTACTTATATGCCACTTTCCTTAAATATGATCAACTGGGTTCCAGATGTTCCAGTGTGTTTTCAACAAAAATGCTCTTCCTAAAGAGAAATGCCTCACTACGTAACGTTTAAAATACAAACCAATTGTACTCAGCAGTTGTACAGGTTCTATTTGGGTCTCCCAAGCACAGAAAGATCCAGTCAAATGCGGCTGAAGATTTGACCAGCTGAAAACGGCAGGAACCAGGAATAGAATTTACAATTGTTGCTCTAGACCAGCTACTCTGGAGTAAGAGGAAGTTTTTTTTTTTTTTTACAGTTCCTGTTGAGCAGACCATTTGGATTCAAAATGCATTGGGAAATTTGGGAAACAGCTTGAAAATGTTTTTTTGTTGTTGATTTTTTTTGCACCCACTGATTTTTTTGCCTTCTCTCCATAATATCATCACATTATCAGCCTCTAAGGCCCAGTTTGAATACAACTGTGTGACTTTACAGGGGCTCAGCATCTTCTGCAAAGCAGCTGTGGGAGTTCTGATAGCATGCCAAATAATATCTGTAAAGGCCAAGGATCTCTGGCAGGAAAACTTATCCCTCTTCACTGCTTTGCACTGGTCACAGCTAAAAACAAAGGCCGCTGAGCTCATGCGCATGGCCTGGGGGAAGCTCTTTGCCTTGCTAGCATCACATTTAATATCAGGCTGAGGTGCAACAGATCAAGTGTTTTTTCAACCCTCTAAAGGGCCACATAACCATACATGCCTCAGACTGTCGGGCCCCAGTGCTGTGTCTCTGGGTGATGCACAGAAGGAAAATTCCCAAAGAAATCCAGATGGAATCCATGCCACTGATGCTTAGATACTTTTTGCCTGCTGTAATTTAATCATCCCCATGAGTGACACAGCTGCTGCCACCTGCAAAGCTCCCACGTTGCTCCAGACATGAATGGTGTACATCTGCCCACAGGATTACAGCAGACTGAGCCATCATGCTGGTAATGCACCTCCCCACAGGGCTGTATAGGAGCAGTCACACAACAATCAAGGCAGAGATCTCCACAGTGGTGTCTGTGGCATCATGGGGTCTGCTGATGGGTCCCCTGGTGTCCACCTGCTTCTTCAAAAAGCATCTCTTCCCCACAGTAAAGAGCCAATCTTGGCTTTCAGGAGGATCCAGTAACAACTGGGTTTGTTAATGATTTGGGAGTAAGCTGTGAAGAGGCTAAGTTTGCAGATGACACTAAATTGTTCAGGGTGGCGAGAACCAGGGAGGACTGTGAAGCACTCCAATGGGATCTGTCGAGGCTGGGCGAGTGGGCATCAACGTGGCAAATGAGGTTCAACGTGGCCAAGTGCAAAGTAATGCATATTTGGGGTCAAAAATCCCAAATATAAATACACAATGATGGGGTCCAAACTGGCAGAGACTGACCAAGGGAGAGATCTTGGAGCCGTGGTGCATAACTCACTGAAAATGTCGATACAGTGTGCAGTGGCAATAAAAAAGACCAACGCTATGCTGGGGATTATTAGGAAGGGAACTGAAAACAAATCAGCTAGTATCATGATGTCCCTGTATAAATCAATGGCACGGCCTCATTTGGAATACTGTGTACAATTCTGGTCACCACACCTCAAAAACGATATTGTAGCTGATTCTGCACACGTTGGATAATGCACTTTCAATGCACTTTAGCAATCGTTTGGAAGTGGATTTTTTGTTTCACACATGAAAAATTCAGTTCCAAATGATCTCTAAAGAGGATTGGAAGTGCATTATCCAATGTGTGCGGAATCAGCCTGTAACACTGGGAAAAGTGCAGGAGAGGGCAACTAGAATGATTAAAGGGATGGAACACTTCCCCTATGAAGAAAGGTTAAAGCGCTTGGGGCTCTTTAGCTTGGAGAAATGATGGCTGAGGGGTGACATGACAGAGGTTTACAAGATTATGCATGGGATAGAGAAGGTAGAGAAAGAAGTATTTTTCTCCCTTTCTCACAATACAAGAACTCGTGGGCACTCAATGAAATTGCTGAGCAGTTGGGTTAGAACAGATAAACGGAAGTACTCTTCACTCAAAGACTGATTAACCCATGGAATTCACTGCCACAGGAGGTGGTGGCAGCTTCAAGCATAGACAGCTTCAAAAGGGGATTGGATAAACATATGGAGCAGAGGTCCATCTGTGGCTATTAGCCACAAGGTATAGATGAAACTCTCTGCCTAGAGCAGTGATGCTCTGTATTCTTGGTGTCTGGGGGGGGGGCAATCAGTGGGAGGGCTTCTAGTGTCTCTTCCCCATTGGCAGACTTCCTGATGACCCCTGGTTTTTGGGCCACTGTGTGACACAGAATGTTGGACTGGATGGGCCATTGGCCTGATCCAACATGGCTTCTCTTATGTTCTTATTTTCTTAACTGACTTAATAGGAAGAGGATGCTTGGCTTGCAACTTTCAAACATTTTATGATTGGCCCCAGTATCCCATGGCAACCATTTTCTGACTGTTTGTGGCTCTAGATGGCAACCATTTTGTAGTAGCAGCCACTGCCTGTCCTCAAAATTCTAAAAACGCCCACAGGCTCAAGATCAAGGTAACATACAGACAGGGCCTAAACTTACATCACTCTCACTTTTTCCAAAACACACTAAAGGTATCTGTCCATTGATTCCTGAGAATGGCCAATGCTCTCTCATGGTGTCCCGCAACAATAGTTAGTGTGCACCTTAGCAGGGGGCTCTTACCTGCCAAACGAGCATTGACTCGGTTATGCCTTGACCAGAGCCAGAGAATCGCACCATCTTTGTTCCTCACTCGGTCCATGGATTCTGCAGCCATGCCTTCAAAGTGATCTGCACACTCCCGACAGCCAAAGAAGTAATGGATGTATCCTCTCATTGTTGGAAGGACTTGTGACTGTGCTGGAGACAAAAACAGAAAGAAGAGGCAGGCCCATTAATCTGAAAGAAATGGATAGGTGAGCAAAAATATCTATTTTACCACATTTGGGGGTATATTTAGATTCCGTTTTTCTCTCCAAGACACAGCTACCTCTGCAGTCACAGTACACAACCCCTTTAGGAAGGAAATACATTTGCACACACAGGCTAACAGGGGTAGCTTACACCACTCAACAGTACAATACCCCGTACAGTTCTGTGCTGCATGCACAACAGCCCAAACACAAAATAGACATTTGGCTGCAGACCCAGATCACCAAACCGGTGAAGAAAAGAAGCATAATTTGCAGTGCAGAGGCTGCAGGACTGGTGAAGCTTTCTCTTGCCTGGGTTTAGGATGAATATTTACCACGGAAAGCAGAAAAGCAGCTATGGGGAGAGGGCTGTGGATGAAAAGCAGCGTGTGGGGGGTCCACACGGTTAAGCACCCATCTCTACCACCCACTATTTCTCCAATGCAAATCACTTTGTTCCCCCCATTTTCTCCTTGGCATATTCTCCTTGAAGAATAAACTGAGCTAGCAGGGTGGAAAGTGTGGAAGAGAAATACGTTGCTGCTGGAATAAGCTACCGCTCTTTGAGCACATATATGAGGAAGCACCCAGTATGTTTATATCCGCACTAGCATCCTGAGTCACATGTTTTACTAATTGGTTCATTCTTATGTGCATGCACGTGCTTATTATATGCATAAACATATAATTGAATATGGGCAATTGCACTTGGGTACCCCTCAAAACATCTCATGCTGAGCGCTCAAACAGACAGAGAGAGAGGAAATTAAAAGGACAGTCAAAGATACTTGACGTATTTGTGGGATTTTGACGTCTCCCTCCCATCCCTGTCGTCCTGAGAAAAATTAGCAATACTAAATATGCACAGAATCCAAGGGTGGGGCTGTGGCTCAGCGGATACTTACCTGCTTTGCACGCAGAAGGCCCCAGGTCCAACCCCCCAGCATCTCCGTTTTTTAAAAAAGAATCAGGTAGTTGATGTGGAAGATCCAGGAGAGCCACTGCCAATCAGAGTAGACGATGCTCACCAATGGTCTGACTCCGTATAAGGCAGCTTTGTGTGTTCTTTGGTCATGAAAACAAGGCTGGAAATGTGACCAGGGCTGTCGTCACACGGGCTTTTATTTAGCGCTAAAATGGCGCTATTTCCCGGCAAACACCCACCTTATTCCAACACTGTAGCGATTTTCTCTCTTCTGCTTTGTGCTTGATAGTCGCGCTATTTTGTGCCTCAGTGTGAATGCCTCACATCGATGTATTTCGCCTTGCAACGTCCTATGCCCTCCCTTCAATCCCAGAATCCATTTCTTCCTGCGACTCCCCTTTTTAAAATTTTATTATGTCCTTATAACGCCATAACGACATAACACAATGCAAACTTTCTGCTAAAGTAAAAATGACTCAATCGCCATGGCAGAGTCTTCAGCGATGGGGATCACGCCAGACAGGAAGTTTTCTGCGGGCAAAGGGCTATTTATATAATTTCAAAGCTGGAAAAACAAAAGGGTCGTAATGTTTTGCTCTAACGGAATGTTTATATGCTGTTATTCCGTTATATCGGAATTAAACGCCAGAATAATAAAAAGGGGGGGGAGGAGCTGCTTCTGTGCGGTTAGAGAGAACAACAGAGTGCTTCGGTGTGGACAGCTGGTGGCGCGAAGAGCCGTTAGGTGACCCAAAGAAACGTTACTGTGCCAATAACAGGTAGGACGCTATATGCTGTAAATTTAGCGGAAGAGATGCCCGTGTGACAACGGCCCAGGATACAGGCTAGAACAGGATATTTGCCCAAATGAATTATAGGAGGGTTAGTGAAGCAAAGCATAGAAGAATTAAGAGTGCTAATCAACTGAAGTCAACAAGAGGGAATTAGAGGTGCAGACTGAAAAGAGTCCCTTGATTTCAGTGGAAGGTCACGCAAAAATAGTGTGCATATTCTAACGTCAAAAACAAAACCAGTCAATGATGGCTGAGCTAGGCTATTAATCCAGAATTCCAAGTTTAATAGTGTAGCAATGCTTGAAACACACTAGTTGAGATCTTGAGTTTTACTATATACATCACCATGAAAGGGGTTGACTTACGGATAAACCTGGGGCTTAGCAAGGCTTCCTGCACTGTTAGGAGGTGGAAGAGAGTCCAAAGCGAGCATGGATAACCTCGGAACTCAGGTTTGCTTCCTTGACAACCCACCCAGGTTGGGGTCTCTGGCAGCCTGGCATAAGGTTCCTGAAAGACAGGGCGCAGAAAAGCTGTCACGGTACACCAAGGTTGCAGAGGAGGACAGCAACAGGCAGACAGAAACAATTAAAAGAGGAGGCCGGAAGAGTTCTCACGCCTGCTCCAGGGCAGTTTAGAAAAAAGACTCCCCAGTGCAAAAATCTCTAATGGAGGATGAACTTTTCCTTCAAAGAAGATTAATTAAACAATTAAACATTATGAATAGAGAAAAAAATGTTTTGGATCCCCCAGAGTATTTCTGCAGATGGAAAGATGTCCATCCATGAAGCATGACTTTCTTGCCTCCCACTTATCTCGCTGTAGCTCAAAATGCCCCCCAAATGCTGTTCTTGTGTGTGGGTCACAGAAGCAGCATGGGAGGGGGGCAGTATTTAGGGCTACAGCAGAAGGGGAAGGCAAGAATGTCTGCAGATGGAAAATCCAGGCCAATGTCTAGGACACACATTATCTTTTTCCTTTTAATTCTCATATATTATGAAGCATTACCAGTTTTCTATACATTTAATGAACTATTTGATTTGCTATGTTGGTTCTTTACATAACACATTCATTTTCTATAAATGGTACATTCCCCATTTTTTATGCCATTCATAAATATTAAACATTAATTCCATGTCAGATTTTTGGATCAGAAACAGTATCTAGGCCAGCCATATTCTTGAAGAGATTTAAAGCAGTTTTTGCAATTAAAAGTTTGATGTTGGGACAGCTCCAAAACAACTGAGATAAAGAATGAATAGTTCTAAATATGTATTAATTGTCATTTAAGAAGTTATAATCTGTGGAAAGTGAGATACCACTGGTACTGTAGCCTTAATTCTCATTTAAAAGAAAATCTCTTAATTAGAATTTGGAATTATTTGCATTATCATCCCTGAAGGAGATACTATACAACCACAATCTCTTTGGTTATACTGCAGATGTGATCTCAGTCCACATAAGAAAACGTTAAGACCTTACAGACCTGTATCTCTGCACTGAGCGGCACATCCCCAAATGTATTCCACACTCCTGCGCACTGCACAGGGGGGCTTCCACAGCAGATATTTAGGGGTCCCCTTGGCATACTAACTGGTGTGGAAAGAGTTCTCTGGAAATGGAAAACTACTAGAACCGGAAAAATGAAAGGAAAAGAAGCATGCTTGTACAGTGGGAGACAATTTCTTGTTCAGTCAGGGTACCTCTTTTTTATTCCTTAGCGCTTCCTCCCATTCACTCTGTGAAACATTTGTCCTTGGTCCCAGCCAGCGGTCCAGGTTGCGAAGGTAGTTCATGACCACGAGACGTCCAGGGAAATACTAGCGTCACAACAAAATGAAACAAAACAAGAAGGTTAGCTGCAAGGGCCAGTGTGGTTGGAGCATCAGACTGAAATTTGGGAGATCCAGATTCAAATCCCTACTCTGCCTTTGTTCAATGGGAGACCTGGGACCTGTCACACACTCTTTCAGCCTGATCTACCTCAGAGAGTTATTGTTGGAAGGCTAAGAGCCAAGCTACAAGTGACGCCTGACACAGGTTGGACACTTGTCAGCTTCCCTCAAGTTTTGATGGGAAATGTAGGCATCCTGGTCTTGCAGCTGTAATGGAGAGCCAAGCTGTAAAACCAGGACGCCTACATTTCCCATCAAAACTTGAGGGAAGCTGACAAGTGTCCAACCTGTGTAAGGCGTCACTTGTAGCTTGGCTCTCAGATAGAAGAGGAGAGATCAACGTTGTAAGGCATTCTGGATGCCCAATGAAGAAAAAAGTGGCATGTAAACAAACTTCTACAGAAGTGACTGCTGACAGAGTCGAGCTCTGAAGGCTGAACTCAGAATAACGTATTGGATGCAGAAAAAAATCCTTGAAAATCTGTTTTCATTTTTTTAAAAAAAGCCTCAAACCATGAAACCATCAGAGCTCCCCCTGCCTGCAGGTAGGGATATATGAGCAGGCAGCCAGCAAAGCACTGTGAAAGCTGATGTATTGGTCAGAGTGCTGGGCTAGAATCTGGAAGAACCAGTTCAAATCTTCACACAGCCACAAACTTCCCTTGGTGACCTTGGGCCAGTCACACACTCTCGGCCTAATCCTCCCTCACTGGCTTATTGTGAAGACAAATGAGGAAGGGAGAAACATGGACACTGTTCTGATGTACTAGAAAGGTAGAAAAACACTGGAGTCCTGCCTTCACCATGGCGACAGAGGAAGGCGATCTATAGAGCTCAGAAACACACAAACCGCACAAATGAAACCTTGTAGGGACCGCAGCCAATGCTTTATGTCACAGACCTAAGTTACAAGGTACAAGGAAGGCAAGTTCCGTCACCATCCTTCACTTTTCCATTTGGTCACCATCTTTATTTCTTTCTGAGACATACCACTCTCCTGAGGTAATTCAAAATTCCTCAGGAAAGCAGGAGTTCACAGTACGGGCACGTGGCAGCTGAAAAAATAACTGAGAGGCATTATTCCCCTCACACTTGCATACTACCCCTACTTCAAGGTGTCAACAGGTACAGACCTCCTCTCGCCTCCAGCGGTTGTGTACCAGGGACAGAACCGGGTTTTGGTCAGTGGGAAAGGGAATCCGCATCTACTGTCCAGGCCATCTCCCAACCTTTCCGAGTCTGTGGGCACCTGTGCGAATTCTGACCCAGTGTGGTGAGCACAGCCATAAAATGGCTGCCCCAGGAGGCAGAGCCAGCCACCAAATTGCTGCTGCAGCTTTCCTTCAGTCACACAGTTAACCCACCTCTGTGGAGGTGTAAAGTCCCTGGAGGCCTAACAAAATCACCGACCGCACAACTAATACTAAAAATTAAGGCTCTCCTGATTGGGAAGCCCGGAGACGAAGACAGAACTGAGAGCACAGAACCGACAGATCAAACCCTTGCCCCAGCCTGTCAAACCCATCCTGACACTGGCACAAAAATGGCCACATCTAATCAGGACTTGACAATGCAAGCCAAGAAATCCCACTAAAATAGTCGAACACCATGAATTGTGCTTATCACTGGAAATAGCCCAGCATTTCTTTCAGATTTTCTCTCACAAGTGTAAAAGATGAAAACTTTAAAAGGATGCAGTGGATACTCCTAGCACTTATGACCAGAGGGAATGGTTAATAAGCCCCCAGATATTGTAGTACGCCCCATTTATCATACCTCATTCAGTATCAGGTTTGTGGATCTCAAACTATCTCACTCCCCATTCCACCAGATCACAATGACCAGAAGATGGGACGTTGGCCATTCAAGCTGGGAAGTTAACACCAGAGACCAGACGAATCCTCCAAGTCACGGGAAACAGGTGATCACGGAGGGCCAATTCCATGCCACACCTGGTACATGGTACATGACTTATCCCTTTGGGAAGTCTCCGGCCTATCGCCCAGGTGCTTCCAGTCCGCGTGCCACTCACTTTGCCTGAGGAGCCATCTCTCCTGCCAAGGTTAGAACTCAAACCCAGGTTCAAAAAACCCCAAGAGGAGCTGCATACGCGGCCTGCTTCCTCCCAACTGCTTCGGCCACTGCTTTTCCAGTGAGGCCGTGTGTGGCTTTCCTGTCTGAATCCCTCCTGGTAGCCATGTGCTAATACTGGGAGATCCTTTTTCGCTTTATCCCTCCCATTTGTATTCAAGATGCTGCTGTAGCAAACAAGTCAGTCCCTGTGGGCCAACAGCCAAGATCCAAATCTTGATCGTAACTCCAAAATAGTCTCCAAGGAACATGTAAAGCTACTTTGACAATAAGTCAACTCAAATCCGATTAGCATCAGCACTTTAAAACCACAAGCACTCCAGGGAGAGGGGGCCAAAGAGGGAGAGGGAGGGAATATGTGGTACAGGAAGAGAGACAGGCAAGTGAGAAAATGACAGGCGGAGCAGGGGAGGGGAGAGCTTGAAGGGAAGAGGACAGGAGGGGAAGAAATAGGAAAATTGATGGGGAGGGTGGATAAGAGGAAAAGAGACTTAAGAGCCCTCTGTTATTAATAGACACACCTGCTATGCTACCCAATTAGCAAGTGCAAGCAATCGTAGGAGGCTGGGCCATTTACTTCCAATGCTGACTTTTCCGTTAAGAACATGAATTATTCTTCGCTGCCTTTCCTAAAAGGGGATGCAGCCCAAGAGCAGTCTCAGACTAAGATACGGGAGACCCAAGTTCAATCCCCTCCCCACTCTGCCATGAAACTTACTGGGTGACCAGGTGTCAGTCACTCCTTCTCAGCTCCACCTACTTCGCAGGGTTGTTGCTGCGAGGATAAAATGGAGGGGAGCACAACGTGGTAAGCTGCTTTGGGTCCCCATTGGAGAGAAAAGGGGGCCATAAACAAAAAATAAATGAATGAGATCCAAGGGATTCTGGGCCCAACGCTCGATCTCACATTTCACACTGGATCAATACGAGTGAACGCTGGAAGATTGACATGCCAAATCAGACTGAGGGAGAGCAATCTATTAGCCTAATGTTGTCTACTCCAACTGGTAGCAGCTCTATAAAGCATGAAACACGACGCCTCCCCCTCATCCCATTCCGCTTGGCTATATAAGATCTTTTAAGTGGTTATGTCAGAGATTGGATGTATTTGGATACATAAGCTGCATGTGCTTTGCTACAGAACTACAGGACTTCCAAAGCTTTAAGGTTTCTTCGGGATGCAAAGCAGCCAAACCACAAAGGAATGTATACTAAGGAAAAGCAAGGTTTGCATTAGAGAAACATTCAAGGGCCCGGAAAGAGTTAAGGAGTCGGATACTAATAGTGTTCTGCCATCTAGTGGCCAAATCCCAGTAGTACAACTTTGAGCTGGACAACTTTGAGCTATTTCCAAACAAGGTTCTGCTTTTCCAGAGAGGCAGTCCTGTGTACAACACACACACACCACAAAAAGGAGTTTAATGGTGTCCTAAAAATTATTTATTGTGAAATAAGCTATTGCAGACTCTAGCTGACAATGTGTGGAATATTCTCAGTTAGCAGTTTCTATATTGTATTGTGCACGAACACACAAATACAGTGAAAAAATGTAAATAGCACCCAAAGGTGGGGGAGATGCATACAGTTCAGTCTATTTCTACATGGAGCTTAAATGTATAATGTGCATACATTCTACACACCATTGAGTTTTGCAAAGAAATTTTACAGATTGCACGCCTTGCATGTCATGGCTTTTTGTCCCCCCTGTTTACATATTTCACTATACGTGTGTGTGTGTGTGTGTGTACACGCAATACAATCACACAAGCGGTATGCCTCTTATCATCCTTTCTTCTTCTGATGAGATTGAATGAACAGAACAGGGGTAACTACCCTCAGCTCACTTTGCCCTTTTCTATTTATGATGGCAAAGAGCTTTAAGCACAAGAATAAAGGAATGTATTTATGAGTCAGCTTGACTAAGCTTATCGTAAATTCTCTCATTTAAATCCAGAAATTCTAAGAACTGCTCTTGATTTTTCTCCAGGAGACCAGGGAGAAACAGTGTCCTCAGACCTCAGACATGGAATCCCCAGCTTATTGTCTGGTTAGTGGTGAGGAAACAAACCCAGGACAGGCGAATTCAGAGACAAACCCCTTCCCACAAAAGCTGTATTTTTCTTTCACTGCCTGAAGATAGTTCCAGGTATGTGGCTGTGTTGTTCTGCTGCAGAATTTGAGTCCACAGGCACCTTAGAGACTGTCAAGATTTTCAGAGTATAAGCTTTTGAGAGAGAAAGCTCCCCATCTTCAGGTGCAGGGAGGAGTGGAGAACCCTGAGCCTTTATCTACCAGTCAGGAGGGGCGAGGCGTGAAGCAAAGAAGAGAGTCAGGATGTAAAAGATACAATGGAGCTTGATTCGTGCAGAAATTAGCATCTGTAGTGAGATAAGAATCCTATGTCTCTATTCAGCAACTCCACCTCCAGGGAAGGGGGTGTTTCATTGTTCTGAACTTGTACAGAACTTTGTAAAGAAAAGTATTTACAATTTAAAGAATAGGATCCTTATCTCACTACAGATGCTAATTTCTGTTCTGATCAAGCTCCACTGTGTACATCAGATTTCCTTCTTTGCTTTACTTCTCCCACCTCCTGATTGGAAGATAAAGGCTCAGCGTTCTCCATTCATGTGCGTATCAAAAGAAGAGAGCTTTGATTCAGCTTATACGCTGAATGAACTAAGGTGCCACCGGACTTTTTGTCTTCCTGCTTAGCCCAACATTCAATACTTTTTTTTTTTAATCCTCCTTTCTTATGCTTGTACGCTGAAGCTGTCCTTCCCACAACAGCTGTAAGACATGCTTGCTAGTCAAGGCTAAGACAACTGGGAAGGAGGGAGTGGCAGGGCTGTGTCAGGCAGGGAAGGTTCCAAGTGGCCAAAGACGTCCAAGAATTCACCTTGACCAGGACGGCCACGTATTGCTTCAGTGCAGAAAGCCGCTCTTTGTCGAGGAAGAGGAATCGTGCTGCCTCCATTCTTAGGGTGTACAGTATCGCAGACTCCAGGTCAGCCATGTACAATTTTTTCCTGTGACAGAAACGGGGGCAGGATGCAGGGAAGTAAAAAAAAGAGAAAGCTTGATCAACACAGCAAACACACTGGCAGGAACTGACGTAACTATGCCCCTCAAGGGCAAACCCAGCCCTTTCTTTCATTTCTTCCTCATCCATCCTCTTCGAGGCAAAGAGAAGTGGGACTAGCAGCAGCGAGGGACACAAAACTGAAACTTCTCAGCAATCCTCTGCAGAGAAGAGGAATGGAGACCTTGATCCATCACCTTTTAGTCAACAAAGTGAATCTCCAGCAAAATTAACTGTGGACTAAAGGTTCATAGCACTCGCTACGTTTCCCAAAAGGCCAAAAGAGTACTTTGGTATCTTAACAGAAAAGAGTCCAGTAGCACCTTTAAGACTAACCAACTTTACTGTAGCATAAGCTTTCGAGAACCACAGCTCTCTTCATCAGATGCATGGAGGGTAAGAAGAAAGTGGTCAGATATATAGGTGGAGAGGGGAGGGGGGAGTAGATGCAATCAATATCTGCTTCGGTATCTTAGTGAGTAATTGCTTGCATCCCAGGTTTTTGTGGACTTGCTACCACCCATATATCTGGCCAAGAGTCTGCAGCCCATGATGCTTTATGCCACAATGCCAGTCTTTAAGATGCCATCAGATTTTGTGGCATTTAAGAATTCACACACGTCCCTTGAAAGTGAATTTTTTTTTTCCTCAGTAGTAAAAATAATTTGGTAGTCATCTCTTGCCTTTGGAAGAGTTTTTGGAGAAACCAGCACTATGATCTATGATCAGTGCACAACTAACAGTGCAATCCTAAGCAGAGTTACTCCAGTCTAAGCCGATTGGAATCAGTGTGCTTAGACTGGAGTAACTCTGTATAGGATTACACTGTAAGTTACCTATCCTGGGGTACTGAATGGAACCATGGTATTGTCAAATATGGAGTATCCATGATAGGGTCTGTGATGTATGAAGGTTAGCCTCCCTCTAATTCTCTTTAACTAAAAAACAACCAGCTGCCAGGATCCTGTGATGTTCTGGAATAACAGCTAGCCTCCACAATTCTTTTTTAAAATGATGTCTCTTTATGAAAAATCCAGTAGCAAAAATTTGATTTCACCTTTAAAACAAAATCAGGTTCACTTTCAGCTGTGTAACAGCCCAACCTGTAATAATTTAGTCTTACACAGGCACACATGATGAGACAACACACCGAAATGACCAAGTAGGCTTTGGTTTCAGAAGAGATGCTGGGAGAGGGGGAAAAGGGTCCCATTCCAATGAGCTAAATCAAAGAAGGATGCAAAACAAAGTTCACAGTATGAAAGACACAATTCCCACGTAATTGGGATTCACCAAATGAAGACCAATATTCTACAGTGCTGAAGGAAGTGGTCATCTCCTCCACTGTATAGACAAAAGGAAAGCAGAGCAAAATATCCGCAGTATAACTTCTAGCTGAGTGCCCGTCACCTTCCTGTCTGGAGGAAATATAAATCTGGGCATTGCCAAAGGCGCAAGGTTTTGGGCAAGAGCTGAAGGGCCAGAAGCAAAGAGCTCTTGGCTCTTTGCCCAAGTCCTGCATCCGAGGGCCTATGATAACCAACCCCGAGAAAGAGGATGTGTGCAATTTTTTGATTTTTTTATTTGTTTATGGCTATATTAGAAAATTTCTGTTATCATGATTCCGCACATGTTGGATAATGCACTTCCAATCCTCTTTATAGATCATTTGGAACGGATTTTTTTGTGTGCGGAACAAAAATCCACCTCAAACGATTGATAAAGTGCATTGAAAGTGCATTATCCAACGTGTGCGGAATCAGCCTTAACCTACTTCGAGTCCTTTCAAGGAGAAAAGAGAGACAGAAATGCCTTACTGAAGATCCAAAATAAATAAGAACATCCGCTCAGGAAGACATGCCTATAGGGTGCATCAACACCACTGGGCAATGCGCAGCAAAACTTCAGACCCTGTTGTGCTCTCACAGCCATGACAATTCTGAGGAAGGGGAGAAAATTCCTTTAGAATTGGCTAGAAACTGGAACTGGAACTGAAACAAACTGGAATCGAATGTTACAGTAGGAAGAACACTGACTTAAGGCCCGTTATTTGCGGGAGAGTGGAAGAAAACCTGGACAAGAGAATCCAGGTCACGGCATGTCTCCCCAACTTTTTCTCTTTAGTTTGTTTTACATAGCTGAAACTGAGCCTTCTTCCTTCTTCTAGCTTCCTTCTAATCACCACATGAACTCAGCCCATTTCTTAGATTATGTCTTCATTGCCTCTTCATCTTTTCAGCAGAGCTGATTCTTTTTCATAATTATTTGATTTTTTTAAAAAAAATCTTTACAAATACAATGTCAGCAAGAAAAAGGCAACAGGTTTGGGGGTTTATTTTTTGCAAAATGGCAAGGCAGCTGATGAATCGAATGCCTTTGCCACCCTGTGAAGCAGTAGCTGTTGACAGACAGTTCTGCAGAGGATCCAGTGTGGATCTTTAAGTCTGGATGCTACTATCAAACAAAAAGAGAGACGGACCAAGCACTGGTTTGCTTCTGCTTCCGGCTCTGCCATCCTTCTTACTGGATGGGATTTTCCCAGTTTAGAGGCTCTTGACAATGCAATCGTTAGCAGAGTAATGCTCTTCAAAGCCCTTTCTGCTTCGGATTGCGCTGCATAACCAATGCGGGGAGAGCTGGAAGGGAACTGCATGACTGAATCCTCCCCCCTCCCGCCTTCAAGAAGTCTTCCTACACATACAAAACCATTGCATTGAGAGAAGACTTGACCAGAACCTCTATTCCCTTGACTTCTAGCTTTCCATATACTGGGAGGTTTGGGTTTTTAAAAAATTATACAGGTGACCAGTACAGACACAGGTTTACCATGCGGAAATCCACACGCATGAAGGTGCCGTACACTCGATCAAGCCATTAGCCCACCTAAGTCTTTACCCTGATTGGCACCAGCTCTCCAGAGTCACAAGTCAAGATCTTTCTCATCACCTCCTACCTGATCCTTTTTGTCGGGGGCTGAACCTGGGGCCTCCTACATGCCAAACAGATGTTCCACCACTGAGCCACAGTCCCCAATTGTCAAAAGCCTCTCACCCCTCTATACATCTTCCACTGAGTTCTCCTATTTAACCACTGCCAACACAGGCTTGATCTTAGGCAACACGATGCTGCCCATTTAGCTCTTCTGCCTGCCGTCTGTTGGGCATTCGTTGAACCTGATAACAAGCCTTCTTCGGCCTTCTCCTCCTCTAGTTATGCTGGACTAGCTGCTTATGGTCGCCAGCTGATAAGGTTGGTTGGTCAGCGTTGGTGCCATGAGAATGTCCAAGTGACGGGATGAGAAGACGGGTCAGGTAGAACAGGAGAAGAAATGGGGGCAAGTCAAGATGGTTCTCACCTGTCCGCCACCTTCCAGAGGGCAGGAGTCGTCTTTGGTTCTACAGTCGGCTTCACCGTGGGTCTGAAGGAGCCCCCTCGGTAGACTCCAGGTAGCCTCCGCAGGAAGTTTCTGTAAAATGGTCTTGAATCACCCTCCCTGTGGATGGAGTAAAAGATGAGGAGGGACGTGGGGACCTTTTAGCCTACACCACACAGTTCCTTAAGTGTTAAGAACCCCTCGTTTCACCACAGACAAGACATTCCAGGAAAAGATTCTTCTCTGATAAGCCTTCTTCGTGGAATTAGTTAGCTGTTTTACTCTAAAAGTCGTGACAGAAACGTATAAAATAAAAATAATATACATGCCGTGACGCACACAGCACAAAAGAAACATTACTAGAAAGGTTTTCATCTTTGTGCTAAACCCAAACCTAATGCCGGCTCTTCGGCAGTGGAATTCAGGGTGAGTCCAGCCCACCTAGTTATTACCGTCATTTAACCTTTGGGTTCTGCTAGGTAAAAACAGTGATGTGTATTCAACCATCTACGTATGGAAGGCACATGGCGTTTTCCCTGCTTTTCCTCTCTATTCCTGTAGCTTCTTCGACCCCCAGAAAAATCATTCCTTGGTTCATTCTAGGTGGGCAGCTGTGTTGGTCTGGAGTAGAATAGCAGGGCTTGAGCCCAGTGGCAACTTAGAGACCAGTGAGATCTTAAAGTGTGCGAGCTTTGGAGAGTCAGAGCTCTCTTCTTCAGGAGGTGTCTGGAGAAAGGAGCTCTGACTCTCAAAAGCTCGCACCCTGAGAATCTTGTAGGTCTCCTTGATCCATGTGATCCATGTGCAGGAACAGCCACGTGGGTTAGTGGGCTGGAGAACGGCAGGGCGAGGGGCTGAAGCAGACTGCTTTCCTCAGCAAAGCTGTGCTTGACGACGAAGAAGAAGAAGTTCGCTCCTTTATCCTTCCTCACCCCAGCCCCAACTCATGTGGTGAGTCCCCCCATGCGGCTCCTGCAACCCTGGGAATAATCTTTCTGTAGGTCAGATGGGGCTCCAGGACCAGACAGAGCAGAGCCATTGATGGGCAGAGCCACTGGTACATGGCAGATTTAGAAAATTAAATTTCAGTGTTTTAAAAATTTAATTCAAACAATTATACACACACACCACAGACCACACAGAGGTACAGGCTCTGCACATATGTCTAGTTCTCTTTTTACGTTTGTGGCACGTGGTTATTATTCTTAGCTTAGCTTACATCAAGAAAATCAGGGATAAGATGGAAGGGTGGGATACAAACATGACAGAGAACATTTTTTTAAACAAACAAACAAACATTTTTAGTTCTTGGTCAAGTATGCCAGCAAATAGCACCAAGGATGGCAAGAAATTCTGCGGTTCACAAGCAAAAGAGCCTGCCACACACACACACACACCAAATATTTTGAAGGTTTTGTGAAGTAATACTTAAGGCATGCATGCCTTGCTGTTCTCCATAGTGCTAGTTACCAAAAACTTTCCAACTTATCTGAGACCTCAAACCCACAGTTTAGGAAAAAGCCAGGGGAGAAAAGAGAGAGCAAACCGATTTATGCAAAACTAGCAATTTACATGCTTTTACTGCCTGGCGACATAATTCATTTTGCAGGCAGAAGCTGGAATGCTTCCATGCAGTTCCCCTCCTCCCCCTCCGCTTTAGGGGGAACAGTCCTTGTGCCTTCGGAATGTATAACCTTTGGAGGGCAGAAAACCCTCCTCTTTATTCGTTCCCCTACAGATTGGATTCTTGTAAGTGATATAATCCGTGGCTCTTGTATCAGTCCCTGAAATCATTGGATGGATTGTGCCTATGAGCTACCAGAGAAAGATAAAAGGTAGATCGGGAGGCCAGTGGATTATGGCTGGGGCTTGATGAACTGGCCCTGAAGAGGAGGAGAAGCAGAGCTGCTTCGAAGCAAGTGGCATCGGTACCAGGACACAACTGCTGGTGTGGGGTACTGGCTAGAGTGTTAGCCTAGGATCTGGGGGAGACAGGTTTGAATCTCCGTTCTGACATGGAAGCTTGCTGGGTGAGCTTCGGTCAGTGACATACACTCAGCTTAACCTACCTCAAAGGGTTGGTTTGAAGATAAAATGTAAGAGAAGAGAATGATGTCATTCACTCCAGGTCCCCATTGGGGAGGAAAGTGGAGTCCAGAGACCTAAAATAAACCAACTGGCCAAGCTACCTCAAGGATAGCTTTCCCTCCCCTTTAGTTTCTACTGCACCTCCACGTTACTGCACCGGCTTTCCCTTGAACTCAGCCTCACCCTACACATATATAGGGTGAGAATTCAAGGGAAAGCATGGGTGATGATGAGCACTGCCCCACCCACCCACCCGTCTTTACACCCTCCGGCAAAAAGTGGCTCAGGATATTCAGCAGGAAACTCTGAATACCATGGCCGAATCAGCAGACCTTCCCCTGCAAACCAAGGCGGAGCAAATACCAAACAAAAGCGGCCCGCCCCTATGAGAAGCCATGAGACAGGCGTTCGACTGCCTCCCCTCCCCAAGGGAGCTTCAGCCAGGAGCCATCAGCTGACGCTCTGCTCTTCTCACCCCAATACCTTCGCAAGCAGATGGCGAGGAGACAGCATCATCGCAAACAATTTTCTCCTCCGCCAATTTCAGCAGAGAGAAGAAAACAGTGTCGCTCCTGTTCGGTGAGGCTGGCATCAGAGCAGGGATATGACACCCCTGTGGTGCAGCTTGCTTTCGGGTCGCCCTGACGGAGTCGTAGAAGGAGGGCTTGCAAATTCTCCCGGCACTGATTAGGAAGAGTCGGCTGCCCACAGGAGCGGAGTAGGCACCCAGCTCTTCTGAACGGGAGTGAACGGGGCCGGCACCTCCCCAAGCACCCCCCCCTAAAGAAACCACAGTGCCAACATGACCCTTTGGCCCGCCATGCTAGTGACTACACTGCCAGGTGGACATCAATCATCTGCTAAGAATCTAAACGGGAGGGAGGGGGAAGGAGAGAGAGAGAGAGACCATCTGGTTGCTATTTAATGTGCCATTCAGTAGCAGGAAACCACTAGAGGGTCCGAATGCAGGTGCCATTGTTCTGCACTAGCATCTCAGAACCAGCCATTGTCTGGCTCCTAATGAACTTTTCTGCAATTAGAAAAGCACGTGGAAGATCAGAGCAGCTGGGGGAAGGCAGGGGTGGCAGCAATGGTGTCAGGTACCACAGCTGACCGCTTGCCAGTTTTCAAAGACCACGCTGGGTTGATCAAACATTTCAGAGTTATATAAAAATAAAGCCTCCACCTCACAGGCTAGGCAGAGTGCAACAGTTTGCAGTGACTTACAGCATTAAGGAAGGGTTTCTTAAGACGCGAGTAACAGGCACTAAAACTACCAGAGCAGGGAGAGTACCAGTACAGAAAACTGCCTTATGCTGAAATCATTGGCAAGCACCATGCTCCTGCCATGGTGTTCGGCCAGAGTGAAGCCTTCCTCTAGCCTCAGGAGCCTTCCTCCAGCATCTGTGACTTTTCCACCAAAGGAAGAGCCACTGAAACGGGAAGAAGGCTTCCAATTCAGCTAAGCAGAGGGGTCAGGCACCTGCTGCCTAAGCTCAGGGTCACGTTTCATGTCCACAGAGCCTCAGTCCCCAAGGGCTCGCATGTCTCTATATGAGACTTGTCCGTTCATCCCCGCAGCCTCCCCGCCCCACCCCCTGGCAGTGGTTTTCCTTTCCTTTCTTTTATAGCTGCTCATCCCTGCTTGCTTTTCCCTTCCCTGGATCTCCCTTCAAACCTGCGCTTTCAGACAGGTGTGCCTTCTGCTCGATGCATGCCCCTGGCACAAGTAGGTACAATTCCATGCCTCCAGATGTCCTCCTGCCTCATCTTCCTGAGGCTTCACTCCATCACTAGCTTCTCTCAGTGGGCCGGCAGCTGGTTCTTCCTGGCTGGTCTTTTGCCCAGCCTCATGCCCTCTTTTTGATGCACAAGCCCTGGGGGGCATTGAGGTGCTTCCAGCCTAGGCTGTGTTTATATTTGGCTAGAGCACAGCATCGTTGCTCGGGATTCATGGGCCACCTTCTAACCTCATACTCGTTTTTTTCTCCTCTGGTTGCAGCTCTCAGGTAAGAGGGCTCTCCCAGCCCTGTGACCCAAGATCCTGAAAGTAGAGGGGACAGGGATTGAACTTGGAACCTTTGGCTCACAAATCAGAAGCTAAAGCCTGGAACATGAAGAAGGGACGAATCTGCACAGCTGTTTCTGCCTTGCAGGACCTCTCACGCAGAAGTAATAACAGTGCACTGGAAAATACTCACTTTTTGAAAATTCCTAACAATTGTGTTTACAGAGCAAAACCTGGAAATACACTGGCAGTTTCTGCCACATGCAAAAAGCCAGACAGGCTTTAGGGGCTTAAGCTGGGATTCTATGGAAGCTTTGGCAGGAGTGAAACCACCTCTGTGCCCTGCTTGATTCACCAACGTCGCTGGCCACCGACCCCCATTAACACTGAGGTGGACACTACCCCGATCCTACCACTCCTCCGAGCAAAGTTTATCAAAATGTTCATGTCCCACCTTTCCTTTTGGCTCAATTTTGAAGTGTTCCTCCAATCTAAAGAGCTTTCCTCCTCGTTAAGTGCCCTTCTGTTGGAGGAAGACTCCCTGACGGATAGTTGGATCCACCCCATTTCTCCCAAGAATAATAATATGATTCACGGCTGAGCCCTGCTTCCAAAGGACCATTTCCATTCAAGGCAGCAACTCGTCCCATTTCAAATTTGTGGTTATTTGGGCCTCAACTGTTCATCCCATCACCTACCATCCTTCTGACTTTCCAGTGCTCAACAGCAAATAATTTTAAAAAAGAAACCTCAGAACAGGCTACAGGTGGCAACTTGCTGCATATCAATGACATGTATGCAAATTTGTCTAACATGGAAAACTGATTCCAGGCACCAAAAGCACCCAATCTCAATAGACTGTAAGGGGCCTTTGCACACTGTAAGGGCTTCGCACACTGAAACACACAGCCAGTTCATGATGAGACACACTTGGTGGATTGCTTGCAGAAAAGCTGTCTGATTTGTCCATCATCAACAAACCTCAGTTCCTACCATGGGAATAAACAAGTACTTACCTTTGCGGGTGGGGGGGTACAGACTGAATACAGGAATACAGACTACTGATGCACCCTAGAACACAACTGAATAAAAACAGCCAATGGTTGGACAGGTAGGCTTATCATGACAACTCACACGGGGATGTGACTGCAAGAGCCATTGCTGAAAACCAGAAAGGCAGAAGGGAAGGTGGTGACATTAAATATCTTCACTAGTTCTTCATTGCTATTCAGGACTCTCCTCACTGCAATGTTGTCAAACTGGACCATGTCCAATGTCACCTAAGATTAGAAGCACATGTTGCGTAAGTCACAGTTATGTATGGAGCAAGGATTTCTTACAGCGATAATCCAACAAGATGCCAATCCATTCCTCTAAATCCTTACCCTCAAAACCTCATCTTCCAATAATCTCTCTCCTGCCCTAAACTTATCCTGTACTGCCAGTGACCACTAAAGTCTTCCCAAAACCACCCTGGCTGTTTCGGTATAACAACCCTCTTCCCTGCCTACGCTTGTGTCTTGGCCACGGGACCAGCCACTTTTGAACCACACCGGCACTTCCTGTGTGTTTAATTAAACACGGTAGCCCAGCAATATGGTGAGCGTAGGCTAAATCAATACAGTGACTAAAGGAATGCCTAACAAGCAGTGTGCTGGGTCTTCTTCGAATGGCTGCTCTCCCCTCCCAACCCACAGATAGTGGAACACTCGGTCTACAATGCCTATCAAATAGCCAAACTCTTTGCCACACACTTTCCTATGATACTTGAAATGAAGAGATGGTGTGTGTGCATGGAAAACCCCTCTACTGCAAGTATTCAATTCTTTGTCCAAAGTGCATTAGAAGTAATAAAAAAATATTAAAGTGCACTGTGTGGTTATTTCTTTAACTATCAGCAGATACAGCGAAGTACTTATTCAGCTCTGCTTTAAGTCATGCTCCAGTTAACTATAGATTCACCACTGTGACTGATTCCGCACACGTTGGATAATGCACTTTCAATGCACTTTATCAATCGTTTGAGGTGGATTTTTTGTTCCGCATACGAAAAAGTCTGTTCCAAATGATCTATAAAGAGGATTGGAAGTGCATTATCCAACGTGTGCGGAATCAGCCTGTGTATCACATGTTGCCTCAACCGGCCTGTGCTTATATCTTTCTCCAGCAGATTCTGAATCTCACACAAGCCCCATTTCTCACCATTTCCCACCCCCATGTTTTAAGTTTCCTTTTGGATGGCTGCCTGTTTCTCTGCCCCAAATTCTCTTTTGTACAAATGCAGCTGTATTAAAAGTGACCATTGCTTGTGTGAATCGGGGTCTTTTGTGATGCGGAAGCCTATACCTATGTGGCGTGAGGTCCACTTGCCCGATCGGCCGTAGGGAATTATTGCCTCTAGGGGACAAGTAAAGAAACTTGACAAACGTTGGTTTAAAAAACAAACGAACATACAGAAACATCTGACACAGAGCAGAAAGTATGTTTTAAAATGTTGCTGGCTAGTATTTTTTGTGGACTTATGTGCAAGACCAGCTTATGGTTTGGCAGCAATTTTGCAAAGCAGATCATAAAACAGAAAGAGAATGCAATCCATAGGGAGTAAGGGCTTGCATCACAGAAGGCTGCAATGCTGAAAAGCAAAAAAGCCCAGAGCTCTGTATTTTAACCTTTTGAACAGGAATAAGAAGTGAGGCCCAAATCCAGACATATATTCTCCCCATCCTGCAAACAGAATTCAGAGTACGTCTACCTACTAGGATGCTGAAGAATCAGTAGTGAGCTTTTCCACACAGGGTTTTTGCTCCAGCTTGGCTTTTTAACTCCATTGGGTTTTCCCCTTTCCTTACACATAGGATTTTTGTTCTAGTTGTTGCTCTCGATTCCCCCCTCCCCCAGAATTTTTGTTCTAGTTCCCCCCTCCCCCAGAATTCCCCCCTCCCTCAGAATTTTCCCCATGTCTTTTCAGACCACCCTGAACACTTGTGCCCGTACCATCAGTTAGGAGTTTGGGCGTGATTCTGGATTCCTCCTTGTCTATGGAGGGCCAGATTGCGGCTGTGGCTCAGGCAGCCTTTTTCCATGTTGGGCAGGCCTAGCAACTGGTGCCCTACCTCTCGGCCAGGACAGTGATCCATGCAACAGTCATCTCCAGGTTAGACTACTGTGACTCACTCTACGCAGGGCTGCCCTTAGGCTTGATCCGGAGACTTCAACCGGTCCAGAATGCTGCTGCTCGTGTCCTAACTGGAGCTTTGTGTAGGACACACATTACGCCTATCTTGCAGCAGCTTCACTGGCTCCCAGTGGAATTCCGGATCCGGTTCAAGGTGTTGGTTTCGACCTATAAAACCCTAAATGGACCAGGACCAGCATACCTAAGGGACCGTCTCTCCCTGTATGTGCCCCAGAGAGCACTTTGTTCAAACAGAAAACATCTACTGGTGGTCCCTGGCCCTAGGGAGTCTTGGCTGGCCTCTACCAGGGCCAGGGTCTTTTCGGTCCTGGCCCCAACCTGGTGGAACTCTCTGTCTGAGGACACTCAGGCCCACCAGGGTCTTGTATCATTTAGGTGGGCCTGTAAGACAGAGATGTCCCGTCAGGCATATGGTGGAGGCTAATTTTTGCCCAGTCTCCCTCTACAAGGGGTATGGAGAGTCCACTCCCGCTGGTTGCCCCGAAAGGGGTACAGTATTTTATCTGTTTTTATGATTGATTTTAAGTTGTATTTTAATCAATGTTGTACCTCGTCCTGAACCCGCTTGCAGGAGGGCAGGTTAAAAATAAAATAAATAAATAAAAACAAAATAAGGAAACACAGTAACCACCAAATGATACTGTGTGTAAAGGAGGGGAAAAACGGATGCAGTTAAGATGCAGAGCTACAGCAAAATTGTGGTGTGGAAAAGCCCAGTAACGCAAGAGAGGCACAACCGTTGGTATGGGTGTAGCTCTCTTTGCAAAGAAGGATCTTGTGCTTTGGGACTACAGCAGTGATTTCAAGGCAAGCTAATGCCAGAACAAACACCAAATATTGATTATTGTTTTTAGACACACAAAAATATCCTCAGCAGTTCTGGCTACAGTGGCTGCTTCCTGAGAGAAGCCTAAAGGAGATAAGAGTTAGGGTGCGATCCCCAGCACAGTTACACTGACTTCCGTAGACTCAGAGGGTGTAACTCTGCTTGGGAATGCTCTGGGATTCTCTATTGCCCCACTGCCTGTTTAGAGTAATGGCCGGCAGAAGCTTTCCTGCCTCCAGGGAATTCCAATGCAAGCCAAAGAATGTCTACATGAGGGCTTCACCCTGACTCACACCTTTTAAAAATGAAATTAAGTCCTCAATGAATAACAACTTTACCACGCCATTGTCACACTGGAAGACAAAGGGCCCCATGAAAGCTCAGGCCACCGTACATTTGTCACTTTTGAAAGATGCCAATCAGATGCTGGTTTTGAGCCATCACACAGAAAAATTATGTCAGAATATCCACACAAGCGGGAGATTACACACAAAAGAGGTCCCTTACTGCATGGGATGTTTTGATGGCAATCAAAGCATCCTGTGCTACCCCCCTTCCCCCCCCCCCAAAAAAAGACTGAGTCTGATGTGGCTCCTAAGGGGTCACCTAAAGTAGAGGCATCCCAGCTTTGCAGAAATGGAGGTCAAGTGACTACCAATGAACTCATTCAAGGTAAGCATATGCATGTATGTATTAGACTATGAGTAACTCACAGTAAACATAAGCAGAGCAGGAATGGCACAGGTGTGCTGGCTAGGAAAGAATAAGTCTTCTGCTCCCACCCTTTTGCTGAAGCAAAACCAGGGAGAGCACCAGCCGCCTTTCAAATTGGTTGTCAAAAGGTGAGCATTTTGCTTCATTTCAGATGGTTCCAGACCAGAAAGAAAAGTGTGAAATCAGCAGGAAGATCTACTGAAGCCCGTAAAATAGAGAAGGGCTTCCAGATCTTCTTGCTACTGGTTCTGATGAATTGCCGGGGCATTCCCTACGTTTTTCTGCACTCACAATACCCCAGCTACATCAGAGCCCCCTTCCCAAGGCCTTGCCGAGAGCCCAGTTGTGTGGTATTATTTCAGGGGGATAGCCATGTTAGTCCACCATAGCAAAATAGAAGTCCAGGGGCACCTTGAAGACGAACAACATTTATTCCAATGTGAGCTTTCATGAGTCTGACTCACAAAAACTCATGCTGGAATACACTGTTAGTCTTTCAAGTGCCACTGGACTTCTGTTTAAAGTGATGTTATATCCCTCACGTAAATTCTCTGCCTGCCTGTTTAGAATCTGGAAGGCTCCCCTACCAAGAAACTGAAAAAGCTGATGGGGATAGGAATTATTTTGAATATTTCTCAACTGCTTTTCCATAAAAAGCTTTCAAAGCTTTACATGGAAAATCCAAAGAAAACCAATTTCACAAAGGCTACTTCCACGCAGAAGCTTTGCTCAGTTTTGTATACATCATGTATACATTATAAGAGAGTGGGGCTGACCAGGAATCTCCAATAGCTGTCCTCCAGGAAGAATGGGAAGTTAGCTTCTTGATATTGCCCTCCTCAAACCTAACCTAATAGATCAGATATCCAGGATACTATGGTTGATAGTACTGAAGGCCACAGAGAGGTCCAGCATGGACATCTCTCTCTCTCTCTCTCTCTCTCTCTCTCTCTCTCTCTGTGTGTGTGTGTGTGAGAGAGAGAGAGAGAGAGAGAGAGCTTTCCTCCATCAACCACCACCATTTGTCCTGCATTTTCCCCTGCCATGCCACTGGAGGAATTTGAGTGCTTTTTTAAAAAAAATCTGCAATCATTATGGTATTGTACCATAAGAACAATCTATTGTCATGATCTGCTAGTTCGCCTGAATTCCCAGCTTTCATTTTTAAAAAAGTTTCCAGCCCTTTTCGTTGAGGATACATCCTCTTATGCCTTTGCAACAAAAAGAGATATAGATTTGGTTTTTTAATGCAAAAGCTGAGAATTCCGAGGAACTAGTAGGCTGTGGCAACAGGTTATCATAATGTTACAGGAATGACCAACTTTTTGAAAGCCCTCAAAAAGCCATTCAACGGCACAGCAGGGAAAATGTCACCAATGTGGACAGGATCTTTGAAAACAGGCACCTTCCAGTCCAGATGGTTTGCTAACATGCTTGTATCATGCACTTTCCAGAAAGACCGTAACTAATCCCGTTTGGAAAAGAACATAATGAGGATAGGGAAAGCTTGGCCACGGAATGATTAGAAGACAATGTTGTGCGGATGCGTCAAACCCGCACAGCTGCAGTTTGGAAGCCAAGGTGTGGATTCAGCCCACATGTCATCCAAGGACACCTGGAGGGGCTTGGCTATCACCCTCTCCAAGGACCTTCCCAAGAAAAGGTAGATTTGATACTGGTCTACAATTAAATCTAAAGGTTTTTCTTCCGAAGGGGTCTGACTATGGCCTCCCTCAGCATCAGAAGCACCGCACCTTCCACCAGGGAGCAGTTAATAGTAAGAGCCATCCGTCGTGCTGGGCCACCTTCGGCTGATTTTACTAAGCACAGAGGTCAAGAAGGAAGGCGCAGGGCTTCCCTTCTCCAAGGAGTTCATCCCTCACATCTGCAATCTGAATGAACTGAAACTTAGCCAAGTGAACCTGACAAGAGGAAGCCTCAGTAACATTTAACATACAATTGCTCTGCAAGCTGATGACCATAAGCTGTTCATGGTTCCACTAGTTGTTCCCGGGCACCCAGATGCACCAGGCCTCCTAAACAAGATCCTCAGGCAGCGCTGACTGGGAGCAATGATGGCAGAGAAGGGGTTTATTTCTCCTCCACAGTCATAGAGGGGGATCTTCAATGGGCTTTAGCCTGTGCTTGGTCATCTCTAGGGATTCAATTCAGGTGAGAACTGGCAGGCCAAAAGAGGACCCAGCATGGAGGGGAGGATGCTCAGGAACAATCATACTGATGACACACTGGGCCAGCTTGTTCAAGAGACCCACCAGCTCCTTCACACAGCTGCTAGCCGTATCAGCTAGAAAATGGTCCAGGGCTGTCAGGAATCTGTTTAGATCCATCTTCCTCTAAGGGCAGACCATCCTAATTGGTCCTCCACCCAGGTAAGAGCAACAAACCTCCTTTATTGTATGCCTAGTCTCCTCCACTGCCAGCTCAGAGGACTTCCATACCATAGAAAATGCTGTACTGAGGGCATGCCCTATTGTGTGCATGGCTCCAGATATCCCATCGGAAGAAGGCACTAGCTACCTCTCTTTACCTGCTGTTTAGCACCCCTTCTCTCCCTTCTTAATGCTCCCTGCTCCTCCTGTGGCCATAGCCTAGAGAAAATGAGCAGCTAAGACAAAAGATAAAGGAAGGTAAGACAGAGAGGCAGCCCTTGGGTGAGTGATTTCCATCCCCTCCAGCTTTCTTTGTGTGTTGGTGGAGGCACCCTGGGAATTCTGAGCAGGTATGACCGTCTCTCTCTCAAGGTGACAGCTGGAGGAATGTGGATCTAAGATTTCTATCCTCGCCCATACTACGTTTGACATTTAAAGCCTATGTGATCTCCTAACTGGGCTGGCCTGAGTTTGACCTAGAGCCAGTTTAGCAAGTCAAAAAAAGCTTTCAGGATGCTGAAGCTGGTATTTGTACAAGCACACAGAGTACTATTGTCTGTGTAACCCGAATTTACTTTATTCAGGAACGTACTGTTTGCTAAAGAGATTATTCCAGCTGTTATTACAAAAGCTATTATTGAAAAAAAAAAAACCTTTCCTTACATCCTTGAATATGCATCCTATTTGTTCTTTGGCTAAGAAACAATAGAGCTGTTTCAATTAAGGATGTTTAGATTTAGGTTAAGACTTAGGTCTGAGTATGCTATACACATCTGTTCATATATAATTTTAATACCGTATTTACCTGAAAGGATGACAACCATGAATATAAATCGATCACCCTAAAAATGTTATACGGTAAAGACAATCTGGCATCTCAGGTCCCACACGTGTGCTTCCTGTTCTGCTTCTAACCCAACTCATACCGTCTACCCACTCCCATTCTAGCTCTTTCCCTATCCCTACTGCCAGGAAACAGCATGTGAATACCGTATGGTCAAACAAGACTTCCAGGGTTGCTCCCTTGCCTATTAGGAGTGTCTGAAACTTAACACAGATGTCTGAGTCTTAAATACCCAAAGTTAGCTCTCCCCCACATACTCCTTTTACCCATTTTGCATTCGTTTTATAAAATTTTCACGAGCCAGTGTAGTAAAGTGGCTAACAGTGAAATCCTAAACAGATTAATCAATGGGCTTAGGCTGGAGTAACTCTGCTTAGGATTTCACTGTAAAAGTGTCAGACTAAGGTCTAGGAGACCCGGGTTTGAATCCCAGGTCTGCCATGGAAGCTTGCTGGGAGCGGGACCACAAGTGACGCCTGACACAGGTTGGACACTAGTCAGCTTCCCTCAAGTTTTGATGGGAAATGTAGGCATCCTGGTCTTGCAGCTTGGCTCTCTGACTGCTGTCCAATGGACTTTTCAACTGTCACTTGTCCAACATTCCGCCAAGCTGCCTACATTTCCCATCAAAACTTGAGGGAAGCAGACAAGTGTCCAATCTGTGTCAGGCGTCACTTGTGGTCCCACTCTCGGTGACCTTGGGCCAGTCACTCCCTCTCAGCTTAACCTTGCAGGGTTGCTGTGAAGATAAAATGGAGAAGAGGAAAGTGATGCAAACTGCTTTGAAGTCCCCAATGGGGTGAAAGGCAGGGTATAAATCAAGTAAAAAATAATAAATATTGTAAGCCGACAGCCCTGTGATTTTTAACTGTGCCTGTACAGAGCCTTCTAGCTTCAGGAGATTTTTAAATGAAAGGGAGCAGTAGGTTTCTTATTGACATCTTTGCTGGTCTTTCCCATTTTTATTGTAATTTTATTTTATTGTTTATGGTAAATGTTTTGATTGTAATTTGTTGTAAGGTAGTTTAAATGGCTGATATGGGGTTTTTGTTGGGTTGTTTGGGTTATACTTGTCATTTTTGTATAATAAATTTTGTGTAAAAAAAAAGGGAGCAATGGCAAGACACTGCTTGCCAACTCCTGGAGCTCATCCTGCCCTGGTCATCTGCACTCCAGTGCCTAACAAGCGCTTTGAAAAAATCCAGATTCGTCAAGTATGTTTCTTGCACAGTGTTAGAATCAACCATTCCTAGAAGGTCTTATAAAGTGCCTGTGTAACGAAACATCCTTCCATTATGGGAGCACAGAAGGGATCCAGAACACCCCGTAACAGTCTTGCACATAAGTTCCCAACAGATACCCGTCCAGAATTTTTTTTACCAGCTACTTTTCAACAAATACCAAATAGCTGACATTTATGGTGTGTGGGGGGCACATTTTTCTTTGGTGTAAAGTTTTTCTACCTGGTCACCAAAGATCATTCTTACTCACTGTAGGCAACTTGGTAAGGGACTCCTGCATGTTTTCCAAGTTTAAGTCATATACCAATCAGTTAATTAAAGAGTCACCTCTCTGCCCAAAAAGGAGTCTTCCTTCTCGAATATCAGGGCCAAGTACGCCACGCTGTTTGCCTGGAAAAAGCCACGAAGTTCTGGCGCACTGCAAAACAAAAAGAACATTGCATGCTAAACAAAGTTGTTCCAAGATAAATATAAGCTGAACATCCTTATCATACAAATGCCAACTCTCCCAGCGGTTCAGAACCTTTCCTGGACATCAGAAATGGTGCTAAACGCATACTCTTAACAGGATTTATCGTATATGTAAGAGATTAGTGAACAGTAAGGTCACTTTTGTAAAAAAAACTGAGCCTTTAGGAGAAACCCAAAACCAAGCTATTTAGCAAGCACTACTGTTGATCTCCATGCCAGACAAACCTTGACCTGAAACTCTTCTGTGTGTCAGCAGAATTGTACTTCAGGAGCGATGTGGGGCTGCTGCCCAAAACAATACCCAAATTATCCCTCTCTGTTACTTACAGAACTATTCCTGCATGTTTGTTTACTTCATTTTAATTTATTTTCATTTATAATCTGCCTTTCTCACGGGGACTCAAGGTGGATTACAAGACCAATAGAACTATTCAGTCAGTTCATAAGCCTATTACAAAACATGATAACATCACCAATATTTGAATCAAACAGCAAAGATCTCTAGTAGAACAATGCTACTCAGTCAATCAGCAAGCAGATTTCAAAATCTGACATTTGAGTCTATCAACAAAGGTTCCTAGTAAAACAACATTATGTAGTGGAGTCGGGATTGAAGAACTGAAGAAAATACTGTATTAGCAACATCATTACACTGTTAATGGGAAATATACAATGCACAACACAACGTAATTAATATCACAAATAATGGAGGGGGGAAATAGGGAGGAGGTTGTTATTTTCTTCTCTTGAGCAAAAGCCCCAAAATTTAGACTCGGGTTACAGTGCAATTACAGGCTGCTTTAAAAATGAATTGTGGTAGCCAACCATAGAAGAAATAGATAAAGAGTTCCTGACCCCACTCCAGAAGAGCTTGGTCACATGCAGGGACAGATTTCTTCTTCTCTTCCTTACCAGAGCTTTGGGGAAGGCAAGAGGAATCATTCCCGCCAGCCAAATGAGACCTCTTCTCCACAGCTTTAGCTGGTTAGAGAGAGCCCGTAAGGGTTTCCTGTTCACCTCCCAGGAGTTAGCAGAGGAACACATCTCTGATTCTAGTGAGATCTGACAGGGGAGTGTCTTTAAGGGCCCACCATCACTATACTTTTCTACATGGGTGGTAGACCATGGGATGATGCAGCTGTCAGCCCCGGCATCTGTTGAGCTGAGGGCAAGGCAAAGCAGGGGGGCACAACATGAAGGCGGCCCACAGCCATTCAGAACACTGACTCCTAGTTGCTCAGCATGAACACCTTGACGAATGTAAGAAGAGTCCTGCTGGATCAGACCAGTGGTCCCTCTAGCCCAGCATCCTGTGTCACACAGCGGCCAACCAATTATTCTAGAGGGCCATCAGCAGGGCGTAGAAGCCAAGGCCTTCCCCCAATATTGTCTCCTGCTGTTGAAATCTTTATAGGAGTCTGGGGTCAACTCGGGCCTACTAACACCTAGATGCTTCCTTGTCAATGTTGCTGGTCTTCCCGCAATTCCCTCCTTCGGCCAGAGGTGGGTGGCAGCACACAGGCCAAGTTCTTGTCATACTTCTTAGGGTCTTCACAGGAGTCCGTGAGTTTCACAGGCTTTGGAGTTCACAACTTCTATTAAGAGGTTCTGGCTGCAGCCAGCCAGCCCAAAGTGACACACGTTGAAAAAATATTTCTGTACTGGATTTCCTCCCCCAGGTCTGTAATACTGTAGTGGTGGAGAGAGCCCTCAAATCAGAGTTGACTTATGGTGACCCCTGGTGGAGCTTTCATGGCAAGAGACCTAACAAAGGTGGTTTGCCATTGCCTGCCTCTGCAGCCCTGGTCTCTGCTGGAGGTCTCCCATCCAATTACTAACCGAGGCTTAGCTTCTGAGATCTGACAAGATCAGGCTCACCTGGACCATCCAGGTCAGGGCCTGCAATACTGACAGCATGGCAAAAAGGAAGAAGAAATCCAGGCACGAGTGTCTCCCTTCTTTCAAAGCCATTTAATGAACAGGAGTCTTGTAGAACCTTAAGATCTAACAAAATTTTATTCCAGCACAAACATGCACAGACTTCTTCTGGCGCAAGGCACAGGTATTTACTATGCTGCTGTTTTATGTAGGAGGTATGCCAAAAATATACACAAAATGCAGGAAGGACAGGATGGAATGTAATTGTCTTAAATTCAAATCTAGCCAAGAAAAATACAAAGACCATTTCTCTAGTTTTGCTAAGCTAGTCAATGCCTAGTGAGGAACCACTCACTACATAAAAAGAAGTGGGTTCCAGTCCACAAAAAGCTTTCTCTGGAGTAATATTTTCTTAGGCTGTGACTAATGGCCAACTGGAAAGAGTCAAAGCCACAATCTACTGTGGAAAATCATTCTAATAACAAAACTAACCCATTACATAAGGTCTAAGAATATGTCTGGTAAAGTAACAAACAGATCTGTTGAGAAATGAGTCGTTCTTCATCGTGTTCCAGAATAGCAAATTTCAGGATAAAGTTGTACCTTACGCATTTTTTGACTCGATACAATTGCTGTGGAGGGCAGTGAATTGGTTTTGTAATAGAATTGGAAATAATAATAATATCTAATTATTAATTAATAAAATAAATAGAATTGAATAATAAAAGGAAATTTTGAAGAACAGTAATATTTTGTGAGCTTTCAAGGGGTCACAAGACTCCCATTTGCTTATGAAGCAACAGATTAACCCTGCTACACCTCTAGAATTATTATCAAAGCTGACTTCTCTCTCTGCTACCAAAATGTTCGTACTATGATGATTTTAAATCACACCATTAGCCCCTAGAATAAGTGATACAGATCTGCTTAAGCGATGTGAGAAAGTCTTCAGATCGTTTACAGATCCATTTTCTGGAAACCAAATAATTAAGAAATGCTTCAGCAAATGATACAAAACCCATCCCATCCCAAAATTCCTTATAGCCAAGGCAAGTTATAATCCCGTTTACTGTTCTAAGCTGATGAGCCAGATGGCCATCAGTAACATGCACAACACCCACACTGAGCAACTCAACTAACTTCTTTGTTTTACAAGAGACGGATAGACATCTGCACAGCAGAGTATGAAGGGGTGCATTTGATCTATTAAGCAGAATTCTGAAGCATGTTCAAAAGACAATCATCCCTGTCAGGACACGGTGAAAGAACTAGAGCAGGAATCTGTAGAACGCTCAGCTCTAAGAAACCCAGGGGTTGGGAAGACAGCACCCCCACTCCAAACACAACCAGCCAAACATTGGCTGGATGCTCCTTTCTGGAAGGCTAAAAAAATAGAGCTTAAACAGGGCCAATTTTTACAAGGCAAGAACAAACATTAATTGATGGGTATGCAGGAGTTAAGGGCCCGCTCATTTAATTTAGGCGCCTGCTTTAGTTCCCTGAACTTAACAAGGAGCTAGAAAAAATAAGTTAAAAGGAACTTTTCCTTCTAACAACAAATGGGAGCTTTTATTCCTGAAGGTATTTTGCAGTTAGCTCACCCTTTTCCAAAAAAGAAAAGAAACCCATCTACACCAGAGGTTTGGGAATATGCGCAATTAGTTGATTACTCAATCAAGAAGCAAATTGGTAATCAGCTAAAAAGTCTTGATTGACAGTTCTACTTACAAAGAAGAGCTGGGCAGGGGCGTCTTATCTTTGCTTCAGCAGTTGGAGGCCATTGCATAATGCATCTTATTTGTTTATTTAAAATATTTATATCCCGCCTTATCTTCGCAAGACTCCAGGCAGCTAACAAATAAGTAACCACAAAATGCTAAATGCACAAGACACAATGAAACAATCAACATTTCAAGCAGTGCTCCCAGGCCAAGGCAAACAAAACAGCATATCATTGGGGCACCATTTCCTGCTCAGTTATTACGAAACGAGTCAAATCAATTCAAACACTCAAGTACCAAAGATTAGCCCAACTTCAATCAACCACATGCATTGTTCTCTCAAGAATTACACATACATCCTCATCTCACCCCAAGAGCCAGTTCAATGAATTAATGAGAGGGCAAGACTCGGGCTTGGGAGTCCTGCATTCAAATACTGTACCCATTCATCCATGCCAGTGTTAAGCTTGTGGTCCTGAGTCACCTCAGTCTTAGAACTGATCTCATGTCGTAACTGATTCCTTAGCTTTCAATAACTGCTTTCGTTTTCTCACGGGAGCTGGTAAAGCTGTGGACATTCTTTTCCATTGATATTGTTTAATCTGACCTTGAGTGTCTGAAGTGTTGCATTGCTCAGTATCCTGCCCGTCTAGTGTGTGAACTCTGGAAATGTTTCCCAGACTGCCTCTGTACTTGTGGTTTAGGGGGGAAGGTGTTGGTTGAGTATATTGTCCTGTAACAGCCTGAAGCCTTCTTCCTTTCAATGAGAAGTTACCATGCTCATCTGCATTTTACTTCATGTACTCCTATGGACCTGTGTATATGTAACAAGATTGATTTCCTGAATAAAAGTCATTTAGCCAAGGATCTATCTGCCATAACCTGCCATCCACAGTCTGACAAGTTCAGCCATACTGTTTGCTGGGGGACACTGTGCCCTCCTGGCCTCCAGTTGCCAGGCAACCCTGAAGAAGCCTCTCCTATCCCACCTATGCAAGAGCACTTCAACCTAAAAAATGGTGCCAGTTTAACTGGAAGCCAGGCCTGGAAAATGATGTAAAGGTACCCAGCATTTGAAAGACAGTGATGGGGAAAAAATGCAACACAATTGCACCACTCGTGTTTTATTGTTGTGGAATGCTGTCCTGACAACCAGCCTAAATTGCTGTGATACCTTAGATCCTGTCCCACACAACCTGAAGGAAGTCTCAACCAGACTGTGATCAAAGCTCACATGCGGATATGTGCCAATTTAGGCTTCCTACCTTCAGCTGTATGCAAGTAGCAACTTCTGGCCCAGTTACTGTCCTCATGGGAAGGAAAGCTAAGGTTCAAGGACCAATATATAGAGAAACACCTCATTATTAGCTGGCCAAGTCCCTTATCCATTCCATTACCCACATGCTTAAGTTGACAATAAACAGGCTGAAGTTTTAACAGTTTTATTTTAAAAAAATCTTAACCAATGTAATACTTTCCAAGGCTTTGATTAGGGAATCAATCTTTCTTTCCTTAAATTATAAAATCCTGCTCAGGCATAAAATGCTAGGAGCATACAGGAGTCTCATAATACAATGTTATAGTGTATAATCTCAAGAGTAGCAAACCCCCCCCCCCCCAAAGTTATAGTACTTTCAACATACATGCACAACCCTGACCCTGTTTAACCTTCCTATAAGCCTCAGAGGCTGATTTATTACTCCAATTTTACAGACATACAACTGAGACCAAAAGCAGCATGCCTGGTGATGGCAGATTCCTAAGTTATGATTTCTAAATCCTACTCCTACAAACGTGGTTACAGGACCGCAGCTGAAGTTTAAGTAAGTGTATTAAATGCTACCCCTGTTTCTCATTCCTCTCCCTAGTTGCCTTCTTCACTGTAGATTTCAGACGGAAAATTCCTTTAGGGCAGGGATCCCTCTTATTTTGTTTGCTTTTTGCTTATTTTGTTTGTTCACAAAACGAAATGATCACAGGTAGTTTGACCTGAAAAGACATCTTCCTGAGACTTTAGCCAGCTTCTGCTAACTAGAGTAAACTGTATTAGGGGCACAGGATTTGCAGTCTGAACCTACGCTTGATTATCCAGCAGTAAGTTCCCTTTGTTCAATGGGGATTACACCCCGACACACAAGGCTTACGAGATGGCATTTCCTTGTACCATATAACATGGGGGGAAATGGTCTATATAGGCCTCTATACGTGACCCCTCTGAATGCACAGAAAGTGGGCACGAGCATGCTGCACACCAACCACTGCCACATCCATGTGATTGCTGGCTTGTGAGAACGACACTGCCACGCAGAGGAAGTGTCAGCAGGTAGGCTCCCTCCCAGTGCTTGAGAATGCTCCTTTCTTAATGTTTCTGATCACAAGGAGGGAGTGTACATGTGGAGCCGTCTTCTGTGTGCATGTGCCATGCTCTTGAGTCCAGGATCATACAGAAGCGAACCCGGCCTGTTAATGGCCACTCCTGCTCTCCATGCGTTGACCAAATAAGCAAATGGCTTGAGATTATGTCAGACGTGGATATGCAGAACTGTTCACAGATTCCTTACCTACTAATATCGGAGGACTGGATAGCACATTACCAAATCCTACATGGAAGGCTTTGTGAGCATGTTATACACGTAGTTCATAATGCGTCGTGATTCTACACACATTTCAATTGCTGTATGCATACGTCCCCCCATGGGTCAGTAATGACTCGGTGCTTGCACAGGGGACTACCATTACCTTTTTATGCAGCAGTTGACCATGCAATGCAAAACACGCCACATGTTGATTTAACACGTTTTGACCTAGAAACACATTAATTTATTCAAAGAAGTGTCCTCCTTGTAGGAATATTGTAAGATGACGCAGAACAAGATGCCACATCATAGGATGACATGAGAATAAATCTTTCCAATGTCACAGTTGTTCTCACAATAACCTCTAGAAATATACCGAGGAAGGGGGAAAAATTAACATGGAAAATTGGAATTCAGACCATGGGCAAGAGAGAATCTGAGCCCACGCTTCCCAGATCCAACCCCGTGGTCAATTTCTATGAGATGGAATGCTAGGGTCCTATGGCTGTGGTTAATACTTTTTTGTTTTTTGTTTTTTTTGCTAATTGTTTGACTTCTGTCATTTTTAGAATTATGGTCTCTTGTGCTACTTTTATTGTTATTATCTGTCTTGGATCTCAGTTATCTGGGAGACTCACTTTCAATTAATCAATCGGCAGTGATTATCTAAAAACAGATGCAATCTTTTTCCTTTAAAAAAAAAAACCACTATCCTCTCTGTAGAGTGTCCCGCCAGTAAAATTCCTTAATTTTCAGCTAGGACTGTAGACTCCAGCACTTACACTAATCTCTCTCTGGCAGACAATGAAGAAAAAAAACCAGAACTAACTTGAATGGATAAAAAGAGTCTCACAGTATTTATTTCACAGCCAGCTGAAAAACTGATATACTGAAATAAACAAGAGCTGGCCCACTGAACCGATAAGAAATCCCCAATATGCGTGCTGTCTCTCCTTTGAACTCCTCAGGTGGCTGTGACATTTTCTCAGACTCAATAAAGAATATTAAAAACAACATTTTAAGCACAGTACTAAGTACCAAGGATCAAACAAGATGCAAAGTGGGGGATCTGATGTGATTTGCACCCGAGGAGACCTAAATCAGATTAGTGTTGAAATACTTCTGCGATGAGGAGTATCTAACCCTTTCCCCACCATTGTTTCCCAATTTAATTCCTCTCCACAGCTTATTTTTTTACAAAGCGAGGAAAACATACCGTAAAGGGAATGTTTCAGTATTTTTTTTTTTAAGGGAGTAACATTCAAGAAAGTTACTTGAAAACAACCATCTCTGCCCAGAATCAAAGTATGTTGCTGATGGTGTTTAAAAAAAAAATTAAAAACTTAAAAACCATTTTCCGAAGAAAGAGTAGAAAGGTAGAAAGAGTACTACAAACTAACCTAAAAGTCTATTTATTCACACACGCATGCATAGCCCCCCAACACACACATAAATGGTACATTCCATTTTGCATTTCCCCCAAATGGTGCATTCCATTTTGCATTTCCGCTCTTAAGTTACCTGAATGCCTCCAGTGGTGGACAGGCCGGAGGCCACGCATCTTCACTTCTTTCTATATTGGCAATTATGCTCTCCCTCAGACTTTGAATGCCATCCCCGTGATCTGAGCAAAGAAAAAGCATTGGCAAATCACAATTCATTCCCATTCACTGGGCACCACCCAGCAAACCCCCTGCCACCAGACAGTGACCACACACCCGCAGAGTTGGAGATTCCACCATGTTTGTTGAATAGGGACCAATGTCAGGCAGGATGCTCATCTGACCAAAGCCTTTTGAAGGTGCCACCTTGCAAACAGGTACAATCAGCAACTATCTGTTCATGCACATTCTCTGGAATGGCTTGCGTATTATGGAGCAGCAGGCCTGAGATTATTAGGAAAGCCCTCATGCTTCTATTGTTTTGCAGAATGTGCAAAGCAGAAATGTTCAGGAGAGCATTCTTATAAAGCAGTAAGGACTATGGTATAAGGAAGTATTGTAGAATACGGCTATGCTTATTGTACATATCAGCCCTTTTCACTGCAACACAATGTCTTCTACCTTTGCATTATGGAATGTCAAGCCTTAAACAGCCGAATTGCCTTCGACAGCTTTTTGCTTGTATAATTTTCAGCTCTGTAATCTTAGCCCCACTACCCTGTTTTATTTATTAGAGAGTTTTGCTTTTTGATTGAATGTTCTTCTTATTTTGTAATCTGCTTCAAGTCTCAATGAGAGGGGCAGGCTATAAATGAAGTTAGTAGTAGCAGTAATAATAATAATAGCAGTAATAGTAATATAACCTGGGGATCCCCTTTTAAATCTTACTTTGTCTTCTGGAATCTCTCCCCCTCCCCAAGTCTGCATCAATTCTCTTTAGCAGGCAAGTATCTGGAAATTCTCACATGCAGCATGCAGTTGCACTTGAGAATGTATGTATCACGTATGTATGAATGAATGGATGTATCAGGTGATGAGGGAGCCAGTTTGGTGTAAAGAGCGGCAGGACTCTAATCTGGAGAACTGGGTTTGATTCCCCACTCCTCCACTTGATGCCAGTTGGGTAACCTTGGGTTGGTCACAGATTCTCGGAGCTCTCTCAGCCCCACCCACCTCACAGGGAGATTGTTGTGGGGATAATAATAGCATACTTTGTAAACCACTCTGAGTGGGTGTTAAGTTGTCCTGAAGGGAAGTATATAAATCGAATGTTGTTGTTATTATTATTATATTGCAGATTATTTAGCCTCCTCACTGTTTTTACCGGTAACAGGATCACCAGCCAGCTTCAGACACTGATCCAAAGGGTGGAAACATAAGAGATTTTTTTTCTCTAACTGCTACTTGAGGGGCTCAGAAAACCAGAAGGGACCCTCCTCTAGCCATTTAATTTTATTTATTTCATTTATATCCCACCTTTCTCCCCAATGAGGGAGAACCCAAAGCAGCTTACATCATTCTCCCCTCAGCTTCACAACAACGCTGTGAGGTAGGTTAGGCTGACAAAGCATTACTGGCTCAGCTTCCATGGCGGAGCAAGGATTCGAACTTGGTTCTCTCACCGCTTCCAGCAACAGACTCCCAGCACTTGTGACCTACTTCATATGCCTGGCAGCCTCCTCCCTGGGGAGGCCCAAAAAAGCCCGTAGTGCATGGATACAAGACAAATATTGTGCCAGACTTCAAAAAAAAAAACCCACCCCACTCTAGATCCAGTCAGGGAGCCAACTCCCAACTGCTACGTGTCCAACTCTAGGCAGGTATTATCTCTTCTCTGAAGTGCAACCTGAGTTTTCCCTTCCTGGTTGGGGATCTCCCCTGCGGAGAGCATGAGTCATTCTGGAGATTCGGCTGGAACAGAACGTCTCAAATGTTGCCGTAATGAGTCTCGTTAAGTCAGGGAAGCCTGCTGGTTTCGTCCTCTTTCCTATTCAGTGAGCAGTTGTTGGTGGCTGCTAGGTTTCCTTAGGACACCATACAGAGGCATTTCAGATTTATGGGCCCAATGCAAGGGCAAGAGAGCATAAACGCATGAAGCTGCATTATACTGAGTCAAACCATTGGTTTAACAAACTCAATGTTGTCTGCTCTGACTGGCAGTGCCTCTTCAGGGTCTAGGGCAGAGGTCTTCTACTACCTGCTCCTTTTATCTGCAGATGCTGGGCATTGAACCTGGGACCTTCTGCGTATAAAGCAGACTTCCCATTTTCCTCCATACCACCAAACACCAGGGAATAACAATTGTTTTTACACCGCATGATCAGGGTGCTGGGAATTCTCTGCTGGAGATCCTTAGGCCCATTCACAGAACTAGTTTCCTATTAAATCCTTTTATGGTATGGATACGGCCAAAGTGGCCAAAAATTGGCCTTACTAATCAACACAACATATCCAGAAATTAAGCCCTAGCATCCACTAGCCAATGCTCACATTTTTTCCCCTACAATGCTGGAAGATGCATTAAATGGATTTTTTGCAAGGAGATATAGATCTGACGCTCGTGTATACATCAGAACATTTTTCTATGCTCAAGACATCGTATTATCTTCTTAACAAGTGCATTGGGGTCAATAATATAATTCTATGCTTTTCAATATTGAGAGCCTGTGTGATGTGGTGGTTAGAGGGTCAGACTAGTTTCTGGGAGAACCAGGTTCAAATCCCCATTCTGCTTGCTGGGTGACCTTGGGCCAATCGCACTCTCTCAGCCTTAACTACCTCACAAGTCTGTTGTTGAGGATAAGATGGAGGAGGGGTGAACAGTACTGAAAACTGCTTTGGGTCCCTATTGGCAAGACTAGGGGAGTATAAATAAACGAGTAAAAGAAGGGGAGGGGGGATTTAACCACAAGTGTGAATCTCTTTGGGCCACCCTGGGGACCCAATTTGGGTGGAAAGGCAGCAGAGAAATGTTTTAAACAAATATATACAAAATTAAGAATGCCACTATGCTGCTAATTTGGAGAGAATGGGTGGGCTGACCTTTCATGTCGGAGTCAAACTAAGAAACATCACAAAAGAGAAAATAAGTGGGGGAAATCAGAGAGGTATCCCAAATGGCAACTTCAGTCATCTTACCACTCCCCAAGGGCCACGTTTAGATTTAGAAACTTTACTAGGTCAACTGTTTGCTTAGATAGAAATGAGCTTAAGGATACATACGCAATAGCCTTATGCCATCATCAGGTTTCCTGGAGAACGGCTTGAAAAACTGGAAGGAAACAGAGAAACCAGAAAGTCAGGTCTTGCTTTTTAAAGACCGTATAGCAAGGCTGCCACAGCACCCAAACATTTTGTTGAACACCAACTAAATTTTTTACCTAGGTGTTCTCATCATCTTCTCTATGATACCATTGCATATTGTGGTGTGATGAGCCAGCATGGTTAGAATGTCAGACAAGGACCTGGGAGACCCAGGTTCAAATCTCTACCTTGCCGTGGGAGCTTGCTAAGTGACCCTAAACTAGTCACATACACTATTTGTTTAATCCATCTCACTGGGTTGCTGCGAGGATAAAATGGAAGAGAATGATGTATGTCGGTTTGAAGAAGTTAAAGGCCACTTCGGGGAAAACGAAGTAAGTAAATGAAGTAAGTAAAGTAAGTAAGTAAACGCCAGCTGCTTGCTGATGACAGAGATGAGTAGTTGCAGGATTCCTCCAAAACAGCTGGCTCCTAGCATGGCCCTTAGGCATACAGCTATAAAACTAACCAAGAGAGGCTGTTAAGTGTGGAGACAACATGTATGATAGCTGGAATGAACATAATATTCAAGGGACTGAATACTGAAGAGGGGATGGGGCGAGGCCTGGGGACAGAGCCTACTAAGTTTGCAACTGGAGAGTATCATGTCTAACTGCTGAATATTACAATACCAACTGATCTAGGAATACCAAATAAAAGTAAAGAGGATGCAGCTGCTTCTTTTACTCGGCTCTCTCCAGAGCTCCAGTGCCTATTCTCCTCTTCCACAGTGCCCGGGGCTTTGCGATGGCACTCACCAGTACTGTGCACCAGTACTCCCAACTTGGCGGAAATAGGCACAATCTTCTTTATGAGTACTGGCACCTTTTGTTTTACAAAAAAAAGCACTGATTGTGCCCATTTCTGCCCTTGGGCCAACCAAGGTATTTTTGGCCTGCACACACAAACCCCTCAGACTAGGACACGGAGCACTATGCAACCAGAAAAGTTACACAAAGTATGTGATAAGGAAGACTTCCTGCTTTCTAAATTAGTTCCAGCCATGTAAGAGTTTAATCATTTCTAGTTTAAGGCAAATTCTGCCTTGAAGCACATGCAGATTAAATGTTGCTAATGAAAATGAAAAAGAGAGAGAGAAACTCCTGGAGTCAAAAGGGAAACACAAATCAACTTGGCATTCCCAGCTCTACCTCCTGGCAGATGTCCCAATGAACAAACTGATCTTGAAGCAGTGATTAGCTGGTAAAAGGACACACAGGCACATACTAACTACCTGGTTACTAAAGGAATTCTGTGGCTGGGCGCATCACAAGCACACATGCAAACTGCAGCAGTCCCCTCTGCCCATTTTCTAGAGGACTCTGAAGAAAGAGGGGGAATTTGGAAAGGGGGAGGTCTCTGTTTCCTGTTCTTCCCCCACATCCAACCAATGAATACAACACACATTTTGCAGTCTCAGAACAGTTACTGTTTTATCAGTAGTGTTTCAATTGTTACTGCTTTCCAAGAATCAAGGTAATGCCTCAAGCAATTACAGTTTCAACATATGGGGTTTAAATCTCAGTCTTTTGGGGAAGTTGGGAGTTTTACTACATCTTGTATGTTTGAAAGACAGGATATAAATGTTTTAATTAATAAACATTCCTATCATACATGAACTCAAGGGAGAAAAATATTATTTCAATGGTCACTGTATTGGCTCGCAGGCTCTGAGTGTCGGTTAAGGCAATGTCGTTCAGTCCAGAGTCAGGGCTCTAGAAGTCAGGCAAGGTGGGGCCATCTAGTCTAAGGTCAGGGTTCCAGGAGTCAAGCAAGACAAAGTCAGGGGCTTAGCAGCTATCATACATGTTGTCTCCACACTTAACAGCCTCTCTTGGTTAGTTTTATAGCTGTATGCCTAAGGGCCATGCTAGGAGCCAGCTGTTTTGGAGGAATCCTGCAACTACTCATCTCTGTCATCAGCAAGCAGCTGGCGTTGGGCCAGGAGGTGTGCACCTTGCCGTCTTGCTTGCAGTTCTGTTCTCAGCCTCCGCCTGCGGAGCTTTAAGGGTGTAGGTGATACTGGAGGGCTGGGAACAGCCAACTGAGGTTCATGTGCTGAACTAGAGCTGGAAGGTCTTGATGGCTCTGCACCAGCTGCTGGTTGTGAATCCTGACAATTCTGCAGCTCAGTTTCCTGCCAGTTGGCTTCTGTTAGCTCAGGGCTGGCTACACAGGGCTCCTCTTCTCCTGAGGAGTCCCTGCTGGCTACACAGGGCTCCTCTTCTCCCAAGGAGTCATTGCTTTCACTGAACCCTGCCTAACTCATGACACCTTTATTTTCCCTCTCCTGTTTGTTGAAAGATCAGAATTAAACACTCTAAACCTTTACAGTGCAATCCTAAACAGAATTATATCTTTCTAAACCCCAATGAAGTCTTAAAAGGATGTAAATCTACTTAGTATTGCACTGTAAATATACACCATCCAAATGTCTGGAATTGTTAAAGGTTTTCAATTCCTTGGCTCAGTCCACAACCAGAAAGGAGACTGCAACCAAGAAATCAGAAGGAGACTTGGAAGGGCAGCCATGAAGTTCCTTAAGGATAAGGATGTCTCTCTGGGGGCCAAGATCAAGATAATCCACACTAGGGTATTCCCCATTACTATGTAGGGATGTAGGAGCCCCGTGGCACAGAGTGGTAAGCTGCAGTACTGCAGCCCTGCTCTGCTCACGATCTGCGTTCGATCCTGGCAGAAGCCGGGTTCAGGTAGCCAGCTCAAGGTTGACTCAGCCTTCCATCCTTCCGGGGTCGGTAAAATGAGTACCCAGATTCCTGGGGGTAAAGTGTAGATGACTGGGGAAGGCAATGGCAAACCACCTCATAATAAAAGTCTGCCAAGAAAAAGTCATAATGTGACGTCCCCAATGGGACAGTAATGACTCAGTGCTTGCACAGGGGACTACCTTTACCTTTATGTAGGGATGTGAAAGTTGGACAATGAAGAAAGTTGACAGAAAGAAAGCTGATTCATATGAAATGTGGTGCTTTACGGAGTTTTACAGATACAGTGGATGGCCAAAAAGACAAATAAGTGGGTTCTAGATCAAATCAAGCCTGAACCATCCCTAGAAGCTAAAATGATGAAAGCAAGGTTATTTGTCTTTTGGTCATATCACAAGAAGACAAGACTTCTTGGGAAAGACAATAATGCTAGGAAAGGCAGAAGGTAGTAAGAAAAGACTGCCCCAAAGGAGATGGCTTGACTCAATAAAGGAAGCTAAAGCTGCATGTTTGCAAGGCTGTTAATGATAGGATGTTTTGGAGGTTGTTAATTCATAGGGTCACCATAAATTGAAAGCCACTTAACGGCACACAGCACAAACATCACCATATATTTATAAACCAGGGTCTAATGGCACCTTAAAGCAGCTTATATAATTCTCCTCTCTGCCATTTTATCCTCACAACAATCTTGTGGCATGGGTTAGGCTGAAAGTGTACAACTAGCCCCAGGTCACCCAGAGTGGCAGAGTGGGGATTCGAACCTGGGTCTCCCAGATCCTAGTCCAGCACTCTAACCACTAAACCACACTGGCTCTTTTAAATGTTGTCAACTCTGTAAGAAGTCTTTTGCTACCTTCCTTAAGCTACTATTTATTCTGCTTAGACTAAAGGACACAAGTTTCTCCCATTAGCCAACAATGTCCAGTCTTATAAGCTGATGCAATCTTTTATCTTTAGCAAACTTCCCAGGCAGCCTCTGACAAGCTGTGTACTTCCAACCTGCCCACAGGTACATAAGTCAAGTGTTTGCTTAACAGGTTTTATCTGTCGCATTTGGGCTGAGCGAATGCAAGCAAAGAGAGAGCAGAGAAAGGCCACGTCAGCAGGTTTCCCCTGGAAATGTAGAAGACCTGTAAGAAGAATGAGAATAGGAGGGAGGGAGGGAGCTGCACTGGCAGGATGGGAAGGGAGCACCTGTGAACCTGTATCTAAAATGTCAAGAATTCAGCAACTACTGCACCCAAGTTTTGCCATCAGAAATCATGCAAATGTATAATTTGCATGGGCTGATCTGAGAGTAGGAAAAAATTCATTTGCAGTCATGGAAGTAAGCCTGTGGCAGTGATGAGCAGTGGAGAACTATGCTAGATGTCACAGATCTCCCTCACAGGGCAAACTGCAACTACTACAATGGCCATCCAGTGGCACGTCTGCCCATATAACATGTAGAACTTGTCTCCAGAGCTCCTTATGCAGAATATTTTCCTTCCCCTGCTCCACCTTATTGGTTGATGATGGTAGGGAAATACTTGGTAGCACGATGCCCTCAAGACATCAGGTGGGAGTATCTCAGCAGACCTCTTTCAACATGTATTACACTCAGAATCTCCATCTAGATCCTCCACAGAAATTCCTCACCACTGCTAAAGCTAATTTTTCCAAACAAGGATTAGAACCTCTCTCTTGGACTTTATATTTTATAAATGAAAACAGAGGTTTGCAGATTGGCTCTGAAAGGCATGTTTTTGTACTCAGGACTTCCCTAATTCCACACCAAACAGCCGAGCCCTGTCTGCATGCATTATGCAGCATCATACAATACCCCTAGAAGGCAAGGCGATGCTTCTCCACATACACAGAGACTTTTTAGAAAGGCTCCAGGGCTTAGAGAAACTGCAATTTCGCTCAGGTCATTCTAAGATGCATATATTGGAGTTTTCCACACACTTATTCTGAGTATTCTTAGCAGTTTTCTTAGCATCAGAATTGTTTTGAGCATGGGTTTTCCACACATCTGTCTTTCCACACATCTCACAATCTGAGAATCACCATTATGCCAATCTTTCAGTCAATCACTTGTGATTCTGAACTGTACTAGCCAACCAAGATACTTTGTCATTGTGGATGGTAACTTTGAACATAGGAGAAGCACCTTTACCATGATGCTGAAAATTGTCATTTTTTCCTCCCTCCTCCAGTGATATATTGATATGGCACATGCACAAATAATCAAAAAGTAGATTGGAGGGGATGGCAGTAGGCAGAACTAACAAAACTGAAGGAAACATTACACGCATAGAACAAAGGTGACTCATAATCGCTTTCAAAAAAAGATCAGGGTAAAAATGGTCCCAAAAGAACAACAACAACAACAACAAAAAGGCAAGGCAAAAACTAATGATACAAAAAAATGTGGGGATAAAATGAAGCAGTATGGGTCCAGAAACAACAGGGGGAAACCCCGTGTGGAAAACCTCATGGAGTCAAGAAATAAAACCTGAATTCCTGGGTGGCTGCTGTAATCAATGGGCACTCCTTTCAACACATACCAGTGCAAGAGTATCAGGATAGATCACACCTCTGTCAGAAGCCAGCTCATAGCTGGCTTAAATCAGTGTTAAGAGTTCCAAGAGAAAGCTGTGAAGTTGCAGATTCCCATTTCCCTCCAGTCATAAACTCAATGGACGCTCATAGGCAAACTAATCTCTCAGGCTCAACTTTACCATCGGTAATATGTGGATTATATAGTTTCTGGCAGGTAGCCGTGTTAGTCTACAGCAGAATAAAATTCAAGTCCAGTAGCATCCTAAAGACGAACAAAATTTTCCAGGATAGCTTTCCTGAATCAAAGTTCACTTAGATGATAACATTGTGATACAGTGGGGATAATATATTGCAGATAACACAGCAATCTTCCTTACAGGGATGTTTAACTCAGATAATGCATATGAAATGCTTTGAGAGTTTAAAAAAGGCATTCTGTAAACAGTGTATTCACTTGAAGGAGACGTTTTTCTTATGCAAGCAGGGAATGTTTGAAGCCATACCTGCCTATTTTCTGCTGAGGTTTTGGCTTCAATCCTGAATGCTTTGAAAGACTCTAATTTTCCTACCCAGTAGCGTATTTAAAGTTCCCACAGGAACGAGCTTCCTTTCAAGCTACAAGCCAGCAACGTGGACTTGACAAGGAACAAAAACAGGGAGAAAAGAATCCAGTTTCACCGCAGGCGGGAGCAGATATGTGATTAAGGTATATAGTTTGAGACTTTGCAGGCTCATGTTGAGCGCCCTGCTTCAGACACACGGGTGGGGGGAGGGAGGCAGGCTCTTCCCAAAGGCTTTGCATCATATTTATTCCTGTGGGAACTACTTAGGAATGTACCCAGAAGTAATGAAATGTATGTGGAAAAGGCAGCAGCAGGAAACCGATACCAGTATTAGGCCAATGTTTACAACCAAAGGTGTGAACTTCCTTTTCAAATCAACTCTTCCCTTTGAAGTCATAAGACAATGGGGAGGAGGGAGAGAAGAGGTTTTGGGGCATGAGGCCTTTCTTTTTAGCAACATCCACCTCAGGTGCTCCCAAGCTATATTATGAATATTGGAGGCCGGGCTTAACAAAGGTATTAATTTTCTGGCCCTGTGAATCTCTATGTATCTAATGCTGAATTTGACCTCAGAATATGGATCAAAAAACGGAGGGAGGAGATGTTTCTACAAACCTGGAGAATGCTCAAGTTTGTGCAAGAATCCCAAAAGTTTTTTTTAAAAAGGGGAAGGATTAAACTAACTCAGAATGGAACAGACACATCACAACTTCTCAGGGAAAAAATGCTGATAACAGATCTCATAAAAGTTGCCTTTTTTAAGTTAAAAAAGACCAAGCACAGCAGGAGAAAGGGGAGTTGGGAGGAGGGCGGGGTTTCTCTTCCACCCACAAGTTCCTCACAGGCCCCCCAACTTGTTTTGTTCTCATGATCAGCTGATGAACACAGAGTTGTTGTGAGGATAAAATGGAGGAAAGAAGAATTACATACACCATACTGAAGGGCAGGATGAAAATGAGTCAGACAGACTACTGGATCAATGTGACTACTTACAACTATTCTGGAATAAATACACAGGCAACTTGCCTCCTAAGGTAAGAATGCCCTGAACTGAGCCATGCCAAGGTCCTTGTCCCTGTGAGTCCCATAATCACTTCTTCTATGAACACAACAGGACCGTCCATGAGCCAGGCTGGTCTCCTCATACACAGAGATGATGGGGATCAGGTGATCAAATGATCAAAACCTACCCCTAAAACAACCACACTTTAGCTGTGTTTTTACCTGTGTCTCTCCTAAAGTGAATGCAATGAATCAAAACCTACACGCTTATTTATTTTCTTCATTTATACCCTGCCTTTCTCCCCAACAGAGACCCAAAGCGGCTTACTGTTATTATCTTTTGCTCCATTTTATCCTCACAACCCTATGAGGTGGGTTAGGTTGAAAATGTGTGATTGGCCCAAGGTCACCCAGCAAGCTTCCATGGCAGGGATTTGAACCTGGGTCAGCCAGATCCTAGTCCAGCACTCGAATCACTACACTATGATGGCTCTCACTGCTATGACCCGTAGTCCAGATTTGCACCCTACACAGGCCACAAATAAAGCCCCAGCAAAATAAACACACTGCTACAGTTCCTTCTCAACAGGTATTTTCTCCAAGTGTCTCTTTTTAAAATTAAGATATTTATTCGTTTTGGGGGCCCTATTTATATATATCATGGCCTAAGGTTAAAGCAGCTACCCATGTAAATACTGCATACCTGTCCTGCCATATTTAAATGCACATAACCATTCACAAGTGGCATTAGCATGCCTACAATCATCCTAGACAGATCTACCTATACATTTTCTTATCCTGCCTTTCCTCAAAATATCTCAGAGAGTCATGCATCGTTCTCCACCTCCTTCAATTCACCCTTGTATCAGCCCTATGTGGTAGGATAGGACGAGAGAATGATTGGCCTAAGGTCACTCAACGTCACCGCTGAGCATGGATTTGAACACAGGCCTCTCCATTCCTAGTCCAACATTCTATTACATTGTGTGTGTAGAGTGCCGTCAAGTCATAGATGATTTATGGCGACCCCTGGTGGGGTTTTCATGGCAAGAGACTAACAAAGGTGGTTTGCCATTGACTGCCTCTGCAACCCTGGTCATTGTTGGAGGTCTCCCATCCAATTACTAACCAAGGCCAACCCTGCTTAGCTTCTGCGATTTGACGAGCTCAGGCTCACCTGGGCTATCCAGGTCAGAGCCCTTTGCTAATTTCTTTATTATTTATTTAGACAATTTATATGCTGCCTCTGTAGGGGCGTGCTCACAGAGGCTCACAAGTAAAAATGCCATCATAAAAACAACACATGGACAGGCTGATGCTGGGAAAATTTACACGGAGAAGCACTTTTATTCCTGGCCCACATCATGTACAAAGCACACCATGGGGCAAACCAAGCACTGAATTCCACACCAGCCCTAAGTTAGGCAGTTTCACCAGCAGATGGTTTAGCTGTGCATTTTATCTTGGCAGAGGGTTTGTTAAATATTAAACTTTTTAATATATTCAATTAGCAGCTGGCCGAGAAACCAAGAGATGGAAATAAAGCTCAGCTGCCAACACAAACAATTGGGCTATTTTTAAAATGAACTCCTGAACTACCCTTTTTCATGCATGTAAGGCAGCCACTCTTGTGTACAGGACTGCATAGAGAAATCCCAAAGCGAATCGGGTTGTATGAGACAGTTTGCAGTCCTTACTGTGAATGAGATGATTTCAAAAAGAACAGAATCAGGGGCGGGGCAGCGGGGCGGACACACACACACCCCCAATGTGCACATGGGAACTGAGCAAGTCTTCACTGCACCCTAAGATGCAAAACCCAAGGTAAGCTCAAGATCCCAAAGAAATCCCACAGTACTTTGTGTACAAGCATTTAGTTCAAAATCTTACTCAAATGCCTATCGTTTGACTGCATTCAGTCACCTCAATTTTATGCCAATGGAAAATTTACCTTCAAAGTTGGGTAGCCAGTAATTTTAAACTCTGAACATATTTTCTGATTGGTCATCTCGGCGCAATCAATCGCACCCAGCATCACAGCAGGTCTCCAATCTGTGGAGGGAAAAAGTGAGACAAACATAAGGCATTAAGGTCTCTCCATCTTGCTAAGAAATATGACTCAGGTGCACAGAGACTGTTAACAGGGATATATTCTGTTTCAGAAGATCAGAAATAAATTAATGAACACATTAAACAAAGTTTAGTCCAATGTTTTAAGGGCATGAAACTGATAGAAGAGATTGGCGGAGGTGCTTAGGCCTTAAAGCAGATGTCCCCAGTGACATCAAGTCTGTTTAGAATATTGAGAAAGGGTACTGGGTGCCACCACAAAATGGCTGCCATGAGGAACAGAGCCAATCACAAAATGGCAGCCACAAGGGAGGGATTGGGGCTTTATTTTGGAGAAGAGGCACTGTTCAGTTTCAGTTTCCAAAGAAAGGGGAGGGCATCCTCCCTGTGCAACCACAGAAAGAGTTTGACAAGGCCCCCAAAATATGGGAGTATGAGCACGCTGAAGGCACATGTCTAGGACATGCCTGCCTGAGACGAGCTCAACACTTTGTGAGTTAGTCACCCAGTAGGGAGCAGCCTACCGTTAGCAACTCTGGAATGAGAAATTCCTGGAGATTTGGGGGTATAGCCTAGGTTTGTCCCATTCCCCCCCCCACAGGGTAGGGGAACCTCCATCCCTACCTGCCACCACCTCCCAGCCTTGCTCACCTAGCTGTCAAAGGAAGGGAGGCATGGAGTAGGAAGAAGTGCATGCTCATATTCCTGTAGTCCCCCTTTGCAGAGGAATCCTGGTATGTGAGTGAAAACCACCTCCTGAGAGGCAGTTTTCACCCAGGGGCATTTTTCATTCACCTCAATTTCAACGTGCTTCCTCTGAGAATGGAGAGAACTCTATATGCACACACAAGGGAGGTTAGTACCCTGCTGTCCCCCACCTAAGCCCCTGGGACCCCTGGAAACCCTAGTAGAGCCTGGGAAGGTCCTCAGCCCTATATAATGCCATTCAGTCCACCCTCCAAATTTCCCCCCAGGGAACTATAGGTTAGAAATCAGTTGTAATTCCAGGAGATTTCCATGCGGCAACCCTATAGCAACCTGAAGTTCGCCATTATTTCTTTTCTGTTCCATTCATGAACCTTTGGATTTTTTCCCTCAAAAGTACAAGTGCGTCCTTGTGAACGCACAGAGCAGGGAAAGGTGGAGAACTGGTTCGAGATAATGGCAGTCCTTCTCAAGTAAAAGAAAGGAATGCTGGAAAAAGGGAACAGCCCAAAAGACAGAGAAAAGGAGAAGGACAGAAGGTCTAGTCAGAGAAGAAAAACTGGGAAATATAATGGCAGGGAGGAGAGCAACGTATGGCCATGAACGGCAGAGATGAGGAAGAATGAGGTTCATGTGTTAATTTGAGGTAAGTACCCTCATTTCTGGCTACATGCTTCCCCCTTCCTAGTTATGTGGGTCAGCACCCATGATGTTTGCATGAAAAGTATGCGTTGTCAAGTGCATAATCAACTCCATGAGTAGAAATATAATGGCTTACAGTCTGTTTTTTTCCCCGGGGGGGGAGGGAACACTGTGGGTGGTTGTGGGATGGTAACTCAGCTAACTGAGCACGGATAAGAGACAAAGGGGATCTAACCCGGTCCTACACAACTATCAATTCTGGCCTAAATCCCCCAGACACAGAACTTTTCTGTCAGACACAGATGGAGCTGGGTTGCCCTTCCTTGCATTTTTGACCACCTTTAAACCACTGGCTGTGATATGGCCCACCTCTACCCTCTTCCTCAGCAAGTAAAGACCCCCACAGACTGACCATAGACAGTTCAAGAAGTTTTGCTGTTAAGGTTTCAAAATGAAAGCCATTTCCAGACACCTGCTAAATCACCGGACACTTGTAGTTGCCACCTTCTCTGGCACTCAGCAGCCAACGTGACAGCAACTCCACCTAAGCTTTCGGGTAGAAGCCTCCATGAGAAGGGATTAAATGGCACCCAGCATGAAGAAGCCATTGTTAACATACCATTCCCAGCCACTCCTTTCTTGTGATTCAAAGCAAGCTGCCCTGCCTATCTGTGTGTTTGGCCAATGGATACGCCATGACGCTTGAGAGGACACAGTTTGCTCATGGGCCTAAGCACACACCAAAGGTCAAGTTCCCAGCTAAGCCACGGATTCATGGTGAGGGCCACGGTCACGTCAACAAGATTGGCTTCAGTTACCCAATAGTTCTCTAAATCCTAGAATTCCAAATTATGCCGTATTGCAACCCGAGTAAATCTAGGCAAGGTTGCTTAATTTGCACACTTCACACAATTTTGCAAAATAATGCATTTATCTACCGGCAGAAGTTGTATGTAGGAAGGACTGACAAGGATGTCAAGTCCCTTGTTGTTAATCTGTTCATGCATATACTCATACTATTATTATTTCAATGGCCCACCTTCTCACTGAGACTCAAGACAGTTTAAACATGGCAAATATGAAAAGTGAATCAATCAGACAGCAAAGACCACCAATAAACAATGCAGGGGGACTAAGATTATAGAACTGGAAAAACAATCCAAGCAGGAACTGGTTTGAGGCATGGCATACCATAATGAAGAAAGGTAGAAGACAGTGCAGTAAGAAAAAGAGGCAAGACACACTGTAAACAGTGCAATAGATTACATCACTCCTGTTCTGTTCCATTATACCGCTGTTCTAATTCCTCTGTAAGAATGCCCCCCCCCCCGACCATTCCTGATATTCTGCAAAGTGACAGAAGTGTGGGAGCCTTCCATCTCAGGCAGATTTTAGCCATTTGCAAGGTGGCACCTTCAGAAGGCTTTGCTCAGATTAGCTGAACTGTCGCAGTGAGGCATGGCTGGAGAGGTGGTACTGAGGGGTATGTGAGGGGTCCAAGGCCATTAAGGGGACTGTAGGTGATTCCCAAAATTTTGAATTGAACCTGGTAACTGGTAAACAATGCAGTGCATGCAGAATGAGTGTGCTTTGTGCACAACAGTAGCCGGGCAGAACAGTGTTCTTAACCAACTGGAGTTTTCAAGCTGTCTTTAAGGGGCAGCTCCACGTAGATTACATTACAGCAGCCTAGCCTCAAGGTAATCACAGCATGGATCAATGTGGCCAGGTCAGGCAAATCAAGGCAGAAGGCCATCTGCTGAGCTAAGTGAAGCTGAAAGAATGCCTTTGAACTCATTTCTCCAGCAATAAAGCTGGGACCAGTATAACCCCATGGCTGTTAACCGAGTGTAAGAGGTCCCACCACCAGGACTTCAGCCTCCCCATCCCGCATCGCCTCCAGCTTGCCAGGACTGAATTCAATTTATTCACTCTTAGCCATTTAACCACAGCAGCCAGGCACCAGTTCACAACCTCTCAAGAGTTACCACCTGATGATTTGGATAAAGAGATATAAAGCTAGGTGTCATCAGCATATTGATGACAACATATTCCAAAACCACAAATGATTTCCTCCAAGGGCTTTACACGGTGACTGAATAGCAGTACTGAGCCTGAAGAAACCCCACAAGGAAGTATGTTTGTAAACAGAGAACTCTGTGAGGAGGAAGTCATAAGAAACAGCGGGCAAAAGCTGTAGGTGGTGAATTCCAGCTCTTTTGCATAATGTATTCCCTGCAAACAGAAAATGAGCACGGCAAGGAGAAGGTTTCTACCTACTCTCTGGGCTTGCTGTGCTGGTTTTCTATTGGCAGGGAGTTTTTCCCCTAAGGGGACAATCCAAAATGTGACCCTCACTTTCAGTGATGCAGTCCACCATGTTTTCTGGTATGTGATAATCAGGCTTAAATCTAAACAGAACAGTTAATGGATCCTTTGCCAAAAAGGAAATTTGAAAGCATAAGTTAACTGTATCTAGTATTTGCTTTCAACAGCAATGTACATTTTGTTAAAGTGTTCGGAGAACTGAAAGGAGTATGTACCACAGGGCTTTCTGGGGATGAACAAGAAAATCTAGTTGCTACTTACTCTAAACTATAGGAATAGGATGGGTTATGAGCCGTCAAAGTTCAGATTGAAGTTTCTATGTACATGTACCACTTTATATACCATGTAATGCTTTATATAGCTTTATGTACCATGTACCACTTTATTATAGCACCTTTGTACAGACATAAATAAAACAGGCATTCTTAAATGTATTTCAGGTGGGTAGCTGTGTTAATCTGTAATAGCACAATAAACCAGGAGCCCTGCGGCACCCTAAATTCTATCCAAATTTATTCCAGCATCACCTTCCATGAGCCCAAGCTTACTGCACCTGATGTGCTCTTCAATGCACCTGATGAAGTGAGCTCTGGCTCATGAAAACTTATGCTGGAATAAACTGTTAAGACTTTATAGTGCCACTGAACTCTTGTTTTATTCATATTATTTAAGAAAAAAAGTTTACACACGTGTCCGTTATTACCAACAGCAAGCTACTAGAAATATTGGATAACTGTGTTTTGATTTTCATCAAATGCACCATAACAAATCTTAAATACAAATTCTTGCTTTCACAATGTTTTGGGTTCTAATAAAAGGTATTGTACAGATTTTGTTCTTGTTTAAGGACTCTGGCATGCACTTAAAAAGACTCAACTACTTGCATTAGGTCTGCTGCTGTTTCACACTGACGTATATTACCCTTAAGCTCTTATTGCTATGCGCAGAATTTCTAGCTACAAGCCTGGATTTATTCCATAACCTAAATTATTCCTTTGTCCACTCGTACAAAGATAAAACAGCAAAAGCAGGAATTTACTTCCATGTAGAGACCATGAGCAGCATTTGCCACAGCAATCCTAGCCCTCTTTGTATTCAAGCAAACCCTTGTGCATGGGAGGTGTTAGGTAAAGCATTCAACCACCAGGGCTGCTGTAGTCACCAAACTAGAATGCTGGAGATTGCTGGTAACCATCAGTGCAGGCGTCACTATGCCTCAATTCAGATGACTCTTTGGAGGACTGGAAGCAGTCTCACGTGGAAAAACAATAAAGTCAAGGCAAGTAGTGCATGGCTTGTTCAAGATAACCTACCAAACCTATCTGAGGAATCATCTGAGAGGGACCAAAGCTCTTCAAGGCTTGTACCATCTGTAATTGTGTACTTAGGAATGCAAGATTTGCTGTGCAACCAAACAACGGAAAGCAATTTCTAAGACTCTCAGCTTCTAATTTCCCCCTCTTGAAATAAAACTTTTGAGTGCCTAAGTCTTTGGTGTGTTTAAAAGACATATTAGTAGTGTCTAGGAAAGGGACAAACAAGGTATCAAATGCCATTTTATCAACTCATGTTCCCCTCCTTTCAACTTTCTCAGTTCCTTTGATTTCACAACTCCTTAAAAATAGTCCCTGAACAATGCAACAACGGTATTAGGAATACCACAGAGTTGCATCAGGCGGAGAACCATTTGCATGATTTCTCAGCGAACAGTGGCACAAAGGGCCTGGCAACTCAGCCCCAAAGGTAGGGGGGATGACTTGCTGCCAAGTGTGCAGAGCATGTCTTAAGAGTTCTTGCCCCAAATCTCTCAGGTCCCAGGTTCTTCAACCAGTTTTGGCCAAAGGCAGAAACTAACTGTAGGAGCACCAACTAGGAAGCCTCTTACTCATTGGCCACAGCAGGTCAGATGACACCCAGTAACCCCTATAAAGGCTCACGTCTGCTTATTGGCCTCAGCAAGCAGCAGACTCTACTCTAGTTCTCTGCTCCAGCTGCAGACTGCCTTTGGTTTTTGGATTCACATCTGCCTCAGGCTTTTTTAAAGAAGGGGGGGATCCGGCACCAAACGGGGGTACATGATTGTACTTTGCATGCATAACATGTGCTGCTCAACACACCTGTACATGCACATTCTTGCATGTTTTTAGCCAAGGAGAAGAAACAGAGCTACTCAATTAGGGTCTGAGTTTCTAGAGGATTCTGGGCTACTCCATTAACTTTTCACATTGTTACCAATCACCTGTCAATATTGTACAACTTGTGCGTGACTTCAGGTTTTAAAGTGTACAGCACAAATGTTCTTTTGGAACTGCACATTTTGTACTCATTAAAACCACTAGAAATGGCCAATTTGATATGAATGGGATCTGACACTGGACAGGGTTCGAAAGCTCTGCCTTTTTTCCCTAGACATTTTCAAACAGACAACTGTGATCATGAAGGCTGTTAGCTTAAAAAAGAACCAGAGGAACGTTTGCAGGAGTTCAATATAACTATCAGAACAGCCAAAAAGACAAATAAGTGGGTACTAGATCAAATCAAGCCTGAATTCTCCCTAGAAACTAAAATGACAAGACTAAGACTATTGTATTTTGGTCACATCATGAGAAGACAAGATTCTCTGGAAAAGTCAATAATGCTAGGAAAAGTGGAAGACAGTCGGAAGAGAGGAAAACCTAAAACGCGATGGCTTGACTCAATAAAAGAAGCCACGTCCTCCAGTCTGCAGGAACTGAGCAAATCTGTTACTAATAGGACATTTTGGAGGGCTTCATAGGGTCGCCATAGGTCGGAGGTGACTTGATGGCACATAACACACCCATCAGAATACCTAGCCAGCACTAAAGAGTAACTGCCAGAAAAGAGGTGCCTGCTCCAAGGCTTAGATAATAGGAGGAAGGAGACAGAGGAAGTTGGGAGAACAAAGAAGTGAGACAGGCAACAGGAGGCTGAGGAGGCCCTCGTACATACTTTGTCCAAATCTCCAGCTGAAATGAAGCCTCAGGGTTAAAGCCAAAGGCCTACAAATATTCCATACCCTTGGATTCAGAGATGAACTAAACAGTGTGACCAGCCCTGCCCATAAATCAAAGCTGAGGGCCAAGGGCATGCCAATTGTTATTCCCCATCGCCAAGACAGGCACTTGCCTTTCCGTCTCCACCACTGACTCAATGGGTCCTTGGGCAACCCTCCATCATCTCCATCTCCTCATTAAAAAAAACTGGGGTAATGATAATCACGTCATTCTAGTAAAAAGAGCTTTGGAACACGCTGCTGATGTCTGCTCTCCTGAATACAACACATTACTCATCCTTCTCCGGGTATCACCCTCTGAACTAGTGAACCAAAGGTGCACTATGGATCATCAACATCCCTGTCAGCACATCAGTTCCCACTGGGTGAAAAAAGATCTATATTTTTGCTACCTGGTTACAGCCATCCTCTCTATCACTGTGGAAATGGAGGGGAATGGAAACCAGTGACTTCATCAGTAAGTCCAAGCAAACGTCACACTCAAGAGAAAAACAGGGCTGCACCTACCTGTAACTGTTGTTCATCGAGTGTTCTCCTGTGCAGGCGTCCATGGGAACTGCGCATGTGCAGGCCAGCCTGTGCATGCGCAGTTCCCATGGGTGCCTGCACAGAAGACATGACAATGAACACTAAGATTCTGCCCACTGGCTGATTAACAACTGTATAACATTACCCATACTATTTCTTCCGTTATGGTTTTCAAAGCACTTCACGTGAATAAAATCAGTTGATCAGCGGATGACTTTACCCTGATAATGACAGATCCCAGTAAGTGTGTTCCTGTGCTAGAGAAGTGCCTCCTGTGAATCCAGGCACTGTTCATCAGCATTTATGTGCTTCCTAGACCAGAGTTTTCCAACAGTGGCAGCTCACTGGCTGCCACAGAGTAGCTTGCACAGCCCCAGGAAGACCCAAGAGAAGATTACAAAAAGATCCACTCTAGTTTTTCTTTTTTAATCACTTATTTCATAGGATTTTTCTCTGTGCTGCTTAACTTATAGCTTCATTTCTGTACCCCTCTTAGTCCTTGTTCTGTTTCTAGGATAGCACAAAACTTGGTAACAACATGCTGGGAGGGGGAAGGAGTAGCTTGGGATGTTTCATTACTCAGGAGTAGCTCTCATTAAAGAAAAGGTTGTCGATCCCTGCCCTAGAATATTCCAAGAACATCAAAACCGCAATCCTTTCAATACTATAATGAGGAAGGTCATTATGACTGTTCTTATGTTTCAGATTTGGAGAGGAGGCTCAAAGAATAGCAGCTTGCTTAAAAGATCTTAGCAAGTTCATGTCCAAAGTGAGTGGGGCACAGGAGAATTTGCCGTTCATGCTCCATGCCACTGACTCTCTCTCCTGGAAAGCGCAAAAGTCCCCCCCCCAAACAACTCAGCATAATCCTAGGAAAAAGGAAGAGACCCGCAGAGGGCCCGGAGAACCAAAGTTTTCAAGCAGCCTCGCCAAAGTGGCTCAACTTAAGCAACACACCAGTCCTGCTATTCTTGGAAGCCCAGTGTACTGGATAAATGCCAACATAAACACCAGTGTTTCTTTTTCCTGACTGTCTCAGGATTTAGGCCCGCCAATGCACGTCACTTAACCACAGCACTTAGGTTACAATTCACCGAGATTTACGATAAGCAGAAACCAGTGACAGCTCAGTCAGACTGCAGGGGACATAGTAAAGGACAATCAAAGAATGAATGAAGACAACATGAACAGTTCTCTCTTGGCCACTTGTTTGGAGATCAAGGCTGAAAACAGACAAGATAGAGCATCTGCTTCTCATGCAGAAGGTCCCAGGTTCAATCCTCTGCATCTCCAGGTAAAAAGATTGGGCAGTAGGTGATGTGAAAGACCACTGCTTGAGACCCTGGAGAGATATGGCCAGTCAGAGTACACAATTGTTACCTTGACAGATGAAGAGACTGACTAAATAACACTGTTCATTTTATTGTGAACGCACGTGCATCTTGCCTATACATTTCTTTGTAAGAAAGAGCCAATGCATGTACACTTGCAAAATCAAACCGGGGACCAGTACCTGGATAAATGTGGGGTTTTAGTTGCCTGTTCAGCCATACATGCATCTAATGCAATGTAAAAATTACATATGCCCATACAAAGAAAAACCAAGGGTATGCCGATCGTACATGCATTCAGTATAATATAGCATAAAGCATCATGAACACTCCCTCACCAAGTATGCCAACCTGGAGGCTGAAATCCCAAACTGGCCTCATAGACAAGAGCAAGAAGAGAGGCTGGAACCCCAACTCCCTCCCTTCTAAAGGGCAAAGAGACATCTGCAGTGTGGCTTGGACTTCCTTGCAACTCTTGAAAAACCTCCATTTGTGACTTTTGCAAAAAGCAAGCAGGAATTTCGCAAGTGTTTCAAGAAAAACTGAAGCTAAAACTGAAGTGTTGCAAGGCAAACTGAAACTTCCAGGCACAAGGCATAGGGACACGGCATAGATAAGAAAATAAATGTATCCCCTATGGGAAGGTTTTGAAGAACGTCGTTCTCCCCTCCGAAGCATTCAGACGTGAGCTACGTGATGACGGGCCCAGTTTATACACTCAGCAGATGCAAATACGAAATTTTTTTCAATGGGCTGTGGGGGGGGGAGGCCTGGAAAACACTCAAATGCTCCCCCCCTTGAGAAAACCCATGAATACAGAAGCCTGGCATGCCAGTGAGAAAGATGTAGGGGTCTCACTGGTACCCCGATTTCCCAATTTTGTTGGCAAAGCACAAGAAAACGAACAAGACAGGTGGAATCAGTACAAGAATTTTTCTGAAGGTAACAAACAATGCCATTTTACCCTATTTGCAATCCATCCATGATTGATGCAATTCTTCTGCCACACCTATGTGCTTTCCTGAGAAGCATGTGGGCACAAATCGAAAGGTGGAGGGGATTATTTCCTTTCGGGGCAAAGAAAAGCTTAGCATAGAACGAATGCAGAGATGGATCCAATTGATACACATGAGAATGAACGCAGCATGCTAAAGATGGCAGAGGTAGGCCAAATACCAGCAGTTCATGGGGTCTTCAGAGGCACCTGAACCCAAAAAACTGAAAGTCTCATTCTCCTTTTCATTGTATGATTACCCACTGTAGCACAGTGGTTAAGTGGTTTGCTGCGAATCAGCACTCTACTGGTTCGAATCCCATTACTGCCATGAGCTCAGTAGGTGGCCTTGGGTAAGCCATTCCTTTCAGCCTCAGCTCCCCAGATGTATTGTGGGGATAATAATAACACTATTTTACAATTTATCATGTCTGATATAGGGTTTTTCTCCATTGTTTGTAAGTTTTGTAAGCATACATCTAGGTGTCTCGTGCCATTTGACTGTATTGTCTTACCCTGTGTAATCCACTTTGAGTTTCAGTGATAATGGCAGCCTACCGAGTAAATATACATACATAAATAACTTAAGAGCACAATCCAGCCAAATACCAGCATTTCTGTAGAATGTAACCTGAGATGTTAGAGGTCCAAGGACCTCAGACCCAAGGGCGAACTTAGCTAAGGAATTAAAAGCTCAGAAGCTGCAGTGGAGAAAAGAGGAAGATTTCCAGTTGTAAATAGTTTCAGGTGTGTAGCCATGTTGGTCTGCAGTAGAAGAGCAGGATTTGAATACAGTAGCACCTTAAAAATCCAGAAGATTTCCAGAGTAAACATTTTTGAGAGTCAAACTCTTGTAAGTGTCTTGAGAGCTTGTCTCTTGAAACTTATACCCTGGAAATTTTCTTCGGGGTGCTGCTGGACCTGAATATTGCTCTTTCAATTGCAAAAAGACAGATGTGTAGCAAAGGTGCTTCCTTGCCACCAAGGCTCTCTACCACTGAAGAGATTGGCTGGCCACTCTGTAGCTTCAGTTGGAATCCTTGAGGTAAATGTGTGTTTTGCATGCTTTCACACAATTATTTGATCTCGCTAGCATAGAGCTTAAACCGGTTTGATTCAGAAATCTAAAGTGTAGTGTGTATGGTTGGGTCTTGTTCTGGCTAGAATCTTGAAAAGAACCTATGGCAACGTGACCTGCTCGGTGGAGCTGAGCACAGTGGAACATCTGGCCCTACTGATTTCAAGTGCAGAGTTACAACATTCTCTCTGCCCCAATGAAATCAACAGGAAACAGATGCTTTTCATTTTGCCTAGATCATGTTCTAAGCTCCTAAGCCTTGCAGTTGTAGATACAACATTTGAAACTTTGGAAAATGCTAAAAAGGATGAATACATACAAATCAAAATCCCACATTCATTGTGTTTCAGCTCTCTGTTTCCAAAGGGAACATATTTTACAGCTGATTCAACAACTCATATATCCAAAGGTAATGTTTCAGAATAAAAAATACTGTTAAAATAGATGCAACAATCTTTGCTTGTGCCTGCAACTTGTATCAAAATGATACAGGAATTGGTTCATCAAGTATTCTGGTACAAGTCCCACTGAATATGCATAGTAAAATAGGACATGAGACCACCAATTCTTCATAGCACATTAAGATTTTTATACATTTATAAAGAGCAAAATGACCAAGGACTAACATTGCCTCTTGCATATTGGTAAAATGTCATTGTATGCTGTTGTTGCCTTTAATAATAATGATAAAGATAATGATAACAATAACAACCTCCCTTCAGGACAACTTAATGCCCTCTCAAGAGTGGTTTATCCCCACAACAAAACACCCTGTGCGGTGGGTGGGGCTGAGAGCGCTCCAGAGAGCTCAAGGCCACCCAGCTGGCTTCAAGTGGAGGAGTGGGGAATCAAACCCGGCTCTCCAGATTAGAGTCCCGCGCTCTTAACCACTACACTAAACTGGCTTTTGTTTTATGTTGATAATTTATGAGGGTTTTTGTAATCATAGTACTGTTTTACTTGTAAGTCACATCTAGCGGGACTTTGGAGAGGCGGCATACGAATTTCCTAAATAAAACAATTTTCAGTAGCCTGAAATATTTACTTTTTAGCAATACCACCAATGCCTCAGACTCCAAAAGGAAATGCCCACAGAGGTGTTACCTGTTATTAGATTATGCGTGGAGGTTGGCAACAGGTTTGCTTTTATATATAGGAGAGAAGCGCTGTTTGGTTAATAACTATAGGTGGAATAGACAAAAAAACCCACATTGCCAAATTTAGAAAGGAAGGCTGGAAAATGTAAAGACAAAAGTTCTGTAAAGAACACTGACACCAAGATATTCATGGCAGGGCAACCTTCTACATGTCCACTCAACAGCATGGCACACCCCTCCCCAGAATGCTGCCAGCAGTTTACACAGGATATTTAAGTACAGAGAATATCAACATAATATACAAATTATGTAGTTTACTATGGAGTATTCCATACTGATTGATGCATTAATAACCAGGAATGCCGATACACTAGATAGGCAGACAGACTTCCTACTTTATTCTGTAAGCCATATCCCTGAAGGTCAAAGGTGAAACATCTGATGGGTGCAACCTTGTTTGTCCATTAATTTTTTGGTGATATGAGCCCATGGACCGTCCTTTCCCCTGCCCCCTCAGCCCAGCCACTTGTATAAAGCAAGAGTTGGTTGTGACAGACTGTTTTCTTCATTCCTGGCTTCCATATCTGAAGCAAATATGGAATACAAAAAAAGTAAATGGAACAACAGACTGAAGGGAGCCAATGTTGTACAGTGATCAGAGTATCAGATTAGGGTCTAGGGGACCCAGGTTTGAACCCCCACTCTGCCATGGAAACTGTGACCATGGGCCAGTCACACTCTTTCAGCTTACTGAGGATCAAATGGAGAAAACAACATTATAAAGTGCTCTGGGGTCCCCATCGGGGTAAAAAGCAAGGTAAAAATATCTAAATGGAAAGAGGTGGGGAAAGTACTAAGAATCACACACACACACCCTCCAGTGCTCTTTTTACAACAACAACAGCAGCATTCAATTTATATATCGCCCTTCAGGACAACTTAGTGCCCACTCAGAGCGGTTTACAAAATATGTTATTATTATCCCCACAACAATCACCCTGTGAGGTGGGTGGGCTGAGAGAGCTCTGGAAGAGCTGTGACTGACCTAAGGTCACCCCGCTAGCTTCAAGTGGAGGAATGGGGAATCAAACCCAGTTCTCCAGATTACAGTCTCACTGCTCTTAACCATTACCTCAAACTGGCTCCTAAAAACATATGAATGTACCATCTGATAAGTGAAAGAGGAAGACGTACAAAGAAACAAGTATCTATCACATCTAGTCTAGTCCTTGAACCAGCATGGCATATTGTTAGACTAGACCCAGATCCTAATCCCCACTCTGCCATGGAAGCTTTCTGGGTAACCTTGGGCCACTCATACCTACCTCACACGGTTGTTGTGAGGACAAACAGAGGAAAGAAGAACAAAGTAATCTGCTTTGGGTCCTCAGAGGGAAAAGGAGGAGTATAAATAAATACATATACCAAACAAGCAGTAGGCAAATGCTGGAGTTTGGAGACCAGCCCAGGCTGGAGCAATACCCACCGCCCCTCATCTAATAACCGTTGACTACTTTTTGTCCCTGCCATGCAATCATCCCATTGCTTCTCTATTAAACAATCCTTAACTTCTTGGCTTAATTGCAATTGCCCATGTAGTGTTATGTGGCCACAGGTGGTGGTGAATGGTTCGGGTCACCTTTGGAGATTTCCATTTCTGCAGCATTCTTCTTACATGCTGTAGAGTTAGGGAAAGCCCTACTGAAAAGCTCCAGGAAATCAAGGCGATCCCAGTAGAGAGGTGCTCGTTTGCATTTCAAGCTGTTCCAATTGCACTCTCAATACTCCAAAGGGAGGCTAATTCTCATACCAACTTGGGAACTGACCCAGGATACTAGAAGGGCAAACACATAAACAGAAGGCAAGAACTAAAATGCAAGGGAAATTTGGCGAAGTGTAGTTTATCTTAATTTTAATATATATACATATATTTACATTCATTGCCTATCTGGAACATTCAAGGAAAAGGTAGGATATACATTTCAATCAAGTCAGGTTTATTTAATAACTAAATATGCCCCATGTCAGGGCTTGGTCTTGTGTGATGTACTTGAACTATAATCAGTCCCTGTCAATATGTTAAGAGAATTAATCTTAACCGTCAAGGTTTTATGGATTTGCACCGAGACTGACTCAGGACAGGAAAGCATTCTTTGCAAGAATTCCAGCACACGGGGAACACAGATGCGCTTCAAATCAGCCAGTGACGGCAACCTAGCTACTGCTCACCCTTGTCCTACATTAATCACACGCTATAAATTCATGCAGATTAACGCCAGTTTTCAAACTAGTATGCTATTTTTGATGCAGTACTGAGTTCTGCACAGGTCATCCACGTAGGATTCTGTTTCACAGAATATTGGGGTAAATATTTAACGAACATTTCCTTCTTAAATTCTTCATTTATTATTTATTAACATAGGGCATCTTGGAGTAATACTTCAAATATTGCAAGTTAAAACCAAAATAAAACAAATAACAACAACATTCGATTTATATACCACCCTTCAGGATGACTTAACACCCACTCAGAGCAGTTTACAAAGTATGTTATTATTATCCTCACAACAAAACACCCTGTGAGGTGGGTGGGACTGAGAGAGCTCTGAGAGAGCTGTGACTGACCCAAGGTCACCTAGCTGGCTTCAAGTGGAGGAGTGGGGAATCAAACTCAGTTCTCCAGATTAGAGTCCTGCGCTCTTAACCACTACACCAAACTCAAATGCTCCCCGCCCCCCAATAGGCTTGCGATTCATTGCCCATCAAAAACCCTGGGAAACAAACAGGCCTTGCAGATGCTCCTAAAGATCTCCAAGGAGGGGGCTCCCAGCACACCTTCAAGGAGCCTATTCCACAGAGTGAGAACCACAACAGAAAAGCCCTGGGCTCTGGTCAATGTTAGGCAGGCCACCCTAAGTGCAGGAAGACACAGCATGTGGCAGCCTGAAGACCATGGTTGGCACACAGGAACCTAAGGGAGGAGACAGTCCTTCAGATTGGTGGGCCCCAAACTATGAAAGGCTTTAAAAATCATAACCAGCATCTTGAACTAAACTTGGAAACAAAGGGGCAGCCTGTAGAGTTGTTTCAAAACGGGCCATACACACTCCTATCAGTTAGCCCCTGACAACAACACTCCAGTTGCTCCATTGTGGACCAGCTGCAGTTTCCTGGTTTGTCTATAAGGGCAGCCCAGAAGCATGGATCACCATGGCAAGATCAGCTGAGTCTAAGAAAGGGGAGAGTTGGTGAACCAGATGCAACTGATGGAAGCACCAACTTGCTTTTCAAACAGCAAGGCTGGGTCCACGCACACCCCCAAGCTCTGAACTTGCTCTGAAAAAGCCAACTCCAGTCCTGTTCCATCTACATTGGCTCCCAATTTGCTTCAGGCCCCAATTCAAGGTGCTAGCATTGACCTTTACAGCCCTATATGGCTTGGGGCTACCATACCTCAAGGACTGCTTTCTCTCATATGAACCTACCCATTCATTCCAGTCATCTTCAAAAGCCCTGCTTCAAGTGCCTCCGCCATCTGAGGCTAGACAAGTGGCAACCCGAGAAAGGGTCTTCTCAGTTGTGGCACCAAAAGTTTGGAACTTCTTCCTCAGGGAGACTCAGCTGTCTCCCTCTACTGGTATCAGAGGGTGCAGACATTTTTGTTTTGTTCCACGTTCCCTCACTAACTGTTACCAGCCCTCCTACCTGTTTCTGTGTTTTTATTGAATTGTTTATTTTAAATGCTGTTTTAATGTAGAAGTGTTTTAATGTTCTGATGTTCACCAGCTTGGGGACTCTATTTGGGTGAAAAGGCAGCACAGGAATGTTTTAAATAAACATAAACTCCACTCCATCCAAAACAATAAAAACCATAAAACTTCCACTTCCTTGGTCATCCTAGCTATAAAAATCCTCAATGCATCTATCCTCTACAAGTTATCATAACATTTTTGTAACCAAGATACACAATTTCATTACAATGTTTACAACATCCCACAGGATTAAGTTCTACAGGCTAACTAACCCTTATCAAAAATTACTTCCTTCCTCATGCCCGAAGCAACACCCATTAACATTGTCTACAATGATGTTAAAACAAGTAGTAATTTTCCATCTTTCCCAAAGAATTCAGAGCTCCAAGCAGCAATCTGCTACAAATTGGCTAATCCCCTCTAACCCGCTGTCCCTCAAATTCCAGCATTTGGGTGAAATGTGGAAAATTCTACTCCCCAGCCTGAGGCAGACTGTTGCTCAAAAAATCCCTTAGAGGGTTTTAGAAGGACACCGTAGGTCTTTTATAGGAAGCCAATCCTGGCCTTGTAGGAAGCAGCAGGAACATAAAGCTCTACAGAAGAAACAAGAGAAGAAAACAATAAGCATTCTAGCCACACAAAAAAAAGTTTTCAAGAGCCATTTTAAACACTGGGTTCTTGTTTGTTTTTAAAATTTTATGTCCCACTTTGTTATTTTAATAAACATAGAGGATAGCACAGAATCAAGGAAAATGGGTAAGAGTTAAAAGAGCAAGCCAATTAAAACACAATCAACACACAATTTAAATCCAGCAAAGAGCTAAAACTATTAATTAAAAACAGCAGCAACATAACCTATAGGCAAAGCAGCAGGCAATCAAAATTATAAAACTGATACGCAGAAAAAAGCAGAACAAATTAAAAAGTAATAGGGCAGAAGCTAAAGCCAGCACGGGTCATCCCAAAATGGGGTAGGGGGAGAGAAAGAGAAGTTATGAAAACACTGGAAACAAGGGAAAGAGGTCTCTCTTCCATAATGGGCAGCTCTTCAGAGGGGCGCAAGCCATGATGGACTAAGGCTTCAGCTACAGACTCCGTCTTGTCCACGACGCAAGAGATAATGGAGAGGAGGCCCGACCCAAAGGTCTAAAGTAATGATGAACACTAAAGTAGAGCCAGCCAGTCCTAAATTAAACATCATTTAGAAAGTACTTAGAGAGGGGAGAGAGGACCACGTTCCCTTGCTAAGCCCAAAAGTTTGAGCAGAATACGTTCTTTTATACATTTATTAAACTTGCTTAGATTTTGAACCCTCTACGTTTGATCTCTGGAAACTCACCAAACCTTTACGCTACATACATATATATAGCATGGCTACATATATTACTGGCTTGTAAGACCCAGTACAAGATGGGGTTATACAGCATGAGAGAGTAATGTGTACACACATGCATGCAGACACACATATACACATACCACTCATTCCATTCTCTAGTAAGAGAATCAGGCTTTAAGAGTGATTCTGAGGAAGCCCGAGTCGAGGTAATGCTCAAGAAGGAAAAAGAAACCTCCATGTTTGAATGAATATGTATCTTGTTCCGATGTCTCACTTTGGTGGGCAGAAATAATAATTTAAGTGAGGCAAGATAGCATCATCCTTGTTCATGGGATACAGGCTATTATTCCATTTATCTGGCTACTGTCTCTTGTCAAGCACGGGAGCCAGGTTTAGTGCTACAAAAACCTGCCAAACCTGTTTGAGCAAAGAAAACAGTGGGACGATTGTGTATACCATAGTCAGCGGCAACTCATCTCTTCTGTAACTTTGGAAGTGGGAGAGCTATCATCTGTCTCCAACCTCCCTGTACATAATTCAATTTTAACAAGAAAAAGAGGTTCCAAGTTGCCTTTCACCATCACAGCACTGAATTCTCAAAATACATATTCGTCATAGCAACTAAAAAACAAAACTAGCTGGAGGATGATCCCCCTGAAAATTCATCAGCTAAGGATTAACTAGTGTAAGCAAGCATTGACCTTGATAAACAATGTATAAAAGTTTATAGCAGCAAGAGCCACACACATATCTCATTGTCCAGGGGAAAAAAAATCTTTTTCAACCTCGATGGATGAGGCACCCATTTTCTTCTTTCTCCAGTAGGGGAAATATTGCAGTGGGTCAAACCAAGGTGGATAACATAATAAAAAGGTTTTAAAATTTGGATTTCCTTTTGCACTGTAATTATAAGCCAGTTTTTTAAAAGCAGCTTGGTGTAGCGATTAGAGTGTCAGAATAGGTTCCGGTTCCAATCCCTGCTCTGCCATGCAAGCTCACTGGGTCACACTCTCTTGGCCTAGCCTACCTTACAGGGTTGTTGTTTTAAGGATAAAACCGAGAAGGGGAAATGGTTTGAGGGTCCTACTGGGGAGGAAAAGTGGGATATAATGAACAAAATAAATAATTTTAATCAATCAGTATCTAAGAAGAATAGCATAAAGGAATAGCAAAGAATAGCAAATGATAAAGCTTAGGGAGAAGGGTGGTATCTGGCTCAATAAGGAAAACACACTTGTGCAGTACTAGTGCTTTCAAAACTTGGGGTACCTACAGCTTATGTGACAAAATACAGGGAAAATGTCTATAATCATTATATCAGCATAAGGTTAACACTCAGTTTCAGGAAATTAGGTCTCATGATAATCATCTACTGAACCAACAGGGAAGGCCCCTACATTCCAATCTTAAAGGAAGTGATTTTTATTTATTTATTTATTTATTTAACTTAATTTATACCCCATCTTTTGTCCCAATGGGGACCCAAAGCAGCTGACATTGCTCTCCTTTCCTCCACTTAATCTAATCTCACAACAACCTTGTGAGGTCGGCTGGGCTGAGTGTGTGTGACTGGCCCCAGCTTCCATGGCAGTGTGGCAATTTAGAGCTGGATCTCCCAGACCCTAGTTCAACACTCTAACCACTACACCACAAGAGCCAACATCCATCAACAGAAGGATATCCCTGCCAGATAAGAACCCCAAGAGATGGATCAAATCTATTGCCTAAGTTGCTTTTGGCACACTCAAAAATCCTCTCTCTTTACACATCTAGTCTGTCTGGAACAGACGGGTCCCGGTAATATCATGATGAGTTGGTGGTACAAATATGCTCTGGAAAGAGTAAAAGAGGGTACAGTCATGGCTCAGCGGCAAAGCATCTGCTTTGCATACAGGAGGCCGCAAGTTCAACCCCCAATATCTCCACTGAAAAGGATCCAGCAGGAGGCCACGTGAAAGACCTCGCCTGAGACTCTGGAGACCCCCTGCTAATCAGAGTAGACGATACTGACCTTGAGTCAACGGTCTGTCTCAGTATAAGGCAGCAGCATGTGTTCAAAACCATACTGTTTGTATGGACAATATTTAGAATACCCTTTGAGTGCTGCAAATTTGGACTGCATTGGAAATGCACTCCAAGATGGCTGCCACCTCCAGAGCCCACAGAGCACATATGAAAGGAGACTAAAAACCTGAAGAGAATTTCGTAACAGGAGTAACATTTCCTCATGTAAAAAACAGCCAGTTCCGGAACAGCAAAGCCGTACAATTAAAAGTTACAATTAAAGCTGTACAATTGCCCTATTAAAAAGAGGCAGATTGTTTTAAGAAGCCATAGCCTTGATACAACATTAAATGGTACAGGCAATTGCCCCACCAGTCTAAAAGAAGGCCTTTCACTCGAAGTTAAATGACGTACGAGTGGAATTAATCAAAGTTAATGATTCTTGCTTGGAGATTTAAGTAGATTAATTTGTGCAAGTTCATCTTGGATCAAAACAAGGCTTCAAGGCACAGAGAATGTGGTGCGAACACCACACTCCATGTATTCTCAAGTCCCGGCTTTACTGTGCATGTACAGGTCCTGAGGACAGAACTAAGGCATTACCATGGTTCAATCCTGCTCTTGAAAACACTGCATAAGGTAGTCAAAGATTTGAAAAAGAAATACTGGCATTGGTTACAGATAAGAAATAAAGAGTCAGCAGTGGGGCGGGGAGGGAACCTCCTTATCGAACACAGTGGGGAGACAACCTGCCAGAAATAAATATGAGTTACAGCAATGTACAGTGGAAGAACAAGTTTTGGATACAGTAGCACTTTAAAAATCAACTAGATTCCAAGGTGTGAGCTTTTGTGAGTCAGAGACCCTCACAAGATCATACACCGGAAATCTGGTTGGTCATTAAGATGTTACTGGACCTAAATCTTGCTCTTCTACTGACGACCAACATGGCTACCCACCTGAAACAATATACAGTTGTTAGTATCCGGGAGACCTGGGTTCAAAGCCCTAGTGTGAAGCTCACTGGGTGAATTTGGGCCAGTCACTCACTCACTCTCAGCCTACCTACTTCACATGAGTGTTGTAGGGATAAAAAGGAAGCAGGATGCACACCACCCTGAGTTCCTTGGAGAAGAGAAGGATAACAATGCAGTAGGCAACTGTTTAGAAGATTGGCTGGGCCAAATTCAGATTCAACTCCAGCTTGCAAACATCATTGTGTATATGCATTCATTCTCCAGTTTCAATAATTTTTTTCCTTTCCAAGGTTACCTAAAAAAGAAGTGTTTAGCACTGTAAAACACAAGCACATTGAACTGCAGCAAAAGCGTTTGTGGGCAGCAACCTGCGTATGAAGCAGTCATTCAAGCTGGCTAGTGTGTATCTATATTAACGTTTCACAGGCTTCTGGCAGCCAAGACATACTTATCCTGTGAATTAAATGCAGATACTCTTCATTCTTACATCTGAAAAGGTTTACTTATTGCAATAAGAATTACTCAAGAGGAACATGCCTATGTGTTTGCAAAAGGGTTGGCGATCTGGATGCAACTCATAATTGGAAGGAGCCAAACCTAGAGCAGTGACTTATTACGGCAATCTAGTGGGCAGCCACCCCAAGAGCAGGTGACTATGTGGCATTGGACATGACTGAAGAATCCAGACACAACTAGTAGCAGATCAGATTCAAGGTTCTGGTATTGACCTATAAGCCCTGTGCGGATTGGGGCCAGCATATCTACGGGACCGTCTCTCCTCATATATTCCCCAGAGGACACTCCGATCAGGGGACAAACAGCTGTTCGTGGTCCCTGGCCCCAAGGAGGCCTGCCTAGCCTCAACTAGAGGCCTGGCTTTTCGGTCCTGGCTCTCACCTGGTGGAACGCTCTGTCTGCTGAAATCAGGGCCCGGCAGGACCTACTATCCTTTCGCCGGGCCTGCAAGACACAGTTGTTCTGCCAGGCATATGGCTGAGATTGGGCCTCTGCCGGTCTGAAAAAAGGGGTGTATAAAATCTTAACCCTCCCTGTGAAGGCTGTTTTAAATGTGTATTAATACACTGTTTTAATGTAGATGAATTTTTAATTGTATTTTAATATGTTGTTATCCACCCTGAGCCCGCTCGCGGGGAGGGCGCGGAATAGAAATTTGAAATAAATAAATAAAGTTGGCAGGTCCCAGTAGAACGACTGGAAAGAGAAGAAGCAAGATCAGTATATCGTATGGTGATACAACAGGCAGCCTCCTCTGTGCAAGTGGTAACTATGGGATTACACTCGTCTCACAGTCCCCTTGTAGTTCTCTCAGAGCGCACAGTCAGAGAATTATGAGAATACACACAAAAAAGTGCAGAGAAGAAAAAAAAACCTTTTACTAGTTCTTTCAACCGTTTTGGAATTTGTCACTCTTAGCGTTATCACCCAGCAGGCACAAGAGTCTGAACTATGAGTTATTTTGGTCTCAAGAGGGACAGAATATATCTAGATAATGTACTACACAGTATCTTTACATGAACTGGTGTAGCATAAAAGCTAAGGAACTGAGATCTCCATCAGGAACTCATTAGGGTGACCTCAGGAAAACTATTCTCTCCTCCCCAACTTGTCCATCTGCAATATAGGGATGGTCATGCTGATTTACATTCCCAGGCTGTTGTGAAGATTATACGAAGATAATGTGTGCAAAGTGCTTTGAACACAGAAGGTGCTATTTATTAGACAAAGAGCCTGTTCAGTTGTGCATATATATATTAGCTTAAATTTGTATAGAGTAAGCAGGCTGTCTTGAGCCTCCAGCATGGGAGAAAAGCAGGATACAAATATTTAAACGAACAGACTATTCAAATTGTTGGCAGGCCTCTCAATAAAAGACAGGGGAGTACAGCAATTTACTTTTAAAATATCAGCAAAGAAGCTATAAAGCTCTCAACAGAAACAAGGGATTAACCAGTGCAAGACTTGAAATTACTCTAAGATGTTGCATTTGCAAACTCTCCCCCCCTTTTTGTACAAGTTCGGGGAGGCTCCAATGATTCTTGCTTGAAGTTGACCAGCTAGTATTCATCTCAGGTTCAGAGAGTCAGATTTAGGACAGCTCACACTCATATTAACCTACTGTTCACGCTAGCCATAAGCCCATGTACAACCAGCTCAAGACGACTGAGATCTTGAAGAATATTGCCCAAAGAGTGTCTCCCCCCCCCCTCAAAATATAATCATGCATTTTTTAAAAAAACAGACAATTCCACACCTCTTTAATGCGGCCCCAAATATGCTACCTCACTCTGCCTAATAGTAGGGCTGAGGCCACCCCACCCCATGTTCAGAACAAGTTGTCCGATCCAAAGCCACACAGACATATGTATTTGAATACAACCAACCTATCCATCCGTTCAGTTTTGCAGACTTCACCAATGTATTGGTGAACAGAGTTGAGAAAAAGACCTTAATCCTATTGTTCTACAAACCTATGAAGACAGAATCAACCCCTCCAGTGCTAAGTTTCAAGAAGTTCAGTGAATAGAAACAATCTTTTTCTGATTGTTTGGAGTGGAATAGATCTGCACAAGAAGAAACTAAGTGTGAGGAGGGAGGGGCAAGCAGTACAAAATGAAAGTGAAACTTTTTGAGCACAATACTGCACAAGTCTTTGGATCTTTTGTGTGTATGACCTGAGGTTTATCACATTCTTTCCTTGGAGGAAAAAACCTATAATGGCAGCAGGCCGTAAAAGAGACCCAGTTTGGGAATACTTTAATGAAGTTCCTTTACCTATCAGTAAGGCGGGCATCTACTTGCATATTAAAGTTATACCAGCAAGAATTAGTCTTTATGTAGAAAACTATGATTTAAATCAAGCCTTACTGACTAGTGATTTAAATCATGATTTAAATCGTGATTTAAATCAGTTTGATTTAAATCAAATCCACCCTGTGTCAAAGTGTCTTTGGAAGTGGGGATGGGATACAAATGTATTAACATGAAGTAATAATAATCAATATAATAACAGTATTAGTAATAATAAGGAAGGAAAAGTCCCAGGACCCAACATAAAATTTATTTTCTTAAACCCAAAGAGAACAGGTCACTTTTGGCAGATCTGAGCTGGCATAACCTTAAATTGACGCATTACACTTTGACAGCTACCCTGTATGTCAAGTTAGAACAGCTGATCCAGGTGATGCCATTACCTTGAGCATTTCACAATCTTCCAAAGAGATGTCTGACAAGAACAGGCACCTCTGTGTTATGACAACAGTTAATCACTCTAATGCCACAAAACCTGGGATCCTCCTCTTGTCATACTGTGCCACGTAGGAGCAAGCTTGTATGCAAATATTTGGCATCGCATTCATGCTAATCATGTTACCTCTAATTTTTATACTGCAAGAAAACAAAACTGAATACACACCAAAACATCCATGCAATACTACAGACTTTTAACAGACAGGCCAGAAGGTCTGTATCTCACCAAGATGTAAAGGAGCAATATGGATCTCTCCTTACAGACAGACCAACAGAGACAGACTCAAAACAGAGGAATGAGTGTACCATTCAGAAACACAAATGTTGTTTTCCCAGACTGCTGCAGAAGGCACCCCCCTTGGTAGTACAGTCAGCAAAACACTTAAATCCTACACAAACAAACACACTTTTAGTCTGCTTCATGCTTTAGGACTGTACCAACAAAATAAATAAGAATCGAGTTTAATGGTGTTTTTAATTCTGTCTTACTATACAGCACCCAAACTGGAGACTAGAAACTTTGTCAGAAGGCGGAAACCAAGAACTGTATGGGAAATGCAGGCACTTTAGAAGATTTATTACTGATTTATTTATACATTAATGCATTTTTATCCTGCCCTTCCTCTCTAAGGAACTCGGGGTGGCATATATTGTTCTCCCCTCCTTACAACAACCCTGTAAGGTAGGTTTGGTTGAGAGAGCATGAACTGGCCCAAGCTGAACAAGTGAGCTTTCATGGCAGAGTGGGGAATCAAGGTTGAGTCTCCCAAATCCTAGTCTGACACCTGAACCACTACATCACACTGTATCCCAATGGATCTGAAGCACAACACATACAAGCCCCAGTCAGTGTTTACATTTGATTGCATGTACTGGCAGAAAATTTACCCATTGCCCCTTTCAGATTAAATGGCAATCACACATATCAGGACTACATGTAGACATTTGTTCCATATGCACAGTTACAACCCCAGGAACAGAAAAGAGCAAGAGTCCAGTAGCACCTATAAGACTAACAAGATTTGTGACAGGATATAAGCTTTCGTGAGTCACAGCTGTGTTAGTAGGTGCTACTGGACTCTTGCTCTTTTCTACTGCTACAGATAGACAAACATGGCTACCCATCGTGATCTAGCCCCAGGAATGTAATGCTTGAAAAGTGTTGCGGTATCTTAGTAACTAACCGTATAACTTTCCAATACAGAAAATATGTATAACCCCCATACACAGCAAAGGCTGCAAGAAAACAGCTTGCTTCGGATCACCTACAGAGTTCTTGGTGGAGGTGAGATTGAAGCACTTGACTAGATACAGTGAAGTTCAAGGACAAATGCCACACTCCCAGTCCCACTATGGTGCGGGGCAATCAATCACACACAACGGCTGGGAGGATTCTCAGTTCCATCTGTTTTGCAATGTTGACCGAAGTGTGCATGCACACACACAGTGTATTGCTACCAGAGACCGTATCTGCCTCTTCTTCCGGATGCAATCTGCACTCAGAATTCCCAGTTCACCAAGGATCTTGAATACCAAAACTGGCCTTTCCACATGTCTCTTCCTTTGCTGAATTGGGCCAGACATTTCTGCACGAAAGGATTAGGGAAGATTTGACAAAAGGGCCTGGGCAGACCGTGACAAGAGGTTCCACAAACTGGAATGCTCTGAGCCTAAGAAGCGGTGAAAAATGGAAACTCAGTATCGAAGCGTAAACAATAACCATCAAGGGAAAGGCTGAGGCAGGAAGAAAGAGTGACGAAAGTGTATCAAAATGAGAGGGAGTAATAACATTCTTATGTTTGGCATTAAATAAGAAGAGTCATAACACACCCAAGAGTGCTTAAAATGGGTTAAAGAAAAAAACACGCTTCCCACCAACAATGGAAGAGTCGGCCACATGGAAAAACAATGAAGTACCAAATTGCTGAGAAGTAGAGGTGGTTTGGGGGTTACTGGGTGGGAAGTGTGTGTGTGTTTTAAAAATGAAACTGATGAAGTCATTCTTCTGACTGATTAGTAGCAGACCATTAAAAGGAACACGTGGCCAGCCTCACTTCAGGCTGTCAAAAAGACAATTGCTGCTTTCTGCAACTGAATACTAATTTCAGATAATGAAGTTCTCCAATGGCACGGGCAGCTTCCCAGGGCACGTCTGTGGCGTACATTTATAGCACGCATGTTTTGAATATACAATCAAGTGCATTTTTACCCTACCCTTCTTCTAACAAGCTCAGAGTAGTATCCGCATGAGCAGTCATCCACCAGAAATTCTTCTGCTAAAGCCTCACCAAGACAAATCTAGAACGGGACAGCCAGTGCAACTGTTAAGGATATTGCAGAACTTCCCACTGGATGGAACCCAATGGCAAAGTTTGGTCTCAAATGAATCAACACCCATGTTCATATGGGTATATGCCACAAAGAACTTCCAAACGGCTGAAGGCGTGACCCCCTGCATATTAAACACGCAGAATGGAATGGTTTAGACCAATGATTCTCAACCTTTCGTATCTTACGTCCCACACATCACTCCAGTAAAAAAAAATCTGGGTCCCACAACGGAAACCAAAAGCTCACTTTCCCCAAGAAGGACATTTATGTGTTTATAGGCACTCAGTTATTATATTTATCACTTATAATAAGTTTTAAGGACATAGAAGTTTCAAGAGTATAATGGATAATCCCTGGCAGATAGAGTCGAAAGGAAGTGGCAGATCAAAAACACTTGCTGGTAGTGGGAAATGTTGGTGGGCAGGGGAAATGGGGGTTAGGAAAAACACTGAAGTGTCCAAGGTTACTAAATAGTATGCCCATAGGCCACAGATAGATAATCAGTGGCAGGTACAGTTGGCAGGAGATGGCACGTCACGGGGACTGAAGGAGAGTGGATTCTTAGTCATTGTTTTGAAAGCCCTGCATCCCACCTAGGCTACTTTTATGTCCTACCAATGGTGCATGTACCACTGGCTGAGAACCAGTGATCTAGACAACAGGAAGTAAGTCTGGGGGGGGGCATGAAAAGGACACCTTGATGGAGAGGCAAAGAGAAAGGCGCCATGGCTCAGCATTTAGAGCATCTGTTTTTCATGCAGAAGTTCCCAGGTTCAATCCTCGGCATCTCCAGCTAAAAGGAGCAGATAGTAAGTGATGTGGAAGACCCCAACCTGACACCCTGGAGAGCTGCTGCAAGCCAGACTAGACCAGACTGACCTTGATAGATCAAAGCAGTACAAGGCTGCTTCCTGTGCTCCACAAAAGAACGGGCACTTCCCTAGCATCTGAGAGATCTGGCTATTCATTCAGGCCTTGCGCCTCTTTTCCTGTGTTGCCTTCCCTGTCTAAATGTACTTTGTAAGCTCTGCAGGGCAGAGACTCTTCAGAGGGTCAGTGTACCTGCACAACGTAATTCAGAACAGGCAAAAGTTAAACCAGTGGTTCCCAAAGTAGGTGGTACCACCCTCTGGGGGCAGCAGGATATCTAGGGGGGAACTAAGAGGCAAAGGGGTGGAAGGGGACACTGAAGGTTCCCCCCCGCCCCCAAGAGTGTTTTTCATTTATTTATGATCAACCAGGCCACAGCCTAGAGCAAAACATCTTCCGCGCTTCAAGTTTCTGGCTCTGCACAGTGCTGAAGTCTGGTGGAAACTTTCAGAATTTTTTCATAAACATGCCACCAGACTTTCACTTAGACCACTATACCATATTTTGAGAAACTGTCGTCACTGTGTGTGTTTTTGACTTTGTCATTTTCCCCAAGAGTTTGCTGATAAATCCTTAAGATAATAGTATTTAATCATTAAATTTTTTAACTGTTTTGAATTTTATTATCATCTTCCTTAGTGGGTCATGCAAACCATAGTTCTGAATAATGTCTTTTGTAGGGTGGGGTAGAGGTTGGAGCAATGAGGATGAGTTTATGGAACCAAGGGTGCAGTGGCCCAAAAGGTCAGACAAATAATCCAAATACTATTGCAGGCTGTTTTTGAACCTGCTCATCAAGGGCTAGAAATACCACTACACCCTTATTGTGCTCACATCTCTCTCATCCACTGGAGTTTTACCTTAAATATCTTCTTCCCGAAAAGCTGTAATTATATACATGGTCAGTCAGAACAATTCCAAGATAAGGAAGAATAATCTGTATTCCTCTTGGATGGAAACAGCTGAATGGCACATCCTGACCAGAGTAGCCTTCAGATATTCTATTACAGAGGAGTAGGGGACATTCACTATCAGCATGAAAGAGAGACAGAAAAAGGCATTCTATCAGAAGGAAGAAGCAGCCAAGAGGCACAGATGTTCTGCCAAGAGCAGAATCAGTGTGCTTAGTCGAAGAGACAGGTACAGTCACACCTGAACAATAACATAAGGGATACAGGTTATCAGAAATATGCCAGTGCAGCTGACATGAAAGCACTGCAAAACAGGAGGAAAAGAGGAGAGAGCCAGACAGCATGGTGGGGGGGGGGCGGGGGGGGGGAGAGGAGACTCTTGATGTTAAAAGCCAAGCGCACAGCACAGAGTTTTAAGGGAGGATGGGGAGAGAAGGGCAAGGCCAACCACTTGCACTTTGCATAATGGGGGGGGGCATTAGAAGACCTTGTACACATTTTATTTTTTCCACGTTGAGGACTAGAAACTCAATCCTTTTTTTAAAAAAAAAATCAAACTGACATCCCGTTTAATTTTTTTTCTCTTAGAAGTATGAGAAGGCATTAGAAAAAGGAGATGACAACGTTTATTTTACTTTTTTATATTAAAAGGGCTAAAAACTTGAGTCTCTCTTTAAAGAAGTCTAAACATTCCCGCACTAGGAGGCAACACCAGAGGAAGGGCTTGGCCTCTATACCCTGTTTGCTGGGCCCTCCAGGGCAACTGGCAAGCCACCGCCTGAAAGAGGATGCTGGACTAGACAGGCCACAGATCGGCTCCAGCAGGGCTCTTTTTGTATTCCTACCTTTGTTTTGTATGCAGATGTACAAAAGGTTCCTCTGCTTCACTCTAAAGTCAACACTTCTGGCGCTATCCCAAGATGGGTGGAAGGGGAAGGCACAGAAGAGAACAGGAAGAAACTCTAAGAAGCACACACAACCTCCTACAGATCGTTTCAGGAGGGTACCCGCGTTGGGTCTGCAGTGGAAGAGCAAGATCTGGGTCCAGCAGCACCCTAAAGACCAACTAGATTTCCAGGGTCTGAAGAAGGGAACTTGGAGTCTGGAAAGTCTATCCCTGGAAATCTAGTTGGTCTTCAAGGTGCTACTGAACAAACACAGAGACTCCAAGACCAGCTGGCAAAGAGGGAAGAGAAGGGCAACATCTGGAGCGAAGGGGAAATAAAAAAAGCCACGGGGTCGGCGGCAGATGGGCATCCTTTGCCCTGGGCAACATCTGGAGAGGAGAAACAAAAAAGCCAGGGGGTCTCCGCAGCCACCCAAGCGAATGAGACTGAGTGGGAAGCGGCAGCTGGCCCACCGAGGCGGCGGCAGAGCCAGACGGGCATCCCTTGGCCCAGGGCTGAAGCCAGCCGCCCTACGCCGAGCCAATCCCCGCCCCTAGCAGCTACAGGGGGGCCCCCGTCGCTCCCGGTGCCGGGTCGCACCCCGCCCGCTTACCCTTGACGTCGCGGGCCAGCTCCTTCCAGGTGGGGGCGAACTGCATGCAGTGGCCGCACCAAGAGGCGTAGAACTCGACCACCCAGGCGCTGGAGGAGTTGAAGACGCTGCGCTCCAGCGAGTCCGCCCCCAGCAGCGCCATCGGGTCGCTGGGCGAGTAGAGGCCGAGGCTGCGCGCCCCGGGCGGCAGCGGCAGCAGCAGGCAGGCGAGCAGCAGCAGGCCGGCGGGCGGCGGAGGCAGCGGCAGCCCTGGCCGGGCCCGGGAGAGCCGCCTCGGCATGGCGAGCCGCGACACCAGAAGCAGCCCCCGCGGAGCGCAGCGCAGAGAAGCCGAGGCGCCCGGCGAGAAGTGGCGGCGCGGCGCCTGCCTGCCTTAGGAGTCGCTCGGCCTTTCGCAAGCGGCGGAGGCGGGACCGGAGGCGGAGCGCAGCCCCCAAACGCCTCCCTGGCCCTGCCCCACGGCGGAGCCTCGTGTGCCGCTCGGCGCCGCCTCCTCCGGGCGGAGAGGAAAGGGCGGCCCACCGGATCGGGAGGGAAGCTGAGAGCCCTGGCTGCCAAGCAAGGCGCGGGTCGGCGGGCTGTGCACGGCAGAAAGCGAGGAGGCTGTCAAGAACGGGCAAGGCCGGGATGGGGAGCCGCGTTAGTCTGTCTGTAGCAGCAGCAAAGCGCAAGAGCCCAATAGCATCTATAAGGCGAGCAACACTAACAATCCGGCATGGGTTATGAATGACCTACATTACGCTGGATGGTGACACTTCTCTCGCACAGGCGCTGGGGGGCCGACATAAGTCTGCCTTCGGAAACCACAACATTCAAAAACCGGTGGGGGGACGTTTTAAGGTTCCAGGACAAGTCACTTGCTGATATAAAAGTAGCAGTTCTCCTGCAGAGGCATTTCAAAGGGAGATTAGAAAGAGAGACTGCTGAATTGCAACTGATAAGGAAGCTCAAGACAAGCCATTCACCTGAAGAAGAGACCTGGGCGTCCTGTCTCATGATCAATGCTGATTTCTCCACACTCACTATCCCTCTGCATACCCCGCCCTACTCAATCTCACCTGCCATTGTCATTCACCAGCCATTGTCACTTGGTTTCTGCAATCGCGCCCCTCTCCAAGATAGTAGGACAGAGGGACTCACATTCTAGCTGTATCTGAAGAAGTGAGCTATGGCTCACGCAAGTGCATACCCTACCACAAATTTCATTAGTCTTATATAAAAATGGGAAAGAATAGGCCGGGTCGGGTAGGTTGACAGGCTCCAGGTGGAAGCTGGAGATGTGGCATTAGAACTGGTCTCCAGACTACAGAGGTCAGTTCCCCTGAAGAAAATGGCCCCTTTGGAGGGTGAACTCTATGGCATTATGCCCCTTCCCTTCCAAAGCCCACCCTTCCCAGGCTGACCCCCAAATAACAGCAACAATAACAACAATATCAAAAAGAGTCCAGTAGCACCTTTAAGACTAACCAATTTTATTTTAGCATAAGCTTTCGACAAAGAGATCTGTGGTTGCTAGTATATGTAAACATCTCCTTTTGGTGTGTGTATCAGTTGGCTTCAAAGGAGTTTGCCCTGTTAGTTTGTACCACTGTGGTACCTGGCGTGGGCTTTTGGGAACCACAGATCTCTTTGTCAGATGCATCTGGCAGGGAGAGCTGTGGTTATCGAAGGCCCAGACTGCATTGGAATTGGATGGTCTAGCTGTTTGGCTTCTACAAACTAACAGGGCAAACTCCTTTGAAGCCAACTGATACACACACCAAAAGGAGATGTTTACATATACTAGCAAAGGAATGTTTTGATTGCTCCCTCCCCCTCCCCCCCTAATTGCCTCTTCCCTCTCTTGCTCTTCTGTGTTTGACCAGTCTCTGTATCAGGCATCTGACAAAGAGAACTTGATTCTCGAAAGCTTATGCTAAAATAAAATTGGTTAGTCTTAAAGGTGCTACTGGACTCTTTTTGATTTTGCTACCACAGACTAAAACGGCTAACTTCTCTGCATTAATAACAACAATAATACAATACACCAGACATAACGTGGGGGGGGGGAGATTAAAAGGTCCGGGGGATGCCAGAGTTGAAGAAAAAGAACAAGAAGAAATGATTAAATATAGAGATCTGGCAATAGAAACCACTCGACTATGGATGAAGAATACAACAGTAGTCCCCATTGTCATCGGGGCACTGTGAACTATTTCAAAAAGCTTCACAACTTATATGGAAAAGCTGCAGCTTTCTAATATAACACCTACAGAACTGCAAAAGACGGCGTTACTTGGAACAGCATTCGTATTACACCGATACCTGGCTGATACTTAGGTCTCTGGTGGAAACCTGTATCAGCTGAGCAAGACCAATCAATGATAACGTGATCTTTATTATTGATTGTGTTGTGTGAAATTTTAATAACAACAACAACAATAATAATAATCGATTTATAGCCCTCCCTTTGCATATTCCATGCAGGGCAGCCTTAGGGATTGTGGATCCTGTAAAAAATCTAGGATAGGGCCCCAGAATCACTTCTGCCCCACTGACTGCAGGGTCCGAGCATAAGTCCCATGTATGAGTGGCTGCTGTTGCCCAGCAAACTGCACCCTCTGCAAAGCCCGGGCAGCTGCCCCATTGGTAGAGACCCCTTGGTTAAGATCGCACCTGCTCTTGTGGTGCTAGAGTAGTTGTTGACAACGGGATCAGCTCGTCCACAAAGGAAGGTCCAGTTGCTAATGATGACTATAGCGCAATATCCAACCTGGACACAGCCCAGGTTAGAGCTCAGTGATGCAAGCCACATGGAGCAGACTTTGAAGACTGGTCAGAAAACTCAGCAAAATGCAACAGCCAGGTTGGTTGCCTGCAGAGGCTGCAGGGAACATAACCTGGCTGCCGAGGCTGGGTGTCAAAGCACTGGCACTTACGTTCAGAGCCCTTGTCGTGGGTGTCTATAGGACCATTTGCTCCCCTATGAACTTGTTCACCACTAAGAACTTCAGAGGGCTAGCCCATGTAGTACATTTTTATACCACCCTTCCTCCAGGGAGCTCCAGGAGGCATACATGGTCTTCTCCCAATTTTACCCTCATAACAACCCTGTGAGGTAGGTTAGGACAAGAGGCAGTTCTGTGCTCCACTGGAGAGGGAGTCTTCTCAGTTGTGACAACTTGCCTTTGAGACTGTCTGTCTGCACTAGGCAGACACATCCCTGTTTTCCCACACATTTTCAGAAAGTTAACTAGAGGGGGAAGTGTTGCTTTTAATGCTTGCTATTTTAGTCTCTGATTTTTTAATTATTTTTTATTATAGTTTTCAGATTCTGCCACAGGAAATGAGTTTTGCTGCCACCAGCAATTTTAATTTTATTTTACTACTTATATTGTTAATGATGCAGACTCCATAATGTTTGTATCTTTAATGTTTGCAGACTCCATATCACCGATTTTATCTAAATCAGAGACAATGGTGGCATTGCATGTTGGCACCTGTAGTGTCTGAAAAACCTCCTTACAGTGATTGCCAACCCGCCTGGAGAGCTCCCAGGATTACAAACGGGGGCGGGGGGTCTGGCCGCAGCCAGCCAGCCCCGTGCCGCTGCCACCACCACACGCCCCCAACTGGGTGCAGCAGCCACGAGCCGCTGCCAGGGCGGTGTGCGGAGCGCGGAGCAGCCTCTGCCCGCCACCCCAGCCATCCGCCGGCGAATGCCCCCGGCTTGCACTGCGCGATGATGTCATCGCGCAGGAGGGTTGCCGCAAGCGCCAGAAACCCTGGCACCGGCAGTGTGTCTGTGGTGTCTGAACTCCAGGTAGTTGCTGGAGATCTGCTTCCATTATGACTGAACTCCATATGACTGGCATTATTTCTCTTGGAGAAAATGGTGTCATTGAAGGTCAGTGCTTGTGGCTTTGAAGCCCCTTCTTACTGTGGTTGCCAACCCTTCTAGAGATCTCCACAAATTACAGGTAATCTACAATTGACAGATTTTAACATAGAGGCTTTTGAGGTCGGCCTCTCTGAAACTATACTCCACTTAGATACCACATTACAATTGTGGGCAACGCACCTAGAGATCTAACTTCAAACTACAAACGTTAATTATCTTAAACACAATGGTGGATTTGGAGTGTGGCCTCTGTAATTATACTCCAATGAGGACCCTCATTCTTAAGGCTGCCAACACCTCCATGTCACACCTGGAGATCTTCTTCCCTTTCAACTGACCTCCAGATGACCGATTTTACCTAAATTGGAGACAATAGTGAGGGTGGGGTAAAAGCATTTCAGATAGATAAATCTGCCACAGTAGTCATCTCATGCACAGGCATTTGTAGCCCAGGCACTCTAAAATAAAAATAAAGCAAAAGTCCAGTTTTTATGGTCCCTGGTAAATCTGCATAGGATTAGGCTCCCTAGCTACAATCCTAGATGCATTTACTGGACATTAGGCCCTCCTGAACCCAATGAAACTGTTCCAAGAAAATGTACACGGTTGGGCAACATAATCTGCACTCCTGCCAAACACAGTAGCAGGGTGTTCTTTACACTGTCCAGTTTATGCCCTTTCAGATATGGTAAGATAATAACTCAGTGGTGAAAGACCATGGCTTTGTTCTTCATTTAACATTTATCCACTTCAGTCCCTGGCAGCTTCAGTTAGTCTAAACTCACAAGTAGACATCGGCACGAACCAAAAAAATTTAATGACTCTGCGGTTTGTGGTTCAGTGCTGACAACAATGCCGAGGTCGTAAACCACAACGAACATTTTCCGTTGCCGAAACGGTTCGCGATTCATGGGGCGCAGAATGGCCCCCTTGGCACTTAGAGAGCCCATATTCCCGGGGAATGTTTTGCAGGCTCTCCTACATCCATCACCCAAGTTTGGACAAGATTGCAAAAGGGATCTTGGAATTATACCCTCTCCAGTCCAAGGCCCCCAGGAAACTCCCACTCAATACAATTAGAGCCATCGGTTGATGTTGGCCCAGTGTACAGAAGGTGGGTGTTGATGGTGGCTGCCGGGCCTGGCGGGCAGGGGGAGGCGGCAGTGAGCCGCCTCCCCCCAAGGGGTGGGGGGTCTGGCCGCTCGCAGGCAGCACCCCCCATATACCCGCCCGCAAGGCCAAAGAGGAGCGCGCTGGTATTCCCAGCGAGGGCAGGAACATGGGTGATGAAGGCAGCCACTGGGCCTGGCGGGCATGGGGAGGCAGCGACGAGCTGCCTCCCCTCAGGGGGCAGGGGGTCTGGCTGCTTGCCGGCAGCACCCCACATGTGCCCACCCGCCAGGCCAAAGAGGAGCGCGCTGGTATTCCCGGCGTGGGTGGGAGAGGACATGACATTCGGACGGGGGCCTGATCCCCCAGCAACTGCGGGTCCTCACCTCAGGGTCCCACTAAGGAAAATTTCGACAGCAGCCAACAGTATCCACCTTCCTGCCTTGCCAGAAAGGATGGGAGGGAGAGGACATGTCATCGTGAGGAGGGGGAGGGGAAGATCCCTCTGCAATTGCGGGTCCTCACCTGAGGGTCCCACTGAGGAACAGTGTGGTGGCAGCAGCAAACAGTACCCACCTTCCTGCCTTGCCGGAAAGGATGGGAGGGAGAGGACTTGTCATGTGGGGAATAAGTGGGAAGATCCCCCTGCAAATGCCAGGCCAAAGAGGAGCATGCTGGTATTCCCGGCATGGGCAGGAGAGGACATGTCATTCGGACCAGGGGCCTGATCCCCCAGCCACCGTGTGTCCTCACCCGAGGGTCCCACTGAGGAACACTGCGGCAGCAGCCACTTCCACCTCGAGGTTCTAAGCGGAGCTGTCCCAGACCCCGAGGGGACACGAGCGCAGCCTGCCGGAGTGCTCTGTTCCCACCAGTGTCACCCTCAGTGCAAAATGACCCTCCCACTGACCCCCGCGCAGAAGAGCTGTTCGCCCCCTTTCTCCCCCCCCCCAATGGATGTTTCACTGGGTGAGGCGGGAGACAGGCTCGGGTGGTGTTTCTTCAGGTGCCAAGTCAGGGCCGTCGAAGACAGGTGCTTCAGGTTTTTGCCCCTGTGCACCAGGACATCACAGGCATGGCACCGCACAACACGGGGGTCATCAGGAAGGGGCTGAAACATCGACCGCTAACTGTCCCAGGGGAAGGAGGACGAACAGTTACAGGCTGCACTGTGGGGCTGGACATGGACGATGGGGTAAGGGGTGGACTGCAGGCGGGGACACCACCAAGAGTTTGGGATGGGGGTGGGAGGGATCTTTCATAACACACATATCATTCCTCCAGGGATCCATCACCCACCCACCCCTCCTCAAAATGTTGAGAGAGATTCTCTCTCCCCTGCGGAAAGACCTCTTTGACCTCCTCCACAGCCCACACAGGTGAATTGGGGGGAGCAGGAGGACTCTCTGCGGCTCCCGAGCCACACTCAATACTGCTTTCCACAACTGAACCAGGAGGACTGCCGTCGCACTTCACCCCACAACCACCCTTGGCAGCCAACACAAGAGGAAGGCTCATTGTGCCACCAAACTAGAATTAAGGAGGACAGGAAAGGAGATGGCTCTGTGTGCCCTCCACTGCAGTGCCCACTGAGCTTGGCCCCAGGGCCTGGCAGCAGCCCTGGAACCAGAGGGAGGGTGGGACTAGAGCCCTAGCCCACCACTCCCACAGACCTAAACAGATCAGATAACAGTAATGCTGTGTGAGCCTTCAGCTGAGGTGCCCACTGAGCTTGGCCCCAGGGCCTGGCAGCAGCACTGGAACCAGAGGCTGGGACTACACCCCTAGCCCAGCAGCACACCCACAAGCCTGACCACCAGATCAGGCAGTGATAATACTGTGAGCCCTCAGCCGAGGTGCCCACTAAGCTTGGCCCCAGGGCCTGGCAGCAGCCCTGGAACCAGAGGAGATAGATCCCTATCCCCCAAATCCAAGCTGAATTATACTCTCAGTCTCTCTTCCCAAAGGCTAGCAAGTGGCAAGCAAGATCTCTGTCCCACTCCACTGCTCACTGAAAGTGAAACCCAGCCTGGGAGCCCACGGCTATTTATAAGCACAGGTCCCATTGAGCAATGCAGGAGGTCTGTGTTTGACCGTCAGAGCTGCCTATCAGGGTTTGCAGGGATGAGATTGGAATGCCCATGGCTACAGAACACCCCCTTCCCCTTTCCTCCCCTGGGTGTCTTCTCCCAACTTGTAACCGCTTTGCAGCTCCATGGTTGGAAGGAAGTCCTGCCGATCAAGGTAAGCTGGGCTTCCATTCGGGTTTCCAGGGCGACAGAAGGAACGCAGACACAGTTCAGGCATTCCCCCGGCTCCGTTTCCAGGGGAATTGATTGCTGGCGTCTGACTGTCTGGCTTCCCGAACCGTGGCCAAAAGCACCGAACCAGGCTTCTTCCAAATGCTGGTTCGTTGGACAAGGACAATCACGAACTGCAGGATTGCGATTGCCAATTTTGTCGGTTTTTGAAGTTCATAATGCGGTTCATGCCCATCTCTACTCACAAGCCTGAGAAAAATCTTTGCAGGGTGTCTTGGAAAACCGCTACCTTGTAACAGTAGGCTATATGGACCTGTGGCCTGACTCCAGCTGCACCCACAGAGCAGCGTTCACATTGGCAATGGAGATTTCCCTAAGCTTTCTTTGCCCCCAGAGCCACCATTCCTCACCAGCTTCACTGGCCGACTTTAGTGCTAAATTCTAGCTATATATCAATTACTGGTTTTAAGAGCAAGATTCAAGCCCAGTTAAACCTTAGTTGGACTCTAAGGTGTAACTGAACTCAAATCTTGCTCTTCTACTGCAGGCCAACATGGCTACCCACTTGAAACTTACTAATTTTGTTATAGTGTCAGGTCAATAATATGGTGGGATCGGGGCTTTTTTTCAGCTGGAACGCAGTGGAACGGAGTTCCGGATCCTCTTGAAAATGGTCACATGGCTGGTGGCTCCACCCCCTGATCTCCAGACAGAGGGGAGTTTAGATTGCCCTCCATGCTGCTCGGTGGCGCGGAGGGCAATCTAAACTCCCCTCTGTCTGGAGATCAGGGGGTGGGGCCACCGGCCATGTGACCATTTTCTCTGAGGGCAACCCACTGAGTTTCACCACCTCTTTTCCCAAAAAAAAAAAAAAAGCCCTGAGTGGGATAATTGACATATCACTGTGGTGGAATTCTTGGGGGTTAGCTATCACTGCCAGTGCCAACAGGAATTTTCCTATTGTCACAAAACAATTTGGCACTTACCTCACTAGGATTCTTGGCTGGAAGTTCAAAGGAGGAAAATGGATTTAAGGAGCTAGGATCTGAGCCTGAGTATAAACCCACCCAAGCTTGCACTGATAACAGGTTAAACTGACAGACATGAAATTGGTTTGGTTTTTAAAGTGAAGAACGAAGCTTATCTCAGAAAAAAAACCCCATGGCTTGAGGTAAATATTAACATCTAACCAGAAGTTGTGGGGCAATAGGTTTTTCGCAGCACATGCCTCAGGAAAAAATGCTCCCTCAGGTATGTTTATAACATATCAAATCAACACAACACTCTGCTCCAACTAAATTACACTCTAGTACCAGCAAAATGCTGCTGGCATGTGGCAACACCTCAATTTGCTAGACAACAAAACTTAACCAAAGATCTGATATCTTCTCAGATCTGTAATTCACACTCGTGTTAGACTAATCCAGGGTTCCTGGAGGTGATGCCCATGGGCACCTGCCAAACTGGTCAGAAAGTAGGCGGGGCCTTTGTAAGGCAGGCCTTGTTAGCGACTGCCCTCATTCAAATGAAAGTGTTTTTCCATGAATGCAATAACAGCAGCAATCACTGTAAGATGAGGAGAACGAGTAAACATCCAGATTGGCAGTTCCATTTCCTTCAGACTTCCCTTCCTTTTAATTTCCCCTTGTTTCTCTCCCTTCCTTCCCCTGGTTTCTTTTATTCCCCTTCCTTCCCCTGGTTTCTTTTATTCCCCTTCTGAGACTCTTTTGCAAAGTGAAGAGGGAGGTATTGCATTTGGCTCCGCCTGCTGAAGCGGACATTTGGGGTTTGGCTCCTCCTCCTGCAACAACCATTTTGAGGTGGTGCTCCCCATCCCCTGTCAGAATTCCAAACGTGCCCACAGGCTCAAAAAGGTTTGGGACCCCCAGGCTAACACTTTTCCCTCAGCCCTCAAAACCTGACTAAACTTGGCCCTGTCGGCTTGCCTTCTCCAGTACATTACTCCTACTGGCTGGTTCAGAGCACTGCTTTGCCTGGCTCCTGTGTCTCTGGGGGACATTTCTGTGCCTTACCTATCACAGTCTCTACATTTTAATATTATAATTCATATCACTGTAGTTTATTGATATAGCAATATAGCAATTACTGATGGCAGGGGGAAGGGGGCAAATGGCCATGGGAAATTGGGCAAGGAAAATGGCACAGATGGGGAACCTGCAAAAATGCACCCCTCCCCATTCACATGGTGTACAAAGTTACTTTGCTGTGATCTTTATCAAACCGGGTTTGGAAATAATCACAGCCAAGCAAGGCAAAACAAGAGATGTGGACAATTAGGGGATGGCATTGGGTAGAGTCTCCAACAAAAGATTCTCCACTCCCAACCGGAGCAAAATCTCTGAGCCAAGCTATAAGTGATGCCTGACACAGGTTGGACACTTGTCAGCTTCCCTCAAGTTTTGATTGGAAATGTAGGTGTCCTGGTCTTACAGCTTGGCTCTCCATTTAATTGAAGTTTACAAAACCCACCCACCCACCCTGCAGAGAGGAAGGGGGGCACCCGGCTAGAGCCCAGCACCTACACTCCCCTCCCGACCGTGTATTCTCCCTCCCATAGACTGCCGCTCTGTAAACTTCAATTAAATGGAGAGCCAAACTGCAAGACCAGGATGCCTACATTTCCCATCAAAACTTGAGGGAAGCTGACAAGTGTCCAACCTGTGTCAGGCGTCACTTGTAGCTTGGCTCTCTGTGTGGAAGCAACTAATGTATGGCAGCTTTGTATGTCCAGATTTGAGGAAAAGATTCACAGCAAAGTTTAAAGGACTGCTGTTGGATACTTTCATCATACTATAAAAAGTATATATAGAGCATTTGTTATCTTTTTTAAAATATCTAATAAATAACTATAGCAATGTTATTATGATCATTAATATTTTTGAAATAAAGGGATAGATTAAATTAGATATGGATGCCAAATTTAGTCTATTTAATTGCTTATAACTCAGTACGTGGGACCAATGTGTGCTCTGTTGCGGCGAATACTTGAATGGGCTCTGAAACACAGGCAGGAAGGAACATTGGTATGTCTACCACCATTATCACGCAATTTCACCTCCAATATGATTGACTTTGTATCAAAACACATGCAGTGTTTTGTTTGCAAGATTCACCGGGCAATCCTAAGTAAACGACAGCATTCTAAGTCCATTGACTTCAAGGGATTTAGAAAGGTGACCCTTCACTTAGTATTGGTCTGTATAGCACATCCTTGGAATCACTCCTTCTGCTCTGCAAGTTGGGGGCGACGTACTAGGAATACATTCCATTGACTATTCCAAGGCTCTTTCCCCTTGATTATGACTCAACATTCATTGTGGAGCAGAATCTTCATATTGTCAATACATACTGGTGCTAACTCATAGCTAGGATTAAACCCCGAGCCACATCCTGCAAAGGTCCTTCCCTAACCATGTGGGAAAAGATCTCCTGAATCTGCCCTAGAATTGTGTTGACCTTATGCAATGGCATGTCGTCATAGCTAGGATGACTTAAGTACGTTCTGATGCAGCAAGGTCTCCAGAACTTTTTCCTGCTCTGCTGCTTGCACCTGCTGACGCCAATTAAGTCATCACCTCCTTGTAACCTAAAAAGCAGCTTCCTACAAGTTCACCCCCACCCTCGCTCCAAAAGGCTTAGTAATTCAGTTCCAGCATGAAGGGCCTTTACAGGGCAGAATGACAGAGTAGAGGGGATATACACATGGAACCCTTAGCCAATGCAACCAGGGGCAGCATAGTCTGCATGGAACCATGGGCATAGTACACTTGTGTTTCTGAAACTTTTCATCGTGGATCGGGAGAGGGGGATTTGGTCAAGGAGAACCGGTGGGAGATAATGGAATGCTTCATTCTTCCTGAAACCATCCGTTCTCCATTTTCTCCTAAATCAGGCTTATTTCTGGTCTAACAGCCCAATTAGGGGGGAAACTATAACCTTTCCCTTTCTGGGCCAATCTTTTGCTGATCGTTCTCCCAGCATTTGCAGGGACAGCCAGAGGGTTTGCTAAGGCTTAAAAGTGCATGCGCGCGCACGCACACACACTCCTTTCTAATTCTCTTTTTCAAATACTACAAGTATTGTTTCAGAGGCCATTTTGCTTATGTAAAGTGACCCAACTCTATGGACAATGACATTTGATTCTACTCCTTCAGTCATATCAGCGGTAACCCCATATTTCAGAAAAATGGTCACGCCAGTCCAGTGTGTTCATGTTTATGCTAGTTTTCAAATTTGCTGCTACCATACCTTATTGTATCTGGAGGAATTAGCCCTGTTAATCTGTAGTAGCAAAATAATAAAGAGTCCAGTAGCACCTTTAAGACTAACCAACTTTACTGTAGCATAAGCTTTCGAGAACTACAGTTCTCTTCGTCAGATGCATCTGACAAAGAGAGCTGTGGTTCTCTAAAGCTTATGCTGCAACAAAGTTGGTTAGTCTTAAAGGTGCTACTGGTCTCTACTATTTTCCTATTGTATCTGTTATCATTGAATGCCCTAACTGTTGATTGTATTTTATTTTTTCTCTGTGAATGTCATAGCTATTGATTATATTGTATTCACTTGCTGTATGTAATGCACCTTGGATCTCAGTGAGAAAGGCAGACTATAAATAAGCAACAATAACACCAACAATCAAGATGGTAAAGAGACCTGCAGCCCTTAAAGTAATTTGTTGATTGTATTAGGAGCTTTGATCAGGACTTAGGGGGACATCTTGGTAACAGATGGTCCGTCGGGCCAGTTAATAACCAAAAAGCAAAAAGAGTGTGTGTGTGTGTGGGGCAAACAGTTGGAGAGAGCCCCTCCCCAAGTCTGATGACTAGCTGATTCATACAAGCCAGCCAAACTCTTTTCTGAACCATCACCTTTACCCTCAGTATAACTTAAAAGGGAGCTTTCTGATTATCCAGGATGATGCTACCTAGGAACTGCATCCTCCTCCAGGCAAGTTCTGGCTAGGATGCCAAAGTAATAGTTGAGTCCAAGTCCTGCTTCAGATTTGTTAAATCGAAAAGAGTCCAGTAGCACCTTTAAGACTAACCAACTGTACTGTAGCATAAGCTCTCGAGAATCACAGTTCTCTTCGTCAGATGCGTCACGCATCTGACGAAGAGAACTGTGATTCTCGAAAGCTTATGCTACAGTAAAGTTGGTTAGTCTTAAAGGTGCTACTGGACTCTTTTCGATTTTGCTACTACAGACTAACACGGCTAACTCCTCTGGATCTTCAGATTTGTTCTCTCTCTAATAAAGTGAGTTTGGTTCAGAAATTCACGTGGGGCTCCTTACCAACTCAGATTTCTCTAAAGAGGATGCAACTTTCATTTAATGAAGGAGGATTTGGCTTTCCTGATCTTACTTTATATCATCGGACATACTCGTCAACTTGTACTAATTATTGAGGCTGCTCTGCCCAGGTGGCTTATCCATCTTGGGCTCTTTTGGAGGCTTCTTGTCGGGTTCTCCTCTTTAAATGGAGAGCATTCGGGTCTACTCATGCCAAAATGGGCCCTATTCTTCCAACAAGTTACGTTCAAGTTAGCCTTTATTGGCATCAAGTCACGTTCAAGTTAGCCTTTATTGGCATATATCAACAATTCAAGTTATCCACTTACAAAAAAAAACAAAATTAAAAGGATACTATATTGCAAATACATAAATACAATTATAGCTTATTTCTGTGATATCCTTTGATGCAACTTCAAAGTGGAATGGAGAAACTTAGCCACCTTCTCGGTGACATCAGGAAAGGAATCGTTCAACAGTCTATAGACTTTGAGTGAGAACAATTTGACCCATTTTCTCATGCTAAATTAACATCATAGACCAATCCAGATTTAAACTTCAAGAGGCAATCCTTTTTATGGAAGACTTGGACAGATAGGAGGATTTTTACTTTGGATCAACTGATAGGCTAAAATACTGAGTTTCTGTCATTTTCTCAGCTGAGGTCTAAATATGATTAATCAACTTTTGCTGAATAGCAATATTTATAACTACAACTGTTAATGGTATCCAAATATGGCCCTACAGCACTGAAAGTTTCAAAGTCTCCCCCACTTTGGGAAATTATTACTTGAATCTGTGCAAAAAAATTAAACCTGTGATATTTGTTTATAAATATTTGACGTTGGTTAATAAATACGAGATGCAGTGTCTCAGAAACAAATGGAGTAAGGAATTAGGTCATCCAATTTTACCAAAGGAATGGGATAAGGCCTTAAACGTTATACCTGCTACTTCTATGGATCTTAAGCTGCAACTTATTCAGCAAAAATATGTTTAGGGAATTCTAAACATCACAGCACCTTTTTAGCAATAGACTAAATACAGTGTCAAATTGCTGGCGCTGTAGCTTACAGGGTATGTTTCTTAAGCATACGCTTTGGACCTGTCCAGTTATATGATCTTTTGGGAAGGAAGTTATTACTTACATTAATTTTGTATTTTATCCACTGAGTTTTAGGATGTTTACGTATTTTTAATCTACCTGCCTGTAACCTGCCCCCTAACTGATGATCAGCCAAAATGGACCCTCTGTACTCTTACTGTAGCTAAAAGACTTAAATTACAGCACTGGGGAGACAGATGCCCACCATTCATAATTCACTGGATGGAGGATCTTACAACTCTTATCTATATACGAATGTTGGCATATAGATGACAACTGAAGATAGACATTTTTAGATATTTGGAAACCTTTTATGGATACTTATGTGTAGATTTCTCACTATTGTTGTCATATTTTTATTTATATTGTGTACGAGGCTTATTTTATCTCCCCCTTTTACTCTTATTTTCAGATTTTTTTTAAAAACCCTCTCCTGTAAGGTCATCCTAGTTGAGATCTAAACTTTAAAAAAAATGGTTCAGTAACCTGTTCAGTTACTTTAAACTGCTTCAGTTATGTTTCATCCTGACCAATGCTTTACATTCTTATGATGGTACGACAGTTTGAACAAAATGAACACTATGGTAAATATTTAACTTGAGAAACCCATTTTGAAGGACACTATTTGCATGCATTACTACTACATCCGGAACCACTCTATCTCATTTGACTACTGAGAGAACAGAACATATCCATTTCCAAATATTCTTTTCACATCCACTAGCTTAGCAGGAACAGAAATTACCATCCTGCATAAACGGTTGACCAACACCACGCAGCTGACTGGGCTCCAGTCCTACAGGACTGGAATATCATCTTGTTAAGTCTTTAAAAAGCTATGAAATTTCAGTTTATTTCAAGGGTATTTTCCCTAGCAATGAAAAAACAGTCAAGTATAAATATGTCACTATTTAAAATATATTTAGAATCAGTTTATAATACTGCATATAATTTTGGTCATCCTGGTACAAAACATAAAAAGGGGGGAAAGAATGGAAAGGATACAGAATATACACACACAAATATATGAAGCTCCCTTATACTGAATCAGACCATTGATCTATCAGGTAAATACGGTCTACCCAGACTGGCAGTCACTCTCCGGGGTCTCAGTTAGAGGTCTTTCACATCACCTACTGCCTGGTTCTTCTAACTGGAGATAACTGGGATTCAAACCTGGGACCTTCGACATGCAAAATGGAGGTCCTTTCACTGAGTCACAGCCCGTCCTCTGTTTTAAAAGGGGCAGAAAGGCTCCCACAATCATCAGGAACATGGAACACCATCCTACAGGAAATCCTTCTCAAGGCTTGATTGAAGGTATTTTGTTGATCCAAGCAAGGCAGGCCCATTTCTTTTGGGGCCCATGGGGCCCCCTGTGACTTTACTTCTGAGGACGTAAAGAAGGCACCGGTGATGTGGCTGAAGGAACCAGGTACAGTAGGCGTCAGCCAGAGAAAACATCTGAAAGGACACACAGAAAAGGTGACAGATGCCAGAGAAAAAGGCCACCAGAGGGCCTAAAACAAGAGGGGGTGTATGACATCGGCAGGAACAGGTGAAGATTAGAAGCAGCTGGTTTGAGGTGGTGCCAATGGGAACTTCTATTATCCAACCTCTGGACACCAATGCTAGGAGGCAACATCAAGTGGAGGCCTTAGCCTCTATGTTGTGTTTGTTGGCCCTCCATGGCAGCTGATTGGCTGTGCAAGACAGGATGCTACATAAAGTGGATTACTGGTCTGATCCAGCAGATCAGACAATGCAGTTATGATGAATATCTGCTCTTCTGCATGAAAATATTGGTCAACAACTGTTGTAATTTTGTGAGTATTCATCATTTACTTGTACCTGTCTAATAGTGAAATCCTTTAAAAAGTCATACCCTTCGAAACCCATCAAAGTCAATGCATATAGAAAGGTGTAACTGTTTGGCTGTTTCCACACGTCCTTATAGGGACGGCCCACTCATGGAATGCTGGCAGCGTTCCCCCATGATTACAGACATCTGTTTGCAAAACAGTTGCAGGTTGCTTGGTTTCTGTTTTTTCGGAGCCTTTTCTGGGAACACACTCTCTCTGGTCTTTTCTTTTGCTACAGGCTGATGGAGTGTTTCTTCTGCATTCCTGGGCATGTGAATGGTTAAAGCGCTCTGAGGAATTGTCTGACCACAGCCCAGCTCCTTCCTTGAAGCTCTCAGCAGGCAATTGCGCATGTGCAGAGCAAAAAAAGACATCTGAAAGGGAGGCCAGCGCCAATGACAAAAGTGCCCAACCTCCCCTCCCAAACTGCTTTTTCTAAGAACTGTGGAGGCCTCAAAGCACAAGGTAAGCACTTTTGGGGACTGTGTGTGGAGGCTGAGTTTACCGAGCGACTCAGCAAAAGCGAGCAACGGGTGAGAACAACCAGCTGTGTGGAAACAGCCTTTGTTAGGATTTGCACTGTAAAGGAGATAGCAATATCAAAATTAGAAGAACTTTTATTTTCTAGGTTTGGGATGTTAAAAGAAGATTACTGTAGTCTAAGAGAGCATCAGACTCACATCCATGGAAACTGATGCTTTAATGCATACGTGACTCCAGGTTGGGTTGTGGCATACATCTCTTACCCATTATTTCTCTGGATTAGCAAATGATATTGTTACCATTGCCTCATTGTTACCGTTGCCTCATTTCCAGATATTAATCATTTCCAGTTCTCTTCCCCATAACTGTAGTAATTAGTCTCAGGGCAAATTCAGGACTTCCCTCTGGTTTCCCCCTTCCTTCGCTTCTTTCCAGGTGTTGCAATCTTATATTCCCTTGCAGGAAGAGAAGAAAGCTAAAGCATGTACTGCGTAGGCCCAAAATGTGTAATTGTGGCCCAGATAAACGTCATGCTGCCAGCCTTACAAAGGGGCTTCCATAGATCCTGAATACTTCCAGAGGTTCCTGAGTCCACCACAAACACATCCAGCTTTTCAGCCCTGCTGATATTACCTCAGGGACATGGACATTTGTGAGATTTATTCAGCCCTTTGGTCAGAGGGCTAGATCCACATCACAGAATAACTGCAAAAGAGGGGTCACTTTCTCAGGTTTTAAAATAGTATGTCTGTAAGGCATCCATCCTAACTTCATGCTGCGAGGCTAACCCCAATATCCACTTCCCCAAGGCCATCCAGGGCAGCCTGACGTGCCATGAGCTGAAGGTACAACGACGAAAATGTCTGCACAGCAAATAGCGCTCAATCGCTTCTGGAAGGCTGCTAAGCCAATTATTGCTGGGGAAGGCAAAATTCCATTTGCCTGGCTGCAATCCAGTGCAGAGTTAGGCGAGTGCTGATACCAATTGGCAATTTGTACTTTGTCAGCTGCCTGGAGCAGCAGTATTAATGAGGCAGCCAACCCGTCTGGTCCCCTGGTTCTGGTCTCTTGTGCTAACCACACAGTAGGGCTAAAGGGATTAGGACTTGTAGAAAGTGGACTAAACTGCATGTTACCTGATTGGATCCTCCCAGCACATTTTTTAAAAAAGAAAATGCAGTTGTGGAGGGTTACCAGTGTGAAGCACCTTGGGGAAGGAATGGTTAGCACACTCTCAGACTGTTCTCATCCTCCAAGCTGCCACCAGCCCAAGTGGCTGCTTTGCCACAGACGAGGCAAAATATCTGCACCCACCATTTCCCCCCTTCCTTTCTTTAGTCTGCATGCCTGTCATTTTGATCAGATAACCGCACCTGCTTGTCATTAAAAGGAACACATCCAGTTACAGATCTTTCACGTAATGTGTTCATTTGGCTCTGGAGAGGAGGGTGGGGGGGCCCTCTGGCTTGGGGCTGCCTTGTTCACTTTTGCCATCCTGGGCAAGGCAGGAAGGAAATAGAGCAAAGTACCTTGGACTCAGTGGCTGCTGCTAATGAGGATATTGAATGCTTACGGCAGATGGATTACTGCACTGGATCTCAGCCCGGTTCAGACCTTGGCATCTGTACACTGTTCGCATTCTCCAGTCCCCAGCCTGCAAATTCAGAAGAGAGATAGGATAAATTAAAGCACTCTTAACTCTTGCCTATGTGGCAGGAGAGAGTCTCTGGATAAGAGATCATTTCAGGTGGGTAGCCATGTTGCTCTGTAATAGAAGAGTAAGATTTGGGTCCAGCAGCCCCTTAAAGAACAACTAGATTTCCAGGGCATGAGCTTTCGAGAGTCAGAGCTGCCTTCATCTTGGAGAATGAAGTTGTGGAGGGCTACTAATGTAAAGCACTCCAGGGAAGGAGAATTTATGGTTCTACCCTCTCAAAATGTGTGAGTGAGTGAGAGAGAGAGAGAGAGCGCACGAGAGAAAAAGCACACGTGTGGTGTGCAAACTCACTCAGCGAGATTTAGGGCAGAGGTCGAACTTGAACCTGGGTCATCCCCATCTTAATCTGGCTCTCTTAATAACACTCGATTTATATACCACCCTTCAGGACAACTTAATGCCCACTCAGAGCGGTTTACAAAGTAGGCCCCACAACAAAACACCCTGTGAGGTGCGTGGGGCTGAGAGAGCTCCAGAAAACTGTAACTAGCCCAAGGTCACCCAGCTGGCTTCAAGTGGAGGAGTGGGGAATCAAACCCAGTCTTCAGATTAGAGTCTCGCAGTCTTAACCACTACACCAAACTGGCTCTCGATCTCTTCACTATACTACTCTCGATCTCTTCATGCGAGCTTAAATGAGGACATTTCCTTGTGGAACTCACCGAGATTCTTATTTTTGGTTTGAGAATGGAAGAGAAGACATATCGGAGAGAAACCCAAGAATGAACTGTTGTGGATCCTAAAGCAAGGATATACACTGTTTATTAATCTTAAAGGGATGCCCAGATCTCTGTCTGGCACACTAGAACCACAAGGGACAGGACAGGAGCATCTAGTGGAGTTGCCACCAATTGCATAAAGTGCTGTCAAGTCACAGCTGACTTCAGGTGATGCCATAAGGATTTCAAGGCAAGAGACAAACAGAGGCGGCTTGCCATTGCCTGTCTCTGCATTAGTGACCCTGGAATTCTTTGGAGGTCTCCCATCCAATTACTAACCAAGGCTGCTCCTGCTTAGCTTCTAGGATCTGATGAAATCAGGCTAGCCTGGGCCATCTACACTGTGTTATATTTCAAACGTTGGCTAGCCTGATGTTTTGCGAATGAATGAACATTATGGCCGCCTCGTAATTACTTACAAGACATCCTATCCTCTGCCTCTGGCCATACAGAGCTTGGGCTGAGGTGCTAGTGGAGAGAAAGTCATCTGAAAGGAACATCCACTGCTTTAGGGAGTTTCGGCGGACAACAGTCTCACGGACAACTCAGCAATGTTGTACCTTCTCTGTGGGACACACCTAACGTTCTCTGGGGATGTGATTTTATGGAGAACTAGCCAGATCATCCACTGACTTTTTAATATACATAATATGTTTGATACTTGTTTTAAATGTCTGTTTATGTTCTTTTATCATCATTATTGTTACTGAATGATAAAATTTAGAATTCTAAGTGGACCATAAACATCTTTTTCAGAGAAGAATGTAGGTACTATAATGAAATAAAAAAAAGGAGTCCTAATATGATCATAAATCAGGCCCTGGTCCGGCATCCCCACCAGACTGCCTCTCTCCCTGTGTTCCTCCATGGCAGCTTCGCTCATCTGGACAGGGTCACCTGCAGGTGCCACCCTGCACATGGGCGAAATCAACAGCTGCGCGTACATGGGCTTTCTCTGTGGTGGCCCCTAGCCTGTGGAATGGCCTGCCTGAGGAGGTCAGGAACCCCGCCCCCCAACTCTCTGAGTTTTCTGCAAACTATGCAAAACTGAATTATTCAAAAGGGATTTTTACTCAGGTAGGAGGGCTACATTGTAGGGAGGGGGGCTCAGATGCTTCACTAAGGAGTTAGGAACCATAAACTTCACCACTATGTTGCCTTACGCCCTATATGGGCTCCTATGTGCTACCCGTGCTTCAAGTATGATCCTACTGGGTAGTTAGATGTTGTTTAATGTCAGTCCTAAAATAGTTTATGCTCAGAATCAGCATTTCTTCAACTCTGTATCGGATTCTTGCTAATGCTATGTCTTTGTAAACTTGTATTTATTTACCCTATGGCACTGTTTATGGAAATGTCCTTGATATTGATTGTATTAATCTCATACTATGTAATCTGCCTTGAGTCTCAGTTAGAAAGGCGGACTATAAATGACATGAATAGATAAAAAATAAAATAAAATTTTCCCTGAGTAGCTGATGGTGGGCTACCCTGAAGATATATGCCTTCTTCTAGAGTTCAGACGAGACATTTTGGCATGAGTTGATCCAGCTCTCACAGTCAAATGTGACCTGCAGGAACGTTCCCAAGCAGGCCAAGGCCTGCTTCAGACTGGGACCATGGCTTAAAGGGAATGGTTCTCCAGCCTTCCTCCCCTTGCGCTGTGGTCCTAATACATATCAGGCCCCAGCCTGGTTGAGCACTCCAATCTCTTTCAAGTCACATTTGACCATGAGATGATCAGAGTTGGGGCTGGAGAACTGAGGCCTGATTCATGTCAAAATATCTCATCTAATCTGAACCAAACCCTTCTACGCATGCCTGCTTCAGCAACTAATGCCACGTAAATTGGAGATGGGAGGCAGTAACTTGCACTAAAAGCTTGCGCATATTTTACATTTAACACACAGGAAATTTTCACGTTTTTGTTTTTTTAGTCTGGTAAATCACCCATCTCTTCAAAGGTGTGTGCTGATGACTATACGTAGACATCATGTGGTACATACCTAGCGACTTGTGGAAGTAGCATTTACGACTACTCAGTGGGACATCACCAGGCCTCCCACCCTGTGACATCACTGGAACTCACCCATGACATCATCAAACCCTGCCCAATGAATCTCAGGATGTAGAGTGATGGGGAATTGGCAACCCTCCCCCTCCCTCCCCAGTGTACTTACGCCTGCTGACTATAAAGTTTCTGTACACAGGATTCAGCTAAAGCAATAGTGTATTTTATATGACTTTGAAACTGGTTTACTGCTCAGCATTCTGGGAATTATAACAAAGAATTGAGAGGGGCTGTGGCTCAGTGGTGAAGCATCTCTTTGGCATGCAAATTCAATCCCGTGCATCTCCAATTAAAAAGATCTGGTACTGGGAACATGAAAAAAGGGTTGCCAACTGCTTAGAGAAAATTTTTTCAGTCCTTTTTAACAGAGGCTTAATACACCATTAGAAACTAAGTGATGTTATTTATTTCCATGCCATGGAAAGCTTCAGCAGCCCATTACCATTCATGAAGCCTGTATTCAAGGGGCAGGACATTTTTCTCCAAGCCAGTCAGCAACCATATGTGAAGGCCTCGACCTGAGAATCCAGCCCGTCAGTAACAGCAGACAATATGGGCAAATCCACATACCCTTGGTGCGTCCCGACGTTGCGCTAAATGTTTGCTAAACATTCGGAAGTATAGCGTCTTTCTAGTGTGATTTTAGAAATTGCGCTAGAAAGATGCTATACTTCCGAGTGTTTAGCGAACATTTAGTGCAATGCCGGGATGCTCCATGGACGTGTGGATTTGCCATACATATCATCTGTCTGACTCAGTATAAAACAGTTTCAGATTTAGAAAAGTGCTCTTTATGCGAGACTTTGGAGAGAGATCCTTTCCAGAGAACTACCATTGTGGAGGCTCCTTGTCTGCTAGCTATTTAGTTATATTATCTATCAAAATTGTGAAATGTTCCAAAATTGTATAAAGAGAGCCAGTTTGGTGTAGTCGTTAAGAGCGGCAGGACCCTAATCTGGAAAACCGGGTTTGATTCCCGGCTCCTGTACTTGAAGCCAGCTGGGTGACCTTGGGTCAGTCACAGCTGTCTCAGAGCTCTCTCAGCCCCACCTACCTCTGAGGGTGATTGTTGTGAGGATAATAATAACATACTTTGTAAACCTCCCTGAGTGGGCGTTAAGTTGCCCTGAAGGGCAGTATATAAATCGAATGTTGTTGTTGTTATTATTTGATGGAGGGCACAGGGCTTGTTTATGGTGACTAATATCATCACTGGATTGGCCCCTATTGCTTGCTTAGCGGACATCTGTCAGCAGCCTTTAGCCACTGTAGAAAAAAGGAAAGGCAGGCTATAACTAATAAATATATAAAATATCAATACCTCGCCTTTCAAAGGTTCTCAAGGTGGGTAGTATAGAAACAGATCTGAAAGTGATTCTCATTTATAGTAAGTGCGCACAGAATGTGGTCCTGCGGTCAATTGATGGCTGGAAAGAGCTGTCTAAATCCTTTTACTTGTTCCCTCTTGACGGAAAATGTCATTTTAATACAAAACATTAAGTAAAAGGGGAAAATGGATCAACTGCTACCAGATTTCTCTCCCGAGACACTGTCTGAGACGAAGCATTTGAAGCCCATGGCTTCTGTCTTACAAAAGAAATCCATTGGCTTAATGTGCGAGGTTTCGTGGGAAACAGGTTTCAAGCTCTTTATTAGGTCTTCAGCAGAATAAAGTTTTCTGCATCTGCTTGATGCTGGAAATGTGAGCAGGGCTTGAAATCAACGTTGCTTTTGCTTCTCCATTGTGTGTGGTACTTGGGTTAACAGGAATGTGCGCGGGATGAGGATTTTGGAAGGTCCGCTCCTTGACAGAGAGTGTCTTAGTTCATCTCGAGCACCATGCTCAGCAGCTTTGCTCATGTGCTGCAGCTGCTTATGCAGAGGGCCAGGCGGGTTATAAATTTCTAATCAGTAACAAACCACGAATTTAAGTGTGCATATTCTCAGTTCATGGAGAAGCTGCACGTGCTGCTGATGCCCAGCCAAGGGGCCCAGCCAGAGAACACCCCCCATATATTCCAGCTATACCCCCAAAACCCAGACTTTATGAATCCCTTGAAATCAGCAGCAACTGTGTGCAATTGGAGTAAAGGGGAAAAGTCCCAGTGACTTTCTTAACAGCCCCCAGGCACTTCCAAGCAGACAACAGAGGAAGAATTGGGTTTAACTGGAGGGGTTCATATCAGCCTCTTCCCCACCTGAAATTTGGGCAATTCTCCAGAATTAGATTCCTGATAGTCTCATAGAGCAATCCTATGCAGACTTACTCCAGTCTAAGCCCATTGATTTCTATGGGCGTAGACTGGAGTAACTCTGTTTAGGATTGCACTGTTCATGCAGTGCGGGATCTTGCAGGTAATCCAGATAAACCCTTCATCCTCCCAGAGACAGGCATCTGTCACTCCCTGTCTTTTGTTCACTTATCACTGTCCCACCTTATGACCAACACATTCCAGATCATGATCCTCTGTACTAGTTGACAGACCCATCCTGAACCTTCTCACTTTAAATCATCCAATAGAATTTAAAATATTTGGCTCCAACCCAATCCTGAGCAGGGAGAAACCTGATCTTAGCCCCTGTAGCATTTTTACAGTATAAATCCCCAATACTTGGCAGCAGTTTTTCTTGATTGCCCAGGTACTGCCCTTGTGTGACTCGGCACAGGCTCCTTGGAGACACGAGTTGGTCTCTGTCTCTACACTCCTCTCTTCCGTACTTCAGATCAGGTCTCTTCAGGATTTCCACACTCTACGGGACAGGTCACATGCTCTCCTCCTCCCCTTTGTTGATTGTTTAGGCGTTAGGTGTTAAATTTAGCATTTTTACTCTGTTTGTACGCACGCATGTGCATATGTGTGTGCACGTGCATGCACACACTTGCAGGCATATTTGGACTCTTGTGTGCCTCATTTTATTCCCCTGTTCTATTAGTTTCTCAATAAAGATTTTAATTTTATGCTGTCTTGCGCATGCTAGTTTCCAGGGATCTCTCCACTCTGATATGAGGTGCTGATCAGATCTGAGACAATGGTATACATAGGCATCGATCCCATAATTTGTCCAGTTACACGTGTGTCCATTCATGACAATGCTAAGAAGTTTAGTTTAGTTTATTCGGTGTTTAACCTGCCCTCCCCACAAGCGGGCTCAGGACAGGGTACAACAAGTAGTCAAGTAGCAGACACATGTAGACTGACACTCCCATGTTCAGAACATTAAAGCAACTTGGTTGCCAAGCCCAGAATCACTTGCAGTCATCCCCTGTTTTGCACCTGTGAATTCAGATGTGTCTTTTAAGTGGCTAACATTGGATACGTTGCATGGAGTCCTTTTTGTGTCCATGTAGTCAGCAGCATCTATTTGTGAAGTGATCAAATGGACTGATTATACAATTAGCAGAGTTCATGGGCAGAGGTTGAAGATACGCAGAGACATCCAAATAGTAAGTTTCAACCAGGGCTTTTTTTCTGGGAAAAGAGGTGGTGGAACTCAGTGGGTTGCCCTTGGAGTAAATGGTCACATGGCTGGTGGCCCTGCCCCCTGATCTCCAGACAGAGGGGAATTTAGATTGCCCTCCGCGCCGCTGAGTGGCGCGGAGGGCAATCTCAACTCCCCTCTGTCTGGAGATCAGGGGGCGGGGCCACCAACCATGTGATCATTTTCAAGAGGTTCCGGAACTCTGTTCCACCACGTTCCTGCTGAAAAAAAGCCCTGATTTCAACTAAAACTTACCAACAACTCTCCCCCTTTAACAAAGTGTTTTTTAACAATTGGAGGCAGCAGCAGCAGGCAGGTGCATCCCAGAGCTATGAGAAAGCATTCTCATCATACAAAGAGAGACATCTGAACAGTCCAGAGAACAATCCTGGATTGCTACCAGCCAGCAGGACGCAAACTGGTGAAGCAATTGAGCATAATGTTAAATCTACCTTTAAAATGTTTCTTGCAAAAATACTCCATCTGACACACACATTCGTAATGCATTTATCTAGTGTCACCAGCCATCCTAATCACAGGTCACTCCCCAAACATCCATAATTCTGTACTTGTAATCATCCTTATGTTTTTTTTTCTCCAAAGAGCACTTGAGAGAAACTTCATGACATACAAGCTGCTGAACTTAGTCATCTGTCAGCAAGTTCTCATTGGTGTCCTCCCAAGCTTTGATCCCTTCCTTATTGTAACCTTTGCTCACTAAGACATGTGCAATTCATACACTTTTTGTTGTCTGTTGAGAACTGCAATGGTCTTGTGCGCTCTAGTGGGCCACTGGAAGCCAATGAGAAACCATGAAACTCTCGGCCACAGACCAAGGGAGGACCTTAGTCACTGCTTCAACATCCCACTCCCTGCCAATGAACTCCCAGGACTCGTTAACTGTTGTTAATGCAGTTTCATCATGGCTTTTGTTATTGGCTGGGCCCATTTTCCATCTTGGTCTCCACCTAGCAATTCAGTACGACAGGTTCTGTGAGCTGTAGGAAAACAGGGCTCTTTAGCAGCAATTAAAATTCCAGAAGTTGATGAGAGGTTACAGCAGACTTCTTTGCCTCCTGCAGTGGCAACAGCTGCTCGACCAAAAATGAATGACGTGTGTCTAATGTACAGCTGGGCTCGTCTCCCAAACGATGCCTCTGGGGCATTCCAGAACTGTTCAATGTTGCAGGCAGAAAAATGCCAAACCTTGCGGAGAGACGAAACAACGGGCAGTGCTGCATGTTGCATGGATTTCTTTTGCAGTAGGAAGCAGCAATGTGTACGGAAGTGGCTAGCAAGGCAAGGGTGGCAAGGGTTCAAATGAGGTCAGGAAACTGTAGCAGACAAAAATCTGCTCACCGATATGATGGCCACAGCTTCCAATTCTCAGTGTTAAAAAAATCGCAGCTTTTCTAGGATATGGGCAGACGTGGTGATCAGAACAAAGAAAATTAGTGCTCCTTGTATATTATACGATATGCAGTTAATGCGCTCTTCCTTTGCATACACTTTCTCAATCTATTTCAGACCTAACATCTGATGTTTTTGAAATGGCTATATGAGGGAGCTACAACACCTCAGCTGTGTTTCCATCTACTTCCAGTTCACAGGTACAAAGCCTGGGTGTGGCCACAACCCAAAGAGCTCTCGGTCCTTGGCTCTTAGCCTATGGGCTGCAGCTTTAAAACCGGTTCAACGTTTTCTTGGGGGCAGGTGAGGAGTCAGATAGGGGCACTGAAGAGGAGACTCAGAGATGTGCTTGATGACCCTGTAAAAAAGGTCAGTTGTATTATGCTCCTCGTGTCGCTGATGGGAGGGGGGGGGGGTGCCACTAAGAAACAGAGGTGTGCCCATGGCCAGCTGACTGAGGAAAGTTTGAACCAATTGGCTCACAGCTCAGTCTCTTCACCATCACATGACCCCCCCCATTCCCCACTGCAACTCTACCTGTGCAAGGATAAAAAATAAATCTTGTATAAATCAGAGAATTTATCAGCTTAACCCTAGAAGACAAGGAGAGCTTTTCTGAATATGTGTAGAGGACATTACCACATGGTACAGGCACCCACTCCGAGAAAGACTTTGCTTCTTCCTCCAGAGTTGCCAGACATGCAGTTGACTTCCCACTATGGTCAGGAATTAGGATTAGCCACCAAAATCCATGTTTCTACTCTTCCTCCCATCCCACTGATTGCCCTGATGCAAGCAAGGCATTAGCCAGCTCCTACTATTTAGCAAGCACCTAACAGTCAGTATAGAATGAGAGCTGCCTCTAAGCCGCTGAGTCAGAAATATGACTGGGTGGAAACACAGAGAAACGTTGATCAGGGATGATGATATGGCACAAAAGTGGGCTACGTTTTCTCATTGGCCAGGGGAGTGTGGCGCTTAATGTGCCAAGCAGAGATTGCAGAGACCCAGGTTTGAATCCCCATTCTGAAGTTCACTGGGTGACCTTGGGACAGTCACTCTCAATCTAACCTATTTCACAGGGTTATTGTGAGAATGACAGATGCTTTGTCATTATGTTTTCTTCTTTACAAAAACCTCTTACAGGCCTTGACAAGAGGACCACGTATACAGAGATGCTCATGCATAATCAATGGCATTATTTTAGTGGCTGATATGTAAGAGAACTTTCCGGAAACCCAGATTTTTTTAACATGGTGCTCCCAGTAGGACATATGGTAAACTCATGGTCAAATTAATGTGTTTTGGAGGTCAGTCAAGTTTTCCGCTTGAGATTCTATAAGCTCTGACATTCTTTGAATATGCTTGGACTTCCTGTCTACATTTTTATCCTCTCATTAGTAGGACTTTCTGTCTACATTTTTATCCTCATATTAGTAGGACTGATCAAGATGTGAATTCTATGCAAACTGCTTTGGAACAATCACTTGAAATGCAAAGTATAACTGTTAAAGACAAGCCACTAATTAATAAATACACTTATGGAACTCACAACCACAAGATAAGATAATGGTTAGTTTAAATGGATTTTGAGGATAAACTCAGTACTTTCAAGTTATGCTGACCCCTGCTGGGACATTCAAAAGAAAAGACTAACAGGGATAGTTTGCCATTGTCTGCCTCTGTCAAATACAAACCGGAGAACAACACAAGCAATGAAAAATATATATAGTAATTTATGCAAAAGTGCAAAAGTGCAATTGTGTGCAAAACAGTTTACAAAAGTTACATGGACACAATAAGGAGGTCTGTCGCCAAGGATAATTACAAAAATTCAAACAATTACAATGGTAGGCTCAACTGGAGGTGGAGAGTGCAAACAGAGGAAAGAACAGTCCATACGTCTGTAGATGTAAACAGAAAGACATAACTAACCGACGGGCTTCAGCTTTCATTTTCAATTCCTGTTTCGGATCTTCTTCTTCCAGGGCTAGTATCTATGGGTATCCGTTGCCATCTCTCCTCACGCACCACAAACAGTTCTGAGCATTGAGTAATCGACAGATTACTCAATCTGTCAATCAAATGAAAGCTGAAGCCCGTCGGCTAGTTATGTCTTTCTGATTACATCTACAGACATATGGACTGTTCTTTCCTCTGTTTGCACTCTCCACCTCCAGTTGAGCCTATCATTGTAATTGTTTGAATTTTTGTAATTATCCTTGGCGACAGACCTCCTTATTGTGTCCATGTAACTTTTGTAAACTGTTTTGCACACAATTGCACTTTTGCACTTTTGCATAAATTACTATATTTTTCATTGCTTGTGTTGTTCTCCGGTTTGTATTTGACGTTTGCCTGTTTCTGGGGGCTTCCCTTTGGTTTTTATTGTCTGTCTCTGGACAGAGGCCCTGATCTTCCTTGGTGGTCTCCCATCCAGTTACTAACCAAGGCTGACCGTGCTTAGTTTCTGAGATCTAACAAGATGGGGCTAGCCTGGGCTACCCAGGTCAGGGCCATTAGCCATTGAAAAAAACATTGAACCTGAATTCAGAGATAGACTACTTCTGCAAAATATCAAGCAACAGAGAGGATATCCCTTTCATACCCTGTGAGTAGACCAAGACATCTGGCTGACTACTGATTTAAATAGATCTTCTGATGCTATAAGGCAATCTTCTGTATCTCTTGGAATATACACTTCAGTTTTGGGGGGGTTTTTTGGTCATACCTTGAATATGTTAAAATAAGGGAGGACAGCCAAGATGGTGGCGAGATAGCATTGCCTCTAAGCAGCTCTGAGGTTTTATTTATTTATACAGGGTTTAATTCCTTTAAAAAGAGTTCTATCAGCCTCAACTGGAATAATTGTTCCAAGAAGCAGAAGAGAGGTAAATTGCTTTGGGAGAGGAGGTAAGGGGGGATTTTCTATGCTTCCTTTCCTCTGCATCCCTTCCCCAAGAAACTGTCTTCAAAGTGGGGTGATGAGTAAGATAGAGGTTGAGGCAAGGAGGCTCAGAGAAGGTATGGGGAAGGTGAAAGGTAAAGGAAGTGAGAAGGGTTGGAATGGTTCACTCCAACCAGTTTGCAATATTATGTAGGTCTGTGCAACATGATAGTTTCATTTATCTTGAGGCTTTTGCCAACTTGGTGCTTAATGAAAGATAATGCACTGTAAGTTCACATATAAATACCAAAAATGAATTTGAGAAAAAGAAAAATGGAAGACAGAGAACAGCGAGCACAGACCAGTAGACAGGTGGATGATTATGGTGTTGTATGGTAGAACTTCTACCCAATGTCTGCCACAGATGGGATGGATGGCATTTAGAAAGTGATTAAACTCTGATTGTCTGATCTGTAAAATGGGTACAGAATTATCTACTTTGCTGGTTTATGACAAGGACACGGAACCTAAAGACTATTTAATAAAACAGTTTGACAAATCAATGGCCTACATAAAACAAGAAAATATATACTTGGGCAATCATTGGTGGATCTTCCGTAAATACTTTTGGCAATTTAGAAGTTGTCAGGTGGTTTTTAAAAGGCAAGACGGAACAAAAGATGAACAGGTGAATTAAGGCAATTAAAGTTTCAACATCCAAGAACTCCCTTAATTGGTTTGAACTTTACCAAGCCGTGGAAGCACTTTTCCACACACTGCTTTGAGGCTGGAATGGTTAGCCTCACTTTTCCAGTTAAGAAAGCTTAAAGAATTCTACTAATGTGATCTGACCAAAAAGTGGGCAGGTTCAAAGGCCACAGCTGGAGTGACAAAATACATTCCAGCTGCCAAAAGCTCCGGTCCTCAGAATCAAACTGGTTCTTTCCATTGTCATTGTAAGATATGGAATCCCTGAAGTCATTTTAAAGGAGAAGCGCCAATCACCCCTTGGTAATGAGATAACTTATAGTGCTGCCAAGACCATGCCTGAGAGGGCTCCTGTACCTCTTTGCACCACATGATCCCAGGATTGCGCAGAAAGTGAATGGTTTAATTCAGGGCTTTTGGGGGTGGGGAGAGGTGGTGGAACTCAGTGGTGGAACTCAGGACTGCGCAATGATGTCACTTTGGGTCAGCTGGAACGAGGGGGGGGAGTTTTTAAAAGTTTAAATCGCCCTCGGCGAAAATGGTCACATGGCCGGTGGCCCCGCCTCCTGATCTCCAGACAGAGGGGAGTTTAGATTGCCCTTGGTGCAGCGGTGTGGAGGGCAATCTAAACTCCCCTCTGTCTGGAGATCAGGGGGCGGGGCCACCAGCCATGTGACCATTTTCAAGAGGTTCCGGAACTTCGTTCCATCGCTTTCCAGCTGAAAAAAAGCCCTGTTTTTATTGAATCTTCCCAAGTAAATTACTATAGTTGCCATTGAATAGCTGGGTCTTGCAGTCTTCCACTATTGTTTTGCTTCCTTCTGCTATTCCCTCCTTCATGCCCAATGTTTTAATCATTTTTATGTCTTTATATGATTTTAAGCTCTGGGGGTAACTGTTTTAATGAAGTGTGTTGGTTGATTTTAATGGTTTTATATGTGATTTTTGCATGTATGTTTTATTTTGTTAACAGTCATGGGGGGGGCCCTACGGGGATGGAAAGGTAGGGTATAAATTTTGTTAAAATAAAATAAATTCTGTATCTCAGTTAGTAAAACTTTACTCTGTCACCCTTTTCCTCTTTTCTTTCCTAGGAGACATTTCATCATTCTGGGAACTGTGTATGCAGCAGACTCAAAATATCCCCTGGAGTTTATGTCCAGTTCTACACATGCAAGGACACTTTTCACATGCGTGCCCCAGCACAGGGGCTGATTTGGGTAACAACCTGGGGGTGTCCCTCCCCGCTTTCATACAAATTCTTAAATGCATATAAAAGTGGCTCTCTTGCTTTTAAATGTTTTTTAAAACGTTATTTGTAAGCGGACCCATTTTACAGTAGAAAGAAGGAATAAAATCTTAATAAAATAATGGATTACACATGAAAGCAGGGATCCTTTGGGGGTACTTCTGGAATGTTGAGAAAAAGAGGGTTCCATTGCAAAATGGCTGCCATGGGGTGGGAAGAATCTCAAAAGGGCAGGGCCAATTTCAAAATGTTAGGGGATTCCAAGAGAAGCATCCTCCTGTGACAGATGCAACTGTTCTTTCTAAATGACTATGGCACTCCCTGCAGATGCAAAGGGAATGCTCTCATATCTTCTGAAGGGAGAATAACTCTGAGGACTGGCTGTTTGCTTTGGGGAAGAAATGGACGCCACACCAGGAAACACTGCCAGCAGGGAGGACTATATTGGGGGAATCCCTGTCCTGCTGTACCTTCAACCCAAAGAATAAACACCATTTTGACTTTTAAATCAATGAATGGTAGGCTATCACACAACAACAGAATACAGCAGACAACGGGTAGAAGGAACCTCCATTAGTGGGCCATTGCGGCATTTTCCAGCAGAGATTATTGTGATGAAAATAGCAGGTACACTGTGTTAACACACATGCTCATTTTCCTCTGCTAAGAGTGGAAAATCCACTCCAATTACCAGGGCTTAACAAAGTGGGCAGGGGAGAAGCAGGGGGAGAACGGCAGAATCAGTGTTGAAGCTCCAGCATTTAAGATGCAAATTCTGCTGTGTAGGTAGCCCGAACAATCCTATACACAATTCAACACAAAATTTATTTTCTCCTACTTGGAAGTCTAAAATGACACTTGTCATGCTGTCCTCTCTCTTTCTCTGCCTGGCCATCTTTGGGTACTGAGGGAAGGCACCGCCGTGTCAGAATGCAGCAAGGAGTAGGTATAGCAGCTGGTCTACTGACTACTGTTGCTTAAAGTCCCCCTCAAGGGATCCAAGCAGCCACACTTTGCTCACAAATTACTTACCTGGCCAGGGAGGCACTAGTACTTTCATTGCCCATCCTGCTTATAGCCTAAGCAAAAGAGAAATGACAGGACGGGTGGAAACACATGGAATGGCATTTCCCCTTTCAAAGTGTTCAAAACCCAAGCTGAGCAGGGGCTTTAGGCCATTCCTGTCATTTCCTTAGAAAAAAGAAGCCATCTGGCTTTTTAGGAACCCCTTCCTCTGAGAGAAAATGGACATATGTGAGAGCTTCTACTAGCTAACAGTGGACTAGATACCATGCAAACCAGGTTTCTGTCTTCTTGGGTTTGGTAAAGTGGCCTGAGCAAAGACATAAGAATGAGTAAGTTTGTGGGTCGTCCATGCTTTGTGATTTCATTTTAGCCAAACAATGAGGAAAGGCATCCCCTCCCTCATGAATTGTGCTACTTTATATAACGTTCTGGGTGCTTCTTCTCTACAAGGAGCTACTTTTTGTTTCAGCAAGTGACTCCAAGTGCCATGCCTAATTACCAAAAAGGAACCCCAAAATTTGTCTGGGGAAGACCGTGTGGCCTCAGGCCTGAAGCCATCTAGTAGCTGCTGTTATAGAAAAGTAGTCCCTGCTAAATGGACTTGGACTGAGAGGTTTATGTTACTACACCTGAGACTTTAAAGGCAGTTTTAAAAAATCTACCAATGGCTGTTGACCATGACAGCCGAACAGAACCTCTATGTTTTGGTGTGGCATACCTGAAGATATTACATACTTGAGGGGATGTCTGTCACCTTCATGTCCTGCTGTTGCGTAAATTCTAAATGATCATTGTAATGATTTTAAGTAAATGTGTGCATGTGTCTTTAAATGCTTGGTGTGATATAGGTGAAGAGTGGGGGTGAAAGAGAGGGAAGAGTGAGTGATACGATTGGCTGATGACTGAGTGTGGGTGGAGTGAATACAGTTTTAGAATGAGAGTGGAGAGCAAAGTTTCAGTCAGAAGAAATCAGGCAAGCTGTGTGTAGCCTGAGTAACTTTAAGCACGTCTGTGAGAAATAGTGAGTCAGAGAAAGAGGCTGTGTATGAAGCCTTAGAAGATATGTGTGAATGAGTTTAAACCAAGTAACTTTAAGAACCAAGAACGACTTTTATGAAACCGATACGCTTCTTGAAAAAATAAGTTTATTTGGGTTTTGTTATATCCCCGAGTAGCTGTCATTGCTATATCCCATTCCTATCCTCAGGGCCACATAGAACCACGAAGGAGCCTGACGCTTAGGCACGTTACAAAAGGGAAAACTTAAATAAAATATCTTGGAATATAATATTCCTGGTGGCAGCAATCTACCCAGAGGGTGTAAGGGAAAGATTAAAGGCAAAATCTATCCTAGAGAAAGTAAGGGTCGTAACAATTATGTTCAAAGTCATGTATATTATTACTTTGTCTAATACCACAAACCAGAAGTTCCAAACATGAATTAAAAATGAGAGGAGAAAGAGGACAACCTTGCTCAGTACCTATTTCAAGGGGAAATGGTACAGAAAAAATACCATTGGTTTGTACCCTAAATCTAGATGAATACAAAATTCTAATCCAATTCAAAAATTCATGAAGGAAGCCAAATTTAGTAAGCATAGAGAGAATAAATTTCTAATGTATTTTGTCAAATGCTTTTTCAGCATCAAGCCAAAGTATAGCAGTTTGATCAGATCTCTTTCCGTTTAATGCAATCAGATCAGCCAATCTAAGATTATCAAATCCTTGCTTACTTTGTATAAATCCTACCTGATCTGCAAAATTATAATAATCTTTTGAAGTCTGATCTAGATGGGTAGCTGTGTTTGTCTGTAGCAGTAGAAAAGAGCAAGCGTTCAGCAGTTGTTTCCAAGAGCAAGAGTCCAATGGCCATTTTGGGCCCATTTTGGCCTGGATTGGGGCTGAAACAACTTTCAATAAATGAAGGCAGATTTAGTGTTCCAGATCTTAATGTTTATCATCAGGCATATTTGTTAGTGTGTACAAATTATTGGAATCCCTCCCCTCAATTGGAGTATCCATGTTGGGCTCTTTTGGAGGCTTCTTTTTTGGAACCACTTTTCAAATGGAATGCATTAGGGTCTTATTATGTTAAATTGGATTTTGTTCTTCCAACATTTTCTGCAGTTAGTGAAGTATGGCACATAATATCACAACAATATCAATTTGACACATTTTCACATGCTAAACTAACATTATGGTCAAATTCATAACATTTCTTACAGAAGGCTTGGACAGATAAGGGACTTTTACCTTTAGATCCATTGATAGGTAATGATGATGAGTTCTTGTCATTTGTCCAACTGAGGTCTAAATATGATTTGCCAACTTCTGCTTAATGGCAATATTTACAATTCCAAGTTTGTTGGTATCTAAATATGGTCCAGCAGCTTTGCGTGTTTCAGAATCTCCACCACTTTTGGAGAGTCTTATTGAATCAATATGGAAAACAATATTCATAATACTTGTATATAAATATTTGAGGTCGGTTAATAAATATGATACACAGAGCCTTAGAGATGAATGGGAGAATGATCTGGAACATCCAATTTTGCTAAAACAGTGGGATAAGGCTTTAAGTCAGTTTGGTGTAGTGGTTAAGAGTGATGGTACTCTAATCTGGAGAACCGGGTTTGATTCCCCACTCCTCCACTTGAAGCGAGCTGGGTGACCTTAGATCAGTCTCACAGCTTCTCAGAGCTCTCTCAGCCCACCCACCTCACACAATGACTGTTGTGGGGATAATAATAACATACTTTTTAAACCGCTCTGAGTGGGTGTTAAGTTACCCTGAAGGGCAGTATATAAATTGAATGTTATTATTATTATTATATTATTATTATTAAGACATATACCTGTTGCTACTATGGATCTTAAGTTATGACTTATTTGATTAATTATGTTTAGGGAATATTGGACACCATGATATCTTTTTACTAAAGATTTAAGCAGTGTCTAACTGTTGGCAGTGTAATTCATAAAATGCATCTCTTAAGCATATGCTTTGGACATGTTTAGTCATTCAGTCCTTTTGCGAGGAAGTTATTAGTCATTAATTTTGTGTTAGAAAACTCATTTATCTTTGAGGACATTAATGTACTGTTAAACTACTTGCCTGTCTTTCGGAATCTAACTGATGGTCAATGGAAATGGACTCTCCATACCCTTACAGTTACTAAAAGACTTATACTTTAACATTGGGAAGACACAGCCCACTTCCAGTACATCACCAGATTGAAGACCTTATAAACTTATCAACATTTGAACATATCGCATATAGAAGGCAATTGCATATGGACTTATTCTTAGATATTTGGAAATCTTTTATAGATACCTATGTATAGATTTGCTAATAGTGTTTTTGTAGCCAGCACTGTTTTCTTTTTTTTTCCCCTCTCCTGTTTTCTTTTTAAAAATTCTGTTTTGCAGTAATAAAAGATGATTAAAAAAGAAAAAAGAAGCGCTGCTGTTTGGTGTTCAGAGGGACTTGGGCTGACTGCTCTTGGGAACAGGATGCTAGACTAGCTAGATTTTGCTCTGAGCCAGCTAGGCCATTCTTATGTTAAGCAGTATTCTATATGTTTTCTAAAAGACAGATGAAAAAGAGACACATGCACAGAATTAACACCCTATGAGCCATTGCATATGATGTCAAGAACAGTGAGGAACTGCATAATTTATAAATCAATTTATTTACAGATTTTATTCTCTTAAAGTACATCTCAAATTAACAAAGATATTTACACTGGTGTACACAGGGACTACCCTGGTTATTTTACAGTTCATAATTACAAGAAAACCTTACACCCTGTAATCTAATGAGCCGTGCTACACAGGGGTGTGTGACTACTGGCTGAAATTTGCCAGGAAACCAGTTTGACAAAGTTATTCTCACACACACACACATGCGTGTGCGTGTGCACACACACATGGTGAGCAACAGAGTCTCTGCACAATACAGTACACAGGGAGGAGGAGTCTCCCCAAGACAGGTTTGCAAATGTGTATCAAAAGTCTCTGCAAAAAAATCAAGAAAAAGTCTTAATTACTCTGGTGTACTACAGTACAGTTTTTCAATCTCTCTTTTTTTGCATTTCTACATGTTAGAATTCAAATAAGTTTGTCAAGAGGTTCGCTTATCAATGTTAAGCATTTTTGTAAACAATAAAAAATCCTACAATTTACAAAGAACATCTTGTAAGTGTCAACTGTTTTTGCTGCTGGAAAATAAGCAATCAAGTCTCTTAAGGTAGCAAAAATGATTTGAAAAAGTCTGTGGTGCAGTTACTTCAATGGTCTCTGAACACTGTGCTACTGAATTTCTTTTGCGATAACACACTTTCATTCAAGTATTGCAAAAATGCTAAGGCCACGTTTTCAAAGAGCATCAAAGAGAACACAGTGGGTTCCCTCTCACCCTCCACCTACCCAATAGGCCACAGATTATGTTGCTATTATGTTGCTTCCTGAAAGGTAAGAGTATTTCAATGTCTACCTGGCACACTCCATCGGGAACCTTTTCTCATCAAGCCACTTTTGAAATAATTGGGAACTGTGCAAAAGCACAGTTGCGTTCCTGTCTAATGCCTACTCATTTTAAGAGGAGACTAGCCAGTAATGTTTCTCGGGGGACAGTGTTCTAAATCCGTAGATCAGAAACAATTGCTCTTTGTATTTGCATCACCCCTTTCTTTTGCATACATAGCACTGATGATCTTTTCCTGGAACTTGGAGTAGAACAATGGTGGTACAAATAATCTAGCTGGACTGTAAATAGTTTCTCACTTTTAGGCTCAGAAACACTATGTCTCCCCCGCCCCTATCATGATCTTCTCCAATGAGACTTCCACATTCACAAGTCTTGTCCATCCGTTTTAATCCAAGGCTCTCGTGTGCTCCCGTCAACAATCCATCCTGCTCTAGGATGAAAATGGGCAATGCCCCAAATCTCCACAGGCTTCCAGGTTAAAATTCTCTTTCTTGCTTGTTAGGTACAGGGATGGCTATTTGCACATCCTCATGCATGTGGAAGGTATTCTGAAAATATGACAGGCGTCTCATTCACTAACAAGCAAGCTCTTAAAATGGAGCTGACAAATCTCTGGGCAACCCAGGCATACGTTAACAGTTAACAAACACTGTATATTTTCACACAGATACAAACATGAGAAGCCTCTCTAAGGGTGGAGCTAAAGGTATCCTACTGCATTCTCACAACGTGTTTTTATACCCTGTGTCTGCAAAATGGATTAGAAGAATATCCCTCCTATCTGACTTCTGCACCATATAACCTGCAATAAGAATAATCCAGTACCTGTACAAAAACTTACGCAAGCTGTTTCTATGTAGGGCGTGAAGAATTCAACTGACCACCAATGTTGCGCTCACTCAAATCAGCTGGAATCAGTAATTTTACAAGAAAGATCTCTCCTGCACTTTCTATGCCTGGAGAGAACGAGACCGCTTTTCTGCAGAACCTTATGCTCAAGGAGACAGCATGCTGCTCACTTTAAAGCTACTATTGCTACTGTTACTGGTAACTTCAGGAATAGCAATATGCTATATACAGTTATCTGTTTAATAACTTGTTCCCTCTGCTTGGATATTCCCCCAATTCAAGCAAGTTGCACCAGGTTATTTACAACCAGGGCTAGCCCAGATTTAGTAAAATGTAAGACACTGTAATAAATGGCATTATGCCTGTTTTTAAAAAGCAGCTCTTCTTCAGGAGTTTTAAACATGCATGAGGTTCAATATGAAAAGATACTCTTAATTTGCAGCAGCAATTTGCTCCACCAGATTGATATTAAAAAAGGAAGGAAAGAAGTTGTTGGCACCTAGCTCTGACACAGTGAGGGGGGGAAATGTTCCCAGGTCAATGTGCTGGGTGTTCTTAAACGCATTAATTCCTCTCTGACTTTGTCCTTTAGCTTTTCTAGCCATTACAAGCCACCAAATGAGATATTAGCAATACCATACTAGAGATTATTTTAGTTTGGTAGGATGCCAACTGCTTTCTCTGCATTGCCCCTATTTGTGAGAACCTAACTTAGTATTATGTCATGATGCAAAAGGCAAATACATCACAAAAAGATTTCAAAGTAAAAGGCTAGGAAAGGAGTACTGGCAGACGGAAACTCAGCTGGAAGCCCAAGGAACTAAAGGAGAAGGGAAGAAAAAGTGCACAACTCTTCCCATGAACATCTCCTGGGTCAGATAGTCTTTGGAGTGCTTCCTTCCATGCTGGAGTTCAGAGTGCTGTGTCCAAACTAAGACAGAACAGGTGATTTTGAAAATACTCTGGTTCCATAGGTCATGTCAAGTAAACCAGATTTCAAATTAAGGCATCAGTGTTCAAGCCTAGGTTACCTGTGTTCATTTGCAGAAAAACAAGGAAGGCCGTCTGCTTGGCCTTCTCCGCATTGTGTCTGACAGTGGCTGTGTCCTAACTGAAGAACCAAAAGTGGGAAATATTGGGGAGGGGGATACGGACAAGAGGCTTCCATGATCTGTTTCAGGTGCTCTCTCTACAAGTCTGTGCACCTCTGCACATCTCTTTTCACCGCACAGTGGAAAACATGCACAACTCTTCACAGCCTTCTCTCTCAGAGATGGATTCCCCCCAACAAAGCCTCTGAATCTCTATGCTCATGGGACAGTGATGGTTGCCTAACACAGATACCCTTCCCAGATTCTAGCATTTTCAGTCATAAGATAGTGCAACCAGTGTAGCACTAGGCATGTATTTCAAACATACAAGTTATAAAATAAGTTAAAAGAAATTCCGCATGCATACAAAACAAACCCCGAGTCAAGCTCTCTTTGGTACACACACTCCTAGCCCTACCAAGTTCAAGTCATGGCTCTGCCAACATGTTACCCTAGGTGGGAAGCAAGGGAGGAAAGGGGTTAAGGGTCTACATGGAACAAGCACGGTTTTCCAATTCCTGCGTGTCCAGGGCCTGAGAAATCCTGAGTACACGCTTACTTAGGGGCAGCTGGTGGCCTATTGGGAGAACTAAAACACTGGAAAAGGAGGAACACTGGCCTCAGATTCATCTTTGGGCCAGCTTTTCATTCTGCCCAGAGGCAGCTGAAACAAATCTTTAGCCAAATCCAGAGCTCAAGACCCACATGCTTTGCTTGCATTGATCCAGCAACCATCTCTAGGTCCACATTTTGAGACTGAAAGATGAAAATGAAGGGAAGAATAGAACAAAACTGGGGGAGGGGAAGAAGGAGACCATTGCAGGTTTTGAATGCAGGATAAATCATCATGATGGTTAAGAAAGTTATTACTTACAAAACCAGGTTAGGACAGAAGTTATTTAAATAGAGAACAATGTTTACTGATGACTAAGTTTCCACTGCTGCCAGTGAATCTGATATGGAGTATCTGGGGCTCCAATCCAGCCTTTAACAAAATGCACAGCACAGTAGCTGTAAACAGACTGTTAAAGGATCAAATGGAGATAAAAACTTTTTCTGGAACAAACCCAGGGAGAAGTCTCTAAAAATCAAAGGTGGGAGGGGGAGATGTCACACCATCTTCTCTCTTCTCAGCCATGTTTAAGATCATATTATGCTCCAATAGCAGCACTGCTATGACAAAGGTACCCATCCTGGAGGTCACATGGGCAGTAACCTCTCTTGTTTCTCGTTGATCTGGTTAAGAACATCAATTGTCTCTCTGATTAAGGCCTCAAAAATCCCATCTGCCAGTTGCATCTTCACATATAGCTCATCTTCATCATAATTCACCCATTGAGCTTCCTCTTCATGCAGTTCCTGAACCTTAAAATTATAGAGAGAGGGAATAGGGGGGAAAGTCACTATGGTTAAATAGACGTTGCTTGGTATGCATTCTGATAATCAGCTATGGCTGCCTTTTCATTCTCTAGGACAAGACACAATGAAATAGGTGAACAACTTACCAAACAAATGAAATCAATTATTTCAACCAGAGATACAGTAATTGTAAATCAAGCTTTGAAAATGGTGATAGAATTCCCACTTATCAATAACACTTCCTTCCACTCCAGTATCTTAGCTCAGCTATAGCATTACCCACACCATGCTGAAATTGTATGACTTGACAACAGATAGAGAATTGTGATTTTAAGAGTTTGCTATCAGTTTTCTTCAAGTACCATTTATAATGTTCGAACAAACAAGGGCTACTGTGAGGTTCTGTCAAGTAACTCTCAAAGACTTCACTGCATGAGTCCAGGAACTGCATGAGTTAAAGCATTTTATCTGATAAGCTACTAGTTCATTCCCTATTACAATCCTTGCCAGGAATGGCAATTCTCTACAAGCACATAATGCATATACAATTCTAAGCCTAGCCCCAGAGTTCTCACCCCCCCTTCAAGAAACAGTTAGCTAAGTCTAATAAATGAGCAGCAGGACATAGCAGAGATGATATGTGAGAAACTCCAAGGCCATGAGGCATGGCTTCTCAGGCAAAGGAGAAACTGCAGGCTAAGAAAGAGATAACAGCAGGCTGTCACATTCCAGGCAGAGAACAGCTTCTAACATCAGAGTCACACAGAATCAGACAGACCTTGCAGAGTATGACAGGAGACATTCTGACAGCTACATAGCATGTTATATGTAGATTCCACAGCCAAGAAAGAGAAAGGTAACACACTCCTTTCCCCATTTCTAGTAGCAATCATTCTGTCCGTATTACTAAAAAACTGTCTTTGTTATTTGCTGGTCATGCTAAGACATTTCATATTCAGTGGTTACAAAGATTCCACTAAGTGCTTAAACATCTCCCACTGATGTGAATGGGACTTCAAGGAACTTAACTTTGGCAGGATCATGTCCATCCTTTGATAAAAAGTGAGGAACAGATTACTGGTAATTACAAACAGATGAACTGTACTTTTTTTTTGGCCCTAGACCTAACCAACATTTCCTGCAGGTACTTATTTCTGAGTATCAACTACAAGTTTTTTTTAAAAAATCTACTGACCAGTATATGATCCACTCTGTCACGTTTTTTACGTCCAAATTTGATCATTTTCTGCCAGTCCATTTTGTTGTTTGGCTCCTTTTTCAAATTTAACAGTTTTAGCACCTCGGTTGCTATGAAGCTCTAAAGTACAGTAGACAAGCACAAAAATAGAATTATGTGAATGAAGCATTTTCTATTCACAGCATACTCTCTAAAATAACTCTCATGTAGAAGGTCCTTATTTAAGGAATTAATGATCTAACACATGCCCAGGTAATATTTTCTAACCATTCTGAGAACACAACATCCACTATGAATATATGTATCCCAAGAGGTGCCAAGGTACTAGTTATCTCTGAGAGCTAAACCACACAAGATGAATTACATGATGCTCAAGTGACAGGAGATGCAATGTTAGCTGGGAAGCAAGTTTGATTTTCACCTCTCTCTACAGAGCTGGCAAAGAACGCTCCTCAGAGGGTTTGTTAATTTCACCTCTCTACAGAGCCTGCAAAGAGAGCTCTTCTGAGGGTTTGTTAATTTCGCCTCTCTACAGAGCCTGCAATGATCACTCTTCAGAGGGTTTGTTAATTTCCTCTTTGCTTCCCTGAAGGGTCTGTCAATTCTTAACAAACCCTCTAAAGAGCAATCTTTGCCTGCTCTGTAGAGAGGTGAAATTAACAAACCCTCTGAGGAGCAATCTAGCCGGCTCTGTACAGAGAGGTGAAATTCAGCCTACAGTTCAGGTTAACATTGCATCTCCCTTCACTTGAGGGTCATCATGTAATTCATTTCATGTGGTTTAGCTCTGAGTAGCTCTTCTCCTCAGAAACCTGAATACAAAGAATATGGAATACCTGGATGTCCCAATTCATTAATAAAATAACTAGTTAACTGCAGAAGTAACAATTTGTATACGTTTCAGTAGGTTCATTAAAAATGTTTCTGCTATCTCCCTAATTGCTACAGAAAACTGATTTAAGATTTTTTTTGCCTACTGGTATTATATTCCTCTCAGGTTGGCCAAAATATGGGAGGGGAGTCCTAACGTATGTTAGAAATGTAGTAGATGCAAGGAGACTCTTGTTCAAGAAAGGCCATTCCCAGGATGACTGCTCCATACTAATGAGGCTCTTCTACTCTTTCTATCTGCAGGAAGACGCAGGGAAACAGCACAGGCTAGTAAGCTCCAAGCTTATGGTACTTCATCTGCGATAAGTAAAGTGGAGCCCAGGGAGTGTTGTCACCCAGGAAGTTTCAGCAAGATCAGTAAGAATCTTCCTACATAAAGTCTACACCTGCAAGAAGAAACAGGGAGATAGGAGGGGTAGAGTGATAAACCACAGATTCTAGATGGGATAACCTGCACTTTCATATAACATTTTACAATCTGTGCATGAAGAATACCAAGTCACTGTTCATACCAACAGCTTCATTCCTACCTTGATTTCCTCAAGGTCACTTGGATCTTTTACTCGACGGAAGTAAGTCGAAGTTACCCTGCAGGGTTTCATCCATATGGGTTGGTTCAAATTTGGATCGTCTGCGAAGATTTCTCCAAAAATCTCTCTTGTTAAGTCAAACACAGCCTTATCAAAGAAAAGTAAAAAGGAATTTAAATTTAATTTTTGCTGATAATTTAGGATAGAAATATTCACCATGCAGACTAGAAATTACAATTCAGTCTGCATAGTGATTACATTGTTTCAGGGCCATGTTTCAATCAGTTTCTCTGATGAGGCACAGAGAATTTCAAGATTTCCTTTCTAAGCTCTCTCTCTCTCAGGCTTATTCTCTTTCACACTCACTTTTGTGAGGCTGGCCCAACATATGCAGCACTGTGACCTGTCATGGGGGGTGGGGGAGGAACAGAGCGGTCCTTGTTTTTCAAAGGAACATGTTTTTCCTCTGTTTGCACATGGGCCTGAAAGCACACTAACTTTCCCCACCCTTTACAGCTGTTTGTCCCCAAGGCCCAGGACATGTGAACACGAGTATAATTATGGTGTCCACCTCCACTATATTGGGGGATGATTCCAGTTCAGATTTCTTCCAGGAGACAGGAAGGTCCAGAATTCTTGACCTAGTGGATGAGAAGAGTGATCTCCAGAGCTATACCTGTTTATAGATTTGTCTGCTGATGGCTTCGATGTCATCCTCTTTAAGGGAATCACTTAGATCTCTGGGAAGGCCAGCAGCCTGGAGACCATGCCCCAGCTCTTTGCACTTCCATAGTTCCTCAGCCGCCTCGTGCACCAAGACCTCTACCTCTTCCGCAGTGTGTGGGACAGCTAAGGGCTCTTCACATGGCTTGGGGGGTACTTTGGGAGGCTCCGTCTTAGGCAGCACTGCTGATTCTTCAGCTTGCTTTGGAGGGAGTTTGCGAGAACTCAAGCCAAAATCTTCATCAAACCAATCCTGGTCATCTCCTAACACACTCAGGAACTCCCGGCTAAGCTCCAACTCTGCCAGCCTCTTGGCAAGCTCTTCCTGCCCACTGGCACCAAACACAGGGCTCTCCTGTGCCATAAGAAAAAGAAGGTTACTGTTTTGGAACATGCGTGTGGTATGCATCATATTTAAATAATCGCCAGAGTTCAACAGGCTGTGATAACAGGCAACATCACCCCACATTTCAACAGTAAGGGAAGCTGAAGAACAGAAGTGTTTGTTAAAGATATTTATGATGAAATTAGAGAAGAGCTCCATGACACATACAGAAAGAGAAAGCAGAAACTCTTTTTAATTTATTTTCTCACTTTCTGACAACACTTTTGAGGCATTGTGTATGTGGAGCAATTACATTAGGAAAGGTTACAGCGGCAGCATGTTGCCCTTGAGCTTGAGTGTGTGGACAGCATTCGCACAGTTACTGCTGCATCTGATTCTGCTGCAGTCAAAAGGAGGAATGTAGATGTGCCCACCACAGAAGAGCCGATTTTTTCTATTAACAGTGGTCTTTTACACACATTCAAAGGATAATATATAAGGATAATAATATACACGAAGAATAAGCAGAAATGCATTTGCTCCTGCTCAACGATCTTCTTTGCTTTTTAACTCTGCTGGCTGGCAAACAAAATAAGAGTCAGCAAATACATGGTATTTTGGTGCCAGCTCGCTCAACCAAACCATAAACCAAATGGTCAGATCTAAGAACTGAGAGGCCGCAGGAGGTTTCAGATGTCTTTCTCAAGCAGCAGCCCCTTATCCTGCATGGCAAGATGGTTCTGAAACAGCGCAGTCCCCAAAACAGTTTATGACATGGCTCATGGGTGTGTGTGTGACATGTGAGGTTCAGTGAAGTCAAAAATTGCACTGAGCCCAGGTCCCTTGGGCACTGAGGGGGAGGCCTGGCAACATTTTCTACTTCTCTGTATATACGTTTTATGGCTGAAGCAGCACCACAATAATTGTTTCTGGAACCATCTGAGGAAACGGTACTTACGGGTCTGGGACACAAGTCTGGAGAGGAAACTTCTTCTCCATCATCCAGTTGAGAACTTATTAAAATGCTCTGCAGGTCCCCAGCTGCCAACTTCTGCTCTTGGCCAGCAGCGAGTTCTTGATTACTACACTGAATTTTCTCATTCCTGACCTTTCTGATTTGCTGCAGCTGATTGACTGTGTCCTTCACAAATGCCTGCAGGAGGCTGTCTGTCAACAACCCAACTTTTTCCTGTTGATCTTTGGATTCTTCTTCCTCGTGGGATGGGAGCCTAAGCTGTGCTTCCAACTGGCTCCTTTCTTTTGTGAGTAAATCCAGGAGTGGAGTTGCAGACTTCTCCAACACTCTCGGGGAAAGGTTTTCTGACTTTTCAGTATATTCCTGCCAAGAAGGCTGCTGTTGCTTCCATTTTTCAGGGAAGATTCCATCCAGGGCCCCTTCAATAGCTGAAGTCTTGCTAACAGCATCAGAAATGGAGGCAGGCAAGAGCCTGTCATCATCTGCTGAGGACTTTAGAGAATTTACAACACTATGTTCTTCAGCAAGCACTTCTTCAACAGCAGCAACAGTTTGACTTTTTTGGACAGTGAGTTCTAAATGATCTCCAGCTGCTATGGAACCCTCTAAGGCAGATGTGCCTCTTTGTGATTTATCCTGGAGAGATTTCTCACTTTCAATTTTCCCCACAGTCTCCTCTTGCTCTTCTCTTGGACTCTGTCTGTCCTTCTGATCTACTTTGTGGTTGTGATCTAGCTGAATCCTGCAGAAAGAGTCCTCATTTATGTCCATGTGGCCACCAGAACTCTCGGAAATCCGTGAGATTTTTTGCGGAGGAGCAAAAATTCCATGTTTTTCTTTGCAAACAAAATATTTTATGCCATCATAAGTGCCATTATTCCTTCCTTCAGGCTTGTCTAATTCCACACCAGCCCAAAAACCTTTAGCAAAATTCGTCAGGCCTTTAAATCTCAGCGTCCCAGGCTGGACATTACTGACAAGAACTCTGTCACCAATGCTGAAATCCTGTAGAGAATTTTCCTCCTCTTCTATCTTGGAAGCCCAAAGTGATGTATCAACATGTGCTGATTCTTCCTCCACATCACTGCGCTCTTTACTTTTCATCTGTTCTGTTGGCGATTTCAGTATTAATAATCTTTCAGAATGAGCGCTAGAAGCCACAGACAGAGCTTTGACGCTGAGACATTCACTTATTTCCTCATCACTTCCAATACTTGCAGATTTGCTCCTGGGAGTCTTTGTATACCATGATTTTTCTCCCTGTGACCTACAGTCTTCTCCAAGAGAGGACGCAGATGTGTCAAAATCATCGTAGTATTCAGTATGAGGTACTTCATCATCTGACTTATGCTTTCTTGAGGATGACCTCTCAAAATCATTAGCATGCAGTGGCTCCTTGCACAGCTGCTCTGAAGGCAAGGTCTTATTTGGCTTACGAGAGGACTGACCTGATGCAGCACATTCATCATCCTTGTAACTTCCCTCCTGCTTTGGTATCTCCTTTCCATCTTGAACACGTACAACAGCCAAGCCAACCTCAGGATAAACACTTGTCTTTAGCGAGACTGGCGGGCAGCTCTTTTGCTCAGTGTCCAAAGCAGAAGCACCAGATCTTTCTGAAAACTTGTGAGTATCATCTGGCTCAGAGTCTTCTGATTTTACAGACTCGATGTCCTCTTGTACCACAGATCTGTTAGTGGAAACTGAAGTATCACAACTTGTCACATCTTCAAAAGTGTTCAATGATACATGGGATGTTTTGTTCAAGTCTCCTAAATCTTTGAAGACAGCCAAGGAGGGAAAACTATCCAGCATATCACCAGATTCTGCTCCAGCTTTTTGTGGGGCCTTGACGATCAGGGATGGAGTTTGGAAATGCTCCTCTGTCCGAATCTCTGCCTCATTAAATGTCTTGGTGTATGAAGAGACAGTTCTCTCAGAATGTGATACTGCATCTAGAGAGAGAGAACAAACACACTGAAATATTTAAATTATTTTACAGAATAATAGCTGCTATTTAATTTTAAGAATGACTGTGTTGCAATAGAAAACAGTAAGCCTCAATAGCAGGTCTAAATAACTGAGCAATCAACTGCATCAACCACAAGCAATATTAAATCAGTATTTTCACAGGTTTTTAAATGGGGTCAAAACACCAAAAGGAACATACCCAAATTTTCCCTGTAATCTGTGTAATTTCATATTTCATTATTTTAGGTTGCTTCCACATGATTACCCTGTTTTTCCCTTGTGGCTCAAGGCACCTTACAATTCCAAGATTAAAAACATAAAATCCCACTAAATCTCCCTTCTCCAAGAAAATGCCTACCACTTAAACCCCATTAAAAGTCCTTGGAAGTAAAATGGCCCTACATTGCCTTCTAAAGTTTTCTAAAGATGGTCTACGTCCCTCACCTGCTCAGGGAGCCCCCCTTCTGCAAGGTGGGAGCCACTACAGAGTAGGAACAGGCTTTAGTGGATGTCAAATGTGCTAGTAGATGTCAATGGGGGAACAACTAGAAGGCAGATCCCAGGAAACTACAGTTGGTACACAGGGATGCATGGGGACAAATTAGGGTTGCCAACAGGCCTGAAGAAAAATGTCCTGCCCCTTTAATAGAGGTTTAATGTGGGAACTGAGCAGCAGAAGCTTTTCACAGCATGGAGGTAAATAACATCACTGGGTAACATTATCCCATCAAGCCTCTATTAAAGAGACAGGACTGCCAGGTAGTCAGCAACTCTAAAAGCAATGGTCCTTTACATGCATACTTATGTTACCGGAAGTACCACGGGAAGGAGTCATAAAAAAAATGAGCATTGTATCCAAGGGCAGTGGCCAGTACCATAATGTAAAGGATCTGCTCTGAACCTTCCCTGTTGGAGACATAGCTAGATGGCTGACTCTTCCAATTCCAGTAAAAGGAATGGACTCCTGAAGCGGCAATTTTTTTTTCATGTAACAGCTTCTCAACGAATTACAGAAAAATGAAAAGGCAAAAGGAAACAGAGAGAAAAGTTAACTGACAAAATGGGATAAATGTTTAAAATTTACATTTTGATTGAACAAACAAAAAAAGGCTTCTTTCTTCATCTTGAGACAAGGGCTGCTGAAATTTCAGAAACTCATTGGGTTGTATCCTACCACTCTATTCAGCTAAAGAGAGCATACTTCGTTGGCACAAGGTGAATACCAGCAATGCAGGAATGACCTGCATTGGTGGGACAGGACATGCTGCCATTAGCTGCGTGGAGTAGCAGGATACAACCCAACATTGGTGAAAAATCAGTGTTAACTCTAAATAATTAATATAAATTAACATTTTTACTTTAGCTTTTAATGGTATTGAAATGTTCTTGTAAAGAAAGTGGAAGAATCTTTTTAGCTTGAGTAAGCCTGAAATTAACAGGCTCTAAACGTTCGTGAAGGATTTAGCTTTTGCAATTGCTTTCTTACTTACATACCGATATGCTCTGCAATGGACTCCAGTGACGCCCTGCAACGTTCAGAGTCCGTTAGTGACTTCCAGTTTTTTGATGTTTCAGATCTAGAGAAAAATCGGTGAAAAACTAGTCATTACAGATGCCAAAATGATACTGTAGTACAGTATACAGGAGGACATCAAGTGGAAGTACAAAAAACTGAGAAGGCTCCTTTTCCAATAGCTACTCGCAGTGCCATCCTAGGAGAATATAACTCTGCTTAGGATGGGACTGTTAACCTTTCAATGCTAGAAGTAGAGATGGCAGCTCTTCTAGCTGACCCAAAGAGTTGGTAGCAGAACAAGAACTGAAAACCAAGCCTTTTTTTATCAAACCAAACCTGCATTGTGTGTCTAAGGGCCCAACGGCATTCCAAGCTTCAGATATCTCAATCTTGCCATCCCCATCTAGAAAATATTCTAGAGTTGGTTTTTTGAGAGGCAGAGGTCTAGACACAAAGGATGCTATCTGACATAGTTTCTCCCTCCTGATTTTCTGGACTGCTGCCTCAATGTGGCCATAGGAAAGTTTCAGTTTGCAGTTGTATGTTAGTTTTCTCTCCCTCTGGAAGCAGGGGAACTCTTTTGAGATAATGGCACACACCTAGGGCTGAATCAGATCATACAGCCTTTGACCACCACCCTAGGCACGGTGGGCAGAGGAGACAAGAGCATGCCGTATCTCCCTATCCACTCCACTAGCACGCCTGCTCTATCTTGGATGCCACCGGCTATACAGAAGGGAACGTAACAGTCCTATGCACATAAGATCCACTGTGTTTAGATCCATTTCCCAGATAAAAAAATGAATCTATGCCTATGCATGTAGGGTATATTCAAATATCACACCCCCATCTAAAGGGCCAGTTGTGATGGAGGTGCAGAAGTCATGCCAGGTGGACATAATGTTGCTCTCCACCACGTCTAGAGGGGTGATGGGGGACCTTATCAGCCCCCAAGAAACAACACATTTAAGTATTCATTCCTTTTACCTATGGAGTGGAGGTGGTTTGATCTTTGGTTTCTCTGTAACAGAAGATGGAGTTTTAATTTGTGGTTTAGCTGTAGGTGTTGCCTCCAGATCTTGACTTAACTCTGCTTCAGTCTTCTTGATGAATTCATCATAAGTCTGATGTATTTAAAAAAAAATGTGAGAGGGTATAAGCTTCTGCTTTCTCAAAGTCTATCCCTGTGGGCAGCTCAGTTGCCTGTGGAAAAGGGCATTCTTGTAAACAGCTTCTGCGGCTTGATTTTTATTTCAAACCACTTTAAATGATGCATCTGAGTCTTGCTATATATCCTAACTCTAAGGAAGGGGATAATTTCTCTCTCCCTCCCTCCCTCTCTCTCTCACACACACACTATTGCAGACACTTGACTCTCATGGATCCAGGTGGGCCCAGTAATCTCCAGCATTCACTGTCTGGGAGACAGAAGGGGTTGCTGGGAGAAGAGAAATGCAGGGAAATTAAGGAACCACCAGAAAAGCAATGCATAGTATACACCCTATTCAGCTTTCAGCTACAGAGAAGAATTGTTATTCCACAAACTATTATTATTATTATTATTATTATTAATTATATTTATATCCCGCCCTCCTTGCAAGCAGGCTCAAGGCAGGTTACAACAGAAGATAAAATATTCAAGATAAAATCACAATAAATTAACACAGCTTTCTAATAAAACACTTGCTCACCGTATAAAAACCATATAACATCTGACAGAGGTGGAAGTGTGGCTTAACCATGTGTGGTCGCTCATATATGGGGGGGGGGGGTAGATGGTCAATACTCTCTACAGCCAGAGAGGAGACCAGGAGAGAGGCTCATTTGGTGGAAACCCTGATGGCCTCAACCATACGCCTGGCGGAACATCTCTGTCTTACAGGCCTGCCTGAAGGAGACAAGATCTTGGCGGGCCTGGGTGTCCTCAGACAGAGAGTTCCACCAGGTCGGGGCCAGGACCAAAAAGCCCTGGCCCTAGTTAAGGCCAATTGAGCCTCCCTGGAGCCAGGGACCACCAGTAGATGTTTACTGGCTGATCTCAGCACCCTCCGGGGATTATATGGGAAGAGACAGTCCCTCAGGTATGCTGGTCCCAGTCCATTTAGGCTTAACAGCTTAACTATATAAACAAAAGCTACCCAGTGTACCCAGTAAATACTCTCTAATGCTAACAAATTAATAGTTCATTGGAATGTGGATTTCAAAGGACACATGACAACACTGACCTCCTGTTACTAAGATGATCTCTCTTACAGAATTCCTCCCAGCCATTCAGCTCCTATTTAATGCCTCTTCCAAATGCTTCTTACCTCTAGCTGCTTGAGCAGGCTTGCCTCCTGGGCTTTCAGCCTCTCCTTGTGCCTCTTTTTTTGCTCCTTCTTCAGCTGGTAGACCACAGATTTTCTCTTCCGAAGCTCATCCTTCAGAGCTCGGATTCGGCTTTCAATGTCGCTTTGATCTGAGGTGGTTTCTGAGAAGAGAAGTTTGACTGTTTTAGAGAAAGGAACTTCCTTACATGCTGTGAAACATGAGAAAATCTCTTACTGGAACCCACGTTTTCTACTGAACCCACCACCAAATAATAACAACTCTTTGCTTATATACTGCTCTTCTGGACAGATTAGTGCCACACTCCAAGAGGTTAACAAAGACAGCATTATTATTATTCCCACAATACAGCTGAGAAGCTGGGGCTGAGAGTGGTGGCTTACCCAAGGCCACCTGCAGAATTCATGGCAATAGTGGGAGTTCAATCAGAAGAGTGCTGGCTCAGAGTCCAGCCACTTAACCATTATGCTACAGAAGCTATAAAAAACTTCTGATCTTCTGCTCCAATCACAGCAAAATTCAAGGACAGGCCTTTACTTATGTCCATCCCTTGTTGGCTTTCCCTGTTCCTCCCGACATTTGCTTGTGGTGTAAAACACCTAAATCCTATTAATACGAATGATGGACTGAAAGTGCAATTTAAACACTTGGGTATTGTTGATTTTTATCCAATTATGATCGTACCCCTTAACTTTCTCAAGACTGTGTCTTTTTAAACAGAATTGTTAATTTAGGCAATCCCATCATATAATGAGTATAATGTGCTAGCTGCCTACACACTTGAGCTAGACATCATGAAGTCTAATCCTTACCTGATTGGGTCATGGATAATGACTCGTCAGACCAACTATAGGATATGTCCTGGGATTTTACTGGTAAATGCTGCTGCCCTCCAGTTCTGTGGGTCCCTTTGCTGGACCCTTGCTTTGATAAGGAAGTGCTGCTTTTAGAAGGAGACTGTCCAAAGGGGGAAGAAAGGGTAATTTGCTTATAAATTTTATATTTTTGTCTTTTTAAAAAAAGCATGCATCACAACCTCACTTTCAGCATGCTAATTACAAATATGTAAAATATTCTTTTTTTCTTATTTCATTTATTTAGTCATTAATCTTATTAATCTTATGTAAAATATTCTGTGCTCATCAATCTCTCTAAGCAAACTGGTAATATTTGTGCATTTTTACAGGAGTTTCACCTGCAACTTTTTATTAGAATGGAATCACCTAAAATAGCTGAAGTTTCACTTTAGCAAGACTACTTGGTATGCTTTGGAGAAAATGTAGAAAGTTCAGAAGCAAGCTGAAACAACGTTTGGCTGTGAATTTGCTACTCTTGTGTGTTTTAAGTCTGAATGCTTTTCAGTTAGTAAACTGTGCGTTTACATGTCGTTAACTGGATTAGAATTTATGTCTTTGCAGCTTGGTCGAAACACTGTTCACCAGCCTGAGTTCAACAAGATAAGGCAGGAAAGAAAATTTTAAATAAAATACAAACAAATAGGGAAGAGGAAGAATGTAGAGAAGGGAATGTAGAGACAGAAGAACAAACCAAGCAGGAAGATGGAGGAGAATGAGAGTGACAGAGAAAAAGCAGAAGATCAGAGAAAATGAGAGTTAGAAAGGTTAGCAAAGTAGAATGGACTAGTGCTTGTCCAAATGTCACAGCCCCTCTACCCTGAAGATGATTCAAATCATCCTTTTGCAGTTATGCTCTCCTACAAATCCCCCTTCCTACCTTGCAAACAGTTCTGCCAGACTCATCCTCTTTTATTACACAAGAATCTTTTACACTCTATAAATATCTATTTATGCAAAGTATCTTACACAAACTCTTAGCTGACATTTTCAAGGCAGCCTACAATCAAGGTTCCATACAGGTCATTTAAAAAAAATAGCACTATTAAAATCACATTAAAACAGTAAAAACTCATTTTCAAGTAAAATTCAGTGGCCAGTCCCCTCCCCCATCATCAAAAGTCAGAACAGCAGAAAACAGTGAGGAGCCACCTCCAGGCAATGACTAGGTCACATCTTGAAACTGCATCATAGGACAATCATCACTCTTTTAAATTCCTCTTCTCACTTTCAGTCTTTCCTCTGACTTCTTCCTTACTACATTTTGATGTAGCACTTGTTCCCCTATTCATAAAAAGTCCAAAAAGCCACCCCCCCCCACTCTGTTTCCCTTTCCCCTATAGCCCAAATTTTCCTTTGGCCTGCAAATTCCTACATTATGCCACTTCCTCCCACTGCCTCAACTTTCTCTTCCCTCCAGGCTCCATCTCTTCTCCTGACCGACTACATTCTGGTTTTTGTACCCCACTGAAACAGCCCTTCAGGACAATCTCCTTAATGTCAAATCTAACCTGTCATCATCTCGTCTTTGATACAACCTTTCTACAACCTTTGCCCCAGATCGTCACTTCCTCTTGCTTGACTCTGTTCACCCTCTGGGCTTCCTCATCACCTTCTTACTTCTTCCTGCCTGTCCAACTGCTTCTTCAGCATTTCCAAAGGGAAACCTCTTCACTAGCTCTCTCTCCATCCTTGCTTTCTATTCTTCTTTTTCTAAACTGTTCCTGGGTGATCTCATCAAAACGTGTAGCATTCAGTACCAGCTCTACACGGATGAAACCCAGATCTGTCTTTCTACTCTTCAACTTTCTCCAGCCAGCTGTCCCAAGTCTCCAGGTGCTGTCCTATATTGCTCCTCGGACATCTCACTGCTGGCTCGAACTCATTATGTCCATATTTTCCCCCAAGTCCTCTCCTTGAACACTCCACATCCATTTCCAAGGTCCACCATCAACCTGGAGTTAAGCCTGGGCTATATTCTTGTCTCCTCTCTCACCTCTGTCCCCACATGCAGTCTGCCCCCAGGTCACACTGCTTCTCTTTACAGCGCTGGAAACAACACACAATACTCTAGGGATGTGCAGTTCGGTTTGGAATTCAGATTAAAATACTGAATTTTGGCTGCTTCAGTAAAATCTGGGTTCTCTGAATCAAAACCAGGCACCCTGAAAGCTTACAGAATTTTTCTAAAAATTCGGTAAAATCCGGTTATTATTTTCTATGGGAAAATCACTTTGGGGGTTATCCGGTGGGTGGGAGGGGTTTCATTTTTCAACCAAACTTCATCAAATTGGGAGGGAACCTATTCCTAACTGTCCTCTAAAGACCCCCAAAGTTTCATGAATATTGGACCCCCAGGGGCCAATTTTATGGGCCCCCAAAGAAGGTGCCTCCACCCACTCTCCATTATTCCAAGCACTAGGTTCAGCCAGTGGGGAATCACCACAGAACAAAATCAAGCAATACCCAGGCACAAACACAAGGCAGTCCCTTGTTTCAGCGTGCTTCTGTTGGGCTACATTGCAATAGTGTCCCTTGCTTCAGTTTGGTTTTGGTGGAATGGATGTGACTCTCTGATGGGATGTCGGTCCCCTTGCTTCACTTTGGTTCTAGGGGATTCCATTCCTGTGCTTCAGTTTGATTCTGTTGGGCTTTCTCTAGGATGAGCTCAGCTTGCATTTGGGAGTGTGCCTTGGTCATGGCAGCCCTGCCCAAGTGTGTTTCTGCAATGGGAGTCATCTTTCACTTTTTTCCTACAGGGACCAATGGAATGGCTGGGGGACCTTTGTTATGGGCCCATAGAATTGGACCCCAGTGTCCAATCTTCCTGAAACTTTGAGAGTCCTTAGGGACAGTCGGTAGTAGGTTCCCTAAAAATTTGGTGGTGGTTTCATAAAAATGCCACCCCCAGTCCCCTGGATAGCCGTCAGATATTTCCTTATGTGATAGTATTGTCTTTGGGGGCCCATAAAATTGGCCCCTGGGGGGTCCAATCGTTATGAAATGTTAGGGGTCTTTAGAGGACAGTTACAAGTAGGTTCTTTCCAAATTTGGTGAAATTCAATTGAAAAGTGACCCAACCGCCCGCCCCCAGCCCACCAGATAGCCCCAAGAGTGATCTTCCCTAGAAAACAATGGCTGAATTTTTCGGAAACAGCCAAACCAAATTAGAGAATCAATTCAGAATTCAGGAAATTCCAAAGTTATTGGATTGTGTAAAAAAATTCAGGTTTACCCAATTTTGGGGGGTGGACACCCCTGCATTACTACCTCTCTGTCCCATCAATCAGGGAATTTCTGCTTCACGCACTAGTCATCTCTCACCTTGATCACTGCAACTTTCTTCTCTCCAGCCTTATACCATCACACCTATTCAGCACTTTACCACCCAAATCATTCACTTCTCATGTTGGTCTGGCAAAGTAATGGCCCAGTTTAGATACTTACATTGGTTTATTGTTCCCTTCTGGACCCAACACAAACTCCCTGTTCTTACCTTTAAAACCCTCCATGGCCTTGCCCCTTTTTTATCTCTTGCACCCAGATACATCCCTGCCTGTGACCGTCACTCTTTTATTACCTTCATTCACCAAATGCCTCCTGCTCTATGCAATGACTTCGCCTTTTGTTGCCCCTTATGCCCGTAACTGCTTCCTGGAACATATGCATGTATGTTCTGCTGTTGTATAAAATATATAATCATAGCAAAATGCCTAACCCAACCCCACATTTCAAGAGCAGCGACTGGAAAACCTTGTTTCTGTGTGGGTTTTAGTACTGTGAAAGCAAGTTCACTCACAAGTTTTCCTGGTGAGGCAGCAGATTCAAGTTCCTGCGTATAAACCATTTCTTCTGTAAGTGTAGTGTGATCTGGGCTTCCCAGCAGTCCTTGGACCTGGGAGACCTTTGATGGGCCAGACTCAACAGCTAGATTGCCCAGTTCCTCTGGGACAGAGCTTTCACTGTTTAAGCGAGAGCAAGGTGGCACAGAAGAATCTTCTTCGCTGGCTGTTTCTAAAAGGAAATAGCAGACTATGGTCAATCAGGCAAGAACAACCTCCTCTTCTTGTGCATCTACAATGGTTCTGACTATGGCTTTTCCCCTTCTAAATTTAACCTCCATTCTTGGATAACACAGACCTAAGTTAATAACAAGTTAATAAAAAGTTACAACACATACACACACACACAGAGTATTTTGACTCAAATGCATTGGAGTACAAGTATGACTACACGTTAACTGTTCATAGCACAAAGGCATAAATATACAGCAATGGCTGTATATATAAAAGCACAGACCCCCAAATACTCATGCATTTTTTTATCTTCTATTTATTCAAACAAAACAAGAAAAGAGTTAACAGTAAGAAGTTACCCTACTCTTGATTTCAAATACTATGTAAACATAAGAGTGCTACTGTAGGGTTACAAGGGAGTTTTCACTACGTTAGGGCCATTTAAACCACTATCACAGATTTTTAATATTTTGCTTTTACTCATCCAGTGTAATACTGAATGGGAAACCATATTTTAGTGAATTTATGAAATTAACACATTGTATGAGGTAGCAAAGATGGGGGTTCATATATTTCAGAAGTTTTTGGCATAGGTAAATCATACCTTGTTTCCTTGGAAACAAGTGACACTGAGAACAACAGAATTTGGCTGCGGGAGCCATTTCTGAGTGGTGTGATCCCATGCAACGGGGTGCCATATACAAAAAAGAGCCACACGAGTAAGGTTAACTGCAGGATCTTTCCCATATAGCCAGCATCCCATTGGCAGAGAAAGTGCTGACCAGGGCCTTAGTCTCCCTCCCTCCCTCCCTCCCCCATTCTTTCTACCTTTCTGATCATTCTGGTCTCCTGCTGCCATTTTGTTTGCTTTCGTTTCGAGAAGTTCTTTGTCCCAAGCAGCCAGGGCCTGTTTCTCTATCTGACGTATCTCTGCTTCTTCAGCATCTAGACGGCGTTTCCACTGCAGCAGTTCTTCAGCATGTTGGCGCCGTTGCATTAGTTTTTGCTCTCGCTTTGTTAAGAACCTGGGAAAAACAAAATATTGAAAAATCATCTACCAACACCAAGAGCAGGATATCCTACCTGTTTTAAAGGTAAGACAAATGCAGTGAAAAGTATTTTTATTATTTCCATGAGCACCCATTGAATACAAGCAAGAGACATGAAAAAATACATTTGGGTGGCTATGACTGAGGTTAATGCACCCCCTTTTTCATGAAGTGAAATTGGTGAATATTAATAAAACTTATTTACTTCCCAGTCTGATCTCTCACGGGATCCCATGAGTACAAAACATAGAATGTCAAGACCCTAAGTTGTAGTAAGTCAAGATAAGAGAGGCCTAAAGCGAGCATGGTGACTACAAAACAACAACAACAACAAGGTGCTGTTCTCATCCAAGATTCCAAATAGTTAAACATTCAAGAGATTTTACTTACCAAAAACTATAATTTAGAAAAGTACATCAACCTTTCATCCATCCTAAGTGCAGTCCACTATTTAGGAAATCATTGTGTAACCCTCTGGGAAAGCAGTTGATGAAATGACATCTACCTGTCTCCATCAACCCATCACCTCCAACTTTCTTTCCACATACCCTAAGCTATAAGAGGTTAAAGTAACCAAAGACATTAGCTCTTTCCAAATATGTTACCACCATAAGAAAAGAGCTTTCTGATAGTAAAGAAATCAAAACAGATCAAGCCTAATGGTACAGTTGCAAAGTTGATACTATAAAAGGGAGAAAAAGCTCAGGGCATTTTGTTTTTGGAAGCAGGGGAAAAAAACCTGCAGCACTTCCTTATGGTGGTAAAATATAATAGTATATAACTGACAATTTGCCATCCTTTAATTTGACACCTGAGGTGGGCCTCTACCTAATAACAGGACAAGATGTGATAAATGGGACACGAGATATTGATTTCAAAAAGGTTATCAATATAGCCAAGGAGATATTTAAGGAACTCTGATTGTGGGCCTTGAGACAAAATGAAATCAATATATGACTGTTTTATTTAGCAGTGACTCCTGAAATGTCTAAGCAACATAACCAAAGTCCTCTGACAAAAGGAAGGCAGGGGGTGGAGGGGTGGGGAACAGATAGAATCTTGTCTCCTTTAATAGACTGATCACTACTTCCCCTTGAAGAAGCCTGAAAAAGAGAAGACCAAAGGGTTCCTAGATCCCTATAACATTTCTCCATGTGTCCCCAAAAAAGAATTCTCATTAAGATCTACTACAGGGTGAGGAAGCTGTCATCATTACCAATGCTAACTGGAAATTGATGGCTTGCCACAGTAGTTCTATATTGGATGAGCTTGGATGTGACTCATTAGAAACCAAGGGGCACACTTCCAAGGGCAGATTATTCCAGGAAGTACTCCTCTATAACCATATGGTACTGCTGGCTGGATTTAAGTGTTTCTGTGTTTAAAATGGAAGCCTCACTGGATGCCCCAAAGATGCATATAGACATCTGAACCCAGACACTGCAGTGGTGATAATTACTGGTGATCACTTACTTTGTTCATTTCTTATTGAAACCCTGTACATTACACTGGAAATGTAATTTCTCAGCCTGGTCTCCTTCATTACCTAAAGTAGTTAACATGCTGGAGACTTGGGACTGGATCTCTGGTTATATTTAGTAGAGTTTCAAAGCAGCCTGGGAGTATGTCTGTGGGAATTTGGATTTGAGCTGCAGTGCTGGGATGAGGGAAGTTTAACCCTTCCCTTGGCCTTTCCTAAGAAACACTGCCCTATCTGGGCTGCTAAAAAGACAGCTTGTCTTTTCCCACCTACCTGAGTTTAAGAGCAGCCTTGGGGAAAACAGCACAGGGGTAGTGGTGGTACAGATTAACCTACATCTTAGCTTCACAGGATCAACTCAAGTCCTTCTTTGTGGAGTTTGTCTTTTAAGCATCTCATCTAGTTGAACCCTACATACTAGTAGTAAGTACAATGACAAAAAACCATTTCCCCCCATTTTTGCTGTTTTTCAATATTAAAAAGATTTTTTCCCCAAGTGTACTTCTTACATATTTACAGGTTAACGCCACTTTTAATCTTCATCAGTAAATCAGTAGTTGGATTCCTATTCCAGGAATCAAGTAAAGTGGTCAAGTCTGCTGAAAAACACCTCACACAGCAACCTGCATAAAAGTACCAAGCCTGTATCCCAAATCAGTGTTTTGCACAAACTAAAATCTAAGATTCACTTTACTAACTTGGAAATGTGTGAAAAAACCTTCTATGACTTAAAATCATGCTAGGACATGCAAAACTTGACAAAATTCAGAAAATACAGTGACTGGAAAAAGAAAACTGCTTCACTGGATTATTAATCTGAAAATATTAATAATTAATCTGAAAAGATCAAGAGAAGCAGCTGAACAACATTTTGCAAATGAATTAAATTCAAAGCCTAAAAGTTCAGCTTCCGATACTGATGTTTGAATTAGTTAGCTAAGAGAGGTTGGAGGCTTCCAACTTCATTTGCACCAATACCTGATTTAAAATTGTAAAGTGGAGGGAAAGATTATTGGGGGACACACACACAAAAACACAACCTGATGAAGAGCCTCCTAATCACATAAAACTGAACAGAGCATGCTCGATCAAAGATTCTAGCACTGAAAAGGTGCAAAGTTACCTGACCAATTGGTTGTAGATATACAGCTGGAATTTGGGATGGAGGTTGGGAAAACAGACACTGAGAGAGGCCCAGTGGTGAGACGTAAAGACAGAGAAGAAGTAGTGAACAGGAGAGCAGTGTCTACAAAATAAGGAGGAAGAGTTTTAAGCCAAGATAGTAAGAAACAGGGAGAAAAGTGAGAGCGGGGGAGCATCTAGCACAGAAGCTTAAATGGGTTCCAAAATATCATCTGTTCACAAGTACAGATCTCCAAACGCAGCAGATCGTAACTGTGCATTAGCGACAAATAGTAATTCACTGTCAAAATCCTGTCATTTCCTATTCTGATAAACTTATCTCGCTTTTAATACAATTGGCGAAGAGCTTTTCTTGTCCTAAGAAGTATGCATTCATATACAATGCCATCTATCCATTTCAGTTCTGAATTTTAAAACTTTTGCTATTCTGGCCCTTTGAACAATGGTTCCAAAATATGTTCTAGACTCATTCACATAAATAAGAACTCTACTCCACTGTGTTAAATGAAACAAATTAGTTTCTCCTGAGGAAAAAAAGCTACAGCTCCCAGGACACTCTGTTGTTGACCTCAACAAAAAGAACAGATGAGGGAAAGAAACTGCTGAATTAGTTTATTAGGACACTTGATGCTGCTCATTTAGAGCTGATTACAATTATGGTCTTAGCAAGTCCACCAAGATTGCATGACACCGATTACTGTTGCTGTAAATGGTCATTTGACTTATCTTACATCACTCTGAGCTTTGCTTTGAAACATCACAGACTGTACCTCTTACATTTCATTACCTGTTGACTGTACTATTTACAACTGTTTTGCCTATATTATACCTATCACTCTCTGCCAATTGAGGATACTTCATGCTTCTGACAGTCTCTTGTCCATGAAAGCTTATGCCATAAATCTATTAGTCTTCAAGATGCCACAAGATGCTATTCTGGCTTTTCTCCGACAACCTAACATGGCAAATTAGCTTTACAACACATTGCACTACCTGGCTAAAAGCTGCAAGCATGATTTGGGAACACATCATGATCACTGGCACATGATACGCAGAATTCCTGAGCCACCTATACTGATGTAATACCTCTCCAAACATAAGCCTTTCACACTCCTTGCCACATAGGCAGGTAAAGGCTGGGAATCTAGCCTCCACTATAGCGGGCAGAGTCCTGACCCAAATCCTCATTAGGTCTCCTCTAGGGTATGCGCTTCGGGTTCCCAGTTCAGAAAAAAACCACAAACTGGGTCCAATTCATAAAGATTTGATATTTCCAAATCGGGGCCAGTATGATGTCCCCGATTCGGAAATACCGAATCAAAGCTTCCTGAAGCGATTCAGGTCGCTTTGGGGCCTTTTTAAAGGGCTCCCTTTCACCACCACCCCACTTACCTCGGACATCATGGCAGTGGTGGAAGCGGCAGCGTGGGCAGCAGAGGTGCTGGTTGTTGCCTTCCCCACTGCCCTGCTGGCCGTCACAGAGGCCAAAGCGGCAGTGCAGGCGACAGAAGCACCGGCTGCAGCCTTCCCTGCCACCCTGCTGACTGTGCTGTGGCGGTGGAGGCGCCTGCTCTGGCCTTCAGGAAAAGTAAGTGGGGTTGGGGGACGGGGGGCTCAGGGGGGAGGTCTCACTTTGGTATGCTGCAAATCATTACAAAGCAAACTGAAGCGATTCAAATAACCTGAACCCGGTTTTGGGTTATTCCGAATCTTTTTCCTGCTTCGGCTAAACCTGAAGCGGGAAAACCGAGTATTTACCCGGTGCACACCCCTAGTCCCCTCTCTTCTATTCCAGAGGCTCCACCAGACAGGCAGCCAGTTCCCTATATGTACCTCCCCTTACCCAGCTACAACCTTGAGGTACTGGGGAAAAATAAACTTTATTTACAAGATGAAACATAGGAGCAAATGGACTTTAAAATAATAAACAAACTGAGAATGTTTCAAAGTATTCAGAACAGATTTGTAATCAGCTATCTTTCTCTGCTGCCTTCCCTAAGCAGACTTAAAACCCTTCTCTGTCAGCAGCTCGTAACAGCCTCCTTTCCCACAAACTCTCATTGACCCAGCATTCCGCCCACTCCCATAAGCTGTCTCTCAGGAGAGGTGGAGCTTGAGTCAGTCCTGTCCATCAAACTGCCAAATATTGGTGGTTTTTACTCTTTTGGTTTCCACTCTGTAAATTTCAAGTATCGCTCTGCAAGAGCCATAGCTCCTTTGATACAAAACATCTGCATACCACACTGTTAGAAACTATATCCTGGTTGAGAAAACGTATTAGAAGGCAAAATCCAAGCTACTCATAGGCAGCATTTATTAAGATAAAGCAATACAAAGGATCTTTTATGTTCTTAGGAGATTCCATATTAGGAGACTGAATATACCAGGATCCCAAGGGGTTAATTCTTTGACAGAGCATGCTCCTGTTCACAAGCATACTACAGCACACTTTTCTTCTGCCTTTCTTTTTCTTTATGAAGAAATCACTCTTGATGCTTCCTTAGGTCAGGAAACCTACAAACACTTCTTTAACTGACAAAATTCATTATTTAGAACATTATATTGAGCCTCCTCAGAAGGGCTACATGTGACAATTATTCTTCAATATGTATTTATCTTTTTGGCATTTCACAAAAGACCTAGGTAACAATGCTTTATTAGCACTAATGCAAAACCTACACGCAGAGCAGGCTCAAGGTATTTTGTCATTTGAAAGCACACCAATTGCCCTCTCCTGCACTGTCACCAGTGAGGCCTAAACTGATGCAGCCACGTAGGTTAAGGAGAATACATTGCTCGTGACTATGAGCAAACTAAGTCAATGCCACCTCCTCATTATACTACTTCAAGTAGTCACGTGAGTGGCCTGGACAGAGAACTAGCCTCACCTAGACATGAAACTAGCGTCTGCATCCGGGACCCCTAACATGATGCTCACAGACACCTTCCTGGAACGCCTAGTGTTTTGAGAAAGTGGGTGGGACCAGGTGGGGCTTTTGTCCAGCAGTTTCTTGTTAGCCACTGAAAATCTCATAGGATAGGCAGATTTTTTTTAAAAGTTGCTTTGACAGCAGCTGCCATCATAGGACAAAGATCTTCACAGCTTGACAGAGAGCAAGCTGTGCATATTCTAGAAAATATTTTTAAACAATATGTTTATTTTCAAATCCATTCTGTCAAATAGAGCTTCTGCATAAAATCTTGAATTACTATTAGTATCACACATGAGCTTACTCCCTGACGTTTTGTGGTTAGCAGCCATGTGGATGCCTCCAGTACTCTGCGTCAGAATTCCAAAGGTGCCTGCAGGCTCAAAAAGTTTGGAGATCCCTAATCCACATGAATACAATGAGTTCATATGCCCTTTATTACAATGGTATATCCAACCATCCACAGACTTAATGGAATATGACTTTCTTGTTTTCCCCTCCTGCTGCAATCCATTAAGCACCCCAAAATTGTGTTCCTGAAGGGGTCAGTAGACCTTTAAGAATTGCATAGGGTGCAAAGTGAGGGGAGAGTGAATCTCTAGAAATTGTTGCCTTTACAACAAACAGAAATGCAATTCTATCAAGTGTACTGTGCGGTTGGAACTGTGCCTTCATAATCCTAGAAAACAGTACTGTAGAAGTAGTCGTTTTTCAAGAAACTGCATTTCTTTTCTTCTACTCTATGACAGGATCCAAACATGATCTGCATGCGTGCGTGCAGGGAGGACCCTCTCATTTCAGCTTACAACTGCAGTCCTAGCATGGCACTGACTACCTCTCCAGGCACTTCCCTAATTTTCAAGAACTGTTGGGCTGAGAAAGGACTGAAAGTTCCAGTGTATGTATGGGAAATCCTGGTGCATGTACCAAATGCAACTTTGGATCTTGGCTGTAATTTTGAAAGAATACAACAAAAAAAGTTTCCTATGCCACAAGAAGAGTCTGTAGTTGTCTGCTACAATTGCTGTCTGCCCGCTTGCCATTATGAGAAGAGTACTGCAATTCCCCATCAATGCAGAGATGTCTGTTATTATACAGGCCAGGATAAAATATTATTCAATTAAAATAATGGATCATCTGCAGTGCTCAATTCAAGAATTATGAATCAACCCCATATCGTATGATATGAATCAATCATTCTCTTCAAGGTTACAGACCTCATTTTGTTTGGGGACAACAAAATCACGTATAAAAGACCATCTCTTTCAGAGTTGTACTTCAATATCATTATATAAAAAGCTTTTCCTTTAACCTTTACAGGCATGTCTAGAAGGAAAGGCAACTTGTCATAGACAGTTTACACCTCTGAGCCACCACAGGGGCTGTCTCTGCAACTGTAGGAAGCAAAAGTAAATGCTGAAGAAAGGAATCTCAACCAATTAAAAAAGTTACTTCTCATCCATCCGGCTTCGCATTTTCTTTAATTTCTGCATGATGCTACTGGTCTCGCTGCTGGAAACAGAAGAAGGGCTACAGGTCTCTGCATCTGTTGGCAGCGGGCTGGAAGAATGAGTTTGTTTTGCATCATCTTCACTGCGAAGCTCCTGTGGAAATCAAGCAACATCAACAATGAGAGGCTGATTCATGGTGGTGACAATTAACCAACTGGAAGAATGCATAAGAAACAGAAACCTTAATTATTTTATGAAAAACTATAGTTTCACAGAGGTGAAGGAACACAATCTTCTGTTAACTGGAAAATATATGGAATTGTTCAATAAGTGTGACGCCTTGCAATCTTTCATACACCAATTATTCCCATGTAATTAATATCTGCATTAAACAACATGTTATCTAGGCTCACAAAGACCTCCAGCAGTCCCAGCAACAATAAACAGTGTCACTGTCATAGAGTTAATTTTGCTAAAAAGATAAGCGAGACAGTTTTCAAGTTTATTTATTTATAAAAATTTATAGCCCTCCTTTGTGTTCCAGGAAATGTTCATTTTTTTCATTTGAGAACTGCAGTGGCACAAAGAATATTAACAGGATACTTCCCAGAGGCAGGATTCCAGTTGCAGTGCACCTTACCAGCTTATTTTCCCCTGCAGATTTCAGTTTTTCTTGCAGTTTCATAGTAGTTTGGCGTATTCGCTCTATCTCTTCCTGCTGCTTAAGGATCAGTTGCCTCTCTTTCCGGGCAGCCTTATTAGCCTCCTGAAGACGCTTAATTTCTGCCTGTATGAGAAAGTACAATACAACAAAGCAAAAAAGGTAGTAATGTTCTCATCTTCACAGGTTTAATTCCACCTTCATTTCCACTTTCTCATATTTGTTCTTCATTCTGCTGCTCAGCAGATTCTTTTCCATCTTCTGCTCCTTTTATTTTCCTCTATCTTCTTTATTTTCTTGTATTCGCTACAAGTAGTACTCCACCAAAGCTTTTGCCAACAGTGAGGATGCTTTTCATCTCTGCAAGTTGCTTTGCAATATTGGGCTCAAAGCTGATTTACACTTTCCTTTTCAGTAGAGGCTCTTTGGTGCCTCAGAAGCAGCTTCTCTTAATGCTACACCTGTCATTGGAGACCCTTTCTGCTTCCTTGTCCTTCTTGATATCTCAGCCAGAAAGAGAGCGACTACTAAGAACAGCACTCCATTTCACTTCTGCTTTTGGGCTAACTAGCTGGTAAGAACCAATAAGTCTTTTCAAAAAATGAAATCAGATTTGCTACTAATTATATGCATACTTACTCAGAAATGTGTCCCACTGGGGTCAACAGTGCTTACTGCCATGCAATTGTATGCAGTATTGCAGCCTTGAACATATGAACCTGCCTAATACCACCATGGACCAGTTCTTCATCTAGCACAGCGCTGTCTACTCTGAGGGTTTTCTCTATGCAATGTTCCCAGCCTTTCTACCACAGATCCTTTTACCCATTTAAAGCATTTACGGAGATGCCAGTGTCTGAAACTGAGGGCTTTCTGTATGCACAGCTATGCAGAGAGAGGCAGGAGGTATGGCACTAGTAACTCTCCTAGTAACAGGTCCTTCCAAAAAGCAGCAGCTATATAGTGGTTTATGATAAAGCAGATGAGGTTCCATGATCGACACATGAGACATGAATCATAGATTGAAGATTATTGCTCTAGATTTAACTGTAGCCCCTCTCCTGATCTGAAAAAAGTATCTAAAAGTAAACTTGCTACCAAAAATGTATTAATCATTATGGTGAACAGTGCTGGAATAGAAATGACTCAACATGGCTAGACACTGGGTGTGTAAGTGTGCATGCTATTTTTCCCTTTACATTAGAAACAGACTGTATATTTGTGTGACGCCTCTCTTTGTCTGATCTGGAAGCTTCTCTTTGACTCCTCCTTCTCTTTCCATGCCTCTGTCCTCTCTCTCTCTCCTTATGGTCTTGCAAGAAGATTCTGTAGAGCTCTCTTGTGCCAGCTTGCAAGAGGCACACATATGCTCCTACTCACATGCAGCTGGATTAGCTGGCCACTTGTAATAGGAAATAGTGTTATTTATATCAGGTTTCTATGGGTTTTTTTCTGCTGCTGCAAAAATGCAAGTGAAAGTGAATCAGCTTCAATAAAAGTAAGTTTTATCTGTTGCAATATACTAGCTTGGACAGTGTTTCACCCCACGTGATTCCCCCCTTTTCTGACTGTGTAACTTCGGTACAACAACTAACAAATAACCAGAATTTACACAACAAATAACCAGAATTTACACAACTTGTTTTTAGAAAACTTGTCAGTCCTCTTCACTTCTGCAATACATTTTTTGGACAGGAACATTAAGTACTGTGCTGACCCATTTCTGGCAGCAAATACATTGTGTTTCTAACCAGTTCAAACACTGTACAGAATGTACATTTTGCTGTACAAATAAAACTCCAAACATAAAGGTTTTATGGATTGGTCTAATTTTTTTTCAAATTTTGCAGAAATGTTGCTTTCATCTAGGTATGCCAGCTGCAGCCAGCACCCTGCCAGGAGAAATTCAGTGGTGGGACAATTTTGTTTGGTGTCTTGTCAATCCACAACATTACTCCCTGAACAAAACCAGAAGTGAAAATCAACATGCCAGGTCGATGCTCTAGGAATCTCCAACTTTATGGTTAAAACACAGAGTTTAGGGTGAATCTTAGAGTGTCACCCTACCATGATGATGTCACTTTCAGTTTTGTGCTAGAAGTGACATTGCGTGTTGGCACGACATCAAAGAGCCCTTCTCATTTCCCCCTCCCACCAGCCTGTAAAGTGGTAGCAGGGAAGCAAGGAATAAGGGGCCAATGCCAGATCTCCTGCTACAGTTGGAAACCTGCCCCCCATCATAACTTGAACTTGTAAAAATTATGATGACAAAAAAGTTAAAATGTGTAAGGTCAAACCAGTCAGATTTACAAAAATAACCATAGCTTAGAAGTAAATATAATATCATACATTCAGTAATTTAAGGAGGTTGGAAGACAGTGAACACTAAAGCCAGCAAGTTTACAGAATTGTTTCCCTGTTATTAACACAATATAAGAACTGATTAGTCTACAAGCTGTTTTATTCTTACAGGTAAAATCACAGTGGGACTAGACTTTATAGCTGACTGGACTTTATAGCTAGCTAGTAGAAAATAACACTTGGCACATACCCCCACCCCTCACTCAGACTCTTTAAGCCGCAAATGGAACAAAGATCCTAGCAGTTTAAAACATCTTGAAATGGGGGAAGCATATCTCCCATCCACAATTCTGCCTCCTTTCCCCAGTCTCATTCTTTACCAAGAGAAGAGATGAAATTACTCTTTCATGTGCTGTACCACTTAAGTGTTAGAATTGTACAATAGGGTAGCTGTGGGATGGTATGCATTTAGCCTAGAGCTCAGCACCTGAAGCCAACTGTGGCACACAGGGGGTATGATTTATTTCTCTTTCAGCTCTTCTCCCTTCCCAATCTGCAATTCCACTGGACTCCAACTGGTAGCTATGATATAATAATTGATGTGAATACTATACATTTTTTAAAACCTGTATATAATCCAGTAGCATCTAATAGGTTTTTTATACAGATATACATTATTGAAAAAGAACTAAGACTAACTGCTCTTTGCAGGCCTGCATATACTTAAAAGAAGGCTTTAGTTCTTCTTTGGCCCCTATCTAGAGCTCTTTCAATTGCTAATTTCACACCAGGTGGCATGAAGACACCAGCAGTGAAAACAAGCACCATGTAACTGTAGAAATGTGCAGCTCATGTTTCTCAGGCAAACCCCTCAGCATCTATCGGAGCTTCTTCAAGCACCACAAGCCTTTCAGCGCTCCTGATATGCCACACTTTGGGATCATACAGCAGAGGCTCAGTTTTGTTTCCCATATGGGCTCAAACAATCAGCAGCAGAATCTCAGTTCTACAGAATTTAGGCTTCAAACAGGGATGCCAAGTCTCCTGCCCTCAACTGGCTGTTCCTGCCACCACTCAGCTGGGTGGTGTGTGTGTGTGAGGTGACCACCAGCAACAACAAGTCATCACTTCCAGTTGCTTGCAACACCCTAGCACTCGGCCAAAACTCTATGGTTAGCCATAGTTTTGCCCAAATGCTAGAGCGTTACCGGTAACACAATAATGTCACTACTGGAAATGCCAGGAGGGACATCAATGAGAGTTTTGGCTGAGAGAGATGCTGGTATGTCACTGGTGAAGACGGCCTCCCTCCCGTGCATCTCCTGCTGGATGCCTTCCTCATGCTGGCAACTCTAGCTTCAAAGCAATTTTTACCTTTTCTTGCTGCAGTTTCAGAATCAAGCCACGTTGCTTCTTTCGGATAGGTGGCATCTTGTCATCTTCTCCTTTGTCTCTCAAACGCCTGGGAAAACCAACAGCAGAAGAGTCTCATATTTTCAACAGAATAACTTGCACCAGTTTTGCATTCTTACATTCCTTTACTGATAATAGAACAGTACCATAGCTTTCTCCCTCTTTGATGATCCCTGAAGTATTATCTGCCCATGATTTAACACTTTTATTTGAATGTGGAGTTTAAAAACCACTCAGACTGAAACTCCAGCTCTAAAATGGTACTCACAGCTCTAAAAGCACATAAAAACTCTGTGCAACAATGCCGTGTGCTGTGGTATCCAGTGCAAGTAAGTGTTTCATGTCCAACCAGCACTTTCTTGTATCTGCAGTAGACCTGTTCTAACAGATTACTACCAAAGATGGAAGGGATGGGGTTTGCAGTGATGTAGATATTCCACAATAAGGTGGCTGACAATTTAATCCTGCATTTAGTAAGCTTCCAGATGGATTGATTCAGTTGTATCTTGTCTTGCCCTTCCTTTCCTTTGTCCTCCCATTTACTTGCCAGGGAAAAGCTGGGTGCAATACCCCTTCTATGCAGCTGACAATATCAGCTGTTATTGGCAGCATACAAACAACATCTCATTGGAAGTAGAGCTCTTACACGACATCCTTCAGGGTTGGACTGCGTATCTATCTGCATTCATAGTAGCTCACAGGGTCAAAGCCTGGAGACTCTTTAAAAGTGGGATAGCCACCTTTATTTGGGTGTGTGTGTGAATTCTATCCCAGAAAGCAGCTGAGGAGCTGGAACTATGACAGGGAACTCCATGACTGATTGTCAGGATCTGTAAATTAATTACATCTATTAGATTTTTATCCCATCCTTCCTTCAAGGACCTCAGGATGCTGTACATGGTTCTCTTTCCTCCTCATTTTATCATCACGATTGTGCTTCCAGGTGTGTTTGCTCACCAAGTGAGCTTTGTGGCAGTGTAGGATTTGAACTTGGGTGTTTTAGGTCTTAGTCCAACACTCTAACCACTATTCTGCACTGGCTCCTAGTCATCATCTGGTAACATGGAGCTTCACAGACACCAAGCACATGCACTTGGAGGCCTTTATATCATCAACTAAGCGGGCTGTAGATGAACGCGTTTCCTAAAAGATTCCCTTCAAGAGTCAGATGGGCTCTTTCAAAATGTACACAATAGCAATATAATACAGTCATCTGAAATGCAGAAGGGAATTCATTGCTTCTTTTTCTTACAAATGAAAACCTGAGGCAAAACTTTTATTTGTATCTCAGTTGAATTTATGTGGCTCTTGCTTTACAAACTATTATCATATATCTAACAGTGATGGGTGGTCCTTTCCTGAGCAAATAAAAAACTCCCTTAACTAAGGTCCTGGACTACCATGAAAGAATGACCAAACAAGGAGCATTTCTTGCAGTTATAGGAAGTGATGTTCTACAGCAGGCTTGGTCATCTCGTAACACATGAACCAGCTCTGGTCCAAAGCAAAGGGCCTTGTTTCTGTGTGTGAATAAATTGTCATAAAAATTGCAAGCAAAAGGGGGAAAAAATGAAAGGCAGAGATTGACTGAGGGGCAGTGCATGACAGAACAGTTGAGGAGGGAGGGAGGAAAAGCGATTCCCCCCCCCCCCCACCAAGTCTCCCACTTCTGTCTTCCAAAATTTCCGTACTTTTTCTGGTGCTCTAGCCAGGCTAGCTCAGCCTTGGTCTTCTCTTTCAGTGCTTTCTCACGTAATCGGAGCAGTGAGGACTGATGAGCTGCCCGCATTTCTTCTTCTTTCATGTACTGCCGCACCATTTCCATTGTGAACTTGGAAAAACTGTCCTGACCTCCTGAGAATGGCAGGCTTAACTCCTGAAACAAGAACACAATTCAAAATATCAGTTCCCACAGGACAACCTGGAATCTCTTTATTTTTTCTGTAAGTTAGAGCAAGGGAAAATGGCTTGCATTAACCTATGTAACATTATTAGACAGGCATTTGATAAAATGCTCTCCCAACTCTGTAAAATGAGAAGCTGGTAAAAAGTCCATTCTCAGGCATTAGTGAGCATGTGTATGCTTTCAAAATGAAGTGTTTGTTGTTGATATTCCTGCTTTCTCTGAAAAACATATTCTAGTTGGCTAATGTGAAAGAAATACTGCTTTTGGGAAAGTTCTGCGGGGCGGGGGCATAAAGATTAGATTCTGTTCTATTCCACCATCACCACCTCCAATTTTATTTCTAGTGATGAAACTGTCTACCTCAGAAGTGACTTATTAAGCCTAATGCAATTTTCACTCAACAGAAAGAGCATATGTTAGGACAAATGTATAGACTCTTACTTCAATATGCTACATAAACAAAACAAGTTAAATTGTCCAGTAGCACCTTTAAGACTAACCAATTTTATTGTAGCATAAGCTTTCGAGTCTTAAAGGTGCTACTGGACTCTTTTTGATTTTGCTACCACAGACTAACACGGATAACTCCTCTGCAAGTTAAATTGTGTATCTTGAAATGGATTCAGAACTTTGGAGAAGCAGGAAAATTAATGGATGAAAGATATAAAATTCACCACGGGTCAATCACTGAGCGAAAATTGGAATAAAATGTTTTATCGATGGTATATTGCCCCAAAAGATATTGAAAGAAATGGTTAAGAAATATATAGGATTGTGGTGGAAGTTAAAGAAGCAGAAGGTCCTTTTTAATCACATGGGGTAGACTTGTAAAATAACAAAAATTTCTGGAAAGATATATATGCTGAGATACAGAAGATTCTAAAAACTGACTTTGCTATAAAACCTGAGACTATGTTGTTGGGTATTTTGCCAGATAATACTGAAAGGACACTACATGAATTGCTTAGATGTATGTTGATGGCAGCCAGAGTAGCAATGGCAACCAAATGGAAAGCAGAAGAATGTCCAAACTGGGAAGATAAAATTGAAGAATATGCTCTAACGGCCAAATTAATTAATTATATAAATAAAAACCCGATCAAAGGATTTTGAAATGAACTGGGTAGCTTATTATTCTTACTATAAACAAAGATGGGATATATATGTCATTTAATTTATCAGTTTAGTGTAATCAGTATTAATAAACTAAATATGATAAAATAACTTTATATTTAATCAGTTATAGAAGTAAAAAAAAACTATCATATCATTCAACAATATTTTAAATGTATCATCTGCTTTTTTTAACCCGTAATCATAAAATATAATGTCACTGTTAGAGTAATATTTTAATATATAATGTTAAATATTTTATAATTTGTAGTAGGTGATGATAAATATTTTTTTTTATTATAATCTAACCTGATTATACAGCTCAACAATATTGGCTGTTTTAAGAATGAGGCAATTAGGATGGGGAGAGGAAATACTGAATTTGTTTGTGTTGTAAAATGTAACATAGTTGTAATATGTATCTTTAATTTTCTTCTAACCTAAACTTTTTGGGGTTTTTTTTGGTATCCCCCTGTTGTTAAAAAATATATTTAAAAAAAAGCTTAATGCGATTTTTGCAAGTCTGTTTAACATGATATTCTTAACGAAATTCTCTGAAAACACCTGGCCATTTTAAACTTTCTGGAAGAGTCCCAAACATGAGAAGTCAACAAATATCAAGAACTTGCTTTGACAGGTGATAAGGAGGGCTTTCCAGGAGAAGCCTCCTCATCAGAATCATCACGGTGGCCTCGTTTCTTCAAGTTGATCCGGCGGTGACTCTCGGAAGGTAACAGGGACCGAAAGGACTTTTCTTCAATCTCATCTTCTGTCATGGACTCATCAAATTTCAGGGAATATTCTGTTGCAACAGAAGTTGAATCTGAAGAGGAAGCCAGCCAGAAAGATTTATTCTCAAGGGAAAAGCCTTCATGATAGAGACAAAAGCTACTTTGGGGGATTTTTGTTTCTATCATGAACCATGGTTTAATCAACAAGCCATGTATATCAGTGGTCTTTAACTCAATGGCTCAAACTGTAAAAGTGCAAGTATGAATCACTACTACACAGCGTAACACTAAATGAGCTGACCTGAGTGCAGATGGCAAAAGCCACACAGTGGGGCCACCCACAGATAATACAGGACCTCTACTAACTAGATGGGACTGCTCAGGCATGCAGAAAATCATACCAAAATAATTTTAAAAAGAGGAAAAAACAGTCTGATGAGACCCAAACGTTCTCCAGAAGGGATGGAATGTTGAGACTTTAGTTAAAGAAAAAGAAGTGAGGAGAGGAGAAGTCAGCCTGCTCAACCCCCCCCCCCCCAACGCCTTCTGGAATTTTCAGGAACAGGATTTTCAAATTATTTCCCTCCTGCAATTCCTTGCTGGATTTAATATCCAACTATTGGCTGTTGATTGATTCATTTTATTATTTATAAACAAGTTTTGCCTGACTTTCTGCCACCAAGGCAGCTAACAAATTTAAACCATACATATTAAAATCTCATCTTAAAAGCCACTAAAACCAACTCATAAATGCATCATTTAATTTAAAACCAGTAGAATAAATACAAAAGCTAAAAACAACAGTTAAAACCCTTGGAGAGGGTGGAGGGATCACTGAGGGAGAGCCAAGTGAAACAAAAAAGTCTTTGCCTGCTGGTGGAAGACAGGTACAGAAGACAGGGAAATCTCCCTAGGGAGAGTGTTAAAGTTTTGGTGCCACGACCAAGAAGGCCTTCTCCTCGGTTGCCACCCGCCTAATTTTGGAAGGCGAGGGCACCTGAAACTGGGCCTCCAAAGATGACCACAATGGTCAAGTAGGTTCATAAAGGAGTAGGCAGTCCTTCAGGCATGTTGTTCCCCAACCATACAGGGTTTTAAATGTCAGTGCCAGCACCTTGAATTATGTCTGAAAACAGATTGAGAGTCAGTGTAGACAGGCCAAGACTGGAGTGACAACCCATTCCAGTCAACACCCTGGCTGCAGCATTCTGCACCAACTGAAGTTTCCGAACACTTTCCAAGGTCATTTTCATGTAGACAGCAATCTAACTTACGTGTAACCAGAGCATGTAACACAGTGGCCAGATCTTCCCTGCCCAGGCAGGAAAACTAACCTGTCAAAACTAACCTGTAAAAGGCACTCCTGGCCACAGCTGCCACCTACTTACCCAGTACTAGGCTTCGGCCCCATAGCACCCCCAAACTATGGACCTGTTCCTTCAAGGGGAGTACAACACCATCCAGAACAGGTGACACCTTAAATCATAGGTCAGGCCTTTTGCTCACCAGTAGCACTTCTGTCTCGTTGGGATTAAGCTTCAATTTGTTAGCCCACATTTACTCCAAAACTGCCTTTAACCACCATTGCACGGTTTCTACACCCTCTCTGTGATCAGCTGGAAACACAGAGCTGGGTGTCATCAGTATATTGGTGACAACCCATCAAATATCTTCAGATGTCCTCAACTAGTGATTTCATGTAGACATTAAAAAGCATAGGGGACAGGCTGGAACCTTGTGGGATCCCCACTAGTCAAAAGGCTTGAGCAGCAGCCCCCCAGCACCACCTTCTAAAACCTACTCTCTAGGTAGAACTGGAACCACTGTACAACAGTGCCTCCCAGTCCCAGCCTGGAAAAGGTGGACCAGAAGGATATCATGACCAATGGTATCAAAATTCAATGAGAAGTCCAGGAGAATCAACTGACTGTCCATCTCCCAGCACAGGTCATCCACCAGGGCGACCAAGGCTGTTTCAGTCCCATTAGAAGGCCTACAACCAAAATGGAAAGGATCTAAACAATTTGCCTCATCCAGGAAAGTTTAAAGTTATCCAGTAACCACTCTTTCAATCACTTTGCTCAAGAATGTAACACTTGAGACTGGTTGATAGTTATTAACATCACCTGGATCCAGGGTAGGCTTCTTTAGAAGTGCGCACGTGACATCCTGTTTCAAGGCTGGTTTTGGGTCAAAGCCCATTCCTGCTTATTCCTTTCAGGTTTATCAAGGACACCACAAGATGAACAGGAGAGGCACAACCCACCCACCCCCACTGCATCCCTCAAGAGCACTTACAGCTTGACCTTTTATGTATTTATTCAGAAGTAAACCCTGCTGAGTTCAGGGGATTTTACTTCCAGGTAAGAAAACAAAAGATTTTGATGCAGCCTGACAACTTCAGTCCTCTGTGGTTCGGCATACCTTCATGTCTAGTTGTGTGTGTAAGCCAATATTCTCCCAGCTACTGCCTAGCATTATATTAGGGATCACTATATTCTGACCTATCCTGCACAGCTGTTGTGAGATTCAATGATGTAAATCAATGAAATGAGGCGCTGCAACCTGCCTGCATGGCATCCCTCACACCCCAAACCAAAAAAACCCAAACTTTACTCCTCAACCACACAACTGCCAACAAGAGACAAGAGTTTTTTCAAGATCCATAAGTATTTATTTATTTAATTTATTTAATTCAATTTATATTCCGCACTCCCCGCATCAGCAGGCTCAGGGCGGATTAGAAACGGTATAGTAATTTAAAATACATGTAACTTTAAAACCAATAAAACCACATAAATATTTAAAACACACAGCAGCATTCTCCAATAACCACCACCCAACCATCTCCAAAGTATTTAACAGGCTGGGTGGGTAGGGGGGCATGTTTTCCTCTAGTCGGCCGGTGGGGAGGCCCAACCAGCGTCAACCATACGCTCATGGAGTGAGAGATATTTAAAACCAATCACCTACCCACATTTTTCATCTCCTTCATCCTCCCTTGCAAGTCACTCACTTCTTATAGTTAACTAGCAAAATACCTATCCTCATTATGGAAAAGGCCATGGCTTGCAAGAAACAATATACAACACACCCATGCCCTTGCAGTAGAGATCAAGATATGTAGAGGCACTGATGGAAGGTAGGTTTTGATACCGTATTGTACCACTTTTCTCTTACAGGTGATGGTTGAAAGTATGGGAGAAAAATAGAAGGTGCCTAGTAAGGAAAATCATACGGTTTGGTGATAAGTGTCTTTCATGACCCAAAGATTTTTTGGGTTGTTGTTGGTGGGGAGCTGGTTTTGCCCAACCTCCCCAACAGTATTACCAATGAAAACGCATTCATTTTGTTGCATAAAACTTAATGAACGTTACCAAGAACCAAACCTGCATGTACTTGCACCTATCTGCCCTACCCTGAGTATGACAAACAGAAGGAACCTAAGATACAGCTTTTTATACTGATGGTACATGCATAACAACTATGTTTAAACATGCATTTAAAAAAAAACTCTACAGTGCTGTAGAGCCTAAATCAGTATTTTAAAGATGATGAGACAATACTTTCCAGAACAATGTGAGAACAACCTGCCAACCAACAGCTCACAGTCAGGGCCCAATGTAGCAAACCAAGTGATATGGTGTAAGATATCAGACGGCAGGTTTCCTAGCAGCTCAAATGTTGCCAAAAGGTCATTCAGGATTAGTTGCATATGCAGACATGCATGAAGCAGCCTGAGTGGTTGCTTGTTATATGTTTGGGCATGTTATATGTTTTCTGCATGATTCAGTCACAGCCACCATTGATCGAGGCAGAGACAGAACACAAATAGTCCTTTAGCAGCACTCATCTGAGTACTCACCTCTCTCATCTGGGATGGATGGAATGCTATTGCTCTGCAGGGAATCATTCACAGCTGTCAGACCCTCTTCCTCAATGGAGCTGTTTGGTTTTTCATGACGGGAAACTTTTTTGGCCTCCTTGGAATATGGAACAGATGGACTTTCCTGGCGACTGCTGCTGCTGCTGCTTCATAAAGAGGTATAACAGAAAGACAGAGATGAATTACTAGGATTGTAAAAGACAAGACTGAAGCAAGCCTTAGAATGATGGTCCAAAAATGCATCTATTTTTACCCCAACAGAGGGCTGTTTGTTTTCTCCTCGCAAGGACTCCATTAAAAACTGCCATTAATTTAAAGTTCTGAGAGTCTGTCAGATTGGCACTAAGACCTCAAAACATAAAGTAGCTTAACTAATGCAATACCCAATATAAGTTAGACAAACTGAAGCAGGGTGCGATTTGGCAGCTACATACCATGGCCTGCCAGATGCTTAAGCTCAGGCACAATTACCATACATGATGTGGGTAGCATCCCAAAATTATACAAAAACGCATTACATCCACAACTCATTGTGAACTTTTTCTGAGTAAAGCTCCATTAAACTGAATGGCTTAGATAATGTTATTAGGTACACAAATTCAGAGGTATTACTGAAAAGTTAGAAGGAAATAATTTGACAGGCTTTATGGAAGACACTGTGAGTGACTTGTTTGTTTTTGTCAATTTGTCATAGAACTTTATTTTGTCGCCTCTATTTGGCTCAGTTGTTCAAATAACCGAGTTTGCCTTGTTTGATAGTTGTGACTACGCTAGATACTGAGCATCAAACAGGATCAAGTCCAAAGTGCAATACCCATGAAAGTTCATGAAAAGAGTGTTAGAAACATTTGGCCAATTTAGTAGCTCAGACAATCTTAAACTGATGCTAATCAAACACTGGTTTCCTTGTTTACAATTATTAGAAGGAAAAACCCAACTTTATGTGGCTAACCAAGGGTATCCAACCCTTTTGAGCATGTGGGCACATTTGGAACTCTGATACAATGTGGAGGGCACAACCACAAAATGGCTGCTACAGCTTAACTTCAGTCACACCGTGAAGATCCTTGTGCTGTGGAAATAGCTTCTGCTAAGCAATGTTTTTAAACATTTCCATAGCCAATCAAATCTCCTACGGCTAATCAGAAGCCATGCTTGGTAAAAGCCCCACCTGGCCCTACCCACTTTCTAAAAACATTTGGCAGGCACCAGGAAAGGTGTTGGCAGGTGCAATGGTGCTCATGGGCTCCCTGTTGCAGACCCATGGGGTAAACTCAAGACAGACACTATCCATCACTGAAGACAGTGATAACAGAAACAGCTTTACTGATTCTCAGGTCTCAAGCATCAGATTAGAATTAAACCGGGGCACTGCAGTCCTGGTTTATTACTAACCACTACTCTCCTTTTACATCCACAAAAGTTTCACCAGAAAACAAATTACAAATCAAGCTGCTTAATTTGCGAAGCAAGCATTTCATGTAGTCACCTACTGGCACTGCTACATAGTCACAGTCCAGGCAAGCATTGAGAGTCCACAAACTGAGACTCTCATACATTTGCAGGAAGGGATTTTATTTATTTAAAACATTTCTATGTTCCATTTCCACCCAAATATTATATTTAAATGCTATTTAAATGCTATTTTAATGTGCCTCAATAAGGCACACAACAACACATCAAAATGTTAAAATAGCATTTAAAACATACAAGAAATACGGCAGCTAGGAAAACAAGAGAGAAAGTCACATGTGAAGGGTGTCATATTTTAACATGAAAATTTTTATACTTTACTATTTTGGCACTGATATCCATGAATTATGTTTTTTCTTCTTCTTTTAGGAATCTTTTAATTCACTGTGTTTTATAGTAATGGCCTTTGGCTATGCAAAATAAACATTTTTGTACCTTGTACTTTTACATATAAAATATTTAAACAAATAAATAAAAACAGACATACAACATAAAACACTACAATGAGGGAGGAGGGCCAGTAAGAGTGTGAATTTTCTTACACACATCCCTTCATATAGTTTACTGTGCTGGCTATACTTTGAGTTGTTGGAATTAGTCATGCTACAAATCTCAAATTATGCTCTAAAGGAATTGAGTTTACCCTACTTGTAATGCCTACTTTTTTTGACTTGATGCCAATACTCTCAAATTGCTGGTATGTTTATAATTTAAAGCAATTTTTGTTTGGATTGTACGTACAGTTTTTGGCACCAGCAGTCACCTGCATTCATTATCACACCAGGCCATTGAATAGTAGCTGCTGTTGTCATATGGGTGTGAAATAGGGAACATGCATCCTGGGGCGTGCTCCCAGACTGCGTGGTGCACTCCCACACTCTGCAGTGGGCTGATTTGGGCCCCAAACAGGCCTGATTCAGTCTGCTATGGAGTGCAAGAGCACTGCCAGGAGGGCCCTGGAGAGCTCCTCCACTTCACAGTGGGCCAATTTAGGCCCAAAACAGGCTGAAATTGACCTCCTGCGGAGTGTGGGAGCATTCCTCGGGGTGACATGAGGCCCTGTGCAATGACGTCACTTCACAGAATTGATGTCATCACACAGCCCAGGAGAGTCCACATGCAAAGACACCAACAGTGTTGAGTGCCAGGAGTCCCATCTCACACCCAGAGGGTGAGGAGACCTGGCAACCCTAGTGCGAAGTATCATGTTACATGAAGAAAGTGTTGTACAATTGTCTAGGCAACACAATACTTTCTCCTGCACATGAATTCCCAAATGGCAGTGAAATAACATGCATGTGCACAGAACACCTGATAAAAAGCAAGCATTGTAAGTGCTCAGGGATGATGCAGGATTTGTATCAAATTTTTGAGCAAAGGATAGTTCACACATCATTGGTTGGAATGTTCATAAGCATTACGTAACTATTCTCTCAGCTACTGAAAAGTTAAGAACTCATTTCTATCAACTCAAGCCAAAGCTCCCACAGCCAATCACAGCAGAGGTTTCAAAGATGGTAGGCTGTGCTTATCTCAAGGTTCTTGCCTTCATCAACTCTACCTGATTTGGGAGGTGGAAAGATTGCAAACAATCCCTAGGCTGAATCCTTCCATTCGATTCAGCAAAGGGGCAGTGCATTCCACCTGTGGAAGGTGTTTTCTACCTCTGCAAGAGTCTCTTGCATCAGCAGAAGGTTCCTTATTCCAAAGGAAAATGCCACCCTTATCTGAACAAAATTACAGGATATAGCCCAACATTCTTCTCTATATCCTGTACTTCATACTTCATTTGTCCCTTAACAGCCATAGAAAACACCCTGAAGGATTTTCACAGTTGGCTTTGACTTTGCCAAATGGTATATAGGTATGAAATTAAAAAAGAGAGAAGGATACAAATATAATCTCACAACCAGCTAGGGAAAGGCAATTTTAAAGCTAGTCAATGTTCCTTGTACTGAATATTGCCCTTTGCTGTATTTATAACCAACTCTTTAAATCTAGCTCCTCACCTCTGGTCATGAGCCTTTGATCTTGATGATTCTGAATAGCTATCAAATGAAGGAGGGTAATGGTGCTTTAAGTCACCCATCTCTTTATTTGGCAAAGGGGTAACAGATTCTGTTTTCCTATCAAAGAAAAATAAGCAAGTTTGAATGATCCAAACATCAAAAGGTAGCTCCAGCTGATTGATTTAGGTACATGAAGAAGAACTAAATCCTGAAAGTCAAGCTACTTAAAGTGAGATAAATGAATTTAAAACATTCAGTGAAATATTATAAGCAATATTTGAGGCCTAGAACCAATCCATCAAGAGGAAAATGTTAAGAATTTTTTTTTTAAATCTACTCATTGATTTTTCTTCAGAATTAAGGTCTTTTTCACATGGGTCTTTTCATTGGTTCTGATTTCTCTTTAGAGTGATGTATGCACAGTCAAAATATCCCAATTCAGTCTCCAAGCTGCTTCCCAGACTTTTGCATTCTGCATGAAGAAAGGCTGCATCTGCTGCAGAATCGATCTTTCCCCAGCTTTTCTCCCTACACACACACCCAAATTTTTATTTTCCAGAAAAGTCAAACTGTAACTTTTTTAGAGCGCAGAAAGCTTTCTTCAGAGCACGGCTTGGATTAATGGAGATCTGAAGCAGCCTCTAACTGGGGCTGTCTGAGACACTGTTTTTGTTGGAAAGTGGGGCGCCCAAACGCCCGTTTCCATCCCAACTTCAGGGAGAAGTTGGGCTTGAACGCTACGCATCCCTGAGAGAGTGTAGATCTTGGTGAAGGAGGGGGTTCTGAATAAAGGACTCCCACCATCACCTTGAGGTCCCCTCGAAGAAGGGAGAGCTAATAGCTCTGCAGTGCCTCAGGAGTCATTAAATTGGCATAAGATCGTCATAACCAAGCTTCAGTAACAACTTTTACCAAAGAATAAGCAAAGGAAACAACACAGACAACCCGCAGAATCGGCAAAGATAACCTAAGCTTTTAAACAATCTACCACGGATTTAAGAAGAAGGGCAGATACGTGGGGAGGCTCAAAACCGAGTCCCACGATGGCAGGAAAAAAAGGAGCGGACAGTAGAAGCAACGATAAGGATTGGGGGGGGGAAAGTGGCAGAGAACCATAAAGAGTTGATACAGAAGATGCAAGAAATGCTGGCAAAGGATTTTAAAAAGATGAGAGATGTTATTCAAGCTGATGTAGCTGCACTGGCAAAAAATATAGAGGGAGTAAAGGAGGACTTGCAAGCAACAACTAGGTAGAACAAAAGACAAATGATATAAAAGCAGAAATGAAACATGAAAACCAAGTGATTCAGACAAGAGTGGCAATGATGGAATGCAAGGCGACGGAGAGGCAGTTAAGATTTCGTGGCATCCAGGAATCTGAGACCCAAACTACACAAGAACAGATGACATATTGTCAGAATTTCTAGGGAAAGAAAAGGAAGAAATAACAGCACATATGGACTTGGCATACAGAATCAACTCGGCTTTTGCACAGCAGAGGAAGTTACCTAAAGATATAATCGTCCAACTAGTGACAAAGAGAATGAAGGAGGAGATTCTTAAAAAGCATTTTGAAAATCCTTTAATAAAAGAGGGCAGTAGAATCAAGATCATGAAAGAAGTGCCAAAACGGATTCTCCAAGAGAGAAAAAAATATAGGGAATTAACCCAGAAACTAAGAGATAAAGATATTAGATATAGATGGGAAATCCCAGAAGGACTAAGCTTTTACTACAAAGCCCTGAGAATTGTTATTAAATCAAAGGAGCAGATGGAAAAGTTTGTACAGGAACATGCAGAGGACTTTCCTGAATTACCAAAAATCTAACAATATGGAGTACAAATTAATATCGTGGAATGTAAATGGACTAAACTCACCCCAAAAGAGAAAAACAGTTTTTCATTGGCTAAAAAAGCAGAACTGCAATATAATATGCCTACAAGAGACACATATCAAAGATAAAGATATAAAATATTTAAAAAATAAATTGGGGAAAGAATATGTATCATCGTCCAAACAAAAGAAGAAAGGAGTAGTGATTTACATAAATGAGACTGTAGAATCAAAATTAATTTTTCAGGATCAAGAGGGAAGATACGTGACTGTAGAAGTAAATGCAAAAAAAATGTTGGTAATAGCCCTCTATGCGTCAAATGGAGCAAAAGACCAATTCTTTAAAGACTTATTGAACAAATTAGATCAGGATGTATTTGACCAGATGATATTGGTTGGAGATTTCAATGGTGTAGTGGATTTGCAACTAGATAAAAAATCCAAAACAACTGTCAAAAAATCAGGGAAGTTACCAAAGACTTTTTTTTTTACTTAGTTCAGCAAGAACAATTGGAAGACGTATGGAGAAAAGAAAATCCAAAAAGTTCAGAATTTACATACTACTCCACAAGGCATTTATCATTTTCACGTATTGATATGATTTGGGCGACTAAGGACTTGACTTTATTGACTAAAAAAGTGGAAATTTTTACCGAGGGTGAGTGCAGACCATAATCCAACATCATGGAAATGGGCAATGTGGCGGAGAAAATTTAAATGGAGATTAAATGAGGATTTATTACAAAATCAGGAAAATTTGAAGTATCTGAAAGAAGAAACTAAGCAATTTTTTTTTGACAAATAACAATAATGAAGTGTCGACACAGATGGTATGGGATGCATATAAAGCTGTAATAAGAGGAAATCTAACACTACTCAATAGTAAAGACAAGAAAAGAAAACAGGAGAAATGGCAAGAAATACAAGAAAAAATTCACAAAAAAGAACAACAATTAAAGAAAAGACCAGGGAAAAAGTCGATTATACAGGAAATTAAAATACTACAAGATCAAATAACAGCTATTAGTAATAAAGAGCTAGAATAGAAACTAAAGACATTAAAGCAGAAGGCTTTTGAAGGAGCAAATAAACCAGGAAAGTATCTAGCCTGGCAATTGAAAAAAAAGAAGGAAAAGAAAATTATTAATAGAATAATAGAGGATGGTATGGAATTGAAAGAGCATCATTCAATCAAGCGTGCATTTTTTAAATCTTATGCAAAGCTATTTCAAAAGAAAACAGTGAATTAACAAGATATAGATGGGTATTTGATGAATGCCCATCTACCAAGGATACCAGAAGAGATGAAACAAGGACTGAACGATCCAATAACAGAAGAAGAAGTCAAACAAGCAATTGAAGCAGCTAAGACTGGGAAAGCACCAGGACCAGATGGGATCACAGCTAAATTTTATAAAGTAATGAAGGAGGACCTAGTACCGATTTTAAAAAATATAATGAATGATATGTTTCAAGGAAAAGGCCTCCCAGATACGTGGAATGAAGCAAGTATCGCTCTGATCCCAAAAGAAAATCAAGACCTGACAGATGTTAAAAATTATAGACCTATATCGCTCATAAACAACGATTATAAAATAATGGCAAGAATATTAGCAGATAGACTTAAAATATGGCTTATGGAGTTCATAGAAGATCAGGCTGGATTCCTACCAAATAGACAACTAAAAGACAATCTGAGAATCGTGATAAATGCCACTGAATATTATGACAAATGCCCAGACAAGGAAGTTGGCCTTTTCTTTGCGGATGCAGAGAAGAAGGCCTTTGACAATTTGAACTGGAATTTTATGTTTGCGACTATGGAGAAGATGGATTTAGGAAATGAATTTATAGAAGCTGTGAAAACAATTTATAAACTACAAAGAGCAACAATTAGTGTTAATGATGACCTGACAGAAAACTTCGAAATAAGGAAAGGAACCAGACAAGGATATCCACTATCGCCCCTTTTGTTTGTGATGGTCTTAGAGGTATTATTGAGAAGGATTAGAGAAGATGACAGTATAAAAGGAATAAAAATAAAAGGATCTTCCTACAAATTGAGAGCTTTTGCAGATGATGTGATGTTTATAGTGGAAGATCCTGTACAAACCCTGCCAAGATTGTTGGATAAAATAAAAGAGTTTGGAGATTTGGCGGGCTTTTATATAAAAAAAAAGAAGTAAAAAATAATAACAAAAAATATGACCAAGAAGAAGCAGCAAGAATTAAGTGAATTAACAAACTGCAAACTGCAAAATCAAATATTTGGGGATAGAGCTCACGGCTAAGAATATAGATTTATTTAAGAATAATTATGAAAAGCTCTGGACTCAAATGGAAAGAGATATGATAAAATGGAATAAACTAAATCTGTCGTGGTTAGGTCGTATTGCTACAATTAAAATGAATGTATTGCCCAGAATGATGTTTTTAATGCAAACAATACCAATTGTGAAAGATAAAAAACAGTTTGAAAAATGGCAGAGGAAAATATCTGAGTTTGTTTGGGCAGCGAAGAAGCCAAGAGTAAAAATGAAAGTCTTATGTGATGCAAAGGAAAGAGGAGGAATGCAGTTACCTGACCTAAGACTTTATCACGAAGCGATATGTTTGGTGTGGATAAAAGAATGGGTGTCCTTGACCAATCATAAGTTATTAATGTTGGAAGGATATAATAAATTATTTGGATGGCATGCATATATGTGGTATGAAAAATATAAAATGGATGCAATGTTTCAGCACCACTACCTAAGAAGAAATTTATTGCTAACTTGGCTTAAATACAAGAAACTCATAGAAGAAAAGAAACCACTTTGGATTATACCAGCTGAAGTAATCAACCCAAATTTGGAATACCAGGGAAAGGAATGGCTTACCCTCAAAGAATTAACAATACTAGAAAAGGATGAGTTGAAGCTTAGACGAAATGAGGATTTGCCATTCAAATATGGCTGGTTACAATACAGGCAAATTAAAGACTTATTTGACTCAGATAAAAGGAAGATAGGCTTTAGAATTAAAAATTCGGACTTGGAAGTTATTCTTGGGAGATAATAATAAAGTAATATCTAAAATGTATAAGTTGTTATTGAAGTGGTTTACAGAAGATGAAACAGTAAAGGTTCAAATGGTAAAGTGGGCTATAAATTGTAATAAAGAAATAACCATGGAAGCATGGGAACAATTATGGAAAAGTACCCTAAAAATATCAACTTGTATTAGTATTAAAGAGAATGGATATAAAATGTTGTATAGATGGTATTTAACACCGAAAAAACTAGCCGTAGCTAACAAACAGTTATCAAAAAAATGTTGGAAATGTAAGGAGCATGAAGGTTCTTTGTTTCATATGTGGTGGACTTGCCAAAAGGCTAGAGACTTCTGGTCTAAAATATGTGCTGAAATGTCTTTGATATTACAATATAATGTTGCTAAAAATCCTGAAATGTTATTATTATCTTTACACTTAGAAGAGGTTAATAGAAAGGATAAGACATTGTTATATTATATGTTAGTAGCAGCAAGAATTCTATATGCTCAATATTGGAAAAAAGAAGAAATACCGAATGTTGAAGAATGGACAAGGAAGCTGTTGTACATGGCCGAAATGGATAAAATAACTAGAAATTTGAATGAGCAAGATCCAGAAACTTTTTTGGAGGATTGGAAGAAACTTAAGAAATATTTGGAAAAGAAATGCGATGTTAAATTGTGGTCTTTGGAGGGATTTTAAATTTTATATAAAAAGACTTTAACGAAAGAAAAACATATTAAGATCTTTACCATGGTAAAAATAATAGCAATATAGTGTAATAATAATAGCTATGAATAAACGGGGGGTTCGAGTGTCGTTGGAAGTCAACAAAGAAAAGGGGGAGGGGTATATATCTATGTAGAAGGGTTAATTTGGATAAGTTTAATGTATTAATCAATTATTGTATATTGCCTCATCCAAAAAAATTATTTAAAAAAAAGAAGAAAGCTTTCTTCAGAGCAAGGTCTGGTTCTTGCCCTACCTTTTGCCTTCCCCTTTATCCCTCTGCATTCTGATTGGCTGAACAGTAACCAGTCCAGTTTTTCCTCTGAATAAAAAAAACAATTAAGCAACAAGGTTGCAATGTTGGTGCCTTTAAAAAAAACAACCTTGCAATTGATGGGGAAAAACCTGCAATACAGCTTACACAAAAACTCTGTAAGAGCCTAAATTCCACTTCATATTTTAAAGTTTTCCTCTGTGTGTCCTGTACTTTTCACAGTCCATTCTATTTTGGCTTTTAATTGTTTTTAAACAACAAACCGTTGCAACTTTGATGCCTTAAAAACAAAAACAAAAAAAACCCTTGCAAGTTTCCTCTGCCAATCAACTAACAGAACTGATGTGTTCCCGAGAGAAAGGGCATTTTTCTAGCGGCGAAAAAATAATAAGACACCACTTCTATTCCACTCCCTCAAGTGTGGAATTACAGAGGCCTAAAATTGATCCAAACCTCATGGATCAAATATCCAGACAACCTGGTGTAAGTACACATGTCGTAAGAGAAAAAATAACATCATGTATTATCTCCAGAGCATAAATGTTTCATAAAATACCTGCTTGTATCAGAGTGAGATTTTAGTTTCTTTACGAAAGTTGAATGATGCTTTCGATCTTGATCCAACAGCATGGTAATCGGAGCTGCAGGAACACTGATTACATCTGAGATCTGGGCACGAGCTAGCTCTGTCATCTAAACAAAGGAAGACAGAGAGAAATAACTTTTACAAACATTGAACTGGCTTCTCATGAATTAGTCTTTGAGAATTCACGAACTATCCATTTTTGAATTCTACCTAGTGATATCAGACAACACCCTGCTCCAATGCTAGTCGTCATTTAAGAGAGATCTATACAAAATGATCATCATGTTATTTCAAGCATAACAGTCAATGAGCATGAGCAAGAGATTCTTCTAACAGTGTTTTCAAAATGCAGAAGTATTTTAAGTATTACATAGCTTCCACCATAGGAGTATAGTAAGAGGTGGTGTTTTTAGACTGGCCCCAGAAAATGACTTATGAAGTTGTGGGCAAGAGAATCTCTTTTCACACTTCAAAATGTCCTCAAGGGAAGTGTGTACCACCCCTTAACACTTCAAACTGACTGATCTTTCTTTTTCAGACATACTTTGTCCCAGACACATCAATACTTAGCACATTAAATAGCAGCATATTAATCATTGTAGGGAAAGCTTTTCACTCCATTCCCCACCCACCCCAAAGAGGGAACAGGCTTTGTTTTTCCAAGTTGCAGGAGCAGGGAAAAAGCTCCACAAAAAGCCATCTGATTGCCATAAGCCAGTGACTCTTAAGCATCAAGCTGTTTTAACGTGTGGCCATGCTCGCTGAGGATTTTGCAGCAAATTCTCACCTCGCGGATCTGCCGAGCAGCATCAGTGGTGAGAAGAGCTGCCTCCACCTGCTGAGCTGCTATCTTACTCGTAGTTTCTTGAAGAGCTTCAGCAGCGTCTTGCCGGGACTGCACCAGCTGCTGCAGTGATTCTGCATGGACCTAGAGAAGGGGAGCCAATAATCTTTTAAATGTTATTTGTTTGTACTGAAGTTGCTGAATTACCTGGCTCAATGAAACCTGAAGGGGGAGTGCAGCCCTCTACATGGGAGCAAGACCCAGTATAGCTGGACACTCAAACAAATTAACACACATTGTTGGGAGACACAGCAAAGAACAGGAGCAAGGGAAGAGTATCATATAGACTGGCATCCAGCAGTGTTTCCCAAACTTTTTTCCAAGGAAGAACCCCTAAATTAATTTTTCAAATCCTGAGGAACTCCAACCTAGAAAAACATTTACAGACTAGAAATAGTTGATGGCATAATTGAATTACTGCTAAATTATTGCCAAGAAAATTTATTTGTAAAGAACTCACACACACACACGAGGCATTTTTGTACTTTTTTAAAAAAAATATCAAATAAAATAAAGTTTACTAAACACCAAAATAAAGTCCACATCCAAGTCAATATAAGGTTTAGTTTCAGTGTACTATTTGGGCTTGTTTATTTTTGCACAAATGCTGATTTTTTCTAAAGGATCTGAGACCTTTTAGTGCTGTGCATCAGAAATATAGGGGAGCCATTGCTGGCTCTGACTGAAAAAATCATGGAGGATGGATGCTTCTGCAGGTCAGACACAGAGCTGGCCTAGTCCCTCAGTTAAACATGCCAAAAGGCAAGTCCAAAGACTCAGAACAGCCTAGAAGAGGGTAAAGAACAAAGAAGTAACAGACTAATCTGGCCTGTAGTAGATTAGAAATAGTATAAGTATCAATAGATACGTGTTGGCCCCCAACAGCAATATGAATCTAAGAATGGTAGAAATGTCCAACTAAATAAAGGTGAAGGTATATTTTAAAGATGGGAAGTATTGGTTAGGGTCTGACAGTAATGTATCTGAGAAAAACTAATAACTTTTTAATATTCTCATTTATGATTAAAAGAAGCAAGAATGTGTTAACACAGCATTTATATATACTTTTTAAAGTACAGATAACTTTGTCTGGTGTTTGATTCAAGTCCAGAAGCACCTTAAAGACCAATAAGATCTTCCAGGGTATAAGTTTTGGACAGTCAAGTCCCTTCATTAGACAGCCAAGAATGTCAGCCCTATCAGGTGGGACAGCCAGCTATTACTGGAAGAGGATTCTGAAAATGTATCATTATGGAGGTCTGTATTAATTATGAGCTTCTTCCTAGAAGGGGCTCCTTGCTTGTGACCTGCTTGCTTAGCTAAGACATTTTAGTAGGCTTTAGTAGTTGCTTTTCTTAAACTATCTATGTAAAATCAATGGATGGGTACTATACCCAAAACAAACCAAAACCATTGTTGAGGTGTGCCTAATTAATCTGATACAGAAAAGCTAACTAGATGCCTAAGGCTTCATCAGAGTCATTTGGAATACTGGGAAGACTCCATCCAGGTACCAAGATCTTGCACTCTTTAAAACAGAATCTCTTCTTCCTGAATCACCTACCAAAATTCTCCAGTTCTGTAACGTAAGAGGCCTCACACAGAAAATTCATTCTAATGGATTTCCCCACAATGTCCAAGCTCTACTTACATAGTCTTCACAGTTTTGGAAAGGTCATATTACCTGAGCTGCTTTCTGCCGTGCCTCTTCCAACTGCCTCTGACTTTCCAATGCCTCTTGCTCTGCTTTGAGCTTCAGAAGAGCCAACTCCCGCTCATGTCGCTGTTGCTGTGCCTACCCAGCAAAGAAATTAACACTTCAATCATTGAATCTGATTTACTGTTTAAAATGCTCAAGTATGTCACCTTCTTCAGCATCTTTTGATATTTAAATTTCACTGACTTCAAAACTTCCTCTCTAGTCATACAAATATATCTGTGGTGTGATGCAATTACATTAGTCACATGGGTACCAGGGGCTGCCAAGAAACAATATGGGGCTCTGTGGCAAAAGCTCCCTTGGGACCATCCTGCAAACCACCCAGACTCAACCCAAACATCATATGAAAACAAGTCACGTGAATTTCCCCTCTCCTTGGACACACAAGCAGGAGTAGAGCCCCGAAACTGTGTTCCACTAGTCTCCCTCACCTCAGTCAATAGTCTGGATGGGTACTTCTGAAAAATGTCATTGACTGATTTTTTTTTTTTTAAGAAACAGAAGAGCTCAAAAATATCCCTTGATAGCACACAAGCAACAGCTTCCTAATAAGTACTGAGTTATCTCTTTGCCAACCACAGCCAGCGGATTGCCATGTATTTAAAACATTCAATACAAAACATTTATATGGAAGTCAACCTGATCGTTATGTGGACTGAAAGAGAATATACACATATTCCTTCACTGGCACTCAAAGAAAATTTTGTTAGCCCAGCAGCAGCTACTCCTATGTGTGGTCAAGACACTTAGAGAATGCAACAACCAATTGAAACAGTAATAAGAACTTCATCAGTTACCTTTAGTATTTGAGCCAGTGAGACACTTTCCTGTTGTGCAAGTGAAATGCCCCGCACACGTTCTATATCTGACAGCTGCCGCACAGATTCCTCAATGGTACATAAGTAGTTTAGCTCGGCTGACATACGCTGGTGGAGACCAGCAGGGGAGAAACGCATGGGGCCTGTAAGACAAATACATGATACTAACATCCAAAGCTGTCTTACACCAAGTCAGAACATTGGTTCATATAGCTTAGTACTGTCTACTCTAACTGGCACTGGTTTTCTGGGTCTCAGACACAAAAAGTCTGCAAGGAAAGCAGATGTGACTATTGAACCACAGAGCCTTCCCCAGATAAGCACCTACAATCATGTGACCAAGTCAAGCTTTCACACACGCCAAGAGCATCATATTCTGCATAGTTTGCTTTTTTAGTCAGCTCACCATTCATAACACCTGGTCCATTCCTGTTGGTTCCAGAAAAAGCAAGGTTTGGTTTGGGTGCAGGAGTGATAGATGCTGGAGAGCTTGAAGAGGATCTGGTCTTTTCTGGAGCAGGATCTGGTTGTTTTGATCCACCTGGAGATTGAGGACAGCTTGCAGAGCTTGCAGTCCTTGGGGATCTTAACTTATCTGGAAGACTAATAGAAGAATAAAGACTTTTTTCTTCTGGTTTGATTTCTTCTAAGTCGAATCATTTCATCAGATAAACAGCAGAAGTCAAGAAATACTTCTTTAGACTACCACGCATTTCAATCCATATAAAATGTTAGTGATACTTGATAAGGCTTCATATAAAACGTGCTCTACAACAATTCAGAAACCTCTGATATCATCAAGCCATTTCACAAATAACTTTAACTAAATCATTTTAGATGTACATATAAAAATGTAATCTTTGAAACGCGTGTTTGCATTCAAACCAATGGATCACACGTGTAGTTATGCCCGAATGCACCTCTATAGATCTTTTAACACATTACCTTTTTAAAAACAAAACGTGGCAAACAGGAGTTGCAAATACAAGCGTCCTACAGGAACATGAGAGTGATTGTACCTCTGAACTGAGTTACACTCTGTAGCAATCCTAGACTTGCCATTGGCCAAAGGAGGACTGCTGACTTCTGAAATCCCAAAGGAGCCAGATTTTTGGTAATGATTTGTTTCAGCACAGCATGCAAATAAATAATATTCCGCTTCTGCTTTGTTGACATCAGTTTCTACCCCTTGACCTGTGATCAACCCACCTCTTCTGCTATACTCAAAAAGGCCTGGCAAGCTCACAGGCACAAAACCCATAGTGTGACTGCAAAAAAAGCCATGAACCACCAGGATATCCCTGACTTGTATCCACAGTATGAAACATGAGCCTCAATAATGTCTCCTCTAAGGTCCATGTGACTGCCCCTGGTACTTGAAGCCATACAACACCTCTGAGTTCCCCATGGGCAACTCGTGCCACAATCCTGATCTGAACTGTGCCCCTGCAGTGCTTCTGAACTGAGTTCCCACAGGGAAACTTGTAGCTGACATCCTACTACAAGTTTCCATGGTGATCATGTGATAAATGTAATGTGTAGTTTGGCCCTAAGAGAGAGAGTTTTCCTATAGTGAGGCGTTTTTGGACATGAAGCAAACATTTCTAAAATTCAGGGGTGTATTGGATATGAATGAAAAAAACTCATCTCTGAATGAAAAACCTCATCTCTGCAACATTCAGCATCCAGAATTATTCTCTAATTTCAAACAGAACGTTAAGATTTCTGTGGAAAAGGAGAAAATGCAAGCATGCTCCTAACTGGTCGTTGTAACATTTCTGAAAATATTCTACTGAAACTAACTTTATTCTGAAGAAGAAACTAGGAATCTGAGGGTGCAGTCACAATAATGCTCTCAAAACATACTACAGTTAGTTACATGGGGAAGTACTTCAGTTTTACACTATCTGAACTGCCAGCTCAGTTTCCTCCTTAACATTAGTAGGGCAAACAGCTTTGGAGTTGATGTACTTCACTGCTAAAAGTTCTGTTTGAGCATAGTGCTGCTATCATCCAGTCATGCCTTTCTTTCTCTATAAAGTTCAGTATTTCCCTAAGAGGAAGTCACTGGCTGAATAGTGAGATCAAGGCTCTACACATCATGGAGGTGACTTCTAAGGCTGCTTGCAGATGTGTCACTAACTCTATTACAATCCTTAGTTTAGATTCTGAGGCACGGGCCCGTATCTGTCACTTGGTTTTACTGTCTATAGAAACACTCTAGAAATAATATTTGTAGCATGTCCAAAATTCCAATAAATGCTAGAATTTATCTTCTGTGCCACAATATTTTGCTAGTCAGAGTACACTACAACAACACACCTTAGTGTTATCAAAAATAATGCACTTAAGAAGAGCTATACAAATGTCAAGTATTATTAGTATCAATTTAGCATTATTCATCAACATACCACTATCTATCTAGAGCAATCAAAAGATTAATAGAATATTACAGTGTGAAGATACCATTTGGCATTAACAGGCAACTGAAGCTCTGTAATCAGCTAACCTTACCTCATCATGGAATGGCCAGATAGCTCTTCTAATGTGTTGTCCGAATCTGGATTCTGCACTTGTTCTCTAGTAGACACTCCATTGCTAGACAATGAGTTCTTTGCCTGTGACAGTCTGTGGTCTGATTCTGCAAAAGTTTTGTTTTCTTCCCGCAAAGAGACATGAGAAACCCCCGTAAAAGATTCCAGCCCTGTAAGACACATTTGGGCAAAGATTTTTTTTAAATAAAAAATAATCAGTGAACATATCCTGGATGTTCTTAGGTTTCAAAGCTATGTAGAAGTTTCCCCACACAAAATCAAGGTTCCAATCCAGGAGAAATACTGTAAATGCAATGCAGGCCATTTCTCCTCAAGTAGATCCTCCTCTCCCAGCTGCAAGCAGGAACCACCACTAAAGGAAAAAAACTAACTGGTAAACCTCAACAATATACACAGGTCTGACATACTTTTTGGCTGATCTTTGTACACTGAAGAAGTATGGGCTAATCAAAGTGAAATATGTCATCAGCAGATTAACATGGTGAGACTTCAAATCAAGAGAGGGGCTGTGACTTAGCCACACAGCACCTGTTCTGGGGCCTGGGATAGTGTAGAAGCTATGAAAAAAGTGCTAAGAGGATCCAGGAAGAACATATAAGACCCTGTACAAGGACTGAGGTCGTTCTCTCCCAGGAGCTAGGCAGCAGAGAGGCTGCTATCAGCGGGAGATGATTTCCTCATTCAAGGACGATGACCTAGAGAAGTCTGGCATCACCGTCAATGTTAAGGAAATGTATTGTTTTCTAGCTGACTTCTTTCCAGGATAGTTTTACCCAGTGTGTTTCTAGTGCACTCTGTGTTAATCTTTTGCTGATCAGTAGAGACCCCCTCACCTCTGCAGGAGTATACCGTATACCCTGCAGCTGTGGACAAGTTTACATCGGGACCACAAAGAGTAGCATCCAGACAAGAATAAAAGAACATGAAAGACACTGCAGACTTGGACAACCTGAAAAATCAGCAGTGGCTGAACATAGCCTAACTCAAACAGGGCACAGTATCTTATTCCAGGACACCAAAATACTGGACAACACTTCCAACTACTTTGTCAGACTGCACAGGGAAGCCATTGAAATTCACAAGCATAAGCAAAACTTCAACAGGAAAGAAGAAACCTTAAGAATGAACAGAGCATGGATTCCAGTTCTGAAAAACACCAGGCTAACAAAACACTCTACACCCAACAATAGCCCTGCAGAGAAGATTAGCACATCAAGCCCCAATCCATATGCAAAAGAACCTCCTCAGGATACAGTGAAGCCTCCCTCCATTAGCATTCCACACCCTGGGAAACTCTTACAGGATCACTCAGCTCAACCCCACCCCTCCTGAGTAGATATAAATGACCTGCCAACATCTTTCCCACACTGTGACACTGAGAGATCTCTGTCTTTTGGTGCTACACCTCTGAAGATGCCAGCCATAGCTGCTGGCGAAACGTCAGGAACTACAATGCCAAGACCACGGCAACACAGCCCGGAAAACCCACAACAACCATCAATAATGACACACTTTGTAAACCACTCTGAGTGGGCATTAAGTTGTCCTGAAGGGCGGTATATAAATCGAATGTTGTTGTTATTAAATATCACCCAGTTTCCTGGCTCCTGTACAAGGGCAATGGGATCAAGCATATGCTGGTATTTTAAGTCAAGACCTTCCTGGAAAGAGTTGCAAATATTTTCAACTCTGGCTAGTCTTATTTCAGGCCTGGCTGGCTGCATTAGCTGCAGAGAGAAATGGATCTGGAGGTTAACAGCTCCCTATTGGGCATCAGCATCTGCAGCTGACACTGTGGAATATAAAACTGTGGACTGTTGTATCAAATGGAAGTTTTCCATCAGACAAAAGGGCACTTCCACTATGAAGAGAGGGCACAATAACTGTCCTCTCTTAACGCCAATTGCCACATTATGGCCAGCGCTGTTCCTAGGAGTTCTTGGATGCCTGGGATTAGGGCTTCAGGAGAGGCAATGGGCAGCAGCAGGAGACAAAGCAGTTACTCTCTCCATGCAGAGTTCTGCTCATGCTTACAAGGATCCAACACTGTTAGGCAATGTAGGACATGGCAAAAGTTTGAAGCAAAGCAGTCCAAACAGCATCAAAATGTCACAATGAAGGGAAGGAGCTCATTAAACTGCTACAAGATAATGTATGGAATTCCAGAAGGCTTTATGTTATTCTCTCCCCCTTTATGCAACATTTATATACAGCCAGAGGTATCAATAAGATAATGATGGTGACAATATCCTGTTATACGTTTATATCTAATCTACGAGCAAAGATCTCAGCTCCATCAGTGTCTAGAGAACACAGATGACAAGATGAAAATAAGGACAGGGTCTTCCCCACAATGCCTGGTACTATTCCAGCATGGTTCCCTGATCCATTCTAGCAGATGATGTCTGTACTTAAAACACCATGAACAGCCAATGAAGATATGCAATCATAATAAATGGCACACTTACTTTCCTTCTTCCCTCTTCTTTTAGAAGATGCAGATGAGCAAGAAGAACTGGCAGATGGAGATCCTGAGGAATGGTGGGTTAATTCTTTAGCTTGGATTTCATAAGGTGATTTCCTGCTGATAAACTCTTCCTTTAGGCTTGGGCTGCTGCTGCGAACACTATGACAGAACAAAAACATAAGCAGCATTTTTCAGCTACACCAGTCCACAACACAGTGACATTCAACTGGCTTTTTGAGGATGAACAAACCCAAGATCAATGACAACGACTCTCCATTACAACTTCTTAAGAAATTAATTTTGGAAATGCTGTATAAAGCAGTGCCAAGTTCAGTACTTTTACCAACCACGTAGGGAATTGCTGAAGATATACATTTGGACTGGATCCGCAAATGTTACTCTGTCATTAATTAAGCTTTAGTTGACTACTTTGTGGCTAAACATTAAAATGACACTGATTTTAAGGCATGTCACTATAACAGGATTCAACAGAAAATATAGATAGCCTTTACTTCTAACAACGCAACAGCATTTGTTCATTAATTGCAAGCTCATAGCTTTAAATACATTCAAGATGGTGCCTGTGTTTGAGTTTATGCAATGTACACATTTAAAATTTAACTGATTAATCTGCTGGTGAATAATCAGTTGCCAGTCCTAATTTAAACCATTTTAACAGATTAAGGAAATTTCAGAACATTTAAATAAATTTTTCTGATCCACACTCTGGGGCAGGTTCAGAATCAGATACACATATAACACTGCAGCACACAACCAAATACTCCTCAGTGCACATCACTTTAAATTAATTCTGTCCTTTTACTAGCTGTACTGTAAGGTTATATGTACCTGGGCTCAACAGCAGACTTTTTGTCTGTCACCGTTCCACTGCCCTGCAATGAGACAAAGTCATCCTCATATGAAATGACGCTAGCTGGAGGGCTCATTACTGGAAGTGAAGGTTGCTGGACTGGTGATCTTGGTCCTGACCATTCCTCAAATACTGTAAAAGAAAAAAAAAGTGAAAACCGTACACACATTTCAGAAAGATGTAACCATCTCAACCAAAGCTAAGAAGAGTTATTCCAGATGAGCAGAAATCCAAGATTACTGGTGTTTCCGTGCTTTTTACATGTCTGCACAAGACCTTGGGAAATATACTTTCTCTAGGAAATTAAATATTGAGAAGTGGTAAGACACATTTACTGAAAACAGTAAATGAATACAATGTAAAACAGTATGTGCCAACATTTAGTAAACACATTAATAGCAGCCGGATAAGAGGTTAAAATGCTGGATTAGGATTTAGATTGTTGTGGGAATAAAATGATGGGAAGACAGCCATGTAAGCCATCCTGAGGACTTTGGTGAGATAAAAATGCATACATAAAAATATGTCACTAGTTCAGAAAAAGCAGCTCGCCAGCTACACACTGAATTTACATTTGAAAAATTAATGTGCACAAAAACTAGTAAAAAAGGTTGGTTATCAATCATTTGTTCATGTTTATTGCATGACTCCTTAGCAGTAAATTGTAGCACTTTTAAGAAACAGGAAAATTCAGTAGATAATGCAATCTCTGAGAAAGAATGATCAACTGCCTTCTTAACAACGGCTGCTTCAGTCATATACATTAGAAGGAAAAGGAATTTTTATAAGACAATACACCAACGGTATCTGACAGCACCACACAGGTGAAACAGAATATACCATACCAATAAGCACAAATGTTGGAAATGCTGGTCAAGAAAATATGTCTACTAGTTAAACAATTCTGGGAAATGATACTTGGTGAAAATACTCAAATAACAGGATATGAAATCATAAAAGATCCAATATGTTTTTGTTTGGAACTTATATTAGGACATCTTCCTAATAAATAATATATATAATAATAAATAAATAATATATATATTATTTATTTTTTACTGCAGCAAGCACGTTAGTTGCACAGAGCTGAAAGAGTGCAAAATATTTTCATATAAGAACTTGGATAAACAAGGTGAAGGAGACAAGATTATCAAAAGGAACTGAATTAGATAACTGAATTAGATAAACTAAGGGACAGATAAGAGCCCCATGGTGCAGAGTGGTAAACTGCAGTGCTGCAGCCCAAGCTCTGCTCACGACCTGAGTTCAATCCTGGCGGAAGCCAGGTTCAGGTAACCAGCTCAAGGCTGACTCAGCCATCCATCCTTCCAAGGTCGGTAAAATGAGTACTGTTTCCTGGGGGTAAAGTGTAGATGACTGGGGAAGGCAATGGCAAACCACCCCATAACAAAAGTATGCCAAGAAAACGTTGTGACGTGACATCCTCCCATGGGTCAGTAATGACTCAGTGCTTGCACAGGGGGCTTTACCTTTAAGGGACAGATGAGTTGACTGAGGTTATATTTCTAAATGTTGGAAACTTTTTAATGATTTTTGGAGGAAGAGTTATATCTGTCTACTGATGACAGACTGGTAAATTTAGAACTGTATAAGTACCTGCAAGATTATATAGCTGGGATTATGCAAGCCCTCAGTAAGCATTTGTTTAATATTTATTATTACCATTACACCAGTTTGGTGTAGTGGTTAAGAGCGCGGGACTCTAATCTGGAGAACCAGGTTTGATTCCCCACTCCTCCATTTGAAGCCAGCTGGGTGACCTTGGGTCACCCACCTCACAGGGTGTTTTGTTAGGGGGATAATAACAACATACTTTGTTAACCGTTCTGAGTGGGTGTTAAATCATCCTGAAGGGCAGTATCTGAATTGAATGTTGTTGTTGCTGTTGTTGTTATTACTGCAAAATCATTCATTAACTATTATATATATCCTTATTTGAACTTCGCTACACTCGAGCAAACTAAACCTCCGGTTCTTCAAGTTATTTATTCAAGTTATTTATATTACAAAAAGCAGATATTCAGGCAGTTGAAATACCAGTGACAGCAATATATTTCTCCTTTATTTATTTTTCTTACCTTTCCCACATAACTGGTAAGATTTTGTAAAGATGTTGATGACACTATGTGGACTTCCTTTGGTCAGTTCTTCCCAAGGTCTTGAAACACTCCTCGTCTGTGTGGAAATGGGTAAATACTTTTCTGCTTCTTTCTGAAATTGTTCTATGGGCTCGTAGCCAGTTCTGTCTGCAATACAGAACTCTTTTTCCTTTAACATCTTGGCTGTCTTCAAAGGCAAGCACTCGTGCAGGTCTCCCTCCTCCTCAGACAAGAGGTGATCACTAAGAGGCCCCTCGCTTATTGAGTCTGCACTATATTCATGCAGAGCTACAACTTTACTTTCAGCCTTAGGAGAGCAGCCTGGCTTCCTGGATAGGTTTCCTACTATTCCTTCAGATCTCTGTTTGCATGGAAGACTGATAGCAGCAGTGTGAGGACTGATGGTCTCTGGGAGCTTTTTAAACTCACTAAGATTTCCCACTCCAGGAAGGTTATCATCAAAAGTTGTCTGGGACACACAGGTACTCAACATTTTCTGAAGCCTGGCTGAGAAAACATCATTCTCTTCTTTCACAGGGGGACTGCTGGCCTTTGCCCAGTAGCTATCACCCTGATTTCCTTGCACCAAATCGTCTCCAGAGTTCCACGCTGTTCCATAATTAATCCCAGTTCCAGCTAACTTCTTGGCTTCACTTTCAATTCTGCTTGACAAAGAAGCTGCTGTTGCTTTCAGAGCTTCAATACGGTCCAGTTTACTTTTATACTGACTAATGGTGGGCTGTATCGTAGATGTTGTAACTGGCTGAGATGTCAAAGGCATTGATCCCACAGATGTGTTGTGGCTCCTTCTGGTTGATAACAAATAGTCAAAGTCCTTTTGCAAGACACTCATGTGATCTAGAGACAAAAGTTGGGAAAAGAGACCTCCACTCAAGACAGCAGAAGGTTGTGGGCAAGGCAGCTGGGATTCTGAAGTCAGTCTATCTGTCTGAATCCATAAAGGCTCCAACAAATTATTCCTAGAAACGACAAGGTTGAATATTTGTAGGTTTGCAAGAACAGTCTAGGAAAACTTGACTATTAAATACTCACACATACAGACATCATTGCAGCCAATAAATCCAGTGATTTGAATTCAGTGATTTTTCCCTAATTCACTTTACGCATGAAGAGGAAGAGAGGAAGAGAGACAAATACAAGGTGTATTTGTCCCATCTTCAGTTCTCCATGTGTCACATCTGAATATGGAACTTATGCATAAAATCCAAACATATGAATGTTACCTGCAAATGCACTGCACTGTTCAGGCCATGTGTTGGATTTTACATTCATATGTCATATTAAAACATTACGGCCATAAATGGATATCTGGTGGGGCAGGCACATCCAGTGGGCAGGATGGGATCTCACTCTTCCGCACTGTGCAAACAAAGAAGACTGGGGAAAGCACTGTGCAATTTGGGCCTCAGTCTTTTAGGGAAAATGTACAAAAATGTACATTTGGATGCACATAATCATGTAAGAACATACAAAATCTTAACTATTATTTATTTTATTTAGAAAATGTGTATGCTGCCTCTCCAGACTTGCTTGAGCATGTCACAACTAAAGGCAGTAAAGCAAAATCAACCAAGCCAATATAAACAAGCACATAAAAAAACCAACAGAACAGTCTAAAATTGTATTTGATAAAACAGCCTTCGGGTTAGATGGAACTCCCTAATTATAAGCCTGGGTAAAGTATTTTGATCTGGCACCTAAAGGAAAGCAATGTAGGTTAGCCTCCAGGGGGAGAGCATTCCAAATCAAAGTGTCATCACCAAAAAAAAAACATATCTCTGGTCGCTGCATGACTCATTTCTACAGGTGGGGGAACAGAAAGTAGGGCTTGAGAAAGGGATCTTAACTGGGAGGCAGGACAATACTGGAAAAGGTGGCCCTTCAAGTTTTGATATTATATGAAGAGATTCTGAACACAGGGCTGTTATGACTCCACATTAACAACAATATTGCACCCAGGTTTCCTAATTCTGCACCAAGAAAATCTGAATTCTACAGTTCACCTAAACTCAGCAGAACTGCTTAATTTTATTATATAAAATGATTAAAATTATAATTTATCACCCACTTTTGCTAGTCATAGACAGACCAAGAAACCACGCAAGGCACCAAACCTTTGTTCCCATCAGCTGGAAATCACATGTAGCCACCGTTCTGGCTTCTGAGGTTTCAGCAGACATTACTCACAGACTTAAAGCATATAATCACAGTAAGTAAGTTAAAAATCTTGCTTTCTCATAAAAATTGAAAAATAGAGTTCTGAAGAAGCTGAATGATGTACCCAATAAAGTATAGTGGATTCTACACTCATGCAGAGTCCCTGCATATACCCAGCCTTGACTATGCAGAACAAAAATCCTTGAGGCCCCCAAACCACTTATCAGTGTTATGGCATGAAATCTTCTCGACACAGGATACTGAACTGCTACATATTCTAAACATTTCAATGAACTTGCAGGAAAATGCTAGTCACCTGTAATACAATAGCTTTTCCTAGCAATACCATAAAGGTGGTTGTTGTGGATTTTCTGGGCTGTACAGCTGTGGTCTTGGCATTGTAGTTCCTGACGTTTCGCCAGCAGCTGTGACTGGCATCTTCAGAGGTGTAGCACCAAAAGCCAGAGATCTCTCAGTGTCACAGTCACTGAGAGTGACTCTGGCCGTGAAAGCCTTCGACAATACATCAATACCATAAAGCTCTAAAGGTACCTTTCCTTTGGTAGCCTTTGAAAAAGACTCCTGCCTCGGGGTGTGCGATTCAGGATTCCGATTCCAATTGGGCCCGAATTGGAAAGATTCTGGATTCTTGAATTGGGCCCAGCATTGAGGGCCCAATTTGGAAATACTGAATCAAAGCTTTCCAAAGTGATTCGGATCGCTTTGGAAAACTTCGGGTCAAGCTGGAGCATTTGCAAACAGCCAGAAAAGTGATGTTTGCTTTCAAACTTCCTGCCCCGCCGCTTTTCACCCCCCATGGGACGGGGAGGAGGGTTCCCTCCTCCCCCTCCCATGGGGGGGAAAAAGCGGCAGGCCTGGAACTTCGAAAGCCACCCTTTATGTGCCTCTTGCAAGTAGTGCAGAAAGGGGCGCTTTGAAATTTGGCGCCGCTTGCTTCAGCTGACAGGCAGAGAAGGAGGCTCCCCCACTCCTCAGCAGAAGCAAGCATGGGAGGGAGAGGAGGGAATCTCCTCCTCTCCCTCACTAGATGGGAGGGGGAGGAGGGAACATCCTCATCCCCCTCCCATCGGATGAAATAAGCAGCAGGGAGGGAAGTCTGTCGGTATGCTCCAAATCTTTACAGAGCATACCAAAGCCGGTCAATAAGCGCAAGCCGCTTTGGAAATCACTTATTTCTGACTCTTTTTCCCGCTTCAGAAACTCTGAAGGGGGAAACTCGAATCTTTTTCTGTTGCACATTCCTACTCCTGCCCCTTACCTAACAAGTGTACGATGAGGTTCAGACAGAGACATGTCGCTACTGGAGGATGCACTAGGTGGACGCTCCTGTGCCTTGTTTTCCTTGTCAGATTCTCCGGATGGCTGATACCCAGGTTTGGGCTAGAAACAAGTGACAATATATTAATAAAATGGAAAAATTTTAAAATGCAACCAACTGTACAGAACAAGTCTAAAAGAAAACTGGCTGAGTCAGTTGGGTTTTTTAAGAGCCAGTGTTGAAAAATGGTTAGTGTCGGACTACGATCTGGGAGACCCAGGTTCAAATAACCAAGGTCACTGGATGACCTTGTGCCAGTCACGATCTCTCAGCCCAACCTACCTCACAGAGTTGCAGTGAGGATAAAAGGGAGCATGAGAGAATGTTGTAACCTGCTTTGGGTACCTACTGGGTAGAAAGGCAGGGTCTAAACAGCTAAACAAACAAGAATAATAAAATTCTAGCACTGGCCTTTTGTTTTGTAAACCCGCATCACTTCCCAATTTAGTCACAATGTCTGAACTTAGCCAAAAGTTACTTTAAATCACAGACTAGAGCTATTATATGAATTTAAACCACGATCATACAGAGAGACGTGGTGTCATAAAAGGGCAATAAGTTTCTGAAGCCACAGATTAGTACTGCGACATCCCACTGCTGCAATGAAAATTGCTCCTCTAGTCTAAACTACAAGGACGCTCAGCTACTTGATTAGGAAGATGAGAACAGAGTTGTTAGCTCAGCGGCAAAAAGCTTGTGCATTCTGCTTGCTGTCACTCAACTGGCAAGAAGAGTGAACTAGAGTTGATCTACAGACTAGAAGATAAAATCCAGTGTTATAAATACTAATTATGGCCTATTCCACACACTTGGCTTATTTTGGATTTTCTAAGCAGTGGATCCCCAAACTTTGGAATCGGTCTCGATATGGTTCTTCTGCATGTCTTCACTGCCTTTGCATTTTTACCACTGTCAGAACAGTTTATTTTGTTCTGTACATGCCTTAAATAACCAGGATTTTCAAGTGAGGGTGCTGTTGTCATTGGTGGCATCATCAGTGATGTTACAGCACACCCTTTTTAATTTTTTTGTGTAAGCATATAATGTTATATCAATATAAAGATCAAAAAGAATGCATGGAGAAGTCTTTGCATGGGGAAGTCTAAAAGGGGAGCAGCTCCACCACGCATATCTAAATCCCCCCCAGTCTAAACTGGAGACTCCTGCCCAGGCTGACTCATAACTGGGAGGCAGAGGCTGGCACCTGTGAGACAAACCAATCTCTGCTGGGATGGAGCCTTTTAAAAACAACAACTCTGGCACCAAAAGGGGCCACCTGCCCCCCTTGGGCTACCATGGCTTTTGCTATTTTTTTATTGTCATTTTCATAGCATTATATCGACCTAGCTTTGTAACAATACTTGCAGCAGATTCTCTGAATTCCCAGCTTTCATTTTTTAAAAGTCTCTATCCCCTTCCCTTACAGAGATACAAGGAAAAAGGCATCTCTCCACAACAGAACAAGCTAGAGACTTTTAAAAACAATGAAACCTGAGAAATCAGAGAATCTGCTGCATGTATTGTTACAACAGTAGGCTGATATAATGCTATGAAAATGATGTTAAAAAGAAGATAGAAAACAAACCCAGGGAGGGGGCAGGTGGGGGGAGCAGTGGTTTGAGGATAATAAACACAATCATCCAAAAGTGTGCGGGGGGGGGGGGTAAATGGGAGTGGGTAGGACAAACAAAACCGAAAACTGACTCAAAACTGGCTTTCAGAAAAAGAAGAGGGTAAAAGTGCTCACAAAAGAACCAGAAAAAAAGGGGGGGAATGTGAAGTGAAAATGAAAGGCAAAAAATATCAGCAGAATCAGGGGATAAATCAAAGCAATATGGTGCCAGAATCAATGGAAAAACCCAATGCAGAAAACCTCGGTCATTGGTTAATTCACATTATTTATAATGTAGAATTGTGCATGTCATCTTCCATGCATTTTTGAGACCTTTCCAAATTAGATACTAAGAGGAGGACTACCTGCTACTGCCACCCACCCTGTATGCTGTTTTGAAGGCAAAAAACCCAAAAATTCAGCTTGGCTACTAACTCACCATCTTCAAAAACTACTATTTCCCCCAGCAATTTCTGTATTGTTCTTTATTACTGTCATCCTACCCTCCCCCACCCCACCAATAATTATACCCGTACCTGCTGTATGAGTGGTGGCTGGGGTTCCTCCAGCAAGGCTTGATCCAGGAATAATTTGGAATAAGTCTCTTGTAGTTGCTTGGGGACTGGCTCAGGAGCCAATGCGTTCTTTGGCTTGTTAGCAAAAGCCTCCCTCTGTTTCTTGTACAGTTCTTGAAGTCTCTTGTTCTTCTGCTCTGTTGCCTCCTTCTGTGCTTTTTTCTGCTCGCTCTGCTTCTTTTTTCTCTCCTGCTGCTGTTTAACAATAAATTGGCGAACTTCATCTGTATCATAGTGGCGTTTCTTAGAGGTGACTTGAGGCTCTTCATTAGTGCCTAGTTTGTCTGGCTTTCTCTTGGTTGGGCTGTGGCCCCTGGCAAATGCAGCAGGCACTTCTGAATTCTGATTTTCTTCATTAACCTCTTGCTTTGTATTCTGAACCATAGAATCCAGTTGAAGGTCATCAAGAATCCCTCGGATCTCCACCGGCAAGAAGTCCTTATTTACATGGTCTTCTTTCTGTTTAGTATTCTGGAGAGCAACATCTCTCTTCCTAAAGCTATTTTCCCGTCTTATTTTACTCCAGGAACGTTTAGGACTCGAGCAGGGTTTTACGGTCACATCCTGCATGGGATCAGATTCTGTCTTCCCAATGTGAGATGCTGGACAGGAGGAAAAAGTGTGAGAAATATCTCACTTGGGATTACCTGAAGGCTGCGTAAGGAGGGCGAAAGCGCAAATATATTTTGTCTTACGACACAAGACAGGAAAACATATGAAAGCTGAAAGTACCATTTTTATTTAAGCTCCCACATAAAAAAGAAAGATATTTAATCCTTCAGTTTCTATACTTTAGAAATACAGGAAAGTTTTGAGGGATTCAAGCAACCCACTGGAAGGAAACCAGCTACAAAAGACAGTAATACATTTTAAAAGCTTCCAATTGGTGATAAATAAAAAAGAATGGGTTGCTAGAGCCTTTAGAAGTTGGGAATCATGGGGAAGAAACCACTGGGAAATTCTCCCTACCTTCAGTAAAACAGCACAAAACTTCAGTGGTTTAGTACTACAGCATCATTACTCTTATAAGGCTAAGGAAGCAAGAAGTTCCTCAAGGAGCTCCAAACTTGAGTAGTACATTACAGGATGGGTACATTTTTCACTCTTCCTATAGAGGGACTTGAACCAGCAGATTGCTGTTTCGCAGCCCAACCACTTAACCACTATGCTACAGCATTTACCTTTAGGGATGCATTTTTCCTAGTCTTGATCAAGCCTTAGAAATGTTACATTCAATCCCCACATAAAGAATTGAGAAATAATCTTGCTGAGGGCACAGACACAGTCATATTGGCTGCTTTGAAAAGGGAGGGGAGGGACAGCTATTTTAGTATTGGGGGAAGGGGGAACATAGATTGCAAACATCTCTTTCCCCCCTTCAAGTTCATGACATGGTGAAACATTGCTATAGAGAGAAGCAAGAGCTGGTTTACTTTTCTGGTGTTTACCCCCCCCCCTCCAGTCCTGCGCTTGCGTGGGACAGTGCAGGAGCACCAGCCTCTGAAATTAAAAGTACGCCGTAGAAAAGATCAGAAAAGACATGTTAGAATTGCACAAAGAAAAAAGTCTGGAAAGACCCTTAGTTGCTAGGTGATCCCTATACGGATGCCACAATAAATAAGATTTACAAAAAAGATCACTATGTATTACATCATGGGTCCTTTTGCTTTTAAAAGGGACCTCTGTCCACATTTGGACATATCTAATATAAAATCTTATAAACTAAACATTAAAATGCATTCAGGGTACATAGAACTCTGACGCACCTCACAAGACTACCTGCTAAGATCAACAGAGACTAGATCAGCTCTTAAAAATATCAACATCCATTGTAGGACAAGACATTGGCAACTGAGTGCTCAGAAGAATGGGGCCAAGGGCCCTACAAAGCAACATCCCAACAATACCAAGGAACCCAGGCCATAGCTGTGGAAGAAGGAGTAGAAAAGTAAACTGGGTAAGTAAGGGAGGTACAATAATTAGGCCTTATTTTTCATGTGTGAGAGAAAAAGTCTTTTCATCTCTGATAGTCCCTTGAGGAGAAATAAGGTTTATTTAGTTCTAGTGCCTCATGGTCACAAGTCATTTCACTTATTAAAAATGAACTAAACAACCTGATGCCAGCTGAGCCCAACAGTTACATTCGCAGCCCATTCCAGCATGCAGAGGGATGAGAAACCAAACTGTTAGACTTTAGTACTGCAATGTTTCAGAAGCCAACTCCCTGATTGAAAGCCTTGGGGAATTATTACCCAAGAGTCTACCACTATTTCAGGATACCTCAACACAGGGTCCATCTGTCCCGGAGTTCCAGTAGAAGGCAGGGCAGAGAGGTGCCTGCCTGGTAGACTGGAAAGCCAGATGGTTTTCGTTACAGGCTGATCTTACAGATTACACAAAACAACACAAATCAGCATGAGTCCCAGTGGAGTGGGCATCCTTTAGGGCTATGTCTTCGGCAAATGAGATCTTTTTAGCTATTCAGAATACCCTTTTCAGAGCATGAAAAGAACAAGTTAGACAAGCAGCAGTCTCAGAAAAGATGCACAAAATATCCTCGAGCCACAGACAAAACTCTTAGAAAGCTACTGGTTTACACAAAATGTGTAATAAAACCAGAAAAAGAAGAAAACAACACAAGCATTTTTTCCAAGTTTAATTGCTTAGTTGGGATTATGTAAGCCCTCAGTAAGCATTTGTTTAATATTTATTATTACCATTACACCAGTTTGGTGTAGCGGTTAAGAGCGCGGGACTCTAACCTGGAGAGCCAGGATTGATTCCCCACTCCTCCACTTGAAGACAGCTGGGTGACCTTGGGCTAGTCACAGCTCTCTGGAGCTCTCTCAGCCCCACCCATCTCACAGGGTGTTTTATTGTGGTGCTAATAATAGCATACTTTGTAAACCGCTCTAAGTGGGTGTTAAGTCATCCTGAAGGTTGATATAGAAATTTAATGTTATTGTTATTGTTAGACTTGCAGCCTGTCCTATCCAAGGGGCTGAGGCTGGGTAGTGGGGACAAAAATCAACAAAATCGAATTAAAATTTCATCTAATTAAATGAAGTTTCTCAAAACTTGTTAAACTCTGATCTTTTATATAATACATGAGACTTGTATCAGTCTGCCTCCCTGCTTTTCTTAGTGTTCCCTTAGATTTTCACTGCCACCAAAGGCTCTCGCCTTAATTCTCTCTCAGTTTTATCTACAGTATAAGAAGGCTTAGTTATATTTGATAGCATGATAGAACGGTCAGTGTGAGGGGATGACTGTGAGGTAAAAAGAGATTCTGTATTCTAGATAAAACAGATGTTTTACTTATAAGTACATAAACATAATGGTTTCAGGATAGTTCCAAAAGCATAATAGTTTAAATAAGATTACTGGCTTCCTAATTGCAAGATAAGTACAGATTTTCTAAACAAACCTAGCCATCAAGGCTTAATTCCCTCAGGTGTCACTTAGGCTACTACCATCTACCTGAAAGAACACACAGACTCCTCAGACTACAGCACCACGCAACCTCTGTCTCTCAGCATCTCTCGGTCTGAACAACTTTCCCTCAGCACCACTCTGTACCTGCAGTTCAATTTTACGGTACAGCTACCATCCAATCACGACACACTTTACTCACCCATATATAGCCCCCTATTTCTTCCCTCAGAGGCCTGCATTTAAACCTAGCAAACACACATTCCAAACCCTACATTAATTCACAGAAATAAAACCCTCAAAAATATTTACATGGCAAAACAATTACAATCCCATTTTAGAAAGCAGAGTCACTCCTCGCAGTACGTGTGAAGGGACTCACTGAATTAAGTCTGCCCTGTCTTAGGAAAAAGAAATACACATTATACTTGTATTTCCTCCAACAAAGATGCTGATATAGCAAAGGTCTGACAACATCTTTTAATTTTTTTGTAAATTGGTAATTTCTTCTAACTGGAAAACAGCAGTGAATTCATGAACTACTTTTTGCAGCACAAGGAGACTTTCCGCAGTTACCTGAGAAGCATACAATACAACACAGAAGTAGAAAAAGAGAATACCACATTTAACTCAACTTACCAGATTTAATCAACCTATCCCTCCCAGATCTATCAATGGAAGATGACTGTTTATCTTCTTGCTCTGTTTTAGGTCCTGGACCCAGAATCTTCTTTGCCAATCTTTGTCCATCCCGCCAGGATGACACATTTATTATATTGATATTTCCTAAATTTGAAAAAAATCAATAATGAGATTTATCGTCATCTTCCCATGCATCTTGGTTTATGAATTATTAGCAAGGTAAGCTAGAGCTGAAAGATACCTATAGTGACATCCTGCAGTGGTATTCTAGCCCAGTGATACTTATTCAGTGGCCTGGGAACCATATGTGAATTTTTGACATGTCACTTGTGACTCTTCTGAGCACTGTTTCCCAACGCAGCACCTGATCCACGTTCAAAGAAAGAAGGCAAGGCCCTTGTCTGGTGGAGCTTGTGAAAACAGGTGGTTTCCTTCTTGAAACTGCCTCTGGCCTCATGGCAGGGATGAAAGCAAATGTGGCTCTTTTGGTTGATGATAATTGAGAACATGGCTATCCATGAGCTGCAGAGTGAGTACACTGTTCAGTCTAAGCTCACTGAAATCAATCAGCTTGGACTGGAGTAACTCTGTATAGGATTGCATTTTTTGTCTTACAAGACAGAGGAGGAAATTAAGAGAAAGGATGAAATCTACCATAGTGGCTGATACAAAAAGAGGAAAAATGTCAACTGGACCTAGTTTAAAAAGAAAGTATAGGCCAAAGTGCTTGTTTAAAAGAAATACTTAAATTCACCTGGCTTGGAGTCAGGACCTGGTAGCTCTGTCACTTTCTGGACTTTGCGCACTGTTTTGGTTACTTTTCGCTCCTTACTTTTTTCAGCAGGTATGTCTTTCACAGCAGAATCTTCTTCTGGAAAACAGACCACATACACATAAACATGATTTACCACCCCATAGTGGGAAGCATGCTTTCCTAGATGATACTGTGACAGACAGGTGTCGTTCTGACAGAATGTTGGAGGGAAGCTGACAGCTGGTAGAGGAGTAACTAACAAAGAGGAGAGATTGAGTCTGGGAGTAAAGGAGAATGAGTTGGAAGCTAACTGGAAGAATGTTAGTTTCTAATGGAGAAGACTGGAAGGATGAGAAGGGTTAGGGATAAAGAGTTCAAGTAGTGAGAAGCAATGTATCAATTTACCTAGACCACTTTAGTGTTGTTTACAGTTTTAAATAAAAGTTAACCTCCATGTGTTTATCCCTAGTGACTGAGAGGAAATTGTCTCAGTGAAGAAACTACACATACACAAATCAATCAAGCCTCGACCTATATAAATATATAGTTATATGGTGGTAGTGTGAAAGGAGAAGCAATACTTAGTTAGTTCCTAACTCCAATAGCTTGGGGAAATATCTAGTTAAGAAGTTGCTAATAAGAGATTTAAGGTGGCCTATCTGGTGGTGTCTCAGAGAAAGAGTGGGGACCTGGTGTGTAAAAGGGTCAGGGCTCTCATCAAAGTAAACAGAGACAAGGGGCAAACCTGAGTCTGCTTAACCAACCTCCTTTCCTGCTTAAAGGAAAGGAGGTTGCATATACTAAACAAATGCCCCCTGTATACCAACAATTTAACATTTATTAGAATTCATTAGTGTGAGCTACGCTGCCAATTTGAATTAAATGCAAAAGTCCTATTCCCCATCTGTCAGACAGCCAGAAAATACTGCTATTATGTGTCCACTTCAAAGTGTGGCATTACGAAGATGTTCAACAACTCTTAGTTTTGCAGGTGTCTAATAATGAACTTAGGCCACGTAAATACTGTTGTGGCTGCACTGAAATGTCAAACAAACCACAAAACATCTATGACAAGAACAAACCGGTCCTCAGGCTCACATGTTTCTTTCCTTTTCTCCCCAACCAATCCCTCTCCAGTGAAGCACTAGAATTGTAAACTTGGAACACATTAATAAACCTCAATTTGTTGTGACATCCAAACCGGACAATTCAACAAACGATAGTTTGTTTCTTGTTGACAGAGTTACCAATTCCAAGCCAAGTGAAATTAGGTCTTACTTTAACACACTCACTTTGCCCTATGCTTTCTTTTCAGAGTTCAGTTTTAATTTTCTGTTCATTATAACAACATTCGATTTATATAACGCCCTTCAGGACAACTTAATGCCCACTCAGAGCGGTTTACAAAGTATGTCATTATTATCCCCACAACAAAACACCCTGTGAGGTGGGTGGGGCACAGAGAGCTCCAGAGAGCCGTGACTAGCCCAAGGTCACCCAGCTGGCTTCAAGTGGAGGAGTGGGGAATCAAACCAGGCTCTCCAGATTAGAGTCCAGCGCTCTTAACCACTACACCAAACTGGCTCCCAGTTATATCACTCACCATGGTAGATGTCATCCCTTCTCTTAAACAATCCCTGCTCTATCTTGAAAGATTAATTATTTAAAAGCTCTGGTTTGCCTTACCTATAAACAAAGATAAAATGGAGGATTGCTAGATATGTCACTAGTGGCTGTTTATTTAGGTAGTGTAAATGTACTAAATGTCATCCTGGCTGGATGGACAAAAAGATACTGGGTCAAGCATCTAAATTAAAACAACAGGATAACCAACCTTTATCCACTGAATATTTCCTGATTAGCAATTTTGGATCTGTGTAGGAGGGTAATTGGCAGGGAAAAGAGGAGAGAAAGCATGTAAGTCCATGGACTTGGTTCATCCTTGCCCCAAACCAACATCTGAACACAGACTAGATCGGCTACTTACCTAACTGGAGTTGCAAGTCTCGGCATAGCTCTCTGCTGAGACTGAGAAATTCTTCTTCACGCCATACCTTTCCATCTGGAGTACGAACCTTGACTTCTGATGGATTGAAACCTAACAGAATAGCATAGTTAAATTGAGCAGACCATTTTAAAAAACAAATTGGTTAACCAAAGAAGTTAACATTTTATCTGACTGAAGTTAACTATACGAGGAGAAAGTACCATCTTAAACATCTCATGCAAGCTAATTCAACACCCCATGTCCATAAATCCAGAGATCAAAATCTGTACTATATAAAAAGATGAATTCAGAAATTTCTGTATAGAAAAATCAACATTTATTATCAAAAATGAACATTTATTATCAGGTATCCAAAAATAAGGTGCAGGAGACATTGCAGGGAAAACTAAACCCCAAAGATATCAACGAAGCTTCAAAGTATTTAAGTGACTCCTATAGAACGAACATTATCTGCTGTACACATACAGCAAGCTAGCAACTTCAAATAAGCTACATAAGAAAAAATCTTTTGGGAGAAACATTTATTCCTATGACAATCACAGACAGCTTAAAATAACCCCAAAATAACTAAGAGCAAATAATTCAAGACTGTGACAAAATCTGTAGCAACCAGGGGTCATTTTGTAGAAAAAGATCTGGAGGAACTAATTAGAATGGCTCATTAGCATAACTCATTAGCATATGCCATTCCCCTTGCCATCACCAGAAGTGTGTCATTGGCATAACTGATTTGCATGTGCCACACCCCCTGACATCACCTATCCTGGCTGTTTTAGACCCAATCGTGGCCATTCAGGGCCAAAATTGGACCCAACATGGCAAAAGGGGGCTGAAAATGGCCGAAAAGGGGCCCAAAATGGGCAGGATCAGGCCGCTGCTGAATGCTCCAAATTTCTACGTAGCATACCGAAGCAATTTAAATACCCAAAGCCAAAGCGGTTGCCACTTCAGCTTTTGGGGCATTACAGATCATTTTCCTGCTTCAGTCAAAATTTTTTCCAAGTGCACACCCCTAGTTGGGAGCACAGCAAGATGAGAGGAAGCATGGACCAGCAGGGAATGACATTTTCCTTCTGACACAAATCCTTGCAGATTCCCTGCTTGTACATCCAAATACAAAATATGTGTATGGGTGGAAAATGAAAGTAGAGCTGGGAAAACAGAAACAATGATAAATGTTAAAATAGCAGAACTTGAGTCCAGTGGCACCTTAGAGACCAACAAGATTTTGAGAGACAGAGCTTCCTTTTTCAGATACAGATAGGAATAGAGATTCCTGAACCTTTATATCCCAGCCAAAAGGTGGGTGGGGTGTTACACGGGACGGCAACAAGACGTAAAGGTACAAGACAGCTTAATTAGACGGAAGGGGCATAGCAAAGGCAGATGCCAGGATGTCAAGGTACAATACAGCTTGATTAGAGCAGAAATTAGCATCTGTAGTGAGATAGGAATCCCAAGTCTCTATTCAGCCTTGGGCAGCGGGAAGTCCACTATTCTGAATTTGTGAATGAACTCCATTTCAGCAACCTCACACTGTAATTTCTCCTTGGCTATCCTCAAACAGAGAAACTCTTGAAAGCTTATACCCTGAAAATCTTGCTGGTCTCAAAGATGCCACTGGACTCAAATCCTGCTGTTCTACAGCAGCCCAACATGGCTACTCACCTAAAAATGTTAAAGTATTTCAACTGAGTAGGGTTCTAATCGCCACCCTAAGCATTGCAATAGAAGCCACTGACTTGATGTAACAAAATATATACACAAAGACTAGAGTCAGAGATTGGGTACCTTTATATGAGGGAGCAGGAGGTGCAGATGTCACTTTTCTGATTTTAGGTGTTACTGTATTCTCAGCAGGTGCAACAATTACTGGATGATCAACATAGTCCCGAAACTGTCCTTTGCTATTCAGTTCATCTGGAAGTTCCCACTGCTTCCTGATCCGTTCCTTCAGCTTCTCCAGCTTAGCATCATGCAGGCGACGCTTGAAGATATCTAGTCTGTGGACACTAGAGGTACTGGCAGAGGAAGCTGAAGATTCAGCCAACTGTGGGTCTTTCAATTCAGCATCTGAGACTGTGGTACTTAGAGAAGTTTTAGCATACTCATCTCTGGATCCCTCAGTTTTTTCCTCCTCTGATCTTGTGGGAGTTACAGCTTTAAAGAAAGAATCTGAGTTCTGCAAGGCATCAATTGCTGGTCGGTCATTCAAATAGCGAACAACAGTTTCATCTGCAGAAGATGGGCTTCTGGGATCTCTGATATGCAAATCAGTTTCACTTTTTTCACAGGCCATATGACTCATTCCTTCAGCCTTATTCGCTACTTCTTTATGCTTCACACTCTTCACCTCCCATCGGCAAGGGCTTTTATGAGATGGGGAGCACTGTGTATCCCTAGCAAGAGAGGCATATGGCACTCTAAAACAAATGTGGGAAGTTGTATGCAATGCAACTCTAATTAAGCTTTATTAGACATAAAAAAGTTACCTTGATCTTTTTAAATAAAGAGCCATTATTATTTAACAAGTATCCAATTTCTAAATGACGTCTTATTTGGCTGAATGTCTTACAATGCAATCTTCATCTTTAAGGGAAACTACAGAGCCCATATTACTCCCTGCTTAAAGTATCTTTAAAAATCTTTCCCCTTTAAAGGACATGTTAATGATTAGCTAGATTATGAAAAAGTAGTAAGCCAGGATAAGCAGTCCAACTTTCCCATTTCCCTCTATCTCTTTCCTTTGACTCTCAACATTTCATGCCTCCTATAGTATACTCAGTCCAAATTAGACTGGTTTGGGGTGGAGAGGGTGCCAGGATATTTTGGTTAATTTATAAAGTCATCTTTTTCTGTATACCAGGAAGCTCCCCATGTAGGATTACACCTGTAATACTACTGCTGCTAAGAGAAACAAGTCTCCTCAGCCTCCAGAATGAGATAAGGAAAAAATGGAGAACAGCAACAGAGATCTTCTCTTAGCAGCAACAAAAGAGATCTGATGGAGAAGTGCCCCTCCTCCTCTTGGTCATGTAATGGCTTTGGTGGGAAAGGGGGGAGGGGCAAAGGGGGGAGGGGCAATTTTAGTCTTCTAGAAAGCTCTGGAATCTTTTCTGTGGCGCACGAGCAGGAATCTTTCCGCAGCACAAGCACAGAACCCAATGTGGGACTGCACAGAAACCCCGATAATGAACAAAACTCTCCTGCTGGATTGCAACGCCTGACAGAGCTGGCATTTTTGCTGCCTTCTGGAAGCACCAGTTGTACAGACAGCAAGGATGTTGTTCCTCCTGTCTCCCTTTGAATGCCTGCTTAGAAGAGCAGAAAGACAGAGTTGAGGTCACTTGCACTGTATTCTTAAGCAGAGGTACAGCCTTCTAAGCTCAAAGACTTCAATGGACTCAGAATGGTGTAATTCTCCTTAGGATTGTACTGTCTTTTTTTTTTTACATTTATATTCAAGATTTTATATTCAATATTTTGAGTTACAGATTTAATAACTTGTCTATTTACGGATGATTGTTCTTAGTTGCCCTTAGTTTTCAGCTACATAATCAAAAAAGGCTTTCAATTTTTCCTGAAATTCTAGGATTGGCCTATTGTTTATATAAGATGTTAATTTGCCCATTGTCACCTATTTGTATAGTTTATTCGTCCGTTCTGTCAAATCTGGACAGGATTCGGACTTCCATTTTGCTGCATATACCTCTTGCTGCTGTCATATATTTAAATAATTCACTGTTTATTTTTATGATATCACTTGTTAATATCATAAAAAGCTCTGGTGTTTGGCTTGCCTTTCTTGTACCCTTTGATTTGCTGTCCATGGTCCTTTCTTTTCACAGGCAAGGTCATAAACTCTGCCTCCATTTTTCCTATCACACACCTGTTAGTTCAATGAGTCCCAAAGACTAAAGATTATTGCTCTACCTTGTCTGTGGACAGCATGGTTTTCTGCTTTCCTACTTGGCACAAACTACCCATTTTGCTATTAATAAGTACCAATAATATATATTTTAAATGAACAGATGCTAAAAAATTAAACCATCCTCAATATAAGAACACAATTAACACAAAGTTGGTCCAAGCAAGGGACTCTGTAACCAATTTGGGAGTTTGGTCAAAGAGAACATGAGGGCAAACACTATTTGGTTCCTTCAACATGGTGGCAAAAAAATTTTTTTGGCCATACAGACCTAAACGAAGTAAGAGGCTCACGAAATTCAACATGTCCGCTCTTTTTCACATTACTATCCAAAGTGGTAGCACGTAGAGGGCAGCGTGGAGACCTCTCCTTTTTTTGACTGGAAGACCTGCAGGCTGAAGTGAAAACCAAGAATCTAGGTATCGACAGTGCTCCAGCGATTCCATTATCACTTTAGGAAGTAAACCAGCACTCACTGACTCACAGAAATAGTCTCAAGCTTTCAGAAATAAGCAATTTGTGGAACCTAGGGAACTTTTTAATGTAAAATTTGCAAAAATTTGTATTAAAAGTATAAGAATTAGCATAACATAGCAATGCTAAAGACCCAGTTTTGTTGTCAGTTTTTTGAAACTCTGGAAGAATAGCTATTCTAAAAACAATAGGGGGGGGAAGAGTTTCCAGAAAAGATTTCAAATCTCTAAGAAAGCCTGGCTAAGTCAACCCAAAAGCTTAGCAGAAGCAATACATTTTTATTGCCCTCCTAAAAGGTCATAAGTGAAGGTGCCAGCCGCGCCTTATAGGGAAGACATCCCACAACTGTAGTGCTGCCACAAGAAAGGCCTTGACATGTTACCACCTGTCAAACCTGCAACAGAAGAGGAACATAAAGAATTGATCTCACAAGACGACCTCAGCATCTAGATAGGTTGATGATGGTGAGTTTCAGGCATCCTGGCCTCAAATAATTTAAGGGCTTTAAATGTCAAAACCAGAATTATGAATTGCATTGAGAAATAAATTAGCCAACTCAGCTGGATCAAAATTTGTGTAATATGTGACCACTGGTTAGCCTCACATATTTCAGGTAATTTTTGTTACAGCAGTCCAGTCAGCAAAGAATGTATTACTGCAGCCCAGGTAAATTTCCCTCTGAAGGGTGGCAGTTGGCATACTAGCCTGAACTAACAATACACACTCCTAGCCCCCACCCCGCCCCCACACATGGCCATCCAGAAGCAAGGCTGGGTTCAGAAGTACTCCCAAACTGTGAAACTGATTCTTCGGGTAATGTACAATGCTGTCAAAAACAGGTTGATTCCCAGCTCCTACACCCAATCACAAAGTAAATATGATGGCAAAGGAAGAAACAGCCTTGTGAGCCATTATACATAGTTCCACATGAAGATGCCTTATACTGACTCAGACCATTGATCTATCAAGGTGAGCACTGTAGACACAGACTGACAATGGCTCTCAAGGATGTCAAAGGGTTTTCGTATCACCTACTGCCTTGAAGTTACTGCCCTGGAGATTGAACTTGAGACCTTCTGCATGCTCTGAGCCACAGCCCCTCAGTTAACTGGAAGGCTTTAAGAGGAACCATTTATGCCACAGACAGAAGCATCAAAAAACAGAACTACTTCTGAGCTCTTCCTCCAAATAAAAAGAACAGGCCTAATGCCTGCTCTTCTTATAGCATACCTCTCAACGCTGTCTTCACTGAATAAGTACTCTGAAACAAGACAATCAGCTCCAAAAGAGGAGCAGGCATACAAACAATACCCATGGGCACGAAGAAAGGTACAAGCCAGGCTATAATCAATTCACTCCACAGCTCATACTGAGGGAAAATCTACAAAAAAATTCTAGAAGGCAGTGACAAAAGAATACAGAACTCAACTGACGCTAGGACTTCAAAAACTTCTGCATACCTGATGGACAGCTTTCCAAGAAGACGTTAAGAGCCCTGCTGAATCATAGCAACAGTCCATTTAATTCAGCATCCACAGTGGATATTCTGGAAGGCCCACAAGTACAGTCACAGAGGTCAAAGCCTCCTCACTGCCCCCCAACAACTGACATTGATGGAAATACCCACTATGATCTTGCTTAAACCCCTTTAACAGCCATGTCATCTAGCAGCATTCGCAACATCGTGTGGCATTGAATTCCATAAGTTAATTATGCATCATGTGAAGAATAATTGTTTTATGAAAAGTAGCACAAATCAATAAGGAACCAGTAAAAAAATTAACCAAATAAATTGAATAAACCATGTATATAAATTGAACGTTATTATTATACTAAATAGTACAAAAATATTATTATAAACAATAACAGTGTGGTTCAAATTATTAGTATCATACCATTGCATATAAAAATGAACAGTTTCCAAATATACAGTTATTATTGTATATTTATCACCATATGTATAGGACAAAACATGTTTCAGCCTAAGGCCTTCCTCAGCAGTATAATCTCATACAATGCACCCCATAAATACCACTCTTTCATACAAAGTGACTGTGTACTGGAGGAGTGGAAAGCAGCACAAGTTATACTGATTTTTAAGAAAAGATCCAGAGACCAGTAAGCCAACATCTTTTTCAGGTAAGTTATGAGAAACTGTGATTAAAAATAGAATTCCTACGGACACTGATGAACAAAGACTGCACAGTGAAAATCAGCATGGTTTCTGCAAAGGGAAGTCCTGCTTCACCAAGTTTTAGGCATTTTTCAACAAAGCTAACAAGCATGTGGTTAAGGGTAATCCAACAGTTATTATGTACTTGAACTTCTAAAATATTTTTATTATGGTCCTTAGCAGACTCTGGAGTAAACTTAGCAATTTGGGGAGGGGAGGGGCTCTCACATAAATTAAAAATTGGTTAAATGACCATAAGGAGAAATTTGGAATAGTCAGTCTTTGCAAAAGAAGCAGGCAAGCAGTGGAGTCCCACAAGGAGTGGTATTTAATTTGTTCATAAATGAATTGGGGGTGAGCAGTGTAGTGGCCAAGGGTGTCAAAGATACCAAATTATTCATGAAGACAATAATCAAAGCAGATTGGGAAGAGTTCCAGGAAGATCTCTCCAAATCTGGAGAGTGGGCAACATAATGGCAAATGAAGTTCACTGTAGGTAAGTGAAAGGTGATACACACCAGAGCAAAACCCCCTAACTTTAAATACCTATGTTGATGGGGTCTGAACTGTCAGAGACTGAGAGATATTGAGGATGAAGTGGACTACTCAATGAATTGTCATTTTGTCAACTCAGTGTGTAGCAGTGATGAATGAGGCAAATTCCATGAGGATGACTGTCAGAAAAGGAACTAGATCCAGAGGAGTTAGCCGTGTTAGTCTGTAGTAGCAAAATCAAAAAGAGTCCAGTAGCACCTTTAAGACTAACCAATTTTATTGTAGCATAAGCTTTCAAGAATCAAGTTCTCTTCGTCAGATGCATGATCAGGATTGGTCAAATACAGAAGAGGAGGGGAGAGAGGGGAGAAAGAAGGGGACATATATCACAAGGAGACAGAATGCAATTAGCGTGGAGGCAGTCAAAACATTCCTTTGCTTGGAAATGTAAACATCTCCTTTTGGTGTGCAGTCAGTTTGCCGTATTAGTTTGTAGCAGTGAAAGTATCCAATTCCTATGTAGTATAAGCCTTCGATGACCACAGCTCTCCCTGCCAGCTGCATCTGACAAAGATGCAGTTCTCTTTGTCAGATGCAGCTGGCAGGGAGAGCTGTGGTCATCGAAGGCTTATACTACATAGGAATTAGATACTTTCACTGCTACAAACTAATACGGCAAACTGACTGCACACCAAAAGGAGATGTTTACATTTCCAAGCAAAGGAATGTTTTGATTGCCTCCATGCTAATTGCATTCTGTCTCCTTGTGATATATGTCCCCTTCTTTCTCCCCTCTCTCCCCTCCTCTTCAGAAAAGGAACTGAAAACAAAAGTGCCAATATAGTATTATCCTTGTGTAGATCTATGATGTAGCTTCTTCAGGAATACTGTGTACAGTTCTGGTCACCATATCTCACAGCTGGAACAAGTGCAGAAGAGAGCAACCAAGACGATTAAAGGATTATAGTATCTCTTCTATAAGGACAGGCTAAAGAGTTTGGAAGTTTTCAGTTTAGAGAAGACAGTTAAGGTGAGTCATGATAGAGGTTTCAAACATTAGGCATGGGGTAGAGAAAATAAACTTTTTCTCCTCTTCCATACTACTACAGCTTAGGGGCATCTAATAAAGTCTATGGGCAAATAAATTCAGGATGAACAAAAGGAAGTACTTCTTCACTCAATGAGTAATTAAAGTCACCGGAATTCACTGCCAGTGGACAACGTGAGGACAATAGCATAAGTGACTTTAAAAGGGGATGAGTCAAATTCATGGAGAATATCCTAAGATGACTCACTGACGACTCACTTTTTATCCTTGCACATGTGAAGTGTGCCATGCATGAGCAGTACACCATGCATGCGCAGTACATGGGGATAAGAAGCGAGAGGGGGCAAAACAGTTTGCCTCCCCACCGCCTCCTCTGAGCCTTCACAGGCCTGGAAAGGCCCAGCGTGAAGGGGAGGAGAGGCTCATCAAGGCTGGGAAGGAGACCTGACGAGGCTTCCGAAAGAGGCATGCGGAGAGCCCCTCAGGAGGAGTCAGCAGGGCAGCGGCAGGAGGATTTTGCGGGGAGTCGGTGGGACAGCTCCATTGAAAAGCATTACAGCACAAAACAAGTTGCAAATAAAATGGGGAATGGATTTTCCATAAAGGTCTCTAGGCCAGAAAGACTGCTCTGGGACTGGTAGTAGTAGAAGCATTCCTGGACTGCAATGACAGGCACCATAATGGAATGACAGCCCCTAGGAGGAGCAGAAGTGTTCTTGGACTGGAATGACAGGTTGCAGAGTAGAACTGCTCCCGAGAATAGGCTTTCCCCTAAATCCACAGTGTGCACAGCAACAAAGCATTTTGTTTTGCTTTTCTATTGGCCTGCCGAGTGTCACTGTTTCATTGCCATAGCAGCGCCCTGCCCATCACTGTCAGCCCTTCCAATCATTGGGGACCACTTAAGAAGGGCTCTTACCACCACACCCAAAGGTGGAGGGAGGACAAATGGGGAGGAGGGAAGAAGCCAGCTGGAGGGGGAGGCAAGCAGAGGGAAGTGCGCGAGTGTGTGCATCTCTCTGTGTGTTAATCTTTGAAACGTTTCATCTTGGCAGCTGCCTACCGACTCCGTTTTCTAGAGCCTGTTGCATTTGTTCACATAACAGTCATTGTTTCTAGTAGTTACTGTGTTGACTAAAAGGAACTGCCACATCCAGAGGCAGTAAACCTCTGAATATTAAGGTCTTGGCCTCTATACCTTGTTCGTTGGCTGTCCAGGGCAACTGGTTGACCACTGTGTGAAACATTATGCTAGCCTAGATGTCCCACTGGTCTGATCCAGCAAGGCACTTATTCTCTTACTAGTAACAAAGCCTGTTGTGGGAAAAAATGGGCTCTAGAAAGTGGAGGGCAGGCAGACAGGCATTGCCTCCTCCTCCATGACTGATCCCAGCCGGTTGAAGGCAGGGGGCAGACATTGCCACCTGCTCTGCTCCTGATCCTGGCCGGGTGAAAGAGAGGCAGGCACTGCCAGCTGCTCTGCTACTGATCCCAGCTGGGTAAAGGGGGTGGGCACTGCCTCCTGCTCCACGCCCGATCCCAGCTGGGTGAAGGGTGGAGCAGGCACTGCCTCTTGCTCCATGCCTGATCCTGGTCGGGTGATGGTGGGAGGTGGGCATTGCCACCTGCTCTGTGCCTGATCCCAGGTGGGTGAAGGCTGGGTGTGGGCACTGCCGCCTTCTCCGTACCTGATCCCGGCCTGGGCTTCCCACCACGGCACATTCTTGGAGGGACAGGCTGCCTCTTCTGGGCTTCCCTCCACAGCAGTGGCCTCTGGAGGCGCACCAGGGTAGGAAGTGAAATGTCTGGAATATGGTTAGCCTTTTATATAGTAGGATGTTCCCAGGTCCCCTTCCTTAACTTACTCTCAGCTGCTATGAATATTCCATGCTTTTTGAAGCATTTTCAGTTCCTCATAAGGATGCAGGGTGTGAAGAAAACATGGTATTTTCAATATGCACAGTCATATTTTTCAGCATGCCAGAAGAATGTGTTGACTCTGTGTGGCCTCATTTTGCAGCTTTCATGCACAAGTCAGCCGCTTCACTATTAGATAAAGTAATACTGTTTTTTTCCAGTACTATCGGGCAATTTCCTCCTACCACTTCTGCTAGATTTGGGTCTTGATCCATTGTTCTTCACCACTGCCACCACATGCTATGGGGAAATTGCCCCAAAGCCTTGAAAAGCTCAGGAGCTGGACATGGCACCTCCGAAATCCCTAATTCTGATCTCTGCACTAAGGATCCCAATAGGGCTGGGGGGCGGCACTGATGAGGATCATAATGCTTACTTCACCTGTAACTCCAATAAAAGCCAGCCCAAGACCTCTCCCCTAGCAATTGGCAAAGGAGTCAATCATGGGGAGACAAAGCTTTGGAAATCTCAAATATTCCAAGATTCTATAAGCTCTCAGAGGCTTGGGCAAGCCAGTTTACCATCGTCCTAATTGGTTTCTTTGATTCTCAATACACATTCTTATTTTTCTGCCTACTCGGGACATTACTATTAGATACAATTATAATAATGACAAAAAGGAAAGAACAGGAAAGAACCATCTGAAATGATCTTTTATTCTTGTTTTTCAGGCTGCTTCTGAGTATCACTGATCAGCACCCAAACAGAATTCCCCAAAGAAAATGTTTCATAGATGGGCTTCCTGTTACAAGATATCATGATTCATGATGGAAGTTTTGGCTCCCACAACAAACCATTTAATCTGCATGAAAGGCATAGATTCAAAGTGCTAACTGCCTACAAACCCTTCTGTGAGGAAGGATTCTTCAACTCTGTAATACATACCTTTTCTACTTATTTTCCTTGTAGTACTGGCAGATGGCTTCTTGGTATCCATGACAGAATCTAAGACAGCTGTGCTGGTAGGAGTGACTTCCAATTTGTTTTCAATGTGTCGCAGCTAAGGTTTTTAAGATATATATTTAATACAATTAAAGTTAGTAAAACACGCATATTAAAACTCTTCTTGCATTCAGCAGATAAACCACAGCTTATAAATTGTGTAATTTGTACCAGGGACGACTGCAAAATTCTCGAGCAAAATAGAACAGAATTGGGCTGAGAATTCTTCAGCCAGCCTTTGTACAATCTAGTAGTCTCACAGCACAGACTGACATTTACATCAAGATCAAGCCACTTGTAATGCAGAGAGATTTCTCCTGTGGGTTTTTAAAATCTTCCGTACAGCTGAAGATGGGGAGAAACAGGACGGGACTGAACTGGGTTAGGGAGACAGTTTGAAGAATGTGAGCATTGGGGATGGACTTCTAAATCTTTAATCTCTTCCTCTCTCCCTTCCACCCTGCTTCAATTCCTGCCCCTTTCCCCTGTGCTCCATCCATTTCTTTGAGATTTTTCTCTCAGCCTGGCTCAGATATTGAAACCAAACCAGGCTAAGAAAAAAAGGGCTCAAAACACTGAATGTAAGACATGGGAAAGGAGCACAGCTACCCGTCAACATACTTTGCTTTTGTGATGTCAAAAGCAGGGGCTCATTTATAAAATATAGGAGGATCTCCCAGAGACACACCAACTTCATGCAGAAGACAGAGGAATTACTGGTAGTTCGACAAGCCTGCCCTCATTTGATCTTAAGTAGACCAGAAAAGTGCTGGCATTGCTTTCCTGCTACATGTGTTGCCTTCCCTATTTTCATTTATATATCATCGTGCTAACTGTACTCATGGACTGGCCTTTTGCCCCTCAGCAAGTGATAATTTTCATTGTCTATGAAATGGGGACCCTTGTCTGTCTATATACCTGAAATGTGGCAGAAGGATCTCTTTGGATGAGGAGGATACTCCTGGAAAATGCCATCCAAATTAGACTGGGAGAGGTAGCTACAGGTGAAAACATGCTTTGGAAATGAAAACCAAAATTGAGTAACTACAGCCAAATTAATTTGTACCAACCCCCCCCCCCCCTGAAAATGATATCCCTGTTGTTCACAGCTTCAGTTCAACACCTCATCCAATGAAACACAAGTATTTTTGGTATGGCATCTTTACACTGAGAGATGTGGCGTATGTTGAAAGCTGCACCCCTTTCTACCACCAAGGGCAGTTCCTGCTTCAACACCATCAGTCCAAATAAGGACACTTATTCATGACTGATTAAGAGAACGGCAAGGCAGTGGACTGAGGTGTTAGAAGCTAAAGGGAGAGAAAAGTGTTAACATGACATTGAGTGTGTGCATGTGCATATAAAGGCATGCATGTATGGGTACGCTTTTCATGTGTTACCTGCACCTCACAAATGCTGGAAGAGACAAACCTGAACTTCCTACTGCTCTCAAATGCCCCCAAATCACTAAAAAAATTATCACTTTTCTTTTAATAAGTTTAGAACTATGGAGAAAGAGTGTAATCAATAAAACTATCAGGGACTTCACGTATTTTAGTGCTAAAACTTACCGCTGCTTTTGTCTGTGAAAAGGCATCCCATGCTGTGGTTAGGTCTGCAGAAAGAATTCCAAACAAGTTCCCTCTTAATTCAAAGATTACCTCCATGACAAACACTTTGTCAATAATTTTGAATAGCCTATACCAGCTAATATGAATTTATTTGTTAAATGGATTTTTGATTATTTTTCATCTGAATAGGATACTAAAATTGCCTTTTTCCCAAGCATAAAGGCCATCAAAAACTTGTGCTTTTTACATGGGTAAATTACACTTTTGTAAGTTACTGCAAATGCTGTCGGGCACTTATCCCCATCAAAACGCACTTTAAAAAGAAAACAGTATATAAAGCAGAAGCTCCTCAATCTTAAAACAGTCCAGCTAATTTTAAAAAGATGCTTATAAAAAGTTCTTAAATAGTCAATCAAAATACGTGCTTCTGCTAGAAGGCTTTAATGTCTCATAGCGCTGACGCGAATAAACAAATACTGGAAATGACTTGTTTTCTCCTCGTAGAAGATGCAGACAGCTTTAAAAAGGGGGTTGTCACAAACCACAGAACTGCAATTAAAAGCTATGCCATTCCCTTGTGATAGAATTGCAGCATTAATACCAACTTGTGTAATCTTTTACTGAAAAGTTTGCAAAAACCAACCTGAAAGGAAATAAAGCCAGCATCCTGTGTTCTGACAGCTATCCCAACACAAATCTGGAAGCCACTGTTCCATACACAGCAAGCTGAGTGAACCAGACACATGCCATGCTGCCAATGTTTAAAGTATCTGGCAAAGCAGTTTATAAATTCAGAACACAACAAAAGAAACCCATACCTCTGATGGAATCCCTGTTGAGGGAGGACCTTGGGTTTTGTAAAGGCACCTCATTTTGTTTGCTGCTCCACATCTTGCCAGTTCACCTATAAAACACACAAAAATTTACTTGGGGGGACGGGTCAAATAAAATCAGAGCATATAAGTACAGCAAAGATGAAAAAACTAACTAGATTTAATCCTGCAAAATGGGTTCAGTTCCAGTGAAGTTCAACATAGTAGATACAAAGTGCAACATAAAATGACAAATTTCCTACCAAACTAGACCAAGATCTATCCAAACCATCATCCCATTCCTAAAAGCAGCATTGATGCAGCTAAAATCTCAGCCATGTAGTTCAGGATTATGATTCCAAACCTCCATTTATCCCCAGCATCTAGTATTCAGAACAACGGAGGTTCCTTTTATCTAGAATGGATCATATAGCTATCCCCCATGAATTTATCTGACCATTTAATTTCTTGCTTTCTTATAAAATAAACAAGAATGCTACACTCTGGAATGTCCTTTGATTATTCTAACGTTTTACCTGCAAAGAAAGTTCGAGCTAATTATAAGAAAGATGTCCAGTCAGGCCCTAAACTCCTGTTAAGAGTGACTGAACTTTGGTTCAGGCAGTAAGTTATTGCAGGCCTGGTTCTGGTCTATCTAGAAAAAATGTGCCAGTTTGTTAATTCTGAACACCTGCAGGCCAGTGCCAGTTCCCTGGAGATTCAGCCTGGAGAGACTGCCTCTCACAGCTCATATCTTCACTCCCCAATTTCACATGGCTAGCAACACCAATTAAGTAAGTGAGCCCTGACTGGCTCTTGGTTGATAGGGTGACGTTGGCAGTCCTGAAAAGATGGCTGCCTACCTCACTCTTCTCCCATCATATGAGAGAGAAGACTGGTTCGATGCCTCTTGTCATCAATATGCCTCATGTCGCATGGCATGGAGATGGACTCCTTTACTAAATCAACGGGTGTGAACCTACTAGCTAAGAAGCTACATTAGAGAAGCTCAAGTAAGCCAGCTTTAAATGTTTTTAGACAGACATCAGTTAGCTAGCAATAGAAAGGTTTATTTGTTTTCTTGTCCATTGTCCATTGTCTGAATTTGAGTGCTTTATGCTCAGAAACACTCTCTGTAACTTTGTAATCAATAAACTAAAGATATTTTATTCAAGCCTATGTCTGGAGTCACAAGTTGCACAACCTCAGGGAACCCAGAGACTGCAAAGTCTCACAAAATTAAATAAGCAGCTTCCTTCCTTCTGCCTAAGGGATTTGGTGTGGCTCTTTTCAGTGCCCAGAATAAGAGTTTGGGAGTAGCCGCCAAGTTTGGGAGTAGCTGCCCTGAGCCCATCTGTGGGGAGGGCGGGGTATAAATTGAATAAAATAAATAAATAAATAGTACCTGGTTCATACACTAATCTATAAACTAAGCATCTAAAGATTTATAGTTCATGTCTACAGAAATATATTCACATGGACGCCATCACATTTTGATCATATAATTATCCTTGGTGACCAAAAGACAAATGAACAGAGTAGTATATCCTAGTGGTTAAGTAGCTGGGCTATGATGCAGCACATCACAGGTTTGAATTGCACGACTGCCAAGAACTCACCAAGTGGCCTTGGGCAAGCCATCCCCAGCTGCACTGTGGGGATAATAACGCTGACTTTGTTCACCACGCTGAGTGGGCAGTAATCTCTCCAGAACAATGGTATACAAATGAACTGTTATTACAGAACCAAACATTAAGATGAAAACAGCACTTAAGCATTCCAAATTTTGTAGCATACCTGTCATATTTCCAAACAGCCCAATTATTCCTGCCAAAACATTTGTGTACATTAAAAACCTGATATAGTATTAGAATATTCCATACATCTAATCCTGGAGAAAGGCATAACTGGTCCAAAAAGAAATGCTAAATATTACCATTACTGCTGATAATGATTACAATGTGTGTATGTTTTAAATGGAGACTGTGACGAACAAGAGCAAGGGACGTATCAAATGAACTTTTAAACAGAGTTCACCGTAGAAAGTAGTCCGCAAAGTCTAATTTAGCCAAGTGGGGGAGAACCAACACACTGCAGCACTGGCAGCCACTTCTGGAGGAGTCACAAAACACTGAATTCATTGTCTTGCATCTCCTCCTTTAATGTTAACCCAGATGCAAAGCTTGGGATCATACCACAATCGCTATCTACAGGGCATTTAAGAGCAACCTGACAAATAGTGTCTTCTAAATTGCAGAAATGTAGGAAGCTTTAAAAAATATTACTTAAAGGCAAGGAAAGAATATTCAAGAACTTTAAATGGTCCAGTATCACATACTGTTCAGATCACTTATCAAAGGAGAATTTTGCAATGAGCAGAAATCGGTAAGTACTTGATTGACTGAACTTTTTGCCCTATCACATTTACAATGGAAAACGCTATCGAGCAGGTAGCAGGATAGATATGGAAGAGTGAAGCTGAAGTCAAAGCTCTGGTCACAATCTCAAAAAAAATGTAAGAGTGCCATGCAAGGTGAGTACAGTCTACTAGTACACCAACATGCTATCAAACAGTAAATTAATGTTTCAGTACTTTTCATTGGTATAGCAATTGTTAAATTGCTCTCATTTCCCCAGTAAGTACTGAAAAAAATAAAACAAAACATTACTGGCATCCTCTCCAAATGTACATATATCTATGAAATTATCAGCCCTAAAACTGTAGAAGGTTCTTCTAAAAATACCAGGCTGCTATATACCAAAAGACCACTGGCTTATCTACCCAAGTATTTCTTATTTATAACCACCAGCTACTCTCCAAGGTCTCAGACAGACCCTGTTAGCCAAGAGCTGACCTAAACATGACCGTGGCAGGCCCAAGTTTGACTACTGTGACTATGTGAAAGGGATCTTGGGGTAAGAGTGGACTGTAAACTGAATATGAGCAGTCAGTGTGATGTGGTGGCAAAAAAGGCTAATTCAATCCTGGGTTGTATCAAAGGGGCCATAACATCGAAATCGCAGGAGGTCATAGCCCCTCTCTATACTGCCTTGGTCAGGCCACACCTTGAGTATTGTGTGCAGTTCTGGAGGCCTCACTTCAAAAAGGATGTGGACAAAATCGAGAGGGTGCAGAGGAGAGCGACGAGGATGATCAGGGGTCTGGAGACTGAGCCCTACGAGGAAAGGCTGAGGGCCTTGGGAATGTTTAGTTTGGAGAAGAGGAGGTTGAGGGGGGACATGATTGCTCTCTTTAAATATTTGAAAGGCTGCCATTGTAGGAGGGCAGGGAGCTGTTCCAGTTGGCAGCAGAGGGTAGGACGCGAAGCAATGGGCTAAAACTACATGCACAAAGGTACCGACTGGATATTAGGAAAAACTTTTTCACCGTCAGAGTAGTCCAAAAGTGGAATCAGCTGCCTAGGGAGGTGGTGAGCTCTCCCTCACTGGCAGTTTTCAAGAAGAGGCTGGATGAATACTTGTCAGAGATGCTTTAGGCTGATCCTGCACTGGGCAGGGGGTTGGACTAGATGGTCTGTATGGCCCCTTCCAACTCTATGATTCTATGACTATCTATCAGTTGTGAGTCTGATTTTAACAACAGAAGTAGGTGAGGAGTGCTAAACCCTCAAATAGGTGAGGAGTGCTAAATCCTCCTCTTCTGTAGCCCTCTCCAAGCTTCATTCCTTCTAGGCTTGAACTATCTGAACTGAGCTGACAACAAGCTTGTCCGAGCAGCTCAGCTCAGATACTGCAAGCCTAGAAGGAATAAAGTTTGGAGAGGTAAGCTATATATATCCATATATCCTCAAACATCTGAAGTACTCAACAGAAAGGTCTAAAGTACACCCAGAAGAGTGAAGCATGTTTATTGTTGGATGATGAAAGTAAGTATCCAAAGATCAGAGGGCATCAAAAGTCATAAAAATGGTTCTAAGCACTTTGCAATTTAAACAAAACCTGAGAAACTATGCAATGGAATAAGAACCACTCTCTTGGTAAAAATGATCAATTTTTTACTCTCTTCCTTTAAACGTTTGTAAGCTCATTCTCCAGACTTCATCCCTACCCTTAGCAGGCTGCAGTTAGGTTGGCAGCAAGGAACAATATGGCTGAGAAATGCTGGAGAATCTCAGCCTTAAAGTATACTGCACTCTCTTGTTCTAAAAGTTTACGTTCCAGACAAGCCTTTCTTGCTTAACTAGCTGGAGATTAGGCCTGTCCCTTAGGGAAGTCAGGAGAGCAGCGAGATCTCAGTAACAGAAGGGGTTTGGAAAAGCTGTTGACTGAATTGCATCCTCACTGCATCTCAAACTGCTAGTGATGCAGGTCACAACAGATCTGAACAAAATGGCAAGCAAACAAATCACAGTAACCTACTGAATTCTCCATATATCAAAAATCAGGAGCAACAAGGAGCTGTCCTCAGACCACAGAAAATAGCTCAAACAAATGACATTGTGTAGATGTAATAGTAGCATAGAAAAATGTTCCCATTACTGCCACAAAAAATCACCATTAACCTGTGTTTTGCATTGGTTATGAATTTTCCTCCACTTATGCTTTGGTTGTCTACTTGTTTCATTTCCCGTAACTGCTCAGTAAACTAAGTAGCAAAATAAGTTATGGAAAACATCAGAGGATGTCTAGGGGCAGTTGTGTCAATCATCCAAGTCATCTCCAAATAACATCACATTTGCACAAATTTGTTTCTTTTTAATAGACCTATTTAGTGTCACAGGAAATCAAACAAACCTGATTTATTCCCATATCTCTTTTCTGGTGGCAGAATGCACCACTTGTTTGTTTATTTAAAAATTATAATCCATACTTCCAGTACTGAAGACAGTTTATGATCAGTCGTAAAACAATTTCAGTATCGGAGAGAACTAAAACACAAACTGAGACTCAGCCAGTCAATAAAAACCTGCAAGCCACTTGGTGCCTTTTGGACTAGCTGATCAAATGATACGGTTAGTAAGGGCTACTGTTGAAACTGAGATGCCCCATTGACCTCTGTGGATGATAGCTAAATTCTGTTGAAATAAATTAATGGACAGCCTCATCCATAGTTATATGGGTATACTAAATTAATGCCAACAGTTGTCAATGACTTTGGGATTTTTTAAAAAATGTATGCAATGTAGGGGATATTCACGCTGTATTCATCGTTAATTTTTCTTAGGTATTGTTCCAATAAAAATAATTTCTAGACAAAGCTTTGAAATTGTGTCAATGTAACTTTTAAGCCACCACCCTCCCCCACAATCAAAAATTCTACTGAGATATAAAATATAGAGTACTTTTTAAAAGTTTGTTTATTCAATATAAAATAAACATGTTGCATCAGATCATGCCCTATTTAAGTCACTGGAAATTTTTCCAGAAAACCTGCATTTATAGATTTATATATTGCTTTTCTAACAAGCCCATCACTGCTCCACACGTCACATTCTTTAATCATATCTATGATCACCGATAGTGTTGGAAAGTATTTTGGTATGATTTTGCTTAAAGGGAAAAAAATCTTTAAAGGAAGGATATTGTCTACTTATAACCATTGTAAGTATGCTTGTTTTTCAGTCAAAAAATTTAATTTTTATTAATAAGTAATGCTAGTTGACAAAACTGCTCAGTCAGTTTGCATCATTAGAAAATCCTAAATTTTGTTACAACAAGGAGAAGAAAGAGGAATAAGAGAGAGGAAACAAGGAAAAAGAGTTATGGTTGAGAAAGTACATTCTCAAAACCACTTGATGTGGATTAGTTGCACTTTAACACCATATATCTGCCTGTAATCAAAGTAGTTATAAAGCAGAAGAAAACATAGGTGGGGTGGGCAGGTGCTTCATCTCATGTGCATGTGCAGGAATTCAGCAGGTATTATTTAACCATGTTGTAATACCATCACACCGTGCATTCCCCCGCTTGTGTGCGCGCGCTCTCTCTCTCCCTCTAACTAAATAGTTTTTGAGGAGGCATGGAAACACTACAGGTAAGTTACACAGAAAGGAGAATTCAACATGGGCTTGCAATGTCTGACAGACACCCTATGTTGAATATCATATATCATTCCATTCACAGAAATCTTGTTACCTGAGATTTTTGTACTTACTACCTCCAAAGATTCAAGCTTTTCTTCAGTTTTGAGTTCATTTCCCCACCACACAACAGTTAAATGTAAGTCCATTTTGTGATTTAGCTTTAGCACCAAAAAATTAGTTTCTAAATGGAAATTAGTATATTAATATTACTTTCCATAAAGAAAAAGTGAGCTCCCTCAGCTAAAGCAACATGAAAAGGCATAGGTCTCGTGGACAAAAGTCCCAGCTTACAGACTGTTGACAACCAGAGGCACTGAAAAAGTTTCCACATCATCTCCAGCAGAACAGTTTTTAAATTCATTTAGAAACCCCAACTGGGCAAGACCAAAGTCTGTGAACATGCAAAAGATTCTCAAAGAAACACAAATATTGCCTAAGACAAATTCAAGCAACATACCCCCTCCCTTTTGCTGAAGGCACAGCTGAATGACTCGTGAACCTTGTTAATCATAAGAATCTTTGCTTTTAGAAAATTTTAATGTAGATACGAAGTCTTATGTCAGTCTGGGAGGGGAGATGAAAGGAACTTGTCCTCATCAGGAATATTCTTGGCTTCTTCCCTCAGTTTTCATGTTTTAGAAAATAAGCCTTTAACCTTTTCACTTATGGAGAGGAGAAAATATGCATCAATACCACCCCTCATCTAACTGTTCACTAAGACATTATCTATACTTTCTTGCCAGAACACTGGAGTGATCAAAGTGCTGGAATGAACTACAAGCACTTGTATACTTCTCACTTATTCAGTTTTATTAAAGTGCAATAAAACAAAACGTAAGACTATTTGTATTGAGCGTTCTGTTTTACATTGATCTATGGTGCTCCACAGTACAATGCCTCATGTCACCCAGCCCATACACCCCAGCATATCTGCCATGATTGTGTTTATGCATAATGCTCTGTTCCTCTGAGAATGTGTAAAGGGAACTTAGTTGCTAGTGTTAACTGTTTATCTTGCAGGTGTTTTGCTTTCGCTTTTCCGGCTGGCTTGAGAACGTGGCCTTGGAGTGCTGGAGGGAGCCAGTCCTCCCTGAGAACTGTGATGAACTCATTCCTCCCTGTTCCCTTCTCTCCCAGGCCTGGACCCTTCCCACCAAAACTCTAACAGTCTCCCATTCCCAGGGGCGGGAACGTTCCCCTATAATTAACACTGCTCACCCACCTTGCGTCACTTCTGCCAATGACCCTGTCTGAGTACCTTGATACTGATATCTCTCTTTAATAAAGTAACTTTAACTCTTACACCTGAGTGTCTGCAGTGAAGTGCTTGAGGGATTTATCTGGCAAGACCTGACAGTCTGTGGCTACAGAAACTGATGCAATCATGCAATGAAAACTCTTTTTGTTTAAAGTATTTTGGCTCAGTCAAGGTACTTCTTAGTGCAAGCGTCCTGTTGTCCTGACACATTCCTTTCTAACAAAAGAGACCCCACAACATCAATATTTTCTTAATAAAGTCTTTAACATTTTGTTTATACTGTCTCTCCTCATTTGATTCTTGGATACATAACCAAGAGCGCCTCTCACACAACTCCTTCCTGTCCCAAGTAGTACTCTGCTTGGACTGTCAGCTATCCAGATGCTTTGAAGCAACCCAGATGATTTTCCCACAAAGAAACTTATAAGGATAGGTGATATATCCCTCTGCTTCCCCCCACCCCCATCTTTCCAATTTACACACCAAACAAGTGTGTGTGGGTGTTGGCATACTTACATTTGTTGGGGCATTTTAGTATTTGCTGCTATATATGTACTCCAGAATTGTTTGAGCTACTTTAACATAGTTTGAATGGAATAAAGTAACTCTTTTCCTACTATATCCAGATGTCAACTTTCTGTCCAAACTTACTCTGGATCCCTGTCACTTAATCATAGATCCCTAAAAATAGAATGAGGTCTAGATTTGGTCCTGTTTCTCTCTAGTTGGGTCTTAAAATGACAGCCAAAGCTCCAGCTAGGATATGAGTGAGAGAGAGTACTAGATAGATTTCTTCCCCATGCTCAGCTATTGTTGTGCAACTCTGGGTCCTGGGAGGAAGATGAGCTTATTCACATAACACATGTATCTTATATATACACATGGCCCTGACCTCAATGATTCACGAGCCTGATCTTGTCAGATCTCAGAAGCTAAGCAGGGTCAGCCTTAGTAACTGAATGGGAGACTGCCAACGAAGACCAGGGTTGCAGAGGCAGGTTCTTGCCATGAAATATCCCACCAGGGTCACCATAAGTCAGCTATGACTTGAGGGCACTCTTCATCAATATATATATACATACATGCTAACAACAGGCTCCAAAACAGCACACACAGCTTGAAACTGAGCAGACTTAAAATATACATGACCTGCTCATACCCTGGGCCATACGTGATCAGAAGAAGCCAGAAAATTGTGAAAATGTGCCAAGAACAGCTACCCAGCCAGCCACCATGCTAAACACCACCATAGCAAAAAAAAAAATTCAGTGTGATCATATAAAGTAATGGACTCAAGAGGAAAATGGGCATTGCCAACAAGGGGTTAGATCCAGACACAGTTTTCTCACCTAGTCTTCTGTCTTACTACAGCCCCTGTCTCACATGGCATTTGTCCATGTAGGCTGCATGATCCTCAGAACTGTCTTTTTGATGCTCAATGGCTGGAACCAACCCAATACATAAGTTGATTTTCAAACTTATTTGCGAAATCAAATCCCCCCATAGCATGCATTCTTACTACTGGGAGCTGGAACAGTGTAGTGTTTAAGAGTGCCACTATTGTCTCAACCTCAGTAGGTATCTGCAACATAAACAAAATGCTAACCTGGGGGAAGGGTTTGGGTGTTTAATAAGAATTACGGTGATAAGAAGACTGTGATTCAAATACGCACAAAAACATCAATATATTAATGCTATTATTCAATCACACGTTAATTCATCTGTAACAACCACCGCCACCTTACACATCTCAACTTACAGTTATTATATAGCATCAGAATCAGATACTTCTCATGTACATATAAATTTAAAGAACAGGAAATAACCCTTAATTCATTTTCTTAGGTGGCTGGAGACATCTGAAGATCAGTAACAGAAGTAAATATCTACACTGCGGGACAGCAGACTAGGAAGCGCTGTCCATAGACAATCCTTGCTCAGACTGTTAGTTCAAGATTTAGACAGGAGAGCAGAGAACACTTTAGAGGTATTGAGAACAATCCTAGGCAGGTCTACTCAAATGTAAGTCCCATATTATTCTATAGGACCTACTCTCAGGAAAGCACTCTTGGGATTGCAGCCATTGTGTTTCAACTGAACAACTTCTATTATTTTCTAGTATGGGAATTTTTACAAGACAGAAATGCAAGCCTGTCCGTTGTGAATGCTCTGCAGTGCACTGGCTAATGAGCTAAATTCAGATCTCTGTTGAAGCAGCATTTTTACTTATACTGCAGCCCTAGGCAAGTCAATAGTCCCCCAAAAGCCTTATAGTTCAGAGGTGAAGGTATAAAAATTATAAGGCTTTCCGCACATTATGAGAAGAGTAAGAAAAACACAGTAGGTGCTAAGAATGAAAATACTTGATTTTTTTTTGAACTGCAAATATGCTTTTCATCCTGAGCCTGTTGCTACATATTTGTAGCAACTGCAATGTTTTATTGTATTTATTGCTAATAATTTTGATTGGCTCATGCCTTAAATTAAGCAATTTAAGGCTGCAGTGCTACACACACTGAATTCACTGAAAGCCATTTCTAAAAAACATGAGGAGGATTGCACTACATACACTCTTTTGCATGCTTATTAGGAAATTAGCCCCATTGGTACTAACTTTTGGCAAACATGCAAAGGATTGCACTGGCCCACTACTATCAATGGAACAGCATACAGCCAGAGGTACAGTCTAATAATGCTAACTGTGATCACTGATGTCACTTATTTGGAGTTTAATGGGCCTTACTCAGAAAGAGGGTGCAGAGAGTTGCAGCCTTAGAAGTGCTTCACTTTGAAGCATGCCCTTATCACAACTTAAGTGTGCATTTGGGGCGGGGGGTATATTAAGACCTGCATTTGGGGCGGGGGGGGGGGTATATTCCTCAGCAAAAGTGTCAAACACGCCAATCACTCTATGTGTAAGTTTTACAAAAACAAAACATAGTTTATAAACTGATCCCAGTTAACTGATCAGTAATAAAGTTACTTCCATAAATTTTTGAAACATCATTATTTCCTGTCTCTCAACAGTGTTGTTTTCAATGTTTTCACACTTACAGTTATTTCTTATATACATACATATGTTTTTAAAAGACAGAGAATGTAAGTGTAGCGATTAGCATGTCAGACAAGGATCAGGGAGACCCAGTTTCAAATGGCTACTTGGCATGAAACTTAGTGGGTGATCTTGACCCAGACACTCTTTCAGCCTAACCTACCTCACAGGGTTGTTGCAAGTATAAAATGGAGATGAGGAGAACCATGTTCACAGCCCTGAGACTCCTTGCCATAGGACTGGGTAACATTGGTCCAATCACTCTTCCTCTACCTAACCTATTCCACGAGTTCACATGAGGATAAGACAGAGGATTGGAGAGTCATGGATCGGATCTGCTGGAGTATTTCTGTAGATGCTTTTCTGCCTGCAGAATGCAACTTTCTCACCTCTGTCCTCACACGGCCACCCAAAATACTCCTTCATTTCACAGAGATGCTCCAGGGGATCCAAGCCCACGTTTGCTTTCCTAAGCCCACTTGCCACAAAGTTCAGTAGGTGACATTGGGCCAGCCACATCTCTGAATCTAACCTACCCCACAAGGCTGTTGTAGCATAGTGGTTAAGTGGTTGGGAGAGACTCAGCTCTCTGTTGGTTTGAATCCCATTACTGCCATTAGCTCAGCAGATGGCTCTGGGTAAGCCACTCTTCTCAGCCCCAGCTTCCCAACTCTATTGGGGAGATAATGATACACTCGCAGCTCTGAGTAGGGCACTAATCTATCTAGAAGAGCAGTATATAAGTGAACTGTTGTCGTTACTGTGGAATAGAGGAAGGGAAAATGTAAGAATTCCTTGAAGGACAAGACAACAAAAATGCACTAAATAAAAAGGCCAATAAGAGTAATGGGTTTTCAAAAAGAAGGAAAAAAGTTATCCATGAGGAAGCATTAAATCATGGCACCGTGGAACAGAGAACGAATTATATTTATAAAAGATATATACAAGATTCTTTCACTGTTCCTGACCATCATAATGGAAACCTATTTTTTCCTCTGGATTTGAGTCCAGAGACCACCAAGATTTTCAGGGAGCTTCTGAGAGTCAAAGCTCCCTTCTCCCTACATGTAGGCATTGGGCAATCCACAGCCAAAGAGAACAGTCCCTTTAAACTAGAAGGAAGCGACTGACAGCCCAGGCTGAGCTGCGGGAGGGAGGGGGGCCAAGGCCAGCTAGGAAGGACGAGGCCGAGCCCGGCCGAGGAAAGGAAGCGACCCGAGACCCACCGACCCTCGTTCGCCTTCCACCTCCCTGAAGGTCCCGCCGCCCCTTCTTCCTGCCTTCCCTCCTCCCTCGACTGCTGGTCTGCCTCCCAGCCCGTCCCCGTCGGCGGCTGCTCGGCCGGCTGAGTGACCGACGGACCCGCCTCACCTGCCCTATCGTCGCCTCCGTTCTTTCCTCCTCCTTCCGGGCGGAGGCGCCCGGCTCATCCCGTAAGCCGGCGGGGTCGTCGAACGCTGAGGGAAGCAGGAGAGGCGGCGGCGGCGGCGGCGACTCCGGACTGTCGTTTCAGCGGCCGCGGCAATACCGCCATCCCGGCGCCATTACCGGCCAACTGACACAGAGGCGGAAGGGGGGGAGAGGAGGGAAGGGGAGGGCAGCGGCGGCGGCGCGCGGCAGGGCGGGAACCGCTTTAGGAAACCTCGCGAGGAACGGGGCGTGAAGTCTTCGACCTTCCCAAGATGGCTGAGGGAAGGATTGGGGGGGGGGGGGTAGGGCCTCTGACGCCATCTTGAAAGCGGCAAAGTACTTGCTCCACCCGCCACCTTAGACAGTTGAGGCAAAGCCGAGCTCGGCAGGTCTGGGAAGCTAAGCAGGGTAAGCCTTGGTTAGTAATTGGATGGGAGACCTGTAGACGGCCAGGGTTGCAGCCAATGGCAAATCACCTCTGTTATTCTCTTGCCTTGAAAATCCTCGCAGGAGTCTCCATAAATCAGCTATGACTTGACGGCGCTTTCCTCCACCACCACCAAGAAATTTGGTACGCTGCATGGGAAGCTTGGCTAGCCCTATTAACAGTCAATATCTTGTGCGTCTGTTTGTAATAGGGTTGCCAGCTCCGGGTTAGGAAATTCCTGGAGATTTGGCAGGGGTGGGGGCGGGGGCGAGCATAGACAGGGCAGGGCTTGAGGAGGGAAGGGGCTTTAGTGAGGTATAGTGCCATATTCACTCTTCAAGGCAGCCATTTTCTCCAGGGATCTGATCTCTGAGGCCTGGAGATCAGTTGTAATTCTGGGAGATCTCCAGCCACTACCTGGAGGCTGGCAACTCTAGTTTGTAAGAGTCCAACATACATTCACTTGCTAAATGAAACTAGGGACCAGCACCCTGGATAAATGTGTGTGTGCAATCACATGTTCAAGTTGTACATGTGTAGGACTTAAGAATGTGTAGGACTTAAGAATAAGAATTACTCAAGACACATAGAAAAAGGTTTGCCAACTCCAGCTTAGGAAATGCATGAAGATTTTGAGGTTGGAGCCTGGGGAAGACAGGGTTTGGGGAGGAGAGTGACCTCAATTGGCTAGAACCCTGTAGAAACCACTCTCCAAAACAGCCATTACTCCAGGGCAAATGGTCTCTGCAGTCTCGAGATCAGCTGCATATAAAAGAAAAAGCAACTGCACTGTACACAGATGGTCCCTGCGTTCACTGTAATTTGTAAACAGGGCTAGTGGCTCCAGCCATTTTTTGGACAATTTGCTATCTATCTTTTGTGGAGCTGCTCACAAGGTAGCATATATCAAACAGCACTCCTGCCTTGGAAATTAACAAGAGTCTAGTAGCAAATGAACACCGTTGGTTTCTTAAGCCTTCCAAGGATACTAACTGCACATTTCTAAGTCTTGGTGAAGTTTAGGAGGGTTTGTCACTCAATTAAATCACTGCTAGTCCATATTTCAGTTGATTTATCAAGGCATACATAGCTTACAAAATACTATTTTACAAATAAACTTTAATGAACATAATTCTTATGTTCTCTGTGAAAAGAAACAGAAGCAGGAACGAGTACTGTAATGACTACAGCTCACTAAACATTAAAAAAAATAGACTAAGATCCACACTACATTCTCAGAGAGGACAGCTACTTTCTGGCTGAGGCATCCATCCATATACATAGATCAGATACCATCATTGCAGGCGTGCAAGGAATTCCAGGAAAGACAGCAGAGGAGGGCTACAAGAACTTCTGGCACGCTTCCTCTAAGAAAGGAATCTGCCCCATGATGTAAAATGCATGCAAGCTGTACAGCATTAATAGCTCTTAGAGAAATATCTAATAATGTGAGTTCAGGATAAGTTATAATTTCTCTTTAGAAAACAACCAGGCACTTAATAGACTAGCAAATATAATAGCTTCAACAGCATCACAGGTATTCTATGGCATATGGCGAAGGGGAAATATGGGGGCTTTCACAAAACTAATCCCGTTTTAATTGTTTATGCAGAGGCAAAATTTCTGTGCCAAATTAACTGGTAATCTGCATGAAGAAAAACTCATTTCTGCAATTGGTGTATATTACATAGAGGTGCATACACCTTGTTTCGTCTGACTTATTTTATTTACATTAATTATAGTCCATGTTTCTCACTGATGCTCAAGTTGAACTACACTTGGACTACACAGTGTAAATCAATACAATCAACATCTTAATTCTCCACCTAATCTGGAGAACCGGGTTTGATTCCCCACTCCTCCACTTGAAGCCAGCAGGGTGATCTTGGGTCAGTCTCAGCTCTCCAGCGCTCTCTCAGCCCCACCCACCTCACAGGGTGTTTATTGTTGTGAAGATAATAATGACATACTTTTAAACCGCTCTGAGTGGGTGTTAAGTCATCCTGAAGGGCGGTATATAAATTGTTATTAGATGTTGATTGTATTGAGCACCGTGACCATTCCCATGCTTCCGGTACAACCATGGAAAGCATGCAATTAAAAACTGATGCGCCGGTCTGAGGGTAGAAGAGTAGGCAAGCTTTCACGTCACACTGAGCTATTTGAAGCAGCATGAAAAGCACAAAAGGAAACTTCCAGCTACTGTGAACACAAAGGTTTGCAAATTATTAAAAGGAAACCTGCACAATAACTTCAAGAAAAGGGTTTAAAATTAATTGCTGTGCCCCCATTTAAGAGGATAGATTCTAATGCAAGCATCTGTTGACTGAAGAATCGTGTATGTGTTTCAAGTGCCAAGCAGTTCAGTTCAACAACCAGTGACCCTTCTGTTACACGCTACAGCAAGTGGCACCATTAGGGCTGAATAAATAGCCAAGGAGGAGTAAAGTATTTGGCTGGGAAACAAAATAGTAAGTAATACGTTTGGATGCCCATTGTCGTTAGTGAGATGCAGATACAGATTCACAGTGAAATCCTGAACAGAGTTACTCCAGTCTATGCCCATTGAAATCAATAGGCTTAGACTGGAGTAACTCTGCTTAGGATTTCACTGTAGCTGTACCGATGCCGGTTTTAGCAGAACATAACAGTACCACAAACTTCTGGGTGGACCTTTAAGCAGCTTTGCCCAGCATTAGTTTCTCTTGAAGTTTATGGGGAAATTATCCCCAAAGAAGCAACATGCCAGCGCGGGAACCCTTAGGGACAAGAGTCACGGTCTTAGGCCCAATTCACAGCTTAGTGCGTCCCTGCAAGAGCTGCTTCCTGTGGTCTAGTTCCAAAATGTGCCAGCAGCACGCATACGTTGGAACTGTACAGTGGGCTGAACCATATGGTTCCTTCCCTACCATTTCTCTTTGTTTGAAAAGAATCTTGGCACCGTGCCCCTGTCCATATCATTTGGAGCCAGGAAGGAGTCATGGCCCAGTGAAAGAAGCATCTTGGCATGGAGGAGATCCCAGGTTAAATCTCTGGCATCTCCAGTTAAAAGACAGTAAGGATGAAAGACCTCTTCCCGAGCCTCGGGAAAGCTGCTGACAGTCACAGTAGACAGAACCGACCTTGACAGTAGACAGTCAAGGGTCTCCGATTCAGAACATGGCAGGTTCCCTTATGCTCCTGTGTACCAGCGCAGCATAGGATCAGAATACAACAAAGTGACTCCTATGCGGTGACAGTAGAGCATGAATTTGGGTTTTATTTCACTAAGACTATTTTAATGAAGGTGTTGTAATTTTTAGCCAAATGATAGAGGATAACTGTAGAGGATAGAGCAATCACTGTACTGAGTTTTTACCTGCTTGTGAGTAGCAGAACTTCCTGCAGAACTTAAAAAGCTGTACAGCTTCGGTCCGAGTGACTCTACCATTTTAAACACACAGAAAAAACTCTACACAACTGTTAATTGTTTAAGGGAAGCAGCAAAGCGCATTAAGCATGATGTGAGCATGTTATGGCATCAGAACCGCTAGCGCACCATTGTAACAAAATGTTAGTACAATCTTTAGTTGAACTACACAAACAAATCTCATTACTTTCCTACAAGATGGATGGATTCAGTTGCGGAGTAGCAACCAAAACTCTTAGTACATGAGATTTTCTTTATAGGGTGCACGGGCTGGATCTCTGAGTTTGGAAGGGAAATTGTCTTATTGAAAGAGAGAAAAACACACATTCATAAGCAATGCTAACAACAATCGCAGTGCCTTCAAACTCCTGCAAAATCAAAACAGATTCCTCTCAAAAATTTACCATTTAAACTGTTGGTCACACCATATTTTCTGTAGCACTATATGTCAATTAAAACTAGAGTTTGAATATACCTACCTCCTTAATTCATCATCAATTTTCTGCAGAACATTTTCCTTCTTTTTCATCCATATCCTCTATAGCATTAACCCCAGTCTACTACTCGCTTTCCACTCCTATTAGAGCAGGACCAAATAAAATAGCAAATCCCCCTTTCCCTCAGCTAGTTTCATCCAGTGTTTTCTCCTTTAAAATGGAGGCTTGTAGGCAAAACATAAGATAATCCTCTGCAAAACTGTGAAAAGTCAGATTATTTTTTTCCCAAGGCAACCTTTTATAAAGTTTAGTATTTTAGAAACTCAAAAGGGTTTTACCTGCTGGAAACAAGCAAAGACAGAAAAGCAAGGAAGAATCCACTATGCTTGCACCCTAGACATTGCAGAGAACTTCAGCCAAGCCTGCAAATTTAGTATTACGACTGGACAGTCCTAAATACTAGAAAATGCTGGCAGGGCAAGAGTAAGGAGCTCTACGTGCTGAGGTCTATCATTTTACATGTCAAAGGATTGTGGCTGGGCAAGGGGCAATGGAAAGTTTTCTACGCCATAGTATTCTTGCACACTCCTCCTAAAAATAGATCGGCAGCTGGGTGTTTTAGCTGAAACCAAAGATGATCCAGTGGCCAGGGTTAAAGGAAGCCTGCTGGTATTTTGGGAAGGCTGGCCTCCACCTGTTGAGGCCAGAGCAAGGGTCACCATAAAGTCACAAAGCCATATGTGATGGCCAAGTGCTCAAGGAAACTGCAGGAAGAGAACCAATGCCAAAGATGCATGACACCAGCAAGAGGTTAAAATCCAAGTGCTCATCTGCTTTTCTACTTGGTTTAAAAGGTTAAAGAGCTTACATGCCAAGAGAGGGGAGGAAAATTATGCTACAAGGGCCCTAATTTAACACGATGTATACAGAAAGAGGGGCAATGCAACTGAGATGTGTACTTCTGGGAGTGCCAGGGCTTTTTTTCAGCTGGAACGCAGTGGAACGGAGTTCCGGAACCTCTTGAAAATGGTCACATGGCTGGAGGCCCCGCCCCCTGATCTCCAGACAGAGGGGAGTTTAGATTGCCCTCTGCGCCGCTCAGTGGTGCAGAGGGCAATCTAAACTCCCCTCTGTCTGGAGATCAGGGGGCGGGGCCTCCAGCCATGTGACCATTTTCTCCAAGGGCAACCCACTGAGTTCCACCACCGCTTTTCCCAGAAAAAAAGCCCTGGGGAGTGCTGCATAGTTGTACCCATCAGACTGCCTTTCTCCTGGATAAAATTAGTTTTTATATTCTGCTTGACAAACTGTGCTCAGAATACCCAAAGTTCCACACTTAAGCCCAGCACATAAGTGATGCAGCAAAAGGTCTCTAGACATTATTCCAACACAGAAGACACAACTCATGCAGTTTCTCTGGGTAGTTCTTTCTACCCCCATCTTTCACACAGTGAAGTTAGGAGGCTCAAACTTTGTGCTTTATTCAGGATCAAGTACTTTGTGCAACAGGTAGAGAGGGAAGAGATCAAGCATGGGTAAACTCTTGAGAAGTGTGTGAAAGCTCAGTGGGGTCCTCAGAGCGCTACCTCCCCTCTAGTTGCTCAGCAAGCTCATACCTATGTAAGTAGGAAAAAAATCTCTTACGGGTTCACACCTGTGTCAAGGCCTCCCCCACTCCCACCTTTCCTTTCACAGCTAGTTATAAAGTATATTTTGTTTTTCTTCCAAGGGCTCATAGGAGTTATGTCTGCCAACCACAGAAATGGACCAAGTACAATTCTATACTGATCTGAAGGTGTCCTGCTATATTTGGGCCCACATATAGGTAAGTAACACGATTCCCTGCTGGACGAATGGATAAAATACACAGCATAAAAGTTCCATTCTGAGAACAGCAAGGATTTTAAGATTTCCAAGCAGAATTACTTGTGCAGGGAATTGTAAAGAACAGGCACAACATATCCATATTTCTGTTCTGGGTAACTTCCCACACTTCTTCCTGAAAAGGATCCGATATTTTGAGCAAGACTCAAATATCGATATCCGATATTTTGAGCAAGACTCTGTACAAGAGTGAACAGGTACTAGAGACTAAGGGAAGTTTCATTACTGTTAACGTTAGGGAAATACTATGGGTAGATTTTGCTTTCACATCCAGGAACCTAACTGCTGTTGGAAAGGTATTTTGCCTAGTCAAATTAGCTAACCAAATCAGAAGTGGGGCAGGTGTCCATTGATGTCACTTATGGATTGTCACTATTCTGAGCTACCTATATTTGGCACCAACTATAGGGTAATTCAGGTTGCTTACTTCTGTACTATTCTGAGGGCACCATAATCCGGACTAAGGTTAAAACATTGGAGGTTGGCGTATGTTAAGCACTCCTTCTCTAGAATTTATTCTCAAAAACTAGTAAGCATAAGTATTCGTGGTTACTAGTGATGGTGGTTTAGGGTCAGAGAACCATCCCCACCACACATGGCTCCCTTAACCAACAGAGGATTGCACTGGCCCACTGCCTCTGTGCTTCCAGGGAATATCTCTGGCCACAACCTAGTGGGTGGGAGAACAAGAACATTTGATTTATATAATGCCCTTCAGGACAACTTAACACCCACTCCTACCTCACCCTGTGAAGTAGGAGGGGCTGAGAGAGCTGTGATTGACTCCAGGTTGCCTAGCTGGCTTCAAGTGGAGGAGTGGAGAATCAAATGATGGGCATGAACCAGGAAAAAACCGAATGCGGTTCGTGGTTCATCGCATTTCACGAACCATGAACTTTCACAAACCTTCCCCAGTCTGCAAACCAGTTTGTTTGGTTCGTGAAAACGTCACATCCAGGTCAGCAAATCATCACTTCTGGGCCAGTAGAAGGTCACTTCCAGATCAGCAGGAGGTCTGCAGAAAGTCCATCCCATTGCCTAGGAAACTGATTGATGCCAGGCTTTCTGCAGTCACGAACTAAAAAACAAACCAAATGAACCAGCCTAAAGTTCATGGCAGTTCATCAGAAATGGGCTCTGGTAAACTGCCGGTTCATGAACCACGAACCGACCTGTTTCGTCATGAACTTTGGTTCGTATTTCAGTTCGTGCCCATCTCTAAATTAAACTTGGCTCTCCAGATTAGAGTCCTGCTACTCTCAACCACTACACCAAACTGGCTCTGAATACCTGAAGGGAAATAAGCAGCAAGCCATAGCCTTCCTTAATTTTTTACAAACCAGCTCAGCTTTCCTCAACTCCAAAGCCATTTCATTGAGTGCCCATGAGTTCTTGTATTGTGAGAAAGGGAGAAAAATACTTGTCTACCTTCTCTATCCCATGCATAATCTTGCAAACCTCTTATCATGATTGATAGCTTGAATGAGCACCCAATAGTATAAAACACAAGAAATTTGCAGTAGAGCAGTTTACATTCAGGATCCAACAATGAAATTTTCTTTTTTAAAATCCTACTTTGCATACAGAACCTTATTTCTACATTGTTTCCAAACCTGAAAAGGCCTAGGTACCCACTCCACAGACTTGTACACAAAAGTATTTTTATAAGAACCACAGAGATCACAGTTCAAAGTACTATGATTGCAAAAACTACTGCTAGCCTTGTTTGGCAGTTTCACACAACACATTTCTCCCACCTCAGTGTGTTTCTGTGCATGTCTAAGGATGAGTTAGGATTTCTAGAAGCTGCGTGTTATGTACAAACTGGCAAAATGCTGTTATCTTCCTTAGGAAAACTTTAAGATCAACTGAGCTTTTTTGTTCTACCTGCAAAGTTTCTTTAGACGCTGAAAAGCATTGCAGGTGTAGCAGCATACTTCTCATGACAGTAACAATAAGCAGCAGCTGACCCATGTACTAGCAATATTCTTTTGACTTGTGCCTGGACAGAAATAACTTGAGCTACCCAGGTCGAAAATCCCACAGCATGAGCACTATGTTCCCCTATAGCTTTTTAATGGCATTGTAATCCAATATTCTGTCCAATATGTTGAACTTATTTGTTCAAGTTGTACAGTCACTTATATTCCAAATTCCCAAGTATAGCCCCACTATCCACATCAAAACAGGCAGCCAGCCAAAAGCAGTGTTCCACGCACACAGAAAATCCCAGCTTTACACAAAAAATCCAAAAAAAGAGTACGGTTCCATTTTCATTATGCCCCATTATTTACATGCATTAAATTTTGTACGTGTGTGTGTGTGTGCGTGCGTGCATGCTTATACAGCTGTCCTTGAAGATTGCTTTACAACTGCAACTACTCCAGAAAGCAGCATTTAGCTATCAATTTTGGGGCTAAACTTAAGCTGCGAGCATTTACCTTTCAAACCCTATATGACAAGCCTAGAATACTTGAATGCCCCCCTCCCACCATGTACTTTGTCTGATAGTTTCATCTTCTATCAAGGGAGTTCCTCTAAATCATGGAACCCATTGCCCAGCAACATCTGCTAGATTTGGGACCTTGGCCCTTTTAAACAGGCTTTAGAGACTTTGTACAAGCTCTTAACAATTACCATGCCCACTTTTTTCTTGCTTATCACACAGACCCCGCCCCAAAGAACAGTAATACTGAAAAGACATGCCATACAATTTGTAAATAAAAGGGAAGCATGGCAAATCTTCTTGCTTGTCAAGACCAGCTGTCTTTTGAGAACTGGGCACCATCATTGCTGTACCATTGAAGTAACTATTTGTTAGCTGCCTTAGGGTTTTCTTTTACAAAAGTGGCGAGCAGAGTATTAACATGAAAAATTATATAGCAAGCAACCTTACTACTATAAAACTACATTTATTTAATGGTTATTAAAATAACTTTTTCAAGTCAGCTGTTCGCTTCAAATGATACATCAGCAATTCAGCATTATTAAAAAGCATTTTTCCGGCATGATTATGACAGGTTTAAAATCTTCTTGTATATATAAAACCATTCATATTTCCATATGCTGCTACCATGGGCTGCTACCACACCCTGATAAAACAGTCTTCAGTGTCTAAGTGGTAAGGTCCAGAGCTCAGATCTTCAAAATGTGAAGGCCTGTTTAAATGTAATCAGAGAAAGCATTTTTATTGGCTATCAGTAAGGAATGTGCAGATAGACTACATGCAAACAACCTCAAGCTAAGAAAAATTCTTCTGAATATAACCATGAGTTTTTCCAGTGTTTGAAACAGATTGAAGTTTTTTTTTTTTTTACTATTAAGCCACATTTACAGCAACCAAATGTAGGGATAAAGAATATCGGGTTGGAGAGCTTTCAAAACGAACGTTAACTGCTCTGACGACGTTTCCAAAATGCAAAGAGCAGCTTTTATAAGCTCCTGAAAATGAAGTAAAATTTGAATATCAAGACTGAACAGCCAAGAAACACAGTCCTAAGGTTTCGTATTACAATTCACATTAAAGTATGTACATTCACATAAGGTTGAAAGCTGATACAGTCTGTGGATACTGCAATGCTGCTTTTAAATGAGGCTCAAAATCTGTTCACTCCATACATCTCTTTTTAATCAGACTAGTAGCAATACGGAAAGCGGCAGGTTTTCAGAAAAAAGCAACAAAAACAAGGAGCAGTGAATCTGGAGGCTTGGCTTCTGCAATAACTAACTCACTCCAACGCAAGCTGACGGTTACAACCAGGGGATCCCTTCCATTAACACTTTCCTCTGGTACAAGGAACCTCCCCGCAACACAAGAGGCTTAAAGATCTTTTTGTTACAGGGAAAAGCACCTTGCAGCAGAGGAAAGCATCACTGCTAACAAAAAGGATCCACAGGCTCCAACCTTCTGCGCTCATCTGAAATAATCTTTGAAGTGTGGTTTTTATCAGCCTTACATATGATGAATTTTGAGAACTAGGGATCTTGTTTTAAAATACACTTAAGCGCTTGTTTTTTTAGCCAACCCTTAATAAAAGTGGGGCACACCCAGGCACTAATTTTCACTTTTAAATAGGGAATGTGAGAAACATAAAACGCTGAATCTCTTTTCTATCTGGATCACCTGTACTGACCAGTCACTTAGACTTTCAATAGCCCAAACAGAGACTAAAGCATGCTGCACTTCTGGTTCTTTTTAGTCCAAAAGTATCAGAACTCTGCACTCAAATCTCAGGCCCTAATGTCTCTACAAGCAGAGTCAAGAGAAAGTCAATCTATCCCTATTGGCTATAGAGATACTGAACAACTGCACTCTAGCTTCAATGGTTAGATTGGTTGGTTAAATTAATTGTCATAACTCAAAATAAGCTAACCACATCAGGGTCAAAACAAACTATTATGGTATCTGCAATTACAGGAAGCACAGTCAATTCAGACTGTGGGAAAAATGAAATAAGACAATGTTCTTAGATACATGAAGCTTTGATTTTGTGGTGTCTTTCAGTCCGTTGCAAGCAGGGAAAGGAGATAGACAAGAACACACGGCTGGCTCTATTAGCCTTCATTATTTTGCTGAGCCTAGTTATATTATCCTTCAAAAGACCTTTGAAGTGATCCAGTCACATAGAAGCAATCTCACCCATAGCTGAAGCCATCTTGCTTTCAAGAATTCTTTCTCTCCACTGAAAAACTACACGCTTTCTAATTACAGGAATGACAACTCACCAGACTCACAGGCATGTATCCTATCACCCAGCTGAGCAAAGTGGGAAGGGAGCCTTCCTCCAACTTCCACGGCTCTCTGCTGACGGAAGAGCCACATTTAAAACAGAGGAAGGCTTCAAATGTTAAGCTGTGGAAGGACACATGCCACAATCTAGGAGTTCTTTACATGTAACTTCCAGCTCCTTTTGAATGAAATAAACACTATTTTGACTTTGAAACTGGCCATTTAGGAGTTCAGATACATGCGCTGACAACACTCTTCCTACTCAGGCAGAAACAGATGCTTATCTGTATTTCTTTCTCCTTGCTTTTTTATTTCACCTGCAAGCAGTTCTCCTGAGGGAGGGTGTTTTCAGGCCACACAGGCAAGACCACGTGTGATATGCGACTCCACAGCCCACTGAGTTTGTCTGTGTCCATATGGTTATAAGAACTTGGCATGTGTGAATTGGTAAACTTAGCAGAGAGGAAATCTTTCACTTTCTCCTCAACTTCCAACAGGGTGAGGCTCTTCCCTAGAGACTCCTCCTCTAGCAGAACAGTTAAGAGTAGAGCAACATCTTTAAATGCTGCATTTTCATGGTCGCAGTACTTGTAAAATATCAAGGTGGAACCTGCGGGCAGTGACTCGAACCGATGCACCACTGCTGCCTTCTTGCCTCCCAAGAACCCGGAACTCAGCTCCTCGTCTACAGCAAATTTTACCACATCACTGTCCAGTGTGGCTTTGCCAGCCCCATCAATTCTGATTGTAGCAGTGCTCTGAGAAGAGGAGAAGGCATCTGCAATCTGGTTGCTTAAACACTTTAGGGCATCTTCAGCTTCTTTTGCAGCAGCGAGCAATAAGATAGCAGGCTCCAAATGAGGCTGTGACGAGTTGAGGCGTTTCTCAAAGGTGGTTTGGATTCTCTTCCAAAGCCTGCTGTCCTGACTAGGGTAACTGCTCATGAGCTTTTTCATCTGGGTCTGGAATGCCTGCACGACGTGGTCAATTTCCGGGGTATGGGCTGATGGATGAAAAATATACCATCCACCAGCAGCAATGCAAGCGCCCACACACACCAGAATCCATAAAACAGAGTGTCCCTCAGACTGTACACTAGAACCTACACAAAGTGATGGGAAGGAAGAACAGAGAAGACATATAGATTAGTAGTAGCAGATTAGTAGCAGCATTATTTCAACACACGAGGACTTGCGCAATCATGAAAAATCAGACTGCCTCAGAGAAAAACAGCAACATATAAGAGCTAGTAGTTAGTTATTCTAGCTCATTAGTAAAGTTTTACAGTAAAACAATTTACACACACTACAATAAGCCTTCGAAACTAAAATACAACAATTCTGAAAATCCAATGGAATATTTATTTGAAGACACGCACCCTGTTTAAGCAGCCAGATTTAAAGCCAATTTGACAATGAAATGCTGTCAAGTAGTAAATTTGTGTTGGCTGAGAATAACTTAAATGCTAAACTCCTCCAGACTCAACTGGTTCCTTACACTGACTTTTGTTTAAATTGTATTTTTTATTAAATTTTCAAACTTTTACAAACTTCAATAAACCATCAACATTAACAGACAGTTATCGCAAAAAACAACAACCATTTAGTACAAAAGTACGTATCCTAGTTTAATTTCCAAAATATAAGAAAAGGAAGGAAAAAGGCGGGGGGGGGGGGAGGTATAACATGCTGTACTGCTATTACATAAGACAAAGTAGTTTCACAAATATGCCAAGGAAAAGTATAGGTCTTCTTTCGCTTTTCCTTTCATTTTAACGTCATTGTTCATTAAAAAAATCAAAAACTGGGAACCATTGTTCTGAAAGATATGATTTGTAATGAGGATTTTCACGTTGGGCAATTTGATCAGAGATCTTATTCATGATAAAGTGATCCCAAATGTGGGAATGCCAATCGGACACCGTAGGAAGACTTTTTTGATTCCATTTGGAAGCTATTACTAATTTTGCAATAGCAATTAGAGAGAGGACCAGATTTCGCTTAGGTCCCTTTCACTGATTTGATTACATTTGTTGGCTGGAAGAAGGGGTAATTTTAATGAGTATCAAGAGAGAGATGCCATCTATCCAATAGCTTCCTTCTATTCATAACTACTAAAAACCTCTTGCTCAGGGGAAAAAATGAGAAAAGTGCTTTCATGATCTTTAATCTTGAGCTTCTTCAGTGTTACCCAGGGTTCTGATCCAGTTTTTATCAGGCAGGACACTGTAATTCCTACTGTGTTTTACTAATCCAGGTATGTGTTTTTAGTGAGTCTTCAGTTTTCTCTGAATTCTACGCTAGCTCCAAAAAGTTCAGGCCCAAAGAAATGAGAAATAATGCAGAACTGATCATCTCCTCATGTTATGAAGAACAAGAAGATCTATTTCTAAGAACAATGCCATCCTTTTTATTGAAAACTAAAGTTTCCAGAGACTGTCTGACTGTATCAGATATGCTGGTGTTTTGAAGAGTACGATTTGCATATCTTGTGCTTTCCCTTTTTCATGCAGTCTTGGTTACATTCCGCTGCTCCTGCACTGGGTTGCCAGACTGAATTGATCTGAAAAACTCCTAGCAAACTTCACCTAGTATGTTTTTCTTCTCACAAGCAGTTTAGGATGGCATACATAGTTCTTGCGTCCTTTTTAATCCTCAGAACAACTGTGTGTGGTAGTTTAGAATGAGCGAGAAAATGTGTGCATGACTAACCCAAGGCCTCTCAGAGAGCTTTAAAGCTGAGCAGAGATCTACAGTAGAATTTCCCTGTTCCTAGTATAAAATACTTCTCACTTTACCGCACTGCTATCTAAGCAAGCAGACGCACCTGTGCAGTTACGATCAACTTCAAGCTTGTGAAACACTAGAGAATCTGATTGATGTCTGGCTGTATGAACAGACCTGGACCCACATACAGAGTCAGTATGGGTATTAAAATCTTACTTTTAGTAGCAGCTTTAGAACGCTTCTTCAATATGCTGGCTTGAACTGGAGGCTCACCTTCATCTGAAAGGAAGTCACAGTACAAATACTTTTGGAGTTTTAATCTCTAGAACAAGCTGCCAATGGTGATCAATTAGTAAATTTAGATACAATTACAGTAATTTAACAAGCTCCCTAGAAAAGCTCTGGAATCTCCAACTTCTTAAGTTTTCAAAAGGAGACTGGCTTCTGTTAAATATACATTCTTTAGAACAGGATACACTGCCTTAAAATGTGACAGTCATATCTTGTATACAGAAATAGGTTAGTAAATTACAGAAATGGCATGTATCCTACCAGTCCACTTGGCAAAATCTGAAACAGTCCTCCAACCTAAGGAACCAGTGAAATGCCACTTGGAAGAAGGCTTCAAGCTTTGCCAAGCAGAATGGTAATATAAATACCAGGGATTCCTTCGACTAAGTTATTGTGAGGAGGGATTCTGTTTTCCAAACTGAGAAAACAAGGCCAAGTAGATATTCAATCTGCAGGGGTTTAATGCTTTCGGAAATATGTCTGAAGAATAAAATCTTGGAACAAAACAAAGTGAGCTAGTTTTGGGTGCCTTCCGTAAGATACCTGGAGTTACAGTGACAGTCTCATCAGTAAATTAAAGCAGATTTGACTTGTGTATTATTTATGTAAATCTAATTCCAATTGCTTAATTTAAATAAATAGTTCCCTGTGCAAGAAGTAGGTTTGGAATACACACTGCACAAGATGCCAAAGGCCTGGCCAGATGGTCTTCGGCAGAGTCTGGTTGACCGTCCATCAATAGATAAAGCTGAGTGTCATCAGTGTACAGGTGACAACCCAACTTGAAACTCTGCACCAGCTGGGTGAAGAGGCACATACAGATGTTGAATAACATCGGGGGGAATATCACCCCCTGCGGCACCCCACACACGAAGGGGTGGCGGGGCGATAACTAGCACCACCCTCTGTCCCCTGCCGTAGAGGAAGGGAATCAGACACTGCAAGGCCCCCATGGATTCCCATGTCAGCAAGGTGGTAGGTCAACAAATCATGGTCAACAGTGTCAAACGCTGCTGTGAGATCTAACAGTATCAGCAGCGCTGGCCCGCCTGGATCCAGATGCCTGTGGAGATTATCTGTGAGGACAACCAATACCATCTCCGTCCCATGGCCAGGGCAGAAGCCAGACTGGAATGGGTCCAGGATAGAGAAGTCATCCAGAAAAACTTGTAGTTGCTCCACCACTAAGTGTCAAATACTAACGCTGTAACGTAAAAAGCAAGCATATTTTCTTATGAGCAGGCATACATACACATGCACACAGAGTAGAAATCATATACTTACTCGGTATTCTCGTTCTCAAGGTTGTCTTTTGATATTCTATTAAAAGAAAGATGGTAAGAAAAAAATGAACACATTAGATTCATGGTGAACAACTGTCTTTCTATTTCTAACTAGGATAGTCACATGCATGGGTAAAACAGAGGACTGGTAGCTACCAAGGAGTTGGTAGAGCAGATCTTTCCTTGTCTTCTCCCACTAGCCTGAATTTTGCCCTGAGAAAGCTCTCCAAGGATCTGGGGGAACCCTCATGAACAAAGTGCACGACAGTACAGGAGGCCAGAGTAAGGATCCTTTGAATTTTCAGAATAAGCAGCAGATTGCTGACAGAAGGAAATGATGGGGAAGAATCCACTCTGCCAATCCTTTTTGCAGGCTTTTTTTTACAAGAGCCAATCTAGACAGTCTCATGCAATGCACCCAGGGCCAACAGTTGTGTATTCCCATCCACAGCATAATGGGAATGTGGCCCACATCAGATGCCTCAGAAGCATCCAGCCTAATGTTGTGGCCAGGAAAATTCTACACTTAATATATGGACAAGTTCAGGGATTCCTAAACGAAGTGGATTGTTTGGAATCAATCCAATATGATTTCTAGTCTGTCACGAAACTGACAAGGTCTTGGTCATCCTGATTGATGATCTGCACCAGGAGATAGATGGGGGAGTACAATCCTGTTAATTCTCCTGGACTTCTTGGTGGCTTTTGATACCATTGATCATGCCATCTTTCTGGACCACCTTTCAAGGCTGAGACTGGGAAGTATGGTTGGGCAATTGCTTCTGTCCTACCTTGAAGGTAGGTTTCAGAGTGTGATGCTGGGGGACTGCTGTTCTGCCCCTTGGTCTCTTACTTATGGGGTTCCATAAAGTTTTAACTTGTCATCCATGCTTTTCAACATCTATGTAAAGTCACTAGGAGAGGTGATCTGGAGATCTGGGTTGAGTTGGCACCAAAACGTGGATGACACTCAGCTCTATCTTGCTCTTCCAGTTGATTCCAGAGAGGGTGTGGAAATCATGAATAAGTGCCTGGAAGCAGTTTTGGAATGGATGAGGACGTATAACTTAATACCGACAAAATGGAGATGCTGCTGTTGGGGGGAAGGTTTGATCCAAGAAAAGGGGTATTTCCTGTTCTAGAGGGGGTTGCACTCCCCCTAAAGGAGCAGTTTCGTAGCCTGGAGATGCTGCTGTACCCAAGCCTCCTGTTGGATGAATAGATGGCTGTGATAACCAGGGGCGTGTTTCACTTGGGCAGGAAAGAACTTGCCACTGTGTAACATCTAGATTAGATTACTGCAATGCACTGTAGGTGGAGCTGCCCTTGAAGACTGTCCAGAAGATGCAACTGGTACAGAATGCTGCACCCATAGTGTTGACTGAGTGGGCTACAAGGACGGTATCATTCCAGTCTTGTTCCATCTATATTGCCTCCCAATTTGCTTCTGGGCCCATGTATTGCGGGTGCGGGTATTGACATTTAAAGTCCTATATGGCTTGTGACCAGCATATTTTAAGGACTGCCTTCTCACATATAAACCTACGTGGCCACCCTAATCATCTTTTGGAGGCCTTGCTTCAGGTGCCCCCATCATTTGAGGCTAAACAGGTGACAATCTGAAAATGGGTCTTCTCAGTCATGGCACCAAGGCTTAGGGACTCCTTACCCAAGAAGATTCACCTGTCTCCCTCTATCATTGTCTTCCACCAGTATGTGAAGACTTTATTTCATTTGGTGTTCTCCCAGTGAACTCTTATCGGCCCTCCCTCATTGTGTATAGGTCTATATTTTACAATATTTATATATACATTTCAAATATTAATGTTTAAAATATCTGAATATTGGTTCACTCCCTTGGGGACCCTATCTAGGTGGAAGGGTAGCATATAAACATTTTACAAAAATAAAATAAATATTTCCATATGCAACTGGTACTATACAATGAAAAAACCACAAATAGGTCAATTATTACCTTTTATTAACTGGTGTCTCTGAGTTGTTTGATAATTATTAGTAGTATTTTTAACGTCTGATTTGCTCTCATTCTCATCTTCCTCTTTAGCTGGTGCTCCTTCTGAAAAGATAAAGGTTTAAAAACATAATTCTAGTGCAGTAAGCAATGTATTTTAGTTAGTCTCAGCTTTAGCTTTCAGCTTCAGTCAGTCATATTATGGTATCTAATAGTAAATTTGGTGGCTTGTGCCAATCTTGTAAGGAGCCAAGACCTGACCCTTGATAGGCATAGTATAGTTTTCCCGCATACTAGTAGGATACTAGTATGGAGTTGGAATGGAGTTTCGGAACCTCTTGAAAATGGTCACATGGCTGGTGGCTTTGCCCCCTGATCTCCAGACAGAGGGGTCGAGCGGCGCAGACGGCAATCTAAACTCCCCTCTGTCTGGAGATAAGGGGCGGGGCCACCAGCCATGTGACCATTTTCTCCGAGGGCAACCCACTGAGTTCCACCACCTCTTTTCCCAGAAAAAAAGCCCTGGCTTAGATTATCATGGAGACTGAGATTTTAAGAAAGTGGAGTGGCATTTCCAAATGTTCCACTGTAAGTCCAGCTAATTTTCAATGCCTATACATTGAAGTCAATTAGAACTCGATGTAACTAAGAAAAATAGTTACAATAAACTGTTTTGTACTTCAAGGAACTTTCTAAAAATTGCAATAAAAATACATATGAAGGCAATTAAACTAAGCTATGACTTGTTCCTGTTTCTAATGGTACCTCTCCATCACCACCGCATGTTGTTTTGCGGCCACTGGAACAATGCAGGATTTAATTATTAATGTTCACAGGAAACTATACTCAATGAAAGTCATAAATGCCCTCTGAACTACAGTGGATAATATCCAAAAGGAAAGTGATCCAACCTGATTTGTTCAGTGTAGAGTCCTTGCCTTGATCATAATAATATCCTATGAGGACAGGAAATATTGCTGAAGTTATTAAGCCAATACAGGAAATCAAAAAGCAAAAGGCAGACTGTTCTCTATGGGGCAGCTCTAGCTTCTATCTTCAAATAAACTTTAATCCCACTCCACAACCCTTTGGAAGTTTAAGTACAAGCCTCTTATAACTATAAATAAAAGTAAAAAATAATAGCTGGGGAGCAGGGCATTCCTTGAGCTGGAACGCCCCGGAATGGTGTTCTGGCACCTCTTTAAAATACCCCGTGACTGGTGTCATGTGGGTATTTTTAAAATGGCTTACTTTGGGCCCAGATTGGGCTGCTGCTGGGTGGGGGAGGGTTTCCCCGCCCAGCAGCGGCTTGTTCCAGGTTGACTCGGGCCCAATCTGGGCTGTTACTGGCCCATTTGGGGCCGATTTAAGGGCTCGAAATGGCCCATATCAGGCCGACTTGGGCTCGATCCAGGCCATTTCTGGCCCATTTGGGCCCATCTAGGGCCTGAAATGGCCTGGATCGGGGCCGAAGCGGGTTCTCCCACCTGGCAGTGGCCCATTTCAGGCCGGCTCCAGCCCAATTCATCCCAGATAAGGTTAAATTCGGCCCTGATCGGGACTGAAATGTCCAGGATTGGGCCTCTTCCTGGCAAGGGAACACTCCCTTGCCTGGCAGCAGCCCAATCCATTTCAGGCCTGTTCTGGTCCAATTTGGGCCCAAAACGGCCCGGATTTGGCTGCTGCTGGGCAGGGGAGTGTGCCCCTGTGGCGCAGAGTCCCGTTCTAGGCCAATTCAGGCCCAAATTTAACCTTGTCCAGGCTGAATTGGGCCTCCCCATGGAGCACGGGAGTGCTCCCGGGGTAGCCATGGCCTGCATGATGACGTCACTTCCTGGAAGTGACATCATCACGCAGACCCAGGATCGCGAGCATGCTGCATGTGCACACATGAAGTGAGAGACGCACCACCTTCTCCTGGGAGTTGCCCCGGGTGAGAGTTCCTCCACCTCTTTCCCCAGAAAAAAGCCTTGCTGGGGAGCAATTATAGTTGCACCAAGAGACTAAATTCATCTTTCTCAATGCTCAAATCCATATTAAGTAGTGTACACATTCAAGCCTTGTGCTAGAACACTAGCCATCCCTGAGAGATTTGATCTGCTGTGGACATTTATATTTACCTATTCTTCCACTTCTTCTAATAGATGGTCGAGTAAGTTCAGAGTCATCTGCAATTCCTAAAATGCTTGTGTGACCTAACAAAGAAAACAAAGCAGAAATCCAAGGCGTTCAGTCATGAAGTACATCCACTAGTACTGCCCACATTCCTCCATAACAGAAAGAAAAATGGATCTAACATAACCAGAAGACTTGAACAGACTATGTAACACTCATAGTGCAGACAGGATAGATCATTTACCCATCCACTGAAGTATTAAAGACCCACTGGCACACACGCCACACTGTGTAGATAGCACGATTGCCTATCCCTCATCATATCATACATAGTGACAAGCCAAAACTTTCATATTTGGTCAGTTATTTTATTCCATAGAGCTGTAACTTTTGCTAACCAGAAGCAATTTCTTCCTATCAGCCTGGGTACATGGCAACAATCAAAAACCAAATAGTACAAACCAAAAGCATTCATTATCTATGGACTTCTAAAGTTTTTTTCTCACTTCCTCCTCATGCTGCAGGTCACTGAACCCCTTGAAGTTCTGTTCCTAGGTTACATGGACCCTCAGAAACAGTGGGAGTATGAGAGGGGGAAGCAGCAGAAATCCCCACCCCCTCTTTCACAAATGGAAATGCCTTTTCATCCAAGGACTGCATGGCTGAATACAGGCCATTCATACCAAGGCAATACCATTCCGCCAAGCACAACTATTATTGTGAATAGCTGTACCGAGATCTGGTACAGTATACGTTATACACAATGATATAAAGCCTTTTCGATAATGTATTTCATTTAATACATCTACAGTTACCTGCTTGTAAATGTGTTCGGCCATTTGAGCTTTTACTAGTTCTTTGGTGTCTGGTTGGGGAAGAGTCATCTGCAAGATATGTGGGGGAAATTCTTTAGACACATTAAGCATACAACTCTACAGCTTAAAACAATGATTCCAGAACCATAAACCAAGTAAAAATAGTGATTAAATTCCTCTAAGTTCCATGAACAGAACCTAGTCTCTGTCCCATAATTTACCTCTCCTTAACAACAATACTTTAAAACCTTTTTGAAGTACAAGCATTTTCCTTCCCTTCTTCCATTGCCACCAGACAATTAGCTGTATATGTGGTTTTTAATTCTGCGTTCAGAAAAGTCATATGACAATGGGGAAGAGGAACTGAAATGAAACTTAGTTAGTTGCCAGTTGCATTATATTAACAGTATGTTAGATCCTAAAGACTGTTAAAGCTTCAGTCCTACACACTTAGCTTGAAGCTAACCCCAGTGAACACTGCAGGATTATTTCTGACTAACCTGAGTTGCATGGTTTAGAACACAGTGACAAAATGGGACATGTTAGGGGTCTTTTTGCAAAGAATTCTAATAATAAGCCAAAACTTTTTGGTTTAAAAGGCCCCATCTCTTTATTGCTGAAAGTTCTACAAAGAATATCATTTTGGAGCTCAAGGGAATCCCTAGCTTGAGGAAGTCACCTAACACCGAAATCTTTCTTAGTAAACACCTACTAAACATTTCTTTGAAGTTTCTGATAAAGTATGACAAGTACAATTAATTTTTCCAAGGTAAATCAGACATAACCTGTGTGCCAGCTTGTTCTTCTCTGTAACCCTTGCTTGTGGCTTAGACTAGAATAACTCTGTTTAGGACTGCACTGTAAGATCTGTTAGGACATTAAGACCTGTAGCAGCCCAAACACAGTTTTTTTCAGTGATAGGAGATCTTGCTTACTTGACTTCAGATTATTTTAAGTTGTGTTATTTAGGAGACTGGTTTTGGGTTTTGTTTTGCTTTTAACAGACAGCTGGGGCTGACGATGGGAGATGGAATTTTTCTGTTGGTATTTGCATTTTGTTGGTAATATTTTGTTCTTTGATTTATTCTGTTGGTATGAAATTATGGGTAAATAAATACATATTAATATATTTTGTTGTTAATCAACATAACTCCATTTTGCAGAGAAGAAGAGTTATTTTATAATGTTCAGATATGCTGTATGAATAACTAAAGAGATGAAACAGCACTGAAGACTGTCTTCAGAACAGCTAGACATTTCAAAGCCGGAGGAAAGGGCTCCAGTCCTCAGGACAGTACAGTACCCACGTGAAAGTAACTGCCTGAAGGACTCATGCCTATTGTTTTAACTTTTAGTTCTATGGCTTTCTATGATGTAAACAACACAGTATTTACCCAAAATGAAGGCTAGGTTCTTATCCAGGCCAGTCATCAAGAAAGAGATGGTCACCTTACATTTCCATTCCAGTTACAATAATAAAAAATGCATACAAATTTGAGGGGGGGGGGAGGGAGAGTCAATCTTACATTCAGGATTTTCTTCCTTTTGGGTACCAGTATTATTGACAAGTAAAAGAGTGTCATATGCTTATACTCTTCTATGCATTCTACCTCACATTGCTTTTATCCACAATGCAAATGCTTTAGCCTGGTTGCTTAAAACATCTGGATTCAATTTCTCTGAACCTCACAATGGCTGTGGCACATTAGTGAGGAATTGTGTGAGGGAGGAGAGCAAAGAACTGCATCCAGTTGGTAAGTGGAATAGATGCCTTTTGTTCTTTTCTATAATCATAAATCTAATGAAGGTGCCAGGCTCAATGTAGTCCTCTGAGACATACTTTCCCTTCCATCACTGAGAGACGGAAGTGGTATCAGTCTGTAGATATTAGAAAAACCTAGAAAACAGCACCATCATTTTTCAGAAATAAAGTACTTTTCATTCATAGGGTCACCCATAGGTCGGAGACGACTGGTCAGCACATAACACAAAGTACTTTTTAAATAACTTAGAAAAATTTTAAGGAGAACATGAATCATAATATTTAATAAAACTTCTGTCAGTAGGAACATGGGATACGAAAACTAATAAAATAGATAGTTTTGATGATCTCTGGAACCTTTAAGCAAGGGTTTTTATTTATAAATTGCCAAACGGCCACTCCAAAAACAAATCTGTTTTTGAAGCTTAGTTGTTTTGCTTACCTAGTGGGCTCCTTTCTCCATTTCACAGATATTCCTGTTTTACTGGAATTCTGACTAGAGGACTCAAATTTACATCAGAGACATCAAGTCAAAGGTTGCAGAGCTGGGCAATACCTTTGAGCTTTTGCAGAAAGAACTCAGCCAGTAATGTATTATTTTTTATGCAGTGCAGCCAATGTACATAGAGTACCAAAAAGAGACCCCTTGCCCCAATACAGGACACAAAATTTCCACAAGACAGAGAAAGAAAGACAAGGATAAAAAGGGGGAGAATGCACATTTGTTCTAGTCACATGCGTCCATGCTCAGTTTCAGCAGGATGCAGAATACACAGAGCCACTCCATGTCTTTTTTTTTTTTAATTTTTTAATTGATGCATCACTTATTACATTTCAATACAGTCATAGTTCTCCTATGATACATCTTTCACTCCATGTCCAGCTAAACTACTGGTCCACCCAGCCCAGGATTGCCTACTCAGACTAGCAGTGGTTCTCCAGCAGAGATCTTGCACATCACCGGCTACCTGACCCTCTCAAGCCTAACCTACTTCAGAGGGATGTTGTGAAGATGAGCACCTTGTGGATAAAAAGTCCTAGAAAACATGAAGTGTGTTTGTGCTGAATATATTCTTATGCTCACATACATATCATGTAAGCATCACAGTACTATAAAATCATATGCCTATCCTATAAGGTATATAGCAAATAATGTTGGGTCGGCATATAGTAGCTGAATCCTACGGATAATTTCTCAGTTCAAGCCCACTGAATTGAACAGGCTTAGACTATCATAACTCCGTCTGACTGTACAAGACCACTGTACAAGACTCCACCCCGGGCCAGCCATTCCCCCTCCGCCCAGCCTACCTCACAAGGCTGTTGTGAGAATAAGGGCGTGGAGAACTCTTTACCTTCCGAAGAACTGGCCGAGTCCAGCCGTCGACGCCGCACCTCATCCCCCTCCGCCGCCGGCTCCTCCATCCTGAACGGCGTCGGGGGATACCGCCGGGTAGAGCGCAGGCTGTACGGCGCCACCCGCGGCGCTTCCTCGCTCGGCTCCGCTTCTCCTTCTTCCGCTTCTGCCCTCATCCCGTCCCTCCTCTGCCTCCTCCTCACCGGCCTGCCGCTCCCCTCGGCCGAGAGCTCCAACACTTCCTCGCTGAACCTCACTTCCCGACGCGGCGGGCGGGGGCGGCTTCCTCCTCCATCGTAATACGGGGTCGAAGGGCGCTGCCGGACGCTGCTGCGGAGGCCGCTGCCGCCATTTTGGGAGGCGGTTTTCCTCAGCGGCGCCCTCGGCGTCACGTGAGCGAAGAGCCCGCTCTCCCCCCTCCCTTCGCCTTCCTCTCCCCCCTGCCGCTGGGCCTCTGAGGCGGCCGCCAGCCTCTCGCCTCGGGCTCAGCCCCACTGAGGGACCGGGGGGGGTGGGGAGCAGTGCCTTCTCTGCGGGGTGAGGGAGCTTCTCCTCACTAGCACAAAGCAGCGCTTTGAACAAGTTCTGTCTCTAAGCTTGACTCCTTTGGGGCATACTCAACCACACACCCTTTTGTATCTCTGCTCTAGCTCAACCCCACTGAGCAAGTCTGGGGGTGGAGGGGAGCAATACCTTGTCTGTGAGGTGAGGAAGCTTCGCCACCCTTTGCCTGGCAAGCACAAAGCAGCTCTTTAGAACAAGTTCCGTCTCTAAGGGTATCTTATACAATCATACACTCTTTTATATCCTTCGAGAAACAAGCCAACAACAACGCGCATGCAAATAAATACCTCTCTCGCTCTTGCCAATGACCTTCTTTTCTTCCCTTGCTCTTTCTCTTACTTTCTCTCCTCCTGCTCCCCTTCCAGCGCAGAAACACCCCCCACCCCCAACACACACCAAATTTCCCCCTCTTGGTAAAAAGCTTAATCTGACCCTCTGCTAGAGGTTAACTTTTGACAGGCAGCTGCTCCCCCCTGGGGCTGTAGCCCTTGCCAGCCCTGCCTCCTACCATCCATCTACTGTAGCTGAGAGAAACGCAAACAAACGAGAAGGAGGGCTGGGTGGAAAAGAAAAAGCATCACACCAGCTGAAAGGGGCCGGTCTCCTCCTAAACCCTGTTTTTAATCCTGGAATAATCAGCGAATGGGAGAGGCCCGGCCCAGCAGCTCTTTATAGGTCACCAGTAGGGGAGAAATATTTAAAGCGCTCTTCAGTGACTGCCACAAGCCCTAGGAATATCCCAAGCCAAAAGTAAACGCCTTAAAATCCCTATGTTCTGGATTAGTAGCTCTGTGAATTGCAAATGTGCTGGGGCTGTAGCAAAATAAAACAAAAATCTAGTGGCATCTTAACCAATTAACATTTATTCCAGCATGGGTTTTTGTGAGTCAGATGCATTGAAGTGTACAAAACTTCTTAGCAAATGCCACTGGGGTGAACGTGGAGACCCCCCACCTGTAGGGTGGCCAACTCTAGCTTGGGCATTTTCTGAAGATTTGGGGGTGGCACCTGAGGCTATTTTTTCCAGGAGAACTAGTTTAGTTTAGAGACCAGTTGTAATTGCAGGACTCCTTGCTCCATTATCTGCCCACCACCCCCATTAATCTGTTACAAACTAAGGTTGGTTTCTGTAGACTATGCAGTGAAATAGTAGGCATGTTTACTCAGAACAGACGCCGGTTCCACTGGGTTCAATGGAACATACTCTTAAGTAAGTGCATGTAACTGAATAGTTGCACAGTACACAAAAACCCTGCAAGGCTTTCTGTGTTCAGTTTTAAATATTTTCACTTTGTTTCTTGTTTCCAACTTCTTTGTTTCCTCAGCTACATTTTCCAGCCAAGGTTAGTAAATTTACTGAAAGCTGAAATTCAAACCCAAATTCCGGCAAACTAAGCTACAAAGATGAAAGCGTTGCCAATTTTGATTTTCCACTGTTGGCTTTAAATTCTAGATTTGTTACAAAAATTATTAGTGTAGAGTAATTATATTGAAAGTGAATGACAATTATCAGAAAAATGTTTTGTTAGCTGTCTTGGGACCTTGAAAGACAGGCTTGGAATAAATATTTTAATGTAAATAAATGTATATAAGATGTCATAAACTGCTCAGACTGAAACAATCACTGATTATACAAACCACCTTTAGTCTCAGCAAGAAAGGTGGACTATAAATAGTGTAAAATAAAAATAAAATAATTATATTTCTTTATAATGCCTGTTTTCTTTCTCACATATGGATTTCAGCCCAAAGTCTTAGTTTGAACTGTAGATGGCCTTCTCTCTACTTCCTCATTTCCACTTGCAAGCTGAGAGCCAGTTTGGTGTAGTGGTTAAGAGTGTGGAACTCTAATCTGGAAAACCACCTCTGATTTCCCACTCCTCTGCTTATAGCTAGCTGGGTGACCTTGGGTCAGTCACAGATAGGGTTGCCAGCTCCAAGTTGGGAAATTCCTGGAGATTTGGGGGGGGGGGGTGAAACCTGGAGAAAGTGGGGTTTGGGGACGGAAAGGACCTTGGCATGGCATAATTCCATACAGCCCAACCCCAAAAGTAGCCATTTTCTCCAGGTGAATTGATCTCTGTGGCCTAGAGACCAGTTGTAATTCCATGAGATCTCCAGCCATTACCTGAAGGCTGGCAACCCTAGTCACAGCTTCTAGGAGCTCTCTCAGCCCCACCCACCTCACAGGGTGTTTTGTTGTGGGGATAATAATAAAATACTTTGTTAACCGCTGAGTGGGCATTGTCTTGAAGGGCGGTCTATAAATTTAATAATAATAATAATAATAATAATAATAATAATATTTTATATTTGTGCATGAAAAGGAGCAATAGGAAACTGTATTAATGTTAAAAACAAATTTTAATTAGCAAAGCAAATCACGTGTTTGAAAATTCATGGGAAAAGTTGTTTGTTTTAATATTTTAAATACCACAGTACAAATTAGACTTTAATATGTATGGTTAAGGGCTTAGGAAGACCCAAGAGAATTTTCTTTGCAACTCTTCATGATATGTGAGTATGAATGCATTAAGTAAGCTTGGAACTTCTGTTCTCCAGGGTTCCTAATGATCCTTTCCAAAATGCTGATATTTCCATTGCAAGTAACTTTGAACATCTAATCTACTTTTATCTGTTTGGAATGCCCCTTTTGCCTTATGAATAAGTTATTGTATTGAATTTCCCGTTCATGTTTCCTAACACAGTTCTTGTCTGATTTATTGGACTGTCTGGAAAACACTTGCCCCTGTTGCATCAAGTTATAATTTAGGAGTCAAGTATCTCATTCTGGATATACAAAAAAGAAAAGAAAAAAGGATACTGTAGGCAGGCCTGTAGCTACAGGGTTCTCCAGATTCCCCGGCACTCCTTTCGCCACTCCAATAAATGTTGCACTACTGCCAGCAAGCTTAAACTGTGCTTGGAAATGATGGCATCATTGCCATGTGGGTTGGGCTGTGATTGTGGGAGGAGGTGCACTAGACATTGCTGTCCCCCTCCACACCATACCCAGTTGGCATTGACCTTGCATCTGGGACTTTGCCCTATGTGGTGGAAGGAATGGAACATGATGTTGTGTATGCTGTTTTCAGAGCAGGCACTTTAATCAAGTTAGTGACTAGTCTTAGCCTTGTATAACCAACTCAGCTCAGGCTCCCTCTTCATGCATCTGATGAAGTGGGTTCTGGCCCAGAATACAGATCAATCTGTGAGTATAGAGAGCCGATGTGGTTAGTGTCAGCTAGTTTAGGAGGACCAGGGAGACCTGAATTTAAATGCTCACTCTGCCATGAAGCTCAGTGTGTGACCTTAAGCACTGAGAGAGCGACCAGCTTAAGGTCACCCTGTGTTCTCCTTCTGTGTGGTACAATGGAGAAAAGGAGAACCTTTTTCAGAGAAAGAGTGGGATAAAAATGTGATAGATATGTAGGCAGGCAGGTGGGGAGAAGTTCCCTTCTCTGTGTTTGTGTAAGGCAGGGAGATTATAGGGTGAAAGGATCCTATGTGTGTTTTCATGAGGGTTGTCTTTGTGAGAGGCTGCGTATGTATCAATGTGGGAGCAGCGGGTAGAGTGGGCACAAATGGTGCATGTTGAGAATTCTTTTGTTTAAAACAAATAATTTCTGGCAACAGCTCTGAATTTAGGTCCTTTTATTTATTTTTGGCCAATGAAATCTGGAATGCAGAAGTAATGGGACGTGCTGGGGGCCAACATCGGTTTTTTCGTGACATTCCGGATGACAGTAAGCGGTGTGGAAATGTCCCTACTTCATTTGCCCCCTCCTAGTCTTCAGCTTTATTATTTACTAACTTCATTTTTATCCCACCTTCTTCCCCATAATTCTCCTCCCTTCCACTTTATCTTCACCATAACCTTGTGAGGTAGATAAGAATGTGAGAGTGACTGGCCAAAGGTCACCTAGCAAGTTTCCATAACAGAGTGGGGACTTGAAACTGGGTCTTCCAGACTGTAGTCTACTACTGTAACCACTATACCGCATTGGCTAGCAGTTTTCCCTCCATCCCACCCCCTAACAATTTCTCTCTGGGAAAGGAGTGATCAAGTTGCAAATGTCATGTGGTAGTAAGTCATTCAAGTCAGTTCTGTTGTGGCCACTTCTAAAGTATTTTTATATATGAATTTATAGTATGAGCTGAATGTGCTAGAATAATAAATACGATAAACAGAATAATAAATACAATGATAAATTCTTCTAGGTAAAGACTCTTCTTGAAATTCTCAATCCTTGAAGGAATACACAGTGGGTGAGAGGATCAAAGGGTTATAGTGATGCTGGAATGAGCCTAATGGGCCTTGCCAGCTTGGAGTATCTCATTTCGTATTCTGCTTCCTCAAAGGCTCATAATATCCACTGTAATTAATTATAAATAAACACCTCTAATATACATTGTCACCAGATGTCTGATAAATCCAATTAAACATAAAAATATATACTTACAAATCCAACAAGTACAGTTCACACATCGCCCAGTTGGGGTGCCTTGAGGAGATGTACTTGGAAACCTCTAATTATAATGCAACACTAATTATTCCTACAGATAGTACTTAAAGGAACAGGAACCTATATTTATAGGAAACAAGAATATTCTATTTCATTATTTTAACCATTTGGAAATACAGTATTGAGTCTGAAGATCCATGCTGATTCTGTTTGCGATAATTTTCTGCGGATGTCAATACTACATGATGACTTAATAACACTTAAAACAGAAAATTTAAAATCCCTGCAGCCAGAGTGAAATTGTGTGAAATGAGAAACTAAAGGTGCATCAATAGTCTTATTTTTAATCCTAGAGACATGTTCCTGAATTCTTACTTTCAAGGGTCTAGACGGGTCTTACTTTCAAGGGTCTACATATCATTTAGGGCACCCACGCTGAATAACATATACCACATTGGAGGTTATGCAAGTGGAAAAATCAGAATCACATAAAGGCTTGTTAGTTTTGGGGTTAATGATGGATGATGCTCTCACAGATAAGTTACAAACACTGCAATAGCCACATGGGAAGTGCCCGCTGGGATGTTTTGATGTGTATCACCTGGCAAGCTGGCAAAGCCCATTAAGCTCATTCCAGCATCACTATAATGCTTTGATCCTCTCACCCATTGTGTAGTCCTTCCAGGATTGAGAATTTCAAGAAGAGTCTTTACCTAGAAGAAACAAATATATACGGTTCATGATTATTATCATTGAAAGATGGTTGAACTTACATGGTATTTACCTACTGGATTTATCTTCACCGATTGGACTGTGCAATATTGGATTCAAATCATTCATCTCATTGTTCATTGTAATAGGAAGGATTTTGGATGCAGTCCAGATTAACATTGTAGTTATTGTATTTATCATTGTATTTATTATTCCATTTATTGTGTTTATTATTGTTCTAGCACATTCAGCACATTGCACTTTCTAAATACTACAAATTGATATATAAAAATTATTCAGCATTGTTTATTCTTATGATACTTCAGGAAGTATCTTTGTACATCTTGGTCCCAGAGGTCGCCCCTTTCTTTTTCTGTGGCCACTGCTAAGCCTGGCCAAGTTGTGCAAAAGCAAATCATGTGGAAGCTGCTGCTGGACACAGGCAAATTGTTTGGCATCAAGTTGTAACAACTGGATGAATTATGCAACTTGCACGGTAGTGAACTACCCGGGCCTAGCCCCAAAGAGTCTTTTCTCTGAGACTGGAGGCAAGTGAGAAGGGAGGCCACAACTGCCCTGGAAAAGGCTCTGCCCCTCCATGAGTGAAACCAAAGTTTGAAGGCTGGCAATATTGTTGTGGCTGCTCTTGCAAACTATTTCCCCCAGGCCATTGAGATCTCAGAGGGCATTCATTTCTTAAAGGTATAGGCACTGCTTCTATTATTTGAGGGGTGGAGATTAAACACCTCTCCATTTAAAAAAATTATTTCAGAATTTTCTACAAAGCTGTGGCCTTTCTCAGATTTGTAGAAAAAGCTGTCTTGTATATTCATTGCTCCAGTCTTAAATATCCACAGAAAAGCCTTCAATGAGAATTAGATATATTGATGTTGACAGGATATTTATGTTCCAAATAAGATGAGGCTGTTGAAAAACCACAGAGATTGCTAAATAGCTCTCAGAAATGGTTTTCTTAATATTAAAATTATTCAACAAGCAGCCACAAACTCCATCATTGGTTTATTCAGTTACATTAATGTAATTAATGTAATATAATTAATTAATTATGGTACAATCCAACCCAATATGAAGTATTTTCCCCATATATTTCAGTGGGAGTAGTAAGATGCTCGATTCCTTCCTGTTGAAATCAGTGAGTAGAGAGTGGCTTAACTGTGACTGGATCGTGTGCAGTTATTATTATTTTTAATTAAATAATTTTTTGCATCCTCAAAGCAGCAAACAAAATAACAACAAAAATGGAAGTGAGGGATGATTGTGGGGCGGAAATGCTTCCTGGATGTTGCTGGCCTCCATTCCATGAATCTCTGTTCCTCTCATGGCAAAACAACAAAACTCTGGCGTATTTCTTCAAACGTTTCTCTCTCTCTCCCTTTCGTAGCTTCTGTGAGTTGCTAGAATGGCTGCACACATGTCATAGGAGCTTTCTTCAAAAAAGGCATAAATACTTTGACCCTGCAACCAAAGCAGACTGTATATAGCTGATCTTTGCACTAGAGATACCATGTTGTTAAAAATTCCAAAAGGGTAGATCTCACTTTGTACGTTTCATGTCCCTTTGACCCAGCTGTTCACATTATTTTCATAACTTCATATAAATCTAACGAAGACCTGCTTCCATGCATGTGATGAAGACGACTCCAGGCTGCAAAAATTTATGCTGGAATAAAATCTTGTTAGTCTACCACAAGATTCCTATTTATCTGTGTGAAGCGACAGAAAACATGGCCAAAAGTTCCAAGTTGAAGAGAACATCGCTCAACTCTAGGATTGCCAACTTCCAGGTAGTGGCTGGAGATCTCCTGGAATTACAACTGATCTCCAGGCCAGAGATCAGTTCCCCTGGAGAAAATGGATGATGCTTTGGAGGGTGGACTCTATGGCATTATGCCCCCATTTTAAATGGGCCATTTAGCTCCCTCCCCTCTCTATGCTCGACCCTCAAAATCTCCAGGAATTTCTCAGCCTCAAGCTATCTCCGACTAGGTATTGCCTCCTGGTTTCGTACTAAAAACTGATGCCCCTTTTACTCATAAACGGGCATTGTAGGGGGAACTACACATCCCAGCATTCCATTGAGAAGCCTTCTACTTCGGGATCAAAGATCATTTTGACGTCGCAAGGAACTGAGGGCACGGGTGGGTGGTTGTGCCTGCGAGTTTTGCTTCTAGTGGAGAAACTGGAGGGATACTCTGGGAGGACTGGAAAACTGTGGATCGAATTAGGATGTTGAAATCTCTATGCAAAAAAGCAACGAAGAGGAACGGGAACATGAGAAAGGTCTGCCTGAACTAACTTTCTGCGAAGGGGAAAAAAAGGGATTTTTCTTTCACTTTTATTTCCTGATCAAACAGAGGACAATCGGTCGGGAGGAGGTAAGAGAGAGAGATTTGGCTTGTCCTGACACTGGTGTTCATATTAAGGAATTAGAGTCCAAATTTAGCACTGTGTTCCCGGAGAAGGAATTGAGTTACAGCATATAAAATGATCCTTTCACTTTTCCTTATGCATAAGATGTTTTTTCTGTGTTTAATAGAAATCTTCCTCTGTAGACTTACGTTAAGTTTATCCGAATGTAAATATGCTTAAAAGAAAAAAAAGCTTAAGGATTGATACAGGGAAAAGGCCACTGTAACTGTTCTCACAAGTCCACTAACAGTGCAATCCTATGGTGAGTTACTCCAGTTTAAGCACATTGGAGTCAATGGACTTAGAACTGAATAATGCACCATAGGGTTGCACTGTAAGTGATATTTTTTTTGTAAGGAATTGCAATTGTAGGGTGTGTTTGTAAGCGAGAGAGAACCCAGGAATTAGCATCAAGGAAACCATATTAAGATATACCTGCTACTTGTAACTGACAAATCTAGGCCACTGCCTGCTTCTTTCCTGAGAATTTTGTTGAAAATAATCCTTTGTTTCCCTCCTCCTAACAATATTTCCTTATACTCAGAGGGAAATTTCTTTCAGTCTGCAAACACTGAGCAACTTACTTTTGCAGTATTTTAAAGTTCAACATTTTTCATATAGATCCATACCTAATTCATTTATTTAGCATGTCACATATGGGTTCCTAAAGCTCTTGTTGAGATATACAACTGTGAATGGGAGCAAAAACTGGTATTAAAAATTTGGGAAGAAAAATCATGACTGTTTATTTAGAAAGAACTCTTGTCTTATTTAAAGAGCCATTTCGGACATTGACTGTAGTTTGTTTCTTTTAGTTGGATCTGTATGTATAAATATTCCAAGACCAAAGGGGGATGCTATGTGCAAACCTTCTGCAACCTGCCCAGCCTTTCAGAATTTATGTAATTCCCAAACTGAAACCAAATAAACTAGGAAATCGAAACTCAGGAGAAGATGTCAGAAGAGCTTACACTCACTGCTCAAGGAGGTATGTTTGGATAACACACATGTTGCAAACTGACTTGTGCAAAAGGGGTGGGGGGAATCTCTATCCAAAAAAAACCCCCTAACAAATGTGTAGAAGGAAAGAAGATTTTAGTTCAGCAGAATCAAATCTTACCTTTGTATTTAATGAGCATCAGATGGTAGATATTTATGAAGTCCTAGACAGCAAAACAGTCTTCCTCTGCTGAACATCTCACTATTCTATTAAAGATGTAGGGTCATTTTTCCAGTTTGGAATAACAATATCCATGAGCTCAAGTAGGAATATAAGGAATGAGCATGTTCTTAGTTTACTTTAGCCCCGGGATCGGCATAACTGGTTAAAGCCATACATTTATTTATTTTATAACCTTCCTTTCTCCCTAATGAGGATCCAATCTCTCTTCCCTTTTATCCTTACAACAGCCCTTTGAGGAAGGTTAGGCTAGAGAGTGTGGCTGGCTCACAGTCCCCCAGTAAGCTTCCATGGCAAAGTAGGGATTTGAAACTGGGTCTCCCAGAACCTAGTCTGACACTTTAACCACTACGCCACTCAGTATTGGGGGGGGGAGGGGTTGCCTCTCTGAATCCTCAGGACCTTGGTCTTCACTACCTTCAAGCTAATTTTTGTGAAGGTGGAGACTAGTAGAAATTTCTGATAGGAAGAAAGTAGAGTGGGAAGAGTTGGAGAGAGAACGCCAGTCAGCTGCAAAATTCACGTTGTCACCGACCCCCATTCATTCTCAGTACAATCCTATACAGAGGACTGCACTGTAAGTCTCATGGCATGAAATGGGATAAAACCACCAGGAGCTCATTGGATTAATGTGATGGGTGCTGAGCTGACTAATGGCAAAACCCAATGGGGACAGACTGTGCTCTGTGGTAGAGCTTTGCATGCAGAAGGTCCCAAGTTCAGTTCCTAGCACCTCCAGTTAAAAGGATCAGGTAGCAGATGATGTGAAAGGCCTCTGGGTGGCTTCTGCCAGCCGAAGCAGAAACTCTACTGATTTTGATAGACCAATGGCCTGACTCAGGATAAGACAGCTTAAATAAGGGCCATGGTTCAAGCATCTGCCTTGCATGCGGAAGATCCCAGGTTCAATCCCCAGCTACTCCAGTTCAAAGGATGAAGTGATAGGCTACATGAAGATCTTTTACCTGAGACTCTAGAGCAGCGATGGCAAACCTATGGCACGCGTGCCGCAGCTGGCATGCAGAGCCCTCTCTGTCGGCACACGAGCCAAGTCCCTGATTGCTAGGTCCAGGGCTCATTTGGAGGGGGAATGCCTGCAACGGCGTTCCAGTAGCTCTGAGCAGAGATCACATGGGTTTTGGCCCTGCCCTCATGATTCCTTTTCCTCAAGGCTGCCTCCCTGCTGCCCGTCTCTTTAGCAGCAGGAAGTGGAGGCAGCAGCGAGGCTGCTGGGGCTGGCTTTCTAAAGAAGAGTAAGCTGCTTTGATTTAACTTGCTTTACTTTCAGTCATGGCTCTTGAGTGAGTGAGAGAGTGCTTGCAAGCAGGGCTGCTGGTCTAAAGAAGGGCAAACTGCTTTGATTTAACTTGTTTTACTTTCAGTTGTGGCTCTTGAGAGAGGGAGAGGGGGAGAGAGAGAGTGCTTGCAAGCAGGGTTGCTGGTCTAAAGAAGGGCAAACTGCTTTGATTTAACTTGCTTTACTTTCAGTCGTGGCTCCTGAGTGAGTGAGTGAGAGAGAGAGAGAAGTTAATTAGTTAGGACAACAGTATGAGTTGTTTTTTCTTAACTAAAACCTCAGTATTCAGGTTTAATTGCAGTGCTGGCGCTTTGAAATAAATAAGTTGGTTCTGTGTTGCAGTTTGGGCACTCGGGCTCAAAAAGGTTCGCCATCACTGCTGCCAATCAAAGTAGAAGATACTGATCTTGATAGACGAATGTTTTGAGAAGTTTTATGCAGGTTTATCCACAGGGCCCGTTTGAAACAGCAACTTGTAAGCATTTACTCTCTGCATTACTGGACCTCCTCAACACGTGACTATAATTCAATTCTTAAGCACATAATTCTTTTGAAGCTTATTTAAAATGATTTTGAAGCCAACCATTTGACATGTTGGTCCTTTTTCAGGTTATCCTGAAGACCAGGAGCTGATGTCACAGAAGAGGATGACTTTCCCACCCCCAGATAGTGACATAAATAATGCCCCCCCAAATGAAACTCAGGAAACCAGCCCGGTGGACTCAGCTAAAGATACAGACACATTGAGTCTTCTCTACCATGAATCAAATAGTTTGACTGAGAATTCCTGTAGGGCAGATGAAGAAGATTCTGTAAAGGAAACACCCGTGGATTCTGATGGAATTTTGGTGACCAGAGAGACCAGTGACCACCCAGAATGCAACACAGAGCTTCTGCCTTATCCAGAAGACTTACCTGATAATTCTGTAGAGAAAGATACAGTAGATTCTTTAGATGAAAGAACTGGACATTCCCAGGATTCTCCCATGGAAGAGACAAACAGCTTATCCCAAACCACCCCTGAAGAACAAGTGAGCCCCGTGAGTCAGCCCAGCCAGAATGCCTCTGAGCATCCTGAAGAATCAAAAGAGGATATGCTGGAAGAGGAAACGGAGAAATTAATTCAAATCCTTGAAGGCACAGAGAAAAAGAGATCCTTGATGGAAGGTGAGGCGATACTTTTCCTTGATAAGGAAGCTCAATAAACTATTCAGCCTTTTTAAAAGAAGTATTGTACTCATCTTATATAGCTGCTAACACACAAGGAGTACGTCGATCTTAAATTTGGCAACAAAGAGCCCAAGTCAGGTCTAGTGAATTTTAATTATGCGCTTGGAATTAGGTATGCAAATTAGAGTTGTTGTGTAAAATGGAGTCCAACTATGGGATTTGTAAAAGATGGTGTTGTATTGAATGTTTGATCCTTGGGTCTTTATTATGAAGTAAAGGAGGAGATAAGGGTCCATAAATTTAAACTGGAAATAAATGTTTCAAACTGGAAGCTAAGGGGATAGGAGTGGAAGGAAAGACATGACTGTCAGTGACCGCTGGGTGCGCCATCAGTTTCTGTGCATACATTTTTTTTCTCCTCAGGTTTTTGTCCGCTACCATAAGAACCAAAACAAAATGGATTAAAGCTTTCCTTTTCCACCCTTAACAGGAAATTGAATGTTCTCTGTTTTAATTGGTGCTCTGCCATACGATGTGTAGTCCTACAGATTTCTAGAACTTTACATGAAGGGCTAAATTACACTGGATAATGGCAAGCTCCTTCCAAGGTGATTTCTCAGAATTGATCCATATGGAATGACTGAGACCCGGTCTGCACATGCGGCAGGATGAGGTGGTAGGATAAACTGTTCCACTTTAGGCTGCAGGTGGGGAACAGTCCCATTTTGAACATTCCCCACATGAAAAATTACTGAGAGTATAAATTATTGGTGAGACAGGTTTTTGCTGGGCTTTTCTCGTGCTGTGCTCGTCTTTCACTCACAGCAACTTCTTAAGGGGGTGGGATGTGTTTCTTTGAGAAATTGTATTATTCCATGCAGTGTTAAGTGGTACAGCCCATTATAACATCTCAAAACTCTGCTGCTGAATTGCCACCTCATTCTGGTGCACGTCCAGACCAGGCATGGGTGTGTCCTTTGTTTGTCAGGCCACTTATCTGGCCTCATAGCTACAGAAGAGAAACACAGATGAGGCCTGGGCGGTTGGGGCTGTTGATTACCTTGCTGCTTAGCCATTTATCTCCTGCCAAGTCCCGGTTGCAATGCTTGAATAGATTTTGCTTAGCTATTTGGATCTTGCAGGACTCCGTTTTTACAAATAAGACGTCCCTCCGTTGTCTGCTTCTTCCTCCCAGAATGCAAGTGCTGGAATATCATCCCTACAGCAATCGAACTATTAGCATCTAACACCAAAGCCTGGCAAGGCAAGATCTTAAGATCTTGACCTGTCAAATCTGCTTTATTTCCTCCTTCATTTTGACATTTTGTAATATTTACAGCAAAATTGGCCTGATGTTATCCTGATGAAAAGTTCTGAAGCTTGCATGCCATGCTGGTTAGCCATAATAAAAGGTATGCATTCAAAATTTTGTAAGCACAGTATAGGTCTACTCTTGCTCCAACCTCTATCAACGAATACTTTTTAGCTACAGAGGCCATCTTCAGGCCTAATCCTCGAAGCCTGTGCATTTAGCAAGAGAAGATGACGGACTATGCAATCCTAAAAACAGTTTCCTGTGAGTAAGCCGCACTGAATAGACCCGAGTAAAATTGTACACCTTATTGAATTCAATGGGACTTCTTCCTAGGTATATGAGTGTAAGGAAGCTGGATCCTAAACATGTTTACTGTGAAGTAAGACCTCCTGCGTTCAGCACTGTTGCTCCAAGCTAATCATGTCTAAGATAGTAGCCTTCAGACCAATTCTAAGCAGGTTTGTTCAGAGGAGAATCTCACTGAATTCAGTAGGGCTTATTTCCAAGTCATCAAGCTCACCTTGCAGTCCGAGTGTCACTGACCAGGAAATTAGTCCGTTGAACTCAGCGGGACTAAATTCTGAGTAAACTTGCTTAGAATCTGGCTTTAGGTTGGGATTGTTTGAGGAAATTTCTTCAGAATGAAAATGTATCCTCTGCAGTAGAGGTGAAGCAGTTCAGATACAGAGGGCAAAGTATGTGTTTGCATCACTTGTTATAATAATCGCTCTGTGGGAAGGCTTCACCTGACAGAAATCTTTGTTCCACCCAGTCATTAAAGTTACAGGAATTCTATCTTCTCTTGTGGCTGGCCACCCTAATTTACACCAGATGATCACACTGCTTGACTCACTCTTGCTTGCTACTAGTCCACAAACGTTTTCAGTAGCTCACTTGCCTGCATATATCTAAGAGTCTCTCTACACAAAACATCTTACATGAGTAGGATCAAGTGAAAGATCTTATATTTGTTCTCCCATTGTGGATACACATGCACCGCTAAGGAGGCAGAGAACAGTGGAATTTAAGACCACACAGAAAGTAAGTCACTTGAGCGTCCCTGTCTAAGATGTCTTGTACAGAGAGACTCTTTGTTAGTCTTTTCTCGTCTAAAAGAGAACCAGTTTATGAAAACTTTTTTGCCAGGTCACCTGGAACTGATTCTTTCTTACCTCAGGATATTTACCAGCCTAGTTTGACACACTCAGTTTGTCATTTACTGTATCCCCAAATTAGTTATCTTTATTCGCATTATTTCTCACTCAGACTCAAGGTGGGTTACACAGTGTGAGCCAATATGATCAATGGCTGGGATATCCAATAAAGGGTTTGGACAGCAGAAATTTGAAAGTAAGCAGAAATACCTTCCTTCTACATGCCATCTGTATGTTGATGAAGCCTGATCACTACCCTCCTTAATTTCAGTAACTAGATGAGTTATTTCCAGGAATGCTGATGTGCTTTTTCTCAAATGCAGGGCAGACTGTAAGCGGATCACAGACTGAACCCTCTCCAGAAGATACCGGCCAGTGTCTTTCACAAGAAGGATGGAAGCAGAGCAGAGTGCAAGAATGGCTGCAGAGTCATTGCCGACCTTTTCAAAGCAGTGGTGAGAACAACCTTGGTCTCTGCAGAACTGATCAAAATAAGCAAAGGACTGGCAAAAAGAAAAAAAGATAAACAATTACATGATTTGCCTGGAAACTGCTAGTTCAAGTCCTTGCACTATTTGAAATGTCGTTCTGATTGTGAGCGTCCAAAGCTTAGTATCCACCATTAGTTATTCAAATTTATTATGGTCAGTTGACCTGCAATGACAATAAAAGGAAAGGATCACAAATACAAACCACAATTCCTATCTACACAAGAGATCTAGTTAAAACTATATTCATACTCTGCAGATAATATATCCTAAAAAATAGAGCTATCTTCAGTCTCTCCTTTTGTTAAAAACTTCCGCTTGTTTATAGTCAAAAAGCAGTATTTTGCTACTGCCGAGGTTACAGTCTTCTTAGTGTCTTCCAGCAAATATTTCAGCAGCACAATAACTGCTTAGTTAGAAGTTACTACTTCAGCAAACAACTGCCGTAATTAGATCAGGAACATAAAAGAAGCAGAGTAACAAAAATAAGCCACCTCTTGGCTGCTGGAGAAAATAATATAGGCACCCTGTACGTTTTGTTCAGAAAGTGTAAAAGGAGTTTGTTTTTTTAATAATTTTTTTTATTTTTAATTTCTAACATAGAAAACTACAAAAAACTACAAAAATATAAAGGAAAAAAGGGGACTGGGGAAAAGGAAAGAGCAACATATAAACAGAAAACACACACTACATCTACATGTCTTGTATTCCCTTCATACTGCAATTTTTCTTTAAAGTTAACTTTCTAATATGCTATCAGATTGGTAGATCTTATAAAATACAGACTACATTCAGGATCAGGTCTTCTCCCCTGCCCCCCCGCGTCTCGGTCTCAGTTCTCTCTGCGCAGCTACAATAGCTGCGCTCGCTCCCTCCTCCCCCCCACTCTCCCCTTCAGACTTTGGACTTTCTTCTTGCTGAAACTCCTGATGGTTAAACAAAAAGTCCCTCAGCTGTACTTCCGATGTTATCTTGTAGGTTTGATCCTTGTATCTGAACCAGATGCCTTCCGGAAACAACCGGAAGTTTATGAGTGGCTATTTCCCGTGAGAAAATGGCAATGGAGGAAGTAGCTAAAGTTTCACATTTTCCTCCCTCCATTTTTCTCCTTTATAAAGTAATTATATTTGCACCCTCCCTTTTTAAATAAACACAGAAGAAATCATAGTTGAACCCTAGGAAATGGTCCAATAAAAGATAGCCATTTTGTGTTTTTTAAAAAAATATTCAAAGATACAAAAATACAAAAGAAAATTTGCCAGTGTGTGGTAGAAAGTGCTGTCAAGTTGTAGCTGACTTATGGCAACCCCATAGCGTTTTCAAGGCAAGAGATGAACAGAGCTGGCCTGCCTCCATGTAGCAACCCTGGACTTTCTTGGTGGTCTCCTATCCAAGTACTTACGAGCGCCAGCCCAGCTTAGCTTCCAAGATCTGATGAGATCAGGCTAGCCATTAGATTGAATATATTATCTCAGTCCATTCACATAATTATGCATATAATAGATTATCTGTTTCCATCCAGCAAACTCTGCAAACTTTTTGAATGCATAAAAGAGGAGATAAATTCAATCATACAAAACAGAGTTTGGCATTTTCCATTTGAATATGGCCATTCAGTTTGTATTCAGAGGGCACTGGAAGAAAAAGCTCAGCTCCAGTTTACTGAGCTGTATAACTTTTCATTTTACATCCACTACCTTGAGAAATCAGTTGTAAGGAGTTTAAATGGGCTCAATTTGGAAAGGGAGCAAGAGGGAGATGTTACAGATAAGGAGGGAGCCTTTTGGCACACACAACAACCTTTGTGCTGTCACAAAGTATGTTTATGAGTGTTTATTCCTGCCCCTTTGCACTGATGCTTTGCAAATGGTCCTGAAGAAACAGGAATGTAAAGGAATGAGCTCAGTTCATCCTATGAGGCCTCCTTCACATTTTGAAGATCATGAGACATTTCTTAAACCATTATGGTATGAGGTATTTTCAGTACAAGATTAAACATGCATGTGTCGTGACCCCCATTGCTATGCTTGTGTTTCAGTTTCCAGGTTGGGACAATAAACTGAATCGTGTTTTTTTGTCTCCACTCCATTCCCCTCCTTCCCACTTAGGCCTTGTCTACTTACTGGCAGTTGGTGTGGCTTTGGTTGCCATTTTCATAAGCTGCAGCGGCTACTACACTTCTCGCCCGCAAAACGTGCCAAAAAACCCAGCTGTGGAGGCCTTCTTGAAAAGGTTTGATCCCCTAAAGAACAGCTTCCCAGGTCAAAGGCCTTACCTGTGGGGGCGGGTACAGAAAGTCCTTCAGAAGCACCTCAATACGTCCCACCACACCGAACCAGCCATCTTAATCTTCACCGCTGCCCAGGAAGGCAAATCAACCTTGAAGTGCCTCAGCATCCAGATTGCCAGTGCTTATTCCTCATCTCTCCAGGGCAGCACAATCCAGGTAGATGGAGCTTCTAAATCCACTCTGAGCAGTGACATTGCTAAATTGGAAGTCGATGAGGAGCTGAGCAGTGGTTTCCATGGAGATGGGAAGACAGCAGTGGTACATCAGTTTGAATCCCTGCCCGCTGGTTCCACCTTGATTTTTTACAAGTACTGTGACCACGAGAGTGCAGCTTTCAAAGATGTGGCACTGATTTTAACTGTTCTTCTGGAGGATGACAAATTGGAAGCTAATGTTGGCATGCAGAGTGTGGAAGAGAAAGTACGAGACTTCCTCTGGGCCAAGTTTACCAACACAGACACTCCCAGCTCCTACAATAGCATGGACACAGATAAGCTGAGTGGGCTGTGGAGCCGCATATCCCACCTTGTCCTGCCAGTTCTTCCAGTACAAGCTATAGAGGATGCTGGCTGCCCTTTGCAAACGAGACTACAAGGTGAATAAGGTGGACTTCAAGGGGAAGCTAGGAAAATCTGAGGGGTTTGCACCAACCAGGAAGCCTTTTTAAAGAGGCTATAAGCCACACAGCAGCATTAAAGTTGTGAGCTTATATTAGACCAGTTATGCATTTGGGGTGTCTGTTTTGATCTTTCTGAACATTAGAGAAGAAATAAGCAGGACCTTCCATGGCTTACTTTTATGACTGTTTTGCTATTTATGTCGCAATCAAAGAGTATTTTTAAAAAATTATGTAGAGGAAAGCAGGTGATACTTTGCACATTGTATATCCAGAAAGTCTTTGCTGCTGAAGGAAAATGGAGAGAGTACTAAAACACGCTATTTTATATTCATTCCAGCCTTGCAGATGCCTTGTCAATCTAAAAGTAATAAATCACGCATCTGTGGCAAGCCATGACAATTCAAAGGCTGTCTGCACTGCGGAGTTGAGCACATCATAGGGTGTTTAAAGTGGAAATTAAGTTTAATGTAGCACAGGAGAAACCTTAACAGCTCTGACTATTGATTCCAGCTGCTATGTTGACAACCAAGGGAGCAGGATAGGCTAAGCATAAGGCATGCGTGGCTTGTGGGAATAGGAAGCACCAAGTTAGCACAAAGGTACGTTCTCCTAAGTCTCATGCAGATGGACTCTTGGCACACTGCAAAACTCTGGCTTTCTTAACTTCGACGTAGGAAATGGATCTACCGTGTGCTTGCTGAGTGAGCTAGGCTTTTGCTTGCTTTGGCAGCACGTGTACTAAAATTGAAGTGAGCCAGGTTGAAGAGCAGGTTAACCCTGTATGTGCTAGAACACATTTGTTAATGAATGATAGTGAGGGAGATGATTTCACCAGAAACAGATAGGGGTGTGATAACCCAGTGATGACGCTGGCACGTAATTGAAGTACAGATGGGAGCATCACATCAGGGAGGTCACATAACATCAATATATGCCAGTGACCCACATGTTCAGGCAGATCTTGAGCATGTGAAGCTGGGTAGAATCTTAATGGAAGAATGCATTGTTAAATGAGAGGCAAAGCCAATCTGGGATGTGGCAGGCAAACCCAGGAAGCAGGAAAGGGGAGATGATAATGAGTGTGGGGATGTGGAATGGAGAGAGATGATAGAAAAGGACTGTGAATATAGCTGGAGTGTGTCATTGTCTAAAGGGAATCTCTCAGGACAAATCCTCTCCAAAGTAGGCAGTGACAAATTGTCTGTGAACAGAGATGTTATTTTTTTGTTGTTAGGACTTTTGTGTCAGAATCTGATCCCTCTGTCTACATGCAGTGTGCTGGTGGGTTACTGTAGTTTGGACTTAACAGCCACAGCCACTACTCAGCATGACAATAATTCCCGTGCATTTTCCATGGAACCCCTGCACATTGCTGTCAGTTCATGTGTGGCCTGGTTAGGCCTCTCAGCCCTTGCTCTTATGCCACACAGACTGAGAGTACAACTTACTCCAGCCAGTGTGGTAGAGCAGTTAGAATGTCAGACTTGGATCTGAGAGTCTTAGGTCTGAATTGTCACTCTGCTGTGGACGCTTGCTGGGTGATCTTGAGCCAGTTGTACACTCAGCTTAACCTACCTCACAGGATTGTTGTGAGGATAAAATAGAAGAGGGGAGAACAATGGCCATTTCCACACATCCTTAAAGGGATGGCCCACTCCCCGAACACTGGCATCTTTTCCCCTTGACTCCCTTTTCTCCAGACCCTGGGAAAGTCCCAGAAAAGGTGCCGAAAAAGCGGAAGCCATACAGTCTGCAACTGTTTTGAAAATGGAGATGTCTGGAGTCAAGGGGAAAAAGCTGCCAGCATTCGGTGAGTGGGCTATCCCTTTCAGGACGTGTGGAAACGGCCAATGTAAGCTGATTTGTGTCCTCATTGGGGGGGAGGCGAGGTATAAATGAAGTAAATAAATAATAAAACATACTCAATACTCAAAACAAATAATAAAACATACTCAATCCTCCCCTGAGTTTCTTTCAGGGAAGGCTGATCCCCGTTACTAATCTGTCATAGAGGCCTAGCTGAAAAAATTCTAAGGAATCCATAGTTTGAAAGCCACTACTTCAAAGGAAGCAAAGAAGTAAAGAAAGATTACAGCTGTTTTCACACAGGGAAACCCTCACAGTAAACAGAAGCATTCAGAAACCTTCATGCCCAATTAAGTCACAATTCTACTAGCTCTAATCCCACCCCCACCCCCATTGAGACCTAATTTTCTTCCACTCAGAGGGGAAACCACTCAGAGGTGGCTATGGTGGAGTGGCCTCTGGATGCTCCGTTCTATCCTCTGCCATAGTATGGACAGAGGCAGAGATCAGCTCTGCTTTAAAATGTCACAGGGAAGCTCACTGCCACACACCATTTTCATCACTTCTGAGCTTTCGTAAAGGTTATCATAGAGAAAAGAGGGAAGAGTGGGAGGTGGGGTCAGCGGCGGCAGATAGTAAAACGAGGAGGCATATGGGCACTGTTTCCGCCTCCTCCTGCCCCATTTGCAGCTGCTGCCATGGGGGGGTGAGTGTTTTTGCACCCCTGTCAAGATGCAGGCAGGGTAAAATCAAGAGAATGGAGGGCCTGTATTTAAAACAAATGAGGGCAAGTAAAATGATATATAAAAATACAGGATTTGAGAGGCAATACATTTAAAGTAAGGTTATGATGGTGAAAGATTTTAAAAGATATTTAAAACAGAAAAAATAACAAAAGATAATTATTCAGACTGTTTATTAGGATGCCTGTTAAAAATGAAATAGAAAAAGCAGGAAAAGAAATAGAAAAAGAGAAATAGGAAAAAATCCTATTAAGAAAAATGAATTACACAGTATCTCAGAAAGAAATAACAGGAGGATTCATACAGTACTACAAGAAACTGAATTATCAAGTCAAACTATTAAAGATATTTTAGGAGCAGGCTCTCCCAGTAATATACAGGACTATTGGAGGTCCAATAACAGGGGAAGTATGGCTGGCATTAGTAATTTATTCTGTTACAAATAATTCTTCTGACTTTACCATTAATGAATGTACGTAGAATTAACTGTATACTGCTAAAAAGTTGGGCCGAGATTAAGCTAAATATAGTAACGAAATCAGGTAAAGGCCATTTCTGAATAGATTCTTGCCATCCCGTTTCACTGTTCTCCCAGGGAATTTTTTTCTGTTCAAGGTTGAAATCAATTACGTACCCTAGTCATGGACTCAGAAAAAGGACATTTGTTGCTTTGAGATGATAACTGGTTACCCCGGATTGATTTTGTGGAGTTTACTAATTAACCCCAATGAAATTTATTTGAATTTGACAACAAGAATATGAATGTTTAACAATACACACTGTATACCACATCTGCTGCAAACACACACATAAATTATTATGACTCACGGTGTATGTTTGTACCCATAAGCGTGTCTGGTAACCAATGACAACTGTATTTTGTTTATAAAATGAAAAAGTGACAGTTCTGTTAAAAACAGAACAAATAATTTTAGCTTAGTCACTAGTGAAACTTAGCTGGTGTAGTTTGTACCCCAATAGTTAACTTTGTACCCCAATAGTTAACATGAGCTGTGTTACAAAGTTACCTCAGTGTGAAAATTCAGGTTTTTCTGTGATAAAGGAAGAAATAAACAATAATTAATTTTTCTTTGGGATGGCCATTAATTTTTAAATTTTTGTAAGGAAAGTGCTCCTGAAGAATGTAATCCAAGACAAGGATTATCAGTACATAACTGATGGGTAAAATAGATCATTATCCTGTAACACGGGGAGGCTGGTTAATATTATACACACATATATACTGTCAATCCTTGAGTGATCTTTGCTATTTATAGATGAAGAGATTTGATCAGATGGACTGGCTTTATCACAATTTTTAGATGCATTTTACACAGGGTATGGTTTCAGAACCCTACTGCAAAAATTATTACAGATTTTAACTTACATGAAAATGTTTGTCTTTTTTGAGGCATAAAACAGGGCTGCCCGAGTGATACAATTTTATTCTGTGGTCTTTGAATCACTGGCCATAATCATGTGCGAGGCAGTAGTGACATTTCTGGAATTGCAGATACACTAAAAATCCTTTTAATCAGATGATATAGATTTAATTAACAGTCTAAAGCATCGGGGTTACAGGCAGTTATATGTATTACAAATACTTGACTCTATCAGGTAAATTTGGGGAAAAAAGCACACCATGAATGACTGCAAAAAAGAATGAAAACCACTTCTTCCAAATTCTTTAATGCACCGAAGGGAGTTTATGTCCGGATTGCAGATTCCTTTAATGAGATTTTAAATATTAATTTGAGGCAATCGTAGAAAAATGCTAAATACAGGATAGGTTGAGATTGAAGGTATAATTGGTTGGACATTTTGTCATCTATTTCCCAGGTATACAAATGTGGCTCATACAGGAATAATCTGACTTTGAGAAATGAGTAGCCAAAACAAATACAGCTAAGGCAACAGCCTAAGCAATGACAACTCTTTCCTTGGTTGGAGCACAGGGTGAGGATGAAAAATAGCGAGGGAGTGCTTAGAAGGGCTATCCGAGTATCTCTGGCCTTGGTTATGGGCAGAATAAGGACTGAGTCCATAGCCCGATGCACACAATACTGTGAAAACGTACATTCTGCATAAATTCGTAGATCTGTCTGTAATAGTAGGTCTTTTCAGGAGCTACATGCACATATATCAGGAGCCCACCACCATAATATAACCCTACTCAATATGCATAGTCACCACATTACGTAAAGAGGGGCAATGCACATCTGACCACAGGATTGATCATGTATCATGTACCAAAAGTGTATTCATATGCAAAATATGGGTGTTGCTCTCTTCACACAAAAGAGTAACTGTGTGTATAAGGACAGGAGCATCATTGGTAGCATGTGCTCCTGACATGTACCCTTACAGGCCACCCAGTATGCATGGATGTAACATCAGAAAAGGCCTAAACAGTTAATGTAAATTCAATGGTTGTTGTGGGTTTTCCGGGCTGTATTGCCGTGGTCTTGGCATTGTAGTTCCTGACGTTTCGCCAGCAGCTGTGGCTGGCATCTTCAGAGGTGTAGCACCAAAAGACAGTGATCTCTCAGTGTCACAGTCGAACACCTCTACGGGGAGGAAACATTCCAACAGACCCGGAGATTGGAAACACTTCGGAACAAGAAAGCACATCTACTCTGTTCTTTAACCTTTCTCCTATGCTGCAGGGACACAAGAACCATTCCATCTTTTCTCACTGTGACACTGAGAGATCTCTGTCTTTTGGTGCTACACCTCTGAAGATGCCAGCCACAGCTGCTGGCGAAACGTCAGGAACTACAATGCCAAGACCACAGCAATACAGCCCGGAAAACCCACAACAACCATCGTTCTTCGGCCGTGAAAGCCTTCGACAATACAATGTAAATTCGCTTTAAAAATAAGACAGAAAATGGTACCTAGATAAATATGGGGTTTTAAATTGCATCTTCTGCTGTGCTCATGTTGAATGAGATGTAAGAAACACTCAACACATATACAGAGAAAAATCATGTGTACTCTGAACATGTATTGTACACGTATTCACTGTAACGGGTGTACAGGGCTTATGTCATCACAAAGGAAAGATATGATCCAGCTTTCTGTTTTCTTCCAGCAATTTTGAAGAATGTGCCTTTCTCATCAGCCGCTGTTGATTATTTTAAGGGGGGAAACATCTCCGGTGGTTATGAGATTAGATTACATGTTGTGCCATTAATACCCCTACCACTCTGAAGCTGGAACAAAGTGTTACGGAGTTCGTGTGGTTGCTGCTGCAAGTAGCAGCTTTGAGTCTCCTCTCAATGTCGTCTTCTACAAAACACGTGCCATGACATTTTATGAGATTTTCTCATCCACACAAACATCTACTGATGAAGTTGGATGAATCCTGTTGATGTCACACGTTTTGTAGTAAGAGGCATTATCTGGGGAGCGTAGAGGGCGTATTGCTGCTGTTTGCAGTGGCAGCCACACTTCCTCCACAATGCCTACTTTCCTGCCGAAGTTTAGTGATGAATGCAGGTTAATGTTTTGTACCTGCCTACTTTAGCCACTGGCATCAGGTTTCTTCCCATGTCATTTTAAAAACTAACATTTCAAACATATTTTGAAAACCCAAAGAGGCCACTTTGCTTAGCAGAAACATATACCTACATTATTCCTGATCTTGCCACTGCTGGCCTCTTGTGCCTTGATTTCTGTGGCTCTGTTCCCCCATCTGTGAAATGGGTCTGGAACTATTAAGCTACAACTCAACAGTTCTCCACCAGCAACTTCAGAAAACATATTTCTCCCACTTGTTTCTGTAACATCTTTAAATTGCAAATATTAAGGGTTTTTCTTTACTTGTTTCATAATTTCAAAATAAAATCTGTTGTCCCTGGTTTTTTGTTTGTTTGTGTGTTTTGGGTTTTTGTTGTTGTTGCTGTTTTATCATGCTGTATTCTGGAAGGGTACCAGAACCTGACTTTTGATTTCCTCTCTTGTGAAAGCCTTCTTACTAACCTTGAAGCTGATAGAATTATATTTTTTCTTTCATGTTAATAAATATGGATAGGTTTACTGTTACCAATTTCACAGATATATTTCACTTGCTCAAAGCTTGAGTCACACTACACCATACTTTTTTAAACAAGTTAGATCCGAATTGTAGTTTATCGAGAAGTTTGGCCCTCTGAAGGTGCTAATTCAACAGACAACTCGAAGAGTGTGTTCTATTTCCCTGGAAGTGCCAAGCCTTTTCTGGGGAATGTGATAAAACCAGCTGTTTCCTCTAAATACTTGAAATGGATTTTCACAAGCTTACCCCAGTAATTTGTATACTACTTTTGAACATTTTATTTATTTTGTTTATTTAAAATTTGTATTCTACCCTCCCCGTGAGCGGGCTCAGGGCGGATAACAATGGAGGTTCCGTTTAGTCATCACAGCTAGTAAGTCATAAATGGATCTGTCCTCTATGGATTAATATAAATAATCCCTTTTAAAACTATGTACCCCAGATGCCATTATCACATTCTGTGGTAATAAATTCTGTATCCATAAATATGCCAATAACTAATTTGAGTCTTCCTTTCTGTCCTGAATATACTGCACGTCTATTTTAGTGGGCACTCATGAGATCTAATATTTTGGAAGAGGCAGAAAGAATTATGGTGGTGTTTTTTTTAAAAAAGTGCCTATATATAAAGGATCCAGAGGAGTTAGCCATGTTAGTCTGTAGTTGCAAAATAGTAAAGAGTCCAGTAGCACCTTTAAGACTAACCAACTTTATTGTAGCATAAGCTTTCGAGAACCACAGCTCTCTTCATCAGATGCATATCTAAAGGATGCACCGATTTTCACCAATTCCTCCTCAGGACTTGGAAAAGCACCCCTCCAAAGATGCTAATACTCAGTAGTAGCAAGTACCATCACAAAAAAATCCCTTAAAAGTTCTATCTATTTTCTCCACATCACAAACAATAAAACTCTTGTGTGTATCCCCCTTCTCTTTTTTCCTGAACTGAAAAGCCTCAAATATTTTAGCATTTCCTTGTGGGGAAGATACTACCACACCCTGATCATTTTGGTTTCTCTCTCCTGCATTTTCCCCCAATGTTACAATATTCTTTTTGAGATATAGTGCCCAGAACTGTACACAGTATTCCAAGCATGGCAGCACTGTAGATTTCTCTAAAGATTCTACAATACTGGATGTTTCATTTTCATTCCTGTCTTAGTAACCCTCCTACCCTGGAACTTTCCTTTATCATTGCTACTGCTGCCTACTAGATTGATGTTTTCATTGGGGTCTCTTTCATGACCCCAAGATCTCTGTTTTACCACAGTGTGCATCCCTTTACCCTTACATTTTTATGCTTATTTACACTGAACCTTGTTTGTTACTCTGTTACCCGCTCATCCAGCTCAGAGAGATCCGTTTTGCATTCTGCTTAAGTGTTCACCATTCTGAAGACTGGGTGTAGCTGTCCCCTTATCCTAAGATTGCTAAATTTACTCTGAGCCTTTGGTGAGGGACTTTATCAAAGGCTTTTGGGGGAAGTTCAGGTACTTAATATCTGCCAGATCAATTCTACTCATACGTTTGCTGACGCTCTCAAAGAACTCTCCAAAGCAGGACTTTGAATTCTACCTTTAGAAGCTGCATAAAAGGGGAAAGAGAGCCTTGCGTGTGCAGTTTCAAAGACACCTATTGTCCATACTAAGGATTTTGGCATCATTAAGAATTACAGTTTCTGTGTTCCAGGATACCCAGAGCACAAAATCTAGTCTCTTTCCTCACTGTCTGAGATCTCCTTGCTTGCATTAACAGTTCACACATGAGAACAGAGACTGACAAAGTCAGATATAACTGGCCAGGCAAGGAAGCAATCTAATGCCAAACAGACTTTGCATGCGCTCTCTATGACCTCTGCTGTTGCTCTAAAGTCCATTTCCATATTTCCCAGGCAACTGAAATCTACAATGTGCATGTATGCACTAAGCATTTTCCAGTTTTTTAACATACGGCACACCAAAGAGGCAGAGAAGTTGCCAACCATACAGTTCACCAGGAGCTGCGAATACTTAAGACGGGGGCCACAATCTGCTCATGTGCTGTGCAGGTCTCAAAAAACAGGCTGAGAATTAGGTATAAATTTTAAAAAATAAGTTGTTGCACATGTACATGCATACCACCAGAGGGCATTCCATGCCTCCCCTTAAAAATGCCTCTCTCTAAACGAATGAAGAGGGACAACCTGCAAATTGTGTGCGTAGGTCACATTACTGTGCCACATCGGCACACACACACTGTGTTTCAAACATCCTGAAAAGCTAAGATGTTTAACTGAGAAAATGTTTTATTTCTATCAAAACATGTTTTTTGCACTATATAATCTTTACCCTAAGAGTATTCACAGCACTTTAAAACAAGAAGACAGAGGGGCAGATTCAGTTACTAGGTTGCAGGGGAGACCGTAAAATCTGAGGGTGATTCCTTATGGGCGGTTCCCAGGTTTTTTTGGGGGGGGGGCCTTGGGCAGAGAGTGCTCAACCCCCTTTCCGTGCCCACTACTAGTCCTCCCATCCGCATGCCCCCACATGCCTGTGCATCCTTCCTTTGCCCACTCACAAGCTCTCCCACCACCAGCTGCCCACGCTGCCTGCTTGCCCTTTCTCTGATGGTGCTGGGTGCATCTAGGAGTGCCGCTGCCATGGCCACCAGGAACATAGATGTTTTGTGCACCACCCACATGCCCTTCTCCAGCAGCACTAGGCAGCATATGCAGCTGGAAGTCAAGGTGACAAAACACACACAAGCAAGCAGTGGAAGGGTGTGAGTGCCAGCATGAGAATCTTCAAAGCAACTTTCTTTTTATATACACCTGCTCCCCCTTACACGCACATGAATCAAATGTATGTTTTGAACCAATCTTAGGAACCAGCATACATTTGCGCATTTTTTTTTATATGTCCACAGGAGCCAGTGAGGTGTACTTGTTAAGAGTGCCAAACTAGGATCTGGGAACCCAGTTTCGAATCACCACTCTGCCATGGAAGTTCACTCAGTAACCTTGGCCCTGTTAATCCTTCTCAGCTTAATCTACTTCATGAGGTTGTTGTGTGAGGATAAAATGGAGAAAGATGATGTTGTAAGCCATTTTTTAGAAAAAAAGTGGAATATAAATATGTATCTTTTAAAAGGGGGGCAGAAAAATGCAAGGAATGAGGGGCTGGACAACTTCCTTTTCCCTCCCTCATACTATCTTTCTTCTTGACCTGCTGCCACATTTGCTTCCCAATCCAAATGTCTGATGTAGTGGTTAACAATTTGGTGTAGAATGATTGGCCTCTAATCTGAAGAACTGGGTTTGATTCCCCACTCCTTCACTTGAAGCCAGCTGGGTAACCCTGGGTCAGTCACAGCTCTCTGTGCTTTCTCATCCCCACTCACCTCACAGGGTGATTGGGGTGAGGTTAATAATAATACACTGTGTAAATTGCTCTGAGTGGGCGTTAAGTTGTCGTGAAGGGTGGTATATAAATCGCATGTTGTTGTTATTATTATTATAATACGTAAGCTGCTTTCATGTATGTATCACATGCTGGACCTGGAAGCCTAGATCACATGTGTACCTCAGTGCTCTTTTTTTTAATAGACAACTGTTAAGGGATTTTTAAAGGACCTCTCACCTAACACCCTGTGCGTGAGCGCAACTGAAGCTGAACACGCACACAAAAGGCAAATTTCACTTGGTGGCAGATTCTTTCTCCCTGGCTTCTGGAATTAAAACTACAGGTTCCCTCAGTCTTGCAGTGAGGAGAGAAAGTTCCTTTTAACTAGGGGTGTGAATGGGGGAAAAATTTGGTTTTCCTGCTTTGGAAATGGTTGGTAATACCCTGAAAGCTGAAGCAGCAAGCTGCCCACATGTAGTCTTCCCGTCATTTCCACTGCCTGTGCCACCTCCTCTGCCACCACAGTGGCCAGCTGGGTGGTGAGGAAGGCCGGAGCAGGTACTTCTGCCACCCGCACCACCTCCTCTGCTGCCACAGCAGTCAGCTGGGTGGTGGGGAAGGCCAGAGCCGCCGCTGTTGCCGCTGGGAAGGCACAGGTAAGTAGGATGGTGGGAGGGAGCCCTTTCAACTGGCCTGTGGGGGAGGCATTCCTCTGTGGGCCAGTTGAAGCCCAGGAAAAGCCCGAAGCTTCCCGAAGCGAACCAAATCACTTCAAGAACCTTTGATTCAGAGTTTCCAAATCTTTACGGATCAGGTCTGATTTGAGCATTTTCCCCAAACTGGATACCTGAAGCGCACATCTCTACTTTTAACTATAAACATTTTCTTTTGTTTTCACTTTCTAACTAAAATATTAACCTTGACAGTGTTATTTCCCAGAAGAATTTCGAACCCATGACAAAATTATGACTCCAGCATTGAAATGTTTATATTACAGTAAGATCTGATTGTCCCGTCGATCAGAACTGTTGGGTGCCATGTATCCTGGGGAATGTATTATTTGTTCTAACCTTTGATCTTTTTTTTCTGTAAACAATCAGAGCTGAATGGTATATAAGGCCCTCCAATGCTACTGGTTTTTACACATCTCCTCCTAACGGAGAATGTGTCTGGGGTTATTCCATGTAAGAAATAACCCCTCCTTTTTTTCTAAACTGAAAAGCCCCATATCCTGTTGTTTGATCCCATCTACCTATATTCAGATATACTGCCTCTGAATATGAAGGTTCTACCCAGCTACAATGGCTAATAACCATTGATGACTCATCCTCCATGACTTTGTATAATCCTTTTTTTAAAGCCATTGACCATCACCCAATGTGTAGAACAATGTGAAAACTTGCACAAGACACTTCAAAGTCACCAATAGATCATAACCGCCTCACCTTTTCAGAATACCAGGGGGAAGCAAAGCTGGCAAGCCATTTTTCACCCTGCTGCCCTGGCTTATTCAGCAATAATGCTCCCGAGCAGCTGCCTGTTCTAAGCCGCAGAACAAAGGAACGTATGGAAGGCACACAGGGAAGTGCCATTAATCAACCTGACACAGATGCCTTTTAAAGTGCACGACGTGTCGTGTCGCCATCTGAGTTGCGCTTTGTATTCTGGACCGTTTCCTAAGACCACACATGCCGAACCCATCAACCTTTGCAGGTCAGCCGTCTAATCCAATAATGATTTTCCCATCTGCTGTTTGGGGCTGTGGGTGACTGGTCTAAATTTCCTACAAAATGCACAGAACAGAAAGAAAGAAACTAAGAAAGAAAGAACTCCGTCCCGCTCTGCAGCATGCCTGCTGCATGCAGTTTCCACAGGCTCCTGAAATGGGAGAAACAGACGTTCGTACGATTATGGTAAAAAGTTTATCATGACCAGCTACCTTAAACCTTGTGGGCATGTTCCTCCCCAAGTGTCTGCTCTTAGCACTATCTTTAGACCTGGAAATAATGTCTATGCAAAGGATTTGCACTTGTTCAGTTCTCAGTGGGTACTAATAGAATCTGGTCCGAAGGCAAGCAGCACAGAGTAGGTCTTCAAAAAGTCAAAGTAAAGCCAATCTCTCCACTGGGACCAGGCCCATCAGAGAGCCATACAGTGGAATCAGAGAAGTGTTTTTGGAGTGGGAAAATTGGGGTTTTGGACTGTTATTTCTCAACGTATCCAACCTGACAGGGTTTTTGGGAGGGTAAAATGGGAATAAACCTCTGTACGCTGCTGGCCCTGAGGTCCTTGGAGGAAGGGAGGATACAAATGGAGCTGCTGTCAAGAAGGATAAAAATGGAGAAATGGAAGCAGGTGTGGTATCAGAAGTATCAGGAATTAATTTACGCTTTAATGTTGAGGGTTTTTTCAGTTCACAAGGTAGGGATATTGACTGATAGCAGAAGGCCTCTCAATGGTTGAGCCCTCCCTCCTGCCCTTGCACCTTGGAGCAATATAAAAGAATAAAACTATTTTTCCCCACAGCACCATTGTTGTTTGTTTGTTAGCTGTTTCCTTGTGGCATCCTTCTTGTCCTGTATACAGCTTTGCAACCTTGTGCCTATCAGTACTTCCTTTGGTGCCTGCCGAAGTTTTTAGAAAGTGGGTGGGGTTATTGTAAGGCAGGGCTTTTTAATGGCTGTTCTCATTCAAATGAAAGATGTTTCCACAGCGGCATAGTGAGGAGGGAGGTACTGCATTTGGCTCCACCTCCTACAGCAGCCATTTTGGTATGTGACTCTGCAACCTCTGGTAGCCATTTTTGGGTGGTACTTACCACTCCCTAGGGTTGCCAGGTCCACCCAGGGTGCAGAGGGGTGTAGCAGGCTTTTAATGTGTGTTGTTTTTAATCTACATGAATTTTTTAAATTGTATTTTTAATATGTTGTTATCCGCCCTGAGCCCGCTTGCGGGGAGGACGGAATACAAATCTGAAACAAACAAACAAATAAAATGCTGAAAGAACGGGTAATGCCGGGGTCCGATGCTCTAAAAACTAGCCCCAAACAGTGGGGCGTCAGTCACAACCTATTGTATCCGCTTCACACTGGAAATGATGTCATTTTCCAACACTGTACACGGGCACATTTGCTTTTTGAGAACCTGTCTCAGACACGGCTCTGCCATTTCCAGGTGCCTTTTCCCCCTGCCATCCAGGTGAATGATAGTGGGGACACAAGCTTGCTGAGGATGGGGGATCCTGCCACCCCCTCCAAAGATGCCCACAGGCTCAAAATGGTTGGAACCCCCTGGCCTAATCCTAATCATTCATGGGGTACTGAATGACTCCGAGGGAGAGAAATGATTCAGACCCTCCTGCTTCTGTCTCTTTCCCCTCTGCCAGCCAGCAAAAGATGTTTTTGACCAATTCTGGTGTGCAACTTATTTCACCACAGAGGGCTCGCGTTTATTCTCGTGCATTTCAAGCACTCAAATTCGTTCACATACTTTAGCTCAGTACAACAAACTCTGTCAGTGCTATGAGCTCTCCACTGGTTTCTAAGCTGAGGCACATTGCGGCTTGCCTATGGCTACTTAACAAAGATTAGACAAGGAATTTTCCAGTTCTCTCATCCGATGTATGCTTACATAGAAGCAAGTCTTGACTGTAATCAGTGAGACTTATTCCAAATTAAGTGTGCACAGATTTTAATCTCAAAAGCAAACTATCCGTTACATAGTAGATCTGTGATCAGGTCTCTTTTATTTTTTAATGCTTCTAATCAGCCATCAGGAGGGAAAATTGAATCAAACCCACGGTGCTGTGGGAGGGAGTTTGACCCTCCCTCCCCAGTTTGGTTTTCCGTATCAAAATGCCCCTTCCAAAGCTACCCTTAGCCATGGCGGGGAACATTTGGTTGCCTGGAGTTCTCCCGTAATTACAACTGATCTCCAGACCTCCCTTCCCCTTCTACCCCCAAATCTCCAGGAATTTCCTATCCCTGAGTTGGCAACACTGGGGGGGAAGGAAAGCTAGACAGCAGCTATGTGATTTCAATGAAGGAAACCACATGGGATAAAAGAGTTAATCCCCCCCCCCCGCTTCTCCAGTCAGCAATATGCCTCTGGTCCAATTATCCCAACCCAGCTGCTTTGAAGCCTTGGAAACAAATGAGGATATCTGATCGCTCACATAATATATATAGTATATCATTCTGTGATAAAATGTCAAAATTCTATGTTCAGGACATGTTTTGCATGAACCTGCTCAATGAGTCTACTGCACTAGGACTATCTTAAGAAGGCAAATAAGATGACTTTGCATATATAAAAATGACTGAAACCCCTCAAGGAGCTTCGAAAGGTTCTGTTCCTGCTTCCCTCGGAGCAAAATTTGTATTGCCTACATGCACATTTTTCCTTTTTTCCATGAAATACACCCAGCCATGGCTCTACTGGTCACTTCCTTTTCTTCCTTTCGGTACTGGAGAAATTGTTCTATGCTTGCTATATAAGATCTGGAAACTGCATCTCCTGAAGGATGCAAAGAACAGAAAGGCAAAGTGGGTGCAAGGAAAGGGAGAATGGAAAGTTAAAATCGCTACAAAAGGAAGACATTCTCCCAAGCCGTATATTAAAATGAGAGACCTTGTGCTTTGAATGCCAAGAATGATGGACCCGAAGAATTTTAAAGCTCCCTTTTAAATTCCCCAATGTTGCTTACCAGATCCCAATGTTTATGGTCCTGGGGCATTGCTTTTTGAAGACTTTTTACATCTGTGAATATGCGGATAGGAAAGGAAATCCCATCAGGCATAGAGAAAAAAGTTCCCTTCCAGGCCTTTCAGGGCTGCAGTTAGCAGATATAAATGTGCCCCCCACCCCCAGCTACAACAATGCACCTTTGCAACTTTTCCAGCAAAGTTCAGGTGGTAGAGTTGGCTTCTCAGCTTTGATTTTTTAAATTTTTAAAAAACATTTATTAAAATTGTCTTTAACTTCTTATAAACAATGATAACATTAAAGATAAATGACATTAAAGATAACAATAAAGCCAGCTGCTGCAAGTTACAATATTAACATTCCTGTGTTATATCTCTGTTGAGTCAATAACTCAGTTCGATTATCTGCATGGATTCTTTCGATGTTACATGAGATTGAAAGCTTTATTTTGTTGTCGATTGTTCAGGGAGATAAGATGTATCATGATGAACCAAACAACTGAATAAGTTGTTTGCGCATGTCATTGGTTGTTGTGTAAGGCCTAAGGATGTATAATCATGAGTGTTCATAGATTTGAAATTTTCATAACATCATGGTTTAGTACACTGGATTTTTTGGTTGTTCTGTATGTCATTCTTGGCTATATGTTCAATGAAGGGGAGCCTTTTTTCTGTAAAATCCATTGTTCTGGGGTATATTTCAGCTTGAAGGAGGCCATCAGTGATTTTCTCTGTAATGCAGTAGTCCCATTTTGGGTACCAATTTGCTAGTGTAGGAGGTTTCTATGATTTCCATTTTAAAGCTATTGCAGTTTTCGCTGCCACCAAGAGCTCAGCTTTGATAAGCAAGCTAATTAAACTTTGGCCGTTTCCACACTACTCACCTTCAATTGGAACGCCGTGGAACGTTGTGAAAAAAACGCGGAAGATAGCATTTTCTCGTGAGAGTTTTGTGCGACATCGTGCAAAAGTCGCGCGAGAAAATGCTATCTTCCAGGTTTTGTTCACAACGTTCTGCGGCGTTCTGATTGAAGGTGAGTAGTGTGGAAACGGCCCATCTATTTTATAAGTTGTTGGGTTTGGGAGATTTCTGAGCTAGGGGTGTATTGGAGTTTCCTTACAGGAAGCTTCCCTAGTTTTTTGCCTGTCTGTTAAAAATCCCCCTTGGCCTGTCCCAAGTAAAACAAAACAAACAAAATCTGAAATGCTGGTTGATCTCAGGATAAAAATGGCAAGGACATTTTTTCTGGGATGCACCTAAAATAAACATGTCTATCAGATCTATATTCTCCCAAAGAACTCTGTGTAGCATACATCGGGATTTCCCCCATTCTACCTTCAAAACAACACTGCCCATTTGCTTTGCCTGAGAGAGAACCGATACTAGCAAGTCATGGTTCATTGGAGGCTTGAGCCCAACTCTCCCTGCTCCAAAACAAACAACAGTCAATCCACTACACCCAGCAGCTATGTATTTTGGCCAGCCAGACTCCTTATATCCTCCTGTCTCAGACTTGCACAAAAAATGGACTCAGGCAGTTTATCAGTCTCAGGAGAGGCCTTGGTGTGTTACAAACTATATAGGCTTGCTGGCTTTTTTGACCACAAAGTTCAGTATTTGCAGCATTCAATTTTATTGGTAAAGGCAATGGTAGTCCCCTGTGCAAGCACTGAGTCATTACTGACCCATGGGGGGACGTCGCATCACGGCAATTTCTTGGCAGACTTTTGTTACGGGATGGTTTGCCTTCCCCAGTCATCTACACTTTACCCCCAGGAAACTGGGTACTCATTTTTCCGACCTCGGAAGCATGGAAGGCTGAGTCAACCTTGCGCTGGCTACCTGCACCCGACTTCTGCCAAGACTGAGCTCAGGTCGTGAGCAGAGCTTGGGCTGCAGTACTGCGGCTAACCACTCTGCGCCATGGGGCTTTTTTGACCACAAAGTTTGGTATTTGCAGCATTCAATTTTATTGGAAAGAACATAAAATAATCAGTGGTTGTGGGCAAGTGTGGACAGTTGCCTTCTCCAGATAGGGAAAGAGATCCATTCCACTATTCATAGATTTAAAGTCTTATAGCTGAGACTCTAAAAAGCTACCATTGGGTTCATCAATGGAGAAAAGACTGGAAAAGGCCCTACATTAATACATTCATAAATATTGTTATGTGTGCAAAGCAAGGGTCACAGCTCAGTGGAAGACCATCTGCTTGGTATGCCGAAGGTCCCAGGTTCGGTCTGGCATCTCCGTATGAAAGGATCAGGTAGTAGATGATGAGAACTCTGTTTGAGATCCTGGAGAACTGCTGGTGGTCCACAGGGCTGACCTTGATGGACCGACAGTGATTCAGTATAGGGTAGGTTCATGTTAAGGTTCCCTCACAACACTGGCATGGGTAGGTTCAGAAGAACATCTGTGTGCCCTCTACTCCTAACCAAGCATCTTCCTGCCCCATGAACCCACAGGCTCCAGAAAACATTCCACGACTGCATCCTGTGGAAACAGTAACAGGAAAGAGAAATTAGCAAAAGTCTTAGAGGATAGCCAAGCCAGGTAAGGTGGGAGGAGAATGTTCTGCTCCCTAGGTGGGAGACAAGTGCCTGCTATTTGCAGGGTCTCCAACAGCTGTGGTTCTCAAGTCACAGTCCAAAGTCACAATCCAGAGTCAGATAACATAATCCAAAGGCAGTCCAAAGATCAGGCAACAAGGCCCCAAGAATCCACCAGCAAGCTGGTCAGACAATTGGTAGGCTAAGCAACAAAGCTACAGACAAGTTGACTCCACCCTGGCTCCAGCCTCACTGTAGCCTTATAGAGAGATTCCCCTACAGATGAAGCTGGATTCCTCACTAAGTTCCTTTCTACAAGCTGAGTCATCTCCCAGCTAAGTCATCTCCTCTTCTCCTAAGGGTTATAGGGCCCAGACCCTGCAGTGATTTAGTAGTCTCTCCTGATACTTCCTTAGCAGGGGGAAGGCTTCGGGCTGCCAAGCGCACACTCCTGCACCTAGTCCAGGCCTCTCCCCTAGTCCTTCACCTTCTCTGCTCCTGGGATCCTTTGGGAGACTGTGGCTGGTCTGGCAGTGGGAACGCCCATGCTGGGTCTCCAAGCTTGAGGAACCTGCTGACTTAGGAGCTGGTGCTGGCTCAGGGTCCCTTTGGGGGACCCCTGAGGGTCCCACTTGGCAGGAGGGGTCTGCCAGGGTGGAGCTTGGGGGCACCTTGTCTTCCTCTTCATCTTCCCATGTAGGTAGGTCCATGACAGAGAACCAAGAATACCATCAGTGAAGTATAGTAGCTACAGTGATGGACTAGGATCTGGTCAACACTGACATTTAAGGAGCCTGGTTGTTTGGGACCCAAGTCCAGCAGAGAGACGGTGGTACAGAACCTATTATGAGGTATAGCTCAAGGAGCTAAAAATGCTGAAGTCTTTCGGGTCTCAACCAATGGCTCTGAAACCTTCCTTCAGCACACTTTTGCCCTCCTTGAGACTTCTATGCTCACTTGATGCCCTAAGAGTGCATTCATGCAATGCAGAGCTCTTCAGTTTCCATTGAAAACAAATCCATCTTCCTTCTCTTTGGAGAAATGCACCTTCAAACATGCATTTCAACTAAGGCATACACATTCCTGCTTTTAAAAGGAATAGACAGATACATGGAGAAGAGGTCTATCAATGGCTCCTTATATAGAGGCAGGAAATCTCTGAAGACCAGTGCTAGGTGGCAACATCAGAGGAAAGCCTTAGCCTCTGTGCTCTGTTGGCCCTTCAGGGCAACTGGTGTTAAACAGGATGTTGGACTAGATGGATCACGGCCCTGATCCAGCAGGGCTTTTTGTATGTTCTTATGTCCTATAAGACAGTACTTCTCAACCTTTCGTATCTTGCATCCCACCAATCACTCTATCAAATAACCCAGGACCCACCATGATAGAAACAAAAAGCCTACTTTCTCCCAAGAAGTATATTTATAGACTTACAGGCATTCTATTATGACTGCTAGCATGTCAAAATATCATGAATGGATAAAACGAGGCAGGTTGGGTCAGCAGAAGTGGGCATGTCTCCCTTGCAAGTGCCCATCAGGTTGAGGGGGAGAGAGTTCTTAGTAATTTTTATGAACTCACCTAGACTACTTCTGCATCCTGCTGGTTAAGAACTACCGACATAAGTAATGTTAGCCATATTCCGAAATGCTTGCAAGAAGAAAATCATTATCTCCTATCCGACTATTGAGCCATTAGAATGGAACCGTCTTCCTTTCCCGGTTTCTGGCTTTGCATAATTGATATAAACTTTACTTTTCAGTCTGGCACTGGTTTAACCTGCGGCTGTTTGCCAGTGAGACTTTTGACCTACACCAGGAGGGATAACGTTGTAGTTATTTTTCATTGTTGCTTTATTGATTTTTTAATTCAGTGTTTTATGGATTTTGTTTACTTTGCTGTAGCTTCTATTCCAGTAAGTTTAATGAGATGCAAGATCTAATCCCAGATCTCCAATGTCTTGTTTAGCTTGGCTCTTCGTAGCAAAAAACCCCCAACAACCCAGTACAGGTGCCAGTGGTGTACCCCACACTCACCTTTTATAATTTTTTTCTTTCTTTCTGCTGTGTATATATTCTGGTGACCAAGGTTTCACTTCATGCATATGACAAAGTTGGCCCCAGCCCACAACAGCTTATGCCTCTACAAATCTGTTAGTGTTAAATGTGCCGCAAGACTTTTTGTTAGTGCTTCTGAAATCCAGGACTATAAATTCACTGTGAACTGCTGTTTAGAGTTCCCTAGTGGTCTATCAGTAAATGAGAGGTACTGAAAACTGCAACACAGTAGAAAGACAAACATGTAAAATTTCATGTGACACAATCTTTTTTTTTTAAACTCCTGGCAGGTTTTCTGCACATTCAACTGACCCAAATATGGAACGTATAGTCCTGATCTCTGCCCTTCACTTACACCCCTCTTAATCAGGATTTGAGTCCAGTGGCATGTTAGAGACACACAAGATTTTTAGGATGTAAGCTTTTGAGAGTCAAAGTATATCTGAAGAAGGGAGCTCTGACTCTCAAAAGTTTATACCCCAAAAAACTTGTAGGTTGCCACTGGACTGAAATCCTACCCCTTTTCATCAGTATTCTACCACTTCATCTTGATCACAGCTGTGCCACACTATCCCCTCTCCATGCCCCTTCACTACCTGTATAATGTGCATTTACGCTCAGGTCCACGTGTAACCCCGTGTTAGGACAGGTAAGCCCTTAGAATTAAGCCTGCCAGGAGGAAGACCCCCGCTGAAGAAAAGCTGCGTCCACCTCGGAGAGTTAGCCCGCTTTGACCCCCTAAGCAGTCCGCCCGCCCTTTCAGTCTGTTTTTGGAAAGCCTCCCTCACCCTCAGGGCCAGGTTCCCGCTCTCTCCCCTTTCCTGCCTCAGGAGGGGCAGGCGGCCTGTGCTGTGGGAAGGGTCCCGCTCAGGCCGGCTGCTTTTGTCTCCTTTGATGAGGGAGGCCGGCGGCACCTCGCTCCGGGCAGACGCGGCCGCCCCCCTCCGCCCGCGCCCCCGGCCGCGTGTTTGGGTGGCTCAGGTCGCCTTGTCAATCACAGCCCGCCCGGGAGCCGCAGGGTTGCGCCGCGCTCCCGCCGCCACCCAACAGGTTGGAAAGTCATTAATTACTTACTCGGCCATGCAGGTTTGCGCTCAGGCGGCTGCTTTTGCTGCCGCCGCCGGGGCTTCAGTGCTCTCGCTGCCGCCTTCTCGCGCCTGTCCATGGAGCATTAGAGCGCACCATGGCCGCGCCTCCCGCCTTCTCCGGCCGCCGGCCCCTTGCCCCGCCGGCGCTGCTCCTGCTGCTGGCTTGTGCCCTGCGCGCTAAGGTAAGGAAGCAGGCGGTGGCGGGTGGGAAAGAAAGCGCGGGCCTTTGGCGGCTTCCGAGCGCCCGGTTGTGCTCCCGAGAGCGTCCCGTAAAGGCGCCTTTACACGCCTGGCTTTGCGGGGATCAACGCATCCGGAGGTGGCCACTTACGCCTTTGCCTTGGGGGACCGAATGCTAGGCAGGCGCTTTGGTGCTTCGTTCCCCCCGACGTCCGCTGAAAAGGCTGGCGCGTATCGAAGCCAGACGTGCGCTGGAAGATCCGTGTCTAGAGCTCCCATCGATAAAAAATAAATTAATTAAAAGATCGCAGGGAGTTCGACACGGATCTCTCAGAGCACGTTTGTTTATCGCCCTCCCCCCTCCCCGCCTGGTATCCAGAACTAAGCAGGAAGAATAGAATGGATGAAGTTTTGAAGATCGCCACTATTTAGTTTCCCCAAAGGAGATCAGAAAAGGAAACTGCTTTTAAGTCTCCTTCTTAAATAATTTTCCTCTTCTCTCCCTTCTTGATGATAACCCAACCCAATGTTCCTTTACTTTAAGGCGTTCTCACACAATGTGCATTAAAACACTTTGGAGCTTCTAGGGCTAGTGGGGGCATATCTGTCAATGCTGTTAATACCCGATAGAAAAAAGAAAAGCAAACATGCAGGGTAAGGAATTGCATTTGAATTTTCAGCTTAGGAAATGCAATATCCAGTTTGTCTGAAAACTATCCATTAAAACTTGTGGTGAGACTTTGGAAAGATATTGTCTGGAAGGTCTAATGTCCTGATCCTAAATATAAGTAAGGTCAACATGAATAATTAGGTGGCCCAGGACACTTTAGCCACTGTGGTGTACTGGAGTCAGAACTCTGGAGCAGGATTTGGGAGACCCAGGTTCAAATCCCCTCTCTGCTATAGAAGCTTCTTGGATGACTATGGACCAATTACACTCAGCCTAACCTACTTCATAGTCAGGGCTTTTTTTCAGCTGCAATGCGCGGAAAGGAGTTCCAGAATCTCTTGAAAATGGTCACATGGCTGGTGGCCCTGCCCCCTGATCTCCAGACAGAGGGGAGTTTAGATTGCCCTCTGTGCCAGGGGGTGGGGCCACCAGCCATGTGACCATTTTCTCCTAGGGCAACCCACTGAGTTCCACCACCTCTTTTCCCAGAAAAAAAAGCCCTACTCATAGTGTTATTGTGAGAACACTGTAAACTAGTTTAGGATGCATTGGGGGGGGGGGGAAGGTGGGACAAATAAATGAAGTAAATAAATAGAATGATTGGACTGTTCACATCACCTGCATGGCTCTATTAGGACATTATGTGGACATTGCAGCCATTATTCACCTGTGGAATTGCCATTGCAGCCTAAGAGGATCTTATACAATGTTGCCAAAGATGTCGGGCCGCTGGATTGTGCACACAGATGTTACTAGTTATTCTCCATCATCCTCTGTGTCCTTGGCAAAGGATCCTGTCTTGGATGGAGTGGTACAAGAACATTATATGGCGGGTAAGGATAATTCACATACTGGATCATTCATGTGAATTTTCCTCACTGCCCCATGATATTTAGACCACTAGAACAAGAGTAGGCAGCCCCCAACAACGGCACACTCAACCATTTTCCTTGGCACCACACATCGCCAGCCCAAGTCAACAAGGCCAGGTCCTGGGACACTGGCAGCAACGTGGAGGCCAACTATGTGGGATAAGATGAGGCCTGCTAGGGCGTTCCAGACCTATGCAGCTTCTTCTGGGGGCAAAGCAGGCCCCTGTTTCCCCTCTCCTTTGTTGATGGCACACCAGCATCTTCACATGGTCTGTGTTTTTGGAGCACTCAGGCCGAAATGGTTGCCTACCCCGCCCCCAACCTCTCCAAATGTAAGCCATCATAGTTCATAAGAGTCGGCCATGTTGGGCTGGGATGAATCAAATGTCAGATATTTTCCTCTTGCTGTACATATTAAACTCAATTATAAATATCTTATCCGGGAAAAAGATTTTTTAAAAAAACAATGCCTCAGTTTCCATTTGTAAACAGAACTGCTAGCCTAGCTCTCCCCCATCCTTCCTGTTCCCATTTTAACATAGGTGGGCAAGTGCGGGCCATTCATTTGGTGAGGGAAGCCGAGAGATACCTTCTGACCTGAGAGAGAAGCTCTAATTAGAGCTGTGTGCTCTTTAATAACACTTCTCTCCCTGCAGCTGTAACTCGCCCCTGCTCAAACCCTTCTCTTTATTACAGAACACCCATTCAGAGGCAGGCACCACCTCTGTCATTATAAATAGAGGAGGGGAAAAAAAGTTAACTTCAATCGTCTCCCCCCCCCCTACAAGCCTCCCAGATTTTATGGGTCACCAATCCCATTGTGTTCCTGATTCTCAGAAGCTTATGAAGCAACTCTTTGCCATTTCCTCAATGAAAATCACCCAGGGGACACATTCCCCCTTCTAATAGATGACTGTGCCTTCCCAAACAAGACCAGGCCAGACCTCTCTTTTCTGTTTCCCCAAACCTGAGATTTTTTCCCCCTGAAAATTGAGAAGGCGCACTTCACTCCTGTGTCCCAAAAAGGATGTGCCGTGTTCAGATCTTGCCATCCTACGCACATTCCATGAGGATGCAGCACAACTATTTGTCTTCAGTATAATTTCAGGTGGGTAGCTGTGTAGGTCTGTGGTAGAAAGAGCATGATTCAGCTCTGGTAGCATCTTAAAGACCAGCTAGATTTCCAGGGTGTGTTCTTTTGAGAGTCAAAGCTCCCTTTGTCCGACTTCACTCTTGAGAGCTCATACGCTGGAAATCTAGCTGGTCTTTAAGATGCGACCAGAGCCAAATTTTGCTCCTGTCCTCAGGATAAGTTAATCCACTCTATTTCTCCTTTCCTGCATTTTATCCTAACAACTACCCAGCAAGGAAGGCGGGGTTGAGAGAGAGAGAGAGAGAGAGAGAGGCCCAAGTCATCCAGTGAACTTCATGGCAGACTCTAGATTTGAATGTGATTCTCCTCGCTCCCGGTCCAACACTCTAACCCCATCACTACACTAGCACTTTCATGCAGATTCTTGCATTCTACAGTATTTAGCTAAAGCAGCTTCACTTGAGTAGGCATGTTCAAGTTGTGCATTTCAGCCTGAACCAGATAACAATTGGGTTTTTCCCTGCAGAATTTAGTGTGTGTGTGTGTGGGGTGGGGGGTGGGGTTGGTACAGCTATAAGGGTGGCATGGTAAAGAGAAAGCAAGTTAACAGGAGTGGGCCTGGGGTTCTTAAGCTAACCATTCCCTGTTTCTGTCAGGACAGTAGTGAGGCAGTGGATGGAGGTGGGACCTGGAACGAAGAGGTGACTAAGTGGTGGGGGGAATGGAGCTCTTGGTCCACTTGCTCCCGTACCTGCGGAGGGGGTGTGATGTCCCGCGAGAGGCACTGTTTGCAGCAGCGGTAAGTAACTGAGCCGAACCCATTGACATTTTTCTATAGCTAACCCATAGAAGCTTAGCTGGCGGAGTGTCTGTGTTCTACCATCGGTTGGGTGCTGAGTGACCTTGCGCCAGTCACACACACTCAGCCTAACCTACCTCACAGGGTTGTTGTGAGGATAAAATAGAGGCGAGAATGACGCAAGCCACTTTGGGTCCCTATGGAGGAGAAAGGCAGGGTATACATGAAGTAAATAAATAAATAAAATCATCTCTGTAAAGAAACAAGCAATTTGTACCTCCTCCGTTTTATTAAAGAGCAAAAGTCAGAATGACACAGAGGAGTAGCCATGGGGTTGGGCTAGCTCTCTTGGCTCCACCTCTGAATTTTCAGGGGGGATTTTCCCCACAAAACAAAAACAGTAACTGGCATCCTAAGCGGACTTAAACCCACATCTAAGTCGTCAAAGTTGTTGGCACCATTTGTCTCTAAGAATTCTAACCTTTTTGACTTAATGCAGAGAGGAACAAAGATTCAGTCAGTATTTTACTCAGTTGCTTGTTAAAAAGCAAATCTTCTTTATCCCACTGTTCTATCCATGATTCAAAGGCGCTGGAAATATTGAGAAACGCATAATTGTTGAGCAATTTTAAGAGAGTATCTAAAATAATGTGCATGGAATATATGGCATTGTTACCTTTTAAGATGTATTATGATCATACTTTTACTCTGCTGTTTCTCCCTTTGCCCTCCCCCCCTATGTTCAGGAGAAAGGTGGGCTCAAATTTAATAACTTGCAGTGAAATCCTAAGAAGAGAGAGAAATCCTAAGAAGAGAGAACTTTGCTTAGGATTTCACTGTAAATGTGGTGTTTATACATGCAAGTCACTTTGCAGGAATCTCTTATTGATTTTATGGATAAAGTATATGAATCACCTTTTCACCTAAAAGGCACCCGAAGGAACGTACAGTTTCTCAGTCATCAAGGTATGAACACACTTATATGAGTCCACCACTAACCTAATCCTTTGAGAGAAAGTTTGAACTTCAGAATGACACTACTGTCATATATCTACTGCATCCTTGCGAACAGGTCCACGAGAAATTACTAAAGCCACAAACATTTTCACTTGATTTATTTATGGATTAGAAGAAAACTGGCTTATTGTCCAGCTTCCTTGCCTTGGGGATATTCTTACTCGCTAAACAACCAAATCAATAACTATTAAGCCTGCCCTACTATCAGGGTGGTTCATTTTTATTCCACCATTCCTCCAACGTGCTCAAGGGATAGCATACACGGCTCTCCTTTCAACATTTTATATTCACAACAATCTTGTCAAGTAGATTGACTGGTCCAAGGTTACCTAATACATTTTATTACAGTATAGGGATTTGAACCAGGGCCGATTCCAGACGGCCAGAAATAGCGTTTTGCCCGCGCTATTAATCGCTTACCGGCCATGCGGGTATTTTCGCCTCCATCCGACTTGTCCCGTCGGAGCACTATACTCCGAGCCAGCCTCTTGGGGTTAACGCTTGCATCCCCCCTCAAAATGCTGTCCAGCTCTCTGAAGTACGGACAGGTTGTTGGCGCGTTCCCTGAACGGCCGTTGTGGGCCATAACCTTTTTGTACTCCAGCCGCATGGTTTTGGTCTTGGTGCGGCACTCTGTAGCCGACCGCTTGTGGCCCCGCTCAGCCATCTGCATCGAGATTTTTTGGAAGTAGTCCATGTTCCTGTGGGTGCTTCGGAGAGCTTCCTGTATCTTTTCTTCCCCCCAGAAGTGTAGCAGATCCACAATCTCTCTATGCCGCCAGGACACCCCCCGCTTCCCAGCCACATCCCCTCCACCGGCCATACTGCCCCCGACAAGGCGATATTGCTCTAGCACAAGCGTGTGTGACTGTGCTCGAGTGCTGTGGTTTCTCAGCCACCGAGATTCCCCCCACCCGCCCGATCACCCGTCCAATCGGCACGCAAGTCTGCGGGGCAAAGGTCAGCGACACTTCCCAGGGTTAGATTCTCTGGCAGACAAAATGCCGGCCGGTAATGAACGCTCAGTTCGCATTTCATGAGGGATGCAGTAATGCAATTGCACGTATGCGCAAAATGATTCGAAAAACCACGCACCATGATCATGATTATACTTTTGCGCATTGGTGTAAATTCATGCCCGCAGACGCGCGATTGCGCAAATCGCTCCTGCATTTTAAAAAAAAAAATGGCGATATTGTGGCCGGCTGGCCGGCCGGCCGGAAAAAGGGGAGTTCCTCTTCCCCCATGATGGATCGCCATGCTGCGGCAAAACCCGCCATGGCGTGTTCCCACTGTCCGCTTATATAGCGCAACGGAGTGCCATGAACCGCAGGTAAGCAGGGACGGCAACTTGCGGGTTTTAACGGGTCTTCCCGCTTCAAAAGCGAAATCACTCGCTTTAATTTTGCCTATCTGGAATCGGCCTAGGTCTCTCATATCCTAGTCTGACATGCTAACTATCTACCGCATTACAATGACCAAAACAGCACCAAAACAACACCATACTTCTCCTGCTTCGAACTTGTCAAAAAAGGAGGAAAATTAGGCACTTGAATTCTAAACATTTAGGCAAAGCTGCTATTACCATTTCAGGAAAATCAAGGGGGGAAAGTTAAAATCCAAGTAGCAGAAATTCTTTCTTCTCTCCACTGTTTCCAGTTTAATTGCCTCTTCATTTCTTGGTCTGCGTCCCTACTGTTTTTTTGACATCATTGTATTGCCTGGTCCCCGCTGACTTCAATGTTCACCCCCCTCTGAGAGGTACAACAACTAACATCCTGAGTTGCTTCCTTGACTGAACGATGACAACAGGGGCTTTGGATTTTGTTCTCATGAATTCTCTCATCCTCAGCCCACCCACCCCAATTCCCCTCTGCTTGGTCCACAAGGGTGATTCGGAAGCCCCTACCCTCCGCTCCAAAGAGCTGAATGTGACTCCTGGAGAGGCACCTCTTAACCTGCTACTCCAGATCCTGCCCAGCTAATGAGAGCTGGCATCCAAGCACTCCCCATGCTTCTCCTCCCTTCACAACCCCCCCCCCAACTCCTTTCTATTCTGCATGAATGCACTTCTGAGCAGAGGAAGCTGAAACAAGCCCCCCCTCCTTTCCTCTTCCGTCAAAAGGAAAGGGGGGAGGTAAATCCCCTTCGCCTTTTATGTGGGCTGGCTGGCTGCATAATTAAGGTCCGGATATGCTGAGGTGCCTTCCGTCTGGAGATGGCAGTGATTCTCAAACACCCTTGGAAATAAACTGCACCATTCACAAAGCACACATGCGACTGTCTCTTTTTAAAAAGCAAAAATAGTTCTGGTACCCCGTCTTAAAAGACAAATTTTACATATGCATAAAGTATGCAAAGCGTTGTAACAGGAGGAGTTAAAGTTTTGACCATCAAAACCCCAACAAGCCTATGCCAGCCCACCTTCACACACACACACACCCATATAAATTTAGGTCTGGAAAGTGCAGCTTATAAATCTTCTAAATAAATACATATCACCCTGTCTTTCAACACAGAGGAAATGGCTTTCTCACTTCAGATCCATTTAATATGTATATTAAGAGGGAGTCTTCTCACACCAAATCAGATCAGAGAGCTAGGCCCACTTGTTTGTTGGGATGGAAAGCTGAGCTCTTCTGGACTCTAGCTTGTGCCATATGTCTTAAAGGAAAGCTGACAGGCAGTATTTCCTTTCTAAAACGAGTGAACTTCTGTTCACATCTGTCTAGATAACACACTCTTTTTGCTTTGGAAGCCTCAAGTTTCTTTTGATCCGAAAAGCATGAGGAAATGCTGAGGAAAAGACAACTGCTGAGGAAAAGACACATTGCACATGTTCAGAGGAACCCTTGTTTACCAGAATTATTCAAAGACTGAGCTCTGAAGGCAGAATTCAGGGCTTAGGCTTTGCACATTCTGACAGATGAAGTCCTGAGATAAAAGAAACTCTTGACATCTAACTCAGTGTTGGAAAGGAATGCTTTTATGTATGGTATTGCTGGAAAGCTCACAGAGAAAGACAACTAGTTATACAGGATGTGGTGACAGGGTTTCATGCTGTCTGTAGAGAGGGAGCTCGTGGGCCTCTGGAGCAGAACTTCTTGGAAGACATTCCATCCATAAACATATTCTTCTTTACATTGTAGGCTACAAGTATCTCAGGGGACCAATAGTACCATGTGTCTGGGCCAGTCCAAGCACTACCAGTTGTGCCAACAGCAGGTAAGATTTGTTCTCAGAGACTGAATGTGAAGAATTATCTGCTCTCTCTGGATTGCTTCAAGAAAGAAGTAAAATAGAGTTCAGCTAGTGGTTAGTTATTATCTGAAAGAGAGGGATATGCAATACTACCACCACCCCATCCAACTTCTACCCTTCCCCCTCACCAGCTACCACTTCTCTCAGCTTCTGGCTCCACATTCTGGTGCTGCTTCAAATTACTGCTTGTTTCGTTACACTGCTTTATTTCCCCAGAAGCCATTTTGGGTTGCTATGGCAACCCAAAGTGCCTCCTGAACTCTGTTTTTTTTAATCCCCATTGATTGTACACAAACATCATTGTTTTGTGATGTTTTAATTCCCAAATTATTGTTTTGTTTTAAATTATATTTAAAATGTACACAAACATCATTGTTTTGTGATGTTTTAATTCCCAAATCATTGTTTTGTTTTAAATTATATTTTTCTGGCTTCCCTCTGTTTGTAGAATCTATATTTTAGCAATGGCAGGCCTCAGTGCGCAGGCTTTTTAATCTACCTGGGGACCAGCCCCTGCCTGCCGTATATAAGGGTAAAGCAGAATTTGCATATTTGGGTTTTGATAATACAAAGTAGGAGCTGCCAAGAAGCAACCCAGAGGTGCTGCTTGCCCCTATACACCTTTACACCAGTGTAACAGGAAGGCAAACCAAAAACGGGAGCAGAGTCCTTTGGACAGAAATAAATGTCCATAGAACATCTTTTTCAGGAGGCAACATTCTCCGTATTTCTCTTATTCAATGCAAGGGAATACGGGCCAGTCCATTATTTCTCAAAACTTTTAAAGCTCATTTCAATCATGCACTACCCACAAAGATCATTGGCTCTGAGGTGGAAAAGTATTAATTATTTTTAGCAGGAGTACTTATGCCCACTTTGCCCCTCCCATCACTCCAACTCTTGTCCAGCAACATTCAGTTTCTGGGTCCACCTGAGGCCCTGTTGTACCGAACCTGCTGTGGGAGCTCTGTACTGAAACTTAATTTTGAGACATTTCAGATCCCAGTTTATATGGGGACCATATTGGGGCACCGTCCACAGTGTTTTCCCCTTCCTGAAACAGCCCCTTGAGCCATTACTTGCCTTGTCAGTAGAACTTTACTTCTAGAGCATCAGAAGATGTGCGTTTCCCCAACAGGACAAATAGCAGCTCCCATTGGAGGAATGTCTAAGCTCTCTCTTCCCCTGTGCCACAGTCCTGAATTGGGTGCCCACGTATCTCAAGTGTGCCTACTTCCCTTCCAGAGGGACTCTCCCCACATTTTTTGATTGCATTTTAAGTTTCTACCCCATTTTCCAACCTACGGCTTCACTTCTCAGAATGGGGATTCATCAAAGAGAAGCAGCAGCAATTTAACCCACATTACAGAAAAGAAATATTTTAATGTATTTCCTTTTTTAATCCTCCAAGGCATTACATGTGTTCTCCACCCATCTTAGTCTTCACAATGGCCTTGTAGTGTAGGTTGGGCTGAGAGAGAGAAGAACCCAGGAGAAGAAAGAGATTCAGATGATAAGCTTAGCTTTCTTTTCTTTCCAGCTTTGCCCTGCCAACGCAGCCAGTTTCAAACAGCATCAGTGTGCCAGTTTCAACGCCAAGGCCTTTGGGAAGCACTATTATCACTGGATGCCACTTTATCCAGGTTTGTCTTTGCTAAATTGCTCTGCAGAAGCTGTTGCTCAAGGGACAAGGCCAGGACAGCTCCTGCGAAACCTTGTGGAGATTAATGTCACGAGGGTAGCCAAGCCACTCTGTCGCAGCAGAGCCTTAACAAGTGTTCTGGTACTTCAAACAGGTTCACTGCGGCTTATACTCCAGTCCATTTCACCAGATAGGACTAGGAGTGACCCAGGATCTTGGGTGGGGAGGAATCTGTGCTTTCCTTGTGCTGCCCCAAGTACTCATTTTTTGGCTTGGCCAGAGAACCAGCCGTGCTTCCCCTCCACCTCACCAGAATGCAATTGAATTCCTAGTTTCAGATGTCTTAAGACAAATTCCACATTGTTACGAGTTCCTGGACAAATTGGAATATTTTTTTTCTTCCTGCAAACCAGGAAGTTTTCAATTGCACTGTCAAACCCCCCAGGGCCAGTGTCTGCTTCTCCACCGCAGTATTCAGTTTCCCTCCAACCTCACCCCTGACAGTCACACACTAATGAGGTAGCTACAATACCATTTAAGTTGCATAACTTCCAGCAGCCAAATCCTGGGTTTAAACAGCCTCATTATGGCCAGAAGATCCACTTGCCAATCATCATCCACCTGGATTCTGTCAGGCCTCCATGCTATCTCCTAGGCATGGATCTCCTGTCCTGGGCCCCCAACCTTCTCGTCGTCTTGCTTTCATCTTTTATCTACTTCCTTTCTGCCACACCCATTTCCTGGCTGTCTTGGCCTGTGCTTGAGTAGAACTTTACTCTTGAAGAGATGGGGGGGGACCAAGACATAGTAAAATGGTATCTTGCTGCATAATTAGAAGTGACATCACTGTAGGGTTGCTGTTCCCCCAGTGCGGGTGGAGGTCCCTTGCTTCCAGACTCTTCCTCCACCATGATTCATCTGGCTGGCGGGGGAAAAGGCATGGGAATGGGCACAGTGCAACAACATCACTTCCCAGAGTGAAGTCATCATGCTGCACTGGGAGCACATGAGTGCTTTGCATGTGCGAAGATACCACCTCTGTCATTATAAATAGGGTAAGGGGACCCAGGGTAAGGGGACCTGGAAACCCTACATTACTGTATCATGAGATGTGCTAGAATTTTCCTGAATCTCTGTGGTAAAAACCATAGAGTTTTAGGGGGATCTTAGAGGGTCCTATGTGCACTGACATCACTTCCAGTCATGCAGCTGACAATGGCATCATGGGATACCGTTTCTGCCCCCCCTTCTCCTTTCCACACTGCTCTGATGAGGGGTGGCAGGGGACCAACGCAGAGGCTGGGAGGTTGCCCACCCTATGTGGAGGCCTTTACTCCCAAGGAGGCTAATTCTGGCAGTTATCCACCGTTCCAGCCCCTTGGTCTCTCTTGGGGCACATTTAGTATATCATATTTATGGTTTTCTATAAGCAACACTGATAATATACCTAGTACTTGAAAGAGAGTTGCCAACTATGCTACCTTAGTTAATCTTAATTTTAATTAAGTTAATCTTAATTTTTTTGCTAACCTCCAAGGTAGGACTTGGAGTTATTCCAGAATTATAACTGATCTCCAGAAATGGTGGCTTCAGAGAGCAAACTCAATGGTATTACATCCTCTTTGAGCTCCCTCCCCAAGTACCACCCACAGGTCTCCAGGAATTTCCTAAACAAGACTTGGTAACTCTGTCTGAGAAGTGGGAGGGGGAGTTTAAATTAGAAAACAACTTTCATAGGAATGACATTATTTGGACAGAAAGTCTCATACAGTCACAAGAGGATTACCGGTATATTTGGATACTGAGTTCGTAACACAGAAAACTCTGAACTCTTTAATATTTTACTGTCAATAAGCACATTATATCCTCTTAGTTGTTGCCAAAATTATTCACATTTAAAAAATAAACATGTCCTTGAAAATAGAGTGTATATTTGTCTTTAGTACACACCTGTAGTATGTGCATTCCCTTCCCTCTTCTTGAGTCAACAAGATCTGTTAAGTGGAATTGTTCTTGGTTGAATGGCAAGATGTTTCTGTTTTATACCTTTTAGCAACAGCATCTGCTTTATGCCCTTTATCATCAGCTTGCAGGTAACTCCAGTAGAATCCACTGATTCTGTAGAGGAGGGGAGCTTTGGTCTCACATCCTTCTTCCCCTAAACTGCCTCACATCTTTCCCCGTCTCAGTTTCTCCTGTATTCTGCTGTAGATGATTACACCAGCATCTCCAACAAGCCATGTGACCTCCAGTGCACCACGAGGGGTGGAGAGAGACAGCTGATGGCACGAGCCCAGGATGGCACTTCATGCAAAGACAGAACCCACCAAGGGGTCTGCATCTCTGGGAAGTGTGAGGTAACATGAAGGAACCAACAACTGATTCCATGGCCCACGTATGACCTGTAGTGGGTTTGCCTTTGATGTCCATCAATGCTAGGTTGCTGTTAATGCTGGGAAACTCCTCTCGCCCCCCCATTTCTCTCCAGTGGGGACTGAAAGTGGTGAGAGCCAATTTGGTGTAGTGGTTAAGAGCGTGGGACTCTAATCTGGCGAACCGGGTTTGATTCCCCACTCCTGCACTTGAAGCCAGCTGGGTGACCGTGGGTTAGTCATAGCTCTCTCAGAGCTCTCTCAGCCCCACCCACCTCACAGGGTGTTTTGTTGTGGGGATAATAACAACATACTTTGTAAACCGCTCTGAGTGAGTGTTAAGTCATCCTGAAAAGTGGTATATAAATCGAATGTTATTATTATAATATTATTATTTTCCTCCATTTTATCCTCACAACAACCCTGTGAGGTAGGTTAGGCTGAGAGTGTATGGCTGGCTGAAGGTCACCTAACAAGCTCCCATGGCAGAGTGGGGATTCGAACCTGGTCTCCCAGATTCTAGTCCTGCGCTTTAAGCACTATACCACACTAGCTGTCTAAAATCCCTGGCCAGGGCTGCAGCATGGTAAGAGAATCAGGTGAGACATGCTGGCTTAGATCGAAAGGTCTATCATGTCCATCTTATGTCTATCATGTCCGTCTTATTTCCATCACTGGCCAGCTAGAGGCTTCCAGGAAGCCCACAGATGGACACCACCCCTCTCTTGCTGTTTGATATTTCTCAAGTAACTGGTGTTTAGAGGTATACACCCTCTATACGTGGAAGTTCCATTTTGCAATCATGGCTCCTATCCACTGATGGACATAGTCTCCTTGGTGAATTTATCCAACCCTTTTTAAAAACCTTCTCAACCCAAAGCCATAAGCAAATTTCTCAAATGAATTAGTAGGTCATGCTTTTCTACCACCCCGCAGTGTCACCGAGTGCCCCTGAGTTTGAGCAGGCTTTGTTGATGCAGTTCATAGGGAAACTCTGAGCTTCAGACTTTAAGCTTGCATCCTTGCCTCCTCCTCTGTCCAGCCAATAGGATGTGACGGCAGCCTCTATTCTTCTCAGACGATGGATCGGTGCCGGGTGTGTGGAGGAGATGGAAGCACTTGCTACCGAGTCTCGGGCAGTTTCCGAAAGGGGATCTCACAGTTAGGTACATTCTATTAACAACGTTGAGTTATTTCTGCATCTGTGTCTTGGTATGACCAGTGACACTCAAAACAGGGCTACAAGAAGGACTCTCTCCAAAACCGCCTTTCTTACTTCCTAACCTGATTTGAAGTGAAAGCCAAAACTGAACTTGCAGCATGGCATGAAATGTTAAGGATGAAGAAGATCTGAGCTCTGCCGACCTCCCCAAGCGGTCTGAAGCCAGAACCTACTTCAGAATGTATGCAATAAAGCCCCAACAGTCATTTCTTGTAAGGGAAGTGTACACTACAGAAAAGGGGCAGGCAAGGAATGGATTAAGCGTGTGCGTAAGATCCACATTACAGGGAAATGTGTGTGTGCATGTACATGTGCTTGTGCACTTAATCCTTTCCTTTTCTGTCAGTTTTCTGTAATGTATGGATGTGCTTAAACTCTTGCAACATCCTCTGGTTTGCCTCTCCTTTATATTTGCAAACACACCTATCTAGAACGAAAGAAACTGAAACCAGGAAACTGCTTTGCAAAGGTATGTCCCCATCTTATTTGGGTTTTCTGATTTTTGTTTGTTTGATTCCCCTTTCTCAGGATATGTATTTATCACTAACATCCCGGCTGGTGCTACAGACATTCTTATTATCGAGCGAAGGAAAACGGAAAACATCCTGGGTAAGCAGTGGAAAAGAAATTAGGGCAAATTTGTCCCTAAAGTGGAAAGGAGAGAGCTTTGCCTAGTTAACAATCGGGTAGGAGCATTCACAATACTACACTGTTATCTCTGGACCAGTCCACTCTGAGAAAGCATTGTCCTTCTGAGTCTGGCTACTGGGATAGCAAAGAAGCTCGAGGTATTTATTTATTACTTATTTATGTCCTTTATAGTCCACCTTTCTCACTGAGACTCAAGGCGGATTACATAGTATTGCAGTTACGGAGTTTTAAAAATCAAGAGCTTTTAAGCACCATGGATTAATTGCTTTTGAAGGTGCTCTGTTTTATGGAACATTTCTACTCTTATCAGTTTCCCAGTTCAAACATATTTCTAGCAAAAAAATGGCAGGAGAGGAAAGAGTTACAGTTTCTTCAGCAATAAGTAATGTGTCTCCAGTGGGACAAACAGCAGTTCCTGGGGCTTTATTATGTCAGGAAAATGGTGCAGGGAGTCAGGCTTAAGCCTCCTTTCCCCGCACAGCGTGATCCCAACTCTAATCAAGCCTACACATGCCTGGGAAACACAGAAATCCCAAAGCACACTGGATCAAAAGTCCTCATTGCTGCCATGAGAACTTTGTCGTTGGTAAATCAGCCCCCTACAGTGTGTGCAGCTTCCCACAGCTCTTTGCATGGCAGGGAAGGAAGAAAAGGGGCTCAAAGGATCCTTTACCAGAATCTTAACTCACCTGGGAGAAACAACCAATAGGCCTAGTAAGGAGATGCTGGGAGCTGGGTGGTGGCAAGCTTCTCATGCTCAATTGATTCCTTGTGCCCCTAGTTGGCCATCCCTTGATAAACATCATTGAAGATGCTTCTTTGAGTCTCATTTTCCTTCTCACTAGCACTAGCTGATGAATCCGGGCACTTCTTCATCAATGGGAACTCTGCCATCGACAACCCACAGAACTTCAGAGTGGCAGGAACTGTGTTCAAGTACCGTCGGCCTCCCAACCTCCACTCTGACGGCCTGGAGTATATTATTGCCCAGGGGCCCACCAATCAGTCTCTGAATGCCATGGTAGGTAAGAGAATCTGTAAGATCTGATCATTTCATTTCTTGCCCTCTTTGGCGAGCCCCAAAACTGCAGACAGAAAGTCAAGGGTAACCAAATACCTGACCCGTAACCTGGGTAGCAGTAAAGAGTTCAGGTTGCACTGGCCTCCAGTGAATCGAAGACGATTAAATCCCTGGTTCGGTTGGTTTGCTTGATCAGTTTGTGCATTTCCACGCCAGGCTGCTAAGGCAGGCTGAGCAGGACAGTAAATCTAACAAGAGCCTGAGCAGTCCAGAAGGTCAATATTTCCTGACTCCAAAGTCAGTCTTGGATTGAACCATCTATACTGGGAACTTTTAGGAGAGCAGACAGCTTTGGATGGGGACGAAGTGGCATCTTCAGAAAAGTCTTAGTGGGAGAATCTTAATCTGGTAGGGGTTAAGCTAGATCCTAACACTGCGGCATCTCATGCAGAAACATTAGTTCCAGCAGATTAAAGATGTGTTGTTTTCTCTTTCCTTGTTGAATGCAGTACTATAACTTTAATGGGAAAATGCCCCACATAACATATGACTACACTGTGCCAAGGACACTCTCGCCAACTCTTCAGACTATCCCTCCAGCCATCAAGAGGCCTCTTTACCTTCATCTATCGGAGTCTGGCCACAACCACCAAGAAGCAATCCCATCCATTTCCCAAGATTTCAATGCCACTTGGATCTCTCTTGCATCAGATGACCTCGGGGAACGTTTCCCACAAGGGGAAGAGCATGGCGGCATGGCCTTCAGTAGGCAGAACTTCTTTCCCAGTAACTCCACGACGCCAGGCAGTGACTGGGGCTGGAAACATGGGGAAGAGGGGGAAAGTTTTAACTTCCAGGTTGAACGACTCTATCACACTAATGGAGCTGATGAAGCTGAAGAAGTGGTAGGAGGCAGAGAAACAGATTTAGGTGAGTGTATTTTTTGCTGATTAATTTTCTTAAGCATGGGCAACATTGAGCACCTTCCAGTTGCACATTAAGCCACATTTGCTACACTCTACATCTAGACAATTCAGTACCTTCACTCAAATTATGCATATAGTTTTAGCTGGGTAGCCATGTTAGTCTTCAGTAGAAAGGCAGGATTTGAATCCAGTGGCACCTTAGAGAGCAACAAGCAGCCATCCTGATTTATGCCATGCTTTATTCCTAGGCTCGCAGGCAAGCTTTGTTTTTGTGTGGGGTGGTGGTCATTGGGAAATTGGAATTTTCTTTGTCAAGGAGTAGGGAATTAACAAGGGGCCTGGTGTGGATAAATGAAGAGCAATACAAGTCTTATGGACAAATGGGGGACATGAAGGAAGCAAGTAGCATTTATGGCTGAAATATTATTGTATGCATTTGAATGTAAAAATTCAAAAGTTGTGATTTGGTTCCAAAATCCAATTAATAGGAATCCTTGGCCATTTTCACACATCTTACTGGCTACACAAAATCGTGCAAAACTCCTGGAACGACGGCATCTTCCTGCCGCAATTTCCCATCATGACTCCACATCATGCGCTACAAACCGGAGTCATGACAGGAAATTGCGCCAAGAAGACACTGTTGTTCCAGGAGAGTTGAGTTTTCTCATTCCGTATGGGCGTTAACTATCTTAGTGAAACTTGGAACTTTCCAGTCTCTCTTACTAAAACCTGAGAATAAATTTTTGTTAGTCTTTAAAGTGTCACGTGACTCCCGTTTATTTTTGTACGCACACCTGTTCACTAAAATTGGACATTAAGCCTAAACTGTCAACATTTACTCCATAATGCTGAAAAGTTAATTGAAATACAGATATTACAAATCATGCATGCTCACCTTACCAATCTGAGAAACTGAGTTTGCATTTTGCATTCTTAATGGACTATTTTGTGAATTCTGATGTGTTTTTCCTGGACTTCAGTTGCTCCTTTTCAAACCTTTCTCCTCAACAATTTTTTAAAACAACATTCTTATTTAGCCGCTTTCTGATATTAGATTACATGGAAGCAGTGGACCTGCGAAGCCTGGGGGGCGGGGGGGGGGGGAATCTCATTTCCCTTTTATCTCTCTACCTACACTACTTTCTCTTTCCTTCTCCCTTGTAGCCCCCATAGTCTTCCCTCACACCCATCCAGCAAATTCCCTTTATCTGTTCCCCTAGTCTTCTGTTTTCATTCTTTCTTCCCTCCTTCTCTGGCAGCATCTCACTGTTTTAGTCTTTCCTGCTCACCAAACTACATCTTGCTGTTCTCCTCCTCTTCAACTTCTCCTTCTGTCCCTGTTTCCTTCTCTTCCTACCATCTTTTCCCTTTTTTGATCTCTCCCTGACCTTGACTGACAAAAATCAAAGCTTGGAAGGCTTGGCAATATTATTGCAATTGAACAGCAACTCCCCAAACAACCACCAACATCTCAGAACATAGACTGATTCCGCACACGTTGGATAATGCACTTTCAATGCACTCTATCAATCGTTTGAGGTGGATTTTTTGTTCCGCATACGAAAAAAACCATTCCAAATGATCTACAAAGAGGATTGGAAGTACATTATCCAATGTGTGCGGAATCAGCCATAGTCTTGTGAGATCTCAGTAGCTATCCACCTGATAAAGCTACAGATACTGCTTCTATTGTTTTGTTTTTTTCAAAACTCCCCAATATATTTTTTATTCAAGATTTCAGGTTGTTCTGCAAAGCTGAAGCGTCCTTTCCCTACTTCTCCCTGGCCCTTTTGTGTAGATTTTTTTGATCGGCACTTGGGGGGGGGGGTCTGGTTCAGAATTAGATGATGGAATTGCCAATATATTGAAAAGAGCAAGAGTTCAGTAGCACTTACAAGACTAACAACATTTGTGGTAGGGTATGAGCTTTCATGAGTCACACTCACTTCTTCAGATACCCTAAGCTGTGACTCACGAAAGCTTATACCCTGCCACAAATTTTGTTAGTCTTATAGGTGCTACTGGACTCTTGCTATTTTCTGCTGCTACAGACAGACTAACATGGCTACCCATCTTGATCCATATTGACTCACACACGAAGAGCTGCTGCACCATAGTGGTTAAGAGGCTGGACTGTGAATCAGCACTCTGCTAGTTCGACTCCCGCTGCTGTGCTGACAAAAGTTCAGCAGGTGGCCTTGGGTAAGCCACTCCTCTCAGCCCAGCTCCCCAGCTGTACTATAGGGAAAATAATAACACTGACTTTGTTCACCACTCTGCATGTGCCACTAACAGTGGCACACTGTTGTTGTTATTAAGAATGACCACGGAAATATATGTTGTCAAATTAGTATTAGTTCCACTTCTTCTTTTAGGTAAAAATACTTTTAGGTGGAAAGGTGATCAGTTGAGATTGTTTAGTGATGGGAACACCTCTGGCTCACAGCCATCTGTTTTCTTTTAGCCCTCAGACTCAACCAGATCACAATCAGCACAGCTGTGCCTCATGGGGCAGCCAGGCCCGATCTCCTAGAAACTGGCAGGATTGGGCCATCCAGGCTGCGTCTCTTCAAGAAACTGTGCCTTCAGGACCCACAAAATGCTGCTTTTTGCAGGGAATTGCACTACCTAGTGGTACGGCTGGGACGGAAGAACTCAACAGCGGGGTTTTGGAATGACCCCTTGGTAGAATGGCCGGAAGGACTGCGCAAACAACCAGCAAACAAGAACTTTCTAGAGAGCACGGATGCCGCGGCATACGCGGTAGATGAGGCAACCAATGACACTGTGATGGTGACATCTTCCAAACCGAGTTCCAAGTCCAGCCTTGAGAGGGGCTTTGCGAATAAACCCCTGTCAGAACTTCTGCAGTCTCCTGATACCGAAAGGTATGTTGAAAAAAGATTCTGAAGTAGGTTCTTCAGTCACCGTGGAAGACCAGTTTCCCCTTAGTTTTTCATAGTTCAGATTAAATCCAGGCTTTCCCCTTCTTCGTGTTCCAGGCAGATAAGTACTGGACATGTATTTATCCTTCTGAGTACATACCTTCTTCAGGGATTTATTTATTTGTAGCAGAAACTGTCTCAGCCCACTGAATAGGAATTAGTGGCCTAAAGCATCACTTCCTTAACTTCGTTGCCACGCTGCAGGCTGTTGAAGAATAACATCAGTGGACCTGTTACAGTAATACAGATTAGAGCGCATTATACTAAAGCGGTACACTTGTATTCCCGTGAACTTTCTGAACTCTGCATGAACTCTGTTGTGTGTTTTTTCTCACTTCAATCAGTCAATTTATTTTGATACTTGTTGTATAACTGACACAGGGGAACAAACATTTTTGACAGCTAATTAAAAATAGTGGACAGTATCCAGATTAATGTCCTCCAATCACAAACCAGTGCTGATCTACAAACTTAACTCTTCCTGTCATTTTTCAGAGATTTATAGTTTTATTTTGCAAGTTGGATATAACGTCACTTTTTGGATAATTGGAATGTTATACAATAGAAAATATGAATATTTAATTAAGCATTAAACCAATTATAGTTTATCCGTGCTATTACAAGAAAAAGATCTTAGATTTTTGCATAAGATAACCTATAAAAATTGCCAACTCAGATAATATGTCAGAATTTTGACTAGAAGAGATCTCATGAGGACCTAGGTGAGAATTTTACCATTGTTACGGAAAACCTAATTCTTACTGCTTTTCCGTATTCCATCTTTGTAGGATTTATATTAATAATCATACACGTTTTGATACCTTGCTTCTTTAGAAAGACTAGAGTGTATTTCAATAAAAGGAAGAAATAAACTCTAGAAGGACTCCGCGTGTCTTGATGGGGAAAAGTTTTGCAAGAAGAACCCCATAAATAATTTTGTACTGATAAGCAGTCTTGTATAAAAGCAAGTTCTGTTTTGCGGGTCTTAACTAAGTGCTGAAAGCTGTCCAAGAGTAAAGATAAATCTGTAGTCTGAGACAGTGGAGGCATTAGTTAGACTCGGATAAAAGTCCATTATAGACCCTTCCTACCCCCCTTAGTAACCAAGAATGGCTAGCAAAACCTCTACTGGCCATTGCAGATAGTTCATCCGTGTTTCTTCTGCAGCAATGACTTTGAACTGAACCCCCTGGGCCATGATGACATCAGCCTGGCTGACATGTACCGATGGAAAGTCTCGGCCTATGCTCCTTGCAGCTCCACATGTACATCAGGTAATTTTGCTTGTGATGCTATATTGGTGGGAATGGGTGGCTTCAGAAACTAAAAATGCTTCCATATGTCCAGTTTTATAGTGAAGAACCACTGTAGAAACAGGTATCAGCACACTGGCATGGCAGGCTTTGGTTTACAATAATGCATTCACTGCCTGTATGTTCATTCCATCTTTATACATGTTCATTCCATCTTTATACACAGTATCCTGAAACCCCACTTTATGCCGAGCCAGACCACTGGTTCATTTAGCCCCCCTCTTGTCTGCTGTGGCTGGCAACAGCTCTTGAGGTCTTCGGCAAAGGGTGTTACCTTGGCCATCAACTTGATTGATGGTCCTCTCCCATTCTAGGCCAGTCTGTACATCCATATGCACCCTTCAGGTTAGATTTTTAGTATGTTCTCTAGCTGCCCAGGAACATCTCACTTGCTGCAGTTCACGCATGCTTTATTATTACTGGCTTGCATCCTCCCACACTGCTCAGCCACATTGAACACCTTCCTCTGAACCAAGGAGGCTTTCTCCAAGTTGTAGGATGCAAGCTATGATTATTTAAATATATAGTGGTGGTAGTGGAGGCTATCCTCAAGTCATAGCTGACTTACGGCAACCCCTGGTGGGGTTTTCATAGCAAGTAGCCAACAGAGGGGGTTTGCCACTGCCTGTCTCTGCAACCTTAGTCTCCATTGGTGGACTCCCAGCCAATTACTAACCAAGGCAAATCCTGCTTAGCTTCTGAGACCTGACAAGATCAGGCTCACTTGGGCTATCCAGGTCAGGGCAAACATATAGTATACAGGCCTTATTCTTAATACATATTCTGGCCTTGACTATTTGTGTGGCATAGCTTGTTACCAGAACTGCGTTTTATAATGGGGAAATTAGCTTTAGCAGTCTGGAACTAAAATTAGCGCGGATCTAACCAATGTTTACGGAGGTCCCGATTCCAGACACTCTAGTGATAAAGAGGCAGATTACAAATAGGTTCAATAAACACGTATATTTACTAATAGTGTGGCGTAAGCCTAAACTTGCACATACACAAGTGGACAAGGGAGACCCGATAGATATTGTTTATCTTGACTTCCAGAAAGCTTTTGACAAAGTTCCTCATCAAAGGCTCCTAAGTAAGCTCAGTAGCTATGGGATAAAGGGCCAAGTCCTCTTGTGGATCGAAAACTGGCTAATTAATAGGAAACAGAGAGTGAGCATAAACGGGCACTTCTCACAGTGGAGGGTGGTGAGCAGTGGGGTGCCACAGGGGTCGGTATTGGGTCCAATGCTTTTTAACTTGTTTATTAATGATTTGGAATTGGGATTAAGCAGTGAAGTGGCTAAATTTGCAGATGACACGAAATTGTTCAGGGTGGTGAAAGCCAGAGAGGATTGTGAGGCACTCCAAAGGGATCTGTCGAGGCTAGAAGAGTGGGCATCCATGTGGCAAATGAGGTTCAATGTAGCCAAGTGCAAAGTAATGCACATTGGAACCAAAAATCCAAAATATAAATACAAGTTGATGGGGTCTGAACTGGCGGAGACTGACCAAGAGAGAGATCTTGGAGTCATGATAGATAACTCACTAAAAACGTCAGCACAGTGTGCGACTGCCATAAAAAAAGCTAATGCTATGCTAGGGGTTATTAGGAAAGGGATTGAAAACAAATCAGCCGGTATCATAATGCCTCTGTATAAATCGATGGTGAGGCCTCATTTGGAGTACTGTGTACAGTTCTGGTCGCCACACCTTAAAAAAGATATCATAGCACTGGAAAAAGTACAGAGAAGGGCAACTAAAATGATTAAAGGGTTGGAACACTTTCCCTATGAGGAAAGATTGAGGCGCTTGGGGCTCTTTAGCCTGGAGAAAAGACGACTGAGGGGAGACATGATAGAGGTTTACAAGATAATGCACGGGTTAGAGAAGGTCGAGAAAGATGTGTTTTTCTCCCTTTCTCACAATACAAGAACTCGTGGGCACTCTATGAAATTATTGAGCAGTCGGGTTAGAACAGATAGAAGAAAATACTACTTTACACAAAGGGTGATAAACACATGGAATTCGTTGCCACAGGAGGTGGTGGCAGCTACAAGCATTGCCAGCTTCAAGAGGGGACTGGACAAATATATGGAGCAGAGGTCCATCAGTGGCTATTAGCCACAGGAGATAGATGGTATTCTCTTTGTGGGGAGGTGGTGCTCTGTTGTCTTGGTGCTGGAAGGAAGGCAGTGGGAGGGCTTCTGGTGTCCTGGCCTCACTGACAGTCCTTTAGATGGCACTGGATTTCTAGCCACTGTGTGTGACAGAATGTTGGACTGGATGGGCCACTGGCCTGATCCAACATGGCTTTGCTTATGTTCTTATGTTCTTATGTTCTTACACACAAAAGAGCATACAAGGACTAGGAAATGCAGAGTAAGAAATATAGAGACGGTCGCTTGAGCAGGCACCCACGATGATAAGGGAAATACTCATAATCCTGAAGTGGAGCAGAGACACGACAGCGAGGTGGTCCAATGCCAGCAATGGATCCACGGACAGACAGCAAGGGGTCTGGATAGGAATGGCGTACACACCATGTGGTCTGAAGGACCAGCTTAAATACCCCAAAACGTACCCTGGGGCTGGTGCTGTACTTGGTGGTTCTCACAGATTAAAACAAAGGTTTTAATGGGTCACTGAATGGCTTAGATGGGCCACTTTAGGAATCTGATTGTGTTAAGTGACAACTCAGGAAGAGGGGACAAAGGAGGGAGGGGGAAATCCGACTGGGCTGAATGGATGTTCCAGCAGACAGGGCTTGTCCTGATGTCATCAGCTCTGGAATGCGGAGGTTTCTTTGAGATGCATTCTCTAAGTGCTTGGGATGGTCAGCACTTAGCTTCTTCTCCGGGGCGGCTCCTAAGATATGCAGAGCGGGGCGAGGTTCTCTCGCTGCGGACGTGGTGTGTCCGCTTCGCCGAAATGGCTTCCCAAAGCAGGCTTCTTCTCTCGGTCTTCTAGCTGCCTAAGAACATGGTCGCCGGCAGGGCATGGCGGAGGCTGGTTTACAGGTTGCCCGGTAGCGAGGGCAAGCTCGGGGACCGGCCCGCGGGAGGCTCCAGGCGGGAACTGACCAGGGAGCACCTAGCCAGGCTCGCTGGAGGTTTCCCCGGCAGGTGCCCGGCTGCTAGCAGCGGCTTGGGCCCAGATGAGGCAGGCTTCCATGGAGGCAGGGGGAACAGCACGTAAAACACAGTCCATAGCAGGGAACAGGCACGGTCCGTGGCAGATGGCAATGCAGGCACGGGGCACACTTGCAATAAAGTCCAAACACACACTGAGAGGTCCAGATATAGGTCTGGGCAGGGTTGCCCAGGAAGAAAGTCCTTTGTGGAGTTATCCAGACATGGAGTCAGGCAACTAACACAGTCTATTGCAGCAGCAACGTAATCAACAAGCAGGCAGGAAACTGACACGTGTATTAGAACACACACGTGCAAAGCAATCTTTGTGTAGCAGTAAAGCAGCAATGCAGGAAACTTTAACACAGTCCATGGCAGGCCTTAAAGCAGGAGAGGGGGCCTACTTGGCAACAAGCTACTCAGAACCACAAGGAAGTCAAGAGAGAGGGAAACTGAATTACTTGCACTTCCTGTCACTATGCTACTAGATCTTCTTTGCCTAAAGGTAAAGGCAAAAAGTTGTGTGTTCTCCTAATGCAGGGACAAAATGTGCAACTCCTTGTTGGAGGGAATGTGCCCCTTCCCTATTCAAATGATACCTGGAAGCACAGGAAAGGTGGTGTGAGGAAGGCTGCCACACTTTTATCATTCTGTAGAACCTGTAAAATGGAATTCTTCATGAGGACTTTTTTTTTTAAAGGGACAAATGCATGTCGCTTACGGCACTGTTTATTATATACATTATCTTGGTCTTTCTGCATTGTTTTCCCATTTAGCTAATCCAGTCTTTGCATTTCTTATACGTCATCTCTTATGCTGTTTTTATTGCGCTATTTTCTAACTTTGTAAACCCATCTTAATTACATTGTTCATTGCATGTCTTATACTATTTCTATCCCATTGTTTTTAAATTTTATGATCTGCCTTGAGTCTTAGCAAGAAAGGTGGATTACAAAATAAAGGAAGTACTTACGGGGTAAGTGAGCTCTTACATTTTTGCTGCTTCCTTGGAAGAGTCTGAGCAGCTGTCAGTGGAATAACTCTTTAGTTCGGACATGGAATGCATTTTGACTGAAACACTTTTGGGTGTCCACATAGGGATCAGTACCTCTTATGCCCTGTGTATCCGCTATGATGGTGTAGAAGTGGAAGAAACATACTGTGATGCCCTGACCCGTCCAGAGCCCACCCACGAGTTTTGTGCTGGTAGAGACTGCCAGCCCCGGTGAGTGGAATGAGCTGGTTTCTGGGTCTTTATCCAGAAACTGTTTTAATACTAAATGAGAATTATCAGGCCTATGGCTTGAGGCTGTACAAAGATAGTTGCTGTGTTAATATTTTTTAATGTCCTTTTATTAATTATTTGCTTATTGTATATATTTTTATCCCACTCTCAGAGGAGCTTTAGACTTAGTACATAGTTCTCTTCTCTGTTTTACCCTCACAATAATCCTCTGATGTTGGTTAGCCTTGGACAGATTGGCGGGAAAAGCTGTGGAAACTGGAAAGGATGGCAGGATATTTTTTAAAAAGAGTGTGTTATATTTGAAAGGGGACAAAAGCGGTATTTAATTAGTGGACCAAAAGTCGGCTTTCAGAGACACATTTTACTCTTGAGTGTGAGTAGAATAAAGATGCTCATGCAGCTGAGGGAAGGCCCCCATGTTAAGGTACTAGTCCATATCTTGTCTTGGATAATTCCACTGCTCCATCCTTCAAGCTACCTAAAGCTAAGCTGTGTTTTGTCTTCTTGTGTCCTGCTCCCTCATGGAGGTGGGAGACCAGCCGGTGGAGTGAGTGTTCCAGGACCTGCAGCGAAGGCTATCAGTACCGAACGGTGCGCTGCTGGAAGATGCTGGCTCCTGGCTTTGATAGCTCTGTTTATGATGACCTGTGTGAGTCAGCTGGGCTGACCAGGCCCATGGAAAGGAAATTGTGTGTGAACAAGCCCTGCGGGCCACAGTGGGAGCTGTCAGAATGGTCTGAGGTATGTGGTTTTTTGGCAGGGTTCAGAAAAAAGGTGAGCCACACCACAGGGAGTGGGAGAATGGTGAAATAAGTGGCAACCACGGCCAGGTTTATGTATGAATTGGCCCTAAGTTAACATGAAGTACTCCCCATTAGTCACCTCAGGAAGATTAGCTCTGTTTCCTGAGCAGAATGGAGTGAAATGGTGATCCTGTACAATTCATGACAGAAATGCCTTGCCCATAATATAAAAAAAATCTTTTCTCGCTCCCTTTCTCCCTCCCTTTCCCCCCCATTGAGGCTTCTTTTCTGTTTTTGCCTTAACAGTGTTCCGCTCGGTGTGGCAGCCCAGGGACCATGAAGAGGGAGGTGCGTTGCTCTGTGGAGCCACATTTATGCAATGAGTCGCTGAAGCCTGTCAGTGAGAAGGAATGCTCAGGCCCCCCCTGTGACCGACACTGGACTGCATCTGACTGGGGACCAGTGAGTCCAGATGTTTTGTGATCCCCCTTTTTAAGGGAAAAACTGAACTGGGGGGGTGGAGGCTAAAAAAGGTTACAAGTTTGACATTTATGGAAACTCATACCCACTTCTAAAATCTGGTATATAAAAGTCAGTTCCCAAATTTTTTCTGTCACACTCTTGTTTAAGCATACCCAGTCGGTCCAATCGGACAATACGCTATGTCTATAACAGACTCTACCCCTATATTTTCAGAAATTAGCCTAAAATCCTGAGGTCTAAATGCAGCCTCCTCACACACATAATTTTTGTGTGTGCTGTCAAGTTGCTTCCAACTTATGGTGACCCTATGAATGAATGACCTCCAAGACATCCTAGCATTGACAGTCTTCCTCAGGTCCTGCAAACTGAAAGCCGTGGCCCCCTTGATTGAGTCCATTTATCCCATATTGGGGCCCCCTCTTTTCCTGCTCCGCTCAACTTTTCCAAGCATTGTCGTCTTTTCCAGTGAGTATTACCTTTCTTCTCATGATGTGACCAAAGTACAAGAGCTTCAGCTTAATATTTTAGCTTCCAGGGAGAATTGAAGAAGCCATATTCTGCACCTGGGCCCAGATGCCAAGTAGCTGCAGGGAATTCAAAAAGTCTTACCACTTGTTAAAATCCTTCCATTTATGTTCCGATCGGCTGATGACCCTGCTATCCTATTAGAGACTGCTGTATTATCCACTGTTACCTCAAAAGGCCCTTTTGTTTCTCCAAGTGCTCAGGTTTGTGCGGTGAGGGACGGATGAACCGCTTCATTGCGTGCCGCAACTTGGAGGGGAAGATGATCTCAGACTCCCAGTGCGATCCTGACACCAAACCTCTGGCAATTTATCCCTGTGGAGATAAGAACTGTCCTGCACATTGGGTTGAGCAGGAATGGAATCCAGTAAGTTTACTCCATTTGTGCTGTCTAGCAGGAGAATTGAACTTTTCACTCTCAGAAATAAATAAATAAAGTGTACTGAATCATACAGTGGGTATATTTCTTAACTATCGTATGCTGCTTTTAATACTTTGCCTTCCCCTGCTCCTGGCCCATGCTTTTCTCCTATAAAGTGCCAGGGGACTTAAATCAGGTGCCTGGCACTAGGGCCCAGGCATCTTAGACATTACATTTTTTTAACAAGTCAGGTCTTGGGCTCTCTTGACCCAACCAACACCTCCCTAGAACATTGCAAGGTCAGGAAAACAGTGCGGGGGGGGGGGAGCTGAACCCCCTTCCTCTGTCGTTCAATCTTGAGCTGAATCAGGCCCCGGTAACAGTTTAAAAATCAGTTTCCCACAGCTGTTTTCTGGCTGTGGAGAAAACAAGTCAGGTCAGGAGGACCTGCTCCTGACTTAGGCCGATTCCAGATGGCCAGAAATTGCGGTTTTTCTGCGGAAATAATCGCTTACCGGCCACACGTTCACTTTCATCTCCATCCGCTTTGTCTCGCAGCGTGCCGTGCCATCCCGCTTCCGGATGTTCGCACGGCCAACTGAGGTACCCGGGATTGGTTGTTTCCTCCCCGTCACAGTTGACGTCGGGGGCCTTCATTGGTTCGCATTTCAGTTTTTTAAAAAAATTTTTTTACGCGTTTTGCGCAAATGCGCAAATGTGCAGGTATGCGAATACGCAGCGTCAACTTTTGTGCATTTGTGCATTTGTGCACATTTGCGCAGTTCAATGTGCACAAACGTGCAACTGCGCAAATGGTGCCCAGTTTTTTTAAAAAAAATTAAGGGCATATTGTTGCCGGCCGGCCGGCAAAGGAAGGAGGGAAAGGGGAGGGCCTCTCCACGGCGACGAAGCGTCCAGAAGTGTGCAAACCCGCAATACGGCATTCACACCGTCCGCTTCTGGAGCGCAACACAGCGCCATGAACCGGAGGTAAGCAGGGACGGGACATTATGGGTTTTTACGAGTGAGGTCGCTGGAAAAGCGAAAGCACTCGCTTTATTTGTGCCCGTCTGGAATCGGCCTTAATGTTTTTAAAAATTAACGTTTTGTTAACTCTCTGTTTGACCATGGCAGCTGCAAGCAGAAGTAACTGCTGGTCAGATTTGGGTTCCTGCTACACCATCACTGCAGATGTGTGTGTGGGGGGGGGGGGGACGACTGCTCAGCAGGGATCAGGTGACACAAGGAACCAATCCGATCCCTTGTGTATCTATAAAGAAGCTAGCACTGGCCTGGCTTTTCAGATGCCTGCTGAGCTGCTCATTGTCCGCCGTGTTTCTAAGCTACCAGCCTGTTTTGTGACAGTGAAGCCTCCTGTGTTTTGTGACAGTGAACACAAAACAAGGAAGCTGTGTGTGGAAACTACTGTGGGATACAGCAGGAGGCCCCTTTTGTTGGAGTGTTGAAATCAGCGGCTGCTTGGCTGTTCTTCTTTTCTAGCTTGTCAGTGTGCTAGCAGGCTAGTAGACAGAGACGGTGATGTCTCTTCTGTGGACTAACTTCAAGATAGATCAATCTTTATTTTAATACTTCTTGTGTTAGTGGGTAGCTTTTGGTGGGGAGGGGGCAGGGGTTTGTAAAAAAAAAGAAAGAAAAGAAACATCAATACGAACAATAAGTTGGACAGAAAAAAACCACATACATCTCCAGTATATTGAATGGGATGAGAAATGTAATAATAAATAAAAACATACTTTCAGCAGAAAAGGTAAACGTAACCCTTCCTAACCTTCCATTTCAACAATGCTGTCCTCTGTTGTGGAGGCAGTGTGCTGCAGTGGAGTGCATTTCTCCTGTGATAGGTGCGTTCTGCCCAAGCGAGACGCGACATCTTGCCATGAGAAGCATCTGGGACTGGAAGGACACTCTACAGTGGGGGGACAGTACTGCAGAATCCTAGCCAATGAAAATGGGAGCTGATGAGTGTCAAACAAGTTTTATAAAAAATTGAAAAGTAATATAGCAAAAAGCCCAGAACTGTTATTATTGGGGTTAAATATGGAAAATGTGAATGTTAAGGATAGAGTCCTGGTTTATTACATAGCGGTGGCTGCAAGACTACTGTATGCTCAATATTGGAGACAGGAGGAGCTACCAGAAATTCAAGATTGGATTCAGAAATTGCTGCACATGGTGGAAATGGACAAATTAACAAGGAAATTGAAAGAACGAAATCCAAGGGAATTTGTGGAAGATTGGGGTAATTTTAAAAAATATTTAGAAAAGAAATGGGACGTGAAAGATCAGTTGTGGTCTCTTGATAACTACTGAGAGATTTAGAAATATAAGATAAAACTTTTGCCTTAAACAATAGGGGAAAAGCAACCTAGACTAGAGTTAGTTATTAGGGGATAAGGGGTCAGAGTGCTGTTGGGAGTCAACAAGGGAAAAGGGGAGGGGGTGGGATAACATATATTAAGAAAAGGGGTATATTTGTTTTAAAATGTTTTTGAAATGTATGTGAACCCATCCAATAAAAATTTTCAAAAAAACCCCGTAAGTTTTATAAAAAATAACTTTTTAACTCCCAGTTATTTTACAGCTTGCCTTCTGTTTCCTCTTGCAGTACACCCATCCAAACACAGTATATCTTGGGGGGAGTTCCTGAATAAACACAGCCTTGCAGGTTTAAAAAAAAATCCCACCATAACTAAATTTGTATTTTTGCCCAGCATAATCCATTCTTTCTAGAGTGAGTGGATAATCAATACCTCACATTGTGTATTCCAGTGCAACGCCACGTGTGGCCGAGGAGTCAAGACACGGACTGTGGTGTGCGCAGGGCTGGAGCATGGTGTATACAGAGAATATCCAGACAAGCATTGTGATGCCTTTCCAAAGCCAGAAGTACAAGCACCCTGTTTCGAGAGGCCCTGTTCCACATGGTTTTCCACCTCCTGGTCCCAGGTAGAGCAAGAGACCATTATCTGCAAGGGGTGGTGGTAAAACTAGACATTTTCGGGTCCGAGCAAGCCTTGTGCACTATGCTCAACTTTATATAACCAAAGCAAAATAATGAAATCAGTCTCATGAACAGTGTTATGGGGAAGAACACTCCATCTTTATGGATGCTGCCAGGGATCTCCCTGTATGTGCTCCCTCTGTTGCTTTTTCACTTTGAAACTTACATCTTCATTGACTACTCAACAGAATGTTTGGTGGGTGTGTGGGGGGGCTCTTCTTTTCATCCTTCCACAGTGCAGCAAGACCTGTGGCACTGGCTTGCGGGTCCGAGAGGTAAAATGCTACCAAGGAGAAGTTCTAGGACAAGGCTGTGATTCATCTTCCAAGCCTGAAGCCAAGCAGATTTGCCAGCTACAGCTGTGTCCTACCGATGCTCCAGGTAAAGAAGAGTATTTCTTCTGGGACATTATTCTGATCCTAGAACTTGAGGGAGAAGATGTCATTGTCATGCATTAGGACACTTGGTGGTTTTATGGTGAGGAATAATGATTGGCTGAGGTGCCATAATATCACAGAAGAAGAGGCAAGCAGACAGCTAAGTTGTCCAGAGCAGACAGAAGGTCCTTCTGTCCTAGGGAAGGTTTTTTTAAAAAAAAGTAAAGGTGGTCCCCTGTGTAAGCACCGAGGTATTACAGACCCATGGGGGACGTCGCATCATGATGTTTTCTTGGCAGACTTTTTTACGGGGTGGTTTGCCATTGCCTTCCCCAGTCATCTACACTTTACCCCCAGGAAACTGGGTACTCATTTTATCGACTGCATCACGGGGCTCTTCCTAGGAAGAGGGAGACTAAAGAAACAAGGACATTGTAAAAGTGGAGGCAGTAAAAAGACGGGTGTGGTTAGATGGTGTGTGCATATACAGATGCTTCCCCCAAACCTCCTAATTGTGGCTGCTGATCACCGCCACTCCAACAATCAGGCAGGTGGGACACGTTACCTTTTTGGTTTTGAAACTGAAAGCTTTACCTTCCCAAGGCCTTAGCTTTCCAGTTTCCAGGTTTGTTCCGGTTGTACCCAGGCTCAAGTCATGAATTCCAGACTTAGCTTAATTAAAATATATTTTATTAGCTTTAAGGAGTGTTGCAAAGCTTAAAGCACTCAGACACGGGCAACAGACATAAAACAAAGAAACTTTACTGTTGTTATTTTAAAAGCTGCCTATTTGAAAACTTAAGAGCTTGTTACCTTTAAGCATCTCTGATTGGCATCCATTAGTTGTTCATCTTACCCATCTATTAGAGTGCGTGCCTCTTCTATGCCTAGTTGATCTGGCCCAGACCAAAGTGGAAAGAATAGGGAAGGGTCCAAGGTATACTGAGAAACCATCTTTTCGAGAACTCAGGGCCAAGCTACAAGTGACAAAGTGATCAAGTGGAGCACAAGTGAACAGGGAGGGATACACGTGAGTCTGTTCACTTGCCATTCAAGTGTCATTCGTCACTTGTAGCTTGGCCCTTAGTGTATCACCCAGCAACTCAAGAGCCAATCAGGACGAAGCTGCTAATTAGCATTACAGCTGTGAGAAAATCTAAGGAGGACAGACTGAGCTTCTCTGAGACAGGCTCTCAAGGTTGAATCACTTGGGAACTCAGAGACCGGTTTGCAGGTGGTGTTGATTAACTTAGCCGGCACATTTTAGGTTAGGCCAGAGTCTGCTATTACTCACAACGCTGAACCAAAGTTAAGCCGTTTTTACCAGAATCCTGGCCTTAACTGGCAACTTCCATACAGTGTGGTCCTAAGGAATGAGAGACGAAAGGAGAAGAGAAGAGGAAAAAATATGTGGTGGGAAGGTTAACTGGGGGAACAAGGGAACATATTGGTTAGGAACTGTAAAAGTAAGAGAGGCTGTAGTTCATGCATTGATTTCAAATCAGCAGCTAAACTTCAAAATAAAATCCGCTGAAGCCTGCTAGTATTCTTGTGATAGATAGGTAGCTGTGTTAGTCTGTCTGTAGCAGTAGAAAGGAGCAAGAGTCCAGTAGCACCTATAAGACTAACAACATTTGTTACCCTACCCTACTACCAATTTTGTTAGACTTATAGGTGCTGCAGTATTCTTGTGAGACATCAAGGCAAGAGTTTGGCCAAGGGATCTTGCAATGTTTCAAGTATTGGTGAGGGAGCAGACATCCTAGTAGTAGTAGTAGTAGTAGTAGTAGTAGTAGTAGTAATAGTAGTTTGCTGCCTATTCGTGTTTTCATTTTTGAGCATTCATAGCACTTCAGATACATTATCTTTTTTGAAATAATTGCACCTCTGTAAGGTAGGTCAGTATTATTCCCCTTTTGCAGGTGATGTGGACTCAGAGGGGGTAGTCTGCCTAAAGCCTCCTAATACCAGAGGAGAAATTGAACCTGGAGAGTTCCCACTTTAGAGTTTAGTCTTTGTGGGGCATGCAAGAAGAGCATCCATATGTGATTTGTGAGCGTCATGAGAAAGTCTGATAGCAAAAGAGCATGTGGGCAAGGGGAGACAAACCCTGCCAGTGCCATTCCTTCATCTCAGCAGTAGCTGCTCACGGTATTTTGCTTCCAACCTGATCTTCTTCCAGTACTGTAGTCAGACTGGGAGAAACATGCTCCAAACAACAGAGTGTGGCAAGGTCAGGGGAGGGAGGGTGCAGGGTTTCCTGGCCCTCATCCACACGCTTAGTTTTCTGACATCCCTCCTCATTTCGCTTGTGAATACATACACGTGGGGTCTGCGGGGATGTCCACTGTGGCCCTCGGTTCACACCTCTTGCCATGTTTCCCTCCAGATGAAGACTGTGAAGACAAAGCCTCAGCAAACTGTGTGCTGGTCCTGAAAGTGAAGCTGTGTTCCCACTGGTACTACCGGAAGGCCTGCTGTAGATCTTGTAGGAGTAAGGCAATCTGATTGCCTCCCTCTGACTTTTATTTTACATTTCCTGCCAGAAACAGGGAGCAAATCACCCCCTAAGAAACGGAGTGGGACTGAAATCCACATTCTGCCCCAGCAGCCAAACTGTCGGCTTCCATGAGAAAAATACCTAGCTACTCCAGTCTTTCAGGTGACACCCAGAAAGACCCTGTTTGTGAGTTTTTTTCAAAACAGGTCGTGCCACACGGCTGGTCTTGGAACTCAACTTCACCTTGCCAGGCACAGGCGTTTTGCCACACTGAAAGAAACAGCACAATTCCTACTGCCCCCAAATCCTGGACTGCTAACTTGTTCTTGAGTTATCAGAGCCATGTTGAACCAGCTGGCTGGCCCCTACAGACGTCCACATCCCATTCCCTCTGCTCCGCAAGGTGAACTCTGACCTCTGGAGACAAATACTGCTACTTGGCATTTATATAGTGCTTTGGAGTGTTCCAAGCACTTCTCGTGTGTTGTCCTGTATGGTAGGTCATTCTTATCGTTTCGATATGGCCGATAAAGGACCCGAAGCTGAGAGAAAGTGAGGTAACTTAACAAGTTCATGGATCCAGAAGAAACGGGGGGCCAAGGTTTCGGCGGGGGTGTTGTTGAACTGAAACTGCGCAGCCAGTTCTTGCGAGCCATGTTGTATCCATGCACAGCCTATGCCATTCTTGTGGCGTTCAGAAGAAACATGAAGGCCAGGATGAATGTCCTGTACAAGGGAGGACAACCCACCTCGTTGCTTAAGAACATGGCAACTTCTTTTTTCAGCTGTGTCCAGGATGCTGTTTGGAACGCAGGAAGGTGTTTGGAAGGAAGTTGAGGGCGGGGGTGGCTGTGTGAAACCAATGATCTCAATAAATGTAGCTCCTTGCCTGTGTTTAACAGCTTTTCATCTATAAGATCACTTTTTAAAAAAGTATCACTTTCAAATAAAGACAGTGAAATAAACACTTGGGTTGCCACAAAGTGAAGCGATTCATGGGTGAATGGAAGGGTCTGGGCAAGTGACCAAGCCACAGATAGCAAGCTGTGGCATGTGGGATCTACAGGCATAATAGGGGTAGGGCTCGGATCAGCAGTCTAGCAATGCTTAGGTCCCAGTACAAAGCTCTAATTAGAAGAAATTAAAACATGCTAAATGTCTCTGGAATGAGTTAGATCGCGCCGTAGCTGAAAGAAATGACTCGCGATTTTGGGACTTGGTTGCATTCAAAAGAAGTTCCCTCTACTGCCATATTGATTCATTTATTCCAGGCCACGTCTGGTCTTCTTACTTTAATAAAGTTTTTGGGCCTCAATATCCCCAACCAGAGGAGACTTGGACTTGCCAACAGGTTGTACATCAGGATTCTCTGGTCCTGCCAGAATGGGCACCGGTTTCCAAAGCTGAAATTAGAGGACTAATTGCCTCATTACCCACTGGTAAATCTCCAGGTGAGGATATGTTACCACTCTGTACTCTTAGAACATTTTGGTTTGGGGTGTTTGTAACCAGGGCTTTTTTTTCTGGGAAAAGAGGTGGTGGAACTCAACGGTTTGCCCTTGGAGAAAATGGTCACATGGCTGGTGCCCCCGCCCCCTGATCTCCAGACAGAGGGGAGTTTAGATTGCCCTCCGCGCTGCTCAGCGGCACGGAGAGCAATCTAAACTCCCCTCTGTCTGGAGATCAGGGGGCAGGGGCACCAGCCATGTGACCATTTTCAAGAGGTTCCGGAACTCAGTTCCACTGTGTTCCTGCTGAAAAAAAGCCCTGTTTGTAACACTTCTAGCCCCACAGAGGGGCAAGGGGCATGTGAAATTGAGGCTGCCCTATCTAAAGCATCAGGTAACAAGGCCAGAAGGACCAGCTTAGGAGGGCTGCAGCTCTGTTTTCTAGGCATCAGTAGGATAGGTTGTTGGGAGAAAGAGGGGGAGCCACATGAGGAAGCAACCCGCTTGCCTGTGCTCGAAGATATGGAAAAGCCAAGTTCCGTATTAGGGTTTCCTTGCATCATTGCCTCACTGTTTTGGAGCATTGTGTGTCTTTTTTTAAAAAAATGATTGTCTCCATTACAGATCGAGGGACTAATTATGTGTTGTACTGTCTATGGGTCTGCTCTGTGTCCTGTCAAGTAGATGTGTGCTGGGAGTTCCCTGCTGGAACTTAGATTCTCAGGCATATGGGGGTCCCGTTCAGATTGGAACCATGGAAGATGCCCTCCGCCCTTCCTTGATCTGAAATGGTGACAGAGAGTTGCTGTTTGCCCCATTGGAAAAACTTACGTGTAGTCCACATTTTCCTGGGTAGGTTGAGTAGTAATTCATCAGGGGAACTTCATGATGGGAAATTGTGTGTGAGAGGGGTGGGGAAGGCTTAAACCTTTTCTCCCCACAAGCTAGGGTTCTGATAAAAATCAGACCTCCCGCATACACCTGAGTTTCAGCAGAAAACACCCAGAACACATCTGCTGGACAGGACAGGGCAGATTTGTAAACTGTAGAACATGAAGTTAGGCCCTGAACTTATTCCTGCACCCCCTCCCCCCCAAAGACATCCCCTCAGCAGGCCACCCAATTGACCACTCCCAAGGAACTGATGAGTGGGAGAAAAAATGGCTGCCACATAGTGATACTCCAGGAATTTCCCCTAGTCTCTATAGTAAAGATAATACAGACTGGAGAAGGCAGCCTGGAAGTGACATCACATCTGCCCCATGTTACCTTCACCACATGCAGACACCCTTCAATCTCAGCATTTGCTGAAACGGTTGTGGGAATCCTACCTCCCGCACTGGAGGTCTGCTCAGGAGGCAGCATGCTTCCACTTCCCAGTACTAATTACACATCAGATCAATTAACTAAAAAAAAAAAGGAGGCTAGATGATCTCTCTCCCAAACTCTCTTTTCCCGTCCCTCTCATCTCTGCCATTTGGGCAAAACATGCTACTGTAGAAGCAATGAGGGAATGTGTGGGCCTTTTGTACAAGACGGAACATTAAAGCATTCTTTGATGAATCATACAGAACCTCCTCTAATGGGCCAGCCAGTCTTGCTTCCAGCACAGTTTTACATACCTTTGTCCACATTGACTATTTCAACGAATAAGTTAATGCTAATTTTGATCATCCCAAATCAGCTGGTCCTGTGTTGTACCATATCTTTTTTTTTTTTAAAGAAAAAAACCTACAGTTTGATGTTCGCTTTAGCAGTTCTTAGTAATGTTAATGGCTGCTGATCTGTTTGGGTTGGTAGTGCTTTGACATGTGTGCCGTTTCAGGAGGAAAGATGTGGACGTGTTTGGCAGGTATTCAAATTGTTTGGTGCCGAACCAAACAAACTCAAATGATCAGCCCTTGTCTGATCATCATAGGCTGATTCCACACACGTTGGATAATGCACTTTCAATGCACTTTATCAATCGTTTGAGGTGAATTTTTTGTTCCGCACACACAAAACTCCGTTCCAAATTATCTATAAAGAGGATTGGAAGTGCATTATCCACCGTGTGCGGAATCACTCATAGTTGAACAAAGCAAGTTAAATTGTGGAACGTGTTTAGTGCAACGTTCACGGCATCTCTACGCAGAACACACACAGTTTCAGACTGCTTGTGAGTTTAGGGTCTCCAGCCATAGGCAAGAATATTTCTGTTTTAAGCTCTAAAGTTCATGACAGACATTAATGTAAGGCATCAAACACCCATTTTAGTATTTCAAAGTCTGTATTTATTTCTTTATAACTTCCAATCTGGTTCTATAGCTGAGTGACAAATAAGAGATGTTCAAATCAAATGACAGACCTGAAGTATAAAGATGAAAACAACAATGGTAACAGATCAAGCCTTCCCTCTCCTATTCACAGTGCTTCACCTGCCAACTGATGCCTTCCTGTTTAACGTTTTACCCCTGGTGCTCTCCTCCTGCTACGGAGCCAGTGCAGTTTTCTTCCAGAGACGAGGAGGGGGAGAATCAGCACCTTGAACAGAAAAGTCTCCGCTTTGGCTTGGAACAAAAAGAGGGGCAGGAAGTGGGTTTCCAGTGTCTGTACTCTAAGGTGTACAAAGAAGAGACCTACAGTGACTGCAGCCCAGTATCTTAATACTCCAGTGTAGTTTGATTCTGCACACATTGGATGATGCACTTTCGCAATTGTTTTGAAGTGAATTTTTTGTTTCACGCATGAAAAATTCCGTTCCAAATGATCTCTAAAGAGGATTGGAAGTGCATTATCCAATGTGTGCGGAATCAACAAGTGTCAAGGGCAGCAAAAGGCAGAGCAATGCATGCTGGGATATTCTGGTCCCTCCCCTCAGGAGACACCCCTTTCTGTTTGGGAGGATGGCATTTATGAAGGTGGCACTGTGGGATATTACCTTTACAGAAGTCTGACCTTGAGGAAAAATTTTGGATTCAAGATGGATAGTTATAGCAGGCCCCATATTGTGAAATTGTAATTTGGTGAATCTGGACCTACACTAAACTACCAGTTGATTTTTGAAATAGTCATTGGAAATGGAAATCAAGCTTCCCCAGTGGTACTTTGGTAGTGGATGGATGCTAATCTGGAAGATCCAGCAATAGTTCTGAGTATAATAAAACCACATTTTTAAAAAGTGCCTCATTCAAACCATTTCAGGCTATGTCTGTCCTTGTCAACCAGCCTAAGGGCCTAACTATGTTATTACACATTTTGGCAAGTCAGGTCCAGGTTCCTTGGCTCTAACTCACTTCCCCCATAGTCAAACAGCAGCTTTGGGGGTGAAAATCAGCTCAGGACAGCAGCACAGGGGGAGGAGTGGCTCCTGCCTCTCCCCATGCCATCTTCCTGAGCAGAAATGGGGAGTAAACCAGAGTGTTTTCGTTCCCTGGAGCTGTTTTTGCTTGGGATGATGATGGGGTGGAAGCCCCTTCTCCCTCTCAAACCATAGTTCTGAGCTGAATTGGACCCTTGTAGACTTTAAAAAATCCCTTTCCCCACAGCTGCTGAATTGCCAAAATTAATAGTGTGTAGTTTGACCCTAAATGGTCAGATGACACCATTCAAATTGAGAGGCCTCACGGTCCTGCTCTGTTCCCCATTTGTGGTGTGCAACCACTGGCCTCAGATGATATCGCCATCCACCAGTGGCCAGATGTGCATTATGAAGAGCATTCACATCTGACTGTACACACGGATCTACTTTCTGGATTGGGGCAACTACCTTGCTTCTTCCAAATGGAGTTTAAATGTGGGTGAAACAGAAACAAAAATAATCACTACAGCAATCACTGCTGGAACAAAATCAGATGTAAGCAAGGAAGAACAATAAGGGTGCATCGCTCTTCAGATATTCCCCCTGGCACATTTGTCATAAACCACTGAACTGAACTTACTATCCAATATTAATCAATTCAACCCCACTGGACACACAATGTAGAATGAAGTTAGTTGGGAACAAATCCCAGGGAAATCAATGAGACAGAAATGTGGAACAGCCGTTTTTACACAGTACGCCAAATAAGACGGGAACTCAAGTTACAGCAGCGTCGCAAGGACCTATATAGTGCCTTTTCCTGTGCCAGTAGGTTTACTTAATAGTCCTGACCCTGCAGCTTGTCCCCCATCCTTCCAGAAACTCAGGGCCAAGCTACAAGTGACGTCTGACATAGGTTGGACACTTGTCAGCTTCCCTCAAGTTTTGATGGGAAATGTAGGCATCCTGGTCTTGCAGCTTGGCTCTCCGACTGCTGTCCAATGGACTTTTCAACTGTCACGTGTCCAACATTCCACCAAGCTGCCTACATTTCCCATCAAAACTTGAGGGAAGCTGACAAGTGTCCAACCTGTGTAATTCGTCACTTGTAGTTTGGCACTGAGGTAATGCCGGTGTGAGGAGATGCTACAGAACAGGCACTGCTTGTGTAGTCCAAAGTTTCACATGGTACCATATTGGCAAAAGTAGAAACCACCACCCACCCCACACACATAACAGCTCCCATGCCATTGCCACAACCTTGTGAGATTAGTAGTGACTTTAGATCAATCATGAAATCACACTAGTATAGAAAAAGAGACATGAAATATATTCTTTGTGTATATTTTAAAGTAACTGGTCCCTGCCTGGGCCCCTTCTTGGGCCTTTCTGGTTGCACACCGGAAAAGGAGAACTTTTGGCCTTCAGGAAGTATAGATAAATGGACATTCCTTAGACCCATCTGCAGAAACGGAGATAAGAAAGAGTGAGGGTGGAATGACCATATATGGGGAAGCTGATAACAAGAAGGTATGAACAGGGATAGAATTGCAGATGTCCTGTTGTGAGACTAAGTTTGAAAAACAAACAATAGCCAATCCAAAGATGTGAAAGAAGTCAGATGCTTTGCCTTAAGTGTGACTTTCGTTCAACCGTTTCTTCCCAATTACTACGTGAATGAAGGGTTATTTATTTAAAATATTTCTATACTCAGAGCCCCAGGCAGCCAACAAAATAAACTGGAAAACTAGCAGTAGAAAAGAGCATGAGTCCAGTAGCACCTACAAGACTAACATAATTTGTGGTAAGACTAACATAATTTGTGGTATCTGAAGAAGCTGAGTATGTGGGGGCTCTTTCTCCCCCACCTCCTTCTCTTCTTTGTTTGTTATATAGAAAGACCATGTTGGGAAGTGGGAATGGAAGATGGCAGGCACAGCTCCTTACTCTGTGCTAAATCAAACTATCACCAAATTCAATTGTCAACCACCAGTCCCTTACATTCTATATCTGTTGCCCCTAGGTTAGCAACCCAGGGGAGAAGGAAGTGTTAACTGATAATGGGACATATCTGGCATTTCTGCTTCCAGTTTTCCAGTTTACCAAGCCACAAAATATTACAAGGAATAGCTGCCATATTCTTGAGCTGCATGGAATTAGCAGGTTTATATTCCATTCTCAAAATGTGGTCAGATAAATTTAGGGTTGCCAACTCCAGTTTGGGAAATTCCTAGAAATCTGAGGACAGAGCCTGGGGATAACATAGACACCACCCTCTGAAGCTGCCATAGTATCTAGGGGAACAGATTTCTGTAGCCCAGAAATGTAATTCCTGCAGATCTCCAGCCCCCACCCCCCCGGGAGGCTGGCAGCCTTAGATAAATTGCTACCCAGTTCCCTATTCTATCATACCCAGCAAAAGGCCCATCATGTTGGTGTATAGGGAGGGCTCATATTTTACAACTACCAAAGGCAGAGCCTGTTCAAGATTCTCTGGCATCCTAAGCAAGGTATACCCAGCCACTTCTTCACTGGCCATGTTGAGACAACTCATCCAGGAATAACATGGACCCTGGAAAAATGTCCCTTGTCCTCCATGCTGCTGATGCCTGAGACCAAATAGCACCTGCAGTGCATTAGCACCGTCCATCCTCATTGTGTTGCCCAAAGGAATAGCTTGTGTGGCTTGGTGGGACAACTGTTTCTGTCCCAGGGCAGCAGTGTCTGGTGTTAGTAATGTCCCCCCTCCCTGCTGAGTGTCCCGGATTACAGTTTATTCTGTACTCCGCACATGGAAGGGGCTGAGAACGGAGTCATACGCTGCCTGCACAGCCAAATTCCAAGTTCTGTTGCTTGATCACACTACAGAAAGAACTCAAGAACAGGCTCAACGCAATGACCGCAACAGCCCTGCCTGCGTTGCTGGGGGCAGATGCTTCTTTCATTGTGCACGTGGAGCTGCTACAGAATTAGCTTGCCGGGGGATAAGAAAATCCTGGAGCTTGCTAGCCAAGCACTTCTCCCTAAGCATCTTACATTTGTATTTGGCGCTGCAGGGGGGGGGGGATCACTTTCTCCCAGTTTCTGGACTGATCTCAAAGCATCAGAATGGCAAACAGCAAAAGGTGGTCCACAGTGACCAGCAACAGGTCTCATCTTTTTGTTGTGTTCATTTTATTACTTCGCTCCAGGGAAGAACCTTGAAGGAATACAGCTGTTAATATTCCTCATTATTTCTCCTGCTTGCCTCAGGCAATGGTAATTCCTAGAATATTGAATTCCCCTCGTGCCAAGCATGGTTTAAATGGCTGTTGGGTTTCCCTTCGCATCTGCTTCTGTCCTCTGATCACCAAATATCTCCCAACCAACAAAATCAAGCCCCTCAGCCCTTTCTGCTCCACTCCTCCAGCAGCGTTGCTAAGAGAAGGGAGGCCCATAATGTAGAAAGAGAAAGCAGGATATTTCCTCCCCATACCGGAGGAAGAGAGGGAGGAAGGATATAGGGCAACACAACAAACCAGTCTTGGTAAGGATAACAGCAGCAATGAAGCAGAGATAAACTACTCTGTCCCCAGGGCATCCCTTCCCCACACTTCCTTGAAGACTTGAAGGCCAAGGAAGACTTGCTACACATTACAGTGAATAACTGTGAATTCTTGTATATTTGCACACAAGAGTGCAAAAGGAATCAGATCTCATATGGAAGTTTGTGAGTCTCATACACATACAAGGATTATCATACAATGTATGATAATGCTTGTATATGTATGAGATCCCAGATAGGGGTGAGGGATCTCCCACTCCCACCCTCCACCCCCACTCACCTGGCTGGCAGGGGGGAAGGCGGGGAACAGGCCTCCTGTGTGTACTCCTGGGGTGCTGCAGCAACATAACTCCCAGGAGTGACGTCATCACACCACCCCGAGAGCACGTGCATGCTTTGCAGCTGGCCAGTTTTGGCCCCAAACGGTCTGAATTGGGGGTGTTTGGGGCCAAAATTGGCTGACTGTGAAGATTGTGTGCACTTCCGGGCCTGCACGATGACTTCACTTCCTGGGATTGATGTCATTGCGCCGCTCCAGAAGTGCACACGAAGAGTGACAAAAAGGTGAGTGCTAGGTCCCCCCTCCCACCAGAAGGGTAAGGGGATCTGGCAACCCTATCATACATCGAGCAATGCTTCACCAGGCCAATGGATTCTAAGACAGTTCCTGAATTGCATAACGGAATGCTCCACTAATAAAAATTGCCACACCACCAGGGTTTTTTTTCAGGGGGAACGCAGGGGAACGGAGTTCCGGAACCTCTTGAAAATGGTCACATGGCTGGTGGCCACGACCCCTGATCTCCAGACAGAAGGGAGTTGAGATTGCCCTCTGCGCCGCTCAGCGGCGCGGAGGGCCATCTAAACTACCCTCTGTCTGGAGATCAGGGGGCAGGGCCACCAGCCATGTGACCATTTTCTCCGAGGGCAACCCACTGAGTTCCGCCACCTCTTTCCCCAGAAAAAAAGCCCTGCACACCACAAAACTGATTTTCTGTGGTCAAGGAGGAAGAGAACTGTGGTTCTCAAAAGCTTATGCTACAGTAAAGTTGGTTAGTCTTAAAGGTGCTACTGGACTCTTTATTATTGTATATGTGGTAGCATTTATATGTGGCATAGCTTTTACTCTGACAGGTTAGTTCTGCATAAACGAGAATATTTGTGTTTCATGGTAGAATGTTCTTGCAATCCTCCACTGGCAACTGGAAATGGTACACGGTGCCATCCTAAGTAGAGTTGCACCCTCTAAGTAGATTGTAGTGAATGGTCTCAGAATGCTTTAAATCTGCTTAGGATGGCACTAACAATCAAGGACATTTTGCCACCGAATAACTATTTGTCTAGATAGATTTTTACATGGATGTTCTTCATAGAACTGGAGCGATCTAGTGGATTGAGGCAGAGGGATGAGATGGAATAGTTTCAGCTTGCTTAAAATGTCGTTGTAAATAATGGAAGCTTTTGAAAAATCAAATACTGACTTGCACAGGGGCTCAGTGTGCTGAATTTATTTAGAATTTGTGACCAGACTGAGATTATAACATATATTCTTTCTCAGGGAAGAATCCCATTAGTATAACATTTATATTTAGGGTAAGGCCCAATCCAGAGGGAAAGTGGGTCATTTGTGCTTGCTCAACTGGATAGGCCAAAATGGCTGTAGGATTTGGCAGAGAGAGGCCTTCCGTGCAAAGCTGGGGCCGTTTGGCCTTTTACCATACTCCTTGGAAGATCGAACCATTAAGTATTCCCATACAGATACAGTACTTGACATCAGCAAAGGGTGAAGTTGCAAGTGATACCAAGCAAATTCATAAAGCAATATCGCACATGCCCAATTCTAAACTCTTCATTTAAAACTGACAATAATTATCTTGCAAACTTGGTATTAGCTATGAACACTCGATTTCTGCTGGGGCCTTCTTTACCTTATGAAACCGAGAGTGTAGTCTTCACTACTGAGACTTGGTTTAGAAGAAAGTATCTTGCCCAGTTTTCTTAAAAAGGATATCATTAGGCAGCCCTCTAGAACATGAGGGAAGGGGGGTGGGTGGGAGAAGAGACCAAATAAAGTTCTAGCTCTTTCTAGTGGTGCAGTTTTTATATTTTGGAATTCATTCTTAAGGAAGCTTGTGAGATTAAAGTATTCAAGAGAACAGGATCTTTTTTTTGCAACAGACGAGCCATCACTTACTATTCTGAACCAGCCTGACATGTCACTAGACCTCATCTCCTAGTTTTTCTCTCTCCTCGCCTTTAACTTTTGCATAACTTTGTTTCCGTGTGCACGCAAGTATGTGTTTGTGTGCATGTATGTGGACTAAACAGAGAACGGCTGCCCTAGTTTACATTCTAACACAGATGAGAGCATTCAGTTGTAATTATTATACTACAAGGATAATCAATCCCTTCCTCTGTTGCCCTACCCACCCTCCAGCCACTTCCCGTGAACAAACATGAGCTCAGCAAGGCTCTAGTGCCATAATAACCATCACCAGGAATAGCAGTTCCCAAGAAACGATGTGTTGAAGGATTTTAGTGCGAATTCACATTACCCATCAAGGAAGGTCAGTGGGTATTGCTTTGGAGAGAGTGACGAGAAGGCTTTGCCAAGTGTAGACACTGAAGATGCTGGGGACAGGGGAATGGGCTTGCAAGAGTCTTTAAATACAGGTTAGCTTTTACTGTACATAGCCCTCCTTGGACAAGACCCTTGTATGGATACAGCAAGATCAGTTGCAAATCCAAAAATGGCCAAGTTCAGCCTCTGGTTAAAAGTTCCCTTCTTTTCCTTAAATAAGAACCTTGCTGATTAAGAACAATGTTGGGTCTTGATTGAACTCATTTCATATTCTTGGAAGGTTTCCATAGCAAACCCACAAAATGAAAATCCCCATCACCCTAGGGGATCCCACGGAAGCACCCTGTGATAAAGAATGATCATACTTCTGTACTAAAAGCCCTCGGGTTTGGAAAGGTCTCATGTATGATGCAGTGGTGGGTCACCGGGTAACTCTGGAGGCTCGCCATTTTGATGGGCATCCCCATTTCCTTGCAGCATGTAGGCATGTAGGTGATCCTCTCACCCCCGTTCCGCACCATGTCAGCGGTCCGTATGTAAAAGGGGGAGCTATAGGGGGAACAGGTTGGGCAATAGTTCCGATTGCCCTGTTTGTTAAGCTCATGGGGTGGAAAGGAGAAGTTGCCTTGGCCGTCCATGATACGAGAGTTGCAAGCATTGCACATGGCATAGTGTGAGTGAGAGGGAAAGTCAGCCTCCTCTTCCTCCTCTTCCTCCTCCTCTTCCTCTTCATCGGATTCATCTTTCTTGCAGCAATAATACTAAAACAAGAACAAAAGACCTGCTGTTAGCAAACCTAGAAGTGTGTTCTACAAACACAGGCCGAATCCACACTTCCTTTTTGTTTCCGCACCTTTTTCGCAAGCGGTGCGCTGTTCATGCAGATACTCACATGCTTTCCCATTCCGCGTGTTCCCCGCCATCACTGCGCCACAATTGCGCCTTCCTTCCAAACCACGTGAAAGTGGCGGAAATCCGTTTTCTCCCTGCCTTTTTTTTTTTTTTTGCACAGTGCAGAAAGGTCGGTATACCGGTAAACCAACTGTAGTGAGCAGCAGTTTGTGCGGGAAAAGAAACGGTCACTGGAGCATGTGCATGTCACACGGGGACCGTTTCCCTACTGTGTCCTGCCATTTTTAAGAGCGCAAGGAGCCAAGCCGAGCAATCCTGTATTTCCCACAATGATCGTCTCTAGTAAATGGTAGGTGCGGAAAACAAATATATTCCTGAAAGCTTAGGACGCAGGTGGGAGATTCTACCATGTGCAAAAGACAGAATGCATCATCTCATGGTGTCGCGTGGCTGTGCTGCGAAGCATGCCAACCACAATCTGAGCCATCATCACAAATATCACACTCTGAGCATCCATGTTGTTAACTACTAAAAGCAGAAAACCAGTCTGAGCAGCAGAATTTCCGGACAATGCCTTTAATGTGACAATCTAATTTCAAATTTGCCCGCCATATCAACCAGCCAATTGTTAGAAAGTGGTCTGTGACGAGCAAAAAATGAGCCAATCAAAGATGAGGGGGAGGGTACATTGCCATTTCTTAAAAGTTGGAATATCAGTATACCGGAAAATTGACCTTTTTTTAGGGAAGTGACGTGCGCCATCAATTCTGACGGCGGAGGATGGAACCGCCCACTGTAACGCTTTACTCAGTGGCGTGTGGAGACATGATTGCGCCATGAAGACGCACTGAAAGGGTCAATGTGATGATGCACAGCATGGTAGCGGAATGAACCCGATTGCCACGACTGCGCAAGATAAACGGATGGTGAGTGAGTGTGGATTCAGCCACAAATACAATAATTTTGGTTTGGATCCAGTGATAGATTTTCACTAAAGGAAGGGTGGGGCATTTTGGCTAATTCCCATGATTCCTAATTCACCACTTCTGCTGTTCTTTAAACAAGTTTAAGGAGCATTTCAGGCTGCAGCAGTACAGGGGAAGAAAGGAAGAACTGATTTGCTGGCAGAAATTCCTTCCTTTAGGGGAAATTACAGCTGGATCCAACATTAATATTTGGTATCTGAGCAGAGGCTAAGTAACACAGTTAAAAACAATGACTTGTATCAAACCACCCCAAAACTTTGCATAGCAGGACTTTCCCACTCCCCCCTACTGCTACAGCCCATTGAGGTGGCTGAAATTTTGTGAAAACTGGAAATGGTATCACTCTCTAGGAATCATTGTAAACTCTATGATTTTACCTTAGAGTTTCCAGAGATTCCTAGAGAAGTGTGACATCACTTCTGGGGTTTCCCTGGAAGTGACATCACACTGTCTCTGATGGCCATTCCACATGTCCCTGCCCCACCCCAGTCTCCCACTGGTTGCCTGGTTGGGCCTGGCAACCCGATGAATGGATGAAAGAAAGCACTTCTACAATATCTCTTTAGCAGTGTTCACAGAACTTCATATACAATAATATTATACATTATGTCAGTAGCTTTACAACTACCCTGTAAAGTTGGCTAGGATTACATGACACATAAGTCTTCCTCAGGTCCTGTTCACTAGATATGCCCTGGGAATTTCATGCTGAAGCTTAAATCCTAGGTGTGCAGGAGCCCAATTAGGATCAAGTGTCTGGTACTTGAGGAGGGGTGCCACATCTCCGACCCACACCACTTTCTCAATTTGAAATGGCCACAAGCAGCTTCTGTTTGCCCCACTGGGGAAACCTATGCCTACTGATGGATTACATTTAAGTTTCCCCAGGGAAATGGCTTCCTGGGGCCATTTCAGATCAGAAAAATGGCAGAGGAGAAAAGGCTTAAGCTGCTGTCCCTATCTGAATCAGGCTCCCATACTCCTGAGAATTTAATATGAACATGGAACTCCCAGTGCATGCCTGGTCAACAGGAGCCAGGGTTGAACTTTAAACAAAATATCCTCTAGAGAGGCTCAAACCCTTGCCATTTTAGCTTACACCCTGTTCACCAGTATTGAACAGGGAGCCAATTTTTTTGATGAATGCCATTTGTTCATCAACCTGTTCTGACTGTTCAAACAGGTTGCTTCATTCTAAGTGTAGTATAGAGCAACTGGCTTTTTGTTCATGCCCAATTCTGTTTTACTCCCTTCCCCTTCTTGCTGTGCTCCTCATGGCAGGTAATAGTTTAAATAGACAGTTAAAACAGTCACAAATCATATAAAACTGTCATAACTAGAAATGGGCATAAACAGCAATACGAACAAAAAAAAAGCCACGAACAGCCCAATCTGCTGTTCGAGAACAAGCTGTTCGTGAGGCACCATTCTAAACAAACAGGTGGTCATTGCAAGCCTCGTTCGTTGCTGTTCGGCTTGCTGTTCGTCAAGCCAGACAGTCTGGCACCTGCAATCAATTCCCTTGGCAACTTAGGCAGGGATTGTCTGAACTCTGTCTGAACTCCTGTTGTTGCCCTGGAAACCCCAATCTAAGCCCAAATTAGCTTGATAGGCAGGTCTTCCTTTCAAGTGCGGAGCTCCACATTTGTTACAAGGGAGCAAAGATCGGGGGGAGGGGGGCTCCTAGCTCTGGCTTTGCAGACAGTGGAGAGGAAGAGACAGTTGCTGTTAGCATTTTGATAGAGAGAGTGCATTGGAGCTTGAATTTTCTTTGTGTGTGGTGGGATAGGGATCTACCCCTTCATGTTCCAGGGCTGCTGCCAGGTTCTGGGGCCAAGATATTATTTATTATTGGTACCTTTCCTGCTGCCTGCTCAGGTAAGGTTTCTGGGAGTGGTGCGGTAGGGATCTACTCCTTCAAGTTCCAGGGCTGCTGCCAGGGTCTGGGCCAAGCTATTATTTATTATTGGTACCTTTCCTGCTGCCTGCTCAGGTAAGGTTTCTGGGAGTAGTGTGGTAGGGATCTTGACTTGGATGATGGCTGGAGGAGAGCCTGCTGGCCCCCACGAACAGCCAACCACAAACATGTTCATGAACAGGGCCATGTTCGTGGTTGTTCATGAGTCCCTGTTTGTGGATGGCAACGAACAATGAACATCATGTTTGTTTGTTTTTTCTTTTCGTGCCCATCTCTGGTCATAACTAAATGCTTCGTTTAAAAAAATCCTACCATTCAGTGTTCCTCTCAGCAGTGACACTAATATTTGCTGGCCTGCTTGGATCAGCAGCATTTTCACGCATGCACAGTTTTGCAAAAGAACAACGCAAGCAAGGCATTCAGTGCTAAAGTGAACAGGCCCAGAGACTGGCTCACGTCTGATCATCACAGTCGAACAAGGTAAGTTCCACAGTCAAACACATTCAACGTGAAATATGTGGAGTCTTACTATCATGTAGTTAGGCCCTTACCATTCCCATGTTGCATATGGGCATGAGGGGAGGGGTCACAGCTTATCTAGGGCCTCCTGATGATTCCGTGGCTGCAGTGATGCTTTGTTCAGGGACTCCAGTGCTCATGGCCCAGGCCTAGCCTCTCTATTATGCCTGCTCCTTTATATAGTGGGACGTCTAAGGCAAACGAGCGGGCAGGACTTTTTGTTAGGGATCTCCACAATCTTTTCATTGTCTGGGCCCTTTGCTACAAGATCTGCCATCCAGGATATCACTGGGATTCGTGAGAACTGCAGCTGCCCTTTGAGGCAGAAGGAAACAGTCCCATTGCAGAACAACCCCTTACCTGTAGCCTACAGTAGCAGAGAACAGCAATAATACACAGCAAGATAACTGTTGCTAGTATTCCGCCAGTGATCACAACAGTTCCTGCTGTCATCCGCCCGATTCTCCATCAAACTCTGGAAAACAGCAAAAAGGGTGAGTGAAACTTCAGGTCTTTAGAAATGCACACGCCCCACAGCTACAGCTCTGGGCCTGCAAGTTCAACTGCTGCACCTCCCCGTCCATATTTTAAATAAGACATTAAAAACCCGTTAAAATGGGGTTTTTAGTCCGGTTACTAGTTTGCCCGGTTAGTCTATGCAATAATTTTTAAAATTTATTATTTATATATTTATTTTATTCGATTTATATTCCGCACCCCCTGCATCAGCATGCTCAAAAAACTTCATTTGATGAATCAGTCAGTGTCCGATTTAAATGGAGGATCTGAAAGATGAGGACATCCTTTGTTTGTTTCCTTGTTAATATGCAAGAACCTCTGTGAGGGAAGGAAAGGGGTTAAAGCCGACCCTTACTTCTGAAAATGGATGACAGCTTTAACAAACGAGGAGTTTTGTGAGACCTAACTAGATTTTAGCCTGGCACGAGCTTCCATGGACTACAGCCTGCTTCATCCAATGCATATGGTGGGACCTCACTCGGCAGATCATGAAGAGCAAAAAAGAGGGTAGACTGCAAGGCCATGTACATTATCCTCCAGTATCCCCAAAAGATCAGCTGATGCCGCACACGTTGGATAATGCACTTCCAATCCTCTTTAGAGATAGTTTGGAACTGAATTTTCCAAGTGTGAAACAAAAAATCCACTTCCAATTGATAGCTAAAGTGCATTATCCAACGTGTGCGGAATCATCCATGTGGAAGATTGTGCCCAAATCCCTCTTTTAATACTACTGATAAAGGTTTTGGAGTGCTATCCTCATTCTACATCTTGCACTGCAGTCAAAATTGCTCAGCTTCATGATGTAGCTAAGTTACTGTGCCATCTACGGGGCCACATCATTAGGTGAGAGAAAAGCAATGCATGTCACAAAGCTCTGACTTTTTAGAAAATTTAGAAGCAGGCTTTGGAGGCTGTGATTTTCAGCCAACTTTTTTTTGCTGAGAGTGGGGAGGAGAAGAAACTGTTAACCCTTTCCCTGTGGTCATTTCTTCATCTTAAAAATAAGCTCTCCAAGCCTCCTTCTCTCTATGTGGACCCAGATTCTCATAAATATGCCCCTGGAATACTGTAGGAAAAAGTTGCTGGTGTGTGTATGATTTTGAATGGAAAATTTTTCGGGGGGGGGGGCATTAAACAGCCTCTTCAAAAAATCAGTCTTTCAAGGCTGCTTTTCATTTGTTTTTAAAGTGGAGCTGCATGCCGTTCTTGTACTCTGAAGTTTGTCTATGAACAGGTACTGCCTTTGAGAAAGTACACAGAACCATGACATTCTTTGCTTGATCACTAGGTGGCAGTAGCACACCATCACATCAATCCCCACTCCCATCTAAGGACCAGCCTTATTTAAGCATAATATTTCCAGAGGTCCAGCTGTGTTAGTCTGTTGCAGCATAGGGCCAAACTACAAGTGACGAATGACACAGATTGGACGCTTGTCAGCTTCCCTCAAGTTTTGACGGGAAATGTAGGCAGCTTGGCGGAATGTTGGACAAGTGACGGTTGAAAAGTCCATTGGACAGCAGTCAGAGAGCCAAGCTGCAAGACCAGGATGCCTACATTTCCCATCAAAACTTGAGGGAAGCTGACAAGTGTCCAACGTGTGTCATTCGTCACTTGTAGCTTGGCCCATAGACAAACAGGACAGGAGTCTCGTAGCATTAACAAAACTAACAAGATTTTATGTCCTCAACTAGAGTTCACTGTTTATTTTGTGCTTGTTTGGGGAGTTAGGTTGCCAGCCTCCACATGAGTACTGGAAATTTCCTGGAATTACAACTAATCTCCAGACAACGGAGATCAGTTCCTCTGAAGAAAATGGCTGCTTTGGAGGGTTGACTCTATGGCACTATACCCTGCCAAGGTACCTCCCCTCCACAAACCCTGCCCTCTCCAGGCTCCACCCCCCAAATCTCTAGGGATTTCTCAGCTCAGAGTTGGCAACCCTGTTGGGGTGTTAATCTGGGAAATGAACCCCCCCCCCCCGAAAATATATCATTCTGCATCTGCATAGGGCCAAACTAGATGACACTTGTGACGCAAGTTGGGTCAGGGATCCCCCGAGAGAGCCAGCATGGTACAGCAGCTACAGCATTGTTCTCAGATCTAGGGGACTCAGGTTCAAATCCCCGCTCTGCCAGGGAAGCTTGCTGGGTGACCTTAGGCCAGTCATATGCTCTCAGCCTAACCTGCCTCAGAGGGTTGTTGTGAGGAATAACTGGAGGAGAGGAGAACTATGTAAGCTGCTTGGGGTCCTCACTAAAGAGAAATGTGAGATATAAATGAAGTAAAATAAAATAACTGGCTTTCACAAGTAACATCCAGGAACTGACATTCTTAAGCACTCTGGGTCCCAAATGAACTCAGGAGAGCAGCATGGGGGGGGGGGGGGCTTTGGCCTTCCTGCCCAGTCTGTTTTCCTGAGCCAAAATATCCATGGGTAGCCCTCTTTGCCCCACTGAGGCCTCCACATGTACTCACTGTAGCACATGGCACCCCACAGTGGGGAAAACAGCCCCCTGTGGCTGCTTCAACTCAGGAAAACAGCCCGGGGAAGTAAAGCCGAAACCTTCCCCCCCAGCACCATGCTTCTGAGCTGAATTGGGCCCCAGAGCACGGGACCGTTCGTTCCCCAATGATATGCCTGACTTTAAGTTGGATCGAGGAATCCCGACCTCATGTTAAAATCTTGACTCCCCCCAATTTGTCCTTGTGACATGAAGGCTGTAGAAGATTAAGAATGCTTACGTTCAGTGAAGGGTGCGTTGGACCTGCAAGAGAGAGCAGAGAAGCAAGACGACAGTTAAACAGCTCTTGTTTTTTATGCTGTAGAATCTCTTAGCAGCAGCAGGAAGTGGGCAACCATTCAAGATATGGCACTTTACAGAGTAAGATGGCGGGCATGGGGGGGCGGAGACAGACAGACAGGGCTCTGCCCCAAGGACTTTACAGTCTACACCTAGACATTGAGAGGATGGAAGAGTGATAATGGATGATGAATAGCAAACGGAACTAGGCCGCGTTTCAATTTTAAACAAGGGCCGATTCCAGATGACTAACCTTAAGGCGCTTCATGCCGTCCTCTTCCGGATTGCGACGGGGAAAATGCGAAATATCGCGTTTCCTCGCGCGAGTTTTGCACGTCATCACGCAAAACTCACGCGAGGAAACGCGATATTTCGCATTTTCCCCGTCGCGATCCAGAAGAGGGCGGCATGAAGCGTCTTAAGGTTAGTCATCTGGAATCGGCCAAGGACTGAGCAGTGCAAGGGCTGATATCTTGTGCAAAAGGGTTGCTCTTGAGGGATTTCAAGCAAGAGAGGGATTTCAAGCAAGCACCATTTGGTTGTTGGAAGCACATTCCACTTATAGGTAGCAAGGGAGAATAGAAAGAGACATTTTAGGGAGCAGGAGATGTGAAGACGGTAGCGCTGTAGAAACAAAAGTCATGCACGAGGCTGTAACTGGGATTTAAAGACAGAGAGGGAAAAGGTCACAGGCAAATGTTTAAAAGGAAAGCTTAAGAAATTTAGGCTGCTTCGCTCAGAACATTTTTTAAAAACATTATTAAATTTTTATATCACATACAATATAACAAATACAAAAATAGGCACATGTGATAAAAGTTTTAAAATTTCTTATGTAACATCCTAATAAGTAACATCGTAACATCGAAATAACCATATCCCCCCTTATATTATCTGAAGTCGTTCCCAACTTGAAGATATAATTTCTTGGTCATTTAAATAGCGTGCCACAGGAGCCCATGTATTTTCATACACTTGAGGGGAGAAATTTATCTTAGTCTCAAAAAAGAGTTATTTGCAATTCTACCCATAACATAGTTGTACCAAAGTTTCTCTTGCCACAGCAAGATGGTGGTGGTGGGGGGGAGGTGATTTCCATCTAGCAGCTGTAGTGAGTCTGGCAGTAGCTACCAATAAGGAGATCAAATTCTTCTCCTATTTAGAGACAGAAGAAGAGGGCCAACGATCTAACAACCCAGAACATGATGGTAAACCTACATTTGCTACCAAGTGTGCCGCAGCCACTGAGCTACAGGCAAGCCCTGCTCTCTGCGGAACCCGCCTTCATAATGAGTATTAGTGAGCAGGCATTTGTCACATTCATCCCTTGCATTTTTAGGCACACATCTCTTTCAAGTACACCTCTAAAATGTGGTAAGCAGTCCCTTTATGTCGGATGCTCATGCAGATCCGGCTTGGGATATTCCTAGAGTTTTGGGGGTGGAGCCTAGGGTGAGCTAGGCTGCAAGCTTGTCTTTGCATCCAGATTTTCAAATAAGACAATTCTGTACTCAGTGCCTCATGAGAGCCAGTTTGGTGTAGCAGTTAAGAGCAGCAGGACTCTAATCTGGAGAACTAGGTTTGATTCCCCACTCCTTCACTTGAAGGGTCAGTCACAGCTCTCTCAGAGCTCTCTCAGCCCCACCCACCTCACAGGGTGATTGTTGTGGGGATAATAATAACATGCATCATAAACCGCACTGAGTGGGCATTCAGTTGTCCTGATGGGCAGTATATAAATTGAATTATTATTATTGTTGTTGTTGTAGTTGGTATTGTTATTGTCGTTGTTGTTGTTATTCTGCTGTTTCTGCACCTGCACAGAATTGCCGCATTCACACAGCCCTAAGTGTGAGGTTTTACTTCTCTGCAGCCTCTTTAGTACTTTATATTCCATTTCCCAGGAATATAAAGTAAATAAATGAATTGATTGAAGGGGCAAGAGAATGCTTTGCATTTACTCTTCAGAATGGATTCTCAGCGCCTGTGCAGATACGATGCAGGGCCATGGCCGTTTCCAGACGGCTTACTTGCCTCTGGAACGTTGCGCCATGTTGCAGGGAAAACGCGAAATATCGCGTTTTCTCGCGCGAGTTTTGCGCGACGTCGCACAAAACTCATGCGAGAAAACGCAATATTTCACGTTTTCCCCGCAACATGGCGCAACGTTCAGGAGGCAGGTAAGCCGTCTGGAAACGTCCCATGACTCAGTGGTGGAGCATTTGCTTGGCATGCCGAAATTCCCAGGTTCATACCCTGGAATCTCTAGTCGAAAGGGTCACGTGACAGGTGATGGGAAGGTTGTTTCCTCTGAGACCCTGGAGAGCAGCTGCCAATCTGAGTAGACCATTCTGACCTGGACAAACCAAAGGTCTGACTTGGTATGAAACGTCTTTATGTGTTCCCCGCTTAGTGCAAAGGGCATGTTAGAATTGGCTCTAATGATCAATTGTATTGGATTCGGCATAAAATAAGCAGCCAGCCAAATACTTACTCCGAAACTGTCCCAAGCAGCACGTGTGTCACATGGGCCTGAAACGTGAATACTGGTACCAGAAGCTCCACATGGTCACAGAGAGCTCGGTTTGCCCCTAAGGAGGAAGAAAGCACAAATGGAAAATTCAGCACTCCTTTTGCCCACAGGGATCGGAAACAAGGGTTGCCAAAGAGCCATTTTTCTCGTGCTTTTTTGTTTGTTAATTGCTTTGGGCCCAATTTCCAGAAATGTTTTGTCGCCGAGAATCCTCAGTGTGTAGAGCACTGAGTGTCTTCCTGGCAGTTAGTGCACAAAGGCATTGTTTGTTTGTTTGTATTATTTATAGTTTGCCTCTCTCACTGAGATGCAAGGCAGATTACACTGAGTCCGTCAATACGGTCAACGGCTGGGACGTTCGATAAACAATCTAACAGTATGGATCACAGAAATTTGAAAATCAAGCGTGATTTCGAATACAGAGCTGAAAACAATGTTAAAACAAAACATAAGAAATTTGACATAACATATTAAACAATACGAAACTACCCAGTAGGAGCATACTTACAGCAACAGAAAATATACAGTAGTAGAGTCTACAGTTCATACCCCTTCCTCAAACATCTCTCTAAGCTATCTCCTTCCAGGACAGCCCTATTGCCTATTTTACAAAGCCCTTTTGAATAATTCACTTTTGCACACTTTGTAGGAGCTTTCATGGCATCTTCAGGCAGGCCATTCCACAAGGTGGGGGCAGCGACAAAGAGTGTGTATGTACAGGAAGTTCTTGATTTTGCCCACCTGCAGGGTGGTCCCTTCAGAAGGTAATGCTCACATGAGGTAAGCTTGAATTGAGTTTGCTAACTGATGGGTAGCCAATGGAGTGACTGCATGCACCCCCTAGCTCCTAATAATAATCAACCTGCAGCATCTGTAGCAACTGGAGTCTCTGAGTTAACTTTGAGGGGACACCTCTGTAGAATTCTAGTCCACATGTTCACTAAGGAGCCTCTGCTTGGCACATGTGCGTATAACTAGTATGTTGCCAAAGGACTATGTGCACCCTTCTGAGAAGCTGATGGAGGTGATGGCTAGTTTTGTGTAGTGGTTAAGAGCATGGGACTCTAATTGGGAGAACTGGGTTTGATCCCCCACTCCTCTACTTAAAGCCAGCTGGGTGACCTTGGTCAGTCACACCTTCTAGGAGCTCTCTCAGCCCCACCCACCTCACAGGGTGTTTTGTTGTGGGGATAATAATAACATACTTTGTAAACTGCTCTGAGTGGGTGTTAAGTTGTCCTGAAGGGTGGTACATAAATCAAATGTTGTTGTTGTTATTGTTAGTATGCCATCCAGGGTGTACATTCTTCACAGGGGGTGCAAAACAAAACAGTCAAGCCATCATTGAGGCCAACTGACAGAGAGCAAGTGCTCAGATTTGTTTACCTGCTCCTGCTTGGACAGACTCCCCTCCCCAGCTAGTCCCACAGTGAAGGAGAAAATTGGGGCATGTATATCCCCCCTCAGCAGGAAGGAGAAGGAGGAAGGTTCATGCAAATATTATCTTTCCTCCTCATTAGCAACTATAGAGGAACTTTGGATTCACCTGCAATTGAGGGAGATGGGCTTTGATTCTTTTTGAGCTTTTCAAGGGAAGATTCATCAACTGGGAGCCGTCGTACAAACAGTTTGTTCTCCTCCAGTGCAAAGATATGAGTACTTTCCCGTAATACTAAAAATTGTGAAATTTTGTAACTGGGAAAAGGGATTGTTTTCAACTTTCACCTCTTTTGCATGCCAGTCTGGTGCAGTGTTTAGAGTGTCAGACTAGGATCTGGGAGAACCAGGTTAGATTCCCTACTCTACCACAGAAGCCTGCCTGGTGACCTCAGCTTAATCACCCACTCAGCCTAACCTACCTCACCAGGACTGTTAATATGGTGGAGGGGAGAACAATTCATGCGGCTTTCGGTCCCCATTGGGAAGAACGCCGTGTAAAAATGAAGTTAAATAAATAAAACAAATGTTGAATTTCAGAATGCTATATTGAACATTATTGCATGAGTGTAATGGGAACCTATTGGCTAGTGCCTGTAACGTCACTGGTGATGAACAGTATCTTCTTTCTCCCCATATCCAAGTAGTTTCATTAACTGTTTTAAAAGTTTGCAAAAAATAATCTTGCTCAGTATTTTGGCAGGACTTTCACAGCAGAATTTCCCAGTATATAGTGTCCTAGATTCTCAAATCTTTCTTCCTTCCTATTTCAGCCCATTCCTCACCCTGAACCTTCTCTCAAAGAATAGTGATTTTTTTGGTACACTCCCATGTTTTTGCACCCTTTTTTGAATAGCCCAGGTGAGCCTGATCTCGTCAGAAGCTAAGCAGAGTCGACCTTGGTTAATAATTGGATGGGAGAACTCCAACAAAGACCTGGGTTGCAGAGGCAGGCGATGGCAAACCACCTCTGATAGTCTCCTGCCATGAAAACCCTGCCGGGGTTGGCATAAGTCAGCTATGACTTGAGAGCACCCCCCCAACACACACACACACCCGTGCTCTTGCACAATTTCCATTCATTTCAAAGGAGCATCCTTGGGAAAACTTCCCAGCGGATTGCACCCTAAGTCATTTTGTTGTCAGTGGAACAGGTTTTCATGCAAGTCTGAGCTATTTTAGGGACCAGCCTGGCATGCATCCCATCAATACTGGAATGGTTTGGAGCTAAAAGGGGAGAGGAGAAATCAAGGTAATTGCTTACATTTCTAGGATGACTGATGCAGTCCCAAGACAGTGCATTTATTCCCTGGTACTAGAAAAGTTGGCCCTGGATGGGGCTGTCACATTTAATTAACACCACCTGTCTCTTGTTGAGTAACACCTCCTTCAATAGCACGCTCGTAAACCGAACGGCTGCAAGTGTCCTCTGATGTCAGATGCCATCGGATACAATGAAAGCCTCCCTCACAGTTTATTTATTACCTGGAGAAACTGTACAAAGTGGCAACCCAGATAAGGGAGGAAGCAAATTGGACCCTCGTCTTCACTCACTGTACATGCAGCACATTTTGGGATGGAACTATTAGGGCTCAGGGGTCATTTTGTAGAAAAAGAGTGGGAGGAACTCATTAGCATAACTCATTAGCATAACTCATTAGCATATGCCACGCCCCTTGGCATCCCCAGAAGTGTGTCATTAGCATCAGAACAGACAGGGGTGTGCACTTCCCGCAATGACCAGAAACAAAAATTAGCATGACAGATTTGCATATGCCACACATCCTGACATCACCTATCCTGGCTGTTTTGGACCCAATCCTGGCCATTCAAGGCTGAAATTGGGCCCAAAATGGCAAAAGGGGGCTGAAAAAGGCCAAAAAGGGGCCCAAAATGGTCAGGATCGGGCTGCTGCTGAGCGGGAGAGTGATCCACCACCCATCAGAGGCCCGATCTGTGCCGTTTGGGCCACAATCCAGGCAGAAATGGGTCCAAAATGGCTGAGAGTCAGGTGTGCGGGGCCACCTGACATGTGACCTCTTTGGGGAACTGCCGGAACTGCGTTCCTGCGCATTCCCCCTTGAAATGAGCCCTGTTTGGGCTCATCCAGGAATTCCCCATCACACCAGAGATATCTACAAGAAGAAAATCCCTCTCCTGAGCTGCATTCATCAAGCCAAATAATGGATAGGACTTAACTAATAAAAACTCCCTTCCCCCCTGCCCAGGTCATGTAACAAAAATAGACATTTTAAAATTTGACAACTCAGAGCTCCTTCATATATTACATCCAGGATATACTTTTTAGAAAAAGTCAGGTCTGTCTCCTAAAAACATTAAGTATGAATGTGCCGAACAAGTATTCAAAATGATACATTTCATGGCAAAATAGTTATCAGCTATGCTATTCTAGAATGCCTCCTGTTCCAATGGGAAGGAGGAAAGACAGGAATGGCTCTTTGACATCAGCACGATGATGTCTGCATAGCGCGATTTCCCATTTAATGGCGCGATGATGTCAGAAATCGTGCCATTAAATGGGAGATCATGCTATGAAGACATCATCATGCCATGAGTTTTGTGAAATTTTCCAGAGATTTTAGGCGTGCGAAAATGGCCATAGTTTGTTTAGTCCTCCCAAAGGCTGAAGACCTTTTCCTCCTCCCAACATCCAGAACTTCCTAACGCTCAATAATAAGTGATTTTTCAGTCTTCATAAATCTTACATACTGCAGTGTGTCAGATTGTTTTATGTGTTTGGATTGTAACGCTTTTGGCCATAGACAATAAACTCTACTACTACTACTACTACTACTACTACTACTACATACAATAGTGTAACACTATGATATAAATAATACATTGTATGTTACCTAGTTTCGTCTACATTTGACAGATCTGCCAAAAGTTCTTAATCTCACTCTAACCTCTGATGAAGAATGCTACAAAAACTTTGAAATAAAGAGTTAAGAAGAAAGATAACGGTACTTTCAATAGTAATCCTTTGGTCATTTCAAAATAAGGGCTGGTTCCCAAGCCAACAAAGTGCAGTCCTCAGTAGAGTAACAACTATTGTTAGCAGTCAAGCCATACCCTCATGCTAATAAGGAAGCTTATAAATATGGACATATCATAACAAGCCTTTTCACCATTAGAGATGGGCACGAACAGCAATACGAACAAAAAAAAGCCATGAACATCCCAATCAGCTGTTTGCGAACAAGCTGTTCGTGAGGCCCCATTCTAAATGAACAGGTGGTTGTTACAAGCCTTGACCCCAGCCTTGAGCTTTGTCTCTAAGACTAACTAAGACTACCCCTGGTAATCCATATAGTAAGACACAGAAGGAAATTCTTTCTGTCCATTCCATACAATTCAGGATATAATACTCCTCTAAACAGTCCTCTTTCCCCATTACCTTTTTTCTAAACTAAAACTTCCTCAGTGCTTAATCTTTTTTTAATAGGGAAGGTGTTCCAATAACCTCTTAAGCTTTTTGATTGCCCTTCTTGTAGCTTTTCTGGATCTATACCATTGTATTTAAGATGGGTGACCAAAACTGTATGCAGGATTCAAAATTTAGATATGACCAGATTATTAGAAAAGTATAATCAAAAAGAGTCCAGTAGCACCTTTAAGACTAACCAATTTTATTGTAGCATAAGCTTTCGAGAATCAAGTTCTCTTCATCAGATGCATGATACAGAGACTGGTCAAATATAGAAGAGGAGGGAGAGAAGGGGAGGAGAGAGAAGAGGCAATTAGGGGGGGAAAGGGGAGGGTGCAACCAAAACATTCCTTTGCTAATATATCTCCTTTTGGTGTGTGGATCAGTTGGCTTCAAAGGAGTTTGCCCTGTTAGTTTGTAGCAGCCAAACAGCTAGACCATCCAATTCCAATGCAGTACGAGCCTTTGATAACCACAGCTCTCCTTGCCAGATGCATCTGACAAAGAGAAAAGTATGATGGCCTTTGCCGGGGCTTTTTTTTCAGCAGGAACACAGTGAAATGGAGTTCCGGCACCTCTTGAAAATACTCTGCAATAGTGCATGAAAATAATATTATTTCAAAGAATCCCATGTGTTTCTTCCTCATTTCCCTTTTGAGAGTTCCACCACCTCTTTTCCCAGAAAAAAACCCCTTGGCCTTTGCTATAGCTCTTTGGACACCCTTTGCCTAATAACTATCAATAACTCAATATTGAACCAGAGGAGTTAGCCGTGTTAGTCTGTAGTAGCAAAATCAAAAAGAGTCCAGTAGCACCTTTAAGACTAACCAATTTTATTGTAGCATAAGCTTTCGAGAATCACATTCTCTTCGTCAGAGAACGTGATTCTCGAAAGCTTATGATACAATAAAATTGGTTAGTCTTAAAGGTGCTACTGGACCCTTTTTGATTTCAATATTGAACTTCTCTTTTACAATAGGTCCACATATATAATTCCAATGTGATTTTGCTGCCTAAATCTTGCAATGAAAGTTAGAATAGTCTCACCGGTAACCAAAGGATTGTGAACATTTAAAGTTATTTATTTATTTGGTGTATATGCCACCTGTCCAGATATGCTGCTCAAGGAGGCCTATGGAATAAAACACGATAAAATAATAAAACATGAGAATCCTTTTTAAAAAGCAAAAAGCTATTGAAGACCCAGCCACAACAGAAAAAGAGCAGCCAGAACCCACAACCTGCACCTTCAATTAACGCATGTGAGTTTGCGTTTACTCCAGTTCTATTCCAAGATCATTTTGAGTTTAACATACAAACATAAAAGTGACCTGCAGGGTCAGGCCAGCATCCATCTAATCTGGCAAATGAAGTGGCAATCCTAACAATACTTTCCTGGAAGTAAGCCCCATTGACTAAAACAGGACTGACTTCTGAGTAGCCCTCAGGATTGTTTCCTAAATATCCTTAAAGGGTGATGTATCTACCTACGAGCCAAACTGTCATTCCATCTCCTCAGGATTTCTGGGAAATGAAGTTCTGTGACATTAGTGAGAGGTACTGAACAGAGTTCCCAGCACACTGCAACTCCCAGAATTCTTTGGGAAAAGGCATCGCACTGATCTCAAATGGATGCCTTTGCAGCATTGATATACTCTGCAACTCTCCTGAGGTCTCTCGAATGTCCCCCTCCCCCTTCCATCTCGGAGAGCTACAATTTGGGATTCCTGTGGCTGCTTAGCTGACTGGCATTGTCTGTAAGACAGCAACCCCACAATACCCTCCTTTCAGTTACCCACACCTGGTTCCAATTAGCAATAGGGGAGCTGACAGGGAAAGGAGCAGTTGGGATGTTCAGCTCCCATCCCAGCTTTGGTTGCCACAGCAACTCGTCCCGGTCTCTCTTGTGAAGTAGAAGTCCCAAAATTAGCTCCCAGTGTACAAGAGGCCGCTTCCTTCAAGAAACCAGAGCCCAGGTATCACAAGACAGTTCTATTCTTATCCTCCCTTTCGAGCAAGGAGGTGACCTGCGTGTTTGGCTGCAGAAGAAGTAGCTTTGGGGAGAGAGCAAAGCCCTTCCCTCGTTCATTGCTGGCTCTTTTTCAAATTCAAGCAGGCTTCTGACTTCCTTGTGGCTGCGATCTCTTCCACAGAAAGTCTAGTGCCTGGAGAAGATGCCATGTTTCCTCACACCAGGCCTGTCTTGGCAGTGATGTAATGTGAAGGGGTAAGCAAATGGGAGCATCGTATTGATGACCAGTCTAACCAGTGTAGGATTATTGCTAGTACATTACAAGTGTGTCACTGTTAATGACATTGGGACAGCCATTGCTAGGTCCTCATGCCATTACACAGTACTTTCAGAGGAAATCTGATGCACAGCCCAAATCTGTGGGAACGAAAGCATTCTTTAATCAGCTGACATTTTCAGAAAAGAACAAATGCACGCACTCGCCTTCTCATCCCCACAGCAAAAAAAGTTATCAAGGCACCAGCCACTCGCACACACTCCACTAATCCACTCACGGATACTGAGGTTAATCATTTGTGGCATGTTAATGGCCTCAAAGAAAAAAATCCCCAGCTCTGCTCCAGTTTATGAATCTTCTCGGAGAAAATTCTTACTGTTCATAGACAACTAGGCAAATAGCTATTAAATAAACTCACCTCAAACAATAAAAAATACCAGGGCAACTTTAAAAAGTCCAAAACATTGTTAGAAACATCTTCAGTCTTCTAATTCCACAAATATACATGCAGTCAATTAATATATATTAAATGACAGGATACTCTCAGAAGCCATTCTTGGAGTCCTCCTGATGACAACAGTTTCTTTTTCTTTGCCAGCTACGCTCTAGCACTTGTCAAAAAGATTCCGTAGCACTTACGATGCTGTCTGATTATTGAATGTTTCCACCCCAACCCCGCAGCAAGTGTATAGCCTGCACAACTGCGGGAATTTGCTTCAAAATGTGCCAGCGCAGTGGAAAGTGACGATCGCGAAGAGTTGCTGACTTACAGCGTAATCCTAAATTTGAGTCCAGTAGGCGCCTTAAAGGCCAACATTTTTCTTCCAGTGTAATCCTAAACACAGTTAGGAAGTCAATTGTTAGGAAGTCAACAGTTGTAAGTCAATTGCAGTCATTGGACTGACAGTGCAATCCTAACCAGAGTTACTCCAGTCTAAGCCTATTGATTTTGATGGGCTTAGACTGGAGAAACTCAGTTTAGGATCGCACTGTTAGAAAAGTATAACTCTGTTTAGGATCATAGATCCAGAGGAGTTAGCCGTGTTAGTCTGTAGTAGCAAAATCAAAAAGAGTCCAGTAGCACCTTTAAGACTAACCAATTTTATTGTAGCATAAGCTTTCGAGAATCAAGTTCTCTTCTTCAGATGCATGATCCGAACTGGTATATGTCCCTTCTTTCTCCCCTCTCTCCCCTCCTCTTCTGTATCTGCCCAGTTTTGATCAGGCATCTGAAGAAGAGAACTTGATTCTCGAAAGCTTATGCTACAATAAAATTGGTTAGTCTTAAAGGTGCTACTGGACTCTTTTTGATTCTGTTTAGGATTGCTCTGTTAATTACATTGCAGTCTGCTGGGTGCAAATTAGATTTGATGATGTCCCCGAGGCTCCTGGGAGGGAGCACCAAAATTAGAAAAACCCCAAAATCTGAAAATACAAAAATCAGTGGTTCATTATTACTGACAATTCCCACCCCCATCCAAGTGCTAATTTGAAACCACACAAGTCCCTGTAAGGCTGAGAGCAGCAAGAAAACAAGATTGGTTTTATATTAATGAAGCTGGAGAATAATTTGAGATCATGCACTAGATAGCAAGTCAATACAAGCCAAATTGGGTACTCCTGGCTCCACACAAAGGAGTAACCATATCAAAACTTTAGGCTGCTTGTATAACTCCAGGCGGAAGATAGAGCCAAGCTACAAGTGACACCTGACACAGGTTGGATACTTATCAACTTCCCTCAAGTTTTGATGGGAAATGTAGGCATTCTGGTCTTGCAGCTGTAATGGAGAGCCAAGCGGTAAAACCAGGATGCCTACATTTCCCATCAAAACCTGTGGTAAGCTGACAAGTGTCCAACCTGTGTAAGGCGTCACTTGTAGCTTGGCTCATAGACTCTCCATTGTTTAGTAAGGTCAGCTGGGGAACTTGTTCTTCTTGCACAATTAGATTGCTCCTTTTCTTTTACAAGCTTCAGGCCGAGATATGGCCTTCCTATACACTGGAGATTCCAACTGCACACAAGACTTAAGAGAGCACTAGGAAATTTACAGGAGAACTCTAGAGGAGTCAACGGCATGCAGAGCAATTCCAGAGTATTTGGTGCTGCTGCACGTATGTGGGGTGGTGGTGGTGGTGGTGAGAAAGCTGGGACTCTACAAGCAGCCCACAGAAATGCTCAAGTGCATCTAAGGCAATATTGTAAAGAATATCCTGTGAACTGTTGTTGCATCCTGAGAAAACTCAGCCTGCGCATAACTCAGTGCGCATATTTTAGATCCTCCTGGAATACGAGTTTCATGGTGCCTGCTTTTTTAAAAAGAAAATGTATTTAAACTATTTTTTTATCCTGCTTCTTTGCAGTACAAAGTGACTTATGAATTAAAAAATGCTATATCAACAGCCAATAAAATCACAGTTATACAACCCCCCCTTCAAGTCAATAAAAATTCAAAACACAAAAGCCAAACCAGCAAATCACCCAAAGGGAGTGAAAACTTCATTAACTGACAAGCCTCTTGCATCTGAACAGCCTCCCAGTTTCTTAAGTAAATTCCACCATCCAATTTTTCACAATCCAGCATTTGATAAATTTCAAATACAGTTTCTACATACCCAAGACCGGCTGGAATAATACCGCCTTACAAAGCTTCATACTTCTGCATACCTCCTCTGGCAAGGCTTTCCATGGAGTGACGACCAGCACAAAGATGCCCATAGCCCTATCAGAAGACAAGCACACTTCCCAGAAGGAGAAGATCACTAGAAGAGCTGCTGTAGCACAGTGGTTAAGTGGTACGGCTGCGAATCAGCACTCTACTGGTTTGAATCCCGCTACTGCCATGAGCTCAGCGGGTGGCCTTGGGTAAGCCACTCCTCTCAGCCCCAGCTCCCCAGCTGTATTGTGGGGATAATAATAACACTAACTTGTTCAGCCCTCTGGGTGAGGCACTAATCTGTCTAGAAGAGCAGTATTTGCGCGCAGTTGTTGTTGTTATTAAGATGGCATTGTGCCAATTGTAACCAGCACATATATTAAGAAAGATGGTTCCTCAAGTATGTGGGCCATAAGAACATAAGAAGAGCCCACCGGGTTAGACCAGAGGTCCTCAAGTCTGGCAGCTTGTTCCACAGAGTGGCCAACCTGTGGTTCCATCCAGATCATGAATGATCAAGCCAAAACCCGTGAAATGAAACCAGAAATAAACTGGAAGCCAGTGAAGTTACTGTAAGATCAGTGTTATGATGAGTATAACACCATCCACTAAAAAAAAGACGTGCTGTACCAGCTCTAGCTTGCATGTTACTTTCAAAGGCAGCCCTACGTAGAGCAACTTACAGCACTCTTGCCTTTTGTGTAGCTTCTGGAATGGCTTTGTGAACCATGAGCTCTGATTTGTAGGTTGCTTTCAGTGTGGCCAACCCCCCAAGTTTGCACAGTCCTATGCATGGCCGAGCCAGCCTCGACACGGAGTTTAATCTAAACCTCAGGAAATCCACAAGGAGATCTAAATGGCAGAGACAGCAAATCCGTCAGACAAGACAGCAATTGGGTGAGAAGGTGCCAAATCACCCCTCTGGTTAATTATCTTGCAGGGAGTTCTTTCCCCGCTTGTCCTAGCCTCAGTGAAAGCTTGGCCCTGAGGCATGCTCTGCAGATGGCTGACAGCCACAGCTGGATCCATTCAATTCCAGTCTGAGCTGGATTGTGCACAGTCCCTGACGAGTGAAGAGGGGCTTGCCAGCGCTCACAGCTGCTCAGCCAAAAGGCTAAGGCCTTGGGCTGAAGCCAACCCTTTCATCTCCTCTCTGTTGAGCCTTGGGTTTTTTTTTAAGCCCTTCTGCAAATGTTTTCCTCTCTTTCTGTCCAGATGAAGTAAAAAGGATTATTCCAGCTTGAAGGAGTCAAGGACAGTTTTAGAGTCATCGTGCCCAAGGCCTCCACACGAGACACACCTGCTCCGAAGTCTGATTTTAGGCCTCAAGAGGAGAGGCCAGGGAAGCCAGCCATATTCTGTGTTTAAAAATAGGTTCTGCAGCGCTTGAAGAGGGAAGTGGGGCTTTAGCAAAACCTGTTATTAAAATAGATGCCTACATGGGACAGCTGGTTGCCTTTGCACTGATAAATTAGCACTGGCTGTGGCCTGGAAATGATCCTACTCTGGCATGGTTTTGTGCTTCCCCAGGACCTTTCTTCATGGTCAATCTGAAAGATTTCTCAACCACGTTTTAGTGTTTGTGAAATACTCTCTCAAGACTATCCTCAGTGCTAGTAGCCCCCTGTTACAGGCAGAGTTGCTCTTTCATGATCCCTTTCCCCACATTCTACAGTTCCTCCTTTCCGGGTGATGTCATTGCGCAGGTGCAGGAGCACACACATCCTTTGCAATGGGCTGATCTGAGCTTCAAACAGGCCCAATTTGGCCTGTTTGGGGTCCAAATTGGCATGCTGCAAAGCATGCACATGATCTTGGGGCGGTGCAATGATGTCACTGCTGGGAGTGATGTCATTACACCGCACACCAGGCCTGTTCCTGTGCCCTTCTCCCCTACTGGTCAGGTGAGTGCTGGCAGAGGGGAGGTGGAGGGTGAAAGCGAGGAATCCCCTGCCCCCACCGGGGGAATGGGATCTCTAGCCCAGACACACAAAGAACTGCAGAATTGATCAACTCATGCATTACTGAGTGTCCCAAGTAAAGGCATGTTCTGTTCAAGCTTTTGTTCTTAGCAAGGGAACAAAGAGGTGAAAACACGCAGTCTAGGTACTTCTTAAACAATGTTTGATTTAGGACCTGCTGGCTTTTCTTGAAGTTGCAGTAAGTTAGAATTCATCATTATCTTAGATCTCCGGGTTGGGACACCTCCACCGTTCCCTACCTCATGGGCAAGAAAGAGTCCCTAGCTGAGAGCTTAGAGCTAAAACAGACAAGACACCTGACTCATGGACATGTGTCAGTTTCCCACAAGTTTCCATGGGAAGTATAGTGAGAAAGAATCTCTGCCAAGGAGAAGAGGGAGAGAATCCCTCTTCTCCCTGGCAGAGGTTCTTTCTCACTACACTTCCTGTGGAACATTGCAGGAAACTGTTGTGCGTCCTCCACACATCAGGTATCTTGTCAGTTTTGGCTCTTAGTCCAACATGGCTTGTGCCTGTCCAAATAAATGCCCCAAATGGAAGAGAGACCCCTTCTTCATGTTCTGTGAATGAGAAATCTTTCCCACCTGGGTATCATTTGAATCTTCCTGTTCCTAAAGGAAGTTTACTTTCTAGCCATCTGGCTGTTAGCAGTCTCTGTTTCCTTTTGGTGTAATCTGGCAGCAGAGTGTGAATTAGTAGCCCTTGTCCTGTGTTGGCCAGTGCTATTAGCATAACGAAGAGCTGGGCTGCTCAGTGCTGGGAGCTTGCTGAATTGCAACTGATAACAAAGCTCAAGACTATGTATGCACTTGCACTGAATCGAGACATTGGCTTCCTGTCTCATTACCAATGCTAATTTCTCCACACCCACTACCCCTCTGCATACCCCACCCTATTCAATCATGCCTGCTATTGTCATTCACCAGCCATTGTCATTCAGCATCTGAAATCACTCCACTCTCCAAGATATAAGGACAGATGGACTCACATTCTAGCTGTACCTGAAGAAGTGAGCTGTGATTCATGAAAGCTCATACCCTACCTCAAATTTTATTAGACTTATAGGTGCTGCTGGACTCTTGCGCTTTTCCACTGCTACAGACAGACTAACGTGGCTACCCATCTTGATCGGGCTCCTATTAAGGCATAATTAATATATGATGGACATTAGGCCTTTAAAGATTTCATTCCTCCAAATGAAGTCACTCAAAATACTAAAAGCCACCTCAATTCTTTTCCTTTCAACGTAAAACACTTTCTCTTTCAAACCTAACAGAAGAAACAAATCTTTAAGAAGAGCTACTCTTCCCTCAAAGCACTTTCTAATATATTAAATCCTCAAGTAGGTTTCCTTCTGTCTTCTTTACAAAAGTCTTCTGTGGGCACGCCTTATTCTTGTTTTTCTTAGCAATCTTCTAGCAATGGAATCACGTTGAGCATGGGGGTTCCACGCATCTTCCCTCCCTCCACATTTTCCCCTCTGCTATATTGGTTCATTTTCTTACAGGCATGCCTTTAAAAAACACAGATTTTTTGAGAGAGGGTGCTGTCAAAATTGGTGGCATCACAGCACCCCCCCTTTTTTTTTGATTGCACAAGACCTAAAAGAGGTACTTGGCATGCACATGTGTGGGCATTGCTATATTGTCCCTGTGGACAAATGTGGAAAAATGTGCCTCACTCAAAGATTCACACCAATATGTGGATGTTTGGAGCTACAAACTGATTTTCAAACGTTCTGTTGACAAAGAGCAAGCAAACAAAGAGGAGTCAATTGCACCCCCCTCCAATTAATTGTTTCCAAGTTGCTTGTGTTGCCAAGTAGGCCCCCTCTCCAGCTTTAAGGCCTGCCATGGACTGTGCCAGAGTTTCCTGCGTTGCTGCTTTACTGCCACACCAAGATTGTGTGTGCTCCAATACACGTGTCAGTTTCCTGCCTGCTTGTTAATTACCTTGCTGCTGCAATAGACTGTGTTAGTTTCCTGACTCCATGTCTGGATGACTCCACAAAGGACTTTCCTCCTGGGCAGCCCTGCCCAGACCTGTATCTGGACCTCCCAGTGCGTGTTTGGACTTTATTGCACATGTGCCCCGTGCCTGCATTGCCATCCACCACGGACCGCAACTGTTCCCTGCTATGGACTGTGTTTTACGTGCTGTTCCCCCTGCCTCCATGGAAGCCTGCCTCATCTGGGCCCAAGCCGCTGTTAGCAGCAGAGTGCCTGCCGGGGAAACCTCCAGCGAGCCTGGCCAGGCGCTCCCTGGTCAGTTCCCACCTGGGGCCTCCCATGTGCCGGTCCCCGAGCTTGCCCTCGCTACCGGGCAGCCTACCAACCATGCCCAGCCGGCAACCATGTTCTTAGACAGCCAGAAGACCAAGAGAAGAAGCCTGCTTTGGGAAGCCATTTTGGAGAAGCGGACACACCATGTCTGCAGCAAGAGAACCTCACCCCGCTCTACATATCTTAGGAGCCGCCCCAGAGAAGAAGCTAAGTGCTGACCATCCCAAGCACTTAAAGAATGCATCTCAAAGAAACCTCCGCATTCCAGAGCTGATGACATCAGGGCAAGCCCTGTCTGCTGGAACATCCTTTCAACACGCTCGGATCTCCCCCTCCCTCCTTTGTCCCCTCTTCCTGAGGTGTCACTATAACACAATCAGATTCCTAAAGTGGCCCATCCAAGACATTCAGTAACCCATTAAAGCCTTTGTTTTAATCCGTGAGAACCACCAAGTACAGCACCAGCCAGGGTACATTTTGGGGTATTTAAGCTGGTCCCTCAGACCGCATGGTGCTCGTGCCATTCCTATCCAGACCCCCTTGCTGTATGTCTGTGGATCCAGTGCTGGCATTGGACCACCTTGCTGCCGTGTCTCTGCTCCGCTTCAGGATTGTAAATATCGCCCTTATCATCGTGGGTACCTGCTCATGCGACCGTCTCTGTACTTCTTACTCTGCATTTCCCAGTTCTTGTATGCTTTCTTGGATGTATGTGCAAGTTCAGTCTTACGCCACACTATTAGTAAAGACACGTGTTTATTGAATCTATTTGTAGTCTGCCTCTTTATCACTAGAGTGTCTGGAATCGGGACCTCCGTAAACATTGGTTAGATCTGCGCTAATTTTAGTTCCAGACTGCTGAGCTAATTTCCCCATTTAAAAAGAGCAGTTCTGGTAACACTCGGTACTTAATATTTAGCTGTGTAAATGTATCTGGCAGGCTGAGAACAATGAAGGAGGGTAGCAAAGGCAACTCTGCAATGTTATTTTTTTTAAATATTTTTTTAAAAAAATCAACTTGCCTACAGTATGTAATGAAAAATACCTTCTTTCTGAAGGGGGGGGAAGGGGGCATTGTTGGAATACGTCAAGAAAGTTGAGCACTATGGCAAAGAGTGAAGGCTGAGTGCCCAGAAAGAGCCATGCATGTTCCTGTGCCATCTGAAAGTGCAAGGAAACAAATGGAAACAGCAAAAAATAAATTGCCAATACAGTAGAAAGTGAGCACAGGGCAGGGTTGCCCCACACTCATGGTCCAGTCAGCAGAAAATGGGCAGGAAGTGGAAGGAGCTAAGAAAAGCACAGGAAACATTTCACATGCAAACATGACTCAAGTTTGATTGCTAGGAAAGATCAGGGCAAAAGTATTCTCCAAAGAACCAAGAAATAAATGGGGAAAATGTGAAATGAAAACTAATGGCTCCGGGGAATGTGTGGGAGACATGGGATAAATTGAAGCAGTAAGGGACCAGAACTGATGCAATAACACCATAAGGAAAAGCCCCAAGTCTTTGAACAAACGGATCTGTAAAGGGAACAGCTGCCAGGTCAGAGGCGTGTGTGCAGCACTTCACTCCTGCAAGAAGGGAAAGGTTACCCAGCTTGCCTTGTTTTTCAAGCCCTGTTTGCTTCCCTCTTGGAGCAAACCAATGACAGGGAATGAAGAAACGCTAACATGACAAGGCTGGATTACATGGAGGTTGATGGAACCCTATCACTTTAGAAGAGCAGCTGGCTGTGCACAAATCTGAAAATATGCTGCTTCAGTGTTGTCTTTGGAAGTGGCTTCACATCTCTTTCTGTCTTCCTGTCTTAGATACTCTTGACGATAAGCTGAAGAAGGTAAGGTCAGGAGCTTGGGATGGGACTGGGGTCATGGGGGTGCATGGCATCACACATGCCATAATGTCACTTCCTAGGAAACCCAGAAGTGATGTCATATCACTCTAGGGCGTCTAGGAAACCACAAGGTTTCTGGCAATTCCTAGAGCTACGTGATGTTGTGTCTGGGTTCTCCTAGGAAGTGACATCACACCACTCATGAGGCCAATTTTTAATTTTTTCTCCCGTTGCCTCTTGGAACAGCAGCAGATGACAATGGTTGCTGGTGGGAGGCATTGCAACCCTAGAAGGAAGACATTAAAGTGGTGGCAGGAGGTGGTGGAGAACATGAGACCTGTTTTCCTTCATTTCTGGATCCATAGCAGCATCTTCTCCACCCACACACCAAACTGGATTATAGATGAAAATTGTTCAGTAGGGGAAGAGGTATGGCTCAGTAGCAGAACATTAGCTTTGCATGCAGAAGGTCCCAGGTTCAATTCTCTACATCTCCAGGTAAAAGAATTGGGTAATAGGTGATATAAAAGACCTCTGCCAGAGACCCTGGAGAGCCACTGCCAATCTGAGTAGACCGTACCAACCCTGATAGACCAATGATCTGATTCAGTATAAGGCAGCCTCATGTGTTCAGTTGGCCTTATGCTTTCTCAACAGTGTGCTGTCCTAGAAGATGTGAGAAGGCCCCCTATCATTAGTTTTGCCAGGCCTCTGCTCTCAATCCCCAAGAGCTTTTGGAGGTGGGGAACAGGGAGGGGAAGCATCCATTGATACAAAGCTGAAGTTGGTTCCCAGGTCCCAGGTCCTAATTCACAGCAATGTCTAATACAAGGTTCTTGGAGGCAGGCCACATAGGAGGCCTTAGCTCAGGAACCAGAGACTGGATCAGCACCAGCACATGTCCTCTTGTAGGGGACAGTCTCTGGAGTTCAGGGGTGTGTGATTTGGGGTGATCCAAAGATTGTTTTGGGGTGCAGAGGGCTAATATTTTCACCACTTCCTTATTCAAAGCCATGTCTAATACAGGGTGCTTGGAGGATGGCCACATTCGAGGCCTTAGGTCCAGAACCAGAGACTGGATCAGCACCAGCACATGTCCTCTTGTAGGGGACAGTCTCTGCTATACAGGGTTGTGTGATTTGAGGTCAGCCAATTTCTTTTTCTCCCACAGCAGCTGCCCCCTTTTCTGCTTATTGATTTGTTCTGGGAGCACTCTACTTTGAAGCTGTTAACTCAAGAACTGGGTTTTGTAGGATGACCCACTATAGGTCCACTTAGAGGGCTGAGTCTGCTGAATCTGGAGGTGTCTGATATGTGCCCCTACAACCTTTATTTTGGGGTGCAGAGCTTTTCAGTTTCCCTATAATATTTTTCTTTGGCTTTGCGAATAAAGAACTAGGAAATGCAAAGAAGGAACTGGGAACTGGGAACCTTCAGCTTCGTTCCACTGATGTGAATTTCAATCAATGCTTCAGGTAAAACCTGGACAGACGTTGCTTCCCCTTCCCCACTGCTCTATTGAGCAAATGCAGGAGACATGATAGCACTGGTAGGAGGGCTCCTACTACAAGGGGGTTTATAGCAACCCCGCCTACAATGGCCTGCTTCCATAAGCAATGCACAGCTGTGCGATTCACAAATGACTTTGGCAAGTGACCAAGGATTATGGGGGGACTACTTGCTGGAGGAGCAGTTTAATTATTAAGGATATTGTTTGTTGAATTTTGGTTGGTTTTTTGGCTTTAATTGTTTTGTTGCCTGCTGAGCAGGCCTTGAGCCGCCAAAATGGTGGGAAAGGTGGGATGTAGCTATTTTAATAAATAAATAATATTCTCTCAATTATATTTTAAACTAAGACACAGGAACACCCTTGTGGGTCTGAAAAAGCTACTGTGAGTAGTGCAGGGAGCAGCAATTTGTTGGGCAATCAAAGCCAAATTCCTAAAATGGGGAAGGATGGACAACAGAAACTTTGCCAACAACTGAGGGCTTAAGTACATGAGACACTGTTCCCAGATCCATCCCAGAGTCTTCCCCAGATCCTATCAAGCCAGTGCAAGCAGGGAATTCCCAGCTGAAATGGGGACCACAACATGCCGGGCAAGGAGGTTTTCGCTTTCCCTCTTGCTATTTTCTCAGTCTGAAATGGGCCTGGGGTGAGGCTGTTTGGTCAGGTGGGGACACTTATGTATACTTTTTAAGTTTTTTTATTTTCAATATCTAACATAAAAAACTACAGAAGACTACAAAAGTATAGAGGGGAAGGGAAAGAAAAAAAAAGGGAAAGGGAAAACTGGGAGACGGGAAACTCAACATACAAACAACAAACACTACACTACATGTCTTGTATTCCCTTCATACTGCAATTTTTCTTAAGAGTTAACTTTCTAATATGCTATCAGATTGGTAGGTCTTATACAATACAGATTATATTCAGGATCAGAACTTCTCCCCCCCCCCCTTGCGTCTCGGTCTTAATTCTCTCTGCGCAGCTGGAGCAGCTGCGCCCGCTCTTTCCTCCCCCCCACTTTCCCCTTCAGACTTCGAACTTTCTTCCTGCTGAAACTCCTGATGATTGAACAAAAAGTCTGTCAGCTGCACGTCCGATGTAATCTTGTAGGTTTGATCTTTATATCTGAACCAGACGCCTTCTGGGAACAACCACTTATATTTTATATCACATTTCCTCAAGAAAGCCGCAAGTCCCTTATACTTGAATCTTCTTTTACGAGCCAAAAATGGAACATCCTTCAATATTTTAACCTTATTGCCCAAATAATCCAAGTCCACATTATACGAATTGCCTAAGATGGTGTCCCGAGTCTTCTTAGATGAAAAGTCAATAATAATCTCGCGAGGCAGCTGCCACTTCATTGCATACTTTGAAGATGTCCGCCGGACTTCCAAAATATCGTTTTTTATCTCTTCTTTAGTTGCCTTTGCGAATGGCGCCAAAAGTCCAGACACCAAATCTTTTAAATTTTCACTTTGCTCTTCTTTTACATTTTGAAGACGCAATACCGTTTGGGCACGGTCCACTTGTAATCCTATTATTTGATTCTCCAAAAGCTTCACTTCCTTACTTGTTGCTTTCATGAGTACTGCGTTCTCGTGCGCAGACTGCTCTGCTCCGGTCGCTGTTTCTTTAATGGCTTTCACCTCGCTCTCCACTGAATCAACCTTTTGCCCCATTTCATTCAGTTTCGCGACAAAGGGCTGCACAGCATCGAAAACTGCTCGTCTCACCAGCTCTTCCAACGTTTCCCCCTTCCCCTGTAATGTCACCATCACCGATTTACTCATTGCTGGGCTCTGCTTTCTCGTCGCCATCTTAGGGGGGGGGGCGCCAACTAAGTTCCAAAACTCGGTGCAGGGGAAGAAGTCTGCGCCTTTTTAGCTTCAATTCCCACCGATCCTTCGCATACGCTTAAAAATCAGAAGGGATTCGCTTACTTACAGGTCTTCACCTTAAATCTGCTTATTGCTGTTCTCCATGGCCCGGCAGCACACGCGGTGCTGCGCAAGTCTGCCGGCCTCCGTTGGAGCAAGCGGGCAATTTACCCCCTGCATTACTTCCAGAGGGTTCTTCCCGCGGCGCCCCGGATCCAGGCTCCCTCCCTGGGAGTCCTGGAGGTTAACCCTCGAGGGTCAACCGCCCAGTCAGCCTGCTCAGACAGTTCCCCCCGGACCTGCGGAGAGGAACGTCCAACATGGCCGAGAAAACGAAACCGAAATCGGGACACTTATGTATACTGATGGGCTATGCATAAAAGTAGTGGCTTTCCCAGGGCCATTTCAAGCCAGAAGAATGGGAATACTTAAGCTCCCTCTCCCCACATGCTGTGGACACAGTCCAAATCGAGCCCCATGCATTTCAGAACTGACGTTTCAGCCAGGAACTCCCAGCACATGTCCGCCTGACAGGACTTGGGGTAGACTCAGGCATGGACCAGGGAACAGTGTTTCATGTAGTCTGGCCCCAAATTGGAAATTATTATGAACTCAGGCCTGGTACTCTCTCCATCAGTGATGCTCAGTGGCTTGGGAGCTCTTCTGAGCATGGCTCCCTGGGGCACCCACCCATGAATTTCAGAATTGTTAGTAATTTCCTAAGTAATCAGAATAATTCTACCATGACCATGGGCCCAAGATAAAACTGTTTTATTTTAAAAACACAACACAACTTGTCCATGATGATTATAATTGAGGTTTTGCAGACAGACAGGGTCAACATCTGCAGGCGAATGAGGTGGCAGAATCAAGTCTACCACTGCTGAATTCTAACAAGACGCCCAGTAATGGCAAAAGACACTCCTGCATGCCCGGAGGTACACTAGTTATTATAATGAATGGTTATATTATCATTATATATTATTGTTTGTGCATGCTTACAGTGTCTCTCAGGATGTCCAGTGGTCTTCGTAGCTTTTTTGGTTGATTGGAGTCATGAATGTGGCTCTCTGTGATCCACAGAGTACCATTGCTTTACATAAAAATCAGTGAAATCCTAAGCAGATCCAGAGGAGTTAGCCATGTTAGTCTGCAGTAGTGAAATAGCAAAGAGTTCAGTAGCACCTTTAAGACAAATCAACTTTATTGTAGCATAAGCTTTAGAGAGCCACAGCTCTCTTCGTCAGAGTGTCTTTCTCCACTACTGGGAGTCTTGTTAGAATTCAGCAGTGGTAGACTTGATTCTGCCACCTTGTTAGACTGGAGTGACTCTGCTTAGGGTCCTTTTCTCACTTGCTGTTTAAACCGCCATTTATGAGCATTTGCCTTCATAGCAGTGGCTTCGACATGGCACTCCCACGTTCCACACTGTCCGAGGCAGTTTCGATTTCGATTTGGCATCTTGTTTTTCATTTTAGATGGGCTTTGAAGCCTTGGTGCAGTTTTGGGCTTTTGCTGCTTTGCAATTCACATCACACTTTTTAAAAAGCTTTCCACATGCGTAGTAACATTGCAATGTTGGAACCCATCCCCCCCTGCTTTTAGTGATTGGGCTGTCCCCTGCCCACTGGAGAGGCAATTGGTGGCAGAGTTCTTGGGGAAAGCATGTACCACTCTCATTTATTTTTTTTAGAAGCCAAGCCAGGAAAGGGTTAAAATGCTGCTGCTTCTTTCCCTCCCTGCTGCCTTGATTTGCAAATAGGACACACTGGGAGGGAGGGGAAAGCAGTCATTTAACCCTTACCTGGCTTTTAAAGCCAGGAGAAATGTGGAGTAACATTACAATACTTTCATAGCTTTGGGGAAAGGAATAAAAGAGTGTGCTGATACCACTGAGGGAGGAAGGAGAAAGCAGCCATTTAACAGCAGCAAGGCTAGGAATTGTTCCTGGCTTTGGAAAAAAAATAAGAGAGTGCATGCATACCTGGGAGGAAGGAGGCCAACAGAGAAGCAGCCTTATGACCCTTACCTGGCTTTACGTTAAAAATGGCAGAAAAGGAGTTCAGAGAGCTGAGGGGGGTGGGAGTAGTTAATTCTGCACAGACCAATTATACGCCCGGGGAAAAGGAGAGGGGGGAGAAGAGAAGCAGAAGGGGCGACTAGAGTTCACACTGACATTAATTGCACCAGCCGTGACTTGGCAGTGGCTTCAAAATAACATCATGATATGTCCACGGGGGAAAAATCGAGGACACCGCAGACAAACATCGGTACTGCATCCTATGACTACCTTGCAAGTGTGAAACTCCTGCAAACATGGGAAGCAGAACAGATACTGAAATGCTTTAAAGTCCGATTGTGAAAAGGGCCTAAGATTCCTCTGAATTGTGAGGATGGGCAAAAGCTGTCTCGTTCTTGCATGGAATGGGAACCTAATGAGCTCAAACCCATGCAAGTTCATCTCAGTGCTTCTCAGCTGGAAACCATGCACAAGTAAGCTGCGTTTCTACGCCTTTCAACGGAGAACAATGCATAATAACATGAGGTTTTGAACTAACATGTAAAGCAACATTTCAGAAAGTCTTGGAGAAAACTCCCTGGCTGTTTTGGTGGATAAGTGTCCCACAGATGTGATGTCACTTTTCATCAAGGCCGAAAGATGCATGGAAACAATGTACTGTTTTACATCCATGGGTGGGAAGGAAATGTCACTTTTTGCTTATTCGGCACATACGCACAGCTCACTCTTCCTTTCCCTATCATCTGTAAAACGGGAGTGATTTCACATGCAAGGCTGCTGAGAGAAAGATAAGGGGTGCAAAAAGCACAAACCCTTGCTTACTAACAACGTGACACAAATAAACAAAAGGCCAGGAAGAAGAAAGAACAACTAATGTGGTTTAAATGTAAACTGCAGCCTCCCATTTACATAAGAGGATGGGGTAGAAGAGATGCCCATTAGATTACCAGCCCACAAATGGCTTTAATAATAAGGCTGGATAATTGCAAGCAGTTGGGAGGAAGCGGCATAGAGTGACCTTTGCCGACTTCCCTCGAGTGAGCAATGTCCACGAACAGACGGTGATTTATGAAGCCAGGAGCTCTTTGCATCCAGAAAACTTCATTTCACGGGAGCCATGATTTGATTTAGAGTTCTGAGAACAGTGTGCAATTATCCCAAGGTTCAGAGTGAGCAAACAGGCAGGCAGTAGTGAAATTGCTCAGAAGGGGAGGTGGGAGGAAAGAGCCCATTGCCAGGCAAATATATCCTGGGCACGAAAACAACCAGGACCACAAACAAACACGCATTGAACAATGGCACAGAATTTAGGGGAATGTATCCTGCACCGTGACACTCTGATTTGAATGCCATGCTCTGTTTAGCAAAGGGAAGCTACCCCAAATGACCTTGTTGTGTCTGTCTCTCCCCACCCCCCCACTTCCACTACAATGCTTACCTAGCATGGGGTTAGGCTTGCTAACCTCCAGGTGGGGAGTAAAGATTTCCTGGAATTCTAACCAATCTCCAGACAACAGATATGAGTTCCCCTGCAGAAAGCAGCTGTTTTGGCGGGTGGACTCAATTGCGTTATACCCCACTGAGGTCTGTCCTCTTCTCAAACCCTGCCTTCACCAGGATCCACCCCTAAATCTCCAGTAATTTCCCAACCCAGAGTTGGCAACTGTGATGGTTAGAGTGTAGGACTAGTACAGGAAGACCAGGGTACAAATCTTAGCTTAGCTATGAAGTTCACCTTCGGCCAGTCACTCTCTCAGCCTCTTCCCGGGGTCCCCAACCTTGCTGAACTGTGAGCAGTTTTGGAATTTGAAGAACAGGTAGTAGGTACTGCAATAAAAGGGGTGCCACAAGAGTTGGGGCCAATTCCAAAATGGTGAGAGGTCCCCCAAAATGTTAGGAGCATGTTTGGCAGGTGAAGCTGGCTCCATATGGCACTCCAAGGTGATGCCCCTTGAGCTCTTCTGAAGCACTTCGTTCTCCCGTGAAGTGGAGGATGGCTGGAACTGGGGAAGAGATGGTTTGAGGAAGAAGCAAGCGGGCATCAGGAAACACACTGGCAGGTACCATAGTGCTCAAGCATACCAGACTGGAGATGGCTGGCCTAATCTATCTCACAGGATGGATGTCAAGTGGAAGAAGGGAGAATTATGCCCAGGAGGGCAGCTCTTTCTAAGAATAACGAGATGAAAAGGTCTTTCCTTTTCCATGTTACCATGTTGGTGAATTTTTCCTCCCCAATGCCCTTGGCTATGGCTGGGCAGGAGAAGAGAAACTCAGGTTGTCTCATCCCTGTGTCCGATCATCCCCCACTCTCCCATAACATGTGAGAATGCTTACTATGGCTACTTTCACACAGACACTGAACAGCACTTTCAATGTGTCAGGGCTTGCCCGGTATCCCAAAGCATGTCACTGCATCACTCATTGTGTATGAGTTAAAGTTACTTTATTTATAAGTATACCAGTATCGAGATAGCTGTACAGGGAGGAAAGCAGAAGCATTCCACAGTCTTTAGGTCTTTCAGACAGTTGGTGCAGTCTCTGCTAGACTTCAAGGTCACTCTCCAGACTGGCCAGGGACCGTTACTAAAACATCTGCAAGATAAGCAATTAAGTGTTCTCTCCCAGCTCAGGGGTACCTTCGTATACTCTCAGAGGATAACACCCAGAACACGGGCAGAACAGAACATCACTGAAACAGGAATCAAACATAACCATGACAGATATGCTGGGGCTTATCTGACACAATGCGCTTCGCGCCTAGTGTAAAATGGGAAAATCCACTTGCTAACAATTGCTAAAGTACATTGAAAGTGGATTGACAGTGCCTTATTCAGTGTGTGTGAAAGCAGCTTGTGTGACATGACATTATCCCATTGTTAGTTTCTCTGTTACTGTTAGCCCTTCCGGAATTACTGCTAGCTGCAGCCAATAATGTAAAGGTTACAGATGAGAAACGCACAACATGAAGACAGCACAAGCATTAAAGTTGGGAGGGAAGCAACCCAGGGCTCCCAGTTTTGCTGGCATCCCCCATGACATATATAATGTCATGTGTAGTCCTGCTTCCTAATGAAATAAATGGGAGGAACTTCAGGACCTTGGGGCCGAACAAATCCAATCCAATGAAATATTGGTTGGTGGGAAGGCTGCTCTAAGCAGAGGAATTAATGGCCTATGTTGAGCACGCATGCACGCATGCACACACGGCAGTGTATTCTTTTACCTTTCATTGTCATGATGAATAGTTTGCCCTGCTCCTTGAGGACATGCAGCGCCAGTCAGTGTAGGAAAGTTTGTGTGGGTGGTTTACAAACAGCTTTTCTGCCACACACTGGACCACAAGGACAGGGTTTTTTCCTACCAAAAAAATACAGCTTGTTCTTTCATCACAGGGGGAAAAAAAAGAATTGTGTGGGTGGAGGGACAAAGAATATTTGCAGCAACAGAGACTGGATAATGACCCTTGCATTGCTCACTGAGAGGCATACAATGGTAATGAGATGAGCACTTTGGAGTTACATAACTTACCTTTGCCAGGCAGTTTCGCCTGCCCTTGAGTCTCGTTACCAAGCGACATTAGTCAATATTCTGGATCCAGGCTTGAAGGATGCTACCTTTTGATTATAGATAATGGATCTAATCCACCGGGAATGGCTCCTGCGTGAGAGTCCCGCTGAAATTAATTGGGCTGTGGCATTGCACGCTGCTCATTCATTTCAATGCCGGGGTGCGGGAAGCGTATTTATTTATTTACATTGGATTCTAAAATTTCTCCCCCTTTTCCTCACCTATCTGCAGGCTCTTTGGCAGCCTACAAACAATTGAAACTATCCACATTATATTTACAGAATAAAAGCATGAATGCAGACAGAACAGCAAGGAAAAATCTTTGATATTGTTCAAAATTGGTGGTGGTGGTAGGGAGTGCCGTCAAGTCATAGCTGACCTATGCCAACCCCTGCTGGGTTTTCAAGGCAAGAGATGTTCAGGGGTAGTTTGCCATGACCTGCCTCTGCATAGCGACCCTGGTCTTCATTGGAAGTCTCCCATCCAATTCCTAACCAAGGCTGACCCTGCTTAGCTTCTGAGATCTGATGAGATCAGGCATGCCTGGGCTATCCAGGTCAGGGTTTTTTAAAATCAATTTTTAATTAAATATCATGATATTATACAAATATATGCAATGCAATTCTATGCATAGAGCACACACAGAGCACCATCCAGGTGTCACTCCACTCATAGCCTTCCAGTCATAAAGAAGGACATTTGGATAGTGTATTAATTAAAGTGCATCGACAGCCACCTGTCAAAAGAGACATCCCTCCTGAGCCAGAAGAGTTCATTGTTCTCTAAATGCTCCAGCAATCTGGATTGAGAAAAAGAAATTGAGAGAAAGAATGGATAAATTATGATTCGAATATTCCTACCGGCATTATTTGGTTCCAATAATTGGGATGTTCCCATGTCCTCTTACCCTTCTGTTATTGCTTGGAATATATACTTGAACCAAAAGCCTTTGTCTGGCCAGGGCTTTTTTTCAGCTGGAATGCGGTGGAACGGAGTTCCGGCACCTCTTGAAAATCGTCACATGGCCAGTGGCCCTGCCCCCTGATCTCCAGACAGAGGGGAGTTAAGATTGCCTTCTGTGCAACTGCATGGAGGGCAATCTCAACTCCCCTCCATCTGGAGGTTGAGAGCGGGGCCACCGGCCATGTGACCATTTTCACCAAGGGCGATTTAAACTTTTAAATACTCCCCCCTTGTTCCAGCTGACTCAAAGTGATGTCATTGTGCAGTCCTGAGTTCCACCACTGAGTTCCACCACCTCTTCCCCCCCACAAAAAAGCCCTGTGTCTGGCTCTATCCAAAAAGTGCTCGTTTCACATTTCATGCACTCCCTACCCTTAAATGCATGCCATCAGTCTCTCCAGCCTTCCTTCAAAAGACATCACGAGCTAAGTATTTGCAAACAGAGCTTTCAGAAATGGACTAACAACCCAATCCCACGCACATTTACTCAGAAGCAAAAGCTGGCTGCATTATTGATTGGTTTAAAGGTCTTTCTAAATTGGCACAATCTCCATTTCAAAGCAAGGTGGCTCACAACAATCTTTAACATATATGACAATAAAGCCCCAGTATCAAAGAACAGTTAACAGCAGTAGGTTGCTTACAGAGCAACCCAAAGTAGAGTCATATCCTTCTAAGCCTACTGACTTCAATGGATTTAACATGGTGTAACTCTACTCAGGGCTGCACTGTTTGTTCCCTATAAAAACAACAGCTGACGGCAAAATAGCATTTTGGACCATAAACACAGAGCAGAGAAAAGACACCAATATCAGGACTAGGAACTACTAAATTATTTGTAGCTATGGAATTGGATTTTATTGGATTTTATTAACATGTGGATGACACCCAGCTCTCTATCTCACCATCCAAATTCCCCTGGTGAGGCAGTAGAGGTCTCAAGTTACCGCCTGAATGCTGTGAACAAATGGCTGAAAGGAAACAAACTCCCCACTTTCAACAGGGTTCAGTTGATCCTTGCAGGCATTATACTGGTATTATACTGGATCCAGCATTCATACTAGAGAAACAAGCTAATGCAGCTGCAATAAAAGCCTTCTTCCAACTCAGTCTAGCCCAGAAGATGGCCCTCTTCCTTGACATGGCCAATCTGGCCACCACGGTAACACTGTGGGCCAAACTACAAGTGATGAATGACACGGCTTCGACACTTGTCAGCTTCCCTCAAGTTTTGATGGGAAATGTAGGCAACTTGGCGGAATGTTGGACAAGTGACAGTTGAAAAGTCCATTGGACAGCAGTCGGAGAGCCAAGCTGCAAGACCAGGATGCCTACATTTTCCCATCAAAACTTGAGGGAAGCTGACAAGTGTCCCACCTGTGTCATTCGTCACTTGTAGCTTGGCCGTGAGACTAGAATACTGTTATGTACTCTACATAAGTCTCTCCTTGAAGTTAGTTTGAAGACTCAAGTTCATTCAGAAAACCACAGCTCAGTAATTTATGGAGAGCTAGTCAGAGCATGCATATTACTCCCATTTTGTAGCCGCTCCATTGAGTTACTGGGCTCAATTCAAGTTTTTGGCTATCGCATACCAAATCCGTCATAGCTTTTGTTACTCATACCTGCAGGACTGCCTCTTTCCTTATGCTCCACCAAGGCAGCTTAGCTTATCTGAACAGGGCATTCTGCAGGTGCCACCCTACAAATAGATAAAATCAACAACTGCCTATGCGCATACATTCTCTATGGGACACTCTACACATTACTTATTTTATGAGTTCTCCATGGAACAAACCTATGCTCTGTACAGACACACGTCAGCTCTGAGGATTGGCTTCTTTAGGGAAAAAAGAGTGCAAACGGGCTTAAAACTCTGCCACCAGGGAGGAAGAGCTCCAGCCTTTCTCCCAAGTATTTTCCCCTGTGCCAAAACAGTGCAGAGGGGAGACATTTTCCCATTTCCGCTGCTCTGTGTGGAGGTATTGTGTGCATGTATGGCAGCAGAAAGGGGAAATCTCGCTCCCACATGCACGGGGGAAACCCTCTTTCCCCTTCAGAGCAGCATCATATTAGTCCACATGGGTCCTGCAGCCCTGGGAATAAACTTCCTCTGCTTCAGACAGGACAGATAGGGTGAGGGGAATATGGGAAATATTTGTGAACCGTGTACTTGAGATCATGGAATCCAGCCCAATACAGGGAATGTGAATTTCAAATGTGGATGTTTAATTAAATTTTTATTTGTGCAAAATGTTCAATAATGATAGCAAAGTGGCAAATAATTCATATGCATATTTTTATTCAGAGAAGGCATAGGGATTTTTTCAAATATCTCTTTTGTTTGTACCAAAACAGTTAACTCAGTTAAATATCATCAAAATACCACTTACACAGAGATAGAAGACTCTAATCTCCATTGTGCCCTTTATCCAACTCTGCACTGATCAAACTAAACAGAGCTAAAATTCATTCCATAATAAGCAATTAAAGGAAGCACAAAGTCTATAGTGAAAAATAATCTGAACATTCAGTTGGCAGATCAAAAAAGCACAATTTGTTCTGGCCACAAATAAGAAGTGAGTCGATCATGTCTCATAAAAGAATGAGAATCCTTGCAGTATTTTCACAGGTAGAGGAAACCTTTGGGAAGGAAGGCAGCTCGGAATAACCCAATCTCATCTCAGAAGATAAGCAAAGTCAATATTGGATGGGACACCACCAAGGAAGACTCTGCCACAGAAGGCCATGGCAAAATACCTCTGCTTCTCAGTTGCCTTGAGAGCCGCCATAAGCCGGTTGTGACTCAATGGCAAGTGTGTACGTACATAGAAGACCTCCTTTAGCAAGCCTGGCTGCAGGTGCCTTGGTGGTCTTGATAGTGATCCTGCCCAAGTCAAACCTGTCCTGTCTAGGTGCACAGATGGTCCACAAGGTATTCCAAAGTTGTGTCCGCTTCAACTTTGATCAGTGGTTTACAGGGTCAAACAGAAAGCCTGTCTAGTGAATTGGCATCCCTCGTCATTAATGAATATTATTATTAAATGATACATATTAAACGGATCCTTTTAAGTAGAGATGCCACAGATTGAACTTGAGACCTTCTGCATGCAAGGCAGATGCTCTACTAGTAAGCCATGGCTCCTTTGTCTTAAAATACACTATGTTGTCTACTGACAGCATTTGGGGAGTCTGTCCTTCCTTCCTTCCTTTCTCTAAATGCCACTGACTGAACTGTGTTCCTGGACAGCTGCACTGACTGTGATGGATATAGATTTGGAGGTTTTTTATATACTTATTTTTATATACTAAACCTATGCTTTTTCAGTATTACATGCTCTGCACTTTTTCTATGCTCAGGAGCCAAAGTAGTACTTGTAATGTAACCTGTAAGAATTTGACACTTGAAACAAGAAGACTTGAAACTCTGTAAGAACTGATATACTGCTTTTAGGGCTGCACTTATATTATTCTATAGATTCCAGTAGAAATCAGTACCAGAGAGCCTTTTGTAGAAAACTGATTTGACCCAGCAAGCTGGTTTTTTGGCCACCTGTGGTATTATCTTCCTTAAAGCTGAGAAGAAACTGGGGAAAAGGGCACGAATAGGAAAACATCCCTTCCTATCCACCAGAGTGAGACTCATTGGCGCCCTTGAAAGTATTACGCCAAGAAGAAAGTAGGTAAAAGGTTAGACAGTGTCCTTCCAAAATGAGGGCAGAGGAAAAAAAAACTGTGAAGACTGGAATTCCCCCAAATAGAGGGGCCAGCCCAGAATTGCATCTTCAAATCAGAACTGACCCTAGATATGTTACGAGCCAATAAGATATCAAATATTAGAATACTGTAATATTGTTATGATTATCTGAAAGTATTAACTGCCTGTATTTCTATTGTAATTTTGATGAGCTCCGGACACAAGGAGACCACCTACTCCTGTGAAAATGGGCTCCTCCATTGTTTAAATTAAACAATCATATATTGCTTCATTCTACAGGACTCCGTGGTGTGTGTGTCTCTTATTGTGATTGGTGAGAAGGACACCTAAGGCACAAGTTTGTGCATAACAACTGTTCTGTAGAATGAAAAAATTGTTGGCCTTCTAGCAAGCACCAGACACACTTTGCATCCCAGAAGTGGACAGCATTTCTAGGCATTGCTAAGCAACCTACAATGCAGTCCTATGGAGTGTTACTCCAATCTAAACCCATTGACTTCAATACATAGACTGGTGTAACTCTCCATAGGATTGCACAGTTAGTGTTTTTTGTCCCCTTTCTGCATCTCAGATAGTAGAACAAATGCTTGGGCATTGAATGAAATGCATCAGCAGCCATGCAACAGGTTGGGCAAAATGTGACCTGTTCATAATCTGTATGGCTTATTCCTGTTCCTTATTAATAAAGAGGAAATGTGTTCCTCTTTAATTAATAAAGAGGAAATGTGTTCTATGTCCCAACCAAGCATAAGCAGTTTGGCCTCCAATTTCCAAAATTTGTGTTCAACATAAAAGGGTTTTTGGGGACAGCTGAACAATTAGTAGGTGATTTTTTTTTGTAGAACTATAATGCACACTGTATATATAATTTGTTCCGCTATACTCACTCTGAGAATAGAAAACACTGCAGGGACATAATTGTCATGATGCATGATCAGCCTGTTTGCTGACTCTTTATCTAATAATACAAAAAGAGTGACTAGACAACAATAATTATATTATGTTCACAACAAGCCCCTTGACATTAGACTTGCTTGCTCCCCGAACACCAGCATGATTCAAAAGACTCCATTGGTGGGTACAAACTAAGGTTTCAAACAGAGCTTTGGCAAATGTTAGGATATTTGGGGGGGGGCAGTGCCTGGGGACAGTGGAGTTTGGGGAGGTTGTGATTTCACTTCTGTGTGACACTGTAATAGGGATGCATGATGTTCCCCTGGTTGGGCCAGGGCATCCCCCACCCCAAGCTCCTGCTGCCTGCCACTGCTCCAAGAGGCAGCAGGGGGGATTTTAAAAACCTGGTAGTGTTGCATGTGCCATTAAATCACTTTCGGGAAGTGATGGCAGGTAGCTCTAGGAATTTCTGGAAACGGTGTGACTGTGCCACACAGTTTCTGGCAATTGCTAGAGCTACCTGCCTTCACTTTCAGATTTCCCCCAGACCTGATGTCATCATGCCCATGATGCTGCCCCCAATCCTCCCACCAGTTCCCAGGCTCAGCCTAGGATTCCTACAGCTGTAGATTGCCTTCCCTAGTCCCCATGGTCTTTCCAAAGAAACAAATTCCTAGAACGTCACTATGTGGAAGCCATCTTTTTCTCCTGCTCTTCAATTCTTTGGATGCCAGTATCTGGAGCTGCGCAGGTTAATGGGAGATCTAGGCCAAACACCAATCATAGAGAGAGCTAGACAGACCTTTTGGTGCTTCCTGTCACTATGTGCAAATTAAGACTATCAGGTCTCATGGTCTAATCTGATGTTTCAAAGCTTTCTTTGTAGGGTCTCTAGGGCAGCATTTAAATCTCACCCAGAAGAACAAGTGAGGCAAACCATTTCTGACCAGACTCATCCTTCAGTGTTAGGTCCCTTTTAAAACTTCACTCTCATCTTCTCCCTCCCACCCCAACACATTCTTATAGGATATTTTTCTCTTTTTCTCCAGATGTAACAGAGGGATAGACCCTTGTTCAGATGGCAACAAATACATACTGAAAACAAAAGGAAAAGTAGGGACAAGGATCCTGCACAGGAAATCCAGGAGAAAGGATGCCCAGGCTTCACAGACTGAAGGTCTAACCAGACAAATGTACAGTTATGGAAATTCATATGTGTTGCTGTACCTGGTTGCTGGCAGTGAGGGTGCTATTGAGAAACACCACCCTGCCATTGCCTGACTGTATGACATAAATGCCCTACTCACTACCTCACTGTAAGGCAGATTTTCCCTCCAAAACTGATAAAGTTGCTTGCTGTGGCTGGGTAGCCCCCAGTAGCATGTCTCTGAGAGTACTTTAAAGTTCTGTTTGTCCCATACTTCACACATATATGTTTTTGGCTTACATCCTAGCCCAAATGCATAGAATGGGAGAAGTAGGAGCCCACATCTTCTTTAAAATAAAATGGCACTAGAAGCTGAGTAAAGTTCAAAAGGAAACAGCAAGTTTATTAAATTAGCAGGGTTGCTATATAGGTAGGCAGTGAAAGAATAACATGTAAATTTTGATTGTAGAACAGAATACTTAAAAATATTAGGCACAATAATCTTCTTATAGCTTAGTTTCAAATATTTACACTTCCTAAAAGTGAGAGTGTAGTTTCAGACTTAGGTTACATTAACAAGGTTTCTTCATAGATTTCACTTTACACCTTAGGTGTTCTTACTTCAACACAACATCCCTTCCCCTTTACATCAGACCCAGGGTCCTCCTCAGAGCCAAAAAAACCCCCTTTTTAGACACTGAGCAGGAATTATTCTTCATCAAAAGACATAACCCTGTTCACTAGACTAAAGGGGCATTTCTTTTCTCTACCTACTTCCTCTGCCAACAACCCCCACCCCCCGTTCTATCTTGTCTGTGTAAATCAGTGCTGGCATTCAAACTTAAGAACTTTATCTAAAAGTCTCCTTTCAACTTAAAGCTGTCCCAGTTAGGGCAAATGTTTCCTTTTTCCTTGTACAGTTACTAGTCTGATCCTCATTATCAGACCCCAGAATTCAACTGCTTGCACAATTCTGTCAGTACCAAAGGTTACCTTCTCACTGGCCAATCACAGAGAGAGGGGAGCAGCATGTCAATCATTTTCCCTTCAGGCAGTGTTTTTAAACATTTTACCTTCCTCTCCTTGGGTGCTGCTTTCATTAAAGGCCCATTCCATCATAACCTCTGATAAATATATTGCCTTTTCTTTTAACCGCCCCCCCTTTGATGCTTCCCCCCAAGCTTCCTTATATTGTGTTGGCAATGTGGGTCAAGGAGATGATGGGTGTACTTCACTTGGTACAACAGAACATCTTCAACTGGCCCAGAACAAATGATGGCCCTGATGGACTTTGAGTTGACCCAGCAGGGCAATTCTTATGTTCTTAAATGTACTTACCAGCCCCAGGAGACTTCAGAACAGTGTCTAGGTGATAATGAGTATTTTAATTTGATTTATAGAGGGCCACCAGTCTGACTGCTAATTGCATGATGCAAAGGGTTTTTTGTCCGCCTTAAGAGTCTGAGAATTAATTAAAACAATAGCCTATAAGGATTAAAAAAAACAGAGAAAGAGTAGACAATCCTGGGCAGAGGATAGAAATAGTGTTAACGTCCACGGGGGCCAGTTGGTGCAGAGATACATTTGTTTAATTGATGCTGCACTCTGATGTGAAGTTATGTTCTAAAAAGTGACTCTGTAAATTAATAACTCCATGATGTTCTATATTTATTCTCTTTCAATGACGTCCATGCCAAAATGCGCACCGCACTGCAAGTCAATACAGGCTTTTGCCAACAGATGTGGCCCCAGCAGCACAATTTACAATTGCTTTAGGGAGTTCAGCTCAAATCTTACTCTTCCACAGTATATCCCTTGAAGAGTTACATCCTTCTAAGACCACTAATATCAGTGGACTTGGGAAAGGTGTAACTCTGCTTAGGGTGCTGGTGTCAGTACACTAAAAAGCACCAGGAAGGTCCAGAGTCCAGTCAACTGGAATGTTAATTCCTTGTTAGGTCAAATACTGCCAACTGATTTTGTTGGATTATTTGTACTCCTCCCCGCTAGAATCTGCTTAAGGAGGCTAACAAAAAGCAACAAAAATACCAGTTTAGATCAATATATAAATACAACAGATGTTTTAAAAAATTCAATACAAACTTATCTCCACCAGTAAATCATCCAGTTTAAACATTAAAGCCAGCAACTGATAAAATCAGCAACATCAAATGAACACAGGCATGGGTTACCAATCTCAAGCTGGGGCATGGAATTCTCCTGGAATGACATCTGATCTTTAAACTACAGAGCTCGGTCCCCTTAGGGGAAATGGCAACTCCAGAGGGCAGACTTTACATTATCACATCTTTGCTGAGCTCGCTCCCCAAACTCCACCCCCCAGGTATCACCCCCGAAATCGCCAGGAATTCCACAAGCCAGCGTTAACAATGCTAAAGCAGGCTATAAAAACATCCTATAAAATCCTCAAGCAAACCAGGGGAAAGGTCAGATGAAAACATATCATTTATTGTGATCTCATATTTCTTAATATTACACAGACAAGAATGTTCTTGTGTAAATGGCAGTCCACTGTTGTCAGGGCTGGCGTCAGCACACGATAAGGCAGGGCAGCTGCCAGGGCCCATAGCTTCTGGTGGGGCGCATTGCTATTGACCTCTGATGCTTGCACTCACCCCTTCTACCACCAACTTCTGAGAGCTAAGCTACAAGTGACGCCTGACACAGGTTGGACACTTGTCAGTTTCCCTCAAGTTTTGATGGGAGATGTAGGCGTTCTGGTCTTGCAGCTTGGCTCTCCACTTAATTGAAGCTTACAGAGCGGCAATCTATGGGAGGGAGAACATGCGGTCGGGAGGGGAGTGCAGGCATTGGGCTCTCACCGGGTGCCCCCCTTCCCCTCCGCTGGGTGCGTGTGTGTGGGGGGAGGGGTTCTGTAAACTTCAATTAAATGGAGAGCCAAGCTGTAAGACCAGGATGCCTACATTTCCCATCAAAACTTGAGGGAAGCTGACAAGTGTCCAACCTGTGTCAGGCGTCACTTGTAGCTTGGCTCTGAGTGTTCTGTCAGCTCAGCTCCCAGCTGCAGATGCTGCTGGAGAAGGGCATGTGGGTGATGCACAAAGCAGCAGCATTACAGGTGGCTGTGGCAGTGGCGATCCAAGCTGCACCCACCACCCAGCATCACTGGGGAAAGGGTGTGCAGGTAGCGTGGGCAGCTGTCACTCTAGGTGGTGGAAAAGATTGCAAGTGTGCAAAAGAAGGACACACAGGCAGGTCGGGCATGTGAGTGGAAGGGCAAGAAGGGAAGCCTAGTAGTGGACTGGGGGGGTCCTCAGCACTCCCTGCCCAGGGACCCCCAAACCCTGGAACTGACCCTATCCATTGTGATCACGAAGTCATCCAACAATGGCAGGAATAGAAGCCCCGGCCCCCTTGCTGTACAGCCCTTTAGAAGCGAAGGTCGTAAATGGGACTGAAACAATGTTGGTTGTCCTGCTGGATGACCTATGCCAGGAGATGGACACAAGGAGTATGATTCTGTTGATTCTCCTGGACCTCTCAGCAGTTTTCGATACCATCAGTCACGGTATCCCTTCTGAACCACCTTCCATTCTGTGCTGGTTTTGGTCCTACCTGGTATTTGGGCTGCCCTTGAAGAGTGTTCGGAAGCTACAATTAGTACAGAATGCTGCAGTCAAAACGCAGACCATATCACTCCAGTATTGTTCCATCTACAATGGCTTTCAATTTGCTTCCATGCCCAATTCAAGGTTCAAAGGTATTGGCCTTTAAAGCCATATACAGTTTGGTGCCAGCATACCTTAAGGACCAGCCACTACCATATGAGCCTCCCCATACGAGCCTGCCATATGAGCCTCCCTGACCATTACCTGGCCATCCCACCATCTGAGGTTAGACAGGTGACAATGCAAAACCAAGCCTCTTTACTTGTGCTAGTAAAATGGTGGGATTCTCCTATTGCTGTCTTCTGCAAGTGGGTGAAGACCTTTCTGTTTTGTTTGGTGTTCCTTCATCTATGAATTCTAGGATATCCTTCTGCATGCTCCATGTGCTCTCCTCTGTTCCCATCTGCACTGCTCCTGGGTCAGACTGTGGAGTGCATGCAGAAAGAACTTGCTCCTCCCTGCCTCACATGGTGACCTCAAAAAAAAAAGAGGTCTGGGGAGGGTTGCCATCCTCCAGATGGGGCCTGGAGATCTTGTGGAATTACAACTGATCTCCAGACAACAGAGATCAATTTCTCCGGTGAAAATGGCTGCTCTGAAGGGTGGACTCTATGGTATTATACCCTGCTGGGTCCCACCCCAAGCTCCACCCTGAAATCTCTAGGAATTTCCCTACCCTAGGGGAGCTTCTTTGGCCCATCACTCATAATCTTCTGCAGTGAGCCAAATAGTTCATTCCCCAGATTGTTTCTATTTGGAGTAACAATGCAGAGGCAGAGGCCTGAAGCTTCTACACATTCACCACGGCCCAATATGAAGAAAAAACAGCACATGTGGGAAAGGAGGACAAGACAGAAATCATGTACAGCTGTGATCAGGTCCATATGGGTTTGTGGTCCCCACCCTATGAACTCCATCTTGTAGAAACCAACCCTAAGTGGTGTTTCCATTGCTGGCACATAGCCTCTTCATTTACATATTTCATTCATCTGATGTAGAGTCTTGCCTACAAAAACTTACGACACAATCTGTTGTTAAAGCACCGCACGTCACTGCTGCTTTCGCAGCAACTGTCTGTCATTTGTGAAGCTCTGAATCAAACTCCAATTCACCATGACGTCCAAATGCAGGCATCTGGGCTGTTCGGGGTTTGTTTGCTCGTTTCAAATCAAGATTCTCTTCCATGGTTTAATTCCTGTATAGCATCCCCGTTTGCGGAAAACTCAGATTTGCCCAAGTGCCTGCTTTTGAGCATGAAGGCAAACTGGAGCTGGTATCAAGGCTTCCTAAACTATACAACTGTACTCCATGCACAAAGGAAAAGAGGGATGGGGAATATATGACATTTTTCTATTCCTTACAGTCGAAACAGTCGGTAAACTTCCAGCCACACATTTAGTGAGAGCATCTTGGGTCAGGTTCCAGTTGGCCTTCCTTGGTCCAGCTCTCACTGAAGAAAATGGGAGCAGCGCTGTCAGTGTTGCAATATTGCATCAGTTGTTCTTTGCTGTTGAATTTGGGAAACTTGAGCCATAATTTCTTAGGGGAAATGGACAAGATACAAAGCCTCCTGGCAGACGCACCCCCAGAGGAAATGCAGCAGAGTGGCTGAGGTGGGAGAGCCCTGAGCTTGGCATGCCATGTCCACTGGCTGCCCCCAAGAATGAAGAAGAGCCACAGTTATTATTTTCAGCGCCATTTAATTTATAATGTACCATTCACACAATTCCTCCCCATCCCCAGCTCTGCATAACCATTAATACTACTTAAACAGAAGACATTGAAAAGAGAAAGGAGTCACCAGCACAGGTACCAGGCCCTGCAACAGACCCAGATGCCAGCTCTGCCCCTATATCTACCCAGGGAATACAATTACAGGGCCCAATGGCATCAACTACACTGTCTCTGGCTCTTACAGCTGCTCATCCTCCAATCTGATATATGCCCTCATGTGCCAACAACCCTCTGCTCTGTACATTGGACAAACCAGCCAACCTCTACGCAAAAGAATAAATGGACACAAATCTGACATTAGAAATGGAAACGTCCAAAAACCAGTGGGGGAACACTTCAATCTACCAGGACATTCCACCAAAGACTTAAAGGTTGCTGTGGTTCAATTTAAACCTTTCAAAAACAAAATCCAACGGGAGGCTGCTGAATTGGAATTCATATGCAAATTTGACTCTGTCAAGCGGGGACTGAATAGAGACTATGAATGGTTATCACATTACCACAGGTAACAGATTCTCTTTACAGAGGCGTGATCTGGGGGAGCCCAGTGACGCCTGGTGTGAGCTTTCGGGGACCACAGTTCTCTTTGTCAGATGCAACTGGCAGGGAGAGCTGTGGTTACCGAAGGCTTATACTACATAGGAATTGGATACCTTCACTGCTACAAACTGACTGCACACCAAAAGGAAATGTTTACATTTCCAAGCAAAGGAATGTTTTGATTGCCTCTATGCTAATTGCATTCTGCCTTCTTGTGATTTATGCTCCCCTCCTTCCCTCTCTTTCCCCCTCCTCTTCTGTATCTGCCCAGTTTTGATCAGGCATCTGATGAAGAGAACTTGATTCTCGAAAGCTTATGCTATAATAAAATTGGTTAGTCTTAAAGGTGCTACTGGACTCTTTTTGATTTTGCTACTACAGACTAACACGGCTAACTCCTCTGGATCACAGAAAGGAAAGGTTGCTAAACAGCAATATGACATAAATTTAGGGTTCCTGAGACAGTCTCAGCATATGGTGAGAGATTTGGGGGACAGTATCTGGGAAGTAAGAGTTTGGGGAGGATGTGAAGTCACTTCCAGGTGACTCTCTAGGCTGCTTACTCTAGTCTATGATGTTCCAGTTCCTCAGGGCAGGTAACTTTCCACCCTGGGCAGGTAAATGGGAGGCCTAGGTAAATTACAATTTTTAGATGTGTTGTTAAGATTTGTCTATGTGACTATAAAAAGAAATCGTAAAGTATAAATAAAACAAACAGGAATTTGAAATGCAATTGTTGTTCATGTACAGTCATCCAAGATTGTCTAAAGCTGTGGTGCCAGTGGACAGCATGGCATTCACCAGTATATTTCCTGGTGTTCACTTGCTTCTTAAATCTTGGAGATAAAATCCAAGAAGCCTTGAATGGAACAGAAAACAAGGGAGAGCTTCAGGCCACTCCCTACCAGCCGACTGCCTAGCAAACCACTCAGCTTATCCTGGGAAAGTACATCACAGCCATTGCTTGACCATAGATGCAAACTATCTTATATCTCTGGACTTGGCAACTCCTCCCTGTAGCCATACAAGGAGCAAAGCTTCCCCCTTCTTCGGAGACTGGAACAAAGATGCATCTCTTTCCCATGGTTCTGGGGAGATGTTTCTGTTCCCCACGGGGATTCTGCTCCCCATTTCCAGTCATTCTGTGGCCATATGCACTATCCCGGTCGCAAGTGACTACACACTCAACAAGGTTGTATGCTCCTGGACCCTGCAGAAACCCATGGTTTGTTGTGTGAAACAGGCTGATACACTATCGGTTGCAGATAAGCATTGATCAATCAACTTGGGACAACACAGTGGCCACAGGCAGAACTGTCATAGATGGTTCGTGAATCATGTTGTTGTCTTTGTTAGCATTCATACACAGAGAAAGACCTACACAAATAAGACACATACAAGGCACAGTTCAGGAGGAGCAAGAAGCAAGAGTCTAGGACTTAGCCTTTCTTGTGTCCCTCCATTCCCCCTTTTCTACTTAAATGTCACCATTAATGTAGCCATCATTTTACAGAAAACGAGGAGGAAAGAAAGAGAGAAGCGCAAAAAATTTACAGAAGTCTGACAGTGATTACAGAATGGAGGGGGGAGGGATTGGAAAAAACAAAGAGAGGTGAGAGTGAGAAAATACTTATCCTTTGGACTCTGTTGCAACTGGGGTTGAGCCGGAACTACAAAAAATGATTTGCTTTGAGGATGGAACTAGAGAAGGTCTGAAGGAGACAAACTTATCAGTAACACATACCTTTCACTTCTCATATCATTCCAGCGCCTAGGCAGAAGCAACAGCAAATAACTGCTTGGTAAACCCCCAGCCTGCATTCTTGGTTCCTGGAACAAATGTTTCATGGGTGGTTCAGCCCTGGACAGGCAGATGCATGCACACTTAATGGGCTTCTCCCTGCTTTTTGCACCTGTACCCCTGCCCAGAGATCTTCTACGATAGAAGTAGCAGAACTTGAACTGTCCTGAAGTTCTGCCCTTCTTGGAAATTCCCATTCCCTCCCAATATATATTTTAAAAATAAAGAGAACTAGTCCGACTTTCATCTTGGATTATTGGACATCATATACTGCTGACTCTTTGAATATACAGATATGGAATATTTCTTATGCTGACGCGTGTTTGTTTAATTTTAAAACGTTATTTTTCTTAGAAAATACTTCACACCAAAGATTCAATCCAAATGGAAGTTCTGCATGAAGCCCATTAAAATGAAAGGGAACTACATAAACAAACACTGCTGAGTTTCTGTTCAGTTTGTCATTTCCATGGGGCTGGCTTGCCACAAAGGAATTTCCTGGTGGATTATGTATGAAGCTATAACAAAACTGCAAGGGAGTCTTGTCTTGCGGCACCTTAAAAACTGTCAGAGAGTACACTTCCATAGCTCACTTCATCAGTTACATGAACTGTGCGGCAGGTGCTTCTACACAGGGACAGGGAAAATAGTGGTAAACTTTGCAATCAAAAAGCAGTGCAGTGCACGAGGTACAGGCTATCATGCTTCTATGCAAAGATGCAGAGATAAAGCAAGATGAGCATAGGGAATCCATTCTGTTGGAAGAGGAGGATCCAGAGCTGTCCCTCTTCTCAGGTTTCAGAGGGGAACAAACCAAAGAGTTAGAAAGATAGAGAAGTCAGGGCACTCTGTTTACTATTGTTTACTGATCTGACTGTCCTTTAATATGCAGATTGCTATTCTCAGGATTTCCTCCTCCCTCTTCCTCCCTCTCCCTCCTTCTCTTTCTGGATTTGTTCCAGGCAACACCTCTCTCCTTCTCCCTCCATCTTGGCAGCATGGATGCAGGCCTTGCCCTGCCATCCATGCCCATCGTTAGACTAGACAGGAAGTTAGGATCTATCTCTCCTCCTTTTCTATCAGAGTATGGAATTCCTTCAATAAAGAACTCTTATTTCTTTTCTAAATATAAACCAAGTGTATGCTTTTATTATTTTCATTCCTGCACACACACCAGCCAGCAGAACAAGCTCACACCCACCTCTTCCTATGCCACATGATAAACTCTGCTAATGGCCCAAATATGAAATCCTTTAATTAGGTTTCTGGGGCCTACATAACAATTTATTTATCACATTCACAGTAGCAGTAAGGAGGCAATAATCTACTGAGCTTTGCTAAACAAATTTAACATCTAGGTTTGAATAGATAGGAAGGTTCTCTCACTCTGTGGTGTATTTATTGTATATATGTATATATTTGTGTGATTTAGTTTGTTCCTATTAAATGGAGCTCTTGTTCCAGGTTTCCAGTTTTGCATGTTAGCTAAAGTTGTTAGTTGTTGAAGAGGTCTTCTTGTAAATAAACTGCTGTTGTTTTGAGCCAGCTTGTCGCAGCTGAATGGACCTGAGAACTGGTGCCTGAGTGAATACACTCTAACCTAGGAACCCACAGCTGAAGGGGAGCATTACACACTTGTCATAGATCATAGAATTGTATGGTTGGAAGGGACAACCACGATCATCTAGTCCAACCTCTTGCATAATGCAGGAAATTCACAAATACCTCCCCTCCTACCCCTAGTGATGTTAAATTTTGTTTTAGTTGCAAGAGGATCACTGACTAACCCTCTGGAATTGGTTGTTCAAATTCTGTAACAAATGATCTGAACTTGGAGGGGGGGGGATGTGCATGGATTCTTTCAATGTGCCTTTCTGCCATCCAGAGTCAGTTCTCGGGTTTTGATCCATTGATTATCAGAAAGTCTCTAGAAGAAAATGCCTCCTAGCTACAAAAGCAGGTAGGAGGCTGTTTTTGATGCTATGCTGGCCAAACCACTGAAATGACTCTCTCTGCAACAGCTTAATAAGAAAAGTGTTGATGCACCAGCCACCAGCAGCATGGAAGGTGATTAGCACCCCTTCTTACATCCACACCAACGTCACTGTGTCCAAGCTCAGCGGCAGTGGCATAGGCCTAAAAGAGCATGTCAGTCACCCGCCATGCAGCTGACACTTAATGCATCAGCACCTTCCTTAACAGGAGGCAGAGGAGCAAGCCCAGAAGGCGAAACACCTACCTTGCTTGGGGTGACAAAATATCTGATATTGTCCCTGCCTTTGGTCAATGTTGTAACTCTAAGTCCGACACAAAAGCATTCTGCTTCTCATGGCTGTTCACCTTTTAAGTTTTCCTGGAGCTTGGAAACTGTACCCCCTGCCCAATTCTGTAGAGTACTGGTTGATGTAATCTTGCTACCAAGAAAAGACCACTATGAAAACTAAACAGGCTTTATCTTTCATTCTCCTCACACGGAGAAGAAGCTCTTAAACTAAACTCCCTGAAGACTTCATAAGAATACAGCTGGCAACGAGATGGGCTGTTGTTTTCTTTTTCAACTCCAGTAACCTCTTTTTATTGCAAATTGGCAGTAATCGGGAATATTAAATAAACAAGCTGGCTGACATCATCGGAGCCTGCCTCCATCCCGTTCTTTCACTGGTCCCTTCCGCCTCAGGACTCCCTTGCCAGTTCCAACTTCACTCGCTCTTCATGCTCGCTTAATTCAATGAAATGTCTGTCTGTCAAATTAGACCAGCTTCTGTCTTACTAGAATCTTCTAAAAGGCCTAATTGGAAAAATAGCAAGGGGGGCTGCTACCTTTTCAAAACAAACAGCACTGAAGTACAGCCCACCCCTCCCCCAACACACACACACACACACACACACACACACACAAACCCATCTGGATGGCTTAAAGATGGAGTGAGCTTTATTTCAGCACATATACTGCCAAGTGAAATTCATCGGTTCTTTAATATGTAGCATCATTCAGATAAAATGGGGGGGGGGGGACATGCATGTACGCTGCTTTGTTTGTATTGCCTGAAATTTCATCTGAATGCGTGAGTGGACTGTGCAGCAAAGCTTTGTATCTGAGACTAATATGACAGCGACATCTGCGTGGTTCAATTCACAGTGCTTCATTTAGATACACAAGCCATATCACAGAGGCTGCAATGATCATAAGTGGACAGGGCTGGTTCCAGGTTTTGGTGGGTCCTGGCCAAAGCATGGCCTGTCTGCCACTGTGCCCCCCTATATTCTTCCCTGCCCATCCACTTGCTCATTTTCCAGCTCTGCCAGTGCTTGTACATCCTTTCCCCAACTGTGCAGGGCAGTGCGTGCAGCTGGGAGCAGCGCTGTAATCTACCTCCGCATGCCCCCTTTCCAGCAGTCCTGGGCAGTGTGTGTGGCCAGTGGTGTGGGGGAGGAGGGAGGCCTCACAAGCAAGCAGGCGGGCAGTGGGCGGTGGCAGCAGTGGGTCCCAGTGGACATAACCTAGGCCTCAGGAGTCTTCCTGAGTGGGGTGAGTTTTCCCATTTCTGCTGCCACATGTGCACACAATACTTCAATGTGCAGTAGCAGAAACGGGAAAACTGTCTCCCACCACCATCACCACCACTGTTTTTGCATGGGGAAAAATGCTTGGTATAAAGTCAAGAGCTCTCCTTCCCCCGTGGCAGCTTTCCAAGCCCATTCGGGCTCTTCTTTTTTATGCAAGCCATCCTCATTGCTCCATGGCGAACTCCTGAAGGAGGTAACATTTGCAGTGACCTCAAAGACCTGGGAAGTCTCAGTCAACTAGCACGGTGTCTCGCTCTCTGCGCAAAGCAGAGTGGTGAAGTGGAATTCTCTTAATTCTGCTTTGCTGAATTTCTCCTGGAAATCCAGCAATCTTCGATTCCTCTTTTTAGGAATCTGAGTCAGTTTCAAATAAATTCCTCTTTCATAAAGAGGAAGATTCGATTTAAATCTCTAAAAAGTCATTATGTTACAAACATAGTTTAAAAATTAAGAACAAGGTGAGCCATTAAACAAGCAAGCACAAGGAAGGACTTTTTTAAAATGTATCCTTGCTGCATCAAGCTGCTTTTACCCTTTGTATCATATTACAGTGGCACAACGGGCAGAAATCCACAGGTGAGGAAATTTATACAATTGCATGGTTAAAAAACCTCAAGATAAATGAATGAGAAATGGAAGAGAATTCTTCTTTTGAAAGAGAGTAAGAGAATAAGAGGAACCAATTGCTATATCTAAAAAAGATAATTTCAGAAAAAAACATCCCCCTCCCCCGTAACGACCCTAGTGCAAAGTGAATTGGAACTACGGCTGTCATGAGCGTCTCCCCTTTCCTGTGTTGAGAGTAGCTATAGTGAACATGAAAGAAAATAGGGATGGGGGCGGGGGGTGGATGTAAGAAAGGAGCTTTTATATTAATAGGGAATTTTAAATGTGTGTGTGCGTGTTTCAGTAGCTTGGGATAATTTTCATTATTAAGCAGTAGCTCTCAATAAAGAAAGGATCGGTGATCCCTGCTCAGCATCTAAACCCTCCTTTGAATTGCAAAGCCACCGCTCAGTGGTGGGAGCTCAGTCACTAGTCCAAGAGACCAGAAACTCTTCCTAAGAAACTACGTCTCCACTTAAAAAAAAAAAAAGATTGAGCCACTATGCAGCAGAAATCTTTCTAGTGCCCCACCAAATTAAGCAACCTGACTGAGATAGCCCAAGTGAACCTGATCTTGTCACATCTCAGAAGCTAAGCAGGGTCGGCCTTGGTTAGTAACTGGATGGGAAACCTTCAGCAAAGACCAGGGTTGCAGAGGCAGGCAATGGCAAACTACCTCTGTTAGTCTCTTGCCATGAAAACCCCACCAGGGGTCGCCATAAGTCAGCTATGACTTGAGGGCATTCTCCACCACCACCACAAAATTAAGTAGATACCTTACATCCATGGAAGAAGACCCCTCCCCCCACACACACATGCACACACACTTGAGCCATATAAGAGGATCCCACCCTACCAGCAGTGCTCCCATCCTTCAGGGTTGGGCCAAACATTCAGAGTCCAGGAAAAAGTGATACTGAAATGTTTGGCAGCAGCTCAAGCAAATGGCACCAACTTCTTCAGAACTAATCAGAACTGCTGAGAGTCTCCACAGACAAAGATTCCATCCAAGTTCCACTTTACTCAACTCAAATGTAATAGGAAAGCAAACCACATGACTTGCTGTTAATTAATGCCGAGCTTCTTCAAGCTCTCTCTAGGTGTACTACATTTCTCCTTCCAGCAAGGTGCTCCAGGCTCTGTCCATTTTATTCCAAACCACCACCCTGTGCTGTAAGCTGTTAGGCAGTGTTTGGTTCAAAGTCACACTTTTGCCCTCCTTTCTTCTTAGTTAATTGGGCCACTGAATTTATAGCCACATGTGAGCTCCCAGGATGATAGGGGCCCTCAGAATGTTATTCCCCTAATTTCCTGATCCTTTATTGGCAGCGACTGGTATTAACGCCTCTGAAATCTGGCAGCAACATTACAGTCTACTGAATTCATGATGTGCTAGTCTTTAATTGGTGGGGAGACCGTACAGTCTCCTTCACACGTCCATCCCTACCCAAACTCTTTGCACTTAGAGTCCCTGTCCACATAACAATTGGTAGGAGAATGTCTGAATGGACTCCATTAATTGCTGCATATAATTGCAGCCACATTGCCATATGTCTGGAATGGCACATTTCCATAGGTAAACCGTCACTAGATGTGATGCTTCACAAGTGATGACAATAGGTTTGTGAACAAGTCAACAGTTAATAACTGGTGATGAAACTGAACCTGGATTTTTAACAATGATCTGTCAATGGGCTATAGGGAGGGAGGGAGGCTTTGGTGGAAGACTTCCCTCGCCACACCAGCTCTCCCTACCACCACTCAGCTGGGAGCAGGGGGGGATTCCGGGGGATATGGGGGGCAATCAGCATCATTGGCAATGTAATGATGTTGCTTCTGTCACGACCTGGAAGTAACATCATCACGTTGGGCAATGCTCTAACGTTTGCCCAAATTCTATGGTTAAACATAAGACTTTTCTGCACACTTGACTTATTCCTGATTTTCTTAGCAGTCAATTCCCAAGCACTGGAATCGGTTTGCGTACACTTCTGAGCATGTGTCCTCCCTTTGCATTTTTACAGTTGTGGACTCTTCTACTAGTTGCCAAGCCTAGCTATACGGTTGGACTATGCTATATAACTGGACTGTGCTATGCTATGCTAAGTGCTATATAATATGGTGTTCTGATCCAGCCAGAGTTCTCACTTCATGACAGACCTGTCTGCAGCTCCTAGTGTGAAAACACTGTCTGACCATCATCTTTACTCTTATCCAGCACCTCTTAAAAATCCTATGGAATTTCTGTTATCAAAAGGCATTGGCAGCTGTTGATGTAGAAAAATGTAAATTGCTAGTTGTGACAAACAGAGCCTGAACAACTCTTATACTCTTTTGCTGTTCAACAGCATGCTTTTACTTCTTGTAGCAGCTAATGACTGCTTACATACATAAAGTTTTCTTTTTCTGAAATTAGAGTTATTTGGTCTTAGCAAACATAGTTAAAGCTTCATGCTCTAGCTCATCCTAACCAAACTATAAGACAAAAGCAGGGAGAGCCTGCCTCGTTGGCAGTACCTCTAATAAGTGAGATTCCTCCCAAAAACTTCCCCTACATCCATGGTGTCTGAATTATGTAGCGGCTTCTAAGTTTGAACAAAGGGTCTGATTGTAGGTCATCAGACTGCAATGCTGCTAGTGACCTGCTGATGGCAGTGGAGAACAAACACTATTTGTGAATGCTGCTTTGTGTTTCTAGGAGGCCCAAAATCTCTTATCACATTGTTCCAACGTGCACAAGGACTTTTAGTAACATGTAGGCTCGGTCCGAAGCAAAAAGGTAAAGCCTGAAAAATGGCAACTTAAGCAATAAGCATCTCTAGAATCTCTCCAAAAGACAGGAGAGGAAACAATGTTTTATTGAAATATTCATTGACTGCCATTATCTCAACACTAAAGTGGGACTTGGTGGTTAACAAGGTAAATTAATAATAATAATAATTTAATTAATTTTTTAAAAAACACAATAATGACAACACAGACAATTTGACAAACTTCTCAGGGCCTTCCAAGAAATGCTCAGTTTGATATTCTTTCCAGTTAGCATCTGTCCTTACTCCTTCCAGGAGGCTGTTCCATAGCATGGAACCCACCACCCCAAAACTTTGACTAAAAGCGCTGCAACAAGGGGGTAGGAACTGAGAACTGGAACTGGCTAGAAGAAGGTGCCACACAGATTCATACAGGGACCATATTAGAGAGAAGTCCCTGGAAATAAGTTAAATCGGAACAACTGGAGCAGAAGCAATCAACACCAAAAGAGAAGGTCTCTGAAATGATTATTTCCCCAGCAGAATATGTTATTCGACTTGCTTGGCTCACCACCCCCATGCCACCTGTCTTGCCATTTCCACTTCCCGCCCTCCTTCCAAACTCCAGGTCTTCTCAGAGCCAAGCTACAAGTGACGCCTGACACAGGTTGGACACTTGTCAGCTTCCCTCAAGTTTTGATGGGAAATGTAGGCATCCTGGTCTTGCAGCTGTAATGGAGAGCCAAGCTGTAAAACCAGGACGCCTACACTGCCCATCAAAACTTGAGGGAAGCTGACAAGTGTCCAACCTGTGTAAGGTGTCACTTGTAGCTTGGCTCTCAGAGTGGACAGAGGATGCATTTTGGCCTCCAGCTGAGAAGTCGAGCTGTCAGAAAAAATTTAACTTGATAGAGGGCAGCTGTCCTGGCCCAGCTGTAAGATACATCAGTCTGCTGCCCAGCTCTTTTTTCATACCTGCTGAGTTCAGAGTTTGGAAAAGGCTGTGAGACTACACTCAGAAGCATTTGGCAGATCTCCCCCCCCCATCACACACACAAAGACACACTCACTTGTACGAATGTCAAAACTGGAGGCCCCAAGTTCTCTCTAGTAAAACTCATCCGCTTACAAAATAGTACCACATCAGAGCACAAAATATTTTTTAAAGACCATTCTATAATGTTTGTAAAGTGCTTTGAACCATATAGACACTAAGAATTAAGCAAGGTCCGCCACTAACCTACACTAATTCAGTAGCCTGTGGACACACACACACAGACCAGAGTGAGTTGCAGGTTTATTTTTTTTTCCTTTCCCAGGTTTCCTTTCTGTTTGGCTTCACAAGAACACTGTTTTGCCTGTGTTACTCCCAGAGGACTGCAGGAGGCAGAAGTAGGAGGAGACGGCAATTAGAGTTGTTCTAACACTCAGTTAATTTAAAAAAAAAATAGACCTGGAGTGGATAAAATGTGCGGTTTCCAAAGGGATTGTCCTAATGATCTCCTTTAGGGGAAAAACAGGTGAAATGTTTTGTTTTGTTTTTAAACCAGCCCACAGCACATTCCCCTGCTGCAAGATGAGCCTACTTTCCTAACCGCAGAAACATGCAAAGCCGCCTTATACTGAATCAGACCATTGGTTTAGCACTGGCTACTCAGATTGGCAGCAGTTCTCCAGGGTCTAGGTTGGGGGTCTTTCATGTCAGTTGACATCTGATCCTTTTAAGTAGAGATGCTGGAGACTAAACTTGGGATCTTCTGCATGCCAAGCAGATGCTCAGCTACTGAGCCACAACTAGTGAGGTTTTAATAATAAGCAAATAATAATAGTAAGCAACCGATCAAATCAAATGCTGGCTCAAATATCCATTTTGCCCTTTCTCCTATATTTCCCATCCTCATTCATTTTTTAAAAGCAACGCATGAACATTCATGTATTGTCACCTTATTAAAACAAAACGTATTTTAAAGCATCTCTCTACACGAGACATCTTACATGAAGATGCTCAAGTGTAAGGAGACGCAATGTTAATTGGGAAGCATAGTTTAAATGTTAGTGGGGAGGCATAGAGGTCATAGAGCCAGCAGGGGGTTTGTTAATTTCACCCTCGGGAAGGCTGTCATTAAACCTCCCCTTCCCATGAAGATGAAATTACCCTCTAAGGAGCAATCTCTGCAGGCTCTGTGTAGAGAGGTGAAATTGACAGAGCCTTTAGCTCTGTCTTTTTAAAACTATGCTTCCTGGCTAACATTGAGTCTCCCTACGCTTGAGTGTCCTTGTATAATGTCTCATGTAGAGAGACTCAAAGTACAAAACTCTTCTTGGTGACTTGTGCAGGGGTTCCTAAGAGCTCTGTATAAACCAGCTTCTGTACAACTGTTTCCCCCCCTAAAGCTCAGCCTTGGGGAGGAATCTTTGACTAATCATGCAGAATACAGTTCCCGAGCAACACCTTTGCTCTAAAAATGTTAGTTCTTCTCTCTTTACCATTAATAGGCTAGTGCTGTTATTAACCTTTTGCCCAGCCTGAAGACCTCAAGCAAAAGACCTTTCCCCCACTTTCCTTTGGCTCTAATCCAGTCCATGAATCCAGTTGACAAGGGCATACAAAGGCAATTTCTTTCCAATTGCTTTTAAAATCATGCCCATGAATTGCTAGGACTTTATGGGGAGACAAAGCCTTCAATACCATCTTGAGCATTTTGGACATTCAACTTCATGTTGACAATCTTGGCTGATCTATTATAATTCTCCCTTCACGATGTTCAGCAGCTTTCTTTCAGCTCTTGCAATTACAGGAAGCAATCAGACAGTTTTGAAGCTGTGGAGGCTTCCAAATGTCTCCTTTCCAGAAAAATACTCTCCTGGATAACACATAGATTAATTTGAGATATCTCAATGATTTCATCATCTCTTGTACAGGAAATGCTTCTGCCTAAGGATAAAGAATGTGTGCATGTTTGGCTAATTATTTACAGGGAGACGATTCTGAAGAGGTAAGCAGATACCCCTTCAGTAAGTGATTTTACTGCATGTTCGAGTATCCTTTTCTACACTTTTTTGGTGCATATAAAACTGCCTTGTACTACAGCAGTGCCTTGTGATACCAGTGAATCTAACTCTGCATTGATTCTCACTGAAACAGCTTGAGAGCCAAGCTACGCCTGACACAGGTTGGACACTTGTCAGCTTCCCTCAAGTTTTGATGGGAAGTGTAGGCGTCCTGGTCTTACAGCTTGGCTCTCCATTTAACTGAAGTTTACAGACACCCCCCCACACACATACACCCAGCAGAGGGGAAGGGGGGTGCCTGGCGAGAGCCTGATGCCTGCACTCCCCTCCCAACCGCATGTTCTCCCTCCCATAGACTGCCACTCTGTAAACTTCAATTAAATGGAGAGCCAAGCTGCAAGACCAAAACGCCTACATTTCCCATCAAAACTTGAGGGAAGCTGACAAGTGTCCAACCCGTGTCAGGCGTCACTTGTAGCTTGGCTCTCAGTCTTTCCAGCTCTGGTAACTGGGATCTTTTAGCTGGAGATTCTAGGGATCAAACATTCTCCAGAAAAAAAAACTGACCCTCTCCCAAACATACAAAACTGGCAATCTTAATTACATTCATTTGTCTAAAGAGTTTATGAGCATGCATCCAGAGGTAGTGGTTTTAACTTTTAAGGCAGCATGTCACAAAGAAATGATTCGATTGCTGCACCTCACATGAACATGTAAAGATAGGGACATTTGATGTCTCCATGTGCTGACTCACTGCTCAGAGAGGGAGAGCAGGTACATGTGCACTGGTCCCACTCATGCCTCTGGGCGATTGCCTGGATGTCTGTAGAGCAAGACCACACACTTCAGGAACTTTTCCAAGGCTAATTGAAAGAGCAGAGGAAAACACTTGCCACTTATATTGTCCTAATGTAGTAATAGCATTACGACCATGCCCTGACTTAAATTAAATAAGATCTCAATATTGTTGGTGTCAGCAATGTCACTGTGCAAATACAGAGGAACGGGGTGAAGAGGGTGTTTCACTTCATTCAAACACAAGGTGTACCTTCCCTTCCAGACATATGAAAAAGATCAGGCCAACTATGCCATGCCAGGAAAGATCAGTATTTTCAGGTTTAAAAAAAACACCAGTTTTTACTGGGGGGGAAATGGGATATTCACAATATGTGCAGGGCTGGAACAAATTTCCTTTGTGGAAACAAAAACAAAGAGCACAAATAGAGTTGCGGAGAAAAAAACTCCATAAGGAATCAGCCGTGGTCAACATCAGCATGTTTTCTGGTGTCCACTTGCTTCTTTCCCAAAGCCAAAGAGGCAAGCCTGGGTTTTCACCACTTCATTGGATTAGGAGGTGCTTCAGAAGAGCACAGAAATCATTACATCTGTGTTTACAGGGAACAGCCATTCAGACACAGCTGCCTCTGTCAAAGGATGCTGTCAAAGGGGTGGCCAAACTGCGGCTCGGGAGCCACATGTGGCTCTTCTAGATATTGTGCGGCTCCCAGAGGTCTCTGAGCATCACCGTGGCCATACATTTTATTTTATTTTATCCCCCTCTTTCCCTTCCCTCCCTTTTCCTTTTTTCTTTCCTTCTTTCTTTCCATGTCTTTCATATTTTCAATAAAAATGTTGCCGTTGCCAGGTCTGACTCAGAAAATACTTGGGGACTTTGGGGGTGAAGCCTAGCAAGGACGTGACATCACTTTTGTGATGTCACTTCCAAGTCAAAGGTCAAGAGATGGCTCTTCCCAAGCTCCACCCCTTCCAATGATGTCAGTTCCAGCATACTGCACCAAAACTCCACCCCTTCCTGTGATGTCACTTTCAGGACACTTCCCCAAGCCCACCTCTTCATCTGAATTCACTTCAATGCATCATGTCTTGCAACTCTCCAACATCTGATATTTATTCTATGTGGCTCTTACATTAAGCAAGTTTGGCCACCCCTGGTTTACAACATCTCAGCATTTTGTGCTTGGTCCCCACCCACCCCCCCGTCTTGGCAGCCATTTTGTGAAAGGTTTCCCACCACACACCACAGCAGGCATTTTGGGGTGATGCTCATTACCATTTCTCATAATGCTAGAAATATTCACAGGTTTCACAAGGTCTAACTCTTCTCTAACAACTGAGAACCCCCCCTCCCAGCACACACACCAGGGTTGGCACCATTATGGTGGATACTTCCTGCCAGCAACCCACAACAACCCCAAATATTTGCTGTCAAGCCTATATTGCCCCCTATATCCCCATGCCCATGGACCCTGTCACCTACTGACACTCTCCCACACATACACTGCAATTACAGTGTTCCCAGCACTGCTTCAACAATGCTGGGAGATTTGTGGGGTTGTGCCTGAATAGGGAAAAGTTTGGATAGGATGTGCTGTCACTACCTTTTCATGTTGTAGGTATCATTATGTGGATTGTCATTATGTGGCCATTGTTTCTCTGACTCATTTCTTTTCAGGACACGAAACTGGGGCTGGAGGCAGGTAATTCTCTGCTGTAGGCAGGTAAATGAGAGTCTTTTGCAATACCTAGCGTTCCCAGCACTGCCTCAGCAAATGCTGGGAGAATTTGAAGGTAGTACATGGGTGGGTAGACTTTGTGTAAGGATATGATTACATTTCCAGGTGACACTCTGGGGGAGGATGTGACATCACTTCCAGGCCACATTCTGGAATTTCCTCTAATCTCTATGGTAAAGACCTCAAAGACATGGCGGGGGATTCCTAAAGTGTCACTATAGAGGCCGTTTTCTAACCATTTTTCTCTGCTTTTCAATTTTTTGAAGGTGGAGTTTTACCCATCACAGACAGGCAAATTGCAAGCCTAGCAATATCCACTTAGCCATTTTTTCATTGGGTTCCCCCCCCCCCCAGCTATGAGGATGTAGAAGCCTGGAGTGGGGTGAAGCATCACAACCCATGTATTACTCTTAACCAGCAAACATTAGTTTGAGAAACATGGATTGGCTGAGGTAACACGTTGATCGGTCCTCTGAAGGTAGAGTTACCATCTCTGGTTGGGAAGTTCCTGGAGATTTGGGGGGGGGGGCATGAGCCTGTGAAAGGAGATTTTTGGGGAGGGGAGAGAACTCAGTAAGGACAAAGATGCCATAGTCCACCATCTGAAACTGTAAATCTCCGTAGTTTGGAAATCAGTTTATTTATTTATTTAGATTTCTATTCCACTCTCCCCATGAAGGGCTCAGGGCAGATTACAGTATATTAAAACACATTAAAGCTAATTTATACAGTTAAAACCATAATAGATTGATAAAAAATATAATACAATATACTCACATATAAAATATATATTCAGATGGCAGCAATCAATAGCAGCAGACACAACTCGACACAATAAGGTGGCGGACAACCTTAGTAGGGAGGGGTTCAGATTTTATTCTTCTCTATTTTTCTCCATTTTTCAGCCGGTGGAGGCCAAGCCTGACCTCAGCCATATGCCTGGCGGAACATCTCTGTCCTACCGGCCCGGCGAAATGATAACACATCTTGCCAGGCCCTGGTCTCAGTAGACAGAGAGTTCCACCAGGCTGGGGCCAGCACCGAGAATGCCCTGGCTCTGGTTGAGGCCAGGCAGGCGTCCTTGGGGCCAGGGACCACCAATAAATGTTTCTCTCCCAATTGGAGCATCCTCTGGGGCCCATATGTGGAGAGGCGGTCTCATAGATACGCAGGTCTCAGTCCGCATAGGGCTTTATAGGTTAGTACCAAAACCTTGAAATCCAGGAGAACTCTAGCCCTGATCTGGAGGTTGACAACACTATCTGAAGGTAATGATTGTCCTATAGGATTGTTATCTTCTGGACATTCTCAATCAGTACGAATTTCTTTCCATCAGAATTCCATTTCTTGCTCTGTTTCTTAACAATGATAACTGCCTTTCAGCTTACCAAACTCCATCAAGGCAGCTCACAATTAAAATAATCCAATAATATGGCAACAAAATAATATAAAGATCCCTGCTGGGAAATACCCATTTCTACTACCATGGTAATCAGTGAGGAAATACTGCCCATCCTGAAATTCTGCAACATGGCAAGTCAAATAAAATAATAAACAAGGGTGCAATTTTGAGTCATGGGCTGTATAACCGGAAGAGATCAGTAATATAGGAACTACTATTGAAGAAAGCATTTAAGGTGATAACCTTTCCACCATAGGGTTTCAGTTCCAAGTGTTGCTAAGTTATCCCATCTCCCAGCTCACTGGAAATAAAAAAAAAATCTTGACAGCAGAAAATAGAAACCAATTCTGCTAAATCTTGCATGTGTGTGATATCTGACTCCTATATATTATATAGTGCTATTCATCTGTAATACCAAAAGGTCTCAGGGGAAAACACCCATTACCATCACCTTCATTTCAACAGGTAAGTGAAGAACCTCAGTGAAAAAACAATTTGACCAGGCTATGTGTCGGCAATACTTTGCAAAGATACGTGCCCCCATCTCTTAAATCCTTGGGGAACTTGCTTTCTCCTTTCCACTAGGCAGCCCCATCTCGGCTTTCTGTACAGCAGCCAAAGGCCTTTTTGCAACATGTTTTGGTGACAGGTACAAACAGTTCCAAAGAAACAAGATGGATAGAATTTAGGAATTACCAGATAGGAATTACCAGACTCACAGACATGCAGCTGGAGGGGAAACCAGCAGGCAACAACCATTTAAACGCTGACAGGACCTATGCTTGTAGCGTGTTGTTTTGGTAGTTTCATAGCGACACCACAATTATTTTTAACAGATTCAATGCTCTAGGCATCCTTTTGCAGGAGCCAAGCACGTTCAATTCAGAAAGAGGTTTGCCCTAAAGACCAAACCAGCAGCTTTTCTATACAGAAAACTAGTGGAGGGAACATTCAGAATAACGTTTTTTCTTCACTGAATGGCCATTTTGTAGGCTGGTAGAGTATAGCAGTTAGTAGGAGCCCCGTGGTGCAGAGTGGTAAGCTGCAGTACTGCAGCCCAAGCTCCGTTCACGAGTTGAGTTCGATCCTGGCGGAAGCTGGGTTCAGGTAGCCAGCTCAAGGTTGACTCAGCCTTCCATCCTTCTGATGTTGGTAAAATGATTACCCAGTTTCCTGTGGGTAAAGTGTAGATGGTTGGGAAGGCAATGGCAAACCACTCTGTAACAAAAGTCTGCCAAGAAAACATCATGATGTAATGTCCCCCCATGGGTCAGTAATGACTCGGTGCTTGCGCAGGGGACTACCTTTACCCTTTACTTTTAGAGTATAGCAGTTAGAAGAATGAGTAACTAGCCAGGAGAACGAGAAATTAGCCAGAAAGTCCCTGGTGCAAATTTCACTTGGGTGGCTTAAGGCTACTTGTTCAACACAAGAACTTCAAAGGGAGATTTCAGGGTAAAATGGGTGGATTAGGGTTTGCCAACCTCCATGTGGTAAATCCAAAGAGGGGGGTGGTCTCAGAAGCAATGAAAACCAAAAAAATCACAAAAATCCACCTCCAGGTGGTGCCTGGAGATCCACTGGAATTGCAACTGAACTCCAGACTACAGAGATCAGGTCCCTGGAGAAAATTGCCACTTTGGAGTGTGGATTGTATGGCATTATATCCTGCTGAAGTCCCTCTTCTCCTCAAGTCCTGCCCTTTCCAGGCTCCACCCCCAAATCCCCAGGAATTTCCCAACCCGCAGCTGGCAACCCTAAAGGCTTCACACTATTTCCCCCCAGCCCCAATGAAACTTCCAGATTTCTCATTCATTACTGATGAAAGAGGTTGCATGTAGCTGCACTGGTCCAGAGCGAAATCCAAAAGCAAAAAACCAAAATGACACAAAATTTGTGCAAAATTGTGAGTTCTCGAAAACTCTTCATCAGTCTGCATGTTTAAAATAAAGTAGGGGGGACAACAGATGTCTCAGGCCACTGCTTAAAGCCTCCTCTTGCCCGCATTCTGTGCAGATGTGGGCAGATGTAAAATGGTGCTGGTGTTGAGCTGAACCCTTGGCCTTATGGGAAGAAGAAGCAAAAAATGGAGGCACACACAACTGAAAACACAAATAGCAACCGCTGATCAAATCTCTCTCTCTCTCTAGCACCAGACGGGACACGTGGATCCTTTCAAAGGCTGAGAGCAGGGGAAGAAGACGATATATTAACAATGCTGGAGATTAATTTTAGTTAGCACACAAGTCAGTGGAAGCCAGATTGAGTATTGTTACCATTCGTTGTGGGGAAAACCCGTACCTTTACATTCTTTCCCAAGGTTGTCTCTCACTCTTGACAAATCCCAACCTTTATCAGCGGACTGCAGGTATTCTCAAAGTAAAAATCTGCATATGTGCCCAGCAATTTCACACAGGATGTTGGCAAGACAAGGCCTTAAAGATCATCATCACCTAAGGCATATGATTACCAGGAGGGCCTGGAAATATCCTAGACTTACAACTGATCTCCAGACTATAGAGATCATTTCCCTTGGAAAAAGTAGCTGCTTTGGCGGATGGACTCTACGGCATTATAGCCCACCAAGGTCCCGTTACTCCCCAAACCCCACCTTTCCAAGTCCCACCTCCAAAATATCCAGGAATTTCCCAACCCAGAGCTGGCAACTCTACTGAGTCATCTGGTTTCTCCCTTCCCCTTTTAAGCACATGAAGCTTGATGAAGAGTTCTGTAAAACTTGAAAGCTTGCACTGTTTTGTGTCATTTTGGTTGTTCTAATAAAAGCCTTTTGTTTTTAGTCATTACAGGTGTTAACTAGCAAAAGCAGGCATTCCCTACTCATTACAGGAGCTATCTTAGCATCAATAAAAATACAGAGACCACTAGTTTAGTTATTAGATTTGAATTTTACATAATATCTCTTCCTGTACATTCTGTGTTTCATGGCCCTTAGAATCTGCTGTTTGTTTGTGAGGTTGTTTGCTTACCTCTCTGTAAAATGGCAGCCTAGTGAAGGTCCACTCATTGCATCTGACGAAGCTGGCTCTAGTCCACAAAAGTTTTATGCTGCAATAAAATGTTCTTAGTATTTATGGTGCCACAAAACCTCTTTTTATTTTTGCTGCAAAGGAATAACACGGCTACCTGTCTAGAATTTTGATATAAGCTAGATGTATTACCTTTTATTAAGACCAACCAAAACAACACACATAATACAAATATTTGAGGTTGTCTGAATAAAAAGCATTGCATGGTCTATTTTTGGAATTTGCATTGGACCAGTGTGGCTCCTCCCACAACCTCTGTGTATATCTGAGGCACGATAGTTTTATAAATTAAAACTGGAGGCACATTTCACCCTGAGCAAATAATTAGAATGTTAGGAAAAGTTCTGCTAGATGAAACCAGTGGCCCATCTAGTACACAATCCGGTTTCCCACAGTGGCCCACTAGATACCCCTGTAAGGCCCTCAGGCAAAAGCACAGAGGCCAAAGCTTCCCACCAGTGTAGCTCCTAGCAACTGACATTTGGAGGTATACTCCTCCTGAACATGGAGGTTCCATGACTGAAGCACCTATTCTCCATAAATTTGTCTGATCCACATCCAAAACCATCTCTGCTAGTGGCCATCACCACGTTCTGTGACAGCAAGAACTTCACCAACCCACACCAAGATGCAAAATTAACTTATTTAAAACTTTTGTATCTTGCCCTCTTATAGAATTTCCAAGAAGTTTCACAAAACAATAAAATAATTCACAATAACAATGAATAAGAACAACCCAGCCACTTAAAAAACAAGACAGCTGTTTTCTAAAGAAACGAAGCATCACATAATAAAGGACTGGCGCGATAAAAACAACAGTGAAACTAGTGGCAACGTTCCACTGAGAACCAGTATACTATAATGGCTAAAGTGTTGGGCTAGGACCAGGGAGATCTGAGTTCAAATCCCTGCTTGCCAGGAAACTTACTTGGTGACCTTGAGTCCATCATTTACTTGCAGCCCAACCTATTTCAGAGGGATGTGGAATGGTATAGTATAGCCCAATCTCGTCCAATCTTGGAAGCTAAGCACCTGGATGGAAGACCACCAAGAAGGACTCTGCAGAGGAAGGCAATAAGAAACCATCTCTGCTTCTCACTTGCTTTGAAAGCCCCCTTGCTGGGGTTGCCATCAAGTGGGTTCCGACTTGATGGCATATACATACACAACTTATTGCACAAAGGTGTGGGTAAAAGGTAGGAGAGGCACTTGTACATCACCTTGAGGTCCTCAGAGGAAAAGCAGGGTAAAAATGCAGTACAAAGATAAAAAGCTTGGACAAGTGGGAGGAAACGTGCACCAACCGAAATCTGGGGAAAGTGTGGTTTATGAGGCATCTCAAGGTCAACGAGTGTGGCTGCAGGCAACTGGCTGAGGGGAGGAAATTCTAAAATTAAGACAGCAGAATGGGGGGGGGAAGCAAAATGGGGGTGCCATAAAATACTAGTAGAAAAGAGCAGGAGTCCAGCAGCATCTATAAGACTAACAAAATTTGTGGTAGGATATGAGCTTTCATAAGTCACAGATATCTGCGGAAGTGAGCTGTAACGCACAAAAGTTCCTAAAACTAAACTAAAGCTGCCCTAAAACTTTTCAAATACTTTTTCTAAAGTGAACTTAGCAGTGGGGGGGCGAGGGGGGGCAGGAGTGCTACTTTTTGGCTCCAGCCCACATTTGCAGTCTTGTAGATAAGGAACCATGTTTTGCTCTTGTTAAGGGTACAACATCGGATGCTATAGGCAATTAATATACCTGAAAATGTTTTCTGTATGGCACTGGACCTTTACAGGCATGGTACTACTGACTCTTGAGAATACCTTGACTGGGAAGAGCAAGCAGGAAATCTTCCTCTTTAGCTTCTTCTGATATGAAGAGTTCCCTTCGAAAACATTCCAGAAGACTTTCCCCATAACAAATATAATTCTGCATTCCATTCTCACTCTCCTGTTCGAAAGGCAGTCTCCTAATAAATCATTGTCCTGATTTCGTTTCTGTTTTGTCTTTCAGGGAGAATTTAGAAGACAGCCAGTGAAAATTTTATTAAAATGCTTCTCTTGCCTTTTCTAATGTTTCAACTCCCTCACCAGTATCTCTACGAAGAAGGAAAGGAACGCCTACCGAGAGAGTAAATACTGCTGAACAGTAGCTGCTGATCTGCTGCATTAATGACAACCGTATCCTTCATGAAATTAAACATTCTAAAGCAATTTTTAAAATGAAGTAATGAGAATAAGAGCGCCCCCCCCCCGAAAAAAAAGATGTGATGAAGACCATGGATTTCTAAAGATCTGTAATAGGTAGATTTTGGACCAAGGTCATGTGGGTGAGAAGAGAGGATTTAATCATCAGCCCCCTGAAATTTGTGATCTTAAGGATACTTTCCCGGGAGTAAGTCCTATTGACTAACGTGGGGGTTACTTCTGAGTAGGCCCATTTAGAGTTGCTTCCTAAGTCTCCCTTCATCTCTTGGAGGGGACAATGGCAAGATAGATTTTTCCAAATGTCCCAGAGCGCCACATCCCTCTCCGTTAAATTAATGCACCTCTCTATGGGAAGAGCGACAGCACCCCTAACCACGAAGCCGAGTATTTTGCACTGAAATGTGCTGGGTCTGAAAAAACCTTCCTTGGGTGTCTAATTGAACTCATACCTCATTTAGCAGAAAGAGCTGCCAGATGGGATTCAGACATTCCGTCACAGTGCCTGACAGATCATTTAATCACTCAACCTGCTTAACTGAATCCCTGTGCTACTGTCTTCTTCTATAGCTATTTTTTTTTCTTTTAGTAAATGCACAAAAGTCATTGGCCGTTTCCAGACAGCTTACCTGCCTCCGGAATGTTGTGCCATGTTGCGGGGAAAACGCGAAATATCACGTTTTCTCGCGCAAGTTTTGCGCGACGTCCCGCAATGTCCCGGAACATCGCGCAAAACTCACACAAGAAAACGCAATATTTCGCATTTTCCCCGCAACATGGCGCGACGTTCTTGAGGCAGGTAAGCCATCTGGAAACGGCCATTCATTAGTCGCTGTTTGGAAGGCCAGATCACACTGGCAAATCCCTCCATGCAACAGTGTACATGGGAATATGTCTGCACGAACACATGAAGCTTCTGTAAACCAAGACAGACCGTTGGCCTATCAGGACCAGCATTATCTAGTCTGACAGGTAGCAGCTCCCAGAGTCTCAGGTAGAGGTCCTTCATGTCATTTACTATCTGATACTTATAACTGGAGATACCAGGATCTGAACACACAACTTTCTGCTTACAAAACAGATATTCTATCACTGAGCTGTTCTTAGCCTCTCTCTTAACACCACCAACAGCACTTGACTCTTCTAGACAGATTAGTGCTCTGCTCAGAGCAGTGAACAAAGTCAGTGTTATTATTATCCCCACAATACAGCTGGGGAGCTGGGGCTGAGAGGAGTGCTCCTCAACCTTGCACAATGACGTCACTTCCCAGAAGTGACATCGTTGTGCCAGCACAGGGCCGTGCATGCAAGGACGGTCCCAGGAGCACCAAGAAGGTAAGCACTGGGTTCCCCCTCCTGCTGGAAGGGGACCCAGCAATCCTACCCAAAATGCTGCTCCGGGAGGACCATGGAACCTCAGGAACAGCAAGAGAGACAAATTGGGGTTCTACAGCAGGAAGGGGGAATTGGTAGAAATTACCACACTCCTATTGGTGGAGAATTTAGTCCCTATACAACCTAGGGTTTGCATGTACAGTATGAGTAGAAAGATGGAAATACTAGAGTAGCACATGTCATTGGTTTCCAGTTTGATTTTCAGGTTCCATAGATCTCTGCGCAGTCTGATGCTAGTAGGTGGAACCAGACTTACTCCAGCATCCTCCCACCAAGGGGTATCACAATATGAGGGGATTGGCTGTACTTGGTGGTGCAGTCCATAAAACTGGCAGCTCACGTGCCCAGCTGTGCAAGCTATCCCTACAGCTACTTGCGTGGGAGGAGTTGATATAAACCAGGTGGCCCCCAAAGTGAGCATTCCTCCCTGCCATCAAAGCACCAACTTTTCCAGGGGCTGCTTAACACAACCCCTTGGAAGAACTCAGTCTGAATTTGCCCAAAGTCTCTTATTCTAGAACAGGGGTGGGCAATTGTTTTGGCTTGGGGGCCACTTTGTGGGAGCGGAGGTTAGCGGAGAGCCGCACCTTTTAAAATGATTGCATTCATTAGTTAACTTTGCATTTCAGAAAAGGTATAAATTGATACCTTGTATCATAAAAATCAATAAATATAAATTAAATAAAATAGTGGTAGTTTTATTCAATTTATTTATTGTGCTAATTTCATATCATCTATAGCTGCAAGCACATTTAATTTTAGAATCAGTTTAATGAGACAAATGTACCCTATCACACTTTTCTACTGTCTTGGCGGGCCACAAAAAACTCTGTAGCGGGCCACATGTAGCCCACGGGCCGCAATTTGCCCACCCCTGTTCTAGAAGAACCATCATAATGGTTACCATAATGCTATGATACTAGCCAGTTTGGTGTAGTGGTTAAGAGCGCGGGACTCTAATCTGGAGAACCGGGTTTGATTCCTCACTCCTCCACTTGAAGCCAGCTGGGTGACCTTGGGTCAGCCACAGCTTCTAGCTCTCTCAGCCCCACCCACCTCACAGGGTGTTTTGTTGTGGGGATAATAATGACATACTTTGTAAACCATTCTGAGTGGGTGTTAAGTAGACATGGGCACAAGCTGCATTACGAACTTCAAAAACCCACGAAATTGGCGATCGCGCGATCGCGATCTGGCAGTTCGTGATTGTCCACGGCCAACGAACCAGCGTTCGGAAGAAGTCTGGTTTGGTGTGTTTGGCCGTGGTTCGGGAAGCCAGTCAGGCACCATCAATCAATTCCCCTGGAAACGGAGCCGGGGGAATGCCTGAACTCTGTCTGCGCTTCTTCTGTCACCCTGGAAATCTGAATTGAAGCCCAGCTTACCTTGATCAACTTGCTAACACACAACCGGGGAATCAATACTGTATCATAAACAACTTTTAGTATTTAATGCTATGTAAAGTGCCAAGTGCAAAATTGTGCAATAAATACATACATGCAATAAATACTGTGTACAAAATCTGTCATCCACAATGCTACCAAATTCATAGCTCAAATGAGCAATGTCCACTATGTAGGGTCCCTACATAGTGGACATTGCTCATTTGAGCTATGACTTTGGTAGTATTGTGGATGACAGATTTTGTACACAATATTTATTGCATGTATTTATTTATTGATTGATGTATTTACTGCACAATTTTGCACTTGGCACTTTACATAGCATTAAATACTAAAAGTTGTTTATGATACAGTATTGATTCCCCGGTTGTGTGTTAGCAAGTTGTTCTCTTTACCGGTGGAACTCCCTGGTTACTTCAGCTTACCTTGATCGGCAGGTCTTCCTTCCAACCATGGAGCTGCAAAGTAGTTACAAGTTGGGAGAAGACACCCGGGGGAGGGAGGGGGAGGGGGTGTTCTGTAGCCACAGGCACTCCAATCTCATCCCTGCAAACCCTGATAGGCAGCTCTGATGGCCAAACACAGACCTCCTGCGTTGCTCTATGGGACCTCAGCTTATAAAAAGCCCTGTGCTCCTAGGCTGGCTTTCACTTTCAGCGAGCAGTGGAGTGTGAGAGCTGTTGCTTACTACTTGCTAGCCTTTGGGGAGAGACAGAGAGAGTATAATTGAGCTTGGATTTTTGTGGGAGTTTCCTGGGGGCCGCGGATTGGAGAGGGTATAACTTCAAGATCCCTATTGCAACGGGAAATGTCAGTTGCGGTCCATGACTTCGGGATCGTCATCGGCACTGAACCACGAACCACGGACTCGTTAAATTTTTTTGGTTCATGCCCGTGTAGTCATCCTTTTTAAAAAATATTTTTATTTATTTATTTATTTTGGTAGGTTAGCATATACAGCCAATATAAAAACATTAATTATTCTTCCCTTAACTAGTGTATGCCCCCCACCCCTCCCTCCCCCCTTTTATTTTGACTTCCAACATCGCTAGAACCGTTCTGTCCCTGATCATTACATCTAATTTACATCTAATCTTTTTGATTACAGGTAAAGTCACTTAATATCTATCTTTCAGTAGTTATCAAAGATTACTAATTTCCCTTTTACATCCCATTCATTTTCTAAGTAATCCTTCATTTTCTGCCAGTCTTCTTGAAATTCTTTTGAGTTTTGTTCTCTCAGTTTTCTCGTCATTTTGTCCATCTCCGCCATGTATAACAGTTTTTGAATCCATTCTTCAATTTCCTGTATCTTCTCTTGTTTCCAGTATTTTGCATATAACAACCTTGCTGCCACAATCGTATAAAATAACAATGTTCTATCTCTAACGTTAATCTTTTCCATATTTAATCCTAACAGTAACAGTTCCGAATTTTTACTCAAATTAACCTTCAAAATTTGCCCCATTTTCTCATGAATCTTAGCCCAAAAGGATTTAGCTTTTTCACATGACCACCACCTATGATAAAAGGAGCCTTCATGTTGTTTACATTTCCAGCATTTATTTGACATATCTTTACTCATATTGGCCAACGTTTTTGGTGTCAAATGCCATCTATACAACATTTTATAACAATTTTCTCTTATGTTGACACATGTTGATATTTTTAACGTATTTTCCACATATATTCCCAGGCCTCCATCGTTATTTCTCTATTAAAATTTATTGCCCATTTCACCATCTACGTCTTAACTACTTCATCTGCCCATGTAGTCATCCTGAAGGGCAGTATATAAATCAAATGTTGTTATTATTACTACTACTACTACTATGATGACGACGACAACGACTACTACATAAGGCCCAAAGACATTGGCCAGATTCTCATTGCAGTGGGAAGCCAGTGTCTTATTCAGACACATTCTGGATATGGAATCTAGGTCACCCTCAGTCCCAGTATCCCTGGATCAAACCTTGGCCGTTTCCACTTGCTCTTAAAGGGATGGCCCACTCACTGAATGCTGGTGGCTTTTCCCCAGGAATCGACACACCTCTGTTTGCAAAATGGCTGTGGGCTGTTTGGCTTCCATGTTTTCTACAACTTTTCTGGGAACGCACTTTCCGTGCTCCCAAAAAAGGTGCCGAAAACATGGCAGCTGAATGGAAGCCAAACAGCCCACAGCCATTTTGCAAACAGAGCCATGTGAGTGGGCTGTTCCTTAAAAAGCATGTGGAAACGGCCCTTGTATCTTCCTCTCAGAAGGAAGCTTCCTTCCTCTCAAAATGTTCTTCTTATCTATCCTCTTTTTCTGATATTGCTACATGCTATGTTATTTTATTCCTTTCCTTTTATTCCATTAGAAGCTCATTGATTCATAAATCTTGAACTGCGGAAAATACTTATTCCTTATCTTTTTTGGATGCAAGGGCTAAAAGGACTGAGACATAAGCTAAGGTAAGTTTAGAATCCTTATCACTAAGCAAAAGAGCCAGGGTTTCTGGATGGTTGGTTAATTAAAGGCTTAATATAATAATCCCTTATATTTTTGAAGAACCTACATTCAAGCAGGGCATGAAAGGATGTATCAATCCTATTAGGGCCACAAGGGCAAATTCTGTCAGAATAGGGCCTATTCAAAAATCTCTTCTGTAAAACCATTGTACGTATAATATTCAATCTTGCAACAAGAAAGCTCTGTAGTATTGTGAGATGATAAGATAATACATATAGGGTATTGATTGCGGGGGGAGGAGAGACCAAAAGATAGGGCTGAACAAATTCTGAGGGCTCTTGAAATCAAGCTGCTATGGTTGATTTCAAGGACACGATTTCTAATCAGTGAAAATGCTTTGGATTCGCCCATATCAAAAATATCATCGATCGACATTCCAACTATTATCAGTTTCTCATCCAGGGCTTTCATCCAAGTCAATTTGTGGGTATCCTGATTTAAAGCATCTAACAAACCATCTTCAGCATAGAGCAGTTTTAATCTCATTTTAAAGGCATATACCCATGCTCTTGCTTCCATGGAAAGCTGTCCAAATTCTGCCTGCAATATGACATAAGACACACAACAGAGGATATTAATATTTTCCTAAGAAATTTTGCGAAGGGTTGGTCAATATTATCAGAGATAGCTTTAATCCAAATAGCGGAGCCATAAAGAATAATGGGAGCCACTTTCAGATTAAAAGCTTGCACCACTCCAGGAATATTCTCTCCCCACCCACCCTTATAGCGTTCGCACATGGTTTTGATTTACTAAACACTGTTCTAATATGGGGGTCCAGGAGAGATCTGCCGAAAACAGAATCTCCAAATAAGAGAAGGTCTTGACTCCCTCAATATTGGACCTGTTGATTGACCACTGGGATGGGTTCCATTTCGTTAGTCTTGGTGAAAACTAAGATCTTAGAGTTATTTTATTGCTCTCTTCAGTTTTTCAAGTCTTCCTGGGGCTCTCCACATCTCTCCCAAGCTTTTCCAGTTCCCCTGAATTGTTACTGTCTCACTTGCCTCCACAGTAGCCCATTTCTCCAGAACTGCCGTAATTCATTCTCTTCTTTATTATAAAGAACCCACATTATGTCATTGTCTCTGTTGCATTCCAATGTTTTCCCTGTTGTCCTCTTATCTTATCAAAAACTTATTGCATAGCAATACTGACTTTAAACTAAATTACAATGTCAACTTGATATTGGTAGAAGAGTGGTCCATGACTCAGCGGCTAACATAATAATAACAAAACAACAACAACATGTTTATATACCATTCTTCTAGACAGCTCTGTGCCCAGTCAGAATGGTTAACAAAGTCAGTGTTGTTATTATCCTCACAATATAGCTGGGAAGCTGAGGCTAAGAGGAGTGGCTTACCCAAGGCCACCTGCTGAGCTCATGGCAGCAGTAGGAGTCAAACCAGCAGAGTGCTGATTTGCAACCCAACCACTTAACCACTATGCTACTGCTTGCTCTGTTGCCACTCCCGTTACATGTCTTGCAACATCTATTCCTGCAATTCCTTTCTAGAGTGTCCCCCCTTTTTCACTTTCCATTTTTGCCCCACAAAAACGTACCCCAATTCTTGCACTAAACAAATGACCTAAGTTACAGAGCTGCTTGCAGGGGTCTCATTGGAGGTATTCTGCTTAAAGGTGCAGATCACCTGAACTCCTGAGCATGGAGGACAGCAGCCGACCACTACAGGTTCTGCCTTCTCTTTTTGTTCATCTGTGGGGCTGCTGTGGTCACAGCCACCTCTCCCCTTCCTTATCTTTAAAAACCCAGAACCAACAATATTCAGTTTCTGGTTCCTCCCTTCCCAGCACCTAGCAGTGCACAGCAACTGTCTGAACTACCACCAATGTCAACCACACACATGCACACTGATTGGCTTGGGCTGGAAGGGTTAAGGACAGGGACAGCACCACCATTGAGGCAGTGAGGCAGGCGCCGTGGGCGCTGAGGCACTGAAAGGGGTGCTGGATGGGGGGCCGGGGGTGGAGGCACACATCACGGAGCTGGTGTGCCTGGGCTGCAGCTGTTGCAGCCAGCCAGCCCCGTGCTGCCGCTGCCGCCACCGCCACCAACACACGCCCCCGGACAGGCACAGCAGCTGCGGGTTAGGCACGGCAGGCATCTGGGGTGGCATGTGGAACCTCCTCAGCCACCCACCGCGCCTGACTGGGAGCGTTGGCAGCCTCCACGTGCTGTCCCAGCCACCCGCCGGCCAATGGGGCTGGCTTGCTGCATGATGACATCATCACGCAGTGATGTCATCACGCAGTCCGCGGGGGGGGTGCACACGCACTACGTGCACATGCACATAGGGGAAGCCGTGGGTGCCAGAAACTCTGGCGCCGCCCCTGGTTAAGGATATACTGAGAGTCTCTCTGCACAAGATATCTTACCCAGGAATGCTCAAGTGAAAGGTCTTACACTTGTTCTCCCATTGTGGATACACATACGCTGCTCGGGAGACAGAGTACACATGAACTGTAAGACTGCACAGAAAGTAAATCACTTGAGCGTCCCCATGTAAGATGTCTTGTGTAGAGAGACTCAGTGTTGGAATGGGGCAGCAGTGTTTGTCCACTGAGCACTCCCTAGCACTGAGGGATGCTGGGAAGGGGATGGTAGTAGGAGATGGGAGCGCGTACCTCAGCAGAGGGGCAAGGGCGGCCATTGTTTTCCCTTCCAATTTTGTATTAGCATTCTAATAAAAAGGTTGAAATAAAATTTAAATGAATGAGGAAACAGCAGGGTTTGAGATCTGGAAAAATGGGTAGAGAACTGAACGAACTCCACAAGTAACCTACGTTTACAGAAACTGCAAAACTAGGCGCTGCTTCTTTGCGGATGAGGCCCACTGAGAGCCTGCACGGTAGTGTTCAGAGTGTCACAGTGGGATCTGGGAGGCCTGGGTTCAAATCCTGACTCTGCAGTGAAGCTCACAAGGTGAATTTGGGCCAGTTGTTCTCTCTCAGCTTCACCTACCTCACAAGGATGATGTGAGGATAAAATGTGGAAGACAGAGCCGCATACACTGCTCCTTGGAGAAAGGGCGGAATAAAAATGGAGAGGTAGAAATAGGATCTGTTGTCCTAGGTCAGTGGTGCACACCCCACCTTTGCTTCTGTGATGAACATTGTGGGACTGCAATAGGAACATTGCATAATATTCCAGAAACCACAATTATAATTCCACTTTCAACAGCTAGCGGAGCAAGAAGATCTCATCAGTGCTCAGGGGAGACATTTGGTTAGCAAGAAAATCTAATTAGTTGGGTTCATAGCTAGTTTATCCATGTAGTTTTACGTCCCAGATAACCAAACATCTGGTTACCTGAATGCTTTTTATTAGCGAGGCTGTAACAGAGGAAGTGAGATAGTCATTAGATGACATTACAGCAGCCAAGATAGTGCTGCCTGTTTGAAGATCACGAATTGGGAACTAGCTTGATGCAAGAGCCCCCAAAGCTGTCCAGCCATTAATTGGGTTGAAGAAGACTTGGGCATATCTTGGGAAAGGGAGGAGCAGAGGCCTTTTTCTACTGATAAAGTTCTCCTTTCAGTTTAAACAGACAGCCTCAGTATCTGCTCCACAAGGGGTACGTTTGAATTCTGAGCGCACCCACACATCACTTCTGAACTGGTGCAACTCCACCTTGCTGAACCTGTTCAATAATTGATGTTTACTCCTTAACTAGAGAAGTGCAAATGGTTTTATTCTGGGGAGGGGAGTGGGGAGGCACAGACAGGTAGAGGGCAAGGAGCTGATTTTTAAAAGGCAAGGGAGAAAAAGAAGGAAGGGAGAAGAGAGCAAAGGAAGAGAAAGGCATGAATTAGTGATGGGCCATCCCAAGAGAAGGTTCTGGCTGGGCAGGGAGGGGAAAGATGAGGAGGAGCGAGTCATGCATGAGAATGCGATGTGACAGATACAAATGTGTACTACACTCTATGGACATGTGGGGGAATTAGGAGAGCATGGATTCTTGTAGGAGGTGTCAGTTCTTACATGGGGGGTGAGCTGCACTCAGCGCCTACCCCATTTCGAAGAATGAGGGAAAGCGCTTTATAAATAGTGGGCAAGTAATATTTATTGTTGCAATTAAAAGGCCCCAAGTGGCCATCTTGAAGAAGGCTGCATATTTTGGCTAGTGCTTGATCCACTGAAATTGCTAGGCTGGAATTATGGAAAACAAGAGGCACTAAGAGGCTGCGATGTTTGGAAAATAAGGTTTTCGACGTGTTCTAGGGAAACGAAGTGAGAAAATACTGATCTTGTATCCCTTAGCTGTGGCCCCTGGGCAGATGCATCTCCACTCCTTAACTGGGCTCCACTCCTTGATCCCAATGGCCCTGCCCTGGAGGGGTGGTCCCTGGGCCAGGCTCTACCCCTCTATGGGTCCTGCTCCTTGCCAGAGCTCTGTCTTCCAACAGTTAACAGCCCTCAGTCTCCCATATAATGTAGCTTATAAACTACAGCTATTGAAATCCATGCCCTAAGAACCTCAGAAGAGCCCTGCTGCTTCAGACCAGTGGTCTATCTAGTCTGGCATCTAGTCACACAGTGGCCAACCAGTGCCAACAAGAGGGAACAGAGGCTGAGGCCTTACTCGAATCTTGCCTCTGACAACTGATATTCAGAGGTTCACTGTCTCTGAATGTGGTGGTTCCCTTCAGTCTCAGTGGCTCCTAACCACTGAAAGACCTATCCTCCATAGGGGAACTCTTGGAGAAGAGTCACCTATAATACAGATCTTTTGATCTATGGGCATTTTATTTTTCATCATGAATGAACTACAGCTAATCTTTTCCAGAAGCTTTTTTTCCTTCTTCAAAAGATCAAGCGGATATCCTGGAAGCATTTAATTTCTCAGAAAGCAGTGGATCAGTTGCTACCCGTGGTAATAAAACCAATGAGTCTTCATAAACACAAACAGAGCTCCCTACCAAACAACATGAAAATAGTTCTGTGCTGCAATGGAGGAGTCAGTGCGTTGCACCCTCCTGCTCCACGCATCAGGACCAGGTGCCTCACTTTCCAGCTACATCTACAGCTGTGTTGTTTCCAAGAGCTGTCAGCTACGGCTGAACGAGATTAACACCAGACTTGGTGCAGCAAGGGGGGGGGGGGCAGCTCCCTGTTGTAGAAGCATGCACACAGCATATAAAAAAATGCCAGCTTTTCATTTTCTTGGTGCAAATCAAGCATTCTCTGCAATTCTGGAGTATGTAATAAAAGGCCATCGCCCCTCACACACAGTTCTGTATCTATCTATAAAATAACCCAGTTTCACAGGACTTTCGATCTAATATGAAAATCACTGTGGATTACTTCATATGAAGAACTGGCACAGCGGTCACCAAGAATTCAGGAATTGCTCTCATCTGCTTGTTTCTTGTTTCTTGGCTTGCCTAGGAACCAGCCACGAAATTACTGCAGGGTTCTCCCAAAGCCTCTATTGCTCTTCTAACTGGAGAGAAGTGGATTAGGGAGACCTTTGCTTGAATCCAAGCTGGCACACGAGCAAGGCAGTAGAAGGAGCCAATGCTTTCAGGCCTTGCTGGATGCAAAACATGGGAATGCGAAACACATGTCATTTTTCATCTTCAGGTTGCAAATAGCAATCAAAGATTTCCATGTATCCAACAATCCTTGCACAAGTGGAAGCACTAAAATTACTCCTTGCAGTCTGCTTGTGCTAAGAGAAAGCAATTGTATCCCTATTAGGATTTACACATGTGCAAAACATAGTGCAAGAATAAATGAAATAAAACCATGCCAACTATTTGTTGGCACTGCTCCATAGGCACTGCTCCATAGGCACATTGTTATTTTATTAAAAATGATACTGAATTCCTATGTGTTGCTGCTGCCCTTGAGTTGCTGGCTTGTACAGGTGCAATTGCCCTAAGTATAGTTTCCTTGATGCTCACGTGTTTTTGGATTCAAGCCAGCAACATGTTAAGATTAAGAAATACCTTTGCCATTTTTACTACAACCACCACCACCCCTTTATTTTTAAAATATAGTACTCAGCAGAGCTTTTTTTCTGGGGAAAAGGTGGTGGAAATGAAGGAGAAACACACAGGCTCCCTTACAAAACAGCCATTTCCTCCAGGGGAACTGACCTCTGCCTGGAGCTTGGGGGCGGGGCCACTGGACATGAGAGGTGCTAGAAAACAGAGTTGCGCTTACCGTAACTACTGTTCATTGACGTCTTCTGTGCAGCCCCACATGGGACTGCGCCTGCGCAGGCCTGCCGACCGGATTTTTCTTTTCTAGCAAACGTCCACTAGGGGGCGCACGTCCGACCCAATGCGCATGCGCGGCCGTTTCCCGCCCAAGCGACATTGGGCGACGTCGCCCCCTTTCCCCTCAGTTTCTCCTTTGCTGCCGAATGCCTTCACATTATCTGGAAGAACACAGCGGGGTAGGAGGGAGGGTTGTGTGTCTGCACAGAAGACGTCAATGAACAGTAGTTACGGTAAGCGCAACTCTGTTTTCACTGTCCGTCTTCTGTGCAGCCCCACATGGGAGACTCACAAGCCACTTACCCAGGAGGCGGGCATGTGTTCTCACTGAAAAAGAGACTGAAGCACTGCTTGACCAACAGCAGCCTCTTTCCTTTCCCACACATCTAGTGCATAATGATTAGCGAACGTGTCCGAAGACGACCACGTTGCAGCCCTGCAGATGTCATGCAAGGGCACGCCCCTAAGGAAGGCCGCAGAGGCAGCTTGCGCTCTGGTGGAATGAGCTTTTACTTCCAAAGGGCAAGGTAACTGAGCATGCGAGTAGCAGGCTCTAACCGTTTGAGTGACCCAACGGGAAATTGACTGGGCTGTAGCAGCCTTTCCCTTCCTGGGCCCATAATAGCACACAAACAGTTGTTTGGCACTCCTAAACTGTGATGTACGTTGGAGGTAAAATAAAATAGCCCTTCTCACATCCAAGGAATGTAAAGCCCTTTCAGAGTTATGAGAAGGGTCAGGAAAAAAGATAGGTAGGACAATGTCCTGTGAGGTGTGAAATTGAGTGGACACTTTGGGTCTAAAACGAAGGTCAGGTCTCAGCACCACCTTATTTTGATGGACCTTCAAAAAGGGAGCATCCCACCTCAGGGCAGCAAGCTCGCTAACTCTGCGAGCAGATGTAATGGCAACCAGGAAGGCCACTTTACAGGATAACCATTTTAAATCACAGGTAGCCAGTGGTTCGAAGGGTGATTTCATAAGTCCCGTCAGCACTACCTGCAGTGACCATTGGGGAACAATTTCCTTGACTTGTGGAAACATATTATACAACCCCTTCAAAAAAGACTTCGACAAACTGTGGGAGAACACCGTCTTCCCATCTATTTTAGGGTGGAAGGCTGAAATGGCAGCCAAATAAACTTTAATAGAGGAATTAGAGAGTCCCCCATCCTTTAGGGACAGGAGGAACTCAAAAATAAAAGACAACTGGCAATCCCAAACATTAACTGCGGTGTCAGTAGCCCAGGCCTCAAAACGCTTCCATTTAGCTGCGTATGACCTGCGAGTGGTGTCCCTACGGGCATTCAGCAAAATTTCAGCTACCCTGTCAGACATCCCCTCCGTGCCCGAATGTGCCAAGCAGTAAGGTTGAGTTTGGGTAGGTCGTGATACCAAACCCCTTTGTCGGACAGAAGGTCCGGGTTCAGTGTGAACCGATAATATGACCCCTGCGAAAGCTGCATGACATGTTGGAACCATGCTTGTCTGGGCCAGAAGGGGGCCACCAGAATTAAGTGCGGCCCATTCCTCTGGATTTTGCTGACGACCCGAGACAGCAGTGGGAACGGAGGGAAGGCATAAAACAGGTGCCCTGTCCAGCGTATCTGGAACGCGTCCCCCAGGGAGCGGTGACCTAGCCCTCCCCTGGAGCAGAATTGCGGGGCCTTTTTGTTGGCCTCCGTCGCAAAAAGGTCTACGTCTGGGAACCCCCAGTCCGAAAAGATGGAGCTCAGGTAATTGTCTGCTACGGTCCATTCGTAGCTGTCGAATCGCATCCGACTCAGTTTGTCTGCGATGACATTGGTGGTGCCGGGAATATGGACCGCCTGAAGGAACACGCCTCTGTCCACGGCCCAGTTCCAGATCCGAACGGCCTCGTCGCAGAGGGCCTTGGATGTAGTGCCCCCTTGCTTGTTCAGGTAGAACATCGTGGTGCAATTGTCTGTGAGCACCTGAACCGCTTTCTGCTGCAGCGTGTCTGCGAATGTGATAAGGGCATAACGGACCGCTCTCAATTCTAGCAGGTTAATATGATCTCTCTTTTCCTGCTCCGACCAAATCCCATGTGCCCTCAGGGCACCACACTGGGCTCCCCATCCTACTGTGGAGGCATCAGTCGAGATTGTGATCTCGGTCTGGATGGACCCAAACGCAACACCCCCAAGGAGGTTAGTCTCATCAAGCCACCATCGTAAGGCCCGGATAATCCCTCTGGGGATGGAATATCGTTTACTCTGGGACTCGTGTTCAAAATCATGAACCGACAGGAACCACAGCTGGAGAGGTCGCATGTGCAACCGGGCCATAGGGGTGACAGCTGTAGAGGAGGCCATGAGGCCCAGGAGCCTCTGGATCGCAGTCACGGATTGGAACCTGCACTTAGAAAAAAGGTTCACCATCCTGCTAATCTTTAAAGCACGCTCTCTGGGCAGAAAACCTCTGTTCACGCCACCGTCCAGTTCCATACCGATAAACAGCATCCGTCTGGACGGGGTAAGGTTAGACTTTTGTAAGTTAACCAAAAGTCCTAATCTGGAGCAGGTGAACATAACCGTATGGATCTGGGCCAGGAGAGCATTAGCAGAGGGTGCTGCTAGGAGCCAATCGTCAAGGTAGGGATAGATGGTACAACCCCGTTCCCTCAAATTTGCCACTACCACAGCCATACACTTAGAAAAAACTCGTGGGGCTGTTGAGAGACCAAAGGGAAGCACTTGGTAATGGTAGGCCTTATTGTTACAAAGAAACCTAAGGTACTTCCAATGATCAGGATGGATGGCAATATGAAAGTATGCATCCTTGAGGTCCAGGACAGCGAACCACATGTCCTCGGGCATTAACTGGAGGACTGTGTTCAGGGTAAGCATTCTGAACCGCTTGAGGAGAACGAATTTATTCAGTTCCCGAAGGTCTAAAATGGGTCTCACTCCTCCATCTTTTTTGTCCACCAGGAACATCCTGGAGTAAAAACCTAAGAGGGGGTCCTGAGGGAGCACCTCCCGCACAGCCCCCTTCTCTAGTAGTGCCACAACCTCAGCCTGTAAGTTATCAGAAGAGGATTGCACTGAGAGGTCAGGAAGAGACAACACTGGGTAAACATCAAACTGAATTTTATAGCCAACTTTAACGATATTAAGAACCCAACTATCAGATGTAATTTCTGCCCATGCAGAGGCAAACTGAACCAATCTGTTTCCAAACACAACAGACTGTTCGAATTCTAGTCAGAAATGCTTTGGCTGAGTTGCTGACTCTTTGGCATCGTGGGCTTGTTGACCGCGACGAGGGCGGTAGCTAGGCCTCCGGCGCTGAAAGGAACTTGCAGGCTGCTGGAATTGCCTGTAGGACCCATAACGGGGATACGGCTGGTATCGCTGTTGCCGACCACGATAGCCCTGTGAAGGGCGATACTGGGACCGATTTTCGGTAGATGGTCTGGCTGGGAGGATGCCGTAGGAACGGGCTGTCAGCCGATCTTTGCGTTTTTGGGAGAGGTAGTCATCCGTCTTGGATGAGAACAGGGATGGACCCTCAAAGGGCAGATTCTCCACCTTATTCCGCGTCTCGATGGGTAGAGCAGTCGTGCAGAGCCACGAATGCCTGCGGAGGACGATGGAAGAGGCCAATGTTCTGGCAGAGGTGTCAACGGTGTCACGGCCAGCATTTATCTGTTGACGAGAAAGGCACAAGGCTTCATCAAGAACCACCTTTGCCAACACCCTCTGGTCTGCAGGGAGCTTTTCCATAAAGGCCGCCATGCGGTTCCAAAGGAAAATTTGATATGCTCCCATGATGGCTGAATAGTTGGAGATCTTCAGCGTCAAGGCAGCAGAGGAGTACAATTTCTTGCCCAATGATTCGAGCTTCCTGCTTTCCTTGTCAATGGGCACCACATAAGACCCCTGGCGTTGACGGGTCTGCATTTCCTCCGTAATGAGGGACGAAGGAGGTGGGTGTGCAAAGAGGTATGCACAACCGTCATCCCGTGTCTTGTACAGGGCCTCCAGTTTGCGGGATGTTGGATACACAGAGGCCAGCTTCTCGCAGATGTCGTGAACGATTTCCACCAGGCCCTCGGTGAATGGGAAAGCAATAGTTGGAGGATTCCCGGACTGGACATATTGTAAAATCTTGTCCTTCGGCTTAGGATCCACAGCAGATATCTCGATGTCGAGAGAACGGGCCATTCTGACCATCTGCTCAGAATAGAGCCTGTAGTCCTCCGAGGGTGACACACGACCAGTCCCAATGATGATGTCATCTGGCGACGGGTCAGATGGTGGGCTGGGACTCGGGCCCTGAGAAGGTTCCACACGGTGATAAGGCGAGACATGCCTGGGGGAATCATAGTGGGAGAACTCACTGCGAGCGTCACCCCAATACTCCCTGCCAAATGAAGGAGAACTGGCATACAGGGAGCCCTCTCTATCATAGCCACTCCGAGGAAGGCAATAAGGCTGGTCCTCCCTTCCTATATAGTCATCGGCATGCCACGTCTCGGCAGCCCTAGGTGGAGCGTCGGGCAGACCACCATCGTCATCAGTGGAGTGGTGCAGCGGAGAGGACAGGTGCGGTGACGGGGTCGAGGGCTTCTCCCAGAGGACCTCATCCGTCTGGACCGATGTCGACTGTTGGTGTTTAGATTTCTTTTTCGACTTCTTTTCGCCCTTGGAGGCTGAAGTCGGATCGGAGCTTCGGTTCCGGTCAACCGGGGTTGGTGACCTGGGTAACGGATCCGAAGCCTTCGGTTCCGATCGAGAGCTCGTCCTCGAACCAAGACCAGAGCGAGCCGATTCAGTGGGCTTCGGAGTCGACGCCGTCGGAGTCGGAGTCGGATCCGACGGTTTGGGAACCGACCCAGCCGGGATGTTCGGATCCGATGAAGTTCTCGGCACCTTCGGAGCCGATGTGGCGGTCGGTTCCGACCTCGACGGGGACCTGGAACGGTGCCGCTTCCGAGTCGGATCCGACTGCGGAGTGGAGCACTTGCGACCCGACGCAGAACTCGCAGCCTCCTTCGGATCCGGGGTCATGGAATGCTTGCGACCTGACGCGGAACTCGCAGCCTCCTTCGGATCCGGGGTCGGGTGTTGGGCTTGACGGCGATCCGGCGAGCGGGAACGCGAAGTGGAAGCGGCCCTTCGGACAGATTCCGTCTCAGGGGGGGTGTCAACCGTCCCACCAGCCGGTGGAGGTCCCCCCGGGGTACCCGGAGCCCCCGACGCCCGCATCGCCCTTCTCCACAACAGGGCGTTCAGCCTATTCGCCCTCTCAGCCCTCGCCTTCGGGGTGAACCGTTGGCAGTGCTCACATTTACCGACGATGTGCCCTTCTCCCAGGCACTCGAGGCACACGGAGTGACCGTCCGTCCTCGTCATCTTCGTGGCACAGGTGGAACAACGCTTAAAAAGCGACTTCTCAGACATCTTCACTAGAAAAAGTTTCCTCAGAAAAAAGTTTCCTCAGAAAAGCGGACAGCTAGGTCTTCACCGGTCGGCGGCAAAGAAGAAACTGAGGGGAAAGGGGGCGATGTCGCCCAATGTCGCTCGGGCGGGAAATGGCCGCGCATGCACATTGGGTCGGACGTGCGCCCCCTAGTGGACGTTTGCTAGAAAAGAAAAATCCGGTCGGCAGGCCTGCGCAGGCGCAGTCCCATGTGGGGCTGCACAGAAGACGGACAGTGAACTCCGTTCCACTGCGTTCACGCTGAAAAAAAGCCCTGGTACCCAGAGAGAAAGTAGTAGGCACTTGTGCAGAAGGTTTCCATCTTTAGGCCTCTTTAACAAACTTTTTAATTAAGGCTCAGCGCTCCCTTGGGCAAGAGGTATTATTAGCTGCTATTAACAGATGGAACAGAAAGTAAAAGAAGAAATGAGCTAGGAAACTGACTGTATGGAAACTTTATAGCATGAAAAATGAAAAAAAAATAACTGGGCTTGTGAGAGCGATCAGCCTGTTGACCATCTGGAGAAATGAAGTAGGATGGCAAGAGGATCGGACAGCATGTATCGCCCATGTGAAGGCCAATGGTTTAAAATGAACCTGAAGATCTCTGCTTAATGTGTTCTGATGTTTGGGTTTAACTGACTATGCAATATTGCAGCCTTCCCTATTCAGAAAAAAGGATTTTATGTACTTCAAAAGGGGCCTGAATAATCTAACAGTGTAGTCTAACCAGAGAGAGAGGAAAATGCTGAGGTAATCTCAGACTAGACCAGTGCTCAATGGGAAGGAGCATACAAGCTTTTGAGCTGTTTGCCCAGGCAAAATGGGAGCGATCCTCTCCAGTAGACACCCAGTATGATGTAGTGGTTACTGTTGAACTAGGGCCTAAGGTTCAAATGCCCACTCTGCTGTAGAAGCTCACCAGGTGACCTTGGGCCAATTGCACTCTCTCAGCCTAACCTACCTCACACGGTTGTTGTGAAGATAAAATGGAGGAGAAACCTCTTCTCTACCTCTTCCAGCATCTAAAAGTGTGCATTCTTTTTATGCACGCACCAGACAACTCCCTTCAACCAAGGAGTGGTCATCTCCTTCAATTCCTGATGACTGCTTGACCATAGTCATTAAGGCCCATTAAGGAGATAACTACAAAAAATATTACCTTGCCTTTTGTTATAAAGGACAGACTACAGCCCAATGATCAGGACTCAATCTGTTACTAGAAATTCTATTAGGGTTCTGCTGAATGTCAGGTAAAAAAAAAAAATTCTGGTTGAAATGGACAGTTTCGGTAAGAAATATCTCCTGAGAAATATATAGATTGTACAACTCATCACTCTTTCCTCAGTCCTACTCAGAGCTATCTATTCCCTGGAAGGGTTATTTTTCCTTTTCCCCAAACCATCACAGGGGAGATTGCTGCCAATAATCATGGAGTGATACAACGGCACAAGTGAAAACAAATATACAAACCTAAGGCCATTAAATAAAATTAAGAGACATGGATTAGGGAAATGAGAAAATATTTTCTGACAGTTTCGAAAACATTTTGAAAAAATAGCAAGCAGTTTTTGCTCAGATTTAGTTTATATGAAAAAGGGGGAGGGGGAATTGCTGCAATTTTCTTCTAACCAGAGGACTAGCTAGGGCATTGAAGGAAAGTGTTGGAATAGGACCTGGGAAACCCAGGTTCAAATCCCATCTCTGCCCTTGGTCTTGGGCAGTCTCTCTCAGCCTAAAGTAACTTACAGGGTTGTTGTGAGGATAAAGTAGAGAAGGGGAGCACCAGATACAGCACCTTGAGATCCTGTGGGGAAGAGTGTGCTAAAAATGTGACAGGATTCTCAGGAGTTCCCTGTTTGACATTCTATGGGCACAGGAAGGCTTAGAGAAGTACTTAGTGGTTGCCTGTTCGGGGCTTCAGAGGCCTAAAATCAGGGCCGGTGCCAGGGTTACTGGCTCCTGAGGCGAGATACCTACTTGTGCCCCTCGCTCCATGCGCGCGCGCTTTGCTCACACACGCTCCAGCCCTGCACGATGACATCACTTGTGATGTCATCGCACAGGAGCGTCCCCCTCACCTGAGGTGGGCAGCAGCAGCAAAGGGGCAGGGAGGTGGCCTGCTTCCCTGCTCGCTTCCCCGCTTTCTGCCGTGCCGCCTGGGCGCCCGGCTTGCTGACAGCCAAGACAAGGCAGGCAGCAGCGGCGAAGAGGTGGAGAGGCGAGCGGGGACACGGCCTGCTTCTGGGTCGAGTGGGTCGTCGGGGCAGGCATGGCGCTTCCTTCAGAGTTCAGCACTTGAGGCGGCTGCTGGCATCACCTCCATGGATGCACCAGGCCTGCCTAAAATGTATCTCAGGTGAAGAGGCCTAAAATGTATCTCAGGTGAAGAGATTTTCTTGGCATGTTCAGCTTTTTCATGTGTAATTCAGAAATTTGAACACTCCTTTCTAGGGTTGCTAGCCTCCAGGTGGTGGCTTGAACTCTCCCAGAATTACAACTGATCTTCAGACAACAGAGATCACTTCTCCTGGAGAAAATGGCTCCTTTGGGAGGTGGATTCTATGGCATTATACCTTGCTGAGGTATCCCCCTCCTCAATCCCCACCCTCCCCAAGGTCCACCCCTCAAATCTCCAGAAATTTCCTATCCCAGAGTTGGCAACCCTAGCACTGGTCTAGTGTGAGATGACCTCATCATTTTCCTTTTTCTCATGTTGGTTTACATTGTTTGGTTATTCTTGCCCCCTTTGAGCTTCATAAAATCCTATTTCTGGATACTGAACAGGGAAGGTTTTCAGTCTGTGTTCTCTGAATCAACTGCTTTCATGACACAATTCTTTTGGTTTGCTGACTGGGGTTTTTCCCCTCTTCATAGAGGGTTGCCAGGTAAAGAGATCACATGATGAATGCAATGATGTCCTAATGCTTTATAGTTCACTGGCTATGGCTACATGCAGACATCACTTGCAACAAACAGCGCTGTTTTCAAGTGAGGGTAAAGCTGATCACATGACTGACCTTAGCCAATCATGATAGAAGACAACCGATTCCTAAGGCAAACCTTCCTGAATCAGTGAAGTCATGTCGTGGCTGTTTTGCAGTGGCCCATCAATGATAGCTAAAAAGGTAGGAGTACGCCTTTGAATGTTAGAAAATAACTTCTTTTTGCCCAGAATTCTGAGTTAAGAAATGCTGAAGCTAGAAAAGTCAGGAATGAACATGAGTTTCTTGGCAGAAGTGATTCCCTGAAAGTCATTCACTAGTATCACCAGTCACTTGATCAACTGTCATGAACTTAGAAATGCCACACTACAGGAGATTCTGCCACTATTTTTTGTGTGGTCTAAGGTTTCTAGCTCTGTCCTGAACCAAAAGCTTAGGGAAATTAGATGCACACACTTGTTATTTGTACACACAGACAGTACAATTAAAATCACCCTATAACCTTGCTTTTTAAAAAATATAGTCCATGAAAAGACAAATTTTGAATGCTGATTTTCTCCAGCCACACTTCATGACACAGCAAGAAGATACCGGCCAACTGTTTGTTCTGTAAATTCAATCTGTCCAGAAAGGAAGATCTCTTATGTTGGTTCCTTATCTAACCCCGTCAATGCTTAACCAACTCATTTCTCTTAAACTGCTGATCGTTTTCCTCTCTCTTTCAGATATGGGAATATGTAGGAAGGCATTGCTATGGCTATTCACATTTCCAGGAGAATTCAGTTAAGCAGAAACTGATGAGAACATGAGAAGAAGAATACAGATGCAGAGAACTAGAGGGTTATAAAAGATCCAGGTACCAGATTAGAAATCTACAGTGGAGCCTTTTCCTAAGAGGAAAATTGCTTTATGTAAACAGCAGCTCTATTCATAAAGCAAGTTGTTTCATTAGATAGTTTGAGAAACTAGCTGTTTTTTTAAAAAAACTCCATCTCTGATATGTACAAAGATTCTTTGATCACTCAGCCTTTAAAGGGTTCAGCCTTTAAAGGGTTCAGGTTATTTTAAATGACTTTTACTCCAGCAGGCAGGAGAGGATAAAAGCAGATGGGGACGTTTTCCCCCCATTAAGAAATGGCATGGGAGGAAGGAGTTAAAGTCCCCCACAGCCCCCCTCCATTGTTCTCCTCCTTGAAAAAGCAATCCCAGATGCTGCATTTGGAAAAGAAAAAAGGTCTGATCGAGGAAGAAACCATAACTTTAGTGTGATTCATTCAAAGGTCACAACAAACTGTACAGAAGAAAGTGTTACATATAAGGCATAAATCACCAGCCTTTCCTAGATAAGAATGCAACTCCATTTCATACCAAAGTTAATGACCAAATGTTTACCAAGAAGGCAGCAAAAAGCTGAAACTCCCGCCCGCTGCCCTCCCCCCACAGCTATTGTCAAGGTACCTGTATACTGAAGGTAGTTTCAGGTAGGTAGCTGTGTTGGTCTGCATTAGAACAGCAGGATTTGAGTCCAGTGGTACCTGAGAGACCAATGAGATTTTCAGCCTTAAAATCTCTTTGGTCTCTCCAGGTACCACTGACTGAACTCGAATCTTGCTGTTCTAATGTAGACCAACACGGCTACCCACCTAAAATTAATCCCCTTCTCTATGTCTTCTACAGTCGCAATCTGACTAGGACAATGTATGTGTGGGAACTGAGGAAGGCCCACAACTCACATAAGGACACAAAGTGGGGACCCCAAACCAACCTGTATTCTTCATAATGGAATGTATAAATTGTTCTTTTTCTACAGTCCGTTTCTTTCTCCTTCCTTTGTCTTAAACCGTCCTTTCTCCCATACGTAAGAATCATGTGATTGATCAGACAGGACTCTCTAAAGGGACAAATGCTATACACAGAAACAAGGGGAAGGAGTTATAACTGACAGGAAACAACAACGCCCAGTATATTAATGACACAATAGCACTCGCTATAGGAGCAAAATGAATAGAGAGATGATGTGATGTAGTGATTAGACTAATGGGAACATCTAGGTTCAAATCTCCCCTGATGCACAGAACTCTTTCAGCCTAACCCACTTCACAGTTAGGGTTGCCAACTCCAGAATGGGAAATTCCTGGAAATTTGGGGATAGTGCCTGATGAAGTCAGAGTTTGGGGAGGGGAGGAAGCTTAGTAGGTGCTACATTTTGCCCTGGGCCACCATGCTATGACCCAAGCAAAAACTTCCAGAGGAAACCCTGTGATGGGTTCCTCTGGCCACATTTGCAGCTTAAAGGGTCACAGGGGAGGGAGCATGTCAGGAGCTAATTTTCTGTCACTTGTGATATTTTCAAGGGTCCTTGCTTATTGTGAATAGCCAGTGCTCTGTGCATGTGGCATAAGCCAAATACTGGACACTGGACTCCGGAGGATCAATATTCACATATCCATAAAGGTAAGTCTCACTTCTTGCTCAGATCTTCATTCAGTGTGGGAATGAATCTACACTCAGGAAGTGGCACTCATCTGCACCCCAAACATAAAATGGGGAATTATGACCTTGAGCCATCTTTCTTATGAGGACATTCAGTGGCCACAGAAGCACTCCAAGCATGCTTGCGCACATTATGGCTTTGCAGCTTTCATCCCAATGGGCTGCCTGCTGTCTGTCCCTACATTATGCTCCAGACAAGGATGAATCGCAGCAGCCTTTTGCTTCCTGTCTCTCTCCATCAGGCGGGACCAGGACAAATCTGTTGCTTAAAAGTTTCAAAGGCTAGGGCAATGGTTCACTGACTTTTAAAAAACACTTAAATTAGATCTTTAAATATGTGCAACAGACATATGTGCAACAGGATTTTGGTTCCATTTTTAGGAGCCACCCTTGAAGAAGCACCAACTGGTTCAAAAGGCAGCTTGTGTGTTTACTGCCAGGTTCGAGCCACTATAAGCACATCACTGCTGTGCTAAACAGTTATACTGGTTGCCCTTTACCTTCCAGGATCAATTCCATGTAGCAGTCAAACCTTTAAAACTCTTCTCAGCCAGGGACCACCTGTACTAACATGAGCCTACGCTCCACCTTAGATCTGCCCAATATTCCTTGCTGCCAAGTTTTCCACTTCATTTTACCCCCATGATAACCACGCAGTTTCAGATCTTTGCCTGTCTAGCAGCAGACCATTGGAACAGCTTGTCTGAAGCCAGTTGACTTCAGCCAACTTGTCTTTCTGAAGGGCTTGTAAAACCTTTCTCTGTCTTCTTTTTTTTTAATGGTTAACTTTAAAAGGTGAATAGTATCAATTCAGTTGTTCAGTGATGGTGATAGTGTTCAGGGGTCTTTATTTTGAGGAGTCAGTGGAGTTTACGAAATACATAGCACATGGCAAGATGGGGCAGCAGCCAGCGCGTGTGGCTTCTGGTGGGGCCCATTGCTGCTGAATTCCTGTTCATGTATGTCCTAGGATACCTGCACTCACCCCCTTCCAACTGCCTGCTTGTGAGTGCTTTGCCACCTCTGCTTTCAGCTGCATAGGCTTGCCTAGCACCGCTGGAGAAGGGCGTGTGGTGGGTGGTGCACAAAGCATCAGTGTTCCTAGTGGCCATGGCAGTGGCACTCCTAGCTTCATCCACCACCAAGCACCATCAGGGAAAGGACATGCAGGCAGTGTGGGCAGCTATGACTGCAGGTAATAGGAAAGCTTGCAAGTGCACAGGGAAGGATGCACAGGCAGGTGGGGCACATGGGTGAGAAGGCAAGAAGGGGAGCCAGTAGTGGGCATGGGGGGACCCTGAGCATCCTCTGCCCAAGGCCCCCCAAACCCAGAACTGACCCTGTTGTGAGCACTTCTGTTTATTTTTATATATCACTATTTGTTAATTTGCCTTGAGCCCTTTAGAAAGAGCCAAGTTATAAATGTTATTCTTTCCAAACAGATGAATGTCTAAGTGTGGGGTTATAGTTCTTCATAACCTACCTGATTCAAGGAAAAGCCGAGTTCAGATGTTCTAAAATAAAGGCAAGCAAGCAATTCCGAGGCACCGTCACTGCAGGGAGCAAAATTGTATACACAGGGCTGGTGCATGGGTAGGGTGGCCAACAGACCTGGAGTAGAAAATGTCCTGTTCTTTTAATAGAGGCTTAATGTGTGGAAATGGACAGCGGAAGCTTTTTATGCCGTGGAGGTAAATAACACCACCTGGTAAATAAGCCTCTAATTAAAGGGACAGTGCGTTTTTCTCCAGGCCCACTGGCAGCCTTATTTAAAGCAAGCCTGAAAACATATTTCATATTCTTAGGTACCAGGATCAAAGTATTCCAGCACTGGCTTGGGGGTGAAGGATATTATATGCAAACGCAGGAGCTGCAAACTCAGCAATTACTTATTAGATGGAAAAGTTGCTCTGGAAACAGTCATTGAAACCAGGGCCGTTTTCACACTACTAACCTGCTTCCGTAACGTTGTGAAACGTCACGCAAAAAACGTGGAAGATAGCGTCTTCTCGCGAGAGTTTTGCACGACATTGCAAGAGTTTTGCGTGCCATCGCGCAAAACTCTTGCGAGAAGATGCTATCTTCCGCATTTTTTGTGTGACGTTTTGCAACGTTACCGAAGCAGGTTAGTAGTGTGAAAACAGCCTCTATAGGTCTCTAAGGGTGGCGACCTAACCCTTCACCAGCCACTGCTTTTCTCCTTGCAAGCTGTATTCAGATACATGTTTGTAAGGCTAAACATATTTTGAATGACATTCTATGAGAGAAAACAATTGCTGGAATGGAATTATAAGTGGAAGGTGATGGACACTGCCAGTCCACCCAAACACAAACATACTTCTCTATCATCTCTATCTCTATCTCTATCTCTATCTCTATCTCTATCTCTATCTCTATCTCTATCTATCACCTACTCCCAAAGGTGCTTTTCCATGGAAGCAGTAGTCATTACAGCTTTAATACTGTGGTTGAATATTAAATGCGTTTTTGCTTTAAGAGAACACTTGAAAACGCCTTTGACAATTCCCTAAAAATAGCAGGTGATCCATTTCAGTGGACTCACACAACTCCAGATGTCTAGACCTGTCACTAATGAATGGGGTTGTGAAAAGTTTTGATGGGGCTCCCTAATGAACTGCCACATTTCTACAAGATTGCCGTTTCAAGTTTTGCGACTGCTTCTCTTACAAAAGCATGCAACGTATTTGCTCATGTTCACTGTCCGCTGCATCAGAGGGGAAGATAAATATTTGGGGGAAAGAGTGGAGTTAGTTGCAAAGCTTGTAAATTGTAATAAGGGAAGAAATTACAGCTAGTATATATTTAAGACAAGGTGTAAGTTGGTCCTAGTTCATTATTTAACTCAGATAAAACTGTTCAGGCTGCTGGTAGACCTCAAAATTGAATCAGAATCTGAGGGGTGCTAATAAGGAACTAGGATCCAGCTCTAGCCTGCTGGATTCAAGGGGAATACCTTTTCAAAACATTAGTTCAGTTTCAGTTCAGTTTATTCAGTTTAACAGCCCGTAGGCCATACACTCGAACAAAGTTTAAGAATTAAAAATAACAGTTAAAGAAAAGGTTGCCACGTCTACAATACAGTTTTTACAAAGGCTACTCAGTAATAGTCTTAATTTTGAGGCATCAGAGATATACTCTGGTTTCTCTTCAGATCGCATAAATCTTTCAAAACATTAGTACTGTTTCGATCCAGCTGATATTTTAAATTGCCATTATGTAAAACTTTTTTTAAAAAGACTCAACAATCTGCCTTTCATTTTTAATAAGATGGGTTCCCAGCATTAGCCTCTATAAATAGGGGTGATTATACATCTGAAAAGAAAGCTGAATTTGTTTTTTCGTAATCCACTCTTTCCCTAAGAATCTCAGAATATGTGGATCATGCATCAAATTTTCCAATTTTATCCTGAGAAGAGAGAGACAGACTTCTCCTGGGTTGTGCTACTGAGATGTGCAGCTGGGATCCAAACTATACATTAACCATAGCATACATACTACAGTTGCTTCCCCCCACCCCACCCCGATCACTTCTCCACTCCAAATAATGCCTCCCAGTAGCTATTCATTTAAGACAAATAAAAGGGGCTATTAGGCTTCCATTGCACAAATAATGCATATAGATGGATTGAACCAGGTTGGAGTTCAACACACTATGTGCACTGGACAATCTTTCTTAAAAAACAAATTTGCAATCCTCAGGATTTGCAAGCAACATGTTGGATAATTTATCAGAAAAATCTAATCTTTCCTTCAAGTACCTCAAGGTAGGTTAAGCAGAGCGTAGCAGGACCGACTTAAGCCTTGGCTAAGTGGGGATTCAGACCTAGAGCTGCGCTGACCATCCTATTCTCAGATGAGGTAGAATAGAGCTCTTCAAAGGCAAGGGATGCTCATACTGACAGCTTGCTTTTTTGTTTCAAGAATAAAGCTTTTTAGTGTTTTGAGTACTCAACTTGCCTTTTAAAAAGAACCTCTGTGCCTTTAGCAGCTGCCTGTAGACAACAGGGCCATCCTAAGAACACTTTTCTGGGAGCAAATTGTACTGAATAGACCTGCTTAGGATTGCTATGTGAAAAGTTTTCTCTGCTGAATTCTATAGTTCCATCTGCTATTTAAAGGGCACAAAAACAACTAAAGTCTTCTAGGGGCTACCGTGGATGCACAACTTTGAGCCTCCTGTTTTAGAAGACAACCGCACCCCCAACATGCAAGTTTTCCACATGCAAGGGATAGAGTGGTGCATTATATGAGGCTCCACTTGTTGTGTGAACCAGTACAGCATAGACATTGGCCTTACCACCTGGGTGAGAGCCATGCTTCAGAGACAAGCCTCCTGTAAACAAGCCCTTACCTTTTGGTTGGTGATAAAATCTGCCTAAACCAGTGATCCTCAACATGGCACCCTTGAGCAAAATGGCACCTGCCAATGGGTTTCCTGGTGCCCATATGCTTCTTTGACAAAGCATCCCCCCCCCCGACAAATCCAAAGAGGCAATCCTAGCTTTCCTGTATCTCACTGGAGCATGAGGTGTTAAAAAAGATAGGAGGCATCACTTTTGGATCTGTAGGGAGGCCCAAAGTGCCCTCCGTTGTAGGAGAATGCTTGAATTGCATTGGCCCCAGCAACCATGGTAGCCATTTTGTGTTTGGCCCTGTGACGGACTCAGCTTCAGATGCTGAGATTTCCAGTCAGTGAGCTATGATTGACATGTTTCCTTCCCCCTGCCCCCCACAATTTGGCTAGCCTGAAATGGCAGTTGGGGATGGAATGTTGGAGAAGCTGTCAGTTGGAGTTGGAGAGAAAACACGAGAGTGAAAGGAGAGTTGGAGCCTGGCTTTAGACCAGAGAGGGTCAGCCAGAGAATCCTCTGTGAGAGGAAGAAATATTTGTGAAGCACTGTTAGTCCTCAGACTAAAGTGGGAAAAACCAGCACTAACTCCTGCTTAGACTTGAGAGATTTGGGAATTATAGAGGGCCAAGGAAGTGGGTAGAAAGGAGTCTCCTCTTCAGTGCCACGAACAGGGTTATAGCTCATTACTATAACACCTGCCCAGTATCTAGTAAGGGTTTGTCTCAGTGGAGCACCCTGAAGTCTGGAGAGGAGGGGAAGTCCTGCTGTGTCTGCGCTTTGAAAGTACAGCATTTGTTAAGCAATGTCAACCTCTGAAATAAGCCAGCAACTTAGAGTTATACCAAGTGTTCAGTGCCTCACACCAGTGAAGTTTCTGTACAAAAACCTTTCTGTTACGTCAGTTCAAACATCTGCCTACCTGCCTGTTGATTTTAACCGTCTGTAAATAAACCTTCTGTTACATTTTGAACCTCCCCAAGCCTTGTGTGCCAGTTTCTGCTAAAGGGAAGCACAAACCCCTGATCTGTCCCCTACTAAGACGTGGCTGGGTAACCATTTTTAATATTTCCTAAGGGTGGGACAAGAAGGAAAGTCGAAGCTTAACATCAACCATGCTACCAGAGGCTTCCCAGCTCAGTATACAGCTTCATAGGCTTAAAGAGAAGTTTTACCTCAGGGTAGGGGAAGGTCAGCCTAAGCCTGAGTTGGACGTGGGTTTGTGGCAGGCCCCAGTTCCCATGGCAGCCATTTTGTGGTGGCACCCTCAAAATTCCAAAGATGCCTGCAGGGTCACTGAAATTGGGGACCCTCCCAGCCTAAGGAATTTTATGCAGCATTAGGAGGGGAATGTTTCTTAACACAGACTTGAGAAAAAACTACATGTTTGTAGATCTGCCATCCTTCTGTTCGATGTGTACTTCAAGCTAATAAGCATTCTTCATCATTATGAAAAAGAATGGGTAGGCTGCTTAGAAGCTAAAGCTCCAAACCATTAATCAACCCTCAGTCAAGACATCAATCATATGACTATGTGGCACATCTGTGCCCTTTGAATAATAAAGCATTTAAGAACTCTGCTTATTCATGGAACCCAAAGTGTGACATTGACTATCTTGTCGTTTGTAAATCAAACATAAGCTTTGCTCACTGGCACAACTGAAAAGATAGTTTATTTATGTACAGACCTTTTTCAGGCTAGAGCCAGTTTCCCACAGGGGAAAGACATTATTGTGCTGTTATCTCAGGAACTTGCAGAACTTATCTTTTAAGAAAAAATCCTCTATCACTGTGCAGTGTAATGGTAAGAGTGTTGCACTAGGATTCTGGAAGACTTGAGTTTGAATCCCCACTCTGTCAGGAAGTTCACAGGGTGTCCTTGGACTAGTCACTCTCTCTCACCCAAACTTACCTCTAGGTACATTATTTAGAGCTGTTCAACCAAGTAGAAGTGCTAGCTTCCTATTGGCTGGACTGCTGTATGTAAACATTCTGGTCTTGATCAGGCCTCAGTATTGGCTTCACAATGGCTGCATCTGCTTTGGCAACTCCAGTACCAAAAGGATGACTTTTTACATCACAGGAATCCATTAAAGATTCACCATGTATTCACTTCTTCCCCATTACTATTCAAGTTGGCTCTTTGTTTACTTCTATCATTTGTAAATTGTGGCACAGAGCCAGGTAGGGCTGGACCCCAGGAATCTTTTCCACTAGGAGTGGTATTTTCTTATGACAGAAGCCTCTCCAGACAGAAGAAAAATGTCATAACTTCATGTGCTGGAGAGCCCAGACTAATTCTGATTCCCTATGTGGTGTTTTCAGAGCATGTACCCTGTGGGAAAGTGACACATATAGCTGCTTCACACATCATGAGAACTGTCTTGTTGAATCTGACCAAAGAGCTTGAAATCTAGCATTCTGTTTCCAAAATCAGCCTGCCAGATAGGTGCCTCTGGAAACTCTCGAGCAGGGTACGACTTTTACGGCCATCTGACCCAGCATCTGATACTTCAGGGTTCAGCCTCTGTAGGTAAGATTTAAGTATCTTGGCTGATAGACTTATTCTCCAGGAACTTGTCTAAACCCTTTAAAAACTATCCAAGCCATTGGTCGTTTCATTACCACAACTAGCAGCAAAGAATTCCATAAGTTAATGACATAACACAATTGGGAACAACCCTCAGTAGATCTGCTTGGAAGTAAATCCCATTTATTCAATGGTGCTTATTCCAAGCAAGTGTCTCCTGGTCTGGAGAGCCAGTTTGGTGTGGTGGTTAAGAGCGCGGAACTCTAATCTGGTGAACTGAGTTTGATCCCCCACTCCTCCACTTGAAACCAGCTGGGTGACCTTGGGTCAGTCACAGTTTCTGGGAGCTCTCTCAGCCTCACCCACCTCACAGGGTGTTTTGTTGTGGGGATAATAATAACATACTTTGTAAACTGCTCTGAGTGGGCGATAAGTTGTCCTGAAGGGTGGTATATAAATCAAATGTTGTTGTTGTTGTTATAATAGTGGCCTAACCAATCACCCTCCCAGATTACTTGACTACTTGGTACTGAACTAGTCAAAGAGATCCATGTTTGTCTTGGAGGTTTCTGGCAAAATCTTATCCTTGGCCTACCAGTTTAAAGTAGTAATAAAATACGCAGGACCCTCAAATGTGCACATCACTTCACACTTACAAACACACGCATTTTGCTCTCACTGCATAAATCTGCACATCCCTGGACATCTCATGCATACACACATACCCTTTACAGATTTCCAGCTGAGCGGAACAAAAAATATGGCATGAAATCTCTTAACATCACTGCCAAATGAAGCATGAAACATACTTTCAAGGAAGGAGCAGTAACAGAGCCACCGTTAAATATTTCATCTCAGGAACAAACCATTAATATTATGAGCTCTGACCTTCAAACTGTGAAATGGCTCAGTGAGGAGTTATGAGATCTGTACCCCAGCTCAGCAAAAAAGGGACTTGGCTTGGGAGAGAGATTTATTTTCCTCGTATTTTCCCATTCTCCTTCACTACGGGACTAGTAAAAGTCTTTCAACAATTCACATAAGAGATACAGCCAATCAACAGTAGCAAATGATCTGGCTTAGTCACTTACTTAAAAAAAAAATAGTGCCCTAATTTATTCATCCTCCTAAAATGAAATGGCCAAACCCCTTCTTTCCTAAGAGGATATTGGCCACCCTAAGCAAAACAATCAAATTCTGATATTGATATTGTCACTGGCTTGACTGCACAGGACTGATCTATTATAGACATCGGGCATGAGTATGACTTAGTGATGATGATGTTCTTTGTGATTTATGGGTTTTAATGTTTGTACCAGTATTATATTATACTATCAGTTTTAATGTTTGTATTTATGCTATTTTAATATTGTATTGTTTATTGTGTTTTAGACTATTTGTTTTTATGTATTGGTTATTTTATATCTTATGCAGCAAACAGCCTCAAGTGCTAAACATGGTGGAGAGGCTTATAGAAGACAAATAAATAAATAAATAAAACCTTCCTCTGAGCTCTCCACATGCAGACCTTTTATGCAGTTGTTCTGAAACATTGTAGAATAATCTGACTCTGGTAATGAAGCACACACATCCCCCCCCCCCCGTTGCATTTTGCACAGTGCTGCCTTCACTGGCCACCAGGGCCGGCTCCAGCATCGCTGACACCTGAGGCAGCTTAAGGGCTGCTGCTGCACGCCGGACTGCGTGATGACATCACTGCATGTGACGTCATCACGCAGGGCTGGGTGCACACACGGGGGGGCTTCCAGCCCTCCCATTCAGTCGCTCTGTGGGCCAGGCACAGCTGGCCACCCTGGCCGCCGGCTGCGCCTGGCCTGCAGAATGACTGAATGGGAGCCTGCCCGCTCAGCTGCCCCACGCTGCCACCGCCAGCACGCGCTCCTGGCCAGGCACAACAATTGCAGGCCAGGTGCAGCAGGCAGCCGGGGCGGTGTGTGGTGGCATGCATCCTCCCAGCCCTCTGGCTCAGATGCTCCGCGCACCGCCCTGGCTGCCTGCCACATCTGGCCTGCAGCTGTGTGCTGGCAGTGGCAGCGGCAGTGGCAGCAGCACAGAGCAACTGGGCGGGAGGGTGCCCGCTCAGTGGCCCTGTGCTGCCGCTGCCAGCACATACTCCTGGCTGGGCGCAGCAGCACAGGGCAATTGAGTTCCGTGGTGCGCACCAGCGCTCCCTCCAGCACCTTAGTTCCCCAGGCAGCTGCTGGGCTAGCCTCAATGGGCGGGCCGGCCATGCTGGCCACCTACTTTCATCTATAGCCCTAGCTGGAAAGGAAGAAAGAGCCCACACCCAGGCCATCAATTGCCATTCCTAAGCAAGATTGCTCCACTTGGCTCCTCTCTCTCTGCCTTGGGACACTGAAAAAGACTAAAGACCAGCAGGTGAAGGGTAGAAAAGGCACACAGCTCAGTAACTGATCATCTCATTGTTAACAGAGGATGTAAGATAACTGCTTCAGTTTGTGGGCAACCAAGAATCTTTCTGCTGCATGGTGGCACAAAAACAAAAAACAGGGGAAGTGTCATTCATTTGGAGGAGGTGCTGATGTTCATACCTACAAACTTGAGAGAGGACTTTGAGGTTCAAGTCAAGGTTTGGATTAAGTGTGGGAATGAACACAGAGATCAAAATGCTAGCATTAACACACAATATTTGGGTTTCAAGTTTAATCTTGGAAATCCACTGATCTGTGCCTGAGCTGCCTACTGGCCGGGGGGGGTGGGGTGGAGGGGGTGAGTGCAGCCATGCTCACAGCAGCAATAACAGAAGTGTCAAATACCATAAATGGAGCGGGCTGCAATTGGTGGAGCATCCTGTAAATCTGGTGGCACCTTTGCACTATTGACGCAAGAAGATGGTAACCTCTCCCAGTTAATGGGATTTTCTCATTCTGGGTAAGCCACCTTGGGGATCCATCTGGATTGAAAAGCAGTGTAGAAATCAGATGAATAAATAATAGTGTGAGACCAGCACTCTTGCTGGGCTGAGTAGTAGCTAGTTTGGTCTGTGAACACTGGAAACATAGCACTTCTGAAGCTAAGTGGGCATGAGATGGGATGAAAGACCTCTGGAAGCCCTGCTGAAAACCCTCACTGAGCTTTTAAAAACTTTGTTGGTTATAGCCAGGGCCAGTACCTTATTGTAGTGGTCTTCAAGTTTTCCAGTCTTAGGACTCACTGACCCTCACTGGAAGTAGGACTGCTAACTCTGGGTTGAGAAAGTCAGGAGATTTGGGGGTTGAGCCTGGGAAGGGTGGGATTTGGGGAGGGGAGGGACCTCAGTAGGGGACAATGCCATAAAGTCCATCCTCCAAAGCAGCCATTTTCTCCAGGAGAACTGGTCTCCTTAGTCTCGTGATCAGTTGTAATTCTGGGAGATTGCCGGGCCCCACCTGGAGGCTGGCCAACCTATATGGAACACCTCCCCTATCTAAGCTACAAGCACGATCTCACCTGTGTCAAGGCCAGAACTGTGGGCAGCAGACTCAATAAGCCAGGGACAGGCAACAAAACCTAAGCACCAGGAAGTACACCATAGTGAGGAACAGCCAAGGAGAAATCAGAGCTATGGAGGAACCTTCTTTCACTGAGTGACCTCAGCTTGCCATTCTGCTGCTTCTCTCAGTGGCGTATGATGAGAGAGAGACACCTTACTCTTGATTAGGGTTGCCAGGTCCCCTCAAACTCCCGGCAGGGGATAGAGGCCTGGCACTTACTTTGGGGGAGAGACGTCACTTCAGGAGTGATGTCATCGCACGGCCCCTGGGAGTGCACCCAGGCTCCGCAGGTGCTCAAAACGGGCCCGAACCACACCAAAACTGGCCCATTTTGAGGTGCTGAGGAGCACAGTGCTGCGGGAGAGTATGCACAGAAGGTGCGCCCCCCCTGCTGGTTAGGTAAGTGGGGGCACGGTGTGGGGAGCAGTGGTAGGGGATCCCTACTCTTGATACACGCATACTAGCAGCAGGCCCTTCCAACAGGCTGCAAAAATCAGAAATACTGGCTTTCTGGAGGTGTGCTGAGGCTCTGTGACCTAGCAGAAGTTCCCACCAATAGGCCAATAGACTGATTCCTCACTGGATAGAGAATAAGTAGCAGCAACCTGAACGGCATTTCCCAAAAGGGAGGACCAGCGTTTTGCTGGGCTAATCACAGTCCCTTGATTTTTGTTTTGTTCTGCCAATCATGCTAAGTCATTTGATGAGATCATTCTTTTCCAATCCTTCCAGTGTCCGAAAGACAGAATTACACTCTATAATTCTAAGTATAACCTATGAATTATTTTCCTCTTGGCATGCTGAATTAGAAGCTTGGCTGGGATACACATTTTGTGAAAATGCTTCTCACTATACAGGAAATATAACTTTGGTTCCTATGATGGAATACTCACTCATGCTCAGCCTAACCTATCTCACAAGGTTGTTGGGAGGATAAAATGGAGGCGAGGAGATGGATGTAAGCTGCTTTGGGTCCCTATTGGGGAGCAAGGTGGGGTTTAACTGAAGTTAATTGATAAACAAACAGCACTTTCATCATTGGCAGAGAAGCGTAACTTTTGCTGATTCCTTCTCCCAGTGCAGAAGCCCTCTATGCAGTTCACGAGGAACCTCCCTGTTTTCCCCTCTGAGACCACTGAATGCCTTTGAAACGTTGTTCCTTGGGGGTCAGCAGACCCTCATGAATTCAACCATTGCCACTAGATCCATTTCCAAATGTGTTTCCGAGCAGATTGGGTAGAATCTTAAAAGTTGAGTAACTAAAGATATGCATTTGTGAAGGCCAACTGCCTTACAATATAGCCTAAATCAACTTTAACCAACTCTTTCTGGCAAATATACTAGAAGTATGAAACTGCACCAAATTGGTGCATACTGCAATGCATATGCAGTGCCCCCGCCCCATGTCTTGGTGTGGTTGTGCACTGGCTACTTCTATTGTAAGTGAAGGAACATGTGTTGTGCACTGGCTACTTCTATTGTAAGTGAAGGAACTGTGCATAAGTTGTTACTTGCCATGGCTATAGGGTGTGCTGTAAACTTAACCTATATTGTATTATGTTTATGGTGATGAAGCCTCCGATATTGGCTGGGCTGAAAAGATGTCACAGAATGTTCACAAATAAGTTCATATAATAAAAGGAACCATGCTAACAGAATGTTTGCAATCCACTTCTTGCAGGAAAGAAACATTGTCAGTAATGGCTGGTAGTAAAATTTCATGGAACCCAAGGACAGGAGTAGCATTAGGCAGCATGTTGAGGACTGAGCAAAGGTCCCTGGAGGTGGGGAGCTAGGGATTAGGGAACCCAAAGAGAAAGAGAGTCAACAAGGGCTGGGCAATGGATATGTGATGTTAAATTTAAATTTTGATTTAAAACCAACCAGCCAATCAATTTTTTGGCTGCAGGATACTAGTCAAGTAGATGGTGTTATGGGACTGAGCCCTGGCTAAAATTAAGGCTTGTGTCATACAGGCTGGAACACTCATGCACAGGGAGATCCTGAGAAAACTTAGCACTTAGCTATTGTTAGATTTTGTTTAATCTATTTGATCATCTGCATTTGTCTCTACAGCAAATGAAACTATTTCCTAGTCATCTACAGTGTATGGACCTTTTCAAACGTCTTACCAGCCGTGCAAAATCATGCAAAACTCCTGGAACGAAGGTGTCTTCCTGGTGTGATTTCCCGTCATTACTCCTGTTTGTGGTGATTGCGATTGTGGCGATTGTGCCACAAACTGGAGTCATAACAGGAAATCACACCAGGAAGATGCTGTTGTTCCGCGAGTTATGCATGATTTTGCATGGCCGGTAAGACGTGTGAAAACGGCCTTTATCACAGTTCCTAAATTATTGGGAAAGTTGCTAAGTATCACTGCCTAAGTTCCCTGTGACTACAATCATTCCAACTAAAACAGCTGCCAGGCTACAGATCAGCCCAAATATTGTTCAATAACATAGTATAAAGCTTCACACAAAGGCCAAATCTCTTCAAAGTTATTTGCCTGAGTGGATTGAATTCTACTGCATGGGTCAAAGTATCTGCATCATATATACATGAACACATGATGCTGCCCCCTTATCCCAAGTCAGACCTTTGCTCTATCAAGGTCAATATTATTTATTCTGCCCGGCTGCCAGTTCTCCAGGGTCTCATCTGTCTTCCCCATCACCCACTGTCTGATCCTTTTAACTGGCATTGCTGGGGACTGATCCTTGGTATCTTCCCTGTTCAAAGCAGATACTCCACCACTAAGCAGTATCTCCTCCCCAGCATTATGAAGAGGCCTGATATATCCAGAAGACCAGGCATGATAACAAGGAGTCAGAAGAGTTTTAATAATATTTTAACAAAGAGGTTCCTTTTCTATGTAGAGTTTTAGCAACAACTAAGAGTTGATCAATGAATTACAAAGTCCATGTGTCCCCCAGGTGGACCTTTTGACAGATATGTTCTGTGAATTCTTTGCTGGGAAATTATCTTCCAGGTGCATGTGGGCCAATTTGGATCAGGACCATAATGCACCAGAAAAAGGACTGTTTTCACAACCTGAAATCACCCCAGGAGCTACTATTTGCCCATTAGGGAAAGTTATGTGTGCTGATGGCTACAGGTACTTTTCCCCACTGAGCAAACAGCAGCTCCCAAAACCCATTTCAGGTCAGGAAAACGGTGCATCTTTCCTAGTGCACGATGGTCCATTATTATTATTATTATTATTATTATTATTATTATTATTATTATTATTATTATTATTATTATTATTCCTGATCCCAATCAGCCTCCAGTGGGCCTGGGAACTTCCTGCCGATATCTGACTGAAAGCACCTCACAGTGGCCACATAGAGCAGAACCACAAGTGACAAAAGGCACAGATTGGACACTTGTCTGCTTCCCTCAAGTTTTGATGGGAAATGTAGGCATCCTGGTCTCGCAGCTTCGCTCTCTGACTGCTGTCCCATGGACTTTTCAACTGTCATTTGTCCAACATTCCGCCAAGCTGCCTACATTTCCCATCAAAACTTGAGGGAAGCAGACAAGTGTCCAATCTGTGCCTTTTGTCACTTGTGGTTCTGCTCATAGTCTGTACAAGAACTCTGCCATTATCTTGCTTCTAGAGTTTGTCTTTTGTCCTGTAAATTCTGTAGCAGACTAGCATGTGGCTGATCCAGTGCAGTCTAAAATACTGGCCTAGATCAATGAGTGGAGTTGTTGCAAACACCAAACAGCACCAGAAAAACAGGGCAAACGTTATCATAGGTGTATTGTCGAAGGCTTTCATGGCTGGAGAACGATGGTTGTTGTGGATTTTCTGGGCTGTATAGCCGTGGTCTTGGCATTGTAGTTCCTGACGTTTCGCCAGCAGCTGTGGCTAGCATCTTCAGAGCTGTAGCACCAAAAGACAGAGATCTCTCAGTGTCACTGATCTTTTCCACACTGTGACACTGAGAGATCTCTGTCTTTTGGTGCTACACCTCTGAAGATGCCAGCCACAGCTGCTGGTGAAACGTCAGGAACTACAATGCCAAGACCACGGCTATACAGCCCAGAAAATCCACAACAACCATCGTTATCATAGGTGCTTTTTTTTTTTTTACAAGGAACAGTATCTCAACTTCCAGAAAATCTTAACGTACCAGTTATAGTATGGGAACTTTCTCTAGACAAATACCAATGGTCTGACAAAACAGAACTCTGTGTAAAATGCAATTCTGCTTTTTAATTATGGCTATGGAAACAAAGGGGGGGAAACCAGGAAAATCACCAGATGTATACACATATCTCAGGCCTATTTTTTCCCCCCAGCAGTAATTCCACTGTAACTTCTTAAAACCTTCCGTAAGGTATGTATTTCACTTAAGAGATTAAATGCAGATGGGGTGGTGAGGTGGCAAGACATATTTCACCAGACAAGCTTTTGTTAAAGTAACCTGGAAATGTTCAGGTTACATATATTTTGTTTGTTTGTTTGTGTCATTTATAGTTTGCCTTTCTCTCTGAGACTCAAGGCAGATTACACAGTGTGAGATTAGTACAGTCAATATCAGGAACATTTCCATAAACAATGCCACAGGATAAATAAACACAATTTTTACAAAGACATAGCATTAGTAAGAATCCAATATAGAGTTGAAGAAATGCTGAAACAGGGCATAAGCAGTTCTAGGGCTGACATTAGACCACATGAAGCACAAGTAGCTCATAGGAACACACATTTAAGACAACAGGTAATATGTAAGGCAACATAGTGGTGAAATCTATGGCCCTTAAATCATTAGCGAAGCATCTGAGAAGCCCCTCCCTACAATACAAAAACCTTTTTGAATAATTCAATTGTGCATCATTTGTAGAAAGCTAGAAGAGCGGGGGCCCTCTTGACTTTTCCGAAAACGATGCAAAATAATCATCTTTCAGCAAAAAGAGATAGAGGCTTTCTCAGTTTTAGAAACAGCAAAAATGCAAAATGTACACTCATGTAATTTTCTGCTCCCACCACCACCTTCAGAGAAGAGTAATTGTCAGGCCTACGTTTTTTTTTAAAAAGCCATTCTACATGTTTTCTTTTGGGATACAGGTTTAAAAATTGGGGAAGGACCCATTATATAGAGATGAGAAATACTGGTCTGCAGGTGACATCACTTTCTGTTCTTTCAAGGTAAGGTAAGTTTCATTCAAGTTCTTAGAGGTGGTTTTGCCAAAGATGGACACCTTTCTGCGTGGAGATGGCTGGCCCATTAAAAAACACTATAGTTTTCTGCAATTCACTTTCCAGAACTAAAGCAAACGCAGATGTTTATGCATTAAGCCTGAGTATATGGAAGCCTCATGAATTCAGAGGAGCTGAATCCCAAGTAAAGTCTCATGAATTCAGAGGAGCTGAATCCCAAGCAAACAGTCAGAAGATTGTACTTCGTGATTACGAAAGAGATGAAACTCTCCTCCTCAACGCCCCCCCCGCCACCTCATGTGTGCCTTTTGATTAGGAAGTTGGAACACTGGAGATGAGAACAAACTGCGCTACTACAGGGAAAAGGGGTTCTTTCTTGTTGACCCTTTGAAGTTCCAATAAAATTAAACCTCCAGTTATTGTGAAACAAACTTGTTAATGGTTAGATGCTACAAAGCATACATGCATCGTATATTTTCTTGGTAGTCCTGCTACTTTGCTGATTAACCAATTCTATTAAAATCCTGTAGATGGTTAAGAAGGTGCCTGAGATTAATCAGGAAGCAGGCTTTGTTCATTGTTTTTGATCTAAGTATTTACAGATCTATAGCTGGCCCGTACCTTGTTTCTTCCCTAGGAGGAAATGCTCCTTCTGAGTCACCTGTGTGTGAATCATCTAAACAAAGAAAGATTCCCCCCCTTTCAAAACCATTGCTTTATTCCTCTGAAAATCTATTTAAGAAGTTAGTTGTATAAAAGTGCAATTCTATACAGAGTTACTCCAGTCTAAACTCATTGAAATCAATGGGCTTAGACTGGAGTAACTCTGCATAGGATTATACTATGGTTGATAAACTAAGATTTAATTGAGCAACTGCCCATAGTTCGTATCCATCAAGTACATTTTTACACCACCATTCCTCTAAAGAATTCAGACCGGCATGTATGTTTCTTCTCATTTTATCCTCACAACAACCCTGCGAAGTAAGCTAGGCTGAGTCACCCAGTAAGCTTCTAGGTGATTATATTAAACAAAAAAGGAGCATTCATAATAAATATAAAACAAAAATTTCTATTAACATGTAAATAGGTGCAATACATAAAATACATCAGGGTGCATTTTATCTATTGCACATATATATGTACTCAAAAATAGTTTGATATTATGAGGGTTTTTTAGTTGATTTGTTTTACTTTTGAAAAAAATTATGTAGGTACTCAGGGTTTGGTAATTGTGTTTGGAGATATACACACACACATATTTGTTCATCTGCAACATTTTGCTTTTAAGCAGGGATTTGAATCCAGGTTTCAACAGTCCTAGTAAAACTCTCTAACTACTACCCCATACTGGCTCTTCTTAAGGGTACCACTTGAAATTCCAGAGGGAGAGGTTGGTTTCTTATAGCAAAATCAGAGAGGAATCGCATAAGACTCCTGCTTAAATAAGCTGTGTGAGCCGTGTATGCAGTAAATCTCTGACCCATCCTGATTGGCACCTGTGCAAAAGAGAAGGAGAAATACCTGGCACCTGCAGTTTTCATAAATCCTTATGTTAAAAAATAAATCTTTTAAAAATGGTGATTAATTGGAGGGGGGGCTTCTGAGTAGAGTGAAACCTTTTTGGCCAATCAATATCACGGATTGACTTCAATGGACTTAGAAGGGGGTAACACTGTTTAGGTTTGCACTGTGAGCATTGTAGACTGGGCTCTTAGCAGCAGCAGCAGACAGCTACTATTGAAGGTACCTCCTCCACATAGTGTTTGTACATTTATGGATACTATCACTGAAAGCTATCTGCAGTGTTGTAGGTATCAACCTTCCTCATTGTTTATTTAAGATGTGTATTTAAGTTTAGCTGTCACTGGAAGTTCCAGTAGCATGGCATTTGTCATCTCTGGGGAAAACAGAATCAAGAAGGACTGTATTCCCATCCTTAATACTAGGAAAAGAGTCAGTCTGAATTCCACGGAGTCAGTGTGGTTGAATGGTTGGACTAAGACCTGGAAGACCCAGGTTTAATTATCACACTGCCATGGAGGCTTGCTGGGTGACCTTGGGCTAATCACTTCCTTGTAGCCTTACCTACCTTACAGGGTGGTTATTGAGATAATAAAATGGTCATCTGGTAAACTGGAGGTTTCTCATTGTGCAGAAAAGCAAGGTATAAGAATCTAAATACCCAGACCTTGGTTAATAACAACAACAACATTTGATTTATATACCGCCCTTCAGGACAACTTAACACCCACTCAGAGTGGTTTACAAAGTATGTCATTATTATCTCCACAACAACAAACACCCTGTGAGGTGGGTGGGGCTGGGAGAGCTCCTAGAAGCTGTGACTGGCCCAAGATCACTCAGCTGGCTTCAAGTGGAGGTGTGGGGAATCAAACCCAGTTCTCCAGATTAGAGTCCCGCATTCTTAACCACTACACCAAACTGGCTCTCAGTAATTGGATGGGAGACCTCCAAAGAAGACCAACTCTGTTAGTTTCTTTGCTTTGAAAACTCCAGCTACAGCTTGACTGCACTCAACGCCACCACCAAGTATCTAAATAAGTAAGTAACTGGAGCTTCCCAAAAATGCTAATTAATTTGCAGCTCTAAGATCACAAAAGTTAGTCACTTGAGAATGTGGTAGAATTGGGACATGGGGAACACAGGTCAGGGCTGGTTCGCCAGCTAAGCCACTTGAGGGGCTGCTTCAGCCTGGGGTGACAGTGAAGAGGGGTCCTAATGTAGTGGAGGGGGTCCAAATCATTCCCAGCTCTCAGTGGCTTGGGGAGTGACTGGAATGCCCTCCTGGACTTGTGCTGCTGGTGTCTGGGCCAAAGCAAGCCTCTGCACCCACGCCAGCAGTGCTGTGAGCTGAGAATGCAATGGAGATACCTTATTTGGGGTAACAACATACCTTGAACCAGTTCAGTCCACACATGTTGAATAATGTACTTTCAATGCACTTTAGTTATCCTTTAGAAGTGGATTTTGTGTTTCACACATGAAAACCCAGTTCCAAATGATCACTAAAGAGCATTGAAAGTGCATTATCCAATGTGTGTGGAAGCAGCCTCAGACTTGGGTTAAGATCTGTGTTTACCTATCAGACTGATGGATGATCTTGAGCAAGTCAATCTACCTCACAGGGTTGTTGTGAGACAAAAGATAGCTGGGAGCTTCTTCAAGGAAAGGTGGAAAACCAATTAAGAAATAATATAATTCCAAGTTTGATGCTCATGTGCGCTGAAAAATAAAAATTATTCGAGAAGAACCGTGGCTTAGGAGCAGAGCTTGTGCTTTCTTGGCATAAGGCCTAGAGGCCCTGTATCCATTCTTCTCTAATTACTGGAAGCTGAGAAAGACCTCTGGGGCCATAAGTCAGAGAATACCAACCCAGAAGGACAGATTAAAGGTGTCCTTATATATAGGTTTGCTTAACCCCGCTTCCTGCTGTAAAACAGAAGGCTCCACACATTAACCTGTATTTGCACCAGACATGACCCTATAAGACAAATTAAACTTTATCATCTGGGTATAATGGGCCACAATGGCCTCACATAAAATGTATTACTAATGGCCAAACTGAAAAAGGACAGTTTAATTGATATTTTGTTGGATAAGGCATATCAGTTACTTAGACAGGTTAGAGATTGTACCATATCCCAGAGTCTTCTTCCTGGGATGGTGTATTAGCCTAGAGTGGGTCACACTGTTTTAAGGTTCTCATACACTTCCTTGCATAGAAAAGGCTATGTCACAGGTTGCAGTCTGTAAATTAATAGCTTTGGTGTAGCTGTGACAAAAGTTAAGGAACCTGAGGGGGAAATCCCTGGAACTTTCATTCAGAAGCAACTGACAGTTAAGGGTACTGCTTTGACACAAATTATTTCTGTCAGAAACTGTATCCTTGACTCTCAGCCACTGCAGAATGCTACAATTGGCTGAAGTGCTGAACATCCACTCCGCATTTCTCTTCTCAGTAAAATAAAATTGTTCAGTTTGTGTTTTAATTTGTTGCCTTTCTCTTCGGTTTGGAAAGGTCTACCAAGGCTGGGGCAAGGGAACCTCGGTAATGCCATTACAAATTTGAGGTCATCTGGAGGTTTGGGCTATGGGGTCAGCAATATGCAGATGGGACCCAGCTCGACAGTTCTTTTCCATCTAATTCTAAAGATGCTGTTGATGTTCTGAATTGGTACTTGGAGTCAGTAATGGGCTGGATGAGGGTGAACAAGCTGAAACTGAATCCTGACAAGACAGAGGTTTTCTAGTTTAGTAGAAAGGCAGACCAGCAATGTGAGATCTCCCCTATCTTGCATGGGGTTATGCTCCCCCTAAAAAGTCAGGTTTTCAGCTTAGGAGTACTGCTTGACACAGTGGTTACCTCTGAAAACCAATGGCTGTGATGGTTCGGAGTGCTTTCGCCCAACTTCAGCTAGTGTACCAGCTGAACCTGTTCCTTGGTCAGTCAGATTTAGCTTCAGTGACATCTTAGTTACATCTTCACTTCACTGCAATGTGCTCTACTTGGGGCTACCCTTGAAGAGTGTTCAGTAGACACAACTAGTGTGGAATACTGCGGCTAGACTGCTAGGCAGAGCCAGCTATCAGGAGCATGTGACCATGAAACTACAGCAATTACAGTGTCTATCAGTCTGCTCAAGGTGTTGGTTTTGTTCTTTAATATGACTTGGGACTGGAGTATCTGATGGCCCATCTTCTCCCACATGTTCCTGCCTGAGAGTTAAGATCCTAGGGAGAGACCCTCCTGGTTGTCCCATAAAGAAGCTCATCTGGTAGATACATTAGACAGGCCTTTACAGTGACATTCCCACAATTATGGAACAAGCTCTCCGGGGCAGTGCATTTAGACTTCTCACTACTGATCTTTAAGAGGCAGCTGAAGATGGTGTTGTTTAGGGCCACTTTTAATTAATTTAATTTTCCTTATTAGCAGTCTTAAACTGTTTTTAATTGTGGGGATTCAGTATATTTTTTATCTTGTAAGCCACCTTGAGTTCCTGCATGGTAGTAAGGTGGCTAATAAATGTTTTAAACAAAAAAACAAAATTACCTCAGAGTGGCTTTATTTAAATAAGGCCAAGGGCTGACAGGCCAGGAAACGAAGTTCTTAGTGGCTTCTGTGTTAGTTGGGACTGGAGTAGGTGGGGGGTGGAGAAATATAGTGTTGGTTTTATTCCTCAGTATATACCTTATTATATCCATGCTACTATAAACAAGGCAGTGCCCCTGTGCTGAGGTTTTGCTTTCCCGCCAAAAACACATGAGAGAAATTCCTTGTTTCTGCCCTCCAATATCCTCTTAGGCCATCAAAAACTAAAGGCTCTGAACTTCTATAGGTAAGTTGCTTTATTAATATGATTCAGGTAGCTCAAGAAAGCCATGTATGACAGAGGAAGATGAGGGAAAGCCTACAGCTTGAATGAGTTTTTAATTAAATACAGTATCTTTTGTTTATTGCAGGTAGGAGAGAGTGAATCTCAAGGTGGTTTTCAGGAAAGGGGTCCAAAGGTGAGAATATTTACAATATGTGAATAAAAAGGAAGCCAAGTAGTTACTATGGGAGTACAACTGGGAGCAATTAACCCAAATGAGGAGTAGGATTGCCAGGTAGTTGGAATAAAATTCGCAACTGTCCTTCTTCTGTGCCACGGGTGACATTTTTCATAGCATGGTAATTAGCAGTTTTACTTGCTAAGGTCAAGGCCTCAAACTGCTGCTAATGGCAAAACGACAGAGGCTTGTTAAAAAACTGGCAGCCTTACTGAGGAGAGCTAAACTGAAGTACAGCTCAGAGGACTTACTGTGTCAAGAAACAGGAGTTCAGTGACACCCTAATGATTAACAAGATTTTATTCCGTCCGAAACTTTTGTTGGCTAGAGACCACTTCTTCAGATATGTGTAGGGAGACTTCGCTAAGCAGACATTTATATGTGAGATTATGGAGGGAAAAAATGATAACCAGCAAGGTCAAAGGGCCGAGAAATGCAAGAAGTACAAGGTAAGTGTAATTATGTAGAATTCAAATGTGATAAAGAAGAAATCCCATTCTGACATTCTTCCAAGCTTTGCTAAGCTAGTTAACACCTGTAGAGACTGAGAAGTCTGTGGCTTCTCTAACACCAGTGTTGTATAATGGTTAGAGCATTAGATTACGATCTGGGAGCCCTGAGCCCAAATCCCCCCTCTGCCAGGAAACTGGCTGGGTGACCTGCAGCCAGTCACACACTCTCAACTTCACAGGATTGTTGTGAAAATAAAATGGAGGAAGGAACAACATATGCTGCCTTGCTCTCCTTAGAGGAAGGATGGGATTAAAAGGAAACTAAACCCCACTCTGTTTCTCCTATGGCAGCTGTCAGTCACGCCATCTAACATTAAGCAGAACTACAGAGCAGATTGGAGGGGAAATGGAGGTGGGAAACCCAAAGGACGATGCCGTCTCATTCTTTGGCAAAAGCTGCAGCCCCTAGGAAAGTTCTTGCAGCACAACCTCCGCGGGAAATGAACAGCCATCCCGATACAAAAATGATTTCATGTTGGTTTGGTAAGCCAAGTCTCTCTTGTGTCTCTTAAAGGGGCAAAAAATTTGACCAGGGGTGGGGAGCTCAGCTCGTGTCAGATGTGATCCCTGGAAAACTCAGAGATCTCTTGCTCTCCTCTGTATGGTTTCAACTCTGTCATCCTCATCCAACTGCCTCCTCTTGATCAAATAGAACAAGCCAGCCCTTTGCCAATAGGTCCGTAGGAGGTCCCTCTTTTTCTTGCTCTTCTGTGATCCTCCTCCCCCTCCTCCCGTACAACCAACAAATTCGAAGCGCAGAAGCTTCCCATTCAGTTTCCTAAGCGAACCCCATCGGAGGGAAGTGGAAAGGAGAGGAAGAAACGCATCGCCAGCATCATTCGGCCCTCTTGCTTCCCTCTGGCAGAATTCCCCCTGCCCTGCCCCAAAGAAAAAGAAAATAAAGGGGACGCGCGTCCTTAAGGAAGGGGGGGGGGGCTTCGATCTCGGATGGAGACACATTTGAACGCTCATGAGCCCAAGAGCAAGATCCGGGTCCAATAGCACCTTAGAGACCGACTAGGGCTCTCTGGTCACTCCAGCGCCTCGTGTCTTTTTCCCCTAGGGAGATCGCGTCGGAGGCACGAATTCCCAACTCAACGAGGCTGTTTTCAGCAAGGGCGGGAGTGGGAAACAATTAGGGGACGCCGATTGTCCCTAGGTAGAGGGCGGGAAAGTGTCACTCGAGCAGACAAACCAAAGCCCCGCAGCTGGCGCGCTCCAAACACGCCAAGAGTCTCCATGCCAAAGGAGGGGAGGGCGGGCAGTCCCCTCCGCGACACAAGACCAGCCTTCACCGGGAAATGTCTTTCTTCTCCCCTTTCAGCGCCGGCATCAAACAGCGCCCTTATAACAGATCCTCCAGCAGATCCCCCTTTAAGCGTAGGGACCCCCGAAAGGAAACCGACATCGGGACAGCTCCCCGAACAACTTACCTTGGAGGCGGCTGGTTGTCTTTGCCCCGCTGTCCAAACACGACCGGCCACAGTAGCAGCTGCCGAGGACAAGTGGGAAGGGAGCGGAGCCGGCTGGACCAGGGCTGGGGACTGGCGATCAGCCGCGCCTTCAAGCGCTTCTGCTCGGTTGCGCGGCCAGGCTCTCCAAAAGGGTGCGTTGGGTTCCCCCCGGCTGCAGGGGGCGCCTGTGCTTCATCGCCCGCCGGTGGGAGTTTGGGAACCTCCACCCATTAGAACATGGCCGAAGGGGTCACAGATTCACGGGACGGGGGAGAGACGATCAGTCCTCGCGAAGAAGATCAGACACGGAATCATCCCGAACCGCTTTCACAAGCCGCGTTTTTCAACTCGACCAAGTTGCAGTTGGGAGGGTGGGGAACTACCTCCCACACCCAATCCAAAAAAGCCAAAGAGCTGAGATTTCTTTGCCAAGTTCAGCATCCAGTGTCTTCTCCGCTGGGTTTAAGCGCAGCTCCTTCAACATCTAGTAAAAACGGTACCCAGGAGTATCAAAGAGATGCAGCGTCTCCTTAAAACGAATGGAAAACCTCAGAAACTTACATCAGAGGGGATTCAGAGGCATCGGATGGGTGGAGCAGCAGGAGAGGAGACGGCCTGGGAGAATTCGGCGCACGTCAGAACGCTAGAGAAGGGAGGCGAGAGAGAAGCCCTGCAGAGCTCACGCCGGCCCAACAGGTTGCAAAGACTGCTTCCCCTCCCCGCCCCGTTTAAAAACAGGAGACAATTAAAACAAGCGGTTTCCGCGCTCCCTCTGGTGCTGTCCGCGGTGCTGAAAGACTCTCCAATTGCTCGTTATTATTAAAAGAATCCTTTCCTAACCTCACTAGTGGGAGCACATCACTGGCTCATAGCATCAGTCCTCACTCCAGTCCTCTCACTAAAAAAACCTGGCATCTGTTTGGGTAGCTTTTTGAAAAGCTTTATTCTTTTACCTGGCCACAAATGAATGGATTTTATTTTAATTAGCAGGATGGGGTTGGGGAAGGCTAGGATTAGAAATACTTGCTGCTTTCTATTCGTGAGTATATCATATACATCCGATGCTTTAAACCAAAATGTCCCAGGGAGAAAAATCTTTTTCTGACTATATGTACACTAGCAGATTTCCAGTGTGCTCCAAGTCCAAGAGGAGGAGGTAGAGATTGGTTTGGAGTTTGGCTCAGATACCAGGCAGTGCTCCAAAAAGGATACACAAGGAGTTATATATTTATTTATTTACATCATTTATAGTCCACCTTTCTCACTAAGATTCAAGGTGGATTACACAGTGTGAGTTAGTACAGTTGATTTCAAGGACATTTCGATAAATAATGTAAGAGGGTATATAAATGCAAATTTGCAAAGATTTAAAGTAGTACATGGAAAGTTTGCCATGATATTAAAAACAAGATATTACAGAATGTACATGTGCACACACCCGCGCACACACTCACATTTATGGTCTTTTTGCAAAATATATATGATTCAGGGGTGCACAAATGACACTGTTCCAGATATAGCCTTTCCACCTAAATCCTCAAATGTTGTATGAAATGTGCTACATTTGCCCACCTGCAACAGCCTCATCCAGGTGCATGAAAAGCCCATCCACTCAGAAGGCTCCAGCTCCCTAATAAGGCCAAACTGAAGAGCAGCACGACACACACTGGTTTACACCTTTATTCCTCAGTTTTCATGTCTAGCCCACTCTGTCCCAAGAACTTGGGGTTGGTAAAACAGTTGACACAGTCAAAGCATGGCATCAAAGACATCAGGCTAGCTATGTCCAGCCAAAGAGATCCTTGTAGTCCTATGGTACTTGGGAGGGAAAGGAGGATGGACCCAAATTCAGTGGTGGCGTCAGCACAAAAAGCCTGAAGGCTCATTGTAAAATGTGGGTGACAAATGGAGACCTGCACAACTTGCAATATCTCAGCTCATGGTGACCCAAGGGTTGCCAGCAGCAAAACCTTTTCTGGATCTGGATGCAGCCAGTGCCGTGTCTTGCATTCAGGGGCTGGCTGGCCTCTTCTGGCAAAGACTGCAATCATGCTGGGGGAAATGATAGATGGCTGCTGGCAACTGGCTCATTAACTCTGCCCTTTTGCTAAAGCAGAGCGGGAAAGGGCTCCGTGCAGAGAATCTCCAGCAAGGACCACCTTCTAGTCTGATCTCATTGTGGGAACTCAGCAAAGGACTCTCAGCATTAGCTGGGAAGTGTTTATTTTCATCAGAATTAAGTTGACTTAATGCAGCACAACCGCCCAGTTTTCATCCCAGCACCCTGACATTTCGTTTGAGTCAACAGAAGCAGAGAAGCTAACAGCACAATCTTAAATAGAATTACATCCTTCCGAGTCTATTGCCTTCAAAACGGTAAAGCTTCACTTAGGATTATACCGTGAATGGATATGATATCTCAAATGAAGCCCCACTGACTTTCAGCTGTCTTGCAAGTCAAAGAAGAAAGGAAGCCATGGAATATGGCCCCGAACAACTTGTATGGTGGATAGCAACTTTTGGGATACAGCCCTGAATCCTGTCTTGGGCATCCTGCTGTGCAATGCTAAGCATTGTTACATCTTTCTAATGCCACTGAAATCAATGGGCTTAGAAGGGTTTAAATCTCTTTAGTATTGCGCTGCAAGTGTTAACAACCAGTCCTTCAAATCCACTTGCAGAAGCCCACTGGAAACTACTGAGTGGGCCCATACTCATTTTTTCATAAAAATCTGACATTCTCTCCTATTTAAACATGAAAGACTTGGAGCTCCAATTAAACATTGCATATTGGTTAATTATCCGACTTGGAATCGGTGAACTAACTGGTTAAATCTGACTATACTATGCCTCAAATAGAGGTGCCTTTTTGAAATACTGAAGATACATACATTTTAATCAGCACAAACCACCCATGTTCTTTTCCTTGGCAGCAACTGAACCAAAACAGGCCTTTTAACAACCAAACAAGTGTGGAGTTAAAATCTGAGCCTCAGTGGTTAAAAGATGGCCCCCCACGAATCAACTAAAAAGTTAGTTGATTGATTTATGGATCAAACCCAAAAAAGCTTGCAGTTCTATTTAAAATACATTCCCATAATATCATGTTACCTTGGGAGCGATTAACAGGAATCTCTTGGAAGAGCCATCCATTCCTAATGTTTCCCTACCCTTCATCAGCCAGTTGGCACCTCAAGGCATCTTTAATAATTCTGCTGGGATGTTCTTCCTCACTGTTTAGCATTCTCCATCCTTCTCTCCTTTGCAGTTTTTGAATAGTTTAGCTAACCCTTGGAACATGATGTTTTCTCTTGCCAAAGGGGTGCAGAGGACAGAGATGGGACAAGGTGATAAGCAGGACATATTTTTTTTCTCATTTTTCTTTCTAAAGGGCATTGGATTTCATTCTCAGCCGCTCAGGCACTTGCAGAGATATTTCCTACCAGTCAACGTGAATGCCAGAAAAACACAGAGAGCTACTAAATCAGAATGACAGCCCTTCATAGCTGCTTTGTGCTGGTGTGAAGAACTACAGGAAATGCTGGCGATAAAGCATCAGAAGAACTCACAGGGCCCTTCCCTTAATGCAGCAGATTAGTTTGCACCCACTGCAGTTTTCATTTATATACTTTATAAGTTTCTCTTTAAAGACAGAAATGGATATAGAAAGAAAGAAGTATAAAGTTCGTATCCTACAGTTCCTGATAAAGGGAGCACCCGAAGTTAGACATTTTTCCAATGTCCCAAACATTTGCATGGGAGAGATGTATGCCCTCCCTACTAGTGACACCTCTATCTCTCATACATCCCTGACAAAATACTCTGGAGATGGCTAAATAGGGGGTCGTCTGGATTATGTGCTGCTGTGTTTACATACATACACACATATATGTGTGTGTGTATGTGTGTGAATATGTTTACATGTATTTTAATCTATGTATGAAGATGTTTTATGATTTTAAATTGTATATATGATGAAATATATTTTTAAACTTGGTTGTGATCTGCCCTGAGCCTGCTGATGTGGGGAGGGTGGAATATAAATTAAATAAAAATAAATAAAAATAAAAATGTTAGACGTTCTACACTGATAACCTTGTGATGGAAAGACAATCAATACCCACCTTCCCTGCCTATGTATTTCTTTAGGGCTTGATCCAGTCAAAGCACCATGAAATCCAACCCTAAGTGTATTTCCTCAGTAGTAGGACAAAACTGTGCTGAGTGGAAGGAGAAAAGTCAAAGAACAGGAGAGAAAGAAGCTGAGAAGCGGAAAGGTCTAAAGGGGGAAGGAGGAGCAGATATAAAATATCTGAAAATTATGAAGCTATGTGGGGGAGGGAACTTTTTGGGAGGATAAAATACATACCATGCTTGCTTTCTTATAAAACCTAAATCTATTTCATTGCTTTAACAGCATAAAAAGCATAATTAATAACTTATTTACCATATGAAACTGGACTATTTGGCTCCTAACGATGAGGGTGGGCGGGGGGTCTAGTTTACAAAAGCTTGTCCCATTTTTTAAATTATTTTGGATGCTGCAGATTAACAAAGCAACACCTCTAAAATTCGATTCCCCTTGCTGCTTTGAAAATCTCAGACATTCTTAAGTGGAATCCAAACAATAACAAGAGTTTCCTGCCACCATTTTACATGCTGACGGGTCAAAATCCAGCACTGAGTTAGATATCCTTACGTCCCTTTGCTTTCAATGGAGTATAGTTGTGCATAGCTGAGAACTAGATCTGGACCAGTCCCCTTCCTGGAGAAGATCCCGGACACTGGTGGTCACTCCCACCCTGTAGTTCTCTGACCTTGAATTACTGCATTGGCAATTCATTAGACATTTCTATCACAGTCGCTGCTAATGAGATGTACAAGCAAGTGGACTGAACAGCTTTAAAGTGCCGGTGAGAGCTCTCGCAAGGCAGCCTCTCTCCCTCATGGAATTCTGCTAAAAACATTTTTGAAGAAGGTTATATGATCAAGACTCGCCTGTCCTAAATAGTACAAGGCACTGATTTGGTCTAGGTCTGGACAGGACAACTAGGGTGATGCTTCTCGATGGCTCTGACCCTCTCTTGATAAGTATCGAACACATGTAGCCCGTAGGGAAATGTGTATTTCTTTTCAGTGCCTTGCTGGCCTTCATATTTGATGAATGAAGGAAGCTTAGAAGGATGAGAGTCTGTTGTCAAAGGACCTTTGCAAGAGGGATGGCCAGAGGGGATCTCCTAATGCATTGTGGTCACCCACAGAATACACACATCTCAGTTCATTCTCAAGGAGGGACTGTGAACCCAGTTAAGAGCACAGCGTGAAATGGAGGAGTGTGGCCAAAGGAAGAGAATGTTAGAATATTAGGCCAAATTTGCTCTTTTATTGACGTATTTAGACATCTATACCCCACTTCTTCCCAATGAGGACCTAAAACATTTTACAACATTCACCCCTACTGCATTTAATTCTCACAACAATCCTGTTAGGTAGGTTAGGCTAAAAAGACATTCTTGCCTCAAGCATAGTTGCCAATTCCAGGCTGGGAAATTCCTGGGGATGTGGAAGTCGAGCCTGAGGAGGATGGGGTTTGGGATGGGAAGGGACCTCAGTGGGGTATAATGCCATGAAGTCCACCCCCCCAAAGCAGCCATTTTCTCCAGGGGAACTGATCTCTGTTGTCGGAAGATCAGCTGTAATTCTGAGAGATCTCCAAGCTCTGCCTGAAGACTGGCAACCCTAAGCTCAAGGTAACCCAATAAACTTCCATGGCAGAATAGAAAGTTGAGTGTGGGCCTCCCAGACCATAATCCACCATTCAAACCACTACACCACACTTTGACACATGTACACATACCCTGTGCACATGTGTGTGTTGCCCTCAAGTCATAGTTGACTTATGGCGACCCCTGGTGGGGTTTTCATGGCAAGAAACTATCAGAGGTGGTTTGCCATTGCCTGTCTCTGCAACCCAGGTCTTTGTTTGAGGTCTCCCATCCAATTACTAACCAAGGCCAATCCTGCTTAGCTTCTGAGATCTGACGAGCTCAGGCTCACCTGTGCTATCCAGGTCAGGGAACATAGCGCACATAATTGGCTATAAAATGACCCAGCTATAAAGCTGGAGACTGAAAAAAGGTTTGAAAGCTGGTCAAGCAGAGCTTTCCTTCTCATCAGGTACATGTCTTTATTTCTTCAATCCAATGCTATAGCCAGTGAGGCCTGTTTACTAGGGGTTGGTTGCTAGAAGTGTGTCATTCTGTTTGTTCTTTGGATAGACAGAGGGTGTCTGCTCTGTCACAGAAGTGCAGATACAAGGTGTATTGGCTTCACACAACTAACTTACTGGGAACCAAAATAAGAGGGTGCAACTAGAGAACCAGAACTGCTTACAGACGACCATAGCTAGAACACATTGTTAACTACAGCCAACAAGCTTGAACTGCTAGGTCAGAATATGTGTGTGTGTGTGTGATGTCAAGTTGCAATCGACTTATGTCGACCTCAACAAGGGGCTTCCAAGGCAAGTGAGAAGCAGAAGTGATTTGCCAGCACTTTCCCCTGCAGAGTCTTCCTTGGTGGTGACCCTGCTTCGCTCCCGAGATGTGACGAGATCGGGCTATACCATGCCACCTTTCCTCCCTAGGCCAGAATAGAAAAGGTTAAAGCATGTCTTAAAGATACAGTAACACTATTTACAGAACTGTTTCCCACACCATACAAGGTCCCTGGCCTCCCAACCCCATTTTGAAAGAATTTCATTTCCCTTGAAAAATATCCTCTCTCCAGCCTTAAGAAACCTGAATGGAATTTCTAACATCATGCTCTCTTATTGTCTAGCCAGGGACTTTTTTAGTCACCCAGGTGAGACAAGGCAGATAACTGATTTTTATCACCCCCCTCACCACTGAGTCACCCCCCCCCCTCTAACTCTCTCCACCAAGTGCAAGCATGACTGGAAATCTGCCAAGGAGATCTCTCTCTGCTTCCTTCATCCCTCTTCTTCCTCCAGCCTGTCATAATTCCCTCAAATGCTCATCTAATAGTTTCACAGTAAAACACACACTTACCCCTTCATTCTCCAATACTTCTGGAACTATCCCTCCCATAAACACTCATCGCCCCTTCCCCCAACTCCATTATTTGATCTATTTAAAAAGGCGAAAGAAATCTGCAGTTCAATCCTGAACAGAATTAGACTCTTGTCAGCTCATTGACTTCCATGGACTTGGAAGGGTGTAATTCTGTCCAGGGTGGCACAGTTAAGACCCCCGTTCCTGCATAACAGAAGTCAGAGCCTTGTAAGGGTCCTGGAAAGTTGAGTGCAACTCCGTTCAGAGAGATGCCTCCTAAAATGGGGAGAAGAGACTATACTTGTAAGAGGTCTGAGCATAAGTTTCTTGGTAACTTTTCTGTAATAAAATCCCTGAGCTGTCATGGACTGTGTGAGTTTTACTGAATCATGAACGTATCTCTCACATTTGAATCCACAAATGAAAATAAATAAACGTCCAACGTTTTCCTCATGCACAAGAAACTGAGGAGTTTGGGGGAAATCTGGCATCCTTATCTCTCCTATTATAACAATACCTAGACGGTTCTTCTGTCCTCCTAACCCACAAGTGCTGTTCCACTTTGGGTCCTCCAAGAGGTTGAGATGTTCAGTGGCCCTCCTGGATTTCCATGCTGCTCTTCCAAGCCCTCTCAGCTCCCAGAGGAAGCTTTTTTCCTGGGTATCCACACTGCCACCACCTGGTCATTTAGAGTATCACCTACAAAGAGGACCAGCCCTCTTAGCACTCAGTCTGCATTGACCCCGTGGCGCAGAGTGGTGCAGCCCAAGCTCTCCTTATGACCTGAGTTCGATTCCAGCGGAAGCTGGGTTCAGGTAGCCAGCTCAAGGTTGCCTTCCATCCTTCTGAGGTCGGTAAAATGAATACCCAGTTTCCTGGGGGTAAAGTGTGGATGACTGGGAAAGGCAATGGCAAACCACCCCGTAAAAAGTCTGCCAAGAAAACTGATCCCTATGGGTCAGTAATGAATCGGTGCTGGCCTACCTGCATTGACCATGGCTCCTGCTTGCTCTGATTAGCTAGTGCGGGGATGGCTTACCACATTTGTGCACTTTGGGGATCTAGAAACCTATTGACCAACCATCTCCCTTCCGCTGGCACCTTTTTAGTAATGTGTTTGAGTGGGGCTTAATTTGGTTACAGAGAACAAACTTCCAGCATTCAAAGCAATAAGAAATTTATTTAAAAGAACATGTCCACACACATACTCTTCACAACAAAGGACTGAACAAGTATATAAAGGTGTTGACATGTGGTCCTTAGGTCATTTACTCTTAGAGTTACAGTGTTCTATGAGTCATCCTTTACCGTGACTCTTTGTCCAGCCAAAATGGACCTCATTCTCCTTGTGGCAAGGGAATTTATCTCTTCTCTTTGCCCACCTCCTTTTGGTCCTATTTTCCAGGAAAGGGTACAATGTAGCCTTTGGCATCTCCAAGACTGCCCACTCCTAGGAGTCCCATTCCTGCCAGGGTGTGAAATAGATCTTTGATTGTTCTCTGCTGGCTAGAAGCATTTGTCACTTTAAATACTGGGTGCTTGTAAGAGTCATCGATGAGATGGGGGATGCTTGAGAGCAATTAACCTCGCAGTTGTTTTTTGCCCTTTTACCAACAGAGAACCCTCTTAGAATGAACCTGGGAGGGGGCTTTGTCACTCCAAAATTCCCAATAGCGTGATGAAGCCCAAAGAGGAGGGCATTTCTTTACAGCTATAATAGAGATTTGTTTTATTATTAATTATTATTATTATTTATTCCTCCTCCACAAGGCCAGCAGCGTAGATCTGTTGCTGGAGGACACATTCTATCATCTCATACTCGAGGGTCCTGAACCTCCTTTGTATTTAATGTAAAGTTAGATAGTTACATGCTTGGCACGCTTCCCAATTTGTCTAGGTCCCCAGTTCATACAATCTTTAGCAAAACAATTAATCCAGACCTACATCACAACTGTGATATCTTTCCAGTGGAATCTTTTCAGTGTAACGATTAGATGCCAACTCTGCATTGGTTTTGTGTTCTGTTTGTTGCAGGGAAAACAAAAGATTTCTCAGGATTGTGCCTTGACAGGTGAATAAAATGAAATCAAAACAACAGGCTCATATGATGGATCCTGCTTTTTCTCTGGGAACCGCACAAGCCTCACGGCTCCCATGGAAGACAGGTCTTGGTAGATTTTTTTCTCTTTTTTTAGAAGGAGCTCTCAAAGGGAGCATAAATTTTAGTGTTCATGGGAGAATAACAAAGTTGTGCACACAAAATGTACCCACTTGCGCAAGCAAGAAGACAATCCTGTTAAATAGAGAGTACCAGGTCATGCACCTGGGATACTGGGCTCAGATTTTGAATTTAATGTAGGAAGGATGTCATCTACTTCCCAGGAAAGGAGTGCAGTCCCTGGATCAACTTCCAGAGTATTATGAAAGACATTTTTTGGAAAACAAACCTGTCACATTGACCATGTTACTTTATTACATCTCTCTCTCTCTCTCTCTCTCTCTCTCTCTCTCTCTCTCTCTCTCTGTGTCTGTCTGTCTTCAGCATCAAGTAACATAAAACAACCCTGAGAGTGCCCAGATTGGTGGGCAGAACAACAGGCCCCACCCATATAGTCCCTTTCCTTCTCAAGTCATATCAGGGCTTTTCTTTTTCCTTTTAGAGGGATGCATAATATCTTTCCAGCTTGAATCTTAAAGCAACAAATTGTTAGAAATAACAATGTCTGGTGTACTGCAGCAGCAAGAAGTAAGAAGAGCCTACCACGCAGGGGGCAGCAAGGATCACTTAGTTAGGACAGTGAGAGTAGCACCTCTCTTGTTTCCTGGGGGTCATTTCCTTGTCTTGTCTCCTATTGGGCTAAACAGGGCAATATCCTGCTTCTTCTCTCTCCTGCCACACTCCTTCTCCATCTCTGCAAGATGTAGTCAGATAGCTAGGATCTATCTCTCCCCCTTTCCCTCAAGTATGTAACTTCCTCAAATAAAGCTTTTGCCTCTCTGACCAGCTCGGCGTTTAATTCCGCAGCGTAGTTTAACACTCGCTCTAACAGGGTAATGGGCCACAGAGGCAATTAACGCAAGCTGAAGTTAAGAGAGAGCAATAAAAGTTCTGCCGTAGCCGCAGGCTAAAGCACAGAGGGCAGACAATAGAGGAAAGATGGCGGACTCCTGGGGAGCACAGCAGGGGTTCCAGATCGACCGACTAGGCGACGGGAGGAACTATGATCTTTGGGCAGAAAGAATAAAAGCCCATCTTATTCAACTGGACGTCTGGTCTGCAATAACAGATGAAAAACCGACTGGAGATCCTCAGAAGGAAGCCAAATGGGTCAAACACGACAATAAGGCAAGATCTATTATCATTAATGCTTTAAGTGATAAACAATTGATAAGAGTAATTCATGAGCCCACTTCTAGACAAATATGGACATCTCTTCTAGAAATAAACCGTCAAGAATCAATTAAAACTAAAATTTTGCTAATGAGGCAATTGTATCGGATTGAGATGAAGCCACAGGAAAAACTGAAAGATCATATTGCAAATTTCATGGAATTAACACAGAAATTAAGATCCCTTGGAAAGGAGATCCAGGATGAGGATCTAGCTATAATTTTGCTGTCTAGTCTTCCTCAATCTTATACAAACATAGTACATGTTTTGGAAATGAGAGAAAATTTAAGCTTAAACTATGTACTTGCAAGACTGCAAGAGGAAAGTTTTAGCAAACTGGATCATATAAGTGAGCCAAGAGAGCTAGCTTTAAGAGTCAGTTCAAGAAGGGATTTCTCCTGCAGCGTCTGCAGAAAGAAAGGACATTTAAAGGAAGACTGTTGGTTTCGTGATTCACAGAGAGTTAGCAAGCAACCGCCACGATGGATGGGAACAAAGGGCTTTAGGAATGCTAATGCAGCCATTAAGTCACCTAATGCCGATGGTCAAAGGAAAAGCAGATCTGATAAGAATTGTTTAAATGTTGGTAAAAATGATCAAAGCATATGCAAATGGGCAATTGACAGTGCGTGTACTAACCACCTATGCAATCAAGAGAAGTTTTTTAATGAGATGAAAGAAAGCCAGGACAAATTGTATACAGCAAATGGAGAGGCTTTAACGGCTCGGGGACAAGGGACCGTATCTGCATGTTGTGCACTACCCAGTGGCCAAACTAGAGAAGTGCAGATCACTGATTGTCTATACGTACCTGAACTTAAATCTAATTTAATATCGGTTTCTGCTATGGCCAAGAAAGGAATCGAGACTGTATTCAAAGGAGAGAAATGTTTTATTAGCAATGAAGGTGAATTAATTGCACAAGGCACATTAGAGGATGGCCTGTATATGCTGGATTGCTCTGAAGGCGCAGTGAATTTAATTGAAAAGTGCACTCACAAGAATTGTACTAGTCTTATCCATAGAAGGCTTGGACGTGCTAATATGGATTATATATATCAGCTTGAAAGGCAGAATCTGACTAATGATTTGCAAATGAGAAAATGTCCTGATGCAGAGAAATGTGTTTGCTGTATTCAAGCCAAAGGCACAAGACCTTCTTTCACCAAACAGAGTGAGAAGCAGACAACAAGACCACTGGAGCTGATTCACAGTGATGTCTGTGGACCCATGGGAACAGAAACACCCAGTGGAAGTAAGTACTTTCTGACTTTTACTGATGATTTTTCAAGATTTACTGTGATTTACCTGCTCAAGGAAAAGAGCCAAGTACTGGAAAAATTCAAGATGTACCTAGCAATGGTGCAGAACAGATTCCAGAGAAAACCAATGGCTATCCGCACAGACAATGGAGGCGAGTACGCGGGGAAGGAGATGACAAGCTTCCTAGCAGCTGAAGGAATAGAGCATCACCTGACCGTGCCATACACCCCCGAACTCAACGGGATAGCAGAGAGGAAAAATCGTTCTCTCACAGAAATGTGCAGGAGCATGCTGCAAGAAGCACAGCTACCTCAAAAATATTGGGGAGAAGCTATCAACACTGCTGCCTATCTGCAGAACATGCTACCTACAAAGGGTGCAAGCAGCACACCATTTGAACTGTGGTACAACCGCAAGCCCAATGTAAGGCATCTGAGAGTGTTTGGATCAAAAGCCTACACTTATGTTCCGAAGGAAAAGAGGTCTAAGATGGATCCCAGAACAGAAGCAGGCATATTTGTTGGATATGCACTGGGATGCAAGGGATATCGAATCCTCAACCCAGAGACAGACACGGTGAAGATCCGCCATGTGGTGTACATTGATGAAGAAGAGAAGGCAAGCAAGCCTGACACCAGAGAGTCTACACCAAAGGAAGCTGATGCAGCACAGCAGCCAGAGATTGTGCAACTCTGGGACCTGACTGAGACGCAAGAGACACCTGCAGAGCCCACAGAAAGAGAAGGGGAAGCAGAGCCAAGTGTCAGACGCTCAGACAGAACAAACAAAGGAGTTCCACCACTGAAATTCTCTTACCTGGCAAAAACAGAAGCTGTACCAGAACCTTCTAGCTGGGAAGACATAGAAGGAATGCCAGCAAGAGAAGCAGAGAAATGGAGAAAAGCTGCTAAAGAAGAAATTGACTCTCTGATCCAGAACAAGACATGGATTCTCACAGAACTACCACCTGGAAAAAGGACAGTAGAATGCAAATGGATTTTCAAAACCAAACTTGATGCAGATGGAGAAGTACAAAAGTACAAAGCAAGACTAGTTGCAAAGGGATATTCCCAGAAGTATGGAGAAGACTATGATGAAACCTTCGCACCAGTAGTGAAACACACTTCAGTAAGAACACTACTGAGCATAGCAGCCGCAAGGAAGATGCATGTGGAGCATCTGGATGTGAAAACTGCGTTTCTCCATGGAGAGCTGTAAGAAGACGTGTATATGACACAGCCTCCTGGATTTGAACAGTCCAAAGACAGAGGACTTGTATGCAAACTGCAGAAGAGCATTTATGGACTAAAACAGGCTGCAAGAGCCTGGAATCAGAAACTGAACCAAATGCTCATCAAAGAAGGATTCAAGCAAGGCGGGGCAGAACGCTGCCTGTACTCAAGAAAGAAAGACAACAAATGGACTTTTATCCTGATTTATGTAGATGATATTCTTCTTTGTTATGAAGATCAAGAAGATTGTGATGAAATAATTCAGCACCTGAACCAAGAGGTTGAAGTAAAGCATCTTGGAAATGTCAGCTTTTACCTTGGGGTTCAAATAGAGCGAGAGGAAGATGGAAGCTATCTTCTCAATCAAAAGCAAAAGATCATGGATTTTCTAGACTACATGGACATGAAAGATGGAAAACCAACATGTACTCCAATGGAAACAGATTTCCTGAAACAAAATGGAAACAATGAACCTCTGAGAAACATTAAAGTGTACAGAGAAGCAATTGGAAAACTGCTCTACATAAGTACAGTAACCAGACCTGACATAGCAGCAGCAGTTGGAATACTGTGCAGGAAAAGTGCATCACCAAGTGTGAATGACTGGCAAGCAGTCAAAAGACTGGCAAGATACCTGAGAGGTACTGCACAACTGAAGCTCAAGCTACCAGCAAGCGACAATCCCAGACTAGTGGGATTCATGGATGCTGACTGGGCAGAAGACATCACAGACAGAAAGTCTACCAGTGGACGAGTATTCTTTTATGGTGGAGGAGCAATCAGTTGGACAAGCAGAAAGCAAGACCTAGTAGCAGCATCAACTACAGAAGCTGAATACATATCAACAGCAGAAGCATGCCAAGAACTCAAGTGGATTCTACAACTATTAGAAGACTTTGGGATAAATGAACCCAAACCTATACAACTCTTTGAAGATAATCAATCTTGCATAAAGCTTGCAAATACAGAAAGAATTGGATCAAGAACCAAGCACATTGACATAAAGAATCACATTGTGAGAAATATGCAAGAAGATGGACTTGTTGAGCTACAGTACTGCCCTACAGAAGAAATGACAGCAGACATCCTCACCAAGCCACTTGCCAAAGAGAAATTTCAAAGTCTACGAGAAAGACTGAACTTTGTGGACTTTGTACACTAGACATTGAGAAGGGGTGTTAGAAATAACAATGTCTGGTGTACTGCAGCAGCAAGAAGTAAGAAGAGCCTACCACGCAGGGGGCAGCAAGGATCACTTAGTTAGGACAGTGAGAGTAGCACCTCTCTTGTTTCCTGGGGGTCATTTCCTTGTCTTGTCTCCTATTGGGCTAAACAGGGCAATATCCTGCTTCTTCTCTCTCCTGCCACACTTCTTCTCTCTCTCTGCAAGATGTAGTCAGATAGCTAGGATCTATCTCTCCCCCTTTCCCTCAAGTATGTAACTTCCTCAAATAAAGCTTTTGCCTCTCTGACCAGCTCGGCGTTTAATTCCGCAGCGTAGTTTAACACTCGCTCTAAAACAAATTAGGAGCATGGAGCACTCGTGTGTATATATATGGAGCACAAAAACTGAGGACAGGTTTTTGTTTCTTTTCCCCTTATGAGCAAATAAATGTCTTCAATATTTATTGCATTTTTATCCTGTCCTTCCCTCCAAGGAGCTCCTGAAAGCACACATGGTTGTCTCTTACTCCATTTTATTCTCACAACATCCCAGTGAGGTAGGTTAGGCTGAGAGAGGACTGCCCCCCAACGCCTCCCGGTAATATTCATAGCAAATATCCTCTGGTCATAGTCCAACATTGCAATCATTATGTCACACTACTTAAGAGGAGTCTGATTTCCATCTGACATTATTAGCCAGTAAACACTTAAAAGCTCAGTAAATTTGCTTTTTTTTTTTAAGGTGCCACACAGCTCATGGTTTGAGCTAATTTGTAGCAGTCTTAATCCATCCTAGGAAGAATCACAAGATGGTGAACTGAACTGTGTCCCTAATCTAACTTTTGCTTGCTCGAGTATCTGGCAGAGATTCCACAAAGAGGCTGCAAAGAAGCTGTGATGAAGCAAGAAAGGAAGGTTGTCTGAGCAAGGCCAACGCTGCCCAGACAGCTCTATTCCCAAGGGTCTCTTTCTTACTTCCCTGCGTCTGCCAAGCCACAGATGTTATTTGGCTTGGTAGATTCTCATCTATCATCACTGAGAAACTTGTGGGCACAGTGTCTTTCATTCAGAATCCACAGGCAATATGCCCTCTGGGAGATGTGGTTAATATGGCTCCAGTCACCACTTCCAGTCGTAGAATGCTCTTGTAGGCAGGCAGGAGTTGCAGGAAATAGTTATGTCTGCCAGATTGACTTGGACAGTGCAGAAAGTCCATTGCTCTTTACTGAAGGTAGCTGTTCCAGTCTGTGGCTGCAGATAAAACCAGTGTCCAAGGCATCTTAAACACTAATATTATTTTATTCCAACATCAGCTTTAGCAGATTGGAGTGCACTTCGTTTTTTGGATACAGTAGGTCCTCAGGAGGCAGATATTTTGTGTGTGTGTGTGTGTGTGCGCGCGCGTGCGCATGTGCATTTGATGGAATAGGCAACTCACTTAGACATTGGAGGGGGGGGGGGCGGGTTGCTACATGTCCCTGTGATTGTATGTATTACTCTCTTGTTAAGCAAGCTGCTTATATTTGTATAAGGTGGGAACACCTCCTGATTCCTCCTCTGGCTCTGGTTTCTCTTGGGGGATTCTCTTTTCTTGCCTTGTGATCTTCCAAAGGGGAAGGATGTAATTTTTAAAGCTGCAATGAAGGCCTCATCCACACACCCACATCCAGTCTCGATGCTGCGCAAGGTGGCCATAGTAATAGAAAACACAATTCTTTAGACTAGGACTCTTTCTTTCTATTCCAAGATATTGCTGTGAATGGAATTTACCTCAAACTGTAATTTCTGTCTTTTCTACAATTTAATTGCCTGAGGATTAATTACTGCAGGTTTTCCAATGGAGTGGGGGGGAGGCAGAGATAAGAGGGGAACCTGCACTGCACCACCACCTCTGGTTTTACCATTTCAGAAAACTGCATGAGTGGTCAATCACTGCTCCTATGAATTCTCTGTGTATGTTTCTGGGATTTTACATAACTGTATCTCATCCTGCCTATATTGCATAGGCTTTGACTTTGGTGTTTATTTTCTCCACTGAATAAATGTCTACCTATTGAGGACCCACTGATTGCCAGGTGATATCATTTGCATACATTAAGCCTCTATTAAAGGGGAAGGACATTTTTTTTCAAGGCATGAGATAGCTCAGAGGACATTCAGCCTCTTATACTTCTCTAGACCATTTCTGCTGGGATCTGCAATTCACAGACCACCTTCTGGAGGCAGCAAGCATATTACAAATGAATATTGCCTTAAAGTTTTCAAACGTTCTGAACACAACACCTGAAGTCAATGTAAACCAATTAAAAAATTTTGTGAACAGAAAGTTGTTGTTTTAGCTATGCACAACGTTAGTGAGTTTTTTAAAGTAAGAAGCCGATTAAAGAGAAAAACAAAGTACAAAACCTGTCTAAAGATAATCTATATGTCTATTTGTGAAGCCAAAGCTAGCTTTGGATAATCTTTTAGGACATTTACTATGGTCACAGAGCGATGAATGAGATTTAAAATTAAATCACAGAATACAGAGATTTGCCCCCACCCCCAATACTGGTTCTGAACATTTATCCCACCGATCAGATATATTTGACAAAAGAAAAAGTGGACAAAGGCTGTAATCCTTGAAACCTTTTAATTGCTGTTTGTGGAAGGAACTCCAGTATCAGTTAATTGAAATGAACTTTCCCTCGCCTTCAGGTCTGTGTCTGACTTGTTGTAGAATGTTAATGAACACTCCTGAGAAATTTAAAATCCAGCAATGTAACATGCCTCAAGACATATGGGTTTTTTTGTTCCTGTTAGAAAGAGGTTCCTAAGAGGAGCGAATGGGTAGTGTTGTCAAACTGTGTGTAAGTGCTGTAAGGTATAATCAGAATGGTGTACTGGGTGGGTAATAAATCAAAAACAGCTTCTAAAAGCCTCTAAAAATATCCCATTGACACAAAATAAATCCAGTCATACCAAAGTATATTAACATTTCCTTCATACTGTTGCCACTTTAGCTCTGTCCTCCAAAAGTCATTTTTTTAAAAAAAAGGTGCCCTGTTTTTCCGGGATCTTTTCTCCAAGCATCTTAAAAGCATATTGTGAACGCATACGGTTTTGGTCTTCCTTTTCTCTTTGGGTCAATTTGCACCAAAGCTATGAACAAGAGCAAGCAAAACTACGTTTTATATGTCTGATGAAGGCTCAAACTCTTTTCTATCATGAATCAGGAAGTAAATGTCTAGTCTTAAAATCTGATAAGTGTTCACACAGCAAACAGTGATATATTCTTGTTTCAAGATGCATGGAAATAAACATCCAAAAGCAATACTTTATTATGGCAAGGATCCAAGATGGTTAAGGCTGACAGTGAATGACTGGACCAAGGTGAATATCACTGCTGAGTGGGAACTGGAACCTGAGTCGCCCCAGTTCGAGGTAAATGACACCGTATTCAGTTCTTATTGGCTGAATCACAGCCATGGATTGCTACCTTATTGGTCCACCCAACCCTGCCTGGTAATATTTCCCCAAGGCTTCAGACAAAAGTATTTCCTGACTCCATCTGAGATCCTTCAGCTGGGATTGCTAGCAAATGAACCTGTACTTTTGAAACACAAAGCTCTTTTAACTGAGCTATGGCTTTTTCATCATATCTTGAAAGCTAAACAGGGTTGACTCTGGTTGGTACTTGGATAGATTATCAAGAAAGTCTAGAACTGCTACACAGAAGCAGGTGCTGGCAAACCACCTCTGCTCATCTCTTGCCTTGAAACCCCTATGAGGTTGTCATAAGTCAGCTGTAAGTTGATGGCACTTTACACACACACACACAGCTTCTTCAGAATGACTTGCATGTCTCCAGTCATTTCCTTGGATTCACTTGTAAGAGATGACCTATAATATTTTTATATTCAAGGCAGGAAATGCAAATGTGCTAAAAACATAATATACCAAATCCTTGACCATTTACTGCTGCATAGGATACTTCCCTTACCTAATAGAACCGCCAGACCTGCTGCTTGCACAAGGTAACAGGATTTCATTTATGCACCACCCTAGTATCTATAATTTTGAATAATTCACTCCAGTGTTATATACAGCTTGTAAATAAAAGTTGAGGCTGAAAGGAGGCATGGTAAATCTAATCTCCTCAAATTACAGAAGCTAAGCAAGGTCAGTACTTGCTATTAGAGACCACCAAGGAAAGCTCTGCAGAGGAAGGCTCTGACAAACCACTTCTGCTTCTCACTTGCCTTGAAAGCCTTGCTGGGGCCACCATAGGTTGGGTTCAACTTGATGACATTTGAAACACATTTAAAAAGTTATTCTTGTTTCTGTTTTAACCCTGAAGTTATATCTCTGCTGCCTCCCTTAACAGCTCCAATATGGTCTCTCCCTCTCACTAACCGCTTTAACGGATTTCAACTGTCTCAAGCCCGAGCATTCCGGCAGCTCTTATTGGCCGTTCCCCCAGAGAGACGAAGCTGGAATTGGTCCTGTGCATCACAATAATATTTCCTTCCTTCCTTCCAGCCCTATACTAAAACAAAACTAAGGCCACGAGATTTTAATGTAAATCCTCAAATTAACAATCCCTTAATGCCATTAAATACCAGAGAATGTCTTCAAACTATGAATTCTATCACTGCATTCTTTGCATGCTTGCTGTTTATTTCTCTACTTGATTTCTTTTCCACTTTTCCAATCCAGAAAGATTTCCCAGTTGACTTTCTTAAAATAATTAAAAACTGTTAAACCATTCAATTCAAACTTGCAATGAAAGGCACCTACATATTTCATACATCTTTTTGAAAAGACCCTTCAGCTCCTGTTCCAATGGTTGGGATTGTTTGGGGTTTCCCCAATCCTAACCCCACACATCCTTCTTTTGGGAATTGCCTCCTCACTTTTCACATCACTGGACATTCCCCATAATATTTTGGAGTGGAAATTTCCCCATACCTCTCCACATTGAAGCCCCCTATCAATATCACATATATACACACACAAAAACAACCTGAAGCTTCCGCATATCCCGATCCTTTGGAGACCATTAGCATATCTGTCTGCAATACCATGTGCTTTGATAGCTTTGGAAAAAGCACCCACACAAATTGCACACAACTTATTGGGTCTATCCTGTCTTTTCTACCCTTTTCCCAAAAGAATTTCCTTCCTCATATTTTGCACATACTCTTTTTTGTCTCTTAGTCCTTCCCCTTTCAATCCCTCCCTCAGTCCAACCCACAGAGGTGACATCTTACTTTTACCCCACAATTTATGCAATTTGGGGACTCTTTTTTGGGTGGAAAGGCAGCATATTAATGTTTTAAATAAATAAATAAATGAGGAATATAGACATTACAGCAACATGGGCTTGCCATTTTGGTTCCCAATGACTGTAGACAGTTTACTTTGCCCGCAATAATTTTGCAAGCTGCATTTCCTAACTATGAAAGACAGAAAAGCTCTAAGCCAATAAAGCCCTGCTGTGACCTGGGTCACTGGCTTGCAATACTCACGTCATCTCATTCCTTTTACTTCTTTCAGCTGCAGGTCACCTCCAAAGCTGCCAGCCTGCATCACTTACATTTCGATCAATTAGGAGTGCGACTTTTGACAACTGTTGGCAGGAGGAGAAGAGATGCCCCTGACCTGTAAAGTGCCAAATTGTGCAATCGGCCAGACTTGCTGCCAACGTAAACCTCCTTTGGCTGCAACAGAGTTCACATCACATTCTGTAACTTTATGCCAAGTGAGACCAACACTAAACTTTGAATTAAAGTTACCGTTGTATCTTAGGATCTGTTACATCAGATTGAACATACAAAGCGAACATACGAAGCTACCTTATACTAATTGGAACCATCCCTCTCCCCCCACCCCACCCCCCCGGGACCCTCTACTCTGACTGGCAACGCTTTTCCAAGCTGGGCAGGGTGCTGTCCTGCCCCTGAGAGGTAGAACAGCCATTCAGCTGTTCCCTCCCTGAGTCTATGGGAATGCTGCGCCAGCATCCAATCACCTTTCAGAGGAGGGAAGGAATGTTGGAAGGAAAGGCAGCCGTGGTTCAGTTCTGGGCTGTCTCAGGGAGAGAGCAGGAAGTATTAAGGGTGGCTCTGCCTGATATTGTGACGGAGTGGTTTAGCTCTGCCTATGGGAGAGGACAGAGTACCCAGTTATGAGGACTGACTGGTGATGAGCAGACCTGGTACTAGTTAGTCTGACCCTTGGGAAGGGCAGGCTGGTGCGGGTGGAACCTTGTGTGAGTAAAATGATCCGACCTGGTGGTTAGGCAGTGAAAGCCTGTTTGGATCTGCCAGTATTATAGAAAATTCAAACCACAACCTGAAGCCATAACTTGCTTAAGTGCCTCAGGCAGGCTTCTCCTGTGACTGTCAGGAGACCTGCACAGCTGATCTGTTCTTTGACACCAACCTGTAATTAAATAAGTTTTCTTTTTTGTTTACATTCAACTCCTGCCTTCGTGTAATCTTTGTGTTCTTCTTGCTCACCACGGCTGTATTGCCGTGGTCTTGGCATTGTAGTTCCTGACGTTTCGCCAGCAGCTGTGGCTGGCATCTTCAGAGGTGTAGCACCAAAAGGTGTCCTCACAGCAATGGATTCTAAGCTTGCTACCCAAATTGCATGTTGTAACTGAGGGGGAAATTTATATTTCAGGACAAACCTAGTTCCCTAAAATTATAAGAAGCTGAGTGGATCACCTCAGTCAGAAGAAAGGGCTGGTCACAGTTGCCAACTGCATGAACAAAAAAAATGGCCCATCCTCAGAATAGAAGTTTAAGGGGATATTATTTACTAGGTGATGCTATTTACCTTCATGCCATGAAGAGCTTCAGCTGCACACTTCCACACATTAAGCCTCTATTAAACAGACAAAACATTTTTCTCCAGACCTGTTGGCAACCTGACCATCATCAGTTTGATGTAGTGGTTAAGAGCGCAGGACTCTAATCTGGAGAACCGGGTTTGATTCCCCACTCCTCTGCTTGAAGCCAGCTGGGTGACCTTGGGTCAGTCACAGCTTCTAGGAGCTCTCTCAGCCCCACCCACCTCAAAGGGTGTTTGTTGTTGTGGGGATAATAATGACATACTTTGTAAACTGCTCTGAGTAGGTGTTAAGTCATCCTGAAAGGTGGTATATAAATTGAATATTATTAAAGGGACGAGTTCACTCATCCCATTCCCCCTCTGCTACCATGTCGCTGCTCTTTCCCCTGGAACCAGGAAATGCCACTTCCGCTTCCCATCCTCCTCCCCCCTTGGGTTAATTTTATTGTTGGTTAAACTCACCTCGGAGCCACACATGCCTCGGAATTTCTTACCTCCCAGGATTCCGAAGATGAAAGTGTTTGCATGAACACTCTCTGTCTGGAAACCGAAGCTGAAGGGAACATTCCTCCAGGTGGCTCAGCAGCTGCCTTCTGGAAGGAAAGGAAAGAAAGATAGACATGGAAGGAAAGAGAAAGGAAGGGAAGGAAGGAAGGAAGGAAGACATGGAAAGAGGGAGGAAGAAGGAGGAAGGGAGAGAGGGAGAGGGAGAAGGAAGGAAGGAAGGAAGGAAGGAAGGAAGGAAGGAAGGAAGGAAGGAAAGTAGCCCTGCTGCCACCATAGAGACCTGTCAAACAGCTGAGAAGCGGGCAGGGTGGTTTTGCCCTCTGTGCGTGCATGGGGGGGGGTTGCTCTGAGAGCCCCACGGAGACGGCAAAGACAAGGCACGCAAAGGGAAGGCACGCAGCCTCCATGCACTGCCAGTTTTCCTGGTGGAAGCTCCACCTGGGGAGCAGGCCCATGCATCTTTGAATGCCAGGGGCGGGTCACCAATCACGTGGCTGTTTGCCAGACGTGTCGGAATGGTGTTCCAGTGCATTCCGGCAGAAAAAAAGCCCTGCCCGTTGCTGTAGAGACCAGAGGTAGCATTGTGTGTTGCTGAGCTCCGTTCATTGCTGCTCTGTAAAAGCCATTGGATGTCGCTCTGACTAGGTTCCCCGGACCCCTCCCTTCCTGTTTTATTTAGAATTGTGGGTCATGCAAAATGATCGCACACAGTTCAAGCCTTCCTTCCTTTCTCTTTCTTTCTTTCCCTCCCTCCGTTCCTTTCTCTTTACTTCTTTCCAAGTCTTTCCTGACTCCAACCTATTGGCTCCTGGTCTCCCTCCACCCACTTCATCTTTAGCATCCAATAAACACAGTTCCCATGCCCAGGAAGTTTGGGATTCTGCACACTAAGGAATTGCTGGTTTGAATGCCCCCCCCCAATGCTTGTAGGATAGGGTTGCCAGCTCCTGGTTGGGAAATTCCTGGAGCTTTTGGGAGTGGAACCTGGAGAGGGCAGGGTTTGGGGAGGCAAGGGACATCAGAAGGGTATAATGGAACTGCTGGTTCCCCATGCTTGATCTTCAGAAAATGGGAGACTACAAATACACGTCAGTTGATTTGTGCAATGCAACCACATCTTCCAGGAGGGCCCTAGGAATACATTTCTGAGAATACTCTGGAGGGAGATACCACCACCACCTGCCCCCGTCATTTAATGTAATCAGGAAGGCTTCTTATTTTTACTTTGGCTGGCTGGGTGTCAGAACTGGAGGCTGTACCTGCTTCTTTCTGGAGTGGCTTTTGCCTCTGCAAGACTTGTAGAGTGATGAACACAAGCATTAGCCCACAAGTTTCCTACATGCTAGGTCTCTGCCTCTAATCATTTTAAAGTCCCTAATACCCTCTAGCAGTTGCCACCATGTGGCAGTGAACTCTGTATATTACAGACGCACTCTTTAATATCCCAGAGGCGTTAGCCATGTTAGTCTGTAGTTGCAAAATAGTAAAAAGTCCAGTAGCACCTTTAAGACTAACCAACATTATTGAGGCATAAGCCTCATTGACCAACTTTATTGAGGCATAAGCCTCATTGAGAACCACATGCATAAGTGGGTGTCATCAACATACCAATGCCTCAGACAATCTAATTCAAAGTCTTTTAATCAAATGGATTGTTTTTGGAAAAGATGTGCTCAAAACGTGCAAGCTGCTGCTCACAAAGTAGATTTCTGGCTCACAACACTGCACCGCTTAGAGGGAACATTGCAGTGCCAGGTAAGGGGCGGGGAGGTGAGCCAGCCTAAATCGCGGGAGCACTCCTGGGGGTGGCTGCGCCCTGAGCGAAGACATCACTTTTGGAAGTGACATCACTTCCAAAAGTGACGTGTGATGATAATAGAGAGTTCCACCACCTCTTTTCCCAGAAAAAAGCCCTGATTATTATTATTATTATCATGCTTGAACCAAGTCTGGCTTTCTCCCTGGGAGGAGGAGGAGGAGGGAAAAGTTCCTGGGAAGTGGTAGTGTTTTGAGGAGAATCCGCTCCTTAGCCCATCTTTTCTCCCATCTTTTCCCCCATCTTTCCCCCCATCTTTTCCCAAGAAATTCAGTTTTGAACACCCTACCTGAAAAAGGAGATAATCTGACAGGAAAAGCTGCTCCATTAGGGCATATAGGGCCCTGCTCAATCAGGTTTGGCTACCCTGCCCCCCTTCCTTGCTTGCCATTAATCCAGGGAGTGGTGTGGAATTGGATGGGCAAATCTCCTCCTTCCAAGGACTCGCAAGCACAGCTTTCTGGGTGGAGGTAAACTTTGCTCATTAGCAGAGAAAGAGCCTGGGGGAAGGTAAAGAAAGATTGACAACCAGACCTCTGTCAGATACAAGTCCAAGAGGCAGGCAAGTATGTACTGTACAGCTGCAGGGAGCAGAGAAACAGCTCCAAACACAGCAGCACCTGGTAAACCCCCCTCTCTCAACACCCAAAAAGCTTTGACTGCCCAAGGACAGGCAGGGCCTTGCCTCTTTAAGGCATCTTCCTGCATCCATCACTCTCTCTAGCCAAGGCGCTGTCCTCATTTCAAGCCAGGCTGGTGGAAGACGGGACCCCTGAGGTAGCAGGATGATGCCCAGATCTCCTAATGGAGCTTGACAGCAGTGGGTTTAAAAGCACAAGGGCAGGGTCCAGAAAGCAGGGAGTAAGATCTCATCACCCTGCAATCAACCTCTTTCTTTAAAGAGCTGAACCATAAAATAAATCTTTTGGCTGGGAAGGGCAGGAAGGAATCCAACAGAATGATTAAAGATCCGTAGAATAAACTGAAAGGCACAGATAGGAAGGGGAGGGGACATGCTTCTCTGCAGCAAAAAAAATACACCTGAGAACAGGTCAAATGGGGGATAGTTTTTGTCTAACTTCTTTTGCAGTCTAATCCTCAAAACGACTTTGAAACTATGTACTTTAGACCCAAAGGTCAAGGAGGTGGAAGACCATGTCCGAATTCACACCCTGCTGTGAAAGCTCACTGGGTGACCTTGGACCAGCAGTTATTGATGCCCAAGCCCAAATTTGGCCCCAGACCCAGTAGCTGCTGAGTGCTGTCCTGTAGAGGGGACTGTCATAGAATCATAGCGCTGGGACCTCTATGATCATCTAGTCCAACCCCCTACACAATGCAGGCAATTCACAAATACCTCCACCCCACAAATACCTCCTTGCTGTGTACTATCGGAATTCTTATATGGTTGATCATGACAATAAAATATCTAAAATGTGAGATGCTTTTAACCATCCTCACTAGGTTATCGTTGAACTTTCTGGTACAACTTGCATAGCCGTCTATGAGCTCTACAGGGGAGCTACTGCTCAATGGTGGGGACAGAGCTGTGAAGAGCACCTTTCAACCTGGTAACTAATGGGTATAGGAATCAGCTGAGATGAGCACAAGATATTAGGATTCTGGGCAGGTTGTCATGGAGAGGCATGCAGGGCCAGCAGTCAGGCACCTTGTTTATTCATTTATTTTATTTACAAGATTTTTACCCCACCGTTTCACTCATGGGGCCATCAAGGCAGCTAACAAATTAAAATCTCGTCTTAAAAACCATTCGAATCATCATACAAATATACCATTAGAACTATTTAAAATCAGAGCTTAAAATAAATACAAAAGATAAAAACAACAGTTAAAACATTGAGGAGGGAGGAAGGATTGTTAGAGTGCTTCATTTAAAACTGGGCCCTGTGCCTCCCACACATGCAAAGTTGGAAATCCAGCTTGGCACCTCCACGGGGCATGGATCACAGGCAGGGCTCATTTTGAGGGGGAACACGCAGGAATGCAGTTCCGGTAGTTCTCCAAAGAGGTCACATGTCAGGTGGCCCCGCCCACCTGATTTTCAGCCATTTTGGGCCTGTTGCGGCCTGGATAGGGACCGAAACAGATCAGGTCAGTGCCTGGCGGGGGAACCCTCCCCTGCCCGGCACCAACCTGGTCCTGGCCGTTTCAGTCCTGATCCGGGCCTAAAATGGCCACTTTCAGCCATTTTGGGCCCAAAACAGCCAGGATTGGTCCCGAAATGGCCCAGATCAGGCCTCTGATGGGTGGTGGATCCTGACCATTTTGGGCCCCTTTTTGGCCATTTTCATCCCCTTTGGGCCATTTTGGGCCCAATTTCAGCCCTGAATGGCCAGGATTGGGTCCAAAACAGCCAGGATAGGTGATGTCAGGGGGTGTGGCATATGCAAATCAGTTATGCTAATGACACACTTTCTGTGATGTCAAGGGTTGTGGCATATGCTAATGAGTTATGCTAATGAGATCCTGCAGCTCTTTTTCTACTAAATGACCCCTGATCACAGGCATACTAATGTTATATTTCCACAGGAAGCAACCAAGTATGAACAAGATGTGAACACTGCCCACACAGCTAAGATCTTCTGGCTTGCTCACCAACATGGACCTGAGAACAAATGTACCACTGCAAGAAAGTATGGTATCTAGGCCAGAGTTTCCAAGAGAAGGTTCCAGCAGTGCTCCAATTCATTGCAGAGGTGGAGCAATTTCTTTGCTCTTCCATAGAGTTTAGGTAAAACAGATGTCCTAGAATTATACTGCATCCTTGCTGAGCTCACTCGCCACCACAACCTCTGTCCTCTCCATGCACTGCCCACAAATCTCAAGGAATTTCCCAGGTTGGAGTTGACAACTCTAGCAAGATTACACAAACATGATGTCTAAAATAGCATTTGAACTTTTTGGGAATACTGTATTCCTCTACATAATTAATCCAACAGCAAAGAAAAGAGTTCCCAAACATTGTCAAAGATGTAGATTGTACCCTGCCATTTTCCTCAAGCAACACTTCTACTGCAGGCTCCTCCTCACTCCCTTCACATTTAAGGAAGATAAAGAAAGATGAAGGAGACAGGGAAAGAAATCACCAATCCTTATTGTAGCAAAAAGCCTCTCTAGGAATTTTTTACTTTAAACTTCACTTAACTGGAAAACATAGCAAAGATTCTCTTGCTGCAAGGGATTGTTATGGTCTCAAATCCAGCGGAGAGTAACCCCTTTAAGGATTTCGTGATCTTTTACAAAAGGTACATAGATGACGTCATCCTCATCCTTAGTACTAAGACCCCAGCAGAAAGCTTTGTTAATTGGCTCAATACTTTAGATACAGACATACAGTTCTCTTGGGAGGGGAGCGAGCAATGTATTAACTACTTGGACGTTACAGTTTACAAACGTATGGCCGGCAGCCTGGGAGTGCGTCCCTTTAGGAAGCCCACGGATCGTTGTTCTCTTTTACACTTCGATTCTTTTCATCCTAAACATTTGAAAAGTAATATACCGATTGGGCAGTTCCTTAGGATTAAACGGAACTCCACCAATTATGCTGACTTTAGGGAACACATTCGGTACCTGGATTCAGCATTTGCCTCTAGAGGATATCCAGTAAATGTAAGAGCCCCGGCAATTAGGAGAGCAGAGTTAACATCTCGCGATACGCTCCTCCAGCCTAGGAATCGACAGCCTAATTCCAGCATTACTTGGGCACTGGATCACAGTCCCTTTTCAGGTGCTATAAATAAAATTGTGAAACAGCATTGGCATTTGGTGGGTGGAATTGCCGGTTGCGAGAACCCCCCCAGAGTGGGTCTTAGGCGCACAAGGAGCTTGAAGGACTTTCTTGTTAGATCAGAATACCGTATGCCCAGACAGGTACGCCCCCTTCCAGGGGGGCATTTCCCATGTGGGGATTGCTCCGTGTGTTCTCTGATGGTTAATGTGTCTAAACTAATAACACCAAGAAGAGGCCACTCCCCTTGCTTCTCGAATTGTAGATCATCTAATGTAGTATATATAATTCAATGCAGTTGTCATTTGAATTACGTGGGCAGTACGACACGCCAATTACGCGTGCGAATACAAGAACACATGTCACGTATAAGAACCTGTACCAGGGAGGCACCCCTAGTGGAACACTTTCTAGCGCAGCATATTGACAACAGGGAGCTGTCTGTCTCCGTCTTGGAAAGATGTGATACACCTGCCATGCATGATTGCACCAAGCACCTTTTGCAAGCGGAGGCGAGGTGGATTTTTGAACTCAAGAGCCTGACGCCGGGGGGTTTAAATCTTACAATGGATTATTCCTGTTTCCTAGGATAAACAGCAGGGTGTTTCCATCTATGATTGCCTGATATGTATATACTATGGTCCATTCTCTGTATTTGCCTTGTATATGGATTAATTGTACATGTATTGCCTCTCTGTCATGTTTGCATTTGTGCTGTATTGGTTACTTTTCTGTTTTGTGTCCTGCTGACACTGCCCCTTTAAGAGGTTTTTTTCCCTAATTGGATAACCCTAGGCTTGTTATATAAACATGGGGTGTGTCTGGTACTAGTTGTAACTATCGGTGTACTTGGAACTGCAATGGTGTGTGGAGTGAGGGGAGATGCCAGTGGACAGTAAGGAAACTTTTAATTGCCTAGATTGTAAACCAGTAGCTACATTGGTCAGGCTGTGTATAATGCTTATTACTGATGGGTTAATTTTATTTATAGTCCATAGAGTCTAGCCCAGGATGAAGAAAGACCGAAACGGGAATTGGAAATAGCAAGCTGTAGCCCGTCGGCTAGGTGTCTCTGGACACGTCCTTTTTCCACTCTTGGACATATGGACATTTCCTGTGTGCATCCTTCCATCTGTCTACACTCTCCCACCACCAGAATATTCATTGTATATAGAAATATATTTATTGTCTACCCGATAGACTACCTCTTCTTGTATATATATGCACTTTAAATCTTGTTTGAGATATATTACACCTCTGCACTGTTGCACTTTGGATTTAATACAAAAATTTATATCAACCTTGCATGATTAATTTTTGTGACCCTGGTTGTTGTACTTGTATGGTCTCAAATCCAGCAAAGGGTTAATCAGGGCTGGCGCATCCATGGACCTTGAGCGCTGAGGTGCCAAGCTTCAGTACCCTGAGCAACCTTATCTGTCTTTACCCCACACAAGTAGACTGTTTCTTCAGTGTTTATGGGCAAGGCAGTGTTCTTACTGGGTGTTTCATTTGTGTTTGTTGAGCTTTTGGAGTTTCTATCATCTTCATCACTCTGATCAATCTAAGTCAGTTCTAGTGACCCTCCTTACATGCTCAAGCATTGTTTGCTTGGGTTGGTTCTTTAGACATTTGTAAGCTAAATGTCCTTTCAGACCACATACAAAACATCTTTTATCATTCCGGTATCCATCTTGGTTTCTTTCTATATTTTTATCCTGACTTTTTATAATCTCAGCTTTCTCATCCCCAGGGCATGGGGGCGTGCCGTGGAGCTGGCAGCGGTAGCGCTGGCAGCTGAACAGGAGGGCTGGAAACCTCCCACGCGCCACCCCAGCCACCTGCTGCACCTAGCCCGCAGCTGCTGAGCCTGGCTGGGAGCACGTGTTGGCAGTGGCAGCGCAGGGCAGTCTGAGTGGGCAGCCTCCCAGCCCTCCTGCTCAGTTGCCCCATGCTGCTGCTGCCTGCACACAGCTGCGGTCTAGGGCGGCGCAGGAGGACTGGGAGGCCACCCATGCACCATCCCAGCTGCCTGCCGTGCCAATGGGGCTGGCTTGCAGCAGCATGCTGTGTGGTGACATCATCATGCAGTCCGGGTGCACGCGCACATGAACGTGGGGCTGCCACAGCCCTGAAGCTGCCCCCGGCCTCAGGCGCCAGACACTCTGACACCGGCCCTGGGGTTAATACGATTGATTATAGATTCCTCGATAAGCTTCAAACTGTTGCTGAAGACCCAAGGTTATAGGTATCTTTCCAGGTGAGAGCATGAGAGCAAAATGATGCAGGTGTACTTTTCAGGGGTTTCAAAGAAACCTAGGCCTAGGGAAATTTGAATCTCCAGTTCCCTCTTCTTGGTGTTTTTATCCTCGTGTCTCATTTGAGATTAATGTATTCTGATGCATAAACCTATATGGCTTGCTTAGCCATTTCCTTACCATTGCAAATCTTGCCATAGTAATTGAAGTTGCTCATAAGTTCCATATGGCTTCAGTGGACATAATCCTTATGAGTTCCAGAAGACATAAATGAAAGTGTCTGAGGAATGTTATTACCTATCACTGCAAATGTATCTTCCACAAACAATTTTTACATCCCTACAAATATAAACACCACCCTTGCCATGGTGTTTCATAGATGGAACAACAAAGAAGAAAAAGATGGTGCATGGTAGTAGTTCAGAATATTGGCCAAGAAAGACCTTTGGTCTACTTCAGTAGAGCAGATCTTATGGTCCTTGTGGTGCCCATTTTATGAGATTTCATATTTTATACTTGCCAAAAATCAAAATAGTCAATGTTGCCATTTGACATTTTGGAATACTCGTGAATATTGTTGCAACTGAATCCGTCTCTAGGATGCCATCTGGTCTCCTGGGCAGTGCATGCAAAGCATGAGGCCCATAAAATAACTTTAGTCAAGTCACCGCAAACTGCTAAGCTTAGAGTACAGGATATGGTTATACCAGAGTCCCCACTGGTAAAGGGGCTAATGGGCTGACCAGCTTTAGGAAGGGCATTCTAGAAATGAGGAACAAAAACTTTCTGTCCCTCACAGCAACCATCCTCACTTTATATGGAAGAAGATAATGATGACAGCCCTCAATGATAATCTCAGTATCCGAGCAGGACAATATGGGAGGAAGTATTCTAGTCCCAGACCCTATTTTATAGGTAAAAACAACACTTTGAGTTGGGCCTAGAAACAAACTGATAAGCAATATAGAGTTATATGCCATTAATAACTGGCTCAGACAATAAAAGGGCACCTGTCTTCTGAATAACTTGAAGCTTCCAGTTAGGACTACCATAGTATGAATTATCTTGATCTGGGTCCCCAGTGACATTTGCCTATCCTTAAGGATTATTCCTAGTTCCTTCATGACTAGACATGGGCACGAACGGGGAAAAAAAACCCCAAACACCCTGTTCGTCGTTCGGTGCCATCCACAAACAACGAACATGGACGAACATGAACTGTTCTCAGACACGTTCGTTGTTCATGGGGGCCAGAAACCCCCCCAACTCCCTCACTTAGCCCCCCCTCCCACTTACCTGGCCCTTTAAAGATCCCTTTAAACTATCAGTTGGCAGGCGGCATGGGGGGGGATTCCCCCGTGCCACCTGCCAGCTGATAGTTTAAAGGGCCCTTTCCTGCCACGTGCAAGGGGCAGGGCCCTTTAAACACCCCATAAACTGACCTTCCCAATGTCCAATACCCACCAAATTTGCAGGGGACATAGTCCTCACTGTCCTCTGAAGACCCCGCAAGTTTCAGAGAGATTGCACCCCAGGAAAGGCATAATCCACAGGTCTCCCCGTTGGCTGTCATTTTCTCTTCACAGTGGCAAAAACGGGACTCTCTGCTGGAAGTACTTTGAAGGGTTAAAGCCAGAAGGAAAGCCAGAAGGAGTTCAGACAGAGTTCAGTCCCTCCTTGCCTCCAGTTGCCAAGGGGATTGATTGCAGCAGGTGCCAGATTGTCTGGCTTGCCGAAGGCAACGAATGAGGCTTTTAACGACCACCTGCTCGTTTAGGATGGGGCCTCACGAACAGCTTGTTCAAGAACAGCAGATTAGGCTGTTCATTGGTTTTTTCTGTTCGTAATGCTGTTCATGCCCATGTCTATTCATGACTGCCCTTCCAAGCCTCAACCTCCTTCTGCTTTCTTGGATGCACTCTCCCTTTGGGTGGATGATTGAGCAAAGAAATAGAAAATCTTCAACAATTTTTATTTCTTCATTGAGGCAAAAATCAATCTTTAATTAGCTTGAATGCATTTTTAGTACAGAATTAGAGTGGCTGTGCTATACCCCCATCTTCCATTGATACAGTGGATACAAGCCTTTCTTCAGAGGAGAATCCCCCAATTTCCATTTGTTTCCTTTTTCTTATGTTTTGGTGGATCAAATCAAGCCCAAATTCTCCCTCGAAGCTAAAATGACAAAAGTGAGGCTATCATACTTTGGTCACATCATGAGAAGACAAGATTCACTGAAAAAGACTATAATGCTAGGAAAAGTGGAAGGCAGTGGGAAAAGAGGAAGAGCTAAAATGAGATGGCTTGACTCAATAAAAGAAGCCACATCCTCCAGTTTGCAAGATCCGAGCAACTCTGTTAATGATAGGATGTTTTGGATACCTTTCTTTCATAGGGTGGCCATAGATTGGAGGTGACTTGACAGCACATAACACACACACATGTATGATTGGGTGAGGCAGATAAGCACTTCAACACTGCAGTAGAGAAATCACAAAAGCCAGAACTAAGCGGAGCAAAAGAAGGTAAAGGGAAAAGGTTAATTAAAAGGTTGGGCATTCTGGCACAAAGAGATGACCTTGCTGGAGCTTGCATGATTTTCTCATTTCTTAAGTTTAAAAGGCCACATGAAAACTCACTGGAAAGATATAGTTGCTCAACCTCTAGAACTCTCAAGGATTTTTTTTTTAAATGGAAATTTCATAGGTATACTACTGAAGGCGGTGCTATGTATTTATACAATGCTGTTTCAAAAATCTTTCGAAGCACAATTCTAGAGGTTTTCTGATCCTCTCGGGACCTTCGTTGGCCCGTCACCAACCAGAACAAGGGCTGGCACCCTGAACCCAGAGACTCCCCCATTAAATTTTATTCCTGCTTTAATCGAGGGGAAGGGGATCATGCTCAGGAGACCCTTTTGGCTTTCACGCCGCAAGCCCAGACTATACAGAGCAGAAAAGGGCTGAGCAGAATTGCCTCCAGCGCTCAGCACTCAGGATTTGGCAGCCACCGCTGCGGCACTTTGTTAAAACTGAAATGAGCTGTCATTTCCCAACCTCCTTCTGCCAGCACCAAATGCTTTCTGACAGCCCATTTAAAACTCAAAGCACTTCCATTTACAGCCACTGCAATATAACTGCTGACTGCAACAGCAGAGGAGGAAATGAAAACGTAGACTGCAAGAATGGATCTCTGCCTCTGTCCTTCCCTAAGACACCAGGCACTGGCGCTCAACCCCCACACTTCCGCCCTTCCTCCCTTAGTGATACCTGCTCATTCCTCACGAACCAGGGGGACATATAGAATTGCCATTTGCCTGTCTACAGCAGGTAAACTCCTGCCCTCAGCTGCAATCCCCTGCCCTTGAGACACTGAGGAGTGGGAAAGAAAAAGACCAAAAATAGAATCCATGGCGATGGTCAAGGTATTTCCCCATGTCTTTATGGTCTTTACCACAGAAATTAAGGGAAATTCCTAGAGCATCTCCCAGAAGTAAAGTCACATCCTCCCTAAACTCTACCCTTCCTGGGCACCACCCTCAAAATCTCCCAATATTTTCCAAGGTAGTGTTGGTAGGTAATCCTAGGTGTACAACATACACCCTACCCTGTGGCCCACAGCCTCAGCGTCCATGCCCCCCCCTTACAGGATATCTGGATCTCCCAATGTAGCCAACCAGGACACTGTGGCTGCAGGGGTCTGGAGATGTCTTGAAGCAGAGTTCGGTGATGTCACGAGCAGGGTGTGACCCACTTAGAAGGAATCTGAGACCGTTGTGGCCCATAACCGTGTTTTGAGTTGTGCACTCTTGTTCGTAAGGTGTTTTTACTTTGTGAGATACCTCATATCATATAAATTTTCTAAATATAAATAATTTTTGAAATTGAAAAGTGATAGAGCTAGAGACAAAAGTTGTGGCCCTGGTCCCTGTGGTACTATTATTGCAGATTGGTCACTCGTCTTCTAGGTTGTACAATCAGCTCATGAAGATCTCTGGCCAAACTTACTTAGTAGGTCTCAGGTGAGCTAAGCGTGCATCCCAGAAAAACTCCAGCCCTTCCTACCCACCCAATACAAAGCTATGAACTGCTGGATACTCAGGAATGCAACATCAAGCTGCAATTTGAAGAACCTTCTCAGGCCAAAAGTGCAACTGACACCATTGCTACCCATTGCCTGGTAAAGGTTAAAGATTGTTCTATGCAGTTTGAAGTGTCTGAAACATCTCCTTCCTCCTCTTTTTTGTTCTCTATCCAGGCTAAAATCCCACCTTTTGGAAAACTCAAGGCTTGCACACACGGTTGTGTTAGGTTGGTCAGTCTTCATAAATGGTCTTACACAGGGCTTTTTTCCTGGGGAAAGAGGTGGTGGAACTCAGTGGGTTGCCCTTGGAGAAAATAGTCACATGGCTGGTGGCCCCGCCCCCTGATCTCGAGACAGAGGGGAGTATAGATTGCCCTCCGTGCCGCTCAGTGGCGCGGAGGGCAATCTAAACTCCCCTCTGTCTGGAGATCAGGGGGTGGGGCCACCAGCCATGTGACCATTTTCAAAAGGTTCCGGAACTGTGTTCCACCACGTTTCAGCTGAAAAAAAGCCCTGTTCTTACATGGCTTTTGCTGCTGTTACTTCTGAGCCATGAACTCTGGAATGTCATAGAACCTTGTTCGAAAGCCACCGAGGTGAATAAAGAGAGGCTTCCGTAATGCCCTCAATACCCTCTTCCAGCACAATCAGTTCAAAAGCAAGCTTGAGAGTTTTTGATCACCTCTATTCTAAGGCTACATCAATATAAATGTAGTGAACTATGATCCCCGCACATCACTGGAGTCCATTAGATGCTCCCCTGGAGCACAACACACACCTCCGGAGTTAAGCATGCCCCAGCTTTCAGAGAAAGCAGGAGTGAGAGGAACACTCTATTGCAGTTCAATTTTTAATCCCCTTTAAACATTCTGGTTTCCCCTCTAGGGATCTCCCATGCAATAATCCTGCTTCCTGAAGTAACACCTGTTACCAGAGCTAACTTACTGTGAGTTTCTCAACCGTTCCTTCTTTTCATGCTAACGCATTGCAGTGAACTCTGACCATTTTCACTAATGGAACAGAATGATGCAGAACGATCTGTTCTCTGTACGTTGGAACACAGGAGATGATGGGTGGATTCCCCACTTGCAATCCAGCCAACAGCCCAAGCCGGCAGCATGTTGAGCTTGAAGGGCGATTATCATTTTTGACCTAGGGCTGAGGGGGCCAAGTCCTTTGCTCCTCTGTATCTCCAAAGGTGAGTTGGGTCTGTCATCTCTTACCTTGGCTAGTGCAACCTTCCCTGTGGCCTGCCCGAGGCCTGGTCTATACAGTTCATCTTACCATGTTCCTGGCTGGTGACAAGTGTAGTTGCCACAAGTATTGAATTTTGCAAACAATTATATGCATTGCATATAAAAAAGCTTTTTAAAATTGCCAAAGCATTTTCTATCGCCAAAGCATCTTCCCCTCTCCCTTCTCTTGGAAGTCTAGAGGTTCCATATTCCACATATCATTGCTAATTGTGCAAAGGAAGTTGTAGAAGCCATTATTTTGAAAGAGAACCCTAGACAAGCAGATAGCCAGCTAGTCCCCATTTTTCCAGATGGATTGGAATCAGAATTTTATGACCAACAGATACTAAAATTCTCTTTCCCAGAACCATTTTAATTGCTATGGTCTAAAAAGACTGTGTGAAATCTTCACAAAATTCTTTGGGTGGCATCCTGTGGAGGAAAGCTAACATCTCATCACACCAAATGTACATGGTGGCTTTTCAAAATGAGTATGAAAACAGGCAATTCCCTGTGGGAAGTGTACCGTGCACCCTAGACTTTAGTCCTCCTCATCCTAGTTGTTGATCATATTGACTTGTATGATGTAACCCGCCTTGGGCCTCAGTGAGAAAGGCAGATTGATAATAATAATAGCAAAAACAATGTCAAACTGATTGATGTGGCAATCCCAGGTTACAGTCAACTTGAAGAAAAAGAGATTGAAAAGATAACAAAATATCTAAAATTCGAGTTGTTGAAGAATCAAAAAAATTCCAGCCCAAGCATCTAGTGGGCAGTGATAACATCACATAACAACAAAACTGATCCACAACTTTGCAGCCAAACTCACATATCTCAGGACATGTGATAGCTCTTCCTCAAGTCTCTGCCTGTGGCTTTCCATCACCTTTATACCCAGTACAAACTCCTTGCCTTTGCCATTAAAGCTCTTCATAGTCTCATCCCATCATAACTTTTAATCCCCATTGTATCTCCGTACATCTTCAACACTCCTGCTTCCACCGAGGGCTCTTAAAGAGGCAGTACACCACAGTCTCCTTCCCAGAATACTTACATGGTGGCATCTTTCTTCCCTCAAATCATTCCTCACCACCTCCTCCGATGAAACCTTAGTCCTCACCCAAAAATCTAAAATCAAAATAACAACATTAGCTCATAATTAGAGATGGGCATGATCCGCATTACAATCCAAAAAACCCCACAATAATGGCGATCGCGTGATCGTGACTCAGCGGATAGTGATCGGCCACGGCCAACGATCCAGCGATCGGGAGGGGGCTGGATCAGGGCTGGATTGGGGCTGGATCGTGCTCGGATCGGGAAGCCAGACACTCAGGCGCCAGTAATCTATTCCCGGGGCAACGGGCCAGGGGAATGCCTGAGCTGTGTTTCCCCTCCTTCTGTTGCCCTGGAAACCCAAATGGAAGCCCAGCTTTCCTTGATCAGCAGGGCTTCCTTCCAACCACGGAGCAGCAAAGCAGTCACCAGTTGGGAGAAGACACCCAGGGGAGGGAGGGGGAAGGGGGTGTTCTGTAGCCATGGGCACTCCAATCTCATCCTTGCAAACCCTGATAGGCAGCTCTGACGGCCAAACACAGATGGCCAAACACAAACACAGATGCGGCCGGCATCACCCACCATTCTTTTCTCACCAGCGTGCTCCTTTTTGGCCTGGTGGGCGGGCACATGGGGGGGTGCCGCCGGTGAGCAGCCAGACCCCCTGCCCCCTGAGGGGAGGCGGCTCGTCGCCATCTCCCCATGTCCGCCGTGCCCGGTGGCCGCCGCCAACACCCACCTTCCCACATAGCTGGGAATAGCAGTGCGCCCCGCTTTGGCCTCCACGATCCACGGATCGGGAACGGGAGATGATCGGTGTGGATCGTTTAGTTGGGATCGTCACCGGTGCCGATCCACAATCAGCTGGATCAGCAATTTTTTTGGGATCATGCCCATCTCTACTCATAATCTTGCCTGATTGTCCCCCATTGCCAAAATCTAGATTCATAGCTCCTTGAGGCTGGACCCGGTCTATTTGGCTTAGGAAATTCTGTGATAAGAAATACACAGTAAGGGATTGACGAGCTACAAAAACATACAGCAACAAAATTACTGCAATAGAACGTATACAAACAATGAAGAATTGACAAACTACAAAAGACATATAAGACAGGATGCTGGCTTGGGCATGCTAGGATCTATTGAGCAATTTTTGGTCCTCTCTACTAATTTAGTTTGTTTTCTGTTTTGAATTAGATTGCAAGACTATTAGACAGGGACTTTTTGTTCTCCTTTTTTGTATAGCACCTAGGTTGTTCACCCCACTCTCCACCATTTCCCAACCCTCCTCCAGCCCTTGGAGCTGGTTCATCACAATATGCTTTTTGACTCAAAAAAGTCCCCATTTTGCTGATCTCAGTTCTGGCTGCCATCCCAGTTTTCAGTACATTGTTAACTGATTTTTTGCTTTTGGGTTGTTTGCTTGATCGAGGGCTAAATCTGAGGCAAGACGATTTTAAAAGACAGGAATAGAAATCAGGAAAACTCAGCACCTCCACTTGGCCAAAAAGGTAGCATTCGCTCATTTATTTCCTGCAAAGCCAAATCTCACTTTGTTTTGGGTGGAATTCTGTGGCTGGCAGCAGACATATGCCCCGGGGGGGGGCACTTCTCCACTGCAAGGCTGTGTGTACACAGTTTGCAAAGGAGCAGCCGTGGGTGAGACCGGGATGCTTGTTTCCTGCCCATTTCTGCCCTGTAACCTTCTACCACCATCATACTGCCTGCTTTCCCCCCTAAATGGGATTCTGATATGTGTTGTTTGTTGCATCAACAAGTGGAGGAGAGGTGCAGAGCTACAGCCACAAGTGGAGGAAGGAATAGCTAGATCAGGTGGGCTTTTGGACAATACTTCTTAGCAGGGCTTTTTTTCTGGGAAAAGAGGTGGTGGAACTCAGTGGGAGAAAATGGTCACATGGCTGGTGGCCCCACCCCCTGATCTCCAGACAGAGGGGAGTTTGGATTGCCCTCTGCAATCCAAGATCAGGGGGTGGGGCCACCAGCCATGTGACCATTTTCAAGAGGTTCCGGAACTCCATTCCACCACGTTCCAGCTGAAAAAAAGCCCTGCTTTTAGGTTTTTACACAATAATAGGAAGATGCATCAAAAGAACCACTTAGAGAACCAGTGTGGCATAACAATTATTTGTCATGCTAGCATCTGGGAGAGAAGAGTGCCCTCAAGTCATAGCTGGCACATGGCGACCCCTGGTGGGGTTTTCATGGCAAGAGACTAACAGAGGTGGTTTGCCATTGCCTGCCTCTGCAACTCCGGTCTTTGTTGCAGGTCTCCCATCCAATTACTAACCAAAGCCAACTCTGCTTAACTTCTGATATCTGATGAGATCAGGCTTACCTGGCTATCCAGGTCAGGGCATCTAGGATAACCAGGTTCAAAATCCCTCACTCTGTCCTGAAGCTCAGTGGATGACCTTGGGCCAGTCACTGTCTCTCAATGTAACATACTTCACTAGGTTGCTACAAGGACAAAATGGAAGAGAGGCGAGACCCATGTATGGTGCGGTGAGCTCCTTGAAGAAGGGAGGGGTAAAAAGGCAAAAGAAATGTAAGCGCAGCAGACTAGAAGAAGGTATGGCCTGGGCTGCATGCAGCATGGATGCCTGTTTCTCCACCCTGATCTTCTCTACTGGATTGAAGAGCATGCCTCAAAAATCAGAAATGGTGAAGTGTAGGACTGCCAAGCCACTCCAGGGAAGAGCTGCTTGGCACGGCACTTTACCAGTCAGCATCATGCTCTGCGTGGAGGATCCTATTAAGTCAGTGGTTCCTTGGTGTGGATATCAAAGGATTAATAGGTTTGTGCTCAGGAAGATAAACCCTAAAGTCACAATCCCTAGGCACACGCCCTTGAGAATAATCTCTGTTAAATTCAGCAGGGCTTCCTGCTGAAAAAACATGGATCAGATCCGATTGTTAGCTAACTGCTCATGGTAAACCATAAGGATTAACCTTGCTCAGACAAGTTTTGGTATCCACAGTAGTTCCAGGAGACGTTCCAGGAAGGATGCAGAGAAAATGCCCCTCCTTTTCTAGGAAAGGCTCTGTGCTGATTCTGAAAGATTTAGGGCTCGTTCTCCTTTTTTTTAAAAAAGCCTTGGCAGGTTGTTCAAATTTAATTAAATCCTGTTCACTCAAGGGGCCAGCCCAAGTTATCTGAAATCTGTCATTATGCTGCTGATAACCTTTGGAGAGGGAGACAGCGAGTTTACTTAAGAAACATGAAAGCTGCTCTGTTTAAAATAGAAATGCAGCATTTTGGAAAGGTTGTGCTAAAGCAGCAACTATAGCAAGCGGTGGATTTGCTGCTCCCTCTCGAAGGCACAGAAGCAGATTGCAATTCTGCAGAGATGCACGTGGACTGAAGCAGATTTAACTGGAATATTTCGCTCTGGCAAGTTGTGGAGCCCACAGTGAGATGAGCAGAGAGACAAAAGATCAGAGAGCATTTCAATTTACAGATGGACAGGATTGGGTCATGTTGGGATTGTAGGCCCAGTTACCAGCCTCTCTTAATATGCAGAAATATCCTAACATTAATAGCTTGAAATGTCACCAAAGGTTCTTTCTTTATCCACAACATAAAACAAGCTTCCTCTTGATTGTGTAATTTGCACAACAGACATAAAATAATAATAGTGTTCAATTTATATACCACTCTTCAGGACAACTTAATGCCCACTCAGAGCTGTTTACAAAGTGTGTTATTATTACGCTCACAACAATCACCCTGTGAGGTGGGTGGGGCTGAGAGAGCTCTGAGAGAGCTGTGACTGACCCAAGGTCACCCAGCTGGCTTCAAGCAGAGGAGTGAGGAATCAAATCTGATTCTCCAGATTAGAGTCCCGCCGCTCTTAACCACTGCACCAAACTGGCTAGATCAAACTAGGACATACATCCTAGCAAGTCAAACCCATGAGTCTTTCCTCTTTTAAAAACTCCACAGACATTTATTACTTCTTCAATCACCCTTTTTAAAGGGGAGGGGGAGAATTAAATTGTGACAACATTTCTCCAAGGATGAGGGTGGTGCAAAGTATTAAGGGGCATCAATTGGCAATGGCATGTATCCAACCATGCTACTCAACTAGGTTGGAAGCCTTTCTCTAGCCTAAGGAGCCTTCCTCCAACTGATGAAAGTGGCAAGGGGGAATCCTCCAAAACAGAAAACATGCATAAGCCACAAAACACAGCATAAACACCTGACAACCGTGTCATATATAGCCTCACAAAGAGTTAGACACGGCTATAAAAATACCTCTCTCAAGCAAGTAGCAATCCAGACCCGGAGCATAACAACTCAGCAGTCAGGAGCAGGCACCAGATCAAGATGAACAATTGATCTTTAACCGCCCCCCCCCCCTTGCATATGATACCATGTAGAATGTGCCTCAGTGAACTTTTCTAATACACACTCTTCTTGCTGTGCTCGTAACTGAGGTCATTCTATAAATGTCATTTTTAAGAGCTCTAAGTGTTGTACGTGTTTCTCCCCTCCTCCACTTAATCCTTGTGAGTCCTCTGGGAGGTAGGTAAGGCTGAGAAGGCGTGACTGGCCCAAGGCCACCCCCTAGGCTTCATGGGGGATTCACCCAGGACTCCTCGTTCCCAGTACAATGCTCTAGCCACTACACTATGCTGATCTATCTAGTACATTTTTATCTTTTCTCCCAAGACCAAAACATCAGAAAGCCTTCTCCTGTTCCCATGATTCTCACATTAACCCTGTGAGGTAGTTTAACTTGGGAGTGACTGGACCGTGGACTCTCAGAATGGGGCACTGACACCAGGTCTTCCACATCCTGGTCCAACACTCTAACCACCACACCACACCACACTGCTTCTGTTTTCTCTGTTTTCTCTGACGGGGCCTGCTACACTTACCAGTTTTCAATTACCAGTGTATGTAACAAAAGAATGGCACAATATTAAGAAAAGGCACAGGTGGAAAACACAAAGTCCCCACTTCAGAGTCATTGTGAACTCCTTGTATGCTTACCTCCTGGTTTTATTTGGTACTTGGGATATCCAGAATCCTCTAAATTGGATTTTTTTAGAGTTAGAAATTTTAGTATTCTCCAGAAATGACCTTAGAAACGTCATGCACTTTGCCTGTTAACAGTGTCCTGTGCTTGATCGCCATCTAGTGTCAGACTCTGGAACATAACATAAAAACTTGCCCTGTTGAGATCAGAAGTGGCCTTGCTGAGAGGGCACAAAGGCAACAGGCAGTCCCTGATGCACAGACGTATTATCAGCCTTCCAACACGGCAGTTCACAGCGGCCCTCTCTTTCCCCAAACTCCTTAAGAAATATGGAGAGAAAACAAACAAAGAAAATCTGCAAAGAGACTAGGGGTTATACTGGATCCAGCATTACTGCTAGAGAAGATAATTAATGCAGCTGTAGAAAATGCCTTCTTTCAATACAGGCTAGCCTGGAGGAAGGCCTGCTACCCTGGCACACCCAATTTTGCAGACTCTATCTACCCCACTAACTCTGAGACTAGACGACTGTAACGCACTCTACATAGGTCTCCCCTCAAAGTCAGCTTGGAGACTCCAGTTAGCACAGAACACCACCACTTGATTATTATCGGAAGCTAGGCGGAGCATGCATATTACTCCCATTGTGCAGTCACGCCACTGGCTACCCATCAGCTAGCAAACTCAATTCAAGGTTTTGACTATCACATAAAGCCCTTCATGGCCTTGTCTCCCCATATCTATAGGATTACCTCTCTCACTATGTCCCACCACAGCAGCTTTGCTCATCTGAAAAGGGCCTTCTGCAGATGGGGATGATCAACAGCTGCCCGTACACATACATTCTCTGTAGTGGCCTCCACCTTATGGAAAGGCCTGCTTAAAGAGGTCAGGAAAGTTCCCACTCCCCTGGCTTTTTGCAAACTATGCAGACCTGACTTATTCAGGAGGGCTTTTTACTCAGATAGGAGGGCTGTGCTGTAAGGAAATGGCTGAGAGAAATGCTTTGGTAAAGGAACAGGGGTTGGACTATACTACCATGCCTTGTCTGTTGCTTAAAGTATGTCCCTTTCAGGTAGTTTCTGCATCATTTAATATGTGATAGCCACATATGTTGGTTTCACCTCTGGATTCAGACTTGCGTTTGCTTCGTTTCAAATTTCTGCAATCGATACCCTATTATTGCATTGTATATTGCATGTCCCAGGTATTGATCCTATTGATTTATACTGTGTAATCCGCTTTGATTCTCAGTGAGAAAGGCAGACTATAAACAAACAAATTATGGATGCCAGGTTCCATACCAGGCTGCAGGACCCTTCTGCCAATCCATAATCACAGAAGCCAGAAATGCTGCAACAACCGACCTGAAGGGCACAGAGGGAGAGAGGAGAGAGAGATGTATTTTGCTTGTGGGCAGTGAGCTAGTCATCTTCAGAAGATCAGGATTTCTATATTACATCTCTGGCAGGAATTCTGCAATGTTGCTGCAACAGCAATGTGGAAGGCTGGTGCCGCACCAGCTACTTAGTTTGGAATCACCATGATTCACAATGCAATCCTAAATTTGTTTAGCTTTGTAGAGTTAGCCAACAGTCCTAAAAATACTTCCCTGGGAATAGTCCTGAGTAAGATTTCGAGATGTTTAGGATTTCTCCCTTAGCTACTTACAAAAAGTAATCAGATAACCCAGGTGACATTATGGTCTATCTATTGGGCTGCACTATCTTCTTACTTTCTGCGTATCTCTGGCAAGTTTTCTCAGACTTGATTTGTGGTGATTTTAAAAAGAAACAAATTGTAATATAGTAGTAATGCCAAGAGTGTCCCATGCGGACAGCCAATGCAGTATCTTCTCAGGGGTACTGTCCCTTTAAAACGTTACCATCTCCTCTTTGCAGCCTTATTAGGTACTTCCTGTTTTCTGCCAAATGGCACTCATGACTGATTATTTATCAACTCTTTGGGGAAGGGGAGACTCAAGAGGTTTTTTTCCCCTTTGTAGCAAGTCAAGTCACTCTCCCCTCCCCCCCCCATTTTATGACTACCTCCCACATTTGAGAATTATGACTGGTGATTCTGGCTTGCAGCAAAAATTTTAAAAATACCTACCCAGACTACTAATTAATGGTGATAAAACAGGCATCTTGCAGACAACTGGAATTAAGGATAAAACAGGAATGAAAGGGGAAACTTCAGGGAGACCAGAAACTTTGTTGAAGGAGCAAGACATACAGTAGAATCTTGGCCTTGGTAGAGGGATAAGCTTTGCTCCAGTTTGGTTTGGGGGGAATTGATGTGATTCTCTGATGTGATGTTGGTCCCCTTGGTTCACTTTGGATTTGGGAGGATTTATTCCTGTGCTTCAGTTTGCTTCTGTTTGGTTAAGTTGCAACAGTGTCTCCTTCAGTTTGGCTGGGGTGAAATAGATGTGATTCTCTGATGTGGTGTTGGTCCCTTCACTTTGGTTCTGGGGGGATTCCAATCCCATGCTTCAGTTTGGTTCTATTGGCCTTTCTCTGGGATGAGCTCAACTTGCATTTGGGAGTGTGCATTGACCATGGCAGCCTTGCCCCAGTGTGTTTCTGCAAAGGGAGTCAGCTTTGATTTTTTTTCCAGTAGGAAACAATGGAGTGGCTGAGGGCACTTTGCTCATAGAATTGTTCCCCAGTGTCCAATCTTTCATTAAACTTGAATGTTCTTTAGAGAACAGACTCCCACCAAATATGGTGAAGTTTGTATGGAAAATGACCCCTCCAGCCCACCAGATATCTCCCACAGTGATTTTCCCATAGAAAACAGGGGCCAGTTTTTTTTGGAAATACCTGAACCATATTAGAAAATCAATTCGGAATTTGGGGGGGGGGGTCTGATTTTTTCTCAACTTTGGTAAAGAAAATTCAGATTTACTTTTTTTCCCCCTGTGCACACCCCTAGTTCCAGCACAGTATCGAACCAGATGTTTATAGCATGAATTATATTTCCATTGCTTAATTTCAACTTGACCATATTTCAGACCCTTTTTATGTATTCAGGACAAGTCGTCTTTTTCACTATTGTATGCTGAATATCATTAGCTTGCCATATGTCCAAATATTCATAGTTTCCTTTGTAGTCTAAGCTTTTGATTCTCTTTCCATCCATAAGTTGTATTCCATCCAATTCAGCAATCCTCCTTCGTTTTTTGTTAATGTTGCACATTTTTCAATTCCAATGTCCACGGTGATATCTTGGCTAAATATTTACACTGTATGCACCAGTGACATAATTTCCTCTTCAGAATTTCTGTATAATCTAAGGTTGCCTATGTAAAGCAAATGAGGTATTTTTCCTGCTCCCTTTGAAATCTCATATATGTTTTATTCAGGACCACCATTAGTAATTTCAGTATTATAGCAATGGCCAACAACAAAGATGACAGGGCATCATCTTGAAATATTCCACATCTGATACTGAAACATCTTAGTTTCGTTCCATTAACTGTCAGTGTTGTCTACCATTTCCTCATCATTGCTGACAAGAACTTTCTAATATTGCTGCCAACTCCAAACATTTCTAATGTAATCCATCCAGGCTATGTGCAAATTTGTTTTCTTCTTTTACGATTTTTAATACCATTTAATGATCAGTAACTTGTCTTTTATTCCATGAGACTTTTGGCAGTTTTCTTTCTGTTCCTTTGGTGAAAAGTCTATCAATTAGAAGCTGTAGAACTACATAAGCACATGTTCCATTTACAGTTTGTTGGCAGGCAAATAATTGGTCAGTAATTATTAGGAATTGTCACTTTGCCTTTATCTTTCATAATTAAATCTGTTTGATTGGTAGATTTTGTACACCTCCGGGGGTTGTGGGACTGTTAGCTTGCCTTTCTCATGACCTAAAGCTCAGTACTTTCCCTGTCTCCCTTAGCCCAACAGAAGCAAACTGAAGCAAGGGATTGCCTTGTGCTTGTGGCTGGGTACTACTTAGCTCTGTTCTGTGGTGTTTCCTCACTGGCTGAACCCAGCATCTGGCTGCTGTGAAGGACACTGGTTCTGTTGGGCTAAGTTGCAACAGTGTTGCTTGCTTCAGTTTGGTTTGAATTGATGTGATTCTCTGATGTGATGTTGGTCCCCTTGCTTCAGTTTGGTTCTGGGAGAGATTCATTCCTGTGCTTCAGTGATTTTCCCATAGAAAACAATGGCTGAATTTTATAGATTTTTTTTATTCGGTAAAAATTCAGGATACGTGATTTTTAATTCAGAATACCTGGATTTTACCAAATCAGCCAACATTTAGTATTTTAATCCAAATTCCAAACTGCACACTTCTAGCTGGAACAGTAGATTGGACACAAACCAAACTGGATACACTAGTTTGCAAAACAAGGAAAACTATGACAGCCAATCATAGCCTACATCCTTGAAGCAACACAGATTGACTCTATTTGCCATAAAGTAATAGTGGCTGAAGATTGTTACAAATAAAACAAACAATAGAAGAAGAAAAAAGGTGCTGAATGATTACATCATGAGCAAGAAAAAGATGCTGGCTGATGTTTAAAGAGAAGGAATAATTCAAAAGGGTACAAAAGGCGAATATAGGAAAGAAATGCTGAAAAACTGCATGGAGGCATGGCAAAGTAAACTACTGCACGGTCAATATATGAAGAATATCGAGGATAAAGTCAACAAGGGTAATAATTGGAAAGGGCTAATACAAGGAATATTGAAAAAAGAGACAAAGGGCCTTTCATTAGCCACACAAGAACAGGCATTAAGAATGAAAGTGAAAAATATTGAAAAAACCATGAATGACAGCAAGTGTAGATTATGTAATGAATTAGATGAAACAGCTGACCATCTCATCAGCAGGTGCAGTAAGTTCACAGAAAGCAACTATAAAACATGCCATAATAAAGTAGCTGCAATAGTGCATTCGAATTTATGCAAAAGATATGAACTACCATCCACAAAATATTGGTGTGAACATAAGACCAAGAAAGTCGTTGAAAATGAGAAAATTTAAAATTTGGTGGGATTTCAAAATCCAAACAGATAAGGTAAGAACATAATCCAGGGCTACTACTAGAAAAACAAGACAGCTGCAAAAAACGCCTTTTACAACCTCACTCCTGCCTGGAAGATGGCTTACCTTGACATGGCCACCTGGATCCATGCTATGGTAACATTAAGGCTCGACTATTGTAATGCACTGTACATAGATCTCCCATCCAAATTAACTCGGAGACTCCAATTGGTGCAAACTGCTGCAACGCAACTGCTATCAGGAGCGAGCAGGAACATGAGCATCATTCCTATTCTGCAGTCTCTCCATTGGCTACCTGTCAGCCACTGAGCTCAGTTCAAGGTATTGGTTATCACATACAAAACTCTTCACGGCCTTGGCCTGGCATACCTTCCTGCCTCCCTCCCTATGTTCCTCCACAGCAGCTTCACTCATCTGAACAGGGTCTGTAGGTGCCACCCTGCACATGGGCGAAATCAACAGCAGCCTGTACACGGGCTTTCTCTGTGGTGGCCCCTACCCTGTGGAATGGCCTGCCTGATGAGATCAGGAGAGCCCCCCCCCTCTCCTAGATTTCTGCAAATGATGCAAAACCAAATTATTCAAAAAGGCTTTTGTATTGTAGGGAGGCGCTTCTCAGATGCTTCACTAATGAGTTAAGGACCATACACTTCATCACTATGCTGCCTTACGTACTACCTGTTTTCTTAAATAAGTGCTCCTACAAGCTACTTGTGCTTCATGTGGTCTAATGTCAGCCCTATAATTGCTTATGTTCTGTTTCAGCATCTCTTCAACTCTGTACTGGATTCTTACTAATGCTATGTCTTTGCAAAATTGTGTTTATTTACCCTATGGCATCGTTTATGGAAATGTCGTTGAAATTGACTGTATTAATTTCACACTGTGTAATCCACCTTGAGTCTCAGTGAGAAAGGCGGACTATAAATGACAAATAAATAAAATAAATAATACTCCAGATATTACTGTGGTTGAAAGTAAGGTCAAACTGATCAATGTAGCAAGCCCAGATGACAAGTGAAAAAAAGAGATTGAAAAGGTAAGAAAATATCAAGCTGTAAGATGTTAAGTTCAGCATTTCTGGGAGAAACATACAATGGTTATTCCAGTAGTGATAGGAACACTAAGTGCAATTCCAAAAGAACTAACTAAATATCTAGTCAATATCGGCATAGACAGGACAATAATTGAACAGTTGCGAACACACACAGTACTTGGAACATGGCACATACTAAGGTAATTCCTCACTGACTCCTAGATCTTGGATAAAGTCAGTCAGTGAAGGACCAAAAAATTCCAACCCAAACATCTGGTGGACTGTGATAATATCACATTACTTCAACAGTGTGCTTATATACAACTTTCTAGACAGATTAGCGCCCACTCAGAGCAGTGAGCAAAGTCACTGTTATTATTATCCTCACAATACAGCTGGGGAGAGATTTACCCAACGGAATGGGCTGAGCTCAAGGCAGTAGTAGGATTCAAACCAGCCAAGTGCTGACTTGCAAACCAAACCACAAAACCACTATGCTATATAGCAGCTCAGCACCAGCACAGACCTGTAAGTCCATGTCTGCCTTTGCAGAAACCTAGCAGGCAAGGCCCCAGAAAAGAAGGCAGGTGACACGATCACAGGGCACTCATATTGCATTGGCAAGTCCTCAAAACCAGTGAATTGGCAGTGAAATGCCGGCAGAATAAGCATATAATGGCCAAAAACTAATTTGATTGGACAGTGCCCTCATAAGACGTATTCTTACCTGCAATCTCTCACCCTATCCCATTTTTCCTACCTATCCTGCGTGTCACATAAATGAAACCAGTGATGTGCCAGAATAACTGAGAGATCAGATTTCCAGCTGCTTTTAAGTGTGGGGAGTAGTTTGGATTTGGAGGACTGAAGGTATTTACAAACAGGAACTGTTGAAATGGGAAAGTCCCAATTTCCCAAGTCTCAGCTGAGGAGATAGTAATGTTCAAAACAGCTTCTACTTAGCAATTTCAAAGAAATGTTGAGGGGAATTCCTTGTCTTGAAGTTCAAACCTTTTTTTGCTAACTCCCCTCTCCTGTAATACAGTTACTTAATAACTCTTGGCAACCTTGGGATCCTGATATTAACCCCGATGACCAACCTGCCAAAGGAGCACCCTATGCTTTGGCTGATATTGCATCATCTTGGACCCTCACTTGAGCAGGGGGCAGAGAAGGAAGAAAAACCCTCCTCTTGACATACCACTGTAAAGAAACAAGAGTTAGGGCTCCTTTGGCCAGACTATATACATTGTGAGTGTATTTGTTATGTGCTGTCAAGTCGCCTCCGACCTATGGCAACCCTATGAATGAAAGACCTCCAAAACATCCTATCATTAACAGATTTGCTCAGATCTTGCAAACAGGAGGACGTAGCTTCTTTTATTGAGTTCAGCCATCTCGTTTTAGGTCTTCCTCTTTTCCTACTGCCTTCTACTTTTCCTAGAATTGAGTGATTCCGCACACGTTGGATAATGCACTTCCAATCCTCTTTATAGATCATTTGGAGCAGATTTTTTCGTGTGCGGAACAAAAAATCCACCTCAAACGATTGATAAAGTGCATTGAAAGTGCATTATCCAATGTATGCGGAATCAGCCATTATTGACTTTTCCAGAGAATCCTGTCTTCTCATAATGTGACCAAAGTATGATAGCCTCAGTTTTATCATTTTAGCTTCTAGGGAGAGTTAAGGCTTGATTTGATCTAGTATCCGCTTATTTATCTTTTTGGCTGTCCATGGTATCCGCAGAACTCTCCTCCAGCACCACATTTCAAATGAATCAATTTTTTTCCTGTCAGATTTCTTTACTGTCCAACATTCACATCCATGGGTAATACCATAATTTGGATTATCTTGATCTTGATACCCAGAGAGACATCTTTATCTTTAAGGATCTTATTTAGCTCTGTCACAGCTGCTATTCCAAGTCTCAATCTCCTTCTGATTTCCTTATTGCAGTCTCCCTGTTGGTTGATGATTGAGCCAAGGAATAGAAAATCTTGGACAATTTCAATTTCCTCATTGTCAACTTTAAAATTGTGTAACTCAATAGTCATTACTTTTGTCTTCTTGAGGTTCATATGTAATCCTGCTTTGGCGCTTTCTCCTTTCACCTTCAACAGTAGTTGTTTCAAGTCTTCACTATTTTCTGCCAGTAATGTGGTATCATCTGCATATCTCCAATTGTCAATGTTCCTTCCGCCAATTTTTACTCCAGCTTCTTCTAGATCTAATCCTGCTTTCCTTATGATATGCTCTGCTGAACAGGTAGGGAGATAACATGCCTCCTTCTGACACTTTTGCCAATTGGAAACCATTCTGTTTCCCCATGTTCTGTCCTAACAGTAGCCTCTTGTCCAGAGTACAGATTGCACATCAAAACAATCAGATGTTGTGGCACCCCCATTTCTTTTAACACTATCCATAGCTTTCCATGATCCACACAATCAAAAGCTTTAATCTATAAAGCTATAATCTATAAAGCGCAGGCTGATTTTCTTCCGAAATTACCTGATGCATTCCATTAGCCATTGCACATTTGCGATGTGATCTTTAGTGCCTCTTCCTTTCTTGAATCCAGCTTGAACATCTGACATTTCTTGTTCCATATATGGTAAGAGTCTTTGTTGTAGAATTTTGAGCACCACTTTGCTTGCATGGGAAATTAATGCAATAATCCAATAGTTGTTGCACTCTTTGGCATTCCACTTTTTTGGAATTGGAATGTAGACTGAGTATTTCCAGTCTGTGAGCCATTGCTTTGTTTTCCATATTTGTTGACAGATTCTTGTTAATATTTTGATGGGCTCCATTTCTGTAGCTTGAAATAGCTCTATTGGTATTCCATCTACTCCATGTGCTTTGTTTCTCCCAATTGCTTTGAGTGCAGCTTTTACTTCACTTTCTAAGATTTCTGGTTCTTCATCAAAGGGCTCTTCTTCAAAAATATTTGTCATCCTTCCATCTCTTCTGTATAGTTCTTCAGTGTATTGTTTCCATCTTTCCTTGTGTGAGTAAATATTATATTGAGAACATTTACCAAAAGCCTGCTTTGGAACACAGGTGCCACTAATGAGGTTGGGCAGGCAAGGCCTAAATGGCCTAGTTAGTTAAGCTTATCTAGCCCAGCTGTGATTCCCAGCAGAGTGGTATGTGTTCACTGCAGTCCTATGCAAGTTGATATAGCCACAAAATGTTGATTGTGAGTCATTGTCGGATACTGATTGGTCACTAAGACCTTCCCTTTGGGCATAGAATGGAAGAGTCAGGGATGGATGTTGCTCTTAGAACCTGCTTTTAGCCATGCCTTGTACTGCAGGTCCTATTTAAGTCCCCTTTTGGATTACAATTTGTCATGCTGCCTTGGACTCTGAAACTTGTTGCTAAGAATGCTGTGTCATAACTGCGAAGTATCATTATTACTTACACTAACAAAGATTCTGCCTGGGATGTATAAGTGTTAGGTCCCATTATATCTTTAGTGGTTTATCTGTCCTTTTGCACACTTTCCAAATATAATCATTTTATGCACAAATTTTAATAATCAAAATATTCTTGTTATCTGTGTGATGTTTCCTATGTGATCTTTGCCTTCAGCCTAAACCAGTGACCAGGCCATATTTGGCTCAGCTACCTCTGTAACCCTTTTGTGGAGATTTAGCAACACTTGAGTTTCAGATGAAGTCCAGTAAGACTGGCACATGCTTTTTCCCAGCCTCTGTGCCAGGGCTTAGTTGAGAAAAATGGGGGCAGCCTACTATCCACCCCCCACTGCGCTCAGGGGTGCTCTGTAGAATGGGGATATAGACACACACACACACCTGTTCTGTTGACTCCCCCTGGACCTGTGAGGCCCTGGGTTTTCTTTTCCTGTTCCCTCTACATCTACACTCTAACAATTCTTGCAGCTTATTAAAGACAACAGTGCTGAGTGGTAGCATGTGGAACAAGCCCGTCGGGTAGGGCTGGGCAAGTCACTCTATGCTGAGGCCATAGAGCTGGAATCTGTGCGTCCATCAGCACTGGGGAAATCCTACACATGGAGCAGAAAACTGGTGCTGGGAGAAGAAAGACAACACTGCACTAAGAATCCCGTGTGAGAAGCCATTCGAGGAGGTTCTGGTACTGAATGTCCAGCAATGCTGAAGTGACTGCTTCTTTTGGTCACTGGGAGATGAGATACAGGCAGAAGGAGATGCTATCCCAGAGTAGAGCTGAGGTCGAAAAATATGATTTTTTGCTGCACTGTTTTAATGACATTACTACATCAGCTCAAGCCAAGGCCCCCCATTCCTACAGAGGCAAGAAACAAACTCCTGTGGTGCCAGTGGAAGGGGATCCATTACACTCCTGTTCCTGACACAGAAGATATGCTTCTCATTTTTCATGGCTTAAAGCCATTTCCCCTGTTCATAATTCCAGTTCTGAATTCCTAGCTGGTTCTGTGTATCTATTAATGGCTCTGCCAAGACATTTCAGACCTATGTGAGAAGTAGCCTGAAGTGGTCTTTTGATAAATGCACCAAAAAACTCATTGGTCAGGTTTGTGCGTGTTTTAGAGGAGTCCCAGTGAATACCCAACATCTTAACACAGTTGGTATTTAAAAACCTAGTGCAAGCCACTTGACACAGCAAGACCATGGTAACTTGTCAAAACCATCATTGTATTATATAAAAAACACAATGGTATTACAAGGAAAAAAAACACATGGGAAAAAAAAGCAAACATTCAGCACAACACTTGGTCCATGGAGGAACTGGATTCTACATTATTATGAAGTCAAATTCTCACAGCTTCCAAGGACACAGGATTTTTGACCACCATCTCTATCAAAGCCACTGAAATGCTCTGAAAAGCATGTCGCTTCTCTTTGGTTTCTATCGATTCACCTGCCTCTGGCTGAGGGAGAAATACCCTCCAGATACGGCTAAGCGTGCAGAGGCCCCCAAAGCTGCAGAAGGGCTGTAAGGGATATGAAACCTGGGGGAGCTCTGAAGCCCAGCAGTGAACACCAAGGTGCTGTGACACATCACTCTCGGGACAGAACAGTGGCAGGGAGAGGGCAAGGCAATAATTTGAGTGCTGGAGGCATCTTCCACTTTCTTCTGGGAAGGCGCTTCTTCTGCATAGTAAAAAAGAAAGAAAGAAGAGTACCCCAGTGGTTACACATTCCATCAGATCCAGATTCAACTCTGTCTTGGCTGTGGTTTGTCAGGATACTTAAGTTTGATTTACACATTTATAACAGGCATAGGACAGCTACATGTCAGAGTAAAAACCAGGGTGAATTATGATTACTTCCTACATGAATGCAGCTCCCCCATCCCAGACCAGACAATGCCCACACAAGAAAAAGCTAGGGTTGATGATTTGCTTGTCTATGTGGCCATACACATACACTGGACCTCTATATGCACAGCAGGATGCTCCGATAGAGTTGTAGCGTACCCTATGCATTCATTTAAAATATTTATACCCCAATCTTTTTTAAAAAAATATCAGTGTGATTACCAACAGGAACAAACATTGAAGATACTCAGGCTAATAAAAGTTTAAATTCTTATAGGTATCAGAAGGGTTTGCATGTGAATCAGAATCAACTAAGCCACCTCTTTGGTTCCCAGAACATGCAGATGACTAGGGGTGTGTGATTTGGGTTTTGGATTCGGGTAAAGTACCCAATTCAAACCCGATTCGCAATTATTTGGAAATCCTGAAACAAAGCTTCCCAAAGTGATTCGTACCACTTTGGGAAGCTTTGGGTCAAGGGGTTTAAATGCCTCTTTCCATGCCGCTACGAAGCAGCACAGAAAGGGGCATTTAAACCTGTGGATCAGCTGTTTGGCGGGGAGATCCCCGCCAAGCAGCTGATCCAGCCGGGGGATTTAAAAGTCCCTTTCCATGCTGCTGCTGCTCCCCCTCACTTCAGTATGCTCCGAATTTTTACAGAGCATACCGAAGCGAGCTAAATACCAGAATCCTGAAGCGGCTTGCCGCTTTGATATTCTGGTAATTCCAGATTTTTTTCCTGCTTCGGGTAAACCTGAAGCGGGAAACCCTAATTTTGGGGGGGGGGGGGGGTGCACACCCCTACAGATGACTAACCAGTGTGCCTGGTGTGCAAGAACTTATTTTGAACACCTATACTTAACAACCATCATGGCTCATCTTGTCACCTGTGCCATGTTGCATTTTTTAGGAGCAGCACGGCTGTAAACTCCAGAGTACTATTAGTTTCACCACCTAGAAAGATACACCACAGACTGTTGGATGCTACTAGACTATCACTACAGTAGGATTCATATACTTTGGTTGTACAGGAATACAATTTTGTCATAAGCCCAAAAGTACCATTGCATTTGTCCACAGGAAAGGCAGGCAATTCTGGAAGAGGATGGAACTTGCCAGAAAGCAATCTGCTTGCATCCAGAGTAATCTGATTTGGGTCTGCTGACTGCTGGGAATGAACAATGGCAATGTAGAACTCTTCCGGCATCCGTGACAAGGAATCAGTTGAACTTCCAAGAGAGGCAGTTGTCTGCAATCAAATGGAACAGAAAACACTGGATTTACCATGAGGGTTTTTTTCTCATCAGTGGCATGAAGATATCCAGAAGTGGGTTACACCCCCTAGCTACTCCACAGGCAGGGCTGCGCAAATCACTTTTGCATCTCTTCCACATGTGGCTAGGGGGAGAGCCCGTTTATGCTTGCTAAGCATCAAGTCAAAAAGAATTCTTTGGCTCTTTCACAAAAACCACACCTTTAAAAAGTCATACCTTTCCTGTCCCAGAAAATTCCTCCAATCACATGGGAAGAAATATCTTTGACGGAGAATTAACTTGTGGCTGTGGTACAGGATGTCATCCTGGTGAAGAAAACCACTGTAGAGGGCATTAGTGGAGTCTGGCGCAACAAACAATGCTGATGCAAGATATCATAATGCCTAGCACACATGCTAGGACCATGTTATTGGCAGAGACTGAACATGTGAGGGGTAGGAGAGCTTGCTGGATGTTGGATATTCTCTCTACTAGGAAGGAGATCCTGCTGCTGTTTATGTCTATGTGCCCAGGTGGATAACGAATTGGGCCAGTTAGCAAGCTCTTTGGTGACTGACCAGGAAACCATGTTTCATTAGCACATCAGATGTTGCTGCCACATGTCTGGTTGCTCTGTCTCTGGATGGGAATTGGATCAGAAGGTCATCTAGGTAGAGGAATAGGTTCTGTCCTGAGGTGGACTGCTGGAATGACCATCAGCTTGGTGAAGACATAAGATGAGGCTGATAGGCTGAATGGAAGTGCCCTGTACTGGAAGAACTTTTTACAATAAGCAACACAGGAACTTTCTGGACATGGGGTGGATAGGCACATGTATGTAAGCCTCCTTGAGATCTACTGATGCAAGGGCTCCACTATGGAATGGAGGATTTTCATGCAAGAATGTTGTTTACGGACCCTTTTGTTGAGATGTTTTAAGCTGGCTCTCCAGTCTTCATTTCTCTTGGGCACAACAAACAAGGCAGAATAAGTTCTGGAAAATTTTTGAGTCTCCAGGACAGGCTTTATCACCTGAATGTCCAAGACACGTCTTATGGCTTGTATCACCAGAGCATGTTTTTGATTGTTCTTGAATCAAGGGAAGGGGAGAAATTTGTGGAGAGTGTCCAGGCTGGGGCAGAGGTCTAGGAGTCTGAGCAGGTCAGTGGAAAACCCTCAAGTCCCCTTTGTTGTAGCAGATCAAGATGGGTAGCCATATTAAGTCTGTCTGTAGCACTGGAAAAGAGCAAGAGCCCAGTAGCACCTATAAGACTAACCAAGTTAGCGGTAGGGTATGAGTTTCGCTTCTAGTGAGTTGTGGCTCATGAAAGCTTATTAATTTCATTAGTCTTATAAGCGCTACTGGTCTCTTGCTCTTTTCCATTGTTGCAGGCAGATTGTACGGTCTGAGGCAACTCCTTGGTAGAGAATTTCAGTCTCACAGGCACTCTGGCTAGGTGATGAGGAAAATCCTGTTGCAAGGCTGGTGCTGCAACGGAGGCCTCCCGACCACTCCCCTTTCTCTCTCAGACTGCAAGTTAGAGTCTGAGAGCCAAGCTACAAGTGACGTCTTACACAGGTTGGACACTAGTCAGCTTCCCTCAAGTTTTGATGGGAAATGTAGGCGCCCTGGTTTTACAGCTTGGCTCTCCATTACAGCTGCAAGACCAGGATGCCTACATTTCAGTGCTCCAATGAGGCATCCTCGCTGTGCACACTGGGGAGGTGCATGGATGGGCAGTGCCTCTCCAGGTGATTTTTGGGAGAGCTTTTGCATCCTGATGACCTTCATGCTTTGTGAGGGCTAAAATCTTGTTAGTGTCGTCTTTGCTTTCTAGGTTACGTTCACTTTTGAAATGCAGTTCAAATGCATCCAAAACGGAGTGAGGCAGGGCATGGACTGGGGCTTGCTCCCTATCTGGATGTGGAAGCGGTGCAAATGTAATTTGCAAAGCCCTGCCTGCGGATTGGGTAGGGGGGTAACCCACTTCTGGATACCTTCCACCACTGAGAAACAGCCTTGTTCATTGCATGAAGAAACCTAAGGGCCAAGTCATATTGTGTATTCACCCAGACATTTATATCCAGTCCATTTCTCAAATCATTCAAGGCAGCTTGAAGTCTATAGACCAATATTGCACTAAAACATAGCAAAAAGAAGCCACTTCTTGCAATGGGAAACAATGAACATTTAGAAACAATTGTTGCCAATCAGTACAAATATGGCAGCGCGCCTACAAACAACTCACATACTAGATGGAAACCAGGTCTGGCAAGCTATTTGCTTGAAGCAATATTTGCCTGAGATATGCTGCCCATTCCAAAATCTCTTAATTTAGCAGAATTTGAAATGTTTCAGAATTTGCAGCGTTCTCCTAGCGAAAGAACTTTGTTGAATGAGAGTGGGAGCAAACAGGGTTAACATACAACAGTAACTAATGGCCTTGGGACTGGGACACAGCTATACAAGGACAGAAGACACACTTTAACATCATGGGAAGCCTCTAGAGGTCACCTGATGCTATTGACAGGTTTGGAATGATCCTAGAAGCCACAAGAGTTGCAGAGAAATGCACATGAACAGAAACTTACAGGAACTTCAACAAACCATTATTTTGGCTGTGTAATTTTTAAATCAGGATGTTTAGTTTTATCAACTGCGATACTGGAAATATTGAAATGTCCACATTCTACCATAAATTATTTATGTTGCTTTTAAAAAGGGTGAAGTGATGCTGCTGGATAGACCACAAAACCCAGACAAGGGGCAATCTGAACGAAGTCCCTATCTTGGCAGACAGAATGCTACTAAGGGCTACAGGACAGGGGCTCTCTCTCAGAGGAAGCAATCGGGAGTCTGATTAATTACATGAGATGCTAAGCGTGAGGTGAGTTGGGGGGAAAACCCCAACACAACTTGTGTTTAACATGTACTTGCGCTCACATCAAAAAGATGGAGGGCAGCGCTCCCAAATGCACATACGGAGCAAGATAGACTTCATCGGTCCCTGCTTTCCACCCAGCACACTTTTGCAGACAGAAAAGGTCCGGGGGGGGGGGGGGGGAGGCTGTTTCTCTTACTGCCCATCCCACGTGTCTGCTCAGGAGACGTCTTTGGCAATAAGATGAACAGTATGCCTCCGCATTGCCCTTTTCTGCAAAAGTGCATTTAGCATCTTGTGTAATTAAACCCTGGTTTGGTTCAGGTTTTTATGCCTTTACTAAGGCAGGCTGACCATTTAACTCACAGGGAAATTTTCTGGCGGACCACTGCCTAGAGGGCCACTGGTCTCCAGCAGCAAAAACAGCAAAGCCCAGCAGCTCTTGCTAATGCCTCAGGGGCCACTTAACGTCGGATCCTTCATCAGAGACTGTGTTTGGTGTCAGCTCACAAACTGTCTCCTCCCACTCTGCTGCCAATTTTTAGGGAGGAAGAACAAAGGTTGAATTAATGCCCATTGCTGGCACTGCTGAACTGAATGGCCCCAGCAATACTGACTTGTAGCACTACAGAGGCCGCTCCGCTCCAGAGCAATTTTTCCTTCCTGGTCTAATCCTGGCCTTTTACCATTATCCTCATATTTACCATAGATTTAGAGCTATTTCCAGTTTGAGCCTTTGGAATAATGAAAGAGAGCCAGTTTGGTGTAGTGGTTAAGAATGTGGGACTCTAATCTAGAGAACCGGGTTTGATTCCCCACTCCTCCACTTGAAGCCAGTTGGGTGACCTTGGGTCAGTCACAGCTCTATCAGAGCTCTCTCAGCCCCACCCACCTCACAGGGTGATTGTTGGGATAATAATGACGTACACTGTAAACTGCTCTGAGTGGGTGTCAAGTCATCCTGAAGGGCAGCATATAAATCAGTTATTATTATTGTTGTTATTAAAATAGAGATAAATGTATGTAAAAGGACAAGAACCATAACATCACCCAATAGTTCATTGCCCTCCCCTCCACAACCACCACCTGTTGTTCCGGTTCTTGGCTACGCGGGGCCTCATTATTGCTCCCTTTGTCACTCCGAGCCTGGCTGCAAAATTCTGCAACGCTAGAGCACAAATTATCACGAGAATCGTCTTTTTTTTCTTCTTCAACACATAGGAGAGGTTTCCAGTCCTCATCCCAGATTTCTGGGCATAAATAGACAGGCTCCAGGTATGGCATCTCGGGGACAGAGTTCAGGCTGGATGTATCCTAGAAAACAAATCAAGACAAGGTTCCATTAGTATCTACTTTACAAAAGTAGCCAGAGTCCAGTAGCACCTATAAGACTAACAAAATTTGTGGTAAAGTATGAGCTTTTGTGAGTCACACGTCACTTCTTCAGAATGTGAGTTCATCTGTCCTTATATCTTGGTGAGCAGAGTGGTTTCAGATAGCGAATGACAACAGCAGTTAATTGACAGAAGCCAGTGAATGACAATAGCAGATGGGATTGGTCAGGGTGGGGTATGCAGAGGGGTGGTGGCTGTGGAGAAATCAGCATTGGTAATGAGACAAGAAGCCTAGGTCTCGATTCAATCCAGGTGGTGGATTGTCCTGAGCTTCATTATCAGTTGCAATTCAGCAGTCTCTCTTTCTAATCTCTCTTTGAAGTATCTCTGCAGGATAAGTGCTACTTTTAGGTCAGCAACTGAATGTCCTGGAAGGTTAAAATGTTTCCCCGGTGCTTTTTTAATAATGTGGTTTTTGATGTTAGACTTATAAGAGTTAGTTAATTCAGTTGCAGAAATCAAGAATAATGATAACGTGATTCCCAACATTCTAAATGCCTTGGCAAGGACCATGATGATGATAAAAAAAAAATCAGAAACTAGACCATGCAAGCACTGCCTTGCTGGATCAGATCGGGGCCCATACAATCCCACATTCTGTCTTCAACAGGGCACAGAGCCTTCCTTTAACTGTCCCCAGCATCTGGTTTTAAGGACGACTGAAAGAGGGGGAGGAAAGGACATCATATATGCTTTGGGATGAGGAGAAAGGAACAGTGACTGGCCACTGTACATGCAAGAGTAACTAGGGTTTGGTTTTCCAGAGAGGAACAACCAATTCCCTCAGAAGTGAACAAATAAATTGTGCTTGGGGACATGAAATCATGTGCAATGCAAATCATACACAGGACTGAATTACACCCAACCAGCATCACCTTTTAAAAATCTCATTCTCATGTGCAAAGCTCCAGGTGCCGTTTTAGAACCAAGGTAACTTTATCAGAATGTTTGCAGTCCCATGCAGAGCTAAGCATCATAAGCAGATTGTTGACAACAAACCTCAAAGCCATGGCAGATCTCACTCAATGGGCTTTCGATACTCAACACTAATGACAAAGCTGAGCCCTGTGGTACACCACAAGAAAGCTCTCAAAAAGGGGTCACTAGCATCGGCAGGGCTCATTTCGAGGGGGAACGCATAGGAACACAGTTCCAGCAGTTCTCCAAAGAGGCCACATGTCAGGTCGGCCCCATCCACCTGACTTTCAGCCATTTGGGGCCCATTTCAGCCTGGATTGGGGCCAAAACAGCCTGGATTGGATCGGTGCTGGGTGGGGAAACCCTCCCCTGCCCAGCACTGACCCAATCTGGGCTGTTTCGTCCCCAAACCAGGCCCAAAGGGGCCCAAAATGGTCACTTTCAGTCATTTAGGGTCCCTTTTTGCCATTTTGAGCCCAATTTTGGCCCTGAATGGCCAGGATTGGGTCCAAAACAGCCAGGATAGGTGATGTCAGGGGGTGTGGCACATGCAAATCAGTTATGCTAATGACACACTTCTGGTGATGTCAAGGGGTGTGGCATATGCTAATGAGTTATGCTGATGAGCTCCTCCAGCTCTTTTTCTACGAAATGACCCCTGAGCATCGGTAAGGATATCACTTTAGCACAAACAAAAAAATTAATGGAGTGATGATAAAGTGAGTCTTAATAGCCAAGTTAGTTAAGAACATTTCAGCATCCTGCTTTCCATAGCGGCCAACATGAAGCTTTTTGAAAAAAACAGAAGGAGGGCATGATGTCTCCATGTCTTCCTCCCCACTTATTGTCCTTTGTTCTAAGTTAGAGGAGCCCCAACTATTTCAGTCTTTCCCCCATTTATTTACGTACTGCAGAATTTGAGGTCTTCAATAATGAGGAGTTTAGAAGGGTTGAGAAACCCTCTTCATCTTTGCAAGGTTCTGAATGTGCTGTTCTTGGGAGATCCTGAAGCAATTCTTGCTGAAACAAGGAAGCATCTGCCTTTTCCAAACCAACCTGTTCCTCAGGACTGGGCTGCAGATATAAAGTGGAAGGATTCAACTCTCCAAATCGCTGTTAAGACAGGGAAAAAGGACAGTCAAGGAAATATTTTACATTTGTCAGGGGAAAAAAATCTGAGTGGTATTTCCAAACACTAAAAATCTGCTTCATAACAGAGACCAGGCATAGTGATCAAATATCTTCCAATTTACAGGTTCTTATTAAAATGCTATTACACACTGTAATGTCTGTCATAGTTGTTTTATCTTTTAAAACTTTTTTAACCTTTGCCTTTGGACCTTTAATCCAGCTCCTCCTTACTTTACCTTAAACTTGTACCTCAGGAGGGCTCCGGTCACAGCCAGCATTCCTTTTAGTTCTGCTCACACAGAGCTTCAGGTGTTCTGTATTTTACCCAAGCTTCTACCTCTAGAACATCTGTTTGTGTGACCTGTATATTACTGCCTTCCTGATTCCCTCAAAATGTTTTCACTGCCACCAAAAGCTTTCGCCTTAGACCTCCTTGGTTTAACTGGTAATATAGGAAGTCTTGTTATACCTGGTAGTTTGAAAGAATGGTCAGCACATGAGGGTAATTGTGTGGAGGAATATTTCTTGCTTAAACAAAATTACAATTGATAAGAACATGAGCATGATGGCTGCATAGTTGTGATAAGCATATCAGTTTTGGAATAGTTCTTAAGTTGGTGGTTTCACAAGTAAGTATCTCTTCTTAAAGGTATAGCCACAGACTCAGTCACACAGTAATTTTCCACACAGGTCTTCACTAATTGAATAAACTCTCATCTCATCCACACCGACAGATTCACTCAGGACTTTCCACACAGCTTGCCTGACCTAGACTAGACATGGGCACGAACCATGAAAAAACTGAACCGTGCGGTTCGTGGCATTTTCACGAACCACAAACCACGAACTCCACAAACCAGGGGCAAGTTCACAAACTGGTTCATGGGGTTTAAATGCCCCTTTCCAGCCGCTTGGCAGCGGCAGGGAAAGGGGCATTTAAACTTGCCAATCAGCAGCTTGTCGGTGAGATCCCCGCCAAGCAGCTGATCATTTAAAGCTGATCATTGCAGTGGTAGGGAAAGGGGCATTAGTGTTTACAAACCAAATGAACCAGTAGACCAGTTCGTGGGAGTTTGCGGAAACAAGCTTCTATGAACCGCTGGTTCGCAAACCATGAACCAGACTGGTCCGTGGGGTTTTTTGGTTCGTATTCTGGTTCGTGCCCACCTCTAATCTAGACAGATTAATCTCTCTCTCAGATACATACAAACTGATCTAGGCATGCACAGTTTGGCAACAGAATTAAGCTCTCAGACTTCCACGCACGTTGGGTGATTTAACCAGAATCTTCCAGCTGGTTAACTTTCTCTCAAAAACACAGAGACAGGTATGAAGAAGGGAGCTTTGACTCTTGAAAGCTTATACCGTGAAAATCATGTTGGTCTCTAAGGTGCTACCGGACTCAAATCCTGCCACACAAAGAGCTAAGCTACAAGAGACGAATTACACAAGAACGCTCACGTGAAGGGAGTCGCAATTTAGCCAGAAAGCTGAGTTTTAAAAGAGATCGGAAGGCTTTGTCAATTTCCTCTTGCTACAAAACCACCACAGATGCTCCTCAGAGGGTTTATTTATTTCCTGTTTGCCTCCTAGCAGGGGAGGTGACACTGACAGAGCCTTTGGAAGGAAGAGGAAATTAACAAACCCTCTGAGGAGGGATCTTTGCCTACTCTGTGGAGAAATTGACAAAGCCATCCAATCTCTTTTAAAACTCAGCTTCCCCGATAGCATTGCAACTCCCTTCACGTGCACGTCCTTGTGTAATTCATCTCTTGTAGCTTAGCTCAAAGACTCTCTTCTCAGGCTCCACACAGTTTGCCTGACTCAACTAGAATGAATACTTTCTCAGCTACACAGTAAAAAAACAGTAAAAAAAAATTAAAAACCACATCAGCAAGCAGAAATAAAATCCAAACAGTTTAGATGCAAAATGTTACTTGCTGAAACAAGGAAGCATTTTCCAAACCAACCTGTTCCTTGGGGTTGGGCTTCAGATATGAAGTGGAAGGATTCAACTCTCTGAAACCCTGTTGGACAGGAATAAAGGAGAGTTAAGGGAATATTTTACATTTATCAGGAAAAAATCTGTTATTTACAAACAATAAAATTGTGCTCCATAACAGTGATCAGGCATAATGACCAAATGTCTTTCATTTTACTGATTCTCACAAAAATGCTATTACACACATTACACTAAGAGGCTGGAACCTATACCAAAAGTGTTAAGAACAACTCCATATAAAATCATCTGTATTAAATCCATAGGCACCAAAACTGAAAGGCAGACTGACCTAGGGAGACGTGGCAAGTAACTAGCCTGTCTATGAGCCCTTCTCACTGTGTGGTCCCTCATCATATTGATGTTTGCTGCAGTGAAAACATGGAGTGTATGCACATGTCACCAAAATGCTCAGGGTCATATATTAGGGTTTCACAACTGGAGGCAGATCTCTAATAGTTTCCATTGCACAGGTGGGCACTTTCAGATTCCCATATCCTCTTCATTCTCGGCATGTTTACAGCATCAGACATTGGCTACCAATGTGAAGTGGTTCTTTCTGTGGCCAATGAGCTCTTGCCCAAGTTCTCCTGACAAGTCACAATATTCTTAGCATTCCTACATCATAAGCCCACTCTGGTTTGAGATCTCTGGGATCTTGGACATGTGGATGAAGCTGAAGTTGGTTCCCAGTTCCTAATTTGCAGTCCCTTATTTACATATCCAAATACAAATATTAGGGAAAATTAAAAAGCTGTGTCTCAAAATAAGGTTTAGAGCAGCATGTATCATACACCCCCACATTTGGGGACTCTGCCCTCTAAGTCGGCCTATGATGGTTCCTCTCCAGTTCTTGAGCTAACCGCTTCAAAGCGTGCCACGTCTAGACAAAAGCACATGCAAAATCATGTGCCCCAAACAATCTTTGAACCTCCACAATTCATACACCTCACACTCTGGAAACTGTCCCCCACAGGACAAATGGAATCTCTTCGAAAAATTTCAGTACTCTTGCCAATCGACCGTTCCGGGGGGGGGGGGGGGCGGGATCATGTGAGTTACTGATTATCTGCTGTGGTGGAGGTATGGCCTCCTCTGCAGTTTCATAAAATCAACACAATGGATCAAATAACCAAAGCAGATCAGTTGAAATCGTCCTGAGAGCCAGTTTGGTATAGTGGTTAACAATGGCAGGACTCTAATCTGGAGAACCGGGTTTGATGCCCCGCTCCTCCACTTGAAGCCAGCTGGGTAGCCTTGGGTCAGTCACAGCTTCTCAGAGCTCTTTCAGCCCCACCCATCTCACAGGGAGATTGTTGTTGTGGGGATAATAATAACACTCTTTGGAAACCACTCTGAGCGGGTGTTAAGTTGTCCGGGCAGTATATAAATTGAATGTTGTTGTTGCTGTTGTTATTATTAAACCAAGAAAAAAATCAAATTTATATCAATTATTTATTGTTGAAAAAACATACCAGCTAGTTGATATTAGCAAATTGCCTCTACGCAACAAGTAGCAATAATCTAGAATATGGAACATGGTCTAATCCACATGGTTTTTCAACTTCAGAGCTATCAGCCTGGAGTCTAGGTAGTCAATAGTAAAATTAAAAAATATTTTGGATTGTCTCTGTCTGTACACCTGTAAAGCCAATAACCAATGCAAAATGCCAGAACCTTTCAAAACCATTAGTTGGTAGTTACTGATCAGAACGTGACAGAAAATGAAGGCTAAATTCAGCTACAGCTGTTAATTTCCCCATTCGTTTACATGGAAGGGTAAAGCACAAAACTCATTATCTCCCTCTGAAGTCAGTAAGTCTTAAAAGGGTTTTACTGTAGCTGATTTGGGCCCTGAATAACAATGCAGTTTAGTTAACTGTCATAACATCCCTAACTGGCCAGAACAGCACAGCAAAGGGAGCTGGCGGTGGTGAGAGGGAGCTGAGCAGACTAGATGAGACGCCTAGAGAAAGAACCTCTACCAGGGAGAAGAGGGATTCTCTCCCTCTTCTCCTTGGCAGAGGTTCTTTCTCATTACACTTCCCGTGGAACCTTGCAGGAAACTGACGTGTGTTCTCCATACGCCAGGCGTCTCGTCTGTTTTGGCTCTTTGAAACAAAAGTTTCTAGCTACATCCTTCCTCTCAGCAAGCTTCTGCCGTCAGACAGAAACCCTTTTTTTGCTTTGGTTTAGTAGGGAGAGTTTTTTTTTCTTGGCTTAGGAAAGTTCACTACAAACCAGTACTGACCCTTGCTAAGGCAAGAGCCATGCCCTATTTATATACATATTAATTTCAATGATCCCCCCCACCCACAGACACACACAGGTAGCCTCTACAATAACTGTCTTTCTTTCACCTTGGAAGGAATGTTCTCGCTACTGATGACTGCGTGGCCTTCTATTCTCAGTACATTGTGAAAATAGACATCTTCTTCAGAGCTGGTGTCACAAAGGAAAAGATAAAGGACACCATCTATGTACTCATCCACCACTCCTACCAGCAGCTTCAGCCCACACAGCCTTTGGAATTCGAGTATGGCGCCAGAAGTCCAATCCCCCTTGAACAAAAAAAAAAAGATAAGCACAAAGACAAGCAAAACAAACTCCCCCAAAGTCAGGGAGAAAAACTGGAAGAGACATTAATCACTGATTTATACAGAGGGCACCATTCCAGTGCAGACAACACAACCCACCATGTGAAGTCCCTGTGGTGAAGAAGCCAGGTTGTCACAGCGACTAGACTGGTGGGCTACCCAAATTGCCAATCAACCATGATGCTCACACTGAGTAACCTGGACCAGTTTTGCTTTCCTAGCATGAACTGCTTCATAGGGTTGAGAAGATAAAATTTGGGGAATGAGGAACATATCATCCTGACAGAGCTCATTGAATAAAGGGTATAATAAAAGATCTATTTCATTAAACACAAAGACAAATTACAGGTACATGTTCACTTGGGGATGGTAGTATCAAGTGGTGACTTGCACACGTGAACAAGCCATTACAGATCTAACCCCATCCACTGAAACATCTATCACCTCACCCCCACAAATGCTATGTTTTTCATGCACACAATGATGAGTTTGCAAGTCCTGGAAAGTTTAGTGATGTACCTGCAGTGACATACCAACTTCAAAATAATTCAGAGAGTGTCACAAGTAGTCTTTTAAACAAATGGCTAACTCCTTATGAACAAATCACAGGCTGAGGCAGGCTAGGGGGAAATCTGGATATTTGGCTCCTTCACTTCTAACAAATGAGACTGCAGCTTCTATTTCAAACTCTGATGACAGATATGGTCAGGTCTGAGCAGAGATAGAAGAAACTCTAAGTGGACATTTCAGAGTGAAAAATACTGGCTATTACTTCTGCACATCAACTAAGCAAAAACTGTATGCAGAGAGGCAGTCTCAGTGCATATCCCACAACTAAACAGTATTGAAAGATTATTACTATGGCTGAACTTTCATGCTGCTTTGTTAAATGTCATTCTCTTTATATCTATGTATGTGTGAGAGATGAAGTGCTCTTAAGTTGTTACAAATAACTAAACTCTGAAACATATACATACCATTGCAGGCTTCATCTGGGCTAAGGAACAAGGAATAGCCTGGGCAGGAAGGTTTGCATAGCAGTCCCTGAAACATGAATAAAGCAGTAAAGCATAAAAACTGGAAAGCAACAACATATGGAATCTCATTCTGCCTGCTGACTGGGCGTTCCAACAGGCATCTTTACGCGTATCTGTTAATTTATTTTTTTTAAAAGTCAACCCTCTAAACATGGAAATTAACACCGGTTATCAAAAATGATTATCAACACTAACAGTCTAATGCCACATTTAATTAACTATATCAGACTCTGCTGTCCTGTATGGGAAGAAAGTAGATTACTCCAGACCAGAAGGAGAAGTGGAATAAGAACAAAACAGTCAGGAGGATTTGAACAAAGAACTTTGGGAATAGATTAATAAGGGATGATTGGTAAATAAAGGGGCCTCAAATTTATTTTGTAAAACTTTTAAAGAGAATTTCCTATAAAAATATGATGGTTTAAGCTTTTATACAGTTGTGAAAAGGATTAATGGTTTGTAAATTAAAGATTGGAAAGGGGAATAGAAGTATTACTCTATTACTTTGGGTGGTTAATGTGTATTATTTGAAACATTAATTTTCAGTCTAGGCCAAGGGGTTTTATGCATTAGGAAATATGGACGGTGCAGGAGAGTAAGTTTTCTGTTTTTTAACGTTATGCGGGGAAACGCTGAAGTGGTTTGTCTGCTGACAGTGGAGGGATTGGACTGGAAAGATATGGGCTCTAACTGAAATTGCCAAACTTATAGTTACAAAGAGATATAAAATTACTGTTTCTATACATAGAAAATTGGAAGCCCTTGATGATTCTCTGTGACTAGAGAAGAAAAATGAATTAATGATCACTCTATGTTAAAATGTGGTGCTGGGATGTTAAGGAGACAAGATATGCACACACACACACACCAATGAAAAAAGAAAATTAATTAGACCACAAGCTGATTGATGTGAATAGGATGAAGTGTCATAGGGGAAAAACTGTAATGACTAATAATACAAGTTAGTTTTCTTTTTTTAGGACTCCTAGTGTAGGCCACTCTACGCCTTTATTAGTTATATGTATTTTTCTTTTCCTTTCTGTTCCTTCTTTTAACTTTTCTATAATAAAATAAAAATTAATCCGAAAAAGAGAACAATTTTGCCACTGATTCCCAAAACAGTCCACATCAGAAATAAAATAAATCAGAGACTTTGTAAAATTCAACTATAGTCCTTTAACTTGCGCTTTCTAGAGAGAGGCTAATAGACAATTTACTTACTTGAGAAGCCTCAGATAAGATTTCGGCACTATCTCCATGTTTCCAAAGTCTACGTAAAACACTTCCACTTGCTTGTTGCTGAGGACACGATGGATGATACCTCGGTACCACCACTTGTCTTCTGAGTTCCTTACACAACAAAGGTGGCCAGGCTTGACTGAGGCCTCGGGTATGATATAACGGTCAGCTACATTTTTACTACCATAGCATCGTCTGAAAGATACAAAACAAAAAAATTACTAAAAGACTAATTCCTACATGCCTGAGGTCACCAAGGAATTGTCGGGGGGGAGGCGGCGAGGGGGACAGGAGAATGACGGGGGCGGCGGCGAGGAGGGCAGGAGAATGACGGGGAAATTTTTCAGACCCATTATTTCTATCGCCAAGATACTGTACAGAGTTAAAGCAGACCTCTGCTCCCCATCCCAAAGAATACAGTTCTCAACACTAACGCCAATGAGCATGTCCACCCTTCATCAAGTAGTGGGGGTAGATTATAGTTCATAAACTAACATTTTCTTGTACAGCTAGAGAAAAATCACTCAAGTATGCAGAATCTCTGACCATAACAGTGAGTGGGGGCACCTTTTGTTGACCTTGTGGTAGAAACTTCAGGTGCTTATCAAGAGGAATAAGCTGAGGGGCCACAGATCTGGATGTTATTTCCCCCAAAATCTTCATCTCCAAAAATATCTCTAACAGTTCTCCTTAACTTCCACTGGCTTTCCATGCTTCCTGGAGCACACTCAGGCCATTTCTCTTGTTCCCCAGATCCTCTTTGGTGAGTGCAAAGTCATGAGCCAAGTTTCATCCTATGATGGAAATAAATGCTTTTGAATGGGTACTCTCTACAAGTGCAAAGGCAATGCCTTCTGAGCTTTTCTAAAGCACCACCAAAGAAGTATGAAAGCTGGGGCTCATCTTGGTTTTGGCAGAAAAGTGCAATTTGGTTTCAATTTCCAAAGAAAGAGGAGGGCAAGCTCCCTGTACAGCCAAGACATTTTCAAGTACAGGGACATTAAGAGGTCTGTGTATGGCCAGACCATGGGTTTATGGCTGTGATGTGCCTAGTGCCTATGTAGGCAGGAAGCTTAAGAAGACTCCTTGGATTTTACCCCCAAGACTTAAAAATTAGGCAGGCATCAGGAAACACACAGATGGCACAATGGTACTCCTAGGCACTCAGCTGGAGATCACTGTGCTAGGGCAGGGCCTCCTCGGTAGCCGGAGTAATTTGTTTTTATTCTACCAGCCTTTTGAAAGATGAGCCTTTCAATTCCTTGTACTTTAACTGAGCTGGATGACTGTCCTGCTGCTCTTTGCTTTTTAGAACTTTAAATAAATTGTTTAGTTGATTGTGTTCTTGAAGTTTTATTCTTACATTGAAAACCGCCTCGGAGGTCAGCATTGAAAGATAACATAAAAGTGCTCTAACCAAACTGACAAATGCAAGAGAGACTTCAAGCTGCAACTTGCAGTCACTGTTTCTGGATATTACCTGACAAACGGAAAGAGGTTTTTACGTATGGGTTTCAATCATAGGCAAACCTGCACAAAATTAAGGCAGCTACAGCAGGTTTCCTTTGCTCAGAAATTCTAGTCAATTTGTACACAAAGCCCAGACATCCTCAGAGACAACAACATCCTCACCTCATTTCAATCATCGTATCTTCCAGCTTCTCAGACGTTTCGGCACCATAGATTTGAACATAGAACTGAGAAGGAGAGACCACATACTCCACAGACAGCGCCACCAAAGCAGCACTGTCCAGCAGGGGAAGGCGATAGAGGCTCCTGTCCTGGACAGCATCCGGTGGGATCTCTTCTTTCATTATCTCCTGCATTATGCGAGGTTCTTCCAGACCCAGGTACTACAATCAAGAGAGGATCTCACATACAGCCAAATAATTCAGCAGAAGCCCCCCAGGCTTATTTTTCAAACACCAGACAAGCTGCTCAGGTTGGAAAGTCTTTATAATCCAAAAGAGTTTTCCAGTCCTGCAAGCCTCCATCCCAATACTATACCCAGCCCAATTTTCCCCAGCACTGGATAGAAGAACTACACAGTGCCACACAACCCACAGCCTGCCCTTCTCCAGCCTACTTTTAAAAAATTCTCCATGACAGCACCCTTGCTGAAGTATCCAAATCACAACAAGCTTCATTTATTTGGATCTACAAATGGTCCAAGACCATTAAGAACAAGAAAGCAGGTAAGATGATATTCCCACACCTCATGTTACAACCACTCACTCTGCACACCTGATCAAAGTAATATTAAGGTCCTTACTGGGCCTGCCAAGCAGCTAGCAAAAAGAGTCAGCATTCCAGGCTCTATCAGTAAAAGGCAGGGGGAGGGGGCTGTTTTGGCCTTTGAGGGTGGCCAGGGCCAGAAGCAACCACCAGGTGACTTGATACCACATAACTTGTATGACTCACCCAGGCCTGGCCATTTGTTACTGTTCAACAGCAACCCCGCACCAAAAAGCCAGTGTAGTGTAGTAGTTAGGGTTTGAGAGTAGGATGTGGGAGACTCAAGTTTAAATAACCTCTCCGCTGTGGAAGCTTACTGGGTGACTCTGATTCAGTCACACACTCTCAGCCTTTTCTCCTCTCAGAGTTGTTGTGAGGATAATATGGAGGCAAAGAGAATGACAAAAGCTGCTTTGTGGAGAAAGGCAGTATATAAATGAAGTAAATTAAGAAATATAGATGAAAATGAGGGGGCAGATAAAAGGGTTGCTTAGGGGGTTTGAACGAGAGGAGGACATAAAGAAAGGTGAGCGTATGGAGGCCGCCAGGAAGAGGGAAAGAGGACACAGTGTGGGGAAGGGGATACTGGAAAAAGCCCTTGCAAGTTCCCCACCACGCATATGAGCCGTGAGGGAGAAATGGCTGGGGGGGGGAACAGTGACGACAGGGGGGCAGACAAAAGTGGGTGAGGAGAGAAGGAAGCAAGAAAAGGGGGAGGGGCTATGGGAGCCAAGGAAGGGAATGAGTACATGGTGAAGACGGGGAAAATGAGATGTCCCCTTCAAGTCCTTGCGGGTCCCCATTTGTATGATTGTGTTTATCAAATTATTGCAATGTTATCCCACCCGTGTCTCCATCTTTGTTACTACAGTAAACTTAGCTTCCAGATTCTTTGAATCCTCCGAAGGAAAATCCCAACAAGGCAGCTCATCCTTATCGGAAGTCTTCTCATGAGCCAATGAACGAGACAGGGAGGTATTCTGATTAGTCTCTTCATCTGTGGGAGCAACACACACACCAACAGTAAAGGCACATACACTACTTGGCACCATAAGTCAAAGTTGCTCATTCCATATAACATTAAGGAAAACAGCACCAAGAACTTCATATAATGGAGAGACGTCAACATTTGAGATTGCTGCTATGCACAACAACATTTGTAGGAAATTAAATGTCTCTTGTTCATACAGGAAGATATGCTGGGGGCAGGTGGGGGGGACAGAAAAATTTTGACAAGGGTGGCCTATAGCTTCATAAACCAAGTGGACAAAATATTTAAAGCACCATGCTTTAAACTACCAAACAGTTTAATGCTATCTCACTAGAACTGGAAAATCCACTGGCCTGCAAACAAAGAATAAACGTCACAAAATGTGTGTGTACTGTGCTGTCTAAAGTTAGTGCATGCTGGAACCCAAGACACCAATGATTTCCATGAGAAGAATGGCTAACTGCTACAGTGCAACTTTCCTTGACAGGCCTATGGAGGATCGTGTGTGACGAGGCAGAGTCAAAGAATTTTCACCATCTTCTTAGAACCAAATGGCAGCTAGGAATGATGGGCAACTGCATTTTCCTTAGTGGATTGCACACTTAGTGGATTGCACACTTAGTGTGTGCAAATATAAGAAATGCAACCTTCTGATCAACTATAAAAATTGTATAGTAAACATTCATATTCTCTGAATGTACATCTATGTTACCAATTGGCAAGAAGGCAGGGGAGGAATTCTCTTGGATTTGGATCCTGCGCCTTTCTCTGCTCATGCTAGCAGCACTTCTGCTTGTGTGAGATTTCCACCAGTTTCCTCCTCCCACTGCAGGCTCCCTTTGCTCCCACCGATCGTTAGAAGTAGGATTTCAAGATGGACTGCATGCAGGCTTATAGGGCAGCTGTGAAATGCTCACGGTGCACAGCAGTCAGTCCTTAGTATTTGGTCCAACCCATCCTCATCTTCTTGGAAGCACTGACCCATGTAGTGCCCTCTTACCATCTGCTAAGCACTGTGAGTCAATGTCAAAGATGCGCCAATCCTGTTCCCCTTCTTTGCACTCAATATGGAGAACATCGCTGAGGGCGCCAACAAGTTCCATCAGAGTTAAGAAACCCAAATCTCTGACTGGCAGCGTTTCTTTAAAATGTGCCTGTTGGGAAGTCAAAAACTTGCATGTCAAAGCCCATGTGGGAGTGATCTGCAGCACACTCACACCTCTCCCCACTTGCAGGAACTACATTTAAGACCTCAGCTAGTATATTTCTACAATGATTCGACTTATGTACTGGTGAAACTTACTGGTCCCAAGGAAAGGGGAGGGGGGAGCCCATAAAGCGTTTTCTTTCTAACTGGAGACCTGTACAAAAGTGTTCTGTGAAGACACTGTTATTATCCAAAGTATTTTTAAGATTTCAGATTTTTCTGCAAACCTGAAGTGCAAACTGCTCCATCTCCAAATTAAAGAATCTTCAGATTTGTCTGCGGTGACTATTAAAATATATGATGGTAGTCTAGGCAAAAGTATTTGGAGGGCCTCACTTGCCCAGGTTGGTAGCCCCTGGGTGCAGACATCCACATCACTCTGCTGGGATGGGGTGCTTTTCCAAGGGACTGCCCCATCATCCAAGGCCTGCTAGCTGGGGTCGTGTCTGGTTTCTGGACTTCCACTTGAGGACAGAAGGGATGGAGGCCCAATGGGCAAATAGGTCTGAACCTCACTGCCAATCATCCCCAGGGTCTGGCAGAATTGAGGCCACAGAGACTGGAGGGGCATGGAACAAGGATGGGTTGACAAGGCTGCTTCATAGGTAAGGTTGCCAACCTTCGGGTAGTTCCAGGCATTCTCCTAGAACCATAACAATCTTCAGACTACAGAGATCAGTTCTCCTGGAGGAAATGACAGCTTCAAAGGATGATCTTTATGGCATCACATCCTTGCTGAGCTACCTCTCCAGGTACCAGCCCTCAATCTCCAGGAATTTTCCAAGCCAGAGAGCCACCCTACTCACAAAGCTTCTAGGCCCTCTGTAAACACTGGGGAAATGCAACCAGGCAATGAGTGTAATTGGCTGGCCTGAACATAAATAGACCCCTATTCAAGGAAGCACTTGAATGATATAGTTTTACTTATGGATCCATACCTTTAATGCAACCCTTCTGCCCTGTAGCATTCCCCTATGGACATTACAGAGGGATGTAATTTGTAGGATTTTTTTTTCTGAGATTACAGGATGTGACAGGCAGGTTAAGTTCTGACTCTCCCAAAAACAGACAGCCAATGAGAGCTAAAAATGCTGAGGCTGGTGGTAGTTGAGATCTGTCAGAACAGTTAGCAAAGAAGAAGGGTTTTGGCTGCTGATGGGAGGCAAAAGAGAGAGCTGACTTAACAGTAAACACTCACTGTTATGAATGTGTGCATACAAATGTTTGAAGCACTGCCACCATTTAATCCTTCAGACATTTTGGCTGCGACTAGATAGAAATGTGTGTTCGTGTGTGTGTGGTGTTTCCCTAAGCCAACAGCTTCAATCCAGCCCGGGTTAAAATAAAAACAATTAACTTTTATTTACAAGATGAACAATATGGGAGTGAGTGATTCTCTGATTCTAACAGCCCTGAGCATTTAGCTGCGTGAGGGGTAATGAACTAAGGGAACTGGAGGCCTGTCCGGTGAAGCCTTTGGGGAGAGATGGGACAGAGCTCTCTAGACAGGTAGAAAAGAGTCCAGTAGCACCTTTAAGACTAACCAACTTTACTGTAGCATAAGCTTTTGAGAACCAGTTCTCTTCGTCCTGCATCTGACAAAGAGAACTGCAGTTCTCGAAAGCTTATGCTACAGTAAAGTTGGTTAGTCTTAAAGGTGCTACTGGACCTTTTACTATCTTGCTACTAGAGACTAACACAGCTAACGCCTCTGGATCTAGACAGGTGGAGTATTGTGATTGTTCTGAACTACTTGTAAAATTCAGAAGCTGAAAAGGGAGGTTTATAGTGGGTGGCAGTGGGACTGGGGAGTCAGAAAAAATTGTTGGTTCAGCAGTATGATACCAACTTCGATCTGTTGTGTTCCTGAAGTAACAAGCATGATTAAAGTAGAGAACACCAGTAATTGTGAGTGTGTGGGGAAAAGGAGCTGAGTGTGAGCCTAAAGCCCTTCTGAAGTAAAAATTGAAGTTAATTTAAGAAGGCACTGTGGAGAAGGTCACAGAGAGTTGAAAGGAGTGATTTAATAAAAAGGGTTATCCTCCTGGGATAAAAAAGTTTAAAGTAACATAAGGAGGAGGAGTAATAAAGATCTCAGAGTGTTTAACGGAAACAGGAAAGATGAGGAAAAGAGCTGACGCGCCTGAGATAAAATAAAAAAGAGTAGCATGCAGGGAGCTGTCAACAAAATGCCACCTAAGAAAATTAAGCCTGCAGTGCTGAAGGAATGATTAGTAGAGACAGTGAAGTTGAGAAAGACCAAGAATCTTTAGAAATGCAGAGAAGCAGGGAACAACTGGCAATAGCCAGACTAGCAACTCAAAAAGAAGAAAGGGGGGAAAGAGAAAGAACAGCATGAGGGGAAGAAACAGAAAAAAACCTGAACTAGTCTAAATGGCACATGAACAATGGAGGAATGCAGAAGGGAACAAGAACTGGAAATAGATAAAGAATTGGAAAACATCAGAATAGAAAAAGAAGCCACAACAGAAATGCACAAACTCAGGTTAAGGAGAATGGAGAGAGTTAATTCAGTTCCAAGATTACAGGAAAATGACAATATGAAGGTAAATATGAAGAGGACCCCTCCGTTCCAAAAGGAGGAGAATGTAAAGACTAACTTTGTGAATTTTGGAGAGCTTGCCAGTATTTTAATATCCCTGACGACCAGAGACTGAACTACGTAAGATCTGAAATTTCTGGGAATCTAAGTGAAGTTTACAGTGAAATGGGGGGTGATGAAGTAAATGATTACGATGCATTTAAAAAACAAGCAAAATAAAAATTTGGAGTAACCCAGAACACAACAGGAAAGAGTTTAGAAGTCTAAAAAAGAAACTTGAGGAGACTTATGCTCAGGTAGCACATAATCAGACTGGTTATTAAAACACTGACTGGAGAAAGCTGAGAGCTGCAAGGATGTTACCAATTTCATAGGACTGGAACAGTTTTACAAAATTTTACCTGCTGAATATTTCTGGCAGGTACAAAGATAAAGAGGCCAGGAATGGTAGTCAAAGCTGCTGTGATCATAGATAAACTGGTATTAATGAGGGGAGAGACAGGGAAGAAAAATTTCTCCTCAGAAAATTAATGTAAAAAGGGTAAACCACATAAAGAACCTCACCTCTCTGATAAAACCTACACAGGAGGTGGAAGGCTAGAGGAACACCTCAGGGCAGAGATGAGAGATCACGGAAAATATTTTATCCGTAGGGTGAAACCAGACACTTGTGTTATAATTGCCCTCAAATGAATAAACAAACAGCCCCTATAATACCAAAACAAGTAAATGAAATTGAGCAAGAACTGCCTGCCATGCTGCCTTAACAGTTAACACCAACTGGCATAGAAGGCTTATAATGTTCAGAGACTCCTGTGGAGAGACAAACCCTAGAGAGATCATTTGCCATTTTAAGTTCAAGGTAGGACAGAGTGTGTGAGACACACACACCTGAGAAAGGCATAGATCCTGAGTATCCAGGATCCAGTGAACCTATCGTAGTGGAGAGATGCCAAGAGTTAGAATGGAGGGACTCGGAGCCAAGCTAAAAGTGACACCTAACACAAGGAGGACACGTGTCAGTTTCCTGCAAGTTTTGACTGTTAGTGTAGGCGTCATGTCTGGCTTGTGGCTTGGCTCTAAGAGCTGATCTGGGTAGGGCTGATAGAAGGAGTTGTTCACCAATCGCCTCCCTGCTCGCCCCGATGGCCCTCCTGTAGCTCGAGGGTTCTGCCAGAACGAGCTGCTGGGCCGTGCTGTCCAGAGGCAAGATGGAAAGCACCCCCACCCAAGAGAGGACCTGGCCACGCAGCCCTCTCAGCTCCCCAGCTCAGGTACCCAGGTCCTGGAGCACAGGCAGAGCCCCTCACTGCAGGGACCACCCCCCACCCCCATACACAACCACGGCCTTGCCCTGCCACTGCATCTTGGAGGCAACTGCCGAGGGAGTGCAGTCCCAGCCACACTCCTGGCTCCTCTTGGCCCAGTAGGGTGAGGTGGCAGCCAGGAAAGCTCACCCTGCCAGCCTGGCCACAGCCTGGCCCTTTGCCCCAGCCAGATCAAGCGACTGCTAACCTCAGGTGGCTCCAGGAGAAGTGGAGTGCGACCAGCTCATTGGGCACAGCCCATCACCAGGCCACAGAAGGACAAGACAAATGCCCAGCGAGCCCACGACACCCGACTCAGGCCATGGCCTGACCCCGCATGGCTCCAGGAGAGGGTGGGGGTGGGGTGCAGCCCACCTGATTGCGCCCAGCCTGCTGCTGGGCCACAGGAGGAAGGAACGACCACCAGGTGAGCACACCCGGCCCAGGCCATAGCTCATCCCCCACCCACCAAAGGGCTGCGGAGCCAGTGTGTGCGCCGCTCAATGGCGCCACGGGCCGAGGTCGTCCCCACTCCCCGTTGCAGGCGTGGGGCCACAGGACAGGCATGGGCAACCAGGCATCTGGACTGACCGCCGCCCCCAGCCCCCAGTTGCTGGGAAGGAGCTGAGCTGGCAGTGGCAGTCAGACAGGCAGAACCCTCAAGCTGCAAGAGGGCCATCAGGGTGAGCGGCGAGCAGAGAGGTGATCAATGAACAACTCCTTCCATCAGTCCGACCCAGGTCAACTCTTAGAGTCAAGCAACAAATCAGACAGGACGCCTACACTGCCAGCCAAAACTTGCAGGAAATTGACACGTGTCAGGCGTCACTTGTAGCTTCAAACCTCTCAGGGTCTGCAGTGAGTGTCATCAAACCCTACTTAGTGAAATCATAAAGCCTAGGAGGGGAGGAAAGCATCATAACTAAGGGTCTGGAAGCACCTGCTTTCCTATTACTGTGGCCAAAGTCAACTTACAATATAAAAGACTGAGGGCGGGGGATCTTTGGGAGGTAGGGTTGCTAGAAAAAAATCACTGCTCCCGTGATAACCAGGAATGACCTGGCCAAGCATCTGGGCATGGTCAATGTGACACAACTCATTCAAAAATGAAAACCCAGCAAGGTGCAGCTCTCCAAGAACAAGCGTGATTCCAAGGGGAATTTATAGCAGAACAACAACTGGACAACACATTGTAATCCCTAAAGGATCTGGCAAATACCAACATTCCTGACCTGTTGCCTGAACAACCTGTGGGATTCATACACAGACAAGGTAGATTATACAGGGAGTCTCTAAAGAAAAGGGGACAAGTGCATCTGAACCACATCAGCAACTAGAGGTGCTGAGGAAATATAGGATGGACTTACTAAGGGTGGCTCATGCCAGTCCATTCTCAGGTCACGAGGAAGTCAACAGAACAAATCATAAGCTGACCCAAAATTTCTACTGGCCAAACATCAGCCGGAATATTGTTAAGACCTGTCACACATGTCAGGAGACTGGAAAGGGAAGGTATGAATTTCAAGCCTTTTTACTGCCAATGCCCCTCACAGAGGAGCCATTTAGGCATTAACCTGGCGGGCCCAGAGCAACACAGAAGGGGAACAAATATATCCTCACTTAAAATGGCTTATGCCACCAAATATCCAGAGGCCGTGCCACTTGACAGCTTGGAACCATCTGCAAACTGAAACCAGGTTCTAAACTATATTAGCACAACCTAGAATTTGACAGGATGTCCAACTGAATGACTGCTATCGCCTTTGCGTGATGCAACTTCTGTTTCATTAAAAGTTCAAGTGGGTATGGAAATAAATAAAAACAAATTTTCATAATGACTCTTAGTAGGTGAGAAAAACTTACTTCAAATTCACTAGGTAACCTGGAAACAAACAAGCCTTCCGGGTACTGTGCTGCAATCTGAACAGAAAGTCCATCATTAGTTTCTACTTAAATTGTAAGCAAATCAAAGTGTTTGTGTGTGCGTGCATGCACACAAAATGAATTCAGGTATAACAACTTTATGTTTACAAAATGCCCCACTACCATCAAAATCAAACATTAGTAACAGAAATATATCCAGCCACAAGATTAAATACATAAACTACGCCCCTATATCTCCATAGTTTCCCAAATAGATCGCAAGAGGTGAAATAGAGGAAGGATACAGTCAAATTTAAAGCTACTCAAGCATTTCCCTTCTAGATTTCTTTAGCTCAGTCTAGCAAGGAGTCGGTTTCAAATGTCTGCTAATGCAATCTCTATATTAAACTTACAAATAAGGTTTGCCAACAGCAAATGAAGACTGGCTACAGAAAAACATAATTCACCTAATTCCTTTTTATTAGGAACTAATTCCTTTTATTAGGAATTAGTATTGAAACAGTGTGCAAGCTTTTGAGCTCACCAGGACTCATCACCAGGCCAGATGCTACAAAAAAAATAAGGGGAGGAACAAAAGCAGATTTTTCAGAATGACAGCTAAGAAAGTTTTTGTAACCTGGAACAACCTCCACCCAATTGATAAGGCCTTCAAGTATCAAAAAGTGCCCATGAGAAGCATGGGCAGGCAGGTTAGAAAACATCTGACAGATAAGCATATAAAGCATTAATAATAATCTATTTATGTTGCACTTCAATCATAAGTCACAATGCTTACTGTTTTGATTTTTTCTTTGAGTTCTGGGCTGACAGTTCCTCCAAGTCCTCTCTGGGCAAGTGCCATTTTCATTTGTTTCTGTAGCTTAAGGAACAAAACTGTAATTATTTTTTATTATTTCTGTATTTTTAATCAGTTTTTTTTGTCAGCCATTTTGACAGAATCACATCAAAAGGCTAGACAGAAATTCTCTAACTACATAGCAAAGATGAACAAGATCTCACTAACTGAGAGGGAAGGCTGAAATGTATTACATTTGCAATCATTTTGCAAAATTCTACATCTCAATTATGCTGTGAAATGGTTTATGGAATATTTATACTAGCACCTTCAGAACAAAGTCAAACCAGTTTGTAACCAAAGCACAAGTATTATTTAATATACATTAAATGCATAGCATGAGCACTACTATCTCAGACCAAGATGCCTAGCGAGATGGCTACCATACCACCTCTCAGTCTTCTCTTCTCCAGGCTAAACATACTCAGATTCTTCAACCTTTCCTCATAGGACTTGGTCTCCAGACCCCTCACCATCTTTGTTGTCCTCCTTTGGACACATTCTAACTTGTCAACATACTTTTTAAACTGCAGTGCCCAAAACTGAACACAGTACTTTAAGTGAGGTCTAACCAAAGCAGAGTCAAATGATACCATCATTTCACATGCCACCATACTTCTACTAATATAGCCCAAAATTGCATTTGCCTTTTTAGCTACCACACCATTTGCTGACTCATGTTCAATGTATGATCTACTAAGGCCTCTAGATCCTTTTCACATGGACTACGGTCAAGACAAGTCTCCTTTCCATCCTATAATTATGCATTTGGTTTTTCCTACCAAAATGAATAACTACATTTATCTCTGTTGAAATTCATTGTTATTTTTAGCTCAGTTTTCCAGCTTGTCAAGATCATCTTGAATCTTGATTCTGTCTTCTATTGTATTTGTTACACCACGCAATTTAGTATCATCAGCAAATTTAATTAGCATCTTTTCTACTCCTTCATCCAAGTCATTTATAAAAAATATTGACCAACACAGGGCCCAGGACAGATCACTGAGGCACTCCACTTGTCTCTAGGGGTGGGCGCTTCGGGTTCCTGGTTTGGGGAAAAAACTCAAACCGGGCCCGATTTGTAAAGATTCGGTATATCTGAATCGGGGCCAAAATGATGACATTGATTCGGAAATACTGAATCAAAGCTTCCCGAAGCAATTCAGATTGCTTTGGGAAGCTTCGGGGCCTTCAAGGGTGCCCGGCCTCCCGCCCTCCCACCACCACCCCACTTACCTGGGGCAGTCTTCTGGCGCCGGTGTTCACTGCCGCCCTGCCAGCCGCTGCTTTGGCCTCTGCAGCAGCACAGGCAGCGCCAGCATTCACTGCCGCCCTGTTGCTGGCCGCCGCTTCGGCCTCTGCAGAGGCCAAAGTGGCGGCGGTGTTTGCTGCCGCCTTGCTAGCCATCACAGAGACCTAAGCGGCAATGTCAGCGGCGCCAGCTGCAGCCTTCCCCACCGCCCTGCTGGCCGTGGTGGCAGCGACAGAAGGCCTGCTCCGGCCTTCAAGGTCAGTAGGGTTGGGAGAAGGGGGGCACAGGGGGGAGGTGGGAATCTGTCTTTGGTATGCTCCGAATCATTTCGAAGCATACTGAAGCAATTTCCAAAAATCCGAACCTGAAGCAGCTTGCCACTTCAGGTTTTGGGTTATTCTGGATCGTTTTCCCACTTTGGGTAAATCCGAAGCGGGAAACCTGAATCTTTTCCCCACTGCACACCCCTACTTGTCTCTACAAGAGAATGAAGAACTATTTACAAGCATTCTTTGGATGCAATCTGTCAACCAGTTACAAATTCGCCTAACAGTAATAAGATCCAAACGACATTTTAATCAACTTGTCAACAAGAATATCATGTGGAATTATCAAAAGCCTTACTGAAATCAAGATAAACTATGTCCACAGAATTTCTCTGATCCAGCAAAGTAGTAACTCTCTCAAAAAAGGTAAGGTTAGTCTGACATGACTTGTTCTTGAGGAACCCATACTGGCTCTTAGTAATCACAGCTGTCTTTTCTAAATGCTCAAGGACTGATTGATTTGTTCTAAAACCTTTCCAGGTATGGACGTCAAGCGGACAGGTCCATAGTTACTTGGATCCCTTCTGGAAGATGCCAACAATTACCCCCCTCTAATATTCTGGGACCTCATCTGTTCTCCAAGAATTCTCAAAGATGGTAGACACTGGGTTCGAAATTGCATCACCGAGGTCTTTTAGTGCCCTAGGATGCAATTCATCTGGCCCAGAGGACTTGATTTCATTTAAAGAAACTATATGATTAAGTACCACCACTATGCCTACTTTAGGCTGCAACTCCCTTCCTTCATCATGTGTTCTCTTTTTGCCAGATTGAGTGCAACTTTCCTTGCAAGAGAAGACCAAGGCAATGTAGGAATTGAGCAGCTCTTTATCACCTATTAAAATTCTACTTTTCTCTCCCCGAAGTGGGCATACCACTTCCTAGTTCTTTTTTTTCTGACTATAACCAAAGAACTCTTTTTTGTTGTATTTAGTATCTTTTGTTAGTTTAAGCTCATATGGAGCTTTAGTCTTCCTGACACTGTCTACAAGCATGGACAATTTGTTTATATTCATTCTTGTTTATATGGCTCTCCTTCCATTTCTTAAATGTGTCTCTTTTATTTTTAGATCTTTAGAAAGGTGTTTATGGAGCCACCCTGGTTCCTTTAGGTTCCTCCTATTTTTTTTTCTTATTGGAATAGTCGGCGATTGTGCCTTTAATCTCTCGCTCCACTCATATTGAATTCCATTCTCCCTGATCATTGCTGATCAAAAGATTCTACCCAGCATAATTTTAAGCTTGTAGAAATTAGCTTTTCTAAAATCCAACCTATATGTCTCACTATGTTCAGCTTTCCCCTTCCCGAAAATCTTAAAATTCCAAAACTACATGATCACTACTACCCAGGGTGCCTACTACTTTCACCTAATCAACCAGTTCTCCCCTGTTGGTGAGAATCAGGTCCAAGATAGCAGATCCCCTTGTTCCCTTTGTTATGCACAAACTTGTGCCTTAGGTGTCCCTCTCGCCAATCACAATAAGAGACACACACACCATGGAGTCCTGTAGAATGAAGCAATATATGATTGTTTAATTTAAACAATGGAGGAGCCCCTTTATCACAGGAGTAGGTGGTCTCCTTATGTCTGGAGCTCATCAAAATTACAATAGAAGCACAGGCAATTAATACTTTCAGATAATCATAACAATATTACAATATTCTAATATTTGATATCTTATTGGCTCATAACATATCTAGGGTCAGTTCTGATTTGAAGATGCAATTCTGGGCTGGCCCCTCTATTTGGGGGAATTCCAGTCTTCACAGTTTTTTTTTCCTCTGCCCTCATTTTGGAAGGACACTGTCTAACCTTTTACCTACTTTCTTCTTGGCATAATACTTTCAAGGGCGCCAATGAGTCTCACTCTGGTGGATAGGAAGGGATGTTTTCCTATTCGTGCCCTTTTCCCCAGTTTCTTCTCAGCTTTAAGGAAGATAATACCACAGGTGGCCAAAACCAGCTTGCTGGGTCAAATCAGTTTTCTACAAAAGGCTCTCTGGTACTGATTTCTACTGGAATCTATAGAATAATATAAGTGCAGCCCTAAAAGCAGTATATCAGTTCTTACAGAGTTTCAAGTCTTCTTGTTTCAAGTGTCAAATTCTTACAGGTTACATTACAAAGTACTACTTTGGCTCCTGAGCATAGAAAACGTGCAAAGCATGTAATACTGAAAAAGCATAGGTTTAGTATATAAAAATAAGTATATAAAAACCCTCCAAATCTATATCCATCACCTTCTCCACCTTCTGGAAGATGAAGTTGTTAGTAAGACAAGTCAGGAATTTATTAGACCTTACATTTTCAGTAGTTTTCCCAACAGCTATAAGGGTAATTGAAATCTCCTATGACCATGATGTATCATCTCTTTGAATTTTTAAAAATCTGGTCTACGAGTGTACCACCCAAATCCTCCCCCTTGCAGACGCCTACCATAATCTCACTATTATTTCTTTCTCTTTTTATTTTTACCCAGAGGCTCTTAGCTGACCTTGCATTCATGTGTTTCCTCACAAGTATATACATCACTGACATATAATGCTACTCCTCCCCCTTTCCTTATTCATCTATTCCTTTTAAACAAGTTGTACCCCTTCAATCCTAATATTTCAACTGTGAGTCTTTACATGCCTGATATACAATTGCAAATCTTTTCCACAGTACCCTATAATAACACTTCAACACAGCTTAGTCTCTTGGCTGGTCCTCACTTAGCTCAACAGATAAACCGTCATAAAGGAAGTCAAGATACAACTGCTCCTACTTAGACTCCCAAGGTTCTGTAGAACAAATGTTTGATTTGGCCCACCCTTAGCACTAACAGAGAGAGGTAGTAGCAGTCACAGTTCCTCATTTCTCTGATGGATCACAACAAAAGGTAAAACCTCTGTAAATCACACTGCGGGAGACGGACTTAAGGAGATGTCACATCTGCTGCTCAAGGACAATTCCAGAGGGGTAGCCATATTAGTCTACTGCAGCAAAATAAAACAGAAACCCAGTGGAACTATAATGACAAACATTTATTCCAGCACAGGCTTTCATATGTCACTGCTCATTTCTTCAAATGCTCAAGGACAACAAGCTCTTTTTACACGCATCCCTACAAGCATTTTCATTGCAGCTGATTAAAAGCACTAGAAGTCTGCAACTCAGCTCAGCAACAATTCACTGGGCCAGTCTCTTGGTTCTAGCCGTTGCCTCCCCATACTATCCTATATTTAAAATGTAGAGCAGGCCTGTCTTTCTGGACTGCTGTAATAACGGCTGAAATAAGAAAGCATTTTATATTAAGAAAATGCACTAAAAAAAATTCAGAGTAGTTGTGTGTCATCTACCTGTTAATTCCATGCAGAAAGCTACGTGCTCCTGTACTAATTAAGCAGGCTTTGGAAGACCAATTAAGCAAAACACTAGTCTCCACAGAAAATTTGCTTCTCTTCTGCTACCCCTTTGCAGGGTCTTGTAAAATAACCCAAATCAGTTTAGTAAAACTCCTGAAATCCTTTGTTTTGCCATCTGGCTCACCACTAATATAAAATTAACCCAAGAAACTAGATGGCAATTCAGATGGAGGAAGGAAAAGATAAATCCCACAGACCACCAGTTCTACAGCCTTCCCCCAAAGGGTTCATGAGGACTTGCTCCACCTTCCTTTTAGCTCCTCTGAGATTATACCTTCAAAGCATTGTTAGCCAAACTATTTGCAATTCTCTGTTCTCTCCTCTTAGATCACCTTCAGGCGATTTTTCTTTTTAAAAGGAGCATTTAGTAAAAACAACTAACGCAAAAATACGTGCCTGTAACTATTCTCATAGTAACTGTCCAAACAAGGCTTCCCCACTTCAGACACTTCTAGAGAGCATGATTTCAGCTACTTACCTGCTTCATCTTATCGGGTTTCCTCACTGGGTTTTCCTCTGGTTTTGACTGTTCTACCAAAGTGTTGGACTCCTGGCTTGGAGCCTGGTTTTGGTTCTGTGTAGGCAGGGGAGGTGCTGGAGAATGTGTATCTGCTGCAGGACCTGGTCCTGTAGGTGGCAGAGTCTGCTTCACAACATTCAGTAGAATCTCCTCTTTGGCTTTAACATGTAGAAAGAAAATTATTTCAGTCACAACATGGCATTATTTCCTATTTTCCCTAGAAAAACCACGCTGAAGAGTTCACACTCATCTCTAACTACACCCTCCCAAGACGAATCTGCATTTAAAACTAAATATTTGATTCATCACTATATTGTTTTATCAGCTACAAAATAGTACATCTGTTACCAATACTGAACAATTCCAATTAAATTGTGGCCAAAGGGGAGTCAGCAAAACCTTTGAAGGCCCACTGAAAGGCTCCTTATCAACCTGCCTGACTAGGGTTATCCCCAGACACCCGGCTGTACGTGCTCCCACACTGCATGGAATGCATGACCCCAAGGGACAGAGCCTCCTCTTGTCGTGACACCTAAATTTAGGAACTAGTCCAATTTTAAAAAATCTCTGGAGCAGGCGCTCAAAAATTATGCAGTTTTTTGTTAAGTTTGTGAAATCTGTCTGGCCAGTCCTCATCATTCTGAATTGCTCTGTGTTTTTATCATTTAGGCTCATTCTACATGGCACACTTTAAGCCCACAATGCTGAGTATTCGCGCTGATCAGCACTGAATCGGCTTGGGCTCCTAGTATTTTGCACTGCACTACCTCAAGGCAATTTGGTGTCTACTTTCTTATTCTATACGAGTTGAGAAGTGTCTGTTTCAAGCCACCTTTTGTGGGAGCTGGAGCTGACATCATTTAAAAAAAAAATCAGAGCATGTGTAGAAACTTTGCCATGTCGGAGCAGTTTGTCCACCACCACCACCCTTCTCCCTGTTCCTGTATTAGCTGATTGGGCAGTCTCATATCCACCAGTTTTCTTTTTTCGAACATGAGCCCTGGTTGTAAAGAAGTGGGGGGAACCCAAGTGATCAGTGGGAAATGTGGACTGCCATCAGGGAACGAGACATGTATTGTGCTTAAAGGGGTACAATAAAACTCTTGCCTAGCTCCTGTTCTTCCTTTCATAGACAGTGCACTCTTCCTCAAGACCACAACCATCCCCTACACAATTGCCACTCATCCTCAGCAGGGCAGTTCATTTCCTTCCTTTGTAACATTCTTAAAATTCCACTCCCTGGGGCCCTGGACCCAGTGTTTGAAAAGCTCAAGGTTAAGCCATTAATTGAAAGTAACAACAATACACACGTATGGCCAAATATTCTACTACGTGGGCTTCTCTGCAAAGCAGGTGAAGCAAATAAGGTGCTATCTGAACTGTTCCTCCTCCATGAACCCAAGCAAATATCGTCTTACTCTCTGGTAGCTTTTCCAGTTGTTTGTTAAGTGAGGTGCTCTGTTTTAGAGTCAACAAGGAGCCTGCTCTTGTCTGCACAACTGTGATAATATCAGAGGCTGCATTCAAAACCTCAGACATAGAGAAGAAGCCATAATGCACAAATTCAAAGGTCCGACCAAAGTGCTGAGCAAAGGTTTTGTTAAAATCTGACAACAGGACCGGGGAAGACTTCAACAGTTCTTTCAGCTGACTCTTCACTACAGCTGGTAGAGTAGGGGGGAACCGGCCACGCCGAGGTAAGCTTTGAGGCATCTGGTCCAGACAAGACAGTCCAGGGCGAGATGTGTATGCAGAAGAGAATTTTGTCCTCAGTCTGGGAAACTGTGAGTTAGATTTGCTCCTCTGTCTAGCAACCAAGCTTGCGATCCCCTTGGTGGACTCGTCTGCAATGGCTAAAAGGCAAAGAAAAAAAAGTTAAAGGTTATGTTGTTACACAATTACGAAACCACTTTGCAGTCTTTAAGTCACTGCTTTCCTTTGCCATCCTCCAACAACAGAATAATACTGTACAAGGAGATACTACTGGGGAGGAGCCGACTACAGCGCAGCGAAGTCAGCAGCTCCGAGGAGCTTGTCTCCGAAGGAGAGTCGAAACTCAAGAGGTCTGGGGGCTTGGGATTCCTAAGTTCTGGGGAGACCCTGCGGAGAGGGGACACTGAAGCAAGAGGCTTAACCGGGGATTCACTCTAGGCATTGGAGTTGGAATTCTGTGAGTTTGCCTCACAGCACAGACCGCTGTGGCCGCCATTTTACAGGCAACAAGCTGCGAGCACCAGACGGACAGATTACAAAGAGCGATATTCTTATAAACAAGATAGCTCACTGAGAAACAAGCTGTAAGTCTACAAAATAAAAGAGAGCCGTGCATGACAACAGAAAGGAAACAAAGACTCGGCCCTTGAGAGGATTAAAAGAGAGGGACGGTGCGGTGGATTCCCTCCCCCACCACTCTTGAAGAAACAGCTTCCAAAGGGAGTTTCGAGCATGGGAGAGGCTTGTAAAGAGGAAGATGAATGACCTGCTTGGAATTACAAAACTACAGAGGCGAAAGGAAAATTCCTGCTGAGTGAGTAAAGAAAATAAAGTCACTAAAGATATAAAGTTCACCAAAGACATAAGGGAAAGAGAAGCGAGCGGAGGAAAAGACTCACGGTGTGAAGCGACAGGAGAGACTTGGCCAAGAGCGGAAAACGAAAGTAGCTGAGGATAAACTGAGTATACAAGGCAGTTTGGAGAGGAATTTGGGCAAAGTTTCTCCCCGCTCTGGAATTAAGAAAAGACAGAGACTGCCAACTGGATTAAAAGGGGAAGTGGCTGGACGTCCGTCTCACTTCTGAAAGAAAAAAGGGTGAAAGGGGGGGGGTCTGGGAAATTTAGGTAACTAATTCTGTTTACATGTGTTAAACTGTTAAACAAGAAAAGAGTTTGTCTTATAATTTCTATATAGTACAAGCGTCTGGTCTAAATCTTGTACTTGTTTCCATTAGTCTCTTCCAAATTGTATGATATTGTGGTGTTATTAATGTTAATATGATATAATTGTTGCTTAAGTGTGATAGACGGCTTGACAAGGTAACACAACAAGATAACATAAAAATAAGGAGGGTACATTAGCTGTACAGACAAACTCAAAGGGTTAACAACAACAATATATACCACTAGAAGCTTCAAAATGAGCAAAATTACAAAACTAAAACCTTTTCCAGAGCAAGCAAAATCTATAGGGACGATGCTGATACAAGAAGCCTTAAAGGATCTTCAACAAAACTTACAACAGATGTTTGCAGTAAATATAGCACAGGTGCAGAATAGTATTGCACAGGTATCAGAACAAATTACAGAGCTAAGGGGAAAAGTGGATGAATCCCAGGAACAACTGAAAGAAAACAAACAAGACAAGCCCAATTTGGCATGTTTAATCCCCAAAGTAGATGAAGGAATGGATACAATAAATCAAAAGGTGGAAAAGGTGGAGATTAGAGAGAGAACTTTAGAAGTCATAATGAAACAAAATATAACTGGAAATAAAGAGGAAGTACTGAGGGACATATCCTTTGAGGTGACCGCACCAATACTTACAAGGAGAAATGGAGAACTTGAAAAAAACCAGACATTCCGTATAGAGTGAACCCAAACTCTAACAGGAAGATTAAATTGCTAAGAGGGGTACATGTGAAATTTACAAAGAGAAGAATAAGAGAAACAACATCAAGGGAAATGAGAGATAAATTTGCAAATACAAAAGGGAATGAGGTGAAGATATTCAAGGAGACACCTTGGAATACGAGGCAGAAAAGAAGAGAATATTACTTCCTCTCCTCATTATTGAACAACAATGCAATTACTTAAAAAAAAAGACAATTGGAAATGAAGGTGGACCCCATGCCACCCGACAGATGGATTGAATGGGAATATAAAATAAGAATTTAAACATATTTAAGTAAGATAGGAATGAAAAGGAAACAAGTACTAAAACTAAATAAAGTAGGCTTATAGTAATAATAGGTTGATAGTAATGAAAGGTGATTGAATGGTAGAGATGGACGGAAATATACCGCAGAAATATGTATTAATTTGTAAGATCTGATCGATCAGAGGCTAGATTAAGCTGGAATCAAAAGTAATAAATGTGTTAACTATGTAAGGTTTGATCGACCAGGTACTAGATTAAGCTGGAATTAAAATTAACAATATATACTGACACAACTGGACACACTAACAGAACAAATAAAAGGGAAAAATAAAACAGACATAACTGGAAAGGAAGATGGATTCTGCTCTATAGATAGATGGAACAAAAATACAAAAGAACTCAAGCAGGGCTCATTTCGAGGGGGAACGAGCCGGAACACAGTTCCGGCAGTTCCTCAAAGAGGTCACATGTCAGGTAGCCCTGCTCACCTGACTCTCGCCCATTTGGGGCCTGTTTTGGCCTGGATTGGGGCCGAAACAGCCCAAATTGGGCCTCTGACAGGTGGTGGATCACTCTCCCGCTCAGCAGTGGTCCAATCCTGACCATTTTAGGCCCCTTTTTGGCCATTTTCAGCCTTTTGCCATTTTGGGCCCAATTTCAGCCCTGAATTGCCAGGATTGGGTCCAAAACAGGCAGAATAGGTGATGTCAGGGGGTGTGGCATATGCAAATCAGTTATGCTAATGACACATTTCCAGTGATATCAAGGGGTGTGGCATATGCTAATGAGCTATGCTAATGAGCTATGTTAATGAGTTCCTCCAGCTCTTTTTCTATGAAATGACCCCTGAACTCAAGTATGACTTAGCAGGACACAAACTGATAGAATGAGAATGAGTATTAGAACTAAATAAAGTAGACCTACAGTAATAATAGGAGGATAGCAGTGAAAGGAATACATAATTATGATTGTATAGAAGAGATGGACTGAAATGTATAGTATCTACATGTATCGTATGTAAATCTTGAGTAATCTGTTATTAGTCTAAGTTGGAATAAAACTAATTTTAAAAAAGTAGATACTACTAATTTTGAGATGAAATAAAAAGTTATTTAATAAGACATCTAGGATCTGTTATACCCCAGAGAAATTAAGAGATAGTACTCCTGTATGGTTGTACTCTATATAAAAACAATTCTCAATAAACATATAGTTTTTTCACTTAAAAAAAAATAATACTGTACAAGAGATAAAAATCATTATGCTAAACCCAACTTGCATTCTACAAGCACAACTATTTTCCCAGCTGTCCAGACCACAAGAGCTTCCCTCCCCAATGTCAGATTTATTAATAACAACAACAACATTCGATTTATATACCGCCCTTCAGGACAACTTAATGCCCACTCAGAGCAGTTTACAAAGTACGTCATTATTATCCCCACAACAAAACACCCTGAGAGGTGGATGGGGCTGAGAGAGCTCCAGAGAACTGTGACTAGCCCAAGGTCACCCAGCTGGCTTCAAATAGAGGAGTGGGGAATCAAACCCGGCTCTCCAGATTAGAGTCCCGCGCCCTTAACCACTACACCAAACTGGGTCTCAATTATTAAAGTGTATAAAGGGAAACTCCCATACTTCTGATGCTGCTACTTCCATACTAGCTGCTACGGTCAATCCTTTCCACCCTTCACTACCAGTGGCTGGTTCGTATGTACAAACCCCTCCCCCAACCCTCCATTCCATTGCACGTGTAGTTTAGCTTCTTCTGAAGGACCACTGATGGCTCTCAGGTAGCTGTCACGCCCCAAGTTTCAAATAAAATACACATAAATAATATTAACCACAAGGCTGATCAGGGTGCATACCAAGCCTCAACTTGTTTGCCAAAGAAAATACCTTAATTCTGATACCCTGTGAAGCAAGGGCAAAGCTCATTACAGCCACCCAAAATTACATTAAACTATCCTCTTCGTTGCAGATCTTCACAATTCTAAAACTGTGTTTAAGGAACGTGCCTCCAAAGAGGAACAGTACTACAGATGATTTGCAGCAACAGTGCAAGCAAATCACATATGGACAGTAAGTTCTTGAGAGCTTGTTCAGGGCCATACTCTCCCCCTCCTCAAGCAAAAAAAACTAATTCAGGAAGGCAGCCTTCAAAGTCTTGTGTCAAATTATGAGCCATAATTACAAGTCTTCATAGTGTCAAATATGTGTTATGTGCTGTCAAGTTGCTCCCAGCTTATAACATGTCACATATAGCTCAGAATTTATGGGCATTCCCAAGACAGCCCTCTTACTCCTGACTGGCCTTGAACTCACCTCTGAGGACAACACTGCCATCTCCACCACGGCATATATAAACAACATCAGGCATGTCCGCCACCAGTTCCATGGTGGATTGGTAACCCAGTGCACGAAATGGAAGCCGTTGGCCTATCATGGACTTGTATTCTTGTTCTAATCTGACAAGGGTAAGACCACCCTGGACTGCTGTCAGCAACGACCTGATGTCCTTCTTCAACGAGCTCATCAAGCGTTCTTGATCTGACATGTTTTTACTGAGAGAGAAAAATAGAAGGAACATTTTGTTTTTGATGGTAAGACAGTCCAGTAGCAAGATGCAATAGAAAAATTGTTTATTGAGCCTATCATATCCCAACGCATTTCACCAATGGCTTAATAAGGAGATCTAACAGAACAGAATTAAAATTAATACAACATACACATTTCAAAAAACAATATAAAAATATTGTCGAAGGCTTTCACGGCTGGAGAACGATGGTTGTTGTGGGTTTTCCGGGCTGTATTGCCGTGGTCTTGACCACGGCAATACAGCCTGGAAAACCCACAACAACCATCAATATAAAAATATTTAAAATCAATTTACAGTCATTAAAATCCTTCCAAATAACATCATGAGTATGATATAGAGAAACATATATTTAGGCTAATGTTAAATAAAAGCTGTTATTAAATATAAAATATAAGAACAAGTTATAAAAGCAAAATACTGTATATTCATTCTAAACTCTTTATATGCAAAGTATAACATAACACAGGTTTAACACTTAGAAAAAGTCCCCAATAAGGAGACACAGATTATATATTGTAGTTTGACCTGAAGACCCCAAAGCAAGTGGTGCTTTCTACCCCAAGCAGCTGGGATCTGGGTGTACTAAATGCATTCTAGCAGAGGACTTTCGTAAATTCAAAGTGAATCATGCTCAGTGCCCCATCATCCTATTAGGAAGGCCCCATGCTTCTACTGTTCTGCAAAACAGAATTATTCAGAAGGGAATTCTAGAAGGAACAAAGCTGAGGTGTAATGAATCAGCTCAGGAGACAGCTTTTATTAGGAATAAAGTTGTTCCTGTACAGATGGTCCTGTCCCGTTGCCTTAAACAGGTATGTTTGTTTGCTTTATTCTTTCTCTTTTTCACGTTGTTCTATAATCCCAGCCCCACTATATTATTTTATCTTACTAGGAATCTTTGCTATTAGATTCAAATGTTGTCATTGTTTCTTGTAATTCTTCTTACTGAATGACTGATGTTATCATAGTTTGTAATCAGCTTACTATCTGACCAAAAGGTTTTTTATCACACTTGTAATCCACCTTGAGTCCCAGTGAGAAAGGCAGACTATGAATCAAAATAATTTTTTTTTAAATCTCACATGATTTGGAAAGGAAGATTTTCAGAGACAGTTGCCACTTTGTGCTTGTCCTTCCCTATGCTTGATTTTAGAGGCATGTCAAAGATAACCTATCATAGTCCTTTTAATGACAGTACTTTAAAAGGTTGTTTTGTTTTGCAAGGGTACTTTTCTTCCTTACTATATTGCCTGTATTCAGTTCACTCTGCAATTTCTCTCACACCTCTCCTCTGCAACGTTGAAATTTTACTTGTCAGACCCTTTCAAAAATTAACAGCATGACCACAATCCAGGCACTCCCACTGAAATAAAAGAACATATAAATATTGATCAGGATTGTGTCCATATGTGCACTTAAAAGTAACTATGAAGATTGCAATCTGGGGACCAGGACTACGGGACAACAAAACCAGCCTGGCTAGGCAACACTTTGCATTTTGCCCATTCCAGGGGACTTTTGATAGAAAATAAAAGATTTTATTATCTATCCTATCTTAATATAGGTCATCAGGATTTTCGCGTATGTCCCTGAATGGGGAGGAGGGCATTTACAGGACAGTATCCTGTCCGGTGTTATTACTTTCCAACCATTATGAACCCCACTCTATAACAACTGCCATTAACCCAGCTTGTTGGCCCTTCAAGTTGACATCACGTGAATGTTCGGATATAAGAAATATGTAAAGCCAACTAAAGTTGTAGATTGTTAGTACAAAAGGTTGGAAACTGGAAGCTGGGCTGTTACAGGTAATTGAACTTTCTGTTAAGTCACCGCGAGGGCCATTTTCCAGACAAGAGTGGGCATATACTATCTCAAAAATAAAACCCAGCAATTCCTGCACAAAAGGCACTTTCCATGTAGGAACCCTCCGAAAGCTTACATGAAAAATGCCCTGTGTAATGAACCAATAGCTGTTTGGCTTTCACTATATTTGGTTCAGCACTTCTAATCCACAGACAGCAGCTAAATCTTTCGCATAAACATACTACACGTGCAACAGCTCACAAGCATTTTAAATGCTAATTTCTTCAAAGGAATACTGCATAGGAAAAGCGGCTCAATTGCTAGCACCATCCGTTTCCCAACAGCTCAGGGCAACCACACCAGAACTGAGAAATCAAATCAATCAAGATTAAGCTACGAAACCACTGGATTCCAGCCCATACATACAAACACATGCCTTGTAATAGCAATCTCATTTCCCCACTTTAAAAAACCATCTAAGCCTACATCTCCAGGTGGTCACCGTGTGTGTGGACTAAACTGGAAGAGACAACCAGAGTAGCGCAATGGCTAGAGATTTACACTAGTATTTGGGAAACCCAGGTTTGAACATCCACTCTGCCATGGAAACTCACTGGGTGACCTTGGGCCAGTCACTTTTTCTCTCAGCCAAATTTATTTCACAGGGTCGTTGGGAAAGGAGAGAATTATGTAAGACAAATTGGGTTCCCAATTTTTTTTTTTGGGGGGGGGGGGGAAGCAAGGGAATAAAGTTGGGTATTCAGATGTGAGAATGCTTTCATTGGACAAAAAAAAGGATTCCAGCCAGTTTCATTCTGCCCTTCCTCCAAGGAGTTCAGAGCAGCACACACGGTTCTCCCTTTCCTCATCTGACTCTCACCCAGCCCCCTGCAAGAGAAATGAGATGCAAACTGGGCTGAAAATAAGGGCCACAGAGATCTGGTACGCCCGCCTAAATCCTCGCGCGCTCATTCTGCAGCCCCCCCCCCCCCGCCCCAGCAATCTAAAACGGTTCAGCCCAGACACAGCTTAACCCCCTCAGCGAGGAACTAGACCACGAATGGAATCACTCCGCCTCCTAATTCGACAGTAATAACGACACGGCTCTTCCCATCCCATCTTTGAAACTATTTGGCTTTTCCCACTTATTGTGATCACATGCTGCTCCCCCCAAATTCACAACCTCGTCCATTTTGTGCAGCCCCCCTCCCCATTCGGAATCCCCCCCCCCAGCCAGCCTCGCGCAGCATCAGCGCACCCACCACTCCCGCTCGACCCTCGCAGCCAATCACCCACAAAACACAACGCGGGTCAAGGCGCGCACGCGCAGAGCCTGGAGGCGCCCCGCTGCGCGTATAGGCGCACGTGCTCTTCTCCTCACCGCCGCTGAGGAGCTTGACGGAGGGTTGCTTCCGCCTCCAAGGCTGCCCCCTGCAGGTGAAAGGACGTGAAGCGTCCAGCTGTTCTTTGTGGGGCAGTTCTTTGCCTGAGGCGCGAACTTCAAAACGTCGCTTCCCTTTCCCCAGAAATCCTTGAAGGTTTTTTTAACCCCAGCGCCTGTCGCCCTTAGAAGTAGCTTCCGAGCAAATTAGATTTATACTGGAATGAAACCTTGTTCATTAGTTTATTTTGATGGCAAGCAGATTAACATGCGTAGCCCCTCTTTATAGGGAATCTTGAGAAAGGCAGTTGCAAGAAGTACTAAGGGGTGAATTCTCAGGGCTTCACCAAACTACAATTCCCACTATTTCTGGAAAGCAATGACATTTAAACGAATAGGAAGTTTAAATCTCTAGTTGATCATCTGAAAAAAGAGAGTGTGTTAGAGATCAAATATCATCCAGTGTTGATTATCTATCTGTCTGTCTGTCTGTCTGTCTGTCTGTCTGTCTGTCTGTCTGTCTATCTATCTATCTAAGATGACTGCCGGCTGTTCTGCAAACCTTGTTTAGGCTATCCTTTGGTGGACTGAACCTGGAAACAGCCACACTGATCCTTATTTACCAGAAAAGCTTTTATTGTTTTAGTGTGCACAGACTCTGGGAGTCTACAAACTGCAACACAGCCGTTTATGTACACAGGCAACAAAAGTGCTGGAACAGAGAACCAGTAGCAAACAAAGGCAGGAGCGGAGGTCCAATCGGAAATTTTCAACACGGCTTATCTTAAAATATGGAAAGTGGGGTGAGTGAACATTACCCATAATATTGCTACTTTACCTAAGAGCCTGGCACATCTCCTAATATGGGATTGTTTGCTAATTTACCCAGGACCAAATGCTTGCAATTTACTTCTGCATTCAAGGCGCCACAAAATTCTCAGGACACTGTCTTGATCTTAAATAGATGCAAGTCTTTCTGATTTGCCACTGCCTTCTCTCCTCCAAAGCTGTCTTGGTTTTTAAATTTGTGCAGTGATCAGTCAAAAGGAGGATAGTTGAGGAGAAGCAGGCATATCCTTTATAGCAGAGTAGTCAACTCTGGATAAGGAAATTCCTGCCGATTTTGGAGTGGAGCCCAGCCTGGGGAGGGCAGGCCTTCAGAGGGACACTTCAGCTAGTTATTATGCCATAAAGTCCATTCTCCAAAGCAGCCATATTCTCTAGGGGAACTGATCTCTGTAGTCTGGAGATCAGTTGTAGTTTGGGGAGATCTCCAGGCCCCGTTTGCAGAGAGGGTTACAAACAGAGCAGGAGCTCTGAAGATCATGTCCATCCAGAAGCTCATAGTTTTGGGAATGCAGGAGAGAAAGAGATAAACAGTGAAATCCTAAGAAGACTTACTCCAGTCTAAGCCCACTGATTTCAATGGGATTAGACTGGAGTAACTCTTCTTAGGATTTCACTGAAAGGGTTTCTCTCTAGTCACTGGGGCACCACTATGGAAGGAAGCCTAAAAGGAGTGGGACATTCCCACCCCTCAGTTCACTGCCAATCATTCTTAAACCTTCCCATTGTTAGTTACTATTCCCCTAAAGAAGACAAGGTGATTAATCAAGGCCTTCTTTCTTTTTTAAAAACTAGTTTATGCAAAGGAGGTAAGACTTAGCTCGTAAATGCTTACAACAGCCAAACTGGCAAAGATTTCTAATTACGCAGGAATTCAAGAAGAAAACACAAGGTCGATCACCTCCCTTCGCCTTCTCATTTTTCACTCTCACCCACCAGCCTTTATGAAGGAGCGCAGCTAACCTGGCACTAATTAAAAGGGACCCTCGTCCCACGTACAGGCATATAATCCCAAGGAAAAATAAATGGGACATCACATACAAAAGTGCATGGATTTGTACTGGGGAACTGAACTGAGCATTCCTCCAAACCTTGGGAATTTATGCAGTGCTCATATGGGGGCTGTTGAATGGTATGGCTGAAGTACATTAAGTACAGAAGGGCTGTTTATTCTCTCCCTGCTGGTGTTAGTTTTGAAACCAGGTCTCATTGCTGGGACAGGTTGCAGCGTTGCTCTAGATCTCTGCCAACCAATCCTAGGAGCTCTATGAAATAGGATCCGTTTTGTATGACTCACCCAGGCTTGGCTACTTGCTACTGTTCAACAGCAGCTATGCCATGAAAGCCAGTGTGGTATAGCACTTAGAATAGAGTTGCCAGGCCCCTGTGCCTCCCAGTGGGAGGGAGGGACCTGGCACTTAACAGGAGTCTCCTTCTTAAGCATGCACAAAGTGCAGGAGCATGCCTGCTGCCAACTTGATGATGTTACCTCCCGGAAGTGATGTCATTGCACCAGCAACGGGTGTTCTCCCATGCTTTGCACAGGGCCAATTCAGCCCAAATGGGGCCAAAATTGGTTCCTGAGAAGCACAGGACCATGCCCACAGCCAGGCATGATGACATCACTTTAGGGCAGGAGTGCCCACTGCGTACTTGCCCAGGAGGTTTCTTGCCCCCCAGGCCCGTCCCCCCCCCAGCCAGGTAAGTTGTGGCGGGTGTGTGGAGACTGAGAGCGGGGGATCCCCACCCCCACTGAGATCTAGGAATGCCAGGTTTTAATCACCATTCTGCTATGGAAGTTCACCTGCTGTCCTTGGGCAGTCACACATTCCCAGCCTAACCCACCTCACAGGGATAATAATAATAACATTCAATTTATATACTGCCCTTCAGGACAACTTAATGCCCCCCCAACACACACACACACACACCTCTGCTCTTAGCAGGATAAAATAAATGTTTTCCCAATTTTAAAATGCTAAGAAGCAGGAAGCATGATTTCAAACAGCAAAACCTAGTGGAGATGGAAAAGTTCCCTTCTGTGCAATGTCCCAAGACCAATTGAGGCTGCTTGAACCTGTAGTATGTATTTTATAGATAGACTGCAATCTTTGCCTGTTTGGGTGGTGCCCCCAATCAAGTCTGCACTTGCTGTGAACCTTGGTTGACTGCTATGTGCTGCCCTGATGCTGACACCTAGAACCACAGAGATTACCATTGAAAGCGGATTCGCTTCCTTTCCGAATCCTCTCTGCCCTGTACTATCGAAAATATTACAATGTCACTGCATTTCAAGTTTCCCCACTCAGCTTCATTGGCTGTCATTTGATGTCACATTACTTGTTTTAATTTACTAATTACTAATTACTTCTGACATTGTCCCAGCCTAAGACAAATGTGGAAGGAACTTGGTCACAAATAGAAACGATTCATTACGAAGTCAAGCTGAACTCAGCCCGTGCCGTGCCATCCCCCCCATGCCATTAATCCAGCAACTTTCCACAGAAACTTTTAGCTGATTGTACCATCTAGAAATTGCATGTACAGAGATCCTCCCACAGGATAATGCCTTTTGCTCTCTATTCCTCCCTTTAGGTCAGGATAAATTGCCAGAAATTACAACCTCCCACATTTTCCTGCAGAAGTTCTCTCCTAGTTGTGCTGTCCTCCTCAACACAGATCATCAAGCAAGAATGGAAAAGAAGTCAAGGAGCTCTTCTAAGGAGCCCCGTGGGAGAAGCAGAGAGAAGGCAGCTGCAAGTGTGAAGAAGGAGAGGGCAGAACATAACCAGAAAGCTGGCAAAGAGAGGCAGGAGTCCGGCAGGAGGAAAAGAAAGAAGGAGACCAAAAGCAGCCCTGAGGCAGACAATCAAGTCCACACTTCAACGGTGGTGGACGTGGATGATGTGATATCATTTGAAGAGGAAACTGAGGTGATGGCTCTTCTAGAAAGCGAGAAACTGGAGGACGGTAAGGGGATGTGTGGAGGCAGACAGCAGAATTTGTGCCCAGCTGAGGCTCAGCTGCCACATGTTGGCTCTCTTCCTGTTAACATTTAAAGACAATGCATGGTGCTGCATCATGGCACATGAGTATCCCATCCCAACTGTGCAAGCAGATCAACAATCGGGGGGAAACCGTGGGGCACAAAGCTGTAAGAGAAGGTGCTCTCTTTAACTGAGACTTACCAGGAGGATGTGTGGGGGACAGAGGATGTGTGGGTTGGCAGAGGTTACATTTCCACACTGTAGGAATTACCATTCTACAGTCATGAAAACAATTTCCATGGTAGTTTTGTTGAGGAAGGTGCTCAAAGGAGAGAGAGATTGAGATTGATTTATGGGAGGGTGGGGAATTAAGTAGATGCCTTTCTTTCATCTACATCTATCATCAGAGCAAATTGTTTCTGAATGGCAGATAAGTACCTTTCGGTGGAAGCGGTTAAATCCAGAGTGGGAGAAAAAAATGTTATGCCAAGGACTACATCTTGGAATGGGTCTTGAACTACAGACTGGCAAGTCCAGATTGGTTCAACGCTTCTATGATCATTACGTTTAGTAAAACATCACCAAGAATGGTCTGATCAGGGAAAAGATAACTTACATCACATTAATCTGAATTCCTTTATGTGCAGGTACGTAGCTGGCCATATTAATCCCAATTACACAGGTTTATTCAGGAGCTTAAAAATCTATATGCATGCCACTATGTGGTGTCAGTTTTGTATATTCATTCATCAGGCTCTGTCTATGACTTCATAGCTATTTCAGCAAAGAATTATACCTCCTGCAGGGTTGAAGTCAGGGTGTGTATGCGTGCACGCACACACACTGTTTCTGCCCTTAGATTTGTTTCACAGTAATGTCAAATTCTATTCTTTGTGGCAGCATTTCCAGAACCAATGTTAAACAAGTTTCCAGAGGTATCTTAAAGACTAATGTGAGTTATTCCGGCATAAGCTTTCAAGAGCTCACTTCATCAGATGCTTTCAAGCATGAGCTGGAATAAAATATATTGGTCTTTAAGGTGCCCAGTGGACTCTGTAGCAGAGTAAACCAGCTACCCTTCTAGATCTTTGTGTATGGAACAGTTCTGTATATGGAACAGTTCACTTCTATATTATCTGTTTTGTCATTACTGCTGTTCTGTGTTTTTTCCAGTTTCTGTCTTTTTGTACTTCATGCCTGGGGTTGGGTTTTGACCTCTAGTGAAATACCAGCCTGTGCGGGGAGGGAGAAATATAAATCGAAAATATAAACAAACAAACAAGGGTGAACAGAAGAGACTGTTGCATTAGTCCGCTTCCTCCAAAAATGAAAATGGTTAAAGCAGGCATTACTCCAAATCCAGGAATAGTTCACAGTTTTGGTTGAATGCTAGTCTCCAGGACAATGTACTGTAAACTTTTTTTTACCATTATGGATATGATTTGCCAGTTGTACATTTAAGTAGGGCTTCTACATGTGGTGGCTATGTGCCCCTGCCCATTCCGTTTGGAAAATGGTCTCCGAAGTAGTAGCAAAAAAGGTCAGGAATTAACATTATTAAATTATGTAGCGAGGGCCCCAAGTGATTTAGAGGTTAACATAACAGGAGCAGCTGGATTGATATGAGCTAAAACTGGAAACAAAATGTAATGCTAAGTAAGCAGGATTGGTTCAATAAAATTCAAGCATAGTTTAATTAAGCTTACCACCTGATCACAATAAGGAATATTAGATACATTATGATATTCAGTACGTCATCATATGGAAATTACTGTAGTAAAACTGTTTTGTGTATCCAGAAACTATTAAGTGTACAGGCTTCAGTGTGTAATAACCTATAGCATTTTGTGTGTTCAGGTTAAACTGCTATGGTTATTATTCCCTCTGTGCATTTATTCTTAGTACATCCTTACTGATTTAGAGAACGATAGGAAATATATGCCTAGTACCTCTCATTGTGTGTTAGAATGCAACAAAGGTGACCTTTAGGGTTTTAACTTTGGTTGGAAAATTCCTGGAGATTTGTGGGTGAAGTTTAAGGAGAGTGAGATTTAGGGAGAGGAGGGACTCAGCGGGGTATAATGCTACAGAATCCACCCTCCAAAGCAGCTGTTTCCTCCAAGATCCAGAGGAGTTAGCCGTGTTAGTCTGTAGTAGCAAAAGCGAAAAGAGTCCAGTAGCAACTTTAAAACTAACCAACTTTACTGTAGCATAAGCTTTCAAGAATCACAGTTCTCTTCGCATCTGATGAAGAGAACTGTGATTCTCAAAAGCTTATGCTACAGTAAAGTTGGTTAGTCTTAAAGGTGCTACTGGACTCTCTTCGATTTCCTCCAAGGGAACTGATTTCTGTAATCTGGTGATCAGTTGTAAACCTGGGACGTATCCAGGCCCCACCTGGAGGCTGGCAACCCTAAATGCAAAGTCAGTTGGAAAATTGAATTATTCTGAAATTGCCAGAAGTAAAAAAGTTCCATAGTTTGGTGGAAGGCAGTGAGTGGGCTTCCTCTCAATGGGCAAATCCACATTACTCATTCTAAGTCGCATGTTCTCCGCATTCCCCACGCAATCCCGAGTGCCAGTCACATTACCTCATTAAGCAGACGCATTTCATTCGCATTTCTCCTGAATATGTGGTCACAGGTTTTCAACGGGAGTTTCACGGTGGCCGTGAACGGGCCAATTCACAATTTACGCGGTTTTTTAAAAACCACCCCCCTTCCTGTCTTTCCGGCCGTTCCGAGAGTTCCTATTGGCTGATTCAACTTGCAAGTGCTCCGTGGTCTGCAAAATAATGTTTTTGACTTCATAGCATTGGATTTATTGATTATGCTGTTTCTGAATCAAATCTGGTCGTTTGAAAAATCATTTTGGGGTGAATCCATCCTGAGAACGGACTCGTGAAACTTCCTTTTTAACTGTTTTTTATTTTTTTTATTTTATATTACTGTAATATCAAAATTACGAAATATCGAAATAATGACACTCCAAGGAAGTGAAACTTCAGTAAAATTCTGGCACTGAACTATCCTGCATAGGAAATGCCCACGAAAGCTTCCCACATGCTTCCAAATTTCCAAAAAAGAAACGGGAGAGAGCCATCAGTGCTGTCAGTGGGGGAAAGAGAGGCATCATTATCTTCAATGATGTTTCTTTATAAGGCAAGATCGAAATAATGGAAAAGTACGCTCAAAATTTTTTAAAAAAAATGGGCGGGGAAAAAGGTCCCGCCCAAAAAAGTGGTTTTCGAGCGGCCATGTGACCGGAGAGACGCACGAGAAAGACGGATTGGAAGCAGGAATGTGAACGAAGAGGGGAAAATCACGGATTGGAGGCAAACGGAAGATATCCGATAAACATGCGGGTAATGGGTGAATGTGGATTTGACCAATAAATCAGTGGCCTTCTCTCTATTCCTTTTTCTGTAGGTTTAAAGTCTACAGGCCTGGGCTTCTGTGAGTGGCTTCTTGTTCTCCTGTCTCTCTTTGTCATCCTAATCACATTTCCTATTTCCATCTGGTTTTGCATGAAGGTAAGAGCATGCTGAGAGGGAGAACCACTGTAGTGTTGATAGTTCACATACAACCCCAGTCTGTAGCTCCATTATGCAGAGCAAACTTTGTATACCTCTTTGCATAAGCAAGACTTACACAAAGACTCGGGATCTTCTCTTGCACAAATGTGTATACAAAGAATAGTTATAGTGTGAATCAAGACAAATGCATTGGGGCAGGGCCATAATCCCCACCCAGGGACCTGCAAACTGGTTTCAAGAAACTTGCCTTTATAAAAGACTCTGGTATTTGAATTGTAAAGTTCAAGCATTCTCCTTTTTTCTTTTGTCACGTATATGATAATAACATTCACACAGGCAAATAATAAGAAAAATAACTCTAATTTGCAAGTTTACTTGCATAACCCCTGATGGGGAGTGATTTCAATACACTTCAGAATAACATTAATCATTTTGGGTACCTTGGCTCTCCTTTTCCCCTCTCTACTTAAGTAGCTCAGAGAGCAAGTGGATGGCTCCCCCGCCCCCATCTCATAGAACTGGGGGAGTAAAGCCCAAATACTGATGGTAAGTGAGGGTCAATTACAGTGCAATTCTAAGCAGAATTCAATGGACTTAGAAGGATGTGTAACTCTGCTTAGGATGGTAGTTAGCCTCCCATGCTATTAAACAGAATGAACAGCCCAAATGAGCAACATAATATAAAATATAAAGCAACACGTTGCTATATATTTGCAGATGAAGGCAGTTTCTTTTCGTAGGCCTGCCTGCTGTTCTGAGTTGTGTCCTTAATGCTAAGCATTGGAATAAGGAAGCAGTGTATTTTCAAACAGGAGCATGGTTTAATATGTCATGTTCTTTCTCTGTATGGAGTTGTAGCGACAACAACTTCTTTTCTCCCTGTTTCTGTCTATACTATGTCCTGGAGTAGACTAAAGTAATCTAAAACACTGGCCTGGGTTAGAGTTGCCAGGTCCCTTGACTCTCCCAGTGGGAGACTGGGAGCCTGGCACCTACCTTGCTGCGCCCCCCAGTCTTTATTTTGCATCCGTGATGACATCACTCCCAGGAAGTGACATCATCCCATGGGTCAAAGGGCAGCCTGGGCACGCTCCCACGCTCAATCAGTCTGCTGCGGGGCATGATTCAGCCCCAAACGGTTCCACTACGGGGCGCATTTCAGCCTGAATTGGGCTGCTGTGGGTGCAGGAGCACACTGCCGCCCAGGGGGGTTCCCTGCGGAGAGCCCCCCCCCCGGTCAGCCAAGTAAGTGGGCATGGGAGGATCGGTGGGAGCAGGGGATCCCCTGCTCCAGGCTGGGGAATGGCACCCCTAGCTTGGATTAAAGGAATAGAGTTGTCAAAAACTCCTCAGGTACCAGACTCCATAGATTCCATCATTAATCTCAGTTTCCCTTGACAGATTGTGAGGGAATACGAGCGTGCCATTTTGTTTCGCTTTGGACGCATCCTTCGTGGAAGGCCCCGAGGGCCTGGTGAGTATGGAGGAAAAACCCTTGTCCTTGCACACAGCAGCAAGTGGGATGCTGGTGGCATAAAATAAGGAACCCCCTCTCCTCAGAGTTCGACAGTGAGAAACACTGGCCTTCTCAATTAGCGTTGCCAACCTCCAGGTGAGGTCTGCAAATCCCCCAGAATTACATCTGATTTCCGGACTACAGAGATCAGTTCCTTTAGAAGTAGCCTTGCCAGGTTCCTGCCAATGGTGGCAATTCCTGCCTCTGCCTGTTGATTGACAGCTAATCAGTGGCAGGAGACACGCATGGGTGGAGGCAAACTGGGGAAATGGGCATGTGCGCATCTGTGGCCCCATTCATAACATCACATCTGGAGCAACTTGAAAGCAATGATGTTGCATCAGGGCTGATTCTTTAACAATCAGCCCAAAACGTAGCTATGTTTGGGTTTGACTGTTTAAAAAAAATTATCTCTAGTGTGCACCATTGTTTCTGGATCGCACCAGAAGTGATATCATCAACTGGGGCCACAAGCACACAGGTGCATAGAGAAAAGTGGTAAGTATCCCCCATCAGTTGCCAATGGGAACTACACATCCATTTCACACCTGTTTCTGTTCACAGATTTTGAAAGGTTTTGGAGCAATTAAAAGGCCTAAAAGAGCTCTTGGGCCAGAGACAGCTGTGGGACAAAAGGTGTATGTTTTCTTACACCATGGACAATTATTCCTGTGATGTTCCACATTCTGCTCTTTCACAATGCTATTGCTTGTCTCCTGTCTTGTGTAAAAATCTGAATTTTCAGTCTGTACAACCTATTTATTACTTTGGCATAAAGAAGTATGATTGTATTTCACAGTATCCGGTTTTCATGTGCTGCTGTTCTCTTATCTACCTAAATAGGTTTGTTCTTTTTCCTTCCCTGCCTGGATACCTGCCACAAAATAGATCTTCGCCTCAAAACCTTAGAGATTCCTTTCTATGAGGTCAGTCCAGTCACAACCAACCTGTCCTATGAACACATTTGTGGGAAGTAAAAAGACAGGGAATCAGGAAACGTGATGTGATAGCTGGCTAGATATATACTGTGATTCTGAATTTCCATGAACCAAGAAGTCCCCAGCTGAACTGTCAGCCATGAACACACTAAGTTCTTGCATCATAAGATATACAACACCTTATAGAGTGTTGTAAGAATTTCTGGTGTACGTGAAACACTGAGCCTTCAAAAGTGCTATCTAAAAGCTAAAAGTCTCAAGCAAGATGGGGATCCATATATATTTACATCACTCATATATGAACCAGAAGGGGTATACAGTTGTGGAAAAGGCCATTTTATGGTTAAGAGCATACCATTTAAGGTTAAGCTAGATATGATGGCTTCCCTGGGCTTATACTTATGTCCACTGACACCATTTTAATTGATTTGTAATTTTTTTAACACAGAGCCATGAGGCTCCATCCAGAACAGGCACACAGCAAGGCAGCCCTAGGTGCACAGGCTCACTGGTTGGCTGGCTTGCCCTAGAGGACTGACCTCTTCGTCTCACCTGGTGAACCAAGTGAGGAGAGGAATTGCCCTTCAGCCCTCTGCTTGGCTGCTGCTGCCTCCACTGGTTGTTTGTCTGGTTCCCCCCCCTCCCTCCTGCACTCCACATGGCAGCTCAGTGGCAACCATGCATTTGGGGGTGCAGGTAGTTGCATGCCACCGCTTTCCTCCTGCTCTCGCTTCCTTTTGCAGGAAGAAGATGTTTACTTAGCCAGTGATGCCAGGTGAAAACTGCAAGAAGATGGCAACAGGGCCATGTGGACTTGCTGGCCAGGTCACTGTCCTTGTCCTACAAAAGAAGGCAAGAGCAGGAGGGAAGCGGTGGCAGCAGCTCACAGATGGCACACAATCCCTCTCCACCCCCCACTCAGCACTCCCAAGTCAATTGCATTCCTGTAATAGCAGAAGAAAAACATAGAAACTCAATCTAAATAATACTATTCCCTGTTATAAGTGGCCAGTGAATCCAGCTGCATGTGAGTGGGAATATGGGTGTGCCTCTTGCACACTCTGTTGAAAGCATCCAGGCATGCTGAGTTGCTTCTATTCCAACAATTTCATCCATACTTGCTCACTGCCAGCCTCACGAACCCCCCTCCCCTCTCCATCATTCATCCACTGGATAATCACACACATCGTGTCCTGTTTGCCCTAGGTCATAACCAAAGACATGGCAAGTCTAGAAATAGATACTGTGTGCTACTACCGAATGGAAAACGCTGCACTTCTCGTGACTACCCTTGCCAGCCTCTCAAGCGCAGTCCAACTACTGGTGCAGACTATCGCCAAGCGTTCACTGGTGCATCGATCCCTCACAGAGATCCTCATGGAAAGAAAGAGCATTGGCCAGGAAATAAAGGTGGGCAGGGGAGGGCTGCCGAGCGGAGGGGACCAGCGGACAAAGTTTCTCTGTTTTCTCTGAGACCTGGAAAGCTGGACAAGGTGCCTCTAGTGTGTGGCTATAAGTTCAACTTCTCCTGTATTTAGGGGAAGGGAAGAAAAAAAAGTAGAAAGATAAGGTATAAAAAACCTGTAATGGAGGTTTCCCCAATTGTTGGGAGGTAGGAACTAGATGAAATGGGGATAATGAATTGTTACTTTCTTTTCCCCACTTTATGTCCCAGTTGCCCGAGAAAACTGATAGCCTTATGAAGTGATTTAAATAAAGAGCACCAGGCTGTTTTTGTTTCCTAAAGTATTTCAAATGATTTCACAACATACAGTTTCATAGTAAGTGGCTCGCTTAGTCAGGCGAAAGGTTTAACTAATGCAACGTTGTGATTCCAGCATCAGCCAAAGACCTCTGGAGAGCACACCTCCATTTGTCCACACCGTCTGGTAGTCTCTGAACACAGAACAACCAGCTAACCAGAAAAATTTGACTGTGCCTTTAACAGAAGCTTAATCTGCAAAAATCAGCAGGTTAAGATTTTCGAGGTTTGGACATACAAAGTCACTATAGTTCAGGGAGCTGCCAAAGAGCACTGCTACAGAGTCCAGTTTAGAAGATGACATCCCTATCTGAACATGGAGGTTCAGTTTACATCCTCTGTGAATTTTTTAAACCCTTTTTTAAAAGCTATTTAAACTAGGAGTTGTCATCTTATCTTGCAGTTGCAAGTTCCTTATGTTGTGGTGTATGCAGTGGGATTTCCTTTTGCCTGGCTTGAACTCATTGCCCATCAGCTTTTTAAAGAAAGCTGGTCCGGCAAGAGGCAGAAATAATTCTCTCTAGGCACTTTTTCTATTAAGGGAACATACATTTTCAACATTTATGAGTCACTTTGCCACTCAAGAGCATCCAAGTCAATAACATTTCTTTTAAAAATAGAGCTATTGAAAAAGCACCCACCACAAAACAAACTATACAGGAATATTATCTGTAGCCTACGGAGTTGTCAATATGCTGTTTGACAACAGTAGGATAACGCAAGGATCCAGAAGAGAAGGGATGGGAGTCTAGGTCACACACTTGACTCCCTCCTCAAGGAAATAAATCTTTCTGGATTGTGATGGCTGTTATGGCTAGGGAAAAATGGAGTAGGAGAAGAATGTCTTGTCACACATCTCCCAAAGGCCCTTACCTGGCCCAGGTGATGGGAAGGAAGAGCACACATGTGCCTTTCCTCCTTCCTACATCATACTATTCTGTAGGTTCCCACCAACCTTCCTCATCCTATTTTTTCTTTTTCCTCCAGCCTCTAATTAATTCAGCCTGTAAAAGTTCCCCTGCCACTGTGATGGAGGAGAAGCCAGACTTGGTGTACCTTCTGATGCGGGGGGGGGGGGGGAGAGCCAGATCTGGTGAAGTTCTATCTTCTGTGAGACTTTTTTAAAGGCACAGAGGCTATTTCTAGGTCTGCAGTTGGCAACCTTCACTCTCGCAAAGAGCTCCACCAAAAAGAATGAATCAGCCGTACAGCCCCCAAAAGAATGAATCAGCCGTACAGCCCTTACTCATTGCTTTAGACTCACTATGCTAAAATCAGTGGTGCAAACTAAGATATATGTAGGCTGCATTGAAACACACTGCTACTCAGCCCACTGCCTACTAGACCCTTGACCTCCAGCTTTCAACTCCCCTACCTTTAACTCATCCAACCTGTTGGGGAGAAATCCTTTGAAGTATACAACACATACACCTCAAAGGGATACCAGGTGATCTGGTTTAAGAGAGGGAATGGTGGGAGCACTTCTGATTGGCCCCAATCCAGGAGGTCACAGCCAAGTCACTTTTTAGTTCAAGCACAGATCCACCTAGCATTTTCAGTTTTACCCAAGCAGCTGAAAAAAGAGTTTGTGCGTAGATCAAGTTTAACTGGCCAGACTCATAAAACTATGCTAACCTTGAAATCTCCATCCACAGGTTGCTTTTTAGTTCAAAAGAAAGAGCATATACTGATGAGGTTCTCAACAGGTTGCTTCTTTCTGGTCCACAAGGGATTAAAGTCTATTCACTAGTGCTACTTAAAGAGCCAGGTTGGATAGGGTTGACTGGAGAAATATGTCCTGTCCCTTTAACAGAGACTTACTGTAGTAATCTCACACTGTTGAGTCTCAGTGAGAAAGGTGGGCTATAAATGACAAAAATAAATAATATAAATAAATCATTGGCAGCTGAAGCTTTTCATGCCATGAAGGTAAATAACATTACCTCCTAAACAACATACTATTTGCCCTCTGTTAAAGGGATGAGACATTTTTTTCCCTCCAGGAAGCTGGCAAATCTATGAGCCAGAAATAGAGTATTTATATAATCAGCCATGTGTTTAGTATGTACTATCTGTTTGCTGTATGTATTATCCTGCTCTCACTGCATTGATTTATACTTACATAATACCATTACCTGTATTGTATAACATATCATGTCTAATACTTTATGCTTTGTTTCAGATTTCTAGTAAAGAATCCAGTAGCACCTTTAAGACTAACCAACTTTACTGTAGCATAAGCTTTCGAGAACCACAGTTCTCTTCAACAGATGCATCTGACAAAGGTGCTACTGGACTCTACTATTTTGCTACTACAGACCAACATGGCTAACTCCTCCGGCTTTCAGATTTCTGTAATCTTAGTCCTATTACACTTCTTTTTAGATGTTTCAACCTATTGATGGCATTAATTTACACTATGTAATCTGTCTTGCATCTCAGAGAGAAAGGCAAACTACAAAGTAAATAAAAAAAATAAAACAGATGCATTCCATCTTGTATAACCCAATACTAAATGTTTCAGAATACTATTACAGCAAAGGTTGCCTGAAAATTCAGCCTTTCACTGAACGTGTCAAATAAAGCTTATATTCTATTTTTAAATTCCTTGCTCCATCATCCAAGGGTGTGATAATTAATAAACCTCCACTTTTGCAGGTGGCTGTGGATGCTGTTACCTGCCAGTGGGGGATCAAGGTGGAACGGACAGAAATGTAGGTATGAAATGCATTGGTGTGCAGAAATAGTAAAAAGTAAAAGAAAAGTTAAAAAAATGTCTGGGAAGAAAGGGGAATAGAGGGTTTTTTAAAAAAAAGATTCTACCTTCTTAAATACCCTCTTCTGCTTTTTGTCTTCAATTTCTCCATCTGGATGGGCACTTCTCTGGATAGAAGAACACACACTAGTTTTGGAGAGCCTCTTTCTTCTACCACAGGTTCCCAAGTACATTCCTTCTTTGACTATGATAGGTCTGTAAGTGGAAACAGGTGATTCATAGCCAGGAGCACTTGCTTAAAATCTCTGGTTTAAACCAACTTCAACATACTATCACCTGTACCATAATCAACTAGGTCTCCTTCCACTGAGTTTTTAATAGTGGAGTCTTAGGTATATTTACTTCAATCTATGCCCATTTATTTCAGTGGTCGTGGACTGGAATAATTCTGCCTAGGATTGTGCAATAAGCTGCTTATACCTTCAGACAGCTCAAAGTGTAATACAAAAGCATCTGAGCTGCCATCTTTGACTGGCCAAGTGTCTTTTGGTCTCAGATCCCCTCTGTCCAATGAAGAAGTGAATGCCATGGTCATTTACTCACCACTGTCCTAACTGAAAGATAGTTCTGGCTGCGACCTGAAAGTGTCTTTTACCTTGTGACTGAGCATGATATGGGGTGAGGGAATTGGTAGAAGCAACTCAAATCTTTCAGCACTGCATGTGCTAACCGATGCAAGAATTTAGGTGCTTTTCCTCTGGAGAGCTCAAGAAGACACAGAGTTCCCAGACACACTACCGTCTAGGCAGTATTGTCAGCTCTCTGCCTCCCTGTAATCTTTCCCATAAGAATAATCCCCAGTATGGTTTTTCTTTACATATCTATCTAAAGAAGTGAGCTGTGGCTCACAAAAGCGCTTATTGAAATAAACGTTAGTCTTTCAGGTGCTGCTAAACTTGTGTTTTATTACTGTTTGGAAAGACAAGAGTGACCCTGCAGCTCACTGCCATGAGGGACTGCAGTCTGTGTCACCAGGATGCCTATTTCTATTTCAGAAAAGATGTTCGATTGCCAGCTGAGCTTCAGGAGTCTCTGGCTGTACAAGCAGAAGCCCAACGCCAGGCCAGAGTGAAGGTAAGAGCACGCTCATGCCCTGTATGTTCATGACTGGAGACCTTTCATACAGGCCTTCTCCAGTTCAGGTCACTGTTTAAATCACAGTGTTCAGTGGTAGAGATCTGTTTGGCGTGCAGAAGGTCCCAGGTTCAATTCTTGGCAAGTGCTCAGTGCTAAATGTATATACACACACCAGTGCTGGGTTTATAATCTGAGAGACTATTATAATTCAAATACTCCCTTGCTCCTCCTCTCCAGCATGATGTGTGCTAGAGCAAAGCAATTGGCAGTTTGAATACTCAATACAAAACACTGCTTTATTGTAACAGTAAGCCAATTCACATTTTAAAAAGTCTACATGACCTCCGTGAAGACTTTTGATCAGAGATATGCTGCAACTTCCATGCTCAGAAATCGGATCCCAGGCATGGGGCAGTTATTTGTCCTATTGAGGAAACATGTATATACTGAAGACTCCATGTAAGTTTCTCCAGTGGAGCAAATGGTGGTCCTTGGGGCAGTAAAAAAGGCTGAGAAAATGATGTGAGGAGAGGGTCGTGCCCCCAGTCCCCACATGCCATGGGTCTCTAAGAACAGAGCTCCAGGTGTGAAACACATAACACAAGTCTAATCAAAAGATTTGTACTTTCTCCTATGAAAGCGAACACACACACACATGGCTATTTACCTTCTCCCTTTCCCATATGAATAGCAATGTAGAACCCTTTCCAACAGCCAGTGTGCTGTTAGGACCCTGGCTCTATCTACTGAGCATATTTCATCCTGCCCTTCCTCTAGTGAGTCTAAGCCAGTGGTTCTTAACCTTTTTTGTGCAATGAATCCCTTTGGCAATCTGGTGAAGCCTACGGACCCTTTCTTAGAATAACATTTTTAAATGTATAAAATAAAATAAGATTACAGAGGAAGTCAATTATATTGAAATAGGGTCAAGCACCGAGTCATTTCTGACCCATGGGGGGACGTCGCATCATGACGTTTTCTTGGCAGACTTTTTGTTACGGGGTGGTTTGCCATTGCCTTCCCCAGTCATCTACACTTTACCCCCAGGAAACTGGGTACTCGTTCTACCGACCTCGGAAGGATGGAAGGCTGAGTCAACCTTGAGCCGGCTACCTGAACCTGGCTTCCACCAGGATCAAACTCAGGTCGTGAGCAGAGCTAGGGCTGCAGTACTGCAGCTTACCACTCTGCGCCACAGGGCTCTTACAAATTGAAATACAGTTATCAAAATACTAAAAAAACGCAAATCTGTGATATAGTAATATACGTGCTTCTTTATTGAGGCATTAAATAACAAGATGTAATTTTTTTTCCTGTCCAAATTCACGGGCACCCTGAAATCTATCCACAAACTCCAGGTTAAGATGCCCTGGCCTAGGGCATCACAAAAGGTTCTTGCTCTCCCACTTTGTCCTCACAACAACTTGTTAAGGAAGGTCAGGCTGTGAGACAAGGACTGTCCCTATATCATCCAGTGAACTTCAAGGATGAGTAGGGAGTTGAAGCCAAGTCTTCTTGTCTGTCACTCAAACCCCTTCTCTGTTCTCCTGAAGCACATTGGGTAAGGTTGCCAGCCTGGAGATCTCCTGGAATTACAATTGATCTCTAGACCACTGCAATTAGTTCCTCTGGAGAAAATGGCTGCTTTGGAATGGTGGACTTTATGGCTTTATACCCCACAGAGGTCCTGTCTCTCTCCAAACCCCAGACTCCACTCCCAAATAGCCAGGAATTTCCTAGCCTAGAGGTGGTAACCCTATCAACTGGGTGACTTTTGCCGTTACACTCTTTGAGAGCCAAACTACAAGTGACGCCTGACACAGGTTGGACACTTGTCAGCTTCTCTCAAGTTTTGATGGGAAATGTAGGCAGATTGGTGGAATGTTGGACAAGTGACAGTTGAAAAGTCTGTTGGACAGCAGTCAGAGAGCCAAGCTGCAAGACCAGGATGCCTACATTTCCCATCAAAACTTGAGGGAAGCTGACAAGTGTCCAACCTGTGTCAGGCGTCACTTGTAGCTTGGCTCTCAGTCTAACCTATTTTACAGGACTGGTGAGGACAAAACATGGAAGGGGAGAATAAAAATGTACTGATTGCTAGAGAGAGTGCTTATGCAGAGACACAGGCTCCCTCACAACCATCTGTATTAAACAACCATGAAAGCTTAGGCAAAGGCCATTGTGCACCTTAGAAGCTTTTCTGGAAATAATATTCTGTGAAAGCCGTTGTGGCAGTTTAGATTGGGAGGAGGGCATTAAAGAACCCTTTCCCCATAGGTCCTGTTGTATGGGAGGGAGTCCATTCTAAATCTGCCCTTGCACATTTGCATTTAAGAGTCGAGCAATCTATGCAGGGTCCCCCAGACCCAACTTGGGTCCCCTGGAACCACGCAGCTGCTTTGGGTAATGGCTGTTAAAAAATAAAGGAGAGCTCAAATGACCTCAGAATGCCACTGCAGGGGAAGGAGGGGTTCCTTCCTCCCCCCTCAAGCCATTTCCCCATGTCAAAATAGCACAAGGGGCGCGTACCCTCCCCCCATTTTTACTGCTCCACGTGCACAAAATATTCTATGTGGAACAGAAAAAGCGGAGCGGTGGGGGGGACCTCCCTTGTCTGCTATTTTGACAGGGGGAAATGGCTTGAGGAGTGATTCTGATGCCCGTTTGGGATCTCCTTTTAACAGCCATTCCCCACAGCTCCTGTGGGGTTACAGGGAACCCAAGTTAGGTCTGAGGAACCCAAACCTAACTCTTTAAAAACCTACAAGTCTAGCTTGACCCTAAGAGTTCATTGATAGCTAATGCAAACTCTGAATTCTGTTGAAGCCAAGATGGACACAGCAGGTGAAGCGGAACAAAAATGGAGGGAAGGAAATTAAGCCAGTTTATGGGTTCGGCCTGAAAATGATGAGCTTTTAGCCTCCCATATGATACAGATTTAACGAGAAAACTCCTTTCAATGACCTTACACTTTAGGTGATAGCTGCTGAAGGAGAAAGGGCTGCTTCTGAATCCCTGAAGCTGGCTGCTGAGATAATGTCCAGCGCACCGGCTGCCATTCAGCTTCGTTACCTGCAGACCTTACAAGCCTTGTCTTCGGACAAACCACCCACCTTTGTTTTACCTTTGCCCTTTGACCTCATGAACCTTTCAACTGGGGCCAGCCTGAAACCCACAACTGTTAACCTGTCTCCAGATACAATCATCCACCCAGAAGCTCCAAAGAACCCAAAGGACTCCCCCATGCTATAGAAACGCAGCACTTTGATTGCAAGCTAGTTTCTGGTGCGTAGGCACGTAGGTCTGCAATCGAACAGCAAGATCCGGGTCAAAAAGCACCTTAAAGACCAACTAGATTTCCAAGGTATGAGCTTTCAAGAGTCAAAGCTCCCTTTGCTAGATACAAAGAGTAGAAAAAGGAAGGCTGAGGGTATTGTAAATTAGAGTGTTAGGAAGCTAGCTATAATACATGTTGTAATTAGCTTGATAGAGCATGGGTGAGAAATGCAGAAAATTAGCATCTGTAATGAGAGAAAAATCCTATGTCGCGATTCAGTTCTGGGGGATCCATTGTTCCAAATTTGCAAATAAAGTCAATTTCAGCAATCTCACCTTATAATTTTCCTTTGACGTTTCTCTGCTTGAAAACTGCTAGTCTTAAGTCAGCAAGGGAATGTTGTAGGAAATTGAAATGTTCTCCCACTGGTTTTTGAACGTTGTGCTTGTTATCAGATGTAAGTCCTTTTATTCTTTTTGCAAAGGAACCAACCTGTTTGTCCAGTATAGAAAGCTGAATGGTATTGCTGATACTTGATGGCATATTTAACGTTGGAAGATGAACAAGTGAGTGAGTCTGAGATGGTATAGCTGGTGTTGTTAGGACCCGTGGCGGTGTTGTTTATGGGGACAGAGCTGGCATCTTGCTTTATTGCAGGCCCAGGTCCCAGACTTGGTATCTATATTGGAAAGTCTGTTGTTGTGGGTAAGGAGGAGTTCTTTAAGGTTGGGGACTATTGGTGGACAAGGAACGTTTGCCTTCCAGTGCCCACTCTGTTCCACCAGTTGGAGGTCTGCATTGAGGGGGGGATTGGCAAAAATCCCCATCTTCTGTCATTGGAAATCCTCTGTGGGATCCAACCCATAGTGTAATATAATGGATAATAAACTATTGGATGAGGGAAAACCTTCATTCAGATTCTTGTTCTGGAATGACACTCACAGGGTGACTTTGGGTCTGTCATAATCTCTCAGTGTTATCTACCTCACAGGGGTGTTGTGAGGGTAAAATAGGATGAGGAGGACTATGCGTGCTACCCCTGAATAAAACATATGTTAAAAAGCAACAATTAAATACAATCAATTTGCCTCTAGAATCATTTATTTAAACTAAATCTTAAAATTCTTCAATGGCTATATTTCAAGGCAGTCATTGACCCAGATAAGCGGAGAAAGTGTGCAGAATTGAATGAGCCATCCCTTTGGGAAAACCGTTCAGCTACAGCCTAGCACCCATTCGCACTACTCCCTGGGCCCTGCTGCAACCCGTCCACACAGTGGCAGTGACCACCACAGCCAAAATGGCTTGAAAAATTGCAGCACAAGCTCTGCGGTTTGTCGGTCTTGTTAATTGGCACTAGAGCTGGATCGGGGGGGCAGGGGGGGTAGTCTGCCCCTGGTGCCACCAAGGAGGGGGCGCCGGGCACAGCTGCCAGCCACCGGGAGCGCACGGGCAGCAGCGCAGGCAGCCTCTCAGCCCCCTGCGCTGCCTTTCGCCTGCCCTGCAGGACAGGTGGTGGCCAGCTTGCCATGCGGGTGGCATGCTCCACCCTGCATGACGACGTCACGGAAGTGACATCATCCCGCAGCGCCGGGAGTGCAGCCAGACTTGGGTTGCCCTGGGTGCCTGCAACCCTAGATCTGGCCCTTATTGGCACCCCCAAAGCTAGGGAAGAGGAGGAGCCGACCAGGAGACCCTTTTCTGTGGGAAGGCGTGCGATTGGCGCCTTTCCCAACCAACATCGGCAGGAGCAGGGCGCTTCCTTGCTCTCCTTGTCCACTAGGTAAGCTGAGCTTCAGGTTGGAGAGGGTCAGTGGTGCACAGGCAGCCACTCGGGCACCCCCCTTTGCCTTCATGGCGGCCTGCGCCCCGTGGGCACAGTAGGCGCCACGTGGAGGCACCGGGTCTCCCCCTTTTTCCCCTCCCTGGTCCCTGTGCTGCGCCCGGTCGTGCTGCGCGCTCGCCCCTTCCTCGCTTGGCTGGGGGCTGCGGGAGTGGGCTGTGGACCGGGCAACGTGTCCTCCTGCAGTGCTGCCTCCAGCCCCTGCGCCTGTCAGAGGGTACCAGAACAGACTTACACTGGTTCAACTGTTCCCCAAGAGTCTCATAAAAAGGGTGGACAAGAGTGATGGAGATGGAGATCTGTATTATTAGAAAAATTCTGAAATAAGTAAAGTTACAACTAAGGGGAAAACCATATCAATTAAAGTCACTACAACCAGAAAGACAAATATATATATTTCTTGAGTTTTCCTAGCAGCCTCTAAAAGGTTTTTTTAAAATTTGCGTTGTCTTCCAGTTCTGTAATCCTTGTTCTACTGCATTTATTGAAGGGTTTTGCTGTTTGTTTGAATTGGTTTTGATGTTTGGTGAGCTGCCTTGAGTCTCAGTAAGAAACGCACATGATAAAGGAAGTAAATAAATAAAATAACTGCGGATGACCCAGCTTGGAGCATGCATTCTCATTTTAGGCTGATTCCATTTTTGTTTATTCCGTTTTCAATGATGGTTTGGTGCTACACTAACCAAAATGGTTAGAAGGCAAAATTGTTCTGAAGCTTATGTCTGTTTCCAGCCTGGGAAAAATTGTGCTTCCCCAAGTAACAGTATGCATTTCCTTTAAAATTTATGTATCTGTACACTGTTTTTTTCCCTCAACGAGGACCCAAAATGGTTTACATCATCATTCACTCCTACTGGTTAGAGTGTCTAGGAACTGGGAGACCCAGTTTTGAATCCCCACTTTGCTATGAAAGATTTCTGGGTGACCTGGAACAAGTCAGTCCCTCAGCCTAACCTACCTCACAGGGTGGTTGTGAGGAGAAAATGGAGGAGAAGAGGATGTTGTAAGACATTTGGTGTCCCATTGTGGAGAAAGGCAGGGAATGGATGGATGGAAATCTTTACAACAGCAGCCTTGTTAGGCAAGTCAAGCTGGCTGGTTTAAGGTCACCCAGCGAGCTTCAATGGCAGAGTGGTCATTTGAACCTAGGTGTTTCTGATCCTAGTCCAACACTCTAACCCCTACAGCACATAGGAAGGCTAGATCAGTAGTAGAGCATGTGGTTTGCACACAGATTGTCCTAGGTTCAATCCATTTAACAGGAACTTAGTATGGCCAAAATCTACTCGAGATCTTGGAGAGCCACTGAAAGACCAATGAGAGAACTCAGGGTTATATGATTCATTCATATAAGCAGGGGTCATTTCGTAGAAAAGGAGCTGGAGGAACTCATTAGCATAACTCATTAGCATATGCCACGCCTCTTGCCATCACCGGAAGTGTCATTAGTATAACTGATTTGCATATGCCACACCCCCTGACATCACCTATTCTGGCTGTTTTGGACCCAATCCTGGCCATTCAGGGCTAAAATTGGGCCCAAAATGGCAAAAAGGGGCTGAAAATGGCTGAAAAGGGGCCCAAAATAGTCAGGATTGGGCCACTTATGAGCGGCAGCATGATCCACCACCCGTCAGAGGCCCAATCCGGGCCATTTCGGCCCCAGTCCAGGCCGAAATGGGCCCAAAATGGCCAAGAGTCAGGTGGGCCGGGCCACCTGACGTGATCTCTTTGGGGAACAGCCGGAACTGCATTCCTGTGCGTTCCCCCTCAAAATGAGCCCTGCATATAAGTATAACACTATTTCAGATATTCACTATGGAGAGAAAAGTGGAATACTAAGAGGAAATGTAAGCTATAGTGCCACACATTTCTGTTGATGGATCTTTGGCCAAGATTTCAGAAAAACATGAGAACAGTTGGCTCCACTTCACCATTCAAAGAGGAAGATTTGAGCTGTTTCAGCTCTAGTGCAGTCCTCTGGTTTGCTGGTCAATGCACATTGCTTGGCCTGTACCCCCCCCCCCAAAAAGACACACATACGTGTGGGGAGGGCAGGAGATACCAGTTCTTATGTCAAAGAGAAAAATATACTCTCTAGTCTTCCAAGACAGATTTCATCAGACAGAAATCCATGAGGCAAAAAATGTGTAAATGATGAACGAGATACTGATTGTCACCAAATATGATTTCAAAAAGAAACAAACAGCTGTGAAAGACTAACTAAGTACAGTGTATATTTTGACAAGACAAGCCAAGCAGTGCAAGTGACCAGGAATCAGTTCCTGGAGACCTTGTTTGTGGACATCATCACTGGAGAGACCTCTCCATTCCACAGTTCACATGTGCATTGCAGAGAAGTAGCGGGATTCAGGAATCTCTCACTTCACACTGGGTGGAAGACAGAAACATCTCCCAAGTCTTCTGGCATATGCAGAGGATTTGGCAGAGGGGAGGAGACAACATCTCACTTGACACCACAACAGGAGGTGCTCAGAAGCAGGAAGAATCATTCACACTGCTTCTAAATTCCTCTAAAGCATGATATGAGGTAACAGAACAACCAACTAATCCCCAATTCTAAGGGCAGGACCCCCCCCCACACACACACTTTGTGCTAGGCTTTGAGGAGGTGTCAAAATACCCCCTCCCCAAGTCTTTTGCTGTTTCTGCTGATCCCTCAACCACAGTCTTTGAATTAAAGGCAGTGTCACTCATTCACTTGGTCCCATATTTTGGAGGCACCTGGAAGTGCCGCAGCAGAGTGATTCCTCCCAAAGCCTCTGCCTGTACCACTGACTGACTGACACACACTCACTCTCTAGTGGAGTGAGTGTGTGTCAGTCAGTCAGTCAGTGGCTACTAACACTTGAGGACTCTTATACAAAATGTTCTGAAGCTTCTCTGGGAAATACCAAGAAATACTTCAAAACAAACCATTTCCTCCATTTTTATGGGTGAATACACTGATAGAGAATCCCTTACTCTTACAAATAACTAAAGACTTGGGAAACAATCCATCAGGGTTCAGCCAATGGCGGTACATATTCTGTGCGAATACACTAAAAGGGTCCTCGGTCGCCCCTGTGCTCCAGAGATGTGCAGTCCTCAAATGGTGTCCCACGTCCGCTACAAGCAGGAGCCCAAAGGCTTTCTTGAGGTCATTGTTTCCTTCAGCGCTTGGGTTTGGTGGACTTCTTAGCCTTAGTGGATGAGCGACGAACCCGTGATGATGAGTCAGGCTCTTCTTTAAAATGGGAATCTATAGTAAGAGATCAAAAGAAGTATTCAGTGGCTACATTTCAATCAACAGACCAACGTGGATTAGTATGACCAATGAACCTCATTGACACATGGTTAATTGGTTATACTATAGGTCACAGACAAGGACTTCTGCCCACAAAGCATGAGATTTGCAAATCCCTGCTTCTGCAGCAATCCAAAATAGCCCCTGAAATCCTGCTCTTGAAGGAGGGAGAGAGGACTTAAGCACACATACACATGCCCCCATGAACCAAGCCTGCCAACCTGAAACAGTCCCAAAGAAATGCTATATGAGGTGGTAAAAACGTGATTTCAATAAATAAATGGAGGCAGCTTCAAACTGGTTTGCTGCATTTAGGAGTTAACCTTTTTAGATGTGTGCCCAGAATGTATTGTGTGAAGCAACCCTTTTAGATTCTAGATGAGCTAAAGTGACATGTTTTAGGAATTTGCCTCTGAAACCTTTTAGCAGTACCTGACGTTGATGATGTTTCTAAGGTAGGCTCCTCTTTTGGTGCCCCATCCTCCAAGTCTTGGAGTTTTGATAGAGCCTCTTCTAATTTTTCATGAAGGTGTTCTGATTTTTCCTCAGCTTGCTGGGCCCGCTTTTCAGCCTCCCTGAAAAGGCAAAAATCAGGAGAAGGGGCAGCACTGAAACAACAGCTGTATGAAAATATTCAGTATAATAACTGATCAGCTGCTGATGCTAGCAAACACAATTACAACTGGAAGCATCCAAGACATTTGGGTGCCTGAGGTAGAAAACTGTACATCCATCCTACCACTGTTTAACATGGGGCACCAGGAAATTCTCTCATCTAAGCCTTATTGAAAAGAACATTCTGGTTAATGGATCTGCACAGGACAATGTCCCAGTGGGTTTTGCTCTGTGAGACAGATTAGTTGTGTATTTCCTATTCTTAGTGGTCCCCAAAATAGTAGGTTCCTTATGTTGTCTTCATTTTGTAAAGGTAGATAGCCCACTTCTGTATCTTTGGGAGCCAGGAAGCTTTTGGGGAATGGGAAGTGTATTTTACTGCACAAACTGGCTCCTTTATGGGTTGTTAGTGCTAAAGTTGGCACAACCATGTATAGTTTTGGTGGGAAATTGCATCTCTCCGTGCTGGGGGGAGGGGCATGTCTAGAAGCTATTTATTTATTTATTTATTCCGATTTATGCCCCATCCTCCCCACAGATGGCCTCAGGGCGGCTAACAACATTAAAAAATACATTAAAATAACAAAAACATAAAATCAATAATAATTTTAAAAAATCATTAAAATAGTCCAGGAGAAAGCTCTCTGCGGCTGGCCTGTGCAATTCTGATGTGGGACGGCCTGGAAGACAGACAATGAACACGATACTCAGTTATAACCCACCCCCTTGCTTACAACTGTGGAAAGAAGTTTACTTCCTCTCAGGAGTGAAGCTGTCAGCAAGCATTGCTCTACAGCTAAATTATCTTAACAACGTTCGATTTATATACCGCCCTTCAGGACAACACCCACTCAGAGGGGTTTACAAAGTATGTTATTATTATCCCCACAACAATCGCCCTGTGAGGTGCATGGGGCTGAGAGAGCTCCTGGAAGCTGTGACTGAGCCAAGGCTTCAAGCGGAGGAATAGGGAATCAAACCCAGTTCTCCAGATTAGAGTCCCGCCGCTCTTAACCACTACACCAAACTAGAGTGGTGATGCTGATGAAATTTGCAAATCCCTTCGTGCTCAAAGTCAGATGATGGAATAGGGTAGGGTACCATCCTGCTTCTTTCCAGGATGGAGTGGGTTTGCACCAGTATTGCAAAAAGTTACTAAGAAAATGTTTCAGGTGTTTACCTTTCTAGGTGGGGCAGCTGTACAAAAGTTATGGATGGAAATGGGGACTTCAGCTACTGGGGGAAGATGTAGCCTTGTCAAGTTGCAGCGTCTGGACAAAACCAAATGGGAATTGCCTGGGTCCCATTCCATCTCTCTTTGTTCAGGCAAGAGCTGTTTATGGAGCTTGGCCTGGGAGAGGCAGGCACTGCAGAGAGAGGCATCTAGAGAGACAGGTTCCTCTTCTCCCATCTCAATACCACAAATGGCTCTGGCCATGGCAAGGTGAGAAGATTGAATGCCCGCTGGCCTTGCCCTGCCCCAGTAAGTTGGAAGTACATGACAAAAATGCTTGGAATACATTTTCCTTTGTATTATCACTATATTTCTAACATTCAATATTACTTCCACCTATAAAGAATCCACCCTGATATTATGTTTTTAGCCTACCTAAAGAATCCTTATATTCCTAGCACCTCAGATTTATCTGACAGAGAAGTTGTGGAGAGGCACCTGGCTGCACTGGACGAATACAAATCCCCTGGGCTGGATGGGGTGCACACAAGAGTGCTCAAAGAATTTTCTCTAGATGATAGAGCCTCTTCACCATCTTCAAGGCCTCCTGGAGGACTGAGGATGTGCCACAAGACTGGAGAAGGGCTAATGTTATCCCAATCTTTAAGAAAGGGAAGAAAGATGACCTGGGAAACTACAGGTCGGTCGGTCAGTCTGACTTCTGTTGCTGGGAAGATATTAGAGCAGATTTTAAAGGGATCACTCTGTAAGCATCTGAAGGACCACTTAGTGATCCGGGGAAGTCAACATGGTTTTGTCCCCAACAGATCTTGTCAGACCAACCTGGTTTCCTTCTTTGATCGAGTGACGAGCTTACTGGATCATGGGAACTCTGTCAACATTATTTACCTGGATTTCAGCAAAGCTTTTGATAAGGTCCCCCATGACATTCTAATGGGTAAACTGCGGATTGGACTATAGGACAGTTCAGTGGATAGGGAACTGGATAGAGGACTGCACCCAAAGAGTGGTGATCAATGGTGTTTCATCAGATTGGAGGGAGGTGTGGGGTGCTGCAGGGCTTGGTTTTGGGCCTGGTATTTTTCAATATTTTTATCAATGAGCTGGATGAAGGGGTAAACGGGCTACTCATTAAATTTGCTGATGATACCAAATTGGGAGGAGTGGAAAACACCCAAGAAGATAGTTAAAATTCAACAAGACCTGAATACTCTGGAAAAGTGGGCAGTTGTGAACAGGATGCAATTCAACATAGGTAAGTGCACAGTATTACATCTGGGCCACAAAAACGTGAAGCACAAATACTGGATGGGGGATACACTTCTGGGTGTATGCGAAAGAGTATATGCGAAAGAGATCTTGGGGTAAGAGTGGACTGTTTAGACAGGAACAAACAATGCCCACCCCCCTATTTTTCAGGATGCTGGTACTCACAGGAGCCGCTCTTCTAGAATTTCCAGTGAAGCTAGCATCTCAAATTCCTTGCTTGAGTACTTAGTGGTCCACTGGCTGGCATACAGCTCCCTCTAGAACAAGAACAGTGGCTATCTTAAGGGTATGAAAATGAAATAAATCATCATGATGCTTCACCTCACAACTTCTAGACTGTAGTGGCAAAAGATGAGAGTGATAAGCTGTCAAGTCCCTGGTTCAAACGTCACTCAAATCACGAGTTTTGGACAAGCACCAAGTCTTAAGGGGACAAGTGCATGTGCCTGCTTTACAGGACTGTTGTATTAATTATTTTGATTGTAAATTAGCAAAACAACGAAGGAGGATAGATGGCTGCAGTTGCTTCTGGTCTTAAAAAAGATGAACAGAAAACGTAAGAGGATCCCTGCTGGATCAGATTCGTAGTCCAACTAGTCTAGTACCCTGTTTCACATAGCAGCCAACCAATTGCCCCCAGAAGACCTAATAGCCCAGAGGCCAAGTTTCTCTCTTTTGTCCCTCCGCCCCAGCACTTGTATTCTGAAGGTCACTTCTTCTGAACATGGAGGTCCCTGTTAGTACTTAGTATGCACATTTTCCTCCACAGTTCTTTGGTCCCCTTAAATGGCTATCATTTTCAGACATCCACTCGCTAGGACTCGTAATCTCAGCCTATCTAGATGACCTTGCATGTAGAAGAGAATGGACCTTGGCATTCCTCCTGCCTAGCAACCTCAGTTTTTCCTCCGGGACTGTACAACGATACTTCTCATCACTGTTGATGTGCACCAGATCCACTGGCTCCTTCCCCACACTGCCTTTTAGCCTATCTAGACCATGTATAATGCCGGTATAATGACCCAAGCAAGCAAGTCACCATGCAGTAAAAATGCACATCACAGACCCATCAGGCTGAGATGCCCTTTCACCCTGAGAACCCCTTTCTCCTTGAAAGCAGAGGAGCTGTCACCATGTGGGCTGCACGCCTCTAGCACTTCCATAAAACTCTTTTATCTACATACTTCTCTGCCTCCCAAAGCTTTTCCAGGTCAGCAACCGTAGATTCAAGAGTATAGTCTTATTCCCTGAGAGCCAGGAGCTCACAGAACTGCACAGAGAGACACTCAGAACTACTGTCCAGTATGGCAGGAGAGTATTTGCACAAAGAAAACATGCTGGCTTGAGACATATCTAAATGGCATCTCCGGAACAAAATGGCGAACGTGGGGCACAGTGCCCTGCAAAGATCTCCTGCACAAACCCAATTTAAACAGACAGGAGCTGTGTAAGTGGCACCTCCTGAGTTCTTGTGAGGTTCCCAGTAATTTCAATGAGGCTTATGCAGTAGAACTTCCTTGGGGATTGTACACACATCGTTTAAACCCATCTCCCCTGCTATGATCTAAGTGGCACTGAAATCTTCATCATAGCAAGGCCACCTCTATAGAAGAGACACGTGTTGCATACATACACCTGAGACTGTGACTTGTTCAGTCTCAATAGTCCTGACATGCACATTAGAATCAGGTCCAATGTATCTGATTGACTGCATGCTCGTGGCACTCGCAGCTTGCTGATCAGTGCTTGGGCCAGGCACAGGTGGTGGTTCCTGCAAGGAAAGACGAAGAAGCAGGCAGTGTGATGTTTTCATCTCTTTGTCCGTAACTGCATCAAGAAAACCCATAGTCCTCACTGAGGAATCTCAGATTTCACACACTGGTAGATTAACACAGCCTTTGCAAAATTCTGCAGAAGACCCCTAAGAACATAAAATTGAAATCTAGAACTCCTGCAAAGGTGTGCGCGTGCATGGTTATGAGATATGATCAGTGGCTGGATATGATCAGTGGCTGGAAGACAAGCAGTAGGTGAGTGGGTTCTTCCTTCCCAAGAATGTACACACTTTACATCTAGGCTCAGTACAGATCTAGAAGAGAATTCTGAGCACAGTACCAAACACAATTCCCTGGATTCCTAGGGGGAAGCTATGGCTATTAAAGTGCCACGCACAAGGTTTAACGATAATGAACGATAACGATATGCAAGACCACCCTGTGCTACTATTTTAGCATACTGGCACACTGGCATAAATCTGCACATGAGGATTCCGATATCAGATTATAACAGGAAGCTTTTCCAACTGGAGACCAAGTGGATTTTTGAAGTGTTTGGCACCTCATGGGTTAAATAACGAACTAGACTTCTCCTGTTATCTGGGGTAGATGATTCAGCATTTAGCAATGTTTGCATGCGTTCTGGGCTGCATGCATTGCCAAAAAACGGCTTGGGATAGCTTTAGTTTTTGACTCTGACAACATGTGTTTGGTCCTCTCCCTTGGGATGGGCAGGCGATTATTGCCTTAAATACCTTAGTCCGATTAACTGTATTTAAAGGGGACTGTTCCCCAGTGTGTATCAGTCCGCTGTTACTATTCTCCAACTGAACGTGAGAGGAGCAGGAGTGCTTGTGTTTAGTGAGTATAAAGACCAAGTTTACTTTGCTGTAACGTGAAATGTACTCATGTGAATATTGAATTATTTAATGATTGTACTACAGTCCAATGTTATGCCCAAGACGAAGTGAACATCACGAAACGGGAATTGGAAATTTGCATGCCTAAGCCCGTCGGCTATATGCCCACTGTTAACACCAGTGCTTGCATGGACTGTTGGTACTCCTAAAACTCCATTCTCTAATGTTGGACATTTCACTGTGGAATTTGCCAAGTAAAAAATGACTGCACGTATGGACTGTCGGATTTTGTAAATATTTATTGTATATTTATTGCATTATTTATTGTAATTATAACATTGATTTATGCACTTTTGCACTTTGCACATTGATAAATTGGTGAAATAAGTATACAATTGCCTTTTGATTGTATTACTCCCGGAATTGTTTTTCTTCCATGAGGATTCCTGGCAGCTATTCACCTCTATCATAGTCCCATAACATTTTTTGCCTGCCGTTTACTGATTATTCTAGCACCCCACCTACCCAGCAAGATTTCATTTTCTTTTTGAAAAAACTACATTTGGTTCCATACTGAGTCAGAGTTTGCTCTGGAGGGGTCACCCCTCATACCATTTTCTCAACGAACCCTGTTCTCTACAGCTGCTATTTGCCTCATGTAGGAAAACATACATTTCCCCCACATGTTAAATGGCAGTACAAGGGGAAGGTTTATCTTCCCCCCCACCAGCTTTCACAGCCCCAATCCTGCAAGGAGGGACTCCAATGACAGATCCACTAATTTGGACCTCACAAAGGCTTATAAAAAAGAGGAATCCAGGAAAAGGTTTTCAGGAGCAAGGCCTTTAAAGGCCCCTGATGTTACTAGCCATGGAATTGCTCCTGGAAACATCCGTGAAAAACTGTTTATGCGGGCAGGGATACCAACACTGTAACACTGTTCTTTCCACACCAAGTTCATCAGTTGCTGATGGGAAATAATCATGTTGCTGACCCTGCCCATATCCATGAACTCTGATGCTATCCGTGCATCTCCAAACTTTTCTCCTGACATGAAGACTACGATATAATTTTCCTCATTGAAAAAACAGCAATGTTAAATTCTCAAGATGCCAGATCTTGTGGCACTTGCGCAAGAAGTATACAGTTGTGTACACAGCGGCCTGTCCAAGAGAGCAGGAAAGGTGCTCACAAGAAAGCTTATGCTATAATAAAGTTGGTTAGTCAAAAGAAAGAGAAACAGCTCCACCCATTCCCTATTGCAGAAGCTCACCTCTGTTTCTAACACATGCTTCTCAGCCACCATTTCCAGATCCTTCTTACTGCCAGATTCTTGAACCTCCTTACTACCAGATTCCTGAACCTCCTTACTACCAGATTCTTGAACCTCCTTGCTGCCAGATTCTTGAACCTCCTTGCTGCCAGATTCTTGAATTTTGTCTTTCTTACGCTCCTCTGGAATTTCTTGTCTTTCTTCAGGAGAGGCATCTATGTCCTGCTCTGGGTGAAGTGGCAGTTGGAGCTTGGGCTGAAGTGCCTGAGAAGTAGCAGAGAAAGGCTATTAAGGTAGAATTCTTGTTCTGAGATTTTGCTCCGATCCAGAAGAAAGAGGCGGCTTCAGAACTGTCTGGGTTTTTTTAGGGGGTTGATGATAAAACATTCATTCTACAAAATGAAGCAGGGTAGGAGACAGAAACAGAGACTGGACAGTCGCTGATATCGTTCACTCGATTTTCATGTGCTCTCTCCTAGTGGCTTAATGGTGTTTTTGATTGGTGAGCCTGACTGGACGCCTGAATGGTCATAAGGCTATGGTCAGCTGCCTTAGGGATCGTCTTTACAAGATGATGTCTCTTTAAAAGATGGTGCCACTGCCTTCTATAACATACACCATTCTGAAAAAATGTATTTCCCTCCTCTGGACTGTTTGTACAGATGCAAACATATGCCATTCTCATCTATCCATCTTAAAAGAAAGAATGCTATTTTTTCTTCCATACTATTGTTTTGTACATATGCAAGCTTTATACAGATTTAAATCTGCTCATTGAAAATAATACAATGTATAACATAAGATCTCTTTAAATTGGTGACTGCCCTATAAAACAGTGTTATCAACTGGGAATAATTTTGTGGCAAGGGGAGAACCAAGCCACCGAGCCTGTCACTGGATTAGGAAGGGGTTGCAGTGGTACAGCATTTGCTTGGCATACAGAAGATCCCAAGTTCAGCCCCCAATATCTCCAGTTAAAAGGATCAGGTAGTAGAGAATGAAAGCGACCTCTACCTGAGACCTTGGACAGCTGCTGCCAGTCTTAGACCGTGCCGACCTTGACGGACCAATGGAATGATTCAGTATAAGGCAGCTTCATATTTCTATGTGGCCAGCCCACTGTTAGCAGAGGTCTTACAAAGTGTGTCAGATGACAGGAATCCTTGAAGTATATACATATGCAAAACACTTGTCACCGTGACAGATATTTTGGTAATGAAGGGGGAAATCCGATTCTCCCAAATGCATGTTCATCTGGCTCTCGGTTATCTCTGAATCTTCATGTTCTCTATCAGTCTAGGGATGGAGAGCAAGTTCAGGGCAACCCTGGCTACAGGGCATCCATCTGGGTGGGAGATGCTACTTTCTTGCTAATAGCTTTCCTTGGGAAAGGGGTGTGTGCCAGATCCAGAGAATGAGCTTTTTCCTTTAAAACTATCCATAAAGTAGAAGATGACTGCTAACTATCAGGGGAAGATCAGACAACAGAAGCCAGAACTACTACCTCACCTCCCATAGTAATCTAATCTTTACAGGTAAATGCCCTTTTCTCCAGGATATAACAGCAATCATAGACTGGTATGAGTGTGCATGTTTTATCCCGAAATTCCTTCCCTCTCAGACTGGGTCCACAAAGTAATGTCTGAACAAGCCAAAATAGGCTGAGAATTCTTTGCAGTCATGCACAGTTTCTGAGCTCCTATCCTCTTATTGCTGGAAGAATTTAGTCTCCTGAGAGAGACAGAGGTTCGGTCATCAATTACTTACAGAGTTCGCAAAGGCTGCGATGTACGCAAGCTTTGTTACTCTGAAGAGCCCTAAACAGAGAATGCACCATGCAAGATGTTTCACAAGTTTTAATACAGTGGTGTCAACAATTATCCTTGTCCCTGATGAAGGATTTTTTAAAACAATAATTATACATATTTATCATTATCTTAATATAACATTCCCATTACTTCTAAAAATTTAAATAGGATGCCCTGTTGTAAAAAACCATTTCAGCAAAGGTTCATTCTTCAAATACCTCCGCCCCAAACAGACTGATCAGCTCCTCTGTGCTGATTAAAGTTGTGGGTGTGGTCTTCATTCCAGAGAGGAGAAGACTGCAGGTTTGGATCCAGTCTATGCATTCTGTCTGGAAAGAAAGAAGAGAGACGACAATTAGGAGGGGAGGGGGGAAAAGAACAGGTTTCATTGTTCTGTACCTTTGCATCCTGAATTATGGTGTCCTTCCAGAGTTCTCAGACAGAGTGACTTATGCTTTAGAGTAATAATCCCCAAATTTGTGAAACTCTACAAGTACGGTTGCCAACTTCCTGGAGAAAAAAAATGTCCCATCCGTTTCATAGAGATTCGACACAAAGTTATTTACCAGGTAAAATTTACCATGAAAAGCTTCAGCTGCCTGTTTCCACAAGTTAAGGAATAGGGCATTTTTCTCCAGGCAACCCTATCTGTAACACTTTGCCTGATTCAATATTAGAGCTCAAATCCTCCTCACATGCTTTCGTGTGTACACACACCCTGTCTGTTTTTGGTGTCCACTAGTAACAGCATCACCAGTGGGTAGAGTTGCACACTTGCCAGCTCAGAGACTCTTGGGGCACCTGCTCTCTAGCCCCATCATCCTCTTCCTGGCTAGAGCACACCACGATCTCCCAGGCACCTTTGCAGCAGGAGTCTGTGATGCAATCTACAAGTACACATTTCATAAATACATATAAACAAAGGGCCTGGGAAGTAATAGCCTTTGCCCTGCCAGTGCCTTCCTGTAATTGCAAATGTTTTCAACCCATGCCCCAGGCAGCACCAAAACCCTAACTGCAACTTCCAATTACTACCAGAAACAATTTCATGGCCCTATAATTTAATTTAATTTATTGGATTTATACTCCACCCTCCCCACATCAGCTGGACTATAAGTACACACCTCCACATATTCCTGATTTCTTCTTCACAATCCTCTCCATAAAATAATTCACCTCCAGAATCACAGACAGATGATACTTTTGCCCCACCTTGTGGTCACTGTGTCACAGATTTCAGCCTCTACTTTTTCTAACTGGGTTGGGCTCATACAATTTGCTCCCCGTATTTAGATCCACCTAGACCTTATTGTGGTTTTTGCTCAGTTTTAATTCTCTGAATAGATACCATGCTTAGTAATACTATTCTGTAGAGATACTTGAACAGTTATCAACCAGTTAGCAACTGTATGTAGTAAATTGTCGAAGGCTTTCACAGCCAGAGAACGATGGTTGTTGTGGATTTTCCGGGCTGTATTGCCGTGGTCTTGGCATTGTAGTTCCTGACGTTTCGCCAGCAGCTGCGACTGGCATCTTCAGAGGTGTAGCACCAAAAGACAGAGATCTCTCAGTGTCACAGTGTCACTGAGAGATCTCTGTCTTTTGCTGCTACTCCTCTGAAGATGCCAGTCGCAGCTGCTGGCGAAACGTCAGGAACTACAATGCCAAGACCACGGCGATACAGCCCGGAAAATCCACAACAACCAATGTATGTAGTAAAGTTAGATATCATATGATGTAAGTAGAAAATGCTTGGCTGAAAACTGGGATTTCTCCCCTGTGTATGGCTACGTTTGCACATCTGGGCAACTGTAAACAAATCTCACACAATTTCTGTAATCAGTAAAGACTTGCAAAATACACTAGTTGCATGCAACACATAGTTAAACAATCAATGACACGCTGCCAGAAACAGCCCAAAGCCTGCCCACAAATTGCAAGAACCAGCCCAGTTGCTACAAGAGGATGAAACATGCATATACTCCTGGACCCAGAGAAGGAGACTCACTAAGACCCAGTGAGCACATAAAGGCATAGGGGCAACTATGAAATCCCAGGTAGTAATGGGAGCAAGCTCTAATTTGGACTTCTCCTTTGGCACAATCTCCTTTCACTCTCTTCAGGTGATCAGTCAACAGGTTATTCTGCACATATTAGCCCTTATTCCAGTAAGTTTACTCTACTGCTTTGTTATCCATGCCTGAAGAAGACCACCTTAAGACATAAAAGCTTGCAATAATTTCAAAGCCACTAGCGGTGTCACAAACCAGAGTATTATTTCACCTGTTCTACATCTTGCTTTTCTGTAGGACCAAATCCCCAGATTTGGGACTATGCTGTTTTAAAAATAAAATAAAATAAAATAAAGGATGGGAGAGTCATGTGATCTTACCTTGATTTTTTCCAATTGTCTCAATTCATATTCTGCATCTGGATCAAAATTAGCCAGTTTCCTACGTGTTATCGATGTAACCATATCCTTGCAGCAGCTGAGAAAACAGATTGTGTCACCCAAACACAATGTCCATCTTTGATAATGTCAGTGTCAATACCAGTTGTCTTCTAGTGAGGTTTTGCTTCAACTAATTTATTTACTTTTTATTTATGTTATTTACAGTCTGTCTTTCTCACTGAGACCCAAGACAGATTACACAATGTAATCTAGGCAATCAATAGTAAGCAATGTAATAGGAATAGGAATTGCAGAAATTTGAAATGGAGCTGTTGTCTGAACAAAAAGTAAGTATTAAACATGACATGCTAAACAATTCAGAAGATGGTATTACATCAGTAGAAACACTGTACATTTTGATGGTTGTTGGGGGTTTTCCGGGCTGTATTGCCGTGGTCTTGGCATTGTAGTTCCTGACGTTTCGCCAGCAGCTGTGGCTGGCATCTTCAGAGGTGTAGCACCAAAAGACAGAGATCTCTCACTGAGAGATCTCTGTCTTTTGGTGCTACACCTCTGAAGATGCCAGCCACAGCTGCTGGCGAAACGTCAGGAACTACAATGCCAAGACCACGGCAATACAGCCCGGAAAACCCCCAACAACCATCGTTCTCCGGCCGTGAAAGCCTTCGACAATACAACTGTACATTTTTCTGGGCCAATTTGTGGTGATGCAGCCCTGTTTCCTTTACAAAAATGCCTTTGTGAATAATTCTGGTTTGCATAATTTAAAAATGTCAGGAGCAGAGAAGCCTTCCTGAGCTCTATAGGCAGGCCTTTCCACAGGGTGAGGGCTACTACAGAGAAGGCATGTATGTGGACATCCATGGAGCGGTAGCTGCAGAAGGCCCTGCATGGATGAGTGAAGCTGCATCAGAATGTCAGAAAATGCTACACTGCCTGTAAACCATCAATATATGGGATGAGCTCAAAGGCTAGCTTTAGGCACTCTTTTAGATGTATGTTCAAAATGTATGGACACCATCCTAGCTCTCCAGGATGGTTCAGCAGGCAGGGAAGCAGGTCAGATAGGCAGGGAGATGGATATGCAGGGTTCCTGGAGGTCCATGCAGCTGGAAGTTGATGTCCGGAGCCCCATCACGAGAATCTGGGACTCTGGATGGCCAGGTTTACCCAGCAGCCAGTCAGGCTATAATCCAGATTTTATACAACACTTTTCGGGGCGCACCTCATATACACACACACACACACACACACACACTCCCTCTGATCTTTACAATAATCCTGTAAAGTTGGTATTTTTATCCCCGTCTTGCAGATGAGGAGGGGGGATTTGAGGCTGAGGGAGAAGGGCTTGAAAGAAACAGTGCCCCAAAAGGCCAGCTCAAGGGCTGAATCCTAACAATGTCTGTATAAAATATAAAACTTTTAAGTCTCTGGTGTATAAGATTGTCATCTGGCCACTCGTGGGGTGTACCTGTACCAAATCACCTCCCATGCTCTGTCAACAACCTCTGCAGGTTTGCAGCAATATCTTCATTAGCTTGGATCCTCTGCAATGGGAGCAGAGCTATGCAGCACAAATGGTAACTTGCGTGCCTCTCCTCTCCTGCTGCAGTCATCCACACCTCCCCAAACTGTTCCCCTAGGGGTCAGTGGGTCCCCAGGAATATGATGGGGTCAAAACAGGAGGGGGGGTGCAAGAAGAAGCAAAAATCAGCAATAAATTGCACTCTCATAAAACTTTTGTGCCTGGCAAGACCTCAAGAGGCAGATGAGATTCTGAGGGCTAAGCTGTACCTGACGATGTAACTGGAGAACTTGCTGAACTTGACGGCCAGGTTGGCAGCTTCTCCTTCCAGCCTGAAAACGTCCAGCAGCTTGTGCTCTGCCTGCCTCACGACTTCTGCATCGGTCAAGGGAAGAGTCTCACGAGAAGAGTGGTCGGGCACCATGATGAGCAGCAGGTTCACCATCCAATTACTCAGAATGTTGTGGAACTCTGTCATCTGCAGGAAGAATCAAGCAAGGGAGAGCCCCGCTCAACTAAACTGGCAGGGCAAATGCGAAGGGTGTCTCTGCATGAGTTATTTGCTCCAAGTTCGATGCTGTTCGGAAGCATTCCGCGCGCACACACACCCAGCCCCTGATGCTTCCCTAGAGCACCGTGGCGCATTTGTGCACATCAGTGGGGGTGGAGGAGGAGTTCCTGGCTTGTCTCTGATCTTTCTCAAACTTGCTTTGCTCCAAAGTTTTTGGAAAGATCATAGCAAAGTCTAGATGACCACTATGAGGGTAGAAAAGTCTAGATTTTCCTGGGCCCACCCACACAGTAGCCATTTCCTCTCCCTACCGCAGAGGCGTTTTCTTTTTTTTTAATATTGACAATTTAATTGTCTTATGTTGATATACTGTTTATACCAAAATACGCGTCAAGTTCTTTGAATTCCTAGCTTTCATTTGAAAAAGTAAGTGTTTAGCCCTTTTCTTTCAGAGAAAAGCATATTTCCACAATGAAATGGGCTAGAGACTTGTCTTTTTTAAAATGAAAGCTGGGAATTCAAAATGAAAGCTGGGAACCTGATGCATATTTTAGCATAATGGTATATTGATATAATACTATTTAGTCTCCAATTTAAAAAAAACTACCAAGGAAACCTACTGTGTGGAAACCCCATTGCCCCTGGACTGGATTAGCAGCTGCAACAGGGAAAATACACAAGCATGTCCCCATGTGGAAAACATCCAAGGCACACCTACTTGGGAGCAAGTCTCACTGATTTACTAGCAAACTTTCAGTTTGTAGAGGTCACCTACAAAAACAATATACTCACAGTTGCAAATTTCATATAATTTTGGGCATCGTTTAAAGAGAACAACAAATAAATCCTGGCCTTCAACGAATGGCCTTCAATCGTTTCCAAACCCAGGATCCACTAATTTATAACAAGACAAACGTTTAACTTACTGCTTTATATATAACTTACCTTTATTGTACCTACCTACATCTTGTTCTCTGTCTCTCGTCTTCTTTGGACTCTTCCGACAACCTTGTTGGGTTGCAACATAGTGAAAATGCATGTGGGAGGTGACAAGAATGCTTCAGCCTGCTGCACTGCAGGATTGGGCCCTAGCAAAATTTTTAAATTGCTTTAAAACGTGGCCCTGTGCATGGGTCAGACCAAATCTAGTTTGGCCCAAAGATGCAGCAGAATTAATGCACCCCTCAAGGGTGGCTGCCTCATGTGTGTCTGCATGAACTATTGCCCTGGGCTTGCCTTGTTCCATTAAAACACACATGAAGGAACTCAGGGCTTTTTTTCAGCTGGAACACAGTGGAACGGAGTTCCGGCACCTCTTGAAAATGGTCACATGGTTGGTGGCCCCGCCCCCTGATCTCCAGACAGAGGGGAGTTTAGATTGCCCAATGTCTGGAGAGCAGGGGGCGGGGCCACCAATCGTGACCATTTTCTCCGAGGGCAACCCACTGAGTTCCACCGCCTCTTTTCCCAGAAAAAAAAAGCTCTGGAAGGAATTCATATAAAAACAAATGAAGTAGGCTCTGCTGAAAACATATAATTGTTATCCTTACACATAAGGAGGTTTGTTTTTAGAGTGTGCAAGAGTGGTAATTGCCTCCAGTTAACTCAGGAAAAATACCTGCTTTATTGGAAGTTTAGCAAAAACCGGTATACGTACTTCCTGGGCAAGTTGGACGTTTCCTTTCTCAGACCCATTAGTGGCAGTCAAGATCCACTGCTGAATCTTCTTGAATATATCTTCTGGTTCCACCCTTAAAAAAAATATGTTAATAGTGTAGCTTCATAGTTTTATAATCCTCAGCCCTCCCAAAATATACTCAGAAGAATTGTCAAATTATCTGCTAAGAAGAGCGTTTTACACTGTGGAGCTCATGCTATATGAGAGTCACCGTTCTAGCAGCAACTCCAGTGCAGCTGGGGGAGTCATTCAGGACCTAATCATGAGACTGGCACCAGGGCAAGGGGTGGGGATACACTGTGCAAAAAAGATTTGCTCCTGCCAGTCATTCTAGGAAAAGGTGCAAAAAAATTGGCTAAAATCTTTACTGAACAACTGTCTCAGAATATGAAAAACAGCACTGAAGTGTGGAAAAGCAACAGCAAAGGGGAAATTAATTCAATTCAGTTCCCATCACTTGTTTTTCCCAAATGGACTCAGGCAGCTGTTTTCTGCTTGATATGGGAAAAGGTACGGACAGGGTTCCTGTATATTCTCCCTTGCAGGAGGAACAGGTGTTCTTGGGAAGGAAGATTTTGAGCCGGAAAATAGGAGGGGAAATGTTCTCTCCCTCCCCTCTTTATTTGCCAAATGTGAGGCTATTCAGGGGAGAACTCTGCTAAGGCCTCTGCTGCTGTTCACCTTGTCAGAGGGAGCCCTTGCTTGGGTCTTAGAAGGTAGAAAATGGACCTGCAGTCAATGAGACAACAGATCGGCTATTGACTGTGTTTTCAAATTGATGGTTTCCTTGTTTCTTGGTCCCAGGATTCCAAGGGCATACCCTGATACCATCCACATCCAGTGCTTGTCATTCTACATAGAATACTGGCAAGTCTTAAGATCACGACCTGAAAGAACTTGCTCCCTCTTTTTATTCTTTAACATCCAGTCAGATAAAGAGTTCTGAAGAACTCAAAAGCTTGCATACTGTGTTGTGCTATTTTGGCTGATCTTAAGAAGAGGTATTACATCTATTTTTATCTTATTTACATAGTTTATACCTCACCTTTCTCTCCAGTGGGGAGAAAGCAGTTTACACCATTCTCCTCTGTTTTATCACAACAACCTTGTGAGGTAGGTTAGGCTGAGTATGTATAACTGGCCCAAGCTTCGATGGCAGAGTAAGAATTCCAACTTGGGTCTCCCAGACTGTAGTCCAAGACACAACACCATGCTGGCTTTCAAATGGCACATGCCATTTGTTTTTGGATTCGGCTATGTGCCAACACAACTACCTACACTTATTGCTGCCATATGACTTTTCTAGCACAGATACATCAGTTTTCAATGCATAACACAAAAGAAAAAGGTTCTGTCACAAGACAGATAAAAGTGCTCAAGAGAAAAAAAATTGTTGAATGGATCTCATCTTACGGGGCATTAGTTGTTCTAAGCCTTCGGTCCTCTGGAGTTTCGCAAGTACCAATGAACTTCAACAGATCAGTTATCTGAAGCAGCCAATCGCTAACAGTTTGGAAAAATTTCACCCAGTCACTTTCATGCATCCCAGATTTTTGCTTGCTGGCTAGCATTCTGAATGTCCAGTCTTCCAAACCGTTGATCAAACTTGTTAAAATCCTGGTGATCCCTGGAGAACATACAAACATAAACACAAAAATAAACAAACTCTGGGATCTAGCAGGACAAGGGGAATTAACACAAAAGGCACAACACAGATTTAAATGTACCTGAAGTTGCAATTACGACAAGCTGCCATTGCTGCCAACTATTTCAAAAGGAGGGGGTAAGGACACATCATCCTATTGTCCTTAACTAGTATTCACAGAAGCCTCTGGAAAAGCAGGCAGCATGGGCCGCTGCCCCTGCCACTTTCTCTGAGAAAGGCATGGTGTCAATTCTCAATCCTGTCCATGGCTTTTGGGGGGATGGTACTCATCAGTGCAGAGTACCAGCACCTTTTTTCAGGGCTCTCCCAAGTCCTGAGGGAGGAATGGTGGAAACCGGTGCAAATGAATACTGGTACCCCTTCTTTTATAATACAAAAAAGCACTTATCCTATCTAAGGACCAAACTAGATATAACAGCTGGAGATGCCATCGCCATTTTAAAGTGATTTTAAAATGCTACAAGGACCCAATCCTGATCCCACAGCGTGGCACTCTTTTCCCCCTCAGGCCACCACACTGTAGGACACGAAGACACCATCATATCTAGCTTGGTCCTAAATACTAGATCCTACAAGTGATGCTGAAGAGCTGGCCACGTGCATGAAGAGTCAGTGTGGGAACTGGGCAGGTATGTCTGGGATTGCCTGTTTCCCTTTTGTGTATATGGCGCTCCTTTGAAAGTCAAACCAACAGAGAAAGAGAGAGGAATAGGAAGTGACCTGGACTAAAGGAAACTCACAGGTTACCTGCAGACAATGAGAGGCACAGCTCTAGCACTGCAAAACACAAGAGAATACCTTACCCCGATTATATTACAAGGACAAGCATATTGTCCCCCCAGCATCCAAGCATGTGGAGTGCCCTCGTTCCAACCATTTTAGCCTCACAACAACCACCCGGTGAGGAAGGAGGCTGAAAGAGAGTAATGGCTCAAGGTCTGCATAGGACTAGGGGTGTGCACCGGGAAAATGATTCAGAATAACCCAAAACTTCATATTGGCCCCAATTCGGAAATACCAAATCTTTACAAATCAGGCCCAGTTCGGATTTTTTTTTCCGAACTGGGAACCCGAAGCGTACACCCCTACATAGGACCCTGCTATACGTGACATGTGATACAATGGACATGTGACTGTGAGTCAGGTCAAGGAACCCTGACTCACAGCCATGCTTCATTGATGCCCCCACTTTAAAACTGCTCTCTTCCTTGGTGTGGCTCAGAGCACTGAGAGGGGGTGAGCAGGGGCTTCTGCTTTCATTCCTGCAACATTTTTCCTCATGGAAACAGCTGCAGGGGGGCTTAGTTTGCCCATTCCTCTGGCTCCTCATGTCCTGGGATTATGTGAGAGCGGGACCACAAGTGACGCCTGACACAGGTTGGACACTTGCCAGCTTCCCTCAAGTTTTGATGGGAAATCTAGGCAGCTTGGCAGAATGTTGGACAAGTGACAGTTGAAAAGTCCATTGGACAGCAGTCGGAGAGCCAAGCTGCAAGACCAGGGTGCCTACATTCCCCATCAAAACTTGAGGGAAGCTGACTAGTGTCCAACCTGTGTCAGGCGTCACTTGTGGTCCCGCTCTCAGAGAGGACATGTGACACTCGAGGGACAAATGGCTTCTTGGGAAAACAATGTGGGAGGGAAGCCACAAGCCCTTCCTTCCCCTCTGCTCACAGTGCTCCAAGCTGCACTGAGTGAGAGAGCAGCTTTTAAGGTGAGTTCATGATGTAAATGTGAGCTGGGTTGGGAGACCCCTGACCCCACTTGTGTCACATAGTTAGACTCCCAGTGAGTTTGACAACTGCCTGGGTATTGGCCTGGGGTCTCCCCATTGGTAGTCTGGCCCTCTAACAGAACCATCACAAACCGGGTCACTTCTCACCATTTTCCCCACCGATTCTAATGGAGTACTGCTGACAGAGATTGTTGCAGGTTTTGTTAATATTCTCCAGCAGCTTCCATTCAGGAGGCATCTTGCCATTGAGAGTCTTGTGGCGGCTGAGAATAGCCGTTCCCAGCTCCATCCACTGTTTCTGAAGCTTTGCAGCTGATACCACGGGCTCTTTCCTTGCAAGGTGTACGTCTCCCCCATACATATCCAACTGCCTATTCAAAATCTGAAAGAAAAATGCAACAAGCATTTTGGCTCCTGAAATCTTTGCTGGACACTGCAGACTTCTGGGGTGCTCACAGCATGCTTGTCTTAGGACCGAAAGCAGATGCAATAAAGGAGATAAGCAAAGAACCTACTGAGCTTTTCTTCAGTTTTATTTTACTGCAGTTGTGAGAGGCTCCCAAGTTCACTGGAGCAGTAAGGGGGAGGCAGAGTGCTTAACCATTTGCCTGCTGAAATAGTTTCCCCTAGCTAAGACACAGCATAGTGTAGTTGTGAGTGTACTGGGTCCTCCAAGACCTGGGAGATCCAGGTTCGAATTCCCACTCTGCCATGGGAGCTCACTGGCTGCCCTTGGGCCAGTCACGCACACTCAGCTTAATTTACCTCACAGAATTGTTGTGAGGATAAAAATGGAGGGGAGAATGATGTTTTAAGCTGCTTTGGGTTCCCACTGGGGAGAAAAGTGGGGTACAAATATCTAAATAATAAATGAATAAATTATTGCTGTATACTGCAATCTGAGCGAGAGAAAGCCCACTCACTAGGAGGATTGCCTACAGGCACGCTTGCAAAATACATTACCTGCATAAGAAGAGGAATACGGAGAGCGCCACAAAGAGGGCAAAAGTAATTAATAACAACAACAACAACAACAACAACAGTGTCTTTTGTCACTAGTATTGAAAAACCCTTACCTAAAAACCCTTACCTTCTCCCAGTTTTTGAGGTCCACCATGATTTCATCTAACAAAGTGGCTCCTTTTGCAGCACTGTAAGATCCTTTTCCACTGCAGGGTCAAAGACAGAAGGCAAGAATGATATTCCAAAGAATTTCTCGGAGGTTTTTTTCTGTAACTTCATTTATACTCTGCATATTGAGAGAGGTGATCCTGTCGCTATATGGTTCCCAGACCATGAAAGGCCTCACTGGTGATAACCAGCACCTTGAATTCAATCAGGTAAGGATCAAAGTACACAACACATTGACTGGACCTGACTCACTTGCCCCACAGCCACAAAGCAGCAGCTGGGATCATCATTTCTAAAGCCTGCACGGGTGCAATTTGGCTTCAGGACTGGGAGGAAGAAGGGGTTCCTACCTCCCCACTGTGCTGTTTTCCCAGAGCTGAAATGGCCTCGGGCGGGGGGGGGGGGAGTTAGTGGATAACTTTGGAGCTGCGCCTGGAGTATTCCATGCAAGTGCAGTTCCAAAATGGTGCAAACTCCCCCTGGGGACATTTCAGCTTGGGAAAACATCAAGGTGGGGAAAGGTAGGAACCCCTCTGCCTCCCACACGGTGGTCCCAAGCCAAATTGGACCCCTGCAAGCTTTGAAAATAATATTCGTCACAGCTGCTGTGTGGCTGAAGAGAGAGTGACTTGGGTCTCATATTCATTTTTAAAAGTATTGTAGAGTTTGACCCTAATTGGTAGTCAACGGAGCACCTGTAGGATAGGTGTAAAATGCACATTCTGCTCATCTCCCCAGGAGTAATCAAACTGCTGTGTTCTGTGCCAGCTGCAGTTTCGGAGTCTTCCTCAAGGGTAGCTCATGTCAAGTGCACAATGCTCCAGCCACCAGGTTACCGTGGCATGGATCAGTGTGGTCAGATTGACTGGATCAAGGTAGGGAGCTATTCTCTGGGCTAAATGAAAACAGAAGAATGTGTTTTATCCAGCGGAGTTAACTTGCTTCTCCCGCAATAATGCTGGGTCCAGAATAACCCCCAGACTCTTCAATGACACAGCAAGGGTCAGCTGTATGCCGTTGAATATGGGAAGCATGATGCTGTCCAAAACCTCAGTCTTTCCAACCAGCATCACGCCTGTCTTGTCAGGATGCAGTTTCAACATGTTCAGCATTAGCCATTTAACCACAGCAGCCAAGCACTGGCTCAGGACTTCTACAGCAGTAGCAGGCAGTCTGGATAAGGAAATATACACAGCTGGATATCACCGGCGTATTTGATGAGAAACCATGGAAGAAATTGAAGCATCTTTTAATAGCACATTGTTCTGAGGCTGAGCTACCTTGATTGCTGTGCACAGGGCTATTAATAAGATTAATAAGGTTGCCACAAGCGGCTCAGTGGGTTGACAAAATAACTTTCATGTTCTTTGTGTGGAAGGTGAAACTCTCAGAACCAAACTAGATGTTACAGAAGCCATGGGTTGGACCCAGGGCCACTGTCGCCTCTTTAGAAAAGATTTTGTTCACCCCTACACCTTTTCTAGTGGCAAAAAAGCTGCCCCCCTACAGCTGTTTCAGTCTTTGAAAAGGTGCAGGGCGGGATTTTATTGCCTGCTCTCATGCAGCATTTTTTGAATTGGACAAAACCTTCTCTAAATATCATCATCTAGTTTGGCCTTCAGAGCTAGTTGGAAGGGGGCAGAGATGGAGACAGGAGGCAGTTTTGCAGTTTAAAATTTGAGAGAATACTCTTTATTTAGTTCTTAAAGTTACACTTACGGCCTAATGATTATTACTCTGCTGAAAGACCTATATATGATAAAACCCTCAAAGCGTTTGATCTCTTGGCTTTTCTAATGTCAAGGTGAATGCAGTGTACACATGGATGCCAACAAGCCTAGGGGGAAATGTCCTGTTCCTATAACAAAGGCTTAATGCGTGGAAATAGATAGCCAAAACATTTCATGGAATGAAAGTAAATAATATATCCTTGAAAATAACCTCCAGTTCAACCTCTATTAAAGGGACAAGACATTTTTACTCCAGGCAGTTGGCAACCCTAGCTAGATGGTTCATAACCACCCAAGAAATGCAACGTTACTCAAGACTCACAGGACATGTTCCCGGAAGTAAGTGAGCCATCCATCCAAGCCATCCTGAATGATATATAATGGCTCCCTGATAGCGTCTTCGGCTTGCTTCACCTCCAGGCCAATATGGCACACGAGTTCTCGGTACTCCTGGGTCAGCTGCTGCAGGCTTGAAAGATCCATAGCATCCTGAGCACATGGTCAGAGAAAAAAATGGGCAGGGGGGAAATCCATAAGAAATTATACTTTTAATTAATATAATCTAATAATTTCTTTAAAACCTTCAGTCCAACTGACACCTAAATGCATAGTGCTGAGTCAATAATATTTTGGGCTCATCCCCACAGGACGCACAACAAGAACTAACCATTGCAGTAATGCTTTGGGTGCACTGAGGCTGGGACACCTTAAGAGCACTAAGTGCGGGACATGGGGCCAGCCACTGAGTCCTGCCATTTAGCCATTTTGCCCATTTCTGGGTTTCATTCAATCACCAATGCTGAGCTTCATTAGCTCAGTTATAAAAATGTACAGCTCTGATTTCCCCACCATCTCCAGTATCTGGGCAGTGGAATCATCCCAAAGGAGAAACCATATCCCAGACACGCCTGCTAGAGCCTTAAGCTAACAAGATGAATCACCATGATACCATCCTTGAGCCCTGACTGACATGGCAAGGGAGAGAGCAGGATGCTGGGAAGCGATATGAATCAGGATAACCCAGACATGCAAGGAGAATGCCTGCTTACAGGGAGCTCATTGAGAAAATGCATACGTATTTTTGGACTGCAGTGTGAAATCCACCTCCTATATTGATACAGAAAAAAAAAATTAAACCTGTATCTGCAGTATCAAAAGTCTGGGAAATACTCTACTAGTCTGAGGCTATGCAACATACATAAGCTGTGGAAATACATTAACTTTACTGATTATTTTCATTTCCAGAATCCTATTTGGAGGATGGGCTACATACATACATGTTTTTTGATGATGCTTTGGGGATGCTGGGAGGATTGTATCTGCATTGGCTTGGACTGTACTTGTAATCTGTTTAAAGACTACTACCAAAAAATGGGCGGATCTTGTGGAGGATTTCCACAAGCAGAAGTGTGTAATTTCCACCAATTTCCCTCTCCTGCTGCAGACTTCCAGCTCCTCCTTCACACTCTTCTTGGGGGTCCCCACTTTCCCAGGAGAAGTGTTTTGGGGTAGGGCAGGCCTCCCAGCATCCTGACTCATTGCCCACTAGCATCTGAGGCAGCTGTAGGAAAAATGTCAAAGTGTCAAAAGGTGTCATTTCCTGTTTTTTACCAGAAGTGATGTCAGTGCACCAGCATGACACTGGTATGTCAGGCCCTGCCCTCCAATTTCTCCTAGAGGCCGCTGGCTGCAGTCTGGCAACCCTATCTTGGGGGAGGGGGGTATTTGGGGTGGTAGAAAGAGAATGGAAGGCAAGGAAAATTTGCTCCACTGACCGCAATGTACCATGAGATACATGCCACCCAGTTTGGTAGCTTGGCTCAGTTGGGGTCAGGTACAGAAGTAGCACTGTTTCCTTGAGTACCACCAAAGCACACTATTCAGCCTCCTGAGCCAAAGATCTACCTCTGATGCCAAAAGAACTGTGAAGTGCTTCATGACATTGGTCCACGCCTTTTCACTGGCATACAGTCTGCGAGCCAAGATCACCTTGTTCTTTTCGATGACCTGAAAAGGCACATTACAGAACGATTAAAGCAGTAGTTCGCAACCTTTTTGATATGGTGACACAAAGTGATGGGTGGGCGGCAAGTGGCTTAGTGTAATACAATTCCTACAGCAGGTAGAGGGCAGTGAGGCACTGCAGGAGGCTGAAGAGGTTGGACTGCTGAAGTAGCAGAGCCAAGACAGAGCCTACACTCGCACATACCTCTTTTTCTTCTCCCTCATTTTTCCATGCACCAAACAGCTCCCACCTACTCTCTAGCCTTTTCCTCCTTCTTCCAGCTACTATCGTAACATTACTAGCTGCTAGACAGCTCTTTCCCCCCTCATTATTGCTGCAAAGGGGGAGGGCAAGGCAAGAATGTGAGAAGATGGAAAGAAAGGAGAGAAAGAGAAGGATGCAAAGGGCAGGAACTGTCATTAGAGATGGCTGGCAGTCCAGTTTCAGAGGCTTAGTGACCCACTTTTGGGTCCTAAGCCACAGGTTGGGAAATACTGAATTAAAGGAACTGGAGGGAGGAGTGGCTAACAGTTTCTGAGCACAATTCAAAGTGTTATTTTTTATCAATTAAGCCCTAAACAGCCAGGGAACTGGGTGACAGATAGATTACCTGCTCCCATATGAACTATTACTTTATTCCAGAAAAGTCTATGTAGCACATTGGCTTTTATCCAAAACTTTAAAAATTACAATACAAAGGAACAGAATATTATTATTGAACTTGCTCACGATTTTCAATGGGGGCCCTGCCCCCTGCCTCTATCTTCAGAGATAAGAGTGGAAAGCTATCGGGGAGAAAACCTTCTCTGAGGGGATGCCCCACTTAGCCAGTGTGGTGTACTGATTAGCACATCAGACTAGGATCTGGGAGACCCAGGTTGAATACTCTCGGCCATAAAACTTGCTGGGTGATTGTGGGCCAGTCAGTGTCTCTCAGCCTAGCCTACTTCACAGGGATGTTGCAAGGATAAAGTGGATAAAGGAAGAATGATATACACCACCCTAAGCTCTTTGGAGGAAGGGCAGGATTGAAATGTACTCAATGAAAATGAATTAAATGGGAGCTCCTCCCTATATGCCTCAGAAGTCTGTTCCGTTAACATACTGCTGCTTTGTAAAAACTGCTGGCTTGGCCTGTGCATTTAAAGGCACAGAAATGATTGAATTTACAGTTGACCATTATATTTGACTATTTGATCATTCTAGCCATTCTGACTATGGTTATTTTTTTCGCTGGTGCTTGTTTTTATGGTAAAATTGTTTCAGATTAATAATAATAACAACATTTGATTTAAATACCGCCCTTCAGGACAACTTAACACCCACTCAGAGTGGTTTACAAAGTATGTTATTGTTATCCCCACAACAAAACACCCTGTGAGGTGGGTGGGGCTGAGAGAGCTCCTAGAAGCTATGACTGACCCAAGGCCACCTAGCTGGCTTCAAGTGGAGGGGTGGGGAATCAAACCCAGTTCTCCAAATTAGAGTCCCACGCTCTTAACCACTACACCAACCCGTTAAGTCACTTTGGGGACTCAAATGATGGATTTTTTTTTTAAAATAAGTCACTAATAATGCCACAAGCACCAACCAATAGTTGACCATCAAACCTTCAAGATCACAGTATACACTGCACTCCAAATGAAAACTGCATCTTTCTAAAAATAAAAATGTAGGAAAGAATTGACTGACTATTTAAGGATAAATACCACAAAGAGTGTTCATCCAATAACAATCTGGGAAGATAGTAAAGCCTGTGTAAGAGGAACATTGGCTGGATCCACACATACCGGCATAGCGCTAAACTGTCGCAATGCCAGCGTCTTCCTGGCGCGATTTCTGATGTCATCGCACCACGATGCTGCTCTCGTGGCGTGATGACATCAGAAATCATGCCAGGAAGATACTGGCATTCCAACAGTTCAGCGCTATGCCGGTACGTGTGGATTCAGCCATTGTTAGCAATAGTGTCCAAAAAGAAAAAAAAAAGCAAAGCTGGAAGTAACATATAAACTAACTCAAAAAAATTTTTTTTAAATAAGTCACTAATAATGCCACAAGCACCAACAATAGTTGACCATCAAACCTTCACGACCATAGTATACACTGCACTCCAAATGAAAACTGCACCTTTCTAGAAATAAAAATATTATAATACACTGCAAGAGATCCACCACCTGGGGAAAAGGGTATAAGGCAAAACAAGTCAAGTTCGTGCAGGTCACCAATGAATGAAAGTTTGATGTGATGTCTAAATGCAGCTAGTACAGAATAAAAAATAACATGTTCATTCAGTGAGGTTAAATAAGATAACAATGTGCAAAGACTAGAATATTAACCCCAAACGACACATTTCATAAAAGAGAAAATATTAAAAACGACAAAAACGGTGCTCTCAAGCGGTCTCCAGTGGAAACACCAAACCATTCAAGGGAGAGGGCTCTGTCATCAGAAGAGAGAAGACTGAGTTTCTTTCTTCAGCTACCTTGAGGGCCAGATCATAAGTAGCACCACTCCACAGTTCCTTCTCTTCGGTTAACTGGTGAATCTGGGCCTCGAGTCTTGCTCTCTGCAATTCATACAGTTCACGGTATTCATCCAAAAGGCTTGAGAGAGTAAGACATGAGATGTTAATTCAAAGAGCACTCTGCCGTTCCCTTCACCAGGGATCTGAAATCCGCCTACATGGCATCCAATACAGATGACTCCTCTCACCCAAGATCTGAGTTTCAATTAAATTCACATTCTACAACGAAGCTCACTGAGTGACCTTGGGCCAGAAACACACACACCTGCCTCGCAAGGTTGTTGTGAGAATAAAATGCTGAAAAGAGAACTGGATTCCATCCTGAGCTCCGTGGGAAAAGATTGGGTAAAATGCGCTAGACTATCAGGACAATTTGCCAGGAATGAGCTTATTTAAGAAGTAGGGTGCATTTCTGAAGAAAAATTGGTAAACAGCTTTTTTTTTTTAAAGCATAGTTTGAAAAGGCTGAACGCAAATATTCTGTTTACTAAACTGAATTCTCAGGTGAAGACCTAGAGAATTTGAATTAAAAGTCCAACCTGGGGACTGTCAAGCAGATGTCTACTTTCCTCAGTGAACATTAATTCCCAGGTGTTGCGGGGGGGGGGGGCTGATTCAGATCAGGGCTGCAGCATGTGAAGAAAGGAAGCTTAAGCCTCCTCCTGTACTGTTTTTCCACCCCGGCTTGAAATGACCTCAGGAAGCTGTCATTGCCATATTGGGCTGATACTGGTGTGGTGGCTTACATGTAATGCATCACAGAGACGGCTTAGATCCTCTTGCACAGCAGTCCTAATCCAAATCAGGCTACCGCCCATTGGGGAATCTTTTACCTGGGAATTCTCCGGGCGTTTCTGCTTGACAGTTTCTGGATGGACTGAGGGATTGCCCTGGGAACATTGTATCGTGTGATCAGTCCCTAATCAGTCGATCAGAATGCTTGCACCAGAGAAAACAGGTTAGATAAAAAGCAATGGAAAGCTGCTAACTCAGCACAAGTAAATAGCGCCAATACCTGATGCTGGTGATAAACTCTTCTGGATGCATATCAAATAACTGGAGTTTTCAGAAAGGGAAATGGCAATGCACCAAAGCCCACAAATGAAGAATGAATCAAAGTGCTTGCACATTATCACTTCCAACATTATAATGATTTCTGCAGTGTTTTCGTAGTGAAAAAAATGTTCAAATTATGAAAAAAATAAGCCTCGTGATGCAAATTGTAACTTACTTTTACTGAAACATGGTGATTTATAGCAACCATCAAAGGTGTGCTCTTGACTTTGTTCAAGAATAACACAGCTACTTCTTTAAGATTATCAGGGGATGATGCAGAATAATCACATCTTTCAAGCCACATGCCGCTACTTACTGTCCCCTCCAACCCTCACCGGTTAAAAGACCTACAAATTGTCTGTTACCCTGGGTTTCCCAAATCCCAGTCTTAAACAGGATTTGGGGGAACCCTTAAACAAAACTTGGAATGTGACACCATTTCAAGACACTTGCAAGAGGGTTGGAAAGAAACGAATATTATACCGCAGGTTCAGATTGTATGGGTCAGATACTTTGACAGCTAACGATGGAACCTTTCACTAGTGCAACACACCTCTTTCACAGGAGCATAGATGCTTGTGCCCATGGAAGGCTCTGCCATTAGTGGAATGGAATCAGAGGATCCCACCCCATACTGTTTAATCTGGAACTCACTTTGCATTCAACTCAGAATCCCATATTGCCCTGGCAAGTTTCTCATGGGCCATTTCTACGTCCACGATTGCTCTGCGGTCATGTTCTCGGACTGTCTGCAGTTCCCTGCGGTTGAACAGAGCAAAAACTTCAGCTGCCTGGTACAACTGCAACTTCTGATCACAAAGCAGGATAGAGTACACCAATCAAAATCTTGACCTTGTCAGCTTTCCAACTGCTTCCTTGAACTTGAATAATTCCTCTGTGATGTGTTTGTCCATTACCCTCTGCGCCATCATTTCTTTGTAGAGATTCCTCATCTGTCTGGGAATCCGGTCCAGCAGCAAAACATATCTTTGTCTATAAGAAAAAAGCATGTAAAAAAATGAGAGAGGGGAAATAAGAGTCTTGTTTCTCCAAGACACTGAATGGGAGAATCATTTCCAAAGATGACTGGGAAACGACCAGTGTAGAAAAAGTGCCTGCATATAAGAAATCAGATGTTTAGATGGAGATCTCAAGGAACATTAACAACAGCTTATCTGAGTCCAGAGATCTGTAACATAGTTCATTCGATACATTCTTATACTATGAAAGGTCTGAGGACTAATTTCTAGACTTATCCAGATAGTCCTCAAATCTTTCATTTTATAAGAAGCATAGTTGTACCCTCAACTCTCCAGTCCTTTTCTCACAAGCCGCTTCTACAAATTGCAAGTTTGGGTCATGTGTCTGCTGCGTAAACGGCAGAGAACGACCTCAGCAAAACTGAAGCTGCTGTTGCAGGGCAGTTATTGGAAGCATCTCTCTGAACAGGCTTATCTCGCTCCTTTAAAAGTCCTCGCAGCTCAAGAGGACTGCCTCTCCTCTCTTATCTCAGGACAAGGGATAAATTAGCATGTTCCTGAACTGAGGTCAAATTTAAATTACCAGTAGTGTGCCCAGAACGATCAGCAGAGTGATAGCCCTGCAGTTACAACACAAATGCTCACCGAGTGCCAGCAGAATACAAGGCACTACGTAACTTGACCCCTGCTCAAAAGGATTCTGCCAAGGTACTTAGATTTCCAGGCAGTGGCAGTCTTAGCCACCGGGCAATGGAAGCAGCTGCCCCAGGCCCCACGCGGGGGGTCCTCCTGACCCTCCCCAACCCTTGAAGGAAGGGAGGGAAAAAAGAAGAGCGGGCTTGGGCAGCAGGCTTAGGGCAGTGGCTGCTTGTGCCCACTCATCTCTGGGGCTTAGGCTGCTGGCTTCTAGCACTGGTTCCCACCCACTTCACACAAGGTGAAGGCTGCTTCTTGCTTGACCTGCGGGGGGAGGGGGGCAGCAGTGGGGGTGACAGTAATTCTGTCACCAGAATCACTAGGGTACCAGAATCACTAAGCCATCCCTGTTTCCAGGTGTCCTGGGCCGTAAGTATCTGAGACTTGGGTGAGAGGGATGGATCTTGGGAGATGAAGGATGCTGTCTGTCAGAGCAAGCGCAGAGCAAAACGGCAATTCTTTCTGAAGAGACGGCAAAAGTCTCCAAAACTATAGGACTGCTGTCATGTTTCCCATGGGTTGGATCCAGTGTCTGCTACCCCTAACAGTCCCTTCTAAGTCCAGGAAAATTGACTCCAGTGACTGTGGGATCCACATGGAATATTAATTGTGGGGATTGGGGAAAGGGGGATGAAATTGCCCTTCCTGCCTCTTACATCAAAAGAGCTCTGCTGATGGAAGAGGGAGAAGGAAGAAACTTTGTCCCCTTCCATATGGGTATTATGAGACGCAATCAGCTTTCCCAGGGTCAGAAGGGAATGCTGTCAGGAAAAGAAAGTAGAGTAGATCCATGATCTATTATCACTTAGATTCTCTGCCTTGCTTCCACTCACAGTATGCTCTTTTCTGTGGCAGTCCTATACGGCAGAACATGTTCCTCTAGCACTAAGAGTTGCCATTCGTTTGGATCAGCATCAGTTAATAAGTCTAAGCCTAAGTTCTAAGCCTTGCTTCCAGTTTTTCCTCTTCTTAATCTGTGGCAGCAGTGGTCTTCTGGAAGCAAGGCTTAGAACCCAAGCCTATGACTTATTAACTGATGTTTGCTTCTCTCCTGCAGAAAAAGAGAGAAAGATGCTGAGACTGAAAAAAAAGATGGTTTAAACTTTAGCATGAAAGACTAGGAACGGGTCCTCTGGAAAATCATTTTATCATCTTGGTTCCAGCTCTCACCTTGCTCCAGAGAGCTGTGCCCCAAGGAGACTCAAAACCCTGAAATTTCAAGTCCAGCACTGAGACATGACAACTGTGCCAGATATTGACACATGAGTAATAGAGACAAGATAGGAAAGAATGTTAAGATACTGGGCTGTTTAAGGAATGAGCCCCATTTTATTCAATGGGAGCTTATACCAGGAAGTGTTCAGAGGACTGCAGCCTTAGATTCCTGACCTGAGCTTGGAAAGGAGTTCTCCTCGTTCCACACAGTCCACGCTGACTTGTCGGATGAGTTCATGAAACACGATGTTATAGATGTTCTGCTCCACCTTCATCAGTTCTAGGACATTGTGCATCTTGGGAAAGATGTATGAAAAAAGTTAGGATCTTCAGAAAGATGGGGAGGAAAGAATTAACCTTTGGATAGCTTGGAGTATGAGGGGAAGAGCAATTCAAGTGATACTCATTACTCCTACAAGAGGGTTCTCAATCGGAATGACACATTGTGGTAATCTTTGGGTTTTGTTGGGTTACTGCTGGAATTAACAAATGTTTAACAGATGTAAGCACTTTTGAGAAGTATAGTACTTTTGAGAGTTTAAAGTGCTGTTATCTTCTTCTATCAAAAGGTAAATTAAAAGACTCTTGGGGCAAGGTCCCAGGGCTGGCATCAGCACATGGCAAGGTGGGGCAGCTGCCAGGGCTCGTGGCCTCTGGTGGGGTCCACTAGTGTTGACTCCCTGCTCATGCATCTTCTCTGATACCTGCACTCACACTCCTTCCACTGCCTGCTTGTGAGTACTTTGTTACCTTTGTTCCCAGCTGCATATGCTGCCTAGTGCTACTGGAGAAGTGCATGTGGGTGTTGCACAAAGCATCAGTGTTCCTGGTTGCCATGGCAGTGGCACTCCTAGCTGCATTCACCACCAAGCACCATCGGGGGAAAGGGCAGGCAGGCAGTGTGGACAGCTATGACTGCAGGTAGTTAGGAGGAGCTTATGAGCGAGCAAAGGAATGACGCACAGGCAGGTGGAGAACATGGGTGGGAGTGCAAGAAGGGGAGCCTAATAGTGGGCATGGGGAGGGGGGCTGAGCACTCTCTGCCCAACCCTCCCACCCAAAAAAACTTGGAACAGGCCCTGTAAGAACCCATCATTTTGGCTTACTTCTTTAAAGTATTTTGCCCACTGGTAGTACTATCAGTGAACACCACCACGCTTCATCAGCCTTATGACCCCTCAAATATGATGATGCTAAGAGAAAGAAACACAAACATATTGCACTGGGCAGGGGGTTGGACTAGATGGTCTGTATGGCCCCTTCTAACTCTATGATTCTATGATATTGCAAGATGTTTCTTTATGAGCAAAGTGCTATTTCTGAAGATCCTAAAAGGATGGAGCTGACATGTAGGATTTCAAGAGCAGCCACAGCAGGTTCTGTTCCCAGAGTGAGCCCACTTTGGCTGTTGGCATCAGACAGACATGCCAGTGAATCAAAAACTGGGTAGGTCCTCGGCTTGTCCCGCCAATCAAGCATCAGGTGGGCAGCCCTTGTATATAATAAAGCAGTGTGATTTTAAAATACATACTATCAATTTTTACCCGCTCCCCCAAATGCAGTTTTTTTAAAACTTGCAAAACTGCTCCAGGGATTGAAGGGGACGTGAGTCGTTGACATCACAAGTACAAGCCAAAAGGCTGCTTCTACAGTCAGCTTTTCAATCAGAACCTCTCTAAAACCCTGAAGTTATGTTTTTCTTGTGCATGTTCCAATAAAACAAAAATACTATCATTTGAGAGCAGCAGTGGAACCATCAAACATCCTTCACCACCCATAAAATGCTAATTTTATCTCCACCTTAACTGCTGAACTATACTTTGTAGGCTACAGTATACTATTTCTCCATCAGAAAAGCTAATATTACTTTCCACTATTATTATTTTTCAAACTTTATCCTGCCCTTCCTCCAAAGAACTCTGGGTGCTTTACATTGTTCTCCCCTCCTCTGTTTTATCCTCACAACAATAACCCTGTGAGGTAGGTTAGGGTGACCAGCTCAAGAGAGTGTGACTGGCTCAAAGTTACCCACCAAGCAGAGTGGGTCTCCCAGATCCTAGTCCAACATCCTACCCTCCCTTTATGAGTCTTATTTGGGAACAAACCACTTAACTGAAAATCAGCAGCAGCCTGAAATGAAAGTCCGTGCCATTCTATTGAGTGCAGTAGTACATATGAGCCCCCCCCCCCTTTGTTTTGGAGGTATTAGAAAGTAGTTATATTTTGTTTGGTAGTAGTTATCCAGTCAAAAGCATTTTTTACAATGTGCGGTGATTAATCCTCAGGCAATTAAACCGTAGAAACAATAGTTTATTGAGACAGATGCCATCCTTAGCAATTTTCTGTAGGAGACAGAAGAAAGAATCTTTGTCTAAAAGTAAACTTTCCCTATTGGGCATGGCCAACTAATTTGGCATCAAACTTGCATGTGGATATAAGGATTAGGCCTTCATGGCAGGAGATCTGAAAAAGTGTGCCCTCCTCCTTGGAAAACCATGAAGGAAGGGAGAGAATATCTCACAATACAGAAGGAGAGGAGGAGTCAGGAGGCATTCCCGTCTTAGACAAAGAGAGGTATCTTGTTAATCAGGAAAACAATCCACAGAGAGAGAGAGACACGCAGTGCCCCCCAATGTCGAAGGAATGTTGAGGTACCTATCACATGGGACAATTTCAACCTAATCCAGGCTACCAGGATTCTTACACTTCCAAGAAGAATATAGCCCACTAGCAACGTATGGCAAGCCGCCCAGGATTTCTGGATTTTGCTGCCTAGCTGGATGTGCAAAAACAGGAACGGTAGTCAAGCATCACACACAATTCAGGTCAAACACATGAAACTGGACAAGCCACAGCTTGTGTAGTCCTGCTCTGGGGTACCAGCAAGGGAGAAAGACAGCAGCACAACAGAGCAAGGACTGTATGCCCTCCAGCTCCTGCAGTGCCACTAACGCCCACTGCCTTCTGTAGCCATGCTCTGGGCTAGCCACCTATTGAATGGAGAGAGCTGGGATAGATGGACCAATGGTCTGACAGGATAAGGAAGTCTCAGACTGGTGCACCAATACATGCCAGCAGCACACAGGGCTATTTCGCCACCACTGAGGATGGCTATGCTGACACAAAACATTTTAGACAGAGGAACTGCCACTGCCACCAAATGCCTGTTTTCATCCAGTACAGGTAACTGCCCCTTGTAAACATGAGCGACTCAACTGGAAATGTGCAACACTGAAGAAAATTAGATTGCATCAGGACTGCTATGAAATACTACCTGAGAAAGTCCCGTCACCCCTGTTGCCTCGTTATCCACTCCAGCCTTTTCCAGCATGGTGTCCATGACCTTCATCAGCTGGATGACCTCCAGCCTCCCAGACGGCTTCCTAACAAAGAAGAGCCAGGGTGGAAGGGCATTAATTAATTTATTTTATTTAGTTCATTTATACCCTGCCTCTCTCCCCAGCTGGAACCAAAAGTAGCTTGCATTGTTCTCCTGTCCTCCACTTTATCCTCACAACACCCCTGTGAGGTAGGTTAGGATCAGTGTGTGTGTGACTGGCCCAAGGTCACCCAGCAAGCTTCCATGGCAGTGTGGAGATTTGAACCTGGGTCTCCCAGATTCTAGTCCAGCACTCTAACCACTACACCACACTGATTAAACAATACAGAACATCCAATGCAAAAAGCTCCTCGATGTAGAGGATTACTTACATCGATGGGAAGACCCGTAGTCTGTTTTCATGGTCTTCAAGTAGAGTGGTATACTTACTGCAATTAATAGAATTTTTTAAAGTTTTGTGAGAAAGTTCTCTGGGTCACAGCATTCAACAGTGTATTTATTAGTTTCAGTCCACTCCTACTGCAGGAGCAGAGCTTGAGGGACTGTATGTGGCATAAGAGCTCTGTCACACAATGTGCATTTCCCCCCACAATGGATCCTGAATGGTAGAAAAACTGGATGTTGAGCATTCATTACTCTAGTGGAGAACATTTTCAGAGCCTAACTTGCTGTCAGGGTCTTGGCATCCCCTGCCATACTTCAGGGGCTTGACAACCCCCCGACCTGAAAGCGTAAGAGCCTGGGCCAAGGACTGGACTCTAATGGACATTGTGCTCTTATGTTAGAGACAGCTGTGGCTGTCCTGTGGAAGCGTACAGAGGAGGGGGGCCCTCCCAAGCTTATCTGCCTCTCCCCTGAGAAGAAGAACTGTTGTCATGGATACATAACCTTGGAATTCCTGAACTTTCTAAAACATCCTCTTTGGTCTCATCCGTAGTTGCTTTGCTTTTGCTTACATATACACCGTAGCTATTAGGGGATGGGAAGTGGGAACCTAGACTAGGCTGGCAACTAAGGAGGGTGGGAACTGGGCTGTACTTAGAATTCAATTTAGACTTGAGGCTTGGCGCAGAACTTCATTCCTGGCAATGAACCTGTAATGGATTGCTGAACGAGGAGATTATCAATAAAGCTTTAACTCATGCAGTTCTGGACTCATGTAGTGAAGTCATTGAGATCTACCTGGCAGAACCTTACACTTGCTTTATAAGACAATAGGGCTACACTGGGGTACACATATTTGAGAGACCACCTCGGTATATGAGTTCACGTTGCAGCTCTTCTTGGCATTAACGTCATCTATTGGTGATTCACCTCCACACACAAAGGTGTGTTCTGCTGCTGCCTGTTTATGCACTTTTTCTGTGGCTGCCCTGGCCCTTTGGAACAAACTCCCAAAGGAGAGGAGGGTCTCTGCTCTGAAGGCATTTCACAAAGGCTGCAAAAACTAAGCTCTTCAGGAGGGCCTCTGGGGTTCCCTGATACTGGAGAAGGTCTAAGGATTTATCAGCTGCCTGGACTACTTGGGCATTGATCTATTAAGTGGGTACTTGCTATGTGTTTTATTGATAATTGTTTTACTGTTTTATTATCCTTATTTATTTGGTTATTCATTGGTTACTCACTCTGGTACCAGCTGAATGGAAGCAAAGGGTATAAACATTTTAAGCAAACAAATACAAGAAAAGCCTGGGCTTTAAGCCAGGAGTTAAATGATGTGATATAGGAAACCTAACTAGGTGCTTAGGGCTTCTTAAATGCATGCCTGTATCTGAATCAAGCCTGACCAGAGCCACCCAGATTGTTCTTAGACACACTGCCCCCTCTGGTTTACTTATTATTTTGTTTAGAACATTTTTATGCCACCTTTTCAGGAATCTGCCTGAGGCAGTTTACAAAATAAAAATAATTAAAAACAAATTAAATTATGTATTGTCAAAGGCTTTCACGGCCGGAGAACGATGGTTGTTGTGGGTTTTCCGGGCTGTATTGCTGTGGTCTTGGCATTGTAGTTCCTGACATTTCGCCAGCAGCTGTGGCTGGCATCTTCAGAGGTGTAGCACCAAAAGACAGAGATCTCTCAGTGTCACAGTGTGGAAAAGATGTTGGCAGGTCATTTGTATCTACTCAGGAGGGGTGGGGTTGAGTTGAGTCATCCTGTAAGAGTTTCCCAGGGTGTGGAATGCTAATGGCGGGAGACTTCACTGTATCCTGAGGAGGTTCTTTTGCATATGGATTGGTGCTTGATGTGCTAATCTTCTCTGCAGGGCTATTGTCGAGTATAGATATGCACCCCACAATATCTAGTGTATGCACCCCACAAACCTAGTGTATGGTTCCGGTTTGTGGATGATACATTTATCATTTGGAGCCATGGGGAGAAAGAATTGATGGGGTTTTTGAATCATCTCAACAACATCCACCTGAACATACAATTCACAATGGAGAAAGAAACCGAGGGAAAACTCCCATTTCTGGATACCTTGGTCATCCGCAAAGCAAACTTTCAGTTAGGTCACAAGGTCTACAGGAAACCAACTCACACTGATCGGTACTTACACAAAAACTCCAATCACCACCCCCGACAGAAAAGAGGCATAATGAAAACATTAGTGGATCGTGCCAGACGGATATGTGAGCCGCACTTTCTCAATGAGGAAATTAATCATCTAAACCACGCACTTCAGGCAAATGGCTACTCCAGAAATGAAATCCAAAGAACAATCAAACCCAGGATGAATCAAACAACCAAGGAAAAACAAGTCTCCTATGGGAAAAGTGTTTTTGCCATATATCAAAGGAATTACTGATCAGATGGGAAAGCTTATGAAAAAGCATAACCTTCATGCAGTATTCAGACCCACCCGAAAAATACAACAGATGCTACGATCAGCAAAAGACAGTAGAGACCCCCTCACCTCTGCAGGAGTATACCGTATACCCTGCAGCTGTGGACAAGTTTACATCGGGACCACAAAGCATAGCATCCAGACAAGAATAAAAGAACATGAAAGACACTGCAGACTTGGACAACCTGAAAAATCAGCAGTGGCTGAACATAGCCTAACTCAAACAGGGCACAGTATCTTATTCCAAGACACCAAAATACTGGACAACACTTCCAACTACTTTGTCAGACTGCACAGGGAAGCCATTGAAATTCACAAGCATAAGCAAAACTTCAACAGGAAAGAAGAAACCTTAAGAATGAACAGAGCATAGTTTCCAGTTCTGAAAAACACCAGGCTAACAAAACATTCTATACTCGACAATAGCCCTGCAGAGAAGATTAGCACATCAAGCACCAATCCATATGCAAAAGAACCTCCTCAGGATACAGTGAAGTCTCCCGCCATTAGCATTCCACACCCTGGGAAACTCTTACAGGATGACTCAACTCAACCCCACCCCTCCTGACTAGATACAAATGTCCTGCCAACATCTTTTCCACACTGTGACACTGAGAGATCTCTGTCTTTTGGTGCTACACCTCTGAAGATGCCAGTCACAGCTGCTGGCGAAACGTCAGGAACTACAATGCCAAGACCACAGCAATACAGCCCGGAAAACCCACAACCACTATCAAATTAAATTATGCTAATTAAAATCCAGCATTAAAAAAGACAACTCAACATAAAATCATAGATAATTAAAAAAACCAGACAGCTTAAAAATAAGTTATCTGACTAAAATAGCATTTAAAAATCAGCTCTTTAATTACTAGATACAGTGCAAGCCGTTAAATGACAAAAGGAAATAGGATCATACTCACTCATCGTAATACTCCAAGCCTATCACGCCTCTGTTCTTTACTACGTGAAATTCTTCTGGGACAAGACTGTTTCCTATATTTCCTGTCTAGAAATAGAACCAGGAAGAGCCGACCTTACATATGAGATGGTCTCAAAGCACCCACATATTCCCCTCAAAGGAAATTTGGTTTTCAAAGTTTATATGGGATTACAACTGCAGACAAAATCCATACATAAAGCTTGAATACCTAAACTGTGGTTAACATTAATATTGATTTACTGCAATAACCCTGTTTAAGCTCACACATGTATGACTGGCAGTCTTGTGGCCATTTTGGGCTAAAAAGTAGAATAAATTAATTCCAAAGAAGTTTCAAACCTCCATTTTGCATTCTGGGAAATGCAGGCAATGCTGGTTTAGAAATTCAGAAGCAATGATTTCAGAGTGGTTAGGAAAAACAAACAATGGCTTTAAGCATTATGTCTACCAAGGCCCATTTAGCATGGTTTGAAATGGGCTGGCAAATGCATTTTAAAAGAAATTGTTTCATGGATCCAAGTGGCCAGATTGGCTGTGTCAAGGTAGGGGGCCATCTTCTGGGCTAGTCTTAGTTGGAAGAAGGCATTTTTTGCAGCTGCATTAACTTGCTCCTCTAACAACAGTGCTGGATCCAGTATAACCCCTAAGCTCTTAACCAAGTCAGCAAGTGTCAACTGAACCTCATCAAAAGTGAGGAGCACAATATCCTTCAAAATCTCTGCCTTCCCAACCAGCATTACTTCCAACTTGACTGGGTTCAGATTCAGTTTGTTTGTTTTCAGCTATTTGACCACAACTGTCAGGCAACAACCCAAGATCTCTACTGCATCACCTGGGGATTTAGACGGTGAGATACATTGCAAAAACAGTGCAATAACTCCACAGACAGCAGCAGAAATGGGAAAACGTCTTTCCTCCGCACAGTTTTTGTGCAAGGAAAAAAGCCTGGGGGAAGGCAGGAGCCCTCCCTCTCGCAGTAGCAGCTTTCCAAGCCCATTTGCCCTCTCCTTTTTTAAATAGAAGCCATTCCCCTGAGCTGCTGTGTGACCGCGTTGAGCATGGGTTGGCTCTATGGAGAACTCATAAAAGAAGTAACATCTAGTTTGGCTATCAGTTGCCTTGACAAGAAGGAAAAATTAAACTCACTGATTTGACCACCCCTGTTTCCTGCTTCAGATTTGTCCCGGATGCAGTCTTATCTGGCTCAGGAGTTGGGGGAGGAGTCCTTCTCTGTTTTTCAGCAATGACATCATATAGAAAAGAGACATCCCTTAAGAAACATAAAGAAACCAAACACTCTGTTGAGAAAGCACTTTTGCTTCAGGCTAAGTATTCAGACTTGCACAAAATAAAAGATGCTCTGGAAGACACATCTGGTATTCCCTTACCTGAGTACACTGCCTCAAAAACTCTTGCCTGCAGTTGTAATCCCATATCCTCTTTGGGTATGTTGGCATTAGGCCCCAGTGAAACAGTGTGGCCACATGGTCTCTGGCTCCCTTCCTCCAAGCCAATTTGTTGCTATATAATCTTTTCCCTGTGTTTCCCTCTTATATGATATAAGAATCCTGCAAGCCCTCAGACTCTATGGATCCTAGTAAGATGGTTGCCAGTAAACCTCCATTTTGGTTAGCCTTTCTCTTCATTCTCCATCTCAAGTACTGGACCAGTTTCTGTTTTCCCTGTCTTAGCACAGGTCAGGCCACAGGTTTCAGCCATGGCAACAGTAAAAGTAGGACAGTCAGTAGGGGGAGTGAAGCCACACCTCATCTCATCATACTTAATGATAAGCAGCTCCAGAGAGAAGATGGGCCTTGCCAACTACCTACCTCTCAGATTGTTAATCAAGACACTCATCTATTAATCAGGGAACTTAGCCTCAACAAAGATCCAACTGTGATAATACTCTGCTACAGAAAGAATCATCTGTTGCAGTAATTCATCTTATTAAAATGTTCTTGGTTCAGATTGATTTAATTTGGATGGTTTGGATTCCCCACCACCCAGCCCCCAAAGATATCCTGACCTTCCCTAGATTTCCTTATCTGGAAATACCCAAATATTTCCAGCTGTCTCCCCCTCCTCTCTTTCCAAGCCTGGAAATAAAAGAATATATTTTTAACTCATACCTCCTGCCCCATAATTGAAGCCTGAATCTGCCCCTAAAGGGAACCTGAAAAGGGTACCTGTGCTTGCCCAGGATGACCCTTTCCTTTTGAACTATGAAGCCCCTAGTTTGTGATGCTGTCCATCTCATTCAATTACTTTTTGGATTATAGTCTGAGCAGACACTTGGAACCCTGCTTGGGAAACCAGACTTTTGCTGAACCATGTAGATAGGTAGCTATACTAAATTCTCTATCACTCACATACTCAATTTCTCTCTTTGACTTCTTGCCTCCCCCTCTTGAGTGGAGCACACTGCAAGACGAGTGAGTATTTGGAATATTTATTTATTAACACATGCTTCCTGGGAGTGTGCTAAATGCTTGATATTATTTTGACCAGTTGAGTTGCTACTTGTCCACACCCACTGCATGAATCATTCCTTTCAATAAAACTTTGTTTCTGATTTCACAGTATCTGCAGTCTCTGTTTTCCTCCCACAGTTGTAGAGAAGCCTTGCTACTTTGTCAACAGGTTCCTTAGAACCTTTATGTGGGAGTCACTGACTAGATTCCCTTAAGCCCAGTGTAGAACCTAGGCCAGCAGTTCCTATAGTAAGTAGAGAAAGGAAGGTCTTTTCTTACACTCAGTTTTTTAGTATGGATATGGGCCAATTTAGAAAATGGGCCACACTTACTGTGAGATGCATCTAGGCTGCACATGGCTCCCTGGCTGCACATGGCAACATATCATGCTTTAAGAGGAAAAGGGCAGCATTGACTAAACTAGGACAATGTATGATAAGTAAGAAGAGAACAGTAAATAAAGACTTTTGAAATAGTAGTGGCTTACCTTTTTGAAAACTGTGGCATAAGTAAATGCACAATATGAGATAGGGCTACTTGTTCCACACTGCAATACATATACAGCCACCTATGCTTTGGGTTGGTTTTGCTTTTGTGCAACATAAAACACTGTAGTGTAATATAGTAAATTGTCCAATAGCACCTTTAAGACTAACCAACTTATTTGTAGCATAAGCTTTCGAGAACCACAGCTCTCTTCCTCAGAAGTATGGAGGGTACGAAGAAACTGGCCAGAGATATATAGGTGGTGAAGGGAGGGGGGAGAGGTTGCAGGGAGCAAGGGTCATGTAAATATAAATCAGTTTTAAAAAGTCATGAAGAAGAGGAGTGCACAATCCAGGCTGGGTGTGACCCTTCCCTCTACTGCTGAATCTGAATCAAATGCCTGAAGGCAGTTATTTCTGGTAATGAGATAACCATTCATAGTCTCTATTTAATCTAAGTCTGACTGTAGTGTAATAGAGGCAGGCACGAGCAAAGGTAGTCAGCCCCAAAGCACTCCTCTCTCTTCCTGTCCAGATTCGACGCCACTCCTGCGCCTCAAGTTAGCCACCTTTCTTTATAAAGACATGATATGTGATACACATAATCCTTTAACATCCCCTTTCACAGGGCCTCTAAAATCCTCAATCTACCTTGGTCAATGTAAAGCAACCAATACGTTCAACACAGAACCTCTGTTGTCCCTGTACAGTTACCTTCCTGCCCCTGTCAGGCAGATGGGATTCTGTATCAGGTAGCGAAACTTGTTTCGGCGAACAGAATGCTGCCAGACCCCATCAGCAGTACGAACGCAACCCTAAAGAGCATGCAAAAAAGATAGCACAAGATGGTCCTTCAGATCAGCCAGTAAGCAAAAACAGCTGCTATTAAATGAAACTAATCAGCCATGAGTAGAACTATACCCTCCTAAGCCCATTAACTTCCATGGATTTACAGTGTAAATCTCCAATGCTGCATAGTCTAACTAAAGATGCAAAGACTCAGGAAAACATTGGTCTTTAAGACAAGGTTTTAGCCACTCTAAATGTATAGTCTGATGATTTTTATGTAAGACAATCTACAGCATTAAATAATGATAATACTGTGTACACTATACATCACATTTTCACGTATATACTTATTAATTGTGACTAATGTGTCCACAATTAGTATGCTGTAATATATTTGATGACCCTATACTACTGAAAAATTCAGTGTTCTCTATATTATGAAGTTTAACTCAGTTTTCAAAATGTGCTGCTAACCCTGTTTTGACCATATGAGAATACTTCTGCAACAGGATTTGAGTCCAGTGGCACCTTAGAAACCCACAAGATTTTCAGGGTGTAAGCTTTTGAGAGTCAGAGCTCCCTTCTTCAGACATGGGTAGCAATGGAGATTCCTGAGTCTTTATGTCCCAGTTAATCACACAGTCATAAGGATTTCAGGCCACTGCCTAGCATCCTTGGGAGGTTTGGGGGCAGAGCAAGGGACAGAGGTGACATAGCGCAGCACATCACCATCACATCCTGGTAAAAAAAATGGATGTGATGTCAGCTGACACTCTGGAAACTCTATGGTATTATCACAGAGTTTCCAGAAAGTTGGCTGACGTGCTGACATCATGCCTAGGTTTTGACATGGACATGATGTTAGTGTATCATGCCATGTCATTTCTGCTCTCCACTGCTTTTCCTGCCAGACAGGAAGAGTGGGTGGGTGGGGAGGCATGAACCAGGCATACGGCATCCCTATACACCAATCCACAAAAGTGAACAACACAAAAAGGAAAAAATACACCCAACCATCAATAGACCAAAATAGATAATCTATTAGAAAATATCTCAAGGGATACCATTATAAAATGACAATTAACAAGTAATGTAAATACATGAGATTACACTGCAATGTATCCTCAGAAGAAAATATAAACAATTGTGACTTTGATAACAATATGTAAAGAAGGTCAAAAGGCAGATTAATAGCCTGTAGCTGAAAGTCTGGAAAGAAATAACATGATGAATGATAGCAAAACGTTTCAACTATGTTGTCCTCAGATACATCAATTCACTTGTTCTCAAACATGTGGAACACTTTTCCATTCTTCTTATTTTATGCTACCTGAAAAAATTAATAGCGATCACACGTGTAGATCATCGTACACAGTGATCATACGCACCTGGAAGTCTTTCATACGTTTAGTTTTCTTGGGAGGCCTCAGATATGAGGGGCAGGGAACAGGGTTGGCAGCAGAGGTGAGAGCAACAAAGATCTCTTCTGGAATATAATCGTTTTTTAAGGAAGGGGGAGAATGCTTCCATCTGTCGGTCACACTTGACTTCCTTTTTAACTCAGGGAGTTCTAGAAAAAATGCAGGTGATAGCTGTTGATATTTGTTAGTGACAGATATATTTTCCTCCAGAAAACTAAAGGATAAAGACAACTGCCTCAATCATTCCGAGTTTCACAATGATGTGAGTATGAGTGTGTCTATGAAAGAGACTCTATCCCACCCACTTCAGTATAAACTGGTTTTCAATAAACAGCATTTTTTCCTAAAGCTCCTTGCTGGAAACCTGGACCTAGAGTGATAGCTTAAGCCTTCTGCTGCAGCCTAAAGGAAGATGGGATATTTTGTTCCTTACTAAGACATTTAGGCTACAATCCTTAGGGCAGTTTTGGAGAGTAACCCCCACTTTGTGACATGGGACTTACTTCTGAGTAAACTAGTTTAAGATTGCTCCAAAACTGTCCTGCAGAAAATATTCCAGTTCCAACAGGAACCCAAACATAACAAGATATAGCCCTCAGCCCAAACAGATCAGCCCCCAATTTATACCCACAGTTGTACAATTTGGGGCCATTTACCTTTACTTTCTTTGATGATGGGAACTAAGGAAGATGGCTCTTTTGTTTTTCTGTTCTCTTGTCTTGAAATAGGTGGCAACGGTGGAACTACATCCTTGTCAGTAGACATGCTGAAATGCTGTTTGAGGATAGATTACTCACAAGATCTAAGAGATGTTTTCAGCAGCAAACAATCTACAAGAGATACATAAAGCCACACAGACAACAACTTGATGGTATCCATATACGCAATAATTCAATTTTAAAAATATCTCTCTAGACAAGTAGGAAGTAGAATGAAGGAGAAGGCACCATGTCTGGTATGCAAACACATTATGTTCTGAGAAGACCATAAGAGTAACTGAGCCAGATCAAATCAATGGTCCATCTAATCCAGCATCCTGTTCCACACCATGGTCAGACATCTCTGGAAGGCCTTGGGATGGACTAGCCATTAAGGCCACCAGGAAGAGTTCGGGTGGGTCAATCACCTAGGGTGCTACACATCCATTGTGGCCACCTCAACCCAAAAGAGAGGGCCAGATGTGAGTTGGAGGCCTGGGGAAAGGAGGGCTTGCCACAGTGAGGGATGTGCCCACCTGGCTTCACCTTGCTCAGCAAGGGACCAGTCCACCCAGCCTCACCCTGTCTGGCCATCCAGCTTGGCCAGGCACCTCTAGCTCACTGCTGCTGAATAATGAGGGCCAGTCTTCACATTACAAAGTCCTTGTGCTTGTTGGAGGATGATATGAGGAGATATCAGATGTGCAATGTACTTTTCGGGCCTCCCAGATTAGAGTTCCCAGTTGCCTACCATTGGCAGGTAATCTCCTGGGGGTTTGCCCCATTGCTCACCAATCGCTGGCAATCAGAGGGAGGTGACAAACCCCCTGGTGATTGCCTACCACTGGCAGTCAACCCGCAAAAGTACATAGTGGTTGTGCTCATGGCCAGGTGCAATGTTACTTCCTAAAGTGGTATCATCGTGCGGGCATGCTCCCACACTTTTCTGGGGTCAATTTTGGCTCCAAACGGGCTGAATTGACCCCACATGAAGCATGGGAACATACCTGTGGCCTGTGCACAAAGACAACTCTCCCGGTAAGTGCCAGGTCCCCCCCACCTGGTTCCCCCCTCCCACCAGGAGGGTACAGGAGCCTGGCAACCCTATCCCAGATGCACACCAGCCCTTTAGTGCTTGTGATCCTGGCAACTAGGGAAAGGAAGCTTCCGGCACCCCCATGCTGTTTTTGCATCCTCAAACTGAACTGTGGAGCCATTATTGGCTCCACCATTAACATTATGTATCACAACATGATTTTTGAACCAGAAGCAATAGAGGACCCAGCCTGAGAAGGCAAAAACAGTGCAAGACAAGGAAGGCTGAAGTTGCTTCTTCCCCATACTGTGGTGTGTAAATCGACTGACTCTCATCCTATGAGTTAGGATTACCTCCAAGTAAACAGAAAAGGAAGCTTTGTTATAGTTACTTCTCTTTTTCTTTTAAGCTACACATGTCTGAACAAAGTTCTGAAATAACAAAATTGTTTATTAAAATATTTGATTAGAAAAACTATCACTAAAGGGCACCTAATGTGATGGGGGAGCAGCCTACCATTCCATTGATTAAAAATGAGGTGATGGGGGAGCAGCTAGGTTTGCCAGCCTCCAGGTAGTGGCTGTAGATCTCCTGGAATTACAACTAGTCTCCAGGCCACAGAGATCAGTTCATCTGGAGAAAATGGCTACTTTGGGGGGTGGACTCTATGGAATTACGCCATGCCAAGGTCCTTTCCCTCCCCAAACCCCGCTTTCTCCAGGTTTCTCCGGGTTTCAACCCCAGATCTCCAGGAATTTCTCAACGTGGAGCTGGCAACCCTAGGAGCAGCCCACCATTCCATTGATTAAAAATGAGGTGATGTCATCTCACTACTTTCCATATTTCAGCGCCCCCCCCCCATGGTATTTTAAAGTTTAAATTGCCCTCAGCGAAAATGGTCACATGGCCAGTGGCCCTGCCCCCTGATTTCCAGACAGAGGGGAGTTTAGATTGCCCTCCCTGCTGCTGATCTGTCTGGAGATCAGGGGGTGGGACCACCGGCCATGTGACCATTTTCAAGAGGTGCCAGAACTCCGTTCAACTGCGTTCCTGCTGAAAGAAAGCTCTGATAAAATACATAAACCCAGGGCTTATTTCGAGGGGGAACGTGCAGGAACGCAGTTCCGGTAGTTCCCCAAAGAAGCCACATGACAGGTGGCCCTGCCCACCTGACTCTCAGCCATTTTGGGCCTGTTTTAGCCTGGATTGGGGCCGAAATGTCCTGGATTGGGCCTCTGATGGGTGGAGGATCACTCTCCCGCTCAGCAGCAGCTCGAACCTGACCATTTTGGGTCCCTTTTCAGCCATTTTCAGCCCCTTTTTTCCATTTTGGGCCCAATTTCAGCCCTGAATGGCCAGGATTGGGTCCAAAACAGCCAGGATAGGTGATGTCAGGGGGTGTGGCATATGCAAATCAGTTACGCTAATGACACACTTCCAGTGATGTCAAGGTATGGCATATGCTAATGAGTTATGCTAATGAGTTCCTCCAGCTCTTTTTCTACGAAATGACCCCTGCATAAACCACAACTAATCCCAGCCCTAGACTACAAAATCCTACATCAGTATTACAGGTAATTACGGTACTCAGCAAGTCAACTATGTCTCACAATAAAGAGGTGTTAATAAAGAGGTGTTAATATGGAAAGTGGGCAGTTTTATTGATATTATGGCCATTGTGCTATTAATTTTATGAAACAAATGCATTTTCAGATATGAGAGGTATCAACTGAATACAACTGCCTGAGACGCGGAGCGGGGGGAATGTCCCGTCCCTTTAATAGAGGCTTAATAGGATGTTATGCAGTGCTGTGCTAACGGGAATCCTCGAGCATCGAGCTTAGTAGAAGTTGAGCCATGTCTCGTTGCTTGGGAAGGGAGGAGAAGGAAGAGGGACTCTATTTACCTGCTCTCAAGTGCTTCCTGTTATCACCTGTTGCTATGGGAACACAGCACGCCTCTTACAGATGTCTGATTCAGTGCCTGATCGCAGAACCCACCGCTGGAGCAGCTCCCTCTGCGTTGGCAGCCGCCTTTTTCTATTCTCCTCGCCCGTCACCTTTTCTATTCCACGTCGAAACTTAGAAAAGCCGGGGGGGGATTATTTTTCATCCGTAAGGCATTCAATTTAGAGACCTTGGCATCAGACTTCAAGGGGCTTTCTGTGCCTGGTTTCCATAAGAAACAGAGGGAACGGGATCTCGAGAGCATGCGCAGTTCCAGTCACTGAGGCAGCCGAGGCGCCCTGTAGTGGGAACACGTAGAATAGCGCGCAGTTGTCAGAATCAGGTCCCCAGGTCTGTTTCTCTACGATTTTGTATTATGTTGGCGCATGCTCCTGCACCAGTCATCTCATCGGCTCCAGTGTTGCAGAAGTTGAAAGTTATGCTAAAAAATAAAAATTATGCCTAATACTAGATTTTTTTTAGTTTTCTGTCCATTGTTCCCAGAACTGGGCAGCTCTAAATAAACTAGGAGATTGGAGAAGAGACCAGCTCGACACAAAAAATACAGACTGCTAGGAAATGTGCAGGTTGAACTGATGGATTTGAGGTGCGGGTGTCTTGGTATGGTGTAACACCTAGCAGCACAGGAGGGGGTGCTGCCTACAAACCTAGAATTTTGACTAAAGGAAGGGGTGAAATGGCATATCCAATTGGGAAATAACAGTGCAATCCTATGGAGAGTTACTCCAGTCTAAGCCTATTGAAGTCAATGGGCTTAGACTGGAGTAACTCTCCATAGGATTGCTCTGTAAGGGTGTCAATGCCTATGGAACCCGGGCATTTTTTTCTAGTATTCGTCTTCTACAAGAGCTGTTAGTGGTTTGAGAGATCCTGCAAGAACAAGGCAAACTTATTTTATAGGCTGGCTAAGGCCAGGCAAATTAGGAGCTTTACCCATTCACTGGAAACATCTGCAGTCATTCTGCCATGAAAACACACGCTAAGATGTGCTATGGCATTTATTTATTTATTATTTCATATTTATATCCTGCCCTCCCCGCAAGCGGGCTCAGGGCAGCTAACATTTAAAAACAATTTAAAATATTTTAAAACATTTAGAACAATTGAAAACATTTTTGTATTGTGCAGCGGCAGCATCAGGAAGACTTATAATATTTTGCGTGTATACTGTGGTGGACAGTTTTTCACAGGGGGGTGTTTAAATTTCCCCCACCCAAGGCCGGCAGAGGCCCAACCTTAGCCATGAGCCTGGCAGAACAACTCTGCCTTACAGGCCTGGCAGAAAGACAATAAATTCCGCCAGGTCCTGGTCTCAGTAGACAGAGCGTTCCACCAGGTAGGATCCAGGACCGAGAAAGCCCTGGATCTTGTCATGGCCAGGTGGACCTCCTTGGAACCAGGGACCACTAACAGCTGTTTTTCTTCTAATTGGAGAGTCCTCTGGGGAATATAAGGGGAGAGATGATCCCGCAGATATGCTGGCCCCAGTCCACATAGGGCCTTATAGGTCAATACCAGAACCTTGAATCTGATCCGGTACTCCACTAGCAACCAATGCAGCTCACGTAGTATTGGTGTTATATGCGCTCTACTTGGTGTTTTTGTAATAACATGCGCCGCTGCATTTTGCACCAGCTGTAATCTCTGGGTCAGGCTCAAAGGCAGTCCCACGTAGAGCAAGTTACAGTAGTCTAGCCTCGAGATGACCGTTGCCTGGATCACTGTAGTTAAGTCACAGGTTGACAGGTAAGGGACAAGTTGCTTGGTCTGCCGCAGATGGAAAAAAGAGGCCCTAACAACTGCTGTGACCTGTGCCTCCATGCACAGCTGCAACCTGTGCATGCTAGAAACTTACACTCATGTTTTGGCAAAAAGCTCTCAGCAACAGCCTATTGTATTTATTATTTATTTATTTATTTATTATATTTCTATACCACCTCATCAAAGTCCTGGTTAAAGTGGCTTACAATTAAAAACTACGGTATTTTTTTAAAAGCCATTAAAAACAAGCCACTGGACATGAGCAGCATCAACTACCCATAAAACAGAAGCAGACCTTTAAAAAGCATGATGCTGATGATATTAATAATATTTGATTTAGATACCGCCCTTCAGGATAACTTAACACCCACTCAGAGCACTTTACAAAGTATGTTGTTATTATCCTCACAATAATCCTCCTGTGAGGTGGGTGGGACTGAGAGAGCTGTGACCAGGGGCGGTGCCAGGGTTTATGGTGCCTGAGGCTGCCCCTATACACGTGACGTCATGACACAGCAAGCCGGCCCCATTGGCTGGTGGGTGGCTGGGATGGCGCATGGAGGCTGCCCGCGCTCTCAGTCAGGCGTTGCGGGTGGCTGGGGAGGTGCATGTGTCCTCCCAGCCCTCCCACTCCATTGTTCCGCACGCCGCCCCAGAAGCCTACCGTGCCTGGCCTGTGGCTGCTGCGCCCAGCCAGGGGCGTGTGTTGGTGGCGACGGCAGCGCGGGGCAGGAGGGGTGGCAAGCTTCAGAAGCTGTGGGCCAGGCATGGCAGGTGACCAGGGTGGCGCACGAGCGGCTTCCCATCCCTCCTGCTCAGCCGCCAGCGCTGCCACTGCCAGCTCCATGGTACACCCCCCCCTGTCCCCGGCGCCCCCTCTGGCGCCCCCTCCGGCGCCTCAGCGCTCGAGGCGGAGGCCGGACCTGCCTCAATGGGCGTGCCAGCCCTGGCTGTGACTGACCATGGGTCACCCAGCTAGCTTCAAGCAGAGGAGTGGGGAATCAAACCTGGCTCTCCAGATTAAAGTCCTGCACCTCTTAATCACTACACCAAATTATGAATTGAAACCCTGGGTTAAAAGATGTGTTTTAGCTGGGCACCTTAAAAAAAAAAGGTTAAGTAGGGCCATTTCCACACACGTTAAATAATGCACTTTCAATGCACTTTCATAATCCTTTAGAAGTGGATTTTATGTTCCACACATGGAAAATCAGTTTCTAATCTTCACTAAAGAGAATTGAAAGTGGATTATCCAACATGTGTGGAAGCAGCCTAGGTGCCAGGTGAGCCTCAAGGAGGAGCACATTCCACAGGTGAGGTGCCACTACAGAAAATACCCTGTCTCTAGTCACCACCACCTCATCTTAGGGCCAAGCGACAAGTGACGAATGACACTTGAACGGCAAGTGGATTGAGTGGAGGGCAAGTGAACAGGGAGAAATACACTTGCCGTTCTAGTGTCATTCGTCACTTGTAGCTTGGCCCTCAGAGCACAGACAGCAGAGGGCTTGAGATGCAGATCTTAACCATTGAGCTGGACAGTATGGGAGGAGACAGTCCTTCAGGTACCCTGGCCCCAAAGAGTTAATTGCCTTAAAGGTAAGAACCAGCACTTTGTGCCCAGAATAGATGGGTAATGAGAGCAGATCTTTCAGCAGAAGGGTGATACAATCAATGAAATCAACCCTTGGCAGTAGCGCGGCCACCACATTTTAGACCAATTGAAGTTTTTGAACAATTTTCAAAGGCAACTTCATGTAGAGTGCATTATAGTAATCTAATCTGGATATGATCAAAGCACAGATGGTGGCGGCCAGATCACACATTTTGAAGAACAGTTGTAGCAGGAGAACCAGCTGGAGCTAATAAAAGGCACGACATACCATGGAGGAGACCTGAGCCTTCAACTGCAGGCCAGAGTCCCGTCGCACCCACAAGCTACACACCTGCTCCTTCAGGGGGAGTGCAGCCCCTTTCAGGAGGGACTGGCTCTGCGGTCTCCAACCAGCTTCTCCATTGACCAACAGCACCTCTGTCTTGTCGGTACTGAGCTTCAGTTTACTGGCCCTCATCCATCCTATTATCTTCTCTAGGCACCTGTTCAGGAGTTCCACAGACCCACCTGGTTTAGCTCTCAAGGAGAAATAGATCTGAGTGTCATTGGCATATTGGTGGCACTTCCCTCCCAAAGTCTGGAAGATCACTCCCAGTGGTTTGATGTAGATGTTAAACAGCATGGGGATTAAGAGGGAACTGTGCTGGACCCCATAGCATAAAGGCCACAGGGCCAAGCAGCAACCCCCCCACCCCCGCCCCACCTTCTGGCATTGGTTAGTCCAGGAAGTGTGATGCCTCTTCTCCCAGCCCAGCCCGCCTCTCCAAAAGGATACCATGGTCAGTGGAATCAAGAGCCATTAAGAGGTCTAGGAGAATCAACAGGGACTCACATTCCAGCTTTCACTGTCCCAGCAATGGTCATCAGTCAGTGACCAAGGCTGTTTCCATCCCAAAACCGGGCCTGAATCCAGATTGAAATGGGTCTAGATAATAACTCATCCAACAAATGAAGACAATGTTTATGCACAGACACGCACAAGGTCAATGAATCAGCCAAGCATCCAATAGGGGAGCAGTCTCATGAGGGGCAGGTGTGTCTTACATCTGTCATCACCACCTCAGAGCCATCCAAGGTGAAGCACAGCAGGAGGTTCTTCTTTGACAGCCCACCTTGGATCCTGCAAGGAGGGGACATCGTGGGAGAGGAGTGTATTTCTGGGGAGGAGCAGGGCAGTAGCTTGAGTTGGCCGTGTGCACAAAGGTCCAGTAAGGAGTGTTTTAGAGGGTCATTTTGAAAAAAGGGACAGTAACACCACCAACTACACCATATGCAAGTCAATCAAGGTAAACAAGATTAAATGACAGCTTTGGGTTTGTCAGCACTTCACTTCAGTCATAAAGATCCCTGGCACCAATGTAAGTGTCCCTGTTTTATATTTTATGTTGGTTTAAAGAGCACAAGTCCAAATGTGTTGATGATTACACACACCCACAGAGAAAGATTGAGAACGAGAGAGTTCAGTTGCAAACCAGAAAACACTGTACCTTACTTTTTACTAGAATTAGTGCTTCTTGTATCTGAGCACATACAAATGCTGATTGTTGTGCTTAAGCCAATCTAGGACACAATTCAAACGTGACGTAATTGTGTGTGCACTTAAAATATGACCTCTGTTTTATATCTTTGGGCACACCTTTTCAGTGGACGGAGCTGGATGCTGTTTTTATCAAACAGTAGAAATTATCAGTCTTCAGGACTCGGACAGACAACCTCAGATATCATCTTCATGCATGTCTTTTGTTACAGATAAGGGTCATTTTCTCAGGACATGAGAAGGGAGAAGTGCGGTATCTGATTCTGAGCACAGACGCTAACTTCACAAACATCACAAAACAACATTCAAAGTCTTATCTTGTTCACAATATGGAAGGTGGGGCTATGGCTTAAAGGTGGAATACCTGCTTTGCACTCAGAAGGTCCCAGGTTCAATTCCCAACATCTCCAGTTAAAAGGACCAGGTAGAAGGTGATGGGAAAGATCTCTGCCTGTGATCCTGGAGAGCCACTGCCAGTCAGATAGTGCTGATCTTGGCAGACCAACGGGCAGCTTAAATAAGGGGGTGGTTCAGTGGTAGAGCATTGCTTTGCATGCATAAGGACTCCGGTTCAATCCCCCTCATCTCTAGTTAAAAGGATCGGTTAGGTGGTATGTAAAACCTCTGCCCAAGACCCTGGAGAGCTGCTGCCAGTAAGACACTCAGCTTGGGAAATTCCTGAAGATTTGGGGGCTGTGCCTAGGTAGGGAGCTCAGTGGGGATTGCCTCGTCAATCTAAGGCTTCAGTTCCTCCTAAACTCTATGGTATGCCATCGTGTGCACCCTCTGAAGCGGCCATTTCCTCCAGGGGAAGATGCCTTTAAAATGGAAGCATCAAGATGTGCTCTTCAAGGCATCTGATGAAATGAGCTCTGAGATTTATGCTGGAATAAATTTTTAAGGTGAATCCTGACTCCCGTTTTATTTTGCTTTTACTGACTCACACGGCTACTCATCTGGAATTACCACTGTGAAATATTTTATTTATATAATATATAAAATGTATATATATATATATATATATATATATATATATACATTTATATATATATGCCAATAAAGGCTTGCTTGACTGACCACTGTGAAATGTAAACGTTTCATGTACTTTGTCAAATCACAATGGGTAGCCATGTTTGTAGCAGTAGAAAAGAGCAAGAGTCCAGTAGCCTGAAGAAGTGAGCTGTGACTCATGAAAGCTCATACCCTACCACAAATTTTGTTAGTCTTACAGGTGCGACTGGACTCTTGCTCGTTTATGTTAAATGTTCAAATGTGCTTGATTGCCACATGGATAGACCTTGAGATCTGAATCGTTTGGTTAATTGAATCTTTCTGGCATCTCCGATGTGGCGATGAGGTGTTTATTAAGAGTAACTTTGTTTCTGTAGAGTTGTCTTGCCATTCCAGTTAATGAATCCATCTATGGTACTCCAAAAGCTTGCATCACTCTATCCCAGAGGAAGTTAAGAGAAAAAAATGTGGAGAGGGAGATGTGCCTTCCTACCTAGGAAGGCAAGATGCCCAAGGGATGGAATCATCAGGAAAGAAGCAAATCAAGGCAGACAGAAATGTCCCAATACCAGGAAAAAAGTCATTTCCCACATGGTTTCAAGACCTATCTTGGGACTAATGGATACACAGTTGGAAGATCGGCATGGGATTTTATTTCTATATACGATTACAGCAGCTGGGCTTTTGTATGCACAGAAATGGAAAAATATGGAATTACCTTCAATAGAGGACTCGATTATGAAAATGACAGTGTTAGTGGAGTTGGTGAAACTAACAGCTTTGATCAGAGACAAAACATTGTCTATCTTTTTGGTGAACTGGAAACCCTTTATTGACTTTTTGCACGACATGACGAATAATGACTTGATGATTTGTGGTTTTGATCATTAAGAAGACAATGGGGGAATATAAAACAAATAGAAGGGAGGCAGTAGTCGAAAAGAAAATTTTGGAGAGATTGTAATTTTGTTAAAATAAGACAAGTGTTGTAGAGAAGAATGGAAATGAAGTATTTTTTTTTCTAAGTTGTTTTTTTCCCCTTCTCTTGCTTGTAAGCTTTCTTTACTATTTTTAAAACTTTTTCTTTATTCTTGTTTTCTGCCCTGTCTATGGGCTTTTATTTCTATTAATAAAATAAAAATAATGGTTGTTGTGGGTTTTCCTGTATTGTCAACTGTGACACTGAGAGATCTCTGTCTTTTGGTGCTACACCTCTGAAGATGCCTGCCACAGCTGCTGGCGAAACGTCAGGAACTAAATGCCAAGACCACGGCAATACAGCCCGGAAAACCCACAACAACCATCGTTCTCCGGCCATGAAAGCCTTCGACAAAATAAAAATAACTTTAAAAAAAACCTGTCTTCACAACCGTGAACAGTTGAAGTTGTTTTATACTGTGCTGAATCAGCCCATCATGGTCAGTATTGTCTATTTCAGACTGATGACAGCTCTCCAGGATTTCAGGCAGAGGTTCTTTCACACCCCCTGCTGACTGGTCCTTTTAACTGGAAATGATGGGGATTGAACCTGGGATCTTCTGCAGGCAAAGCAGATGCTCTACCATGGAGCCACAGCAACCCCTCCCCACGAACACAGAAATAAATTAACAAACACACCAGCTGACTGCAGAAAGCCGCATTCCTTGCCCACTCCATAATAGGCTGCAGATTGTTTGGAACACTCCACCTCATATCAGAATTGGAATCTGGCCCCCAGTGTGTGGAACCGAAGCTCTGCACAATGGTGCCGGGGACAGATGGGAACTGTTGAGGAGGGTCGGGAAAGGGAGAGAAAGCATGGATAGTTTGTAAGGGAATGGAGATAAGGGAACGAGGGGGTGAAGAAATTGGGGCCCATCAGGAAGTGAAAGCCCCCCCCCCAGCATGTCTTGCAGGTCCCCACTTGTTCATAGCTAAGTTTGATTCAGGAATGAACGCAGGCTGACACGTTTCATAGATAGCAAAATATATTTCATTTCGGTAGTACAGCATAGATCATGTACATCTTTGTCACAGGTCAGAACAGGTCACAACATACAGTCCAATACAGTATGGAATCTATAACAGAACGGCATCCTTCCCTGCAACAGGTGACTTCCACAATCCATCACAACCCCCTTTGTATTACAAAAGGCGCAAGACTCCCAAACCTCGGCGATCCCATGCCAATGCCAAGCACAGATCGCATTTCTTCTTTGAAATCTGTGCAAATCTTTAATTGTGCATGAGCAAAAAAAAAACCCCAACCCTTAGCCTTCCTGTTCAGTGAATAGGTTCAGCAGCAACCATCAGCTGCTTACTACACTAATGTGTGCCTTGCAACTGAAGGAACTATGCAGACCTTCAAAGATACCTATGTATCTATATTCAGAGATTATACCTATTACATCCAGCAGCTTACACTCATAAATCCAAACCAGAATGTTGGTGACACTCAGTTATGTTAATGCCCCCTTACTTCTCCCCCTTCAAAAAGCTGAAGTTTCTCCCAAAGAAAACATGGTTTAAATCAAACTCTGTATGACGAGGTGGAGGGGGTTCTCTCTATATAAGCAGCAGAAAGGACCCTACGTATGAAGTTTCATTGGATGGATTCAAAAACTATCTTAGAAAGACGAACGCTGTACCTTCCACAGACAGTTATCTAGTTCAACACCACCCCAAAGAGATACAGAAAGCATGATTTCATCATGTTAACACTAACTTAACAATTCTACGAGCTGCACTTACATAGTTGCTAGTGTTCCAAAGGAGAACCCTCCTACATAATGGGTATTGCTGGTTAAGGTTTCCCTCTGACTATAGAAATCAAAACTACAGGAGAGCAGAATTACAAACAGAGCTAGATATTATTTCAGCAACTGTTTATTAAAAATCAGGATATTGTATTTGATTCCCCCCCCCCCTCCAGTGTTCAGCTGCTGTTCACAACATTCAACTCAAGCAACACATTTGCCAGAAATATTAACCATGTAGGATTGGTTAGTGTCATCTGCATTTGCCAAAGTAAAACAAAACACAGGGATACAAGAGGCCAGGAGGACCACCTTGGGGCTGAGCAGAACGGCTGCAATCCTCAGACCTACCCAGACAGTGTGCCCAATTAATTTGTTTGCCCACAATTTACACATCGCACAATATTAAAGGCAAAAGTGCTAACAGGCAACGGGATTCCTTTTGTTCAATACTGTTCTGATACATCTGTTGTGTGCTCCCTTCCTTGTGGCTATTTTGGAATGTGCAGTAGTTTTGCAAAGAGTGTTAGGCCCTATGTTTTCCTCCCAATGCTTTAATTTAATTAACAAAAACACTTTCAAGCGCATGAAATCAACAAGAAAAAAGCAAAATACACCATCACAAAATATAACCACGGTGCAAGACTGGAGGCTAGGAGGACTAAATCCATGTGGTATGAGCAGTGGAGTCTGGAACAATGCTTTGCTACTTAAGATGTTAATAGTCTGTTGTAAGCCAGGAATAGGTTACCCTTAAACCAGGGATCTGCAACCTGTGACTCCAGAGCTAAATGAGCTTCAGCGTAGAAATAAAGAAATCTTTTAAGGTACATTGGAGGGGTGGATTGGATGCTAGAATAACCATTATATGAAGGGAATGGCAGGCAAAGACTTTTAATGGGGCGTCTCAGAGATGCTTCACAGAAAGGAAAATGAGAGAAGTGAATAGCTGCCAGTAATTCAAGGGTGAACCATGCACAGAACTTATGCCAGTGCACTAAAGCAATGGTGCAGGGTGCGCCTATGCATATTTATTGCTTATTGTGAGACCTTGTGTGTGTGTGTCTCATTTTCTTGCAACCACGAGCGTTTGGGTTGCACAGTTTATGGGTTATTAATCGACATGCTGATTATCAGTAATGTTAAATTGTATATTTTCAGTTAACATAAAAGGCTCACTTATACAAGCTCTTTGCTGATCTCCTGCTTTGAATTTTGACGTAGTTTGGCTCCTTAATTGTGCAAGGCTGCAGACCCTAGCTTTAAACATTTTACTTTAAACACTTAAAATATTTACTAGTGCAATGAAAGGTACTTTTCCATAGGTTTACAACCTGCTACCGTAATGATATAGATGACTGGGGAAGGCAATGGCAAACCACCCCGTAACAAAAGTCTGCCAGGAAGACGTTGTGATGCAGCGTCCCCCACATGAGTCAGTAATGACTCAGTGCTTGCACCTTTACGTACTTTACCATAACAATGAAAAGAGTGCAGCTGTCTCCTAAATCTTTCTCAGGACACTACTGACCCCTGGCTTAGGAGGATGCAACTCTGCTTAGAATTGCACTGTAAAACTACAGATTGATTGGGGACAATACTCTACTGAGAGTGGCTGGCCACAGAATAGTAGTCATTTTGTAGGGCAGATCAGCTCGACGGACCACCAATAAAGGGAATATTGCTTCTTTTCTTTTTCTTTTGCAGTGGCACAGACACTTACCCCCAGAGCAGTTCTAAGGACACCATTTTTGTCTATTATTTTTGGTCTGAAACTTCCAAGTCCATCCCACTGAGTCAAATGGCATTTCAAGAAAAACACTGGAATCGCTTCAACTTGGCACATGTTATTACTTTTTCCAACATTACATCATCACCCCTCCACCTTCAGGTGCTAAACATCAGTGAGGAACAGCAAAACTGGAACATGCAACAACATAGTTATACATTTCACTGTATAAACAACCTTCAGTACCAAGGGTGTACTGACAGAATAGGACAAGGGTGGGCCCAGTGGAAGTCCCATGGGTCAGCTCCGGCCTGCAAAAGCAGATGAATTTGGTTGTTGGTGACTCTACCTCACTCCGATCAAGGTGATCTAAACCTTCTACCAGTCATTCCACTCCTAAATTTCAGCAGCTGTAGATACTCACAATTCAGGGAGACTTTTTTTGTTACATTCTAAGAGCAGACATGCTGGCTCAGACAGTGTTCCAGCTGGTCTAGCATCCTGCATCACACAATTGCCCTGAAGGGCCAACAAATAGGCCACAGAGGCCACTGATGTTGCCTCCTAGCACTGGTACAGAGAGATTTACCACTGCTGAATATGGGTGGGGGGGTCCTATCCTCCACTTTAAAAAGCCAGTGAAGAAAAAGAAGATCACTTGTGAAAGTATGAACACATGAGATCCATTATGTGGAATAGCCCTTAAAAAAAAGGTCACTTTATTACAGAAACTGACACTTGTACTGCTAAACAGGATTCCTGACCTGTGTCGGGATCACCAAGAATACAGATACCAGCTGTTCCTAGCAAAGAGAAGACAAGTTACTCGCTTTGCCACAAGCCTGCATTTTACTTTACAATTTAGTTTTGGTACTTAACATAATACTGTGCGTTGGCTCAGTTAAGAAACCAAACACAAACATGGCAGGGAATAGCCTGTCCCTGCTATTAGTACTGTTAAGAGCCTGAAAATCCAAAATGAACTTCCTCAAGGGTACATTCAAAACATTAAAGTTGGGATTTTTTTTCAATTCAAAAGGAGGAAAAAATTAAGCATAAGAACATAAAGGCAAATGGTTTGGCATATCTTTTCATATAATACATCGATCACAAAGCAGTAGTTTTTTTTAAAAAAAAGCAGCAACCTGCATTAGAAGCCGAGTTGTTCCACCTCTCCTACAGTGTGTATGAATTTCTACGATGACGGGCAGCAGACAGAAAACAAAGACTTGTGGCCGGAATCATCTCAGTCATATGCTTATATTATGGCTATTTCCATGGGAAAGGAAGTAAAGGTGCTCCTTCATCTGATGTTGACAAAAAAAATTACACACCAGCTCACAAGGGCAAGGATGTTCCACTCCAACTCTCCTGCATTCTCTCTTGAGCTACGGTGCGGAGGCAGCAAAAAAGAGCAATCTCTCCTGCGGCTGCTTCTCTGCCCTGTACTTCAACGAAAATAAATGCTATCCATGTTTCGCTTTTGAGCCCTCTGAGAGTATGAACATAATGCTTTGAGAGGGCTCAGAAACGAGGCATGGGTAACACTCATCAGTAGTGAGGTACAGAGAAGATAAGATGCAGCGGGACGGACTCTTCTTTATTCCTTAATGTTTTCACACCACACACAGCACCAACGAAAACAAACTTGCATCCATGCCAAGGGCTTGAGAGTGGGCACAAAAGAGAAGCTGGCCGGCAAGCCAACGTTCGTGACCCTCTGGGCTACATCAATCAATCAATCATCAATAAGGAACCAACGAGTACAAGAACGCAAACAAATACTGTGCGTGAGAGATCATTCAGAAGGAATGTTACATTCAGATGAGGCAAAACTGACCCCGATCGCATAATACTGCCCCCTTCAGGACGGAAAAAAACAAACAGTAGCAACATATACAAACCACGGTTTGGAATTAAGTACATTGGTCACTGGAAAATCCTTCGCCAACCTTCCAGCGCGTTTCGTGACCAGCATGGGAGTGGCTCAGGTTGGAGCTGCTTACAGAATGAGAACCGTTTGCCAAGCCTTCTGAAGTCTTAGCTGCCTTGAGAGATGGTTTTTAAAAATTGTTTGCCATAACTAAAGACTAATTTGTTCCCCCCTTTTAAATGGCTCAAGACATTTAGATCACTGGTCCAAGGTGTGTCACCGTCTTCCCGCCTCAGCCTGGAGGACTTTATATCTTTTTGAGGCAAGTCCAGGAACGTGGCTTCAGATAGTCCAGGAAAGTGGGCTGCAAGACCAAGGAGAAAAAGTGGTGTGAGAAATCAAGGGAACAACTGGCTTGTCTTACTACATTTACTGCACCCCACTGGCACACACAGTTGAGCAGAAGGTATTCTTCTTATCTGGTAGATGGATGAACTGCTACAAGCCTATGAAGCCAAAGACTTGGAGGAAAAGACTGGGACTAGAGACCAGAAGTATGTGTGGGAGAAGAAAGCACTCTCCCCCATGCAATACCAAGCTGGCCTCCTTTCAGGCTCACCATGACGAGACTCTAGCCTGCCATATGAAGGGCCGGGAAGATTCCTGGAGATTTGGGAGTAGAGCTTGGGGTATAATGCCATTTAGTCCACCCTCCAGAGTTGCCATTTTCTCCAGGCAAACTGATCTGTCATGAGGCGATCGATTGTAATTCTGGGAGATCTCCAGACTGCACCTGCAGGTTGCACAACCCTAACCCCACTTGCTGGACTTTTTGGAACCCACTTGCAAAATAATTCCATGCTACTCCCCGACCCCGATCCCTAGTATAAAACACAGGAATCACACATCAGTTAACACTAATCAAAGTTTGTGTGTTTCATGTTTGTAAATATATATAGGATAAATTATTATTATTACTATTAATAGTCTGCCTTTCTCATTGAGGCCCAAGGTGGATTACACAATGCAAGTCTATAAGAATAGAGTTGCTGTAGCATAGTGGTGAAATGGCTGGGTTGCACATCTGCACTCTGCAAGTTTGAATCCCACTACTGACATGAACTCTGCAGGTGGCCTTGGGTAAACCACTCTCCTCAGTCCCAGCTCCACAGCTGTATCGTAAGAGATAATAACAACACTGGCTTTGTTCACCACTCTGAGTGTGTCCAGAAGGGTGGAATACAAGCACACTGTTATGATGACAATTCTTTGAACTTGTTAGAGGTTTTTTTCAGGGACAAAAAAATTTGATTGAAAATGTATTTATGGCTGTTAAAACTGTCTTTGGTCAGCACTGAAAATCATCTACAGTACCAACCACAAAAGACTCTATAAATTGCACAAACGCATAAAGGAACAGATACCATTATAGGAATGGAAATTCATCTTCTAGTTTACAAAAATGTTCATTGCCCATTTATTGTAATGATATAACTGAAATATTCTGTATTTTTTACCTAAAGGGGGAGGGGGGGAGAAAATCAAAAATCCACTTGAAATGTTCTAGTCTAAGCTAGAACACCAAGATTCAAATGCCAAAATCAAGATTTCAGTATTTTAAAATCCAAACGAGTTTTTCGAATATTTGTATTTAGATGTTAGGTTTGAAATTTACTGTTCTACACGGCAGTTCAGCTCTGTTACCTTATGACCAGTGACAGGAGGGTCACTTACATTTTTCAAGGGGCAATACCGATGGGCATACCATTCTTGACTATAAAAACAAAGCATCATTCCTTGGCCCAGGAAAAGAGAAGTCCACATAATCACATTCCAAATGGATCCCTTTCGTTGGTCATTGATTATGAAGTTGAAAAGCACTGCACAAGGGAAACAAAAAAGTATTCAAAAAGGCATATTCAGGACACTAATGGCACGTCATCCAAACATTCATTCTTTCCCACAGCTAACTAGCAAAGTGTTTATCAGTCCAACCATAGAAGTGAATGGTGCCCATGAGCTCTGCTGAATACATGTCCATGTGAATGTCTGTCTCCTAGATGAAAAAAGTAAACTGCAACAGAAATCCAGTATGACTGCCACACAAATTGGATTATATATATTTATTGTAGACTACAGCCCATAGCTTTTCAAAAGCTAAGATGAACATTATATAAAAAACAACGTTCATTTTCCTCCTCCTTCCTGCCCACTTTTCACTCTCTCATACTTTCTTTTACTTTCACATTCCTCCTTTCCCTATTATCTTCATCACTGTGCCTCTTCTAATGCTCCCAAGGAAAGTTGTAAGGAAATAATATGTACTATTTATACTTATATTTTAAGTTGCTATAAGGTCCTCTGGAAGTCAATCTTGGATTGACCATGAGAGGAGAAGAGGAATGTAACAAACAAGCAAATGGTAATAACTTACTTCCGAAGAACATAAAGAGGCAGAACATGACAGGATAGAAGAAACCAAAACAGACAGTCAGGACGTATTCATGTACAGCAGCAGAAACGGCAAAGACGGACAGCATAGCAGTTGATTTGAACTTTTTCCCAAAGAACTGGAGGGGTGGATAAAAAAGTAGTGAGAAGATAAATCCATCATAGAGGCAATTAAAAAAATGTTCTGTGCATTAAGTGGTAACTACCATTCAGGGCCTGCTAATACGATTATAGACCATCTCACATGCTATCATTTTATACGATTATAGACCATCTCACATGCTATCATTTTGGAAAGGCTCTCAATGCAATTCTTAAATGAAATAATTCCATTTTTTTAGACATTAGTTCATTAACAAAGAGAATGAATGGATATGTATACACTTGTTACTACAGTTATTGCATCATTTCAAAAACAGACTCTTCGATGTAGCAATGCATAACACTTAAGCCACGTGAAAAGCAACCACCTTCATCACAAACATGACACTGCAAACCTATGCTGAGTTACTCTAGTCTAAAACCATGGACTGCACCGTTAATCTAGCCCAATCCCAAAATATAAACTTGCAACACTAGTATGACCTCAAAACACAGATGTGATGGAATCTAAGAAATGCTAGAAAGGAATGACAAGGTCATCATTCTCTATCCTGGATGTAACATAACAACAACAACATTTAATTTATATGCTACCCTTCAGGACCCACTCAGAGTGGTTTACAAAGTGTGTTATTATCATCCCCACAACAATCACCCTGTGAGATGGGTGGGGCTGAGACGGCTCCGAGAAGCTGTGACTGACCCTACGTCACCCAGCTGGCTTCAAGGGGAGGAGTGGGGAATCAATCCCAGTTCTCCAGATTAGAGTCCTGCCGCTCTTAACCACTAACTGGTGAAAGTTAACACAGGGTCTTCTTTCCATTCAGCTCAAAGACTGCACCTAACAAGACACTCAGACAGAGGCTTGCTCTTTTCCCATAATAACAATAACTTGCTAGACCAGTTTAAAAAAAGGTGCTCTCATTACTCTGCTGAGGCATCTTAGAGAATCATTGCTTGTGGCATTCGTTTTCATATGCATACATTGGTCCAGATGGACTGTGGCTCAACAGTAGAGCATTTGCATTGCATACAGAAGTTCACAGGTTTAATCCCTAGCTTTGCAAGTTAAAAACAGGTATTAGGTGACGTTAAAGACCTCTGCCTTAAGAGCCACTGTTGCCCATCAAGGCAGACAGTTCTGATCTTGATACAACAAAGGTCTGATTTATTATGGGACTGTGTCACGTGTTCACAGAAACTAGCTAACTCAACTGTCATACAAAATCTCCCTTTTTCACATCTCTAAATATACATTCTCCATTAAACTCAAAAGGATTTACGAAGTCTTCGAACAGACAGCTGCTCACCCCAAGGAAGTCTCTGTATGCATAGTAATACAGCCAGTCATGTACTACTATGTTCCAGGTTCGGTAATAGTTTGCATACGATGTAGAATTCCACCAATCCTGAGAGAGGGCAGAGGGAGAAACAAAAGAGTATAGTCAATATTCAAAACAAGGGATTATTATGCTAAGACCCCTCCTGTGACTTAAAATACTTCTGTGGCAACTGGCAAAACTATATGTAAGACTGTCAACTGCAGGGCTTTTTTCCTGGGAAAAGAGGTGGTGGAACTCTCTATGAGTCCATGAATGTGCGCGCCGCCCAAACACACACAATGATGTCACTTCCAGGAAGTGACATCACTCCCTGGAAGTGACCCCCTCCCCCCGGCAATGCCGGCTCTTCCTCTTCAGTGCCACATTTTTTTCACTGCTGTTTTCAGCCTTGAAGGATAATTTGTGAATGGAGTGGAGAGTGCCGTCAAGTCACAGCCAACTTATGGCAACCCCTGGCAGCAAGAGACTAACAGAGGTGGTTTGCCATTGCCTGCCTTTGCAAGCCTGGTCTTCATTTGAGGTCTCCTGTCCAATTACTAACCAAGGCTGACCCTGCTTAGCTTCTGAGTTCTTGAATTTGCTATCATTCAAAGAAGGGGAAAGGAGGAAAGGTGTTGTTGTTTTAAGATTGGTTAAAGAAAAAGAAAAAGAGAGCAAAAGAAAGCCCAAATATTTCAAAATTAGCAGAGCAAAACAAAAGGAAAGAAAAAACCAAAGGAGACTGCAAACTCAAGCTCCCACAGACAATAGTCAGGAGCACCTGTGCTCAGAATCTAGCAGAATGCAAAATTCTCATAGCAACCCACACACACCCCCAGCCCAAGAGAAAAAACAGAGACCAGATACAAAATAGATATTAAAACACTTTGAAAAGTCTCAGAAATTGTTTCCAAGACAAAGCTCTAGTGCAGAACTAATAACAGGGTCAGCAACTGATAGACCAAAGGCCCTCTCAAAAAAAGACCGTCTTCAGAATGGGTTACTAACTACAAGATAAAGGTTGGAGTTCTTCTGCAATTACAACTGCCGTCCAGACTACAGAGATCAGTTCCTAGATGTTTTTCTAAGACTCATTTCTCAGATTCTAATGTGTATAATAGCTTTGTGGGGTGGACTCTATGGTATACCATGGAGTCTTCCTTTCAAAACTGCCTTTTTCTCCAAGGGAACTGATCTTTGGTAGTCTGGATACCAGTTATAATTCTGAGAGAACTCCAGGCCCAACCTTGATATTGATAACCCTACTGGGGTTGCCAACCTTCAGGTGGGGCCAGGAGATTTCCTGGAATTACAACTGAAACTCCAGATGACAGATATCAGCTCCCGTGGAAAAAATAGCTGCTTTGGATGGTGGACTGTATGGCATTTTATCCTACTGAGTTCCCGCCCCTCCAAACCCTGCCCTCCCAAGCTTCACCCTCCCAAATCTCCAGGAATTTCCCTTCCCAGAGTTGGCAATCCTACCTTACACGAAATTGTTTCTAAGAGGCTCACAGATTGTAAATCACAATGCTCAACATGTTCACATTGCTTCAAAACATCACGGATTAGCAGGGAAAGGATGAGATGAATGAGAATGAATACCATCTAGAGTTACTATGTTTTCATGCAAATTCTAGAAAATGGAAAACCATGAGAGGCAGAGCCTCTATTCCTTATTTTACCCTGATTTAAAACTAAAATGATCTCAAACAGTTAAGGTGCAAGTTGGTTCTTATATAGCAATTTCATGCGCTAGAACCAGGTTGTTGCTGCTGCAGGTCTCCCTGACTTTGGCTGTCTTCTGACAAAGCATATGTTATTCTTTCAGCAAAAATATTTCTCTTCTCTGAAGTTCCTCTGCTCTTTCAGGTGGCTTGGTTTTTTTAAATTTCAAAACTCCCTCTCGCCCCAAGCCAGCCAATAGGACTTCTCCAGGCTAGCTAAAGCTAGCCTGCCCGATGTTCCTCTGCTGTAGAAAGGGTGGTCTTTAAAGACGTTAAGAGCGGAATCACCTTTGGCTTCCCCAGGAAATCTCTTGCTGCTTCCCTGCCCTGCCACAGGCCGAGTTATCGCGGGAGGAAGCAGCTACTCCTGGGCAAGTTGCTGCACAGGGCCTACTGCTGTTTCTTGCACCAGGAGGCAAAAAGAGCCTGCTTCCTTGCGCTGCGCAGCTCAGAATGAGGTGGGTGGGGTTACCAGACATGTGTGGTTACCAGACATCCCAAGAGATCACATGATCTATTTGAAGAACTCCCGGAACAATGTTCCGGAGAGTTCCTGCTCAAAAAAAGGCCTGATGGTATGTTACATTTTGTAGATTTTAAACTAGGCAGAAACTCCTCATTTCCTTTATGCAACAGTACTTCTTAGATAAAATGACTCTTGTCCTAAGAATTTGTGCCTAGGTCTGCAAAGATCAAATTCTTTAGGAATGTCACTCAAACACAACAGTTCCCACCATGGGCAGTAAATCCATGTTGGCAGAACATCTCCAAAATGCACCCATAAAATTAAAATCTATATCACTGTCTTTTGAATGGCAGAAATTTCCATGCCTGTCCTATGGGCTAAACAAGTTGGCTGACCCAGATTAGAGCAGAAACTGTAGGTTCAGCATTAGCCTCTGTATGAGTACAGATGTGAAGGGCCAGAAAACACACAAATGGCTCAGGAAAGAAACTGGGCCCCCCACCTCACCCTGTACTGCTCTCCGCTTTTAAAAAATCCTTTTTTCTAAACCCTTCTAACGAAAAACACTCCAATGAAATATTTTCTCTTTTGAAATGACTGAAATGCTTTTCAAGGCATAACTATACTTGCTCAGAACACGCAGTATAGAGATTTTCATGCAACGTAGTAATTATTCCTGGGTATACGGTAGATGTACACAACTTTGCAAGGATGTGTTTATCATTTAAAGTATTTTTTTACCACAGTTAATATGCTATAATGTGTATGGGAATAATACACCACTAAGGAGTTCAGTATTTTCAATGTTAAAAAGTTTAATTCTATACCCAAATATACTGCTAGTCCTATCAGGGCCATGTGAGACTTTCTATCCAAATAAGATGCTTCTTTTGTTCACTGTAAAGTTGAGCGTTCTTTTTTCAACATTTTTTTCCTGCCTCTCAGATGCCAAAAACTAAGATACATGTGCTATGGTAGCATACAGCGCAGTAGTCTTGAGCTCTTGCTCTCTCCCTCTGATAGTTTTACTTATTTAAAAAAAAAAAACTTAAAGGTATTTATACTTTTAAATCTAACGTATATGCCAAATAGTACGATTTGTGTCAAGTTATAAACTGGGCATTTAGTGTAGAAGGAAGCTATCCTGCTGTTCCCTTGCCAGTTTTGGTCTGCTCCACTGTCTAATGAGATCTGTTGTGACGACCAAGACTGATATGTATTGATTTTATTGTTTTATTATTTTAACTGTTATTTATCGTATATGTATTTTTAAATTGTGGTTTTATGATGTGACCCACCCTGAGCCCACTTGTGGGAAATAAATCCAACAAACAAACAAACAAAATATATTGTTAAACCAGTAAAATAAGTTTAGATTTGATAAGGAAGCATTACATATATTTCAATCTTCCTCTAAATTTCTGGACTTTTTAAAAAAAATTCACAATAGCTTCAAATTTGCCAGAAATTTTCCATTTTTATATATGATCACCAGAGACGTGGAAATTCAGTAATTAAATGATGCAAAGCAGTTTGGGCAATTGTATACCTTTTCCCCCATGTAACAATGCCTGAGGCTTTACTTAAAATAATAAAATTATTATTTTAAAAAAGAGTCACAGAAATACCCCGAAATACTACCAAAAAAACAAAACAAAACCCCAGCCAAGGGTTTGCAACCAAGTGAAATGATTACGTAACTCTCAAGTAACATGCAGGGGATAAAAAAAGTACAGGCCTCCAATTCACTGATGGCCTGACAGTTTTTTTTTTTAAGTCTTTGCAAGTTGCCTAAAGGTATTAAAAGACATTGGTGGGTCTCTCTGTAAAGGAAGTTCTATAACAGGCAGCAATAGCTCTTTTGGTCACAGAAACTTTTTTGGTATTACTTCTCCCCCGCTCCTTATCCTATAAAACTGTAACAAAAATTTGGACTATTAGCCTTATACACGGATTACCTTATAGAACATTCGGTCACCAAAGCGCAGCATCTCAGCAAATGCATTAAGCCAGCAGTGGAGGAATGAGAAGAAGATCAGGAAAAATATCAGTACACCTGGGGAAGAAGAAAGCACGTGGAAATACTGAGGATAACTTGATACACGGACTGGAAGGGAACGCGCCTGCTTTGACCTTAAAAAAGTGATGCCGCAGGACTGCATTTTCCTCAAGACCAGAACGTCTTCTGGGAAGTATGTCATGAGAGTACTGTGAACAAGACAGCAAACTCCGAGAACCCTGCATCATTCATCTGTTGCACCAATACAGATAAAAGCACATGACAATAATCAATACTAAGCAATACTATGCCAAGCACTTGTATTCTAGATGAACTTTCAAACTTTGCATGAACCGTTTGTGTGTGTTTTTTCTGTGTGTTAGGTAATTCTAACAGGTGTGCTTTAATCTTTTGACAGTCAATTAAAATAGTGGAGTCTATCTAGATTAATGTTCCTCTATCAGAGATTCAACCAATAGTGATCTCTTAACTCTTTCTGACATTTCTCAGAAATTTATAGTTTTGTTTTGCAAGTTTGAGTATAACGTCATTTTTTACTAATTGGAAGGTTATACAATAGAAACTATGAATATTCAATGAAGCATCAGACCAATTATTATTTGTTTGTGCTATCACGTGAATAGTTCTTAGATATTTGCATATGATGACTTATAAAATGCAAATTCAGATAGAATGGCAGAGCTCTGATGGAAGAAATCTCTTGAGAGAATTTAGGTGAGAATTTATCTTTACCTATGCATTTCATAGAAACTTTGATCATGTTAAACTTAGAATTTATTAGGAAATGTTAGCAAACCTATTTCTTATTGCCTTTCTGTGTTTTTATAGGATTTGTATTAATAACAATTTATATTTTAATTACTTGCTCCATTAAAAAACTAGGGTGTATTTTCAATAAAGTGAAATAAACTCTAGACAGGTGTCTGTGTGTCTGATAAGGAGTTGCAAAGCAATATCGAACCCTATATAAAATAAATGTACTGATAAACAGGTGGTTCAAAGAACTTAGCTGTTTGACAGGTCTGAAAACTAATTGCTGAAAACTTTCCAAGAGAAAGATACATCTTCCTTGTGGCTAGTGGAAGCTTGGTTCAGACACGGGCAAAAGCTCGTTATGCATCCTCTGTGTTTCTTGCTATCCTCTCAGGTACCAGTATTCAAGAGTTGTACAAATTAAACAGCTGAGATGCAAATCAAGATCCCAGTCCAACCATTACCCACCAAGACATATGCTGCTGATATTAAAATTGCAATATGGTTTTTTAAAAAAAGATTTTTGAAGAGATGTGTGTAAATACTTTAGAAGCACTCACCTGGCAGAATGGAGTGGAAGATGCAAAGGACCAGTCCTCGTGGGCTGAAGGGTTCCTGACTATAGTTCCGATACGTAGGGATGCAGATTCTCATGAAGATGTAGTAAGTATAGAAGAGTGAACCAAGTACCTGGGCAGGTGGAACACATGAAGCGGCTTTATACTGAGTCAAGCCCTTATTCTATTAAGATCAGTATTGTCTACTCTGACTGGCAGCAGCTCTCCAGGCAGAGATCTTTTACAACAGCTACTACTCGTTCCTTTTAGCCAGAGATTCCAGGGACTGAACCTGGGACCACCTTAATACAAAGCACAAGCTCTACCACTTAGCCATAGCCCCTCATTTAAGCTATTATGATTCGCTGCTCTTTGAAATGACTCATAAAAGCTTACACCACAATATATTTGTCAGCCATTCAGGTATCCTTGATAGTCACTCGTTATGTCCTCCCTGCTCCACTCAAGCACTTTTTATGGGAGAACTAAACCATTTTGCAGGAAGATGCATGCCCATCCTGTCCCTGGCTACGTGGGCTGCCTCTCCTCTCACTGTAAAACCCTGGAAAAGCAGTGAGATGGTTGAGGAAGATTCCCTGGCCACACAAATTCACCAGCCAGAGCAGCAGTGCCAGCAAAGCAGTTTATTGCAACATATGGAGAGAAGTAATAGGGACAGCATTCAAAACATGTTACATCTGAAAACAAAAACACAATTTCAAGCTAGTTTGTCAAGAGACAGACAGGTCTCTATTCTTCATACTCACAAGGCCAAATGAGGAGCAACCATCTTTTCCCAGGACAGCCAACAAAGTTTAGACTATTTTCAAATTTGGGGCTTGGAGAAAAGGAGCATCATTCGACCAAACAGATTCTCAGGTAGAACTGACTGCAGTGGCTGTCCTTAGAATCAGGATGAAGTCTGTAAATTCTGAACTGATTGCTTTGAAGACATTATTTAAAAGGTTAAGTGGGAAAGCTTCTCCTCTTGTCCCACCTGCTTTCTCCTGGAAGGTTTGTATCAAGTTGCTTCTGACTTATGACAACGCTATGAATGAAAGACCTTCAAAACATCCTATCACTGACAGCCTTGCTCAGGTCTTGCAAACTGGAGGATGTGGCTTCCTTTACCGAGTCATTCCATCTCATGTTGGATCTTCCTCTTTTTCTACTGCCTTCTACTCTTTCTAGCGTTATTAAAGGTTGATCAGGAGACTTATAGCACCTTAAAGATTAGCTTATATATTGCGGCATAAGCTTTACTGAAGGGAAAATTACAACACATACCCCAGAATAGATGTCAGAAATAGCATAGAAACTATCACACAAATTTAACAAGAACATGGCAGTTTTTCTATAGCCCAATGTCTTAAATCAGGCCTTAAATAGTTATACACCTGGGGAGAGTAAAAACCATCTCCAGGTGACCAGGAAGTTGGTTCTTCAATCTTTTTAAGACCAACAATGGTCACAGGAAGGCTACTAAACATTTTCATGTGCTGGTAATTTGTAGACCAATTACAAAGTTGCCTTACAAAGCAAAACCACTACAAAATCAGGGGTGGCAGGGAGAGGACCAAGGGTAAGCATGCATATGCATAACAAATAATGAATTTAGCAAGGTACAATCTATTGAACCAATGTCAGGTATACAAAATGTTAAAACATAACAAGACTTTGGATAATACACTTATTTTAAACCATCTATAGATTTGCAATTGCAGATCAGGATGGAGATTCAGCTACTTTCCACAGTAACTCTCATTTTGTAATTAAGGTCTTTATACAGATCTGACAAAGATTCAGAACGAGTGTATTATCTGGAGTCTTGTTCTGTATTAGCCCCTCTAGTACATGATATTCAGTGTTTTAACATTTTGTGCACATGCCATGCATTCAAAATACTGCAGAACCTTGCGTTCAGTAGTAGCAATACAGCTCGGTTTTTTCCTTTTATTGTTGGGTAGCGAGTGACACAACAATTCCATAGACGAACATTTCAAAGTTATCTGGACATGGGCAGGATTTTCACCACCCACTCCCCTACCCACACCCCAGGCACTAACCTGTGCAAACTTGGTAGCAACATAGCTCCATCGTCTTGTGGGAGTCCTGCATGAAAGAGAACTCGGCATTATACCTTAAGTTTTAAAGACCTCTCGGTGTCAGCAAAATGCATCACTGCCAAAACCTATTTTTTTTATTTTATTCATAGAATTAAAAGCCCAATAAAAAGGGCAGAAAGCAAAAATAAAGAAAAGGATAATAAAAACGCTTACAAGAAGAAGAAAAGACAGGACTTAGAAATAATAGAAAACAATAATACATATTTCATTTCCATTCTTCTCTACAACACTTATCTTTTTTAACAAACATCATACTTAAAATTTAATCTCTCCAAAATTTTCTTTTCCACTATTACCTCCCTTCTATTTGTTTTTTCCCCCAGATTTATCTTCTTAAAAATCAAAGCCACAAATCATCATATCATTTTCCCTTGTTTCCTGCAGAAAGTCAATAAGGGGATTCCAGTTAGCCAAAAAAGTAGACAATGTTTTATCTCTGATCAAAACTGTAAGTTTAGCCATCTCCGCTAACTCTATCATTTTCATAATCCAATCTTCAGTTGAGGTCGACTCTGTGCTTTTCCATTTTTGCGCATATAAACAGGGGCGGCGCAAGGGTTTTTGGCACTCACGGCCGGCTGGCTGGGTACCCCCCCGGGCACACACACTGGCCTGCATAATGATGTCACATGTGACATCATCACGGGAGCGCGTGCGCCACCACCGGCTCAATCGCTGCAGTGGGCAGCTGTGATGGTGCACAGGTGGCCTCTGAGCTCTCCCGCTCGGTTGCCTGCGCCGCTGCAGATGTCTGCCCGCGGTGGCTGCGCCCGGCCGCGGGCGTGTGCTGGCGGCAGCAGCGGTGCGGGGTGGGAGGGATAGGAGGCTGCTGCTCTGTGGCGCACACTCCTGCCCCCCGCGCATCCTCTGGCGCTCCCTCCAGCACCCCACGCCTGAGGCCACCACCTACCTGGCCTCAATGGACGCGCCGGCCCTGCATATAAAAGCCTAGCTGCTGTAGTCATATACAAAAATAAAACCCCATGCTGATTTTCCAACTGTTTGTCCATTAATCTTTGTCCATTCATCCCAACAAAAAGGCTTCTGGCTTAAACAGTATAGTTAAACAGTTTAAATTTTTTTGCATTATCATATGGATTTGAATCCAGAATTTTCTAGCCTTATGGCAAGTCCACCAGAGATGACAGAATGTTCCTTCTTGTTTCTCACATTTCCAACATTTATTCGACATACCTTTACTCATTTCAGCTAATTTGTCAAGGGACATATACCAGCAATACATCATTTTATAAAAATTTTCTTTAAGTCTAACACTCAAAGTAAATTTAAGCCCCTTTATGCACATATTTTCCCACGGATCCATCATTATATTATACTCATTTGACTGCAAAACCTATTTTTAAGAAGAGTTTCTTTAAGGCTGCCATGCTGCACAGCAAACACAATCCAAACTCTGCTCCATTTTATGGATTAGATATTACAAATATTTAATTTAGACAAAGCAAGTTTGTTATGCTGGTAAAAATTTGTTCACACTGCATGCTTTTATTCTGAACTACACTGCAGTATGTTTAGAATATTTAGGGATCTGGGGGTTTTTTTGTGAGGTAGGGAATGGTTAACTAAGTGAAGGGATATATGGATAAGAAAATATGGAAGGGTACTGGTGGAGGAACAGGCAGTATGGGCCAGCATAGTGTAGGAGTATCTACAGATAACCAAAGGAATATTGCACATTTTCAAAAATGTAGTGCCACAATCCATGAGGACTAGAACATTTTGGAATCCAAGAAGAGTCAGACTTAACAGGCTTTAGGCTTCTCTCTCAGGACATTTTTGTAGGGAACCAAACTATGCAGTTGTAGTCATTGCAAGCAACCGTGAAGTCTCATAGCATTAACTATAAGTAAATATGGGTGTAGTCAAGTAAAAATCGATAACTGTATCGACTAGGGCAACTTCCAAGCAGATTTCTCACCCATTCTTTAGGCACCTGGTATCAAACCTTCTGCCAAATACACAGCTCGACCAAACATTCATTAAAAAAAACACTCAATACAATCCTCATAGGATTGTAAAACTTCAGGAAATGGCTGGAGAACATTACACCCTCTCCCCAGAGAACCAGGGAAGTGGGGTAGCCCTTCTTCTAGCTTCTATCTGCAGTGGCATTGGTCTGAATTGGCTCAGTATATTTGACAAAGTGGTAAGAATATCAAACTAAAAGCTATAAACTGGAAAGACTTAGAACCAGACTATGCCCAACAACCCCCATCTATGCAAGGGATCTGCCTATGGGAAATTCTGAAGGTTCTCCATCCCCAAAAAAATAGACACAGGAAACTGGACATGCACACAGGGAAGCAAGATTTGGGGGCTGTTTATCTCATCTTATTCTCCTGATGGGCTAATTTCTTCTAGGAGCTGGGAAAAGGAGGAACAAGGAAAGCCAGCCCCAATTAAGAGAGGCAAAACAGGCAAAGAAAGGCAGCTGTGACTTCTGCTTCTCTCTGTGGGTGAGAGGTCTATCCGCTGCATCCTGCTATGCCAGTGATCCCAAAAGTGGTGTACATGATTACCATGATGCCCACTAACAAGTTTGCTGACATCCCAAACCAGCTCTCCCCCAAAGCAAAGAGCCAGTCCTGGCTTTTCTCCACCTTATTTGAGCAGTAGGTTCTTCAGAAGTTACCAGGAGGCATCACCTTTGAGTCAGCAGGGAGCACTCATTTGGAAACAGCTGAGCCCATCACACACATATGGACACATAAACCAGCCTTGGACTGAATCAGACCCTCAGTCCATCGAGGTCAGTATTGCTTACTCGGCCTGGAAGTGGCTCTCTGGCATCTCAGGTAGATATTCCCCTCACCCAATCCTTTTTAAAGCTGGAGGTGCCAGGTATTGAACCTGGGACCTTCTGCATGCCAACCAGATGCTCTACCACTGAGCCATACACCCTTCATCACTGGAGGATGTTTGGTTTGAAACCTTCCAACATTTTATAATTGTCACTGTGGCCGCCATTTTGTAATCAGTCCTGCCTCCCATGGCAGCTAGTTTGTGGTGGTGCCTGCTACACTTTCTCAAACTCCTCCTCTCATTTTTTTGAGGTTTTCACTGTTTTCGACAAAACGGGGGATATCTCCCAGGTTTGCAGAAGAATGCCTGGTATCTGAAGCTGGCTTCATCTTCTAGGACTATCAACCTTCCTGGGGGCCAAGTTCCACATTAAACAGCCAGGTGTTTATAGGGTAGGTGTGCATTATATATAGGTGAACATGGAGGCTTTGTTTTAGCATTTTTGCAGCATTGGCTGTATATCACCAAACGCATCTGGTAAAAGAATGAAAAACATTCAGCGCCTAAGAAGAGGGAATTAAGTAACTGCGTGCATATTGATTTTACCTGGGATACTCATCTCTGTAAATCAGGGTGGGAGCAAAGAGGAAATACAAGTACTGAGAAAATCGAGGAATCTGAACAGAGTCTGAAAAGGCAAGAGTAAAAAAAGTCATTTAAGTACAAGATCATAAAGCATACAAAACATCTCCATAACCTCTGTCCATTTCCAAGGACGACTGGATTCTTCTATTAAAACCTGGAGGCAACAATAAATGTTCCCAAAGATTCTGAATTCTTACAACCACCTAGCAATGTGGTTTTCACTATTCTGATCTTACATTTTTTTAAAAATGACTTATAATGCAATCCTAAGCAGAATTACAGCCTTCTAAAGTCAAGTGAGCTCAGAAGAGTGCAGAACTCTTTAGGATGGCAGTATAAGACCATCTGAGAAAGCCATGAAAACCCACTTTCCTCCAGGTCATACCATATTAAACAATTACAGTCACAGCACTTCCTCCGACCAGGATAGCAAGTCATTTGGAATCTAAACCAAGGATTTTCTTATATCCAGCACCACAAAGTTACCAGATTGCCTCCAGGAGGTCGAAACATTCTATTGCACATCTTTCAAAACAATGAAGGAGTACCTTAGATCTTATGCAGTATTGTCTGAAATGGAAAAGATCCCCAAACCAATCTTATATTCCAGATTTTGATCTCAGGACAGCAAAGGGGAATATTTATTTATTTAGATGTTTTCTACTCAAACTGGGCCCAAAAAAGTTCTACATCATTCTTAGACCCTTCATTTTTTTCTCTCAAAACAACAACCCTGCAAGGTAGCCTAGGCTGAAAAGGTGTGGCTGGCCCAAGATCTCCCAGCAAGCTTCCACGGCAGAGTGAGAATTCAGACCTGGGCCTCCCAGATTCTAGTCCAGCATTCTAACCACTACACTGCACAGGCTCCCCTTTCTCCCAAAGGGGACCCAAAGCAGCTAACATCATTACTTGTGATAGGTCAGGCTGACAGGGTGTAACTAGCTCTTGGTCACCCGGCAAGCTGCCACAGCAGAATGGGGATTTGAACTTGGGTCCCCCAGATTCTAATCTGATGCCCCAAGTACAGCACCTTCCAACCTGCAGCATTCTAGCAGGGCAAAATTACTCACTTGTCTTTTGTGGGCGAGAGGAACGTACGCGGGGGATGTTCTCTCTGATGAATGAGTGTGCTTTCATAATCAGACGGACCTGCCGAGAAGAAGTAAAAAGACAGGTACGTTCTACCATATTTAACATCTTGCAACAAGCCACAGAATAAATGTGCTTGCCTTAGATGATTCAACAGTTAATGCAGTATACTCCATTCATATCATAAATTCTTTTTGGTAAGTCATTAAACCGAATGACTGTTTTCTGACTTTTTGCTCCTTGTATATCCTATGGCGTTCTTTTAAAAAAAGAAAATACTAGCACCCTTGTGCAAATTCTGTTTTGCAATAGTGCTTAGCGAGATAAGCAAGTCATTCAACAGACATTTTCAAAATAATAAAAAAGTAGACTGTTTCTGAAACAGCTTTGCCTTTGTGGTTGGGGGCAAAAGAGGAAACAACGTAGTGTTCTAACAGGCAGTCTGGGAATAGAACTATACTCAGAGGGTATCCACAAGACAGTTGCTTTTATGTCTGGCGGAGCACATACGGGAAAGTGCTAGAAGCATCTCTGGCAGAGAAGAGTATCCTTCTCTCCCAGGATATCCTAACATTGCTAGCAGGAAACCAGATAGCACTGGCCTCCAAGGTCCCTGCTGCTGCCACCATCTATTGTCCGCTTTGCAAGAACAAGAAAGCCCACGTCCCTGGGGCAAGGTTGGTTGCTAATATTCTCCCATGCTCTGTGCACCCAATAACAGGCCAGAATTAAGGCAATCTTGTTTCAGAATTTGTTCTTTTTTAAAGACCCTCTCTCTGAACCTTTTTTTAAAAATGCAGAGATGACCATGGGTTGGATCTTGCACAACATCTCTACTGACAGAAGGAAATTTCCATCCCCAGAGGATTTCTTCCCTTGCCCAAGGCAGGCCAAAATGGCCTGTGAAGTGCTCCTCGTGGGGAACAGCCTCCCCTCAGGAACAGCATGAGAGGAGCTAGAAATTTGCAGTGGGAGGAGGGGGAAAAACCCTGTTCCTTCCTCCTCTAGTGGAAAATTTTCATTGGAGCCAATCCTTCTGTATTAGATAGATGTAAAAGCCCAAAGTATGTACTTAATGGTGGTTTATCTAAAGTCAATCTTGGTATTAAGAAGCCACTTACTAATTAAAAATTTCCTGAAATGGCAGCAGGTAATCAGCTCTGTGCGCCACATACAAAGGTAACCAGCAATCAAGAGCAAATACATACTTTTTTTGTTCTCCTAAATTTCATACAAAATCATTCCCAGAACTGGCTTATTTCCTAATCTCTTGAGTTAAACATTGTCTTTCAGATACCAAGACGTACCTGCTCAAGAATGACTATGAACCGGGAGGCTGGTGGAAGATCATAGTACAATGCAACGCAAGTCGGTCCCAATCCAAGTCCAACTATCTGGAAGAGCATGAAGAGTGTCCCAAAGAAGAGGGAACGGACTGTCTTGTGGGAGGAACCGTGGTAGCCCTGGGCCCACTGGCAGAAAAGGCCAAAGGGTACAGCCACAGTGGACAAGGCCATGCACAGCCAGGTAAGGGTAACAATAGAAAACTTGCCAAAAGCGTAGACCAAGAGATCAAACTCAAGTACAAACCTTAAAGAAATTATATGAAAAAAATGAGTTAAATGATGCTCATTCACTTGCTTAAAATAGGTGTTTCCAGACTAAGGATAGCCATGTGAATCTGTTGCAGGAAAAGGAAACGCAACTTTGTTTGATCACAACTGAATTGGTAACAGTTACTGAAACCTATGCTGATGTGGTGGTTTCATAAATTCACACACTTAAAAAAATCTTACACACGTATTATGCAAATGCTCGCATCAGAGAACAAGAATTGACTGCCATTCTCTGCTCAACTACACACTCCTCAGCCAATAATTACAGAGCAACACGGTAAATACTAATGGCAGAAAAGAGAAGTTTCCCGTGTGTTATTAATGTCTCCTCCCAATAATTTTTACAATCAACAATATATTTATTCTTTATAATCAGCAATGTATCTGTTTGTGAGTTAACTTATTTCCTATTATATACCCAAGACATATACCACATATTACAATGCTAATTAGCTCCAATTATACAGGCGTCATATATACTCCAAGACATTCAATTAAAGTGTCCCGTGCTCCAATTCCTATAGTAGTTACTTATTAAAGTGCAAATGCTTTTTGATGTCACCTGACACAATTTATCATTTGTAAAGTCAATTTCGCCTTATATTTCAGTTCAATATGGGTACAGTCCAAGGTAATCCCAGACACTGTGAAGGTCACAGATCACATGTAGACCTTGGTAGTATTCTTTAGGTGTACATGAGTAATTCTATGACCATGAATTTTCTAACGGACGGTCCAGATCCCCAAAAAGGTCCGTTTCCAATGTTCTTTTTCAAAGAGCTAATTAGCATTGTAATATGTGGTATATGTCTTGGGTATATAATAGGAAATAAGTTAACTCACAAACAGATACATTGCTGATTATAAAGAATAAATATATTGGGAGGAGACATTAATAACACACGGGAAACTTCTCTTTTCTGCAACTACACACTCCTGGCAAACTTCTATTTGCCATTGGATAAAACGTGGTTTGCACTGCCAGAATGATTTGTCTTCTTAAGACCCTGGAAGTGGAAACTGACTGACCAAGTCACAGAGTCATCTGAGTCCTTGGTGGTGATGTCAAAGCAATACTTAGGCCTTCCCTTCTTTGGAGGTGATAAAAATATTTTTAATCTGCACGTTTTGTTTTTGGGGTGTGTGAATCCACTACAGTCAATATGCTTTTGACAAAGTCTCTTCTAGGGCTGTTGATTTTGAGATAGGTACACAGAGGCACACTATTGCTTTCATTAGGTATGAGACAAACAGAAGCCTGCAGCAGAAAAAAGGCACACAAGGGCTTTGAACGGTGAAGTTTTCTGTATATAGAAAGTCCGGTGGTTAAAATCACTTGCACAGTCCACAGTTCCCCAGCCTTTGCAAGTTCTTTCCCTGCAGAGAAAAGGAAGCTCATTGGTGGATGGAGGGCATCTGACATGTGGTATGATGTCCTCCTTCTGCTCCAGAGCTGAATGACCCTTTCAGCAGGAGGAGGAAACTGTGGCCAGTTGTTGTCACCAAGTGGGAAATAAGAAAAATGGCCTAGGAGAAGTATAAGATTACATTTGGGGAATATTTTTCAGGAGGCTCATTCAGATCGCAAGCCACTGAAGGAAGGCCTGGACAACTTCTATCCACCAATTAAGAAGGTCCCTTCCCAGGCCAATATGCCTTTCTCCATCTCTGGAGAAGGGCATCTGACACTCAAATGCCATTTTAAGCTGAGGGCAATTCCCTCTGACCAGGGTTAGCACGGATGTTGTCTTGCTAAAGGTATCATTTTGTAGGGTAGATGGTGGAGGGGAGGTGTCATTCAATTTTTGTGTGTGTGTGTGCATCCTTTTTTATTAGAAGGGGAAAGAGATCGCTCTGACTTTTCATTTAGATGTAAAAATGACCACTTCCCTCCCTCCGCAGAAAGATAATACTGTCTTACCTTCCTTCATCAATGAAGTCTATCACAAGAGTGCTAAGAATGAAGAGGATGAGGAAGGCAATAAACATATGGTAGATGGTTCGGATGTGCTCCACTTCAAACAGCTCACTGAGGAAGAAGTTCAAGGGGAATAAGATGTACATTAGAACACTGGGAATGGGGGAGGGGGTACAGATGTTACAAAATTCGTCATCTTCCAAGTGTCACTGCAAGACCAAGGGTTAGACAGAGTCTAACTATAACATTCATATGTTGGGAGGACTTGTGCACTGAGGCCTACATTTCTCCTTCCTTATAAGATGGGGTTGCTTTCTTCTGATGCACAATTCCTTGGGAAATTATCTGAAATTAGTCACCCTTTCAGTGACATAAATAAGGACTTTTAAAAATGCACTTTGAAGTTCTCTGGGTCTTGCTTCTTAGACTTACTGCTGATTTGCACTGTGATACTTTGCATACATCTCCTTTCCAAGAGGTCAGAAAAAGGTTTGGAAAATTTCCCCAGTAAAGTTGGGAATGTCCCAAATCCCTGTCTGAATCCGTTATTTCAGCTCACACTTATGTAAAAAAAAGGTTCAGTAGCAAGAAGGCTGTGAAAGCAAATTGCCTCTTCCTGGTGATTTTTGGAAAAGGAGTTTTTTTAAAAAATGTAACACGGATACAAAGGAGCCTGAGAAAGATGTTTCAGGAGAGAAAAGTTGCAGTGCCATCCTAGGCAGAGTTATGCCTTTCTAAGCTTACTGACTTCATTGGACTTGGAAGGGAGCAACTCTGCTTGGGATTGCAGGGTTGGTATCCAAGACACAAAATCCTACACACAAAGGGCACAATCCTCTTCTGCAAAGAACTCCACAGAAATATGCAGGTGTTTATGCAAGAGTTGGTTTTGTACAGGTCTCATTTATTTCAATGGGAATTTCAACCGTGGCTTGGATCCCATGGGCCACATCAGGCTGTGCTTTGTATGTGGAAAGCCAAAATCAATCATCAACGTAAAAACAGGTTTGGACATTTTTGTTTCCAAGCTCATGCCAGGCAGCATCCTGTACAGCTGTATTTGCACCACTCTCAGTGTCTCCATAATAATTTGCTGTAGAGGGCCTTCCATTGAACCAATAATACTGTTATCTTTCACCGCAAGAACATTTTTTATGCTCCTCTAAACCTTGAGAGTGATCTCCCTGAGGACGTGGCCCTGAAACATTATATGTATCTCAAAAGCAGAAGGGAAACAAACATTTCAGTACCAATACAAAAAATGAAGACAGGACACAGGTTAGTTACAATTCAAACACTGGGCACACAGAAAGGAGATCTCATTAAGAAAGACGGAAACTAGGACAACCGTAGCTACAGCAAGGATGGGCAACTGTCTGCCTGCAAGCTAGATTATGTTACCAAAATAATTTTTATCTATTCCCCACTCCAGCATCACTGCCATCACTACAGTAAATATGATAAAAAGTTTATCCACAATTTCACATTTAAGGAAAAGAAAATATATGAGAAAGGGAGTGATTCCACAATTTTAATGTGTTTTTTCTTTTTATACTATGTATATAAAAACACTCAGTGTCTGTGTCCCCTAACTGTGAAGCCCCTTACTGTTAGATGGTGCCAACTTTATCAGAGAATCCAGTTTCTCATAGATTGGTAAGCAAAATATATCTCCAGTCCATCAATCAGTTTCTCGAGAACAGAGCAGCCTTAGATCAGGCAGAAATTGGTTGCACCTGAATTATAACCTGTAGGCACTGTGACTGATTGTTTAGAGTATCCAATGACACTGCTGGTATGAAAAGGACCTCAATCCATTGCTCAGAGAACTCACATGTGAGCCTGCCTTGTCAGACCCTTGGTCTACTTCTTTAACTGGAGATGCTGGGGATTGAACCTGGGACCATTGACATGGAAGGCAGAAGCTCCACCACTAAGCCACACCCCCTCAGACAATGCACTAGTCACATCACACTCTCTGGCACCACAGGCCACGAGAATGGGTACATTTTAGTGTGTCCCTCTGAGGGTCCATGAGGATACTGTAAATTTAGCAAAGGTATCATTGCAGTTGATAAGCCCAATAACATACTCACTCCAAGAGAGATTTCCTGACAACAAAAACTTTTCCATGTTCTGGAGGTGCTCTCGAGTCTCTGTGGAAAGAAAGGCGAATGTTCAGTACTTATACAGACGGAAGTGAAAGGAAACCAATGCTGTCAAGGCTCAGCCAAGAACTGACATACTTGGCTTTGTAGACGTCTTTCTCTGAACATGTGGTCGGGAAGGCAGATATCGACGACTCCAGCAGCGTTGACTTTGAAACCAAGCCATCTACGAACTCTGAAAAATGACTGTCGATCCCCTTCATGAAAGATGGCTTCAAACGCTAGTAAAATTGGGGAAAGGGAATGGGAGAGAGAGAACACAACAAACAGTTTACGTCCACACCTGGAATGTTCCTGCGGAAATTACATATTACCCTATCATTTTCAAGTGCCAGGTCAATTCTTTAACGCCTATTCATGCCAAATTTAGTACAAGATCCTCATGAACTCTTTTTAGTACAAGAACCTCATGAACTCACATCCCTCTATACAAACCATGTACTATAACTGCTGGCATGTCTGAACAGCCAACAGAAGATTTCTATATGAAGGAAAAACAAACAGAAAAACTGGTACGGTCATCACAAAGAGAGTAATTACCATAGGTCTCATCTTTGTAACCATTCTGATAAGAACATCACCTATTTGATAGTTTGTTCCTTTTTAACAAAGCAAATACAAGCTCTGTGTAAAACAGTCTTCCTCCTTTTTGAACTTTGGGCAAAGCTCAAAACAAGAGTATGAGATGGAGAATATTTTTTTAAATCATCTTTTTTTATCTTCTGCCCCTGCCCCCCATGCTTGGGTCAGGTAACAACATTCAGAAGTGCCATTAAATATGGACAAATAAAATTTGACAAATTGTGGGTTTTTTTAAACAAATGGAGCAACAGCTAACTCCAATAATATGTTTTAGAATTTCTGTAATCTCCGAAACAGAGAACATGCACCTATATTTATTTATTTAGAATATTTCTATGCCTCCTTTTCAGAGTCTTGCTTGAAGAGGCTTTCAATTAAAGAAATCCAAGTTTAAAATATTTACCACTTAACACTTTTTGAAAGCTTAGCACTTGGCGTTTTGCAACATGGCACAACATCATGGCAAAAAAAAAAATTGTATGGAGGAGTCCATTGCCAGTCCAAAACAGAAACTGTGATGGTTAATGTTTAACTTTCTTTTTTGTTGCTTGCAGCTGTACAGAGAGCAAATAAGTGAGACAGGAACTACGAGTTGTCCAGCTATCCTATTCCATTTGTTAGGACCACAAAATGTTGTTTTCTAAAGCTTACAAGGCTGTCTGATCAGTGTGTAAAGCTTGTTACACACACACACACACACACAAATGCAAAACCATGTCAAAAGATCAAGAGGTTTTTTTTAAAAAAAGAATGAAACCCAGGGAATGAAAGAGAAAACAGGCTAGAGGCTTTCTTCTCTTCAAAACATTCAGGTGCTGAATGAATAACAGAATCATGAATTCACAGTTCCAGCAATGCTGTTACTCCATTAAACATGGTGTCAGGGCTTGTCGCTGCCCCCGCTGGGCAGGGCACCGGCTGGGCTGGCCCTGACATCAGAGGGGCACCAGAGACACTGCAGGACCCTGCTCTGTGGAAGGAGGGGCGGTATACATCACCCCGACTCCCTCTCAATCCACTCGCTGGCCTGCTCAACCTGGTCTGCTTACCCTCTGTGTCCTCCATCATCTCCTCCTCCCAGAACTCTCCTCCAAGCCTCCACTCTCACACCACTCTGCTCTCACTCCACACCATCACTCCTTACTCACACCCACCACCTCAGAGCTCTTCCCAGCCAGCTTTTATAGGGCCATCTCTCACTACCCCACCCTCCTTGCAGGTCCTGCCTGCCAGGCCACACCCCTCTCTGGCCTCCCTGTCTCAAGCTGTTGCAGCAGGGGTGGCTGTCTGGATCAGTAACAGCTACATCACGTTGGCTGGCTGCTGGGCCTCTCTGGCTGAGCTGATTACTGAAGGTAGGCCCAGCTGTGGCCCCTTGGCTGGCTGCCCAGCTCTTCCCACAGAATGCCTTCAGCAGCTCCACCTGAAGGGGCTGGTTTCTGAGCGTCTCCTGAGCCAGGTTGCTGCCTTCAAACTGAGGTGGAGGCTGGGGCGTGGCTCTGAGTTGCTGTGGCTGCTTCTCCTCGGCAGGTAAGGGCTGTGCTTGGGCTGCTGCTGGGTCCTTATTCTTCCTGCCTCTGCCCTCTCCCTCTGTCCTGCTCAGCCCTCTATCCTCTCCCTGGAGGGTGGGACTAGCTTGCCTCTCCCTGCCTCCTCTAGCTCTCTGGGGCCTTGGCCCTTTGCCCTCTTCCCCTGGTGTAGGCAGGTTCTGGCCCTGGCTGCTGGCTGAGCCAGCAGGACTGCTGTCTTCTGGCTGCCTCCCCCTGCTTCCTCCTGTCGAGGCCGGGGGCTGTGCCTCAGACCCCGGACACATGGCAAGAGAAGCCGTGGGCCTGCTTTGGATATTGTAACGCATTGCCACATGCTGAAGAACACGCCCTGCAAGAGGGACTTGCTGTACTTTGCAGCTTATTCCCTCCCCCCACCACAGAGGGCTGAATCTGAATGGCATTTGTTGGCGTCAGTGCTTCTCAAAGCTACTATCTTTAGGAAATCTTTTCTACACTGACTCACCCTGCCATGAAACTTTTGTGCCCTGCCCCAGATTCTTGAGCATGTTCAAGGGTACACGGTGAATTCACTTGAGTGTTGGCCAGACTTTACATCAAAGTCTTATGGAATCTTGATTGTATGCATTGTCCTGTTCCATTAACTGCATTGTTTCTTATTGCAACACCTTGAGTCTCAGTGAGAAAGGCAAACTATATACTTCGGCATATAAGTAAAATACAGTGGGGCATAAGCTTTCATGAGCTATAGCCCCATTGGGCTCTAGCTCACAACAGCATATGCCACAATAAATGTGTTAGTTTATAAGGTCTCACAAGATCTCTTTGTTATTTTGGCCTCAACCTCTGGAATTTGGCTAGATTTCTTAAACTTCCTTATTTTGTCCTGCATAAACTGAGATTACCATCCTAGAACACACTTAGCGCTCTCTCCTATGGCTGCCTATTGAAAAGAAATAAGAATAGCATTGGATAAGATGTCATCCAGGGAAGCTTGTCCATCATTCAGAACGTCTAATCAAGAAATCCTTATATATTTCTAAGGAACTCCATGGTTCTCCAAAATCTACTGTTTACAGACTGAAGGAAATCCAATTCCTGAAGCAACTGACTCCAAGAACAGGGGGGGGGGGGTTAACCACATGGCTGCTTTTGGGGGATACGGGCCCCGACTTACCACAGTGCTGGTATACAGCTTTCATGGTTTCCTCATCAGAAAATAGCCAATGATAACTTTGAACAAAACTTCACAACACTGCAGGAAGAACAGCCTAGCCTTCTTTCTGTGTCTTTGTGTAGCAACATACTCTGCAGAGGAAGGCTTTTATGACATGAACAACATTATCAGCTGTGTTAGGCACAGCAACGAGTTTTTAAAAATGGCAGCCTTAGTTTGGAGGCCATCGACAATAAATTTTACTAAATTTAAATCTTACTATTTAAAACATAAGAAGCCATATTTATTCTTGATGGCCTCCAAACTGAGCCTGTCACTTGCTTTTTCTTTTTAATAACTAGTTTACATTTTAAATAGTTAATAGAAAAACAAAAATACCTTGGGGGAAAAGAAACATTATCTTCCTAGTAGACAGGATAGGCGAAGTTCCTGCCCCTTTATCCTCAGTCCCCCAAGACTCAGATTTCACATCCCTGGGAAAGTCAGGGATAAAATAGCAGCTCTTCTACCAGCAGCCATTTGGCTAAGGCAATCTATGCCCAGGCAGAGCAGGTTACTTCTCAAAGGGGGAGCTGCTGGTGGGGGCAGAAAGCTAAAGAATTTCACTTCCTGCCCCCCTCCATACAGTCCTCTGTGTTCCTCATCATATGCTTGCTGTAATAAAACTGTATCCATATTGCCAGAAAAAAATGTAGTTCTTGAGGAATCTTCTCAACTTGAGATAACAGCTATCAAGTGTTTTGGATCAAAACCTAGATCTGGCACTACTAGATGGTAATGAGGATTGTCGAGAGGGATGACTCGATTTCTGCTCTCTGGTCAAGAGGCAGAGTGGGACTATCAAGGATTATCAGCATGTGGCAACAAAACACGTTTGTAGGGCCTCTGGAGAGAATACCAGCTGGCTTTAGGAAGAAGTGTTTCTATGACCAAGAGATGAACTGCTCCTGAAATGGTGAAGGAAAATTAAGAACCACAAGGGAAGAGACCAGATTTATTCAGCAAAAATTCTCAAGGACAGGCTCTTTCCATTTTGAGGGTTAGTACATTCAAATCATTATTGTGGTGAAATGGCCAACCACAGTCGATCAGCTACAATGTCTGTGAAAATTATACACACTGCGCTTAATTGCATGCAATTACAGAACAAGCAAAGTAGCTACAGCGTTCAGCTTATCGAGTTTTTCTAAAACAGCCTCCCATCATTTCTATTAATTCTATCATGTTGTTTCCTTTAAGAGTCAAGAACAGCCTACATGTATGTCTCATCCTATCCAGGGCACATAAGCTTACCTTCAACAATGCTATTGCATCTGGGGGACACAGACCATTCATATATGAATATGATTTCTGAAGGATGGTTGTTGTGGGTTTTCCAGGCTGTATTGCCGTGGTCTTGGCATTGTAGTTCCTGACGTTTCGCCGGCAGCTGTGGCTGGCATCTTCAGAGGTGTAGCACCAAAAGACAGAGATCTCTCAGTGTCACAGTGTGGAAAAGATGTTGGCAGGTCATTTATATCTACTCAGGAGGGGTGGGGTTGAGCTGAGTCATCCTGTAAGAGTTTCCCAGGGTGTGGAATGCTAATGGCGGGAGGCTTCACTGTGTCCTGAGGAGGTTCTTTTGCATATGGATTGGTGCTTGATGTGCTAATCTTCTCTGCAGGGCTATTGTCGGGTATAGAGTGTTTTGTTAGCCTGGTGTTTTTCAGAACTAGAAACCATGCTCTGTTCATTCTTAAGGTTTCTTCTTTCCTGTTGAAGTTTTGCTTATGCTTGTGAATTTCAATGGCTTCCCTGTGCAGTCTGACAAAGTAGTTGGAAGTGTTGTCCAGTATTTTGGTGTCCTGGAATAAGATACTGTGCCCTGTTTGAGTTAGGCAATACAGCCCGGAAAACCCACAACAACCATCGTTCTCCAGCCGTGAAACCCTTCGACAATACATGATTTCTGAAGTTAGCCCACACCAAAAACCCTGTATTATTAAGGGAGCCTAAAAGATAGGGAATATCCTTAGATCCTAATGGCTGCCCAATTTGTAAAGAATTCCCTCCTTATAAAAGAAGGCACACAGACAGGGATATGGGCAAAGAATACACACTTTAATTGTACTGATCAATTTATTCTACCAATCTATGCACTGTTATCCCATCTTTCCTCCAAAGACCTCAGGGCAGGACTCACAGGCCTTCCCTCAATTTTCTCCTCACAACAGCCCTGTAAGGTAAGTTAGGCTGTAAAAGAGATAGTGACTAGGCCAAGGTAACCTAGTCCTAGTAAGCATCATAGCTGACTGAACATTTGAACCCAAATTTCTCCAATCCTAATCTGAGGTACTAACCACATTTCATTTTTTAACTCTTATTCTCTTTACTCAGACAGCAACTGTTGAAAACTAATTTCTGAAGCACGGCAGGGGCCCGATTTGGGTCAGGACTGGAGTACTGGTGGAGAAAGAGCCTCCCCCTCCTCCACCTGTGCAGTTTTCCCAACTCAAAACAGTCCTTGGGGTGTTATTTGCCTCATTTAAGGTGGGGGCCACATATGTGGTTTAGATACTGGATTCCTATCAAACAATTGAGGCTTTACTATCCAGAATTCAATCTAAGGTCATGTCAGCAATATCAAGTTTGTATTGTAAAATGATAGGTTGAAATGAATTCTAAAGGCACCTTCAGGTTCTCTGCCACTTGACAGAAACAAAAGTTTAAATATGTTTACCTCGGCCTCCGCCAGGAGTTGCATTTTCTTTGTTATCACATGGTCAACATCAACCCGACCTAAGAGAAAAGCAAACCATTACTGTACTTTCTCCTGTGAAAACTAGATATAAGCAATCTGCAAGTACGGAAATAACAGGAAATAAAGAAGAAGAGAATACTTTAATTTGCTTATTTATAATCAAGCTGCATATAAGCCCAAAAGTTATAAATCTACAATATCTTTTACTCATTCGGCTTTTCACAGGTAAGTTTTCTGTACCACATCAATGGCCTAAAAAAAGCAGGGGAGAGGGAGACTCTTTCAGTTCATGAACTCTTCCCAATCTGAGGTACTTCCTTACAAGAGGCAAGGGTGTTTGTGACTTGTAATGGCCTATGGCTGAATACAATAAACTTTTCTACTACCAGAGGCAAGGAGCTATTTACATGCCTGTTTAAAGATGCTGTCCACCACAATTCTACAGCCCAGTTATTATAACAACATTTGATTTATATACTGCCCTTCAAGCAACTTAACACCCGCTCAGAGCAGTTTACAATGTATGTTATTATCTCTACAACAAACACCCTGTGAAGTAGTGGGGCTGGGAGAGCTCTGGAAGAGCTGTGACTGACCCAAAGTTACTCAGCTGGCTTCAAGTGGAGGAGTGGGGAATCAAACCCGGTTCTCTAAATTAGAGTCCTGCCGCTCTTAACCACTCACTAAACTGGCTCCCTGTGATGATAAACCTGTTTCTTGGCCATGCTACTCCATGCTGAAGGGGGGGCTCACATGATCAGATACTGCCTCACGCAAGATTCCCTCCACAGAGAAAGGGAATATAAATTCAACAGCATGGAAAAATAAAGCCATACAATAGAAAATAATATTTTAAAAGGAAAATGCTAAAAAAATAAATAAAACTTGTTATAACAATGAAACTTATGAAAATGAAAGGCCATGTACCTTAGTATTTGTTCCAAAAATCAGCCATGTCTCAAAACAGAAACACACAGAGATGTATTTTTTTTTAAAAAACAGCAATATAAGATGAACTGTACAAAATATGTGCAATTCTGTACATTTGTAACATGTACAACTGGGTGAACATTCCAGAAAGTTCTCTCACTAAAAGTTCTCATGCTTCCAGAAAACTCTCTCACAAACATGCGTCACAAAGTGATACTGAGTATTCTTTTTCAGTTCCTACGATAGTTTCAAAAGCCTTGCTATAAAAGGACAAAGGGGGGCAGGAGACAAAATTTCAAGAACCACAACACCATGCTCAACACAGTTTTTCACCTAGTACAAAGCAAGTGAGTTGCACCAGTGGGTACAATTCTATCTAGTAGTAATTTATTCTAATTGCAGAGTTCAGGTTCTCTTGAGTGCCGAACTGATTTTTCTCTCCAAGCACAGACTTCTATACTAAAAGCAAGCTGTTGCAATCAACTTCATTGTAGCCTTGGCCTATAGGTAACCCTACAAATACTTGGCTCTGGTCTCTCTTGCTTAGGAAGATAACAAGATCCATTTATCATCAAGTTAGAAGAGAGAATTCCCAAATTCAACAACACTTAGGATTTAGTCACAGGGCCTTGGATGCCATGAAAAGAACAAGTGATAACAAATCAGCACCTGGAAATGCTCCATCTCCTGTGGGCAGCCCAAGGTCTCCATGTCTGTCTGGCCAGCTCTGAAATAGACCTAGAAGATGGTCACATCGCCATTGCCCTTCTCTGATGCTAGGGTTGCCAACCTCTAGGTGGGGGCTGGAGAGCTCCCAGATTTACAACTCATCTCCAGGTGACAGTGATCAGTTCCCTCGGAGAAAATGGCTGCTTTGGAGGGTGGATTCTATGGCATTATAACCCACTGAGGTTCTTTCCTTCCACAATCCCCACCCTTCCTAGGCTGCACTCCAGGAATTTCCCAGCCCTGATCTGGCAACCGTATATACTGCTCTCAATTCAGGATATAATAACAACAACAACATTTGATTTATATACCGCCCTTCAGGATGACTTAACACCCACTCAGAGTGGTCTACAAAGTATGTCATTATTATCCCCACAACAACAAACACCCTGTGAGATGGGTGGGGCTGAGAGAGCTCCTAGAAGCTGTGACTGACCCAAGGTCACCCAGCTGGCTTCAAGTGGAGGAGTGGGGAATCAAACCTGGCTCTCCAGATTAGAGTCCCGTGTTCTTAACCACTACACCAAACTGGCTCTCTCAATGACACTGGGGGCCAAGCCACAAGTGACGAATGACACTTGAACGGCAAGTGGATTGAGTGGAGGGCAAGTGAACAGGGAGAAATACACTTGCCATTCAAGTGTCATTCGTCACTTGTAGCTTGGCCCTAAGTAAGGCTGGTGTTAATATTCTTCGTTTTCATTTACTTAAGGGTCTTAATTAGAAGTTGTAGGGACATTTCAGGGATATTGTTGTCTTTTTCTTTTCAAGCAAAAATTTCCTCACGTTTCCGGATACTATACAAAGGAGAATTGTCCAGAAATGCCCACTCTCCATCCCGGTACTATCCTTTACAACTCTGTTGTATTCAAACTTGATTCAAAAACAAGGTCCTTGTTTCAAAAAAAAAAAAAAAAACCACCCCAAACCCTGAGCTCAAATCCCAGTTTGCCAAGGACTACTCACTGAATTCATTGGAAAGGTTCACTCTGTGGTGTGATGACCGTGGAAATGGCAAGACCCTACACTGCAAGAGTAAAACTTGAAAACGGTAACCATATTTGACCAGAGGTTAACAGTGGGACACAAACTCTCCTAATTGTTCTCTCACTCTACTCTCAACCGATCAGTGCCAAACTGCTTAGAGCTATACCCATTAAGACCTTTTCCAATAAAATAAAGAGTTAAACTATCAAATGGCCTTCTGTGCTCACAGTGTGTGCTATGAAACACGGTGCTTTGTCATCATGAAACCATTCTGTGGTAGTGTCATCAGAATCGTAACTTTTCACCACAAAATCAGGATGACTTATACAAACCCCAAAAGAACAAGAATTCTGGGTTGCCAAGCAACTTAGCAGCTGCCAAGACTTAATTAGAAAAAAAGTTATATTTAACTTAGACTTGAGTAATACCTATTTTAACTGTATTCAATCTGCTTTCTCAGCCAGTACAGCGGCTAAGAAAAAATCCAGAGAGTTGCTGTTTTTCTTGGGTGAAGAGATTGCTCTCCCCTTTACAGCTGCTGTCCTGTACAGCTTTCTTCCCCCTCCCCTCCCTCATCTTTGCTTGGGCCTCATTTCTGTTGTACTTTGCTCACTGACAACCATGTCCAGAATTCCAGTCAAGATATTATCTGGGACCTGGCTGTCATGTATCTAAAGATGCATTACAATTCAAATGTTAACAGTGTGTAATCCCATATGAAATGAATGGAGCAGCACATTTTCTATCAGGGCCAGAAGGTCCCTTTTGAGACCCAGTTTGGTGTAGTGGTTAAGAGTGTGGGACTCTAATCTGGAGAGCCGGGTCACGGTTCTCTGGAACCCTCTCAGCCCCACCCACCTCACAGGGTGTTTGTTGTTGTAAGGATAATAATGACATACTTTGTAAACTGCTCTGAGAGGGCATTAAGTTGTCCTGAAGGGCAGTATATAAATCGAATGTTATTAGTATTATTTGTTATGTTAACTAGATTCTGCACAATGTGGTGAGGAAATCTTGGGGTGATTCTAGGTTCCTCTATTGCTTTTGACAATTTTCCTTATAATACAACTTAAGATACACTTTCATTTTTGCTAAACTCAAACTGAGACCAGCACAAACTGCTTTGATAATCAAGATTCAAGTCCAGTAGCACCTTAAAGACCAACTAGATTTCTAGGGTGTGAACTTTCCAGAGTTACCCACCTGAAACTCCTTTGATAATACCTGTGGTCTCTGCCTCACTCTATTTTTTTAAATCCATTTTCTGAGTCTGATGAAAACCTGCTTCTTAACTGAGGACTCCAAAACACCTCGCTAGGTGTCCCGTTTTGAATTGGACAGTTTGATACTTGCCTTTTCTGTCAGACAAATACATTCATAAAAGATGTCTGGTATTTTCTAATTTCCATCTGGTTGTGCTGGAGATACAACTTTTCAACCCCTTCCCCTCTGTCAAATGATAAACTTGTCACAAGGTGAGGGCTTTGAGAGGAAAAAACAAATGTTCAGCGTGATCCACAAAACACCTATAATTAAAAAGCACTGTTTGAATTCAATACACTGTGTTCCCAAGTCAGTGTGCTTCCAAGGCACGTGTGCCTTTATCTTTTTGGTCTTTGACCGTAAAATAAATCTATCAAGTGTGCCTTGATATTAATACATATCTTTCCTCTTAGTGCCTACAGTGTTCACATACATGTTTACATAGTTACCTTTAGCACAGGGTAATTAATTTCTATGACTCTATTATAGATACTTGAAGATAGAAAGTAGCTCACACAAAATCAGCTCGAGTTGAACTGAGATCTGAACCAGGTACTTCCCTGCAAACATCTCCTGCTTGTAACCATTATGCCATAGCAATTTCTAAAACAGCACACTTGACAAAGGCATTCCATCTCATGCATATTTACTTTTCTTTGAGAGCTAGTTTGGTGTGGTGGTTAAGAACAGTGGGACTCTAATCTGGTGATTCCCCACTCCTCCACTTGAAGCCAGCTGGGTGACTTTGGGTCAGTCATAACTTCCTGGAGCTCTCTCAGCCCCACCCACCTCACTGGGTGATTGTTTTGGGGATAACGACATACTTTGTAACCCGCTCTGAGTGGGTGTTAAGTTGTCCTGAAGGGCGGTATATAAATTGAATGTTGTTGTTGTTGTTAAAGTCTCTTTGACCTTAATGAGACTTGTTCCCAAATAAGCATGTACAGAGTTGTACCAAAACCTGTTTATAAATAGGTTATTTCCATCAAAGTCAATGAGATATAGTACTGAATTTAGCTCTGCTCATTTTATGAATAGTTAGGCATGTGCTTTTTTCTAAGAAAGCACAAGAAATGTTGGGGAAATTGTATCATTCTTTTCATTGCTTATTTTGGAATATCCTACCCTCCGTATCTTTTTGTACACTAGAGATCTTCCTAATTCCAGACGGGTAGCTGTGTCAGTTTGTTGTAGCAAAACAAAACAGAATTCCAGAGGCACCTTGAAAGCCAACAGCATTTATCCCAGTATGACCTTTTATCCAGAAAATTACAGAAACTGAACAAAGAAACATGGGATTATACATCGAGTGTGATTACCCATGCCAGGAACTTGGGCAGCTTCAGTTGTTATACATAACAGGATGAATAATTAAAGTTTCTACTTTGTCAGTCAATATCACTTTATGGAAGCCTTTACTATAATGTAGTCAATCAGTTCCCATATTGTGAAGCTTGGGGGTGGGTCAACAACAACTTTCAACAAGCATTTCCTGTATTTTTGTTGAAATCCTCTAGCAACCCTAACCCTTGACATCTTTCCTGTGGATTGATTCTGCTCCCCTAGGTGGTCCTGTTAATCTCTCACATTTTCCTCAGACTGAGCCTCTGCTTGCTTTACTTTTTCACAGTAGATTCCCTTCTGCAAAGTCTCCTCTGGAGGCACAGAACTGAGTTCTGCAATCTAGGCTTTCACTGTTTCAGTAATTCAGTCACCTCCTCATTCCCCAATTCTCTTGTTCAGCACCAAATACTCTACTGCATACCCAAACAAAGCATAGCTGCTCCTACAGCAAGCGTTCCGAGAAAAGCTGCTTTGAACCACATAAAAAAGCAGGGTATAAATGTTTTAATAAATGCTGTAGCCTAGTAGTTTAGTGGTTGGGCTGCAAATCAACACTCTGCTAGTTCGAATCCCACTACTACTGCAAGCTCAGCAGGTGGTCTTGGATAAGCCACTCCTCTCAGACCCAGCTCTCCAGCTGCACTGCGGGGATAATAACACTGACTTTGTTCACCACGCTGCGTGGACATTAGTATGTCTAGAAGAGTGATATATAAGCACAGTTATTATCATTATAAACAATTAAAAGGCTAAGAAGTAAGAAATGTCCCCTAACTGTTCCCCCTGAAGCCAATATAAAAACCCGTCCCACCACTGTAAGCAGCCTTTCTAACTCACTATTAGCCACGAAAGCCCTTTGCAGTGTTTCTATCATATATGCTTGGAGCCTAGCAACTGCACAATTCTTCCGATATGCGCAAAATGGAACCCAGAAGCGCTAGTATGCTTTCCCCCTATGTATGGTAAAATGTAGCACCTAAAAAGGACTATTTCTGATCGATGTCATACTTGGGAACGATCCTTCTCTATTCACTTCAGGAGTTGCTTCTGAGAGGACACTACTGTTTCCTTCACAATTCTGTGCCTTCACCTCTGTATGGGATATCAGTTCCAACTACAGTCACTGCCTGACTTCTAATTTACAGGCGTTTGGATTTGGGTATTTCTTTCCCATGGAGCAGATGATATACGAATTTCTGTGGCAGTGCTATAATACAAGATCTACATTAACCTGAAGAAAAAATTCAAGAAAGAAGCTGGCTCTGACATATATAGTTCAAGGTTCATCAGGAAATGAATCAGTAAACCAAAACAAGAAGTTTAAGAAGTCATGGTTTATTTTATTGTGCAAGTCATGGCTTACAAGCAAGCAACATGTGACCTTCACATTATTCTCATCTGCACATGATAAGTGAAGGACTCTTTGAACTAGGGCACTGAATGCATGCATTAAATTTAAAAAGAAATACAGCTTACAGCTCCTTAACTATTCATTGCTGACAAAGCTGATAGTTCAAGATGAAAAGATAGTGTGCTATAGCAGACAGAAGCTGTGATCTGCATCCAAGCTCAAGTCCACTTCAGAAGAGGCGTTGCCAGCTACAGCTTGGGAAATTCCAGTGCCTGGGAAGTATGGAGCCAGGGAGAAAGAGGGAGCTCAGTGGAGAATGCAATGCCACTCTAGGACTCCCATTTAGCCTAAACTTTATGGCACACTGCCCTCCAAAGCTGTCATTTCCTCCAGTGGAACTGATCTCTGTAGGCCAGAAATCGGTTTTAATTCTGGGAGAACTTGAGGATGGTAACCCTACAGAGAAATGCTCCTTGAGTATCTGTGAGCTGGGAAGAAGCAGACTCATCTCCATTATTTCTCCTCTTGCTGGCATCATCAACACCCCATCTTCTCCCCCACCCCCATCAAAGACCTTCCTCATGCCTGCTACCTTTGGCCGCCAAACACCGCCCCCCTCCTCTTTTCTGGTCCATGGTCTCAACTCTGCAATGAAGTTAGTCAAGCATCAAGGGGGTGTCTGTGTTTGGCAAATAAAAAACACAAACAAAAAACAAAGAACTTTTTCCTGGGCCTACTCTTGAGTTGCTGCCCCCATCAGAGAATCTTAAGGATTGACAGGTATTTCATTGAACTGCCCTTTAGGGTTTCCCTTGAAAGACCATGAATTGTATGCACGCAGGCACAGGATTGACGATGAGGATTTCAGCTCCCCTCACATCACAATTGTGATTTCAGCACTATGTAGTAAAACGTGTTCAAGCAGCTTTAAGGTCACCTGGGTGAGATTTCCAGAGAGCATGGGTTTAAAAAATACTTAACTACATGTGAATTCTAGGAAGTATAGATATCTGAGGACAATCTAAAAGCAGAATGCTAATAAAATAACATAAAGGACACTTGGAATTAGGGCAATGAATATTTACATTAAATTTTAAAAGGGCTTTTTATAGGGTTGTGCTATAAAAATGGCTGAGAGATCCTTGGTACAGCAACTGTAGACTATACTACTGACTACTATCTATTAATGTTGGCTTCCACAGTGTTCCATCTCTGTATTCAAATTTATGCTTGCTTTCCAATTTCTGCAACCCATATCCTACTATCTCATTCACTGAACGTCCAAGCCATCACTTGTATTGGCTTGCACTATGTAATCCACTTTCAGTGAGAAAGCTGTACTAAAAACAACATAAATGAATGAATGAAATAAAGTTAGTTGCTTGCTTACCTTTGTTTACAAAAACTTATACATTCCTCTGCCTAGGAATTGGTTGAAGACTGAGGTTGTTAAGAGACCAGACAGCCAGCAACTCCCCCTTTTGCCATGGCATGGAGTGGCAGGAACCTGTCCTAGATAACAGAATATTGACACACAGCTCTCCCCACCCACCACTACCTAATTTATGAACATCTTCCCTAGTTTGAGAGTGTCCTTCCTGGACCAGACAGAACTTGGGAGTACAAGTTTTCCCTCCAAGACAACTCTTGACCTATCACCACAAGAGTATAGATTAACGGAGTTTTGCTTACTGCACTCAAAATCATTCTATGCATAATCTCAGAGCTGCATGCAGAGTGGTGAGAGGCGAGTAATACTTTCTCAGGACAACTGAATGATAAAATGTGGCTTGATGACTCAGCCCCTTCCCAGCATATTCGTCACCACAAAAATATCACCCCCCTTCCTGGAATATAGCTTGGGGATCTTATTTCTCAATTTCAATAGATAAGGCTGTGTTATTCTAAAACCATTATTTATTCTTTCACAACACCTCCCAATTCACACTAGGTTCTACATTTCACAAACCTTTTTGCAGTCCTGGCTAAAATAATATAAAAATACCTGCCAAAAAGGAACACGGGGAACTAAATAAAAATCACACTTGTGACACTTAAAAAGCTCAGGGTCTTGCTTAGTTCATTTGCTTAATTTTATTAAATTAAATCCCTGCTTTGGAGAAAGGGACCTACCTTTTGGATTCTCATTCCTATTCTATTCTATGAGTCCTGGTTGTTTTCCTAGAAGGTGCTTCCGAATGTTTGTTGTGAGCCACTTTGGTATAGTGGTTAAGAGCACGGGACTCTAATCTGGAGAGCCGGGTTTGATTCCCCACTCCTCCACAAAGCCAGCTGGGTGACCTTGGGCGAGTCACAGTTCTCTGGAGCTCTCTCAGCCCCACCCACCTCACAGGGTGATTGTTGTGGGGTAATAATAACACTTTGTAAACTGCTCTGAGTGGGCATTAAGTTGTCCTGAAGGGCAGTATATAAATCGAATGTTGTTGTTGTTGTTGTTTGGTGGCAACAGGGATAAAGGCAGAGAGTGGGTACAAAAAGAAATGGACCTGCTGGACATGAACCATTTCATACAGAGGTGTGTACAATTTAACTTGTTATTAAAAGCAAGAGTCCACAAGTTCTGTGTAACTGTGATGTGTAGCCCAAACTTCTGGTCTTCAGGACTCCATCTCTCCCCCAAGAAGAGACATGGTCTTCTCCAAGACATCTCTTTGAGCTTCAGATGCAGTGAGAGTCTTTCACACCTACTGCAGACAGGCAGAGCAGGAATAATTAGATGTACAGATTGTCCACCAGCCATGGTGACTAAAGGGAACCTCCTCATTCAGAGGCAGTAAGCCTCTGAATACCAGTGCTAGAAGTCAAATTCAGGGAAAGGCCTTGACCTCTATGCCCTGTTGTTGGCCCTCCAGACTAACTTTATGGCCACTTTGTGAGGCAGGATGCTGAACCAGATGGGCCACTGATTTGATTCTCATTTATGATTCTCTGTCCCAGGACTGAGTTAATGAGGACCACCCCACCTCCAAGCTCAGGAGGAGGCCTGGGGCTCGGTACACAGGGTGGGGATGCCCAGTGCACTGTCAGAGCTCTGACTCAAAGAATACATGCAAGGACATGCCTAGTTTCCTGCTGTGCCGTGTGCAGAAAGATGACGTCAAAGCAATATAACATGTCATCTTGTTCAAAGGCATACTTTTAAGACGCACCTAAAGTTGGCCATTTCCTGTTCCACAAATTATGTCCTTAAAGTACTACTCAATTTTTCCTCACAGACAAGTAACTCTCGGCAAACCCTGTTAATGTCTGTTCACTATAGAATGCAATAGTACTAGGGTTCCCATTTGTCCAAACATTTTTAGTATTGATCAGCAGTTGTTGAACCTATTCCAGTGTCTTATAGTTTGTGAAAAGTTTACTTTCTCTACTTCGCCTTTCCTTACTGAACAATGTTCCAACAAGCTTTCTGTGCCAATGAGGAGGTATCTCCTTAGGCATGTGATTATGTACAAAGTGACACATGACCCATTACTCTTTAAGCGGACCCCCACAATTTGTCTGTCTACAGTACAGACTACAGACCTGTCTGAGTTACAAAACATGTCTGTCCTACCCACCCCCAAGGATCATTCTTCAATGACTGAACACTTAAGCAATGTTTAGAGAACAGAAGGGGTAAAATACCTACCAGCAAACATGGGCTGGTAGAGAGATCCCCAAATTTGCTTGCTACAAAAAGCATTATCCTTGCTTTCAGAGTCGCCCACCTCTCCTTCTGAGCTTGGTGCCAGGGGTGGTAGCTGCATTGGCCTTTGAAAGCACTCTAAGAACTTCTAACAATCAGCACACTGAGGAGAGTTGCTCCCCTGCTTGGGAGGCTTGCTCCCAGTATCATTCTGGGCACAGTCCCAAGAACATGTACAACCTTATTACTGGTGGGGGTGGTGGAAAGTGCCATCAAGTCACAGCTGACTTACAGCAACCCCTGCTGCAGCTTTCAAGGCAAGGGACTAACAGAGGTGGTTTGCCATTGCCTGACTCTGCAACCCTTGCCCTCTCTGGAGGTTTCCTCTCCATTTACTAACCCAGGCCGACCCTGTTTAGCTTCTGAAATATGAGATGAGGCTTCCCTGGGTTATCGAAGTCAGAGTACAACATTTTATAAGGACTAATTTTGCACAAAACTGTGCAAGCTTTCAAGTTCACCAGAACTCTTCATCAGGCAGGATATTTGGTTTTTTTGAGAGTTCTCATGAGCTTTGAAACTCGGTCCTAATAAAATATATTAAATGGTTTTTGCTTCAGACTGATGGGGCTGCCCTACAACTTGATTTCTGAACTGTGGAGGCACTTTGGTTGCCTCTAAAAAGAGCACAGTATCAGAGACAACACCCCAGAGCCAACTAGCTAAAAATTTTGGCTGGTTTCCAAGGCCAATCAAAATTTCCGAACCCGTTAGGTAACAATTTCTACACTACAATGCGATGAGGGAGGGGTACTGATTTACATTATGGACACTTCAGATGGAAATGGATGTCTTCACTCTTCCTCTACCCACAAAAAGAATCCCTACAGTATGTTTGCCACAACAATTGGGAAAAAAGAACGTGGAGTCTCACACAGGAAATGTGGTTGAGGGGCCAAGGACTCTTTCTACTAGTTCTCCACTGCAAATTTCCCCCACGTCTTTTCACAATGGGGACGTGGCAATAAAGGCTCTTGGCGTGGTGTGTGGCCAGTGGTGTATAGTTCTACTCTCTGATTGTAATACCAAAAATATTTAAATTTAGGGAGGCATGAGAACATACATTCATATTTTGCACACAGAAAATCCTAGGATCGAATCCAGCCATTTTTTCTACTGAATCTTACCCAATTCCTCTACTTAACACAGCCCCCATCCCAAATGGCCTTTTGGGTGGTTAAAAGAGAGAGACACTAACTTTTCCACCAGAAAAAAAAACCTGGTTAGATCTGACCCCTAGATTCAATCCCTGTAATCTTCTTTTTAAAGGGCCTCAGATAGTTGGGCCAGGAAATATCTCTGCCTGAGTCTTTAGAGTGCTGCAGCCTGACTGGATTAGATACTCCAGCGCTGTAACTCAATAAAAAGGCAGCGTAACAGAATTTGCTCTTTTGAGTATGCAAATAGCACTGCACACCAGATTTCACTCAAGAGCTCAACTCAGAACCAAAGCATGAGGCAGCAGGGGAAATCAGGGGTACCAAGAGGGTGACTGAGCCATGAATTTCTATCTTAAGCAACTAAGGTTCATTCATTTTACAGCATTGGCTTTTGAGGAATTCAGCATCTTTTTCAAGGCTGTCTCATTTCTCATTCAACAGAGACAGCAGTGCAAGGCTGTGTTGTTTAACCAGCTTTTTTTCTGATTTGGTTTCCATCATGTTAGTGTTTGAACATCTTAGGTTTGGGGTTGGTTTCTAAATCTGTTTTTATCATAAGCCACTTTGAAAAGTGAGGAAAAGTGTGTATAGAAATATAGTAAATAAACTATATTTATATAGGGGAAGAGAAAAAGCAGAACTCAACCAGTTCTGGGACCAGGCAACACATTTAGACCTCGCTTATAAAAGGAATATGGACATTGTCCCTTGCAGTTATAATTTATAAAAGGAACACAGCCCTAGAACTGGATAAATCCTGTTCTGAAGAATGACATGTAACATACATCATAATATATGTAGGAACTCCTACCCTCACATCAGCAAAAACTGAATATAAAGCAAATATAGCAGCCAGCTGATGCAAGCCCAACCAATTTTACAAAGAAAATTACATCTAGCCACCTTTTTCTTCATTAGCTTTTAAGAAAGGGAGCACAGACCTCTTCTTTAAACAGAACTTTCATGATCCAAACCAGGCATATACGCAAATCTGGTTATAACAAACTTAGAGGCAAATGCTTACCTATAACCTGCCTCATCGGCAGCAGGGGGGGGGGGTTGGTGGTTATTTTTATTAAGTTTATCTTTTTTAATTGGATTATTAATGGACTGTCTAAAAAGTAGGATAGCGTTTTTCTGGCAAATCACTAAATGGCTGGGAAATGCAGGAAGAAAAGACAGAGGAAGAATGAAGTTGCATTCAGAAGGGAAACTAAAGCAGCCAGCACTGAGGTGCCTAACAATAGCTGCCTTCTTGGCCTCAACTTTTCCTCACAGAGGGAGATAAAGAGTCAATCATTCATAAAACATGGCACTTGTGTTTGTAACACTACAGAACGACCGAGAGTAACCTCCTCCGGGAATTACAAGGACCCCTACAGACGCAAGAATACAAGTAAAAGATCCCACATGCTTTCTTCAAGGTGGATTAGTCACTCGGCTGAAATTCACCACTATTTGAGGCAAGGCATCTTCCAGGACCTATGAGACACACCCGAGCGCATTATTCTTAGCATGACACCAGCTCACCTAAAAACTCTGGAATGTTTAATCATAGGCAGATGTAACTGGTCTAATGAATGGACTGACTTGTAAAACCAACCCAGATTTCTTTAGGCGAATGTAACTTTACTGTATGAAGTCGTTATGGAAAAAACGTACCATTGCTGAATTTTGAGAATGACCAGTCTTCCTCATGCCTCCGTGACACATCGTCCTTCTCTGTGGTGCTGTACGCAGATCGGCGATTCCGTACAGAGATATTGTCTTCACCCACCATGATAACAGACTTAACACTATAAGGGCAGAGGGAAGGATAAAAATAATTGGTTAGCAATTAACATCCATACAGATAACTGTTCTTCAACACACTGTATTCTACTTTCAAGGCCGTTAAGAATATTTCAAGAACTCCATTTTTAAAGCAAGTTTCTAACCCTCATGCATTTTTAAACGCACCGCTTACAATATTCAGTGAAAACACTTTTCAATTAGAGGGTGGGGGTTCTTGGTTTTGAACAATTTTTTTCTCCCGAATTCAAATTGGCTCTTAGGGAAAGTTAGTTACAATGGTAACAGACCCATGTACTAGAATTCCGTTGACACTAATTTCCTATAAAATGGAGGGGTGAGGGTTAAACCACAGCCGGGCAAGAGAGTGTGCTGAACCCATCTTCTAATTCCACTTCCTTCCCCCCAGGCACTTGCCACCCAAAGGTGCATTCTGAACTTGGCAAGGGAAAAATGAATAGAAAAAATGGGGGAAGGGGGAATGCAGGCAGAAGAAAAGTTCAGCATTGCCCTCTTGTGTTTAACTGCTTTCCATCTACTTTGTAAGAAATGGGGGGGAGGGGTGTTCCTTTTCTTTCTCTCTCTTATATACAACAGTTCTCTGTCAGGGTTAAGTTAAAGTCCAAAAAACGTAACACTGATCTGAGTTGTACTAGAACAGCAATGTTTGGGAAAATTTTGTTGCCGGGTCTTTTTCCTTGGGACAGAATGTGCCTAAATTAAACACAAACATCCTGACTCATCAAAACAGAAAGCTGTTAAACATTCACCAACAACACCCTCCCCACACACATATTTAGGTGAAACCATCAGAGATGCCAGTTCTACACACCACTCTCATTTCACTAGTGAAAAACTAAGGCTGAAAGCACTTCATCTCGCCTAAGATTACCCAAGCAGTGTTCCAGTCTCAGTGAAATGTACGCACTGCCTAAGAATTGTGTTTGAGATGACATTGGAGGATTTGAAAGTATTACCTGTGGCGATTTATCTGTCACGGTGCATTCACAAAGACAAAGGACCACTTGAGGTTTACGTACCTCCTTAAGTTGTTTTAAATGCCTATATCCTGCCTTACCCTAAAACTGGGATTAAGGCATCTTGAAACCCATAATTAAAAACAGTAAAAACACTGAGTGCTAAAACCACAAAACAATAACACAATCAGTATCAACATTAACTTCAACTTGAATGCCATTAAAAGCACTTGCAAACAAAACAGCTTTGTATTTCTTTTAAAAGATATGCAGACAATAGGACTTCCTCATCTCCTCTGGTATCCCATTCCACAAGATGGACAATAGGGGGAAAGTGTGAGCTTTGGCAAAGGATGAGTGGATGAGTCCTGAGCCAGAGAATGGTGAAAGGAAACAGACCTGAGAAAAAATGATGTGCCAAAGGCCATTTAGTGACTTTATGACAAAGGAGAGACTCAGACAGAAGATATCCCAACTCAAAGCTTAGTTTCTTTGCCACAGCATTACATTGGCTCTCCTTATGACTTGGTAGTCTCCAAGCACTCCCCTTTTAATATCTCCCATAAACCAGCAGCTGTTTTCTCCTACATAAAAAATGAGGGGACGGTATTGTAATGGGAAACAAACCAACTGGCAGATACAGGAAGGCCTGGTCTCTATTGAGAACGGGCCCCATGAAAGGATGCTGTGTGTTTCTAAAGACTGTATTTCCTCAGGGCTCTCTGCAGTCTTGTGGGGGCGGGGGGGGGGCTCCCCACCAGACATCGTGTTAGCAAACAGCAGAAACACCAATTAATATGGTATGCAGTTTTAACTCTGGAAGCACTAGCTCAAATCTTGCTAATGTATCTGGGGCATCAGCACTTGCCCGAGTTGTGAGGATCATTTAGACGGCCTTCGGTTTCTAGGTACTCTGTTTCAACTGACCACGACTGTCTCCTCCTGATGATACCGTCCACAACTACACACAACCAGGATGTTAATCCTTACTGGTGTATACATTAGGAGTGTTTAGTTAAGTGAAGGCTTGTACATTCACCTTTCCACTTGTGGCAAACAAGCATTATACCCAGATGATCAAACAAGGAAGCTTTAAAGAAACAGTGATGTGATGCAATTTACTAAAAGATGGGTGTGCAGAGCGACTTGTTAAAAATGCTGGATTTCTGTGGGATAGTTGACAAGACTGCAGCAAACAATACCGTAGGCATCACTCCTGTTATCGGAAAATCCTCTCTAGCAAACAAAGCCATACGTCAAAACATCTAATAGGGGCTTTGCAGTGGCTGCATTCAAAATATCATGCCAAGAGCACATTAAGCCTGAATGTGCATGAACCCTGGATATTGCCCGGTTGGCGTGCACACCTCCCACTCCTCACTTATGCAGAGGGCAATGAAGGAATTCTAGTTTGTAGCTCACTCTAGTTACCTGAAACGTATGAATGCCGGTGGCCTTTAAACAGTTAGTTTCTCCACACATAAGCAGACATTCTGGCAGGAGGGAAGTGGCTCACCGCTTCAGGACAGCAGCAGTGGAGGTCTGTCTGGGCTAACTTTCTCCCTCCACTTTCCGCAGATATTTAAATTGGGTGGGGCTAGCTCTTGGCCCTTCTTACCCTGAGGCTCATCATGACCTGTGAAAACCATTTTGCCAGATCTCTGGATTAGCCAGATTTTTTTTTTGCTTTTGTAAGCCACTTTGGATCTTTCTGGGGAGAAAAGTAGCCTAAAAATGTGCAAATAAATAACATTCTAAGCCTGGATTAAACCCAGTTTATGTGTTTGGGGCGGGGGAGAGCATAAGGTTTGGTTAAAATGAGCAGCAGAATGAGGGTGTTAACTAGGTGGCAGAATAGTCTGTATTGTTTTAGAAAACAGATGAGGAATTATATTTTCAAAGCTCCTCAACAGGACTGGAGTCCAGTGGCAACTTAGAAACCAACAAGATTTTCACAGGGAAAGCAGCTGAGAGACAGAGCTCCCTTCTTCAGACAGCTTCCTGACATTGCTGTAATGATTCCTCTTAAACAGAAAAAAAGCACAGCATCACAAGAACCAAAAACTTCCTTTTGTTATGCGTAGGGTGTTTTTACAAGGAGGAGCACTGAAAATGCGATTCTTCCCACCTTACAGCCTGAAGTGGTATGACCCATTTTACCACCACCTCATTCTGCCACATGAAAAAGCCTAACTCCGGTTCAGCTGCACACCTGGCATTCACAGGTGAACTGGGGTTAGTTTTATGCTAAGATTCCTTTCATTGCGCACCATGCAAGATGGGTGAGGAAAGTAGAAACAAGGGGCACATGCAAGCGGAGCAACAAGCCAGGTTCAGGCCAAACACTTCCTCTGAATGTAGCCCATTTATGAATATTAACTATCTATTTTTAGGGAAAGAATGTTTGACTTTTTATTAAAGGCATACACAAACCCATTTTATAACCTATGTCTGCTTTTGATTTTATTGGCTTTCTTGCTCTTTAAAGTGTCTTTTACGGTTATCACAAATTATTATATTATTGCATGTGATTAAAGTAGCAATTTAGCTGGTATGAATCCTATTACAGCTTTTATATTTTTTTCTATTAGGATTCAATGCATAGCATACCTGCTGCACAGGTCTTGACTGTTTCCTGAAGAACTGCAAACTGCATTGGGAATTTTCTTATACTATTGTTGAACTTTCTTGGGCTTTGTCCTTTGTATTTTTATCACCAGTAGGAGCAGCAATACCTGTGTTTACAGTGCAAGCCTAAGCATAGGATTGCGCTGTCAATCACTGCTTCTAAAATACAATGAATGATACTTTAAAAACACTGAAATAATTGTGTGCTCAATCACTAACCAGACATAGCCCACTTCACTGAGATCAGAGCCAAGTCTGCCTGATGACAAGAAGAAGAAAAAAAATCACAGATCATCAACAAGGAACTTGTTTAAATAAGGTTGTGTTGATCAACTGTGCAAACTTGTTTGAAACAAAAAAAAATACCCCCACACTACCAAAAGGGAAGGAAGGCTGCCTTACACTCAGGAAAATTACCATCCTGATCAAGCAAACAGGCCAATCCTTTGACCCCTTTTCATGCTAATCAGTAGCCCCTTTTTCCAGGTTTCCTTCTGGCTACAAGTTAAACAGGTCCTTCCTGCCACACCCTAAACTTCTTTCTTTTAGCAGACTTGCTGCAGCTGTTCACCTGCAACCTTTACTCTGTTCTAATCAGTAATCATTCACAGTCTTTCTAGACTCATGCATCTGAGGAAGAGAACTGTGATTCTCGAAAGCTTATAGTACAGAAAACTTGGTTAGTCTTAAAGGTGCTACTGGACTCGAAAGCTTATAGTACAGAAAACTTGGTTAGTCTTAAAGGTGCTACTGGACTCTTTTCTATTTTGCTACTACAGACTAACACGGCTAACTCCTCTGAGTCTTTCTAGAGATAGTTTGTAGGATGTAAAGGGACATGATCAATTTAGGAGGGAATAATGGGCCATACATACACTCCTCTGCTCATGAGGCCAGCAGGAGGCAATTTTTACTCAACATAGTTACAGGCAAGTGGATAACTACAAACACAGAAAAAGTTCTGTTTATTAAACTGACAGGTGTCATACTACCACAGGGATATTTTTACTTATTCTGTAACACACTTATTCAATAATGGTTATAGCTAATGTGGTTTAGTGGGTGACCTGCCAGACTAGGATCGTTGGAAACCGCACTCTCCACAAAAGCTCACCGGGTAACCTTGGGCCAGTCACTTTCTGTCAGCCAGTCTTACCTCTCACAAGGTTGTTGCCGTGAAAATAAAATAGAGGCAGGGAGAACAATATTTTAAACTACTTTTCCCCACTGGGAAGAGCAGAAATGTAAAAACACATAAAACTAAAAAAAAAAAAAACACCCTCAAATAAGGAAGAGAAAAACTTGATTAAGAATTTTTAGGGTGTGAAACCAGAGAATTCTAGAGTTTAGTTATTTCATTTAGTTCCTGCCTTTCTCCCCAATGGGGACCCAAAGGAGCTTACACTGTTATCTTTTCCTCCATTTTATCCTCACAATCAGGTTAGATTGAGAGTGTGTGACTGGCCCAAGATCACACAGCAAGAGAGGAGATTCATGGCACAGTGGGGATTCAAACCTGGGCCTGACACTCCAATGAATCACTACACCACACCGGTTATTCTCTTTACTGGAAAGAAGGAATCAAGTAAAAAAGCTTCCTGCCTCCAATTTTGTATTCAGAGCCAATTTGTTGTGGTGGTTAAGAGCGGCAGGACCGGGTTTGATTCCCCGCTCCTCCACCTGAAGCATCTGGGTGATCTTGGGTCAGTCACAGCTTCTCGGAGCTCTCTCAGCCCCACCCGCCTCACAGAGTGATTGTTGTGTGGATAATAATAACACACGTTGTAGACCGCTCTGAGTGGGCATTAAGTTGTCCTGAAAGGCGGTATAGAAATCAAATGCTATTATTATTATTTTACAAAATTTTCTCTTCAACCATGCCTAGAATTTTTTATTCTATTAAAACATGCAGGTGTTCTAGAGGAACCACACATGGCTCATACCTAGTTTCCTCTAAGCAATTCTTCTTGGTGGTTAATTCAAAGTAATCAAGCAGCTATAGAATTCCTTATATAGATGAAGCTGCGTTGTATCTTCAGATTTCTAGGGCATCTAGACTAATATTTTGCCCAGCTGGCTGTACCCTCTCCAGATCACACAGCCATGAGCAAGAACAATGGTCCACCTGACTTAGCACACTGCCTACTGGCAGTTAGCCACAGATAGGGTTGTCAACTCTGGGTTGGGAAATTCCTGGATATTTTGGGGTGGCATCTGGAGAGGGCGTGGTTTGGCAAGAGGAGGGCCCTCATCAGGGTATTAATACCACTGAGTCCTCCTTCCAAAGCCGCCATTTTTTCCAGGGGTAACTGATCTGTAGCCTGGAAATCAGGTGTAATTCTGAGAGATCTCCAGGACTCATCATGGGGTTTTCAAGGTAAGAGATTAGCAGAAGTGGTTTACCATTGCCTTCTTCTGCTTTGCAGGTAAGAAATAGATTTACAATACTAATTTTAATTGATCGTGAACCAGAAGAATTATGGGCTGAAACCAGAGATATCATTAAGGAAGAATGTACAAAGACTATTCCTGTCGCCAAAAGAAAGGAGAAGCTTAAATGGATGACTGAGGAAACTCTTAAAATTACTAAAGACAGACGGGAAGCAAAAGCAAAAGGTGACAGAAATAGAGTGAGAATTGTAAATGCAGTTTTTCAGCGATCTTTGTTGTTCTCTTCTATTTCTTTGCACTGGTTATTATAATAGATTTCTTTGTCTCTGTGTGTAGATCCCTGAAATCAAACCCAAATGCAGTTTTTCAGCGATCTACACACAGAGACAAAGAAATCTATTATAATAACCAGTGCAAAGAAATAGAAGAGAACAACAAAGATCACTGAAAAACTGCATTTACTGATCAGGAGAAAATACTAATAGAGCTATTTCAAGCTACAGAAATGGAGTCCATCAAAATATTAACAAGAATCTGTCAACAAATATGGAAAACAAAACAGTGGCCCACAGACTGGAAATGCTCCATCTACATTCCAATTCCAAAAAAGGGGGATGCCAAAGAATGCAGCAACTATCAGACTATTGCGTAAATTTCCCATGCAAGCAAAGTGATGCTCAAGATTCTACAGCAAAGACTCTTACCATATATGGAACAAGAAATGCCAGATGTTCAAGCTGGATTCAAGAAAGGAAGAGGCACTAAAGATCACATCGCAAATTTACAATGGCTAATGGAACGCACCAGGTAATTTCAGAAGAAAATCAGCCTGTGCTTTATAGATTATAGCAAAGCCTTTGATTGTGTGGATCGTGAAAAGCTATGGATAGTGTTAAAAGAAATGTGGGTGCCACAACATCTGACTGTTTTGATGCGCAACCTGTACTTTGAACAAAAGGCTACTGTTAGGACAGAATATGGGGAAACAGAATGGTTTCCTACTGGCAAAGGTGTCAGATAAGGCTGCATATTATCTTCCTACTTGTTCAACCTCTATACAGAGCATATCGTAAGGAAAGTTGGATTAGATCTAGAAGAAGCTGGAGTAAAAATTGGTGGAAGGAAAATTAACAATTTGAGATATGCAGATAACACCATGTTACTGGCAGAAAATAGTGAAGACTTGAAACAACTACTGTTGAAGGTGAAAGGAGAAAGCGCCAAAGCAGGATTACATCTGAACATCAAGAAGAGTGAAGTAATGACTACTGAGGAGTTACACAATTTTAAACTTGACAATGAGGAAATTGAAATTGTCCAAGATTTTCTATTCCTTGGCTCAATCATCAACCAACAGGGAGACTGCAATAAGGAAATCAGACTTGGATGAGCAGCTGTGAGGGAGCTAGATAAGATCATTGAAGATAAAGACGTCTCTCTGGGTACTAAGATCAAGATAATCCAAACAATGGTACGAGGTATGGATGTGAAAGTTGGCGGTGAAGAAAGCTGACAGGAAGAAAATTGATTCATTTGAAATGTGGTGCTGGAGTTCTGCGGATACCACGGACGGCCAAAAAGACAAAAAGGTGGATACTAGATCAAATCAAGCCTGAACTCTCCCTAAAAGCTAAAATGACAAAACTGAGGCTATCGTACTTTGGTCACATTATGAGAAGACAAGATTCTCTGGAAAAGTCAATAATGCTAGGAAAAGTAGAAGGCAGTAGGAAAAGAGGAAGACCTAAAACAAGATGGCTGAACTCAATAAAAGAAGCCACGTCCTCCTGTTTGCAAGATCTGAGCAAATCTGTTAATGATAGGATGTTTTGGAGGTCTTTCATTCATAGGGTCGCCATAGGTTGGAGTTGACTTGACAGCACATAACACACACACACACTCCAGGACTCACATGGAGGCTGGTAACCCTAACCACAGATGCTTATATACATACATCTGCTCATTTATGTGTAAGCTATTTTAGCATCGGTGCTCAAACTGATATCTGCGTTCTTCACATCTTTAACATTTGAAAAATGCATGCAGAATGTGTATTTGATTTTTAAAGTGACTGTTACACTTTCTGTTCCATATTACCCTCCACAGGGAACACGTTACAGACAACAAGCCACTCAGTTCTGAAAATCCACCATACTTTAAACTTGCTAAAGTCACCGGACTGTTTCACGTTAAAAAACAAAACAAAACAAAACCAGTTATTTATATCAGATTTAAATCACAAATACCCCATTTGTACTTCAGGGGGTCCCTAGACCAGTTTAGAAGCAAATAATGAGAGAATCTCACAATCTTTTTAGTAGGATGGGAGGAGCTGATCAGGTAGATAAATAAACTGAAATGTCAATCATTAACACATGTTTATTTTAGAATATCATGATTATGCTTTATGGCATTATAAGGATAAACATGTTTGTAGTAAGTTCAAGTGTCATTTTACACCAAGTTCCTTTATTTAAAAATCAATCCTTTAAAAAAAAATTGAATCAAGACTTCCCCCCACATTCAGGTCTACTGACTCCTTGGGTGAAAATGCCTGCTTTCTTCTTGATGTGTAGCCACTCACTACCTAAAGCCCATCACATCTTTCTCCAAACTTAGCTCTCCTACTGGCTATCCTGACACCGAGCACAATGTTTTCCACAGATAAAGCATCCCCGAGTTATGAAACATTTCTTGGGCTTGCTTCTATCACAAGAACCAAAGCCTCACAATCCTTTTTATACTTGGGTTACAAAACCTTTCTAAAGTTCAGAACAAAGTTTCGTAACCAAAGGCAGCTTTGGTCAACAGTCTTGACCAAGCTGGTTTAGGAATTCGTAAGACACTGAAAGCTGTGATAAGAAGGCTGCCTTTTGCAAGATATAAATTTTACACACTTGCATATTAAAAATGTTAATATTCACAAAAAACACTCAGAAACAGAAAAGTTTCTATATGGGAAAAACAAAACAAAAAGCTGCCATTTGAACATGACTGCCCTATTGCAATCTGTGTGTTTTCCAATATAACACATCTGTATGCCTAATAGGTATCTGCTATCCTACAAAAAAGGTTCCTCCTTATCACAATCTGTTTTTTCCTCCCTGACATTTCTGCCAGCATCCAAATTGCATAAGAAGCTCAAAGGAGGCACTCAGAAAAGCAAGGGAGCAGAAAGAGTTAACAATTAACAGGTGCCATGTGATCAAACCACTAACAGAACTGAGGTGGTTTAATTTGGGAACAAGACAGAAATTTGCTTTCTGTGCCACTGGGACCTTCAATGCCGTCCATAGAGATAGATCATGAAAAATGGGATTTGCATCAGAAAGAACCTCGAAATAGGGAAGGGAAAGAAGGCAGGAAGCATCTAGGAGAAGCAAAAGTCACCAGGAGGCTTGAAGAGCAAGATTCGGGTCCAGCAGCACCTTAAACATCAACTAGATTCTCAGGGTATGAGTTTTACCTTTTAGCTCAAAGTGAGCTTTTAATACCCTGAAAATCTGGCTGGTCTTTGGACCCAAATCGTGCTCTTTGGCTACCGGAAGGCTCGAAGAATCACTTTCCCATCCTTTTTTCCTAAGGAAACAAACTGATTTTTAAAAAGCAGGTGGCGAAACGTATCAGCTTTTTTGTTCCTCCAGTTCTCAAAGGACAATAGGCAAAACTCTCCTACTCCAGCCAACCCCCCCCCCCCGCCACCTGTTTGTCTCTGCCCATTTATTTTGAATCCGTTTCATGGTGCAATAGTCCAACTTGCCCGATTGCTCCCTCCCTGCGGAGTAAGTACATTCCTTCTCTCTCCCGCTTCCACCCCCTCCCCGAGCTTCTTAGGGACTCGGACCTGCGTCGTTTGTTGGTTGGTTGGTTTTAAGCACACGGCTTTATAAAGCAACTTCTATTCTGGCGCACAAGAGTTCCGATCCGGGAAACCGCAAGCCAGCGTCATTTCTCCCGCCCCGCTTCTCCATCTCCGCTCTTTCCTCACCTCCTACGCCTCTAAAGGTCAGGATCTGCCCGCCCCGGTTCCGGGGGTTCAGAAAGCCCAGCTGGAGCCCCAGCGGTTTCCACGCAAGACAAAAGGGGAAATGACCACCCCGGCCCAGCACGCCCAGGCTAGGAGGAGCAGCCGGCAAAACGCGGTGGAGACGCCGGCTCAGCCTTGCGCCTTTTCCCTGGCGCAAAGCAGAAGATGCGCCCAGGAACGCCGCGAGGCTTACTCGCGAGCAGGCGCGCAGGATCGGGCCGCCGGCGCCCCTTCTGCCGCCCCCCAACTCCTCGCCCTCCCCGCCCCCGAGGTCCACGCGGGCTCAGCCCCTCCGCACAAGGGACGAAGGGGGCTGCGCTCCCTGCGTTCCTCCCCGCCGCCGCCCGGGCATCTTTTCCGGGGAGTCCAAGCTCGCTGCCCCACGCCCAGGCTCACCTTCAGCCCCAGCGCGCTCGACTCCTCGTCCGCGCTTCTTGCCCGCAGGATGCAAACCGGAACGCGCCACCGTGTGACTCTCCTCCGCCTTCGTCACTGTGGCGGGGAGGGGGGAGAGGAGGCACCTCCATAGGCGGCCGAGGGAGAAGCGGCTGGCCATTGGCTACCGGCGCTCGGAGCGGCCGGCGCCGAGCGGCTGCCTCCTCCCCTCCCTCTGGCGGCGGGCGAGGAAGGAACCAGGGGGCTGGGGAGCGCGTGGGGAGCCGCCGGCCCGGGAGGGCGCCAGCCAAGCGCCTGTCGGAGCGGAGGAGGCCTGAGTAGCGCGGGGGAGGCAGGGAAGCAAAGACGCTTAAAGGACTTGCCGCCCGCCCCCCGCAAGGAGCCCTGGCCCAGCGCCTCCTGTGCGGACCGTTCGCCCTTGGCCACGTGGCTCGAAAGAATTCTTGGTATTTTTTTTCCACGTGGAAGATTTGGGGGGATTCACTGCCAGTGGACCTAGTGACTTCCACGAGTGCAGAGGGCTTTAAATAGGGTTGGGTTCAGGAAGGAGAGGCCCACCGATGGCTGCTACAGCCTCCCTATACAGAGCAAAGTTTGGGTCCAGTAGCATCTTAAAGGCCAACTAGATTTCCAGAGCCTGCGCTCTTTTTATCAGATTAAAAGCTCCTTTTCTCAGATATCTCATTAAGGTAGCTCTGACTCTCGAAAGCTCATACCCCGGAAATCTAGTTGGTCTCCTAAGGTGCTACTTGAGCCAAATCTTGCTCTTCAACCGACCAACATGGCTACCTGTCTGAAACTATCATTATACAGAGCCAGCAAGCCTCTGAATGCCAGTGCTAGCACGTGGCATTAGGCGAAGGCCTCTATGTCCTGTTGGCCAGCCCCCCCTCCCCCCAGTGGCCCAGGTGAGCCTGATCTCATCAGATCTTGGAAGCTAAGCAGGGTTGCTCTTGGTTAGTAATTGGATGGGAGGCCTCCAAAAAATACCAGGGCTGCAGAGGCAGGCAATGGCAAGCCACCTCTGTTAGTATCTTGCCATGAAAACCCCACCAGGGGTCACCATAAGTCAGCTGTGACTTGACGGCAATCTACACCCCCACCAGGGCAACTGGTTGGCTATTGTGTGAAACTAGTGCTGGACTAGATGGACCACTGGTCTGATTCAGCAGGGTTCTTAATGTTCTTATGACATAATATAATACAGTTAAATCCTTAACAGCGTTGAACCGTCATTTGCGGAACCAACTAGGTGATAATGGATGTAATCGCTTCTCGGCCTTTTGGCTTTGAGGCTAAACATTCTCTACCAAGTTATCTGTTCTTATCAGTTCAATAGGGCGGCATGTCCCCCATTGGCCGGTGGTTTGGACTGCACATATGACCTTTCACACATACACTTTCCTACTACAACTGCGCTGAGAAGAGGCAATGCAAACATTAGCTTCCGTCTCTTTGGGACAATTCTAATCAGTTTAATATCTGATAATGGATGGCTAAATACAGAGTGGAGATGATACCAGCTTTTGTGTGAAACGAGATTGTTTGATATGCCAGCAAACTGTTGGGCTGGGTGTTGGTCTCCCTCTTCCACCCATCTGTGCTGGTTTCAGGAGGAGGTCTGTCTATCATCTGCAAAACAACTATTAACATTATTGAAGCGCTACCAATTCAGCCTTTGATACTTACTTGATACTTATCTGGTTTGTCTTCATTGGTTGGACATTCAAACCGCCTGAGGAGGAAAGACTTTCAGGACCGGTTGGATATATTTATTTATTTCCTCTTGTATACAGCAATAGAGATTGTAATGAAATGTATCTCTGATGTACAGAGGATATAGGACTATATGACTGCTTTTGTACTAGATTTGAGTATATATATTTTTTTGTAGTTTGCACTTTACGCTTTGAACACTTTTGCACCATAAGAGTGAATATATATTACATTGGTAATAATTGTGTATATAGTCTCCTCTTACTCCTGGGCAGTTGTGCCTCTCTTTGGTGATTACGTTATTACAAAGGTAGCCCCTCCCTTGCTTTGTTCAGACTTTTAATCTCAGCATGTGATTGTAACATGGTCAGCTCATTCCCAAACCACGAGAAAGAAATATTTTACATATTTGTGTGTGAAACAGAATAGATGCAAATTTGAGTCTTAAATTATTAAAACAGGCAGGAATACTCTCCTGTATTTAAGGGGGGGGGAGCTTTCTGGAAGAAGGACACAAAGCATATTGGGAAGAGAGGGTCTTCTAGCCTAACCCTCCTTTCCCTTGCTTTGTTGATTTTCTGCTTGCAGGGAATTGATTTTGAGTGAGCCTTCACACATTCCAAGCTCCACATGTAGTTGATGCAGACCACCCTACCATTTCAGATCTCTACAACTTCATTCGGTTTCATTGACTGAGGGAGACTTGTGCTGGGATCATACTAGTTTTTCCATTCAACATTCTCAATTTCCCTCCTAGCTGGCAGCCTACATCCCCTGTGGTTTTTATCCACACAGGTCCCATATTCCATGCAGAGCCTTTTGGGTGGTCAAAAGGGGCCCTTCCTTCCTCTTTTGCCAGTGAAAACGCTGATAGGATATAACCCATTGTTGCAATGAAATAAACAGGACGTTTTCGCTGTAAGGTTCTAGCCTGTGTCTTTTCTTGCTATGTTAGTTTTCTACTTGAAGCAAGATTCATGTAGAAGAGTATTCAAAACCTCTCTGGGCTAGTAAACACTCAGTATCTAATGAATAAGCACTCAAGAACCTATCCTGTTAGAAGTCTGAAGTGACAAAGACTTTGGCCTCCTTTCTCTTACATTACATGTGTGGGTGCCGCTTATTGCCAGGCAACACGGTACCTTGTTCACAGGTCCACCCTGGGTCTCACTGGCATGACAAGCAGTTGGAGTTCCATGTTGAAACTTAATTTGCATTCATGTGAGGTTTGGACTTGGGGCTGCAGAAAGAGGGAAGTTACACCTTCAACACCCCTGCACTGTTTTCCTAACCTGAAATGGCACCAGGCTTGGTTTCCCTGCTGGTGAAACATACTCATGTGTATGTTTCTCCAATGGGGTAAATAGCAGCGCTGCACAGCCACCAAGTCAGAAAAATGGGGTGGAGAGGAAAATTTTATTTGTTCATTTATTTAGAACATTTCTATGCTTCCTCTCCAGGAACCTGCCTGAGGTGGCTTACAACATAAAGTAATAAAAACAATACGTTAAAACATATAATTAAAATCAGGGCTTTTTTTCAGCTGGAACACGGTGGAACGGAGTTCCGGAACCTCTTGAAAATGGTCACATGGCTGGTGGCCCCGCCCCCTGATCTCCAGACAGAGGGTAGTTTAGATTGCCCTCCACACTGCTGCAGCGCTGAAGGCAATCTAAACTACCCTTTATCTGGAGATCAGGGGGCGGGGCCACCAGCCATGTGACCATTTTCTCCAAGGGCAACCCACTGAGTTCCACCACCTCTTTTCACAGAAAAAAAGCCCTGATTAAAATCCAGCAGGATTTTTGTCCAAGATTTTGGAAAATCTTGTTGGTCTCCAAGGTGCCACTGTACAAAAATTCTGCTGTTCTACTGCAGACCAACATGGCTACCCACCCAATTGAAATCCAGAATGTTAAAAGCCCTAACCCAGCATAAAGCATAGATTTTTTTTAAAAAAAACTCTTCTTGTCCTGAACCATGGTCCCAATCTGAATTGGGCCCTTCATGCTTGGGAATTAAGTTACCAAATAGAGAAAAGGAAAAAAAAAACACTGTGATAGAACAAACTACTATGTCATAACAAAAACCTTTTGCAAAATATACATTTGTTTCATTAATCTGTTATATTGTTGTTGTGTTTTATAACGTGTCCAAAAATAACCACACTATACCAAACTACAATTTTTACCCACAATGTTAACAATCAGCTGTAGAACTACAGTTGCCAGTCCCCTGCTCCCACCTTCTGCCACCCACCACCACTTTCCTTGGCTGGCGGGGGGTGGGGGGGAGGCATGGGAACGTGCCTCCTGGAATGTGCTTGTGGACAACATGGTGCGCTTCTGTGCACCACACTGGGCCAAAATGGGCCCCAAACAGGCCAAATCACCCGTTTATGGGGAAACAGAATGATCACCCAGTTGAAACTCCTTTCACACGTGTCTTCCTCAGAAGTTGCAAGCTTCTCAGATGTATGATTACTCAATCTGGAACTAATGATACAATTACATAATAAAACCACAAAAGTGAAAAAGCCTGTGTAATTCTTCTGTATTATATTAGATTGTAACTTACCTTGTTACTGTATATCACAAGCCAATCCTAACCCTTTCTGTTGGAACATAAGAGCAAGTCTCCGGTAGAACCTATCAGACTAACAAAATTTGTGGTCGAGTATGAGTGAGCCACAGCTCACTTCTTCAGATAGAGCTAAAATGGGAGTCCATCTGTCCTTATATCTTGGAAAGTGGAGAGATTGCAGAAGCCAAATGATAATAGCAGGTGTATTGAATAGGGTGGGGTATGCAGAGGGATAGTGGGTGTGGAGAAATTAGCATTAGTAATGAGACAAGAAGCCAAATGTTGACACAGATGTTCTCAATGTTCTAAAGGCTCATTAACCTTAAAAACTTTTGTGAAATATAAGCATTTGCAACTGCATTTACATTCTTGAATCATTTAAAGATATTTTACTCTCTCCTCCCAATGAAAAAGTCGTTAGATACAATGTAAAGGAAAGATGAAAAATCCAAATTCTGATTGAGACCATATGGCACCTGTGTTTGCAATTTATGTATTGAAACTTGTTTCCTGCTGTAGCAATGCTGCATCAATCCGATTGTAGGGATATGGTACAACTTGTAAACTACCCAAAACCATATATCATCAGGTGCATGACCCTTCTCAATAAAGTGTGGTACCATGGGAGCATCTGATACATATCCTAGAATTATGCTCTATTATTGTGATTTTCACCGGTCCAGTACTGCTTCCAACATATAATAAATTACATGGGCATTTGATTATGTAGATTATCTCCCTGGTGTTACAATTAGAAAAATGTGTCAGCTTAACAGAAAATGGCCTCTTAGGATGTATAAACTCCTTGATTTCCATTGCTAGCTCACATACCAAACAGCTGCCACATTTGAAATGCTCTAGGGTACCCACCTGTTCCATTTTATTATGTCCTGCATTTGATCTAATCAACATATCTCTTATGCTCTTCATTTTCCTAAAACCAATATGAGGATTGCTATTGCACCCTAGTATCTCAGAAACCGGGCGCCAATGTTTATAAATAATTCTTTTGATAAATTCTGCCATGACGCTATGTTGAAAAGCACATGTTAAAATATTCTGGACTGTCTAGGGCTCGTCTTTGAGTAAATCTTCTCTAGCCACTGTTTTGCTCCCCGAATTACATCCATTGGATATCCCCAATTTACAAACTACTTAACCATTCTGCTACATTCCATAGTAAAATCCCACTTATCTGTAGAATTCCATTTGATTCTAAGAAACTGGCCATACAGTTATTGCATAAATGTGGTAGATGAAAAGATTTATAATGTAAATTTGTATTCCTATCCATGGGCTTAAAGAAGTTCCTCATGGCTATTTCATTCCAATTATTTTTATACAATATCAAGAAACGAAATAGACTTTTCATGAAACTGACCAACAAATTTAATAGTTTCATGAATAGGATCAGTCCATGTACAGAAATCTTCTATCCTCTCTCTACTATCAAAAATGATGAAAATATCATCTACGTAGTGTTTGTATAATACGCTGTTTTTATAAAAGGGATTTACTTCTGGAATACACAGAACTTCCTTTTCTAAAGGAGTCATAAACAGATTAGCCACACTAGGTGACCAAGGGCTCCCCATGGCAACCCTTTCATCTGCAAATAAAATTAATCCTTATATCTAAAATAATTTTTCCTTAGTAATATATCAATAAATTCCATCAGAAAAAAGCTGGGGAGGCCTATTGGGATGCAGGTCCAGTATAATTTCTAGGACTGTTCTTACTTCATCATGTGGAATATTTGTGTAAAAAGCAGAAGCATCCATTGTTACAAAACCAGAACGACCTGGGACTTGTTTCTTTTCTATTTTGTTTATGAGATCCTTAGTATCGTTAATAAAAGATGCTGACCCTACCTACAAAAGGTTTCAGAAATGTACTGTGAAAGTGGTTCCAGGACTGACCCTGAACCTGACACAACTGGACATCCCAGTGGAGGAAAACCAGTGGATTTTGGGTATAACATAAAACACGGGGACCCTAGGATGATCATTTAACAAAAAATTGAAAGTGGACTCATCTATATAATTCATGTTCACTGCCTCCTGTAATGTGATTTTAATGATCTGCTTTATTTGATTAGTGGGATCTTTATTAGCAATCTCATAGCAGGAACGATCACTCCGTTGTGTAACCTCCACGTTGAGTTCAAGATGACCTTTATTGGCCTGCTTAATAACAATTGTTTCATCCTTAGCCAGATTCTTCAAAGCTCTATGCTCTTGTAATGTCAAATTATGTCTGTTGGTACTATAAAAATGTTCCAAATTGTCTAAATCTCTCAATACCCGCTTTTCAAAACCTGCAAAGATGGATCATTAACTGCTGGCAAGAAAGTAGATTTTGGTCGGAATTTAGTGTCCTCTGTATACATCAAATTCCCCCCAAATGATGTTAATTCTAATTGTCTTATTAACAGAAAAAATTCACCCTTGTTTGAAAAGCATTATACCTAGGAGTTGGTACAAATCCTAAACCTAGGTTCAGCACCCTTTGTTCTATAGTTGTGGGGATGTGGAAGGATAGATTAGTAAATCCCTTCCTCCCTCTCCTGTACAGGAAAAACTTTTTTAAAAAGTTCCCTGGCCTTTTTAGGCTTTCTCTCCAAATATGGTCTGCTAATACCGTAATCCTCCCCAGAATTCAAATGTGTCAAATCAGCACCTGAAACCCTCTTTTTGATTGGTGAAGTAGAAAACTACAATTTATATACCTTGGCCAATGTATACTCCCTTGAGTCTCTATTGAATTTTCGAAGTTTAATATCCCTTTGTTCGCAAATTGCTCGATACTCGTCTCCATTTCCACTATACGCATGTCAAACGCATTAGGCATGGCAGTTTGCTCCAATGACTCAATACTAGTTTTTAGAGAATACATCTCCTGATTAGACTTCTCTGTTATTAATAACATAAGGTCCATGGAGCATTTATTTACTATTGAGAACCATTTTAACCTGAACTCTTCATTGTCGAAAAACATAGCCGGAGCTTTCTGAATTCTGAGCCCCCAAGGAATAAAATTTGCCTTTACATAATCTGTCAGGGAGACAGCATGTAAAAATAATCTAGTTTTTCTTTTTTAAAAACAATAATTGAGCCCAGTCCACATTTGCACTGCCAGATTGTTCTTCCAACATAGTTGGGATGTTTGACAAGATTCTTTATTTGCTTCAGTATATGCAAATTGATTGCTCCACTGTGGGACTATAGCACCAACCGTAAATCATTGCCTAAATACATACATTTGCAAATGAAAGGGAGGCATTACCTCAGAGAGATCATTCCAGTGATTTAATGGATACTAACAGTGAAATCCTAAGCAGAGTTACGCCAGTGTAAGTCCATTGAAATCAATGGGCTTAGAGTGGAGAAACTCTGCTTAGGATTTCACTGCAAGGCACAGGGTAACAAAGCAACATATTTAATAAAAATAATAACATTCAATTTATATACCACCCACTCAGAGTGGCTTACAAAGTATGTTATCTCCACAACAATCACTGTGTGAGGTGATGGGCTGAGTGAGCTCTAGTGAGCTGTGACTAGCCCAAGGTCACCCAGCTGGCTTCAAGCAGAGGAGTGGGGAATCAACCCCAGTTCTCTAGATTAGAGTCCTGCCGCTCTTAACCACTACACCAAACTGGCTCTTAAGAAAGGACTGGTGGGAGCAAGCAATATGAAATTTTATCAGTCCCTGGAAAAGTACAGCTACCAATGTCCTTTAATAAACTTTGTGTATCTTCACTCATAAGAATGAAAGAATTTGTATATGTTTCATCGACAGGAGGAGTCAGAGCAGATCCATGAATGATGAGAAGTAGTTAGGGCCCAAAGAAAAACAGATGTTGGTCAGTGCTGTGGGCTTCTTTATTCTTGTTTTTGTCCTGCTTTTTGCCTTAATACACAAAACTCGTTCCAAAACTTTAATGTAAGGCTGGACAACCTGGTTCCATAGTACCTTTGCAGGTGCCAAGTGTCCGGGGTCTGAGTCCCAGCCCCCAGACTTGGTAGGAGGGAACAGCAGGTCAGCCGGGCTGACAGGCAAACAGAGGGGGCAGCCAGCAGACAGCAGGTCAACTGGTCAGCCAGCTGACAGCAGGTCAACCCCTCCCACAGGCAAATGGAGCCAGAACCTGCCGGTGCCAGGGGCAAGGGGCAAAAGCCCAGGGCCTCAGGAGGCAGGGGGAGACAGAGAGAGGCCAGCGAGTCCCACTCCCCTAGGGAGGGAAAGGGGGCTAGGCAAGGCAGAAGGGGGCAAGGGCAGAGGGATTGGGAGCCCAGCAGTCACCCACCCAAAGACCTTACCTGAGGAGGAGAAGCAGCAGCAGCCCCAACAACCCAAAGCCACGCCCCAGCTAGAAAATAGTAGCCTGGCCCAGGGGTTGCCAAAAGCCAAGCCACTCCAGGTGGGGCTATTGGAGGCACTCTGCAGGAAGCCCTGGGCAACCAGCCAAGGAGCCGCAGCTGGACCCACCTTCAGCCATCAGCTCAGCCAGGGAGGCCGAGCTGCTAGCCAGGGGACTGCAGCTGGACAGGCCTTCAGCAATCAGCCAAGGCAGGGAGGCTGGGCAGCCAGAGAACAAGGCACAGCTGGTGCTGGTCAGTGGGGCCACATCAGCTACCCCAGCTGCAACTGCTTGGTGCAGCCCAAGGCCAGGCTGGAAGAGGGGTGGGGCAGTAGAAGGAAGCCCTATAAAAGCTGGCTGGGAAGAGCCCTGTGGTGGTGGGTGTGAGTGAGGAGTGATGATGTGGAGTGAGAGCAGTAAGATGCAAGGGTGGAGGCTTGGAGGAGAGTCCTGGAAGGAGGAGATGAAGGAGGACGCAGAGGGTAAGCAGGCCAGGTTGAGCAGGCCAGCGAGTGGACTGAGAGGGAGTCTGGGTGAGGTATACCGCCCCTCCTTCCACAGAGCAGGGTCCTGCAGAATCCCTGGCCCCCCTGTGACGTCAGGAGCAGACCGCCCAGGGCCACGCCCAGCGGCAGCAGCGGCAAGCCCTGACAAGTTGGTGGCCCGTACGGGGAGAGACGTTCCGATGCAGGCGCCAGTCAAGGGGCGGCCTCCCAAGGCTGCCGCCCCAGCGGAGCTCGGACCGTGGCTGGAGGAACGCCAGGATAGGATGTGGGGAAAGCTGGAGGCAGCCTACCCAGCCGCTCCAGTGGAACTAGCACAGACAGCGGAGCTGCAGATGCAAGCTGGCGCGCTCACTGAGGCCTTGCCAAGGGTTTGCGCCCTCGTTTGGGAAAATAACCCACCGCCTGGCAAGCAGGTGCAGAGTCTATGCGCCACCGTGAAGATAGGCCGGCTGATCCTACAAGCCCTGTTGGACTCTGGGAGTGCAGTCTCAGCAATTCGGCCCCAGCTCCTCCCAGCTGCCACCCCAGTGCACCGCTGGATCCCGGTGACAGATGTGATGGGCTGCACCCAGCCGTACCCTACGGCCCTAATCACAATAGAGTACCTAGGGGTCCACCACCAAATGGAAGTTGCCCAGTTAGCTCACCTACCTGTACCAATACTGCTGGGAAGAGATGCCCCGGGGTTCTTCAGGCTCCTCCAGCAGGCAGCGGAGAAATTGGGAAGAGACACCCCAGAGATCGCCGGGTCTCGGCTGAAGGCGGCAGGGGAATTGACAGACCCACAAGTTGCCACCGCTCTGCAAGTGGAGGAGGCCAACGACCCGGGAGAGGGTCCCTCCACCAGACCAGGGGCAGAACCACGGACTGGAGACGCAGTTGGAACCCTGGCAGACCACCCATTCCGTGAGGCTCAAGGGGCAGATGAGTCCTTGCAGCGCTTGCGAGAGACAGCCGCTCGTGAGGAGGAGCAAGTGCGGGATGAACGGAGGTCCCAACGGCTCCCTCGCATCGAGAAGCAAGGAGGGGTTTGGGTCCGCCTAGCTCGTGCCCCAAATGGCCAGGGGGAGGTCCGCCAACTACTCGTGCCAGCAGCCTATCGGGCAGAAGTCCTCCGCACGGCCCATGAGCACGCTTGGGCCGGGCACCTGGGGCACCACAAGACCCTGAGGAAGGTTCTTGAGCAATTCTTCTGGCCCTCCGTGAATGCAGACGTGAAGGCCCACTGCCGCTCGTGTCCCACCTGCCAGCGGGTGGCAGCCCGCCGCCCGCCGAAGGCCCCCCTCTCCCCGCTGCCCGTCATGGAGACGCCCTTCCAACGCATCGCAATGGACTTCATCGGACCGCTGCCACGCACACCCCGGGGCCATCGCTTTGCCCTGGTGATTGTGGACTATGCCACGCGGTTCCCCGAGGTCATCCCGCTGAAGACCATGCAGACCCCAGGGATGGTACGGGCCCTGTCCAAGTTTTTCGCGATGGTGGGGCTGCCAGACGAAATTTTGACGGATCGGGGGGGCCCGTTCCGTGCCACAGCCATGCGCCAGCTCTGCCGGAATTTGGGGATCCGGCAGGTGTTCACCTCGGCTTACCACCCTCAAACAGACGGGTTGGCAGAGCGGCTGAACCAGACCATCAAGGAGGCCCTGAAGAAGATGACGCGGGACAAGACTCACCAGTGGGACTTGTACATTGACCCGCTCATGTTTGCCCTCCGGGAGACCACGCAGGCCTCCACCGGCTTCAGCCCATTCGAGCTGCTATATGGGCGCAAGCCAAGGGGGATGCTCTCCCGGCTGATGGAACGCTGGGGGCCCCGGGCCAGCAGCCCCGCACCCCCCATACAGGAGTATGTGAGCCGGCTCCGTGACCGGGTGCAACAGTCCCAAGCGGAGGCAAATCGCAGACTGACTCGCACCCAGTCAAAGCAAAAGGCCGCCTATGACCGGGGTGCACGGATGAGGACTTTCCAGGCCGGAGAGAAGGTCCTCGTGCATCACTCGGTGTTCCCAAGAGAGGAAGGGGACCCATGGAGGGGTCCCTACCAGATTCGAAGGGTGCTGGGCCCCACCACCTACGAAGTCCAGTGTGGGGTTGGCCGGCGTCGGCGGAAAACCCTGCATGTGAACCTCCTAAAGCAGTGGCACGAGCGCCCAAAAGAGGAGTGCGGCGTGGCTGAGGACCCGCTAGAGCTCCCTGACAGTGTGCTGCCTTGGACCACTGATGCCCCGGAGTTCGAGGAGCCCAAGGTGGACCCTCAGCTCGACCCAGCTCAGAGGGCCCAGCTACAAGACCTCTGGGCTCGGATTCCCGGGGTCTTCTCCCGCAGGCCGGGCAGCACGAGCCTGATCCAACATGCCATTCCAACAGACCCGGGGCAGACAGCCCGGGCTACCTGGCGCCCCATCCCCAGGAAGCGGTGGGAGGCAGTGGAGAAGGAGACCGACGAGATGCTCAGGCTTGGGGTAATCGAGCCCTCGCGAAGCGCTTGGAGGAGCCCGATAGTCTTGGTGCCCAAGCCAGATGGGACCACCCGATTTTGCATCGACTATCGTGAACTGAATAAGGTGGCCCAGTTCGATGCATACCCCATGCCCCGAGCAGATGTGTTGGTAGACCACCTAGGGTCCGCCCGCTACCTGTCGGCCCTAGACTTGACGAAGGGCTACTGGCAAGTGCCCGTGCGGCCAGCGGACCGGGAGAAGACAGCCTTTGCCACCCCACGAGGCCTCTTCCAGTTCAAGAAGATGCCGTTTGGTCTACACGGGGCAGCTGCCACGTTTCAGCGGCTGGTGGACCAAGTGCTGGGAGAGTGCCGGGCGTATGCAATGGCGTACATAGATGACATCATCATCTTCAGCCCAGACTGGCCCACCCACCTCCAACACTTGGAAGCTGTCATGGGGGCCCTCCAGCGAGCCGGACTACGGGCTAACCCAAAGAAGAGCCACCTGGGGGTTCCAGGAACTCCAGTACCTGGGCTTTGTGGTCGGGGGAGGCCGAGTTCGCCCACCACCAGACAAGGTGGCCTCGATAGCTGATGCCCCCCAGCCCCGGACCAAGAAGCAGGTCCGACGTTTCCTGGGACTACTGGGGTATTACGGGCGGTTCATCCCCCACTTTGCCTCCCGAGCCGCCCCCCTGACAGACTGCTTAAAGAAGGGGCTGCCCAACCAAGTCCGGTGGACCCCAGCACTAGAAGCAGCTTTCAAGGACCTGCAGTCAGCCCTCTCTAATACCACAGCCCTGTGGAACCCGGACTTTGACCAACCCTTTACGCTGGCCACAGACGCTTCTGACACCGGCCTTGGGGCAGTCCTGACTCAGGAACGTGACGGAACCGACGTCCCCATCCTCTTCCTGAGTCGGAAGCTGCAGCCCGCAGAGAGGCGCTATGCAACAGTGGAGCGGGAGGCCCTAGCGGTCAAGTGGGCAGTGGGGGCCCTGCAATACTACCTGGCCAATAATCCCTTTGTCCTACTAACGGACCATGCACCCCTGCAATGGCTCCACCGCATGAAGGCACACAACCCCCGTGTGCTGCGGTGGTACCTCTCCCTCCTCCCCTTCCGGTTCACCATCAAGTACCGCAAGGGGGCGCAGCATGTGGATGCAGACTTCATGTCCCGCATGTTTGAGTCTGACCCTGACCCCCACAACTCAAAGCTAAGTGGGGGGGGGTGTCCGGGGTCTGAGTCCCAGCCCCCAGACTTGGTAGGAGGGAACAGCAGGTCAGCCGGGCTGACAGGCAAACAGAGGGGGCAGCCAGCAGACAGCAGGTCAACTGGTCAGCCAGCTGACAGCAGGTCAACCCCTCCCACAGGCAAATGGAGCCAGAACCTGCCGGTGCCAGGGGCAAGGGGCAAAAGCCCAGGGCCTCAGGAGGCAGGGGGAGACAGAGAGAGGCCAGCGAGTCCCACTCCCCTAGGGAGGGAAAGGGGGCTAGGCAAGACAGAAGGGGGCAAGGGCAGAGGGATTGGGAGCCCAGCAGTCACCCACCCAAAGACCTTACCTGAGGAGGAGAAGCAGCAGCAGCCCCAACAACCCAAAGCCACGCCCCAGCTAGAAAATAGTAGCCTGGCCCAGGGGTTGCCAAAAGCCAAGCCACTCCAGGTGGGGCTATTGGAGGCACTCTGCAGGAAGCCCTGGGCAACCAGCCAAGGAGCCGCAGCTGGACCCACCTTCAGCCATCAGCTCAGCCAGGGAGGCCGAGCTGCTAGCCAGGGGACTGCAGCTGGACAGGCCTTCAGCAATCAGCCAAGGCAGGGAGGCTGGGCAGCCAGAGAACAAGGCACAGCTGGTGCTGGTCAGTGGGGCCACATCAGCTACCCCAGCTGCAACTGCTTGGTGCAGCCCAAGGCCAGGCTGGAAGAGGGGTGGGGCAGTAGAAGGAAGCCCTATAAAAGCTGGCTGGGAAGAGCCCTGTGGTGGTGGGTGTGAGTGAGGAGTGATGATGTGGAGTGAGAGCAGTAAGATGCAAGGGTGGAGGCTTGGAGGAGAGTCCTGGAAGGAGGAGATGAAGGAGGACGCAGAGGGTAAGCAGGCCAGGTTGAGCAGGCCAGCGAGTAGACTGAGAGGGAGTCTGGGTGAGGTATACCGCCCCTCCTTCCACAGAGCAGGGTCCTGCAGAATCCCTGGCCCCCCTGTGACGTCAGGAGCAGACCGCCCAGGGCCACGCCCAGCGGCAGCAGCGGCAAGCCCTGACACCAAGTATCTTTCTGAGAAATAGCAAAATCATGGCATGCTGTAACCACAAACTAGGCTGATCAAATGCAACTGAGGACATTCAACAAAGAGGCTTCCTCGGCATGCCTGGAGATCCTGGTGTACCAATACTAGTGCTTGTTTAATATTTGCCTTTGAATGAGAAAGAGTTTAGGTGGACTAGGTACGTGGCCTCTGAAGAAGTAGATCTATGAAACGTGTGGTTTTTATAGATGGCCCTTTGTTGAGGTAGGGTTTTTCCCCACACACTCCTGTTGTTCATGGTCCCACCTGTAAAAGAGAAGACAACAGGATTACAGATTGTTTATTAATAGCAGAGACTTACCTGGAGGACAGATGTTTCTCCTGGAGCATCCCTCTTTTGCGCACCTACAAGAGAAAGAAGAAAAGGCTGCATTATTCCCAGAATCTTGTGGATTTATATTGATTGTGTACTTACGGCCGATAATTATGAGACGTTGTTGTTGAATTTACAAATGTGTATCTTCAATTGTAATGTAATTGACAATATCTGGAATGTTGAATGGAATTTGTAGGAATTTTTAAATATTCCACATTATTTGTATAAGCATGTAGTCACTCTGCACGCTCAAATTTTTGATATTTATAAACTCGTATTTATTATTGACATCAGTGATATTTCTATTCCCTCAGCTGTGGGTTGCCCACTCTTTGTATTGTGCAACTGAGGACATGGCTCTTGTTGAGAGATAAATAACAGGAATTTTTGCAAGTGCAGCTTTTCTCTCACCAGCATAGCAAAGCATATGCTCTTCAACGTAACTATTAGAGGCACATGAGCACTGTCATCTTCTGCACCTGCCAATCCTTGCTGGAAATTGGAACATTCAACTATTTTGCTATCTGCTGGCTGCAAAAATAAACTTCTGTCTTTCCCTGCTTGAGTGGCTCCAGCATTCTAGGAAAATGACAAACACCGTAACAAGCAGGGAGCTGATTTGAATGGCCCAGGGCCATTTTTTTCAAAGTCTCATAATCAGAATATGTTTTTCGCCAACCAGACTTCAGATCTTATCTAAGAAAAATATTAAAAACACAGCATGTAAAAGAAGTTCATTTAACTGCAACAAAACTACCCTCCGGCGTCAATCAGAGCACACATTTAGTGAATATTTAAAAGTAATGAAAAGGGTGGTCTCTCCACATTCTATATACATTCTAATACTTGAAGAACACAGTCTTTTTTTCTTGCCAGGCACTTTGTCTTTAGCAGCCACCACACCCACCTCTTCTTCTCTACATGAACACACAGACCTTCCTTATTCTGAGTTAGATCCTTGTAGAATCAAGGTCAGTATTATCTGTTCAGAGTGGCAGCAGCTTTCCAGGGTCTCAGGCTGACATCTTCCACATTACCTACTACTTAATTTTTTAAAAAACTGGAGATGCTGGGATTTGAACCTGGCACCTTGCGCATGCAAAGCAAATGCTCTACCACTGACCCATGGCCTCTCCAGGCCAAGGAAAAGCACCATCTGCTAATTTTTTTCTTTCCAGAATTTTGTTTAAGGTCTTAGAAGAGGAGAATGGCAACCTGTTGGGTGAGATGTGCTGTGTGACTTAAAAGTTTGCATACACATATGGAAGCTGATCTAATAAATGCAGTAATTATCTACAAGAAAGCACAGGGCTCCTGTATTTTTAGTAGTTGTAGGAAAGGAAATTATGCCCGTTTGCAGCTTCTCATCCTTGCTAGGATTTTTTATTTATTTCTCTAATTTATAGTTTGCCTTTCTCACTAAGACCCAAGGCGGATTACAGAATAAAGAAAGAGATTTAAAAATGTATCCATACAAGATAAGATATCCAATGAATGCAAAGGGCTTAGGAATACAAAATTCAAAGACAACATAAGCAACAGTGGAAGAGAAAACTGCCCAAACAGCAAACTGAGAGCCAGTTTGGTGTAGTGGTTAAGAGCAGCAGGACTTTAATCTGGAGAGCCGGGTTTGATTTCCCACTACTCTGCTTGAGGTCAGCTGGGTGACTTTGGGTGAATCACAGCTAGAGATGGGCACAATCCGCATTACGATCCAAAAAACCCCACGATAATGGTGATCGCACGATCGTGACTCAGCGGATCATGATCGGCCACAGCCAACAATCCAGCGATCGGGAGGGGGCTGGATCGGGGCTGGATTATGCTTGGATTGGGAAGCCGGACACTCAGGCGCCAGTAATCTATTCCCGGGGCAACGGAGCCAGGGGAATGCCTGAGCTGTGTTTCCCCTCTTTCTGTTGCCCTGGAAACCCAAATGGAAGCCCAGCTTTCCTTGATCAGCAGGGCTTCCTTCCAACCACGGAGCAGCAAAGCAGTCACCAGTTGGGAGGAGACACCCAGGGGAGGGAGGGGGAAGGGGGTGTTCTGTAGCCATGGGCACTCCAATCTCATCCCTGCAAACCCTGATAGGCAGCTCTGACGGCCAAACACAGACAGCCAAACACAAACACAGGTGCCGCCGGCATCACCCACCGTTCTTTTCTCGCCAGTGTGCTCCTTTTTAGCTTGGTGGGCGGGCACATGGGGGGTGCCGCCAGTGAGCGGCCAGACCCCCCCTGCCCCCTGAGGGGAGGCGGCTCGTCACCATCTCCCCGTGACCGCTAGGCCCAGTGGCCGCCGCCAACACCCACCTTCCCACATAGCTGGGAATAGCAGCGAACCCCGCTTTGGCCTCCACAATCCATGGATCGGGAATGGGAGATGATCGGTGTGGATCGTTTAGTTGGGATCGTCACCGGCGCCGATCCACAATCAGCTGGATCGGCATTTTTTTTTGGATCGTGCCCATCTCTAGTCACAGCTCTTCCAGAGCTCTCTCAGCCCCACCCACCTCACAAGGTGATTGTTGTGGGGATAATAACGTGCTTTGTAAGCCTCTCTGAGTGAGCGTTAAGTTGTCCTGAAGGTTGGTATATAAATCAAATGTTGTTATTGTTAAAGCAAAAGTATCGTGTGAGCAATACAGAATGTGGAATGAAGACGCGTAAGACAATATAGAAAAAGCCAGATGATACCTCTTATAGTAGAGCATGACAATAATAGTCAAGGCAGTGGACTATTATGGGACCTATTCCAGTATGGGACTTATGCCCATATGAAGGCGTCTTTCTGAATTGTTCCATCAAATCCATTTCTGATTCCATTATAAGAGTGCCCTCCTGAACATTTCTGTTTGGCATATTTTACAGAATGATACATGTGTGGGAGCGTTCCTCCAGGTGGGGGCCACCGTAGAGAATGAGCCTGAACGAGCAGTTGCTTACCTGTTTGCAGGGAAGAACCTTCCGAAGGTTTCGTTCAGATGAGCAAAGCTGTACATACCAAAGTTCATTCCTCTACTTGTCTGTTAGGAGAAGGCAGCTTTGAGATAACTATATTGCAGGAGCCATTTCCTCCTTTCCAGCACATCTCTTACCAATACAGTTTAACACAAGAGTTGTTTTTGTATCTGTGAGTGACCTAAAGCACAACTACAGTGAAATCCTAAGCAGAATCACGTGCTTCTAAGCCCACTCACTTCAATGGATTTAGAAGGGTGGAACTCTGCTGCTTAGGTTTGTATTGTCTGTCTCAGCAGTGCTCAAACAATTTATGACAGCTGATAAGACCGGCAACTATTTTGTCTTCTACGTCTTTAACAACCACCTGATATATAGAAATTGAGGAAGTGAAGTTTTTCAACTCCACATGAATACATACTGATCCGGACCTTTGGTCTATCAAGGTCAGTGTTGTCTACTCTGGCAGCAGCTCTCAAGGTAGAGAAGATCTTTCACATCACCTACCACCTTTCAACGAGAGATGCCGAGAATTGAACTTGGGACCTTCTGCATGCCAAGCAGATCCTGTACCACTGAGCCACAGACTCTATCCTGAAAAACTTCACCTGCTCAGTTTCTGTGTGTTAAGTCGCAGCTGAATGCATGGGAGGGGAATCTCTTCTTTTTTTTAACGGCTAACGGCCAAAGCATCAGCCTGAGTGTATCTTTTATGCTTGTAGCACAGCATCTGGCCAGCTGCAAATTTGCAAAATGTTTCCTTCAGTGAGCTCTCTATGTTCTGACACACCAGCTTCACTCAGGGCCTTCTGCAGGTACCACCGTTCAAATGGGCAAAATCAACAATGGTCCACCCACACGCATTCTCTGTTGTGGCTCCCACCTTGTGGAATGGCCTGCCGGAGGTCAGGAAACCTCCCCCTTTCTTGGCTTTCCACAAACTATGCAAATCTAATCATTCAGGAGGGCTTTTTCATGCAGGTAGGAGGGCTGTACCGTATCAAAATGGTTCCATTTTGGAAAAGTGATAGGGACTGCAGAATGTGTACTGACTGTTGCTGTAACCTGTTGCATTGTTTATGTCATGTTTCAGCCATAGTTCATATTGGCTTAGACTATGTAATCTGCTTTGAGTCTCACTGAGAAAGGCAGACAATAATTACATACGTACGTACATACATACATACATACATACATACATACATACATACATACATACATACATACATACATACATACATACATACATAATCTGCCTCACGTCTCACTGAGAAAGGCAGACTATAAATAAATAAACGAGCGAGTGAGTAAGTGAATGAATTTGAAAATGAAAGGGAGGTACTACCTCAGAGAGATCAGTGGATTCTAAGGCACAGGGTAGCAAAGCAACATATTTAAGAAAGGACTGGTACAAGCAATATGAAATTTCATCAGTCCCTGGAAAAGTACAGCTACCAATGTCCTATAGTAACCTTTGTGTAACTTCGTTCATAGGAATGAAAGAAAAGTTGCTGTATTCCCCACGAAACGTCATGCAAACATGAGTCATCAAGTAGCGCTGTTGCCTGCATTTTGGACCTGCCATAACTTCTGAGTGGTTTTAAAGAGAAATCCTACATAGAGTGCCTTACGCTGAGTTCCACCACCTCTTTTCCACTGCTACAGACAGACTAACACGGCTACCCATCTTGATCTATTCTTATGTATGCTCATGTGTTTTAATGCATCCTTAGATGTTTTTAAAATCATCATTTTATTGTTTGTTGTTTATATTTTGCTTATGTGTTTTTATTTGCTTGATTGTGATGGCTTTGGCAACATGCGATAAATATTCCAGTTTCCTTGCGCTGTTTCTGCTTTGCGTCCCACTTTGAGCAAGGTTCTTCAGAGAGATGGCATCACATTTTTCTAAAATAAATCAATGAAGACATGAGACCAATTAGAATAGCCTGCCCTCAGAGATGTGTGGATTCATTCGTTTCCAGAATGCTCAGGGAGAGTCTTGACAGTGATCCTGTAGAAGCTGTTTTAGAGGTTTGCATCAGCAGGTTGAGAGAGACTGTAGGTAGAGCTTCTCCTAGGTGTGCACTCTCTCCCTCTGCCAGCCTGTCTAGGAGGATGCGGTTGCTGGGTCCAGTTTAGGAAATTCTTGGAGATTTTGGTGGTGGAGCCTGGAGAGGACAGTCTAGATTGGCTGAGGGTATGGAGTATAATGCCATAGAACGCACTCTCCAAAGCAGCCATTTTCTCCAGGGGAACTGATCTCTGTTAGCCGGAGATCAGTTGTAATTCCAGGAGATCTCCAGCCACCACCTGGAGGCTGGGAACCCTATCCCCTGGGTATACATGAAAACAGTGCTTTTTTTCTGGGCAAAGAGGTGGTGGAACTCAGCGGTGGAACTCAGGACTGCACAATGACATCACTTTGGGTCAGCTGGAACAAGGGGGAGTGTTTTAAAGTTTAAATCGCCCTCTGCGAAAATGGTCACATGGCCAGTGGCCCCGCCCCCTGATCTCCAGACAGAGGGGAGTTTAGATAGCCCTCTGCGCTGCTCCCCTCTGTCTGGAGATCAGGGGGGCGGGGCCACCAGCCATGTGACCATTTTCAAGAGGTGCCGGAACTCTGTTCCACTGCGTTCCAGCTGAAAAAAAGCCCTGCATGAAAGACTGCTGATATGAAAACAGGATCGAAGACAACTGGAGCAGCAGTGTTAGCAAACTCATGCAAAAGAGGTTGTACTATACAGACGAACTGAAGGACTATGAGTGGGTGGCAATGGTGGTGAAGAAATACATCTTTTCTGGTTCCCTGGCATCCATCCAATGAATATCTTCCTGAACAACAGTTTAGGATGGTTTAAGATCTGTTAACGCCTTGATCTGAGCTATTAGAAATAAATGATAGAGTCTCAACCAAACACTCTCAACACTTTGGCTAGGTTCTATGCTGATAAAATCTCTCTGTTCCAGTTCAAACACGAGGTTTGATCCAGTTCTGACAATGTGCTGGAGGCCTCCTCTCATCAATCCTACTTGGATAGACGCTGACTGCCATCCCTGACTGATGTAGGGTAATGATTGCCACCAACTGCAAAACTAATGCCTTATCCTTCTTGTGTTATTAAATCCTACCAAACTAAAGATCGGAACGTCTTTTGATCATCAGTGCTTCGTTGTTGGAGCGGCTTTTCCGAAAACTTTCTCAAGGAGCCCCTAGTACTTTTGAAATAGTCAGCTTTGGCAAGCTTGCCAATTATACCCCTGTATCAAACTTACCATTCTTGGGCAAAGTGCTGAAGCAAATGCAGATATACCTGTGGAACATATCTGCCTTTGACCCATTTAGGCCTTGGGATACAGACAGCATTAGACATAAATATACACACGAAGCTGCATTATACCGAATCTATCTGGGGCAGCATTGTTTATATTGAGTGGCAGCAGTTCTCACGACCTCAGGTGGAGAACTCTGGACATTGTTTACTTTAAGCTAGAGATGCCACCAGGGACTGAATACGAAACCTTCCGTATGCAAAGCAATTGTTGTACCTCTGAGCCACAGCCCCACGCTGCACAGCAATCTCAAGTTACCAGTGGATATGGGACCTGCCTCCCTTTTAATGTTGTTACATCTTTTTGTGGCCTTTGTACTGTAGATCACTCCACTTCATTACATCAGTGGAGAAGCGGATTGGTACTTTGCTTCCTTTCTGTCAAACAGCATGCAAAGGTTTTCCAATGAAGATGCAGTATCCGTCACCTCTCCCCTTGAAAATAGAGTACCTTAGGGTTCCACACTGTCCCCCATGTCACTTAATATTTGTATTAGGACACGAGTAAGACAAAATGTGTTGATATGCTGATGCCACCCAGCTCTATATTTTGTCAACAAAGCCTTCAGAGGCAGCTGCCTTTGTCCTAAACTGATATCTGGATGCAGTTGTCAAGTGAATGGAGGAAAACAAGACGAGACTGAATCCAGACAAGACAGAGCTGATCCCGGTTGGGCCTGCTGATGTTCTAAAGGGGATTGTTCTTCCTGTTTTCTATGGGCTGAAGTTGACAACATTGTCAGAGCACGTGTTTGTTGGACCATTTCCTTCTTTTTGAAAAACGAGTACAGGACGTGTTTGGGATTTTTGGGGGGTGTATGGGGGGGAAGTAATTCAGTTGCACTTGGTTAAAATAATCATCCTGCTGATCTGTCCACACTGATATATGCCACAATCACCTCTAAACTAGATTCCTGTAAGCAGGGGTTTTTTTCTGGGAAAAGAGGTGGCGGAACTCTCAAGAGGGAAATGAGGAAGAAACACACGGGTTTCTTTGAAATAATATTATTTTCAAGCACTGTTGTCGAGTATTTTCAAGAGGCGCCGGAACTCCGTTCCTCCACATTCCCCCTGAAAAAAAGCCCTGACCGTAAGGCACTCTATGTAGGATTTCTCTTTAAAACCACTCAGAAGTTATGGCAGGTCCAAAATGCAGGCAACAGCGCTACTTGATGACTCATGTTTGCATGACGTTTCGTGGGCAATACAGCAACTTTTCTTTCATTCCTATGAACGAAGTTACACAAAGGTTACTATAGGACATTGGTAGCTGTACTTTTCCAGGGACTGATGAAATTTCATATTGCTTGTACCAGTCCTTTCTTAAATATGTTGCTTTGCTACCCTGTGCCTTAGAATCCACTGATCTCTCTGAGGTAGTACCTCCCTTTCATTTTCAAATTCATTCACTTACTCACTCGCTCGTTTATTTATTTATAGTCTGCCTTTCTCAGTGAGACGTGAGGCAGATTATGTATGTATGTATGTATGTATGTATGTATGTATGTATGTATGTATGTATGTATGTAATTATTGTCTGCCTTTCTCTTTTTTGTGTGTGTGTGGGGGGAAGGAATTCAGGTGCACTAATATACTTTTGCAGTTTTTCATTGGCTTTTGTCCCTTAGTTGCGGTTTTCCACTTTGGTTGTTGCGGTTGTATCTAAGGGCCCTTCTCCTATTGGAATCAGGCGCCAAGCAGGCAGCAATCTCTGCCCCCCTTCAACCTGCTGGAATCAGGAGCAGAGACGGTGGCAATGCCTGCACCCCCTTCACCCAGTTGGAATCAGGAGCAGAGCATGTAGCAAAGCCCACCTCCTGCCTTCACCTGTCAGGATCAGGCAAGGAGAAGGTAGTGCTCACTCCTCCCTTCACCCAGCAGGGTACAGATGGCAATGCCCACCCCCCTTCACCCAGCTGGTATCAGAAGCAGGCAGGAATTCCTGCTCCCCTTCACCCAGCCATAATCAGGTGCAGCAAGCCAAAACCACTGCGGACACAATCAATAATTGAAATCCTTAAAGTGCACCATGCAGTGATATATAACAATATCCTACTTTAATTAAAGAGCCAAAGGCTCACCATTAACACTTTAAAGGCGCACCATGTAATTTACAAAAACAGTTCAACAATTCATATACAGCCAATTACAAGTACAATCTCACTTTGAAGTCCGTTAATTTATAAAGTTGCAATATTTACCAAGCACACCTAGTCCTCTTCTCTTATGTTCTGTGTCTGAGGGTGGGAGCACTCAATTTTTGTATAATGTCTCACATTTTTTGTTTTTCCAGGCAAACGCCCACAAACGGGAGTGGCTCCCGTGGATGCCATCTCCCAAGCAGGGGAACCACCAAAACTCCCAGTCTCCAGGAAGAGGGAGAATCCACCGCCGTCCAGGAACCCTTGACAGGATGCCAGCACCTTTCCTGTTTCGTGCTTCCTTTGTCAAGAGGATTCTTTTTGGCAGATATCTCAACTCCAAGTATAACCTGTATCTCGTAACTAATCACTTCTCTCAATCCATCTGGAATCAGAGGCAGAGCAAAAGGCAATGCCCGTTTTCCCTTCACCCAGCTGAGATCAGGAGTGGAGCAGGTAGCAATGCCTGCCCCCTTTACCCAGAAAGTATCAGATGTGCAGCAGGTAGCAAAGCCCATCATCCCTTCATGTTGCTGAGATCAGGTCTGGATCAGGTGGCAATGCCCACCCCCCTCCTTCACCAGCCAGGATCAGTGATGGAGGAGGAGGGAATTCTTGCCTGCCCAGTCTCCCCTTTCTAGAGACCATTGTATTTTCCCCCACAACGGACTTTGTTTCTAGTGCTACAATAAAGTTGATTAGTCTTAAAGGTGCTACTAGACTCTTTACTTTGAGGCAAAGCTAGAATCCTCTTTAAAAAAAAGTTTTGAATTGGCTCCAGGGTCAAAGTCAGACATTCATTCCAGCCCCAGATCTCCGCACCATATATAAGCTGTGGGATGGCCTTACACTGGAACAGTTTCAATGCCGGCTCAACTAAAAATCCTACTTCTGAGATATAAAATATAAAGATGGCCCCAGTGGTTTTCAAAACTGAGGCTTTTGTTATGGCCAGGTGCGTTTTCCATGAGAGGATTTCACTACAAGTCACCCCAAGGTACTTAAATGTTCTGCATTGTTTAATGGGATTGCCATCTATTGGCCATTTAAATCATCGAGGTCTTTCCCCAAAGATCATTACTTTGGTCTTGCCCTTACAGAAATTGCCCAGTTTGTTCAGCATCCGCCTTAAACTGATAAAAGTTAGAGACACCAGCACCATATCTGCATATAGGAGAATCAATACTACCTGATCCCCTGCAAAGATGGTGGAAAGAACTCAGAGCCTGACAAGCTTGGAACTACGTTATTTAAGTAGAGATTGAAGAGCAAGGGGGGGTCAAATGCAATGAAATAATAAAATCAACAACCATAAAAACAAGGAATAGAAAAAAGCCTTAGATACAAGCTGAGTGCCCAAGAGGGGCAGTCAAAAGTCTGGCTAAAGAGAAATGTCTGCACCTGGCACCTAAAGGACAGGAAGGGAGTCACAAAGCAGCAGGAATTCCAAAGGCAAAGCACCAACATTGAAAATCCATTTCTGGTTGTCACCTTTCTGTTCTAGGGTACAGACCTAGTATCCTAAGCTGTGCCATGACTGTCTAGCAACAAGGGGCACTTTTTTCATTCCCATTCATTCTCGGAGCCATTTATACTTATGCCAGCATTTTCACCAGCATAGGATACGGATGGTGTGAGGAACGGAATGTAGGCTAAGGAGGCTAGGATACTAACTAAATTCCACTCCTCACCCAGCACGCCCTCAGCTTATGATCCCTGCACTGGCATAGCCACAGTGGCACCAGGTTTATACATGTGGGGCACAACATCAGTGTAACTCCAGATGATGCCAACACGATGCTGTCTCAAGCTGTTTACAAACTGACTTGAAGACTGCATCTTTGGTGTGCTCATTTCAATAGAAGCCTCCGCAGTCTTTGGTTACATCACTTATCTACTGATTAAACTGATTAAAATGTGCTGTTCTCTTTTCAAGGACAAGTCCTCCAAGCTAGAAGCCAGCTAAGCCGCTGATTAATTTGAGACCCATCTCTCAGTGCCTTTTGACCCTGACTAATCGCTTCAATTGCCAAACCTGGGAGCTCTGGAAACACACTGTGCCATCCTAAGCAGAATTACACTCTTCTAAGTCCATTGAAGGCAGTGGACTTAAAAAGGTGTAACTCTGTTTAGGACTGCACCACCAACCCCCAAGTTTCCACTTGGTCCTCCTGCTCTTCTCTCAGGAACCTGGCCTGCACCCAGTCCTTTAGCTATGACACCCATGGGGCCAGCCTAGGGTTGCCAGCTCCAAGTTGGGAAATTCCTGGAGATTTGAGGAGTGAAACCTGGAGAAAGCCGGGGTTGGGGAGGGAAAGGACCTCAGCATGGTATAATTCCATAGAGTCCACCCTCCAAAGCAGCCATTTTCTCCAGATGAACTAATCTTTGTGGCCTGGAGATCAGTTGTAATTCCAGGATATCCCTAGCTACCACCTGGAGGCTCGCAACCCTAGGGCAGCCCTTAGGACTTCCTTAATCTTTGGTCTCCCCTCCACCCCAAGTTCCTCTTTCCTCAGGTCCTGTAAAGTTTTAATCTTAGTCTAAACTGGCAATTGCCATCCCCACCCCCTGTACAAGCTGGAGTGTTACCGAGAGATTTCCTGATCAGTTGAAATGTTTGTGAACTCCACCGATCTCAGTGTTGGCGGCTTCACTGTCACAAGTTTCAGGTGGGTAGCCATGTTATTCTGCAGTAGATGAGCAAGGTTCAGCAGCACCTTAAAGACCAACAAGTTTTTCCAGGGCATAAGCTTTGAAGAGTTAAGCTCCCTTCATCAGATATGAGTATAAAAGGAGATCTCTGAATCTGCACAGTCAGAAGGTGGGAGAGGTGTTGCAAAGAAGTAAGATAAGATGTAGAGGTACAATGAGAAATGTAATTAGCTTGATTACAGCAGGAGAGGGAATGCAGAAGATTGGCATGTAACAACAATAATAATATTAAATTTATATACCGTTCTTCAGGACAACTTAACATCCACTCAGAGCGGTTTACAAGTATGTTATTATTATCCCCACAACAAAACACCCTGTGAGGCGGCTGTGGCTGAGAAAGCTCCTAGAAGCTGTGACTGACCCAAGTTCACCTAGCTGGCTTGAAACGGAGGAGTGGGGAATCAATTCTCCAGATTAGAGTCCCACACTCTTAATCATTACACCAAACTGGCTCTCTGAGAAACTGATAGTAACAACAGTGTGCTTATATACCAGTTTTCTAGACAGATCAGTGCCCACTTGGAGTGGTGAACATAGTGTTATTATTATCTCCCCAATACAGCTGGGGAGCTTGGGCTGAGAGGGGTGGCTTACCCAAGGCCACCTGCTGAGCTTGTGGCAGAGTGGGATTTGAACTAGCAGACTCTAGCAGCAGAATCCTGGGGAGGCAGGGGTCCATTGTTCCAAATTTGTGAATGAACTTAAGTTTCAAAATTCTTGAGTGCAAGACCGTGTGAAGATTCTGTCCTTTGTTCATGGTATGAATTTATTTTAAATGTTTTTTAAAAACAACCCTTCTAAAAGGATGTACAGAAATATTATGTCAATTATATCTAGTTTGTAAGGTAGTTCTTTATCTAGACTCTTCTTTCCTGACTACAGTGATCTGTATTACTGTAACCTCCATATTGTTCTACTGTAATGTAGGGCTGCCTTTAAAGTCATCTCGGAAGTTTCAGTTGTTACAAAAAGCAGTCGTTAAGTTCTTCTCTGGGTCAGCTGCTCAGAATATATAGCTCCCAGGCTGCATCAAGTGCAGTGGTTACCTATTTGCTTCTAGGCCCAATTCAAAGTGCTGTTTTATTACCTTAAAAGCTGTCCATGTCCCAGGGACCTCATACTTTCCAAACCCCTGTGCTAGTTATGTCTGTAGACAGCCTCATCTGTAGGGTGCCCCCTGATCTCCAGACCCCTGATCTCCGCCCCCTGATCTCCAGACAGAGAGGAGTTGAGATTGCCCTCTGCGCCACTCAGTGGCGCGGAGGGCAATCTAAACTCCCCTCTGTCTGGAGATAAGGGGTGGGGCCACCAGCCATGTGACCATTTTCTCTGAGGGCAACCCACTGAGTTCCACCACCTCTTTGCCCAGAAAAAAGCCCTGCTTAGGACAGTATTTACAGCTATAGCAAGATGATGATTCTTTTTCATGGTGGGCTCAGTCCTTTGGAACAGCCTAACAAAGTGGATGAGGAGGGCGCCTTCACTCACATTTAAGAAGTCATGAAAGACTAGGGACTCGACCAGCCTCCCTCTTTGTTGCCCAGGCAGCGGGTGGATGGGGAAATTTCCAAAAAAGCAGGAGAGGAAAGCATCATCGACATGGCACTCTAGGATTTGGACAAAATACTACGGTTTTGTCCAAATCCTGGAGCATCACAACAATGTCATGCTGATTCTCCCTGCCCCTGCCCCCTTCCTCTCCATTGTAGAGGAATTGCCCTCCATTCCTCCATTGTAGCTGGCAATGCTATATAAAACAATCTTATTCCAGAAACCATTTGCTGGAGGGTAAATTGTTTTAGATTTGGCTGTGCCAATTCTTATTCTCTCTCTCTCTCTTTATAAATGAGTGCTTTTTAATTTCTAATTTGTGCACTTTAACACTGCTAACTGGAGAGGTGTATTTTGTATCATCACAACCTGGTTGTTGCTTTGTTAACCACCATACCTCTAAGGAGATAAGGTGGCACAGAAATGTTTTAAATAAACAGTGTGAAATTAAAAATCTTAAGAATCAAGTGATGGTTGAACAGAGTAGAATACAAATGTATAAGCATGACTGCACAAACAACGCTACAATATTATCCGTCAGCTAAAATGTGTTGTGTAGTGTTTAGACTATTTGACTACAAAATGCCCACTCTGCCATGAAGCTCTCTGGGTGACTCTGGGCCAGTTACTCTTTTGACTGACCTCATGTAAAGTGAAGGGGAAAGAGCCATATTTATTGCTCTGAACTCCTTACAGAAAAGCTGAGACAAAAAAAATAGACAGATGGTTCTTTGTGGTGCTTGTGTATTCACATATATTTGGACCTTGTAAATCCTATCTGTAACTAGCACTGGTTCTCTGTTCCTGGGATCAATATTCCTGATTATGAAAGTGCTTTGTGTGTCCTCAATAGCTGACCCTCCCTTCTATGCGTAAAGAACTCTGGGACTACTTGTTCTCATTTCTATATCTCTGTCTCTCAAATTACAAGTCCTAGTTTAACTACACAAGTATGCACTCTTTGATATAGAGAATGGCCTGCGGTGATCCAGTACTGACTCATCATCAGCTCTAGCCAATATCACAAGAGTTGGTCACTCCATATAGGTACATGCCTTAGGTACAGCGATATAACTTTCCATAAACGTCCTCAAGCATAATCAGCAATTTAGTCTTTTTTCTTGCTCATGGTAATGGGTTACTGTCTAAGCCACCCAGGTGGTCCCCTGGATCTCCAGATCCCTGTAAAGTGCATTCTTCTCCCCTCTTCCCCAAGCTTGGGCCTGCTGGTCGCTATTGGCAACAGAATGCTGAGCTTGGTGACTGGATCCAGAAGGGCACGGCCTTATGAGGTAACGCCATCTGGTGGTACCTTTCAGAGCACTATCTGAAAATCAAATTGCTCGTTTCTTCAGAACAGAAACAATTTCATTTGAATAGGTAAGAAGCTGCCTTATTCTGAGTCAGACCTTTTGTCTATCATGGACTTTTTTTGCCTACTATGACTAATAACAAGTCTCCAGGGATTCCAGTAGAGGTAATCTCTGTCCCTTTTATCTGGTGATGCTAGGGACTGAACCTAGAACTTTCTGCATGTAAAACAGGTGACTGACCACTGGGCCACAGTCCTTCGAGGCCCCATTTTGTCCCATAGGACCCAAAAAGAAACTTTCAAAAACTTCATGGTAAACTCTCTAATTCCAAGATTAAAACCTATTGTGTGAATCTCTCTCAGGAACCCAAAGCTTTCTTACCCTGTAAACAGTAAACTGCCAATTTACAAGCATTCTTTCTTGTTGTTTGTGTCTGGTAGAATGCCCTGCCTGACAATGCAGTATTGACAAATGATCTCAGATCACCCAATGAAAAGGAGGAGATTTCGTGGCTTCCAGGAACTATGATTTCTGTACAAAGCCACTGAAACATAGAGGAGCATTAGTGGAAAGAGACTGAAAAATTCTCTTGCCAGCTGTTGCTATGCAGGAGAACAGTAGGCCCAGGGTATTATGGCCGCTACATTCTTGTACTTCTACTGCATAAACATGAAGTTTGCTTTCCCTTCCTGTGGATAAATAAAACACTTAATTCTTTACTGAGGGCAATAGATTAGACCTGTCCCCTCACGGCATGAATGGCTGCAGCTTTTATAGCACACATCTCTAATACATGTGATCAGGATATGATTGACCCTTCTTCACTTCCCACTGTGAGGCAGATTTTCCTGCCAAAATTCATTTTCCCTGCTTTGATTGAGCTGCCCCAAGCAGCATGTTAATATTTGTGATTTAGAAAGTCTGTTTGTCCCACCCAGACAGGCAGATGTAATTCTGGTTTTTTAGCCTAGTCCAGGAATTTGATGGGGAAAAACAGGAGCCCTCTTCCTTTTTGTTGGAAATGGTATTAGAGACTGTATAACATTCAAAAGAAATGACTTTATTTAACAGGCAGGGATTGAATAAGTGTAGTCAGGAAATGGAAGTGCTGAGGTAAAATTTTGTTGGTATTACAGAATACTCTTTAAGTAACAGGCAAAAGAGTATCCTTGAAGCTTAGTTTCTTATAAATTTGGTTTTTAACAGTGAGAGGTGTTTTACTTAGTACTTTAATTTCTTATAAGAAACTAATTTCTTAGTTTCTTATAAATTTGGTTTTTAACAGTGCAATCCTATGGAGAATTACTCCAGTCTAAGCCCATTGACTTCAATGGGCTTAGACTGGAGTAACTCTCCATAGGATTGCGCTGTAACAGTGAGAGGTGTTTTACTTAGCACTTCTTCACAAAGTTTTCTATGACAGCTCAAGGTTCTTGAGTTAGTTTACAACTGTTTTCCCTTCTCAACAGACCCGGGTCTGTCTCAGATCCAAACCCTCTTTAGACACCGGGCAGGAATTAATCTTCTTCTCCTCAGAAGATATCTTTCTTTTTCTTTTGGCATGAAAGAGAGTTTTAACCCACTAACCAATTACTCTTGCCAAAACACACTACTAGTTCGCTTGTGTCTGTGTAAAGAGAGCTTCAGCTTATACTAACACTTATACTTTGAAATCCTAAACAGAATTCTTCTTCAAGACATTGCTACAAATTAAGGCAAAAGATTCCTCTTCCCTCACTCCAAGGGGAACCTGCCTGACCTTCCCTGTCAGACTCATCCACACACTCTCTGAACAATCCTGTCAGAAACCAACTGACTCCCTTCAGCCTGGTTCTAACTGACCAATCAGAGAGGAGGAAGTAGCCTGCCACACAAGCTCTCTGTTCCAAGCAATAGTTAATTCTTTCCCTCCCAACTCTCTGATTGTGCTGCACTTAGGAAACATGCTTTTAAGTGCAGTCCATCACACAAGATTTTTAAAATAAAACCTTCGCTGCACCTCTCTCCCTCTCTCCCTCTTTTACATGTGTAAAAGCTATAGGGTTTGCTGCCTTGAGATAAGTTTTGCTGTGTGAGTAGGACACTGAGAACACCAAGGAAAGAAATTAAAGAGAGCAACAAAGATGGTTTATTTATTTAAATGAACATTCCAATAGGCACAGGCCTCCTAACAGAGTCAAGCAAAGCCTGGATGAGGCACGTAGACTTATTTACAGGGAACAAATCGAGACAGGTAGCCATGGTAGTCTGTAGCAGTAGAAAAGAGCAAGACGCCAGTAGCACCTATAAGACTGTGAACTGTGACTCGTGAAAACTCATACCCTACCACAAATTTTGTTAGTCTTATAGGTGCTACTGGACTCTTGCACTTTTCTACTGCTACAGGGAACAGCTTCAGGATGGAATTTAAGTTTACTAACGCCTGAGACTACAGACTTTATACTCTGAGCCACCACTGAATGATATCTGATCAGCCATTTATCATTCAGGGCCTTTCCCTTAAAACAGATTTGTTAATTCTACACTAAACACCAGGTTAGATCCTTTCACCACAGGATTCTAACTACCTCAGTTTGCCCCATTCCTAAAGAGTGAGACTAAACTATTCTAGGTCTGCTCATCACCAGTGATAGGCCTGAAAATAGGGGTACTCTGTCCTTTCCTCAAGCATTAACAGTTGATGGAGGTTACACTTTTCAGGGACAGGCAGCCCAATCCAAAGGAGGGGGGAATGGAAAGTGCATAGGGAGTGGACTAAGGGTTATGCTGGCGTATCCCAGACTTACAGGGGCGTAACCCTCTCCCTGCTGGCGACTGTCTGCACTCACTCAGGGAAGGAGAGCTGGCTCCTGAATGTCTGCCTAACTACACTCACTCAAGTTCCCTTGTAGGTTATCTGCCTCCTGAGTCCCAGCTCAGGGAGGGCCAAGGGTGCACTGACAGGTGAGGAGCTGGAGAGGTGGTTGCTCTGGCTCGCTCATTCATACTAGCCTCACTATTCCCCTCACAGGCACCCTGCCTCCACGGACAAGGCTAGCCAAGGAGGGGGCACGGCCCCTGCCTGCAAACCAGCATAGTCCATGCCTGCCAAGATCGCAGACACCCAAGGAACCGTGCTCAGCACAGTTGTTATGGGGTGGATGGATTCTGGCGGCCCATGCTGCGGCTCCGATTGAACACCTTCAGCCGTTGTCCCCCCTCAGGCAGGGGATAGAGTGTGGCCATGGGTCAGGGTAACTGGACGCTCACTCTCTTAAGTCCCTGTCAATGGCAGGCACACAACCCCTCAACTGTCTCTCTCACAGGATCAGAGCTGCAAGCGGCTATGGGAGCAGACCATCCAGGTGCAGATGAGGAGTACTTTCTCACCAGAGGGGCATGCATCATCTGGTTGCTGGCAGTACCTTTGACAACGGAGTTGCCACCGCCCCTAGCCATGAACACCCTCCCAGGATGTCACAGACAGGCTGGGGCTTGCTTGGGGCTGGTCTGTTTCACGTGTCTGTTTCCTTTTCAGGCAGGTTGCAACCCGTAAGCGAGGCCATGGAGCATGGGCGTCCCAGCCCCTGGTGATCGTCCTTGACTGCCATAGAAGCCCAGCCCAGGGAGCAGTTCCCCGGGCAGCCTGTATCTCAACCCTGCTCCTGTGAGGGCAGCACTGGAAATGGATCGTGTGGCTCTGACTGCTGTGCAAACAGACTCTGATCCCTTCCCGGCTGAGGGCACGACATGCCTCCAGACATCCCAGTCACTTTTTGCAGTTCAATAAAGTCTGAGTCGAACAACCTCCCTGTTGGTTGCTTGTCTGTGCATGACTGTAGCACCCCTTGAATTCCCCAATGTGACACCATTTCACACTTCAAGCAAATGGCTGGGACGGGGGGGGGGTGGCTCCAAAGAGGCTCCAGGTGTCTCCGTGTCTTTGCGTGGCTCTGCTGCCCAAAGGCACCATGGGGCACCATGGAGGCTCTGGCCCCGGCCAGCTTCCCTCCCCCCCTCATGTTCACAGCAGGCAGCAGGAGTGTAGCCCGTGTGTGTCTGAGGAGGGGGTGCCACGGAAGGCTCTCATTCTCCAACAGCTCGTCTGGTAACTGATCTCTGCATGTGGGGAGCAATGTTGTTGCCCTGGAGGAGTGTGGAGCGATATCCTAGGATCGCGGGGTCTCCTCCCCTGCGAGGCCAGACAACTCTCTCGTTTGCTTTTTGCAAGGACAGGGATGGACATTGGGAATCTTGCACTGGGGATTGGGATGGCAGCCCCTGGAGTGGGTTCTCTGGTGCTGCCAGCCATTGATCCAATCTGCGGGCCATCATCCTGGGACTGGGGAATGGCTTACAAGGTCTACCTGTGTTTTTCTCGCACGTTTTCGATGTGGTGACGTGTTTCAATGTCACTGCAAGTTGATGGGGTATTCGTTGCTCCCATCACATCCAATGGTTCTTCCCATCTCTCCAGCAGTTTCCTATGAGCAATCCTTTCAGTCGCAGAACATCCCCCCCCCCACTTGCCTTGGAGGAGCTGCCTCTCCATGACCTTGGGGAGGGGTCACTCCTGAGTGCCCGGTTCCACCACCTTTTGGGTCCCACTTTTCAAGGAGGGAAAGCATGTTTTTTGGAGAAGTGGTGGCACAAGCAGAGTTTTTAAGCAAGTGGAGCTTCAGTTTCCAGCTTGGCCCTTGTTGGAAATGGGGATTGGGCAAGCGAGAGGGTGGATGCCCTATCAGCACCATCAGTGTAACCCCCCCTCCCCCAGGAAGGGCTCCTGTTGAGGTAGGTGCATCTGTTGGAGTATGGCAAGCCCAATCATGAAGGGGTTTTTTGCTCTGTCCACCTGATCTGTGCAGTGGGGGAGTGCCATTGGCAGCTGGCGACACAGTCCAGCCGGTGGACAAGCAATGCTTCCCCCTGCCACTCACAGCACTGTCACATGCAGCAGCACTCCAATGAGCAGATTCTGCTGGAGTTGATGGGGCAACTAGCTCTGCACTAACATGGCAAAAGGGTACCTGGCCCTAACAGGTTGCCTTTGTCAAAAAAAGGATTACATTAGCCAGGTAGCCCCAATGTGGAATGGAGTATAAAGCATTATTTTTATATAAGCCTCAGGGGGTCTAAGAATCCAGATGCTCTAGGTGGCACTCTTGAGTCATATTAAATCTTAGTAGGATTTTGAACCTGGATCTCCCAGATCTAATCAAACCACTCCACCAGCTAGAAACACAGCTATTAAGGGGGGGGGGGATGTACTGATGTGCAGATTGTCACCTTCAGTGAGACACAAGGGGTCTGCCAGAAATGGGACATTGAATGTTACATTCACAAATGTCACATCCCTATTGAAAAACAGTCTAAACTTCTTGCAGAACTACTTGACTCCCCTGAAAAATTCCAGCAGTTGAAAGGGAACAGTTCGAGTGAGGATAAAAGGGGACGGTATGCCTTTATTAAACACATTATTTGAAAGGGGATACAAGAAGTTAGATTTTGAGCAGGAGGTAGAAATTAGCCTCTGCCTTACATATTAAAAGGAAAAAAATTATGGAGCTCCGTATTATGGTGATTAGCTCATTTCCATCAGCAGGGCTCAGTTTAAGACTGGGGGAAGGATTATGCATTCCATACTTTTCAATGCAAACCTAAACAGAGTTACTCCAGTGTAAGTCCGTTGACTTCAATGAGCTTAGGCTGGAGTAACTGTTCTTAGGATCGCAGTTTCTTCCTTAGTTTATTTGCTGTAACTAGAAATCCCACGTTCAGCATCTTCTCATTTGTAATCAATAGCTTTTATGCACTAAGTAAAAGTAAAATTCTCTTTTGCAAAATCAGTCTCTGTGGTTTTGTGGTCTGTATCGCAGTAATCTTAATTCACTTCACCCACACTAACCATGGAACGAAGGGGAAGGCAAGGAATCTTTTTCCGACGACACAATTTCTGAGGCAATCTTGACTCCAAAGAATTTCCCCTATCATCAGAATAAAAGCGGATAAGGGAGAAACTTGAGGAGCCATATTGGCTAAAGGACATTCGCATGATTTAGTTTTAGAGAACTTCAGTAAGTAACAACTCCTTTCTGATCTTTCACGAAAAAGCAATTGGCTGGGAAAGGTATTTTAGTTGGCTCGGGGAGACGGCTGGAAGAGGAAAATTATCTTTGCTGAGATCTGGCATAAAGTCCACCCTCCATATCAACCATTTTCTCCAGGGGAACTGATCTCTGTAATCTGGAAATCAGTTGTAATTAAGGGAGACTTCCAGGAAGCACCTGCCAATCCCGCTGGATTCCCGGAACCTCCTGCCTGCGTAGGAAGCGCCAACATCCGGCTTGGTTTGGGAGCTTCAGTATTCCGTAAACCAGACTAGCCCCTGTCAGTCAAGACGGTGCCGCCTGACCCGTTTTCTTTTTGAGGCCACGCGTTCCCAATACGCAATGATCGTGTTGCAATTGGGCGCCCGGCCCTAGGCGCCGCCTCTCCGCCCCTCGCGGGGAAACAGGCGGCACAGGAGGCGGTCCCCGGCAGAGACGGCTGGGAAATGAGCTCACCGAGCCGACGGGCCATCGCGAAGCGGAGAGCTCCGTTGTCGCCGCGCTTGCAAGTGCTTCCTTGTTTGTTCGCGCTCTCCTGCGACGGGGAAGGCTCCGTGGGCCATGGTGTGTTGGCGGCGGGCTGCCGTGGTTTGGCTGTGCTGCTGCCTCTGTTTGCTCTGGCTGGGCGCCCAGGCAGCCGCCGGGCAGGCGAGGCCTTGGGAGCGCGGAGGAGGCGCTGCCGGCTCAGCTCTGCTGGGGAACCGTCGCTTCGAGGGGTTGCAGAAGCACCTGGGCACGGTGAGCGCCCTTTCCAGGCGGTACTGGCGGCTCCTGGCCTGCCGGTTGTGGCAAGAGGAGTGTGACGGGTCGGAGGAGGAAGAGGAGGAGGGCGATGAAGAAGAGGGCGTGGTGGCGATAGAGGAAGAGGAAGGCAAGGGCAAGACCGACCTGGGAAAGCAAGGTAAGAAGAGCGGGTCTTTTTTTTTTGCCTCTCCTTTTCACGTGACTGCTTATGCACACATTATCCTTTTAGAGAGAAGGAGCAAGGAGGAGATTCAGGCTGCTTTACAGCATTTGAATGAGCCTACTAGGGAATATGAGAGAGACTGGTTGACTCTTTGTGGTCTAACCGATCACTAAGGCCTGGTGTACACCTGCCGGAGAACCAGTGGCTTTAATTCTGAAATGGTGGAATGGGCTGTACCTCTTCAGTGAGTGAGTGGGGAGAGTCTCACTTTTGGATGCTAATATGGTTTGCAAACAACAATTTAGCCCTGTCCAGCACCCCTGTGTGGTCCATTCTAGTGCCCTGAGCTCTGCTGACCTGCTGGTTTAGACCAGGCCCAATCCGTAGTTAGAGGCTATATGTTACGCATGCCTTCTTCCTCTTTTGTTTTGGTTCAGAATGGCCAGTCTGTTGCAGCAGAATAAAACAGGAGGCCAGTAGCACTAACCAACATTTCTCCTAGCATAAGATTTTGTGAGTCAGAGCTCACTTCATGAGGCACACAGCTTGGAGAGTGCAGTTATTTAGAACAGTTTTACAATGTTGACTCCTACTGTGCAGCATGTTTTGCGCGGTACTTTCCCCATGCCTTTTATACACCACATTGGGTATTTCAATAGAAAGCTGATGACGAATCGAACGAGAACAGACCTGCAGAAATGGACCTAGGCGTTACAAACTGCAACCCCATTGAACTTTAGAGTGCAGTGAACCCACACTTTAAACTTTAGAAGAACAACTGACCTCATTTATTATAGGGCTTAACCATGATGCTTGTTTAGTTACAGTTGCAACTGATGGTTTGGAAGACCCCTTGAGTGCTGTTTTTTATGAAAGAATGAGAAATTTTATAAACGAGGGTCAACTCCAGTCCTGTCCTAACTTCAATTTACCTTGCCTTTCCCATGCCACCCATAAGCTAGCTTCATCTTCATTCTTACAGCGCCATCCCAGAGTTACAAGTCCATCGAAATGAATGGGATTAGAAAGAAGTAGCTTTGTTTATGATGTCACTGTGTTATGCGGTAGAATGTAGTGATAGACTCTTGAAGTGGTACACAGGATTGTGATACTTCAGGTGGAGAATATCACTTTTCAGTGCTCCTTCATGTGAAAAGCCACACCTTTCTGCAACTAGAAAGCTAGCTTAGGAGGTAGAACTGGTCTAGCTTGGCCCTACCCTTCATGTTCTGGATATCTGCTTGCAAGGTTTTTTTTTTTAACTCAAGGAGCATTCAAACTATGGTTCCATCACATCTTCAGTACAAAGCGGTATAGTCTTCCTTCTGTTGCATGCATAAACTAAGCTACTTTTTATGCCCCATGTAATTGCAATAATTGCTTAGGTGGGAGAAAATTGGTTAGACAGAAAGAAAGTGTATAAAGAAAAGAGTCGGCGGAAGTTTTTCAGTAGATGAATTAGAGGGATATCCCTTTATCTCAGTGTTGCATTGGCTATTAAAAATACCAGGTAGTTCAGAGTAATACCAGAAGATTCAAAAGCACCACAGTCCTATGTAGAAGTAAATCCCATTGAGCTAAATGGGTTTTACGCCCACAGAAATGTGCATAGGACTGCAGCCACGAGGAAACAAGCCTCTCTGCTCTCTAGATCACACAGAGGGAAAAGGCAACAGCTAGAATAGCCATAAGAACTCTTGATTGCTTGGGCCACATGGCTCTTCTGAGCAGAGCTTGGGGGCAGCCTGACCCTACTTGGGAGGAGAGTAAGGGGTTTCCGTTTCATTTTTAATATTTGTTTATTAAATTATTTTGTATTTTTTTCATCATTGTTACCCTCCTTGCATCCTAAGATGGCGGGGGGGGGAAACGTTGGGATATAAAAATAAATAAGACCATAAGAAGAGCCCCATAGGATTAGACCAGTGATCCTTCTAGTCCAGTATCCTGTTTTACGCAGTGGCAAACCAGTTACTATGGGGGGGGGGCAGCAACAGGGCAGAGAGGTGCCAGGCTTCTCTCGTTGCTGCCTCAGAGCACTGGATTTCAGAGATTCACTTAACTCACGATGGCAAGTAGCCGCCAGTAGACCTGTTCTCCATTAATCTGTTTAAAGTGCCCTTCAGAGGTCTTCAAGTTCATGGCTATCACTATATCCATTGGCATTGAATTCCACATTTTAATCACTCATTGAGTAACGAAACATTCCTTTTCCTGAGTCTATTTTTTTTGTCTGTCCTGCATCTGAAATAAATACCAGTTTTGCAAGATTTACGAGGGTGAGGGAGAGAGGAAGATGTGGGACCAGTCTTGATTCATGAGTGAAAGGATGGCTTGCATCTGTCTTTTTCAACATTGATTTTTTTTCTAGGGTGGCATATGCCCATGGTGAGTGAGATCCTCTCCAGCTGGTACTGCAGCTTTGGCAAATGTTGTGTGACAGGAGACTGCAGGGTGACCAACAACATCACAGGTAAAGGATACTCTCTGGCAGGGGTCATTTCGTAGAAAAAGAACTGCAGGAACTCATTAGCATAACTCATTAACATATGCCACACCCCTTGATCAGGCCAAAATGGCCAAGATTCAGCTGCTGTCAGATGGGGGAGTGTTCCCCCACCTGGCAGTGGCCCGATCAGGGCCTTTTTGCCCCCAATCCAGGCCAAAACAGGCCCAAAATGGCTCAAAATGGCCTGGATTGGGTTGGTGTGGGGCAGGGAAGGGGTCCCCTACCAGGCACCGATCCAATCCTGGCAGTTTTGGTCCTGATCCCAGCTGAAAAGGGCCCCAAATGGCCAAAAATGGCCGTTTGGGCCCCGTTTGGGCCCAGATCACGGCTGAAACAGCCTGGAACAGATCAGTGCTGGGTAGGGGAGGGTTCCCCTACCTGGCACTGACCAGATCCCAAGGATAACAGAAACAGGAGAGTCCTGACAAAAGTTAGCAAGCAAGAGAATTCAAGACCACCTAACAACAACCACTTCAACACAATCTTATGTAAACATTAATATAATTATTGCAGTAAACAAATTGCCAGTACTTGTGCAGTTCATACAGTATACTTATTCAATAACCGTTCATATTTCAATATATTTATACAGTCTTTGTTGCAAGACCCATAAAGTGCTAAGTGCTCGTATAAGGACTGATTAGTCGTCCACAGCCATATAACTTCCAGTTATGAATCTGTAAGCAGGGAAATTTCATCCAATAAATCAAGATAAATGGCCACGGAAGCACTATAGGTCATGAAGCACGCAGAAAACAATATCCATCTTGATGGAAAAACCAGTGAAGAGTCCCGTCTCTGGAATCCCTTTTTCAAAGATGGTATATACACTCACGTTCCCTTCATCCACTTTTGACCTTGTGCAAAATACAAACAATTAAACTTCACAATATCACAACATACACATCCATTCACAACAATGTAACCATTGCACAAGACTCATAATTACTCACTTGCAATTAGATCATCAATTACATAACGACAGATGCTGTACCGAGCGAAGGCTGCATAACAATACAGTTACAAGCAGTCAGTATGTACTCAGTTACAATTTACAATCCATTACAGCTGGCAATCACAAGAGGGAGTAACCCTTAAAGGGAAATTGACCTGGGATGCAATCATTACAGGAAACATGAGAAGTCAGAGGCGATGTTTAAACCATTTGGTATTACAGTATTCAATTTGTAAATCCAGAAGGTCTCCCTTCTGAGTAAGTCAGCATTAATAGCATCAGGAAAACGTTGCATCGAAACATAAAGGATCGTGTATTTGAGGTCCAATTCCCTGTCCCCTTTCTAAATAATGGGCAACCATGGGAGCTTCCATCATTTTATTTCTCAAACGTGAGAGATGTTCCAATATACACAGTTTTATGGACCTATTAGTTTTGCCAATATACAGCATGGAACACGGACACTGAATCAAATATACCACATTATGGGTGTTGCAATTCGTAAATCTATTAAGCGGAGGAAGTCCCAAGCGTAGTCGTTCATTAGACTTCATAGTCCGTTGGCACACCCGGCAGTCGCCGCAATTAAAATGTCCAACAAGTAAGGTATTTCCCGATGCTATAGGGCTTTCCAGAAAATTTTGAGCGATGCTAATACGCAGGTATTGTTATGCAGCCTTCGCTCAGTACAGCGAAGGCTGCATTCTCTTGCTTACTGACCAGATCTCAGCAGTTCTGGCCCCAATCCCGGCAGAAAATGGCCCAAATGGCCAAAAGTGGCCGTTTTGGGCCATTTGGGCCAGGATTGGGGCTGAAAAGGACCAAATCTGGTCGGAGCCGAGCAGGGGAACCCTCCCCTGCTCGGCCCTGACCTGGTCCAGGTCCCTTTGGCCCCAGTCTGGGCCAAAAATGGCCATTTTGGGCCCATTTTGGCAAGGATTGGGGCAGAAACGGCTGAGACTGTGTCCATGCCAGGTGGGGGAAGCTTCCCTCTCCCGGCACCAACCCGATCCAAGCCATTTTGGCCCCGGTCTGGTTGTTTCGGCCCCAATCGAGGCCAAAACGACCGGGATCGTGTCAGTGCCGGGTGGGGGACGCTTCCCCCACCCAGCACTGACCCAATCCGGGCCTTCCTCCCCCATATGATGCTGTCCTAGGTAGTCAGGCTGCAGCCCTAAGAACGGTTCCATGGGAGTAAGCCCCATTTAATAAAATAGCTATGTAAACCTGCTTAGGATAGTTCCCATAATGAGGTTTCTCCCATGACCATGAAGAATATAGCTAAAGTTTATTGTAACTAAGATCTGTCAGAATCAGTGGTGCAAGTTAGTTGCAGGTAATTTATTCCATTGCTTTCAACTTAGCTAACTTGAATTGAGCCAACAAGAAAGTAGAGATTCTCAGGGCTCAAATCCCATCAAGGGCTAGCACATTTATTACAGCTGGGCACAAATCCCTTTTGTGTGTGCCAAGTCCTCCAGTAAAGAAAAGTAACATTAGACAAAACTGTATCTGCATGTTCTGTGCATGCGTATGCGCGCGCGCACACACACACACACACATCTGCAACAATACAAGCTGGGTTCTGCAGCTTGTATGAATTATGTACATTTAACATGCAGCCTACATTTGTGATTTTGCTCAATTTATTCTGCTTCTGTCACTGGGAGAGGCAAGAAGCTTGCCCTGTGCCCATGGCTTGCAGCCTGTACCTTTGGACAAACCAGCCAACAAGTCTAGGCCCAGCCCAAGATGTAATTTTGACTTGTTTGTCTGCTTACTGGTTTGTTTATGTTGTGGTTTCTTCTCTGTTGTAAGCTGCTTTGCCCCCCCCCCCCGCCCCGGGAGAAAAGCAGAGCATAAATATTTAAATTGAAATAGTAGTGTGACCCCTCCCCCAGGATATCATATTCAGCCCTTCTTCTGATATCTATTATTTCATCTGGCATTACCTACATCAATAAAACATAGCTTCTTCTCCATAAGGACTAGAAACTTGCATTTAAAAATTAGATTTTTAGGAAGGTCAGGGGAAGGGCAACAGCCAATACCATACTTTAGGGCTTCCTCCCTTCGTTTTGGCATCATTCACGCAGCCCTGATTTTTGTGAATGTTTTAACAATGATGGCCTTTCTTCGCTGCATGTGTCCTCTCTCCACTCCAGATTGACGTGTGCTGCATTTCTCTTCCTCTTTTGGGCAGGACTGGAGCAGGATCTTAACAGGCGGCTTCATGGACAACACTTGGCAAAAGATGTTGTTCTGAAAGCAGTTCAAGGCTTCTTGGAGACCCCCCAGCCAGAAAAGGCACTGGCCCTTTCCTTCCATGGCTGGTCTGGTACTGGCAAGAACTTTGTGGCCCGGATAATAGCAGAACACCTTTACCAAGATGGCCTCAAGAGTGAATGCGTCAAAGTCTTCATCTCGCTCTTCCACTTCCCCCATCCAAAATACGTAGACTTGTACAAGGTAAAATGTTGCCTTTGTCAGAAACAAATCAACAGGGATGCCAGGAAAGCTAGAGGGGGACCCATGTTGAGAGAGAAGCTTCTTAACATTTTGCAGTTGTATCTTAGAACGATAGTAGAGCCTTAGCCTTCCCCCCTCTAATACAATATAACCACCTTCACTTCCTCATGCATATTTTTTAAAAATCTGCAATGCTGTTATCCTGTCTGGTCTCTTGGCATAGAGCAAGCTTTAAATGTTAGATTAATACCCACTTTAAAAATAGTACTCAACAAGTAGGAGACCTGCCCGCACTCATGGGAGAAAGGATGTTCTATTCTCCCTTCCTCTGCTGGTCCTTGTGGCTCCACTATGAACAATGTTTATTGAAATGTCCTTGAAATTGATTGTACTAACTCGCACTGTGTAATACGCATTGAGTAAGTAAAAAAGGCAAAGGATAAATGATGTAAATAAATAAATTTGGCCTGATTGGAAGGGGGATCTGGGCTGGGAGCAGAAAGCATGCTGGACAAACTTTCTTCTCCAAGCTTTCTTCTTTCCCCACCATGTGGGAACACACTTTTTACTCCAAGCTTAAGCAGACAGACAGACAGGCGCACACACACACACGATAACCTGGCCTGCGGTGGTAGAGGAGGCTTGGAAGAGAAAGTGTCAGGACTGGTCAACTTTGACCAGAATGCCATTGAGATCTCGCAACACTCATCAGATCTCATTTGCCGTTTTCTGTTTGAGTAGCACATCACTTTTCTGTTTTGGGTTTTTGGAAATCCCAATATTTTTTTTTTAATGTTTCAGGATATTTATACAAATCTGGGCATCTCATGTTTGCAGAAACTTCTCTTGCTGTGCCTGGCCCAATGCACAGTTTTTTTGATCTGCGCTCCAAGGCTTTGTTCAGAATTAAATATATAGATCGGGTCTTTCTGTCTATTGCTTCCTGCTTTGTGACTCTCACCATTCCCATCTGTCTGCTCAGGCCCAACTAGCAAAGCAGATCAGCGAGACAGTGCAGTTATGTCATCAGTCGCTGTTCATCTTTGATGAGGTGGAGAAACTTCATGATGGCCTCCTTGATGCCATCAAACCCTACATGGATCACTACGACAGTGTTGATACAGTGGATTATCGGCGGTCCATCTTTTTGTTCCTGAGGTAAATTTTTTTGTCAAAGGATAAGGTCATAGAAGGGGTTAGATGTCTGACAGCTCTAGGAGCAGCAGCTTCTTGACTGAAATCAAGAGACAATTATAACATCTATTAAAGTAAAAAACAAACAAACTTGCTAAGTAATAAAATTACATATACCAGCAACATACAAATATACTTATGGACATACGGATTTCCAGGCAAATCCTTATTGTGTATAAATCTTTTATCTTGTAATGGTTAATAATATTACCATAAAAGAAGATATTAAATAGCAGCGGCAGTTTTAAGAAAATAATGACACAATGGGTTAGAGCATGTGGAAAATTTCTGCTAATTAGAAGGGAGATTTTTTGGTAGTTTTCCCCTTCTGCTTCATACTTGCAGCTTCTCACTTAGACTGTTTCGAGAGGTACCTTGTCCCCCAGGGGTAGCATTTCTGGGATCATTTGCAGCTATGAGTGATTCCGCACACGTTGGATAATGCACTTCCAATCCTCTTTATAGATAATTTGGAACGGATTTTTGTGTGTGGAACAAAAAATCCACCTCAAACGATTGATAAAGTGCATTGAAAGTGCATTATCCAACATGTGCGGAATCAGCCTATAAAAGAAGAGGAGCTGACAGAAATCAGCAGCAGAGATTCAGTATAGAATCCAAACTCATGTGAATTGTGAAAGTCTGACTATTTAATGGATTGGACCTTGTGGATCCATTCCACTAGTGCAAGAGACTTCTCCTGACATAAGGTGACTTCCTGCCACAAGAGCCTGTTTCCGCAGGGTAAGACACTCATTACAAGGGAAGGCATCCCTGTTAGTGTAACAGATCCATGGGATCGAACCCAGAGTTCCCATACATGTAATTTTTATAATAGACGAAGGGGTTGGGTTGGTGAATTTTGAGTAAATTGTGTTGTATAAGCATTTTTGTTCTTCTGGAATCTCTCTTGCTTCCTTTGTATTTTGGGAAATACGGGAAGACAAGCAAATTCCCATAGTTTTGTGTTGGATTTCACATTCCGGAAAAACAGAATAGAACAATTTCCTGGTTTGGCTTGCTTGGTTTCCTTACACACGCGCACACACCCTTGTCCCAGCACCTCAACCTTTGATATTGGCAGGATCCCTGCCAAGTCTCTTGCTCTTTTTCTGCTTTTTGAATGGAATTGGAGCAGGGCCAAGTCTTACCAACAGCCTTTCAGCAGACACAGAGCTAGGACATATCAATATGTACCAAACCTTGATCCACACCTTCACCAGAGTGCAGAGCAGGGTTGCCCAAATATTTTTTGCTCAAGCCTCAGGAGCCTTCCTTCTCCCCTTGCCTGGTGGAAACCTGATACCCCTTCACTTGTTCTTCCACAGTGATGGCAGTTCATTTTCCTGAACCCAGTTCACAACCTGTTGGAATTGGAATGGCAATGTGGTGTGTTAAAAGGAGAATGCCAGGAGTAGATGACTAAAGTGGCTTTAGGGAAGCCCTCAGTACACCCAGTGGTAAAGGGTGGATAGTAACACTCATTTGCTTTACAAAGTTGCTGTACCACCTTTGTAACTAGGTAGCTTTGTTTATTTATTTAGTAGACTGTTTCTTTTCTCCTGCCCCTCTCTTGCTTCCTAGAGCGGTCAGGTGCCCGACTGAAATCTTAGCATAGGGTGTGCCTCTTGCACTTAGGATGAGAGGTAGAGAGGGGAAAGCAGTTGGCAAGGCAATATTGCTCATGGCATGGGATGGGGAACAGGGCATTGTGAGCAGAAAGATGGGTGATATTTTCATAGGCACCAGGCTCCTACTCTTCTCCTCTGTTATGCCTTCAGGTTGGCAGGTAATGAGGACCTTGCTTCAGTGCTCAGCCCTCAGTCTGGGCATTTGGTCTTCTTTTATTGTTTGGTGAGGAAACCAAGAGAAGTTGCTTGTTAAGGTGCCACTGGGCCCTCTCTCCCCCATTCTATTTTGATTTGATGTAGTTTCTTTTGTCCAGCGGTAGTTCAATCCTGGAGAGGCAGCATAATTTTTTTTAAAAAACAAGTAAGAAATAAATTTACTCTTTAACCTCTGGTTTTCAGTAACACGGGTGGCAACATCATCAACGAAGTGGCCTTAGACTTTTGGCGGTCTGGTCATGCCCGAGAGGAAATCACCCTGGAGTACTTGGAACGCTACCTGAGGACGGAGCTTCTGGACTCAACAGGTGAGGTGGTCTGCAGGATTTCGTCAGGCTCTGTCGCAGTCCTGGCTTTTGGAGAGCAGAAGGCTGCTTCTCACTTTGCCAAGAGAAAAGAAGTCACACACACACAGCATTGTGGCTCTGGTTGAAGGTGCTCATGTGAAGCGTATGTATTAAATTCCTGCTTCACACATGCCACTTTAAATATATGCACATTATGCTTGACAGCATGCCAGGAGTGGCTGGGGTTCCCTGTCAGGCAAACACGGCTCTGTTGCCACATAAGATGTGAACTGGCCAGTAGCACAGAGGACATGAGGCACTTGTTACCACAGCCCAGGGCTTTTTTTCAGCTGGAACGCGGTGGAATGGAGTTCCGGCACCTCTTAAAAATGATCACATGGCTGGTGGCCCCGCCCCCTGATCGCCAGACAGAGGGGAGTTTAGATTGGCCTCTGTGCTGGTGCAGAGGGCAATCTAAACTCCCCTCTGTCTGGAGATCAGGGGGCGGGACCACCAGCCATGTGACCATTTTCGCCGAGGGCAATTTAAACTTTAAAAAAAACCCTCCTTGTTCCAGCTGACCCAAAGTGACATCATTGTGTGGTCCTGAGTTCCACCACTGAGTTCCACCACCTCTTTGCCCAGAAAAAAAGCCCTGCCACAGCCAACATATAAAGCAGCTCCAAATATGTAAGCCTATTTGATCACATTCATCTCTTATTTGCCATAGCTTTACTTCTCCTTTCCTTCCCATTTCCCTCCCCAATATTTCTTACTGTCGAAATATAGACTTGTAAGCCACTTGGGGCAGAGGATCCATGTCTTTTGCTGACATGGCTCTAGAATGTAGCTCATAGATTAAGAGTGCTGTAAAAATGGCAACTTTCCAACTCAGGAAAGCAACAGCAACCAAATGCCACCAACCATCTTTTCTGAAGCTTTTGATTGAAGTCTGTGAGAAGCAAAAACTGCAACACCATAGACTTCCCCCAGAGCCCACTGTTATTTGGGGCTGTCAAAGTACATCCAGTGGAGGACCGGATCAGATTCAAGGTTTTGGTATTAACCTATAAAGCCCTATGCGGACTGGGACCGGTGTATCTGTGGGACCGCCTCTCCCTATATGAGCCCCAGAGGACGCTTCGATCCAGCGACAAACAGCTGTTAATGGTCCCTGGCCCCAGGGAGGCCCGCCTAGCATCGACCAGGACCTTTTCAGTCCTGGCTCCAACCTGGTGGAACGCTCTGTCTAAAGAGACTAGGGCCTGGCTGGATTTGTTATCCTTCCGCCAGACCTGCAAGATGGAGCTGTTCCGCCAGGTGTATGGTTGACGCTGGTTGGGCCTCCCCACTAGCTGACTAGAGGAAAACATGCCCCCCCATCCAGCCTGTTAAATACTTTGGAGATGGTTGGGTGGTGGTTATTGGAGAAGTCTGCTGCTGTGTGTTTTAAATATTTGTGGTTTTATTGGTTTTAAAGTTACCTGTATTTTAAATTACTATACTGATTGTAATCCGCCCTGAGCCTGCTGATGTGGGGAGGGTGGAATATAAATTGCATTAAATAAATAAATGAAGTATGGAAAAATAGCATTAGAACATCAAATTTGGATTCTTTGGAAAGGAGTAAAATATAGATAGCCTCTATCACGTGTACTTTGTGCTATTTTCAGATGAGGGTTCTGCCCACAACAGCCTTCTGGAAGAGAACCTCATTGACTTCCTGGTACCTTTCCTACCCCTGGAGTTTCGCCATGTGAAGCTGTGTGCTCGGGATGCCTTCCTGGCCCGAGGCCTTCAGGTCACTGAAGAGGCACTGGACGAGGTTGCAGGGATGATGGTGTTTGTCCCCAAAGAGGAGAAGCTCTTCTCCGCTCAAGGTTGCAAATCGGTCTCCCAGCGCATAAACTACTTCCTGCCCTGATAATGTCTGGGTTTGACTGCTGCAGTGCAACCAGTTCCACTTCTTCTTGCACAACGGGTAGCTAACATGCATTGCGCTGTGTCTGGATATTAGATCCCCCAATGATGGGGGCCTGCCAGGCTGGAAGAAACCAATTCGAGTGGCTGTCTGTTACAAGATGCTACTGATGAACTTTCATCAGGGAAAAAAGTGGTTTTCAACAAATAGACAACCACGTAGCTGGAATCTACATAAACGGCGCTATTAAAGAAACGGGGACAGGTACGTCATTGAAAGATCACAGACTTGTTACGGTGGGCCATCCCTTCTCAATTGCTGCACAAGGGGTGCAGGTTGGTCTTGAAGGAAAAACTCTTAAGAGGAACAAGATTTGGCTAGAACGTCGTCGTTTTTTGGATGACTTTATCCGAAGACTGAAATAGTTTCCTGTCTGCTGTTTCAGAAACTAGGTGGGACTAGAATATTTGCTAGCAATGCCACAGGCATTGTATGGTGGCCATCAGCTAAGACTAAGGTGGCCTGTTCCCTTTTGATGACTTGATACTCATTTTTTAAAATAGGATTCACTTTCTTAATCTGATGTTAGGGCTTTGTGGGGGAGGTGTTTTGCAATCAAGTCCAGGGAAGTTGTGGCGATTTGCTTATATGAGCACATGCTGCTGCCGCCGCCTTATGCCGTCAGATGATTGATCTATCAAGGTCAGTATTGTCTACTATGACTGGTGGCAGCTCTCCAGGGTCTCAGGTATCACCTACTCCATAATGCTTTTCTCTGGAGATGCCAGAGACTGAACATGGTAGAGCATCTGCTCTACCACTGAGCCATGCCCTCTCCCACTGTCCTTTCCAGCGTACATAAATGCCATAAGGAACTCACACAGACAGTGGATTTAAAATTGGAGTGCCATGCTAATGTGGTCACAATACGTACAAGCAATTGGTGTCCAAAGTCAAAATTGCATGCCCTGGTACAACGATGCATTTCCAACCCAGCACTGTGCTTGGCCATGAATGTTGAGCAATAAGCATACAATTACTACAATAAAGCAAACTCTGTTTACATGAACCGGTGTCTGCCGTTATTTCACACCTGCATCTTTGTAAACAGAAATTTGGCAGTCACCGATTTCTGTTGAAACTGGAAACGTGGCTAAACTTTGCATCTGTGAATGATTACTTGTCCCAGTCTAGACAGACTGAAGAGGCAATACAGCTGCACTCTGCGTGCATCTGTCAAGCCATCAGCTGTTAGCAGAAGGCCTACACTCATGCAGAAGCTAAATAAGCAATAGACTAAGGCCTCAGATTATGCAGAACCTCTAAATACAACACCCCTCTAACCTCCTCCTTTTTGGTAATACTATAGAGCATCTTAACGTTGAGATAGCTTGGCCTTAGGGTTTTAGAACATTTTAAGCTGGCCCTGCTCACAGCACAGAATCAAGCAAGTGGCTACACAACTTTGCGTGTGACAATTGATCTGGGCAGGGCTATAGACATGCAGACCCTCTACAGACTTACGGCATTTCTACTCTGCTTTTCTCCCCAAAGAAACCCAAAGCAGCTGCCCAAAATTTCCAGGACAACACTAGCAACATTCAGAGAAAACACATCCTGGACAGGCTTAAGCACCTGCAAGCAGGGAAGAAAACAAGCACAGCAGTAATGAGCTGCTCCTAGCAAGATCTTCCAAACTTCCTTGCAGGGATCTAGTAGGACTGGAGGCAGCCAGGCTACTTTCAAAAGTAGGACACAGGGATCGTATCACCCAGGTGCTAAAAGATCTACACTGGCTGCCTGTCTCTTTCCAGGCCTAATTCACAGTACTGGGTCTTACCTTTAAGAACTTAAATGATTTGGGGCCAAGCTACTTAGATCGTCTCTTTGCATACTATCCAGCTTGCTAGTTGCAATACGCCTCCCAGCCCTGCTCTCTGTGCAGGTGTTGGCCAGAGACTGCTTTTTCCAGGGGTGGCAACTCATCTGTGCAATGCCCCTCCCTTACTCTCTTCTATGAGCCAGGCCCAACCCCGGCATTTAATTACAGGGTTATTTAGTGTTTTTATAGTTTGCTTTTGCTATGAGAATTATTTAGTAGCAAGTGTTTTAGACAGTTTTAACGCTCCATTTGGATTTTTTAATTGTTCACTTTCATGGTTTTGTTTGGATTATGTTATATTTCGCCAGCTGCTTCAAACAGGTTCTCTGGAAGAGACAGCATACCAGTTTTCTAAGTGAAGTAAATAGGCATGTCCCTTGAACAGGCCTAGGTGCCGATGGGGAAAGGTAAGCCATGATCACCATCTTCAGGTCATTGGAGAAAGGATGGGTTTTTAAAAATGTACTAGACAGAACCCCGCTCTCCCCCTGTACAGAATCTCTAAAATTATCAAAATAAGGCCCCCTATTTTCAGTAACTGCTAGGGAAGGTGGATCATCTCCTATGGTAAACATGTCTACAACGGGGGTCTTTTGTTCCCAAGAACCCCCTTCACATACTACAGAGGTATATACTTGAGAGGAAATACAAGTATCTGAGCATGTAAGTTCAGTTGAGAGTCTCTGGGTAAAAATAAAAGGAGTAAGAAATAATAGTGATATTATGGTGGGTGTCTGTTATAGACCACCAAGCCAGGCAGAGGACTTGGATGAGAAACTCCTAGAATAAATTACAAAGTTCTCAAAGAGACGGGACACAGTGGTCATGGGAGTTTTCGGTTATCCAGATACCTATTGGAAGTCTAACTTTGCGAAACATGAAAGGTTAAATAAATTCTTGACTGGTCTTGCTGACAACTTCATTTTTCAGAAAGTGGAGAGGAGAAACAAGGGGATCTGCTATCTTGGACTTGGCTTTCACCAACAGGGAAGAACTGGTTGACGAGGTGAAAATAGCGGGCACCCTGGGTAGTACTAGTGACCATGTAATTTTGGAATTTACAGTCTTGGGGAAGGGAAAAGCTGTATGTAGTCAGGCATACAGGTTAGACTTCAGGAAATTTTAACAAAGTTATGCTGGGTAGAATCCCATTGTCAGAAATACTTAAGGAGACGGGAGTTCAAGAGGGGTGGGAGTCTCTTAAAGGCGAAATATTGAAGGCACAATCACAAGCGATTCCTATGAGAAGGAAAAATGGGAGGAGCCTAAAGAAGCCAAGGTGGCTCCATAAACTCCATAAAGAGTTGAGAAATAAAAAAGACTTATTTAGGAAATGGAAGGAGGTCTTTATAACCAAAGATGAATATAAACAAATAACTAGCGCTTGTGAGGAGAGTGTTAGAATAGCTAAAGCTCAGTCTGAGCTTAGGCTAACAAGAGATGCTAAAAACACCAAAAAAGGGTTCTTATGTTCAAAATAAGAAAAAGAGCAAGGACTTGGTAGGCTCATTGCAGGGACAGGAAAGTAAAATTGTAACACGTGATGAAGAGAGGGCAGAACTGCTCAATTCCTACTTCAGTCTTCTCCTGCAAGGGAAATGGTGCTCAACATGGCAATAACAGAACACATGATGGGGAAAGGGAGTTATAGCCTAAGACTGGCATTGAGGTAGTACATAAGTAACTTGTGTCTTTAAATGAAACCAAGTCCTCAGAGCCAGGTGAATTACATCCAAGGGTACTAAAAGAACTCGCAGATATAATTGGAGCTTTTGTCCATTATTTTTGAGAATTCTTGGAGAACAGGCAAGGTTCCAGAAGATTCGAGGCGGGCAAATGTTGTCCCCATCTTCAAGAAGGGGGAAAAGGAGGGTCTGGGTAACTACTAACCCGACAGCTTGACGTCTGTACCTGGAAAAGTTTTAGAACAAATCATCAGCCAGTGCTTGAGCATTTAGAAAAGATGGCTGTTACTAAGAGCTACCATGGGTTTCTCAAGAACAAGTAATGTCAGACTAACCTCTCTTTTTTGAGAAAGTTACTGCCTTGCTGGATCAGGGGAATGCTGTAGACATAGTTTATCTCGATTTCAGTAAGACTTTTGATAAGGTGCCACTTAATATCCTTGTTGACAAGTTGGTAAAATGTGGTTTGGATCACATTACTGTTAGGTGGATCTCTTAACTGATTGACAGATTGCACCCAAAGAGTGCTTGTTAATGGATCCTTATCCTCTTAGAGAAGAGTGACAAGTGGAGTGCTTCAGGGATCGGTTCTGGAACCTGTTCTGTTCAACATTTTTATAAATGATTTGGAGGGAGGAATAAAGGGAATGCTTATTAAATTAGCAGATGATACTAAATTGGGAGTAGCAAATATGGTTGAAGACAGAGTAAGGATACAGGATGATCTTGACAGGCTGGAAAACTGGGCTAAAACAAATAAAATGAATGTCGAGAGAGAGAAACGCAAAGCTCTGCATTTAGGTAGGAAAAATCAAATGCATAATTATAGGACGGGGGAGACTTGTCTTGGCAATAATATGTGTGAAAGGGATCTAGGGGTCTTGGTAGACCATCAGCAGTGTGACTTGGTAGCTAAAAAGGCAAATGCGATTTTGGGCTGTATCAACAGAAGCGTAGTGTCCAGATCATGTGAAGGTATTGCTCTACTCTGCTCTGGTTAGACCTAACCTAAAGTGTTGTATTCAGTTTTGGGCACCACAATTTAAAGAGGATATAGACAAGCTGGAAAATGTCCAAAGGAGGGCAACAAAGATGGTGAGGGGTCTAGAGACCAATTCCTATGAGGAAAAGTTCAAGAAGCTCAGTATGTTTAGCCTGGAGAGGAGACGATAACCATCTTCAAGTACTTGAAGGCTTCCAAACAGAGGATAGTGTAGAGTTGTTTTCTGTTGCCACAGAAGGTCAGACCAGAACCAATGGGTTGAAATTAAATCAAAAGTTTTCGACTGAACATTAGGAAGAACTTCCTCACAGTTAGAGTGGTCCCTCAGTGGAACAGGCTTCCTCGGGAAGTGGTGGGTTCTCCTTCTTCGGAGGTTTTTAAGCAGAGGCTAGATGGCATTCTGACAGCAATGCTGATTCTGTGAACCTAGGCAGATCATGAGGAAGGGCAGGAAGAGATACATCAGTGCTTAGTTCTTACATGCCCAGGGTAATGCTGATCGCCACTTTGGGGTCAGGAAGCAATTTCCCCCAAGCCTATTTGGCTAGGGATCCTGACATTGTTTTGCCATCTTCTGGGCATGGAGCAGGGGTCACTGGGGGTGTGGGGGCAGATAGTTGTGAATTTCCTGCAGAATTTGGACTAGATGTCCCTGGAGGTCCCTTCCACCCTATGATTCTATGAGGGCAAAAAAAATTAACATGCAATCTCTATATAAGCCATCTAGTTGGGTGTGTGTTACACATGCTACCTAGTGCCAATGACAACTTACCTGACCACCTACATCCGGTGAAGTATATGAATATGCAGTTACAGCTTTGCAACCATCTCCACACAAGCTGGAAGATGGTTTGTACCCTGAGGCAGCTTAGAATAGCTGGACAGGGAAGCATATGCCACAGCCCCAAATTGTAATATGGATGGCAAAAGTCCTATTTGCTTATTATTGCTTGCTGACTGCTGGCCAGAGAAGATACTAACAAGGCTGTATTTGCTGTCTAGTTTTGCCTGCCAAATGATACAGCATACGTGACCAAGGCTAACGTGCTCACAATGGAGGGGGAAAGAATAGAACAGAACGTGCAGCGTAATCATTTGCTCTCTGGCCGGCAGGTCAAAAATACCTTCCAACGTAATCATGCAATACTACAACAGGAAAGGGTAACTGGCTGCCCAGCCACCGGCCTTGCAGGCCTCTGGCATAGTTTCAAGGTTGAAGACCCAACTGAAACACGTGGCCTCCTAAAGGGACAAGGCTAGATGGACAGAGAGATTACCTGCTCATGGTCTCCCAGCAAGCTTCTATGGCAGAGTGGAGATTTCAGCCTGGGTCTCCTACTGCACTGTGTCATACTTACAGGGTGGCCGCATTATTGCTGGGAGGGAAGGCTGCAGCTAAGAAATAGCAAGGCTTAGCTAGGGAGTTCATGGCAGAGGCACAATTTGAATTGGTAACTTTCCAGGGATGTCACGCAGTCCCTCAGCCACTACCACGGCACAAGAGTCTACCCCAGAGTAGCCTCCTGGCACTTTTGTCATTCTTGTACCTTTGAAGGCTCATACATGAACATTCAGCACTTGGGTGCATCTCAGCTAGGCATTAAAGCATTTATTCACTACCTCCTGCTATGACTCGAGGCTTAACAAATAAAACCCAAATAAGCCTCTTCCCACCCTAAGAATGCCTGCAGTCTATACCCATTAAAAGCCTTGGAAAACCAAACAGCCTCACAGTTACCTCTTTAAAAGTTCTAGGTAGCATCCCTCCCCAAACCTACTCAAGGAGACTTTTCCATATGGTGGGAAAAGCCAGGCAGGCTTTTTCTACCAAAGGAAGCAAGGGAAGAGCTAACATGGAGCAGCCCAAGAATGACAGCTGGTGGAGAACATAAGGAAGAAAAAAATCTTTTAGATACGCGAGTACTAAGCTTTGAAGGTGATAAGCAGCACCTAAGACTAAAAAAAAAACAACCTGGCAGCCACTGAAACCACTTTTAAATGGGTGCAATATTCTTGGTTAGTCCCTCAGGCTGCTGCACTCTGAACCAAATGCACTTTCTGGGCTGTCTTAAAGGGCAGCCGATGGGAACAGTCTGGCAAGGGCTGTATTCAAGTTGACAATGGGCAAGATCAAAGTTCTGTCTACACTGACGAAGCCGTTGATTTCTACATGCAAGATATCCCCCTTGATGGTAGATTGGCAAGGAACACGCACCTCAACTGCCTTGAACACTGCGGCACTCAAAACTCAACCATGAAGTTCTGCAATATGCTAAGAAGTTACTTCCTCTGCAACCTAGATATGACACCTGTGCATCGCCATCAGTTATTCATTAGCTGTCCTCTCTGATCGCCCCCCCCCCAAGATATAGCATGGTACACTAGTTAAGAGTGTTGGACTAGGATCTGGAAGCTTGCTGGTGACTGTGGGTCCGTTGCGCTCTCAGCCTGAACGTACCCCTCACAGGGGTTGCTGATGTGACAATAAAATGGTGGAGGGAAGAACAAAGATGTAAGCTGTTTGGAGTCTGTGCTGGGGAGAAAAGCAAGTGTTTATACAGCTAAAATAAATGCCTTGACAACGGCTGATTCCGCACACGTTGGATAATGCACTTTCAATGCACTTTATCTATCGTTTGAGGTGGATTTTTTGTTTCACATACAAAAAAATCTGTTCCAAATGATCTATAAAGAGGACTGGAAGTGCATTATCCAACGTGTGTGGAATCAGCTGACGTTTCTACCAAACCAGGCCCCCCATTAACACCTCTTGGTGGTATGAATCACATTTTTGGGAGGAATAGGTCTAAACTTTACCCTTAAGAGTTATTAAACATTAGTTCCAAAGAGAGGCAGAAACACAGCAACAACAAAAAGAATCATGTCTCCAAGTTTATTTGCCAATAAAATATTGCAACTTTTATTTAAAACAAAATGCAAATTGGCAAAAAAAAAAACCCTTTTGTGGAACGACAGGCAGAAGAGCCCACACAATGGAGCCCTTATTTACATCAAGTTAACACTGTTTGCAGTTCACAGTCAGGCAATAGTGAGAATTTAAATTAGAAAAAAAACCTCAAATATATTACAACAACAAATAAAAAAAACAAAAAAAACCTCCAATTGACAACACTGGTAGTGAGGGTATTTTTTTGTGATCAGTGTGTTTTCGATTCCATCAAATTCTCTTCAGTGACTTCAACTATTCAACTAAGAGTACTGGGTTTGTTTAGAAACCTTAACCACTTTCCCCTGCCCCCTCCCCCCAAACCCACCCCTTCTACTGAACACTTTTGCACCCGAGGCAGCTGCAGTGAAATTAGGCATTTCCAACATTAACCTTCCGAAATGGAGTGCACGTTTTCATTCCATGGGCATTAAGCTGGGTTTTCAGAGCTAACTGTATACAGCCTTGGATAGATGGTCACCAAGCATGTTCTGTGTTCAGTCATTAGGGGGCTTTTCTAAGCCTCTATTTGAATCATGGGCATATGCCTTGCTAAGGAGCTTGGACAGGTAACAGCCAGTTCTCATTCACAGACTCCATGCTCCAAGATGGAACAGCTGGAATGGATTTGGTCACATATCCAACTACAACTTAAGGCCTGTTTATAGTAACTGCACAGTGGTAAAGCACTGAACTGCACTATTGATGCTGTGGGATTTGTGGCTCTGGGTGTGCGGCTGTGTGTGTGCACGCGCGTGTGCATGTGCGCACTGTACATTTGAAAGCCCTCTGCCAAAGGTGGGCAGCATGTCAGTGGAAAGATTATGTGGAGCCAACTTCTCTAAAATGCACACATGTAGAGTTTTTAAGATGGCGCAGCATTCAAACATAGAACCCGCACATGCATCCTGCAGCAGTGTTACAGTTGAGAAACTTTACCACTAGATTTCGCCACAGGTATGAGATGGCCCCAGCAACTGCTTCATGAACTGGAAGCAGCTTCTCTCTCTGTATGGGTTGCCGGAATAATTAAGGCCATATGGTCAGGTAGGATTTGGCAAGCACCCTATATAGGAATTTTCAATATGGGAACAAAGACTGTTCAACCTACTTCAAAGGTTGCATAAATCCCACTGCTTTCCAAGCAACTCCCCCCCCCCCTTCCCCACACGATTAGAAACTAAGATTGCCTGTTGGAATGCCTTCAAAGCTTAATGGTTTGATGATCTACTACAGACAGACAGGTTTCAGAAACCTCAAAACTCACAAAATAGTCCACAGGCAGAGTGCATACATCGTAGCATGCCATCACACATGGAAACCTTAGAGAACATGTACATTATCTAGCACAACCTTGCTGTGAAACCAGTAGTAGTGGGGGAAAGTATTCCTGCAAACTCCAATCCATAGTACAGAAGAAACGAGATGATGCTCCTTCTACAGTCCACAGGCTCAAAAAAATCAAAAATTCTCCATTCAGCTGAAGCTTCCTGTGGACTCAACATATTGTCCCCCTCAGACCAGTTACATGTTCTTCCCATAGTATTGTTTCAGAGGAGTATGAATTAAGGATCGTGGTCAATTCCGAAGGATCAGTGCCACAATTTCAAAAATACAAATGGAGCAGGCATAAAGGCAGCAGCCTCCTTCCCTCAATTAGTGTCATTAAAAGTGCCATTTTTAAAATGGGGTACAAATTGTGCAAGGTACTACTTGAAAATGGGTACTAAGACAAATATCACCCTTTCCAATTCTATTCAAGGGCCTTGAGCCACAGTAAATCATGAACAGTGACTAAAAAAAATGAATGAATGCTACCTACAATTACCAATACGTATACTCCATTCAGGAGTCCTTCAGTATGTGAACAATTCATATGCTCAAGACACTTGCGTGTTATTTCCAGCAAGCCCAGAATACAACAGGAAAGATCCCTCAATTGGTCAAAGTAGGCTGTGAAGTGGGCTACAGTTATTTTATAAGCCTATTCTGGTACATGTTGCATTTTTCCACATGCTCCCACAGCTCCTCAGCATTTGAATTATTGAGCAACTGAAATTAATTGAGAACCCACAACCAAAGCAAATCAAGATTGGAGGTGGGGGGGGAGTACAAGTGACATAGCAGGCTCCTGGGGGGAGAAAAGAGGCAAGAGAAAACCAGAGGTTAAGTCGCATCTTTTGCTACTACCGAATTGCCCTGAAATGGATTATCCAGGATTCACAACTCACTAGATAGGGCCAACCTGATATATATATATATATACGGCCAAGTAGAGCAGCGAGCACAGCAACTGACAAAGGAGCAACCAACCCAAGTATAAAAGCTGGCATCAAGAAAGATTTACAAACTTAACACACATGTAAGGCAAGGCTTGAAGCTCTGTGCTCTTGTTTGTAGGCAAATCACAGATTCCGCACGCACTACATTCTCTGCCTGATGGTAGAAATATAACCTCAGGGAAGGGGGGAACCCCATGGTTGAACAGCAGACAACTTGGAAATGAGATTGGACATGGCTGAAAATTCAAAAAGGATGCATGACAAAAAGGTACAGATATGCTTTTTATGAATGGGTTAGAAACTCAAAAAATGGATTCCGCCCCCTCTCCCCCTTCTAGGTTTGCCATAGAACCTCTCCGGAAAGCTGGAAGACAGCAATAGCAGTAAACATGGAAACTTTTCTCAGTCTAAGTACTGAAGATTGAAGGGTTTAAATGCAAGCCGACACGCGCATCCTTTGTAACCACCCATTGCATGAGGTATGTAATTTATGTAGGCAAAGGATGACACACAAAAACAAATGCTGAGATGATGGCTGTGTGACCCTCTCTCTGCTTTACCCACAATGTTCCACTAAAGGTGCAGACATCCTTACAAACAGGAAGCATTAAGTAGTCTGGGAGCAACACTTCTGCCTTCTATTGAATGGTTCTTGGCTCATAAGGACACGTGCAGGAATCAAAACAGTCAGTGTTTACATCTTCAAAAAGTCTAGGCTGCACTTGCAGATTAAATGGCAGACAGAATAGAAATCTACTCTGTTTAAAATGTTATGCTTGTGCTGTCCTCAGTTTGATGTGCACAAGTATGTGAAACCCAACATATTTAAAGATATCATTTAAGAGCCTGGTTAGGTATCGTGCACCCAGCATATGAAAAGACACAAGATGTTAAGGCAGGCATCACCAGCTTACAGTCTCAACTTCTCCTCTGGAAACAGGCTGGCTGGGGACCACTGATGAACACAATTTCATCTATATCAATGGTTCTCAAGCAGTGGGTTGGGTCTCTCTTGCGGGTAGGTTGGGAGGCTAAAGAAGAACAGCTTTGAGAGGAGGCTCGAGGAGGCTTGTGGGCAAATTTGGATTTGCTTCTTGTTTGCAAAATGGCTGTGAAATACAGCCTGTCGTTCAGTAATGCTACATAATTATAAACACTGGACATGGAAAGACAGTGTAAAAACTGGTTCTTTTGTTAACCACTGTGTAATTCCTGCACAGAAAGGTTAGAAAAGGGTCCTGCTTTAAAGTTTGATTACTAGTGCCCTTAATTGTTCGACACTGAATTTCCCCTGCTCCTCCCACTCCTAAAGTCTCATGTAAATTAAACAAAGCACAGATAAACAGAGGGAGAAAGAGAACCACTGGCTCCATCTTTCCTGTGCATTTTCCTATTGTCCACTTTTACTTTCCCTACCCATCTCAAATCGCAAATGGGCTAATTTTCACATGCAGCCAGGCTCTTAACCTCCACTGGCCTCTTTTTGTTCACTTAACAGTCTGGTCCCCCTTAATTTTTCCATAGTCCCTTTCCCCATTCAGCTCATTTCATTTTGGTTCTTCAACAAACACTAGGGAAAAGGCTGCTTTTTATAAAAATGAAAGGCTCAAATCTCTTGACAAAGCACATTTAAATCCTTCTAACACCTCAGAGGGCTCTCTCTCTCGCTCTCACCTACATATATATTAATAAAACAGCACGGCCATAACATTTTAAAGTCCCCATATTTTAAAACTTAAAATTACCAATTTTTAAAGTTTAAGGTGCACAGCAAATCAGACCCTGAAAATTGTTTCCTGACAATGCTGCTAGTAAAAAAACTGAAATTTACTGAGAAATGTGTATGGATTGTGCCTGTTTTAAATCTGGAGTTAGTATACAGCCACTAGAGTACATAGACCTCCCCCTAAACCCGCAGTAGGTATCCTGGGGAAAAACAAGGAACAAAGATGAGATTTGTGTTCATTTAGTGGATTTCTGTGAGCAGGAATTCCCTTCCTACATCTCAAGTAGTGTACATGTACATATATTACATATTGCTGGGACAAATCAAAATTCTCTTCATCTTTTAGTACAAGTGACTTCAGGACATGACAGAATTATAGTTTAGGGAATGGGATTTTTTGCACACCGTATCAGATGACAATGAGCTCCTGTGTCCTTTCATTTGTTTGAAAAATGCTTGACAGACAACAGGATAATTCATTTCACACAACAGACAACAGTCTTTCCATCATGTACATTTGCATGCCCCTCACCTCTCCCCAAAAAAGACAAAGGTGCTTCACGTGGGTGGCAGTTCTCAAGTTTGGGGGTGGGGTGGGGGAGAAGACTGCAAATCAGGTATCCATGAGAAGCACCTATCCCAGGTAACATGATCTGCATGGAGAAAACAGAGGGCAGTTCCCATTTTGCCACCTTGGGAGGACCACTGTTGTTCTGGTCTGAACTGGGCCCCAAACTTGCTAGACTCTTGACTGAACTGAAAGTGTGAGAAGGGGGAGTAACAGTCCATTCTTCCTTTAGCCCCTGTTAGAGATTGAGTTATCCTATCCATATAGTTAGATTACTTTACCCAATAATGCATCTTCAGAGCACTTCCTGAAAAACAAGCAATTTAAAACAGGGCAAAAACCATCATTGTTTTTAATATGACTGGTAAGAACTATCACAGACGAGGTAACTCTTGGGAGCCTGTTTGTGAGCAGCAGAGGGAAACAAATGACCTCAGGACTGGTACAGCTATATTTTTCCGGTTCCCTCAAAAAAATAGCTGGAATAGTCAGCTACATTTTTTAAAAAAAGGAATGTAGAGAACAGCAGCAGCAGCATTCTGCAATGCCTTTAAACCAGGGTGGCCCCTCAAGGTTTATCGAAGAAGTAGGAGCCAATATTGTACCAAAATTTAAACACAGATACACATTTTAAAACAGCCTTCAGACACATGCTGGTAAGTTTGTGCTACAGCCCCAAACTACTCAAGTGATTGCCAGGTTAGATACCCAATGCTAGACTACCCAAACGGTGATAATAGCCAGTTTTGGGGGGTGGGGAGTGAAATCCAGTGGCAAGTTTGCCAAGCATCACTCAGCTACCAGTAAAAGGAAGGACAGAAGTGTAGGGGGTAAACAATGTGAGGAGAACAAAACAGCATGTGTTTCATACATTAGCTGGCTTTTTGCAACTCTTATTACAGCAGCAAAATGGAAGTTAGACCATCTGGGCTAGTGCATCCCCTTCCCCTAAGCTCCAAACACCATTCTATATGACAGACCTTACCCCACACCTAACCCACCTCTTCTCCTTTGCAAGGAGGATAGCAAACTCCAGTTCCCATGGTGCCTCTGAACCTTCCTGGACATAGCTTAGAAGGCCAAAACATGCGGAAAAGGAAGTGGCCTCCCCTCCCAGTCGCTCTGGTTGTCTGGATAATGTGGAGAACAGCAGACCTTTCCCCAAAACAAGGAACTGGCTGTTGATTATCCTGCCTTCAAGGTAGAGGGTTGAGAACACACGTCCTCTCTTTCCCCCTCTGTAGACCCAGGGCGGTCGCATGTTCTGGCTAGGGCAAATTCTTGACATTCTGCTCCTATCAGCTGCGATCTTCACACCCCCTCCCCATGAAGCTTAGCTTCCCTCCCATCCGCCCCATGTACTGAGATGAACCTGTAAACATGAGAGCTCAGTGATCTGAGGTACTTCACATAAAACTCGCTCAAGTATCAGTCTTTTCATTTCAAAAGCAACAGCATAGGGGGGGGGAAAAACCACAGAAGAAGTCATCCTGACCCTTCTCCTATCTCCACATTGTGTATTATTTTTCCTCCCAATCAGATATTTGACAGTAGCTACCTCTGGACAACATCACTGATTTCTTGGACACAAGACAATAAGTTATTAAGTACAGGGTTTGCTCCAGGCATGCTAGCAGCTGTCGAGGACACCTGCAGCTCCTGCAGGCTGAGTTCCAGTTTGCTCACAGCTTCCCGGAAGGCAAACTTGTTACGTGTTTGGGGGATGCAGTCCACGTAGCCTGAGCAGTAATCGAGCAGCTGGTGCCCTGTGTCTACCAGCTGGCTGTTTGTAGAGGGCTCAGCAATGGCATTTGAGAGGAGATCTGCACACTCCAGCAGTGCCTCTTTGCTGATTTTGTCAGCAGAAATCCTCTCCGTTGCCTGTTTGGTCTTTCTCAGCGCTACTTTGGCCCCTGCTGTGCCATTCGCCATTTTGGCAGGTGAGGTGGAAGACGACGATGGAGGCACTTGAGGTGGAGGTATCATAGGCCTTCCAGCTTTTCCACCAGCGGGTGCCATCACTGACCTTTTGTTGCCCTCACTTGATTCTTGCCCATGCTGTGCCAATGCTCCATTATTCAACTCATCTGCTACCTCCGAACAAGCTGGAGGCTGCTGCAAGAGCCTCATGATTGGGGGTGGGGGTGGAGCGCACTTTGGTTTGATCCGCCTCGGCCTGTCATTGGAAGCTGCAACCTGATGCTCAGATAAGAGCTTGAACCGATTCCCCTGAGAGTCTGTGCCAATAAGCTGCACATCTGCTGGAGTATGCTTCAGAGTGGGCGAGATAAGGACCGGCACTTTGTGATTGTGAGTGGTTGGAAGTACTGCTGCACCCTTGGTTGGAGAAGACCAGCCTGATTTCTCCTCACTTTCTGTCAACCCTTGCCATGCACTGCTGTTCTTTTCTTTACTTTTCAGGTTTGCAGTGGCTGTTGGCCCTGGACAGTCCTTCTCTGAAACAGCTGAGTCCACAGAAGCAGTCTTGGGAGGAACAGCTGTAGCACCTCTTGGCAGAAGTTTGGCTTTTGGTCTGTCTCTGGTCAGAACAGGGGCTTCTTCGCACCTTTTAGAGAGCAGGTCATTGGACTTGCTTGTGCTCTCCTCTGGCTGAGAGGACGTGGACACCGTCCGTTCTAGCTGGACTTTTGACCTGTGGCAATTCCTGGGAAGGGTCATTGCCATTCTTTCCTGCTCGGGAAGACCTGAGGACATGGAAGATGTTGAGTTGGACCGGGGGAAAGGCTTGGAAGCTTCTTCACTGCCAGCAGGTCTCCCAGCTCGCAAACCCAGTGTCTTTTTAATCAGGCGTGGGGTAAAGAAGCCTGTTATGCCTGACCAGCCACTACCGGTGCTTGTGCCTCCACCACCACTAGAGCCACCACCACCATCCTCACCATAGAAGTTCCGCTGTGTTGTGAAGGCGCCTCCATAGCACTTAGAGGAGGAAAGGTTTCCCTCTTGCTGTGAGGCGGCAAAAGAAAACCCATCGATATGCTGCAAAGGACCAACTGCTGAAAAGTTACCTGTCAACTCATACTTCTTGTGAGGCTGGTTTTCCATCTCGCGGAAGGAGCTGCTGCGTTTTGGAGGGGTGGGGGCATTTTTCTTCTTCATGAAAGAGCTAAAGAAGCCACCTTTCCTGTCTCTAGTGAAAGTTGTCTCTCTGGTGTCTTCTAAGAGGCTGCTGGGTGACTTGTCTCTCTGCTTGCGAGGTAGCGCTGGTGATCCACTGGTCTGCTGTGTGCTTCGGATAAACCCTAGCGACAGAAAGAATGTAAATAAACCACATCGAATCAAAATGAACCTTGCTAGAGATCCAATGAAACTATAACCATACAAAGCTACATGATGCTCACTGACTACCCTGGTGGATGCTTTTTTATTCAGGCAAAGCACCCATCAAGACGATGGGCGAGCTGTGAGCATGGACACATAGTTCTTGAAGGAGCCTGTCAAGAATCCATGAAGGATACTGTCAAGAAAGATGAAGCAAACATGTAAAGCAATGAACTTTTTGACACAGGAGTGAACGGTGGTAATATAAAGTCCCATGCAGATCAGACCCAAAAGCACTATCTAGTCCAGTAGCCTGTTTCCAATACTGGCATGCTAGATGATTCCCGAAAACAGGGCAAAAAGCCAATATTCTTGTGTCCCCAAGCACTGAATAAGTAAACATACTGCCTCCACAACATGGAGGATTTGTTAGCTATTATAGCAGACAGCCACTGACAGGTCCATGGATGACAAGTCTGTCTAATCCCCCTTTCAAAGTATCTATGCTTGTGGCCTTCACAACTATCTGTAGCAGCTCTAAGTTAGTTGCATGTTGTGTGAGGCAGTCTTTTCTTCTATTTGTTTTGAATCTACTGACTACCAATTTCATTGACCTCATGTTATCCCATTTCTGCACATCATTCGCAACATTATGTAGAGTTCCTCACAGCAGTTTCCCATGGGGATGCAGTTGGGGACAGCACTGAAGCTGGGGGTAAATATGTGCTGGCAGCTTCAGCCCTTGGGGAGAAGGGGCACAGCTTTGCCTCCTTCAAGCGAATTCAAGATTGAAATCCTGTCATCTCTTCCCAGAGGACTCAATGGAATCCACTGAGAACGGAGCCTTTCCTGTTGCCCTGTCCCAGCCGGGTGTACAGGTTTAAATTGAATCCTCATTTTAGACTTGCAAGATGGGATGCTTCAACTTGGACATGAATCAATAAAAAAAAGGTAACCTGATTTCTATCAATAGTTTTTCCATGTATTTCACATGTCATTTACGCAAGAACCATCCAATCCGTTTTGCCTGGATTAATCCCATGTATTTCTGTCAACATGTTTAAAGTTCTACATACTTGGACGACTGATTGCGGATTCAGTCAACTCCTATCTTTGTTCTCTTCTGAGTGAGCGAAGGGAAGGAAAAAGCAGCTACAAAACCTGCTTAAAGCAGCCTGGAGTGCAAAAGACGACAAGCTCAGCCCTGGCTCTTAGCAGCCCTCATGTCTTCATGCTCCATAAGGCTCAATTCACAGCAGGTCTGCTACCCATCTCCACTGCTGCTTCCTACACCTACAAAGGCTGACAGAATTGACCCTGACAGGAAGGGAGGTGCTGGTAGCCAAAGTCCAATCCTTTCTGTGAAACACTACAATTCCAGTGTCCAGAATCTGGACCACTCATCCATGCAGAGCAGGAAAAACTTATTCCCAAAGCTGCTGTTTCAGACACGCTTATACAGCATACCTGGCGCAGAGCTGGACGCAGAATGCTCTACGGTCTCCTGGGTTCCTTCAATATTCTCTTTGTTTTCTGCTTGTTTCTTCAAAGTCCTGGTTTTGGAAGGAAGCATGGGTAGCCGAGGCAGATATGGCACAATGGATGAAGATGATGCCGTCCTCCCAAGTTCTTCTGCCACCTCTGTAAGAAATCATCAGGGGTATAGTTGGGACAGAGAGCAGCAGGGAAAGAGGAAAGCACATCGGGACACTAATCAAAGGCACTAGGGCAAGGGGAAAGAAAAATTACTCAGCGATTCAATGAGGTTATGAGGATATTCATTTGAAAGATTTAAAGGGACTAGCTGTAAAGGACTTGGCATGCCAACACAGCAACCAGAACTCTCATCCAGGGTCAGACATAGGAAGACGGTTGTTCAGGGCCCAAAGGGGTTCATGTGTACCTCTTACAGGCACAATCTCCTCCTATTACTCTAGTTTTACCCCCTGCCAATAGAAGTCTATGGGCTAAAAGGCAGGAGACAGCTTCATACAACAGCTGAAGTATCAAGCATTATTTAGAGGAAGTATGAATGACTCATGTGTCCAGTGGAAAGACATGCTTATCCCCTGTGGTAAGAGGCATGTTTTTGGCACACAAAGGAAAACATGCACCTTTGCCACAGGGAAATCTCCTCCTCCTTTTTTTCTCAAGTTCTAGAAGAAGTAAGGACAGATAAAACTCATACTGATGCCTAAGTTTTTCGCGCAAAGCCAAACAGATACAACTGAGCTGAAAAGCTGAAGTGTCATTATATACATAATTCTTTTGGTAAGTCAAATATCTACTCTCTCATCCTTTCTATGCCTTTTCTCTGAAGCTCTGGCACATACTGAGCCACTATTTTAGCAAGGCTCCTAAAATGGGATCTCCTTAACGGGAAACAATAATTCAAGCTTTACCTAGCAAGTTCACCATTGAGAAGACTTCAAAAGAATCTGGACCTGTATCTCACCCATATTTTAATATCAATCTATCTTCAAAATCAGTCTGCACACTGACAGATTCGCCACCCCCCTCCAAGCTTTGGGGTCTCATGTGAAACAGGAGGAGAGAAATGTTTATATCCTCCATACCAAGATGTGCATTCTCTTTACACCAACATGCAGATTCCTTTAAGATAAGGAATATACAAAACTCTCCTCCCCCACCCCTTTGCAAGAAATCTGGAAGCACAGAGGGAAAGCAGACATCCCATATTTCCTCTTTCAGAGTTTCCATGTCTTGCGTGAAGCCCCCTATCGTTATTCTCTGTAGAATGTGCATGTTTTTGGCATTCTATGTTAAAGTTTCTTAACTAAGACGGTAGCTTTCAAGCTTTAGAGGGACTCCCTGTCCATTGCCTTCTCTGCTCTGGTGTGGTAAGAAATGCCTGCACTTTGCAGCAATACTTGGGCATTCTAAGAGGGCAATTCACACAGTGCACTGGTGGCCAGCCCTCCTCAATGAACATATGCATGGCAAGACAACGTCAGCAGGGGTGCACAAACTGTCTTTCTGCAACACTTATCCCCTATTAACTATTGTCAGTGATGAACCTCTTGAGCAACTTCCAGGGCCCAGTGCAAAACCACTGCACAAAGGAAATACGATCTAAAGAAGTAAAGCAGATATGCTTACTTTGCAATAAAGCCTCTCCCTGTACACACCATATTCAGATCGCTACTTTATTTCAGCAGTAAGTAGATTTTTGGCAACATGAAGTACTGCACCAAGGGGAAGAAGCTGGGTTGGAAATGGGCAATATGACAAGACGACAGAGGAGAAAATAAACTACACTGGGACACAGATGTTCTCTCTCAAACTGGAACCGTTTGCAATCATTAAGTGCTAGCAAGGTGGAAGAAAACTAGGTTAACATTCTTCAGAAAGTTCATAAACAGCATTTTGCATGAAATCAGATACACGAGAATGTCAAAATGGGAAACCCATCTTTTCAAAAGCAGCAAATACAGTTGATAAAAGTCTAGAACCCTAGTTTTCTAGTAGAAATCTAAGAGACAAAATGAAAAAAGGCATCTAAAGTATTTTTATACACTTGAATTAAAATCACCTTTTCAAAACAGAGACCTCTACCTCTGTAGTAGTAAAAGTGTTAACACTTTTTAGATGAACAAGAAGGGTTCTTACCTTCGGAAATACTAGAATCATGGAACATAGTCTCAAAGGCCTGATGAGTCTCAGCAAATGAAGGCCTGTCTAAGGGACTCCACTTCCAGCCTACAGCATTAGAGAAGCCAAGGAGAGATTACTATCCCCTATTGCTGGAAGAAAGAATATACTTGCCCGAAACATACAGCATTATTATTGCCACTCACTGTTTACTGACAAAAGGTTTTAAGATCCATGTCACAGTCTTTGCATTCTGAACATACTTTAAGAGGGTAAAATGAGCATTTGAGAATCGCCAAGCTGAATCTGACTAAGAGTTCATCTAGACTAGCATTCTGTTTCCACAAGGCAAACAGCCAGATGCCTCTGGGAAGCTCAGAAGCTGGGAATTCAGCCAACAACTACCCAGTTTCTGCCCCCAGTATTTGATATTCTGAGCATGTTGGTCCTGCACACACAGGTTTCATTTAGTTATCATAGTTACAGGCTTCTGCTAGGCCTACCTTCCATGAATTTAACATCCTTTAAAACTTGTTTGTGGCACTGAACATCTTAAGGTAATTACGCGCTGTGTGAAGCAACGCTTTATCAGGACTTGAACTGACTGTCAATCAGCTTCAACAGTTTCTACAGTACTCTAAGAGAGGGAGAAGAATGCAACCCCACCACCCTCAGCTGAACAGCCTTTCATGTTGCTTTTAAATTTTAAGTCTTCTGCAGTGACATGGCATAACCTCACATCAAAATGTTCAAACGCCCCTAAAAAGGCAAGCCATTGATGCCTTAGAATTCAGAACTATTGCCAGAGGTTGGGGTACTAGAAACAGAATATGTTTTCCGCAAGTCCACAAGCACAACTAATTTTGACTGCTTGTTTTTCAAGTGGGCAATTTTGCAACACAGTGTGGTGTGGTTTGTTTTAAGTAGACTAGGATACAGAAAATGGGAGATGAAAAATCATAAATTGATAAAGATGCAGAGCCAGGGAAAATGGACTGGCACTTATCTGATTACTGGAAATCATATGGGAGACTTTTAAAGCAGAAATATGACTTCCAAGGATTTTTCTGGTAAAAAAAAAAAGGGGCTACTGTATTTTGGATTTGATTAAGGATGGTGGATTAGCCCACATGCAGATTTCTTTGCTCTAAACTGTCTGCAGACCTGCATTCTGCCTAATCTTTTTGTTAACTCCTATGAAGATGTCAACTGGCAACTGCTCTTCAAGAACTGTCCTGTGGGCAAGACACTGGCCACATACCACTGTGCGTATTACAACAATAGATGGTAAAAAAGTAATATGTACAACCTCTTTGGCCCCAGTGAGGGACAGCATGACATATTAATGTAGTATTTCTCCCCCCGCCACCCCACCACCTAAGCAAAACCAAAAATGGAGTACTCACATGCTCTCATGAGCTCATAGACCTTTGGGGGACAACCTTCTGGCTGTTCCATCCGGTACCCTTTCTCTAGCAGATCATAAACCTGAGAGAGGTCAATGCCAGGATAGGGCGACATCCCATATGTCGCAATCTCCCACAGTAACACTCCAAAAGCTGAAAGTTAAGAAGATTTTTATAGCCATGCCCTCCTTCATTGTCTGCACACCATTATTCCTAAACTGTGGCTAAAGGAAGATTGTTCTTTATGTTAAAAAATGTGTTACTGTTAGTTTGCATCCAACCCTCATTAAGAAATTTTATCACTCCGCCCCTCTGGTTGTCTAACCAAATTTTAAATCGAAATGAGATACACAGTATGCCCACTTGTAGGAAAAAGTAAAACTGTCTTCAAAAGTTGGGGGTGGGGGGTGGGGGAAGAGACTCTCTCTGTTTTAAGCCTAAATCACACTTTGGATGTTGAATGTAATACCCTAGCCAAGCCTGAATGCCTGTACTACTCTGTAACTGGGATGGCTCTTTCTTTTTGATGGCACCAAATGTACTGCACAGTCTGATAAACAATCATCTGGTCAGTGTGCAAAACAGAATATATGCCTGGCATACAACTACCCATGAAAATGCAGAAGTTATCTCCCCACCCCATCCAGCTTTACAATCCACAGGCAACCAGGAACACCATGTATAAGGAAACTCTTACCCCAAACATCTGATTTGATAGAGAATGTGTTGTAGGCCAGACTCTCGGGTGCCGTCCATTTGATGGGAAATTTTGCTCCAGCATGAGCTGTATATGTGTCTCCAGTCATCAGTCTGCTTAAGCCAAAGTCAGCCACCTTCACTACGTGATTTTCTCCCACCAAGCAATTGCGAGCTGCTAAATCCCTGTGCAGAAAAAGACAGTGTAGAGTCAGGACTGCCGGAGCCTAGATTCATCTTGAAATCCTCATCCCTGTTAAATACTTGGCATTTGAGTTTCTCACTTAGAAACATAGTACCGTTTTACAGCCTGACGTGGGATGTCATTGGGTGCTGAGGCAAGCAGGTTTTTATGTGGATGTTCACAGTGACATACAGAGGTTGATCAATGCTTCAGTGTTCAAGTGACATGGCATCATGCCAAAAAGAGTTATTTCCTAGCTCATCTAATTTCGTAACTCCTCACAATGTATCCCCATATGTTTTACAGCCCCATCCCAAACACTCAAAAATGAAAAAGAATGCCAGTGCAAGATCAGCAAACTTACGTGAATGACCTTACTGTGTAAAATTTAATCTGAGAACTAAATCTGGTGTGGTCATTTTGTATTTGGCAAATAAAGTGAAACATAAGGTGTGAACATGGGCACTTTGATAACCAGCAGAATTTTGGCAGGGGATCATAATGGCCACTGGAAATCCACATGGTATAACAAAGTACTGTCCTGTCATTACTCAAAGTGCTACCTTTCTGAGATTTCAAATGTATGATTTGAAACTTCTCTGAGAAGCCAAAAGGGAGAAACTTGATCTCCCCCATGGAAACGACAAGTCCAGGTTGCCAAAACCCACAAAATACATTCACAGACTTGTCTACAGAGAACAGCTGGCATGAAACTCTTGAGCTAAGGAGAAACTACAGAATAGCTGGTGATGCTGCTGCTTCAAAGCCCATTAGCAAAAATTTCTTTCCTTGACCTTGTCTTCTACAGAAGTTAAAAGGAGCCTGCTAACCTGTGGATGAAGTTCTTCTTCTCCAGGTACTCCATAGCAGAGGATATCTGAGTGGCCATGTACAACAGGACAACAGCAGTCACCTCCTCTCGATTGCACTCCCGCAGGTAGTCCAACAGATTCCCATATGGCATGTATTCTGTCACAATGTAAAAGGGGGGTTCCAGAGTACACACACCTGGGTGGGAGGAAGGAGAGTTGGCCAACATTTAAATCTTACTGTAGGTACAGGCTTCTAATGAAATAACAGCTCCAAGGTCTCGCAGGCACCTTTAACACAAGACAGGTTCTAAGGGGGCAAGCTGACAGTTTATCCAGGTGACAGGGTTCTCATACAGACTCAACTCAAGCAGTAGATTTGCATCAAGAGCACAACAGAACAGGGAAAAGAAGACTGGTTCCCAAGCTTTCAACAGCGAAGACCACCACCTTCCACCATAGCTCAGCTACTGCTGCTTCCACACAGTCCTCCTCCCCAGGAGAGAAAGCAGCAGCCGAGGACTAGCGAGAGTCCGTTCCTTGAGAAGGAGGAGATGCAAGGTCAGGACTGGAATGAAACAATGTATGCTGACATGGTTTTTTGGAGCATGTGTGACTCTGTAAGTTAAATTCTCCTGTAAGTTAAAGTCCTGTAAGTTAAATTCTCATATGCCAGAAGCTCAGGTCAGTTTCGGAAACAAGGATTCAGAAATCACTCAAGCAGCCTCTTAAATCAGTAAAGGAATAAGCATTGCATTGAGCTACATTATCAGTTGCAATTCAGTAGTCTCTCTTCTAATCTCCCTTTGAAATTCCTCTGCAGGAGAATTGCAACTGAATGTCCTAGAAGGTTAAATTTTTCTCCTACTACAAATTTTGTTAAGTCATATTGGTGCTTCTGGACTCTTGCTCTTTTCCACTGCATACTGCAAATACTTCAGCAAATTGAATGTAAAGGGACCAGTTCAAGATAAAAAACACAGTATTACCAGCAGGTGCATTATTTGCAATGTTTCCAGCATCGTTAAACAAAACCAACTGATGGCAGCCCCCTTTCCAATCTGTTCTTTTCCCTCATATTTTTTGTGGTCAGGAATGCTGTAAACAGCTGACTACTTGGAAATAACAGCTGATTTTAAAGCCCTAACAAAATTTCTCCTTGTCCACTGATTGCAACAAACTTCTTTCCACATAACCCACTAAACCACATCGATAGTGCACAACTACTAGAGCTAAACGAAACCAGTCACGGCTACTGGGGTAAAACTTAATCCCACATATCCCATCTATCCTATCAAATCCCCTCCTATTAGTCCCCCAACTTTCTCACTGAGATTCAAGGCAGGTTACAAAATATGACAAACAATCCAACTAGACAGCAAAGACCTCCAATAAACATTTTCATAGGACTAGGATTAAAGAACTGGAAAACAAGGCCAATGAAAAACTGTGAAAGGCATGATATGCCATAATGAAGAGAGGGGATTACAAACGTAATAATGGACAATGCAGTAAAAAAAAGTTGCTGATAACCTTCTGTGCTTTTTCATTATAATTACCATTCTAGTCCTTTTGTAAAAATGTCCTCCTGAACATTTCTGTTTCATACCATCTGCAAAATGACAGACGTATTCAAGCCTTCCTGACCACATCCATCTCAACAGCTCTTATATTTACAAAAATCAAATGAAATAAATGAAAAGCAACTATTATGCTTAGTTTTTACATACAGTGTTCAAGGCATTTCATATACATACACTCTCAGTAATCCTTACAACAGCCCTGTTATCACCAGAATATAGAGAGATACTAGACTAATGCCTTTAAAGTTCATAGCAGAGTCCACTTCTGCACTAGGGACTTCCTTCACACGTCATCCCCTTAGCCCCTACACTTAGCTCTCCTCATAGGAAAGAAAAAGCAAACGAAGTAAGACAAGAAGACCTAAAGATTTTCTTTCACAGCATTATCTGATTTCGTTACTCTGCCATTCCACTACGCAAGAAGCTGCATACAGCTGTAGGACTATTTCAGAATAAGGAGAGACAGTGCCTTCTAGTGGGCAAGGCTGCATTTTGGCTAGGGAAAGATTAGCTGTCCTAGATCATGGGCAAGACAGTATTGTTTAGCCCCAGCTCTCTCTATAAAAATGGGAATTATGACCTCTGCCCTCCAATGAGATGTGCTTTGATGGCATATTGGACTCAAAATGGTTTGCACATTTACCGCAAAGATATAAATGATTTAAAAATTACAGTTCCAGAATGGATCATTGCGTCTAACGAAGGCAGAATATTTTTGCCTAGAAGCGGAATGCAACATACAGGCCACAAGTGTCTGTTTCATAAGGGGTGCAGATTGGTTGAGGTCATTGAAGTTCCTTGCATTCCCAGCATTTTCCCACTTTTGCCCTACTACGAACCAGCAGCAATAACCTAACGCCCAACGACAGATGTTAGCATACACGAGCAAATAGCTCAAAACACTGAGAGCATTCAAACTACATGGCAGCAGCCACCACACTACACATGCCAACATGGCGGGCGGGGGGAGGAAAAAAGCAGCAAGCTGCCAAGCATGTTCCACTTGTGCCTGGCTTCAATGGGGTAGTTTGTCTCCCTTGGAATACTCTGCTTCAGTCAGCTATGCATCCCACCCTGTACTTTGGAATTAAATACCAATAAAGGGTTCGGTTTTTTAGAAGCTCGTATCAGACTAGAACCAAGTCGACACAGTTCAAATCCCCACTCAGCTATGAAGCTCACTAAATGATCTTGGGCCAGCCATTCTCTCTCAGCCTATCCTCTCTTACAGAATTGTTGTAAGAATAAAATGGAAATGGAAACACTCATAAGACAGACAAGAGGTTTGCTCAAAATTAGTCTTGGGGTGGTTTCCCAGAACATTTCAAGAACACATCGAACTCTTCCATAAAAACCAAACATATGCTTATCTGAAGCTACAGCCTGGGCCAGATTCTGAGCTCTCAAAGCAACCTCTGAAAGCAAGAATGGTGTTGCTACTATGGTGAAAGAGACCTGAGAGGGAAGGCATGTGCAGTTCAAAGCTGCTGTGCCTATTTGCTAACTCTACAGGTTTCTAAATGATAGCTCTGCACTAGAGATAGGCATGAACTGGAAAAAACCCCGAACCATGCGGTTCGTGTTTTGTCATATTTCATGAACCATGAACTTTCACAAACCTGTTCCGGTTCACAAACCAGTTCATTTGGTTTATGAAAACATCACTTCCAGGTCAGCAGAAGGCCACTTCCGGTTAAGCAGGTCTGCAGGAAATCCATCCTCTGTTGCCTAGGAAACTGATTGATCGGTGCTGTTTGCAGAGACGAACCAAAAAACAAACCAGCCTAAAGTTCATGGCAGTTTGTCAGAAATGGGTTCTGACGAATCACCGGTTCATGAACCACGAACTGGCCTGGTTCGTCATGAACTTTGGTTTGTATTTTAGTTTGTGCCCACCTCTACTCTGCACAAGTGCCAAGCCATCAGGGTGATGCAGAAAGACTTCAAAATAGTAAGTTTACTCCTGCCATACTATTTCAGAGGTAACAGTGTACAGATATGCTCACATATAAATTCCATTTTAAGGTTCCATTTTAATTGTATTTTATTTTTATTATTTTAATAATAACTGTATTTTATGCTTGTAAGATAGATTTCTATTTTTACTGTTTTTAACTTTGTATGGTGACGGCCTTTGGCCATATACAATTAAACCTACTACTACTACTACTATAAATTCCCACAAATGTGCATCCTTCTTGGAAGATGAACTTGTAGCCTTATATTGGACATAATTTCTCTCAATGTAATTACTATTTTCTTATGAGCAATTGTACCGAAACAGATTACCTTCACTTTCATGCATCATTCACTTTCTTTCATGGTGAATTAAAAAAACAGTCCCAGGGAAAAAATAAAATTGTTTTTAAGACAAACTGCATTTGCTGATTCTATAAGCCATCCATGGACGATAAGGCACCAAATGTCCAAAGCAGAATGTAGAAAGGATTCATTAATAAATTTCTCTCAAATAATGCAAACAGAATAAGGATCCCAAAGTGTGACTGATATATTCTTATAACCAAGAACTAGTATGGTGTGTGGGGGGGTGGGGGGTGGGGAGGACAGATCAAATTTAACACAGTACCTGAGGGAAGACTGCAAAGTAGCACTTTTAACAGAAAACAATCACAAAGATCTTAAATAAAGTCTCCCAATATCCATAAAATGCTAACATTAAATTGCACGTTACACTCTGTCAGAGGACATGTGTTAAATCAGGGAAATCTAGAAGTCTGCCTCACCTTTACTGTGTTGTGGCATACGGTAATTTTCCCAGCAACCTTCATAATCCCACCATCTAGAAACTGAAAGGTCTGTAGTCCTCAGCTGAACAGGAAAGTGTGGATACAGTGCCTACCAAATCTACAAGGTTGTTAATTCAGCTTGGGGGATGTAGGACTGCTATGTCTCATCTCTATCTCCCCTCTGCCCACAATCCACTTTTCTGAAATAACCTTTGAATCCTGAAGAGCTGTAATATAAAAAACGCGCAAAGCAATTGTGCAGAGTAAGAGGCAGAGGATGAGACTCCCTAGCTCTAATACAGTTTGAATCAAATGTTGTTATTTTGATTCTAACAGTTTTGTTCTAACAGTTTGTCAGAACTGTTCACCGCCCAGAGCCCCTGGGATGGGCGGTATATAAATTGAATAAATAAATAAAATAAATAAATAAAAATAGACCTGCCAGTTTAGGCAAGATCTAAGTGCACGTCAGCATCATGTAGCAAGGGAGGGAAGGACTACAGCTGTATGTTTTGCCTCTGGACAGCCATGTGTTGTATAAGGATCATGCACATAAAACCCAACTTGCAACAACTCAAACTGAATTTGTTAACACATCTGGAAAACAGCTACACAATTCAGGCCTACAGAAGCTGCACATTAGGTGCATAAGCCCTGTATAAATGTTATATCCAACATGTAGTAGACTTAGAGGTAGGACAGACATGCCCAATGGGTATGGCAAGCATGCACAATCCAACTCTCACTGGGAGTACACCCTACATATAGTGTGGCCCGATGCAAGTGAAGTATGGACATCATGCCCAAGCTGTTTTTGAACTCTGCTATTTGGATCAGACTGGCCATACGATAATCAAAATAATCGCTCTGAAATTAAAAGTAACAAACTCAGGTTACTGTACTCACCTAATAGCTGCACCAGATTGGGGTGCTTGATTTCCTTCATAACAGAAGCTTCTTTCAAGAACTCTTCCACCTCCATAGTATCTTCCTGAAAGTGTGACACAATGCTTTTGAACAGAGACCAGTTTAAGAACAGTATGCATTATAAGCAGCCTTACTGTACGAAAAGAACAGTATACATTACAAACAGACTTACTGTACAAAGTATTTACATACAGCGGAAAGATCAGGTCCTGGATCCCAACACATCTATTATTGTGGCTCTCTTGTATATTTGGTAAGAATATAAGAACTGACTCTGCTAGATAAGACCAAAATCTGTTCAGTCCAGAATTTGTTTACAACAGTGTCCAATCAGATGCTTCCGAGACACCTACAAATAAGAAACACTGCTGTCCTCCCGTCCTCAGAATACAAAGGTTCTCCAGAAGCATGTGAGTGGCAGACATGGAGCCTGAAACTAAGGAAGGAATAGGCACTGATGCTTCTCAGTAGCAGGGAGACATGTACCAGGGGCACTTCCAAGCTAAAAATTACACTCTGGCATCGTTAAATCCAGCCACTATCAAATGTTTTCCAATTTATCACAGACACAATCAAAACATTTTTAATAGGTACTAAGCACTTAGAATGACCAAAAGTTAATCCATGCATTTTATTTCATCCGACCCCATGCACAATGCAGGACATTCACAGCTACTTCCCCAGTGACCTCTGCTCAATGGCCAGAGGAAGGCAAAAAGCTTCCAGGATCCCCACACAATTTGGCTCAGAGAAAAATTCCTTCCTGACCCTAAAGTGGTGACTGGCATTAGCTTGGGCATAAAAAGAAAGGGCCATAAGGACCCAGCACCAGCTCATCCCTTCCTGCCCACCCTCTCCTGATCTTGGTAATACCAGCTTGATGCTGTCTGTGAGTTATCTGCCACTTCTCTAAGAGATTATAATATCTCAGAAAGATGCCACAGTAATCCCCACACGCTCTGATTTGATGATAAACTCTAGACAAGCTGCCACCATTAAACACCAACTGTTTTTGATCATGGCATCAGTAAGCAGCATGCATTCCAGAACTATCGGCATTCTGAGAATTTTTTGTTACACACCCGGTACAATTATCTGATGAACAGAGGACTTGCAGAGGACTTGCAACATACCTTGAGTGTTTTTACAGCAACTGTGAGGTTGTATTTCTTCCATACCCCAACATAAACTTCACCATATTGTCCTCCTCCAAGCTTGTGCTTCATGGTGATATCTGTTCGTTCCATCTCCCATTTGTCATGGATGGGGGACACTCCATAGACTGTGGGCTTATTGCACTTTGGCGCTGGGTAGTGCAAGGTTGTCACCAGGCCATCAGCTACTGTTGAGTGATGATGAACTAACTCTGCCAACGTGTTGAATCGGCTTTCAGCTGTTACATACACCTGTTAACAGAGAAACCTGTTAACAGAGAAGCCTTTACAAATTTCTTATGAAATATTCTCTTTCAGAATGTTTAACTTGGTGGTGTTGCCCAGTATAAGGGAAAGAGAAAAGGGAGGCCTGTAAATTCAACGTTTGCCTGAATCTAGTCTGGCATGATAGCTGCTGATTACTGAAGTAGAACCAGAAGATCTTGACAGGAAGCCTACCAGTTATTCCAAGGAAGATCAGAGATACTGAGCAGTACTTAAAGAAGCAAATCCTCTGCTCAACGCAATAGGAACTGGCATTTTCAGTATTTCTTTCATCGCAAACTGCTGCTTTAACAGATGGGAAATAAAAGCAAGAACATTTTCATGCCTTAAAAAATGTTTTTTTCCCCCAAAGGTATTTATTTACCTTGCCGTCTGTGGTGGTATTGATCCTGTAGTGGTAAACACGTCCCTCGTACCTGAGCGAGATGGACAATTGTCCTGGGCTGCTCTCACTTTCCCGAACTAGGAAGCTGCCATTAATGAGGCTGCTCAGCAGATACTCAGCTGCACTGCGCGACACTGGTCCGTGATACCAGGAATGCTTCTCCAGACTGTTCACCGGGGTGATGTAGTTACTAGGTACCCATCCCTGCCCATTCTTAGAGCGTACCTCACTCCATTCACCATTCTGGTTGTAACCAAGTACTCGTAACTTCTCACCTGAAAGGGATGGGGATTAGGGAAGAGAATCAACACAGAAAAATGAGATTTTATAAATGTTTTTCCTATTCTGAGATGGAAGGAAAAATTACACTGTAAAAAGACAACAAATACACTAGTTAGGCACAAAGTATTTTTTAAGAACATTCCCGTCCTTTTGGGTCAAACAAGCTTCATCAGATCATAGATCTCCCAGCACTTTTTAAAGGAGATTACAACTGTGTGTGTACACCTTGCTATGTCAGCACCTCTATAGTCATCTAGGGCCTTCAGGTTGCCCTAGAACATAGAAAAACAGGCAGCAGTCTCAGACTCAAAAGTTCAGATGCCAAAAGTCCAGCGTGGATCAGAATCCGAGTCTCACAAAGAAATCAACGGTCAGTTAAAATTAGTTCCAAGGGAGCACCCTTTTGCAAGGAAGCTCATCTTCAAAGCCAACACCTTGATTAGCTGATATCATTTCAGCAGCCAGTGTTTATGACAAAGGAAAAATATTACAGGAAACTAAAAACTTAAGACAATGTCTATCACATCAAAAGAACAATCTAGTCTCCTTTCTGAGTCAATAAGGGCAAAACCCCATCTCCTAGACTTGAGCACCAAAACCTCTGTGAGCAAATATTCAATTGTTTCTGAGTTAATCAGGGCATCAGCATAATTTCCGGTCACATTAACCATTGTCCCTGTTTCCTGAAGCCTGAAACTAGCAAATAAACAATTTAATCACCTTTCAATAATCATCACAGGACTTCCCAAAAACCAAGGGAACCCAGGTGCATAAGGGCTGGCATTTTATCCACAAAACAGGTTCCATTTCTCCTCCAGACTGACCTCTACCATCACTTTTCCAGGATAACAGGCAAAGTATGATTTAATCTCTCTCCCTCTTTCTTTCCTTGGGTACTTTCTCTCTCTTCTCTACCACTGCATCCAACCCCAAAACTTCCTACCATCCCTCTGCAAATACCACATCACAGCATAATCCTCCATCTTCATTTTTTGTTCTATTTCACTAGCAGAGCCCCACATCTCTCCCTCTCGTCAGGCATTTCTGCAACCCAGCAACTTTCCTGCACTCCCATCCTCTGCAACATCCTTAAGCACAGCCCCCGTGGACTTAGATCCAGGAAATTTCTAGCCCTCATCATCCACTGCCTGTGTGTCTTCATGGGTGTCTCTCACTCATCTCAACGGCTCCTTGGTCCTTCCCAGAACCTAGCGCACACACCCCTCTCTTGATTAGGTAAAAAAATAAGGGAGTAATCACACTAGGACTGAGAATGTTATTACTACATTTATGGACTGCCACTGATTAACTGATGTCGTTAATTTCCTTCTTTGGTCTGTCCAATTTTTAGTCAATATAGTTTGCTACTGCTTATTAAAGGTGCCTTTCTCTCCAACTCTTTTGGGGAAGAGGTATTTAAATTAAAACAAACCTAAGATCAAACAGAAATATAATTATGGCAACAATAGTGGCAAGTCCACAAGAGCCAGCATCATGTAGAGGTTAGAGTGTTGGGACTAGGATCTGGGAAACCCAGGTTCAAATCCTCGCTCTATCACAGAAACTCACTGGGCCAGTCACACTTCTTCAGCCTGAACCTACCTCACAAGGTTCTTGTGAGAACAGAGAAAAGGAGAATGATGTAAGCCGTTTTGGGTCCCAATTGGGGAGAAAATTAGAGTATAAATGACGTAAATAAATATACATATAAGCATCTATAAAATGTTTCCAAATATCTTTTGGGGAAGGGGCACGCCAGGGCAAGCCAGCGTACATAGAAGCCTAAAGTGATCCCTAGATTTCTGCGGTGTGCACTTTTGGAGATGCCTACTCATGTCAACCTCAGGTTTTGGTAACAATGTGATTTTTATTAGGGTTGTGCAAGAAGGGGAGAGGGGGTTTAACATTTCTCCTGCTCCACAGTTTTGCTGAGTGAAATTGGCCTCCACTCTATTTTTATCAGCACCCTCTCAAAGGGCTCTAAGTGTATCAGTCATGAAAACTTAGAGGAGTAGAGGAGTTAAACACCCTCCCTCCTCCCCAAGTGGCCTTGCTCAGTATCAAGGCCCCATATGAATGCAGTTTGTCTTTAAAAGGTGCTGGGAAAATCACTGATATCACAGCGTCTTTCCTTGTCTGGGACAACTGATTACAATCAAAGCATGCTGAGGCTCATGCTTTGGTGAAACTCAAGAGATGAAGAGATTTTCAGAGTTGGGGAGTTATCGCAAAGAATCTTTCAGTGTGCCTTTGGATCTTTAATTGTCACACGCAAGAGACGCCCAAGGGACTGATCTTGGCTGATATGAGGTAGGATAGTGGATGGGAAGCAATCTCTAAAGTAAGCATACACTTTTGACATCATATATGCCTTACAATTTTTGGTTTTCTCCTTGTTAGTCACTCTGCTGCACACCAACAGAAGGTGCCAGTATGCTACTGAGGGTAGCATAATGGACAGTATATTACAGCAGCAGTCCACCGTCAAGATTGTCAAGCAATAAATTATGTCTGTTGGGGAGAAAGCTCCAAAGAAAAAGCAAGAGCCTTTTCACCAGCCTGAGTCCATAAAAAGTATTATCTGGACATTGCTGCAGTCCAAAGCATCTATATGTAGACAATGGATTCTGGAGCACTTAGGTCTGCAAGCCAGTGTTGCCAAACTAAATTTCATTATAAAAAATCCTCTTTCAAGAAACAGTCTATTGATTTCAGAATTTTTGCCTGGATTCAGGTGGATGATAGTTTGCATTATGCCAGATAGCGTAAGCACTATGACATGGGTGCTATCACCACTCTGACAGCACAGAATTCTGACTCTCCACAGGATTTCACCCAGCAGGCTTATATGTGGTTGACCTAGGTTGAGAGGGTAAAGATAAAGGATTTCTCTAAAGAAAACAGACAGGGAACTATCAGTTCTGGGACCTTCCTCCTAAGAATTAAAGCAATTCCTCAAGAGTGGGCCTAAGAATCCCTCTCAATTCTCCACAGCTGCCGTATCAAACCTTATGATCTAGCAGTATCTCAGGCTGTAGAAATGTCTTGGGTTTAGTAGTTCACCCTTCCATCTACAGAGAGGTTCTCAGATTACTTTATGAAAGCTGTAGCATCTTTTAAAAATGGTAATTTATTATCAAGCTTGCAAGCAATCCCTAGTTCTTCCATCATTATCACAAGGTCAACATTAAAACTATCAATTAAAGCCAGTACTATTAAAGAGATAAAAACTACCACACTGCAATATAACCAATACAAGCCCCAGTAAAAATCCAAGTTCTCACCCCTTTTATACCACCTTGCCCCAAAATGAAATAGTCAGGCTTACCTTTGGTGATGCTGAGCGTATTGTCACCACTTGCTACAAAATCGTAAAGTGCAACAAAAAGATTGGGGTCGCTCTCAGTGGCACCAAGCAGGTTCTCCTTAGAGCTCCACCTGATGGCTTCATTCAGTGCCTGGGGTTCAGTGTCGCAACCGTAGGGGCGGTGCAGAGCCTCTGGGGAAGGAAAAGACAATATTTAGCTTCCACATCCATTAAAATTCAGGATACGCCACCACTGCGAATCAAGTCCTAGGCACCAAGCACAGCTGCAAGCTGCCAATCTGAAAGCAAGAATCTTCATTATAACTAAGAGGCAGTATAGCAGGGTCAGGCCAAGACTTTGGGGTGCATGGTACAAAAAGCTCCATGCAAATGGAGCCATTCCTTCCTACTGAGTATACAGGACATAATCTCCATTGAACCTCTACCACTAGCAGGGTAGCAGAGTGGAAGAGAGAGGATGCATGGCATACAATCCACTAGGAATAACTGTTCTCACACAACTCTTGCTCTTGTCAATGGGCCTTATATATGAATACTTCCCACAGATCAGAACTGTGCATTCCCTCTTGCCAGCTTTAACAGTATTCCAAATTTACTGCCTGAAGTTTCCCCTCCAAAGTAAACTCAGAGTACCAACTGAGCAACCAGAGCATCAAGCTCTCTGCTAAGCAACCCTGATGCCAACGAAGACCTCAGGTAAGATCAACTGTGCATATATACAGCACACGAACAGTACATGTCTTGGAAAACCTTGTGCTAAATTAGATCTTGGAAGCTAGAGAGAAAGAAAGCTCATCAAGTTCACCAAGAAAAATGGGCAAACCATATTCTTTAGGAGTTTGTATCACCTCATTCACTCACATATTTCAGCAGAGGGGCTTTATAGGGGACTTAGACCTCTATACCAGCTCAGAGAATAGAGTATGGCACCCCAAGTGAAATTCTGGTTTTCATTGTCAATAGATTTCTAACCAATGTGGTGGTGGTGGTGGTGTGTTCTGAAGACATATTCTCTTTGTTTACAAAAATGAAAAGATCTGGTGGAGAACCACTCATGGATTGGAATTTATTTAATAAATACTATGGCTTTCCATTCAAGAAACATGTCAAAGATTTATCACACGAATTGCCAACAAGCAGCACAGAAACAACAAGCTGCACAGACAGGAAGGAATTTGGGTCAACTTTCAGGTGGGAACTGGAGTCCTCTTGGAATCTTCTTATATACTAACAGTGAAGTGGCCCTGATCTGCGGATACTTAAAACTGGAGACTGGAGCCATGAACAGACGAGACAGATCTTCCTACACACCTGAAAAATGCCCCAAGTTTGCAGAAAAGTCTGAAATCTAAAAAAATGCATTGGAGGGTTAAAAAAACTCCAAAATGATTAAAGGAGCTCCTGTAGCTTTAACCAGATGCCCCCCCGTGGTTGTTGCTAGGCAACCAAGTAGGTCAGTATTCCAGGTTGGTTTTTTGTCTGGAAAAGGTAGGGAGAGGGGGTAAGGCCCTTTCCAGGGCTGTTTGGACATGTGAGGGAGGACTCATTGGGACCAGGACCAGAAACAACCACCGGACGACTTGATACCACATGACCTGCATGACTCACCCTGCTTGCTACTGCTCAACAACATGCCCCCCTCAAGCCAATGTAGTGTAGTGGTTAGAGTTTCAAAGTAGGATGTGGGAGACCCAAGTCTGAATCACCACTCTGCTGTGGAAGGTCCCTGGGTCCAGTCAGAAACTCACAGCCTAACCTACCTCTCCGGGTTCTTGTGAGGATAACATGGAAGCAAGAAGCATGATGTAAGCTGCTTTGGGTCTCCACTGTGGAGAAATGCAGTGTATAAATGAAGTAAATCAGTAAATATAGATGAAGATGGGGGATAGATAAAAGGCAAGTTGTTTAGTAGGTTTGAAGCAAAGAAGGATATAGGAAAAGGAGAGCATATGGGCCTGCCAGGAGGAGGGAAAGAAGAAATAGTGTGGGGGAGGGGATAAAATGAAGTACTTGGTTTCCCCACCATGCAACAGGGCCATAGGGAGAGGCTGCCTGGGGTGGAACGGGGAAAGGTGAAAACAGGGAGAAAGACAAAGGTGGGTGGGAAAGAGAAAAGGAAGCAGAGAAAGGGGAGGGGCTACAGAAAGCAATGAAGGGAAAGAGGACATGGTGTGGAAGGGGGACATGAGATGCCCTCCACAAGTCCCTGAGAGTCCCACACTTGTTGCAACTACTCTCCGGACTACCAAGATCAGTTACCCTGGAGAAAGTGGCAGCTTCAGAGAGCTGACTCTGTGGCATCATCTCCCAGCTGTGCTCCTCCTCAAACTCTGCCACTTCCAAGATCTGCCCCCAAATCAGACTTGGCAACCCCAGGTGTGGAACACTCTTCCACACGAAAATCAATCCCTGGCTATGACATAATCAGGCCTCGAGTACTATCTGCCTCTCTCACATGTGTGGCTGCCTCACTCTAGTGTGGTAATTTAGAGGTAAGCTCACACCAAAGCACAGCATATGTATTATAGCACACACTACAGTGGCACTATCTTATACTCCAGATTTGACTTTATAACACATTTAGCTGGCAAAACATAGCTATACCTCATGGTTTCAACCTTCCTTCTGTACACCATGCCTCCACCTTCTCTCTTCCTTCCTTTCCCCATTCTCTATAGACTATTATTTCAACGTCTTTCTTGTTCATGCCAAGCATCATTCACCACACACATTCAAAGATGAAAGGGGTGGGGAGAAACATTACGGCATCAAGCCTCAAACTGCACAACATATTCCAACTTTTGAATTTGGATTTTGTGGTTACAGAATTCAGTATGGTTTAGCTATGTATTTGTGTTACAACTTACGTACCTTTGAAAGAGAGGAGCAAAATCCAAATTAATGCAGTTCCTGCAGGATAGATTTAGAGTTTATTTCCTAATGAACACTCCCAAATAATTTAAACAGACATGCCCCCATTTGACATATGGATAAGTCACTGCCATCATTATAACATTCAACTGTCACGCAACTCACTCTACAGTATAACATTATGACAGTCACGCTAAAACCAAGGCCAACCAATCCATCAAGTGGATGGACACAGCATTTGCTGATTGCCCTCAAGGGACTGGCTCAGCAAGCAGCTGCTGCTCCTCCTCATCTCCCCTGAGGTGGCAGCAGCAAGATGAAAAGCGGGGTATGGGGGAGAAGGGAGAGGCATCCGCTCTGAATGCAGAAAGGGCAAGGAAGGAGAGGACAAAGAGCCACACACCCCCTTCCACGATCTTCCCAAATTCAGGACTGGTTCAGTGCTGCTAAAGTACACACAAGCACCAGCCAGACCTCTACAGGCTAGCCACATGCAACTTGGCCACAGCAAAACACATGAAAGACACACAAAGTCCCAATGAAAAAAAGCAGCAGTAGCATCCCACCTGCTGCTGCCAGTTTCGTAGCCTGTTACAGCACTGCCCACATAAAGCCATTTCTAGTTCTGTGGTATGCCGTATCAGGATCAAGAATTTGAGGCAGACGTGTGGAGCTTCAAGCTACACTGCAGGAGCAGAGAAACCAGTCATAATTAAGTTGACATTTACATAGTTACTGTTAATATTGCTCCAATAAAAGGGGGGGGATTTCCAGAGATCTGTGTGATCCAGTTACATAAAAGATTAATGCAGAAGCAATTAAGATTACATAATTTATTAGCAAACTAAGTTTAACAGGGAGCTCAAGGGACCATCCTCTTTGCATCTGAGGAAAGACAGCTAAGTCAAAGCCATACCTGACAGACATCTAACACACCACAATATTTTTAATACAGAACACTCTGCATCAACAGCTTCATCTCCACCCTGGTAAATGTGCTTCTATACCTCCAATCTTCAACCTCCTTTCTAAGACTGAATAAAGCCAGAAGACTGCTTTTGCTATATCTTTTTCAAAGTAAATCGAAGTATTGAATCTGTAATATAAAATCTATAGCGTATCTTTGACAGGATCCTCACATCTGAATCTATTAGTAAATGACAAGAGGATTAAAAACATTAAAAGAACAAGCCACAACAGGAACTCTTGGTACTTTAAAGTCAAGAAATGCATGACAAAGAGCAGAGAATGTAAGAAACTGGTCTACGAAACCCCTTTCCTTAACCACACACAGAGAATGAAAATACACTACTTAAACCAAAGGCCACTATTTAAACAACCTCATTTCAAATAGTAAGCCAACTGTGCCCTGACATGCTGAGAAAGAGTCCAATTAAGAGCTTTACACGCACATCACTATAATCCTTTATGGTATGGAAACACAGAAGTGCAATTTCAAAATTTGTGGTTCTGTAACTTATCTACTTCCCCTACAGCATTTCATTCACACACAATGAAAACATTTAGCACTTCAAAGCATCAGCTGCCCAATCAAGTTGCATAATTTAGACTGCCTCATCTCATCTTTCCCCCTTGCGACCTACTCCCTTCCTGAGTCACTTAATGGCCACTCTCCTGCCATTCAATAGATTATTTCACACCCAGCACAAAATCCAGTAGAAGGAAACCTGACAGAACACCAAAGAAACCGCATTCTTAAAAAGTCAAGCCCAATATGCGGTGGCTCAGTTGAGCTCATGAGAGATTTAAGCCCTTTGTTTTGTACATTGTACACACCAAAAATGAAAATCACATCGAGTATTCCTTTTCAACGTACCTGTAAAACCAGATAATCCAGGATTGGAGACCTCCTCACAGAAGGAGCACAGAAGCTCATCATTCTCTTGAGCAAAACCGTTCGACGGAAGAATGGTCCCCAGAATCATGCTTTGTCCTACAGGAAACCAACGCAAGTGCCTGGCACAAGTCAGAAAGCGACTCCCTCGGGCATGGTATGTCACACAAATGTGATTACTATGAACAAGAGCTGGAGCCAACAAGAGGCAGAACTGTTGGTGTGGGCGGGGGAAACAAGCAAGAGAAAACACTCCTGCATTAAGCAACAGGAAGCTTTGGCGAGGTGGAGCTTTTCCTTGAAGTCAGAATGCTGGGAATGGACTGCAAATTGAAACAGTTCAGGAATTGACACGAAACAACAATGAAACCTTATTCATTCATGGGAGGAAATAAAATTGCTTGAATGAAATGTTTCAATGTATCTGAGCAATGCATACAAGGCCCACACATTTTTCAATGTGTACAATGGCACCATGTATTTGTACAAACTAGGAACTACCTTGAATCTTACAACAAGAACAATGTACAGAATGAAAGTAATCACAAATTATGTTCTTAGGTCAATACTATCACATGCAGGGTGAGCATATGTTGGTTTTATGGAGGATGATTAGCCTACTGCGCAAGTATTCAAATGGGATTTGTGTCTCTTGCAAGGGACAGAATGCTAACCCCAGCTGTTCCTTTTTCCTGGTGAACATACTTGCTCTAGAGTCAAGTTTTAAATGAAAGAATAACTGGGCAATCACCATGAACAGTTTGGCACCTGTACAATCTGACAGTGCACGGGATTAATCAGCCACAAGTCAGGTATCAGAAGCAAGTATTTCCAACTAGAAAGACAAAAGATCTTTCCTCTTGGAAACCCCTTGAGTTCCAGAAGATCAATTCAATACCAGTGTCGACAGAGACTTCATTTCTACTTTTACTGTTTAAAGTGTTTGGAAAAGGTATGGCTGAGTTCAGAAAACAAACAAGGATTCTTCTGAATATTTTTCCTTATTCACACCTCTTTGCAAGAACACCATGCTAACTGATAAAAAGAAAGAACAGCACTAAGACAAGTTTTTTTGTCAAGGTTCAGGGAAAAAAGAAGGTTCCCCAGCTGAAATTATATGGTCTCCATTTCCGCTATACCAGATTGGAAATTATATGGTCTCCATTTTCACTATACCAGATTGGTTCAAAAGCAGCCCCAAAGCAAAGTGCCACCACAAAAATTACACAGAAGACAAGATAATGCTGGTGCACTCACAGCAACAAGAGGTAGCTTCATTTCTTTTCTGACTAAAGCAAGTGTTAGAATATTGAAAGAAGATTCCTCTCATATTAGGCATTAAAAAGTCTTAGAACAGCAAATATTAATACTTGAAAGATCCTTCTTTCTGCTTTCACAAAAACTAATAACATTTAAGTATTTTACCTTAGGTTAGTTGCCTACTAGAGCTCTGAAATTAGAATTTAGTTGCCACCTAGAACTCTAAAATTCAGAACAGACAATGAAGTCTTCTAGTACAAATAGCTGTTATAATCTAGGCTGGCTCTGTGTCTGCTCATCAGATCAGGAAAGAGTGTGCATCTAAATACAGAGGAACACATTGCAGTTAGATAGAAGCTGCAGTGTTTCTCTCTTTGGTTTTTCAGTCAATCTAACCAGCTCAGTCAAAGACAAGGGACTCTATTCACAACCATGATACTAGCAGCTGCCAAGCATCCAAGTTAATAGAAAACACCACAGGCTGCGAAAGAGAGGGGGATGTGGCGCCCTTCAAGTTAGCAATTTTTTCCCTTTTCCCAATCCATTCTGGCAGCAGAGACAGCATCCATGTTACAGTTCTTGGATAAGAAATGAATATAGGTGAATCAGCAATGCACAGTGAAAATAAAAAGGATTCAGGAGAACATAAAGGAATCTAGGAATCTGCATGGCCACAACTGAAGAACACAGAATACTTGTGAACTTTTAGATGTATACTTGGAGACAGTAGGGATTTTCATTCTTGTTAAGGACTGCAAAAGGCAATCGTTCTTCTACATAGAGTGTCTCCGATTGAAGATTCTCATTGTTAGGGAGACAACTGCCTTCACCCAAAGCTAATACTCCCTATGATCATTTTCCTTATAGATATGCTCCTTGTTTGCAATCTTCTATCAGAATTAAACACACAATACTTGACAAAATGATAACAATTCCAGAGAGGCAGCCATGTGTCTACTGTAGCAAAACAGAACAAAAGTCCAGTGACACTTTAAAGACTAACAACACTTATTCCAGTATGAGCTTTGAGTCAGAGTTCACTTCCTCAGACACAAGGGAAAAAAAGTCAACTATTTGAAACATTTTAAGCAAGTTGCAGAAGGGGGGGGTGAGGCCTGGTACCGTGAGTCAGTTGCAATTCTCTAGTTACACAAAAAAGAGAGACCAGATAATGTGAAGCCATTCCAAATTATCAATAAAATTCTGTTTATTAGACATGGGCACGAATCAAAACATGAATCAAATTTTGTGACGAACCGGGCCAATTTGTGTACTGCGAAAACATGTTTTGTGGGGCTGCGCTTTTCACAACATCCACGACTTCTGGGGCCGATTCGTTCGATTTGTGAACGCTTTGTGATGCCAGACAGGCTGGTGCTGATCCATTGATTCTCTAGGCACCATAGGCCTGGAATGTCTGCAGACCTTTTGTTGCCGTGGAAACCCCAATCTTAGCCCACATAACCTTGATAGGCAGCTCTCCCTGCCAACTTGAGAGCTCCCATTCTGTTCTACGATAGCAACAAGCAGGGGGGAGATGGGCCTTCTGTAGCCATGGGAACACCAATCACATTCCTCCAAACCCTGTTAAAGCAGGTCTGTCTACCAACCAGAGCTTCAGTTCTGCTCTATGTAAGTGTTTCTTATATAAGGCATAGTGCCTTCCGCTTTCAGTTCCAACAGACAGAGCGAAAGGGAGGACCTGTTGCTGGGATTTTGAATGAGAGGGGATTTGGCAGCTTTTGGCTGGATTTGCTGCTGCTTCAAAAGAGACTGAAAAGCCTCTTCCTTATTTTCTGCTCTTGTCCTTGCTGGGAAGGTTGTTGGGTGAGGGTGCTTTTTTTCCTCCACCCCACCCCACCCTCAGGGCACTGCTTGGATCTGGAGTCTAGCTTGACCGAGGCTTCCTTTTTTTCCCTTTGATTTTCTTTGTTTCTTCTTATTCTTTCTGGGTTCCTCTGCTGAGGCCTCACACTCCTGGTCAACGCACTGCAATCTTCACCAAACTTGGAGGGTGGCTGGAGGAGAGCATGCTGAAGTCTCCCCGAAAGTTTGGCGTCTCTGGGTATGAAGGGGGCCATTGCAGGGCCCCAGGATCTGATGAATCACGAACCTAACAACTTGTTTCATGAAACAGGAACATTTTGTGAAAGTTTGTGGTTCATGTTTCGTGGAATGAGACAAACCACGAAACTCAGGGTTCATTTTTTCCCTATTTCATGCCCATCTCTACTGTTTATATATTCAAACTATAAAGCAGACTTATAAAACACAGCTGCACAAGTTTGTTCTACGTCTTTCAAACTAGAGAATAATTTCAAAATTTAGACTGTGCACTGTGACTTGTATTTTCTGGGAAATAATTTCAATACATACACATGTATGTTTCCGAACTACATCAACAACTAGAAAGCCTGTGGTGTGCATCATTGGATACTGTAATAAACAGCTTCACAAGTAGTGTTTAAGTCGCTCACTCTCCCACAATCACGACTGTCATCAGCCGGAACAGATGACTGGCAGCCATGCAACATGGTGAAATGAGTCAGGAGCAGCTCCCCAAGACCTCAGAGACAGTGCAGTTACATGTGGGACTACGAATGAATAGAGACTTCCAAATTTAAATCTCTATTGAGCCATAAAGTTCTTTTTTTTTTTTTTGAAAAATTTTTTATTGGGTTAGGATCAAATGTTTACACATTACAGTCAATATTCCCATTTCCCAATTTCTAACCCCCTCCCTTTCCTCCCCCTTTTTGTTGACTTCCAACAGTTTTCCAACCCTTTGTCCCTTTTCCCTTACTCCTTTTAATCTCCTCTATCTAACAAATATATATTCTCCCTTTATTCTAAGCAATACTTCTTTAACTATTTTTAATACTCTGTACCCTGACTATGAGTCCCATTTTCCATAATGGATAAACAATTTATCCCATTTTTCATTATTTCACTTTCAAATATTTCTATATATCATAAACTATGTAAACCATACATTCATATAAATCAACCAGTTTAACTTATACTCTATATGTTATTCATTCTATCTTCTTCTTTCTATTTTAGTTATATTTGTTTACATTAGTATTTCTATTCCCCTTCAGTCATAAGTCTATATATGATATCAATCAATTTGACTCATATACAACTTCAAATAAACATATTCAGTTTGGTACACTGTACGGAATCAAAAAGAAAATATTATTAGTTAATCAATCCTTATAGTTAACCCTTATGATTAATTATTTTCTATCAATATTCTATTTATTATTCTATATATATCAATCTAATATCATAACTGCTTAGAAATTCTCTTTTACCTCTTCTCCTCCCCGGTAAAGTCACCCCCCTCTACATTTTATTGTACTTCAGTAGTTTTCAAACTGCCACAGTTCTCCTCCCACCTCCCATTTCTTCTCCAAATATTGTTTCAGCTTCTCCCAGTCTGTGTTAAACTGTCCTGAGTCCAGGTTTCTCAATTTTCTTGTCATTTTGTCCATTTCTGCCATATACAGCAATTTGTGGATCCAATCTTCAATAGTTGGCACTTCTTGTATTTTCCATTTTTGCGCATACAAAAGTCTAGCTGCTGCCGTCATGTAAAATATCAACGTCCTATGATGGGCTGGAATTCCCTCCATTCCCAAGTTTAGTAGCAGGAGTTCTGGGTTCTTATTAATTTGAAATTGTAATATCTCACTCATTTCTCTTATTATTTCCCCCCAGTACTGCCTAGCTACCTCACACGTCCACCAAATGTGGTAGAGGGAGCCCTCATGCTTCCTGCATTTCCAGCATTTATTAGAAGTGTTCAAATTCCCTAGCGCAATCTTCTTTGGTGTCATGTACCAACGGTAAATCATTTTGTAAATGTTCTCTTTAATACTAGTGCATGTCGTTGTCTTCATTGTAGTCTTCCACAAGTATTCCCATGCCTCCATTGTTATTTCTTTGTTGAAATTTATGGCCCATTTCACCATTTGTCCTTTAACTATTTCATCCTCAGTATACCATTTCAGCAGTGCTTGGTATACCTTAGATATTCTTTTCTTGTCCTCTTTAAGAAGGGTCTGCTCTAGTTCCGAGTTTTCTGTTCGTATACCTCCCTTTACAGAGTCCGAGTTATATAAATCTCTAATCTGTCTATACTGGAACCAATCATAATAAGGTGATAGTTCCTCCTGAGTCTTTATTCTGAGTTTAGATTCTTCAGTTCTAGTTATTTCTTTATAAGTTAGACATTGTTGCTCATTATCAACAGCTCTCGGATCTATCACCTCATATGGAACTACCCACAAAGGGGTTCCTTCTTCCAGATAGATTCTATACTTCTTCCAGATTATATATAAACTTCTCCGTATATAGTGATGCAGGAACATCGAGTTCGCCTTTACTTTATCATGCCATAAGTATGCGTGCCATCCAAATATTTTTTTATATCCCTCTAGGGCTAGTAATTTCTTATTCTTTAGCGTCATCCACTCCTTCAACCACACCAAGCAAATTGCGTCATGGTAAAGTCTTAGATTGGGCAGTTGCATTCCGCCTCTTTCCTTTGCATCTTGTAAAACTTTCATTTTCACTCGAGGCTTCTTGCCTGCCCATACAAAGTCTGATATTTTCCTCTGCCATTTCTCAAATTGCTTAGAGTCACTGATGATTGGTATTGTCTGTAGCAAAAACATTACTCTTGGTAGCACATTCATCTTAACTGCTGCAATCCTTCCCAACCATGACAAATTTAGTCTGTTCCATTTAATCAAATCTCTCTCTATCTGAGTCCATAGTTTTTCATAGTTGTTTTTAAATAAGTCTATATTCTTAGCAGTCAGTTCGATTCCCAAATATTTCACCTTACTTGTTACTTCACAATCCGTTATTTCCGTTAACAATTGTTGTTTCTGCTTAGTCATATTTTTGCATAGTATCTTTGACTTCTTTTTATTAATATAGAAACCTGCCAAATCTCCGAACTCCTTAATCTTATCTATCACTTTTGGCATGTTCTCCAATGGGTCTTCTACAATTAACATTATGTCATCCGCAAATGCTCTGACCTTATATGAATAGTCCTTTATTTTAATTCCTCGAATTTTTTCATCTTGTCGTATTTGTATCATCAGGATCTCCAATACCAAAATGAACAGCAGTGGAGACAACGGGCAACCTTGTCTTGTTCCTTTACTTATAATCAATTTCTTAGTCGCTTCATCATTCACCACAATTGCTGCAGTCTGGTCTCTGTAAATTTCCTTAATTGCTCTAATGAATCTTTCTCCCAATTGTAGCTTTTCCATAGTGGCAAACATAAAGTCCCAGTTTAAATTATCAAACGCCTTTTCAGCATCAACAAAGAAGAAACCAACCTCTTTGTCACAACGCTTGTCATAATATTCAATAGCATTAATCACTGTCCTTAAATTGTCTCTGATTTGTCTGTCTGGCAAAAAGCCTGCTTGTTCCTCCTCAATGACTTCCGTAAGCCACCCCTTCAGTCTCTCCGCCAGTATCTTCGCAAAGATTTTATAATCATTGTTAAGTAGCGATATAGGTCTGTAGTTTTTCACATTAGTCAAGTCTTGGCCTTCTTTGGGGATCAATGATATATTCGCTTCATTCCAGGTATCTGGAATCCGCTGGTCCTTTAAAACTCCATTGATCACCTCTTTTAGGAATGGTGCCAGTTCATTGGCCATTACCTTATAAAATTTCGCTGTAAGTCCATCTGGCCCTGGCGCCTTTCCTAGATTTGCAGATTGTATTGCCTTGTTTAGTTCCTCATCTGTTACTTCACTGTTCAGTTTATTTCTCCAAGCTTCCGAAATTACTGGAAGTTTCATTTTCTCCAAATATAACGCTATTGACTCTTTATTTACCTCTTTCTTATTATACAACTTAGCGTAGAATTTGTAAAAGGCTCTACTAATGGTAGTCTGTTCCAAATACGTTTTATTATCTTCGCAAATTCTATTTATTATTTTCTTTTCCCTTCTCTTCTTCAGTTGCCATGCCAAATACTTCCCAGGTTTATTTGCACCTTCAAACGCTTTCTGATTCAATCTTTTAAGATTCCACTCCAATTCCTTATTATTCATTGCTGTTAACTGTTCTTGAAGTATTTTAATTTCCTGATATAATTTCTTTTTCCCTGGTCTCTTTTTTAACTGTATTTCTTTGGCTTTTATTTTCTCCTCAATCTCTTGTCTTTTCTCCTCTTTCTTTTTTCTTGCTCTACCATTTAAGTCCATTAGTATGCCCCTTATAACCGCCTTATAAGCGTCCCAAACTTTGTCAGTTGGTACTTCTTTATTTACGTTGTATTGTATGAAGAACTTTGTCTCTCTTCTCAACATCTCCATACTCTCTCCTTCCTGTAGCAAGTCCTCATTTATTCTCCATGCTTTCCTTTTTCTCCTTTTCCCTAATTTCCACATGATTGGATTATGATCTGAGCCTACCATCAGCATTATTTCTACCTCCTTAGTCCATAACGCTAAGTCTTTTGAGGCCCAGATCATATCAATTCTTGATAGTGTACAGTGCCTTGCAGAATAAAAAGTAAATTGTCTACTTTTAGGATATTCTCTTCTCCATACATCTTCTAAAGTCTCTTGTTGTATCAAGTCAAAAAAAAGCTTTGGTAATAGTCCTCTTTTCTTTTGTGCAGTTGTTGTCTTTTTATCTAATTCCAAGTTCGTCACTCCATTGAAGTCTCCGGCAAGAATTATCTGGTCGTATGAAAGATCATCTAGTTGCTTCCTCAAATCCTCAAAGAAGCTTTCCTTTGCACCGTTAGGTGCATAAACTCCGACTACCAACACTCTCTTTAAGTCCCAAGTACATTCCACTGCAATAAATCTGGCTTCCACATCTTTCATTACAAATTTTGGCTGTAGCTCCTCTTTTATGTACAACACCACTCCCCTTTTTTTTTTATTGGAGGCCGCTACAAATTCTTTTGCCCAATTTTCCTGATTTTAAATATTTTACATCCTGCTTTCTGATATGGGTCTCTTGCAAACAAACAATGTCACATTTTTGTTTTAATAGCCAGTGGAAAATATTTTTTCTCTTATTCGGTGAGTTTAGTCCATTTACATTCCAAGATAAAACTTTACACTCCATACTCATAGTCTTGTTGGTAAGTCTTTTTCATTGTCCCTTATAAATCGCTCCATCTCTCGCTCAGATCTGATGCGCTTTTTGGCCCCTCCAAACTCAAAGGACACACCTTCTGGTAACTCCCATCTGTACCTGATTTTCATGTCCTTCAAGATCTGAATTAGCACTTTGTATTTTTTCCGATCTGATAACACTGACCTGGGTAATTCCTTCATTATGATAATCGTCTTGCCATCAATCTCCAATGGATCTTGAAACTGTTTTGTCACAATCTTCTCTTTCATATTTCGTGTCGTAAACTGCACAATCACGTCTCTTGGTAATTTCCTCTGGGTTGCAATTCTCGAGTTCACACGATATGCCACATCTAGGATAGCCACAACTTCCTCCTCCTCCTTCCCCAGGTATTCAGCTAACACCTCAGTCATCTGTTCTTGCGCTGATTTTCCTTCCACTTCTGGCAAGCCACGAAAACGTAACTGCTTCTCCATGTGTTTAGTTTCTGCAACTGACATTCTCCCCCTCATCAGTCTCATCTCTGTTTGTTGCGTGTCTGCTAAGTTCTCCATCGCGTCTTCTACTGTTTTAACTCTCTGCTGCGTTCCTTGTAGTTCACTTTGTATTGTTTCCATACCTTTTTTCACTTCTGACAGCTCCGATTTTACTGTCTGTGTAACCTCTTTAACCTCTTTAATCAACTCCAATTTCGTGTCCTTAAGTTCTTTAATCACATCTAAAAGTTTTTTATCCAGGTTTTCTATTGCCGATTGCCACTCTTTTTTTGACATTGTGGGGCTTGCTTTGGCTTGCTCCCACGAGTCCGCTCTCTTCCTTAACTCCGTGGCGTAAAATTTAATGGCCTTTTATTTCAAATGTCCCGGTCTTCTTACAAAAATTAAATTTTAAAGAGTCCAAAATGTCGGGCGTCTTTTCTCTATGGTTTCTCTATGATTTTGCAATCCAAGATGGCCTACTTCCTTTTCCGCTGAGGCCGCGACCCTTCCCCTTTCAAAGATGGCGATTCCCTTCTTCCTGCCCTCCAGCAAGGGCCGCTTCTCTCCAGCAACTCTATTGTTGTTACGCACTTCGTGTCTCCCGACTTCCCACAGTAGGTCTCGCGATGGTGTCTTTTTCTCACAGCTCCATAACCGCAAGTATTCAAAACAATAGTCCAATTCCTTTAATAACTTCTTTAAACTGAGTCTCTTTTCAAATACAACTCTTGCCGAGTCTTCCCCTCTTTATCGTTAGCCTGTTGCAGTTTGAAAATCTACTTTTATTCCTCTCTGCTTTAATCAATCTGTCCCGTAACAGAAGATAGTGATCTTTACCTTCTCATTCACTTTTCTCGGGTTGTAATCGCTGTTTCGGTTTTAACTTCTCCTCTCCGTTTCTTCCCTCAATCGAAGCTTGGGTATGTAGGTCTTATGCCAGCCGAATTGGCCCCAGAACTGCCGCAGAGATTGTAGCCGACCCGTCGCAGGGTGGGACCTCAAGGATCGGGAGGGGACCCGTTGTGTAGAGCCCCCCCTCGTCCGAGATCTAGCACACCCTAGGGTCTTGAGCGTTCTTTGCCTGCTCTCTGCCTGAGAGCAGTCGGCCGCGGGCTATTTTCCCCCCCGCCAGCCACTTAAAACGGCAGTCCGGTCAGCTCCGCAAATGGAGCTGCGTCAGACCTCCATGAAGCCCAAACCGGAAATCCTGAGCCATAAAGTTCTTGGGTGACTGTGGGCAAGCCAATCTCTTTCACAGGGTGGCTATTTAAAAAAAAAAAGGGAGAAACTCATAAGCTGCCTTGATCTCTTGGGATGGGATAAGGTCAGAAGACATCTCATGCTAGGGTCCAATTTGTTTTACTTTCTCTATACTTGTCCTATCTAAACAGAGGCTGACCATCCTATACCGAGACGCTGGCATTGTAGGCTGCAGAAGCAACAGGAAAGATATTTTCACTATTCATTACATTACCTTGAGCTTTGGAGAGCGGCTGCATAGTGGCACACAATAGATTCCCCAAGCACTGCACCCTTTTAATAATTATACTGTATTCTGGATTTAAACAGAAACTTTTGTTAAAATTGAATATAGAAAATTAACTTTTCTGTTTAAATTTCAGTTGTGGTTTTTATTACAGCCCGCATTTAATACAAACATGTCAAAGCATACATTTTTAGTATCTTAATTATTAAACTGTGACACTGAGAGATCTGTCTTTTGGTGCTACACCTCTGAAGATGCCAGCCACAGCTGCTGGCGAAACGTCAGGAACTACAATGCCAAGACCACGGCAACACAGCCCGGAAAACCCACAACAACCATCGTTCTCCGGCCGCGAAAGCCTTCGACAATACATTAATTATTAAAGTTCAAGTCTTTATTATTAAAGTTCAAGTCTCTTTTCCAGGTAATAGAGAATCAGGGGAAGAACCACAGGGAAAAAGTTTCTTATTTCTGACATCAAGCATTATAAATGACACAATAAATGTACTAATTTATTAAAGGTTTCTTATGGACTAACAACACATCATAAATACAAGAACCAAGGAGTTACTGTGTTGGATCCAGTGCAAAGTAGAAATGCAAGGGGGAAAAATGTAAGCAGCTACCATGATTTAAGCCAACCTTATTGTATCCCCACCTGTGTTTCCACTTGTACAATCAGGTCTTCCATTTGTACAATCAGGTCTCATATATAAGGAGGACAGCACTAGGTGTTGTACAAGATCTTGAGCAAGCAGCCCTGTGTTGAGTCTGTTGAGGTCTCTGCTGACTGGATCCAAGAATGCCTTCAGCTGGATTATCCACTGAACTCATAAGGATGATAATGTACTCCTATTTTATGCCTTCCAATTGCCTGAGGGCTACAAGATTTTCAAGTTTCACATTATGAATATTTATGATCATTCTACTAACCAAGAAGTACGGAGAAGCATTACTTGGCCTAACAACTACCACCCTTTGTTCATGAGAAGTTCTGGACTCCTAGCCTTCAAAGTAAATGATGTTCTTTAATGTGGACAGTATGCAGAAATGTGTCATCAAAGCAGAAAGACATTATTTTAAGAACACGTGGGCATCAAGGCCAAACATCATGTTTCTATATTATATAAGGTCTATTAAGTTGCAAGCTGATATGTTTTCTTATAGTAACTAGCTAATATGAATGCTTGTTTAGGAAATTTATGCCTTTCAAAATGGGAAACAACTTAATAACAGTAACAACAACAACAACGCTTACATACTACTCTTTTAGACAGATTAGTGCCCCACTCACAGCAGTGAACAAAGTCAGTGTTATTATTATCCCCACAATACAGCTGAGGAGCTGGGGTTGAGAGGAGTGGCTTACCCAAGGCCACCTACTGCATTCATGGCAGCGGTGGGATTTGAACTAACAGAGTGCTGATTCACCACTCAACAACTTAGCTGCTATGCTACAGCAGCTCTTTTAAAGAAACAAAGAAAAATACAATCAATCCATCTTGGTTCCTGCAGTCTGATGATTGAGGTTTGGACTCCTAATAGCCTCTCAGGACAAAAGATGGGCTTAAACTGAACAGGACCTCAACCCACAAGCTACTTACTCCCATGCAAGCCAAGAACTTAAGATTCTCAATAAACCTTTTCCACAAATCAATTGTAACGAACAAGTCAAGGAGCAGGGCCCACCTACTGTTATTTTAAGAGCCTTCCTCCCACACAGAGATGAACTTGGCTACAATTGCATCATTCCTTCCTGTTGCCACAGTGGTGGCGTGAGTGGAATGCCATAAAAGATTGGTTGGGACAGCATCAGCCGTTTGTATGGGGAGACATTTGTCTCCATGACACCTGTCTCTGAGAGCTGAGAGTCTAGATTCAGTTTTCTATATTTTTCAAGTTAAGTAAGAGGGCAAAACCACAGCAGGAGACCCAATGTTAATACAGAGCAAAAGCCATAGTTAACTCGGTTTCTATATAAAGGTCAGGTTAGTCTTCACTTAAAATCAGGCACTGACATAATACTCTTTTTGGCTTCACAGAGGAGTAGAGTCTCTGCAAAAGTGATGCTTACCAACACAATCAGAAGCATAATTGTAGATCTGATCCTAGCACACACAATTAAGTGGCAGCATGTACAGACTTGCACTGATGGTTAAATCTATAGATATCATAGTCCTATTGCAAGGTTAACAGCTTCTTCCTTTCAGAGGATTATTTTAGGTTTGGGAGCCCTTTTACAATTCTTCTTCCACTCTAGAGTAAAACTACGGAATGTCTGCTAGATCTAACAAGGACAGCTATTTAAGTATATAATGCAGCAAAATGAAGAATGGGCAACACTAGTCAGAAGTGCCCCTCCAGGGACGAGATCTGGATATAAGCTTATAAGGAAGCCTGGCAGATGCTAAATTGAATTTGAAATATAAGACAGAACGGTTCTCTCATATACGCAGTGTCTTTTAAATTAAAGTCAGCAAAGATACGAAAGTGCAGCCAGAGACTGGACCTTTGGACATTTACTGTGAAGGGTCCTTCTCCTCTGAGGAAAGGACATCTTGGGTGTTTCCCATCGTCCAATCAGAGAGGCAGGAAGTTAAATTTCCTTCCTCTTTCCTGTTGGCATGTTCTCTCAGTTCAGTTGAATCCACGCAGCAGTAATCCCCCCTCCCCTTTTTTGTCGCTAGATTTCTGTTTAGTCTCTGAGCTATTTGTCCTGAAAAATGATTGATTCGTCTCTAAGAGTTAGGAGAGATGAGACAGAATGAATATACCGCACTAAGGAGAAAAAGGTAAGATAGTAAAGGAGATGAAGGACCTGGGAGGGCAAGATGTCCTCCTTTCCTCAGAGGAGAAGGATCCTTCACAGTAAGTGTCCAAAGATCCGTTCTCCCTCTGAGGCAGAGGACATCTTGGGTGCTCCCAAAGAGTTACTCCTACTTGGGTGGGATATGGTCCTCGTCTTGAATTATGTGCTGCAACACTCTTTCCGAATGCCACATCCACCGAATTATAGAGGTTTACCCTGTAATGTCTCACAAAGGTGGACAATGAAGACCACCTGCAGACCTCTTCCACAGACGTGTTATTTCTGAATGCTGCATTCGTCACTGAAACTTCTCGAGGAGCAAGCTGTAATTCCTTTAGGTACCTCCTTGTTAGATACTTTGTACACTTCCATGATGCAGGACCTAATGCTGTTACCAATAGATGTTGCTGACATTTTCTTTCCTGTGTTAGGGGAACCCACATTTATGAAGAGTGAATCTGATTCTCTGATAGCCTTGTTTCCGGTGAGGTATGCCTTGAGGGCTCTCCTGACATCCAGACAGTGCCACTCTTTTTCCGTGGCATGTCTGGGGTCAAGCAGAAGGATGGAAGATTGATCTCCTGAAACCTGTGGAACTTAGAGTATGCCTTGGGGATGAATGTTGAATCCGTGTGCAGGACCACCTTGTCCTTACGGAAAATGCACAGGTGAGGCTTCAGGGATAGCATGCTGAGTTCTGATATCCTTCTGGCTGATGTGATGACCATGAGCAAGACTGCCTTACTTTTAGCCACTTCAGTGGAATGTCTCTCACAGGCTCAAAAGGGGCTTAGTCAAGGCTGCTAGGATGACATGTAGCCTCCAGGTGGAGAAGCGGTGGACTGTGGGGGGATTCAGCAATGTTGCTTCCCCGAGAAAGAGCTGGATGTGAGGGTGCCTGGATAGTTTGAGACCCTCTGTGAGCGATAACACTGAGTCCAAGGCCGCAATTTGTTTTCTCAGAGTGGCTGGCTTGAGGCCTGCATCCAATCCTTCTTGGAGGAAGTCTAGAATCACGCCCATGGGAGGACGTAAGGAGTCTACATGGGAGGACGTAAGGAGTCTACTCTTGTCCACCTGGCAGAGGCCTTCCAGGTGGTATTACATATTTTGATGGTCAATCCCTTTCTGGAGGTTAGCATGGTGTTCACCACTCATGGGAGATATCCTAGCTTGGATAGGGAGTCCCTCTCAACCTCCAGGAGGAAGAGATATTGATAGTCCTCTATTTTAAATAGCCTGTCTGGCTGCTCCAGAATGGTGACCTCCCCCTCCTCCTCCTCTTCTGAGAAGAACTCGCCCTCCTCCCTGTCTTCACTGTCAGAGGACATCTCTTGTCCTTATTCTTGACTTGGGTGCCCCTTGTTCTTGGGTCCCCCTGGTCCTTATTCTTGACTTGGGTGGACTTTTGGGCTGCCTTGGTAGGCCATTTGGCTGCCGCCCTTCTGGATTTGTCTTTGGGCCTGGTGGATGGAGGGGGGAGGGAGGGGGAGAATTCACTGCTGGCCCCGAAGAGAGGTTGACACAGCTTGGAGAGCTCAACACCCACAGTCTACTTTAATAAGGAGAAAAGGTCAGCTGAAAACACAGGGCCAAAATCGCCAAGCACGTTACCTATCCTGGTAGAGCCACTCTCATTCAAAGGCAGGTGCCGATCCGAGCAGGAAGGGTCTGCAGAATGTCTCTTGGCAGGAGGTTGGCCAGCATGTTTTCTGAGGCTGTGCGGGGCTTGGTGAGCTTACTGCCACTTTTTCCCACTTTTTTTGTGGTCTGCTGGCTAGCGCTGCACTCAGTCTCCAGGCAGAGTTGCGCAAAAGATCTGGCTTCTGCTGCTGCCAGGCCCATTTGGGAGGCATACACAGATCCCAGGCCAGAAAGTTGCCAGGAGCTTGCTCTAGTCACGAAGGCAGGATGGCACCAGGAGGCTCGGAATCTGACGCCGCTGCCATGGTAGGGGAGCCTCCTTCTTTTGTTTTTCTCTCCCATGAAGCTTCCATCGGAGTCTGCCAGCTCCATAGCGGGGCCGCGTGCACTCCACGTAGAATAGATCACTGAACTGAGAGAAGGGGTGGTCCACGTGCCAACAGGAAAGAGGAAAAAAATTTAACTTCCTGCCCCCCTGACTGAACAGTGGAAACACCCAAGATGTCCTCCGGCTCAGAGGGAGAACACAACTCCTCCCTTTCAAACATTACGGTAGAACAGAAACAGGTTTTCAGTTACATCGGAAACTAAAGTATATTATCTGGAACTGACATAATATTCTTCTGGTCTGGTGAGAAAAAAAATGGAGAGGGGGCATGCTTTGCAGCAATGCCACAATGTCACTTCCAGTTGCATAACCAGACATCACAAGCTGCTGTGACACTAGCAATCCATCAAATGTTTATGATAAAACCACAAACGTGGTTTTTCCATGTGTGACATCACTTCTGGTTATGTTCCCCCAAAGCTCCTAGGAGTCGCCAGCTGAGGGTTGGAAACCATACTTGCAGATGTATTGTCGAAGTCTTTCACGGCCGGAGTGTCACTGAGAGATCTCTGTCTTTCGGTGCTACACCTCTGAAGATGCCAGCCACAGCTGCTGGCGAAACGTCAGGAACTACAATGCCAAGACCACGGCAATACAGCCCGGAAAACCCACAACAACCATACTTGCAGAGTTTAGCCGCAGCTGGGATCACTTGTGTGTGGGTGGTAGAGCTAGGAATGCAGACAGCCCAGAAGATCTCTGATACCCATTCTACCATGGAAGCTCACTAGATGACCTTGGGCCAGTCACACACTCTCAGTCTAATCTATCTCACTGGGTTCTTGTTAGGATAAAATACAGGAGGAGAATGATGTAAGCAGCTTTGGGTCCCCATTCAGGAGAAAAGCTGGGATATAAATAAATAGCCCCTCATATTAATGCATATTCCCATCTACAAAACCTTTTTCCTTTTTTACTAGTTCTGTATTGGATTTCTGATAGTTTGCAAATTTTAGCTATCCTTACCCTATCATATTGTTTACTGACTATCCCAGCTAATGTTCCTATTGACTAATACTATGTAAATCTCCCCTGAGCCTCAGTGAGAAAGGCAGCCTATATAAATGTAAAAAAATCTGGTTGCTTGACTAATTCTGAAGATTCTACCTATGTAGAAAGAATGTCTGACCAGTTAACTGCATAGTTACTCAGCTTTAAATTTAGGTATAGGTCTTTCACTTTAGCAGTAGGCAGCCCATGTTAATTCCATCTTAGAACCCCCCCTCCTATCAACACTTCCCCCTTTATTGTGTACAGAAGTCCGAGAACCTTCCACATGACTACTTCTCAATTCTTGTCTGTTACCCATGGACCAGTACTCTGTATAGTTCCCCATACCTTACAAAGGCAGGATATAAAACAGGTTAGCCCATACCAAGGTTTTCCCTGCTTTTACAACTATCTTTCTTGAGTCAGGTAATCTTTAATTCACTCCATAAACACAGCTCAAGCTACAGGAATCATAAAGCTACAGGAATCATGCTAAAATTCCTCCCTGTCCTTATAGTAGTCAAATGCCGGGCAGCAGCACAACACAATGTTGCTATTCAAATCACTTTGACCTCGCGGAGGAGAGAACTCCTCTAAGCTCAGAAGGCTGGACACACTGAAATTCTCGCGAAACTAAAGAAAACAACAGAGATTAATATTACAGTTAATTAGTTTGTAAAATGATGTGGGGTGAGTAGGTGGATGATGGAGAATCTGTTCAGAGTGTTGAGACCCCAGCCCCACTGATCATCATGGCCCTTTGTAGCAACATTGTCATTTTAGAGATTTCACCAGATGTTCTCTGTTCACTCTGTTTAAAGTATTCCCAGAACCAAAAAGGCTACATCTGCTTAATTTTCAAACATTTTTAATCACCAGGAGTGTGGCCATCAACATCAAAGTACCACTGATTATGTGCTTGTGGAGCAATTGCATGGAAAAACAGGATGCACATACAAATATTGTGACAATTGTACTGAACATGGCTTCAAGGCCTTCAAATGAAAATGCTATGTCCCTGTGTGTGTTTTTTTAAGTCTTAAATATTAGTAAGTGGGTGTCCCCTGTAGTTTTCCAATTATACTTCTTAAGTTACAATAAGCAACGCAAAGAACAGAAAGACAGATATAAGTACATAGCTGTCATTTGTATATGATTCCTTAATATCTTAACATCTCCCAGACTATACATAACTCTTTTAAAAAGGGGGGGAGGGAGGAATCAAGTGGGTGCTTTACTTGCATTCCAAGTTCCTTGAAACCGCCTTGTAATATGCGGCTGAGAGGGCATAGTCACAGCACAGACCAATTTGCCCAAAATGAAAAATTAACCAAACACTACATTGTTCAGTATAATAAAGAAAGAATTGTTTGAAAGATGCTGAAAAGCCTTTCTCTGCTGAACGCGGTTAAAAGGCCGTTTCCACAGCAGCCTTTAAAAGCATTCAAACCCTGGAGGTCTTGGCGGATGTTTCCCCCTCTGACAACAGAAAAGGCACATGATCCACAGTGTTCGCTTTTCCAAACTTAGTATCCAACTACCTGTGGCTGAGGAAAAGCAGCACTAATGAAACAGACCCCCCACAATTTCCATGCGCACACGCTAGTAGAGCTTTTATGGTTGGCACATGTGTAGACTGATTAAGGGCTGCAGCATCCTCTAGTGGAAAAACAGAATGATTACAATGTGTTGCAGCAGTTAAATTACAATTACAAGCAAAACCCTCTCATTATAGGCAAATTAATTTGGCTAAAGTTTTCCCAAGTAATTATTTTACTCAAGAAACTATATAATAGGGATATGCACACACACACACACACACACACACAAAATCTGAGAAACTGAGAATTTCTTTTACTGAATCTGAGAAAAAAATCAGAAATCCCTGTATTCTGAATTGATTCACTAATTCAGTTTGGGTATTTTTGAAAAATTTGGCCATCTATGGGAAAATCACTGGGGGGGGTATCCAGTGGTCGGGGGGGGGGGTTATTTTTCTACCAAGCTTCACCAAATTTGGAATCAACTCCTGGCTGTCCTCCAAAGAACCCTCAAGTTTCATGAAAATTAGACCCCAGGGGGCAATTTTATGGGCCCCAAAGAAGATGCCTCCACTCACTCTCCATTATTCCCTGTGGGGAAAAATATCTGGGGGGCTAGCCAGGGGCTGGAGGTGGCATTTTTCATGCAAAATCCATCAGATTTTCAGGGGACCTTCTCCTGACTGTCTTCTAATGCCCCCCAAGTTTCAAGGAGACTAGACCCTGGGTGCCAATTCTGTGGGACTCTGAACAAAGTACCTGCCACTCCATTGCTTCCTATGCGAAAAAAGTCAAAGCTAACTCCCATTGCAGAAACACACTGGGGCAAGACTGCCATGGCTAAGGCACACTCCCAAATGCAAGCTGAGCTCATCCTAGAGAAAGCCCAACTGAAGCAAGGGAATGGAATACCCCCAGAACCAAAGTGAAGCAAGAGGACCAACATCACATCAGAGAATCACATCCATTCCATCCAAACCAAACTGAAGCAAGGGACACTGTTACAACTTAGCCCAACAGAAGCAAACTGAAGCAAGGGAATGCCTTGTGCTTGGGTACTGCTTGGTTCTGTTCTGTGATGTTTCCCCACTGGCTGAAGCCAGTGCCTGGCTGGTGTGAATGACACTGGTTTGTGTACACAGCCCTAATGCTTACCCTTGATTATGCAACACAAAGCATTTTTAAATGCAGAACTTGGCTACTAAGAAATCTACAAACTGAAGGCATTTATATTTTATTAAACATTAATATTTATTACACATACATTCTGCCTTTCTTCCACAGTATTCAATGTGATAAGCACTGGATGTTTGGGCAGCCTGCCATCTCGGTACTCATTTTTAATTTTTCTGCTGTCCTAGACCCATCCCTGCCTCACTTCAACAAGGCTGCACCATTATGTGCCTTCAAACAATGCCTTCAGACGTAAGAATCCTCTAAAGAGCTCATGGTTAAATAAGGACTACCTTTGCTATAAATCCTGTGTTTAAGCTTCTGAACTTCATGGCTTCTCAATCTCACGTCTGAACAGAAATAAGTCGAGGTCTCCTTGATTCAAACCCCACACTTTGCACTATGTTCTACTCTTGATCACAAGGACCTTTTGTCATCTTTAAAAACAAAATATTAAAGCAACAAAACAGAATAATAATGCTGGATATTTACTAGTACACAAGGTAAAATCCATACATGAATACTGACCAAATCGTTCTTGTAAGAAAGATGACATGACACTCTTTTGGACATACAAAGGAAAGCTTCTAAAACTTTCTAACCCTCACTGCAACTCTAGCATTCTCTTTAGAAAACTGCTCCTGCGGAACTAGAAAAGGTTACGGCAAAACAAAGCTCCAAGTCCATCAACAAAAAGATCAGGAAAAAGAGCCATTTTCAAAACAGTCTAACCAAACAATGAATCTTGAGGGAGTGGGCAACATGGATGGACACAGATCCTGCCCCTTTCTGTCTGTCACCAATTCCCTGGATGCCTGTTTGGTGCGGGTGCAGAACTCCATCTGTTGCAGGGTGGAAAGCGGGATCAATGAGGCAAGCTCTGCCCTGGCCTAGTTGTGATCAATGGAATTTATTTAAAGTGTCTACATGAGCAGAGTTATCACCACACAAACATGGGAAAGGGAGAGATCCTAATCACACACGTACGCTCTATGCATACATTCCAATGAATGCAAGCTCAGGGTGGAACCTTCTGCTGCAATCCAGCTCCTACCCATATGCTTTTACTGTACACACTCACAGACTCTTGCTTGCAGCATGAACAGTCATACAAGAGGAAGGCATCTCCCCCTCTCCCACCTTCTGTGCCCCCTGGAATTGTACTCACGCCCCGGAAACAACGAACTGAGCTAAGTGGGGTGTGCAGCAGGAGGGGACAAAATCGTCAGAAATCACCCTCCCTTCCCCCACCAAAGGAAATGCTGTTTTGTGAATAGAACAGCCACTTAGGATCCATACCTCTAAAAATGTCTGATAACAAAAAAGAAATTCATTAGATAGCTGAATAGCTGACCCAATATCTACATATTTAAAAGGTAAAATATCTTCAACAGGTGGCATACATAAGAATCCTAGGTGATCTCCCAAGCAATAACCAAAACTGAAGGCACATAGCTTCAGAAAACACATTCCACGTCAGACTTGTTCTGCTTGTAGAGTCTAAGCATTTATTCGTTTAAAATAGGACTATGCTGTACAAAGGCCAAGCTTAAAGATGTTACCTCATTCTACTTCTTACTGAATTGGTGATTGCTTCATGATGACTCCAATGAACACTTGCCCTCAGTCTTATGTCCCTCTTTACATCCCAGCCTGCTACATCCTCTCTGAAGAAGATAGGGAAGAAAATACTTTGTAAACCGCTCTGAGTGGGTGTTAAGTCATCCTGAAGGGCGGTATATAAATTGAGTGTTGTTGTTGTTATTGAAAGAACCATCAACCTTCAACCTTTTTGTCATATTTGTCAACATTACCACCTTCGAATAGGCAAGATAAACTGCCCATACATTTGCATTCTCCACTGTGGCCTTTGCAGCATGGTTTGCCGCCAGAAGTCAAGTTTCTGCAATTCCATGAACTATGTAAACAGAATTGTTCAGGAGGGAATTTCTCTAAACATTCTCAGATCATATTATAGCGCAGTAATTCAGGAAGATGCTTTTCACAAAGGGAACAGAACAGCAGATGATATCACTGTGCACAGGATGTATTGCCTGTCAGCTGTAGGTATTATCCTGTTCTCACTGCATTGTTTTGTTGCAATAATATAGATTAAAGCACATTAGATTATACAATAGAAATTATGACTATCTAATGAAGCATCAAACCAATCATAGTTTGTTTGTGCTATCACATGAAAAGATCTTAGATATTTGCGTAAAATAATCTATAAAACATGCAAATTCACATAGTATGTTAGAGTTTTGATTGGAAGAAATCTCATGAGATTATAGGTGAGAATTTTATTTTTGCATTGTAATGCATTTCACAGAAAATTAGATTGTTTTAAACAGTTAATTAGGAAACGTTAGCAAACCTAATACTTACTGCCTTTCTGTGTTCTGTTTTTGTAGGATTTATATTAATAAGCATATATTTTGATAACTTGCTTTGTTAAGAAACTAGGGTGTAATTTCAATAACGGAAATAAACTCTAGAAAGGTGTCTATGTACTTTGATGAGAAGAAGCATTGCAAAAAGGACCCTAAATAAATAATGTACTGATAGGCAGAACTTGTTCCAAGAACAGTCCTGTTTGACAGGCCTTACTAATTGCTGGAAGCTATCAACGAGTAAAAGATAAATCTTTCTTTTGAGATAGTAGGATCTTTAGTAAGGTGTGGATAACAGTCCATTACAGTTTCCCACTTATTTAGTGCCACATTCTGCATTGTTTAACATGTACCGGTTGCTTTATGATTTGTTTCAAACTTCTGTAATCTTAGTCTTGTTACACTGCTTATTAGATATTTCATCCCCATTGATTCCACTGATTTACACTTTGTAATTCACCCCGAGTCTCAATGAGAAAGGCAGATCATAAAGTAATATAAAATAATATGGGTCAGCAGTGATATCCAGTACATCTGGACACCACTCAATACGTGTGCCTTACAGTATTCCCCAACTTTTGCAATGCAAGGGGTTCTGTGGAATGAAAAAATAATCTCAAACCAGATTGTGCTAAAAGACTACACTACTGGTATCTTGATCCAACTTCTGCTAGTGAACTGTAAACTACAAAGGCACAAAGAAAGCTTTACAAAACCTTATGTTCTTGGAAGCAAATGAATCACAAGGCACACAAGTAGCATGCAACTACATATTCACAGAGCCACGCTGAACTCTGAGATTGCTGGATCCATACCAGTGACAAAGCAAAAGAACTCTTCAACACAGATCACTTACAAAACCTTATTATAAGGCTCTCCATATCTGATCTAACAGTCTTTTTCATCATCTTTCTAACAATTAGCCTAGCCATTCATGAACACAGGCCTTTGTTGTGTCCCAGCTTCAAGATTACACAAGCACTAATGAAAGAAGACAATGATGCAGTCACACTGGAAGTTCAAACCTAAAGTGACATTTAATCCAAGAGTCACTTATATAGCCTTATCTGTCATAGGATAAACTCACACTATTGAGTCCTGCTGCCACTATCAGCCAGCCAAACAACTGCCTACCACTCATAGATTTTTCAAGCAGCAATAGAAAACAGAAGAGAACTGATATTCCAGTCACTTTTACTACTGCCAGCAAGTTACAAAGTTTGTTCTATAGCAAACGAAGGAGAAAAAAGAATTATCTGGAGCCCAGTGCAATGGTTACCTTTGGTATATGCCTACCACCCGTAAACAGCTTCTCAATATTCATGAGGACTAGGGCATTCTAAAGAATCATCATCAACATGTCTCTCTCCTCTTAACAGGAACAATAAGGAGCCCACCGGCATCAAGTCTTCAATCAGGCATGACAGTATGGAGGAGAGGCTTGGAATGCAGAAAAAAATCCCACAATGCCACAAGAAAACAACCTGAGCCTTTGAAAACACAGCTGTAGGTACAAGACGCTGGCCTCTAAGGGCGAAAATAGGAAGTTGCAGGAGGAAAATTGTACTTCAGTTAGAGGAACTGAAATTAATAGAATACATGGTAAGTAAAGCATTTGAGATCATTTGAGTTTTTCCATTTGCAATTTGGCCTCTTGACAAACCACCCATACAGAATGGGCTACAAGTTTCCATCTGATATTCAATATTTGCAGCACAAGGTGATAAAAGATCTAATGTGGACTGTACCCCTAAAACATCAATGAAGCACTCGAAAATATGACATTTACATGTGGTAAGCAAAATATTTTACAGATCAAGTTCATTCGGGCATCGAGGTCTTTTAAAAAGTTGTCATTATAAAACTTCTACAATCACCTTGTCAGAATGGCGCATCCTTCTCGAAAGAGCAGGTCAGGCATAATGTTACAGTGCTAAAAGCCAAAAGAGATTTACTACAGTCAACTGAAACAACTCTATTCTTAGAGAGGAAACTGCGGGTTCCATCTTTCCCACATCTTCGGAAGACACTAGTATCAAAAGCTAGCTTGAATTAATCTTTGCCGGTTTGGCTTTTAGAAATGCCACCCCCACCATTATAGTTATTTATTGTGCTACAAATATAACTGCAGGGGTCCTGTCCTACAGAGCAGGTATTCATGTGTGTACATAAAAACCCACAAACCAGAAAATTTCCAAAGCAGACTTTGCTGATACAAATAAAGCTGTATTGTGGTTTACTAGGGCTGCCCGAAAGAAACCTCAAGGGCTTTGTAATGCAGTTGGCTGCCCATTATTCCAACAGAAAATGCTTCTACAGCCCATAACAATGTTTGCATCTTAAAGTGAAGTGAACCACTGCACAACCATGAAGGCCAGGCAAACTTCACTAGACAACAGAGAAGTTACACACTTGAAGTCTAAGGTGACTCCTTATCTCCCCACCTGGATTTCATGAAGCAGTATCCTTTCTCTAAACTCTTGTTATCAAATCTTACACAGCTGGACATTCTCTTGATGTAGTATTTTGTTCTGGATCAGATAAGGATCTGGAGAGGGTGAGCTCTTGGCAGTTCCTTTGTCAATTGGATTTGACAAACAAGAACTGAACTCTGCAGCGACAGGAACCCATGAAATGATCCAAATCGAAGACTAAAGTAACCAGATGGCTAATAGGTCTTGGGGGGGGATCCTATTAGAATGCCCAGCACTTCTTTCTGAGCCTTGTTTGATCTCTGGAACTGGGAAACAACATGGGCAATTGACAAAATTGCTCCTAGATAACCTCTCCCCTCTTAATAGGCTTGTCATCTCATTGGCTTACTAAGCAGCTTGGGGCAATGAAACAGCAGCAGCAACAGTCAGTGCAATAGTATTTTTAAAAAACTCAATATGATTCTGATTGGACACAAGCTAGAGATCATTTTAAGGCATACAGATAGCAAAGATGGAGGCTACAAAAGAATATTTCTCCACCACTGCACCTGTGCAAAGATGTCCAGCAGATCATTTTGAAGACCTGTTAAAACTAGGCAGACAAAATGAGGTGGAGCTCTTGATGGCTCATTTGTGACTGACTTTTATGGAGTAATTTGCAAATTATTTATTCCAGACTGGATGTCACGCTAATTATAAACAGGAATTGTATTGTCTTTCAGACTTGTATTGTCCAGTCGCAATAGGCTGTTTGAAGTCTGTTCTATCCATGGATATGGATAGGATTCTTGGAGTACAGAGTAAAGCTTGCTTCTGTTATGTTCAACTGACAGCTTTAACCATCCAGGAAAGGTATCAGAGAAACTGGCTAGGATAGATTATAAATGCTTATTAAATATTGTGTGGAGGGCTGTTGAGAGCCCTAGTCATAATAAAAAAATGGCAACACCTGAAAACAAAATAAGGCATAAAAAAAAAAGAACGAGACAAGCTGCAAAATGTGTTAAGTCCCCACCCTGATAGTCTAAATCTGAGGCCCAGGCCAAATGGCCCTCCTGTCCCCCATCCCCTGACTTCATCCACAAAGCAGGTAACACCCAAGTTTCTCTGTCATTTCCATCTAATCCTGGGGATAATGTGGAAGTGCCAAACCAGTGTCTGAAATCAGCGTACTGGATGGGTTTCAACAAACAAGCTTAATCCTGGAAAGACAGAGGTGCTAGGAAAAGATATATCACCTTCATTAGAGGAAGCTGCACTTTTCTGAGAACTAGGCCTGCAACTCAAGCATACAACTGGATGCACTGCGCAGTTCCTGGGTGGTCATAGCATCTGTAGCCAGGACCATCTTTTTACCTTCTCCAGCTGGTATGTCAGTATCAGCCTTTCCTAGGTAGCTGGTGACCACTACATTTGCTTTAGTTAGGGACATCCAAACTATTCTGTGTACCACAGTCTACAGAGGGTGTTTTATAATCTGGGTCCAATATATGTAAGCCTACCTGGCCACTGGTGTCACTGTCACATATCCTTCACTGTATGTTCCCATTCACTGAGGTATGAGGAATGACCACAAGAGAGAGCCTTTTCAATAGCAGCGCCAAAGAAGGCCTTCCACATATCATGCTTGTAAAGTTCTGCTGACAGTTAAAAACTACTCTACACAGGAGGGCTTTTGACATTTGAGTTTCTGGTTCTTCTTCTGTACTAGATTGCTAGCTGTTTCATTCAATATGGAGTCATGTTTTAAGCTGCTGATCTCTTTGTGTTCTATTATATCATTTTTCACTATTGTGATGTATTGCTTTTCATTATGTTTGTAAGCAGTCCTGGGAAATCCTTATAGAATAGAAAGGCAGAGCAAAAATATATAGATCTCATATACTGCAGAACAAGTACTAAAGACAACCACGTGTAATCTGATAGACCAATTAGACTGTAAGATTTTAATATTCCTCAAGGTAATAACTGGATTGCCTACTACTAGAAGTTACAATATGTGACTCCTAAACCAAATGTCAACAACTCTCCATTATTTCATAATATAAAACTGAAAAGGAGAGTTGTAACTCAAAAAGTAGTCATGAAAAAGATGGTGAGTTTTAGTACAGTAACTTTCCTGACTCCAACATAACTGTTAAAAAGCATCTAGCAAAATATCTCCTATAAACGTTAAATACACTACAATCGCTGACATATTGGGCTTTAGAGTTATAACCTGAAGCAGTAAAGCTACCATGCCTTTTAAAAAACAGTCCTTGAATGACAAGGCACAATGAGGCTGGGAATCATGTTCATAAAACAGATCAGGCTAGGCAGCAACAACTCCCTTTGGCCTTTAAAAACAAAACTACGCATAGTCTAGTATTCAGGAAGAGTTTTGTGTAATCTTAACTATCTGAAGCATTAAGTCAAAAGGCAAAATGTCACATTTACAACAGGAAGAAAGGAAACTGTTACAATATTTCATGCAGCTTAATGAATGGCACTGGAGGAACTGTGTGATAATGTAAGGTTCTTGGAAGATAAGTAAAGCAGACAAAATACACCTGAAGGGAAAACTAAAATCAAGCAATGACAACAAATTTACTCAGCAATGGATTAATAGTGGCTAGAACTTCAGTTACGTTAGAATATAACCAACTATGTTCTTTCTTGTGGAAAGTCAAATGTTTATGCACAGTTCTGTATAATATTTTCTTCACATTAGTTTAAGAGAACTAAACACTAGTCTCTGTGTTAACATCTCTTCCCTTCGTCCTACTCTTCTGTTGCTAAGATAAATGCATTGACCTAATGCATCTGATAAAGTAAGATCTGACTCACGAAAGCCTACACTGGAATAAATTGTTAGTCTCTAAAGTGCCACTGGACTCCCATTTTATTTTGTACTGTATTTCACGAACAAACACTATTTTTACATTCTTTAGGAAAGAGTGCTGATCTTCATAGCACAGTTTCACAGACAGGAGAAGGGTACTAAGTAATCTCAGGGCTTCTGTAAAAACAACCATATTGGAGACTCATTATTTTGGTTACATACCAACTATTAATCTATATCAATTACCATGCATTTCATCTTCAAAGTTATTTATAAGTGTTCAGTCTACAACACTCACAGCAAGAATCTTTATTACGCATGCAAGACAGTAATAGAAAATGTATGTTCATTGCTTACATTTAACAGAGGGCAAGTCTAAATGGCACCAAGACAAGACTGTTTGGGGCAAAATATATTCCAATACTTGCATGCACTCAGTTGCCTATGAAATGCACAATACCCTTAAGTCCACATGTTAAGAAAAGCAGGCAAGAGAGACTGTCCAGCAATTCACCCCTGCCCCCAATTTGCTATTTTAAAAGGACTCAAGTTTTGAGAAGAAACCTTATTGTGACAAGACTCTTATCAGTGTATAAGTGTGTTATGCATTTTCACCCAAATAGCAGCTTATCAATAGCACAAAGGGTTACCAGCTGTTAAAGTGAGGATAAGGTCCAAGGGTATGTTCTGAAAGCATATGATTCAGCAATTTTACTGAAACTAAGAAGGACAGTTCAACACATAAATGGGAACTCCAAGTATGCTGCCTTGAGTTTCATGATAGAAGAAGGACAGTAGATATAATGACTAATAAATACTATGGTGTATGTAGCGGGCCCTCATGTCAATGGAAATTCCTTTGGAAGGCAGGGAGCTCTAAATTCTGAGTCACTAGGACTTGAACTGGGAACCCTGACATCTGAGGCTAGGATCTGTTAACTATAACTCGCGGACCCTTCTCCAGAGGAGGGACAGCCTAATTAACCTGACGGCAAGCCCGATCTTCTAAGATCTTGGAAGCTAAGCAGGATCAGCTTTGGTTAGTAATTGGATGGGCGACCTGACCTCCAAAGACGACCAGGATCGCTAGGCAGAGACAGGCAATGGCAAACCATCTCTACCTATAACGTGATAGCATTTTCCAGCACCACAGCCTCAAAGCCCTCTTTAGGTGAAGAAGGGAATAAAAATGTGTAATATGAACAACTGGAAGGCAGGAAGAAGCTTCTGACAAGGCCTAGTATAATTATAAACCCAGCCTCCTCCTTTGCATGGTCAAGAACAGAGCTATACCTGGTAGGCTGCACTTTTTCCTGCTTATCCACTTCAAAAAGCCTGAGTTAGAGACTGCCCCCTCCCCAATTTCAGATGCATCCATCATCCACAGCCCTGGTCTGGCTCTGTTGACTAATCTTTTCTAGGGTGGCCTAGGAGAGGGTTGGAACTCCACTGTAGGAGTTACCACTGCTGCAAAGAGCCTTCCAGTTGTATGCTCATCACAGGGTTGCCCAGGAAATGAAAAAAGTTTCTGCCTTTGATTGCCTGCGTTAAGTAAAAAAGATAAAGCATTCCTCAGAAGGTTCCATTTCCATTTTAGAAAGAAAAGGTGGGTGTATGAATCATGTGTACTGCAATCTAAAATAAGAATCCTCTTGGGAGGAGAACAAGATACTTGAAGTAAAGGTACTTGAAGAGGAGCAGCAAAAATAAGGCAAGTGGGTCAAGACAGCAAAGTGGGAGGAATAAATTCACTTGCCAGGATGTGCGATTTTCTGGTTTTCCAAATGCATGCAAAGCTTGGATTCCTGCCTAGCGCGATTAAAACTCTTTAAATGCAAAAGGACTGCATGGACAGTATTCATCACTATAGGTTCCGTTCCAACTGAAGAAAGTTCTAACCTCTAGGGCATTCGCTTTAGCCAACATGGACCAGGCTGAAGGGCCAGCACAGCCAGAATTTCCCTGAGGTGATATTATAACTTATTTTTATAGATATAAATATATTGGCCTGTAGTCTAAGAATAGTTTATGCTGGTGGAAGTGCCCTTTAGTCAAAGGACTTCAAGATGATTTTTGCTGATCCCGTCCCACTATAGCTCCCCACTTTCCACTCTTTATGTTTCTAGGTATACACTTAAAAATGTCAAATATGAGAAGGACCGCAGGCTCCTAGGAGGAACAAGGAGGATGGGTTTGCTGATTATTCTGGAGCTCCGTTCCTTATATTTAAGTATTAAATATAACTATTAAATACCTCCACCACTGACAAGTTCTTTTAGAACTTCTCCTCCAGCCTTCAATAATGTTCTGGTTTCCCCTTCAAAGCAGGCCAAGGCTGTCTTTTACTTCATGTATAATAAGTAGACCCTCAACTTTGGTTGAGGACTTAAAGATGGTATCTTGGCCTATATGTTCCAGCAACACCAGAGATTTGTTTGATATGTTACAGTCAAGTACACATAAAGGTAACAAAGGTAACATTGTAGGCTAAGAGCAAACTCAACTAAGTGCATATTCCATTAAACAAGAATTATTTATAACCTACAAAATCAGATTAACACAGGCCACTTAATGATGACATCTTTACACCAATTCCAGACAGCAAGATGCAGATTGCAGAGAAATAAAAACAACAACAGATTCATATACCGCCCTTCAGGACGACTTAATGTCCACTCGGAGCAGTTCACAAAGTATGTTGTTATTATCCCCACAAAAAACACCCTGTAAAGTGGGTGGGGCTGAGAGACCTCCTAGAAGCTGTGACTAATCCAAGGTCACCCAGCTGGCTTCAAGTGGAGGAGTGGGGAATCAAACCCGGTTCTCCAGATAAGAGTCCCACTACACCATATTCTTGGTGAATACTAGTAAAGAGTCCAGTAGCACCTTTAAGACTAACCAACTTTACTGTAGAATAAGCTTTCAAGAACCACAGTTCTCTTCATCAGATGAACACTGCGGCCTTCTGCCCTACCCAAAAATGGAACTTGTTTAACAAGATCTGTTTAAGCAGACTTTAGGACACCAAATTAAACCTGAAGAGGTGATGTGTCTAATTTGTCCAAAACTGCGTTTAATATTTTTATATTCCCACAACCTTCTGGATAGTTGAGCTTTTGATAAATATTTAGGACTTACCTTTGGGAAGACAAGTTTTTTATATACATGACAACAAAATATAGCAAATACCTTGATAAGAGAGTATTAATAAAGTCCTCGATAATCTGTGTATCTACACTGTATTTCAATTCCTCTGACAGCTATTTCCAAATCCCAGTAGTTTTCAAAATTATGTTCGAGGGAATTCTGCTAAAAATTTATAAAGTTTCCTCAATGAGAAAATCAGTCATGGTGAGCAAGCTTCCCTAAGCCTTTCCCACCAATATTCATGATCTCTAATGTTTAGCCACGATCAAATGTAGCATGTTCCAGGATATATTTTCAATTCATGAACAAACAGCAGAGTTTTTGGGCTCTGGCTAGCATTCCAAACACTTAGGATGTCCCCTACAACAACATGGAACAGGTTTCTTGAAAGTGAAGGTTTTAAAACCACAATGGTAACTTAAGAAGTTTGCCAGAACCTGCCTACAGCATTATCACCATCCTAGGGATAACTACACACAGCTTGCCTTCATCAGGTATTTCCGACCAGCCTACACCTTTCCTCCCTCCCCCAATTGCTGATAGGTGCTTGGTTGGGCATTCCATGAAAACGTTCAATAAAAAAAGGTGTATCACCCAATAGTGATGAATTAGAAATTGTATCTGACTTTCGGAGACGGTGGGTAACCTTCCTGAGTTGTGAGTTGCCAACTCTCTACTTAAAAGACTTCTCAGAAGATCATAAAAGAACAATGATGACAGAAGAGACTGGCAAAGCTTTCTGAACTTTTCCAAATAGCACTGCATTTCTGACAGACCTACTCAAAGCCTCTCAGGCTAGAGATGCTGACACTCTACCAAGAGATGCCACTCACTCTCTTATACACTCAGCATTTACTTCTGTCTTCAATCCTGCCAGCAGGTTATTAAACCATTAATTTGAGAAAAACAAACCTGGCATCACGATGCCTCTTAAGAATGCCAAAAAGGAATAAATGTGGACATTGGCCACAAGAGCGCTCTAGCAAGCTCTAGAACTGGCATCACTCAGGAAGCCTGGCAAGAAGTGCACTTCCCAATATGCTGTTACAATGGGGCTTTAAGCATACTAACAATAACAAATCTTTACCATGCCAATAAAGCACCACTCACTGAGATTACAGAGACAATGCACACCAGCAGACAGTGATAGAGCCAGGGAAGCATAACAGGAAAGTGATCAAAGACACTACTTCATGCCTCACTAGGAACATATGCATACACATACATGGATGTGTGAATACATAAAACAAGAGTCAGAAGCCTACCCTTGGAGATACTTAAAATGCAAAGAAAACCATACGTTTTAAGCACCTTTGTTGCATTCTAGTACACCAACACCTTTAAAAATAGTCACTCCATAAGTAAGAACCAGCAGGCAGCCATAGATAAAGATGATCCCAAAGGAATAATCACACATGGTCAGAATTCTAGACCAGCAGTCGCATTTTTATGTTCTAAGAAAAAAAAATCAGTCCTTCGACAATTTCAAGAGCCAGAGCCCATCTGTGGCCAGAAGCATGTTAGTGACACTTAAGTAGGTAGTAGCTTAAATGTCATGCAGTGAGGGTTGCTTTAAGGTAAAGTTTGACCGTTCAACAGTTATCTGGGGAAGCCCAGACAAAGTACACCTGTGACTGTCAGATGCTTAGGACTGTCAAAGATGAGGTCTGCAATCTTCATGCTCTGCTTGTGCTCTCTCTCCCAGAAGCGATGCTGGATTAGATGGGAGAGCCCATGTCATAAAGGAGGCATACTGTCAGGCTAGACCCAGATTCAAATTAGGCTATGGAAGCACACTGAGTAACTGTAGGCCAATCGTTCTCTCACCCTGGCTTACCTCATAAAGTGACTAGAAGGATAAAATGAGGAAGAGAAGCTCTGCATGCCACTGTTAAGTTCTTTGGTGGGAGAACCTTAAGGAAAAACCTAAAATGATGGCCATGGCCCTTTAGCCATGCTCATACACAAGGGTGTGTGCGCGTGAGTGAATACTTGCCTAAAAGGCAAGTCTATATGTACTTAAGCATAGCCACGACACTGTGGAAGTGCTGAACTAGCACCAAACAGACCCAAGCCCAAATCCTCCTTCCGCCACGAAACTCTGTGTAGCCTTGGGCCAGACATTCTCGAACCTACCTCACAGGCTAACAAAATTTGTGGTAAGGTATGAGCGTTCATGAGCCACAGCTCACTTCTTCAGATATTGGTTATCTGAAAAAGTGAGATGTGGCTTACTAAAGCTCATACCCTACCACAAATTTTGTTAGTCTTATAGGTGCTGCTGGGCTCTTGCTCTTTTCTACTGCTACAGACAGACTAACACAGCTACCTCACAGGGCTGTTGAAGAACAAACTGGAGGAGACGGCCACGGATATCACGCCCAGCTCCTTGGAAGAAAGGATTTCAAACATGCACCTATCGTTATCACCTTCACACCCTCACGGCTGTTGGAAACAGAGAGACCTTTGCGCAACGCAGCAGAGCCAGAGCTATGCTCTGAAGCATGGGGTGGCGACTCCCTCCCCCCGTGTCTTGTTCAGTGGCGCCCCTGGAAAAGGGTGTGGAGGAACCCTCCCCACTGCCATTGCTGCTCCTGCGCCACACCCATTCGCTTCCAACGTCGGCGGCAGCCCACTGCAAGCAGCCCCCTTCCTTCCTGCCTGCCTTCCCCCGGCCTCCCCTCCCCGCTTACCGTGCTGGGTAAAGACATTGAAGCCGCTCTCGGCTCCTCGCGGAGCAGCCACCTCTCGCCTTCGGCCAGCGGGCCTGGCTGCGCCGCCGCTGCTGCCACGGAGACCCCTCGGCTGGGAAGGAGGCTGCTGCTGCTGCTGCTGCTGCTGGGGCGGCTGCTGGGGCGCGGCGGCGCCCGGCTCCCCGACGCGGCCCACCTGCTGGCCCATCTCCGGTCTCCGCCCGTCCCGGGCCCCCGCCAGCGCCCCCGGCCTCCTGCTTCTCCTCACATGCCGCCGCGGACGCCGCTTCTCGCGTCGCACCCGGCGCCCCACAGGGCTGCCCTGCCTCCTTTGGCCGCCGCCGCGCTCCGGCCAGGCCCTCACGGACTCGCCCCCTCCGCCCCCGCCATCTTAACCACAAAGCTCCAGGCAGGGGACAGAGCGGCTCCTCGCGCCCACCTCCGGTCCTCCCAGGGCGGCCGTTGCTCCCCCGCCCACCCTAGCCCCGCCCTCCCTCTAGTGAACTGTCTTTTCTGGCTGTTCTCTGTGAAGAGAGCGGAAAAAGCTGGGGGGATTCTTAAAATTAATTAATTCCTAAGTAAGTAACGCGTGCAGCAGATAAAATAATCCCTCGTGTGTAGGCTATCCAGGATAAAGAGGCCAAAAGATTTTATTGTTATCAATGATAAATCTTCCCTCACATGTAGGATTAAAAAAAAATGTTCTTATTATTATTCATTGTAAATATTCACTCAGATGTGTAGGGTAAGAAACATAATAAGTTTAATTATTATTATTAACAGACTATTAATACCCTATCATATTGTATTTCACTTCCGCTGTGTAATCTGTCTTGGGTCTGAGTGAGAAAGGCAGCAGTAAATAAATGTTTTTTACATTTTTATTGAAATGTCCTTGAAATAGACTATACCAATACTGTATAATCTGCCTTGAGTCTCAGTGAGAAAGGTGGATTATAAATAACAATTATTATAACTGTGCTTATATATCATTCTTCTAGACAGATTAGTGCTCCACTCAAGAGTGGTGAATAAAGTTAATGTTGTTATCCCCCCAATATAGTTAAATAAATAAATAAATAAAATGTTTTCTTAGAGGAAGGATAAAAAGCCCAAATATGTTAAACAGTTAAATTGTCTCACAAAGGTAGGACAGCCCTGCCCCCATACATTTGTTATTAATAATAAATATTCACTCAGATGTAGGGTAAAAGTGTCAAATTGGTTGTATTATTATTAGTAGTAATTATAGTAGCAATAGTGAATATTAACTAAGATGTAGAATGTAAAAAAAAATTATTATTAATACTCCTCCCTCAAAGTTAGCAGATCTAAGATAGAAACCCAAACATGCTTAAATAATGATTTTTTAAATTAATAAATGTTCTCTTAAGCATTAGAAACCCTAAAGAGGAAACTTTTTTAATATGTACTCCTTTGGTTAAAAGGGAATCCTTTCCATGTAGGATTTTAAAAACCTATAATAATAGTAATGCAAACCAAAACCAAAGATGAAGTGGCTTCTGTTTGAGTAGACAAGCAGGCTTTCAAAAACAGAACAGCAGCTTACTTGCTGCTGTTTAAATTTCCTTTTAAGTCTTTATTAGAACCTTCACTGAAAAAGTTAGGATTTCCTTTGGAATTCATGTGCCCTAAGGCCACAATCCTAAAACACTTTTCTGAGAGTCTTCCTGATTATATAAAATGGGACTTACTACTGAGCATACCTGCTTAGTTTACTCCCTACATGTGTTACACAACAAGGACTGAGAATAGTGGGAAAGGGTATAGACATTTTGCAAGAAATACTGAATCACAGGTGAAAGACAGTTCTTGCTCATCTTAATATTTATGTGTGGCTTCCTAAGTCATACTGGCCTATCTGCAGTATTGATTAAGACACAGTATATTGCAGTATTGTTAACATTTCAACAAATAGTTACACATTTCAGCACAATTGTATAATAAACAATGGACACTTCTGGGAACTGAACATTTAGGACACAATCCAACAAATATTAGTCACAAATCCCTCTTTTATTGAGTCGCTCTATTGTCTATTTTCACTTGCTAGAACACTGACAAGTGTGAGCAGGTAAATAAAAACAATGCCTGTGAAGTATTTAGAACACTCAGTGCAATAAATGCTGTTTATCCTGTGGCATTCCATAGCTTTTACTGGATTACTAGCCTGTTCATTCCATGGGCTTAATAACCTTGTTAAATAGAAGGGTACATGTTCCTTAAAGAACTTCCAATTGAACTAAGGTAAAGGCAAGAAAAACAAGACAGCTAATTCAACAATACATAGGGTAATGGTCTGGGTCAAGTAAAATTTGGGATCTAGGTTAGCTGAAGAATTCTGAGCCCAACTCTGTTCTATTTTGCTTCAGGATTTTTGAGCTGTTCCTTATATGAATCACCCAATTTGTAAAACTGATTAGTCTGCTGTCGCTTTATGAGTGTGAGAGAAGTTTTTAATATTTGATTCTTATTAAATTTAATTCTTTTTTAATATACATATACAAATTATAGCTGAAACAGATAGAAACAAATTGGAAGAGTAGCTTCAACTGGCACAGCTGTCTTGAAGTTTATCATGGATACCAAGAAGCCATCTGTCAGGAAAATAACTAAAAACGGTATGTACAGTATTACCTTTCCCCATGCTTATTTTCCTAACCTGAAATAGTCCAGGAGATGCCCCTGAATTATTTCAGGTCTAGAAGATCGTGCTCGGGGATGAAGCACTTTCTCTACAGGTATCATGGTCCTGATCCAAACTGGGCACTGCACAGACAGAAAATGAGGAGAATCCACTGTTAAACAAGGTGACAACCCCCAACCCAATCTGCGTAATGTGTAAATCAGCCCACAAATATGAATCATCCTGCTCAAATGGGTTTATGGGCAATTAGCACTCTGAACAGGAATGTTAGTCGCCATACAATTTATGCATTTGCAGGGTGGGGATGGAAGGTCAGTGTATGTTTCAGACAGATTAAATGGATTTGTATGGGTGAGCCACTGTAGTGTAGGGGTAAGAATGCTGGACCAAGATCTGGGAGAACCAGGTTAGAATCCCCACTTTGCTGTGGAAGCTTGTTGGGTGACCTTTGGCCAGTTACACACCTAACTTACCTCACAGGGTGAGGATAAAATGGAGGAGCAGAGAACAATGCAAGCCAGCTTGGGTCTCTACTGGGGAGGAAAAGGTGGAATATAAATGAAATTAAATAAATAAATAAATGGGAGGCAGTACTCCCATCATGAATTACAATACCCTGCGAGTGGAAATCCCTCTTCTCCCTCTGAGACGGAAGACATCTTGGGTGATTCCCACCGTCCAATCAGGGAGGCAGGAACTAATTTTCTTCCGATTCCTGTTTGGTATATGGGACATCCTCTCTTCAGTTCTGTTCCTGCCTCCAGGGAGAGTAGTCTAATAGCAGACTAGCTCTGTTACTTTCTTATTAGGACTTCAGTTTCACTTTCACTTTTCTATTCCTCATCTCTTCCTCTAATCTTTCCTTTGTCTTTCAAACTCTGTTGACTTAAAACTTTCATAGTTCCTCCCTATTCACCCAGAAGAATACATGACATCTACAGATCTCATGGAAACATACCTCTATGTACCGATTCTGACAGCCTATCAACAATACCTAAGATTTTGCATGAAAAAAAAATCAATTGGCAGTTCTGAGCCATCCCTTTCGGCCTGTCCCCCGCGTCAAGAGTGTTCACAAAGCTCCTGATCAACCCCATCTTGTGTCAGAGAGAGAGGTATTCATGTTCACTTGTACCAGATGATCTCCTGATCAGATCAAGTTCAAAAGAAAAATTTCACCACGACACTCAGTTCACCATTCAGTTCCTACAAAGCTGGAACACCTGGGTATGATCATCAAAAGAGTGTCTATCCCTCACCAAAGAAAAGGTCAGGAAGACCAAACATCTGGCAGAGACTGGCAGAGTAAAAATCACTTCTCATGACACAACACTACCCAAACTGATGGGTTTGCTAGTGGCCAACAACAGTGCAATACTTTGGGGTCATCTACATGCAAGACCGCTTCAGACCTTTCTCAGATCTTATTAACAACAGATCATGAAGAAGACAGATCTTCCCATTCAGGTACCACTTCAGATCAAAAGATTCATGATCCCTTGAGAACAACAAATATTTACAGATGCAAGCATCACAGGTTAGGTACGTCTTCCTGTCAATGTTTTGGAAATGTGAGCGATTTGTCTGGCCCTGTTACAGTTCAGAGATCAGATAGTGAACTCACACATCCTAATCTGTATGTCGCAGACAAGACATATGTAAACAAGCAGGGGGGATCCAAGAACTCAAGGCAGCACAAGGAGGCAACAAGGATACTTAACTGGGAGGAAGGTCACCTAGCCTCGATTGGAACTGAACGCATCAAAGGCATATCCAAAGTCCAGGCAGACTGGCTGAGCAGGTAGCCCATTCAACAAAGGGACTAGTCTCTTAAAGATCTCGTCTAATGGATATCATCGCATTTCGCAACAGCTCTCATGGACCTGTTTGCGTCCCAACACAACCATCAACTACCAAGGTACATGACAAGGTTTGTTCCACCCACAAGCAGATGACCTGACAACGCAGTGGTCATTAGGCCTCCTTTATGCATTATCACCCTTACCAGTAATACCCAAACTCCTGAGAAGGATCAAGGAACAGGGAGCAAAGTGCTAGTATTGCCTCTTGGTGGCCCTGCAGACTGCTTTTCCACACTCCAACAGATGGTGATATCGCCACCTCTCATCCTACCAACCTCTCTGGTCATGTTACACCAGGAAATGATTTGACCCTCTCATTTAGACTCACTCTTCTTAACTATGTGGAAACAGAAATGAAAGTCTTCCTAAGATAGGGATATTCTGGAGAGGTAACGGACACTCTCTTAGCATCCAGAAAACAGTCAGAATTTACAAGCCCTCACTCAGTGGGGCAGGAGGAAAGCACTGAACATTTTACATAGCCCTGACCAAAAATCCATTTGAACTTGTCAAGGAAGTTCCCCTGAAAAGGCTGAGAATGAAGACCCTTATTGTGGTCACATCTACCAGAAGAATCTCAGACCTAAGTGTTCCCTCAGTCAGACCTGAACTCTGTATCTTTTCACAATGATAAGGTGATACTTCATACTGTCCCCACCTTTCTTCCAAAAGTCTATTCCAAATTCCATAGGTTGCAAGAGATAAGGCTACTATATTTCTACCTGTACCCTAAATATACTAGGGAGAGGCTCTGACACAACCTAGACATCAGAAGGAAGTTCAAGGCCTATCTGCCCCAAACAGTGCAAATCAGAAAGTCGGACTTACTGTTCATCAATATATCTCCCCTCAGTTTGGGGGAAGAAAATGCCTTCAGCAGCCGTAGGTGCCAATAGCAAAACATACACTATCAAAGCTCTCAAAGCTCTCGTCGTAGAGGTTCCTAATGGAATAACACCTCACTCTGTGAGGAGCGCTGCTACCAATGCAGCATTACACAAGAACACTTCTGTAGAAGAAGTCTGCAAGGCAGCAACATGGTTGTCGATCTCGACCTTGGTGAGACACTACAAATTAAATCTATATGATTCAGTGTACACCACCTGCAGAAAAGTACTGCAGTGCACGATCTCGGATGAAGACCATATCCCACCCAGAAAGTGGAAACTGCTTTGGGAGCACCCAAGATGTCCTCCATCTCAGAGGGGGAATAGACTTTTCGACACTTACCATGAAGGATCCTTCTCCTCTGAGGAAAGGAGGACATCTTGCCCTTCCTGGGTCTTCATCCTCCTCTACCCTGCTGCCTCATTCTTCTGCCTCCTCCAGGTTATGCTTTATTTACTGTACATGTTAACGCAACAGGTGTTTTTTCTCTCAGTATTGATAGTTGCTGAATGATATATTCAGTGTTACTGCTTTGTGGAGTCACCTAAACTGAAGAGAGGGTGTCCCACACGTCAGACAGGAAGAGGAAGAAAAATAGTTCCTCCCTCCCTGATTGGACAGGGGGAATCACCCAAGATGTCTTCCTTTCCTCAGAGGAGAAGGGCCCTTCATGGTAAGTGTCCAAAGGTCTGTTCTATGAAATATTTCCTTTTGAGATCTCTGTTTGGGATCTGATCAGAATGATATTTGGAAGCACCCTAAACATTGAGAATAAAATATCATTTCAGCCTGTTCTCAGTCTTTGTTATCGTCATTATTATTGCTGTATCTAATAGTAAAGTGGTAGGCCTCCATATGGAACTGGCCTATCCATGGAATCAGGAGTTTTTACTACTCAGGGATTTCCCCAAGTAGGCAGAAAAACAAGACTTTGTATATTAACCATAAAAAACACACCCCCTCACCTCCTCAGGAGGCTTGAGGACTGAGCATACAAGAAGATGTATTCCATATGAAGTGTAATTGAGAATCAAGGCAGGGAGAGATGGGGGAATTGGGCTGTTCAAGCCCTTGAGAGCTTACAGAAACAGGAGATTTGGAGAGGGTTTTTTGAAATGTTTTATCCCCACCCACACACATTCCTTTTGATATTAGGAAAGTGGCTATCCCCTGTGCCTATCCCCCCTAGAGCAGCATGAGGGGGAAGGGGCACCAATACAGAAAGGGGAAGAGCTGTATTTTTCATATTCCTTTACATTGTGGTTGGATGTAGGGGCTGGGATTCAGCCTGTTTTTGACCTGGTTGTACTTTACCTGAAGATTCAGTTTCACAATTTGGGCATATTCCTGCACTCAATTTTACTTCTGGATGGCCAGGCAGGGGCAGCTAAGAATGTGTTTTGTCAGTTCAGGTGATATGGCAACTGCTTTAGGAAGAGTCTGCCTTGATTCCTGTTATACATGTTTCAGTAATTTCCAGATTAGACTGTTGTAACTTGTAACACACTCTTTGCCTTTGGACTTCAGTTAGTCCAAAACTGTGGCTGCCTGAAATATGCTGCGCTAACTAATGGGATCATATAACACAAATCTTAATTTAATTGACCTGGCTGATTGTTTCTGAATGCAATTCAGAGTTCTGTTTTTGACTTTTAAAGCCCTAAACGATTTGGAAACAGAATACCTGAAGCTCACCAACATCATCTTACCCAGATACTGAGGTCTTGTGTCTTTGTGTGCCTCTTCTATTGCAGGTTTGATAGGTAGCAGTGTGTGATGGATCCATTTTGGTGGCAGTGGAACATTTATGGGATGTCTTCCCCTATATGGCGCAACTGGCATTTTTACTTACAACCTTTTAGGAGGGCAATTAAAATGGTTTGCTTCTGTCAAGCCTTTGAATTGACTTAAGATGGCACTCTTAGAGATCTTAAATCTTTTCTCAAAACACTTCAAAAACACTCTTCCAGGCTTCCAAAATACTGACAAAAAGTAGGTCTTCAATTCAGAATAGCTTGCTGTCTCTTTCATGCTACTTTCGTTGTGAAAAAGAAAAGAAATTTTGAATGCTTCTTTTAGGTCTGTGTGGCAAAAAATTGAAAAGTCAAATTATGGAATCAATAGAAAGTCAATGTCTATCTTCCCTGCTTTCTTTTAAGGAAACTTCTAGATGGTTCTAGATGGTTGCAGAGGCCCAGAGTTTGACCAACTTTGGGTTGATTGGATTCTACTGTTAAGGGTAGTTTACTTTTATAAAATACATAACTATATTTAATAGTAAATATAGTTTGTGAATAGTTTGTGCCAGTAAGGAAAACTGGAAAACACACAACCCAATAGACAAGGTAGAGATTTCAACATATTTATTGGATTCCCTGGGATGTAGAAAATATGACCCTACACCTTTAAAAGATCTGGCCTGGTAACAACTGAGAATACTCCAGGAGCAGAAATGTTGAGAGTCAGCTAAAGGGGGAAAAACACTGAGAAAGTTACCCAGTTTATAAAATCCTGAAGGATGGAATTTGGGTGTGTAGAGATGTTGAAATTTCCAAATATTTTATTCTCTCTTCTATGATTCGAGTTGCCAACAGCTTTGAGAAAAAGCACCCTGCTTCTTTAACAGAGGCTTGATAGGATGCTGGTTTACCAGGTGTTTTTTACCTCCATGAGATGAAAAGCTTCACCATCCATCTCCATTCAGTAAACATCAGTTAAAGGGACAGGACGTTTCCCCCTCCAGATTGGCTATCATATGTATGACTAGCTTGATACCTGTGCTTTGCTACAGTATTTAACTACTTTAAATCCAATTATAATACTTACGGGTATGAATCATTTTTTGGTTTGTGTGTGTGTGTTTTTGAGTTGGCAACCCTAGTGAACTTTTAGGAGGAGACTAGGAGGTGCATTTGACTTCAGTGACTCCCAATAGCAACTGCATACTGTTTTGAAGGTGGTGGGGGTGAGGACCAATCAGGCCACAGACACAAATGACCTCTGTTCCAACTGTCGGGGGGGGGGGGGGGGGATGTTATAAGCCCCAATCAGCCTGCATATGCAAATGACCTTGAAAGCCTGGCCCAATCAGGGAAGCAGGAAGCAGCCTGTCAGCCACACAGGGAAGCTATATCCTTTAGGAAAACACATTTGACCCCTTTTTACTCACTTAGGGAGCAAATTTCTTAAAATCTTTTCTTAGTGGGTGTTTATAACATGAAAGAAATGTTCTCCCCAAATTTCATGTTTTAGGTCCAGGGGTTTGGGCTGGGCATTGATGAGTCAGTCAGGAAACTTGTCTATATATATAGTTTCCTTGTGAACTCCCAGGCTGTCACTCATAATAGAGAACAGAACAGTACCATAACTATGTTGGGCAATGAAACAAGATGTCCAAAGAAAATGTAGGAATAACCCCTCCTCCAATTGTACATTTGTAAAAGGAAGGGGGGGGACTAACAATGGGCTAGTCAAGTGCTGGCCATGCTTATTGCTCTTCAGGAGATGTCATACTGAGGGCAGCTACCTTCAGGTAGAGAGAAAAAGCAAAAGATACCGGGGTGGGGGGAGAATATTAGTCTGATCAAACCATTAACAGTGTATACCATATGTTGGGTATATATATCAAAACTCCACACACATCTAGTCCAGAGGTTGAAAGCTTTTAAGGGATTACTTTAAAGCTAATACAGTCATTTGAAGAAGAGAGATTCGTTAGAGTAAGAAGAGAAACACTTCCTATGATCCTAATAAATCTTTCCTTCCTCCACTTCAAGCTGGGGGCATAACATTTAGCAGTTTCTCCTAGAATGGGATGGGTTACAAATTAGGGAAGAGAGATGTATGCCCAGCTCCAGTCCCCTTCCCCAGTTCTCCCACACAACATAAGGTGAAGTAAATGCAGTATTACTCAGGGGTCAAGAAGAGACAGATAGCAGCTTTCTGCTCAGCAGTCAATACTTAAGCACAGTGGAGCCTTTTAGGCTCTTCTCGCCCTGAGACTCTAGTATGGGATAGAGCAATTTATTGACCTCTTCCTCTGATTCCTCTTCCCCCTGCTAGGGTTGCTGCAAGAGAGTCTGGAGGGCAGGGGAAATGTAATCATTGTGCTGGCACAAACCCGGATATGAAAGTGTCATGTTAGGGAAATGTTCTAAGAATCCTATTTTACCATAGAGTTTCAGTGAATCCTAAAGCATTGTGCCATTATGATGATGTCACTTCCAGAAAATGATTGAATGCTGTCAGTGCAATGCCAATTTTCCTTTTTTTCCTTAATTTCTCAATCTCTGCCCTACTGAGTGGTGTTGGGGGGTTGCCCACATGTGTTTAGTGATGTTGTCCATGATGTTTAGGCAACTTGGAGCTCAGGTAACTTTTCCTCTCTCTTTTTCCTGTCTGTTCTTCTGTTTATGTTTTTAGATACGTAGCCTCTGTGGTTCAATGTATGCACCCCTGTCAATTTCAAGTATTGTTTCTGGCTTTTTACTGTTTCATAATCTAGCAAAATATTAACACATCCTTTAAAGGGGAAATATTTTTAAATATACTTTAACTGTGGTGTAATCTGGGCTCTTCATATATTCTGTAGTTTACCTTAAAGGTGAAGACTGTATTATAAGACAGTCAGCCAAAATAAGAGATCATTTAACAATTGGATACTTGTTTTGTAATGGCAATTCTTTCTTTAAAAAGTCCAAGGTAACTTTTGCTTTGTTTCTAATATAGCTTGATTAGAGTTGCGTACAACCTCGCATTTGTTTTATAGCACCATATTCCTCTCTTGCTAGGGATACACAGCAGTCCCTGTGTTATAAAAGCCCTTGCCAATGGGAGGCAAAGTGTTTGAAGCATAAAGAAACAGAAGATACAGCTGAAGGAATGAGTCATATGGCCTATGAAAAAGGCGAACCCAGTTTGCATAACAGAGATCTCAGAAGCCCATCTTGTGAAGATGAAATTGTTGTTCGATATTTGAATGACCAACCAGCAATTGATGCCTTGCAGAATTCAGATTCTTTCTTTAAAGCTGTAACTTGTACAAGATCTGAGGAGGAAAAAACTAAAGGATCCGGAGATGAATATATTAGAATGTTTATAAGTACTACAGTTCCAGATGCTGAACTGAAAAACCCACAGTTGGCTGCATCTTCAGCTTCCTCTGCCAGTACCTCTAGAACCCCTAGACTAGGTATCTTCAAGGGTCACCAGCATGGTGCTAAGTTGGAGAAGCTGAAGGAACGCATTAGTAAGCAAAGGGAACTTCCAGAAGAACTAAATAGCAAAGGGCAGTTTCAGGACTATGTTGATTATCCAGTAATCGTTGCAGCTGCTCAGAATATGGTACCACCTAAAGTCAGAAAAGTGGCAGCTGCACCTCCTACTCCCTCGTATAAAGGTACGTAGTCTCTGACTCTAGTCTTTGTGTAGACAAAGAGAAATCTTTATTGGTATGTTACTTCAAACCAGTGGCTTCTATTGCAGTGCTTGAGATAGTGGTGCTTAGAATCCCTCCCAATTGAAATATTTTAACCTTTATATTTTTTTCTGCTTTCCTGGCTCTTCTTGCATTTTCCACCCATGCAAATGTTTTGTACAAGCAGGGGATCTATGAGGATTTGTGTGGGAGGGAAAATGACATTCGCTGCTGGCCCCTGCTTCCTCTCATCTTGCTGTGGCACCAACCTCCTATTAAGTGCTTTCCTCCAGCTTCCCAGACCTCTGTCAGTCCCATTCCCCCTTTAAAGATCATACAGGTTTAGCTGATCAGGTCTGGTTTGGCCCTTGTGTCTTTTTTTTCATCATGGCCCCTGCTCCTTACTCCTTAGCTCTTGGTGGGAAGGCACACAATGTCAGGTACCATTTTGGGTTGCGACAGATTTTGTCACAATTTGCATTAGATTTATTTGCTCTTAGTTATTTTGGGGTTGTTTTAAGCTGTCAGTGATAGTCAAAACAATGCAATGTTTCAGCTAGAAGATTTTTATTATATAATTATTTTAAATTGCTGGCTTGCTTCATGTGCACAGCAGACAGTCCCGGCATTCCAGTGGTTCTGTAAGAATCGCTAAAATCCTTTGAAGTTTCATTTATCTCTTAGGGTGTTAGTTTTTCTTGCAATGTCTCCTTCAGTTTATTTTTGAATGCCTGATAATGAATGCTGGGGGGGAATATACAGGGGAAAAATATACAGTTATCTCCGTGTTTCCCTAAAAGAGGCAAATAACAGCTTTGATGCCCGTAGCATCAAGTCAGTAGCATGCTGATTTCCCATCCACAGCAAAGGTGTGTCTGACTATGCATGAAAGAGGAGGAGGATGGAAAGTGCTGTTACTTTCCCATCCAGAGAAAGGTGTGAGCATGTGCTACTTCCTTTGCATAAAAGAGAAGAGAAGCTATTTCAGTAGCTTTAAAGGGAAGGATAGGGAAGTGATTGCAACAGCACTGGAGGAGGGGTGAAGAACTCCTTTTAATTGCTTGTAGAGTTACTAGTTATTCCCAAGTGACCTTCTACCTACCCCAAATTTAGAAAGGCCAGCTACCCCAGTTTTAATACTGTAAGTGTTAAATCTTATTTGTGAGTATGTATTCTTTTGACTTTCAGAAGAGGATTCTGCTCTGAAAGACATGCTTGCTGAAAAAAGCAAGCAGAAAAAAGGAACCAGAACAGTACACAAAGTCCAGAAAGTGAAACAGCTACCAGGTCATGTTTCCAAACAAGGTGAATTTTAAGTCTTACATTTCAGCGTACACTTTGCCTGTACTTTATTTTTAAACAAAGTTTATTTAAATTTTTTGTATCAGTACCCACTCCATGGTAGATGATGTCTCTTCTCTTTACTTTATCCTGGTTGGGGAAACTGACATTTTCCATGAGACACATGTGGTTTTCCCGAGAGGCCCAATGGTCCGTCCCCCCCCCCCCGCCGGACTATTTGAGGTTAGAAAAATGCCATAGGAGCAAGCTGAAACCTATGTGGTTTGCAACCTACATGTGGTTGCAAGCCTAATAAGGCGCCACATGCTCAAAAACTCAGGAGAACCTATGACAACTCATGTGTGATTGTGTTTCATCTGACACAAGATGGAGATACAGACCTAACCTGTGTACTCTGTAATATGTAAAGGTATTTTTCCAGCTCAAGAATACTTTACAAATAGTTTATAAACCGAGGTACATTGCAATCATTATATCATTGCTGGCTGTTTATTTAGGAAGCATCAATATAATAACTGTGTCATCCTGGAGAGATGGGAAAAGATTGGCAAGGAAGATACTTGGTCCAACACCTAAAGTAAAACAGCAGGCACCATCATCCATTGATGGAAGTTGGAGTGAAAGGTCTATTAAATCGGGTAAGCTGAGCTATATGTGGCATTACTTTTTCTATTTTTATGTGGTATTGTATACTTCTTGGCTAACTGCACAAAATCTCCTTGTGCTGCAAAAAGTATTTGATGAATTCTTTTTTTGTATTGGAGGAACTGTTGATCTTAAAAGTTGTTGTCAAGATGCTCCATCAGTTTCTTTGTTGGGGAAACATAACAAATACATACTCTAGTTGTTATATTTCCTTCTTTTTCTGGCTGTGGTTTTATTTCTATGTAAATCAGTATCTTTCAAAAGGTTTTGTCTTTGGCTGGAAGGTAGTCAGTAGACATGGGCACGAATCGAAATACAAATCAAATTTTGTAACGAATCATGACAATTCGTGTATCGCGGAAATGTGTTTCGTGGGGCTGCATTTTTTATGAAGTCCATGACTTTTGGGGCCGATGCATTCGATTCATGAATGCTTCGTGATGCCAGACAGGCTGGCACCGATCTATTGATTCCCTAGGCAGCATAGGCTCTGAATGTTTGCAGACCTATTGTTGCCGTGGAAACCCCAATCTTAGCCCGCATAACCTTGATAGGCCGCTCTCCCTGCCAACCTGAGATCTCCCATTCTGTTCTATGAGAGCAATAGGGAGATGGGCCTTCTGAAGCCATGGGAACACCAATCTCATCCCTCCAAACCCTGTTAGGCAGGTCTGTCTGCCAGCCAGAGAGCTCCTGTTCTGCTCTATGTGAGCATTTCTTATATAAGGCACAACTCTGTGCCTCCTGCTTTCAGTTCCAGTACACAGAGGAAGAGGGAGGAGCTGTTGCTGGAATTTGGAGTGAGAGAGAGTGGGTTTGGGAGGTTTGGATGGATTTGCTGCTGCTTCTAAAGAGACTGAAAAGACTCTTATTTTCTGCTCTTGTCCTTGCTAGGAAGGTTGTTGGGTGAGGGTGCCTTTGAAGTTTCCCTGCGAGTTTGGCATCTCTGGGTATGAACAGGGCCATTGTAGGGCCCTGGGATCTGATGAATCACAGAGCTAACAAATCATTTCATGAATCGTGACAATTTTGTGAATGTTCATGGTTCGTGGAATGTGACCAACTATGAAACTTAGGGTTAGTTTTTTCCCCATTGTGTGCCCATCTCTAATAGTCAGTATATGTATCTTTTCAGAGACTGCTGCCTGACTTGTTTTTTTCATGAGCTAAAAACGATGTTCTGTACCTGAATAGCTAGAGATTTCAGCTGATAAAATAGCCTTAAAGGACTCTTGAGTTGTCCATTACATTGAGATTTGTGCTTGTCAGGGCCTGCCAGTTAGATTCCCAGTTACTTCACTGTAGACACTTCAAGAGTCCAGTTAAAGTTTCTTTATTAGAGATCCATCAGTATCAGTGCACTCAGACTACAGCATTGGCAGAAGTGACAGGAAGGGGTAAAGCAATGTTAGTTATAGGGCAAGGTTCCCACCCTAGGATAAGAATTTAGGCGTGCAGGGCCTAGAAAGTTGGATGGTGGAGGGGGAGGGGAAAACAAGGATGAGCTCATTTCATATCTCAGGGATATACGGCTCCAATGGGCACTCCAAGGACACTTTCCTAGGCCTGTCGAGAAAGTGAAAGTAGCCCCCTGCAAGATAAGCGATTTACAGCTACACAGTTAGACAGCTACATAGATATTTCTTTACACATTCTCAGAGGCTCAGAATATGATACAGAGTATACTAGACACACACGGCAGATAAGCAAGGCGCATCTGACAGTGCTGATTTGGGTTACTTTGTAAGATTTGTCTTGTAACAACTTCTTTCTGGATTTCCAGCCTAGCAGGCACCTCGCTGTTATCAGTGCTTCAGTTTTCTTCTGTCCTGCTTTCTGCTGGAACTCCAGGACAGATTAACCCTTTGTAAAGGTATCCTGAAATACTGCTATATTAATAGATTCTAAGCACATAACTCCTCATGGCCTTGAATCAGGCAATTGGCTTCTGAATCATTGTACTAATGAACATTTGACAGTTTAGTAAATTTCTCATCCCTTTACATGATGAACAGGCTGTTTAGGCAACTGCAACACATAAGAATTGGGCTCTTCTGGCATCAGGTTGTTTAGTTCATTTGTAATAACTAAAAAAAACCTGACTGTGAGGCACTAGAACTAAACAAGCCTTATTTCCCCTCAAGGGACTAGCAAAGAAAAGTAAACTAATTTTCTCCCTCATAGTCTCTATTCAACTCAGTGATGGGCTTTGAGCCTTCTTACAGAATAATTCTGAAATATCTAGACTAGGACGGGCTTTTTGGTGTGTTCTCCCACTTAGGAACTGTTCATGCTCTAAAGAGGAGGAGTTGTGCTTTTCCACTCAGTTGCTTTTTGTCTGCTACACACGAAACTTCATTTGAATACTTTGGACTCTTTCTTCACGAAAGTTTTTTTTTAACTTTTTTGATATTTTTTCATCAACATTCATGCTTCTGGGATCTTTTAGTGTTTTGCTGATTGGGGTCCTTTTTCCAGTTTCTTAGCACTCTGTACCTGTGGCAGTTCTGACCACCTTCAAGATATGGAAATCCTGTGGGAATAAGATCCTGTCAACAGACAGTCTCAACAGCTACCTTGTCTTACTGGGTGAATTTTAGTTGGTATATTCTTGCCCTCGCTGCCTCATGGTTATGAAACAGGACAGAAAACAATCGGCTATCTTGTCTTCTTACTGTTCTGTTTGAGAAGGCAATTTCAGCTTAGGCTGCTATGTTTCAGCTGGCAACTTCAGAGAGGGAAGATCTGTCTGTGTCCCATCTCTGGGGATCTATAACCAAACAAACCATCCTCCCACCTGGGACAAGGTCCACCATCTCATTGGAAGACAAAGGATACTGAATCCCAGGGGGAAAAGTACCAGCCAATCAAAAAGTCTCCTCCAGCATCGTTAGTACCATCTTAGGTTTTGGTACTGACTCCATTGGTTACTTCAGCTGAGGCAACCAATGCCTCCTCAGATGCAGACGTTAACGTCATCTCTGCTGATCCTGTGCCTCTGTAATTCATCTTGCAAACTGAACCTGTTCTGGAATTCTTCTCAGTACTAAAGACTCCTTCTCTTCACTTAGAAGAGAGTCAGCTAGAGGATTCACCATGCTTACCCTTCTATACTAAACTGCAAGTTTTCCTACAACCAGCTTCTCTTCAGCTGCCTCAGAGGGAACAGCAATCTTCACCACATGACTATCATTGTTCCTACGCGAGGTTGCAAGCCAGATCTCAGGTTCAAGAGTCCCCTCAATACTGAACATCCCTTCAGTCTTGGTCTCCATACTGATATGGCAAATCTCTACAGTTCATCAACTCTTCTTGGTATCGAGATCCTTCTCTACATTGTGATGCTCCTCAGTACCAAACTGTCTATCAATATGTAGAGCCTTTTTGGTATCAAGGCTCTCAAATGATTAATCCCCATGAGGCTGAGCAGGCAGTCAATGCTTTTGGACCGTTCCTACATGTCTGTCTCCAGAGGAATGTCACTACAAACACTCCAGTCACACTGCTGTTCCCACTGACACATCTCAGCATGTTGTCATTCGAGCAACCTTGTCTATGTACTTCTGCTTATCAGTCCACTCACTGCCAAGCCTCCTCTCAGTCATTGATATCTACAGCATCTATATTATTGGCTTCACCAACACGTGTTCCTTACTCTTATGGTTTCCACAATACTTCTTCCACCAAATTGCTCCATCCCAACAGAAAACAATTCAGCAGATTCAAGTCTCTGCTGTCTCTCCTTCTCTAATTTCTATAATCTCCCCTTGTCTATTGAAGGCCAAACTGGTGGGAAATCTTCAACTTATGCTTAATCATCCCTGACTAGCATTTGTGGCCTTGTCAGAATTCAATGCTTCAGAGCAGATACAAGCATCAGACTTGTCCTTTAAAAATGTGTTATCAAATTATCAGCATACATCACCTACTGAAGACTTCAGTAAGTTTTCAGAGCAGTCAGTCAGGCTGACATTAGCACTAGGGACTGAAATCACTTGACAACCACTGGCCAGAGAAGGTCCATTATTTGTGATACCCTCAGTAACACTGAGATACGCAGTAAGTTCATTTCTCTTCCCCACTCCTTTGTGTTTTGACCACCCCATCCTTTTCCATTTTCCATCAGGAGAGAGATTCTATCCTGCTGAAAGAGACAATAGAATTCATTCCACACTCCAAGAGTTGTCTTGGTTTCTATTCTCACCATGTGCAAATGACTCTGAGTACTGTAGCCTTGCTTGGCTCAAAAGTCAATGGTGAGAAGTCACATCTGAAGCCCTTGCAGACTCTGCAGTTCACCAGGGTTATACTTGATTCAATTTCTGATCGAGCATTCTTGCCCTAAGACTACAAGGGTACCCTTGCACACACATTTATTGTCCAACCAAGACAATCTATATGTACAATACAATGTTGAGACATATGGCAGCATCCATTGTGGTGGTGAAGTATTCCAGGCTATGTATGAGACTGCTACAGCAGTGGCTACTTAGGAGCTATTGGCCAATGGAGGAGTCACAGGGTGAAGTCCTCTGCATGACTGCCTCCATAACCCAGTCTCTCTGTTGGGGGACTTACTAATACAACTCAGACCAGGACTCACCACCAGAACCTCATCTCACTCTGATTGCAGATGCCTTCCTCTGGAGCACCCATTGCAACATGGATTTTATTTGACAGCTGTGGTCAGCACAAGAAGAGGAACTTCACATCAGTCATATGGTACTTCTGGCAGTCTACAAGGCTTTTCATGCTATCCTCCCAAGGCATGTTAATTGTTGCCAAAATTATTTATGTTTAAAGAAAAATCTTGAAAATCTTATCTATATCTACAGTATACCTAGGAATTGTTATTATCTAATACTGTAGATAATAATATAAAAAATTTCAAAGCTCCTTTTGTCATATATCTGACAAAAGGGAGCTTTGACTGTCAAAAGCTCATACCCTGGAAATTTAGTTGATCTTTAAGATGCTAATGGACCCTAATCTTACTCTGTGTGGGATTTCTGCTTGTTTTCAAATTTCTGCTATCCTTACCCTATTGTATTATTTATTGAATGTCCCAGTCAGTGTTCATATTGACTTATACTATGTAATCCACCTTGAGTCTTAGTGAAAAGGTAGACTATAAATTAGTAAGTAAATAAATATATCTGCCTTGTCCTCAAGAATTCTGCTGGCTAGTAATTTTCCATGTAGTAGTTGATGCTATTTCTGCTGTCATTTGCCAGGGAGAAAGACATGAAGTCAAGTGTTAAAATTGTGGAAATAAAAATATGTAACAAAACCTTTGTGTAGTATTTGTCTGGGACAAAAACATTGTAATGAAACACTACCATTACCCTTGTGTTTTTTTTTATTTTGCTTTTGTCTTCATAACAAAGACAATAAATGGTGTAAAATCAAAAAGAGTCCAGTAGCACCTTTAAGACTAACCAATTTTATTGTAGCATAAGCTTTCGAGAACCACGTTCTCTTCGTCAGATGCATGGAGGGCAGAAGGAAACTGGCCAAATATAGAGAAGGAGAGGGGGGGAAGGGGGGGAGGAGGAGAGGGGGGATGTAAACAACTCCTTTGATATGGAGATGCAGACAGCTCCTTTTGGTGTGGGGATCAGTTTGTTTGTGTAAAGTTTCAAAGGAGTTTACCGTGTTAGTCTGTAGTAGCAAAATCAAAAAGAGTTCAGCAGCAGTGCAGCACAAGCCCTCGATAACCACAGTCCTCCCCGCCAGATGCATCTGACAAAGAGAACCGTTCTAAAAGTAACAAATTTATCTTTATCTGTCCACAATAATAGTGGACAGATAAAGATGTGGCCTTCCAAAAATTGTGATAAAATGGTTCCAAGGATTTTTTCTCATTCTAGTGCATAACTAGGGCATCACAGTATCATATGAGCCAGATCCACAATATACCCATTATCACAAGAACAAATTCTTTCATTATAAAAAGTCCCATTATATTGACCTTCTAATATTGTTGTTGGGGAAGTAACAAGGGAATAGGGCAGTAAATAAGGAATCAGGGATATTTCTACATAGTGATTCTGTCCTGGGGGTACCTTCATTTCTGCTGATTCATGCTGAACAGCAGCAACAGAGCTTCAACTTGGTGTTTTTTCTCTGTTCTTTCTCTATCCCTATAGTGTTCTTTCCCTTACACACACAGTGCTTCATTTGCCACCAGATGGCAATAATGCACCAACTTTAATTTTTTGTGTGTGTTGGGGATTCACTATATTATTATAATGGATTTCAACAGTGATGTGATTAGACAATTGGCTTCCTCTGAATTTGAGCATTTATTGGCCAAGCAGGGATTTCCCACCTTTACCTTGTGAATTCTAGAGTCTGTTTTTGCTGGGGTGTGTGATGAGCTGTTGTGTGATGAGATTGGAAAGGTGAGTCCCACTGTTATTTCCCCCCTTTAAAAAGGCTTAATATGTTAAAACAATATATTGGTACTAAATACTTCTCAAGTCCTGTTGTAGAATTAAACTCTCAGAAATGGGCATTAACATTTTATGTATTGTATGTCACTGCTATGAGACTGCAATTCACTAAAGAAGTATTTTGTTTATATTAATGGCTTTGCTTTCCTTTTCCTCATATAGATCATAGATGTCTTTGAACATGTTGACTTTATGCACTGCATTGGTGTAATCCATGGGACACACATTCCCATCACAGCACCAGAGAGATGGGTAGAGGAGTATGCTAACTGAAAGAAATGTTGTTCCAATCTACTTCATGTAACTGTGGGCCATAACAGGCAATTCATTAATGCAGAGGTTGCGGGGATGGAGGTGGGGGAGAGTGGCAGAAACCATGATGCATTTATGTTCCACAGCTTTGCTCTTTGCATGGCAATGGAAACAGGAATGTTTGTCCCTGTGAACCCCACAACCATAGTATTTATTTTATTTTCCAAAATTTATATCCCACCTTTCTTCTCATGGGCTACCAAGGTGGCTAACAAATTGAAGCAGACATAATAAAATCACATTTTAAAGCCATTAAAACCAATATAAAAGAACAACACATCATTAAAACAATTAAAAGCAGAGGTAAAATGCATACAAAGACATTAAAACAATAATTAAAACACTGGGCAGGAAAGAGTGATCACTGAGGGAATGTATTGTTGAAGGCTTTCATGGCTGGAGAACGATGGTTGTTGTGGATTTTCCAGGCTGTATAGCTGTGGTCTTGGCGTTGTAGTTCCTGATGTTTCGCCAGCAGCTGTGGCTGGCATCTTCAGAGGTGTAGCACCAAAAGACAGAGATCTTTCAGTGTCACAGTGTGGAAAAGACATTGGCAGGTAATTTATATCTACTCAGGAAGGTAGGGTAGGGCTGAGTCATCCTGTAAGAGTTTCCCAGGGTGTGGAATGCTATGGAGGGAGGCTTCACTGTATCCTGAGGAGGTTCTTTTGCATATGGATTAGTGCTTGATATGCTAATCTTCTCTGCAGGGCTATTGTCAGGTATAGAGTATTTTGTTAGCCAGGTGTTTTTCAGGACTGGAAACCATGCTGTATTCATTCTTAAGGTCTCTTCTTTCCTGTTGAAATTGTGCTTATGCTTATGAATTTCAATGGCTTCCCTGTGCAAACTGACGAAGTAGTTGCAAGTGTTGTCCAGTATTTTAGTGTCCTGGAATAGGATACTGTGTCCCGTTTGAGTTAGGCTATGTTCAGCCACTGCAGATGTTTCCGGATGGCCAAGTCTGCAGTGTCTTTCATGTTCTTTTATTCTTGTCTGGATGCTACGCTTTGTGGTCTCAATGTAAACTTGTCCACAGCTGCAGGGTATGCGGTATACTCCTGCAGAGGTGAGGGGGGTCTCTACTGTCTTTTGCTGATTGTAGCATCTGTTGTATTTTTCTGGTAGGTCTGAATACTGCTTGAAGGTTGTGCTTTTTCATAAGCTTTCCCATCTGATCAGTGATTCCTTTGATATATGGCAAAAACACTTTTCCTGTGGGAGACTGTTTTTCCTTGGTTGTTTGATTTATCCTTGGTTTAATTGCTCTTCTGATTTCATTTCTGGAGTAGCCATTTGCTTGAAGTGCGTGGTTTAACCCAAAATTTCAACAGGAAAGAAGAGACCTTAAGAATGAATAGAGCATGTTTTCCAGTCCTGAAAAACACCAGGCTAACAAAATACTCTATACCCAACAATAGCCCTGCAGAGATTATTAGCATATCAAGCACCAATCCATATTCAAAAGAACCTCCTCAGGACACTGTGAAGCCTCCCTCCATTAGCATTCCACACCCTGGGAAACTCTAACAGGATGACTCAGCCCAACCTTACCTTCCTGAGTAGATATAAATTACCTGCCAACGTCTTTTCCACACTGTGACACTGAGAGATCTCTGTCTTTTGATGCTACATCTCTGAAGATGCCAGCCACAGCTGCTGGCGAAACATCAGGAACTACAACGCCAAGACCACGGTTATACAGCCTGGAAAATCCACAACAACCACTGAGGGAATGCTGAACCAAAAAAAAGTATTTTCCCACTGATGGAAGATGGCAACAGAAGGGAACAGATAAATCTCCATGGAGAGAGAGTTCCAGAGTTATTTGGATGTTCAGAAATAATCCATTGCAGTTGGGAATCCAAACTGCAGCAAAAAGACCATGTGGAAGTCCCCACAGACATTGGATAAGTCTCCAGAATGCCAGAGAAGATTTGATACCATTTGTGCATGAACAAGAACAAAGAGGGAAAGAATTCATGCTAAGAAGAATGAAGAAAGCTGAACAGTGACCTCAAATGAAAACATAGACCAATGGTGTGACAGCCCCAAAACCTCTTCCCCAGTTTATCATGCTCATTTTATGGTCCCTTTTTGGGCAACTCCACACACTCTCTGTTCCTTGAATTGGGCCTTTCTCTGGACTAGTCATGTAGGGAGAATGTAACAATTTTGGGATTAAATTACTACAGTTGGACGCTAGGGTTATTTCAAAGGTAAATGGTTAGTTGGCCACTGTCTTATACCATTGAGCAGTTTAGGTTTGTTGTCTTATATTTCTGTCATTTTATTTCCCTTTGCCATTATGTATCTTGGTCAGGGCAATAAACTTATTGTCTGCTTAAGTATCTGTCTCTTTCCCTCTCATTGTCTTCTGGAGGTGTATTATTTCAAAACCTGGAGCTTTGTATATTGCAGACTAAAAGATCCCATGAGAGCGTGTGTCTAAATTAGCATGTGTAAGGGATGCTCTTACATGTATACCTTACCCCAGGAGTTGTTTTTCGCAACAATTAGGCCCCCATTGGTTTGGGGTTTCTTCATTACAACATTATTGTGCCGTATGGTTTGTGAATTTGGCTATTTGTGAATAGCAGTATGGTTTGTGCAGTATGGTTTGTGAATTTGACTCACAGTTGCATAATGTACAATATTCAGAGTTGTTGTTTCCTTGACTACATACAACCTACATAGGTTGATTACACAGGGATCTCTAGAAGTGGCTAAGAGGAGGAAATGGAGGGTGGCTGCCCAGTTCACCTAGAAGAAGAGCTAGAAGAGCCAGTAAAAAAACTAGGGAAGGATCAGAGGGCAATCAACAATTTGGAGATGAGCCTGAACAAAATATTGTGAATCCAAGTGATGAGACAAGCCAATACATTCTCAATAGATCACCAGTTCTTATTATGAGAGACATTGCAGATGAATGCAGGGTCATCGCTCAGAGTTGGTAAACAGGGGAGGGAAAGCTGCTTTAATTTACAGATTGTAAAGTGATTGCATTAATCAGGATAGTTAGTGCCATACATATAATTTTTTTGTCTTTATTTGTGAACATACTCATACTCATTTGAATAACATACTCATTTATTCTCTTAAACTTTGTAATTTATGCTTTACTAGTTAATATTTAACATGCTTTTCAATTAAGACTCTGACAGATGTACAGATGTGCATCAGAGGAGGCACAAAGCTGATAGAAAGGAGGATCTTTAGACTTAAAAAAGAAATTCAGCAGTTTTTCCAACCTGAATACACTGCATGATTCAAGTTCTATTATTAAAACTGTTAGTTCATATATTTTAGCCAAAACAGTTATAAATTAGATGTGAAATTTAATAAAGTTGTTTTACTTATTTATTGGGCATTCAGTAGTCCTGAAGGGTGGTATATAAATCAAATGTTATTATTGTTATTACGTTATTATTATTTAATGGAGTGGTTTATTGTGCAAATGCAGCTGTTATTATCCAAAGAACATGAGAACTATTGAGACTTCATTAGCACTGGGTCTTGTGCAAGCATTAAACACCTTAAGATAAAATAAAGATGATGTAGCACAAAGCTTTTTTAAAAAATAGAAAGTATGTGCTTCCACTTACGCAAGAGCACATGAGCAAGTGGAAGGCCAGTGGAGGATATTGACCAATAAAACTCCATTAAGTCTTCCCCACCCCCTGGAAGCACCTGCAACTAGGGATAGGATATGCCATTATAGGACAGGGAGGAGAAGAAAAAAATGTACCCATCCTGCATGGTACTACGCAGGGTTCCTGCTTCTTTAACCCTGAGCACCAGCAGGTAGAGCTTATAGAGTGATGATGCTGTGGTAGTAAGGGGTGGTAGAAAGTGCCCAGACCAGTTGTGTGCTATTGCGTTGCAGGTAAGGAGAATTTCCCAATCGTTTTTCTTCATGGTTCCCAACTTCTAAAAGGCTATCAAGCCATTCCTTTTTATTTTCCACCAACTGGTAGCTTTTTAAAAAATGTGTTTTAATCTTCTACATCTGGTTCTCCTGCAGTGTTTGTTTGAATGCCTCAAAGGTTTCTTAGCATAGTAACAGATTTGATATTCTCTTTTGTAATAATATTTTTAAAATATGTATCATACTCTTTTATATGGGTTTAATTTTAAATAGTATTTTCAGCTCTCAGGTATGTTCATGTGTTGAGTCATGTGGCATAAAACAAAATACATTTGCCGTCTGGATGTCCTTACACGCCCTTTAGACAATCCAAACTAAAATATTTCTGACACTCCTGCCCGCAGCATCTTACGTTGGAAAGACAGGATCTGATTCCGTGCTGGATGTGACCATAGAATCCCACTCAAGAAATCCTAAACGGTCCCAGAGCAAAATAGGAAGGAAGAATAACTTGAGGAAGAGAGATGCTGCTCTTCAGGATACGAAAGAGAGAGATCATCACTTAAATACGGAGTTCTTGTCAGTGGATATCCTTGATGTTCTTGATGCCCTAAAAGCGGATTCTGTGACTCAGAGTACAAAGCAAGACACTGATGAAGAAAATCAGAATTCAGAATTGCCTGCTCCGTTTACCAGGAGCCGCTCCCCAACCAAGAGAAAACCAGACAAACTAGCTGCTAACAAAGAGGCTCAAGTCACCTCTAAGAAACGCCACTACGATACAGATGAAGTTCGTCAGTATATTGCTAAACAGCAACAGAAGAGGAAGAAGAAGCAGAAAGAACAAAAGAAAACACAGAAGGAGGCAACAGAGCAGAAGAACAAGAGACTCCAAGAACTGTACGAGAAACAGAGAGAGGCTCTTGCTAATAAGTCAAAGAGTGCATCAGCTCTCAAGCTAGTCCCCAAGCAACTACAAGAGATTTATTCCCAAGTATACTTCGATCAAGCCTTGCTGGAGGAACCCCAACCATCACTCATACAGCAGGTACGGGTATAGTTTTGTTTTTGTTTTTTTTAGGGGGAGGAATGACAGTAATAAAGAACAATACAGAAATTGCTGGGGGAAACGGTAGTTTTCGAACATGGTGAGTTAGTAGCCAAGCGGAAAAAGTTCTTGCTTTCAAAAGAACATACAGGGTGGGTGGCATAACAGGTAGTCCTTCCCTAGTATCTGATTGGGAAAGGTCTCAATAGTGCATGGAAGATGAAATGCCCAATTCTGCATTGTAAATAACGTGAATTAACCAATGACAATTGGTACATAACAGCAGATTTTATCTGCTAGTCTGTGGATCAGCACTAGTTCAATCCTCTGGCCTGTTGGGCAACAATAAGAGGATTGGCACAGCTTTTTGCTGCTAGAACAACTCTATTCTCATCTTCCTGTGTCCTAGAATGAATGAATGAGCCTCCTTCTAGCTTAGTCTTGGAGAGCAGTCCTCATCACTACAATGACAGAATGTAGCAGTAGTTGCCCATGGCTTTAGATGCTTATTGTCCTTTTAAGAAACCATGGCTCTCTATGGGATTTGAGTAGTAGCTGTTGCCTGGGCTTCAGTCTAAAACTTCTTTTTAAGGACTAAGCGTCAACCATTGCACTTAAATTTGAAAGTGATGTGGGGTTACAAAATGATAGGTCTGTGCTTGATTTTTATTAATCCATCATACATCCTCTCAAAGTCTGCCTTTGCCTTATCAGGCTCCTGCTTCTGTGTGCTCTCCAGCATCTCTTCCTAGAGGAGGCCCCCCTGTAACTGGCACTGGTTTATTGGGGAGACAAAAGGGGGTTCATGTCTTCAGCCTGGTCCCTGTCTCCCCAGCCCCGAGCTTCTCCATAAGCTGCTAAGGGAACTCTAGTACATTGTCCTCAGCTTGAGGGTAGGTCTCTTTTTAAAGCCATGGCTGGGGGCGCAGAGGCCCAGGAGCCCTGCATCCATCTCCAGAAGAACATAGGTGTGGGCTGGGTCTGATAAAGGGTTCGGGCAGCATCTCTGGCCTCAGAACCTGATCTTTCTGTCTTCCTTATCCTCCTTACCAAACTTTGTTCCACCTGTGATGAATTCCTGAGCAACGTGGCCCTTCCTTGTCACGGTGCCATTGAGTTGCCAGGCCTAGCACATGACAGCCTTCAGTGGTGCACCTCAAGAACGGCTGTTGCAGGAGGTGGTGGGAGCTTGCCCGCTGTGACCTGCAGACCTTCCCAACAGGCACTATTGCTGCCTTGAGGTAAGGACAGGGCGGGCAGCGTCTTCTCCCCCACAAACATGTACAAAATAAATTCCAGTTGTTAGAACACAATCCCAACTGATTGATCAGATTTTCTTTTTGACTCTCTCTTTTCGACTTTAACAATATTGTACTTCCAGTTGATTAATGTATTGCCACTTCCTTCCTAGCCCAACCCTGGGTATCAGCCATCTGAAGAGGACAAACCACAGGGGCATCCATCTACTGCATCCTCCAATAGTGTTATGTCTCTGTCTGAACCTCACCATTCTCTTGCTGGGTAAAGGAACAGGAGTACTTTTTAAAAACATTACACAAATAGAAGGTACCTTTGGAGTCTTAAAGTGCCACCCTAAGCAGAGTTCCATGCTTCTAAATCAATTGATTTGAATGGATTTAGGAAGGTGTAATTCAGTTTAGGATTGCACCATTATTTTTGTGTAAAACAGTTGTATTGTAGGTGACAAGCAGTATAATCATATATTAAAATACATGCATATATATGTATGTACGTATATATGTATGTGTGTATATATGGTTACATATAATATCCAGGGCCTCTTTACATGCTACTTAAACTCCAATTTGGTTTGGGGGAAACCCCAATCTACCTTGTGTTTAACATGTGACTGGAAGCTTACCTTTAAAACAGTGGGTGGGTGGGGGGGGAATCATCAGCTGTGCATGTGCAAAGGCATCTCCTTTCCATTCTATACCCTTTAACTTGCAGAGAAAAGCCATGCGGGGAGAGCTATTGGCTGACACATGGAACAACATTTTGGTGCCCAGCCTATGTAACTTCTTGGCGCTGCCCATAACTAACAAAAGCAGATAATATAATTTTTATTTGCTGAGTTTACACAGACTATAGAATTTAACTTTCCTTGGTGCAGAATTTTGAAAGCTGGTGTGCAAAATATTATCAACATACTATTAACAAAATATTAACATACAGTTTTGGATGTTTAAAACTTTTCCGAAAAGACTGAAGCCCAAAGTGGACAACATTTTTTTCAGGCTTCTCTGTATGCACAGTGGGGAGGTGTGAGATGCCACCCTACCCACTGGATGAGCCGCCCCACTGGACATTTATAGTTGTAATGTCTGAATATGACACAATCCAGATAAAGTCCAGGTGTTGAGTTTTATGCACATACTCATGATTCCCACACATGGGCAACTGGCAGTTACACAGATATCTCGCTCCCCCCCACCCCCCGTATATAACAGGAATAGAGGAAAGGTATCATCCAATCTTAGTTCAACTATCCAGTTTTTAAAATAGCTGCAAAAATGTCTTTATACATGACTGTTCAAAAGTCAAGTTTTCTGAGACTCTGTTCTTGTAAACTTACATGTACTCAACTTTTTGGTTTCTAGGGATCATATGTTGGAGCCTTTGTGGACTGAGCAAGATCGACCAAGTTCAAAATCCCAGTTACCTTTCCCACAACCTTCGGCAGTCTTGAGTGGAAGTCTCTTTTCTGAACTTTTGTCTTTAGATCACATGAGTGACTTGCAAAAGGACTTTGATTCTGTGTTATCACCCAGCAGCCACAGCACAGCTATAGGATCCATGCCTTTGGCATCTCTGCCAGTTACATCTACTGTACAGACTGCAACAAGTCAGTATAAAGGTAAACTTGACCGTATTGTAGCCCTGAAAGCAACAGCAACTTCTTTGGCAAGTAGAATTGAAAGTGAAGCCAAAAAGTTAGCTGGAATTGGTGTGGATTATGGAGCAGCATGGAACTCTGGACACAACTTGGTGCAAGGAAATCAGGGTGATAGCTACTGGGCAAAGGCCAGCAGTCCCTCTGTGAGAAAAGAGGATGATGTTTTCTCAGCCACACTTCAAAGAATGTTGAGTACCTGTGTGTCTCAGACAAATTTTGATGATAACCTTCCTGGAGTGGGAAATACTATCAGCCTTCACACCACTGCTGTCAGTCTTCCATGCAAACAGAGATCTGAAGAAATAGTAGGAAACTTATCCAAGGAGCCAAACTGCTCTTCTCATGCTGAAAGTAATATAGTTCTGCATAACTGTAGTGTAGCCTCAATTAGTGAGCAGCTGTCCAGTGATCATTTCCAGTCTGGGGAGGAGGGAAATCAGCATGAGCATTCACCTTTGAAAACAGCTGAGATGTTAAAGGGAAAAGAGTTTGGTGTTGCAGGCGAAACTGTCAATGAGCGCATAGAACAATTTCAGAAGGAGGCAGACAATTTACCCATCTCTGCACATGTGAAGAATGCTTCAAGATCCTGGGAAGACATCATCAAAGGAAGTCCATATAGTGTCATTAACATCTTTACAAAATCTTATCAGCTGTGTGGGAAAGGTAAGATAAATAAATGAGAAATGTATTGCTATCATTGCTGGTATTTTGTTGATGGTTGCTCGATCACCAGCTTTTTGTAACAGAAATTACTTAAATGGGTTCAGTTCATTAAATGTCATAGTAGATCTTTGGATTAATTTAGTGATGAGTAGGGATATTCCAATCTATGTGCTTTTCTATCCCAATTCCTACCCTTCTTCCAAGGAATTCACAGCACAGTACAGGCCTTCCACTCCCCCCCTTTTATCCCCACAACACCCCTGGCAGGTAGGTTAGGATGAGATTATGTAACTGGGCCAAGAATACCTAGTGAGAGTCAGGGCACAGTGAAAACTTAAAACCGGCGTCTTCCAGATCTCAGTGTAGCACTCTGATCACTTCACCATCATGTCTCAATCTGTTTCAGAAATGTTGACACCTTCTATTTACTGTTTTTGGGAAAGTCTTACTGCTTCTTAACATTTCTGCTTCTCAGAAAGGACATTTCCCAAGCTCTTGTGCTATAAGACACTCTGGGCTTGGCTTTTGTTAAGATATTAAATCCTTCTCTCATGTAGATTGTATTCAGTTTTTACTGAATACCAAAGGGCCAGAGGCAGAGCATCTCCTTGGCATGTAGAAGGTCCCAGATTCTACCCTTGGCATTTCCAGTTAAAAGGATCAAGTAGTAGGTTATGTGAAAGACCTCTACCTCAGATCCTGGAGAGCCACTGCCAGTTGGAGTAGACGCTGCTGATCTTGATGGACTGATGGTCTGAATAAGTATAAGGCAGCTTCATCTTTTCATGTGTACTTTTTCTTTCTTTTATAGGATTTGAGGAATGGTCAGGAACAGGAACACCAATCCAGCGACCTTCACTTCCCGTAATGAGCCCTCCAGCTAGCGTCATTTCATATGAGGATGACTTTGTCTCATCACAGAGCAGTGGAACGGTAATAGACAAAAAGTCTGCAGTTGAGCCCAGGTATGTATGAGCTTACAATATAGATAGCAACAGAACAGAATTAATTTGATGTGCACTGAGGAATTCTGCAGTGTTATCTATGTGTCTAATTCTGAACCTTGCCCCAGAGTGCAGATCAAAAGAAGTATTTAAATATTCTGAAGTTTCCTTAAATTATGATTGGCAACTGATTACTCACTTGCCTATTAACAGATTCATAAATTAAATTTTAAATGTGTACATTGCCTAAACTCAAATACAGGCACCTTCTTGAAGATATTTAAAGGCATGAGCTTGCAATTTAATGAACAAACACTGTTGCATTGTAGAAGTAAAGGCTATGACATTTTCTCTTTAATTCTCAGTTATGGTGACATGCCTTAAAATCAATGTGCTTTTTTTTTTTTTGAAAATTTTTTATTGGGTTAGGATCATATATTTACACATCACAGTCAATTTTCCCATTTCCCAATTTCTAACCCCCTCCCTTTCCCCCCCTTTTTTGTTGACTTCCAACAGTTTTCCAACCCTTTGTCCCTTTTCCCTTACTCTTTATATATTCCTCTATCTAATCAAATGTATATTCTCCTTTTATTCTAAGCAATACTTCTTTAACTATTTTTAATGCTCTGTACCCATAGTGGATAAACAATTTATCCCATAATTCCGTTTTCAAATGTTTCTGTATAACGTAAACTATGTAAACTATATAAGCCATACAATCATATAAATCAACCAACTTAACTTATACTCTATATATTATTAATTCTATCTTCTTTCTGTTTTAGTTATATTTGTTTATATTGGTATTTCTATTCCCTTCAATCATAGATCTATATATGATATCAATCAATTTGACTCATATATACCTTCATATAAACATATTCAGTTTGGTACATTGTACAAAATTGTTGCGTAATTAGTCATTCCTTATAATTAACCTTATGATTAGTTATATTCTATCAATATTCTATTTATTATTCTGTATATATCAATCTAATAACATAACTGCTTAGAAGTTCATTTTTACCTCTTCTCCCCCCCGGTAAAGTCACCCCCCCTCTGCATTTTATTATACTTCAATAGTTCTCAAACTGCCACAGTTCTCCTCCCACCTCCCATTTCTTCTCCAAATATTGTTTCAGCTTCTCCCAATCTGCGTTAAACTGTCCTGGGTCCAGATTTCTCAGTTTTCTTGTCATTTTATCCATTTTTGCCATATACAGCAATTTGTAAATCCAATCTTCAATAGTTGGCACTTCTTGTACTTTCCATTTTTGCGCATACAAAAGTCTAGCTGCAGCCGTCATGTAAAATATCAACGTCCTATGATGGGCTGGAATTCCCTCCATTCCCAGGTTTAGTAGCAGGAGTTCTGGGTTCTTATTTACTTGAAATTGTAAAATCTCACTCATTTCTCTTATTATTTCCCCCCAGTACTGCCTAGCTACCTCACACGTCCACCACATATGATAGAGGGAGCCCTCATGCTTCCTGCATTTCCAGCATTTATTAGAAGTATTCAAATTCCCTAGCGCAATCTTCTTTGGTGTCATGTACCAACGATAGATCATTTTATAGATGTTCTCTTTAATGCTGGTGCATGTCGTTATCTTCATTGTAGTCTTCCACAAGTATTCCCATGCCTCCATTGTTATTTCTTTGTTGAAGTTTATGGCCCATTTCACCATTTGTACTTTAACTATTTCATCCTCAGTATACCATTTCAACAGTACTTGGTATACCTTGGATATTCTTTTCTTGTCCTCTTTAAAAAGGGTCTGCTCTAGTTCCGAATTCTCTGTTCGTATACCTCCCTTTACAGAGTCCGAGTTATATAAATCTCTAATCTGTCTGTACTGGAACCAATCGTAATAAGGTGATAGTTCCTCCTGAGTCTTTATTCTGAGTTTAGATGCTTCAATTCTAGTTATTTCTTTGTAAGTTAAACATTGTTGCTCATTATCAACAGCTCTCGGGTCTATCACCTCATATGGAACTACCCACAAAGGGGTTCCTTCTTGTAAATAAATTCTGTACTTCTTCCAGATTGTATATAAACTTCTCCGTATATAATGATGCAGGAACATCGAGTTCGCCTTTACTTTATCATGCCATAGGTATGCGTGCCATCCAAATGTTTTTTTATATCCCTCAAGAGCTAGTAATTTCTTATTCTTTAACGTCATCCACTCTTTCAACCACACTAGACAAATTGCATCATGGTAAAGTCTTAGATTGGGCAGTTGCATTCCGCCTCTTTCTTTTGCATCTTGTAAAACTTTCATTTTCACTCGAGGCTTCTTGCCTGCCCATACAAAGTCTGATATTTTCCTCTGCCATTTTTCAAATTGCTTAGAGTCTCTGATGATTGGTATTGTCTGTAGCAAAAACATTACTCTTGGTAACACATTCATCTTCACTGCTGCAATCCTTCCCAACCATGACAAATTCAGTCTGTTCCACTTAATCAGATCTCTCTCTATCTGAGTCCATAGTTTTTCATAGTTGTTTTTAAATAAGTCTATGTTCTTTGCAGTCAGTTCAATTCCCAAATATTTCACCTTATTTGTTACTTCACATTCCGTTATTTCCATTAGCGATTGTTGTTTTTGCTTAGTCATGTTTTTGCATAATACCTTTGATTTCTTTTTATTGATATAAAAACCTGCCAAATCCCCAAACTCCTTAATCTTCTCTATCACTTTTGGCATGTTCTCCATTGGGTCTTCTACAATTAGCATTATGTCATCCGCAAATGCTCTAACCTTATAAGAATAATCCTTTATTTTTATTCCACGGATTTCTTCATCTTGTCGTATTTGTATCATCAGGATCTCCAATACCAAAATGAACAACAGCGGAGACAGCGGGCAACCTTGTCTTGTTCCTTTACTTATAGCTAATTTCTTAGTCACTTCATCATTCACCACAATTGCTGCATTCTGGTCTCTGTAAATTTCCTTAATTGCTCTAATGAATCTTTCTCCCATTTGTAGCTTTTCCATAGTGGCAAACATAAAGTCCCAGTTTAAATTATCAAACGCCTTTTCAGCATCAACAAAGAAGAAACCAACCTCCTTATCACAACGCTTATCATAGTATTCAATAGCATTTATCACTGTCCTCAAGTTGTCTCTGATTTGTCTGTCTGGCAAAAAACCTGCTTGTTCCTCCTCAATAACTTCCGAAAGCCACCCCTTCAGTCTCTCCGCCAGTATCTTCGCAAAGATTTTATAGTCATTATTAAGTAACGATATAGGTCTATAATTTTTCACATTTGTCAAGTCTTGGCCTTCTTTAGGGATCAGTGATATATTCGCTTCATTCCAGGTATCTGGAATCCGTTGATCCTTTAAAACTCCGTTGATCACCTCTTTTAGGAATGGTGCCAGTTCATTGGCCATTGTCTTATAAAATTTAGACGTAAGTCCATCTGGCCCTGGCGCCTTTCCCAAATTTACAGATTGTATTGCCTTACTTATTTCCTCATCCGTTACTTCATTATTCAGTCTATTTCTCCAAGCTTCCGAAATTACTGGGAGTTTCATTTTCTCCAAATATGTCGCTATTGATTCTTTATTCACCTCTTTCTTATTATATAACTTAGCGTAAAATTTGTAAAAGGCTCTACTAATGGTAGTCTGTTCCAGATACGTTTTATTGTCCTCACATATTTTGTTTATTATTTTCTTTTCCCTTCTCTTTTTTAATTGCCATGCCAAATACTTTCCAGGTTTATTTGCTCCTTCAAACACTTTCTGATTCAATCTTTTAAGGTTCCACTCCAATTCTTTATTATTCATTGCTGTCAGCTGTTCTTGAAGTATTTTAATTTCCTGGTATAATTTCTTTTTCCCTGGTCTCTTTTTTAAGTGTATTTCTTTGGCTTTTATTTTCTCCTCAATCTCTTGTCTCTTCTCCTCTTTCTTTTTTCTCACTCTGCCATTTAAGTCCATTAGTATGCCCCTTATTACCGCCTTGTAGGCATCCCAAACTTTGTCAGTTGGTACTTCTTTATTCACGTTATATTGTATGAAGAACTTTGTCTCTCTTCTCAACATCTCCACGTTCTCTCCTTCCTGTAACAAGTCCTCATTTATTCTCCATGCTTTCCTTTTTCTCCTCCTCCCTAATTTCCACATGATTGGATTATGATCTGAGCCTACCATCGGCATTATTTCTACCTCCTTAGTCCATAACGCTAAGTCTTTTGAGGCCCAGATCATATCAATTCTCGATAGTGTGCAGTGTCTTGAAGAGTAAAAAGTAAATTGTCTACTTTTAGGATTTTCTCTTCTCCATACATCTTCTAAAGTCTCCTGTTGTATCAGCTCAAAAAAAAGCTTTGGTAACAATCCTCTTTTCTTTTGTACAGTTGTTGTCTTTTTATCTAGTTCCAAGTTCGTCACTCCATTGAAGTCTCCAGCAAGAATTATCTGGTCGTATGAAAGATCCTCTAATTGCTTCCTCAAATCCTCAAAGAAGCTCTCTTTTGCACCGTTAGGTGCGTAAATTCCGACTACCAATACTTTTTTTAAGTTCCATGTACATTCCACTGCTATAAATCTGGCTTCCACGTCTTTTATTACAAATTTTGGCTGTAGCTCCTCTTTTATGTACAACACCACTCCTCTTTTTTTCTTATTAGAGGCCGCTACAAATTCATTGCCCAGTTTCCCCATTTTTAAATATTTTACATCCTGCTTTCGAATATGGGTTTCTTGCAAGCAAACAATATTGCATTTTTGTTTTAATAGCCAGTGGAAAATACTTTTTCTCTTGTTTGGTGAGTTTAGTCCATTTACATTCCAAGATAAAACTTTACACTCCATACTCATGGTCTTGTTGGTAAGTCCTTTTCATTGTCCCTTATAAATCGCTCCATCTCTCGCTCAGATCTGATACGCTTTTTGGCCCCTCCAAACTCAAAGGACACACCTTCTGGTAACTCCCATCTGTACCTGATTTTCATGTCCTTCAAGATCTGAATTAGCACTTTATATTTTTTCCGATCTAATAACACTGACCTGGGTAGTTCCTTCATTATGATAATCGTCTTGCCATCAATCTCCAATGGATCTTGAAACTGTTTTGTCACAATCTTCTCTTTCATATTTCGTGTCGTAAACTGCACAATCACGTCTCTTGGTAATTTCCTCTGGGTTGCAATTCTCGAATTTACACGATATGCCACGTCTAGGATAGCCACAACTTCCTCCTCCTCCTTCCCCAGGTATTCAGCTAACACCTCAGTCATCTGTTCTTGCGCTGACTTTCCTTCCACTTCTGGCAAGCCACGAAAGCGTAGCTGCTTCTCCATGTGTTTAGTTTCTGCAACCGACATTCTTCCCCTCATCAGTCTCATCTCTGTTTGTTGCGTGTCTGTTAAGTTCTCCATCGCGTCTTCTACTGTTTTAACTCTCTGCTGCGTTCCTTGTAGTTCACTTTGTATTGTTTCCATACCTTTTTTCACTTCTGACAGCTCCGATTTTACTGTCTGTTTGACCTCTTTAACCTCTTTAATCAGCTCCAATTTCGTGTCCTTAAGTTTTTTAATCACATCTAAAAGTTTTTTGTCCAGGTTTTCTATTGCCGATTGCCACTCTTTTTTTGACATCGTGGGGCTTGCTTTGGCTCGCTCCCACGAGTCCGCTCTCTTCCTTAACTCCGTGGCGTAAGATTTAATGTCTTTTTATTTCAAATGTCCCGGTCTTCTTGCAAAAATTAAATTTTAAAGAGTCCAAAATGTCGGGCGTCTTTTCTCTATGGTTTCTCTATGATTTTGTAATCCAAGATGGCCTACTTCCTTTTCCGCTGAGGCCGCGACCCTTCCCCTTTCAAAGATGGCGATTCCCTTCTTCCTGCCCTCCAGCAAGGGCCGCTTCTCTCCAGCAACTCTATTGTTATTACGCACTTCCTGTCTCCCAACTTCCCACAGTAGGTCTCGCGATGGTATCTTTTTCTCACAGCTCCATAACCGCAAGTATTCAAAACAATAGTCCAATTCCTTTAATAACTTCTTTAAACTTAGTCTCTTTTCAAATACAACTCTTGCCGAGTCTTCCCCTCCTTATTATTAGCCTGTTGTAGTTTGAAAGTCTACTTTTCTTCCTCTCTGCTTTTATCAATCTGTCCCGTATCAGAAGATAGTGATCTTTACCTTCTCCTTCACTTTTCTCAGGCTGTAATCGCTGTTTCGATTATAACTTCTCCTCTCCGCTTCTTTCCCCAATCGAAGCTTGGGTATGTAGGTCTTATGCCAGCCGAATTGGCCCCAGAACTGCTGCAGAGATCGTAGCCGACCTGTCACAGGGTGGGACCTCAAGGATCGGGAGGGGACCCGTTGCGCAGAGCCCCCCCTCGTCCAAGATCTAGCACACCCTAGGGTCTTGAGCGTTCTTTGCCTGCTCTCCGCCTGAGAGCAGTCGGCCGCGGGCTAAATTTCCCCCGCCGGCCGCTTAAAACGGCAGTCCGGTCAGCTCCGCAAATGGAGCTGCTTCAGACCTCCATGAATCCCAAACCGGAAGTCCAAAAATCAATGTGCTTTTAATGCTTAGCAACTAAAATTGACTACAGAGTTATGTTTTCAAGTCTAAATGTATATCTTCTGCAATTCCCAACATGGCTGGTGGAAGTCCTGAGCTTGACGCTGCTTTATATGGCATTTCAAAGATTAATTTCTTAAGAAGTAATGGTGAATTATTATCATTGATCCTGGGTTTGTTCATCTTCAAAAAAAGAGTTGAATTCGCTGTGGCGTGGACTCATGATGAGGCTGAGAAATGCAACCTATGTTTTTGTCTGTGGTAGTATTCACAGCAGCAGCAGCCTAAGCCTAAAAGAAGAGTTTATCAGCAGGAAATCACCTAATGAACTCCAAGCTAAAGAATCTACCCACCATTCCTCAGGATGTCCACCTGCCATTTCTTGCTCATCTTCATCCTCTAAAAGAAGGAAAAAGGAAAGTAAGGGCGCCATTTACTATGACTGCATTTCTTTGTCATCTCTTTGTGGTGCTTTAAGTAAAAGTAGCATCCCTGTGTAATGTCTTGCACAAGATTGGTGCAGGGACACTTTGGTAGAGTACAGCCCAGAGTGTGGTGTTCTGTAGTACCAACAGCTGTGTTCTAAGAGAATTAATGTGGAGTTGTTGACCTCCAGATTTCCAATCCCACCCCATCCCTATTTCCCCATTGCTATAAATGTAGCCAGGATTAAAATCAGTCTAGCCGAAGCTGCATTTTCTTCCAGAATCATTTGTAGAACCAGAGCACAAGCTGTCACAGACAAAGACTTCAGTGCCTAGCAATGGAATATCTAGTAGAGAACAAGTACAGAATCCAGACTCTGACAGCACTTTAGAAGAACTTTCCTGTCACTCTTTGATGAGGTAAATTTATCATTTTGTGTCATTTACATCCCACCTTTCTCCCCAATGGAGACCCAAAGCAGTTGCATCATTCTCCTCTCCTTTATTTTATGCTAACAAAACCCCCGTGGGGTAGGTTAGGCTGAGTGTGTGTGATTGGCCCAAGGTCACTCAGAAAACTTCTATGGTAGAGTAGGGATTCAAACCTGGGTCTCCCAGAGCCTAGTCCAACACTCTAAACACTACACCGCTCTGGCCCTCAAAGTTAACTGCTAACAGGTCTTAACTGCATATTACTGTCAAATTGTGGCTTTATAATCTAGAATACTATCACAAATATTTTTATTGCTATAAATATGTTATGTTGATAATTTGTACTAACAGTTCTTAACATTTATATACCTCCGTGTTATTATCAAAATAATGCATACTTAAATAGATCTCTGTTGTAGTACTCTGATGAAATGAAATCCTGCCCTCAAGTCATAGTTGACTTATGGTGACCCTTGGTGGGATTTTCATGGCAAGAGTCTAACAGAGGGGGTTTGCCATTGCCTGCCTCTGCAACCCTGGCCCTCATTGGAGATCTCCCATCCAATTACTAATCAAGGCCAACCCTGCTTAGGTTTTGAGATCTGATGAGATCAGGCTCTCCTGGGTTAGAGCATGATATTCAGAGTAAAATGTTGTAGAACAGGAGTTAAATTCTAATGTGCTTATTGCAGATTTGGACATAGTTTCAATATTATTTCTAGAGCATTTATTTATATATACAGCAGAACCTCAGTCAAGAGAATGACACAGATCTGGGCCTTAGAAGCTAAACTGAGAGCTATTACTTGAAGAACTTGCTCATACCAGTATTTTGAGTGGTTGCCCTTATGTCCACAAATAGAATCATTGACCACTGAGAGCTAATTGCCAAGTCCAGGCTGGGAAATTCCTGGAGATTTGGGGGTAGAGGTTGGGGTGGTTGGGATTTAGAGAGGGGAGGGAGTTTCAAGCAGTGACAGGCCTAAGAAGAATTCATCCCTGTTGTGTGTAGAATCTTTAATTCACTGGTTAGCCAAGGACCTCCCTCTTGGAGAACAACTGAGCTTTATAAAGAAAGAAAGATGTGATTGGTCTTGTGCTCTCAAATAGCAGCAGTATGCTCAAACAGAAATTTTAGCAGCAAAGTACATCATCTTCAGCGCTGTCTACTCCTCCGGTTAATAAGGAGCTGGCAGTGCAGATAGTACAGAAGTGAAGTACTTTCTCCATACAACCAGCTGAAGTAAGTTACTGGTGTTTTGAAAGTTTAAGTAAGAGTGCCTCAGATCCCCCAGTTTCTTCTATAGCATAAATCTAGTTTCAAGAGAATATTTTTAGAAATGTTTGAATGCCATATTTTTCAATTTCTTCCTTTAAACCCCCCCCCTTAGAATTCTAGATGACGTGAGAGGGTGATTCTGGCTGCTTAATATTCTAGAGGTTGTTTGTTCAGATCCAGTAAAACTCTGAAGTTTAGATATATTTGGCCCATAGCCCCAAACATCATGCATGTGCTCGTGATTTACGCTTAGGATGCAATCTAATCTTAACACAAAAAGAAGGAAAGAGTAAGGGACATCCACTGGTGGTTCTTCAGGTCTCAGTATGCAGGTATACTATTGGCATTGCACCTGTTCGGAGCATGATTTGGACTCTTAGAGAGTGAAGATTTAAATTTCAGTTCTGCCCACACCAAGCAGAAGGTGCCAGCATGCCACAAATGGGAGTTTCCTCTACTGATCATCAGAACCAGTACAAAAGTTTCCTCAATTTATCTTCCTTTCTCACTTTTTCTGTACAGTTATTCTACTTTTTTCATCTTGTGGGTATGTGTTCAGCGCCCCCCCCCCCCAGGTTTGTGCATGAATGGCTCAGCCTTTAAAAAGTGTTCACAGTATAAAGGCAATTCACCACTCCCACGCCTTAGTTGCCTACAACCATTCTCTCTTTTGTGTTTGTGAAGAACATAAAGTTGGATCCTGTTCTCAATGCCACAGAGTCACTGAATAGGCAATTATTCCACCTGCCGTGCAGCAGGCTTTATTAGCCTCAGACATGATAGATGATTGGCAGCAAGACTGATGGAACATTCTCCATCCACTTTGACTACCACTAAACCAGTCTGCTTGGTACTGGCACATCTTGTATCAGCCCTGACTCTAGAACCTCTTCACAATCACTAGTTCTGAAGCAGAACTTAGGTCAGGCACCAAAACCCTTGAAGATGAAACACCAAGCCAGTTTCTCTTAGAAATCCAGAAAGAATAATAAAGATTATGCATCAATCCAAATAATTTCAGGAGGAGTGCAAACTGAATAGCTCATGGTACCTCTCCTATCACTGAAACTTCAGGTCTCTTTAGACAGCAGTCATGGAAGCAGCCACCTCCTTGGATACTGAAATTGCCTTTGCAACTGGTACTCATAAGAATTCAACACTTAGTCTCCTGCAGATTCCTTCTCAGGAGGTCAGTTGGAGGGTACTTCATGTTGGAGGTACATGTGGTCCTAATCAATTTGTGGTCTCAATCAATTTAACCCTGTTTACTGAGGAGTGAATCCGCAAGAAGATGGTTTCCTTTTTCTCAGTACTAGATGTCCTCCCAGAACTTCTCTCCAAAGTCCTGGGATCTCCTAAACCAACACCAGGTGCCTAGATACCATGAATGGGATGCATATCCTTGGAATTATCACAACTCATACTCTGCTGTCCTTCCACCCATCAATGGTGGGAGGAACCAGTTCTTATAAACAGGACTGGGATCACTATTCAATCCCTCTGCAATTACTCTAAAATCCTAATTATTGGAAATATCTCTTGATTCAGTCACAGATTTTGATAGATTCCACAGCCACAAAGGAATGTATTATTCTTATGCATACTGTGCTGAAAAAAATCTAGTCCCTCAGCAGTGCTCATAGAGCATCTTTGGGCCTTTGTTGGCCTCAGAGTGTAACTCAATAGAAAGGTACAACTACATTAAACTCTGACAAATATACCTACAAACTACATTAATGTGCAACATCTGTTTGCCACATTCATTTTAAAAAAAATATATACCTATAGTTCAAGTTCAAGTTAGCCTTTATTGGCATATAGCAGCAATTCAAGTTATCCACTTACAAAAATATATACCTATAAATGTAATGTGTAAAAAGACTTGTGGAGGTGCATTTTATCATAACTACCTGATTTGGTCACAGATTTTGATAGATTCAACAGCCACAAAGGAATGTAATCTGCCCTGAGCCTGCTTGTGCAGAGAGGGCGGAATATAAATAAATAAATAAAATTAATGTACCTTTGTGATCTATTTGTCATGCAACAAACGTATGTGTCAAATATTATATTTTTATATGTATATCTAAGATATTGTATTCTGGTTAAAAACATAATTTCTGAACTAATCCATTGTTATGAATGGTCTGATCTCCAAATTGCTGTTGAACACATTTTATGGGTGGTTTTCTCAAATCTCTCAAAGTTTCTGCTCTGTATACTAATGGAGATGCACAGTACTCTGAGGAAATCATTCTTAGCTACTGCTGTTGTCTGTCTGGACTTGAAAGACTTTTTTTACATTTGATTTGATTTTTTTCTTATTAGTCTCCCAGATAAGATAAGGTCATCAAAGACTGCAAGCTGTCCACTGTCTCCAAGTGTACAGAAACAGTTGGATTCTGTAACAGAACAGTCCAGATCCTCTTCAAGATCTCTAGCAACTATACCTCCTAGACCCAAGTCAAATATTTCTTCCTCTGACGTGAATCTTGGAGCCAAAAGGACTGGGGCAGGTGTTGTGAGTGGTGAGCTGACAAACAACCTGCGGAACATGATGTGTTTGGTGTGTTTTTAAAAGTTTGATTTGAGCATATGAATGTAAGTGCTTACATGGGGAGGCACTGTGGGTTATGACATTTTTAGCATATGTTTGTCAAAATGCCTGATTGATAGAATTGCTTGGAACTATAGCAACAGGTAAAGGCAACCCTGTTTTCTGACTAGATATAACAATAACAACATTCAATTTATATACCACTCTTCAGGACAACTTAACACAGTTTACAGAGTGTGTTATTATTATCCCCACAACAATCACCCTGTGAGATGGGTGGGGCTGAGAGAGCTCTGAGAGAGCTGTGACTGACCCCAAGGTCACCCAGCTGGCTTCAAGCAGAGGGGTGGAGAAGATAGCTTTTTATGGTAATATTATGTATTTTCCTTACAGATTCTATGCATTTGTCCCCTGATGGTCTCCAACATCAAATGTTAGCAGAGCTCAACTACTTAAATACCATTGAGGAGTCTCTACGACAGCTCTTGGATGTGGAACAAGCAAGAGGCATATCACCTGTACAACAGGAAAGTGTTTCACTTGCTCAAATACTAAAGGTAACAAAGAAGTACTCATCTTTACTTTAATTGTTCTTTACCTTCTGTAAGAATCTCGGACACGAATTGGAAACATTTCTGCAGCTCTGAGAAAATGTCCCTTGAGAGCTAGTGAAAGACTATTGTCATATTCCCATTAAATCCACAAAACTACCAGTTTCCTATATAAATGTTTTAAAATAAAATAAATAAATATTACGGTTATTGTTTTCTATTGAATATTTTAGATTCAATGTTCCAGTCCACATACTGTTTTTGGCAAGAAGGTAACAGGATACTTAACTTATAAGCTCTTGTCTTTGTGCCTACGAGAGACTGAGATCCTTAAAACAAATGAATTAGCTACATTCTGCATCAATACCCAGAAATTCCAAGAGCAAGTCACACGATTTGTTTGTGTGCAGTGTTTGGGTTGTTTCTGGGTGATGTGAGGAAGGGGGCCCAGAGGGAATCTTTGCGACAGGGTTGCATGCATTTTCTTGATGGCCCTGATACCCATGTGACTAATTTAATTGCATAACCCAACAGATATTTTTGTATGATTAGAGTGGATGTCTTGAAGTCAGTGAAATATAAACATTAAAAGATTTTGAAAAAGGAGATATACTTGAGCATGTTTAATAGAAAATTAGATTCAATGACTGAAGTGTTGATTTCTTTGCTGTATAGGCACAGCAACAACAACATGAGCGGGACTTTGCTCTTCTGAAGCTCAAAGCTGAGCAAGAGGCTTTGGAAAGCGAGAGGCAATTGGAAGAGGCACGGCAGAAAGCAGCTCAGGTAATACAACTTTTCCAACAGTGTGAAGAGTATGTAGAGCTTGAATATTGTGGGGAAATCCATTAGAATGAATTTCCTGAGTGAAGCCTCATATGTTACAGAACTGGAACATTTTAGCAGATGCTTTAGGGAAAAAAAGATTCTATTTGAAAGAATACAAGATCTTGGTATTTGGAAGGGCTCTTCCCAAGTGGATGGGTTCTCCCCTCCCACCCCCCAAACAGAGCTGGTTATAACTGGAGATGAACATTCTAATAGTGTGAATTTCAAAGAGCTGGCGGAGATTGATCTGAATAATCCTGTTTGGGATAAAGTTGGCTGTGATGTGTTCTATACACCTTCTGTAATGTGCCATGCCAACTTACTTGAACTACCCAGATTTTTCTTTTCTTTTTCCTTTACAAAGTCTAAGCAACTTTCTTAAACTATTGATACAAATACTTGCCAGTCATACACAAAACAGTGACCGAAAATACTACTAAGTATAACCACCAATACTGGAAAAGATGGAGTCCTTAATCATTCTTTCTAATACTAGACTTGGTCAGTGGGTCAACAAAACAACATTAAAAAAAAACTTGTCTTGTAAGCACTTCTTATGATGCTCTTCCTTTGCTCCTGTTCTTTGCTTACAGCTCAATCCTAAAGGGGGGGGGAGTGCATAGGGAAAGAACTGAGGCTTGCGCAGGTGTAAATGGCTCTTACGTCGACGTAAACCCCTCTCTGCTGGCACTTGCCCAAGGCACATCACTGTAGATGGATTGCTGCCAGGCAGCACGCTTGGCAGCCAGGCGGAGGCGCAAGTATGGTGCAAGTCTCCATGCTGGCGTGGAAGGGGGTAGGGGGCAGGGCATGAGTCAGTCCACTTCCAGAGCTATTCCAGGCCCAGGAACACCTCCTGCAGCAGCAGAAAGTTACACCATGAAAAAAGCAGGTGTAGCTCATAGGTGCCCATTGAAATGGGGAAACTTGTACCCTTCTCCCGGCACCCAGCCCCGCCCCCGCGGCCTGAAGGAGCATAGGATGGAAACCACCATGGGGGCCAATCCACATGCGCTTCCAGGGTGGGTGAGCCCCGCTCCCTGCACCCAATCACCTGCTCACGCACCCTACAAAACGGCCGGCTGCGCTGCTCATGACCTCAGGTAGGTGAACATATGGCCAAAGGCTCTGCCTGTCTGCCTTCTGCCGTGGGTACTATGTGCACGAGGAGGGAGAGTGCACTAGAGGGGACTTAGCGGCAAAACTGGGAGAACTTTGCACTCACTCAAGGGAAGAAGGGCAAAGTCCAGAATGTCTGGCTAACTAACAATAACCACTCAAGTCTCCTTGCAGGTTATCTGACTGAAGTTTCAGCTCAGTAGGAGTGAGGGAGCACTTACAGGTAAGAAGGAGATGGGGTGGCGGCAAACCCAGCTCACTGATTTGTGCCAGCTGCCCCATCACCTGACCTCGCCTGACCACTAGCCTCTTCAGGTGAGGCTCGGTGGGGGAAGGGACAGTGGCGGCAGCCCCTGCCTACCCCAGAGGCAGTTGCCCAGAAAACTACTCTTGACTGGGTGTTTGTAACTACCTGTTAACTTTTATCTTAAAGGTAAAATCACCCCAAGGCAGCGCGCTTCCTCACCAGAGGGTCATGCATCATCTGGTCACTAGCTGCACCTGTGGTGCTGCCGCTGCTGTTCTCTACTATGTGCATCTTCCCAGATGTTGGAGTGTGGGCTTGGCCTCGGCCATGGACTGGGCTGGGTTACTTGCAGCACATGTCTCTTTCCCTTGCAGGCATGTCGTGACTCATCCGGGAGACGACAGAGCATGTCTGCTTCAGCCCTGCCCCCCCGTAATCCTCCTCAAGTGCCATTCAGATTCAGCCCAGGGAGCAGTTTCCCAAGGCAATCTGTATCTCAGCCTCGCCCCTGGGAGGGCAGAATGAGGGCTGTACAAACTGCCTTGGCTCCTTTTCCAGCCGAGAGACATTGGCACTTTTTAATAAAACATGTTGAAAAACAACAAACTGCTGTGTTTGCATGCTTGCCTGACATTTCCAGTAGCCACCCCCTCAACTCCCTGTCAGAATGTCCTCTCACACATCCCTGCAAATGTTTCAAATGGTGCCCCATCCAGTCTCCCTGCCCCCTTCCTCTCCTCAATGTAACTTCAGGCAGTGGGGTGGGAATTGAAGTGTGGCCCATGAATGTCTGGGGGGCAGTGGGGACTGAGGACTTTTTCTCTGATAGTCTGAGCTGCTGGCATCTAATAAGCCAGGAAGATGGGATTCGGTTTCGTTTTCTCGGCCATGTCGGACGCTCCTCTCCGCAGGTCCGGGAGGAAGTGCTCGAGCAGCCTGACCGGGTGGTTGACCTGCGAGGGTTAACCCCCAGGACTCCCAGTGAGGGAGTCAGGGTCCGGTGCGCCACGGGAAGAGCCCCCTGAAGTTGATGCTGGGGGTAAATTGCCCGTTTGCTCCTATGGAGGCCGGCAGACTTGCGCAGCACATCGCGTGCTGCCGGGCCATGGAGAACAAAGGGAAATACCAAGGGCAACCCTAGTACAAATTAGCAAAAACAACAAGCCAGGGCTACAATGTAGTTAATAATTGGAGTATAATCTATTGTTTACAATACAAAGTGCAAAAGTGCTGAAAATACATACAAGAATTATAAACCAATTTGTACAGAAGAATTCATAAGTGCATAGATACAGTTACCAGTAGCAAATATAATTGTGCAAAATATCACTGTCCGGAACAAATCTTATCCATTAAAGTGCAAATGCCAAAAAAGTCAAAGGAGAATCGGTAGGTGGGAGCTTGCGCCAAAGGAATATTAACAGTCCATATAATCAAAATACATATACAGAAGAAAACGCCAACGGGGACTTGCAGGCAAATAACATTAACCCGTTTCGTGAGGATCACCCCTCACTTCTTCCTGGGCGTGTAGCAGTTCAGACTGAACATACTGTGAAGGAAAATTAACAATAAACGAACATATATTCAATTTTAATAAATATTTATATTTAAAACAGCAAACCACACACTCACAGTATGAAAGTAGCGCCACGAGTTCTCCCACCGTTCCTCCGACACGCAAGTCACGGACGTGTGCCCATAAAGGTAACCGTTACTACTAATATAGCCACCGAAGGAGGAGTCAAACATAGTAAAGAGAAGGCTTTGCAAGAGCTGGAGAAACTTACAGGATTTAGACCTTCATAAGAAACAGGAAAAATTAATATCGAAATTCAAACCTTGTGGGGACAGGGAGTTTGTCTGGAAGATCCATTTGGATTCTAAACGAGATAGTAATTTAGCCCGATCAGCGGCAAAAGGACATTCTAGTATATCTACCACTGAAACTTTAACATCTTGAGGATGGTGCTTAAATTCATGAAAGTGACTCACAAGGGGTGCCTCCCAAACCTGATTCCTTATTCTCGATAGATGCTCTTGTATCCTAATCCTAAGTGGGCGAGTTGTGCTCCCCACATATAGTAAGGGGCATTCGCACTGGATGACATAGATCACATTTTCAGACTTACAATTTGAAAAGAACTGTCTATTAGAACGATAATCGGGGAGTATTTGTTCTGCCCTAACCATAAGGCTGCAAACGTTACATGAGCCACAGGCAAAGTGGCCTTTAGGCAGGTTACCTTCTGTTTACAAGTGCATGTGGAAGATTGGTGGGATCTGAAGCTAAGAAGGCTTGGATTTTTTCCCCCTTACTGGGCTCCGAAATTTAGCTGACGGATCTCCCCCCCCCCCAAAAGAAGGCAACGAAAAAGCAGAGCCCGGATATAGGCAAGTCTGTCTCGGCTGTTTTACAGGGGAAAGGAGAATCTTTGGAGGAGCTAGTAAAGCGGTCGGTTGTAGAAGCTATAAAGCCCTTTGTTGACAAGCTGAATGAAACAGATCAAAGGGTTGGCTTAATTGAGAGTGAAGTGAAAACCATTAAGGAGGCAGCGTTGGGGGTGGAGCAGTCTGCTCGAGAAAACGCAGCACTCATGAGAGCTACAAACAAAGAAGTGAAGCTGTTGGAAAACCAATTGATCGGGTTACAAGTGGATCGTGTCCAAACAATACTGCGCCTCCAGAATGTGAAGGAAGAGGAAAATGAGAATTTGAGGGATCTTGCCTCGGAACTTTTGGCATTACCCACGAAGGCAACTAAAGAAGAGCTAAAAAGCACCATTTTGGAAGTCCGTCGGGCTTCTTCAAAGTATGCAACGAAGCGTCAGCTGCCTCGCAAGATTATTATTGACTTTTCATCTAAAAAGATTCGGGACACTATCCTATACAATTCATATAATGGAGATTTGGATTTTCTGGGTAACAAGGTCAAAATACTGAAGGACGTTCCATTTCTAGCCCGGAAAAGAAGATTCAAATACAAAAAGCTTGCAGCTCTCCTGAGGGAACGTGAAATAAAGTATAAATGGCTATTCCCGGAAGGCATCTGGTTCAGCTATAAAGGTCAAAACTTCAAGATAACATCGGAAGATCAGCTAAGAGACTTTATATCTAAAAACCAAGAATTCCAGCAAGAAGAGGACTAACAGTGCAATCCTATGGAGAGTTACTCCAGTCTAAGGCCATTGACTTCAATGGGCTTAGACTGGAGTAACTCTCCATAGGATTGCACTGTTAAAGTCTGAAGGGGGGGGGGGAGGAGGGAACGAGCACAGCTATTGTGGCTGTGCAGAGAGAACTGCGTCCGAGACCCAGGGGGGTGAAGAAGACTTAATTTTGATTGTAGTTTGTATTTTATAAGACTTACCAATCCTAATAGCATTTTATAAAACTTAAATTTTAAATAGTTACAGTATGAAGGGAATGCAAGACTTGTAGTATGTTTGTTGTTATGTGTTGTTTCTTTCCCTTTCCCATGTTCCCTTTTTCTCCTTTTTGTAGTATTAGTATTAGTAATTGAAAAAATAAAAAACTTTTCAAAAAAAAAAAAATAATAAGCCAGGAAGATGGTCGCTGAGTGTGGAAAGTTGCTGCCAGGGGGTGGGGGGGATGTAGTTACTGGGCATTCCCCTCCTTTTCGCTGTTTATGGAAGCAGGGATGGACTTGGGAAATCTAGCATGGGGAGGGGTTGTCAGTCCATGTCTCGCATTGTAGAGATGCAGTGATGTGTTCAAGTGGCGGCGCCGCAAGTTTGTGGGCGCTTTTCATTCCCCTTGCTTCCAATCGGCCTTCTGGCCTCCCACGTAGTTTCCAATGGGCATTCCTGTCACTCATGGAAGGATCCGCCTCTCCCTCACCTGCCTCTCCAGAACCTGGGGACTAATTAGGGTTGCCAGTCTCCAGGTGGTAGCTGGAGATCTCCCAGAATTACAACTGATCTCCAGGCAACAGAGATCAGTTCCCTACTATCTGGCCCTACTTTTCAGGGAGGGGGCACCTGTTTCTTGTGATGGTGACGGCGGCGGCAATGAGGGGATTTGCTGGTGCACTGAGCTGCAGCCACCAGCCGGGCCTTCATCAGAAATTTGGGCTGGACGGGCAAGAGGGTGGCTGTCCAATCCGCACCTTCAGTATTACCTTTGCCCCCTCTCCCAGCAGGGATGTCTGCTCCCTGATGAGGGGGTGATGGTGAGCAGCAGGGATCATGCCCTTCCCATTGGCTGTGCCTCTGCTTGCCCCTCACCCGCCTGTGTAGCTGGCGTGCGTAGGATTGTCGGGTACAGTGGGCGAGTGCTCTTGGCTGCAGTTGTGCTTCACCTCGCTGAGCTCGGCCGCCAGCAGGACTCTGGCAAAAGTCCATAGGGAAGAGTGGGGCGGCAGCACATTTCCGTCCACGCACGAGTGACAGTGCTGTCTCATAGCTTAGGACTGAACTATTAGTCTCCCAAAAATGTGAGTTAATTTATTTGGTCATTATACTGAATCTTGCACCCATGTAGAGGATTGGACTCCCTCTTCAGGTTTCATTGAGCCAGGTAATAATAATAATAATAATAATAATAATAATAATAATAATAATAATAATAATAATAATAATAATAATAATAATTCAGCTGCTTCTGCAAGTTGGAAAAAGAAAGCCTATTTTCTGTTTGAAGGGGGAAATGGGGTGAGATGCTTTCTCCACATGGGTTCATGTGCTGCTGGGTGGTATTGAGCCAGGTAATTCAGCAACTTCAATGCAAGCAAGCAGTGTGTAAAAGATTATTGGCTCCCCTTCTCTAGGCCCATGCAGAATCACTGCAACAGCTAATACAGTCCCAGCAAGATGCTGCCGAGGCTCTCCAGGAGTCTACGAGTAAGATAACAGCTCAACAGGTGGAGGCAACTCTTCTCACCACAGATGCTGCTCAGCAGATCTGCGAGGTGAGAGTCTGCTGTGAAATCCCTGTCAAGCATAACCACATGTTAAAATTTCTTTAACTTTATAATCCCCTGGGTAATGGCAACCAAATGCCATTTGGTTCTCACAGAGCTTTCTCACAGAGCTTTCTGTGGGTTAATGTGTTGCGGTTTGATATCCTGGGTGGTATCCTATCCTAGGATGGAGGAAGTTCTTCCATCCTAGAGAACCTTCCTCCATTGGAAGTACCAGTTAAGTTGGAGGACATCTCCTTAGGCTGAAGGAAGGCTTCAGACTTTGCTTAGTAGAGTGGTAGGCTAACAGTGCAATCCTAAACAAAGTTACTCCAGTCTTAGCCCATTAAAACCAGTGGGTTCAAACTGGAGTAACTCTGCTTAGGATTGCCCTGTAAGGCTACTAATTATCAGTAGGTCTGGGACATGGTATGCCTAAAATAGACAGTTAAGAACAATATTATTAGTCTGAAGATTTCCACATAACTTGGGAGTTATTTTGCTCTCTTCCCCAATAGAGATTGGGCGGAGTGGAAAAAGATCCCTTCCTGACAATTCCATAGGTTATTTTGGAGGGTAAATCTAGAAACACCATCTCCAACTATACTGCTGTGGCAAATCTTTGTGGAATGCAACACTTACAAGAATCTTTGTCTTAAAGTAAAAATTATACTACTGTTTGACCACTGGAATGTTAGTAGATGATGTCTCTTTGAAAACCTGATATGTGTTAAAGAAGACTTGCTAAGTGGATGTGCTAAATGCAATTTCTAGGTACTTCTATGCTTTGAAAAAATGCTCTTAGAAGAATCTCTTACAAATTGTTATGCCAAGAATCTAATGGTTCAAATAAATAAAACAATCATTTTGTGGAGCTGTTTGTTAAACAAAAGTGAGGCATCAGAAGAAGCAGTTGTATGCTATCACTAGGTACAGTTGTCAGCCAGCAGCTGGCAACTGTCAGGAGTCTGGGGGGGCAGAAATATGGGGGGCACCATTGGGCAATAGCATAACTTAGGGTCACCAGTCCCCCGCTGGGAGCAGGGAATCTGCCGCTACCACCCTCCACCCCCCCGCCCCCGCCTACCTGGCATGGGTCTTCCAGGAGCACGCTCCAGGGTGGCACAGCACACTTCTGGGCTGTGTGCTCCTGCAGGCCTGATCCGAGTCCAGATTGGGCCCGAATCGGCCTGGATTGGGCAGCTGCAGATCACGGGAGCACTCCTATGCTCTGCAGTGGCCTGATCCGGGCCAATTTAGGTCCAATCCAGGCCCATTTGGGCCTGAATTGGCCAGGATTGGACCCAAATTGGCCCTCTGAGGAGTGCAGGAGGACTCTGACACTCTGCAGCATCCTATTCCAGGACAATTTGGGCCCTATCCAAATCAGCCTGGTTCAGGCTGTTGTGGAGCACAGGAACACTCCCGCGCTCCACAGTGGCCCGTTCCAGGCTGATTCAGGACCGATCTGGGCCTGATCTGGGCCAATTCAGGCCCAAAGCAACCTGGATTTGGATGCTGCAGAGTGCAGGAGCTTGCCCGTGCTCCACAGTGACCTGAATTGGCTCAAATCCGTGCGGAGTGTGGGAGCGCTCTTGGGGGCTGTGCGGAGCATGGGAGTACTCCTGGGGGCAGCCACACCCTTGAGCAATGACGTCACTTGCTAGGGAACCTGTGCCAGGGTCCCTACCTCCCACCAGGAGCACAGGGGGACCTGACAACCCTACATAACATCGGTTTTTAGGGGAAACCCAGAAGAGATGTCATGCGTCCCTAGGAATTGCTGGAAGCTGTATTTTAAAATGATAGAGTTTCCAGCAATTCCTAGAATGGAGTATATCATTTCCATGTTTGCCCCAGAAATGACATTATGCTGTTGCCTGACCGCAATTTCCCCCCCCATTATTTTTCTCCCACAGACCACAAGAGTGGCAGTGGGAAAATGACAAGGCTATCACTAGGCAAAATTCAAAAATTAATACTTGATGACTTCTAAAGGGCTAATTTAGTTTTCATTATAACTCTTTATTCAGCTGTCAGCGATAGCACATGCCCAGAACACAGATGCAGCCAATATTCTTGAAAGTCCAATTCCATTTCTATCGGATCAAGAGCAGAAGCACTATTCAACATTCATAAAGAAAATCAAAGCTCATTCTGATATAAGCAGGTATTTTAATGGAAGTTTAAAAATTCAAAGATACAGTATGGTAGTGGTTTATCTTTTAAATACTAAGAAAAATCAATGCGTAAGTTTAAAAAAATATTTTTATTAAAATTTTCCTCTTGGGTGGATTGGTTCTAGGCCTCAGGGAAGACATCAACTATCAGGCATCCAGTTATCTCACCCCTCTGCAGCAGACTGTATGGAGCAACCAACATTGCCTTTTGCTTGTCAAGTTATGGCTCAAGCAGCTGTCTAGCAAGCAGCATCTGCTTCCCCCATAACATTTATCTTTCCTTCCGGGCTGCCAGGTTTGGAAAGTGAAGCCTCATAGTCAGTTGTGACTTGCCAGATCAGCATCCTCCCTCTATCTTGTGGCAAAACTTTCCCTACCTTTCAACCAAGGCCATTCTGTGGAACAAGGGATAGGCAAGGCAAGTGTTGGAAGGGGAGGATCCAGCGTCGTCCCTCTCCTCAGGTTTCAGAGGGGGACAAACCAAAGAGTTATGTAATGCATTATGAACCTTGCAATAAGTGATGTGTAAATTGTCTTTTTTCAAATTTTCATGACATTCAATTACTAATTGCAGGCAACTTCCTGGAACTCTTAAAAAAACACTTTTAATGAGGTAGGGTTCATGAACAAGGGATGACGTTGCCTAGGCAACTGTGCAGTGCTTTCTGCATTTCTTGTGCCATGATTTCTTGCATCCATAATTCTCTGAGCATGTGCTAAAGAAGCTACATAGCTGCTTGGTGTGAAGATGAATGCAGCTGACTATGGAGATGCAAAAATTGTATGTGCACTCAAATTAGAACATGTTTTAACTTGTAAAAATACCAGCAATTTGAGAGTATTTGGATTCCATTCAAGAAAATTGGGCATTACAATTAGGGTAAAATTGATTTTTCAAGTGCATTATTTGAGAATTGCAGTATCAGTCATTCCAACAGCTCAAAGGATTTTTTTTTAAAAATGTCAGTTTAGGACTTGGGACAGATGAGGCTGTATACTGTTGGGGAAATCATCCAGGAAGAGAGTGGGCAATACTGTCCAAGGGTTGGTCAGGTGGGTGAATATGTGCATACAGGAAAGGTACACACACCCCTAACCTGAAACATAATAAGCGAGTCTCAATTTGTAGTTTTTTAATGCTCACTTTGCAAATTAGGCAACTTGGTTTGAATAATTGTGAAAGGGACTGACATCCCCTATGCATTTCAAACTGCAGCCCCAATGGCAATGAAAGCAGAGATGAGAAACAAAGCAGGACTGCCATGCCCTAGTTTAACTGTGATTGGAGGCTTGAGACCATCCTTGTCAAAACGAGTACTGTTGTACATTGTGCCACTGTATTCAGTCCATACATTTTTACTTGTCTTCCAGCAAGATGCAAGCATTGCGTTGCTTGTTTCCTTAGCATCATCTTGAGATTATCTGAATTTTATATATAGTTCCCATATTAGCCAAAACTTTATGAACCACCTTTGATGATATTTAGATGGGTATTATTCTCAGGACTTAATCTGAGTGGTGCTTAGGAATTGGTGCCAAATGTAAGCACTGATGAACGTCTTCATTTTGATCCCAAACTCCTTCCAGTGCGTTATCTTTTTTTTCCCTTGAAGTTAAAAAAATCCTTAACAATTGCCTCTTGCTCTTCTAATACCATTTTTCTCATCAGTTCCAGCTTTTACTTTCATAGAGATTATCCAAATCTAATTTTAACAGGGCACTTCCAGTGGTAGAGGAAAGGAAGGAACTTTTTGCCAAGTCCCTCCGTTCCCACTGCAGATCTCTACGTCACATCCAGTGATGTTCCCAGGGGGTCCCCTGAGCTGGTTTCAATGGGAAGTGGGAGGCAGGCAGGAAAGTTCCATTCTGTGAGCTCCTTTTGAGGAACTTTTAATTCATCCCCATAATCTGTATAATCTAATTCTTGTACATGTGGATAATTTTTGAACCAAAACTCCCAGCCTATTTTCTATGACTTGTTCTGTTCTTTCTAATGTTTCTCCTTTTTCATTTTTAAAAGATCTTAATTTCCTCCTTGATATTAATTTAGATTTCTGGAGTCCTTTTTAAACCAGTCATTTCTCCTCCTTTTTTTGCGGGGGGAGGTAGTCCTTCTTTCCATCACACACACACATTGGTTTATCTATTTTTGCCCATTATTCATTTTCATTTTGTATTTAATAGAGCTACTTTAATCTCACTATCCAAAATGTGTCAGAATCTCAGTTCAGTACACTGAAAAAGAGAGAGTCACATTACCAAATCATAATTACTTGAGAGTTAATAGAGGAGAGACAACATTAACCATTCATTATAGAAATTGACAGGTTGATTCATCACACCTGTAGGAATTCCCATATCCTTAATTAATTTTGATTAATAGGGCAATGAAGAAATCTAGATAGCAACTTAGTTCATAGAGAGGAAAGGTGGCATGATATAGCCTGATCTCATCAAATCTCAGAAACTAAGCAATGTTGGTACTGGGATGGGAGGCCACAAGGGAGACTCTGCAAAGGAAGGCAATGGCAAACCACCTCTGCTTCTCACTTGTCTTGAAAGCCCCTTGCTGAAGTCGCCCTAAGTTGGTTGTGACTTGACGGCACATAATCCAATTCATTATGCAATATGAATATTGGTTGTTAAATTGATGTTAGTATTATCTTCCTACCAGTTAGTAACCTCTTAGTAATTTCTCGTTGTATGCACACACTATCCATGGCTTTATCTTTGGATCATGCTAAAGGGGACTTTCCTGGTTGTACTCTCCTAGTAGCACCACATCGGCAGTCTTCTGCTCCTTATATTTTATTTACTTGTATTTATTTATACATTTATTTAGCTAAAACATTTTTATCCTGCTGTTCTACCCAGCTATGGTCTTCAAGGTGGCAAACAAAAAAACATCTAAATCAATGAGAGACAGAGAGAGAATTAAAAAACAGAAACAGGAATGCGAGTCAAGAGCAGCCCCACATAGAGCCTCCCTCTTCAAGAGCACCATATAGAGCACACTGAAGTACTCTAATCTAGATGTTATCAGGGCACGCACCTTAATGGCAAGATCTTTATTATCTAGGAAAGGCTACAGGTAGCTCTCCAGCTGAAGCTGGTGAAATGCACCACTGGCTACCACTGCCACTTGCTTAACCAACAGGAGGCCCAGGCCCAGCCGCACCAAGACTATGAACCTGCTCCCAGTCCCAGAAGGCAGTCCAGAAGGGTACCGTGATCGATATATACAGCTGGAGTGAGTGTCTGGCTGTTTGGAAGATTCTCTGGAAAACAGCTCCCTACGCTTCTGTTCTTGAGGGGGGCGGGCATGCAGTGAAACCACCAAGCAGTGAAAAATGCACTGGAGCATCCAGAAGGGGAGGCAGAACAGCACCTGGGTCAATCATCTTGTCTTGCTGCCTACACTTCCCTTTTTGATCAAATCCTTCTAAAGTTCCTCACTGTTTTCCTTAGGGTGGGCTTCCTCAAATAACATTGTCATAAACTAAGGCAAACTTAATTTGACATGCCCTTAACCACCGGACATCAGTATTGCTACAGATCCTTGCAGCCATTCGTGTTTTTGTGACGTCTGAAACAGTTTTTAGCTTTAACCCATCCTTTCTATATTTTTCTTTAAACAGTTACAGAGGATGAAACATTATTGGAATGATGCATGTAATGTGTAACTCTCAGTCAGTTCAGATTTTTCAGGCATGGTGTCCCAGAGTGAATGGGAACTGCGTACGAGTGCTGTCGGACACTGTTGTAGAATATCATTTCATTTCAATTAAGTTTTACTCAAAGTTCCCAGTAGACTGTGAGTGTCATAGTTTTTGCCAGTGTAATACTTTCCTCTTCTAGTCCAAAGCGATACGTTCTTTGGCTTGCATCCTGCCACTCAGCTCAACCAAGTCTGAAGTCTTCCTCTGGCTTCATTCAATAAAAATGTTCTTCCCCCAGCACATGTTGGAAGAATTCTTCAGATTTGGCATAGTAGAGTGATAGGATACAAGTCTTCAAATGCAGCTCATGTCATGTTTGGTAGCCCACCAAGGTCTCAATAAATCCCTTGTTTATCTGTCTGCCTGGGAGAGACTTGGGTGTTGTCAAGCATCTGGCAGGCCACAAAGGCTACGTACAGAGTATGCAGTTCTCAAATTACTAGTAGTGTAGAGCTGCTCTGTTTCTGTTTGTCTAGCATATATTGGATATTACATTCATTAAGCTATGTTATGTTGCTTGTCAATCTGACAGACACTCAGAACTTTATCTCCATTCTTTATTATAGTTCTTGAGGAGGAGAGGCAAACAGGCCCCTTGGGGTGTAAAAATAGACATATATTCTTTTACAGTCATTCTAAGGTTTGCTTTAGTCTTGTTTTTTATAATCCTAGTCGAAGCTTAATCTCTGCTCTTCTGTTATGTCTCCTTATGAAGCAACAGCAATTGCCAGGAAAGTCCACCTGCTCCATTTTCCAAGGAGTCCAAAAAAGTTTCCCGCCGTGAAAAACCAAACAGCTCCATTGAGGAAGAGGGTCTGACATCTGTGAATGATCCTCTGCAGAGCAATAGCATTCCATCCATCCCAGATGAGAGAGGTGAGTACTCAGATAAGCACTGCTGAAGGACTATTTGTGTTCTGTCCTTGCCTCCATCAGTGGTGGCTGTGAATGAATCATGCCGAAAGCATGTAACATGCTGAAACAGATAACAGACATATAACAAGCAACTCCTCTGATTGCTTCATGTATGTCTGCACATGCTGGTAATTCTGAATTACCTATTGGCAGCTTTTGAGCTGCTTAAGGAACCTGCAGTTTGATACCTTGGTTTGTCACACTGGCACCTAGCTGTGAGCTGTTGGCTGGCTGGTTGTTCTCACTTTTCATTGTTCTGGAAGATATTGTCTCTTCTTTAAAACACTGATTTCCACAGCACTATAGAGTTGTTTTTTAATGGATGTTGTGCAATGCACCAGCAATATAAAAGATGCATCTGACGAAGAGAACTGTGATTCTCGAAAGCTTATGCTACAATAAAGTTGGTTAGTCTTAAAGGTGCTACTGGACTCTTTTTGATTTTGCTACTACAGACTAATATGGCTACCTCCTCTGCATCTATGACCATCAATATAAAAAGCTATCTTAAATTCCTTCTCTTTGTCACACTCAGGGTAGGGCAATGCAGATAGGTGCAGATTTTGGTTCTCTGTAACTTCAGTTAAGTTTTATCCTGCAAAATGAATGAATTTCAATAGGCAGTACTGCCAGGGGTAGTGAACAAAACCAGCCCCTCCCTATGTAACTTTGAGCCACCTAAAAGGCAGCTTTAGCATCTACCATTATGGCTTAGCTTCCCTTAGCTCCTCCTCTTATTTTTTCCTTCTGTACCATTAAACATCACTCCTAACAGAAATATGGGGATAAAACCTTCCTTCTCCCTACCACAAAGAGTCCTGATCTCCACTGAAAGGCCAAGATGTGCTGTATACTCTTCTTCTTGCAAGTCATGTCCTTCTCCATAATGAGGATGGGCATTGTGCTAGCAAACTATGAGAAATGAGTGACCTGCAAGGAATTGTGGGGGGAAGGATGAGATCCTCTATGCAACTGAAGTCTAGTAGGAGGAGGAAGAAAGTTGTGAGTGGGTAATTGGCTATGGAGATCCGTCACTGTATGAGCTACTTAGAAAAAGCTCTGGACTCTTATGGGAAGTTACGTGGTTGAGGGAAAATCTGTGGATTTTTTATTTTTGGATATGAAAGGGAGGTCATGCTAGCAGGTTGCAGTGCCCCATGACTATGATTATTTCAGTGAGTCTCACAATAATGCAGGAGAGAATGATACATAGTGATCCCCAGTATAATGGTGGGCAGCATCGACACAGCTATTTAACTTTTGGATCCCATGCTTTGCATAGAGAATTCCTTTGTCAGCAGTTCCCAAAAATGTGCAGCACTAGCATAGACAACATTACAGTGGATACCTATAGAGTTCCCTCTTCTGTAGACTATAGTCAGTCCTGAACTTATTGAAATGACTAGATATGAAGATATGCCAAACTGCAAAGGACTGAAGTTGTCAGGCTGTAAAAGAATCTTTTGTATGCTTTCCTGGAAGTAAAAATTCATGAATTCCAGAGGGTTTGCTTCTGACTAAATACACAAAAGATCAAGCTGTATGTGGTCTTGCGAGGTACAGCATGTGGGTTGCAGCTCCTCTTTGCATCCTGTGTCTCTGGTATAGCTGAAAGGATGAAGTAAGGAATGTTTGGATCCTCAGTTAAGACCCAATAGTTGGATGTTAAATCTGACAAAATGGGAGCGTAGAAGAAATCACAGGAGGATGGAAGCAGTTTGAAAATTCCATCTCTCTAAATTCCCAGCTCCTCTAGAATTCAACAGGTGCTCAGAGCCTTGAATTGGCTTTTTTCTCTTCCTCTACCTCTTTTTTTCTTTAGCTAATGCTCACTGGTCTCAGCACTCCTCTGCTTCAAGAGCATATTTATGCCTAAACAGGCTCCCCTCCTTTACTTATTTAAATAATTTACAGTTATGTTTTTCTGCATGAGGATACCACCTCATTGGTAGAGATTCTACCTTGTTTGTGGATGACACCATTGTGTAGCTTATCCACACACAGGCCAGTTAGTTTACTATTACACTTCATGCTGATTCACACCTGCACAATATAGTTTGGGCCATTGACTTGAGGAACACTTGTATAAGTTGTCCATAAGGACAAAACTATGCCCTATCTTTTTCTAACATGAAGGTTTCCCTTGAGAATCAATTGTCTGGACTTCCTCTTCAGATTCAACTTCTATTGCAACAGAATGGTCCCTGAAATTTGATGAGTCCATGACAGAAGATGAGATTGAAGAAAAGTCCTTCCGGTCCTTGCTACCTTCTGAGAGTCACCGACGGATCAGCTTGAAAAAACGAGGCCACCATGACTGTTCTGATGAGGAAGCTCCTTCTAGAAAGACACCTGTCAAGGCAAGTTTTCAGTACTTCAGTACTTCGTGTTTGGGAATCTTCTTGTCAGTTTGTAATGACCTTTTTCCCCCTTTAGTATATATATTTAATAATATTATAATTATACTATTATTTTGATATATATTGTACAAATTCCAAACCTCAGTAAATACAATCAAATGATATCATTTACAAATGTTATTTACTTTTCTATAAATCCAGTTGTAATGAGAAGTCGTTTTTCAGAGTCTGTTTATGAATTTCATTAGGAATATCCTGTTAAAACACATGTAAAAATAATGTAAGGCCCAATGGACACAGTAATGTCTAAAGTAAATGGGCCATATTATCACTAGAAATGAAATGTGTAAGGGGGGAAAAGGAGTAGAACTGAATCTGAGACAGTCTCAACCAGTCGGCAGAAGATCCTCCTGGTGGTAGACGGGCTCACAACCTTTTTTGGAGACCCCATTTGGAAGGGGCTTCCTTGACTCCCAGTTCTAGCCCTGACTAACTACGGGCAGGTTGCCATCTGAAGCATATGGTATTTAGACCTCATCAGACTATTTTTTCTCTTACTCCTTTATTTAATTTTTTAGTCATATTTTGAGTGAACAAAAACATTTATTTACTATATTTCTATACCATTTTTCCTTGTTGCTCAGAATGGTTTACAATAAAGCAAGCACATTAAAAATGGCCAGAAAAGTGACATATTAAACTATTAACACAATTAATGTTGTATTAACATTTAAATTAAGTCAACAATTAATGTGTTAACACCATTAAAACCAAGTCAAAAATAAGGTCAGCTAAGCAAAACAGCCTTACACTGCCAAATAAATTGGATGAGAGACAGAACATATTCTTTGCATGCAGAAGATCCTAGGTTCAATCCTTTGCATCTCTAGTTAAAAAGGATGAGGTAGTAGGAGATGTGAAAGACCTCTACGTGAGCCCCTCAATAAACCAAGGAGCATTCTGTTTTTTGCAGGAGGAGAAAGGACACTTTGAAGCAATCGTCCCCACTGCCCAGGTCATCTCTTGTTGCATAGGTCAATCAGAGTTTGGCAGGAGCACCAGCTTTGCTAGCAAGAAAACCCCCTTAAAGAGTCAGGAAGGGTTCACTTATGCCCAAGATGAGCTTTTTACTAGCTTCTTATTCTACAGTGTTATGGAATGTTTGTTAAATGGAGGGGCTTACTCCTCCCTTGGTGTTGCTTATGCTAATAATAAAGGTAATTTTATCTTGCTCGAGTATATGAAATTAAAGGGATTCCAGGTTGTTCTGTGAAAATTAACATTTTGAACTGTGTTCTTGTTTCAGGAGCTAAGCCTGCCGTTCTCAGGAGGTCAAGACAATTTTTCCAAATTCACAATGGAAATGGTGCGGCAATACATGAAGGAAGAAGAAATGCGGGCAGTTCATCAGTCCTCACTACTCCGATTGCGTGAGAAAGCACTGAAAGAGAAAACCAAGGCTGAGCTAGCTTGGCTAAAGCACCAAGAAAAGTATGAGAATCTTAGGAAACATTATAGTTTGTAATATCAGGACCAGTACTCCATCTTGGGGACTTATATTAAGCCATCTTTTGATCTTCTTCAACTCTATTACATTTTCAGTGCAATCCTAAGTAGAGTTATGCCAGTCTAAGTCCATTGAACTCAATGGGCTTAGATTGCAGTAACTCTGTTTAGGGTTGCACTGTTAGTTTCCATTCTCCTTGTATAAATGCTTGATTGCCATGAAAGAACAGCTCGGAAGAGTTGTGTATGTTGCAGTCATGTTTCAAAAAGTAATGTTCTGGAGTCAGGTGGGTCATCTGGTATCCCGTGGGCCAGTACTTGTCCTGAAGTAACTTTGCTAGGGTCAGCAGGAGCCACATAAATTTAACTAGGATGAACAGTTTTGCCTTAGTTTTTCACTTGTAATAAAAGGAAGCAATTAATTCTCCTGTTTATTTCAGATTATTTTATTGTATTACTATTGTGTACATTTTGGAAAAGCCCATCTGACTCACGAAGGGAATCTTTTCAGAAGCATATTCAATCTGCAGCCCCCTTTGTTGATGATGCAAAGCCCTCCAAATGCATACGCTTGGTATCTGGGAAGCCCCTTGTTACCTGCTGATGACTAAGAGCCAAGCTACAAGTGACGCCTTACACAGGTTGGACACTTGTCAGCTTCCCTCAAGTTTTGATGGGAAATGTAGGCGTCCTGGTTTTACAGCTTGGCTCTCCATTACAGCTGCAAGACCAGGATGCCTACATTTCCCATCAAAACTTGAGGGAAGCTGACAAGTGTCCAACCTGTGTAAGGCGTCACTTGTAGCTTGGCTCTAAGAGCCCGCATAGTGTAGTGGTTAATGTTGGACTAGGGCCTGAAAAACATAGCTTCTAATCCAACACTGCCACAAACCTCACTTGGTGAGCAAGCATTCCGCAAAGCACAGTTACAACGGTAAAATGAGGAGAGAGCCATGGACACCATCCTGAGATCCGCGGAGGAAGGATGGGATAAAAATCTAATAGATAATAATTATTTTACAGATCTTGACAAGCAGTTATGGAGTTCCCCGTCATAGTTCCAGCACTTCAACTGCTTTCTGGAATAGAATCCCTTTCACTCCAAAATAAGGGGGTTACTCCTGCTCTAGAGAGTTTTCAGCCTCTATGACTGCAAATAGATATGTGGTGTGACTCTGAATGATGTGGTGTAAGTGCCTCTACTCCCAAATGAGTTGGTGCTTGTACATTACCAAGAACGGTTGACATTGCCAGCTTACATAGGAAGGGTATTGCACCCACCTTTTCCCTGGCTAGCTAGAAAATGAGAGGACAATGTAAAAGAAGGTACAAGGTACAACTGAATCACCTATTAGGTAGCATACTAAGTGCAGAGTTACATTCTCTTAAAGCCAACCCGTTTATTTTGGAACTATTTACATTATTGCAGTGCAAACCCATCCCTTTAGTCTTTGGTTGTAATCTGTTAGAACAGGGCTACTACAGATGCGAAAGAGTGCTGGTTGGACCTTCAGCACCTTACTTGCACTGGATGCCACAGCACACTGTATCATTGCACAGAGTTTTATATGCTTTTATAGCTATGTGTACCTTTTGATATCTGGGGTTCCAGTCTGAGTGTTTTTTAAACTTTATATTGAAAATAAAAATGTTATGCACTAATCAGAAATTGAATCATGAAGCAAGAAAGTGACCAATAGGGTGACTTTTGTACATCGCTGTAAACTTCAGGTATTATCAAGGAGGGAGAAAGCTATAGTACTGATCTATTATCGGTAAAGGAACATGAAAATGCAAAACTGGTGCAAGTTATTCTGATGAAAATGTGAGACTCTTCTGCTGTTGATTTTCCCAGGCATTTGAGTGACAAAGGAGAGGATGACAAGATGCCACCTATCCAAAAGAAGCAGCGTGGCCTAATTCTGAAGCTGCAGCAGGAAAAGGTAAAAATTGCTTTGAAGCTAGGGTTGCCAGCATGAGGAAGGCAGCCAGCAGGAGACTCACTGGTAGAGGGTCCTCTTCACTGGCAACATACCAGCATCGCTGGAAATACTCTAGCATTCAAAATTCTATTGACATCGCTTGTGGCATGACTAGAAGTGACATCATTGCGTCACCGACAGTACTCTAGCATTTTTCCTGTAGAGTTTTGGCCTCTCTCTCTCTCTCTCTCTCTCTCTCTCTCTCTCTCTCTCTCTCTCTTTCTCTCTCACACACACACACACACACACACACACACACACTCCTGCCGAAGTGTGAGATGTGGCATCCCTGTTTGAGGCCTAACTTCTGTAGAGCCAAGATACTGCTGCTGGTTGTTGGAAGTTTGAGCCAGTGTGGCTGAGAGGCAAAGTTGAACCTGCACTATTTGATCCCACAGCACAGTTATCAGGAGCACTGAAAGGTTTGTGGCTTTTCATTAGATTCGGAGCAGTTTGCTTAGAAGCACTAGGAACGAATTTACGTGGCTTTGGTTTACACTGCTGGTGTCTTCATGTCACCAGGTATGAAATTAGCAACTGAAAGGGCTCCGAGTCTGAGGCAAAAAAGAACTAAAACATTCACTTAAATATTTGCCAGCTTGTCTTTATAATATAAACATTGTAAAAAATACATGAGAAGCTATTGAATTATATCCAAATTTTACATAATGTACAGTGTTCTTCATATATATTATCATCATCATAGCTACCAGTTAGAATCCAGTGGAATTGCAGAGCAGGAAGAGGGGAAGAGCTAAAAGAGAAATAAATCCTCCTTTCTCCAAGCCACAGTTGCTTCAGGTGGTGAGCTCCAGAATAGATGAATAGTATCCTGTAAAGCTACTTTGTTGTACAATTCTAACACTAAGTAGTACCGCACATAATTTCACCTCTTTTCCTGTAAAGAATGAGGGCCAAGCTAGAAGTGACGCCTTACACAGGTTGGACACGTGTCAGCTTCCCTCAGGTTTTGATGGGAAATGTAGGCGCCCTGGTTTTACAGCTTGGCTCTCCATTACAGCTGCAAGACCAGGATGCCTACATTTCCCATGAAAACTTGAGGGAAGCTGACACATGTCCAACCTGTGTCAGGCGTCACTTGTAGTTTGGCTCTCAGACTAAGGAAAGGAGGCAGAATTGTGGACGGGGCATATGCTTCCCCCCATTTCAGAATGTTTTAAGCTGCTGGGGGTGAGGTGGCGTTCACAATTATTTGGGATCAGAGGAAGGCCTGACTTGGCTTTTCCAGCAGCACGTTGGCAGGGAAACAGATTCCTTGGCTGTCATCACACAGCCATAAATTTAGCGCCAAACTAGCACCATCTCCCGCTGAATGCTCACCTTATTCTGGTTCTCTTGCAATTTCGCCATTCTCCCCAATTCACACTTTGTGACTCTTTATGTCGTCTTTATCCACTTCCATGTGAATGCCCTGGATCGACTATCGCTCACTCTCCCCGATCATCTGTCTCACCTAATGCTGATTCTCCTGCCCTACACTCACACAAGTCCCAGCGTGACCCGCAATTAAGCCTCAAAGTAATTTTTTTTTTAAAAACGTCAGCCTTATAGCGCTATAGCGCTATTCTGCCATGGGCGGGAAACCTCTGCTACCTATCATGGTTGGCTTTTGGGATGGCCCAGCACAACATTGGTATAATAGAAGAGTGATATAGCGCAAATTTGTGAAAAAAATTTTTTTTAAAGGGGCGGGATTTTTAGAGGCCCGTTTCCGGAAGCACTTTGACTGACTGTCGAATTGCACTTTTCCCTCTTAATGTGACTGACTGGAAGTGCAAGCAGTCGTCAAAAGATGGGAGAATCCGTTCTAATAACGATAACAGAAGAAACTATTTCTAGTGCAAAACTGACGAAATAAGGGCCCATGTGACGACGGCCCTCATGATTTTTCAGAGTTCACAGGGAAGTTAGTAGAGGGATAAAGTCCAGATGTAGATTTCCAGTTGGGCTCTCACTTGGGATTAAGAGTGAAATGCTGCAGCTTGTCTTGTAGTAAACTGGGACCTGTTTCAGGAGGAAGATGGGTTGTGGCCCCTATCCAGGTATAGTTGGTTATGTTTATGTCTTACTAACAACAATGGTTGCAATCCAAAGAACATTTTATGGAGAGTAAGCTCCACTGAATAGGCCTGGTTAGTAGGCCTAATTAAGATTGCTTCCAAGAAGACTTAAGTAAGGGCCAAACTAGATGTGACAGCATCTATCGGCCCAACCCATGGACTCTGTCACCATTTTAAACTGATTTAAAAATGCCACAAAGGCCCATTGGGCCTCCAGCATGGCAGGCAGCCAGCATGGCAAGCTGAGGCGTTTTGGAACCCCCCCCCATGCCTTTTCAAGTGCTGAAATGGCCACTCACCCCAATAGATGCCTGTTTTGACAGCTGGAAAGGTACATGAGAGGTGAGCTTCTTAGCCACCTTCACTATAGGCGTGATCAGGATGGAGCCCTTTCAGCATTTTTAAAAATTGCTTTAAAATGGCGGCAGTGTCCACACCTGTGAACCATGTCCACTGCCCCTCAGAGTAGATAATGCTGTGTTAGATTGACAACTGGCCTGTTGTGTTATAAGGCAGGTTCATATGTTCAAGGCTGCAGTACTGCATACAATTGCATGATAGTAAGCACTATTGACCCCAGTGAAACACATTTCTGAGTAAGTATGCATATGATCAGACAAACACCCTGGCAACTGGGTTTGGAATAGCTTTTTAATAGAAATCAGAAGCATGTCTGATTTCATTTTTTGAAAAGACTTGTCTGTTCTTACCTTCTACTTAGCACAAAAGCAGGAGTGAAATGGAGTGCTTTTCCTAGTAGTCTCCCCGGTTTTTTGCTGAGGAGATATCAAAGAGAGACAAGGAAGCAGAAAGGGTCTCCAAAGACAGGTGTAACATTAAGAGAAATTGCTTCTCAGACACAGAAGAGCCTCTGCTAAAAGGAAAGTGTAAGTTAGCTGTGAGCCTAATTCAGAGCTCTTAAAGTACAGTGCAACAAATTCCTTTGCCTTAAGAGACACTTGCATGGATGAAAAGCATCCTCACTGTTGGCATGTGCTTTTGTGGAGCACCACATGTAGTGAATACAAGAAAATAAAAAAGACAGAAGAAAATAAAAGGAGCAGAAGATGGAAAAAACCTGCAGAGCAGCAGAATGAAGAACAGATAGGAGAAAGTGGAAATGAATGAGAATTAAATCTGTGGCAATGAGAACATTACTACCTTTTTTTGCTTTGTTGCATTCTACTTTCTCATACAGGCAGAAATTAAACGTCTTCAGGAGGCTAATAAGGCTGCCCGGAAAGAAAGGCAACTGATCCTTAAGCAGCAGGAAGAGATAGAGCAAATATGCCAAACTACTATGAAACTGCAAGAAAAATTGAAATCTGCAGAAGAAAATAAGCTGGTAAGGTGCACTGCAGCAAATGGAATCCTGCCTCGGGGAAGTATCCTATAAATGTTCTTTGTCCCACTGCAGTTCTCAAATGCAAAAATGAACATTTCTTAGAACTAAAAGGAGGGCTGTAAATTTTTAGATATACATAAATAGGCTTGAAAACTCTCTGCCAGATCTTTTTAGCAGTAGTAATTCTGTTGGCAACTTGTAAAAAGATAATAATAAAAACATTAAAGCCAGCCATTAAAAACATCATAAAAATATTCAGCAGCCTAAAATGTTAACTGTCTTCAAGCTAGAAGTAGAGCACAAAAACAGCTTTAAAAGTTTGTGTCCTTCAGTTAACCCCTGTGCAAAAAGAAATGTTTGAGCCGGACACTAAAGGACAGTGAGGTAAGCACTAGGCGAGCTTTAAGGGGAGAGCATTCCAAAGGCAAGGTGCCACCGCTGAAAAAGCCCGTCTCTAGTCAGCACCTGCCTCACCTTTGCAGGTACAGAATTCAGGGCTTGGAAAGAAGATCTTAACTGGCAGCATGCATATATGAGAGGAGGCAGTCCTAATAAGTCAGTCATTATTCTGACTGAATCAAGATAATGATTAAAGGGGAATGACTGATAAGCGGAAAATTGCAAGACATCACTCACAATTCTACACATTTTCTAGTTAACTGCAGCTGTTGGTGCTCTACCTGTGTAAAAAGCAGTTTTCCCTAAAATTAAAACCCCATGTTTCATTTTTACACATTTCCCTTTTTCCTTTTGCGTAGATGAATGTCAACACTAGGAACCAGCATAACTTGATTTCTCTCGTTTTTTATATGACTTGGCTTTTTCCACAGGAGCTTTGCAGGGAGGATGGTACAAAACAAACTCATTCTTCCAGCTTGCTGCCAATGGATGCAGAGACATGTAGCCCTTCTTCTGTCTCCAGCAGTGAGACCAGTAGCATCATGCAGAAATTAAAGAAAATGCGCAGCCAGATGGATGAGAAGTAACTTTTTTTATTTTTATCAGGTTGAGGTTATTTTCTTCTTATTGTGAAAGTTTCAGGCATAAGATATATTTTAAAAAAAATTTAACATGTACAATATTTAATAATAACAACAACAACATTTGATTTATATACCGCCCTTTAGGACAACTTAATGCCCACTCAGAGAGATTTACAAAGTGTGTTCTTATTATCCTCATGACAATAACCCTGTGAGGTGGGTGGGGCTGAGAGAGGTCTGGGAGATCACTGACTGACCCAAGGTTACTCAGCTGGCTTCAAGCGGAGGAGTGGGGAATCCAACCTAGTTCTCCAGATTAGACGAGTCCTGCCACTTTTAACCACTGCACCAAACTTGCTCTCTAAAGTTACATTAGCAGGGCTTTGGAATATGCACCAGGTTTTCATACATGCATTGAGACTTTTAAGCCTTCTCCCAGCCCATCAAAACACTATCCTTGAAATAGGGAAGCAGAACCCCTTTCTTGTAACTACACTGCAAATTTGAGATAATAGAAAGAAGGTTCTAGCTCCAGAAATTTCACCACCTTCTACAATAATAGGCCAAGGCTTCTTCCTAGAAGGTAAAATGATAAAACAGAGGCTACTATACTTTGGTCACATCATGAGGAGACAAGACTCACCGGAAAAGTCAATAATGCTAGGAAAAATTGGAGGCAGTAGGAAAAGAAGACCCAAAATGAAATGGCTTGACTCAATAAAGGAAGCCAGGTCCTCCAGTCTGCAAGATCTGAGCAAGTCTGTTAATTATAGGATGTTTTGGAGGTCTTTCATTCATAGGGTCGCCAGTTGGAAGTGACTCGATGGCACATAACACACACACACTTCTTCCCACCAGGACAAGACACAGACCTATTTAATGCTTAAAAAGAAAGAAATATCTACAGCTGTTTGTCATACAAAGTTATTAAAACATAGGTCATTGTTACAAGATATCATAGGAGAAAACAAAATCTACTGGTTCTCGAAAGCTTATGCTACAATAAAGTTGGTTAGTCTTAAAGGTGCTACTGGACTCTTTTTGATTTTGCTACTGCAGACTAACACAGCTAACTCCTCTGGATCTACTGGTTCCAGTATCTGCAGTTATTGCATTTATTCCAGATACCAGCTATCTGCCAAAATTAACAACATTTGAGACACTGGTACTGAATAGACAAACCTGTTGTAAAGGTATTTTCTCAATTTTATATAAAACTTTAAAAGATAGCTCTTTTTTTCTTCCCTCATATACTAAGATGTGGCAGAGTGCAATCAAATCTAATATTTTTAAAGGTGACTAGACATCCATCTGGAAGATGTATTCTCTTAAATCAGCTTCTACCAACTAGTTGACAAAATTACAAGTCAATGGTATCTCATACCCTCTCGTCTTCATCATACCATATCATGACATTTAGGTCGATGTTGGGCTGTGGTACCCCATTTAATTTTTTGCCTTGCTGGTGGTCCTCCACAAAATTTAGCTTATTTTGGGACAAGATCTTGAAAGATGTAGAATTAATCACACAATACAAGGTTGCTTATGGTCCCTTAATTGTCTTACTAGAAAACATCAATGCTCAAAAGCTCTCTGTCCTAAAAAGAGAACTGATTTCGATATTGATACTGGCAGAAAAATTTCTGATTGCCTCATACCGGAAAAAACCTAATATGCTGCCTGTTGGACTGTTTTCCAGACTGTTTGTTTGTTTGTTTGTTTGCTTACTTACTTCATTTATATCTCACCTTTTCCCCCAATGGGGACCCAAAGTGGCTTACATCATTCTTTTAACCTCCATTTTATCCTCACAACAACCCTGTGAGGTAGGTTAAGACTATATGACTGACCCAAGACTGAGAGTGTGTCACTGGCCCAAGGTCACCCAGCAAGCTTTCACAGCGGTGTAGAGATTTGAACCTGAATCTCCCAGATCCTAGTCCAACACTCTAACCAACACTACCACACTGGCTCCATGATATCCTAAGAAATGGTGTAAACATAGGAAAAAAGCTTGAGTCAGCTGGTGCACATTTTCACAGGTGTTTCTTATATTCAATGAGTAATCATGAAAAGAATAAAAAATAATTTTTCATTGTGTTCACCTTATCTTGAACATAGATAGGATGTCTTTCTGCTACAACTCTTGGTGTCGGTTTCTCAATGTTTTGGTTTTTTTCCAGATTTTTAACAAAGCAAGAGCAAAAACTGAGGCAACGGCGCCGGCATGCTGAAGAATTGCTGCAGTGGAAACGCCATCTAGATGCTGAAGAAGCAGAGATACGTCAGATAGAGAAACAAGCTTTGGCTGCTTGGGACAAAGAAGGGCTCAAAATGGCTGCAGGAGACCAGAATGATCAGAAAGGTAGAAAGAATGAAAGACTTCTGAAGGCAGGAAGACTAAGGCTGTAGTCAGCAGCACTCCCTCTGCCAATGGAGTGCCAGCTATGCAGCCTGTACATTAACCTCCCACAACTTCGGGTTTTTATTAAAGACATTTTTCCTTTGATCTTGAGTGTGCCTGCTTGGAAATATATCTTGTTGATATCACTGTTTCCAAGGAAATCCCTACCAGCTTACGATGTAAATATTTGTGTGAAGGAGTGTAATTTTTTATTATTTATTTACTTTATTTATGCTCATCTTTCTCCCCTGTGGGGACCAAAGGTGGTTTACATAATTCTCCTCTCCTCCATTTTATCCCCACAACATCCCTGTGAGGTAGGCTGAGTGTGTGTTACTGGCCCAAGGTTACCCAGCAAGTTTCCATGGCAGAGTGAAGATTCAAACCTAGTTCTCCCAGATTCTAGCCCAGCACTCTCACTATACCTGTGCTACTTCATACACTGTTTTCCTGTAGTAAGAGGGAGTGTGGTATTTTACACACACACCCCATTCCCAAAGCGTTAATTTGAAACATTCACTAAAATGTGGTCTCCCATTCAGTATTACACTGGATGAATAAAAGCGAAATTTGATGAGAGTGGTCTGAATGGCCCAAACATCATGAAAACTCAGGCTTAACTCTGAAATAGCAGCCTTATGTTTATGCAGCATTTGAAATTAAGAGGTGGGTAAGCTTTTACTGTTTGCACGTTCTCCACTCACATACACAGTCTCTTTTTGTTCGTATCACCTGAAGATGAAAAAAAATGCATGAGTATCACGGGATCTCTGCTTTTAAATGCCGTGATAGTTGGCTTATCACTGTATAGCTATGAAGTCAGTGTATTGTTATAATTTTTTTCCATTGCATTTGAGTCTGTCAAATACCTCTCCCTACTGTGTTTTTTTAAAAAAATGTGACTAACTTGAATCTCTTATCCAAGAATGGGGGTAGATTTAAGAGGGTAAAAGACATAGAGCCATTGCAGCTGGACATGAAGTGGGTGGATGTTCTTGCTTGACTGACCTTAGTCTGCTATTTCATTACAGAAACAGCCAGCAAAGAAAATTCTTCCATGTTGCCCTGTTCTCACTTAAATAGTGAAAGCTCTGTCCCCAAGGAACTGGGCAATCTAGCTATTGAACCTGGCTCATCAAACATCTCCCAGGTCCAAGGACAGCTGGGTAGCCCAGATCACACTACACTTATGGAAGAAATGGAAGAAACACAGGAACTTGATTCTGCTGCCTCACCAGGAAAACTTGTGAGTGAACTTGTTCCTAAGAATGCTAAAAACTAATGCAGAAATGAGCCTTTCAAGTCCGTAAAGGCTCCTTAAGGAAGAGGCTACCTGAATAATGGAACTGTTGCAGGGGAATATACTGGGAGACACAATTTGAAAGGACTGGCCACAGGACATGACGAATTTTAATGGTAATAACCAGCACTTTGAATTGGGCCATGAAGCAAATAGGTATCTAGTGCAGTTGACACAGCACTGGAGTTAAATGTTCTGAACATAGAGTTGTCAGCTCCTGAGAATATTTTAGGGATGGAGATTCACCATAACAGCACCCTCCAATGTCATATCATTTCCAGAAGCAGAAACCATAGAGTTTTGGGTGAGAGCTAGAGCGTCCAGTTGCACAGTAATAATATTTCTGGCAACATGGCTGGAAGTGATGTCATGACATTGTAGGATTCCATTCCAGCCCCTTCATTCCTTCCCCACTGTTTGCTGGAGCAAGGGCGGCTGAGGGGTGGGGGGAGGCAGGCGTTCCCTCTCCGTTACCTGGCAAATGGCAACCCTAAGCAGCTGACTCCAGAGAGGAGCCTTGCTACCACATTTTGTACCAGTTGAAGCTTCTAAGATGTCTTCAAATATAGCCCTATGTACAGAGTGTTACAGTAGTCCAGCCTGGAGAATACGGTATCATGGATCAGTGTAGCCCAGTCAGAAGAATCTAGATAAGGCCCAGCTTATGAGCCAGGTGCAACTGAAAGAAGGTGCTCCTAGAATCTACATATTCATTAACAAGGCTGGGTCTGGGAGCACCCCCAAATTCTTAACTTAATCTGCTACCAAAAGCTTAATCACACCTAACCCCATGTTAAAATCCTATATCTAGGATTTTATGACCCCAGAATACTTTCCATACTTGCAATTATGGTGTTTTCCATACTTGCAATTAGGGTGTTGAAAGTAAGATTATAATGCATGGAGTTTTTTTTAAAAAACAAAATGTATAACCAGACTACTTTCCCCCACCCCTCTGAATAGTTTCCTTCTAAAAGGTGCACATCCTTGTCAAAGCAAGAGTCCAGCAAAGGGACCCCCAGAAGTAGAGAGCAGCAGCATTTACCAGTAAAATCCCAGGAGGAATCCTATAGTTGCTCTGATGAGTCATTATCCATGACCCAGTCAGGTAAGGAAGGATTAGACTTCGTGATGCCTATCAAGTGTTTTCACATTTCTGCAATTTATACCCTATTATATTGTTTATTAATTGCTGCAGCTGTTGATTGTATTGAACTGAGCTGTTCATTGTATTGTGGTTGCTTAGATATATATTGCATGGAAGGGGGTAGGCTTCAATGGTTTCTGCTTAGGAATCTTCACAACATTACCACTGTATTCTTGCTTTTGGTGGGCAGGATCGAATTGACTAAATTGTGAACAGTTCTGTTTAAAAAGACACAGTCTTGAGAAGGTTAAGGGGTGGTCTCATAGTTGGATAGAAATCAACATTACTCAAGTGTTTAAATTGCACTTTCAGTCCATCATTTGTATTAATAGGGCTTAGGTGTTTTATACCACAAGCAAATGTCAGGACCTGCTCCAAGGAGGGGTCATACAAAGCAGAGAAGAACAGGAGAAGCCAATAAGGGATAGACATAAGTAAAAGCAGTGGCCTGTCCTTAGATTGGGGCAGAAGATCGGAAGCTTTCAGTGGTGGGTTCAATAGAAAAAGTGGATTTCAGTAAAAGATGGCACCATGAGATTTTCTCCGATCATCTATAGCCAGTTGTGTTTTGCAGCATATAAGGAAGTCCCTTTCTCTATGACAGTAGAACTTCTCTTCTCAGAAACCACCTCGGATCGGAGCGACATTGAAAGCCGAATCCGAGCTCTGAAGGATGAGCTTCGGAAGAGAAAATCTGTGGTCTACCAGCTGAAGAAGCAGCAAAAAAAGAGGCACAAGGAGAGGCTGAAAGCCCAGGAGGCGAGCCTGCTCAAGCAGCTAGAGGTAAGAAGCATTTGGAAGAGGCATTAAACAGGAGCTGAATGGCTGGGAGGAATCCTATATGAAAGATCCTCATTACCTCATAATAACAAGAGGTCAGTGTTGACATGTGTCCTTTGAAATTCATGTCTTAATGAACTGTTAAATCGTTAGCATTAGAGAGTATTTATCTTAAGATTTTCTGACCCTGGGTAGTTATGTGCTGGAAATAAAATAATGAATTGAATGTTGTTTTTGTGGATATAGATAATTACAATTCTTCTATGTAGTTGAAAACTGAATAGGTATGCATTGCTTTGCTGATGGTTACTAATCTTTCCTGCATTTTGCTTCTCTAGCAGCGTCTTCTGACCCCCAGAAAGTGAATGCTGGAGATTAAAAAATATTTATAAGAATGCCATTATCTACAGGCTGCTGAGCCACCCATAAGAATAGACTTTGAAAGAGCAGAAACTTATACCCTCTCATATCTTTTTAAAAAATATATCAGAGTTATGATGAATTCATCAAGAAGACTGAAGCAGAGTTGAGTCAGGATCTTGAGGCAACACCTACAGCTAAACCACAAATTAAAACTCCATCTTCTGTTATGGAGAAACCAAAGATCAAGCCGCCTCCACTTCATAGGTAAAAGGAATGAATGCTTAAAGTTAAATGTGATTTGGGGGGGGGGGGGATAAATCTAATAAGATACTCCATCAGTCCCCACATGGTGGGGAGCAAAATTGTGCCCACCTGACATGACTGTCCTACACCCATCACCATTGGCCTAATACGTTGTGGTATGATATTCTAATATAACCTTCATGCATAAGCTAAGATTGCAAAGTTGATTCATTTTTTATTTGGAAAATGGATCTACACATATTGGATTCTGTGTGTATAGAACTGTTACGTTCCTTTGTGTGCAGCTGGTGGCATCCGAGATAGGACAGGTATGCTGGGTGGAAAGTCATGCTCTTGTTCCCTTTGCCCACCATGCTGGGTGGTGGTGGCAGTAAGCGACTCTATGATCTTATTTAGCTCTTGGTGTGTGCCATTATCTCAGAAGAGTTCTTGCCCTTTCATGGGGGAGAAAACTAACATATGACTGCAAAGTGAAATGGCCGTTGCAAAAAAAATCAGGCATTTTAACCGGGGGACACGCTTTGTCAGATAGCAACCCTTTGTCTCGTGTTTAGCATAGGTATGTTCCATTGCTAACTAAAGAGAGCATTTCTTTTGCCAAGGAACCTCAGTTTGCTCTCCTCTGTAAAACAAGCGCCTAGACTTCTGCCTCTCAAAAAAACCAATCTTGAACGGAATATTTTCTAGATGGGGATGGCAACATTGAGATATCTGAAGCTAGAAATGCCTGTGGGCCCTTAGATACAAAGCTGGGTTTTTTAAGGCTTGGTTTTCAGTTCTTATTCCACCATCAGCTCTCTGGGACATCTAGAAGAGCTGCTGACTCTGTTACTAGCATTGAATGATTGACAGTCCCATTCTAAGCAGAGTTATATTCTACTAGGATGACGCTATCAGAAAAGGAGCCTTCTGAGTTTTTCCGTTTATATCTTTCTGTATCCAGCGTTTTGTTCTATGGCATGATATCATTTTGGCATCTGTAATGACTAGTTCTTCACTGTTTTTCTCTAGATCTGAGACAACAAAAAGTTGGAAATCACTAACTGATTCTGAATGTTGCAGGGGGTCACTGGAATCCATTGCAGAGCATATTGGTATGTAACTAGTGCTGATTCCACACAAGGAGATTTTCCCTGTGGTGGTCAGGTTGCCATTGTAGTTGTTGGTCAATTCTCACTTGTAAGAGAGATTCCAGATGGCACAGGGTAATCTGTTTTTTTACCATTATTAACTGAAAATTTTTGGTATGTGCATACTGCTGCTTGAGAATAGTGCCATTCTATACCCTTTTTAAAAAAGGGTTCATTTACTCTGTATGATGCTGAACAGCATGCTGTTCCCCCCACATCTCACCTTGCAATGAATTTGTTCCTCCCTATATTTGGATTCCATCGTAGCACTGAATAAGCCACTAGCGCCAATTCCCTCCCCCACCGTTCTCTCTCTGTTTGGGCTCCATTTTAGTGCTGGGCTGGCCAAGACAGTGATACTGATTCTCCCCACCTGGAAAGCCTGCCTTTACTATGTATAATATGTACTATTTGTTGCTATGTGTGTGATCCTATTATGTAATTTCTGTATTGTTTGATGTGTCTCATTATGCTTGTTTCAGATTCATGCATAGTTTCAGATTTCTCCATTCTTAGTCCTATTGCATTGTTTATTGAATATCTCATCCTGTTGATTAAACTGACTTAGGTCCCAAATACACAATATGTCTGACATGTGCTGGGGCAACTCGCAGTCAGATGTACATCAGGGGAACTCATCTTAAGCAGAACTCGTTTGCTTGGAGCTGCAAGGGAGCGCTATAAGTGGGGAGAAAGAGCTCCTGGTTTCCTTTCCTTTCCACCTCTCTTTTGCCAGTGGAAATGAGGAGTGGGTTGGCTTTTTGTTTCTTGTCTCTGGCTCCAAATGCCCTTCCTAGGGCACTCTTAACTTTTGACTCTTTAATGGGATGAAATTATAGCAATTATTATGGGAAATGTTTTAAATATTTAGTTTTTTCCACTAAAGGTGCTGTACCACATTCTGAAAAATCTGTGTCTACACTCAGCAAGAAATTCATTGAGGCAGAGATTCAGACAGAGGAACATTTCCAAATTCCATTCCTGATCCTCAAGGCCCCACAAAAAACTGGAGCAGAATCTGGTGTTATGCTGGATAGTTTTCCGTCCTTGGCTTTAGGAGTCTTAAGCAAAACATCGCATGCATCACTGAACACTTTTGAAGATGTGACAAGTTGTGATACTCCATTTTCCACTAACAGATCTGTGGTACAAGAGGACATCGAGTCTGTAAAATCAGAAGACTCTGAGCCAGATGATACTCACAAGTTTTCAGAAAGACCTGGTGCTTCTGCTTTGGACACAGAGCAAAGGAGCTGCCCGCCAGTCTCGCGAAAGACAAGTGTTTATCCTGAGGTTGGCTTGGCTGTTGTACGTGTTCAAGATGGAAAGGAGATACCAAAGCAGGAGGGAAGTTACAAGGATGATGAATGTGCTGCATCAGGTCAGCCCTCTCATAAGCCAAATAAGACCTTGCCTTCAGAGCAGCTGTGCAAGGAGCCACTGCATGCTAATGATTTTGAGAGGTCATCCTCAAGAAAGCATAGGTCAGATGATGAAGTACCTCATACTGAATACTACAAGGATGATTTTGACACATCTGCGTCCTCTCTTGGAGAAGACTGTAGGTCACAGGGAGAAAAATCATGGTATACAAAGACTCCCAGGAGCAAATCTGCAAGTATTGGAAGTGATGAGGAAGTAAGTGAATGTCTCAGCGTCAAAGCTCTGTCTGTGGCTTCTAGCGCTCATTCAGAAAGATTATTAATACTGAAATCGCCAACAGAACAGATGAAAAGTAAAGAGCGCAGTGATGTGGAGGAAGAATCAGCACATGTTGATACATCACTTTGGGCTTCCAAGATAGAAGAAGAGGAAAATTCTCTACAGGGTTTCAGCATTGGTGACAGAGTTCTTGTCAGTAATGTCCAGCCTGGGACGTTGAGATTTAAAGGCCTGACGAATTTTGCTAAAGGTTTTTGGGCTGGTGTGGAATTAGACAAGCCTGAAGGAAGAAATAATGGCACTTATGATGGCATAAAATATTTTGTTTGCAAAGAAAAACATGGAATTTTTGCTCCTCCGCAAAAAATCTCACGGATTTCTAAGAGTTTGGGTGGCCACATGGACTTGCATGAGGATTCTTTCTGCAAGCTTCAGCTAAATCACAACCATAAAGCAGGAAAAAGAAGATGGAGGACAAAAAAGTACAGAGAAATTCCCAAAGAAGAAGAGGAAAGTGAGGGGAAAATTGCAAGTGAGAAATCTCTCAGAGATAAATCACAAAGAAACATCTCTGCCATAGCATCTGGAGATTATTTAGAACTCCCTGCCCCCAAAAGCAAAACTATTGCTGCTGTTGAAGAAGTGCTTGCTGAAGAACAGAGTGTCGTAAATTCTCTCAAGTCCCCAGCAGATGACAACAGGCTCATGCCTGCCTCCATTTCTGATGTTCTTAGCAAGACTTCAGCTACTCAAGGGGCCCTGGATGGAATCTTCCCTGAAAAATGGAAGCAACGGCATCCCTCTTGGCAGAAGTATACTGAAAAGTGTTTCCCCAGGAGTGTTGTAGAAGTGTTGGAGAAATCTGCAGCTCCACTCCTGGAGTTGCTCACAAAAGAAAGGAGCCAGTTAGAAGCACAGCTTAGGCTCCCATCCCACGAGGAAGAAGAATCCAAAAATCAACAGGAAAAAGTAGACTTGTTGACAGACAGCCTCCTGCAGGCGTTTGTGAAGGACACAGTCAATCAGCTGCAGCAAATCAGAAAGGTCAGGAATGAGAAAATTCAGTGTAGTAATCAAGAACTCGCTGCTGGCCAAGAGCAGAAGTTGGCAGCTGGGGACCTGCAGAGCATTTTAATAAGTTCTCAACTGGATGATGGAGAAGAAGTTTCCTCTCCAGACTTGTGTCCCAGACCCGTAAGTACCGTTTCCTCAGATGGTTCCAGAAACGATTATTGTGGTGCTGCTTCAGCCATAAAACGTATATACAGAGAAGTAGAAAATGTTGCCAGGCCTCCCCCTCAGTGCCCAAGGGACCTGGGCTCAGTGCAATTTTTGACTTCACTGAACCTCACACGTCACACACACACCCATGTGCCATGTCATAAACTGTTTTGGGGACTCCACTATTTCAGAACCATCTTGCCATGCAGGATAAGGGGCTGCTGCTTGAGAAAGACATCTGAAACCTCCTGCGGCCTCTCAGTTCTTGGATCTGACCGTTTGGTTTATGGTTTGGTTGAGCGAGCTGGCGCCAAAATACCATGTATTTGCTGACTCTTAGTTTGTTTGCCAGCCAGCAGAGTTAAAAAGCAAAGAAGATTGTTGAGCAGGAGCAAATGCATTTCTGCTTATTCTTCATGTATATTATTATCCTTATATATTATCCTTTGAATGTGTGTAAAAGACCACTGTTAATAGAAAAAATCGGCTCGTCTGTGGTGGGCACATCTACATTCCTCCTTTTGACTGCAGCAGAATCAGATGCAGCAGTAAGTGTGCGAATGCTGTCCGCACACTCATGCTCAAGGGCAACATGCTGCCGCTGTAACCTTTCCTAATGTAATAGCTCCACATACAGTGTCTCAAAAGTGTTGTCAGAAAGTGAGACCATAAAGAAAGAGCTGCTTCTCTTTCTGTGTGTGGCACAGTGCCCTCCAATTTCATCAGAAATATGTTTAACTTAACACTGCTGTTCCCCAGCTTCCATTACTGTTGAAAAGTGGGGTGATGTTGCCCAGCATCACAGCCTGTTGAACTCTGGCAATTATTTAAATGTAATGCATACCACTTGCATGTTCCAAAATAGTAATCTTCTTTTTCTTATGGTACAGGAAAGACCTATATTTGGTGCCAGTGGGCAAGAAGAGCTTGCCAAGAGGCTGGCAGAGTGGGAGCTTAGCCAGGAATTCCTGAGTGTGTTAGGAGATGACCAAGATTGGTTTGATGAAGATTTTGGCTTGAGTTCTCGCAAACTCCCTCCAAAGCAAGCAGAATCAGTAGTGTTGCCTAAGACAGAGCCTCCCAAAGTACCTCCCAAGCCATGTGAAGGGCCCTTAGCTGTCCCACACACTGCAGAAGAGGTAGAGGTCTTGGTGCACGAGGCGGCTGAGGAACTATGGAAGTGCAAAGAGCTGGGGCATGGTCTCCAGGCTGCTGGCCTTCCCAGAGATCTAAGTGATTCCCTTAAAGATGACGACATCGAAGCCATCAGCAGCCAAATCTATAAACAGGTATAGCTCTGGGGACCACTCTTCTCATCCACTAGGTCAAGAATTCTGGACCTTCCTGTCTCCTGGAAGAAATCTGAACTGGAATCATCCCCCAATATAGTGGAGGTGGACACCATAATTATACTCGTGTTCACATGACCTGGGCCTTGGGGACAAGCAGCTGTAAAGGGTGGGGAAAGTTAGTGTGCTTTCAGGCCCATGTGCAAACAGAGGAAAAACATGTTCCTTTGAAAAAAAAGGACCGCTCTGTTCCTCCCCCACCCCCCATGGCAGGTCACAGTGCTGCATATGTTGCAGTGGTAGTCTCGCTGGGCCAGCCTCACAAAAGTGAGTGTGAAAGAGAATAAGCTTGAGAGAGAGAGCTTAGAAAGGAAATCTTGAAATTCTGTGCCTTGTCAGAGAAATGAATCGAAACATGGCCCTAAAATGCTGTAATTGCTATGTAGACTGAATTGTAATTTCTAGTCCGCATGATGAGCATTTCTATGCTAAATATCATCAAAAAGCAAATTTAAAATACTTTTTATTTTTTGTTTGCTAAGGCTGTGTTTGATTTAACAAGAGAGATTTTGGGAGAAATCTTTGCAGAAGATCCAAATTTGAACCAACCCATATGGATGAAATCCTGCAGGGTAACTTCAGTTTACTTCCATCAAGTAAAAAACCCAAGAGACTTTGAGGAAATAAAGGTAGGAATGAAGCTGTTAAGTTGAACTGTGACTTACAGTGCAATCCTAAGTAGAGTTACACCAGTCTAAGCCCATTGATTTCAATGCGCTTAGACTGGTGTAACACTGCTGAGGATTGCTCTGTTCAGGGCTTTTTTTCAGGGGGATCGCGGGGGAATGGAGTTCCGGAACCTCTTGAAAATGGTCACATGGCTGGTGGCCCCGCCCCCTGATCTCCAGACAGAGGGGAGTTTAGATTGCCCTCTGCGCCACTCAGCGGCGTGGAGGGCAATCTAAACTCCCCTCTGTCTGGAGATCAGGGGGCGGGGCCACCAGCCATGTGATCCTTTTCTCCGAGGGCAACCTACTGAGTTCTACCACCTCTTTTCCCATAAAAAAAAGCCCTGGCTCTGTTAATATTATTTTTATTTGGATTTTTTTTTATTAGTAAGATTAAAAGTCCAGAAAAAAGGGCAGAGAAATAGAAGGAAAAAGTAAAGAAAAAAGAATACAAAGAGAGAAAAAATAGAACAAAGATTTAAAATAACAAAGAAAAATAATACATATTTTATTTTCCATTTTTCTCTACAACACCTATCATATTTTAACAAACATTATACTTTTCGTTTTAATATCTCCAGAATTTACCTTTTCAGTACTGCCCCCTTTTATTTATAATTTTCCCCAAATTTATCTTCTTAAAAATCAAAACCACAAATTAACAGTTCATTTTTCCTCATCTCACACAGAAATTCAATAAGGGGTTTCCAGTTAACCATAAAAGTAGACCATGTTTTATCTCTGATTAGAGCTGTAACTTGAGCCATCTCTGCTAACTCCGTCATTTCCAAATCCAGTCCGCGATTGAAAGCAGTAAACAGTGACTTGATATTCTACATGCACAAGCCATAAAATGTTCTATGGAAGTACAAGTTATCCCATCTAGGGTTTAAGGCAAAGTTTGTGGTTTATCTCTGAAAACTGTCACTGATGGAGTCTGTCAGTGCAATCTGGGGTGGGGTGGAAGCATTTAGGGAGTTGACTAGCTGCTGTGCTGGTGTTTCTGAGATATGCTGGTAAAAGTAGGAGCTACACATTGGCGCTGCCACACCAGGCCTGGCTGCTGGCAGTGCTCTGCCATGGCTACCCACTGTTTGACTGCTGGCATAAATCCCTGCATCCAGATGGAACTGGATGGGATGGGGAGGGTGGGAGATAGTCAGCTCTCTAAGCCACTCCAGCCCAGGGACACCCCCCAAGAGCAACAGAAAGTTGCACCAGCAAAAACCACAGCATAGCCCATAGGTGCCCATGCACCAGGAAATGCCAGGTGCCCCCTCTCCCAAAAAGAGCACAGGATGCTGGGTACAGCCACAACCATTTTCCTCCCCAGCAGTGACAAAACTGAACCCTGGTACTTCATAACCCCAGCCAGGACACCCCATAGTTGAGTAAGTAGGGTGTGCAGCACAGAACTGTGCCTCTGAGGTCTCTGCAGTGCACCTCATTGGCAGGAGAAACACAGACAGGGAACTTGGCACTACTGAGGAAGCACTTAGCACTAACACTGAAGGGGAACAGCCAAGTCGTACTGTGTGGCTAACATGTCTCATTTTAGAACCCTAACAGGTACCTCATCTCCAGAGCCTAGGACTAGGACCGACGTATCTGAGGGACCGTCTCTCACCATATGAGCCCCGGAGGACTCTCCGCTCTGGTGGAAAACATCTTTTAAGTGTCCCTGGCCCTAGGGAGGCCCGCCTGGCGTCGACCAGGGCCAGGGCCTTTTCGGTCCTGGCCCCGACCTGGTGGAATGCTCTGTCTTGTGAGACAAGGGCCCGGCAAGATTTGCTTGCATTTCGCCGGGCCTGTAAGACAGAGCTATTCCGCCAGGCATATGGCTGACGCCGGGCAGTGCACCCCCCGTGAAGGGGGGGTTAAACCATCGCCCCTATGCGAACACAGAGGCATGTATGAACCACTGTGCAGCATGAACTGTAATATTTAATGTTTTTAAATGTTTTAAATGTATTATTTAATGTTTTTAAATGTTTTTAATGGTGTTTGTATTTGTTAACCTTGAGCCTGCGAAAGCGGGGAGGGCAGAATATAAATATAATAAATTAAATTAAATTAAATTAGAAATACATACTCCCTTTAAAAAAGATCTTCCATCTCAGAAATGTCTTTTAGAAATAGAAAGCACTTCCTTCAAATAATTCTGTTTATGTTTGTCTACTGTGTTTTAGAGCTTCATAGCAACCGAGGTGCTAAAGCTGTTAAATTTGAAAAAGGAGCCAAATAACAAAACGGAATGGCAAAAAAAAATGGAATCTGGAAACAAAAAACATCACCGAGTGGATCGTATACTGGTCAGTAGATTTAAAAAAAACAAAACTTGTATCCAGAAATAAGTACCTATGGGAAGTGTTGCTCAGTTCTCAGACAAAAAAATGTACAATTCATCTCCATGTAATTTATAAGTAATCTCTCTCTCCATGTTTACCTATCAAAGCATAGACAAGATCCTGCCGAAGATAAGTCTTGTTGAGTCTCTTTCATTTCAATGAGAGTTGTTTAAGGAGAATGGCTTTGGCCAACAATGAATAGCAAAGACTGTGGAGTTTTTTTTAATTAGAGGGACATAATAGTTGCTTGTAGAAGTGGGGAATGTTAGGAGGGGTTTACCTTTGTCAGAAGAATCTGCTGACATTATACGGAGAAACTGTATTGGACAGCATATTATGGGCTTGCAGGAGACCAGTAGCAAATCCCCAAGATTGCTTACGTCTGTTTTCAAGACATAGGGTTGGATACAGCCAGATTCTTCATTGACTTCCGCTCCTTCCTGCAGCCCTGTCCTAGGTGGTTTTTGTCCTTGGAGATCCCATGATCCCCAGAACAGTCTTTTTTGATCCCCTTTTTTGACCCCTTTCTTCTTTTTTCACCAGCGGAAAATCTGGTTGGATCCAACCCATATACTTTCAGTATGGTACGTGCAACACTACAGCTGACCTAACATGCTAGAGAGGAAGAAAGTAGTTATTAATAAGTGGGAATTATTATAACAACATTTTCAAGGCTTGATTTAAACAACTATATCACTCCTGATGTCAATTGTTAAGTTTATTTATTTACTTCATTTATACCCTGCCTTTCTCCCCAACGGGAACCCGAAGTGGCTTCCATCATTCTCTATTTTATCCTCACAAGAATGCTGTGAAGGTAGGTTAGGCGGAGAGTGTGTGGCTGGCCCAAGGTCTCCCAGCAAGCTTCCATGGCAGAATGGAGATTGAATCTGGTTCCCCCAGATCCTAGGCCAGTACTCTAACCACTAACAGCACACTCGTTGTCACCTACTTTGTTGTGATTTGTCATAGAGAATGAAAAGGCAGCCATAGCTGATTATCAGAATGCATACCAAGCAACGTCTATTTAACCATAGTGACTTTCCCCCCTATTCCCTCTCTCTATAATTTTAAGGTTCAGGAACTGCATGAAGAGGAAGCTCAATGGGTGAATTATGATGAAGATGAGCTATATGTGAAGATGCAACTGGCAGATGGGATTTTTGAGGCCTTAATCAGAGAGACAATCGATGTTCTTAACCAGATCAACGAGAAACAAGAGAGGTTACTGCCCATGTGACCTCCAGGATGGATCCCTTTGTCATAGCAATGCTGCTTTGGAGCAAAATATGATCTTAAACATGGCTGAGAAGAGAGATGGTGTGACATCTCCCCCTCCCACCTTCAATTTTTAGAGACTTCTCCCTGGGTTTGTTCCAAAAAGAGTCCCCCTCCCCCCAGTTGATCCTTTAACAGTCTGTTTACAACTACTGCATTATATTAAAAGCTGAGCTGGAGCACCCCATATCAGATTCACTGGCAGCAGTGGAAACTTAGTCATCAGTAAACATTGTTTTTTATTTAAGTAACTTTTGTCCTAACCTGGTTTTGTAAGCAATAACTTCCTTAACCATCATGATGATTTATCCTGCATTCAAAACCTGCAGTGGTCTCCTTCTCCCCCTCCCCCAGTTTTGTTCTATTCTTCCCTTCATTTTCATCTTTCAGTCTCAAAATGTGGACCTAGAGATGGTTGCTGGATTAATGCAAGCAAAGCATGTGGGTCTTGAGCTCTGGATTTGGCTAAAGATTTGTTTCAGCTGCCTCTGGGCAGAATGAAAAGCTGGTCCAAAGATGAATCTGAGGCCAGTGTTCCTCCTTTTCCAGTGTTTTAGTTCATCCTCCAATGAGCCACCAGCTGCCTCAGGCCCTGGACACACAAGAATTGGAAAACTGTGCTTGCCCCATGTAGGCTGTTGATCCCCTTCCTTTCTCTCTTGCTCCCTGCCTAAGGTAACGTGTTGGCAGAGCCATGACTTGAACTTGGTAGGGCTAGGAGTGTGTGTACCAAAGAGAGCTTGACTTGGGGTTTGTTTTGTATATATGCGGAATTTCTTTTACTGATTTTATAATTTGCATGTTAGAAATACATGCCTAGTGCTACACTAGTTGCTCTACCTTATGACTGAAAATTCTGGACTCTGTGAAGGGTGTCTATGGTAGGACCATCACTGTCTCATGATCCTAGAGATTCAGAGGCTTTGTGAAAAAAACCCATCTCTGAGAAAGAAAGAGGAATCCTATGTAGAGCCATGCATGTTTTCCATCATGGTGTGAAAAAAGATGTTTTTCAGCAAAAGAACATAGATAACCTAGGCGTGAATAACGATGCCTTAATTTGAAATCTAGTTTACCTATGAAACCAGAGCAGTTGCAAAATCACTTGTTCTGTCTTGGTTTGGACACAGCACTCTGAACTCCAGCATGGAAGGAAGCACTCCAAAGGCTATCTGACCCAGCAGATATTTGTGGGAAGAGTTGTGCCCTTTTCCCTCCCATGTCCATTAGTTCCTTGAGCTTCCAATTAAGTTTACCTTTGCCAATACTTCTTTCCAAGTTCTTCTTTTCCAGAATTCTTCTTTCAAACTTTTTTTGTGAACCATTTGCCTTTTTTGAATAATGACATACTCCAAAGGTAGTTTCTCAGTATAGAGGAACTCATTGTGTTCTCTTTGATGCTCTTTGAAAATATTGCCTTAACATTATTGCAATACTCGAATAAAAGTATTCACAAAAGTAATTCAGTAGCACAGTGTTCAGAGAACATTGAAGTAACTGTACCACAGACTTTTTCTGAATTATTTTTGCTGTGTTAAGAGACTGGACTGCATATTTGCTAGCAGCAAAACAATAGGCACTTACAAGATGTACTGTTTACATTTTAGGGGGGTTTACTGTTTACAAAACATTGATAAGCAAAACTCTTGAAATTTTTATTTGCAATATAACAAGTAGAAATATAAAAGAGGGGGAGAAATTGAATGAAGTGTTATCCTGTAGTTCACAGACTGTTTCCTTTGGGTTTTTGCAGCAATTTTGGAACACGTTTGCCTAATTCCAGGAGCTACTCCTTCTTCTCCCTGTGTACTACATTGTGCAAAGATTCAGTGGCTCATCATGTGTGTGTGAGAGAGAACAACATCGTCAAACTGATATCCTGATACCATACCCCTGTGTAACACAGTTCATTAGATTACAGGCTATAAGATTTTCTTGCAGCTATGAACTGTGAAAAAACCCAAGGTAGTCCCTGTGTTCACCAGTGTAAATATCTTGGTTAATATGAGATGGACTTTAATATCTGTAAACTATATTTATAAATTATCTTGTTCCTCATTCTTTTGGGGATCAAGCAAAACTGGTCATATGTTGTTCATTCTGTGCATGAGTCCTATTGTCATCCATTTTAAAAAAAAATCAAAGTGCAGAATGCCACTTAACTTAAAAATGGCCTGGCTGCTCAGAATGACGTCATTCTAGTCCAGCACCCTGTTCCCAGAAGTGGCTATGGGGGTGGGAGATATCCCATGTCTGAAATCCATCCCCCACCTCACAGCTGTTTTGGAACTTTAGAAGCTGCAGGAGAAAGAAGTAAGAGCCCTTGTGGCATTTTTAAATCTTTTTAAAATGGCCGCCGCATCCTGACAGTGGCCCCATAGACGTCACATCACATCTAGGTTAGTGCCGTCAATAACTATTGGTGTATATTTTTTTACTTCATTTCCTATCACCTTTACACTCTCAGGTGCATATACATGAGATGAAGAACTCTCAGTACACGCCCATTTGGGTCACTACATCTGTTAGCAATTTTCTTTGACTGTGGCCTCAAAATAAACACAAATTATGGAGAGAAACAGCCTCAGGGCTAGAGCCTTGTTTTCTCTAGTCAAATTTCAGGGTTTCCCTTGCTAAACTGGGCACAACACTTGGAGCACTTACTAAAATTAAAAAATAGTTCCTTATAAATCCACTTCATCAATTTTCCTAGTTGACTGCTAGATTTCAAACCTGTGATGAAATGGATAGTTAATTTTTTGTCCATTGTATTAGTTACTGTAAGCAGTTTATACAGTGTTATTTGCAGTTTTTGTTCTTTGATAAGCTGTTGTTCCTGTATGTGCACCTGTGTCTCTTTCTTTCGTTCATGCTTCCTTTCAAATACTGTAATTTTATTTTATTTCATTGGTATTAAGTCACAGTCAACTTATGGTGACCCCATGGGGTTTTCAAGGCAACAGCAATTCAGAGGTGGTTTACCAATGCCTGCCTCTGAGTAGCAACCTTAGATTTCCTTGCCGGTCTCCAATCCAAGTACTAACCAGGGCTAACCCTGTTTATCTTCCAAGATCGGGCTATCCTTGATTACCCAGGTCAGGGCAAATACTGGAATAAAAAATCTAAACAATTTCTTAGCATTTAACATTCAGTAGAGTGCAAGGCCATCTAGAGGCTGTTAGAAATACCTGCTATATATATTGCAGCTTCTATGCAGGGCTCATGACACAACAGCAATAAACAATCAGCGGCTAGGAACACAGTCCAGCCCAAAGGTGAATCTCTGATACATCCCTGCCATGCTTATTGACCCCATTGTGCACACACCCTCTTTTTATGCACTCAAGCTGTTTTTTTCCCACACCAGCCAAGAAACAGGCAAAAATGTCTTCATAACCAGGGCCTTCCATGGTGATTGCAAGAGGGTAGCTGTGTTACTCTGTTGGGTTAAAATAAAAACAGTAGCTTCTTTAAAAACTTTTACTTCAATATGAGCTTTTGTGAGTCACAGCCCACATTGTCAGACAGATACGTGAAGGAAAATCATACAGGGAATTCTTATGAGGAAGATTACAAAATGGGAAGAAGAGTTGAGGTAGAGAGGTTTGGTGTGAATTTGATCATAAATCTTACAGGTGTAAATTACCTATGTAAGTGACATAATAGATTATGAGAGCAGTCTGATAAACAGAGTGATAAGCAAAGTGATGAAGTGAGATAAATAGGGTAAATAACTACTCAGGGAGAAGCAGAGCAAGCCTGCTACAAGCCAACCCCAAAAAAGATAATGGAAGAACACTGTTTGTTTTCACCTACAGCTCTACAACTTAAACCACCTCAATGCATCATTTACAGTCTCTCCTAGATAAGGATATTTCTCTTTCACAGGTCTTGGGTGGCTGGCCTTTCCTTGCCCACAGGCAGCCTCCCAACTTCAAACAGCTTCTCACCACCAACCATGGACCATCCAACAGAGACATAAACCCAGGAACCAAATTCTGACACAGACCTAGATGCCAACTTTACCCTCTACCGTTAGATGACCTAATAACATTAGCTATACCATCCTGGGCGCATCCACTTACACATCACTCAATTTAATAGATGCCATCATATGCAAGCAATACCTCTATAACCACCTACATTGGAAAAATATGTTAGTCTCTGCATGAGAGACTCATTTAACACAAATCGGACAGAAGAAATCACAACAAGTCCATTCCATTGTTCTCGTATCAGAATGCAATGTAACGTAGGCCTGAATGGTATCCACCTCTGTGGTTGAAGTAAGTGGCTTCAACTGAAAAGGTTTTGTTAACCAGCCCAAGACAGAAACCCTATCTCCTGATTTTTATACCAGACCTAGCCAAGCCAGAGGCTTCATACTGCCACTATCAGAAGGGCTGATGTTGCCTTCTGTACCCAACATGGTTTCTGAGGCCTGAGACTGTAAAGCCTCAGGATCCCAGCCTCAGACCATGAGGCTTCTCAGTTTAAACGAGTCCCTTACACTTCCCAGACCACTATGCTCCTGGGAACTAGGTTAACATTAGTGTGAAAGGGAGTCACATGGAAGCTACTGCAGCTAGTGACAGAAGGGCATATGTAGACAATGTTTCCCTACCCCCAAAAAACAAGATAATGTTCATCATCCAGTAAACAACTGATCCAGTCTTGGTTTATTAAAATTTTTATTCACATAATGTTTATTTATGCAGAGTTTGACTCTGGGGAAAACACATATCATGTCTGAGATTACACTGTATTCTCTTCTGCTGACAGCTTCCATTTTGTAGCTGCTGCTGCCGGCGATCCTCTGGCAGCTCCAAAAAGAGGTGCGAGTTTAAAGCATTCCGCTTCAGCTGCCACACAAATAAGTTACTTTCTTAATAAATTAGTGTCTTTTTTAAATGAGTGTGATACAAAATATTTCCAGTTCATCAGATGCCAAAGTAGAAGCTCATATGATGTCTTCTGGCTTGCTTACCAACTGAGACAAAGACACAGAGGGCTCTTTTAAACTCACTCTGGTGCTTCAAAGCTACTCTGATGTCCACGACTGGGCAGCAAAGAAATGACCATCTTTCAACCACCCGGGGTTATTGTTGTTTACACTGGTGCCCACTTGACACGCTGTATGAATGATGAGAAGATGGGAACATCCTGAGAACCTCAGCCAAATCTGCATGACGTTTCCCTCGCTAGCACTGCCTATCAGTTCTGGATGTAAGACTAGCCGTAATAGCCAGCTTTTGATGATAAACATCTCACCTTAATGACTGAACTGATAATATTTTTTATTTTATCTTTCCCTAAGATGTTTCTAACCAGTGACCCTCACTGTAGCAGCTATTACTTAGTCATTCCTGTTGTAACGGCCAATACCTAGCTGAACCACCTTGAGAAAAACTGGCTCAATTATTAATGTTCTTTTTGTTCAAGCAGCTAGCTTGCTACCAACATGGTCTGTCAATGGCATCAGTGTTTGTTTAGGCAACGTTTTTAAGAGTTACTGGCATAAACACAAGTCTAAAAATGCTCCATGGCAGGGGAAGTTGCTGAAACATAAGCAAGAATCCTTATTCTATTTGTGTCGACCAAGGCACTGCCTTGGTTTTTAAAAATCTTTTGCACATGCTTTTATCCTTTGGCCCAGTTGACGTAAACATCTGTTAGAAAGGTGACTGATAAAGATCTTTTAAGTTCTTAACAGGAGTCCCAAACATCAGTTTTAATATCTATCAAAGAAGACCAGCTGAGACCTCTGATAAAGTCTAGCTGAATATGCACTGGGCCATAATAAAATTAAGACACAGGATAATCGTCCACAAATTTCTTCCTAGTGATGTGGAAAGAGGTTCTTTCCCAAACTGTCAGGTTTATTCTTCCAAGCAGAGACACCTAAAGCTTTCTGAAAATCAGTGCAAGCTACAATTCCAGGCTCATGCTCACAAGGCCAGCAGATAGCAGCTTGAGTTTGAAACAAAACAGTGTACCAGCTGACAAAGGCCCTCTGAAGACCCCGTGTAAGTTGAGAGTTCAGCTATGACCAATGATACAATACCAAAGATATATCCTATAGCACTGCATCTACGACTACTTCACATGAGAAGTGACACATTTGTCAGAAAATCTTCCATCCTTTCAAGTTTGGGATACTCAAATTATTCCAAGTGCAGCAACGAATCCTATTTGTCTCATGAAGAGTACTATCTATATTCTCCTAACAGACTCAATCCTTCTTCCCCTAATTGGAAAGACAATTTGGTTCAACTGAACCTGCATCCGATTTTTTTTAAGCATTAGCAGCTACCAAGGGAATATTATTTACTTAAAGAGAGCAAGAACCCTTGTCTTGCCTAGTAATCTTTATGAAGAATTTGTAAGTCATCTTTAGAACTGGTTGGGTGTTTGCTATTATCACACAATTCTGACTCCTTTCAGCTTGATCACCGTGACAACTTAAAGTAGTTTCTTTCCTCAGCATCCTGGAACTGAAGGAATGTGCTGAACAGCACAGTTACAGTCACACACGCTTTCATAGGGCTCACAAAAAATTAGAAAGACACCTGGGTGGGGTTGTGTGCACACTCCAGGCGAGATTCCAAGGAACCTCTCCCACAGCTGTACTTATCTTGCTGCTGCTCATTTAGAGGAGCCATCACTGATTCCAAACCAGCTAATTCTTCACAACCCTGAACTGGACTAAACTATTTTAAAAATTATATCTTGAGCAGGTGAGGGCAACCCTGGCCCCTCTCAAGAACCAGTCTGATTTAATGTCCCAATTCTGGTCTTTTCTCCATAGATACCAGGAAAGCTCTTGGTGCAATATCCACTGCCAGCAATGGACCTCCCAAAAAAGTTCCATACGGCCACCCAAGGGCAAGTCCCATGTCTTCAGCAGGAACTTCGAGCTGCTGTTTTCTTCTCAAACGCAGGGAAATCAGGCGTTTCATTTCCAGTTCAATCTGGTCACAGCCACACATCGCCCATTGTGCTGTTTTTCTATTGTCTGTGTTTTAAGAAAGAATCTCAACTGTCTTCTGTTGAAAGCTACAAATGGGAGAGTGTCATCCTATCTTCCACCAGCACAACGTCTGATCCAAACTGGTCTGTACATTGTTTTATTGTAGCCAGGATGTTCAGGAGTCGTTGGTCCAAGGCGTCCATGTGCGGTGCGGACAACACTGGTGAGATGGGGTCATGGGACATGGCAGTTTTTAAGGCAGACTTCAGCACCCCATTCTTTAGGTAGTTTAGCCTGTTCCAAGTGGAGACACGGATGCTGCAAGGAGAAAAAAAAAAGTGTGTGCAACAACTCTTGATTTGCACTGCAGACCTCATGGAGGTACCTCATTTGGGCCTATCTGCACAGTTGATGTTGCATATAGTTATGGGTAGTTTATACACTGACACACAATATTGCAACAAAATCAGTGGATCCAGATTAGGGAGACCTGGGTTCAGCCGTGAAGCTCTCTGGATGACCTTGGACCAGTCAGTGAATCTCAGCCTAATTTAACTTCTCAAGGACACAGCAAGAATAAAAATCCTCCCTAGAGAAAGGGCAGGATGCCAAAGATTCACGTAAATCCTCATCATACCTTTGACACACAGCTCTGCTTCTCATTTTGAACAAACTCAGGTGAGGTGGTGGATGTCCTGAACAGTTCAGTACAGTTTAGTAATGGGAGGGATCGGAACTAATACTGAAGACCAATCTAGGCAAAACTGAGGTGCTGTTAAGTCCACAGTAGATCTAACCAGAGACTGAGGAGCCAGCCTGCCCTTAAGGAGCAGATTTATACTCTCGAGTCCAATTCAATCCATTCCCTCAGATTTCACCTGTAGCATTTAATTAACTTTGGTTGGTTGCCAGCTGTGTCCACTCTTGGACATATGAGACCAGACCCATGCTCTGATTACATCCAGATTAGACTATTGCAATGTACTTTACACCAGGCTTCCTTTTAATACTGTTTGGAAACTCCCGTTGGTACACTATGAAGCCACAACACTGCCAGCTGAAATACTGGCATGGAAACATGCCAAGCTGATTTTAAGAAAACTTCACCAGCTGCCAATTTGTATCTGAACATAATTCAAAGTGCTGATCTTTATCTCTAAAGCCCTATACGACGTGGGATCAGGATCCCTGAAAGACTGCCTTCCACCGTACAAATCTGCCAAGATCAGCAGAAATTTTGTTGTGTGCAACCCCCATCTTCTGCCATGAGATTGGTGGCCTTTGGAGACCGAGAATTTTTCTGTAGTGACACCTTGGAATTCCCTCCCTACAGAAATCTGACAAGCACCTACTCTTAGCTGTCAGGCAAAGATGCTTTTATTCTTCCAGGCACATGGTGATAATTAGTCTTATGTTTGGATACAGTCAAGATAAGATCTGAAGGGACTGCCTAGATCACAAGTTCAGCCTCATAGCCACATTGCTAGGCTAGCTCTCAAATTAAGTCCTAAATTAATTCTGTACACACAGAAATTTGTTCACTCTGGCTATGGCATTGCCAAAAGCAGCGATCTGAATATTTGCTATGGTTAATGGCAGGGCTATAACATGAAAACAGCAAACATGATTTTTATGTGCCTGTCTTTGATTAAAGGAGTTTGCAACATTTTTTGCAGCCACAGAGAATAAGAACACTGCTATTCTTGTGAGAAATTCCTGAGCTAGAAGCCCTCACGGCTTCATTGCTGCCATTCCTCTCATCATTCCATCTCTCCTGCTCCCTACAATTCCTTCCTTACGCAGCAGCACTTACACGGAATACCAGAACTAGGTTATGTATTGTCAGTTGCTATTCTTCATGACATTCTGTATAAGCCAGGCTTTGACTGTTGAATGTTCTGAAAGCTCTCTCAGGTATGATGGGGGACCACAGCTGTTGGCTGCCATTGTTTGTCTAGGCAAGTCTGCAGATCTACAATCCCAGTTCTCTTTCAGTGCATTCCTAAGCAGAGTTACACTCTTCTAAGTCCATTGAAGTAATCTGTCTTAGAAGGGTGTAACTCCTCTTAGGACTGCACTGGCTATTTATCTCTAGGGAAGCCCTTAGAATTATCAACGGTCAGATCATGGGCTTACATGTAGCTACTTTTTGTATGATCATGGCACGTGTACCTGGAATATCAAGTTTGGGGGAAGAAGTCCAGAGCTATCAAGATCCTTAAATATAAAAGATAAATGCAGATTCTAAATCAGCAACTGGACTACTATTGCAATACACTGGATTAGCTGCCTCACCTGTACGTTCCAAGGATGCTCAGAGGAAACTTAATCACCATCAGTTTTGCTTTTAAGATTTGCATGTTGTATACAAGTAAGACCAACAGATATTTTGCCTTTACTCACATGCAGCATTGATAGAGGGGTGCAAGGATGCTTCTCTCATCCAGGGAAGGGTTCCCAAAACTGAAAAGCAAATGGTATCAAATCAGACAAATTCTTTGGGAAATTCTACTTCCCCTGACCAAGCAATGGAGGAGTATGAAATACATGCAAGTAACTTTGAAGTTCAACATCCCACAAACAATTGGTTGGCTCCTATAGAGGGTTTCCACAGATAGGGAGTTCTGTCCATGAAGTACGACTTCCTCCCCTTTCACTCCCCTCTCCTGCTGCAGCCTGAAGGGCCCATCAGAAGGCTGCTTCAAAGGGAGAGGGCGAAACAGCATGAGGCGGAGACAGGTCTCCGGCAGGAGGGTGAAACTGGCAAAAATCACCCTGTCCCCTACTCCATCCATGGAAATCCTCCATGGGATCCAACACAATGAAATCAATTAAATGCATCAACAGGCTGGATTGTTTCTAAAATTTCACTGAGAACTCCAATCTCAGACCTTTGGGTGCAGTCCCTAACAGAGGAGTACAGCACATGCTTTGCATGTAGAAAGCCCCAGGATCAGTCCCTGGCATTTTCAGATATTCAATTACATGTTTTCTTTCCAATGGGGGCACAAAGCAGCTCACCTCATCATTCTCTCCTCCTCCGTTTCATTCTCACAACAAATGCCGTGTCAGGCAGATGTAGGCTGAGAGAGTGACTTGCCCAAAGGCACTCAGCAAGCTTCCATGGCAGATTCAAGCTGAGGTCTCCCAAATCCTCATCTGATACTCTGAGCACTATGCCTCTACATTTCACGTAGCAGGGCTGGAACAGACCCTGACTGAGAAAGTTGTTACTAGCTCAAGTGGACTATGTGGCTGACATCCTACCAGCAGTCTGTCTTAGACTAAGGCAGCTTCATATATTCACATCAGTGACCATTACTTGATTCATGTGATTAATTAAATCAAACAGTTTTCCTAAACCAAGGACAGTTTTCCTAAAGTGACATATTTAACCACCAAAAGGTGAGTTGGGGTAGACGTTTAGGGGAAATATTACCTAACTTTCTTTCATTGAACACTTTGGCTCAAAGTACAAACTTAAGAAAGATTTAAAACTCTAGAAGGAAAAGATGGATAAAAGACTTGGGTACCTAGCAGCTCCAAAAAGTAACAGAAAATGTAAGAGAGACTCGCGGAGAGGTTTGAGTTCATTGAACACATGATGAGGGTCTAGACTTCCAAAATATATCTTTTAAAATTGTATCTATCCCCCACACTGTTTAATTGGCTCCAATTATAAAGCAGATGGCTCAAGGAAGTCATTCTGTTTAGAAAACTTGCAGATATTCTACAGCTCTTACCTTTTGGCGTTGTCAAGGAGAATAAGCATGCTGGCCCCTTCATCATCCTGAAAGCTTTCATAATGATGTCGATCAGCATTGCCAATCAAGTAATCAAAGATGGCTGTATCTATGATGTCAAGGAGCCGTGGTCCTGAGTCATAGGGCGAAGTCTTCTTCACAGCATCACAGTAGCTCTCATCATATTCCCACCTGAAAGAAGACATGGAATATCCAGGCCAAAACTGTGATGGTTTTTATGACCTGTTCACCATACGACTGCCCATCTTCAGACATATTTAAAGAGAGACTCTGAAAAAGGTTCTGTTCATTTAAAATATTTATTACCCACCTTTCTACTTTACAGCAGTTAAGGCAGCTTACAATGTAAAATATAAAAACAATAAAAAAATTAAAAATGAAGAAGGTTCAGACGTGCATAATCTCAGAGCTTCCACATTTAGTTTTTTCCCTCTCCTACTTAAATTGTGAGCAATTAGGCTATCTACAGAAAGTTCTGACGTCAGATTTGTTCAAAGCCTACTTCGTGAATGCCCACAGCAAGAGGCAGCCAAGTTGTCAGCTTCACTTAGGTTTCAACCTAGCAGTCCCATCATGTTGCATAAGCAAATTTCTTTTACTTAGACTGGGCACTTAATTCAACTTAACATCTCAATCTGCCGTTCTATGATTTTACAAGTGGGAGACCTGCAAAGACGTGCTGGGGACATCTCATTTTTCCCTCCCCCACTACCCATCTTCCCTAAAAGGCCCTACAGCTTCTCCCTTCGCCTGCTTCCTTCTCTCCTTTCCACCCACCACCCAACCTCTCTTTATGTGCCTTCCATTGTCTTCAATTTTCCTTCTTTCCCCCGGCAACCTCTCCCTGTGCTGGGCCGAGTTGCACAGTGGGGAGCCCACAATGATGTGCAGGGAGAACCTTACTTTCCTCGGTCCCCCCCGCCCCTGTCTAGCAGAGCCCCTTTAAGTTCATTGCCTGTATTGGTTCAGGCTTCTAAGTTTCCACAGGTCCAGTTCTAGCTTAACATCCTGGGAGCAGAATGTCTGGCTCAGCTAATTAACTGCACCTGCAAGCTGTTGCCGAGAGGGGGGGCCTTGAGAAACAAGGGAGTCTTATCTCTGCACGTACTCCTCTCAGTTCCCGCCTAGCAACGCGGATTGCACGGCACCTCTGATTGGCTATCAATCAAAAAAAGAAGATGGCTCCTCTCAGCCCTCAGTAACTAGCTCAAACTAGCTTGAAGAACTTCCAACAAGGCTCCAAGAAGGAGGGAAGGATTGCTCCATGCTACTTTTCCATCAGCATGAGAGAGATTTTTGCTCTATGCCAGGCCTGACGACCAGACCTGCCTGGTATAGTTTGAGGAATATGTTTGTGAGTATGAGCCTCAAGTTTTCCTCAGAGAAATGCTAAGTTAGCCAGCTTTATGTTTTAGTTAGTCAGCTACAGTTACAATAGACAAGCTTTTATTGTTTTAAATGCCCTTTGCTTGTGCCTTAGGGTGGCTGTAAGCAGCACTTGAAATGGCAGGCGGGAGGTTCTCCCTTTGCCAGCTTCCTTCTCTCCTTTCCACCCACCACCCAACCTCTCTTTATGTCCCTTCCATTGCCTTCAATTTTCCTTCTTTCCCACGGCAACCTCTCCCTGTGCTGGGCCCAGTTGCACAGTGGGGAGCCCACAATGATGTGCAGAGAGAACCTTACTTTCCTCTGCCCCCCCCCCCACCACAGTATCTCTTCTTCTCTTTTTAGCAGCCTCTATAACTTCACCTTTTGACCCTTCCATCCACCTTTTATCTAACCCCATATTCAGCCATGTTTATTATTTACTTCATTTATACCCCATCTTTGTCCACAATGGAGTTCCAAAGCAGCGTATATCAGTCTCTCTTCTCTGTTTTTCATCACAACAACCCTGTGAAGTAGGTTATGTTGAGTGTATGTGACAGGCCCAAGGTCAACCAGCAAACACCACAGCAGAGCACGGTCTCCCAGATCCTAGTCTAAAACTCCATCCACTAAACCACATCAGCTTTCATGGGGTGGCTGCTGTTAAACAGTACCAAGCAGCTGACCTGGATGAGTTAGGCAAGCTGGATGGTAGCAAGTAATCCACTAATTGCTGGTGGGCCTGGTCCCACTCAGTCCTTCCTCAAAGGCCAAAATAGACCTGGAAAGGGCCCTCCCCCTCCTGCTGCTTTTTCACTGGCAAAAACCATGGCTTGAAGGCTGGCAATACTATTGTAGTTGCCTAGCAACAAGTACTGAGAGGGCATTCCTTTCTTAAAGCTACAGGTGCTGCTTGTATTATCTGGGCAGTGAATGGATGCAAAAGGAAAATTCAAAGCATGGAACATGGAATGTGAGAAGTATGAATCCATGTAATCTCAAAATCATAATAAGAAATGGAACATTTAAACATTGTAATCCTGAACGTGAGTGAACTAAAGTGGACTGGACATTTTCAATTAGAAAATTATGAAGTGTTTTACTATGGAAATGACAAGCTTGGAAGAAACTGTGTTGCTTTTATAGTGAGGCAAGATGTAGCACAAACAATCAGGAGCTATAATGCAAAATCTGACCAAATAATAATCAGACTTCATGGAAGGCCTATCAACATAACCACCACTCACATTTATGCCCCCGCTACAGATGGTGAACAGGAAGAAACTGAAAGTTTTTATGCAAATGTCCAAGAAGAAATTGATCGTAAACATAAACAAGATGCACTGGTAATCATAGGTGACTGGAATGTAAAATTAGGAGACAAAGTAGGATCTCTAGATTCAAGTATCCTCAAATTGGGCCATGCTGAGAATTAGATATATTTATCATGTTTTATTTTGCATACAACCTCGAGCAGGTTCTCTGAAGAGGTGGCATATACATTTTCAAAATAAACAAATTGCTTCCTGCACTCTTTATAAATGAATGTTAACTTCTTTTTCAAACTGCTGCTCAATTTTGTACCTATTATCCTCGCAGGGGCAAAAGGAGACACTACATCTTTTAGCATTCATCTCCTCTGTACAAGTCAAATTGCCAACTCTTCTTCTTTGAAATGCAGCACATTTATTGCTGCTTTAACAACTGACAATCTGGCTCTAGGAAATGACCTTCATCACCCCCTAGTCTTCTCTAATGCAGGTGTTGCTGGAAAAGTCCCCAAGCAAATTGCCTCCAGGCCACACCTTCTCCAGGGGAAGCTATTCTCCTCCATGACCTTTGTTTAAGCCAGTCTCTTGCTTCTCCTTTTTCTGTATAGGCTCCCCCCGCTATTCTCCCTCAAAGCCCCTCTTCTAGCATGGGGCTCTACCAGCCCTTTTGTGGGGCTGGGTTGCAAGGTGCAAGGATCTGACAATGTTCCCCTTCTCCTCCAATATAGAAGAGAGTTGTGCTGGGTCCTAGTGTCCTTGGGGGCGCTAGATACCCACACAGGGGAGAAGTAGGAAGAAAAACTAGTGATGGAAGCAAGTGCAGGCAGTGTGCTCCCTGCAGCTACAGAACTGAGCATTAGGCTCTGCTTTTGCAAAGGACCGTAAGATTTCAGTAAGATGGTAAGGGAAAGGAGAACCATAGAAACACAGAACTAGAAGGTACACCAAGAGTCATCCAGTTCAAACCCCCTGCACAGTGCAGGAAATTCATTGCTACCCCCCCTCTGTGACCACTGCTCAGAGGAAGGCAAAAACCCTCTAGGTTCCCCAGCCAATCTGGCATGGAGGAAAATTCTTTCCTGAATCCAAAGAGGTGACGGGCATAACCCTGGGCCTATGAGAAAGGGCCATGCGAGCCTAGCAGAAGCTCATCCCTTCATTCCCTCCCTCTCCAGATCTGCTTAAATACATTTTGAGTCATAGAATTATCACTGCTGTGAGGTGGCCATCTAGCCTCTTCTTAAAAACCTCCAAAGAAGGAGAGCCCACCACCTCCCAAGGAAGCCTGTTCCGCTGAGGAACCACTCTGTCAGGAAGTTCTCCCTAATATTTAGTCAAAAACGCCTCTATATTTAATTAATTTAATTCTGAACCGACCCTCTGGGGCAACAGAAAACAATTCCTCTCCATCTTCTATGTGACAGCCTTTCAAATACTTCAAATACTTGAAGAGGGCTATCATATCACCTCTCAGTCTCCTCTTCTCCAGGCTAAACACACTCAGCTCTTTCAACCTTTCTTCATAGGACTTGGTCTCCAGACCCTTCACCATCTTTGTTGCCTTCTTTTGGTCACATTCCAGCTTGTCAACATTGTTCTTAAACTGTGGTGCCCAAAACTGAACATGGTACTCCAACTGAGGTGTAACCAACGTAGAATAAAAGTGATACCATCACTTCATGTGATCTGGACACGATACTTCTGTTGATACTGCCTAAAATTGCATCACACTGCTAACTCATGTTCAGGATACAGTCTACTAAGACCCCTAGATCCTTTTCATATATACTACTGCCAAGACAAGTCTCCTCAGCCTACATTTATGTCTTTGATTTTTCCTACTTAAATGCAGAACTTTACACCTATCTCTGCTGAAATTCATTTTATTATTTTTAACTTAGTTTTCTAGCCTGTCAAGTTCATCCTTAATCTTCTTATGTCTTCTACTGTATTTGCTAACTCTCCCAATTTGGTATCAAATGCAAATTTAAAGAGCATTCTCTCTATTCCTTCATCTAAGGCAATTATAAAGATGCTGTACAACACAAGGCCCTGGACAGATCCCTGAGGCACTCCACTTGTTACCCCTTTCCAATAGAATGAGGAACCACTTGCAAGCACTCTTTGGGTGCTACCTTTTAACCAGCTACAAATCCATCTTACAGCAGTAGGACTGAATGCACATTTTACCAACTTGTCAACAAGTAATATGGAAACACGTGCATGTCATGAAGAAGAAATGTTTAACCTTGTTATACACAGGAATCCTTAGCCCTGAAGAGCGATTATCAGATGCTGCCATGGTTTTCGAACACATTTCACCAAGCAAGCAAGATGGGCAGAAACTTGGTTTGTGGGTTATGTGATTTGTTTGCTGGAATCAAAAGCAGATTCTCAGGAATCCGAATTTCAGAGTGGAATGACAAAAAAGCAAACTGAACTTACTCTAGTCAGGAATTGGATTCTCTAGAAGGGGAAGAATAACCAGAACCATATTCTGTGCTCTTGGGAACACAGTTTACTTTAGTTGCAGAAGTTAATGCAATGCCAATAGTAGAACTGGAGAATATCTTAAAATCTTTATTTCTTCACAGACTCAAGCTTTCAACAAAGAAGGCAATGGCCAAGAGATCAAAATGAACCTTGAATTTCCCACTGTCTCTTGAAATATTCTGCACATTAGGTTAACATACCCTTAAGCCACAGCAAACCTCCCATCAGTGACACCTCCCATTCTTCTCCACGAGCTAAACCCTTAAATTCTTATTTACATGTAAAACCCACCACTAGACTGGTCAACAGACATTGCTTGCTGTCACGATGCATCTCATACCTGGCCAATTTGCCCTCCCTGTAGGTCCTTCCCCATGGATGCCGATGCTTCTGAAGAGGCCAAACATCTGGCAACCACAGCGTGACCGAACCCTCCATGGTGTTCCCATCAGCGCAGGCTGGTTCCGTTTCCCGGCAATAGTAGCACTTCCCATAGAAGCAAGTATTATTACCTTCAAGGCAAAAGAAGAAACCACTTCAACTTGATGTTCGGATTTTAAACAAAAAGGCTTTGGGATGTTCTAAGACAAAGTTGGAAGTCTTCCAGAGGGAAAAATTCCAATCTAGAAAATTTAAATCAACAGGCAGGTACTACTGCTTCCCAATATGTTGGAAAGAGGCTGTAACAAATTTTACTGTGCTTGATGGATTAAAACTTGACTGCGAGTAATGACAGATGTTTACTTTATATAAATATATGCAAAGGACATTTATTCACATACCACCTAAAAATGGGAGTATCAAAGTCTGAAGCAGACCCCCTGGTACTTGATACAGCTGGCGGTTTCAAACAACTGTCTCTGCAAAGTCTGATCATTTAAAAAAAGACTGGTTTATATCATACTGTAAGCCTCATTGAACCCATTCTGAGGAAAGCCAGAATATAAATATTTTTAAACCAACAGTTGAAATTACTTCTGAAACATTCGTTGTCCCAATTAACAAAAGCAGTAGCGAAACAGCAAAGACGGCTCCTTAACGGAGGATTCTCTGCACAGACCAGTATGTCAAACAAGCTCGTCAGCAGATGTAACAGGGTGAATTTGACACAGTCTCTTTCTGAACACGAAGGAGACTTCTGGTGGCTGGGAGCAGGGAATATCTGTCGTTTCACCCCCAGGGCAGCTTGTGCCCAGCACTGTTCCTGGCAGTCCTCTGCACCTGGATCAATACTTGGGGGATCTACATCAACAGGGGAAGCAGGAAAGTTTCATTCCACAAGCAGAGCTCTGCTTGTAGGTTACTGGATCACAGCCCAATGTTTCCATTTTCCCATAGTTAAACTCTTGGAGGGGAGCCACGGAGTTATGTACTCCCCTCTCTCCTTTCTTCCCTCAAGGGCATGAACTTCCCAATCTTTTCACTTTTTAGAACTAACCAGTGCACACTCCCTGCACCAGTGTTATTGCTAACTGCAGCTAGCTTCACACCCGTTTACAAACCAATCATGGTGAGTGTTAATACCAGTGTAGACATAATTCAGTACCATGGTTAGCTCCAAAAGGGCACCACAGAGGAGATTTCACATATGAGAGGTGAGAACGAAGGGAAAGGGAAACGAGACCATCTCATCCTCCCCATTTCTTAAACCTTGGGAGATTACAAAAGTTTCATCTGCACTGGACATAAGGGACCTGGAAAACACAGGCAGCCAGCTAACATTTTCTACAAGGTTTTTCCAGCTGAGAGGACATTTTTAAATGTGCATTCTCACTTACCTAATGTCAGGAAGGTACTGAGCAGCTGCTCCGTGGCAACGGGTTTGATTTCTGTGCGGAGATTCACAAACCTGCCAACCACCATCGGGGCTCGCCGGAAACCCAAGATTCTGTGGGGTATAGGGAGGAATAAAGCCTGAGGAGATGCAATACAGAATGAATCTTAAAAAAAAGTGCCCAGAAGTTAAAAACCTTTTGTGATCCTGTTAGAAGTTGCTGGGCTTCTCCAGCACAGCGCTGATGCACCTTGGCCATCAAGGAGCCAGAATAATTATTAAACAGAGACTATGGGACACTTCTCTCCAAGTAGATAGAGCACAGGCCTTAAATGTCCCATTAGTGGGGAACAGAAAACAAAATTTTACTCCACCCAGCTATCTCTTTTCATTGGAGTTTCCAAATTACCGCAGAGCTTTCACCTTAGCACGTTTTAATGCTCTCCCATCTGCTGTCTTGGAGGGGAGATACGCTCATATTCCATATGCAAATCGCCTCTGCCCCTGTCAATCCGGACAGGTAGAGACGATAGAGCATGTCCTTCTATACTGTAAGTTCTATCAGGAGATTCGTACAAAGTATATCTTACCAGTTATTGCTGCCCACCCAGGCAGACCAAGTCAGTCTTATTCTGCCCTCCTTCTAACTGATTCCTGCAAAGAAATTACTGCTAAGGCTGCAAAGTTCTGTGCTTTGGCTAGTGTAATCAGACAAAACATTATTACTTCCTCTAGAAATTTTAATTACAATTTTAACGATTTTACCCATTTTAGCACACTGATGTACTTAATTCTTAGACATGTGTAAACTTAAAATTAATGTACTCTTACAGTTAATTTTATTCTGTTATCCTTTTAGATGTTTGCTGTAATGAAATCACTGCTGAGGTAGCAAGATTCTGCACCCTGACTAGTTTAATTAGATAGACTATCACAACTTCCTTTAAGAAATTTTAACCAATATTTAACAATTTTATTTATTTAAATATATTGTTCAGTTTCCTAGATATGCTTAGACATGTAATCGATGTATTTGTTATATATTATTGTATATGCTGACTCAAATTCTGATCCTAGATCGTAATAATAAACTTGATAACAAACTTGAAACCTTTTGTGGAGAGTTGGAGAACTTACAGGCCATGTTTCAACTGCGTGAGAACGCCTTAAACTGCATGTGCCATTCTCATCACATGGTTTAGAGTGCTCACCATTGAAAGCAGAGTAACTTGCAATTAAGGAGGCTAGGAAAAAAACATCGGAAATGTGTCCTGAGCCACAGACAAGTGGTTCAGCTGGGGCCAGGCTGCACACATAACCGGAGCTGAGAGTCTATCTACTCCAACCCAAGGCCCTGAGGCTGGTTGCTGAAACAAGAGTGAAGGTACCCTGGGCAAAGGCAGGAAACAACCTTTTAGAGTTCAGATCAGGTCTGACCAAAAGAGAAGTGTCATACTGCCTGCAAATCAGTGAGGCCAGCATTGCACCCATATTCCACACACCTGTACAGTGTCCCAGTTTGCCTCAGGCTATGAGATTTCAGGTTCCAGCACCTAAGTCCTTGGCAACAAACTCAGAACTACACATAATGGCCATGCAGGAACGATGCCAAAAATAGCATCTCCACATTGAATGTTCCCCTCCTGCACCATAATGTTTAAGAACATGCAGACATTTGACACACGACAGGCTCAATCCAGGGATGCAAGTTGTGGTGTAGTCCTGCTCCAGCACCGATTTAGAGCGTAACTAATGTTCTTGGCTTGATTGAGAATGTTAAAGACTTGAAGAGCATTAAACTGTTAAAGAGCATACATTCCAACCTAACAGCACACAAAGTATGTAAACAAGTAAGAAAGCCTTGCTCCAAGTGTTAAAATTATTTCTCTGAGATATCCTGCAGGCCATAGAGGTCTCCAGTGGATGAGAAAGGTCACTGAGCAAAATATAAACATTTACTTGTTTTGGTTATTCTAATTAGATAAAGATTTTAACCTTGATTGCATTCCTTTCCCAAGAGAATGTCAGATATATGGCTCCGGCTTTTCAAATGTTTGCATAATTCATTTCTCGCTCAAGCTTGTCAGATGTCATGTTCTCTGTGACAAGCGTCATTCTGACAGAGTGTTCGCATCATTCTGACAGCATGTTCAAAATAACCTTTGATCTTTTATTCTGTAAACAATTAGCAATTATCCTATAAACAAATAGCATTGATTGTATATAAAGCCCTCCAATGGAACTGGTCCTTACACATTTCAGCCTGATTGGTGATGGGTGTCATGGGCTTATTAAATTTAAACAAAAAAATTTTCTCTTCTGTAATCACTGTGTTTGGTGTCTTGAAATATATGTGGGTAAGTGATAGTAGGGGACTTATGAACTGGCAGCAGAGTACTATTATAAAAATTCCCCTATCAGAGAACAACTCTCTTATACCTAAAATTGGCGGATACTTACCAAGGTACTAAGGGAACACTGGAGAAGATGGGGAAAAGTTTAACTGCTGCAACAAAAGGTTTAGTTGCTTACAAAAACTCTATAAAATGTACTAGCCCACCTTCCCCCCACTTTTTTTACAGACTTGCCTGCCCCACATTAACTAACCATGCATTTGCAGCCTAAGAGAACTACTGTAATGTTCCCATACTCGTCTCTTGGAAGTAAATTTTTTTTATCTCCCACAGGTGACCAGACAAGTGACTATTTACAAGCCTACTTCAATGACAGTAATTTCACTTTTTGATGGCTGCTTCTGTTGCTGCTCCAGTAACATAAAGAACCATTTGGGAGCATCTTCCTCAAAAAAATATCTACAGACTCACATTTAAACACAACTAAAAAAAATGTTACGATAGATGGTTCTTCCAAATAAATAAAGGAAAAAGAAAACACAGTCAGTTAGCTAAGGACGACACTTCAACTCCTATTCTCAGTCTTTAAAAGCAATGAATTGCAATTCACCGTTTGTGTACCTGTCAAGATGGAAGGCTGCCACTTCTGCATTGTGCCTGTCATACCCAGCATACGGCTCCCCTTCTACCACATAGTCTCTGGCATATCTAAAAAGATGTGACAAAAGAGATGTTCTAGTGCATTGTTCTGGATTTCCACTTCCAAGCTACAAAAGAAAAGGTCAAGTGGAAGGAGGGCTTTGCATCACTCCCAAGTAATTCAGTGAGAAGGAGCAGGAGCGAATTTAGAGTAGTGCTCTTGGGTCATAATGTTATTGCCGTTTAAGCAAGCGAGCCCCGAGCTACAGCTTTCAACAGCAGGCACAGAAATGGTTCTGTAATCTACATTGTGGTTCACCATCAGCGAGATGGAACAGCTTTTCTGTGGCTACTTCTCACTCATGCTGCTCCAGGAAACCCAGGACCCATGAGAGAGACATCCATTCACAAACTTGCCTGCAAGAATGGCATCAGAGGAATTATCTCAGATCCTTCTCCCCACCTCTCTCTACACCCTTTCCATAAATACACATTGTGGAGGAATAAACAGACAAGCAGTCAGCTATGTCTCCTGCCACCTCTCCTTCTGCCGGGGGATGATCATCAAGCGCTCCACTTTGGGAAACCCCGGTGAAAGTAATTTCTTTATGCTTCCATTAAACGGACATTTTACCTCTTAGGCTTGAAGACTACTTTCTGTCCCCCTTCCAGTATGAGCAATGCCTTCAGCTGTGTTCCCTTGTAGCCCACATCTGCTTTGATGATCTTTTTTGTAGCCATGGCATGCATTACTGCCCCCAGTTCTGGAGTCTCCTCCGGATACACTTCACGCGGCACCACCCACTGGGCTGCAATCTCCCATGGAGACTGCAGCGTGTGGTCAAGTCGGGGGTCCAGTTCCACCCGCAGGCTTGCCATCATACGATGAAAAGCACGCTGGTCCTCACGGTTAGCTGCCGAGGTGTCCAAGTTGTCTATGAGGAAAACCTTGGTGAAAATAAAGATGACAAGGAGAATTGCCAGAAGCACCACCCGCTGCTTCAACTTCATGGTGGAAAATAGTCTCTAATCCTGATAAGCTCTTCCAAGGGCTACAGGAAGTCTCTTACAAAGCGAGGCAAGCAGCAGTGTGGAATTTGATGGATTTCATTCATAGCCTTTACTCCAACTAGCCCATTGTGGCAAATGCATCTTCTTTTACTGCTGTAAGTTAATAAACATAATGGAATTTTATACCTTGAGGCATGGTCTGCTCTCTGGTTCTATATAATGGACATTTCAGATGTTTAGTACTTTTGCTGTGCATGTCAATAAAACAGATCTACTTTCTGTAACCAGCGTTTCTGAGCTCCACAACAGGCTGCTGGAAAGATTTGTAGTTGGTGACAGTTATAAGGAAATCTACTTACATGGTCTAAGAAAAAAAAAGCTGAACCTGGGAGATTTGTAATACCCAACAAGAATCTTGCAAAATAAAGTTGCGCAGGCTGCAGATCCATGTAACAAGCCATACTTCCTGTGCATGGTCTTTTTTTCAATATTACAAAAAAGTGCCACCAAACACAGAAGAGACAGTGCAGTAGCATAATTATGCTTGCGTATACCACTGCAAGCCACCCAAATTCTGTTAATTCTATCACAAAGCCCCTTATTTCTTTAGATTTACAGTATATTAAACTACACACTTTGTGCTCCGACTAATTAAATAAGTAAATAAATAATAAATATGGCTGAAAATGGCAGAGCAGATAAAAGGTAAGTTGATTGGTGGGTGGAAAGGAGAAAGGGCTGGAAAGGGCTGCCAGGAGGAGAGAGAGTATGGGGGGGGGGATACAGGGGAAAGTGAGGTACCTCCCACAAATCCTTGCCGGTTCCGCATAGTGCAAATGGGCCCAGCTCAGCAGGCACCATGCAACTTGGCCCAAGTATTCTTGGAGAGGCTGCCAGGGGAGGGAAGGAGAGAAAACTGAAGGGGGAGCAGATAAAAGTGGGTTGGTTGGCGGGTGGAATGGAAGCAGGAAAAGGAAAGGCTACTGGAGCTTTCAGGAAAGGGAAATAATAAGAAAAATGAGATGCCTTCTGCAAGTCCAAATGGGTATTATTCTGTAACACATCATTTATACCAACTGTGAACTATATCTACATCCAGTAAGAAATAAAAACTACATTTTATCAAACCACCACGCAGAACAGGATGCGACAACCAGGAGGCTCAAGGATAAGAAACACGTGGAATAAGAAAATGATGTTACTACACTTCTTGTAGTCTGAATGGCATTATACAAAGAACATGTTACTTCATGCAGCACTCATAGGGGCATTTCATAATAAATTTCAGTTATGATACTGATTTTGTGGTATTCGTCAGCTAAAGTTTCACCATGTTAGCTATGTTTACTTTATCATGTTATACTTAATCCTGTTAATTTATCTGCTACTCATCAAAAAAGATTAGAACATGGTAGTATTTGACCAATTGCCAGATAACATAAGACACGTGCATTACACAGCCACATTTGAAATATGAACAACTCTTTCTTAAACTGGCAATAGCAACAGTACTCAAGTCTCTACAGTTTAGGGTGGCAATTTAGAGAGGGGGAGAGGAAGCTCTTTCCCACACTCATCCCAAAGTCCCAAAGATCAGAACAAAAACCAGAAACACTGCATAGCCTGCTCTCTTCCTCTCTAATTTAACAATAGTATTAAAGAAACAAATGTTGCTATTTCCTAATGAAGTAGGACTCACGCAGATTAGATGATATTCTGGTTAAAACTGAGCGAGAAGTATGTTCATCATCTCCTCCTTTCTTTGACATGTGGCACGATCTACTTTTTCTTTGCCAGTTTTCCATGGAACTTCCAAAACTTACATGGTCAGGAAAGCCTACGGAACCAATTATTATTGCCCTGAAATTTGATAGCCTCTGTTTATACCTTGAAGGTAGAAGTGTTGTCTTATTTTTCTTTTTGTTAGGTTTTAATCTGCTGCTGTTTTGATGACTTTTGATAGCTATTTTACAGTTACTGTTCTTAGCTGTTCAGGCATCATTGTTTTATCAAACTAATATTTTATCACGTTTCAAAATTTATTATGAACTACTAGGCTTATTTACAAATATGATAGCAGAGTATACTTTTCACTAATAAATAAATGAGAAAATTGAGCATCTGGGGTTTGTTTGTTGAGCTCTCCCTGGTGCTTAATTTCAGGGGGCAAGAGAAAAGAGGAGTGTGTCTCAGTGGTTAGAGTGTCAGATTTTAGGGCGGGGGGAAGTCCAGGTACAAACCACTCTCTACTATGAAGTAGACTGGGTGACTTTGGATAACCACCCTCACTTAGTCTTACCTTTCCTACCGTTATTGTGACAACAAAATGGAAGAGGAGTAACTACATATGCTGCCCTGTGCTCCTTGGAGAAAGAGCAGAAGAAAAACAGGTACCAATTGTATGCATTTCTTTTTTCTGGAAACGTGTTTTTTTTAAAAAAAATTTTAATTGATTTCCAGTCTCTAAACCCATTGATTTCAATGGGCTTAGACTGGAATAATTCTGTTTAGGATTTAGTCTAAATTCTGGAATAGCAATTTTCAGGATCTGTTTTGACTGGATGGGATTGCTTCATGTTGTTTATTGCAACAGAACTTGTAATAATAAAAAGTGTTTCACAAAAATAAGCTTCAAAAACACTTCTACACTTAAAAAGTTTTTCCCCTCTAGAGTTCCTCAGAGAGGTTTGGTCAAGACACATGGCTGAATGAAGAGGTAGAATGGGCTGTCCCTCCCTACAAATAACAGATTAGTCCATTAGGGAAAAAAGTTCTGGTCTAGACCTTTGCATGCTGTGGAACTCTGAACAAAACGACGCCCTCCCCTGCAGTCTGACGTGGCCCCGTCCATTTTCTCTCTTCATTCTGCAGCACATGTAGATCAGGCCAGAGGAGGAAAGCAGTGCTCTCCTCAGTGATTCAGCAAGGAAGGAGGGAGCGTCCTCTACACATGTTCAGAGGCACTCTCACCCAGTAACACCCCCTGAGCTGCAAAGCGCCATGCCTTCTTGTAGCAACTCATGGGTGAAAGTAAAAGGACACTCCGCACATGCCCAGAGGCACTTCCACCTATTCACCTTTTCTTTTACCTGATATGTGTCAACGGCTCCTTCTACCCCAAGACACACGAAGGGGGGCAGAGGAAATCGTTTTTTATTTCTTTCACTGCCCCTCACCACAACTGAAATGTGGCAGCTGCGAGGTAACTGCTCTGGCCCTGATGCCCCCCACCCCTGTACAGGACAGTACTTGGTACATCCCTCCTCACCTCCCCCCTTTACTTCAAGCACATGGACGGATCCAAAGCGGAGAGGGAAGAGGGCCCGGCAACTCGCCTCGCTCTGGCCCTCCAGTGCGCGCGCCCGTCCCCTTCGTTCCCTTCCCCGCTCCTTCTCCTGAATGCCCACTTTATTACTTACGCGGCCAACACGCACCCGCGCGCCATCCCCGCTGACTGGGCCCGCCGGCACCGCCGACGCCGCCAGCTGCCCCTCTCTCCGCGCTCCCCTCATACACGCAACATGGTACCGCCCAGCTCGTCTACCCCCCCTTCAACCAATGGAAACACCCGGCAAAGCCACGCCCTCCCTCCACAACGCATCCGCCCTCAACGGGGCTACGTCGCGCGGTTTATACTCTCGCGCTAAGCGGGGAGAAGGCCCCGCCCAGGAGTTCGTTCGAAGAGGCTCGGCGTTGCCTGCCCACACCAATGAAAAGCCACTGCCCAATCAGGACGTGTCTGTTCCTTCTTAGCTGGCCAATTAAAAAAGATACTCTGTAGAAGTCAAGTGGGCGGGTTCGTTTGTTAACTCTTTCCTGGCTGGAGAAGACTAGCGGCGGCAATCCTAGCGATGCTTTCCTGAGAGTAAACTCCATGTAATAATATGAGACTTACGTTTGAGTAGACCTGCTGATGGTTGCTTTTTATGACTTAGGGCGCGCCCTAATTTAGCAAGAAGGTCCTTGTTCCATCCTACTTTTCTCAAAATAAAATCCATCTAACCCAGCGTTGTGTGTCGAGTAGATGCCAGTGAGAAAACGAATAAACAGGCCAAGGACATCCTTGTGTGTTTCCTTCCTTAAAAGTACTCTGCACCGTACATGCAGATTCCATTTAGCTTGCATGTGTAATCGCTGTCGATCCGCCTGAACTTACCCTTACTTTAAAACTAACTGAAATGATGGCTATCACCACATTTTACAGTATATTTGTTGTAGAAAGTATTCATAATGCCTGAGGCCCTGTCTCATCAATGAAATGTAGGCTGGTACTCATTCTAGGGTTGCCAGCTCCATGTTAGGAAATTCCTGGAGATTTGAGGGGAAGAAGCCTAGAGAGAGCCAGGCTTGAGGATGAGAGTGACTGCAGCAAGGCATAATTCTATAAAGTCCACCTTCCAAAGCAGCCATTTTCTCCAGGGGATCTTTTTGGCCTGGAGGTCAGTTGTAATTCCGGGAGATCTCCAGCCACCACCTGGAGGTTGGTATCCGTAAGTCATTCCTAGATTAATGGGTGGTTAAATTAATTAACATTTCTTTATACAACACATTTAACAACTCAGCTAATGGGCGATCAGCTGTAAAACCAACATTGGCTTTGTTCGCTTTTACAATTATACATGAACACCAAACAACTTCTAGTTACACAACAACACTGGCTGCATCTGTACACAGCTGGCTAATGTGCCATGGTTGCCCTTTAACCGTCATTAACCTGTCTTGTCTACACATGAAAATCCAGTTAAAATGATTGCAAAGGCGCAGTGGTAGGGATACCAGGCCTTCGCCTGTGCTCCCTGGGAAGTGTTTGGGGTTGTGTCCGGGAGGGGAAAGAGTCATTGTCTCCCATGACACTGGCATCAGTTTCTAGAGATACACTGGGGGGAAGTGATGTCACTTCCAGATCTTCATCAGTGTCAATGAAATGTTAACAACGTTCCCCCTCTTCCATCTGTTGCTCACTGGAGAACAAGCAATGGAGGGCAGGGGTTGGAGTTCCCTTGCCTTCAGTATTATCTGCCCTGAGCTCGCTCGCGAGGAGGGCGGAATACAAATCTGAAATTAAATAAATAAATAAATAAATCTCCAGCCACCATGTGGAGGTTGGCAACCATAGGTTTTGCAACGAATTGCAAGGAGGGGGAGAGTAGAAATTAGTGTCAGCAAAGTAATTCCCCCTCCCCTGTTTCCTTTAAGTGACCCTGGAGGTGACATTCTACCCCTTCTGCAGCATATTTACAAATATATTTTTGCTTACCTGCTGCTTGTCTGTGGAAGATCCAGTTTTGCATCTTTTGTGATTAGTAATGAACCACCCAATTATTAATAGGACTGTGTTTTTCACCCAACATGGGTAGGATAAAGAAATTCAAGGAACACATAGTGATTTTAAGAAAGTTAAGGTGATGTTTGCTGAAAGTTAAAAATGTAACACTCCTTTCAAAACAAATATTGAGAAACATGGGCAGGCCTGAACACGTCACTCTGTAAAGGATGTAGCACAACAGAGTAGGACAAAATGTGAGTTCAATAAAAGGAAGGCATTTAATTGTATTTAAAGAGAGACGGAAATAATTTGCTATCTAAAAAGGTAAATAACCATTAAGAAAAATGTCTTATAAAGTCAAATATTATAAATACAGCACAATAGTTTATATATTTTTCTTATATTAGGAGCTGTGGACTGGCAGGTCCCTGGATAAGTTTGCCAGCTTTAGGAAGTACTAGTTTGTATATCACCAGGAAGATATCACTGTATTCTTGAATGTATACATAGAAACATTACAACTTGGGTGTCAATTTTTTTAAAGGTGCCAAACAATTGGTCTAAAAAGGCAGAATCAGATAACAGCCTTATGATACTTATAGATGAATAAATTCTTATTTCAAAAACCTTTAAACAGAATCTACTTTTCAATTTTATCAGTTTGGGAGACAGTATAATATCTATAATTTAGTTTTAATATCCAGATGTTGAAAGTAGAATGCCCTTCACCCACCCAACTGTAATTTTTGCTACTCTCAATTCAAGTTTTAGATCTTTTCCTTTTACTATCCTTATCAGATTACTCAAGAAAATTTGGAGGGGGGTTTCCCTAAGAGCATTTTAATATATGGTCTTTGAAGTAAATATGCTAACAAAGGTACACCCTGAAGGCTGAAGTGGTGTTGTTGCCTTGCTCTATCATGATTCCATTGATTTATATAGACAACCTGTTCTCTGCATCTTTATTCCTGATGCTGGGATCTTGAGATAGAATTGGGTCCTGTTTGGTACCATGTAGCCCTCTGCCTATCCCTGTGTACCAACTACCATTCTGTCTTCCTGCCTGAGCTGACCCAGGTGGTCTTGCCACTGGTAATAGAGTCTCCCAGGCTTTTGGTGTCAGGGGAATTTGCAATATATATACCAAAGTTTTGATGTCTGGACCGGTTCAGGATTTCATGGCCATCATAACAACTATGGGTATGTCTAAGTTGACATCATGCCCATCACACATAGTGGATCATACTTTGCATTTGGTGTTCTGGTCAGGATAATGATCTAGGAGTGGAAAAATTCTATTTGACTCCATTGTCAATCATGGACCATTTAGGGTTGCCAAGGGAATCAGCAGGACAACAGATGGGGAGGGGACATTGGGAGAGGCTGTCAGTGACTACATGCCTCTCTAGGAATCACTGGAAACTCTATGGTAGACCTGTTAGCAATTTTTAAACAAAATTCTTTTTGCCATTGGCTGCAGTTGTATTGGTGGGCAGAAAATCTCCCATCCCCAGTGGGCACACGGCTACCCTAGGACCACTGTCTGGTTGTGTTTAGCCTAAATGTAGCATAAAGCCACCACAATGGTAAGGGATCAAGTAAAATGATCCACCCCCGCAACAGAAAAATATCTTCCATGTATCTAATGAACACACTGGGATAATTATATAATGCTGTTGATTGTTTCTTGCTATGCATTTTGAGGGATTAAAACTGCATCTTAAAAAGCATTTCACTAGTTCCAAAACAAAATATTTCTCCAGACATTTTCCAGTGCTTCACAAAATTTCTGATATTTCTTTTAGAAGAACTGGGTGGGACATGTCCTAAAGAGGTGCAGTGTTTGTTTTCTAATTTTTCTAATTTTTTTTTCTTCTAGACTATTCCCATCTCTCTGTGTTATGCTCCTTACAAGCTCTGAGTTCCATAACTCAGGTCAAGGAAGGTACGTTTTGAATGGCTGCCCATGACTAATACAGTGGTTACTGCATCCTCTCTCAAAACTAGAGAAGGAAAAGGTTAACCTCATTAGGAAATTCAATCCAGATGACGGAACACCTTGGGGAAGGCTGCCTTTTTAATGGCAACCGCAAACAGAATAACAAAAGCCACATTTACAGTGCAATCAAAGATAAATTCTGCGCTGAAGGACGGTTAAAAGCTTGAAAATTTCTTAGTGCCAAAAAGTACATGTCCGCCTTTGCAGGTCAGCATCCCGGACGTTGCCTTGAGAGTTTCCCCAAGCAATGTAAAACTGTCATTTAAAATGAATGTGAAGGTTTCACACATCCTTAACAAGGAGTGCCATTGACCAACTCTATGTGATGAGTAGACTTCCTGAGAATGTAGCTAGAGATGGGCATGAACTGGAAAAAACCTGAACCATGCAGTTCGTGGTTCGTCAAATTTCACAAACTACGAACTTTCACAAACCTGCCCCGGTTCGCGAACCAGTTCATTTGGTTTGTGAAAACGTCACATCCAGGTCAGAAAAATCATCACTTCTGGGTCAGCAAAAGGTCACTTCTGGGACAGCAGAAGTTTACTTCTGGGTCAGAAGAAGGTCTGCAGGAAGTCCATCCCCTGTTGCCTAGAAAACTGATTGATTGGCACCAGGCTGTCTGCAGTGACGAACCCCAAAAACGTACCAAACGAACCAGCCTAAAGTTCGTGGTGGTTCATCAGAAATGGGGAGATGGCTTCGGGACCCCGGCTTCTTACACTTGATGGGGCACCACTTACATTGGCCCCAAGAGTTAGGACCCTGGGGGTGATTCTGGACTCCTCCTTGAAGATGGAGGACCAGATCATGGCAGTTGCCAGGTCCTCATTTTATCATCTTCGGCAGGCCAGGCAGCTTGCCCCTTATTTATCTCCCCACGACTTGACTACAGTGGTCCAAGCAATGGTCACCTCTAGGCTGGATTACTGTAACGCGCTCTACGTTGGGCTTCCCATGGGCCTGATTCGGCGGTTACAGCTGGTACAGAATGCAGCGGCGTGGGTCATTACTAGAGCACCGGTGTGGGAGCACGTTACGCCGGTGCTACGCCAGCTGCATTGGTTGCCAGTGGAGTACCGAATCAGGTCCAAGGTTTTGGTGTTAACCTACAAAACCCTATGCGGGCTGGGACCGACGTATCTGCGGGACCATCTCTCACCATATGAGCCCCAGAGGACTCTTTGATCTAGTGGAAAGTATCTTCTAAGTTTCCCTGGCCCTAGAGAGGCCCGCCTGGCATTGACCAGGGCCAGGGCGTTTTCGGTCCTGGCCGCGGCCTGGTGGAATGCTCTGTCTTGTGAGACTAGGACCCGGCAAGATTTGCTTGCATTTCGCCAGGCCTGTAAGACGGAGCTATTCCTCCAGGCATATGACTGACGCCGGGCGTTCCCCCCCCCGTGGAGGGGGGGTTAAACCATTGCCCCTATGTGAACGCCGATGCTGCTGCCACACCTATTATTACGGCATGGATTTGTTCTGGTAACACCACTGTGTGATGTGCTAAACTTATGTGCTGCTTTTAAAATTTTTAAATTATTTATATGCAATAGATGATATTGCAGATGATGATTGTGTTTTTTAATGTGTTTTAATGATATGTTTATTTGTATTCTGTTATCTGCCCTGAGCCTGCGAAAGCGGAGAGGGCGGAATATAAATACAATAAATTAAATTAAATTAAATTAAATTAAATTAATGGGATCTGACGAACCATGGTTCGCGAACCACGAACCGGCCTGGTTCATTCTTCATTTCGGTTTGTGCCCATCTCTAAATGTGGCAACCATTATCCATTCTTTCATCACTTTGAAGATACTCTGCTGTGCTATATTTTATTTGGGGTGGCTCTTGAAGACTTTTCAGAAACTAAAACTAATGCAGAATGGAACGACCTGTTTCCCAGCACTATAGAGTGATTGCTGTGAACAAAGTACTTTTAATTGTTCTGCCTTCTTATCAACATAGCCACTGTTCCTTGTATTGACATATAAAGTCGTAACAGCTTGAGTTCAACATTAGAAACTGCTGCCTCCTAAATTTGCCAGATGATCAAGGGGGAAAAAATGATGTGGTCTGCTCCTGTGCTTAAAATGCAACTGGCTGCTGCAGAAAACAGCCACTAAAGCTGTTCATTGAATGAAAGAAAATAAGTTTAGAAAAACAGACAACTTGGATGGGAGGATGATAGAAGTTTATAAAATTACGTATGGTGTAGGGAAAAGTTGATAAAGATAATTTTACATTTTTCTTTCCCACCGCTATTGATGGGAGGAAGATGCAAGATAGGCAGAGTATCCATTCTAATGAATTTTTAAAAATATGCTGTGCTAAGGTGGTGACAGCAAATGGTTAGATGATTTCAGAAGAGGATTAGGCAAATCCAGTGGTTATTGGCCATGACAGCAACATGAAGCCTCCAGGTTCAGGGGCAGTGTACCCTTGAGTACCAATTGCTGGGAGGCAAGCGGGGGGGGGGGGCTTTGATCATAACTTACATGTGGGCTTCCTGGAAATTCCTGCTTTCCACTGTTGGAAAGAGTTGACAGATTGTTGCTATTTCCAGAGCTGGACTGGGTCTAATGGTCTTGTCCAGCGATACTGTTCTTCTGTCTATCCCCTCCACCAACCCTGAAGTAGCAGACACCATCTTCAGGCCCTGCAACTAGGGTTGCCAGGTCTCTGGAGCCCCCCTGATGGGGGATTGGGAGCCTGACACTTACCCTACAAAGTGATGTTTCCAGGAAGTGATGTTATCATGTGGGTCAAAGGGCAGCCTGGCGTGCACTCTGGTGCTCTCCAAAGGGCTGAATCACACACACACCGCAGGCCTGATTCAGCCTGTAACAGTCCCATTGCGGGGTGCGGGGGTGTGCTGCAGTGGGGGGCGCCGTGCTGCCTGGGGGTATGGTGTGCCACCGGGGGGGGGCACCCCAGGGGCGTGCCCCCCTGCTGGCAGGTAAGTGGGGTCGGGGGGGGGAGGAGGTGGGAGCCTGCAGAGTTTACCCAGCCCTCCTATCAGGGCTGGGAGCAGGGCCAGTCAGGGAGACTGGGTGGAGATTGGGAGCAGAGCCAGGGAGGCAAGGGGAGGCCTTTAAATTCAGGTCCCTATGAAGGCTGAGGAGGATTTTGCAGGGAGAGGCAGCTTTAGCGTGCTGTTACTTCCAAGGCAGCAGGCAACACCCTTCCCTGTCCATCTGAGGCTGGAGGACACCTGCCTGGAGAGCTGGTAGGATGGCAGGCCATCAGGTGGAGGCGCCAGTGAGGGAGGAGCCTCACAGGTCTAATCCCTTGGTCTAATTCAAGTGAGCTTTTTTGTGGTAAAATTTTATTCTGTTAATTCAGCCTTTTAGGATGGGGCAAACCATAGGCTTCTACAGATTTGTCAAGACGACAAATACTAGTTTAGAAACATAGAAATATAGGGCTGAAAGGAACCCAGTGGGTCATCTAGTCCAATTCCCTGCACAATGAAAGAAATTTATAGCTCCCCCGCCAGTGACCCCCTGTTCAATGCCCAGAGGAAGGCAAAAAACCTCCAGGAGCCCTGGCCAATCTGGCTTGGATGAAAATTCCTTCCTGACCCCAGAGTGGCAACCAGTTTTACCCTAGGCATTAGAAAAGGGCCACGAGAGCTGAGCCCTGGCTCATGCCTTCCTGCCCTCCCCCTCAAAGTCTGCCTAAGTTCATATTGAGTCATAGAATCAGAATTGTTGACAGATAGCCGCCTAGCCTCTGCTTAGAAACCTCCTTAAAAACCTACTTAAAGAAGGAGAGTCCATCCCAAGGAAGACTGTTCTACTGAGGAACCGTTCTGTCAGGAAGTTCTGCCAAATATTTAGCCAAAAATGCTTTTGTATGAGAAGAAAATTCAGTCAGTCTAGCAACTGAAGTGGAGAGGCAAAATTCTGAAAAGAATGTCCCATGGAATTCATAATGAGGAGCCTGTGACAGGAAGAGAGGCAATACATTTTTCAGAAAGTTAAAGGTGGTATGTACACACTTTTTCCGTATCTCACTGTTGTCTTTGCTCAAACACATTTTTTACAGAGTGCTTAAAACACACACACTACCTGGACACAAGCAATAACCACAGACAACAAAGGGCCTCATCATACCACTTTTGGCCCTCAAGGGCATAAAGCCCTGCTATAGGCTTGCCATTCCCCCATTTGGGGCGGGGGATCCCCTGCTCCTACCTCCCCACTGCCCCAATTACTAGGTCAGCGGGGGGGCATGCCCCCTGGGATGCACCCCCAGTGGCACGGTGCACCTTCTGGCGGTGTGGCGCACTCTCTTCCAGCAATGTCAGTTGGTCTGCCCCCCCTTTTTTTCTTTAGGCCTTTCCCATTTTCTTTTTGACCTGGGGGTCATTGTTCAAAATCAAATATACTGATGACTGTAATATTAGCTTTTCTCAGCAGGTGGCTCTCTAAGTGCACTGTTGGCTTTCTCTAGTCCTGTAAAACTGAACTATTTCTGTGTTTGCTTGCAACTACCTCTTTGCTTTTCTTCCTGCCTGTGGAATAACCATTCATATACAAAATTCAGTGCTGAACCACTAATGGGCAATTAAGCCCAATTAACCCCACCATACCAGTTTTACCATATTGCTGACGTAACAGAAATGCTATACTGTGGCATCAACGTAACACAGAGATGAACTTTACATCCAACTTTTCATTAGTGTGAATGCTTGCTATTGCTAATGAGTGCTTGTGGCTACTTGCTATTTTTAGAACTAACTGAAGATGTTTGCTCTGTGGCTTCTAAGGAACATACTCAGTTAATGGGTCTTGCTTAGGACACATCTCACATGTTCGGTTTGGGGCTGAAGCAGTTGGGGAGTAGTAGTGTGACCCGTGAAAGAGAAAGAAATCTGGACTTCATCACAGAACAATGGAGCTGATTAGAACAGTGAAACTGAATGGACATTGCACATTCCCTGCACAGCCCCCAGGCAAATTGAGGCTGCACGAGTCTGTAGTTGAATGTTGTGGCTGAACCAAGATGCGTGATCTTCTTCTCATTTCCACGAGACATGAAGTTTGCTGCAACCTGAAAAGATGGTATTATGGAGATCCAAATGGGTGCAGTTTTATCCGGGGATCTAGTGCTGGTTTACAAATTACTGTTTTCTGTCAATTTGTTTGTGCACCCATGCTTAAATGGTATATTTATTACTGGATATTACACAAATGCCCTAAGTCTCCAGTGCTCTCTGCTCCAAGTAAAGAAGTCCGTGGTACTTCCCCTTCTGTTCTGAGAACCAGGGAGCCATGCTGCCTTCAGTTCCTGCAAGGCACAAAGGTGGCTAATAAATGTTTTGAATAAATAAATAGATAAATAATAAAGCAATTAAATACCCCACTAAACGGTCTATTCCTGAACATCACTGAGGCCAGTGGGTTTTTATTTGTTTAGGGAATGTATATGCTGCCTCTCCAGTGTACTACTCAAGGCAGCTTGCAAGTACCATGTGCCCTCAAGTCATACTTGTACCGATCTGCTGAGATTAGGCTATACTATGCTGCCTTCCCTCCCAAACATTATAACGTCATAAAAACACGATCATTAATATAAAAACACAACAAGCAATTAAAAACAAACTAGGGAGGCCTAACAATAGCCTAAAACAAATATTGAGCACCCTAAAAAGTATCCAAATACAGACAATAAACAGCTTTAAAGCCCTTACCTAAAAGCTTGAGGGGAAAGAAATGTTCAAAATTGGAAACTAAAAGTGTGCTAGGTGGCAGGTGAGCCTCAAAGGGGAGGGCATTCCAAAGGCAAGGTGCCACCACTGAAAATTCCCTGTCTCTAGTTGTGTCACCTGCCTCGCCTCTGAAGTTGGGGGGGGGCAGAGAACAGGGCTTGGGAAATCTTAACTGGTGGGCTAGACAATATGGGAAGAGCCTGTACTTCAAGCACCTGGCCCCAAGTCATTAATGAGCATTCAAGGTAAGAACCCACACTTTCAGCGCAATCTGAAATAGAGTGGCACCCTATTTACACTGTAAATTGAGTTACACCCTTCTAAGTCCATTGAACTGTGACTTTGCACTGTTTGTATTGTGCCTGGAAATAGGTGTGTAGTCAGTACAGATCTTTCCAGTTTTCCTCCAGCAAGCAGTATCCTATACACACTTACCTGGGAGTAAGCCCCACTGAACCCGACAGGAGTTACTTCTGAGGAAGCCTGCCTAGGATTGCACTGTTTTGACTTGTAGCCTCAAATTCAAGTTTGAACATTGGCCAGAATGCTCAAAAGAAGTTACGCTTTATGTGCAATATAGCTTGCTTTGGAAGAGCACTGAGATTGTCACAGTGCAATCCTAAACGCAGCTACACCCTAGTTCATAGACATCAGAGGACTTGGCAGGGTGTAATTTGGCTTAGAATGGCAGTGTCAGCGCTGGATGAGCTTTCAGCCACTCACTGTTAGGAGGACATGAGCAGCTCCATTCTGCAGCCGCTGAAACTACTGAATAGTTTCTAGAAGCCTCCTCCTCTAGACACTGAGGCCATTATTTCTGTCCGAGAGAGCAGTCATGATGACACTGCATTCCAGAACCACTGGACTGGATCTTGAGCCTCTGGCATCAGAGATGGGCTTCTTGCACTGGAGAAAAGTGCTACTACTAGCAGAAGAGATCTCTGTCATCATTGGCCCCTTTAAAAACAAATTGCTTTGGGATGCTGGGAACTACTACAACAGAAGTCTTCAGATGGCTGTAGAGTTGCCAGATGGCATGAAGAAAAATATCCCTTTACCAGAGATTTCATGTATAGGAATAGGCAACTGGAACTTTTCATGAAATGGAGGCAAATAACATTGCATTAAGCCTCTACTAAAGGGACAGGGCATTTTCCTCTAGGCCAGTTGATAGGGTTCCCAGGCTCCAGCTGGTGGTGGGCACACTTCCAGCATGGCAGGGCATAACGACATCACTTCCTGAAGTGATGTCATTGTGCAGGCTGCAAACGGGTCTCTGATAAGTATCCACACACACAGCAAGAGCCTATGGGGACCTGATAACCTTGCCAGTTGGCTACCTTAGGTGGTAGGCCAGGACCCACAAGTGGGATATGTCTCAGTCTAAAGTGAGTTGTCCTGGTAGCATCATCATCTCCATATTATTTTCTTTACTTATTTAGGATTTTCCTTTTAAACAAAGGGAAAAGTTGGAGACAAAAAAAGATAAGGAGGGAAAACAGGATCTCTGGGGCTGTGAATAGCTTGTAGAGGAGGGAATTTAAACTCGTGCAACTTTTTTCTCGCTTGCTGATCTGTTTATCTAGAAAATTCACACGCTGCCTCTCCAAAGACCTGCTTGAAGTGGCTCATAAAGTCAAAACAACACAACAAAACCAAGCAGGCCATTAAAAACAAGCCATGGTATAAAAACAGCATTTAACAAACACTACGCAGCCTAAAATGGCATTGATAAAACAGTTCTTGCAATAAAAATAATTTTCAAAAAGATGGAATCACTCAGTTAAAAGCCTGGGTAAAAAGAAATGTTTTGGCCTGCCCCTCAAAAGAAAGCGGGGTAAGCACCAGGCAAGAAAGAAGGCATTTCAAAGGTGAGGCACCACCACCAAAAAGCCCGGTCTCTCGGTACCATCCACTGCAGCCCTGCAGGTGAAGTCACAGACAGCAGGGGTGGAGAAGAGGGCTGGACATGACTCATCTGCCAGAACTGATGTTGCACATAATTTTTAATCCAGCCACAATGATTGTCGTCCCTTGCTTCTAAGTACCTCTGCAAAGATAAAAACAGACATTTACATACACAAAAAGGGTCTCACTGAGACCATAAAATTTGAAAGCGGTAACATTTCACAAAAGAATGCATTTCAACAAATAAATCGCATAGGACATATAAATATAGACAATGGGCCTGAAATGGGACCAAAACATGCATCAACTTTTCAAACAGGGAACCCGTCTTGTTGGTTGGGATTAATGGTGGGCCTCACTCTCAGGTCTGAAAAAGCCGTTGAAGGCTACTGTACTATGCAGTCTACCAGAGGTGACTCAAATTTAACCAGTGCTCAAACTACTGGTGTGTGAATGAGCTATGCCCAGTGAGCTATTGGAGGCGGGAGCGCCTTATGTGACTGTGAAGTGTGCATTCTCTTGTGCCCTTGCCTTGCAAAGCACTTTTCTCCCTCCCCAGCTCAACTTGAACTATTTTCAGGAGAGGTGCTGGAGTTTTGATGGGAGTTGCCTTTGCAGTGTGTGCTGGGGGTGATGTGGTGGGAGAGGCCAGTAATGCATCCCACTGTGAGGCCTATCAGAAAGGGGACATGGTTGCTATAGAGACTGGAATCTGTACTGTGGAGCTGTCTGGCATGTGTTCATTCAGGCCTCTACAGTATACCTTACTATGGCTGGGTGGGTGTGTATGTATGAAGCTGCCTTATACTGGATCAGGCCATTGATCTATCAAGGTCAGTGTTATCTAAGAGCCAAACTACAAGTGACGAATGACACAGGCTGGACTCTTGTCAGCTTCCCTCAAGTTTTGATGGGAAATGTAGGTGTCCTGGTTTTATAGCTTGGCTCTCCATTACAGCTGCAAGACCAGGATGCCTACATTTCCCATCAAAACTTGAGGGAAGCTGACAAGTGTCCAACCTGTGTCATTCGTCACTTGTAGCTTGGCCCTAAGACTACAGCAGCTCTCCAGGGTCACAGGCAGAGGTCTTTCCCATCACCTACTGCCTGATCCTTTTAACTGGAGATGTCAGGGATTGAACCTGGGGCTTTCTCCATGCCAAGCGGTTGCTCTGCCATTGAGCCACGGCCCCTCCTAATGTGGGCGTGCTTACAAAGGAAAATCAGTAGTAGTACAAACCCATTTTGCACACCTTCGGAGACTGCTAGAACTGATTTTACTTTATCACTTCATGCACCCAAACAAGCGGAAGTCTTTTCAGTCGTATCACAACTGGTTCTCCACAAACCATAACCGGATATCCATCGCTTTAGACAGAACAGCTGTGTGGCTGTAGACTAAACATCATTCATGCCAGATTACAAAATTACATCCTTTGCAATCTGGCCACATCAGGGTTTTTTTTTCACAGACTTTGTATGCCTGAACAAGAAAAATTTGTTTATTCCCAAAATTAAAAATATGGCCAAAGATTCAATTGCTCACGCCTTGGAAATGTTTACATTGGATTATTGTAAGACTGTGGAGCAGCCTGCAAGATGGATTGGAAACTGCAACTAGTTCAAAATGCAGCTGTCTACTTGTTAACAGATTACCCTGGGAGAATAAAAAACCAGCTGTGATGGAATACGGTTTGCCATTAGTTTCTGGGCTGAGTTTTAAGAGGCTGGTGTTTTAAAACTCTATACTGTTTTCAGGATACCTCAGAAAGCATCCGCACCCTTAATGAGAGCTTCCTCCCCAATTCTTTCATCTAATGAGTTCCATCTAATGAGTCCTTACCTACTATGAACAGGGCCTTCTCTGTGGTGGCCTCTGTTATGAATGGATTAATGTCATATTAGGCTTACCTGTTTGAAGCAGGCAATAAGATCCCAAGCGACATTCCCAGAAAAGGGCCCTGCAGAAGCTTGGTTAATTCAAAGTTTTAAGCAGTGAGTACAGCAGGGCAAAGGCTCCAGAAGGGCATGGCAGAAGCTGTGGAGGGCTGTGAGAGAATCTGTCCCCTCTGAAGCGATCTCCACCGGCTCTGTCTTTTAAAACTCACTTCCCGGCTAACGTGCCTCCTTGAACTTGGCAAACACGTGCCCAGGTGTTTCGTATAGAGAGATTCTAGGAGCTGCAGCTTGCTCCACTTTTTAGGGTACTTCTACTGTCCAGTCACAGCACACTTCTCTCACCCATCCAGCCCCCCCTTTTTACTTTAGAGTCCTGCATTTTTAACCACAGTAAACCCCACTTTAATTAGCAGAAATAAAACAAGCAAACTATTCACATGACAAAACATTATGCCTACCTTGCAGGACTGTTGCCACAGATGAATAAGAAAGATTTTAAGTCCTGTTTCCATTCCAGATGAAATTCTGTGCATGCTAACTTAGAAGTAAGTTACTCTTACTGAACTCAGGAGGGCTTACAGTTCACAAGAACTATGCACAGGGCTGAACTGTAAATTTTCTGGAGAAGAGATCATGTTAAGGAAAAAGAGCTATTGGTAAGGGAATATCTTTTTATCAAAATCCCTTTCAGATGTTAAATTTTAGTGTTCCAACTAAGTGTAACAGGAGTGCTTGCTACATGCAATTGTCCTGATATGAGTTTGCCAGTTTGTGTGAATGGGGCAATTCATGTACTTTCCATGTGGTACACATGAACAAAACCCCAATATTTTGAGGGAACATGTACACATGTACCAAAGATGTACACATATGGAAAACATTATGTTGCCCCATTCATACAAAATGACGATTGCTCATAGTGTACATTCCTATTACACGTTGTTGGCAAGCCAATACTGAATGTCTGAAAATGGCAGTATTGATGATCACGGCAAACCTTGAAGAGGTTCTCTCTTATAGTCTGCAAAAAGAAGTCCACACACAGTTCACAAATTTGAGCCAGTCTTTTCCACAGTTTTACATTTTCAAGGGATCCTCCCTTTCTCCTCAGTGCTCTTTAACTGGCTTTTGTTTTCTTGAACTGTAGCTCACACAAAATTAGTCTGGAGTTGTGCTGCCTCCATAAACTGAGAGTGAAATAGCTTTCCATTCCACCGCAGGAATACTCTTCACTCATTACCTTAGCAGACCTGGCAAAGATCATGTAAATTTACCTCAGGTTTGCTAATCATTCACGTGCAACAAAACATGTCTTTATTACCCTGGAAACACACCTGCCTGGCACTACAATAGGGAAAAAATTATCATCTTGTCCACAAAACAGCCTTGAGCCGCAATCTTCTTTTTTATTGTTGTTTTCTCTCTCCCCCACCCCCACTTTTGAGAGTTGTCGGATATTCCAACCATGGGGATAACAGCCAAGGGCCCAGCAAACTCGCAGTTGAAATTTCTTTGGGGTGGAAAGAAAATGAGCAGTTTTCCATGTTTGCAGGAGTGAGGGGGATTCAGAATACAGCACCGCAGGTAGGTTGGTGATGATTTTCATGAAACCCAGATGTGCGTTAGGTTCAGGTTGATTTCCCATGGTAGGGATGAGAACCAGTTCTGGAATCCATCAGTACCCCAAGCTGAGCCTGGCTCAGACCATTCTAAGAAGGAAATTCAAAAGAGAGCCATTAAAAGCACATCAGAACAGAACATGTCCAAAAGGAGAAAAAGGGAGGATGCAACTCCAATTGGCAAGTTTAGCTGGAGCAAAAAACCGAACAAGATTGAAATGTTATAAACATATTTCAAATACTGCTTTCCCCATTTCCCTCCATCTGCTATTTTATTCCTTGTTCCGAGAGGAGTCCAAACTCCTGCTCTCTCATCTTTCCCCCCCCCTTTTCTGAGCCAAAAACAAAACAAGAATTAAAAAGCATTATGGGAACGTAAGTGTAGCATCTGCATTTATATGTCACATTAAGCAGGAATGAAACTCAGTTTACCCCACAGGCATGCACATGCCTTGTTCCCTGTGTTCTCATGTCCTCCTCATCCCTCCTTCCTCCTTCCTTCAAGAGTGGGAAGGAAAACTCTAGATGAAAACAAGCTCCAATTACCCATGATGTCTGACTGCAAACACCGAGCAAACTAGAGTTTGTTTCCCGCTCACAAGATGACATTCAAAAACAATCCCAGCTTAGAATCCTGGTTTGTGATGGGCCAGAAAACTCCAATTTAGCCAAGAGCCTGCGCTCAGACACCACAGGCAACTGGAGCTTGTTTCTGACTGGAGTTTGCTTTTGTGTTCTGCATGAGAAAGGAGTGAGATAAGAGAGGCGAGCACTTGGTTTCAGTGAAGGAGCTATGTTCATGTCTTTTGCGGCAAATTTGTGTGATTCCAGTTTACCACAATCTCTTAATGCTGCCTTAATGAATGGCAGAATAGCTCTTGGAACCGTTTGGTCCTTTCCCAAGGATTATAAAAATTCGCTGCCTTTCTGAATGGCCATTGGAAAGCTTTAAGGAAAAGGGATCAGTTACTTACCAGGTGATTGTTAGGGACCGTCTCCAGTGGCAGCTATCAGTGCCTTGGCAGACCAGAATGCTTTCCTCCACCATTAATGCAAATCCCAGAAGGATATAGACAACATCCAACAAAATCACTTTTACAGAATTTTAAAATTATGGTCAATGGTAAAAAATTGTTACCACGTCCATATTTTCTTCTTCATTGAACTATTGGCCTCCAAACAAGATTTCACAGTTTGTCGTTTAAAATAAAATACTTTGGAGGTTGTTAATTTTACTTATTTTGTGATCTCCCAATAATTAATCATTAAAAGGTTCTAAGTAAAATTAAAATCACCCATTGCAAAAATTTAATACCCAATTAATGTTCTGCTGCTCCAACATAAATATCTCACTCTTGCTTCAATGTTTCCAATCTACAAAAAAGGCTCATCTACAGGCCAAGCTACAAGTGACGAATGACACTTGCCTGGCAAGTGAACAGACTCACGTGTATTCCTCCCTGTTCACTTGCCATTCACTTGCGCTCCACTTGATCAAATGGAACAAAAGTGAATGGCAAGTGAACAGGGAGGAATACATGCGAGTCTGTTCACTTGCCAGGCAAGTGTCATTCGTCACTTGTAGCTTGGCCCTACTTCACAAGCTTGTAAGGAGGGTAAATCAGAATAATGATTGACAGGTTTTTTTTTTAAAAAAACTGCAAAGTGGATAGTTATTGCTATACACATTAGTTAATAAATGTTGAATAAAAATCATGACTATACCACCATGTCTATACCTCCAATACTTGGCCAAAAGAAAGAAGACAATGAATGAGATTGAACTAGTCACAAATCTATTTGGAACATTAAAACCAGCTTTAAATTTCTCCAGACCAATAATGCCAGAGAGAAACTAAAAGGTATCAAAGTAAAGCACAGAATACGAAGATTTGCAGGAAATAAAGCGGTTCTGCCAGTTTACCACCAAGTCCTGTTTCTTTTTTAAAAAGAAAACCAGAGGATAATACAAGCTGCAGTTTTAAATACTTCCATAGATATTTTGCTGGCTCTTTAAGCTATTGGCTCTGCTGCTGAGTGTCATGGAATGTTTATGGACACTCCAGCTGCTCCGAAGAGCAATGCAGCATGGTGGACTTAAGGAGCATATGGAGCTTTTGTGGGAACTTTTGTTTACTGTCATAAAGGCAGCCAACAGACTGATGCCCCCAAAGCAGCTAAGGATATTGATGCACCGAAATATGCTCACAGAGGCACATAACTCTTGAATTGGGTGTTACCGCATGAAATCAAGGACATGTAATCGCTAGACACATGGCAGTGTAAATGTGCTCCTACTCAAATGGAGCATGTGTTTTCAAAACTAGGAGCACTGCTGGTTCAGATTTTTATCACTGACTGAAGGAAAGCACCCCAGCTATCAATACTCATAAAGGAATTTTCAAGATGCAGTAACTCTATAAATATCCTTTCAAAGCAAGCCAAGCCAGCAGCTTTATAGTTAAGATACAGGTACCCTTACCCCAAACAGCGCATCTCCCTGCTACTGTTTCAGCTAAGGAAAATTGCATCTTCTTGTTTTTTTTTAATTTTAAGAATCATACAGAGTTCAGAATATTCAATTCCTTCTCTTGGTTTCCAGCCTAATACTGGAAAAATAAATTATTCAAAGGGAAATTTACAAAACACATAAGAATAAACCTAACCCTAATCTCATCAGTCATAGCTCCCATTCCTTTCTAACAAATCCCTGCCTGTCCAGCCCAGCCCTTTCTAGGATGAGCCCTTCCTTTTTTCAGCACTTTAGTGCTTTGGATGGGGTGGGTATTTAAACATGCCTTCTAAGAACAGTGGACTATAAAAATAGTAGGTGAATAAATAAACTGCATCTCCTATCTGTCACATCCTTCGTTATGATAAGCAAATAACATCTCTAGTGGGTGGGGTAAGTGTCATTTCAATTTAAGTCCTGGTTAATATAATCAATGCTATAAAAGGATTTAAATTAGGCAATTTCACGTCTTCTTTGGAGTTCCTTCTCTGAAGCATAGTGACTTTTGGATGAGCAGCAGAATGTCTTTGTAGATCAACCCTCCTCCCTCCCATATTTATATCTGCCAACTGAGGGCACAATTCATGATACAATGGGCCTTCTCTCACAAAAAAACATGCTATAAATTCTGCTAGTCTTTAAGATGTCACAAAACTCTTCTTTTGTTCTTCTCTGCACATATCAACCTAAACAAAGCTATCTACTGCCGCTCCCCTTCTGGCCACCAGGTGGCACCATTTTTCACGCGTAGCTACTGAACCACAGACTAAAAGCAGCATCACATGTATATATATCTCCAAAGTAACTTTTTTATTGAGGAGTTGGATACCCACGGGACCCTGTCCTGTATGCAGACTTTGACTCCCTAAAGTACTTGAATAAGAAGGAATTATTATATCAAAACTTTCCTTCCCTAGCTACTAGTGCATATGTTGCACCAGTGCATATGTTGAGATTTTGCGGGAACTTGCTCTTAAACTGACATTTTTGTGTTTTGCAGAGTTTTCACCAAGTGGAAAGAGCTGTGATAATGATGACAGCATACTGATACATGTTTGGGGGCCATCGGAGGGGAGGGGGAGAGAGCTCTGCGGAAATTCCATACTTCCCTGAACACTGAAGTGTTTTCACAAATGTTCCCTATATTTTTCTTCATTATCCTAACTCTCTCTCTCTCTCTGTGTGTAAGCCTATGTTGTGAGCAGTCCAAATTCCATACAAGATATTGGAAAAGCAAAAAGACAAGAAATGGTTTCCCAATATTGTGGGAAGGTTCCTGGTACCGATGCTGCAAACTCCACGTCAAACATGTTCAACAATTGAATGTAACATAATCAGACGTGAGCCTATCAGACATGAACCAATCACTGAAAAACTCAAATGCCTGCTGAACAGGTTTGCCTGGATACTTTTAAAAATGAAAGCTAGGAATTCAGAGATCATGGCAAGAGATTGTTAGAGCTCTAGTGTGTAGTTTTGCAACAGCAATTACTGATTTCCCCCCCCCAAGGGTTCCAGCGGCACAGTTGGGGGAAAACGCAGGCTCGCTGTTTTGGATGAAGCCATAAACAGTCACAAATCAATCAATCATGTATACATGTTGTGTTTTTAAACAATCATGCTGTCCAGTGTTTGTCTAATTGCTGCTAAGATGTTTGGATTAGCTGTGTTTTGGCACATGCTCAGCTTCAAAAAATTAATCTCCAGCCCTTTTCCTGGCAGATTTACAGGGGGAAATGTGCACCTCATATTTCCCCTAATAACTCTGCAAGGGAAAGTGCTAGATACTTTTTTTTTTTTTTAAGAGAAGAAAACTGGGGATTCAGAGATCATGGCAACAGATTGTAGAATGTTAGTGTTCACGTGCACAAGCACAATAACTAATTTTAAAAAAACTCTTCAAAAAGCCTTCTGATGGCATGACAGGGAAAATGGTTGCCACAGCTTCAGGAAAAACTGACTGCACTGTGGGAAGGAATAAGTGAAGCAACGTGCTGAACTGCCAACAGTTGAACAGCTTGTCGAAAAACCAGCTCCCTGTTTGCAACCAGTGAACAGGATATGAGCTGAAGTGATGGGTGTTTGAGCATCACTAATTATGTTAAGAGAAAATACTATACTGTCCAGCAAATTATCTTTGTAGACAAGTAGCTTAGCAAATCCATGGTTGCCTCTGCTTTGCAAGCAATGCCCAAATATTCAAAAATCATGTATGCAATCCTCCTGACCTCCTTGGAAGAACGATAGGATAAAATGGTAATGAACAAAATATAACCTCTAAAGTGAAAAAGGCCTGTAGCTTTCTTGATGCCTGTTGAACAGGAACTGCTTGCAGAAAAATGCAGAGCGGTTAGGTATCACAAGCAAGTACACAAACATCTGTTACTGCAAACATCAGCACACTATCGCTATGTTCTCACTTGCAAGTTTTCCTGGGTGTGACAGGCATGCCTTCTAAAATATTATAACCGTCTAGTGGTAAAGCTATCAGTCTATGTCTGGATGACAAGAACAGCACAACATGGTAATCTACAGAGAAGGCAGAAGAACTGTAATTACTCGGGAGAGGAGAATTCCACAGGTTAGCAGGAAAATATATGACCTTGTAAATGAAACGAGAAAAAAAAACTTTAAAAAACAGGCCTGATAAGGTCTGGAAAGGCTCCAGAAGAAATGGAACGGTGTGTCAGAAAAAGAAGGAGAAAAGGGGGAGAAGAATTCTACTCAAGTCCCTGAATTTAGTAACTTTTGAAGAGGCTGGTTTCCAAGGGTGGGTGCACTGTCCAAATTGGTCCTCCCTTCCATGATTTATTACTCATTGTATTCCTTTTTTTTTGGTTTCTCCCATTGGGGACCCAAAGAGGTTTACATCATTCTCCTCTCCTCCATTTTTTCCTCACAACAAATCCTGTGAGGCAAGTTAGGTTGAGAGTGTGAGACAGGCCCAAGGTCACCCAGCGAGCTCCCACGGCAAAATGGGGATTTGAACCTGGGTCGCCCAGATTCCAGCGCATCATTCTATCCCCTACAACTCACTGGCTCTCTCTGTGGGCCTCCAGCTTGACTGAATCCATACTAATCCCTGTAAAGTGGGGAGCAGAGTCTTCTTCTTCTCTCTGATTTTATGGGAGGAAGGAAGCAGCATTATTGTCAGGTCTTGCCAGGTATTTCTCCCAAACACTTCACTGCATCACGCCAGTGTATGAGTTAAAGATGTTTATTAGGGTAACTACCAGTATCAAGATGCTGTAACAAGGGAATTGACTGGAATGCCTAAAGGTGGTAAAGCAGGATCAATTATAGGTCAGTTTCTCCTCCCCCCTCCCAGTAGGAGGGAGAAGAAGTTAGGAGTAGAGATGGGCATGAACAGGAAAAAAAATGAACATGATGTTCGTTGTTCGTTGCCATCCACAAACAGGGACTCACAAACACTTACAATCATGACCTGTTCATGAACATGTTCGTGGTTGAATGTTCGTGGGGGCCAGCAGGCTCTCCTCCAGCCATCATCCAAGTTTGGTCAAGATCCCTACTGTACCACTCCCAGAAACCTGACCTGAGCAGGCAGCAGGAAAGGTACTAATAATAAATAATAGCTTGGCCCAGAACCTGGCAGCAGCCCTGGAACCTGAAGGGGTAGATCCCTATCCCACCACACACAAAGAAAATTCAAGCTCCAATGCACTCTCTCTATTAAAATGCCAATAGCAACTGTCTCCCACTCCACTGTCTGCAAAGCCAGAGCTGGGAGCCTCCCTCCCTCCCGGTCTTTGCTCCCTTGTAACAAATTTGGAGCTCCACACTTGAAAGGAAGACCTGCCTATCAAGCTAAATTGGGCTTAGATTGGGGTTTCCAGGGCAACAGCAGGAGTTCAGACAGAGTTCAGACAATCCCTGCCTAAGTTGCCAAGGGAATTGATTGCAGGTGTCAGACTGTCTGGCTTGATGAACAGCAACAAACAAGTCTTGCAATGACCACCTGTTTGTTTAGAATGGGGCCTCACGAACAGCTTGTTCTCGAACAGCAGATTGGGCTGTTCGTGGCTTTTTTTTTGTTCGTATTGCTGTTTGTGCCCATCTCTAGTTAGGAGTTTTGGCATGCATCGCCTGGGAACAAGGGAGTAGAGGGGGGAAGAGGAGCTCAGTTCAATCTCTGTACTAAATCCAAGGTCGCATTCTCAGGCTTCTGCAAGACCTCGTAACCAAAACATCTTCCTGGAAAGATAAGCAGTTAGCAACAAGACTACACAACTCTGGTTCCACTCTGCACATACTCAGAGGGTCGGAAGCAAAATACATATACAAAATACATATGATGCATAATGCATGGCAGATACGCTGCAAGCCTATCTGACAAGTGTGAGCCGAATGAAGTAGGAACTGATGGGGTTGGGAAGTTCCAAAAATTACTCCACAAGTTAGTTCAAAGAAATGCCTGATCTACTTCTATCACCCTGGAGATTTGGGACACAGTGACTGCAGAGATCTTTCGCACAAATCCAGTTGAAACAAAGAAATAGTAGTGATATTCCACATTCATCTCCATGGCTCTTTTGCAGCACTTGGTCAGCTGAAGACAGTGAATGTCTGAAATTAGGTGAGAATTCATTAAAATGCAGATTTCTTGAGTAAATACCACGAATGATGAATCTCAAGATATATGCTGGTAGAGATGGGCACGATCCAAAAAAAATTAATGATCAAGCTGATCGTGGATCGGCGCCGGCAACGATCCTGATTTAATGACCTGCACCAAGCATCTCCCATTCCCGATCCGTGAATCATGGATCGTGGAGGCAAAAGCGGAGGGGTGCCCTGCTGTTTCCAGCGATACAGGAACAGTGGGTGATGCCGGCGGCATCTGTGTTTGTGTTTGGCCGTCTGTGTTTGGCCGTCAGAGCTGCCTATCAGGGTTTGCAGGGATGAGATTGGAGTGCCCACGGCTACAGAACACCCCCTTCCCCCTCCCTCCCCTGGTTGTCTTCTCCCAACTGGTGACTGCTTTGCTGCTCCGTGTTTGGAAGGAAGCCCTGCTGATCAAGGAAAGCTGGGCTTCCATTTGGGTTTCCAGGGTGACAGAAGGAGGGCAAACAGAGCTCAGGCATTCCCCTGGCTCCGTTGCCAGGAGAATAGATTGCTGGCGCCTGAGTGTCTGGATCCCCGATCCGAGCCCGATCACCTCGATCCAGGCCCCTCCCGATTGTTGAATCATTGGCCGTGGATGATAACAATCTGCTGGGTCACGACTGCGTGATCGCCATTATCGTGGGTTTTTTCCGATCATAATGCGGATCGCGCCCATCTCTATATGCTGGATTAGGCGATACTGTCTGTCATCTAAATGAGACTGTTGGCAATAATTGGTGTTCTGTTGATAATAATTCATCACCTTTGCACTCCACATAAGTCATTTCATAGCAATTCTTACAAGTCTGTAAAAAGGGAGGGTGCGGGGGCTGAGAGAGACAGCATAGTTTGTGAATTCAAGGCAGAGGGTATATTCAAGTTGGGGAAGTCCTGATAAGTAGCACAGTCTGTTTGCAATTCAGTACGCTACACAAATGTGCTGCATATCAGGAAATATTAACACTGCAGTGGTGTGATGTGGTTAGAGTAGCACAGAACAAATGCTCTACCCACCAAATTAGCAATGCTTCAAGTGTGAGTAAACTCCAGCAGTTTGCGTGTAATAGGGCAGGAGTTATGGAGAGAGATTCCCTCAAGGAACTGCAATTGTTTTTGTTTCCCACCTGCAGTATTTTTGCCATTTACTAGGAAAGAGAGAGTGAGCCTTCATTTTTACCAACCCCCCCTTTCCTCCCACAGATGTGGCTTTGTGGAAGAATTAATTACAGATGGAGGCAGGGGAGGGATGGAGGAAAGGAGAAGAGAGAAGGAAAACAAAAGGATCATGAAAAACCACAAGAGTTCTCAGGTTCCTTTTTGATTTCAGCAGAGCCAAGGATGAATGGCGCAACCTGGGAATCCTGGCAGATCAAAAACCCATTACAGATGTGTGGTTAGAAGGTGGGGGAGGAAGCAAAGGGGGATAGTTTGAAAGCTGTAAATTTAATGTGGGGTGGAATTTAATGTGCTGCCTAGCAACTGGAATCTAAACAGGAAATAAGGAGCCCCTCAGGAGGAATGTTTCAGAATCCCTACTCAGGAGGAAGAGGAGAAATGGAAGGTAATACAATCCCAAGCTTCAGTATACATTCTCAGCAAAAATGATGGAGGCAACCATTTTCTGGATTGTATTGTTCACATTGTGTTTTTTTTAAATCTGAATGCTCCAGAAAGAAAGAAAGAAAGAAAGAAAGAAAGAAAGAAAGAAAGAAAGAAAGAAAGAAAGAAAGAAAGAAAGAAAGAAAGAAAGAAAGAAAGAAAGAAAGAAAGAAAGAAAGAAAGAAAGAAAGAAAGAAAGAAAGAAAGAAAGCATCACGGAGAAAGATATGCTGAATCTTCCCCTTTAAACATATTGCTTTACAGCTTTGCAATGCCTGCTTGCAGAAATCCCCCTAGGATGCAACAGTGACCTGTCCCCCCTGCTCATATGCAAGTATCTATATGTGCACAAGGCCATACACCAGGACTTTCCTAACACAAGGAGATAAAGGAAATGGGGGGGGAAATAGGGCTGCACTGAAGCCTGGGGGATCCTGTTTCTCTGTTGCAAGTAGATTGTTCCCAGTATCTTCTTGCATGACATCAAATGGTCTGTGATTTATTGTAAAGATCCTCCTGGTAGCTCTTTTGAGTCCCGTATTCTTTCTCCTCTGGTGATTTCTATTCTAAGACCATACTTGCCCTCTAGGGTTTTGCAAACAGTTGTACTAAAAAAACAAATAACAATCAGGGGGCACATTTTTAATTTATCAAAAGATTTTTCAATTGATCCTCTAAATAGAGCAGGTGGTCCACATGTGAGCTGCTGCAAACAGCACTAGGGTCCCAATGCACTCACTGAAACCCTGTGAGTGCTGAGCTTGTTGCAGATTTCACTTGCATAGTTTTTGTTTAAAATGTTATTAATTGAATTTATTTCTGTTATTTACAGTGTAAGTCAAATACACTAAACAGGATGGGACATTCAATAAATTAACAGGACTTGGATTGCCGAAACCTGAAAATAGAGCTGAAACAAATCTGAAACCTCAATATGACACGTTAAACGCTGCAGAAATTACATAGTAGGATCAAACTTAATGGATGGATAGCCTCTTTGAGTGGCTGAGGGGAGGGACCATGTTTTTGACAGGCAGCAAAGGCTCATCTATGTGGTTCTTACATGATTTTAGCATAGGTTTGCCAGGTCCCCTTACCCACCTGGTGGAAGGGGAGGACCCAGCACTAACCTTTAGGAAGTCTTTGCACCTGTGATTTGTGTGTGCATGCTCCTGGCCACAGGAGCACTACCACGCTTTGCATTGATTGGTGCCCAAATCGGTCAGGTGTGAAGCACAGAAGCGCTTCCGCAGCCTGCACAATAACATTGGAAGTGATGATGTTGCACCGTGCTAGGTACAAGTCCCGGGAGGCCCATCTTGCGCCTTTTTCCTCTTGCCTGCCTGCCAGTTGGGGGGGGGAGGCTGGAAGTGGGGGATCCCCCATTCTCACCGGGGGGGGGGCTGGCAACCCTATTTTAGAGCCAAAACACCTAGGTTCAGCACGTGTTCTCTTACCTCAAGGTTTGCCGGGATCTGTAGGCATCCTGGAAGCTTAAAGTTTAGCATTTACAGAGCAGCAGGGAGGGAAATACAGGCGCCTGTATTTCCCTTCCCTTTCCTGCTGCTCTGTAAATGCTAAACTTGTTCTCTTACCTCAAAGTTTGCCGGGATCTGTAGGCATCCTGGAAGCTTAAAGTTTAGCATTTACAGAGCAGCAGGAAGGGGAAGGGAAATACAGGCACCTGTATTTTCCTCCCTGCTGCTCTGTAAATGCTAAACTTTAAGCTTCCAGGATGCCTACAGATCCTGGCACACCTTGAGGTAAGAGAACACGTGCTGAACCTAGGTATTTCTTAACGTGTGTTTTGGCTCTTAGTAGCCAAGGGTCCAGTGCACACACTGTGGCTTTCAAAGCTCCCAGGATCCTGTCAATTCCACCACAATAACTAGATCAAGATAGACCATAAACTGAACAAAATATTAGGCATTTCAGTTGTCTGGTCTACATTACAGATCAGGACATATTCATGTTATTTTATCAGCAAAAAAACTTTGTAAAGGTATCACAGCGAATTGTTTGTTCCTGAGACAATAAAGGCTCAGATTTAGTATTCAACTGATGCTAAGATACCTTAAACAACTGGGATGGTCATGAACTAGCTGGTGCAATAGACACAGAGAAATAATATTTCTTTGCCACTTATCACTGCTGCTTCATGGGTCTTGCATGGGTATCGCTCACTTTGTTGAAATTGGTATGAGTTTTCTACATGGGTATTTCTAGACGTCTTTTGGTCCTCTTTAGGTCACTGAGCACTCCAGTAAAATATGGGGCTGCCCTAAGGATGGGAGAGATCAACAAGGAGTAATCTTGTCAATAGGACTAAGGAGCTTCACATTCCAATCAGCCACTGCAGCCTCAATAGAACATGTGTTTGGAATCCTACCCACCCCCTGAGCATTTTGGAATTCAGAATAATAATAATAACATTCAATTTATATACCGCTCTTCAGGACAACTGAACACCCACTCAGAGTAGTTTACAGAGTATGTTGTTATTATCCCCACACAATCGCCCTGCAAGGTGGGCGGGGCTGAGAGAGCTCTGAGAAGCTGTGACTGACCCAAGTTCACCCAGCTGGCTTCAAACAGAGGAACAGGGAATCAAACCTAGTTCTCCAGAGTGGAGTCCCGTCGCTCTTAACCACTGCACCAAACTGACATCCATGAAGCCTCCACAGGGCCCCCTTTTGTGGGGGGTTGGCACCATATTCATGGTGTGCATGGTAGTCAGGCCCTGGTTCAGGATGAATCTCCAACTCTGAAACAAGATCTCCCCTCAAAGGCTCAGTGCAAAAGATTAAGTCCAAAGTGTGACCTTTTTCATGTGTTGGAATTCTCTGGCCTATATGCGAACACAAGGAAGGGAGTTCACCCCAATTCCAAAACAGCCTAGAAGTTCCAGGAGTGGCTTCTTGATGGGGTCTATTCCTTTGTAAAGAGACCAAGAGCATTGTAGACCTAAGATATGTCTACTTTAAAAAAAAAATTTAACCAGCACACAAGCAAAGCAAATTTAGATTGGATCTAAAGCATTCTCCCTGCCGGCAGAGGAGAGCCATTTTTGCTGGTTTCCTATGTGGCATTCAGTGCTATTCCTGGGAAGGGTCCAATGACCCCCCTCCCCAGTAGCAGCATTTCAGGGGTTAGGGCAATGTAGAGGGAGAGGGGAAAGTTCCATCTCACGATCGGGGCTCTTTTACAGTTCTTGGGGCTATTTGCCCTTACTAGGCTAAACAGATGCAATGTTGTGCTTCTCGCATGCATGTGTATCCATCCAAAGAACCGGCAGGCAGGCAGGCATGGAGTCAGAGCGCTCTTAGCGGCTTGCCTTTGGGGCAGAACTACGGCAAGAAAACTTCACCGATGCTCCAGATGCGTGCACATTTTCATGCGTGCCTATTTAGCTCCCGTTGCTTTGCCACAGCCACAGCTTTGCAATGCCTTTTGAAAAAAGTGGACTGTTTCTGCACCCTAACCGAGAGGAGAGAGACAGGCTACAAAAAACCTGGGGAAGGGTTACTCTGTCAGCAGATCTTGAAGGGAGCATCTGAATCAGCCTGATCAGGTTTTTCCTGTTTTTATTGAGTGTACTGAGGACTCCGCCGCTCAAGAGCCCAGTGCCTGGAGGAAGCCAGGAACTCTTCCGTCTTCCTTGCTTCTGTTCTTAATTAAAACGAAGCTATCACATTCGTTCCTCTCCCAGTTGCCAAAGTTCTGATCAGCGAGGGGGGAAAAGAAGGCTTTCCCCACAGGCCCCCCCCATCTTGCACGCTTTGTCCAGGGAGTGTTTATAAATAAAGAGGCTGTCCCAAAGGGAAACCGATTAGAGAATCCACTAAGGATGGATTTGTACGGCCAATTTCCCTGCCTTTTGCGTAGCAACCATTTGCAGACGCTTGGATTCCCATAGAACCACTCAATCCTTCACATGCGTATGTGGGAAATTAGAATGTAGCCTGCTTGCTACTGAGGCCGTGCCCTTTGGGGCTAGGAGCGAAGAAGCTCAGCCACAGCTGCTGGGGGAAGGATGTGAGAAGGCGCAGGGCTGCCCGCTTAATTATGGGGGCAAAGGAGTGCCAAAAGAGGAGGGAGGCAAAGCGATCCACAGCAGAGGACCGACTGCCAAGGGCTGGCTAGCTCAGGCACCCAGGCAGCCCCACCCCTCCAGTGCAGCACCACAGCAGAGGCCAGGAGTGCCAGCAGGGTCACTTGGGGCCAAGAGTCACAGATAAGAAGGGGGGGTCCTGACCTCACACATCTATGGATTGAGGCATGCAATGGAGCTCCCGGTCAGGAAGAAAAATCCACCCAGCATTCAGACCACCTCAATGCCAGCACTACCAGCAGACGGGACTGCCGCCCCCCAAGATCTTCTGCCTCAACAGCATTGCCTGATAAAAGGTCCTCTCCCATGGAAGTGGCCTAGCTGCCTGTACACCAGACATGCACTCCACAACAAAATCCCACTGTGTTCAATGTGGCATACTCCCAAGTAAGAATGCATAGGATTGTAGCCTTAGAATGTCCTCCTAAGCAGGCCAGTTGATTTATTTATTGGTGTAACTCTGCTTAGGTGATTTATTTTTAGGTGTGACTCTTGCTTAGAATTGCACAGTGAATCAGTAGTTACCCAGGTATAGCCATTCATTCATTCGCAGCCATTGATCCCTGGGAAAGTATCTAGGTGTTTCTGTTGTCTTCGCAACAAAGTCATCTATGACTGCCCCTGTCAGCTTGCACCAGTGTCTGCCTCCACTCCCAGTGGAGGCTCCTTCCCCTTATCGTCATTGTGCAAACCTAGGAGTCATTTCCATGACTTTGGGAGGTTTTGTGTGATTGCATTTGTGATCTCCAGAACAGCCTTACCACCCTATGCAAACTGAAGCGAAACTTTCATAGTGCATTCCTGTGCAAAGTAACTCCGGTCTAAGCCCAATGAAAGCAATGGGCTTCGACTGGAACGTATCTCCACCAAACTGCGCTGTAAGGATCGAAAGGAAGGGGAATTGAACAGGAATGCACACTCACACCTGCATTTGTTGTGATTCTTGAGCCCTCAAAGAAATCAAGAATTTGCTAAGGAAAAAAACCCAGACTTTTAAAACCCACATTTTGAATGTTAAAAAAACGAGTCTTCCCATTTTTCCTCCTGTTGAAAAACCAAAGACAAAAAAAAAATCATTAGGAATCAGAGAGAATCTCAGAGCATTACCCAAAAAAAGGTCAGAAAGTGATTTTCCTTCCCTCTGCCAGCTGCTTTTAATTTCAAAAAGGCCGTGAATTTGTCATAAAAATAAACCCAGGCGGAACATTTGCCTGTGATGGCATGGTGAAAGAATCTGGCTTATAAGAGAACAGGGTGGAAAACATTACGGTGTTAGGTATTTTCTTGCAATTAATATTGCTCTGGACCAGTCAACCCATCGGAGAGGTCACTTGCTGAGCCTGGAGAAGGCAGATTCTGACCTTCGCTGCTGCCGCCGCCGCCTCTCTATGACATTCATACGGACCTTATGAAGTTGGCATAAACTGCCCCAGACTGTTGGCCCATCTAGCTCAGACCTGTCTTGGTATCAAGCAAAGACAAGAGGCCTTTCCTACCCAAAGTGCTCGAGGCATTGGACTCAGGGCTCTCCTAATGAAACACATATGTTCTGTCACTACGCTGTGGCTATCCCAGCCAGCCCATGAACATGCGAAGTGAGCATGTTGTACAAAGCAGACTCACCCCTGCTTGGCTGGTCATACTCTCTGGGCCTTGCAGGGTGAGTGTGTGTGCATCTGGATGGCAGCTGGTTATTGACTGTGGGGGAAACCCATGCTGTGTCTGAGAAAACCGTGCATCCGTGCCAGATACATGGAGAAACATCCATTGTTCTCCTCGTAAGTGAAACAATGAGTGAATTTCTTTTTGCTACTATGATAAAAATCTTATAGGAGCACCACGGGACCGCCTGATCAAGTTCCTGATGGAACTGCCTGCTGTCCCCCGCTGCCAGTTGGCCACCCATCTCCTAGAAGGAATGAAGTGGAGAAGGAGGGAAGGTGAAACTGAGATGGATTGTTTGGGAGTGAGACTTGAATCCAGGCACACCTCCAGGAGAATGGGACCCCATCCAGGTGCCGTAGATCCTCAACCCATGGGCAGGTGAACTGACATACATCTTCACCTCGCGATATGCGATCCCAGTCGTCCACTCTGTCCAACATTGATTGGCGACCCTAGGCCTCACAAGCTCATGCCTACAGCCGGGGACTCAAGTGATGCTGGCCCACAGAGTGGAAACTGACGTCTCATCAGATGTTCCACTGGAAGAAAGTTAAACAGGAGCAGCAGTTTCTCTGAGCGCACGCCAGCACTGCTGCTCCTGGAGAGAGCCAGAGAAAAGACGTTCCAGAGAATGATCTGGCTTGTAAAAACCAGCCTCTCCTCCCTGCCCCCCTATTCTCAGGGCTGCTGAATGAACTCCTCTGCTGGAATGGAAAACTGGATTTCCCCCAAGGTCTAAGCTGGAAGTGGTCACGAGCCTGGGGAGGGGAGCAGCTGCTTCTTTAAATATCCTGATCTTATCCCTAAAGGGAAGGGGTACAGAACGGGAGTCGCTTTGAGCTAGTAGATGTGCTTTCCCATTTGAGATGCTTAAATAAAAAGGGTAGGATAGTTCTTGGAAGTGCTAAAGCTAAGGGAGGCCCCGTGATACTCTCTCTCTCGCCACGGGTAATACAAATACATAAAAAATATGACTGTGATTTCATGAGGACTCGTGGATCAGCCACACAATTCTACCAGGGAATGGGATGACTTCCTGTAGTGGACCAGACTTTAAATGAAAAGTCGCAGGGTATGAGTCAGGATGTCTTTTGACTTGTAGCTGAACTATGGCCCAAACAATGTTGGTCAGGCTAAAGTCACAACTACCCTTTTATCATTTTGATACTCTTAAAATTTTCTAAGAGAAATGGATAGAGATTGAAAAGCGGGGAAAGACAGCAGAAAAATACAGATGGTAAGAACGAGCGTTAGAAACAGATATTAATTTTTTTTTTTAAGACTTATGTTGCAGATTGGGTCTCAGGTATGAACAGGTTTGAATATCCAAAAACAAGATAAAGAAAAACAAGTTGTATTGCAATCAATGTGAATTTTCATGAGAATAACTTTTTCTCTTTTTTTCCTTTTCAGTCTAACTCCTTTTTGGATCTAACCTCTTGACTACAGAAACAGCAATGGGTTAGATCCAAATGTGTGAATTGCCAATTGAAAACACATGGGGTTGGATCCAAAGATGCCGTTCCACTAATGATGGAGCCTTCCATGGGTGCGAGTGGTCCTGATCCGGAAAAAGAAGCATGTTCTGCTGACAGAAAGCTCCAGGCATTGACAGTTGTCTTGTCAAGTCAGAGGATGGTTCAACCCATGAGTGGAATGGAAATTTTGGATCCATACCTGTGAGTTATGAATTGGAAGTTCATCCTTTTGTAATGAAGTTTGGAGGAAATCTCTCTTGAAGCAGAACTTTTGTCATTTAGACATTGATATGTGTGTAGGAACTAGAGATGGGCACAAACCAGAAAAAAACAAACCTTGCGGTTTGCGGTTCATCACGTTTCACGAGCCATGAACTAGAACTTTCATGAACCTGTCCCGGCTCATGAACCAGTTCGTTTGGTTTGTGAAAATGGGACTTCCGGGCCAGCAAATCACCACTTCTGGGTCAGCAGGAAGCTGTTGCCTAGGAAACTGATTGATTGGTGCCAAACTGTCTGCAGTGACGAACTGAAAAATGAACCAAACGAACCACCCTAAAGTTTGTGGTGGTTCATCAGAAATGGGCTCTGACAAACTGCCAGTTCGTGAACCACAAATTGGCCTGGTTCGTGATGAACATTGGTTCATATTTTGGTTTGTGCCCATCTCTAGTAGGGACTGCATTCACAGATAGTTGAATATTGCTCGATTGCTGTACTATAGTTATAATTTGCAACAGGGTTGCCTTGTTCACACAGGAAAAACTAGTTGCAAATGATCTCAGCAGCACAATAATTGCATCATGTCCAATGTGGCAGATGCAGCCACCAAGTTCCACCAAGTTTTCCTGCATTTGGAATATATACGGTTCTATTCCTGTGTTTGAATCTCTCATCCTTTCTCTCTTTACTTGCGCGGAGAGTTGGCACTTCCTCTCCTTTGCAATATCATAATTGCTTTATCAGACATTGGAAACAGCTACAAATCTCATAGCTGCCAGCGCAGTCATGAGTTTACAAAATGCAGATGATTTCCCTTTTAAACTCTCTTTATCACACGTCACAAAAAAGCAAAAGCAAAGCAAAGAGATTCTCCAAATGGCAAGAGAGACTATTATACATACATAGAATTCTGCTTGTATGGGACCAATTCAAGAACCGTATGTAGAGCAGAAGGCAGTGAAAGAAAGTTCAGCATATACCTTTCTGCTATTTGCAGAGATTTAAAGCTATAATGAAAAGAACATAGGATTAGTGGCCTGTTGGAAAACAGTTCCAATAGCATTTCTGTGTATTTCTGGAATATTCAAGCTAGCATCCTAGGTAGAAGTCAACAGTTCACTAATGACACGTTTTGGATAAACTGAACCAAGAGAAATCCAGTTATGTACATTTCTTCTAATTTTCTATCACTCAGAATGAAAATCAGCAACATTGTCCCCAGCTTTTTCAACCTCTCCGTTTTATAGGATATTGGCTATGGTTTTGAAGAGCTGTCCAAGTCCAAAAACATAAATTTGATCTTTATTGCCCCTTCTTTGAGGAATGACTATAAAATTACTGACCTGAAAATAAGAAGGGAGGGGGAAGAGAATACTTTTGCACAGAATACAAAAGTAACTCATAGAATTCATTACTATGAGACAGATTGCTCAGATGACTGTTTTAAAGAATCAGGCAAACTCACAGAGAACAAGTCTTTTAACAATTGTTAGCCCTGGTACTTAAATGGAACTTCCATGTACAGAGGCAGTGCATCTCTCAACAGCAGATTCTGAGAATTACTATTGTCAGTTAATTTTTCTTCTTTGTTAATACAGATAATACACAGCTCTGACTTTAGATTCCAAATGTCAAGTTTTATAAGCATCAATTCCAAAGAAAGCTCTTGTTTCATCCCCCTCAGAATCAGATGTAAAATTTCAGCCGCAAAATCTAGGACAATGTTGATTTCCCCCTCAAATACACAGGATATCACATTGCTGTTGGGGTAGCAGCAGCATCTGTGGCCCATTGGGAGTCCAAGCACATGGTGGTATCAATTTAAAACAATGAAAAAGGACAGTCATAAAAAATAGTCTCTGCCAGAAAGAAATGTCCTACAATCCACATGATACTGCGCTCGCAGCTGTCGAGCTTTTGGTCTTCCACTGTTCCTTACAGCAGAATGTGACTAAATGCAAGCAAAGGTTGTTTTTCTTCCCCTCCACTAAAGTAATTTTGAATTTCATTCATGACATTTCCCACTGGGGATGGACAACTGTTTTTAAGGGAGTTAAAAGTAGTATTGCCACAATGCAGGGAGGAAACGCCACAAATTTATTTTGTCCCAATGTTTCACTTGGTCAAATAAGTTTTGAAACACTACAAAAAAAAGTTCACATTTTATTTATGTATTTAATTTGACTTTTATACCACCTCGTGATGGTTAGGGCTTGTGATGGTTTACAACATAAGATGTAAAATAACCAATACTTAAAATAGTCTAAAATAGAATAAACAATACAATATTAAAATAGCATAAATACAAACTTTAAAACTGATAATACAATGTAATACCAGTACCAGTAGAAGCAACAAGCTGAGGGGGGAGGCTTTACAGAATCATGGGAGGGGGAAACCATTCAGAAATTCCACTTCAGTTTTAGGAATCTCCCCCCTCCAAAATTTTCTAAGCTCTCAATAACTTGAGCAGATTAACTTACCCTGCCCCACACACTGACACTTTTTCCTTTAACTGACATACCGCTGCTGTCAAGATTGGTGCTTCCTGAACATATTAATTCCCTACCATGCCTTGTTTTTTTTTGTTTTGAATTCATTTATAATGTCACATTTCCCTGCATACCTAGAGACCACCCTACCTTGCCTGTGGGTGGACTGTTTTTCTTGCTTTCCCAATTGACGTGGGGGAAATGAACACATGAAACTGCTTTATACTGAGCTAGACTCTTGGTCTAGCAAGGGTCTACTCTGACTGACAATAGCTCTCCGAGGTCTCAGGGCAGAGGGGCTTTCATGTCCTCTACTACCTGATCCTTTTAGCTGGAGACGCGGGGGACCGAACCTGGAACCTTTGGCATGCAAAGGCAGATGCTGTACCACTGAGCTGTGCTGCCAAGTCTAAAACATCCACTTTACTATGATATGTAGTTATAATGGCATGACTGCACATACCACAGGTGACAATGTCTTTGCCATATCACCATCCACACACTATCCCCAGTTTTTTTCGCAGGACAGAAAGATTGGTTAGAACCTTCATCCAGATGATGGTTCATTTCTGTACGTGGCTCTGGGCACACTGTCCATTTAACTTCCAGGGAAAGCTCCTAGGTTTGAAAGGACTGATTCTAGAACTGGGGCTGTAGGAGGAAGCAATGCACCTGAAGGAAGCCCAAATGGCGCTGTCATCAACCGCACATGGAAGACTTCTCTGTAAAGGAATTGTGGCACCCAGAGAGGATTAGTCGACCTCTGTACTACTGTGGTCAGCCAAGTTTCTAAGTGACGAAGGGGTTTTGGCATTAGGGAAAATGGAATTCTGGGTCTTCTTCTCACACCTTGAAGACTTGATGCCGCAGGAAACATCAGCCTGTATTCTTCCAAAAAGAAATGCATTTCCACACTCTGAAGCTGCAGTGGCCCCTTTGGATTCGGGCCATGCTGCAGAGGAGAGGGTTAAGTCTTCTTCCACCAGTCATTTTCCTGACGGCCATTACCCCACCCCGCTAAGATATCTGTTCTAATTCTAAAAAAGGGTGGGTGGGGAGATTATTCATGACCAACATAGTTGGGCCCTGAGCTGAGACCTTTATAGTGCAATTTGTCTCCTCCCTGAGAACTGTCCAAGGTGCTGTAATGCCTGGTCTTGGCTACTTGCTCCCAAGAAAGGGAAGTAAGTAAGGACGAGGGTTGGATTCCCTTGGCAAAGCCATCCCTACTGCAGAGAAGTGGAGGAATCCCCAAAGCATCAATTTCCCAGGCAACACAGTTGCATCCTAGGAGAACATTAGGAAGCATTGAGTAATATTAACTGAACTACCTTGACTTGGCTGCTTTGAGTCCTCGCTGGGGAGAAAGGTGGGGTATAAATGAAGAAAATAGAATACAATTAATTTAGCCACTAAAATTAGACGAAGTCTCCCTAGAATGGAGGAGGGCTTATCAGGCTAGAGAAACTCCCTTCTGTTTAAGGTTGGATACAAGCCAACAATTCCAGCAGGGTAGTTGTGTTAGCGCAGCAAAACAAACAAGACTGCCAAGTGTTTGTTTCAGCATAAGCTTTTAGGGACTAGAGCTAGCTTCTTTAGATGCAAAAAGGAGATTCTCATACACAGACATTTATAATGGGGTGGTGGTGGTAATGGAAAAAACAAACTGCAAAGTGAAGGGTCATGCAATACAGGAAGCCCAATTCAGATCTATAACTGCATAGCGAGGAACTACTCATTGCGTCTGAAGAAGTGGACTCTAGCCCTTGAAAACTTGTACTGGAATAAAACTGTCAGACTTTAAGGTGCCACAATACTCCTGTTTATTTTGGTGATCATTTAGAAGCAAAGGTCAGGCAGGAAGGCAAGAACCTGTGCCATGAAAAGCAGCAGACATCAAGGGAGAAAGAAGAGGCACTGGAATCCAGAATATGGAGTCGTTGCAACTAAGCAGATCAGGACAGGAAATAACACTCATTCTTTGTTTACCTATTTGAGGCTCTGCAAGTTATTTAGATACTCTCTAGCTCTTCACCTCTCCCAAGTATTGTAGGATAGAATGGGAAGCCAGTCAAATATGTCAGGGCATGTGCTAAGACAGGGATTAATGCAAGATACAATGCAAGGGAAACAAGATGGAAGAGGTGTTTCAAAAGCGACTTGAGGAAGAAAAAAGGGTGGAGATAAATGCCAAAAAAGAAAGAACAATGGAGAACTAGTGGAGCCCCCTGTGTTGCCAAGCTCGCTAGCCCAACAGTTTGGAGGCAGCAATATAGGATACTGTTTTTTGCAACTTTTAAGTACGTCTTCTGTTCTAGAACCAGCACGCAGGTCTTGTGTTGCTTTCCATATAGCCAGCTCCTTGCAGAAATTGAGAATGTTCCTCAGAATGCTCTGCAAAGCGAAACACCTAAGATGGCAAAAAACATCTGGCCAGTCCTGGTGTCTTGTCCACTGCCCTTCATCTGAAGGTTTAGAGTAGGTAAGGAACATTTACAAACTTCAAAAAAAAATCAGAAGCCACCAAAATAATTTTTAATGAACTTCCTGCCAGTCTTGTCTCAATAAAATGGCTATATGTTACTTCTAGAAGATGCTTGGATTTTCTAGTTCTGGAGGCAGAAAACGTCAGACCTGAGGGTATCCTTCTAGAGTGCCTTGTTACTCGCTCCTCACTGCTGGGACTTTGTGCTTGGAAGTCAACAAAAGTGACTGTCAGCTGACTAAAGATTGTAACAAAAGCGACTGTCAGCTGACTAAAGATTGTAATAAGAGACTAGGAAGGAAGTGGCCTCTGTGTAGGCAGAGCAATGACTTTGTATAGTTAAATACACAAAAGCATGCTCTTCAAATGGAAGATACATGCAAGAAGAAGAACAAAACATACTTTTTTCTTATGTTATGCTCCACCTCCTCAGCTATGCTACCCCCGTGGCAAGAATGGGGTCTTATGTATTTTTATATTTTACTTGGTTTTCTGCTGCCACAATTTTACTTAGAAGTAAAACGTACCTTTAATTTATACCCAGGAACCTTGGTTTATACTAGTCATAGGGCAGATAGGCTCTGAGACCAAAGGCTTAGAAGAGCCAAATATTTAAAACATTATTAAATAATTAAATATTTAAAAGAATGATATGAATATTGAACTGGGCATCTGTTATGCAGGAATCACTTTCTTATTTATTATTGCTTTCTTTAATGTTACTGTAATTAAGGGAGATGGCGATCCCTGTGATAGACTTACCCCTTGATAGAATTAAAACAAGCTGCTACTTCTAGCAACCAACCTCAGAGCCTTGCTTTGGTTGCACTGAAGTCCTCCTTCTGGTCAAGCTCTTATTTGGCTTGTTCTGTATCTTGAAGACACTGGCAGATGTACAAAGCTAGCGATTTTCACTGGTCATGATGACGGCTCACTGAAGATACTGGAACGAGGACAAGACACCATCCCTTGAAGACTCTACCACTTCCTCCTGCCACCATCTTCCTCTCAGTTCTCCCTTGACAAATCACAGGCTTCTATCTTCACACAGCTCTTCCTCAGTTGTCCTCTTCTTCAGCACTTTTTGGTGCCTCCATCAGCAACTGTCTTTACACACCTTGACTGACTCTGCACCTGTCTTTGTCCACATAGTCCTTTTACTCTTTCCTTCCAGATTCTTCAACTAATTGAAGTTTATTATGTCTCAGGCCCTCATCTCATTGGTTCTAAGCTAAAAATCAAACAACAATAATGATAACAGCAATAATATTCTATTTATATACTGCCCTTCAGAACAACTGAACACCCACACAGAGTGGTTTACAAAGTATGTTATTATTATCCTCATAACAATCACCCTGTGAGGTGGGTGGGGCTGAGAGAGCTCTGAGATAGCTGTGACTGACCCAAGGTCACCCAGCTGGCTTCAAGTAGAGGAGTGGGGAATCAAACCTGGTTCTCCAGATTAGAGTTCTACTGCTCTTAACCACTGTACCAAACTAGCTAAATCATCCACTAGCTGACTAATCATAAACTTGACCCATCACAAGTGACCCATTTTGAATCCTTCTGTCCCATGTGAAAATGAAAGATACTGACTGACAATCCCAGCGAGAAAACTACTCTCTTGGTAATGATTACGCTCCACTCTGACAAGCTGCCCAGAGGCCAAGATACTCCTTGGCTTTATTTCTTTCAAAGAAGTAAAATTACCTCATCATGTTACCTCAGAACTTCTACAGTTTCTTAATAGTAAACACTACCTTTTTATAGAGAGCTTTTTAAACATTTATATATATATATATATATATATATATATATATATATATATATATATATATATATATATATATATATATATATATATATATATATATATATATATATATATATATATATTCGATAACTCTGCACACAACTGTTTCTCTACAAGCACCCTCTTAGTTATGCTAAAAATAATATAGATTAGAATCACTAATCATGCGTCATAATCCTTAGTGGGGCTTTTTTTCAGCTGGAACGCGGTGGAACGGAGTTCCGGAACCTCATGAAAATGGCTCAGCGGCGCGGAGGGCAATCTACACTCCCCTCTGTCTGGAGATCAGGGGGCGGGGCCACCAGCCATGTGACCATTTTCTCTGAGGGCAACCCACTGAGTTCCACCACCTCTTTTCCCAGAAAAAAGGCCCTGATCCTTAGCACTTTTAACACACTTAACCACTTCACATGCAACAAGGAGAGACAATACCTAATTTATCCCCACATTACAGATGGTGGGTTGAACTTGAAGCAGAGTAAACAGAGGCTTGTTTAAGGCCATAGGAGTCAATGGGCTTACATGAGAGTAACTCTGCACAGAATTGCAGTGTTACAGGATTCACAGGACAAGCGAGATTTGAATTGAGAACCTGGAGAACTTGCTGGCTTATAGCCGCTACACTCCATCAGCTCTCAACAGAGTTGGCGTTAGAAACATGATGTCTTCAGTCTCGTACTGCAGCTTGACCTCTTTGAAACAACAAAAAGAGTCAAGTTTAAATAATCCACATTAAATTACCTTCCCTATGCAGCCTTCCAATGTGATTTAAACAAAGCAGGGTAGAGAAGGAAGAGGAGGGAGGAGGGAGGCAGGCCATTGATTTGGGTCATTTATTTGCGCTGGAGGGAATAAAAACAAATGAATTTCTATGAATCTTCCTTGGGTAGAAAGTACAGATTTTCCATCCTTTGAAGAGGCTGTATTTTTTTTAAGCGGTACCTCATCTAGTAATTATAAAAAATCCAAAGGTTTGTAAGTGCTCTGTGGGCGGCAGTTGACTGGTGGCTCTGTCCATTGTATCTCCTTGCCAACATTACAGCAGCTTTCTGAAGGAAGGGTGACATTTTGGGGTGTGTATATCGATTGCTAGAGACATGATGTTTGGCAGGACTACTTCCCTTTGGGTCGTGTACCCACCGAAGAGCTCTTGTGCAGAGAGGTGGTCTGGTGTACACAGCCCACCCACCTGCTAGCACCACTGCAGTCTGAAAGCAGGAGCCGCTACTGGTCATTGCTGCCAGACTGTCACTGTGGCCTGGGAAATCTTGAAGTACATGGGGGCCTGGCACTGGGACAGAAAATGGCAGCGGGGTTTTGAGCAGCAGGCTTCCCACTGCTCAATCCTCCAACATATCAGACTTAATCTCCCTCTCTAGGCAGCTCTTGGCTAGCTCATGCATATTTGTTACAGCGGCTGGCATCCCCTAGCTAGCGTTCATATACAGATGGGCTTGAATTTGGTTTGGGGCAGGGAGTGAGGGGTGACTGACTCATTATTCTCCTGCAACGGAGGGAGTTTCTAGCACTTGTACCAACTGCTGCCTGTTCTGTCAGAGCCTTCCATTTTGCTGTTAGTAAAATGGGAGCAAATAATAACACACATCCCACAGGGCCATCGTTGGGGTTAACGTGGAAATGATTCCTGTCATGGATCTCGAAGGGAGCAATGCATTTTTAAAAAGCAGAAACAGGAAGATCCTATGATCAGACTACTTTATTTGAAAATCATCGTTGTGTTTATTTACAAGCCTCATTGAAACCCTGCCAAGTAACACTCCGTAATTCAGGGTCTCAAGTAATTCTTTATTTTTCGGCAATCTTAAATTTCACAGTTAAGTACGTAAGAAAAACATCTGCCAAGTTTTTATGCTCTGGTGATCTCAGAGGGGCGGGAAAAGAAAGCAAAGTTGGTGTAACATGCTAGCATTGCTCACTGAAAGGGAAAAGAATGGTACCGGTTATATGCTTTCAGATAATCATGCATATTTTTTTCACAACTTTGACAAACTCTTTGCTGTGTAATAAGTTGAATCTACCAGAAATATCACTTTGCAGGCTATGAGGACTGTGAGCCCAGTCCAATCCAAGCGGAAGATTCCTTCCAAAAAATCCATTAAGGTGAATGCGGCCCATACAAGAGCATTGTTGGATCCACTGTTCATAAGGGCCAAGCTCCAGGATGGGAAGTGCTGGGTCGTAAGGACTAGGAGACCTGGCAACTCTAACATAAAGGGTCACTCTGATGCTTTTTACCCCCCAAATCAGTTTAAACTTTCCAATCTGTCCCGGCAAGTGTGTCCCTCCAGAAGCCAGTCAACCAACTAGCTTTAGCTGAATTCAAGTTTTTAGCCCTCTTTTTTACCTACTACATTCATTTCACCAGGACAAAAAAATATATGATATAGCCTTTGTGCTAAAGCAGATTAGGAAGGAATGTCAGCATTTGGCAGTAGCCAAATATTTCTCCTAGGATCACACACTCAGAGTAACAAAATTAAGCCAGCTTTTAGCCTGTTACTAATTTCCTTTTTGGTTACTTAACGTAAGTCACTGCTGGATAAAAAGGGAAAGGAGCCCTCGGGGAGCCAAGATTAAAAGTAAATAAGGAGAAGGAAGAGCCAGCACAGAGCTAATTTCAAGCCCTGATTGAGCATAATGTTATTTATTTTGTTCATGGATTTCAAGTACTTGAAGCACCCAACACCACGCAAAGTTAAAATGCTCACAACCAATGATGGTGCAGCAAACCCTCAGGAATCAACAAAGCCAGATAACCTGATGGTTGCATCCATTTCTAAACATTGTACCCACCGTTCCATTTCACCATTGACTGATAGTCAGGAATGGAGGACAAGTATGCATTGAATGGGTGTGTATACTACCTTGAACGCTAACCTTTTATGGTATTAGAAATGTGTTTTGAGTCAGAATCCTGTCCGGGCTCAGAGCTATCAGGGCCAGTTCACATTTCTCCCGCAGCAAAGTTTTTATGGTTTGAAAGATACTTGTTTATTGAAAGATAAGGAAAAACTCCATCCTTCAATACCTTATCTTCTAACCGTTCATAGATGAAAATGTTTATTTATTAATTAAACAAGATTTTTACCATTACTTTCTGCCCTCACAGGGCATATGGGCATTCTTGCACTGCTTTTATCATCTTACTGAGAATCACTGCCTTAGCCATCCATAATTATATTTTGCTGATAGCTCTACTCTGTCTATGCTCTTTTCATTAACCTCTCTAGCAATAATTTAAAAGCAAAGAAATATCTTTTTTTAAGATATATTAGAAAAAAACAGTTATCTTGGCATGATCAACAGTTCAAAATATGCCCCAGTAGTGACTGTGTGTGAAATAGATGGTTGAGCATGACACGTGTGTGCATATTATGTGCCGTCAAGTCCCTTCCAACTTAAGGCGACTCTATGAATGAAAGATGTCCAAAACGTCCGACCATTAACAGACTTGATCAGATCTTGCAAACTAGAAGGCGTGGCTTCTTTTATTGAGTCAAGCCATCTCATTTTGGGTCTTCCTCTTTTCCTACTGTCTTCCACTTTTCCTAACATTATTGAATTTTCCAGTGAATCTTGTCTTCTCAAAGTAGGATAGCCTCAGTTTTGTCATTTTAGTTTCTAGGGAAAATTTGGGCTTAATTTGATCTAGAACCCACTTATTTATCAGTTTGGCCATGCATAGTATCCTCAAAACTCTCCTCCAGCACCACTTTTCAAATGAATCAATTTTCTTCTCTTCATGCACATACAGAACATGCGCTATAGCAGTTGTTCCCAAGCTTCTTTACGTGGTGATCGACATGCCCAAATTCATTTTGTATGATGACCCACTTTAAAAAAAGCTTGCACAAATCCATAAGCCTGCAAAAGCCTGGGAACCACTCTCACAGGTTTTGTGACCCATCTTTTGGGTAGGGAGTGGGACCCACAGGCTGGGAAATGCTGTACTAGCCATTACCCACTTCTACAGGTCTAGAAGAAGAAGCAGAACCCTGAAGAAGGAAAACTGGAAAAACGGTCACTAAAAGTTTTAACAGTATGCTCCCAACATGGAAAAAAAAAGTTAGAGAACATACGTCCAGTAATTACAAAGGGCAGGTGCCAGAAAATTAGAAGTGTTCCTTGCTAAAAGGTGATACTTGGCATGTATATGATTGTGTCTCCATTCCCGGAATCCAAATGCATAAAACAGCTAAATATACAAAGCATTCAAAGATTAAAATTAAAAGGTAAACAGATTGGTTAGATATGTTTGGCTCAGAAACTGGCAAAGCAGAGTCATGTCTTTCTTTCAGGGGGGAAAAATAATGCAGCAGCAAGACCCTCACGTCAAGACTGAGCAGGGAAGAGAAGCACAGGTTGTCCCCGATCCACTCTCTGCATTGTACCTGCACCTTGAAACAGTTACATGGAACCAAAGATGAGCAATTTTCATCTTCAGGGATGGTTGTATATATTCATGGTGGCTGTTTTCACACAGCCACGCACCCAGAAGATCACGCAAAACTCACAGCATAAAAGCGTCTTCCTAGTGTGATTTCCTGGCACTATCCCGTTTAATGGCGCTTTTTCTGATGTCATCGGGCCATTTAAGGGGAGCGTGCTGGGAGATCGTGCTAGGAAGACGCTGTGAGTTTGCACAATCTCCCGTCCCGGCGCATGTGAAAAGGGCTGGTATGTCAAGAAAGGAACGTCAACGGATGTGGTCAAGATTTATTGTTAAGTTGGTGTCCAGATTTCCCAGTGCATTTTGAACATCAATCGTTTGCATGGGAAGTTGACATGGGGAGACCAGCTTTTCTATGATTCATGAATGAACTTTTCACAGTCACACCAAATGTTTAAATAGATCCGTTTAATTTTGGAGTAAACTGGATGAGATTAAGAAATCAGCATTCTGACTGATTTTAATTTCTAGATTAAGCAGCTGCCTTTGGGAAGATCATTGGCTTTTGAAATACACCAGGAAATCTGGAAACTAACCCGTTAATAAATCTTTGAGCCTTTTGGTTTTGTTAATAAATCTTTGAGCCTTTTGTTCTTGCCTTCTGCTGTATTGTGTGTCCCTCCTTCTGGTTGCATTCTGGCACACATAATAGGGTATTTGAGAGATTTTCTTTAAGCCTCTTTCTTATCTTTCAGTATGACAACATGAAATAGCATTGCCTCCATTCAAGCCCAGTCCATTTGGCTGTCAGACCAGCTTGGATGGCTGTGCCTGGGCAAAGCCAGTCATGTTCCAACTAGCATACACTGCTACGCATCTGCAGGTGAGTTAGTTTGCACTCTTCACAGCCCTCTGGAATCTTTCCCTCAGCACTCTCTGCCTATAAATCAAGAAATAGGGAAGTTTGGAAACATGACGAATATTTTGGCTGGAATATTAACTACGTTAAAGACCCCAAGAAAAAAAGAAGTAGGGGTGGGGAAGGGGGATACTAAACTAACCAGGCTTTTGGTAGAGAAGGCAGCTGGAATTTAATGTTCTTGGAAGCTGGCCCTTGGCTGCTCAGATGGGGGAAGGCAAGGAGCTCTCCAGTGGGAGCTTTGCTCACTCTCCTCGAAATAGCAAAACGAAAGTCTTGGAGTCAGTTAAGCGCATTGTTCAACTATTTCATGGACGACTCCAAGTAGGAATTAAAACCACAAAACAAAACAAATCATAGCTGTTTGCTTAATGGAACAGAAGGAGAAAGAAAGAAAGGTGATTTCATCCTGGGTTAGAGCCCTTAATGGATGCTGCGTTAGGCCAGGCAAGAGGAGGGGCTGGACTGGGATTGGCTCCAGCTCTTTGGGGCCCCTCAGGTTGAAGAAGGTGCCAGGATCCCTAACAGGACACTTACATCCCTATGGTATATATACACCACAACCACTGAATACAAAAGGTCGTTTAAACATATTATCTGTTGTCCAAAACAGGGAGCCTACGGGTGCACAAAGAAATGTTCTCATCAGCTCTTTTCTCACGTTTAGAATTCTCTTCCCCTGGAGACTTGCTAAAGCCTGAGTCTGTGTGTCTTCCAGAAGAATTGTTTAAAAAAACATTCGTTTAAACTCATTTTGGTGTTTAGGAATAAAAAAACAACAACCATAAGGATAGAATTAACATAGTGTCACCCATTCTAAGATGGGAGGGGATTGGCTGGAGGGCCGAATGATAAATAAGTGAGGAAACCAATCTCAGAAATGCTGCCTGTTCAACACACTGGACCAGCTAGATAAGGATCTCACCACACAAGACAAAATACCCGTGTAATTTGAGTGTATTTTGTAATTTGAGTGTATTTGAGTGTAATTCGAGTGTAATTCAAGTGTATTTTGTCTTGTGTGGTTTGACCCTAAGTGGATATGATGGATGTTGATGCAAGAATGATGCTGGGAGGGAGAGTTTAGGTTTGTTAGGCACTGAGGAACATTTTGGATCAAGCCAATCCCATACACCAGAGATGTGTCCTACTTAAGCCAAAATGAAACCAGACTGTTTGTGTTTAGGAATGCAGAACAGCTTCTAAACTTTTGCCTGAAAGAAAGCAGGAGTTGGAGATCATTTGGATTGAGGTTAGTAATACCTAAAATATGGTGGGTTAACAGGTCTAGGTAATCTAGATGGGCACAGGTTATCAGCAGTTTGACCTAGCAGGGCTCTGATATAACCTTACCTCTCTATTATGCTTGAAGCCATTGGCCTTTGCCTGGTGGGTGATGATGAACTGATGACCTCACCTGTGTGGTGCATCATATCAATGGCACCACAACCATTTTTTGCAGTGAAAGAGCAATGAAGAAAGACAGATAGTGATGAGCAAAAGAAGAGAATGGAAGAGGGAAAGGAGTACAGAAAGATATGGGGATGATATAAAGTTAAGTATATAAAGTAAATCATTTTAAAAGTGATTCTCCTGAAGTTTGGGGATGCTATTATCACTATTGCCTGTGCTGGTTGCCACGAGACATTCTTTGTGCTGTGTTAACACTTTCTTTTTGGACAACCAAATGAATTAGAGAAGTGTTGATGGGATTCATCTCTCATTCTTCTCCCTGCAGTTTACCATTATTGTGTGGATAACACCACAGATACTACTGGCACAGGAGGATCAGTTTTCCTTTACAACAAAGAAATCTCCTTGCAGGTGTAGGTAAGAGTTCTCCTGCCGTAAAGCTTCACAGTTTTTCCTTCTTTTTATTGTGGAGGGTGGATTAAAACTCATAAGTGACACCAGCAATTTCAAAACACGTTACTTTTTATTCAAAACAGAGGACAACAACTAAGGAGCTTTCAATGAAAGGGGCAGGGAAATCAGCTGGCACTTCTGAGCCCTTGTTCAGCCAGAGGCGAATTCTGTTTTTTAATTCAATTTTTTTTAAAAATTGCAATTAGATTAACAGTAAATTCAGGGGAAAGACATTTCAGGATACAATTCCCATCTCCGTGTGTACAAAGCTAATTAAAACCACTAACATCCAGGCTTCAAATTATTTACAGTGCAACCCTAAGAAGAGTTACTCCAGTGAGTCTAGTCTAAGACCACTGGAGTAACTCATTTTAGAATTGTACTGTTAAGTTTGGAGCGAGAAGATTGGAAGTGGCATGAGATGTCCACCATATGACAGTGCCATGGTGGGACAGTGGCTCAGTGGTGGAGCATTTGCTTCGCATGTCGAAAAGACCCCCTGCTTGAAACCCTATTGTCTACTCAGAGTAGTCAGTACTGAGCTTGATATACCAAAGGGTTGACTCAGTATGAGGCAACTTCATGAGTCCAAGCATTTTTGCATATAGGATACCCACTCATTCTTTCGCTCCAAAGGCAAGAAGTGATCACTAGAAGTAGGCTTACATATCCTCTGGCACCTCCAGTCAAGTGCAGCCCTGCCAGCTCAACTGGCTTCCTACCAGTACTGTATACCAGATGATGTTTTGTTTTATAAGCTTGAATCTGGTCATCGACCGTAATAAAACTTACTCCTGCTCCTACTCCTACTCCGCCACTCTGAGTGACAGAGGGAGAATAGTAAAATTAAAAATGGCATTTGACCCTATGCTATGAAGTCACTTCTGGGGAAAATCCAGAAATGTCATAACATCTCTCAAGGAATTGCCAGTTTTACTATAGAGTTTTTGGAGATTTCAAGGGAGATGTGACATCACTGATGATTCCTAGGGAAGCATGATGTCATGTCCGGGGCAGTGATCAGGGCATCATTGATGGCCACCTAGGGTTGCCACCTCCAGGTTGGGAAATTCCTGGAGATTTGGGGGTGGACCTTGGAGAGGGTGGGGTTTGGGGAGAAGAGGGACCTCAGCAGAGTATAATGCCATTGCCATAGTCTAACTTATGAAACAGTTGATACAGTTTCTATGTGACTACTTTCCTTTGAATGCTGCCTATTCTGCTTTTATAGTTCTGTAGTCATTGTTATTATCATACATCCTCTTTCTGGAAACCACCTTCAATATTTTTGTAAAAAAAAAAAAAAGAAAGCTATTTTCTCCAGGGAAATTGATCTCCATAGCCTGGAGAGCTGGAACACAGCCTTCTTTAGGAGCATTACCTGACGTCTGGCTTACTAGTGATTGAATAGAATGGTTTCAGGAATGGTGAAACTGACAACAGCTTTTTGACCATCTTTGATAAAGAATTGGAATGGGACCTATAGCAAACCGGTCAGCCCGTTAGATGGTTTCCTTTCCATCCAGCACACCTTGACCTACAATTGGCATTGATGGACTTTATGCACCTTATATCAAGAACTGTTTACAAAAAGCAATATTGAATGTTGTTAAATGACTGTTCATCAATTGTATTGAATGCACTAGCACTTTATGTATAGGTCTGAAGGTGGGAAGATTGCATGCACTGGTATGTTGATGATAAATTTTGTACAGATGAAATACGAACAAGTTAATTATTTTATAATTGTTGTAGTAGTACTTTATTTCATTAGAACATCACGGTACTTTGATACATTATTGCTTCTCATGATTCTCTCTGTACTGTTACCACCTGGAGGTTGGCAAGTCTATGACATACTAGTGTATTATATGTAGTATTTAATGATGCTTTAATTATAGCATGTAGTGTTTAACGATACATTCATTTTAATTTTTCTCTTCTTCGAGCAGCAGCCAACAAAGCAAGCTGCGAGCAGAAGAGGCAAGAGGCAAGAGCAGCCCTACCGCCTCTAATTCTGTAACTCACTGCCCTGAAGTTCAAAGAAGGCCTCAGAGCAAGCAAGAGAGTAGGAAGGACACACTTTCACTTTCCTGCTAGTATCCTGCAGGAATGCTGGGCCCACACTAGGGATGCCAGCCTCCAGGTGGCCGCTGGAGATCTCCCGGAATAATACTTGATCTCCAAGCAACAGAGACCAGCTCCCCTGGAGAAAATGGCTGCTCTGAAGGGTGAACTCTCTGGCATTATACCCCACTGAGGCCCCTCCTCTCCCCAAACCCCACCCTCTCCAGGCTCCACCCCCCAAATCTCCAGGAATTTCCCAACCTGGACCTCGCAAGCCTAGCCCACACAAACTGTTCAGAATCAGGCCAGGACAATTCTGAGCCTAATGGGCAAGAAAGAGCTTTTAGTTGTTATCTCTTTTTTTAAGCTAAGGGATCTGCCCTGAAGTTTCACTGTTGGTGCAGCCCTGTTGGTCCACTAACTGAAGGTAATATGGGAGAGTCTCAGACTTGTCAGATAATTTGCCCCCACCCCTCTGGATCTATAACCCACTTTCAGCTCTCTGAGAAAGGCTGTAATCTGTCTCTGGCCTTTGCATTCCTCTGCCACGTTGTGCCTACTTCTTGTGTTAATACTTTTAAACAAAGCACACTATTCGTCTTGGTTGATATCATCAAGGACGCGTTGTTCTCAGAGCACAGAAGGAAGACTGTGGTGCATAACCTCAGCAACTCAACTCCAAACGTCTCGGCCGGAGACAGCATTTTTAGGAAGATAAAAGATTAAGGGTGTTTCACGCATAGTGAGCTCACGCAGCAAGCAAGATCAGGTTCCATGCTTACATCAGATGAAAGCTGGAGTGGACTCTTTTTGCAGCAGTAGCTCCGCCATCTGGAAATGCCTCCCTGAAGAGGTTCAAAAGGCCACGTCACTTTTGGATCTCCTTAACTGCTGTGTAACTACCTTTTTCAGCTTGTCGTCACAGTGATGGCTTTCTGGCTGTTGAGTACTTTGTAGTTGGCGCTATTTTTAAAGTAATTTGTCATCTTATGGCTTTGGGGCTTTTTGTTTTTTAAATCACTTTGAGCTAATGGAGAAAATAGCAGAAAAATGCCCCTAATCACGTTACACGGCAACAAAACTGAGTTTGCATCTGAGTGCATGCACGGGGCACCCATAGCCAATCTCCATTCTTTGATGAGGGTACTTATATAAAAAGAATGTTTGCAAACACATAGAAAGGATTGCCCAGAAACATCACTTGTGTGTTATATGCAATGATATCCCAGTGTATTCTCTCCATCTTGCAAAGTTTTGCGCTCTTCAGAATGGTGACTGACCAGAGGCATTAAAGGGGACAAAATAAACAAACATGTTCACAACAAGATTCTCCCACTTTCCCCTATTAGTTCAATGTTCAAAATGTTTTTTTAAAAATCAAGAGAAGCATCAGGCCTCGATGCAGCATATGTTCTGGAGGCCAGGTGCAAGGACAAAGGCTCTAATCTCAGTTACACAGTAAAAATCTAAGCAGAGATTAAGAGCAATCCAGTAACGTATGACACCGTCCAGTCAAGGATCTGCTCTAAGATAGCAAGCAGGATCCAGAATCACAGTCAGATAGGGTTCCCAGGCCTCCTCCTCTTGCAGGACTCCTCCTACCGATTACCTCCATCGCCCTCCGAGTGGCAACAGAAGAAAAGTGAAACAAAAAATGCTGATGTCCTCCATGCCAGCACATCACTTCTGGGAAGTGGCAGTGGGTAGCTCTAGGAATTGTTAGAAACTCTATGGTATGAGTTTCTTGTGATTCCTAGTGCTATGCATTCTCACTTCCAGCTTGAATCCAGAAGTTGGCACTGATATCACACATGTCCCTGCCCCCCCCCACAACCCCAATGAAATTGCCTCAAAAGTGAGTCATTTAAACTGAGGAGCAAACTCAAGATCCTAGTGCTTGATGGAAAAGGACTGGGCATTAACTGAGCAGGCAGAGCTTGTACCGCAGCCTAAATGGCACTTTTGCTGGCACCCAGATCTTAGTCCGGCAAGCAATAGACCCAGATTGATAATGGCACAGATGGTAAGGGGTTGGCCCCTTCTGCACCTTCCACTAAGCATGAATGTCAATCATTCAACAACAACACGTGCCCTGTTACTGAAAACTATCTCCCCATTTCCAGCAACTCCATTTCCAGCATCTCAATGCCCATATGCAACTCTCTGTTCTTCATACAACAGTACATCTGGTATAACTGATACATATTTTTAAAAGGGAGGGGGATGACAGGAAATTATGCCTCTGGCATACCACCTTAATCTCTCTTAAAAGCTATGGTCTGTTTCTAATCCAGCTAGTTGACGGGAATCTGCAGGCATGTTAAGAAGCAACAGGTTCTGAATCAGTAGCCAGAAAGTTATTTTCTTCTGACAGTTCTTGTACACTTCAGGGCAGATAGAAGAACAGCAGCACAAAGACCTTGACTTAACCAAGGCATTATTTGGGAGATGTTTACTGGATACCATAGTAGCGAGTTTGCTTTGTCCCCCCCTCTAATAGGTACCAGACATCCACAGCTAGGCCAGTGATGAATGTATTTAATCACAAATAGTTTTGCGGATTCCCAACCCAAGGCCTAATGCTTCAGTTAGACACATTAATCTTTTTTCTGTTGTACAGACAGTTTTGAGCTGCCATTGCTAAGGCACAGCAACATGATAGAATTCACTTAATGCACTCATTCTAGGCTAGCAACTAAGCGTTCTGGAGGGGATGCAGCTGCCACCATGCCAGCACCGGATCAGCTTGTAATGATGTGTTAATGTTCCAGACCAACCCAAGCTTGTTGTGCCACTGCAACATGCATGAGTCAAGGCTACTGTTATGCAAAATGGTACAAGGCTTTTGCTCAGTACTGAATGGGCAAAAGGGGGAAGAGGATGATAGCAGAGAAACTGGCAACGCTCTGTTTGCATATTATCTGCAAGAATGCACGGCTGATGATTTAGGATCAGTCTCTCTTAACCTTTAAATCCACTACCGCCCACCAAGTATGCAACATCATCAAATGTTCCCCAAGCAAAAAAAAATAAGGCCATAAACAGTGTTCCAGACCAGATAATTTGATTTATGTAGGTGTATTTATGATATATGCATATGATACTCAGGTCTCAGGCACACATTCAATAAGACCTTCCTTTGTGCCTGATGGCTGCCAGCCAGCTCCCTCCCCAGGGTCCCCTTCTTCCATATTTATTAAATTTGTCCCAGCCCAATCTTTGTGATTTTTAGCTGTGGTTAGAGCCCTTTGGAATGGTCTTCCCCCCCAAAGTTGGATGGATTCCACTGCTGGCCTGCTTCCAAAGATTATGAAAGACTGTCCAATTTAGAAGTGTTTTTTGAGAATGGTGCTGCTATCCAGAGAAGCTTGGTAGGGGGGAATACATGTGAACGGCCTTTGCACATGCACCTCTGTATTCTTGGTTTGGGATCATAAGTCTGTGTATACACCCAGAGGGTACCAAAATTAACTAAATCAATCTTTACTGAGTACAGCAACAGACAGGAAATGCAAGGAGAGGAGGCACATTTCAAAAATATCATGCAGTGAAAATACTTTCCCCACCTCCTGCCTGCTTTACAGCATCAATACCCATGGAGCAATGTTTTGTAGGCATTCTGGAAGAGGACCACGTTGCAGTTGTGCAGATTGCGCTAACAGAAAGACTGCACCATAAGGATATCAGACATCGAGAGTATCTTGAAGTTTTTGACCCACAGAAACTTGTCTTAGGACCAGAGTGGACCTGTTCATCCCTCACCAGCACCACCCCAGTTTAGGAAATATGTTGCATAGAACCCCTTCCGCAGTTACTTTTGAAGTTAGTACCAAAAATAACTGAGGAGCTGGGGTGGGAAGATTGGATAGAGGAGGCAGGTTATAGGGGTGGCCTTTGAATTCCATGGCATCACCCACTTAGATAATTGCTAGACTTGGAGGGTATTGATTCCCATGTAAGGGGAGGTCCCTTAAGTACTTGGGTAAAGGGGTGAGTCCAGGAAGGACTGCTCAGGTGAAAGTGATGCTTTAGGGCACTGAAGCCTTGTCTGCCTTTTTAAAGAAAGGTGCCACTTCCTTGGTTGAGGCTGAGAACTGGAGTACGAAGGTGCAAGGGAGGACTTATACCTTGGATGTGGCTGAAAACGGTGATATCCCTGACCCTTATGCTAGTAAGCCTAAGACTTGGAGTGTATGGCCTTGGTCTGTGAAAAGATTATTTTCTTCTGTGTCCTCTCTGTTCTTGTGCATTTTCTCTAGAGCCTCATCTCTCTGAGAGCTAAATAGCTTGACTCCGTGCAAAGGGAGATCTTCTACCCTTGTCTTTGCCTCATTAGGCAAGGACGTAGACTGCAATTAGTCATGCGCTTTAAAGAAATTGCAGTAGCTGGACTGCAGGCAGGGCAATCGGCTACATGCTTAGTTGTGTTAATGAGGTGCAAGAGCTTGGAAGCCTCCAACTGAAGGACCTTAGCTAGCCTCCGACTTCCCTCTAAGATCCAGATGTGGAGAGATCTTCTCAGGGAACTGATAAAGAACCTTAATAGCTTGATTTTTCTCTATCCTGAAAGTGAGAGGTGAGAACCTGTAAAGTTTTCTCCCTACCTTTTCTAACTTGCTCTCCAAATCATTTACATTTGACGCCTATGGCTTAAAATATCAAGGTATAAAAGATTTTAGTATGCAGACAGCCACAGCAAGGAGCTAGTTAAAATAGCGCCACAAATGTAAAGTAAATAGAACAACCAATGTGGAAAGGTAGCACCAGTCCCCATGTGATTCAGTTTTTCCAGCCCTTAAACACACAATGATACTCATTCACCAAAATCTGATTCTTTCCAAAAATGGAACCGTGAAGGATACCAAAATGCAATAGGGGAAAGTGTATTTTTAATTTTTTAAAAAATCACACTTTTTATAAAAACAGCATTGAAATGGGTTTCTAGCTGGGCCTTTCCAGCTTTGCAGTAGATACAGCATTATTTGAATGATAGGGGGTGAGAATTAAGGGAAGGATTGACTTCTCTAGTAGGCAGGCAGAAAGAAACAGATGTGAAATGCACTGAACACAAATGGCTCACATCTACTTCTGTAGAGCTTCTAAACCCTGCTTCTTATGAGCAATCCACAAGAAAAGGGCCAGAATCATGGAAGGGTCAATTTCCCCATCTATTTTGGCCCTGTATTTTTATAAATATGTTTGCTAACAGATTTCTGTCGCAAGTTTCATTACTCACTGTTAAAATAGCCCATAAAGCACAGTGGCTTATGGGACATGCTTAGGCTGGGGCCAATAAAAACATGCACATATAAAAACCATTCTTGTTAAAGTATTCACACAGTATAAATTAGAACTAGGGAGTTTAGCAGTAGCTGAGGTTTTGATTATGCCTACTAGAAGAGTTTGAAGTCCGCAGAATCTGGTTGATCAAGAGGTTTCAGGACTTGATTACAGTTTTAGGGCCCGTGAGATACATTTAGCCACGGTTTCTGTTGTCCTCTTGTCATACACTGGCAGAGATTTAGCAGATGGTACTCCACTAAGTGGGGTGGAATGGAGGCCCTAAGAAGAAGTAACGTATTTTCTTTGTTCAGCATACAACTTACAGGAAAACAAAAAGTGCGTAACAGATTCCACAACCTGGACACAGCCTCTGCTCGCTGGGAGTTCCCCTGAATTTCCCCCCTGAGCTCTAAGGGAAGCATGTTAAAACGGGCAAAGGAAATCAGCCTATGATAAGCAGGAACTATAAGATAGGCTAAAGATTTATTATAAGCAAAAAGAAATGAAGGCACGAAGCCTAGTTAGATAGGTCAGTAGATTCATCTAGGTTCAGCTACTAGCTTTTGCCAGTCTAGGTCTTCAAGCCTTTGTTATTACTACACTGGCTTTGTTTAACCCCAACATTGATAAATAAGTCATAGAATTTTCTTGTTTATCCTCTGGCTGTAGTAGGAGTCAGATTGAAGCCAGCTCATCACAGTTGGCAGTCAGATAGAATGAGAAACAGCCTGAATTTAACTGCTGTAGTCCAGGCTACAGTGGAAATTTGCTTCATACTCGCCTCTAGTCACCGAAACGATGAGGTTACGCATCTAGGTGCTCCAAAGAAACTGCCCAGAAAGGTAGATTGAATGCGCTTGATATAAGGACTAGAGATGGGCACGAACCTGAATACGAACCAAAAAAACCCATGAACCAGCCCAGTTTGCAGTTCGCGAACCAGTGGTTCATGGAAGTTCGTCTCCATGAACTTCCACAAACTGGTCTACTGGTTTGTTTGGTTTGTATTAAAGGAGAGTTTAAATGGCCATTTCCACGGGGAACTGGCCATTAAAAGTTTTCCTGCCACTGCAAATCCCACAAACCATGAACCGCATGGTTCAGTTTTTTTGTGGTTCATGCCCATATCTAATAAGGACTGATAACTTGAATCCCAGTTGGGGTTGCATATAGTAGCTGAGCAATAGCTTTTGATTTAAATACTTGTAAGGCAGAAGGAGTGTGATGCTCCCCAAGGGAAAAAAAGAACCCTTTAATGGCTGCATGATTTGTCCAAAAACTGGCCAAGGCTTGCTTGTAATGCAAGATCCAGGAAAGAGATGAAGAGAATTAGAAGCCCAGATAATTGAATAATCGAACATGTTCAAGTGGGTGAGCATCAAGCAACCAGTCATGGAACAAGCTTGGCCTTAGAAAAAAATTATCTTTGATAACTAATAGTTAAGGATTCAGATTTGCAATATTCAATGAATATTTTTAAAGTATGGCACACATCAGTCGCTGAGAGCAATAGCAAGACAGCATCATCTGCACATAAGAGAATAGAAATTGGGTGCTTGGCCAATTTGGGGCATGAAGATCCGTAGATGCAAATTTCTGGGCTCACTTAAAAAATAATTGTAAAGAGGAGGAGCAAGAACACAGCTCTGACATACCCCCCTGGTGACTGTGACCAAATTGGTAAGTGAACCATGGGTATCATAACATGTTTTCAAGGAGTGAGACTTACATAATTGCTTGGTTAGAAATAATAGCCTTGGGTCTTCTATTTTTTTCCCATAGGCATGTTCTAGAGATGGAATCAAATGCTGCCTGTACATTGATAAATGCTGCGTAAAGCTTTCTCTTTTTGTAGAATGAATATTTCTTGGTCAAATGAAACAAGAGTAATGCATGACGCACGATAAAGCCCCTTTTCTTAAGCTTATCCTTATTTGTTCTGGATCCAAAATCTGGGCCAGCCGCATCCAATTATCTGGTTTAAGCTGGAAATGGGAAGCATATAAATTTACCCAGAACAAATAAAAGGCTGATTTGATGTCATTAGCAGGGTAATTTCTTGCCATTTTTGGAAGATGGGCACTACCATTACTCGCCACCAGTGCTCAGGTATTATTCCTGATCTATCAATTGCTGTAAACAGGGCAGTGATTACAGGCAACCACCAACCTACGTTAACTTTTGAAAGATTACGTGGCACCAAATCTGGGCCTGGCACATTACCAGTCTTTAAACGGTTCATCAACAATTTAACTTTGTCTGGTATTTCAGGATTCCAAACAGACAGATCCTCGTCCTTCTCCAAAGTATCATTGATAGAAACTGAGCTGGGGTTATTGAACAAATTTTCCAAACAATGTTCCCAGACCCATGGATGAATGTCTAAATTGGCCCAGGCAGCTGAACTCTTTAGGGAACCATGCTTTTTATTGCACTGTTGGCACTTGCCATATCCTGTCTAGTGAATTTTTGTTCTGCTCTTCTTCATTGAGCTCATTTTAGCCTCACAACCACTCTGAGAGGTAGGTTAGGCTGAGAAACTGTGAGAGGCCCAAGATCTGAACATAGAATCATAAGAGTTGGAAGGGGCCATGCAGACCATCTAGTCCAACCCCCTGCCCAGTGCAGGATCAGCCTAAAGCATCTGCAGGATCAGCCTAAAGCATCTCTGACAAATATTCGTCCAGCCTCTTCTTGAAAACTGTCAGTGAAGGGGAGCTCACCACCTCCCTAGGCAGCTGATTCCACGTTTGAACTACTCTGACCGTGAAAAAGTTCTTCCTAATATCCAGCCGGTACCTTTAGTCTACCAGATTCTTGTCTGCACCAAACTGGCTCTCTAGGGCAGAAAGTTCCAAGTCATGCTAAACACTCCGGCTTTGCCTGTTTCAAACATCTGCTTTTTGTTAATTTTACCAGGACTCTGTTCTACCATTGTGCAACTGGTAAAGCAGCTGCACCCAATTACTTTCCAAAAGAAAATTTCCAAGTTCAGATTATATTATGTAATGGTGTAAATAATTTCCTAGTGTTCTCCCACATACAACACATTTTTTCCTGTTGTGTGTTGCCCTTTGTGGTCATTTGACTGACTGTATGTCCCCCCCCCCCCCCGTCTATTGTGACACTAGCTGGCTTGTACTGTTTGAATAGTTTTTTTTCTAAACAGCAGTAAGAAAGGGGAGGAAAACCCCCCAGAAAATAGGGAGGAATGTACAGTTATAAGCAGTAGGAAAAAAGTTAGAAAACCACAGACATCTTCTGAAGAAGTCTGGGCAGTAATGACAGTGGAAGCAATTTAATTTGTGGAAAAGTACTGAAGCATTCGAATTTACTTTTGCAAATTTACACTGTCCTCCTTCCTCCTCCGACAGTGCCATCCTTATATAGCCTTATATCTTTCAAAGTTCATTGAAGTCCATGCTTAGACAGCACGTAAATCCCAGTTTGTTTGATTTTTGCTAGATCCACATTCCAGCTTTCCACACCTCTCTCATTTGACATGCTTCCCTCTCTCCCATTATTATTTGCATAGCATTTAAAATAAACTCCATAAAGAATCATAAACAAGCCCCTCGCCAAAGGCTTCCCATCTAAATATCTATGTAGAGTGAGGAGGAAGGAATAAGGAGACTACACTGTGCCAAGGGTATTGGTGAAGCTCTAGTCTAGACCCTTATAACCTTTGTTAAACATTGCTGGATTCTTTTTTTTAATATTTGGTGCTGGAATTTTTTGAGAAGGGCAAAGGTATGCACAAAAAGTTCTTAAGAATTGCTTTAAAGGAACAAAACAAGAGTGGCCACACAAGAAATCCAGAGTGAGAAAGAAAAAACAACAGATAAACTGGGGAAAAAAATAAAGCAAGCAAAAGGAAAATCAGTGCATGGAGATAATGTCCTGACCTTTTTGAAATGTTCTGCTAAAGTACTGAGCCTAGTACCTGTTGCGTTTCCTGGCACCACTTCCATCTTCCTATAAAAACATCTCTTCTCCAAGGCGAAGAGTCAATCTCGACTTTCCTCCATCTCACCGGAGCAGGAGGTGAAGAGCACCTTGGCACCGGCTGGGAGTGTTGATTCAGAAAGAGCCGCATCCATCTCAAAAGAACACTTGCTCTGGAACCTCCAATGGGCTCATCCCCCACAACAACTATTCTGTGTTGCGGCCATTTTGCGGCGGTGCACAGCATCCAAGAGCACTCGACCTTGTTGAGCCTGTGGTTATCTGCGCTGCAGAATAACATCAATGGACAGCAACGGCACATCAGGGGAAACAGCTGCATAAACTATTGGGGGAAATCTGGATCCTGCAGATTTTAACTCAAACAGCGAACTCTGTAGTAATTCAATCAAGGGGTGAGATTGATTAGTATTTAGGTCTTTTGAGCTGTGGTCTATAACACATCTATCTTCTGAGACATGACATAGCACAGACAATAACTTCTTATTCAACTTGCTTGTGATGGGTCTCACTATATTGATTTGATGACAAAAGCCTTCAAAGACATAGGGTTGTCACGCATTCTTTGAAAAAGTTCTATTGAGCATGTGACGCGTGCTATCCCCTATTTAAATTGAAGTAAGGATCCTTGCTGCTGAGAATAGAGTATTGGACTTGAACAGATAGGGTCTGGCCTAATACCACACCCTGGAGAGAAGTGGGGGGGAGGGGCAGACTTACCTTTTGTGTGCGCTGCTGGGGCAGCACGATGACATCACTGTATGAAGTGACATCATGCTGACCCCCCCCTTCCAGGAGCCTCTCCTGGGTGTTGCCATGCTGGCATGGGAGACTGCCCAGACTGACTGACCACTCCGCCACAGGAGGCCGCCTGGGTGCCTGGCCACATCACCACAGGAGGCCACCTGGGGTGGCAGGCCACTTCTGTGGCCCAGTCATGGGGCCATGCAGCCACAGAAGACCAGCAGGAGCCCGAGCTTGCTGGCCAGCTGCTCCTGGTTGGTGCAGCATAGCCACAGGAGGCTGGGTTGATATCTGGGCTGGCAGACCACTTTCCCAGCCCGGCCCAGGTGTCCAGTATTTGGGGGATGTTTTTCCTGGAGATTCCTCCAAAATACCAAACTGTCTGGGCCAAAACCAGACACCTAACCAGGGTGCAAAACCCCACTTAGATGTGAAGTTCACTAAATGACTTTGGGGGAAACAGTGTTGCACCTACCTATAACTGTTGTTCAACGAGTTCTCTCTGTGCATACACACATTAGGACTGCACTTGCGCAGACCTGCTCCAGAGAGAGATTCTATAGGTCTAAAGCTCTGGATGGGGCGCTCTCGGTCCTTTGTGCACGTGTCGTGCCTTTCCTGCCTGATCCTGCGCAAGACATGGTGTGCCCCTTCATCCCTCAGTTCTCCTACGCCACCAGAGGGTAATTTCTTCTCTCCTCACAGTGGGGCAGGAGGGAGGGAATGTGTGTTGCTCAACCTAACCCTTCTTCACATGGTTGCTGTAAGGAGATTACCATAACAACTTTGTGTGTGCTGCTGAGCTCCTTAGTAAAAGGTTGGAATATATAAGTGGCAAATCTCTTTCACAAAGGAGAACAGCACTGCAAATTTACATAATCAAGATGGAAAGGATGAAAGAACTTCCCCCATGGTTTCTAAAAGCACACACTTGAGCCAAGAGTGACGCAGCTCCCAAGTCAACATCACTCGACCTGTGGTGCCCCAAGTTCTGTCCCAGACACTGCCTGCCTGTAAATACAGAACCCGAGTGTATGCTTTGGAAGCAGGTCTTGTCCAAAAACATGACAACCAAATTCTGTTACGGTGAGCCCTACTGAAAGGTTTTATGAGGGAAAAGAAACCATTAGGAGAAAAACAGACAAATTAGTTCCACAGTACTTTTAAACTGCATTAAAAGCTTTAAACGATCATAAAAAATTCTTTAATTTGGAAATAATGAAAAGTCTGCTCTGACTTAAAAAAAAAAAACCCAGCAAAACCAACAGAGGGCCTAGAAATATGTAGTGCCATCAAGGAAATAAGGCAGAAGAGGGATTTAGACTCTCAGACTGACAGGCATTAATCCATATAATTTCTCAGCAAGAGCTAAATGGCCCAATTCCAAAAAGGCTTTAAAACAGAGTGAATGGCACAAAGGCGGCTAACATTCCAAGGGCAAAATCAAGCAGCAGTTATGTATGCCGCCATGTTCTCTTTGGAATGGTGATCTTACCTTCATTAGTACCCCAGCTGTCCCCAAGGTAATACTTTTTATAAAAGCTGCTGCTTTGTTGTCTCCAATGGGAAAGAATGGCCTTCAGGGTAACTTGCATGGCAGTTGCCACTTATTGTTCAAGCTTTTCTGCAACCTTTGATAATGCTGCTCAAGAGGTGCCGAGGAGGGTTCCGTGGAACCTGGAAAGCATTCACAGCTCGACTGGAACAGAGAAGCCTGCAAAGATGTTGTGTAATCCTCACCCAAGATTCTCCACGAGGAGCCCCTGTTCCACAGTGGTCCACTGGTGTTCCAGTTGGTTTTCAGTCTTAAGCAGACTCAGCTCTATGATAGATTGTAGCCATGGAACCGGGCGTCATCATTAAACACACACCCAGACGGTTGTCCCTTTCCATTTAGTTGAGGCACAGCCATTTTAGTTCACTGTCCACATTTGTGGGCGACTTAAAACAACAGTCAATCCAATAAAGTTAGGACAAAAAACTGGACCTGTGATCTAAAAGGATAAGGACATCAGTTCAGTTTATTACACTTATATACCGCCCTCCCTGCCATCAGTTATTAATGGTATTCTACTTCCTATTCTACTGTTAATCCGTGTGTGACTTTACAGAGCCTGTTTCATCGACTTAATCTGGTGAAAAGTCTGTCAGTATTAGTTGGACTGTCATTCAATATCTGTCATTCATACCATCATTGAACCAAGTCCAAAACACAATTCAACCAGTAGGAAGTGCCACCACTCCTTAGACTGATTTAACCTGGTTCCCATGTCAAAACATGTCTAAAATGTGTTATTATTTTACAGTTCCAGTGGCAGGAACAATTGAATGACTTTCAAGAGCTTAGTATATATTTAAGGAAATTAACATTGTACGGCCACAGAATGTACTGCTGACTAGTCCCAGTGCTCAAGCCAAGAGCCACTGATCCAGAATGCAGTAATCCATGTTTCTTGGGACTATCCTTCATGGCATTTTAAAAGCTTCTGCTGAAATAAGGTAATATGTCCATGATTTGAGAAGTGCTTTATTGGGGCCATATTGTATCAAGGCTCCAATATTTGCATTATCTTCTTGATATGGCTTGGGAACAATTTAGGTGTTGGATGGGGTTACTGGGACCCCTAAATGGCCTGAAAGTGCACTCTTGAAAGTGCATAATTTCCTACAGACCAACAGTATCATGTTGAGAGACACCTTCTGCTGCTCCCAACCCTTTTGCCTTCTTGGAAGTCCCAAACTCTGTATCTTTCACAAGTATTTCCAGACTATTTTAAAACTTGCTTGTAGTATTTAGGTGAAGCTGGAAGAATCTTGAGACACTAGTACATTTTATTAGAATTGGATTTTTGGTGTATTTTTATACTGTATAATATATTCTATATGCTCAAGATGCAGCAGGTTCTAAGGTTAAAATAATGCATTTTATTTTTTTGTTCACAGGCAGGAGTATATTTTCATATTACCTTCCATTCAGCTAAAACACAGTTCATGACAGCAAAATTCCAGTTGATCTAAGATTCCATTCCATTCGAAACATGTTGGCTCCACCCTTGAAGAGTATTCTCGGAATGCAAATATGATTATGCAAAATGACAGAACACACAGTCCAAATTTTAAGTAATTTATTTCAGTAGGAAAATTTTATTCTTAAATCCATACTTTAAAGCCATCATGAAATAGCTTATGCAAACACACAGTTCAAATGCACACACATGGAAAAATATTAAAAATCAGAAGGCAGAAAAGGACAGGGAGCAGCCAAACTGCACATCGCTCATAGAGGTCATAATGCATTCACCCCCATCAAAATGGTGCTTCAAGTCACCAGGGAAGAAAACACATTAAAAATGGCTTGTGTTGGGAAACCACCAGAAGGCTGACTTTTCCATCTTGAACAGTTTGCACCTAGGAGAATATGACAGAAATGGCCACTGTGTTATATCCTACCACGTCTCTAAACTAGCATCAACTGTGCCTTCCTCTGGTGCAAATAGCCTTCTGCTGGTGGAAGGAGGCTTCTGCTGATGAAAGAGGTGCTTGCATTGGTAGAATGTGCCATTCTTAGCCGAGATGAGTGGTAGGACATAACCCATTATTTTTACTATTAAAGGATACAGAAAGACAAGAGAGCTAAACTTTTACGAGCAATTCTGAACTAAAAATAGGAAATTAATTTCTAATTTAAGACAAGTTTTCTTCCAAGAAGAAAAGGTACCAATTATTCAGACAAAATTAGGTATATCTTTTGCTCCTTGCTTGTTCAACAAAGGCTAGACAGCCAATCACAAGCACTACATGGTATGGATTGTAGCTAGCTCTATCTGTATGCTACCCTTCCCTGAGAAAAGATTCCTACATTGATAGTAGAATACACACATAGAAGTGAAATACACTTTCAGCAAGCCACAGCTAAATATACAATATTTGTGACTGACAATTAGGCATACTTTTAAAAATGTACTCTGATATATATCCCAGTTTAACCCTATAACTTTTGGGAAAATGTGAATAAGTGATCTAATAGATGTGGCCTTCAGATCTTCTAGTTCTCCATCTCTCTCAAAATCCAAATACTCCAACACTTGTAGGAGAGAAATGCATTTATACTCAACCACAATTTGTGAAAGACTTGTTTCCATTATGTATATACAATCTTAAGAGAAAATCCACCCTCCATGCCGCAATTTTCTCCTGAGTATTGTTTAGAAACTAAAAAAACCCAAACCATCAATCTAAACACTGTAACACTGAAGATATGCTCTGTATTTAGCTACTGAAATTCAGATACAACCTGGTCTATCTTAGCTTGCTAATTTAATGAAGGTATTCCAATTTCTAGTATGTTCATTAAAGTGTTGAACTTTTTTTTAAAGAGGAGCTTGGTGTTGGCCCATAAAAAAACCTGAGATAACAGAGTCCAAAAAAATAACCCAGCAATCATCTTTGTAGCTATATTTTACATGATCAAAGAACCCTTTCAGATATTTATTTTAATGGTAAACTCCTGTGTGCAAGACCAGGGCACAGATGCAGCCGGACGAGGGCACAGACACAGCTCCAGCTAAGGACAAGTGCCCACAATATAGAACTGCCAGAATGAGTGTCTGAAATGGACCCCAAATCAACTGTAAATCATAATTTTTAAGAGGTGATTAGTGGAATGGAATGAAACCTGCCCAAATTAAGGGAAAAGTTTATTGGGCCCAGTACTGGAATGGTATTAAATATTAAAACAAAACAGAAGCACAACTGTTGAGCAATTCTGCTGGCTACACAAGCTCCATTCATTTAATCAGGGCACGCACGGGGTTCCTGCAAAAACCCAACTGGCACGAGCTGGGAAATGCACAGCAATGGTCTTAGGTGGACTGCCCCCTTAGTCTTTAAACCGGTAGTTAAGGCACTGACAACAAAAATGCAGATATGAAGCACCCATCATCCTACGATGGGCAAGAAATGCTATTCCTCTTGAAGGAGCATCTCCTGTTCACTTCCCATTTTAATTGCAGTTTTTTAAGATTAGACACAAGCCATTTTTAATGGAGAAAGAGGAGCAACCTAGAAATTACAAAAATTTGAAAGATGGGCTTCGGGGGGACGACAACAATCATTTAGTACTCGTTTTAGTGACTTCAGACTTTCATAGCAGGCAGTATACCAAAATGGGGTAGGGGAGAGGAAAGGGGAAAAAAAAGATCAAGAACACTAAAGGCTAGGGAATGGAAAAAATACTTATGAAGGAGAAGAGAAGAAAGATGCAACTGGAAGAGCCAAAGAAAGATCACTTCATGATTGCGCTTAATTTGAAGCCAGCTGCTTACAGATGACCGAAACACTAAAGTGGCAGGAATGTACTTCAAAACTAGCATGCAGGCTGCAGTATTCTTTCATGTTGCTCTTTATGCCTGGAAGGGGTGTGCCTCTAGCAGCCACATTCACAAGCAATATTTATGATTCAAGAATAATTACATGGGCAGTTTAGACAAATGCTTTCAGGGCCATTTCCCCCATAGTCTCCGCACTGGGAGGTGGAGGGGGGCGGGAACAAAACAACGCAATACTTGCATCAATTTCACTGGTGATAAAAAAGTGCACAATTTTGCCTACATAGAGATTCTCTTATTGTTCATCTACGGTGTGGCCCATAGATCCAGTTTTATCACATGGATCTGTCACAGGGTGTTTGGCTGTGTTATGACCAGACTACTTTCTTTCTCAGCCTAAACTAGCAACGAAGGAGGAGTAGCTCAAATGTTAGCAAGGAAACTAAGAGATGACTGCAGTTTAGCATCTCTCTCACTAGAAAAACTGCGCACCGATTTCTTATGAAATCAGTCTAAAGCTGAGGATTGTGTCAGTAGCAACTCAATTCTCCAACCAAGGTATGTGTGATGAAAAAGCAGCATAGGTAGAAAAAACGGCACAACAGGAAGACATTCTATATCTAATACTTTTCACTTCTTATGCAAGGTTTTTGTTTTTAGTTTTTAACGAAATGGATGCTGCCCTTTAGAGTTAAACATTCCTCATGGGAAAAGTCAAAGGATATTCGAAGGATGACTTGTCTTATTTTCAAAATACATGCTGAGTCACTGTAGCTCAAGCATTGTTTATTTACATATATTTAAAGTGCTCACAGAAATCAGGCACATGGTTTATATGAACTCAAGTCGTGTGGATTTGTTTAATAAAAATATTAGATTTATTACAAAAGACACCAAGATCACTTGATTAGGGTTTTAAGTGAAATGACAAAACACACTCCTTTCATGGGGGAAATGCGTATGTCTATACACTGAGCAACAAGTGTGCAAGGATCTAGCAACAAGTGGAAGCTAGCTTATACTCAATTCATCATGGTCAAATAAGTTTAAAGTAGATAGAATCCCTGATGGTGTTAAAATCTGCATAGCTAGCTAAATTCTGAAAGGTACTTGCGGTGATTAATGTGTGGTGATTCAGACACAGACTGGTTTAAGACTTTTTGGATTGGAGGCTACCCCCACCCCTCAACCATTTCAAAATAAATATATAAATCTAAGGGAATTCAAAACTTTGAACTGTTAAAATTTCAAGTCACTTGAGATTTCAAACAATATATATTGAAGCACATGGTAAAGATTAAGTAGTGCTTTCTACCAGTATTGCATTTTTTAAAAAAACTTTACACAAATGTAAACTGAACCTTCATAGCTAAGCCTGTTTTTTCTTATCTTGGACTTCTGGGGTAAAGAAAATGAAAAGATATCTCTCCCGAAGTCAAAGATAAGAAAAATAGGCTTAGCTATGAAGCTTTTAAAAGTCAGTTCATAATATATCAACTACCACCACCACCAAAAAACCAAATCAAAACAAAAACCCACCCTGGAATGGTTCAGTATTGTGTGCACTATGTTTTAAGGTGACCTGAACAAATTCAAGGTAAAACAGATAAAAATGTATGGAATGCATGAAAATGAGCTGAACCCCCTGAAATTAATTTTAGTATTCTTACAAGCCAGCTTAAACCATTTCATGTTTCTAAAAGCTCTCCTGTGAAAAAATGAAGCTTGAAAAAAGCAGTTAAAAGAGCTGAAAGTAGCCAAACATGTAATCTGACTGCTTCTTAAATATTTATAGTGTTTCCCCCATCTTTTGTAAGCTTACTCTAAAGACCAAAAGAGAAGGCTGATAGAAAAAAGTAGTGAACTTGGCTGTCTTCAGTGTGCTACCTTCACAAACATGCCATTTCTCCCATTGTTAAAAGTAGATTTCAGTAAACACCGAACTGATCTTGTGAATATTGCAATTGCTTGAAGGACCATCAGAAATGGACAGAGAGATCTGGAAAATTTGGAAAGGCCTATGAAGTCCCCATGTGAAAGCCTACAGTATGAAATGGCCCCTGTGCCTTTAGCAAACCTGAATCATGTGAAGTTGTGGGTCCCAGTTGCATGTTTCCACTGTCAAAAACGTTAAGGTGAGATTTGGTAAGCCTGCAATACAACTACAGTAGCATTTTCACTCTTAAAACACGCACACACACAAAACTTCCACAGGGCAATCGTTCCACAATACTAAAAAAAGTACATACATTTATACAGTGTATTAAAAAAACTTTCTGAAAAGAAACACACAGTAACTTTAAAAATGGAAAACAAGTTGTGCAAATTCTATACAGTAATACTGCTGGCTATGAAGTTGCGTCTACAAAACACCCAACATGGGTTATTGTGAGAAATGTGTAAACTAAAAGTGACACAAAACAAGCAAATCTCTCGAAAAATGCACCACTACAAGGTCAGAACTGAGTGTTCACTTCCCAAAAATACAGAACAGGACATAAACTGAATGAGTTTAAAAACTGGGACTATTTGATAGGAGCATAAAGGAATTGATTTCAAACAGTTAATCACTAAGAAATATGCTTCCAGTCCCCCACCCCCACTAAACAGCCTGACGGCAGTTTTTATACCAGCTACTCATCGCTATTGTATTCTATAGCAGTGGTGAAAAGTTTGTATAGAAGATGTGAACTCTGGGAACATAACTTATTAAGAAGCATTTTTAATTGAAAAAATGACTACTAAACTGTGAATAACCTTAGAGCCTACTGAACAAACCTTTTACCATCTGTAGACGACAATATTTTTTCCTTATCAATTAGACTGGAATCTTTTTTTATATTTAACTTGGATTACATTTGATAATCATAAAAAAAAATATTGCCACCTCTACCCTAACATTGTAAGTGATCTTAAAATATCTCAAAGTAAGTACCACATGCAAACAATCTTTAGAATTCAAGACATTCTTCACAAATGTGTCTAAGAACTTTTTAAAGCAGACGTAGTGACCAAATTTACAAGAAAGTGGATTTAATTCGCTTAATTCATCCTAATTTCATTCCCACTCTTCCATGCCCTTTTTTCCTGTCAAGTTACTTACTTATCTTGAAGTTACCTTCAAGAGCTTTGAACCAACAGCTGATGCTTTTGCAACTCAGAGTTGGCTTCTCTGTATGATGCAAAAGAAGTCGGTAAAACTCATAATTCCAAAATACATACACAGGGATTGCAGCATTGTGCAGAAGAGAGATGAAGATTGGCTGTCACCTGCACTGTGGAGAGTGAGCTTACAATTAGTAACTAGGCCTGTAGAAGAGTTTTACAAGACAAAACTTTTTGGGGAAAATTCTTGTAAGTAGCAGTGCGGAGTGTTTGAAAATCTATTGAGGGGGAAGACTCAGTTCTGACCCAGTGACATTTCCCCAAGCTTGAATTCCAGAATCCTGCATAGTATTTCTATTAGGAGATTTACAACCAAGAACTCGAACAAAGAAAGTTACAGAGTTTAAAAGTTCAGCTGTTGTGCCACTTTCAGGAAAGAAAATCCCCACACAGTACCAATTTCTGTACCATCAGTGCTTTGTGAAAGGAGAAGAAACTTGCATATATTACAGTTTTCAAATACTAACCTTAAACAAGTTCAACTGTGTTTCCAATGAATTGAGCCCAGTTAAAGCTCTTTTAGAAGGATGCTGGTATAGTCTATACACCGGTTCAGCTACATCCTTGCACACCCCACCCTAACACAACCCTTATACAGTAAAGTGTTCACTCCTCTAGATCACAAAAAAAAACTGCAAAAAATGAAAAACTGGACTAATTCAAAACTAACAGAAAGCTAACACAAATGGAAACTAGCTACAACCTATTAACCTAAGCACAGCACCGCCAGACGTTTCACACACACTATTTGGTGTTTCGTGTTGATTTTCCTTTCATTCTTTAAGGCAGTGGTATCCACAGGTCAGTTCAGAGAATATACAGCAGCAGCATGGTCTGTGGCAGTTCATGTTGCAACTCCATCCCCTGAACACTTAGTGCTTTTTTTGTTTTTTTGTTCAGTACTTCAAAGCTCTGAAACTCCATTTACCGGCTTTGTTCTGGCACAAAAGTTTAGCTGGCATGCCCTCTCCAGGATTTCCCTCCCCGAACTACGACAGCATTCGAAAAATGTCATCTTGTTCCCATTTCAAAGTAGCTTCATTCAAACGTCATTAAGTTGGCAGGAACCTGAAAAATACAAGATACACTCAATCATTAAGTGGCAACTTAGATGTCTATATCGTCACTTACAGAATACTAGATTTTTAGATCAGTTTGACTATTGAAAAATGCACACAAATACCTATTTTTCTTGTCTTGTCTGCTAGTGGGCTTTGTCTTAAGTGTGTCAGTTAAGAGAAAGTGAAAGGACAAAGCGTGTGCGCGCATGTTTACAGATCACATGTGCTTATTTTCTCTGAAGCTCCTGGCTTCAATCACAACAGACAGACTTTAAACTGACTTCTTGTTTTGCAAATACAGCACCCTGCTGCGAAGACTAACTGCTATTAAAATATCTTTGCACTCTTCTCAATGGCGCCTCAGTTTTCTACTGAGATATGGTGCACTGCCTCAGGAGCTTCATATATCCAGCACTGCTGCATGTTTGACATGCTTCCACGTAAAAGTCTAGCACGTGTCCAGTAAGATCTGTAACTATCTAAACAGTGAAGAGCGTAGTATTCTATTAGATGGCATTTCCCACCATTTCCTCTAATCGTGAAATTGGTGCCATGGGACAACCTATAAGGCATTGACAGCGCCCAAACTCCAAAATATGATGAGGTTTCAGCAAAACCGAGAGCTTATCACAGAATGCAGAACACTGCTCCCTCCTTACACCCACAAAACCCTCCTGTTAACAAAACCGGGGTGCAGGAACTGCTCTCTACAGAGGCTGGTTTCTCTCTCCGCCCTATTCAATTAAGACAACAAAGGAAAAAAAGGAACTCTCACAGGCAGTCATACCCGTTCTCCTTATTGAAATGGCAGCTGATGAACATGAAATATTGTAAGCCCCTTCCTCATGTACAATAAGCTCAAAGTACTACCCCCTGCCAGGCAGAAGAGATGCCAACCCCAGATGGAATTGGAAAAGTACCAGAAGATGTGCCTCCATGCCCCGAAGAAGCACTTAAGTAAAACAAAGAGGTCTTCCAGGAGTTGCTGCTTGATCTCATCAACACCCTTCCGAAACTTCCTCGCCCACCTTTCCTAATCTGGGCTATTCAGGGACCTGATAAGTCCTTCCCATCCAGCAATCATGGAATATCAAGCACGCTTCTCACCTATAGTTCCTCCCAGATATGCACAATCAAGCCTTTCCCAATTTATTGTTTCACCTCTGGATAAGCCATCAAGCTATTGTTTCAGGAGCAGAAGATATAGTTCTGCCCCAGAATTTGCTCTATAACTGGGCTGCCCCCAGCCATATGCTGTGTGTATATCATTGGATCCTATGCGCACCCTCATATGCGTGTCTGAGATGCCATTTTCCTGTTGCGAAGCGCTGGTTGCTCAAACTGCTATCTCTACGCTCTCTCTCCTAGATTGGAAATTAAATAGCACCCTACCCTGAATCTCTCTCTCTCTTCCTCACTTACTTCCTAGTTAGCCTTGTGTATATGCTGCGTGTGATTTTCTGTGCATTTGCTTTTGTTGCTCTTTTAATAAAAAACGTTCCTGTTGAGCACCCACCTGGTTCATTCAGAGAGTTCTCTAAGGGAACAATCCTGGTATACATTGGTAGAGATACCCCATTTACCCCCTCTTGCTGCATCTCCTTGAATGCTAATTCCCCTAACTCAAAAGGAGACCTCCCATTTAGAGTAATAACACAAACTGTCAAAAGCTACCTGTAATGATTTCAAGTAAATGTGTGCATATATCTTTAAATGCTTGATGAGATAGGTGAAGAGTGGGGGTGAAAGAGAGGGATGAGTGAGTGATACGACTGGTTGATGACTGAGAGTGTGGGCGGAGTGAATGCAGTTTGAGACTGACAGGGCAGAAAGAAAAGTTTGAGTCAGAAGAAAGCAGGCTAGCTGTGTGCTGCCTGAACATGTTGAAGTGTTTATGAGAGAAATATAACCTGTGTGGAACCTGAACTGAGCATGTTTGTGAAAGAACACTCAGTCAGGGAAAGAGAGGCCAGCTGTGTGCTGCCTGAGCAGGTTTAATATTTCTGTGAATGAGAATCAGAGAAAGAGAGGCTAGCTGCGTGCTGCCTGAGAAGTTTTAAGCATTTCTGTGAGAGAAATATTGAGTTCGAGAAAGAGGCTAACTGTGTGTGAAGCCTTAGAAGAGATCTGTGTGAATGAGTTTATAGGAGGTAACTTTAAGAACCGAGAACTACGTTTATGAAACCGATACGCTTCTTGACTAAATAAACGTTTATTTGTTTTGTTATATCCCCGAGTAGCTGTCATTGCTATATCCCATTCCTATCCTCAGGGCCACATAGAACCACGAAGGAGCTGGACGCTTAGGAACGTTACCAAAGGGAAAACTTAAATAAAATATATTGGAATATAATATTCCTGGTGGCAGCAAACTACCCAGAGGGTGTTAAGGGAAAGATTAAAAGAAAAATCTACTCAAAGAAAGTAAAGGTCATAACACTACCCCCTTCTTCCTCCATTATATCTTCAGCTTGGGAGATGGCTATTCAGGCCAACCTGCTTCTACTAATCCACTACACTATAGTGGTTGGGCACTATTTCCTCTGTGTTCAATTGAGGTATCAGAAAACCTGGAGGAATACTGCAAAAAGCCTCTTGCAAAATATTTTCCTTATGGGAATGAGTGAAATGCTTTTAAAGACAATGTTTTGCTCACTTAAAGTGTTAGACCTGTATAACTGCAAGATTTTTTATGGTCTCTTTTGCATGGGGCTTTTTCATCGATTTTGGCCCCATACTGCATCGATTTCTCTCCAGACTTCTGCATGCATAGTTAAATACCCCAATTCAGTCTCCAAACTGCTTCCAAGACTTTTTTTGCATTTCACATGGAGAAAGGCCGCATCTGCTGCAGAATCGATCTTTATCTAGCCTCTCTGCAGCTTTTCTCCCCGAGTACATACTCTGATATTTTTTTCTCCAGAAAAGACAAAACAGAGCTTTTTTGAAGTGCAGAATGCTTTCTTTGGTGTAAGGCCTGGCTGTGGCCCTGCCTTTTGCCCTCCCCTTTATTCCCCTGTATCCTGATAAGGCTGAACAGCAACTAATCAAGTTTTTTTTCCTGATTTTTTTTTAAAAAAATGAATAGCAACATTGCCTTAAAGAAAAAAACCTTGCAACTACAGGGGGGGGGGCGGGAATGCTGCAATACTGCTAACACAAAAACTCCGCATACAGCCATGAATCCACTTGATATTTTAAAGTTTTCACCTGTTTTTCCTGTACTATTTAGTCCATTCTTTTTTGGCGTTTTTAAAAAAATCCTAAATAGCAACATTGCAACACTGGAGTCATTGAAAAAGCCCCCCCCCCCGTATTTTTCCTCAGTGACGGACTAAGGAAACTGACTAATCCTCAAAACCTGCAGCAGAAATGGGGCATTTTTCTAGTGCAGAAATAAAAAACAGACGTCACTTCAGTTTGACTCCCTCCAGGTGTAAAATTAAAGAACTGAAGCAGTATGGGGCCAGAACCGAAAAATAAAGCAGATCCAATCCTCATGAGCGGAATACACAGGAAATCCAATGTAAAGTTCACCACAAACCATCCAGGGGAACCTGGTTTCTATTATGGCATGATCAGAGGGGTTTCCATAAGAGGCAACATGTTCAGCCATCTGTATTACACTTAAAAATTGGCATTCCTTAGTACTGCCCCTTGTGGAAAAAAGATTCAAATGTGGGAAGGTATGTGTTGGGGTCTAATGCATTTGTTTGAGAGGTATAATGTGGAGGTGTGGTCTGGGTTTTTATTTTGTTGGCTTAAAATGGTAATGTTTTTATTGTGAAGAAAGGTGGGATATAAAATAAATAAATAAATAAATAAATAAATAAATAAATAAATAAATAAATAAATAAATAAAGGCAAGGCTTTAAAATTAGGGAGGTGAAAGTCTCTATTCTCTACTGCCAGTTCGAAGTGATGGAAAGAAATTCTAAGTTTTCCACAGAGTCATCCATAGGAAATTCTTGAATAAATGATCAATTATTTTCACATAACAAGGATCATCACAGAACAAAAGACTCTGTATGTGCTGGCAACGTGCTCCTTACCATCCTAAGGTCTGCCTATAAATTTACCATGCTTAAACTGATAGACATCTTAATAATGAGACCCCCCCTCCCCCCATATTTATAGAGAGCTTCACACTAGAGAAGTTAATCTGTTCCATATGTTGTGGTCATTCCCCAAAATTACACTCTTTCCAGAGAAGGAGCAAACTAGATCTATTATGATGCTACACAGGGATTTATGACTGACCTGGGTTCTGGGTGATCTTTCAGTCCCTGGAGAGTTTACTATGTATGAGAACGGACAGGTGTGGATAGTGATTCTGACAGCAAAAATACTGTTTTGTTGTTCATGGAAAAGTACTACCATATCACATTTTGAAAAAGAGATGAGACATTATGCAAAGCCACTGTGATTTTTGTAAGAAATTGCTAAATACTCAACGTTCACTACAAGTTGCCAAAAATAGCTCAAAATTTGTGCTTTCTTACCTGTTGCCTGTTACTCTGACAGGCAGCACTCAGATGTTTGAACCACAGCATTGCGTTCATTCTGTTACCAGCTTGAAACTTATATGAGTTTCCTAAATGAAAAAAGGAATGAGAACTTCCTAAACTGAATAATCAACAAGCATGTAGCATTTCACAAGCTAATGTTCTGAACATCTGAACAGAGAAAAACAAACAAAACCAGCCATGCTTGCATAGTAATATATGATAAAACCAACATAGCCAATACAGGTATATTAGAAAAAAGACTCCAGGTACAGGGTGGAACACTGGAATGTATATCCTTGAAGACAGGATCAGCGGCTCCTGGGGTGGGCTGGGCAAGAGATTTCTATCTCTAAGGACTGGGCCACACGAATGGGCTGTTCACCATAAAGGTGAAAGTCCTCACTGGGGGGGATAAGTGGTAGACTCTGTCATGTGTGTCCTCTGGAAAACAGTTCCAAGGAGCAGCCAGGTCTGATTCATCATAATAAGGCTTCCCATTATCACGCTGAGTGTCATGACATTAGTGAGGCTCTGGCTCAGAATCAGAAGGCAGGTTGTGGTCTCACTCCAGAGAATCAGAAGGCTGGTGCTTGACAGGCAGACAACAGGCAGACTCTGCTGGATTCAAATGATGGTGAGCATAAGGATCCCAGTCTTGATAGCAGCCATAATAGACCTTCTGATGAGTATCATCAGGGGAGAGCCAGTCATAGCAATGATGGGGACCCTGCAGAAGACTCATGCTGAAAACCAGTTATATCTGGACGCTGTGCTGGGACTGTTGGACATGATAAGCAGGCAGCTTGAAGACAATCAGTGTTGTGGGCTTGGATTTGAGGAGCTTGCCTTCAGACAGGAAGCACAGAGAGACAGGAGATTGCCCCAAATGTGAGGGTGTTCTTGGGCTGGTGTGTCCCCCGTTATGGGATAAAGGGAGGTCTGTTCTGAAGCTGTGTCTCAGGGTCAAGAAGGCATTGGAGCTGACAACCACTTGGTTGGGTTTGATGCACCAACCTTCTCTTGAAGCTTGTTTTGGTGGCATTCTTTCTTTGCTTCCTCAAGATGGGAAGCTTAGTCATGTCTCGCCTTAGGAGTAAACAGTTTTCAAATGAAGCATCTGGATACATTGTGCACCTCACCAAGGCAAAACAGGCTTGGTCATCAGAGTGAGGGATGGTCATCAGAGGGAGGGATTTTTGCTCCACAAGACGTACATATTTGACCAGAGCTTTCTGAGCCATATTTTGGGGGCTGTTTGCTTTTTTTTAAAAAAAGAAATCTTTTTCTCTAGAAAATACTGAACTTGGATTCAAAACTGGACCTTTTCTTTTCAAAAGGAGAAAGAAAACAAAGTTCTTTAAAGTTTTTCTTAAAAAAGGAGCTTTTAGTAGAAACAACTTCTCTCAGCAGTGGCACAGAGAAAACTGAGGGAAGGGCACCCCCCCCCCCCGCTTTTCATGAAGAAAAAAAGAGGGAAAGCAGCATGAGGGAGGTTAAAAAACAACAACCCTGATTCCTTAGAACTTCTAAAACTTCTCTGTGGTTGACCTGTGCATGCGCAAACCCATGTGGAAAGGTGCCATAAGATGAACATACACAGTTTCAAAATATATTTTGAACAGCAAAGCCAATGGGCCCTGGAAGACAGACTGGAAACCTTACACAAATACTTGGGAGCAGATTTAATTTAATTTGTTCCATATGATGTTTTTTTGCAATATTTTATTGTATGCTTTAGCTATTCGTAAGACTCTACAAAAATCCTTTTTATGTTTTATGTAAGTTTTTAAATCCGTAAGCACCAAGAGTAACTCTTGCATTCAGAGGTTTTCATGGAATCCAAACAGGACAAGACACAAGAAAATCAACATAGCAGACAATTATAATGAAGGTGATTAGAGCATGTGCAACAGATAAACAATAGTACTCTCGTATTAAAGTCTTTCCAAATCAAATGGCAAAACCCAGCACCTCCCCGGCCTAAGTACTAACAACTGCCCCACCCTTTCTTAATTGACTGTGAAGTTAGCAAGTGAATTTGGTTTGAACATTACTAACCTCTCTCAGAATCTGTGAGCAGGAACAAATCTGGATGTTCTGGGTCATCAGCCATCATAACCATCCACCCCACTACAGATACATTCTTAGCTGGTGTAGATTTGAACTGGGGGAAGGAGGGGATCCAAACACAACCATAAAGTTACAGTTAGTTGCAAAAAAATATGCAACTAAAGTAGCACTGGATTTGTTTGCCCATATGCTATCATTTATTTATAAAATTATCATTTAGTTTTACTTACTTAAGTCAGAATGGATGCAAATGAGCATACACAAAATCAATCAATATTCATACACTTATGAACCTAGCTTAAGAGAATCTAGATGTAAATTCATGATCATATGACAGGATAAACATGACTTTCAATTTACTGTCCGAAGAGTCATTGTATTTCTTAGTTCCTACTTCAAATTCAATTCAGACCAATTCAAGCACTGAAGGGAGATGCACAGCTTGTAATGTGCTTGGTATGCATTGACAGAAATAATGCTGCCTCTTCTTCACACTAGACCTAAAGCACTGTAAATCTGCAATGCAATCTCTCCTAGATTTCGAAAAAGTACAGAGATAGCAGAACAGACCTGTTTGACTACCGTTGTACTTGATGATTGGAATCGGCTTCTCAATGTGTGATATAATTTCAAAAACTTCTTTCTTATAATCAAGATTCTGCTTCGAAGTAAATTAAGTCAGAAAGAACTCACACTTTAGAGAGGGTCGATTTTTGTACACATCTTGGAGCAGTGTGACTTTGTGTTCATGCTCGAGGGACTGGAGCAAATTCAGAAAATGTTCAGAATGACAGAATCACTGGGGCAGAGAGACCACCAGCCTGCTATTATCCAGTTTAATAGTTGCAATCTATATTATGCATGGAGTGCATTTTTTGTCTGCCAAGTCCGATCTAGCGGCACTCATGAGTCTTCTATAAAGCTCCTCCCGCTTTCCACAGCCTTTCAAATTTGAGACTTTGGAAGGGAAGATTTACAGATATTGGAACTGCTTTTCAAGACAAGCTGCTGAGATGTCTTGGTAGGAAAAAATCAAGATGGGGGAAATTAAAGGAGTGGAGAAAAGCGGACAAAGCTGCAAGTAGCCAGGCAGCTAGTAACAGAAGTTAGTGGACAAAAACTGCAGAAAGGATGATGGTTTGCTGAAGAAACAATTCTCTCAAAGAAAAGGGAGAAGGAAAAAGGGAATCCAAACCTTCCTTCCCTCCCCCGCAGTCCCCGTTGGAAACTGTAAACAAAACTAACTCCATAGATCCAATACATTTAGTGAATTAAAATGTTCATTAAATGTATTTGACTTTAACTGTCCTTCTTTCCTAAGATCAAGCATAACATCTACATGAAATTGCTGGGTGAGGTCATCTGAAGATTTCAGCTGGGTTGTCATCAATATGCAGATGACACTCAATTCTATCACATGCTTCCAGCTGATTACAGAGAAGCTATAGCAACCCTGAACCAGCGCCTGGAGGCAGTTCTGGAGAGGATGCAGGCTAATAAACTGAAGCTTAATCCTGACGAGATGGAAGTGCTCCTGGTGAGTGGAAGGTCTGACCCAGAATTTAAGGTGTCATTTGTTCTGGATGGGGTTGCGCTCTCCTTGAAGGAACGCTGCAGTCCAGGGATGCACTCAGACCCAGGACTACAGCTGGATAGGCAACTGTGGCCAGGGGTGCCCTTTACCAGCTCTGACTGGTTAGCCATTTGTGGCCTTTCCTGGACAGGAAAGATCTGGCCACTGTAATACATGCTCTGGTTACATCTAGATTAGATCATTGCAATGTGCCCTATGTGGGGCTCCCCTTGAAAAGTGCTTTGAAACTTCAATTGCTGCAGCCAGGATGTTGACTGGAATGGATCATAAGGACCATATAACTCTAGCCTTAGCTCATCTACACAGGCTCCCAGTATGTTTGGGGGCACTATTCAAGGTGCTGGAGTTGATTTTTAAATCTCTATACAGTTTTGGACCAACATACGTGAAGGACTATCTACTCCCTTGTGAACCTACCCAACTACCATGGTCATCTTCAAAGGCCGTGCTTCGTGTACCCCCAGCTTCCTAGATTTGGCAGGTGGCAACCCAGGAGAAGACTTCCTCAGTGGTGGCACCAAACCTCGAGAACTCTTTCCCCACGCAGAGTCACCTGTCCCCTGCTGTTGCCATTTTCCACCGGCAGGTGAAAACTTTGTTGTTTTGCTTGGCATTCCCTCAGTAATTCCTCCTCCCTCCCCTATGTTCTAATTGTTGTTTCTACCTTTCGTATATATTTTAAATGCTGTTTTTACATGTTGGTTTTAATGGCTTTTAAGATGATATTTTAATTTGTATGTATTAAATTTGTTAGTTGCCTTGGTGGCCTGGTGAGAGCAGAAAGACAGGGTAAAAATCCTGTAAATAAATAATAATAAATAATAGCAGTCAGTGATAGTCTACAGTACAATACATACATGTTTTCTCTCCGTTGCCTTCAAAGACTTTGCTGCATAGTAGAAAAGCTGGGTTCCACACAGCGCTGCCCAGTATTTTGTCCAAGATGCTACCTGCAGAAAAAGAGTCCACAGATCTATTAATCTCAGAGGCCTATGTGATGCCATTTTCACATGGTAGCTTATATTTTTATTACCCAACCCTAGCTCAAATTGAGCAGAATGATACTTTCAAAACCAATACAACCTAAGGTGTAAACTACAGTACTTCCTATAACAGCCCAGATAACTAGAGACTGGTCTAGTAATTGTTTCAATCATAGAAAAGAGTCCAGTAGCACCTTTAGGACTAACCAACTTTACTGTAGCATAAGCTATCGAGAATCACAGTTCTTGTCTTCAGATGCGTCTGAAGAACAGAACTGTGATTCTCGAAAGCTTATGCTACAGTAAAGTTGGTTAGTCTTAAAGGTGCTACTGGACTCTTCTGTTTTTGCTACTACAGACTAACATGGCTAACTCCTCTGAATCTATATGTTTCAATCATAAATGACTAATACAGAGCCAAGATTCACAAATTCTGCTGTATGAGTTGTTCTCCCCACAGCAGATCAGTGCTGCAAGACTGATACCCTGGATTGCAATGGTCATATTTGTTTCCAGTTTAAGGTCAGGCACACTAAAGAAAACATAGATGATAATATGTGTGCTACCAAGTCACAGGAGAGAGAAATGGCAGGAAAGGTGGCTTGCTTCTACACTGATTGCTGGCATTAACACTACGGTTAGTAGAGGGACACACTGCTGCCAGAAAGACATGCAACTCTTAACATACCCAATGGAAGATATGTGGCTGAACTTTGGAACAAAGCTAATCATACATGTTTTCGTTGCTGTTAGTCATTTCTCAATCACTACAATAGTCTGCATTTCCTGTGATGAACGCATTTTGTTGTTTGAAATGCTAAGAACAATGTCTTTGATCAATTATTAGAAGGGACTAAAATAGCTGCATCTGTTACCAGATTTGTTCTCTGTAGATCAGGGATAATTTCAGAGACTTCAGCCCTCAGATGGAAGCTGCCAAAAAAACTCTTTGCTAAGGTGGCAGCTTCTGCCATGGCCTGTAAAGTGCAATAATGGCCACTCATATGTAAGGTCTCTGTTGTGCCAATGTTTGCTGTTCCCCTGACTATGTAGCAGGGGCATGGAGATTCTCCATGTGAGGCGGCCAAACCATATGATGAGTAGCACCATCATGTTATGGCCCATGCACAGAACTACTGCCAGTTCCAGGAGTTCTGGGGCAGTGCCCATACGGAGGTCTGCATATAACATCTAAACTGACCATGAGACGAGCTACCATGGATTATATCCTGCCTTTCCACTAGAAGGCTTTCAAGGCAAGGGTTTTCCCTTTTTGGCTTGCTGAGTTCTGAGTCACTGGAATAGCCAATACTGACTCATTTAATAAGACAACTCAAATAGTTTCGTAAAACAAATTATGGGGCATGAGAAATATGTTTTAAGTGTTTATTTAGCGCCTTACTGTTGGCTTTTTGCCTTCTTTCAATAAAGTCTTCCTCCTGAGAACACCTTGAATAGTAACGGCTCCTGGATATAAATGAACAGCCAAGTCCTCAGACTCTGCAGAACTATAAACAGCACAAGAAAGGAAACGTGAAGAACAAAAATGCCCCAACAATAGTTCCCCCACTTGCAATTAACATTGGCCTCAAAAGATAAAATACTGCCATTTTGTTTATTGGATTTCACTGTAGAAAATGACCTTAGCTGTTAGCAGGGCAGCTTTTTGCAGAATTTAATCCCAGAAGTAACATGCCAAGAAAGCCCTTCAGTTCAGCAAGCAACACATTAAAAAAAAATAAACCTCCAAACTCCGAACAGCCATAATGCGAGTTTAATTAATTGTAGGTAGCAAAGAGTTTAAGACAATCTTCTTCTGGCACATGCACTATTTTAATTTGTTCACTTTTTACGAGAAAGAATGGATTTGTTAGATACATCTGAGCTCCTGGAACTGGGAAAAAGAAGAAGCAAGAACACAACACATGCACAAAAATTCTGTTTGAAAGCAGTAACAAAAACAGCAGGAAAGCAGAAAGCTTGACCCAGAGCAATTCTCTGAAGCTGTATTACCCCAGCTTGTGTTCTAACAAGTGAACAGCTGACCAGTTTTTAAAAGGAAATATTTGATTGACGCAACAGCATGTGTGTGTGTGTGTGTCTGTGCATGCCAGGAAGTTTATATAATCATGTAGGCACAGCCATCAGCTCCCGAGAGACAGTGTAAGAAAATAAGAATTTCTGAAATATCTTGGAAAAAAACCTCTTCATTCACCCTTCCTCTGTTGGCAAGTATAAATTGAGAAACAGGACACACAGAGCCTCAGCAAAATCCATAGCTCAATTCCTATAACTGTTAAGAGCTGGGTTCTGGCCCTTTCTTGAACAACTGACATAATTCTATGGAGGTTGATTTTTAATTAGGAATGTAAAGGGTTTGCATAAAATGCTGTTTATAATGGATTTAAGCTAGTCATGGGCAAGTTCGTGCAGTTTGGATGTAATGAGCTCTAATTTTCATATCACTGTTGCTGCCCCAAGTACTTCCAATGTTGCATAGTGCTATGGCACTTAAACAAACAGTGAAACATTTTTAATGTTCTTTGTTTAATGATACAATACTTTCAGAAACTAGATTTGCAGATTAGAAGAAACCAGCCACAACCTATAAAGAAATGATTAAGTCACAAGAAAGGGAAGGCCCATTGTAAGGGAAAGCTCACCAACAGGAATTGGCCAAGGAAGTTTGAAAGATCAGACGTGTCAGATGACACCCACTTCAATATCAAGCCAGTCACCAACACCAGAAGGAAAAGTCTGACCCCTGAACACAAAGGGGTTTGTACCTGTTGCCCTTCATGTGGCCTCGATAGCCATTTCGTGCCATTCTTGTCACCGGACCAAGAGAATGGTATAATCTGTTCCTGTTGGGTTCCATTACAAATTGTAGGCATTATACATATTTTTTTCACACAGTCATCATCATAATCAATTGTTAGAACACTGCAATAAGTTTCCTTTTGCCTCAATGCTACTACCACTTTCTGCAAGCCATACCAAACTTTTTGATTAAGAAGAAATACTTTTCTTATTTAGATGCATGTTCTTCATATCAGCGTGCACACACATGCGCACAGGTGCACACATAACACACACAGCACTGGGTTATTTCTACTGGTATCCCTATGAACGGTTGGAGAATAAGGAAAAGCTGTTTTAAACTGAACCTAAAGCTGAGCAGAGAACAACATTGCTAAACAATCTCAGTATCAACTAAGGGAAATGATTCTTTCAAAATTCTGAAGATAATAGACCTCTAAGATTTGACAGCTTACAAGCAAAGAATGCAAGATGTGCTAACATGACAAATTTTAAAAAAATAACATGAATGTGATAACTGTCAGTATGATTATCTAAATGCATAAAATGGTTTTTGTATTTTGTTTTTCTTATCAAAGGATATTTTTAAACAGCTGCAGACCCGTGTTCATAGCCATTGTTGAAAAATTGCACTTTTTTACTATCAAATCAACACTTTAACTGGCAAAGAAAAGCAGTTTTGCATGAGGCAATGTGACAGCTTAAAATAGTGAGCACACAACCAAGTACATATATTTCACTTGCAAATGAACTGAATGATTCGTACCTTAATGTTTGTCCTAAACATTACAGCGCTTCAAACTCAGTCTTTGGACGCAGGGAAAATACACACAATTGACATTTTTCATGATCAACCATTCAACAAGGGGCACGGGTTTCGATTGCTTTCCTCCCTAAAACCTGGACTTACGTGTCGTCTTAGCACAATCAGGAAAGTTTAGCCCCTGGTGCTTAACAAGTACCTTATATTTTTATCTCATTATAGGTGCTAACATCTTGCATATACCTTACGGATGCTAATTTGTTCCACTATCTCATTTCATTCTGTGTATCCTGTTTGATGTGTATTCTACTTTGCTGCTGTCAGTTGGGAATGTCTCACAGTCACAGCCTCTCTATATGAATGGATTATTCCTTTGATTGGATCAATTGACTGGCTTCTCTTTGTAACATTATCAGGAGAGGTGGTATAATTTTTTTCTAAATACCTATAAAAATAATATCCCTACTTTACTGTATATAAGATTGGGCCCAATGGCTGCATACTTGATGCAGCTGAAGTGAACTTTGACTGATGAAAGCTTATGCCAAAATAAAATTCTGCTAGTCTTTAAGATGCTACCTGACTCCTGTGTAATTTTGAAAGGGTCTTGATTTTAGATAAAAGGGAATAAAAGGAACAACATCGTAATTCTTTCATTATCAACTAAAAAATTTATACAGTGCTCATACTTTCTCAATGTTATTCAAACATGAAACAACAGAAGCAACTGCGACGTTCTGCTTATTAGCAAAGTTGGTTAATCACAACTAGTTCATTTGAAATAGGGTTGCCAACTCAAGTTTGAGAAACTGCTGTAGGGAGGACAGGGACCTCAGCAGGGCATAATGCCATGAAGTCAACACTCCAAAGAAGCCGTTTTCTCCAAGGGAACTGACAACTGTAGTCTGGAGATGAGTTGTAATTCCGGGAGATCTCCAGGCTCCACCTGAAGGCTGGAAACCCTAACTGGAAATGCAATCTCTTCATTCTACTTAACCCCATCTGAAAAAAGAATTATTCTGGTATAAAGAGCCACGTTGTGCGGGAACGTAGCATTGTACAGCCTGATCTTGTAAGCTACGCAAGGTTGGTACTTGGATGGGAGACCACCAAGGAAGACTCTGCAGAGGAAGGAACTGGCAAACCACCTCTGCTTCTCACTTGCCTTGAAAGTTGGACCCAGACAAAGATAAATAAAGGCAGTAGAGAATGCAAGCACAACAATAAAAGGAATGCCTATGTGTTTGTTTTAAAAAGCCACTGCTTAACATCACATGATCCTTTCACAGTGGGACGTTCCAGTTCAAGGAATTGTACTGGCTCTGGCGATGAGAATCCAATGCAACAGAGATCACAGTTTTAACAGCTTCATAGAATTTATTCATGAGAAAATGGAAGAGGAAATAAACATCCAGCAGAGTCTGTTTGTGAACACAGTGTTATTTATGAACCCCCGTGGATCTTTATTCATATGAATGATCCAACAGGAAGTTTTAAATACTAGTCCTATTCCTACCTCCAAGAGACCCACTCACCCTCCACTTCGATTTCCCCCCCAAATCCCCTCTCCTATCTGCCTCTTAATATTTTATCTTGCAGGCAATTGCCCCCCTCCTTCCAATTATACCTTGCAGCACAATTCATCACACTACTATCATCTCCTTTTAGAGGGAATCAGGAAGATGTCGCAACAGCCATTTCTTAACTGAAGTGATGCAGCTGAATTAATCGTTTGAAATATTCTGGAAGCTAAAATGCATGGGACTCATTACGATAAAAAAGCTTTTCACTTTCACATGTTTTTGCATCTACTTGCAGCCATTTGCTAAAATGTCATTGAGGAAAACAAAGTCTCTTTTAGCCTTGAATAGGTCAAAGCAAATGGTAACAAACAAAACACCCCTGTAAATGAGTAAATATTTATTTTATTTAACAAAAAATTATATTCCTCTTTTCTGCTCTCACAAGGGCCACCAAGGAAGCTAGCATATTAAAACATCATACTAAAATCACATTATAAAACCATTAAAATCAAGCAAAATGCATCATGAAAACAGTTAAAACCAGAGCTTAAAACATATAAGGACATAAAAACAATTAAAACATGAGCATGAAGAAGGGATCACTGAGTGTATGCCGAACGAAACCAAAGTCTTCACCAACTGGCAGAAGCTAGCAACAGAAGGGGACAGATGAATCTCCCTGGGGAGAGAGTTCCAGAGTTTTGGTACCATGACCAAGAAAGCCCCCCTCCTGGGTTCCTTACCATCTAATCTCAAAAAACAGGGACACCCAAATCAGAGCCTCCAAAGATGACCCATAGCAGTCGGGCAAGTTCATAAATAAACTGAACAAAAAGCTTAATGCAAACTTAACACTTTTTCCTCAGAGTTTTTATGGGGAAAGAGGTGGGGGAACTGTCACCCGGGGCAACTCCCGGCAGGAGGTGGCATCCCAGTCACTATATGAGTGCACACAAAGTGTATGCACACTCCCGGGACCATGTGATGATGTCACTTCCGGGAAGTGACATCATTGCACACAGTGCAGCCACCCCCTGGGAGAAAGAAAGAGAAAGGAAAGGAAAGAAAGACATGCGAAGAAGGAAAGAGAAAGGAAGGGAGGGAGGGAGGAAGGCTTCGGCTGGGAAGGTCCCCTTCCTCTCAGCTGAAGTTTAAAGCCGGTTTGGGGCTTCCCCAGCTTCAGCTGGCTGGCAGGGAAGTCTTGGGCTACAGGGAGAGGTGCCAGAATGCTGTTCCACCACGTTCTGGCTGGAAAAAAAAGCCCTGGGAAACAGCATACAGCTATTTATTAAATCAGAAGCAAATCTTAGCGCTAATTGTAGCACTGGACTTGTACTTGATTTATCAATGTCTTAAAGATCAGTATGTTTAGATAAAGGATGGGGGGGAACTATGCTTTTAAGTTAAATAAATGTCCTATACAACATGAAACAACACTAGTGCCAACTATATGGAAGAACACAGACGTGATTTCCCATAGATACTATGCTTTGAGAGAGGTCAGTTCAGAGGAATAGTCAGTCAAGCTGGCAACCCGTTGGGAAGCCTTAAAAGTAGTATCACCAAAATAGAGAGAGAGATGTGAAACAGAAAGATATACAGTCTGCTTTTGAGGGCAGACAATAGTGGCAAAGTTGGCTTAAGGAAAAGAAAACGCTGAACCTTCAGGGGATTAACATCTCACCACAATGATAGCTGTCTCAGATATCAAAGCGCTCCCAGGAAGACAAGACTACACGTAAATTAATTCATTTATTTTAAACACATTGCTCTCTGTAATAAGTGGGTTACAGGGCTTCCTCCTGTCAACAGAAAATTGATCTAGAAATTGTTGTTTGAGTAGTTAACCACTGTTACTAGCAAAGCAGAAAAACTGGCTGCCCTGCTGAGTTGCCTCTGTAGAAGTGGTGTTAACTATTCACTTATATTAAGACTGACACAGCATGCACTAATAGCTATGTTTAAAGTCAGACCATACAGAGACCAAAGCCAACCCAGACAAGGCCAGTTTAACCCATTAAAAGAAACATGAGATGCTCCAAAGTCAGACACACACAACATTCTTTCCAAAAAACGTTCTGGAGAATCGGGAAAGGCTCAGAGAGGAATAGTGTTCAGGGCAGACATGTAATCTTGGAGGCCTGGGGGGAGAACAGGCAGCAGCTAAGCATACGTCTATCATGCTTGGAACAAGAGGCTTCTTCCTTAGCAACGCTTATGACATGGTAGTTGATATCTGTAGTGGTTTTTAATAGCAGCACTTTGGGAGGCAATTTTTGATATGGCATAAAAATACAGCAAAAAACAAACCCCAGAAAACACATGCCTTCTCTTATGTTGATTCAGCAACAGACCCTGCTTCATCTGAAGCTGAAGAATGGTGGGAGAATTGCTGGGGGAGGGGAGTAGAATTATGCTTGTGTTCTTTGATGGGTGGGGTCCAGTCGATCCTGGCTGACTCAGTGAAAAGCCTAGGGGTTATTATTGGATCCAGCAAAGATGCTAAAGAAGCAAGTAAATGCAGTGACAATTTGGAGGAACCTGGAAGATGGCCTCCTATCTTAACACCGCTAATCTGGCCAGCTGGATTCATGCCATGGTAACGATGAGGCTAGACTATACTTTACATAGGTCTCCCTTCAAAATCAACTCAGAGACTCCAGCTGGGGTAAAATGTTGCAGCTCCTTTACTTTTAGGAGCTAGATGGAGCGTGCATATCACTCCCATTCTGCAGTCACTCCATTGGCTACCCTTCACTTACAGGGCTCAATTCAAGGTCATGACTGCTATATTCAAAGCCCTTCATGTGGCCTAGGCCCCTCATATCTGCAAAGCAACCTCTCTCCCTGTGTTCCTCCATGACAGCTTCACTCGTCTGAACAGGGCCATTCAGCAGATACCACACTGCAGTTGGGCTAAATCAACAACTGCTCATACACATGCTTTCTCTGCGGTAGCCCTCACCTTATGGAGAGGTCAGGAAAGCTCCCACTCTCCTAGCTTTCCACAAACTATGCAAGACTGATTTATTCTGGAGGGCTTTCTATCCAGATTACAGGGCTGTGTCATAAGAAGTAATGTGAAGAGATAAATCGGTAAGGGCCAGAGACTGTATACTAGGGCTATTGGGTACTATCTGCTGATGTAGATACGCTCCTATGGGTTAGTTCAATGTTGCTAAAGATGTCATGTTAATAACTTATGCTTTAATTCAGAAAGGTTTCATCCACGCATTTCAGCTTTATGTTACTTTCCAAATTTGTGGCTACCATAGCCTATTCTATTCTGTTTTTCATTTAACGTCCCAAGTGCTAATCATATTATATTTTTGCTGAGAGTATCCTAGTTATTGAATGCCCTAGTTGTTAATTATACTGTATTCACTTCCAGTATGAAAGCCACCTTGGATCTCAATGAGAAAGGTGGACTATAAACAAAGAAAAGCAACAACAAAATCTCCAAATGATAACTTTTGTGCAAGGCACCACAGAAACCTATAGTAACTACCTACAAAGAAATGTTTCCAATAAACAGTTGATTCAGGATTCAAGTATGAGCAATGAGGAGGGAAGAGGCAGGTAACCTTGAAAAGGCAAGGCTAAATACCTTAGGAAACACCTCAGGGCAGCTACTATTCTTGGAGATGGCTCTAGAGCTCTAATTAGGAAGGAGTGTGAGGAGGCTCTTTCAACAATTTCGCACCTGGCAGTGGCTAGCCTAACCAGACCTCCTCTGTGGTGGCCCCTACCCTGTGGAATGGCTTGCCTGAGGAGGTCAGGGGAGCCCCCACTCTCCTAGCTTTCCGCAAATGATGCAAAACCAAATTATTCAAAAAGTTTTTTTACTCAGACAGGAGGGCTGTATTGTAGGGAGGGGATCTCAGATGATCCGCTAATGAGTTAGGAACCATAGACCTCACCACTATGTTGTATTGGATTCCTGCTAATGTCTTAGTGAACTTGTATCTATTTACCCTATAGCATTGTTCATGGAAATGTTCCTGATATTGACTATACTAATCTCACACTGTGTAATCCACCTTGAGTCTTAGTGAGAAAGGCGGACTATAAATGACACAAATAAATAAATGAATGAATGAATGAATGAATGAATGAATGAATGAATAAATAAAACGTGTCACTTCTCAAAACAGTACTGATATCCAGATAGCAGAACCACTGGTTGTGAGCCTGAACAGCTCTCCTAAACACCACTGCATGAAATGATGACGACTGCTTCACATATGCCTTCCTACGTAGATCTCATTTCCATGGAACAGGCGCACAATGTTTTAAATAAATAAATAAATAAAACAGACACACAAAATCACCACCTATGTGCACTGAAACTTGAATGGGTTACACATTCTAAATGTTTCTCTCCTACACAGAAATCATTGCCAGGTAGGAGAACTATCGTGTGAAGTGCTACTTCTTCAATTTGACCAAGACAGAGGAGGTTTTCCTTACCTTTCAAATGCTGGCCATGAAGTCTCTTCACTGAGCTCAGAACCATCGCTGCTACCTAAAATATAAAGAACCTGAATTTTAAAAGGTCCTTATTCTATGGCATCTTTGTCAATCACGACAAGATTGTCAGACATACACACATCCCAAGTGGAAATTTTCGTAACAGATTTTTTAAAAGGATCAGCTGGGCAAAACTACCCACACGATGCTCCTCAGCCAATGGAACCTCATGTACCAAGAAAAGCGCTTTTGACATAAGAGGAAGATGAGGGGGTGATTTCACCTGGTTCTCCGTCTTCTCTACAGCCCCCTGGGCAATGTGGTTTTTTCTTGATGCAGGTTCTGTGACCTTCATTGCCAGATTTTCAGAGGTCTCAGGGGGTTGCTGGGAGAAGTGAGAACTGGCAAAAGTGAGAAGGCATCTGCAAGTAACCTTGCTTAGATGGATCCAACCCAATGTTGTTTAATTCCCACTTTTCCTTATCCCCACAAGGAAATGAGCAATGTGAACAAGACCAGTATCTACATTTACTGATTTGTTAAGCACAGGGTAACTCTGAGGGGGGGCGTAGTGTTGGCTTCGGAGAAAATGGATGCCTGAGAGCTGAGCTCCATCCCACCCCACTCCAAAATCCTCAAAAACTCCTATCTTATTGAACTAAAAATCACTCCCAGATATAGGGAAATGCAGCACAAATATCAAGAAACAAAACAGCACAGTTGCAAAGTGTTTGCAAGACTTCTTTCTTGCAACTCAAGCTTCGACGTCAGAGCCAGCAATTATCATACTTAGCATTTGGCTTATAAATCACTCATAGCTAACATTTAATTTGAGTTTAATAGTTTTTGTAAGGGGGAAAGAGGTGAAGGGGGAATATTTACAATCATATTAAAGCTATATAGTTTTTCTATGTGGGAGGCGGGTAGGGAGTTATAACTAACTTTTTTCTTTTTTCCTTTTCTTAGGTTTATATATAACTATAGAAACTTATTGCTGGTGTACCAATTTATAAGTGGTACTTACATTGTTCAAAAGCCTTATATAATGTTGCAGAACCTTAAATTGTATAACCTATTCTGTATACTTCAGCTTTTTGTATCTATCAGCTTCGGGACAAGTCTTATCTACTAAATATCAGAATACTTTGACTCTTAAAAGCCCATCCAAAACTCAGTGTGTAATTGCTAAATATCAGATTGGAATGTTAATTAATCGTTGAAATGCTAGACATGGGCACAAATCAGGAAAAAACCGAAATGGGAGTTTTGTGTTTCGCCGTGATCCACAAATCGCAAATCACAAAATTGACACATTTGCCGAAACAATTTGTTAGTTTCATGATTTGTCAGAACCTGGGGCCTTTCAACAGCCCCCTTCATACTCAGAGATGCCAAATTCGCAGGGAGACTTCAGCTGGCTCTCCTCCACCCACCCTCCAAGTTTGCAATACGTTGATTGGGAAGATCAACAGGAAGGGTGGGAAGGGAAGTGCTGCCAGAATGCATGACTGAAACAGGGACCAGGAGTTGCTGGATCAGAGGACGATGAAGGACCGGCTGTGGTGTGGAGTTGGGCCAGGAAGACAGAGTGAGGGGTGGACGGCAGGCAAGGACAGTCCCAAGAGTTTGGGATGTAGAGGACGAGCTGGATGTTTCTCCAAAACCCTGCCATTCATCCCAAGAACAGGAGGTCTGTGGTTGGCTGACAGACCTGCCTAACGGGGTTTGGAGGGGTGAGATGGGTATGCCCATGGCTACAGATGGCCAACCTCCTTGGTTGCCTAAGGGATTGACCCCCAGCTCCTGGCTGTATAGGGCAGAATGGAAGCTCTCCAGATGGCTGCGAGAGCTGCCAATCAAGGGTAAGTGGGCTATGATTGGGGTTTCCAATGGAACAAAAGGTCTGGGCCTATTGTTGCCTAGGTAATCAATGGATCAGTGCCAGCCTGTCTGAAATTATGAATCGTTCACAAAGCTAACGAAAGAGGCCAAAAAGTTGTGAATTTCGTGATAACTGTGGCCCCACAAAACACTGTTTCACAATACACGAACAGCCCATTTCGTGACGGAATTTGCTTCATATTTTGATTTGTGCCCATGTCTAATAACCAATCAAGCTAGTATAATAGGAATTGATCACCAACAATGTACCATTGAAAGAATAGTAATCTGTTACTTTTGTTGCATTTATTGTTTTAAAAATGTTATGTTTGTTTAAGAAAATAAAAAGTTAAGCAAAGGGTTACTCTTATGGAGGCTCTAAAAACTATGCCAGGACTGTGTTACCTCCTTGAATCACAAGTTCAAGAAACAAAAAAAAAGGAATTTTTCTTTTAACATGCAGTTACAACTTGAGCTTCATGCAAAACAAGGGAAGAAAGACCAAGCAACAATTTTTGCAAACTGACCAACTCAGCTATTTAAAATGTAACTTTGAGGCTGTCTTCTTTCAATACTCATAATATATCATTCACAAAACAATCAATAAAGGCATGGTAGCATTTATCAAACACACAACTTGCATTTTGCAAATTGCAAAGCTAGATGTTTATTTCAACCTGCATGAAAGCATCAAGAAGATAGGAAAATTAAATCTTAGACAATGTTAAGTCAAGGCATAGCTTGAAGGTATGAAATGTTGCAACACTGCTGAAGCTTAACGTATCTGGCTATGGTTAACAATCTGGAAGCCCCATATATGCTGTTTTGGACTTCCTGAAGAAAAGGCAAGATGTAAAAGTAATGAATAAATAGCAAGCTGCCCAAAGCCTTTAGAATATATTTCAATGACATATTGTTTTTAATTTTTCTGCATTATTTACTCTATTGAGATCTACTTTTCATCGCAGGAGACTTAATATTATAAACAGTTTTGTTATATGTGTGGAAATCTTTTTCACTGGTTCACTGGACTTAAGATCTCACCTATTGAAATTCCACTTGAAAGAGTTGAGCTCTCTGCCTGCCCCCGAGATGGGGCATGTGGTTCCATGACACTATCATCTAATAGATGCCTTGGTCCTGCATTGGGGAATGTTGCACTTTTAAACTCTACTGTGTTCATCTTATGAATGAAACTGCAAAAGGAACAACAGATGCAAGTATTTAATCAAATTTTAAAATACCCAAGTATAAAGACAATGTAGCATTCATTATTTTTCAAGAGCAAGATTTGGGCCCAGTAGTACCTTTAAGACCAACTAGATTTCCAGGGTATGAGCTTTCGAGAGTCAAAGCTCATACCATGGAAATCTAGTTGATCTTTAAGGTGCTACTGGATCTGAATCTCATTCTTCTACTACAGACCAACACTGCTACCCATCTGAAATTATTTTTCAATACATATTTAAAAAACCTATACTGTCTCTGCACAGACGACAGTAATATAAAGAATGCAAAATGTAGTAGAAAGGATACACGCCTTTATGTTTCAGAGTTTCCATGACAAAATACAGATGATGTGCTCTCAATGGTGAAGCCACAAATGTCTAAATAGATAGGATTCCCTTCAACAAAAACTTTTGGGAAAATAATGGCTTCTTGGTGCATACACCATTAACAGTGCCATATGTGAAATATGACATGAAAACTGAAACATTTTGCATTCATGTTCAAAAAGTAAAGTGTTAGTCCCTTAATGCATTTGTATATTTTTTCCTTCACTTTTCAGGGTTTTTGTGGAATTAGTGAAGATGATTTGATCATTTAGTCTCATTAACTCATGAGACTCAAGAGAACATTTCAAATGGTATGAAATTCTACAACGCTTGCCTGCATAATTTGTGACTTGTCAAGCTAAAACCAGCCCATTACCCATGCATTGTAGGTAAGGACATGACAACCACAACCTCCCTGTTTTTGTAACCCTAAGCAGAGAGGCAGTCTTATCAAGCCCCTATTGAGCCACCCAGCATATCTGATGGGCTTTGGGTGCAGGCTTGCTAAAGAAAAAGCACTTTCTACGTGGTTCTATGGGACCATAGCATCTGCTGGAATATTCTCTTTTTCCTTCTATGTGCAAATGTCATAGTTATATCTATAAACAAACATACACTCCTTATGAGATATTTAAGCAGCTCTATGCTTTTAGTGCTAAACCAAATGTTGAACAGGGAACATAGAAGAAATGTATGGCTTTTAAAAATAATTTTTGGGTCTTACGAGACCAAACTGATACAAAATGAAAGTGAACATGCTGAAACAATATTGTATTTAAGATGAAATTAAAAATCAGCTGCTGACTTGTATCCTAAACTGTGACATTTTCTATGCCCATGTGGCATCAGGTTCCTAGGGGATGGAGGAGTTGGGGGTAGCAATGCCCCTTCAGCTGCAGTATTTTTTCGTATACTTTGCGGAGAAGCTCCCACTTCAGGGCCTGTAGATGAACAAAACAATTTCTAGCTTAGTACTTATAGCTATATTACAATCCTTCACCTTCTACGTACAGAATACAGCTGAAAAGTGTGAAAACAGATTCTTACCTGTGATTCTAGGGACACAAAGAAAAGCACCCTGATTTTTTTTTTTACTGAAGTTTTAAACAGATTCAGCATGTATTATAAATCAGGTATATTACTAGAACCTCTTCATATAAACAGCTTTTTGGGTTCTACTATCTTTTTTGGCAGACTAGCAGCCTGAAAGTTATCTAGACATAATGGGCGTGACAACACTCAAGATCTATGAAAACTGTAGTGCTGATATAACCCTCTGGCCAGTTCTGTGTAGGGGTGTGCAGCCCGAAAAGATTCGGGTTTCCTGCTGCCGGTTTCGGAAATACCATAATTTGGAAATACCATAATTCGGAAATACCATAATTCCGAAGCGACAAGCCGCTTTGGAATTATGGTATTTTACTCGCTTCGGTATGCTCCGTAAATATTCAGAGCATACTGAAGTGAGGGGGAGCAACCCCTCCACCCCCCACCCACTTACCTGGCCGGAGGGAGAGCAGGAGGGTCATCAGCTGGGCAGCGGGTTGCCACAGTGGTGGCAGCACGAGGCTGTGATGGCCTGGAGCCAGCTGGCTCCTCTGCTGCTGCACCGCCTCCTGAGCCTGCAGGGCAGCGAGGAAGGCCGGAGCCACCTCCTCCGCTGCTCCGCGGCCCCATGGGCAGCAGGGAGGGCTAGAGCCACCGCTGTCGCTGACAAGGTAAGTCAGGGTGGGGGGCTGGGGCGATGTCTAAAGGGCCCTGTCGCTGCTTGCAAGCAGCGGCGGGGCCCTTTAAACTCAGCCCCGAAGCTTTCTGAAGCATTACAAATGCTTTGGAAAGCTTTGATTTGGGATTTCCGAATCTTTACGGATCAAGTCTGATTCGGGCATTTCCCCCCAAATCGGATTCCCGAACCGCACATGCCTAGTTCTGTGATACTGTGGAATCAGACCAAAGAGGTGTTCATGATCTACGTTTGCTGCTTTCTGATAAACACTTACCTACTAAATCTTCACGAGATGCAGCAGAACGGGGAGTACTGGTCCCAGGTTCTATCTTTAATGAAAGCCTGAATTAAAAAATTTAAAGAATTGTCTGTCAACAACGGTCTACATGGAGACAGCCATCAATTTTATTCTTGACAAAACTCAGGTATGCAGTCATTATTTGTTTCATTCTGTTTATTAATCATAAGGCCAAGACATTCAGCGTCCACCCTTGTATATTTCAAAGAGCATGATAATAACATTTCAATATATTTTTGGCATTGAACAACTTTTTGTATCCTAATAATTTGTGAAAATTTAAAATTAAGGTATGACATGCAAGTCCAGTCTTTAAAAAAAATATTCTGAGTAGTACTCTCAAGTAAGAATACCATCAGACTGATTTAACATATCTGAAATGGATTGGCACTTCTTGATCAAGAAAAGAGGCATGATTTTTTGCCAATTCTCCTTACCATTGCAGACCCCCTACTTTGCCCCTACACACATATTATTTGTGAGGGTCCCCTGACTTCAAGGAATAGGATTCAGTGGGCTGCAGCTTGAGGAATGATCCTGTTCCACAAGCATTCTTCTATTCATAGTACATTGAATATAACCCATGAGTTAGAATTAAGAAAAACACAGTCAGGGGTTAAATTCTAGTATCATGATCAAGATCTGAACATCCTATTTGTGAAGCTAAATTACTGCCTCAACTCAAAATATATGCTGTAACTCTGGTTCTCAAAATAGTAACATACATGAAACATTTTTTTTTTTAAAAAAAATAGCCATACTGCAACTCGTACATGAGTTTTTGAATAGAATAGGCAGGAAATACCATCCTATTCTGACTACTTTATGACTCCATGGAAACTTCTCAGCACCGTTGTGGTTGCCAGTCCCAAATGTCAGACAGCCAGATCTGTGAACATAAATATACTTGGGGAGGAAGTAGGTAGACTAGGGAAAGTGTGGGGAAGCTGATCCATATCCAAGCAGAATAAAGAATGAGTTAACATTCTCTTGTTATTTGCAGTTCAGTTACTGCTACTAGGGAATATCTCACAGTTAAGTATTTAATCACAAATCAGCTGAGTTGCAAGACAGGCATAATAAAAATGCATAGAAAAAGAAATACAAATGGCCAAAACCACAAAAGAGCAGATATTTATTCTTGCCTTCCTTTATTGTACTTCATGAAGTTTAGATTAAAAAAAGACAAAGATATGCATTTTTATTAATTAGTTTTCATGCTTACTTATAGTTGTCGTCTTCCACAAACTTTTGAAGCTCTTCTATATACTGAACAGAATTCAGGTATTTTTGAACATGAGGCAACACAGGGATATCTAGACAGTAGAAAATGTAAGGCAGTCAATTTATATCTTCATTACTAGTTTGGTGTAGTGGTTAAGAGCGGCAGGACTCTACTCTGGAGAACTGGGTTTGATTCCCCATTCCTTAAAGCCAGCTGAGTGACCTTGGGTCAGTCACAGCTCTCCCAGAGTTCTCTCAGCCCCACTCCACACAGTGATTGTCATGAGGATAATAATAGCACACTTTGTAAACCACTCTGAGTGTGACATTAAGTTGTCCTGAAGGGTGGTATATAAGTTGAATGTTATTAATGTTATTTATTGCATTTAACAGCATTGTTTTTCTTGCATTCACTGTATTGTTGTGAACACTTTGTGTTGCCATCTCCAGTCAGACATAAGCTGGCATTTGGTTGACACCTATCCCAAAGGATAAACATAAATCTCTCCAACAGTAAGCCAGCAGGTTAAAACCCCTGAAGGAATCACCATCCCTCTTACTGATCAGGTTTCATGAAGGGCAATCTAAATAAAATTTGCTGGGGTGGAATGAGCAGCAGCACTAAAGTGACACTCAAATCTCTTCCCCCAACCACAATACAAGAACAGATCCAATGTCTCAGATATGCAAGTGATTCTGACAACTGCCTGCAAGCAATGTAGATCTTTCCTCCTGTGCATACAAACTTGGGACCATAGCTATAAAGAACAAATGACTTAAATTTATACTTTATCCTGTCCCGTTATATGAAGTATAATATTGTATAATTATCTATAAATAGTTAATAAGAATCCTTGCTTACCAATGGACACTAAAGTCTTTCTGAAAACACTTTATATAACCCTCCAATAAATAAAAATTTTAAACAAAGGTATGAAATTATGAATTAATGCATGAATGGCTAAAATAATAAATTATACAGATATCTGAGTACAATCAAAGACATCGCAAAAACGTTTCTCCTCCACAAATGTCTGTTTTTTGCTTCTGCAGCAATTAATTTTAATATCATATTCTACAATGTTTAATGTAAATGGATGTAATTTTATGCCAGTTGCTAAAGAAGGGAAGTGGCCTTCAAGAGTTACTTGAAATTTAAATAGTAACTATTTTAAGAAACTCAGGCTATTTTAAGGTTTGTAATCTATGGTCACAATTACTTCTTAATAGCATTTTGCATTTTCATTATGTTTGGCTGCTAATTAAATGACAAATTCCTCCTGCTTACATTTGTTATTCCAGGTTATGGCTGGGATCCACAAAACTACTTTAGGTATACCCAAGGGGTACGAATATGCTTAGTGCATTTGAACAACAGACCCCCTATTCCATTTAGTAAACTACTCTTGAAACCCTTCATTTTTAAAAAATGGCCTGCCGTGTGGCAGACAATGGGGAACATCTGTTTTACGATATTCAAACCCAAAATTTCTGGTGTGCATAACTAGCTGTATGATTCTTTAGATGCTGGCTTTTATCTGCCTCCTCTCTCTTTTTAAAGAAGAAATTACTCATATTAGCTCTTGATTGATTTTGTTTTCATATTAGCTCTTGATTGATTTTGTTTTGTTTCTGTTGATAGCACCAAACAAAAATACAAAATAAAACTTACCATATTCACAAGACTGTTGTAAATCTGAAATTATTCTAAGTATGTTATTCATTAAGTTTGATCTCTGCTCATTTTCCAGAATACTTCCTGTGGATGGGTATGCTGAATCGATGTATGTCAAGTCTGAGAGATAAATACCTGAAGATAAGATCAGAAAGATTCCTTCATCTAGGATGCTGAGGTAAAAAGTAATTTCAAAAACAGCGAACACAATATAATGCACTGATCTATTTTTTACTGTTTAAAACTGCAGGAGTTTTTGTTCTCTTTACAAAGTATCTTGCTTAGAACTACCATTCATGGAACTATCCACTGCTTATTAGAGAAACCATTTATTTATAACAAAGTAATTTTCTTTCACTAGAATGAGCCCAGAAGTCATCCCACTGCCAAAAAATATTAAGTATAGAACTGGAAGGCAAAAGTGCAAATATTTCTCAACTTACATCCTCTATTGCAAACTATTTTCCTAGACACTTTAAACTAGAGACACTAAGAAACAGTATGTAAATGTTTTTAATTTTGACTTCTGGTTTCACGAATTTGCAATTGGGCCATATCTCCAAAGGGGAAAGGTGTGAATAACTGGGGGGAGGGGGAGAGAAGGAGAAGGAGAAGCTGTTTCAGCGTATAGGGAAGGAGATTAGATGGTAAGCAGCTGAGAACTCAGGGTGATGCTTAGACATGGGTAGAAAGAAGGGGACAACTGGCAGCAGATCTGGTGGAGGGAACTGGGAAGGCAAGATTTAAAAGAGAACATTATACTGGATGATCTCTTGTCTTGTGCAGTAAAACAGGCTGTTTTTGGTTATGGTGTCTTGGCACGTGCCGGATAGGGAGCTCCAACCCATGAATAAAGATTCACCAGCTATAACTAAACAATTTATGTCCAACAGGACAGAACATTTGCTTTCTTCTTTGGATGGTTTCCATTTTAAGTTTCAGGTTGCTTGCAAGTTAAGCTGCCTACACCCCCACCCCAGATTTACATACCTCTGCCTGTTTAGCTAAGACAACCAGGTTTTTACTGCCAAAAAAGATGAATGCACCTTTTATTGTAGTATATGTAACATGAGTAACAGTATGAACTCAATCCAGGTTGAGATGCTACCCCCCACCCAAATTATCTAGTGTTAGACACACACGAGCAGCAGTCTCTAAAAACCAGCAGTGTCAGAGCAGAACTATACCATTCACTGCGTGTGAAAGCCCAGCTACTGTTTCTTGAAGGGCACCATTTCTAGCAAAGCAGCAACAGGCAAAGGACATCTGAGTCTTCCTTAAGCTATTGCTTCCCTCCTCTAACTCCCACATCTTATCTCTCTCCCTCATGAGGGGTTCCAGGCTAGCACTTCTTTTGTTAGCCTGGGTCTGCAACCTGAGCTGAGGAAAGAAAATCACTCTCTTCCTTTCCACTGCTTCTCCACATGAAATCATATCACCCCAGCCTCGCCTTAAAGATGTGAGCTGTGAAGTGGATGTGGGATTGGTAGTTCCTCTCTTATATACAAGATGTAACTACAAGACTAAAATATCATGCATTTAAGTATCTTTATAATGTAACTGGTTTAAAACATTAGCTTGATTAAAATTAAACTACAATACAGTTTCACTGTATTGAATGATATAAACCTTAAATTTGAAGGTTTTTAGCTTTCTGGCTATGCCAAATTTAAGTTTCTTCCAATTACCACTGGGAGAGAAAATTTCTTATACAAAATTGAATCAAAAGACATCCAAAGACAACATTATAGGGCTAAATGACAAATTAAAAAAGAAAATTGCGGAGTCCTGACAATATATACATCCAAGAGTTCTTAACTCAATGATGAAACATGATCTTCGAACAAAAATATGTAATTTGTCATTAACATGCCAGAAAACTGGAAAATAGACAATATCACAATCATTTTTTAAAAAGGGATCGAGGAAGACCAAGTAAACTATAGACAAATTAACTTTTGTCATGGATAATTAACAGAAAGATATAATAAAGAGATAATTTATTTTTTATTTTTAAATTTAATTTAATTTATAGTCTGCTCTCCCTGCAAGCGGGCTCAGAGCAGATTAACAACATAAATACATATATAAAAACACTTAAGAACAATGGTAGCAATCATGTAAATATAGCATTAAAGCATAAAAGGCAGCTCACATTGCACCCTACATCTCAGACATAGTCTTGCTGAAGGAGAATAAACATGGCTTTTATAAAGGCAAGTCCAGCCACAATCTATTCTTTGAGTGTCAAGGAGATATGTGGGTCTGGAGAAAAATTACTGGAAAAAAGCCACTTTTGTTTTCAATTTTCCTACGGGAAAAAATTTCCTGTCAACAATTTTTTTCAATTTTCCTACGGGAAAAAATTTCCTGTCAACAAATCAGAAAATTTGAAGGAATAATGAAAAGAAACTCTTAAGAAATATTTTCTCTTTTAGAATAAGTAAAATGTTTCTTAAGGCAAGGCTTTCCACATTCAAAATTTATATCATGAAAAAAAACTTTCCTCAATTTTTCCAATGGAAGATGTGGGAAATGTTAGGAGCATTGGGAAAAAGAACTCTTTTGCCAGAGACATACAATAATTTCAAGAGGTTTTTTGTTTAGATGTAAATAATCTTGGCAACAATTAATATGCTATAATATGTTTAATATGGATAATTTTTTTATGGTCGAAGATAATTATAGTTAAATAATGTAATACATAATTAAAGAGTTCAGTGTTTTTAATGTTAGAAAGTTTAGCTTAACATCCAAACATGCTGTAGTCCTACCTGTTGTGAGTGACTCAATGATAAGAGTTTGTCAAAATAATATGTTTTTTGTTTTCTACTTTTAGCTTCTTATTTTTTCCTACCTCTCAGATGACAAAAATTAAAGATGTATGTATGTGCTATGGGCAGCGTGGATGCTGCAGTTTACAACTCGTTCTCAATTATTAATTGTAATTGCAATTTTTCTTATAGAAAATGAAGTATTTATACTTTTAAATTCCATAAATATGACAAAGAGTATAATTTAATATGCTAAGTTAGAAATAATGTATTTCATATTGTTAAATCATTAAGAGAGGTTTCAGTTTGATAGGAAAGTAATTATTGCATAAATTTCAATCCCCCCCACACACCTTTTTTTCCTGGAAAAAGAAATAGGGAAAATGTTCTTTCCCATAGCTTCAAAATTTCTGGAAATTTTACATCTCTATAGCCAATAAGTATGTGGATGAGAGTAGCCCAGCAGACATTTTATACTTGGAATTTCAGAATGCTTGGTAAGGTGCCTCAAAAGCTTCTGAGTAAATGTAACTAGTAATCGAGTAATAAGATTTGTCCTTCCATAGACTGGTAAGTGGTTTAAAAAGGAAGAAGGAGGTTGGGAAAAACTGTTTTCAGTGGGATCCCCACAGATCAGTGCTGGGACTGGCACAATTTAATTTATTCGTAAATGACCTGGAAATACAGGTAAATAGTAAGCTAATAGTGTGCCAATGAAATCAGAATTGTTCAGGCTGATGAACACAAGAGATTGTAACAAGCTCCAAGAGGACCTCTTTAAAAAAGTGAACAGACAATTAAATGGTATGTGAAATTCAAAGTAAGTAAATGAAAAATGATGCACACTGTGTCAAAATTCTCTAATATCACAGGGAACTGAACTGGCATGGTGGATAACCCGCTATAAACTGAGTATGTATGGCAACGTTTTAAAAATTCATGATAGGGATCATCAAGAAAGAGACTGAAAATATTCCTGATATTCCAGTACTCTTGTAAACAATTCAATGTGTCCTGCTGGTAATGTGTCTTTCCAATATAGCAATGGCTGTGGCGAGGTCTTGTTTTGAATACTGTGTCTGGTTCTGCTCATTTGGAAAAATGACCAGATTTGGAAAAAGATCAGAAGAGAGGGCAGAACTTGGGAAAGTCACCTTATGAAACCAATAGGCAGTACATTTAAGTCAGACAAAAAGAAGTACTACTTTTAGACAGTGGGTAGTCGACATGAAGATGTGATTATCACCCTTGGCTTAGAAGTATTTAAAAGGAAGTTGGAGTGATGGGAACTATCTTGCCAGGTTCCGCAGAGCACAATCTTATCTCCCATGTTATTCAACCTCTACGTAAAACCTTTAGGACAACTCATTCACAGCTATGGAGTTGGATGTCATCAATATGCAGATGACACCCAACACTATATCTCGCTATCCAGGTCTCCACAGGATGCAGTAGAAATTTTAGATCGCTGCCTGACAGCCATGGTGAAATGGTTGAAAAACAACAAATTGAAATAGAAACCAAACAAGACTGAAGTGAGGCTTGTTGGGAAGGCAGAGATCTTGAAGGACATTGTACTCCCCACTTTCGATGGAGCACGCCTGACCCTTGCAGACTCAGTTAAGAACCTAGGAGTTATACTGGATCCAGCGCTACTACTAGAAAAATAAGTTAAGGCAGCAGCAAAAAATACTTTCTACAACCTCACTCTAGCCTGTAAGATGGCTTCTTATCTCTACACAGCTGACCTGGCCACCTGGATCTATGCTACGGTAACATCAAGGCTTGATTATTTTAATGCACTATACATAGGTCTCCCATCTAAGGATCCAATCAGTGCAAAATGCTGCAACTTGACTGTTATCAGGAATGAACAGGAGCATGAACATCACTCCCATCCTACAGTCACTCCATTGGCTACCTATCAGTTACCGTGCTCAGTTCAAGGTATTGGTTATTACATACAAAGCTCTCCACGACTTTGGTCCAGCATACCTATGGGACCACCTCCCTTCCTATGTTCCTCTATGGCAGCTTCGTACATCTGAACAGGATTTCCTGCAGGTGCCAGGCTGCACAAAGGCAAAATCAACAGCAGCCTGTACATGGGTTTTCTTTTTCACAGGCTCTGGCTCCTACCCTGTAGAATGACTTGACTGAGGATGTCAGGAGAGACCCCGCTCTCCTGGCTTTCCACAAATGATGCAAAAACTGAATTATTCAAAAAGGCTTTTCACTCAAATAGGAGGGCTGTATTGTGGGGATGGGGTCTCAGATGCTTTGCTAATGAGTTAGGGATAGAAGTAGGTACAAACCGAAATATGAACCAAAGTTCAGCACAAACCGGGCCGGTTCGCGGTTCACGAACTGGCGGTTCATCAGAGCCCATTTCTGACTAACTGCCACAAACTTTAGGCTGGTTCATTTGGTTCATTTTTTGGTTCATCACTGCAGACAGCCTGGCACTGATCAATCAGTTTCCTAGGTAACGGGGATGGGCTTCCTGCAGACCTTCTGCTGACCCAGAAGTGACGTTTTTATGAACCAAATTAAGTGGGGCAGGTTCGTGAAAGTTTGTGATTCATGAAACATAACGAACCACAAACTGCACCGTTCAGTTTTTTCCCCAGTTTGTGCCCATCTCTAGTTAGGGAGTGTAGACATCATCACTATGTTGTCTTTCATATTATCTGTTGCTTTAAATATGTACTCCTATGGACTACCTGTACTTCATGTGGTCATGTCAGTCCTTGAATTGATTATGTTCTGTTTCAGTATTTCTTCTATTCTGTATGGGATTCTGGCTAATGATATGTCTTTTTAAACTTGTATCTATTTACCCTATGGCATTGTTTATGGAAATGTCCTTGATACTGTACGGAAATGTACTTGATACTGATTGTACTAATCTCATACTGTGTAATCTGCCTTGAGTCTCAGTGAGAAAGGTGGACTATAAATGACATAAGTAATAAATAATAATAATAATTTATGGAGGACAGGTCTACTGCTGGCTAGTTGCCATGATAGCTAAATGGGACATCTGGGTTCAGAGGCATTATCACCACTGTTGATAATAGGGGTGAGCACTTCGGGTGAGTAAAATACCCGAATCAGACCCGATCCGGAAAGCTTTGGGATTTCCGAATCGCGGCCAGATCCAGAAATCCTGAAGCATTCAGAATACTTCAGGAAGCTTTGGGGGACCTGGGGGGGTTAGGTTTAAAGGGCCCTTTTGTAAGCGGCAGGGCCTTTAAACCTAACCATTTCCTCCCACCCTTTCCTCCCCCCCCCACTTACCTGGCATCAGCCGTGCCAGTGCAGCGTCGGCAGGAGGGAAGGCCCTCTCTGCCAGCCAGCTGCGCCAGTGGGGGTGGCGGGAAGGCCCTCTCTGCCGGCCAGCCACAGCGGTGGCAGGGAAGGCCCTGGCTGCACAAGTTAAGTGGGGTGGGGGGATGGGGTTAAAGGGTGGGGGTGGGTGTTTAAGGGTGGGGGCAACCTCCACCCTCCCTCATCACTTCAGTATGCTCAGAATCTTTACGGAGCATACCGAAGTGACCTGGAAACCCGAAACTGAAGCCGCATGGTGCTTCAGATTTCGGGGATTTCCGGATCTTTCTGGATGCCACAATAAGAGGAAAGGGCCATCACAGGCTTAACATGCTTCTGATAGAAATATCGATGACATTGTGAATTTGAACAAAGAAGTCAGACAGATTCTTCCTTCTTGGTAATCAAGTACTCTTGTAAAAAATCTAATGCGTTCCTGCTGGAAATGTGTCTTTCTAAACTGACCTTTTGTTGAACAATTTTTTTTCAAGCAATCAACCTTACAATAAGGTTCTTCCAAGTTTCCTACCTCCATCTTATATACATGGATCTTTTGAAGTTCTAACCTTACATCAAAGGCTCCCTGGGGAAGATGTTTCTTTATACTTAACTATGTCTTTAAATAAACAAAATGCTGTCAATGCTCACTGCATGACTGACAACAATGCTGTAATTGTATAATGCTCTGGCTTGACATGGAGCCAAATTCCATTACTCTACACTGTTCCTGTACTACTTTGATGACACTACCAAGAGTACTAAAAATAATTTAAAAGAAGCTGCCACAGTGGTTGAGGAAATAATCTTGCCTTAACACATCAGGGTGCCTTGAGTTATTCACTGATTGTTACCTTTGCTGACTTGACAAATATAATGTATGATAGTGGTAGCTGTTATAAAAGAAGGAGAAGGAAGCAGGTTAAGTGGTAAACCTACAATGCAATCCCAGACTAACTCCAATCATATTAATGGCCTTAGATGGGAATAATCATGTATATCACTGTACAGTTAAATACCTTTTTCTTTGTAAAAGAAAAGCAAACTCTTCTATGTAAGCTGTCAAAAAGCAGAAATGGTGGCAAATTCTGGTATTTAGAAACTGAATTCTATTACATAATTGTTCCCTTATACTAATCAAAGTCCTGTCCTTAACATATTCCTATACTCAGGAAACACAAGAGTGAACATTACCTTACTTGCACAAAAAGTTTCTTCATGACCATTTGTTACAAGAACTGTTTCTCATTAAGTTAACTTAAATAACTGAATGTGACATTCTGTTCTGCATTCTTCAGGACTATAAATGGTTCATTTTACTGTTATATGCAAGCAGTCTACTTCTTGGCTACATAATACTGAGCTTATCAGCTTTGAAGAATCTCCCCTCTAAACAAAGCTTACTATTGCAACAACATGAAAGGCATCTTCAGGCAGTGCAATAAAATGTTTTGCAATTGCCTGAACTCTTATTAATTGTTTCCCCATCTGCCCTCCTCTGTTCAACAAGCAAACAATCTCTCCTTGTTCATCCAGTGCTTCTCCCCTCCTCCTTCTCTGCAATTCCCTCTCTAAAGGTTGTGGATAGGAAATCCTTTGGAGCCTTTTTCTTTAACTCTTTGGTGACATCATATGTGAGCTGTCTGTTTTAAGTCCAGGCGTGCATTAGTTTAAAAAAAAAACACGCCCAAGTGCGCTGTATATGGAAGTGAGGTCAGCTGTTGCTGGTTAGCACATTTCAGCATGCAAATGCCAGGCAAAGACGGCAGAGCAGCTACACAATCCCTGTCTCTTCTGGAGTAAAAGAAAATTATGATAGGTGGCTCTCTTCTCTTACTAAACTAAATGGGGTGATACAAACTTGGATGTAACATGGCAAGACAAATCAGAAGCTCTCTCTAGAGCTACAGATTACCAAGAAGATTACAATATTGGCTCCGGAAGAAAAACGCAACTGGATTTTTGCTGTGTGTTAGAAGAAAGCCATCACACGGTTAGTATTCTCACATTTTCTTTATTGCCAGTCTGCATGTTTTCTGCAGGTATATTTGTCCATAGGTTGTACATAGACAATACTCGGCTAGTACATGGAGTGTAATTCATTAATATATGTGGTTTATATTTTGTTAATGCATGCAAGTAATTATAGGGTATTCCCCCTACAGAAATTACAAAGGGCAATGTTACTATGGAATCAATTTATATCCTGCTCATACAAGATCAAAATGTTCAGATTATACTCCCAACATACACACTCAGAGCAAGAGAAAAAAAAATGGCAGGCAGACCATCAGTATAAAAGGAGCATCTTCTTGCTAAGCCTTGACAGAACACTGTGCTGGCATTCCTCAGAACCAACTACAACTTCAGCTTCATTCTACTGAAAGAAAAGGAAGGCTAATTCAAAGTCCTTATCTTGCAAATTACAATGAGAATCTCCATTTAAAGCCCTAAATTGAACTTTTCCTATTCAAAAACAAGCATCTCTTTTGTTCACCACAGAAGACATTTCAGTCACTAGCACGTGTCAAAATGCTACTTTATATACATATACTTGGAGTTTCTATGGCAAGTAAACCAGATCTTCTTTACAGAGCAGCTTTAAATGTGTAAGGACACAACTACTGCAAACACGCACGCTGCCTGGAAGGCTCACAAAAATTACTGAACAAATCTGAAAGAAAGTCACTCCAACTATGCAGTGATCTTGGGTGGCAAATATTCATTTCTACCACAAGATCACTTTGTAATCACCACTACAAACACTGGAGGTTTTCTTAGAAATCAAAGACTGTCACAGAACCAGTTGCAATGAAGTTCCATGATACGGAAGGATAAAAATGTACACAATGGAATAGATTATGTTAAACAGCTGGCTTTTAAAAATCTTGTACTGGTTCTAGGACACACCTCCCCCACCACTTTCTTGGTCTTGCAGGCACAATTGTTCATAAAAATGATTGCTTAACCATAAGTAACAGTTCCTATGCTTATTAGTATATTTGACTAACTATTCCACCGTCCACTAGCAACTTTCTTTTGCTTTCAGCAATGAGAGTGCCCATTGTTCATGCAGTTTTCAGTCTCAGCAAGAATGATAGGACAACAGTATTTTTCATGTCTCATTTGTACATAGAGAAAATACATTTTAAATGGTTCAAATAAGACTGAGAGACATTAATATTATTACATGCTTGTGGCAACCCAAGAAAGGGCCTTCTCAGTTGTGGCGAGATTCCTCTGTCTCCCTCTATCGTTGCCATCCACCAGCAGGTGAAGACTTTTTCTTTTGATGGAGTTCCCTCACTAACTCTTACTAGCTCTCTTCCCTGTTTGTGTGTTTGTTTTAAATATTTTGTACAGAACCAGTTTTCTGCAGTGGTTAGAATGTTGGACTAGGATCTGAGAGAACCAGGTTTGAGCTCCCATTCTGTCATGGAGGCTTGCTGGGTGACCTTGGGCCAATCACATGCATTCAGCCTAACCCACCCTGCAGGGTTGTTATGTGGATAAAATGGAGGAGAGCAAAACAATGTAAGCTGCTTTGGGTCCTAAATGGGGAGAAAGATAGAACATAAATGAAGTTACATCAGTTTTTAAAATTATATTTTAAATGCTGTTTTAATGCCTCAGCTGTTCAACGCCTGCTGTCTTGGGGACTGTAAGTTGGGTGGAAAGGCAGCACAGAAATGTTTTAAATAAACAAATAAGCTTGTATAAGTATAAGCACTTCAGCTGTTAGTAAAAAAAAAAGCTTCCAACATTAGTTATTTGGAAACTATTTGTTTTAATTGTAGCAGACATTTAAGCCAACTATCACATTGCTATGATTCAGAGACTTGCCGTGCTATGAACAGGCTGTCTCATAGCTGACAATGGGAAACCCATGTCTGCACTTGTGGTACTCATTTGTTAAACAGCAACCCAGCTCATGTCAATGGAAAAATATCATATACTGTCCACAGTATAATAATGCAAGCAAACTATGTAAGGCATTTCCTCTTTAAAAGTAATCCACACGTGAACAACTTTGCTAAACTCCACAACAATTGTCAAAAAAGGAATGTCTGAAAAAGCCACATACGCAAGCACAGATATAGTAGGCATACATACTGAGGATTATTTTAGCATTCTGAAAGTAACAGAGAACACTGGCCTAAAACGGACTACAAGTCAGAGAACTCACCTGTTGAAAATTGACTAATTTATATATAGTTTAATTCAATACTGAACATTGCAGCATCAATTCATCATGTTTCAAGGATACCATCCAGTCAACAAATAAAAGCACCTTGAATAATGAAAATACACACTTGGCCTTGTTCACAGTTTGTGATGCCATTTCCCAGTATGGCATCACAAATGTACCTCTTCAGATTTTCTTCCTGTTTTATGTTTCCTTAGAAATTAACGTTCTCACAGCAGTTTCTCCAAGGAGTACGTTGGATCCAAACCCTAACAGATTTTCTCGGCCCCCTTCCAGCCACTGTACTCTGCACTCCCAAAAATACTACTTTGGGGGAATTCTCAAGAAGAGTGCAGGATGGGGGGAATACATTGGGAAGGGAGAAAATCTTCCCTCCACATATGCCAGCAGAAAATTACTGGATCCAACCCAGTAAGATTAGATGTAATAAGGTGTAATAAGGTGAAACGTTAAAAGATTAGATTTTTCTCTCAGTGATGCCAAACTGTACACATTGTCTACTCAGATTTATGGAATCTACAGAATGTATTCATGTTACAAAATTTTGGCAGGGATTAAGGTACTTCTTAAGATAGCCAGAAAGCATGTCAAATTCAGCAGTGCACTAAAGGATAAGAAATGGAAGAGATCTGTGGTACAGCAAGCTGAGTAATACAGATATACATTGCAGCTTGCTATCTATTTTTGGTATTTCAATATGAAACCCCGATGGAAAAAGTAAACTCCTCTAAGTGTGTACTTTAAAAGCTGCTACAATCTCTTTCACATTTGCCTCTACCCCTGCAAACCTATTCTCCCCAGCAATAACTACCTCAGCTTAACACACTAAGGATACTTGCTATTGTTGCATTATATCATTTTGGTCTGGCTGAACTTGCCCTCCTCCCCCCAATTAAAGTGCTGTTAATGAGTAACTAACAATGCAGCAATAAAATTAAATGAAGATAGTTTCAGGTGTGTAGCCATGTTGGTCTGCAGTAGAAGAGCAAGATCCAGGTCCAAAAAGACCTTAAGAACCAACTAGATTTCCAAGGTACAAGCTTTCAAAATTCCCTTTGTCAGATATCTGACTCTTGAAAGCTTATACCTTGAAAATCTAGTTGGTCTTTAAAGTTAAATTAAATGAGAATCAAAAGAAAAAGCAAGCATCATAGATTCAATAATGAGCCCAGAAATGTTATAGTATGCTGCTTCTACTCATGGTGGCAGTGTACCTGAAGATCCCTTTTAATCTCAGGTGAGCAGTGCTACCTCTACAGAACTAAGCAAATAATAAGTAGAGAAATGCTTCATTTATACGCTGTGGAACTAGCTCACACTCCACAAAGTCACCTCAGGCAATAAAGGTTCAAATAACAGAATATGTTTATTAAGAAAAAACAGAATTCAATAGAACACGAGGCAGCAAATATATTACAACATTATTTTCTTCTCATCTTTATAATATGCTTGGGAAAAGAAACCCCACAGCCGAGCCACATCCATATATCAGAAAAACATTTAACATTTTCTTAAAGATGAAGATTAAAAGATGAAGTAGCACAGTGGCTAAGAAACTGAGCTATGATCAGCAAATCCCAGTTTAAAGTTTGCCTCCCTCATGAATTCACTAGCTGGTCCTAAGCAAGCTGTGCACTCTCTCTCTCTCTCTCTCTTTCTCCCTCCCTCTCTCATCCTCACCCCTCCCATTTGCAATACAATACCTATCAATCTTATTTTAAGGATCACTGTGCGCATATCAATTTGGGAGGTTCAAAGAAGCTTTTAATTTTGGAAGCTAAAACTGACTTAGCTCTAAAGTCATGTAGAAGGGCAACAAGTATGTTTGAGACAGCCGAGACATTTCAATTACGATAAGGCTCTGGACACACACACTGCCTTGAGGCACACTGCCTTGGAACAAGTATGAGTTAATATGGTAGGTGGAATCATACAGTGTTGTAGTATGGAGCGTGAAACACTTGCCCAAGAGCAAGAGAGCCTACTTAATAGCTTCTATTTGAGTGAGAAGTGAAGGGATGAAAGAAAGGCTGATCTGTATTTGGCTCTGGCAATCTGGAAGGTGGCAAGAACTTTTCTTTGGGGAACTGAACAGCTTGAGTATTACTGAGTTAACATTTGAAATATCTGGCTCATTCTTGTAACAGTATCTTAGGAACTCATGAAATCATAAAGACTGACTCAAAGAAGCAATTTGCCAGTCAAAATGACAGACTGAAATTTGGTATGTCCTCTCTGAAGGCTTGGTATGAGCTGACAGCAAGAATTCAAGCTGATTTCCATGCATACATCATTATTAGATGCTGTCTAGAAGTTGAAGTGCCTGTCCTCTGTTTGGAAGCAGACTTGAAAAGCTATGACAAGAAGTCTCATTTCTGAATACTACACTCTCAGATGGTGGATGTTTATAAAGCTTCACCCTTGATCAAGAATGGCTCCAGAGAAGCTCCTCTGAAAGTTTACACCTATAACGGAACAGCTGCTCATGTTGGATTTTTAACTTTGGATTTATATTCCACTATTTGAGGCTCATGTCATTACTACATCAGGTGCACAGAATGGATTTTAAATTAAATTAAACCCAGAAAAGAAACAGCTGAAAGGATTAGTGAGGTACATGTTCCCGAGGCTCTTTAAGGCTTACAGTTAGGGTACTGAACCTAACAATTCTTCTGGATAGACGTCCTTTGCCCTGGAAAGAACTGAGATTGTGATCAAAGCCTCTGGGCCAGCAGCAGAGCAAGTTACTGATGTGAAGACAATTTTGCTGCCCACCTGACAGGTCTGTCACCAGTTCCAAGCAAGAAAAGCAGGTGAAAGATACGACATTTAAAAAAGACCAGCGGCAGAGGGGAAGGAGGAGCCCAAACGAGCAAGGAGAGGATATGGATTCATCTGATTCACATAAACTTATACTGGATTAATCTTGGTTTTAACAGTGCCATTGGATTTCTTTTTACCTTACTACGATGTTGTTAAGGTAAACCAGGCGACTGTTTTCTATGGGATGAAGTTAACCAGGCAATTGTTTTCTATGGGAAGCCTTTATTTATGAAGTCATCTTGTGGTATCCAAAGCAATCATTAGGAAGCTCTGTTTTTTACAAGATCTTGGAATGTAATTGTTTTTGTTCCTAGAAAAACGAACTGCCTTACCTAATATTTTTAGCTTTTATGTTGTGAGGGGGGAATTAAGATCCTCACTTGTTGCCTTTAGATAAAATTCTGGGCTTATATGGCTAAACATGAAATGTTCGTGTAACATAAGGAGAAGGCAGCTAAACGTAACAAAGGGATGGCATATTTCCCCCCTTAATTTATCACCATATGTATATGGCACTGCAGCAGAGGCATCCTTTCACTACCTGATTGTTGTCGCCAGAACGATTTCCGCACCACACATCTACAGTGCTACAGTCAAGGGAACACAACTATTTCCACCACCTTTCAATGTGTGAAACAGGGTTGTGTGCTCGCCCCTTTATTATTTAATCTCTACATTAACTATATCAATGAGACTCTGTCTGGTCCTCAATTTATGCCACCCTCTCTGGGACAACAGAAAATTTCAGTTCTCCTTTATGCAGATGACATGGTCTTAATTTCCTTGGCCAAGATCGGCTTGAGAAGACTCTTAAATCAATTAGGCCATTATTGCAATGAAGAAGCTCTCAATGTCAACTACACAAAGACAAAGGTAATAGTTTTCAGGAGAAAGCCCAAAATCTTTTGCTGGAGCATTCTTGGCAACCCAATCATACAATGTAGCGCCTTTAAATATCTTGGGGTAACCTTCAAAGAGATTCTGAATTGGAAAACACACCTGGCAACAGTTAAATCCTCAGAGCTAAGGATTGTAGGGACAATCAAACACTTTTTCCATACAAAGGGCTGATAGATCCTGTACTGAAATTATTTAAGAGCAAGGTCATCCCACACCTCCTATATGGAGCCAAAGTGTGGGGTTGGAAGGAGGATATTCTAACCAGTCTTGAGGTAATTCAAAACCAATTTTTGAGATTGATTCTAGCTTTACCCAAAGGCATTCCCTGCTGCCCTGATGAAAGCCAAAACAGGACTTCCCTCCCTTAGGGCACGGACACACCTTGCAGTCTTAAAATATTGGAAAAGTGTCAAATTTTCCAGTTCTGACTCCCTAAGCTTTCTATCTGTAAACTTAATACTTTCCAAAGACCCCACATGCTCTGGCTTTCTTTGTGACATTCACCAAAGATACACCATCCCTGATGGTGTATCAGGGGGACCTTTTAGAGGTTTCACCCAACAGCTTCCCACTTAAGGAGTGGATTTACAAGTCAGACACAGTGATGGACCGGTTATCAATATTAAAATCCAAGGCAGCTCTCTGGTATAAAATTAATTATATTTGATCACTTAAGATCCAATTACCTATCCAGTTTTTCCCACTACCATCTCAGAGTGTCTCTTACAGCACTGTGTTTTCAGATGATGCAGTCAGCTCTTCTGACGTTATTCTCACACTCGGGTGGAACACCGCATCTGCATCTGTGGATCATCCACAATGGAGAGCCTTCCCCATCACTTACTTTATTGTCCATTATATAGTGTGCCTAGAGCTAAATTTTTGGCCAGAATCCTACTAGCCACAAACATATATTCCAAAATAGAGAAGATTGTGTTCTTATCTGATACTGACAACCATGTATCCTACAGAGTCTCTCAGTTTGCAATTGCAGCTAAGAAGATATGATCTAAGGTGGTACTGAATGGGGTGGTTTCGTGATTCCTGGGATGGTTTGGTACGCTGTTTTAATTAACTTTTTAAAACTGTGATGCTTGATGTTAACTGTTTTTGTTGTTGTGATGTACAATTTGGAAAATTTGTGATGGCCTATAGCTACAGACAATAACATTTAATACATACATTTAGTATACCACCTTTCAGTACTGGCTTTCACGTTGTGTCATATTACTGACAATGTTATACAAAGCATGTCTCCTTAACAGCAATTTCAGTTCAAACTTTTTTTAACTAGATAAGGGAATTTCCTTTTTCTCTCCATAATGGTGTTTAAACATTTATGCGTACTGGAAGTGTCTTTCAAAAGTGGTGGACTCGTACTATTTAATTATTCTTGTTAGATGTCATCAATATAAGGGGAAATTAACCATTCTGGTTCCTTGTGGCAAATATCTTGATCTGTTTAGACAACAGTTACTGAGATAATTTTTTAAAAAATAATTATTATCACAGCCTAATTAGCTACAGACTAATAATGAGATCCCTTAAAAGCCAAGTAGCTCAGGAAAGCATTTGAGGTGGCAAAATATGAACACAGCAAGTGTAGTGTGTGAAATACAGGTTTACTAACTGGAGGTATTATTTTCAACTTTTACAGTTTATTATGCACGATAAATGGAAACCAGTATATAGAATCTGTAAAACTGTATTGGATTCCTGTGTTTTATGTAAGGTGTATTTTTATTCTTATAGTAATGTGTTATAAAATTTGTATGTGAAGATATCATCAGGTATTTTTCTGATATAATTTATTACTAATTTTTTTTTAATATTCAGGTCAAGGAAGAAAACAGTTAACATGTCTTGCTTTTTGGTTGTGAAAAATATTAGTCAGTATGTCATTGCTTAAAAATGAGTCTCTGTGTTACTGGTATGAGACATATAAATGGAGGACTAGTCCCACCTTCACCCCCAAAGTATTATCTGATATCCAGTAATCAGTTTACTTGGCCACTACAGGAGCACTAATTTATGTATGGAGAACTGGGTGATTATACAAGACAGATGAATTTCACAAATGCTGATCTTATAGAACAGCAGGTATTGGAAGCCATTTCCATTACAAAGTAACAGGGAGTCAAATATAAGATATGCAGGCACAAGAGCAACCAACACATGAATTTCACTTCCATATCTTCCACATTTATAAACCTCTTACAGAAACAAGGTTAGAACTAGTGAGAACATGTATTTACTGTAAAGCGATGCTTGCAATATTTCAATTTAAACTTAAAATACTATCAACTACCAGTGAATGGTTGGAACATACTACAAATATTACAAACCAAATTAGCATTAATTTATTCATAAATCCAAACTACACATCTAATACTACACATACTATTTAATGCATAGTAGTATAGTGGCTCAATATAGTTAGTTCCAGAGAGGTTAATGTGTTAGACTATTGCAGCACTAATCACCTATCCCCACAAAAACCAACCCCCCCCCCAAGAGTGCAACTTTAAAGATGAGCTTTCATTAGTCAGAGCTTACTTCTTCAGATGCTATGAAGAAGAAATTATATTTCTCATTTCAATTAAGGAAAGTTATGGGGGAAATGGGGGGAGTTGGGGAAGACAAGTTTGGTCTGAATTCTCTTGTACATTTTAAAGCAGTGATTCTATGTCTAAGTGACTGGAACAGATCAGGATGTTACACATGATCAAAGAGGTCAGAGGTTCCAGCATCTCTCTCATGTAGCTAGCAGGGCTGTGTGTTCAAGCAATTAAATGGAAGCTGCTAGCTGTTGCTAGCCTTGCATTGACTTTATAAAAAGTCAACAAAAATGTTAGCTACTTGGTCTTCTACACATGCCTGTATTAGTTAATCCCCTTTCATAGGCATGATTTGAAATGTAGGAGCTTCTTCAGCATGCCGAAAGATCATACTGCACATGAAAAACCTGATCACATGGGTGAAACAAATCATAAGGACCTTTCCACAGGTGGGCAGACAAATGTGCAAGTCTACCACATTAAGGATGGAATAATATGATTTTAGGACAAAGCAAGGATTGTCCATTTTTAAGTTGATAACAAAATACCAAGCTTCATTTCCTAACAAGGAAATGGCATTTATTACACTATTCAGAAGAGGAAGAGTGAAAACATACAGATACCAAGCACCCTTCGGTCATGCTATTACTGCCTCCGATCCGCTCATTGTGTTGGGAGTGAAGGGAGACACTCCAGTCTATTACCTCTCTCATCCTGTACTGTGTACACAGCCTGCTACTTTATGCACTTCTTTGGGGTTGGATGCAGCAAACCTTTCATCTTTGGCCCCAACTGGTCAAAAGTCCTTCAAAAGGGAATCTTGAATTTGTACTCAAAGTTCTGACAGGCCCATGCAGGGAATTCCCCAATTAGGGGGAAACACGTACATAGGAAATGCAGGGGTTCAAGCCTTTGTCTTATTTTCATCCTATTTTTATCACACCTAGATATTGGGGTAGGGAAGGGAAAGCCTTAATCCATCCCTCAAGAAGAGATGCTCATATATTCACAGTATATGAGCATCTTTTCCCACTGAGGGATGGCTTTCCAGCAACTTGTCTTTTATTATTTATTCCAACAACTTATCTAACCAGCAGCTTGTCTTTTATTTCTTTAATATTCTGTGTTAGTACACCTAAAGATATACCCCAAATATCTTAGTTTTTACTATGTATGCATAGAAAATAAAACTTGTAACACCTGGTATCTGATCTGAGAGTGAATTGCTGGAGAAAACTTATTCATGTGCTGGCTGCTCAGTCACTATCTGAAAAGTTCTGAAGAAGTGGTAGTCATGGGGAGGTAGTGGGCCTCATTCACCATTTTTTTTCTCTCTCTCCAACACACATACACACGAGACATATGTTTGAATAAGGATGGACAGACTGACTTGGAGTCATCTGTCAGATATTGTGACATCCAATATTTGTATGAAATGTTATTCTTCAAGTGGTGGCAGCAAGAAAAGTTCACAGTTTTAGGATCAAGTTCTTAACACTGGTGCACAGTGCCAGAACTCAGAGTGTGGGGAGGTGTAATAGCCAGTGTAAAAGGATTCATTACATACCATCCAAGCCATATGGCACAAACCTAATTCCACCATTCCAGAATCTGCACCATGTCTTGTGTTTAAATAGTTTGCATACAGAAAACAGGTAAATGTTTTTAGTGAAGAAGACAATTCATACATCAGTACATGTAGCATAGGCCCTGCACCACTGTACTTTCATATTTATGGACCTGTGAATGCCCTGGAAGAAAAGATGTATGAGGGAATGGAGATGAAAAGGTTCAAAGGCACTGAGTTCAATGGGACACACTCCTGCAACACCAGATTGAAGGAAAGGCTACTGAACTGTGAAGAGAATTCTCCTTTAATCAGATTCATATTAATAGAATTCTACCAGAATTGTGACAATAATTGATACTGATACAGAACACGAGCAGTAAATCTAGAAAATTAGTTTGAAGGAAAAACCACTTTTGAACCATGTTCTGTCATGTTACAACCATCTAACACCTTTTAATTTCATTAATTTTTATTTTAGAAACCACAGCTATGAAGTGCCACTCTCCTAGATTACCAATAGTTAAAATTTTGAGTGAGTACAGCCACTACAGCATAACTTAAAATCTGGAGCCAGCAACACATTGAAAACTAAGAACATTTGCTTTTTTCCTCTTATTGATTCTTTTGATGGTATTTTAGCTTAAATTAATTAGATTTTTTCCTTTTTCTTTCTATTAAGCTCACTTGAAAATGAAGAGACTTTCGTGGACATGGGCTTTGCTGTTATTATTATTAGTACCCAACGGACACTATACGAAACAATCTAAACTAAAAAACTCTCTAAGACGTCACCCACGTTCCACAGAAGGGGGAGATGAAGGAAGAAAGTGTAGCTACACATTTATTGTCCCTGAACAAAAAATAACTGGACCAATTTGTGTCAACACAAAAGGACCAGGACCAGAGAGTAAAAAAGATGAAATTACAAGGATGGACATTGAGAATCTGAAGGATGTGTTATCTAAGCAAAAACGAGAGATTGATCTCCTGCAGCTAGTGGTAGATGTGGATGGGAATATAGTGAATGAAGTAAAGCTGCTGAGAAAAGAAAGCCGTAACATGAATTCCCGGGTCACTCAGCTCTATATGCAGCTTCTGCATGAGATCATTCGCAAACGGGACAACTCACTTGAGCTTTCCCAGCTGGAAAACAAAATCCTCAATGCTACAACAGAAATGTTGAAAATGACAACAAGATACAGAGAACTTGAAATAAAATACGCAGCACTAACTGATCTTGTAAATAATCAGTCTGTCATCATCTCTTTATTGGAAGAGCAATGCTTGCGGATATTCTCACGACAGGATACACATGGCTCTCCACCATTAGTTCAGGTGGTACCTCATCACATTCCTAACAGCCAGCACTACACCCCAGGACTCTTGGGAAGTAATGAAATACAGAGAGATCCAGGTTATCCTAGAGACAGAGATGTAAGGCCACCTCCTGATCCAGCTACTTCTCCTACAAAAAGCCCTTTCAGGATCCCACCATTGACTTTAATCAATGAAGGTAAGACATTTGCTCCAGTCTGTAGACGTCTTATTTTTTAATTTTGAAATCTCTGTTCCCACCTGGGCATCAAAAAGTAGCTGCTGGGCGGGGGGATGGCGTTGGGGAAGAGGGACCCACCTCTCCAATCCTACACTGTTTACTTGATTGAAACTGATCTGCACTGACATTGTGGCTGATTCTAGCCTCAGTAGGAAAAAACAGGCACTATAAAGAAAGATGATTGGTTTGTTTCCCCATTGGAGCCAGAAACAGCTGAGCAGCTTGGGGAATAGTGTGTGTGTGTGTGTGGGTGGGGGGGGTAGTTAAAACTTCTCTTCCCCAGCCCCATGGTCCCAATCTATATTCATCCCTTCCATCCCTGTGGCTGTTTTTTGATGCTTCCAAGACAATCCGATGCCAGTCTAAGTCCAGTCTAAGTCCATTGTGATCAGTGGGTCTATTGGGAATACGTGTTCTATGCCAGTCTTATTTTAAACACATTTGCAATGTTATCTGAAAAGCTAAAGTAATTTTTTTGTATAGCCAATTAAAATATGTTTTAAAATGATTAACAGCGTGACAGATGTCACATATTTCAAGAAAATTTGAATGGAGGGCTGGTAAGCTGTTTGTCTTGCAGAAATATTACATGACGTCAAGGGAAAGAATGATTTATTCATATTCTGGGTGACTAGAAAAAGCAAACTTTGAATTTAAGAACATTAAATACTTTGTAACATGGACTGGGTTTTCTGGATGTAAGAGTTGTATTTTTGTACTAAACTGATGAACCATAGCTCTCAGGCTATAAATTATTTTGTATATATGATGCAAACGCATATGAATCGTTAGAAATCTAGTCCGTGACCACTCTGAATTTCTCAGAATATTTGAAAAATATCTACTGATGAATTTTGAAGGCAACATGCAATCCAAATTTCACCCTAAAAACGTGTATTATATACTTGTTCAGAAATAGCAACTGATACAGAACTAAATAAGCAGTGTTTGTGGTACCTGTTGAGGGAACTTAAAAATGTCATCCACCCATCTACGCTGCCCGCTTCACCCTTTCAGGCATCTCAATCCACTTTCCAATGGCACCTTGAGTAATGTAGGTCTCAGTCCAACATGTTAGGCCATTTCCTCACATTCAACACATGGTAGCTTGAGCAGGATACATTTATGATATACACAAGAATTCCTCCAACCACATAGCTTACCTGGACTCTGCAGATGATTCTAGGAAGTATTGCTTAGCGTACACAATATGATTGTATTTTCAAGTTTATTTTCCTGTATTCATAAAAAAGTAGATTTTAAAGGCCAAGACTAATTATTTAGCAACTATAAGCTTTGGGAATAGAACTATAGCCAGTTGCGAAGACCAGAAATTCTCTGTGACTAATGCAGATTAAGTATGGAGCCAACTGGCAGTAATTCCAAAAGTAAGAAAATTGGAAATTGACGTTAATGTAAGTTATATACTTGCCTGCTGTTCTCATAAGCTGTTAGCTGCTATTTTAAAAAACAAGGTTCTATGAGGAGTAGCAGGCCAAAAGTGCTTTAATAACCATGCAAGCCAACAGATGAAGACAGCCTATAGGAACACATGAAACTGCCTTATACAGACTGAGTCCACTGGTCAGTACTCTGGCAGCAGCACTCCAGGATCCCAAGCAGAGGTCTTTCATATCACCCACTACCTGACCCTTTTAACTGGAGTTGCCATAGAATGAGTTTGGGACCTTCTGCATGCCAAGCAGATGCTCTACCACAAAACCACAGCCCTTCTTCCATGACTAGAAAGTTTGGGAGAGAGACTATTATTATTTACACTATTCTCATTTTACAATGCCCTGACCTGGACAGCCCAGGATAGCCCAACCTTGTCAGATCTGGAAGCTAAAGAGCGTTGGCCCTGGTTAGTACTTGGACAGGCAATCGCCAAGGAAGTTTAAGGTTGCTATGCAGAGACTTCCGTTCATCTCTTGCCCTGAAAACCCCATGGCAGCAATGGCGAACCTATGGCACGTGTGCCACAGCTGGCACACAGAGCCTACTCTGTGGGCACGTGAGCCAAGTCGCCGATCGCTAGGTCCAGGGCTCATTTGGAGGGGGAACGCACGGCGTTCCAGTAGCTCTGAGCAGAGATCACATGGGTTTTGGCCCTGCCCACGTGATTCCTTTTCCTCAAGGCTGCCTCCCTGCTGCTCGTCTCTTTAGCAGCAGGAAGTGGAGGTAGCAGCGAGGCTGCTGGGGCTGGCTTTCTAAAGAAGAGTAAGCTGCTTTGATTTAACTTGCTTTACTTTCAGTCGTGGCTCTTGAGTGAGTGAGTGAGAGAGAGAGAGAGAGAGAGAGAGAGAGAGAGAGAGAGAGAGAGAGAGAGAGAGAGAGTGCAAGCAGGGCTGCTGGTCTAAAGAAGGGCAAACTGCTTTGATTTAACTTGCTTTACTTTCAGTCATGGCTCTTGAGCGAGCGAGCAAGAGATGTTAATTAGTTGGGACAACTGTATGAGTTGTTTTTTCTTAACTAAAACCTCAGTATTCAGGTTTAATTGCAGTGCTGGCACTTTGAAATAAATAAGTTGGTTTTTGTGTTGCAGCTTGGGCACTTGGGCTCAAAAAGGTTCGCCATCACTGCCCTATGGGGTCACCATTTGTCAGCTGTGATTTGACAGCACTATACATACACACGGACATGCACACACAGCTTTACAATCTTGTTTCATTCAATATAGTCTTGGATCTTTCCAGCAACCGGAAAGAGCAACCTGGGGACTGTAGATACTTCAAAAGATTTCCCAGAGTGTTAAGATTATAGTGCATCTGGAATGTATTTAAAGGTCTTTATGACTTCTAAAATCTGCACTTCATCTATTTCTGTTATTTGTGAAACATTTCTTGCATATTATATTGTTACACAGTGAAACGTGCTTCCTTGCCTTTTGTCACAGCTGGGCAATTTTAACTAGCATCCAAAAGGAGGAACGCGTTTTATTCAAAACACTGTGAACAAACAGCTGCTGATACAAAGACGCTATTTTAGTAGAGGTTTGAAAAAATAGCAAGCTGCAGCGCAAATGAAATGCAAGATGTCATGGGAACTTAATTATGTGTACCAAAAAGAGAACACAGCTAATTGTTAAAGTGCTGTCTAGACACACAGTAACAAAGCAATACTTCTACCGTAACCATATATCACCATACATGTCTTTCACATTTTACACACTTACTATGGCAAACACCTGCAAACTCTGGTGTACCAGGCCTTTGCCTGAATTGGCTTCAATGCAATCACATACAGAACCTAAGTGTAATAAACAATGTAGTAATCCATATTCCATAGTATGCAAAGGAAAATCCAACAGGCAACATCCTTTCAAAGCTTGCTGAAACAGGATAGACAGAAGGCATAATATAAATATCAATCATGTATATGCATGCTATATTGCTACTCAAGATGGAACATTCTTCCTAAACTGAGCAGAAACATTATCCACCAGTATGAAACACACTCATGCTCCCCAAATTAACCAACATTAAACATCCATTAAACATGGATTAGTTTAAAACAATTAACCACAATTATCTTTATATTTTTTCCTCTGTTGTATGTTTGTGAGATGTTTAAACTAATATAAGTTACATCTATTACAAGATCATCATTTATCTAGGTATCCCAATCTGAAACATGTTAAATTATCTGCATATCTTACTAAGTAGTCATGTGAGGTTTTCTTGGAGTAGTTTATCAGGCAACATATTATTTATATAACATCAGTTTACAGATTATAAGGAAAGAAAAGAGCCAGTATAAAGTAGGTGTCTTAAGAGGCAGCTCTAGATCCATGGACATCAAACAAGAAAGGAGAGAGTTATCTGAGGGAGCAGGAGAACTTTGGATGGCTGAAGATAGTGGAGGAGGGAAGAGCATGTGTAGGGATGTACTGGAATATAACAGCAGAGAGATAGTAGGAAAGTAACTGGAGGCTCTGAAGGTGAGAACGAGGACTTGGCACTTAATCCAGGAGCAGACAGGAATACAGCATAGTAGTTTCAGGAGGAGTGCTGCACAAGGAGAAATACAAGAAATTTTGACAGCTGAGCACAGGATAAAAGTGAAAAGGAAGAAATTAGTGCAGTGCCAGTGAAAAGACTATGGTAGTCAGTAAGGAGCAATGACCACAGCACAAAGCAGAGTTCTTACTGATGGGGTAGAGAGGGACATATATTTGCAAAGCAGCAAAGACAGAAGCAACGTGACTTGGTGACAGCCTGATGGTGGGGAGCCAACAGAGAACCAAAGATAAAACCAAGGAGTCATACCATTTCAACAAGGTTTATAGTGATGTAGTTAACAGGTATGAATGCTATACAATGGATCAGATCCCCCTGTCAGACAGCAGAAGCATTGGCAATCGCTGGTATTCCTGGTTCTCCTCAGCAAAGTTTATTCCTACAGTTTTGGGACTCATGTGGAGTAATATCTAAGCCCAGGGACACTTCACCCCCGACTCAGCCACTTGTTAGGGAAAACCCTGACAAGGGCTGATTGCAGCCTGCCGGGGTTTAAATTTCCCTTCCCAGTGCAGGAAGAGGGACATTTAAATCCCTCACTCAGCTGCTTGTCAGGGAAACCCCTGAATGCAGCCTGCCGGGGTGAAATGCCCTTCTCCCTGCTGCTGCACAGCAGCAGAGAGAGGGGCACTTCACCCCTGACTCAGCCGATTGTCAGGGGTTTCCTGACAAAGTCTCCCCCACCCCTCCAGCCAGCTGGAAGGAGGGAGACTTTGAAGGGAAGGAGGTTCCCCACATCGTGTTTGTTTTTTTCCTGTTCATGCCCACCTCTACTCAGAACACACACATACTTGCATATTCAGGAGGACTACTAATAGCTCAAATGAAGGGGCAAAAGGATTTAACGAACGGCAGCACTCCAAACATTACGTGAAGCCAACTACAAACCCCACCCCCCCACAGTAATTCCAATTGACACGTAAGCCTTTAAAACTGGGTCTGGCAACCATTTTCTCTGCCCCCCACCCCCAATTTCCCAAATGAAAAGAACATATACCAGAGTACAGACATCTGGGCCAGCAAATATTAGTGGAATAGTCTTTGTACATATGCATCCCAGCCATTCTTTCCCCTCTGACTTGGAAAGATGCCAGAGGGGAGAAAATGATTGGAGCAGCCAGCGGAAGAAGGAATTTTCCTTACGCTTTGCCTGGTTGGGAAATAAAAGCTTGAGAGACTGTGAATTGACTAACACAAATTTCATGTATTCCTTGAGGGAAGTCTAACCTCGTACCATTAGCCACTAGACTATACTAGTGCAATATGTGTAAGGATCTGCCAAGCAATTCTCAAAAGACTTCACTGCAGGCAGTAAAAAAACTTTCTTGAAAAGCTGCTAGTATCATGAGCTTAATCCATCTTTGCTAGGAATAATGTTCACATGCAAGAATCAAACATATATAGGCTTCTAAAGCATGGGCAAATTCTAAAATCCCTCCCCCTAGTCTAACGGTCAGCTAAGCTCAGCAGGAAAACATCTAAGCGGGAAAACACAACTGATACATGGAATTTTCAAGGTCGTGGTGTCTGTGCAGGTGCCTTTTCTCAGACTAAAGAGAGAGGGCCCTGGTGCAGTTCAAAGGAGCATATGGGTAACAGTAGGAACAAACACCTCCCTTGCATAGTTTTACATTGCAGATTCGAAATCAAGGCAAGTAACAATTGCAGTCCAGTCAAAGAATAATGTCAGCATTTAACCATAACCATGACATAAAGCCTTAGACTACAATCGTAACAGCAGGGTATTGCTGGGTATGATAGGTGATGCTAAGCACCTGACATCCTGCCCCCCCCCAACTCAACCTTCCCCTGGCTTTTCCGGGTATTTTTTATGAAAAGCCTGAATCAATTTGTTAACTCTAACACAGTTGATTTAATCCATTCAGCATGGCCTTTTGAATGTTTAATTGAATGTTTCAATTAAATCAGGTAGTACAGTACCCCCTGCTTCCATTTGGAGTCCAAGATCTGTTCGACCTCCTGGTGTGGTTGCCCCTCTATCATAATAGGAGGCGGGTCCACTGGTTCCGGGTGCCATTTATCTGGTCCAGGGTCTTTCTTGAGAAGGCTAAAGTGAAAAACAGGGTGCACATGTCTTAGATTTTTGGGTAACTCAAGCTCAGCTGACACATCATTAATCAAACGAGTCACTTTGAAGGGTCCCAGGTATTTCTAACCCAGTTTTTTACTCGGCTGCACCCTCTTTAAGTTCTTTGTTGACTCACAGATGGCATCACCTGGTTTCAAGTCCTGGGGGGTGAGGGGAGCATTTCTTATCAGCTTTTTCTTTGTAATCCAGTTTGACTTTTTCCAGAATTTGTTTTACAAGGTCCGACTGGGTTACTATTTTAGTCCATCAGTCTTTCAAGTCTCCCCTCTTCACCTTTGCGTCCGTTCCCAGCAGTGGCATTGGCTTTCCTTCAAAACCCTGGATCACCTGAAATGGTGATGCTCCAATGGAGCTGTGTACACTGTTGTTGTAGCAATATTCCGCATAGGGCAGAAAGTCAACCCAGTCACCTTGTTGATAATAAATATAGCATCTCAGGAACTGTTCTAGTATCTGATTTGTGCATTCCATTTGTCCATCAGTCTCAGGATGGTACACCGAGCTAAGCCCTTGCTCAATTCCCGTTACTTTCATAAGCTCCTGCCAGAAGTTGGCAACAAACTGGCTCCCACAGTCAGAAATTATTTTATTTGGGAAAGAACGCACAATGTTCTGCATGAAGAGGTTAGCCAGTTTTCTTGCCGTAGGGAGCTTACAGCAGGGTATAAAGTGGGCTTGCTTTGATAACAATTCCTCCACCACTAGAATCACAGTTTTTACTTTACTAGGGGAGAGGTCAGTGATAAAATCCATTGAGGTTGTAGATCAGGGTCGAGGAGGTGGGGGTTTCCAGTGGTTGTAGCAGTCCCAGGGGTTTCCCTCCCCGCTTCTTCCCCATGAAGCAGACTTGACACGTAGTCACATATTGGGAGATGTCTTGCCTCGTTCCCAGCCACCAGAATTGCCTTTGGGCTAAATGCAAGGTCTTTACAAACCCAAAATGTCCGGCCAGTTTGTCATCATGACACTTTTTCAACACCTCCCCATGAAGGGCGTCTGGTACATACCTGCCATTTCTATACCAGCATCTGTTCTCCCCCTTCAAAAGAGGTTCCCACAAAACCTCTTCCCCCTTCCTTTCCAGTTCTGCTTTGACTTTCTCCAGTCAGGGGTTGGGAGGGGTTGAAAGGAGTTTGCACACTTGCTGCTGTGTTATCACTGCTCCACCCAGCTGGGCTGGTGTGAACATAGTGTCTATAATGAGAGATGCTTGAGTGTGAATTAGAACTTCGAAAAGAACTCTGCCCACTGGAGCTGTTTTGCATCCAACCTTTGGGGTGATTGGACGACTTCTAGATGTTTATGATCCGTCAACACCTCAAAAGGTACCTTTGCCCTTTATAGCCAGTGTTGCCAGGTGGAAAGTGACAGTTTGATGGCTGCTGCCTCTTTTCCCCACACCGACAAGTGCCTCTCCGCCTTTGAGAATTTCCGGGAGGCATAAGCACAGGGGTGCAGCTTTCCCTCCAAGCCTTCTTGTAAAATCACCCCTCCCATTGCGGTGTCACTGGCATCTACTTGTACAATGAATTTTTTATTCTCATCTGGATGGCACAGAACAGGCTTAGTGTTTTTAATCTTTCAAACGCCTGCTGGCAATCATAGATCCAAGCTAGATTAGCACTCAGCTTCATCCCGTCTGGCCCCTTCCCCTTAGTTTTTAACAAATCAGTCAACGGCAGTGCTGCCTGGGGAAAGTTCTTAATGAACAGCCTGTAGAAATTGGCAAAGCCCAAGAATGACTGCAATTGGCGTCTTGTTTTAGGAGCCTCCCACCCCAGAATGTCTTGGATTTTGGCGGGGTCCATTCCCAGTCCCCTCCAGGAGACTCAGTAGCCCAGAAAGTCCAATTCCTTCTTGTGGAAATCACTCTTAGACAATTTGGCATATAGTTTGTTCTCATAAAGAGTACTCAGAACCTCCTGTACCAACTTCACATGTGAGTCATAGTTATCAGAATAAATCAGAATATCATCAAGATAAACAACCACTCCTTTGTACAGGTATTTATGCAAAACTTTGTTAATCAGGTTCACGGAGACCCCAGGCGCCCCTTGGAGGCCAAATGGCATAATGTCCCAGAAAGCTGTCTTCCATTCATCTGCCTCCCTAATGCACTACAAGCTGTCTTCCATTCATCCCCTTCCCTAATGCACACTCAGAAATAAACATCTCTTAAATCCAGTTTTGTAAAGATTTTCCCTTTAGCCCCATCTCAAGCAAATTTCTAATGAGGGGAAAAGGGTAGGCATTTGACATGGAAACTGCACTGATTCATCTGTAATCAGTGTACAGCCGCAAGGCCCCCATCCTTCTTGAGAAACAATACTGGAGCAGTGTGGGGGGAGTTTGCAGGCTAAATGAAGTCCCTCACCAGGTTTTTTCAATGATCTTGCGAAACTCTGCCCATTCAGCTCTGCCCATGGAGCACATAAGCCTGGTGAAGGTCTTGTCTGGGGATCAGTTCAATGGTGCAGTCTGTGGCTCTGTGAGGTGGTGGTGGGGAGCTCATCAGCCTCCCCTTCCTCAAAGACCCAGCTTAGATCTTGGTACTCCAAGACCTTGGTACTTAGATCTCGGGGGATTTCCCCCATTTCCTCCCTTGTGAGGCACAGTTTCAGGTATGGGAGGGGGGATGGCACCCCACCTTGGGTTCCACACATGCCTCTGACCATCCTCAGCCGGGAAACACAATCGACCTACCTTCCACTGTATGTATAGGTCATGGCCATAGAGCCAGCGGACTCCCAGCACCGTAGAGAATTTTGCAGTAGAGCTTCCTACAAAAGCTCTCTCCTCTCAGTGACTCCCCATCCCCACTGGGGTCAACTCAGTCTAATAAGTGCAGGGGGTCCAGTTCATTTGTTCAATCCTGAGAGGCTCTGGCAGCCTCTCAGGTCGAGTCCTAGTCCCATGACTAGGGCAGGGATGATCAAATCTTGACTGCACCCAGACTCAATCAAGGCTCAAACCGTGACGGGGTCCCTTGTCACGGGTGCACTAGGGTGATAGAGAGAAAAAATAAAGTTCCTTTTGGCCTCACCAAAGGTGGCACTGGCTCCTCTCAGACCTGCTGGCTGGTGCCCTTCACAGCAGGTCACTGCTGTTTCCTGCCGGCTGTGCCTCTTCTCCCTCACTGCTGGATGGTGTGCTATCCCCTGAACTCATGGGTCCTCCACTCGCTCCTGCCGCCGCTTCCTTGCTTCAGGTGGCCAGACAAGCCTCACTTGGGTCCCGTCTTTCTCTTGAGGAGAGGCTTCTTCACGCTGGGGTATTCGCAACCAAGTGGCCAGCACCCCCACACTTTAGGAACAGTCCTTGTTTCATTCTCCTCTCCTCTTCAGCTCGAGGGGCTGGACCTTTTGGACATGGCTTGTCTCCCCCTCTGTACTCTGCAGTTCCTCACCGTTGGCCTGTTTGATATTGGAGATGGAGCAGTTTCATGACCTACACCCTATTTTCAATCTTGCATGCCAGCTGGATCCACCCCAACAGGGTGTGCGGGTTGTCTTGGACCATGACCTTGGCCACCAAGTCTGGGTTCAAACTGGCGTGGAAGAACTCAATATTCACCAACTCAGTCTCGCACTTTGGCCGCATATGTCCGGAACTTTGCCACAAACTCTCGCATCGAGCGGTTTCCCTACCTTACAAGCTTCAGCTTGGTTTGCACCCTCTCTTCCTCGAGGAGGTTCTCGTACTGCTCTCTGAGTGTGTGCATAAAGGCCCTCACAATTCGGAGTTCCGGGGCTCTGGCAGCATAGAGAGTCACACTCCCCCCAGCCGGGAACCCAGGTAACTCACCCGGCTGGCTTTATCTGGGAAGGTGGGGCCCCATTCCCTGAAAAACTCTGCCACATGCACTGGTCAGTACCCCAATTCCTCAGGGTCTCCATCAAAATGGGCTTCTAGCTTGTGTAGCCCCAGTGGCTGTTGAGGTTGAGGCCCCTGAACCAGCCTGGCCGGAGCTCCATCTGAGCAAACACGTTGGTCTGGTTGCCGTGACAGTGCTTGGCCCCCTTGATCATCTGGAGGAGGGATAGGCTGCTGGTCCTAATGTGGTTGGTGGCTTGATCTGGCCAGCCACCTTGGTCTCTCAGCTGATTGGGTTGAAAGGCAGCCCACATCATATCTTGGATATTGTCCTTGAAGGTCCTTGTATCTGACGAAGAGAACTGTGATTCTCAAAAGCTTATGCTACAATAAAGTTGGTTAGTCTTAAATGGACTCTTTTTGATTTTGTCCTTGAAGGTGTGCTTGTTGCACCTCAACTCCCCCATCTCAGCCCAAAGCTCTTACATCACATCAGCAAAGGTCGCTCCCAACAACTCCCATCCGCTTTGGCTCCTCGTACTCTTCCTTCTCCCTCTTGAGGAGTCCTTCCCCCAGGAATAGACTCTGTCTGTACAGTCAGCTCCACCAACGATCCCGAATTTTGATCTCCCTCCTGGCCGATGCCACACGAGGGGTCCATCCCGGTGGAGTGTGTTCCAGCCTGTCTCTGTAGCCGGCATCCCATCGGGGAAGACTGGTCCAGAGCCATGCTCCAGCTTCAACCAATACACACGCACTGGGTCCACGCATGTTTCCAGGGTCTTCAAGTTTTAACTCAGTTCTCTCTGCAGCACTGGTATCCTTGTCCCCTTTGGCTGCCCTGGCACGGGTGTCAGGATTCTGTGGTTGTTCAGATCCGAGGACAAGTGATTCCTGGCAATCTGTAAGGATCTGCCAAGCAACTCTCAAAAGACTTCACTGCAGGCAGTAAAAGAACTTTATTGAAAAGCTACTAGTATCATGCGCTTACTCTTATCTTTGCCAGGAATAAAGTTCACATGCAAGAATCAAACTTATACAGGCTTCTAAAGTGCGGGTAAATTCTAAAATCCTTCCCCCTAGTCTAACGGTCAGCTAAGCTCAGCGGGAAAGCATCTAAGTGGGAAAACAGCAGAACTGATGTATGGAATTTTCAAGGTCGTGGTGTCTGTGCAGGTGTGTCTTCTCTGACTAAGGAGAGAGGACCCTAGTGCAGTTCACAGGAGCATACAGGTAACCGCAGAAACAAACACCTCCCTTGCATAGTTTCACATCGCGGGTCCGAAAGACAAGGTAACATTTGCAGTCCAGTCAAAGAATAACCTCAGGGTGTTGCTGGGTATGACAGGTAAGCACCTGACAATATGTGCTTCCTCTTTATTGTTGACCCTTAAAAGAAAGCTATGTCTCTTGCTTAGAAAATGTGTAAGATTGTAATTGACTATAAGCTTGTTCATGTAACTTAAGTTTTCCAATGTTCAGTTAATCTTTGCTAAAATCGAAGTTCTGTTTGCTGTAAGAAGACAGTAGCATAAAGATGTTATGTTTTATTTTGCAATGTCATAACTCAGCAATGTCAGAGGCAGTCCTACCAGACAACATCAGGGCCCTATGCCCTGCTCCCTGCCTTTCCAAGGAAATTAGTTGGCCAGCATGTGAAACAGGATGCTGAACTAAACAGATCACTGATTTGATCCCGCAGGGCATTTTTATATTCTTACAATAGTCACTTTTACAGCATCAGCATTTAACCAAGATATATAGTGTTTGCCAATTCAAATAATATCACAACAGTCATTTTTTTCAAAAGTGTAATTTTCCCCCTTTCAAAAGGTCCATTTAAAGACTGTCAACAAGCCAAACAAGCTGGCTATTCCAGCAGTGGGATTTATATGATCAAGCCCGAAAACAGCAACGGACCAATGCAATTATGGTGTGAAAACAGCCTTGATCCTGGGGGTTGGACAGTTATACAGAAAAGAACAGATGGTTCTGTAAACTTCTTCACAAACTGGGACAATTACAAGGTAGATTTTTTTTTTAAATCTAGGAGATAATGAATTACAGTGTGCCATACACCTAAGGCAGAATTAACATGACCTCTGCTCATATACAGCATAACTAAATGAATTTCTGAAGTGAGCTGTTCCCCCATGGCTGGTTTAGAGTTTTTATGTCAAACCCATCAGCTTGTAACAATGGTTGTCTATGAAGGTGTTGTGCTTTGCAAATTGCATATTCTAACCTCCCATTCTATCCACACATCATCATCTCATCACAGCAACACTGAAGACTGTGAGCCTTCAATCAAACAATTCTTTTAAATTCTCTGAATAAAAAAGAGTCCAGTAGCACCTTTAAGACTAACCAATTTTATTGTAGCATAAGCTTTCGAGAATCACGTTCTCTTCGTCAGATGCATGGAGGGCAGAAGGAAACTGGTCAAATATAGAGGAGGAGAGGGGAGGGGAGGGGGGGAGGAAGAGAGGGGGGATGTAAACAACTCCTTTGATATGGAGATGCAGACAGCTCCTTTTGGTGTGGGGATCAGTTTGCTTGTGTAAAGGTTCAAAGGAGTTTGCCGTGTTAGTCTGTAGTAGCAAAATCAAAGAGTTCAGCAGCACCCCTAGACTATCCAATTCCACTGCAGCACAAGCCTTCGATAGCCACAGTCCTCCCCGCCAGATGCATCTGACAAAGAGAACTGTGGTCCTCAAAAGCCCACGCCAGGTGCCACAGAGGTGTAGCACCAAAAGACAGAGATCTCTCAGTGTCACAGTGTGGAAAAGATGTTGGCAGGTCATTTGTATCTACTCAGGAGGGGTGGGGTTGAGCTGAGTCATCCTGTAAGAGTTTCCCAGGGTGTGGAATGCTAATGGTGGGAGGCTTCACTGTATCCTGAGGAGGTTCTTTTGCATATGGATTGGGGCTTGATGGTGCTAGATTAGCACATCAAGCACCAATCCATATGAAGATTAGCACATCAAGCACCAATCCATATGCAAAAGAACCTCCTAGAAAAGCTAGATTAGCACATCAAGCACCAATCCATATGAAGATTAGCACACGGCAAACTCCTTTGAACCTTTACACAAGCAAACTGATCCCCACACCAAAAGGAGCTGTCTGCATCTCCATATCAAAGGAGTTGTTTACATCCCCCCTCTCCTCCTCCCCCCCTCCCCTCCTCTATATTTGACCAGTTTTCTTCTGCCCTCCATGCATCTGACAAAGAGAACGTGATTTTCGAAAGCTTATGCTACGATAAAATTGGTTAGTCTTAAAGGTGCTACTGGACTCTTTTTTATTTTGCTACTACAGACTAACACGGCTAACTCCTCTGGATCTAAATTCTCTGAGGCACTTAAAAACAGCATTATATGAACAAATGAGGTTGCCATCCTAAGATTGGGCTCACAAATTCCCCTGCCAGTCAATGATGTGTAGTTGGGAAGGGAAACTCAGAGGGCTGGGTCCTATGATGCACAAGCAGAATGGCATTCAGAAATGCCAATCTGTCTCATCATTCCCACCAGCAACCCCAAGACCTCCTAAAAGTTGGTGCTGAAGGTTGCAGACCCTTGTAAATAAAAAGCCATGTGGCCTGTGGGAAGCCCCATCACTGACTGAAAAGGAAGGGTAATTTCACCTAACTTCCCATCCTCACTATAGATCTCTCTGGCTTTTCGTCCACATGGGTTGCACGACCACCAATATTCATATTTTGGAGGTCTCAAGGATCAGAGGAAGCAGGAAATACCTGCTTAATAAACATCCTTGTACTTTGCAGGATCCAGCAGAGTGTATTCTGACACTAGGTAGATGCTCTCTAGATGTTTGCGAGGGGAGGGAGAAAGAGATGAATACCATGTTTCTACCTGTAAGCACCCCCATCAGGTGATTGTACTCAAGGGTAAAATATTAAGTTTATTCCAAGAGTATAAAAGTGTAACAGATATACAGTTTTCTATTAAATGAAAGGCAATCTAATCACATTATTGTTTGTTTTGACAGAAAGGATTTGGAAATGTTGCTGGAGAATACTGGCTGGGACTGGAAAATATTTTTTTGCTTAGCAATCAGGACAATTATAGACTTCTAATTGAATTAGAAGACTGGTCTAATAAGAAAGTCTATGCAGAATACAGTAGTTTCCGCTTGGAGCCAGAAAGTGAATTCTACAGATTACGTCTTGGCACCTATCAGGGGAACGCTGGTGACTCCATGATTTGGCACAATGGGAAACAGTTTACAACACTGGATCGAGACAGAGACATGTACACAGGTAGGGGATACTGTTCTTTGCTAAGGGCACTTTTCTGAAAATATGCCAAGGAAACAGTTCCAATTAAGAACCGGAAAGTATGATTATTAAAAAAATCCCTCCTTACTATTCAATAAGGGCAATGTAGGCTTGTATACAAATTAATGTCATGATCCATACAAACTATATGCAATCAATAGGTTATTTTACCCCATGGTAAAACTATGTTAATTTCATGTAATAAGTTTTTTTGATTAGCCAAGAGGTGATGTCTAACAGTTTTGGTTTTTTTAAACCACAATTCTATTGTAAAATATAACCACAATTCTATTGTAAAATCGTATTTCGGCAACTTTGTTTTACAATCTACAAATTTTAAAGAACAATCTAGGGCTTAAAGACATGATTGCACAGATTATGTTGTTAACTACAGACAGAATTGTGCTAAGATTCAAATTAATTCAGTTATTACAGCATTAATTTTGGAAGATCGGTACTGCAAAATTATTGTGGTTGCCATACTCTTAAGTTAATCAAGTTTCTACACCTTAGCGACAATGAAGCCTCTGGCATACATCATATCATTTATAATTCTCCATAAGCTTTCAAAACTGATTTGCATATGACACTTTCTCCCATATGAACAATGTAATATATGATACAAAGTCCTGTTAACATGCTCATGGAATACTTTGCCTCAAAAAAAAAAAAAGGATAAAAACGTGAGAACTGAATGACCCCCGCCCCCCACCCCCCACACGTACACCTTGTACCATATATTACATACCAGGGGAGGGTGCAGGTGCACAGGCTTGATTCTCCATCTCAGAAATGTAAGCCATCCTGTTAAACTAATTATAGTTTCAAAGTACCTCCTTCATGCTTTTAAATTTCCGCATCACATGGAACTTAGTGTGTTTTGTCTCTTCAGTAGGAGGGGGACATCTTTAAACAGGCAACTACTCCTACCAGACTCTGGAATTCTGCTACTGACCTTGCCCCACTCTCCGTAACTTTCTGTATTTCTCCCTTCCAGTTCAACATATAATGTATGGTTTTGTGAAAACCTGGACTTGGTGCCAATAAATCTATACCTGAAGTGGAAGGAACAACTGCAAATAAGCAAGAAAGCAGGGTCAGGAGAGAGGGACTAACCTAGAGCTCAAGCTACACTTGATAAGAGCCCTGTGGTTAAAACATGGGTGAGAGATACCTGATTCTTCCCACCCTGCCCTTTGAACAGCAGACCACTGTTGGGGAAGAATGTGGGACAGTTGCTGTTTCTCATCCCAAGCGAGCATAGTGGAGACGGGATTTTTTTTAAAAAAAGACCTCTGCCTATATGCCCATTTCCTGCAGTGAAGGTGCTAAAGGTCTCAGAGTTCCCTGAAGATTGTGTTAACATGGTAGCAGTGGCCCTGCAATTCCTTCTAGCGCAGGCCATTTCTGAGATGGGCAAGAAAATTGAATGTGCTACCTAATCTATTAGTTCGTGGTGGATTTGGGCAGCCTGAACAATAAGCTGCAAGTCTATAAATAAGGATTCAGAGCATCTGAAACCATGTTAATCTACAGTAGATCCTGAAAACCTTTCACAGATCCAAGTGAAAATAGTGAAAGGAAAGAGTGTGTCCTAGAGACTGTTCACCAGAATAATCTCTGGCCTTTTAAAGGTGCTAGGCAGAAGACTTTGTTCCGGACTTGGAAGTTTAAAAAAAAAACATTTTCTTAATGGAAACATGGAGAGTGGAAATATCCTAACATTCACACCATGATGAGAGGATCCAAACCTGCTCATGATGGCCTGTAAAATGTTCTTCATGAGATACCATTCACCCAATCGTTTTTATACTGAGCTATTTTGCCTAGAGCACACACCCTGAATGTGTGCCATCACTAGGAGCTGGAGGGAGGTTTCAGCCCATTATACCATATTTACCCTTGAACAAGACTCGGGAGCAGTGCCCACTATTTGGTAGAGCAGGCTTTGTCTGTGGTGTTGTCAGCCTGTACTATGACATACTTGCCTTCAGACCGTGGGAGAGGGATAACCTCCTCTGAATCCCTTCCTTTAGGAAAACTTACTTGGCTTTCTTTAATTTTGAGTGCTCTGGCCCTTGTTATTTTTCTGGGCATCAGCTGAGTACTCCAGGACTCTGAAGATCTAGGCCAGCAATGATTGAAAACTTACCCAGGGAAAAGGCCTCACTAACATGGGTTTTGGTCCCAAAATCACCTCTTTTGAAAATTTCCCTCCTTGGTCATATGGAAAAAGGGATACTTCCAATTCTGCACAGCAGACTGCCTCCAAAGTGCTTCAGGAAGCGCCTGCCTCTTTCTTACAGTCTACAGACACACTTGTGAGAAACCCACTTGACTGGTCTAGAATGTGGACTTCCTCTTCCATGCTTGCGCTGCCATTTCATCAGGCTGTCTGGGATGTAGAAACATAAAACTGGGGTTCCAAAGGTCCAACCCCCTACAAAGTGCAGGAAATTCACTGCTACCTCTCCCCCCTCACTCCCCCAGTGAGCACTGCTCTATACCTAGAGAAGGCCAAAAAACCTCCAGGTTCCCAAGCCAATCTGGCTGGAGGAAAAAAATTTCCTGACCCCAAAGTGTCAATCAGCATTACCCTGGGCATATAAGAAAGGGCCACGAGAGCCTAGCACCAGCTCATCCCTTCATGCCCTCCCTCTCCAGATCTACATACATTCATATTGAGTCACAGAATCATCATTGCTACCTGACGGCTATCTAGTCCCTTCTTAAAAACTTCCAAAGAAAGAGAGCCCACCACCTCTCAAGGAAGCCTGTTCCACTAAGGAACCACTCTGTCTGGAACTTCTTCTTAATGTTTAGCCAAAAAAATCTCGATTTAATTTTAAGCTGTTGGTTCTAGTCCAACCCGCAGAAGCAACAGAAAACAACTCTGCTCTATCCTCTGTGTGACAGCTCTTCAAATACTAGAAGGCTATCAGACCACCTCTCAGTCGCCTCCTCTCTCCAGGCTAAATGTACTCAGCTCTTTCAATCTTTCCTCATAGGACTTGGCCTCCAAACCGCTCACCATATTTGTTGCCCTCCTTTGGACATATTCCAGCTTGTTAACATCCTTCTTAAACTGTGGTGTCCAAAATTGAACATGATTCTCCAAGTGATGTCTGCCAGAGCATCACTTTGTGCGATCTGTTGATGCAGCCCAAGATCGCATTTGCCTTTTTAGCTATTGCATCACACTGCTGACTCATGTTCAGTGTATGATCTACTAAGATCCTTTTCACATGTACTACTGCCAAGTCAAGGCTCCCCTATTCTATAATTATGCCTTTGATTTTTTCCTATCTAAATACAGCATTTATCTCTGTTGAAATTCATTTTGTTTAGCCCAGTTTTCCAGACTGTCAAGCCGGAATCTTGATTCTGTCTTCTTCTGTATTTGCTACCCCTCCCAATTTAGTATCATCTGAGGATTTAATGAGCATCCCCTCTAACCCTTATTCAAGTCATTTATAAAGATGTTATTGTTTGTTAATCAGATAATCTGGAGGAGAGTAAACAGAAAATGTTTGCTAGGCTCACTACAGGCCAGTACAGTGTAGCAGTTAGAATACCACACTGAAAGACTCAGGTTCAGATTCCAACTCGGCAATGGAAGCTTCTTGGGAGACCTTGTGCCAGTCGTACAGTCTCAGCTTCCCAGGGTGGTCATGAGGACAAAAGAGGAGAGGAGAATGCAAGCCGCTTTGTGTGGTGGTGGGTAGAAGGAAATAAGCAGCAAAAAAATGGATTATTCTGACAAAGATGGGAGGAGGGATTCTACCAGAAGGCAGGAACATTTTTATTAGCCACGTCTCCAGAGTCTGAGCGGAAGAAGTGGTATGCTTCATAATACGCCATAAATATGGAAATCATTTTGCAAAGATTTTTTGTTTGTTTCCAAATACAAAGATCATTAAAACTGCTTGCTTGCCTGTGCTGTGACATTTCACTGAATGTTGTTTCTCCCCATAGGAAACTGTGCCCACTTTCATAAAGGAGGTTGGTGGTACAATGCTTGTGCTCATTCTAATCTCAATGGAGTGTGGTACAGAGGAGGACATTACAGAAGCAAGCACCAAGATGGAATTTTTTGGGCTGAATACAGAGGTGGCTCATACTCACTAAAAGCAGTTCAGATGATGATCAGACCCATTGACTGAGGAACTCTCAAAACAAACTCTTGTGATCAAACTTCAGGCAGATACTGTGTTTCATGTTGTTTTGCACAGTTTAACCTTACAAAGGGCAGGGCCTACGAAATATTCTTTTCAGTATGTCTGTGATATTCCGTGTGTTAATTATACAAGTCTGAATAGCTCACAAAGCAAGCAGGAGGCTGCATTTAAATCTGTTAATATTAGATGTATGGGCTTTAACAGCAGCAGCAAAACCTATCAGTTCTATAGACTACAGTGAAATCATGGATGCAGAATGGTTGACCTTTGAAACTTAAGTTTGTGAAACTGGTATTGTGTGCTAGTGTACAGATAAATAGTTTTAAATCTATGAAAATGAACTTAAGTTTTTATTTCAAAGATTATTTCCAGTGAAACAGACGCACAATGGCAACAGACAAAGAACTGGAGAGAAGATCTAGTTCTGCAAACATATTTTACATCAAATAAAGCATTATTATTTCAATCTGACAACCACTGGTTACTGTTGCACTGCCTAGCTGACTCAAAACATAAATCCTGCTGCACTGGAGTGGGGAATCATGCTTACATCTTAATGCTAATTAAATAATTATTTTAAAAGTTCTTTTCGTTAAGTGCTCAAAGTCCATGACATTCACTCTCAAGTAGAGATGAGCATGAACCGAAAAAAACCGAACCGTGTGATTCCTGGTTCGTTGCATTTCAAGAACCATGAACTTTCATGAACCTGCCCCAGTTCACAAACCGGTTTGTTTGGTTCATGAAAACGTCACATCCAGGTTAGCAAATCGTCACTTCCAGGTCATCAGAAAGCCACTTCCGGGTCAGCAGAAGGTCTGCAGGAACTTCATCCCGTTGCCTAGGAAACATTGATCGGCACCAGGCTGTCTGCAATGATGAACCAAAAAAACCAAACCAAACGAACCAGCCTAAAGTTCGTGGTGGTTTGTCAGAAATGGGCTCTGACGAACTGCCGGTTCACGAGCCATGAACCAGCCTGGTTTGTCACAAACTTCGGTTCGTATTTCGGTTCATGCCCATCTCTACTCTCAAGTAAACTGTTTCAACTTCATTATGAAGCAAGCTAGTATCATTAGCCCTATGTTACAGATGCGGTGGTGCGGGGAGGTCAAAGCAGAGCTGATGGGGCCTATACGCCAAGTTCATGGCTGAATTGTCCCAGGGGATTTCCATTTCATTAGCTCATACTCTTAAATATTATACAACATTAAATAAGCCCTTGGGCTGAATAGAGATATAGGATTCTTATCTCACTACAGATGATAATTTCTGTTCTGATCAAGCTGTACTGTATCTTTACATCCTGTCTCCCTTCTTTGCTTCATCCTCCTGACTGGGATATAAAGCCCCAGGAATCTCCTCTCCTCCTCCTATCTGAAGAAGGGAGCTTTGATTTTCAAAAGCTTATACCTTGAAAATCTTGTTGGTCTCTAAGGTGCCACTGAACTCAAATCCTGCTGCTCTACTGCAGACGAACATCACTACCAACCTGAAACTAGTACCAGCAGGGGATCATGAGAGCAGAGGAGGATCCACAGATGTCCCACGAAGAGGCACTTCTCTTAAAGGCCAGAGGACACCAAGAGTTGTTAGGCAAGCATCTTTGTTTGCAATAATGGTTCTTGCTAATTTGGAGCGCATGGGAACTATACTTTTCCACCAGATGTTTAAAAAATTATCATAAGATTTGTGTAAGCAGGGTAAGAATGTTTTCCCCCAACTTTCCTTTGACCATGGATTCCTTTGGAAATAGATGAAAAATGAACTGAACTTTGAGTTAACCAACTAATACTCTCAACCAACTATTCACTTTAGAGACTAAAACTGAATTTATCTAACAAAGCACACTTTCTTTAATCCCTCTCACTCATTGTGTTTCCCCTTTCCTTTTTGCATAAGTTATGTTTAACGTAGACTAAAGTACTAAGAATCTACATATTTAATCTTCATTTAATCTAGTTATCTATTAATGAGCTTACTTAATGCATTATCAGTGTCACTGCTCTTATTAGAAGACAAGTATAAATGAATTTGAACTCTGTAAACTGAATTGCTAATAACTTTAACTTTTTGATATAACATAAGCTATAAGTTGAATGAACCTATATAACACATGAGATATGAGATTTATAGAAGGTTTAGCTTTATATGGTTGTAATTTGTAAATTGTAGAGGACTGAAATGTTAATTTCACAAGACAACAAGATAATTATTACTTGGATAAACAAAGAGCAGAGAATATTGATGTAGGTTACTTATATATCTTTCTTTGATTAATTTATGTGTCTTGAGGAAGAGTAGTTTGAAGAAATAAACAACAGTAATGGTACGTGTAACTTTATATTGGAGGATATAGTTTATATTTCAGATGAACAAGTATATGTTAAATACAGGCATTTAGGAAACCTGAAGTATATACATGAATAATCAGTGTAAATGGAGAAAAACTGCTTCTTTTATGGTGGGTCACAGGAAAGGGGATACAAAAGCAAATAAGGAAAAAGAGGAAGGAGCTTCTGGGATTCAGTCTTGAAAATATTAGAACACTTAAAAAACCACCAAGAACGTATGGAAAGATTAATCAAGAAAGCCTAAGGAGAAACTAATCATGAGGAACTGTTATGGGAAAGAATTCAACTTGGAAATTCGACTTCAAAATTTTGAAAAAAAACCCCTACAAACAAAAATATCTCACTTCAACAGAAATTGTAAAGGTTATGAAATGAATGTATAAGAAGCTCAGAATACAGTACAGGTCTGTGAAGAAAAATAAAGAGAAAAGATCTAGAAAGCTGGAACGGGGCAGCACAAGAAATATCTAAAGCACAACACCTGCTAAAAAGGGGATTTAAGGAAATGAAGAGCAAGTGTGGAGTTATTAGGTTTTGAAGCTAGGAAACCAATAACTTAAGTCACAAGATTTACTTGGCTTGCTCTTTTAAGAACTCTGGCTGTGAGGTGAGGATAGAATTTGCATTTTGGATTAACTCTAGCTTTGCCAACAGAAACAAACTGATGAAAAATGTATATAAGATTTATTAGCTTGCAAGTCAAGGCAGCAATCTTACATAAAATTTGGAATGGAAACTCAATTACACAGGGGGAAAAGATTGAAGTGTTAGCTGACCTTCAAGTGGACATTCAAAAGAGGTGAAGTGATTTTACATTTTCTCATGTTTCAAGAAAACATCTATTATAGCTAGGGCATACTATTTAAACTATCATTTTAGATGAAAAAATGTTGGCACAATACTGGAGAAGCTATACAAATGCTGGATTTCATAAAAGGCAGAACATTAACCTGGACATCAAAAATCAGGAACATGGCCACCACTGGAAGGACAAAAGAACAAATAGTATGCTTTTAAAAGTTATTTTCTCCTACTTTTATCATAATTTCTGGTTTTCTGGAATGTAAAGCTATAGTACTTTTATATTATGGGGAAACAATATAATTCCATATAATGTTAAGTTTAAATTTTCCCATTAAAAGGAAGTAGAACGTTAAACTGATAAAAAAGGAGAAGAGTGGTTTTGCTATTTTGCAAGGAGCACCCATAAAAACAGAAGATGGAAAATGAAAAATAGTATCTTTAAAGCTCAGGGGTACTTTTGTCTCACATAATTCAGCGAGGAAGCTGAGAGTTGTTTCCAAGAGAGTATTATGTTTATAGACACTTGTTTTTTAATGGCTTGTTCAGTTTTGTTTTATTGTTTTAGCTGTAAGTTGCCACGAGCAAGTCTTTGGCAAGGTGGCATATAAATTATCTAAATAGGTACATTGTACGATTCACTAGTAAATAGAGTAAAGGAAATTATCAAATTTATAAACATTTTCCAGGATATGGGATAAAGCAAAAATACTGTAATCCCCAAGGAAGAAAAAGACAACTCCCCACCCTATGCCCCTCCTTAATCATGACACTGAACTGTGGACTATAGTAAATCTAATGGAATGAATTGATTTTAAAATACACAAAACAGGATTTATTTGAACAGAGGTCCTTACCTATTTTAAGCCTGCAGACACTTTCAGAATTCTGACACAAAATTGTAGGCTCAATGACAAAGTGGCTGCCACAAGAGGAAGAGGGGGCATGCGTACTTTGAACAGTAACTTCTCAATGTTCCAGGCAGTTCTGTTTAACAAGTTGCCTTTTAAAATGAACATGTTGTTTAAAATATTTTCCTGCGCACACACAGCTTAACAAGCAGTGAAGATCTGTTATGGAGTTTTGCCCAACCATGGAGGAGGAGAAGGGCATTGCTTAAAACAAGCACATGGAAACCAAAAGTATCTTGGACTGAGTATCTTGGACTGTTTTAAAACAACACATTCACCAGCAAACCACAAAGCTATATAAAAACGATCACTCTCTTCAATGATCATTCTGTACAGGTAGTAGTCTTCTAACGGAAGAAAAATCCAAATTTTATTTAATGATCACCCAATGTTGTATTTATCTAAAATCACTAGTTATCCTTGAATCAATAAACATGAATAACAATTATAAAGAAAACACTAGAATATGCAAATGAGATTATTTCAAAAGCAAACATGTCACCCCTTCTTCTATCTAGCCTGCATTTAAAAATGAAATGCATCTTCTAAAATTCTTTCCAAGTCTTTTCAGAAAATATAAGAGTTTAAGCACAACCCAGAATTGAGAGATTCAGGGGTTTTAGCGTATGGCTATCTGATACAGACATTACATGAGTGTTTTATGACTGTACTGAGCCATCTATTTCATTTTCTCTAAAGATGTGATGTTACACACCTCTGAGAACTCTCAGAGAACTCTTTGGTCTTAAATTTATTCTAGGTATAAAGCCATTGATTCACATGATACACTCTTTCAAAGCTGAAAATTGTTAGCTAGAACAGTAGGGGAAAATGTAGGTTTGCAGCTTTATACAAAAAACTAAAAGCAACCTCAGGCCAACTGTGTCAAAACATCCTAAACAATGATTTAATGTTAAAATCTGCCACAGATCCTCATCCTGTACAGACAGCTACTACTGAAGTATTTTATAAAAATCTGCACCATCAGATCTCTAATGGCCAATCAGAAGCCCATGCTGGCCAAAAAGCCCCACTTGGCCCTCTCAGTTTCTAAAAAACATTTGGCAGGTTCTAGGACAAGTGTTGTTGGCAGGCCCATGAATGCCATGTTAGGGATCCTTGTATTAAAATAGTAAAATGACTTCAGATGTATTGAGACAAGTTGATATGCTTCAAATGTTTCATGATACTAAAAACTCAACAGAGCTGGTATGGTCGGATTCTGGGGCTGCCTCCACCCAGCACCTCAACATGGACCACCCAAATGAAGGATGGGGCAAGCCAGGTCTCTCCAAGCTCTGAGCCAAGTTGCCCTGTGGCATATGCACTCCAGACACTTTTCAAAGCTGCTAGGGACTACTCAGGCATATCATAGTTAGCCAACGGTTACAGTATTGGACTAGGATCTAGAGACGTGAGTTTGAATTCTCACCATGCTATGGAGGCTTGTGAGGTGACCTTGGGCCAGTCACACATTCTCTGTCTAACCTACCTCACAGGGTTGCCGTGAGGATAAAATAGAGGAGAGAATTATGCAAGCCACTCTGGGTCCCCACTGGGAAAAGGCAGGGTATAAACAAAGCAAATAAACAAATAAAATAGTTTTGAGACATGTGGATGCATTTGCAGGATAAGTGCTAGCTATGCTCTGCAGGCATTTAAATCAGTGTCACAAAAGCAGCCATGAGACTTTCTCTACTGATGCCTATTTGGTCACATCACTGGCATAGGAGAACCCTAGCAATATCTAACCCAAGTTCAAGCGCAGCTGTAAACAGCTGGGTATCAAACTTTTCCCCTGACCCCAGCACCATTACTTTGTAGATTTTAACCATTTCTCTACCATGCAGTGTCCCTAATACTCCTCCCATTCGTTTGGATAGGAGGAAAAACTCTTCCACCCACCCTTAAGATTAACATACATAGGAAAGGCAGATTCAAAACAGGATGGCAGGGGAGGTGGAGCTGAAAATATTAAAATCTTCTATGATAGCTTCCATGGAGGAGTGGGAATTCAAACCTGTGCCTGCTAGATCTTAGTCTGAAACTCTTAACCACTATACCACACTGGCTACTGTGGGTGGCTACTATTGAAAAACAGCAAGTAGCTGGGCCTGAGTGACTAATTTATGTCACTTGGTAGCAAGTCACCCAGCACTTGCTGCCAGGCCTGGCCCTGATGAGTCCTCCCTTAAAGGCCAAAACAGCCCCGGAAATGACCCTGCCCCCCCCACGCTGCCCCCCTACCGCCTTTTACTGGCAAAAACCAGCACTTGAAGGCTGGAAATACAGTTGTGGTTGCCTAACAATGGCCACTGAAGGCATTCATTCCTTAAATTTTTCTGCAAACCATGGGCGTTTCTCAGGTTTGTAGAAAAGATATGGCTTGTCTGTTCATGGCCCCAGTCTCCAGATTTAAATATCCACTGATAGGACCATGTTGAGAATTAGATATATTGATTATCAAGCAGTTACACTGGCAGCACTGCTGGAGTGGAAACACAAAGATAGTATTAGCCACAGACAACAAAACATGTTACATCAAAATCAAGTTTACCCAATATTGTGCTGGAGGACAGGCTGAAAAAGGAAAATGTTAGAATTATTTATTTATATTACTAGAAATAACCTGCAGATCCCATGGCAATAGTCTATGGCTATATAAAATATAAGACGGAGAAAGGAGATGAGGAAATAGTTTTTGAATTGAACACAGCTGAGTGAATCTATATATCCATGCACTAGCAACCTCACCTTTTATTACAGCATGGTTAGGAAAATCTACCATACTGCAGAAGGATGAGCATCATCAGCAACTGAGCTGATAACTTTATTGAAAGATGGATACTTGTGTACTGCCATAGCAACTTTCAAGACAATATACAACCTTATGAATGTTTTTCAACATTATAGATTAACTGGTATCATTGATCATGTTAGTGTATTTTCTGCTTTTAACTAAAATTTAAAAACTCAAAAAATGTAGATCACATGTAGTCACAACAATTTTGTCTGTCATATTTCCTAGAAGGGAGGTCTCTACTTCAGTTTACACAGCTGTCAGTCTTCAACATTAATTGCTTGATGGACTGTTGCTGTAATTCATTTCCTCTTAACTATTAGGCTACAACTACAGGATTGCTTACAAGTTTCCCTTTGTTTGCAGGAAAAATAATTAGATCCTACTGTGTTTGGTTCTCCAGGCTGCCAACCTGTTACTGGGAAGTGGTTCCTACTCACTTAATTCTTCCATATGAAGGAAATGTTTGCCATGGCTGCCTTTTCCCTCTACGGCTCTGCAGCAGACAGTAAGGCGCTAGGCTAGAGAGAGGTCTGGGGATCACAGCCTATCAATCTAAAGTTTTGAAAGCTGAATGGTTACAGGTGACTGAAAAGGCCAACATGAATCTGAATTGCGTATTTTAATTTGGGTCCTTTCGTCTCGTTAAACCTTATTTCCAGCAGTCAGGGAAAGTAAAGAATTCCAAAAAAACAGATAAATACAAAATTTCCCCCCTTACTTTGCCAGAGCTTTATAGAATTTATGTGGCTGTTAACTAGCTACTTTGTTTCAAAAGCAGCAGTGGTTGCCTCCTACATACAAAGGCTGCTGAAGAGCAGAGGGTGAAGCACCCCAGAAACGTTCGCCTGGCCTAACCCTAAAGTGCAATTCTTCAATCTCTTACTTTAGTGTCTATTAGTATTAAGAACTTGATTCTCGAAAGCTTATGTTACAATAAAATTGGTTAGCCTTAAAGGTGCTACTGGACTCTTTTTGAATGTGACATAAGTGACTGGCAGAAACCACTGTGAACAATAATAAGATATTATAACAAGAAGCTCCTATTAAGATGAATGCTCCACCATACCACCACTAAGAACTTGAGAGTCTTGCACAGAGCAAGAGAAAAATCAGCCTGAAGACAGAGGGTTACCGGTGACCACAATCACTGGCTGGCTAATGAGGCCATACTAGGTAAATTCTGAGGAACCCAGAAAAAAAATCTCTTCTTGAGATTTTGGCAAGACAGGTGGCCTCCTATACAAAAGGAGAAAAAAATCAACACATGCAAATGCCCTGTTTGTGCATAAATATATATATGCGCCTCCCTGGATGCTGGCCAATGAATAGAAAATATAACTCATCATGCACATTAATCTGACAAAGCTGCATGAGTATCTTTGGTACTTAAACAGATCCTTTACCCCTAGAAAAAAGCATGTAAGACAACATAAAATAAGGTCATGGTATTGGAATTTCCCCTGTAGTTTTTCTTCCACAGGGCAGTAACTTTAGTATGAACTACATTGCCTCTGTGCTTTAGAAGAAAACAGAAAAAATGAACAAGTTATTCATTGGGGTGTGTGTCATGTTCTAAGTCACTGTTCTTTAAATTGTTATTACTATAACAAATAGCAGCCAGATTGCCCTCAAATAGCTATTTTAATCATTTTCAAATTAATAATATACGAGCAACACATTTCTTCCAAGGAATTGCCAAGTTACAGCTCAGGCTATAGTTCATAGACTTTAAGAAACTTCAGCCATACTTTGTCAAACTGATTTTGATTTGTATTTGGCAATAAGTACACTAATAAGTATAAACAGAATGTGCTCGTATAGCATCTTAAAAACGAACAGACTTAACATAAACTTTATAGAGCTCACCATCAAATGCAAAAAATGAAATCTCGGAGTGTATTATTACTAGTTACAGCTGTTGTGTGAATTGTCAGGATGCTTATCATGAGCACTTTTTTGCATAGAAATGTCACAAATTTTATGGCTGAGGTATCACTTCATGCATCTGTTGAAGCAGGCTCTAGCCACAATAAGTCAGTCTTTTAAGCTGCTAAACAAGCCTCCTTTTGTGTTTTGTGGCAACAAGCTGACATGGCTAACACACAGGAATTTGTACCTGCAACCACACAGCTAACTTTTTAGGCACCGACTATTTAAAGTGAGCTGGCAAATTTGGACACATGGCAAGACCATTAACATGACCAGCCGCAACACGTTAATTTAAACTACTCTGAAAACTGGTCCAGTCTGAAAAAAGTATGAGAAGGTTCTGTGTGAATCAGATCATAATTTATGTAAGAATCTTTTGAGAACACAAGGTGTTTCACAAGCGCACCCTTAAGCACCAGAATTGACAAGAAGATGGCCAACTGCGCAGGTATTAATACATTTGTAATGTAATACATTTGTAATGTATTTTTTTTTGGTCTTACCTAAATAAGGAATACAAGGAGTCATCTTCAAGCTGCTAATATAGTTTCTAAGCCGTTTATAATTGTCTTCTTTACTCATTACGTATTCCAGCTTGTCAAAGGTAGTTTTGTCCTTTCGGCTCAGCAACTTTGGAGAAAAGAACCAAGACTGTTATTGTTAAAAGGTTTGTATTTATCTAGGGGAATTCAACAATTTTGCTGTTCATTTGTTCTGCTCCAATGTGCTACCTATTGATGGTAGTATAAAAGGGAAAAGTTACAGTTCATTAATATATGAAAATCTGGAAATGAACCTATGGGAAGATTAGCAAACCTTGGTTTGATTGTGGTTCCTGTTCCTGGTATTTAGATGAATACTGCCTCTGAACTTGGACCTTCCATTTTGGTATCATTCTAGCCATTACTAGAATTAGACAAATTCATGGATGATGAATCTAAAAAAGCCATTTTAAGTGGTGGTCATCTTGTCATTTGTGTAGTAGTTAGTTATACATCAGGTGAAATCGTACCTCTTGTCTAACCTGAACCCACTGTAAGTCAGTTTCACTGGCTGTTCCCAAATTCTGCTGTGACAGAGGCAGTTCTTCATTCAGGTTTTCTCTATTATGCCCTCCTGTCAGTGAATTTCTCCTAAAATAAAAATCTGCAAATGCTTGTGCCTTTCCAAGTACTGCTCCAATACTTTGATTATTTTAGTTATCTTTTACTATACCTCTCCCAGTGCTATGATATTCTTGCTGAAGTCCGGAACTGTACAAAAAAATTCTAAGTGTGGTCATACCATCAACTTATATATGGACATATTCACATATTTCCTAGTAATTTCTAATATTTCTACCCTTTTTGTAGCATTGATACATTAAGCTGACATCTCTAGTTAACAAGTCCCGTCACAAGAAGTTAGGCTGAGAGATTTGTACGTCTCGTGGGATGCCTTTTTAAAAACAGTATTCCACTGGATTACATAATGACATTGGATATTTTTGTTTAAAAGATCAGCAGTTTCACATCTGCATTCTTTAAAATCTTTGGGGGGGGGAGTTTACATTACACCTCAATCATATATTAATTTAAAATTTGTCAATTAGTTTGAAAACATGGTTTGTCACATGGACAGTCCACATTCTCTCCTCCTAAAAAAAACATTATCTAACATCTCCCCACTGGAAATGTATACAAATAATTCACTTAACTGGGTCCTCTCCAGTGCTGTTTTCATGCCTTTACCCTTACAAGTAGTTTCCTGCTTTTGATGTATTTCAAGAAATTTGCGTTTATACCTTAATTGATTTGATCCTCGAATTCTTCTTTTGCTCAATTTGTATAAAACTTAGCTTTGTCAGAATTTGTGCTCTTAAAATTTTCCTCTTTCGTATATGCTTCATTGTTATAAGAAAGCATTTCTTATAATTCCTGTTACTATTCTATTTAAGCATACTAGCATCTTCTTGGACATGTTGTGTACATGTCTTATCATGCATGATATATTTTATATGAGCCTTCACTACTGTGGCATAAAATAGCCTCCGTGTTTCCTGAAGGGATTCACGCTTTCTGACTCCCCTTTTTCAGCTTCTTTTAAACGAACCCCCTAATTTCTGAGTAATCCCCTCTTACTCTTCGAGTTTCTGAACAACTGCACTCATATAAGTTTAAAACTGGTACTAGACTGGTCACTGTTCTGAAATTAGATATAGTATACATTACCAAACAAAACATAACAAATAAGTGTTCAGAGAAAAATGATTCCCTTGGATACCTGGCACAGACACAATGAACACCTGTAGCAAAACTATGCATTATTTCTGTTCTGACTAGTCTGCAGTAGATGTTAACTTAAATGCTTAGTCATTGATCTATAAAGGCATCATGATCTATAAACAATTAATATACGATTACTGAGGAAACAATACAGTTATATAACATACGCACTTATTCAGAATGAAAGACTACTATGGTTTAGCTAGTCTGCTTAGACTTCAAACCATTCTCAAAGTGTAAATCACTAAAGCAAGAGATACTCTGTTGATTCTATAGATGTACATGTGCTTCAAAAGATCAGGGCTTTGCATGCTCAAAATCAGTAGAATTCATACATCATACACATGGTTATTAAAAGTATGTTTCAGTTCTCACCCAGAACTATAAATGAATCATTTATGAGAGGATGCCAAATTAGAGAATGCTTGAATGAGCCTCAACAGAAGTAGCACTGAATGCTCCACCAGAAGTTTTATTTAGTTAGAAGCCCAAGAAAGAAAAGCATGAAGAAAAAACATTTAGGAAATGTTTTCTGAGAAAGTGGAACCTCTGTTCTTTCAAAACAGACATTCAGCCCTACATAAAATTTAACAGTCGCATAAGGATTTATTTCAAGGGACTCTGTGGGGATTTATGTATATTTATATAATGAGCAACGCCACCCCAATACGAAAGCAAATAAAACCAGTCTCTATAAATCATTCCTTCTTTTTAAATAGAAATAAAACAAAGTAAGGCTGTGAGTGAATTATTGTTGATGATTCCAAACTGGAGGGATACACCTCTTCATATGCTGTTCATATCGTGTTGTTTTTAACTTTGTAATCTGCATTGAGTCTCAGCAAGTAAATGAAGTAAAATAAATTACTACTCCATCAAAACTTCCAATCATAGTTCACAATTACTATATACGTGTGTTTAATTTGAAGATGGCTTTAAAAAGAATTTAGGGTATGAGACATCTATTTCTGGCAACAGGTACAGATCTAAAAGGTAAAAACCAGCCAATACACAGGACTGCCAAATTAACCAGCTGATAGGGTTCAAATCAGGCATGGTCACCTGTTAACCTCCAAGTCAATTTTCAGACTCTCATAGCTCTCCTGGAATGATTCGGCCAGAAGCAGAAAACCTGGCATACAGTACAATCCTAAACAGAGTTACGCCAGTCTAAGCTCATTTATTTCAATGGGCTTAGACTGGAGTAACTCTGCTTAGGACTGCACTGTTAATGTGACCAGGTTCCAACATGCCACAAAGGATCAAGTCACTGGAGATAACAACAAAAACAACATTCGATTTATATACCGCCCTTCAGGACAACTTAACGCCTATTCAGAGTAGTTTACAAAGTATGTCATTATTGTTCCTGCAACAAAACACCCTGTGAGGTGGGAGGGGCTGAGAGCTCCTAGAAGCTATAACTTACCCAAGATGCAAGGAAGGTTTCATTTGCCACACGCAACCCACCCACCACTGCCAAATTCACCAGGGAATTTTTTCATAGCATTGGCAGCAGAGGGGCATTATTTGGCATCAGAAGGATGTTTGTTCCCTTGCGTTTCCCTTCCCCATCCAGTCTGTTTTGTTTACTTTTTCTAAAATGCTAAGAGACTTTCCCAGGGTCTTCTGTAAACTTCATTCCAAAGGACCTATTTCCTATGCAGAGGAGAGCCAGGATGACCCACACAGCCAGAGCAAATTGCAAAGACAGGAACAAACATTAAACCATCAGCACATTTTGATTTAAATGCTTTTTCTTGCCATTTAATACCATTTTGTATGCTTCTCTCACAATCACTGCTCCAGGCCTTCAGTCCTATCCAAGGGGGAATTATTCACAGGCTCCATTTACTAAATGCCAGCTGCTGGGGAAGTTGAAACTTTGGTGTTTCTTGAAGATGCTATATGATGTGAAATTCTGTTGTGTTCCAGCAACTTAATTCTTGGCTGCTACAGCTGAGAACTATAATTCTATGTCAAGAAGCAATATTCCTCTGAGTACTAGATATGGGAATTTTTTTTTTAGTGTTCTATGCCATTTTCAAGATTAATCTGAAGGTCAGAAAGAGGAAGAAACTACTCCCTGATTTGAGTAACTTACTCACCGCCCATGTTTTAGTTAACCTGAAGATAGGGGCACTTTGCAATCCAGATACCACAGCCATAAGGGCATGTAGATTATTCAGCTCATACAGTTTCTGGGGATAAAAACAAAAATGTTGTAATGAAGTGTCAATATATTGAGTTTATTACAAGTTAAAGTATCAACATATTTCATACACTGCAGAAAGCATGACATGGGACAACACATGAACTAATCTGCAATTAGTATCTGAAGACGGGAGCTCTGACTCTTGAAAGCTTATTCCCTGAAAATCTTGTTTGTCTTTAAGGAGACACTGGACTTGAATCTTGTTCTTCTAGTACAGACCAACACAGCTACCCTCTGAAATAATCTGACATTACTGACAATTTAGAAAAGTTAAAATTCCCCAAATTACAAGTAATAAGTAGAGGTGTGCAGCCTGAAAAGATTTGGGTTTCCCACTTCGGGTTTCCCGAAGTGAGGAAAAAATTCGGAAATACCATAATTCTGAAGTGGCAAGCCACTTCAGAATTATGGTATTTTACTCGCTTCAGTATGCTCCGTAAATATTCGTAGCATACTGAAGTGAGGGGGCGGGCAACCCCTCCACCCCCACCCACTTACGAGGCCAGAGGGAGAGCAGGAGGGTCATCAGCTGGGTGGTGGGGTGCTGTGGCGGAGGCAGCACGAGGCTGCGACGGCCTGGAGCCAGCCGGCTCCTCTGCCGCTGCACCGACTCCTGAGCCTGCAGGGCGGTGGGGAAGGCCGGAGCGACCTCCTCCAGTCCTTCCTGTCCCCAAATGGCCACTGTGGCGCCGTGGCCATTTGAGAGGCAGGAAGGGCTTTCTCCACCTCCGCCACCGCTCTGCTGCTCTGTGGGCAGCGGAGAGGGCCAGAGCCGCCACTGCTGCTGACAAGATAAGTCGGGGTGGGCAGGAGGCTGGGGTGGTGTTTAAAGGGTCCCGCCGCTGCTTGCAAGCCCTTTAAACTCAGCCACGAAGCTTTCCGTAGCATTACAAATGCTTTGGAAAGCTTTGATTCGGGATTTCCAGATCTTTACGGATTGGGTCCGATTCAGGCATTTTACCCAAATCGGATTCCCAAAGCACACACCCCTAGTCACGACTCTTGATTACATCATCTTGGACCAGCACAGACGTATAAGCACCACTCAGACATATAGGCCCCCTCCTTTCCTTTCTCTCTTCTCGCTAAATCCCTGACACTCTACTTTTAGTACTAAACTTATTTTTCATCATACATGCACCAGATTTATCCAAGTGGTTAGTGTTGAAAGGGGGGGGGGAGAGAATCTGAGCAGGAAGAAGGTGAAGGACTGAGTGCTCAGGGGGAAAACTCTGATCTTTTCACCTTGGTTAAGATGTTAGGTTTCCAGCAGGGCCTTTTGCTTGTTAACAGTTTAGATGTTAATGCCACTAGAGCTTAAATTAATGTCTCTTTGTCTGGATAAGTACATTAGCAGAAAAAACAAGGAAAGCTAAAGAAAAACACTGTAACTAAAACTTAAAGGCTTCCAACAATCTTAAATTTCCCAAAGATCTTGAGAGAAAGTCCCAACTAATTTTAATGGGATTTACTTTCAGATATGCTTAAATTTTCAGATTAGATCTCACTGAAATATGTAGTACAGAGGCACTGATAATTTCAGTGGAACATAATCTCTATTTTCTCTGGTTCTTACCCAAGGTAGGTAAGCATTGCTACCAATCTGTCCTGAAAACAAGCTAATTGGGATTATTACAGTGATTTCTATTTTTTAAGTAACTCTTCCACAGAACAATCAGGAACTGCAACGTTTGAATGTGTCTCCATTATTCTGAGTTACAGCATATGTAACTCATAAAACCAAATATTTCCTCTCATCATCACTAGAAAAACAGAGCCAAATATTTATCTACCATATTTCTGAAATTGGATGTTGAAAATTCACTCTGGCAAATCCCAAAAGGATTTACTTACCTTGGCAGTTTTAATGTAGTGGCTCAGAACCTCAGCTCTTATTTTTAATGTCTGTGCATGAAGAATCTCTCTAACGACCCAAAAGCTTACCTAAAAACAAAAGAATTTGTAGTAATGCATACAAACAAAAAAGGACAAAAGAAATGAGGTGGTGGTGGTGGTAGCGTAAAAGGCTTGAGATGTTGGAACTTATTAACCTTAACTTTCATAATACAAAAGTCTTTGAAATATCAAGTTTTGGCATCTTATTGAAAAGCTGCACACTGTTTCACTATTATTAAATCAATAGCTATTTTTCATACCATCAGGTTTACAATATCTAATTGACAAGGTTCTACATACTTTTCACAAAACCAAGGAAGAAGCACCTGAATAAAAAGGTAACCAACACGAGTGTTGGGGGGGGGCAGAGACATGGAGGTGGAACATGTGATGTCTACATCACTTCTGGGTACAACCAGTTTTACCATAAACTTTTCAATGACTATGAGAGCTACTTCCAGGTTTATTGTCGAAGGCTCTCACGGCCGGAGAACAATGGTTGTTGTGGGTTTTCCGGGCTGTATTGCCGTGGTCTTGGCATTGTAGTTCCTGATGTTTCGCCAGCAGCTGTGGCTGGCATCTTCAGAGGTGTAGCACCAAAAGACAGAGATCTCTCAGTGTCACAGTGTGGAAAAGATGTTGGCAGGTCATTTATATCTACTCAGGAGGGGTGGGGTTGAGCTGAGTCATCCTGTAAGAGTTTCCCAGGGTGTGGAATGCTAATGGTGGGAGGCTTCACTGTATCCTGAGGAGGTTCTTTTGCATATGGATTGGTGCTTGATGGTGCTAGATTAGCACATCAAGCACCAATCCATATGAAGATTAGCACATCAAGCACCAATCCATATGCAAAAGAACCTCCTAGAAAAGCTAGATTAGCACATCAAGCACCAATCCATATGAAGATTAGCACATCAAGCACCAATCCATATGCAAAAGAACCTCCTCAGGATACAGTGAAGCCTCCCGCCATTAGCATTCCACACCCTGGGAAACTCTTACAGGATGACTCAGCTCAACCCCACCCCTCCTGAGTAGATATAAATGACCTGCCAACATCTTTTCCACACTGTGACACTGAGAGATCTCTGTCTTTTGGTGCTACACCTCTGAAGATGCCAGCCACAGCTGCTGGCGAAACGTCAGGAACTACAATGGCAATGACCATGGCAATACAGCCCGGAAAACCCACAACAACCATACTTCCAGGTTGTAACCAGAAGTGATTTGCCAGCACCTAATTTGAAGCCTTTTTAATTTAATTTTTCTCCCACTGCCACAACATGAAGCAGAGGGCAATTGAGCAAATTACCAGGAGTTTGTCCACCGTAAGTGGGCACGTAGTAAGCATACTGAATATGTATGTATGCATAGATATGACAACTTACATTTTCTCTGGATATTTATTTTTCAGGAAAGCAATGTTAACATACAATGGAATATTCACAGACTTGCAGGTTTTACTTTATTACCACTTTTCCACATTGAAAATGGTTTTCATGCAAAATAATTCTTGACAGGAAAGACTTAAGTTTCTTGTACACAATACATGTCATATAGTTAGCAACATAGTCAACATCTTGTCCAGAATGAGTGCATAAGCATGGGGTATGGTGAGATGGAATTGGGCGTTTCACCCACTCTCGTTTTCTCCATGTGTCAAAATGGCATTGGTGGCACTGAAGGGCTTGATGGTCCCACATTTCCTCCCCGAGAGCTGCTATGACGAGCTTTTCCTGCCCTTAAATTTCTTACACATTCCATGCCTCAAAATCATGATCAGCAAGGGACTGAAATTTGCTATTGCTGCTGGATCACTCATAGTGAAACTGCCACAGATCTTCAAGATTGCAGGGGCCAAGAGCTCTGAGGGGCTGAGCTTCCATTCCATACTGCTAGAGTTCTTGGCCATCACTGGCACCGTGACTAACAGCATAGCCAACAGCTTCCCTTTCAGTGCCTGGGGGAAGGCTCTCTTTCTCATGCTGCAAACTGTAGCCATAGATTTCTTGGTGCAGCACTTTGGGGGCCCCACAGAACGTGGTCTGCCCTTCCTCTATTTTGGAGTCCTTTCCCTCTTGCTGTCTCCTCTCAGGGGAGAGGAGTGCCTGTCTCAGGGAAGGACTGCCTATTCCATTATGAAGCTACCTGACTGCTACAGTCATATTCAAGTACTCCCTGCTTTCCAAGATTAGGTAGGTGGCAACCTGATAGAGGGCCTTCTCAGTAGTGACACTAAAACTCTGGAATTCTCTCTCCAGGGAGATCTGCCTGTCCCTTTGTGTTGCTGTCTTCTGCCAGTGGGTGAAGACTTTTTTTTGTTTTGCTTGGCATTGCCATAGTGATCCCTCTTTTTTCTCCTGCATTTTAATTGTTGTTTTTAATCATTTGTATTTATTTTAAAATCTGGTTTTAAATAGTTTTAATGATGTATTTATGTGTTGGTCTTAATGGTTTTTTAAGATGAGATTTTAATTTGCATGTTTTATATATTTTTTTTAATAAAATTTTTATTGGATTAGATATCATATTATTTTACATTACATTCATTTCCCCTATTTCCTATTTCTAACCCCCTCCCTTTCCCCCCCTTTTTGTTGACTTCCAACAGTTTTCCAACCCTTTGCCCCTTTTCCCTTACTCCTTTTAAATTCATTCTGTCTAACTAACATATACGTTCAATTCCTTCTAAGCTTATCTCTATATTCTTTCTATTCTCATATTTACTTACATTAACAACTACATAATAACAGGAATAATAACTAAATAATATCTTTCTTCTAATTATAATTCTTTAACTATTTTAGTACTCTGTACTCTATCTTTTGGTCCCTTATTAAACAAACAATTTGTCTCATTTTGCATAGTTTCAAATATTTCTATAAACAATTCATATAAGTCAACCAATTTGACTTATACTCTATTTATTACTTTCCCTACATATCTCAGCTTCATTCTACTTTGGTTATATTATTTTACTTTGATTATACAATTATACAGCTATCATCAATCAATTTGACCTAGATAACTTCAGACCAAATCATTCAATCTAATACATTGTACAATTACCAAAAATAGTATTACTCAGTCTATCCTTATACTTAATTACTTTCTGTCATTATTCTAAATGTATATATATCTATAGTAATCTAATAAAATAACTGCTTAGAAATTCCCATTTACCTCTCCTCCCACCGGTAAAATCACTCCCCTCTGCATTTTATTATATTTCAATAGTTCTCGAACTGCCACAGTTCTCCTCCAACCTCCCACTTCTTCACTAAATATTGCTTCAGCTTCTCCCAGTCTGTGTTAAACTGTCCTGGGTCAAGGTTTCTCAGTTTTCTTGTCATTTTGTCCATTTCCGCCATATACAGCAATTTGTATATCCAGTCCTCGATTGTTGGTACTTCTTGCACTTTCCATTTTTGCGCATACAAAAGTCTGGCCACTGCTGTCATGTAAAATAGCAATGTCCTGTATTGAGCTGGAATACCCTCCATTCCCAAATTCAGTAGCAGAAGTTCTGGGTTCTTATTAATTTGAAATTGTAAAATCTCACTTATTACTCTTATTATTTCCCCCCAGTACTGTCTTGCTACCTCGCACGTCCACCACATATGGTACAGGGATCCCTCATGTTTTTTACACTTCCAGCATTTATTAGACGTATTCAAGTTCCCTAAAGCTATCTTCTTTGGTGTCATGTACCAACGATAAATCATTTTATAAATGTTTTCTTTAATATTACTACATGTTGTAATCTTCATTGTATTCTTCCACAGGTATTCCCACGCCTCCATTGTTATTTCTTTATTAAAATTTATGGCCCACTTCACCATTTACACTTTAACGATTTCCTCTTCAGTATACCATTTCAGCAATACTTTGTATACCTTAGAAATTTCCTTCTTGTCTTCTTGTAGAAGTAACTGCTCTAGTTCCGAATTCTCCATTCTTATCCCTCCCTTTACACAGTCCGAATTATAAAGATCTCTGATCTGTCTATACTGGAACCAATCATAATTTAGAGATAACTCCTCCTGCGTCTTTATTTTAAGTTTAGAAAATTCTTTTCGTGTTATCTCCTTATATGTTAAACACTGTTGTTCATTATAGACAGTTCTCGGATCTATTACCTCGTATGGAACCACCCACAGGGGGGTTCCTTCTTGTAAATAGTCTCTATACTTCTTCCAGGTTGTATATAGGCTTCTCCGTATGTAATGATGTAAGAACATAGAGTCCGCTTTTAATTTATCATACCATAAATATGCGTGCCATCCGAATGTTTTTTTATATCCTTCTAGGGCCAGTAGTTTCCGATTCTTCAACGTCATCCAGTCTTTCATCCACACTAGACAAATTGCATCGTGGTAAAGTCTTAGATTGGGCAGTTGCATTCCGCCTCTTTCTTTTGCGTCTTGTAAAACTTTCATTTTCACTCGAGGCTTCTTGCCTGCCCAGACAAAGTCTGAAATTTTCCTTTGCCATTTTTCAAACTGCTTAGAGTCTCGAATAATTGGTATTGTCTGTAGCAAAAACATTACTCTTGGTAACACATTCATCTTAACTACTGCAATCCTTCCCAACCATGACAAATTCAATCTATTCCATTTGATCAAATCTCGCTCTATCCGAGTCCATAATTTTTCATAATTGTTCTTGAATAGATCTATATTCTTTGCAGTCAGTTCAATTCCCAAATATTTCACCTTACTTGTTACTTCACAGTCTGTTATTTCCGTTAACAATTGTTGTTTTTGCTTAGTCATATTTTTGCATAATATCTTTGACTTCTTTTTGTTGATATAGAACCCTGCCAAATCTCCAAACTCCTTGATCTTCCCTATTACTTTTGGCATGTTCTCCATTGGATCTTCCACAATTAACATTATATCATCCGCAAATGCTCTAACCTTATATGAAAAGTCTTTTATTTTTATTCCACGAATTTCTTCATCTTGTCGTATTTGTATCATCAGAATCTCCAACACCAAAATGAACAACAGCGGAGACAACGGGCAACCTTGTCTTGTTCCTTTACCTATAGTCAATTTCTTAGTAACCTCATCATTCACCACAATTGCTGCATTCTGGTCTCTATATATTTCTTTCACGGCTCTTATGAACCTTTCTCCCATTTGTAGCTTTTCCATAGTGGCAAACATAAAGTCCCAGTTCAAATTGTCAAATGCTTTTTCAGCATCAACAAAGAAGAAACCAAACTCTTTATCACAACGCTTATCATAGTACTCAATAGTGTTTATAACTGTCCTTAAATTGTCTCTGATCTGTCTATTTGGCAAGAAACCGGCTTGTTCCTCCTCGATAACTTCCGAAAGCCATCCCTTCACTCTTTCCGCCAGTATCTTCGCAAAGATTTTATAGTCATTATTGAGTAACGATATAGGTCTGTAATTTTTCACGTTAGTCAGGTCTTGCCCCTCTTTGGGGATCAGTGATATATTAGCTTCATTCCAAGTATCTGGGATCCGTTGATCCTTTAAAACACCATTGATCACCTCTTTTAGGAATGGTACCAGCTCATTGGCCATTACCTTATAAAATTTAGCTGTAAGTCCGTCTGGCCCTGGCGCCTTTCCCAGATTTGTTGACTGTATTGCCTTTCTTATTTCCACGTCCGTTACTTCATTATTCAATTTGTCTCTCCAAGCTTCCGAAATTACTGGTAACTTCATTTTCTCCAAATATGTCACTATTGCGTCTTTGTTCACCTCTTTCTTATTATACAATTTAGCATAAAATTTATAAAAGGCTCTACTAATGGCTGTCTGTTCCAAATGCGTTTTGTTATCTTCACAGATTTTATTTATTGTCTTCTTCTCCTTTCTCTTTTTTAATTGTCATGCCAAATATTTCCCAGGTTTATTAGCACCTTCAAACGCCTTCTGGTTCAGTCTTTTAAGATTCCACTCCAATTCTTTGTTGTTCATTGCTGTCAACTGCTCTTGAAGTATTTTAATGTCTTGATAAATTTTCTTTTTCCCTGGTCTTTTCTTTAACTGTACTTCTTTGGCTTTTATTTTCTCCATAATCTCCTGTCTCTTCTCCCTCTTTTTTCTGGCTCTTCCGTTTAAGTCCATTAGTATGCCCCTAATTACTGCCTTGTAAGTGTCCCAAACCTTATTGGTTGGTACTTCTCTGTTCATGTTGTATTGTATGAAGAAGTTTGTTTCTTTTCTCAACATTTCCATATTCTCTCCCTCTATTAGCAAGTCCTCATTTATTCTCCATCCTTTCCTTTTACTCCTTTTCCCCAACTTCCACATAATTGGATTATGATCTGAGCCAACCATCGGCATTATTTCCACCTCTTTAGTCCATATCGCTAAGTCTTTTGAGGCCCAGATCATATCAATTCTCGATAGTGTAGAATGTCTTGCGGAGAAAAACGTGAATTGTCTACTTTTAGGATTTTGTCTTCTCCATACATCTTCTAGGATTTCTTGTTGTATCAGTTCAAAAAACACCTTTGGTAATAGTCCTCTTTACTTTTGTGCAGTTGTTGATTTTTTATCTAATTCCAAATCTGTCACTCCATTGAAATCTCCAGCAAGAATTATCTGATCATATGAAAGTTCATCTAGTTGCTTCCTCAAGTCCTCAAAGAAGCTTTCTTTTGCTCCATTAGGAGCATAAATTCCAATTACCAGCACTCTCTTTAAGTTCCATATACACTCCACTGCTAAAAATCTGGCTTCCACATCTTTAATTACCAGCTTTGGCTGTAGCTCCTCCTTTATATACAACACCACTCCTCTTTTTTTCTTGTTAGAGGCCGCTACAAAATCATCACCCAATTTTCTTGATTTTAAATACTTTACATCCTGTTTTCGAATATGAGTCTCTTGCAAGCATACAATATCACATTTTTGTTTTAATAGCCAGTGGAAAATGCTTTTTCTCTTGTTTGGTGAATTAAGTCCATTTACATTCCAAGATAAAACTTTACACTCCATAGCCATTATCTTATTGCTGGTAAGTCCTTTTCATTGTCCCTTATAAACCGCTCCATCTCTCGTTCAGATCTGATACGCTTTTTTACTCCTCCAAATTCAAAGGACACTCCTTCTGGTAATTCCCATCTGTATCTTATTTTCATGTCCTTCAAGATCTGGATTAAAGCTTTATATTTTTTCCGGTCTAGTAACACCGATCTGGGTATTTCCTTCATGATGATAATCGTCTTGCCATCAATTTCCAATGGATCTTGGAACTGTTTAGTCACAATCTTCTCTTTCATGTTTCGAGTCGTGAACTGCACAATCCCGTCTCTTGGTAATTTCCTCTGGGTCGCAATTCTTGAATTTACACGGTATACCACATCTAGGATAGCCACAACTTCCTCCTCTTCCTTTCCCAGGTAATCAGCTAACACCTCAGTAATCTGTTCTTGTGCTGTCTTTCCTTCCACTTCCGGCAAACCGCGAAATTTCAGCTGCTTCTCCATGTGCTTGCTTTCCGCAACCGCCATTCTTCCCCTCATCAGCCTCATCTCTGCTTGTTGCGTGTCAGCTAAGTTCTCCACCGCGCCTTCCACTGCCTTAACTCTCTGCTGTGTTCCTTGCAACTCATTTTGCATTGTTTCCATACCTTTTTTCACTTCTGAAAGCTCACTTTTCACAGTCTGTTTAACCTCTTTAATCAGCTCCGGTTTCATGTCCTTAAGTTCTTTTATCACTTCTAAAAGTTTTTTATCCAAGTTCTCTATTGCCGATTGCCACTCTTTTTTCGACATCGTGGGGCTTGCTTTAGCTCGCTCCCATGAGTCCGCTCTCTTCCTTAACTCTGTGGCGTTAAATTCGATGTCCTTTTAATTTAAATGTCCCGGTCTTCTCAAACAAAAACTTTTTAGAAATCCAAAATGTCGGGCGTCTTTTCTCTATGGTTCCTCTATGATTTGTAATCCAAAATGGCTTACTTCCGCTTCCGCTGAAGCCGCGGTTCTTCCCCTTTCAAAGATGGCGATTCCCTTCTTCCTGCCCTCCGGCAGGGACCGCTTCTCTCCAGCAACTCTATTGTTGTTACGCACTTCCTGTTTCCCGACTTCCCGCAGCAGCTCTCGCGATGGTAAAGTTTTCTCACAGCTCCGTAACCGCAAGTATTCAAAACAATAGTCCTATTTCTCCAATAACTTCTTTAAACTTAGTCCTTTTTCTAATACAACTCTTGCCGAGTCTTCCCCTCCTTATAGTTAGTCTGTTGCAGTTTGAAAATCTACTTTTATTCTTCTTTACTTTTAAAAATCTGTCCCGTATCAGAAGATAGTGATCTTTACCTTCTCATTCACTTTCCTTGGGTTGTAATCACTGTTTCAATCTTAGTTTCCCCTCCACTCTTCTCTCCCCTGTTGAAGCTTGGGTACGTAGGTCTTATGCCAACCGCATTGGCCCCAAAACTGCCGCAGAGATCTTTGCCGACCTGTCACAGGGTGGGACCTCAAGGGTCGGGGGGAGATCCGTTGCGCAGGACCCCCCTCGCCCGAGATCGATGCGCCCTGAGGTCTTGAGTGTACTTTGCCTGCTCTCCGCCTGAGAGCAGTCGGACGCGGGCTAAATTTCCCCCGCCGGCCGCTTAAAACGGCAGTCCGGTCAGCTCCGCAAATGGAGCTGCGTCAGACCTCCATGAATCCCAAACCGGAAGTCCAATTTGCATGTTTTATATTTGTTAGCCAACTTGGAAGCGCTGTAAAGGCAGAAAGGCTCAGTAAAAAAAATGTCAATAAATAAATAGAATAATAAAAAGTATCTGCCCTAATTTAGGTAAGGATTTCTGTGCTTCCCAACACAGCATCCACCAAATTAAAAACTCCATGTGTAATTTGGAAAAGGGAGAGGGTTTGAAGTTGTAACAAGGATTATTTGCCCCCCACCCAAGGTTGAACATTAACATCATGCCCTCCATAGTTCCTGGCCCAATACTTTACTCACAGGCAAGCTGTGAGTAGAGGAAAGGACAGAATTCAGGAGTCTTGTCTTCATTTTTGTGCTCTTTTTCACATTGCCCCTTTCCCTCACTTGGAATAGCAAGAGGAATTCAAGTGTGGGGAGTTAAAACAAAGAACATATCAGCTATAAGTGTGACAGTGGTTAGACTGTAGGACTGGGACTTGGGACAACTGGACTGAAATTCCCACTCTGCCATGGAAGCTTGCCTTGGGTCCCCCACAAACTACCTCACAAGACTTGATTGGGAAGAGAGAGTGGAGTAGGCCAGAACAATGTGAAAACTGTTTTGGGTCCTGATTAGGAAGAAAAGTGTGATATAATTAAAAAAAGCATAAATATCTTCTCCATTATAAAAATAAAGAGTTTATTTTACAACCTTTTTAGTAAGTATGAAAAAACTAGTTATTTAAGTTTTATACAAGAAACCTGTATTGTACCGTGCTTGGGGAAGTGAAGCCTCCCACACATATTGGACTAATTTGTTGGGATATCACAGAACGTTCACAAACATTTTAACTATTTTGGAGGGAAACTGCTAACAACCTTTGCAAAATCAGCTTCTGTTAGGGAAGGGAGAGATCCTAATTCGGCTAGAATTAGGGCTGCCATTTGAAGAGCTCAACATTAAGGATTACATTGTGTGATCTAAAATAATTACATATGTGTGTTTATTATTAGAATCCACTGTCCTTTTAATGCATTAAATTTACATTGCTCTTTTGCAGTTACATTGCTCTTTTGCAGTTACGGTGCATCTCTTTCCCCTCCATATTTCTATTACTAGTTTCAGGGGAGTAGCTGTGCTGGTCTGTAGCAGTACAACAAAATTAGTTTTGCTTACTATAAAACAAATATAGGTATTAAAACAAAATTCAGGTCCAGTAGCATATTAAATACCAACAAATATTTCCAAGGCATAAAGCTTTTCTGAATCGAAGCTTTTTATTCACAGATGCTTATGCCCTGGAAAATTTTGTTGGTATTTAAAGTGCTAGTGGACTTGAATTTTTTTCTATTTCTGTATTTGTTCTATACTAAACAAAGCTATTTCTTGCCTTGTTTACTAAAAAAAAAAAAGGTGTTTACCCAGCATACCGTAGGATGAGGTTTTATAGCTCTGCATCTGTTTATACATAATACAGCCTAGGAATCCAAATCTTTTTAGTTCTGTATTGTTACTAAGATCTCAGGGGCTCTGGAATTCCAAGTTTTGCAACACTGAAACCTAAACATTACCACCAGAATAAGTTATGGACCAGAAATATTAGGAAATAATTGGGGGTGGTTGTGCTGTATTTTATGAGGAACTAGTGAAAAGGAATGTGAAAAGGGAAACAGGGCTAGAAGACTGCAGCCAGAATGCAAAGAACTATGTAACTATTTCCACACACAGAGTGGCTTGAATGTTTCTCTCTCAGGACAGAACTACAGCCATTATTAGCCTGCTGTGAAAGAACAGTCGCCACTTGATACACGTGCACTACTCTCCCTGGGACTAAGCTCAAGAGAAACGTATACAGATGGTTTGGAGTAAAAGATATATAGTGCTGATTCAATCAGAAAACATTTATATAAGTGCAGAAAAAGGAGGGGGACACAAATCTATTGAAGTCCAAACATTTGAGGATAGAAGTAGAAAGAACAAAAACAGCAGTTCAGCAGTCTTAAGAGGACTTTAGTTAATATTTCTCCCCTGCATTCTTTCTGCTCTCCGGAACGAGGACGACTAGAAAGAAAAATGCCAGAATAGCCAGTTGTCATCCTGGCTTGAGAAATTCTATCCATAACTGTAAGCTGCTGGATCAGCAGAAGCCAAGGGAAGAAATCCTAACCAGTGTTCCTTAATAAGGTCCACATATCCCCCAGTCAGTCTACAAATTGAAGGGGGGGATTCTTAACTCAAAAGGATCAAAGGAGGATTTCAGTCAAGATTTTAGGCTATATATGAGCTTCATCTCCATAAATTAAATGTTAACATCCTTCAAATAACAAACATGCTCCACACGTCAGTTTTATATGCCACATAAAGACCAGAATCTGATGCTTTTAAAATTGGATAGCTGTAATTACCACTGCAATCCACAAGACTATTCATGGACTGTTCTGGTATAGTTTGAATTCTCCAGTTATCTTAATATTATATTTTTGCTTTTCAGCCAAAATTGACTCTCAAAGCTGCTCACAGGAATTAAAATATATCAATTGCACTCAAATTCAATATAAATGTATCTGGTGAGGCGATTCTTAGTTGAACTAGTCCTGGCAGAATAGAGCTGCTTTTCAATTCTCCCTCAATGCTCTATTAATGGCAGCAAGAACCTGCACAGAAAGCAGCTCTCAGCTGGAGCAGAATCCAAGAACAATAAAGGGGAGCCAAACTATTTCCTCTGACCTCAATAATGGCAATTGGAATTCACAGTTCACTAAGTCCTTGTCTTATAACAATATTTAATAACGCCAAGGAAAACTTCCAAAGATCAGATTAAGTATTGACACGTATCATTTATCTTTTCTTGTAAACCTTACAGATCAATCTCTAGCCATGATACCCAGACGTCTTGCAACCATATAACTGACACAAATATATAACAGTGTTTCTAGAAAACACCAATTTGAAATTCTACTGCTGCCTAAATATTTTACCAAACAAGGCTCATGAAGACCTCTTTTTTGCATGAAAAACAGAACTCGATCAGAACTGCAGCATTTTGCATCAGCAATTGATTTTCTGTATTTTTTCAAGGAATATGTAAGGTATTGGACATACCAAGTAAATAAATGATTTTAACTCTCGATGCTCAGTTTGAGCACAAGTGTAAGAAAGCAAACATCTGCTGACTACCTGACTTAAGTAGCAGCTGCAAAGTTCTCACTGATCAGCCAATGTTAACATTCAGAGTTTAAATAACCTTGGCAAGCCTCCACAAGCCTCTGAAAACAAGCCATAAGATTAAAAGACCTGATATCACCATTTTGATCAGAAGCACCATTTCTGTAACACGTTTTAGAAGATGATATATATTTTCAACAGCTGTACTAAAGCTTGCATTTAGATGCACACATATTGCAATGAGACCACATCAGCATGAATTGTAAAGAAATGTCAGCACTGCAAGGCCTTTTGTGAAGGCAATGGCAAGCAGGGCACAACGATCTCTTTTACAGTCAGTCTCCATACATTCCCTCTTACTATTACAGCTTCCTGAGTTCTATTTGATATAATTATTTGAGGCATGATTTGAGGGACCTGTTTGGGCAGTGAGGTTCACTTAGTATGGTGACCCAACTGAAGTTTCAGAACAATGTTTCACTCATTAATGAAGATGCAGAAGCAGTGTATTCATATTTATTAGACCCTTTGATACCACTCTACAAGATATGTTGAACATTTAAATGTTGTAAGTATGACTAGTTATTTTTCTGGATATTCACTTGATCTGACAAGAACGATGGTCTTAATTTTGCATATAGCCTTTTTAAACAAAAGGCTATAAGCATCATTTCATGGCCACATTGTCCAGCGACTATTAAGACAGATGTCCAGAATACAGAAACATGTAAATGATCACCACTTACATCAATGTCAGGCCTTTCCTTCAAAAATGGGAACTGAAATATGTGAAGTGTGCAATTGTCAATTGTATCTTCTCTTTACATTACACAGGACCCTCCACATTTATAGTTACTTGTTCACTTGAAAGCAGCATGTACAGATGAAAAGGTAGTTATAAAATGCTAGAATCCTCTCTATAGACTGCAGAATGCTACACAATACCCTTGCTGCTTCCAAAATTCAGAATGCTTTTACTAAAAGCCATCTGTAAGCTATTTACTATTCTCAACTTGCCAGGAGAGAACAGTTTGTTTTTAACGTGGAAGAATATATACTATATCACATACATTTAGAAATACTACTAAAGAGGAGAAGCTTTAGTGTAAAAAACTGGTGATTAGAACCATCTAAAAATCAATGAATGGAATGAATACTCATTCCAGTGGCTAGCTACCTTTCAAATTGTATAGGGTGCAGAAGGACCCCATCTGAGGTGTTAGGTCAATCTGGGAGCTCTATCTGTTAAGGTCTTCAAATCAGACTAAGCAAAGTATTTAAACACCATAAAACTCAACTTTCTCCTTATCTCTCCCCCACTGACCAAGCCCAAAACAGCCCACAAAGTTAAAAATACTCTATTGCATCAACTCCAGGGCTCATTTTGAGGGGGAATGCCCCGGAACACAGTTCGGGCAGTTCCCCAAAGAGGTCACATGACAGGTGGCCCTGCCCACCTGACTCTCGGCCACTTTGGGCCTGTTTCGGCCTGGATTGGGGCTGACACGGCCCAGATTGGGCCTCTGACAGGTGGTGGATCACTCTCCCGCTCAGCAGCAGCCCGATCCTGACCATTTTGGGCCTTTTTTCGGCCATTTTCAGCCCCTTTTTGCCATTTTGGGCCCAATTTCAGTCCTGAATTGCCAGGATGGGTCCAAAACAGCCAGGATAGGTGATGTCAGAGGGCGTGGCATATGCAAGTCAGTTATGCCAATGACACACTTCTTCGAGTCAAGGGGCGTGGCACATGCTAATGAGTTGTGCCAATGAGTTATGCTAATGAGTTCCTCCAGCTCTTTTTCTACAAAATGACCCCTGATCAACTCTAATTCCATCTGACAATAAATAAGAGAAGCAAAAACAGAGAGAGCAAGATGAGTAAAGCAAATAAAATTCAAGCAGAAAAATCTTCCAATCAGTAATTTAGGAAAATATCTTACCAGCCCCGGAATGAAGCAGTGATTTTGCTTTATTAAACTGACTTAGTTTCAGACAAACTACTAAGTTTGGACCTCCTTATTGGATAATGTAATCCACTGTGGTTTAAAATAAACCAAAAAACAGTGCTCCATTAGACAAGAAATTCTAGCCAGTAGCACATGAGCATCTCTCTCTGGAACAGCAGGCTTGTGACACTGTTCAAAAACCCAAGTTTATAAGAACTCAGCTTAAGATTAAAGCTAATTTTTGTATGTCTGTACTTCTGAGTAAAGATGGTTCACAAGACATTTCCAACACATGGTTTACGTTATGAAAGAAGTTTTGCCCTGAGTCTCCCAATCAAATGTGTATATTCATTACTAGAAACTAGAAGGGAGAGGGTGCACAAAACCACACCTGGGCACCCAAACTAATTGCAGCCCCCAGGTCTCAAGAAGGTGGTGAAAAATACTTTCTTTTTCCCCAGCTCAGAATTGTGTTCTTCTTCTACCTTTATTGGGAGGAAGGGGCATCAGAAACTGACTCCCTCCTCCTCTCAAACACTGTTCCAGCAATAAGGGAAAGCATATTACGTCCTTGATGTTTGAAACCTGTCCACCCCCACTGTTAGTACTGTGTGTAGATCTGTTCCTACCACACCTCTGCCTCCAAGTACAATGCTCTCCCCCAAGGAACCAATGGCAGTCATTTTGCTCTAAAAACTTTATTTTCAAGTGATAACAGAAATAGCCTGGCTGCTAAATTTCCATGATTGCATCAATAGCCAGTCTGTACAGATTCTTAAAAAAGCAGCTTCAAACCTCTATCAAGAAGTCATTTCCCTATTTCATAAAGAGCATCCTCATGACTCAATACTGAAGGCTAGCCCATAGCCTTTCCACAAGAAAAGATGCAGAACTGCTACCGTATTCTAGTTCATCATTCAAAATATGGTTCATTGGTGACCAGGGCTTTATTATTTACAAATAAGCTCAACCAAGATAGAGTTAAGACAATTAATCCACACCGCAGCGAGGGAGAAAAAAATGCTTCAGTCAAAACCTGAGCAGCATTTAACAAAGAAAATATTAGATGCCATTCTTTAAAATTCATGCAAATGGCATGCTTTGATGCCTGCAGTTAGGGCTCTACAACCAGAATGGAAACTTACATGGTTGAATCTTCTTGTAAAGGCAACTGCATTTGGAGCAGAGCTGTATTTCTCCTTTTTATTCCAACCACAACTTGACAGCTCCTGGATAGAAAGCGAGAAATAGTTTCGGACTGATATAATTGTTTATCCCCATCATGTTTAATGTCATTATACATATTTCTAAACATAAGACCAGTTCTCTTTTATCGCTGAAGGCAAGCAGGCCGCAGAATAAGACAGAAAACCGAGAAGAATGTAGTAAGCCCTGATTAAACTGTTTTCGTTGGATAGAAATGAGTCTTTTCCTCTTAAAGTCTGATGTGCTTCACTTTAACCTATGGCTTCAGCAGTACAAGGAACTTCAGGCAGAAAAATACATATGCACACACACACAAGCACGGTGTAGAATTTGAGAAGATTTTGAACCCAGGGCAGGAAATGCCAGTCTTGCATCTTCTTATTTTAACATTTCTGTACTTCCCTTTTTTTTCATTTACATTTTAACCCATTTTAACCCATGTACTTTTGCACTGTACTTAAGTAAAGCCAATCTCTACTGATTCTCGGTTTATGAAGTGTCAGAAGCTAAATGCAGAAGCTCAGTTTATTTCCAGCCTCTCTCATCAGGATGCTTTTAAATTGGTTCATTGTGTATTTTAATCTATTTTAGTTTTGTTTATTGGATTATTGTTTGTCTTTGTAAATTGGTTGCTACATTGCTTGCTAGCTTAAATCCGGGGAGATACAGTGGAACAGAATTTTTTTTAAAAAAAGCAAATACATAATCACTGAGACAAAGCATTTTAAACCTTAACCAACAGCTCACCAAGAAACTCTCCACAGGGCACCTGCTTGAAGAGGGAGCACTAATGTCTAAATAGAACACTGGCTGCCTAAGAAATCCAGTTTTTAAAAGTGTGTTTTGTTGGGGAGGTACTATGGTCTCTGTCCCTAGCCAAAGACTTAAGGATTATTTATAATTTTTTTAAAAATTAAGAATAACACGAAGTGAATTTGAAGTAGGCTTTTTAAAGGTCATAAAAGCAGTGGATATGGGGGTGACAAGCTTCTCCCATCCTGAACAAGATATTGATTGGCTCCATAACTGGATTGTGGGTATGAAACCCTTCTGTAAAGAATTAATTTTTAATCTAGACAGGAAGGATGTAGTTTCTCACAAATGAAAGGAAAACGTTTAAGTTCAATTCATGGTTAATTATTCTAACAGAGAGCCCTTAGTTAACATGCATGTTTGGATTCATAGAATCATGAATGTTCCCTTCTTATTTAAACTCATGCAGGAAAACACAATGACTTCAAAAGATTGTCTTTGTAGCTGGTATGCAGGTGAGCTCTAGGATTGAAAAGACTAGAAATCTGGACAAAATACACTTCATATTACCATTACTGATCCAAAGCTATATCTAACAGTTCATTTTTCAACCATATTCATAACATAAGGTAACATCAAAGTTTTAAAGCCATCTGTTTCAAAGTCATAAAAGGCAGATAGCAAATTTTTAGTTCAGAATATACACATTGGTTGACATCAAAAGTAAGCCAGACCTTATTTTATGCAAAAACCAAAGGGTTTCACAAAAACATACTTACCTCTGGTTGAATAGCTTTAAATACAGGAATATCCATTAGTGTTATCTGCCCCTTAAAAAAATAAAAAACATGGTATGAGTACTCCCTTTGAGGATAGGTTTGCTTTTTATAGACTATAAAAATGCTGTCAGAATGAGGATGTTCCTTCCCTACACTTTCCAGTCCATGGCCTAACGCTGACTCTGCCACAACTGGATGATGGAGGATAAGCTCATAATGAAGTTTACCCAGTTCGTGCCTATGGTTGCAGTGGTATGACTGTTAGGAAATCAGCAAGGCAAAAAAAGGTCCTTGATTTACAGCACAATTCAAACTGGTATAGGAAATTACACTGGGATCTCTTCACATCTTAAATTTTATCTACAAACATGAAGCTCCAAACTGGATTTGACCAATAGTGTAGGAAAGAAAAATATACATCCCACCCACCACCCACATCTTCCCAATCCAAAGTACCCCTTCCCATATGAAGAACTGCTATTAACCTCACTTCTATATTTTCTCTAGTGGGTCAACCGCTGGAGGAAGGGGCAGCTTAGAATTTTTTAGTCCCTCTCAAGGAACTCTTAAGAAAAATAAGTGCTAATGATACAAAACAGTTAGTTAAATAAAACAAATGCAGAAAGTGGTGGGAAATAAACAATGGATGCTCCAATTGGGATTTGTGTTCTTTATTAGCAATGAGCAGAGCTCCAGAAAGCTTTCTTTGGTCAATGGAGCAACAAAACAGCAGCTGACATTCATTTTAAACACAAAGGGATATAAACCTGTACCAACCTAAGAATCACCCTGCTGGCCACCCCATGGTACTCTGAAACTATCATTATTTATTTAGCATATTTTTATCCTTTTTATCCAGCTTGTGAGGTAGATTAAATTGAGAGAAAATGAATGGCCCAAGGTCACCCAGAAAGTGTCATGACAGCAGAGACCTGAAACTGGATGTCCCCTGTCCAAGCCCAATCACTATAATCAAACAGATGCCCATGAAAAGCCAAAAAACAGGGTATGGAGACCTAAGCTTCTCCCTGATGGTGACTCCAGCAAGAAGTATTCAGATGAACACTGAATGCCTCTTGAATGTGAAAGCTCATTAGAGCTAATAATGGTTAGTTAATAAACCTATAATCTATGAATTTGTTTAATCCCTTTTTAAAACCACATAAACTAGAAGAAGCCACCACTTCTTAAGATAGCAAATCTCATGATTTAATAAAGTATTGTGTGAAAAAACTCTCTACACTAATCATCATTAGCTTTCCCCAAGGCCTAGCACTATAGAGGGTGGGGAGATTCTCTACCCATTTTCTCCATACATAATTTTATAAACCTCATACGCCTCTCCGTCTGTTATATTTTTCTGTAGGCTGAAAGCCTTACTAGCATAGAGGTTTTTAAAAAAGATAATCCATAGGGATGCCTACAAAATGTTTACCCGACCATATTTCTTTCCTACATTTAGGATTCAGAATTACTGAAACTTTTAGTAGAAATATAAAAGTGCCCAAATCTGCAGTTATTCCAGATTTCTATTTTTTCTGCACATGCTAAAAGTAATGATGATAGCAAAATAAAATTAATATCCAGAAACCTTTGTTATTTCCAGGAAAGTGAATTTTTGTTTTAAGTAAAGACAAAAATAATTAAAAAATATTATTTAAAGGGGAAAAATTAATGTGCACTCTCAAGGTGCCTACACAAAATCTACAGCAAACATTTGAAATTCTTTGCCAGAATGGCAGAGTGGATGATTTTAAGGCATAACTGTACTATACAGAACACAACTAACGGCATTGGCTCATCCTAGTTATTACCCATACAAATAGAACTTTCCTACAGAGATGACTGCCTCCGTTATGTCCTGCTTATGCATCTTTCATAAGCATTTGGCCGGCCTCATCTCAAAATGGGCTACTGGACTATACGGACCTTAAGAATCATCTAGGAATGATCTATTAAGGCCACTCTTACTTTGAAAAATCTTGGCTTTTTTCTACAAAACTGCACTCAAAGCAGCAGGCAATATCAAGATCATTTTTAAAAGTACAAAATCAAAGGCAAGAAGAACATGACATAATACAAAAACAACCATTAAAATGACTATTTCTGGCCAGAGCAGAAATCAAAGCCAAGACTAAACTTTTTTTTAACGGCAGTAGGGACTTTTCTTGCCAGCACAGATTAAGCAAAGAGCTTACTGAGCCTTCCTGTGGAGAGCATTCCACAACTGTGGTGTTTCTACTAAGGATGTAGTGTTCAGTGTCAGCTGGCTCGAGATTTAGCTGGAAAGTTCTCATGTGAAAAAATGACAAAGTAGTAAACTGTTTCATTTTTCATAGTCTAATCTAGGAGGTTGGGATATACCTGAACCATAATCCTTAAAAACAAATGTAGAAGTCAACTGCAATGAAGAACTCACAGAAGGATCATCATCCATACACTGTCCTTTTTTTAAAATTCTGGCTTTCAACAGAATCATATCGAGAAAACCACCCCAAACAAAGCTAATATTCACTATGGGTCAGTTTCAGATACCAGATGGCATGCTTCTCATCTTTCTTGTAATGCCAAAGTAAACCTGAATCAGGCCTTGCAACTTTGCTTAAAAGCTAAAATGAACAAACCTGTGTTATTTGATTCTGATGCAGCAATTTTCAACTTTAAATTCCTCCATTTAAACTATGTATCTTTCAGTTTTATTGGCCGAGAACTTCACTTCAGCACTTACTTCTCTAAAACCTTGTATGTGAACTTGCACTCCAATCTTAAGACCTCCTGTAGTTACCAGAGTTTCATAATGTTTATTGTATTTAAGTATCTTCAGATTTGGTCATGTTGGGAATTAGAATGTGTGATGCCCTGGATTTTAGTTTTTCTAATTTAATAGTTCCAGCGTTTAAAAGGAAGACCTAATAATAAGAAGCAGTATTTTTAGTATTTAATAGTTCCAATAATAAATGGTACTAGTTTAGATCTGGGTAAATCCTACATTGTCAGCACAAACAATGTACTTTTTTCATTAGAGCTTATTTCAAACTAGCCTCCCCTCTTCTGTTTGCAGCTTTTATTATAAATGCATCTGTCTAATGGATGTATAATTCCCACATCTGATGAAGTAGGCAGTGTAAAAAAAGTTTATACTGGAATAAATTGTTAAGTCTTTAAGGTGCCCCTGGACTAATGTTATGTTCAGTCAACAATAAAAAGTGGTAAATTATATATTAGCAGTTTGGCAAGACAGATCTTTCTACAATCCTGAAAACGCTCCAGATTTGCAAAAAATCTGCTATTTTTTTTAAAAAGCAAATGATAAAAGGAACACCTGTACTTTTAAGAAATGAATACTCTCAGTGGCTGTTGCTAGGTAACCACAATGGTATTGCCAGCATTTCAGATTCGATTTATGTTAGTAATGGGGAAGGGGCAGGACCCTTTCTAGGGCTGTTTTGGCCTTTGAGGGAGAACTCAAGGGCTACGCCTGGCAGCAACCATTGGGCAACTTGCTACCACCCAACTTATATTATTCACCCAGGCTCCGTTGCTGCTACTGTTCAATAGCAGCCACCCCACAAAAGCCAGCATTGCATAGTGATTAGAGTTGCAGACCAGGAAATGGGAGAGCTATGTTCGAATCCTGACAGTGCATGGAAGTTCACTGGGTGACCTTAGGCCAGTTACACATTCTCAGCTTGACTTACTTCATAAAGTTGTTGTGAAAATAAAATAGAGGAGAGGAGAATGATCTATGCTGCTTTGGTCTCCCACTGCAGGGACACATGGAGTATAACTGAAAATGGAATGCAGATAGAAAGTAAGTTGGTTGGCAGGTGGGAAGGAGAGGAGGAAGGAGGGAAGGGTGAAGATATGGGGGTTTCCAGGAGGAGGGAAACAGAAAATAGCGTGGAGAAGGGAAACCATTTAAAGTGAGGTGCCCCCCACAAGTCACTGAAGGTCCTCCACCGTGCAGAGGCCCAGCAGCTGGCACTACAGAACTAGGATTGCCAACCCCCAGGTGCGGCCTGGAGATTTGCCATAATTACAACTAATCTCCAGACTAAGGTCAGTTCCCCATGGAGGGTGGACTCTACGGCATTATATCCTGCTGAAATTCCTCTCTTTCCTAAACCCTGCCCTCCCCAGGATTCACCCCCAAATCTCCAGGAATTTCCCAATCTGGAGATGGTATCTCTGTGTACAACTGGGCCAAGGTTTGCCTGGGGAGAGGCAGCCTGGAGAAGAGAAGGGAAAGCTAAAGACAAGGATGAAGCTAAAGATAGGTGGATGGGAAGGAGAGAAGGAAGCAGGAGAAGGAGAGAGGCTATGGGGGCTTTCAGGGAAGAGAAAGAAAAAAATGTGGAAGGGAAAAATGAGATTCCCCCTCCCCACACAAGTCCTTGTGGGTCCCCACTTGTACCATGCTATTTCTTACCAAGATCATCCACTGAAACCTTATAGGTGAACTTGCACTCCAATCTTAAGACCTTCTGTAGTTACCAGAGTTTCATAATGTTTTTAGTTCTCAAACTATGAATATTTATGACTGCTAATCAAATGGTATAGAAATTTATGTTGCACATCAATATCTTTTAACTACCATCTTTTGCTTCTGGAAATTTCTGGACATTTGACCTTCAATTAAGCCATGTTCAGCAGTATGATACTTAGTATGATACTCAGTATTCATATAGACTGAGCAGGATCAAATAGAAATCTGCCGCCAAAACAATGTGCAGAGCAAATGGGATAAAGGCAGCATGGACATATGTTTTTCAATGTGCTCCTAGGTTATATAAAAATTCTATTCAATTGCAAACCAAAACTATTATGCATATATTCATATTTCCAAAGATATATACTTAAAATGAAACTTTATTAATCCAACAATCCAACTTTGTAACAAGTCAGAGCAAAACCAGAATTTATAAAATGATACAAGATTACTAGGCCATGTCCCCCTCTCTCTAACTTCTGAGAACTATTTCAAGCATCACTGTTTAGATGACTTGCAGCAATGGCACTGCTCAAGGTCGGTATTAAATCCCCTTGTCTTCCTTTTATTGGACAGCCTCTAAAATTGCTCAGCGTTTTGTTATATATCTGAAAGAGCTTTTCAAACATTTTCATCCCTACAGAATTCTATAAAAGCATTAATTTCCTTGTCATTCCGGGGAGCCTGTTTCTGCCAATTTTTTATACAAAAGAATTAGTAAGGAAATCTGAAGTCCACTCAGGCTCCTGTTGACCAGAGAAACTGATAAACTGTCAAAACTCTAACCAAAATTTAAGTGATTGAGGAAAACGTGATGAAGAAAGAAGAGATAAGGTTAAAAATTTACCCACGATCTGATCAAAAAGTTAAGCTAAACTAAAATGAACTCCCTAAACACAGTGTATTCAATATTTAAAGTACAAGCACTCTCAGAGCAAGAGAAAATCTTCATACTAGTATTTTGCCTAGCCTTATATCTCTTTCTCAATGTCATCGGTCTCCACGCTTTCAAATTGGCATTAGAACACAATATTCCAATTACCACAATGTCACCGAAAGTCATGACCTATGTGAACAACTAAGTCACAATACCCTGATACTACAAGTACGCAAAAAATTACCATGGAATTTTTGAGGTGGATTTGTGAAGTGGCCTGCAAGCAACAACACAACAAATGCATGGACATGGTGATCTTTACAAATGAACAAGTGTCACATGAAAATACTCCATGTTGTAAAGATAATGTTTAGATCAGATATAACACTTCAAAGACTAGTAGACTACTAGACTACAGACTACTAGACTGTGTATGACCAGCAAAAAACTCAGGGATGCTAAAGAATCTCATCTACCTTTCAGGAAACAAGTTTCAAGATCCTTGATTGCCTCTTCAATCCCTTATGAAATACACCTCACAAGTCTATTATACATACTTGAAATGAAGATTTGGTCCGTCCCCCCCACCAAATAAGCCTCCAAGAAAAAGGTGCCATCTTAAATCTGTATACTACTTACATGTACAGTAATAAAAAATATGTTGTGTATACACTGTTTAGGGGCGACTGTCTTACATTCAATGGTGTCTTCCTCTCTAATAAATCCAGTAACTGATAAGCTCATTGTGGTAATGAATGCAATAGAAAACGGCATAAATCAACCTCAATGCCCTGACCTGGATAGCTCAGGTGAGCCCGATCTCATTAGATCTCAGAAGCTAAGCAGGGTCAGCCTTGGTTAGTAAGTGGATGGGAGACCTCCAATGAAGACCAGGGTTGCAGAGGCAGGCAATGGCAAACCACTTCTCTTAAGTTTCTTGCCATGAAAATCCCACCAGGGGTTGCCATAAATCAGCTATGACTTGATGGCACTCTCCACCACCACCAACCTCAACATCCAAATTTAATTTAAAAGCAAATGTCTGGTCATCATTTACTTAGAAGCTTATTAATAAATATGTTTCTTATTTATTTATTTTTAGACTTTTATACTGCCTCTCCCTGAAACAAGGCCCAAAACAGTTTACAGCATTAAAAACAACTATTATTATATTAAAACTGAAAAAAATCACTAAAATTAAGGGGTTCCACAAGTATACAACCCATAGTAAAAACACACCCACACACACAACCAGGTGGCAAAGATTCCTTAGGCCTCTTCCGCATGGTGAACTTCACATTGGGCTTTCTGGTATTCAACCAATGAGGATTGAATCTGCTTAATTCATCAGTTCTGGCTCCATACTACTTCAATTCTATAATTCTACACAATGAAGGAGTTGAATGGAAGTGGTGTCTGTTTTTTTTATTTCTGCACTAGAAAAATGCCCCAATTTTGTGTGGGCTTTGAGGATTGGTCAGTTTCCTCCATGGATCAGCTGAGGAAACTTACAAAGCATTTTTTGTCTTCTTTTAATGTACCAAGGTTGCAATACTGTAATGTTGCCGTTTAAAAAAAAATAAAGGAAAAAACTTGATTGGTTGCCATTCCACAAATGAGGTTACAGGAGAATAAAGGGGAGGGTGAAAGGCAGGGCCAGGACTCACAACAAAGAAAGCATTCTGCACTTCAAAAAAGCCCCAGTTTGACTTTGATGGGGCGGGGGGGAAACATTGGGGTAGGTGTGCAGGGAGAAAAGCTGCAGAAAAGCTGGGGAATATCAATACTGCAGCAGTTGCAGCTTTTTTTTTGTGTGGAATGCAAAAGAGTCTGGGAAGCAGTTTGGAGACTGAATCAGGGTAAAGTCAAAAAGAGTCCAGTAGCACCTTTAAGACTAACCAATTTTATTGTAGCATAAGCTTTCGAGAATCACGTTCTCTTCGTCAGATGCATGGAGGGCATCTGACGAAGAGAACGTGATTCTCGAAAGCTTATGCTACAATAAAATTGGTTAGTCTTAAAGGTGCTACTGGACTCTTTTTGATTTTGCTACTACAGACTAACACGGCTAACTCCTCTGGATCTATGAATCATGGTATTTTGACTGTGCACAGAAGGCTGATTCTGCACATGTTGGACAATGCACTTTCAATGCACTTTAGCAGTTGTTTGGAAGTGGATTTTTTGTTTCACACACGAAAAATTCAGTTCCAAATGATCTCTAAAGAGGATTGGAAGTGCATTATCCAACGTGTGTGGAATCAGCCAGAAGTCTGGAGAGAAAGTGATGTAGTATGGGGCCTGAAACGATGAAAAAGCCCCGTGTGGAAAAAAGCATAGTTTAAAAGTTCTTAAGCCTCTGAATTTTATTAAAAGAATTAGATATTCCTGCATGAGAGTAACAAATAAAAATGGTGTTAATCCTTGAAAAAACTGAGGTAGTCTATGGAATTTGGTATTTTATAGCATTACTCCTTACTAACACCTTCTGAAAAGAGTAAATAAAAGCACACAAATATTTACACTACTTTTGATGTAAACAGACTGAAAAGTAAAATAATCAGAAGGTCTTTCTAATATTCCAAAAAGTATGCTGTTTGCAACCACTCCAGCAATCTTTCTGGCAACTTTTTAAACAATTCTCCCACACAGCGTCTGCACATGGGAAAGGAAAAATTGTGGGTGTTACTGGAAATCGAAACAACTCATACCCCTGTCTCTTAGAAATGCAACACACTCAGCAGGAGCCACATACCTAGGCAACAAGGCAGCTATTTGTCGAGCAGTGGTTGGACGCTACACTGTGAAGCTTTAAATTAGATCGAGTTACAGCAATAGAATAACCTACCAAAATGCAACACTAGTTCATACCCTTCACTAATCAACTGCTGATTTCATGACTGGTATTTATGTTTCACACTCATATAATTTTTCATTTAATATATATATATATATATATATTAATCTTTTTAGATGGTACCTGCATCCAGCTGGACAGGGTAGGCTCAAAGATATTTTGCTGCCACAAGCAGGGCAGCAATGGGATAGGTACAGGAAAGCCCATCCCTTCTCCCAGCTAGTAGCAGCACGGGAGGAAGACAAGTCCACCTCTGGAACTCACCTTGCAGTGAGGCAGTGGTGCAGGAGAAGGCAACACTAGTCACCTCCTCCCACATCACTGTCCTCATCAAAATGTAGTGCCTCAAGTGACTGCTTGGATCACCTGGATGGTGAACCACCCCTGGCATTTGGGAATAAAATATATTTTATATACCATGCCATATGATGTTTTCAAGAAAAAAACACCATCAAGAAATCAAGACACTATCAGCCTGTGGGTGCTGACTGTTCTCAACCTTTATATTCTTTCTTGTGGTAAGAAAAGCTCACAGGACAGCACTGGCAGTTTTGCTTTGATTGCCAGAAGGTGCCTAATAGCCTCTGATGTCTGCTGCTATTTGTCTGGCCTGAAGAAGATTGGTGACATCAGCCCTTGTTTCCATGAGGATGCTATCCAAGGTTTGTCTGAATAGCTTGCCCTCTAACAAGGGTGAAGCAGCCAGGTTAGTTTTGCACAAGTTTGCCTGCAAGCTCTTTACAGCCAGGCCACCACTCTAGAGGTGAACTGTAGAATCAAAACCTCCAGCTGCCATGAACAGGGATGCCTTAATAAGTTTCTGAATTTACTCTTGTCATGTGGAGTGACTACTGACAGCAACTTTCCTAGATCAAAGGCTGAATTGGCAAAGGCTGTTGGTCTCATGGACTTTGCAGTAGGCGAATTTTTTAGGCAGCATGATGTCCTTGAGGGAAGCCCCCTATATATTAAGGTACAACTACCATACAATATACATGGTGTCAGAAAATCCTTTCTGATGCCTTCCTACCGGGGAAAATCACTTGCCCTTTTCTTTTAATTTTAAGGATGGCCCTGTTGAAGACCCTCCATCCCTTCATTGAGTTCCAAAACTGATGGCTTTGGGCAAAAAGGGCTGCAAATCTTCATACACAAACAAGGGGTAGAGTGCTGATTTTTGATCACTATTCTCTTTCTTAGATGCTTCCACCTTTTCCCTTGTGCAAGTAAAGATCAGACATTTCTGATTTTAGGGACATTATTTTCCCTTTTTGAGGCCAGTTCTCAGAAACCAGGCTAAATTGCAGACTTCTACACTGCCTTGGGAAGCTAGATCCTTAACCCCAAGAAACTGGGTCATAGGTGCAATGGAGTATGTGGCCAAGGAGCCCATTTCCTAAGCCTCCAGATGACTAGTGGCTGATAGAAAGGAAGCCTCTGCTGCTTGTAGCTACTATAGTCTGAAGCCCTAGAGGAGTAGGCTGCTAAGCCACTGCCTATGTATATAAGCCATTTCTTTGATCCAGAGAGTCTCTGGATCAAAGGAGGAAGGACCGAGAGGAAGGTAACATTTATTTCCCTCCTCCTGTGCCATCTCTTACCTGGCTCCTGCCACTTACAATTACTGCTATTCATACCTGCACCCTACTTCCACAGGTCATCACACTGCACTGCCTCCTCCTCAATGGCTGTTTTTCAAGTTCTCTCCTAGGGCTCTGCTGATTCCTCTTCTTGCTGTTCATGAGAGGTGCTCCAATGGCAATTCTGCTGGGGGAAGATGTCCAGCAAATCTCCATCTGGTAATGAGTCATCCTTGCTGAAGAGCACCATGTCAGCTCAGCTCCTACCATAGTAGCTTAAGAACAAAGTGCAGCATTTTTTTTTTACAACCACGGGTCAGGGTGGGGGGATAGGGGAGTAGAAAAAGCAGAAACGCTGGAGGGAAAGAGAGGCCTGTGGCTAGCTAGGGAGCTCTACTATAGAGGGCTCTGTACAAGTCCTGTGTTTGCTCCTGAGCAGAGAACTCAAAACATGGTGGTCTCCTCCCTATTGAGACAGGAAGTCCAGTGATCTCTCACATTGGGATTTAGACACAGGATGTTTCTCGAATGAAAATGATCTCCTTCCAGTGTGCACAGGAAACTGAGGGTGCTTGAAGCATTTATTTGATAGGCAATTTTGCCTAAGCGAATTAACCTTCATTCTTGATTTACATGTGATAATACTGGTTAGCTCAGATTGTTATGAAGAAAATAAAGAGCCATTTCACACTACAAAATATGCAAGCAACGCAATTACAATATTTCCCCTAACCTGCATGAGCCCACTCCTTTCTCCTATCACGGAGGAGATCACTCAGAGTGAGGATTGTGCAAGCCAGTGCTACTCACTCTACAGCTCACAGAGAGCTCCATTCACAAGTACTGTCAACCAAAAGAGCCACAGGACTGCTATGCCACCCCACCGAACACACATATACAATATAACTATTAATATTATATATAATCCCCTTTTTAATTACCAGATTACTTCTGAGCATGTAGTTTTCTCTCTCCCACCGCTGTTTCTGGCATAAGAGGAAAGGTTTTTCTCCTTGCCTTCTCCATATGAGACACACCAGCACAGGAAAAAGACCATGAAATTGCCAGAGTTCCCAGAGGAAAGCAAGCTAATTTCAGAGAAAGGGGAATAAAGCTGCATTCAGCTTCCTTTTTTCCCAGGTGGGTGCCATCGTGGTAATAGTTCTACTTTCTCTTCTTTGCAAACCAGCTTTCTTTCTTCTTAAACTGGCACTTGAGATGAGAGTGCAGAGGCTGCAGAGAAGGGGGTGGGTTTTTGGAAGGGACATACCCTTTATTTCCACCCTTGGCCCACAGCCTGCAATTCACAGCTTAGTCCTATAGTCCCTGCAGTGGTGGCTGTCTAAGAAGAAACTAGTGGTCCATTTAGTCCAGCATCTTTTTCTCTCACTGTGTGCACTCAGTTACTCTGGAGGGCCAACAACAGGCATACTGGAGGCCTTGCCCTGATGTTGCCTCCTGCCACTGATATTCAGAGGTTTATAGTCTCCGAATGCAGAGGTTCCCTTTGGTCACCATGGCCCCTTATAGACTTATCTTCCATGAATCTGTCTAATCCCCTTTTATTTTATATTTTAAATGTTTATCAGCTACCTTTCTAACTTGCACGAACGTAAGACATCTTACAACACATAAGATAAACATTTTAATCAGTTGTTGTGTAAAGAAGTATTTGCTTTTGTCCATCCTGAATTTATTTTTATTTATTTATGTTATTTTTAGCCCGCCTTTCTCACTGAGATTCAAGGCAGCTTACATAGCGAGAATCAGTATAGTCATTTTCAAGGATGTTTCAATAAGTAATGTGATACGGTATATAAACGCAAATTTACAAAGGTTTAAAACCAGTAGAAATCCAATACAGAGCTGAAAAATGCTGAAACAGAGCACAGATGATTCTAAGACCAACATATTAACACAGAAACTACCTAGTAAGATCATACTTACCGCAACAGACAGTATGTAGTAGTAATGTCTACAGTCCCTATTCCTTTACTGATGCATCTCTCTGAGACTACTTCCTTACAGTACAACTCTCCTGTCTGAGCAAAAAAAAGCCCTCTTGAATAATTCAGCTTTGCATAGTTTGCAGAAAGCCAGGGAAGTGACAGCTTTCCTGACCTTTTCAGGTAGGCTGTTGCATAAAGTAGGGACCACCACAGAGAAAGCACATGTATGGGCAGCTGTTAATTTTGCCCATGTACAAGGTGGCACCTGCAGAAATCCCTGTTCAGATGAGCAAAGCTGCTATAGTGGAATACAGGGAGAGAGGTGGTCCCATAGATATGATGGATTAAGGCTATGAAAAGTTTTATATGTGACAGCCAATACTTTGAATCAAGCCCGGTAACTGAGAGATAGCCAGTGGAGTGAATGCAGAATGGAAGTAAAATGCATGCTTTTCCTAGCTCCCAATAATAACCAAGCTGCAAAGTTCTGCACCAATGGGTGTCTCCAGGTTAACTTAGAGGGAAGACCTACATACAGTGTATTACAGTAGTTAAGTCTTGATGTTACCATGGCAGGGACCCAGGTGGGCAGATCAGCCATGTCAAAGTAGGGGGCCATCTTCCAGGCAAGATTAAGTTTGTGAAAAGCATTTTTTTCCAGCTGCCCATAAGCTTCATTGCGTGCCCTTGAGTTCTAGTATTCTGGGAGAGAAAGAAAAAGCTCTCTTTGCTCACTCTCTCTACCCCCATGCATACTTCTTTCATGTCCCCTCCACCCATGGTCATCTCTTTTTTAAAACTGAAAAAGTTTCAGACTCTCCTTTTCAGTCAACCAATCACCTTGGTTGCCCTCTCCTTTACTTTTCTCAGCGCAGCGCACTGAGTACTGTGTCCTTTTGGAGATACAGTGACCAGAACCGCACCCAGTTTTCCAAATGAGGCCGCCCCATATATCTAATCAGGGGCATTATAATATTGGCCATTTCAGTTTCAATCCCTTTCCTGATAATCCTCAGCTTTTTCACTGCTATGGTACACTGGGTTGACAGTTTGATTGAGCTATTCGCTATGACCCTAAGATCTCTTTCCCACTTAAGTCTCTGCAAGTTCAGAATCCGTTAGCATATGCCTGAAGTTGGGATTAAACTTCATTCATCATATTGTTGCCCACTCACCCAATTTGTGGAAATCCTCCTGGAGCTCTTCACAGGTAGACTTGATTTTCATCATCCTGAATAGTTTTGTCATATCTGCAAACTTGGCCACTACACTGCTCACCTCTAGCTCTAGATAAAGAACCACCTGCCAACCACAAGGTACACAGGGCAATGGCCTTGCTCGCTTCTTTGAAACATGGGGCAAGGACAATGCCCAGAAGAGCCACAGATGGCATGCCAAAGAGCCCCATGCGGCTCCTGAGCCACTGAGTTTCACTGGTGTAAAATCTCTGCAGTTTGGGAGAATCTCATAAATAAAGCAATTCTAGGAGAGCTAAAGCTAGCTCAGGACATAGTGAAGTGTACTTTTTTCTAAATTGTATTTTGCAAGCTATTTTTGGTTTCTACTGGAGAGAAGGCAGGGTAAATAACTGAAATGAAAATAAGTCATCTATTAGAAATGCAATGGAACTCTTAATGATAATTCCAACGCTGTAGTATATGTAACAGTTGCTTGAGGGTGCTTTATGAAATTCACAAACAAAATGTATTACATCATTCCAATACTAAGGGGTCACATATATTGTACAATGTCCCAGCAACAATGGGGAAAAGTACAATCATATTCATACCCTGACATAATCTCAAAATATGAAATTTTGCAATCAGCCCTTTGTCTCTACTCACATCAGTTACAATTTGAACTGTAATGTTTGAATCTAAACAATCAGATTTCAGGAAAGTTAAAAAGCCAGGTGTTGTGGTGGCCGAAGGGGGCTGGGCAGTGCACAACTTTGTGATAGACTGAATGCAGAAATTTTAGGCATGTAACATATTTAAAACAGAATTTTCAAGCATACCCCAGCAATGCACTCCATCATATAACATGGGTACCCTACAACATCTTCAGAAACAACACTGACTGGCAATTCCCACTGCACTTCCTTCGCTCACAGCAGGTCTTCCTAACACACCATACTAGAAGATGATGCACACATATACTTGGACCAGAAGAGACTGTAACAGGAATGACACCTTCTGCAGGGTGTCCAACAGGGACTCCCATACAGGGGCAAGGTTGACCCTACAGTCCTGCCCTAATGATTGCTGGTTAGTCCTCATCACTCCCTACAATATTTTTTTTAAAAAAACAAATGAGTGCAGACACTTCAACTTGCCAGATCGGGGGTGGGGTGGAGGGGATAGAAAGAGAGAAAAACTTTGAGCCTCCATCCATAATTTGTCTCACTTCCATCATGACTGCTGCAAGAAATGCAACACACACTGGAAAAGGAGGTGGAAAGCAGCGGCACAGTAATTAAAACAGTTAAATTAGCAAAATACACTTACTGCATATTCTTCTGGTGTCACTTTTAAAACATCAAATACTACTGCATCAAAGCTTTTCTTCAGTTCAGCAGAACCTTTGTCACTCAACGACTCAGAGCTGCTACTCTTCTGTTGAAACAGAAAGACAAAAGTCCTTTCAATTCAAAGTTAAAAAAAGAATGCATACTTGGATGCAGAAACAAGGCTCTTTACAATTCATCTTTTTGCACATAAGAGATAGGAAACAGCAGACAGCAGATGTGACCTCAAAATTAATAAGATGCCATACATAATGCAGAAGTGTTCTACTGAGAATTTAAATCTCATCTTTTTCAGAGAAAGCTACTTTTACAAGCAGAAGAAAATGAAAAACGGTTCTCAAGTTTTTAGAATTTTGCTGGCGTGAGCATAGTCCTATTAAATGTATTTATTACTCCCCCCCCCCATAGATTACTTAGAATGGCTTATAACATCATTCACCCCACTTTCATTTTAGCCTCACAGCCTCCACGCTGTGAGTTGGGCTAGTCGCACTTTCTCAGTCTAGCTTAAGGTCACCCGGACAGCTTCCACGGCAGAGTGGGAATTCAAACCTGTACTCCCAGGTCGTAGTCCAACACTCCCCCATATCATGTACATCTGTATATTCCCAGATATACAGACCAATCAGTCTGATGTTGAGTCCAGAAAAAATGATAAAGAATCAACTTCCCTGTCTTAGATCATACTGATTACTGGCAGTGTAGAAAAACAGTCAAGTCTTTGAATGGCTTAAAATGATCAACCTAAGATTTCTGTGCAACATGGAAATGTGCAAGCCCTAAAAATAATAGCTCAACTAACAATGAAGTTCAATTTTTATCTTGCATAAGGCATCAAAGCTGAAAAATAACTTAATCCAACAGGAAGATACCACCCTCCAGAATGATAGCAAAGCAAGAACAAGGTTCTGTTCAGAGATTTTACTCCTGTATTTTTTTTGCTACAACACACTCTACAAGTTACAGAAGCATATATCCTGAAAAGAGTTTCAACAACATTTTAAATTGACACAATAAATTTGCAGAACGTGCAAGAGCAGTCAATGGTTCACTGTGCCACGTTTTCCCCCTTATAACCTCTCATTCATTCTTTAACATTGGGGTGATGAACACAATCTCATAACCATTTTATACTGATCTTACCACCTCACTTAAGCCCAATTTATATGTTCAATGTAACACACCATCATGGGGACTTGCAGCCCCCATGCAGCTATATTCCTCATGGGAACTCAATTCTGAATCGCCACAAAGGCTGCTTTGAATACTTACTTGTATATTCACCGCCCCCCCCCCTCTTCCCCGGGGCAAATAATGCCCTTCCCCAGCCAGTTCTGAGTTGGGAAGACAGAATGGGGGAAAGCTTGAAGCCTGATCCTGATCTGAATTTGGTCTCTGTGGGGCTTCTGAACTGAACTCATGGGGAATGTGCAGCTGGTGTCCTGCTGTAAGTCTCCACGGCAATCACACTACGTGTAACATGTAGTATGGCTCTTAGTTTCACTGAAGCAATAACGTAACAGAGGTGTTTTACAATCCTATACATGTCACGGGACAGTGGGCTCCATTTTGTATGTATTTTTACAGGTGAAGCAGGGCATGCATGCAGAGCAGTGGAATCTTGCTAATGGAGAGCAGCTCCCTTCAGTTAACAGCAATTAGAAATGGAGTCTCAGTCTAACTTTATTTAGTTAACCTTTATTAATAGCCTCCTAATGAAAGAGCATACCTTAGAAAAATAATGTTTTGTATATTCTGTTCTGATACATAGGCAACTGAGCTGACAGAACGGACCTTTGGACACTTACCGTGAAGGGTCCTTCTCCTCTGAGTGCAGGAGGACATCTTGGGTTGTTTCCTTTTGCCCAATCAGGGAGGCAGGAAGTCAAAAAAATAGCTCTTCCTCTTCCTCTTGGAGCCTAGGAACGCCCCCTTGTTCCAGTTCTGGTGACTCCACAAAGCAGTAGAAGAAAAAACTATCAAATACTAGAACTTTCAAGAAGAAAAAAACTTGCACCCGACCCGAAAAAGGAAAAAACTTAGTCGGTGTGCAGAACTATGTTAAGTAAAAAACAGTGAGAAAAAACGACTGCGGCATGTTGAGAGTGGAAGGAGAGACAGAAAATTCCAGCCGGAAAGGTGTCGTTTATAAGGAAGTATCAGAGAGGAGTAACAGGAGACGGGGGAGCCTGGGAGGGGCAAGATGTCCTCCTGCACTCAGAGGAGAAGGACCCTTCACGGTAAGTGTCCAAAGGTCCGTTCTCCCTCTGAGGCGGAGGACATCTTGGGTACTCCCAAAGCAGTTAGTCTTCTCCGGGTGGGAGAGGCTCCCCGTCGAACATCACGTGCTGGAGAACTCTCCTTCTGAAGGCAGCGTCCGCTGAATTGAAAATGTTCATTTTGTAGTGTCTGACAAATGTGGAAATTGATGACCAGGTGGCTGCCTTGCAAACCTCTTCCACGGAGGCGTCCTTGAGGAATGCTGCGTTAGTTGCCGCGCTTCTTGCCGAATGAGCAGTAATTCCCTGAGGCACTTCTCTGTTGCACGCCTTGTACGCTTCCGTGATGCAGGACCGAATGTTCCTCCCAATGGCTGCCGAGGACATCTTTTTCCCTTGGTTGGGAGGAGAAATATTGATGAAGAGCGAGTCGGAACACCTGATAGATTCAGTCCTAGATAGGTACGACTTGAGGACTCTACGAACGTCGAGGGTATGCCAGTCCCTTTCCTTAGGATGAGAAGGGTTAGGGCAGAAAGATGGCAGATTGATCTCCTGAGCCCTATGGAATCTGGAACAGGATTTGGGAACAAAGGTGGGGTCAGTCCTGAGAACCACTTTATCCCGGTGAAAAATGCACAGGTTGGGCTTGATTGACAGAGCCCCCAGTTCCGAGATCCGCCTCGCTGACGTGACAGCTACCAGGAAAATAGTCTTGATGGTTAGCCATCTCAAGGAAATTGAATGGAGAGGTTCAAACGGGGGCCTGGTTAAGGCCGATAAGACAACGTGAAGCCTCCAAGTAGGGAAACGATGAACAACTGGGGGGCTTAGCAAGGTCGCACCCCTGAGGAAGCGTTGGATGTGAGGATGCCGGGAGAGTCGACAACCTTCCAGGACAGGAAAGACCGAAGACAGAGCCGCTACCTGCTTGCGGAGAGTGGCCGGCTTGAGTCCAGCTTCCAGGCCCTGCTGGAGAAAGTCCAGGATCATAACGATGGATGGGCGCAGAGGATTAACCTTCTTCCTCCTAGCCCAGCGAGCGAAGGCCTTCCAGGTGGTGTTATATAGCCTAATAGTTGATTTCTTCCTAGACGCCAGGAGGGTAAGGATCACCTGCGGAGGGTACCTCAATCTGGTAAGGTACTGCCTCTCAATCTCCACGCGGTCAGACACATCCATTCTGGATGGGGATGCCACACCGGGCCCTGATGCAGAAGATCTGGTACCGTTGGTAGCTGCATCGAAGGGGAAATCGTCAGTGCCTGTATCGTGGAGAACCAGGGTCTCCGAGGCCACCATGGAGCCACTAGGATTACCTCCGCTTGACGTTCCGCTATCCGCCGTAGAAGTTTGGGAAGAACCGGGATCGGTGGAAAGGCGTACAGTAGCCCCTTGGGCCACCGAGTAGAGAGAGCGTCTATCCCTTCTGCCTGGGGGTACAGGAACCTGGAGAGAAACCTCGGAACTTGACAGTTCGCAGGAGTGGCAAACAGGTCCATGATCGGTGTCCCGAAACGTTCCGCAATCATATGGAAAACCTCCTTCTTGAGTGTCCACTCCCCTGGGTGGATGGACTGCCTGCTGAGCCAGTCCGCTTGAATGTTGGTCACGCCCCTGATGTGTTCGGCTTGCAGAGAGAGGAGATTGGCTTCCGCCCAGTGTAAGATCTTCATGGCCTCTCTGTGCAGCTTGGGGGACCGAGTGCCCCCCTGATGGTTGATATATGCCTTGGCTGAGACGTTGTCGGTTCGTACCAGAACATCCTTGCCGACGAGGTCTTGGCTGAAGAAAGCGAGAGCAAGGCGAATGGCTCTGACTTCCAGGAGATTGATTGGCAGGACAGTCTCTTCCGGAGACCACGTACCCTGAGCAGGTCGGTTTTTTAGAACTGCCCCCCAGCCGGTGAGACTGGCATCGGTGAATAGTTGCAGCCTGGGAGGATTGAGGAACGACTTCCCCCGCCGCAGGTTGGGTGCTGAGGTCCACCATCTGAGGCTGGACTTGACCTTCAAGGGCACTGTGAGTTGTCGATCGCATCTTAGTGCAATAAGAGATTGGAACGGTCTGAGGAAGGACACGAGTTCCCGTGTGTGCAGACGGCCCCAGTCCAGGGCCTCGCAGTTCGCTACGAGGGTTCCCATCAACTTGGAGAGCGACATCAGAGAAACGGAGCTGCGGCTCAGCACCAGAGCGGTCATCTCCTTGGTTTTCTGGATCTTCTCCGGTGGTAGGTAAAAACGACCCTTCCTGGTGTCGACCAACATTCCTAGATGAAGCAGTCTTTGAGAAGGCTGAAGAGAACATTTTGATAAGTTGATCAAGAAACCGTGCGCTTGCAGGTAGAGAACCGTGGTCTGTGTGTCGGCCGCCACCTTTTCCCTGGAGCTTGCTCTGAGTAGCAGGTCGTCTAAGTAGGGATGTATATGAATCCCCCTCTCCCGCAGTCGAACGATGGGGTTGATCAGGATCTTGGAGAACAACCTGGGAGCTGTGGCAAGTCCGAATGGGAGGGCTTTGAACTGAAGGTGGAGACCATTCACATGAAACCTCAGGAATATGCGATGGGCCTGATGAACCGGAATGTGTAAGTATGCCTCTGTGAGGTCTATGGAGGTGAGGAATTCTTTGGGTCGTAGTGACTCCGCGATAGATCTTAGAGTCTCCATGCGAAAGTGCCTCAGCTTTATGAAACGGTTTACGAACTTTAAGTCCAAAATGGCCCTCCAGTCTCCGTTTCTTTTTGGCACGGTGAAGAATAGGGAGTAAACACCGGAGCCTTGCTCTTGACGAGGTACAGGTTCGACTGCTTGGATGTTCAGGAGATGTTGTACCGCGTTTAAGGTGATGGATCTCCTTTGAGGGTTTCGGCGTAGGGGGGATGACAGAAAGCGATCCGGTGGGTGCGACTTGAACTCTATGGAGTAACCCTTTGAGATTACTTCCAGTGTCCAGGCATCCGCCTTGGAGTCCACCCAGGATTGGAGAAAGAACTGTAGTCTTCCCCCCACCGGAAGCGGCCGTGAGTCAGGACTTCTGAGTTTTGGAGTCGAAGTCCTGCCTTTCCCCTCGTTGTTGGTGTTGTCTGTTAGACCTGAAACCGAAGTTAGCTCTCTTGAACGATTGTTTGTTGGCACTCCAGGAGGACCGTTTGGAATCTGGACGTGGTCTCACCAAGGAATGGTGTGTACGAAAGGACTGGTTATTGAAGGGTCGTTTGTCATACCGTCTCACCGACTTGGGTAAGGCTTTTTTCTTGTCTTTGGTCTCGATGAGAACCTTTTCCAGGGCATCTCCAAACAGTTTATCCCCCTGGAAGGGGTACGCCATCAGGATAAATTTGGATCTGATGTCAGCTGGCCATGCGCGCAACCAGAGAAGCCTTCTAGCCACTGCCGCAGAGGCAATGGCTCTGGACGAGAAGGTGAGAGCATCCAGAGTAGCATCTGCCGTGAAGGTGGTTGCTTTTAAGACTCTACTAGCCCCTTCTAACAGACGCTTTTGATTTTCAGGTAGCAGCTGGATTAACTTGCGCAGCCAGACTACTGCCGCCCGGGACACGATGGACGCGGTGGAAGATGCTCTAATCGCCATGGCTGCTGCTTCATGCGCTCTCTTGAGTGCCGCTTCCGCCTTCCTATCCAGATTGTCTCTGACTGAGCCTTGGCCATCTTCCGACAACAGCCCAGGTGACTGAAGCGCCGCCACCGGGGCATCAATTCGAGGAACCTGTAAAAGCTCAGATGCATAAGAAGGTAATGCATACAGTTTTTTAAGGGCGCTTGAGCATTGTTTGCTAGAGGCAGGGGAGACCCATTCTGCTTTTAATTGTCTTTCAAAATATTCCGGAAAAGGGAAGACCTTCTCCTGGGTGTCACCCCTTGGGAAAAATTCTTTACACCCTCTGGGTCTTGAAGAATCCCTACTGGTACCACTAGATGCCTCTTCCCCTCCTCGTTTCTCCTGAAGCTCTAGGGCAGCCAGAGCCTTACTCAGAAGGTATGGATAGTCCTCTGATTTAGACAGCCTGTTTGACTGGTCAGGCATAATGACTTCTTCCTCCTCCTCTTCTTCTGAAAGGAACTCCCTTTCTTCACCCTCCTCGCTATCAGAGTAGGCTCCCCCCCCTACAACAATATCCCCATCTCTGGCCGGGATTGGGTGTGCTTTTTGGGCTGCCTTGGTAGGCCACTGGCAGGATGTACGCCGCACTTTACTGGGGGGGGGAGGAGGCAGGGAGGAAGACTGGCTTGTTGCCTCGGGAGGGGGTTGGCACCAATGAAAAATCTCTTCCCGCATGGTCTGTAGAAAGGACATGAACTCGCCTCTCAGGAGGGAACCGAGGTCGCCCTGTACATTACCCGTCCCATGGGCTCCGGTGCCGATCGACTGCAGAGGCCACGTCACTGTAGAAGGGCCTGCAGGGCACTCTCCCGGCTGGAGGTTGGCGACCGCGGCACTGGGAGCCGCGCGGGAATCGGCGCGGGCGCCATCTTGGTTTCCCGCCAAAACCGCGGCTGCATCTAACGGGCTGCTGGTGGCCTGCTCGACTGGCCCTGATGCCTGGGAGTCCTTCTGCTTGCGTCGCGATTTTTTTGAAGAAGTACGCGGCTTTGCAGCCGGAAAGGTGCCGGGATGCCGTTCAAGCCTGGGCGGCAAGACGGTACCGGGTACAGCAGCCGATTCTGCCGCCGATGCGGCCGTTGGTGAGCTTCCCTCCTCACCCTCCATAAAGCTATCTTCGGAGTCCCTGGACTCCATCGTCTTGATAGACTTGGGCCCAGAGAAAAAAAGAGTTGAGGAGGGGGGGGAGGAGTAGAGATAAGAAAGGTAGAGTAGAGAAGAATAAGAGAGGAAGAGGGAAGGAAAAAACTAGAGCTAGAACAAAGAAGACAAAAAAGACAGGACTGTGGGCTGACAGAGAAAACTGTAGCCACAACTGCTCTCCCTGGAGGCAGGAAAGAACTGGAACAAGGGGGCGTTCCTAGGCTCCAAGAGGAAGAGGAAGAGCTATTTTTTTGACTTCCTGCCTCCCTGATTGGGCAAAAGGAAACAACCCAAGATGTCCTCCGCCTCAGAGGGAGAACTGAAATAAATTCTCTTGTGATACATGCACTGGCATTCTGACAAAACCTGTTAAAAAATCTGACATGGTACCTACAGCCAAGAAAATTTGTATTATTCTATTTGATAGATTAATCCTCTATGACTGGGAAGGGTTGTAAAAATTGGACACAGGCTCATGTTTTCTTTTTTGATTGTGCATGTTCTCATTCAAATGTACAAGATTTTGGTCCAACAATTATGTCAGCAATCCACTCTACTTTAGAGAGGCCAATTTTATAAGATCAACAATGGAGAATCTTCAAATAAGTGCAGCATCATTCTTGTACTGAGCACATACTGATTATTGCTTAAGATCTTTTATAATTTTTATACTCACAACATCCTCTGAATGAAAAGAAATAAAGAGGGTAAAAGAAGAAACATCAGACAGTCAAACTATTAATAGAATTATACAATCTTAACTCTCCCAATTAATCATTGGCTGGAAAAACATCTACCAACTGTTACGTTGGAAATCAGTTAAGTTCAACATGCAGTCTGCAAGGTTAAGTTTTTTTAATATTTCTTTTTGCACATAATGCTTTGTGGATTTCTCTGTTTAGTAATTTTCAATTCAAGAGTAATGGAAGGTAAACTCAAGACTCCTAGATGTAGAAACAGTTTCCTGTCTTTTCATTGGCAATTCTTAATCAGCAAGATGAAGATTCTCTAATGTTATCCTATAGCCCAGGAAACTTGAGTGTACACACAACTGAACTTTTTGCTGAATTAATTTCAAATTGGGATAAGATTATATTTATTTAGAAATGTTATACACCATCTTTCCAGAGACCTACCAAGGTGGTTTACAACCCAAGCAATAAAATAAAACCTATAAAAATAAACCAGGTACCAAAAAACAACATAAGACAAACATTAAGTGGCCTAAAATGATACTGACAGAACAGTTGTCAGGTCAGAAGCAGACTAAAAGTTTAAGTCCTGGATAAAAAGGAATATTTTGGCCTGGCACCTAAAGAAAAATAAAGAAGACACCAGGCAAGTCTCAAGGAGGAGGGAATTACACAAGCAAGGTGCCACCACTGAAAGAGCCCTGTCTTTGGCCACCGCTCACCTCACTTCTGTAGGTGGGGGCACAGAGAGCACTACTTAAGGAGAGTATTAACTGTATAGCTGCTTTCTACTTCCTCTCTTGTTCCAATTCTGAGCTGCTCATATCAAGTATACATTCAGATGGATGTTAACTGCTGTTTGTTTGCACATCATGCCTCCTGGCTGAGAAGAACCCTTAAAGCTACTGCCAGATTCAACCACCAACAAACAGACTCAGAGGTTCTATAACCTTCAAGGCCCAAGAATTTCACAAGTTTTAACTGAGAAACGTAAAGTATTAAGGCTCAGGTGGAACCTATTGTTAAGTAGGATGGGGTTTAGCCAATGGAAAATATGATTATCAGTGTGGTGGAAGAGAGTGCCTTCAAGTCATAGCTGACTTATGGCGACCCCAGGCAGGAGTTTCATGGCAGGATAGGTGGTTTGCCATTGCTGGCCTCTGCAACCCTGGTCTTTGTTGGATGTCTCCCATCCAATTACTAACCAAGGCTGACCCTGCTTAGCTTCTGAGATCTGACAAGATCACACTCACTTGGGCTACCCAGGTCAGGGCATGATTATCAGTACAATCCTAAAAACACTTTCCTGGCAGCAAGCCCCACTGAATAGACTTGGGTAGGATTCTGAATAGACATCTTTATTAGTCTTCTTGTGAAAGCACCTCTGAGAAGCTATTAATACCATGAAATGACAGGGTCAGCAAGAACTTTAGAATGCTTTGCCTTGGAAAACTGCAGAAAATGAAAACAAGAATCCACTTAAATAATGGCACCATGTTCTTTAAATAAGATTATCATCTCATCTGGAAAGCAAAACAATGTCACTAAGGTAAATATTGCATGGAATTGGAATTTCCATATATGGGTATGTTGTCAGGTGCCTTCTAAGATAACTTCTTTTGCTATGCTAACAGTGCTTTCCACTGGATCCTCAAAAAGAGAATTTCATTTGACATAATATAATAGAGGCATGAAGAAACTGACTTATTTGAATTCTAAAAATATTAAACAAGATATTAACAAAAATTTGAAAGGAAGGAGATCTTCGGGCTAAGATCTAAGTGACTTGCCATAATATTTCTTGAAATAAGAGTTGTGGACCATTGGAAGTAGGAAGGCCAGAGAAAAGATAAAAAAGCCTGGTGAAATGTGTTATTACGTGAACAAAAGAATGCCTATAAAAAAAAGGTTAAGTTGTAGAGAGTAGCTTCCGGGGAGTTGTGAACCACAGAAAGGCCTGAGAAGTCTATCCACTGTTCCAGAATCAATTACTCTTGCACCTGATCTGATCAGATCAAAAGAACCAAGAATTGTGTTTAATCAAGGCGTTTAAAGTGAAGGTTTCGTAGATAGTTTTGCAAGGGAATAGGTACAGTAAGCTCCCCAGAGGCAAAGGAAGGTGCTATTTATGGCAAAAATGTAAGAAAGTTTGTGGAATAAGCTGACTCAAGCAATTCTGAGAAGCAAGAAAGTCAGATATGGCATAAGTGTAACAACCTTGAGAAGCCACCTCAAGCAATATCAGCAGACAACATAGGTCAATGTTTTGGGGACCACTGGGGATGTTCAGAACATGGATTTTTTGTTATCTTAAGAGGTTGGCTTTTAATGTAAACAAAAACAACATACATGCCTCTGCCCTAACCTCCATATCTCAAGATAAATGAACAAGATTTGGTGTAGTGGTTAAGAGCACGGGACTCTAATCTGGAGCCAGGTTTGATTCCCCACTCCTCCACTTGAAGCCAGCTGGGTGACCTTGGGCGAGTTTCAGCCCCACCCACCTCCCAGGGTGATTGTTGTGGGGTAATAATGGCATACTTTGTAAACCGCTCTGAGTGGGCATTAAGTTGTCCTGAAGGAGGAGGAGGGTGTTGTTGTTGTTGTTGTTGTTGTTGTTGTTGTTGGTGTTGTTGGTGGTGGTGGTGGTGGTGTTGGTGTTGTTGTTGTTGTTGTTGGTGTTGTTGTTGTTGGTGTTGTTGTTGTTGTTGGTGGTGGTGGTGTTGTTGGTGATGTTGGCGGTGTTTGGTGTTGGTGTTGTTGGTGTTGTTGTTGTTGTTGTTAAGGTAGCAGATGGCTGAATAGGCTTTGTCAAGCTGATTACTTGGGTTGAGGAACCTTTGGGATCAGTTATCTTGAGTATCTGATAGGTAGCTATTGTTTTAATGGGGAGACTCATTTAGGTAAGCAACACTGCCATCCTAAGCCGAGTTACATCATCTGGTTAGGAGGATGCCACTTTTACCTTCTAATTAGAACAGGTATGAGGCTATCTAGGGAAGCAAAAGCTAGAATGTAATTTGATTAAACTGTGTTACTTAACTGGGTTTCTATTCCTTTGCTAGCTGCTTTTTAATTATTCTTCTTGCAACATACACAGTTCATCTCTACCATTTCTGTAATGTTTCTTTAGCCTTATTTTTAGTCTTCTACCCTTTTGTTTTGCCATTATGTCAAATGAACTGCTTGAATCAGTTTCAGCTGAAATATGGAGTCTGCATCTTCCTTGCTCATCCAGCATTTGCCTACTGAGATGATTTTCAGTATCATGATTTGCCTAAACATTCCAGAGAAGTTTTGGTCTGGATTTCCACGAAAAGAATTTGCTTACTAAGTAAGGCGATCAAAGGCAAATTGTCTATCTAATCCAGCCAAAGTAGCTGGGTAGCTTTCATGGCAGGGAAGCTACAAAATTGTATTGAAATGACTAGAAACTAGAGCTCCATCCACATAATCCATTGGAACCCACGTAAGAGATGCAGTGCAACTGCTCCAAGAATAGTCCAGTTGGCCATCTCTGGCATGGGTAAGTTGCCAGGGTAAAAGTACGTGACAGAACACACCACAACAAGCTATGAGCTCAACTTCCTGAACACCACCTTCCCAACTGCCAACATGTTTATAACAACTAAAACAACTTATGTTCTACTGATATGAAAAAAATTGCTTCTTGCCGGTGATATAGTCCAGATTCTGATACAATGACTTGTGTAATATGGAATGCAAAGAAGTGATTTCCTCCCCTTATCAAAAACTCTCAAGCACTCATCTAGACAATTCTCTTATTATTAGTAATGTTCAACATCCCCCTCCCCCCACACAATCTCAGTTATTTGTAGCAAAGCAGCCAGGAAGAATTAGCGCTGTTAGTCTACCAAAGCTTCCCTGCTACTTGCTTGAAGGACATTCTTACTCGCTATAGGTGGCCTGGTGCAAAGTTATTCACAAGCCTGATCTTTTTACTGGTCAAACACAAGTGTTGGTCAATAAGCCTGGCTGAAAATATTCCAGGACAGAACAAGAACTGACTATATTTAAGGTGGCCAAATAAAGTGCTTTTTAAAAAATTCTATGTATGCATTATGCCTCTGCAGTTTAAAAAAAAAGAATTACTCGATGGACTTATGTTGCAGACTCCTTACCTCTGAAGTAGTGGCTGCAATATTAACACTGCTGGGCTGCCCGTTCATTAGGTCCATACTGTCCACACCATCAGGATTCTGCCCTACATTTGAAGTAGTGCATTTAGCAATCAATTCATCATCAAGGCAACTGAGTCATCATTCCTAGAAAAAAAGGGAAACTAGTCAGAAGCAGTTTATAGTTTCATAAACTAAGAAAGTCATGTAGACCAAAGCCTCCTAACATAATCCAACTATTTTTGGCAAACAGTGGATTCTATAGAAATAGTCAACCTAGCCTGCACACGTACAATTCTACAAAGTTATGCTGATACTCTAGTTCTTTGACATTCAACATAATAAATGAAAATTTTCAATTCTGAACATGGTTGGCAATCTTTCGTTTCCCAGTCTTCTAAGAACTAGTACGTTGTATGAATTCTGCTGTGTTCAAACACAAGAAAACTAATTATGTAAACCCATACAGACTCTCTTAAATACAGCTCACTATTTCAAATGGCAAAATACTTTTAAGACTAAAGGTAGTTTCAAAAGCTATTTCTGAAATAGCATCAGGGTTATCCGTTCAAAGTCAATATTCCAATGGACAAGCATCAGATCCTGCATGAAAACTAAGCAATAGAGATGGGCACAAACCGAAATACGAACCAAAGTTTGTGATGAACCAGGCTGGTTCGTGGTTCGCAAACTGGTGGTTCGTCAGAGCCCATTTCTGATGAACAGCCACGAACTTTAGGCTGGTTCATTTGGTTCTTTTTTTGGTTCATCACTGCAGACAGCCTGACGTCAATCAATCAGTTTCCTAGGCAACAGGTGATGGACTTTCTGCAGACCTTCTGCTGGCCTGGAAGTGATTATTTGTTGACTTGGATGTGATGTTTTCACGAACCAAATGATCACAAACCGGGGCAGGTTCGTGACAGTTCATGGTTCATGAAATGCGATGAACCACGAACCGCATGGTTCAGTTTTTTTCCGGTTCATGCCTATCTCTACTAAGCAATATTCTGGATTCCAACCGCCAACTTGAACTTAAAGGAAGTATACAGTATTTAGACACTGTAATAATAGCAATATTGATGATAATATATTCAAATATATTACTGTACATTAAGAAACTTCAAAATTGCTAAGCCAATAATAGCTATACTTTTAACATGTTACATTTATCCAAAATTATTGCCAACTGCTGGAAAACATATACTATTACAATGACTAAATAGAGCTAAACCCAACAACTTGTATATAACACAAAAGCTGAAAACTTCCTGGTCTAGTAAGCCTGCAATCTAACCACAAGCTGTGATTGACAGAAAAACTAAATGCTACAGTCAACACAATTTTTAGAGAATTTGGCCATCAGGCACATGCAGCATTCTAAAATGGTGCTGCTGACCATGAGCCTGACATAACATCTAAAATTCCAAGTTGTGGACAATAAACAAGCCCTATTTGGTAAACAACCCAAATTTCAGACATCACAATAAACTGCAATCAGATGAAATACTTCCTTAACCAGAAAACTTTCACTCTCAGTGTAAGATGAGGCTAGAAACGCGAAAGGCCAAGAAGTTCAGCCAAACTATGCCATGAACAAATTCATTCATAATGCCCCCCTCAAAGCAACATTGGTAGTCATTTAGCTTCTGAGGTTGTTTCAACCTGTCTCTTTCAACTTTCAAAGTACCTTACAAAGCACTTTCTTCTATATCAGAGGTGGGCAATTGTTTTGGCTCAGGGGCCACTTTGTGGGAGCGGAGGTTAGTGGAGGGCCGCACCTTTTAAAATGATTGCATTCATTAGTTAACTTTGCATTTCAGAAAAGGTATAAATTGTATCATAAAAATCAATAAGTATAAATTAAATAAAATAGTGGTAGTTTTATTCAATTTAATTATTGTGCTAATTTCATATCATCTATAGCTGCAAGCACATTTAATTTTAGAATCAGTTTAATGACTGTCTTGGAGGGCCACAAACAACTCTGTAGCGGGCCGCATGTGGCCCACGGGCCGCAATTTGCCCACCCCTGTTCTATATGAACACAAACATGGGACAATTTAAATCTTCGGAGGGTGATTTCGCAAAATAAAAATGTATTAGTCTAGTTCTCCTTCGTCTTGTAAAATGAAAGCTGGAGTTCCATTTACGTTATATATATACACTTCTACCTTCTCCAACTCAAGAAAAGAAATGTGACACTGCCGTATGTGTTCACTGAAAGTGAAACAAAAAACAATTGGTGTTTTGCTTTCACTTCTATAGTTTTTGCTGAAATTAGAATTTTAGCTGATTTAACCTGCACAGCCAATTTGGTGAATTCATAACTTTTATCTGGATTACTTTAAGGCCTCTGTGCCACCTGCGGCAGACCTCTGAGGGGCTGCGGAGACAGTAGGGAGGTGCAGCATGAGGGAGCGCCCCCCACACACACACGCAGCCTTCCTGCCACCTCCATGGTGGCTGCCGGGCCTTGTCAAGGCCCTGCTGCCAGAGCCTGTTGCATTTATTTTCACAACGAGCCCTGTTGCTAGTTTGGGTATATTAATTACCAAGCCAAGGCCCTCCCAAGGCTCCACTGCTAGTGCCCGTTGTATTTATTTTCACAATAAGCTCTGTTGCTAGTCTGGATATACTCATTACCAAGCCAAATTTCAATGTTTGATGGGATAGAAAAATGTGCCAAAAGCAGAAAAAAAATCTGTCAGGTATTTGGGACATATCAACTTTTGCCAGTTGTTCCACTTTCCATGTTTGTATGTTTTGTGAACACAGAAAAATACATACTGCACAAGGATTTTGTTACTATGCAGGACACTGTTTTGGGTATTTTAAATATCGTTCACATGACAAAGTAGAAACAATCACTAAATATAAGCAAAATAGTAAAAAGTCCAGTAGTACCTTTAAGACTAACCAACTTTATTGAAGCATAAGCTTTCAAGAACCACAGCTCTCTTTGTCAGAGCTGTGGTTGTGGTTCTCAAAAAACTTATGCCTCAATAAAGTTGGTTAGTCTTAAAGGTGCTACTGGAATTTTTACTGTTTTACAACTACAGACTAACACGGCTAACTCTTCTAAATATAAGCAAGAAACAGACACTTATCAGCAACTGCTTAGCTAATTAAAGTTCATTTTCACGTTGAACCATTAGCAGTGTTAACACTTAAAGAGATACATTTAAACCTGTAGCAAATTGCAGGTTTTTAAATATTTGGAGTGCTTTGCACATGATGGTGCATTAGTGCCACCTTGTGTCAATACAAAGTATTTGAAAGTTTCAAGTGCTTTAGAGTTTGAATACAGTGGCTGATTGAAAATGCTAAGGCAATCCCCACAGCCAAGAAGGTTTTGTTTGCTGCAACGTGAAAATACACAGCTTTAACATGTAAATATTCAATAATCGGCAAATCAACACACAGAAATAAAAATCACCTTCACTGGTAAAGCTCAGTTTCAACTTGCCACTTTGGAAGACTGCCCTTCTTCTGCATCCATCAATTTTTTAAAAAAACTGATTGACTATTCCCCTTTAGTAATACTACTTGTATGCCCAGATGTATGAGTCTCACAGCTGTGAAACACACCACTATTTCCAGGCTCCACAACGCCCAAGCATCACTTTATTTGGGCTGGTTTTTAATTACTAAAGTTAAAGTGAAAAGTAATGTAATAAGAATTGGTAATAAGAGGCAGGGAATGGCAAACCACCTCTGGTAGTCTCTTGAAAACTCCAGTAGAGGTTGGCTTAAGTCAGCTATGACTTGCCAGGACTCTCCATCATCATTGAGTATATTACGAAAACGTTCTAAGGCACAGGGTTTTATGCTTGTTTTCATGTACTGTCTTTTAACAGTTTTTTTTTTGATACAGCTATACTGTACCCCTTTCTTAGTCAAACACGGTGAACTAAATATCCAGAGTTTAATTAAAATATTATAGATATGGAGTAACTCTCCAATATTTATTATCATAGCTAATTACCACTTACCCTCCTCAAAGGAGTCAAGGCAGTATATCTAAACTGTTTATTGCAGTACATAACCAGCACAATAACAACCTAAAGAAATCTACAAAGTACATAAAAGAACGATGTCAATATCAATGAGAGCTTAAAATGAACATAAAATACATAGGCTGTAAAAATCTTTGGTTTCGTGCTATGATGATTCAACTCAGGTGGATTTACTGGTGTAAATATAAAAACAAATATAAAATTGAAAAATTTAGCTCAGAGAAACAAATAAAACATGGAGGACTCTAGTATCATGTGTTCAATGCCCTCTGTAATTGATCCTTGCGGGTTCTAAGTGCTGTAGCAAGGAATCTAGTGCAAGCCCATGTGAACTTTTAGTGGGATGTTGTCTGTGCCAGGGGCTTTGCCTCTCTTAAGTTGGCCTATAAGTGACTTGATTCCCCTCGTGGTGATGGGGGGCCAGTCAGGTAGATCCTCAGGCTCCTGGAAATAGGAAGGTTGGCAGCTACCTGCATGTAATTTTGTAAAATACGCCTCCCTTTTACCGGTCAAAATTAACGAATCTATGGGTGAGATGTCCTTGTATGCATGTCTGGCGGTCAGTTTCCAGAAAAGTGCAGGATTTCTGTCTTTTGTTGACTGGATTATTTGATTCCAGAGCTGCATTGTGTCCACTTGCTTCTTTGTTGTCACAAGCTTCTTATATGACTTTTTTAAATGTAGCAATTGCTGGGCAGTGCTGTGAACATCTGTTCCCATAGCAGTCCTATACGACTGGTATGCGGCTCTGAGCTCCTTCTTAGCCTTTTGACAACCTTTATCAAATCATCACTTTGAATGCTTCTTGAAAAATTAGACTTGTGAACCGGCATCACATTCTAACAGCGGTTTCAGAAGCCAAAGAATGTTATCATAAGGAATGAGGGGATTCCACTTCTGTGAAACATCCATAATGGTAGATCTACACTTACGTGTCTCCTCAACTTCCAGGCACGCTTTCACAAGTGCCGGGTGATCCGACCATTTTGCTCGACACCCCGATTTTTTGGGTATGTAGTAAATATGGTTTTGGTGCAGGATTATAATGCAAATGGAAAAGTGGAGGGACCAGACTAAGCCGAAGGGAAGAAATGGTCGTTTTGGAATTCAGGGAGGATCTGCAGGTTCCTGACCAAAGGTAGGAGGCTGTCACTGACTAAGAAGTAATCGATGGTACTGCATCTTGCACCAGCCATAAAGGTGAATTCCCTGGGATGGTCGCCAGGGGTAGAGCCATTAAGCAAGAACAGGTTTAGTCTTCTAGCCATTTTGGTTAAGCAAGAACCCACGTAGTTTGCCTTGCAAGTCTTTGGAGAGGCACGGTAGGTGGGTGCAGATCCAGTCTTCCTCACTGTTGGTTCTTGGTACCCCAAACTTGTCAGTCAAGAAGTCATCATTTGAGCCCAGTCTGGCATTGAAACCTCCAACCAGAAAGATCTTATCTATGGGATTTTTGTTTAAATCTTCAATATAAAGATCTAGCTCCTCCCAAATCTTGGAGATGGTCCATTTTGTCTGTTGGTGAGGGAGGTAAATGTTTAGAATTAAAAGAGTCTCAGTGCCCAGATAAAGGAGGATCACTATTGCCCATTTGTTCAGAGGTTTAAGTAATGCATATTAATATACTCAAGCCCCCCTTCAAACGACCCATGCCAGCACCAGTTATGGCAGCACTGTTAAAGAATGATATCCATCAATTACGAGGTCACTGGCTGCCCATGTCTCTTATAAAAGGAGGATATTATAGCCTTTGTCAAAGAGAGAATGATCCAAACATCTAATCCAGGCCCATCCTGCTATGTTCCATGATATAATTTCTAGCCAATTTATTTTCTCCGTTTTGCGCTGCTTT